>NW_024466607.1:19205000-24205000 GCF_017591425.1 Ochotona curzoniae | reverse complement strand
TGCTGTGTCAGGCATATGCCAGAGGCTCAACTCACAGCAAAAACTACACAAAACAGAAACAAAAACCCAGCTCTTACCTCCATCTGAGACATGTTGACAGTCTTGAGAATTCTTCTACCTGGATGGTGTTCCTGGATTACCTATACTGCAGGGCCTGATTTGGAAGGCAAGTAGGCACAGGTAAACCAGCCTAGCATGGGAGACGGAGCATACAGCATCAAATACACACCACCACATGGTGGTGTGGCCCTTATGCGAAAAGGAAGTCTGGAAGGACCAGAAGCAAGACACTGAGAGTAATATTGCAGTGGGCAGAGCACCCCAGGCTGAGAGGATAGAAAGTGCAAAGGTCCCGAAGCCAGGAAGGCCTGCAGGACTTGAATGTGTTTTTAATTGCTTTTTCATACTGTTTTCTGTCACCTCTTCCATAGCTCATTGTCATCTACCTGTTGAATGCAGTAAGTTCTATTCTAGTGGTTCAGTGTGGGAACAGAGGTATGTTTTGTCCAACCTTTGAGGCCCTAGAAAGCTGTGAAATGATCATAGTGGGCCAACCCCTGGAAGACCAGGGTTAGTAAGCTGCTCTAGTGCCCACAGCCTCTTCCCACTCGGGTCGTCCCAACTCCCTCTGGTTGTTAGATCTGACCCTGTTCCTCAGTCACAACCTCCTCCCCTAGATCTAGCTCGTCCCTGATTTCTCTGGCCTGCCCAGGTGATTTCACTGCTGCACATGTGGGCAAGATGCTGGCCTTTCACTTTCTGCCTCAGACAGTGGCTGTCACTGGCCCATCTGAGATTTCCCATCCAAGTACTAACCAGGCCCGACCATGCTTAGCTTCCGAGATCAGACAAGATTGGGCGTGTTCAGGGTGGTATGGCCGTAGACCCATCGTAGATCTATAGGGTTGTTTTTTTCTCTTTGTTTGCTGTTTGCCTTGTGAGGCTGTGAGTTTTTCCATTTTCCTCACCCTGTTTGCTTTTGCTCTCAGTTGCTTTGAAAGTGGCCAAAAGTACCTACATAATTCCTTCTGGATAACCATAGGGCATGAATCAAATAGTCAAGCTCTTTTCAGTGGGATGAGAAAGGAAGCCTTTGCTTCAATTTCTGTAAAGGTTTCCTCCTGAGATCTCGCAAGCATGGCCTATATTGTTTACATTTCATTTTTTGGTATTTTTGTCACGTTCATTTAATTATGCTCCAGGAAGTTTAAGTTCAGGTTTCCTAGATTCCTTGTCTTCTGACGCCTCTACAGAATTGTCTGCAATGCTCCATTTGTAGAATTGTAGGATTTTTCTTTTTAGCTTGCTTTTCCAGTATTTGAATATTCCAATAATGAAGTTCCTGAGATGAACTTCATGCGGTTGGTCATAATATGAAATTCTTTCTGGGTACTCCTAGGTTTAATTTACAAATACTTCCAATAAAAAAATAATAAAAATAAATCTTTTTTAAAAATTTACAAATACAGATGGTACTCAGTTTGCAGTTATTAAGTAAAAAAAATGAATTTAGTTTACCTAACCCACAGAATATCACGGCTTAGCAACACAGTACACATTGGTGAAGGCGTTTATGCCTGGGAGATACTGCTTGCTGTTGCAGACCGTGACATGAACACCTAGCCTACTGCCTGTCACAACCCTCAGAGGAGGTCAGAATTTAAAATGTGAAGTATCACTTTCACTGAATGTTTATGATTCTCACAGTATCCAAGAGTTCAAAAATTATGTCTAATACTAGGTCAGGGGCCATATGTGTTCGTTGAAGATTTTTGACGTCTGTATTAACAAGAGATACTGGCCTGTGCTTTTCTTTTCTTGTAGTGTTGTTGCCAGGGTTTAATATCCAAGTAATATTGGCCTTTTAAAATGAGTTGCAAAGTGTTCCCTCTCCTACTTTTAAAATTTTGCTTAAGATTTTGTTTTAACGCTTGAATGTTAAACCATCTGGAACTAGCGTCCTCTTTATGAAAAGATTTTTTTATAGGTTTAATTTTAGTTTCTGTACTAGCTATTGAGGTGCTCAGAATTTTATTTTTTCTCTATCATTTGCTATTTTTTTAAATAAAAAATTTTTAGTTTATGTATCTTGCCAAGTGTATGGACATTAAATGGCTAGTGATAATCTCACTAGTTTAGTGTTTCTAGGACTTTTGTGAAAACTTTTCGTGATTTCAATGACTTCTGCATTTTTCTTTATTTCATCCATCTTGAAAAAAACCTTATTTATCTGATTAGTTTTTTAATAGAACTTTTAGTTTTAATATTTTCAGTATTTTATTTCATTAATTTGTTTTTGCTGTTGCTTTCTTCTGTGGCTTTATTTTGGACTTAAATTGCTTGATTTCTAGAGTCTTAAGATGAAAATTTAAATCACTGGGTTAAAAAAATTTTTTTTAGTGTCATCGTCAAGCTATAAATTCTCCTCTTAGCGCTATGATTGGATCCCACAAATTTTCTTTGTTTTGATTTGAAATATGGAAAGTTTCTCCCTTGATCTATAGAGTATTTAGAAGTATATTGTTTAATTTCTAAATTTATGGTTTTTATGTTCTATTATTGAGTTGGCAAGTTTTGCTAGTAGATTAAATAAAGGGCATGAGGGAAAGCATGTAATTAAGCTAAACTCCAAGATTTTTCCTGTGAATGACTGTGTGAATGGTAGTGCTGCATAACCACAGGGAATTCTTGAGTAGCAACAAACTGAGTGTAAGAAGTCAAGGAAACAATTGTGTGCATTTTGAGGGAGATGGATGTATGTGGTCACTAACCTTGAGAAACGGCTGTCTCCAGGATCTCAAAGTGGAGATACCGTTCATGCTGAAGTAAATCACATGAGGGGAAAAGGAGGAGGTCTTACAACATACCATCCCAGGATGGCCTGCCGTGGAATTCTCTGAGCTTTGTTTCACAGCAAATGCAAGCTTCTGCCGTATTCATAGATTAGTAATGTGATTCACAGTTTCATTGTGTTAAATTGGACTAACGAGGAGCTAATTGGTGTGTGGCATGTGTTGTCAGTTATGCTGAAAGTTAGTGGTAAAACTGTGTTCTTCTTAAGAATGGCAATGAGATAATTCTCTTTCTGGAAGAACATCAGAGAATACAATTGTGATGAAAACGGAAAAAATGGGATTTGTCTTAGACATGGGTAGCTCTTTGTTTTGGGGATGTGATGATTTATACGGAAAATCTAGTATAGCTTATGGCTCAGAATGCCCACTTGTCTGTCAGCAGCTCCGTGAGATAACATGTATTTCAAAGTTTTCATAGGTTTTGCAACTTAAAGCCAAGTTAAATATATTTTAAAAGTTCTACTACTTTGAATAATTTTTGTTATTGGTTTTTGAAAAAGGGTGAAATAGAGTGAAAATCTTCTCTCTAGCTGTTTCACTCCTGATTCCCATTTGCTGTGTACCAGAAGCCACACGTTTCTGATAAATCTTTCCAGTGTCTCTGCGAGTGTGAACAAGCATCTTGTTTTGTATAATGTGGCATACTATGCTGTGTACCATTCTCTGCCTTCATCACTTAAAAATATATCCTGGCATTTCTTGGTGCTGCATGATATTCCCTTTTCTAAAATTATATTGTACCAAATTTATGTAACTGGAATTCTGTTCTCAGATTTAACAAAAAATTCCTTTTGAAATTATAGTAGCTGATTTTTTGTTTGCTTATTTTCTTCAGTTCTTTGTTATTATTATTTGGTACTTGCCATTTATTAACATTGTTACCTAATGCAATGTTAAACATGTGGGGATAAATATACACAAACACACATGCAATTTCCTCTTAAAAGTGGTATTGTCATGAATAACCTTGTACAAAAATCAGTGATATATAGGATAATTACCACACATAGAATTACTAGATCAAAATGCTTTAGCAGTACTATATTCCACTGTTGGTGGGAGCTTAGACTAGTGCAGCAACTATGGAAGTTAGTATGAACAGTGCTAAGGCAAATGAAAATTGGTTTACTGCATGACCCAGATATCCCGCACCAGGGAATACATCTAAAGGAAGTGAAATCTGCATATGAAAAGTGACCCACAACCCTATATTTATATCAGTACAATCCACAGTAGGAAAGACATGGAAACATCTCCGATGCCTGGTGAAAGAGGAATGGATAAAGAAACTGTGGTACATCTACCCCATGGAATAGCACTCAGCCATTAAAAAGAATGAAATACTACTATTTGCAGCAAGTTGGTCCCAACTAGTGTCCATTACGTTCAATGAAATAAGCCAATCCCAAAAGGACAAATATTATACGTTCCCTCTGATATAAGGCAACATTCGTGCAAAATGCAGACCAAAAAGTATTTAGGTAAACATGTATATACATATTTTCATAGATGAACTGTATAATGGAGACTAGCATACTGGGAAGTGAAGATAAATTGCAGCATGCATCTTTACTACCAATAAAAGGAGGATTCCCAATGAAACTGCTAAGTGTATTTTAACAATATGATACTGGATTTTCTACCCTTTTCTACACCAAAAATGCCATGTTACACTTGAATAGCAGAAAGTTGGGCTTGTGACTGTTTTTGAAGGAAGAGAAGAAGAAAAATTGGTGGGGGATCCCTATACCTACACAAGTCATATGATGGGAAATAATGAAAGATATAAAAATAAAAAGCCTTAGCATTTCCAAGGCTTCCATTGTTTTCCATTTACAATTGTTGATAACATGCTATTTGTATTTTTTTTCTTGATGAAGTCCTATAGGCTGTTCAACTTGCTATAAGAACTTTTCTTCACTGAATCAGAGGAAGGGAGGAATAACATATACGTATTATTTAATTGGAGAGAGAAAAAGAGAAGACATCTCTTAGTTTATTCTGCTTGCATCTGCTGTGGCCAAGGCAGGATCACATGGCAGTTGGGATTCAGCTGTCCAGTCCTGATCCTGCGCACGTGTGGCAGGAATGCGTCCACTTAAATCATCATTTGTTACCTCCCTGCATCCACATTAATGGGAAACTGGAATTGAGAATGGAGCCAATGAAGCCTGTGATATGGGCCACGAGTATTCCAGCCTAGCAATATCTTAATTTCTAGACTGATGGAAGTTCAAATTCTTTATGGAATCAACAAGAAGAAAAAGAATGTCTTAGTTTTACTTTGTACATTGTGTTGTTCTTGGTTATTTATGTAGATAAATCCTCAATACCTCTCTGTGAAGTTTATTTTTTATATTCAGATGTTAAAAATCAAATCTCAGAAAGTTTGAATATCCCATCCAAAGTTGCACCAATGGTTACTCAACTGAATCCCAAAACTTTTTTCATCTTTCTTTAAAACAAAGACATGTTGGCCCCGGCGTGGTGGCACAAGTGGTTAAGGTCCTCGCCTTGAACTCCCGGGATCCCATATGGGCGCCGGTTCTATCCCAGCAGCTCCGCTTCCCTTCCAGCTCCCTGCCTGTTGCCCGGGAAAGCAGTCGAGGACGGCCCAAAGCTTTGTGACCCTGCACCCGCATGGAAGACCCGGAAGAGGCTCCTGGCTTCGGATCGGCATAGCATTGGCCGTTGCGCTCACTTGGGGAGTGAATCATTGGACGGAAGATCTTCCTCTCTGTGTCTCCTCTCTGTATATCCACCTTTCCAATAAAAAAATAAATAAATAAAAATAAATCTTTTTAAAAAAAGCAAAGACATGTTTGTAACTGGGGAGATTATATTTCATATTGTGATCAGGCTCATATGTGCCGTGATGGTAAATGCAATCCTTCTCTGATTCTAGTGTTAGAGTGAGCTGTTAGGATCCTGTATGCTGGCAGACCTGTGAACTCACTGTCAAATAGTGGTACAGAATTGAAATCTCTGGAATAGATTTTTCCCGTAGTTTTGGAGAAAATCTTATCTATTCATAGCATTTTCAGTTACACAATCTAGGATAAGGCAATCAGAGCTTTTGCTTGAGGTTATAAATTAATTGCTGGCAGAAATCAGTCAAGAGAAAGCGTATCTATTTTGATGAGAGTCCAGTGAGCAAAAACTCATAATTCAAGCAGACCTCTGCTTTTCAACTGACCTAAGGCAACATATAACTGTGGCTACTTCAGTATTCCATCTACTAAACAGAGAAGTCCTAATTATAAATAACACTGATCACGAACAATACACTTGTACTTGGGATGGAATTAGTTCTGATTTATGATGCAGAATGAAACATGAATTAATTAAGTGGATAAACTTTATAATCAAATAGATCACCTTTGAATCCCTTTCTGCCTTTTACTGATTGTATGGTTTAGGAAGTATTAAGTTTTTTATTATTTTTTTTAAGCTTCTTTTTCCCTTTTCCTTGATCTGTAAAATGAGGTTATCACTATGTCTACCTTTTAGAGTAGCTGTGTAATATAAATTAAATGAGATCACATGGGTAAAATTGTTAGCATAGAGTCTGGAACAAAATAATCATTCATTAAATGGTAGCTGCTGTTATTGCTTCATAAGGCTACTCATGCTTTCTGTCCTGATGTTTCATTAGTACTGCTTGCTTGGACAGAATTCTGTACTGTGAGAACCATTTTTGAGTGTTTAACATGGTTTTCTGCTCAGCTGATCCAAAACACAGAGGTAAAGCTCTACCTGACCTTGTCTGTGATTAACTTTGGGCTTTTCATGCATGGAACTTTATTTATCTTTTCATCATCTTAGCTTATGCTGACTACATATCATAAAATTATTCCCACCTTTTAACATTATGCCACAAACATTTATCTTTTTGACCTTCAGTAGAATTGTAGCAAGATCTCCTGCTCTTGAGTGCACCTATCCATCTTGTTTAATGCGAAATTATCAGTGTTTAATATTTACACCATGTTCACTTAGATGCCATGAACTTTGATTCATCCTTGCCACTAGATGGCACTATAATAGAACACATTTATTGTAGTTATTATCCTTTGCTGTCTAGGAAGACATGCCATAGAAACAGGAGCCCCAGGAGAAGCTTTCACTGAAGATAGAAGACTTAAAAGGTTTAGAAGTTAACATTTGGATTTTATGTGGCTTCAGTTATCCCCAAAAGGTGATATTGGGCATAGGAATAAGGGAACTGGTAGGAAGTGATTGGAAAGGAAACAAAGGAGAAACATGAGGGTGATGTTTCAAGAATGTTGCTAAGGGTATTAGGCTGGCTATTACTAGAACTTCTAACAAGCATGTGCAACAACCCCCACAAGCATACACACAATGGATTACAGACAAGAAGGTTTCTCGTTAGTTCTTGCCCTTTGGTCAAGATTTCTCCCTGATATTTCTCTGTGCATGTGTATGGGCTAAACAAAACAACAACAACAACAAAAATTTTTTTAAAATCCCTGCTACGAAAATCTAAGACAGATGTGGCACAGAAACTAAAGATGTTCCCTGTGGGCTAGAGGTGAGATGCTATCAGATAAACACGTCTAGGGTTGTCTTGAATTATCTGTTCCAACCAGATGTAAGACTAGGCAAATGTAACTCAGGGCACCAGATGTGTCTACTGCAGCTACCTAATAAATCACATGCTCTGTAAATTCTTCCAGTTGAGATAAACAAAGAATCCTAATGAACCATCTGCATTTCTGAATCCTTGGGGGCTATCCAACAGGTATGTCAGAAAAAAATACGAGTAAAAATATAGATGGCTACTTGAGACAATTTGAAGGAAGTAGATATCTTGTCTTCTATATGTAGCTATGAAAGGCTTTCCAAATCTTTTTGTCCTTGTGTAGGGGAAATGGAAACAGGGAATATTTATTGTTGTAGGAGTAGGAAGAATTTGCTGAAAGGGAAAAAAACTGAGCGGGGCAATATTTAAGAAAGAAATTGCATCATACTGGGAGCAAATGATTTTGGGATCTGTCTGTGATGTTGGATTTATACGTTATGTCTTCATAAACTAATTAGGGGGAGTTAAATGTTTCTGTGCAAAGGGACAGAGTTGTATGGCTAAGTTAATGGTCTTTACAGGTTCTTTGAATCTAAAGCTTTTGAAAATTATACAGGCACGAAAACAGTTAACTTTTGTGAATAGGTATAGATTGTACTAATTGTACTCGAAGATTTGAATATTTCCTTGATCTTTAGCAGTGAATTTTGTTGGACTCAGTAGTACAACACTTAGGCAAGTAAATAGAAATGCTAATTATAGGACATGTACACATAATAATGAAATCTCTCTTTTTTATATAATTTACTCATGTGACGTTGTTATTCCTGAAAACTAAGTAATAGCTATTTTAATGGATACAGGAAGAAGGAAAATTCACCCTTAGCATTAGGGAATTATGAAATTTATTTATAATAGGGTGTTGTAAAAATACTCTTAGATAAAAAGCAAGTACCAGAGCCATCCCAAACATCTGTGATATAGATCACCCTTTGAAAAACTTGATTTCCACTTCCTTAGTGGTTGAACTGTGCAATTCAAACTCCCTAGGATTAATCTTCCCATAGAGAAGAATCATAAAATTTCAACAAAATACAACATCACAGCTGTTTGAGGCCATCAGGCAATAACAAAGTTAGCCAGCACTTGGGAGGTCAAGCTTTCACAGAAAAAGGAAAAACACAAGGTGAGTCCTAAGTTTCCTAACATTTTTGTCCTTGAAACAATTGTTCATTTGCATTTCAGGACAGAGTGATTGAAGAGAAAGTAGAGACCTAGAGTCTGCAGGAACTTCATCAAGGTGAAGCAATCAAACCAGAGCTCCAGACTTCAGGCAATCAGCATCCTGCAGGTGAGGAATCCCAAGGTTTTGCTCTCCAATTTCCCTTGGAGAAATTAACTGATTCCTGAACTGGGAATGAACGGAGTGAGAGGCTAAGGAACTCATAGAGAAAAAAAAAAGTTGTTAAAAGGTTAAAAGGCTCATCAGAACTTTTGGCAGTCTCACAGTGCTGGGAGAAACAAAAATGATAATTTAGAACCTGCCAAAGATTCCAATAAATTCCCCAGGCTTTTAAATCAGACCTCTAGGTGTTATGGTTGATGAGAGGGATAAATCAGTAATAGATCGGCCTCCACAAGGTCTTAAAAACTGCCTCCAATGATTTCAGTCTGTGATTGGATCCGCATCTCCTGACTCTCAGGGAGAAGACAAGCACATCTCTCTGGAGGTTATAACACCCTCCAGAGTCCCTCCAATCACCCAGGCATGACGTCAGGATTCCTTGTCAAAATACCAGCTCTGCTGGGAAATCGAATCAGATGACAAAAGCCAAGAAAGTAGAAAATACCGCAATAGTAATTGACTCATAAGTATATATCGAGGTAAACAGAAATATAGTATAAAATTAGATGTAATTAATAGGCAAAAGAGATTTTGAAATAGGGAATTTTGCACATTTTAGATATTCAAGAGCTTAAGCAAATGACCAAATATTTGTGAATCTTTAGTGAGACTATCCTTTCAAAATGAAGACGAAATAAATTCATTTTTATTTAAATAAGAGGAGAGGAATTATTGCTGGCACGCCCACATTAAAAAAAGGAAAGGGAATGTTGTTTGGTAGAAAGGTTCTGATCTTAGATGGAAGCCTGGAAATATGATACAGAAGAAAGAACAGTAGAAAAGGTGAATATATGAGTAGATTAAAATATGTGTTGATTCTTTGCAACAACAATAGTAAGGTATTGCATGTTTAAACTACATGTGGAATTAAAATAGCACAAATGGTAGAAGAGGAGTAATTGGAATTAGAGTACCAGGACATTCTTATAATAACTGGGAAGTAATATAATTATTAATTCAAGGTAGATTAATAAATCCAAGGTAGATATAATAATATTCAGGCTGCCTATGAAATGGACCAAAAATCCTTCTAGCAATCTAACAGAAGGAAGAAAATGAAATGATCAGTTGATTCATTATTAAGAATGCAAGAAATTAGAAAAAAGGAACTCAAAAAATAGTAAGAACGTCAGATTTAAATGCAGAAAATAATAGTTATGTTAAATGTAAATGAACAAGAAATTTTTATTTGAAGGAAAGATTGTCAGACTGAATTTTTAAAATCCAGGTATATAGGTTTATAAGAGACATGCCTAAAACATAAGCACTTACGAAAGATGGAATTCAAAAGTTGGAAAATTATATGGAATATAAAATTACTCATTAAACCAAAGGTGTTTTGTCTATACCCAAAGTAGACGAAGTAAATTTTGAGACAAAAATTGTTGCCAAGAGGATTATTTCATAGTGATTATCAGAAGATATGGCAGTCTTCATGACAGCTTTCAGCACATCCCCCAGGAAAAAATGTATGGATAGAGAATAATTGAACAAAGCAACAGTCCTCCTTATCCATGGAGATTCCAGTCTGCACAGTTTTGATTGCTTGCAGTCAACCGTAGTTTGAAACTATCAAATGGTAAATTGCAGAAGTAACTCTTCAGTTTCAAATTGCACACCATTCTGAATGATGTGTCACTCCAGCTCCCCTGAGATATGAATAATCCCTTTGTCCATCATACTCATGTTGTGTACACTACCCATTCATCCCTTAGTGTTACTTTGGTTATCAGATCTGCTATTATAATGTTATAGTGTTACTGTTTCATTAAGGTATATTTTACCTAATAATAGTCTCAGATTGCAAGAATGTTGATGGAAATGAGGCCCCAGAGTATAAAACATGGAAAGAGAGATGAACTGTGGTACTATATGACAAACCTAAGATGCATGTAGGAAGAAACATGGTATATATAGAATTCAGTATTATCCATGGTTCATGCACCCGTTTAAGGTGTTGCAGTATACCCTTCACAGATAAGTAGAGACTATTACATTATTAGTAAATGTGTGTGTGTGTGATGTAACTCTTCACCCAACAATTGAAAAACGCACACTTTCCTGTTTTAGGTGTACATAGAACATTTCTTAAAATAAATCACATATAGTCATAAAGAAAGTACTGACAAATGTCAAAGAATTGAAATAATATATTTACTTTCTCATTGTGCATAATATAGATAAGTAACGTGTATGTATCAAATATTACAGGAAAAGATTTTCAGAGTTGGCTATGTTTAATGATTCCCTTCGAAGGAACAGAGTGTAAGAAGGAAAATATAACTTTGCAGAGAAGCGTAATTATAGTAAACACTATCTTAACTTACAGTTCAAAGCTAATATCCCTGTGGTGTCATATTGATATTACATAACACTAACAGGGATGTTAGTAAAAAGTTCACTTATATAATATATAAAATACATGAAATGTGTTTATCTATGTCTTAAACATAGATAAATATCTGTGTGATATTTCTTCCAAAATCTTTAATATCCATGTAATTATGAACACAAATCAGAAAAGTTTAAATTGTGGAACATTGTAAAAAACACCTGACTGATAATTCCCAAATCCGTCAAGGACATGAGAAATTAGAAAAAACTAATGAATTACTAAAGATCAGAGGAAACCAGGAAGGTACAATGATTAAGTGTGATGTGATATCTTGGACTAGATTATAGGAGAAGAAGGATATTACAGTCAGAAAGAAAAGTAGAGAAAGGCTCTTCCAGCCTGAAGGTTAGTTAACAGTAATACACAAACACGGATTTTGAAATTTTGAAAAATGTACTGTGGTAATGTATAATGTTAGCATTCAATGAAAGTAGGTATATGGAAAAGCCTTGTTCTGTCTTTATGATCAGTTTTCTGTAAATCTAACATTATTATCCCCAAGCTGTTGAGAAAGAAAAAGGTAACTCAGAAGAAAACAGAGTAAAACTTTGAGAAGAACATAAAATCTAAGCAACCAACTAATCAACCAAACAAACAAAAAACCCCACACACATCAAAATGTTCAATACAGACAAGACATTAACTTTATTAACCATGAGAAAAATTGAAGTTAAAATCTTACTGTGTTTTCATTATACATTTTTGACTACGGTTTCAAGGGAAACAGAAAATGCTAAGATGTGGACATGTTGTAGGAATGTACTCTTATTGGTTGGGAAATGACAAAATAATTGTATTTAAATTTGGGAAGAGGGCACTGCCAACTAAAACTAAAAATACCTACTCTAGTGGTTACTCTAGCTACACATGTGCGCCAAAAACTTTGTGTTTCATTGTCAGTTTATTCATCATAACTCCAAATTGAAACAACCTCTGTGGCCATAAACTGTATTCAGACACACAATAGGATATTTTCTATGGATGATGAAATGAAAGCTAGTGTGGATGAAGGTCACAGACATAACATTGATGGCGAAGTGCAGACTGAAAAGAGTACATACTTTGTAACTCTATTTGTCCAAAGTTTACAAATAACTGGAATTTATCATTGGTGGTGAAAGCCTGAGTAATACTCACCTGTGGGGAAGGTAATGATGGAGAAGGACAAGAAGCAGACATCTTTGCTGTGGGTAGTAGTCGAGCTCTGCATCTCAGTAAGGTTCACAGGCGTGTGCTCATTTTGTCACAGTTCTTTCAGCAGTGCCTTTAAGGTTTGTGCTGTTAACTGTGTGCATATTGCACGAGTATTCCAATGAAAAAATAAAAAAGACAAATCCCCTGAAGATCTAAATTTCGATATTAAAATGTTTTCACCCATTACAAAACTATTGCATAATGATTTTGCAAATACTGTTGCACATTTTAGAAACTGAAAATCCAACTAACATAGTACTAACTGATAAGGGAGTTTAGTGTGTGTGTGTGTGTGTGTGTGCGTCTTTTAAACCAAATAGCTATGTAGAATATTTTTATTAGAAAACATCTGCACAATACTTTGCATCAATTTAATTGGTCTTCTGTGGTTTGGGATTTATTTTATTCACTGCATGAGCAGATCTGGTGAGAGGAGTTACAATTATTGTACCAACTAAAACCAAATTAGACAATAAACTCTCCTGATTTATAACATTTTGAAAAGTAGACAACTGTTTGAATACCTAATAAGGCTTTTACAAAAATGGGGACATCCTATCCAAAGCAAGCTGAAATGAACTCATGGAATATTTAACTATGAGAAAATGCAAAGACGAACCAGCATTCTTTGAGAGGAGAGTCAGAAGACTTTGTAAAGGAAACAAGCCAGCAAATTGCCTATAGAGATTTGAGGACCTGTCCTTTGAACTAATAAATTGTATTTCCACAATACATAATTTTTAAAAACTCTCTCTGTAATTCTGAAAGACACCTGTTGTTGTCCTCCCCATTTAGGTATAAAAATTGAGACCAAGAGACAGATTGCTTGACAAAGGACACCCTGTGCTTGAGTGAAGACCATAATTCACAGCACGATAGGGACCATCCTAGAGCTCATGCTCACTGTGGTTCACAACAGTATTTCTCAAAGTATGGATCATGTGTCTCCTGTGTCCAAATCTTGGAGGAAGCTTGTCCGGTAGACACTTCCATGGTCTCAGAATACACAGAGCCTCTGAATTTAGAGTCTGTGATGCTCAATTTTCTTGAGGGACTTCAAGGTCTCTTTTGCTGTAATGAGTTTGAACAGAAATGTGAAAGCTTATCTAAATAAATGAAGTGCCAAGTTTACCCAATGTCAAATAATAGAAGAGAATAATGCTCCTTGAGTGTGCACTAAGTGTCATAGTTTGACGTAGTTTATCTCCCATGAGCTATTATTTTACCTGAGATGTTTAAGGTATATATAGATCCTTTTCCAGCCAATTACAAGATGTTGATGGGTTGAACATATACGCAAGAGAAATATTGAGTTTGTTTAAATAATTTTGACTCCCAATAATATATGCCTATTGATTCTTTCTACTCCATTTAGAGTACTAAGTTAAAATAGTAAATTCATCAGAAATATTATGATTCTGCCTACACAATTTTTCTTGGTGGAACCTCCTGAGACTGATAAAGAGATAACAAAGGTGGTGTGGCAGGTGTTTTTTCAGTATAAGGTGAATAAGAAGAAGTGAGGGGAGAGGATTAAGTGACATGTAACAGCTGATTTTTTCCAGCCTTTAATAAGTTATCTCAGGGTGTTTCCTTCTCCCAAGACCTACTTTCTTAAGCTGTCACGTTTGTGTTCTTAAGAAAAGGAAGACAAAAGGTTATTAGAAGTTCTTAAAGTTTAAATTTTGTATTTTGTAAGAGATTTATATTTTTTTATTGGGAAGGCAGATTTACAGAGAGAAGGAGAGACAGAAAGAAAGATCTTTCCTCTGATGATTTACTCCCCAAATGATCACAACTGCTGCAGCTGAGTCAGTCCGAAGCCAAGAGCCAGGAGCTGCCTGAATCTCCCTTGTGGGTGCAGGGTTCTGAAGCTTTGGGGCCATCCTCTACTGCTTTTCCATCTAGCCGGAGCTGGGTGAGAAATGGAGCAGCTAGGACATGAACTGGTGTCCATATGGGATACAGATGTTTTCCAGTGAAGGAATAACCAATTGAGCCACCCTGCAAGTCCCAAAACTTTGCATTTTTTCCCTTGCTAGTTTTTGGGAAAAAAATTTTTTTGAATATTCCTCTTGATCTTTGTATTGGTGACAAAGAGTAAACAGCAATCAGTAACTAAGAGGTTTGGCTATCACAGGTCTGAGACACAGCTAGATACAGGCTTATGGTCACCTCTTCTACCCAGCATTGTGGTCTTGAGTGAGTTCTTCAGTTTTTTTTGTCTCTCTAAGTATAGTAATGATGAATTCATAATTAAGTAAAATAATGCCCGGATAATGGATAACACAATCGTAGAACATAGTGAACATGGCAAGATTATTAACAATCACTGCAATCATTATGGTTTTAATGATAGCTTAAAGTTTGTGGAAAATGGAATTAAAACATAATTGGTACCAAAAAAATTGAAATCCGTGCATGATATTTCATAATTTGCATTTACCATGAACTTTTTGAAAATTCTTGCTAGTGCATGGGTTTCAGATGCTTTTTGTGCCAAAATATATTTACCTTTAAATTTTATTTTCCACAAACTCCCTTGAATTGCTTTCCTAGTTGTATTTATGATGCCTACTATTTATGTTTAAGGAAAACTCTCTTTTACAGAAACTAAAGATGGTATGTAATATTACAAGTTTCATGAGCTCATGAAGTGATGAAATAAAAATAATAAGAAGCTGTTTGAACATTTCCAAATGTGTGTGAGTTTGAGCTCCTGCAGTGCCAGGTGTACATTGGCTTAAACAAGTTCATTGTTATTGCCTGGACTGTGCTGCTCCAGAGGTTTCTTCTGCTTTCCTCCTGGAAATAGAGGACCAAAACTCTCATACCACCTAGATACAAGATCTGAGAAATATCAGCATCACAACTTCTGTATTATTGAGGATAGGTTAGATAGAAATTGCTTGGCCTGTCAGTCCAGGGTATTTTCTGAACATTTCTTAGTTTTAGTTGTATTACTAGATGCAGAATTAACATAATGATTATTTTTCTCTGTTAAAAAGATAAATGTTGAGGGCCCGGCACAGTGGCCTAGCAGCTAAAGTCCTCACCTTGAACAAGCTGGGTGCCGGTTCTAATCCCTGGTAGCTCTACTTCCTATCCAGCTCCCTGCTTGTGGCTTGGCAAGGCAGTTGAGGACAGCCCAAAGCCTTGGGATCCTGCACCCGTGTGGGAGACCTGGAGGAAGTTCCTGGCTCCTGGCTTCAGATTGGCGCAGTGTCAGCCGTTGTGGTCACTTGGGGAGTGAATCATTGGATGAAAGATCTTCCTCTCTGTCTCTCCTCCTCTCTGTATATCTGACTTTGCAATAATAAATAAATCTTTTTTTTTTAAAGATAAATGTTTAATACAAAAAACTGAAAAATGGAAAAGTAAAATTATAAAAACAATTTCAAATCTTAAATAGTTAATATTTTGGATTATTTCATAAAATATCTTTTCCTTCTTTGAAACACTAGATGCTTTTTTGTTTACAAAGTGTACATAGAGTTTTGCATTGTTTTTTTTCTCGCTAAGGTTTTAGAACCATAGAAATTTTCTCCCATTGTATATTTCCTCAAGTTACTTACTCTCTGTTAACTTTATTATTTTATTTGAAAGCACAGAGAAAGACGGGCAGAGAAAAATAGACACAGAAATCTTGCTGCAATTTTCATTCCTCAGACACCTGTAACAAGCTGGGAGTAGGCCAGGCTCAAGCCAAGTGCCTAGAGCTTGATGTGTTCTCCCACATATGTGACAGGGACCCAGGAATTTGAATCAGCACTGCTGTATCCTGGACTGCACATTAGCAGGAAGCTGGAGCTGGAGGTAGAGCCAGGTCTTGAAACCAGGTACTCTGTCGTTGGATGCAGTCACCCCAAGAGGCATCCTATCTGCTGCATAAAATGCCTACCCCAAATTTAGTTTTTTGTTGGCATTTAAAGACATGTTTAAAGAGAATCAGAAAGTCTACCACTAACTGTGATTTTTAAATTATATTTTGAACTTAGTTTCACACTTCTTTATATATGTTTAGTCATCACATTTAAAAAAAAAAGATTTATTTTATTTTTATTTGAAAGGCAGAGTTACAGAGAAAATGGAGACAGAGAGGTCTTCCTTCCACTGGTTCACTCCCCAGATAGCTGCAATAACTAGAGCCGATCTGAAGTCAGGGTCTCGGAACTCTTTCTGGGTCTCTCACATAGCTATGGTGACCCAAGGACTCCAATGACTTGAGTCATCCTCTGTTGCTTTTTCAGGTGATAAACATGGAGCTGGATTGGAAGTGGAGCAATCAGAACCAGAACTGATGCCCACAGGCATGTTAACACTGCAAAGCAGAGTTTTGTGTTTTTCTAAAGACTTAATTTAATTACTTGAAAGAGAGAGAGAGAGAGAGAGAGAGAGAGAGAGAGAGAGAGAGAGAGAGAGAAATCTTCTATACACTGGTTCACTTTCCATATAGCTGCAGTGGCTGGGACTGGGCCACCTGGAATCCAGGTGTGTATAGATCCTTCCAGTTCTTCCACATGGGTGCAAAAGCACATGGACTTGGGGGCATCCTCTGCTGCTGTCCTACAGATACTGTTGAATGAGTGGATACTGAGTAAAAATCTACTAGCATTTCTACTAACTTCACCCGGACCAGGGATTTAAGGTTGAAAAAAAAAATGGCCATCAATGTCATAAAAGTATATGTTAGCCATTTCTGAGGTTGCCTTCTGAGTTGGGGTGAGAAATTTGACTCAGTTTTTGTTTCAAGGACTAAGGGAATGGGAACCAGACTCAACTTGTTTTATATTCTGTCATCAAAGAAGGGATTTGTATATGATGCTTATGTGAATGTGTGTATCCAGAGATGTACTTTCAGTTTTATTTATTTATTTATTTATTGTGAGGGAGAGAGAGAGAGAGAGAGAGTACAAGAGACCTATCTGCTGTCTCATGCCCCAGATGCTAACAGCAGCTGAAACAGCCTGACTGATGTCAGCATCCAGGAATGCAATGCACATCTTCCATGTGAGTGTCAGGGACCCAGTTACTTGAGTCATCGCTGGTTGTTTACTGTGGTGTATGTATTAGCAGGAAGCTGGAATAGGGAGCTAGGGTCATTACTCAAACCCAGGTTCTCTGATATGGGACATGCATGCACTTCCTCACTGGCAACTTGACTGGTGGCCCAACATTGGTCCACTAGAAACGCATTTTCAAAGAAACTCTTCATAGACCTATGTTTCTCTGAAAAGAAGTGTGTTCACATTTACTCTTCCATATCTCTCCTGTGACTTCCACAGCTTTTCCTCCAAGTCTTTAAGTGCTTACCCCATCACAGACCCTCAAAGCAAAGCGCTTCATATGTAAATTCAAGATGCAGCTAGGCAGAAAGTGTGGTGGTTTCCAATCTGAAAAGGGAATTTCCTCTCTAAAGCTTAAATATGAAAAGTAATTGGGACTCAAGAAAAGGTCTGTGGTACAAGAATTACTTCTCCTATGTTATTTCCTTTTTGAAGAAGAAATAAGTGTAAGAATTGGTTAGGAAAGTGTGTGGTGGAAGCAGGCATGGTTGGGAGAGTAGAATTGGGACCCAATCCCAAATTCATTTAGCTTTCTTCATAGACAGTCATTAACCAGGAAATCCTTGAATGACAGATGAAGGATGCATGGGCTCTGGAAATACTGTTTATTCTTTGGCCTCATCTCTGTGCCTGTACAGTCTTCCTGTTAACCTGTGACTTTGAGGTGAATGCAACACAAATGGAGGACACAGCTTGTGATGTTTGTTAGTTCATTATTACATTGATTTTAGCGCTAAATCCTTGAAGACAAATGATAGCTTCTTTGGTTGGGGAAAATGGCCTAGTAACCACTACATTTATAACTAATATATATTTTGAAGTTTTATTAAGTTTTCAGATGAGTATGCATGCACACATGGTTTAATAAAGCTATTTGGGTAGACACATTTATCATAAAATTCAATTTGAAATTCAATTGTTCTCTACCATGTACCCCTCAAAATCAATCTTTTCAATGGTCCTCTCTGCCTTAAATAAGAAATTTATGCTTCTTATTTGGGGTTCATCATTACAGTTTCCCTTTGCTCTTCTTTGGTTACAAGAAAACTCCCCCCTCTTTTTTTTTCAAATGAAGCCACGTCCCACTCATACCTCAGCATTTTTCCAAGGGTTGAACAATGGTCTTAGGAACTCAGTGAGGACAAGGTAAACCAGTTAGTGGTGATTGTTCTATTTTTCCCTAACTGTGTCCCTGGAAGTAAGGGTAGCTCTGAGGATCCTCCTTCCTCCTTTTCCTGGTAGGACATGGATGCTGGGACCTCATGCCATCTTTTGCTAGTGTTAATCTGTGTGTTTAGTTCTCAGACTCACACATTCTATCGAATCGCTTGTCAACCCATCAGCTTCTGTGTGGGAATGGGACATGGGTCAACGTCTTCATTGAGTCTTTCAATTTCTCTGATTTGGGGGATGTCTAACTTTCTAAAGGATCTACTTTCTTTCCCTTCAATTTTTGAGATCCTCTCTCAGTGGCATGGATAGTTCCAGCGTAGTCTGCCACCCACAGTAGTGGAAGTCAAAGGTTGTGTAATTAGAGTTCCAGGTTGAAATTCTTATTCTTCCCAGAACTATCTATGTCTTACAGTTCTTTTAGTTAGCTCAAGGTTTCACTAGACCAAGAGTTGACAAACTGTTTTCTAGTCAGAGACTATATAAATCTATGTATGGTCTATAAGCCTAAAATACTTGCTACCTGTCTTTTTCTTTTTAAGAAGTTTGGCGATTGATGTCCTAGACCCTTTAGGTTGACATAGAGTATACATTAAATACATTAAAATGGAAAATACCTGATCTTAAGCCATGTGCATTGGTGAAGAGTGTGAGGGTCAGGGCAACTCGTTGACTCACTACATCACTGTGGCTGAAAGCCATGATGGCTTTTGTTTCAAGTTGTTTCCTGAGTCGCTCTAAGCAGCTGTCTTTGTAGAGGACTCCTCAGGTAACTGGGTGGTTATATAACTCTTTTTTTAAAAATTTATTTGTTTCAAAGGCAGCATTACAGAAAGAAAGAGGGAGAGATGGGACAGAGCTGGTTGTGGAGAGATATCTTCCATCCACTGGTTCACTCTCCAAATGACTGTGAAACAGGAAATGGGTATATCCAAAGCCAAGAGCCAAGTACTTCTTCTGGGTCTCCCATATGGATGCAGAGGTCTGTGGACTTGGGTCATCTTCTGCTGCTTTCCTAGGCACAGTATCAGGGAGTTGGATGGCAGGTAGATCAACTGGTGCTCGTATGGGGTGCTGGCATCACAGATGGCAGTTTTATTCAATGTACCACAATGCCAGTTCTGGTACAATTCTTTAAAAACAAATTTATTGAGATATTTTTATGTAGCATGAAATATTTATCCATTTAAGTCTGATGATTTCTAGTGGTTTTTTACTTCTGCAACCATCATCCCAGTTTTAGAAGATGTTATCACCCCCCATTTTTCTCAGTTCTAAGCAGTCACAAATTTGTCATCTCTACAGATTTACCTATTTTAGATGTTTTACATAAATAGGATCATATGGTATGTGGTATTATGTGGTTGGCTTTAAATAAAGATTTATTTATTTATTTGAAAGGGTTCTGGATATATATAGAGAGGTAGAGATAGAAAGAGGGATCTTCCAAGTGCTGGGTCATTACACGTTTAGCTTTATTGGTCAGTGTCAGAAGCTGAGAATTCTATCCAGGTATCCCAAGTGACTGGCCAGGCCAAGCATTTGGCCCTCTTTTACTGCTTTCCCTGGCATGTTAGCAGACAGGCCAGCTTTGCAGGTGGTGGCTTATCCCTGTGTACCGTAACACTGGTATCTGTGATTAGCTTCTTTTAAAATATTTTTTTATATTTTTCATTATTGTCAGAATTAGAAAGAGAGAGAGAGAGAATATCTTCCACCCACTGGTTCACTATCCAGATAACTGCAAGTGCTTGGCCAGGCCAGAGTTATGAGCTTTGTCCCTTTCTCCATATGAATGTCGGGGGAAAAGACTCTTGGACCATCCTCTTTTTGCCTCAGGTCAGTAGCAGAAAGCTAGATGAGAAGTGGACCACCTGGGATGCAAACTGGAACCCATATTGGATATCGGCATCATGGGCAGAACAATGCTGTGATTGGCTTCTTTTATTTACTTGAAAATAAATTCTTGCAGGTTTTTTGAAGGTCCATTTACATTACAGCATGGGTTAATCATTTATCCATTTTCATTACCAAATAATATTCCCTTGTCCACCTATCCATTAGTGAACATCAGTGTTGTCTTCTCTTTTTGCCTGATAAAAATAACACTACTATGAACATTCAAGTTCAGTATATGTGGGTATGCTTTTCCATGTTCCTGGGATATGGAGGAGTAGAATGGCTAGGTTATATGATGATTCCTTGTTTACATTTTTTAAGAACTGCCACAATGTTTTGCAAAGTGTCTGCATCTTTGTACATTCTTACTTGGAAATGTATGAGGTTTCCAATTTCCTCACATCTTTGTCAACACTTGTTTTCTGTTTTTGTGATTATAACCTTCCTAATGAATGTGAATTGGTATATCAATGTGGCTTGAATTTTCATTTCCCTAGTAAATAAGTTATTGGTCATTTCTGAACTTTCTTTGCAGGAATTTTATCCAAATCTCTGCCCACTTAAATTTTTTTTGTATTAGAAATATTTAAAATAATGTCTTTTTAAGATTGAGTTGTAAGAAATCTTAATATATTCTGGACACATATCACTTAAAAGATATATAATTGTGTAGGAGGTGGAGAGAAAGATTTTTTACCTCTTCTATACCTTTAGTTTCTAGGTTGGGACTATGTGGCAAAAGACATTAACATGAGTATTGTAAACAGAATGTATTCGCATATATGTTTCATAGACACGAAGAAGAAATCTAAGTAACTGGAATAGGTACCTAGAATGTAGGATTACACAGCATCTTAAGTATAAGTACAAACAACAATAAATTGTCAGAGAACTTACAAAGAAGAAGGGCCTTATCTGTTTACCATAAGCAAATGTGTGAAGGTAAGTATGTGGGAATTAATGTAGGGTAAGGGCTAGTCCCCAAGTTTGTCACATGGAGCCCTCTGGTTGCATCTTTTACTGATAAGGCTCTATGGCTGTGAATGATTGACTTCTGTATAAATGTCTTGCGTTTAGGGAACGGGGGAAGAAAGAGAGCTTTTCTGTTATCTGCTTCTTCTCAATTGCCTTCAGGTCAAAATAATCCTTATCCCAGAGTGGCATAAGTTGAAGAAGTAAATTCTGCCACCCTTCAATTGCTAATATTCTCTCCCACCCTGTGGGTTGTTATTTGTCCCTGATGGTATCTTTTGAAGCACATAAGTCTTAATTATGATCAAGTCTGATTTACCTAATATTTAGCTGTTTATGCTTTTGATACTGCATCTAAAAATACTTGGCTTAAGCCAAGGTCTTTAAGATTTATTACCATGTTTTCTTATAAGAGTTTTATAATTTTACAGCTTAAGAATGAATATGGGGTTTGATTTTGTGGTGCAGCAGGTCAACCTGCTTCCGGTAATGTCAGCAGTCCCGTAATCTGCTGCTTCCCCAGACAAATCAGCAGGGAGCTGGTTCAGAGTCCAGCTAGGATTCAAATACTTACGTATATGATACCACCACAGGCAGTGGAAACTTGCACTAAGTGTTTCACTCTTTTTGACACTCATTTTTGCAATTTATCTTATTCAAAATGCTGAGAAACAATAATGATACTCTGTTTTGGTTTTCAGTGTTCATCGCTACTGGAAAAAATGTAGTTGATATTTGTATTTGGTCTTATTTCCTGAAATCTTGCTGGATGTGAATATGAGTTCTGATAGTTTTTTACTGCAGACATTACCTGGATGTCCTGGGACTGAGCCTGGGTCTAGCACCCTTTTCTGTAAAGCGTATCTGTGCTAGCATCGGGTCCAGCAGGCTTCAAGCTTTCAAGCTGGACAAGTCATGTATTGGCTGCAGGGTCTAGGGTGGGATTTGGATTGATTCCCACTTTCTCTCTCATCATATTCTGTGGTTGCTGTTTGTTCTCTTGCCCAGGAGAGCAAATAAAAGGAATGGGCTTGTTTTTTAGCGTCCATTCTACTGCTTCATTATGCCCAGCACCGCCCACTTTGCCTCCAGTCTTGCTGAGATAGTTATTCTTTTCATTTAAGGCATAATTCTTTCATGACTCTCTTTTCTTGGGGAAAAGTTGTTGAAATACGGTTGGGTGATTGACCACGTGTTAGGCCTGTTCTAAAAGAAATGCGATTAAACTCTGAATGTATTTTTTTTTTGGGAAGCGGGGAATGATGGTGGAGAGAAACTAGCAGTGCAATAACTGTAATGCCTGTCGTAAGTAAAAGATAAAAATTTGTTTCCTAAAATCTTAATTTAGGAGAAAGCCAGGCTTTCTTCTAAAATAGTTTTTCCTCTGCCCGTTGTATTTCCCTTTTTTAAAATTATTTTTATGATATATTAAATTGAACCGTTTACTTGCAGTGTGCTAGTTAAGACAACTTCCTTAGCATTTGCTGACTGATTTGGCAGGCTAGACATCCTAGAACTAAATTGTGAAATCCCATTAAAACCTCGTCATATAAGAATAAAAGATGCTTCCTGTGCACTCCATGACACGTTGTGTTGAGGTCTCATCACATTGTAATAACAAATGGCAAAACGAAGTGACTGCTACTATGTAATAGAATATGATGAAGAGAGAGGAGTATATTAGTGATGCAGCCAACTGCATTTAATTAAATCCCATGTCCAAATTAGTTCCCTGATTGGCATATAAAAAGAAAACATGTTGACTATGATAGTTCAAGTAGCTTAGCTGTTGTTTTAGCACATATGCTTTCTAGCCTCTTTCTCTTTGTGTCTATTTTTTGGTTTTCTAACTTCAACTTCTTGACATCTCAAGGATGAAGTGCTTATTACTGAAGTTCCTCACATTTCAGAGGAAGAATAAACAAACTCAGTTGTCATAAGTAGTTCACCCAAGTCACCGACTACTGAAGGACAGTGCTGGGAACATCAGCTTTGGTCAGGCAGATCTCAGAGTCCGTGCTCTTTCATCTATGCCAGAGGCCGACAAATTGTGGTCAGTGGTCCAAACGTCATGGCCAGCTGTCTGTTTTTTACAACTCAAGAGTCAAGAATGATTATTACATCTTTAAAAGTTTGTCAGAAATTTAAAAGGATATTTCATGATGTGTCAAAATTATATGGAATTAATGAATTCAAATTTTAAATTACCATTTGTGAAGTTCTATTGGAAGGGTGCATGTCCAATCATTCATATAGAGTGTGTAGTAGCTTTTTGTAATATAATAGCAGAATTGAGTTGCTGCAGTGAGGATTATGTGACCTGCACAGCCCCAAACATTTGCTTTTAGGCCTCTCTGGAAAATCTTTGCCAACCTCTGATCTATGCCATGGCTCATAAACTATGCTAAATTTAAACATTTAGCATTAAATGAAATATCTCATCCAGGGACCACAGCTTGAGAATCTGCATATCTTTAAATAAATCTCCAATATATAACTTTGAATATTTCCCAGAGTAATTACTATCATGAATATTTGTGAACTTGCTCCTCTGTCTACTAATGCTAGACCGCACTGGAGTATTGTTGAATGAATAAATGAGAGCAGAATCCTGACGCTGGCTTATTAGGCTTATACTTTTGAGTGTCTCTTCTATGCCAGGTGCTCTTCAGTGATAGCACAGAATACTTCCACTCTGAAGGAAGATGAGTGAAAGGGCCAATGTAAAGTTATGTAAGTGGTATATGTTAACTGGTTAGGTGTGTACATGCTATACATAATCATAGTTCTTAAGAGCCTTAAAATTTCAAAGAATACATTATCTTGTTTTTAATATTGCATGATGTATATCCAATAGAATTTTGTGTTAGCTATAATGCCCAGGAGATTTTGGAATTTGAGGGACAAAAAATGAATAACCTATTTTTTTAAAGATTTATTTTAGTTTTATTGTAAAATCAGATATACTGAGGGGAGGAGAGAGAGAGAGAGAGAGAGAGAGAGAGGCAGATCTTCTGTCTGCTGATTCACTCCCCAGGTGGCCTCAATGGCTGGTGCTGAGCCCATCCAAAGCCAGGAACCAGGAGCTTCTTCCAGGTCTTCCATATGGGTGCAGGATCCCGAGGTTTTGGGCTGTCCTCAACTGCTTTTCCTGGCCATAAGTATGGAACTCGATGGAAAGAGCAAACACCAGGATTAGAACCGTTGCCTAATGGGATCCTGGCACATGCAAGGTGAGGACTTTAGCCACTAGGCTACCAGGCCAGGCCCAAATTAACTATTTTTAAACTGGAGTAGTGAACTGATATAAATCTACAGAACTCATTTGTATAGTTGTTGCTGGATATTGGAGAGAAATAGAGAGAGAGAGAGAATGCCATAGACACAACTAGATGGAGATCCATGCATTCAAATTCAATAGGAAGATACCTAGAGATGAATTTTAGCACTTAGGATCATTATGAATGCACAATGCTGTGTTGAATCAACCTAATGGGCTTAAAAGTGTGTTTTTTTCCACTTTAACTATCTAAAATTTTCTTGGAATCATTCAAGGCTCTCTGATCAGTATGCTTGGTTGTCATATTAGAATGGGAAAACCTCTTTTCAGTCAAAATGGTACCTGTTTTTTTCCTTAGTCATGGAAGAAGCAGCTATTTTCACATTACCAAATCAGGGTCAATTCCTGAGAAACAATGATATATTCCATGAAGAGCAGAAAGTATATTCTTAATGCCACTGCAAAAAAACCCATCAAATCGAAAAAAAAAAACCACACTGTTTTGTAGATTTATATGTTAAGTATCTATGGCTATGTAAGAAGTGAATCCCATACACTTTGCAGCTTATAACAAACCTATATTTATTATCTCATAGTTTGTTTGTCAGGAATAAAGACATGGGTTGGGTAAGTAATCCTGGCTCTGGGTTTCCCACTAGATTACAGGACCAGGGCCACAGTCACTTCAAAGCTCAGCATGGGCTGGAGAATTTGCTGTGCTCCTCCATGGGATTGCTGGTAGGATCCAGTTCCTAGTGACTTCAGTACCTCAGTGGTGGTTGAGCACGCCCCTCCCTGAGTTTGCTGGCACCTGGGCCTCTACTCAGTAGTTTGAAACATGGTAGCTGACTTCCATCTGGATGAGCAGGTGAAAGAAAAGGAGAGGACAAAGACAAAAATCAGAGTTGTTTTGTCACTGATTCTCTGAAGTGACATCCTATTAATTTTCAGTATTGTTTCCATTGTACCAGTGGGTCTTGCCTATCCTCCAGGGCAAGAGCTTTCACAAGGACACAATCACTAAGAGGTGGTCAGCCACTGTTTAATTTTTTTTTTCAACTGTGAAAGTATTACAGACCTAGAAAATTAAAACATATAAGCATACACCGTTCACTGGTAAAGATATTTACTGAGTAGCTACTGTGTGACAGATATGAGGGATACAGTATTTTTCCCAACAAACAAAATACCCTGCTTTCATGTAGCATACTTTCTGGAAGAAATAACCATTTAGAAAGCATTTTGCAGTGCCTAATACACAAACAGGCTCTTAAATGATGTTATTTTTATTTTCACACGGCAGACATCCTGTCACAGAAATACCCAAGTCTGTGACATCTCTAATCCTATTGAAGACAAATATGATTTGCTTAACCAGAGCGGAAATGGCCTTTCATTCAATTCTGCTTGAAAGAGGCAATTCATAATAGTTTGTGACACTATATGCTTGTAACTGCCTTTTGCATGGTTGTGTATTCCAAGTGGCCTTTACCAGAAAAAAAACCCACAAAAGTACTAAAGAATCCCATGGAAGTTAAAGTAGCTGTCCTAGTCATTTTCCTGGAGTGCCCTGCTGACCAGCGTATCCTTTGGAATTACACAGGCCAAGTTGACCTGACATCTTTCAGTTCTGAATTATTTTAATTGCTTCTTTCTAGTTGCATCTATTCAGTCTCTCAAATGCTCTTTAAAAAAAATGGCTTCTTGAGCTACAAACAAGATTTTCAAATGTGTGTCTGGTTATGCCAGTCTTCTGCAGTTACTTTCTCTAATTAATATACCGTATCTCAAAAGCTGGTGCAAGATTTTAATTGACTTTAGTCACCTCCATCTCATCCAAGTGCTGTGTTGGCCATCCTTGTACATTATTAATAAGCTACGGGTGCTGTATTTCTTCCCCTCTACTTGAAGTTTAGTTCCTTCTTGAATTTTGTTTTTAATGACAATTGAAGCATAATTTCATGTACTGGGCTTCCAATACTAGTAGGGTCAGATACAGTTTGCTATGTTAATTAGAAAAAAATCTGTCATTCAAAGAAGTCGCTCCCTTAAGAGAATAGATAATACTTACTTGTCTTGTACATAAACTGCTTCCTATAACTTGGAACTAAACCCCAATACCATTGAAAGAAATACATTAACAAATCTAAGGTACCAAATATTTCTATATAAATATCGATTTAGTTCCTTCAGGTTTGGAAATAGATTTCCCAAGTAAGGTAAAATGCTTTGAATTTTGATTATTAAAACAGATGTTTCAAAAGCATTCATGAAAACGTTTGAATAGGTGCTTCCAATTGTCATTCTTTGTGCTGAGTTCTACTGATTGAATCTTTTCTGTAGCTCCCTTCCATGTATGAGAAATTTTAATTAATATCTTCAATGTATTGGTGGTGTCTGTCAGCAGCCTGTTGATTTCCTCTGTAATTTCTCTACTCATGGAATTTCTAGGCATAGGATACATTTTGGTAGCAGATTTCACTTTACCCTGTGGAAGTACTCAAGTTCTTTAAATTCTTCAAATTCATTTACCCATCTGAAAGTGAAAGCACAGTTCACTTCTATTCAGATCACCTGCATATATGGAAACTGCTATGCAGACAATTGCTTCTACCAATGGTTGAAGGAAAAAGCCATTGCAGTCTAGTGCCGGGAAGAATCCCTGAGGAAGGCCCATCTGAGATCTATAGGGTTGTTTTTTCTTCTCAGTTATCAACATGCTGGAGTCTAAGGGTAATAGACTTCTAAAATCAATTGATTCAGATTTATTATTTTTCAAGCCAGGCAGTTGGAATTGGAGGACAGTGGATGTTAAGATTACCTGGATGTTTTAAGGGCCGCAGACTGCTCTTCCTCCTTTTGCAAGCACAGTCTAGGTCATCCTGTGGTATTTTCCCGTGGCCACTTGTCTGTTTACTATGTCTTGCTGTTATCCAATGAGGGCTTCTATGAAAACTCGTAAACAACTATGTACTAATTATCTGCCTGTTTTCCTTTCCCCTGTTCTCTACTAACCCTGCTTCTTACTTCTATTCATTATCCAGTTGCTGATGCCTGCTGATTCTGTTCCCCCTGGCGACTGGGAAGGCACTGGGAAGGAAATGAGGTGGTTATGGAAGGAAAGAGCGTATATAACTCTTTGTTTCAACCTGGGATGACGAGTGGAAGTTTATGACTGGTTGTGTCCCCTTCATGATTCGGGCTCTCAGTGGTAAACTCCTTCCTCCTTGGTCCATCAACTTTTTTTTTCTGCCTCCAGTCCTAGGGAAGTAGCCACTTGATGATATTGTGGTTATTTAGGTTGTATGTTAGTATATGTGCTACACTTCTTTCAGGCTTTTAAATAGCTCCTGTGTTACATTCTTTCACAAAATGACATAACAGGAAGACATCTGCTTCTGTGAAGATGGAATAGACATACTTTACCCTGTTTCTTCTGGTAGGTATAATTAAAATGCCTAGACAATTTGCATTAAACAACAAAAAGACTGTGTAAGACAAAGAGAAGAAGGAAGGCCTGTCAGGGGTATCAGAACTCATTTAACAATATGATGATACATCTCTATAATTTTCTTTTTGCCTCATATGTCTGATACTGGATACTGGACAAATTGGCAGCTCTAAATTGCCAATGGGTGTAGATGAAAAAAAAAACCTAAAAATCACTTTATCTAATTAAAACACTGGGAGAAGGGCAACTTAGGAAGAAGGAAAACTTTTAGAAACCAATCATTATAGTAGTTAAATAACACAGAAAAAAAATGTGTTGTCTCATACACACAACTCCCCCACCAGCGAAAATTAGTGAAAACTCAGGATCCTGTCCTTGGCAGTCTGTCATTACAGTGTCAATCAACATAGCTAGTAACCATGCTTTTAAAAAAGGATAGTAGATGGCAAATAGACAAATTCAGAATTGAAGGTGAAAAACCTCAACATCCCTCTCTTAGCAGTTGACAAATTAGCTCAACAAAATATCAGCAAGACTACAGAATAATTCAACAATACCATCAACCAACAGCACCTATTAGACATTTATAGAACATTCTGTCCAACAATAGTGGAATACATATTCTTGTAATGTACTCACAATGTATATTCAAATACTAAAATAAACCATACAGTGAGCTATAAAACACATTTCAAGAAGTTTAAAAGAATTAAACATTATAGAATGTGTTACGAAACTACAATGAACTCATACTGAAATAAATAACAAAGAAAACAAAAGTATCTCTTGGAACCAAACAATACATCTCTTCATAATACACAGGTCAAGGAGGATATCTCAAGGGAAATTTTAAGAAAAAATGAACTGATGAAACACAGCATATCAACATAGGCAGGGTGCAGCCAAAGCAGTGCTGAGAGGAAAATCTATGGCTTTAATGTTGTATTAGGAAAGAGGGAAGTCACACATCAAGAACCTATGTTTTGAATGGGGAGAAGTTGATGAGCAGTCTCAAAGGAAACCAGCAAGGGATTGTGAAGCATTCAAGTTCAGCATCAGTAGAAAATGCAGCAACTTTTAGGTCTTAAGACAAAAGGGAAGAGACCTTTTAAGGAACCCTGTAAGAACTCTAACTCTAGGATGAAATGGAGTGGCAGAAGCTTGTTATTTTTAGAGAAATGGAACCACTGCCAAAGCACAGGACAGAAGCCAGGAACTTAATAGCCATCCTGAGTAACTTTCTACTCTTTTGACCTCCAATGGTGCAGCCCATTGACTGAACCTATTAAGAAGCCAGAGGACAAGAAAGCCTTGTTGGGCCAGGAAGTCCTCCCAGAGCACAGAATACAGCTGTAAGGGGGTTAGTGTGTTTGAAAGATACTTAGCAGTTTCTTTCAAAGTTATCAAATAACTTAAATGGTATATCAAATACTGTCTGGAAACATTTTTTGAATCAGACTTATTCATAAACACAAACATTTTAAGGGTATGAGTAGGGAAGTTATGTTTCAAAAATAATTGGTTCACTTATTTTTATAGCTAAAATACCCTCCATTCTATATATCTGAAATCTTTGAAGAAAATGCTGCTAACCACTGGTAGATATCATCTGGGCTTGGAGATGTCAGTAATAGAGATGTGTTCATCTCTTTGTTCAGGTTTTTTTCCTTGCTGAGTAATCATGTGCAAGTTACTGAAGTGCTCTGAGCTCAGGTTTACACATGTACAAACTAGTTATGATGAGACCTCCTTCTCAAAATGTGTGCATAGCTAAGAGAATTAAAGGAAAGATACCTGTGGTGGCACCTTGTAGGTACTCGATACATTTTGATTTAATTTGAATCACAAATCCAAATTAATGGCCATAAAACTCATGAAAAAGGAAGGCCACAAGTTAGAATTCAGAGTGATTTTTTAAAAAGAGAAGAAAATGTGTGTTTAGACTGATAATGTCATCTATCAGTCAGTCAATAATTAGGATAATATAATCAGCAAACTATTGTCTATTGATGGATTTTCAACGTGTTTTGATTACAGATATGACATCTTAGAGGATTTGGCTCATGTTAGGAATGCAATGAATTCCTTCTTTATCTGATATTTTGCCAAAAACAAGAAAACAAAACCCACAAATCAAATGTTTTGGTCTAGCTTGCATCAAGAAGTTATATACTTTATCCATTTAGTCAAAGATAAGCATTATTGGTGAATGACAGCTATCGGGATATTTTTGCAGCCCTTCTCAAACAGGTTGCCATGGTAATTTGACAATCATATATTCTTAACAGAATCTGCTGAGGATGAGGGGGCAAAGTAATTATTGTAGATGCGAGTTGACGCAAAACCATTTAACTGCTGTAATATTACCCAGGTCTCCTTTTAGTTGTAAGCTCAGTTTGGATTATTATAAATATTTACCAATTATAGTAATTTTTTCTATTATTTATTCTATCATTATCATACTTGCTAAGCATGAGCCAAATTTACACTTTTAATAGGCATGTATATTTTTGTATGCAAAAATTATCCTGCTGAATTACAGCCAGGCTCTTTGTTTCTTACCTATAAGCACAAGTCCCTGAAATCTTATCAGTTTCTCCTCCAAAGTCATTTTAAGACACCTAAGGATATGCTGCCACTGAATTTTTATTTGAAAGAAGAGAATAAGATGTCAGGGATTATCTATATTTAAATTGTTGTTTTTTTTCACTGTGCACACACAAATCCTTTCTTTAATGATTGGTACTGTGAAAGTGGGATCCTCATTTAGTGCTGTTTGCTACCATAACCCTAGTGCCTACATCAATAGCTGCATATCATATTTATGCTTTGTAGAATGATGGTTTAGAATAGAGGTCAGCAAAATTTCTATAACAGACAAGGTAGTAAATATTTTTGTATGTCCTTTCATGACTGCCATCCCTAATTATTCAATTGTGCTGGTATAGCAAGAAGTGTGGACAGTATGAATGGACAGGAGTAGTTAGATGTTTGGTCTGGTGGTTAAGGCATGAGTTAAAATGGTTGCATTCCACTTCATAATACCTGGGCTCAGTGCCTGGCTTCAGCTTCCAATTTAATGCAAACATTAGGGTATAAAAGTGATGTTTAGAGTAGCTAGGTTTCCATCACCCATTGGGAGACCTGGATTGAGTGATTGGTCCTTGGCTTCACTCAGGCCCGGGTTTCGCATATCTCAGTCCTGACTGTAATGGGCAATTGGGGGAATGAACTAGCAGATAGATGAGATTTCTCTCATTTGTCAATCATTTGCCTCACTCTCACAGTGTCTCTCAAAGAAAAAAAGTGAAAATGCATGCCTATATTCCAATACAATTGAATTTACAAAAACCAACAAAGGGGGCCCGGTGCAGTGGCACAAGTGGTTAAGGGTCCTCGCCTTGCACGCCCGGGATCCCATGTGGGCGCCGGTTCTAATCCCGGCGGCCCCGCTTCCCTTCCAGTTCCCTGCCTGTGGCCTGGGAAAGCAGTCGCGGACAGCCCAAAGCCTTGGGAACCTGCACCCGCGTGGGAGACCCGGAAGAGGCTCCTGGCTTCGGATCGGCATAGTATCGGCCCGTTGCGCTCACTTGGGGAGTGAACCATCGGAGGGAAGATCTTCCTCTCTGTCTCTCCTCTCTGTATATCCGCCTTTCCAATCAAAAAATAATAAAAATAAATCTTAAAAAAAAAAAAAACAAAAACCAACAAAGGGATGGATGTGGCCCATGGCCATAGTAAACCAACCCACTTTGCCAAGTTTGGCTTACACCAAAGACTCTCTAGCTGGATGATTGCAGAGTTCCTCCTAATACTGCCACTTACTAGCTCTATAAACTTTTGCTCAGAATGTGTGTTTGTGTGTTAGTTCCTATCAGACAGGTAACACACCTGAGGTTCCTCTCTGGTCTTTCATCCAATGCGTCCTTTACCCATACTCAACATTCCTGCCAGGATGGCTCCTCTGAGTGTTCCTCTTGTTTAATCGTCCCTTCTTCTCCTGAGATTTTCCCACGGCTGCACAGCTCTATGCCTGCTTACTTTTCCTCGTTATCTCCACTTAATTTTCTTCACAGCACCCCTACAAATCTGTCATCACCTTGCTGCTCCTTTCATAGTTCTTTCTCTGTTGGTGCAAAGGCAGCTCCATGAAATTGAATGTCTGCTCACTGTTGATCCCCTCTGTTTAGCACAGTGCCCAAGATGTACTATGTGGGTCTTTGTGAAGATGTATCTCCAGGCAGGACCAGCTATGTTATGTGCATAGTGCATTGGGAAATATTGGTCCCATTGTGAAAAAGTTATTGAAAATTTTAGCAGATCCATTCCAAGGTCACAGGGTCCTTCCTCCAGGAAAGTTATTTAATCTCTTTAGATTCACATTCCTTCCTGGAACCTAATAAAGGTGGAACTTCTTCTTCCTGGGATACTTGTGAGCTTTTAAGAAGCTCACAGAAGCACAGGACTTTGTAGCAGTTCCATATCCGTTGTTGGCACTATATATGTAGCAGGATTATAATTAATTATCAGCTTCAGCCATGAAAGAGGAAACCCCTATAGCTGCAATTTTTCAGCATTATTCCTCTCTGAATAACCTTTGCATCAATTCTTCCAAGTGACTAGCCCTACTGTATCAAATGGGACAGGGATGTGGGTGTGAATTCTTTTGACACATTCACTGTATGGACCGACAGCATATTTGGCTTGCTAAAAAGAATGTGTCAAACAGAGTTAGGTTGTAAGGAAAACTTGTTTGACAATAGGTAAATCATGTCACTCTTCTCAGCCCACCAGTGACACCAGCATGATAAATAATATCCACCCCCCACCTTTCTTAACAAGAGCGCAGTTAGCATGAATTGGATTCGGAAGAAGCAAGTCGAACTTTTTGATTTTCTTGGAGAGAGGGGAGATGCAGGCTCTGCTTGCAGGAATATGTGCATATTGTCAGTCACTCTGTTTACTGAGTCTGTGTGGGGCTCTGGCTACCATGTGTGCTTTGTGTAACAAATCAATTGAACCTTGAATGGGAACTGTTCACAGACTCTCACTTTTTGATTTATTTTCATGGCTCAGTCTGCAGTTCAAGTTGGCTTAGAAGCACAGAGAGGAAGAGCAGCACGTCTTTTACATGTCTGCTGTGCTGGCTCAGGTGCTGTGGAGCCCTACCGACTTTGAGATGTGAATTAACTCCCCAGGGGGGGAAAAGGAGCCTTAGTGTCTTCGCTGGGGGGAGCACCCTGCCTGGTGAAGGTCTGGCATTGGTTTTTATCAATGGTTTCTCTTTTCCAGAGGAAGCTAAAATGAAGTGGAAAAGAACATCTGTGAAGCATATATTTTTTATCAGGAACTCTGCCTAGCATTTGCTTGCTTTGAGAGGTTGCATAGTATAGTGATTAAGGACATATGTACCGGAGGATTGATTTGACATTCTCAGATCTGAGTTTCTTCATCTGCCAAATGGAGTATTCTGGATGTCTTCTCTCTGCCTTCTCCAAATTGGCTCTCCACCCTTTCTGCCTCAGGTTTCTGCTCCATCCTATGGAAGTCACCAGCAGCTGACTGTACCCTGTGCTTCCTGTTCTGGTGCACCAATGTGGAATGCCTTCTATGAAAGTCAGGAGAATGAGATTCCAATGTTTATTTCTGGGGTTCTCACACTCCTTAATATTATAGTGAGTTTGTTATGGGCATAAGTAACTCAATTTTTATAAAGTCTTTGCCCTCATAGAAATAACAATTCAAAGCATAGGTATGGTGGTGGTGTAGCACACTAATCCTCTACCTGCTAGCACCAGCATCCCCTGTGGGCACTGGTTCATGTCCTGGCTGCTCTGTTTCCAATCCAACTCTCTGCTAGTGGCTTGAGAAAGCAGCAGAGGATGTCTCAAGTTCCTGGGCTTCTGCACCCGCATGGGAGACTGGGAGGAAGCTCCAGGCTCCTGGTTTTATGTCGGCTTAGCTCTGGCCATTGTGTCACTTGGTGAGTGAAGCAGCAGATGGAATATTCTTCTCTGATTCTCCTTCTCTCTGTAAATCTACCTTTCAAATAAAGATAAATCTTGAGAGAGGAAAAAAAAAGAATTTGAAGCATAAATACAGTGCACAACTGAGAGCAGGATCTATTTAAAAGTGAGGAGTGAATATATATACATGCAAAATCCTGGGCAACCTCACATGGAAAAATACTCAACCTTGCTCATTAGTGTAGGTGTGGGTCATTTATCCACCTTCCATTAATTCCTTCTAATATGTAGAAATAGTCATAGCTGGCATTTTAGCAATTTAACACATCTTCTCTTACAAGTTTGTGAATTGTGTTCAATTTGTAAGTCTCATATCACTGGAAAAATATTCGGAATTTGAGACAGAATCCACTTTTATAATTTCAAGCATAGCTAAAGCTTATTCCCCTTGCAGATCTGCCCTTGTATGTCCCTTAGGCACCTCCTAAGCAACTTGCTTGCAGCAGTATCTGTTTTTCTCTCCCAGTGCTGTCTTTTCTCCTGTGCCCCTTATCTCACTGAAAGTACCATCACTATTCATCCAGTTGATTAGATCAGAAACCAGTCTCTTCTGGCACCCATTCGGTCCTGTTCATGCTGCATCTTAGTATTTTTCTTAAAATTGGTATCATTATTTAGAACATCTGTAACCAAGTGTCCCAAATTTAGTGGCTCTAATGACAGGAGTGGATTTTCTCACAGTTCCAGAGTCAGGAAGTCACAGCTGAAGGTGTCACTGAAGTTGGTTCCTTCTAGTAGATCTAAGGTAAAACTGCTTGTGTCTTGAGGGGCTTGTGTCCTTGAACCTTCTTTGCCTTCACTTCCATCTTCAATGTCACCTTCTTCTCTGTGATTTATTTATTTTATTTAAAAAGCAGAGTGCTAGAGAGAAAGAAAATCTTGTTTCTTCTGTTTCATTCTTCAAATGGTTGTGATGCCCAGGATTGGGCCAGCCTGAGGCCAGTAGCTTGAAACTCTAACAGGGCCTCCTTTATGGGTGACAGGACCCAAGCACTTGGATCATCTTCTGCTTTCCCAGGCATTTTATCAGGGAACTGGATTTTAAGTAGAGCATTGGGACTCAAACTGGTAGTGTGATATGGAATTCATCATGACCCACTGTGCCATGATGCCAGTTCCTACAACAGCTTCCTGATGATCATCTTTGACTCTTTTTGTTATTCTGACTTCCAGTTCACACTTTACTTAATGTTCAGGACCTGTGCAGAATGCAAATCTAGTCAGTTACTTCTTAGATCCCACCCTCTGGACCACCAAGGCTCTCCTAGAGCAGCTAGAGAACACAGGAATGTTTTTCTTCCCACCATCCCTTCTCTCCTTCTGGAAGGGCCCTGGTAATTATGGGCAACGGCCCAGCTAAAAATGCATTGGCAGTAGTTGCTGTTCTTGCTGGGGACAATTGGCATTCTTTTGGCCAATAGGAAACAAGTAGTGAGATCAGAATTCTATGATGGGTAGGAAGATTCAGCTGGTATGTATCTTTTGCTTTATTCCCTACTTCCTCTCTCTAGTCTCTGCACATTCTTGTAACCAAAAGAATCCAGAACATGCTAAGCTAATGCTGAGCAGAGCAATGGGAAGACCTTAAGTCCTTCATGGCACTGTGACTACATGCAAAACCGTTGACTGCTCACTCTGAAGTCCTTGTTGTAGCAAAGCTTGCTCATTTAAAGCACTCTTGTTGGAAATCTGTTAGTCCAATTTAGTGTAGGTTCTTATTGATTTGGGCACACCTTTCTGTCTTCAATATTGTCCTATTTCTTCCCTACCTGATGTGCTGAATTCTGGCTGCTTAAATTACTTTCTGTATTATAAAAATCTCTGTGTTCTATTTTGTTTTCTACCTCTCGTGTCTTTATAGATGATATTCCCTCTGCCCTGGGATGCAGTTCTATCTCTTCTAAGCTTGATCAAATCATGTTTCTCTTTCATTCTTAAGTGTTATTGTTTCCTGGAAACTTAAATGACTTTTTCTAATATGGGATATTTTAATCACTGTGATCACTGATTTGGTTTTGTAGTTACTGCATTGTGATGCTCTATTTTGTTGTTGCTATTATTATTAGTCCCTCTGCAAGTTCTCAAGGAAAGGGAGCAAGCCTTTCTTTTTATGCTCAGAGCTGTGTACCACATCCTGCACATTGTATACTAAATAAACATGTGAATGGGGGACAGGAGGATCAAATGTGAAATATTATGTCAAGTATCTCAGAATTATTGAAATAGATGTTCAAGGAACACAGTCTGCTTGCTGTGATGTGTGTGGTTATCAAAACCATTATAAAACTTGCTACAACACTGTAAAGCTGATTAACCACCCATTATTCAACAAACATTGATTGACTATTGTGGGGTTTTTGAAGATTGGGTCCTTATCTTACTCCCATTTGCGTTCTTGCATCATTGAAAAGTATGTGTTACATAGTAAATTAGACAAAAGTGCAAATCATGCAGTGTGTTTCCAGAGGAACGAGGTGAAGGAACAAAGAATCTCAGAGCAGTGCCATTGGGGCTGGGTACATGTAGGTGACAGGAACCCCAGAGCAAAGGTGTGAACTTGAGGGTGCTTGGAAAATGGTGCCTAATTCCGTGTGATGAAATTGAAAAGCAGAGGAATACTTGAAGACGGTCAAATTATGGTGAGCTCAGTGACAAACCTTTTGGTATTTTATTCTCGTGAACTGAAGTAGAGCTTACTGTAGCCCCAAATGACAGTGGTTCAAATGAACATTTTGTAACTTCAAGATGACGCTTTTGCACCATCTTTACTCAGTAGAACCATCCTTTAAATTATTCCTTTTGCTCTTTTCCCAGACTAGTGATCAGTGGTAAATAGTCATTCCTGATGGTGCGCAGGGAGAGTGAGCCTCAGCTCCCAGGCAGCTCTGAGTCCCAGGAGTAAATGACCATACTACACTGCACTATGTTGCTTAGCCATTATGAATTGAATACATTTTTACTGTGTTTTCTCCTTTCTAAAATATTATTTATTTTTATTGCTAAGTCAGATTTACAGAGAGGAGAGACAGAGAGAAAGAGCTTCCATCCTCTACTTCATTCCCAAAGAGGCCGCAGTGGCCAGAGCTGAGTTGATTTGAAGCCAGCACTCAGGAGCCTCTTTCCGGCCTCTTAAGCAGGTTCAGGGTCTCAAGTCTTTGGGCTGTCCTCTATTGCTTTTCTAAGCCACAAGCAGGGAGCTGGAAGGAAAGTGGAGCAGTCGGAACTTGAACTGGTACTGGTGTGGAATCCAGGCACATGTAAGGTGAGGACTTTAGCCATTAGGCTACTGTACTAGGCCCTACTTTCTCTTTTTAAAGATATATTTGTTTGAAAGGCAAAATGACACAGAAACAGAAAGAGACCAATCTTCCATATGTTGGTTCACTCTCCAAATGGAAACAACATGCAGGGTTAGGTTCGGCTGAAGACACAGGAACTAGGAACTCTCTCCAGATCTCCCACATGCAGGGTAGGAATCCAAATCCTGGACCATCTTTGCCCCCCATGACCCAACTCCCAGGCAGTTTAAGCAGGAGGGTACATTGGAAGCACAGAGCAAGAACTCAAATTTGACACTCCAATATAGGATGTGGGTACCCCAAGAAGTGGCTCCATCCATTGTACGATGTCAACCCCTAAATTATATTATTTTCAGCCCACAATGATGGGCTCATTCGTGTACAATTCCATCAAAAAATCAGAACCAATTGCTATTGTCTCTCTTCATTTTGGTAATGGAAACTTGGATTTCAGTTAGTATGATTTCTCAGCTTCCTTTGCAATGAAGTGTATCATTTGAGTAAATTATGGGCAGTGAGATATAAACAAATCATGATAGGAGATCAAGAAGTCTATTTTTTTAAAGATTTATTTTATTTTTATTGTAAAGTCAGATATACAGAGAAGAGGAGAAACAGAGAAGAAGACCTTTTATCTGTTGATTCACTCCCCAAGCTGCCACAATGTCCGGAATTGTACCAATCTGTAGCCAGGAGCCTGGATCCTCCCCTGGGTCTCGCACGTAAGTGCACGGTCCCAAGGCTTTGTGCCATCCTTTACTGCTTTCCCAGGCCACAAGCAGGGAACTGGATGGGAAGCAGGGCCCCCAGGATTAGAACCATATGGGGAAAAATAAAAAGAACCATATGGGATCCAGGGCATGTGCAAGGCAAGGACTCTTGCCACTAGGGGGCTGCACTGGGTCCATTTCAAAGAATGGATGTGTTATTCTTTGCCTTTTCCCACATCTATTGATTAATGAGGGTTAAGTGCAAGAACCAAATAGACAAGTTGGATGTGGAAGAAGAATGCCAAGAACTAGTCGCAGGATATGAGAGACAGAGAAAGAGAGAGAGAGAGAGAGAGAGAGAGAGAGAGAGAGAGAGAGAGAGAATTCTCACATGACTTGCCTTACACTGGTTTTTCATTATTGTTCAGGGTCTTACTGACCACATAACTGAAACTAATCTGAATTGATAGATCACCCAACTTTGGTGTTAGAAGCTTTGGGGAAACAAAATGAGTCTTTCACAGGACTAACTAAATTCTGGGCATGTTCTTTGAGTTTTCCTGTCTGTCTTTCCAAAACTGAATACATATTCATTTAGTGAATATCCTTTCTTTTCAAGCCCATTTTGTGGAATGAGACCAAACATTGTCAGCCTTCCCCCACTTCTTTGCTTCCCTCACACGTGATTCCTTCTGTATATTTATAGCTAATCGGCATGGGGAAACCAACCAGAAAGAAGCAAACAAAAGTTATTAAGTCTTCCTAATCCATTTCATAGCTGTAGTTTTCACAGATATTCTTTGATTCACTTCCCTGGAAGTTATCAGAAAATAATAATTGTTATTTATGGGTGCATAACAGATTCCTCCAAAACCTACCAGCTTGAAAAGAATAAGCACATTCTGTCTCAAAATTATTGTGGGTCAGGAATAAGAATCCTGATTCCTCTGGTTTCAGTGTCTTGGGAGGTTGTAGGCAGCGTGTCTACAGCTTAGATTGTAGTCATTGCAAGGCACATATGGGGGCTGGAATATCCACTTCCAAGTGTATGCATGTTGTCCCTGACAGGTCTCCTAGGATCTACTGCTTAGTTTCCTTGTCTGGTTGCTGGCTAACACTGCAGGCTTTAGTCCTTTTTTTAATTTGTTTTTTTTTTTGTTTTGTTTTGTTTGCATACTTTTTTCCATTGGCTATCTGGATGTCCACATAATGTGACAGTGGTAAGCTGAGATAGAGGGGAAGGTGGAGAGAGAAAGAATCAGAAAGAGATTGCAGAATTCATGTTATCAACAATTTTGAATTTGCTTTAGAAGTTTTAGTTATGTTCATCAACTGGGGTCTGAAAATAATGTGAGGAAATGTTTACCAAAATAAGCCCTAAATTTTAAATTATAATCAATTTTGAGTATTCTGAGGAGATCTTACGTTGTCCTGCTTGCTGCCCTCTTGGACGCTAATTACTGCTTTGTCCAGTGCTGTCACACTTCATATAGTATCTGCGTATTGGCTGTTTGGCTGACATCTTAGTTGGCAAGTCTACATCTTGATATCATAGCTTTTGTATTTGAGTAATCCCTGTTTTATTTAATAATGGCCCCTAAATGCAAGATGTGTGATGCTGGCAAATTGGCTATGCTAGAGAGGCTGCCTCATGTTCTTTTACTTGAAAAGGAAAAGCTCTCAACTTAAGAAATACCATCACTATTAAGAATGGATCTTCTAGCCATAAACTTGTGAACAAGGAAACAGAATTTCATGCTGGCTTTACTATCACATCTCAGATTTAAATAGTCATGGCCATAGTGTGTGATCCATACTTGGTTAGGATGGAAAGACGCACATTTATGAGAGGAGGCATGAATAGAAAATGTGTCCTGACTGAGAGTAATGTGTTGAAACATTGAGCCTATAGGAGGACTTTAGCAAGGAATTTCCTGAAATGAGTTACATGAGACCATTTATCATAGGGGATGGTATACAAATTCAGGAATGGTTTGGACTGAAAATATAAAAATGACTGAATAAGCTGCATATAGTGATGAGGAAATTGCTGTCACATTTCTGGAAGAGTTCAATGCTGTCTACGATTCAAGGCATCCACTGGGAGTGGATGGAACTTATTCCTCATGGGTGAGGTGGAACTAGTGCAAGTCAGAAGCTACAGTCTTATTAAAATCTAATATTGGAAATGACATTCTATCATGTGTGCCGTATTCTATTTGTTAGAACTAAATCAGTAAGTCTGGCTTATCATCAAGAAGAAGAGGTAAAATAACAAGTGATTATCCAGAGGTGGGATCACAGGGTGCCATCTACGAGTTTGCCAATCAAAGATGAATTTTTTAAGCCGCCTGCTCCAGGCTTTAGTTTCTGAAGGTAGTATCTCTCCAGACATGCTCTATAAATATTCTTAAAAGGTTTCTTTTCTGAGTTGGAAGACTTACTAGTAGAATAGTAGGCATTTGTGGATACCAAGCGTGTGCAATGGATTGGGTCTATATGGCAATAAAATAGGTTGATCATAAGCATAAGGTCCTAGGAAAGGCTTGGGGAACAAGAGCGCATAGGAGCTACTTATATTTTGCTCCCCACTATGGGATATGAATAGCCAGCTTCAGTTAATAGTGTGTGTGTTTAAAGATTTGTTTTATTTTTATTGGGAAGTCAAACACCAGAGAGGAGGAGAGACCGAGAGAAAGATTCCCCGTCCATTGATCCACTTCCCAAGTAGCTGTTGCAGCCAGAGATGTGCTGATCCGAAGCCAGGAGCCCGGAGCCTCCTCTGGGTCTCCCATGTGGGTGCAGGATCGCACGGCATAGGGACATCCTCAATCATTTTCCCAGGCCACAAGCAGGGAGTTGGATGGGAAGCGGGGCTGCCGGGACATGAACCAGCGCCCAAATGGGATCCCATTGGAAACAAGGTGAGGATTTTAACCACTAGGCTACTGTGCTGGGTCTGATAATTGTGTGTTTTATCTCAGTACCTTCAGTCCTGGTCTTGTATCTCCTGTGCTTTGTCACTGAAGGGTCACTTGGACTCATGTGACTAGGAACTTTTTAACTAGTTAGGAAAACTTCCAACAAAAAGTAGCCAAGGGTTGCTGAGGTGGAGACTTAGCGAAAAAGACTTGGCTTCCAATCTCAACTTCCTCCTTGAGAAGTCACATTGTTTTGGACTTCTATAAACTTGATTTTGTTGTTTATGAAGTGGGATCCACATTGTGTTTCATCAAAAGATTGTGAGGGTTAAAAGAGAAGATGTATGGAAAGTACTCGGCATTGCTAGACACTCAAAGCATGTTAGTGATTCTGAATCTTTACTTTGTTCTTAGTTTTACTGCTTTCATTCATTTTGAAATAGGAATTCACACAGGAAAGCAGTTTTCCCCAGGATACTCCACTCCATGAAATTGCTTACTAGGTATAGCAAACCCTTTTTGCAACTAGGAGAGCTGTGTATCTGTGAGCTAACTAATGAACAAAAAGATGTATGTATTTTGTTTTTATGTCTGTAGTCCTTTTCCAGTTGGGAAATAATATTTTGATAAAATAGAGGAGGTGAAATATTTCAGACTAATAGCATTTGGTCAAAATGGTCAAATATTAGCATGCCTGTCACAAGCAGCTGTCAACTCTAAGAGTGTTGAGAGCACAGCCTCCTTTTGTGTCAGGCATTCTGGCTTCTAAATGTGCACCAGGTCCTTCCAGAGCTTCTTGCTTAAATGTATTCTGAATTTTTCACACATGCGTACATGCTGGGAATGATGAACAGCAGTTTTAAAAACACTTCGTGGAAATGCCAATTTCCAGATGGATTTGTTTTGCTACAAAGTTAGTTAGCACTTATTCATGAAATAGCAAATGTAGAGGAGATACAGAATGGGTACTTATAGTCAAATAGGGTGAAACCTGCCAAGGAATGGGGGGCCCAAAAGAACTGAGAAAATGAGGCAAGTACTCAAATAATCTTCTGAAGATAACTCATCAGAGCTAGAAGAGAACAGGAAAGCAACCCAACAAGTGTGCAAGCAGGTGGGTAAATGTTAAGCCTTTATAACAATAAAACCGTAAAGTGAAGCTGTGACTTGTTTTTCTTGGATATTGCCTGTTTTGTTATTAAATGTGTAAATCTGTAGAACAAAGGCTGTATGTGTATTGCAGTTCCTAAGTCTTCCTTTCTTTCCTTGGTCCTCCCTACCTGCCTCCCCACTCTGTGTTTTCATCTTCTGCTTTTCTTTCTCCTCTTCTTTTTTCTGCTCCTCCCCCTCCTTTTAAAATAAAAGTTTGCTGGAAAGGCATGATCAAGAACATCTAAAGAAATTTAGAGGGAATCCTACTCAAATAGCTTTAGACTGTATGTAGTCATATTATAGCTTCGATCCTGCAAATGTGATAATGCGGTTTCTCTTTTCAAAATGGAGATTGATTTTCCTTTTGAGATACCCAAAGAGAAAAGTTGAAAGAGTGAATGGATAATGCCTAGGAGTCAGACTGGCTGCTGGGCCATGCATCAACCCCATCTCAATTGGTGACCACTCATGCAATGTTTGAGAATTTATTTCCTCTCCTATGAGGGATTTTCAACTAAATTTATGAGGAATGTGTATTATGAAAAATATTTTGCATGAATTTGAAATTTGTGCTCAAATCTTTTAATTATACTTTCCTTGAACTTCAGGTTTTTCAAGTTTAGTTTTAAAATTTGTTTCTTTGAGAGGCACAGAAACAGATGGGGCACGGGGATGGAGAGGAAGAGAAAGAAGAGGGAAAGAGATCCCATCTGCTGAGTCTGTGCTCGGTCAAAGCCAGAAACTAGGTACTCGTACCAGGTCTCGCATGAATGACAGGGATCCGAGCACGTGAGCCATCACTTGCTTTCTCCTAGGGTCTGCATTATCAGCAAATCCGGAGTGGAAGCTTGACTTCTGTACCAAATACGTTTTACCCTTGGCACTTAGGCTCCTCATTTGATTGCTGTGGACCCCAAGGATTGGAATGCTTATGTAATCCACATAATGTCCCATAGCTGGAAGGAAAACTAGGATTCTAGCTTAGTGCTGACTCCAAAGCCAGTGTCCTTCAAGCTCCATGTTATTCCCACTGAAATGAGGTTTGGAACCTCATACCTAGTCACTGGGATAGGGATGAGGATACTCCAAGCCAACATGTTAGCCTTTTGGTGGAGGGTCCTTCCCATTTTCATCAAGTCCTCTGTTATGAAATACATACCTGGCTGAATTTCTTCTTTGATTGTGACATAATCCAGTCATTCTACAAATCTTTAAGTGGCACCTACTATGTGTCAACACTAGCCCAACATTGGAGATAGAAGGCCAAAACAATATCCCTCTAGGCCAGTGCAGAAGACAAGAATTTCTTTAGGATCAGTGCCTAGTAGCAGGGTGAAGTGCTGTCATCTGTTTACCTTGATGAAAACCCATTCATAAAGTCTGTATACATCTACCTTCCTAGCATAGATGGGGACTCTTCACAACTCCATGCCCACCAGTATTAACATCACCCAACTTTGTGATTTTTTTTCCAGGTGTACAGAGATTTAATTTGGTATTTAAAAAAAATTGGTAGTGAGTTTGAATAGCTCTTTGCATCTTTGTAGTACTTCCTGTATTTTAAATGTCCTGTGCATATACTTTGCCCATTTTTTGATGGGAATTAACATGAAGGTTCATCATTTACTTAAAAGAATGTTTTTGTGTTCTAGAACTCTGTTGTCCACTGTGGTAACTATTAGCCTAATGTGACCTTTAATAATTCACACATGGTTAGTTTGAATTCAGATATACTTTAAGTGTAAAATACACTTGATTTGCTAAATATAGTATTTAGAAAAGATAAAATATCTCAAAAATCATAAGAGTTATATGTTGAAATGATCTAAATATTTAAAATAATTTATGTGCATTTTTAGTTACTCTTCTAGTACAGCCATATTAAGCAGTAAAATTGTGTGTGTGTCTTATACATAATACTTCCATTGAACAGAGTTGCTTTATAGATGAAACTCTTGTTGCTTTATCCATTCCAATTATCTTTTAATATGTTATAAACCTTTCAATGTTTGTTCTTAGTGGCTTTTGTTGTAATCATATTCATTAGTTACAATTTTTTCTATGAGGGATGTTTTTGAAATTTTGTTAAAGAGGTCTTTATCCATGATATTTTTCTTTTTCTTTTTCCTATTACTTTTTCTGTGTTCACTGTCCCATTCTTCATGTATGGAGTCCCGTCAAGGCTGCATTTTATTTTTCTTGGGTTTAATACTATTTTTTTCTCCACAGGAAGAGCTAATTTCCCAGCACCATCTATTAAGCAGATCATTTTTCCCCCACTGAATTGCACAGTGCCCTTGGTTCCAGGTTCTTGTTTGCTAAGGTTTACCATAGAAAAGTACATTTTATTAATTGATAACAATGGAAAATTGGGATATTTTCCATGAGAGTTTGGAGTTCCAGTCTTGTTTGAAAAATTGGATGCTTTAACAACACAGGGCTTGCTTCTCCCATGACATTCAATAGCTTCACCTGAGCAATGATTGGAAGAACAAGTGCCCACTGCTGTCTCCTTGTCCCTCAACAATCCCCAGTGTCCTTGGACACAGAAACTGAGGGCTAGCTGCTGCTTTTCGGAACATTGGAGTTTCTGTTTTTGTTAGGATACAGTTAAGAAGAAATGGAAGTAAATGTCCCCCATCTCTCAATACACGGAGAGACTTAAAAAAAATGGCTTGGCTCTTTGTGTAACCTTCCCAATCCCATAGGTATTCGAATTTGTCAGCTAAGTTAGATTACCACTTTAAAAACTATTTAAATCTGATTTTCAGCTGACATTTTAAGCACAACCCCATGTGGAGCTTTGCGGTGGATGTGGACAGGGCCAGCTTCTGGGCGTATCTTGCGTGTGCAATTGCACGGAGTCCCTCATTCGTTGGGTTCTCTGCATAGCTTAAAAGGCTGCTATCACTACCCCAAGATTTTTAATGGTTCTGTTTTAAATTTACATCTTGTAAGTGAAAGCCAAGGGGACAATGGAATAACGCACAGGAGCACATGGGCATGGTATGCTAGAAGCGCATCTCTTGTTCTTCGATTTGCACATAGCTGCCCCCTATGCATGCCAGGTTGGCTGCTGCCCAAAGAGTGTGGGATTCTCTATGTGTGGAATTTCAGCAAGGCTCAAAGCCATGAGAAAGTAAGCATGTTGCTTCTGAAGCTGAGATGATAGAGGCTTAAAAGTTACACCTTGTATTTGAACCAAAACTTGCTTCTAACTCAGGAGACAATGAGATTCTAAGCAACATAAGAACGAAGGAACATGATCATACTCTTTCCTTTTCATGTTGCTTTTCTGTGTCAGCCTCCACTTGCACTGCAAATGATGAAAAAAGGGAAAGAGAAAGATAAAGCAACCAGTAGCTTTCATTTCTGCAATTCTTCCTTATCATCTGTAAGTCCTTGGTTAGGAATATTGGTAGAATATATGTATATCAAGCAGTAAAATTTAGAAATGGTTGAGACAGTTTTGTGCACTGTTTTGACAGAAATGGATGTTCTTGTAAGAACTAAATACATAATGCATGAACAAGCTGCAAATTACAAATTGTGTAATTTTGCTGATTTTGTGTAAGAATGAAATGCTCTTACATTTACAATTTAAACTATATTGCACATTACACAGATGAACTTTACTGTTAATGCTAATAATTTAAACCCCGAATTTTTCTTTACTTAAAATAGCACTAAAAGGAAAACAAATAAACACAAAAGCAAATCAATAGGGAAAGTCCATAAAATGTTCAATATTGTGGGCCCAGCACGGTAGCCTAGCAGTTAAAGTCCTTGCCTTGACGCACAGGGATCCCATATGTGCGCTAGTTCTGATCTTGGTAACCTGGCTTCCCAGGTAGCTCCATGCTTGTGTCCTGGTAAAGCAGTAGAAGATGGCCCAAAGCCTTGGGATACTGCACCCGCATGAGAGACATGGAACAAACTCCTGGTTCCTGGCTTCAGATCAGTTGAGCTCCAGCCATTGTGGCCACTTGGGGAGCAAAGATGGAAGATCTTCCTCTCTATCTCTCCTCCTCTCTGTATATCTGCCTTTCCAATTAAAAAAAAATCTTTTAAAAAAATTTCAGTATTGTTTCTTTGAATGAAAGACAGAGACAAACTTCTTCCACAGGTTCATGGCCCTAAATGCGCACAACACTCAGGACTGGGTCACGCCGAAGCCTGGAATCTGGAACTCATTCTGGGCATCTCAAGTGGGTGGCAGGATCCCAAGCACTTGACCCATCATTTGCTACACCCTGGGTTTACAGCAGCAGAATGCTGGCTTACAAGCACAGTGGACGCTCGGACTCAGGCACTGTGGTAAGGGATACAAGCATCTCAAGCCACATCTTAGCTGCTATGACAAATGCCTGTCCTCAGGTTTTTTTTTTTTAAATTTTAAAATTGTCATGGTGATAAAACTTTCCTTCTGTACTCTTAAGTTCATTAATTGGGAGCCTGGGAATTAAACTGCTAAAAGACACATTAGGAGGAAAATGGGCAGGTTTCTACTCATATTAGTATGTGGGAGCTCAAAGAAAAATGTGATTCAGAAAGGTGTGTAGGATTTGGAGCTCACACAACATCTTAATGAGATTGAGTACTGTTTCAAGGGACCAGAGAAGGTAGGAAATGATGGAGGAAAAACCAATGTGGGGCATTTAATTGGAAGGTGAAGTTAACTTTAGTAAGGTCTGTTTAGCTGATTTCTTATCAGGCATAGACATCTAATCCCTGGTGACATGAGCCACTAATTCTCTGATACAAAAGGCTATTCTGGCAGGGAGTTGAATTCTGTTAGGAATCTCTGATTTTTAGGCAGGAAACAATAGCTCAACTGACACCTGTTGATTTCCACAGCCTACAACACAAACTAATTGCTATACCACAGTAGCACAGTCTGGATTCCTTCATGTATTTTGCACACACCCCCTCCCCCCGGCCCTTGCCACCACATTCATATCCAGAGTTTGCAGGAGAGGGCTCACAGCTTTAACCCCGGAAAATGTGTAGCTGACTGTGGCTCCTGGGGGTGGAGTGGGTGGGAGAGACAGAGAAGTTCAAATCCCATTTCAGAAACCTACCTCGATCACATGCCTTTGAGGCAGATTGGTAGAATTCTACTGATCTAGAGCAATGTATTGGTCAGATTTCCCCTGGTTTGTTTCTCCTTGCCTTGCCTTTCCTTTCACATTCCTTCCATTCTGTCTCCTTCCCTTGCCTCTTTTCCCCTGCCCTTTCCTCTTTCTTTCCTTCTCTCTTTCTTCCTCTCCTTACCCCCCTTTTTGTTTTCAAAAGGATTTATTAATTTTTATTGGAAAAGCAGATTTACAGAGAGAAGCAGATAGAGAGAAAGATCTTCCATCTGCTGATTCACTCCCCAAGTGACCAGAGAGGAGCTCATCCAAAGCCAGGAGCTTCTTCCAGGTCTCCTAAGGGGATGCAGGGTCCCAAAGATTTGGGCCGTCCTCTACTGCTTTTCCTGGACACAAGCAGAGAGGTAGAATGGAAGTGGAGCAATTGGGACATGAACCGGATCCCATATGGGATTGTGGCGCAAGCAATGTGAAAACTTTTAGCTACTAGGCTACCATGCCAGGCTGCCTCCTTTTTCTTTTGTTAGATTTAAGGAAGAATAAGAACATTGCCTGCAAGCCTGTAGGTTGCATCACTGTGGAGGGTGATTTATACGTGGACGTTGCCCTTCAAAATCACGCATCACAGAAGCCTTGCAGGTACTGAACCCTTGGTATCCTCTCAGTGTCTTGGTTCCAACCTGCCAAGGATAGAAACATACAAGAATGCTCAAATCCCAGACATGATTTTGCATAATGCTGATATAGCTCATCCCTAGATTTCTTACAACACCTAGTGAACTGCAAATGCTGTCTAAATAATTCTTGTATTTTATGTAAGAATAACAGCAAGGAAACGATATATCCATGTTTACTACTGGCCGGATTTTTTCTGAGTGTTTTTGCTCTGTGGTTGGTATAATTCACTGAAGCAGAGCATGTGGATGCAGAAGGGGACTGCGGTTCTTTTAGAATAAGATTCCACAAAGGGCATGGTCAGAACCTTGGTGACAAATCCATGATAGGATCTTAGCTTTCATTTTTTTCTGCACTATTTTTTCAGCTCCAAGATAATTTCCTCCAACTCTACTCTTTGATTTTTTTTCTGTCTCAATATACTTCTATCCCTTTTCTAATATTTTCTGTTCTATCCATACCTTCTTAAAGCTCAGTGTTCAGGGCTGGCATTGTTGCATGGCAGATAAAGCCATCATCTGCACTGCCTGCATCCCATGTATGTGCTAGTTTGATTGCACCACTTCTGATTCAATTCCCTCTAATAGTCTGGGAAATGTAGCCAAAGATGGCCCAGGTGTTTTGGCCACTTTGGCCCACACATGTGGGAGACTCAGAAGAAGCTCCTGGCTCCTGGCTTTCGGCTTGCTCAGCTGTTGCTGTTGCATTCTCTTGGGGAGTGAACCAGCGCGTGGGAGGTCATTCCTTTTCTGTAACTGTGACTTTTAAAGGAATAAATCTTTTTTTTTTTTTAAAACCCAAACTGTTTGTACTTACTTCTTTTTTTAGTATTAAAAATAATGAATGTTTATTCTGAAAAGTATAGTTTAGCCAGAAAAAAATAGAGAAAAACAAACATTCATAATTATACCACTGAGAAATATGCATTACTAATATTTTGATAAATATTTTTCTTTTCCTTTTGCAAACAAAGTAATGTAAAGATATTTTTCTTTTCTTTCCAAAGTGGATGGTATTTATTTATGTGCTGTTTCAGCTAATAATTTTCCAAGTTCTTAAATAGTTCCCGCAACATCCTTTTTAATGATACAAACTATTCTATCATCACTAATAGGTAATTAAAAAATACTTTTTAACTATTCCATATCTAATGCAGTTTCTCACTACAATAATGCTTTCATAAAATCCCTGGAGGCAACTTTTTTTAAACCTCTGTGGTTATTTCTTTATGTCTGCCCTGATTTAATTCTGACAATATGAAACTAGTTTCTTTTCTAAATAAAAAATTAGAGGTTCTTAATATTTAAATTTATGTTAACGTATCTTTGGCTTTTTCAAAGTTCTGTAATATTAGAGGTTTTTCTAAAATTCTTTCAGTTGAAAGAATGTCTTGGATATTTTTCAAAGACTCAATTTATGTAACTTGGAATTCAGGCTTACATACAGAAAGATAGGAACAGAGAGATCTTTTATCTACTGGTTCACGCCCCAGATGACCACAATGGTAATGACTGAGCTGATCTGAAGTCAAGAGCCAGGAGCTTCTTCTGAGTATTCCATGTGTGTGCTTAGGGCTCAGGAACTTGAACCATCCTCTGCTGCTTTCCCAGGCTAAGCAGGGAACTGGATCAGAAGGTGGAGTGGCCAGGACAGGAACTGTTGTCCAGACGGGGTATCAGCAATGCAGGTGGACAATTAGACAGTTATGTCATTATGTCAGCTCTTGGATGCAGAAAGAAAGAAAAAGAAGAGAAATGAAAGAAACAAAAGAAAAAGATAGATACCATTTACCGTTTTCCGCAAGGGGTATATTTTAAGAACTCCAATGGGTGTCTGGAACAATGGATCATCGTAAATCATATATGCTAGGCTTTTATCCATTCAAAATAATATACTTTCATCTTTTCACTTTATGGTTCAGTTTATGGTTTCTCATTGGCTTATGAAGTGTTTTGGTTTGTTTTTTTATACTTTGGCAATGTTATACAGTAGAATAAAGGTTACTTGAACACAAACTCTGCAATAATGAAGCAATAGATTTAATTACTAAGGAGGTTACCAAGTGAATAGCTCATGGATGACATATATAGTGTAAATTCAGTGGAGGAAAGTGATGATTCATGCCACATGGGCAGGAAGGTGTGAGATTTCATCGCACCACTCAAAATGGCATAACACTTAAAACAGTGCATTGTTTTCTGGAATTTTCCACGGTAGTGCCTTTGGTTCACAATTGACTGTGAGTAACAAACCAAGGAAAGTGAAACTGGGTGTAGATTGTGGGGGAGGCTCCGCATAAAGCTAGTAAGATATGAAAGGAAGTCAATGGAACCCAATATATAAAACTTCATCTGCTATTCTTTGGCCAAGTGGGCTGCGGGGTTTTCCCCATACTCATCCAGTGTCTTTTCATCTTCAGAGTAAAAAAAAAAAAAAAACAAACAAAAAACATCTGGAAGTATTTTGAACTGATTCCCACAATTTACTTCAACAGACTCCAGGCCCAGAACTGTTTCTAGACACGCACCAGTGTCAGTGGGGTTGTGCCTGTGCATCTGAGAATGTAATCTGTCTTATGTCATTATGTTGAAATGATTTCCCTCGTTGAGCCATTTAGTGTGAAATAGAATTGTTTGCATTCCATTTACTCTTTACTTTCCTAATTAGAGTGACCTGCAGCTTGACTACACTAATTCTTAGATTCTATTATGTTTATTCCAGGAATTCCTCCTGTAATAAGGTTAATGTTAAATATTGCATTTCTGTGAGGATGGCCCAAAATTCAAGCTCCTTTAGAGGAAATAAATCCAACTCCTTAAAGAAGACTGCCACACAGAATTCTAGGAATGTTGGAATCATGAAACTTGGGATACCCTTTCCTTCATCACTGCATACACATGTTTTAAAGTCAGTGATTCACATGGAGAGTGTGATATTCCTTCTGAACGAATCTTCACAGTATTAGAAAACTTTAAAAACCCAGTTTCTTGTGAGATGTAGCATTAAAAATGCTGGTCCTTGCTTGTGATCATTTGCGCTAAACTGCTACCCAGAACTAGATAGGCTTTCATATCTTCTGATGGAACCTGGAGATGGAGAAAAAGGACAGACACCATGGCTAGAATTCTTTAAACTGAACCTGTGCCAAAGTCTTCAGCTTCCACTGGAATGTGTTGTCTTGGCTGGGAGGAATTAGGGGGAATTGCTTTTTATCAGGAGAGAACAGCTAATTTACAAAATTGGTGGAAAATTATGATATAGCCCCCAACATCTTCAGGGATGACCTGAATTTTTAAAACATGTTTATTTATTTGAAAGAGGGAGGAAAGAGGGAGTGAGGAAAAGTCAGAGAAAGCAAGAGAGAGTAGGAGAGCTCTTATCTGCTGGTTTACCTAGCAAATGCCAGAAAAGGCCACGAATGTGTTAGGGCTGAAGCTAGGACTGGGAACCCAATTCAGGTGTCCAATGTAGATGGCAGGAACCCAATGACTCGAGCCTTCCAGGGTCTTAATTAACAAGACGTAATGCTTCCCAGGGTCTGCATTAACAAAAAACCAGAGTCAGGACCCAGAGCCAGATCTCCACTGTGGAATGGGGTATCTTAACTGCTAGGCTAAATTGTATTTCCAGTGATGACCAACTATTGCCCATGTAAGTGTCAGAATCATCATCCTATAAACAGGCTCCCTGGGAACTCTGAGGAAGTGTGCAAAGATTACTGCTCAGCTGGCTTCATCTCAAAGTGACCTGACAGGGAGCTGGCCTCTAGACTAAAGGGTCTCAAATACTAGAAACGAGGCAATATGTGCTGTTGGAGAGTCTGCATACATATTACCATTCTGTCTTCTCCAGACAGTTACACTAACTCCTTAAACAGAGTCACGTGGTTTCACAGCCTGGCAGTCAATGCTCCAAATGCAAGGTGGTAGCAGTAGAATGAAATCTAACTTTGCTTGCTTGCAGCTGGGGGTTGGAAAGCCTACGGAGGCACTGTTGCTGGTTGTACAAGAGTTGCATTGCTTGGAATAGGAAAGGTGGAGAGGGAGCTAATGGGGGCATAGTGGGTTGGACTGCTACTTATGATGTATCCCATATGGGCACCAGTTTGAGTCCGTGATGCTCCACCTCTGATCCAGCTCCCTGTTGATGTACCTGGGATGGTATTAGACGATAGTCCATGTCTTTGATCTCCTGCACCCATATAGGAGACTTGGATGAAGCTCCTGGCCACTAACTTCATTCTGGCCTAGTCCCTGCCACTGTAGCCATTTGTGGATGGGAACGAATGGAAGACCTCTCTGTGTGTCTATTCTCTCTGTAACTTTGACTTTCAAATAAATAAATCCTTAAGAGGGTGAATGGGAATGAAATCATCCTTCTTAAGATCATTTCCATTTTCCCCTTTCCTCATTCGTATCCTGAGCTGACTCTGACCATCCTCACTCTTCCCCTGGGCAATTATTTCTTTTCTCTATAGTCACTCCTACATGCACTGCACTTCTGCCTTTCTTTAGTTTTCATACATGAACCAGCTTTCACCCTCCATATGAGAAATGTGCTGAGATATCTTATTCACTGATGTCTCCCTGCCTGTTCTGTGCTTGTCTTGGTTATGGATTTCTACAATCACTTCTTGGGTCTTGACAGGGACAGATGACAAATGCTGATGGCTGGTGCTCTCCTCCTAGAACATGCCTTTCTCTAGATGTCTAAAAAATACCATTAGCTTGAATATTCTGTTTCTAAGAACACAGTCTATCTTCTGGTGCCAGAAGTGAAGAGCAAGGCTGTCCTGCTAAGAAGGAATGATCTAAATCAAGCAGTGACAGATGTCCAGGGCATGTTGCTGTTGTCATTTAAATTTACTCCACTGCTGTTTTTGTCTATCATGGGGGCCACTGAAGGCATTGAAGTTTGCTCTCCACCTTGTGATCTCTGTCTGTCTGAGGTCAGGTTTTCCATGCCTTAATGAAGCTGATTATCAAAGGTCAACATTTTGCAGATGCATGTGCCAGTTTTTCATCCTGCGTTTATCACTCAATTTCAATATGTTCCAAAGCTTGAAATAGGCACACACACAGCACAAAGATAGTAACATAAAGTCATAACACAGTCCTCCAGAAGCCAGAAAACCCTTAACCCCCAATGCCATATGCTATTCTTTTATTTCCTTTTTTTGCCAATTTAAAATATAGGTTTCTTTAAGACATTGCATTTGTCACTTAGATACAGTGTTTATAAAGTGCAATGTTATTTCCTTTTTCTGTGCACATGTTCCATATTCACGCATTGGGAATGAGAAGGCTCTGGGGACTCTGCAACAGAAACCGTATGGAAGCCAAACCTAGACTGAGCCCCAGGGTTAACTGAGAATCATTGCTTTGGTGGAACTACTGCCCCAACCTTCTCCTAGCTTTAAACATAGTTGGGAATGTTGCTTCTTGGCTTTGTTTGTTATTTTTGCATGTGTGTTCAGGAACAGAGAAAAAGGGGAGGAAGCCTAATGAGGAATAAATTTTCTACTGAAAATGTTAAAATATATTTGTACATATTTCTAGCCTTATAAACTTGTATAGTTCATGGACTATTTCCATGGTAGACTGGCATGACTCTAATAGTGTCATTGTGCTAATAATGTAGCCACTGAAGATCTTACACACAGACTTTGCATACTAAGTGTTATTATGAAACTTGCAATTAAATATGGGAATCAAACATGACCAAAGGCCAGTTTGAAAAATAATGACATATTCTACTACCTTTCTCTTCTACCAGCCCCTGGCAAAAATAATGAAGAGTTGCGTCAATTTAGAGAACCAATCCCCTGAAAATTTAATTAAGAAAAAAACTATATTTATATAGGAACAAAACCAAAACAAACCAAAATAAGCCTCATATTTTGAAACATGGTGTGTTTGTGCCATGTCGCATTTTGGCCGCTGATGTGTAAAGCTTGGAAATCAAGTCATAGAAACCCTAGGTGTAAGAGAAGAGATGGAGGTGGGGACCTGAATTGGTCAAAGCACTTTGGTCTAAGTAGCAACACCCTGCTTGGTCATGCTAAAGAATAGGCTGCCAGTTGGGCCAAATTATATGATGCTTTTGAGATGTGCACAAATAGCCCATTACACTTTTCTCAGCATTCCTTCATTAAGCCTGCAAAATTGTTTCTTTATGTTTTCTTCGTAATAGCTTCTGAAAGGTCAAGAATTGCTTACTTGCCTTTCTGATGCCCTTCAGGGAATAACGCCTTTGACTCTGTGCAGGTTCTGCTCCTAAAGTTTTGTCCAGTTTATCCCATTGGTTGTCAAGACCGAGGGGACTGAACTAGTCTACCTGGGTGTATCTCTTCACCCCAACACACACACCCCACACACCCCATTGCTGGGATATTGAGTATTAGAAGAATTCTGTCAGTTGAGTGTTTTTCTTGGCTTTCTACTGTGGTTAACAGGTACCCTCAATGGCACTGAGCTCTCCTGGCATAAAGAAAGTAGAGAATGCTGATTTTGCGAGTGATTCATGAGCCAGTCTGAATTCAAGTGTGGATGTACTCCTTCTGAGGTGGTACGCCCCAGGACAGAGTCAGCTCAGGTCTCAAGCACTGTTTGCAAGTGTGTAAAACGGCCCAGCTCTTATAACGCAAAGAGGAGTAGTACTCAGAAACTGATTTCCAGGTATACAGTAAACATTGAACAGTTGACTCAAACAGGTAGCACTGAAAGTGTAATACATGGTAGGCCTTGATTTGTAGTAAAATTGCCTTGCATCCATCCATCCAAACATGATGGCACCCTCCCTGTCTCAAGTTTGTAAGAAAATCATAACATTTACCACATGTATTCCATGTGCCAACAGCTTACATATGTTCCTTGTTTAATTCTTTGTATATTGTTGTAGAATGAGTTTTATTGTTGCCAAATGATCCATAAACAAATATGATCAGAGCTAATAATGATGGCTACTGTTCAGTGAACATTTACTATACTCCAAGCACTGTTGTAGGCATATTGATTTATTTTCTTGCCAATAGACATTTAGATTGTTTCCATTTTTGTGCTTAAATATGCTACCATATATGTTCTCAAACATGTCCTTAGGGGGATGTGAACCAGATCTTTGTCTCTTGGAAGGACACCTGGAGTAGAGCTGCTAGGTTGGTGGCATATGAATATTTAGCTTTAAGAAGTAACATGAAATTGTTTTCTGGTGTGACTGTGATAATTTATCCTTCTTCCAGACTGTATATAGCTTTGCACTGAAATACGTTGTCTCTTACATTTGGTATTCTTATTTTTCTTAAGATAGGTTACATAAAAATGCATTTTAGCTTTGATTGATCTGTAGTTCTCTTATTTGAAATAAGTTGTTCCTTCTTTGTATGAATTGGCCATATGTGTCTCCTTTCTGTGAAATCTTTATTCATGCTGTTTGCCCATTTTTTCTAATGAATTCATTGCTTCTCATATTGATGTATAGGAGTTCATTTTGTCATTGCAAGTGTCCCTTGCAAAACCCTGCTTGTGGTTTTTCGCTCACCTTCCTTAGGGTATTCTTACAGTGGGTTCACTCTTCTGATAGAGTTGAATTTAGCAGTCTTTTGTTTAATGATTAATACTCTGTGTCATATTTAATAAGTCTTTCTCCAGCTTTCCTGTTTTCTAGTTTAAAGCTTTTCCTTAATTCTTAATTCTTATTGTTAATACAAATTCTTAATAGGCATATGTTTGTCTCTTGAGTATGATTTGAGGTCATGAATCAAAATTGTATTTTCTGTTATGGAAAACAGTTCTTTTATTCCAGTGAAGTGTTTTGAATTTTCTTGATCTATCTTCCACCTGGATCTCCCCCACCACTAAACACACACTACTACCATCACCATTGTCATATATTCAATTGTCGTGCCTATTTCTAGACTCTATTTTGTTCCATTATTTAATTTGTCTATTATTCAAATAAAGCACCAAATTATTAATTTTTAAAAATTATTTATTTTTATTTGAGAGGCAAATATACAGAGAGATGAAGATAGAAAGAGAAAGACCTTCCATCCACTTGTTCATTTCCAAACTGACCACAATGGCCAGAGATGAGCTGATCCGGACCTGGAGCCAGGAGCTTCTTCCTGTTCTCCCACATGGGTGCATGGTCCCAGGGTTTTGGGCCATCCTCTACCACAGGCCACAAGTAGAGAGCTGGAAGGGAAGTGGAGCAGCCAGGACACAAACTGGCACCTATATAGGATCCTGGGAATGCAAGGTGAGGATTTAGCCACTAGGCTACCATGCCAGGAAAAATTAATATGGTTTTACAGTAGTTCTTCCTATCTTTTAGAAAAAGTCCTACTTTTTTAAAAGAAAAAAAAACATATATTTTGAGAGGCAAAAAGGGAGAGGGAGACACAAAGCTCCTATCTGTTGGCTCATTCACCAAATGCCTGCAGTCGCTGCAGTTGGGCCAGCTTGAAGTTAGCAGCAAGGACTCGATCCAGGTCTTCCACCTGGGTGGCAGCTCTTTGAGTGATAACAGCCGCCTCCCACAGTCTGCATTGTTGGGTATCTAGAATCAGAGTCTGAAAATGAACCCATGTACTCCACACGCAGATGTGTACATGGGACACAGATGATCCAACCACTAGCCTGAGCACTTGCTCTACCATTTTTATTTTTACAAACGCAAGAAATATCCCTTGTAGACAACAGAGAATGTGTAAGGCATTTCAGAGGAGTTAATTGTGTGCTTATCATTCAATGACATTAACAATGAAAAGTAATTGTATTATTTTCCATAATATACCAAATACACATTCCTAGGAAAATCTGCATGTATATGGATATGGATGTAAATATTCATACACACATACCTTTAAACACATTTTAAATAAGCATTGATTACTTCCTATATGCAAGGCTGTATGGTTAAGGTTTTGTGGCCAGAGCTGGCAGATAATATTTAGGAAATACGATAATACTTAAGATACTACTAATAGTGTTAGCAGGAAATTTGTTGTCAATTTGGCACCTAATATGATTCCTCTTTTGGTCCTACAGTCCAGGAAAGCATTTATTTTGTAGCTCTAAGCTTTATTGCTGCCATAAACTAAGAAAAATAAATCTCTCTCCATCCTTAAAGTAACACATTTATCCTCCAAGCAAACCACTATCTCCTTGTTTAATAAAACAAAGAAAAAGATTATGTATTACATTTTTAAAAGAGCTGTATCTTGGTTTAAAGTCAGATTTGTATTTAAGTCCTCAGTCTGCCACTTATTAACTTTATGACTTTGGACAAGTTGCAGAAATTCTCTCAGAATCTTACTGTCTTCATTTTAAAATTGAAGATAGTATCCACCTTGAGGTACCAAGAATCTTAATGCATTTTTATTTTAAGATTTACTTATTATTCTTTATTGGAAAGTCGGATATACAGAGAGGAGGAGAGACAAAGAGAAAGATCTTCCATCTACTATTTCACTCTTCAAGTGGACGCTATGGCTGGAGCTGAGCTGATCTGAAGCCAGGAGCCAGAAGCCTCCTATGGGTCTTTGGACCATCCTTGACTGCTTTCCCAGGCCACAAAAAGGGAGCTGGATGGGAAGCAGGGTCACCAGGGATTAGAACAAGCACCCATATGGGATCCCAGCACATACAAGATTAGAACTTCATCCACTAGGCTACCACACCGGACACTTTAATGCATTTTAAAAGCTGTAAAATATTCTTGCCAATATTTTCTTTTGCATTTTAAAATACCTTTTGTTTTATTGTAAAAATAATATGGGTTTTTTGTAAAAATTTTGGTAAGTGCAGAAAAATATAGAGTAAAAAGCTGAAGTCTCTTTCTAAAAACAATACAACGTTGATCTTATCCCTGATCAATCTCACTCTCTTAAAGAAATAACATTGAATTTTGGGGACATATTATTTCTAGAACCATCCCAAGTTTCAAATCAGGCAATGATTCTTGAGCTGTCATATAAATATACGCTAAATCAGCTAAAACTTCTAGAATAATTCATTTCTTTGACAACTTTTCAATATGTATGGTAAATTTTGATTTAATTTTCATTTCTTTGAAAGGCAGAGAGATTCCAGGGGAAAGAGAGAGAAGCACAAGGAGAGAAATCTTCCACCTGTTAGTGTATGTACCAGGTTGCTTGCAGTACTTAGGGCTTGACCAGACCAAAACCAGAAGCTCGGAGTACAATCTTTTGTTTAAATTTGAATGCCAGGGACCTAGTCCTTAAGCTATCATCATCTGTTGCTTCCCTGAGTGTGAATTGGCAGGAAGTTGGAATTGAAAGTGGAGCCAAGACATGGATTCAGGCTTCCTTAATGATTTTATAATTGCTATGCCAAATGTCGTCCCAAGATAATTTGTATCCTTTCTAAATTTTCGTATCTTTGAGTGATTTATGAGAAAAACAAGTGTTCAAATTGAGAAGTGGAAGGTTACCAGAGGCTCATCCCCTGTGATTTTAAGTTAATGGCAGGGGCAGATTAAGCCACCAGACACGTTGGAGTCCCGTGCTGAATTCCAGCAGCTGCACTTCTGATACAGCTCCCTGCTGATGTCCCCAGGAGGCAGAACGTGATGAGTCCAGCACTTGAGTCCCTGCCACCCTCCTGGAATATCCAGTGAAGCTCCTGGCTCCTGGCTTTAGCATGACTCAGTCCTCAATATTGGGGCCATTTTGGAGGAATGAATCAGCCTATGAAAGTCATCTTTTGCTCTGTATCACTCTGGGTTTCATGTGAATCAATCTATAAGTAAATAAACTCTAGAAAAAAAACAAACAATGAGCACTTAACAGAGGTACTTGTTTTTAAATGTTTTCATTATCATGACATGGCATACTTGCGAAAATGTTAAACAAGCTTTCAATATTTTATGGTAAAAGATGAAATTCCCTTCTCATAGTTCCCAGACTACGCTCTTTAGAAGTTAGCACAAGGAACAGTTTTGATGTCTTAATTTTCAGATTTCTTATCCTTGAGACTTCAGTCTATCTCAGATTAATTATGTGGTTTCACTCTTTTCATAATATGGGTTCACTCATTTTTCTTGGGTTTGCTTGGTGCTTCATTCATTCATTGATTCATTCCTTTCTTTTATATATATATATATATATATATTTTTTTTTTTTTCCATTGGAAAGGCGGTTATACAGAGAGGAGAGACAGAGAGGAAGATCTTCCGTCCGATGATTCACTCCCCAAGTGAGCGCAACGGTCGATGCTATGCCGGTCCAAAGCCAGGAGCCTCTTCTGGGTCTCCCACGCGGGTACAGGGTCCCAAGGCTTTGGGCCGTCCTCGACTGCTTTCCCAGGCCACAGGCAGGGAGCTGGAAGGGAAGCGGGGCTGCCGGGATAGAACCGGCGCCCATATGGGATCCCGGGCGTGCAAGGCGAGGACCTTAACCACTGCGCCACCGTGCCGGGCCCAATTCATTCCTTTCTTAAGCATTTACTAGATGTCTGCTCTGGTCCTGTAGGAGCAAGACACTAGAAGTGTCAGGTGTTCTCTCCTCTGACAGTGCGATACAACATCATAAGAGCGTCATCATAATCAGTTGGCATACAGTGCTGCGGAGTTGTAAAAAAAAAAAAGGACACACAATACGGATTCTCCAGAAAATCTCCCTAACAGAAGTAGCCTCTAACGTGAGAACTGAAAGCTAGGAAGGCATTAATCAGGTAGAACTGCCTGACTATAGGACAGTAGTTAATTCAAGAAAGAGGAGTAGCTGGAGTGAACAGAACAGTTGCTCAAATGCTGGGGAGAGAATATACTTGACCATTGAAAGGAGCTCGTTTGTAAAGCATCTTGCGTTATATGCCAAGAAGTGTGCATATCAAGAGCAAATGAGTTTCATGAAAGAGTTACAGATAGGCTAGTGACCTTGCGCCAATTGCATGTGAAAACATGGCCTGTTGTAACATTGGGGATGAAGGACGGAAGATAACTGGGAAGCAGGGGGTGTTAGGAGGCCACAGTAATAATTCAATGAGAAATGACCATGGATGTAGAAGTAGAGAAACAGTATTTTTTTTCAATGCTAGTACAGTGTATATCTGAAGAAATCACTAAGAATGAAATCATTTAATAAGGGGGCCACTTTTCCAAGTAAAATATTGGGGAAAAGACTTGATTGGAACAGCTTGAAAACTAAACTTAGTTTTTAAACTCCTGTTTTTGAATCACATCAGTAAATATTTAGGTTGTAGTCACAAACTATGATTTAAGAGTGAGGGCAGGCATCATAGCGAAAGCAGTTTGCTGATGCTCGAGATGCCCATATTCTATAATGGAGTGTCTGGGATTAAGCTCTGTCTCTGCGTCTAGTATATCTTCCAGCTAATATGCCTTCGAGTCTGCAGGTGACAGCCTGGATACTTGGGTTCCTGCCAAATGAACTCCTGGCTTCGGCCTGGCCCAGCCTTACTGTTACAGACATCCAAGGGAGTGAGTCACCTGATGGAAGATAATTTCTCTGTGTGTGTCTCTCTCTTCCCCTTTCTCTCTGCCTTTCAAGTGAATACATTGTATACATTAAAACATTTTTGAATCAGAATTGCATGATTTTTCAATGCAGATTTTTAAAAGATGTATTTTTTTTTATTTGAAAGTCAAAGCTACATGGAGACAGGGACACACACACACACACACACACACGCGCGTGTGTGCCAAGAGAGATGGAGAGAGGAGAGAGGTATTTCATCGATGGCTCAGATGACCACAGAAGTGGACTTCATGAAACTATATCATTGATAAAAGTTGCAATTTGTCTTAGTAATTGATTTACTTGGAATTTGTCGTACAATGTAGATAAATGTCCTTAACAAGAAATTTTAAACTCAGTATCAACATTCTGAATGTTATGTTTGTTGGTCAACATTTTTGGGTTATGTGACTTTTGTTTTTCTTAAAAACCTATTGCCTATGGGAATTTGAGTAATGAATATTTGGACAACGAGAATACCCTATAATTATCACTTCTTCACCAGTACTGTGGCTCAATGGGGAATATGGAACAAAGCTTTACTCAGGGGAAAGTGTTCATCTTCGGGGACTCAATCCTTTGTGCTTATCAAAGTCACAGTACAGAAGAACATGAAATATATTCTTCAACTTTCTCTTCTGAGCTTGCGCTGCTGTAGATATTTTCTTAGCAGTGCTCACATCAAAAGCCCCAGGATTTGCTGGAAGGATCTGTCACTTTCTGGAAGGAAACCATAACTCATTACCTGGAAGACAGCATCATTTTACCTACTTATGTTTTCCAAAGGAAGAAAAAACTTTCCCACTTCCTTAAGGTGAACATAATCTCCTTCCCTTAGAGCCTGTTCTCAAAGTCCATGACCATTCCTAATCAAAAGGATACGGAGTGATCCTGGATTGCATTATCCCCTTTATCCTCGTGCTGATTTAATTGCCTGGGTTCTGTCCTTCATCTTGAGTTTGCACGGCTGTTAGAACCTTTTGGTTGATGACTTACTGACTGAACATCTGATTATATGATTCATTCCTTCTTTTTGTTCCAAATTTTCTTTCATAAGTCTGTATTGAAAACTCTGTGTGCCAGATACTGTGCTGGGTGCCAGGGTTCTAACATAGACATCATCCTAGTGCAGTGGGAAGCATCACTGGGAAGAAACTGGATGTGATTCATTTTGATTGGATGCATTCTTCTCATTCCAAATCTCAATTCTGGTTTGTAAAACACAACTTATAAATAAGTAATAATTTTTATGAAAATGCTTAATAGAGTTGGTGTTTGATGCAGTTCTTGGAATGTGCACATCCCATAGCCAAACATCCCAGTACCTGGCTTCAAGTCTTTGCCTCTTATTCCAGCTTTCTGTTAATGTGCCTCAAGGATATAGCAGTGATGTACCTGCCATCCACAAGGGAGACCTGGACTGAATGTCACTCTTCCCACTTCCACTTGGCCTATCCACATCAGTTGAGGCCATTTGGGCAATGAAGTAGCAGGTGGAAGATAAATCTCTTTCTTGCTCTCTCTCTTTCAAGTCAATAATAACAAAGTACATTTTAAAAACACCTACAAAAAAAATTAGTCTGAGCAATACAAGCCCTGCTTGGCTTTTTGTTCCACTTTGCTGTTTGAATTCTCAGTCCTTGTCCTTTATTAGTGACGGTCTTGGTGAGTGGCAGCATTTCCCAGGAGTGGATTGACTCTGAAGTCATGTTCCTGAGTGCGTGATCCTCAGAGCATGGGAGGCACATAGTGTCTAATGGCAAAAGCTCAGGGGATGTTCTGCTGCAGCATCCAAACATCGCCTTTACCCAAAGCAATTCTCCACATGCAACCCTTGTCTCTTCTGCCTCTCTTCTGCCGTCTCTTCTGCTTTTTCTGCCTAGACTATCTATGCAGCAGCCTAATCTTCCTAAATCTGGATGTTTCTGTCTACACTTAAGTTGCTTTGTTTTTGTCAAGAAGCACTTCAGCACTGACCTGGATTCTCAAACTTTGGGTCCCTATTTTCAGTACTTAGTGTGATTTTCAAGTGGGTCAGACAACAATAAAAGCAGCAGCAACAACAAAGCAAAACTCCATGGGACTGACACTGTTATGCAGCAAATTAAACTGCTGTTTGCAGTGTCTGCATCTCATTTGAGTGCCACTTTCAGTCCTGACTGCTCACCTTCAAACATAGCTCCCTGCTAACTACATGAGGAAAACAGAGAAAGATGATTCAAGTGTTTGGGTCCCAGTCACCCAACTTGGGGAAGGCCATTGTGGCAATTTGGAGCACCTCTCTTTATGTCTCCTCCCTGTCTCGCTGTAAATCTATCTTTCAAATAACTAGGATGCTGAAGTTTGTAATCATGGCTGTAAGGAGACTTCCGCATTCACTCATTCACTAATGTTACATATTGACATTAGTTCTCCTAAAATCATAGCACCTAACAAGGACTTTAGTGCAGCAAGTTTGACTGGAGGATGATCGTAGCAAGCAGAAGTGAGGGAGAACAGAGAGAATAAATAGGAAGGGGAAAAGTTAGTAAGATCTTCTGATGAGGAGGTCATTGTAGAGGAGAACCCTTTCAGGAAATGTGTAATGACCATCTGTGTTATCTTCCTGAAGGATGGGAGAGAAGTATGGACCATGATCCACCTGTTCTCATCTCTCTCTGCGAAAGGAATATTCTCAATCATCACTTGGTCTAGGCTGCCTGGGATAAAGTGAGCAAGCGTCTCTAGAAGGAATCTCTGAGCAGGAGGAAGCTGTCTGCAGGCACAGGTGCTGTTACCCAGAGCTGTGACTGAAACTGAGCGAGAGCTGAGGGCAGACAGCCCAGGGCACTAGGAGTGGCCATAAAAACAACTTTCACCACAGTTGCATTATCATCCTTCTTGCCTGATCTCTCTCATTGAATAGTGAATCCCACATGGACAAAGGCAGTTTCTCCATCTTTGTTTCTCCTGTGATCAGCACGGTGTCATATTCCTGGGAACCAGTGTCCCATTTACTGAGTGCACGAAGGAAAAAAAATGGACCGAAACAGGTAATCTAAGGTCTAGTCCTTGCTAAGTGCATCTTAGTCAATATGACCTTAGAAACAGCAAAACTAAGCTTACAGAGGACTGGTTAGTTTGTTCACTTCCAAACTCCTATTTTAAAAATATAACCATCCAAGCATTATGGTGCAAGGAAAGGATTCCCTGACAGTGACTGACCTTGGAATCCAATCCCAGGTATACTTTTACATGAAGTGTGAAGATGAACATTTTTAAGGCAATAAGGTTGTGTTACAAAGTTGAACCTGTGGCAAATGTTTTGTTTTCTACACAATACATAGTCTAGAAAATCTTCACTAACTTTCTCCTGTATGATAGAATGCTAATTTACCACACATTCATTATCACCATGAAATGAAATTTTGGAACACATCAGAGATAAAGATAATGTGCAAATGTAGAATTCACCAATTCAAGTTTTACCTGCCTTGTGTGTTTACACCTCTGTCAACAAGACCCTCATTAAAAACTTTTCCCTATTATTTTACTTGAAAGGAAAACTGAACAATTACGATGTGTTCAGAATACGAAAGTGTATTTTCTGGTTAAACTCTTTTTAAAAATTTATTTATTTTTATTGGAAGGTCAGATATACAGAGAAGGAGAGGCACAGAAAAACTCATCCACTGGTTCACTCCTCAAGTGGCCACAACGACTAAAGTTGAGCTGATCCAAAGCCAGGAGCTTCTCCTGGGTCTCCCACACAGGTGCAGGGCCCCAAGACTTTGGGCCATCTCAACTGCTTTCCCAGGCTACAAGCAGGAGCTGGATGGGAAGTGGAGCAACTGGGACATGAACTAGCACCCACATGGGATCCCAGCGCATTCAATGTGAGGACATTAGCCACTAAGCTACTATGCCAAGCCCTCTGGCTAAACTTTTATGAAGGGGGCTTAGACAGAAATAGATATAAAGATAGAGATGTTGACATGTGTGTTATCCATAGATAGAAGTAGTTATGTTCTTTATTAGCTTATTTATGTATTTATTTATTTTTGGTCTGATTATGGCTAGTTATTGCACTTGATGTTGTGCTAGGTCCTGAGGGTACAATCTTTTTTTAAAAATTTTATTTTTATTGGAAAAGCAGATTTACAAACACAAGAATGAAAGAAACGAAGATCTTCTATGTGCTGGTTCACTCCCCAAATATCGACAATAGGTAAACTAAGTGAATCTGAAACCAGTTACCAGAAGCTTCTTCCAGATCCCTGCATGGGTGCCAGATCCCAAGGCTTTGGTCCATCCTCCACTGTCTTCCCAGGCCACAAGCAGGAAGCTGGTTTGGAAGTAGAGCACTTGGGGCATGAACTGGTACTCATATGGATTCCTGGGCCCTTACAAGGGGAGGATTAACTAATTCAGCTGTCGCTCCAGACCCAATGCAATCTTTTTTTTTTTTTTTGAAAGTCAGAGAGGAGGAGATACAGAGTGGAAGATCTTCCGTATGCTGATTCATTCCCCAAGCGGCCACAATGGCCAGAGCTGCGCCAATCCAAAGCCAGGAGACACGTGATTGTTCTGGGTCTCCCATGCAGGTGCAGGGTCCCAAGGCTTTGGGGTATCCTTGACTGCTTTTCCAGGGCACAAGCAGGGAGCTGGATGGGAAGTTGGGCAGCCAGGACACAAATGGGATCCATACGGGATCCTGGCGCATACAAGGTGAGGACTTTAGCCACTAGGCTATTGTGCTGGGCCCAATGCAACCTTTTTTCTTTTAAAGATTTGCTTATTTATTTGAAGGCAGACTGGCAGAGAGAGCACAAGAGCGCAAAAGAGCGGGAGAATGGGAGAGACAGAGAGAGAGAGAGAGAGAGAGAGAGAGATAGAAAGAAAGAGAACAAGAGTTATCATCCATTTGTTGATTTACCCCCCCCAAATACCTGCAACAGCCAGAAATGAACCAAGCCAAACAAGGAGCCAGCAATCCATCCAGTTTTTCATGTCAGCGATGAGGGTCCAGATATTTGTGGCATCATTTGTTGATTTCCCAGGTGCTTTAGCAGGTGGGTGGCTTAGAAGTTGAGCTTCAGGAACTCAAACCTGGAAACCATTGTGTGATGCTTGTGTTGAAAGCAGCCATTTGACCTGCTGTGCCACAGTGCTGGTCCCTTTGGGCATGCAATCCTTAATGAAACTATTCTCATTCCTTACTCTTGTAGTGCTTGCAAGTCTAATGGCAGAGGATGGTGTAACCCCTTTTAAAGGGAGCGTAAAGTTATATTGTAAAATTAAGGCTTTTGAAAATTAAATGTGGTTTTATCAAGATGCAATGAAAATCTGATAGTCTGAGAAGGTCAGAAAGGTCTCCTTCCCAACAAATCCAAAGGGAGATTTGAGTAGAAAGCTGAAGAATGAATAACTTCTGGTGACATACAGGGAAGCCTGTGGACAGGCACAGGTATGAACAACGGGGAATCTTGGAAAAACTGAAAGAAAGTGAGAATAGCTACCTGTCTTGCCCAGAGTGAGGGGAAATATGGGTGCAGGCTACCTGGGCAGGCAAAGAAGCTGGGCCAAGTACAGCGGGAAGTTACTGGACAGCCTCAGCAGAGCTTGGTGAAATGACCATGTCTTCATATTCTGCAAAAGCGTCTTTGTTTTCACATGCATTTCATTTTCATAATTACATGAACAATTCAAGCAAGAAAAAAAAAATGTACTTTTTTTTTTTCTCAAGAGCTGTCAGTCCAGCTTACTCCAAAATTATCCATATCTCTCACTCTGCTGTAACAAGTACTTTGGGGCGTTGACTTTTTTATTCACTAGCTAAATTTCCCGTTGGAGTGTCATGGGGCATGAATAGAGAGGCTTGCAGTTGTATAATAAATGTGCGAATGAAATTGCCCTTCTAGGCTGGAAATGATGAAAGCATCTGTCTTTGTATCAATGAAATGGTCCATGTGAATTGTCTAGTGGCCTCAGCAGGACCTCCCTAAACTGTGTTGATAACATCCTTTACCTTCCCCAGGTTTCTTAGCATATACAAAAATAGATGAAGTTGCTTTGACAGGTTCTATTTTTTATGAACCTCTCTGGCTGTTACTTAGTATGTTATTTTCCTCAAGGTACTCATGGACTGATTTATGATTTCATTTAGAGTTTTGACTGGTAGTTTGGATACGCTAACTAGCCCACCTTTTCCAGGACCTGCTTTTGGCCGCTTTATCTTGAACATTAAATCAGCCTGCTTAAAATTTCCCTGGTACATAAGTCTCTACCACACACACTAGTATTGGAGGTGCATCCTGCCTTAGCCGGTTCACTGGAAATGTTCAAACGAATCTCATCCAGCTCTGCTGATTTATGAATATTTAAATTGTGTAAGTATTCTTTTACCTGCCTCTCATTAATTCTGTTTCTTGATATTCCCAGAGACTCATTAATATTTATCTCACTCAGCTTCTGCTTCCTTCTTTCTTTGTGGTAAAGGCTGAAACATAATAGTAACTTCATATTCACTCTCCCTGGCATCTTTCATTATCTTCTCTCAGCCTGGTTTTGCAAAAGTAGTCTTAGTTTTCCTGGGCATAATGTCTTACTGTGGTTTTAGAAAGCTTCACCATAATTTCTTACCTCTTTTCTCTTTCTAATTCTGCCCTTTCAACCTCTATCTCTTGGAGTCATATTTTCTTCATACTGAGTATTCTTTTTCCCAAAACTCTATAAAATTGGATTTTTGGCTTTGTTTCCACCAAAAGGAAACATTTGTACTTTAAACCTTGAATAGCAAAATAATGCTTGGTGGTTATATAAGAGCACCCTGCAGCTTCTTGTGTGTTCTTTTTCTAGAGGATGGACTTAAATGCCCACACCCATGCTTTTTCTTTCAGTAGAACAACACAGTAGTAATCACTTGGTTTCTAAAAGATGGTTAGAAACAGCCCATTAGCTTCATAACACATCCAGAAAATTGATTTGAAACAAATAAGTGACTAACAAATAAGACAAGGGATTTCCAGTAACAAAAGCACTAATGAAAAGACTCCAGGAAGAGATTAGGAATCTACCTAATCAAAAATCTACTGGAAGCCTTAGTGTGCTTTCGAAGGAAAACATAGCTTATATCACATGCAAAATAGTAATAAATAAAAGAGTATACCCTGGGCTAGTAAATGTATGTGATGTTCCAGAGTAGGCAAAACTGAGCTGTGCCTATTGAAATCCCATACACATTAGCAGGGAACTGGATGTGAGGCAAAGCAGGCAGGGCTTGGAGTCGTACTCCAATATGGGATGTTGGCATCATAGGTTGTGGATTAACCCACTGTGCTATGCCACTCATCCCACATTTAATAAATTTATTTTTTATATACACAAATGTAAATGTGTATACACACACACATATATAAGTTTCATATATATATGTAAAACTTTTGAGAGCCATTGGAGACTTATTGAACAAATACTCCAACGATCATCTTCTAAGGACAAGGAAATCCTGTTAAATAACTACAATACAATGATTGTGTTTGGGCATTTAACTTTAAGACCCCTATCTAATTTATTGCTTATATTAAATTTTTCCAATTATCTCAATAATATGTTTTATAACTGCTTTTTCTTCCAATCCACATTCAATTGGGAATCCCATGATGTATTTACTTATTATGTCTCTTCGAGTCTGGAATGACTCTTTGGACTTTCTAGTGTGTAGTGAAGAAAGGTCTTTGTTTCATACATCTTTATGGAACCTTCCAAGTTCCAGGCGTGGTTCCTGCTATAGCAGTCAGCTGTGCTTGATTTGTTTTGTGAATTGTTCTGTTTTAGTTCTTAAAAAGTAAAACATCAAAATAATTTTTGTCCACCCTGGAAAAGAGTAGAATAAAATGTTTCAGAATTTCAGTGATTCTGCGTCATTCATCTAATAGACATGCTAACCAGATTCTCAAAGGATGCAGAGAAGAGAGAGTTTCCATTTGAAAATATGTCTCTTTGATAAAAGATTTTGAAGTTTTGTGTCATCCAAGTTTTAGAAGCAAAGCAAAGTTCCAAGTAGTACCAGTAAAGTGTGTGAACCCATCAGAAAACAGGAAAGCACATCATTATGCTGATGCGTAACAGGAGTTGCTAAGTGAACTAACAATCACTATCCTGGGTACTTTCATCTCTATCCTAAACAGTTTCCCTTCTTTTGAGACTTTTTTGTATGTACGTATTTATTTGTGTATGTATGTATTTGTCCTTTTCTTTCTTTCTCCTGCTAGTTCACTTCCCAAATGCCCACTAACAGCCAGACTGAGAACAGGTCACAGTCAGAAAACAGGAAGTTCATTTGCATCTTCCACATGGGTGGCAACAATGCAAGTGCCTGAGCCATCATCCCCTTCCTCCTAAGATTCATAAAAGAAATCTAGAATTGGGAGTGTAATTGGGACTCTGTTATAGGCACTTTGATGATGGAAAGGGGCACTTTGCTTAACTTCAGGTGCTACAGTGTCTGTCCTGCAGATTCCTTGATACAAGAGCGAGACTTCTCAGAACCTCAACTGGGGCTTCCTCGGAAAGCAAGAAAAGTGTCAAATTGTCAATTGTTCAATGACTAAAAAGACAGTTACATGAGAACTTGCCATAATGATGTGATGAGTCCATGCATGAGGCTTAATTTCAGTCACATTAAAATGGACTCAATGTTACATTTTAAAATATTAGCCAATATTTTAGGGTTTTTTTTTTTTAAAGAGAAGATATAAATTGTAGGGATTAAGTTGTCTTTTGAGTGCAATTCTGTTGGTTGGAGACTTTCCAACTTATTCTCTTCGTTTCACCAGCAATCAGAAGCACTTTTCTATCTAGTAGAGTTCAAGTTCTGTTTCTGGAATTCTACTTACACTGCACAGAGAATTTGATAAACTCTCAGGTTACACATTGCCATTAAGCAAATCAATATTGGGTCTATTATCCATTAACAAATTAGTAGGAAATCGAGTGTATTCTCCAGACATCGAAGGCACTGCCAGCCAAGAGCGTTTTTGAACATGTGTCTTCTATTGGCTAAAATGTAAAACCACCTTGAATAATGAGATTTTTCTATGTACTCTTTAATATTTATTTGGTGCTCTGAGTTCTACTGTCTGACTCACACCTTTTCAGTTCATTCCTTTTTCTTTAATCCCTGTCTTAAATTTTTTTTAAGTGGGGATTTACATGACCATTTTCATTTACAGAAGAGAATCCTGAAGTTTGGGTAGATTAAATAACACATGTGATTAAGCATTGGCATTAGAGTCCATCCCAAGATCTGTCTGGGATGGACTGTGCAGATTCTTACTCAGAAGGTGTGGATGGAGTCAATGACCATACCACTCTGCATGTACCTGATATCTCCTGATCTTGGAAACTAAGTAAGAGTTTGGCCTGATTTATACTTCAATGGGAGAAGAGGCATAGAGAGTCCAAGATTGTGCATATCTAATAGTCCCCAAAGTGCTGCCAGTGCTGCTGATCAAGGAATTATGAGTAGCAAGAGTTGATCTCTACTGCATAGTGTTAAACATATTTGTGGATTATAAGGACTCTGTTCAAGAAAAACTGGTGAACCTTCTGAAATATACATGATGACTTTAACTGCAGATGCATAGTGACCATCTAGGATCTAATTCTATTAAGCTTTCAATTACAAACCAGTATTTGGAGAAAAATATTGTGAGTACAAAGTTGAGTTTTCTTTCTCTATCTGGTAAAAACCAGTTTTTGATGGCAATTTAAGTGGCAATATAAAGAATTTGTGCAACTCATAAATTGCAGCATAAAGTCTTTGGACTCTGGAGGAACAATGAAAGCAAAATTGAGAGAAGCTACGCTACATATCATATGGCAGCTTGTAAATGAGTTGCACTAAATAATCACGTTTATGAAGTAGCTCTTCTCCAAGTTTTGTAAGTGTTTCTACATTGGTACAAAGAAAGGCTATTATTTAGAAATCCATCAATCATGATTCTTCCCAAGCAGTTATATTGGATTACTCACAAAACAAATTTATATAATCTTCATTTCCTATGCTTCCTTTCATGAATATATAAATAGATACCAGTACAGATTGTACTAGAAGGCCAGCTTTTCCATTTTTGATTTTCTATTTAGAATGAATTGTCTCCATAAAATTCTAAGAAATTCTTATGCTTTACTGACTTGTTAGGTTAGTGATATGATGCTCTTTAAACAAGGGAAACAGCTTTGTTGCTTGATAAGCTGACTGCTGTGTAAATATGCATAATTGGTATTTTAATCTGAATGATTGAATTATTCTGTGAAAATTCAGAGAGAGAGCAGGGGCCCTGAGCAATGAATGGCAAGAGAGTGTCTCTGTCCTTTCCTCTCATGCCGGTGTTTTTGTAAGAAGAGTGGCTCTGAAAGCAGAGTTTCTCAGCAGGTCACTGGTGGAGCTTGAGAATTTTCCCTTCTAGCAAATTCCCAGGTGATGCCTATGTTGCTGTCCCTATCCACACAACGTCCAGAGTTCCTGCAAGGGACTAAACAGTCTCCTGAAGTAAGACTTGGCTTGTATGACTTCCTTCCCTTTCTTTCTCTATGCCACTTCCTGAATCTTTGGAAACCCTTTGTAACTCTTATGATTCTCATTTTGGAAACCTAAAATGAGACAAGGATCACTTCAAAGAAAAGGTCTGGCAATAAAGGATATTGGCTCTCTTGAGCAAAGCTATCCCCACATCTTTTGAAAATCACCAATCTTGCAGATCTTCCTATCACCTAGGATAATGTTCGTGTATTTGAATAGGTTTATGTAAGAGGACAGGAAAACAATATGTAGTTCCATCCACTGATTCACTCCTCAAATGGCTGCAACAGCCAGACCTGAGCCAATCCAGAATCAAGAGCCAGGAACTTCCACTGGGTCTCCTACAGGAGTACAGGGTTCCAAGCACTTGAGCCATATTCCACTTCTTTTCTAGGCCTTAAACAGGGAGGTTAATCAGAAGTGAAACAGCCGCGACAAATTGGTGCTCATTTAGGATGCTGGCTGCATGAGGAGGATTAGCCTGCATGTCACCCTGCTTGCCCATATTTAATATTTAAATTACAAGTCCTACAGATAGAATGTCTCTTCTCAGGCCAGCTGCTCTAAACCCTTTTGGGAACCTCTAAGGTAGAGTACTTTAGATCTAGCAGGAAAAATCCAACTGTTGTGAGTATGCAGTACCAGGAGTCTGGGCAGAGAGTACTCTAACTCTAGGGGAGTTGACCTGAAAGCAAGGAAACAGGTGGTTGTGATTGTTGTATCTCCAGCATCAGGAATCTGGGACCACAGAGGCTATATCAAAATTGGTGCCCTGGTTCTTCGTGGCTGGAGAGTTTGTTACTTCAAACCTGGAACCTTCTTTTAGTACCTAGAATTGGTTTGCTAATAAATCGTAAGGCAGTATTTTTAGCAGTTAAAATATACGCTCTGTTTAAGTTAACAGCAAAAAAAAAAAGTCAAATTACAAAATGAGCAAAGAACTTGAATAAACATGTCTCCAAAGAAAACATAAAGATAACCAACCGATACAATAAAAAGTGCTTGATGTCACCAGTCATCAGGAAAATGTAGTGCAAGATAGTGTCTCATACCTGTTAGAATGACTAAGTAGCAGCAACACGGGATACCAAGTACTGATGACGATATAAAGAAACATGAACACTTGTGACTTTGTGAGTAAGAATGCAAAATGGTGCAGCTGCTATGGAAAACTCTACAAAGGTTATTAAAAAATTAAATATGAAAGTAACATAGACCTAACAATCCCACTTGTGGTTGTTGATACTAGGATTATGAAGGGTACTAGCAGTCCCATGTTTATTGTAGTACTATTCACAGTAAACAACCTATCAAAACATTTTTAATGTTTGTCAAACACTGAGCAAATTTAGAAAAATACCACATGCATAATACAAAATTCACTCTTAATCAAAAGTGGGAATTCTTATCACATACAACCACTTGAGGAACGAAGGAGGATATTATGCTAAGTGAAACAAACCACTGACGGGACAATACTATATAATTCTACTTATATCAGGTATTTAAAATAGTTAAATTTATGGGAGCAGAGAATAGAATTGTTGCCAGGTGCTGGTGGGAGTTAGAAATGGGAAGCTGCTAATGAACAGGTACAAAGTTTAGCTTTGCGAGATGAATACATTCTGGAGAGCTCTGTAACTCTAGACAACATTATATTGTGCATTTAAAAGGTGGTTCAGGGGACAGATGTCACATGAACTGTGCTTACAACAAAACTAACACACACACAAAAAGATCTTGGACTCTGGAGTCGTATCTCCTAAATTGTAATCTGGCATTTGCCATCTCCTGGGCAAGTTTAAAACTATTCTAAGGCTGTTTCCTCAACTATAAAACAGGCATAGAAGAATCTTCTGTGTACAATGACAACTTAAGAGGCCTTTTTTTTTTCAGCCCAATGGTATGTGTGTCAAGAGATTGGCTATTTTCTGGAAGGTTGTGAAAACTCTGGAATGGCATGGAATAATATCACTGTTTTTGTTTCTGTTATTTTCATCATGATTTTTGTTGATTTCATTGTTATGAGTAGCACAAGTTTGGTGCCAATCAGTAGGCCATAGTATGCCTAAAAAGATGAACCAGAAACCTTAGCAGTGAAACAAGTTATAAGTCCTGGGAGCTGACATTAATTTGAATAGTAACACAAGGGTAAGAGACTGATGAAAATGCTGAATGTGACTGTGAATGGATATTTCCTGCCCCAGTGTTCCCAATTAGAGCTCTAGGGTCATAAGGCCTTTCCACAGCAGGTTTGATGTTAGCATCCACACACCCCCTCATGGCTCTACGTGGATGTATTTCTTGATAAATGGTTTACTAACTCACTGGGCTTCATCAGATAATAAAATGCCAGTTTAGTGCTTTATACTTCTTTTTGTAATTTGTAAACCAAATTTCTGTAGCAGGTATGCCTTTGTATCTGTGGCCTCATAGGTGGAAGAAGGATTGCCATTTTGATTTCCTTAAATCTTTTCTCAGGTCTTCTTATCTTCCCAGGGTGAGTCTAGTTTCATTCTTGGCATTATTGGGACACTTTTCTTCCCCATGTTTCCCCAACTTGGGTTTTGTACCAAGGTTTGCCTAATATCACATTGTCCCACGAAGAGCTTGAACATGTTGGACAGACACCATTTCTATTGGGTTGCATCACCTTCTTGGACTTGGAGTGCTCACATTGAAGTTGAGGTAAAACCTTGGTGTTGGGCTCGGATTGATAGCATGGCAATTAAAGCCCTTGCCTTGAATGAGCCAGGATCTCATATGGGCACTGGTTCTAATCCTAGCAGCCCCACTTCCCATCCAGCTCTGTGCTTGTGGCCTGGGAAAGCAGTTGAGGATGGCCCAAAACTTTGGGACACTGCACCCTCATGGGAGACCTGGAAGAGCTCCTGGATCCTGGTTTTGCATTGGCTCAGTTCCAGCCGTTGCAGCTGCTTGGGGAGTGAGCCATCAGATGGAAGACCTTCCTCTCTCTCTCCTCCTGTCTGTATATATCTGCCTTTCCAATAAAAATAAAATTTAAAAATATTAATTAAAAAACCCCTTGGTGTCCAGCTTATAGCTCCCCAGATAGACCTTAAATCCGGGTTCTGTAAGATTCTTTGTCAGCTTCTCCATCTTCCCTAAGAAATAACAACTTCTTCATTCCTACAGCTGTTCTAGTTACTTTCTGTCTTCCCCATCATCTCCAGAAAACCATGACAATTGCTAAGATGATTTCAGGTTTTTATCTAAGCCAGAAATGGCTGCTAACTTCAGACTTTCCTTTAAAACAACAAAACCAAAAGTCTGACTTTGTTTCAAAATGACTGCAAAGACAAAGGGAGAATGTGCAGCAGTGAATACCATCCTCCCTTAACTCTCATTTTTCATCTGATTAATGGCTTCCTTTTTAAATAAGTGCTTACTGTATGCCATGCAATGCCTGAGATACTAGAGGCACAGAAGCAAATACAAAGCCTGCCATCAAGAAGGCAGAAACACACATGAACAAGTGTTTGGCACAGCAGTTAGGATGTTGCTTAACACATGTATATCTCACACTAAAAAGTGTGGGTTTCATACCTGGCTCTGCTCCCATTCCAGCATCCTGCTAATGTGTACTTTAGGAAGCAATTGGTACAAATAGTTGTTCCTCTATCACCTATGTGGGAGACCTCTTTGTCATTCTGCTTTTCAAATATATCAAAATTGATCTATCTATACATAATTTTAATAAGCTATTAAGTAAAAGAAATAACACATAGGCAGGGTTCCCTGGACTGTGTCTACATCCACAGGTGCTACCTAGCTGAGCCAGCAGCCACTGTCTACCTGGCTATGGTATCACATACTGTTGATAAAACTCATGGTCCTGTATCTCCTTAGATGATGCTTGTGGAGGAAAAGTTTGTACAGCTGAGCTATTTAGGAAGTCATGAAAAGTTGTTGTCTGATAAATTGTCATCAGAACTTAATCAATATTGAAGTCCCTGGCTGAGCTAGCCCCTTTGGAAAGGTATTATTGACTGTGTTTTTCACCTTTTGGCTGGCATCCTACTTTTGTTAGAGTTCTCTTGAAGGAGCTGCATTATTAAGTGCAATTTTTCACCTACATCTTCTTGTCTTACCCCTCAGAGCCTTTGAAACATTTACTTCTGGTGCTTCATTTCATTGGAATAGTTCTTTTGTCTTTGGAGTTTTATTTCTCCAAGTGTGTGAGTGTTGTTTCTCCAGCAAGTGTGTACTTCAAAGTACAATTGAGTGTCTGCTAAGTTCACTGTTATGAGCAGAATAAAGGAATGAAATTATTTGAATGTGTCTGCAATGTAGACTTTGGGTGATGGCAAATTTTTTATACTGTCCCATAGTACCTCACATTATACTGTTCACTGGGCCATTTTGGCAGTGTATAACTGAACTGCCTTTCTGTGGCTAAGTGATGATTTCATTTTACTGTGATGGAAATTTTCATTTTCCAGTGATGGAAATATATATGGAAGTGACTAACACCGTTGGCACGCATTATGGTTTGGCAGAGGTTTTTGTTTCTGTTTCTGTTTTTTTCTTTTAACGTTGTCTTTTCATCTACTTGAAAGGCAGAACAAAAGGAGAAGAGAGAGGGAAAGACGTTTTCCCTTTGCTGGCTTACTCCCCAAGTACCTATAGAAGCCAGAGTTGGGCCAGGCAGAAACCAGGAGCTGGGAGCTCCACTCCCGTATCCCACATGAATGGCAAGGACCGATCTACTTAGCCATCCTCTTCTATCTCCCAAGCACATTAGCAGGAGGCTGGATTGAAAGTTGAGTAGCCAGGGACTCAAATCAGGTACTCCAATACTGGATGTGAGCATCCCAAGTGATGCCTTAACCAGCTGGCCCACAACACCTGCTGCTTGGCTGAGTTTCTTCAGTAGGAAAACTGAAGAAACAGATAAACAGCAGACAAGCAGCAATCTCATTTGTCATATCCTGTTTGTCTCCAGCCAGAATAACATAAATGTATCTGTAGTACACAGTTGAGATGTGCTTCAGGATTAACAAAGAACAAAAAAAAAAACCAAAAAACAACAAAACACCCAGACACGCAGTCTGACGTAGCGTGTGGGAAAACGGATCTGGGATTTGCATGGGCTATAAATTACTATTCTGCCTTTCCCTTGCTAGACAATCCTAATCCAGTCATTTTACACCTCTGGTCCTCCATTTATTTATTTTTGAAACTACGATACATACATTAATAATCACTTCAATGTGCACTTATCAGGGCGAAATAAAATAAGGGTCTAACATTTAATCATTTTTGCTACTTTTGCCCTTTCGGGGATCATTCTGTCACACCTCATACGTTTTACAGGATTTACAGAGCAGACCTATGGAGCAACGAGCAGATTATGTGGACTGATACTTTCAGCATTTAAGTGGATACTTAAGCCAGCTGGCAAGTAATAAGAAAAGAAATTGGCTAGTTTGCATAAAAGCAACCTTTCTGTCTTATTTACTCTTATCTTGCTATTTGGATAAAACTAATGAACTTGCCCTCTTTCTCTTCCATGTATTTTTTCCACCTGATGAGGATATTGTGATGTTTTCAAGAATGTCCCACTTAATGGTGATTAATTTCATTTACCAATGTAGACAGTTCCCAGTAGCCAAATATTGACCAAATGGTAATGTAAATGTTGCTGTGAAGGTATTCTTTTTTTTCTTTTTTTTTCAAAGACTGACTTTTGCATTGGTAGCTATCCAGTAATGGAGATGATTTTCTTAATATTTGGTTGTCCTTACCCAATCCATTGAAGGTCTTAAGAGGGAGATAAACAGATTGATGTTGGACTCTGCTATATCAACACTTTCCTCAGGCTTAGTCTGCTCACCTAACCTGCAAATTATAGTCTTACTAGGCTCCACAGTTAACATAGCCAATTCCTTAAAATAAATCCAATTCCTTAAAAAAATATATGTTTGTGTTTTTCTGAGAGTGTGTGTGTGTGTGCGTTTGCCTCCATTAGTCCACTCTCTAAGAGTCTGCAACAGTCAGGGTTGAACGAAGCCAGGGCTTAGGGATTTAGTTTCAACTCTCATATGATGGGACCCAAGTTGAACCATCACCTGCTGGCCGCCAAGATGCACATCAGTCTGATGCTGGAGTCAGTTACAGAGCCCAGCATGGAGCCCATGACTTTGATGTGGCATGCAAATATCTCATGTGGTGGCTTAAACTCTGCACTGAACACCCACTACTGTCTCCTGTTTTGTGCTAGACAGGTTTGTATATTTCAGTAGGACCAAAGGAGAAGAAGGGGCCGAAATATGGCCTAATAATGCTCCCCCATGCCACTAAATTGAGTGTATCTGTAGTAATACAACTGATACTTCGCTTATTTCAGAGTTGTGTGTAATACTCAGGCATTCAACATGACAAGTTTTTTTTTTTTTTTTTTTTGTGGGAGATCACCCCTGGATCTCTGCCTGCTTAGTCCATGTGGAAAGCCATAGGCACATGGCACACTGTGTGCGGGGGAAACCCCCTGACAATTGTTTTGGCTAACCAAGACCTCAACCTGGCCTGTTAACTGGGCATACACTGAGAGTGGTGAGCTGCACCCCAGTCTCTCCTCTCTGTCCTTGGACAAGCTGTGCTGGAGCTTCTTTGATGAGTAACTGTAAGAAGTCAAATGCAACCCAAAGCCTGCTCACCAGCCACACGTGGCAAATGTGACCTGAGGCACAGCTTCCAGCCGTGCTTGCAGAAAATGACCTGTGACTTGGTTGGAGGTTCCAGAGAGACAGATATGTTTTCTAGCTAGTGACAGTATCATTGTTAAGTGGGAGGATCACTGGGGAACACCCTTCTGCAATCCCCTTTTCTAGTGTTTATGAGTTGTGCTCACTTTACAATAAATGGACTTGCTCCATCAGACTGTCCCCAGTTGTTCTTGTGGCTGAGAACATCATCGCCTCACCTACTCGTTCGTCTTAGGGGTCTGCTGGCAGGAAAAGATCCCCAAATTTTTTATTTCAAAGATTTATTTACTTTTATTGGAAAGGCAGATTTACAGAGAGAATGAGAGACAGAGAGAAAAACTGCTGTTCATTGGTTCACTCCCTGCCGGAGTGCAACTCCCCAAGGAACTAAGCTGATTCTGAGGGTCCCAAGACTTTGGGCCATCCTCTGCTGCTTTCCCAGGCCACAAGCAAGAAACTGGTTGGGAAGTAGAGTAGCCAGGATAAAAACCTGTGCCCATATGGGATCCCAGCACATGCAAGGTGAGAATTTAGCCACTAGGCTATCATGCTGGGTCCTCAACATGATAGATTATTTATTTATTTATTTATTCATTCATTTATTTATTATTTTATGATACAGTTCCATAGGCTTTGGGAATTCCCTTACCCTCCTTCCTAAACCTGTATCATTACAGTAGTATAATCCTTCATTATGCAGTCATAAGTCCATCATTCTGCTATTTAAATGTGTCCTGGCATTGTAGGTATGGACAATCGCAGAGAGTTCAGCATCCTATTGTTGAGATATATTTAACAGCTTAATTGGGAGCCCATCTTTGATTTGAAAGTAGGGATGCAGACTGCACTGTATTTTCACATCTGAACTTGATAGTCTCTGTTACAGTTACTACACATCCCCTCAAATGAAAAGCCACAAAACAAAATCAACAACAGAAAGGAAAAATAGCAAATTAACAAAAACACAAAGTTAAATAGCATGCTACTGAATGACCAATGTGTCACTGAAGAAATGAAGAAAGAAAATCAAGAACCTTCTTGAAGCAAATGATGCTAGTGTGTGACCTATGAGTCAGTAGGAAATTAATTTAAAAAAAGTTATTGAATTAATGAATTAATGAAAACGAAAATATTAAACCCCCTGAGATATAGCAAAAACATCATTGAAAGGGTTAATGATCTTGTGTTTTGCATGAAGACTGCTTTGTATCAGAAAGGATATATGATATTTGTCCTTTGGGGATTGACTTATTTCACTGACCATTATAGTTTCAAGTTGGGACCATATGGTTGCACATGGTAGAAGTTAATTCTTTTCAACGGCTCAATAGTATTTCATGGAGTAGTTGTACCGCAGTTTCTCTATCCGCTTCTCTTGGAATGAGCATCTGGGCTGTTTCCATGTCTTTGCATATAGATTGTGCTGCTATGAATATAGGATTACAGATTCCTTTCTCATAGGCAAATTTCATTTCCTTCGGGTATAGCCCAGAAGTGAGATAGCTGGGTCACACGGTAGACCAATTTTCATTTCTCTTAGCACTCACCATAGTGACTTTCCCGTGATTGTATTAATCTACACTCCGACCAACAGTGAAGGAGGGTGCCTTTCTTCCCACATCCATGCCAGTGGGTATTGTTAGTAGAGTTCTAAATGTAGGCCAATATGACAGATTCTTAGTTCTAGATGAAGCACAGCACACTTTTTTTTGGAAATGAAATCTAGTAAGGATCTCAACATTAAGGTTGGAGCAAAGAGATTTCTAGATAATTAAATTGACCAGAATGTGTCATTCCTGGAGCAATGTGGTAAGTCCTTCCCTGGATTTGCTTTTTAAAAACATATATGAGGGACTTTGAAATGTTAAAAGGGAATTCTACTTTTGCAAGCACACTGGTAAAGTGACAAACAGCTTTTCCACTATGACCCTTTTATACAATCTTGTAAAAATTGGATCAATTTCTTATAATGAATATTTCACTTTAATAGCACTAGTTCATTACTTGTTTTTAGGATTAATTTTCCAACAGGTGTTCTCCACCAGGATTTAAATTACTTTGGCATGACTTACATTTCAAGGTGTGTAAAATTGTTCAATATTTTCTTCAGCGGCGACATTTATGCTTGAGTAAGCTCTTTGAACTTTTACGCATTTTAACAATCCAACACCCACTCCTTGGTCTTCACACAATATGGTTAGCACTTTGAATAACGTACTTCTTGATCCTTAAAAACGTTATTGCTCTTTGATATCTAACTTATATTAAAATGGGATTTGTTTTATAGTCAGTTAATGTAGCTTAATAGGATATGATATTTGCTGAGGGGAAAAAATAAGAAATCTTGCTCATCTTTTAATTTCTTGTTGAGTTGCTCATGGAGTTCAATAAAATGTATTGGAATTTTACTCAGAGGAAAAACATCCCCTTACTGCGTATTCTTATTTCCAGGAAGGCTATCTGAGGATTGCTGACTTTAGTGGGCCGCCCAGGCTATTTGTACTTATTATTGACTTTCATTAGTGTTTTCTGCATGGGCTTTCCTGAGAATGTGCCTCTAGATTTTAGAAGCAAATAGAATGAAGCCTAACGTCTGTTTGACTGGTAGGTATCGGTACAGTTAAAAAAAAATGCTAGCAAGTGCATGTTATAATCACAGAGGCAGTACTGGTGAAATGCAGATATGAGAAGGGGGAGGAAGATTGTATCCCAGGTGGAACAGAAGCAGCTCGGTGAGATGCTAACATAAGCGGATATAAGTTCTCTGAGAAAATAGCATGGAGATTAAAAGTAAGAGAAGATGCAGTACTTCTGACAGGGCAAAGACAGATGCTTTGTATTTCCAAGCCTGGTATGTTGTTTGCCTTAGGATAAAGTGTTTTTTTATGGAAGCTTTGAGAGCAAAATACAAAACAAACTACAGTTCCCATGCGTCTCTGTTCCAGAAAGCCTCTCTCCAATCCCTCTTGGCACTGCCACACATTTTCCTAAGCAGTTGGCTCAATGAAGAAGTGAGGTAAAACTGGCGAGGACAGGGAGATATTAAAATCTTGTGTAGCTGTGAAAGATTATGGAGAGAAAATCTTACGTTTCCATTTACTACGTTGTAACGCTTGGAGGATAAACAAGAAAAGTGAGTTCTTCCAACAGACACGGAAGTAGGCATTCCCCCATGCTCTTTACAGATTTTATTTGGCTTTCTTTTAAGAATGAGGTTGAGTAGGAACAGCAAGTTAACTAAAATACATAGAAGTACTTTCCTTGCTTTCCATATTTGGATTTATTTTCCTCTCTTAACAAAGAAGTAAAAAATGCTTTTGCCTAACAGGGGAAAAAATGAAATTTGGGCCAAATGTGTATGGTTATACCTCATTGTCTGTTTTTCAAAGCTATTGTGGTCATCATTTTCATATAAAGTAAGTAATCTGTTGTTAGGAAGAAGTGTTATGATATTGGGAATGGAAATATAAAGAGTTCTGGCAAGTTGAATCTTTTTGTTCATCTCATGTTGAACAAGACTTCTTTCTTCATTTTTAGTCCCTTTTTCTACTATTACATTCTGAAACTCAAGCTTCTAGCCCTACTTTGAGATTGAAGTGCTCTGATGCAGAGCTTAAGACTTTTATCTCTTTGAACCAAATGTTTCTTTTCTTTAAAAAATATTTATTTTTATTGGAAAGATAGAGTTCCAGATAGGGAAGAGCAAAAGAGACCTTCCATCCTCTGGCCCACTCCCCAAATTGCAACAAAGGCTGTGACTGCAGGAGCATGGCTAGTCCAAAGCCAGGAACCAGGAGCCAGGAGCCAAGAGCTTCTTTCCGGGCTTCCATTTTTGTGCCTGACTCCAAAGACTTGAGTCATCCTCCACTGCTTTCCCAGGCTAATAGCAGGAAGCTAGATGGGCAGCGGAACATCCAGTACACGAGATGGTTCCCATATGGGATGGTCCCCAATGTTGATTTTAATGTGGAACAAGAAGGGAGAAAAACTTTTCTTCTGTCCTAACAAATGCATTACTTGAAGGCTTGTGAATTTAACTAACAAAAGAAGGCTTAACATGAGAAAAATTCATTTGTTTATATGCCTACAGAAGTTTACCAAAAATGTGGTTGGGAAATGAAAAGTGAATGGAGTTAGAGGCTTCAGGACAGACTAATGAGATTCTAGAAAAATAAATGAGTTAATAAAGCTTGTGAAATTGCTTGGCCCGTGCTGGGGTAAGTGGTCTTTTTCCTTCTTCATTGCCATGAAACTCTCCTGGAGTAGGGATTTATGGCAGGTGCTGCCTCAAAGAGGGAATTCATGGCAGTCTCATTTCCTAGGAGTTTCTGCTTTCATTCAGACAAGGGAAGCTGTGAAAAGCTTTCTGTCTGCATTTGTTGAATCCCAAATGTTTCCACAGAAAAATACTTTTCATAACAAACCTAGGGTTCTCAGTGGATCACTACAGGATCCTTAAGCTTTGGAGTGCATGGTGTCTTAGAAATTGCATTAAAATACAATACATTCCCATGCTGAATTTTGAGTACCTCTGTCCCTTTAAATTTTGCTTGAGGGGCAAGTGCCTTGCTCTGTTCTTCATCCAAGTCTTGTAAGTTCCTTGTTTGTCAGCAACCTTTGAGAAGAAATATCCATGTATAGACTGTGGGCATTTTTTAACAAACTACTGTTTCTGTGGTTGAGGGCTCCTGCTTGAAACATTAAATTCCTGGCATTTCAGAATACCATACCCTTTTGTTGTACAAGTTCACTTCTTTCTGCGGGAGAAGAAAAAGAGGCCTTGGGTACTTGAGATGCTAATGTGTAACCACACAGGAATAAAGTATGTGAAGCAGGCATGTAGAAGAAAGGAAGCAGAGTGAAAGTTTCAAGGGACAGGCCTGGTGTGGGTACAGCATCTCACCTCAAATACCACAGGGCGGCTACTGATGTCAAGAATAGGACTAAGGTCGTGAGAGACACCGTACAACTCAGTGATTGGGATAACTTTTTTTTTTTTCTCATTACAATACTTTGAGGACTCAAAATGAATTTGGACAAGTTTATACTGAACAGAATATCAATGTTTTGAATAAAGACACCAGCCTGACTGCATGTGTGTGATACAAACTCAGTCATTTCACCCTAATGCTGGCTTTGGTTCCAACAAGACTTTATAAATCAAAGGCTGTTGTAGGACACCAATTGGCATTCAAAAAATGTTGTGTGAAAATTTTATTTAACTTGACCATTGGGTTCTTGGAGCGCTCCTCATCCTTGCTCCTGCACTTACATTCACCACTATAGAGTTCTTTCTTAATTGCTGGTCAGAAAAATATATGGATGATTCTGAAATAAAACAAACAAAACAGAACAAACATGAGTTAGGAAGATAGGTAAGTAGATAGTTGGCAGACAGGTGAATAGATGATTAGATAGATGGTTAATGCATTTACACGGAGAAGTGGCTTTTGTAAGTAGAGGCGGAGAAGTTTCACGGTAGGTTATCTAGAAGCCAAAGAACTTGAGAAGTGAGAAACAGGGCTCAGACTCTGAAGGTCTCAGAACCAGGGCGGGCTGTGGGTGTTACTCTCAGTTTGATGCTACAAGTTTGAGGTTCTGGGGGGATCGTTGGTGCCAGGATCAGAGTCTAAAAACCCTCACAAAAACTTTTTCTGTTATACAAAGGCAGAAGAATGTCCATCTTCATACACAAAAGAACAGAGAATTGAACTTTCCTTCACCTGTTTGCTTTGTCTGGGCCCTCGGCTATTGAATAGGGCTCACCCAGAGAAGATGAAGACCCAGGTTCTTTACCGAACCCAGTGGTTTTAATGCCAAGTCTCTTCTAGAAACTATCTCACATGACACATCTGGTACAGTGCTTTACCAGCTAGCTGGGTATCCTATAATCCAGTCAAGCTGACACTTAAATTTAACTCTGGTCCTGTAAAGGTGATACATAGTTTCCATCCTCCAAAACTTCCCACTCCTTTGGGTAAGTATACGTGAGGACTATGTGTACAACTTTGCAGGGAAGAAACATCAGAAGAAATATGACAAAGAAGTTCTAGCACCTAGTTGCTTATCATACCACATATAGCAGCTGCAACCGGAAAACTGACTCTTATGTGGGGATTGACTGACTCATGGCAACTGCATGGCTTTTTTTCTGTAACTGCGGAGTCATACCGAGGAGGGTACGTGTATGCAGTGAAAAGAAAAGTTGGACATTTATAATTTGTCTAACAATTGCTCATGAACTTATCTGATTTTCCATGAACAAAATGGAGTTGCCAAAAGGAATTCATGAATATTGCATGGTTGAGTTCTGTCACTCTTTAAAGGAGAGACTGGACATGAAATGATTTATCTTAATATAGAGACTCAAAGACAAAGGCACCAGATTGGGAAGCTTGCTACCCATCCTCGCCTCCTCTCCACATGGCCTTGCAGAAGGCTCTCAGTATGGGTTGATTGATTGACAGCCTGACAGCCTCCTAGGCACAAAACTTTAGGATACAAAGCAGGTAAATTGTGTAGTTTGATGTGCAGTTCGTTTAACACACCTAGCTCTTTCCTATTGAACCCACAAATGGTGAAGGTAAGGCGCAAGGTTTTTTACTAATGTTTCTTTGAAATTCCAACAGAGACTTGGAAAGAACTCTTCTGGAATTCCTTTCTGTTTTTGGTTATTTTATTTTATTTTATTTGCAAAATGTATTATTGGTACTGATCAATTCTCTTGTGCATTAATGGTTAGGCCCTGCCTTTGTCTTTCTGACTATAAATGTCAAAACATTTTCCTCATAATAGTCACATAGCAATATTTTTTTTGTTTCCTGTTTGCATAGATTTTGTTTACTTATTTATTTAAAACAGTTTTGTGGGTTCACACACCAACTGCCAATGTCAAGTCTCTCTTGGAGAGCACAAGGAAGAGCGGTATTCTTTGGGGGATCACAAGTCTTGTTTTTTTTTTTTTTAAGATTTATTTATTTTATCAGAAAGTCAGATATTCAGAGAGGAGGAGACATAGAGAGGAAGAACTTTCATCTTCTGGTTCACTCCCCAAGCTGCCACAATGGCCAGAGCTGCGTCGAACTGAAGCCAGGAGCCAGGAGCTTCTTGCAAGTCTTCCACACAGGTGCAGGTCCCAAGGCTTTGAGGTGTTCTTGACTGCTTTCCCAGGCCAAAGACAGGGAGCTAGATGTGAAGCAGGCTGCTGGGATTAGGACAGGTGCCCATATGGGATCCTGATATGTGCAAAGTGAGAACTTTAGCCACTAGGCTACCGCACTGGGCCCACATGTCCCAGATTCTTAGAAGTGGGGAAGCTGGGGGCTGACATGCTGCGATAACAGGTAAAAGCAGCACTTGCGAAGCCACCAGCCCAGAGGGCACTGGTTTGAGTCTCAGCTGCTTTATTTCCTATCTAGCTTCCTGCTGGTATGCCTGAGAAGGCAGCAGTAGCATGCTCGATTCTTGGGTGCCTGAGCACACATGGAAACCTGCAAAAAGCTCCTGGCTCTTGACCTGGACTTGTCCCATCTCCAGGCGTTACAGCCTTTTTGGGTATGAGCCAGCTGATGAAAGATTCTCTCTCTCTCTTTTCTCCCCTTATTCCCTATCTCCCTCTCTATAACTGTGCCTTTCAAGTAAAATAAATCTTAGTGGGGCAGCCTAAAGTTTCTATCTGTTGAACTTCCAAAATTAATTTCAAATCTTGGCCATTAGATGGATGTAGAATAAATGAACCTTAATGCACTTAGGAGCACAAAATTAGAATGGTGTCGACTGATTGACAGTAGTCTAATGATATTAGCAATTAGCTGGTTAAAAAAAAAATAGGGGGACATGTTTCTTTTAAGTCACAAGCCTCATTTTTTTACTTGGTAAATTATTAACCATTCTGTTAAAAAATAATGAGAAGCTGCGTATTAAATGGAAAAGGCATAGTTTTTTTTTTAAAAAAAGCTTTTTTATAATTTCGACCGCAGAAATGGATTGTTGGGTTTCTCATCTTAGTTTGCTTTATAAACTACAATGTAAGGTAGGCCTGGCTCTATACTCAGTACAAGAACAATAGGACTTCTCCATTGCCTGGAATTAAGGATGTTATACATGTGTGGTGAGTGACAGAATGCATTTAAGTAAACTCCAGAACTATCCACTGAAAGACTACTGTTGTCAGCAGAACAAGGTGCCGAGATCTTGAGAAGGAGGCTGTACTGCTGGCCAGTGCTGAAGGAGATCGACTGACTGTTGGGAAAGTGCAGGTTTTCACAACTTCAGCAAGCATGGGTGGACTGCAGTGCTAAATTGTATACTGGTGAGAACTGGAGAGCAGCCACATTGGTTTACAGGTGTGAACTCTGGGGATCATTAATTAGTGAAGTTAACATGGATGAGTAACTGTAACCAAACCAAAGCATTAGTTAAGTGTTTGCGACGAGTCAGGCATGTGCTAGGGATTGTGGGAGCAACAGTAGAGTATGAAAAGGTATTTGTCCAAGTTTGCTGCCCTTTAGGAAACTCATTTCCATCCTCTTTTCAGCTGTCTTTTCTCTCAGGTCATTAAATATTGGAGATCCTGAAGTCTCAGTCCAGAGCTCTCTTCTTTCCCATCTCTACTTGGAAAAAAAAATCTTATTTATCTCTGTAGTTTAAATAAGCAGATGTTTCAAAACTATATTTTTTTAAATAGATTTTTCAGAGAGAGGAGACACACACACACACAGAGGTTTTCTGTCTATTGGTTCACTCCCCAAATGGCCACAACAGTCTGTGTGAACCCAGGAGCCAGGAGTTTCTTCTGGGTCTTCCACATGGATACAGAGGTCCAAGGACTTGAGCCATCTTCTGTTGCATTCCCAGGCCGTCATCAGGGAGCTAAATTGGAAGTGGAGCATCTGGAACATTAACTGACACACGTATGGGATGCTGACGTTGCAGGTGGAGGATTAGCCTGAAATGCTGCAGTTCTAGCCCCCAAAATGTATATTTTCATCTCAGATTACTCTTCTAGGACCAGATCATATACCCAACTACCTTGCTGACATTGCTTCTTAGATGTCTCAAAGGATTAAAAAAATGGCACGTGCATGGAACTGGAATTATGACTCAATTTTCTTATGCAGTCTTGTTCCAGAGTTTCCCATCTCAGGAAATGCCTCAGCATCCATCTGATACACTCAAGGCAAATACCAATCAGAAAGCCGGAGCTGATTTCTTTTCTTTTTTTTTTAAGATTTATTTTATTTTTATTGGAAAGTCAGATACACAAAGACGAAGATCTTTTGTCTGTTGAATCACTCCACAAGCAGCTGCAACAGCCGGAGCTGTGCCAATCCGAAGCCAAGAGCACAGAACCTCTTCCTGGTCTCCCATGCGTGTGCAGGGTCCCAAGGCTTTGGGCCATCCTAGGTTGCTTTCCAAAGCCACAAGCACGGAGCTGAGTGGAAAGTGGAGCTGCTGGGATTGGAGCCGGCGCTCATATGGGATCCCGGTATGTGCCAGGTGAGGACTTCAGCCACTAGGCTACCATGTTGGGCTCTGGAGCCAATTTCTGCGATTGCCAAATTCCTAGCTGGGCTATGCAATTCATTGTCAAGACCTGGCAATGTTACCTCTTGAATATCTTACCCATGTGACCACCTCCTTCATTGTACCGCAGCCCAGGTCCTGTTTTCCCCTGCTTGCCTCTCAAGGAATCACGTTTCTTCCTTTTGTCAGCTCTAATCAATACTTAGTAGCTAACTGCTTCAGGCCCAGGTGATGACTGCTTATCCTTCATCATCACCTCTCTTCTGTAGTCACAAACTTTTTTTTTATAGGTATTCATCATTTTTTAGAAAGATTTATTTATTCTTGCTTGAAAGGCAGAGAGCAATATAAGACAGAGAGAGTGAGTGAGAGAGCCCACGCGTGCGAGAGAGACAATGATCTTCCATCCATCCATGCCCTGATTTACTTTCCAAATGATCACAACAACAGCCATGGTTGAATCAGACTGAAGCCAGAAGGCATGAACTCCATTTGCACCTGCCACATCAGTGACAGGGTCCCAAGCACTTGGAACATCTGCTGCTGTCCCATGGGCACATTTATAGAAAGCTAAATCATAAGTGTAATAGCCAGTACTTGTATCGGCTCTCCAATATGGGATGCTGATGTTGCAAATGACAGGTTAACGCGCTATACAGCAATGCTAGCCTCTTCTACTATTTCTTATGTGACCTGGGGAATGGGAATTTTTTTATTCATAATAAATATTGTAGGTAAAGAGGTTGGTATATAATCCAATTTGGGCAATGGGACCAAAAAAATGTATACTATGTGACTGTGGCAATGGTATTTCTTAATGTTAAGAAGAGGACTGAGAAGGAAACTTCGGTTTTTTTGGTCTTTGCTGACCGTGATGAGCTGCTTAGAGCGGCTACAGTTATCTTGAAACCAGCCTCAGAATGCGGTCCACAGAGAGTGGAGGGCAGCTGTGACACACTTGCCAGCAAGTACAGCCACCTGGCGCTGGATTTCCCAGGGGAGGTGGCGCATGGTCATATTGTTTTTGTCAATGTGAAGTGCAGATTTTTTATTACTGCAAGCAGAGCTATCTTAATGGAGTCTTTAATTCTATTCTCAGCTGTGCAATTGTCTGAATAATAAAAGCATCCGTCCTCTTACTAGTCCACACCTATGTCCTATTTACTTATCGTTCACTTCTGTGTACAGAAGATCATGTCAGCTAGTAGTAGTGATTTTGGAATTAATTTGTGAGTGAATGTATGTTCTAGCCAGAGCAGTGCTGGGTAAACAGGTAACAGGAGAAAGACAGAAGATGATGTCCCATCAACACCAGTGAAGGGTATGGATATAAGCTTCAGAGGGGGATTGGAAGAGGAGGAAGCTAAGGTGGACTTGGTGGCTGCGGTGATGGTGGTAGAAGTGATACACTTTGAGGTGAGCTTCGAGTGCTCACTGGGTTTGGATAGACAGGAAGACAGATCATGGTAATGTGGGAAATTTATACAAGAAGGGGATGCAAGGCAAGAGTAGATTACGGCTGCAAATGCTTCGGTGAGTTCTTCAGTTTGGAATTTGAAAGATGCTGTACCCTGATGACTGATGATTGGTATCTTTGAAAGCTGTGCATCAATTGTGCAGACTTGTCCTTAGAAAATGAAGAATTCTCAATTTGTGGGCAGGAAGGTGAGAAGCATGGCACAGAGGGTTAAGCCACTGCTTGGGATACCTGCACCCCATACCAGAGTGCTCATTCCACTCTGCTCTACTTCAGACCTAGCTTTCTGCTGATGTTCCTGGGAACCACCAGAAGTTGCCAAAGTTTTGGTTCCCTTCTACTCATGTGGGCTCTGTGGATGGAGTTCCTTGCTCCTGACTTACTTCTAGCCCAGTTCTGACTATTGTAGACATTTGGTAAGTGAACCTGCAGATCAAAGGCATTCTCCAGTCTTCCACTACTGCCCTCCTCTTCAGCCCTCCCCACCATCCTTCTCTATATTTAAAAAATAAGATTTTCAAAAAGGAGTGTGGCTAGAGTTACTGTATTTACCTGGTGCCTGACTCCTGAATGAAAGTGGTCCTCATTTTAATATACCCTATTACAAGAGAAATAGAGTGTCCATCATTGTACAATTATACGTACAATGGGCAGTATAATTACAAAAAACTTTCATTTTAAGCTTAAAAGCATGTCTCACTAGTTGAAATTGAAAGAATAATTGCATACATGGTATCTTACCTGTGGGCAGATTTCATAGTCATTCATTTTCAAATATCTGATGTCAGTTATTTGAGTGAGACTTCCAGCACATTATTTCTCTGTGTTACAATGTCGACTACTCAATAATTTCAAGTTGATTCATTGCCATACCTAATGGGAAAAAATCAGCTTAAGTACTCTACCCACTTCCCCTAAGGGAAACCGCTTGGGGAGCTCATTGTTCAATAGTTCTCCTGATGTCATGACTTGATTCTATGTGCCTCTTCAACATGATTTTAACAGATTTGGAGTAGAACTTTAAACATTTTTGGATGTTAATTGGGGAAACCCAATGTTTTTTAAAGTTAAATTGATTTCTGTCTTAAAAATTGAAATTACACAAATTTTTTTTTCAGTGATTCATTTGAAGAACTTGTAAGTGTTTGCTAAGATTTTTTGGTGCTAGTTTTAGGACTTTTTAATATTTGCAGTTTGATGTTTTTTTACGATTATAGTCCTCATCATATTTCTTAATCAAAAAGTACTTTGATGTACAGCAATTATGCACTGCTTCTTTTAGCTCATAATTCTTAGATCTTTATTATTTGCCTTTTTGGGTTGCAAGGCACAGAATGGAAATTTGGCACACTTAAGAAAAAGAAAAAGGTCTCAGAATTCAGAAAAGATGCTGAAGCTTCAGGAGCAAGAAGGCATGTGGAAGCGCAAGAAAGAAATGTAAAGGTGCAGATAACAGAGATCATGCTATGGAGAAATGTCTCCAATCTTTTTTTAATCCATTTGTGCTTTGGCTAATGATTTAAATTTGAGTGAAAGGAGAAAAATGAATAGTGTAGCTTGAATGGAATAGTGAACTGAATTGAGTGGGATTAGCATAGCTTAAAATTCCTGCCTCTGTCTTCCCTCAAGCCTGCAACAAGTGGAGAAAAATCTTTAAGGAAAATTAAGATGCAGTTCCCAAAGGGAAGTGATCACCTGTGGAGGAGGTGCTGTCACTGACAGCAACCCACACCTGGTTTCTGGTCTCGAAGGTACCATTGCTCTCTTCAGTTGTTCAATCAACCTCAACTCTACATTAGCTGCCAGTGTTATCCTCGTAAAAAGCCCAAATGCCTCTCTCTTCACCTGCCTTTATTTGCACTCCAGTGACCCCTTAAACATCTGATTTTTTTTTTTTTTTGGTGTTTATTTTCAAGTCACTCAGCCCAAAAATAATGTTCCAGTCTTAAAAGGGCCTGAAGTATCTTCCACCTTAGTTTTGCCCTGTTTTCTGGTCACTTGGGATCAGAAGTCACTTTGCCTGGGTGCTTAAGCCTATGTCCCCACTGGGTTTACCACACTGTATTACAATGAAAAACTACAGGGACTGTTGGTTGCAAGTGAATTTTATCTTAATACGCCCATGACTCTAGGCATTGCACAACACCTGATTTCATTATTATTATAATGCTGCTCTATAACATTTACTGAGTGAGTAAATGGATGGATGCATACTTGCTTTTCCTTGGATTTCTCACTACAGATAACTACCGCTAAACTCAATGTCTAGAACAAAGATCACCTCTTTCATAGCCAACTAACTTACAACTCTGTTATATTGTTGTTTATTCAAATTCTTTTAAAGGACTGGTTTTATTTAGAAACCCTATTTCTACTGTGAAAATTACTATTGTTGCTTTTCTTTGGTTTATTTCTTATGATTCTTTGCTATTTTTGAAATATAAATACAAAGTGTTTTTTTTTTATAGTGAGGAGTATGTTACTATGTATTTTTCTAAGTCAGAAATTGGGAAACCATGGGGTGACTCAGAATACCTTAGATTACTACATGTATTATTCCTCATTCTCAATACCAGTAATTTCATGTTACTCCTCTTTTAGAATATTTACCTCCTCTGCCTTTTTTCTATTTGTATAATATTGTAAGCTCTTGCGAATTTGTAGTTGACTATCACCCTCAATTCCTGTTAAGCATTTTTATTCTATAGAGGAACTCTAAGTTTATGTCTGGGCTTCATGGTATTTTTCCCAAAGTGTATTGTTTTATGTTCTTGTAAATTGAACTCATCACACTTAAACTGGTGTGCCTCTCCAAGGTCTTTGGTTTATTCCATGCTGTTGAGCTATTTTTCACTGTATATGATTTTTCTGCAAATAAGAATAATGCACAATTTATTTGTGCTTCAGATCATTAATAAAGATATTAAATAGCATGTGCTTCTGTTTTTGCCTGCTGGCACCCTGCTTTTCCCAATTTGACTCTGGCCTGTTAATAGTGATTTTTTATTCTGTCAGGGTATTTGGTTTTGGTCTTGTTAAAATATTGTTGTAATATTTTTTGAACAGGAAGTAGCTTGTAGCCCTTCTTCATTTCAGCACTAAGGAACAGGTAACCAAGATAAATTATGTGACAGAGTATCTTTTCATTTTCCTCTGGAATGTTTTTACTTGGGGGGACAATGTCAGCTCATTATTATAATATTTATTCTAAAATATAATATTAATAATGGCAACTAACACTGACTTTGCACATGTTGCACATGTTCTACAACTCTCCTAGGTGTCATATATAGAATAGCTCAGTTAATATTTACAACAATTTTGTGAGATGTGTATGATTATTTCCTTCTTGCACTTTATGGACTTGAGGCACAAAGGTAACTGTTAAGTTGTACGAGTTACACAACAAATGAGTGGTAAAGGTATGACTCCAAACCAGGCACTCACCCTACATTGGGTTTAAGTAAGACTTCTTTGTTTTGTAGATGTTACTTATTTCATGTATTTGAAAAGCAGAGAGACACAAAGACAGAGAGAAGCAGAGGTCTTTTTTAACAACTGTTTCACTTTCCAAATGCACATAATAACCCAGACTGGAACAGGCTGCTTATAGGAACTAGGAACCCCATCCAGGTCTCCTGCATGAGTGATAGAGACCCCCCCACCCCACTTCTTGCCCCGTAGCCCCTACTGCCCAGTGTGTGCATTAACAGGAAGCTGAATTCGGGATCTAGAGCTGAGTGTCAAACACAGACACTCCAAAAAGGCTGTGTACTTCACAAGGAGCATATGTAATGCTGTTCCAAACACCTGTCCCTCAAACAAGACCTGCTTAAATGATACTGAAGTAAATCAGAAATGGATGATACCAGAAAACAATGCTGATCGAATAGTATTCATGAATATGCAGCCAGAGTCTGTCTTCCCATCTTCTCAACTAACAGTCAGTTCTTGCCTCCCTAGTATTTCTTGTCTTCATCCTCATTAACCACATCCTTGATTCAGGACATAAACATCTTGTGCTGGGATTTCTATAGCAGTTTCCAACTGGCATTCTTGATTCCTTCTTGAGCTCTGACACACATTCACGACAATGCACAAAAATGATCTTATATCTTCCCTGCCTTACCTCTTGTTAGATGGCACCAGAACAAAGTCCAGACATCCTAGGGTTCAATCCCTCACTCTGTCTGCTGAATTCTGCTGGCCAAAGAGCTCACTGTGCAGTCACCATTGTCTATGGGTCCCTGATACTATTACCAGAAAGTTGTGATTTACAAAGACCTGTGTCACATTCCCACAAATGAAACTAGAGATAGGAATGGGATCTAGCCTGCATAAAATATAGTGTCCAAAGATGAGGGAGGGACACTTATTCCCAAGGAAATCAAGGATTGTTTTTAACCATAATAAGGGGAAGTAAATGCTGTTCAGGAAAATGTAGCAGATGTCTGTCTTGTATCAACCATTCAGAGGGGGTGGTACGCATAACTGTTAGCATATAGGATTCTTTTATCGAGAGTCTCCGATTACCAAAACCAATTTGTAATTTTGATTAACCTCTGCTTTTGAATAGTTTTCAATGACCTCTTCTATCCAGTAACTTGAATTTCACTTGATTTATAAAGAAAGTGATCTAGGAAGAAGTTAGGTGATTGAAAATCATTAAAATGCTGTAAGGAAGGAATTTGAATTTTCTTTGCAATAGAATACTTTGAAGCAGCACATTATTCACATAGAATATTATAACTCAGGAAAGATTCTTAAAATCACTTCTCAGCTGAGATATAGGTATGAGTCCCCTGCTTATCTGCTTGAGAATTTATCAGTATGATGAGACAAGTGTCAGGAGTGAACTGGACCCAGAGCTGTAAAATTCAGTCAGTCTGTTTTGCCTGAGTTCATCCTAATACCATGTGAAGGTTATTGAAATGCATGTGGTCAGGGTGCATTGCCATTTATCATTTACAAATGCTCACCCATCTCAGGAAGTTCTTACCTTCACTTGCAAATCAAGTGAGAACTGAACCTTGTTGAATAGGTGTAATCATCCCAGCTTTAGGTAGGATAATCTTAGGTTAGGGGCTTAAAATGTCCTGTGACTATCAATTTTGTGGATAAACTGTGGACCACATGCTAAGTTTTGTTGCAAACTCTACCATCTCTAGATGTACCCTATGTTATGAACCTTAAAATTGGCTATTATGATGCCAATACAAACCAAATCAAACCAAAACTTTAGTCTGACTGACTAATATAAAAAGAGAGAGAAAAAAAAAGTTTAGGAACAAGAGAAGACATGAAGATCATGCTTGTGTTTAAGTTACGTTTGCTTAAATTTTTTTTATTTATTTAGAAGACACAGTTTAGAGGGAGGGAGAGAGAAAAAGTGAGAGAGAGAGGCATAGGCAAAGACAGAAACGGAGAGAGGTCTTCAATCCACTTGTTCAAATTGATACAATGGCTTGGGCAAGGCGAGACTAAAGCTAGAAGCTTGAAAATCCATCTGGGGTCTGTCACATGTGTGGTAAGGGCTGTAAGAGTTGGACCATCTTCTTCCTTCCAAAATATATTAGCAGACAGTTGTATTGAAAGTAGAGTATGTGGGACTTGAATCAGAGCTTAAATGCAATGTTGGCATTGTAAAAATAAGCTTAACCCACTGCACCACAATTCAAGTGAGGTTTTTCTTTTCTTTGTTTAAAATAGTCAATATTGTTAGACCCTTAAGCATGTGTTGAACAATGGGTTCCTTGGTGCTGATCTGCTAAAGTAGCATTTGCTCAGCTTTTACGAAAAATCTATTGCATTGGCTGGTAAATGAGACCAACAATTGTTCTTGAAACTATTGGCATGTCTGCCCAATCTTTTTAAACCTAGTTTAAACTCCAGATTCGAGTGTCAACGGAGTGTTGAGAGCCCTGAAGTATCAGAGCAGATTGGAAAGATATCTGATACTTTTTAAGGGCCAAAGGTTGGTTGCTGATTGGATATCTTAGAGACATTAAAAGGTTTATATATTATATTTTTCTCCCATGGTTTGTGTAGAGGCTTGCTGTGATTGTTATTGTTATCTAATACACAAACTCAAAACTAAACAGCTTAAATAACTGTTTTACTTTTCTCATTGCTCTGTAGGTTACAAATTGGAGAAGGGCTTGGTGGGGCAGTTCTCCATTGGGAACTCTTAGGGGTTTAGTCATCTGGAGATTTACCTGAGCAGGGTATCTGAGATGACTCATCTATATGGTTGAACTGATGCTGATGTTTGGCTGGGAGCTCAGTGAGGCTGTCCACAGAAGTAGTGATGTCAGAGTAACAATCACACTTGGTTTTTCCCAGTGTGAATATGTCAATGGAATCAGCAGCAGCTACATAGCCTTATCTAACCTTGTCTCAAAACTGCACAGTATTAATTCTATGGCACGTACCTTCTGGTTACACACAAACTGTTAATAGCAGTCTAGGTTCAAAGGGAAGGGACATACACATCATCTCTCTTAGGATCAATGGTAAAGAAGTTGTAGACAGGTTTTTAAAATCCTCATGAAAGGTCTTCTGCAGAGACTTGGAAGTAACTTCCTCTTGTTGTCCAAGGTAATTTCTTGGGGGGAATCTACCATTCAGATGGTTCAATATTCTTCATGATGGACAGCATTACAGATACATGATTCCACTTCAGTGCTCTTCACTTAGGCTTAGCTTAAAATATGTCTTTTCTGAAGGAAAGCCAAGAATTTTATCCCAATTGCTACAGGGTGAGAAGAATAAGAACTGAGAATTGTTTGGCTATGACTCAAAAAATTAGGATGTTAAATCCACCTGTAATGTAAAACCAATCCAGTGTTCTGTAAATTCTCTACTGAGTTTGACAAGATTCTATTTTTAACTCAGCAAATGAAAAATCCATTTGAACTACTTCACTTTTGAATAGCCACATATTAAAGATAAATACATGGCTATGAATGATATGTTGTCTGCTCTGTAAAATCAAGGGAATAAAATTGTGCAGCCTTTTATATGTAAGCAATTTCTTTCTGTAGACTTTTAATATGAGCAAATCTGTGAAGGTCTATTGCTGACCTAAATTATCCTACAGAAAAAGAAAATCTTCCCAAGATCAACATGAAAATTCACAGTATTCAGAGCTTTCCTTTTGGTTTATCTCAGAGCATGGCTATGGGAAATGTTGTGCTCCATGTACAATAACATCGCTGTTGTCTTAGCACTGAAAGTCCTGCAGTGTTATTCATTATACAGACAGATTTGTTGGTTTGTTAATGAACGGATAAAAGCTAAAATATGGGCCCTCAATTTAATTTCTCTCCTCTGAGAAACAGCCTTTCAAATAAAAAAGAGTTGACTAATAATATCCTACACAGAAAGGTAAGGCTTCTGTTTCTTCACAATTATAGTGGTTAACTAGATCAAAAGAGTTATTTGTGTAGGTATTTCCTGACATCCCCACTCCCTATAACGGTAGGTTAATATTGTGCCGTGTCTTTCCATGTAACCATCTGCTTTGGGCATATTTCTAAATTAATGGTGAAAGCATCCTCTGTTTAAAACGAGGTATAAAACTGAAAATGTATACATCACTACATATGTACAGATACAGATTATAACCTTAATGTATATAATGGCTCCTTGAATCATTCCAAACCTTGCTTGTTTGCAAGTCAGTGATGAATAAACTCATAAAAAAAAAACACCAGAGACCACACAGATTTACAGAAAATGAGAGAGAGAGAGATCTTCCTTCTGCTGATTCCCTCCCCCAAATGATCACAATGGACAGAGCTGAGCCGGTCCAAAGCCAGGAGCCAGGAGCTTCTGCTGGGTCTCCTGCATGGAGACAGGGTCCCAAGGCTTTGGGCCGTCCTTGACTGCCTTCCCAACCAGAAGCAGGGAGCTGGATGGGAAGTGCAACAATCAGGGCATGAACCGATACCCTTATGGGATGCTGGCACTTGAAGGTGCAGGATTAGCCTGTTGAGCCCTGATGCCAGACCCTAGTCTCACAGTTCTGAAGCTGTAAATCTAAGGTCAGGTGTCAGCAGGATTGATTTCTTTGGAGAACTGTGAGGGGTGATCATTTTCAGGATGCTCTCTCTGACATGTAAATGATTATGTTTTTTCTTGTGTTTCTTATATTTTCCCCTTTGTGACTGTGTTTCTGTGTTTAAAACTTCTCTCCCCCAGCCCCCACTTTTTTTTTTAAAGATTTATTTTTATTATTTTTTTATTGGAAAGGCGGATATACAGAGAGGAGAGACAGGGAGGAAGATCTTCCGTCCGATGATTCACTCCCCAAGTGAGCGCAACGGGCCGATACTATGCCGATCCGAAGCCAGGAGCCTCTTCCGGGTCTCCCACGCGGGTGCAGGGTCCCAAAGCTTTGGGCCATCCTCGACTGCTTTCCCAGGCCACAGGCAGGGAGCTGGAAGGGAAGCGGGGCTGCCGGGATTAGAACCGGCGCCCATATGGGATCCCGGGCATGCAAGGCGAGGACCTTTAACCACTTGCGCCACCGCGCTGGGCCCCCCAGCCCCGACTTTTTAAAAAGGTTTATTTATTTTTATTAGAAGGAAAGGCAGATTTACAGAGAGAAATAGAGGTATAGAGAAAGATCTATGTGCTGGTGCACTCCCCAAATAGCTGCCATGGCCAGAGCTGAGCGGATCTAAAGCCAGGAGCCAGGAGCTTCGTCCTCGTCTCCCAACACCTCTTTCTCTTCTAAGCTTACATTGGGCAAGAGTCCACTCTAATAACTTCATTTTAATTTACCTTTTCAAGACCCTATTTCCTAATAAGGTTACATTCTGAGGTGTTGGGGGTTTAAAACTTAAACATACACATTTGGAGGGAATATATTTCAACCCAAAGCACTATGTATGTTTGTTATATTACCCATACTAAGATGTATTTTGGGATAAATGTCTAAAATTGAAACAAATATTTTAAAATGTGAATTGAATCGCTCAGTCAAAAAATGTACATGTACAATTTTGATACATTTTGCCAAATTATGTAGGTAATCGTATATTTTCTCTCAACTCTTTAATATATAATATTGAACTTTGGACTTAGACAATCTAAAAGATAAAAATGGTTCTTGATGTGTTTTTTATATGGGCTGGTAAGGTGTGAGCGAACAAAGGAGTAGAGAGGTCTCTAGTAGTTTATTCCTAGCAGCCCTGTACTCCTAACTCCACTGTCTTCCATGCCAGTTCAGCCCACCCACCTTCTCATGATGTACCTTAGCCTCCAGGGAGAAGACATCATAACATATAATGAGGTGGGCTGTACTTCTCAACTCATTAGTAGCATCTTTCCTCATGGGGCTGCCCACATTTACCCCCCCCCCAAAATAATAAATTCTGATCCTGTTCTTGCACTTTATCAGTGTCTCGGTAACCTCACATGGAGACAAAACCTGAAATAAATCTAGGTAGGGACTTTGCATTCCACAATAGCTTATTTTATTTTTCATTTGAGAGAGAGAAAGAGAGAAAATCAGTGGGTGGGAAGAGAGAGGAAGAGAGAGAGATGCTGAAATCAAAGCTGGGAGCAGGAATGGAATCTAGGTCTCCCACTGGAGTAGGAAAAACCCAGTTACTTAAGCCAGCATCCTGCCTCGCAGGGTCTGTATAAATAGGAAACTGGAGTCCAAAGCTAGGATTAGAACGTAGGTACTTTATTAAGGATGCTGGTATCTTGATGAATGCTTTCACGTCTAGGCTAGAGACTGGCCTCCTCGATATAGTTTTTATTTGTGTTTTCCTTAAGTTTGTCAAGTTGGGTTTCTTTGTGTCTTATTATTCATGTGTTATCTAAAACAAGACAAAAAAAGAGAGATTAATTTGGAATTATCAGTTTGTGACTCATACAATGGACACCCTTCCATGTTTTATTATGTTTTTCTACACCTGGAAAGTTGCAGTTTCCCATTATCCTATTGTATGTCCATTTCATAATTTCTTTATGAATCCCTTGTGCAGAGTTAAGTTGTTTCAGTCAGCTTCTAAAGCAATGCTGAGATAACTATATTTTTTTATGTCCAGGTAGAATAGACATTCATTCTTAAAATTTTATAGGTAGATTTTTGAAATGGAATTAATAAATAGAGGCATAGTTATCATCTATCTTAACTCTCCTGTTTCGCCTAAAAAATATATACTTGCCTGTGATTTCATGAAATATATTTCTCAACATTTGAAGTGGGGCTCAGATTTTTTTCTTGAATCCTAATTTTCCTATAATGAAGTTCATTTGTCTCTGAAGTCATCTATGCCATGTACTATATACTCTATTATAAGTACAAGTGAATGGCATTTTATAGCAGAGGAATAGGCATATTTCTGAGCAGTTGGGATCTTGATTCTCGCAACTTATAACTTATATCCATAAGGCAGGTTAGGCAGAATAACAACAACCAACACATATTGAATGTTTGCAATGTGTAACTCACTTAATATTTTTAACAAAGATATGAGAATTAATGGGGTAGGATATACTAGCCATGTGAATAACATTCATTGTTCCCATAAAGCTGTGTAACAATAACAGTTCCTGACAAAAGAAAGCATTTCATCTTGTTTTGCTCACATATCTACTTTTGGCTGGGGTTTTGCTATGCTTATCTAAACCCAGTTGAGCTTGAATCAAATGAACATATTGGGTTCAAATTTATTCCACATTTCTCATATCCCCATTTGAGATAGCAGATACCCACATGAGAAACTCATGGGGAACAACAGGAGTGAGAGAGACGAGGCAAATTATGCAAGCACATTTGAGTTCTCCATATCATTGACCAAGTTGGATATCAGCAAGGAACAGAAGTATGTTTTCTTACAACGAAAAAGACTTGTGAAATTTCATGTATAATTCTATCACAGAAGACTGAAAACTTACAAAAATCTAATCATAGATGCTTTCGATGAATGGATGAGTAAATGAAAAGCTTTAAGATTTTCACATATCACTCACTCATGCCTTATATGGTTAAAAGTCCATGAAAAACTTGTTTTATTTTGAGAGATATTTAATTTGAGAGAGTCAGTTGGGACTTAAAGAAATTTTAAACATGTAAAAGCATAGGTCTGCTTATATAGTTATTTTTTTCTAGCATGGAAGAAAATCAGCCATGTGTACAAATAATTCCGTAGCAATACAGTGAGGGAGTAGAGGAACCGACTTTATGGTGCTTGTATTTTCCTAGCTTTATCTCTCAGGAAGTTCTTTTGTTATAAAAGTATAGAAGAACTTTCCTAATAGCTAAATCAGGAATTTTTTTTTATTCCTCAGAAATACTACAGATGTACTTTTTATTATGCAAATTTTAAGAAGACACTATAGGAGCTGCACAGTTTTGGAAAAACAGATTAATGTGTTTATTAAGCCTTCTGTATTTCAACAAATTGAACAATCTGTAGTGTCAAATTAAAATGTAAAGGAAAAAAATCAGTTACTATGAAGAATCATACCTCTAAAAAAATTGAAACAGTAAGCTCCATTGTTGAGAAAATTAAAAAATCCTTTTAGCCATTGAACTAAAAAAATAAGAAATTACAGAAACAAACACAATAATATCTTTCTGGAAATAATTCACTTAGGGTCACTAACTTTTATTGAAGTTCATCATTCACCTGTTAATGTAAGAAACCACTTCTGATTGTTACTGTTGATGTGAAAACTAAAGTATTTTGACAAAAAAAATTTTTTTATGATTAGCTCACATTTTGTTACATTATTTTTGAGATTGGGTATAATTGCACATAGTTTATTTCAGAAATTTATACAGATTTTATAAAATCATTCCTTTACCTTAATGACAAAGACGTTTTGAATAATTTTCCACCACAACTTACTAAGACTTTTATAGCTTTTATGAGATTAATAGAGAATGAAATTGATAAGTGATGGTACGAGTAAGTTCATTATAATGTAAAATAAGTTCACCACAGGAGGAACATTTGGGGTGCAGCTGAGATTAAGTTTCCACATCAAAAATATTCCACTATTTTAGCAAAGCTGTAAAAACATCCTGGATGGGTGAAGACAATAATGCAATAATCTAGGCTCTTGATTACTGTTACGATAAAATGGTGGATGTCTTGCATAGTAAAACATATATTCTCACTCAAAGTTCACATATTTATTAGATCATTCTTTCAGGCATACCTGGATTTGATACCTGGCTCAGGCTCAAATTCCAGCTTCCTGTTAATACATACCTAGGAGTACACAGATGACCAAAATAGATGGGTTCCTTCCACATGTAAGGGACACCTATTCTGAATTTCCAATTCTTGACTTCAAATCAGTCTAGTTCTGGCTGTTGCAGGCTTTTGGAGAATGAACCAACGAAGGAGACCTTTCCCCTTCTGGGTCTATGTCCTTCTCTGTCTCTGTCCCTCAGACAAATGAAGAGGACATAGGTTAGGACTGTATTTTAAAATCTTTACTGGGGCTAGAAGGCTCATTTCCAAGGTGGTTTGTTTACATGGTTGATAATAAAAGGCCTTAGTGCTTCATCATGTGGGCTTTTCCAAAGGACTGTTTTATGTGATGGTGAGTGGTTCAACCTGTGAAGGAAATAATATCTCCCAGGGAGGCACAATTGGAAGGAAACTCTGTTAAACTGACAGATTAACACCAGAAAAAGAAGCACATGCTTTTAACTTCTGTGTTTCAGACAGACACGAAAGACTTGTACAGAATGAGCACTTGGCAAAGTGGTTACTTTCAATTTCAGCTTATGCCTGCATAGTATCTACAAAGAACAGCGCAGTTTAGAGTAGTAGAAGGACCAAAATATCTTGATTCTGTATAACCTTAGCTTGGGCAGGTTGGGGTTGGGGGAGGCAGAAGTCCAATGTTTAAATCGGGGTTCAGAACATAATAATAAAGGGCCTTGTGAACTTAGAAAGCTCATGCTTCCACTTATCCCTTTTCTCGTGGACATTCGTTCCAGGGACATCCCGCCCCCATAGTGGAGTGGCAGGAATGCCATGCAGAGAGGACAAGGTGAATCTCAACAGGGGTTGTTTTGTTGTTGTTGTTGTTGTTTTTAATCCAGTCTCTTAGAATTGAATCACATCCTTTTGTACAATCACATTTCTACACAGCTGTCTTTTCTTTATCAAACCTAAGTGTAAAAATAGACAGTTTTCCCTGGTTCTTTCACCGTAAAGGTTACTATGCCATATAAACTTATCATATAATAAGTTTAATATGCTTTCTCTTGTTGACATGTCTTGTTCTAGGAGTGTTGGTCATGATCCTTTTGATGGGATAGTATAGGTATCACACCTTCCCTTTCTGGTATGTGGAAAGTTAATAGAAATTCTTCTACATGCAGGGCTGAGAAGGGTTAAAAGCTGTTCTTTCTGGTTGAATTTTCTTCTCAATGGCAGAGTAGAGTACAGACAGAGGTCTTTTGCCTTTGGAAAACTTGGTCTTGTTTTCAGGCAAATGAAGAAACGGCAGAAAATGATCCTGTTTCTGCATGATTTTAAATGTTTTCACTGTCACAATCCTTCATTTTTTTTGAGGAGCCACACTTCCACAACCTAAGGGAAGTGTTCCAAGAGAGAGCCATGTGGAAGCTGAAATGAATGTTATGATTTGATTTTGAAGGTTACACATTGGCGCCTCTGTATATTTTATCTGTTAGAACTGAGTCTCTAAGTCACCCTACATTCAAAATAAGGATGAAAAGATGTTGTAGATGTGGTTTAACATCATGACTCTTGTCTATGGAAAATTTGACGTGCTGATCTATGTTTTCTTTCAGGGTAATACTGTTTATATGCAACTCCTAAATACAGTCAGATTTCAGGTTTACAGGAAATGAGAATTTGGTTGGGATTATAAAGCTTATTCCCTGAGATGATGCTGTGCGTTTGGTCTAGTGGTAAAGGCGCTGGTTTGGAGGGCTGCCTCCTAGAATGAGATGCCTGGATTTGATTCCTGGCTCTGGCTCCTGATTCCAGCTTCCTACTAATATAGACCCGATAGGAGGCAGAGGTTATGGCTCAAACATTTGGTTTCTAATCACACACATTGAAGACTAGATTGTGGAAACTGGCTGTTGCTAGCATTTGGGAGTGAATCAGCATTATGAGCACACATTGTCTCTCTGTACCTCAAACAATCACAAATTACTTTTTATGCATCAGGAAGAAAAAGTGAGAACTAGAATCCCACATAGTTAATGGTAACCAAATTTTGGTCTCCAAAATTGGAGAATCAGTACCTTACTAACTCACTCACAGATACTTGAAGCCAATGTTAACAAGATGAGGTATTTCTGCTTCAATGACCTAAAACTAAAAACAGAAATAGTTAACGTGATTAGTAATGAGGCCTGAAAAAGAAATGACTTAGATCATCACATTCAGAAAAGGAATTGGGATGGTCTGTTGCATATGGGTTGTTTGTTTAACAAAGTTATACTTCAGAGGTCTTAAAGTCACGGAAGAAATTCTATAGTTTAAAAAGTCTCAAAGAAATAGAGATTAAATGTAAATTAGCTTTACTTATCAGCAATATTTGGGTTGCCCAAAATGGTTTTACATTTGGCCCTGGATATTCTAATTTAAAGATTTTGCAGTTATTTTCTGGCTTTAAATATGTTTTAGAATAAATATCAGGAGATTACTTTCCCTGGCAATGTGTTTGTTGACAAGTTTGGGGAAGAGATATATAGGGACATAGCACAATATAAAGGAAAATCAGCTTGCCTTTAATGCTCACTTTGCATTTGCAGTAGGTGTCAACATGTATTTCATCACTTGGGTCTGGTGGACAACGTAATGGCGTATGTAGGATCTAAGTGCACATTCCTGTGATATTAAAGTATTCCACAATCATAATGAAGAAAGTACTTACTAAGGGATAAACTATATACATGCCTAAAAATAAAGGTTTGAATATCTTCCTCTCTGTCTCTCCTCCTCTCTGTATATTTGATTTTCTAATTTAAAAAAAAATCCTTTAAAAAATAAAGGTTCGGTTGTATGGCTTTTAACAAGATATGTCTTAGTAGATAGAGTTGCTATTTGTGGTGCCAACATCTCATACTGATGCTGGTTCGTGTCCAATCCAGCTTCCAGCCAAAGTATCTGAGAAACACTGGAAATGGCCAATACTTGGGCCTTTGCACTCTGGGAGACCCAGAAGGTGCTCCTGGCTCCTGGTGTCTGACTGGTCTGGCTCTGGCCATTGCAGTCATTTGGAGAGTTAGCCACGAATGAAAATTTCTCTCATAATCTCACTATCTCTGTCTTTCCTCCTCTCCACCCCTGCCACACCTCTGAAGGAAAAATAATCCAAAACCTTTTTTCTCAGTGTTACTTGTCTATGAAATGATCAGAGTACAAAAATATTATAACTGCCCTTCTAGATTGACTTAGATTTGCTTTTTGAAATGAATGTATGATAGGAGGTTCCAAGGAAGAAGCAGATGGATCAAAGTTGCTAAGAGTGAAACATTGAGTCCATCCTACATTGGTAGAGCTGATTTCAGTCTGTTGACTTTTTCTACAACTGTCCTGGTCTGCAGCCAGAGGAAACCCTGCCTGGGACTTTGTTAGTTGTTCGGTTAGCCACAAATTTAGTGCATAAAGGCATCCAGTGGGAGGTAAAGTCTATTTTTGTTATGGTAAAGCCTTTATGTTGGCATGCACTAATTGTGTTTGCAGTAAAATTGAAGACTATTGCAAGAGTAGGAAATCAGCTGAACGATCATAAATAGTAGGTCAATTGAGAAGCAGTGCTGCCCAGTCAACAACATCATTTTTGTGGTCAATGCTGTTTAAGGAGTCCCACTGGGTGCCTGGCATAAATGAAGCAAAGGCCATGGCTCTGAGGGAATTACTAGGCCTGATTTCCTCAGGGTTTCATTGTGATTTGCTCAGGGAGTGCTTGATTTCTTTGTGCCATTGCTATTGCAAAAATAGCCCTCAGCACTCCTATCCCACCCCCTAACTGCCTTCTTCTCTTTTTATCTTGAGAAGCTTAATTCCCCCCTGCTAACCAAATTTCAATGTAGCGTTTGCTTTACTCTTGGTTTGTATTCAAGGTCATTGAAAGGTTGACTCAGTCTTTATGCTATGACCCTGGATTTCTGTTGAGGGACGTGAAGTACTGTCTCTAGTTTCAGGGTGCTGCATAGGAAATTTCCAATGCATACTAGATTCTTAAAACTATCTTTATATACCTCTTTTGTCACATGCTCTAGCCAATCTACCAGTAGGTCTTGTTGATCTAACTTTCAGATTTCAAATCTGACTACTGTCTGAGTCCACTATTTACAGTTATTGCCACATTTTACTTGAACTACTGGAACAAGTACTACTCTTACAACATGTATTCTCACAGTGACCAGAATGTAACTTATGTGGTGTGTGTGTATGGGGGGAGGCGGGCGGTATATGTTTCACCATTCTGCTTTCTTTGCATTTTAATTGTTTTATTAATATAAAAAAAACATGTTTCACATATTGCATAGGTATAGTTCTGATACAATAACCATACTTCTTTCCCTCTGGCCTCCCTCCTTCAATTCTCCTTCTACTTCCTCCCATTCTTTTTAAAAATTTTTTACAAAGACATAATTTTAATCCCCTCTATAATTGCAGTCTTAATTTACCATTAACCATAATAATTGACAAGCAAAAAGCAGGAATACCACAGTTACATAGGAGTATGAATAAGTGCCCAGAGTAGAAGTAGCATAATTGTTTGCCTCATTCCTGTACCTTTTCCTGTGTTCTTTATTAATAGCCATACATACAATATTTGTATTTTGGGACTGCCTTATTTCACTGAGCATAATGATTTCCAGTTGCATCCATCTTGCTGCAAAACACAGGGTTTAATTTATTATGATGATGATGATGGCTGAGGGGTGTTCAAAATCTCCTGAATGAAAAGCACACTGTTTGTTTTCACCCGAAGTTACTGTGAGTAGGGTCTCACTCCTGCTTACAAGATCTTCATGCTTTAGCCGTGTGTGTACATTGTCATACTATGAGTAAGCCAATTGTCACATTTTTTCTTGGGTGCTTCCTGCTGCCTAGGATGCTCTTGCAGCTCATGCATGTTCAGTCCATCTATCCACTGAGGCCTTTGCTTCTCAGAGCAGTCTTTTTAAAACACTATCCAAACCAACATCTCCATTGTCATGTTCCTTGCAATTAAAAATTTATTTTCTTAATTTAGGATTTCAGCTTAAAGAGAAGTAACTTGGAGCCAGCACTGTGGCTCAACAGTCTGATCCACCACTTTCAAGCACTCAAATCCCATCTAATGATTTGTGCCCTGGCTGCTCCATTTCCAATCCAGCTCTCTTTTATGACCTAGTAAAGCAGCAGACGATGGCTCAGCTCCTTTGCACCCTGGACCCACATGAGAGACCTGGAGAATCTCCTGTCTTTAGACAAGGCCAGCTCCAGCCTTTATGGCCATTTTGAGAGTAAATCAGCAGATGGAAGAACTTTCTCTGTCTCTCCTGCTTTCTGTGAATTTGCCTTTCTAATGAAAATAAATAAGTCTTACAAAAAAATTCTTTTCTTCTTTACTTTGGAGATATCCATATATTCAAATATGCACATACACATGCATACACAGCTCCCATCTACTGGTTTGCTCCTCAAATGCTAACAATAGCTGGAGTTGAGCAATGGCTCATGCTGGGAGTTAGAAATTCAAACCAGATTTCCCATGTGATTGATTGGAACTAAATTACTTGACCCTCAGTGCTGTCTCCCAGAGTTTGCAGAAGCAGGATGCTGGAGTCAGGAATCAGACCTAGAAACGCCCAGACATGGGTGCCTGAGCCACTAATTTGCATGTCTACTTTAACACTCTGTTATTTTCTGTACTCTTGTTTTTAAAAAATTTCTTCAGCACATTAATCATTGTCCAGTGGTGTATTATCTACTGTCTGTTACCCAGCTCCCCATTAGAGTTCAATCATGATGGGGCTTGGTGCCGTGGCCTAGAGGCTAAAGTCCTTGCCTTGAACGCACCGGCATTCCATATGGATGCTGGTTCTAATCCCGGTGGCCCCACTTTCCATCCAGCTCCCTGCTTGGTGCCTGGGAAAGCAGGCGAGGATGGTCCAAAACCTTGGGACCCAGCATTCACGTGGGAGAGCTGGATGAACTCCTGGCTCCTGGCTTCAGATTGGTGCATCACCAGCCGTTGCGGTCACTTAGGGAGTGAATCATTGGACGGACAATATTTCTCTCTGTCTCTTCTCCTCTCTATATATATCTGACTTTGCAATAAAAATAAATAAACCTTTAAAAAAGAAAGAATTCAGTCATGATGAGGATGGGAGACATGGCTTTTTTCATCAATATATCCCTAGAACCTACTAGGTCCTGGTATTTAGCATATTATCACACTCACAAAAGTTGTTGAAAGTATGAATGGACAAATTACCACTACTCTAAAGATACAAAAGGCACAATATTTTCTGCTTGTGTTTACTCCAACTTATCCCTATAATTTTCCACCCCTCATATTCTTTTCATGTGATGATTTTGGCATTCTGCTCATTAAGAGAAGTAGTCATGACCTTTCTCTTGTAGGCAGGCAGGACTGTGAGCAGCAGAAGTGATTTTATTTGACTGCTGAGGCTATGTTGTACAATGATAGTAAGGCCTTGAACTGATTCTCTCCAGGTGGCTCTCTTAGAACTCAGACATAATAAGGGTAGGAAGCCAAGGCAGCCACGTTGACAGGCTCCGTGTCACTGATAGCTGTTTTTGGCAGCAGAGCAGGGAGCCCATAAGAGGAAGCATGTTTTTCTTAGCTTTATTATTCGTAGGAATAACAGTGTCTTCTTCATACCAAATCAAGAAAAAGATAAATAAATAATGCTTCAATGTTAAGTTTCTCTGCCTTTCTCTACTATACACTATCATTGGTGTTTCCCATGTAGGTAGATATTATTTATAAACCTACATGTGTGTGCCTGTAGATTGCCTCTCATGGATCTAAAGATACTGCCACTCAGAAGATACTTACAATTAAAGTAACAAATTTTAAAACTTCATATTTGTCTTTTTGTGGTGTTTAAGTGATAGGCACCAATTAAATAGCACATATAAAATTATTTTGAAAAAAAGTCTGGAGGATTCTGGAAAATGTTACATGTAATACTATCTATGTTGTGATGAGAGTCACAGAATCTCTGATAATCCTGAATTAATCCCAGTTCATCCTCATGGTAAGGAGCTATTATCCAATTATGGATTATCAAACCAAAGCACAGAAAGGTGAAATGTTTTCTAAAGATCACACAGCAAGGAATCCTTCTCTTTGAACTTTACAGAAGGAAGAGCAATACCTGGTTACTTGCTTTTTGGTATGAATGAAATTGTCATTAATTCATATTTTGTTTATTGTACATTCTCACACTGGAAATGCTATGTTAAATAATTAAAACGCAATGTTAATAATGGAGGCAAATGCTATGATTTAGTCCTACATGGCAAGGCTAACTATCTCCCAATGCTTGAAAGTTGCAAATTATACAGAAATAGTACAGGAGTGTCAAACTGAATTATGAAATTACATTGAAAAGCAGAAAAAGTGATCACCTGCTGGGAGTGAAACTCTTATTTGCTGCACTTAATTAGAAATCTCTGATGCAGGCCCAGCTCCATAGCCTAAATTCTCAACCTGCCTGTGCTGGGATTTCATATCAGTGCCAGTGTGCTGGTTTCTATCCTAGCTGTTCCACTTCCTATCCAGCTCCTTGCTTGTGGCCTGAGAAAATAGTAGAGGATGGCCCAAATCCTTGGGATCCTGTATTCTTATGGGAGACCTGGAGGAAGCTCCTGGCTCCTAGCCTCAGATCAACTGTGCTCTGGCCCTTGTGAAATTCACTTGGGGAGTGAACCAGTGGAAGGAAGATCTTTCTCTCTATTTCTCCTTTTCTCTGTAGATCCACCTTTCTGACAAAATAAATCTAAAAAGAAAAATAAAGCAAGTGTCTGTTACAAGTATGAGACTTGCTTGACTGGGAAAACATCAGAGGAAAGTATCGGCTCTTAACCACTGCGCCATCACGTCGGGCCCAAAAGTATCAGCTCTTTAATAAATAAATAAAGTTCCAAGGTCCAGACTCTCCTGGGATGACAGATGTATTAACTCCTTAGCCTTCTTGCCCCTTTTTTCTCTGCTTTTATGGTTCCATCCAGAGACCCAAAAATGTCACATGAAATGTACTTGCATTTTGCTAAAAAGTGAGTTTTTTCCATATTAGTTGTTAATAAGGACTTTAAAAGCACCCCAAATTTCTCAGACTTCATTTTCAACAAACATACTTGTACTACTTTTCATTTAGCCCATTGTAAGGAAAAAAGCATGAGTTCACTTTTGTCAAATCTGTGGTGTATGTGTGCTCACATGTATATGTGTTCGTGAGATTATTTCAGAAAAAGACAATAAACTTCAGAGACCAGTCATCAGCATTAGTACCCTTGGGTTCAAATGGACTGACCTTCTTTATTTCATGCTTGCCTTCTCCTGAATTCTAACATGTGCTCAAGTATTACAGGGGCCATTCAGTTGGTGATAGCACAATATAGCATAGTTATAAATGAAGCTCAGAAGATAAGATTTTCTTGGATTATTATATTATATTATTGATAAAAATGTCTTGTAAAAATTTGAATTTCACCAATGCTATGTTTGTAGTAACATTCAAGGTCAGTAACATTTCAAGGTAAAAGGAAAGCCGGTAGAGAATAACCAGTTATCTGAGACACTAACATGGATGTGGAAAAAAAGTGCATTTTAAATGTTTTTTCCATGAACATTTTTAGATAGATTCTCTTTAAAACTTTGTGTCTCAACAAGATAAGAAGTTGTATGTTTGGAACACTACAGTTCAGAATATTTGGGGATTTGTGGGCTTCTGAAACATGGAAGATGATTAAAGTACACTGAAAAGCAATACAGGTCTAAAGTAGCAGTATCAAGCACCAAAGTTATTTACTGCATTCCTTTGCAAACAACTCTGTATCTTGAGTAGTCACATCTCATGAACCTTCAGTGGATCCCCAAACAAGTGTCCAAACTGCTTTGCCACCTTCTCTAGTCTCCTTCCTAGAGTTCCAACTAGCAACATATATTTATTGAATGTAGGCCAGGTGCCACATGCAGCAATAGGACTTCAGTGTTAAGACAGGACTCTTTTCTTTAAGACATATTCAGCTCTTTAGTAGTTTAATAAAAAAAAATGGTTATATTCATTATCAATTGCTGTATAACAACTCCTCCCGCCCCCTCCAGTTAACAGCTTAACTCAGCTATCTCCTCTCATGGATTTTTTTGCAACAGGAATCTGGGCACAGTTTGGTTTCATGGAGCAGCCCAAGGCTTCTCGTGAGGTTATTGCCAAGATGTTAGATAGGGCTGTGCTCATATGAAGTCTCAGATGAGGTCAGAAGCTCCAACTGGGACTGAGAAACTCAACTAGGGTTGAAAAACCTCTCTCTTAAGGTTGTTGCCAATTTCATTTTGGCTATTAACTTCAATTCTTTAGCATACAGGCCTCTCCATAACTGTTGCCCCCAACAACACAAGAGCTGGCTTTTGCTGAATATTCACTTTGTTGTAAAGTTACACTACCATCATCCAGTTTCTTAGTGTGTAAATTTTGGCTCATTTTCACTGACTGTTGTATCTTTTGTTTTTGTTTTCTGTATGCTATTTCTTCAGTTCTGACCTTTAGCATCCATTGAAAAGTTATTTTTAAAATAACTTTCTCTTATTTCCTTTATTTCTCGTTTTCTGTAAATTGAATCACATGAACTACCATTTTTCTTAGAGATAATTTTGACAGTGTATTAATCAGTATGGGCTGATAGAATAAAACACAAACGACTGGATAGCTTAAGTAAGAGATATGTGTTATCCCATAGCTCTTAAAGGTAAGAGTCCCTGATTAAGGTAGCAGCATGGCCAGGTTCTGGTGAGAACCTTCTTCCTGGCTTGCAGATGGCCACCATCCTGCTGTGTTCGCACAGGCTCTATTATTTGTGTGTATTCTGAGAGGGAGTGAAACTTGGTGTCTGTTCCTTTTCTAATTCCATCCTGATACCCTTACCTTCATGACCTTTTTAAAATCAATTATTTCCTAAAAACTCTGCCTCTGAATACAATCACATTGGAGGTTAGGGCTTTATAACTGCATTTTTGGGGATACATTTGATCCATATGAGACAATTTTGAATGGTTCTACCTGACTGTCTAAATTAGTACAGGTTTATGATAATTAACAAAAAATACAAAAAAGATGAAAATAAAGTTTTCCCACAATCCTACCATTTAAAAAGAAACAGTGATTGCATTTTATTGTATTTCTCAGTTTTTAAAACACGTACCTTTTGGAAGACTGGGTTTACTCCAATATGTTTAATTTTCAGTTTGCTTTTCATTTAATTTGAATCCTGGGTGCAATTTTGCATGCCATTGAATGTTTTGGGAAACACTTAAATGATAGTGACATATTTTACTCATTTCCTTACTATTGTTAACTATTGTTATTGTTCTTTCGGACATGGAATGCCTGGAGTACTCCATTCCTGAAAATGGAAGCGCTGCTGTGATCACCATTATTCTGTCTTCCTGTTGTCTCAATGGAAATATCTTCCAGATTTTCACATGCTAATCACACTTAGATTCTCATTAAAACTCCTTGAATCATCTTCTGACTATAATGTTTTCTAGGTAGTCTTTATTCCAGTTTTTTTTTAATCCTTCTAGCTTTAGTGATGTTTATGCTACCTCTCATAATCACAAAATATATATTTGAATTCCCCATTTCCCTAATTTTGTCTTCTCAAACATTTCCTGAAGGCATCCTGTATCTGTAAAATTTGCTAAAAAGCAATGTCTAGCATGGTGCTGTCACTTTTTTCTGGCATATTTAGCATGCAGATAACACTTGCATACCTTTTTAAAGCAATACATGTCAAAAGTGCTTTTGAGGACACAAAGTAAATTGGCAGTATGCAAAATAATGGTGGAAGGAACAGCAAAAACATGTATTATGGAACACTCTCAGCTCTGGGTTGAGTAGAAATGTATAATAACTGAGGACTCACATTCATTTGCAAAGAGCTTCTGGTGTACACTGCTGTGTTAATGCTTATTAGTTATATGTCTACAAAGTAAGACATGAAAAAATGTATTTGTAGTCTAATAGATCATTATTTATGTGTTCATATACTTCTAAAGGAGTTATTATAAAAACAAACAAAATCTGAAACAGTGTAGAGTGGAGCACTGCTTAATACAGGCTGTTTAAAATAAAGAAAATCTCTGTTTATAACTGTGCCAGTATCATTCCCACTAGGAAATCTTTTCTGACACTTTCTTTCTGTTGTGTGTCCTTTGCAATGACCAGCTTGTATTTATTTGTAATTTGATGAAAGGTTGAGGTGACTGTATGACAAATTACAAGCAAGACCCCCATGACCAAACACTGATGGAATCAAGGAGTCATTGAGTTGAATAGGATCTCAGATGTCATTTTGTGTAACTTCTCAGAAGAGTAAGAGGTCGTGGGGGCCCATTATGTCAATGAGGATGGCTTTCTTTGTTAGAAAAATAATCCCTTGCTTTGCACAGAGAAATTCCTGCAGTATCAAGCACTAAGTCTGAGTTTTACTCCACAGAATAAATTCAGCACTTTCGTTAGGAAATATATCTTCGGGGATTGACATTGTGGCAGAGTGGCTAAACCAGTTTCCTGCAATGCCAGCATCTGTTATGAATGCAGGTTCATATCCCGTTCCTCTGCTTCTGATCTAGTTACTTGCTCATGGCCTAGGAAAACAGCAAAAGATGGCCCAAGTGTTTGGTCCCTGTGACCCATGTGAGAAACGTGGATGATGCTCTGGGCTTCAGCATGGCACCGCACTGTAGCAATCTGGGTAGTGGACTAGCAGATGGAACTACTCTCTTTCTCCACCCCTCCACCTCTTTATAACTGTGACTTTCAAATAATAAATAAACCTTTTAAGAAGTTGAGAGAGAGAGAAAGAGAGAGAGAGAGAAAGAGAGAGAGAGAGAGAGAGAGAGAGAGAGAGAAATAGTTCTTCACATGTTTGAGCCCAAAGAGTGCAGCTCTTTTTTCTTATCACTGTTTCCAGGCCCATAGAAGTCAGTAGGGTGTCTCAAGTGCAGTTCTGTGTGGATCCAGATCTGAAGAATTCTCAAATTACAACACAATGGGAGAGTATTATCCCATTCATCTCACTTATCTATTCTGAGTAGTTTAAGAGTTTATCTGTCTGTTGAACTTGTGAATTCATCATGATTCTTTTGACTATAAACAACAAAATCCCAACTCAACCCTGTTGAACAAGAAAGGGCTCATGTAACTGGAAATCAAAGGGTGGCTTCAGGCAAAACTGGGTAATGCCAGGGCTACGCTCTGTTCCTCTCTGTATTGTGCTTGCTCTTGTTTAACCTAATTCCTGGGTGGGCTATATAGCCAGAAGTCCTATACTTGTGTCATCATTACAGCTCTGATCACAGTTGAAGAGATATTTTGTGCTCTAGCAATGTTTGAGGAAGTTGGCTCAAACATTTAAACCATCACTGTTGCCAAGTACAATGGAATATTTTGGATAGCGTTGTTTCTCTGAAAGATGACTATGGAACAGGGACAGGCTTAGTCATCCCATATAACAATAAAAGACAAGTGTATATCTAGGAAGGTAGTATCCTGGAAGGGCGTTCAAGCATTCAAAGCCCAAAAGATAGAAGTAATCTGGATGGAGAAGAATCCTATTGATCAGATAGAATGATCAGACAGAATCCCTTTTTATACTACGCAGGCAATTTTCTAATCAAAATTGCCCTAATGGTACCTTACAGTGTTAGGACCTAAATTACATTTTATTGTGAAGCTGCTTATAATAGGCTTCAGTTAATATTTTTAAATTGGTATTTATCATCATGAACCTAGTGTATTGGTTTATAGTCATCATGCTTAATTGCTTACATGTTTGAGTTATACTTTATTGTTTGAAGCCAGCTCATAATTCTGCTCCATTTCTAAATCTATTCTGATTAGAAAGATTGCATTGTGAGACTCTTCTTTATGATATTTCAAAAACACACAGAGATCTGGAGGCTGAGCTAGATTAACGTTGTACAAATCTGATTAACATCATCTGCTCTGCTTCAAAGGTCAGGTATGCTCAACGAATGCACTTTGAAATTATTTTGTTTATTTTGTAGGCACATACATCATGAGCTTTCTAAAGGTCAAAAGTAGAGTTTGTTCTTGGATTTTAAAGCAATCTGATTTTCATTTACAGTATGCTTTGTTGACCCTTGTTGTAGGAGCAGGCACAGTTAAGTCATACTTCCAGTTTGTGTTTGGTTTAATTTTCTCATGAAGAAAATCCTTGCTAGGTTAAGGCAGTGCTGAAGTACTGTTTTCCCTAAATGACTTCTATTTTCAACTGGGTTCATAAGAGTATGCTACTCATCATTGACATCTGATCTCTACATGTCGGTTTCATGACGATTTGTTTCCCAAAAAGTGGGTGCATCTTACTCAGCTAGCTTCTTACCTGGCAACTGGAGCAAAGGTCTAAAAAGTTAGGACTGTTGGGTTTCACTAACATTTACGAGGCAGGGGTCATGAAGCTTTCTTAATGAAGGCTTATGAAATCACTACATTGTTTTATAGAGAAGATGCTCCAGTAAATTATACAGTCTTACTTTCAGAAAACCAAGGGAATAATTGGATACACATCTGTGGAGGCAAGCATTTATTATTTACTTTAAGTGCACTTCCTCCCACCTGCCCCTTACCATATAAACTTCAACAAGACAAAAAGAAAATTTCTCAGAGTATTTTGTATTCCTGTTCATTAACATTCTGATGGAATATTAAAACTCAGAATGGCTCAGGAATGAATCAGTGAGGTAGGGCTAATTACAGCTTTCAGCCAGGCAACTAATATCAGTCACGGTGAAACATGGTATCAGATCAAGACATCTCTCTGTGTTTTGTTGGGGGAGAGTGGTCAGAAATCAGGAAGTTGGGAATTTCAGCTTCAAAATGTCTAAATGTTTTAGGGGCTGTACATTATAAATATCACTCATGCAAGTATTTATCACAAGTCTGACATTCTGTTTTCAAAATAGAAAAAATACTCCACAGATTTGCTTTAAAAACAAACAAAAAACCCCAGAAATATCGGTCATGAGAATGGAACATATTCTGAAATGACACAGAGAAATCTTTTCAAATATTAGAAAATACAGTTTACTATAAGTTTTAAAAGTACATATTATATTGAATTTAAAAATGATTTTCCACTCCATATGGTATCATCTTTATGCTATTACTGCCTCTAGCCCATACACATATTTGAAAGATAAAATTGGTGAAAAATATACAGAAGACACGGTGAAGGTTGAATGTCATGATTTAAATGCCTATATTTAGAAGTAATTCTGGTTCCAATGTGGTAGCCTAGTGGCTAAATCCTTGCCTTGCATCCGCTGGGGTACTAAATGGGTGTCAGTTCAAATCCTGGCAGTCCTACTTCCCATCCAGCTCCCTGCCTGTGGCCTGGAAAAGCAGTGGAGGATGGCCCAAGGCTTTGGGACCCTGCACCTGCATGGGAGACCCAGAAGAGGCTCCTGGCTTTGGGATTGGCTCAGCTCTAGCCTTTGCGGCTGCTTGGGGAATGAACCATCGGATGGAAGATCTTGCTCTCCATCTCTCCTCATTTCTGTATATCTGACTTTCCAATGAAAATAAAATAAATCTTTTTTTAAAAAAAAATCTTTTATTTATTTATTGGAAAGGCAGATATACAGAGAGGAGGAAAGACAGAGAGGAAGATCTTCCGTCCGATGATTCACTCCCCAGGTGAGCCGCAACAGCCAATGCTATGCCAATCCGAAGCCAGGAGCCTCTTCTGGGTCTCCCACGCAGGTGCAGGGTCCCAAAGCTTTGGGCCGTCCTAGACTGCTTTTCCGGGCCACAGGCAGGGAGCTGGAAGGGAAGCAGGGCTACCGGGATTACAACCGGCGCCCATATGGGATCTCAGATGTGCAAGGCGAGGACTTTAACCACTGCGCAATCGTGCCGGGCCCCTAAAATAAATTTTAAAAATAAAAAAGAAACAGTTCTGCCTCTTTACGAAAAATTATTTTCCGTTAATGCTATGGTTAATAATCTATAACTACAGGAATGAAAATATTGGTATCCATTATTTGATACTCATCTTTTGAAGACATAGGCAATTACATGGTATAACTATGTTTAGAAGTTCAGAAAGGTACAGAGTAAAAGGATATTTCTGCCCCCAAAGCTGTCTAAATTCTCTTACCATTTTTCACAACTATTTGTGTCATTCGTGCAAGTTTTCATGCAAGTGCAGGTCCACAATCAATTCCCTGTAATTATGAACTCTAAAAGCTCCAGATTTTATCTAGAAAAATAGAAGATAAAAACCCCAAAAGATTGACCTTAAATGGGATTATTTATAGTGCTTATTTACCCCACATATGTATTATTTGTTGCAGAAACAGTGTGTTTAATCACAAGGTACTCTCCCAAGACTGTAGTCAGAATGTTGCAGAAATACACCAATCTAAAAACTAAAAAGCTCTAATTTAAGAAACACAGCTGTCCCAAAAGTTTTAGAAGTGTTATTATGAGTTTGAAGAATTGTATGTGTGTATGTATGACATACAGCTTCTTTATGTTCAAATAACTAACTCATATGAAATACATTATCTGACCACAAGATACATGAAATAGATTAATATCTTCTCTTAAGCATTCACTATCATGGGTGCTACTCCACTTCCCAGCTACTCCACTTCCCATCCAGCTCCCTGCTTAAGGCTTGGGAACTCAGTAGAGCAATGGCCCAAAGTCTTGGGACCCTGCACCTTCATGGGAGACTGAAAAGAAACTCCTGACTCCTGCTTTTGGGTCAGCTCAGCTCTGGCCATTGTGGCTGTTTGGGGACTGAACCAGCTGATAAAAGATCTTTCTCCCATCCAAGCACTAACCAGGCCCGACAGGCGGCATGGCCTAGCGGCTAAAGTTCTCTCCTCTCCTTGATCGTGCCGGGATCCCATATGGGCGCCGGTTGTAATCTTGGCAGCCCCGCTTTCCATGCAGCTTCCTGCTTGTGGCCTGGGAAAGCAGTCGAGGACGGCCCAAAGCTTTGGGACCCTGCACCCCTGTGGGATACCCGGAAGGGGTTCCTGGATCCTGGCTTTGGATCGGCATAGCATCGGCCGTTGCGCTCACTTGGAGAGTGAATCATCGGACGGAGGATCTTTCTCTCTGTCTCTCTTCCTCTCTGTATATCTGACTTTCCAATAAATAAATAAATCTTTTAAAAAAAAACTTTCTGTCTCTCCTTGTCGCTGTAAATCTGCCTTTCCAATAAAAATAAATAAATCTTTAAAAAGAGGGTCCAGCGCCGTGGCCTAGCAGCTGAAAGACCTCTCCTTGAACGCGCCAGGATCCCATATGGTTTCCAGTTCTAATCCTGGTGGCCCCGCTTCCCATCCAGCTCCTTGCTGGTGACCTGGGAAAGCAGTGGAGGATGGCCCAAAGCTTTGGGACCCTGCACCCCTGTGGGAGACCTGGAGGAGTTCCTGGCTCCATGCTTGGGATCGGCACAATACAGTCCATTGTGGTCATTTTGGGAGTGGATCATCGGACAGAGGATCTTTCTGTCACTCCTCCTCTCTGTATATCTGACATTGCAGTAAAAATGAATAAATCTTTAAATAAATAAATAAATAAATAAATAAATAAATCTTTAAAAACAGAAACAAGCCTGGTGTTCCACAACACCTAGTCCAGGGTGATTTATGTACTTAATTACCATCCACTATTGCATTCCCAGAACCTAGAATAATGTCTGACATATAGTTTATGACCAATAAATATTTGTTGAACAATTTTTTTTTCATTTTGGTCTCTAAATTAAGCCTTATTGACTTTTGTTAATTATTTTTGGTAAACTAAGGAATATGACTGCAATACTCTCACCACCTGGCTCTTGGGACTCTCAGTATCTTTTACTCTGTCCTGCATTCAGTCTAGGTTGTAGACTGATTAATATTCTTTGGCTAAGCTCTGTGCATGTCATCTTCTGCTGACGTTTCTGGGAACCCCTTTCCATTCCACTGTGCATGGCAAAACTGGCTCATTCCAACCTCATATTAATTTGTTTACCAAATTAATTAATTTATCTGTTTACCCGCTTATGGTATTCACTACAATTCAGCCATTGTAAACTGTCCTGTGTTGTGGTGAAGTCCAGCCCCTAGCACCATGGACAGCCTAGATTAATTCTCTGTATATTAAAAGCTGAATGCAATTGATATTGCATACCATCCTGTAATAATGGAATACTTGAAAAATGGTCAGACATTGTTTTGAATGAGTGTTATCTTCTAGAAAGATGAAATGCTTTATAGATGTTGTGAAATTGGGGCAATGTGTTTAGAGACATAATTTCTTGAAAGAGAGTGATGCAAAATTACTGCTTATCTCCAAGCCACCCTGTTGAGATCACAGCTTGGACACAAAGACTAGTTTTATGCACCTTATGTTCTAGGTAACTGTAAGATTATTGCAAAAGATGCCAGTAAGAAGGATTAAGTGTGATTATTTATGAGGCATAGTTAAAAGGAGACAGCATGCATATGTGCACTAACTATAGGGAATAGACGAATTGCTAGATATCTGATGAGCAAATCTATCCGGGAAATACATGCACCACAAACCAAAGGGATTAACAAGATGACTGAGAAATAATTGTTGAAAAATAATCTAAAGTGTAATTTAGAGGCATTTGAGTGTATCATCCTATGTTCTTATCAACAACCAGAATTATCCAATTGCTGCCAAAAGCCTTGTTAGTTATCTATAAAGAAATTATTGGAGAAGGCAGCATTTGGATACAGTTCAGTTTCCCAACATTTCTCTACTTTGTGTTACACAATTTCTGCACTGTTTTTGCTTCTTCACATTAGGTAAGATTTTTAAAAAGTAAATTCCCCCCATGGTTTTTGTCTGAAAGTCTGGATTATGACCTGTCACATACAGCTGCTATGAATTATGCAGAGTATTGAACTCTTTGACCTCTAAGGTCTAGTTTTTAAATTCTGTTTCCATGGTAAAGATTCCCTCGCATGTCCTCTTCAGTATGAGGATGCTGTTGGGAGTCTTTAAGAATAGTAATACAAGATATGACCATCATGCTTTCTACACAGAAGGTGGCCATAAGCTTTGTGATAGCAAGGGATTGCTGTGAGGTTACCAATGCCTCTTTATTTTATGTCTTGGCTGACTGTTACAAGTGGTACAAATATCAGACTCTTGGAGGACTTACCCTGTTTGGTTTTCTGTTGGTCATAATACAGTCATTCATTGCCATACTTGTCCCGTATTGATGTAGGGCTCCTACTGAGTAAGACAAAAACAACATTTTTGCCTTTCTGGAGCATATTTTTTATTTTGTGGAAACAAATGATAAATGGGAGAAGTAAGTGGTAACTGTAATTTTAAGTAAAGATCGCCTGGATATTTATGTTCTTATCTCAGAAAATTACAAGCCTTTTTCTTGTGTTGCCTCAAGGCTGTACGGAGAAAACACCATCTTCGGCATTAGCTCTTACGTTCTTTCTCTTTCTCTCCCTCCCCCTCCCTTTAAAAAATTTTCCTCCTTGCTTAATTCCATCCCAATCCCATGGAACTCTCTCAATTTCCCAAAGAGTTCTTATTTCCAGGACAAATGAAGGTTCTGTTACTGTATTGATTTTGTGTCCTGAAGAGGATTCAGAAAGTACAGCCTAAATTTTTGAAATAATACACACCAGACATTAGGCTGGTGGGTTTTTTTTTTTTTTTGGTAGCTAATATTTACCTACTGAATTTTATAATATTCTCTGTCAACTTCAGTGTCTTGAGCTCATGGAAAACCAAAGCCAACTGAAATAGATAGTTTTCACATCTGCTGGCACCCTCTATTCTCTTTTATGTCTGTGTGTACCTGCTTGACTTCCAGAGGCAGTTATCTGTGTCTTGTGCTTTCCCTGTGGTTGAAACATCTTTTCACATTCATGTAGTATGTCAGACAAGTCGGGGATGTGATAGCCCCTGAAAACAGTGCCTAGTCATTGACATTAAACATGGTGTTTAAATAGCCCAGTTTTCTTGTCTTCATGGTGGGATAACTACATTTTAGCCATGTATTCCACATTGTTTCCTCAGAAGATATTTTTGTGTGACTTTCCTTCTTATTTCATGTTTACTGTGTCATTTGGTGTTTTCTATAATTACTTAATAAATAACTCAGTTGCATTTGAATATCTGTCCAGGACCTGCTTTGAGAGAATCCAAAGTAAAGTGATTATTTAGTCAGGTGACTTACAGGTCAGAGAATGATCTCCCCACTGATGGACTTGGTACTTGGAAGACCTCGGGCCAAGGCAAATGCCCAGCAAGTATTGCCCAGCAATTATTCACAGCTGCAGTGATAAATATATGCTCATTTTAGGCTGCTCAACAATGGTATAATAATGATTATAAGTCATTGTTTAGATCTTGAACATGCTTATGACCTTTGTCTTGTGATTGTTAAGAGGAAGATAGAGATCATAGATGGGTACTTTCTCAGGAGGAGAATGTGGCTGTTGAGTGATATGGTTTCATATGGCTTAGTAATTTTCTTTCACGTTTCATCTGGCTGCTGAAACATGTTGAAATCTCTCATGCTGATCAGCTCGAGAAAAGCTTGGACTGCTGGGCCAAGTCTGCTTATAAAAGCTAGAAAGAACTGATGTATTATAGGAAACAATCCCAAACTGACAGAAGATTAGGCGAGGAACCCTGAGCACGGGTTTTAATCCGCATGTACAAAATTAGTCTGTACACACATCGATCACACTCCTGCTGCTTTAACTGTGGTTGTTTTCAATTTTATCTTGTTATTCACAATTCTATATTACTTTATGTGGCCATGGTGTCTCTATGATGACTTATAATCCAGTGTGATATGCTCTCAGAGCCAAGCTTCCAAGGACATCAGTATTTCACACCAGAACACTTTGTAGGACACCTTGCTATTCTCCATGGGATTCAATCAGAAAAGATGAAAATCTAAGCTTTGGTGTAACCAATTGAATCAGCCAAAGAAAGATGTGACAGGTCACAGGGGGCGGGCAGGAGGAGAAGAAAATGATACTTAGAAAAGTATGGGACTGTCTCAGTGTTTGTCTAAGGGTAAATGCTCCTCGTTTTTCCCTCTTAAAATGTAAAAGGGAAAAACTTGCTCTCCTTAATGGACCTAGGGTTGAGAGGAAAGAAAATAATAGGGAAGCGGGAATCTTTAAGAGAGAGAAAAAGCAGCATGGTGCATTGACAAGTCAAAAGGTCTGGATTGACCCTTTTTAGCTGCATAGGCTTATAAAAACCACTTAGATATTCTGCATTTTGAAACTGCACTTATTGCAAAGTTCTGTTTACTTCTTGTACTTCACTAGACTCAGAGCATCTTGACATTAGGAATTGGGTCTGAATCAATGATTTCTTCAGTACCCACGTGTCATCTGGTGCAGAATACACTGATAAACTCATTTTGAATTTAAAAAGGAAGCAAGCTGGAAGGATACTTGGTAGTTAGAGATGTGTTTAACTGATTGCACCAGAGAAAGGGAAAATGATGATGGAGAAGGTTACTTTAAACTTCGATCAATTATGTAAAAAACAATTTTTTTTTTTTTTAAATGTGCCACTTTCTTAGATGCCAGAAAAACTGCAGCGGCCACAACCGAAAATCCCTACCAGTATGGATTTTGCATTCTAGTAAACAAATAAGCAAATTTTGCATCTTGCTTGGCAATATAGTGTATAGGGAAAACCAACTCAGAAACGCGAGAAAGGACGGGAAAAGGGGAGGCTGTGGTGCCAAGGAGAGCCGAGTGTAGTCGTCCACTGTTTCAAGTCAGGGAATGCAAGCTCGTCTTCTGTGAGCAACATAAAGGAAGGTTTAAATAATCAGAAAAGACTCTGAACCGGAAAGGAAACCAAATCAATTCCAAACACCACGAAGTCGTGAGGAAGAAACACAAGCGGGTTTCGGCAGGAAAAGAGAAAGCCTTGTCACCTCAGCTTCGCGGCTCAGTCTTTACCGCCCCTAAATCGGGGGCCCCGCCAGTCAGGTTTCCGATTGGTTCGATGTAGGGAATGCTCTGTGTCTATTGGCCCGAACCGCCTGTCCGTAGACGAGCGGCCATCTCGTGACCCGCCCCTATCCCCGCCCCTGCGTTGCACCCTGGGAATTGTAGTCCCAGTGGAAAACCGTCCAGCGGCTGGACTCTTAGCCCTGTGTCTCAGTGCCTCAGGCGTCCACCCTAGTGAGCACGCTCGGGCGGCGTTCTGCCCCGCGTTCCTTCCTGTCTTTCATACGCAGCTGCCACGATCTTGGAAGCCAAGTGGAACCGAGTTTCTGGTACGCGGGCCTGGGTTTCCACAAGCGTCTGGTCCTTACCCCCTCGTTCAGGTGTGGCGGCCACCGGCCCGGCGTCGCCCGCGGCGCGGGAGGCCGTCCTCTCGGCCGAGCCAGTCTCCTCAGGGTTGGAACGTAGGAGCCCGGAGGCCCGAGCGCCGCCCTCCCCAGCCCTTGACGTGCTTCATTTCACACGTGAAGAAACTGAGGCACGGGGCTCCTCCAGCGAGTCCAGGGGACGCCCTGGTTCTCGGCCTGGTGGTTGTAGTTCCCAGTTTCATAACTCGCAGCAGTCGCTGTCTCCACAGGTCTGTGTTAAGCACGCACCTCGGGTTTCCCTGTGCCCCTGACAGGAGCGAAGCAGAGCACAAAGAAAGCGGTATTCGGGGAGAGAATGTTGCCTTTAGTTATGAGAAACAAGGCGGATAGAAGGGATAAGCATTGAATTGCTTTGTGAGAGAAATGTGTATTATGAGAATGTGAGAGAAATGACTTTGTATCCATTTTTATAGATTTGAAAACTGAGACTAACAAAGTTAAGCAACTTGTTCAAGTGAGCTAAGCCAGTGCCTAGAAATACTGGAACTGTATTCCCGTCTGCTTGACAGTCAATGCTTCTAAAGATTTCTGTCACCAGCTGAGAGGGAGCCCAACTTTTCTGCATACACGATTTAGAATCTTTCCGTTATCTCATGTTATCTCTTTAGTTAGACACTAAACATTACAGCTGCAAAAAGCATTGCTATCATTTAAATCTGAGGTAAAGATATTGGAACAGTTTCTGACATATAGTGAAATTTCCACCAATGTTAGGTATAAAAAGCTTTATAATATATTTTTGTTAAGGAGGAAGAAACTAGCTTAGGTGGTAAGCCCATCTGCCCAAGGTCACACAGTTGGTCTGTGTCAGAGATGACACTAGAGTCAAGCATGTTGTTTCCAAGTTCGGAGTTATTTTCATTCCCCTAACAGTCGGCTAGCAGGAGTACCAGATGTGTGGTGGCTTAAATAATGAGTTCTCTGGTAATTTGTTCTTTCTAGGCTTCACAGAAGGAGCAATTGTTGTAAAGTCTTGTAATTATTACTATAGTTGGTGAGGTTGTAATGTTCCATTATCCAACAAACGGTTAGTGTACGTTTTTTATGTTCATTTTTATTTGGGTACAGGGACTACATAGGAGAAGTGGGTTAGGACTGGAATTCTGAACCTTGTAAATCTGCCTCTTTCATGTTATAAATGACGAGTGACACCCAAAGCAGTCTTCAATCTTGAACTCATGGCTTTGTGTCAAGCATCCTCTGTGTGAAATGGTAGGCTATGGAAGCTCCCAGTCCTGTATTTGACATGGCCTCTTGCTTTCCTAAATGGTCTCCTCTTGCAGGCCCTTTTCCAATGAGTGGTGGCATGCTTCAGGCAAGGTTTCTGTGTCCTCATCTTTATTTGTATGTGTGTACATGCTGCTTCACTGTGCTCCCTTTCTATTTTAGGAATTAGCCTTGTTTTGGCTTCCAGTACTGTTTCCCTTTTATTCTTTCAGGTATCTGAGAACAAAAACTGACATTGTTTGCATTCAGAGATGTGAAAATCTAGCCCTCTAATAGACTGTATCAGAAATGTGCATCAATTACTACAAACTCTTCGTTTCATTTAGAAAACACGTAGCTGGTGCAATTATGTATTCACAGATAATAAGGCAGGTAACTCTCACCTCTTCTGTGTGAAAGATGATTTCTGTATAATTAGATGATAAGTAGCAGTTTTGTAATTATTGGATAAACATTCCTAAAACAGTCACTATAAGAAAGGTTGTCCCTATCTACCTGTAAGTTCCTGGTATTTTCCCAACTGACAAGAGTATTCAGCTTCCAGCTCGATTTCCAACCACTACAGCAATCTGAAAACATTGTGTTAAATTGTATTCATAAGCACCCCAGAGTTACATTCCTATGTTTTTTTTTCTTGAATCTCAGTTTTCTCTTTTAATGTAGAAATGCAGCTTTGAAATATAAAATGTAGGAGGTTCCTTTCCTTTCAACATGCACATTGCAGAGAAAATTCTCAGCCTTTGAGGATATTCTCTAAGGGACTGTCTCTTCGGGCATAGCCATGTCTTTGACTTCTTAGATGAGAGAGTGATCTAAATAGCAAAACAAAATAGAGGTTCCGTAGAGGTTGGGTGTGAGTGGGTCTGTGCTTTAAATACCAGCCCTACCTCTGAGGTTGTTTAGGCCTTGGATTTCTTTCTGTAAAATAGGATGAAGAAGCATGCGAACCTCATTCAGTGATGATAAAGAAATAGAAGAAAAAACATGTGTTTGAAGCTTTTCACATGTTGTCTGCATCTCAATAGCTTGCAATCTAAATAACAATGGTAGTGGGTTTTTTTTCCTGATTTTTAATGTAGACTTGATAGATAAAAATTCATATTAGATTTTAAGCTGGTTCCAGATATCTATTTTATGAAAGAATTTACCTTTTGTTTTATTTTTTTTTTTAGATTTATTTTATTTTTTTTTTATTGGAAAGGCGGATACACAGAGAGGAGAGACAGAAAGGAAGATCTTCCTTCCGATAATTCACTCCTCAAGTGAGTGCAACAGCCCGTGCTATGCCGGTCTGAAGCCAGGAGCCTCTTCCGGGTCTCCCACGTGGGTGCAGGTTCCCAAAGCCTTGGGCTGTCCTCGACTGCTTTCCCAGGCCACAGGCAGGGAGCTGGAAGGGAAGCGGGGCTGCTGGGATTAGAACCGGCGCCCATATGGGATCCCAGGCGTGCAAGGCGAGGACCTTAACCGCTGCGCCACCGCACCGGGCCCCTTGTTTTCTTAACATAGGAAGCTTCGTCATCACATTTGAACTATGATGTAACCCTGTCTTGTCATCACAGTGACATTGGTGTGTACACAGAGGGATAGAGAAGCTTTTGACTGGGAAGTACTGCTTGCTTAGAGTTCCCTGATCCATCTGTATGTGGATTCTTCCATTTAAAAAACAGGCTGTTTCTGTCAGTGGGCTGTCTGTCCGCTTCTAGAAAGACCAGGGCCTATCCCAAAAGTCTTAGGGTTAACGTAAAACAGTTGTCATCAGTTTGTGAGTAATCCTGGGGCAATGGCCATTTTGATGCCACAGTACTTATTTCTGAAGCTGACAGCTTCAGTAGCCACAAGGTTGCTGATAAGGATTTGAGTTACTGCGAAGGGGTGATGCAAGGCAGATGGAAGCAGCGATGGGAAAAGCAAAAGCAAAAGGAGGGGGTGCATAGGAAGCCATGAAGGCCCTTGGTGTCTGACACTTGTCTCTACTCAGTCCATTTATCTTGTGTCTTTCTCTGTGTCAAGAGCAGTGAATGTAGCTGACAGAATATTAGTGGTGGTTGTGGTATATTCTAGGTGAGGAGGAGCTGAGAAGACGGGAAGACAGGAGGAAGGCAGAAAAGAGAGTGGTGTTGGGATTGGATGAGCAGAAAAGAGGTCTGTGTGCTTGAGGTATGAAAATGAAAAGCTAGAGGATAAAGGGTTTTGAAGCTGCAGACAAAAACATGGGTTCTGTTAGGTGTTATGTACAGTCCTGACTTTAGATTTTCAAAGAATTTTGTACTTTATTCTAAGCACATTTGGGCAATCATATATGTCTTGAGTGGGACAGTGGTATATTTTGATGTTTTTCAAAGTATAAATAAGATATGAATAATGAATTGGTGAGAGGCAACATGTCATGTGGACAAATTAGTTAAATCTGTGCTTTTTTCCACATTAATTTGCATATGAATATTTAGCAGATCGGGAATGAACCAGAGAGTCGGTAACTCTAACAGACTTATATCACTGTACCGTGGACTGTATTTCAAATAGCTAATACTTAGGACACTATTGAGTGAGTTGGGGGAGGGGGGATTGGTGGTTAGGAGAATGGACTCTAGAGAGCCAAACACCTGTTTTTTGTTTTTGTTTTTTTTTTTAGTTTTAAAGCAAGAGTTATTAGAAAAGTTGAGAAAGGAGACTCCTGTCCTAGTGACGGGAGGGGGCTCTGAGCTAGAAAGGACCCTTATGCCCTGCCATAGTGGCAGGAGGAGAAGTGGAGAAAAAGAGACCCTAGTCCTCTGCCATAGTGGCAGGAGGAAAAGTGGAAAAAGAGACCCATCACCTGGGTTTTAACCTTTATGCTACCACTTACTTTCTGTGGACTTGGGGACACTTTTCTCAGCTGTGAAGTGGTGTCAATGACTCCTATTACAAAGGACTGTTTAAAGTTTTCTTTGAGGAAATCTGTGGAAAGTGTTTAACACAAACTGGCACCCCAAAATGGTGTCTCTTGCTTTTACTCTTATTTAATTAATAGTTGCAACTTAGTACATATTGCTTCATGTTTATCTTTAATTCTGTTTTATCTGTAATTCCTACTTTGTTTCCTTTTCACATATTATATCTAGAATGCCCTCAGTCGTTTGTAGAAATTTAAGTGTTGTTTGGTAGCAGGAGAGGGAAACATACCCATCCACCCTAGGCTCATGGGTGAGGACCCTGCAGCAAAAGACAGAATGACAAGAGAAAAATTTATGCATTTGTTTAATATACATATTATGTGATACAGCTGTCTTCATGAAGAAATGGAGATCTTAGGAAATGGGTAAACCTGTGTATTTTTATTGCCACCTTTGATGAAGCAGTGTGAAGTTGTAGTGCATATGACTGGATAGAAAAATTTGATCTAATAGTAGTAAACAGGAAGAAACATATTTCTGTGTTTTGACTACGGTGTGAATGTATCCTTAACACTTCATGTTTTGGAAGCTTGTTCTCAGTGTGGTGCTATTAGGAGGTGGTGTGACTTTTGAGAGGTAGGGCCTAGAGGAAAGTAATTAGGGCTAAAGATGGTTCTCATCCAACTTGTGGTTAGTTTCTCAGTGAGAGTTGTTATAATGGAGTGAGCCTATTCTCAGAACCACTCTCAGCTTCCTATCTTGCTATGGTGTGTCTCCCTCCTCATTATCTTGCATATACTCCTTTCATGGTGCCTTTCCAACATGATGTGACACAGGCAAGAATGCCCTCATCAGAGGTCAACGGGCTTACTATTGTGCTTTCTGTTTTCAACCACCAAAATGGTGAGGTAAAAAAACCTCCTTTAAAAAAATGCATTGGCATCCTCAGGTAATTTGTCATAGGAAATGGACAAATATATGTAATTAGTTAATCAGCTTTTTACCGATTACTTATGAAGGAAGGAAACTTGGTTTATAGCTTTGGAGGTTCACAGTCCAAGATTGGGTTGGCCCCATTGGTTAGGCCATCTAGTAGGACTAGGGAATGGCAGTGATGGAGAATGTGCAGAGGAGGGATCATGTGGGAAGGAGAAAGGGAGGATGGGCTCAACTTTCCTTTACAACTAACCCTCCTATGAGAGTTATCTTGAAGGGTTTGTGCCACCAATGACCTAAGGTCCTTCTGCTGCGCCCAATTCACAAGCACTGTAATTTCATTAAGTTTCCATGATTTTCGTTATCAGTAACCTATGTCTTTGAATGAGTTGGGAGCCATATCCTATTCCAATCCTAGCATATAACAAGACCTGTTGCATCAGGTTACCTACTGTAACTCTTTGCCTTCAGTGAATAGAATATTCTTTTGTTTTTTCAAGTATAGGGAAAATGCCTTTCACGTGAGGGTCTTAAGATCTGCCTAAGGTGAAGGACAGATAAATCTTTTCTTGATTTTATGACCTGTTTCTGGGGAGGAGAGGGAGAAAGTGAGAATGAGTTTTCTACTTGTGCTGTTTTTTCAAATTCCTTTAACTTGAAATATTTTGAGATAGCATGTCCTAAACCCATCATGGACAAGTAGATACATTTCAGAACATGCAATTGAGTGTTTCAAAATTTTTATGGAAAAATATGAGATGTTTAAAGCAATGTATTATATCTGATTATTAAGTTGGAGATTTGAGGCACCTTTACAGCAAATGGAAATATATTCTTGCTTTATGTAATTCTAATCTGTTTGAATTGCTTTCCAACCAGTGGTTCACAGCACTGGCTGCGATTAGAATCACTTGGGTCTGGTTTTATCCAGAGAAATTCAATCAGAGTGGAGGCAGGTGCTGGTGTTTTGTTTCTTAAATTTCCCAGGTGGTTTTAAAGTGCATTTAGGATTGAGCAACAGTAGTTTTGCAAAAGAATGTTGGAAAATGGTAAAAGGACAGGTTGGGTGAGAAAATAATTGGAAAGAATTGTTTGGAGGTGTTGGTAGTAGAGAGGTGAGAAGGTCTCATGAACTTTAATGAACCCCACTGTATGTTATGCCCTGTTGAGGTGGAAATTCCAGGGACCCTCTTTTTCCTATGTGTTCCTTGTATCTATAGCTTGCCTACTTCCTTCAGGATTCTCCTTATGTTGCATTTCAGGTTGTGCCTTTCTGGTATTTAGTTTGTTTCATTCTTTGTGTCTGAAAAAAAAAATATGAAACCCCCAAAACATGTTCCAAAGAAAGCAAGGTATATGTTTTCATGATCCATTTCATTGTTATTCAAAAAGGTTTAAATGATTGTTCACATTTAAATACAAATGCAAGATACAGTGCACTTTTACTAGCAATGTTCTTTCACTCTGATACAGTAGCTCAAAAGTATTCAGCCTAGAGGACCGGACTATGTAAATTTTACTTTCTTTTTTTTTTTTTAATTGTTACCCCCCAATCTTCATTTCATGTCAGGGTAATTAAGTGAATTTCATCAAATATTGCTCACTTTTTGTTATCTGTAGTACGTAGTGGAGGAAAAAAACAAAGTAAAATACTAAATTGTTCGTCTGCACTCTTGGGTTTTGTTCTTATCGACCTGGAAATTAGACAAAAAAAAATAGACTATGATAAAGAGCTGTTTTTAGGTGTGTTTACAAGGGACTACAAAGAAAAGAAGTCAAAGCTCCCAAGAGGTGGTTATAGCTGGGAGTTCCTAGGGTGGGAGCAGGTGGTTGGTGCTGTGATAAGTGAGAACCGATGTCAAGGAGCATTCATGATAAGTAAAGATTGATGAGTAAGACTGACTGTTCAGGTAAGAGTTTCCTTTCCAGTGAGGAGAGAGGACCTCCTTTACACATGGAGCTATGTCACTTTTACACCCTGCTGTTAGCCAAGTAAGGGAGAATGGAAGGAGTCTGCTGTCTCTTGACTTGATCTTAAAGTATCCTGTGTCAAAGTGGCCTAGTTTTGTGTGGCATATTCTCTTCTTTTTCACAACCATTGTGTTTCAAAAGGTTTTTTTGTTTCTCATAGATGATTCATACATGTATATTTGTTAGAGTACTTTAGCTTAAACCTTTATATCAAAGATACAGAAGCATTCTTAGCTGAGTTTATATCACCCAGCACAAAAATTTCTTTCTTCTTCTTTTTTTTTTTTGTTGGAATTTGCTGATTCCCCAGAGAGAAAAATATAAAGTGGGGAAGGAAGAATGTGCTTCCTCGAGTGTTTTAATAGTGTTTTAAATTGCCTATGTTTAGTGTATTTTGCATTTATGTCAGTGACTTTCTTTCTCCCCCTAAAGATTCATTTATTTATTTGAAAGGCAGAGTTACCAAGATAGAGAGATCTTTCATCCTCTGGTTTATTCCTCAAATGGCCACAAAGGCCAGGGCTATGTGAAGCCAAAGCCAGGAGCTAATATCTCTGGGTCACTGGTATGGGTGACAAGTGATTGGACTATCTTCTGCTTTCCCAAGCACTTTGGCAGTGATGGGAAGCTGGATGGGAAACAGAGTAGCTGGGACTTGAACCCCTGCTCATATGGCTGCCGGTATCAGAGTGCTGAGCTTAACTTGCTGTGTCACAATGTCAGCTCCCATTATTTTATCAATGAACAAGTAAGAATAACAGAAAATAGAGAAACTTAGGAGAAGTTCACAGAAAGTATACACTAACAGTATTTTGGAAATGAAGATGAATCTTCCTTTTTTCTTAAAAAAAGATTTATTTATTTTTACTGGATAGGCAAGAGAAGAGACAGAGAAAGGTCTTCCATCTGCTGGTTTGCTCCCCATATAGCTGCTGTGGCTGGAGCTGAGCAATCTGAAGCTGGGAGCCAGGAATTTCTTCTGGGTCTCCCACATGAGTACAGGGTCCCCAAGGCTTGGGGCAATCCTGTACTACTTTCCCAGACCACAGGCAGGGAGCTGGGTGGCAAGTGGAACAGCTGGGGTGCCCAAGGTGAGGATTTAGTCTGGTCACTGCGACACCCCACCTTTGTCTCTGCTGCTTCTCTGTGTCCATCAGGTACCCCTCTGCTGCCGGTGTCCTCTCGTTTTTTCTGAAATGTGCCCTCTCTACTTCACCCTGGCTAATGTTTCTCCATCTGTTTAAACGTGTCCTTACCCTATTCTGCCAACTTGATTTTCTTGGAGTTATGTCTTTCTTTTAGCAATCAGAGTTCTATTAAAATCAGGTTATGCAGTTTCTAGACTTGCAGCTACTGGAGTTTAAGACCATCACAGATAGTGCTGAAGTATCAGTACTCCCCTATGAGGTTTAATGCATTCACATTTTAGTTGTTGGAGAGTATAGTCCATAGTCATTTAGTCGATGAAGTATGGAATATGAAGTGCAAGCGAAAACTTCACTTTCTGTGAGGCTTGTAGTCTCCTTCCTACACCTTCAGTTTTGAAAAGATAAATGTTTCCTGTTGTCTCTAGATTCTAGATTGACTGAAGGACCATGGCCAGAAGCACAAATGCATATGTGTGTGTGTGCACACACATATATATATATATATATAAATTACACTCACTTAGAACCCTGAAGACAGAAAGTGTTGGAACCTGTTGGGATGATTCTTTTAGCCCCTTTAGCACTTTTGGTTCCTGTGCATCCTCACCCAGGAAAGAGTGAAAGAAGTTAATGATCCAAGGAGAATGGAGAATATCAATAGAAAGAAGGAACCACATTGAGGGTAAGGAAGAGGAACAACAACAACAACAACAATGATAACAACGATGAGGTTGATGGCAAGGGCAGGGTTTTTGTTTTTATAGCCGTCTATACAAATAAAATTATTTATATATATGTCTATATAAGTAAAATAAAATTAAGTATATCCTATCCAGTTATTCTGTCAGGTGAAAGAGGCAGATCTAAATTGTCCCTGTGTTTGATCTACTGATTTCAACTGTTTGCCTTGAAGTGTAAACTATGAGACCCACTTAAAATTTTCTTTAGGATACCTTAAACTGCTCTTGGGTAATAATATTCAAGTGCTATTGAATTGAGGTTCCAAGGCATGCACCAATTCCCCATCCTCCCAAGTTAGTTGATGTGTGTGGAACCTGCTTTGGTGACTTTAACTTGTAGCCTAAGTGGAGAAACACTGGCCTGGAAGCTGTCCAAATGGGTTAATGTTAAAAAGGAGATATTATTGTTGCACTAAGTAAATTTTCATAAGAGATCTCAAATTCCAAACTAAATATCATATGAATTAGACATACAATATATCACTTTAAGGAACTTGGATTTTAAAAATCAAATTTAAAGAAGCTAAATATTTTGGGCTAGAACATCTCCTTTTGAGTATAATGCCCCAGTATTGACAATGGACTGGAGAAGTACCAGTTTCAGTTATTTGTGTTCCACTTGGAAATATTTGGGTAGCTGGTGGGTGGGGATAGCATGCGTGGCCAGGCTTGCAGTTTACTCCCAGGCCTGGAGAGCAGAGGCTCAGCCAGAGGAAATGGGGCAGTGCTGCCTGTGGCTTGGGCTCAGGAGCCACAGTTGCCACGTCAGTATGTGTGAATGGTACACATTGGGTTTTCCCTTATGTAACTTGTGTGGTTGTACTCACAGAAGAACCTTGTTGAAAGGGAGATGCTGCTGGCTTCTCAAGAAGGAACATGACAATGGGGTACAAAAACAACAGGTGGAGACTGCAATTTAAAATCCCAGCTGCTGGTTTGTCCTGCCTCAAGGGTGAAAGCTAAGCCTGGAAGCTTCAGCAGCTCTTGGCCACAGATAAATCTGTAGCTGAAGCCCTCTCTTGGCTCTGCTGAGCGTGGGCTAAAGCTTCCGTTGCACTAAGCCTTCCTGTAGCCCCTTGAACTTCCAGGAGGCGACCGGCCAAGGTTTCCGGGGCCTAGTGGAATTAACTGTGCTTGGCTTCCTACTGCAGACAGAACAGCTGGGTCCAAGTCCTGTGGGTTAAAGACTGGCTAGAGCTATTCTCCAGGGTCTTGGTGAGGACAGAAGCTTTTGTATTTTCAGCATGCTACCAGGTGATACAGATAATGCTGGTCTGCTAGCCATACTTAGAAAAGATTGTTTTTCTCAGATTGGTATTACGTTTTCAATGTAATGAGTAGTGTCTTTTGAGTTCACACACATATGTACTGTGTGGGGGGAGGTTGGGTTGTCTTTGGCAAGAAAGTTTTTTTTTCAGTCTACAGTTTTGTTTTTCTCTGTAAAATGCAGATGAAAGTACTTCATAAGTAGATATGAATTAGGATAAACTATAAAATATTAGCCTTTTGCATAACAAGTAGCTATTTTTGTTAGTATCACTATATTTTACCTTCTAGTTACTTTTAAACCAACAGAGACAATTTTTAGATTCAAGGCATGTGCTTTACCAACTTACCAATGACCAGATATGGGCACTTAGATTTTTTGGCTGGGTTTCACATTTTTCACCTTTAAGATAAGGATTCTGGTAGTAACTACCTGTGAAGGTAGGAATGAATGCCTGATTCACACTGTGTTTGGGAAGCCCTTGGGATATATTAGTTGGCCTCAGTGTTAGGGGTACTGCTCCATGGTTGGAGGGATTAGCATAAGCAGAATCTGTTACTTATGCTTGGCCAACTTTGTAGGTCCTCAGCAGTGCACTGTGTTGCTGTGGTAGAAGCAGTCTCTATGCCTGTGCTAGGTCTAGTGGCAGGCAAGATAAGAGTGGGATGTGGGTCTTGAAGCAGCTTATCATCTCAGTTATTGCTAGCAGACGGTGGAGTATGGGGTGACAGTTTGGCAAAAGGTCCAGCTGCAAAGTCTGGCTTGATTCTCGAGGGTGATCTGCCCTTATCTCCTGTAGGGCTCAGTGAACCATGCTGTGAGTCCCTGCCTGGTGGTGGCCTTATTTCTCTAAGTGAACCATTCTGACTCAGAGCCACCCCTGATACTATGACCTGCTAGCCCCACTCCAATTGTATTCTTGTCGGTTTTCTTGGGTATGAGTAGCTTCACTCTTTATTACTGCTTTATTTATTTTACAAACTTTTACTTAGGCATAGTAGAATCAGTCACTCTGCAGGTGTGTATAACTCAATGAACAAGGAAGGCACCAGTGCTTACTCTCTTAGAAACAAGTGGAGGAGATGAGCAGTACACAGGCAAACCAATGTAATGACTAAATGTCAAATAGAAAAAGGCAGGGTTTAGTGGATAAAGTCCTCTTCTTGCATGCACCAAGATTCTGTATGGGCATCAGGTTCATGTCTTGGCAGCCCCACTTCCCACCCAGCTCCCTGCTTGTTGCCTGGGAAGGCAGTTGAGGGTAGCCCAAAATCTTGGTACCCTGCACCCACATGGGAGCCCTGGAAGAAGTTCCAGACTCCTGGCTTTGAATTGGCTTAGCTGTGGCTGTTGTGGCCACTGGAGGAGTGAAACAACAGCTGGAAGATCTTTCTTTCTGTCTTTCCTTCTCTCTGTATATCTGATTTTCCAATAAAAAAAATCTTGAAAAAAAAAAAGAAAAAGAAAAAAGATACCAATACAGGCTGACATTGGCCATAGATTGGACACAGGCCATGAAGGACCATCAAGCCTAAGTATGATGTTTGCATTTTATTATTTAGGGAGTATTATTATACCCAAATCTTATTCACTATTGTGCCAAGCCTTATGTTTTGCTGTCCAGATGTTCTTGCCACTGACTTTCTCCTCTGAGCACATCTGCTTTCTGATTTCTTTCTTCTTAACTCTTACCAGAATGTCATTCACAGTCCAGACTTCTTAACACCTCCCTTCTGCATAGGTTCATCTGTTACTTGTTAATACATTCCTTGGACACCATGCTTCATTTTCGTAACCCAGTTCCTTCTAATTTTATCATCTCAGTTCAGCACAGAATATTCTATATCCATTTCTGTCCATGATGTATTAGCAGGCACATATTTTTGTGATCTGACTTTCCTGTCATATAGCAGTGAAAATCAAGAGCAAAGGGCCCAGCACGATAGTGTAATGGTTAAGGTCCCGGTCTTGAACACGCCAGGATCCCATATGGGCGCCGGTCCCAAGCCCAGCAGCTCCACTTCCCATCCAGCTCCCTCCTTGTGGCCTGGGAAAAGCAGTCAAGGACGGCCCAAAGCTATGGGACCCTGCACCTATGTGGGGGACCTGGAAAGAAGTTCCTGGCTCTTGGCTTCGGATTGGCACAGTATCGGCCGTTGCAGTCACTTGGGGAGTGAATCATCAGAGGGAAGATCTTCCTCTCTATCTCTGTTCCTCTCTGTACATCTGCCTTTCCGTTAAAATAAATAAATCTAAAAAAAAATCAAGAGCAAAGTCCTTACAGTAGCAGTGTATGTGAATAGAATGAAAGGGACTGAAGAACTGTTTAGGATCTATTGTTGAGTTGAAGGAAGAAGCTATAAATGCGTATGCTTCAATATCTTGGCATTATTCCTTCCATGATTGTTTTAAAGAGCTTGAAGGAAGCATGATGGGTTCAACAGGAGTCTTTTATTTGCTTGTTTGGAAAAATGACCTGGTAGATCACAGAATTGGTGGAAATTGTTGACCTTTTTTCTTGTTTGTGTCCTTTATCTTTCACCATTGCTTTTATTTCACCTCTTTCTGTCAATGCCTGTCTTCTCTCTGGACTATAATCTGTGTATTTTGCTAATGGCCTTTCCCCTTGTTCCTGGCCTTGTTTTGGGTAAGTGGTTCATATCAGGGCTGTAACTTAGAATTCATGGTTGTGTTTTGCACTGTACTGTTCTACTGCCTAGCCTCCATTACTGGATATGAGTCATTTCTCCTATTAGCTGAATCCTGCTTGTGTACTGTGTATAAGTAAATAACCTCCGCAGAATCTCAGACTTTAGTCTTTCTCACTGTTTCTGTGAACTTGCATAACCTCTACTTTGTTCCTTATGTTGAGGAGAATGCTGTTTATTGTGTTGATGTTTTTAGTCTTCTATTGCTAGACAGTTAGTTCCACCAGGGCTAGAATATTGTTGGTCCTGTTTGTTGCTGTCTCTGTGCACAGAGCAGTGTACAGCCTCTGATAGACAGAATGAGTTATGCCTTACTGTTGCCATCAAAATCTAAAAGTCTGGGTTGTCCTGAAGGCTGCTGCCCTATGCAGGTGGGTTATTTATGCTGTGCAGATAATAGGAATTTTCAAATGTTGGAGAGTCAGGGAAGGACGTTGAAGGGGAGATTGTAAAAAACAGTCTATTCTCTGACTCTGAAGGCTGATTTTTAGCTCTGCTTGTCATTTAAACTATCACCTTGAACAAAGCACTCACTGGAGATGATACTGCTCTGATGAAGATCACACAAAAACTATTTGTGTAAAAATTAAATCATGCCCTGCCTAGCGCCTGACAGATAGCTAATCTCAGGATCAAAGGCAGTTCATCCAGACTTTTGCTCTGTAAACTACTACTGGCTGATGCTTACGTGTGGGTACTTGTTTTCACTTTGAAACATCAGACTGTGTCCTTTCTCATAGTATCAATTATTTGGTGAAGTCTCAGATTCGTTTTGGTCCTCAAATAAGTGTAGAGTCCATCAGTTCTGGCCATGCAAAGTTTACTGAAAACATTAATGAACAACAACCCAGAATTCAACATAAAATATACATGCTGGTTGATGTTGAAGACTGGAATGCAAATTAGGAAACAGACGCACCCACAGTACTGTAATATTTTAATGCCATCTCATAAACACAATTCTCTTTAGCCTAACATCAGAAAAAATGATAAATATTAATATTTGTCATCAAAGAAAATATTAGAAATGAAAGCAAAGGAAGTAGTTGTTGTGTTTTGAGGATTATATAATGTTGAATACATTTTTTAGCCTTTCCTAAACTCTACTTTTAAAAATATTTCACTGAGATAGTTTATTTTGATCTAGTGTACAAAACCAGGAGAGATGTGTGTTGAATCTGAAACAAATGCAGGTAATTTGTTGATTCGGATCATGTTCTTAAAGACGTAGGTTGTGTTGTGTCTACAAAAGAAACCGCCATGTATCTGAGCAAACCATCCTCCATTGATCTCTAATTCTATTTGAGGAGAATTGCTTTGGAAATGGACCCAGTGCAGCTCATGAAAGGGTGTGTGTTTGTGTGTCCTGATTTCACCATGGATTCTCCTTCCAGTCTTCTCTAGTATTCTTAGTTGATGGTGGCACTACCCCGTGTGTGCCAGGAAGCACATGCAGCAGTACCCAGGGTTGAGGGTAGGGCAGCGGAGGGAGGGAGGGCAGGCTGTTACAATCACTCTGAAGCTGACAGGCTTTCCTTCCTGTTTGGATGGCTGGTTCAATATAAGAAAAGCTCTTTTGGTCTCTGAAAGAGCATGCTGCTCGCCACTGGGGAGCCTGGGGTGGTTTAGTCCTGTGTTTTTCCATTGCCTTTCACAAATTTCTTCTTCTCTAGTCTTTCCACATATGGAAGGTGGGTGGCATTTGAATCTGATAGCTATGAAGTCATGTCCCTCTACAACATCCTGTGACCTGGGTAGAGAGCTCCAGGGGTCTGATTAAAGCTTTCCTCCACCCTTTCTGGAAAGATAATTCTGGAATGACTAACTTTGAGACCAGGAAAATCTCTGTCTTATCTTAGATAATTCAGTTAAGTTTTTAGTTTCCTTATCCATTAAATGGAAGTAGTGCAAAGTTGTAAAATCAGGGGATGTTTGGAAAGCATGTGATGCTGTATTCGGCACATCACACTGATTTAATAAAACTGTTGTTATGTTACATTGAAACATATACATATAGTAAATACATGATATTATGTATAGTATTTATGTCCTAGCAGTTTTCCAGCTTTCTGTTTTTCAGCTTACTTGTGTGAAAAATGTAGTTAGAAAGGAGAACCGACTTTGTTCATTTGTTTGCAGATTAAATGAGATAATATGAGAAAACGTGCAGGATACTTCCTGATGCCTGCTCAGTTGTACTTGCATGTTAGTGATTATTTTAGCTGTTGTTTTTATTTTTTATTTTAATCATACTACTTTGAATACAAAAGTCCTTTTTTTTGTAAAAGAACTGGATATAGAAATTATTTGGAGATGTTACCCGCTTTGATAGACAAGCTAAGGATTTCTGGTAATCCGAAAGTCCCCACATTTCCCTTAAATACCTCATTCATTTCAGGAGCAATATACAAAGGTTGTTGAATCTACATTTGAAAGTCTGGCATTTGTATAGAAGATGGGTTCTTAAGGTGGGGCGATGAGGTCTCCTTAGAATCTGATGTGCCAGATTCATAATCTGTCTCCTTATGTTAGTTGGAAGCTAGTTAGAAGAGACTTTGCCTTTGCAATTTTTATTTAAATTGAAAAACAGAGGGAGAGAAAGGCATCTCATATATGGTTGTCCGCCTCACCTCTCCCTGGCAAATGTCTGCAATAGCTGGGAGCTGAGAACTCAATCTCGGTCTTCCACACAGGTGGCAGGGACCCAACTACTAAATGGATCACCACTGCTTTCAAGGAGCTGATTAGTAGGAAGCTGGAGGCAGGAACAGAGCTAGGATTCTAAGCCACCTCTCAGTGAGAGGTGGGCAGCCCAAGAGACATCCTCACTGTTACGTGAAACATCCATACTGAGACAGTTTTTATTTTTAAATATTAAATAATATCTAAAATATTAATTCAGATTTTTGAATTTCATGGTACAATTCTATAGGGTCTGGGATTTAACTGCCCCATCCTCAAATTCCCAAACCTCGACTGATTTTCCCCATGGCATTATAGTAGTATAGTCCTTCACACCTGTCATAAGTCCATCAGTCTGTTATTCAGGCGCATCCTGACATTGCTGGTACAGACAATGCCAGACAGTCCATCACCCTATAAGATATTGTTTTACTGTGGACATTGAACTAAGACCATTGCATGAATTCTCTCATTTCATTCCCATAGAGACTTTGGGATACATATACTGCTTTATAGATGAGAATACTGAATCTCATTGAGGTCACATAATTGCTGAAGGACACCCAGTAGGGAAATAGTAGGGTTATTGTATGGACTTTGTTCACCTAGCTAGGGCACTTGAGCCCAGCTGACAGATTAGATCTGCCTAATAGCTACTCTTCTGTATAATGAAGTGTAATGAATGAGTACAAGAATATCAATAGAATTGCTTTTCATCAATGACCTAGCAAATTAACATTCATTTTGATTGTTTTCAAGATCATTCCCGTTCAAGTAAGGAGATGAATTTTCAGTAAAAATAAGGTTTATTTAAGGAAACATCAATATTTTTTTTCTTAGATCAACAGCATCAAATCTGTGTTTATGGAATTAAAGAAAACACTATATTTTATAGAATGCAAATTTACTTGGAAACACAGATTTTTAAAATTATTTCTGCAACTTAGCTTGCACTTGTTAACATTAGTTCTATTTTTAAAACACGAAAATGAATTGTTTCTTGTTAACTCCTTTTGATCTGCAAACACATATTAGACAAAGTTGATGTCAGGAACTCTAACATGTTGATCAAAGAGCCAAGAGTGTTCTGAAAAGATCTTATTTAAAAAGAACTTCTCTTACCAATTACATAAGAAAATAAATTTATTTCTGAAGATTTGACGAACAGAAATGTTAAAAAATTAACATTGGCATTCCATTTCTTCATGATTTTTGTGTGTGCCTTTTCCATTTTTATTATTACATGGCATTTGTTACATTTCTAAAATGAGATCATTTTGCAAGTAGTTTTTATATTTCACTTTGCTGTATTTTGTGATTTTTCTATGTTGTTAATATTTGCAAAGTATTCCATTATTAGATATGAACTTATTTAAAAGTTAAAAATAAATTTTTAAAAATGATTTATTTATTTTTATTACAAAGTCAGATACACAGAGAGGAAGAGAGACAGAGAGGAAGATCTTCCCTCCGATGATTCACTCCCCAAGTGAGCGCAATGGCCGGTGCTGCGCCAATCCAAAGCCAGGAGCCAGGAACCTCTTTCCGGGTCCCCCACATGGGTGCAGGGTCCCATAGCTTTGGGTCATCCTTGACTGCTTTTCCCAGGCCACAAGGAGGGAGCTGGATGGGAAGTGGAGCTGCCGGGCTTGGGACCAGCGCCCATATGGGATCCTGGCGTGTTCAAGGCAAGGACTTTAGCTGCTAGGCCACGCTGCCGGGCCCAAAAATAAACTTTTTATTAGAGAGGCAGTGTGAGTTCCCATCCGCTGGTTCACTGCCCAGATGCCAGCAATTGCTGTCCGGAAGCCAAAAGCAGGAAACTCAATCCAGCTCTCTTCTTTGGGTATCAGGAACCCAGTTTCTTCGAGCCATCACTGCTGCTTTCCAAGGTCTACGTTAACAGGGTCCTAGACTCAGGAGCGAGAGCTAGGTGTTCCTGAAGTGACATGTGGACACCTTAACTTTGAGGCGAAACACCTGCCCGGCGAGTCTTAACAAATTCCAATTGATTAGTATTTAGGTTCCCCTGCCTTTTTAAACTGATGCATGTTAATGAATAATATTTGCATATATGAATGATCACATTCGTGATTCTTAAGATGGTGAAAATAGTGGGTCTCATTTCAAGCTGTAGTTATAGCTGTTGCATCCCATGCTGCATCTTCTTTTTCACTGCAGTGTTTTCTTTTTGGACCTAGAATCCTCACTTGCAGCTTTTCCTGGGGTCTCCTTCCCAGGAGCTTGAGAGAAGAGACTATAAAACCAGAAGCTTGTGAGGCGGTTACCCATATTAGTATTCACATTCTGCTGTTATCAAGATAATATGACAGGTTGCCTGTACTAACTTTAATGTGTCACGTGTTATTTAGCATGCAAATATGTTTCTATATACTGCTTACTATGTTAGTAAATACTGTTATTTGGTATGTTACCATCATACATGTCATACATTATTAAGGGTGCCATTGTGTCTTCAGCTGCAAGTAGCAGAAGATCTGATTTAGGATGGCCAAAAGAGAGGTTTATTCAACTGCATGGTAATAAGCCCACCTTGGGTGGCTGTGGTTCAGCAGCTCAGAAGTGTGAGGGAGCATGTACTTGCTGTGTTCTCCGCCCTTCCCTTATGGTCACAGGATGGTTACAGCTGAGGGAAGCATCGTTGTGTTCAAAGAGTCAAGAAGGGTTAGAGAACAGAGATATGAATGAGAAATGTCCCTTGTTCTGAATGCTATTAGCCTGATTAATAGTAGTAGTACTTTTTTCTCTTACTGAAAAAAAAATACATATTGCTTGTAGGAAGTGTATTTTGTCCGTGATATATTGCTACTCAAAGGTCACTTTGGTGTTTATTATTTTTGTCTAGTTATCAATCTACGAATGTATAAAAAAATCTGGCATTACTCATGTATATAGTGCATAATAACTGACTTCTGACTCAGCATCCTGCTCTGTGCCTACTTTAAAAATTTTTTAATACTTTAAGTTATCCTGAAATACTTTAAAAATTTTCCTGAAAAATTAGGGAATGATTGAAAAGAAAAATGAGAGTTCTTCAAAAAATTTCATTAAATGGGATTAAAACATAAGTTTATTTTAGTTTCAAAAGTTTTTAAACTCTTGATGTAGTTTTTTTGTAATAAGCAATTCCCATGAACGTTTTGAAGACTCCTATGTGCTATTAATACTTTTGTGTATTTGGCCATAGTCTTCCTATAATATAGATTGTTTTTAGCAACTGTATATTGCTAATTGTTCCATAATATCTTTCAATAATTCTTTATAATTTTGGATGTAGATTTAAGAAGATTTAAACTATGGCAGTTTTGCAATGAACATCTCTGTATGTATACTGTAATGTGTGTGTATGTAAATATCTCTCAATATTTCTTAGATAAATTCCTTTCAAAGGTGGAGTTTGAGCCAATGTGGTGGCTCACTGTATTTTTGACCTGGAATGCGAGCATCCCATATTTGCATGCTGGTTCCAGTCCCTGCTGCTTTGCCTCTGATCTAGCATTGCTGCTAATGTGTTTGGGAAGACAGTGGTTGGTGGCCCTGGTGCTTGTGTTCCTGCGTCCTGTTCTCCCTTAGTGTAACCATATTTTAGAGTTTTTATATCTTTGCACCCAGGCAAATATAAAATATACATTATATTTCTTCCTTTCCTATAAAAATACTTGTCAATATAGATTGTCATGTGCCTTTACTCTCTTTGATCTGACAGCTATATAAATTCCATGTGTGAATAGTCCACAGTTTATTTATCTATTCGCCTGTGTAGCCATTTTTGAAGCCTATATCTTTTCAGCCACATGAAGCACAAGTGAATCATAATATTCTGGCCTTGCAGCTATGCTACTAATAGGAGTGGGCAGCTGTATCTTAATTTCCTAGTTCTATTGCCTGGCCTACTGCACCTTTTGACTTTGCCTCCCAGGGAGTAGTTGGCAGTGTCTGAAATACTTTGAATCTTCCAATAAGGGAGAGAATTGCAAAAGCAAACCGATCTTTGAAGACACATGGGCTTATCCTTTTTCTCTTGATTTTTTTTTTTAGATTCATGTATTCATTTATCTGATGGAGTGAGCACAAAAGCCTAGCAAAGGAACAAAGGAAGGAAGGAAGAAATAAATAAAGGAAAAAAAATATCTTTCTTCTGCTACTTCACTCCCCAGATATCCAGAATAGTTCTGGGCTCCTGACTTTGGGTCTGGCCATTGTGGGCATTTGGGGAATAAAATTATTTCTATCTCTCTGCCTCTAAGATAAATTTAAAAAGTAGCCATAGCTGTTGTTTAGCCTTAGAGCAGCTGATGAAGTCACTTCTAATAATTAATAACTGAAGACATAAAATAAAACCCGCTCTACATATTCATAATTCTATTCAATCATTGAGGTTTTAGGGCCAAATTCAACCCTCAGTTATGTTAATGCATTTTTTATTGATTTTGGATTCTGGGGTTGGATTCTGAGCTTGGAATGAAAATAGTACAAACGGCACATTCTGGGTTTAGTAGATAGGGCAAGTATACTTGTGAATATATCCAGTTTTCCCTTCATTCCAAATTGTTGCTACCATAGAAAAAAAAAGTTGTGAAAGTGATGAATGAAGATCCATGCCTTTCTGTACAAACTCACTGACTCACTGGGATTTTCATAACCAAATTTTAGAGAAGAAGAAATTTTCTTCTTTATTTCCACCCACTGTGGAACACGTATAACATGGAGGTCAAGCAATCTTAATATTTTTTATGTGAATAATATTTCCAACTTGTTTGTGTTAATTGCATGTATTTGTAACCCACACAAATTCATGCTCTTTGTGTTGTATATGCTACCATTTTCACTGGTGTAAAAACAAAACTTTTAAAAAATAACCATGGGTTTTAACCAGAAAAGTCAAGATAAGTTAAATTTTTTTTAAAGTAAAATCTATTTTGCTGTTTAGATAAGTAAGAAAATGGAGTTAGTATCAACTTTTGCCCTTTGGTAGGAAGATAGGACAGAGTTTGTACTGTGTTTAACTTTTTTTTCTAATTAATAACATTTTTAAAGGATTTAAAAAAGGAGGAAAGAAAAGAAGTCTCAGTGAGGCAGTACATAGTTTCATTGATTTCGTCATACGTTATACTGCATCTTGAGGCTTTTCTCCTAATGATTTCTTTGAAAGGAAACATTCTGAGGAAGTATTTCCTCTGCTTGGCAATTTTTTCCCTCATCTCTTAGCTGGCTGTCTGTGTCTAATGACACTTGGGGGCTTAGCTTAATTTTATCTTTTCCACTGTAGGAAACCTCTCCTGACTCATAAGACTGGGTTGATTTCTTTATTGTAAATTCTCTTTATATCTTTTTGTAAATATTTATTTTATTTTTTTTTATTGGAAAGGTAGATTTATAGAGAAGGAAAGATCTTTCATCTGCTGGTTCACTCCCCAAATGGCCTCAATGGCCAGAGCTGAGCCTATCAAAACCAGTAGCCAGGAACTTCTTCTCGGTCTCCTGCATGGGTGTACAGGATCCCAAGGACTTGGGCCATCCTCCATAATTTTCCCAGGTCAGAAGCAGGGAGCTGGATGGGAGGTGGTATAGCTGGGATACAAACTAGCACTTGTGAGATCGTAGCACAATTGAGCCATCACACTAGCCCCTACTCCTCCACTCCATTACTACCTTTTTCTGTGTGTTTTGCAGCCTTTATGAGGTGATTTTCCATTGCTTGTTAATGCTCTTCCTTTATCCTCAACTGTAAACTCTGCAAGGGCAGGGGCAGTGTCTGCTTTTTGCCTTCCACCACTAGTACCTTGTTCAGTGTCTGGCTCACAGTAGCTGCTTACAAAACATTTCTTGACAAATTAGTCATAGACTGAAAAAGTCTCTTAAGGGTATACAGGAACAAAAATATCAACTATATTTATGTTCATATGTGGGGACAGCAAGCTAACAGCTATGAAATTCTCTTTTCTTTGTATGCGTATGTTTGAATACCACTGCATCAAATTACTGAAGTAGAAAGAATAGCAGACATCCTGTTGTAAAGGGACCATGTGTTTGACCCACTTCTTTTCTAGTAGTGTCATCACGATTGTATCTCATGACTGTGGGTTCTTGGGAGATGGACAGGTGGAACAAGTAGCCTTAGTACACAGTCATCCTCTGTCATCCAGAACAGCTTACATACTCTTATTATCTGAATGAAACATCGAGAGAGGAATATTTTTCTTCCAGGGCTATCAGGGTAATTGAAAGTAACCATATCAGAATATAAGAGGAAAAGCGACTTCCTTTATGAAGAGCAACTGCTCAAGTCTTAGATCTGCTGGTATTGCGTCTCATCTTGAAGTGTAAGGACTCAAAAAGTGTTTCCTGTCATCAAAAGGCCCAAGATTAAACCAGTACATTCTTTAAGAAAAATGTTGTGGTGCAGATTCCCACTCTCAGCTGCCTGGTGAGATGGCATTCTTCCCGAGCACATCTGCTGGGACTCTGGGCACGGACTTTGTGTGTTCTGTTCTTTATCCAGGAAAGAAAACTATTTTAGTATTTCAAATCAATCTGGTGTAATAGAAAAGTGAAAATGTGCTATGAAAAAATCATTACCTAGAAACATCCTAATGTTCCTGAGTTTTGGAACAGAAGAAATAAATAACCATTGGCTGTTCTTGTTTGTATTTTCAAACTTGGCCCCATAAAGTGGAACAACAAATAATACTCTTATCAGTGACACTTTTCTTTCTAACTGGGTTGATTCTATAAATAGAAGTAACTTTATAGAACTTTTCATAAAGGGACCTTTTTACATAAAGCTGGTGAAAATGCTAATGTGGTGACAGAAATCAAGGTACAATTCAGCAGTCATTCAAGTCATGACTTTGTTATATTTTGAGATAGCGTTAAAATCACTTAGTCGAATAAAACTCTGAAGTACTGTAACTGCCAGGTTGCTTTATCTAATTTATGAAACAGAGGCAAAGGAATCAACAGTAACTCTCCATTTTCCATTATTAGATTAGCTATTACTGAAACCACAGAAAGTATATAACCCTTTACTTTATGTTCAGTTGAATTTGGTTATTAAGCTTTGATGGAACTTTCATTTAACCAAATACCTTTGTTTACCACAATAAGTATGTTATACTTTTTGTGTTCAGAATTCGATGTGACTGTTTCAGTAGACGCCTCCTACAAAGTTGCAGGTTCTACTCATTTGTGTTCTGTCAAATATTTTAGTTCAGTCTGGTTAGTCTTGTTTTTTTCTTTCTGACTTTCAGAAACACATTTCCCCCTTCTGTAAGTCCTTTACTTTTTCAAGAATATACTTTTTCAAGAATTTATTTTTTCAAGGCGTTAGCAAACATGAAACTACTTCTCATAGCAATTCCATAAAAATGGATTTTTCAAAATTAAATAAGCATCTGGTGGTCTGAAAATGTTTCATACCTGATATTTAAGAGATATTTTGACTATTGCCAAAAGAAATCAATTCCTTCATGCTGTCTTGTTGGTGGATGCCGTCATATGCCACTGTGTTATGCAGAGCACGTGCTCTGAAGAAAGGCTGACTTAGACTTCCAGCTGACTCTGCCACGTGCCTTGTGGCCTTGCACCGTACCTCCTGGGGAGGCCAGTTAACTGTATCTGCCCTGTATTATTTGTGGAAAAGGGTTCATAGCAGCACTTCTCTTGTAGTATATTCCTGAGGGAATGTACATGAAGTCCTCAGACATGTGATGATTAAAATTAATGTGTGAGTCTATCCACACTGTACATATGTGTTGATCTGTGTGTAACATTATTGATTCTGAATTAGATTTTGGTACCAGAAGTGTTGTCACTCCTTCAGTATTTAGTATTTTAGATTTAGAGTGACAGCTTTAAGACCAGTTACCATGAAGGTGGCTGTTTCAATCACTAAGACTGGAACTCACAAATCAAATCTATATGCTGAGTTTTCAAAAGGGGACTCTGTTTCAGTTGGTTTCAATTCCTGAGAGCAACACTAAGGTGTGCTTGAGATACACAAACTAGAGATATGTGGCCATTCCAATATGAAGGATCCCTGCCAACCAACCGTTTGCTTTTCACTGATATTGTTTCCCATGTCTCTTATGCTCCTCTCTGTCTGCCTTGCTGTCTTTGCAATTTTCATCTTTCTCTTAGTGCTCTACATCTGTGCTTTGGGGGATAGTGGAGGTGAGTTTGTATAAATCCATACTAGTCATCCAGCATCCTTTAGCCCAGTAGGCCAGAGAAGAGCAGTAGGGAGTCAGCCTCTGAGATCTGCTCTCCGACACTGGTATCCAGCAAATTTACGTGGGCTTATGTGGATGAGATTTTTCTTTTCATCAGTACCATATTCTGTTAGCGTGAATAATGAGTCACAGAAGAAAAAAAAAATTTCTTTAACTGGGAAAGTCTTGCAAGAATAAATGTTAGGCCCGTGGTGATAGTATAATGCAAAATAAGATAGCCTTTAAAGACAGCATCCTATTTACAATGTCCCTCAGTTGAGTCAGAGACTGGGGACTTACTGAGATTCACCATCTGGCAAAATATGGAAGGCCAGTCTTGTGCCAACTAAAAAATCTTCATCAGTTCCAACTCTTGAATACTTTGTACATTATTGGATGCTTTACAAAATGTTTATCACTTTTTAATTAGAAGGGACTAAGGGATTCTAGCATTCCAAAGAAAGTGTCAGCATCCCAAAGACAAACAAAAAAGTCAGCCAGTGGGGTTTTAAGGATGTTACGTCTTTGACTTTGAGCTGCACAGGAAAGAAGGCCAGTTTCTTTTAAGACCTTCGCTGGAGGATAGAGGGGTGATATGTCCTTAGTCTGTCTAGGCAGTGGAAACAGGAGTCTAGTCCTCCCGCTTTTCTGACAGTTGCCCAGCCTGTTTCTCCTACAGCGTGGTCAGGCCTTTGAATGCCCATGCCAGGAGAACAGCTCAGTTCTGCTTCTTGGCCTACCGTGTAAACTGTGGCCTGTCATGTTCATTAAAATGAAAATTTGTTGAATGGAATTTGCCCGACTGGCAGAATGGTTTAAATGTCAGATGTTGTTAGGCCTGGATATAAATATTATGTTTCTATTGTTAATTAATTGCAGTGCCTCAGTACCAGTGATCCAAAATCCAATTTAGTCTGCAATAGGCTTGTGGATAAGGGCCAGAGATAATGAATGCAGAGAGAAAAATGTATTCAGAGTTTCCATTGTGTCTGTCAATGTCCTCTCAGAAAAATAGCAAATTTTGGTATGTCACTGTAATTCAAAGGGTGCAAAACAGGACAGAATTAAGACTCATTGTTTTTTGAAAACTCTCAAATGTTACTTACTGTCGGTTCTATGCCATAGTTAGTCAAAACATCAAAATTCTGGAAAGATGCTACCCTATTTCCTTTCCTTGATTTTTACCCTTGAGTCTGCTGATCGTGGTTCATTTCAGAGTTGTGCAACTGAGAAACCTGGCCCCATACTCCTCTTTGTTTTTACAGAGTTCATTTTTGTCTCTTCCTTTTGCCATCAAATCCTTCCATTCTTTTTCTTTTCATCTTTTGTTTTGGTCCCCGGGCTCAGCAGCCTGTCTGTCAAGTCTGCCACTGTTTGTTAAGATCATTTTGCTTCCAAACTGGGCTGGAGTCTGAATATCACTCAGAATAATGTTGTTAGAACTGTCTGCATTAGAAAGGGAAGCAGAAATCAAGCTCCTGGCACCTGGACCTTGAAATTGACTGTTGTTGAAAAGCCATAAGCCTGCAGGCATTGTGACCACCATCCTCAACCAGTATTTTGTTGAATACTTGTTTTGAGTGTAGTGTCTTATCTCCCTGAGTTCCAAAGTCAAGTGGGTGTGCCAGACATAGAAGGACTAATTAAGGCAGGACTAATGTGAGCCAGTAGTCAGGGACCTGCATTTAATTTCTGGTATCCTGGTCTTTGCCAACCTTATTCTGCCCCTGTGATTATGCCAGCCAAGAAGCAGAGAAGGGAAGATGAACTTTGGTCTGCTCTGAGTTTCCCTGTCCAGCAGCGTCTGTCACATTAAAAATGAGAGGGAAGGAGGCCAGAGAATCTTCCAGATGGAGAGTTCAGAGGAGGGCACAGCAGACTCCCTCTCTACAGTGACATGGCAGGGCCATCCAAGAACTGGGCCAGGAGCCAGGAGGCACACAGGCTGCTGCCTGACCCTGCAGTGGGTAGGGGGCCTGGCAGAACCATCATCCCTGACGTGGTTGGAGAGCAGACTCAAACTGGGACACACAAGGGCACATGCTGAAGACAGACAGTTTTTCCTCAGGGCTGTTTGCAGGTTGGGTCCTTTATTGATAACTCCTCTCAAGGGACCTTTCTGCAAATCACATGAGGGAATTGGTGTGCTCAAACCTCACTGTTTCTATTTCCTTTTAAAAGAGGCAGTCCATGCATAGAAGGTGACCTTAGTGAGCTGCAGGCAGCAGTAACAGTGGTGGCTTTGCATCCTTGGACAAACCTGCGTGTGGACAGCAGTTACAGGCAGCGGGATTTCCGTGAGGCCACAGTGCACAGTCACTCTTCGTGCCTCATAGTAGCTCAGCTTTGTAACTGGTTTGAGCAGTCATTGAGAAGTATCCAGTGTGCATGCTCCAGGAATAGGAGTTGCCCAGGATGAAAATGCTCTTTCAGAATCAGGCTGTCAGAGGCCTCAGTAATAATGGGAAGGCAAATTCAAAATATCTGATTTGTCTTAGAAATGGATCTTTTTACCTTTGCATCTGTATAACCTCAGTTTTACCCCAGGATAATCCTCTCTTCCTGAAAATTAGGTTACTGGAGTTTGGGGCTGGCCTGTGCTGTTGGGAGGACGGCTGTTTGACTTGAAATGTCATCCCATTCTGCAAAAACATACTGGGGCCATGTTAGGGCATCCCTGTGTAAATGTCACCTTGTCAGAGTGTCTCCCCCTGGGACTGGGCTAACCGTGCTGGTTTCCAGCCCTGTCGCATTCCCCATTGTCAGGGCACCAACATAGGCAGGGTCAAACTCCCTGAGATTTCATGGAATTTGATTTGTCTGTAATTCCATAACTTTTCAGATGCTAATTATTGGCTGATTGGTATTCTGCTCCTCAGATGTCACCTAATGATTTTCTAGGGCTCAGGATATTTGGCAGCTTTGTTCTTCTGTCGGCTGGCAAATGTGATAATGTTAAATAGGTGTGGTAGGGGTGATGTGTGTGTGTGTGCACACGAACATGTGTGACATATGTGTTTGTATGTGTTAGCCAAAAGAAGAAACACTTTTCATTCATTTATTTATTTTAAAGATTTATTTATTTTCATTGTAAAGTCAGATATTCAAAGAGGAGGAGAGAACGAGAGGAAGATTTTCCATCTGTTGATTCACTCCCCAAGCGGTGCTAATGGCCAGAGCTGCGCTAACCTGAAGCCAGGAGCTTCATCTGCATCTCTAACATGGGTACAGGGTCCCAAGGCTTTGAGCTGTGCTTGACTACTTTCCCAAGTCACAAACAGGGAACTGGATGGGAAGTGGGGTTGCCAGAATTAGAACCGGTGCCCACATGGGATCACATCGCATGTGAGGCTAGAACTTTAGCAGCTAGGCTATCGCACTGGGCCCAACACTTTTATCTGTAATTTTATTATTTTTTTAAATTTTTATTGCAAAGTCAGATATATATAGAGAGGAGGAAAGACAGAGAGGAAGGTCTTCTGTTCGTTGATTCACTCACCAAGTGGCCGCGATGGCTGGAGCTAAACCAGTCTGAAGCCAGGAGCCAGGAACCTTCTCCAGGTCTCCCATGTGGGTGCACGGTCCTAAGGTTTTGGGCCGTCCTCAACTGCTTCCCCAGGCCACAGGCAGAGAGCTGTATAGGAAGTGCGGCCACTGGCATTAGAAATGGTGCCCATATGGGATCTTAGCGTGTTCAAGGCGAGGACTTCAGTTGCTAGGCTATTGCACTGGGCCCTATTTTTAATGAAAGTCTATTGTACAAATTAAGTAAATGGAAATAATGAAGAATATCAAAATTAACTTTAGGTTTAGAATTTCAAGTGGCCAGAGTAGTTGTGTAGCTAGCCAGTCTTCCACCTGCAGTGCCAGTATCCCCTATGGGTACTGATTCATGTCCTGTCTGCTCTACTTCTCATAGAGCTCCTGGCTTATGACCTGGGAAAGCAGTATAGAATTGCCCAAGTCCTTGGACCCCTGCACCCACATGGGAAACCCAAAGGAAGCTCCATGCTCCTGGCTTTGAATTGTCTCAGCTCCGTGGCCATTTGGGGAGTGAATCAGCAGATGAAAGATCTTTCAGTCTTTTTCTGTCTTTCCTTCTCTCTATAAATCTGCCTTTCAAATAATAAGTAAATATTCAAAAAAGAATTTTTAATCAGTTTTGATTTATAATAGTACTGAAAACTTGTTACATGTGTTTAAAACTATTCATATTTAAATAAAATGGTTATTTGAAAGAATGACAGAGAGGAAAGGAGAGAGATAAAAAAGGAGGTTACCTTCGATTTCCTGCACAAATGCTCACAATGACTAGATCTGGCCCAGGCAGGAGCCAGGAGCTTGTATCTTCATCTGGGATTCTCATGTAGGATACAGGTTCTCAAGCACGTGGACAATCATCTGTTTTTTCTAGGCATAGTAGCAAGGAGATACAGCTGAAATGAAGCAGCTGGAACTTCAACTGGCATTTTTGTTAAGGAATGCCAGTATCACACGCAGTGGCTTAAGTCACTGTGCCACAGTACTGGCCCCTTAACAAGTTTTATTGAGTGTATAGTACATGCCTGATGCCTTCCAAGAAGATGTAGAGTGAATATAGGATATGATAGACGTGGTCTGTGTTACTAGGTTGCACTCATGGAAAGATTTCCATATACATTTTGACAATACCAGTCAGTTCAGTGATAGAACTAAGAATTATCATGGTAATACTCTCCCTCTGCAGTTCTAAATATATGTTTCATAAATTCTGAAAATATTATGTTCTGTAAAAATGCATACAAGGCTATTGAAATAAAACTTCCAGGAATTTATCTAAGAATTGTCAGAGTTTGTGGGGAGTTGTTGCTGCTATTTCTTGTGAGATTTTAATTCAGGATGAAGATTCTCCAATAATTTTGTTTCGTGAATATGCATTTATCATTAGGCAGTTTAACCAGCACTGTTTTTTCCAGCTGCCTGTTTTTCACAGACGCATAAAAGATTTTAAAAAGAAGCTGAAGAATCTCCTCCTAGTAGAAAATTGGCTATCATTTGAAAGAGTGTTGCAAAGCTTGTAACAGTTCACTGAATGTAGCAGAAAAATGAAAATGAGTTTTAAGAAATTTATTCATCGTTTTCATTCTTGTCCCTTAACGCACAGACTCTTTGCTAGGTGTGTAGATAATGGCAAAATATTTAAAGGTCAATTACCAATCCTTTAGCATGGGGTAGTTAAGTGAAAGACTAGAGAGCACCACTGCAGGCCGACTTCTCAGCTCCAGGCCTTGCTGCTGTACTAATGGGCACTGGGATAGATCCTGGAGATAGGATGCGGCGGGAAGAGCTGAATGACAACCAAAGTGGTGTCTATATTCGGGATAGTCTGTTTCAATTCTGATCAGTTTTTAAAGAATTGGGGGGGGGGGGATTGAATCATGGATCAAAAAAGATTGGCGTTTCTAAAGACTTTTTGAAAGGCTATTTTCTGAAAACACACCAAGATAAATCATGGTGTTACTGGCCTGTTCTGCTCTGCTTCCATGTTTATTTCTTTCAGGAGCAGCTGAAATACAAACCTATTTGGATTCGTTTAGTCAACAGTTTGGTGAAGTTAGTTGTGTAAGCAGAGTCAGGAAGCAGTATCATACACGGCAGCTGTGGGTCAAAGTTTGCATGACTGGTAGAAGTTTAGGTCCTTGGAATTTTGGATGGATGCAAATATGAAGAAAGGGCTGCTTAGGAGGCTGTTGGTGAGTTTTAGAGTTACGTTAGGCACTGAAACAAGAGTTTTTGAGTCCTGACTGGCTTCTGCTTTAGAGAAATGCAGCATAGATGTGCCTAAATGCACACACGCGCACACACACACACACACACACACACACACACACACAATTTCTGATATCAGTGATATACACAGAGACTGCAGGATCTGCTTGTATTCATTTACTTCACAATTGTTGAGTGGCTGTTGAGAGCTGTTACAGAATCTGGGGCTTAGAAGCGTGGATGAGATGGATTTAATTTGAATAGTAAAGGTCATAAGGTTTGGAAGAGCTTAGATTATAATGAAAATGAGAAAAAACATAATGAGGAAGTAGTATTTCAAGACAATAGCACAAGGGCCTAACATAAGGCATGCTGTGGGCATTTGGCTTGGTGGTTAAGATGCCCTGGCCCCACACTGGCGTGCCTTGGTTCTGTTCTCTGTTCTGGTTCCTGACAACAACTTCCTGTTAATGCAGACTGTGAGAGTTAGTGGTTATGGTGCAGGTAACTGAGTCAGTACCAACCATTGGGGCATCTTGGTGGAGTTCCTGGCTCCTTGAAATGGCCAGGATTGTTGTGAGTATTTGAGGTGTGAACCAGCAGAGGGGAGCTTGCTCACTCTTTATCTGTCTCTTTCACAAATGGGCAAATAAAAGGAAAAATAAAAAAAGAAGAAGACAAAAAATTTACACAGACAGTCCATTACTGTCCACTGACTGCTTTCCTTCTTCCCCTTCACAACCAAGTTATGTAGGATTGTCCTTACCCATTGTTTTTGTCTAAGGATAGCCACTTCTTTCTTAATCAGTTCCAAACTGAACTGTGCCTCTATCAATCCACAAAACATTTCTTAATATTCTTCATATTGGACATTTTAGTGTTCGCTTTATCTTTCTGTGACTGCTTTTTGCATTTTCTGGGCAATGAGTTTTTTTGCTGGATGTGGGGTGCTTTCTCCTCACCACAGTGTTGAACTTCCTAAATGTTCCATGCTAGGCCCTTTTCTCCTTGACTGTGCAGTCACAGCTGTATTCGCAACAGCAGTTCTTCCAACTCAGTCCTAGTGCTCCACTGCCATGCCTTCTCTCTGGACTCCAGACCCAGACTGATAACTGTCCTTAAGACACTCCGAATTCTATACATCCACAACCAAACCAGTGATGTTTGCCTGCACCTTTGGACCTCATGCAGTGGGATTCAGTCTACACTCAACTTAGAGAAACTGTCGTGAACATGGCAAGTTTCAGTCATTAAAGAAAATCTGATTTTATAATTTTATAATTTCCAGTATTATTTCATGATGGTAAGAGAATATTGTCTCTTTGATATTTGTTGTTTGATTTAAAAAATTGTTTTACTTTTATTTGAAAAGCAGAGTTACAGAGAGAGAAGGAAAGGCAAAGAGATTTCCTACCCTCTGTTTCACTTCCCAAATGTCCACAATGGCAGGAGGTGGCCCGGTTCAAAACCAGAGGCCAGTAACATCTTCTGGTTCTCCCACATAGGTTCCTAGGGCTCAAACTCATATGCCTTCTTCCATTCCTTTCCCAGGCCACCAGCAGAGAGCTGGATGGATGTGGAGCAGTCAGGACTCGAACTGGCATCCACGTGGAATGCTGGTGCTTCAGGTGGAGGCTTAAGTTGCTACTGCAGGGTGCTGACCTCTTCATATTTGTTGAAATTACCTTTATGACTTAATATAGTAAAGATTTTTCATGTTCTGTGTGTGGCTTGTATAAAATGCAGAAATCTGGTACTTTTTTTACACCCAAACATTTATTCAGTACCATGTGCTACTCTATTTATAGTGTCACCAACAATCCTTTAACTGAAGGAGGAAAGATCTTTTTGTTTTCGGCCTCTGACTCAGAGCGGGGATTGTGGCTTTCCTGGCCAGTGGACTAGAATATGAATGGTGATACGTGACTTCTGAGCCTAGATCAATAAAAAATACAGCATGTACATTGGAACCTTTGCCTTTGGAACAGAGCCACCATGTTGTGTGGAGACTCCAACTACATTGAGAGAACACATGGAGACATGCCAGCCTGTGGCTGCAGCTATAGTCCCAGCTGATCCTCAGCAACAACTGGCAGCGACTTCAGGCTGTAACTTTGAAGTGTTCTAGCTGAGGCCATAGGCATTATATCCTGCAGAAATGCTCAGCTGCTACACCCTGCCAGAACTCCTGAAATGTAGAAATCAGGAGAGTTAATACATTATTATTTTTATTTTGCCATTTTTGAGGTTCTAACATTCTAAAAAAACACTAACTTTAAAACTTATTTTCTCATTAATGCTGATTTCAATTTTGTCCAGGGTTAATGATTTCCATCAGCATTGTCTTTTGATTCTTATTTGCTTGATGTGCAGTTTTCCATACGTTTTACTTTCAGACCTTCTTTCAGTTTTTGATGTGTTCTTTGAAAGTATCACACAGCCAGGTTAAAGAGAATGCATTTTGAAAAGTTTTAGCAAGTGTGTCTGCTCTACTTACTTTGGTTCTGATTTTTTTTTAACTTTTTAATTTCTTTTGTGTTTTCCATTCATAATGCTTTTGTTTCTTTTTTCCTCACTGCTGCTGTAGACTTCTCTAAAGAAGTTTTTTCTTTTGCTACATATACTTTCCTCCGTTGGTCTGGAAATTTCCATCCTTTTGGTAAATTTTGTTGCATCTTAAAATAATCTGTTAGAAGAATTATTGCTCTGCAATGCTTACTCTAAATATTTTTTTTGTACAAATATTGGTGAGAGTATGTTTAAGGGTCTCTAGGTATTGTGGTACAGTAGAATAATGAAGTGCTAATCCTCCTGAATAAGTTACTCAGTAACTTTAGTGCGTATCTTTAACAACATAATCACATATCTGTGTGCCTTATAAGCGATTTGTTACCTGCCACTTATTCCACATAAATCTGGTAAACTAGTCAGTTTCATTTTATTTGTAAAATCCTAATAATTGATTGTAATTGCTGTTTTTTTTTAACTGAAATTAAATATTCATTAATCAATAACCATTATTTGTTAGATTTACTGTTATGCTTGGTATTTTCTCTATTCACCTTCTTGTTCCTAACTCCTTCATTCTGGGATCATTTTCTTTCTTTTTTTTAAAAGATTTATTTCTTTTTATTGCACAGTCAGATATACAGAGAGGAAGATCTTCTGCCCAATGATTCACACCTCAAACTTCTGCAGTGGTCAGAGCTGAGCCAGTCTGAAGTCAGGAACAGGAGCCTCTTTCGGGTCTCCCATGCGTGTGCAAAGTCCCAATGCTTTGGATCGTCCTTGGTGGTTTTCCCAGGTCACAAAGAGGAAGCTGGATGGGAAGTGGGGCCACTGGGATTAGAACCGACATCCATATGGGATGCAGGCACATTCAAGAAGGCAGGGGCTTTAGCCATTAGGCTATTGCATTGGACCCCATTTTCTTTTTATTCACATATATCTTTATATCTTTCAGTATTATTCTCAGCAAAATTAAACTGCTGTTAGCAGTGAACAGTCTTTCCCTCCTCAAAAAATGTCTATTTTTCTGTCCTTCTTGAATGACGGGTTTAGCCTGAGTATAGAATTTTAGCTGAACTTTTTCCCTATTAGCACTTTGAACATGTTATTCCGCAGTAATGGAATAAGTGTCTTGCTGTCATGTTTTATTTTCTCTGACGATTTATTCTTTTAGAAATTTTTCTCCCCTCTGGTTGAAAGATTTTCTGTCTCTGATGTTCTGCATTCTCATTCAGATATATCTAAATGTCTGTTTGCTTTTGTATTTACTTGTAGAAATCTTGGTGTGCTTTTTCAATGGCACTAATGCCTCTCATTCCAGAAAATTTACATCTATTATCTTTTCATGTTGATCTTTTTTCTTTCCTCTGAGCTATGTATATTTGAGTATATACACATTTTCTTGAGCATTTCTAAGTGTTTGATGTAGCAAAGGATTTACCTGAATTTCCATATTATCAGACTCTAAATTTCTCCGATATCAAAAAGCAGTATTACACATTTTCCCCTAATTTTCCCCAAATGATGCTTCCCATAACATATTGCAATCTGGGTACATAGGTACTCCTGGTATCTATGTCATTTGTGACGATATCCTGTGGGCAGGCGTTAGATTACATCATAGCCCATTAGTCTGGCCTGGTTTTTGTTGGCCATGCGTCAATGATTATAAGCTTTTTGGTGTAATCAGGGAGTGTGACGGGAAATAACCTCAGAAGAGCCATAGCGATTGCCTAGGATGTGGAAGGAAATGGAAGAACCACAGGGAAACTGTGGAGTAGTTGGTTATTCCCAACTACTATGCCTTTAGGAGACGTTGAGAACTAGCCAGAAATGAGAAAAAGAGGCACATTCCTATTACTTTCAACTGTAGAGCCGCCATCTGAGTAATGCAGGAGCACTATAGAATCAATTCCTTTAATCCGCGTGTTATTACTGTTGTTTACTGACTATAATTTTACAGCTCTCTCCTTTTGACTTGTGTGTGGTGAGTGCATCCATGTTTTGATCACAGTGAGCTGAAGTGAAGTCAGAATTTTATTTGAACTGTGCAGTTGCAGTTTTCTCTGTTTTGTGAATCTCTTCAGAGAAGATTACACTGCACCACGAGAAATAGTGAGTGTACCTGCAAGCCTGCACATACATTAAGTTCTAGCATGGAACTAAGTGGTGAGACTCTGATTGGACATATTGATCATGAACCATATAACATTGGAATAGCCTCTGCCAAATAAGTCTTTTTTCAAGAAAGTAGAAATAGAGCATTTAAGAAGGATGGCAAAAAAAAAAAGAAAGAATAAGAAAATAAATTCCTCTTGCAAATTGCTATGCTGTTGTTTTATTTTGTTTTTCATCTTTATAGCTGTTCCCATTCTGTTGAGGACTTCAGACTCCAAAGGATCTAATTATAGATTAGATCAGATGGGTATGATTCAATTGGTAGCACCACATTCTGTGACATATGTAAATTCTATGTAGAGAGAGAGAGAAAGCATGTCTTCTACTAGCAGACAACTCAGTCTTTTGTTTTTATCTTTTGTAGCTTTGAAGCTCAACAAAGAAGGGAAATCCACCGAGGTTAGTCTGTAAAGGTAAGTGTATTTATTACATGGCCTTGACAAACATTGCCTTTACAACATTGATTTTTCTTTTATTCAGAGATTTAAACACTTGGATTAAAGATATAGCTGACAGAACAACTTCCTTAACCACCTGCTTGTCCTCCCTCACAGGCAAAAGTGCTGAGCAATAGTTAGCAGTGAGCAAGAGGAAATAAAATGATGTGCTGAGGGTAGCCAAATGCAATTGTGTGCTTGCTGACTTTTGCTTTCTTCCCGGCAGTTAAGACATTCCAATGGAACTAAGTTTACTAAGATTAATGCTACATGGAAAAAGAATGCACTTGTACCGCTTCTGGTCAATAGTTAAATAAAACCACCTGACCAAATAAAGCATTTAAAATAAAATGCAGAGTGGCATTTCAATTGGGCTGGGTGAAATTTATCACAGAAGTCAGTTGTGCAGTTGTGTGGCAAAGTGAGTTTTGTAGAAGGGAGAAAGTTGACCCTATCGGTGTAACTAATTTCATTTCACCTAGTCACTCTGGACCCTAAGTGAGTTACAGGAAATGAACTTCCAAGCTGGAAGCAGTCGAAAAAGTGCCCACTCAGTCTCCTGCGAAACATTAAAATGGAGTTGGTTTTTAACATGTAAAAATGTAATTGTTTCCTCTTTGCTAGGTATATTTATAAGCACACCTCTGTATTGCATTGTTCTTTGATTCATTGTTTAATTTCTGTTCTGCATGAAGTATTTTAATTTAGAGAATTCATTCTGGGGAATTATAAGGCTGCAGTTTCATCAAGAGTCTTTGGTGGCCAGGGTGATATATGCCATAATTTTACGTTTGTTTTCATCATCAATTATGTTTTTGACAATTTTAAGGTTTTTTCCTTGTCGTTTTTATTACAGTAATCATAACTGTGACCACTTTAGTTAAACTTGAAAAGCCATTTTGATTTACCTTATATTTTAAGTTATTCCTAACTTTATGACAAGTCTACATATCAAGTTTTAAGGTATATTTTGAGGGTAAAGCAGATTTTCACAAGGAAATTAGACCAAAACCCCATTGAGTAACTAAAATACAAGCTGTTAAAACTCCATTTTGAGGACCTGCTTTGGGAAAGCTATATTCTGTTGCATGAAAACCAACTTGCTTCAAATTTTGCTGTAGTGATTGGATATTAGTGTAGAAAATTCCACTTTAAGAAGTAGATAATTCTTATTTCCAACCATATAACTTACATGTCTCTGGGATGTTGAGCCACATCTTAAAAAAGGGGATGGGTACCTGGACCTGGCACAGTAGCCTAGTGGCTGGATCCTTGCCTTGTATCTGCCAGGATTCCATATGGCACCAGTTCATGTCCCAGCTGCTCTACTTCCCATCCAGCTCCCTCCCTGCTTGTGGCCTGGAAAAGCAGCAGAGGATGGTCCAAAACCTTGGGACCTTGTACCTGTGTAGGAGACCTGGAGGAAGCTCCTGGCTCCTGGCTTTGGATTGGCTCAGCTGTGGCTATTGTAGCCACTTGGGGAGTGAACCAATCTTTTCAAAGAAAATAAATAAATCCTTTAAAATATATATATAAATGGGTACCTGGTAGCTTTTAAAGGTCATATTGGAGTTGATGATGGGTACCTGGTAGCTTTTAAAGATCATATTGGAGTTGATGATGCAAATACCTTGAGAACTTTACAATCTAAGGATACAGATTTGGTGCTTACATCTGTCTTCGTGTTTTAAGCCTGGTGCAGTCCATTTTGTCTCCTTTGAGGGACAGTCCTTTGTTGAATTGGTACCCTGGAATCAGGTACGTGTGTAGTCCTATTTTGGATCTTAATAGCTGTTAGGCCATGGATAAGTTATTAACTTCCTCTGGATCTTAGTTTCCTTATCTGTGCAATGGCAATAGGGTAATAATATAGTGTGTTTTATAACAGTTTTGAGGAGACGAAACAAATTATTATGTGTCAAGGGTTTAGAACCAATCCTTGCCCATGATGAATGCTCAACCAATGTTGGCTCTTGCTGTTTTTGTTAATAATGTCACTGTTGTCACCATCATCAATAACATTAGCATTTGTGTGTATTTATTATCTATTTTTCAAAATCTACTCTCTTGAAGATCATGTTTCAAAAGTGAAAACCTTGTTTGGTGAAGGGAAAATTCTTTTTTTTTCTGTAAGAATCAAATGAAAAGTTAAGTTTGATGTTGTATGACAAGTGAGACTTTTTGAAGTGAAAGTTTTTGTAGGCACCTGGAAAAATGTCTTTGTGTATGGTCATGTGCTGATTAGTATAGTTTTAAGGAATTAGAATCTTAAATAATTAGCAGTCAATGCTGGTTACATTCTTTAGGAATTTGAAAGCCTACCTTTTTTGCCTTGTATCATCCTTTGCTAACTGCACCTTTATTTCCTATAGAGGTAATTAGTCATATGGAATTATAACCAGGACCCTACTCAGGTGCCTACACTCAACCTATTTTAGGTGTAAGACTGCAACCTAGGTTAAGTGTATGATCCTTCTCTAGATTCTGAATCTGTAGCCAAGGGGTTCTCTCTTGTCCTGGGTGGGAGTCCTGGTCTGATAGTGCTACTGTAGCAGTTCTTCTTCCCTATCCTCTGTGTATCTATCTACTGATGTTCTCCATTGCTTACATTCTAGGTTACCTTGGGCTCCTTGAGCCTCTGACTTTCTCCTAACAATGCTTCCCAATTTTGCCAACTGATTTGTGTCATTACACAGGTATCATTATCATCATCATGGTTGTGGTTATGATCATCATCACCATTATTACCACTACCACCATCAGCAGTAGCACTTGCCTGTCTTGCTGGCTGTCTCTGTATCTGAGTAGAATTCCTAGTGTCTCTCAGACCAGCTGCTGTATTGCTTTTAGGAAATGTCATACTAGCCGAGTGGTTAGCTAATGGTAGATCTGGCCATTGTTGAAGTTTGACAGATGCTTTGGTAGACACTGTGCTGTGTAGTGTTTTCAGCGACTTTTTCCTGTGTTGCTGGGTGTCAGTTTATCTGCCTCAAAAGCAATGAGAGTATGGTTGCTTCTTAGCCTTAACCTTCAAAGGACTCATTGTTTTCTCCTTTAGAGCTCCCTAAAATTACATATGGAGCACTATAGTATAATCGTATGAAAGAAATGTTGCTCTCTTTGTTCTGTTTGATTTCCATCCTCTCCTCATGCTTGTGGCATTTTTTGTTTATCAGACAGGAAAGAAGCTGTAAAATTTGGCCTGGGGTTTTCTCATCCCTAGGTGTGAAATTATTTCAGAACTATAATAATAATACTTTGCATTTCTATAGTGCTTTTATTTGAAGATCTAAAAGTGTTCCCTTGGTGTTAATAGAGCTTCCCAGCACCCTCTGAAGTAGGTAAGTATTATTAGAGAATATTTCCTCCAAGAACATTGTCACTTTTCATCCCATGTGAGACTTGAAAATGCTCCATTTTTTTTGGGAATGTCAGCACTTAAAGTGCTGTGCAAATTGGGTACCTTTTCCCTTCTAATTCAAGCTTTATTAATTCTTAGCACATTGAGATAAACATATTCTCGTAAGTGGGTGTGGCATTATTAAGAGGAAAAATAAAAGTAATCTGTTGTTACCATTTGAATGTTTTAAAAATGTTTAATAATGTTCATCAGCTATGGAACAGTCTGTTTTATAGTTTTCACTTTTTTATTTAGTAGGACTTGGAGTCATAAATGATTGAATACCAAATGGGACTTGGCCAGGTAGTAACAGTGTGCTTTGAGAGCTAGCATGCCAATTAAAAAGCAAATTGAGTTTATGTTCTTACATAAAGGATTAACTTTGAAAAATTGTTTTGAGTGTTTCATGTGTGGTTAAGATCATGCATTCATACATGCATGCTTGGTTAAATCCACAACCCCACCTCCCACCCCGCAAATGCTGGAAAATTCTCCAAGTGTTTCATGTTCTTGTTGAATTAGGGTTATTAATGCAAAAGTGCTGCCATAGAACAGAATATTACAGAAATGGTCCTCCAAACTTTGGTACACATTGGTCATCCTAAGGGATTTCTCTCTCTATGTATTATCATGTAGCCCTGCTCTGTGTAAAGAAGGCTGCAGCCTTACACTGTGGCTTCAAGGCTCCAGAATTCATTTTCCCAAAATACCCTCACCATCTCCATCAAAAACCCATGTTACCAAAAACTTGGGCCCTGTTCTTAGTGCCAGTTAAAGTAAGGATGAGGTTTGAGAATAGAGAAAAGAGAAAGTTTATTCTGTCAACAGTTGAGGAAGGGGGTGGCATTCTGCCAAGCCTCAAGAACTTATGCCTTGCTCAATGAAAGTGTTTTCACTTTCTTTTTAAAGAGAAGATTATAAAGAAGGAATCAAGATTAAGAAGAATAAAGAATAGGGGACAGCTGCCTGTTGGTCTCGGGCCGGATGATAAGGGGCTGGTTTTCTTGTTCCATTTTCAGTTCCTGTTTGGTTAGCAGTGCCACCGTATTTTCAGAGAATGTTTCTGATGGTCAAGTAGGCTTTTGTCAGCCTGGGGGATACACGCAGGTAGTAGTTACTTTCTGCTCCATTGGAATTCTCCTAAATTAAGTACCCTTGAGGCAGTGCTGGCTGCCATCTCATTGTCCAATGGAGAGGAATGAGTCTTCGAACGAGTCTAAGGATCTTGTAGTGCTGGCCATACCCCTCCCTCAGTGCGGTAAGTTGAATGAGGCTCAGAGACTAGTGCCTGATGCTATCTAGCATCTGCTTTAAGGAATTGTTTCGGGGATTCAATTTCACCCTGTCCCTACCCCTGACATTCTTTCACAAGCAGGATGCCGGCCTTCACTACTTGAAAAGACTAGAAAGCCTCCAGGTTCTTAGTATCAAGAAAGCTCAGGTTTTTTTTTTTATCATATTTTTTTCAAAACATTCTTATTGATCTGTTTATTTTCTTTGAAAGACAGAGAGATTAAAGAAACAAGTGTTATTCCATCTGCTGGTTCACTCCCCACAGGTACAAGCCAGGAACTGAATCTAGGTTTCCCAGAGAGGTGACTGAGATCCAAGTACTTGAGCTACTCCCTGCTGCCTTTCAGGGTATGTGTGAGCAGGAAGCTGGAAGTGGAGCCAGGACTGGAATCCAGGCACTTCACGATGGAAAGTTGGTAATCTCAGTGGCCTCTTATTTCCTAGGCCAAATGCCTGGCCCAAAAGTTCAATTCTTGCTCAATATTAGCTGTCCACCTACACATGATCTGAGGAATCAGAATAGTTTGGAGCAGCACACAGCAGCCTACATTGGTCATTATCTTTATTCTTTCTGCCTGTGTTAAACCCTTCAACAAATCTAGGCTTTTGGAAAAACAGTTCCTTAAAGGAGGCTGGATTTGAGGGTATATAGGATTGCATTCTAGTATGTTTTGCTCATATTTACTCATGCCTCTGGAACAAAGAGGAAGCACTTTGCTGAAGCTCCTGAGAAAGGAAAAAGTATCCTCAGGAAGGATAGAAAAGATATAATTGGATGCTTTTAAATTATGTTGCCCACAGTTCAACTCTGAGACATGGTGATACCTCCTCGTTCATGTGGTGTTTTATGACTGTCACGAGAGTGTCAGATGATCACATCCCTTTTCTGACGTCTCATTTCATTTTGGGAAAAAGACACCTAATTTCCATAATTGAGCATTTAGGGCAATGTGGACAGATATATGAATCTTTGCACTGGGTTTTCTCCTGAGTTTTTGCTAGGACAAGGCCACGTAAGTTTGCTACTAATTATGTGAGGAAAGATTTATTACTGAAGATGCTTTTGGCTGCAAAAAATCAACAAATCAACTCATAGTGATTTTACAAACAAGAGAATTAAAAAAAAAAAGCTTCCCACCCTCTCTGTCTACCTACTGAGCCCCATGTATGTTGTGATTGATGGGAAGGCATTACAGAATCCTGGCTCTGAGTGGGATTCAACTGAAATAAACTTTTCCCTAGTGCCAAGCAACTGGGGACTCACTAGGGTGCCTTCGATACTTGTCACTGTGCAGCAGGGAGAGGGTTTGGGGCACTAAGCTGTTGTCAGATTGCTAAGCACTGTAAATTATTTTATGAATTGTTCTATCAGCTTACATTTGAAAATCCACAAAGTAAAACCCATTCGATTAAGAAACATATATTACCTCAAGTTATAAGACCTCATGGAGCAGGAGTGTTGTAGCTCCAAATTTTATTGATTCCGTGACTCAACAAATGTCATTGAAGTTCCTTTTTCCTGCTGTTTTACTTTGCAGCTCTCTATGCATTGACTTTATTTTTAGCCTGACTGCTTCTATTGTCCTAAGATAGCTGCTTCATTTTTGGGAGCTACTTGCGGACCTGGCAACATTGGTTGGCAAAAGATGATGTATTCTTGTGTGACACTGGATAAAAGCAAAGATCCATTGTTGCAACATGCAGCAGGCTTCCTTGGGGTCCTGTCTTGCCAATTCTATGTATGGCTTCCTAGATTAAGGAAAAAATAAAATATCTGGTCAACTCAGGAAGTAAATGGACTTCTTACAGTTGCAGGTGGCTGAGATATTCCTGGCAGAGAGGTGGAGATGGACGCTTTAATTGCTTATTCATGACTAGCTATCCTGAGGGCTCAAGGCTTATAAACCTGTCTTCGGTTTAAACAGGATGTGTCCTATAACTGGAATAACCTCACTTTCCTTGGCCATGTAGATTTGAGGAAAGAGGACACTCCAATAAAATTGGGGCTTGTATTAGAATTTTCTGGAGAATTAGAATCAGTAGGTTATTTATATGTTTGTTTATTGTGAGGTGTTGGCTGATCTGATTTTGGTGACTGAGAAGTTCCTTTGCAGATCTACCCTCTGCAAGTTAGACCCAACTGTTCCACTTCCCATCTAGTTCCTGACTTGTGGCCTGGGAAAGCAGTGAAGGATGACCCTAGGCCTTGGGACCCTGCAGCCACTTGGGAGACCTGGAGGAGGCTCCTAGCTGCTGGCTTCAAATCAGTTTAGCTCTGGCTGTTTTGGCCACCTGGGGAGTGGAAGATGTTTGTGTCTCTCCTTCTTTTCTCTGTAAACCTGCCTTTCCAAGAAAAATGAATAAAAAATTCCCTGTTATGTGCCATGAATATGCTTGTGTGAGTGACAAAAATTTTAACTCCTGCTGATGATTTATACTCCAGAAAGGGAGACATTATAACAGATAAGTCTGAAATGCAAAAATATGGTTGGAAGTTGTGTCCAGATCTGTTTAGGAATGTTTACGAATTTAAGCAGACCAGGTCTTTTCGCTGAGAGGTGTCAAGGAAGTATTTTCTGAGACAGTGATGCTAACGTTGTGATCTGGAAGAATGGCAACAAGAGAGAATTAGCCTGTAATGAATGAGGTAAGAGTGTTCAGTTTTAAACGTTACAACTATGTTATGGATGATTTGCTTTTAGGACATAAGAAAAGTGACAAAACTATAAAAGATGGAACCTTGACTGATTTGAGGGTAGGTTGTATGGTTAGCCTCTGGAGGCATGGGACAGGACATGGTAGATCCTCAAGAACTAACAAGAGTGGGGCAAATGAATGAATCAATGTGTCTGGTCTATTAGTCTTTTACTCTTTCCTCTACAACCTGGCCTCTCTGCATATCTTATATATCTGGTCCAATGTGGCCATCCCTGCAGATCCTTCCAACCAACTCAGATGGATGGAGACTAAAATATTTACCCTCCTTTTTCTTATACCTTGGGGAGAGCCTGAATGACGTGATGCAAATCATGTACCCACCTTTGTTGGAGTATGTTATGGCTCAGGGCGCAGGGTCCACCTGCCTGGCTGCCTGCTTAATTCTACTTAATCCTACCTAGCAGAATTGTAACAGACTTTTCAGAAAGGTGGACTATAAGGCGGGCAGATGGATTAACACCCCTGTTAAATGTCACTTTTCAGACCTTTTAGAACTTCAATAGTAATAACTACATGTTCCTAATGATGTGAATAATTTAGTTACCACCAAGATTATTTAGTCTGATACCAATAACCTTTTACAGGGCATGGCACATAGCAGGTTCTCAAGCAGTAGTGATGATGATAATAAGGTTGAATTTGAGAGATGATGTTATTTTTTGCTTAATGTTGCCAGTTAAATTGTTTTAATGAAAGTGCTTCTTTGTTTTTCAAATTAACTTTTTATAAATACCAGTCTGTTTTTTAAAATCATTTTATAGTTATATTACTTATATCACAAAAGTAGCATTTTAGAATATTTGGAAACAGGTCAAGGGGAAAACAAACAAACAAATTGCTTCTAACCTACAGCCTGTAGGTGACTCCAAGGGTTTCAGGGTAATTTTTTTTTCTTCAGTTCTTCCTGTGGATAGGGTTGTTAAGTAAATGGTACATATTGCTTTTACCACATAACACAATAGTGTGAATATTAACAATTCTACTGTATCATCAAGGATTGCACTGTGTTCTTTTATGGACACAGTGTGCAGAAGTAAGATGTGAGGGTTAGGCAGGTCTCTCTGCTGCTGAATTGCATCCCTGGGCTGGGATAGATTGGAAGGCTGACCATGAAGTCCATGCCTGCCTGACTTTCACAAGAGCAGGCTGATTGTGGAAGTTGGTTAGAAATTAAGTTTGTATGATAATGATCACTCTCCTCCCCTTGGCCACTACTTGCCCAAGGATAATTGGAATGAAGCTCATTTGCTGTTTTGCAAGGGGCATGGCTCAGCTTGAATGTTCCTGTAAAGGAAATAATCAGCATCCCCCTCAGGGTTCTGGGAAGCAGCGTGGCCCTGCAGGTTGGGGTGGCCCCTGCAGTTTGTGCTTGCTTCTTATGATAAAGCAAATGCAAGCATGCCCAATTGCTTTGCTCCAGCTTAACCCTACTTCAGAATGAATCCATCAACCTGACAAAAGGAAAGCTTATGAACATATGCTACACAAAACTCAGAACGCATCCTGCTTACTTAATCCTTTTCCTCTTTCAGGGATTGAAAAAGTCTGGTTGTACTTGAACTAAGAATTGAGGGAGCACAAAAATGAAGATTGGATGCTATGTTAGAAATCACCAGTTGTGTTTTTTTCATTTCCCCTTGAGTCACAAGTTGATTTTTCAGTACAGTTGTGTCAGTAGCGGAAATGTGCTGCTTTTTCTGGAGCTGTTAGATTCACTCCAACTATGTGACTGTGCCTAACTGCCTTTTTGAGAAAAGGCAAATTCCCGTTATTTTAACAGAAGTTCATTCTCATGGCTGCTGAGGGCTGGAGGCAACCTCTTGAGGTCATTATCTGTTCGCTTCCACTGCTCACCCTCACCTCTGCCACCGAGGCTGGGTGATTTAGGCTGTCGCAGATAAGGAAGGGGGATTTTCCCTTTGTGTGTTCTGGGACAGAGGTGTGTAGAGTTATAATGGATAGGCTCAACTGAGAGGGACAGCAACTGACCCTGGCACTGAAAAAGCAGGCTGCTACTTGTAGTTCAAGATAATTCTTTGTTCTTTGCTGTGTGTTTGCTCACTGATACCCACACAAGCTGTTCTGGGAAAATTTCTTACCCTGAAACATTTCAGCTTGTTCACCTGAGTTGCTTGCTCTGAGTCGTCCCATATTGGGAATCCACAGGACTCTAGCAGGTTGGGTTAAAGTCTCTCTGCAGCTCAAGAAAGGCTATGTCATTTTCCTGCCTGTGTCTTATTTAATGTGTGTCTGTATATTCCAGCTGTCTTGGGCTAGGGGTTTATGGGGCCATTCGATTTAACACCAAAGGCGTAGTCTGTGCATAGCCAGTCACAATGAATAACCATAAGCACAAGCAGATGTCTGCCCAGAGAGGGTGTTAGCCGATGGGAGTGTGAATCTGCTTGGAGGGGCAACAGCTGAAATGTCAGAGCAGTTTACCATCTCCTCGGTGGAGGCATTAGGCGAATATTTCCTGCCTGAAAAATATTAAAGGCATCAAATCCTCAATTTCCCCTCCTGTGGCTGCAGGTGCTCATCTTCCTGGTTTAGATACAAGGGAAGCTCTCTCTGTGAGTGTTCTAAGTAGAGGAGAGTCAGAGGGAGAAATAAGTGAAAATTTCAAGGGCTTCAAAAATGGGAATGAGCGCCTGGCACGATAGCCTAGCGGCTAAAGTCCTCGCCTTGAACAAGCAAGGATCCCATATGGGCGCCGGTTCTAATCTCGATGGCCCTGCTTCCCAAGTAGCTCCCTGCTTGTGGTCTGGGAAAGCAGTTGAGGATGGCCCAAAGCTTAGGACCCTGCACTCACGTGGGAGACCTGGAAGAGACTCCTGGTTCCTGGCTTCGGATTAGTTCAGCTCTGGCCATTGCGGCCGCTTGGGGAGTGAACCATTGGACAAAACGTCTTCCTCTCTGTCTTTGCTCCTCTGTATATATTGACCTTCCAATAAAAATAAATAAATCTTTTTAAAAGAGAGGAATGAATTGTTTTCAGTATCAACTCAGGATACTATAATTAAGATGTATATATACACACATATAATATATATAATATACATATATATTATGTATATGTGCATAATATATATACATCTATATTATGTATATATACATATGTATATGTATGTGTATATAGTATATACATAATATATACATAACATATACATATACATAATATATACATATACATATACACAATATATATACATATGTATATGTATGTGTGTATATAATATATATTATATACATATACATTATATATGTATTACATAATTTCATACATATTACATACACACATGTGTGTATATATGTATATATATGTATATAATGGTTGCATATGAGGCTGCACTAATTAATGTCGCTGGGTCCTGCTGACCTGTTCCATCCTCTCTGTAAACATGAAAAACTTTGATACTAGTAAATGTAAGATGTGAAGATAGCAGAATGAAATCTGTGAATCTGACATTGTAACAGCATTAACCATCTCTGTGTTGATATTTATCATAATTTTGTGATCTGGTCCAAAAGAGTAGGTAATGTGTTGGGTGTGGTATACTGCAGGCAATAATGTAATGGATGTTTCTTTGAACTCTCTCATTTAATCATTTAATCATTTTTCTGCTTGGAAGAGCAAAGGGCAAGAGGAGAGAGAGAGAGGGAGAAAGAGAGAGAGAGAGAGATTGGTTGATTGATTGTAGGTCCCATCAGTGTTTCACACCTGAAGGACCAAAACAGCCAATGCTAGGCCAGGCAGAAGCCAGCGGCCTGGAACACTATCCTGGTTTCCAATGTGACTGTCCAGAATCCAAGCATTTGAGGCATCAGCCACTACTTCCCAGATAACATTGGCAGGAAGCTAGAACAGAAGCAGAGGTGATGGGACTCAGAGTGGAATTCTATGATGTTTGCTGTGGTTATTCCACGTGGCAGCTCAACTCACTCCAGTCTAGTGGCAGCATATCTCATTTGACATTTATCAAAACTCTTAGAACATATATTGTTCATTACTTAGCAGATGAAGGAATAGAAATTCAGAGAGATTAAACAAGTTGACCAAGACCGTACAGTTTCTGAGAAGGAAGCAGATTGAGTAGGAGAGTAAACCAAGTCTTGGTTCAAATACGACAAGAAAGATGAACCTATAATTATCGGAAAATGCAGAAGGGTATCAGTGGATTTTTTTCGATGTTCCTTGACAACCTTGGGTGTAGCTGGAATAATTTGGGATGATGCTTCAGGCATGCTGATGCTCCTTTTTGCAAAGCTGATCTGTATTCATTCATTCATAGTTAATTCATTCAGTCTGACTCACTTTTTCTTTCCTTTTTTTAAAAAGATTTATTTATTTATTTATTTATTTATTTATTTATTTATGTTATTGAAAAGCCAGGTATACAGAGAGGAGGAGAGACAGAGAGGAAGATCTTCCCTCTGATGATTCACTCCCTAAGTGGCCACAATGGCCAGAGCTGAGCCAATCTGAAGCCAAGAGCCAGAGCTTCTTCCTGGTCTCCCACATGGGTGCAGGGTCCCAAGGCTTTGGGCCGTCCTCGACTGCTTTTCCAGGCCACAAGCAGGGAGCTGGATGGGAAGCGGGGCTGTCAGGAACAGAACAGGTGCCTATATGGGATCCAGGTGCGTGGACTTTAGCCACTAGGCTATCACACCGGGTCCTCACTTGCTTTTTCTATAAATTGGGCATCCAATTTAATAGGAAGATAATGAGAGAATTGAGGAACTGGAGAGTATATTCAGAGTCTGAATATATGGTACGTCATGGTGAGTATGACAGACAGCGTTAGCATTCAGGAGCTTGCTCCAGAAGTTCTTGGCATAACCTCTAGGTAGTGTATCTGTTCTCACTGGGAACCCCCGTTATTATTCCAGAAATCAGGGACCGCCATTTTTTCTGCACTGTCAGCCACAATGGAGAGCCCTGTTAATAGCATGTGATTTCTTTGTGATGGACAATTTGTGAGCTCTGATGTGTATGTCTAATAGAAATGTTGCATAGAATTAGAGGAAAGACCTTCCAAGCAAATAGCATAGGGTGCTTCCTGTGTGACATATATTTAGGAAAAACCCCAGATAAAAATAATTATCAGGTGGATCACAGACTACTCTCTCATAATTTTACTTCTTACAATCTGTGACATTCAAATCTCTCTCCCCATTCCCAGAAGCCAATCTTAAAAACATGTATTTTTTTCAGATCCCAGTGTTCTGTCTCTTCTGGTTTTCCTCCTGCATTTAATGACATTAAGAAGGCAGGATGAGAAGAGTTGTTAAGAATTTTCATATATATTCATATTCATATATATATGAGACTACTGCACAAAATTGATGGAAGATGTACATTATATTTTAATTTGATATTCCCACAAAATTTTAATATGTATACAACACACATTTAGCTCATACTTACTATAAATTTTAAAATTTATTTTTGTGTATTTGAAAGGCAGAGTTACAGAGGAGTGAGAGAGAGAGAGAGAGAGAAATTGAGTCTGTGGGTTCACTTTCCATGCAACCCAAAAGACTGGGGCTGGGCCAGGCCAAAGTCGTAAGCCAAGAGTTTCTTCTGGGTCTTCCACATGGATGCAGGGACCCAAGCACTTTGCTTTCCCACGTGCATTAACAGGGAGCTTGATCAGAAGTGGAACAGCTGGGTCTCAAATCTATGCCCATATGGGATGCTTGAAGTCATAGGCAGAGGCCTAACCTGTCTGCCACAAGATCAACTCCTTAATATGAATTTAAACCAAGAGTTTATTATAGTATTTTATATTGTACATGGAAAGAGATGATAAAATATGTTTTTATCATATTAAATTTGTTTACTTCTAATTATGGTAAGTGACGTTGGCTAGATATGTGTAGACTATATTGGATATTAGATATTTACACGAGTGACATTGGGTATTTCAGTGCTGAGGAAAATTGCCTTAAAATTTAATGTAGGTTGGAAAAATTGAGTTCATTTAAAAAATATTATCTTAATAATATAATACTGGTCAGTTATAAAATTATAAAAGGATATGTGAATGAAATTTTGGGATGATTGTATTTTTTGATGCGGGTATGTATGTATTTCAAACTTTAACTGTGAAATATCATGTTTAGTTTCTGAAGAAGATAATGTGATTGTTCAGGGAGGAGAGAACACCCCTAAAATTTACTTCATCTATCAGAATTGGATATTCCCATGCTGGAGGTAATTCGTGTTGTACCAGGCTTGTCCCTGGTTATGCTGTAGAGAAAGCAATTTCTTTTTCATAACGTCCACTTTTTGGTAACCTGTCAGACATGTCTTCACAGGGTTCTTCTTCATTAAATGCTTTTTTGAGCATCGACTAATGATAAAATGGGTTAAGTATAACTGGTATCCACAACCAACAGAATGAATAGTAGCAACGATTTGACCATGTATTTATGGAGCAAAAATGCAGTAGGATCAATAGAATATTTATTTCATGTTCCAAACTTAGCCTTCACATCTATTCCTGAACCATTTTTTCCCCCTGAGGGACAGGGACAACTGTCAAAACAAGCAATAGTAATTAGATTGAGAACAAGGGAGTATAATTTCAGGTGGGCTTGTTATGGCAGGGTTCCAGGACTTGTAAGTTTGATGGAGGTTTTTGGTCTTTGACTGGAGCCAAGAGAGATAACCCAGGGAATGAATAAACAGGCCATGGGGCCGGCACCAGAGCTCAATTGGCTAATCCTCCACCTTCAAGCATAGGTATCCTGTATTGGCATAGGTTTGTGTTTTGGCTTTCTGCTTCCCATCCAGCTCCCTGCTTGTGGCCTGGGAAGGCAGTGGAGGACGGCACAAGGCCTTGGACCTTGCACCAATCTGGGAGACCCAGAAGAAGCTCCAGCATCAGATTGGCTTGACTCAGTTGTAGCCATCTGGGGAGTACCAGCAGATGGATAATCTTTGTCTCTCCTTCTCTCTGTGAATCTGCCTTTTCAGTGAAAAATAAAATGAATAGTTGAAAGGGAAAAACAGAAATTTATTTATTTTTATTGGAAAGACAGGTTAACAGAGAGGAGGAGAGTCAGAGAGAACCATTTGCTGATTCACCTTTCAAATTGCTGCAACGATCAGAACCAAGCTGATTTGAAGCAGGGAGCCACTTCCTGGTCTCCCATATGGATGCAGAGAATGAAAGCTTTGGGCCATCCTCCACTGCTTTCCCAGGCCAAAAGTAGATTGCTGAATGAAAAACGGAACGGCCAGGATGTGAACCAATGCCCACATGGGATCTCGGCACCTGCAAGAGGAGAATCGATCAATTGGGCCATCCTGTTGCGCCCAAAAACAGATAACTCTTTAAAAAATAAATAAACAAACAAGCAAAACAAAGCAGTATGTGTTGGTGAATGAAATGAATTTTATGGTAGTCTGTGCCTGATAGGTGACTTCCTGGGCTTTCTTCAGCCATAATTCTGGGTGATTTTTCCCTCACTAATGTGTTTGGTTGGGTGGGTGCATGTGCCTGCAGCAGCGCTCATTCCTACATGGCCTGCGTCCTTTTCTAAATGCAGGGGAATGATTGTTACTGTAAATTTTCCATCCTTCTCATAAAAATAGATAGAAACATTGCCACTATCTGTTTGCTTTCCATGGCCTCTGTTGATAAGAGAGAGAAAGAATCAGGAAAGTAAATTATTTTACTATTATTGTAAATCTTAGTCATTCGCTGGATTTTACTTAGTTTTGAGTCAGATTTTCTCTGTTGACAAAAATTTAGGCTGCTGTGTCCACAGTAGATGATTTTTCAAGCTTAAGAATATTACTTTAGGAATATTTATTTTTCTTTTGTTTGAATTAGGGAAAACAACCCATACCATTAAATTCCTCATTTTACTTTTTTATGGAAATAAAAAGGTAGGAATAAGTTTTATTTAATGTATCTTATAAAAACATATCAGATTGGCGACTTCAAGGAATTCAGGACTATTTGCTTCACTCTTCATTATGATTGACAGGTGAAGCAAATTACTCAGTAAGTGTTGCCCTGCTCTGTCTGTTTTTGGAATATAACTGTTAACATCGTTGATGAGATCACTGCCCTGAAGTTCTTGGGTTCATCAAATAAAGGCAGATCTATTAAATCAGCTAATACAGCCTTTGGGACTTTTTGTGATCAAATCAATGTTGTTCTTTTTTTTTTTTTTAAAGATTTATTTATTATACAGAGAGGAGGAGAGACGAGAGGAAGATCTTCTGTCCGATGATTCACTCCCCAAGTGAGCGCAATGGTCGATGCTATGCCGATCTGAAGCCAGGATCCAGGAACTTCTTCTGGGTATCCCACATGGGTGCAGGGTCCCAAGGCTTTGGGCCGTCCTCGACTGCTTTCCCAGGCCACAAGCAGGGAGCTGGATGGGAAGTGGGGCTACTGGGATTAGAACTGGTGCCCATATGGGATCCTGGTGCGTTCAAGGCGAGGACTTTAGCCGCTAGGCCAAGGTGCTGGGCCCATGTTTTCTTTTTTTTAAACTTGAGAAGCAGAGGTAAGGATGGAGGAAGAAGTGCATGCTGCATCTGTCGCTTCACGCCCCAAAGGCTTACCACAGCCAGGACTGGGTTAAGGCAGAGCTGGGAACTCAGCATAGGTCTCATGTGCGTGTAGCAAACACCAACTACTTGAGGCATCACTTTCTGCCTTCCAGAATCTGTACTGGTAGAAATTGGAACTGAGAGCTGGGCCAGAAATCAAATCTAGGCACTTTGATATAGGACACGGTCATCTTAGTTAACTTCCAAGCTAAACACGCACCTCTCAACTTATTTTTGGAAATGGTATTTATTTCATAGGGCACTGTAACCTCTTTTTAGTATTGGAAAGCATACAAGATACAATTCAAGTGGATGTTCCCTAAATACAGAAACCAGGTCTTTAACAGACCTGACAGCATGAAGAAGATGAGTAATCTATCAAGGCTTCGTGGAAGGCCCAGCATGGTAGCCTAGTGGCTGAAGTCCTCACCGTACATGCGCCAGGATGGGTTCTGGTTCTAATCCTGGCTGCTCTACTTCCCATCCAGCTCTCTGCCTGTGACCTGGGAAAGCAGTAGAGGACGACCCAAAGCTTTGGGACCCTGCACCCATATGGGAGACCTGGGAGAGTTTCCTTGCTCTTGGCTTTGAATCAGTTCAACTCCCTCCTTTACAGCTGCTTGGGGAGTAAATCACACGGAAGATCTGTCTCTCTGTATGTCTGCCTTTCCAATAAAAATAAATGAATCTTTTTTAGAAAAAGGCTCCATGGAGTATGTCTGTGAGCCCTCTAATTTCTGTGATGTGGAGGGGACTCTGAAGGATTCTTCTCTACCTGTAGGACACCTCAGCCTGCTCTAAAAGCACGTAGTTGGAAAGACAGGCGATGTGCTGCATGGATCATGGAGTTGATAGCACTATTTTCCAGAATCCAAAAGTTTCATTTAACTATTGGGATGTTGGTACTGCGGAATGAGGAAGAGATCCAGCAGACCTGTTGAAGGCAGGTACAGTCTGTGCATCCTCAAGGAGAGAGAGAATAACTCAGTGGCCAAAACATCTTGAAGGTGTTTGAGAATTTCTACTTTGATTCTCCAATGCTTATTTCCATCGTTTTCTCTCAGAGGTTCACAGCAGACAGCTTTGGGAACTCTGCCTCCTGTAGACAGATTGATTTATTCTCAGGCAGATCACAGAAAACACTGGGAATTGAACATCCTCAAATGGAACATTGTGAGGAAGAAAACACTTGCTTTTAACTACCAAGGAAAGATGCGTAAATGTGAGTGGTGACTTTCCTCTGTGCTTCCTGTGGACTCTCTAGTTCCTCCCTAGTCATCCCAGTGTTTTCAGCCAAGAAGGTGGTAGGCTGTGGGAGAAATTGTGCATCATGATAACCTTTGGCCATTGTCTTCACATTTCTTACAGAAATAGAAAAAAATAGGTTTTAGCTTACTATTTAATGTATTGATTATGAAAAGGAGGAAGTGAAGTTCTTTTTAAGGGCCTGCCTTCTGACTTTCTGAAAAGCTAAATGAACTTAATCTGTAGTGCTGCTTCTTAAAATATATCAAGTGTTTATATCTTAAATGCAATTGTTAATGAGCTGTTGTTATGAACATTTACCACATTGCTCTCAGTCATTTACTGAGCCCATCAGAGGCCTGCATTATAGCAAATGTTTTCTAGAATTTATAGGGCACAATTATGATTGACTATAAACCTCACATTTTCATTACAGGAATTAATATAGTGAATTGCTACTTAAATTGTCCAATGCTATGACACAAAGGAATGCTAACAGGTACTAATAAGACTATCAGCAACTGAGTTTTTTGAAATTCAAACCTCTAAGTGTTTTCAGACCACCCACCACTTCCATAGTGCTTATTTTCTGCTTGTTCCAGTGAGTTTATATCTAAAGGGAAAAAATATTGTTTTAGCTCAGGGTTTTTTTTGTACAAGTTTTGAAGGGGCTTCAAAAAGTACATGGAAAAATAGAATTGAAAGTTTATTTAAGGGCCTGGTGTGGTAGCCTCGTGGCTAAAGTTCCACCTTCTATCCAGCTCCCTGCTTGTGCCCTGGAAAGCCGTCGAGAATGGCCCAAGGCCTTGGCACCCTGCACCCATGTGGGAGACCTGAAAGAGCTCCTGGCTTCTGGTCTCAGTTTTGGCTGTTGCGGCTGCTTGAGGAGTGAACCGTTGGACGGAAGATCTTTTTCTATCTCTTCTTCTCTGTATATCTGCTTTTCCAACAAAAAGTAAATAAGTCTTTTTAAAAAAAGTTTATTGTGGCACAAAAAATGAATTGAAATTCTTGCATACAAAAATCATCAACAAGTTCTTAAAATATGTTATGAAACAGTTGTTCATATATTTCAGCTTTTTGGTACTAAGATAAACTGACCTTTCAATTCTATTTTCCGTGATGTTTTTGATCAACTGTTATTTATCATACTTAATGCAGTTTGTATGCTTGCAGAATGGTATGTTTTGGCCAGTACTTTTTTGGAAAATTGGAATGGTTTGTGTGGTGTGTGTTTTTGTGTGTGTGTGTATTCACTCTAAGAAATAACGTAAACTCATGAACAGTAGGATGGCAAACTTTGGGAACTTAAGTTTGTATTGGTGGAATGAACTATTTAAGGAATATTGGATATTTTTGTACCTTTGGGAAATATTGTAGTGTCATTTAGTTATTATTTACCGGTTTAGCTATATGATTTGTGTGAAAACTTTGCAGGAATTTATACTATATATTTCATTTGTGTCCTAACAGATAAAACTAAGATTTTCTCTTATTAGAGTTCCAAAGATCATCTTAGAAATGTATTCCCTGAGGTGAATTCTTGTACAGGTTAATGGATAATTTGTTATAATTGGCTAATTAAACTGAAACTGAAATATGTTTGAACCTAAGGCTGTAGCTTAGTGCTTTGCTCTTTTTATATCTAATTAAATAATTGTATGAATAATCTATAGGTCTAACTTTTTTTTTCCTTCAGTATCACAAAACACCTAGGATTTGGGATTGAAGATTAAATTGTACACTGGGAAACTCCCTTCTGGAAGACCAAATATATAACCATTTTCTTAAAATGAACAACTTCCCCCGTTCTCAGTCTACACCCATTAAAACCAAGTTAGGCAGTGCCTGAGAACGTGTGTTTACTGTTTCTTTTGTTTACAAGTAAGTTTGTAAGCCTTGAATAGCTTCTTCTAAAGTAACGACTAATAGTCGCATCACTTATTAATGTTTTTTTGTGAGTAGGTGATAATACAGAAAATTGAATAGTGTCTGGCACAATTTAAATGCTCTGAACGTATCAGTTAGTATTTGATTAGCATTCCCTTTTACATTTTCCCTCTCAACACATGAGAGTTTAATGATTAAAATGAAGCAGGTGGAACTAAGAATCCTTATTTTTCAAATTTTGAATCAAAACAAAACTCTTTGATCCATCCAAGCCTCAAGTGGAACAGATTCATTTAAACACCATCAAGATGAATGAGATGCATCTCTGATAGACTTAAAATAAAGTTCCTGGAACAACAACAGAAACCTCAAACAAGGTAGAAAGTGGTAGTATTTTAATGCTGGAACAAAACACAGTGTCATTTTTCAATGTCTTTCTGATGACAATCTGGTTATTAGGCTGTCAGAATTTTTGACAAAATGTAGTGTTGGACTACCTAATTACATTTCTTCAGAGTCCATTGGGGACACCGAATCTGTTTGCTAATAATTTTGGTCAAGGTTGTTTTGTTAAAGGCAAATGTATCAGTCATGTGAGAAATGTTTGCTTTTTATATACACCAATCTCAACAGAAAAAAAATCCAATTAGACCTGCTATTGTGGGGAGCAGTCATAATATGCGCTTCTCAGAATTTATATATTCCATCTATCAGGACGTTCAAGTCTGCGGGGAGAAATGTCAGCCAGTCAAATTTCTGCAACTTTTATTTCCTTTTGAATTTTTGTACTGGGAAAGATATTGGAATCCAAAATCTTGATATTTATTTGAAATACCATATTATTGTTTTTACTTTAAAAAATTAATTTTGTCCATTTCAAAGACAGAGACTGAGACATAGAGAGATCTCCCATTTTCTGATTTTTTTTCCCCAAATTCTTGCTACCACCAGGTTTGGGCTAGGCTGAATCTCAGACCCAAAGACTCCATGAGCGTCTCCTATGGTAGAAATAGGGACCAACTACTTAAGCCATTATCTGCTGTCTTTCAGGGGGTTAATGAGCAAGACGCTAGAATTTGAAGTAGAACCTGTGCTCAAATGCAGCCATAGAATGCAGAAATTCCAGGCTCTTAGCTGCAGTGTCAAATTCTCACCTCTCTCCTTTCAAGGTTTGTTTTTTTATTTATTTGAAAATGTGAAGACAGAGAAGGAGCGACAGAGAGAAAGATCTTCAGTCTGTTGGTTGACTTTCCAAATGGCCGAAATGACCTTGGCTGTGCCCAGGCTGAAGCCAGCAACCTGGAGTTTCTCCTCTAAGACTCCTACACAGGGGGAGGGGCCTAAGGATTTGGGCTGTCTTCCCCTGCTTTCCCAGACATGCAAACGGGGAGCTGGATCAAAAGTGGAGGAACTGGATCTTGAACCTGCACTGTTATGGAGTGTCAGCATCACAGATGGCAGTTTAACTTAATAGGCCACAACATTGGAGCCTTACCCCTGGTTTTTTTTTTTCTTATTAAATGAAATTTTCCTTATAGATTGAATTCTGAAGCAACAGAGATTACAACCTGAAAAAGTGCTTTTAAATGCCTTCTTCTGTGTCTGAGCAGATTCAGATTTTGTAGAATTAGAAGCTTACACAATTTGGAAGGAGCAATTTTTTTAAGAAAAATTAAAAATTGCAATGGCAAAATTGGATGCCAGGGATGAGTATTTACTTCATTGATACATTTAAATGATTTGGCTTTCTTTGCTTTGAGCTAGCTCTACCAAGAATGCTTACAGGAAAATACTTTCTGGGTGCTGCTGCTGCTTTTTTTCTTCAAAATATGCTAAATCTCAAGATCTCCTCCGTCTGTGAAAACATAACTGGTTGGATGATATTTGGAAGCCAAAGAAGCCATGTGGTTGGAATAAGCTGTAAAATCAAACTTCAAGTTAACTTGAGGTGGATAGCATAGATTCTTAAGTACCTAAAAGCAAAGCATTATGAAGCATATAGCTATTAAGATAGTTCTTCAAAAATGAAATAATTTCAGGATATTTTGTCCCTGATTAAGTTGTTGCAGTGAAGACTCCATTAAAAGTTAGCCCAATAAAAAGAAAGATTATTATTTTCCAGAAAACGGTGTTTCCTAAAATGTTGATTTCTTAGTCTGATATGTACAGTAAACTCCCTACTGAAAGTGCATCCTTGAGCCTCGACATTGCATGCAAACACTTTGCACTATCTTTGAATAGAGTGATTGCAGCTGTTGCCTACCATTCATGGGCATGTATTGTTGACTGGTTGGATAGATGATTGGATGGATACAGGCATACTGGTTGTCATTCTAGGTGTCAGTGGTTCAGTCTGGGAGATTGCTGTTTGGATGAGTTTCACTCCTTGACTTTGGAATGTACCAAAATGCAGATGACTAAAACCGAGGTCGGCCTTTTGGTTCTGTACGTTTGCCACTGACCCAAATACTTGTCAGCTGTCACTCTAATTAACACTGAAATAGCATTTGTCAACCACTATTTTCTTACACAAAGATGAGAAGAGACCTTGGCTATTGCTTACCTGTTGAGTGCCATTAGTTTAGGAGCTTAGAGTGGTTACCTTTTCTCTTATTCTGTTTGTATTGCCATAATGAACTATCACAGACTGGGTCATATGTAAAGAAATAAAAATGTAATAACTAAAATTATGGAACCTGGGAAAACCTCCCAATGGCTTACTTGTTGACATTGTTACATTGGGAATTAAGATCCAACTTGAGAGCCCAGCGCAGTAACCTAGCAGGTAAAGTCCTCACCTTGCATGTACCAGGATCCCATATGGGCACCGGTTCTAATTCCGGTGGCTCTGCTTCCCATTCAGCTCGCTGCTTGTGGCCTGGGAAAGCAGTGGAGGATGGCTCAAAGCCTTGGGACCCTGCACCCGCGTGGGAACCCCGGAAGAGGCTCCTGGCTCCTGGCCTCAGATTGGCTCAGCTCTGGCCATTGTGGCCACTTAGGGAGTGCATCATTGGATGGAAATCTTCCTTTCTGTCTCTCCTCCTCTCTGTATATCTAACATTCTAATAACAATAAAATAAATCTTAAAAAAACGATTCAACATGAATTTTTGGAGGAAACAACAATGTTCAAATTATAATACTTAGACTTACAAGATAAGACTGAGTTTATAGTGCTTATCCTATTTAATGGAAAATTTTCTAGACCTCTATAAAATCATAATAATAAAACCACCATCTGGGTAGAAGATGATTTATGTGAGTAACAGAGAGTTTTAGGAGAGTTGGTGTTGGATTGCACTATACTGGAATTTTATCATCTGGTACTTCAAGAGAGAATATATGTTGAAATTATTTGAAGTAATTTTTATTATTTTTGTTGCTTTTAAAAAATGTGCTTAATGTAATAGGTTATAAGTTTACTACCTTTTTCCTATCCTCTTCCTCCCACAATAACAGCAAACCTTTCCTCAACCTCTCCATGTAGGTTTCATAGCACTAGGATAGAGGTTACCTTTAATGTAACGGATGGGGAAATGCTAACACAGGAAGAGTATGCTTTTGTGGATTTCACAAGATCATGCAGTGTTTCTCACCAAGACTGGAAACCAGATGCCTGGCTCCTATTTCCTGTGTTTTAGGAGATCAGATGAATAGGCAAGTTTGGATAATGCTGCCCTTAGAGGTATCCCATTTTAGGTAAATAGAATTGTATGATCATGTTTATATAAGTGATTTAATTTATGTAGACACAACATTTTCAAGGCATTCAAAATAGTGTAATAGCCTGAGAAACACTGATGTAAAACATTGTAAAACACAGATGGAATTAGTGAATGGGACATATTCAACAATGAACCATGTAATAACTGAAAACAGGTTTGACATGGCTTATACCACTTGAAAAATTCACTTGCTACAGAAAATACCTGCCAAGTCAATTTTTATTTAGAAGTTAACCATCATTTGTTGTCTTAAGATGCAGTTGTGAGCTTTTTTCCTTTGGAAGTAAACTCTGAATAGGTTTATTTGTTGATGTAAATAGATCACACAGATCTCAAAATCCTTTTTTCATGCTTTATATTTGATGGCATGCCTATTTATTTAGAAATTTAAAATAACTATACTTACATGAATTATATATGTAATTAAATGTCTCTTTCTTCAACATTGCACTCTAATTGTTTTGTGATCGTGGTTCTTGGTTTTGAGACTGCCTGTAAGAGCTGTCCATTGTTGTGTCAACCGTGGAATTGGACCACAGTCCTCAGATGCATATTTTGTGTCTGCAACAAGGTCTTGAATTTCCTAATCTGTTTTTATGCTTAAGTCAGGGAGAATGCAGAAATTTATGTTAAAAACTGAGTCCAGGTATTTAAGGGGAAGAAGATGGGTACACATCCGGGTACCTTCTCTAGCAATTGTAGTTTCCTTCAGCCTGTCTTATTAATTCAACTTTTAGCAGTGGGACCTCCCATGCCCGCATTTCCATGTCAGCATTATGTATCATGAGGTGCACACTTAAGTTCTCTCCACGGCAGGCCATACTTCAACCAGGAGAGTTCTTTATTCCAATGGTTGTTTACTTAAATAAAGCAACCTCACAGCCAGGGTCTTGCCCACTACAGGGGACACGGAGTGATAGCAAACAGGATGATAAGTTGGAAGGGACACACTGGCTGTGATGACTCAGCGGGTACTGGGCTTTAAAAGTGAAGAGTGGAGAAGAGTGGAGATTAAGGCTGCTGTTAAGATGTGTGTATACAGCTACTTCCCCTTAGCATAGTTGGATGCCTGAACCTCCTGCTAAAGAGTCACTTTTAAGTGTTAAATTTATCCCTCAATTTCCTTTTTTATAGCCTAATAGTCTCTTTAGGTTCTCACAGGATGGAGTGGTAAGAAATTTTTTTTTTTCTTATGGAACTTTCTTCCATTAAAAGCTTGCTGGAAAATGAGAACTATGTTTTACAAATAAGCTCTAGATGTACAGTGAATTACGTATACATGCATTCTGTTAAATATAATAAATTAGTATGTGCTGGTGATACCAGACAGTTCTAACACCAAAGACATCAAAGAAATTCTAGCAGACCTTTAGAGACAACACACACACACACATGCACACACACACACCCCTTCCTACCTACATGGAAAATTTGGTTGTTTTTTGTCTTTTGGCAATCACAGTTACTGCCAAATAAATTATCCAGCGTAGTTCAGAGTAATAGATGAATTAGTATAGTGTCAAATAAATGAATCTAACTGACTGAATCTTTTAAAATGAGATTCTTTTTCTTTGCAGCCGTTTCAAGCTGAATACCGCTGAATAGAGGAAAGGAGGCAGGACAGGTTGTGGTGGTCTATATGCTACAGCAAGCAGCGTGTATGTGTGTGTGTATGCCTGTGTTTTAACAATTACTTTAAATTCCAATATTTTAAAATTGAAGTATTGAAAATAAATATCAGTTTCTGACATGCCTGGGAAGGTATGGTAACTTCTGACAACTTCTCCTCCATATTATTTCCTTGGAGCAGAATAGTTGTAGCCTATCTGCTTCACACATAGGGATGAAGGCCTTACACTGCTTGCTTTGTCTTCATTGGGTATGCTTTTCTCATTTACATCATCTGCCTGTTGCTGCCAGCTCTGACCTTGGCCAAGCAAAGCTACCACAACCTTCTGGAGATGCTTTCCAGACCGAGAGAGGAGGAAGTTTGCTCTGTGTTCTCTAGGAAGAACTGATGCAGGTGGAGTTGGAGGGGTAAAGGAGTAATGCAGAGCAGTTGTCAGAATGCATTTTAGACACTTAAATTTCTCAGCCCTTGGGACTACTATAGAATGCTCAGAGAGTCAGTTGAGTACCTATCAGGGAAAGAAAAGAAGGGTTTTCTTTTAATTTGAGAACTGGAGTCTGTCATTACAGGGAATTCTTGAATGATTAAATTAAATGTTTTCAACACAATTTTTTTTTTGTTAGAGAGAGAAAGATTGAGAGAGAGTATCTCTTTACCACTGTCAGTTCTCTAATGCCTACCACAGTTTGGTTGGGATATACTAGAGCCAGGAGATGGGAACTCACTCTGGGATCTCTTTCAGGAACAGAAGGAGCAATCACTTGCTTTCTCTTGGGGTGCACATTAGTAGGAAGCTGAAATAGGAAGCAAAGACAGGAGTTGAAACTCTGATAACCCTGATGTGGTATGCAGGCAGTGGTGTCTTAACCAATATACTTGCTGCTAATCTTTTTCCCTCCACTGGATAATAAGATCAAACAAGTTCAAAAGTTATTGGGGCCAGTGTTGTAATGTAGCTTGTTAATCCACTGTTTCTGATGCCAGCATACCGTATCAGGCACCAGAGTGCAAATACTCTACTTCTAGTCTAGCTCACTGATAATTCACCAGGCCAAAGCAGTGTAAGATTGTGCAAGCTCCTGGGGCACTTGCAACCCATAGGAGAGACCCAAATGGAGTTTCAGAATCCTGGGTTCGGTCTTGTCCAGCGCTGGGTATTGTGGATCTTTTGGAAGCGAACCTGCACATTAAAGATTGATCTCTCTCTCTCACTCTGTGTGATTTGGGCTTTTAAATAAATACAACAAAATCTTTCTTAAAGCATGTGGAAGGGAGCTGTCTCCCTCTCATTGTGTCCCTCCTGTCTCAGTTCTCCAGAGGAGATAACCTTTGTATGTGTTTCCTGTTCATTGCTCCAAGGTGATCTATTCATATACATAGTTAAGTGATTTTTCCTTGCGTAAAAACTCTGTAAATATACTGCACTGCCCTTGTATTTTCCCCTTTGCATATTTAAGCTTAGGAATCACTGCATGTTGCTAGATGAAACATGGTCTTGTTCTATTTAATATTATTATTGCATTACTGTATTGAAAACAGCACTGTATATGTGATTGACACAATTGAGATCCTTTTCAAGCATATAGTGATAAAATTCTGCATGTTCACAAACTTCCTTTTTCTCTTCTTTTTACACTCTACTCTTTGGATATTGGTTTTATTCATAAGAACAAATAACCTGAAACTTTTTGCCTATTTCCAGGGTAAAAATAAATGTTACTTGAATCTCAACATCATTTCTCTTTTTTCTTTTCTCCTTTCCTTTCTCTCATAAGAAACTTCTGTATTTAGTTACATTAAGAGCATGGAGATAATTTACTCACACTTCTGAGCATGGTTATGTTATCTCATGCTTCTTGATCAAAGTTTCTCAAGCCTTAATGGGCATAAGAATTCTCTGGGGATTTTGGAACTAGGAGTTTAAAAAAATTCATGTATGTGTATGTGTGTGTGGATATATATAGTGAAAAAGCTATGCTTAGTATTTCAAAATATTTTGTACCTAAATAAGCATCATTTTGGTTCATTTTCTACAAGCTTTTTGAAATACCAGTCTGAAGTGTTGTATAGATTCTGATTTAGCAGATGGTGTATCAGAGTTTGTCTTTCTTACAAGTCATTAGGTGACACCCAGGATGCTAATTGACCTACCACCCTTTGAAAAACAAGATTTGTAGAAATGTGTTGCCATTTTATTTGAACATAGTAAGTGGTGGTTAGATTTCACAAATAGCCCAATCACCATGTTCCTCAAGGTGGGAATGGTGAATGTAATGGCTAATAGTGGCATCCTTTGCCAATGTAGATAGTAGGATAAATAATATGTATTTAATTTCTGTTTCAGAAAGTTTTCTGCAGCCCTTGATTTAAGGACATCAGTATATACGCTTTAAGATTATATAGAGGGCTCAGTGCGATAGCCTAGTGGCTCAAGTCCTCATCTTGCACACACAGGGATCCCAAATGGCCACCAGTTCTAATTTTCACAGCCCTGCTTTCCATCCAGCTATGGCAGTTGAAGACAGTGCAAAGCCTTGGGACCCTGCACCTTCAGGGGAGACTTGAAAGAGGCTCCTGGCTCCTGGCTTTGGACTGGCTTAGTTCCAGCTGTTGGGGCCACTTAAGGAGTAAATCAACAGAGGAAAGATCTTCCTCTGTTTTTTTTTTAAAAAAGATTATACAGATAGAAATAACTTTCAACCTCTTTTTTTTTCTTCTTCTAAGAAGTTATTTACACATGGATCTTTCTGGGAATAACATTATATTGCAAAGTGAAGCTTAAGTAGTTTGGCTAAATTGTGGTAACTTATTTTATTTCCTATCATAATTCTGCAACTTCCTTGAAGATAGGATTCCTTTTTTAAAGATTTATTTATTTTTACTGGAAAGGCAGATTTTCACAAGGTGAGACAGAGAGAAAGATATTCCATCCACTGGTTTATTTCCCAAGTGCCTGAAATGGGCCAGAGTTGAGCTGATCTGAAGCCAGGAGCCAGGAGCTACCTCCTGGGCTTGCACATGAGCACAGGGTCCCAGTGCTTTGGGCCATTCTCTACTGCTTTCCCAGGCAACAAACAGGGAGCTGGATGGAAAGCGGAGCAGCCAGCGCCCATTTGGGATCCCAGCATGTGTAAGGGGAAGATTAAGCCACTGGACCACTGCACCAAGATTAAGGACAGGAACTGTTAAATTGAATTGTTTGTCCTCTTCTAAATTTCTCACCGCTTAGGCAAAGATTCTCTCCTTGACCAAATCATCTTCTTGTGAGTCCTTTTCTCAAATAGGTCTTTGTCTGGATCCTGCCTGCCTGGACCTCTCTCTAACTGGCCTACCTAGGCCAGTTTTAGCAAGAATCCAATTATGTGATATCTGATCAAGTTTCATATCTGATTAAGTTCACCCCATGCTTGATGTCCACTTTTTTGTATTGCCTTTAGAAATAATCCTCTTAGGGTTAGTTCAGCAAGAATTTCTGTTAGCTGTAATGCCCTAAGGAATTCTTTATCTGATCTAACACTGGCTATAAATCCCTTGCTATCTTCATTATGTTTAGAGTTAAACCTGATCTGTCTCCACTGTCCCAGTATTCTTAATGCAGCAGTTCTTAATAAAGTCTTCTTTACTGTTTAACAAGTGTCAGAACAAATTTTTATATCATGTATGTTTCTTGTTCTCTTTGAGCAATTTTGCCATATGTCACTTAAAAATATTAAAAAATGAAAGTTTAGTTTTCACCCAACTTGAGTTTTAATATAATTTATCATTATAGCTTGATTCATATTAACAGTGAATATCATTTGAAATTTAAAGTTTTTCAAGATAACATTGGACATAAATTTGAATTCTTACTAACCTTTTAGGCTGTAAAAAGATAATTTTCAGAATAACATAAAATCGTGTCTCAGATATAATAAATACTTGTTAACAATTTTACCATGATTTGAAGGAACCTGACAGATGATATAATGGGCTTAAAGAAGAAGCCAAACAGCACAAATTTATGTGCTCTCACTACCTGAGAGGACAACTTTATAAAGTGATACAAAAGAACTCAAAGACAGTGTACAAGGCTGAAGTCAGTTAACTGAGAAGTTTGTACTTCACAGGATGTATAGTTTTCCATTGAAATGTAGGGTTTTTTTTTTTCCCAGAAGGCAAAGACCATTAGTTAAAAGTCTACACTATAAACATTGACATAAAATTTACCTTTAAAATGTGCAGTGTGTTCATGATAAGTTAATGGCCAAGAAGATATAGACATCTACCTGCTAGGCATTCTTAGAAAACATTGGAAAGAAATGCAACCTTTTGTAGCTCATAACCCCTAGCCTTCAACTGTGTAACCCAAAGACTGAAAATAAAAAAAGTAATATTTTCCCTATATTAGAGTATTTGAATTTCATGATGTGAGTCAACCGCCCACCCATATCAGGTCATTTACAATGAATTCATTTTGGTAATTGAGCTAACTCATTTGAACCAGAAACTGTTGAGAGAGGTCACTATGGTAATTGGAAATCAACCAGTTTGAAACCATTCCTAGAACTACATCTTCATATATTAGGAATCAGGATGAGCTAGTGTATAGCCAATGGAGCCACCAGGTTGCCTCTGCTCTGAGAATGCCATTAGCATGGTTGCATAATATGAGATGTAATAAATCCCTATTATGAGGTTGACTTAAATCTTCCTCACTAGGTGGTATAACCAGAAAAAGTAAAACTCCAAATGAAATCAAGAAATTAGTGCCTCAGGAAAGTGCCTTTAGGGTACATTCTTTGATGCATTTTAGAGCCGTTCTTCCTGTATGCTTTTGTCATTCAAATTTAAGGTAAAGCTTCCAAGATTGGTGGTTAGTGTGTGTTTCTGGATCATTTTCTATACTTCAGGGGCTAACAACCCTTTTCTGTAAAAGTTTGAGAGAGATTAGGGGTGGTAACCTTTCATCATCTTGTCTAGTCTCTCAATGCCCAGGACTGGGCCAAATGGATACAAGGAGTCAGAAACTTGTTCTGGTCTCTACATGTTGCAGAGGCCCAAGTATTTGGACCATGTTCACTGAATTTTCAAGGAAATTTGCAAGAAGCTTGATCAGAAGTAGAGCAGCTCAGATTTGAACCAGCACAGTGATACGAAATGCTTGATGTGACAAGCAATGACTTAACCAATTGTGCCATAATGCCAACTGTTATAGAACAAGTGATTTCATATCTCTTCTTTATTCCTTCTTGCCTGTTAGTACCTGTCTTCTTTTTTTATATATATAAAAAAGATTTATTTGTTTATTTGACAGGCAGAGTTAGAGAAACAGCGATACAAAGAGAAACTAGAGAAACAGAGAAGTGGGTCACTCCCCAAATATCCCCAACAGTTGTCGCTGGGCCAGCCTGATGCCGAGAGTCAGGAACTACATTATTGTCTCAGCATGCAGGTGGCTGGGACCTGAGTGCTTGGGCCTTCTTTCCCTGCTTCTCAGGCACATTAATAGGGTGCTGGGTTAGAAATGGAGCAATAGGAATTGAAATTAGGACTCATATTGGATACTGGCATCATAGATAGCAGTTTAACCAGATGTGCTACAAAACTGGCTCTAGTATCTTATTTCTTTTAATTTCTATTTATACATGTTGTTGGCAGTAACTATTTCATTTTCTTATGGATTGAATTTTTGCTCATAGCATATAATTTCATATTTGTTAAATGTACCATACATTTATACAGAGGTAAAATATAAAATATATTCATGTTATAGGAGTGCCTATGAATCCTGGATTGATTGTTCATGTTGAAGCAAATAACCAATGCCTAATTTGTCTATTCTGTTGTTAATATTATCAGTGTATTGGATTTTCACACCAGATGTTTCTGAAGATAGAGGTGGACTCTTGACCCACTCTGTGTGGCTTTGACCCCCTTGGGCTTTTTCAGCACCTGTGGAGTATGTGAGTGACTGCTTCGCTGTCATTTTATCCGCTGCTACCTCTTGCTGGGCCACATAGCAATTTCTGGCAGTTTTCTTTCATTTGTTGAGTTTATCATTATCTGACTTTCCTGCTCCTTCTGCATGATGAGCTCTACATCTGTGTTTTGCTCAGGGCCTCACACAGTGCCTGGCAAGGAGTAGGTGCCTTATGAATATCAGTGCCAGAATGAATGGTAACACTTACAAAAGAGGCCATATTTTAGTGGCAGAGTAGATGGTTCATAGCTTTCTGTATTATAAATGGATATTTAGAAAATTGGTTTTTAGAAAAATTGGTGTCAAACAGATTTGAGTTCAGCATGAAATTATGTGTATTAAAAATCAAGCACACAGCAGAAGGAACCAATTCTTGCTAATATGGTGTTTATAAAAATGGCCTGCTTCTTTAAGACAATCAAAAGTACCATATGGTTAGAGTTCATTGAAAGAATGTCAGACCTGTTTTACTTACAGTGTACCTTGTAATTGTCTGTTTTCTTTGGAAAGTGATATAAACGAAGTGTTCCAGCAGGCAGGAACAGAGCAAAAAAGCACTGAATTAGAATAAAAGCGCCTGAGTTTAAGGTCTGATCTCTGGGTGACTCTGAAGACTGCTCTTTTCTCTTTGGGCAAGTCCGTGAACTTGTCTGAATGAAGTAACAGCTCTTAGGTTATTTGTGAATATCAAATGGCATTTCTGTTAAGTGTTTGTACAATCTCTTAAGCTTGGCACCCATTTAACTTAGTGTATTTTACTGTAAAAATTACTCACCACAATTATGGAGGCATCAGCTAGAAGGCAGTAATAGTGCTCAATTTTCAATCCTTTCTTAAGAGTTGAGAAAGACTGTTCAAAAAATTGACCACAGTTTTTTTCATACCCTGGATTTAGTTTAATCAAGGTGATGTTGATAGTTATGATACAAGTGATGAAAGAAAGCAGCTATTATTTTATTAGTATCCATTCTTTGGCAGTGATATTTCTAAGCAATTTCTGTGTACTAACCAAAAGAATTTTTCTTGCCTGTCTTCCTGTGTTTTGCTGTTTTTGTTCCCAGTTTCCCTGTTAATTAAGCAGGTTAGAGAATTGAGGTTCATTTCTCAGTGTCCTCTCAGCTCTGTACACAGAATCTGGGTAACCTCGAGGCCCATATTTGTACTATTGCCAGTAGTTCTCTAACACGCATCAGATTCTTATGTTCAGTTTGCTAATACCCAGGTTGATTTGTACTCTAGAAAACGTGATTCAGTGGGTCTGGAGAAAGGCCTGGGAATTTTCAAGTGATAATGTGTATGTGGGAACCACACTTTGAGAACCCATTCACTCTACAATGCTGTTCATGTTTCTTTTCTTTTTTTTTTTTTAGGATTTATTTTATTTTTATTGGAAAGGCAGATATACAGAGAGGAGAGACAGAGAGGAAGATCTTCCTTCCAATGATTCACTCCCCAAGTGAGCGCAACGGCCTATGCTATGCCGATCCGAAGCCAGGAGCCTCTTCCAGGTCTCCCACGTGGGTGCAGGGTCCCAAGGCTTTGGGCCATCCTCAACTGCTTTCCTGGGCCACAGGCAGGGAGCTGGAAGGGAAGCGGGGCTGCCGGGATTAGAACCGGCACCCATATGGGATCCTGGGTATGCAAGGCGAGGACCTTAACCACTGCGCCACCACGCGGGGGCCCTGTTCATGTTTCTTAAAGAATTCAAGCCTGTTCCTTTTTGTGCTTTGCCTTTGTTCTGATTCAAAATATTCTGGAATTTCCATGTTCTCTTGGATTTTCCAACTCTTTGAAAGGTCAGGGAAGAATTTCAAAAAATGCTCCATTTTTAACAAAAGCCGTTCTAAAATGGAAGCTGGATACCACTGTTTTCTCTAATAAGTGATCCTAATGATCTCCCACCTTTCATAGCAAGGTAATCTCTTTTCCTTGGTAAACTTTGGTCTAGATCTGTTCTGTGATAACAGGAGTTTTCACAGCCCAGTATGTTCACTGTCCCATGGATCTGTCAGGTCAGTGATTTATGCTACTGTAAAGAAAGAACAAAATATTCTTCCTTTCTATCAATAGGTTCATGATTGAGTTCGCTGTAACAAAAGATGGATCAACAAGAGAAAAGCAAATTTATTTAATTTGTTTAATGTGGTATAGGATTAGAGACAAAGACTCTTCCAGATGGGGAAATGCTCTGGTAGCCAAAACAGAATCTACTGTCTATAGATAAGAATTGCCTTGTTATCATTAATCTGTAATTCACATAGTTGTTAAACAGCTCTCAAGGTATCCACAAAATAACCTGATTATTAGGAGGTGCAGTTTCACTGAAGCACATTTTTTCCTATAGATGTTTTCATTATATATATAATTTGGAGCTAATTGTGTTTGTTTGACTGGGGTGGCCTATATATATGTTAGATGTTAGACATCCTAAAGAAAGTGTTGGGTGGCATTTACTGCTATGATATGTGTACTCCCCTTTGAGTGTAACCTATCAGCTGGTCACTCCTTGCCAATTATCTTTAAACACAAGGCTAAGTGAATGTCCTATGACTGGCTCCTCCCTTTCCATGGCAAAAAGCAAAGAAAAATTCTTTGTGTAGAAGCAATCAGAAAGCAAGGGTAGAACTTGGTTTCCATGCAGGAGCCCCTCTGAGACACCTTTCCAGTGAACCTGAAAATTGGAAGATTTTTGCCAAGTTGAGGCCTGAGGCAGCCTTTGGAGGATTTGCAGCAAAGAAAGAGGATTTCTTCAAGTGTGTCAGGTAGGCTTTTAACTAGAAGCATAATCATTTAGTCAATTAGCAGGATGACTGGTGCTGATGAGTTTTCATTGATGATTTGCTTTGTTGCAATGTTAAACTAGCATTGACAGTTGACAGGGACTACAACTGTTTAATTACCTCTCCTACCCAGGAGTCATCTGTTGAAAACCTTCCTCCCTACTGTTTAAGAGAATGAAAGAATAACACTCTTTTTGTAACCCGGGTATCTTCAGCTTGGGGTCCGTGTTTGCTGTATCAATGCTATATTACACGTACAAATAACTAGAATGGCACCTTTTAAATTAGTTTGTTGCAGATTGGGGTTCAAAACTGCAGGTTTGGATAAAATTTGTCAGTGATTTTCATTGAGTTGTTTTAGCAAACTCTGATCAGAGAGACTATTTTATTTTTATTTTTTGTATTAGTGTAAAGATACCTGACTTCTCACTAAGGCTCTCTCTAGTTTTGTTTCTAGTAGAAAATACTGCCTAGAGGAGTAATGCAATGGCTAGTTCAGCACAAAGACTTTTAAAAAGAAATTTTCAAGGTAAGCAAGTTCCTACAGGAGATAACACTGTTGATACTTTTTTGCTTTTCTAAAATATAGGGAAAGATATTAAAACTGTAGTTTAAGAATTGCAATCCATTTGTTTCCTTCTGCTTCAGTCATGGGTGAAAAGTGCTGTGAAATCTGCATCATGTTTTGAAGCATGGATGATATGGTTAAAAGAAAGTTAAAAATCCCAACCCAGCATAAGCAGGTTTAGGATTTTCTAAATCAGGCCTCCAAAAGTAAACAGCTCAAAAAGCATCCCATAATATTTATGAACAATTTCTCAATTTTATGCCCAGATATTTCTGTTATACTTAGTGAAAGAGATGATCCAGGCTGAACAAAAGAGCAGAACCCTTTTTAGATTGAATAGACTGAACAATTCAGTAGTGAGGTGCACAATTGCCACTCTTTCAAGGAAAGCTTTCATGTACGGCACTTTTATAACTTCTTCCATTGCAAAGAGAAAAACTGTAAAGATCATGGGAAAAATAAAAGGCAAAAGAAAAAATGCAAAGGAATACTCCATCTTTTGCATCTCTATAGCTACTTGTTTCATGGCTGTCCTCACTAACTTCCACCAGTTTAAAGAAACAGCATGACTTTTAAGAGGGCATTTCATGGCCTGGCAAGGTGGCTCTGTTGGCTAATTCATCACCTTGTATGTGCTGTGATCCCATATGGGCAACGGTTTTTGTCCTGGCTGCTCACTTCCCATCCAGTTCAATGTTTATGGCCTAGGGAAGCAGAAGAAGAAGGCCTAAAACCTTGGGATCCTGCACAAGCATGGGAACCCAGAAGAAGCTCCTGGTTCGTGGCTTCAGATCTGCTCATCTCCAGCTGTTGCAGCCATTAGGGCAGTGAGCCAGTGGATAGAAAGTCTTTCTGTCTCTCCTTCTCTGGATAAATCTAAACTGCTTTTGCAATAAAAAAATGGATCTTTAAAACCAACACAAAAATCATTTCACTATTTTCTAAACAAATAATAAGATATGACTACCATTATTTTTCTTTCTTCTATTATTTTAAAAAATGTTCATTGCTTCAGCTGTACGTTCCTGTGTTTACCTTGAAAAGAAAAGGCAATATGGATCATCAGTAACGGTCATCTGAATTTGCTTTCACAACTGTCAAGTCAGTGGTAACTGCAAAAAAATGGTCTTTCGAATTTCCTGTGGCTCATAGCAATCTCAGTCAACATTTCCTAAATGCCATCTTTGGACGCAAACAAATCTAGTTCTGTCCCGCTTAATTGATAAATCCAAATACATGATTCCTATCTGGTGGTGGATTACAGCACATTTCTTACAACTTGAGTCTCTGGACATCTGTGTCAGAATCGTAGGAGGTGCTTATAAATGAGGCACGTTTGTGGGTTTGTTCCTGGAGTGATGAAACCTGAATCTTGGCACTGGGCTTGTGGGATGGACTGGATTGTGCAATGTTCTCACATTCTTCAAGGAAAGCATTAGTACGTTTTACTTCTGAGCAAGTTTTATGTGAATAAAAGTCCTCATGATTGGGGTAAAGTGTTAAATGTGATTTTGGAAGAAAATATGCATTTACTACAACAGATGTTGTATGTTCTTTGTCTTATTCTTTTATTCTTTGCTGTCAAAATTTGACATTAAAATTCTTGGAAACTCCTGGGTCTGCTGTTGTAGCACAGTTGATTAAACTCCCAGCATGTCAGAGCATCAGTTGAATGATTCTGATCCACCTTTCTGCTAGTGTGCCTGAATAAGCAGCAAGACATAGCCTAAATATGTGGGTCCCTGCTACCTGAGTTCATCGTGGTCTACCCCCATGTGTTGTGGCCATTTGGGGAGTCAGCCAGTGGATGGAAGATTTCTTTCTCTCTCTGTCTCTGCTTTTCAAATGAATAAATAAGTAACTCTTAAAAGTCATAAAAGAAAAAAAAAATTGAAACTCCCTCATAGACTGCATATGCACCTAGACATCATAATTTGCACATCATGTCAGAAGCTTTGAGTAATTCTTTTAAGTCCATTCATTGGCATTGATGGCTGCCCCTTATATCCTAGGAGCCCTTTGTTTTAATGGGGAAAGGGAAGTGAAAAGCACTGAGTAAACGTGGCAGAGATCTTCAAATCACCCCTTCAGCTGAATCTTCCGTGCACTGAAGGGTGCGCACATTCAAGGGTATGGATGGGAAAGAAATAACAGCTTGTGTATGGTTGGCCAAGTTGTGTATCCTGTGGTAGAACTTCTTCTGCATTAGAGAGGGGACTGTTTATGACTTACCTTCCGTGTATGGATCTCATCAAACACAACTCCAACATATTCTGCCTTTTTAAATTAATTATACCCCTGACTTTTTAGTGTTTTCTCAGTAGACAATTTCTGTGAAGACCAAATAGAAAATGCTTCTATGTGCTTCAGATAGCATCACCTCAGAGAACATAAGAAGACACACAGTTATTTTGAAATTATTTATTAGAAAAAAAATTCTGGATTGAGACTGGACTAAAACCAGAGACAAATTACATGTGAACATTTGTTAAAACTACATTTTTCCATGCTTGAACAGTACCTGTTAATACTGGTCAATTGCACATGGGTCTAAACAAATTATTAGCAATGTTGAATCTTGGTCCAACATTATGGGTCCCCCCCCCACCACCACCACCACAATATCTTTATAAATTATACAAACTTTATTTCAATTGCTGAGAAAGACTTGATGTTGGACTTCTGGAATTTAATTGTGTGCTGTTTTATGGTGTCTGGCAATGTGATTCCACTCCCTGACATATTTTACGGGGCTTTTAAAAAATAAAGATCTTCTGACTTTGTATTCTCATTTACTAAAAAGCATTCATTCCTTTGGTTCAATGCTATTCGTATTGTGAACTTGGATCTAGTGTTATTGTTTTGTAAAAATATCCTCAAAATCAAATGTCATAGAATATAAAGCCATCTTTGAAGCTATGATTGATACAGAGAAGATAAAAGGAAAGAGTATATGAGGACTGTGTTAGGTGTCTAACCTTTCTCTCAGAGCTGCAATCTTATTGCTAGTGTGGAGTAGGTGGCCAGGATTGCCTGCATTAGAGAGCAAGAGAGAAAGTGCTCAGGTGGATGCAGCACTGTGCATTTAGTTAGACATCTCTGTTTAATTTACAGTTTCCTGGAGAGGGTTGTGCTCTGGCTGTCTGCTGTATTGGGTTCCAGGGAGCCCTCTGAAAGGTGTGCATAGATAATAAATCCCATGCATTGCACGACATATTGATGGCTGTGTTGATGAGAGATTGTACAAAGTCAATAGTTGATTCTGTTTGATGGTGGCAAGTGCATTTAATAATAAAGTCATGTTTATTGTGGCTTCAGCAAACACAACTGGAAGCTACTATGTCATTGCTGAAAATTCCTAAGCAGAGGTGAGCATGTGAAGCTAAGCAGGAAACCTAAGTGAAAACTATTATTTTTTGTTTTAAAACAATTTAGAACTCAGGTCACAGAGAGAGAGAGTAATTATAATTCTGACTCATGACACACTGTCATCCATGATACGTTCTGTTTATTTATTTCATGGTGTAACAGTCATAAAACCTGTAACTAAATGTTGTCTCTTTTTGCCCTACTTCTAATTCCTCATAAGAGGTAACAAACCACAAAATCATATCTTATATTTTGTCCTTTTCCTTTTAAAAAATGTTTTCTTTATGTCTTAATTTTTTGTTTCTTTTTATTTTTCATTCTTCTGCTATGAATGATGCGAATTCTTACTGATTTTCTAATATGAACAAGCGAAAGTAAACATGGACCTATTGACAACCGGAACATAAACAGTGGTTACAACAAACCATAAACAAAGCCGTTCTTTGACCCTAGAACTGATGAGACTTTTTTTTCTTTCACTGCCTCTCTCTGAGAGGCCAATTCCATTCTGCTTCAATTCTCCAAACATTAGAAGTGTCTAGTAATTCCCCTTGCTAACTTATTATTGCAGTTGCTTTTGGGTACTCTCCCCTTTCCTATGGTAAGCAGAATCACTTTTTGACTGCCAGTGTGATCTTGGTAGCTTTTTGCTGATATACTTTAACATATATGCTAAAGTTTCTTGTAAGTATTAATATATGGATATTAGTGTATATACACATATACATATCAATATACTGAGGAACCAATTTTCTAGGTGATAGGAAATGTGAATACTCAAGTTATAATCTTAGAAAATCTAACCAATTTCCAATTAAATGTTTCTCATTATATTTTGTTTTCACCCACCCTCACAAAATAATCTGACCCATTTTTACATTCAAATTAAATGCACAAGACAGTCTGTATATATATCGTTAGATGTATCCCTTACAGCATGGGAATCGCTTCCTTTTTGTTTAAGTTAAAGGAATGCATGTTTATCTGTGGTCATATATGATGCATTTCGATAGTTGAATGTGCTTAGCGTAATTTCTTTTTACATTTTAGCCTATAAAATTCAGTGGTCTCATGTCCATGTATTTTTCTTTCTTATTGTTGTCCTAGTGCTTTGAGTGTGTCCTCAAACTTGGGTGGGCATTTGAGAATCATCTCCAGAGGCTGTATTTCCAGGAGAAACATCAAAAAAATTTCAGATAGAGAGTCCTTCAGTGTTTCACAAATAGGTGTATTTGTCACTAGTGTTAATAGGAAGGTCCCCATACAGCATTAAGGAAGATGAAGTATTGTCATGTTGTTGATAAGTACAAGACAGTATTTGCAAAGCAGATAGTACAAAGTTTTGGGGCATCCTAAGAGTTAAACTGTGTGTGGTATTTGGTGAATGAATGAATTGGTGTAAGGGAAATTATATTAACTGTACTAGTTCAGCAGTTCTGGAGATGGAGTATGGTATTTTCTTGAATTTTCTTTTACGAGCAATCATTCCTATTTAAAGCTCATTGCTAGGGATAATATTAACTAAATAGATAGGATTTTGGTCTCAGGGAGCTTAGATTCTTGGGCAAGGAAATAAACCATAAAAAAAAAAAAGATTTCAGCATTTTTAGGACCAGCTTTTATACAGTGCTTTGAAAGAAAAGATGAAAGTTCTCTGTGAGTAACAGCAGTCTCCCCTATTTGGCATCCCCCTTTGAAGTGAGGTGCAAGTAGATGCAAAGAAGGTAAGGACGTGGTTGGTGGGGGGAGTACTCTGTCAGGAGTACTCATGCAACTGAGCATATATTTGAACTCATAGCCACAATTTATTACAGCAGAATACAAAGCAAAGCAGAAGTGGGGAAAGGCAGGTGGGACAAAAATCAGAGGAAACCAGATGAAATTTTCCAGGAGTCCTCTCCCAGCAGAAGTATATTGGACATAACTAATTCTTTCACCATTAGGTTGTGGCAACCCAAGTGAAATGTTTAACAGGAAGCTCATTGATGTCTCACCATCCAATGGCTTTGTTGGAGGTGGGTCATGTAGGTCCCTTCTGCCTAACAGGTACCAAAAATTCTGACTCCTAGGAGGAAAGTAGGTATTTAGCACCAACGGTGTTTTCTGAATAAATCATTTAGGCATAGTGACCCCCTCTTTCCAGGGGTGGAAGAAATCTTCCAAAATTCAAATGCCCAGAAGCCTGCCAAGAGCTGACCTTACGAGCAGAATGGTTTTTTTTGTTTTGTTTTGTGTTTGTTTTATTTTTTTTAAAAGGCAGCATTGGTTCTTTATATTATCTCTGTCTGCACAACAGAATGGCTGAAGGAAGCAGTTGTGGGCTTGTCAAGTTAGTTACACTGGTCCCTTTGCCCCGTGTCCAGTTGAGGACCAGCTCTTCTTCCCATCTAATTCCCTGATAAGGAATCTGGTGCCCAAGAAAGCAATGTGGGATGGTCAGATACTTGGGCTCCTGCCGCCCACATGTGTTATTGGATGGGTTTCTGGTTTCTGCCTGGCCTGCACCTTGCCGTTATGATCATTGGGAAGTGAACTAGTTGTTGGAAGATATCTGTCTCTGGATCTCTCTATGTTACGCAGTCTTTCAAGCAAGTCTATAAAAAAAGGAAAACAAATGTCTTTGTTTTTAAAATTTTAAAATAAGAAAAAAAAAGGAGAGAAGAAACTGCCAAGTGCGGGAAGTTGATGATCATTATTAAACTTGGATGAATGAGTTATTGGCGATTCATTATACTTGTCTTTTATTTTATTTGATAATTATTAAAATGAAAGAGTAGAGTGGTAGGTGTTGGTCAGTCATGGAGGGGTCTAGATTTGCTTAGTTCAGTGCAATTGATTTCTGTTTATTTTTTTAAAGATGTATGTATTTTTATTGGGAAGTCAGATATACAGAAAGGAGAGACAAAGAGTAAGATCTTCCATCCAATGATTCACTCCCCAGGTGGCTGTAACAGCTGGAACTGAGCCAATGCCAGAAGCCAGGAGCCTCTTCTAGTTTGCCCACATGGGTGCAGGGTCCCAAGGCCTTGCGCTGTCCTCAGCCACCCCTCTCTCCCGCACCTCCCCAGGGCCGCAAACAGGTTGCTGGATGGGCAGTGGGGCTGCTGGGATTAGAACTGGCAGCCATATGGGATCCTGGTACGTGCAAGGTGAGGACCTTAGCCACTGGGCTACTGTGCTGGGACCTGATTTCTGTTTAATTTTTAAAGATTGTTAGTACCTATTTCCATTTAATTCATGCAATTAAAGATATCTTTTACTTAGAATCTGTTATTTTCCAGGGCTGTAACTGATTTATGTGAAAGATACAAAGGTCAGTAGCCCGTTAAACTTACTGTCCCGTGGGCATAACTACCAAATGGGTATGCCTCTATGTTCTTCCTCACTTTGGTGTTAGAAAGGATTCTTGAGAATTAAAGAAAGCCAGCTGCTGCAGGTTGTATGAGTATCCATCAAGGTTACAGTTCATGACGCTCACTACCTTGGGGAGGCACACGCATCTCTCTGGCTTGGAAAAATAGTTAGTGAGCAAAAATGACAACAGGGATTTTGTTTGGGAGGTTTGCCTTTAGAAGTGGCTTAGCAGGAGAAGAGGACCTATTGGGTTCTCTCCTTGAGGTGATCTGGTTTTGAAAGGAGAGATGCTATGTGCTAGCTTCTGTTTGAAAGGGGAGAGGAAAGCCATTGATTTGGAGCACATGAGAGGTGGCTTTATTTGAAAATGCTTTCAAAAGCTGTTTTGACAAGAACAGGGAGGAGGCGGTAGTATCATTAAATAAGCTGGCAACTTTTGTAACCAGCTTTTTGGTTTTCCACCTCAAGGGAGAGTCAATAAACTTTGATTCCTAGCATTAATGTAATTATTTTGATTTTTCTGGCTCATTCTGAGGAAGGCTGCAGAGCTGCAATATCAGATGGCCGCGAGCGATTCAGAAATCCCTAGTCCCCAAGGACACCTACTGCTGTTCAGAAGTAGCGGCAGAGGGGGTGGAATAAATCATTTCCTGTGATCTTGTTAGTGTTGAGAATATTACCGGGAAGCAAATGCCTTGCAACATTAATACCAGAAGGCTACTGTGGGCAGAGGAGAAATATAATACAATTTCTCTAGTTTTCAGAGGTTTCCTTTAAATATGATTTTCTCTTTATGCATTTTTAAAGTTGTTGTATGAGGGTTTTTTCATCCTTTCTGGATCTGAAGATTCTTTTTTCTACATTATCCTGTCTTCTGTAATCCAGGGATTCTCCTTGTGACTGCTTCTGAAAGCTGTCACACACTTCATATTATCAATTATAACGCCATTACTAGGTGCAGTTCATTTGGGGAAAGGTCCTGTGATATAACTGAGTTGTTTACTTGAGCTGAGTGATAAGCAGCCTTCATAAATAGGTAGGCAAGCTTCACCAAAGATCTGTCATGTGTAAGCCTGGTGGTTTTCTTCTTCTCTAGAAAATGCACTGCATTTAACTTTTAATATTAATATGCCAGTTGAAGAGGAAGGATTTAAGAATATGAGTAGTCATGAGAGGAAAAGAGCAATTGACATCTAAAGATAGTATCTGAGTCTTAAGAAGTTAAACTTTGATCAGGAGAGATGTAAAAAAGTTGCAAAGTTTTCTTCCCCTTCTCTCCTAAGGAATAAAATGCTGAGGTGATATCTGTGTATTTACACTGTTGCTCTTTTTTTCCTTTTTACTTCAAGGCTTACTAACAATAATGTTATGCTGGTCTCCTGTAAATTGTCCACATACTTCAAGGCCTAGGCCATCAATCATCATTTTCATAATGTCAGCAAGCAGGCCATGGCATTCTGAGTGCTGTGAACACAGCTTCCTGGAAGCAAACTTCAGTAGTTTAGGGCTCTGCAATTAGAAGACCAGCATTCCTTACTTAGTATGTCATTGGTTGGGAAGAAATTTCCAATTTAATTTTCTCTAGTAACCTTCTCAATTTTAGGCCCTGTCTGTATACCAAAATCATTTGTCATGTCAGTCTAAGACAAAAAACAAATGAAAGCTAAGTCATTAGGTGTTTGGAGGTTTGGGAGCCAAGGAATCTGGCATTTTGCAATTTTCCCAAGTGGATACTCACTGTCATTAGTTGTGTGATTGGCTGCTATACGCACTGTTATCCACCCCTCTGAAGATTTTGTTTTCTCTGTCCAAAGAAGTTTTTAAGTGTTTTTTCATCTTGTAATGTTTCTGAAATAGTATCTTACAGTTGTTAAGTTTTGTGTAGTTGGAAAAACTGTCATGAAGCCAATGATTTTTCAATTTATGACATGGTACTTTTCAAGTGCTGTGTCTCTGTTTAGTTTGTATCACCAGCTTCTCTTACAAAATTGGAGTTGCTGACCAACTGGTCATCTCCTAGCCATCCTAGCTACTTGTAAATCCATTTTCCATATTGATATCACACTGATCTTATAAGACACATGAGAATCTTGTCATTCCTTTGTTCCACATTCTTTAATGGCCTTCTATCACTTTGAGGAGGAATTTCTGTGACATTATTGTAGCAGACAGCACTTTGCAGTATCGGGCTCTTGCTTTTTTCATTTATTGTCTCCCACACGCAGTATACCCCTCTCATTACCTCCATGTTGTCAGAACATCTCATCATTCAGAAACTATGTGGTTACCATATTTATGTCCTGTTTGTTCCAAAAGTGAATTTTTTGCTTAGTTATGTTTAATATTAATTTCTTTGAAAAATAAACGTTAAACATCCTAAATAACATCCTAAATGAAAAAAAAAAAAACCCTTAATGGAAACCAGCTTTCTTTTTTTCTGCAGAAGAGCTTCCTTTAAAAAAAAAAAAAGGAATTAAAAGATATTGTAGTTTTTTATGAACTTGTTGAAGCCAGTTTGTTTTAATCTCAAAATGCATGAATCTTTTAAAATGAAAAAGTTAGCCTTTTTATTGATAAAAAACAAACTTACTGCCTATAGTGTTTTGGTCATCAATCTTTTGCAACGAGTCTTCCAGCTGAAGGTCTCTGCTTTCTGTTATCGTGAAGTTTTGTACGAGGTGAGCTTTCTTCTGGCTTAGAGCATGGGCCTCTCTTCCTTTCTCCTGGGTCTTCTTTCTTTTCACCTACCCAACTTGTTTCCGTTTAAATAATCCCTTCCTCAAACTCAATTTGAGCCAACCTACTGCCTTCTTTGTACAAAATGTACAATTCCATTTACTTACGCAAAGTAATAATGATCTGTATACTCATATTCTTTCCTATTTAAAACTTGTGTGATGTAACTATAATAAATAGAAGAAAGAAGAGAGAAGTGATTTTCAATAAACTCATAGTATTTTAGTGTCAGTGCTCACGGGTAGCTAAATTTGGGAGCATAGTGAATTACATACTTAAATCTACTTAATGTACATAAAACTGTATTTAAGAACTTCAGACATAGGGTGAACATTTGATGAAAGCAGTTGACACTACTTGGTATGTGTATCCTATATTGGAATGGTAGGGTCAAATCCTGGCTCCATTTCCGGCTCCAGCTAAGGCATACTCCAGGAGGCAAGTCAGGTGCTTAGGTCTCTGCCTCTCACTTTTGTGAGCCAGATTGAGTTCCACCTGTTTGATAAGCCTGGCCCAGTCTTGTAGACCGTGGATATGTAGGGTGTGTGAACCACTGAAAGGGAGAGCTCTCTGATTCTCTATCTCTGTTTCTCTGTGTCTCAAAGACAAAAAAAAAAAAAACCACTAAAAATTAAAAGAAATTATCAAAGCCATTCTGTAAAAGGAGTATAGGAAATAAGAGAGAATAGTTGTGAAGAACATTAAAATAAATGCTACTTTTAGAAGCAGTACCAACATATATGTGAAGAGAAAAAAAAAGAGGGAAATAATCTTACTTTAACTAGGGTTGGTATGAGAAAATAAATAATACAGCTGTGAGATAGGGAATATAAGCAAGTGTGCCATTTCTGCCAATGCACTGGGATTATTTATAAGGGTGACTGCAAAATAATTCCCTGTGTTACAATAAGGGACTGAGTGGTATTGAAGAATCACAAGAATAGCACCTCTAATCTTGAAATCCTCCCCTAGGTTGAGGCATACATTTGGTCTCTAGTTCTTAAAAAGCCTTTCAGTAGGCAACAGGGAATAAGAAATGGATTGGAAAAAGAAACAGTAATCTAAAAAGCCATAAAGAAGTTGTATGGGAGACCTCATGGGACAGTTTCACTGTAAGATGGAGTAACAAGAAGCAAATCTAAAAGTAAGTAAATAATTTTACTCTGTCATTTTCACAATGTGTGTTTCTCATCACTGTGCTGCAGAATTTTTAAAAGGCATGTACTTAGCAATAAATAAGACTATTAGTACAATTTGTTAATAGCCCTGAGTGCCATGTGTCATTGTCAGTTTAATAGTATTTGGAACTAAAACTGTTACTCTCATGTATTTGCATGTGACAGATGTGTATACAGACTAATATAGTTGTGTTAAATTGGTCTACTGAGTACCCAAAACCTCCTTGCTGTCAGTGATATGATTTACTTAAATAGTGAAAAATTGGTAAAGTGTTAAGCCAAACAAACTACAGAATTCTTTGTAGTTTACATACTAGTCACATTCTTGAAAAATTGAAATGTGTAAAAACCACTTTGGGCTATGTAAAGTAGATCATCATAAGTTTTTTCCCCATTTGCATTAAATGTCTGATGGGACTGGTAATGGTTACGAGGGACTCAGGATCATTTCTCATTATGTGGGCCTGTCCCACACACCTTAGAAATCTAATATCCCTGGTGCCTTTCATGAAATGCTAATATTGTCTTCTATTAATGAGACAGTTCTTCCCCCCAAAAAATCCCTCTAGAGGACAGTATCCCTGCTCATTACTACCATACAAAAATCTGAAGTGTTCTGCATTGTTCCTTTTTTTTTTTTTCTGTGTTAAACACACTTGGGGTAATTTGTTCTGTGGTCCTCTTCTTTGACAGATACAAGATTTCTTAAGCTTTCATTTAATCTTGTATCTGCTTACATAGGTTGATGCCAAGCATATGGAAAGTATTCACAGGATATTTATTGAGTGAAAAAAGGGTAGAGACCACTTCTTAGGTTCTGTTTACAGTTACCTTGATAAATCCATTGGAGACATGGAAAATGATATTTTGCAAGGGTACCCACACATGTAAGTATATTTGCTCTGGATAATCCTAGTTGTCAAAGTCTTGTGCAGTTTACCATTTTATTGTAAAGGTAATCTTACATTTGGAAAGTATTTTTACAATTGAACTTGTAAAAAATTTCTGTCAGTGTAACTAAAACAAATTTTCCCATCAACCAGTGAGTATTCTAGAATGTATATAATTTTAATTATGTTCAGTACACTTTCAGCCTTAAAAGTTGTGTTTGGATTATAAATTGTTTATAGTTACACTTCATATGAACAACTTATCTGAAGGTTGTTCTTGTCCTTGTCCCTGTCCCAAGAGAAAGAACTTCTACTTCACCGTGGCGAAAACTAGATGCTGTGGAAATGCCATCTGTACCATGCATGGTCCCATGTCAGTGGTTTATCAGTTGCCCCAAATTTTTCCCAGACTCATAAAGGCCTGTTAGCTCTGAAATATTTGTTTCTTAATTATTTGATGGATTTATGTCTAGCTTCACACATTGTGTTTTTTCTACACTTTGTTTTCAACTATACAGAACTTCTAGTTACAACAAATGGTTGGGTTGGGCATTTGGCACAGTAAGTTGCCCCTTAGGATGCCTGAATCTCATATCTGAGCGTCTAGTTCCTGTCTAGGCTACTTCATTTCCTATTAATGGACACCATGAGAGGGAGTTTAAGGACTTGTGTCTCTTCTACTTAAATTGAGTCTGTGAATGCTTTCTTAGTCTGGCCTGGTCCCAGCTGGTATAAGCATTTGGGGGGAATAAAGCAGCAGAAAGCTAGAAGACCTTCTTCTGTCTCATTGGTTTTCAAGCAAAATTTAAAAAATTAATTTTTAACAAGGATTGAATAGAATTTCTATGTGAATTACCAGGCCTTTGTAAATATTTGCATTAGGAGCAATGAAACATCCAGAAGTAACAGTCCTTTTTGGGATTGAACTCTTCATTTGGGAGTATAAATTTTTACACAGTTATGTTTTGCGTTTTATATATCAATTCTCCCTTAATTAAAAAAAACTCATATCTGAATTTTAAAAAGTTTATTTTTCTTGAAAGTTAGGTTTAGAATTAGAGACAGAAAAAGGGAGAGAATGGAGGGTGCGGAGAGGGAGAGAAAGAGAGATTTTCTGTCAGCTGGTTCATTCCTCAAGTGGCTACACCAGCCAGAGCCGGCTTGTGGCCTGGGAAAGCAGTCGAGGATGGCCCAAAGCTTTGGGACCCTGTACCCTTGTGGGGGACCTGGAAGAGCTCCTGGCTCCTGGCTTCAGATTGGCTGAGCTTAAGCCATTGCGGCCTCTTGGGGAGTGGACCATCAAATGGAAGAACTTCCTCTCTGTCTCTCCTCCTCTCTGTATATCTGCCTTTCCAATAAAAATAAATAATTCTTAAAAAAAAAAAGAAATCCTGTGTTATTTACTTTTCTTATAAGTATTAACACAAGAGAAATTATTGCATATCCCCATGAGAAAGATGTGCAAAGAAATCTTCATGGCAGCTTAATTCATGGTGGTTATAAGTTTGAGAGTACACAGATGTCCTTTAATGGGCATAGGTTGTGAACAAACTGTGATATAATTATCATACAATGCAATGCTACTCAGCAATAAAAGGAGATGAATAGTGGAATACACAACAATAGGAAAGTATCTCAAAAACATCATTTAGACTAAGACACAAAGAGTATCCGTTGTATTATTTCATTTATAGAAAAGGCAAAAACCAGCAAGATTAATTCAGGGGGACAGAAGCAAGGAAAATCACAGGACAGGAGGATATTGTCTTGGAATAAGAGTTTATATCCGGGAAATAAGTTTATGTGCTGTTGTGGGTGGAGAATCCTTAGGTATATACACATGTGACAAAGTCATGGAGATGTATAATTGAGATTTGTAAATTTTATAAATGTAAAATTTGCCAGTAAATGTAGCCTACAGAAGAAGAATAATATATTTGTTTTTTTATTAAGCAATATGTATGCTTATTAGAAAATTAAACAGCTATAAGAAAATAAATTATTCATATCCTTACTATGGAAGTCATTGGTTAATTTTCTTCTAATCTTTTATCTGTTCTTATATATATATATATATAAGAACTTATAATAAGAACAGATATATATATAAAAAAATATATATATATAATAATCCTACTTAATCTTTTGCCCCTTTATTTCTCTTTCTATGTGTTTTACATAGTTTACATTTGTACTTAACTGGTTTTCCAAATCTGGGAATAGTTCTTCCTGAGCGAAAGGGTTTCCAGAGAAATTCTTTTGGTTATTTATGATGTTATAGCCATGACAGATTGTCTTCACATTAAGAAGACTGTCATGAATGTAAGAGTTAAATGACAAAGGCAAGTGTAGCTAGAAAGAAAGGAGGGATTTGTTTATAAAGTTTTTTACAAAGGTTAGAAAAAATTTGTTTTCCTGCAGATGAGTAATAGGAATGATTTTCCTTATTTTTTTGTGTCATTTCCTCTGTTTAAAAAATTTTTTTATTGTATTTGTATATGATTGTTGCTATACAGAACTCATTCTAAACTCGCAGATGTAAGAGTTTATGTATTTTCATTCATTTAAGCAACTTTACAACTCTTGATTGGATTTTTCCTTAGCTTCAGGAAGTAAGTAGTCAGGAAGACTGTAGTATTGGGAAATCTTACAGTATTGCCAAGGCTGACACCTCATAACGCATTCTTCTCACAATTCCTATTGCAACGTGTTACAGTTGGATCCAAAGATCTTTTGCAGAATAGCCATGGGATTCTGACTCACTTTTTTACACCAACATGGCAGAAAAATGCGTTGTTTTCTTCCTACCCTGAAATGAAACAAGTGTGAACTTTATGAAAAGGAAGTGTAGTCTAAAACAATGCTAGAGAATTTGCAATGTGAGTTGCCTCATGTATTATATGGTTATTATCTCACTTAAGTTCCCCAGGTAATATAATTGCTAGTATTTAAGAAATCTGTGTTGTTTTGCCACTTCAAAAGAATATTTTGCCCTGAGGCTTAATTAATGTGTTTCTCTCTTAAGCAAGTGTTTTTGACATAATGGAAATACCCTTAAGTAACTTTCAGAAACATCACAGATCAGTGTTTCATGAGACAGACATCAACAAGAACACCTTTGCTCTCAATGTTTTCTCAGTAACCCAAGAATTTGGTTGGAATCATCTTTATTAGAGCCAGCTGTCAGTATGGGTCCCCCTCCCCATGAAAACAAAAGGTGTTACCGAGGAGGATACATAAAGATAGCATCCAAGAGACATTCGGATAAATAAAAGTAGGCAAAATTAATGATGCTCATTAGCAGATGTCACTGCTGGGGATGGAGTAAATTCCTCACCAAAGTGTTTCATACATTACACTTTTCAAAACTGTCAACTTTTTGACTTTGACATATGTCCACGTGAATAGTTTTAATAAGTTCTTACAGTTATTTCTTTGCATATACCCTCAAGAATCCTAGTAAATTGCTGGCAGCTAAAATACATACTTTTTCACCTAGTGATTTGTGCTTCTTTTGGAAATGTGGAGGCTCAGGTCATTATGTACTTACTTATACATGCTGTAAATATTAGTCTCAGAATTAGTTGAAAAATATTGTATGACCAAGTAGATTTTATAGTTTAACGCAATTTCCCACAGGATGTTGCCTGTGTAACTAATGGAATTATTATGCATAAAACTGCTTTTACTGTGGAAGCCAAAATGCAGAATAATAGCTTGTCAAACTGTCATTTGCAAGTGAGATCATAGATTTTATAGTCCAAATTAGGTTGTGTTCTTTTCCTTTTTGTCAGGTCATGTTCTAATAACCATATTGTGCACTAAACCCTGTGATTACCCCAATACTTGACAGATGGTAGGCTGTTAATTTGTATGTAAGAGACAGTGATTGCCAGTGCCCTAACAGCATTCAACAAAATATGAAATGTCAAAATCCACTTTTGGTTGGGTTTTGCTTGACTTCATTTTAGCAAGGTAATGTTAGGCAGAAGAGTTTTAGTCGCTTAGCGGATGTTTTATCTTATTCTTCTGAATGGTTTTTATTAATTCCTAGAATTATAAAGGATTAAGGCTGAAGTAATTTTCCTCTTTATGTGTGTTTTCTGCTTTCCTATAGGGAGTGGCCATCAGCCTGAGTGATCGTTGAAGGGACTAGATGAGAGCTGTGAGCAGACACCATCTAACTGCTCAATGTTCAGAATAGTTGTGGTTTCTGGCATTTACACATGTGTTGGGAGACACAGTAATTTACACATTTTAATGAAAAGGACATAGGAAAATTCACAAAAAGCAACTATTAAGTATAATGAATGAGTTCGGCAATGTGGCCAGATATAAGATCAATATACGAAAATCAGTTTTACTTCTTTGCATTAACAGTGAACACTCTGACTATGAAATTAAGAAAGTAATCCCACAAATAATATATGTTCTCTCTAATGTAAGGCAACCTCCATGCAAAATACTAGATAAATAGACACATAGGTAAACATGAATATACACATGTTTTCCTAGAAGAACAGTATATTGGAGACTAGAATATCAGGTATTCACTGTCCAGCAGCAGGATCTGATAATCATACACGTGGACTACTGTCTCATGGTCAATAGTCAATTTATTAACAGCATCAGACTTCTAAAGACTGAGGATCAGTGAGGCAAAAGGGAGGAGCATTTGATGAATTTACGTCTCAACAGCAAGAGGGAACTTGACTTGAGACTATGGGAGTTCCTATACCTCTTCCTAGTAGTACCTGTCTTGGCTTTGTAAACTAGACTTGCAGATCCAATCATTTGTTCTCCTACACTGGGAAGTGGAGATACATTGCAGTATGCATCCTGAGTAAAAGGATGACTCCCAATGAAACTCTTAATTATACCTTGAGAATAGGATATGAGATTATGTACCATTGCCCATGCCTACAGTACCATGACACACTTAAATAGCAGAACATTGGACTTTGAATATTGCTGAAGGACTATGCCATTGTAATAACATAGGGGAAAAGAGTGGAGGATTAAGGGGTAGTAATAGGGCGTGGGAATTGCTGTGCCTATGGAACTATATCAGGGAAAATAATTGTAATAAAATGATTTTTTAAAAAGGAGTTTCTACTCACAACAAAAGGGGCTTATATTTAATGAACTACTATAATTTTCATGGAATTCTACCATTGTGCATCATATTTCTTGGGAAAGGGGATTTTTTTTGTTTGTTTGTTTCTACTTAGGAAATATTGTTTTGGTGCTGGATTTGTGGAGCAAATGGCTACTGCTTGTGCCATCAGAATTCCATACTAGTCCCAAACTGAGCCTTTGTTGCTGTTAGTGCCTCCTGCTAACATGCCTGGGAAAGCAGAAAATACTTGAACTCCTGCCACCCACAAAGGAGAAACAGACAAAGCTTTTAACTTCTGGCTGTTGAGTGGCCCACTTATCTGTTCTTTGTTACTGTATCTTTCAAAATAGATTTAAAAATTCCTTAAAAAAAAAAAAGAGGACCTGGTGCAGTAGCCTAGTGGTTAAAGTCCTCACCTTGCATGTGCCAGGATCCCACATGAGTGCTTGTTCCTGTTTCTGCTGCTCTACTTCTCATGCAGCTCCCTGCTTATGGCCTGGGAAAGCAGTCAAAGAGGACCCAAAGCTTTAGGACCCTGCTCCCCGGGAGACCCAGAACAAAGGCCTGGCTCCTGGCTTTAGATCTGCTCAGCTCCCACCTTTGTGGCCACATTTGTGTCAGGAATGTGTGACGAACTCCTACTTAAAATATATAAAGAATGCAAATAGGCAATTTTTGAAGAAGATATAGATGATTAGTACATGTATGCCCTTAGGGAAGTTAAGTCAGGTGCAAGCAGAACCATAAGGAGGCATGCTTTATACATGACAGCCCGACTACAATAATTATAATGATAATAAAATACTAATTGCTGGGGTCCGTGCAATGGATGTGGGGGGACATGAAGGTGTGAAGAGTATTGTTCCATTGCAGGCAGGGTCACAAGGAACTTCCCGCTGTGTGGCAGGGCCCGGCGGATGTCTCTACAACCACCTGAATGCAGCTCCACCTCCCTTTGCATGGACACCCGACCACCCCGCTGAGAATTCTGTAATCCATTCAGGCATTGTTTGCTACTGTGGAGTTGGCTTTTTACTCAATGTGAGCTTGGAGGTTAATTATTATTCATACTGTCTTGGCTGTCCCCCTTGACCTCAAGCTAATGTAGGGACGTGTATTTAAGGTTTCATTCTTTCCTTGATCTTTAGGTTCTCCTTTTCTTTGTGATACAAAATCGAGTTGTAGAATAAGAATTTTAGTAGGAACATCTACTGTTTTTAGGTGAAACAAACGGCAGAATTATCCTTGGAAACACCCACTTGACCATGAGGTAAAAAATCTCAGCCAGAGTTTGACTGTTTCTGCATAAATAAAGTGGACAGCTTTCCCACATTTTCCATTATGATCATGAAATCCTAGTGGTCCATTTCTTTCCTCTTTACGCCTCATCCACGCACCCTTCCCAAATTCCGAACTCAGCTGGAGCTGGACTCCAGCAAATAATAATAATAACAAGAAGTAGGTATTGGTTGAGGATAAAGAGAGATTGGAACGCTCATATGTTTTATGGAGCTGTAAAATGCAGAAAGCAGCCTGGAAGTTTGGGATTTTAACAGGCAGTTACCATATGACTAAGAAATTCTACTCGTTCCTGGTTATGTAATAATTAGAATTAAAAGCATTCAGCCACCCAAAACTTGCCCATAAATCTTTATAGCGGCATTACTCATAATAATGAAAAATTGCCACCTCAGATGTCTCTGAATTACAGGATAAACAAAAGCAGGAAGCAGGACCTTCTGTACAATAGAGTGTAACTTGGTGGTTAAAATAGGAATAAAGTATGGGCACATGATAATGGGTAAATATATCTTGAAAGGCATCATTCTAAGTGAAAGAAGATGAGCACAGAAGGCCACACACTGTGTGATTTCATTTATGTGGCATGTCTAGAAAAGGCCAATCCATACTTAATGAGGATTGATGGATTAATAGGACTAGAGGATTGAGAAGAAAATGGGAAGGGGCCGCTAATGGTTATAGGGATTTTTTTTTGGATAATGAAAATGTATAACTAATTGGCACGTTGGTCGCAGAACTCTGAATATACTGAGAAACTAATGATATATACAATGTAAATCAGCACATATTATGATAGGTCAAATACATCTCAGTAAAGCTGTAAAACAAAGCATGTTGGCACTAGAACATGGAAGGTAATTTATTTATTACTGTTAACATGACAGTAATTGCCTAGACTATCAGTATCATACTGCTTAATGCAAACTGAAATTTCTCACCTAAAGAACTTCTAAAACAGGTCTGAAAGAGTCTTTTTTTTTTTTTTTTTTTTTTGGTAACAGAGTTTCTTGCCTAAACAGTAGAATGCTAAATAATGACAAGACCAATGATGAAAGACTGGTGAAAAATCATTCCTCAGCACCTTTGTAAACACTCAGAAATGCTAAACATTCACTGGTTTCCCAATTGTGTAACCATTCATGTCTTAAGAGCAGTGAATTTGCATGCTTGGAATACAAGTACATGCCCTATGTAATGGGCCATATGTGTTATACTGATATATTGTACTGTACATCTCTATATTCTGTGCATAAACATTGGACACTTGTGCTAAATTGGACCCTTAATAGCTTTCTCTTTCCCACTAATTATCCCTAGGTTTTAATTAGCTCTCTTATTCTTCTCTCTTAATTGGTTAGATGGTTTCTGTCAGTAAAATATATATTTAGGATAAATGGATTGTTGATATCATGTGTTAAAATTTAAAAGCCATTTTGGATGTTTCCGTTAAATCTGTATCTTTAGAGTTGCTAAGGCTGTGATTAGTGTTGTCATTTTATGGATTATGAAGAGCAAGGGTCAGTATATTTCAGATTCAAATATCAAATTTACTACAGATTTAAAAATTGCCCAAGTTAACAAAATTCAGTATAATTTAGTTGAAGACTGATTTATTTATTTGTTTGAAAGAGTTACAGAGAATTAAGAGAGAGAGAGAGATCTTCCATCCTCTGGTTCATTCCTCAAATAGCCAAAATAACTGGGGCTAAACTGAGCTGAAGCTAGAATCCAGAAGCTTCTTTTGGGTCTCCCATGTGGGTGCAGCAGCCCAAACAGTTGGGCCATCCTCTGCTGCTTTCAGAGGCATATCGGCAGGGTGCTGCATTGGAACCAGTTACCATATGCTGGTGTCACAGCAGTGACTTTACCCTCTATGCCACAGTGCTGGCCCCTATTTCTTAACATTTACTTGACAGGCACATACACAGATATGGAGATGAAAGTCCACTTCAACTGGGTCACTTCTAAGATTTTGATAATGGCTGGGAATTGGATAGATTGAAGCCAGGAATGGTAAACTCAATCCAGGCTTTCCATATAGGTGGCAGAACCCAATGACAGGAGTGTCACTTCCCAGCATCTGCATTAACAGTCAGCTGGAGTCAGGAGTCAGTTAGGTATTGAACCCATGTTTCTAATATGAAACACAAGCATCCTAACCACTGTGCTAAACTCCTGCCCCAAGAAATGTAATTTGAAAACTAATTGTAAAGCTTGTATTATTCACCTCCAGTAAGTAGTGGGGAATCTCCCCTCTTTTGTTTTTTTAAGGCTATAGGAAGTTAATATTTTGCCTCTCTTTGCATGGTTTATGTTTTCCAATAAAATAAGGAATTTAAAGGCTAACCACCAGATTTTAGAGGTAAGCAGTTATTCCTGATGTGTTTGATTCACCCTTTTTGATGGGTAGTGGTTTAAGAAAACTTTAATGAAGAAAGTGTTAATGTATAGATAATTTTTGGAAGAAATTTTCATTTTCAATAAATTTAAGGTCTACACCCTATTTTTCTCTTTTTTATGTCATTTTTATAATGATAATTCTTCATGGTTGCATGGTTCTTCATCATATTGTTTTGCACCAGGAATTGAAGCAAAATAAAAGAGTTCTCCAGATGAGCTGGAATATCCCCAGTCCACTGATTTAAAGAGGAGGAGAGGTGATTACAGCAGGATAGTGGTCTGAAGCAGAACCCAGGTAGCTTTTTTCCAGCTTAGTGATGAGAGTCATCTTCATACATATCGTGACTTGCTTCATTTTGCATGCAGCTCTCAAGAGCACATCTGTAGCATAAAATGAGGCAGAAGCACATTATTCTTAGTATTGAAGGCAGAGAGCTAAAAAATGGGAAGTTTAGTACTAAAAGCTTACTTTTGAGTCAGCCGACTAAACTTGTGTATCAAGAAGAAAAGGGAGTCAGAGGAGAGAGCAACCTGGTATTTTCTGTACTTAAAGAGTGAAACCAAAATGGGAAAAAAGATATAATCAGAACAGACCACCGTCCTATTTCAGCACAGCATGTAATTCTCAGTTCAGAAAAAAAAAAGTTTTTTTTAAGAGAAAGCATTTTAAGATAATATCTCTAGGAGCCATTTCCATGAAAAACCAGTAAAGCTTGGACTCACCCCTGAGAAATTGCTTTGCAATTGTGAAGGTGTGGAGACATCCTTGGCTTAGGGAGGTGGGTATGTGTGAATGAGCTGATCTGCATGAAAACTTAATAGGAAATGAGAGCCTGTGGTGCTGCCCAGTGAGCTAGTCATGAGGATGTAGATTTGCAGGGAAGCAAAGACCTTGATATCCACGTAGTTCGCTCTGTGGAACTGGATAAAAACCTGGTAACTGTTTTTGAGAACTGACCTTGAAAAAAAACTTTTAGCCATTTTCTAGACAGCCAACTAATGAAATTATGCAAGAGCTTTACTTTTGACCAAGCCCAGCAAACACAGAAAAAAGAACTCAAGTTCCTGATTCCTGCACCACTACCCCAAAGCGTGCCTCTGAAATGTGAAAAAGGACACATTGGCACATCCAAAGTGATTGCCTTTCGGTTCTCTTTCTGAGACAATTCATGCCATCTAGGTGGAGTGGCTAGAAGTTGCATGGCACTGGTAGTCAAATGAATGAAATAAGTATCTCTCTGAGCTGCAGAATTTCTTCATCTGCTGTTGTCACAACAAGCAGCTCAGAGATGCTTGTCTGTTTCATTCAGGGCCATTTATATTTGAACTGTTCAAAGAAAGCAGCCGACAAGTAAAATTTTTTTTTTTTTCCAAGGGAGAAGTCCATTATTGTTGACTTTGAAGCTCTGAAAAGTGAGCTTGGATAAAACCCCATAATAGGTGGAAGGAAGCCAAGATATTCTTATAAATTGCCCTGTGAGCAAGCAGGCCTATTGTGGTCTTTATTATAATTATGCCTCCCGGCAGGTGGTTCTGTACTGACACCTCCAGAGTTGGCTCAAAAGCAGTGTGAATCCGCACTTGTTCCTAGCAGAACATAGGCTATCCTGAGAAACGTGGAAGATCAAATTGCTGTGCTGAGCACACTGAGTATGTTTAGTAAATGTATTCTCAAATATTAAAACTTGAAACTTTGGCAATTATATTAATAAAGATAAGTAAGTTGGTTGACATCAACACATACATTCTGTTTGTGCTTTGTGTATTTGTGTACCTCCCAGAGAGGGCTGTGACCCAGTTTCCATATGCATTCAAGACTTTCATTAGCTAAGAATGACATATACTTATCATTACAGTGTACTAATTAAAGCAAAAAAGTGACATTTCAAAGTAATGATGCTCCCTAGTGTCTCAATGTAAAATACTCCCTAGTTTATTTTTAATGAGCTGGTATGCTGTTGTACGTTTAAAATATTACCTTGTTTTGAACTTGTGTTTTTAGTAGTGGTATTGACCAGTCAGGTAGAGCCTTCTTCTAGGAAGGAAGATCATGCAGTCAACAAGGTCTTTGGGCTTTGATTGCAGTTTTGTCCTATTCATTCTTGCATGCGTGGAGTGTTAGATGGCATGCTTGTTATTTGCTAACCTCTGTGTTGTGTGCTGAGGGTACACTGGGCAGAAGGATACAGATGAGTCCTGCAGGAGATTATTCTTCTTTTGATTTTGATCATTTTTTAATCCCCCCTTTTTGTAGTGCTGCTTGTGTATGTACTTACTAGTTATTGTGAACGTTTAGATATTTTAGTTTATAAGCCTAGTTGAAGGTTTTCCTTACTTATTCTTACTTGTTTCTCATATTTGCATCTGGGTTATATGTTTATCACCTAGAACCATGATTAATAGTTTAATTTTCTGTATAATGTGTGAGAAGACTTAAAATTAAATTAAAAGTTTAATTTCATAAGTTTGTTTTCTAGTGTGATTTAATTTCTCAATGTAATGCTATTTCATACTATCTAGTAAGTTCACGCTGAGTAAGTAATCATGCTTGCCCTTCAGTCTTACCCCTAAAGAAATGAGGGTCCTCACGTTTAGCCATGTCAGTATGGCCTTCTTGCATTATTAACTAAATAAAAATGGGTGCTCCAGAAGGTGTAAGATGGCTCCATATTTGGGTTGTAAGTTGGATGCATGGTTTCCCAATGATTCTTTTGTGAAATTGCTGTCTTTTTGAGGTAAGAGGGGTTAATAGAAACATCTTCCTGGTGTAGAATGGCTCGAGTGAAGCACTCGTTAACTTCAAAAACATTTTAGTAAGTAGATGTTATTGTTTTTGACCCTCAAAAATCAATCAGCAAAGTTTTTTTTTTAAACTATTTCTGTATTAGTGCTTGGCTCGTCCACTTTTGCTCTAACTGGACCATGCCTATTTCCTGATAGTTGCTGCTTTAATTATGCTCTCTATCCTTGGAATTGTATTGGTAAAGCCATTCTCTTGGTACTATTCTTGAAAGAAATGCTTTAGAATTTTTGTTCCGCTTGTTTAAACTTTTCATTGAAAGCTATGCTCTTGTACGCAGCAGATTTGGGTCTAGCAGTTTTGGCGTTCATCAAGCAGAAAGTTTTCTATGCTTTTATTTTTCAGTTGAACCAAGTGAGATGTTCTTGCCTTTGGCTGTTGTTTCTGCTACTAGTCATCAGCCCTGTTCAATTAGGGCATGAAAGGAAGAGTTATTCTTTGTAATTTCATGTGGATAGTTTGTTACTGTGTCCTTCATCTTTAATTTTGTGTTTCCCTTCTTAAAAGAAACTCTCCATTTGTAAAGTCCTTATTCTATGAGTCATTCTTCCCATAAACTTTTTGTAGTGCATAAATGATTTAACACCGTTCTTCCACCCAAGCATCACTGTAAATTTGGTGTTTGTTCTTACTTCCATTTGAGTGGATTTTTTGTTGTTCTAATGGACACTCTTTTTAGATTGAGGTCTTTCCCTCAAACTAGATCCTGTTTAGGGCATGGTAATCAGCTTATTGTGGTGCTAAAACAATAAAATCCATGGAGAATATTTTCCTTTGTATTTTCTATGCACTGACTAAAGACTTCTCATACCACTAGCATTTTCATTCCCTCCACTCAACCAGTAGCAACACTGAACACTAAAGCCCAGTGTTTACATTGTGAATCAATAATACTCTCTCAGGTGTTGTTAGAGCATTGTTAGGGCTTATATTTTTTGGCCCAGTCGTGAGAATCTGCAAACCAAACCAGGCTAGAGAAAATATAGGGAGGAGAGTCACCTTCCGTCAGGACGGTTACTTCATCATGGCTTTTTGTAGGTCAGGAGTTAGCTAAGAGCTTAACTATTTCGTTAGTCTGTACCTAATTGTGAAGACAAGTATGCCCTTTTGGTGTTAGTTTAGTGGAAGCTGTGTGGGAGCTGTTTAAGTGCAGATTGACACGTGAACATAATGAACAACACATAGTTTTCAAAAGGTAGATAAGTGGAAGTTGACAGGATGATAAGAATTATAAAAGTTGTAAGAAGAAGAATATGGGTTATGTATATGTACACACACATATTTAACCTCTCAAACTTGCTGATATCTCATATACACTTTTCTTGATAGTAAAAACAGGCACATCAGCACTGTGGTCATTATTATCTCCATCATCATCATTATCATAAGTATTGTGTATTAGGTTTGAAAATTCCATAAGATAGATGCTCCATTTATTGAAATTTTATGTATGATCAATTCAGTTTATAATGGAACCTGGGTTGTAGTACTGCAGGTCAAATTGCTACCTGTGACAGTGGCATTTCATGAGTGCCATTGAATTCTTGCTGCTCCACTTCTGATCCAACTCTCAGATATTTTGCCAGGGAAAGCAGCAGCAGCTGACCTGAGCACATTTCCCCTGCTCTGCAGGTGGGAGACCCAGGTGAAAATCTTGCCTCTGACTTTGGTTAGGCCCGTCTTTGGCCATTGCAGGCATTTGGGGAATGAAGGATGGGAAGACTCTCTCTCAGTCTCTTTCTCTCTCTCATTTTCTCCCTTGGCATTTTAAATAAATATCTCTTTAAACAAACAAAAGACTGTTACGCACCCTGCCCCTAGCCACAGGTCTGGTAAGTGACATGCTCTGAACAGCGGTCTGGTCCCCTCTTCTGCCTCTGGGCTGTCGCCTGAGTGCTCTTGACCCTTGTACTGAATCACCTCTGATTGTCTTTTTTTCTTTTTCATGTCATTTCTTGCACAAATAGCTGTTAGAAGTCTTTGTCCGTTTAGCTGGTGATGAGTTAAACATGCAGGTTGTATTTGATCTGTGAGTGAACATTGCCATTTTCTGATGCTTTGTTCAGATGAATATTCTATAAGCGAATCCCAGGCTTTCAAGTGATTTTGCTTAGTGATAGTTACTGATTTGAGAATGTTCTTGCTTTTTAAATCCATTCAAAATCCCAGCATTTCATAAACTGCTGTGTACGATAAACCCTACTTAGAAGATTATAATATCATATATACATGAGCTAAGGTCTGCAGTTTGTGATCGTTCTTCATGCTGCAGCAAAATTTATTAAAGTGGCTATTTATGTGTACTTGCTTTTCAAGTTCTTCAAAGAAATCTTGGTTATTTGTTTATTTTCCTGCCTACTTGTACAAAGGATTTGAGGAAGTTACTAATGTGTTTTACTTATGAGTGAGAAGCAAAGATTTGAAGGCGGAATATTTTTATGAAAGAGAATAATATGAGATCTTGATACTGGCCCTGGAATTAATATCTAAAAATGAGAGATAGTGATTCAGAATCTGGAGGCAGGCATTCTTGCTTTGAATTTCAGTTTCGTTACTTACCATGTGATCTGTACAAGGCTTTCGGCCTTTTCTTTTTGATTTGCAAAGTGGGTTGAATGAGGGTAGGTATTGAGAGCTGCTTATCACTGTAAGAGTTACCTACAGTTATTTAGGACTTATCACAGTGTTTTGGACTAGGAGGTGTTAGGTAATGTGATGGTGATGATGGAGGTACAATCGTGGTGAAAGAAGGAAGGTACCATACTGCCTCTTTTGTGGAAATAAAATCTTACATGGAAGTAAAATATATTTCTAATGAGTTTCTCTGGTTGAGTGGGTCGGGAAGCTGCTTAACAAGGAGCTGCTACTGAATCTCAGGATCACAGAAAAAGCACAGAAATGATGACTTCTGGTTTGATACGATGGATAAGAGTGAGAAGGTCACTGTAGAGAAAGCCCCAGTGTAAGGCGTTAGTGGACTTGAGTTGTATCGGGGCACTGTGGCTTTCAGCTTACTTCATCTTGGTTAATTGTCCTCACATTTGTGAGCCCCCGTTTTCCCTTCTGTAAAATAATCATTGCAATATCTACCCACTAAGGCTATTTTGAGGACTAAATGAGTTAAATGTGTCTGAAATGATTTTTAACAATTTTGTTCATGAATTTGGGCTGCTTTGACAGAATAATATACCTTTGACTGGTGGCTTAAAGAACAGATTTCTAAGTTGGGAAATCCAAATCTAGGTGCTGACACATCTGGAGTCTGGTGAAGGCTACCTGCAAATGGCCGTCTTCTGGTTTTCTGTGTATCTTCACAGAGCAGACGGCAGAGAGCAGAGGAGGCTCTCTGGGGTGTCTTCTATAATGCTACTAATCCCATATGTGAGGACCCTGCCACCATAACCTAATTGACTCCTAAAGACTCCACCTTCTAATACTAACACATTAGGGGTCAGGATTTGTATTTGTTGATTTTCCTGGGTTCATAAAAATTCAGTCTATATTAAGGCCATGCTCATCTACTAGTCTTGTGTTTGTTAAGGTCATTGTTCTATGATAAGAAATAAGTTTTAAATAGAGTTACTACTAATGGCCATTTATTTATGATAAAAGCCCGTTGCTGTGATTCTTTTCTTTTTTTCTTTCTTCTCCTTTCCTCTCCTCTCCTCTCTTTTCATCTCCTTTTGTGAAGCTGGAATTCCCTCAACTGGTTTTAGCTATTAGAAAATTCTAGAGCAATAACACTGAAGTTGAATGGTTAAATTTTTTTGGCGGCCTGTCCTCTTTTGGTTATTGGATGCTGTGTATATGTTCTCTAAACTTTGGCACTGAGAAAGAAGTCCTTGTGTGATAATGGGTCTAATGGAGTATAAATCTACCTAACTAGCAGCTGGATTGGAGCTGATGAGGTTGGGCCCTAGAGCTAACCCACATTAGCTGAGTTAGAAGGATGTGCTGACTTCAACTTGAAGCCACAGGCCCAGTAGTGAACTGCTGGGAAGCAATAGCAGCCTGTGGTGTGGCCTGTTGTGCCACCGTCATTCTTGTCAGTGTCACCATCATCACCATTAAGCCTTTATTAAGTGTCGCAGTGTGGAGCTCCCTTAGGTGTCATTGTGGGCTGACAGGCAGCTGTGTGTTTTATATAAGAGCATTGCTTATGGCTATGGGGTGCAAAGGCTCAAGCTGTAGAACTAGACAGGTCCTCATGCCTGTCTGCACAGGCTCAGCTCTTATAAGGATAGTTAGCAGATGTAGTAGGTTTCTGTCTGTGGTATCAGCTCAGCCCTTGGTTCTTTTCCTTAAGAATTGCCTCCAGCTCTTACCTTTGAGGATACACTCCAATGGCCATTTGTTTACCTTGATCTCCGTAGTTATGTCTGCATAGATCAAGGATGCGTGGCTGACTTGAGCTGGTCCAGTGTCTTTCTCAGAACGTGGACTGGGGACCATGACCTATCTGCCAACAGAGTGCATGGTGAACTTTGTAGCTCAGGATGTCCATGTTTTACATTAGTTCCCTAGTCCTTAATAACAGATCTATGAGGTTGGCCCTCTACTTCCTCCCATTTTAAAGAGTAGGGAATTGAGAAGATAAGTAATATCCCAAGATCGTATGTGTGTGTATGTGTGTATGAGTGTGTGCTTGATTAATGGCAGAATGAACTTTTAGAATGAATAATTGTAGCTGTAATCCAACTGTCAAAGATAGAGGAGGAAGGAGAGGGAGTGAGAGAGAAAGAGAGAGGGAGAATGAAAATGGATTGAATGTAACAGGTTTATGAAGAGATGCAGATGAAGGACTACAAGGTATAGGGTGAGAGAGAGAAGTAGTCAGACTCAACAGTTAAGGGAGTAACTTCCTTCATCTGTAGGTTTTCTAACTCTAGGGTCTAGACCTCAATGACTGCAGTTTCTAACCTTGGGCTCTGAAAAGTGTCTCTGAGTTCTGACAGAAAAATCCCCCTTCCTCACCACCTCCCCCCCATCTTTCTTTTTTTTTTTTTTTTGTTTTTGTTCAAAGTGGTTTCAATGGCTATTTGTACTTGCAACCAAAAGTATCTTGACTAAATGGCCATACTATCACAGTTTGGTTAAAAAGGTATTAGGCCTTTGTAGCTCCAGGTATCTTTACATTATCTATAGGCAGTATCCGAGATAGTGCAGGAAAAAGTATTAAAAGTATAGAGTGACATTGGCTCTAAAAGAGGTAAGCATAAACTGCCATAGAAACTCAGAGATGTGGCCAAAGTGATACTATGGAACTGTGTTTCAGAGAAGGAATATTTGAACTTTTTTAAGAAATTAGTAAGGTTCAACCAGGAGGAAAATGGGTGGGAGGATGGAAATTATAAGTATTGAGAAGATCAAGCAAACATCAAACCAAACCTAAATAAAACCTCTAATGTGTCTTAGAGAAAGTGAGCCATTCAGCATGACGGGTGGAAAGGAAAATGTTGAAGCGGGCTACACAAGTGAGATTCCTGGCTAGACTGCTTAGCACCTGTAGAGTTGGAACCTTTTTCCTCTGTCCACTTCCTTTCCTTCCTCCAACATGAAAGCATTTGTATGTTTTGAAATGGAAATATGAAATCCTGCTAGTATTACAATTTTAGAAAAATAAAAATGAATGCAGACTCTCAATTCCTAACAACTGTTTTCATTTTTGCACATTGTTGGCTACTTATCCTCAAACATGCCTATTTTTGTGCATGAGTTCAATCCATCTACCTATTGTTTCTCATCAGTAGGTTGAAAAAGTTTTCATGTTTCTACTTTCTGCTTTACAAGTCATTAAGGAGCACCGCAGTCCTATGTTTGATGGTAGTTTTTTTTGATTATCTTCCCTGTCCCAGGTATTGTGTGAAGCCTTGAGGAAGCAAAAAAACAAAACAAAACAAAACAAAACAAAACAAAACAAAACACCAACCTGGAATTTTTGCCTATGATTTGATATCATGATCTCTGCTGAAATATTTAGCACCACAAGTTTTAAAGTACATGAATTCAGAATTTTGATTGTGTTATAAAGCGTTTTTAGTTCCTCAAGTTTAATTTCAAATTCTTTTCTTTGTATGTAGTCTTTCTTCTCCCACCCAGTATTATAGATGCTTTTTGGTTAACCAAGAGCCACATGTTCCTGTATTTTTGTGTTCATGCACTAGCTGCCTGGTATCTTTTGATAGCGTATTTTGCAAGTACCCTGAAAAACATTTGATAGCTAACCATAAACAGGCTCCAAATCAAGCTCTTGAACTGAGTTAATTTGATCACGAAGCATTATCTTGATTGTGGCAAGTATCCAGCGGTCATCATGACACATGCCTCCTCAGCCTAAGCTAATTAGAAACCAGCTCTATTCCATGGAGGGCTTCGCTGCCTAACCAGTTTCCTCAAGGCTGCCCTGAGTGTCGGGGGAGGCAGGATGATGATCACATCTCTGCTTTGCCTTCTTCTTGCTCTGTGTGAATATTACCTACGTCATCCCCTCTCCCTCCTGTTCTTGTGTGGAAGAAAATAGGATGATTGGCCAAAATTGCTCCCTGAATTAAATTTTGCCTCCTATCTTCAGCAAGATCATGAGTCTCCAAATTAAAGATGCAGATAATTTTGCAATCAGATTTACATTTTTGGTCTGTAGTGAATTTAAAGTCTTTAAATGCTTTAACCTTTCTGTTTATGATGACCCCCCCTTTTTTTACTTAATTTATTTCTGTCGTTTTGATGGTATTTTGTGTTTGTTTTTTGCTCAACTGTGTATTGAAAAAGTTCTTATTTTCTCCTTTTGTAATCTTTGTTTTCTTAAGACATTCATCAATTAGTGTAAGAAAAAGATTAAATTATATAAACTATTTTCTAGAAATCCTCATTGGATTTTACTCTCTGTGGGTGTATTTTCAGACACAGTTATGCAAGTATGGGTTATTGACAAACACACTCAAAAATGAAATAGGCTGTTATCCCACTTTCTGCAAGTTCTCTCTTTGTTTTGGAGTGGCACATGTAATACATAGGAGTGTATATGAGTGCCGGGACAATACATTGGACAAGGCTCACAAAGTGCTTGGCACCCAACAAATGCACAATCAATACCAGTAATTAATATTATAACCCTTACCCTGGAGGACTACACAGCCTTTGAATGATCTTAACTGTAAGCTGTTAGTAAGTCTGTAAATTCAGATCTTCATATGGAAGCCAAACAGCACGGAAGGATAATGTGAGAACTAGAAAAAAATTTACAGAGCCACTCTTTTAGCATTCCTTTCTTCTTTTCACAGTCTAGGCCTACATGATGAGTCGCTTTTACCAAGTTTTCACCAACACTACCCTAGTGGTAGATGTGCCCAAATGACCGTTGCCATTTTCCCTTCATGAAATTATCTCTGATTATGACTGAGATCAAATTGTAGTTGCCTCTAACACCTACTTGTAGGTCGTTTACCCCAGTATCATCTCTCACGCCAGGAGCCTGCTTGGCCTGGGACTGAGAGGAGCCTGGGAGTTTAGGGAATGGAAGAACAAATGTTTCAGGAATTACCTTCAAACAATGGGTATTTGAGTGTGTGAGTAAGTGCTCCAAACTTTCTCATTCAGATGGGTAGTTCTAGGGGCTTGCTGTCAGTTGTTAAAAACTTGATCATGTATTTTATTGGATTTTATTGGATTTTACTTATTCCTTTTCTTATTATGTCTTCCTTGCATCCTGGAATCACCACTCCAGTTGTTTCTGTACCTAAGACTCAAGCTCTGCCTGCAGTGGAACTCATTCCTGCTAAACTCTGCTCTCATATCCTTTCTTTTCTTTTTTTTAGCCTCTGTCCATGTAATTTTTGTCCATGGATCACTTCTTCCTTTGTAACTGGATTTTTGGGAGCAAACTCTTTTTTATTCTTGAGCCTATGGCCTCAGAAGTCCTGTGGCCCTTAGGCATCCATATCCTACACATTCAGTGTTGAGTGTTTGACTCACAGTAGAGGCTTAACACATGCTGCATGAATGAAACAATTAGTTGAATCCTAAGGCTTGCCTCTGTTAGTCACATATCCAACTAACAAACTCTTGGTAATTTTGGACCCTGTTGAAAACTATCTTTTTAAAACACTACCTGTCTAGCTGTCTAAAATCTTCCTTGGCATTTGTTTTGGTTCTGTGACTTTATTTTCCTGAAATGTTGCTGTTTTGTATTCTACATTTCTTTCTGTAGACTCTGTCTTTGATCCTCTGCTACTAATGCTGTACATTCAACCTGAGTGAGGCAGTGATTCTCACAGCTTCAGCTCTATAGACGATTCCAAGTTTGTAATCTCCAACTTGGTTCTCCTGAGTTGCAAACTAAGGGATATTTCTTTCTGGAATTCTTGCACATATTTCTAGTTTATTATATGCAAGCTGAAGTTAATTTTCTCCTCTTCCTCCTTTCCATAACTTATCTTAATACTGTGTAGATTCCTGTGATCCTGAAATTGCGACATGAGTAACTTTGTGTGATCCTTTATTGTTTCCCTTATCATTTTCAAGAAACAATGATTGCACTCCTACTGTGAACCAGCTTCTTGCTAGGTTCTAGGAATGAAGACAATGAAATAGATATGATTATACCCTCTAGAGGCTGATAGACTCATAGTAGATATATATTTTTTTTATAAGATGTATTTATTTTCATTGGAAAGGCAGATTTATAGAAGGATAGAGAGAAAGATCTTCTGTCCACTGGGTGACTCCCAAAGTGACCGCAGCTGCCAGAGTTGAGCCAATTCAAAGCCAGGAGCCAGGGGCTTCCTCCTGATCTCCCATGTGTGGGCAGAGTCCGAAGGCCTTGGGCCATCCTCCACTGCCCTCCCAAGCCACAGCAGGGAGCCATTTTTCTGGGCCCAAGATACAGATCTTGATGTTGTTTGTTTAGATATAGCCATCACACAGACACACGTGATGTAAACACTGTTGAGGCAAAGTCCAGTGTGCTTTGTGAGTGTGTCACAGAAGGATCTAATCTATTCCTGAAGTTTGAGACAACTTCTTTTAGTTTGAAATATAGCACATAGGGTAATCAGGAGACAGATTATTTCTTTTATATTGCTTCTCACTATTGTCATAAAAATCCCATTGATTTTATTTGTGAAATGCCTTATTTTTCTGTTTGCTCACCCTGGACAATTGCAATTCCCTTTCCACCCACATCCCCTATTCCTATCCATTGATTTTCAGTTGTTGCCAGTTGTTTTAATGAAAACAAACCTACCACATGTTTCCTCCTCATTCCTAGCTTAGAACATCATTATCTCTGTCCTTTCAGAGTAACATCCCTGCTCTCTGGTGTGACTTTAAAAGCCTTCCAAGTTTTAACTCTGACCTTTGTTCTTAGCCGCATCTCCTACTAGTCCATATCATACTGCTTGTAGCCACTGTGGATTACGCGTTTTTCTAAACCTGATAGGTTTTTATGCTTTGGTTCACTTATTTAACAGCTTTCCTTCTTCTCGCCTTTTTCACTGTCTTTCACTCCTGTTGGGCACTACATAAATGTTACATCCTCCAGAAGTTTTTCCTTGACCCTTCTCTACGTCCTCATATTTATATTTGCATGTTTCTCTCCTAGAGCTCTCATCTGTTTGCCTTTATTCATCTAGTTATTTTTCTAGAACATGTGTTCCTCTGGGATCATGATTGTGCTTTTGCTCATGTCTCTTTTCAGGTCTTGAAATATAGCAGGTATTTGGTAAATATTGGTATTTGTCTCTGTGTGAATTGGGTAAGGAAGACCAGACATGAAGGTAGGGGAGCTGAAAGAAAAAAAAAGAGCTTTTTGAATTTAAGAACTGGTGATCCCAATTAGATCCTAATCAAATGTCTGGGTGGTTCACCGAGTTAATAAGGGATTCCCTTCAGCAATCAAAAGCAATATGCAATAACAGATTTGAGCCTTGCTTGCAGAGAAGGATAACGACAGCTCATGGTGTCCTGGCCTCCATTCTTAGCTCTGTAAAATGAAAGCTCTTGGACCCATCATCTATGAAGGCAATTTACTGACATTTTTTTTTCTTCTCAGCATGTTTGCCTTTTATTTCAACTGTTTCATCAAACCATTATTAAATATGAAGCAAAATTTCTTTCTTGAATAAAGTTGATTAATGCTGTTTTCTTCACTGTATTATTTCTCTCGAGTCACTTTGGTGCCTCTTCTGGATTGGTACCTGGGCAGTTGCTGGTCAATTCTGTTACCTGTGCTTTGATAGTAACAAAGGAAGATGTGTACCACTCTTAATGAGTGCAAAGGGTCTTCAGAAAATTCATGGAAATTAGATATTATGAAAAGACTGTGCCTGGATTTCAAAATTTTTGGTACGCACATAAGCTTATCTTTTAACTCTGTTTTTTGAAATTTCTTTTGTTATGCTATTGGCCCAAGTTATTCTTTTTTAGACCTGGCTTGAAGCCATTCTTTCTGAAAACTTGACAGGGTGTAGCTATGAGGAGTGTAGTAGAGAAGGACTCCTGTTCTGTGTTATGTGCTTGCATCTAATGGGCTGCGGCATTGGCCTAGGACCAAGAGTGGGCTGCTATTTTCCATGTTTGCCCAGACTGCTTGGCTCTGGGACTTCGTTAAGGTGCATTGCCCACTCATACTGTCTGTCTGGAATAAGGTTATAAGAACTGCATGTGTATGTGTTGGAGGAGGCGTTTAGACAGCCATGCCATGTACAGCCTTCACTGGAGTGTGCCCTTGGAAAGGAAGAAGAAAGTGATTATCAGAGATGAATGTTAAGGGAATGCCTTTCTGCCTGTTTGTCTTTGTGCTGTGGTATGGCAATGTGAAGATGATGATGACCATAAATGAAATAGGAAGCAGTTGCTAAGGGGTAGGAATGTAGAGAAGGAAAAAGGTGAGTTCTTTCCTAAATAGTGAGTACTCTGTGTAGATACTATACGAATAAAAGACACATATGATATGGTTCTTGTCTTTAAGGAATATTAGTTTTACTTGTAGAGTCACTTAAATATTTCACACTTCTAATGATCATTGGAGGTGGCCATTTGAGACTGATCATTTGGAAAATTGTGATTTATGTCAGAATTTACAAATACTTCACTGGAAATTCAGGCAGCTATCTTGAGTCTGTGTGTTTTGCAAAGCATTTGATAAAGTGTTTTGAAAATGTTTTTAAATGTATTGTTTGTTGAAGCCTATTACATGGTTAAAATTATTATATCATTTTGTTGATGACAAATATAATCAGAGTGTTACATGTCTTAAACTAGATTTATCAGCTTCTCAGAGACAAAACTTACTGTGACACTTGGATTTTTTGGATTATTCTTAAGGTAACAATCTTAGGCAAACATAGATCCTAGAAAATCAGTTTAAAAAGTGGATTTTTGCATAATTGCAGTTTTTGCAATTATTTCCACACCCGCTTTTATTCTATACTACCCTTTTTCTAGATGTTGCATATTAGAAGCTAAGTATGTGCGGCATACTTTTCAGTTTGTGTTTTTTTATTATTTATTTTGAGAGGGATAGGAGGAACGTAACATTTCTTCTTTTCCAGTCTGTGTTTTTCAGTGGACAATGATTATGGAAGTAACATGATCAAATATTTTCTTTTCTAAAAAAAATTTATTTATTTATTTATTATGTTTGAAAAATTGGAGCTACAGAGAGAAGGAGAGACAGAGTTCTTCCAATTACTGTGATGGCTGGGCCAAGCCAAAACCAGGAGCCAGGAGTTTCATCTGGGGTTCCCACATTAGTATTGGTGTCCAAAGATTTGAGCCATCCTCTCTGCTACTTTCCCAGGCCATTAGCAGGGAGGTGGATGGGAAGTGGAGCATCCAGAATTCAAATGGCTGCCTGTTGTGGCATGCCAGTACTGCAGACAATGGCTTATCATGAAGTGCCATAGCACCAACACCCAAATGATTTCAGTCAAATTTGCTTTGTCTGAAAGTATGTGAATTCAGAATTTCCGCATCTTTGGGGAAACGATGGAGAAAGTAGAATTTAGAGTCTTGCACAAAGAGTTTAGTTTTTAGTTTAGCATAGAGCAATGTGATTCATGAGTAATATAATGCTGGAGTTTAATGACCATGGAAATAGCAGGAACTGGTTTTTGTTTTTTTTTCCCCCAGAGGAAAAAATTTTCTCTGGATATACATATGGTAGAAGCCACAATTACAAGAAATTTAGTCGAAAAAACGAGTGGCCACTTATTTGCAGTTCTGAACTTTGGCAAGTCTTTTTGTAAAGTGGAATGAATGTTGCAGTGAGTTGAGCAGGAGGGGTTGGCTTTATTGACAAAAAAGCGTGAACAAAATGGAAAGGGGAACAAAATGCAGATTAGTTGTTTTAAAGTTGCTTTCCTGATAGTGTTAGAACATAGGAGACTACTTTATACTGATTCAGGTTGAAACCCCAGGTGTTTTTAAAGAAAATGTCCCATTTCCAAGTTTGGTTTGGTTTTATAGTTGGCCCGGGTGACTGTGTGACTGCAGGTTTGTTTGGCCTGGTAGCTGAGGCTTAATGGAGGAGGCTTTTCCGTAACAATGGGTCTCCCTTAAACTCTGTCACTTAGCTAGAAGTCTTGCTACTTTCTTGAGTTCCTATAGTATTTCTTGGTCTCCTTTTCAAGACATACATTGATTTTGTATTGAATCACTTAATTTTTTTTTAAAAAAGAGATTTATTTGAAAGCCAGAGTGACATAGAAAGATGGAGAGTCAGAGAGAAAACAAGCTCTTCCATCTCTCTCAAGGAGCACAATGACTGGAGTTGACCCCGAATGAAGCTGGCCTGGAAGACTGCCTGGAACTGTGTGTGACAGGGGCCTAAGGTCTTGAATCATCTACTGTTGCTTCCCCAGGCACATTAGCAGGATGCTGAATTGGAAGTGTGATAGGTGAGACTCAGGCTGGCACTTTTATGGGCTGTCAGTGTCATAAGTAGTGTCCTAACTCGATTCCAGTATGGTGAAGACCCTGTGTGCTATATTTTAATGACCCTTTCCCTTGATAGACTGTGGTATCTTTTAGGACTCCAACATGCACTGATTTATACTGCTTTGTAAATTCCATAGCACCTCTAGCAGATTAGCTAGAGTATAGTGATTAGCAAGTACATTTTCTGGGACTTTCAGAGATTTATTCTTTCTTTTCTATGCTGTACTGTTTCATTTGAATATTTTACAGTAAGCTTGCATTACCATGCAATCAGTAAAGAATGAATATATAAAAATTTTTGAATGATTAGATGAGTAAGTGAGTGATTAAGAATTCAGTGCTGCTAAGGAAATTCAGAAGCAAAATGGCATTTACTGAATGTCTAAAGCACTGGTTTTCCAAGAAGTATTACATTTTTCATACTTAATACCCTAATTACTTTCTTAGCATCTTGGTGAAATGGAGAGGCATAGGTATGTAGTAAATAGCTGAGATATCCAGGTTCAAGGTTTTTATCTCTGGATTATATGAGTTTCTTGAAGATTTTTTTTAGGTTTATTTGTTTTTTCATTGCAAAGTCGGATTTACAGAGGAGACACAGAGAGCAAGCTCTTCCATCTGCTGACTTACTTCCCAAGTAGGCACAATGGCAAGAGCTGAGCCTATTCAAAGCCAGCAGCCAGAAGTTTCTTCCCCATGTGGATTCAGGGTCCCAAGGTTTTGAGCCATCCTCGACTGCTTTCCCATGCCACAAGCAGGGAGCTGGATGGGAAGTGGAGCATCCCGGACAGGAACCAGTACCCATGTGGGATCCTGGCAAGTGCAAGGTGAGGACTTTAGTTGCTAGGCTACCATGCTGGGAATAAGTTTCTTGAATATTTGAAAGTCTTGCTTTTGAATTTATTTTTTCATTCAGTTGTTCCTAAACAGTTTTAAGGAAACACAGAGGCTATTAACTAAATTGATCACTTTGTTGTGAAAAAGTGAGTTCAGCATTTTTCATGGGCTCCAGTTCTGAATTGGAGCCAGTTCAACAGGGAAAACTGGCTTGCTTATTTCTGAAGGTATACACGCTCCAAGGCTGTAACCTATTCAAGATTCTTCTCTGTGCAACCCATCCAAAAGGATACACATGTGCAGTTTAATTATTTCAGATTGTAACAACAGTCAGTCAGAAATGAACAGGTAGATATTTAGATGTTGCAAGTCATGTTCTAATTTTATCATTGTTGATGATTATAATCATTTTAATATTGACTGCCTCTTAATCAAGAATCGTGTGGTTTGACTGTATGTTTTGATAGCTGTCTTAAGTTGAAACTGCCATGTTATAAATGAATGCGCAGAGCAATTTTCAAAAGTAGGGGACAAATGTTATGTAAATGACTCTGCTGCTTAGGATACGCACATCCCATACAGTGTCCTAGGTTTAGCCTGTATTGCTCCATGTCTGATCTGGTCCTGGCTGTTATACCTGGTAATGTAATAGATGATGGCTTGGCCAAGTACTTCAGTTCCTATTGCTAAGGTGTGCTGGCGTGCTCTCTCTCTATCTTCTCTCTTTTTTTTTTGGTCAGGCTCTCCTCAGCTCTTGAAAGACGTTTGGGGAAATTAATCAGTAGATATGAGGTCTGTGTCTATAACTCTATCTTTTAAATAGCTAATATAAAGTATAAAGGAGGTAAATAGTTTCTGAGACCAATTTTTTTTTTGTAGCATGTCATAGTCTTTTTAGACCCAAGGACATTATTTATTCATAATTATTGAAGATTGTGAGGATTTAAGGAAATTGCAGATCTGCTTGTATAGCAGTACATATACAATTCAATAGTGCCTCACTTGACTTCCTTGCTTTTGCACCTTAGAAATGATCTAGGTCATAGTTACTGGAGTTTGAAGCCTGTTTAGGGCCCACACCAACGTATGCCAATAAGCCTCTTGTGTGACTTTTAAGTTGAATATTGGAGAGAAAGAAAAACAGGTAGTAGATAACCTTGAATCTCCCAGAATAAACAGTGACAATAAAAAAAAAAAACACTTTTTTTTTTCACAAGATAAGTGTTTCCCTTTTGAGATCCTGCAGAGTTTATTATTCTTTTCAATCTTAAAACGACAGTTAAAATCCCAGTAGTGCAGGGTTTGAAATCAACAAACCAAAGAGGTCTCAAATGACAGTTGCTGCTGTACTGGAATAATCATTTCTGTGACACACAAAGAGAACACCCAACTAGGGCAGGTTGCACATAACCCGATTTAAATGGGCATCTCAACTCTGGGGAGTTATTTGCCTATGTAAAATATCAGGTTATATATATATATATTTAAAATATAAGAGAAAAATACCAACTTTTATTGAATTCCTACTGTTGTCCTTGAATCATAGTTGACTCCATAATTTGACAATCCTGACAAGATTAAGGCATAATGATTTTCATCTTTTATTAAATTGGAGAAGTTGAAGATTGGGATTAGTAGTCTTATAGTAAATTCGTGGTAGAATTAGGATTAGAACCTATGACCCAATTGTCACTTCAGAGTTTCGCATTTTTCATTTAGTCCCTGACCTGACATTGTGTTGTGTGAATCTTATTTTAATACATAGTTCCTGCATAGTCCTTATTTTTCAATTGGTATTTATTCTTTGATCTTATTATTATATGTTTTATTCTTTATTAAATGATTTTGTTTGGGGGACCCACTGTCATGACTCAGTTGGCTGATCCTCTGCCTGAAAGTTCTAGCATCCCATTTGGCACTGATTTGAGTCCTACCTGCTCCAGTTCCCATCCAGCTTCCTGCTTATGGTGCTTATGGTGGAGGAAAACGCAAAGTCTTCCAATCCTGCACCCATGTTGGGGACCTGGAAGAAGCTTCTGCTCCTGGCTTTGGATAGTTTCAACTCCAGCCACCACCATATGAGGAGTGAACCAATAGATGGAAAATCTTTGTCTTTCCTTCTCTCTGTGAATCTGCATTTCCAATAAAAATGTGTAAATAAAAAATTTTTGTTTACAGATTTTGCTCTTCAGATTTTCAAGTTAATCACATGAATCTTTGTGAATCTATAGTTTCTGACATAGTAACTTGTCCACAAGAATAACTTGAATAAATTAATTTAAATTATCAGCAGCATTTATATCCTTTTTAAAACCCATATAGTTTCTACAAAACAAAGCCTCTTATAAAATTAATCAAGAATAGCCATTTAGAAACTCTTCAGCATGCACAGCATGGTGGAAAATATAAAGAGATATTGAAATTTTAATATTTAAGTGTTACAGTTAAAACTAATAAGGGATTCATTTTCTTTTTCATCGGTTTAAGGAATCAGCCCATTGTTCATTGTGTTATTGCAAGTATATCTTTATGGTAATTAATTTGCCTAGGAAGTGTTGATTTTCTTGTCATTAAATAGTTTGAAGTGCTTGTCTCAACTCTGTATGTCGAAGGTGGACATCTGACATAGTGATTAAGAACCCTGTTGGGATGCCTATGTCCCCAGGCAGATGCCTGGGTTCAAACCCTCAGTTTAGTCCCAGTTCCAGCTTCATAATAATATGCATCTTGTGAAGCCGTGGTGACGGCTCAAGTGCTTGGGTCCCTTCCACCCATTTTGGAAAGCTGAATTGGGTTTCTGGCTTCCAGCTTTTGGCTTGGCTAAACCCGTGCTTTTGCAAGAATTTAGATAGTGAACTGAGGAATGGTAGCAAACTCTGTTTCAAATAATTATTTAAATAAATCAGAAAAAACTGGGAGCTTAGCTGTATCATGCCATACGTGATTATGGCAGAACAAAATATACATGAACATGACAGTATACAGTGTTACATCATCCAGAATACCTCATGGTTGAATTGTTTTGACAGGTTCACACCTGCTCTTCCTGCTTCTCCCTCAAGCTTTTGCTTCTGTGGCTTTACCTCTGTCTCATCCCACTGCTAGCTCACTGCAGTTCTTTTAGATTTTTGAAGATACTTTGCTGGAATCTGAAGATACCCTCAACCAAGGGGACCTTCTTCCTTACTTCTTGCCAGGAAGGGCTTATTCTTTCACTTTTTTAAAAAAATGATTTATTTAATTTTTTTTTTATTGAAAAGTTGGATATACAGAGAGGAGAGACAGAGAGGAAGATCTGTCTGCTGATTCACTCCTGAAGCATCCATAATGGCTGGAACTGTGCCAATCTGAAGCCAGGAGTCTGGAGCCTCTTCCAGGTCTTCCATGTGAGTGCAGAGTCCAAAGCTTTGTGTCGTCCTAGACTGCTTTCCCAGGCCACAGGCAGGGAACTTGATGGGAAGCAGGGGCACAGAGATTAGAACTCGTGCCCATATGGGATCCCTGCATGTACAAGGTTTTTGCCACTAGGCTACTGGGCCCATTGCTTCATCTTTTAAAAAAGATTTATATAGTTATTTGAAAGTCAGAGTTTCGGATGGAGTGAGAGACAGACAGAAATGTTTCATCTGCTGGTTTACTTCCCAAATGTCTCAAGTAGCCAAAGCCAGCAGCCAGGACCGTTATGAGTTCTCCCGTATATGTGGCAATGGCCCAAGTACTTGAACCATGTTCTGCTACTTTTCTCCAGCTCTTATTAGGGAATCAGATTGGAAGTGGAGCAGCTGGGATATGAACCAGCATCCATATGAGATGGTGGAGGCACAGGTGGCAGCTTTGTTTGCTCTCTCAAAGCAGCAGCCCCTGCTTTACCCCCTTGAAATCTTGGCTAAATGATTCCTGTGCAGTCTGCATTGGCCACCCTACTCAGCACTCATTCTTCCTTACTGTCTGGGTCAGCACTGTCCAAGCTCTTTGTTCTTTTTCCTATTGCACTTTTTGCCTTTGCACATCTCCGTTTGTTACTGATTCATTTAGTCTTTATTGCTTGTCCCTTTTCATCTACAAAGAAGAACGAGGCTTGAAGGCATGTTTCTATTTTGTTTATCTGTCTAGTTCACTGGTGTGTCCCTGTGCCTAGAACAATGTCTGGCTGAAGTAGTAACCTGGTAAATATTTCACTGAAGAAAGTGTAGAAATGTAGCTGTGAGACTCTGATAGGCCACAAATGCCAAATCCAGCTCTTCAGCATTATGAAATTCAATGATTTACTCATTCAATAAATACTTATTGAACATTTACTGTGTGGCAGGCCACCAGCCATGCCCTAAAGATGCAATGACCTTCCTGGAGCTTACTATCTAATTGGAGAGACTGATATGCAAAATGATTAAATATGTGATTACACAGTGCTCCACTTGTGGCGTGTGAGCTGAGGGCATGGAGCATGTCATTCCATCTGGGCTTGGGAGCTGAGCAGGCTTCCCTGAGGAATGTTTGGCGCTGAACTGAGAGCTCTGTTGGGAGCAGGGGAGGAGGTCGGACTGCCAGCCTGCAGCTTCCTGGTGGAAAGTCTCACAGTTTTCACACTTGGCTCACACCTCAGTCACTTGGAGGACTTGTTAAAATACAAATTTCTGGGCCTTACTGTCAGAGTTTCTGATTCAGTCCTTTGGGACCAGGGCCTAAACTTTCACTTTTGACAAGTGCTCTGGTGATGCTGTGCTACTGGTCCTGAGTGTACACTTTGAGTTACAGCCAAGATCATATATGACTCTACTCAAAAGGAAGTAGGCCTATGCTGAGGCAAGATCTGAGGAACTTGGTAGATGCTAGGTAGATGCTTAGGCTTGCCTGACCATAAAACAGGTGCTGAAGGACTGGAGAGAATGTGTTTTCTTTTTTCTTTCTTTCTTTTTTTTTTTCTTCCTGGGCTTAGCCACAGATTTAAAAACTTGATTTAATCATTGCCACTGTTCTCCTTATGAGAGACAGAATACATTTGGCTTAAAATGTTAAAATGTTTGCTGCTCTGGAGTTAGACATAATTGAATTTGAATTCTAGCTCTGCTACTTACTGATTGTAGAACTGCAGCAAGTGCGTAGGAGGGGTGAGCTTGAGGAGGGGGAACTGTAAGTCAGCCTTAAAGACTATCCAGCAAATGTGGTATCTCTTAAATAGTTTTAATTTTGCTGCATTTTTAAAGATTTGTTTATTTGAAAAGAAGAGTGAAGAGGAGACACATGAATAGAAGAGACGGAGAGAAAGGGAGGGAGGTAGAGAGGGAGAGGGAGAAGAACAGGGAGAGAGAGAGAGAGAGAGAGAGAGAGAGATATTTCTATTGGCCACTGATTCAGTCCCCAAATGTTGGGGATCAGCCAAAGTGAGGTGATAAGAACTCCATCTTGATCTCACATGAGGATTTTTGGGGTCCAGTCACCTGGAACATCATCTCTATTTCCCAGGAGCACTAACAGTAAGCTAAATCTGAAGTAGAGCACCTGGCATTTTAACTGGCACCCTGAGAAGGCTGCTAGCATTGGAAGGAGAGACTTAATCCACTGTGCTATGATGCCAGCCTCTTCAAAATTTCTCCCCTCCAATTTAATGTTTTGCTTATTTTTTGAGACAGTTTATCTTTGTGTTACATTATAATCAAGCACTTAATGGTGTACTCAATAAACAGTACAATAAATAAAAAGTAGAAAGACTTCCCTTCAGTGATTTTTTAAAAGATTTATTTATTTGAAGGTCAGAGCTGCATAGAGAGGAGAAAGGAGTGAATGAAAGAGAGAGAGAGAGGAGAGAAAACTTTCATCTACTGGTTCAGTCCCCAGATGGCGGCAGTGGCTAGGGTGAGTCAGGCCAAAGTCACAAGTTTGATCTAGGAGGGTGCAGGGATCTAACCATCTTCTGCTGCTTTTCCTAGGCTGCTAGGGAACTGGATCTGCAGTAAAACAGCCAAGACACAAAACAGGGCCTATGTGAAATGCTTGAAATGTAATCAGCTGGTTTACCTAATAAGCTACAATGCTAACCCCACTTTCAGTGATTTTTAAAGGTAATAAAATGGTGGCTGCTATTTTTGTAGATAAGGTTTGACTGAAGGCTGAGTTCTGGTCATTTGTTTAATACTCTGAGTAACAGGTTTCTGGCCCGGCACCTCATCTTTGAAATGGGGTCAGTAATACCAGCTTCATAGCTTTCTGGGGACTGGGGAAGATGGTGTATTTTGATGCCTTAATATATTGCTTAATGTTCTAGAAATGTTAAGTATCATTATTGCTATTTAAATAATCCCCTGCAAAGATGACCTTTCCTACCATCCATTTCCTCTTCCTTATGCTACTATCCAGGAAAATTCTACTATCCTTCTCTTACGTGCATGATTCTTGTCTATTATGGGATGTCTAACATGTAACTGGAGAAAGTATGTATTTCATTGTTCACGTCTTGAAGAAAATAGTTGTTCGTTAGAATGATTTTTGTAAAATTTTAAAAAGCAGTACATGGTTTTAAGCTACTCATTAGAGTTAAATGGTTTAATTTTTTTTTAGTGGTTTGGAGATATTTCTTTCTAGATTCCTCTTACCAGCCCAGAATTCTACAGATCATCTTTAAGATTATTCAGGACTCTTTAGGGAGTTAATTATGAATTTAAAACAAAAATGAATTTAAAGCAAAACTTTTTCTTGATCCTTCTTTCCTTTGTTTCTGGTTAAAGTTATTTATGGATATATAATATGTATGAAATTTTCAGGTATTAATGTGCTTAATATGATAGTTCTGGTTTCTTTTAAGATTGAAGATGTTTTTATTGGGTATAGGTTAAAATACAGCTTGCTCTTGTATTCACATGTATTACTTTTTCATTTTTGTTCAGTTTAACAATGTCAATTGAGATATTTTTGAAATACAAGTGATTTCTTGTTATTTTATATAAACCAGCTTCTGTAAGTCATATATACATAAAATGTGTGTATGCATATACATATTATGTATGTATGTATATGTATCAGCTTTTTGATGATTCCAAGGGAAAATCCTTCCGTTTGTGCTACATTAACCTCGCACTATATTTATATTAAGCAATATTCTTTGGAGAGAAAAGGGATCAGTATACTTAGTGAATTATGTACCCTCCTGGAGGCACTGCAGACTGTTAATGCTCTGTGGAACCCAGCAGTTGTAACTGATGAAACATCAGCGTGAAGGCTATAAAATAAAAAAGAAGTAATTGGGGACATGTTGGGAGCTGGCAAATGGAAAATACTAGCAGATGTAGCTTCAAAAAGAGAAAGGAAAGTTTTAAAAAATCCCACTTACTAGAAGAATTGCACAGGAGTTAATATTTCATTCATGTAGAAAGTGGATTACAACTTATGTTTCTTTTTCTAGTACTTTAAAGAAAGACTGGTTGACCACTGGTAATTAGCCACATAAGAACTACTTGCTTCTGAAACATATCTAAAAAGTTTGGTTGTACTCTGGAAATACATGATTAACATTGCTGGAGTTGACACACTGCTGTTTGCAAGAGTGGATGATTTTTTTCCCTTTTAACATTCTTTTCAGTGGCATGGTGTTGGTACCTTGAAATTTACCATGGTGAGAGCATTTGCACCAGGGAGTTGGCAAACATTACATCAAAAATATCACTACCACCAGGCTTGCTGTTTTTATCCTTTGCTTCCTAACTCTTGTTTTCTGGATGCGCAGTTCTCTAGGGTCCTACCTGTAAACCTTGGAATCCACAGTAGTGAGAGTATTTGCACTATGGCAATTGGCCAACATTACAACCAGAACTTTCCAGCCCCAAGCTTGTTGGGATCAAGAGAATTTGCCATTTATTTGAGCAAGCATTGTGTGGGAATGGAAGATGCAAAGTACCTAAAAAATATCTTAGCCCATATCTCCTTTTAGTTCTTGCTCTTTTTTTTTAAAGGACTTATTTGAAATGCAGAATCAGAGGGAGGGAAAATGGGCAAAAAGGAGGGAAGAAAAAAGGAGGGAGGCAGAGAGAGAGAGAGAGAGAGAGTGAAACAAAAAAACCTTCGATTTGCTGGCTCAGTCTCTAAATGGCTGCAGTGGGTGAGGCTGGGCCAACCTAAAGCCATGCCTGGAGCTCTCCCGTGTGGGTGCAGGGGACCAAGTGTTTGGCCATCTTCTCTTACCTTCCCAGACTCCTTATGAGGAAGCTGGATCAGAAGTAGAGGATCCAGGGTGTAAACCAGCACACAAAATGTATGCTGATGCCCCAGGACATAGCTTAATTTGTTATACCACAACCCATCCTATTTCTTGCTTTTCTCAATGTATTCTTCCCATGATATGAATTAGTGTTAAGTCCTAGTCCAAGATCAGAGAAAAAAATGTACTCCTGCTAGAGAAGAGAGAGCATATTGACCCTTTCTCTCTTCCTCTGCCTTTTTGTCTGTTGGATTTTTCAATGGAGTGATAATGTCCACCTGCAATGAGAGTGACCTTCTTTTCCCAGTCTGCTGATCTGAATGTTAATAACTTCCAGAATCATCCTCACAGATACACTGACAAATAATGTCTTCGTAGTTGCATGGGCATTAGTACAGTCAGGTTGGTACATAAAATTAGTCATCATAGCATCCTTAAGAAACTGTGCTTTCATGAATGTCCTGGTTGATCACCCAGACACTGCTGAAGGGAGATGAGCCCACTGTGAGAGGAGGCTGTTGGTAGGATCACCGCAGTAGAGAGTGAAATTTGTACCTATCATTTAATTCAATGTAGGAGGCTTTACTACTGGTCTGATCCTATTCCATATCTCCTTTTAGTTCATGCTTTTTTTTTCCTCATAAAAGATTCATTAATTTAAAGGGTACTGTTACAAAGGGAGACACACAGAGAAAAACCCTTTATTGAAGTTTTGAAAACGGGAATCTTTTTTTACAATATTTTTACAATCTTTTTGTTTACAATTTTAAAAATTATTATCATTTTATGATACAGTTCCATAGGCTTTGGGATCTTCCTTAACCCTACCCCTAATCCCCTCCCTTCTCACTGAGTTTCCCTATATTATTACTACAGCATAGTTCTTCATAAACAATCATATGTCCATCATTGTGGGCATGGACAATGGCAGAGAGTCCAGCATCCTATTGTGAAGACATAGGTAACAGTTTCATTGGTAGTCCATCTTTGATCTGGAAGTAGAGATGCATACTGCACTGTATCCTCACATCTGGATATGACAATCTCCATTGCATAGTTACTATACATCCCCTTAAGTGAAAAGCCACAATACAAAATCAACAACAGGAAGAAAAGTAGAAATTTACAATGCCATGAAGTTCTCAAGAGGTTTTGATAGTTCAGCAGTCCTGAATTGCTGTCAATCCTGCCCTTCCAATCACAATGAAATCTCTCCAGAATCCACTGGCTGCTATAGTCCACCTTAGAGCCTCCATCTGTCCAGATATTCACTGCCAACGCCTGGTTGGAATAGTTGATCAATTCATTCTGTGCTCTGTCCTCTGCCATGGTACCAGCTGTCCTCTGGAGGCTCCAATGTACTGCCATATTTTCCACGTGCATTTGGATATGCTGTCCACTGCTCCAACTGAGCCACTGACATATACACTCCATGGTCAGACCATGGAACCTGTTATTTTCCCCATGGTTGGGGTTCTGAGTCCAGTGTTTCAGTTGGTAGGGAATTGCCAAAGAAACTTCACCTGAGGCCATCCCAGACCTTATTCTTGGGTATGTTTGCCAATACATGATTTGGCACAGTCCATCACCCAATCAGCCTATGCACACAATGGTAATTGCAATTGCAATTACCCGTGTTTTACACAAACCAATGGGTGTTGGAGTCCATTCTGATCCTGCACTGCACATACTTTGCCTTCAAGTAAACCAGTGGGAGATGCACACTAACCCGCACCAGAGCTGCCTTGCCCTGGTTCCTGTGCTTGCCAGTATGTACAGCTGACTGGTGCTGTTTGTCCCATATTCCATTTGGCTCTTGTACTTGTCAAACAGTTCATCCCAACCAAACCCACTATCTAGCCTACACTGGTGCCAGCAGGTGCCACCATCTGTCTAGCCATGCCTACGCCTGACAGAATTTGCACCTGATGCCAGCATCAGCCAGCTGATGCTGCACCAAAGCTCAACCCACCCACACCCACTCTAGCTTATGCATGTACCGCAAGGTATAGTCAGCCCATCCTGGCTTTTCCATGAAAAGACAGTGAAATCTTATCACTTGCAGTACTATCAGTAAGTCCAGTGGGACTAGCATCAAAGTTGTCATAAACAACAGAGATAAGTCCTGTTTGTAAATGATATCCAAAGATTATGAGAATGATAACTAATTAATATTAACAAGTAGATAATGTTATGAAGAATTTAGCATGTGTAAGATGCACTTTGATGAACTTTAGAATTAATTTTCACAATAGCACTGCAATAGGAGCAGTGAAACATACTTTACAAATGAGGAAACCGGTATTCAGAGGATATAAATTATTTTCCCTGAGCTGCAGATTCGAAAAGTTGAAGGATTGAAACTAGGTAATCTGACACTACAACCCACAGCCATAACTCAACATGTATGTTGCATGTTACAGGCACTATTAAAAAGATGATTTTTTAAAAATGGAGACAACAAGTTTGTAGGCCAGAAACTTTTCTCTTTTGGTCTTGGCTCTAGACAAAATGCTTTGCATATAATCTAAATTTAAATTCTAGGTCTAAAAGTCAGGGTTGTGTTTCCTTAGGTGTAGCTCAGAAAGATCCTGAAGTAAACACGGGCCCTTATTGCTGTGCTCACCTCTCAGACTGCACGTAGCGTCCGCTGAAGCCAACTTCCCTGGGAATCTTTAGGAAATAGAAATAACCAGGGGAAAATGAACAGTAATTACCTAGCATTAAGTTGAGACCTTTTGTATGAAAGGCGTGTGAAGATAGGCCTTTCAGAGACTTAATGAGCCTTATCACAGGCCTTCAGCTTTTCCAAATAAATTTGGAGGTAATAAAATGTTGGACCTTGCTTTCAAACCAAATTATACTGCAACATTATTTTGAAAGACCTTTGGAGTAAGTGACTGAAAGTTTTCTTCCCCTCCCTCCTACCTGAAGATAAAATCAGCTTCTCCTTATTAATGAAAACTCAGTGTAATTTCAAAAGATTGACCAATAAATAAAAATATTTAAGGAAATGAAATAGAATCAGATTTGCAAAAATGAACTCAAAGGAGCATTACATCTTGTGGGCCCACATAACTTTTTGATCATTGACTCAGCAAATATTTTATAACCTCTCCTTACTGGGAGCAAGCTACTGAGCTAAGCACAGGGGATACTGGAAAGACTGGGATCCACAGAAGGAGCATCCACAACTATAAAGGGACATTCACGATTGGAAAACCAAAGAGAAGAGAGAGTATTTGGAGAGTGTGAGGAGGGAAGCAAGTGGAGCTGAAATGAGTCAGTCATGGCCTGTTATAGCAAGGTCCTAGACCTCAGGACAGATTCTGTTGTAAAAAAAAGCTCTCTGGAAAGCCACTCATCAGATAAAACACTAAATCACTAAATGTGTAAGTTTTTCAAAGAAGAGTTATGATGAATTTAGTCTCTTTTTGTATTTTTGGGGGGGTCCTTTTCCACATTGGATTGTCCTCTAAACCTCCCTGTGATCTCTAGGACCATCTGGGTGCTTTTAATTGCAAAATATATAGACAGTCTTCTCAGAGTGTGTACTTACTAATCCAAATCAGTTTCTGATATTATTTCTCATGCCTCATTTGCTACAAAAGTAAGATGATTTTAGTTAACATGGAAAGAATTTGAGGACAGGAATATGCACCATTTTCCATTCTGTGGGACATTTGATTGAGTAAACTGAATTTAAACAGAAGGCACCTGCCTCTCACACAAGGTGAATGTGACCTCTCCTGGGTGAATTAAATCATGTCTCATGTTGCTTAAAAGATTTTGTGACTCTAGAGAAATGTCGAGAGGGACAGAAATCATTACAGAGTTTACTCTTCCAGTTTCTATTTGTATTCACCTTCTAAAATTATTTTAAATCCCTTACTATACATGACTGGAGACCAAAATTACAAACTTGCTCTCAAGTTGGCTCATTATGTTTTTTGTACAATAAACTGTCTGTTAAATCTAATTTAAATGCAATTTTGTTTAATGACTAGTGTTGCTATTATGATTTATTACTCATTTACTTAATTAATAAGACTTGACTTTCTGTACCGAAAATGCCCAATTAACCCATTGATATTTTTTAGTTCCTAAAATTATGTTTTAGAAAAATGAAGCATTTTTCTACCTTTGAGGCATATCTTTACCTTTTTATTTTTGAATATCATCGAATAGAAACTGGACATTGAAAATCACAAGGTGAGTGTGCTAATGCTGTTTAGCAGAGAAGATGGTAGTAGTTCAGCCTGAACTGGGATTCTCTGGATTCAAATTATGGTGCCTACACCATGGACTGTTAGATTTGTAGACAGATGTTTTACCTATCTGAATCTGTTCCTTGTCTGTTAAATTGCTACTTGCCTCAGTGTACCTAAGTTCCTGCTATGTATTCTACTAACCACTTCTCTGGTGGAAGAATGTATTTTAAAATGTTATTTTAATATTAATATTATTAATATCTATCATGAGATTTAGGGGAAGGAAGAATGACTGGTAGAGGTTATGGCTCTAGTCCCCTGCTCTAAGGGAAAACCTCCTTAGTCCATCTCTGACTAATTTCATGGTTCTCAACTTAGATAATGAGCTCAACCAGGCCTGCAAAGCTGTGAACAAGGGCATCCCCAAAGTCACAGACTTTGCTTAAATGGTGGGGTGGGATAGGGGCTGAAGATGGAACTGTATGTATGTATTAAAAAGCAGTACGATTATTTTATGTGGTAGCACACAACATTTGCATGGATTTTTAAAGGATAAGATGAGGATTCAAAAACTATATTTGGGGAGGAGAGCTTCAGATCACGCTTTTAGGATCTTAGATCATTCTTTTCTGTTACTCCTCATTGTAACTTCATTGGAAATGTCTAAGAAATAGGAGAAAAATTGATGGCCCAATTACCTTTTGTTGTGTTGTCCCTATAAGGTAATTCCACAATTTCCCCTCAGTCATTCCTTTTCTCTCTTAGCATTTCTAGGTTGTGTGGGTCAGGAAGGTTAGTGATATGCAAGTTTTTGTGCAGCCAATAGTATTCTTTTTTTTTAACTTATTATTATTATTATCATTTTATGATACAATTCCATATTCCTGTATCCCCTCTCCAATTCCCTCCCCCAACCTAGTTCCTCTGTATCATTACTAATATATAGTTCTTCATACTCAGTCATATGTCCATCATTGCAGGCATGGACAATGGCAGAGAGTCCAGCATCCTATTGTCAAGATATAGTAAACAGTTTCATTGTAAGTCCATCTTTGTCTGGAAACCAGAAATGCATACTACACTGCATCCTCACATCTGGATGTTAGTCTCTATTTCACAGCTACTGTACATCCCCTTAAATGAAGAGTCATGATACAAAATCAACAATAGAAAGAAAAATAGAAATTTACAATGCCATGAAGTTAAATGACATGTTACTAGATATGACAGTCTCCATTATACAGCTACTATACATTCCTTTAAATGAAGAGCCACAAAACAAAATCAACATCAGTGAGAAAAAAGAAATTAACAACACCAAGAAGTTAAATAACATGCTATTAAATGACTAACATGTAGCTGAAGAAATGAAAATCAAGAACCTTCTTGAAGAAAATGATGCCACTGCATGGTCTACGAGTCATTGAATGATTTAATCAGAAGAAAGTGTTTTGAAGAGATGAAAGCAACAGAAAACAACAAAACCCATGTGATATAGTTCCCGCTGATCTTTGTTCAAGTGTGTCTCCTCCAGACAACAAACAGTTGAGTTTTGTTTTTTAATCCAGTATATTAATCTATGATGTTTGATTGAGCTTAAGCCATTTACATTCAGAGTTCAATATGTATGTATGGGTTGAAGTTTGGTCCTGTCATTTTAGGAATGGGTTGTTCATTGGTTTAGTCTTCTGTTGTCATTTTACTGGGATGTTCTTCCCATTTGCCTTTGGTTTTGGTAGGTGCTATTCCTCTTCTCTGTCAAGAGAACATCTTGAAGTATCTTTGTAGGGCAGGTTTGAAAGAGGCAAATTCTTTTAACTTTTCTTTACTGTGGAAGAATTTTATTTCATTTTCAAAGACGAAAGAAAGCTTTGCTGGATATGTTATCCTAGGCCGACAATTTTTTTTCTTTTAGAATCTGGAATATGTCACTATATTCTCTTCTTGCCTGTAGAATTTCCTGTGAATTTAATTGGCATTCCTTTATACATCAATTGATTTTTTTCATGTGCACATTTAAGGATCTTTTCCTTATGTTAAATTGAAGAGAGCTTGATAATCATGTGTCTTGGTGAAGATCGCTTTTGATCAAGCTTGTTGGGAGTTCTGTGTCCCTCCTGGATCTTATTTCCCAATTCTTTCTCCAAATTGGGGAAATTTCCCTTTACTATTTCATTAAATATATTTGCAAACTCAGCTTCTCTTTCTGCACCTTTTGGGACTCCCATAACTCTTATATTTGGCCTCTTCATAGTGCTAAAGCTAGTACGGGTTGATTTGATGTGTACTTCATTTGTTTAGGAGGTTGTCTCAGCTCTAAAGGAAAAAATGTCTGACTTTTGGTTTGTGGGAATCTGTGGTTTCAACCTTGCATTTCTCATAGTAACGATGTTCCACCTTTCCCTTTATTTGGTGCTCTTCTTCCTGGGTCCTGGATTTTCCCATTGACCACAAGCAGCAGCTGGACCTTTTCATTGAACTGTATGAGCTTGTGTGTGTTTGCTCTCATCATCCTCACTCAGCTGTCTGAAGACATTTTCAAGAATGGGATTAATAAATGGAATTGTTATGCATCTGCATAGAAGACTTCAAATCTAATAGTCATTCTGGTTACTTTCTTCACAGTCACAGGGACCTGTCTCCTTTTCATTCTAAAAGCAGATTGTTTTGTCTTCTATATTTATAGAATCCACTCATTTTTCCTTTCTACTATTGTCCATCCAGTTCCTATTATCTTTCCTCCACTGAAAAGCTTATTTTTCCAGCTTCATGGTACATGGTCTTTCCTCTGCCTTCCTACCTATTATTGGCATTTATTCACTAGTGTGTCAGGCTGTCATTTTTAGATCCAACCTGGGGGTTCGTAGCCTTCCTTTAGGCTTCAACTTTCTCTTTCTGTCAGTCTGAGGATGGTTATCATGATTTCCACTCATTTCCACTAATAATTTTTATTTAGTATGTATAGTGACACCATTTGATCATTACCTTTCCCACTAGACTATGGGTTATGTGAAGTCAAGTTTTTTCTTTTTTTCTTTTATCCTAGTCTCTAGTACAATAACTCATTACTTTTGAGTGACCAAATAAATGGTTTGCTACTGAATAGCCAGGACAAGTTCATCTGTGGATGGGAGGTCAGAGCACATATAGATAGATCTTTCAAAGATCGTCATGAGTTTACTGAATTGAATTTCCTAGGATCCAGAAGGAGGTGTCATTTCTGGGAGATAAGAACACCTGGATTAAAGTCCTTTAGCTACAACTAAAGAAAGAAAGGCATCAGTGCTTCAATTTCCAGCTTCCACTCACAATTAAGTAATGAGGAGTAAGATGATGAAAATAGGCACAATGTGGTTTTTTTCCCACGTTAAATGTACAGCATTTATGGGAAGTAGACGATATCACACCCTCTCTTTTATGGAAAAATAGTGAGGTGGAAGTTATACACTTGGTCAATGCCAGACAGAAACTGACTGAGCTGGGATTACCATCCAATTCTGAGCAACCTCAACTCCAGTAATCACAATAGGATAAATATGACTAACAACCACTGTTAGTACTAAAAATAATATCCATATACATAGCAGGTACCTACTCAGTGATGCACACTTATTTTCTCCATTTGTTCCTATGAGCCAGCTAAGAAAATACTTGTTGCCAGGTGACTTAGGTAACTGAGAATTCTGTTAAGTTTCACAAGCCAACATACCCTTTGGCCCTAAATTTTCATTTGTAATAATCCTAAACTTGAAATAACATAGAGAATGGAAAGGGACCCTGAAGAAAGATTAGGTATGATTTTATAACATCCTTAAACCTCTCTGATAGATTTTTGTGCCCAGTACTATATTTTCTGTATTGCATCTTATAATGTACCACAGTGTTTATAATGAATACCCATTGCTTTATAGTGCCTATGCTGTCTCTGGTGGTAATATTTATTTTTGTTGCATTTTGCTGCATAAGACTTAAATCCGAGTGAGTGACCGTGTGCTGAGGGAATAGCACAGGCCCTGGAGCCTGAGGTCAAATGTGGCTTCAGCTGCTTCCCAGCTGTGTTGACATAGGAACTTAAAAAAAATTTTAATTTTTTTGAGAGGCAAAGAGAGAAAAGTTCCATATATTGGTTCAAACGCAAATGACAACAGTGGCTGGTTCTGAGGTAGGCCAGGATAAGAGCCAGAAACTCAATCTGCTTTACATGTGGATGGCAGGAATTCTCTTTTGTGGCCATTACCTCTATGATCTATGTCATACATTATCAGGAAGTAGGAGGTGGAGTCAGGGATTATATACAGGTACTGCAATATGGGATGTGAGCAACTTAATCAGTTTCTGAACTGCTAAGCTACTTGTTGGCCCTGGAGTTGTCTTCTAACCTATATGTGCTTCTTTTGCTTATTCTCCAAATGTTTATTGATCATCTACTGCATGCCAGTTGTCATGGAGAACTAAAATGGGTGTTGTTTTGGCTATAAAGTTAGAGTTCAGTTCAAGCGAGGGATATCAAGTAATGGAGAATTGCTTGGTACTGTGGGAACAGAGATTAAGGTAATGACCCGGGCATAGAAGGCTTTCTTAGGCTGCACAACCATCAGTTAATATATTTGAAGATCTCAGCTTGGTGCTAACTCCACTCCAAGTTCTCAGAAAGTCATAGCTACTGTTATTATATGGTTAATTTTCCTGGAAAAGAGATCCTTACGCAAATATATTTAGTGAAATATGATTAATATGGCTGAATTGTGTCAGTGTATGGATTTTATGTTTTAAAATACCATCCTGTAATCCTCCTCATGTCTTTCCTACAGAGAAATGAGGTCAGGATGGCTGCTGAAGAGAATTATTTAGAGCTAGAGCACTAATGAAGACATCTACATGCAATCATCCTGTTCCAAAATCAGTGCCACGATAGAGCCGGACAGAAACCGTTAGAAATGGAGGTTGAGGCCTTTGGGGGTATTGTTTGTTCAGTAAATTTTGATTCATGGTCTCATTAACACCTCATCGGCCTCTTGACCATTAGTCTGGGCAGGTAGTTTTGTGTGAAGATCATCATCCTCTGGCAGCCAAGATATGTTTGTTCTAATGATGATTGGTTTCAATGTCTGTGTAACCACTGGTCCCCAAATATAAAGTGCCATGCATATCTAAACATACTCTCACTGCTTTCAGCTTGTGCACAATTTAGCAGCAAGAGATTTCCTATCTCATAGCACTCAGTGGTTCTACTTAATTAGGAACTGCCTGTGAATCAAGCCAACTGATGGTCATAATGACTGAAGTGAACATGTTTGCACAGGAAAGAAAGGGAAATGAAATTTCAGCAGTCATCGGGTAATTGAGAAGAGGACAAGAGAATTTTTCAGGCAGCATGTGTTTTCAGTGGGCTTCCTAACTGTGTTGCTGCCTCACAGGATGTGACAACATAGTTGGGAATAAGGACTTGAAACCAAGCATGCTGCCTTTGCTGGGGCTGGTCTCTTCTCATTCTTGTCTTTTCCTTATTTCCGGGCATAGTTTTTTCAGTGTTTGAGAAAAAATTAAGCTGATGTTGATACAGGACTAAGACACAAGCACTTTTTTAAGCATAAAAAATGCCCAAATTACCTGAAACATATTCAATGGTAAGATTATGTGAAAATAGGACATTGGTTAAGGGCATGGAGACTCAAGTCAGTAAGATAAGATTCTTCTACCTGCTGTGATCTTAGAGCAATTGCTTCTCTGTATCTCTGTTTTCAGATCTATAAAAAAGGAACACAACTAGTTGTTCTTACCTCAAAATCAATTTGAAAACTGAATGAACTTGTAAAACTCCATACATTAGAGGCTGGCTAGTGTTTACAGGTTTGTGATTCAGTATCTGACTTCTGCTTGCTAAAACGTATGACTAAATAGGAACAGCCACGTTGATCCAATATGTGGAAGGCTTAAATTTTGTCATGTTTTGTTCTTGGAACGTGGCAAGGCCTCAGTAGATGTTGGCATTAAGTCAGTAAGACAACCGATGTTAAACTGGTCAACTGTGAAGTGATAGTAACTTTTGATATGTGTTATTACAGGATTTAAAAACCTCTTTCAATATATGTTGTTTTAGGAAGTCTGTTCAGTATTCTTTTTTGTGTTTAATTCATGCAGTCATCCTGGAGGTTGGGGAGGTAGCGAAGTGTTCTTTGATTTTTAATACATTTGTTCATATACTGTTTGCTTCATTTCACAAATGCAGTGGGTGTCTGTGCTGTCAGGGATCCTGGGGAACCAAACAGATGAGATATCAGTCAGCGCAGTCCTGCTTAGAGCATCCTAGATGTCTGTGTTAAGGTGATGCAGACCATGGCATGATTAATGATTTATGGGTGAAAAAATTCTTAGTTTTTGTGTGACTGGTAAGTGAGAGAATAAGATCTCAAACTTCAAATCTCAGTTACTTTCTACTGGATCCTATTTCTTGTTTCATTGCGTATATACTTTGTAAGAAATAGTGGTGATAGCCAAATGTAGGCATTCATTTTACAGATTAGAGATGCTGAAGCTTCAAGTAAGTGGATAAATGATATGCTTAAGACCATCCCTGTTGTAGAAGTCATAATCAGTTCCAATGAGGACACCTTTTGACAGCATGCTGAATCTGAATGTATCTATCTTATTTTGAAGTGATGTAATAGTGGCTTTTTAATGGGCCCTGTGCTATAAAAAGCATAGTATAAAAATGCTTGTTTCAGAGGATATACTTAAGGCATACAGGAGTTTCATACTGAAAAATAAAGCTTTCTTTCCCCCTTTCTTTACTCAAGCTTAGGACATAAGAATATTTCTTGCCATTGCAAAACCCAATTACCAGTTAGCAAATCTGCCAGATAATAACATGTAGTGTTCTTTCAAGTGTGAAGGACTGTTGCATCCCAGTAATCACACAGTATCATTATGCATCGAGGTGTGAATCATACACTAATTTTTAAAAGATTTATTTATTTATTTTTATTTGAAATGCAGATTTACACACAGAAGGAAAGAGAGAGAGCGGTTGGTCTTCCATCTGCTTGTTCTCCCTCTAGATGACACAATGGCTGGAGCTGAGTCAATACAAAGCTAGTAGCTAGCAGCTTTTTCTGGGTGTCACATATAGGTGCAGGAGACCAAGGACTTAAGCCATTCTTCACTGCTTTCCCAGTCTGTAAGCAGGGAAATGATTCAGAAGTGGAGCAGTCAGGACTAGAACTGGCATCCATATGTGATGCAGGCAGGCAGAGGATTAGCTTGCTGAGTTATGCTGATTCCCAGACCACCCACTATTACAAGACACCAGGCTCAAGCCACTGCAGCCAAACAGCCCTATTTTGTAGATAGCTTTCTCCCTTCTGCAGTGTGATTGGTGCCAGTTCTCTATGGTGACTGTGTTTTATCAGAGCAATTGATGAGCCTACTCTGGGCTTAAGAATGAACAGTGGAACTTATGCTCTATTGGGAGACGGATCCTGATTAATGGAGAGAAGGTGGGGAAAGGGGTGGCTCAGGTAGAGGGAAAATGGGAGGAATAGTAGGTCAGGTGATGGAGTGCAGAGAGGAAGTACCCAGCAAGTAAAGTGAAGCAGAGGGGAGAGATGGGAGCAGGATGACTTGTGTGCTTGTTAGATTGAGCTGTCTAGGAGTGCCTCTTAAAGCCACATCGAAGGTGTGAGTGGAGTGAGGAGGCCGATTTCTGCTTGCCCTTGGAGGGAAAGTCCGAGGTAGAGCAGAGACAAGTGCAAACACCTTGAAATATGAAGGAGAAAATACAGACACTGACAGGGGCAGAAGGAAGAGCCCAGCTTGGAGAGAAGCAGTAGAGGCCTGTGAGGTGTCCGGGGACAAGAGCCTGAAGGATCATTGAGGACTTTACTCAGGATGAGATGAGACAAAAGTCAATGTTTTTGGGCAGTGGAGAGACCTCATATTTTAGAAGCCTCCTGAGGGAGAATAGATGGTTGAGGGGCAAAGGCAGAAGCTAAGACTGTAGGAAATTAGTGCAGCACTTCCAGCCAGTCACGCTGAGCCACCACTGGGTGGCGGTATATAGATTTCAGGCTGAGTGGTTGAGATGGCTAGAAATAATTGGATTTTGCTAATCTCTTGAAGAGTGAACCAAAGAAGATTGTGAGTACAATAATCATGCACCCAGCTCTCTCTCTTTCTCTCTCTATGAAGATCTAAGGTGCACTAGTAGAGACTGATCTCTCAAATCAAAGGGTATGTGGCCTTATGACACATTTTCACATGTGCATGTGGATGAGATGATGCAATCTGTTATCTGTTCTCCCCATTGTGTGTATCCTCCACCTTTCTGCCACATATTAGAGTATTTCTTGTTTTAAAACAATTTAAAAAATAATTTGGAAGGAGCATGACAGAGAGAAAGAAACTGAGAAAAAAAGATCTATTTGCTGATTCACTCTGTAAATGGCTGCACCAGTTAGGGCTGGGCCAAGCTGGTGCCAGGAGCCTGGAACTCCATCCAGATCTCTCACATGCTTTGCAGAAGCACATGCACTTGGGTCATCTTCCATCTGTATTCCCAGGCACATTAGTAGGGCGCTAGATTGGAAGTAGACCAGCTAAGGCTTGAACTGGTGCTCTGCTGTGGGGGGCTGGCATCTCAAGCAGGTTGTTTAACCCACTGTGCATTTCTTCTTATTTCTTTCCTACCCCTCAGAAGATATCTATCATAAGGGGAGAGGTTTAGTTATTTACCTTTAGTGACCTTATATTAATCTATAGATCTGAATGTATTATGTGATAGAAAACTAAATTTCATGGGAGATAGTCTGTTTACCTTAATGGGAAATACCTTTGTCAGGTGACACAGTATTTGTCATTTCCAAGCACACTATAATTAATATTGATTTATGGTGGGTGCTGTTTCTGTTTTGTGCTGTTCATGTTATTTCCTCTGGATCCAGAACGTTAGGAAAGTGACACTGAATGAGTGTTAAGAGAATAATAATAATCAATGACAATCTAGAATTAAATATTTTCTAACGTAATAGCCCTCTTTTGAAAGCAGAAGGCTATTGTTATAAAACAAATCACTATAGCTATATTTTTTGATGAACATTATTAATAATAATGTTCAGTCATAATAAGAAGATATTTCTTAAGAGAAGGTCTATAAATGGCCTACAGGCAAATGAAAAAGAAAATAGTGAGCATTACTAATCATCAGGGATCAGGGAAATGTAAATGAAAGCCACAATGAGATTAGTTGAGACAACATTGTTGAACCTGGAATACATTATGATAAGTGAAATAAGCCAGACACAGAAAGACACGATGTCGTTTACATGGGAATCTTTAAAAGTTCAACTTTGGAAGCAGAGGGTAGAATGGGGACTACCAGGAATTGAGAGGGGATAAAAGAACAGGACGAATTGGGGAAGTACAGGTTGACAGAGGTAAAATTCGGTTAGATGAAAGAAATAAAGCAATCTTTTGTACAGCAGTGTGACTATACCTAAGAGCAGTGTATTATATTCACTAAAATATGTAGGAAAATAGATTTTAAGTATCATCACCACAAAAATAAGTACATAATACCTGTGCTCATTAGCTTGATTGAGCCATTTGATAACATACATCTTTCAAAATATTATGTTGTACATGATAAATGCACAGAATTTTTTATTCATCAGTTTAAATTTTAATGCATTTTGAAAAAAGGGACAAAAAGTCAAACTCATTAAAGCAAAAATAGTAATGATGGCAGCCAAGGTCTGGGAGGAGATAGGACAAGTGAGGAGATGTTAATCAAAGGAGTGATGTTTCAGTGAGGCAGGACAAATGAGTTTTGGAGATCTGTTGTACAGCACAGTGACTGTAGTTAATAATAATGTGCTCTGTACTTGGAAGCCACTAAGAAAATAGCTCTAAAATGTTCTCATTACAGATACGCAGTTGACAACAATGTGAGATGATAATTTATCGATTAGTTTGATTATGGTATGAGAGTATATGTATATGAAAACACATGAACAGAATGATTGTTCTTCTTGTTCAATAGTATGTACCTGGTCCTAAGCTAAGTGCTGTCTGCATGATGCTTATTATTTCCCTGTGTAAGTTGGTTGATAGAAATTCTGGCTCAGGGTGACCTGCACAAGCGTACAAGGTTAATAATCAAGGGCTCCAAAGGCAAAAAGTAGTTCAGAAGTGTTGGTAGAGGAAATGTGGCTTTTCCGTTGCTGAACTGGGTCATTCTCTTGTACAGTCCTTCAAGATCACTAGAAAAAAACAAATCCCTTTTGCTGTTATTAAAAACCCAATAGCTCTTTGAGTCTTAATGGACCTTTGGATTGATTCATTGTTCTGTTTGTTCTACTACTCTCCAGTAAAAGAGAAGAAGATGCTTTTGCATGGATGACCTTTTTCTAAATATGTTGTCAAGTTGATTGTGGAGGATCCCAAATGATTAACAGCATACAGGAAAAGAGAGTTGTATAATTGTCACACCTATCCCCAGACTTTTGAGAACAAATGGGTGGTTGGAGTGGAAAGAACTGAGATGAAGGGAAAGCCGATCCCAAATGTTCTTGCTTTGGGCCAAGTCTGCAGGCCACCCTCCTTATTGTTAAATTTGTAGTTTTTCTTTAAGCTGATTGATTTTATTTACTCAGGTTCATTTGTTAAATAGAATTTGTTCATAAATGGAAAATTAGCATTATTTGCAAAAAGCAGTAACATATATGGTGAACTGCCAGTGTTGTGGTGTGGTGGTTAAAATTACTGCTTGTTATGCCAGCATCTGAGTAGTAATGTAAGTCCTGGCTGCTCTGTTTCCAATCCGGATCCCTGGTTTAAGTACTTAGGCTTATGCCACCCATGTGGGAGATCTGGATGAAGCTTAGGCTTCCAGCTTCAGCCCAGTACAGATCCTGAGTGAACCAAAAAAAAATGGAAGGTTTCCTTGTCTATTACTGTGCCTTTCAGATGAATAAAATAAATCTTAAATCAATACATAGGGAAAATAAAGCAGCATTGTTTCATGTTTTAAAAAGTAAGCAATGGAAATAAATTTCAAAGCAAAAAAAAAGTAAGTGATAAAGTATAAATCTACTTGACTTTATAAATTATTTTTTTTCTACATAGTGGAAACTAACATTCCCTGTGAACAGAATGTAACTATTTATAGTCTGTTACCAACAAAGGAATATGTAACTCCTTGCCATTAAGTTTAAAGAAAAAGATAAAAAATGTTTTTTTATATATTTTAATATTAATCAGTGCCCAAATCTCAACATATGTGCAAATATGTTTATTATATAGCATATGTGTAATGTATTATATATATCTAGTAAAGCATTTATAGTGATTTTAATCAATTAACTAGGTAGTTTGGAAGATTGAGAGATTGATCTTCCATCTCTTAGTTGACTCCATAAATGCCCATGATAGCAAGGGCTGGGCCATAATTTGACTAGGAGTCAGAAACTCAACTTAGGTCTCCCAAATGGGTGGGAACCAAGCTTGGATTATATCCTACTTCCCTTCAAAGTATACATCAGCAGCAAGCTGGATCAGAAGTGGAGCCAAACTCAAACCCAGACACTCTGAGATGATAATTCCACGGTCACTTGACTACCATGCCAACATCTGCCCCTCATTATATATATTTTTTAAAGCCAGATCACAGTTAAGCTTTTTAATACTTGTCAGTGGCCATAGGCAGTAACCTAATTCACCATTTTCCACTTGGATTGGTTAAGGAAGGCTTGCCTAGACCTTCCCTGCAGGGTAGGCAAGTTGAAGAAACATGTAAAAGCAAAAAAAAATTTTTTTTTCCTGTTTATTTTTCCCAAGCCATTTAGTTTAGACATGAACTGTCGGTATAGATAACTTCCCATGCAGGGAGGTGCAGGTCCTGGTTGCATAGCACATGGCAATTCCTTGTGTCAGACATTGCCACCTGACTATGCTTAATTTAACTTCACTATGACTTTACTGTATTAAAGCCTTCTAGGTTGGTTCCTAGTGAGTAAAGCAGCCCAGGCTTCCACCACAGAAAACCAAGGCACATACTCATTCATATTGCTTAAAGGCATTTCCTCTCCCATCAGTGGGAGACACTCTCCTAAACTTACTCCCTACCTCTGAGCTCTGTATGCCTCCTGTCTGACATTGCTCTAAGAGATGATAATAATGGGAATTGGTTTGAGCTGGCCCAGCATGGTCCCAGGACTGCTATCATTTTGCCACCAGAAAGTTTATTTGCTCAAAATGAGACCTTAAGAGCACTGGCCTTGATATTCTTTCCCTGTTAAGGAGTAATTCAGGAATAATCTTTGTTCAATTATGGCATGGATCTTTGTGCTTCTGCTGCAATGAATTAGATGCTTTGCAAAATGCAGGCATTATTGTTGTCACAAACAGATGGACAAATGCTACTTAACCCTCTGTACCTGCCTTTGCTGCTATGTGCAACATAATCTAAGGGGTTTCTTTACAAATTGTGGTTGATTTGGAAAAGATTTAAAGCTTTGAGGGTCTTATGAGAAGTTATTGGTTGTGAGTACCTTTAGTTTGTTGTCTGCAAGTAGCAAAATGGACGCTCTGGGTCAATGTTCACTTTGCTCTGTAAGCTATGCAAGAGGGCTTTAAGGGTTGTTTCTTTGAAACCACTGTGAATAGATTATTTGAGCACTGAGCCAAGAAAGGAAGGATTTCATGAGTTTGGCTTCCCTGTGGAAAAAGGCAGAGAATCCAGTTATCAAGAACTCCAAGGAGTTTCTTCAACAAAGAGAGAAACATTCTGGTCAGGCTTTTCTATGCAGGTGTTGTTTCTTGAAGAAAAGCACTGATATCATTATGCGTAATAAAGACAGTGGTGAGAAGAGAGAAGAATGGCATTGAGGGCATCCAGGATGGACTTGGGGTGAAATGGAGCACTAGAGGCTTTTTTTTTCCAAACTACTTTCTTGCAGACTGGAGATGGATGAGGAAGGATTAAGACTGTCTTACTGTGTAATGCTCAGTCATTCTGTTGGGCAGATGCAAGGTTTAAGGTGGTCCTGTGGTCACCCGTGCACGAAGCCTTGTTTGCTCCGGTTCCAGAAAGAGCAAAGAATATGGAATGAAAGTCCTTGTGGAGAGTGTATGCTATGTGTATGTGAGAAAGGCTTAGGATTGTTCCGTTGTAACACCTAAATGAACAACCAAGCACACCTTGTGTTTATGGAACTCCCAGAGGAATTCCTCAGAAGCTTTCCTGAGGAGACAGTTCAAAATGAGGTTTTCTTTTTTTAAAAATGATTTTTGTGGTCAGATTCACTGGTACCAGAACCTACTGATTTCTTTGCTCTATGTGTATAGTTATTATAAATGGCATGCCTCTGGATCAGGTCATTCTGTGGTTGAAGTGGTAGTAGATGGATAGAATAATTGGTGGATCCTTGCAACTTTTCTGATAGTGCATGTGATGTCCAGTTAGAGAAGTCTTAGAGCACGTCATCTCTAGGTGGCTAACAGACATAAACGATCACCATCATAGCTAATTCTTAGTGACTATGGATCTGTGCCAAATACCTTACAGGCATTGTCTTGTCTTATTGCTATCAGATAGGCTGATGCTAGGAACTTCCAGCTTTATAGGTGAGACTCGAAGGATTGTAGTTTTGACTGTCATCCAAGGCTGTCTAGTCAGGAAGCAGCAAAGAGAGTTTAAAAATGAGATTTGAGTTTTAAAAACTTACTTATTTGTTTTTATTTTATTTTGTTTGTGGGTTATTCAATTCTTCTCTGGCCTGTACCCACTGTATTCCAGATGTATCCCTCCAACTCTAGGCTGTAAGAATCACAGATATCTCAAGGTGTTGCTAAATGTCATCTGAACATCACTGTTCCCTATTCAGAATTACTGCATTCTCCCTTCACCTCTTTCTTTGTCCTTCCCACCATATAAATACTAATCTTTATGTTTGAGCACTTACTATTTTCTCCATAAACTATTGTTATGCTTTGGATAATTATTTTGGTGTCCCAAGCTATTGGTTTGAGCCTAGTGTCTAATATTGATGGATTGAAGATAGAACTCAGTACAGTTATGGTGTCTGAAACTTGGGCCTTGGAAATGTATTAAATTGGATTAAGTTGTTAGCTTGAAGTCTATTTGATCAAGTCATAGTTGCTTATAATGAGAAATGATTTAGAGGGAAGATCACTTCATGGTCTTTGTCTCTTTGTCCTGACTTATCATGTTATCATATCTCTACCTTATCTAACCTTACCAGAGTCCTAAACTAATAGTGCTCCCTGATCTTGAACTGTGAATGTTCAAAATTATAAGCCAAAGTGAACTTTCCTTCCCAGGTGGCTCCTCTCAGATATTTTTCTTAAGAAGTTGACTAAATGCCAAGAATTTTCCATGTATTATTTCAGCAAGTCTTCAAAATATCCCACTTTCTTATTAACTTTATTTTACAAATGAAATGAAGCCTGGCTATTTTGGCAGATCATTCTGTTGCTTGGAGTCACACAGATGCTGAAGATGGAGCTGGGGTTTGTTTCCTCACTGTATGCCAGCTCCTAGAGCTCTGGCCCTTCTGAGAAATGTGTCCACTGGACCAGGTAGTTATTTGTGGCTTCACATAAATCCAGTTCTATATAATTTCACTATTAGTATTTCCTCAGCTAGTAAATAAGAAGAAAATCTCAAAATAGAATTATAGAGCATATCTTTCCATTATTTATTATTATTATTTATCCCATGATTTTGTTATTATTAATTCTTTCTCACCAAACTGTCATCACTAACAAAAACATTGTCAAATAAAATCTTCCAGTTGACTCTAATTTCTTTCTTTCTTTTTTTTTTTAAGATTTATTTATTTTTATTGGAAAGGCAGACATACAGAGAGGAGGAAAGACAGAGAGGAAGGTCCTCCATCTGATGGCTCACTCCCTGAGTGACCACAACGGCCGGAGCTGAGCCAAATGAAGCCAGGACCAGGAGCCTCCTCCGGGCCTGCCACACAAGTACAGAGTCCCAAGGCCATGGGCCGTCCTCGACTGCCTTCCCAGGCCACAGGCAGGGAGCTGGATGGGAAGTGGACTGCCAGGACCAGAACCGGCACCCATATGGGATCCTGGCACATTCAAGGCGAGGACTTTAACCACTATGCTGTGGTGCCGGGCCCCTGACTCTAATTTCTTGACGTAAGTATCATTTTATTGAGCATTAATGAATAGGCTTTTAAAATAAGAGCACAGGACCTGGCACAATGGTTCAGTTGGTTAATCCTCCACCTCCAAATGCCAGGATCCCCTGTGGGTGTTGATTCGTGCCCTGGCTGCTCCACTACCTTTCCAGCTCTCTGCTTGTGGCCTGGGAAAGCAACAGAAGCAGACCCAAAGCCGTGGGACTCTGTACCCACGTGTGAATCCTGGATGGTATTCTTGTCTTCTGGTTCCTGGCTCCTGGCTTCAGGGCAGCTTAACTCTTGCTACTGCAAGCATTTGGAAAGAGAACCAGAAGATGGAAGAACTTTCTATCACTCCTTCTCTCTGTAAATCTGCCTTCCCAATAAGAAATAAATAAATAAATAAGAAAGAAGAGTTATTTCTCAAAGTCATCTTAAGATAACTTTTTCTATGGATGCCTAATGTACTTCTTGTAACACAAATCACTGCCAAAAGAACTTCTCTCGAAGAGGCAATGGATTTTCTGGAACTTCTAATAGAAAAGTTTTCAGTAATTTAGTTTTTAAAGGAGGCAGAACGCTTTTTTAAATCAGAAGAGACATATATATGTTGGGTCTCTGGGAACTTCTTATTTTTCCCAATATGAGTTTTAAAAGCAATTTTTAAAATGAATCACATACATTGGAAGTGATACCAGAGAAGCTCTTAGAGGATTTGATGTTAATTGAGCTTGATTTAGTTGGTTCTTTGGATATAGTGACATAATTATAGGTAACACTGTAAAATTTATTTATTTGTGGGCCCGGCGCGGTGGCGCAGTGGTTAAGGTCCTCGCCTTGCACGCCCGGGATCCCATATGGGCGCCGGTTCTAATCCTGGCAGCCCCGCTTCCCATCCAGCTCCCTGCCTGTGGCCTGGGAAAGCAGTCGAGGATGGCCCAAAGCTTTGGGACCCTGCACCCATGTGGGAGACCCGGAAGAGGCTCCTGGCTTCAGATCGGCATAGCATCGACCCGTTGCGCTCACTTGGGGAGTGAATCATCGGACGGAAGATCTTCCTCTCTGTCTCTCCTCTCTGTATATCCGCCTTTCCAATAAAATAATAATAAAAATAAATCTTTAAAAAAAATTTATTTATTTGAGAGCTAAAGAAATAACACAGAGAGAATGAGGGAGACAGCGTGAGACAGCTAGAGCTAGAGAGACTGGGAGCAAGCAAAGTAAGAGGGAAAATGCGCTTTGAGAGAAAGCCAGGGTTTCCATCTGCTGGTTCAGTCCCGTGTTACTTACAACTGGTAGAGCGGGACCAGATCAAAATCAGAAATTAGGAATTCAATACAGACCTTCCATGTAGGTGAAAAGTACCCAATTGCCTGAGTCCTTAACTTGATGCTTATAGAATCTGCATTGGCAGGAAGCAGGACTTGGGCGTGAAACTGGGACTTAGACCTATGTCATCCAATGTGGGGTATGGATATCTTAGTCACCAGACCGAGTGACTGCCTGAATAATAGTTGTTGGTATCTGTGTCGGCTCAGTGTCTGCACTACTTTGAGTTCCCACAGGTGGATTTTCACCTAGAGAGCCTTCCTCACTGCATATGTTATTATTGGGTTTCTTTGTTACTTTGTCCTTCCCTGACCAGCAGCAATCATGTTAGCAAACTTTCTTCCTCTCTCTCTCTCTCTTTCCCTCTCTTTCTCTGTTTAAATGTTTATATGTTCATATGCCTGTATCTTTTCCTTGGTGTATGTGTCTTTCTCCAGGAAGTCTACATCTTGATTACATTGACCCAAAGATGGAAGATAGTTGCCACTGATTCATCTTGGTGATGATAACCGGAAGAGTCAAATGCTTATGTTTCTGGGATGATAGGTCCTGTTGCTTCTACATTTCATTTCTTTTTTTGAGGGAAGAGGGCTCTATTTTATATAATTGTGGTAAATTTGTGTTTTGGTAAAGGTAAGCAGAATGACTTGTGTTGTTGGTTAGCAGATGACTGATAGGTTGATTTGCTATTGATGAGAGTGTAGAGAAGGATGAGAAGGAGAGAGAGGAGGAGAGCAGTACTAGTAGTTGGAACAGCAGTTCATGTTAAATGGTTATCAGATTTAGTGTTATCACTGAGTTACTGCTACATGCTTTAGAGAAGAAGAATTTGAGATTGGTAAAGGTAACGTGTCTTACCTAAAGTTGCATGACTGACAAAGACAGGATTTTACCTAAGTGTAATCTGAAAGCCCAAACTCCTAACCATGATGGTGATTAAAAAAATGTAAAATGTTTTAGGTCCATTTTTTTATTTCAAGGTTTTTTTTTTTAATCTTGAGAGTGGGATCGTTTCTTTTCCATGTGTTCTATGATGCAAAACAAGCTGCACGATGAAAGTGCTTTGTTCCCCCCTCTTCTCTTCATGTGGTAAATTACAATAATTATTGTTAGTTAAAGGATGTGAATGAGATGTCTTTATCAACCACCAAGTTAAATGGAGTTTCTGTTTTTAAACTACAGAAGATAGTGCTGCCTTGACAGATTGTGAGTGGCAGGAAGAGAAGTGTTTTCAGCAGGATCCAAATGGAGATGTGCAGGAGAAGCATAAATAGCAGAATCAAAAGGCTCAGGGGGGTTGGTATGGAGTGATGTCATTAGTGTATGCTTATTCTTTCGCTTCCTGACAATAAAATAACTCGGAGCTTTTACATTTTTCTTGGTGATTTTTATAAAGATATTAGAGGGACTGGCACGATAGCCTAGTGGCTAAAGGCCTCACCTTGCACGTACTAGGGTCCCATAGGGCGCTGGGTCTAATGCTGTCTGCCCCGCTTCCCATCCAGCTCCCTGTTTGTGGGCTGGGAAAGCAATCAAGGATGGCCCTGCATCTGCATGGGAGACACAGAGGATGCTCTGGGCTCCTGACTTTGGATCCGCATAGCTCCGGCTGATGTAGTCACTTGGGATTGAATCAGCAGATGGAGGAACTCCCTCTTTCTCTTCCTCTCTGTATATCTGACTTTCTAATAATAATAATAATAATAATAATAATAAAGTTATCACATTCTAAAAAAAGATGATAGAAAGGATAAAGAAAAACTTCTTGACAGTTCATTGCTGTTGTTGGTAGATACTGATGGTAATCAGCATGAATCCTCATTTTTGTTATTAAGTGGTTCTGGTATATATAAAGAGAGTGGGAGAGAGAAATATATATGCATATGTGTGTGAAATATATATATATATAGCTTGTTTTTGCCAATATGCATTCATTCATATTCCTGCCTCCTTTGGTTCTTCACAGTTACAGCCGTATATATATTTGTATTTTCTAGTTAACTAACCTATGTGGTAAAATTGACTTGTCCATTGGGACTCCAAAGGCGTTTGGAGTTCAGTCCATTGACTCTATAGTGAATTTGGGTAAACATCTCTTAAGTGATGCTTTCTCTCCTATTCTTTAGTTGCAGATCCCTAAGAAACTAAGATTTTGTTGAAATTCTATCGTTTCAGGCCATCTTACAAAGGCAAAAGCCCTGGGAAAATCCTCCTGGGAGGTGCTTTACTCCCAGCACATGCGCATGCAATTCAAATGAACATGGAAGGAAGCACTGATAATAGTCTGTGATCCTCAGCATAGGTTCTTGGGACTTTTAAAAGTTTTTAAGAGTTATCTGTCCAAATGATTCTCCAACTATAAAACTAGTACAATCTTACTCCCCAATTTTAAAAGGTTGGGCTGACTTTGATAACTCTGAATTTTGTTCCAAGAAAGAGCTTGAAAGAAAAAGCTATCATTCACTATTCTTTCAGAAGAGATCGTCCATTTTAATACTAAAGGAATGAAAGGCATAATCTTAGAATTAAAATTATTATTTAGCTTTGTAAAGACCTCATAGTTTGCCTTCATTATTATCACTTTATCACCACTGAATAAAAATTCTGTTGTGTATTGGCATTGGCCTTTTAACTGACTTTTGACAGCCTCTGATTTATTCCAACCTTCATCTAGTACTTTCTTCTCTAAAGCTTTCTGCCAAGGGAGTATTCCATTTATACTTGAATGCATACAGAGAAGTGGAACTCATTATTTATAAAAACAATCTATTCTATCTTTAGGTAGCACTATTGAAAGTTCCTTGTTATGTCAAGTTAAAATCTGTGTCCTTGTAGCTTCTACTTAATGGTTACGTGGGAATAATTTGGGACTGAATTGAAACTAGACTTAGTCTCTTTATGTACAATAACTCTTTGACAGACAGTTGCTTAGTCCTCATCTCTCCTGTATTAAAAGTTCAGTTCTGCTCTAAAAGGCCTTAATCGCTTCAACTGTCACTTCTCTATTTTTCTGATTATGTGATTTGACCCAAATTATGGAAATTTTGTTAATTTTTAAAATAGTGGTACAATGTCCATGCTGGTGCTTTAGATAACTTATGTAATATGCAATTAAAAGATGTTTGCTTGGAGATAAATGATTTTTGAAATCTGTACCAAAAGTTTTCATAATGTATAATTTCCATGGACTTTAAAAAATGTTCCAAATATGCATATATTTCAAAAGCTTTTGTACCAAAATAAGCTTACCTTTTGGGTTTGTTTTGTGTCTCAGAGGATTAAATTGCTGCTTATAAAGCTAACATTCTACATGGGGGTGCCGGTAGGAGTTCTGGCTCATCTACTTCTAATCCAAATTCCTGATATTATTTGTGAAGGCAGCAGAAGATGGACCAAGTGCTGGAGAACCTGCCTGTCATCTGGTGACTGAAGAAGTAGATGAAATATCTCTCCCTCTCTCTTTGTTGGTTGCTTTCTCTCCCTTTCTCTGTCTGGTTTTCAAATAAGCAAATTAATCTATTTTTAAAAGAAATTGTTATATCCTAATTTCTTCTTCCATGAACATTTTTGAAATACCCATTAGTCATTTGTAATTATCCATTTCTGTGACTTTAAGAATATTAGCATTATTGTCAACCATCATCATCTTCATTCATTTCTAATGCTTACAAGCTTGCATTTAATAATTAGTAATTCTCAGACATCACCTCCATGTAGTCCCTAGCTACCACTCTATACTTTCTGACTGTACATATTTGATTTTTCTGGGAATGTTCACAAAATGATATCATATAATATGAATAGTTTATTTCATTTGGCTTGATGTCTTCAAGATACATACATTGTTGCAATATTTGTGGAAATTTTGGTCCCTTTAAAAATTGAGTAATCGGGGCCCGGCGCGGTGGCGCAAGTGGTTAAAGGTCCTCGCCTTGCACGCCCGGGATCCCATATGGGCGCCGGTTCTAATCCCAGCAGCCCTGCTTCCCTTCCAGCTCCCTGCCTGTGGCCTGGGAAAGCAGTCGAGGACGGCCCAAAGCTTTGGGAACCTGCACCCGTGTGGGAGACCTGGAAGAGGCTCCTGGCTTCGGATCGGCATAGTATCGGCCCGTTGCGCTCACTTGGGGAGTGAATCATCGGACGGAAGATCTTCCTCTCTGTCTCTCCTCTCTGTATATCTGCCTTTCCAATGAAAAAAAAAAATAATAAAAATAAATCTTTAAAAAAAAAAAAATTGAGTAATCCTCTGCCTTAATGTAATTTCATACTTTACCTACTTTTTAATTGACACTAGAATTTCTTGACCGTGAGCTTCTGAATATGCACATTTCTATTGAAATCCATTTCACAGTGCTGGAGTTAGGGTTCTAAACACGGTCTAAGAGTACACTGGGTAGCAAAATTGATATATAAAAATTTTCTACTGTTTGTTCTAATATACTATATAAAACTCTATTAGGTATTATGTGGTATGGTGAAATGAGTCACCTGATTCTCAGTTCTCAAATGTAGTGGGTAGATAAGGTGAATGCATTTCTAAATTGCACAGAAGATCTTGAGTAGAGATGGACAAGATACTAGAATTAAGAGGAATGAATGAACACTTCCAGATGATAGGATTATGTTACTATTAGCGAAATTCTGGCACTTAAAGGAATAGCGTTTCAGACCTTTGGATTTGCAGGGAAAGCATTCCTGAGAAAGAACCAAATATCATAGTCTGAAATTGCAATACATGCTCTACACTGTTGGTTTATTCACTGATCATAAATTGCTGTGTAGACCGTTGCCATACTGGTAATCCAGTGGGATACCTATTGTCTTCAGCTATTTGTAGACCTGGCCTTGAACCTCAGGTATTGTATTTATCTCATTCGGGGCAATTAAAATGAACTTTTTTCCTTTATGCCATTGGGGATCACACATGATAGTTTTATTATTTTTAAAATGTTGTGTTTGGTCATATAAAAACTTGATGACTCAAACTGTTTTTTTTTTAATAAAATTTCTCTAGAGTGTGAAAGACAAAATTGCTGAAATCAGAATTCTAGCATGTATTTATTGGAAAACGAAATAGCAGCAATTGCTACTCATAAAGTACCTACTTAAGGAAGCAAATTTTTGTAGTTATTTTCTTGTTTGATCTTCATAAGTCATAGATAGAACTTGAACACCATTGCAGATGAGGGTGTTCGAGCTCTGAAACAGTAAGTACCTCTAACGGTCACACAATTAATAAGTAATTGAGTTGAAAAAAGGCGCCAATAATCTCACTCAAAAGCTTTCTCCCCTACGTTGTCTTCCTGCCTGTCGGATGTCTTCCAAACCTTAAATTATTATTTTTTTCCTACTCACAGAAGTCTGAGACACACAGTTTGAGCAAATACTTTCAGTAGAAAACAGTGATGGCATAGTAGGCCAAAGGAATAATCATTCCAGTCTCCATTCGTGTCTTCTTTCCCACCATTGCTTACAGTCATTAGCATCCTAACTCATCTGTTGCCCACTTTAACAGGTGACTGCTCCAACTCATCTCAGCCCAGATAAACCTACAGTTTCTGTCATGTCTATTTGGCAAGTACAGTAGGATAAAACTCTTGAAGGAGAATATGTTTATGTTAGTATGCAGTCCTTTCCCAGTCTTTCATATTGGTAAAAATCGGTATTTGAATAGTAGGAATTTTGAAATCATGAATATTATTATAACTTTTAGTAATTGAAAAATAAGAAAATTTTCTTGGCTTTGGTAATATATACTGCAGTGCAAGGTTCCTTTAATGGTTCATATGGAGCACAGCTTTCATTATATTTTCTCCTAAACTTTTATGATTTCTACTACAAAATTGTTTTTTATGTACCTCTATACCTGAAAAATCTCACTAAGGCTTGTGTGATCTTAGCAAAAAAGGATCAGCTTTGATGTGCAACATTGGCTGTATAAGTTAGCATGTTGTTATTCTATTTAGAGAATTTGAAAATAGATTCAATGATTAAATTATACTTGGTTTGCAATTACCAGCCTCCCAAGCAGCTAATGGTGCATAACTTGATCATCATTGTTCTGTATGAAGTATTGAGTTACAAGGCTTCTTTACTGAAAATCTGTATTTATAAATTCTATTAATTATTTGGCATTTGAGAGGAAGATGGAAAGAGAGAGGACTTAGAGCTTGCATTTGCTGGTTCACTTCCCAAATGCATACAGTAGTCAGAGCTATGCCAGACTTGAAACAAAAGGCCAGGAACACAATCCAGGTCTTTTGTAGGAGTGACAAAAACCCACCTACTGGAACCATTGACAAGTCCTGTGCTAGTTTGCATTGTCAGGAACCTGGAGTTAAGAGCCTCAGCAGGGATTTGAACATGGAAACTTCTGTGTAGAACACGAATGTCTTAATTGGTAGGCTGAAATGTCTACCCAGGGAAAGCTTATCTTAGGATTGTCAAGATTTTAATTGTGCTTGTTGGCATTATTTTTTAGCAGCCAGGTGTGAGCTAAGCCAAAGCCAGGAACCAAGAACTTGATTCAAGTCTGCCACATGAGTGATTGTTTCCAAATACTTGGGCCATCTTCTGTTGTCTTCCCTGCACATTAGCTGGAAGCAAGACTAGAAGTGGAATAACAGGACTCCAGCTGGTGGTCTGATATGAAATGCTGGTGTGGCAAGTGGTAATTTAACTCTGTGTACTACAACAGTGGACAAATCTACATAAACTTAACAAATGAATTCAAGAAGCTTCCTAGATATGAAATCAATATAATAAAAACTAGTTGTATTGTATATATCAGTAAAACAAAGGATTAAAAAATGAAGTGTGAGCAAGATGCCATTTAAAATAAACTCAGCAACACATAAAACTACAAACTATTGATATATTAGATTTCCAAAGAGTATAAAGGGGAACAATTAGATATCTTTATCCCCAAATTATACTACTCTATATGGAAAATTAATACTGAATGGGTGTTTCAGCCCAGCTAAGCTTGTTCCACACCCAGATACAGTTCACACATGGCTCAGCAGGGCCAAAGGCCTAGCCTAGCCTGTACTATACCTACCCTGGTTCTCATGTGCACCAGTAAGTGCTGAAATCTAGCTCAGTCTGGCACACCCTAGATCCAGTCCACACTTGTGCTGAGGGACACTGCAGGCATGCCCAGATCAGACAGCAGCCCCCACTCTGGCCTTCCCACTCACCAGTGTGAACCACAATCCAGCTAGGGCTTCCCCTTTGCTCTCTAGTCAGGCCTATTCCCATTCACAAATTGCATGCGTGCCAGTGGTTGCTCTGACCCAGCATGGCATAGCCCCTCACCTATCTTGGCCTTTGCCTTAGATGTTGTAGCTTGGCCTGACCAGGCCTGCCCCCAGTTCCAACTCTCACTGGCGGATACTGGAACCTGGCCCTGCTCAGTCTGCTCTCATCCCTGGCTCATGAAAACTGATAGGTTTGATAGCCTAGTCCAGCATGATCTGTGTTCCAGCCTGGTTTCTGCACTTGCCAGTGAGGTAAGGTTTGCTCGGGCCTGCCTGGTCTGCCCCCTTCCAAAACCAACCTGCACATTAGCCAATAGTTGGAGCTACCTTGCCCAGCCTGCCTGACTCCCAGGCCTGGACCATATGCTCACCAGCAGGAGCCATGACACAGTAAGGAAGTTTTCCAGGTTACCCAACTTGGGTTACTCCCAGACCCAGATCTCATGCGTGCCAGCAGGTGTTAGGCCTTTGTCTGGCATAGTCTGCTCCTCCATCATGACCTAGTGTGAGCTGGTGAATGTTGCAGCCTGACCCGTCCCACACCCTGTTTTAGGATGCACATGTGGGTGCTGCAGCCTGGACCTGCCCAGACTATTCTTGGTTCCCGTACCTGTGAATGTTGGCAGGTTCCATGGTCACATTAGTTCAGCTTATTACCACCCCAACTCTTGAGCTAACCAGTGGGATTTGGCAAATATATCCCCAACAGAATCTACCCCCAGACCTGGTTTAGTTGCGTGTCCTGCCAAATGTGACCTGTCCCCTGTTTCAGCATTCAGTCAGGTACTGCTATCTAGTCCTGCTAGATAGGCCCCAGCCTTATCTTTCACGTGGACTGGTGTGTGGTAGTCAGCAATATTCCATGCTAACAAGCCCAACTCCAGATTCCCATGTGGGCAGGTACAGGAGTCTGACCCATATAGATGTTCCTGTCTCTCCCCTCCAAACCTCAGGTCTTAGTCCCCTTGCTTTCATGCAAGTACATAGTCCTGTTTTTGATTGTCCCTCCGGATTCATTCCTCACCCACATGTACTGTGGCCTTATCCATGGATGTCCTTTGGCAGTAATTCCAGCCCCCAAGACTCCAGAGCTCACTGGTGGGTGGCCAGTGGGCTAAACCCAGCTCTGTTTTCACTCTGGCTGTCTGCAAGGCCAGGATTTGCTCACTGCTTAGCAGTGGTGGACAGGGAGCTAGGAGCACCAGCAGGAAGCCTGGCCCTGCACGAATTCTCACAGTCACAACCATATGGCTGGGAGATTCAAACAACCACACCTCTGAGCCAACTTATCTGGAGTTTGCCTACCATCATGCAGCAGTGAGCAGAGCCATGATCCTGAGCATGCCCAGAGCCATCCTCGAGGTTTACCCGCAGCATCATCACTTTGGACGGAGGAAATTCTCGAACTTCGGGCTTGGACAAGCTCAGGATTCGGCTACCGCTTGGCAGGGTTGACGGGGAGGTAGGAACCCCAACAGGAAGCCTGGCCCAGCAGGAGTTCTCCCAGCCACAGCCACGTGGCTGGGAAATTCAAACACCCGCACCTCTGAGCAGAGCAGACTTACCTGGACTCCTAGAATTTTTCTGATTTTCATCCCCATTGTGTCTGAATGTGACCTCATTTGAAAGTGTGGTCATTGCAGATATGAAGAGTTAACATGAGCTTATAGTGGAATAGGATGGACCCTTAATGCAATGTGATGGGTGCTTCTAGGCAGAGGAGAGGAGACACACAGACAGATGAGGCAGAATACCTTACGGAGCAGAGATTTGCAGAGATATGGTTGCAACCACTGAGGACTGACTACTACTGCTAGAAGCTAGCATCAACCTAGGAAGAGTTCTGCCAGGAGCTCCAGAGAAAGTACTGTCTGTGTGGATGATGTACTGAATTGATCAAGGTGATTTTTTTGTGGATCATCAAACCAGACTTTGAAATTTTAATTAGTTCTATGATAATGTTTTGAGCAGACAGGAAAACATAATGCATCGAGAATTGGGCCAGTCAGTTGGAATAGTTACATCTTAGATTAGACTCTTGGAGAAAGCATTTTATTTCTCATTCTGTTTTCAGCCAGGAAGTCCCCTAAATCGTCTTTACCAATTAAGCACATAAGGGACTTCTTAAAAGTGTTTCGGAGAAAGGCTTACAACCTTTTTTTAGAATTATTTGGAAGGATGGCAGCAGAAGTTACAGGTTGGTGTGAATCCTTAACATGTCCTTTCTTGTTTTTTTTTTTTTTCCAACTTGGGGGGCACAGTAGGATGTGGAACCATGGAGATGTAGCCTCTCTAATATGTTTCAGAAAATCTGAACAAGGGAGCAGAGTTAGTGCAAATTAGCTCTCTTTTCTTTCCTGTTTTTCAAGTCTGAGTAGGAAGAGATTCACTGGGGCCTGCCAATCACTTCATCTTTTGTGGGCACTGGGAGGCTTTTTTCTACGGGCTTTATATTAGAGAGGAGGCTCCTGGGCTGGAAGGTATCTAAGTCCTGTTAACTTTGAGTCTGCCCCTCTTCTTCTATTTTACATTGGCCTTGGACAGTGCTTCTCTGAGTTCCTAAGCTGATTCCATTCAGTGGCAAGTATATGAGTTGGGGTGGAACTTCTTCACTGTGTTTTTCCTGTGATGGTAGGTGGGAAAGTTTCGTCATTTGTGGGAAATGCCCCATTTGCCAATCCATCACTTTTAGAACCGTCTGAATTCTTTGTTTTCTCCAGAAGAAAAAGAACCAAATCTAATCAAGTACCTTAAATATTCAATATGGTTATAGGAAAAATGAATGGATTTTGTAAACTGCTAGTGATAATAAATTCTCCTTGCAGTTAGTCTTGGACATAAATTTCAGAAAATTACATGTAAATGTACTCATTAGAGCATTGTAATATTGAACATCTATTTTGTCTCTCGGTAGTTTTCATTTTCATAGCACAAAAGCTATTTCTACTTATTAAAAATAGTAATTGATTTTCCATTTTTAAAAAAGCTTGGTGTTTTTTTCTCCAGTTTTTATCTTGGCATTCTGACTCATATTTTCAATGATATTTCACTAAAGCATGTAAAAGAATTACATTATGCTCTAATAATTTTGAGGGCAAAGGGGAGTAAGGATAGCTGCAGTGTTACTGGAGACACTATTTTAGACTTGCATAGGCCCAGAAAACAGACCTTAGATGATGTACTGAATAGCTCTGTACTGAGGATTTAATTATATTATGTATAACTCTATCTGAATGTCATAGATCTTATTTTATAATGAAATGTTTTGATAAAATTGTAACTAAATAGTGCTGGAATCCAAATATGGCTTTATAAAAAGACTAAAATTACAAATCAGCCATATAGATTAGTTGTAATACAATTGCCTTGTGTGTATGTTTAAATGCTTATTTGATTTTTACTCCTGTACGAATTCATTTAGGAAGAGAAGAAAAAATACTTTGAGTTTGATGATAATTTTAATGATAAGTTATATTTATTACAAATGATTATTACAGTTATTGGCCTATATGTCATGTTTTATTCTCACAAACATTTTTGGGTAAAGAAATAAAAATACTTTGCATGTTGAAATTTGCATTCATAGGGAAAATATGCAATTTTTTTTCATATGGATGTGATGTTATGTACCCCAAAGGCCAAGTACGTGAACTTTTTTTTGTCATTTTGTGATTTCATCTTTCTTAAAATTTTGTTTATTTATTTGAGAGAGGGGAAGAAGAGAGAGGAAGAGAAAGGCCTTCTGTCTGCTGGTTCGCTTCCCAAATGCCTGCAACAGCAGGTATTAACTCAGGCCAATGGCAGCAGGCTGGAACTCAGTCTTCATTTCCCATGGGAGTAACAGGGACTGGAGTAATTGTGTTACCATCTACTGTCTCCCAGGCACATTACTGATAAGATTATCAAAGTGCAAAAACAGCCAGAACTTGCCCCAAGCATTCCAGTATGGGATGCAGGCATCTGAAGTGGTGTTTAACCAAGTATGTGCAGTGCCCATTTGTGTGAATGCATTTGTTAACATTTTCAGGATTCAATTGAAAGCAAGTTGAGCAAACAGTTATTCTAGTCTATGTTGGATATGCACATCAGCTGTGTAGAGCTGTAATCATCTTTCACATCATTAAATATGTTCAGCACTGTAGGCTATATATGCTATTATTTATTTAGTAAGGTTCCCTTAAATATGAGATCGTATATTAAGACCAAGTTGGTAGAGCCTCAGCCATCAGTCTTGTGAGAACTCTCAGCTGTATCACTGATTAGCTTTTACAAGTGCAAGCAGCATTTTAAACCTCTGTGTGCTTAATTTTCTCAACTATCACAAGGAGAAAATGGTGATATCTGTTAGACATTGGAAATGACTTAATGTGTTTAACTTGTTGAGAACAATATCTGACATAGTGAGAGCTTAATGTTAAGCAATTTTAAAATTTGAAGGAGAATTTCACCTTAACATGGTCTGTGATGCACATACTGACTTAACATATTTGGAAAAACATAGAGAAGTGAATGTCTTAAAAATTTATGCATATGTTAAAGTTATATAAAAATCCAGATTTATTTCTTCAAAGCTTGTTTTAAAGAAATGAACTTAGAGCCTTTCTGAGCTATGCCTGTATCACTTTGCACTCTTTGTTACTATATCTGAATATGCATGAATTGTTAGTGTTGTCAGGGTTGTATAAAATTGTTGCTGGTATTTTTATGAGCATTATGATTAGTTTAAAGACAGTTTTTTTGTGGAGTTTTTCATGCAGCTTTGAGAGCTATTTAAGAAAGAGATTATTGAAGACTGTTGAAATGTATGATAACCCTAAGAAATTTTGAGTTTGTTGGATCCTGATGTCATTTCAATTTCTGCATAGGAGACAAGGGTGAATGGTAGGGGTGAGTGAAGAATATGTGGCTGTTGGCTTCAAAGGAGTAGCGCTTATCAGATTCCTCTGTAATGTTCTGCATGGATGTTCCTTGGAATCCTAGGGAATGGATTTTTTTCACAGAGAGGAAAAAAGAAAACTCCTTTGTTTCAAAGGAAAATATACCATGGAGTAAGAACGACAAATACCCTGCCTATTTGTCCTGCTGAGATTTTCTGCCTCTTTAGTTAGAGCGATGAGTGAATAAAAATTAATTAGAAGTTGGAATCTGATTTTAAGATGGGATGTCAGACACATATATCAAGTTGTTAGGTTAGCTGTAAAGCATAACCTAGGACTTATATATTTAGAACTGATAATAAATCTGTCTGTCATGAAAATCAGATTATCTAGTGTTGCATGCTGAAGGCTTTGGTCTCATGGAATTGTAATCTCTCCAGCAACTGCCCCCTAGCTCTGTATTTGTCTGACTTGCTGTTGTTATGTTGTTTTGTTTGTTTTGTTTTAGAATTTAAAATTTTTTATCTGATAGGCAGAATTTTACAGAAATTGAAGGAGAGAGAGAGAGAGAGAGAGAATGAAAGAGAGAGAGAATGAATCTCCTGTCTCCTGATTCACTCCCCAAATGGCCACAGTGGTCACAGCTGGGTCTGTCCAAAGCCAGTAGTCAGGAGCTTCTTCCAGGTCCCCCACATGGGTGCAGGGACCTAAAAACTTGTGCCAACCTCTGCTGCTTTTTAGATCATTAGCAGGGAACAGGATCAAAAATGGAGCAGCTGGAACAGAAACCATTGTCCATGTGGGATGCTGATGCCATAGGCAGGGTAATAGTGTGCTATTCAACTGCATCAGCCCTGACTTGCTGTCATTTTGACAAACTAGTGCCCATCCTGTTACCACTCAGCAGTGTGACTATTTCAATAAGTAATTCAGGGACCCTGTAAGGGGGAGATGTTTTCTCCCTGGACAGTGTGGTGGGCTCTTAGAGCTCCCCTTGATTCCTTATATCATCATCATTAGTTAATTAACTATCAAGATATAAGGGGTCTTTAAAAAGTTTATGGAAGAAATGTACTATTGAAAAACTATGCATGGATTTAAACATTTTTGTGCCAAATGAACTTACCTTTTAATTACATTTTCCACATACTTTTTGAAGTCCTCTCACATTTAAGTTCTTGTAAGGTGCCAGGTTACTGGATATGTAATAGAGACAGACTTTAGGTATAAAAATAATGTGGAATTTTTGTAGTATATTTGCTCTTATAAACAGTAAAAATTGATTGATAGAAGTCTATTTAATACCCACCATATTTGTCCCAAAATAATTTTTGAGAGTCATGTTGTGGGGATCTCACTTTTCCTTTTATCTCTAGATCTGAAAGTTCAGTCCATCCTATGGTCTTCTGCCATTCACACTTTGACCTAGGCATTCTGAAAGCCTATTACATTTTCTGCTAATGCTGCTTCTTGGGGCTGTTGAATTTTGAAGACTTATGAGAATGTGCTTCGCAAACTAAGAAAGTATTTAAGTGTCTTCCTGTGCGTTCTATTATTTTTAGCATTCCTCCAATATTGTTGGTATGAATTTATGTAGCAGATGAGCTCTCTCCCTCCTTTTTAAAGATTTATGTTTTTTTTTTTAATTGGAAAGGCAAATACAGAGAGAAGGAGGTACAGAGAGAAAGATCTTACATGTGCTGATTCACTCTCCAAGTCTCCACAACAGCTGGAGCTAAGCTGATCCAAAGCCAGGAGCTAGGAGCCTCCTTCGGGTCTCCCACACTGGTGCAGGGTTCTAGTGCTTTGGGCCGTTCTGCGATGTTCTCCAAGGCCACAAGGAGGGAGCTGGATGGGAAATGGAACAGCTGGGACATGAACCAGTTCCCATATGGGATCCTGGCAGATGCAAGGTGAGAACTTTAACCACTAGGCTATTGCACTGGGCAGATGATCTCTGAAGTGTAGAGAACATGCATTATCTGAATCTCAGATCTTCCACTTGCAGCTGTAGAAGGTTAATGAAACAATAACTTAGCTGTATTGTTTACTTTCCTTCTCTAGAAAATGAAGATCATAGTACTTCGGTCAGATGGCACTTAACAAGAGAGAAAATGAAAAGTAATGTAGAATACTCAGCACAAATCCTATCACACAATGTGCACTCTCTAAAGGGCAACCATTGCTAACCCATTATACACACATATATTTATATATTCATCCATTATTATTTTTATCAGAATGTCTCCTTTTAAGATTCCAAATTTGACAGCAGGAAGAACGATGTGTTTAAAATTTTATTTCCGTACAGATGACTGACACATAGCACATAGTTAATAAATATTTATTGATTGCCTGAACAGAAATATAAAGTATTATTTAATATTAAAATGTGCTAAAATGTATGTGTAGCACTTTGGACATAATAGGAAAGTAATGCAGATATGTTCCTTACCTTAACTCTTTGCCTATATTTTTCTAAGTATATGAAAAACAGTTCTCTTTTTTTCTTCTTATCTATGCTATTTAGTAAAAAAGATTGCCCTTATTTTTTCAGGTTTTCTTAGGGATGTTCCCTATTTAGCTTGTTTGTACACAATGGTCTCCTTTTCACTATTTGAGATGTTTAGGTCCTGTTGTTTGGATTATGCATCGTACTAGAAAACTATTGTTGATTGCGTTCCATTGTGTATGTGTCTTGAAATAATTCTCTTTCTGTGTATGTGTTTATTCATTTTATTAAAGACAGATACCCTTCTGAGCACTCCTCCTTTGTTGCAGAGGAAGAGAGATCATAAAGTCGGTGGGCGGCTAGTGTTTGCAGCTCCAGCCTTGCCAGTGGGGGGAAGCAGTAGCTCCTACCAAGAACGTCCAGCCTGCTCTTACACCGCACTGATTACCTGAAAGCAGCTTAGCCAGAGACTAAGACAATTATAGTGAAACACTGGAACCTTCTTTCTCCTTCATTACCCTCAATTCAAGGCTTGCTATTTGCTCAGCTTTCCTTACAAGTGGAGTATTTCCTTTTTTCCCCTTCTTGTCTATGCAACTTTTGTCTTAATTTGCCCATATGTCTAGTATCCCTTCCATAGGACTTCTAGTTTGAGGGTTTTAGAAAGGATCACATGCTCGAAAGCTTGAAGGCCAGCTGGAAAGATTCAGTGATTGAGTAAGACAGGCTAGGCAAGAAGTTTGTCACTTATGTAAATATCATAATCTCTTCCTTTTTTCTTGAAATACTAAGCCGCAATAACCCATCTTTCATGTTTACTTGTGATCCACACCCACCAACACAAAATATTCATCTTTGGTCTTAAGATTAATAAAAACAGAATTAAGGAGAAAATTTATTGAATTAGGCCTCAGACATGGGGAGAATATTGAAGTGGTGTGATCAAGGCAAATTCTAAGTGGATTCTCCACTCAATGAGAGTAGCTTTGATCAATTTGGGCCATTGTTATCATATAGGAAAGAGTGTGTACCATTAAAGTGGAGCCTTTTCTGTGAAATCTCAATTTACAGATGTTGAAAGAAACTTGAAAATGCTGAAAAGCTAAGTCAGCCATTGCAGCATGTCCAAATGAAACATAAATGAGTCAGATTTGGCTCCTAGGTCATGTTTCAACTCTGCTTTAATACAGTTGGTACATAACGTTTTTAGAGATTTTCTTCTTACTGTTCAAGCTCTGAGCATGACCCAGATTACAGAGATGCTCCATTCCAAAAGTCAGCTGAATAGTCTTTCCAAAATAGAAGACTGCTGTTCTTTTCTGCATTTATAGTAAATCCTTGAAGGGTTCTATAAGATAAATGAGGTAGATTGTTTTTTTACTTGGTATAGAAAACTTAAAGGGTTTTCTGTGTTCTTCCATTGTTTTCCATTTGGCATGTAGTACTTTTAAGCTCAAAAAAAAAATTTTTTTTTTTTAATCTGCCATGCAGTGAGAAAGTTACTGGAGCCTGAAAGTTGGTTAATATCAATTACATTCTTGTGTCTAATAACCCGTGCCTGGGAAATGCAACTTGTTTTTTTTTTATAAATACCCAGTGCCAAATCAAGAATAAACAGCTGCTTTGTTTTAGTTGCTATTTACAGCATCGCTTTAACTACTTTGACCCTATTCAAGGAGGTAATGAAGAGCTGGGTGCCAGTGATGTTGATAAACTATGGCAATTTCTGCATTGTGTCCTCATAGCTGCCTCTGCTCCAGCCTCCATTATTTAAATTGCTAGCTGTTATAGTCCTGCCATTAACTGGAAATGCAGCGACACATAGGAATGGGGACAGTAGGATACTTTTAGCCTTTCTTATTGAGGACCACACTTTGGAACAGAGAGCAATCATCAAAAGGAAAATGCACAACCCAACCTCCTAAGGCTTGAACATTTGTACATTCTTTGCACTGCTGTTCTGGTAATTTTGAGTTTCCACCTGTACCTTTTCTTTTTTTGACATTATCAAGCACAGATAATATTATGAACTTTAAACTCATAACTATACTCATAATTGCAAAATGTTTATAATTCATACTCATAATTACAAACTATTTTGCAATGTAGCAGCTAAAGCCACCACCTATGATGCTAACATTCCTCATGGAGTGCTGGTTTAAGTCCCAGCTGCTCCACTTCTGATCATGTTGTCTGCTATTGTGCCTGAAAAAGCAGTGAAGGAAAGATTAAATGACCCTGCACCCACATGGGAGACCTGGATGAAGCTCCTGGCTCCTGGTTTTGTCCTGCTTGAGCCCCAGACATCAATGCCATTGCGAAAATGAAAGAGCGATTAGAGGATGTTTCTCTTTCCCAATCTGTCTGTAACTCTGTTTTTCAAATAAATAACATAAATGTTTTAAAATTTAATGTTATTTTTCACTAAAAGAGAAAAGATTAAAACATTCCCATGTTGCTTTATTATTCCTTATCAGGACCAGATACTCGAATATACAGAAAAAGGAGATTGCTCTATTTGGGATATGAAAGTGAATAAAGTAGCTGTCCAGTCAGTGAACTCTTGCCCATGTCATTTTTAGGAAACTGCATATTTTGCAACAGAACTCAAATAGGCAAAGGAGACTGTCAGTCTTCATTACTTGATTAAGACTCACAGTTAATGTAGCTCATGCATATTCAAGTTGCAAATGCTTTCTTTTGATCTAATAGTTTACATTCTATCTATCCTGTTCTATCTTGGGATTGTCTTACAGAAGTATGGCTTCTGGCCAATGGTTCAAGGCCTTTAGGCAGGGAGGGACTGAAAGAGGTCTTTGTTATTCAACATGTATTTTTTTTTTTAGAAGAGCTAGAATTCCCTTTTACCAAGGTATCATCTATTGCAACATTTGTCTATCCTGGAAACTTTGAGGGGTATTTCTGTGTTCAACTCTGCTGTCTGTCCTGAGCTTTGTGCCTTTGCTTTATGTATCCCTTCACATACTTTGAGACAGACATAGTAGAAATCTTAGTTCATGTACCTTAAGCACAAATGTGAGACATAGATTTAAAAAAAGAGTAGGCCAGAATTCTATAATAACATTCTTAAAACCCAAGGTCCTTGCTTGCTTGATGAATTAATTAAATAAATTCAGGATTTACTCTTCTTTGTTTGGTTCCCTCACACTTCCAGGTTGGCTCCTGTGCTTTGAGGTATCTTTACACAAAGTGTCCACAGGCAGGAGGAGAAAGGAATGCTCATCTTTGTGTGTGTCCTTTGTTTTCTTAAGAGTCAAAAAATAAAACCAAAAAACCTATCTCTGAAGCTCTCTAATACTTCATTTTTCTAGTTCATGGGCTACAATGTCAAGCCAGTGAATTTCTTACTGGAAGAAAGAAGTTTAGCATTTAAAAATAATTTTTAATTGTTTGGAAGGCAGAGTTATACACATACACACACACACACACACACACACACACACGGGGGCGGGAACAGAGAGAGAAAGACACACACACACACACACACACACACACACACACACACACACACACACACACATTCCTCAATCAGATGTAACAGCTGAACTTATCCAGCCAGAAGCCTGGAGACTGGAATTCCTTGTTCTCCCATGTGAGTGGCAGGGACCCCAGTACTCAAGCCACTTTAATGCGTTCCAGGGTGCCTTGGTAGGAAGCTGGACCTGAAGTGGCTAGCAGGGACTCAAGTCTGATATGGAATATCCACATTGTAGGTGGAAACTTAATGCACAATTTTACAGCACCCACCCCAGAATGAAGTTTTTAAGCTTTGAGCCTAAGGTTCTGTAGGGCCTCACCTCATGTTGCTAGGTATTAGGTGTGAACAGTCATATCCTATTAGGAGGGAAGGGAGGAGAGGGAGGATAACTGTTGCATAAGAACTTGCCACTTCCCATTCGCTTTTCTCCAAAACTCAATATCCGAGAATCAGAACACACAGAAAGAGGACTAATATTGCCCAAGCTTATTGACCTAGAAATTGGAAAGCTAAAATTTGGGTACAAATGGCTCTGACTCTAAAGCCCTGGATGTTGGAGGCAGCCAAATAAGGGGAGAAATATAAGTCCTTGCCCCACTGGAGCACTTTGGGGAAAACAGCAATTGATTTATTTAACCCACAGACTGGTAATTATATGTTGTTGGAACCTAAAAATCACACATGTGCATTGAGGCAATTTTGAAAATACAAAAGGATGTAAGGAAAAACACAAATATCCGCATAACTCCCAAATCAAGCCATAAATACATTTAAGATATTTTGTCTTTGTCTTTCTATATACCCACTCTCACACAATTATTCATTCAGAAACACTTTTTGATCATCTTAATGCATAAAGTAAAATATGCCTATATATATGTACACATATATACAGATATTCATTATAAAAATACTCGAGGGGCTGGCTTGCACTGTGATACAGTGGGTTAAGCTGCAGCCTACTAGAGGGCCATCCTGTATGAGTGCAGGTATGAGACTTGGCTGTTCCACTTCTGGTCTAGCTCCCTGGTAATGTTCCTGGGAAAGCAGCAGAGGAGATCCAGTGCCTGAACCTCTGCCTCCATGGGAGAGATGCAGAAGAGGCTCTGGGTTCCTGGCTTTGGACTGGCTTAACCCTGGCTATTGTGGCCATTTGGGAAATAGGCCAGCAGATGGAACATCTCTCTTTGTCACTTTCTCTGTTTCTACTTTTGGCGCAGTAATTCCAACTTTCAAATAAAAAAAATAAATAAAATATTAAAAATATTGAAAGCAAACTGCATCTACTGTCTTATATCTTGCTGTTGTACCTATAAATCATATATACTTTGTACATTTGCCTATAAACTATAATTCTTCAGGAACATAATTTTTAATGGCTACATAGTGATCTATTTTGTACCTATCAAAATGTGTTAGGAGAGTCCTCTATTTGATTTTGCCTATTTCTCTTTATGGGTGGTAACAAATGGAATCCGTACACGATACAATGAACATTCGTAGACGATCTGTCTTTGGGCATACTTTTATTACTTCTTTGACATACGGTCTTTGGAAGAATATATCAAGGAGTGAAATTTTAAAGTGGCAAAAATTTGAAGTACATCACTTAATTGTAATACCCTGTACTTTTCTGACAGCAGCCTGCGAGACTATTTTGGCTCTTAATGGCTCTGGCTAGTGGTCTTTTTCTTTTTGAATAGTTTTGGAAATTCCGTTTCAAGGTCTTGCAATCCACAGATAAATTACTTCTGATACTCATTTGTTGCTTTAGTGAGGGAACTTTTAATGTTGCTTATATTAATTGTATAAGGACAAAATGGAAGCCTATCCATTATAAGATAGAAAATCTGATGAACCTACATCAAAGTGATAGTTGACTTTGCCTCTACCAGAACTGAAGCCAAAACCTGTCTTAGTCTGACTGTATTGTTTAAGTGTTCAAATAAATTGTTTCACAAATAGATAATTTTAACTTTATGATAATAGAGAAGAAAGGTGGTATGATACTTTTTTTAAAAAAATATTTATTTTCTTTTTATTAGAAAGCCAGATATACAGAGAGGAGAAGAGACAGAGAGTAAGATCTTTTGTGTGTTGATCACTCCCCAAGTGGCTTCAGTGTCCAGAGCTTCGCTGATCCAAAGCCAGGTTCCTGGAGCTTCTTCTGGGTCTCTCATGTGGGTGCAGGATCCCAAGACCTTGGACTGTTCTCAACTGCTTTCACAGGCCACAAACAGGGAGCTGGATGGGAAGTGAGGCTGCCGGGTTTAGAACTGGCACCCATATGGGATCCCAGCGCATGCAAGGTGAGGAATTTAACTGCTAGTTTACTGCGCTGGGCCCACTTTTTGAATATGCCAATAGTTCATTCTTCTGCATCTGATAGCATCACAGATTAAATGGCAACACCTTAAATGACAGGCTGTATTGTTTTTACACTGGACACTTGTACATGAGAATTATAATGTGACAAAAAGCAAAAAAGCTGTTATTGCCTGCCCAAGGTGAGCTAAGGGGAAATGTTCACTAGAAAGAGGCCGTTGACAGTTGTTACACAGCCAACCTGTTACTAGAAAAGAGAAGGAACTGGGAAAGCCGAAGGCTCGTGCACATGATTCTTCCTCTCACTGGGGATACAGGCCGGGGGACCACCTTGCATTGGAGTCAGTTGGAAAGACTGGGAAGAATTACAGGCAGTTGAAATTTGTGATCGATCTTTCTTTTCTTTCTTTCTTTCTTTCTTTCTTTCTTTCTTTCTTTCTTTCTTTCTTTCTTTCTTTCTTTCTTTCTTAAGTTCATTATTTACAGAGAGTGGGGAAAAGATACACAGAAAGAGATCTTCAATTTGTTGATGCTTTCTTAGAAGACCACAATTGCTGGGCCACGCTGAAACTGTAAGCCAGAAATGTCTTCTGATCTTTCACCTGAGCGCCAGGGGTCTTAACACTTGGGTCATCTTCTGCTACTTTCCCAGGCCATTAACAGGAAGCTGGATTGGAAAAGAAGCAGCCAGGACAAGAACCAGCACTCATGGGATACTGACATCACAGGTAGTGGCTTTACTTGCTGTGCCACATTGGAGGCCCATGAATATTTCAAAAATAAGTCTATATATTTCAACAAGGGTCTTCTAAGCAGTTTTCCTGGTATATCAAATGTTTTCTGTACAAAAGTGGGGAGAGATATTATATTAAATATCTACCTCTTCCCACAATTTCCCTTTCTGATCTAGATTCCATCCTCTGGCCCTCTTCCAGTTACCCAATGTGCTACTTAATATGACTTTTAATACCTTCATTCTAATACTAAATTATCTTATTCATTCATTCACTCATATACACATCATATATTTATTGGCTAAATTTTATGTGCCTGAAATCATGCCAATAAAAATGCTGGTTGCCCATTCTGCTTCCCTGATCTACTTAGCTGACTAGAGTAATGTACAATGCAGGTTTGAAACCTGATTTTCTCAGTATCTGCAATTGCTCTTTGTAGATTTCGGGTATTGAAGATAACGCGTGGTCCATGGCTAAATAGTTTTTAGCAAGTGTGTCCTCCTTTTTGAAAGACTCATAGCATACACCATGGAATCTTGACATTGAAAAAGAAAGAAAATCCTGTTGAATGTTAGTGGAATTCCGTATTATTTTTGATCCTAGGTTGGCTCATTTTCTTCCTCAAGAATTTCACTGACCACATTCTGAGAAATAGATAATGTAAAAGCTGATTATTCTGGGAAAGATTTCAGCTTCCTATTTCTTTGTTTTAATGTCCCCCTTTCTGTCCATTTTGTCTTTATTTTTTCAGGAGGGTTGGAGCCCAGGGAAACTGCAGCTAACTTATTGGTTGTAGGCATTTATTGACTCTCCCCACCCCAAATACTCGAATCCCCAGAACTTGTGAATGTATTATTTCACCTGGCAAGTGAGGATTTGTGTATGTGGTTAATGTTATGGGCCATGAGATTGTGGGAATTATCTTGGTTCATATGGGTTATTTCTGGGCCCAAGATCGCTTTCTCTCTGTACACACACACACACACACACACACACACACACACACACTTCCAGGCTGCAGAGAGATTTGGTGTGAGAACAAAAGATAAGTGAAAATGAAAGCTTGAAAAGAACTCAAATTCTCGTCGATGATTTGTCAGTGGTGGAACTGGTCATAAAACTAAGAGATGTGGTCCATCTCTTCAGTATGGCATTCAGCTGACAGGCAGTAAGGATCTAGGAACCTCAGCCTGAATTCTGCTGTGTCAGTAATCAGGGAGCACATTTGTTCCAAATCTCTGCAAAGGAATGCAGCCTGCCTAAACCATCTTAGACTTCAAACCTATAGAATGATAAGCTATTGAAGTTGTGGTTATTTGCTTTTTGCAATAACCTGGGAATTTTTTGAAATGCAAATTACCAGGTCTTCACCCAGATCTACTGAATCAGAAAGTCTGAGAATGGAGTCTCACAATCAAATCTAATGAGAACTCTGGCGATTCTGATATGCTAAAGTTTGGGAACCAGGTTTGTGCCATAATATACTTGCCAAATGTCAGTGAGGCACATAGCTGCCCAGAGCAGGGGCTGCATTTCCTACTTTCATTGTAGGTGAGGACAGTCAGGTGACTAAGTTTTGGCCAGAATGAACAGCAGAGGGTTAAATTGAAGGCCTTGGAATATCCATATGATGCACATTTCAAAGTAAGGACTGGCCTTTGCCCAACTCTTAAAAAGTTGCCTCTGAGACTTTGGGCCTTGTCTGCTTGTTTATTCCTGGCAGTGTGATTTATGGTGAATGTGTCTTTATGCCCCTGCTTTATTAATTTGACCTCTGGAGACTAGTGGAGTTGGTAGTTAAAGCAAGTCATATGATCCATCTGTGTGAATGTGTCTGATAGGCCCTAAGTCATTCATATTATCGTGAAAATGTTTGGGAACAATAAAGACTATATCTGAGACTCCACTCATAGAAAACAATTGTAAACTTGTGTCTTCTGGATGCTTCCCTGGTTCCCTTTTTTCTTTACTAATGTCCATCTGTATTGTTTCATGTAACAAACAGAAACTTTGAGGCAGATGGCTTTTCTGGGTTCTGGGAGTCTTTGCAGTGAATCAGTGCCCCTAAGGGTAGTTTTGGGGACTCCTGATACGCAGATATAAGCAGACATTTTCTGGATATGTTCTTGTAGCTGGAGTACCATGGCATGCTACCTAGCTCCACTTAATTTCAGAGCAGTTGTGGTAGACACACCATTGTGCTAGCAACATCTAAAGTTTAGCTATACTGGGTGTCTACATTTATACTGTGGGTTTGTTTTGAAGCTAAATAAAGCCTTCCAATCTAGCCACAGGCATGGTCAAGGAAATGACACCACCAGATACAAAAGCTCAGTCAAAGGCTCGGGAGCTGGTGGATTGCCTCAGACTACTTCTGTCCTAACAAGAGTGGTTGTGATGGCTTCTACACACTTCTTCACAGGTCCCTGAAGGACCCTAACACATGTTTTATTGGCTGTTCACCATTTTTTCCAATTCCTATTCTCATTCTAGTTTCTCGAATTGATCTTCATGGTAAGCTCTCTTAACCTATGCTTTTGGTCCTGGTTTCAGGCTTTGATTTCTGGAGTGCTCAAACTAGGAAAATCCTTAAAGAGATAGTCTCAGAACATCCCCCTCAGAGGAAGGCTGGCATGCAGACATACCTAGCTGTCTTTGATTATATAAAGAAACTCTGTCCTTCAGAAATTGACTGATAGTAAGAAGGTATCGGGTCTGTAATGAATTTGTTCAACTGTTGCATTGACAAGTCCTGTGCTACTTCCCTCCACACTTGTTAAATGAGAGAATAAGAATAAATGTATTAAAGCCACTGTTCACTTGGAGGGGTTTGGCAGTAAAGTGGTGGCACATATACAAAGAAACGTCCATTTTAATGAACATAGTAAGTAATGGCTACATGGAGAGTTTGTGCCTGTTATCATCATAATAATTAAAGATTGATTGCATGAGAGACAAACATTTTTTGGTTAGGGGCAGGCAGTAGACTGAGAATCAACTTGTGTTCTCTGTTTACCACTGAAGAATTGTTCTAGATTGGACATTTTGATCTCAGAATCTCCATTGATTTTTTTTCATAACATTATTCTATGAATTGATCTAAAAACTCACTTGAAAAGATAAGACAGGTTAATATGAAATGTAAATATATGGTATCATATATGTTTTCAATCTGAGAGTTTCTTACCAGTAACATGATAAGCCCATGTTAACTTTTGTGTGTGTTTGTGTGTGTGTGTTTAAAATGACTTATGAAGTATATGTCCCCTGTGGCTTTATTAAAGTTAATCACATCACTCACCACGAAGACTCAAACTTTCCTTGAATGTTGGAAGATGTTGACAAAATTATTCATTCTTCAGGCTGATAAAAACCTTCACACGTTCTTTGCTTTTACCAGGACAGTACCCAATCAGTCTATATAATGAGACAGCGCAAAAGATGGGAAGTTATGCCCCTGCATAGTCTTTGCTGTGTGTTTTCACTTTGACTGCAGAAACCACAATTTATGATGTGATCAAGAATGATATAAGTTGCTGGTATAATGAGCTTGCAATTGCTACATAGCCCAGATGTACGTTGCGACCTTTGCTGGATGGAAAATGTCAAACTAGGGCACATGCATATCAGCTACAGATAAAGACCCCCTCTCTGGGAAGTCAAGGGTCATAGATTGTGTTTCTAGGCAGCATATATGCAGTTGCCTGGCAACCATGAGCACTGTTTAGTCCTTGTTGCATGATCCTGTGAAGAATTTCATCCATCTTGAAAAGCTAACAGCACAATTTAAATTTTTGAAGCAGACTGTGTTCTCAAGTGGCAACACCTTATCTCACGTCCAATTATAGACTTTAACTACGTAAACTTGATATTGCAGCAGTTTTCCTGCATTAGAGGTGTTGTAAACAAAAGGTAGAACTCTAATGCGAGATTGAGAAAAATCTTTTGCTGGAGTGTATTCTATACCAAGTAACCTAAAACCTAACCAGTAGTGCTCCAGGATACATGGACATTTTTTGTTTTACCTACAGTAAGCCTCAAGGTTAACACGGACTCAAGTACCTTCCATGGTTCCAATGCCGATGGTATAATGGTCTTTATCTTCTGGCTTGTTTCCTCATACTCACAAAACAGCTGCTAGAGCTTTCAACATCACAATGTCCCAGATTAACATCTTGTGTAATATTGGAGGATGGCAGACAAAAAGAGCTGTCAGGTGTTGGGGGCCTTTCTCCCTCTTTCTTTAGGAAGGAAATCTTTCCTTAAGTTTTCTTAGTGGATACCTTTTTGTTTCTCTTAACTTGCACCTGAGACATGTGTGTATCCTCTTCTCAGGCCAGTCAGTGGCCAGTGGGAATTTATTTTCAGTGGTTGAGACCCACCAGACTTCATCCAAAATAGGCAAGGTCTATCTTCCTTGAATGCAAGGTTAACAAGTATGAAGGATTGAGGGGTTCTGGGGAAGCATCTAGTGTTCTTTCAGCTCCTCCCATGGTGTGTGTGAAGGTCAGAGGTTGCAAATTGATTCTCAAAATATTTTTAAAATATTGAAAGTAGAAATTAGAAAGGAGAAGAAATATTTTGCTTTCAAAGTTGATATTTTTCACTGCTTTTGAAAAACACTCAACATTTTTGTGTGATCTGACAGCATTTGAGCTGCTTGCTCACATGGAAGTGTTTGGTTCAAGGGATTGCCCTCTTTAGGTCGGGGATGTGTTTTAATTCACCATGCTTCTCACCACTCATTTCTCACGTAGTTGGCTGTCTGCTCGTATTTGCTACGGATGTCTGGCCCATGGACATTTGTGTTTATGAACCTTGGTCTAGGTCCTTTATTGGTCAAATGTAAACGCTGTGAAGCAAGAGGCTAGACAGGTTCATTATACTTACTCGTAGTATTTACTACCATTCTCTTTCCTTCTTATGGGAGTTTTTAAAAAGATTTCTTTTCTTGCTTGAATTAGAGAGAGAGAGAGGTGTAGATAAAGAGAAAGAGAAAGAAAGAGGCAAAGAGATCGGTTCACTCCCCAAATGACAATATTAACTAAGATTGGACCAGGCTAAAGACAGTCCCCAAAAACTGCATTTAGGTTTCCCTTCTATGTGTCAAAGACCCAAGCACCTGGGCCATCTGCTGCTGCTTTTCCAGGCGCATTTAGCAGAAAGCTGTATTGGAAGTTGGAGAGCAGAGCCTATGGGAAGCGAGCATTGCAGGTGTGAGCTTAACTTGCTGTGTCCCAATGTTTGATGTCTGCCCCTCCACCCCGACCCCTGCCCCATGTACTTGTGGTATGAAGTGTAGGGCAGCGATCAAAAGCATAACTTGTTAAATAATGCAGAAATGATTTGAGCTCTTATCACTCATTAATTGTTAGCTTTCTGTTGATGCCTGTAAAAAGAGATAATAATGGGACCTATTTGGCTATTATAAAATATTTTGGTGTCCCAAAGGGTTGGTATCCAAAGTCTTATGTTAGTGGTGCAAAGAGGCTAGACACTTAATTATGTTATTTAGAGGTGGAGCCTTTTGGAAGTGATTAGAGTAGATTAGGTTGCTGGAATGATGCCCCGTGATTGCATTATGGTGGCTTTATAAGAAAAGATCACATAGTCACAGACAAGCATGCTCCTTGCCTCTCTGTCTCCTGGCTTGCCATGAGCCATCCTCTGTATGTGCCCGCCATTCACCACCCTCATCAGAAGCTACACAAATAAAGTTGCCTTATTTTTACTATGAACCTCCAAACCTGTCAGCCCAAATTAAACTTCTTTCTTCGTGAGTAGCTTCTCTCAGGCTTTTGTTTTGTTTTGTAGCAATGAAATACTAACGCGTACATCATATGATTGATTAGAGAATTGGCATAGTGCTTGGTAAACATAATGTGAGAGTCCGTCACAAATTTATGGAACATGCGTATTATGAAAAAAATCATGCAAGGATTTTAGTTATTTTGGAATATTCAAATTTTCTGCAAAGTTTGTGACATACCGTCATGTTCATCTTGGTAAAGATGATGATAATGAAGATGATGGGATTTCTGTGAGTGTATATAAAGTATGAGCTCTTTAAGGAACCACTAGAACGTAAAGCACAGTGTCTTAGGTAAGTGAAATGGATAGACAGCAACTCTAGAAAGTGTGAAGCTAGAAAAAGTCCCTTTGAGTGACAGTGCTTGAGGGGGCAGTGACCACCTTGAATAATTTTTCTACTCTTTTCAAGATACAATCAGAACCACCTAATTCATATCTCCAGGTCACCTAAACAGCTCCCAGAGATTCAGTTCTGCACTCAAGATTTGCTCATTTCCATTCAGACTGGGGCACATTCTGCATTTATACTGTCAAAAGCATTGAATATTTCAGCTTATGCCTGGGGATATGGGAGACAATTCTTGCTTCTTGCTGTCTCCAGTGACCTTGTAGAGTCATAATTTCCCTACTGAAAAGTCTTTTTATTCCATTCTGTTCTTTTTTTTTTTTTTTTGGTCTGAGTTCCATGAGATTCATCCATCTGTAAATCAATCTGGAAAGAATTTTAGGTCACCACATAAATGAGATTAAATTTAACTATTGCTTGGGAGAGGCAAAAGGATATTTTGAGGTCTCCTGATTGCTTTTTTCTGTCTCATTTTCAAAACTGGTCCAATAGAGCCTATCAAATTAGGAATTCCAAGAGGAACCTTAGGGAAATTATTATGACCTCATATTTTCATAATTAACTGAAGAATCATTTTGTTAAAGTAGTAGTCATTGTTGGCAAAATGGTAGGGGATATAGAAACATGTAACCCAGTTTTCTACATAAGGCAGTTTGATTAACTTTATCATGAGCCGTTTAAAATTACCACCTACAATTTGAGTGTTTTGAGTTAAAAATTCTTTGAAATGTCTAGCAACTTGTTCTCTAGATATATTTGCCCATACAAAAGATTTCATTGCAGTACTGTTAATGGTGATAAGAAGTTAAAAGGAAATTAGATGTCCATTAAGGGAGACTCATTTTATAAAGTTGGCTAAGTCTGTACATTGAAATGATTTTGCAGGGTAACAAAGGATGCCACAGATCTCCATGAATGGACATGAAAAGACATCAGGTGTGTGGCTGAATATGTATTACAGAAGTGTGTGTTAAAAAGCACATTTGTGGGCCCAGCACGGTAGCCTAGTAGCTAAACATCCTCACCTTGCACATGCCTGGATCCCATATAAGTGCCGGTTCTAATCCCAGCAGCCCCACTTCCATCCAGCTCCCTGTTTGTGGCCTGTGAAGCAGCAAAGGATGGCCCATAGCCTTGGGACCCTGCATCCGTGTGCTAGACGCAGAAGAAGCCCTTAGCTCCTGGCTTCAGATCAGCTCAGCTCTGACCATTGGAGCCACTTGGGAAATGAATCAATAGATGAAAGATCTTCCTCTCTGTCTCTCCTCCTATCTGTATATCTGACTTTCCAATAAAAACAAAGCAAATCTTTAAAATAACTAACTAACTAAATATATATATTTTTAAAAGCACATCTGTACACAAAAATAGAGAAACTTGCCAAAATATTATAAGGGTTTCCTTGGGAAATGAAGTAGTAAGGATAAGAGGACAGAAGGTTGGAAAGGAAGGGAGAAGACAGAATTAAATCTTTAACATGTATACTTTTACCCATGTTCTGCTTGGACGAATACTCTGTAGTTAGTATTTAACATTGGAGAATTGTGATGTTCCCTCCTGGGACTGTGTCATGTAGTCACTGAGAACAAAGGCTTTAAGGGGGTTACTGTCATGTCACCCCTGGTTGAGCCCCTCTTGCAGAGGGAACAGACCGTATTGCAGTGCTAATTTGCGACTTGAGGACCTATTTCTGATCTAACTTCCTGCTAATGCAACTGGGAAGGCAAAGGGATATGACCTCTGTAGTTAGACCCCTACCCTCTCCCCAACCCTCTCTGACTCCCTCTCTCCTTTTCTCCCTCCCTCACTCTATTTCTTCTTTTCTCCTTTTGCTCCACCTTCCAAGCCAATAAATAAATAAATCTTAATAAGTAAAGAAAGAGTACCAGCTTTAGAGCCAAGTGGCCAGAACCCCACACCAGGCTGCATAACTGGCTACCTCAGTGTTTCAAAAGTCCACGGACTTCTCCAGGTTTTACTTATGGTAGGAAAAAATAAAGAAGAGTAGGGAACATAGTGGAGAAAAAGAAAAAAAAAAGAAACTTGGTTTACTTGCAAAAGAAAAAAAAGAATTCCTTCTCTGCATGGGTTTTGTGAAGATTAAACTTGTTGTTTTATGTATATCTTGAAAAATATTTAGTTATTATTAGTACAAATTAATCACAAAGATGTCAATATAACTGAAATGGATTAAAAAAATCTCCCAGGCTTCTGTTATCTAGTGTAAGGATTTATGATATGCAGCAGAATTCCTTTGATTTGAAATAATGTATTTTTAAATACTGAGATAGAAGAGGACAAAAGTGAATCGGCAAGGCTGGGAAACAGAGAGGTCTTCTGCTGTAACTGAGGCAGGAAGGCAGCAGCCTCAAACACAGCATATAAAGGGGACATAAAACAAACTGTCTGAAACCAGCAGATATAGAGAATCAAAGGAGGGGGAAAAAAGACAGGGTGTTCAATAGCCTCTTAAATGTTTCATAAACTTCAATCATTGCATGCTTCTTTGCAGCTCTTTAACTAATTCCTCACCTTATCGCTTCTCTTCTGACAACAAGACCTGTATTTGATCCAGATTTTATCTCTTTATGGGGCAGCTGATGGAACAATAATATATTGTTCATTGACAAGCCGGAACATTCTGCAGAATAGTGAAACAGTCACTTGGAGGTGGCAAGACATGCTCAAGGATGAATTCTATCAGACAAAGCTGCTGTAGATAAATTGGCAGGGACATGGTGAAAAGCAAGCATTTGGCAGGAAACCAGGATTCCATGACCTCTATTCTCAAGACTTAATCGAGGTATGGGACAGAGTGCTAAAGAATCATCCTCTGTTTTGCCTACATGAAAAGCCATTGGGCCTGTAAGAACAGCAGCTGATTGACATTGACAGTGTTCCATCTGGAGCTTAACCTGTCCCCATATGTCTGTGGCGGTGGTGCATCTTTGAGAGAGGGTTTGTATAGCTCTGAGGCCAGGCAGTTGTAGGGCCTGGCCTTTACGTGCAGCTGGAGAAGATGTGATAGCTCATAATGCAGTTCCTAACGAGAAGGCCATGCAAGGTGACAGAGCTCAACTGCAGCTGCAAGTCATTGCTAGGAAACAACTTGGCTCAAGGGACTTTTCCCTCTGCTACTGGCTTTCCTTTTTGAGCCACAGACACTTCTGTTTATCTACATCTTCCCTGATGGTGTGGGGCACGAGCCTGGGCAGCTACAGTGAGGTACACTGCTGCCTGATTTTCAACTGTCCTTGATGGCTTCAGCACTAGTGTTTCCATGGTTCAAGGACAATTCTCAGTTGATCCCTCTGATGTATGTTTTTGGGTTCCTGGAAGTTCTGTAAAATGTTGAAGGTTTTTGTTTTCTCCTATTTTGAAATGACTGTGTGACTATTTATAAATGAACATATAGCTTGGACACAGTGATTTGGGAGAAGGATTAACTACATCACAGACTTGTTTTCACTTGCCTTTAGAGATGCATTTATTTCTTTGAAAGGTACAGTTAACAGAGAGAAAGGAAAGACAAAGACAAATAGATCTATTCACCGATTCACTCCCCAAATGGTCGCAGTGGCAAGGGTTGGGTTAGGCCAAAGCTGGGAGTCAGGAGATTTTTCCAGGTCTTCCATAGGGACCCAAGCACTGGAGATGTCTTCTGTTGATTTTTCAAGTGCATGAGCAGGAAATTGGATTGTCAGTAGAACAGCCAGGGCTTGAACCCCATGTGGTATGCCTTTATTGCAGAATATAGGATAACTCCTTGCAACACAGTAACTACCCTGGCAGGGACTCTCCTTGTTTAATTAATTGCTTTTTGTAAAGATTTATTTTTATTGGAAAGATAGACTTAACAGAGAGAAGGAGAGACAGAAAGATCTTTCACTTGCTAGTTCACTCCACAAGTGGCTATAATGGTCAGAGCTGAGCTGAACTGAAGCCAGGAGCTAAGAGCTTCTTTTGGGTCTAGCACATGGATGCAGGATCCCAAGGCTATGGGCCATCCTTTGCTGCTTCACAGACCACAAATAGGGAGCTGGATGGAAAATGGAGCAGCTAGGACATGAACCAGTGCCTACATGGGTTTTTGTTGCCTGCAGGAGGAGGATTAACCCATCGAGCCATCACTCATTGGTCCCCAGATATATTTTTTTAAAGCACAGCAAAAGATGCAACTAGTTATCCCCCCAAATTAATTTTCTACAATTTTTAAAGTTGTTTACTTCAGATATTTTTCACTAAAGAAAAGTCACATTGAGGTAAATGGCGTAATTGACAAGCATCACTTCTTTTGTAGAATTTTATAGAATTAAGTTTTTTGTGAAAATTTACTTAGTTATTTGATGGGATATTGTATAAAATGTAGGACAGTATTTGAAAACATTCACTCATGGAAGTTATTATGACCTTGCTCATATCCGTGGTTTTTGTTGTGGTTGTTTCTTCCTTCAGCTATTACATAGCAATAAGTGTGCCTTGAGGAAATGCTTAGTTGGAGAATGAAAAACCTTTATTTTCCATAGTTGGAATTTGAGGAATCTAGAGGAATAAACAATGCTGTGGCAAGCAGGTTATGGAGTCTCTGTTGTAATAAGAGGAAGGCATGTAATACATGCCCAGAGGAATAGTATTGTGCAAAGACTGAAAAAAATGCATTTTGGACTCAGAGTTCCTGCATGCAAATATCAATCTCAGCACCTAACCTCTACGGGCATTGAGTCAGGCTCTCTACAGATCTGACCTTATTTTTCTCATTAGGAATGATTGGAGAGTGGGGAAAAATTTATGAGAATTTTTTTTATTACTTCTTGATATAGTTCCATAGGCTGAGATTTCTCTAGCCCCACCCCATTCTCCTTCTCCATTAATCATTTCCTCTCTATTATTACAATAATATAGTTCTTCATAAACAGTCATAAGCCAATCATTCTGCTACTTATGTGTATACTGATATTGCAGGCATGGGCAATGACAGAGTCCAGCATCCTATTGTCAAGATATATTTAACAGTTTCATTGGTAGTCCATATTTGATCTGAAAGTAGAGCTGCATAGTGCATTGTATCCTCGCATCTGGATATGATAATCTCCATTACACAGTTACTATACATCCCCTTAAATTAAAAGCCGCAAAACAAAGTAGAAATTTACAATGGCATGAAGACATTACAATGTGTCAGTGAAGAAATGAAATCAAAATCAAGAACCTTCTTGGAGAAAATGATGTTATTGTGTGACCTATGAGTCAGTGAATAATGCAATAAGAGAAAAAACTGTTTTGAAGAAATGAAAATAAAAACAAAAACATTGAAATCCATAGGATAGTTTCTACTGATCTTTGTTGGTGAGATATGTCTCCTGTAAGCAATAGATGGATGGGTTTATTTTTTTATTAATTCCACTAATCTGTGATGTTTGATAAGTTTAAGCCATTTACCTCAGGCTTAATATGGATAGGTGGTAATTTGGTCCTGTCATCATAGCAATGAGTTCTTCACTGTTCGATTTAGACTTCTGTTGTCATTTTACTGGGATGTTCTTCACATTTACCTTTGGCTTTGGTGGGTGCTATTCCTTTTCTCTGTCAAGAGAACATCTTTAATTATCTTTTGTAAGGCAGGTTTGGAAGAGGCATATTCTTTGAGCTTTTCTTTGCTGTGGAAGCATTTTATTTCCTTTTCAAAGACAAAGGGAAGCTGTCAATGAACTCTCCTTCCCATTTGGCTGCTGGTGGAGCCTTGGCCACTGGTGGAGCTCAGAGGGCCACTCTCTGACTGCCACTGGGGTATCTGGTCACCGAAACACCACTCTGTCGTCTCTTCTGCTTCTGTGTGTCTGTTGGTCTCCAGGTGCCTTTTGACCATTGACTTGTCCGCTCCTATTTCCTGGAATCTGCCTTTTCTGCTTCACTCTTGCTAATGATTCTTCCTCTGTTTAAACGTGTCCTTACCCTAATCTGCCACCTTAATTCTTCCGACATTTTAAATCTTTGAGAATAATGTTATTTTAAGGATAATCGTAAGAATACTTCACATGTTCTTTATGGTCAGTGATCTGAAACCATCAGGGCGGATTTCAAATATGCAGATGTGTATCTATGATTGCAGAGTGTCATGAGGCAGCATTGGTTTACCCGTGGAGACTTGTGCTTCCAGTTTTATCATTACAGGACTATTGCATCATGAAAATCAAGGCTAACATTGGTAGCTTCTACAATATGCTCAGAAGTGTTCACAGTGATCTCTGAGAATACTTTGTCTTCATTCCCCCCCGCCCCCGCCCCGGGGTACTTCATTGAGTAAGAGAGGACTGGCTTTTGCCTGGGTCTTCAGAGGCAGTAGGTCAGTGACAGGTGCATGGCAGGTGAGTAGACAGGGACTCGGAGGAGGAGAGCAGCCTTCTGAGAGGCGTGGAGGTGGCAGCATGCTGATCTAGTTTGGGAACTCTGCAGGGAAGGGAGGGCCAAGTGGCAGGATTTATAAAGAATCTGTCCAGCAGAAAAATGATTATCATTAAATACCTGTTTACAATGGTTGACAAATTCAAAACATCTGCTAGTTGAAAATAAATTTTTGTTATGTTTAAAAGTGTAAGAAAAATCAGCTAAGATAATTTCCAGCTAATAATTCATAACATTTCTATCCATTAAAGATCTTTATCATTAGCACTGTATGTCAGCCTTTTAAAGCAACTTATCACATGGAATCACAGATACTTTTTCAGGAAAAAATTAGATAATTTGTTAGAAAAACATTACAATTATATTGCATTGACATCACTCAATTACAGCTACATTACTGAATTACACCTGTTCAGCTGGAGAATTTATTAGCAGAGCCTCCATTAGAGGTAATGGCACATATGGCTCGAAAGCTCCGTGAGTCTGATGAATATTCCGTAAGAAGTGTTTTTCCCTTTGGGTTCGTACATGAACCTTGACAAGGGAAACCGTGTGAATTTTATTTCTCATTAGGTTTGGAAACACCACATTGGAACTGCTTCTTCACATAGGCTGTGACATTGGGGACAGCTGGCTGCAAGAGCCTGTCCAGGCGTGTCTTTTCCAGCCTCCTGGTAGATGACCCTGGCAGCAGCCAGAGAGACACTGCAGAGCTGTTGCTTGCTTACCTGCAGTTGAGTTCTCATTACCTAGCCATTATGCTCACTGCCCACAGCCACCTCTGCTTATTGATTTGGGACCTGTGCCAGTTTGTAATTGTTTTCCTTCAGATTGTCTTTGCTCCAGATTGCTGACTCTTGTCTAGTAATTTCTCTCCTCCATAGTGTACCCTTTCTCACCCTCTCTCACTAATTTCTTGAGTAGTCAGAGAACCTGTGGATTTTTTCCATCCACTTATTACCAAAGCCATTTGAGCTATGGTCATTTTGTTGTGTCTGTCTGTCTATCTATCTATCTATCTATTATCTATCTAAACCTGGACCATTAAAGCACATTTAGAAACAATCTAAGAATCTTTGATTTCATTCCCAATTCCTCCTTTTTTTCTAAGGTACATTTTGTGTGTCGGTATATTGTGGCAACATCTTTGCTATATAACTGAAAACTTTACTAGTGGCGTAGCAGGATGAAGAATTCAATGTGTCACATTGTGTTTGAGTTCTCTTAAGTATTTATTTTATAGTTTCCTAAAAGCCAGTTACTTTTCAGGATGTATTTCAATGAAAGTTCTCTTTTTGCAGAGGTTGGGAAGGGGTGTGTCTCATTCTTTTTTACCTTCTTTTTTTCTGTTGTCCCTGTCATTCAACATTTTCTTGATGAGGCAAGTATTTAATAGTTTCATACATACCAAAATGTCATGGTGGTTGTATCACACAGCACCACAGAATCTAAAAGTTTTGTGTTTTTTAATACTTTAGAACCTGTATATCTTGTGTGTGGACTTTAAAAAAAAAACACAATTTAGAAGCTATCAATCATCTTAATTTAAGAAAATAATAAACTGACATCTGAAAGATACTAGATGGAAAATACTTAGAGCATTCTAAGTATGGGTGTAATAAAATAGTGCAGTGTACCTATGCTAAAGGAATGTTCTTGCCCTGGTGCTGCTGTGTCACAGATTAAGAAGGATTTAGATTTTAGCAGAGTAAGTTTGTCCATTGAAGCTAACCAGAAGACATTTGGGCTTTTACTTTGAACACTTGTATTTCAATGTAATTTCCTCCAAAAGTTGTTTTCATTATATTTTGCAAATGTATCTGTGGCAGTTTGGCATAGAGAGAAATGTGATCCTTCATCACAAATCATTTGTTTAACATTGAGGTGTTTGGGTTGGAAACAAAATATCCAAACATTGGTCTTTCATAGATGTGGATATGAGCCTGAAATATGCTACCAGTTACCAAATCCCTCTCACTTTCTGTTTCTAGAAATGAATATTAAATTCTTCTCAGAATTGTGGTCAGGTTGGTAAGTCATAGGTAAAGCTGCAGGGCCTTTTCATCAGGGTCGAAACAAACTATGACAACCCTGGAAAGAAATTAAGTGAAATGCTTAGGGTATAAAAAGACTGTAAATTGTGTTTACCATGTTAATTTATTAGGTAGAATTGACATATGCCTAATCTCTTGAGAGGGTCTTAAAAAACTAAATATGATGGTATCCTCATTTAAGTTATGCATTTGTAAAGCTTTCTTGGTGTATGGACTTGTAGGAAAACTATATTTAAGCTTCAACAAAAGCCTTTTCTTAAAGGTGTTACCCTACTGGTTTCCTCCATCCTATATTTTCCAATTTTTGTTTGGATATTACTAGGACTGATGTTATAGAGTATCTCTGTAAAGCAGGTATGTGTTCTCATTCATCATTAGATGCGATGTAGCTTTTGCTCTTCTGCATTCATTTTGACTCTATTTGGAAACATGGCCACATACAACTCCTTGACAGATTTCTCAAATTAACTTTTAGGACTTTTTATAGAAGGGTTTTTGGTTCTTCCACCTCTTTGCATATGTTACATATTTTTTGTTTAAAATTTGCATATTTATTATTCATGGAATGAACATTCATAATAGACATTGTGAGAACCTGTCATTTGTTGACAAAGTGTCTGTTACTGTAGTTTGTAGAAAAATGGGAGTATTGTAGTTAGTGAGACTTGTGAGGTGAAAATAACCCAAAAAACAACAATAATTAGAAGTAAAGGCATCTGTGGAGCTACAGCGTAGGTCACCTTCGTGAATTCATCTCCAAAAGTCTATTTATTCATATTCATTCTATTTGACAGGTGGGGGAGCAGAGAGGAAGAAGAAAAGGAGGGAGGCATGGTGAGAGAAAGAGGGAGGGAGGGAGGAAAAGAGAGAAAGAGGAAGAGAGAGAAAAAGGGAGAGAGGGAGGGAGGGAGGGAGAGAGAGAGAGAGAGAGAGAGAGAAATCTCAATCTAAATGGCTGCAACATTGCCCCAGATAAATGCAACAGCAACAGCTGGGGCTGAGCCAGACTGCAACCAGGAGCCTGGAACTCAACCTAACTCTGCCCTGTGGTTGGCAAGGATCCAGGCACCTGTGCCATTATCTGTTACCTCTTAGTTTATGGATTAGGGGAATCTAGAATTAGGAGCTGAACTAGGACTTGAACCCAGACACTCTGATATTAGCTGCTGAACCACATACTTACATATTTCAAAATCATGTCTTCTCCCGTTTTGGTTTCTGCAACTAGGATGTATGCCATACATCAGGGTCAGTTTTAATCACTCTAGGTAGGTAGTAATTGGAACCTAACTGCTGTGGCCTCTATATCTGTGAGTATTGAAGGAGACAGCCTCAAAACTCACAGAGTACTCTCTGTCTTTCCTCCTCTCTGTATATCTGACTTTGAGATTAAAATAAAATAAATCTTAAAAAAAAAAAAAACTCAGAGTAGATGTCAGTGGCTTAGAAGGAAATCCCAGGAATAGTATTATATCACTCTTATAAGTGATGCCTATGCTGTTGATAGCACAGAGAATGAATGGCAGGACACGCTACTTCTTGAAGCTGGAACCAGTAGAAATTATTAGTCAGTGTCTGACTTAACTTGTGCCGCAAAAATTATTGTTTTGCAAAATTTCAAATATGTGGCAAAAGGAGGACTAATAATATGACAAGTTAACCTGAATCCATCACTTGACCTTAATCATTATCAATACTTTGCCAATTTTGTGTGGTCTCCATTTTCTTTTCTGTTTTCATCATGAGTATTTTTGAGCACATCTTGGATATCACATCTTCTTACTTGAATATTCTTCAGTATGTATCCTTAATAATGATATTCCACTTTTTACTTAATTACCATGCTATTATCATACTCAATAAACCTAATAATAATTTCCTGATATTTTCTTTCTTTTTATAAGATTTGTTTATTTTTCTTGGAAAGGCAGATGTACAGGGAGAAGGAAAAACAGAAAGATCTTACATCCGCTGGTTTACTCCTCAAGTGGCCGCAAAGCCAGAGTTGAGCCAATTCAAAGCCAGAAACCAGGAGCTTCTTCAGGGTCCCAAGGCTTTGGGCCATCCGTGACTGCTTTTCCAAACCACAAGAAGGGTGCTGGATGGGAAGTGGAGTAGTAGCTGGAACATGAACTGGCACCCATATGGGATTCTAGTGTGTGCAAGACAAGGACTTTAGCCACTAAGCTCTCACACTGGGCCCTCCTGATATTTTCTAATCTGAAGTCCATACACACATTTCTATAGTTATGTTTTTGTTGATAGTTGTGTTTAAGAATTCAGATCAGAGTGACACACGAATTGAATTGTTAGGTTACTTAAGTCTCCTTTATTTTTCAGTAGTGCTCTTACCTGCTTCCCTACAGTGTCCTTGTAGGAGAAACTGGATTATTTACTCTATGTTGTTACCTTGTCCGTTTGTTGCCTCGCAGTACTGTTATTCCTCTAAGGAGAAATAGAATACCTTTCCTTCCTGTCTTAGCTTTATCACTGAGACTTTTATAATAAAAGGCAGATTATCGAGGGAGTGACATATATTTTATGTGACACAGGAACCTTCGCAGGGAAATAAAGACCCGAGGAAATGAGTAAACCTGTGTAATTTTTATCCTAGGTTTGATTAAAGATGGGGTAGTTCTTTAAAAAATAGGTCAGACAAGAGGAGTATGGTCTAATCATAATAAATTGGGGACAACTTAATAAGAACTGTGTAGATACTTCCAAAAGATCATGGTAGTTGTAATTAAAAAATGAAATAATTTTTTTTTAAGTCTTAAAATCTGTGCACTTTGTGTTCCCACAATACCCATTCCGTATGAACTTTGTGGGGGGCACGTGAATGTATGGATTTTAAAACTTTTTTTACACCGTAAGTAAACATCTTTCTCTTCTTCCTGTGAACGTGTCGAAGTGATCCTGTATTTCATGCGATTCTTCTCTGTGCCTGTGTCTTCAGAGATAAGGCATTCCTTTTCTGCAGGCTTGGTAAGGGCAGTTTTTGAATGTCCTTCAAAAGTCCTTCCTTATTTCTCTCACCAGCTTCAGTACAGAAAGATGGAAAGTGAGAATGACCTTCTTGCTTCCACTGTTTTCTCAAATACAGAGGTGCTGTTTTTGAGGCTAGTATGTCCTTAACACTGTTACCCAGTATAGGCTGATATTTAATCTGGAGTCTTGATAAGATTTTACACATTTTTTAGATAGGTGTTGTTGTATATGTCAGCATGAAGGACATAGTGATATATGTCATTTTAGTAAAGATAAGAGTCAAGGGAGGATCTGTTGTCAGCCTTTTTAATGTTAGCAGCTTCCTTGTCATGCTCACATAAGTAGTTCTAGTGTTTATTGATGATCATTACCTGTATCTGGATATAGGCTTTACTTTATTAGCAGTTGAGAAGTGAGTTTTCTAGTTTTAGTATTCCCACTACATTCATTACGTGGAATTTTCCGAAGAATTTTTTCATACTATTTGGATATTCTGAGATGCAGCTTATGTAGGCCGAGAAATAATTGTTCCTTTACGATGTGTTTATTTTCGTATTAATGAAGAAAAGTCATTATGAGCTTTCATATTTTTAGAGAATATTTTGTTTTAATTAACTTCAGTCACTAATCTTTCTTAGATTTATTTGATTGGCAGCATTACAGAAGGCCTGAGGCAGGTGCAGGAGAGATAGAGATAAAGAACGGCCAACAGAGAGAGAGAGAGAGAGAGAGAGAGAGAGAGAGAGAGAGAGATCTTCCATCTATTGGTTCACTCCACAAATGTCTGCAATGGCCAAAGCTGGGCTGTTCAGAAGTATGGAGCCGAGAGCTTCTTCCTGGTCTTCCACATGGGTATACAGAGGCTAGTTCTTGGTCCATCCACTACTACTTTCCCAGGGGCATTATCAGGAAGTTGGATAAGTGGAGCAGCTGGAAGTATGACCTGCATCCATATGGAATGTGGGTGGTATCTTTACTCACTTTTGCCACAATGCTAGCCCTTGGATTTTCTATTGAAAGCATTTTGAGATTGAGCCAGCAGGTGGAATCAATCTCTCTGTCTCTAAATATCTAAAAATAAACATTTTTAAAGATGGTAAACATGAACAAAACTAAACACAATTGTGTATCAATCTCTGTGTAGCTCTGTCTGTCTTCAAAAATAATCAGTCCTGGCTTCTTTTATTTCTTTTATAACATAACTTACCCCTGTCCTGTTTCTCATGCTATCCTTTTAAACGTACATTTTAGAAACATTTACTTTTAACATCTTTCTTCCATAATAAGAGATCCCAGGTGGTATATGTGCTTTTAGCTACTGAATGCATTTTGTTAACTAATTAGAGCATCGATGAGTGCCTTAGCACATACACGATGTAATATGGCTTAAACAAAATGAAAGCTTATTTTTCAGTCACATCAGAGACTGAAATTGGTTGGTACTCCAGGCAAGGGAGTTTCCTCCTGGAATGGTTCAGGAATATGTATGTTTCTGGTTTTGTGCTTCTGTCTTTTCCTAGTAACACAAGGGTACCTATATTCTGACAGTGGAAAGGGAAGAAAGGGCAAACTGCCCACCTGTTGGTTAATTTGAATTAAACAGAATTGGCACAAATGTCACTGGCAAAACTCAATCATATGGCCATACAAGTGAGCCAAGTCAAATTTAATACACATACAGAAAAAAGAGTACATGAAGTTTGTGTGTGTGTGTATAGAGCCTTCAGCTTTTTAAAATCCACATTATATTTATCCAATACACATACAGATATTTCTGAAATTCTCATATTTTCATTGTTGTAATGATTAGCTTTGTTCTAACTTTCAGATATTGTTCTAGGTTGTGAAGTAAATTTTCTTAGATCAAAACAACTACTGCTTCCCAAACAAGGGCATTGAAAGGCATTAGGGATGGATGAGCCTTCGATTAAGTCTATGTTGTTTAGCTTTGTGTCAAGCTTTAAAAATGTTATGTGATAATACCTGGCTGTGAAGTTTTCAGTGCATGTATCTATAAAGAAAGAAAAGGTGAATAGAAGCTACTGTTTCTTAAATTTCTGAGACAATAGGAATTGTTCAAGAATAGGAAAGGTTGATTAACATCTGTGATCACGTATAGGTAGAAGGTCCCGTAGCAGTGTTAATTGTTGAGTCAAGAGACACACAGGGAATGGCAACTTAACTAGATTTGATCTCTGTCCTGGGAGTAACAGCTCCTGGATAGTCCTGTCAAGTTTATGAGAATTTAAACCTTGTTTTAATAAATTCTGAACTAAGCCGATGCATCTAATGTCCTAGAAACATACCAGGGCTGAGAGGCAGTCCTAGGAGGGCAGAGAAAAACTTCCAAGAAGAGGAAGCCCTGTTGCTTCGTAGTGTCGTTGATTTAAGTTCATTTTCCCATCAGTTACCAGTCTGGCATGTACCCTTCTCTGGTTACAGGCTCTCTGGAAAGAGAGGAATTTCCTTCTGGGAGGAATAAAGTATAAATAGCTTCTGCCATACTGTTGTCTTTGATCTTGGAGATGCTGACTCGGATGTTAGTGAAAACATATGCTAGTATGACAGCATATGCTCATACTTCATGTGTAAATATTAAAAAAATTATTTGAGAGAGATTAAGAAATCAGAATTTCCATTTACTAATTTACTCCCCTAAATGCTTGTAAAAGTCAAGAGTTGGCTGGGCAGTTGTGGGCCAGGAACTCAACTGGGCTATGCCACATATGTGGCCAGAATCTTACACAATACAATAGTTTAATACAAAACCTTTATCTTTTCCTATGTGACCCAATGAAACTATTAATCTTCTGAATGGTTAAAAAAAATGGTGGTCCAGCAATTTATCTATTTTTCCTAAATTGCTCTTTGTGCAAAATCAAGTTGCACTGGCTCTGTTGATCATTAAGTTACTTTTAGTCTAATGTGTAAAGAACAAAATAGGCCAGGGAATTTTTGGGGCCTGTGAAACTTGATTTAGGTAACAGGCTACAGTAGATGTTGATAAAAACCATCATGCTTCTGAGGTTTATAATGTGGTGTTGTTCTTATTAATCACCAAATGTACTTGTTCTAATTCAAACACAAAATCTTACTGCTGAATCTTGTTTCTTTTTGAGAGGCTTTTTAATGAATAACATAACAAATTAAAAAGGAACCTTTTGCTTTAGTTCTTTATTTAACTTACATAAACGACTCATCAAAATAGGACTTAATTTTGACATTTAAAGGGGAGGATGAAATTGTATTTTATCCCTTTGAAATTAGCAATTGTGCATCTGGTGTGAAAAAAGCGTTTCATCAAGGATACACACTAACAGCTCTTACTTATCCATAGTGCTCTTCATTTGCTCTCACAGATTTGGTTGCTTGACTTACAAGTCCCTTCCGAAGAAACTCCAAGCTGGCAGTAATATTCTCTGTGGCCCATCACTAAAAATCATTTGTAGGAGAGTATAGTGTCTAAGATACAAGGGAGCAAAATATAAGAATAATTCTGAGTAAGAAATTATGTTTAAAAATTTTTGTATGTGTACAGATTTCACATTAAGGACTTTATGTCTAAAGGAGTATTTTCATAAATGCTGGAAATTCTGTTTTTTGTTTGTTTGTTTTACTAGCACTTCTTGCTAGTAGAAATGGTGCCAGGAGTTAAACTGAGCATTTGTTTTGTTCCTGGTTATACTTCGAAAACTTTTTTGGTTATGTCGTTATTTTGGAAATTTTAGCTCCATTTATCCAGATTTCACAATTTTTGCCATTTTCCCATATCATCTTTAATTCTTTAATTTTTAAGGTGAATCCCTTTAGATTATTTGAAACTTCTTGAAATACACATGAATAGCCATAATAGTAACATAAATTTCTATGAGAGACACATTGATAGATCAAACTTCCTGTTTGTGCAGAGCTCCTGATGTTTTAGGTCTTTGCCTTTGGGTTCCACTGTGGTGCAGATATTTGGAGATTCTTAATAACTTCTGACTAATAGGCTGTGCTTGATTGTCCTTATCACCACCACCATCATCATCCCATTGATTTGAGAGCCAGAGAAATAGAGGCAGTAATGCAGAGTAAGCTTCTGTTTGCTGTTTTACTTCCCAGATGTACATAACAGCAAAGGCTAGGCTGGAACTAGATCAAGGAACTCAATCCAGGTTTCCCAGAAGGATGGTAGGAACCCAATCATTTGAGCCATTGTTGCTGCATCTGAGTTTCTACTTTAGCCAGAAGTGGGAAAGAGGAACTGGGCATTGAACCCAGGCATTGCAGTGTGGGACATGGGTGTCACCTGCTGGAGTAAATGCATGCTTGAAAGACTGCATTTGATTTTACTCTAAGCCTGAAAATTCTGTATTCAGAAAAAAAAGATTTTTTTCTGTTGTTTTCATATTCTGTCTTCCCATTCCTCTTTTCTTGTCTTGTTTGTCTCACTTATTTTAAAGCAAATCACAATCATCACCTGACTTAATTCTGATATACATCTATAAAACATGAGTACCTCTGTGCTTCAAAGCAATGCTGTTATAATACCTAGCAAAATGAGCAGTAATTGTTTGCTGTGAAGTAATCCTGCCTCACACTGGAACTTAAAAAATCATTTAACCCCACCCCTTTTTCTCTGAACTCATATAGTCTTTATGTTACATTGCATTTGTTCTTTAAATCTCTTCATCTAGAGGAGTCTTGGCTATATTCTTGTAGATTTGTTATGGAAATAGGGCTAGGGTTATGGTTAGTTGTCCTATAGGAGCTTACACACTCTGGTTTCTTGTGGTGTTACTTAGCTTGTTCAATAGTTCTTAATATTTGGCAGATAACTACATTTGTTTTAGTGCAAGTGTTGTTGGCAAGAATGTTTCACGGAGAGTGTCTTCCTTGCTGTGTTCCTTAGGTGCTGTCCACTTTATAATGACTGTGAGTGATACAAGATACAATAATGGATTTTACAAAGGACAGCCTGAGCAATCCATGTTAAAGTTGCACATTATTTTTTCATGTAATGATCTCCCATTGATAATTGTTGCTTAAATCAATGATTTCATGAAGTGATTGTAAAAATTCTAATTTCTGATTCAATTTTTTTACATTTATTAATTAGACTTTTCCATTAATTGATGTGCTCTCATTGACTACTAGTGTTGGGTAATCTTTTCTTTTTAATCAATAGTTTAGGTTATCAATATGCAAATTTTTAAAAATTTGGTATGTATATTACATACCACATACACAAACACACATAATACACACATTAACATTTATACTTGGAATTAAATATATTATTATCAAAATATAGAGAAAACCACTCATACACCATCAAATGTCAGTGGTATATTCACTGTATTGTATGTGCTGGACTTTGGGAAACACTGCTGTTTTTATTTTTATTTTTTTTATGTTTTTTCAGATACAGGCACTGGAGCATAATGAGTCTAAGCAACATTGGCTGAGTGGATCTTAGTCTAGAACCCAAATGCTCTGACACCAAAGCTGAGCATAATCACATCAATCTTACAGTGCCTTCCTGCATTGCCGTATTTTGTATAAAAAAGGACAGATGATTTTTGCAGTGGAATCAAGCAAGTGAGAAGGCTCAGAAGGCTTAGATAATTGATCTGTGTGATCTGTGTTCTCATTTTCAGCTGGTGCTGCTTTCATGATCTGGGTGATTTATTGTGCTTGCAGTTTTAAATCAATAATCTGAGTATATTAAAGCCTAAATTGACCTAATAAAGCTCCAAAAGTTTTACAATGTGATGTTCTTGTAGCCTTTAGAGAAAAAAAAAAAAAGATTTTAATTGCTGATGATTCAAAATTTACATTTACATGACAATCGAAAGAAACCAATAGTATCATTTTTAGAAAGGAAAAATGTATTACACAAACTAATGTAGTCAAGACAGAAAGGCAAACTTTTGGGGAAAGTTGTTGAACAGCCCTTTGATTCACAAGAGGAGCTTTTACAATGTCCTTAAGTAGTTAATAAAGCATAATACAAATGTTTAGGAAACTTACATGCAACTTTAAACTTCGAATGGGTTCCTTGATGATTTCATTTGCTTTGCTTTTCTACCTCAGTGAGATGTGAAGAGTCATGCTGAAGACCTTTGAGGGATTCTTACCTATTGGAGCATACATGCCAAATATTATTCAAAAGCCAGAAGAGAGCGTAACAATAGAGATGGAATTCATTTAATACTATATTGAATTTATCCTAGCATAATAAAAATTTGTTTCTACTGTATAATCAATGTGAAATTATTGATATGTTAGCTTCATATTGTTTTCATAATAAGTATTTGAAGTTTGCTTCATATTTTATATTAAATTTGGACCCTCCGTCTTTCACGTGGATGATGGCTATTTTATTGGACAATACAGTTCCAGAATGAGAATTGGCCTACTTTTAATGTAAAGAATCAGAGAGGAAAGTTTTCACTTTTATGGGCTAGGCAGCTCTTCTTTTGTACCCAAGGGAGCCTCAGACAATATTTAATAAACAGAAGTGGCTATACTTCATTAAAAGTTTACTCAAAAAAAAAAGGTGGGGCGGGGTAGCAGGGCATGTGTGATGGCTAATTTTATGAGTTATCTTGATTGAGCTAAGGGATTTCAGGCATTTGTACATTTGTAGCTATGACTGTGACTTTGTCAGACAATGGACTCACCTTCACAGATGCCATTGTCATGGACATCATACAGTCTGCTGAGTAGTTGAACAGGGTGAAAAGCAGAGGAAAGATGAATTTGCCCTCATTGTTTGAACAGGCGTATCCATTTTTTTTCTGCCTTTGCATATGAGTGCTTCTGGTTCTAGAGCTTTGAGTGTCAGACTGGGACTTGTGCCACTGGCTTCTGTGCTGCAAAACTCTTCAGACTCAGCCTGGAACTCTATCTTTGATCCCTCCAACTTGCAGATAGCAGATGGTAGGCCTCCATAGCTTTCATTGTCCTTTGAGCCAGTTTCTCACAGTGCATCTCTTTTTGTATATTCACATTTATTCTCCTGTTTCTGTTTTTCTCTGGAGAACCTTGACTCACACACTGTGTGTAGATCTCAATCTGTGGTTTCCCAGCTCCTTTTCTAGAATGTTTGTATTACCTCTTCCTGCAACACAGCAAGTCTTGTCTCTTATTAGCACGTTTGCTAACTTTTAGTGTCTTAGTGTGCCTGGTCTTCAGACTCGGGTTCTCTTCACTGCTGCTTCTGATTTTGGTGTACAGAAATGATGTTGGGGGAAGAGGAATGCTTCAACTTTTGAGCACTTATTTCTGTTGGTGAATGAGGAAAACAAAGTGGCTCAGGGGCTCAAGTCTCATCTTGTAAAATATAACAGTTTTCTTTAAAAAAATTTTTTTTTGAAAGAAAAACCTTTCATTTGCTGGTTTATTCCCCCAAGTGCTCACAACAGCCAGGAACCTAGCTTCCATCCTGTCTCCCGTGTTGATGGTAGGGGCCCGAACATTCAGGCTGTTGCCTGCTAGGCACTTCACAAAGGAGCTAGATTGAAAGTGGGGCAGCGGGCCCGGCGCTGTGGCGTAAGTGGTTAAAGGTCCTCGCCTTGCACGCCCGGGATCCCATATGGGCACCGGTTCTAATCCCGGCAGCCCCGCTTCCCTTCCAGCTCCCTGCCTGTGAAGATTGATCTTTTGCTTGTGTGCTCCCTATTTCTTATTTTAAAGACAGTCTCTTCATAAAAGACCCCTTGGAGTCTCCAAGCTCTGGAAAATTCCTGGCTCCAAAAGGGAGCCATTAAGAATCTATTAATTAAATTGTAAGTTTTACACTTGATCTTAACCAAACTTGGAAGTGATAAAATTAAAACCTTTGTGTGGGCTGGTTATTGTTGCATATAAACTTCTGTATTTACAACATATAGCACAGGTCCTGCCTTTAGGAGATTCTCAATATCTGTGTGTTGAATGAATGAATGGACTAGTACCAAAGTAACTCAGTCCCTCAAATTACTAATAATTTGGTTTCTAAAATACTGTCCTGTATGCTGCTGCTCAAAAACTTTATGCCCATGTGCATCAAAACAACACTTCTTGATGCACTCATCTGCTGTCAGCGTCTGAGCGGTTAGTTTCCGGTGACCAAGCATGTCTTGATCTATCTTTCATTTGATTTAATTTGCTGAAGGTGACCTTAACCTCTTTTTCTGCCAGGACTCTGGATTACGGTTGTTGGTGGTCCCCTGGGAATAAATCGCAGTCATTGTCTCTCAGTCATCTTAAGACTGCCTGTTTGCTATAACTCCCATGTATCTGTCTTAGACAACACGGGCTTTGAGTCTGTTTTTAAGACAAGATACAGTGACGTGCAATTCAGAGAATCATCATAGGATTACCCACAAGTAATAATATTCTCACTTATGAGTATAATTTGTCATTGTTTCTGGGAATTCAGAAAAAACAAATTGAAACAAAACCCGTACTCTAATTTCCAAAGCTTTGACGTTTAACTGGGATAAGTAGAATAGATGAAATCAGTTTACTGGAGTAGGGTAGGGCATGAAAAAGAAAAAAAAAGAGAGAAACAGAAATATTGGAAACTGTTTATCAGATTTCTGTGTCTCCAATAATTATATGCAAATTCGTATCAAAGTTTTGAGCATGAGGCATGTAGGTGGATTTCTATCCTTTGGACATTTGGACCACTCTGATTTGCATTCCTCAGGCTTTGCTCAAAGTTTCTAACAATTATGGCTGCAAATTCTGGGTGGGAACCTGTTAGACCTTGTGACTTTGCATATTAATGGAAGTTCTGGAAAGGTGTCTGAATTTTACAGTGATAAATTTTAATGACTTCTGCTTGTGTATCGTTAACAAGCTTCTGGTGGTTAGCAAAAACTTGTAAACAAAGTCATTTTGCCAGTTGCAGACAGTCTTTCTATGTCTCAATATGACCTTGAATTAAAAAAATGAATTTAATAAGTTGAATTTTACTTAGAGTTCGTTTTGTGGTGAAATATAAAACCACTTGACGTCTTGTGGAAGCCTGTTGTGGACTGCTATTTTACTCCAATGACCCTGACAGTGGATAAGCAGGCCCTTCTGTCCACCTGAGATCTTCCCCCTCTGCTCTCCTACGTTTTCACTGCCCTGCTTCTCTTACTCGCCTCTAGCCTTATGTGCCCCTGTCTGTGGCCCACATTGGGTATCAGGGGAAACGTTACCAGAACAGCTTGGTGGGTTCTTTCCTCACCTTAGTACAGAAATAAAAATCCAGGAATCAGTTGCAGGCAGAGAATTTTATTTGCAGAGTAACCAAGTGAATGTGGAAAGAAAAGGGAAAGTATTTCCTGTGAGAGGGCCAGGAGATGAGGTGCCGCTTGAAAGAAGAGAGGGAGAGAAGCAAAGGCTTTCTGACGGGTCTTGAGATTTTTTTTTTTTTAATGTTCCCTGATCTCTCCCTTTCTGGCTGCGGATCTGTGGGGAAGACATTCTTTGTTGGTTCTCTCTGCAGTAGTTAGGAAATGACTGGGCAATTCTTACGCCACCCACTTGACGGTGTGGTCAGCATTTTAGCAGACTTGGATTGTCTCATTAGGGTCTTTGTAAAGGTTTCCCCCTTTGCCTCGAATAATTTACACTGTGGATCACAGACTACCTTTATTTTGTTTTTCTTTAAAGATGTATTCATGTGTTTGAAAGTTGAAGTTACAGAGAGAGGGACAGAGACAGACAGATCTAGCTGCTTGATCATTCCTTAGATGGCTGACACAGACAGAGTGGGCCAAGCCAAAGCCAGAAGCCAGAAGCCAGGGGTTTCATCTTGGTCTTTCATATGAGTATTAGGAGCCCAAGAACTGGGACTGTCTGCCACTGCTTTTCCCAGACCTGTAGCAGAGAGCTGGATTGAAACGAATTGGTGACTGTATGGGATGTGAGCATTGCAGGCAACATCTTCACCTTACCAGCTATACGAAAATATTGACCCTTCTACTTCTGCTTTTTAATTCAGTTTTCTTAATGAGATTGCTTGACTGTTAATATTTAAAATTCTTCTGTTTCTCCATCTTCCTGATCACTTTAAGAGTGCTCTAATTGTTTCCTCTCATTCTTGCTTTTAACTAGCCAACATACCATTTAGTCAGTCACCATGTTTGCTGTTTGTTAGCTGCTTCCCCACCACTAGAATCCTAGTGTTTTGACTTTCTATGTTTTGTTTAGTGATGTGTGATGTTTATGTGATGATGGTAATGTATATGGTAGGTGCTAATTGCATGTGGGTTAGTGAAAATAAGGCCCTGAGTTTTAATTTTTAAAATGTTAATAAGTTGAAAATTAAACAGCCACATGAATGAGGCTAGTGGTTACCTGTGCTGTTATAGGACACTGCAGATCTTGAAGGTTTGTTTCCTGAATGAATGAATGAAAGAAGGAAGATTTGCCTACCTCTAGATTAGAACATTGCTTCTTAAACTTGAAAAGAGCTGCCTGGGGGTTCTTATTAAAAATACAGATTCTGTTTCAAATTTGTGGTGAGGCCCAAGGATCTGTGTTTCCAATAAGTTTCCAAGTGTTATTTCTTTATAGCTTAAATAGCAAGGCCCCAAGACTGATATTGCCTTGTTTTTTTGTTTGTGTTTACTGAATTCTGCCAGAAAATTGCAAAGTTTCTCACTTCTTGGGCAAGAGAGATTACTAATACTTACCTGTTAGACACAAATGGCAGCAAACACTACAAAAAGAGAAAAATCTATTCCCTTATTCATTAAAAAATTTCTCTTTATAAATTTTTTTCTCTGTGTTGGTTGAATTTTGTATGGTTAATTTAGAAAATGTTTTGCTAGATTCTGGGTTCTTCTATATCTGTTTGTAGTTTACTAATGTGCCTTGTCTTGACTTGGAGTCCATTTTATCCAGGTTGCTGAAGATGTGTGCTAGTTACTACTCAACACTGATTTTTGAGTAGTGCTAGACAATTCAGACAATTCAGTTTTGGATCCTTCCATTTTCTGAGACTGCAGGCTAAATCACACTCCACAGTAAAGCAAACAAGCAAAGAAACCTCATCAGTCTTACCATTGTATCACATTATTCATCTACAGAATAAACATCACCCAGTTATTCCCAAAGGGAGGAGTTTAAATCTTGTTCACAAGCTATGCATTTCTGAAAACTATGGTTATTCTTAATTATCATGTAGTCTTTTTCAGGTGGACTTTTTGTCAGAGCGGTAAAGCTTAGTGCATATCAATTTTAGGTGTTGTTAGGAACTGATGAACATATGTAGTATCATCTCATTTATCATTCCCTTATAACCTCTTCACACATATATCAGAGGCACAATTTACAGTACCTGTCAGGCAATAAAGGATAATATCATCTTAAGAACTCAACTTTTTGTTGCTGTTTTTCTCAGAGGAAAGTAAGATATGAGTGTACTAGAACCCGAGACAGAGGCCCACCTCATCTGCTCATCTAGGCCTCCATAAGTGTTCTGCGACTTCAGGATTACACACTTGCCCCCATCTTGTTCTCCATGTGTTCTTCCATCTGTCTGGAATGCCCATTCCCAGCACTTTCCTTTTTCTTACTTTTCTAAAGATAATTTTTCAATCCTCAAGTGTAACAGAAGCAAGTATCGCAGAGCACTTAACCCTGAAGGCTGTGCATGTATCAGACATTATGCAAAGCACTTTATGTGCCTTATCTTATTTGGTGCTCTCTCCAGTGCTGCAAGCCAAGTGGTGCAGATCCTTGAAGGTGAAGAACCAGGAGCCTACGTAGCCAAGTGACTTACTCAGTTTCATGCAGTAAGTGAAGGAACATGAGTTTGAATGCAGCCATCTAATTGTAGAATCATTGTTAACAATATCTTTTGCCTTGATACTTAGATTTTTCCTCCTTGGGACTTTGCTCGTTTCTCTTGTTTGCTTTAAGCAAGTGAAACAAATATTAACAGGGACCTGGGGTCCAAATTCACAGCATCTTTCCCTTGTCATTCCTCAGCTCTTTGCACATTGCTTTTAGATTGTAGTGCTCTCTATGGCAGAGAGTGGCCATATCTTGCTTATCTTTGGAAGGCAGCTATGCTTACCACTATACCACCAACGCCACCATATCTTACTTATTTTGTCTCCTTGGATTTTGTTTCTGTGTAAGAAGCTATCTTGAATTTTCTTAACATACATTTCCATATAGAACATCTTTTATAAGGGTGGAACCTGAAGCAATTGTGAGTAAAAGTCATCACCCTACAGAAAAAGAATGTTCAATGCATTGTGTTTACTTAAGACAGTGTAATTTGGCAGATTCAACTGAAGATAAAACGTTATACATTTCAACTTTACTGCTTTGGAGTTGAGCCCAAGCCTCTTCTGAATGTTCCTACTTTCCTAAGTTTGAAATAATGCTCAGTGTGGTGGCATGCTGATCATTGCTTAACAACTAGCATGTCAGGAAAAGTATGTGTCTGTATGGTCACATGTGGACATGTGTCTGTCCACTATAAAATTTCAATGATATAAACAATACAAAACAAATAATTTATAAATAAGAATAATTACTGCTGTTTCATATAAATTCCTGATAGCCAATAATAGACTGTGCCAAATTCTTGTTCTATAGCCAAGTTTTGTTTGCTTTTTATGAGCAAGTACTATTATATCACAAGTGTTTTATAACAGTGTTTAATGCTGAAGGAGTGTGTCCTCCATTTTTTTTAAATGTGCTGCAGACATGGCCCACTTTCATTTAATCTGTGTATTTTCCACCAATCTCAAGTCAACAAAGCATATCAAGTTTTGATCTGTGACATTTGTCCATCTGAAATAGGTCAAAGTCTATTTCAGGTTGCCAATGTGACTTGACCAGAAGTAAAATGGAAAATACATGCACAGTTATATGTCATTGCGTTTCCACTCTACAGATGGAGTTGCTGCAGATAACCTAGAAAATGCAAGTAATAATAAAAGAATGAAGGCATGATACATTTTGTGTGTATAGCTTTAAAATGTTCTTATTGTAAATTTTGTAATTGGAAAGTTATATAGTGATTTTAGGTAAAGGGATATGTTTAACAACTGGCTTGGAAATCCTTCAAATTTAATAAAGGTAGCTCAGCTTGTGGGAGATGGCTGTTGTAGTGCATAATCAGGTCACTCTCAAGTAAAGCGTGGTTTTTGGTTATCAGACTTGGGGATATGAGAAGACAAGGCTTGGATTCCAGCTCTAGCCTTGGGTTTCAGTTTATAAATAAAATTGCTGTTGTTCGTTAAAGTTTACTTCAAGCTGTAAATTATTTTCTAAGTACTAGTATTACCGAAATCAAGTAAGTTAGATGAAACCAGTACGACTAACATCACATCACATGCATTATCCTGCTTGTTCTTGACTTCTTTAGAATAATGTTCACTCTATAGAAGGGGACGCCAAGTTTTGGAGAGAGTTGGAGGCACGTTGGTCACACTTGAAGGCAGAACTCATACCTAGGCTCCACAAATGCTCCTGCCTTCTGTTAAGGAAAGCAGAGCTGAGAGGGAGTGACAAAATGGAGAACCAAAAGTTCATGTCAGACTCTTGATTGTAGTTCTTTTTTCCTGCTGAGTTTTCTTCCTAAGGTGCATGTGGTGGTAGGAGAGTGCTTTTTCCTTCAAGGGTATAAAGTCATTTCACACTTGTTGTAGAGCAAGAAAGGTGTTATTGTGCAGGAATGCAAATAAAAGTGGCTTCTGCCCTATTAACAAAAGGTAACCAGATTTTTATTATTTAAGTGTATGTATTGGGGCCAGCATTGTTGTTCAGTCCTAGATATTTGGCTTCTGATTCAGCTTTTTGTTAGTATGCCTGGGAAGCAGAAGAGCAGCCCAGAGAGCTTAGGCTTCTACCTTCCATGTGGGAGACCAGGCAAGAGTTTGTGACTGATAACATTGAACTGTTCCAGCCGTGGCTGGTATATGCATTTGGGGAGTAAATTAAGATTTCTGGGGTCCAGCTCAGTAGCCTCGCGGCTAAAGTCCTCACCTTGCATGAACTGGGATTCCATATGGGCACTGGTTTGAATCTCGGTGCCCTGCTTTCCATCCAGTTCCCTGCTTGTGGCCTGGGAAAGCAGTCAAGGATAGTCCAAACCCTTGGGACCCTGCACCTGCATGGGAGATCCAGAAGAAGCTCCTGGACACTGGCTTTGCAACACTGAAAGAAGTATGTTCAGGTTTGTGCATGTGAGAATATGTTCATCACATTACTGTTTAAGATGGCCCAGCTATATATAGGTACATAAAGCTGTCTGACTGGGAATGGGAGGGTGGAGAGATGGGGGAGAAGAGAGAAGCTCTATGCTGACAACAGGTAGTCTTGCAGCATATATAAACATTGTCTCAAAAACAATGGCGATAAAAGGTTGGACTTTGAAGCAAAAAACAAAGCAAAACAAAAAACAAAAACAAAAAAAACCCTATTTCTTGCACCTTAATCAGAGTTGCTCTGTACAAAGTGTTTCCTGAGAGGGGGCATCAGGCTCAGGGGTTAAGACTCACTTGCATCCTGTCAGTGTGCTGAGGGTTGAATCCCTGCTCTACTTCCAATTCCAGCTTCCTGCTAATGCCCACTCTCAGAGTCAACAGGTGTGAGGTGGTGGCTCAAGCAGTTGAGTCTTCGGTACTCATGTTGAGGACCTGGATTGAGTTTCTAGCTTCTGGCATTCTGGCATTGGCCAGACTGATCTCTAGCTGATGTAGGCTACTGAGGAGAAAAATCAACATGCTAAAGATCTTTTTTTTTTTGTGTGTGTGATTTCCAAATACTTTGTAAAACAAATAAACTAAAAGTTGCCTGAACTCAGGTTTGAGTATAACCATCAGATAAAACCAGGGATACTCGTTTACATGAAGAGTGTGTCTTCTGGCTAATTTATGAGCTCTGATGCTTGACGTTGTCAATGATTGGCATAAAATAAAATTACTGATATTTTCTTCCTAAACATGTTTATATTATAGTTTGAAATCCATTTAAAGGTTTTTAGGATGCTGACTATATAATCTGATCTCAAGGACCAGAATCAAATTACCTCCAATTAGGTATAATATAGCAATATATTTTTTCCAAAGAAGGGTGAATGGGGTAATGCTCATGCTGATTACCATGATTTGAACATTACACATTGTATATCTATATTACAGTATCATTCTATGTGCCCAGTGTGATGACTCTATTGCTAATCCTTTGTTTAGCAAGTGCCAGAATTCCACGTGGGTGCCATTTTGTGTCCCAGCTGCTCCCCTTCCCATCTAGCTCTCTAGTGACGGCCTGGGAGTACAGCAGCAGATGCACCAAGTGCTTGGTACCCTGCACCCACATGGGAGACTCAAAAGAAGCTCCTGGCCTCTGGGTTTGGATCAGCTCAGCTCCTGCTGTTTTGGCCGTTTGGAAAGTGAACCAGCAGATGGAAGATCTTTTTCTGTCTCTCCTTCACTCTTCAAATTCACCTTTCCAATACATGTAAATAAATCTTTTAAAAAAATATCATCCTGTACTCCTTAAATATATACAATTACTACATGTCAATTAAAAATTCCATAAGCAAAAATGTTATTTTATTAACAATGTACATGTTTCCTGAGAAATTGGGTGGTTATTGACAAAAGAAATGTATTTTATTTTTTACTTATTTTATAGCAATATCATTAATAGTGGTTATGTTTCAAGTCAAAGATTACTTTGAACATCTTAAAATTTATGTATGTTTTGAAATATTTTTATGTATTTGCCTGACATCATTAGAATAGTCTATCTTTTATATTTAATAATAGCCAACTCTTGATGATTAGTTTTTCTTTATTCATAGTTTGATGTGTACATGTAACCATAAAATGATAATTACATGTGTTTCCTTTTACCTCACTCAATAAATGAAACAGCTTTATTTCTAAAAGCTAGGCCAGTTTTTAGCTCAGTCTCTCCAAAACCCCAATAATATTCTTTTATTTTTTAGTGTAACAAAGTTAGTAGTTAGAGTTTGCTTCTTTACTATTGGATTAGCTTGTCTTTTAGGGGATAGAGTTGAATTTTTTACAGAAATGTTAGTATAATGTTTTTTAAATTAATCCTTTAGAGTTTGGCATTTCCCTCCTTTTCTTCTAACTAGAGATTCATAGGATGTAATACGTGTGCTATGCGTGGGTCGTTTTGTGAAGATTCTTGGTGGCAGGAAAATAACCCTCAAATGTAAAAAAATCTGTTCTGTTTGTATCATAAATTTCACCTCGTAAAACATAATTGTATTGTTATTTTCCCAATTTTGTTGGTTTTTATAACTGTCCAAGATGATAATCACATGAACAAATGAAGATGTTACCATAGACATTTCTTTTAATCTGATGCTTGGAGACTAGGTAGTCTGAGTTGAAAAGAACGAGAAATGACAGGCTTTCCCAGTGAGTTCCAAGTCCAAATGTGAAAGGTGCGTGGGGCCTGCTCCTTGGTGATATTTAAAGATATGCAGAAAATAATTTCTTTTTGCATTAAAGTGTAGGGACATCCTATACCAGTCATCAAATTTTTTTGGAAATTCAATTAGATGCTGTTATACTAGGAGGGTTTGTTGTTTAGTTGTTCTTTCATATAGTAGTGTATTAAATTTTGTAAACAATATTTTGAGGGGACTAAAAATGTGCTTGATGATTGGTTTTATTTACAAGATGTATTATTGGCTTTTTTTTTCTTATACTCATTTCCTACTCCTTATAAAAGGAAGTCAAAGTAGCACAAATAAGCTATTTTATATTGAAGTGTTATAAACTTCAAGCGCAACTAATAAAGGTCTTTATAGAGAGTCTGAACTGTTGAACTAATCGCTGGTATTTTTCATAGTACATATGTAATAGAATAGACAGACAATGTATTTGGTATTTAAGTGTGAGTATGATATTGGTGCATTTAACTGGGGCATCAGAGTTTATTATTGCTTAAAATCTAAATCTATCCCTCATCCTTTAAGCAACTTAATTATCTACCATGTGAAAACAGAAGAACTAAACATTAAATCAGAGATTTTCATTTGATTTAATTTTAGATGCTTTATTCCATTATGGCGAAGATGTGTGTGGTCTCTGTAGGTTAGAGTCCCGATGCTGCTCCACTTTGCTGCTTCCAAGATTTGTCAGCTGTGAGGTCAAGCTGAACTGTTTGGTTTTAGTGAAAAGAGACACACTGAAAGGAAATCACCACAGGGTTGGCGATAGGAGTAGTTACAAAAACGAGTTTCTACGAGAAAATGCTTGTTGTCCCACGTGTGGGAGAAACTCAGACTAAAACCAAGCATATAGCACAAAGCAGTGATTAAGTTAGACATACTGCATTTTATAATTTAGGAGATTTTGCTAACTTGGCTTGGTAGAAAAGAAAAAAAAATATTGGAAAGAGTCCATTTTACTGATGCCATTAGCATAAAATGTCTTCACTGTGAACTTGCATTGCTGAAATGATAGAACATGTTTCTGAACTATGGAAGTTATTCCTGGGCATCCTAGAAAAGGTTTGCTTCTCAGACAACTCCCCTTTCGGGTTCAATTTAAGAAAACTAGAATGAAATGAGTATTCAATGAAACAGGAAAGCAAACAATTGCTTTTCCTTTAAACTAATGCAAAAAGTAATGTATGTGATATTTAAATTTCTTTTAAAATTTTCTGATAGAGAGTTGATTTGTTATTTTTCTGTGAAGATTCTAGAATTTTTCAAGTTTTCTAAATTAGAAGAAAAATTCTTTTTTCTTGATGAACAAAATACATCTTAGCATTGTACTGATTTGGGCCTTTTCTAGAGTCAGAGTACTGGTTCTGTTCGCTCTCTAGATGATTTTGGGAAAATTTCTTATCATTTCTCAACCTCTGTTTCACTATGTGATAGTGTTGGTGTAATTACTGAACTTTGTCTTATTATCCTTATTCCTTATTTTGGAGCAATATTTTTCCTTAGAAAAAAGGCAGATATTCCTTTGTTAGTTAATTTTTTTCTTATGATTTTGAGAGATACCATAGAGTAAATAAATGCCTTTATAGAAGATGGTGGTTTTCCTTTACCAGATTATTCATACTATTGTTTCAGCAAGTTGTTAATCTATTCAGCCATTTTTGTATTTCCTAGATATTTATGGAGCATCTTAGACACTAAAATGGCAACATAGAATAAATGCTCAATTTTCAGGGAATCTGATGTAAACTCAGTTATGTGACATAGTTATAGGTGTTGGTGCGGTAGTAACACTGTGTGGATGATGAAGCTTATCCAGAGGAATGAAAGAAAAAAAACACTCTCATGGGACGTAAGACCACATTGTTTTCAAAACTTGTGCTATCAGCCTTCATGGTTTTTAGAATGCATTCAGAGGGTCCCTTAAGAATTTGTATAAAACATTTGTTCAGGTCCTCTACTAATTAAATATCTTTTCCTTTGAGCACCAACATTCAAAATAATTAAACTAGATATGCTTGCATGTGTGTGCACATACATAAAGAGTCATCATTTTCTGTTTTGTTTTCAGTTCTCATTCCATGTATTTATTAGGGTTCTTTTGTGATATTTTTGCCCTGGCATGTGCAGAAGACAGCTTTTGTAGAGAAATCTGGATGTTACAGCCATTTGTGATGTATATCTGTGCTCCTCTCGATGGGTTGGGTTTCATAACAGATCATGTTTGTAAATTCTTTTTTTTTCAAACATTTATTTTATTTTTATTGGAAAGGCAGACATACACAGAGAGCAGGAGAGAGAGGGGAAGATCTTCCGTCTGATGGTTCACTCCCCAAGTGGCCGCAATGGCTGGAGCTGAGCCGATCTGAAGCCAAGAGCTCTTCCAGGTCTCCTACACGGGTGTAGGGTCCCAAAGCCTTGGGCCGTCCTCCACTGTTTTCCCAAAACACAGGCAGGGAGCTGGATGGGAAGCGGGGCTGCTGGAATTAGAACTGGTGCCCAAATGGGATCCCAGCGTGTTCAAGGCGGGTACTTCAACCACTACATTATTGCGCCAGGTCCCATGTTTGTAAATTCTTTCTGTGTGTCATGTGCCAATTTGCCCTTAGCTTGTGTATACACATGGAATGCTCCTCCTGAAAGCAAAGTTTTATCTGTTACGGTGGCTGTTAAAATCCAGTGAATTCATATACTGTAAATCAGATTTCTCACAAAAAGGTAAGCTGAACAGGCACCAAATCTGAATTCCTATACCAGCAGAGCCCTGGACTCCTCTACAAGTATCCTCCTAAGAATAAGTAACTTTCAGGAAACCTAGCAACATGAATTCATTTAAACAAATAGCCCTAGACACTAAGTTCCCCAATGTCCTGTGTATTTTATTAATACTTGTGCAGATACAAGCCTTTCTTTGTGCTCTGCTTCTTTGTTCTAGTCTTTTGTTTTACTCTTTTGTCTTTCTAGTACTTATTTTTTTCTGTTGTTTTCAGTTTTCACCCTAGGGATAAACTCCTTATTACTTTTTAAAATCTATATTCCATTAATGGCCCAGTTTGCATTAATCACACATCACCTTCCATTTCCTTTCTATCCTGCTCCTTCTGGCTTTCTTCTGCTCACCTCTTCCATTGCTGAAATTGTAGTTAATGTGATGCCAGGGCCTGCTTAGGAAATCCAGAAGCTTATGAGCGTCAGAGAACCCCTTAAATGTATTTACAACTTTGATAAGAGCACATCCTCTTTGGACCTGCTTCCTTCTGTTTGAATGAGTCCTGTGCACATGGCACAGATGTTCACAGAGGCCTAGGAGAGTACAAAGGAGAGGAGAAATCTCAGCATAATTATATCATTGAATAGTTTAACAAAGAGTCTTCAGTGTTTATTAGACTTTTTTTTAACTTGGGAAAAAATGTGTACATCCCTTTAAGATTCTACATGTTTCCTAGATGCTTTCTGGGCTATTGGAAAATTCTGGTTTCTTATTTTCTTTCTGTTTTTCCTCCTACTTGACCCTCAGGTCAATAAGTAAACATTTGCCAAGGGTCTCTATGCTAAACTCAAACCCAGAGGCCAGGCTGAAATTACTGCATTGGAGTGCAAGAGAGACAGATTGACAGACAGACACTCTGAATTACGTTTCTTTAAGTCCTTTACCTCCTTGCTTATTCTTCTGTCACGTACAACTGAATGCACAAAATTGCTCATCTGAGTCAAGTTCAGACTGCTGGTTTGCTTTAAAGCAAACAGACAGAAAGCCACAGTGACATTCCTCAAGGCATGCCTCCAAGTTTTTAATGTAATTAATTCTTGGTTCCTGAAATGTAATTAATTAGATAAAAAGAGATCAAGCGTAATCCAAAAGGATACAGAAGATTTTCTAAATGGGAGTGACTGGGCTTTTGATCCATGACAAGAAGTTGCTGTATCAAGGGACACAAACATTTCTATCTGCCTGTCATTGTCCTGGAAAGCTTCTCAAAGGCAAGGATCCCTGAACATTACATACAGGAAGAGGAGCTGAGGGCACAAAAATAGTTTTCCCCATAGTGTCTAAAAGGTGCTTCTTTATTTTTCCACCTTTTCTTTCTCTACCTGGGTCTGTCTGCTTGAACTGATATCAAGACTATTTTCTTGAAAATGTTTTTGATTCTTGATCAGCCATTAATTGTGACATACTTTGTGTATTGTCTCTGCTAAATTAAATTTTATTCTGACAGCTGACCACCAGGATCAGGTCCATTTTGTCTGAGTGCATCTTTGGTTCAGAAAAAGTATCTTATCTGGCAACTGCACTTTTTCATTCATTTTTACAGAAATCCTTTTACAGGATTCCAGATGAAAGAAAAGAGAACCCTTAAAAATTTCTCGTATGTGCGTGTTTTTTTTTTTTTAAGCTGAGGGAGTTGTGAGGTCCTGAAAGCACAGATTAATGTAATTGAACTTGATGGCTGTTGGAGATCCTATGTCCACCATGCCCTCTCCTGTACCCCTAGGACACACCTCACACCTCACTCTCACAGGTAGTAAGGAGTCAACAGGGAAGCTTGCTGGAAGCAAAGCTTGGAGGAGAAGGGAAAGAAATCAATATGTATCAGCACAGTGTTTACTCAGAGTTGGAACGATTATGGGATCTCATTGTTGAAACAGAACTTAATAAATCAGTCCATCAGTGTGTCTGGTCTTTTGTCCCCTTCCAAGCTGTAAACAAGTCCAACAGCAGAAATATGTAGTATTGGTGGGGATGTGAGGATAGCGATGCAGCTCGTGTCTGAGTCCGGAGTCAGGCTAGATAATAGGTGCATTCTCAAAAATATTATCCCTTAAAGGCAGCCCTTCCCTTTACCCTCCTTGTCCCCTCTTCTGCTCCTCTTCAAATAACTGCTTAAGAACTATGTTCCTCTTTTACAGAAAAGAAAACTGAGGTTCATTCGTAGGTCAAGGGACACTTAAGATTGTTAAGACTTGAAAACAATATTCTCCATCTTGGTTTGCTGGACATTTCTAGATCAGATGGAAAGCCATGCAAAAAATCAAGGTGCTATTGCTGTTGAGAAAAAAAAAGATATATTGAACAATGTTTTTGTTCTCAAGGGAAAAGTAGTGTTTTATTTGTAGTGTGAACTTCTTACATTTAAGAAGGCCTCACTTTGCTGCTTTAAGTTGCTCATCTCTCTTTTTGATATTGCTGTACTGTTTTTCAACTCTTTCCTTTCTTCCTTCTTTCTCTTTTTGCCAACCTCAACTCAACAGCAGATTTTGGAAGACTTAAAATGGGATTATCGCATAATAACTGCTTTAGAATCAAAGCTACACACTTGAATTTTAGACTTAAAATGTGAGAAACCTATAAATAAAACGCAAGATGAAATTTCATAATCATAGACCCATATTTCAAAAGCACTGGAAGTTGATTGTAATTTGAAAGAGTCCTATAATGAGTTTCAATCACAAAGTAAATAATTAGTATCCTATTTGTTGGAAAAGCTAAGTATATCCATGCTTCAGTGATTTGGAGGCTTTAGCTATTAAAAACCCAGTTTCCAAGAGGGAAGGCAGAACAAAGAACAAATCTGAAACTGAGATGGGGAAACAGACATTCTACTCCCACAAACATTAACAAGGCAAGAGAAACAAAGCAGAAAGTTCTAGATTGTTGTTTTGCTCCTGGAATCTTAAAAAAGACTTTTGGAAAAATTATGGTAATTTTTCATATTAAATATTTGCTATGAATATGATTTCAATTATATTGTAACTAAATGCATTTTAATTTAAATAATTTCTTTTCATATCTATTTAGCACTTGCACCTGTTATTTAATTATCATTGATATCTGTTTGAAAATACAAAATCAGTTCTTATTTGATTGAAAAATTTGCTTATTTTTTCTAATAAATGATATCTCATTTACTTATATCCTGAATATTAGCAATGTAATATGCATGGAAGATTTAATTAACCATGTAGTATATAACATTCATATTTAACAAAAAAATCTTTTGAGCTCATAGTTCTCAACTTCAGTGCTTCCATATTTATTTGGTTTATTTGTTATTATTGTTACCACAATATTGCCTAAAATCACAAATATATACCAGTATTAATAAACTGTCATTAAAAGATAAAGTTACACTTTTTTTTAGAGCTTCATCTAATAATGAGATCATCAGGACTTTTTTAAAAAATCAGTTTCTAAATCCTGTCAAAAAGTATTTATTTCAGAAGCATTTCAGGACATAGTTCAACTTTAAGTTTTTGTAGATGTGAGCATTGACAACTCTTTCTTGTATTAACAACTAGATGTGATTAGAGGGATTTTTATGTCACTGAATTTTTAAAAATTCCTTACCAGCTTTAGGCCAAAAACCACATGATGATTTATGATCAGATTATGTTTCATGATTGATCTCCTGACAGTTCTCAGTTAGTTCTCCTTCACTGGTAGTGAAAGGTGAAATGGACTTAAGAAGAGATTTGGTATTCACTCAGGATGTCCACTTTTCCTTGCTTCTGGGAGGCATAGAGAGGTTTTCCAAAGCTTCCCAAGCTGCTTTGTGTTTATTGTTCTTTTAGTTCGAGGTGCCATGTAAAACTTCGTGTTTCAGAATTGAAAATGGGAATATCTCACAAATGTGGGATATTTGGTTAGATGCTTTTGTTTATCACTTGATTTGAATATTTCATGAAGAACTTGGAATTGCAGATTTAGCTCATTGGATTTGCGAAAAAGGTCCACCTTATTTGGAAATTGATGTACTGAATCAGTTGTCTGGTTTAGGATTAGTTTCTGTTTCAATTTTTGCATCCAAATAAATTTCCTTGCAAGTCTTTCACTTGACTGTCATTTAAATTGTGATTCTGAATTCAACATGGAGTGTCAGAAATGCTAATTAATCTGGGAGAAATAAGGCAGCATCTTGGTTATTGTTTTTCCTTGATTCCCTCTTTTTCCTTTGTTCTAGTGGAACTTTTCTTTCAGGAATGATGTATTTTTGGATAACGGCTTACAAATAGAAAGGTAATGTCTTTAAGCAGAAATTGTCACCCCCCTGACTGCTTGACTGAAAGTATACTCTCAGACATGTCAATTTTAGGAAAACAAGTTATGATTTGGAAACCGATTTTCTGAAAAAACAGAAACAAACAAAAAACATGATCTGTGAGCTGCAAATGGAAGATCACTATGGTTAAGTTTCAAAAGGCAGAAGAGCATGTTGTAATGGCTTAATGCTTATTAGTGCTCTTGAAATAATAGTCTGAGCAAAAATGAAATGTAGACTAAGGGATTAATATTGGGTTGGTTGAATTAAATGTTTCCACTTTGATTCAAGTATCAAATCACCCCAAATCCAATAAATTCAAATGGTTGTTTGACATTTACCTTTCTGTGGTTATCATGTGTGGGAATGCTTTCCCTTCATAAATATGAACCATGTAGGCATTTTTGTGTAATAATTGAATGCCTGGAGATGCTGTGCGTCAGGTGATGTGATTATTCTTAGAACATTGGAGCTTAATGTTAATTATCATCTCTTTCTCATTTTAAGGTGCCACTTCAGTAAATGAAATTTCTTAGTGTAGAAAAGATTGTTAATATAAGTTTCCAGCACTAATGACTGTGAGAGTAGCTCTAAGATACACTTTGTCAGAAAAATTCTCCTGAAATAGAAAGATTTTCAAGTTATCTTCACTTATTTTGTGTAAAATACCAGCAACCTCAGTCCCCAAATGTCACATTTTCCATTTTTTTTTCAGACTATGAGCTGATTAATTCTGTTGCTCATTTTGATCACTTATTAGTCAAATTTCATTAGCAAGGGTATCTAACTTTCTTACTAACACCAAGAATAGAATTAATTAGTTATTAATGTTGAACAGATAACATGTTCTAAAACATGCAGTCATTCTCAAAATGTTGATAAAAGGAATCCATGATTGTGAGAATGTTGGAACCAAATTTGAGCAAGGAGTTTGGGAGCAATGGAGCAGGAGAAAGCGCGATTATTTGTATGTAATTCTGTATAATAAGTCTTTTGTTAATTTGATCTATAGATAAGCACATGGTATTTGAAATTAATGAAAACATGTGTTGTTGACTTTCATTAAAGTAGGAACTTAGTTTACCATTTGGCAAGTTGGTCAAACGTGTCTTAAAACTGGGGTTTTCACATGTCAGTGGATAACAACAGTTCAGTCATTCAGAGAAGAAAAGAAAGAACTAAAGACACTTCTGGGAACCCATTAGAAAGAGATCATAGTATGCATACTGGGGCTTCTCCCTGATATTGTGCTGCTCTTCCCTCCCCATGCCAAAGTGAGCCATTGTTTTGAAGTAACCACCTTACACTCTATCGCTCTTGAGGATGTATTACAGTTCGCGTTTGTCCCAAGTGCCACCTCCTCATTGTTCAGAAGGTCTAGTGAAATATGTTAAATATAATTTGTTGACAGAATCTAAAGAAAGAAACAATTAATGGTTAGTGTTTGTGAGGAATTTCTGAATAATTCATCAAAATGTATATTTAAGACAATATGAAATACTGAGTAGCTGTATCGAGTTGTGGATTTAACTTATGAGGAGATTAGCTGGTAACTTTCTCCAAGAATTAGACCAAATTAGTTCAGTTATTTTTATAATTGTTTGTTAACATTTGTTAAATGCCCTCAGCATGTTGGTGCCGTCACACAATATTGGAATATGCTGTGGAAGTAACTGAACTTGCTATTGGGTTTAATTAATCTCTCTAGTTAATTGCGAAAACAGGCCCCATTTCTTATGTGAGTAGAATTGGAGTGTGAGAAAAGATAATGTCCCTCCCTCATTAAACTGTCTGTGTTAGATTTATAATGCAACAACAAGGCCCATTCAGACCTCATTTTGATAGCTTTCATTACTGACAGCACAGCGTATGTGGTAATCTGTCCTTTTGTTATTATACTCAACCCATTAATGAAGGCACAAACACAAACCACCTTTCTCAGGATAGCTTGAGAGGTTTGTTTGTAGTTTGATGCTCAACTTACCATTGTTTTGAACTACTAGCCCCAAACTCCTTTTGTTTCCCCAGTTCATGAAAAATTGTATTGAAAGGCCCATGCCTAGGAGGATTTCTACTCTAGGCTTCCTTGGAGTAGGAATCGGTCAGTGACTTCTGCAAATGTTTTGAGCTTGTAGATCTTAGGAAAATCTCTGCAGGAACTGAACTGGTGTGGTATCCCTTCCAACCTCCAACTTCTGCCTGTAAAGTTTTATGGATGAAGCCCGTTCAAACAGCTGTAAGATGAGGATGGACTGATCATGCAAAAGCAGTCCTTTGGAGAAAATTGACAGCCATATTGTCAGGAGAAATAAAATACCACATTGGCAAAAGGGATCCCTTGAAACTCTGTATTGGGAATCAACAGCCTCTAAAATGCATGGAGTGTATTCTCTTATGGTATAAGGCATTTGTTCATAGAGGGAAATTCCAGTTTCCTTCAAGGAAAAAAATCAAGAAATAATAAAAATCTGTGGCAAAGTCAGAATGCAGTTTTCCATATTGATTGCTGAGTTTTCCCCATGATTTAGTGTTAAATATGAGTCTAAAGACCAATAGGAAGATGAAAGTCATAGAGGAGTGGGATTTACCGTATGTATTCAGATACCAGCATCTGGTGTTTAAGTACCCAAGTATGATACTTGGTCCTGACTCTTAATTTTACCTTCCTGGCATTTCATACCCTTTCAGGCAGTGCTGATGTTTTAATTGCAGTTCCTGATCCTTGCTTTGGCTTGACCCATTGCTGATCATTGCTGGAATTTGGGGAGATGAACCAGCAGTGTAGGAGCTATCTCCCTCTGAGCCCTTCTGTGTTTCTCTGCCTCTTCGATGAATAAATGAAAAATAAAAACAAGAATTGAAGTCACATAGTAGTATCTTTGGTTTCTGGAAATGAAGCTTTACTTCTCAAGAAGAGAGAGAAAAAATATTTTTCATCTAAAAAAAATATGGCACTTCTTAATGTCTTAGAACATTTCATTGATTCTGGGCAAGCTGTCACTAGTGCCTAAAAGGTAATTAAATACATTAGGTGAAAAAACAAAACAAAATGATTACACTGTGCTCCCTGAGAGGAAGTGAGGTATATACAGTGTTTGGATGCTATAAAATGCACCCTCTTGTTACATCAAATGACAGGGCTTAGCTTTGTGATATAAACACATTACTGCAAATGCCAGTATACAAAATACTATTTAGACAGACTGCCTAGATGATTACTAAAGAAGCATTAAAGCAGTAATATATGAAATGCCAACATTTCATTGACTAAGTTATAATTCAAACTTGTTATCACTTTAGATGAGCCATTTCACATACAGACTTAGCTTTTCTATGAGACTTTAAAAAAATAAACAGCAAGATGTAAGTGGCAACATTTGGTGGGAAAATATTAAGTACATTAATGTAAATCAAAATGTTTTATATTTCAAGCTGCAAAGAATCTTACTCTGAGGTTTGTCTTTGTCCACTTTTTTTTTCTTTTTAAAAATCTCGTGAGAAATATCAGCATCTTAATATATTAAATCGATTTATGAAACATTTAAAAAGAAATAAGTTTAAATTAAAAAAACCATAGCTGTTCTTGAGCTTAACCGTTCTATGAGACATTCTTCTTGGTTCTCATCTTTGCTCCTTCCTTGTCTCCATTTAGGACCGCAGGCGATCATGCCTTCCGATTATTGGATGGTCTATAGTTTTCTTTCTTACTAATCAAAATTCGATGACATTGAAACCTTATCAAATTGCTCTTACTTGAGTGGTCCATGTATGTCCTGCTAGGATCCAACCTAATACAGAAGAAAGAAAAATAGGAAACTTTTCTTTGAAAATGCAAATATATACTAGGAGCACAATTTATTTGGGATGGGGTGGGTGGATGTTGCTAGAGTAATTAGAGAACTGAAGACAGTCATGCCATTCTTAGCATTATCACAAGAACTTGGTGCTGTTTTTGTTAGTCTTTGCTGTAGTTAAGGACTTTTCTTTTAATATGAGCTTCCTCAATGTCCCAGCTCCTTCATTTGCATGGCATTCATGGGGACACCAATTCTAGATTTTCCATTCCTTTAGGGTAGAATCTCTTGTACATCTCTATGTCCTCAACCCACTTAATACTAAGGCTTAACAAACACTCAGTACAGCCTTAATTTAATGGCCAACTGGTTCTCTTCCAAACGATGAGGTTGAACTAAGTATACAGGAACATCAACAGAGTATTTTTTGTTTCTTGATGTTATCTTTATGAAAACCCCAAACAGGGGCTAGTGTTATGGCACAGCAGGTAGAGGTGCCACTAGCAATGCCAGCATCCCATATAGATGTTGATTTGTGACCTGGCGGCTCCACTTGCAGTCCTGGACTCTGCTGAAGGTCCTGGAGGCAGCAGAGGATGACCCAAGTGGCTGTACCCCTTAATTCTTGTGGGAGATCTGGAAGAAGCTCCTGGCTTCTCTAGACTTTAGCCCTGCAAAGCCATGGTTGTTGCAGGCATTTGAAAGATGAATTAAAGGGTGGAAGATCTTCCTATTTCTGTCTCTCTTGTCTCCCTCTCTTTCACTCTCTGACTTCAACTTTCAAACGAATAAATAGATTTTATTAAAAAAAAAACCCAGTATAGTGTTGACATGCTATTTTTGTGAACATTACAGAAACTGACGTCTGTATGTTTGTTTTCTGTAGTATGTGCTGTAAGAGAAAAATCAGATAGATGCCTAGAAAGCCTTGGCAATTATAACTTTTCAGAAGGATGTAGTGATTTTGTTTCAATTGGAAATAATAAGGAACATTTTTTGTTCTTCTAATTTCTTTGCTTATTAAAGTCTGTTCCAAAACGTTCTCAATTATTGAATATTGATGCTTTTTATGTTCAGGTTTTGTTCGCAGATATTCTGATGATAGTGTTTTTTTCTTTAACCTTTTAATTAGTAATGGGCATGGGAGAAATCAGTTTTAGGATAAACACATCTTCATCTTTAAGGAATGTAAGTACAGAGTGGTATGAAATACATATTAAAATTAACTGAAATTTTTACATAGAAGCTTTTATCATTCATGTTTTGATACATTTTAATAACAATGAGAAAAACCGATAATGATTGGCCAATTAAGTGGATAGTTTTTGAAGTTCTGTTTGTAAAACAATAAAAATCCAGCTAAATTTGAAATTAAAATAAATTTCTTAATCTTACAAAAAAATAGCAGTGTAATGTACTTTTCAGATAGATTTTGTGAGCAGATTGAAAATGACTATCAATGTGTTGAATTTACAGGAAAATGGATGGCTCCCCTGAGAAAGACATTCTCTCTCTAGACTGGTACAGATTCTCTCGGGAGTATTTATATACAATAAATTATTGATAAAAAACATAAGGATATTCTTGCATGCTTTTGTAAATACACACAAATATATCACTATGAAATGCTGCAAGTAATTGGAATCAGTGTGCTAGGGAAGGACTAAAACTAAGCTCTCCCAGGAGCATTTCCGATACACCTGATCCAAAGGAGACAACAAGGATCAGGAAAGAAGTGGAATGGAACCTAGGAACTGGAATGCAGTTTTCTAAGCCTTAAGAAAATTCCCATCAAGGAAGCAGTTGTGGGTGAGGGTAGAAGTTATTGCAGAGCTGGAGTTCTGAGATGGGTTTGTATACACTTCCAGTGATTCGGGCAGATAATGGGCACACTCTTCTATTAGTAATTTTTATCCTACTCAATGAGCATGTTTTTATACTTTATTATAGAAGTAGTGAGTAGAAAGATAATCACTAGAAGTTGTGTGTTAGTTGTGTAGGTTTCTTAATAAAAATAAGCTTTTATTTCTCTAGTTAAATGAGTAAGATTTAATAAATTCCTGACTGACATGTTGAGTCTATTTTTAGTATTAAAAAGGAAGTGCCAAACTTTTCTAGAATGGGTGCACATTTTATGTGCCCCCTAACAATGTGCCGGTGTTCTGCATTTAAACATTTTTAAAAGGAATGTATTTGTACATGAAATTGTCAGGCTCACATCAAGTCATTAAAATGGTTACAACAGTTCTCATCAATTCTCATGTTAAATTGGTATTAATAGAAAGAATATATTCCTCATAGTTGAAAAGATGTAGCTGTAAAAATATGTTTCTTCCTCCATTCTTCTTTTCTCTCTTTCATTTTCAGCTGTTGAGATAACACTTTTAATTTCTATTATAACCGCATGCTTTATGCTCCACTAATAATGAATAATATAGTTTTGTTTCATTTTCACTAGCATTTTGATGTTTTCACCATATTGTTTTGTTTTAGTCCTTATGATATGTGTATAGTGACATCTTGTTGTGGTTTAAAATTGTACTTAATCTTTTCACACACTTGCCATTTGTATGTACTATCTAGTAAGATGTCTTTTTGTGTCTTTATTTTCTAATTTTTTTGGTTGGTGTTTCTTTTATTCTTCAATTGAATTTTGATAATTACTCATATACTAATACTTTGTCAAATTTGTGTTGTAGATGATGGAGGACTTTACTGTGGTTCCCAAGCAGATTGAGGTCCCCCAGTAGGGCCTCATGATAGAACAAGCGTTGTGGTTCTGTAGTCAGTTGGCAGAGGGAGCAACAGGCTGTGCCTTTTGATTTAGAGATTGTAAATATCTGTCATGCCTAGTTCAGGGTATATGACAGATAAAAAGAAAATCTAGGGGCTCACTATTATCTCTCATGTCCTGAGCTCATGATCCAGACTGCCTTTTCCCCAAGTTTTAGAATTTGTTTATCACTTTCTGTTGAATAATTTCCAAGATATTTAGAGAAAAGCAACAGAGAAAAATGAGTTCACACCAGAACTACCCTGTAGACTTGATATTTAAGAAGCCATTTGTGGTCAAACAGAAACAGGATTGATATTCTTGGAGATGGTAAGCTTTGACCTTTAGTGGTCCTTCCCTTATGTCATAACTGGCCTTTGCATTATGGTATCTTTAAGAGTAAAAGCCGAAAGGTGATGTTCTTAAAGGCACAGTTTGAAAATACCACCTGGGGTGAAAGTGCTGCATGGACACTATGATGTATTTTTTGATTCCTCCTTCAGGTGGTCAAAGCATATTAGCCTAACTTTTAGGATGCTTGCCCACAGATAGCTGTGCCCACAGAGGCACACCTGCTTCAATTGCTAATGGCTCAAGGGTCAGAAAGCCCTTGTCTTTTCAGTCTAACTCAACATGTCCCATGATATGATGTGAATATTTGTCTCCCCTGGAAATTAATGTGTTATAATTCGTCTACCAAAGCGATAAGGAAAGTGGTAGGGCTTTTGGGAAGTGATTAGGTCTTGGGGGTTCCACCCGTGTGATGGGATGTATGCCCTCCTCTTCCAAAAATAATTATTTTATTTTAATTAATAAGCTAATTGATTAATTTAGCAGACTGAAAGAGTATTTCACCTTACGGAGCCAGTCTCTTCTATGTGAGAAAAGAGGGAGAGGTGGTATTGTTAAGACAGGAAGGGCCCTCTTATCAGACACCTAATCTGCTGTTATTTTGATCTTGGGCTTTTGGCCACTAGAATCGTGAGCAATAAATCTCTGTCCGTGGTAGTTAAGTTGCCTGGTTAAGGTATTTAGTTCTGCAGTCCAAAGAGATGAAGGCCTCTCATCTTGTTTGCTCCCTTGAGAGCTTCCATGGGGAACTCATCCATTGCAGTCTTTTTCTGCTTTTGTTCCCTCTTTTTCCTTCCGTAGCAGTTGACCCCGGAAGCACTCCTTAATAACCTTCTTGAAACTAAATACAAGCGTCCTTCCTGAAAACTGAGCCATTTTTAACAATCTTAGGCAGATTTTTGATTCTCTTTTCATAAATAAATTACTCGTTGCAAAGTGATCACATTCTTCCTACTTCTTACAAAACTCTTGTGTCTTTTTAAAGTTAAATGATGGACATATAGTTACTCATCATATTTATTTTCAAATATCTTCATTTCAGAGAAGAAAAAGGTGAAATGCTATGAATTTCTGTTTGGTTGGAAGTCTGTAACCTGACAGTATGGTGTAGAGTCCCATTCAATTTCTTAAGACTGTTTATGTGAAGAATCATCACCAAGTGCAGCCAGTTTTTCAGATTATTGTTTTAGAAATTTACTCAAGTTTGCAGTTGTATCTGCAGTTGCTTTAATACTTGTCACTGCATTCTAAGGATTTGGTTCCTGGTACTGTGTTCCACTTGGGAAACTTGAATTTGAGTTTCTTTGGCTATTTAGAGATTTAAGATAGGAGTGTATTACCAGCAGTGCCATTATCTTTAGGCTTTTTTTCTTGGCCACCAACTGACTGCAGTGTGTAAGTAATAGCTGGTGCATTGCTCAGTCATATGTACCTCCCACCAAGAACTGGTTACTTTTTCACTGTATCTTTATTTACTTCCCACAGTGCTTTTAAATTAACTCTGTGGAAATCTCCCAAACATGTTAAGTCCATCCTCTTGCTTGTTCATTTAAAATTTTCTTTACCTATATTAGGGTGAACCATGGAAGAAACTTACTGTGTCTTTAAAAACAAAACAAAACAGAGTAAAACAAAATAAAATAAAACAACCAAACTGTTATACAGGTATTATCTATTTAACTTGACTCAGAAAGTGTATATCTAAAGACACTAGTTAATTGACATTTTTTGGAAGCCTAATAGAAATGTAAATGCTTTAGAAAAGCTTAATGTTCCTTTGGAGAATCTTATAAATGATAAACCATTAATTCATGTCTAAATCAAACTTCTAACTATCAGTTTGTCCAGAAAAACAATACATGTGAAAGCAAAGCAAATTAATTTTCATTTTTTAAGCTGCAGTAACTTGTTTCATATAGGCTAAGGGGTAGGTATGAAGAGGATTAATAAAAATACTTAAACAAGACCAAGAATATTTATTTCTCACATAGCCTACTAAATACCTATTGCCTAGAGACAATCTCAAGAAAATAATGGCATGTTAAAAAACCTGTACTGAGAAAGTACATCCTCAAGATTTTGAACCATATGTTGTTGTTTTTAAGAGTCCAAATGATTAATTACTATTGCAAATACTTATTCAGTACATTCCCCTTATATTCAAAAATGCCTCTCTTAAAAAAAATCTGTTTCTACATATCTAGAATTTGTGCTTAGAAAGTATTTGATTTTGGGTTGGCATTATGGTACAAAAGTAAAGTTGCAGCCTGGCATCCCATATGAGTACCTGTTCAAAATCTTGGCTTCTCCGCTTCAGCTCTTCGTTGATGTGCCTGGGACAGCAGAAGATGACCAAGTTTTAGGGTTCCTACCAAACAACAAGGGAGGCTTGGATGGAATTTCAGGTTCCTGGCTTTGTCCTGGTAGAGCCCTGGCCATTGGTACCATGTGGGGAATGAATCAGAGGATGGAAGATCTCTCTCTTTGTCTCCATCTCTGCCTCTCTCTCTGTTACTCAACCTTTTAAATAAATGAATGAATCTTTCTTTCCAATGTGCTGACTCACCTTAGTAGTTACCATTTATCATATGATGTCAGTTGTCTGTGGTTGCTACATTGGTATGAAAATTATCAAAATGATCTTGGAAGTGCACTTTTGAAGAATGTTAGCATTTGATGATAATGAACATCGCTTTATTTTTCTCAGCCTCAGATACATATATTCAAATATAACATAGTATAATATAATATACAAAATAATGTTTATCTCATAAGGATTACATGAGTTTTGATCTAATCAGAAGTAGTTTTTAATACATATGGGAAGAATCAGCTATGTGATATTGTTTCTGGTCTTTTCAATGTTTATTTTGAAAGTATTTGGAATAATGCTGTGCTTTTCCAGTGCTTCCCAGGTTTTGAAACTCCTCCCTGGAGATCTTTGGATATTCATTTCATGGTGCTAGGAAAGCAGAGTGAATGTTTTGTTTTGTAGTGTTCAAGCATGTTTTTGTTTCTTGTTTTTAGTGAGAAAACAAATGTAGAAGGCTTAAGCAACTTGTGCTACGTCGCATATTTCGTAACACCAACCGCCAGGCTGTCATACCTGGCGGCATCAAGAATTGAAACATCAAACAGCAGGCAGATGTCTGTGTGGTGGGAAGCAGGCCGTACTGTCATTGCCAGGTGGGGTTTCTGGACCCTATGTATGAAGTTCAATTTATTGTTGTTATTATTATTATTAAAAAGAACACAGATTTAGATTTTCGTAAAAAAACATCGATCCCTTCTAAAAAAAATTAAGCAGAGACAAACAGATGAACACCAGGTTGTTCCATCATTTTTTCTATTGTGGTCTATGGGAATGAGGCTCCATTTGGTAGAGAATGAAGGAGGGTGTTTTTGTTTGTTTGTTTCTTTGTTTTCAGGTTTGAGATACGTTTTTTTAATTACCGATGGAGACTTGAAAATAATTAGAAGTGGTAAGTTAAGGGTTCTAATAGAAAAAGTAAGCAACATGTGAGAACAGGTAAGAAGCATGAGTAGAGAGTAGAAAATATTAAGAAAAAAATCAGAGGGAGATGCTAGGAGCAAAAAGGCTGTACGTGAAGAGAAAAATGTATTGGATAGGCTAAAGAAAGACTCAATAGGTATAAAATATGTAAATAGGAAATTCCCAGACCTAAGTGAAATGAGAACAAGATAGTTGAACAAAAATCAGAATATCTGTGTGACAATTTCTATTTATTTATTTATTTATTTATTTTTATTTTTTGTGATAATTACATGGTTCATCAGGGTGGAGAGGATTGAGGGTTAGAAATAAGTGGGTGAAATCGTTATTTCCAAATTTGCTATTTCTTCTTCTTGTTTATAGGGGAAGGGGTGAGATAAAGGGAGAAGCCAAGCCAGGTGTGTTGTTATGAATTCACACACGTAGTTCACACACGTAGGGAATGCTTTGCCTATTTAATTGTAGGCATTAAATTTTTCTAACTCATGGAATGCATCCTAGAGTTTGTAAATGAAGGCTCAAGTACTTGAGTGCTTGCCACCCGCATGGGAAACCTTAGTGAATTTCTGACTTTGGCTTGACATAGTTCTGACTATTGGAGGCATTTATGGAGTGAACCAGTGGAAGAAATTTCTCACTGTCTTTCAAAATGAAGGTAAATAGATAAAACATTAAAAAAAAAAGCAACACTGTTTAGTTTGAGGCATCACAGCAATAACAAAAATCTGCTATTAAGCTATAGTCATTAATGTGAGTGATGGGAACCTGTTTTCTGTCTTTGTTTCTTGTCTCTAGTTTAATGTAATATATTATTAGACCCTTAGACCACTTCATCACCCTTTTTAATTAAGAAGATTAAGAGTTAGAGCAGTACACATTCAGACACTTGCCTTGAACCATCCATCAGGGTTTTGGATAACCTGTTGAAAGCAAAACAAAACAATTTACCTGCAATCAACCCAGCTCACTCTGACTTCAAGTCAGCTTTACAATTAAATAACCTGCCAACTTTGAATTAGCACTAAACGGCAACTCAAGATCTGTAGGACTTACAAGCAAGACAGAAGTGGTGCTTGGGATGATTACATTACTAAGCCCACAATTATCACAGTTCAGAACTAACTTTTATGCCTTAAATAAAACCAAAAGAATCTACACAAAGTACTTCATTTTCTCGAAGGCTAAATTAAAATTAAAGTGTTCAGTGGAAAGCCATTCTGTTTAAAATGCATTTTCTAAGAACCACTTGTTTGAGAAAGGAGTACCTACTGTAATTTTATTTTTTAGGTGTAAATCTCTATACTCCTTAGAGTTGCTATAGAAAAACCACTTATATTTATTTTTTAAAATATTACATATTTTAAAATTATTCAGAAGCAATTCTTCTATGTCTATACATGGCACAAGTTTACACATGTGGTAATCTAAGGAAAAAGGGGCAGTAGAGAGTATCTAAAATGCACACAGATCATAATCTAAAACAACTTGAAGTATGCAGTGAGCAATAGCCAGAGTAGCAACTTGGATTATGTCACATGGCTCTGATATGGAGTGGGAGTGCTTTTGCAGCTCTCCTTAAAACATTGTAAACAGCCTCCAGTTCAGGGTCTGGGGAGAGGTAGAGACCTCTGGGACAACGTAACTGAGGCAGCTGTGTTCCTGCTGCAGGTGCAGAGCTGAGAGGCAAGTGAGGAAAAATCTCCCTCCTCAGAGTCTGCAGCTCCAATGTTTGTGGGCTGGTGGGAGTTTCATTTCAGATCTCTGTTAACTTTCAGATGGTAGAAGCCTAACAAGTTATTTTGACTTTTTGAGGCAGATGCATTAAACTATTTTCCCATAGGCTCTGTCTGGAATAATAACTTTAAAAGTCTTATTTCAGTTCTAAAACTTTAAAAATCTGGATTCCTGGATTCTCATAAAAAATTAGGCTATCTGGTAGCACCATACCATTGTTATTCCTTCGTGGAAGTGATAGGCTTACCGCCCTCCCCTCACCCCCTGCTTCTGGCATTACTTGATTTCTTATCTATCTAGCTGGACCCTTCTGAATTTGAAATTGCCATCCTTTTTGTGTAAGCTTTCCAGGGAGATTCATTTACTCCTACCAGGCTCAGAGTATTTTTATTTAATGGACATTTCTCATTAAAAAGATTTATTTTTATTTATTTATTTGCCAGACAAAGTTACAGGTATAAAGGAAGAGAGAGGGAGAGACATAAAAAGACAGAGAACTTTCTTTAGAGGATTCACACTCCAATTGACTGCTTTGGCTGGGGCTGATTTGGCCTGGTGCTAGAAGCCTCATCTGGATCTCCTACATCAGTGGAAGAGTACCGGTTTAGACCATCCTCTGTTGTCTTCCCAGGTGCATTAGCAGGGAGCTGGATTTGAACAGATGCTCTGAAATGTCATGCTGGAATCACAAGTGGTGGCTTAACCCATTGTGCCAAATGTTCCCCCCAAATGAAAATTTCTATCTCACCATTCATCTAGAATCTGGATAACAATAGCAAATCAAATTGTCCTCACTCCCAATTTGCCCTGTGTTGCTTTTATGTTAACATTTAAAAATACGTTCATCTCTCCGGAAATTCCAAGGATGTTAGGATTGCCAAGAGACCAGAAAAGGACAAATATCTATGATATTATCATTTGTGACTGTAATCAATAATTAAACATTATTAATCAGAGTTATTTATATTCTCTTTTTGGTTGTAAGTCTTTGAAATCTTTGTATATTTTACACTAACAGTATATCACAATTTAGACAAATCGCACTTCTGTTGTTCATTGCACAACTCTGGTTCCTGCCTATTTTCATAGCCTAACTCTGTCTCATCAGCCTTACATACGAAGAGTAAAGCAAATGGAAATGGCTCCTTTGGTGGGTGAGGCATGACTTAAAATTCTCATATCCTGTGAGACCTACTCTTAGAAATCATGGTGATGTACCGTAAGATGTATACAGAGAATTTTTTGGAATGAATTATTTATTCCTTTTTTTTATGGATATAGCTGATTGATGTTTGGTAAGCTGAAGAGTTGGCTTGATTTTAGTATTTCTCTCCTGCTTTTAGAGCAGTCTTAGAGTTTTAATGGAGGGAGGTAGGATTTGATTTCACAGGGGTGTGTTTTATCCCCAGGGTAGTTTGTATTCCCTTGCAAGCTAAAGTGAGATCATAAGTCCAAATCAATTCACTTCTAAAAGAAGTTGCTTTTTGCCTGTCATCAGGGATAGTGAGTGAACATACAGAAAGAAAATGGATTTAGCATTGTTGGGGTTGTGAGTAAAAGGTGCATTAAAGTTGCTAACATACTTTTAGGCGGTACCAATATGAACAGTTTGAATCCAGAATGAAGGTTTCTTTAAAGTGCAAGTACCTGTGATTGGTAATACTCAGAGCTGAAGACAATAGGCAATCAATTATGTATGATCTGTGATTACTTTGTGAAAACTGGTCTTGAACTGTTTTGTTTTTTTGATAGTGCTTTTTCCTTAGCAATGTAAGTTTTCTTTCACACACAGACACACAAAGCTAAATGCAGACAGAAATCTAACCTAGCCCAGTGAGCTTATGTTTCTAAGCTAGTGCACTGAATTTCAAGTTGTGATTGTATGGTCATGGAAATTTGCCCCGGGCACCATTTTGGCTGATCTTCTCCCAAACACATTTTCAAATGCCACATGATGGCACTTGATAACTTTTGCAATGATACTTGGGTTGCTGGATCAGGAACATGAATCCATTTAGATACTTTTCCTGCACTGGAATTCCTCTGAATTGCCTTTATTACAATGCCAGGAAGTGCCTTTTAAACATATGCTCTGTACTTTACTGTTCCATAACCTCCTGTCATCGTGTTTATTCGTTATGCAATACAGAAGTGCTTTTGGTATGTTTCTAATAAAAGAGAAGTGACCCTGCCCATTGTGATTTAGTTTCAAGTAGGCAGAGTTAGCACACATGGAAGTTAAGGCACTAAATAGCCCTGGCAGTCCCAGGTCTTGGAAAAGTGGGTCATGACCACAGATTGTCATGCTTCCCACCTGTTCTACTGATAACCCAGGCTTTCTTCATATAACCCCATGGATAGATGATTTTCTTGTGCCTGATGGAATAGGTAAAGCTCTTTGAAAGAAGGAAATAAACCTTGAAATTTCATAGGCGCCCAAACAGTCCTGAGTCTACAGTTCTACTGAATGGAGTAGTCACCATTTGTTTACTTATTTAGATAATATGGATGCCTTGACATGATAGAAGAAAAACAAAGTTCAGATGTAGTATGCATAATTAAAGATTTGATAAGAATACTAATTCAAGTGTTCAGTGAAATTTTTATTAAAGTATATACATATGTAACTGCCATATATGTGAATTTATATACCATTTCTTAATATACTTATAACCCATACATAAAAAAGCAGCTACAATATTTAATAATCTTATGGGATCTCTGTTGTACATGCATCATCTCGTGCCATTGTTGCATGCCACATCCCCATCTTGTGCCAGTTTTCCCTTTCTTGGGGCAGAAAGTCATATAGCTGTACCTTCCCTTGAGAGGTTCCTATTCCTCTGACGTTGACATTAATTGATTCCATCTCTTAAATGTAATCTAAATGCAATCAAATTGAACATTGCTTTTCTTCAACTTTTTAAGATTGACGTATTAGTAACATGCATCCCTGCTGTTGACGCTCCTGCTAGTTTGCTTGAATGAGTTCACTACCTCTCCTTAATTCATGTACTTTTGATGAACATTCAGATTATTTTCATTTTTTTTTTCACATAAATTCTTTTTTGATCCAGATCCTGCCATGTTTAGGACATTATTGTGGTGGTATTTACCTAGGTACCTGCTTTGGGTTATGTACTTTGTCTCATTTTACTCTCCCAAGATGCTGGGAATAATTATTATTACAGTTTTTTACAGAGAAAAAGATGACTTTGGCCATTTAAATGAAGTCCCCCAAAATTGTAAAGCCTAGCCATATGTCCAAATCACCCATATGGATGACAGGAAACCAAGTAGTAGAACCATTATTTACATCTCTGAGTGAAACATGATTTTGTTCATTCATCTTCATGACCAAGAAATAGTTGTCATTTTTAATGTCAACCAGAACCCATCACTCTTTGGCTTCATATCTTGGTATATAAAATCTCTAAGTCCCAATTCTGCCTGCAAACTGCACCGTCAAGCCTTGTGTCTTTTCCCAACTTCATCCCCATTACTGACTCTCCTTCAGTTTTCTTCAGCCGTTGAGCTATCTTTGGTCTTGCACAAACTGGGCATATTCCAGTGTTGGGCACCTTTATGTACCATCCTTCTTGCCCACAATGTTATTCTCCCATTGTTTGCTTGGTTGGAACTTTAATATCATTCATATTCTAGCTCAAATGTCTCCTGTCCAGAGAGCTCTTCTCTGGACATTCATTTTAAAAGACTGGTCTCTATATTATAATGCCTTAGTTTATTTTCTTCATTAAACTCACTGTTCCCAAACATATTTATTTCATGTGGGATACCATTGTTATTTTCATACACAATTGTCATGTTCAGTAAGAGACCCTAAGATTCTAAAAATGCACATGCATTTAATAGGTCCTCAACAGGCATTGGATGAATACACAAAAGTATATACATATATTTACCTGTTCTTTGGATATATACTGTGTATATTTCCAGGGATCTCTGTGTTTCTGAGGAACATTTGCTTAAATGAGGGGCTTCAAAAAAAATCATAGGCGAAGCACATTACCTTCAGTTGTATTTATATATGAGCTTTTCAAAGTTTCTTAGTATATTTTATAGAGAAGGAAAATATCACTTTAAAAGTGTGGCTTTATATGCTGGGAGGGGTGGAGTTCAGTGCTCATATAAAAAAATGTTGGGGACAGAGAAGGGGGTACATTATTAATTTTATGTATGGAAGATGCTTGCATTAACAGGAATTGACTTCTAGCATTGAAGCAGTTTCCACATGTCAGAACTAATCTTTGGATCCTGGAAAGTGGTTGTTTCCTTGTTGTCATTGTTTATTGTTTGTGTACTGCTTGTTTTGAAACACCAGAATGGGGAAATTGTTTCTGATTTGGGACCAGAGCATAACATGACATAAGTCATAAAAAATAATGCATTTGACAATTATCATATACTTTATACTGGAGTTTAAAAATAATAAATTTCTTAGAAAAAAAAAGCTTATCTTTAATCACTACTGCTGCTACTCTAACCTGACAAGCGTTAGAATCTTTAATGGTCCCTTGTTCTGCTGAGCGCATGAGGTTAACATATGTACAAGATGCTCCTTATCTTATCGTAAATAATGAGCTGCCACATTTCCATTTGGAAGATTACAGGCATTTTTTTTTCCTGTAAATTCACATTCACCACTGTCTTAATTCTTTCTAATGAAGCAGAAAGTTTTAAATTTAGTTGTCTCATTCATGCATGTAGATGAAAATTCCTGGACCCCCAAGCAGACTTTGTCAGAGGAACCCACAGTCCATTGTCATTACACTATTGCATGCTAGTCACCGTGGCATAAGCAAGAGCTGTGGGTATTGTATGTAGGCTGAGTATTCTGGGGAGGTTTCAATACCCACATGCATTTCAGAGCACTGGTTAGAATCCTGGCTGTTCTATTTCTCATCAAGCTCCCTGCTAATTTACCTGGAAAGGCAGCGGATAATGACTTGGTTTCCTGTCACCTATATGGGTAACTAGGGTGCAGTTCCTGGATCCTATTGTTGGACTGGCCCAGAGCTGGCTATTGCAGTCATTTGTTGGGTGAAGCAGTAGACAGATTTGTCCTTCTTCCACCCAGTTTTTCTAATACATTGCCTTTCAGACAAACAAACAAACAAGCAAATCTTTTTTAAAAGTTGTAGGAGTGATAGGCAGGGTTGAGAATGTTGTGCCTTTTGAAGGAAAGAAAAGCTATGTTAGGAGAAATGTAACTCTTCAGTTTAGGCTGGGAGGGATAAAGGATTGTGTTTCTCTGCTAGTGTTGGCAGAATTTCGGATTACCTTCTGTCACATTACTCGCCTTGTTTCTGACTAGTCTGTACATTCATCTCTTTCTCCCACCTGAAGCTTTATGATGCTTCCAGCTCCAGGCAGTACCCAAATGCTAAGTTCTGTTTACCATCTTTGAGTAATGGTATTAATTTCAATGCCCAGGGATAATGCATTGGCTATTAAACATTATAGCAATAACCATAAGGAGGTATTTCAAAGGGAAATAGCACCCCTGCCTCCTCAGCAAAAATGTTTAGGAGGACTAAACAAATACAGAAATTTCCTGAATAACAGTGGGCTAAGACACTGCTGACTTGCTATTTGATATCAGAGTTACCAACTACTCTAAATTTCAGTGGATATATCAACAAGCTGAGAACATTATCGTACCTGTTTCTCCATGTTGCAGATTAAATGACAACTAGAACCCTTAGCACAGTATCTCACGTGTAACATGATCTTGGTTGAAGTCTCCACATCAAAGTCTCTTGGAAGAACTGTTACTGTAGGTGGGGCATGCTGTCCTTGCTCTTTCAGCAAACCCAGGGAAAGGCTTCCATTGCAAATGCTGTCCTCTCCTCCGGGGAGAGGTGCCTTGTTGGTTCCTCAGCTCTGTTCCATGCTTATCTGACTCCTCCAGGAAAACCTTCACTTCATTTGGTTCTCTTCATTATTTCTTAATCAGTCATAACTATTCATTCAATGTCTTCCCCCCAACCAGATTATTACATCAGTCTGGGAAGGGATTCTCCTGTCCCAAAACCACTGCCTTACATAGTATTTTTTAGATGTTGTCTGATGCTTAGGGCTAGTGTGAGCACTTATTCTTGTTAAGATCTTCTTTTTCATTTTTTTTTGTGTTGCGCATAACTGGATGGTAAAATATTAGATTACTTTTTTTTCCCTCATAATACTCCATTTCTGTATTGTAGCCATTTGAAGAGTGAAATAGCGTGTGGAAGATATTCTTGCCTCTCTTTCTCTGTCTGTCTCTGTATGTCCCTCTCTCACTCTAACTCCGCCTTTCCAAGAAAAAAAATTTTAGGAACTACCATAATTGACCCTGATTTTCTGAGAGCAATTTCAGTGTGCCTTAAGAATTTTAAAAAGTTTTTTTTTGCAACAAAATGGATGCAGCTAGAAACAATTGTGTTTGTGAAATAAATAGCCATAAAAGGACAAATATCATATGTTTTCTATGTGGCAATTAGTATAGAATACAAAAATATCTATGAAATGGTCATTTGGGATATGATTGATTTTAGTCCTTGTTTTTACTTCCTACTTTTTACTTGTTGAATATTGTGATTATTGGCAAATTGAGCCTGTGAATATAGAGCTGATGAAGTAAGATCCAGTCCAGCACTAAGCACCTTCCTACCGTAGTGAGAGACAGACATATGAAAGAATACTTGAAGTACAAGGATGGATTTCCTAGCAATAGTTTTTCAGCGATGTCAATATGTGGACTGTTCTTCCTGGCCTATCAAACAGTCATTGATGTGGTAGACTCAGTAATGCCCATCCTTGTCAGGTTGTTCTCATCCTAACGCCTGTATCATTCAGTTGTTTCCTATAGGAAAAGAGACTTTGCATTTCTGATTAGATTAATAAATTTGAAGGTCGATGGTTTTAATCTTAACAGGCCAAATGTCATCAGAGAGGTCCTTGTAAAAGAGAGAAAAGGAAAGCAGCTAGTAGTAGAAGCTAACAGCAAGACACTAGCTTTGTTCAAGAAAGGAACCACAAGCCAAGGAATGCAGTGACCCCTAATAGCCAAAGGAGTAGGCATGCACTTTAACATTGGGTATCCTGAAGTAATAGTTCTATCAACAACTTTATTTTAAAGACTTATTTGAATTTCTAACTGCTGAAACTATATCAGTTTCTGCTATTTGTGGCACTAAATTTGTGATAATTTATGACCACATTAAGAAAAGAGTGTACTGGGCCCAGTGCGATAGCCTAGTGGCTAAATCCTTATGTTGCATCTGGCAGGATCCCATAAGGATGCCAGCTTGTATCTTTTTTTTTTTTAAAGATTTATTTTTATTATTTTTTATTGGAAAGGCGGATATACAAAGAGGAGAGACAGAGAGGAAGATCTTCCGTCCAATGATTCACTCCCCAAGTGAGCCGCAACGGGCTGATACTATGACGGTCCAAAGCCAGGAGCCTCTTCCGGGTCTCCCACGTGGGTGCAGGTTCCCAAGGCTTTGGGCCTACCTCGACTGCTTTCCCAGGCACAGGCAGGGAGCTGGAAGGGAAGCGGGGCTGCCGGGATTAGAACCGGCGCCCATATGGGATCCCGGGCGTGCAAGGCGAGGACCTTTAACCACTTGCGCCACCGCGCCGGGCTCGCCAGCTTGTATCTTGACTGTTCCACTTCCCATCCAGCTCTCTGCTGTGGCCTGGAAGAGCAGTTAAAGACGGTCCAAAGCCTTGGGATCCTGCACCCGAGTGGGTAACATGGAATAAGCTCCTGGCTCCTGGTTTCAGTTCAAGTCAACTTTAGCCATTGTTGCCACTTGGGGATTAAACCAGCGGACAGGGGATCTTTCTACCTGAATCTCCTTCTCTGTGTATCTGCCTTTCCAGGAATAAATTAAATAAATTTTAAAAATGTATACCTAGGAATTTTATTTGAAATGCAAGAATCTTAGACTCTACCCACTCGGAGACTCTAGGGGCAGAACCCGCACACTGAAACCTACCGAGAGCAAGCTGTTGAGGGGATTTGACACATCCCAAGATGTGAGGGCTACGATTGTAAAATGGAGAACTTATTCCTGTCTTAGGAACCAGATACACGGTACAATGATCTATCCTTAGTCATATTTTTTTAGCCAGTCACTCTGTGTTTGTCACACATGTTTTCCTGTTGTCACAAGCACTGTAATATTATGATCGAGAGCACTGCCAGGAGTAACTAAAACTTTAGGGAGTTCCTCAAAGGGAACAGAAGATGTTACTGCAAATAGGGTGGAATATTTTGCTGAAAAGACAAAACCAAGACTACTTACTAAAAGTGTATGACTTTAGTGAGCAGATAAGAAAGAAAATATATTCTAGAGTAAGATAAGAGTTTGTGAGCAAGTACTCCCTGGCAGAAAAATATATAACAGATTCAGAAAATGACTTAAAGGATTTTAGTAATGGCATGAGTTCAAGAGGGTGGGATACAGGTTCTAAGTACAGATGAAGTACAAACATTCCATAATCAGATGGTTGAATTATTTTCTATAGAGATAGGGATACATATACAGGTTTTAAAGAAGGAAAAGTAAAGGTAAATATGTGCCTTAAGAAGCAGACTCTGTGTTCTTGCCCATTGCCTGAATATCAGAGCCCATTAGTACTAATATCAGAGTCCATTAGTGGGTAGAGTCTGCATTCTATATGCATAGTGAATACTGATTATGCATCACTCCAGGGATTCTCCATGCATAAATTTTTATCATTATATACTCAAATGATAATTTTTCCCTCTATGGAAAACTTTGTCTTCCAAACTGAAAGACATTTACACGCACATGTACAAGTCTTAATGCGACTGTTCTCACAATGAAGATGTACGATAGTCTATTACTTTTCAAATTTTTCTCTGTAAAAATTTACTTATGTAAGGGGAAAATATTTTTTATATATTTTAAATACATTTTAATACTTCACACCTTTTCTCTCTCCCTCATCCTCCTTACATTTTTTCTTTTTAATTTAATTTGTGATAACATACTTTCAATTATATACTTAATTTCTATCAGTTTTATTTTAACTTTATAAAAATGCTGGTCACAGTTCCCTAAACTGATTTCATTATCCACCATTGGGTCAGGTCGTTTAGTCTTGAACAGACTACTTCAGTGGAAACGAAGCAGTGTCTCATTCATTTCTGTAGCTATCAGTTCTTCACACAGTTCTGGGGTTATATTAAAACCCCATTAAAGCATAAGTATGAGATTGGAAAAAATTTAGCTAGAGCCTCAAACATTCCTGGAGCCATATGATAGTGCATTTCATTTGCTAGTTGCTGGATGACAGAGTATTTAAATGCATATACAGAGTGCCAAACATTTTAGTGGGCAGATTTTATGGATGAAGAAAGAATGAAGGAACAGTAGAAATAATGACACATCTTTCTCGTAAGGAATTTCAAACTTAGGAATAAAGAAAATCTGCCACTTTTTGTGTTTTCTCCAGATGCATGAAGTCTTACTGAATGGAGTAGTTGTTCACAGCCCTGTGTTGACAGGAATTTAGAAGGTGTACTTGGGCCCAGCAAGAAGAAATACTGTTGAAATTTTGGAAATATTAGGAATGATGGGGCCATATGTCCTGTGCATTTTATTCCTTTTTTAAAAAGATGTATTTATTTATTTGAAATGAGAGACAGAGAAAACAGGGGAGAGAAAAAGAGGTCTTTCCTCCACCGGTATCCTCCCTAAATGCCCTCAGTAAGTCACGTCTGAGTCAGGTTGATGATGCCACGAGCTCAGAAATCCATCTGAGTTTCCTGTGTGGGTGCGGCAGGATCCCAAGTACTTGGAGCATCATTTCCTGCATTTCTAGGCATATTGACAGTAAGGTAGATTGGAAATGAAGTATTTGGGATTTGAACCATTGGTTCTGTTTGGGATATGAACATCCCAAGTGACAGCCATTGTACTATAGTGCTTGTTCCTTTTATAATTACTCGTCACTGGTACATTTGGTTAGTTACCACCTTTTTGTTCACTAAACTTAAGGTAGGTCCCACTCCACATCTTTGCCTTTGCCTGGTTTATGCTGCTCTTAGGGTTACAGACTCAGGCCTCTAACACTGCTGGCACTGTTGCCGTTAGTGATTGAAGGCTTTTATAGTGACTGCTCCTATTCTCTCATGTCAGCATCTCCTCTCCCTCAGGGAGTTCTGTTACCACTGATGCCTGAAATGCATGAGACAGTGTGCACACAACCTGGAAACATAAACGGGCACTGGGCGGTTAATACCATTCTCCCTCTGACCTACTGTCCAAAGATGCTCCCATTCATGTGTTCTCTCTTCGAAGAGTGGACAGGGAGACCTGACAGTTGTGCTTGATAAACTGGTGGCAAAGTACTAAATGCATCTCGTATTAGTCTCCTCTCTCTTCCTTCCTCGTTTCCTCTTCTCACTCTAACTTCGCTGATTGACACCTTCTTATAAATTAGGAACATTCAAAATCTTGCCTCAGGCTGTAGTTTCTGTGGAATCTGGGATCAATGAAAATCTAAACATACAAATAAATGTAGAATTGTAAAATACACACACATTAAAGAGACATGGGTTGTACTGGGCCAAAGTTGTTTCCTAAGTGTCTGCTTAAGGAGAAGGTAAACTTTGAAGACCAGGCCTTCTTTGTATTTTGGGGGTGGGGGGAGGCCATTTCCAGCTTCTGTTACCATTCCAATTCCATGGAATTGATCTGAACTTCAAGGAAAGAGAGAACTGTTGTAAAAGCCTAGTGGACTATGAAATGTGGGACCCTTCTTCTCATTCAGCTGCAATTAAAAATTTAAATAGGAGTAGAGCTTGGAGGATCCCTAAGTCGTGGTGATGTTCTTGGTGCTGGGAATTCAATGGTTAATTAGATGAATGTGAACCAAGAATGTGAACTTGTAAAGACTAAAGTTTATTGGACGAGAAAGACAGTAAAGAAGTCAGCAGAAAGGAAAGAAATACAGCTCTTCAAAGCACACTAATGCTGTGAGGGAAACAGAATTGCAGCAGAGATTAACAATGAGATGGGAAAGTCCCCATGGAGATCTGCTGGCCAGGGAGGGCCCTTCTGCAAAGCTAACACAAAGGAGAGGAGGTGATGAGCATGCAAGGAGAGGAAGGGCTGAGAGCACCCTAAGCAAAGAGCTGTGGATGGAAATCCCTGAGGTAGAAATGCTGTTTGCGAAAGTGAAAGCTGGCCAGGCTGATTACATTGATATGGTGCTTACTCTGGATTGAATGCATATAGTACCTCACTTCACTGCTGAAAACAACCCAGAAAGATGCATAGTTTGCAAGTGCGCAAATTGAAGCTGAGGGAAGGGCAGTCCTGGCCAAAGTTCCAACATTCACATGGTGAGTTAGAGGACTTGAAATTGAAATTCTGGCTTCTTGTGGTCAACAGTGGTCCTTGGATTTGTTTCCCAAACTGTGACCATGGTGTAGCCTTCTGTAGTGAGCCTTGGACAAGTCTTAGGAGGCTTTGAAGAACAGGACAGTGACCTTGCACTTTGTTCTCAGTGTAGGGGGAAGCCCTGATAGATTTTAAGCCCAGAAAGCTAAAATCCATGAAATGTTTTTAAAAGGTCTTCTTGCTGCTATGTTAAAAATCAACTGGAAGGGCAAGAATGGAAGCAGGACCCAGTTAACTATAGCAGAGGCCTATGTAAGAGGAAATGATGATTAATATTTAAATGATGAGATGTCTGCTGAGAAATAGGGAATTGGAAGAGGGGCTTTCATAGGTAAAATTAATATATTCTTCTAATTGATTAGATATGAAAGAAAAGAGAAAGGGCCTACTTGGAAATGTATTCTTGGGGTGTGAACAAAACATCCTCAGGCTTTGAGGGCAGAGTTAAGAACACTTAGTAGAAGACTGTCATTTGCAATGGTGCAAAGGACACCACCCGTGGCTTTGATGCTGACCATCTATCGGGGAGGCCAGGACTGCTGATGGCTTTGCAGAACTGAGATTGACAGCTACACCCTGTTCTTAGGTGGAACAGGGAGCCTCAGCCGATGGGGACAACTTGGGAATCATAGAGTCTCTGAGAGCATGCAGGGTTGTGAGGTGTGTGTTATGTCAATTTTTGCCAGAACAGGTAGTCAGTATACCTAGATCTGTGTGCACTCCTGACTATCGGCAACTGCCCAAAAGTATTGAAATTCAGAAGTAAAAGGTTTCATAGAGTCAGGAAAAATACTAGGTTGGCAGGTGGCTGCAGTTTATATTGAAGCACGTGCTAGTGTATTTTTCTCTCCCTCACCATTGTCATGCTGACTTAATATAGAGAAGAGAAAAATATCTATTGTAAATATCCCCAATCTCCCATCTTTGCTTGAGATGAACCCAATAACTGAGAGGGAGTGCTCTGAGACCTACTAGTCCACACCTCTCGTGATGAGAAGAGAGAGTAGGCAGACAGGCGATTTCATTTCCTGTGATAACTTCCCGCAGTAAGTGGGTGGGAGGGTGCAGTGATTGATGAACTAAATTAGATGGAAAGAGGCTCAAATCAGATTCTAGGTGATTGCTCGTGCCTCTCGACTCACTGCACTTCTTTGCAATTCCACTCATTTAGCAAATGATGATGGTCTGTCTTGTGACATTTCTTAAGTTTTTGCTTCATTCTTCACTTCTCCCTTCCTTTTTCAGCTAGATCAGGTTCTCCTTAGGGGGTAGAAATAATGTTTTGCTTATTTTGTTTTCTTCTTACGTCATGTACAGAGCAAATACACAGTGATCCCAAGTTGTCCTTTGATGGATCACTGCTGCTCACAATGGGATGTTTTCTAAAGAATGTTGCTGAATTTATCGTGCCTTAGAAAAGTAGAAAGTAAGGGGAAGGTCCATACTCAGCATGTTCAGTTTAAAATATGCAGCCTTGGAGTAAATAAGTTTAAGATAACTTTGTTCTGGTCAGCATTACTCAGCCACTGAGATGGTTCAGTTTTTTTTTTTTTATAACAGTGAGACTTTGTTTCTCTAAATAGAATATGAGGGGGAAATCACAAGCAATCGCCAATAGTTGAGCTACAGATATGGTAATATCATGCGGGTCAATCTAGTAAGACAGATGAGTCAATAATAATTCACTCCTTTGATTCAGTTTGAGATGGAAACGAGCTAATGTTACATAGGCCCTACTTCTGTAGCAACTGGGATGAGATAGGACAATGGGATCTAGCATATGGGGTAAAAGAGAGGATGGTAAGGGTAGGAATCCTTGAAGGATGATGGTTCTTTTCATGAGTGAGTTCTTTTCTTCAGTTATGATACTACCCCATGGCCTTTAGTATCGTCTGCTTAAAAGTTGTGACAGGTCTCAGAAGAGTCAAGCAGGATCTGCCTTGTAACACTCAACCTCTGGCAACCCCGTGTGTCCCAGAGAACTGCCAGAGGTTGTCAGCAAAGGCGATAAATGGCAAAAATATAACTATATACTTAATAAATCTCACTTCCTTTTTCTTCTTTATTAAACCACGATCTTAGAGTGTGCAAGTTATTCTACTGATTAGGAAAGCATGAGGAAACATTGCTTGTTTTTCCCTTCATTAACTTTAAGGTTAAATCTGAGATGTCAATAGATTTCTCTAGAGGGACTCAGTATCACTGGGCGCACCGCTTGGGAAGGAGGGCATGTCTTTGCCTTATTTGTTGTGGGATAAAAGGAGAATTTGACCTGAGGTTGAAGTAGAGACTAGAATGGACAACTTGAAATTGATGCAGGTCTTTTGTTGGATATGGGAGCCAGGGAAGTGCAGAAGAGCAAGTGTAGGAACTGAATTAACTGGGGAAAAAATTATAAAATGCACTTTTGTGGACCTTTTCATTAATATTTTTGTTAGTTTTTCATTTATTTACATAAAGCATCTGAAAGGAGTTTCTTTGAAAGTGATAAAACTTATTTTAGTTAATGGTTTTGGAACTCTACAGTTGACGATTTGGTGGACCCATTAGTCTGATGAGGGTACACTGGAGGCAGGAATGCTTGGTGAGCTAGGAAGCAGAGAGAAAGGTTGGGTCTAATGACCAACTCTATCCCAAGAATGATCTTCTGAAGGCATGCCCTTCAGAAGATCTCCCACTAGACTTTCCTCTGAAATCACCTTTGAATCAGTTATTAATATGAACCCATTAGCTGTTAATGTAAATCTTTGGGGACCAACCCCCTGAAAACATGGACCTTTGGGCCATATGTAAGCATTTACCTCAAATGTGAAAATAAAGCATGAAATATTTTGAAAAAAAAATTGGTAACTCTGGATTCTGTCATTACTAAAAGCATAAACAGAGGGTGGCTGGCATCAGAAAAGATTTGGAAACATGGAGAAATGCTTAGCTTCACGTATAGAACTGTACATAATCTATGAGAGAGCCGAAGTCATACAGACTAAAATATGGGCCCATTGAAACATGTTAGCATCCCATCTCTTTTTTAATACCTGTGGATAGAATTGTGCTTTTGGCTGTTTAGCCTTTCATTTCATAAATGGAGCTACAGGGTTATATAAATGATCTTTAAAAAAATTGTTTGTATTATAGTCCATGATACAGTTTTGTAGGTATAAGGATTCTTCCCTTTTTTTCCTCTCTCTCCCTTACCCACCTTCACCTCTCACTGTTCCTCCCCCTGTTGTTACAGCTGCATAGTTCTCCAGCAACAGTTACAAGTTCAACATTCTGTTAACCACATGCACCATGGCATTGTAGTTATAGACAAAGGCAGAGAATCTTGCATTATTGAGGTATATTTAGCTGTTTCATTGGGAGTCCTCCCTTTATTCAAAAGTAGAAAATGTACATGATCTTGTTTGCTACTGTAATAGCCCTGAGAATAAGGGAGCTGGCACGCCCAGTTTATAGAAGAAAATAAAGCTCAGAAAGACAAAGCAAAGCAAAAACTAACTTATCATCACGGATAGCAAATAAATTGCCAAACTAGGGTTCTGATTCATTTGTCTCTTGAACCAGTGCTTTTTCTACTCTGCTGTGCTTTGTTTTTCTCCACTAGGTTAATCTTTAAAAAGGAGAAGAAAGCAGGTGAAAATCTTGTAAAGAAAGAAGTCTCGCTCCCCAGACGCAATGAGTGGCAGTGGGATCTACATAGGATGCCAGCTGAGGTCTCATTAAGAAGAGAAAAGCAGAATCTGAGGGCTAACTCCATGAGCAAGATGAACTTTTTCTTTAGAATCTATTTTACTTTTATTAATTACTGCTCTGTCCATTTTGGACTTCTACACATATCCCCTCGATTTTTATTTATTTATTTATTTTTGCTTTATTTTTGACAATCTTCGCACAGTTAATTAGGGCACAAAGGTTCAAGGGCCACAGGAAAGTGGGCAAGACTATTATTTCCACATTTTCTTTTTTTTTTTTCTGTATCTGGGGTAAAGGGGGAGACAAAGATGAACATTTTAACAAGAGTCCCAGAAGATGTGCATCTGCATTGTGGTCCTAGCTGGATTGCCCTAACAATGCTAAAACTGCCTCTCTGCTTTTCTGCTGTGAGTTCTTTGATAACCTTGCTTAGGTGTGGTCTGAAGGCTGGTTACTGACAAGACATCCAGGAACAACAGGGTTTGCTTTTTTCTCTCCCTCTCCCTTGAGTGTCTTCTTCACATCGCAGGCTTTTTTCTTTTTTTTCTATTTATGTGGCAATGAAGTGATGAAAGAAAAGAGCATGAAATCAAGAGATAGGACATTTTGACAAGGCTTTTAAGTGCCAGGTTCATGCTTCCTTCCAAATTGTGCTAAGCAACATGGCGAACAATGCATCCCTTGAAAAGGTTGCCATTACTGTGCAGCATACCTATGTGAAAATACTTTAGCTTTATTTATAATTGTATTCAAAACTGAACACAGTACAGAATAGCTCTGTGAGTTTGATTTTTGTTTCAAACACTTCTATACATTCAGGTATACTAGGAGTGACTAAGTATGGAAAATTTCAACTTTTTTTTAAAGATTTATTTTTATTATTATTATTATTTTTATTGGAAAGGCGGATGTACAGAGAGGAGAGACAGAGGAAGATCTTCTGTCCGAGGATTCATTCCCCAAGTGAGTGCAACGGCCAATGCTATGCTGATCCAAAGCCAGGAGCCTCTTCCGGGTCTCCCACGCGAGTGTAGGTTCCCAAAGCTTTGGGCCGTCCTCGGCTGCTTTCCTGGGCCACAGGCAGGGAGCTGGAAGGGAAGCGGGGCTGCCGGGATAGAACCGGCGCCCATATGGGATCCTGGGCGTGCAAGGCGAGGACCTTAACCACTTGCGCCACCGTGCCGAGCCCGGAAAATTTCAACTTTTTAGGATAAATTTGAGCACATTTTTATGAGTGGAATCCCAGGGTTTAGAGTGGCCATTTTGACCAAGAAGCTGAGATAGCCACATGGTCCAGACCACTGTTTTTTACCACCCAGTTTTGCTCCCAACTCTGGGAATTAGGCCGTTTTAGTCTGCCTTGAACAACAGTGGAAACAAACTTTCATGACTTTGTATCTTTCACTTTCTCTTTCTTGAGTGTTGATTGTGTTTGAGAGACCACTTGCTGCCTCCCAAGATGTGCACTCGGAATTAGCCAGACACTTTAATATAGGATGCTGTTGTCCTGAACTGAGGCTTCAATACTAGTCTAATGTCTGTCTCCATTTCTCCCATTTCTCTAATTCCTTTTCTCTCATTTGGGGATTTTGAAATGACTGCTTTCCTCTTGGAAATAGTGATCAATCGTGAATGAGAAAAATAAAGCCACACTTCAAAGTTCAGCACATTTTGGGCAGTGCATTTTTTCAGGGGTGGGAACATTATGTATATTTTAAAAATTCTTAATTCTCACAGGTACCTTCCTCATGGTTTCTCAGTTACCAAGACTTACCTTAACTTCACTTTAATACTTCTGTTTGACATTGTCTGGAGAGGAAGAAAATCATTCAGAAGTTGATGTATAAAGATTATCAAATTAATGTTTAAAATTATGGCCCTATACATTTTACCTTATTTCTAATTGCACGTCATGAATAAAAAGGTACATGAGGTATGTGCATGCATAAAAGACAGAGAAGACGTTGAGGTATAATGATTTTACTTGTAGCTGTTCTCCCAGGAATTAATAATTACTTAGAGCTACCATTAGTCGCCATGATATTAAGCCAAAGATGCATAGTTTAAAAAAAAACAGGATACAACATCCTGATCATTTTACATATGAATTAATTAAAATTTGAGGGCAACACATGCGCGCGCGCACACACACACACACACACACACACACACACACACACACACACATACTTGGAGAGCTCAACCTCTGGTTCTTTTCTCAGATTCCTTTAGCAATCCAGAAGCCATGACTCAATCCAGGTCTTCCACATAGGTGGTAGGGATTCATCTACTTCAGCCATAACCACTGTCTCCCAGGTCCTCATTAGCAGGAAGTTGGAGTCAGGATCAGAACCAGGCATTCAACACAAGTAACCTATTCCTGGATATGTATGTTTTAACTCCTAGGCTAAATTCTTGTTCGGAGGTAGATTTTTAAAAATTAAAAATATAATATATAATGATTTTGTTCTTAGTACAAGCATTATGGTTTAGTGTGGTAAACCATTCGTTGTTATGCCCACTTTGTTTATTGGAGCCTGGTTGGAGTTCCAATGAGTACACCCTTACAATCTTCATACTAATAGGCCTGGGAGAAAGCACAGGATGTCTCAAATACTTGGGTTCTACTGTTTGTGAGGAGATTTGGATGAAGTTCCTGGCTACATTGAATGGAAAATCTTTGTCTGTTTGTCTCTCTCTCTCTTTCAAGCCGCACTCTCCCGTCTTTCTCTTTTTCCCTCCCTTTGTCATCCTACCTTTAAATATATAAATTAATTTTTAACTTTTCCCTTCTTGCTTGGGATTATTATAACTCACTGTGTCCCTAAATAACTAAGTATTTGTGAAAGGCAGATTAAAATGCAAATAATATCCTAGTTTTGAATTTCAAAAAATGGCACAGTTTTATTTGATGTTATCAATAAATTTCAGGTCTCATGTGTTGAACATTGTGTTTATTAGAAGTAGAAAATCAAATTATTGCCAGTGGACTTGAATACATTTTACCATATAAATAAAAGGCATTCTTATTGCCAGCCCATCATTTCAGTTAACAGTCAGAATTTGGATCTTAACCACAGTTTAGTCACTCCTGTTAACTGACTTGGTTCCTCTGCCCTCTTCTGTGATGTGGCTGTCAAAGAACTCTTGTTTTCTGGTCTGAAATAGAATTTTGCTCACGTTGCTAAATCAAAAAGGACATTGATTTATGTAGTTGAAAATTTTCAGACATTTGGCTTCAGTCTTTGTCCAGTCTTCTTTAATTGGTGATCTTTAATTGAGCCTTCTGATTCTACCAGTTTACCAAAATGATGGAGTTTCTCTTTCCATTCATTTTTACTAAAACCCAAATGCTAATCCATATGTATATAGCTTGACTCACATACCCATTGTTGATCCAGTAGCAGGGCCCATTTCTATGCAACAGTGATTGTCCAGGCTTTGGTCACATTTCTATATATTATATACTAAGGGTCAGCGGAGAAACAGGTACTCCAAAGGAAAAAAAAAATCAGTGACCAGAACAAGGGGAAGACAAAGTTTTATGTACATTTTGCACAAGCTCAGAAGTTGCTAATATAGAAATTTTATTTTCACTACGAGAAAAACTTTCATGTGCTTAATTATTTTAAAAAATAAATTACCTGGTTTGCAAATATACGTTCAACTAAGTATAGATATTTTGTTTAACTTCTATGAGCTATGGATTTTGTGCATGTGTTTTGAACAACTCCGTAATATTTTATTAAATGATTTTCATCACTCTGGGTAATAAACAGGTGATTTGGCTTAGCAGAGTACAGGTGCTATTTTTAATACTTACTGCTCTCTGGAGAGCTTCCAAATAATAATAGCATCTTTAAAAGCTTTGGATTCCCCAAATGAGCAATAAAATTGTGCTGACTATTGTTTGAGATAAATAACACAACTCCTTTCTCTTTCTCTTGCATATTCCTGCTTGAGAAAGCTCCACATTACCTGTCACTATCCGAGGGCTTGATAGCCTACTGAAGGTCAGGTCTACTTTGTTTCCCATTACCACATGTTTCTTTGTGACTAAATGAATGGAGGAAATAAAACTGGTTTTAAAAAAATACTAAAAAAATGGTACAAAACATGACAAAGAAACTACTTGAAATTTTATCGTCTAGAATGGAAATAGCAAAAAAATTTTTTTCCTCACCACTTGAGTTTAGGCCCAGCTGGAGAGCCAGAATTTCAGGAACTCCTAGAGAATAACAGTCACATGCGAGTGATTTTAACATGTCACTTAATCCCATGAAGAGAAAAGAAAGCACACATTTGAATCATCTGATAAGAAAACTAAAGACAGGGCCCAGCACGGTGACCTAGCAGCTTTCGTCCTTGCCTTGAATGTACCGGGGATCCCATTTGGGCACTGGTTCTAATCCTTCTGCACCTGCTTCTCATGCAGCTCCCTGCCTGTGGCCTGCGAAAGCAGTTGAGGATGGCCCAAAGCCTTGGGACCCTGCACCTGCCTGGGAGACCTGGAAGAGCTCCTGGCTCCTGGCTTCATCATGGTGCAGCACCAGCCATTGCAATCACTTGGGGAGTGAATCGACAGACAGAGGATATTTCTGTCTTTCCTCTTCTCTCTCTATATATATCTGACTTTGCAATAAGAATAAATAAATCTTTGAAAAAGAAAACCAAAGACACAACAGAGATTTTTGCAGTGCTACAGCATCTGAGTTCAGAGCTTTCAAAAAGTAGGACTATGCTAAACACTCAAGGGTTTTAGTTAAGGTTCTTAAGGACTATATGATATATTGACAGCAAAAATACATGTAAACTGAACTTAGTTAAATCTCAATGATTTAACTTGTGTTTTGTCTACCTGAGAGGAGAAAATCCAATCTTTGAAAGCGTACCACCTCTTTCATACCTGTGCAAGTTTCATAAACAGTGTCCTGGAAGTCAACTGAAAAGTAGTGGATATCCCAGGAAATGAAAAAAAAAATCAAGAGAGAAATAAATACGTATAGAATAAAATCAAAAGGGAGCGATAATATACAAAGTGATAGTGGGATAAATTAAAGTTATGTTAAATCCTTGCCAGAGAGGGTAAAAGTATCAATTATATTATATTTTAATGAACATAGAGAAGATTTTTTTTTAGATTCTAGAATCTCTACTTAAATAATTCATTAAAGAGTGAAAAAAGAACAAAGATCTGAATATTTATATACATATATAAAATAATGGCATTAACAAGAAGACTGAAGATGAGCTTAAAAATAAAGATTATAACAACATAATAACTAAATGTAAGAGAAGCAAAGAGAACACAAACCACAAAAAGAATAAAAATATATATAAATGCCATGTAAAGACTGACCTAAAGAAGTACATGTCGCAATATGTATGCATATAAATTGTATAAATAAATAAAAGAAATATACAAATTTTTCCATCTCAGTTGGGATTTTACCATGCTTCATCCATCAATTAATAGAAAACGAAGAGAACAAGTAAGGATGACACAACAAGATTAAAACACCATGGTTTAACCAGCTTGACCTGTTACAGTACAGAGAATATTGTACCCATCAACTGAAGAACATGCATTCTTTCAAGACTTAGCAAACAGACTGTAGGCCTGGATATATGTACTTCTCAACAGATTTCTAAGGTTTGAATTCTTTTTTTTTCAGTTTTATTTATTTTTATTTCAAAGTCAGATACACAGATAGGAGAGACAGAGAGGAAGATCTTCTGTGCAATGATTCACTCCCCAAGTGACCGCAATGGCCAGAGCTGAGCCAGTCCGAAGCCAGTAGTCAGGAACTTCCTCCAGGTTTCCCATGCAGGTTCAGGGTCCCAATGCTTTGGGCCATCCTTGACTGCTTTCGCAGGCCACAAGCAGGGAGCTGGATAGGAATTGGGGCTTTCGGGATTAGAACCAGTGTCCGTATGGGATCCCAGCACATTCAATGCAAGTATTTTAGCTGCTATGCCACCGTGCCGGGACCTAAGGTTTGAATTTTTAGTTCATCTTATGATCATAGTAGTAGTAGTATTACAGTGGAAATCAATAAGAAATAATAATGAAGAAATTTCAGTATTTAGAAATTAAGATACTTTTCTCTAATGTAGCAAATGAAATGATCCCAGAAGTAAAATATATATATATATATATATATACACATATACATATACATATAAAATGAAAATGCACATATCAAATTTTAGACTGGTAGCTAAAGTCATAATTGTAGGAAAATTGATAGCCTTAAATTTTTAGAAAAATGAATGACTATAAGTTAATAATATAAATACAAGAATGAAGAATTGTAAAAATAATCATGGAATAAATTCAAGGAAAGTAGAAGAAAATAAAGATAAGGCTGAATGATTGAAATAGATGATGAACTATGATAATGATGTCAGAAGTTGATTCTTTGGAACGGAGAAAACTGACAAATTGCTGGTAAAAATACTGAAGAAAAAAATGAGAAGCAACACATTTTCAAAAGTAGAAATGAAAAAAAAAATGATAGCACTAAAAAGATACCAGAATATGTTATCAAGGTAATAAAAGGGTATAAACAAGATTTTAGCCAGTAGATTTGAACATTTAAATAAATTAGTTTATTTTCTGAAACATTTTGGGAATGTTTAGACATTTCTAATACATTTTAGAAAATCTGAATTATCCTGTATCTATGAAAAAATGATTTAATAGTTGTCAATCTTCTCACAAAGAAAATACCAATTAAATTTTTCTGTAGATTCTTGCAAAGAATTAACAAGGATACAACACCAGCCATAGATAAACTTGCATTATTAGGACAATATAATCTTGACCCTAATGATAAGAGAGGTATTAAAATAAAGGAAATTCACCAGACAATTTTTCTCATGAAGATATATGGAGAACGTACGGCCAAAACATTAGTAAATCAAAGCTAGTGATATATAAAAAGCATAATATATCACTGTCAAGTTGGGCTTATTCCAGGAATGCAAGTTGATTATTTGAAAATCAGTCACTGCAATTTATCACATTAATAGAGTCAAGATAAAAAAAAAATTAAAACCTATCATCTCAAAATATGAGTAAAAATATTTGGTAAAATTTAAGGCTCATCCAGTCATGGTAAGGAAAAAAACCTGTTGATTAAATGAACTTCCTTAATCAGATAGGTGATATATATTTATAAAGACTACAGCAACTTAATCCTTACTTTTGAAATACTGAAACATTATTGCTATCATGAGCAAGTAAGTGTGTCTGTTCTCTGCTTTTATCCATCATTGTATTGGCAGTGCATTGCAATCTTGTGATGAACGTGAGTCTGTACAAACCAAAAAGAGTTTGCATATCGATTGAGGTACCTCCTGACCAGTTGATATGACATGTGGTGTTTCTGATCTTGAAATGGCCACAGTCTGAAAGCTGAAAAGATTTCTGCTCTCAGTTGGCACTATTGTCTAGCAATACGTTGCATCAGATTAGATGAGGATTTTATAACTTCTTTAAATATAGTTTATATTAACTGCAATTTTAAGAATATAATGATTCTCTTCGTCCTCTGTGTGTTTCTCCCTCCCTTCCTTTTTCATTCTTTTTTTCTTAGTTTTTGAGAGTCTGTTCTTTGTATTAATATTACTTTTATATGAGAGTGGATAATTTTGCCATAATTATAATGAATTTGATGTGATCCTGGGAATAGAATGTATTAATAAATTCTTTAAAGAATTTACACTTATGATGTTCACCATATCTCCTGATATTTCTTAATTGGCCAGAAAAAAACTCCCTGTGTGTAGAGTAATGTCTTACTTCTCTGAACCTGAACTGAAGTTTAAGATGGTGATAGGTATTTAATATCTTTATTATGTATAGCTGGCATTCAGTATAACTGAGACCCTTTACAGCATTCATGGCTGATGTATAGGTTTCTATCATGGGTCAGTATAATCATCAATCTAGAAAAATAATCATGTGTAGTTTTATTTGCCTTTAGTTCATATGATAGATGTCACCATGCTGATATTACAAAATAGTACTCTTGTTTTATTGGCCTTGTTTTTTATATTTGCCCTTTTTCCGTTATTGCAAAATACTACTTCTGATCTAAGCAACATATAAGCATAAAATAGCAAAAATATTCCAAATTTTATGAAACACTGTAAACATTTTTCCCATTCCTTTCATTTAACTATAGATACCTTTTTATATCTCTTCAAAGAATCACCAACTTGATATTTAGTTTTTAAAAATCCAAGTGTAAGTGATGAGACCAAGTTACTAAATTTGACAAATAGCATGTTAGACCCCTGGATATTTATATTGCTTGTTTTTTTCCCCCTAATTCTTCGTTTAAGGGTGGGAACAGCACCCTTCATGCTGACCACCAATATGATATAACAGCACAATTTCTTTTGTTTCCACAATGACATTCATACATATTCCCACAAATTTATTATCTCATCTTAAGTAAACCATTGCCAGGAACAAAAAGTGTATATGCCAGTGCTGATGAAAATTGGGAAGTTTGATGAATAGGGGAACAAAGCATTTTTAAAGGAAAATCATGAAATGCATTTACTTGGATATCCTTGAGACATAGAACTGCTTAGCTGCCAAGACCATACCTCATCTACATCCGTGATAGGCACAAGAAGTGGGAAACAAATGGCTGCTGTAGGCTCGGCTGCAAAACTCTTCTCAGCAGAATGACAACTGTAGGGAAGAAAAAGGAAGCTACCTGTTTCCCTAAGTATTCATTGTAAAGAATGATTTCAATAATATGTGTTTATTTCAAGATGTGTCTACACTTCAAATGATGTACCTGGAGTTAACAACAGAATTTGTAAAAATTGAGTTTTACATACTAAGCAAAGCCCCAAGATGTTAAGATAACAATCGATAACAATCTCAGGTGCTCAGATGCAGTGTTTCACTTAATGTAACAAAATACCCTTTTCATTTGGTAATACCTGAGAAGGCAATTGAACTTCGCAAACACTGGGGCACATTTCTTTAATTATCTGTTTTTCCTTAGTTTATCTATCCTTACTTGCACTGATTGTAATCCCATGATTAAATAATTCTGTCCAAAGAAGACATTTGCAGGGAAAAGCTTCCCCTCTTTCAAGAAAAAATGCCGTCTTTTAAAGTTAATTTGTCATAACATAGGGTCAAGTGTTTTAAGACATGGACCTCATATTAACCTTTCTGTCTAATATATTGCCATGAAATTATGCTCTGTTTCCTTATGTTATTTAGGCTACCAAACTGAACATGATGATGGGCCATCAGACGTGGAATAGCAGTAATAATTGGGACATTCTAACTATTTTTCATGAGAAAAAGAAGACATTTGGTCAAAGGCAGTCCAATTACCCATGATAAAACCTACCAGTGTCACCTTCAGTAATTACTGAAGAACAGATTTAACTATAAATAATACTACATCCATTTCATTTTGAACTTACTTTGTTTAAACATTAATTCCTGCTCCAAAATCTCTTGGTACTAGGGAAATTTGCCAAGTCTCAATTCGTCAGAATAGAACATAAGCCTTGTAGGCAATGCACATATTGTACTTCTGTAAATTTCTCATGAGTCTAAATATATGGATTTTATGTTTGCGGAGAGAAATTTGCCATGCCCTGTTCTTCTGTCCAAGTGTATGTGTGTGTGTGTGTTGGGAAAAATCTAGGCGTATCTAAATGCTGACATATATATTATATACATTTGTCTTTATTGAGTGACTGAAGGAGATCTCTTCTGTGAGAATTGCCCTTTTGTTCAAAGGGTTGGCACTTACATATTTTATATTTAAGTAACTGATTTCAAGTGCTTTATTAAAAACTTTAAAATACATAGTGAAATATGAAAGAACCACTTTTTAAAAGACTTTAAAATTAACCGCTAGACAGACCATAGAAACAGAATTTTACGTTTGACTACATGTGTTTATTTAACAAATAGACTTTAAGGCTAAAAGAAAAGGATTAAATATCTCTGCTTTCAAGGAACTCACTTGTGTGGTGGAGACACACAGACAGGTCTGCATATATGCTAGGGTAGGATGGCATGGAAAGAGGCCAGGAAATTTTATTCAGGAATCCAAGGGGGGCACTTTCTGTCTATGAGATATAAGACTCACAGCTTCATAGAGAAAGTGATGTCTAAGTTGAGATTTCTGTGTCTAATGGTTCTCTGTAGTGATGCAATGGATGCAGGAGGCCTGGGTATGATCCGTAGTTAACTGCCAGAACAATCTGTGGGTGTTTCGTTTTTTCCTTTTTTTTTTTTTTTGACATTTTTGACTATGGATAGAAAAGTAAATCATGTTTCCCAGGCTTGTTCTAGTTTGCTTTTGAGTGATTTCCTTAGTTTTAGACTGCTTTTTTCTGTGAACTCACATATGGAAGCTACCTTCATATAGCTTCTTAGAATCAGAGGTTGTATAGGACACTTTTATTATTTTTCATAAAGAGAGAGATACAGGTGGAGGCAGAAAGAGGAAGTGCAAGAGAGACAGGTAAGAATAGATATTCAATCTAATGCTATTTCCCTACATGCCCACAATGGTCAGTCCTGGGCCAGGTCGGAAGTAGAAAGCTCAATACTCAATCTGGATCACCCGTGTGTGGTCGGCAGGGTCACAGTCACTTGCCCTCTAGGCACGTATGCTGTGGACTTTGTCTTTTTCTGCTGTGTCATATTCCTGTAGGAGCATGTAAGTGTTTTTATTTTAACCTGTTTAGATCTGTTCTTTGCTTTCCGTTTAACTAGAGATCATACATGTTCAGTTGCTGTGGGAAATATGCTGGCTTTGATGAATAATTTCTTAGGTTTCAGAAAGGTGATTGCAAATTTTGGTTTGAAAAAGCTCTTTGGTTTTAGGTTGAGTCTTGGAGTATTTTGCAAGAGATTTAACTTGTTTTACTATAAATAATATACAATCTTCTCTATTTAATTGTATTATTAATACCAGTTTGTTGGTTTTAAAGCAATTCCTTAAATACTAGCAGAAAAGTGTTTTGATTCCATGGCAGGTGTTTAAGAATTCAGTGATCAGTTATTGATGTCCGCTCTGGGTATACTCACTGAAGAGTAAGAAAGGATACACTCACCACAGATTAGCCTTCCCTAATGGAGTATCTCCATTCTTCTCTCTGTATAATTAATTTTTCTTCTCTCTGTATAATTATTCAGGATATTACATCGCATCTTTTGGAACAGAAAATTTATAGTGAAATAAAATAGGCAAAAGGTTGGCAGTGTGGCACAGTAGATTAAGCCACTGCCTGTGATACCCGCATCCCATATCAGAGTGGCTGTTCTAGGTCTGAATGCTCTGCTTTTGATCCAGCTCTCTGCTAATGTGCATGGGGGAAATAGCTCCCTTGGACACTTGGACTCATATGGGAGACTGGCCCACCTCTGGCTGTTGTAGATAGTTGAATGCTCCAGTGGATGGAAGATCTCTCTCTCTCTTTGTGTAAGTCTGCCTTTCAAACAAATGATAAAATAAACCTTTAAAAAGGTATTCAGATAATATCACAAAGTTGTGCTTTTTTATTTGTTAATTTATAATGTTCTCTAATTATCTTTACTGCATCATTTTCAAGATTTATTTTAGGGTCTGTAACTATTGTATAGGAAGTTCCACCTTGCAATCAGACAACAGTTCAAGTCCTTCTTTTCTAGATCCCTGCTATTGCACCTGGGAAAGCAGCAGAAGATTGCTCAGGTGTGTGGGTTCCTGCACCCATATGGGAGATCCAGAAGAAGCTCCTGCCTCTTGGCTTTTTATTGGCCTATCTCTGGCCATTGAAGACACATGGAGAGTGAACTAGTGAACTAGGGGTGAAAGATTTCTTTATCTCTTTCCCACTTCTCTGAAATTCTGCCTTTCAAAAAAAGTAATGTATATTATTTACTTTGAAAGCTGGAATTATAGATTGGCTCGTGTGGGGCCAGAGAGAGGCCTATAGTGGAAGCCTCCTCCGAATATCGCTTATGGGTGCAAGAGTCCAAGGACTTAGGCCAACTTCTACTGCTTTCCTAGGCATTTTATCAGGGATCTGGATCAGAAAGTGTTGCAGCTAAGATTTGAACCAGCACCCACATGTGAAGCCAGTGTCTCTGCAGCAGCTTTAACTGCTGTGCCATAATGCTGGCCACTGCCTTTACCACATTTGATACTTTTCTTACAAGTGCTCACTCATTCTAAACCTTTCAGTAAAGTGTATCCGACTGTCATTATTAAGTCCCTGACTAGAAAAGAGATAAAAATTTACAGTGGTATCCTCCATTTCAGGGTTTTGAACTCAACTGTAGAGTGATAGATCTTATCCTTTGTAATTCAAAGTAACTAGAGCGGCAAAGACACTTTTTCCTCTGCAGTGTCTATTAAACATTATTTTTAAGATAACATCTTTCGTTGTTCTTCATTTATGAATGTTTGGTCAGGAAATGGTCATAAAAAACTTCAAGTCCCAATTGAATAATGTGTTTTTAAAAGTAGCTGCCAAGTGTAAATACCACTGATATACATTCATGCAGATATAGTATATTAATAACTGAGGAAAGCATAGCAAAGGTCGATCAATTATGTATAGGTCAGAATGCTTTCCATCTGGATTGAGTCATTTTAGCAAATGACATCATGTGTCCTTTGGAGTCCATTGTGAAATGTGGCTTGAGTTATTATAGGTTGGCTTGTTCTCCGGATTACCAGGATGGCAGTGGTGAGCTTCAATAAATAAGTGATCCGGACTCTAGAGGAGCAGATTTACATAATTAGCTTACAGTGATGAAGGCTTCCCATGCTGCAGAAAAGCATTGGGCCCCATCCACCAATTTCCAGTTTCTTATCCTTCTTAGTTGATTTCTTTAAAAAAGAACTTGAAGACAAAAGTGTTGGAGCTGAGCCAGATGCTCTTTCTGTAAATTGCCCGCAGAGAATCGATACTAATGACGCTGGCATCTTTCTTATTTCTTCTAACTTCACCATTGCTATTCTGCAGCTACTTGGGACCCTGTACGTTTGGTTTACAATTTTTTACTTTGTTCTGATGGGGAGTGGTCACACAAGATTGTCAGACCCTGGAATGAGTAAGTGACATGTGTGAGATGGGTAGAGATGTTGGCATCTTCCAATCAGTACCGCAGGAGTTGAATTTAGCTTAGAGAACAAGTGATGGAAGAAGCTGCCAAGTCAAGTCTTTCCTCATTAGTCAGGGCTTGAGGAAGTAAATGTTACTTGACAGAATTATTGTATAATTTTCCCCTCCCTGCTGGACATTTTGGAAATGTTAAATAGTGGTTGAATGTTGATTCTTTGTTAAAGTAGGATCACTTGGAAAGAAGTAGGATTCAAGTCATTTTATAGTTGGAATCTAAGTTTGATTCTGAGTTTTTAGATGGAGGAAAGATGGGCTGTTCTCAGCAAAAATGAAAAGAGATGTTCTGATGTTTAGTGCAGTGGGAAAACAGGCATACAAATTCAGTATCATAGTATGAAGTGATAATAGTTAATTTAACAAGATATTTGTTCAAATCCAGACACTATTATGATTTTTGGCACTTATTATTTTGTTCAAATGAAAGTTAAAAAATTCACAAAAAAGTAGAATTAAAAGATGTGGTTGTTTTGATGAGAAAAAAAAAACTGACATCCATGTATAATTTTCTTGACAAGCACTTTCATTAAATTTTCCTTATACTAATGGGAAAATATAAACAATCCTTTCCCATCTCATAATGTGCCCTGTCCCTTGAGTGTATGATTTCAGGACATGCTAACACCAAAATATATGCATTTTTAGTTCTGTTTTTTTTTAAAGATTTATTTATTAGTTTTTATTGGAAAGTCAGATATACAGAGAGGAGGAGAAACATAAAGGCAGATCCTCTCTCTGCTGATTCATTCCCCACGTGGCCACAATGGCTCAATCTAAGCCAATTCCAAACCCAGATCTAGGAGCTTCTTCCACGTCTCCCACACGGGTGCAGGGTTGCAAGTCTTTGGGTCATCCTCTACTGCTTTCTCACGCCACAAGCAGGGAGTTGGATGGGAAGTGGAGCAGCCAGAACACAGACCAGCGCTGATATGGGATCCCGGTGTGTGCAAGGTGAGGACTTTAGCTGCTAGGCTACTGCGCTAGGCCCTAGTTCTGTGTTATGCTAAGATTTTTTTTTACTCTTTCCTATTATGTTTTACTATTTAATCGAGTTGTATCTAAGTGTGATTGAGAAATATGCCTATATCTGTCCTTCTTAACAACATATATTGAGAGTGAACTTGCAGCTTTCAAGATGGCTACTGTAGCAAGAAAATGATTTTTATCTTTAATATCCAAGGAATATTATTTTAGATGTGAGGTTAAGCCTGAAAATAAGTAAACATAAGGATAACATGTAATTTTATTTATTTAATACAAATTTTATATAATGTGGGAGTCCTGATAAGAAATGAAGACTGGGCGCATTGCTATAGCCTAGTAGCTAAAGTCCTCACCTTGCAAGTGGCAGGATCCCATATGGATGCTGGTTGTAATCCTGGCAGCCCTGCTTCCCATTTAGCTCCCTGTTTGTGGCCTGGGAAAGCAGTCGAGGACGGCCCAAAGCCTTGGGATCGTGCACCTGCGGGAGAGACCTGGAGGAGTCTTTGGTCTCCTGGCTTTGGATTGGCGCAGCATTGGCTGTTGCGGCATGAATCATCAGATAGAAGATCTTCCTCTCTGTCTCTCTTCCTCTCTGTACATCTAACTTTCCAATAAAAATAAATCTTAAAAAAAAAAAAAGAAACGAAGACTAAAAATAATTAGTAAAACCAAATGCTTTTAATTTCTATTGAGCAAAGAGTGGCAATTGGGGCTAGCCGTGAAGCACAGCAGGTTTAACCGCCACTCACAATGCCATGTAGAGTACTGGGTCCAATCTTACTGGCTTTGGTTCCAATCCATCTCCCTCCTAATGCATTCGGGAACCAAATGGCCTAAGTGCTCAGTCCCCTGCCACCCCTGTGATATTCCTGGATTGATTTTTCGGTCTTTGGCTTTGGCCCGGCACAGCCCTGGCTGTGCACCAGAGGATCAACTATTTCTGTGTCACTCTGTCTTTCAAATGAGCACACAGATCTTTTCCAATAAAGAGATAGGCGATCGCAAAAAATTAACTCATTGTATGTGATGATTTAAAAAGATAAGAATATTTTTAAACTATGTTTCTCAAAATTTTTCTGGTTTCATGTGTTTATCCTTGGTGATAAGATGTTAAAGGTTTCTATCTTCTGCTTTTAGGAAGGCAAATGGTAGGATCCCAGGGCTCTTTTTGTACTTACTATTTTATTGAGGCCTATTTTGACATCAAACCAAGTTTATCCTTTAGTTCTATATTTTGTGTCATTCTAGGCTATATTTTGCCTATTTAGACGCAGTATGGTTGTCCAGTTCTGGAGTGGTGCTTGTTGTTTTACACACAGTCTGAGTCCTTAACGTGGCTGCAGTGTAACAGCATAGCTTGTTATGCATTGTTCTATTACTGTGTCTGTATCAAGACGAATGGTTGAAGGATAACTGAACAGGTTGAGTTGCACTTCTGACCCGTGTTATCTAACAGCTGATTGCGTTGGTTTTTCTTTCCCCTGCTATCATGATTGCTTTTGATTATAATCTGAGCTCTTGGTCACATCAATTAATTCAGTGTGGTACAGTAAGATAAAAAGCTGCATCTTCTCCTTTTGAAAGGCTTCCTTCCCTTTCCTAGGGGAAACAATCCTGTTTCAGTTTTGACTGTTTATTAATGAACAGTGTGATCCATTTCCCAATTCTTTTATCTTTTACTTTTTTTTTTCCTGAAGAGTGAGATCTATTTCCCAATTTTTCTTTCTTTTGTCCTCATCCAATTCCAACATTTTCAGCCAATTTTTTTCTTACTCTTTCATGTCAGATATGCTTCAGCATATCATAGAGTGATAAACAGTATTGTGAATGAGAATCCCTGCATTCTAATCTTTGTTTTGCTGTTGGCTAGCTGAGTCAGTTAGACAAGAGGTTTTCCCTCTCAGAATCTTTCCTTTTATTAAGTTGTTAGAATTTCTTTTGGTCACAGATAGCCTTGAACTTTTTGATCCTTAGTGCTTTATACAGCACCTGGCACCATGGTAAATCTTAAATATTCACTGACTCAAGGAAGATTAACATTAATAGCAATAAACAGTATGTGTTAAAGGAAAGAAAATATTAATAGCTTCTTGCAAGTGTAAGAATTTTTTTTGTTTACTCTGTTGTTCCTTTCATTAATTGGATGTCAACCGAAAGCCTCCTGGCTTCTCTTGAAGGTGTGCTAAAATTCCCTTGCTCATAGCTTGTGTTTTTTTTCTTAATAAAAATATAGATTTATTTTGGTTTGGACAATAATTTAAAAGTCTCTTTATTTGGGGCTTTATTTCTTAAGTCTTTTGCTAATTGTCATGGTGTAAATATTGATGATTCATGGTTTTAGGGTGGAGAATGGATCTAATTATAGTGTTTGAGGTTGGAGAGACATGTTTAGGTTTTTGGGGGTTTGCTTGCAGAAGGCAGTTCATGAGAGAAGAGTGGTTATATAAGCATAGTTGACTTTCTGCCTCTTTGCTCACTATGTGATTCTTTTGTATTTCCACTGTCATCCATCACCACCATTGATACCAAACAGTTGGGACCATCTACTGTTGAACTGTGGACCTTGAAAACCATAAACCCAAATAAACACCTTCCTTATGTGTTAGCTTCTGTCTGAGTAACACAATGCTTATGACAGAAAACATAGAACCTTCATTTAAACCAAAAGATACAAATAGGATCTCATGTATATCAAGAATATGTTCATCTGCAAATTACAGAATATTCAACCGATGATGACATTGTCAAAGTCTTTAGGAAGAAATCTGGAGCTGGGGTTTTTGTTCTCTTCTACTGTCTTTAGCATATTACTTCTGAATTAACGATTGCAACGAAGTTGATCCTTCAGCCATCATGTTTTCATTGGCAAGGTGAAAGATAAACACACACAAAAACCCTGGTAAATCAATTTGATCTTATAAATCAGGGCCCCAAAGTCCTACTTGATAGATCTCATGCTTAAATACAATTTTGTAGAATGACGTCAACTTCCAGGAATACTAGTCAATCTAAGGATGTTCAACCTGTAGTCATTATCTCAGTGTAACTTTTGTCAATAAATATGATAACATTGTGTTCTTTCCCTTTTATAGTACAATGAGTTTATTTCCTTATTTGTAAATATTCTGCCATGTAATTTTTCATGTCTGCATGGCATGCCTACTTTATGTCTGTAACATAGTTAATTTGGGTAATGTTTTTGTTTGATATTTAGTATTTTCAAGTTTTACTATTTAAATAAGACAGTATTGAGCATCCTCAGTTTTCTGAATTATAAAATAGTTTTGTGAGTTTTTTTTCTCTTCATTTTGATTCTGCTTGTTTTTTATATATATAAAACAGCTGTAAGTAAAGTCAAATAGAATAAACATACAGAATCTGTGGTATGGAATTAGAAAAAAAAGACCTGGATTACTTAGATTACATTTGCAATGTGCTAAGTCTTTTATTGATTTGGCATAATTGGAGCAGCATTTGGTCAATTCAGAGATTGGATGGGGGAAGGAAATGACTCATTTTCTGATGGCTATTAACTTAATCACTCTAGCTACATGTCTGGTGAGAGTGATTTAAACATTTGAAGATCTGTTAATCACTTCTGCTTGAAAATAGTGTTTTACCTGGCATTGTGTTTCTCATTTTGGGAAGGTTGTCAAATGTGAATGGAATTGTAGTTTATCTCACAGTTCATCTTTCTGAATGTGTTGTTGACATGTGAAGACTGAAGGCCTGGCATCCGCACTAGCCCAAAAGAAAGGTTGTAAAAAGAGTCTGATTCACACTGGAGTAAAAGGAAAGATCTTTCACCACTGATGTAATGTTTATTGAGGGGAGTAACGACCTCTTTTTGAGAACTAGCAGTGGATCAGTAAGGCCACACATAGAGAAACTTGCTGAGTGCATCACCTATTATAACAAGATTTTAAATGTCAACGCTTTTCCTAATGTATGCAAGGAATCCTACTGAGAAGCTAGCCCATGCACTTCTACTAGAGCCAACTATATGTTTCTTTTTTAATGTTGCAAAATAAGGTTAATTTTTATGGTGAATATTTTATGCCCTGCTTTCTGTTATGTGCCAGACAAATCGAGGGCAACGGAAACTGAAGGTTGTTGAAGATAAAAGAGTAGTGCTGACCTTTGGGTAAATCATTCATCATTCTAATCCATCTGTAAGTGGTTTTCCAGTCGCAGTTCATATTTGCCAATCGCTACACTTGATTTTCCATTCTACAGAAGCTGATTGGCTTGTTTTGGATCATCTTCTCTTTCCTGTTACAATTTTGGTCATTGTTGTTATAGCTATTTCATTACCTGGTAGTTCCTCCACCAGAGGGGGCTTGTGGACAGAGAGAGGCGGTGGAAATTCATAATTAGGTTTCCTTCTGCTACTCTTCTTTGTGGCTTGTTTATCTTCCATAGCTGAGGAGGACTAGCATTTATCTCACCTTCTCTTGTTTGAGATTTCTTATTTCCAGTTCAACTCTACTACAAAATGACTGCCTTTGGAAGTGATCATAAACTAGAAAAGATATCATTGGTGTAACAAAAGGCTGCCATTGATTTTCATGTTTATGAAAATCTTGTCATAGGAATTTGAAGGGGAAAGCAAGGAAAGTCTCTTAACTCAACCTTGTATCAAACACTGGAAACTATATAATTAATTATAGTGAAAGCAAAAATGTATATTCTCAACTCACTATGAATCTAAAACTAGGCATCTGGGGGAATCTACTTCATCAACATTATGTTTGAGCATATATCGCATCTGACATTTCAACTGGTGTGTCCACATATCACATCAGGGTTTGTGAATTCAAGTCCTAAGTCATTTCCAATTCCAGTTTACTGCTAATGTACACCCTGAGGAACAGCAGATGATGGCTCAGGTAGGTGGATCCTTCTTTCCCATCTGGAGAGCTAAATTGATGTCGTAGGTCCTGTTTTTTTAATCTGATCTACACTTGGCTTTTATGGGGGTAATGATAGGGAATCAGTGAGTGAGGCTTTAGCATTACCTCCCACTATCTCTCAAATAAACAAATAAATACCCGGAAGCGATGAATCAGGATGCTTGGATGGATTGACTGGCATCTGATGTAGATGAGGACTCTTGAAAGAAATATTCTCCCTCAAGGATCATGCTAAATTGACCTTTTGTCTACAAGCAAATATGTCCAATTATGGTTTTGTACTGGTTAACTCCATAGAAATTGTTGTTTAATTGTGTATTTTAAAGTCTGTTATATTAGAAACTCTTTTCTGTCTGAGGTCTAGAGGATATTATATTTTGATGATGATAAAATGGAAATAGGAGATATCAAGAGACGGAACTGACCCAAAATGTTTGATTCCTCTTTTATTTCCAATCAAATGCCATGCTAGAACAATAGCTGAAGATGATTTGTACTCTTCCTGGCACCTGTTGGGTTTTTGCAGCTGCGTGAGGGCTCTGAGCTCCAGACTGATCTAAATCATTCATTTCACACATATATATGGATATAGGTATTGCTGCTTTGCAGCCAGTCTTCTGAGGGAATGACTGTAGGACAACTCTGGACATCTGTATGTGTGTGTGAATGGGCATGAGAATGACGGATCTTTGGCTTTTAGAATCCTTTTATCTCATTTTGTATACCAAAGAACACATTCCTTGATATTCTCTTTTGGGATTATAAAAATTGTGCAACATGACTTTTTTGTGTAAAATTATTTATTTACTTGAAAGATATGGTCCCTCTGATAGAGGGAAGCAGGGAGGGAGGCAAGAAGGGAGAGAGAGAGAGACAGAGAGAGAGAAATGAGAGAGAATGCTTCCATTTGCTGGTTCACTCCCCAAATGCCTACAGTGGCCATAGCTGGGCCAATTCAATGTCAGGAACCAGGAAATTTGTCTAGATCTCCCATGTGAGTGGCAGGGGCCAGAGTACTTGTGCCCAAGTGCTTCTGCTTTCCTAGGTGCACTAGCAGAAAGCTGGATTGGAAGTGGAGTATCTGGGACTCCAACTGATGCTGATATGAAATTCTGACAGCTCAGGTGGTAGATTAATCAGCTGCAGCACAGTGTTGGTACCAGAAAGCACGATTTCTACACAGCAACAATCTTTTAGAAAATAATGTTCAGAAGTTATATTTTTCTGCCTTTGTTAGGGGCAGGTTTCCAGTTTTTGGATAAAGGGACATTTAGATCTCAGGAAAGCAGGCACTAGTCATAATCTATTGGTATCAGATGGTTCCATGAATAGGAATAATTCTTATCTAGTGATGGTAGTTTAGATGATTGAATAAAGTTTTATCAAGTGGCTCCCATAACAGTGTAGGATTTTGTCTGGGTGGAGGATGAAATGGGTAGATGAATTTTTAGAATCTCACTTCTTGAAAATGAAGACACTAGTTAGCATGACTTCTCCAACCTTCCTGTTGTAAGCCTACAAGCTTACCTAGACTCATAACTACCCTAGCTCTTTCTGTTTTCCAGATTCTAGGGTTTTTTGTGTTTTTAAACTCATTCCTAAATGATTTCTTCAACCTGTACTCTTCTGCATTGTCTAAGGCAATAACCACTAGCCTCATTGTGTACTTACATTTAAATGTAAGCAAAGTAAAATTAAGCAAAGTAAAAAATTAAGTTCTTCACACACACTACCCTTATATCAAGGGCCCAATAGGTACACATGGCTATTAGCTAATCATTGGGTAGTGCAGGCATAATTGTCATTGTCACAGAGTGTTTGGTAAGAAAGCTTTGCTTGATACTTTTGGGTACCACCTATGAAGGCTTCCCATCACTTTTTTTGGATCGAAATGTCTTTGTGCTGTACCTGGCAGTGTGTTGAATATCTTGTTGCATCCCTGTTGTTTATGCTAAACAGCTCCTTTTCTTAGCATCCACAGAAAGACTTTTCAAGTGCATTCCATCGAATGATTATATGTCCTACTCCTCTGTATTTGCTAAATATTTTAACCTCTAGCTCCATGGTTTGTACTTATCATTTCTATCCTATTTGGTTAACTGTTCACAAGGAATAATTGCAGCTAGTTTGTCAGTTAATGGAGTTTATCACTTGCATCTTGTTTTCCCATAACTCATGCATCAGGCCCATGATTTGTAATCCCAGAAGTGCAACTCTCCTAGGAACTGTTTGCGAGCATAAGAAGTACTACTGTCATTCAGAAAGCAGAAGCTGTGGACATAAACAGTACATGAGACTGTTTACTCCAAATGCCATTAAGAACCACTGTGCTGGTTCTATGTTGAGGCTTAGAAGGCAGAATTGCTACAAAACCAATCCAAATTGATGTTAGATCCAAGTCTATGTGCTCCACTTCTGATCCAGCTTCTTGCTAATGATCTGGAAAATGCAAGCATTTCAGCCTCTGCCACCTAGGTGGGAGATCTGGAAGATATTTCTGGTTTCTGGCTGCAGCCTCGCCCAGCTCTGGCTGTTGTGGCCATCTGTAGAGTGAAACTGCATTTGGAAGACCTCTCTCGCTCTGCCTCTCTCTTTGTATATATCTCTGACCTTAAAAATAACTAAATCAATTTTAATAAAAAGAAGCACTATGCTTATATTCAGAATGTGTTTCAAAATATCCCTGTGACCACCATCTGCAGCACTGCTTATGATGCAGCGTTATGACATTAGCATCTCTGTACCAGCAGAAGTTCCTTAATCCCTTAGTCCCTCGACCTGATTACCTGCTGCTTTGTGTTCTATTCATCCTTCCTGTCATATTCTTGCTTTCCTCCTGCACCAGATTTGATGCCATGATTGATTTTTTGGTTGTATGAACACTTAGCTCCTTTGCTCTTCTTTATCATTCTCATCTGGCAAATACTCACCCTGGCTTTGTAGATTTGTGGAGAGGAATGCAGAACTATTCCTTACTTTAACTTCATGTCCATGGGGGCAGCTTTTGGTGCAATGATTTTAGCCACTGTTTTGAGATGTCCACATCCCACAGCATAATGCCTGGGTTCAAGTGTGGACTGTACTCTCCATTAGTTTTGTGCTAATTTACATCTTGGGAAGTGGAAGTTAGTGGCTTGAATGCTTGGACTCTTGCCTCCCTGACTTTTTGCTTCACCTTGGGCAAGCCTTTCTGTTACAGGCATCTGGGGAGGGAACTAGGAAGTGAAAGAGCATCTCCTTCTGTCTCTATGTCTCTCCTTCTCTCCTCCTCTTCCTGTCTTTGTCTCTCCCTGTCTTAGGTCGTGCGGATATAATTCCTTTCCTTCCCACTATGTGGAATACCTGTTTTGCTTTCCTCCCTTGGTTTGTTCACACTGATTTCTTACTGTTCATCAAATATATAGCTGCCTGTACATCAATATTCCTGTACTTGTTACTGATTTATCTGAAAGCTTTCTAGATATTTCCATATGTTTGTCTCCAGTTGTCCTCAAGATTCCACTATGAAGTTGTCTGCTCAGAGATTCCTTCCCATCCACATTGGCAAAATTACTATCCCTGTTTCCCCCTTGTCTGTCTCCTCATGCTGCTTTGTTTTTCTTCACAGGAATGATGACTCTCTAAAATATTATTGTAAATCCAGGTTCATTTGTTATTGTCTTTATGTTACCTGTCTGAGGTTGGGGAATTTGCTTGTCTTGCTTATTTCTGCATTTTTGGTGTTGAGAAAAGTACAGTATCCATAATATTTACTGGTTAAGCATGGTATTTACTGGTAGAATAAGTGAAGAATACTAGGTTTAAATTTGAAGGGAAGACATTGTGGATCAGCAGGTAGAATAGCTCCTCAGGATCCCTACTCGTCATATTGGGTTCCTAATTTGAGTCCCTTCTTATCCATGATTTTGATGCAATATTCTGATAGAGTGCATGGGAGACAGCATATTGTAATTCAAATAGCTGGGTTCTTGCCATCCACATGGGAGACCTGGATGGAGTTCCTGAAGCCTTGGCTGTTGTTGTGAGCATTTGAGGAATGACTCTCTCTGACTCTGATATTATGTGTGGCTCTGATAATCAACTAACAAAATAAATAAATATTTTTAAAATGTTGTTACATTTTTACTCCCCTGATAGCAATAGGAAGATTCATTCCTCTCACTGCTTTTCTGTCTGAAAGACTGGGAAGCCTTCCTTTTTAAAGTGTTCCGTGATATATTTGATATAAATGCATAATTTACATATTAATCATGCCTTTGTTCGTTTCTCATTAGCCCATAACAATTAAAGTCGACAGTTATTCTGTGTATTAGGAATTTTTAAGATGTCACATCAAAGGCTCCTTTAATTGAATGACTTAATAAAGTCTGGTTCCATGACAAAATCTTTTCACAGTGTATCATATCCGCTAAGCAGCACAAAAACAGACACAGGGCAACTTTTGCTATAAAAAATGTCAACTTAATAGCCACGTGTGCTGATTGATATATTGAAAGTTGAAAGCTGTCACTTTAGGTGGCTCTTTGGTGACGGTGACTCTGAGAACTGAGTCAGGATGGGGAAAAAGAAAAACTCAGGAATGATTGTTGAAAGTACAGCTCAATTATCAGGTTGTCAGAATTTTCAGAATGTTAACTGGAATAGATCTCCCAACATTTAAAAAAAATTCCCTTAGAATATTTGAAGCTATGAGACTGTGTCATTGAATTTAACTTTAAGAAACTTAATGACAAGGAAATGTTTTAATTTTATACCTTCAAGAAATCTGAAGAGTGAAGGGAGTGGTTGGTAGTAGGATATGTAGAAGAGAAGAAAAATTACTAATTGTCTAGGTGAGAGACAGTGGGTTAGAGAAACTGGAGTAGGGAAGGAGAGGAAGAATTAGAGCAGTTTTGGAGAGAAATGAAAAAAAATGCTACATGCAAACAGGCAGATACTGTAACATCAGAGATAGGTGATAAATGTATTCCCTTATTGTTTGTCACCTTGTACCTCATGAGAATACAATTTGAGAATTTGCCTAAACTGGTCACTGGTGATAGTGAAATTATGATCTTGAACAAGCTGCAACAGTGCCTACTATGGTGTGTAGACTTGGTATAACCTATTGTTCCTAGCTTTTGGGAAAATGGAATTAATTAGGAGATTGGAATAAGAACACATATATCAGAAATGACAACAAATAAAAAAATGATTCGCTGTTTTCTGCCAGTAGCCAAATATTCTTAGGTTCTCCGAGGGCACAGTAGTGTTCTCTTTACAAATTGTGAAGGACGCAGAAATCATGACATGGGAAGACAGAAAGAAAATAAATGCCAATTGACAGCTAACACAAATACCATTCAAAAGAAAGCTGATGATACTGTTTTAATATAACAGAAAGCATTATTAGAGATAAACAATTGCTTCATAGTGAAAGAACCATTCATTTGGAAGATTTAGTACCTTTTCAAAATGTATGAGCTAAAACTCAACAGAATTGTCAGAAAGAGCTGAGAATATGCACAATCATAATTTAGGAATTTTAAACATTTCCCTAGAACACTAAATCAAAAACACTAAAAGCTAGCATGGATTAAAAAGAAGAATTGGTAAAAGGCACTTATGTAAAACTTTGAATTCTATTAACAGAGATTATACAAACACAGAATGCCTAAAAACTGATGAATAAAAATTACTTTTACTGTGTTCTTTATGTCAGAGGAAAGAAATTAGAAGGTTAGAAGCTACTGTTGATTCAAAGTTCAATACCTCTAAAAACCCAAAATCATACCTCTAGATAATTCTCAAATCAGAGAGAGGTGAGGATAGAAAATAGTATATTTTTAAAATCTTAAGAAATAAGCAAGTGTATGAGGGCAATATATAGATTTGTAAATTGATATATTAAAAGTGAAAGGAGACATATTAGTGATTTTATCTATTAAAACAAAGGTATAAATACAGTAAAAGAGGAAGCACAAATGCAGTATAAGGAAAGAAAAATAAGAAATATTGAAATGAAATTTAAAAAATAGAGGATTAGAAAAGCAGAATAAAAGCATATTAACATTTAGTAAACTTGAATAATTCATCAGAAAGACAACACACACAAAGAGAATAGGAGAGAAAGAGAGAGCAGAAACAGTATACAAAATAAAAAATGGAGACTTACATATCAATTTCTACTGAGTAAAAGTTTAAGAATACTATGAATAGCTTCTTGATACCAATATACTTGAAAACATGCACTCTAATAAATGTGCTTGATGCATGCATTGTAAGATAATGTTCTAATTAGGAACTGAAAAATCTAATATTTAGAATGAGTCTGGCTTCCTGGAATGGAAATTAATTCATTCACTCAACCAATATTAATGAACATTTGTTGCATTTAGAATTGTGCTATTGCTAACTTCTATTTTTATGAATGAAATGGATATGAAAAAAAATCATTACAAAAGTAAAAATTAAAGTTGTTTAAAGTACTATATAAGAAGATTAACAGTGGTTAACTTACTAGGTGAAGGGCAGATTTGCAATGTTTACTTAAAAGAGTGACATTTAAGTTGTGACTTGAATAATGAAGGAAATTATCCAATCTGTGGCACGGTATGGGATCTAAAAACAGCAAAAGTTAAACTGTTTATCAAAGTGGTGAATGAAAAACCCACAAGAAATCATAGGGTGGAAAGATAGGAAGGTACTTGATTCAGTTTCAACAATTACTACGGAATATGGTACAGATTTGTCCAAAGGAAGTGTGTTAAATTCACATGTCTCTAAAAAATGTGAACATTTTCCCTTGTTAGTGCTTTCATGCAAAAACTTAACATAAGCTGTAAAGGAAGTAGAAAAACATCGTGGCAAGGAAATATACCAACTTCATTTAGAATAGTGATTGCTTTTAGAGAGGGAGAGCTAAGATACATCCTCTGGAATGGGTATTTCTTTACTGCAAGGAAATATAGAGTTACAGTCAGGAATAGGTTAATTTATTTTGAGCGTTGGACTTGTCCAAAATAAGGAACTTCATTTGTCAAACATACAGAGAATTCTTGAAGAGAAATTTAAGAGATATCATTATGAGAGAAAAAGTGCTTTTTGTCATGTTACTCAAGGTGTGATCTGTGGACAAGTTGCTGGAGATGGAGGAAAAGAAACTGGAACGTAAGGTAACAGAATTGAAGTAACTACCACAGCTTCATGGATTCTTTAAGTATGACCAGCATGAATTCAGATATGCTGAGGTGTAAAACTTGTACACATTGGATTTTGAGAATTTAATAACTCACTCCACCCACTGTCCCACAAAACGGAACTGAAGGAAAGCAAGATAATGTTGAGTTGATGTATAATCTAGTTGGCTGGGCCCTTGACAACCCATGTCACAGTACCTTGGTGTGATTTCTGGCTCCAGCTCCTGAAATCTTTGTCATTCCTGCCAGTGCGGATGCCGGAATCACAGTTTATGACTCAAGGAGCTGGGCTTCTGTCAGCTAAGTGGGAGATTTGTATGGAGTTCCCAGCTCCTATTTTGTACTCAATCCAGGAACCTGGAGCCTCTTCCAGTTCTCCCACATAGGTGCAGGTTCCCACTGCTTTCCCAGGCTGCAAGCAGGGAGCTGGATGGGAAGTGGAGCTACCGGGATTAGAACCGGTATCCGTATAGGATCCTGACTTGGTCAAAGCAAGGATTTTAGCTGCTAGGCCATCGTGCCAGGTCCAATCTTCAGAGTGTTTTAATCTGTATGCGTATTAAAGACAAACAGATGTATACTGTTGATTTTTCTGAGCTCTCTTAAATATTCTAAGAAACTATTAATCAATTTGGCCCTGGATGTATGAAAAACATGATTGATGAAAATATTAACAGGCTATTCTCAAATTATCATTCTGTTTATTTTCAGTTACTAAGCTTGAATATTAGAGTTGGAAAGACTATCTTTAAAGATAGATTTTGCAGTAAAGAACACATTAAAAAAATTCTGTTTGGAGTCCTTGTTGCTGTCAGTCCTCATTTAGAGGGTTTAGAGAATAAACAAAAACAGGGGTGAAGAAGCTCATGTCTCCAATATGATAGCATTGATAATGTACTTATATAATTGTCTTCCTTAGGTTTTGTTTCATAAAATTGACTTATTTTTCTTCAGAATAGGCTAGTTAACGTTGGACTGAGAGTTTGGCACATGTGAACCTGTGATTTACAGGGCAATTTTTCTCATCAAACCCTGGGCAGAACCATTTATTTTAAAACCAATATTTATTTTACAATGGGAAGATAGAGCAGATTAAAGGAACATAAAACCATGATAAATCACCTAATCTTTATCCCATAGAAAATCTTTTAAATGGCTCTTGCAGTAATGACAGTAAAAATGTCTCATGGACTGTGTGTTTGTGTGTAGTTTTTTTTTTGCATGTAATATAGTCCTGTAGATTAAAATTTAATTGATGAAAAATTAATAATAGCTCATACATGGTGTTTATGATTATTTTCAAAAACAGGTATAATATTATTTTTTCTTAGCTCTGTTTGCAAGTTTTGCTTATGAATAGTAAGGGATCTAGTTGAAATTTCTTAGTGGCTTAAAATGATCTAAGACATATATTTCAAGTAGTTTAGTTTAATAATAATTTTTCATTAAATACATAAAAATATATAAACTTATTTGTTATAAACAATATTGTGCAATATTGTTAAGACTTTATGACATCACATTTTTTTACTTAGTTCTGATTTATGTCTAAGTTTTTGATCATTTTTATAGTTAATATTGGAGCCATGTTTCTCTAATAGTAATTTTTAGTGGTAGTCTAAAGCTACTAAAGTAGTAAAATGTAGAACCTTTGGACTGATTAAAATAATGAAGGGGAAAACCAGTTGCAGTAGACGAGGTCTGCTTATAGTCATGTTGAATTTTACAAAATGGGCTGTCCTTGTTCCATTGTAGGATAGATGTCTGGATTCCGTCTATAGTTAGTTGCAGTCTTTAGGTCAGGGGTCAGGAATTCCATGAAAAGGACCAAGGTGTGAAAACAGTTGGCCTTCTGTTACACAACCACAACTAAGGAACTCCCGGCATTACGTGGAAGCAGCCTTAGCCAACATGTGAGTGAACAAGTTGATGCACACCGTATGACCCAGCAGTTCTATGTATCAGAATGTTTATTATGGAAATAATCACAAGTTTGGCAAAGAGGTGCATGTTAAAGTATGCGTCATGGTATTAATTAGACATAGAAAGCTGTTTATGAACTTTCGTTATTGAAAACCAACATGGAAGAATTTAAGGTGTGAGTTTATTATAATGTAAAGTTGGGCAGTGTGGATTACCAGTAATTGACTGGCTTGTATCTGTTTTTTGAAGAAGATTTTGTACTGCTAACCTAACATGGACACTGAAAAATTATTCACCTATATAATTGTGGTGAAAAAAATAAATGTATTTTTAATTTTACTTTTCATATGATCATTTGGAACATTGAGTGTATTTTAATTCACAGGAGAAAAACAACATTGCTGCCTTAGAACAGCAGAAGGCCCTGGCATTCAAATTGTAGTCACTTAAAGATGAAAAGATAGAAAAGAATGCACGTGTAATTTTTTTGGAGGAGCCAAGACCTCCTATGAGGAACTTGGAGTGTTGCTATTTTATTGGCAGGGCCATTCCCATTATGGCAATGGATACAGGGAGCTTCAGCCAATACATATTGTCTATTCTCTCCCATTGATGACTCTATCTCCCCTGATGCCATTTAACATTTAATTCATCAAATGAGTTGCTCTTGTTTGGATTCCTTACATGTCAGATTGCTGCCTGATTAGGATTTGGCTTTACATGGAGGATGTCTACAGGAAGGGAGTGAAAAACTGGTCGTTCTGACATTTGTGCAACAATAACACGGTTATTGCGGTTATTGCAAATTGTAGACTACTACTTCGACATTCTGAATTTATACATTGGTTTTTATTAAACGAAGCCTGGGATCAGCTCCAATTAACTGTATCTATCTGAGTAAGGGAGGTGGGGGAAGGCTCTAAAGTTGGCAGTGTCCGAATGCAAAATGATTAAGAATGCCTCCCCTTTCCCCACACCTATGAAAGTTATATTTATAATCAAGGAGAAGGATGTGACCTACAGAAGGTGTAGGCTTATTGGCTTATGATGGTGTTTGCCTTTTACAGTCATGTTTTGTCAGCCTTTGGTCTCTTATTGGCTGGAGGTTTAGTTGCTATAATTAACTGAATGTCAGTTGCTCCATTATAGAGGAATACTCTTAGGATCAGTTAAATTCCTCTAGGATACAGTTTGCTATGAACAGAGGCAGCTTTGGGCCAAAATTTATCGTTCATATATGGAGGCCAGTTTGATCCAATTTATTGGGGCTCAGTAGTTCCTTTGAGTCCATCCTTCAAAAAATGGATTCCATGCCATATCCTGAGAGCACCACAGCCAAGTGGGGCAATATCTTCTGAAACGAACTGCAGAAGGCATCTGTGACCTATGACTGGGCCTGAAGAGAGCCAGCTTCCTGCCCTCCCTTGGACAGCATTCTGTATTTCTGTGCAGAGGGAAGCTTGAGTCTTTTCCTCTTTGAAACTGCCCTTTTCCAACTCTATACTGCTTTGACTTCTTGCATTCCGGGTTTGCCCTGATTTCCTGTCACCTGGAAAAATACAAAATACAGTGGAGAGAGATGGATAAGCAAGAGACTTTTTTCCCCCACTAGTATTGGAGTTTTCGTCAGATGACACTGATTTCCAGTGTAAAGGGCACTCTGCTTTGGAGCAGATCTTGGGAGAAGGAGTCCTTCAGGCCAGCTGCGGGGCTAGGATCCCCTTGTCTCAGCAACTGAGAATGACACTTCTGTGAAACAGGGATATATACCTAATGCTGGACACTTCTCAGCATGACAGCCTGACAAAAAGCTACAGATGTTTCTCAACCTCAGAGAGAGAGAGAGAGAGAGAGAGAGAGAGAGAGAGAGAGAGAGAGAGAGCTTTTGTGAGTTCACGTGTTTTCTTTTTTTAAAGATCTATTTATTTTTCATTAAAAGACAGGTTTACAGAGAGAAGGACAGACAAAAAAAAATCTTCCTTCCACTGATACATTCCCCAAGTGGCCACAATGGGCTGGGAGCTGTTAATCCAAAACCAGAAGCCAGGAGCTTCCTCCTGGTCTTCCAAGCCGGTGCAGGATCCCAGACTTTTGGGCAATCCTCTACTGCATTCCCAGGTCACAGGCAGGGAGCTGGATGGAACATAGAGTAGCCGGGACATGCACTGGCATCCATATGGGATCCAGGCATATGCGAGGGTAAGAATTTAGCTGCTGGCCATCACACCGGGCCAGCACATGTTTTCTTAATCAGGTTCTGTGAAGACATTTCGCTACATTTGGATACAAATATTCCAACCAAATGTCAGCAATGGTTTCTGTTTCCTTTGGTGCTGCACCAGTAAGAATGATGGGGTCTCCATTAGAGAAAATAAAGAGGCCTATGTATCTAGCACTACTGTGTTAAATAAAAAATGTTTTCGCAGTAGAAAAAGTTTCTTACTTAATACAGCTCTAATTCAAAGATCATTCCTAACAAGAAGTCCTATGTCAGCTTCTGTTTCATGAATTAACATGAGTCTGTGGAATTTACATTTCCTACATAATATTTGCACATTTTCCCTTCTCAGAAGGAGGAATAAGATCCCAGTTCAAGCCACATTCTTTGGTCACATTGGGGATTGATAAGGGATAAAAGTTCTTGGTATTTGAAGAAATCTCCAAAGCAATTGGTAAAACTGCTTCCGGAACTTGAGGTTCTGTATCTTGAAAGACCTTTAGGTACGAAAGCTGAGAAAACTGCATTCACCACATGTTGACTAGATTGTTTTGCTTAGTAAAACACTTAAGTCATTTTAAAAGATGAGGCAAATATATTTTGTCTTCATTAATGAAATCTATCATGAACCATAAAGTTGTGGAATGTTACGAAGAAAAAAATAACCTTCCATTTATTTCTTTGCTTTTTTTTTGTATTTTAAAAAAAGGAATTCTTACCCTCTTTGAGTTCATGCTAACATTTTTATACATTTTTATGCTATGTATTTAGATGCTTACATGAGAGGAATTCAGCTTATAAATAAATTTAAGTGTGGCCAGCAAGCAAAATAATTAATTTTAGAAAATTCTCATTCACCAGACATGGTAAACCTAGAACAAAATGATTCATTTGCTATATAGGCAACAATGTATGTTGGAAAATCTCAGGAGATAATTATCTCAAAAAAGGAAAAATGAATTAAGATCAATAATTTAATTTAGATTTGACTTAACTAAGTTCTATGACATGGTTCATAATTTTTCAATGAATAGATCCTTAACATCTTACATCTGGTGCCCTAGATTTGTATTGATTTGCTGTAACCTATTCCTCAGATAACAGAAGGAATAGCGTAGCTCAAACATGTAATAAAAATGCATTGTGTCATTCTGCAGATGTTAAACAGAGCATGACAACGCACCTATGTTATTTACTCTTGTTCTTCAGAACTGCTTTTTCCTGGATAAATAATTGTATCAATCAGAAGAGAAATAAGTAGTAAATGAATGATGACTTGGAGGGCAAGTTCATGAAGTTCTAATCTAGTTAATAGATTCATTCTGCATTACTTAATTTCTTATTAAAAATGGAATCCTTGATGTACTATGTATAGTGTATATTTATTTTGTGGAAAGTTATTAATTTTTAATGAAACTAAATGGCTTCTCGGACAGGAGACCCTGACTGTTAATCAAGAGGCAAGTGACTGGCTTTCACGTTTGTTAATTATTTAAGAAAGTTCAATTGCAAGGTACAAAATAGCAAAAAACAAAACACAAGAAAGTTGTTTTTGAAAGATTTATTTATTTGCAAGAAAGAATGAAAACAGAGAGAAAGAAGGAGAGAGTAAGAGGTTTTTCCATTCTCTAATTCACTACCTTATTAGCATCAGTATCCAGTTGTGGGTGAGGCTGGAACCATCCTCTTCTCTAACATGGGTCTCAGAGACCCAAACACCTGGGCCATCTTCCACTGCTTACTTGCATGTACTACCGGAATGTGAGATTGGAAATAGAGCAGCTGGGACGGGAATCAACACTCGGATATGGATGACCAACATCAGAAGCAGTGGGTTTACCTGCTTAACATTGGCCTGAAAAGAACGTTTTTATAAGGGAGTTTGTATGCATATTTTTTACCAAGCTCATTAATTTATTCAAAGCATATTTCATATGTACCACATGTGTATATAGGGATGATTCTGTAATGAACAAGGCAAGCAGCCCCATCATGGTGAAGCTTACGCAGCGATGAGTAAAGCAGAACTTTACCACTAGTGAAAAGATGTGCAGAGTTCAGTTTTGCTGTAATCCCTTCTATTAGGATACTTCAGAATGATCACAGCTGGATCTGGGCTGTGGGATCTCAAATGAACATGTATTTGAGTCTTGACTGCTCTACTTACAATCCAATTTCCTGCCAATATGCTAAGAAAGGCAGTGGAAGATGGCCAAGTGCTTGGGCCCTTGACATTCATATTGGAAACCCAGATCATCTCCCAGGCCCCTGGTTCTGGTCAGGCTTTTCTTTCTTTCTTCTTCTTTTTTTAATGTTGCTTTCTTTTTTAATATTGGTTACATAATTGAGAGGGATGGATGCCCATGTGGTCCTCTGATTAAGGTGAGGAGGGTCTGGTATAGGGAAAGGTGGGTGTGACAAATGCTTCAATTTTTTTTTCTCCTAGATCTGCAGGAGAGGATGTGGGGGGCTACACCTTGTTGTGAAACTACATTAACACCAAGGGATGGGGGATGGTCATTTGATGACACCCTAATATGGGCATTAACTGAGTGGTCTTGATAGGCCCCAAGACTTTGTCAACTTTGTTGTTCCAGGGTTCAGAAAATCTTTCCAAGTTCTGTTGGTTGAAAAAGTGCACCTTCGTGCATCCACAGACCCAAGAACCTGCTACAAAGTTTGGCTAGGAAAATTGTCCAACCTGTTCTGCTTTCTCTCCTCTGACAAGGTTGTGGATGCCCCTTGCTGGCCTATATGAGCTGGTGGTCATGTCCTCCATGTGCATTTGGACATGCTGTCCACTGAACAGGTGTCAGTAACTGAGGAGGCCCAGTCCCAATATATGCACTCCAAAGTTGGACTACACATCCTTTCCTGTGGCCAGGATCTGAGTCTAGCAGTCTCTCAGGTGATCAAACAAGAAACTTTGTTTGGGGTGACTTGACTTTACTCTTCAGTGCACCAGCCAGTGCAGGGTCAGAAGCAGTCTGTCAGCTGCACCATACATACCACATGTGTACATACCAGTGGATGCAGGTTGGTCATTTCTGCCTCAGCCGCATATCTCATAGGAACTGACAGGTGCTATGGCCCAGCCCAGCTCAGCCAGTCCACCAAAGAGCTGGTCTTCATGTGTAACAATGGGTGGTGTGGCCTTTTTGGGGTGACTCCCAATAACCCCTACCAAGTCCACCCCAACCCTGGTTTTGGTGTGTGCCAGCATTTGCTGTGACTTAACCTGACCCCACCCACATCCCGCCTGGCTCTCATGCACAGCTGTGTGTGCTGTGGCTTAGCTCAGCCCAGTCTGCCCCATATCCAGCTCTTACATATGCTGACAGATGCTGTGACCTTATCCAGTCTAGCCCACCCCAGCTCTGGTTCTCCTGTTCACCAGTGGAAAATTAAGGTTAGCAGGAGAATGCCCACGGTTCTCTTGTCAGGCATGCTCCCACCCCTGGATCTTGTACCTGCCATGGGGTACTGTGATCAAGCCTTACATGACTTGCGCTCAGTTCTGACACTTGTCAGCTGACCCTGTGGCCTCGTCCAGCTGGCCCACACTCATTATGGCTCTCATGTATTCCAGAGGGTGCAGCTGCCTAGCCCAGCTTGTTCCATCCCCAGAGCCAGCTCTCATGTTCACCCTTGGAAGCATAGCCCAGCAGAAGAGTCCTGGAGGTTCTCCTACTAGGCCTGCTCCCAGCCCTGAGTCTTGTGTGTGCCAGCAGCTGCTGTGACCGTCTGTGGCCTGCCCCTAGTCTCAGCATTTGGCAGTTGGTGCTGACTCAGACCAACTCGCCCCCAGTCTAGCTGTTGCCAGCAGATGCAGCAACCTAGCCTAGCCAAGCCTACTCCCAGCACCAGCATTCATGAACTGGCTGGTGCTGCAGTTCAAATGTGCCCAATCCGCTCCTAATTCTCACTTGTGCCAGTGCATATTGTGAACTGGCCCAGCCCAACCCATCCGCAGACATGGCCACACTTATGCCCGTGGGTACTGCAGCCCAGCTTTGTCTAGCATGCCCTCAGCCCCAATGCTTCCACTCACCAGCAGAAGCTGTGACCTAGCAGAGGAGTTCTCCAAGTTCTCTTAACAGGCCTGTTGTCAGTAATGTATTTCGTGTGTGCAAGTGGGCGCTGTTGCCCAGACTAATATGGTTGCCCCCCATTCCTGGCACTCACCAGGTGAGTACTGTGGCTTAGTCTGACTGGCCCTCACTCATTCTGGCTCTCACTGATGGGTGTTACAATCTTGCACAACCTGTCCTACCCCCAGTTCCAGCTCTCATGTGACTTGACAGGTGCTACAACTTAGCCTGGCCTGTCCCACACTTATTCTGTTTGTGTGGCTTTTCAAATATATCTCTTTTTTTTGAAAAAATAGCATTTTGTTTACTTATTATTTGAAACACTTGCCACAATTTTCATTTCACACATATTACATTAATTTTTTTAAATTGCATTTCCTTATTGGGAAAATGAGGGACTGAGACACACACACACACACACACACACACACACACACACACCGAGAAAGAGAGAGAGAAAGAGAGAGAGAGAGAGAGAAAGAGGTAGAAAGAGAGAGGTCATTTACAGTGCCCATCCTCTTGGAAGGTTTTTGTTGTTATTGTTGTATTTTCTTCTGCATGAACTTGACCATTCATTAATCTCCACTTCCTCAAAATTGTCTCTCTGCTTGAGGCAGATTCATCTTACAATTTAGAGCTTATATTACAGACTTAGTCTGGGGTCAGCTATCGTTTATAAATCTGTTGGCCAGTTGACTGCTTCTCTGAGAATTAACCTAGTCTTCCTTAAAATACAGGGGAAAAAACTTATTTTTATTTTCTTATTTTTAAATTATTATGAAAATTATCAGATAAATTACATGTCAAGTGCTTTGCACAAAGTAGGTGCCTCTGTCATTATTTTCCTTGCTTCCCCTCAGAAAGCTGCTACTATGGCTCACTTCTGCTGGTATAACCGGTGAACCAGAGGCCTCAGCACATATAGTAGTTCAGCTAAATAAGGAGACTTTACAAAATTCGTGGAAATTGGAACTAGCAGGTGGATTTGTTTTGGTGTGAATTTTTTTTAAACCATGTATATGGAAAGTTTTCAAAAAGTTCGTAAAAAAGACAGATTATAACAAACTGCAACAATTTCATTTTTGTAGTCAAGTAAGTGTAAGTTTAGTTTCATATTTCCATGGAATGTTTGAAGTACCTTCTTATTTTTGCACAGGTATGGCTATTTGGAATTGTTTCCAAGTCGTTTGTTTTTCTAAGTCTACTCCTACTTCATTCAGCATCTAGGACCTGTGCTTGGTTTGGTTTGGTTGTCATAGATTTGACTCATTCTGCCTTTTAGTGTTTGCCCTGTTGGGTCTTCAGTTCTGCTGGCACCTGCATTTCTGTGATCTTACCTCTTTGGACCGCGTCTGGGAAGCCAATGTACTCATTTCATTCTGGTCAAGATTTCTCTCAATAGGTTTATTACAGATTGCTGCAGCTGCAATCAATGTTTACAATCTGATGACAAGTTGGAGATTAAGGCTTGTCATCACTATTTAATTAACTTCAAATTAAGCAGTTTCTGGCCTCATTCCATGCCCTTCAACGAGCCCATCAGAGCTGCTAAAACAGTGCAATGAATTCTATTAGATTCTGTTTTACCACTGAGGAGCTTGAGTTGGCTTAGCAGCCCTTATAGAAGCCATATTTCATACTTATTCATTTGCCCAAGTCTAAGATAGGTAGCAATCCAAAGGAAATATAAAAGGAGTGCAAGAAAGACACTTCTCTAGTTCTAGGAAGCATGTAGTGTTCCTGTGGCAAAGGAAGTAAATTAAGGAGCCAGTGCCATGGTATAACTGGCTAAGCCTCTGCCTGTGACACCAGCATCTCATATGCCAGTTCGTTTTTTTCAGCTGCTCTACTTCTGATTCAGCTCCCTAATTTTGCTTTGGAAGGCAGTGGGAGGTAGCCCAACTCCTTGGGCCCTTGCACCCGTGTAGGAGACCCAATGTAAGCTCCAGGCTTCTAACTTTGCATTGGCTGAGCTCTGACTGTTGCCACCATTTCAAGAGTGAATCAGTGGATGGAAGCTCTCTCTGTGTCTGTCTCTCTTAATCCTATAACTCTACCCTTCAAATTAAAAGAAAAAGTAAGTCCTTAAAACACATTCACCAACTCTTTTTAAAAAGGAGATAAGTAAACAACAACAACAACAAAAAAACACAGTAAGAAAAAATATCCTGTTTCTAATATTTAAAGAAAATATTCTAGTTGGTGTTTTTATTAAGATAAAGAGAATCAATTTAAAATATTTCACAGATACAACTCTAAAAAGATAACCATACTTTCCCCTTCCCTTGCTCAATCCTCCCTTCTTCTTTGTTAATTTTTTGTAATAATGTAATTGTAGTATGCTTTATAATCATAAACTTAATGTGCTGACAACCAATAGCGATCTTTTTAACTTATTGAACATTTTCATTTTACTGTAAAAGTTTACTTACTTGAGCAGTAGAGGCCAAAACCAGGAGCCTGGAGTTCTAGGTGAGTCTTTGACATGTGTGGCAGAGACACAAGTACTTGGGCTATCCTCTGCTGCTTTCCTAAATGTATTAACCTTTAGCTAGATCACAAGCAGAGCTGCCGGGATAGAAACACACACTGCAAGACTGGATGTCAGCAGTGTGGCGAGAGGTAGTTGAGTCACAACACCATTGCTATAATGATGCTCCAACAACATTTTTATTATTGCACAGTTAGTATGCATCAATGTAAAATTATAAATGGTAGTTTTAAAAAAGAAGAAAATAAAAATCACTCAAATTGCAACTTCCACACCTGTGTTTGAGGCTTATTTGAGTTGTGCCATCTGGTAGGCACTAGCCACAAGTGACTGTTAAGCATTTAAAATGTAGCAGGAGTGGGTTGAGATGTTCTGTAAGTGTGAACTACATACCAGACTGCCAAGACTTAGTATGGAAAAGCAGCGTTTATATCTTCTAACTAGGGTTTGGAGGAGAGTTTAATGAAGGTATTATTGACAGCGTTGTGGGCAGTGTTCAAGTAACTCATAATGATGAAGAAGAGGGATAAGATGGGGAACAAAGAGAAAACTTTTTTGCACTCTCTGAATCATTGCTTCTGTCTGCAATTGTCTTGGCCCGATGTCCCAACATGAGAGGAAATGGAAGCTGCATCTGTAGGGCTGTGCTGAGGAGAGACCATCAGCTTTGCTGAGAATGGATGGCAAGCAGGGGGCAGAGGACAGCCAGTATACCAACGCTGACATCTGCTCTCTGGAATAATACTGGTTTGCTCACCTGTACAGTGCACATAATGAAACCTACTTTGAGAAGTTGGAAAGGAAATAAACAAAGGAGAACACTTAGCATATTATTTTCTTTACTTGTTTTTTCATCAGTGATTTATCAGAAGCTCTTACAATTTTCTCTCAGTATTTTTGTTTAAATTTCCATTAAAAAGAGCTTTTACTTATGTGAAAGAACCAGAGACAGAAAATATTCTTTCATCCATTATTGGTTCTTTGCCCAAATGCCTTCGGTTGCCAACAGTGGGTTAGGCCAAAAAACTGGGAGCTGAAAGCTCAGGCCAGGTCTCTCATGTAGATGGCAGGGGTCCAAGTGCTTGAACAATGACCTGGACCTTGCGTCATTTCTGTACATTAGCAGGAACCTGGAATCAAAAGTGGAGTTGGGACTTGAACCTCAGTACTCTAACTTAGGACATGGGCATCCCGTGCAGGGTTCTAACGTCTGCGTGAAACAAGTTAGAACAAGTTCTTTCCATTTTATCCGTTTACCGCTTCCTATAAGTAGAGTAGAGAAACTTAACCTGATAGAGTTGGGCATTATATTTAGACTTAAAAGTTCTGCACACCCTAGTGAGGTGGATGCTTACATTCTGAATTTTGAATATCAAGCTCTTGTACTTTGCTAGAGATCTGTAGAATTTTTCACATAGTTGGATAATTAGGCCACATGCTGTTGGCTCTACTCAAAAATGGTCATTTAAGTGTCCTTTTGTTATTTTTGGCATCCACTGGGCAATTTAAATAGCCACTACCAGTGTGGTTTCTATATGTTCTTTTTAAAATGCTGAAATGGAACAGTTTAATAAAAGTGCTGGACTGTCAGTTTTATGGCAAGCTCTCCTAGAGATAAACCTGACAAAACAAACCCCAGACCCAAAAATAAACACCTATATAAATTAGGGATTTTCATAATGCTCCCTCGGGAGCACAGACTGACTCATAGGGAGTTAGTTTACAAGGGGATGGAAGTTGACAGTTTGACCCCTTCATTTCCCTTTTCTTTTCTTTGTAGTTCTGTATTAAAATTGGGTGGCAGTATTCATAGCTGAGAGGAGCTGGAATGTCATCTCTAATTCTTATGTATAAAAATTGAATGGTACAATCATGTAAATAAGTATATATGTATCAAATACACAAATTTAATAAACTTCAGGGAATTAAATGTTAAATTAATAAGGTAACTAATTTGAGGAACAACTTACTTTTATTTAGCCTTTATAAGGTTCTAGTCACTGTTTAAACCATCCTGTACACTTTATATTACTTATTTCTCTCAGTGTCATGATGAATCAATAATGATTATTTTATTAATTTTAAAAAGTGTTTGATAGTAAAGATATAGATAATTACAGAGAGAGAGAGAACCCATATGTTGGTTCCCTCACCAAATGTCTGTGACAGCTGGGATGGGACCAAGACTAAAGCCTGAAGCTGAGGATTCTATCCACATCTCGCCCGTAGGTGATGGTCATCCAGCCACCATCACTCTCTCCCAGAGTCTGGGTCAGCAGGAAGCTGGGTTGGAACCCAGAGGGAATGTACAAATCCAGGTACTTCCATCTGCGATGTGGGCATCACAGCCAATAGAACCAACACCCACTCTGACAGTACCTCTGTGTGTGTGTGTGTGTGTGTGTGTGTGTGTGTGTGTGTGTGTGTGTGTTTCAGATAGCGGCCAGAGGCCCTAAGAAATAAAGCAAAGCAAAGCATACTTAGTAAGCAGCAGAAGCAGAGTAGAAACATACAATACTTGACTCTGGGGTCTAAACTCTTAACCACTGTTCTACGCCATGTTTTTCTTCAACATTTATGGGATAAATTGAGAAATTTGGGATTATGGGATAAAATGATGAAATTCCATGAATGCATACTCAAGCAAGTATATGAGATATGTAGGTGGAATGTTTACTCCAATAAATTACTTGCAGATTGTAGACATGCCCCTTCGTTTATTGCTAGAAAACTCTTTTTAAATGTATCTCAATATCAAATTTACCCTACTAGTGAGCTAAAGCTTCTGTATAACTGTTGAAGCAAATGTTTACTGAATATTTGGTTAACATGAGTGATTTTTGATTTGTAACAATGTTATTCAAAAGTGTGACTTATGTGCAGGAAGGTGTCTTTAATTGCACATTTATTGACTGTGAGGGCATGTAATGTGGATTCTGCCATTTTAATTAACTGTTCCTCCTCTGACATTTCATTCCTGGCTTTAGGAGGATAGTGGATTGCAGACAGTTACCTGTCAGAAATGAAGTGAAGATGGAGAAATGTTAGAGTTGCCTTGCTAATTGGACAGGAAAGCCAAGCAAAGCTGGGAAATAGCTGTTAGCTTAACATTTTAATAATATGGCTTCATAAACCAAGCATGCATATTTTAGGGTAATTTTTGAAAAAATATGAGCTGATAAACCAATTAAAAAGACTAGAGAATTCATTGACTCTGACTTTTACAGGTTTTATATTACAAAAAAAAAAAAAATTATTTTTCTCCTGCAAATGGGCAGCCCCTAGACATCCTGTATCTTTCCCTGAAAGTTTTTGAGGGTGTTCTGTATGTCAGAAGACGTGAAGAATGAAAGTAATGAGTCCCCATCTAACATTGGGCTCATTTGCCAAGTATCCAGAGCATTTTTTCTTCTTTCACTCCCCTCCTTGATTCCTTCTTACCTTTCGCCTTCCCTCCCTTCCTCCTTTTCTTCCTTTCATTATTCCATTCATCCATTTTTTCTTCTTCTTTTTTAATGGTAAAATCCAGAGAGAACACTTTGGAGTTTAGACATACTTTCTATATTTGGTGCCCACATAGAAAGCTGAAGTTATGAAGGCTGATTTTTCCATCAATTATGCTGAAGCAAGTTGGAAAATAATCACCTCTTTTGATGCCTGATGAAAATTTACTTTATCCCCATGAGGAATCTATGGATTGTCCTCTGGAGACATTTTCAGATCCCTCCATGGCAGGAGAGCTTACTGATTTGTTTTCATGTTGTGGATTTCAGCCTTCTACACTGTCATTTAAGCTTTGTCCTTTACATAATGAATGAAGACTTAAGCGGGTATTTTATTACCAGATATCTCTCTACTGCAGGCACTGCCTAGAGAAGTTTCCCCTGTGTTCAGCTTGCAGGCCTCATTTATTTTCTTATGCTTTCTGCTATGAGCCGAGCCTGGCCAACTAAGTTATTAAATACTTTTTGTTACACCAGGATGTCTTGGCATATCAGAGGCTAAACTGGAGAAACTGGTGTGGGTGGGAAACATGTCCTTCCACTTTCGTAAGCTACCTTGGGTGGACCTTGGGGGCTGGGTTGTTGGGTGTGTATCAGCAGCAGAACTCTCTGGAAGCAAGAGGAGGATCTTGACTACCTTGGAGCCATTTCTCCTTAGTGTAGGGAATGGATATTTTGCTTTTAGGTAGCTTGCTTGGATTTTGGATCAACTGGATTTTGTATTGGTCAATTGTAAGAGACAACATTTGACATTCAAATCTTTTGACATTTAGAAAGTTAGAATGTCATTTTAAAAGCCATAATATCACTAATTTTATTTGCAGATAATTCCATTTACATTTTGCACAAGCTTTTGAAAGCTGTTTATTCTCAACAGAGAAGTTTTAACTGAAAATGTTTGATTGCTTGTCCAAGCCTCCTTAAATTAAGTCAGCGCTTGCTCTCTACTTGTTGATTTTTCTACCTCATGCACATGGGGTAAAATACCCTGTGCTGCCTATAATGATAACAGTTATTGCTGTGATACTATAAGTCTTTTCTCATTTACCATCCTGTCAGCAGTGCCTACCTCATTGTTACACTTAGTAGATATAGTCAATTTTGAAGGCCTGTTTCAGCCTCACTCATGTGCTGTGCGTTCGAACAACTCTAGAATGTGATTTATCATAGATACTGCGTAATCCACCTTTGGAAGTTTACCCACATTTCAGAAGCAACCCTTGCATCTCATGTCTTAGAAACTTTTATTGTTTAGCTGCAAGCTTTTCTCTCCAGTTTCTGTCTAAACAAAGTTCCATTCAATAATGAATATTCTATAAAGAATTTAATGAATGAGTCATTTGTTGAATGACCACTTACTTAGACAATTAGCCCAAGGAAACGCTGCATGTGATGTTTTACAAAAATGTTTATAAACAATAAAATAATGAAAGCACAGTTTGAAACACAAAATTTCTAGATCAGTCCTTGACTTACAGCTTTAGCAGGGATCCCCATTATCTTTAGCAGTGACTTTCTAACTATGGTCATTTGATTCTGGGATTATGCATTTCTTTGCCTGAAACCATTCAGTTGATTCTAATTTCTCTGGAATTGAATACATTGCAGATTTTTAAAACATGGCTTAACCTTCTCCATCTTCACTTCACTCCTCCCATACCCACTTTATTCTAACACTTGTTAAGCATGCAGTTTATTGGACATGTGAGGTTTTCTTTTCTCCAGAGATTACACAGGCTGGATTCTAACTGCTTAAAGCAGTTTTCCTCTTTCCTTAGCTAATTTCTGTTATGATTCTGGTTGGTTTCATTTTAAATACAACCTTCTCTTCCTGCCACCTGTACCTGTCATCACCTCTGCCAGCTCCACCTGTCTGCTGATCTAAGCCACTTTCCTTCCTAGTATGCCTTTAAGAGATTTTATCAATAGAATAGATCCATGAAAAATCATGTGAAGTACTCAGTTAATGCCTTTGAAATTGGAAATCTCCTCAGTTTTAAGCTTTTCTTCCATAAATTGGAGATAGTAGTGATTAATGTAACCTTTTATTTCTCCCCAAAGATTTATGTGTTTTGTAGGTGAATGCTATGGCCAGTGCTTTACTTTCACTCACATCAATACTATAGTATATGCCATTATTATCATTTATTTTATTGAAAAAAAATGAAGCTCATTGGGCTTAAAGAACTCACCCAGCTGGAGAATGGTGAGCTTAGGTTTGCATGTAAACTGTCTGTTTTCTGTTTCTCTATGATTGACATATAGCTAGTGATGATACAGTGGTAGAGTTCTAGCCAGCAAATGTTTGAAATATTTAATAACAGTTGTGTGGGGGGATTGAGGGGAGAGCATCCCCAATTCATTCTTCTTTAGCCTCTTTCTTCTCTGCATTGTGTGTGAACTTTATGAATGGGCTTCTCTCTTGCTTCTAACTATCACATTGACCTTTGATTTTCCCACATCATGACCTCCCCTTTGTAAATCATTCTGTATGTCACCCATTGAGTGTTTCATGTGCCATCCGTTATTCCTGAATCATAATTGATAGAGATGTCTTTAGATCATTTCTTATTTAAAAAACAGAGTGGCAAAGTAGGAAAGACAGATATCTTTCATTTGCTGATTCACTACTCAAATGTCCACAAAGACTAGGACTGGACCAAGCCAAAGCCAGGAGTCTAAAACTCCATCCAGGACTCCCACTTGGGTGGGAACCTGAGCCATTATCCATTCCCTTCCCAGGAGTATTAGCAGAAGATTAGATTAGAAAAAGAGTGGTGAGCATCAAAACTGTGGTAACCCAGTATGAGATGCCATTGTGGCATTTTTACTTCTTGTCTTCATGGAAATTGTGTTCTAGAAGGAGTTATGGATAATGAGATGCACATAAAGCAAAGCAATGCTAAGTAGAGCTAAGTGGGGTAAGGAACATAAGCATCATACAGTGATACAGTGTTTAGAGCTAACTTTTTAGATTGGCTAGGCAAAGAATCTTTCCTCTGTGGGGTAACGTGAGGACAAGTCTGAATGAAGAGAAATTGAGAACAATGAACAATCTTCCTTCCTTGCTTAAAGGCAAGTTTGCTTTAGTCACCTAAGGCAATAGCTATATGCCAGCATGTTGCACAGTAGTCTGCTATCACATGATAGTTTTCTTTGCCAGGTTTCTGCTAAGCTATCTTTTAGGAAGGGCCCTGTCAAAACTAATCAGTCTTCGTGAAAGCCAATATAGCAAGTGAAATCTATACAGATGGACTCAGACTGACTTAAGTGCTACCTTATTGTTCCTTGTGGTGCTAAATAACTTACCATGATGACATTGGGTCATTGACTATGCGATGAGTGTAGAAACACAATCTATTAATTGCCATACCCAAAGGATTTTTCACCCCCTTCTTGTCTGTACCAAGTTCTGTTGCCCGGTTTCGCCTGGTCATGCTCTTCTTTAATCTAACATGTAAGACCCCAAACCCCTTTTGAGATTGGGGAATAAATTGGGTCCTGTACCCAGATCATCTTACTTGGCAGACTTGTGACAATAAACTTTTTTCCCAAAAAGCATAGCTCACCATGTTAGGGTATTCTGTGAGTACGCGGAAAGGCAGTCCTGTTTTGGGCCCCCGAGGCTGATAACAGAAGTGCAGGTGAGAGGCTCATGAGTGTTTGAAGTGCAAGCAGTCCAGCTAATAGCAACGAGACCTAAGATTTTGAACTGGGACTGTGTTTGCTGGAAGCATGTGGAGAAGGGAGAGTCATGGGTGTATTATTGGAAAAGTGTGAAGGAATCCAGAAGCTGTCACCCCAAAATGTGGTTCTCCAGTATATTGATTATTTGCTGTGACACTCAAGGAGCAGTAGACATTAAAGGAGCCTTTAGTGCAATAGCCCTTAATCTGCCCAAAGCCTGGAACTGCTGAGGAAGAAACAATTTCTCCTTCCCTCTTCACTGAATATTCATGAACTAAACTCCTGTTGTAGGGAAAAAATACTGAAATCAACAGACTTAGCCAGACTTATGTCACATGTCAATATCTTCTATTTTGGTCCCATTTGATGTTCTATAAAGAATTGTCTGCAAATCATTGTCTGTTCTGCAGGCTTAAGTCTTTGTCCAACCTTTGCATGTTCTTGGATTGCACCAAAGAATAATTTCCTGTCCTACTGACAGTCCAGTCTTCTCTCATATAGAAAAAGGAATGTAAGCGTCTGCATAATTCTCCACTAGTGGTTAAACACACTTTTCGAATTTCCCTGTGTGTATACATAAATTTATTTGTCTTTTCTCCAGCTAATCTGTCTTTTCCTTATTCCAGCATATCTTCCTTTTGCTTCTAATGATCGCAAGACTGGGAAACCAGTAGAGAGCTGAAAAGGAAGGAAATTATGTTATCTGATTTGTATTTTGAAAATATCATTTCAGGTGCTGTGTATAGAAGTGGCTTAGAGTGGCAAGAAGAGAGAGAGGCTCCCAGGAGGAAGCTCCAGCAGGTAGGTGAGCCTGGATTGAAGCCCAGTGTCCTTAGTGGACAAAGTGAGAAATGGTGGGGCTGGTGATGGGTTTTGAGCTATCACTTGCTTTCTGATTTATTTATCAGTGTACAGTGCAGTCAAAATAGCATTTGTTATTGACATCTATTTTAATTTTATAATTCTATTTAAGACATTTGTTTTTATTAGATATCCCTTTATTTGTGATTGTTTTTGAGATGGCATTTAAATATGATTTAGTAATTTAAAATTTGGGTTCTATCTGGAGCAAGAATGTGTTCCTTTGTGAGATTTTTATCCATTTTGTTAAAAAAAAATTGAATTTTTCATTCATTCTTGAATCCTATTTCAGAAATGTTGTCATTTTCCACATGATTATTTGGCAGATTTTTTTAATGTAATTCTGATTTGATATTCTCTTCCTTTTAATATTTTTATATTCACTTTGTATTACAAACTTCATTAGACCAATCTATGCCATTATAACTGTCTTCACCATGGGGAGAAAATGACTAATTGGAGCTGCTTATTGATATAATAGAGCAGGTTGTGACACTTGGCAAGAATACTGGTACGATGGGTTCCAGCTGATGTTATGTAAAAATATTCAGCCATGAAGTATGCACTTGCAAAGGGCATTTTGCAGATGTCTGCAGAATTCAGATAATTTTTATTCTGAGGAAGTCTTCCAAATTAAAGATCTATCTGACTAGTTAGAATTACAGCACAACGAGGATGGAGTGGTCCAGTGGGTAATGAAATGGCCTTGAATCTTAAGCAGTAATAATTACAACCAACCAATAGTAAAAATAGATGGTTTTTAATCCCACCCCGCTTAAGAGGGAAAGGATCAGTTTGCAGGAAAATGAAGATCGACTTGTGGTTATTTGGGAATTCGTTTAGTAGAGGATGGATTGGAATCATGAATGAAAGTCTGAATTGGTATATTGTCAGTGGAACGCAATTTGACTTGTACCTGTCAAAATAAAGTGGCACATATAACCATTGACATACAATTACACTTGTAGTACCACCAAATGTAATCATGCCAATATACAAAAATCTTTATACAAAAATATTCCTCTTGGCTTGCATTTAACTGCAAACAATTAAAAACATTTTCAAGTGTCCAAAGAAGCAGTTAGTAAATAAATGATAAAATGAACATTATATAATCTATAATACAATTAAGGCACCATCAAGAGTGTACTTTTAAAAAGTTATTTTATTTATTTGAAAGTCGGGGCACATAGGGAAAAGCTAGAAAGAGACACACAGAGAGAGAGAAACATCTTCCATTTGCTGACTCATTTCCCAGATGGCCTAAACAGCTAAGCCTAGGTCAGGCAGAAACCAGAAGCCAAGAACTTTTTCCAGATCTTCTAAGTAAGTACAGGGGCCGAGCACTTGCGCCGTCCTCTGCTGGTTTCCCAGGACATTAACAGGGAGCTGGATCTGAAGTGGAATAGTTGGGACTGAACTGGTGTCCATGAGATGCTAGTTTTGCTGGTGGTGGCTTAACTCATTATGCCCCAATGCCAGCTCCCAAGAGGGTATACTTTATATTTCTTGAAAATAAGTTTACATATGCTATCTTTCATTGTCTTAGAAATTAAGAATATATACATATCTATAGATATCTATAATGAAAACTATCTAAAAGATTGTCAATGATATAAATGGGGATGCTTGCTTTTCATTGTACTTTGTTTTTTTAGTATGATGTATAATTTTGTGCTTTGTTTTGCATATATCTATTCAAAAATTACAGATTAAGGAAATTTTAGAGATGATATACTTGAGTCTTCTTACAATAACATTAAGATGTTGTTGGTTCATTCTGGAATTTACTTCATCTGACTTTTGTTTTGAGCATGTTTCCATGATAGGATTTTATAACTCCTTTTACAGTATCTTTTATTAGGATATCATTGCATTGACAATTTTATTATGGAGGTGGTTTAAACTCCCTTGTTTATTTCTTATCATGACTTCACAGAATACAGGTCTACCATTTTATTTTCCTGCTTTCTTAGCCTTCCTGACCAGGACAACTATTTAGACGTTTGTTTGAATAAATGGGAAAGTCATTCAAAGTCACTGGCTCCAATTTCCTGATGGATAAATTTATGAAAATGATGTGAGCTTTCTGAAATCATTGACTTGGTCCTTCTGGTCCCTTTCAACAACTTTAAAGATAAAATATTAATTAAAGACAAACAATGTTGTTTATTACCAAACTTTAAAAATAATTTTAGAAATTCTTTACCACCAACATAGTAAAATGTCATTGTTTGAAATGTGCGGCTGAAAAGTGTCGTTGCCTTAGACCCCGAGAGAGCTATTTGAAACTGTATTAATCACTATTGTTGTATGAACAGTATGAAACTCTTCAGAAACCCCAAAGCTTGTATTATGTTTCTGGGCAAGAGGGAGAAAAAAAAAAAGAAAAAGAGAGATGGAAGAAAAATACATTCCTAAAAAGTTAAATAACAACTTGTAAATTTCATTCTCTGTTGCTAAAAAACCAACTCATTATACATGAATGTGTAATAAAGCAAGTGTCTGGCACATTGAGGTATATGAACTATGTAGTGTAATCAGAGCTTATTTTCCAGCAGTGAAGACTGAAATTTATATGTTGGTTTTTTTCTAAGCAGCACATTCCATTTCATTTTTATTTTCAAAGGGAGAGTTAAATTTACAGGTTGTTGCTTAACAATACCGAAAGTGCTGGTTCTATACAGTGAATAAGTGAGGTTTACAAGTTGCCATTTGACGATGCCTACATATCTGTTTGTTTGTTCTCCCTCTCCCCCAGCAAGGTCTAGTAAAAATTTATAAGGCCAGTAAAACGTCTTCATTATTGATACAAGGCTTTATTGCTGGTAGGGATTCAACAAATGGCTTATGAACATTTCTAAAGGGAGAAGTAAAGATGGACATTATGAGGCAGAGAATTCTTTCAAGAACATTGAATTTATAATCATTGCTGAAGAATATGCAGAGATAGTTATTCATGACTTATGACCTCATGGCCCTATTTCGCTGGGTCCTTGATTCTGTTGTGTCCTTTGTGTGTATTTCCTTGGGCCCTCTTTCTTAAAAAAATCATCATATTCTCATTTCTGAGTTAGGCTTCCTCACTGTGCTCACCCTCCTCTTGCAGGGACTTTCTCCCCCATGTCATTTTCTTCTCTATCATTTCCGAATGCATATTGAGTCCACAGTTAGTTAAATTAATGATTGATTGTCTTAGAACACCATTTCTATCATTATCTTGCACTGCTACTTAAATATTATTAGTAGTGTTTTTACCAATATTTCAAGATATGTATGCTTTGTTTCACTGATTGTATTATAACAATTTTCTTGAGTATTTCTTATGCTCCCTGTAGGGGATTGCATACAGCTGGGTAATTGAAATTAAGTGGATCTTTCACCAAACAGGAGAAAAAAGAGAAGAATGTACAAAAGTGATAGCAACTCTATGTTGACTGGTCTCCAAAATCTATTGCTGGCAGATCTTTCTATTTCTGTTTGTGCATGCCTCTTTTCCTGTCAAGAAATGAAGATTTTCCCTCCGTTTTGAGTTTTTTTTATTTGCTTTGTTCAATAGAAAGAGGCAATAATGAAATCTGTCAGTTGAGTACTTAGAACTGAAGACAGCTGATGATTTTTGATTTTTCTGTCTTGGGTCTCAGTACCATCATATCAGGAAGTGTAATCATGTGCAGGAGAATTGCTTCTGGGAAAGACATCATCCAGGACACCAAAGATGTGGAAAGGGGCCCATCTAGCCCCTAGCCTTCCTGGTCAACGCAGCTGTGTTCATGTAGGTGAAGAGAAATCATCTCTCACCACACAGTCCCACTTAAGCCCTCAAGGCAACACTCTGTGGAGCAGTGATGAGCTTCTCTGTAAGCTCTGCTTATACTGAGGAGAGATTAATAAATGGTGGTTGTCATTTTAAGTCACTAAGTGTTGGGGTGATTAGTTAAACATCAAACATCACAGGAGCACACCACAAATGAGATAGGTTGTGCATTAAATTCTGTGGTCTGTGACACTACTTTTCAAATTAACGTGCATGCGTAAGTCAATTGGCATCTTAATAAAATTCCATATCTAGCAACTCTGGTGTGGCATTTCTCAGAAGCCTTTACGTGATGCTGATGGTCTGTTGCATGGTCACGTTTTGAGAATCAAGGGTTAATGAATGAAAGGCCATCCAATAACTCTCAAGTTGCATAGTGTACTCAAATGGATTGTGCCTTTTTTTTTTTAACTAAAATTCCATATCTTGTGTTGGGCTTCTTGTCTACATAGCAGATTTCCAATCTAGTGAAATACACAAACAGATATGCATTTTGACTGTTACATGATTGGGCCAGGTGTATTTTTTCAAGTCTAACTTTACCAGAGTAACTTTATATCCCTGGGTATGCTATTTGACCAGGATGAGTACTCTAGGAAAGACAATAGTAATAAAACCAAATACACATTCTGAGTGCCTTGATGTGAGACAAATCTATTTCTTTTTCCCTATCTTTCTACCTAAGTTCTCCTGCTGGGGCTCCATAAAATAGATTGACAAATGACAGACAAGTAAGTGAGAAACAGCAGATTATTAACATGTGCGTTGCACATAGGCAAACCCAATAATGAGTAACCCAAAGGGCTGGGTAGGACTTGGTCTTGTACAGTTCTTCATAAAAACACAATGCATGTTAGAGATGTGACTGGACAGAGGAAAAAGACTGAGTTTCTGGAGATGGTAAACTTTGAGAAGGTACACATATGAGGGAATTAATACAAGACAAGGTGCCGTTTGGTAGCATTCCCTATGGTTGATAACATTCTGAAATTATTTCTGCTGATTGACTGTAATCTTTTCTGGTGGTTAGAGGGTGTACTTTGACAAATTTGTATCCTGTTTTTAGGTAGTTAGGGGAAGAACAGAGAACTTTTCTTGTATCTATTTCTTTTCAGCAACCTTTAGCATGACATAATCTTCATGCTTACGTGGCATGTTTCACTGTGGCATATTCTCTCTCTATATATATATGCATATATATGCATATATATATATGTTGTTTCATCTCTATACATATATATATAATTTCAATGTTAGATATTGATTAAATCCCTTTAATAACTATGACATTATTATTATCATTTTACCAATGAGGGAATCAGCTCATGGAGATTCATTTAGTAGCCTGGGTTACTGAATGAGTAAAATCAGGATTGGATTCCAGATGTAATCTGATTCTAAGTCCAGGGTGATATCTGCTGTGTCGCATTCCCCCAACTTCACCGTGCAGCAGGAACCCTGCCACATGTCAGCGTTAGCCCTTCAGATTGAGTCCTGTGTCAGTAAACCCTGTGGCCCAGGGTTTATTTTTTTTTTCTGATGTGATTGTTCTTACCCTAGTCATAGAAGTATAGTTATCTACCTTCCATGTTGTATAGTTGATTCGGGGTTATCTTTATGGATGTCCCTGGTGTGCTTGTGCGTGCTTGTGTTTTACAGACAAAAGAGGAAGCACCTTTGACACCCATTACTTGATAGTTCTAATTTTTATTGTAGCATTTAGATAATTAATGTCAGCATTTTGTAGTGGTATTTAAAGTGCTGATATGAGAAAAGTCTTTACCAGAATAAATATAGATTATTCTTTTAAACTTCAATGGTCTCTTATTTTTGTAACATATTTCCTACTGTGCAAAAATAATTCAACCCATCTCTCTTGGTTTTTAAACTTATTGTTTCATTTGCTATGGCATTTATCAGATAGAAGCTACAACTGCTAGAGGGTTTTTTTTTTCTTTTCTTTTCTTTTTTTTTTTTTTTGGTATAGCAACATAAAATCTTTCATTTAAAAACCATATCTTAACAACCACAAAAAAAGGACTCTGATATGAGACTTGGTTTGAAATTAAACTGCCAGGGCATCTCTTCACTTGGCAGCCTGAAATGATTCTTCTAGATTCTCTTGAAGGTTACAGCAACCCATGTTGTTAGACATGACAGTACTCTGTGGGGCAAAGCCACTGCCCCGCAGAGAACTCACCTTAGAATTGACCTGGTTTTTAAGTGCAGACTCCAGGACCTCTCTCCACAAAACTTGATTTATCCATCAAATCATTTCCTTATGGACATACAGGCCTGTTCTCTGAAAATCACATGATAATAGTGGTAGTGATAGCACAGGTGTGTGTGTGTGTGTGTGTGTGTGTGTGTGTGTGTGTGTATGATTTAAATGGAACTTTTGGTTGAGAATAGCACTCATGGAATTTAATAATGAAATACAGGTTTAATAAATGAATAACACATAAAAGGGTATCGTTTAGTGAGACTGTAATGACATCTCTTCATAACAGGATCATTTGCTTCCTTGCTTTTTGATAAGGTCAGTATAAATTTTATTGTTTTCTTTAGTTGGGGGTAGTGACAGGACTTGATGAAAACTTGAATCATGGCTCAGAACTAAGAGTGAATTTTGAAAACTACAGAATCCATTTTTGTTTTTTACCCCACCGAGCTATACTTCAAAACAAGAACTGGAAATAATGGTTTCCCTTGCCCTTATAAATGAATCATTTTATTTATAAGACAAATGTCTCACCTGTGCAGTTGGGTGCTGCAGCCCAGTCTGGCATGGCCCACCTCACCTCAGCATTTGCCAATGTTTGCTATACCCTGGCCTGGCTCAGTTTGCCCCCAGTTCCAACTCATGCTGGTGAATGCTACCACCCAAACCAGCCCAGCCTGTTTGAAGTCCCAGCCTTAATGCAGACTGGCTGGTGTTGTGGCCTGGCCCAGCCTGACCTGCTTCCTGTCCTGCTTCTCAGATCTGCTATTGGGTATTATGAACTGGTCAAGTCTGGTCCGCCCCCAAACCTGACTCACACATATGCTGATGGTACCATAAACTGGCCTGTCTGGGCTTCTCCTGGCCTTAGTTCTTAAGCTCACCTGAAGAGCCTGTGTCCTGAACAAAGGAGTTCCTCAAACTCCTCTTACAGGCCTATTTCCAGTGGCAGATATCACGCACACTTGTGGTTTCTTGGCCCAGACTGACTTAGTCCACCTCCTTCTTCGGCAGGAACTGTGTCCTTTCCAGCTGGCCCACACCCATTCCAGTTCTTACTGTTGGGAGTTACAGCCCAACCACACCTGGTCCACACCCGTACGCAGTTCTCATGTGGTTCAACATGTATCAAGACGTAGCCCAGCCTGTCCTATAATCACCCTGGCTCTCACAAGCACCATTTGGTGCTGGATTCTAGCCCAGTCTGGTACATCCTAGACCCAGACCAGACCTGTGCCATGGGATACTGCAATCATGTGCAGTCCAGAACTCTGCCCCCTTCCCAGCTCTCATGCTCACCAGTGAGAATCATAACCCAGCCAGTATATCCTCTTAGCTCCTCAACTAGGCTTGTTCCTAGCCACAGATCATGTGTCTGCCAGTGGTTGCATTGACCCAGCTTGGCATAGCCCATCCCCCTTCTTGTCCTTTGCCAGTGGATGATTCAGGTGGCCTGTCCTTTTCCCAGTCCCAACTCTCGCAGGCAGATGCTGTGGTCTATTCCTGCCTAGTCTGCTCCCATCCCTGGCTCATGTGAACTTGTAGATGTGATAGCCTCATCTGGGATGACCCATACTCCAGCTGGCCCCTGCCCATGTTAGTGGGCGCTAACAGCCCTAGCTTTAGTGTGCACTGTTGAGTGGTGGTTGACACTGATCCATGGTAACTTTTCCAGCTCAGGTTTCCCATATGGATTGGTGCTTTGGTCTGACCCGTAAAGGTCCTCCAGCATCCCCCCACCAAAGAGCTCTGTCTCAGCACCCCTGCTTACCTGAAAGTACAATGGCCTTGTCAATGGAAGTCCCTGAGAAGCAACATATTCCCTTAGTGGTCTTCTCTCCTACATGTTTCCCTGATCAATCCATGAACCACGTATGTGGGCAAAATCCCCAGCCTCACTTCGCCTACCTGGATTTGATGCCTCAGGTCTGCATGCCTCCTCCAGCATCATCCTCCAGGCCTCCTGCAAACTCACTTTCCCAGGCCCCCCATGAGTGTGCCGCAGGGCTGTGCCCCACAGCAGCCTGCCAAATGACAGCTGTTTGCTCGGAGCCCAAATTAAGAGATCTTAATTGGTTTATTCAAAATTCCAGAATGAAGCATCATTTCATTTCATAGACTGCAGTAACTGTTCCAATGAGCTAAGTAGGAAAGATTGTTTCATAAGCAAAGAAGGGCTAAGAAACAGAAACGAAGAACAAAGACCGGGCTTATTTTCCCAAGTTTCTATGCTTGTATGCTGGAATAAGGGGGAACAATAGAGAAATAACAGATTAGTTAACACCAGGTTACTTCAGGTAAATTTGTAGGGTGATAAGAAATAAATCAAAGCAAGACTGATTGGAAAATTTGGCTATTTCCTCTAATTGCAGAAAAGATCAGATAACAAGTCAGCTTCTCTTTGGTGTTACGAAGCTTTGCCATTAGGTGATTCCATTTTGAATCTTGGTTTGATCTGTTGGGTTTTTAAGCAAGAGCTTTTTCTGAAATAATTATTTTCTGCATTTTTTTATTTGGCAATAGCTTCTGGGAAATATTTAATAGGAACCAAGTTTCCTTTCTCTTAAGTTTTGGAAACATATGAACATGTTTGAAACCATATAGAAGAAAATTGTGGTCTTTTAATTTGTATGTTTCCCATCAGAAAAGCAAGAAATAACCTCTAATAATTTTTATCACTGTTTAAATTACCTTGAAAAATTGCAAGAAAGTACTGTCTTGCTTAAATCAAATTTTGTTTCCAAAAATGCTGTTCTTGCAGATTTCTCGGAATTTTGGATGTCTAATGTAATTTGGCCATCAGAGCCTATAGGTGTCAAAGGATTACTGGTGGGTGTTTGCCACAAATCATAGTATCGGAAATGAACACCTTCACAATCACATGAACTGGCAGACAGAAGAGAATTTAGATGGAACTCTTAGGAGAGAATAAGTACCACATGCAAGGAAGAAATAAAAATACATGTTTGGCCAATGGAGAATACACAGAAGGGTATCATTAACTGAGGCTTTTGTAGTGTAAAATATTTTTTGTCATTTATAGCCAATTAAAGGAAAAATATTCTCAAAAATATGTAAAATGTATCCCATGGTTTGCTTCTGTAAAATCGGTCATACATCTAATGTTAATTACTCTAACCCACATCCTGAAGTATGGGGCAAAAATGAAATAATAGCTTATGATAGATATTTTAAAAGTTGAAAATAGCTTTGGTTCACATTTCTGTTTCCTGCCAGGAAGTTAAAAACAATGATTTTATTTCTGTCTTTAAAGTCTCCAATCTCCTTTGGTTGCTAAGTAGACAAAACTGAATTCAGATATCCACAGGAGAAAAAAGGAGTGGGTGAGTACTGACTCTCATAATTGTGGGTCCAGTGACATGGAACTGTCTTGAACGACTGGGACTAATGCATTGTATCCACTATTTCTCCTTGGCATGGAAATAGGCTTTGCTTCCTCTGAAGCTGATACTGTTTGAAGAATATTTTTCTAAAATATTACAAATAACCATGTGAATACATTGCCACAAAAAAGACCCATAACTTCAGTTGTAATAACTTTGGGATAAATTTGCTTCTTTCCACTCCTCACAGCACTTTTTTTCCTCTTCAAGTAATCTTTTTTCCTCCTTCTTAGTCTTTGAGGTGGAAAATAATAGACATTAAGATTTTTTAAAAAGATTCATCTTTTGGTTTGAAAGGCAGAGTTACAGAGGAAGAGCTCTTGCAATTGCTGCTTCTTTCCCCAAAGTCACAGGGCCAGGCCAGACTGAAGCCAGAAGCCCACAGCTTGTGCCAAGTCTCACACGTTGGTGCAGAGGACAAAGCACCTGGGCCGTCTTCCCAGGTTTCTCTGGCCATTTCCCTGGGCCACTTCCCAGGCTACTCATGGGAGCTGTATCTGAAAGGGAGCAACCGGGACTTGAATCGGTACACATGAGATACTGGCACTTTGAGGCTTGTGTAAGTTTAGGTGGACAAGATGTTAGAAGTGCCATTTCAGCTGCTTCATATAGTGCAACCTACTCAAGACCAAGGTTGGTTAATTTTTTACTGTGTGCACAACTGTATTTGTGTTTACTTATACAAAATTAATTTGTGTTCCATATTCTCTCCTTAAAGACAACTTGTTGTTGACACATTTAGGTAAATTCAATTCAGCAAGTTAGTTACTTTTTTTTTTATCAAAGAGATTAAATATTTCCAGTACCACTACAGTAAAACTATTTGAAAGCATCCTTTTTTCTGATTTCTCTGTGCTTGAATCCATGTGGTCAGAATTAAATGTGACTGTGACATTCAGTCATGTTCAAATATGAAATGCTGGAGACTGTTTTGTTCTCATTGCTTCTGATGTCCTGCAGTTCACATGGTCAATACTCAGTAGCTCTGATCCTATATGAACACATGAAACTTCCTTTTATAGAAGCTCTCAACATAAAGCCATATCCTCACATCTCAGCTGAAAACAAACATAAATATATTCAGTTAAAAATTAGAAACTAATTAATAAATCCCCTATCTGCATTACAAGTAATATCATGTGATAATTTCAAGTATCATTTAAATAATATGACTACAAAATGTCTATATTCTCTCAAATCCTCAACAGTTATACTTGGAATATCATATCTGGGTCTTAAATTTGTACTTAACAAGTTCAATTCTTTATTTTTCTAAGGTGAGAAAATTTCATATTTTTTCATAATACAAATTTGTGAGAAAAGGGATACTCCCCACCATATGAGATTGCTTAGCTTGAGACATATTCCTATCACTGGTGGGAGCACTGGGCTTCCCCAATTGAGATTCCCCAAAGAACCACAGGGATTTATGAATTGGTGAGTGTTCAGTGTAATGGATTTTTACTTCCATAGTCTGTACCTACTGATGGAGATCATGGAGGAAGTATTTGCTTTAAATTAAGAGCGTGAGATACCATTCAGGCCTGAATTGCCAGTCTTTGTAGGTAGCATGTTGATCTCAGAGGAGAGAACACAAACAGGGCTGCTTAGGAGGTCAATGTTTAGATTTCCTAAGTCCCATGTGGCTAGGTATGTTCCAAATATAAAGTACCAACCAATGATCTGTTTGAAAGCATCTCCCTTGTAGTTTGCTTCACCCCAAGTTTACTCTAATAGACTATGTGGCAAATCATTCCATTGGATAATATTGGGTTTTGCAATAGAAATCCTGTGGGAATTTGTCAAAATGTCAAGAAGCTGGTTCCTAAGCTTCTTGTTTGTCTTTCCACTTCCTTCAGATTTCATTGTTCTTTGCCTCTTCTGTGGGATGGGCTGATACAAGATGGAATAATACAAAATGCCATGTCCAAAGTTGAAAACATTTGTACATAACAAATACTACTTAAAAATGATGTGTTGTATATTGACAGCATATCACACATTTAAGCACCTCTCTTTCCTACAATAAATATAATCCTTAAGTAAAGCAGTTGGCAATGCATATTACCTTCTTTTACATGTGAGGCTAAGATTCCAAAATTCATACATGTTTGTGTCCCTCAAAGCTCCAGAAAGAGCCTTCTACATTTTAGGGGTTAAATATATGAGTGAAATGAGCGTCTCTTTGTGGGGTTGCGTTGTCAAGCTTCAGCTCTATTCATGAATTTTATCTCCTCACTGGCCCCTTTTCTTTCATAGGAGATGTTTCTTTTCCTGATCTTTTTTCTTTCAGCCTTTGATTAGTGACATTTCCTTTTCCTTTCTTTTCCTTTCCTTTCCTTTCCTTTTCTTTCCTTTCCTTTCCTTTCCTTTCCTTTCCTTTCCTTTCCTTTCCTTTCCTTTCCTTTCCTTTCCTTTCCTTTCCTTTCCTTTCCTTTCCTTTCCTTTCCTTTCCTTTCCTTTCCTTTCCTTTCTTTCCTTTCCTTTCCTCTTCCTCTTCCTCTTCCTCTTCTCTAGTCTAACCTCAAAGAAATTACATTTTTGTTTGTTACTCTATATTCTGTATTTTGAAAATAACACCCACAATGAAAATATTATTTTATTTATATCATTTGTTTATTTTTGTTTTATTCAAGAGGTAGCAAGGAAAAGAGACACGAACGCAGAGCTATACAGAGATTTCAGTTTGGCCATTCATTATCCAATGCCATGACAGCCTCGTCTGGGCTGGGGCTGAAGTCAGGAGCCTGGAACTCAATCCAGGTCCAAATGCTGTGGGATGGACTCAAATGCTTGAATCCTTAACGCTGCCTCCTAGGTCGTTAATTAATAGGAAACAGGGATTTGAGCCTAGGCACTTGAATGTGAGATGCAGGCATCCCAAGTGTTGTCTTAGCAACAGATCTGAATGTCTACCTTCATCCTGTTTTGAGATACTGTGTTCTAAAAGATTCACAAAACCCCTCCTTTCTCTAGGCTATTGTTTGGTCTATAGTTTTGCTGATTCTGTTTTTCAGCACAAGGAAGAGAACAGAGCAGAACCAATGAAGCGTTCTAGAATCTTGAACTGCACACCTAGTAGATCTCAAGATGTATATAATCATTAGACTTATGATTAAAACGATTAATGTGTTTACTAATCAGTTAAAGAATTTAACTGGAAAGCAGAGGAGTGTCATCTCTGTGATCTAAGCTTTTTAGTTTTTACTTTTTACTTTGATTCTGGCTCAAAGTTTTTAGGTTCATATTTCACCTATTCTGTTCACTAGCTTGGGAAAATTATTTGATGTCTGAAATTTCCAGTTTCTTCATCTGTTATGTGTAGATCAAACACATAGAGTTATCATAAATTAGAGTTATTATAAATTAGCTAAAATTTATCATAAATTATAGTTATCATAAATTAGCTAATACAGTTTAACATAATAAACACACAGAAAATACTTGGTGGGGCTGAACACTATGATGTAGTAGGCTAAGTCTATGTCTGCAGTACCAACTTCTCTTATTGAAATCAGTTTGTGCCCTGGCTGCTCCACTTACAATCTCGCTTTCTAATGGCCTGGGGAAGCAGTGGGGACAGCTCAAGTTCTTGGGCCCTGCACCCATTTTGGAGACCCTAGAGAAAGTTTCCAGTTCCTGTCTTCAGGTTAGCTGAGCTCTAGCTGTTGTGGCCATTTGGGGAGTGAAAAAGTAGATGTAAGAGCTCTCTCTCCTTCTCACAAATAAAATTAAATTATTAAAAAAGGCTTCTTGTTCTTAATTTTTTATTTTATATGATTATTTTCCCCCAACTTGATATGTTGAAAATATTAAAACTTAAGAAAAACTAGAAATAGGTATATTCAAATAGACACCTAAGTACCGTTTATGAGGATTCAACTTTATTCACATTTTGTCAATTGTTCATTTCATGTACATATGAATATATTTTCATTGTAGACATTGTGCTATCATCTGACATTTAACCTTGTATCAGTTAAATTCAATATGCAGCTGTGTAACCATTATCACACCTAAGAAATTAACATTCTTTTGATAATCTGTTATATCCAAATGTCTCCATTAATTTCCCTTGTACTTGTCATTTCCTTTTTTTCCTTGGTTCTTTATTACTTTTAATAATATCAATAATTAACATTTCATTTAGTTTTTGTACTTTGTTGGACTCTTTTTGTCCAAAATAGCTCTTTTATTTGTATTTCATGAGTCTATGTTTTTGAGAATTCAAGCCCGTATGTTCTGGAAAGCCGTGTAAGGTAAGTCTGTGCAGTTGTTTTCACATGATTGTTTTAAAACAGTTCTGACAAAATTCCTACAAGTTAATGTCGTATTTTATCAGAGGCATATAACTGGTTCTTTCCCATTATTGATAGAACTATTTGATCTCTTAATGAACATGATACTTTCTAGACCAATTCTTGTTTTGATTTTTTTTTTTTTGCTTTGAGCTTATTAAGTAATCTATAGAGTGATTCTTGAGTGAAAGGTGAAAATTTTGTATCTTAAGAACCTTGCATCTATTGGGTTTATTGTCCATTGATGATTCTTGCCGAATGGTACTTTTTGCTTTGTATTATTCTTGCACAGCTCTTGATTAACGTAATTTTGTGGCAACTCTTTCTCCTCATATTCACAGTAGGACTGTGCAATTATTATAGTAGGAACAACTTATACATGGTCCTCCTTTCAGCTGGTATAACAGATTTTTTTTTGTTACTTGCTTCATAGCCTTTTAAAACAAGTCTGCAAACTTTTAATTGAAGTATAGGAGGCTGTAGAAAAATGTGAAATGATATTGCCTAGCTCATTTAGGTTTAAAAAAAAAATGATACAAATGTGTAAACAGTTCCTGATTCTTTTTGGGGCTCAACATGTCTTTAAAGTAGCCGACAGGATCTTCTGGATGCCAATTCTGATTCTTTCTGATATCTATCTGCCTTAGAGCAAAACAGGATATTTCAACCTTATTCTGTCTTTTTCTTACTGTTGACCAGAGGGATTTAGAAACAAAGATTTTTACAGTAGGTGTGCTGATTACTTCTGCAGAGTTATTACTTGTGGGAGATAGATTGTAGTCAATAATTCAAATCCAGCATCACAGAGTTGTTTCTCATATTTCCCCATTCTGTATTTGTATCTCAATTATTTGATAGTGACCACCCAGTGCATTGAATCATTTGTTCCTATGATACACAGAAATCCATCCCAGAATCATTAGCTCTATGATACCACTCCCAATAACTAATTTTCTAAGCAAGTTCAGGATTTATTCATACTTTTTTGTGTGTGCTGTATTCTGCTAAAGGTGTGTATCCAGAATAGCATATTAATATTAATTGGATTTTTTATTTGTGATTATTGGTATCTATATGATATATTATTAAGCTTATTTATTTTCCTAAATCCTTAGGTTTGGTTTTAAATTCTTTTTATTTTCATTTTCATTAAAATTTAAAATTTAATATCTAAAATTAAAAGTAAACTAAAGTTTGCTAAATAGTTGTTCAAGGAAATCCCACTTCATTCCCACCATTCTTCCCCATTCATACTCATACCCCATAGTAAAAATTGTCATTAATTCTTGATTTAGGAATTATGTGTTTATTTCAAAAACAAGTAAATACTATCCAGCATTGTGGTACAGCAAGTTAAGCTACTGCTTTTACTAACATCTCTCATCAGAGTGCCTGTTCAAGACTCAGCATCTCCTCTTTCAACCCACAGACCTGTTAACGATGCTGGGAAGGCAGCTTTTTTTTACATTTAAAAATATTTTATTTTGTTTTATGATACAGTTCAATAGGCTCTGGGGTTACCTCTGGGACCTTCCCCAAGGTCCCTCCTCCTGTTCCCCCCCCCCCCAAGTAAATTCTCCTCTATTTTACAATGGCTATCCTTCATGAACAGCCATAAGTCCATCATGCTGCTATTGAAGTGTTTTTGACAGTGTAGGCATGGAATAATGTCAGAGAGTCCATCATCATACTGTTAGAAAATTTTCAGTTCTTTCATTGGGAGTCCATCTTTTGTCTGTATGCACAGAGACATACAGTGCTTTGTCTCCATATCTGAACAGCTCAGTCCCTGCTGCACTTGCATTATATATCTCCTAAAATACAGAGCCAGTGAGCACAGTCAACCACAGGATGAGAAGAATAAATTTTCATTAACATGAAGTTAACAAACATGCTACAAAAATACTACTGCGGCATCAGAATGATGAAAATGAGATTCAAAGACCTTCTTGTAGAAATAGATGTTAGTGCATGACCCTTGTGGGTCTGCAGGAATTACAATGAAAAACTAAAGGAACATTTACAATTTGCAGTTTTGTAGTGTCAAATCTGATTATTTTTGCTATAAATCTTACCTTTTTGCACTTTCTATTATTTGTATCTCTCCCAATTAGTTCTTGTGATTCATTAATTGATCATCTTAATAAATCTTTTCTTAAAAAGAAGTAAATGTGCACTTATGTATGTCTAGTTTTCCTTCTTCTTAATGTAAAAGATAGTGTGCTATACGTACTTTTTCACCTTGCTCTTTTGTATTGGTAATTCTTATCTTTTATAAACAACCTTCTCATTCCTTATTACAGTTGAAGAGTATTCCTTTATATGAAGGTAAAGTGATTGTATTCGTGGATGATGCTTAGATTCTTCCTAGTACGTTGTTATTACAAGTGATGCCACCATGAAGGTTGCATCTTGCCAATCTGGTAGGCAAAAAATATTATCTCACTATAGTTTTTCTTCTTGAAGTCAAATTTAAGTTCAAAAGAATTTTAGTTTTGCAGAAGGCTGTAAAGATAATGAAATTCCTATGTGCCCCACATCCAGTGTCTAATTGTTAACCTCTCACGTTAGTGTATACATTATAATTCTTTCTTCACATTCAAAATTCTTACTGTAGTTTTAAAAGTGTTTCATTTTTACTTACAAGATATATCTATATATAGAGAGAAGGATATAGATATACATTAGATGTAGATATAGATATATGGAGAGAAATATACAGATAGAATTCCCATCCATTTTTACATCTGACAGATCTGGGCTAGTAGAAGCTGGCAGCCAGGAACTCTATCCAGGTCTCCCAGGGAGATGGCAGAAGTCAGTTACTTGAGCCATCACCACCTTTTTCTCAGGGCCTACACTGACAAGAAGCCCAGGTTCAGGAGCTGGAGCTGGGAGGTAACCCCAGACGCTCTGATATGAGATGCAGGATTCTTAACAGCTAACCCAGGTACTCACTTTCTCACAGTTGTATTTATTTGGCCTTGCTCTTTTTATAAATGTAATTAGGTGTATTTTCACAGGGAATTCTTCTCAGTCCTTTGCTTTGAAGTGCTTATTTCTTATTGTACTTACTCTATAAATGTGTATTAAGAATCAAAAAGTATATCAGGGTGTTTGGTGCTTGATCTATAATATATATTGTATAATTTTTCTACTGTCTTGCATTTGGCTTTTGACTCTGCTGATGATGTTCCCTACCAGGCAGTAAATTTAAGATTTTTTCTGTTACTGGATTTTTAAATCCTTTTTTTGTTTGTTTGCTTGCTTTTGCTTTTCAAATGAAGGCATAGTTGTAGAAGCTTTTTCCCGTAGAAGAGCTCTAAAGAAATGCAATCATGACTTCCTTACTTGTATGCATTGTTTCATTTTTATATATTAGTATCATGTCAGTGACACTCAGAATGCTAAGGATTAGCTCCAAGAGAAGCCACTGAGTGGAGGAAAGGGGAGAGGACAGAGAAGCCCAAGTCTGGACTCTGTGTATCCCTTCTAGTCTGATGGGGCCTTTGAATGCTACTGCAGGGTTCTGCCAGTAGAAGTCAACGTTGAGTAATTGAAAGACCCAGCAAATGAAGTTCTAAAGAGAATAGTGTGTGACTTAAAAAGCAAGCTTTTTATGGAAGTTATGGAAAATGAAAGATGGATAGACAAGAGGGAGTCTTTCTGGTTGAGGTCAAAGCATACCCTTAATAAATATCAGCAGTGAGAATGAATTGTTCAAGGATCTTGGCTTTGCCTCTTTTTTGTTTTTTCATTCTTTTTTTTTAATGCCCTCATCACTTCCCTCATTTTTATGAACAAATTACTTTGTGTGAATAACAATTATAATGAATTGTTTTGCACTTAACCCAATTTGTTCTTTCCTCGAATCTCCAAAGAACAGTTTGAAATAAGTAAGAAATAATTCTCTCCATTTTGAAAATGAAGAAATAGTTTGTAGGAGTAAGGGAATCTTTGAGATCTTGTACTTAAGAAGTGGTTAAGTTTTTGAAGTTCATGCCTGTATTGAGTTATGACTGAAGGATTGCCTATGTGGTAAATGCTCAGTGGCACACTGATGCATGTGAACAGAGCTCTGGGAACCCTGGCTTTGGTTTCAGTTTCAGGAGTAGTTGCTTTTGTTTGCTGGGCAGCCTGTATCATTGTGAATCTTGCCTTATTGCAGGTCTGGTGGATTCTGCAAAGGTTTGTTAATGTTGAATTAATATATTCATATGAAAAAGTATAACAATGAGAGCATAAAGCTTGTGTGAACATTGCAGGGGTCTCTTTGGGGATTCACTCCATATCACTCCAAGCAATGAAAAGTAAAAATGGCAAGTTATATTAGCTAAGTTCAAGATACAAAAGGCATTATTAATTTCACAGGAAGTGTAAAAGGATATGCAAATATGATCAACTCCTGGGAAAACTTTGCAATATACCACTCCAGGCTTTGAAATTATGCAGTTTAATAAACACTTGTTAAGAAGTTTCATACTCCAAGCATTGAATTTTAAAGCACTGTTTCTGATCAACTATTATTGAGAAACAATATTGTTTTCCTTAACTGTCATAAGTTTAAAGCTGGAAGTGGGGGGTAAGCAATTATGGGCTTATCTGCAGTAGTTACGTGTTTTTGAGAAAGTACAGATGAGTCTAACAAAAAAAAAGTTCATGTTGTTGCTTTTCAATTAAAAGTGTAATTTAGAAGCGTAGGCCATGAGACTAGAACCTGAAGTAAAAATGTCTAAGGCAGTTGTGTCTATTCAGTCTCTGGCAGAGAATTATTCATGGATTTCTAGTTAGCACAACCCTTCTGAGAGAAATTTTCACATCTTTCCCCACAACTTTCTTATATATGTGCTTCCTTTATAGAATCTATCCTATTTGTTTACAAACAGAACCAAGCTCCTATAATGGGAGCGACCATGCAGTTGTTGTACCGTATTTTAATACCTTAAACGTTGAACTGTGCCAAAGGAGGTCCTGAGTAGTAAAATAGGATTAGTTGTGGGCTTGGGAAAGTAAAAAAAAAAAAAAGAGGTTATTGTAATGTGGATTGTATAACAAAAGTATCAACCCAGGAAGACAGTTCCAAAGCTGGGGTCTATAGAAGAATGAGGCTGAAAAAGGGTCCCGATCTGGGAATAAACAAAGAAAGGGGCCTGTGTGACTGTCACTGGGTACAGCTGGACAGTTTCTGATGGCCAGTGGGCCTGATTATTTTATAATTTAGGCAAAACAGACTATTTATTTCCATGTCTGCCATTTAAAAAAAAAAGGATATATTACCACCAAAAATGGAGAAGGATGAAATCTTAGGATTTAAAGTGAGGTGAAATATTTCCAGAAAGACCTGTCAGAGTTTTTATTTTCTCATTTTTGTGTGGGTCATCAGTGTTTTACCTACACACTCAATGTCCATGGACTGACATTTAGAAAATGTAACACCGATAGCTGGAAAGTCTTTTCATTCAAGCTGGAGAAGGCTTGCATTCTGTGAACTGTTGGGTTTGCATTTTGGTGCCGTATTTGATAAGATGGATGGCTTTGGAATCACATATCATATGAATACCTCAATTTCAGTACTCTGTTTGCTCACCAGATTCTGTGAAAGTCAAGTGTAAAGTTGTTTGCTGAAGTTCTATAGGCTTAATACCTGAGTGTTTTTTGATCTAAGGCTCAAAAAGGGAATGTAATGAATTGTAACATAGTGCACTGTCCCAGAAAATAAATGGTATTTCACCAACCCACAGTCTGTGCAGTAGCCCGTCTTCTTACATTTTCTGAGAAGGGTTGTAAAAGAGAAAATTTAAGATGACCTAAATGAAAAAGGCATTTACTGATTTACATACTTGAAAAGTATAGATGCATATGATTTCTAGAATTCTGGATCATGAAGAGCAAATGACACATCTTTTGTTTGTTCTTAACCAGTGTTTCCACCTAATGGAAAAAAAACACTTCCAGGAATACCTATCCATTTAATTCTACCAGATTAGTATCCTCATTAAAACCAATAGTCCTAGTTGAATATTGAATGCTTTTATTTCATTGGCACTGTCATGAGTACATGTTTTAGGTGATCAATCAGGTTTTGGTTATGTAACTATCTCTGAAATTGTTGGTGCAGTTATTCTCTCCTGAACATCATGAACTAAGAGTAAGAGTGAAGTGGTTTCCCAGAACACTGAATTGCTGTTGAAACAGGTATCTGAATGATGGGCAGGTAGAACAGCAGAGAACTCTTATCAAGTGGCAGTAATGTGCCAAATCAGAAAAACAGCCAAGAGAACTGCTGTGGCGTATCTGGGAAGGTTTCTCAAGGCTGTGTGTAAGGCATTTTCTACTGCCTGCCACAACATCACTGTTTAGTGGTAGACAGTGTCCTTGGCATAAATTAAATCCTAATACCAGTAAGTGGAAATTAAATAGGTTTAATGGGATCTTCAACCTATTCAGGAATACCCATGACAGTAGCTCAAGCCATTGATGTTTAGAGGCAAATAACTTTACCCCTGAGAATGTCATCATTTAAATGGCCCTATTGATTTTGAATTTTGGCAGCACTTCTTTAACTCTGGAAGGCTTCAGGATGTCTGAGGAGAGACAGGTTAGGATATACCAGCCTTATGTTTGGCCGTCAGTCCTGAATTTGACTCAGATTAACTTAATCCTCTGTTTTTAGCAGTTTGTCTAGAGTCTCTGGGAAATTAGAGAGCTTCGTTTTGTGTTTCATGTTTATTGATGAATCGATTTGGAAATCTCTTAGGCGTTGTATACATTCTAGTCACATATGAAAGGCTCCCTACTTGATTGAAACATGTGTAATTATTAAAACAACAAGATTAAATTCAAGTTTACAAAACAAATTTACACATTACCTATTTTGGTAATTTTTTTTCAAAGATTGTCTGTTGTGCAGTAAACTGTACTAAAACACTGTAACATAAACCAATGATGATTTATTATTTCTTAAGGTTCTATCGGTCATGAATTGGGGCATGGTGAAGCTGCATAGGCTGGATCATTCTATAGACTGCAGTCACCTGCTGGCATCGCTAGCCTGAAATTTTAAAGGAGTCACTCACATATTTAGTCATGGGTGTTGTCCAGCTGATCTCAATGTCTCCAAAAGTTGTTACAAATATTTGGTAGTCTAGACTAAGCTTAGACCAAGCTAAATAAAAATTTAAAAAGAACAAAAAATAACAGTGAAAGCTACCAGGCATTTGGGGGACTACACTGAGAACTAGATCACTGTTAGAGCTATTCATTGTGTGGGCCAGAACAAGTTCCTAAACTAATCTGAAAAGTTTCACAGTGGAAGCTGCCAGACTTTGTGAGGAGTTTAGCTGAAAATGCTGATGCTGCCTCTAGAAAAAAAAAAATTGCATATGATTGGGATTTGATCTGTGAAAATTCAGTCATGTTGTTTGCATTCCTATATCAAATATGGATTTATTTTCCTTTGTACCCTCAACTCCTTGGTGTAATTTGAAACATTCAGGACAAGTAGTTGATAAAAAGAAACAAGCAATAAAACACAGACACTGAGTATGAATTGAGAGAAATGAGGTGTGTTAAGCATGTCTTAACTGTAGGCATGTAATCTTAACCTTGCTTGTCTCTCTAGAGTCTGCCACTGTGATCCCAGGAGTCACAGATCAGAGTATGTCTTTTCTTCATGGGTTCACATGTCTTGGAGTATTAAAAAGGTCCTCACCTGGGAAGTAGGAGACCCAGGGTCCAGGGAGGACTCAGTTGTCAACCTGCTATTTTTTTTTTTTGAAAATTCATTTTATCTCTTAAATTGTATATACTCCACATCCAAACCAAGGAGATAGGACCAGAGAGCCCCAAGATTCTTTTTAGTTCAGCTACTCAGTTAGATTCTATATAAATATTCATGTTTATCAGTCAAGTATAGTAAAGAAAATTTTCTTTTGTTTTTCCACAGAAAGCAGTGTTTATAGGAAAACTCAAAGTCTTTGCCATTTTATTGTCTTTATTCCCTCTCTTCCCGTCACCCACCACCAAGTTTTTGGTGCCTTCTCACTTGTGGTTGATTCTGTCCAAGATCCAAACATTAAGTAAAAGGGAGCTTTAATATTCCATTAGATTATTTACTTTTTTGTCATGCAAAACATCAAAACAAATTTAACCATATTTCAAGGAAAGATATATGTACAGAAAGTAAGAATTCCAAGCAGAAAGATGTAGAAAAGTCAAGAGAGGATAAAGAATAGGAAGAAAGTTGCTCTAGAGAATCTTGACCAAGCCTAAACTTAAACCTTCTCTGAGCTCTGGGCTACCTAAATGGCCAAAGCAAAAAAAACAAGTGGGTACTGTTACTTAATGAAGGAAAAATATCCCTCTGTCAGGAGAAATGAACTAATTTCCTTACAATATAGATTATATGGATTATATTCATGATGTTTTTAAAATATAATTAATGATGTTTGATACCATACTCAACTGAAGGTTGCTGTAAGAATAATTTCTCAGCTTCATCCTGGAAAACAAACCACAGCATGTTATCTATTGGAATTCCGAGAAGACATTTCTACACAGTGCTAATGTTTATAGGTGGGATGGTATCGGCCTTTCTAATGAGCTAATGTATGGGAAGTAGAGAAAATGAAGAACTGAGCATGTAAAATCAGTTTCCTCCTGTCCTCAACAAGGAAGCTTAATTGAACTGTAAATGGGAACAGAAAGTAGGACTCTGAAACTATTGCTTTTTATGGCCATAACTAGTTGGAGTTTGTCTCTTCACAGGCATTGCTAGAACATGTTTTCCATTTCTAGATTAGATTAAATACTGTGTCTTCTGTCTTGGTATCAACTGTTTCTATCTTCTTCTAGTTTAGCACATTTCTATTCATTGTTCCCATATTCTGCATCATTAGAATTTGTCAGAAGTCACTGTAGTATTTTGCTAAATATCACTGTCCTGATGAATGTTGTTACATGAAATGATGCTTTTGCTGTTCTTGATCTCTTAGCCTTTTGATGATACTGACATATCAATTATGGGAAACCCAGGAAAATTTTAAGCAGAAATAATGGCTTTTTGAGTTCTTCTCATGAATATCAGATCACTTTCTTATTAGCATGGGCATCTTGCCAAGATGTTTGAATGCTTATAATTGGGATGGCAAGTGTCCTGGGGGAGAGAGCTTATTTGCTTGTATGTGCTATTTGGCATTTGGCCTATTTTCACAATTCATGGATATTAATCCCCAAATAACATAATAAAATATGTCAAATAAACCTCACATATTGAATCATGTGGAAGAACTGGCACAAAGGTATATGTTTTAAACATAGCTTTGTATCGGAGTTGGCTCAACTGGCTAATCCTGCACCTCTAAACATCAGTATCCCATATGGGCACCATTTTGTGTCCTGTATAATCCACTTCCCATCCAGCTTCCTGCTTGTGAACTGGGAAAACAGTGGAGGATGGCCGAAGTCCTTGGGACCCTGTACGTGTGTGAAAGACCCTGCACCCATGTGGGAGATTCATAAGAAGGTCCTGCCTCCAGGCTTTGGATCAGTTCAGTTTAAGCCATTGCAGCCATTTAGGGGTGTGAGGCAGCAGCTGGAAAATTTTTCTCTGTCTCTCCTTTTCTCTGTAAATCTGCCTTTCCAATAAAAAAAATTCTTAAACAAAACTTTTGCAAATTCATTTTTTTATTTCTTTAACTTCAGCTGTTTTTGTGGTAGACATTTATTGGGCACCTGATAATGCCAGACAGTGCTCTAGGAAAGATGCTATTGCTGCTGTTTTAATTTTGTTTTATTTAGTGAAAAGGGAGAATAAGCACATGAACCAATAAATTCACATGATAATTCAGGAAGTGAGGGTGCATTTAGAATCATAAGACATATTAATATGTCAGAAACTGTTAGAGGAAGGGACAAATAGCTGAGGCATTAGAGGTGGATAATGTTTGATCTGAGAATTAAAAATCAAACAGGACAGGCTATCATGGTGGCGTAGAAAATAAATCCTCTGCCTTGCATGTCATATGGGCACAAGTTCATGTCCTGGATGCTGTACTTCTGATCTAGCTCCGTAATGATGACATAGAAAGACAGTAAAGGATGTCACAGTTCCTTGGATCCCTGCACTCATCTTGCAGATCTAGCGGAAACTCCTGTCTCCTGGCTTGAAATTGGCTCAGCTCTAGCCATTGTGGTAAAGAAGTCAAGAAACATCTTACTTTGTAAAAGATTTGGGACAAGGTGTTCCAGGTAGAAATGAGAGTAAATAAAAAAGGCTCTGCTGAGAAAATAAACTTGTGATGCACCAAAAAGAGGCAAAAACAAAATATTCCAAGTGACCAGAAATATTGGTGTGGGTTTAGAAACGGTAATAGGAGATTGGGGTGGAGAAGTGGAGGTTGATCAACTTTTGTAGTACTCTATGGATCTTGATCATGAGTTGAAATGTCTGTAGATCAACTCATGCAATAATCGGTTTTATATTTTAGAATGTTACTCTTGCTTATGGATTTGCTGATGTGAGCTTTTCAGTGGCTGAAGGACCACTTTTGGATGTAGATGGTTTCATTTGCAATGCTTTGGATTTTTAATGATAATTCATTTAAAAACTTAAATTTAAGAAAATTTTGTATTAATTCAAATTCTTACATAACTTAAAATGTTTTATAAAAAAAACACTTAACTTTTTTTTAGCTAGATAAATTATTCAGCCTGCATTTTAGAATACATTTTTGCTTTGTTTGTAAACTCTGTACATGCTTGACAGGTAATTTTACAACCTTAATGTCAAAAGATTTCCTGAGCATTGAAGCCATATTTTTAAAAAAAATACTAGTGTACTAGTGACTCTAAAACAACATTCAGTTATGTTGGGGATCATAGGACCACTTATAAAAATTTTCTTAAGCCATCATACTTAAAATCAGAACTTAATGATCAGTTATATATTTAAAACTGAAATTGTAGGTATAAACCATCTTAGTCTTAAATAGTGTACCTTTGCTTGAATATTATAAAAACTTGATACAGGGCCAGGCTCAGTAGCGGCTAAAGTCCTCACCTTGCATGCACCCTGGATCCCTAATGGGCACTGGCTCTAATCCCGGCAGCCCCGCTTCCCATTCAGCTCGCTGTTTGTGGCCTGGAAAAGCAGTTGAGGAAGGTACAAATCCTTTTGCTTAGGGTTGTAGTGAGGAACATACTGAGAAATCTATATGTAAAATGCTTAAGACAATGCCTGGCATATAGTAAGGACTCAAATTGTTTAGTTTCACAGTTATCATCAATTATGCTGCCTTCCAATATTTTGTACCCTCAAATAATTATAGGCCTTTTGCACCTGTTTTAACCTGGGTTTAGTAAGTTTCATGATATGCAAAAATACAAGACGCCTATTAAATCAAAGGTTTCTTTAGGTTAAGCAAGCACAGCGGACTGATAAGCAGTCTGTGGTAGAGGCAGAATGTGAGAGAAGATAAACTTATCTGTGAGTCAAGTCTGGGAAATCTAACTTGGTATTTCAAGAGTATGCTGGTGGGGAGCTATTCAAAGAGTCTATGACTGATCGGTTTTAAAAATTATAGGAGGATGGCACAAGTGCTGGTAGAATTATAGGGTAGGGAATTCAAGATCCATAGAAATGTCTCACCAAAACAAAATTCAAACAAATTGTCATCATCAGAAATGTGTTCCAAGATATACTGGCTTATGCCTTTGAATTAGTTTAAGTGTATAGGTTGTGAGAAGGATAAACAAATTAGTAAGGAGCAGAGCTCATTCCAAGAGGAATTTGCTCCTCACCAGGTGTCAAGTGGGCCATGTTGAAGCCCAACTATGAGAAGACATTGGTGAACATCTGTGATTTCTGACATACTCTCAATTTTTATGTTTTCTCCACTATTTTTTCCCTATAAACACACTAATTAAGCCTTACTGTATCTATTTTACAGATAAACAAAGGAGTGATTAAGTAACATTTCCTGTCTTACATTGAGTGTGATCAGCCGGAATCAAACACAGACCTTCCTATTTCAAAGGTTATGATTTTTTTTCCTTGATAGCACACAGCCTCCAAGGTGATTTTAAGCCAAGAGCATTGGCCTATTTAGTCTTAAATCTCTCCCGCTGTCTTAGTTCATTTTCGTTAGAGACTTGGTTCTTTTTAAAGAAGAGAAATGAGTTTGGCGCACAGTTCTGCAGGATGGGAAGATCAGGATTAAGGGAGCACTTATGATGAGTGCCTTCCTGTGTTGTAATCCCATAACAGAGGGCAGAAGCACAAGAGAAAAGGAGGGGCCCAGACTCACTTGTACCAACCACACTGTCCTGATAGCTAACACACTCCTGAGATAATGGTGTTCATCCATTTATAAGAGTGCTGCCCAGTTCCTTTTAAGAGTTCCAGTTCTCAGCATTCCTTCATTTAGGGTTAAATTACCAACAGATTAATTTTAGGTGGTGCACACAAACCATTGCACTTGTGATATGCCATGATTGCTGACAAGAAGAAAATATGTTGAGACTGCAATGCAATCTCAGTCTAGAATTGCAGCTCTTAGTAGAGAGGGCTTCCAGAAATTGGGTTGGAAGGAAGCCCAAGAAACAACAGTGACAGTAGCAAATATTCCTTGTTTTGTCCTCAACCTGATTACTCTGACCTATACAGGATTCTGGTTCTATCTTAGAAAAAGAAAAAATTGTTTACAGCACTGATTCTTTTTATTAATTGATTACATTGCATTATGTTTTATAACAGTTTTATAAGCACTGGGATTCCCCCCTCCCCTCCCCAAGACCCCTCCCCCACCCCATGCTGGATTCCTCCAACCTTGTTGCATTACCACAGCTCAAGTTCAGTTGAGATTCTTTCATTGCAAGCATCTACCAAGCATAGAGTCCAGCATCTTATTGTCCAGATAAGTTCAATGGTTTCTTGGGGAGACCATCTCTGGTCTAAAGGTAGAGCCGGCAGAGTATCATCCCAATCAATTAAAAGCCCCGACATTACATCAGTAACAATTTATAACGTAATGGAATTAGTTGACATGGTATTGAGTAACCAGCATGTTCAAAGAGAGAAAAAAAAAGAGTGCAAGTTCTGAACCACATCCTATGACTTCTACATTGACATTTCAATTATTAGTTTATATACAACTGGGTTCTATACACCTTAAAATGGCTACAGATTACTATTCAGCTGTCTCATGTCTATTTTAATTTTAGTATTTAGCAGTTTATAGCGTTGAAGCATGATTTTGCAGAACCTGGCTGTTTTTTGGGTAGTCTTAACTCTATAACTCTAACAAGACATATGTCAACAGTTTATGTGAACAGTTTTAGGTGGGGTGTGCAGAGAAATCTTCAATACCCTAGTGAGGAGTAACTAATCTTTGTGTCCCACCCAGTGGTTATAAGTGCATCCCCACTACCCGTTTCCTGTCTGTTTCTAAGCTTTCCTTACAGCACTGATTCTTACTGTCTGAATGCAATGAAAGGTCTAAGGGATCTCTAAGAATGTATATATAGCCCAGTAGCCATGCCATACCACATTCAGTTTCTTAGAGTTCACAGAGCTTTTGAAACTAGTGAAGGGTTTGGTCTTGAGCTTAACAATATCTTTAGACCAAGAATGTTTAGACCAAGATCAAGAATGTTCATCCCCTTCAGAAGTCTTTTCTTAGAGAGTGCTGACATTATTGCAAATGTTGTTGTGCTACTGCTGGCAGCAAACATTTATTTAGAGTTCAATAAATACCAGCTTCTATTTTATTTAACTCTCTTTAAGTTCCCATAATCCACAAAGTTGATCTTGTGTGTGCAGATAAGGAAAAGATGCGGAGTAATTCAATAATATGCTTTGGATGACAGAGTAAGTGGGAGCGCAATAAATTGAGCTTACTAATTTCCTAATTTTAAAATGTTAACTTTCAATCTTATAGGTGGTAGTGAGGACAATGTTTACCATGTACCATTAAATAAATAGTGATAGTCTGTTCTAATTGTGTTTGCTCAGTGGTGACAAATTTCATCTGCCATATTTTTTGAAATTAAAATTGTATTTATTTGAGAGGGAAAAAAGGGAAACAGAATTCTCATCTTCTATTTCACTTTCTAAATGCCTGTTGGTATTAAAGTGTGGGTCTCTCAAATAAATGGTAGGAATCATATTACTTGAGGCATCGTCACTGTCTCTCTTGGTCTGCTTTAACAGAAAGCTGGAGTCAGGAGCCATGGAGAGGGATTAGGCCCAGACTCTTAGGTGTATGATGTGAGTGTCGCAGCTGCTAGGCGAAACATCCTCTCCACAAGACATTTTGCCCGTTGAACTGTCAGGGAGAAGCAACTAGGGTGGTTTGTGTACTTTCAAGGAGTCATCATGCAGAGAATGGTACATGTATCAATACAACAAGACCAGGCATTTTTTGTGGGAGAACATGCATAGCAACAAAGGAACTTGTTGAAAGAACCACAGTATAGAGTACATCCATAGCTCTCCGGAGCAGCTGTGAATACTTAGTTCTATAAGGCAGTTACTAAATATTTTCCTGACAGAAAAAACTAGCCCAACTTTACCTGTGTCTCTTTGGAGAAAGCCTTGGGTGGTTATCAGGAAAAAAAAAATCATGGCTTAAAATCCTTCTGTCTCATAGGGAGAGAGAGAGTTTACATCTTTTTTTCCCCTAATTATTCTTCTATGGTTCTTTGAAGATTTTCTTATGAAGCAGAGTACAATCTCTCTATTTTTCTCTCTCTTATTTATTTCCCACCTTCTGTCTCTCCCTCATTCATTCCTCCAAAGAGAAAACCAAACATCAAAAAAAAAAAAAAAACCAAATCCAATGAGTCAGGCATACTACCCTACAGACTTTCCATGCAATCAGAGACTTTGAAGCTCAGGGATAGGAACGCAAGAATTATAGACATGCTACGGAAGTGTCCCCAGTGCATAGGGGAGTAAATGAAGAATAATCTTTATTTTTGGGACCGAGAACAATTTAAGGATCTTTGCCTTAAAATTTAAAAGCAAAATTCCTCTGGACTTGTGTGAATTGTTGTCAGTCCTTGATTATGTTTAGACCCCATAATTCAGAGATTCCTGAAAGGACGTAAGCAGTGTTACAGCCATCATAAATTGTGTTACTCTTTCCTGTGGTATTGCTTGAGTTCTCTGAGTAAGCATTAAGTCAGCATTCTCTTTAAATCATTCTGAGAAGGGGTTTGTCACCAAAAATGATCAAATGATCATTATTTTGTGTTCTATTTTCAAAAGTGAAACTGGTACTATGGGCTAATGACTGAGGAAAATGAATTTTAAGTCATGTGGAGGGTTTTTTTCTTTGTTTTTCAAATTTGAGACAGAAAAAGAAGCAGACACACAGAGAGAAGAGTTTTCACTCAATGGAAGGAGGGGAGTGAAAAACCAGGAACTTTTAGCTCAATCCAGTTACAAAGAACCCTAACTACTTGGGCCTACTAGAGTCTGTCCGAGCAGGAAGCTGCAGTAAGGACCTGGAGCTGAGTCAAACGCAGGCCCTCCGAGGCAGGATATACACATCTCAACAAGGTCAACCACTGACCACTAATGGGTTGTTTTTGAGCCATAATTTTTTATGTTTGAAATCTTAGAAAATCTTGAAGCAATATGAAAATTGCTTCAATAGGAAAACCTTGAAGCAACTTATGAAAATTTGGAGAATATAAATTTCTGTTACGTGAGAATTTTTCTGAGTAGAAAAACTAAGAAGCCAGAAGAAAGAAGCAAGAGGTGACTGGAGGAGAAAGATATTCTTTTGCTATGTAGAATTTGGTTACTTTTTCCCTAGGGTGTCTCACATGAAGTATATATTTTGGTGCAAAAGGGAGTGGGGGTACACTGAATTATAAGATTATAGATCCATGAAATAGATAATTTATGTGGGAATATTAGCATCTTGCTACAACTTTTTAAAGTGTGTGCAGTCATTTACTGATTGCAAATGTGGTTTGCAACAAGTAGTCATGAGTGAGAGAAAAGTGAAAACATTTTTTTAACATGAAATTCGTATGACACACAGAACAAAGCTGACAGTTATGACAAATTAAAACCCCTTTGGGGAGTATGTCACCCTGTGAGGCACCCAGCAGGCAAAACATGGAGTTCCTTTCAGAGTGACTTTGCAAAATGCATTTGCCTAGTTGTATCATGGAAAAAAATTGTTAATTACTTGAATTATTTTTGTATTTGCTGCATATACTACTTTAAAAACCATATTAGGACATTTGGCATTCTGACTGACAGGTTAAATCTGCCTGCATTCCTGTATGCCTTCCTAGCTTGCATAGAGTCTTTTAAGATACAGTTTTGAAAGTACCACTGTGCATCTAATAAATTTATTATAAAACAATAATATTTAGTGTTGTAAAATTATTATGCATTTAGTGTTCAGCTGTCATTGTGGGCTGGTGAAATCCTTCTGCTTAAAAGTTTGACATTACAGAGTCTGTTCATGAGAGAGAATCCCTTAGGACAGGCATCCTAGGGGATTTTTCCTAAGGTAGTCATGTAAGAAGAGAAGCGACAGAATACTCATTACAGTGTCATCCTAATGTACTCTATAATTTCCTTTTGAAGGCAATTTTTAAATATGCAAAAGTGGTTACCATATAATTTATTGTAATAGTTCTGTTATAATGAAAAAGAAGATTGAAAAATGGCAGATGTATGAGATTGGAAGGTATGCAAGTATATGTAATCCTATGGATAATGATAGGAAGGAAAGATGAATATATGAAAAGTTTACACAGAGCTCTTTTCTTTTAGAAACCGTGTTATAGGGGTTGGTGTTTGGGGCAGGAGTTAAAACATCACCTGATGTGCCTGCGTTCTTTGTCAGTGTGGCTCTGCTCTGCATTCCAGCTGTCTGCTAGTGCACAGTCTGGGCAGCAACAGGTCATGGTTGTAGTCCCTGCCACCCATTAGGAAACCTGGGTGAGTTTCCAGGTTTCCAACATTATAGGCAGACCCAGCCCTGACTATTGTGGACATTTGGAGAGTAAACCAGATGGAAAATTTGTCTTGTCTCTCTTTTTGAATAAGTAAAATACATACTTTTAAAAGAAGATTTAAAAAATGTTATTGAAGTCGCTGTTGCATTATTTTTGAGTGCATTTTTTTTTCTAAAGACTTGTTTATTTTTATTGGAAAGTCAGATATACAGAGAGGAGGAAAGACAGGGAGGAAAATCTTCTGTCTGATAATTCAATTCCCAGAGCTGAGCCCACCCAAAGCCAGGAGCCAGGAGCTTCTTCTGGGTCTCCCATACAGGTGCAGGGTCCCAAGGCGTTTGGAGCTATCTTCGATTGCTTTCTCAGGCCACAAACAGTGAGCTGTATGGGAAGTGGGGCCTCTGGGACATGAACTGGCACCCATATCGGATCCTGTTGAGTGCAAGCCGAAGACTTTAGTTGCTAGGATACCATTCTGGGCCCGAGTGCATTTATTTAAAAGTAAGTTAATCGGTATTGTAGACACTGTCTAGTGCATCACTAGCGGAGTGGGCTAATTCACTACTTCTGAAGTAGTTCTTTTTGTGGGAGGCTGTCACATACCATGCTCCATGATGTGACCCACAGAAAAATCTCTTTGAGATAATATTCTTCAAGGTTGTAGGATTGAGCTACAACCCATAATGTTCTTTTGTGATCTTATAAGTACCAAGTGATCCACTGTGCACGATATTTATTTAGCCAAATATTAACCATTTCATCTCTGAAGACCTGGATGCTTTTTGTTGTTGTTGTTTGTTTTCAGGTCTCTAGTAAACTTTACAAATCCTTCCTTCCTGTTGTGTTGTTAAAATCTTTTCTTAGATAAGGATCAGTAGAGTCCTTGGGACTTGGTTAACCTGGACAGTGCCTTCTGTTGTCAGATTATCCAGTGTTTAAATGCCAAAGAGTGTGACATTCTAAGATGAAGAGCGTTGAAAGAAGTTCCTCAGACGTCCCATGTCCCCTCCTTCACTCTTATGTCCTGCCTCCAAAACCACAAGTATTCAATTATGGGGGAGATAACATGGGTCTTTTAGTTTTGAGTTAGTATTTAATGCATGCTGTGAGATTAATGGCCTACAACTTTGCTTTGAGAATAATGGGCAGGAACAACTATTTGATTGTTCTTTGTGACTCAAATTCTATTTATAAAGAAATTTAAAAGAAGCTTAATCTGAGGAGGTAACAGGAGAGTTCATGTCTATATGAAAAAGTTTAGTCAAAATTTATCACCGTATCCTCATTGAAGACCATTTGCTAGTCATTTAGAAACAACATGTTATAAAGGAAAAAAAAAATGTTTGCAAGGCCCATTCATGAATTGATTGGAAAATGCCATTTATTCCTCAAAGAGAAGGAACTCTGGTTGTAAGCGATAGGTCTTCTTGAGGCTCTGTCCTTATTGGTTGTTTCAAAGTGCTGAATTTAATAAGACACAACTAGGAAGAGAATAGAGAGTGACAGACATGGAGCAATAAGTGTAACATACAGCAAGAAAGGGGAATCCATCAAGCCGGAGCACTTTCTTGCTAAAAAAGAGCACACTGCTGAGTAAAATGGGATAGCTTTGGAGGAATTCCAGGTCTTTATTTTTGGCTGTTCAGCTGTAGGCTGGGTTTTCACAAGACTCATGCTGTGTTTAGATGTTATGAAATATGTTTTCCAAGTAGAAATATATATAACTGGTAATCTCAAAGAAAAAGAAAGCAAGGAAAAGGAATGCCTCTGGGCAAGGTATCAATAATCCTTTTGCTCCAAATCCTGTAATGATCACCCACCGGGCAGTGGCTCATTTTCCTGCTGCTTTTCAATCCTCTTTATGTTTTTCTTTAAAATCTCCAATTGTATTAAGACATGTCATAACAGCCTATGCTCTGGTATGAACACAGATTTCATATTGAGAAAGGTGATGGAAATCATGATTTATAAACTACCTCTCTGTTGTCTCCATTTCTTCTCCTCCTGAAATCTTTCCGTTTTAGTTAGGACAGAGCAGGTTATGCTGCAATGACAAATTGATGCCTGAATCCCCATGCCACAACACAAAGTAAAATTTATTCCTTGTTCATGGTACGTGTCTAACATGAATTGTCAGGGGATTATGCTTATTATAGCCATTAAACATCCAAGTGGATAGAACTACCAATATTCCTATAAGGATATCAGCCAGAGAAGTGATCATAGGTAGGACAGACAAGAGAATTAAACCCAGTTTTCTTTCTTGATTCAACCATGAAATTAGATATGCTGCTTTGTCTTACTCTATTGCTCTATTATGTAGAGCCAGTCATGTGCGGGAGCCTCTATGTCTAGAGCCAAACAGAAACTAGACAAAAGTAATAGTGTTTATAGTAATATCTGCTGTAGTTTAAGTTTCTTAAGGTTTTGTTCTTCCCTGAAGCCTGATATGATCAATTCAACTAACAGCTGGCCTCTTCTTTTAAAGATCTGTTAACATTTGTATATTCCACTCATTGGGCCCTTAGCCTTCAATGCCTTTGAAATGGAAATGTATTGCCGAAGTATGTATGTGAATATGAATAAAAGTTTTGAGCTCTATGATATCTTCTTGATAATTCTGGCTTTGAAAATATACAAAATATGTATTTTACATTACCCATAGTCTTGCATATTCAGAAGTGTGAAATAAATGTAGTTTGTGGGTAAAGCTTATATGCAGTGGTGGGAAAATTAGATAATAAATGAAGTTGGTGATTTTATTTAATTTGTTTAGGAGTGCTAAGCAGCTTCTATAGGAAGATGTATTCATAACAAGTTAATAGAAAATTAATTGTGCTCTTGTGATGTTTCTCTGGTCATTGGAAAGACTATTTAGGGCTCTTGGTAGCAAGGTCGTGCACATTTAGTAATAGATTAATTTCACTTTTCTGATTTCTACCTAGCTAGGAAGGAAGAGAAAGGAGACATTTGATGAGAAGGGCCCCAAGAATTGAAAGTTATAACAACAGTCCACAGAGGGAGGAGGAAAGCCCCTAGAGCCAGGTTATCTCCTGATAATTATGAGACAGAGCTAGATTAGTAAAGCAGTGGGGGAAATACTTTACCTGCAAAATTGCTGCTGGGCAAAGCTTGAGAATCCCTCTGTTTAGTTATCTACTCCTGCATAATAAGTTATTCTAAAGTTCTACCACTTTAAATTACAATAAACATTTCCTGGGACAATTGTGTGGTTCAGTGGTTAAATCACTGCTTGAGATACCTGTATCCTATATCAGAACTCTGTGTCCCAGATGCTCAGCTTGCTTTTTCAGTTTCCTGCTGATGTAGATCTTGGGAGGCAGCAAGTTAACTGAAGTACTTGGGTCCTTGGGTCTTTGGTACCCATCTGGGAGACACAGAATGAGTCCTGGGATCTTGACTAAGATTGATCCAATTCTGGTTGTTTAAAACATTTGGGAATGAGGTAGTAGTTGGAAGATCTCTCTCATTTATCTCTGTATTTCAAGTAAAACTTAAAATTAATTTTAAAAAATTAAAGATTTCTTTTAAATTGCAATAAGCAATTATACTTTCATAACCTTTTGTTTAAGTCATGTATTTGAAACAGGTTTAGCTAGGTTGTTTTGGCTGTAAACTGGGTTTATACTCTTCTGAAGGCTTGACTGGGATTGGGTAATCCAGTTCCAAGGTGTGTCATTCCCAATTGATGCCAGATTGTTGGAGTGAAATCTTACTGCTGCCATTCATGTGAGAGACCTGGACTGAGTTACAGTTCCTCTTTTGGCCACACACTTTGCCAGCTGTCACAGGAATGAGCCAGTAAATGGACTCTCTGTCTCTTACATAAGTTGTAAATACAAATTTAAAATAATTACAACAAAGAGTCAAAATCTCCTAAAGTTTTACAATATATAAACTTAATTATATAAATTTCAGATAGCGTCAATCTGTTTAGACATATCTCATAAATCACTACTTTTATCTGTACAGGTAATTTTTGTTTTTTCCCGGTAGAAATTCCAAAGTGATGGAAATGCTTATTCCATATGCTCACCAGTGACCATTGACCTTATGTGGTTATTGAACATTTGAAACACAGACTGGTGAGACTGAGGGACAGTTTCATGCCTAATTTTACCTTATTCAATTACTTTATTCAAACTTGAGTAGCCACATATATGTACATGTACATATATACATGTATGTATGTATATGTATGTGTATAAATATATAATTCTTCAAGCTGTCCACTAGTATAACTTAAATAATTATATGTAATAGGGAGAAATTATTTGCTTGGTCATTCTGTTGATTAGGTTCTTTTGGAATGTTTGTAATGAAGTGCATACTCCTGAAGGGCAAGTCCTGGTCAGGGCCACCTGTGCTTTAACTGTGTAGGTGCTTTATCCAAACTCAGGGCCCTCTCTGCTTTAGCTTGTGCCACACCATGTCCTGTGTATCTGACATTCTGGTTTCTTTTCCTCTTTTAATAATTGTACCCCTCCAAAATTTCAACCCTTCTGGGAAGCCTCGCTGTACCATGGTAGTAAATGATAAAACAGTGAACGAGAGAGGGAGAGAAAAACAGAACGAAAACTGGGCTCTGGGGTAAGAATCTGCTCTCTGCAACTAACTGACTTGATTCTGGGATGGTTCCTCTGCCTGCCAATGCACCAACTCGCTCCTTTGCAAGATAGGAAAGGACATAGATCTTATAGGCTTGTTGTGAAACTAAGTTAAGCAAATTACCACTAAACAGAGAAAGCATAATAATTGGCTTCTGGGGACTGGCTTATTTTACTAAGCATAATTGTCCTCCAATTACATCTGTTTTGCTGTTAAAGACTGTGGTTAGTAATATACATAGCACAAAAAAATTGAGATTTGATTATCATTTATAGTCTGTTGATATTCCTGAGTAACAGTGGTTTTTCTCATTATTTGTTGAAATTTTTATTTACTGGAAGGTTAACCTTGAAATTATAAAGAAAATTGGAAGTATGGCTTTACCAAAATTAAAAGAAAAAGAAGAAAGGAAGGAGCCAGAAGAGTGGGAGCAAGGGAGGAGGCAGGGAGAATAGGGAGGGAAGCACTCTTATGTTCCTAAAACTGAGTATGAAATATATGAAATTTGTCAATTTTCTATAAATGTAAGTTTTTTTGGCAAGTAAGACAAGTGCTTAAGAAGTATTAGCTGTAATTGCTTTTGTGTTCTTGTAATTTGTCACCTCATACAGGGACTACTTAAGGGGGAGGTTCAGTTTATATTTTTAAGCAAATTATGCAAGTGTGAGTGAATTATTCCACTATTGAAGACCGATGAGCAAGTATTTACAAACTTGAGATTGATGAGGGATTAAGCATGTGTTAGTACTTAATTCTACTTGATGTTATTTAATAACATAATGGGCTGTTAGTTTTCTGTTGCTACCATGACACATTACCACGAACGTAGGCCCTTAAAATAGAATACATTCATTATCCTGCAGTTCTCTATGAAAGAAGCCCAGTGCAAGACATCAACAGGTGTTAGTTGAACTATTTTCTTTACTTGATGCTCCAGGCAAAAATCCATTTCCAGACTCATTCAGGGTTTTGAAAGGATTCCATCCCATGTGATGTAGAAATGAAGCCCAATTTCCCTGCTAGCTGTTGAGTGGGGATCACCCTGCATTCTCTCAGACCTTCTTCTGATCTTGGCTTGATTCCTCCTTGTGGATCATGAACGGCACAACTGATGTTTCTCTTCCTTGTGTTTGGTATCTGGCATTGCTCTTTGCATTTTCTGCCATCTCATTCTGACCCTTCTACCTTCCACTTATATTTTCAAGGACTCATGTGAGAGCAGTGCATCTGTCTAGATAATCTAGGATAATCTTCCCATGTTAAAGTCAGCTAAGAAGTAACCTCAGTTACATCTGCAACATCCCTGCAGAAAAATGCCTGGATTTGTTTAGATATACAAGGACCAGAATCTTGAAGGGGCATTTTGAGATTTTTGCCTGTTACAATAGTCAGTTAGTGATTGTCTTAAAGTGTTTTTTTTTAAATCTCACCAAACTTCTGTTATCCTCTCATTTATATGAAGACAGAAATGGCTTCTGTTTAATGTACAGGTTTATGATCAGTGTAATATCCATCTCATGTTATTCTAGATGTGTTTACACTTAAATAGCAGAACGATGGACTTATGACTGTTTTCTGAAGGACTATATTGTTTTAATAAGATAGGAAAAATCATTAGGGGAAGGGGAAAGTCCCAGAGTCTTTGGAACTGTATCATAAAATAAACTAATAAACTAATAATTATAAAATTAATAATAATAAAATAAAATAATTAAAAAACACTGCCAAATTCCTGGATGCAGACATATAGGTGTGATTTTCTTTTTTTATATAATTATATAATTATATTTGTTTTTATTTTGTCTTTTTTTTGTGATCTCTTGTGACTGTGCTTACTGCTTGAAAGTTTGTATCCTTTTAAGCTTTGATGTTATTAATGTTTTGTGTTAGATTTGCAACATTTTGCTGCAGTTTCAAGAGGATCATTAAGGATGACATCATCAGTAATGCTGATGGTGATGATAGCAGTGGCAGTGATAACGATGTATTGGTTAGAGCAGGCTGATGATTTTTAATCGTGAATTATTTTTGTTTACAGGAGGATAAAGGTGTACTTAGATCTAGCTCATCGCAGCATCTGCTTGATAACCACTATTGTATACTAATTCTATACTCTATTCTACTATGCTATACCTGGGATAGGAATTGAGTATTGGTCTTAGTGGACTTCACTTTTATGAGATAGAAGCTGTAATTATAGATTCTGTAAGTGCAAAATGTGCTGGTTTTCTAAAACTGCAAAAAAAAATGTCCCTTGTTATAGAGCTACTGAACTCTGTTTTAGGGAATATCAATATAGAGATGAATTCCAAGTTTTCATCTGGATCACAAATGAATAGATGGGAAGAGATGAATATCATGGGTGAAAGCTATTCGTGCTGTTTTTAAATCATCTTGTTGCACTTAGGCTCTGAAGCCCATGATTATATATATTTTACAGTCTTAAGTCATCCAGAAGGGCTTCTGGCCAAGGTAATGAGAACTGTTAGGAATCATGACAGTAAATTCTAAATGGCCTCAATACTACACAGCTTCAAGGAAGTGGGCCTTTCTTGAAATGAGTGGATATTTGCTTCCTGTTCAGGTAATTTATTCTTACTTGTGTAGTATTTGTGGAGGAAATTTTGTCACATGTTAACAGTCATAACCAAGCCCTCAACAAAAATTTGTTAAGGGGTAAAAGATATTTTGGATTTGAAATCCCTCACTTCATAAAGATCATACGAGTAGACAAAGCGTAATCAGTGAGTGAGAAATGCACACAGAGTTCAGAATCTTCCCTTAGAATGAACCTGTGGCTATCTCATTGGAAAAATTGATTTTCTGGAGTTTGAAAGTGATCATAGATATATGATGGCTCTGAACATCACCACTTCAGTTTTTGCATCTGCTTTGACCCATGCTATAGCACAAAATTCTTAGTGAGTTCTCCATTTGGTGCCATGAAAATTGGACTTCTAATATTATGGCGTGTGTGTGTGTGTGTGTGTGTGTGTGTGTTAAAAGTAAAATGGATCCCATTCTCTTTTTTTCTGATTTTTTTAAACATTTCTTTTTTCTTTTTCTTTACTTACAAAATTATTTGATTTATGACATTGGCTTATTTGGTGCAATTACATATTCAGAAAGTGCTTTTTGAAAATAAAGATTAATTGATTTATTTGTAAAGCAGAGTAATATATAGAGAAAAAGGGAGTATGAGGAGAGAAAAAGAGAGAGAGAGACAGAGAGAGCACTTCCACACACTAGTTTACTCTCCAGATGTGCGTGTCACTTAGGTTTGGTTCAAGCCAAAGCAAGCAACCTGGAATTCCATTTATTATCTCCCACGTGGGTGGCAAAGACCCAAGTCCCTGGACCATTGTTTTCTGCTTTCCAGGCTCGTTAACAGGGAGCTGGAACAAAAGCAGAGCAGATGGGATTGAAATATGTACTCCAGTAGGAGATCACAAGTACCTAATTTGGGACCTCTAGTTAGTGTTTTTGGCTCACACTGGGCTGGACACTGGCATACATGGATCTACCAAAATGTGAAGAAGCTGTAATAAACATTCACATGTATGATAGCATCTGGCAGTTCTTAGAATTTAGTGATCAAATTGAATCAATATTCTCTCTGTGATACAAACTTCAAGACAGACACCCATGCGCTGTCTCATTTCATCCTCACCACTCCTTTAGGAAAGGTCTTTTCATTATCTCCATTGCATAGATGAGGAAAGTAAGGCTTAGAGGGATCAGATATTTATATTAGATCACAAAGCTGATCATTGGCAAACTAGGATTCAAATGCAAGGACTGTGATTTCTTAGTCTGTAACTCCAAACTCACAAAATCATAAGGTGTTTTAGGGAAAACACTGATTTTTTTTCCACTTCATGACTCACTAAAATAGTAAAAGACACCCCAATCATTAGAAATATCTCATTAACTCTTTTCTGTTTTTTAAAAATTATTTTCGACATGAGTCTATGTTTCATATGTATCCTTGAATTACTAAGTGGACATGGACAAATTAAAGTTAGAGGAGGACATGAAATGTTTGGATTTCTAAAAGACGATATTGGCTACAATAGGCAGAAGGGTTTAAACTGAGGAAAACTGGAAGTCATGCTTTGGGGATATTGTAAATCTGCTGTTCAAATTGAGAAATCAGCTCGTTTCCCATATCTGTGCCTTTGGTCATTTCAAAGGCGTAAGTTCTACAGTATCAGCGCTTCTCTCTCCTCTCTCTTCCAAGAGCTGAGCTGCCTTCCGTACATTGTCACTTGATCACCTCTGAATCTTTTCCTCTGTTGGGTTGCTCTGCCTAGCTCTGTGTCCTCTACCAGATGAGTATGTGGAGTGGTTTCTCGTTCCCTATAATCAAACACTGTAACTGAAGCACTCTTATGATTAGAACTTAATTTCTGTCATCCACACAAACATGATATGTTTTTCTCCCCCAAACAACAAGCCTGACATCACCTGACATGTGTGACATGGCTCTTCGCTTTTCTTGCTTGATTTTACTTTTGGGATAATTGAATTCACCCTTCTTCTAATTCATTTGCATTGTCAGTGTTAAATCAAAGAGTTCTTGAGGTTTGTCCAGAGGGAAATATATGTCCTTTCAGGCTGTAAACTGTACATCCCTAAGGTCTAGAACTCTGCAGGGTGCCACAGGAAGGAAACAATGAATGTATGTGTGCACTTACCTTCAAATGTTTTTAGTTGTAAGTTTCCCAAAACTCAAGCAATGTTGGGTTAAATGTTAAGAATGTTTATCTAGTTACAAGAAGTCAAGAGGCAGAGCATCTTTATTAGTTTGGCAACTTGTTAATGTCATGAAGGATCTAGTCTCTTTCATTCTCAGTATCTTTCACCATTTGACTATTTCTCCATAGACAAAAGAGAGCTGCTTTAGTTCTATGAAGAAAGATTTTATTTGACAGCATTCAAAGCAGAGTAACAGGCAAAGGTGAAGAATAAGCTTTCTCTTCATTCTACCCTGGCATTTTTTTAATCAGATGTGAAAATCTTTCAAGGAAGTTTCCATGTGTTTGTACTCATTGGTTGAAGCTAGGTCGCTTGCCCTGTATTAAATGTCAGTTAATGGCAAAAGGTAATAGCTTTGCTTTGGTTGAATAGATCAATCATTATTAATGATATTATGCTGAGCACATTGCTATCCATGAAAATTTGGGCTCTATTATAAAACAGGATGAATACGTTTTATCACATTTGACTTTAGGAATAGTATTATAGAGCTTCTAAATCAGAGCCTAAGAGGAAGACCACAGAAAGAAATTTCAAAGAAGAGAAAATGGAATCAAAAGGGATGAGTGACTCTTTAGTTCCCTGGCACAGAAAGCAGTGTTAAAAAATCACCTTAACCCTCTCAGATAAGAAGAGGTACATAGGTAGCCTTTTCTAATTATTCTAAATACCCCAAGAATCAGTAGTTCTTCCTTTCCTTGTAAGAAGAAAGAGTTTGTGCAATTGACATGTGGATCCAAGTTCAGGACAGTTGGGTGATCCTGACAGAAGCAATAGCACAGGGCAGCAGATGGGGAAAAGATTTTATATAGTGATAAATCTAATAGGGAGTCAGAATAGGGGCTTGTTTTACAATATCTCTTTATTTAAGCTCAGGAGCTAGTCCCTCAGACATCCTGCTGATCTTCCTGACCTCACCAGGAAGACCTGTGATAGTATTTAAGCACTTTACAAGCAAGGAGTGGTGTGAGCTGCACTAGCAGATGGTCAGTCTTTCTGAAGTAGAGGTAGAGGTCAAATTGAAGGGACAAGATTCAGTTGTATTATTATCATTTCCTGTCACTTATCTTCTTATCAGAAATTTGATTTTGTTGGGAACAGCAAGGCTCAGTTCACACTCATGTCCCCATGCTCCCTGATATTACGCTTAGGAAGTTGAATGTCGATAATAATGGCTGAAACTTCCTGGGAAGTTTTGAATTTGGGACTGGCGGGTGCCATGCATTGAGATGTGGTGATATCTGTGATAGTGAAAGTGAGTGTTACCTGAGGGGGAAGTGCAAAACATAGAGGAGCTAGTGACAGGGTGGACACTATGAAACATTTACTCAGTACAGGGCTGCTTACATTCAGATATCTTATTTCAGCCAAAACCAGAAGCACCCCCTCCTCCTAAAAAAGAAAACTGAGTTTAATTCAATGTTGAAATATTGTTCACTGAAGCTGTGTTTCATGCAGCTAAAAGTGATCCTGATACTCCTTCCAAATCTGGGAGCATGAGAAAAGACAGCAAAGCACATCAATGTGACTAACTTTCAAGGAAAATCCAAAAATTGTATGTGAGAAAATTTGGGAAAGATAAGAAACGAAAGACATCATGGATCTGGTGTGATCATGAAACATCTCAGTGTTGAGCTGAGTCATTGTGAGTGTTCCCATATGCTTTGTGGGAGTACGATATTCCGTTGGACAGATGATTTGGGGGTAATCAGAGCATAAGAAATTTAAATCCTAGTTCTACTGGCCGATCAGAAAATACGTATTTTCTTTAATCTGGACCTTTTTTTAGGAATTTGAATATTGCATTTTCTTTTGTTTGGTGTTTATGATTTTCACAGTAATGTAATTAGACCCTAAAGTAAATTTTACATAAAGAACCTTTCTGCATTTATCAAGAATCCTAAAAAGACTGTACTTAAGAAATGTGAAGAGGAAATTCATGTGCTTTTTAGTATATGAAAAAGCAAATTTATATTGCAGTTGAACTTTACTGCAAAAATAAGTCCTTAGCGAGACCTTATTCCCAAGAAACAGTTGGAGAGAATTTTTCTGTAGAAACTGTACAGAGGAAAATAGAGACTCCATAGGGCAGCAAAGATAGTGTGTAAATATGCAGCAGCTAGCAGCTACACAGGGTATACCATCTTATCAGAAAAGAGTGAGATAAGGCTGCATCAGTCCACATGCCCTTGGTGGATATTGTCTGTGGGAGAACTCCATGGCCCCCATTGACTTTGAGACTGGTGGAGAGTTGCTCGGGCAGAGGGTACCCACTTAGATGTAGGAATTGAGAGAACCTTATTTCTTTCCCCTCTTTCCAAAACATGAGATAGAACACTGGTGGTCCTCTATCCAGCAGGTGACTGGCTCTGGGGAAGTATGGCTTGCTGTTTGGTCTGAGGGGCTCTCTTAGAGTGGATCCCCTGAACCCTATGACTGAAGAAGCCTGATGCTAAGGCATCACATATCCAAAACAAATGTTAATTAGTCAAATGGGAGATATGTATTCCAACACAGTAATAATAGGAGACTCAACATCCTACTTTCATGAATAAACAGGTCAACTAAACAAAAATTCAACAAACAACAGAGCTAATGATGCTATCAACCAAAAGGATCTAATTGATATCCTCAGAATATTTCATTCCACATTCACGGAACATGCATTATTTTCATCAGTGCATAGGACATTCCCTAAGATAGTCCATACGGTAGGCCATAAAATAAGTCTCAATGAATTAAAAAAAAATTGAAATCATATTATGTGTCTTCTCTGACTGCAGTGAATGCTGGAAAGTACCACAAGAAATTGTTTTTTTAAAAAATAAAGATACATGGAAATTGAGTAACACATTCATGAATGAACAGTGTGTCACAGAAGAAACAAAAAGATAGTAAAAACATTGCTTGAGACCTGAAGATGACCACACAACATATTAAAGCTCATGGGGCGCGGCACAATAACCTCGCGGCTTAAGTCTCTGACTTGTCTGCCTTGCATGTGCTGGGTTTCCATATGAGCACTGCTTCTAATCCTGGCCTCCCCACTTGCCATCCAGCTCCCTGCTTGTGGCCTGGGAAAGCAGCCAAGGATGGCCCAAGACCTTGAGACCTGCATTTGCATGTGAGACCTGGAAGAGGCTGCAGGCTCCTGGCTTTGCATCAGGGAAGCTCTGACTGATGCAGCCAGTTGGGGAGTGAATCATTGGATGGAAGGTCTTCCTCTCTGTTTCTCCTGCTCTGAATATTTGACTTTCTAAAAAATAAGTAAATCCTAAAAAAAAAAAAACGCTCATGGGATACAGTAAAAGTGGTGTTAAGATGAGAATGTTCAGCGATTTACGCCTAATGAAGAAATTGAAAAGGTATCAAATGATCAAATACATCTCAAAAATCTAGAAAAATGGGAAGAAACTAAATCGCAAATTTATAGTAGGGAAAAAAGGAATAAACATTTTAAAAGAAATTAAAAATCATTCAGATCAATGAATTGAAGATCTCCCAAAATGAGGCACAAGGACATACAAATCCTGGGGAGATCAATGACTGAGATGAAAATTAAAGTAGTAACAAAAATCCTTCCAAATAAGAAGAGGTCAGGACCAAGTAGCTCCAGTGATAAATTCTACCCAACTTTTAAGTAAGTACTAATTTCAATGTTTAATAAACTATTGAAAAGCATTGATAAAATTCTCCAAATAAAAAATATTTTATGTTCATGGATTGGAAAAATTAATACCATACAGAGTTCCATTCTATTCAAAGCAATTTACAGAGTGGATGTGATCTCAGTCAGAATACCAAGGACATTGTTATCAGATCTAAGAAAAATTATTTTAAAAACTTATGAATACTAGAGACCCGCAAAGACCTAAAACAATCTTAAGTAATGAAAATAAAGGTAGAGGAATCACAATATGAGATTTAAAGACATACTGTATAGGACAATTGTAATCCAGTCTTGCTTGTACTGGCACAAAATAGATAGAACAGAATAGAATCTCCTGAAATTAATCCACACATCTGCCAACTAATCTTTGACAAACAAGCTAACACTACTCCCTGGAGAAAGGACAATTTCTTAATTTCTTTAACAAAGGGTGTTGGGAAAATTGGATCTCTGTGTGTAATTATAAAGTGGATTGAAAATATTATACAAACATTAAAGGAAAAAGAGAAGAAAGAGGAGGAAGGGAAGTATTTTATTTTTGGAATCTTATTTGGAAAATTAATGAAGATTTTCTTCTACATATTAATAGATTTTAAAATGTAGTTTAAAAAAAGAACTTTAAAAATCCTTAATCATCATTGGTGAATGTAGTGCAGAAAGAAAAGGTACTTCTTCACGTTTCATGAATTTCAGGTTTGCTAAATTGTGGATAATTTAATAAAAGATTAATTGAAACAATATCAAACCAACATTACATTGGCACTTTATCTTAAAGTCAGAATGGCACTAAAATATTTCACATATGCTCAAACACAGAAGTGAGCTTTGCTTTCCCCGTGTACTTTTTAAATCTTTTCTAGGAGATGCCCTTGCATTGCACTTGGGTCCTTTCCAATGCTGCTTTGCAGAGTCACAAGGGGCTGAACTGCCCTTATCCAGTATTTGTTTTAGGTGCTTGTGAAGGCTTTCAGCAAAAGTTGAGCAAAGAAATTAAGCACAATGTTAGCCCTAATTTCAGGAGTAGTGACTTCACAAGTGTAATAATAGATCTTTTGAAAACCACTCTAAGAAACGGGAGAATCATAAATTGTGAATACCAAAATATATGCTTGGAGGTGAATATTGCTGGAAAGAAAAAGCTGTTAACACTGTATAATTGACTACTTGTGTCAAGGAGAACACGTTCAGAGACAACATCACACATGTTTCATGGTGTGAATATCTCCAGCCAAGAGAAATGCCCTGGACAGCTCCACTGGGGCCTGGAAAAACAACATAGCAGTATAAAACTTGTAGTTTTAGAAACTCAGTTAAATTGATGAAATAAAAAGTATAAGCAGATTTTTACTATTTTTTCTATATCCTTGGTTGTTTAGACTTACGAATTTTCCCTCCTACCTTTCGGATTTTTATGCTTTGCCTTGTAAGAGCATTTATCTTTGTACTTAAAATTGCCCTTTATTTAGATGTATTAACATTTTTTTTAGTTCAGTCTTATTACATCCTTCCTTGATGAACTGCATCTTAATGTAATACACAAAATTTTCAGCATGTACAGGATATTTAAGAGTGAGTTATGGAGCGCTATCATGTGACATAGAGGGTCAAGTCACTGCCTGAGATTCTGGCATCTCTGTGAGTGCTGATGCATTTCCTAGCTGTTTGACTTCAGATACAGCTCCCTGCTAATTCCCTCAGAAAAATAGCGGAAGATGGCTCAAGTGTTTGGGCCCCTGCCACCCATGTGGGAAACTTCAGGCTTCAGCTTGGCCCAGTGCTGATTATTGTCCCTATCTGGGGAGAAATGCAATGGATGAAAGATCTCTCTCTGTCTCTCTCTGACTCTGACTTTCAAGATGAATAAACTGATATTTTAAGACTAAAAGGGTGAATGATGGGATGACATATAGTAAATTATGAAAAAATGTTACATAGTGTGTAAACAGATATGTACTAAGACTGATCAAGATTATCTATTTGGGTTTGGGTTTGGGTTTAACACTTGTATTAGGTTTCTCCAGAGAAACAGAACTAATTAGATGTATACACACACACACACACACACACACACACACACACACACACACACACACACACATATAGAGAGAGAGAGAGAGAGAAAGAGAGAGAGAGAAAGAGAGAGAGAGATTATATATCTCTAACAGGTCTTAGGATCTTAGACAGTGAAATGGCATAAGAGATCCAAGCAACATGATAAAATTCTGTAGTGCTGGCATCTTGCATTTTTATTGGACTGAAATTGAGATGTAAACCTGAGACCTGAATGGTCTTTTATGGAGTTGTATTTTGGGTTCATCAGACCCTTGTCCATTTAAACATATAGAATTGTCCAAACAAAGAGAGGAAGGAGAGGGAGAGTTAGAAGCACTTATCTGAATAATAGTGGCCGTTCTGTTAGACATGTTCATTGATGATTATATGCTTCCTAGTGCATAAGAGATGAGTCAGTGTATTGTCTTGAATCTCTTAATGTGAGTATTTTAGTGCTGAGTGTGAATCTATTACTGACATATTCTGTTATGCATTTAAAAAGAAATACACTACCAGTAAACTGGATGCCAATGACTTCATCTGATCCACAAAGAAAGCTTTATTTCTTCTAATGCTGGGAGAGCCTTTGTTGGACCATCTGAGAGACTGTAGCATGTGTTAGCCTATGGAGAATTGAAAATACTTCTATGAGACTCTTGAAACTCCAGCTGAGCCTTTAGAACACAAGCTAGTGTTCTGAATGATCTGAGATGAGGAGTTTTCTGAGGTGTTTTATTGGACTTGTTTGGGCATAGGGGGTGACAGTTGAACATCTTGTTTGTGACAGGTACCCTACTGTGGGTAAATATGTTATGAATAAGAACTTATTCTTTCTTCATGGTATAATAATAGCTATGTTTAGGAAAAAACTAGAAATGATCAACAGATCAGTGAAATGAAAATAATGGGATGTGATGAAAACCATTAACAAAATAGAAGGTTAATGTCATAGAATGAAGGTGAATGTGAAAAAAAACTACTTTAGACTAGATGATCAGGAAGATCGCTCTGAAGACACAGACTTTGAGCTGAGGCCACAGTGATGTGAAGATCCATGATTCAAATAAACAGAACATTTCAGAGAGAGTGGGGAAAGCCAGCACAATGGCCCTGACATGGAAATGATAACAGTGCCACTGACGTTGCAGTTAGTTAGCTGAGCTGATTCCTCCAATCTCTTCCAGTTTGGAACACTGACCAAGGAAGGCTTTAATGGGACTTTTCATCACCCATTAAATGGTTCCCTCCAGTGAGCATTATATTCAAAAATTCTGAGTGATGACAGTGTAAGTAATTGAGGAATCAATATATGGGAGATAACATTGAGAACCCTGTTTGCCAGCATTGGTGAGCAAGTTCATCACCTACTGACACACCAGCATCCAGTTCAAGTACCAGCAGCTTCAATGTGTGCTTGAAAACAGTTCATGTGCTTGGGTCCTTCATGCATTCATGTGAGACTCAGGCAGAGTTCCCAGCTCCTGACTTCACACTTGCCAAGTCCTGCCTGTGGTAGCCATTTTGGCAGAGAGTCAGCAGATGGAAGATAACTCTGTGTTGCTCTGTGTTTCAAACAAACATTCAAACAAACAAATAAATCTTTGAAGAAAGTGGGATTCCTAGATGTCACCTTAGTCCGTGAGTGTTGTTGTCTGAATCTGGCAAGGGTGGCAGGAAACTGAGATGGAAATGGTTCACCTCCCTGAGGGATCTGACTTTTTCCCAAATGGAAATGAGAAAATTATTCTTTGTTTCTCAGTGTGCAGTGCAGCTAATCAGTTTACGGGGCTGGTCTCGTGGCACAGTGGGTTAAAATACCACCCAGATGCTTCATTTCCAATCCAGCTTCCTGCTAAAGTGCCTGGGAATGCAGCAGAAGATTATCCAAACAGTTGGGGCCCTACTACCTACATGGAGGATACAGATGAGATTTCAGCCTGATTTCACTCCTGACTTCAGCCTGGCCCAGCCCTGACTCTTATGATCATTTGAGGAATGAGCCGGTGGATTGAATATGACTCTGTCTCTACCTCACCATCCTGCCTTGCAAATACCTAGAACAAATATTTCTTTGTGAAAAGATCAATAAAAAGAGTGATATGCTGCAGTTGAACCAATCAGATCAGGGATTTCTCCTTGGAGAGACATGTCTGAGAGAGAGAGAGAGAGAGAGAGAGAGAGAGAGAGAGAGAGAGAGCAGTAGGGAGAAACCTGGAGAGCCTGGTACTTTCTTCCTTGCAAGTATTTTCATACCTACCGAGGAGAGAAGGAATCCAGTGTGCAAAGTATATAATGGGTAACTGCAGAATTAGCATTTTTAACATAGGTTCATTTAATATATAACTCGATCGAGCTCAATCACTGAATTTTTCATTCTGTTCTCTAAAAGAAATACTCCTTACCATTTACTTGCTAGAATCAGAACTAATTTCTTTTTCCATTATTGCACTTAGTTATTTAGGAATAATATATTTGGAATAATAATATTTTTTAAATGTGCATTTATTTCCTTTGGTAAAAATCCTGTGATGAAATGCTTTACTCTGTGTTAATAGGTAGGAAGTGGCCCATTGTTTATCCTATTTCCGTGGAGAAAATTGACAGCCATTGTGGGCGATAGAGTCATTGTGTGGGCATTGCTACACTAAACAGCCAGAGATCAAATAGTATTCCTCATCAAAGCCTCTTGGCTTTTTTTCTGGTCTACTTGTCGTCATCTCCCTATCTGTTCCGCTCCTTCTCAATCTGTTACTAGATAACTCATTTTTGTTTTTCCCTTCTACAAAAGGTTAATGTGTGAAATCTTCACTTGTTATAATTACAGTTTTCCCTTTCAGAAGACAGTGTTGAAACTGATAATGAAAATATCAGTCTCTGTGGTTAATTATAATAAATATATTTTAAAGGGATACACTTGCTAAGAATAGAGGCTCTTAATGATATATCCAAAGTTGTAACTGGTTCTCTATTCTTTCAGTTCCAAATCCTATTTAAAATATATCATAACTTCGGGGCCCAGCGTGGTAGCCTAGTGGCCAAAGTCCTCACCTTGAACGTGCTTGAATCCCATAAAGGGCACTGGTTCTAATCCTGGCAGCTCTACTTCTATTCAGCTCCCTGGCTGTGACCTGGGAAAGCAGTTGAGTGCAGCCCAAGGCCTTGGGACCCTGTACCCAGGTCGGAGACCCAGAGGAGGCTCTGGACTCCTGGCTTTGGATCGGCTCAGCTCTGGTCCTTGGGGTCACTCTGTCTCTACTCCTCTCTGTATATCTGACTTCGCAATAAAAATAAATAAATCTTTAAAAATATGTATCAACTTCTCAAGTGTGGAGATGAGAACAAGATAGTATTTGAGACTGGGATCTACTAAAAATTGATTTAAAATTTACTCTTAAGATCATGCTGTGAGGTTCTTAGAAAAAATGCCATCAAATGTAAAATTTTCCCTCACGACAATGAAATTATGGTTACTGAGCTTGAATGCTGGTTGTTTGCCAGACATTGTATGTGTTTTATAAAGATTACCTCATGTTATACTCATTACAATCTCATTATGTAGATATTTGTATTCTTACTACTTCAGAAAAACAAATTAAAGCTCAGAAAGGTGAAATGACTTACTCAAGATTGCATTCAAACCAAATACCTGAGGTTGAATGTGAACCCAATTCTGTTTCCAAAATTTGGGCTTCCAATCTACTAAAGTCAGTTATTTGGAATCATGGAAGCTTGGATTTTTTCCAACATTTATGGATTGATTGATTCATTCATTCATTCAAGAAGCAGAAGTGGATTGGCAGTAGATACTGAGGTAGAAGGATAGGGAGAAGGGAAAAAAGAGAGAAAGAGAGAGAGAGAGACTGACAGAGCCGGGAAACCATTTTAGGTTTTCCATGTGGATAACATGAACGCAACTACTTGAGCCATTATGTATTGCCCATCATGGCCTATATTAACAAGAAAAAGAAGTCAGGAGCCGATGCCAGGACACAAACCAAAATATTCTTATGTGGATTGTGGGGATTTCTTGTCTCAGATTTGTTTTACTAGAAAGGCAGATTTACAGAGAGAGGGAGAGACAGAGAGAAAGATATTTTGTCCACTGGTTCATTCCCCCAAGTCGTTGCAACAACCAATCTGAAGCCTGAAATCAGAAGTCAGGAGCTTCTTCCAGATCTCCCTTGTGGGTGCAGGGTCCCAAGGCTTTGGGCCATCCTCAACTGCTTTCCCAGGCTACAAGCAGTGAGCTGGATGAGAAATGAAGCAGAAGGGACACAAACTGACACCCACATGTTATCCCAGTGGTTGCAAGGTGAAGATTTTAGCCACTGAGCCATCACGCCAGACCCAGAATGTGAGCATCTTTACCATTAGAGACTGGAAAACTTGTCTATCTTTAATGAATCTGGCCTGAGTTGAAAGAGCATATAGTATTGTAGTCACCATCTTCAGCTATTACTTGATATATGGCATTTCAAAAGCCCAAGAATTTTCTTTTAGATAACACTGATAAAAATTATCTCAGAAAAGACACATTGGTAGTTCTTAACTATGTCTAAATTTGGAGATATAATGTCTTATAAATATAGACTTTACAGGAGGCACAAAAGACATAAAAAGGGAGAAATAAAGGTAATTCAATTTAGGAGGATGGAAAGGAAGACAAAAACATCATATTGAAAATAATCAAAAGTAGATTTCAGTAGGGAAGATAAATGGCAAATAGATGAATGCCAAAGAATGGATGAAGCCAGTGTATCTGGATTGGGCCATTTGAAAGCTGTTGGAAGGGCCAGGCTATAGGTATTCCATCAATTTACCATGGTGTCTTGATAAGGTGGGCAGGGAATAAACCAGGGAAAAAAGGAAGAGAAAATGTTTTAGTTCAGTTGCACCATATGTACAGGAGGAAGATATCCCCTTTTCATTTGTTAAGAGTAAAATTGTGCCTCAAATTCTCTAATTCATTTGGTATATATTTCCATAAAGGAGCACCCCGGAGGGTGTTCAAATGCAACCACCCCCCAACCAAAAAGAAAAAGAATCTTGGAGAAATGTCAATTAAAACGAAAATGTTCAATCAGTGGAATATACCCTTTGGAGGATTTATATGATGTGTCATCACCTCCCTAGTAAACCTCAGTTCTGATTTCTTTGTTCCTTGAAGGTAAAGTAGTTTTTCTTTGCTTTCTTCCTTTAGCCCAGCTCAGTTTGGGTATCAAATATTTACTCTCAGATTTGAATGTACAAAGCAGTATAACTTGCATGCTATTGGTGATCTTTGGCTATATAGATTTGACTATATGTGTGACATATGCTTCTGAGACTCAGGCATTGGAATTAAACTCTCCTCTGAAAAAGTGACTGTACTGTATTTGTGTATAGGCTGTTTTGATCTCTGTGAGCCTTGGATTTTTCCTTTATATATAAATATATTTGTGCATTCTTGAATCCTATGTTCTCTCTCATGCTCTCATTTGTGATCATGCTATGTGACATAGCTTTATTAGTGACAACTTTAATTTACAAATATAGATTGGGCAAAAAGATAATAATGTTTCAATTTAGCCCTAGGCTGTTTTATTTTACATACTACATTAAAATAATATGTATTCTAGTATGCAATATGTATTTCTAATAATGTAACCCAACTGAAGAAACATAGAGATTTTCAGGTTCTAGCTGATGTTGTTGCCACAGTGTGCTGGGTGACCTGTGTAGCAAAGCAATAAAGCCATAAGTGCTTATAACTTTATTAATAATCCGATCCAAAAAGCTTATTACATAAGTTACAAGGTTGTTCTCTTTATTTTCTACTTACACTTTCATTTTAGATCTATTACCAATATTTAAAATTATGTTAATGTGTAGCAATCATTGTCTCTCCATGCCTTTTATGTATTTGACATTGACATATACTTTCATTTTCATGTTTTCATATAAATTTATTAATTACCTATGTAGTCTCTGAGGTCATTCCAGACATAGAACCTTAAATTAGCTGGTGAAATTTCATTTAGGCAGACTGAGAGAGCTCCAAAACATTTATGGGATGATTGAGTTAGTTTCTGGTGTGTGCGTTTATGACATTTAAAGAAAGAGGAACTCTAGATATGAATGATTAATCTTAAGCATGGAAAGATACGTGTATAATTTAAATAAATTTTTGGGTCCGTTGTGGTACAATCTTAAAATAGTAAAGCAGATAAAATAATTGATAAGTAATTGCAAATTTTACTCATATCTGCCCAAGAACTTTGAAAAGTGTACTTTGTGCATTACACATAGCAATTCTTAAAATCCCCTTTCATCTTCTTTTCAGTAATCTTGCCCAGTCAGCATTGCTACCAAGTCTGATATTTTCTTTCTCTTTTACCTCCTTACTGTCAAATCGCTACACTATTTCTCTGAAGTCTGCAGCCTTAGGCTTTTTGCCTCTTATTTTTCTCCCACTGTTTGGTTCTGTTTTTGTTATCATTCACATAATTTTTTTTCCACACACACATATAGAAAATAGATGCCCCCATCTGCCGATTCACTCTGTAAATGTCTGGAAGTTGGGAACTATATCCTTATGATCTATGTGATTGAGGGGGACCAACTACTGAGCCATCACCTTCTACCAGCCAGTGTGTGTATTGGAAGGAAGCTGGAATACGGAGTAGGGTCAAGATTTGAACCCAGGTACTTCTGGGATGGACATAATATCAAATTTGGCTACCACTAATAGCATCTTAACTGCTGTGCCAAATACTCACTCAAGACATGTATTTTGGAAGGAAATGGAAGGCTTAGAATACTGAAATTTAAAACAAATTTATCTTTAGTATACATTTTAAGACATGAGTAAATATGTTTATCTAATTCATTGCTTAATAGCAAGCTGAAAATAAAATTTAAAAAAAGGTAAAATGGGTGGCTTCCTTGGGTTTTTAAAATGATAGAGGCCCCAACAGAAATGATCTGATTTTACGTGTTGGCTTTTCTTGTTTGTAAATTAGTGATTTTAGAAGACAACTCAAGAAAATCTGTTCTTCAGGATTGCACAAAATACCTTCATTGCTCTTTGTTTACCCATGTGGTTTTTTTTCTCATTTTGTAACTCATTACTTACATCTTTTGCTAAAAGCATAAATATTTTAAATCAGTAGATAAAATTTTCTTCTAATCTGTCTAATTTAACATCTGACCAAATCAGAATGGTTGAATAGCATTCTTTCAAGCATAGTATGTAACAAACCTTTGTGTTATTTATAGAGTGTTTACTAAATTCTGCATTTCTTTAGAGACAGTTTAGTTTACTCAACAAAATTATCATAAAATATAATTGCTCTTCCCTTACTTTGGAATAAGTTGAACATATTTGAAATACAGAGTTGAGCTCTATTTTTCAGTATCTTTTTCTGTTGATAGCCAGGAATTCAAACAGGCATGCTTGTCTTGTCTGTGTCAGGACTCAGGTATCTTTTAAATTAATCTTGTCTCTTGAAAATAAGCCACAATCATGCACTCAACCCAGAACCCTGAAATTATTACCTGCCTTGACTTAAAAGAAAAGAAAGAACACTTCATTGCTTTCTCTTGCTTAGTGTAACATGCGTTTGTCTTCCATTAACACAGAGAAAGGAAAATTCATGACTACATCCCTTCAGTTCATTTTAAGAGTTCAGGACTTGTACCATAATTGCAATAAGTTACATACAGTCCATTTGGGACATTTGGAAGCATGACCTGTGCTGTCAGTGAGATGTCTCTGCTGTTAACCTTTTGAATATCAGTTTGTGGCGAAATGCTCAGAAGGTTTTAAGTCCAATGCAGGAACATGTAGACGAAATGAACTTTCTGCTGGGTGCTTGAGAGGGCAACGTGTTTCTGAGCTGTGCAAGGATGTTTTAGTTAGGAGCATCTAAATGGTAATTTTATTTCTGGGTGGCATTATAAAGAATTTTAATGGTGACATTCTGTCTCTGATTGTGTTTATTTAGCTTTCTTCTGCGGGATAGGTTGGTACCACACCCTAATTGCAACATAATAAAATGCTGGTTTCATTTTCCTTTAATGATGAAAAAATAAACCTGCGTTATTAAACTTTCTATTCTCTGAAACACGCAAGTGTCTCAGTCATGGCTTCATTTCAGTCCCCAAATGAGGGAGGATTGTGTCTTTCCACCTGAGTTCGTGATCCTGACTCCCACACGTTGCTGTGGAAACTTTGGAACTCTGCTCTACTTAAATTAATAAATCACTCACTTCCTACTTGACTTTCTGAGAGCAGACATGATGGTTAGGCAAGATTTGGAATTCCTCCCTTCAGGGCATTCACATGGCAAACTTCTGGTGCATCTATGACAGGATTCTGCTTGGTAGATCTGCCAAGTAAGGAGGTGAGAGTAGTAGGGACCCTTACGTTCGTAGTAGTACCTTTGACCATTTAAAGTTGTGCTTCTAAGGAAAACCACATCTTCCCAGCTGGGATGGGGAGCAGTTATCACGAGGCCCTACACTCATAAGCTGTTAAGCTTCATGGTGAATCTTTTGGATTATTTAAGTTAATTTCTCCTAGAGATATTTTGCCCATTTTAACTTGCATTATGGTCCCTTTCAGCTTATGTGCACTTCACTGGTTTTTAAAAGTCTGTTTACTTTGTCTAGCAGGAAGAAAAAGCTACCTAAAAACTTCTCTTCTCCTTTATTTCAATATCAAGGATTTTCTGCACATAAAAATGATGCTATATAAACCTTGAAAAAAAAAAACCAATGGGTCCCTAGCTGCCTAGTCGATGAAACCGGTGTCTGGTAGGGAAGATGTTAGCAATGTGTGAATGAAAGATCACAATTTGGATGTCATGTTGACTAAGCTAGGAAAGAAGTCACATTCTGAATTATTTTTTTTCTGGTGAGAGATCAATACTGTCTAGACATGGTCTCGTTAGGACTTTGCATTGACTAAGGCAGACTGGGTCACCAGTGGGGCTGATTCCTGTAATGCAGGCTGGAGCGGGTGGTGCATTCTTGTATTGCCTGTTATTTTTTTTTTTAAAGATTTATTTTTATTATTTTTTTTTATTGGAAAGGCGAATATACAGAGAGGAGAGACAGAGAGGAAGATATTCCGTCTGATGATTCACTCCCCAAGTGAGCGCAACGGCCAGTACTCTGCCGATCCAAAGCCAGGAGCCTCTTCCGGGTCTCCCACGCGGGTGTAGGGTCCCAAAGCTTTGGGCCATCCTCAACTGCTTTCCCGGGCCACAGGCAGGGAGCTGGAAGGGAAGCGGGGCTGCCGGGATAGAACCGGCGCCCATATGGGATCCCGGGCATGCAAGGCGAGGACCTTAACCACTGCGCCACCGCGCTGGGCCCGTATTGCCTGTTATTACAGAAAAACTTGATTGCTGTCAACTGTGTTTCCCAGCAGCATCCCATTCAACTGCGAGGTTATCCTTGAGGATAAGATAACCCCATCCATTGCTTGCTTAAATTTCTGGGAGCTCCTCTCAAGGATGTGTGAAACCCAAGACCAGAGGTGTATCTCAGCTCATATCTAAAGACCTCAGGCCACCTCTAAGAGCCAGGCATCCTGCCTAGGTCCCCTTGAGTTTCTGTAGATAATAACTTCCTGTACGCAAATGTCTCCATGAATTCTTTTTAAAATATCCAGTATTTTTCTTGCTTACAAGACATTTTTATCCATTGGAATGTGTGTTTGAATTGAGGAAGTTTATGATTTCTTATCCAGGACCAGTACTTGAAAGTTTTGCATCTTCCCTGTTACATGTTCAGCCTGCTGTCTGTGTTGCTCTGCATAGAATCTTAAGTCCTTCATTTGCTGTTACTGGCTGGCATTTTGCAAGAGAATGAAGCAATGTCTGAGCCACTAGAGGCCAGAGGTGACCCAGCCCAAGCAGTTTTCCGAAAGCAGAATAAATATCTGTTATTTGTCCAGTGTCTTTATTTTCACTTCAGGCAAGATGAGTACAGACACTGAAAAATAATGCTGATTATACAAAGGAATTCTCTTGATAAAAGATTTCTTTCTGGGAATTTATGTGTTCCAGTAGATTAGCATTATTGATCATTCTGTTTCCACATGCTCTACAGATGATTTTAGAATCCTGAAACTATTATTCTCCCTTGTCTAGTGCAATTACTAGAACAAGAAATAATCTAGTTAAAAGACAACAAGGATGCATTCTAATTGTTCTAATAAATTATGTTAATATACAATACATACGGTTTTCTTTTCAACAGGAATTTATTGAACAGATTGACAACTTGTCCTTTATTGTCAGAATCTTAACTTTCGTTTCTTCTAGATAAAATAACTTACATCAGGCCAGTTATATGTTCAAAAATCCATCACATCATTAAGGAAAGTTAATGTATTATGTGTATATACTGTAAAGAATCAGAATTTGGTCTCTAGAAAAAATACTCACGTCACAAGAGTTTAAATAAAGACTGATAGAATTCAAAAGCAAGCTGAAAAAGATATCATTACATTGAAAATAACAGAGTTTTCATTTGTTTTTCTATTGTCAAGTTTATTGCCACATTGTGATGCAGTGGTAACTAATAGAATATTTCACTTTAGGCATTTTGCCCATATCTGTTATATGCCACATTATACATTAAATGTGTATGATGATGCCATCAGTAAATTCATGTCATGAAGTATGCAATAATTCTATTCACTTCTGATTACCCATGTTTTTCTAAGAGAATGCCACTCTCCCTACTTAATGGGACGTAATTCAGATTTAGTTTACTGCAAACTGTATGAAAAATAACTCAAAACAATATGGGAAAAGATGCTACAAAGAATAGAGGAGGGTCTCTGTGGAGAATGAAGGGACATACATAATCAATGCAAGTACATATGGACACTTATAGAAGACCATTTTCAGAATAAGCAGGTTTCTAGGTTAGTTTATGCTGCTGATTTCCTCTACTTAACAGTCTCTGAAACTTAATAAACAAGATTATAATTAGAGAGTAAATTTATAATAGTTTCTAACGAGACCCAAAGCTTTTTCTGGAAGAGAAACTTTCTCACAACAGTTGGGAACTTCTAAAAAATATATTCATTTAAAAAAAAATAGCGCAAAAGGGAGAGGAGGAGAGGGAGGGAGACACACAGAGAGAAAGAGAGAGAAAGAGAGAGAGAAAGGTTAACCTTCCATTTTCTGGTTCACTTCCCAAATGCCTATCCACAACAGCCAGGAATGGGCCAGGCTGAAGCAAGAAATCCAAGCACTTAAGCCATCTCTGCCACCTGCCCTATGATTAGCAGGAAACTGGATCAGAAAGTGGTGGCAGGATCCTGTCCCATTCACTGGGGTCTGATACGGCATATGGGAGTCCAGAGTGAACCTTAGCCTACTAAAGACCAAAGGCCAGCTCTTGGGATTCATTCCCCTTGTCAGGTTGGAGCTGGAATGCTGATACTTTACCCTCATTAGGTGCTATCTACAATAGAACGGAAATTAAAATTTAAATTATCTTTGGGGCCAGCATTGTGGCACATCAGGTTAAGCCACTGCTTATGATAAGAACATTCCATAGGAGTGCCTGTTTGAACCTCAACTACTTCACTTTCAGTCCAACTCCCTGCTAATGTGTGTGGAAAATCAGTGGGAGATAGACCAAATGCTTAGGTTCCTGCTACTCACATGAGTGACCCAGCAGGAGCTCCAGGCTCCTGTTTTCTGTGACCCAGCCTTGACTTTTTTACTATTTGGAAAGTGAAGAAGCAAATGAAAGATTTCTTGTTTTCTCTGACTCTCCCTTTCTGTATGACTTTGCCTTTCAAATAAATTAAAAAGAAAACCAACTCTTTAGAAAGATGAATTATCTTTAATGGCAAAGGTGTGCAAGGAAATTTCCTATAACTATGAGGCATAACCTGGCCCAATCAAGGTGAAAATTTTTAGATCCCTGCTCTATTAATATTCTACTTCACACCTCCATTCTTGATGGGAATCTCTTATACTCTGAAAGTATGGCATTCCTTTTTATGTTGTTTTCTTCTGAGAAAGGACTGAGAGCTAGAAAGCTACTAAGCAAAGAGAACACTCCCACTGGGACTACACCAGATCAAATCCCAGGATGGATATTACATCCTCAACTCCAAGCTGGAATGATGTTGGCCTCTGAGAGGCAGTCTGAAGAAGGAATTTTTTTTTGTTGCTGTTGTTGTTTTTAGTAGTTGGAGTGGAGAGAAAATATTGAGATTGTTGAATAACATGTACATCGTCACATAAAAACTCCTTTATTCTGCTCTTTTTTACTGCTACGTCTTAGTGGAGTTTGTTTGTTTGTTTGTTTCCCATGTAAAGCATTATTACATTCACAATCAGGGGTATCCACCTACGCAAAGGCAGACATGAGATCCATACCCATTCTGGAACAGACTCTACCTACATCTAGATATGAGACTGCACAGTCATTGTGAAAATAGGACAGAAGGAGTACAAGCAATCTGACACTAGTCCCCCAAGGACCCTGAAAGTCTTTGGAAGTTTTTAGACACTAGGCATTTCTGGAGCACCAAGTGTGAACTTGACAAATTGTGTATAAATCTGATTTCATAGCTACTAGCATTGGAAATATTTCATTTAGTAAATACATAAAATATGCTTTGAGAATGCTAATGGTTTATCAAAGCCAAGGAATTCGAAGCTACAGGAGAGATGAAAAACTTTGCTTAATGTGCTAACACCAGCCATGATCTCATTGTTGCTGCTCTATTCATTGACCTCAGAGACAGGAAAATCATTCTGAAGGTGGAATGGAGTTTGTTTACAATGGAGCAAGAATAGCAGTAACTCAGCTGAGTCCCTATTGTTCTTGGCCACTAACATATTCTATCATTAGGCCCACTAAGTATTGATACATATTAGGTTGAAGGTGTGTATAATTCACTGGCAAGTTGCTTTAAAAAATCTTTTTGAAATGTTTATTGTTTGTCAAAGGAAATGAGCAGGCACTTTTCAAAAGAACAAATTCAAATGGCTAATAGATGTTTGAAAAAAATGTCCAGGCTCCCTAGCTGTTAGGGAAACACAAATACAAACCACATGGAGGTTCTACTTTAACTCCAATGAGAATGACCTACATTCAGAAATCTACTAACACATGCTGACATGGGAGTGGGGAAAAAGGTACCCCACTCCACTGTTGGTGGCAGTGTAGGCTAGTGCAACCACTGGGAAAGTTGGTATAGAGAGTGCTCAGACAACTGAGAATTGATCTACCGTACAACCCAGCTATTCCACTCTTGGGAATATACCCAAATGAAATGACATTTGCATACAGGAGAACGACCTACAACCCTATGTTTATAGCAGCACAATTCACAATAAAAAGGCATAGAAACAACCCGGAAGCTTATGAACAAATCAATGGATGAAGAAATTGTGCTACATTTACTTTATGGAATAATGTGGAGCGATAGAAAATAATAAAAATCCTACCTTTTGGTTCACTCTTGAAATAGCCACAGTGTCTGGAGCTGAGACAACCTGAAGCTAAGAGCCAGGAACTTCTTCAGGGTCTCCCATGAGAGTGCAGGATCCCAAGACTTTGGGCCATTCTCTGCTGCTTTCCCAGGTCATAAGGAAGGAGATGGATTGGAAGTGGGTCATCTGGGACATGAACCAGTGCCCATATTGATTGCTGGTGTTTGCATGTAGAGGATTAGCCAACTGAGGCATTGCACCAGTATCAGAATATTTAGCTTATTTAAAAGAGATTAATGGGAGGGGTGATATGCAAAGATTGTCCACCTGCTGGTTCATTTCCCAGATAGCTAGAATAGCCGGGCCTGGGCAAGGCTGCTACCAGGAACCAAGAACTGTTTCTGAGCCCAAGTGATCTTCCACTTTGATAGCAGGGAGTTGAATTGAAAGTAGAGCAGCCAGGTATCAAACTGGTGCTCATGTGGGATGTCAGCATTACAGGGGTTTGCTTAGCCTGTTGTACTACACAGCTGGTTCTGAGCAGCTCTTTCAAAAAGAAGGTTTTAAAAACAGATGTTGGTTGCAATAGGTTAAATTGCCACTTGGGACCTCCACATTCCACATTAGAATGTGTGGATTTTAATTCCTTTCCACTTCAGATTGAGTGTGTACTGGAAGGCAGTAGAGAATGACTGAAGTATATGGTTTCCTGCCACCCACCAGTAAGATCCTGAGTAATTCCTGCTCCTTGCTGTTGCAGGTATTTTGGGAATGAACCAGTGAATAGAAGATCTAGATTTTTCTGTGCTATGTTTTTCAAGTAGGTTCATAAGTGTTACGGTAGCAGTCACTGTCTGCACATATGTATGAGTTTAGGCTATTTGGCAGGTCCTTCTGGCAACTTGTGGGGTCCAAATAGGATGAGAGCCCACAGCATCTCTTCCTTACCTGTTTTTTCCATTTCTTCCCCACTTGCTCCTACAGCTGAGATTGAGGCATCGGTTTATTCCTATTTCCCAAACATGCTCCATTCTCCACTTGTGTGAGGGTGTTTGGGCATGCTTTTCCTTGCATCTGGCGATGCCTTTTGCCACCCAACCTTCAGCACCAGTTTTACTCAGTTTCATTCCTCTGAGAAGTTTCCACATGATCCTTCCACACTGTGTTGCCTGTCCTCTCTGGTTCTGCTCTGTAGCCGGTGCATATCTGGAATTTTAGCACTTGTTGCTGTAATTATTTTTGGCGTGTTTATTCCTGTAATCAGAGTCACAATCTTTTATAGCTCAGTGACATTCCATTTCAGTCATGTCCAGTTTGTTGTATGTTTTTCTTTCCTCTGTCTAGGTATTATTTTTTAATTTCTTCTGAGACTTAGGAAACGGAGCATTCAAGTACAGAATGGAAATATCAGTCAACAGTCAACCCTAAATCCCATAATCAGTGAAATGTAGCTGCAGGAATGAAAGGGGATGTCAAGACATTCTCAAACGAAGGAAAACTAACAAAAGCTGTCAGCAGCAGAGTTACCCTAGAAGGATGACTAAAGAAGGTTACTTAATGGAAAGGAAACCATGAAAATTAGAACACTGGAACATAAAGAATGAAAGAGCAGTGAAGAAGAAAATATATTGTTTTTGAGATTTCTACATTATGCTTGAATATCGATACAGAAGTTGCAATGCTGAGATGAATATAAATGTGTGTATAGGAAGTATTTAAGATAAAAGTATTATAAATTAAGCAAATTAAAGGGACATTAAGTGAGCTAGGTTTTGTGTTTCAAACTAGCTACATGATGACAACACTCTTTTAAGAGACTCACCCATTTTTACTTTCGTTTTGATTAAATTTTGCATGGTATCTTTTCTCACTATTTGATCTAAGTTGTTTAAGCTATCGATTTATCGTGTAATATCTAGATCAAATGTTCGAGGCCTGGTGCGGTAGCCTAGTGGCTAAAGTCCTTGCTTTGCATGTGCCAGGATCCCATTTGGGTGTCAGTTTGTATCCCAGCTGCTGCCTGCTTCCCATCCAGCTCCCTGCTTGTGGCAGCAGAGGTTTTCCCAAAGCCTGAGGACTCTGCAACCGCATGGGAGACCCAGCAGAAGTTCCTGGCTCCTGGCTTCGGATCGGCTCAACTCCAGCCTTTATGGCACTTGCAGAGTGAATCAATGGAAGGAAGATTTTTCTCTGTCTTTTTCTCTGTAAATCTGACTTTCCAATAAAAATAAAATTTTTTAAATTTTTTGAAAATTAAAAAAAAATTTTTTTAAAGATGTGGACAGAACAAAATAGAATTCCGGAAAATGCTCAGCAGTCAATAGTACAGCAAATGGAACAAACAGAAAACAAGACAAAGTAAAAAAATGGCAAGATTAGTTCTAAAATGTCAGTGTTATATTAACGTTATACGGTCTGACTCTCTCACTTAAAACACAGAGATTAGTAGAGTTATTTTCAAAATACATGACCCAACTCCACACTATCAATAGGAAGTTCTCTTTGAATATAACAATAGAGGCAGTTGAAAGTCAAATGATGAGAAAGATATATCATGCAAACTTTAATCAAAAGAAAGCAGGAGTAGCTGGTTCTCTTTAAAAGTTAATAAAACTGACAAATCTCTAGCCAGGCTGACAAATCAAAAGAGAGAGCAGGCAGACACTGCCAGTATCAGGTTATGAGGTAGAGGGTGTCGCTGAAGGTCCTGCAGACGTCACAGGGGTAATAACAGAATGACAGGAAGCACTCTACTCACAGAAACTGACAACCTCGATGAAGGAGACCACTGCCTCCCCAAACACAAATTTTCAGAATTCACCAGCTGGAAATAGATCATTTGAATATCATATGGCCCGTTAAACTGTTACAAAAATTGAATTAATCACTTAAAATCTAGAAGAAAGCAACATCTAGTGCCCTGATAATTTTCATATAATTCTTCTACCCATTTAAAGGGAAAATGAATAACAACATTACATAATCACTTATAGAAAATAGAAACATTCCTAATCATTCTATGAAGCAAATCTCACCGAGATATCAAAGCTAGACAAAAATAGTACACAAAAAAGATCTGTAAGCAAAGAATTCTTAAGAATATAAATACCAAAAGAATTTTAGCAAAACATTACCAAATAGAATTCAGGGGAAAAAAAATTTAACATCTTAACCATACAGGGTCTATTTCAGAGATACAAATTTGCTTGTATCTAAAAGTTTACATTAACAATAAGTTAAGATGGGAGATCATATGATTATATCAACTAAAATGGGAAAAGCATTTGACAAAGTTTAACACTGATGTATCATAAAAAATTTCAGAATAAGAAATATAGAGGGGAGCTTTCCACCAAGATAAACAAAATCTATGAAAAGCTCACTGCTATTGTTATGCTTAATGATGAAATACTGAATGTTTCTCCCTAATTTTTGAAGTGTAGTTGAGCATAAATACAGTGTATCAATGCCTCTTCTGTTCAGTGTGGTCCATGAAGTTCTATGTAATGCCAGTAAGGCAGGATAAGAATATTCTGAAAAGCATATGGAGAGGGCCTGGTGATGTGGCATGGTAGGTTGTTGCTGCTTGTGATCTCATGATACTGGTCTTCCTCACTGTCTCTCCTCCTCTCTCAATATATCTAACTTTGTAATAAAAATAAATAAATCTTAAAAAATTAGAAACTCTTAATTTTAATGCAGATTATAATAATATTTTTGGAATCAGTTAAAATGATATTATGAAAATTATTTTTGAAATTAATGAGAGTTTGTATTTCTCCTAGACCGGAAAATAGCAGTAATAGTGTATGAAGCCTCCGTGCCTTTATTAGTCATTCTCAAGGAACATTGTTTCATCCTGAAGAGAATGATTAGCTGCTCCTAACCATGTCAATATGCAATGTGCAACTTTTCCCTTTCTGGTAAGATCCCACTGAGCTGGACTTTTATAACATTACAATCTGGAACAGCATTGTGGCACAACAAATTAATCTACTGTCTGCAATGCACTAGTTCAAGTCCCTGCTGCTCCACTTTCCATGTAGCTCCCGGCTAATGCACCTGGTAAAGCAGTCGAGGACGGCCCAAAGTCTTGGGACACTATATTCTCATGGGAGATTCTGAGGAAGCTCCTGGCTCCTGGCTTTGGATGGCTCGACTTCAGGCATTGCTGACACTTAGGGAGTGAAGCATTGGACAGAAGATCTTCCTCTGTCTCCTCTCTGTATATCTGCCTTTCCATAAAAATAAATAAATCTTTAAAAAAAAGTTATGATCTGATGAATGTTAGAAAAATGAAGGCTTTCTGTGTGTTTTGTCTTCATTTGCATAAGAAATTACTATAGACATCGGAACTTAACAAAGGGGTCATTGGTGTTATTAGTAGGCGTGTGCCCAATATGTATGGTTTGTCTTGTGTATTCTTCTAATTTGGAATCCCATATTTACACTTTAAAAAGTAACATAATTGTCTGCCTTCATTCCTTCATGTGCAAACGGGAGTAAAATCAATAGTATTCTTTAGGTTATTGTGAAGATTGAAGATTTAATGTGAGAAACATGTTGAGGCAGTACCTAATACACAGTTGGCTATCACCATTATTATTATAGGCTATGGGCTTTTCTGCTATCTGTATTCCTTAGACAGCCAGCAAGTATAATGCATCAATCTATTTTTTTTAAGTTTAAGATGGTGAGAAAACAATATATTTTCAATTACCAAAATATACCAATATACTTTCAATTACCAGAAACTGCACTGCAAATATTAAAGTTTGGGTTTTGGTCTTTTTCACAGCGGGGGTGTGTGTTGTAATACTGTCAGGATGCTAGACAGAGGCAAAAACCTGCAGCTTTGTGGAAGCCCAGCTTGCAGGGCAGCTGCATTTTCTCTAGAGTGGTCTATGTTGTTAAGCTATCAAGGCTAGCAGATTAAGCGGTTTAGATTTATTATCAATTTCTAGTATTTCCGCTTTTCAGTGGGATTATCGAGACTATCCCCGTCATAAATCAAGGAGCATCTGGAACTTTGAGGTTTAGAAAGAAACCTGCTCACCCAGGCCACAAAGTCACTTATCTGGCTGAGACTTTTCTATTGTACTATTATCACACTTAAGTCTTAGCACTCTATTGCTGCAAGTAGCCTTTTAGGTCATCCTAGAAATTCTTAAACCTGTCTGCAGAGTTGGTGGTTAAAGGCTGGATTGTGCGGAAATGGGAACTGTGTTTTAATCCTGCCCCTGAACTGGGAGCAGCTGGGAAGTCTGGCATAAACCATCTGACTACATCACAGCTGTGATCATAAGAATTCAATTTGATGTTGCTTGGAAAGACCTTGATATGCCCAGTGCTGTATAATGGTTTTTTTAATGCTTGTGATTGCTATTAAAAATAAGAATTTACTCTCAGAAATCTTCAGTGACAAAAGTTCAGCTAGAACTCTAGTGGATATTTTTATTCAGTACTCTTTCTTCTACACTTTGCCAACTAATTGCTTAGCTCTCATCCACCCTTTCAAAGTCCACATTTATAAAGTTAGAGTTGTTAGTGAAGATTTTAGAAGACCATTTTCCAAGAGGTTTTTTGAACTGCCAAGTCCGAACATTTAGGATGTAGCTTGGTGCTGAAGTAATTGGCTCTGTTAGTCTTGAATTTTAAGAAGTTTTCTTTCAGAATCTGAGGTTGAAAACCATGAGAGGAACTCTCACATTTTGGTAATTGCCTACAGAATAACTTACCTTTTTGAAAACATATGTTATTCAGAGATGATACCTTCTTTCCCTCGCTATGCCATGTTCAGAATCTCCTCATTAAATATAATTACAAACTTCTTCTCTGAGCTTTCTTTTTTAACTATTTCTTCAAGTGCCATCACTTTATAACATTTTATTTTCAATTTATCAACTACTTAGGGAATGGTGTACTTTTTAAGACTGTAGAGTTTCTTAGGAGAATGCAGAAATGATTTTATCTTGGATTTTCTACCTGTCAGAAGCAAAGGTGTTGTGAAAGCTATTTGAGGCCCATGATACACTCTCTACTCCTGTTACATCACCTAAACACATTGTACTTGCCTGGAGATTAACGTAAAAGTGTAATTAGTGAGTAAATCTAAGCGTTAAAACACTCTTGTAAGTAAAATAGTTATTGTGTGTGTGAATTAGATTTATTTGACCGTAAACAAGACAGAATTCTGCATTGGTCTAATATTGATAAAGTGGGTATCATTTAAGCAACATGCAAAAATCTCATTAGATTAAATTTTAAGGTGAAAGCAATGAGCATTGTGGCTCTGTGAGTTAAGCCATTGTTTGTGATGCCTGCATCACGAACGGAATCTCAATTGCTCTGTTTCTAATCCAGGTTTCTGCTCATGTATCCTGGTGTTGCAATAAAACCTGCAAAACTAGCTGAAGGTGTTCCTGTAGAACCCCCAAATCTGGGTTTGCTTGCCCATCGCATAGAAAGTTTATCAGTGACATACAGTGAGTGGCGGCAGAAAGTAGACATGTATAAGCAAAGCATAGAACTGTTGCAGGATTTTTGAACCCCCAGTACGGCAGCAACATCAATTCTTCTCAGGAAAGAAGAATTTTCATGTGGTCACAATTTAGTTTTAAAGCAAGATTTATTAGAAAAGCTGAGAAAGGAGACTCCTGTCCTAGCGACAGGAGAGGGTTTCAAAAGCTAAAGAACCCATACCTCCTGCCTTTGTGACAGGAGGAAGAGAGAAAAAGGCCCTAGACCCCCTGCCATAGTGGCAGGGGAAAAGCAAGAAAAGCCCAGACAAACCTCCTGTCATAGTGGTAGGAGGAAAGAAAGAAAAACCCAAATTAATGGTGGGGATAGCATGTTTTGTTTTTTTTTTTAAAGATTTATTCATTTCTTGGAAAGTCAGATATACAGAGCATCTTTCAAAGGTTCACCTCAAAGATGTTTCTCCATAAACAAAGGAGAATTCCTGGTTTCCATGGTATCTGGCCCTGGGACTTAAGGTCCAGAAAGGTGTCACTGGCTACTTTCTTTGTCCCCTTTTAATGATAAACAGGCCAGTCTGAAACAACCCCCTTGGCAATGGCCAGAGACTGATGGGGCTGATGCTTTAGCTGGGGAATTGGTATGTTAACTTTGCCCTTGTCTCTTGGGAAAGCCTGTTCTGGATATGTTAAAATATGCACTTGTCTCAGGAGAAATGAGAATCCAAGACATGGTGGGGAAAATACCTTTTTTCACTTGTGAAAAAAAAAATGATGACTCGGTAACCCAGAATACCCTAATTGCCTGTTACCCAGTCTAACTCCCTCTCTCAGAACAATCTAGGTTTGTCTGAGGAGATAGGAGTTAGGGTTCTTATAGACTGAAAATTGGAACTCAGAGGTCTGTGTTCAGCATATGTCTCTGTCCTTGACCATTGATATGTGTGTTCTTTTGATTGGTCAGCAATGCTATACTCTTAAAGAGAATTTTCATGGTGACCATGTGGGTTTCTGTAAGTCAAGGGATTGCATGCAGGTTGTCATTACATTCTGTTCTAGACTTGGAATTTACCTGTCTGTCCTTGGAGTTTCTCTAAGCAAAATCCTTCTGGTTTTACCTATTGGAGTCATAACCGACCCCTTGATTCCAGTGATATGAATCTTGTACTGTTCCCTCAATTCAGTGAATTCCTTTTGACAAGTGGTTGATCCTAGAGTATGGATGAGGAAACCTTGAGCTCAGGGAGACATTCAGGAAAGCTTTGAATTCTTCATGCATCCACCAATCAGAAGGTATTAAATATTTTTCATCTGCACTAAGTAGCATTCCAACTGAAAAAATTTTTACATTAGAACGTGCCCTTATATTCTTTCTCTTTCAGTTCCTTCCTCTCTTATCCGAACTTTACAAAGAATTTGAGTCTGTTTACTAAATTAAAGTTAGTGTTCAAGTAATGAAGCCATTAATCATGAAACAGAAACATGATCATTTGTAGTGCTAGGATAAAGGCCTCAAGAATAAACTAAATTTGTCTGTAGAGGTTCTGACTTCTAAGGTAGAAAGAGAATTATCTGATTTGTGGATAATTCCTTGTCTGACAAGAGATTCTTGTTTTTCCCAGATCCAGTCATACTTCTGTGGGATCAAAACAAAAGATGGAGTGTTTTAGTTATTCAAGGGAATGTTGTTGAGTATATTACATTTTTCGAACAGAATAAACATACTGGGAATTAACATGATAGCATGTGTTATATTTGTCTTTGTCACTGTGTCCTCAGACCTCAACACAGTGTCTCTTCACAGGAGGTGTTCGACATTGAATTACTCAATGGGGAGTTTCTGTGTAGAACTTTCAGAAAGGTACCTCTAAGCTTTGTGCCTTTGAAATCTGTGGTCTCTCTCCCTAGGAAGCTGTTTTTCATTCCTTATCTATCTCCATCTCATCCTGAGAAGTTCCTCACCTCAAGTCCCTTTGTTTTAATATGTCAGCATGTTGCTCCTTTATTTAAAGCTGTTCCCTCAGCTTGAAAGAAAGCTCTTCTTTTAGACTCCTTCCCTGGTACCCATATGCTTGAATAGCTTTGGGGGAGGTTTTGGTTACCCTAATACAATGCCTGACACTTATTAGATGCTCAGTAAATACTTCCTTAAATGAATAAAAGTGTTTAGTGACTAAATAAGGTGATGAGTTGCAACTTTAATGAAATTAGAATGGAAATGAGGATAATAGATGGAAATGAAGATATTATTAATCATAATGATAATGATTATGATGATTTTTAAAAAAGGTGCTGGTAGCTACTGTAGTGAATTTTAACTATATGACAGGTCCTTTTCGTAAATGATCTCACTGAATCTCCTAATAAGTGTTTTGGAAGGTAATGCTATTTTAACAGTGATGAAAATGGCATAAAGCAAAGTGTTGACCTGGATATTGTCATGCAACTATTAGGTTGGCCCAGGATTCAAATCTAAGTCCTTGACCACTGTGCAAATGTATCAGTGTAGCATTTTGCTAAACCATTCTCAAGATTCTGAACTGGAAGAGCAGAATGATGATGGGCTAATGTGCCCTAAGTAATGTGACTGGTAACTACGTGACTATTTAAAATATCAACAGTCCCCTGTCATTTTGTGGTGAGGCTCCAGCTGTGTTTCTGTGCAGGAACAGAAAATGTAGCAGAGCCATGCGCTTTTTCTGTTTCATGATTTAGAGTAGGATGTTGTTTTCACCCATCTTTTGGTGAACAGTGCACTTGCTGAAATACCCTTTGTCATATTTCTGTTTATGAGCACTTATTGTGTATTTCATTTATTCATTTGAAAATCTAATGTTTATTGCAATACAGAACAGCTACATTATAACAAATGCTTACACAGACCAATTAAATGATTCAGTATAGTCACTCTGAAAAGTCTAATTTCCATGTGTGGAATCATGTTTACCGTCACCCATATTTAAAGGTGCAGAATGGCATATTTACATTGGTAATGTACTCAGAACAATGCCTTTCTACCTTGTTTGCTTTATTTTTAGGCACCAATCCAAGCCCTATCTGTGGAATGACACACAGAAAAGCATATTTAAATATTAGGGCTGTAAGTGGGGCCAAGTAATTGAGGCAAATCTAGTGTTTTGGTGCCTCTGGCTCCTATTTATATGCAAGCAGGACTCTAGGATTGCTGGAACTTTTTTTTTTTTAAAGAATTTAGCAAGCTGCTTTTTCAAGATCTCTCAAACAAGTGTATGTATAGGATATTTTTAAGCAGATGATATTGACTCAGGAGAAAGCATTTGGGTCAGTTTAGACTTTTGTTTCACAATTACTGAATTTTCCTACATTTTCCTCCTCATAACTTTAGCCTCTTTAAAGAATGACATGCCTGGCTCACAAAGGAACTTTTGATGATTAGCAGCAGAAATGAATTATCCTCAAGTGAACTCCTTTAAAAAAAAAAGAAAAGGAAAGAAAAGAGAAGAAGAGAAAAGAAAGGGAAAATTGCCTTTTGTTGGGAGAAAAACTAATTTCAAGTTTTAGAATAAGTAAGGTTAAATGACCAACTTGCTTCAAGGAGAGATTCATGAAAAGCAAAATTGTTAAATCAACTGATGAACTAATCAAGCATATTGTTCCCTTGATTCTAGAAGATTGCAGTGGTCTCTTTAGAAAGGTTGAAAAGACATCCACAGTGCACGCTTGGTTTCCCTTGTCTGCCCATGCGTGTTTCCTGTTGCCCATAGTGTCACTAGTTCTGTGGGTAGGGACTGTGCCCAGGGTAGTGGCTGCTGGTGTTGGGCTGTTGCTCCCTTGGCCACAGGTTCCTAGTGGTTCCAAGTGGAACGTGTTCTCTCTGCTGGCTGATCTGAAATTTAGTCCAACATGAAAGGAACGGAGAGAACTCACTACTAATTATTGGTCTCACTGATAATTAAAATAACTATTTTGAGTTTAATCCTTTAAAATCCAAAAATATGTGACCAAATGTGATGTACTCCAGAACTGGCTGTAGGTTCCTTTCCTCATTCCTTCCTCATCCTTCTCCTCCATTCTTTTCTTGCCTTCCTCCCTCTCTTGTTCTTCAAAATGATTTGAAAATTGCAGACAATCTCCAAGAGTAGTTCAATTGACATTGTATTCTTCCTAGCCAAAAACTGCTTTTCCCTTTTGCTTTAGTCGAGTTTGCTTTCAGTATTGCTGTTATTTGTATTTTTTTAAGTTATTTGTGAAGCTAGGTTCCCTTTTCATCATCATTTCCTGTCCTTCCTCTCCACCCTCCACTCTCTGCTCTTGGCACACCCCATCCCCCAATCCTCTACCATGTATTTTTTATGTATTTGACTAGTTCATTATTCAAACTTTTGCATACAAATGTGTGTACCAAAAATGAGTACATACTATTTGTTGTGCTTTTGTAAAAGTTTTCCTTTTTTTATATGATGTTATTTATGAAACAATTGTTTTTATTCCTATAAACCCAATTGTTTCTGTTAGACAACTATATAGGAACTGATCCTATAATTATAGCATATTTTGTTTACCCATTCCCCTCCCGGAATGACTTTTAGATCATTTCCAAGTTCTATTATGAGAAAATTGCAGCAATTTTTAAAAATTTATGTCTATTTGCATGTACATTCCTTGTGATTCCTACATACTACCCCTTCAGGAAGAATTACTATGCCATGGCTTACAAGGAAAGTCACTTTTCATACATATGGTAAAAGTGCTCACCACAGGCACAATTAATGATTTTGTCAGTGGGAAGCTACGATATTATGCTATTTTCCCCACATCTTGCACAACATTGAATTTCGTGTTAACTTCTCTGATAGAAGAACTGGATTTTCATTTTAATGTGCATCTCCCTCATATTTAGTGAGGCTGAGCTCCTTTTCTTACATCCATAGTCCATTATGATTTGTCCATTGAATCACAGTTTATTTTGTCAGTTTGTCTTTTTCTTCATTTTGGAAATTCCTTATTCCATGTTAATTATGTTGCCATATATATAGCTGTTCTGACACTTGAGGGCCATGTCTTCAATTTATTAGCACCCTTAAATTGTTATTGAGTCTAATTCAGTTTTGTATATTATCAAGAAATTGGGTATAATCTGTCTTCCCCCAGTCAATTCCCAATGTTTTTGGTTCTGGTTTGGTATATGCAGCAGCATATGGCTGACCACATTCACTATAGCTTTGCTACCTGAACAGCACCTTTAATCACCAGTATTACTGCAGGAGCCTCTTAAGTAGCCTTGGTGCTCCATTTATAGCTTACAAACAGCCAAGGCAATTTGATAAAAATGTGAGACAGAGGCTGGTGTTTTCGATAAAGCCACTGCCTGCAAAGCTGGTATCCCATATGGGTGCTGGTTGGAGTCACAGCTTCTCTACTTCTGATCTAGCTCCCTGATGAAGGCTCGGGAAAATCAGCAGAAGATGGACTGTTTGGGCCTGTGCTACTCACGTGAAAGACCTGGCCTGACCCCACCCAGGCTGCTGCAGCCATAAAACCGCCAGTGGACAAACTCCTTCTGTCTCTCTTTTTTTCCCCCAGCCCCTTTATCTCCCATCCCCTCCTCCTTAACAATGACTTCCGAATAGATTTAAAAAGTCTTAAAAAGAAATAAGACTGATCTTATTCTGCCTCTGTTCAGAACTGCAGTGGTTACCAACCTTGTTCCAAGTAAATGTCCAAGTCCTGGGAATGACCCATAAGGTCCAATACCCCATAGTTCTGCCTCCTTCCATTCTCTCCTCACTGTTTCAGCTAACCTGCCCTCTGAGGTTCTGCTCATATAACAGACATACACCTGCTTCAGATCTTCATCCTGAGAAGTCCCAACTGCCTTGAAATTTTCTAAACCAGTGTCATCTTTATGAAAGTAGGTGGAAAATGGGAGAAAATTATGCAACTATCTTAACAATTTTTTTGGCAGCAAGATAAACTTATCCTTAAAACCAATTTTCTATGAGTTTTTGCAAGTTCTTTTATGCTAGTTTTTTAAAAAAAAATTTATTTATTTTTATTGAAAAGTCAGATATAAACAGAGAGGAGGAGACTCAGAGATATCCTCTGTCCAATGACTCGCTCCCCAAGTGACTGCAGTGGCTGGCGCTGTGCCAATCCGAAGCCGGGAGCTCTGCTGGGTCTCACACACAGGGGTGCAGGATCCCAAAGCCTTGGGCCATCTTCTACTGCTTTCCCAGGTTGCAAGCACGGAGCTGGATGAGAAGCAGGGCTTCTGGGACTAGAACCGGTGCCCACATGGGATCCCAGCGCGCCCAAGGCAAGGACTTTAGCAGCTGCTAGGCAATGGTTCCAGGCCCTTGTATTAGTTTCTTAGGACTGCAGTAACAAAGTACCATGATTGAATAGCTCGAAACAATATAAATTCATTGCTCTGTACCCATTAGCAATCGCTAATCCTCCCCTTACAAATTCTGGGATCCCAAATGGGTTCTGGTTCGTGTTCCAGCTGCTTCAGTTACCATCCAGCTCCCTGTGTGTGTCCTGAGAAAGCAATGAAGGATGGCCCAAAATCTTGTGACCTTGTACCTGTGTGGGACCAGGAGGTAGCTGCTTTCTCTTGGCATCAGAACAGCTCAGCTTTGGCTATTGAAACTTGGAAAAAAAAAATAAAACTGATACCCAGTGCTTAAAAGGAAAATTCATTGCTTCTTAAATCTGAAGGCTACAAGTATAATTAGAGTGTCATGAGGGCAATGATCCGTATCTAATCTAGTCTTTGCTTCTTTGTAGCATCAGGTGGTTTGCAGAGAATCATTGGTCTTTCTCTACTTGTAGTTGCATAATTCATCTCTGCCTTCAGCATTGCTAAATATTTGACTGTCTTATCATGATAGCCTTGTAAGCACACCAGTCATGTTGGATTCAATGTCCACTCTATGCCATTGTGATCCTATCTTAACTAATTGTATCTATGAGAATCCTGTTTCAAAAGGAGATGACATTCTGAGTTACAGGGGTTAGAAATTCAATGTATTCCTTTTTATCTAAGGGGCAGGAGGAGTACGCCTCAACCCTAAATTCATCATCTGCTGGCCTAATCTGTTTCTCCCCAGTTCTTAATACTGCAGAACTGTGTGTGTGTGTGTGTGTGTGTGTGTGTGTGTGTGTGTGTGTGCACTCATTCCATTGTCTCCTCTACTAGAATATTCACAGCCTGAAGGCAAGCTTTGGAGCTATTGATGCTCACTATTATAGAAATTAGTGGCTAGCACCTTTGAAGGAGCTTGATAAATACTCCTTGAATGATTATCTGCTTTTGTTACTGTATTGAGCAAACCATGTGACATGAGATGAACCAAAACCATTAAAGTAAGGAAATGATGACAAAATCAAAATCCCTAGGGAATAAAGTGGTGCTTATGATTATTGCATTTTAGTTTCAAATAATAGCATGTGAAGGAAACACTGAAGTTTGAGTTCCAAGCAGGAGTGGAGCAGTCGAGGGATTAGTGCATTGTCCTTGAGTGACATATTGGGCAGCAACATTAGTTATTCTTCAAAAACTGGTAATCATGAGGTTCAACATGTGGTAGGAATTGTGCTTGGTGTTTTCATGTTTTTTTTTAAAGTCCCCTTCAAATGTTAATTTACCCATTTTACAGAGGTAGAAAGTGGCCTGAGTCACTGTGAAGAATGCAGCAATAGTAAATGTGTTACTACAAGATTTAAACTTAGACTAGTTGGGCCAAAAACTCATATTCCTTCCCTTATTAGATTCTCTTAGATTCTTTTGGACACCAGGGCTTCAGATGAAGGGAAATAAATGCACATAAATGAGACTCTTTACATAATTTGACATAGACTATTACAAAACCAGAGAAGTCCTCTTGAGGCATCCTTTTGCATGTTGTGGAGCCTTATACAAAGACTTACCTGCTTTTGAGGAAAGTCAGAGCTAGAACAGCCCCAGACTTAGAAATCAGGATGGGAAGTCCAGATGCTGCTCTGTCATGTTGCTTTTAGGATCTTGTGTGACTCTCATCAGTCCGTCTGAGCCCGATCTCCCTGTGCAGTCATGATACTGCCTACAGAAACTGCCTGGGTTCCACTTTCCTGGCAATGTACAGTCATGCTCACTTGCTATTTGTAGTGAACATTCCTAAGGAGATTTCACCTGTGAACTTTCACCAGTGAACAGGTTGCTGCTATAATGATAATTTGACTTTTTTGTTCATGGTACAGGTACTTCAGCAATTCCTGCCTGCCTAGCTCCTGTGTAAAGCTCTCTGCATCCTACCATTGAGGATTCCAAGGAGGTCACAGAAAGGTAATACTTATCTAAAATTTTTCTGACTTTGATATTACTGACTTACTATGGACATCCTGACAATAATAGTAATTTCCTTCTGTACATGTAAACTGAACTTTAAAAAAACCCATGAATTTATTTAAGAGAAACAGAGGGGGATCTGATCCTTTGATTCACTCCCCAAAACATACGTAATGACTAGAACTGGGCTGAGGATGAGGCAAAAGCCAAGAACCAAGAGTACAGTCCATGATTCCCACATGGATTGCAGAAACCCTGTTGCTTGGCTCTTTGCTCCTTTCCAAGGTCTTTGTAAGCTGGAGTCATGAGCCAGAGAAGGAACTGCATTCCTGATAATCCAGTATGGAATATGGGTGTTTTAAGTGCTAAGCTAAATACCCATCCCCTAAATGCCAGCTTCTCAAATGCTGACCTCTTTTGGATAAGTTCCTTCTGAGAATTTCCTCCTTTTTGAATTCCATTTGTAACTACCATTTTTCAATTGGGATATCAATATTGTGTCAGTTAAAGAAAAGTGACAGCTTGCTGAAGGAAAGCATCACCTTTCCTTTACAAGAAGTGTAGCTTAAGTGTTCCCTGATTGACATGCCATTTTATTATTCTCCCCCCCCACCAGATAGTTACACATGTTGAATAATTTTTTTTATAAAAAGTAAGAACTAAACAGAAAGTCAAGTTGTTAATGCTTCATGGCCTTGATAATGAATATGGAATTGAAATGACATCAGTAGCAGTGTGAAGAAGCTTTTATAATGAGACTTATCTCCTAAATGTCATGAGATCTTTCTTGATCCAATAAAGATTACTTACGATGTGTGCAATGGAATATTGAGGGGAAGATCTTACCAAGAACTTAAAAGTAGAGTAAAATAGTCACTTTTCTTTATACATCTTTGATGTCACTGGAAAAGGTGAGTTTGTGGTTTTTTTCAAAATAGCTTTAAGTGAAGGGGAAATCTACTATTGGTGCTAAGAAAATGATATCCCAAGGTCTGGCACTTAGGCAATCTGGAAACGGTGACCTAAAGGACTCCAAGAGCATTTTGGAAGCAGTTTCTTTCTGACCTTCCCACACCCTTCTTTCTCTTGTCCATTCCCAGTTGTCCATTTCCCATAGAATGTAGGCATAAAAATGGACAGTTTCCCCTGAGTCTTTTATTGTTTAATTTTGAAGACTCATCATAGTCAAATAAGACTGTGACGAAATCCATTTTTTATGCTTTTCTCCTGCTATCCTGTCTCTTGTAAGAATGTTGACCTCTTAGGATGGATGAGGAAAAGTATTACACTTTTTCGTGTTGGTGTTTGCCCCAGCATGTTGTTAAGAGAAGAATTCTCTTCTCCTTTTTTTCTCATTTTTCTTCATTGTTTGACAAGGCATCTCAGGCTTAGCTCAACAGTTTAGAATATTTTAACCAGCAGATACATGTGTTCCAGAACACAGAACTGCTACAGTGTCTTGCTCCTTGCTTCCAGGAGGGACCTGGTCCTCTCGATCTACACTGCTTACATTTCTTTGGTCCTGCCTTCCCTTCTACTCTCTTCTACAGCCTCTTGAAACTCAGGGTGCTAGCATTTCAATGCAATAAATTCTTTTTGAAACTTATTTGCTGTTGATCTTCATTGTGAAATAAGAAAACGGTGGAAACAATCTGATTGGTAAAAGAGTCTTAGAAGTGGAATGTGGGAGATGAGAAGGACTTAGTGAGATGATTTGGTGGAACCCCTGGGTTTAAGTCCTGGCGGCCTTCAAAGAAGAGAGAAGAAGTAGGAGAGACCAGAGAATAATTGAACCTGTGTGTGCTCCATGTCTTTTGTCCTGTGACATGCCACCTGCTGCCTCCTGCACTGGCAGCAAGGAAGTATGACACATGGTCTCTTGGTCTAGGACCAGACCTGTCAATTGAAATAAAACTTTCTTTATAATTTATTCACTCTTTGCCATTGTGTCACTAATGGCAGAACATAGCCTGGATTCTTTAAATGCAGAATGTACAAAGTTGGGCAGTACGTCCCTTAGGATTTTGTTGAGCTGTAGGCCATTGGCACATTTCCTAGAAGCAGTCAGCAAATGCAGATTGGTGAGGGAATGAAGCTGCCATCTCCTCCCCCAGTGTGCTTGGTTCTTCCCTGGTTATCATCTGGCTATCTAAAGAGTTAACCTGGAAAACAGAAGGCTGAAAGGCGGTAAGTGAAATGAGGTTAAATGGAATACTATGTTACATACCTCTTTGTAATAAGTTTTGTATACAGTTATTCATCCTTGTGTGATTCTCCCTAGTGTTTTAGGTAACATGAAAGCTGTCAATTTAAATATGTATCTGTAAATGTGATATTTTGATATCAGTAATTACTGGAGAGGAGAATTGTAGATTAATCAGGTTTTACAAACTCACTTAATTCTCCTTACTTATAAAGAATTCTTATTTACTTCCTACTAGGAAAGAGCTTGTCCTCAAGGATATAAAATACCCTTTAATTACTGATTCTTTTATTTATGAGGACTTACTTAGGTTTCTACTATTGGCTGTGTGATCTCACTGAACTCACTTAACCTCTCTGAACTGCAAAAAAAAAAATAATTTTAGGAACTACCTTATGGAGTGATTGTAAAGGATTAAGTGCCAATTTATGTCATATAGTTAGCACGAGGCTCAGAACATAGAAGGAAACCATGATGATTGTTATTGGAAGGTGATGTGGTCCTATCCACTCCATGTTGGTATTAAGGATTTCTAGTATTTTATTTCTATCAGTATGTTAAATTTGGCAATCTTTCCTGAGGCAGAACTTGGAGTGATACTGAGATTCCCTGCTCCCCTTCTCCCCCCCACCCAAAAAAAACCCCACTAAAGCAAAAATAACATGACAAAGTACAATATAATCTTTGGTAGTCATGATCCTGTACAAGCCTCATTGCTCCAAGATTAAATGCTGCCAGTCTGAGAGCCAGGCCTGACTGATGCTTTATTATATAACTTTATGCTGTACTTTCATTCCAAATCTTCTCTTGTACTTGGCAAGATAATGAAGGAAGCTGAGTCTGACTTCTGATTCTACTTAGAACTAAAGCCTGTATTACTAGACGAAGTACTGAATGAAAGTGAAGTGTTCTGAGCCAAGTTAAGAAATGCAAATGATGTTTCTTAAATGTTTTCAGTTGTTCTCATTCTGGTATGGTTAAATAAGTGCTCCTGGATCTGATGTTTACACAGAGATCAGTTGTAGAATATAGACCTCTCTGAGAGAGAGGGAGAGAGAGATAGAGAGAGGGAGAGAAAGAGATGTATGAGCAAGGGGTTGGGATCAGCTGTGGAGCAGCTGGTTTTCCAACCAGCTCTCAGATATATGGGATGCTGGTATAGCAAGCAGAGGCTTATACTGTTGAACTGTTGTCCCAGAGTGCTGGGGTCTAAAGAGAAAACTTTGATTAAAATTCAAGAAAATGACACAGTACTTTTTGGAGCAATGCCTTAAATGAGTACTAGCTTCTCGAAATTTACACGGTTTGGAAAAAGTGAAATAATTGTAATCTTGCTAAAGTACGGGGTGGGAGGAGGCACTACAATAGCAAGACCTCATTTTAATCCCAAATTCTATGTGTACTGGAAAAGTCCTTTGAGAATGAAGACAGATTAAAGACATTTTTAGATAAAATAAAATTTAGAGACCCTTTGCCAAATATTCTGTATTACAAAAAATGCTAAAGAAAGTTTTTCAAGCTCAAATGAGATAATACCAGATGGGATCTTAAATTTTCAAAAAGCAATAAAATATATTAGGAACTATAAGTTCAAAATATTATTTTATCATTTTTTAAGGGATTGGAACTACATAGAATGTGGCAAAGCAAAAATTATCTCACTATTCTGTGATGTGTACACTGTAATGTGTGTAGGTGTTTGAATGCATATGACAATTAGAGCTTAAAGAATGAGGTATGTGGCAACAGGACCTGTAAGAGGAGACGACTTTAAAATCTGCATAATCTTTTGTTACATTTTTAAATGCCGTTTCTTAAGCCTCTCATATACTTTCAAGTTTTTAAATTTTCATAGGAAATGGTATCGAATTACTTCTAAGTTGACTGTGAGATATCCAGATTATGTGTTTTAGTCCCTAGATTAACCACTAAAAATTGAATAAGTTGCTTAAAATAAAGCCCCCAATTTTAAAAACAAACCAAAATATTGCAGGAAAGAATACCCAGGAGAACAGAATCAGAATTCCCAAGAGAGAAAGGGCTAATAAAATTGTGCCTCTAAATGCAGTAATAACAGAATTATATTAAAAGTTAGTTGACTAAATACTCTAAAAGACAGATGATAAAATGCATAAAAAAGTGAGAACAATTGTATTTTGTCCAGAGAGAACCTTTAAATGGAAGATATAGATAGGTATGAAGCAAACTGAGGAATACCTTGGAAAGAGCATAGAAATCCCAGAGTGGTTACACTAGTGTCAGAATAAACATTAAGACAAAACAAATTACAAAAGATAAAGTTGAAGAATTCAAATAACGTGCTACAGGGATATTAAAGTTATACATGGGTAACTGAATTATTTAAGTAATAAAATTCTAAGCGAGAAGCAAGCCTTACAGTGCAGCAGGTTAAGGCACTGGTTGATATACCTGCATCTCATATTCAAGTGCTTGATTCATGTCCCAAGTAAATAAGATGACTTTATTATTATTTTTTTAAGATTTATTTATTTATTATTGGAAAGGCAGATTTAGAGACAGAGAGAGAGAGAGAGAGAGAGAGAAAAACATCTTCCATCTGCTAGTTCACTCCCCAGATGGCCACCACTGCCAAAGTTGGGCCAATCTGAAGCCATGAGCCAGGAGCTTCTTCCGGGTCTCTTGGGTTCAGGGTCCCAATGCTTTGGGCCGTCCTTGACTGCTTTCCAAGGCCACAAGCAGGGAGCTAGATGGGAAGTGGAGCAGCCAGTACGTGAAAGCACCCATACGAGATCCCAATGCTTGCTAAAAGATTAGGCAACTGATCCATCATGCTGTTCCCCACTTTGTTATTTTTACATTCAGAATTTTTTGAGGACTGCCTCAATCATTACTAAAATGTACAAATGGCCAGCAACCGTGTAAATGAAATTGTGGAATGCAAACTGTAGATAAAGAAACATAGTAGCAGAGTTTTAATATTTCAGTATGACAAACTACTTACAACAATTTTATTACAATGTCATGTAATATGTATTTGCTTCATTTAATGTGCTTTATGTTTGACTACCTCTAATGATCCAGGATTTGGACACCTTCATAATTTAATCCTTCATGGTTTGTGTCTACTTGGTCCGTATCAGTCTGCTCTGGTTGATGCCTTTGCCATTTTGCTGAATATTTTGGATATCATTCCTGCTTAAAATTGAGAAACAGGAATACTTCAAAATATTCATTGAAAGTAGATTTTATTCTGGTGCAAAAAAAAAAAATTTAGAATCAGTCATCTGAGTGGTCTTTGGAAAATGTATACAAAATTTGTATTGTGAAAAAACAATTTTTGCAAAAAAAGTTATCTTTTAATTCTGTTTCTCTGTGAGCTTTTTGATATCAGCCCATACATGTTTTCAGTGTTTCTTCTCATTTTATTGAAAAAAAATGTTGTTCAAGAAAGCTAGTATTTCTGTTATCTGAAAAGTTAAAAATATATTATGAATTTGTCATACAAGCAAATAATTTTGTATCAATTTTTGAGATTGGGAAACATGAAGGTTATAAAATCTGCCATTTAATCTAGAAAGGTAGTTGGTAGAAAATTCACTCAAGTAAGAATACAGTTGTTTTTAAAACTCACTACTCAGAACTTCTGTGCATTAAGTAATCACTACTTATTTAATTGTCCTGATGTTGTCTGCAGCTGTGTGAAAATGTTTTGTGATCTTCATATCGTGTTTTATAAATTAAGAAACTGAGCCTCAGAAGAGTTTGTAATTTGGCCAACTACCACATGTAACTGTGTTGTACCCAGAATTTGGACTGTCATGTGTTTATCACAAAAACCTATGATTATCCTGGTATACAGAACCACTTCTAAAATATTAAGTAATCTGAGTTTGGGCATTATTCCTAACAGTAATTCTGATTTATAGAGTAGTCAGTGTGCAGAAGAAGCCCACCCTGGACTAGAATGCTCGTGCTGAGAAATCACTGATGATGCCATGGCTCAGAAAGCTCCGAAGAACTCTGACAGCATCAGACAACCCTTACATATCTATATTTTGTGTTTGTGTTTCATTTTTAAAAGGAATTATTCATCAAGACCTGCGAACATGGAAGAGTGACAGAAATTAAGGTCACTTGGGGAACATCAGTGACAGCTTTGCTGAAACAGTTGGAATGCTCATCAGCTGCAAAGCTTATTTAATGCAGAGACCCCCAAACCCTTTTTACTAATGTGTAGTGCTCCCTTGTCAGTTTGAAATGAGCAAACTGTCAGTTTGATGATTGCCATGCATACAGTATATACTCATTAAATCATGCACTGTGGGTTACTTCAGGTTGTCAAACATCTTAATTGAAAAAAATGTGTAATGTCAGTCTCATGGGAAAGAGTCAAAAATCAAAGGGCTGGAGAGCTTACTTTTAATATTTCAAAGTTTGCTTTCAACTACAGTCAGAAATTATTCTCTTTTACAGTTTTGATTAAAGACTCTTCCTTCTGCATTTTTTGTTTTGTTTATGATTCCAGCACTGTAATTATAATGGAGTTGCTTTTATAATAGAGTTACTAACTCTGACTGCAGATGAGAGCTGAGGAGGAGAGCACCATTTTGGGGGCTGTACCTGTTAACTGCAAATGAGTAAATCTTGTTAAACCTCTTCTTCAGTGTTAACATTTTGCAGGTTTAGACCTTACCATGACTTCTGACAGCTAAACCCTGCTGGTGATTGTGTATTTATTTATATCTTAGCTTGAAAAAACCAGCAATTCCTAGGCCAACTGAATTAGATTCTTTTGGGGTAACAGCTTTTAAAAGCTTTCTAGGTGATTTCTAAAATTAGGCAAGAGTAAGGGAGACTGACCTTAACTGACTTGACTGGACTCAAGTGTCCAGCTTAGTAAACATGCACTCACCTGCTTTTACCATCAGCACAGCCCACAGTAATGTTTCCTAATGCTTTACACATCCATTAGGATTCCACAAAGTTTTTTTTAAAAAATCTTATTTCTGGGCTCTGGAAAAGACCTGGGAATCTCAGATTGTAACAAGCACTCTGAGTGATTCATATGCAATAAGGTTTCAGAAATTGCTGGCGAAGCAAGATGAATTTTGTAACTGAAGTTCAATGGAGAGTTTGTGAATCACAGTAGAGTCAGGTTGGGCTCTTTGCTTAGTTTGTTTTTGTTTTAAGCAGTAGGGATTTTTGGTATTTGCATTTGGATCCTACTATAATAATGCATGGTAATAATAATGTTTACTTTGCTGGGAAAAAATTCCCCTATTATTTAGCTGCATATAAGATCCAAACTAGTATATACATTCTTTGGTTTCTAATGTTAAGCATAAGGGTCTAATGATTAGGATTATTGAGCTTTTGAAGGACCTACAAAAATATTGAGAAGTAAAAGAGAAAAATTATTTTGTTTTCAGTATATAAAGAAAGTGTAGAATTAGAACAGTTTGGCTTTTAATGAATTGTCAACAATGGAACAGCATGCCGTTGTCAATAATTGCTAGGTTTAGCAATTATTAAAAATCTACTTTTAGAATTATTTTATGTTCACTTCTCTTGCTCCTTAAGAAAATTCATGGTGATTACTGAATAATTTTTGCCAATTTTAAAATAAATTGTCCAAATTATATATAAGCAAATAATTGCAAATGCAGATTATAAAATATTTTCAAAGATTTCACATTACAAAATATTGAGGGTGGTATACCTTATAAAATATGGGATTTAGCCTCCCACTGAAAATGTGCTGAAAGCCCAGGCAGCTCCTGTATCTTCGTACTATGTACCTCAATTGCCCTGGGCTCTGTTCTCACTGGCAAGGCTATCAAAATGCATGCCTGCATTTCCATAGATAGTACTGTGCGTAGCTGAGTAACTAAGCTGCCTGTTGCAATACCAGAATCCTATATCCCAGTGCATGTTGCAGTCCCACCAGCTCTGCTTCTGATCCTACTCCCTACACATGTGCCTTGAAAGACAGCACTTGGTGACCTGAGTATGTGGGTCTTTGTGAAACCTATCCAGGAGAGCAATATGGAGTTCCTGGATCCTGGCTGTACCCTGACAAAGTCCTGGCTGTTGAGGCCATTCGGGGTGATCAGCAGATGGAAGATCTCCCCCACCCCATCCTATCATTCTGTCTTTCAAATACATCTTTTTTTTTTAATACAGTTGAAAATAAGGTTAACATTATTGTTCATCCTCGATTTTCTAGAAAAAAAATGCAAAAATATTAAAGTAAAAGTAATTTTAGCTACATATCACAGTATACTTAAAAGTATATCACTTATATAGAAGTTGAGATTATTAATGGGCATCAGAAAAAGTGATAAGGTAAATTGCATCCTACGCTTCTTGCTCAAAAAATTACCTCTGGGCAATAGAGAACAATAGTGATAAAACAACATGGAACTGCTGTTACAAACAGAAGTGCTTGCTCTGGCAATTTGGAGTCTCTGAGGTCAGCTGATGGCCAGAGCTAAGTGTACCTTTTTTTAAAATTGTCTTTATGTATTTATTGTTTGAATTTGATTGCCCATGAGGTTCCTTATCAGCGAATAATGATTACACAGAATTCTTTGGATCAGTGAATTATGATTCTGGCTGTTGAAGCTCCTTATTTAAAGTACCTCTCTTTAATCTTAAATTTCTCTGTTGGAAAATGTGCAACAACTATTTTATTTGTCTGTTTACCTTCCTTTTTGACTCTTCCTACTTAGTGTCTAAACTCAATGACAACGGGAGCTCCAGCTCTGTTTGTTTATCGAAATAGTCATAGTGAAAAGAGTTGATGGCAACAATCCATTAGTTTGCTTTGGTCAGCAATGGTCAGCTAGGCCAGAAGGGTCAAGCCATTAGGCACAATCTTACACATGTTGAACTGGTCGGGAAGCTCTATAGTACGTGCATTTTAAACTTTGGATTCTGTAGCTGCAAAGTCATTAATAAATGAGTGAATGAAGAGAAGCTCTATTCAAGAATCGTGTGGACTTCTTACCTTCCCCAAAGCACCCCCTACTGCCAAAAAAGCCGTAAAAAAAAAACCAGCTTGTCTATTAATTGTACAACATCTAGATGATTAAAATGTGAAGTTTTCACTAGAAAATGACTATAGTTTTTGAGACAGGCTTGCAAACTTCTTGGCAGTAGTTCAAGTGATTAATAATTTAGAAAGATGATTGACTGGAGAGTAGAAGTGGAGCTAATAGCTTCTCATTTTCCTCTTTATTGTTTCAGACAACTTGGGAAGTCATGGTGCAGGTGTGGAATGTTTCTAGGTCAACCGTTGAGAAGCTTTGGATTAAAACTAAAGTGTTGTATTTGATCTTTGCTCTCCAGGTGTCCATCTTCCCCTGCTAGTGTGGGATTCCTTTGTGACTATGTTCCTCCTGGTGCTCAAGGTAGTTGTGAGAGCCATAGCAAGGTCTGTGTGTACTATAGCAAATTCTATTGACTCTACTGTGTGTGCCATGTTCTGCTACACACTGTTTAGGGTAGAACAATGGATGTGATATAAAACTAGGTAGTCAAAAGTGCATTAAGAGACACATAAACCTAGAAATGATTCTCCTGACAGATGAAAAGTCTAAAATATCTTAAGAGACATATGAATAAACACACCACGGGAACCATTGTCTTATAGCATTGTTGGGAGACATCTGCTCAGTAAGGAATTTGTTATTTAAAGCAATGTGAGGGACTGGCATTGCAGCATTGACAATAGTTGCCAGCATCCCATACCAGAGTACTGAATCGAGTACTACATACTGCACTTGAGATCCAGCTTCCTGCAAATGTGCCTGGGAAGGCGATGAAAGATGGCCCTAGTACTTACATTCTGGTCACCCACATGTGAAACTCAGATTTCCTGATTACTGATTCAGCCTGGTCCAGCCTCAGCTTGTATGGGAATTTGGGGAGTAGACAGCAAGTGGAATCTCCCTCTAGCCCATCGTCCTGGCTCTCTCTCCCTCTCTCCATCCCTCTCCTCCCTCACCTTCTAGCCCTCTCCTTCCTTTCCCTCTCCCTCTGCGTTTACCTCTGTTCATCTGATCTTCATATAAATAATTATTTTTAAGAAGTAATTTGAGAAAGTCAGCCTACTTCAAGTGGGCTATGTTGATAACAGCAATTAGAACTAGAAAGTAGCTAAGAAAAGAGTGCCTCTGTGAGAATTTTCTTCAACTTTTCAAAGCTCCAGGTTTATCTTTAGAAAGTGAAGGTCCAGATAAATTGTATCGTCCAAGGGCCTGCATGATCCTTGTCCTAGAAATTGTAAAGAAACCTTAGCAGGAAACTTCCATTTGATCTTGGGAGAAGTTGTAGCTTTAGCAAGAACCCTTGAATGCCGGTATTCTCCTGCCTCTAAGGGGAGGTGGCATGAGTCCCCCAGTGCAATGCCACAGATACTGATTGGCTTTGCTTGTAAAAAGTAGTGATGCATTTGAATGCTTCCTCTGTCTGAATTACTACCACCATAATGAAGTTCTATGTGCAAGGACTTACTTCAGTGAGCAAATGTTTATGCATGCCTTGCCCTCCCCCCAAAATCCTAAGTAACATCCAGAATATTCATGCTTTGAGTTTTATCAGTTTTCATTTTTATGTGCTGTTGTGGTGAATTGAAATGTGTCTGCATAAGTTTATTTGGTAGGTTTATTTGTTGAAGTGCCAACTTGCAGTGTAACTCTGTGAAGGGACTTCAAAAAGTTTGTGGAAAATTTATATTATGAAAAAACATAGAGAATTCATAGTTTTAGGGGATCCAAATAAACACTTTTTAATTCCTTTCTGTACTCATTTTATGAAATATCTTTGTATTTGGGGATAGGACTTTTAAAGTAACATAAATAAAGAAGGTCATAAGGAATCAGCCTTAGCCAATATGAATTGTGATTGCTTTGTCAGAAAAGAAATGAAGGGTGGTTGCTGGGGCATAGTGAGTTCAAGCTCATATGTTGGGGTGCCAGTTTGTGTGCCAGCTGCTCTGCTTCCAAGCTATTAATGTTTCCTTGGAGGCAGCAGATGATGTTGCAAATGAGTGGTTCCCTGCTGCCCACACAGGGGGCTTTGATGGAATTTCTGAATCATGACTTCAACGTGTCTCATTCTTGGCTGTTGTGGGCATTTGGTGAGTGATCCCACAGATGGAAGATCTATCTCTTTCCCTCTGTTGTCTTGACTTGCCTTTCAAGTAGATAAAAATAATAAGCACCATGAATGTGCACAAAAAGTTAGACGAGGACACAGTGAACAGAATCACCTGAAAGCTAACACTTCCATCGTGAACTTGGAGCCTCCACAATAGGAAGAAAAATTCATTTTGGTTTTTAAACCACCCAGCCTGTGGGATTTTGTTATGGCAGCACAAGCTGATTATCATAGTTTTTGACAAATCCCACTGATGGCTTTGATTTGTGAGTCTGAGTCAATAAGTTAAATAGAACTCTAAATGTCCTTAAATCATCCTTCTATCCTTACCAATAATTAATGCCCAGGATAACCACAGTCTAAAGCTACACATTTATGCAAAGCCGTATTTTCTCTTGGTCATCTACATGTTCAGAAATAGTTATGGGTTGTCTACTATGTGCCCATTATTCATGGTTTGCACTCATAAAGATTGTCAGACTAGAAGAGGAGGTACAAGAGGCACTTTAAACACCATCTTCTGTGTGTAGAAATGCAGTGGCTGTGCCAGGATTGAAGGGAATCACTGGAAAAAGTGGTGTTAGGAAAGATTTTCGAAATAAGTGAGATTTGGTTATATAAGCTTTGGAAATGGAGTTTGAAAAGCAGAAGAAATAGTAAGGACCCAGCATGGTAGCCTAGTGGCTGAAGTCCTCATCTTGCACAAGCCAGGATACCATATGGGCACCAGTTTATATCCGAGCAGCTCCACTTCCCATCCAGCTTTCTGCTTGTGGCCTGGGAAATCAATTGAGGATGGCCCAAAGCCTTGGGACCCTGCACCCTGTGGGAGACCCAGAAAAAGTTCCTGGCTCCTGGCTTCGGATTGTCTCAGCTCCACCATTGCAGCCTCTTGGGGAGTGAACTAGCAGATGGAAGGTCTACCTCTCTGCCTCTCCTTTTCCTTGTAAAATCAGACTTTCCAATAAAAATAAATCTTAAAAACAAGAAGAAATAGTAAACAAAGATTTAAAAGCGAAATGGTTAGGAAGATGACCTGGAGGCAGGAATGTAGATTACAGAATATGCTAAGGGAAATCTTTGTTTATAAGGCAAAACTGTCTCAGACAGTTCTCTCACAAGGGCTTCTCTCACAAAGGAGCCATGATGGGCCAGATGGGATAACTGACTGGCTTGACTTCCATTTACTGAGGTAATAGTGATTTATAGTTCAGAGGGATGAAAATAGGGACAATAAAACAACCACTTATTGAAGTATCTTCCAGGTGAGGAAGGGGGCAGTGGAGAGCACAAGGCGCCTTTCCTTCTGAGTTTAGTGCTCATGTCCTTATAGAATGAGGAGGTGGCCATGCTGCTTATGATTGGCATTTATGATTGCCATCTGAGAGATCTTGCATGTAGCAACAAACTAGACTTTGCTGGTTTATCTGGGCTCCCAGATACCTTTTATCAGGATACCTTAACAAAAACTAAACTACCAAGTGGGTGGTCTTGAGTGGGACCAGCCAGCGAGCAGGGTCTGGCTTCACCCTTGGAAAAGGGTGTTGTTCTCCTTCCCCAGTGGCTCACGTCTAGTTATGTATCTGAGACAGGCATTATGGAATTGACTCATTTATACTCATAGCATCTCTGCAAGATGGGTACTGATATTATCTCCACTTTGCAGATGAGGAAACTGGGGCATGGATAGGTTTAGATACTTGCCAAATAGGAATGATGCAACTGGAATGTAAACCTTGGCATGATGGCTGCAGATATCCTGAGTATTTAAGTCACAGAATGAGAGATTTGTAAATGGAACAAAATGCACATTTTATAAATTCTCTTAAAAAAAAGTCAGAATGTCTGCGTTCCTGGCAACCACAAAGGAGATCTCAGTGCCCTTGACCGTCGCCCTATAAGTTAGCCCTCTTTGCATGGAGATAAATCTCTGGGTCAGGGAAACAAAAGTGTTTTTCAGGAGCTCTGCTGCTACAGTTAGCTTAGGCCTGGGTATGAAAGGAGCTTTTCTGCCTCGGCTGTCTTCCGGGGTTACATTCTGCATGAATCTGCTGCTTCAAAATGGAGCTTGTTAGTTGCGTGTCATCCAAGGGTGGCAATTAGTTGCATGTGTTTGGTTAAATGCCAGCCCCCTGGGGCGCCAGACTTCACTGCAGGAGCCACTGTGTGTCATGAATTAGTCTTGAAAATAAAAGCACGTTCTTAAAATGGAGCATGCTAATTTGGGTTTTGCTAACCCCTTCTGAAGAAGGCATGGCCTGTTCGGTGCCAGCTGGCTGAATTGGCATTCAAGGAAAAACTGGGTTCTTACCAAAAAATGCATTGCAGCCCTCTTCCCTTTGAGAGCCAAAAGGCAGTGAGAAGATAAAGAGCACTGAGAAACAAGGTGAAACTAGGGGCAGGGACGGCACAGTGATGGGCACCATGAAAGGGAATTGAATTTGCCATGGTATTCCTGCTTTTCTCCACCTTAGAAAGGAAAATCTGCCTCTCTCTCTCCTCTCAGGCTGCCCTTGGCCACCCATTCACTGACTTTTACATAAAAGGCTTCCTCATCCAATTGCTTATACACTGCACCTTTTATACTCTTCCAAGTCATACTTAAGAGATTATCACTGCAGCTTTTAACTTCCCCTAGAAAGAGCTGAATGAACGTGAATGGGGCGGAAGAGTCTTCAGTGAGAAAGTGTTCCCCACCCCAAATGCTCACAAAACCCCCAATCACGATGTAAGAATACCATTCTGTTTTTGGTGGTGATAGGCTACAAATGCACTGATTAACAATTACTGTACACATAGGTGCTAATTCTAATTACAAGCCGTCATGTCACTTACACAACACATGATAATAGAACATGGTGCAGAAAGTGGACCCTCATCACTCAGACATGATACATTTCCTAATTAAGAAAGGGCAGCCCCACCCAATCATGGTCACGATCCAAAACCTTAGCACTTTGGCCAATGAGCAATGCTAATGAAAATTGCCCTCTTACACTTTCTAGGTGGATAATCTGATTGTAGGAAATGGTAACTATGATGAAAGCAGCAGCTGGAAGGAGGAATTCTCAACTTTATTTACTTTTGGGGCTTTTGTTTTGCAAATATCCATTTGTCTCCAAACAGAATTGCTCAGCATCAGGCAAGGAGCCTTGTACAGAGGCCAGACCGAAAAGGAATTTCAATAAGCTTTATGTTTGTTGTGGAGATTCAGGAAAGAAGGAAGCTTTTTCCCATGTGGATAGATTTCTGCAATAGATTGCTGAGAAATATGAGTCGTTCTGGTTACTAATGGAGTGCATTAAATTTCCTGGAGTGAGTGTTTTTTTTTCTAAACCTGTTTATTTGTTGCAGGCGCCTTTGTCTTCTGAAGATAGCATTTTATGTTGACTAATAAACTGATGCTCAGCTCCTGCTAGAACTGATCTGAAAGCTGTTCTATAGGACAAGGCCCTGGATTTTTAAAAAATGCTGACACAAAATTGAGGATGAAGGGCATTTTGAACACTAGAAAGCTATGAATAATTTTAAATGGGCTTTATTTTCTCAAGGTAGTGTATTTGGCCATTTCTTTAAATGTTTCTTCCGTATTTGGGATCTCCCCAGGACAATGTTTAACTTTAATAATAGGATCTAATAAGGAGCCTATGGATCCTTTGAGTTATGAGGTATCTGACAGCATTGTGGTGGATCTGATTTGAGATGCGTGTGATTATGTCTGCAAATAAACCAGCTGGTATTTGTTCTGAAAACGTTCCGAGAACACCCTACTGTTAATGACCCATGGCTTGATCCAGCATCTAGTAAACTAATAATACACTGTCAGTTTTACAATGAAAGTCAGCACAAATCATTAATGATTCCACAGCCATTTGTGTTCCTCTCTTGTCTAGAATACGTCAGTTACCATGAAATTTTTCCTATCAGCAGTGTGACTGAATGATGGTAACCTGAATGTAACATGTTGGCAGAAATTTTCTCATAATGACAATAATGAACTGTGCATTTCAGTCCTCTGTTAAATAGGAAGGTTGGATATTATACGTTTCTAGCACCTCACGAATAATGCTTCCTAGTGACTGTATAAATTGTAAGAAATGTCAGTTTTGTAGATTTGTTTCAATGTATAAAATCATATATATCTATTCATATTTTAATTTGTTGGGAAAAGGAAACACCACGTGTCCTTAAAGCTGGTGTTTGGGGAGTGCTGTGCAGTGTGCACACATTATGGTTCGCACCGGTACATCAAACCCAGTGGGTTCATGCTCTCAGGGGAGATAATGTTTGAATTTTTTTTAAAGATTAATTTTTATTAGAAAGCCAGATTACAGAGAGAAGGAGAGGCAGAGATCCTGCTTGCACTGATTCACGTCCCACATAACCTCAGTGACCAGTGCTGAGCCAGTTTGAAGCCAGGAGCCAAGAATGTCTTCTAGATCTCCCACATGGGCACAAAGTACCAAGGCTTTGGGCCATCCTTCACTGCTTTTGCAGACCACAAGCAGACGTAAAATTTTCATCAAAGAATGAAATAATATTATCAGTGCTGGTGAACCTAAGAAAGTAGAAGCACCATGATATTGTTAAGTTTACCTTAAAGTCTCTTGCTTACTGTTCTTCAGCAGGAGAATATGACGTACTTAACAATGATGCCTACCAGGCAGTGGGTACAGGATATACAGCTTCCTCAAAGTTCCTGGGAGGGCTTGTATTGGGGAACATAACTGATAAGCTACATTGCTAAAGATCTAGTGAAACTAAAGAATGCTTCTTGTGCTCCACTTCCTGCCCTGTTTCATCTCAGATCTTTGTTGTGCACTTCAGCTTGAGGCATGTAACCCCAAGTTTCTTGCCTAAGCCGCTCTCAGTATCTTCTAAGGCAACTGGAAAAGGGATCTTGGCAGCCTGATTGTGCAAGTAAGTTAATAACCCATGGAATAGGTGCTGGCCAGAGGGGACAGGAGCTGATGTGTCCTTGCTCTCCTCTCCCATACGTTGTTGAAACAGTTGCTAAGAACATGATAACATTTTCTCAGAAGATTCAAGCAAGTTGAGGTCTGTTATTCACAGTGGTGATCAGCTTGAGAAGGAACCCTCATGTTCCCGTCTGCAGAGAACACTGCTGCTGGCTCCCCACTAAGGTCACTTTTCATTGTCTCTGCACACCCACATCCTAGGTGCATAGTGTGTTGGGTGTGTGATCTTCAGCAAAACTCACATTCCCCTGGAATACTTGAGAAGGTCCCCTGTTCCTGACCAAGGACTGACCACAGCCAGTGGGTCAGCCAAATGTCCATAGGGGTAATTCTGTAGCTCTACTTATATTTTAGAGCTCTATACACAAACGGACTGCCCTAACTGATGGAATACCTTTTCTTGGCTTCTACTCTGGCCCATCTAGCTCCTTCATTTCCTCACAGCTGTCTCCTGGGATGGGGTTGGGCGGCACTCCTGCTACTTGGATAAGTTACTTGCACAAGAATGCCCATCTCAGGGTCCACTTCAAGAGAACTCAATTTGAGACTCCCTTCTCTGTTTCACTCTCCCCAGTCTCCCAATACTTTCCTCTGTGATTCTTTGCTGAAGTAATCTACCTATTTATACGTCTAGATTCTGAGATTCTGCTTTCTAATGGAGATTATGGGACCTGGGAGGAATTTAGACTTTGACTATGAATGATTTCAGTATGCTTTGGGGTTCCCCTGTAAGCTACCACAGCTGGAATAAGAATGTGTAATCCCCATTTATATTACAGGCAAAAGTTAGGTTTAAGAATTAGGCATTATAAGATTATATATAAGTGAATGATTTAGATGTTAACTGTATGCCTTGAGAGAACTGTTACCTGGGGAAGTGAGGATGTGAAATAATTTTGGAGAGCAGTAGGTGAAATTTGAGGTGAATCTGGAAAAGAAACTTTTGGGAAGGTAGGGAGGAGTGATGAAAGGAGTAAAGCCTGGATAGAGAGGCTCTTGACATCACTGTCCCTGTGGGGATAAAGGCTTCATGCTGTAGAGGTTCAAGCAAGTCCAGAATGTTCTTTCCTTCATCTTCACCATGTTTTGAATATCTGTGATTCCTGGGTATTCTGTTAGCAACTGGAAGAGTTAAGCAAAATAGAAACAGTTTCTGATATCCAAGAGGTTCTGTTGGCACAAAAATAAACCCATAAATATATGGGTCTAAGGCTATTGAAGAAATGAGAAGGGTTCAGTGACAGAAAATAGCAGAGGTCATTTAAATTAGGATTACTGGATGAAAATGTCCTCTCTATGAGGATGATGTTTTTACAGAGCTCTGAAGAATGCAAACAGGTAAATTCTGAGAAGAAAAATGAGGTGAAAAGGAGCAATGCCCGAGAAACAACATATGCAAAGATCTTGTGGCAAGAATTCCTTCAGTGTGTTAGAGCTTCATAAATAGGCCAGTATGACAAGAGAATAATAGATGAGGAACAGAGTGCTGTTGGAACAAGCATAGAAGCAGGATGAATTTTATCCTGAAGGTAATGAAAAGCAATTGAAAAACTTTTAGGACAGGGGTGATAGTTTCTAATTCATTCTTTTTTTTCCTTTTATCATTATTATTATCACATTATTATTATTTTATGACATAGTTCCATAGGCTGAAGGATTTACCCTATCTTTACCCTACCTTCTCTCCAACACTCCCCTCCCCCCGCCACACACACACACTGAATTCTCCCATATCATTACAACAGCATAGTTCCTTATATACAGTCGTAAGTCCATCGTTGCAGGCATGGACAGTGACAGAGAGTCCAGCACAATTCAATCTTAAAAATTATTTCTCTAGGAACAGATATTATCCTAGTTGTTATGACACTGGTTAGGACATCCAAATTCTATGTTGAAGTGGCTGGGTGTGAGAGCTGGCTGTGGCTCCTAACTCCAGTCTCTTTGTAATGGCACACATTTAGTGGCAGTGGAGATGGTTCAGTTAACTGGGTCTCTGTCACTCATGTGGGAAGTTTGAATTGAGTTCCCTGTTTCCCGTTTTGGTGCAGCTCTATACCCTGGCTGTTGTGGGGTTTTACAGAATGAACCAGTTGATGGGAACCCTCTGTTTCTCTGTCTTCCTCTCAAACACAACACAGCAAATGATCTTAAACCAGAACTTCCTGAATGTGTTTCCAGACAGCAAGGACTTACATTGGATGTGTCCAGGCCTGTGCTTGAGGTTTCCGGAGCTCATGATAGAAGTACAAGTGGAGGTCACAAACCATCTGTCTAAATATTTAAGCTGTGGACCCAGCCAATAAACTGTAAAGTAAATGTTCTTTATTCTTCTGCCATGACAACATAACTTTTGAAGGACAAAATCCAGAATTATAGCAAAAACTGTGTTTTTTTTTTATGTGACCAGGAGTTAGGTAAATATTAAAGAAAACTATGGCCCGCTTGTATTTGATTATTAGGACAGTACTATTTGGATGACTTATCTCAAGAACAGAAATTATTCTTAAATTATTAAATATCCATTCCAAATAAATTGTTCTTCATTTCAATACAGTTTTGGTATTGAAGAGACCATCTATTATAGCATTTAAACCACCACTGGGGTTGCTCTCATTCCATATTGGCATCCTTGGTTCAAGTCCTAGTTATATTTCTGATTCTAACTTCCTGCTAATGTGCACCCTGGGAGACAGCAAGTGATGGCTTGGAAGACCCGGAATTATTTCTTGTCTCCAATCTTTGACCGCAACCTTGCCTTGGTGCTGTGAGCCCTTGGGTAGTAAATCAGCGGATGGGAGATCACTGTTTGTTGCTATGTTTTTTTTTTCCTGCCTTTCAAGTAAGTAAAAAAATACAACAATTTTTAAAAATCATCATAATGTTATAATCAAGGTTTACTTGAGGGTTTTGTTGTGTAACTTGTAATTGTTGACAATTGTGATAGAGTGCAAGTTTCTGAAAGCTAAGACTCTGCAGCCAAATCTACCCACTACCATTCACTTTATCTACAATTCCTTTGATGATACAATAGCAGAAATATGTGTTTACAATGGACCCAAATGTTTGCTGTTTGGTCCTTCACAGAAAAAGTTTCTGACTTCAGATCTGTAGAACTAAAAAGGAAACTGTGTATGTGGTTGAGGTGTGAACAATTTGAATGTACTTCCTCATACTCCTATAAACATGTTTATAAGTTAATTGTAAAGGTTAATAAAGTTAAAATTATTTTTAAATGTTTTCAATGAAACATTTTGGTGAAACATTGATTAATATTTACAATATTCAAAGTTAAGTTAGCATTGAAAGACAAAATGCAGGATTCTTACCAACTGTTTAAAATTAAAATAATTACATGTAAATATAGCTGAGGTTTTAACATTTTATTGTCTGCATAAATATTCTCGAAAAAATAAGATAATTTCTAGTTTTCAACTTAGTGTCCATCCAGTTGCCACTGCAAAGAATTAAAACCAGATTTTGTGCATGCTGTGTTGCAACCTTTACATAGCCAAATGCAAGAAGAGTATGCGTTATTTAACTGCAAAATATGCCTGCACTGCTGTATGTTACCCAAATTGTTAAGACTTTTCAAATTATGAAATGGAACTAGCAGATTCTGATCCAAGAAAATAGATACATAGTACTATTGGGGATGGAAACTTTTTATGCAAGAATCTAGCACACTCATGCTGCCTAAGAAGAATTTGACAAATCAATTTCTCTTTCTCATGTTTGAGTCATTCCAGTGCTCCAGTCCTGCCGATATCACAGAGCAGTATGCACCTCTATTGTCTGCAGTTTTACACTGCCCATAATCCACAAGCCTTTGTCACCTGCAGACACTGTCTCCTTTTCTTCAATGACAATGGATAAAAGAGGCAGAAAAACGTTTTCCCAGGCTGTGCACATCATTCCACAAAAGAACAGGATGTACTGGTCATGTTTACAAGAACTAAGCCCCAATTTCTGAGCTCTAGGAGCCCCAGTGAATTTTCTCATGATTTCTAGGGGGAGCATATTTGTGATTAGGGGCCTGTAGTTGTAGAATTAAGGATATGTCAAATGATAAAACAATGCATTGCATAATGTGCAACCTATAGAAATGCAAATAGAAATGAAAAGAAATAGCCTGGGGAGGGTGGGAAATTGGTGGGCCTTCTCCCTTAATACCCCCCTTTAAACATGAAGGAAACAATATCCAATTAATAGTCTTGCCCACTTTCCTATAGCCCTTTTTTACCCTAATTAACTATGTAAAGATTGTCAAAAATATAATATAAAAAAGTTTTAAAAAGAAATAAAAAGAAATAAGAGATTTTAATAGGTAGAGAATTGTATTCTATAAATCTGTGAAAGATTAAGTAGGTGAAAACAATCCAAACAAAGTCATTGATGAAGGTCTCTGTAATAATAGAGAATATGTCATTTTCTTACAGGTCTATAGATTGTTCCAAATGGAATAACATTTATAGATTACCAAAAAACTGCAAGATATTTTCATAAGTTTGAAATACTGAAATTCTTATTAGTGATTACAATGCACAACAAACCAGAAATTATATTAAAACATGATAATCTGAACTCTTTGATAAGCAACGCTTCATTCAAAGAAACTTTTCCAACCAAGCTTTGGAAAAAACATATATATGTATGTTTAATTGATAGTGAAAATATGATACTTGCAAATTTAGGAGTTACATTGCTAAAGCTGGGCTTAGAAGAAAATTTGTAGCCTTCAACACTTGAATAACAATAGTGGAAGGGAGTGAAACATCCATTTTAAAAGATCAGCCAATAATAGAATGCAGAAAAAACTAGATAATACAGTTGGAAGCAGTAATTCAGGGCATTGCAATGTGGCAAAGCAGCTACCCGTATTCCCTGTCGAGACTGGTTGATAACCTTGCTTGCTTGCACCTCTGATATAACCCTCTGTTAACAGCCAGGGAAAAGCAGTGGAAGATGGTCCAAGTGTCTGTCAACCATGTGGGACACCCAGAAAAAGGCCCTGTCTTCTTTCATCCACCTGGTCTTGTGCTAGCTCTTGTGGCCATCTGCGTTGGTGAACCAGCAGATGGAAAATCCACCTCTCTGCAACTTTTTCAAAAAATAAATTATAATAAATTTTTGTTTAAAATTCAGAAGTTAAGTTTTCTAATTTTATAAATAAACCCAAATGCTTCCCCTTTTAAAAACAATACCAAACAGAGAACTAGTCTCTTAAGTAATCTATTCATAAAAAAAGGTTGTGAGCACAGATATGAAAAAGTGAAGTCAGGAGCGGAAGAGGAAGCAGTCATGACTGATGACGAATAAAAACAATCAAAAGAGAACTCTGGAAAGATCTTTTGCAAGTAACTTTGGAAATCTTAATACACTGGATTTTGGTAAAATAAATCTTACTTAAACTTGCCTAAATGAAAGAAAGAGAGAAATTTTAATAACATATTAAAAAACAATCTTAGGAAGTTATCAGAGATCTTAAAAAGCTACAGGCCTTTATGCTTTCAGAAGCAAATTATTTTGAACTTTCAAGGAACTATTTAAAATGAAAACTGCCAATGTTAATTTTACATATGCATAATGTAACAGGTAGAAAGCAGACATTTTTGTACAGCTATGGAACAATCTTCAAATATATGAAGAATAAAAGCAAGATACACAGTATTGTATTGGAGTAAATGTGTGTGGGTGTGGGTAGGTGCACCTGTGTGTTATCTGTAAAGGAATATAAAGCAACTGATAATGATTGCCTCTGGAGAAAGAACTAGGCAGCTGGAAGATAGGTAGGAGGCAGATGCTTTTAAATTTATGCCCTTTGATTTTTTTTTTTAAATTTGATACCCTGTACATGAATTGCTTTGTCAAAGAATTATATAAAATAAAACAGTGCTCGCTTCAGCAGCACATATTCTAAAATTGGAACAAAAATAAAAGTATCCCAAGTACAAATTAAAAAAAGAAACACAAAGCTGCTTTTAAAGATTTTTATTTGTTTATTTACTTGAGAGGCAGAAAACAAAAGGGTGAACACCAACCCAATAGCAGCTGTTTTTTCCCTTGCATGCCTGAAGGGGCTGGAGCTGAAGGTGGTGGGGTGGGGGTTAGGTGGGGGGAAAATGGGAACGAAAGCCAGGAACTGGGAACTTAATCCATAGGTGGCAGCAGCCAAATCATTGGAGCCATCACTACTGCATGTCAGGGTGTATATTTAGTGGTAATTAGGAGTCCAGAATGGGAGCTGAGACTAACTTCCAGGTACTGTAATATGGGATGCAGTCATCGTAATCATTGGTTTGCACACACACTCACCCAATAAACTTTATAAAGTCAATATACGGATACAATATGTCAGTATCTGAGTAAGAAAACACTTAAGTCAATCTCACTTATGGACTTGTTCTGAAAATGTAAAGTTAATGAACAGATGATAACAGTTAATGATCAGATTGTTAAAAGAATTTGGCTGTATGAAAAAAGCCACACATGCCCAGAATGAAAATTATCTCAATAATGTGCTAATATGTTCTTTACTGTCCTACTCTGCTTCTCAAGTGGTAGAGCTGCATGTGAACTTTCAATCCATCAAAATCTATAACCAGGTACTTATGAATTGAATTTTAGTAAAAATACTGTCAAACAGGGAGGTGTTATGATGCTTGGGTTAAAGCATTGCTTGGGACACCCTTATTCTATAGCTGAGCATTAATTTGAGTCGCTATTATTCCACTTTTGAATGCACTCTGTTTCCAGTCCAGCCTCCTGGTAATGCACCTGGGTACTCGGCCCCCTATCACTCATCTGGGAGACCGGGTGTAGTACTGGCTTTGACCTGGCATGACCCTGAGTTTTGGCAGGGGAACATTGGGCTAGTGACCCAGTAGATAAACATTCAGTGTCTCTCTGTCTCCCCCCTTACTCTGTTTCTTTGTCTTTCTGCCCTTCAAGAATAAAAACATTTTTAGGCGGTGTCAATTGTGGGACAGCGTGATCACAGAAATGTTATCATTGGAAAACTTGTCTTAGGATCAATGAAATACAATATCCATCTATCTGTTTTTCCTTTCCTTTCTTTTGCTTCATATCTCTATATACATAACTTATCATCTAATTGGAATACTCATATCTATGAAAAATAAAATAGATATTAAGAGAAAAAAGTAAGTAGAATATTCTGTACATTAGTAGAATCTCTATTTTTTAGTTTTATTTTTATAAGAATGTGCTTCTTTATGTATTTGAAAGGCAGAGAGAGAAAAAGAAACAGAGGACAAAGGCAAGAGAGGAACACAGAGAGACCTTCCCTCCGCAGGTTCACTCCTCAAATGGCTGTAATGGTATGTCTGTGCTGGATCTAAGCCGGAGCCCGCAACTCCGTCTACTCCATCCATGAGGTTCGCATAAAAAGCTCAAGCACTTGAGCCATCCTTCCTTGTCTCCTCAAGTGCATTAACAGAAAGCAGGATCACAAGTAAAGCACTCACTGGAACTGGCACTCTGACTTAAACGCCAGCATTGCAGTCATTGGCTTAATCCACTTCTCCGCAACACTGGCATACACACACACACACACACACACACACACACACATTTAAAGATTATATATATATAAGTAAATTTAAAGATTTGTTTATGTTTTGAATGGTAGAAAGGGAGAGGGGTTTTCTATCTGCCGGTTCACTCCCCAAATAGCTGCAACAACCAGAGTTCAGCCAATCCAAAGCCAGCAGCCATTAGTCTGGGTCTCCAAAGTGGGTACAGGCACCCATGTACTTGAGCTGTCTTCTACTGCTTTCTAAGGTACACACCTAGCAGGAAGGCGGACTGGAAGTGGAGCAGCTATAACTCAATGCGGTACCCACAGTAGATGCTAATGCAGGAGGTGATGGCTTTAACTGGCACAGCAGAGGGCCCGCCTGTGCACTTTTAAAAGGATATTTAAATATGTGCAGTGTATCTCTGTGTGTATGTGTTGTGTACTGTCCCTTAGAAAGACTTAGCGAAAATGACAAAGAACATCTTTCTAAAGAAGAACTAGGTGGTCAAGAGTGAAAATGGAAATAAAAAGAAACTTTTAGCTGTTTTTCAGTACTATTTCAATAATTGAATCTTATTCTTCTTTAACATGGATTTGTAAAAACCAAGAGGAGTTATTATGATCAGTAGGCAAGGACCATTTTGGTTTACTGTGGCAGAAGGTACTAGTACGCTGCCCAGCCGTTGCTTGTCACCATTTCTGTGAGCTCCTCCACCTTCATGCATTTCCCCTGTCGTGGTTGCAGTAGCTGTGTTTGCAGTACCAGCTGAAGCTGCTGCCTCACCACTGGGTGCTGGGCTGAGAGCTGGATGTGCTGGAAAATTCACAAGGCTCAGGGTAGCTCTGAGAGGGGACAGAAAGGTGAGGAGGTGTGGAAACCCCATTCCCTTGACTCTGAGGGAAAACTCCCCACAGAGCCGCAGGCCTCAGCTGCCCCTTGGCTTGTTTCTTGCCTTTGTCTGCTTCTGACCATCTGCTCTGCATGGTTTCTTAGTGCTTCTCCCGAAACAACTTATTCTGAAATATTTGTGTTCTGCTTTGAACTGATGATTTTTAAAAAGAAATTTCAAAAATCATATGCATATACTTATTTATTAAAAAATTGCAGAGTAGAACTTAATGATACCAGGACAACAAGGAAAAGATGACTAGCTTGCTTCTGTTGGGGGTGTTCCTATGGGGACTAACATCATATATTTTTTTGAGATAATTGTACTTTTTTTAAAGGTCAACAACTGGTATGAATGAGAACAACAGGATCATTTTTTGTTTTAAAACTTGGCTTGAGGCTGTACTTTTCTAGTTTCAGTAACAGGATACCTGTTCAACACAACTTCTTTTCCTATATATCATGGAAAGCCATTATTCAGCTATTCATTGCTAACGTATTATGCACACTCCAGAAGTTATTAACTTCTGGGTCTCATCTCAGTAAAACATAAACTATCAATTCCTGGTGAAAAAAAAAAGGAATTGTTTTATTGAAGGGTGGTCTCAAGATGGAGTTACTAATAGCTATGAAGAACTCAGCTTACTTTAAGAAGTACCACTATTACAAGTCCTTAGTAGCAGCCTCAGTGGACCAATGAATTATCGAAAAACACCTTGTTCATAGACTGCAGTGTGCCTCACAGTCCAGATTTCATTGTCAAGTATAGCATATCATTTGGGTACGGCATCTTTGCATGGTGAAGCATGTTTTCCTTCCCAGCCGCTTATTTGCAACAGGTCTGCTAGTTGTGAATGTGAACCAGAAAGACTGTGCTGCGCATTAGATTCCTCAAGTCATCTATTTATTCCAGCAATAATCAAAGTATTTATAACCTCCCATGTTTTTATCCTGAATGTGTGTGTACACTTAGAACCTTAAACTTCTCTGGATTTGAGTGGTTCTTGACAATGTGATTTTAACTGTAACATTGTGTGTGAATACATGTATGCCTGTGTACATATCAACGTACATGAGTGTGTATTCTCACGCCCATGAACAGAGTAATTTATAGCACAACACACATACAGGCTTGAAAAAAAAAAAAGAAACTACTGCTTTGGTTAACAGTTTTTTTTTGTTAAGTTCTTGTAGGGTGTTTTCAGAAGTGGAGTGAGGAGGTCTCAGGTGGGCATGCATCCTCAGTCAAGGGTGCTGCTTCTGTGTCAGGGCATCTGGCAGAAGTCCCTGGGAGAGGTCACCCAGGCTGTGGCCCATTGTGCCTTTGTTAGGAACTAGGAACTAGCCCACCACCTGCAAGATCCTGGGCGCTATCTCATTAGTAACTACAGGTGGGAAGACATCACTTTTGACAGGAGGCATAAACGTCATTGAAGATAACAACATATTAAGCCTGCTTGCACTGTCTCCCTTTCCTTTTTACATATGTCTTCAATACGGTGGACATCCTTGGCTGGCTCTCAGATTTTGTTTTCATTCATCGTGCCATTTTCAAAGGGAAGGTGAGACTTGCTGCATATTGCACTGTCCTCCTGTGACATTAGATTGATAATTGGAAAAGACCTGAAATCTGTTTTTGGCTGTTTAAGCTGGGTACTAGGTGTCTCAGCCATAGAACATTTCCATGAGTGTTGTCTTTCCTATAGGGTTCTGTGCTTCTTGAAGGCCAGGGCCATGCTTTGAATTTTACCTGCTTTTCCCAAGAAAGTTGCATATTCTAGTGCATGCTGGATGCATTTCTAATGCACAGTCAATGTGAGTTGGACTTCTTTTGAAATTACTCAGCTTCTCCCTAGGTCAGTACTAGGTTGAAGAAGGAATGGGTCAGGCAGCAAGTCTTAGTTGAGTATTCATTTGCTTAATTCAGTAGCTCAAGGAATTAGTGTGCAGGATTATTAGTGAAACTGAACACCCTGCCCTTCTCCAAGTTCCAGGTGTCCTTGTCTGTCTCCCTTAGCACAAGGTTTATCAAAAGGAATTCACTGGATTAAGAGAGTGATTCTCCAGGAGTCATTTGATTCTCTAGCAGATAAGAATCTTCATGGCCAGTATTATTTGGAAAGAAATACTGTAACTACATTCAGTTAACCCTCATCCATGGATTGGAGCCCACCAGACCATCCTAAATTTCCTAAAGATCACAACATTGCTGACCAATCAACAACTTTGCACATACAAACCTATTGGTCCCAATTACCTGTCTGTAAGGATCTTTACCTCTGACTACTAGGGGAGCCCTCAATATCTGCCTGGCTCCTTGCTCTGTGCATTACAATAAAGTCCTTTCTCTTGGGACCTCATGTCAGTGATTGGCTTTCTGACATTAGGTGAGCAGGCCCAATTTGGGAATTCTGCAGCAATGTCTCCAACCAGTTTGGGGTGTTGTTTGGCAACATTAGCAAGATATTTTATTGGGCTTATGTGGTAGTTTTAATGGTTTTTTTTTAAAGCTGAGAAGTAGTCCTTCCAATGGGCTTTACTATGGAAAATGCAGGCTGCACAGCACTTGGAAGGAAAGTTGCTGTGCTTGAAGCAGGGATCTAAGATAAGATCCAGATTGAGTAACATCCTTTTCACTTCTATTTTCCCAAACACTTCCATATCAGCTGGCCTGTGGGTCATCTCCTAGGATCAACAGGGGTCCTCCTCTGAAGACAGTGATAAACCATTTATCTAAAGAAAGTGTGTTTAAGCGTATATTACTATTTTGATTCATGTTTTTTAAAAACAGATTTTATTTTCTGAAGCAGGTCTTGATTTATATAAATATTGAACAGAAATTATACACACATATACTTATTTCCTCTCCTTTTGCGTACAGATTCCTTTTTGATTAATTGAGATCATGCCAGACAAGTTTTGGGTGTATTACAGAGTCTGTATTAACCAAGCTTGGCGATAACAGGGTCCACTAGAAATTAGCAATGGTAAGTCCATATGGCAATCCAGTCTGAATTGAAACCCTGAGGAGAACAAATGGTTATTATCCTGAAGTTCTTCCGTTAAACTGAAGACCTATGTCCCAGCTTCCCCAGCAGTATTAGTTATCCTAAGAGACATACAGTGAATAACCTGGGCCCACTTAGAAAGGTGCAGACATTCTCTTTTCCCTGGCTTTTCTGCCCACAATCCATTATTGCTAGGTCTCACCTCTGTTGGAACTCTTGAAAGTACACAAATTAGAAATACTAAGCATCTTAACATCTTTACTGTCCCACCCCAGCAGTGGAAAGAGGGTGAGGAATATAGACATACAGGGGCTACCTGTCCTCAGGCGCACCTGTCCTTGAAGTCTGTCTGCAGTCAGCCAGAGAGCAAGTAGGTGCTGGAAGGCCAAGCTTTGGAGTGTTAGGGAGAAGGAAGTGAGTCCCTTCCTAATAATGAACCTTTATAGGAGCTTCAGGGAAGGGGGAGGTGTTGCACAACAATGCAGGTTCCACGTGATGATACGTGAGTATCACAGGTGGACGGACGTGAGTATCACAGGTGCACAGAGGGACCACATAGGTGGCTAGTGGAGTGGCTTCTAAGCTTGTGACCATGAACTAGCTGCTTACCCCCCACAGCAGTGTGTTAACACTTGTTACAATTGATGAACTGATGTTGATACACTGGTGTTAAACTAAAGTTCTCAGGTGGCATTGGGATTCACTCTGTGTGGTCCTTCTCTTTAACTATGTAGCTACTGAGCATAGTATCACACAGAATGCTTATCCTTCTTTACAAATGCCAGGTGCTGGAGCTGTGCATTTTGTGATCCAAGCTTTCTGAAGGTTAAACAGTCTGTGAAAGAATAATGGGAGCAGGGATCCAGTTTGATCCCAAAGCAGATCTGCTCTATCTCTTCACCATGGTTGCAAAGAGCTCCTGGGTTATAATCTTAACAGGGGAATTGGGAATGCAGATTATGTTCATATTCCTGTTCTGATAACTTATCAGACCACTAGCTGCTTTTTTTGTTTTGGGAAAGTTATTAATTTATCAACATTACTGAGTGTCAAAGTAAATTTTGTTGGAGTGAGGCCACACTTATTTGGAATATGTTGTGATGTATTTGAATCTAATGTGTATTAATATGTGGGCAAAGGTTAATTTGGACTCTTTTCATGTCCAGAAGCCAGACTTGCCCTTCCTTCACTGATATGTGAATGTATTTTTCTTACTTTCAGAAGGCTGCCTTTGACTTTGGTGCATTGCTAATTATGTGCACACTGACAATGAATACAAAATATTAATAAACCAACAAGACAAGCAGTTTTCAGAAATCACATTATGTATACTTACTGCCTAACTGACCTTTTCTGCAGTTACTTAAATCTTTAAGAAATCCATTTAATTTCAAAGCCAAAGTATTAGCCTATTTATATGTAAATTATCTTTAATTCATGCATTGATTTAAAAGACTAATCCAAAAGATCTTTTACCACAAGTGACCTTTTTGACTCTGTACTTCTGGGAAAACTGTGAAGTGGTTTCATGGTGACCTCATCTCCACCCGTGGTCCAACATATGCCAACTCTGGTCTGTATAAATCACTCGAAATTGCAGAGTTTTCAGCCTACACTGAATTATTAACAGTGTTATTGTTTTAGTTTCTATCACAATTTCCATGGGATCATTTACAGGGGTCTACTCCATATGATATATCCTTTTTATTTCCATCCTTAACAAACTTGACTAATAAGAATTTTACTAAGAAATACAATCAAGAAACCCAGAGTTAGTGACTTAATGGTTTCTGTCTCCAAAGACTTCAGATGTTGAAAAACATTGGGGGTAAAAATAAATTTGTTACTACCTGATATACATATCTTAGACTACAGAGAATCTCAGGAGAACCCATAGGACAGGCTACTGTCAGTATTCTCATTACAATGTTAGTGTTTATTCAACTCTCAGATTTCAGTCTGTGTTTAGTTTAGGCAATGTCTTTAGTTAATGGTTCACAGCCAGTTGTTGCATATGTTTTTTAATTATTCAGACTTTGTCATTAGTGGGTAAAAAAACAAATAATATAAACGGTAACCTATATAAAATATTTGAAATGTTCCATTTGTAATGATTTGTATTTGTGTGTTTTTTCCAACTTTTTCTCTCTTGATATTGGTATTTCTGTTTGTCAAGATTTTAAATCAGATTTATTTGTTTATTTGGAAGACAGAGTGACAGAGGTCTGATGCTGTTACATAATGGGTAAAGTCACTACCTATAACATAGGTATTCCATATGGGTGCCAGTTTGAGTCCCAGTTATTCCATTTTCAAAAGAGCTCCCTGCTAGTATACTTGGGAAGACTAGCTGAGGATGGCTAAATCCCTGGACATCTATACCCATATGGAAGACCCAGAGAAGGCTCTTGACTTCTAGCTTTGGAGCTTTGGACTGTCCCAAGTCCAGTAAAGTGGTAGTCATTTGGGAGGTGAACAAACAGATGTAAGATCTCTGACTCTCCTTCTCTCCCTCTCCCTTTTTATGTTATTCTGCCTTTTAAAATGAATAAATAAATCTTAAAAAAGACAAAGAGATAGAGAGGTAGGGAAAGGTGGTGAAGGGGATAAAGAGGAAGAGATTTTCTATCTACTGATTCATTCACCAAGTGCTCACAACGGCGTCAGCTGGATCATGCCAAATCAGGAGCCAGGAATGCCATCTGCGTCTCCCATATAGTTGGCACAGACTCAAGAGCTTGTGTCATCACCTGTTGTTTCCCAGGCACATTTGGAGGGAAGTAAAATAAAGCAAGGTAGCCAGGAATAGAACCAACAATCCAGTATGATACTGGCATTCACAAGCAGTGGCTTAATTGCTGCATCAAAATATTCTCCCCTCTATCTGTCAAGAGTTTAACCTGAGGTGTATAATGTGATGCTGTGAATATCCAGAATCAGAGGCAAATGTATCTGAGTATATAATTGTATCTCTAGTATGGAGTGAGACTATTGACTTACACTGTTGATGGCCCAACCTCTCTCGAACTATACAGCCTGAGGTTCTAAACATGTATAAACCTCAGCTACCTCTTGCTCCCAACATCTATGTCTTTGTTCATTTTAAACTCGTTTTGATTATTTTAGGGTTTTATTTTTAAGATTTACTTATTTTTATTGGAAAGTCAGATATACAGAGAGAAAGATATCTGTCCTCAGATTCACTCCTCTGGTGGCTGCAACGGCCAGAGATGAGCCGATTTGAAAACAGGAGCCTGGAGATTAGAACCGGTGCCCATATGGAATCTTGGCACATACAAGGCGAGGACTCTAGCCACTTGGCTGCTGCGCCAGGCCTGATTATTTTAAGTTTTTATTTGTGTTTCTTTGAGTTACAGAGAATGAGAGGGAAATACAGAGAGAATTAGAGCTCTTGTATTTATTCATTCATTCCCCAAATGGCCTCAATGACCAAGGCTGGATTGGCCAAAGTGAGGAACCTGAAACTCTGTCCTGATGTCCTTTGTGGGCCCAGGACTTCTATAGGAGCCACAGTTTTTCTGAAAATGTAAAAAGAGCATCAATTTATCTACTTGAAAGACGAGTTGCAGAAAGAGAGAGAGAGAGAGGAAGAGAAATATTCTGTTGGTTCACTAGCAAAATGTCTGCAGCGCCCGACCTCTGGGTTAGGGCAGGAACCCTGGACCGAAGGGTCTAGGACATCTTTCGCTATTTTCCTAGGCCCTTTTAAGAGGGCTGGGTTAGAAGTAGAACAGCCAGGGTTCACACAGGTGCCAGTGTGGGATGCCAGCAATGTATGCAGCAGCTTAACCTGTTATGTGACTGCGCTGGCCCATCTGAATTTTTTTTTCCACAAAGTTTGTGGGAGGCAGACATTTAACTGAGTTAGTTAAGGCACTCTTTTATGCCTGCATCTTGTATTGGAGTGCTCCAGTTCCTGTATCAGCTCTCTTCTCCATTCAGCTCAGGTTCCTGCTAATGTGTGTGTGCTAAAAGGCAGCAGAGAGTGACTCAAGTACTTGGGTCCTTGCCACTCGCGCAGAAACCCAGTGTGAATTCCAGGCTCCTGACTCGCCTCATATATAACTTAATATATCTCTTCATATCTGTCTTCTCTCAGGTTTATCTGATATCACATAAGCCTTTCAAGATAGTACTTGTAATTATATGTAAACATTTATTAGATATTGCCAATGCCTTGTTTGTATTTGGTCCCTTTAAGGCCAAAGCATGGAAAATGTTCTGTGAGTTTTTTTCCCGTTTGTTGCAAAAAGTGTAAACCTTTTTGCTCTGGGAGAGAAAGAATCATTTCGTTCTCCTGTAGTGCTTGTCTTCTTACAAAGCATATGGTTAATTGCCCCAAATTACTTCTTTAAATTAAACTTCTCACCTACTGCCTAGCCCAGTTCTTCTGCAGCTACAGAAAGCAGCAGCAAAAATCAAAGCCTATGGTGTTAGGGAGTCCTGTTTTCATGTCATGTGCTGATTGAGCCACCTGTGCCTGAGGAACAGCTCAATTACTGTGCTGTTTTAGGGAATGAAACTCAGAAATCACCAAATCAACTTTGATAGGAAGAGAACTAGTGGCCTGACACGGTAGCCTAGTGGCTAAAGTCCTTGCTTTACGTGTGTTGGGATCACATACAGGCACTGGTTCTAATTTTAGTGGACCCACTTCTCATCCTGCTCCCTGCTTGTGGCCTGGAAAATTAGTTGAGGATGGCCCAAAGTTTTGAGACACTGCACCTGTGTGGGAGACCCAGAAGAGGCTCCTGGCTCCTGGCTTCCAATGGACACAGCTCTAGCTGATACCTGATGCGGCTGGTTGGAGAATAAATCAATGGATATAAGATCATCCTCTCTGTATCTCCTCTTCTCTATATCTGACTTTCCAATAAAAATAAAATAAATCTTAACAAAAAAAAAAAAAGAGGAGAGCCAGGCTGCAGCTGTGAATATATCCTCTCCCAGCGTCTGCCCCTGACAGGACATGGTGAATGTCATGGGGATGAATCAAGGAGGCTCTTCCTTCATCAAAGTTTAGTGAAGGCTGTCTGCCTGTATTTTATGAAATGAGTCTTGGACCTCCACCAACCTGCATTCCATCACTACAGCAGGCTTCTCTTGTCCTTGTCTTTCTGGCACAAGTACAGGGAGTGTGCAGTGCATTTGATGGTTCTTCTTACCTTCCTTTCTCAGTCCATTCAGGCTGCTAATACAACCATAGACGGAGTAACTTATAAACAACAGTTTGTTTATGAGTAAAGACTCAGTTTCTGGTCCACAAGGAACCCCTTTCTGCTGTCATCCCCATTTGGTCTGGCCTCTCAGGCCATCATAAGAGCACTCACCCTTTCCACAATGGCTCTAGTCTCATGTGCTGATCACCACTCCAAGGCACCACCTCCTAACATCGTTTACCTTGAGGTTAGTTTTCCATTTGAATCTTGGAGGGGCACAACTACTCAATCTATGTCACATCCCTGGGTCTGTCTTAGAGTGAGGGGAGGTCGTTACTTGAAATGTAAAGAGAAAGATGAACACACCCCATGCCACTGAGAAGAGGACCCCTCCTCAGGGAGTGAGCACAGTCAACCCCTTGCTGGGTGGTCTGAATCCTAGATTCATTCTTACCAGGTTTTCCTATTGAGGGAATGAGTGTCCAGGAGCCCAATCTCTGTTCCTCAGGCATTTATTCTTCAATTTCAGTGAGATTCTCTGGGTCTTTAATTCTTTCATGTAAGTTCCACTGGTGTGATTCTTGACAGATACAGAAATTGTCTTTCTGTTCTTTTATGCGGCTTTGAGTTCCTGGTGAATGAACGTAGCTGGCCTATGGTAAGATCACTGATAAAGGAATAACCTAATGAGGCAATACGGGAAACTGAGACCCTAAAACTTGGCAATTGGCAAGAAGCCTACTTTTATCAGTTTTAAATGGATGAAAATGGACTCATGCACTTTCCTTCTTTTTTGACCTTCTCTTTCCTGTGTAATAGAAACAAATGTTCTTTGGAAGCAAGGAACCTGGCTTATTGTGTATGATTTTGCGATTTTTACCTGTTTGCTTTTGTTTAATTCACATCAGAACTGAGTTTTAGTTCCTTCTTCTATAATCATATCTTTCAGTCTTTCCTTATTTAAAAACGAATATATCCTTTGTTCAGTTTGAATAATGATTTGACATAGATACCCTTTTAAAAGACCAAACAACACAAAAGGAGATGCGTTGGTTGAAACAAAGTGGTGTACTTGGGATGCACGGACAGTATGGCAGCCAGTGATTTAAAAAGTAGTCATGGTAATATCTGCTCTGCTTAGCTTTCTTTTTAAAAATGTATTTATTTTTATTTAAGAGGCAAATTTACAGAGAGGAGAGACAGAAAGAAAAGATTTTTCACCCACTACTTCTCACCCTAAATGGCTACAATAGCCAGAGCTGAGCCAATTTGGAGCCAGGAGCCTTCTCCAGGCCTCCCAGGTGGGTTCAGGGTCCCATGGCTTTTGGCCATCTTCTGCTGCGTTCCCAGGCAATGCGCAGGGAGCTGGAACAGAAGTAGTGTAGCTGGGACTGAATCTGGTACCTATATAGGATGTCGGTGCTTGTAGGTGGATGATTAACCTGTGGAGCCACTTTGCCCACCTCCCAAAATAACTTAGTCTTAAAAAAAAAACTTGGAAAATCATAATCAAGAAAATTTTTGAAGGCAAAATGAACTCCTTTTTGAAAGAAGATGATATTAAGCAATTGATCTGCACTGCTTGGCATTAATTAAACTTCTAATGAATCACAATTCCTTATTAGCTTTAGTCTATGTAGCAGAAGTCTAGGTCCCAAGTGAATAAACCATAAGGCTAAAGGGCAAATGACTTAACAAAAGGGAACTGGATGATTATCTTGTAAACTAGAAGAGCGGTGATGTTATGGCTTAATTAGATAGCTTGATAGGAAGCTCAAGTTCTAACTAAAGTCTTAAAGCAGTTGCCTAGTCATTTGGAAGATGCTGGAATGGTTTAATTTACAAGTAAAAAAGACATAAGTACCAAATGACCACTAACATCTAAGAGATGAGATACAGGGAAAACAGAAATGTTATAATGGCTCACACATGGTTTCAGGGGGAAAACATCAGGGAGGAGTGATTTAATATAGTGATTATAAACACTAATGGGATGAACAAGGAGAGTTTCATTAGTGATCAGGAAAATTGCATTGACAGGTATTAGATACCCATATGATCCTGGAGTATAGTCTAGGGAGATGTTTGCCTTAATTGGAGACAGAGCCCAATAGTGCACTAATAAGTAGATATTTTTGGTTTTGACTTTGTGAAGTTAATCCTTAGTTTTCCATGTCTTTGATTTTCGGTGATAAGAATATGTATTCTGTAAATTTCTATTATTTTAATCTGAGCCATCTGAATAAGTTTTAATTCTTTTAACCTGGAAGTCTCCCCTAATTTTTCTATGAATTTTCATAAATAATTTGACATTCTCACTCTAGTTAGTGAGGTTAATTCCTAAGATTTTGATTATATCTCTGTGGTAGCAAAAGCTAATACAGATGAGGTGTGTACCATCCACATCATCTATCATTTGGATAAAGAGCTACTAACTCAGTGTCGGGAAGATGTGCTTCTAGTTAACTGATGATTAACCCATGTCCAGCATGCACTTGTTGGGCAGTGAAACCATTCCAAGTCCCATTGTAAACTCTGCCCACCCCCCGCCTTTTTTTTTTTTTTTAATGTGAGGAGCACAGCTTGTAGGCCACAAAGACTCAAGGCATAGTTTGAACAACCTTACTGGTTCAATTCTAGGCTAGAGCAGACATCTTTTTTTTTTTTTTTTTAAGATATATTTATTTTTTTATTGGAAAGGTGGATATACAGAGAGGAGGAGACATAGAGAGGGAAGGTCTTCCATCCAAGGTTCATTCCCCAAGTGAGCGCAATGGCTGGAGCTGAGCTGATCCGAAGCCAGGAGCCAGGAGCTCTTCTGGGTCTGCCACACAGATGCAGTGTGCCAAGGCTTTGGGCCATCCTTGGCTGCTTTCCCAGGCCACTAGCAGGGAGCTGGATGGGAAGCAGGGCCACCGGGATTAGAACCGGAGACCATATGGGATCCTGGCGCATGCAAAGCGAGGACTTTAACCACTATGCTATCATACCAGGTCCTTGAGCAGAAAAATCTTTTAAACCATCATATGCTGCTGCCTCTGTCCCTCACCTAAACAGGCAAGAATCTATCAGCAGTTGTCTGGATTGTGCACTGCTCAGAATATCCTTCGGAGGAGAACATTTATGCCATCTTCAGATTTTAAGCTCGATAACATTTTGATGCAATAAAAACACAAAGAAAAAATGTGATTTTTCCAAAAATTTCAGGCTGGTAAAAGTTAACAATTTTGCATAATAATTGAATACTTACCATTAAGACAAGTTTGTGGACCAAACAGGATGGCCTAGTGGTTAAATCCTCTCCTTGCACACACCAGGATCCCATATGGGTGCCAGTTCATGTCCTGAGTTGCTTCACTTCCTATCCAGCTCCCTGCTTGTGGCCTGGGAAAGCAGTTAAGGATGGCCCAAAACCTTGGGATCCTGTACCCCTGTGGGAGACCTGGAAGAAGCTCCTGACTCGGGCCCAGCGCAGTGGCGCAGTGGTTAAGGTCCTCGCCTTGCACGCCCGGGATCCCATATGGGGATCCCATATGGGTGCCGGTTCTAATCCTGGCAGCTCCACTTCCCATCCAGCTCCCTGCCTGTGGCCCGGGAAAGCAGTGGAGGATGGCCCAAAGGTTTGGGACCCTGCACCCGCGTGGGAGACCCGGAAGAGGCTCCTGGCTTAGCACTCACTTGGGGAGTGAATCATCGGAGGGAAGATCTTCCTTTCTGTCTCTCCTCTCTGTATATCCGCCTTTCCAAAAAAATAATAAATCTTTAAAAAAAAGAAGCTCCTGACTCCTGGCTTCAGATTGGCTCAGCTCCATCCTTTGCAGCTACTTGGGGAGTGAACCAGCAGATGGAAGATCTTTCTTTCTGTTTCTCCTTCTCTCTGTAAATCCGACTTTCTAATAAAAATAAATAAATCTTTTTTAAAAAGTCAAGTTTGCTTTGAAATAGATAAGGGGACTAAGTAGGCTCCTTTGGGAATTTTCTTGCTGGATGTAAGTCTTAATTTAATTATAGTATCAAAAATTATGCTTTTATTCCCCATCCCACAGGATGACTGTTCAAAAACTTAGAGTTAGCAGTTATACAACAACTTTGTTGAACAGACTAGGGTGAACTGGAAGCAGAAAAATGCTCTGAGCTTCTCTGGGGAGTTGCACTCTGGAGGCCTGAGTTGTGTAGTCACTGACCTGTCTGGGAAATGAGACAATTTTCTGGTGTTCTTGCTTACTTTCACATGCAGAACAATCAGTTCCTGTTTTGAAATTATTCTGATAGATTTCTTTCTGCCTCAGATGAATTTGCTGAACGATAGCATTTCTATACATAGTGTACTCCAAAAAAGCAGACAAAGCAAATTTTTCAACAGTGATGTTGAAACGTGGGGTGATCATTCAACAGAGCCGCTAACAGACATCTTGATATGCCCTCATGTCATCTTAGAGGGCCTGGTTGAATCCAACTTCCTGTTCTCGCTTCCTTCTAGTGCACTCTGGGAGGCAACAGGTGATGACTCAAATACTTGGAAAACCAGACAGTGTTCTAGGATGGCTTTAATTTGACACATCCATGGCTAACTGTGGGCATGTGGTGGTGAAATAGCTTATGGAAGATCTTTCTCTGTCTCTGTTAATTTGCTTTCTGAATAAGTAAATTGTATATAAATTTTTTTTAAAGATAAAATATATCCTTCAAAATATTAGTGTGTGTAGAGGTGTGATTTCAACTTAAGTAAAAGATAAATGGCTTGGCTTTTTACCTGGCTAAGATGCTCCTGTGTTCACTGACAAGAAAGCGTGCTTCGTGTAATGAATGAGTTTGCCTTAGACAGTGAGAGGAAGGATAGCAGATCAGATTCTGGAACTAGGGGTTACTCTCATTCACTGCTGATGGAATAAAAATAAAGGACTATGTTAGAGATTCTGTAGAAAAAATATTGGTAGATTAGAATTTCTGAACCGTTAGGTTGTGAATCACTAAAACAATTATTTACCTTGATATTGGAAGTAGGTAAAGGAAAATATGGTCAGGGGTATTCTTTGCAAACAATAGAATGGGTTCTGACTAGTTTAAATAGAAAAGGAATTTATTAAAGGATATGAGACATTTCAAAGAATCATCATAGTCCCAGGGAAATAGCTGTGAGTCTAAGCTTCTGGGAACAATGCCCAGAACCATGCAGCAGACCTGGCCTGGTGAGCAAAGAGCGCAGTGTTCTGTGGGAGACCATTTAGGTGAATGAAACATCCAAGGTTGCTGGAAAAAGCAAGGCATATGGGGAAAGGTATCCACAAAGAGGACGTGTTTTCCAATAAGGACAAATTTCTACTCTCCCTGTTCCCCCAAAATAGTGGATCTGTATAGACAGCATGTTCATAAGTGGCAGGATCGCCCACGAAGGGCATTTCTCTGTATGTGTGGTTTAAGGTAAATACCATCTCTTTTTCCAGGCAGACTTAACCATAAGAATTAATCAGAGTAGGAAAAGTTAGGATCCCGGGTAAACAAACTATCCCTGATATCTTAGTGTCTTCACACACCCAAAATTTATATCTGACTCAGATAGATTCCTAACAGATCAGACAACTTTGCAGGGAAATTGTTCTCTATACAGTTAGAGAAAATCTGGCATTTTCCAATTTCATCACTTGGTGTGCAGCTCAAGTGGTACATGGAGCCAGAGACAGAGAGCTTCTCCCTGGGGGCTGCACATTGCAGTATTCTCCTAGCCCTGACTCAGTACTCATTACCTGACACCTAGGCAGGAAGTCTTGGGAATGTTGAAGAGCACATTGGCATTTACTTAACACTGAAAGTCTCCACCAGCAATGCTTACTGATGTTATAGCAAGTTGGACATTCAGGAATCACGGTGGTTCACCCATAGCCGGTAAAGTCTTCGTTGGTTAGCACAGGTAAACCATTGTCCTTGGTTATCACAAGTACCACAAGCTTCCATGAGCACACTGATTGAGATCCAAGCTTTCAGGAAAAATGCAGATCATCTTGCTTACCTAAACGCTGAGTGCCTTTCCAAAGCATTCTCTTTCAGAATATGTACTGGACCTGGAAGCAACCACTTTTACTGTAATAGTCTGGTATACAACCTTTCCTTTACCGCTTACCAGATACTTGGTCAGAGACTGATAAACTTACAATCTTTAGGCGTTGATTTTATCTTTAAGGAAATCTGAGATGAAAATTAAATTTGCTAGCATAGGGAAACTAAGATTAAATATGTCGCTGTGAGTAAAGACCTTGAGCTTGCCAATGGAAACCCTTGGTACATGATCATCATTATATTGTCTTCATCATCCTCTGTTCCTATAATTGGGGTAAGCACAGATGCACCCTGTGTTTACACTATGTTCAGATAACTTTGCCTTTTTGGTTGAAATACTATTTAATTTATGTGAAAAACCTCTATTATGTTTCATCTTACAAAAACCAATTATTTATCTGTTGTTAAAACTAAAGGTAAAACTCTATATCATTTGCAGGATTATCTCAAGACCTGTGTTTTGCAAGGCAAATTGATCAGTGGTGAATTAAATCTGGGAAATGCTGCAGTAAAGATTATTTACTTTAGGATTAAGATGACTGTGAAAAATATTGTAGAGGCTATTGAGTTTGCTGCCTTCTAAAAAGTAGGTCATGGAACCATTTTACTTTCTTTATTAATCTGTTTTTCTGTTTATGGGTAATATAAGGGATACAGCTTGAGTTTAATTAAGCTGTGATCCCTTTGAGGGGAAGAATCTTGTCTTATTTAGCTTTGTGCTCTTTCTACCTAGCCTAGCACAGGCTTAGTAGCATTAGTTGTCTTGATCAAAATGACATAAGGAGAGAGATCTTTGCCCAATCTTATATTCTATCATTCTCAGTGTTATAGGAAGATTAAGTTCCCAGGAATCAGAGTTGGCTTTGAGTTAATGGCTTCTATGGAAAGGTTGTGTGAAAGAACTATGTGCTTCTGGGTTTGAGACAACAGAAAATGAAGGGGAGAAAACCCATCATTATATGTTAAAAAATAAGATTTAAAAGTATTCACAATATTCACCATTTCCCTTCTTTACAAGAAATACTTATACTTCCTAGGTAAATTCCTCAGCTGTCTCTAAACTAAACTAAACAAAAAGTGAGAACAAAATGAAGAGAATGTGAAATCATAATGAAAAGATGAAAGTTGGGGCCAGCACTGCGGCATAGCCAGTAAAGCCATGGCCTGTGGTACCAGTATCTCATATGGACACCAGTTTGGACCCTGACTGTTCCACTTCTGATCCAGTACTTGGCTGAATTGCCTGGAAAAATAGAAAAGGATGGTCCAAGTGCTTGGGTCCCTGCATTCTTGTTATTCTTTCTTTGTTTATTTGTTGACTATGACCTCATCCTGAGGAATTTATTTTTATGTATTTTAGTTAATCAATACTCCCTTGTCCTTTACTTTCTGTAAATATATTCATAGAATGAGTGAAAATTACATTTGTTGTTTCCAAAAAAACTGTATATAGTAACATATAGAAAGTTACAGAAGCAGTAAGGTGAAACATAACTTCCTCTTCTATCACTTTGAGACTTTAGGCTTGCATTGTCACTGCTTGATAGCAATGGAAGTTATGATCTTTTTAAAAATATTTAGAATAGATCTTTTCCTTAATCCCTCCGTATTGCTAATGTACTCTGTGCCCTGCTACCTGCACCTGCCGGTCACTCCCTCAGCTTTCTACCTGTAACTGAGAAATTCCTGTTGGATGATGAAATTGGCCCTCTGGACTCGTGTTTCTGAAAGGCAGCTTCAGAGTGTTCAGTATCCTTGAATGGACTGTTAGGAAGCTGTTTTGGCAAATGCAATTATACTGTGTGTGTGTGTGTGTGTGTGTGTGTGTGTGTGTGTGTGTGTGTGTGTGTGTTGGGGGGTGCACAGACACAGACATTGTCCACATAGGGCAGGTTCATTCTGAGGAATTTAGAGTATGCCTCATGTTCCTCAGAAATGGTGGGAGGGACAGGCAAGGGAGCATAGTGTAATGGATTGGATGGCATTAGACATGCTTTCTAATCCCCCTTGGACCATTCATTTGCTGGGAGACCTTGGGCACCTTCTTAACCTCTCTAGGATTCGGTTCATTCACCTGTAAAATGGGGCTAATAATATCTGGCCTCTGACTTCAGAGAGCTAAGAAAAATGAAGCAAGATCCTAGGTGTCTGGGTAGTTTGAAATCCAGCTTTTTATAGATGAACTTCAGAGTGCCTGACAAAAAAGATAACTTTTTTTGGTCTGAAAAACCAGTGTGTTAGCAGAAATATAAAAAATATGAAGCTATTTCCTACTATGTTTTAAATTACAATACTATCCTGGACAAGAAAACTAACCCCCCTATAGTATCTCGAGTTGTTTGCACGCTGTACATTATGCTTGTAATGTTTTTATTGACACAAGGACTACTGATCCAACAGCAATTCTGTATTAGCAAATACATCATTTTAGAGAGAGTTATCATCTCCTGGGTCGGTGGGTGGATACACAAGGCTTTGAAATCCTCCAGGCTTGAGTTTGAATACTATTTTATTTGTTTGTTTTACTTTATCATGGGATGAGTTATGTGCCTGCTTCAGTCCTTTGTCATCTGAAAAAACCAAACAAACAAAAAGGCAGGCACAGTGATAGTCCATCAGATACATTACCATGTTTTGGGTGGTACTAGGAACAAGGTCTTTTTTTTTTATTACTTTTGTTTCATAATGCAACCTTAACGCTCATAGCTGCAAAGTGGCTGCTTGCTTCATCTTTAAGCATCACGCGTAGGGGAAGGAGGAAGAATAATTAGCAAAATGCAAAACTTAATGAACTCTGTTATCTGAATCCTCAATGTTTAAAGGATTCCTTGGACTAGCTCCTTGGCGACTTCTTATGTTCTTGCTGATCAGTTATCATTTTGATCACTCCTAGATCGAAGGAAGTCTTGAAAGTTGAGAATTTTGTTCAGGTGACACTAAGAAAAGGAAAACAGTTGGATGAGGAAAGCAGTTAGGTAGGCAAGTGGTAGTATTACCCTCAGTAGCTGGTTTGATGCCGTGTTGTTTATGTCTGCATCAGGCTTAGTTGTTCCCCAACTAATCAAGTTTACCCTTGATTGCATGCCCCTCCTATGTTTATCACTGAGTTTTTTTTTTTTTTTCTGAATTTGTAACCTCAGGTTCAGGGTGAAATGACCGTCATTGATGGAAAGTAGTGAAGTGTTAGGAGAAATTTGCAGGACCTTACTGTTTCATTTCTTTTCATGGTCCGAATAGAGAGGCTTTCTTTTACTTTATGCTGATGGGAGCAGCAGAAAATGAGAACAAGAAGAGCTACATGGAGGGAGAAGAGAAGGCACTGGTAATAATTTGTGTAGCTGATGTATTGTATGGGCCCAATCATTTTGCAAAATTTACTTGCTTTATTTAATACATTCTGGCTGTATAGCCCAAGGCACTCTACCTCACTGTTATTGTTGCATTGCAAGTGTTTTACGAAAGCCTCACGACAGATGTCTATATCTTGTACTTTTGTGGTGCCTAGAAATAAAAGAAACAACTGTGAGAAAATAGTGTTGGAAAGTATTAGAAAATCTACATTGATAATCACTTGATATTTTTAAAATCAGATGCTCAAAAGATCTCCTCTTTATTTACATATATTTTTAAAGCCATTTAATGAAAAATCATTTGTGACTGAAATTGGAACTGTGTGTAATATTGAAATGTGGCCAGAATTATGTCTATTTTTAACTTTTGCTCAAGGAGATTAAAGCAAAGGAAGAAGTGACTTTTTTTGTATCTCTGTCTCTTTCAGACACACATATTCTTACATACATATTGCTTCATATATCCATAGCAGCAGATTTTTACTTCTATGTTATCTTGTATTTGTTTCGCATTTTTCTCAGTATTACTGTGAAACTCCTTTCTTTTGGTATAATTTCATGTAGCTTCTTTGGCATTTTTGCAATTCTAATTCTCTCTGGTTGTTGCATTACAAAAGAATGGAATCCAAGTAGATTTATATGCAAGACATTTTAAATTTGAATGTCAGAGGTCATTCCCTTTTGGTTATATATTTGTCTGGTTGAATCTGGAAGCTGGACTTTTGCATACAGGAAATAATATGCAAGAAAACTTTTCGAAGTAGGATTTTAGCTTTAGTTTTCACATTTTCAGAACCTGTAAGACTTGATACCTAAGATAAAGATAATTTGCATGTTGTGTTGGTTATATTGCTCATGTCTGCTGGGAACAGTGGGGGCACCTTCACTTTCTTCAGTGGGCTTGGCTCTCCATCACAGCAATTGCTGTGCACAGTCTCCTGATTCAGGTCTCAGTAGGTACTTCTTATGGTTACTCCAGGGAATGACAGCAAATACAGCACTTGCAATTCCTCTTCTCAGAACTTCAGGTTGTCACGTCTTCTGTATTTTCCCTACAAAAATATCTTACTTTTCCATTTCCTAGGTTAGTATTAATGATTTTCATTAATCTTATTAGTATTGATGAATTCACCTCAGACACCTGTTGGAACCCAACAGATTGCTTAGAAGTCTCCCTGCACATTCCGGCTTCTACTACTTACCCTGGATGACTACTTCTACTCGTCTATCCTGCCTGCTCCAGTCGCTCCTCCCTGTTCCTCAGAACATGTAGATGTTATGTCTTGTTTTAATGAGAAAAGCACAGTGACTGGAAAGTCTCCCCAGGCTCTTACCAGTTCACCTGTAACTAGGCCATGTACTCCATCTTCTGGTCTGTCTGTGACCTTCCTGCTCCTAGGAATTCATCCGTTCCTACTTACTACAAGATGAGGTTTCTGCAATTGTCTGATCTCTCATGCATTACCCAATTTCCTCTAATATCAGCATGATCTTTAAAAGCATACAAAGGTTCTGCAATAGATTGAAAGCTGATAGATAAGGAGGATAGAAAAGAGGCTACGGAGGAGGAGTAGAGAGGGAGGGAGGAAAGGAAGGAAGAAGAAGAAAAAACATAGAAAAATTGCTTAACTCCTTAGCTGCTGTTCTGTGTTTCCAACCCTGTTTACAACAAGGAGCGCTATGTGCCCCTTCTGCTTCTGTCCTTGACTCCAGGCCTAGCCACTTCTCTGAATGCCCTTGTCGGGATCACCAAGAATCCCTTCCTTGTCAAATCCAGGGTTTACTCTCAGTTCTCTCCTCACTAAACCCACCAACCATTCTTGCTGCAGTTGGTCACTTCCTTCTAGGAACACTGTTTTTGTTGTTGGCTTTGGGAATACCACATTCTCCCGGTTTCCCTCCTGCAAAGTAGACCTTTTCAGTGGCGTTTGCTGGAACCGCCATCTCTTTCTGAAGCATCTGCACACAATGACCCTGATCTCTGTCCTTAGAAATTTTCTCTTTTCCTTCTCCTGGTTTATCCACTCTTTGGCTCTCAATGGATGTATTATACATCTCTTTCTCCCTCCAGCTCAGAACAATTCTCTCAGCTCCATACTTTGATTATACATCAATGCTTGTTCATTTCCCCTTGCGTATCTAAAAATCGTATCAAATGCACACATTCCCACCCTGGTTCAAGCTGCCAGAATCATCTTCGCTCTGGACTTGAAAATTTATTTATTTATTTTGTTTTTTGAAAAGAAAACAAAGAGGGATTTGGAGAAAAATCTTCCATATGTTAGTTTATTCCCCAAATATTCAAAATAGGAATGGGACAGGCCAAAGCCGGGAGCCAGGCACTCCACCGATGCTGTGAGCGGCTAGGATCCTAGTCCTAAGGTAATGAAGCCGTTACCTGCTGCTTTCTAGAGCATGCATCTGCAGAAAGCTGGACCGGTGGAGCTCAGACTCAAACCCTGGTCCTCCCAGGGGAAATGTTTTGGCATTCCAGGTGACAACTTACCTGCTGTTTCACACACTCACCCTGCTCTAGGCTTTTGTTTAAGTGGTTTTCTTATTTTTGTCCTGCTGTTGAATTTGCAGCACAGCAGCTAAAATGAATTTATTAGAACTCAGTCAATTTCTATTTTGAACTTGCTCAAAATCGTAAAGGGCACTTGCCTCTAAGAACTGTGTTCTACAGGGGATTTTGGTCCTGTCTCACTGACTGCATAGACTGCCTACTGTCTGCTTGTGCTGATCTGCTCCAGCGATGCTGCCTTTTGCTGTTATCCAACATCAGGCAACTCCTGCCTCTGTGACTTGTGGCTTCTCCTTCTAGAACATGCTTTCCTAGATAGCATTCTTTTTTCTTCATCATTTTTGGGGGAATCCATTGAAATTCCATCTCTTAAGCAAGGCCTTTTCGTTTCTTTTATAATTCTACAGCCCTGTTCCAAGTCCCTCATACTCCAGTCCCTTTGACTATTTCATTTAAACACGTAAGACATTGTTGATTCATTCTTGTACTCTTTTAGAATGTAAGTTCCAAGAAACTAAACCTTTTGTTTTGGTCTCTGTTCTGGCTCTAGGAAATAAAACAGTTCCATCAATAAAATCTTATTGAATAAATGAAAAATTGCTTGAGAACTGTAAATAACAATATTTAAGCAGCAGCTCTTGATAATTATCCTGGAATTGAATATTAGTGTCAATGTTTTTTTTTCTTTTAACTTGTTACACCCATGATTCTGGCATATTAATTTTGATCCATTTATGCTAGTATTCTGCTAGATAGGTAAAGGAATGTATGATTTTTGTGCTGAGCTTTTTGGGTTAATGATCTTTTATTACAAACATGAAACAACAGAACAGAGTATTAGTTAAGGATCACAGTAACTGAACTTTTCTAAATTAAATCTCTCCCCTCTTCTCTTGTATCAGTAAGGTGTCCACAGGAAACAGATGGCATGCTCAAATTAGGTAATTTGACTAGAGTTTAATAAAACATTTTGAAACCACAAGGCAGAGTGCAGTGTCCTGAGGCTAATAGCAGCCTTTTCTGTTATTTTGCAAGACCTGAAGTGGAAAGGGGAAAGAAACATGAAAAGATGGAAGAGGCAAGGAAAGGAAAGGTTATTGAAACTCTGAATACCAGTAGTAAGGGAAGCCACCTGACAAGACTGGTTGCCCTAGGCATGAGAAACCCAACCATCCCATGAGAGAACTTGGGTGAATTTGTGATAGATCTTAGGTGGTGGAAGTGGAGGGCACTAAAGGAACAGCTATTCCTGCTTCTTTCTCTTCCCTTGTTCTGATCCCCACCTGAACTTCTTTTTTTTTTTTTTTTTAATTTATTGGAAAGTCAGGTATACAGAGAGGAGGAGAGACAGAGAGGAAGATCTTCTGTCCTATGATTCACTCCCCAAGTGAGCACAACAGCCGATGTTATGCTGATCTGAAGCCAGGAGCCAGACACTTCTTCCGGGTCTCCCACATGGGTGCAGGGTCCCAAGTCTTTAGGCCGTCCTCGACTGCTTTCCCAGGCCACAAGCAGGGAGCTGGATGGGAAGTGGAGCTGCCAGGATTAGAACAGGCACCCATATGGGATCCTGGCGCATTCGAAGCAAGGACTTTAGCCAGTAGGCCACGCTGCTGGGCCCCACCTGAATTTCTTGTTGCTTAAAGTCAACTGGAATTCTGATGGTAAGGGAACGTCCAGATGTGATCTCTAGAATACAGCTTGAGAAGCAGACAACAGCAAAGCACAGGGCAGAGGATGGATTTGCAGGGTAAATGATAGACATCCTCTCCTGTCTTCTAAACAATCTCTGTTTTAAGCTTACTTGGTAATTACTAATTACCTGATTATACAAAATATAAATTTTCCTATAAATATATTGAATGTAATTGCTCTGTAAAACTTTCTATAGCAGGTTTTCCAATTTTCAAGAAAATTTAGAGTAAAAAAAAAACTATTGTCTTATTTTCCTGCTTGATTTAGCACATATCTTGCATATAATGGACACTAAAGGAATGTTTATTGAATATAGTCTGGATGTATGGATGGATGTATATATGAATGAATTGGTAGATGGGCAGATGGATGGATGAAGTGGATGGGTGGGTGCAAAGGAATTAATAGCAGAAATGTTTGTCTGCAGTTAAAGACTTTAAGCATCCAAGCATTTCTATTATCACTAAGCATTGCAAAGTCAGAGGACACGATGATATAGTTAAAAGCTTTGAAGGATGTAGTTGGTTATAATTTTCAAGTAATATAACCCTGAAGGGTGGGGGCGGACGACACATTGGTTCCTTCTGAGTCATTCTGAGTCACTCTGGATCCGTGCAACAGAAGATCTGATAGTATTTGCATTTACCATTGACCAGTAGCATATCTTCCTATAAGGGCAAATATTAAGAAACTGCCAGATTGGTCAAGGCAATAAGATCACTCTACTTAGCCACTGTGTATTTTACAGAGTCCTCTTGATAAGTCTAATTATGGAAGTAGGTCCTGAAGCACTAGGTAATTATGACACAACTCTTATGAAGAAAGGTGCTGCTTGTACAGTTTCCCTTCAGTTATGAGTTATTATAGATCAAAAATGCCACCAGGGTTGTGTTACAGTTTATGATTGAGGGTTCTTTCTCAAAGACTCAGTTCTAGGTATTCCAAATTTATTCAGCTCAAACTTGTTAGTAAAAAAAGGTATAATGAATTCATCCACCAGTTTATGTGCCCATTTTCTTAGATGCAGATGCTATGTGCATCGTAGCCTTCTGTGTTTGTTTCTATCAGTCTTTACTGCATGGAGGTTCTAGCCCAGTATGCATTTGGCACAGAACCACAGACATCTGGAATCCTGTTTCACCCAAAAATGAACATCAGGACTGAAAGTACCTTTAAACCACTGGTACAAGTTCACAGCCAATGCGTGGGTTATGTACAAAAAAGTTAGCAAACTTTCTTGAAAGAGCATCATAGGCAAAAGTCAATGGTGAGACTGTGGGAGGAGGTGGCCTCAAGACTTTTGTTCTTACCCTTAGGAAAGCCCATTCTCAGGTGTGCCTGAACATATCTAGTTCATTGAATTGCATAGGCTGAAGGCTACACTCCTGGAGTCATGTCGTTTTTTCCCTGTAAGTCCCATCAGATAGCGAACAATATTCTTGTTGGGTTTCAGGTGGAAAGCTTGCCCCAGGTGTTGATGATGCACTTCCAGGGAATCTAAAGGCTGAAAGTCCAGTGATATAGTTCAAGTCAGCCTGTAGCCTGGAAATTTCGGCCTAAACAAATAGCTCCATCTTGCAGTCCCAAAAAGCATCAGGAAAGCAGCTCAGCAGTTGCTTCATGAAATCTTAAAATGTCTTTCCATCCACATCAGCACAGTAGGTAATCTGTGGCATATATATAACCCCAAAGAGCCTTGTAAAAATATTGAAGTTGTAATGAATAATCATGATATACTCAGAGGAAGTTTTCAGCTGCTGCTTCTTCTTCCTCTTCTTCAAAGTTATCTTATTTTGTATTTGGAAGGCAGAGTTACAAAGAGAGAAGCAGAGTGTCAGGGACAGAGGGATCTTTCATCTACTGGTTCATTCTTCAGATGGCCACAAAGGCCATAGCTGGGCTGAAACCAAGAACCAGGAACTGGTTACCAGGAACTTCTTCTGGTTCTCTCATCTGGGTGCAGGAGCTCAATGAGCTCAGCCATCTTCCACTTCCTTCCCAGGCACATTGCCAGGGACCTGGATTGGAAGCTGGGATTCAAACTGGCCTCCATATGGGATGCTAGTACCTCAGATAAAGACTTAACTTATTAAGCCACAACAATGGCCCCAGAGCGCAGCTTCTTTGGGTAAAGAGAACACAATGTAGCAGTTTTGGGTCAAATAATCTTTATAAGAAGACTTCTTATCATGAGTTTGAAAATATGGATTTCTACTGTGAACTTGAGTTCACATCAATGAGATACTTGGTCTTGAGAACTTGAATCCTTCCATGGAAATAAACCCAAAGAGCACAATAAAAATGATGGTAGCAGTGATTGAAACTATGAAAAGATAATACAACAAGGAAGACATGTCTCAGAGAGGTGCAGGATGTCAGAGTCCATCCTAATCTCAAAACCCTTTCCTAAACTTATTTTTCTCTGCGTTCTCTTGCCCTGAAGGAGATGCAGAAAATTTATTTGGTTTCATCCTGAGAGTTCAGCTGTTGGTCTTGATCTCTTTTCATGCCTCTATTAGAAACAAATCCTACCATGCTCAACCTTTTGTCTGAATCCCATTAGTCGGTTGCTTAAGCCCAACCTTTTTCTCCTCCCTCTGACTAGGTTGCCTCTGAGAGCTCTTTCATTCAAAACTCTGATCTGCACCTTACCGCTGTCCCCCCACCCCACCACCTCCCCATCACTTTAGTTTCTTTTCCTTAATTTTTGCCTCTTGTTATGACTGCTGAGGGAGTCAGTACTATGAAAACCAAAACTGAAGTGCTAGGCATGCTGCCTTCTGCTAGTCATGTGTACACTGTGCCCTTGCCCTTTGTTCCTCGTGCAGTGACCCACAGCCTGGTTTCTCAGTGTTTCCAGAGCACCCCGTGTGAGGCGACAGCTGCTGTTCTGCAATGTACTGTCTCATGAAGCATGCATAATAACCAATGATTTAAAGATTTCACTCTCCTCTCCCTTCCTCCCTTCCTTGCTCCCTTCTTCTCTTCCTCCCTCCCTCCATCCTTTTCCTCCTTCCTCTCTTCCTCCCTGCTTTCCTCCCTCCCTTCCTTCCTTTGTCCCTTCCTTCCTCCCTCATTCTCTCTCTTCCTCCCTCTCCCTTCCTTCCTCCCTCATTCTTTCCCTCCCTCCATTCCTTCCTCCCTCCCTCCTTCTATCCTATCTCCCTCCGTCCCTCCCTCCCTCATTCTTTTCTTCCCTCCCTTCCTCCCTTTTATCCTGTGTTCCTCTCTCCCTCCCTTCCTCTCTCTTCATTCTTTCCTTCCTTCTTTCTTCCTCCTCTTCTTCCCTCCTCCCTTCCTTTCTTCCATCCTTTCTCCCTCCCCCTCTTCTTTCCTTCCTTCCTTACTTCCGCTTCTCTCCCTCTCTCCCTTCCCCTCTTCCATTCAAGGTAGAACAACAGACAAAGCAGAAGAGACAAGGACAGAGAAAGATCTTCTCTCTACTGGCTCACTCCTGAAATGGTTACAACAGCCAGGAATAGCCCAGACCATAGTTAAGAGTCAGAAACTTGCTTTTAGTCTCACATAAAGGTAGCAGGTTCCAAGCACTCAAGACTGTCTTTTCACTGCTTCCCAGGCACATTGTCAGGAAGTTAGATCAGAAGAGGAGGAGCCACGAGTAGTCACTCTGATATGGGATGCTTTAACACACTGTGTTATAATGCCAGCCCCTTTCCCCAAACTTTTTGAAGTGCCCTCAGACCTCCCAAAATACAGCCCAGCATCCTACTTCCCCAATAGTCCTCTTCTCATCTGTTTTCTTTACAAAATAAAACCTTCAAGCTCATCATGCTGGTCCCTTTTACAGACCAAATCATTCATTAGCTTCCCATTGTGCTTAGAAGAAAACCTAAGCCACTGGGGTGATATAAGGGCTCAGGATCCTTTGACTCCCTACAACACAGGCTTCTAACTCTGAGCTTATCCTGGTTGGCTGCTCCCAATGGCTGTCACTTCACTCCCTCAGCTTTTGCTTTGTTTAGTCTGACTGCAAACAACTCAAAGTAAGTGTTCCCCCAGCCCTGACCTTTCTCTCTCTTACTCATTTTGCAATCTTAACAATACAGAGCAATTTCTAAGTCATGTGATTTCTCAATAAGTGTTTGATAAGTGTTTGATAAGTGTTTGAGTGAAAGCATTCATTTTCTTGAAAATATCTCCACACTTACATTTTTATTCCCACTTACATTGTTATTATAATAAAGCAATATAGTAGTAATATACTTAACGCTATCTTAAATGTATTTAAATTTGGATCCTTGTGATATCTGAGTGATCTCAAATATTTTGAGACAGAGAGAGACAGAGTGAAGTCCCATTGGTTGGTCCATTCTCTAAATGCCTGCAACTGGGCCAGGTCAGAGTCAGGAGCTGGGAGCCCAACCCAGGTCAGCCAAATGGAGGGCAGAGACTCAGTCATTGGAGTTATCACTGCTGCCACCCAAGATCTATAGTGGCAGGAAACTGGAATCAAGAACTGTAGCTGCAAATTGCACTCAGGCACTTGGATATGGGGTATAGACATCTTTTGTTAAGATTTATTTTATTTTTTAAAATTGGAGTGGCAGATCTACAGAGAGAATCAGAGAGACAGAAAGACGAGAGAGAGAAAGAGAGAGAGAGAGAGAGAAACATCTTCCATCCACTGGTTCATTCCCCAAGTGGCCGCAGCGGCCAGAGCTGAACCAATCTGAAGCCAGGAGCCAGGAGTTTCTTCAGGGTCTCTCCCATGTGAGTTTGAAGGCTTTGGGCTATCCTCAACTGCTTTCCCAGCCACAAGCAGGGAGCCGAAATGAAAGTAGGGCACCTGGGATGTGAACTGACATTGATATGGGATCCCTGCTCATGCAAGGCGAGGACTTTAGCAGCTAGGTTACCACGCTAGGCTTACGAGATAGCCTTCTTAACCAGAATCCTAACTGTATTTGAATAACATGTAATTACTAACTGTAAGGCTGATTTTTCTGTAGTGCTGGTGGATTGCTTTTGTGGCTGAATTAAGGTGAAAAGATAAACAATGCCTTCTCCATGATCTGTAATTCCACAGCACAGCTACCTGTGTGCAACTGACTTTCTGGTTAACCTATTGGATGCTGGCACTGTGAAGTGACTAGAATTGAGTTTTAGAGCCAGAAAGACCTGAGCTAAGCTCCATGTGTGCCATTCATTGTCAGGGTAGGTAAGATTGTGTACAAGTTACTCATCCTTCTGTGCCTTGTTTCCTCTAATGTAGTAACAAAGCAGAGGTGTCTTAATTGCTAGAATTCCAACAATTGTAGAAATTCCTAGGATTGTTACAGGACTATAAGTGTTAAACACATATTCTCTTTACTCTGTATACATCACTGTCCCTTTAATATAAAATCATTCCCTAATCCTCTTTCTTTTCTCTTCAGGCTGCTGTTTCACCAATCTCCTTTCCCCAAGTTTGTTTTATTATTCTTTGAATCTCATGTGCATATCTTGGTTATCGGGAATCTTGCTAGAAGGCTTTCCTGTCCAAGCTGCCCTTTATGTAGTCACATTTGTTCTTTTGTGGAAGCAGCCTGCAGCTCAATTGTGCCCATGACAAATCGCAGACCCATCAGGCTTTCCAGTTGGCATTGTATCTGCCAGACAAATGTACACAGAGCTTTCATGCAGCAAAGCACTTTGTTAGTACTGTGAGCCTCTAAGGGACCATTGAAGTTGAAAGAAAAAAAAAAGTATTACGACCTCATATGATACTCACCCCATTACACAAGGAAAGCCAAATAAGTTTATATGACAAGGAAGTAATGTGTACAGTTTCGATAAAAGAAGCTCAAGCCACAGGAAGTTTTCCTCACTCTGCAGAGATATGATGAGTTCAAGTTTCAACTTCTGTATATTTCTTTCCAGGTAAGTTTAACTAGTATACTTGGAACACATTCCTGGTGCCATTCACTATATTTTATACTTTTAGATGAATTCAGAATTATTAACAGCACAATGTAAAAAAAAAAAGAAAAACAATTTAGGAGCTGTACGCTTTTACTATGACTGGCAGTTTAGAGATTCATTAATATTGATCAACCTGGAAATGTTAAATTTCTAGTATATGAGATGGTTGCCTAGGATTGAGGCTTGTGGTACAGTCAGTTTAGCTGCTCAGTTCCCAGCTACACAGTGCTTTGGACGACACTTCCTGCAAATATACCTAGTAGGCAACACTATCTGTAGGGAATGAAAAGCAGATGGAAGATCTTTTCCTCTGTCAATCTGCCTTTCAAATAAATAAGTCTTCAAAAAAAAATTTTCAGTTGATTCCATTCAGACATACTAATGCACTTCAAAACCTTCATGGTAAAATGGAATTAAGAGAAAATTTATTTTGGTACAAAATAGAAAAACACCTTTAAAATCTATGCATACTTTTTCATAATACAGATTTTCTATAGACTCACAGATTGTATACTCTTTTTTGGTAAGAAAACCCTGTTTTCAGTTGCATTTTCCTACAACCTTTTGGCATTAAAATTATATGTTGTTAGTACTTAAAAACACACACACACATTTACTTGTTTAAACAGAGTGAAACATAAGGAGAGAGAGCAGGGGAGAAGCAACAGAAAGAGGTTTTGTTTCTCTGCTGCTTTTCTCTCTAAATGGCCTTAATGGCCTGAACTGGGTCAGCCTGAGGCCTGAATCTAAGAACTCCATCTGGGTTTCCCACATGAGCCTTCAGCCCCTGCTTCCCCGGCACATGAGAAGGGAGCTGGATCAGAAGCAGAATAGCCAGGATACAAAACAGTACTCTGAACTGAAATGTTGGCATCCCATGTGGAAGCTTAATTTGCTGTGCCACAATAGTAGTTCCTAACACTTCTGATAGTACTGAATAGAGATCCATTTCTTGGTCTCTGGGGCTTTACTATGTGGCCCATTGTTCCTTACTTAACCATGTCTTTTCTTTTCTAAAAATAAATAAATCAGGTCTCTCTTTCATATTATTTGAAACTTAAAATAAGATGATTGAAGGCAGTTAATGTCCTGCCTTGTTTTTAAGACACCAGTAACCTACACATTTGTTTATGTCCCACTTAAAGATGCTGGCCACATCAGTGAAGTGAGATAAACATTTGTGTACATGTGTGTCATTTATGCCTAAGATTCACATATTGGGTAGAAAACAGAGGCTAAAAATTTGTGAATCCATGAGTTCAATGCAGATCACAGTGGTATCATCATTATAACGGTCTTAAATTCACTGACAGTGAAACTTGAAATGCTTTTCATCAAGTGCAGATTTCTGCTTCTTTCATTTCATTGGAACGTCTAGTCACCCTGGGCTTGAATACCCACATGGCAGCAATGGAATGGGGCAGACTAAATCATGTCATCTGTCGGCAGGGCTTGTCCTCATCTGTCTCCAAATCCCCATCTCTCATACTGTGAATTTGCCTAGAAATGGACTTACATTATGCAAATAATCTGCCTGGATCCCAGAAAACACTTGCGTTTGAGAGCCCTGGTGGAGTCCAGAGAGAGATAATGAAAGAGCTTTACAATGTAGAATAGATGGGCGTTGGATTTTGGGAGGGTTAGGTAGCTGAAGAAGTAATGAGTGGAGGTCATTTCAGGCAGAATAACTTTGATACTGAATCCCACCAGACTTTTCTTTAATGGTGATTATGTTGGTTAAGGAGGCAGATCAGCTGCCTCTTTTTCAAATAAGTGAAAGTGAATTTAAACTTAAAAACTGGTTGCTATTTCTTTCACTTTAAATCTGGTATGCCTTCTTGAGAAGAAGAAAAAGGGGAAAAGTTCTAGTAAGAGTTTGAAATCAAAAGTAAGTAGCTAAGTAGCAATGATGATCTGATAGGTTTATGTGTTCATGAGTAAAGATCGTGTGTTTGTGTGCACCTGTGTATGTGGAAGGGATCAACACTCAGAACAAACAAGAAAGCTTCAGATTAATTAAAGAATAAAGCCTGCCATGGGATATCCCTGGAGTTAACAAGGACTTTTCTTCATAGCACTTGAGCCAGTGCTTTACAAAGGTGCCTGGGCATGCAAAAAGCCTAAGTAAGAAATGATGAGTTTAACTAAGGTCACTTTAAGGGCGTGTTTATTACCAGAGACACTCAATATTCCACAGTGTTCTCAAAATCAGTTTTTGTATGTTCAAAGGCACTTCACAGTGCATGTACAAAATGGAATTAAAAGTTAAAATTATGTCAGCACAAAAAATGAAATAAAGAGATATATAATATCTAAATAATGTATTCATATATAATTTTTATATAACATATAAACATACATTTAAATATATATACATATGCGTATATATATTTCTTAATTAGTTGTCACCACAACATGATTTGGTGATCCTTTTAAGTTGGATGCCCTCTTCACATCAAGTTTAAAATAATGTCTCCAAGAAACCACTTTTAGGAGAAGTTCGTATTTTCGAGTAACTATGTTCCTTTCTGTGGGCTTCTTATTTTTTATGTTAATAGTCTTTCTCTATCATTCAGAGGATAGTTGACAGGATTGGGTAGATTGGGTAAATTTTATTTTGTTTGCACATTGAGTGAGAACATCAAATGGGGAAGTTTTATTTTCCTGGAAAGGCCAAGTCCTTTCCAGTCTGATGTTTCTTTGGTCCTCAGACAGCTGACCATAAGGATTTATTTGTGTTAAATTGAAAACAGATCTCCTTCCCAAGGAAAGGCCCTTTTATTGATCTTGACCTTTTCCTTTTGCTGGTAAAGGCTTGTTGAGCTGCCTTTTAAACAACCCGAAATCACTGTGTTTCCCTTTCTTGTAATCTTTTATTTATCCTGTTCAGAAGCTTTACATGCTTAAAATAAATTTTCTGTGGATACTGTAATCCAGTCTTACTCAGCAAAAAAGGAAGGATACAGAACTCTCGACAAATCTCCTGTGCTGCAAGGGTGGAGTTCAACACCTAATTGTCCCTGGCCTGGCCCCTGCATATGCCTTTCTTCTGTTGTTTCCAGCTGTATCTTAGGAGTTCCCCCCCGCCCCAAAGGTACTCCAGATTTTATTTCTTCTAGTAGTGCCCTGAGAAAACTCTTAAGCACTGAATTGGGATTCTGTTAGCTAGAAGAATCAAGAAATTAATTTCCTTCAAGAAAAGAATGGTATGTGTGGCCCAACAGAATACTGCTTAATGTAATAGGACTCTCAAATGATCAGGGAGCTGATCATCCCCTTACCTGGGGGATGTGAGATTATTGAATTCCAGATTCCTGTATAAATTAACATCCACAGGAGCCATCCACCCTTTATACTGCCAACCATTTCTCTCCCATTTGTTTTTCCTGATTATTCTCGACATGAATGTTTCTGTCACCCGCCAGAGGCCCACACATTTTGGACCAGCTCTGAGTCAGAGAGTAAAAGAATTAATGGGTCAGAACTTAATCCATAACTCCCTAACTCTGTAGATTTATTTTTTAATACTTCATAAACTTTCTATTTTCCTTTTTAATGTAGATTTCCTCCGTGGTGAAGGAAAGGTTTGCCAGTCTTTGGATCTGTCTCATAAAAATGTCTTTAAAGGACAATGTCAGATTATTTGAATGCCTGTAATGCACCTTCATCTAATATTCCTGAATTATCCCAGAACTTGTGTCTGAGTTTGTTCAAATATAAGGTTTGGGGACAACAACTGGTTACATCCAGATGCTTTAAATTTTGCATTCCTCAAGGATTATAAGGCCAATGAACATTGCTACTCTTAAGAGCTGTTAAAAGTAATATTAATGGGGGTATGACTGACACCTAGCAGAACACACAGAAATCTCTGAAGAAATTTTGGCAACAGCATAGTAGGGCTTCTCTATAGAATCACGAAATTAAGTGTCTGTTTTTCAGAATGGAAATGTCTATAGATTCTTTTTTGCCACCTTTGTCCTCTTCTGGATAATTGAATTGGGAGATAAATCAGCCAATGGATTTCCCAGAGAGTTAAGTTTTGAGAAACATATTTTATGAGACACATGTGCTTCACATAAAGCATTCTAACAGCAAACAGGCACAAATGGGATTTTGAAATAGCAGAATTTGCTTTCAGGAAGTGAAAATTATAGAAATGCAATTTACCCAGAGTTGTGAGTTTGAATAGGTTGTACTGTAAAAAATTAGCCATTGTTGAGAAATTGGAGAAGTCTCACTTTTCACCCCAGTGAGTGCATGCCAGTCAGAGAAAAGCTGGCCAGCACCTACAGAACCCACTCTAGTTCCTGCTTTCGCTCCTTACCCATGGTTCTACTAGTGGCACAAAAGCCTCAGTTTATTCACTTCATCTGAAGTGCATTCTCTCTAGAATTTCACATGTAATTGTTGAAGATTAAACATCAAGTTCCCGGCAGGAATTGTAACATAGTGAGTAACACTTGACACCAGCATCCCATATGAGCACAAGTCTGTGTCCTGACTGCTCTACTTCTTGTCCAGCTCCCTGCTGATGGACTGAGGAAGCAGTGGAAGATGGCCCAAATGCCTGAGCCCTTCTTATCCCTGTGGGAGACCTGAATGAGGCTGCTGACTTCTGGCTTCAGCCTAGCCCAGTGCTGCCTGTTTTGGCCATCTGGGGAGTGAACCAGTAGATGGAAGATGTCTCTCTCTGTCTCTCCCTTTCTCAGTCTCTGTAACTCTTTCAAACTTAAAAAAAAAAAACTTAAGAAGTACCTAATCAAAATATGTTGTATAATTTCCCCCTGAAGTGTATTTTCTCATTATTTAAAGAGTTATTTTATTTTTATTTGAAAGAGAGAGTTACAGAGAGAAAGGGAGGGAGATAGAGGAATCTTCTGTCTACTGGTTCACTCCAAAGTGGCTGCAACTGCCAGGTTGGGTAGGTCTGAAACCAGGAGCCAGGATATCATCCTTGGTCTCCTATTTGGATTCATGGCCCAAGGACTTGAGCCATCCTCTCCTGCTTTCCCAGGCCATAAGCAGGGAGCTGGATTGAAAGTGGAGCAGATGAGACATGAATAGGTTCCCATAGGGGATGCTGGCACCATGAACAGAGGCTTAGCCTACTATTCTTGGTGTTGACCCCATATTAGTCAACATGTATAAACAGTCTAAGGAATAAGGACACTGCGTGATGTACAAGGCCATGTGACAGTTGTAATTAGGAACAGAATCATAAGCCAGGAACTTTGGAAGGAAAGCTTCATATTATCAAGAGAGTAATATGATCCTTGATCCTGTGGGAAAATGTGATTAGCTTGTTTGGGTCATTCTGTGTTGGTAGGAAACTGAAAAACATTACTCAGGGGGTAGGCAGGAGCTGTGTATAGCCCCAAGGACAAGCAAGGTTGTTTGAGCAGGTGATGTTATACACAGGAACAGAGAAGCAAGGGACACTTATGGTCAGGGCATTGGAGGCCCTCTTGGTTTACCACAGATGTCAAGGCAATACATAATATCCTTAATTTTAAGACTTCACCAGAGATGAATTCTTAGGTCTAGCCGCCTACTCTCAGCTCATACTGCCTTTGACTGCTTTCATTTTGTCCACTGAAAACTTCTCTCCTGGGTTAGCCCTCATGCCACAACTCATTGTGAAAGTAGCAGAGAATAAGTTAGGTGCTTCTTCAGCCAAAGATGGCTTGAATTCCACTTGTAACATTTACTACTTCTGTAGCCATTGGCAGGATATGTTACATCCCATCCTTGCTTTCATTGTTTAACCCTGGAATATTCGTCTACCTTTTCTGTGACTTTTGAGAAATGACTTAGTTGTATCATTCTTTATGTTGATCACTCTCTGATTTTCTTGCCACCCCATTTCATTATTTCCTAGAGATTTTGCCTGCAGGGTTGAATTCAACATATTTAAAATGTTTATTTTCAAGTCAGTGCTATAGTCTGTGTGACTTGCTCATTAGTGTTAAGGATGTCAATTACTCTGTCATCTTAGCTCAATATTCCAAAGTCACCTCAAGTTTCTTTCTCTTTAAGACCCACAACAACTGTCAATGGCTTTGGTGTCTTCTCTTGCAAGATGACTTCAGGGCATCCTTTCATTCCATTTCCCCAGATTAGCCCTTTTAGTGTTAGGCATCTGGGACTCAGCTCCTAGTTGGGAATGAGGGGACCCACATGGAACCTCAAAGTTTGCATGAAGACTATTTTAAGCTGAAGACATTTAGGATTCAAAAGATAGAAAGAAGATGTCTTGGAGCTTTTTTTATTTTACTAAAAGCTGTAACTTCTGGGAAGTAAGGTTCCCATTAATTCCTTCTGCAGGGCAGTTTTTGCTCCAACAAAGGAATCTAAGGGTAAAGCTGCCATAAATCCTCTCTCTGGGAGCATTTTGTGCCAGTGAAGAAGACAGAAACACCACTTTCAGTGATGTTAACAAACAGAAGCACAATCATTCTTGCGTCCCATTCTTTTTTCTAAAGATGCTCATTTGTTTGTCAATAGAGATCTCTTCCTGTTCCCCCTTCTCCTATTCAGATGGGTACATAAGGTCTCAACTTTAATTACTTAGTACTTTTGTAAACTTCCACATGCACGTGAATAAATGTTTTCCGTTTGTGTTAATCTATAGTTTGCTAGTTTCATTTCTAGGTACATGGGCATTGAACATATAAGGGTAACAGGAGTTTTGTTTTTTGGTTTTTTTTTTCCCCCTTAACAATACCTTTGTCTGCAAAATCCCTTCTTATTCACCACATCCCTGTGGCATAGCTAATGTCCCACTGCCTGATAAATTTTTTGAAGTCTTCTTTCTGGTTGTATTCTCTCTATTCCAAGGCCCCTATTCCTTGTTACTCCCTAGACCAAAGTGAGTTCCTCCACATAGCAGTCAGAGCCCCTAAAAAACTAGTCATAATCACCTTTGAGAATCTGTATCTTTAGCATTTTTAGTCTATAAGGTTGAACTTTTTATTTATTTTAGTCTTCAGGACATATATTGCTCTGAGTCACACACACACACACACACACACACACACACACACACACACACACTTTTTTCTGCCTGGAATACCCAAGCTTCCCTTGCTGGTGTTTCAAAATCTTGCATTTATCTTAAGTCCTGGCTTTGTTGGTTACTAGTTACGTGACCTTGAAAAATCACTTATCCTTTCTTATCCTTGGGTTTCTTGTTTATATAAAGGAAAATATTACAATGTCACATGGTTGTCCATCTAAACAGCCAATGTGGCTCATGCAATCATCAATTTTCACTGATTTATATTCATTACTGCTGTTGTTGCTACAATCACCCCAGCCAAAATTGGCCTTTGCCATCTCTTTGCTATCTTTGTTACTCAAAAGGCAGTTATTTTTACATTGCTCTGTGTTCTGTTCTGTTTAAAAATGTTTCTATCTTCATTAATTGCACTGATTATTCTTCAGAGTTGGGCATTGACTGCTATATTTCTTTATTTACTTAGCAAAGATTTCCTGGCCATTTTGAGACAATGGTGTGCTAGGGACTGAGGATACAAAGCTGTAAAGACTATGTCTGCCATCAGAAAGCTGTGCACTATCGGATAGCACCAAATGTTACCTAGACCTTAGTAAAGACGAACTAGGTGAGAGCCCAGTGGATACCTGACTTTGGTTGGAACTGAGAAGGGCACCTTCAGGAATTGACAATGAAACTGATGTCTGGTAAGTGGTGGGATTAGATGGCTGCAAACAGGGAGGGGAAGGTACAGCAGGATGCAAGAGAAAGGGCATTCAATGCAGACAGCGATATGTTAACATGCGCAGAGGAAAAAAAACAGGATGGTCTTTAGTGAATTACATGAAAAGATATCTTTGATCATGCAAAGAATTAGCAGGAGACAAAACTAGAAGGTAAGCTGAGGCAGATTTTTAAAATATTCTGAATTCTTTCTCTGTTAACAGTGCCTACCTCTGGTAAAGTCAGTAAACTTGTTTGTAGCCTTTGTAAATAAGAAATCCACTTGGTTTACACTTAAGCATAATAGTCAAGGCAATTTAACTGAATAAGAGAGCAAATTGAAACAGCTTACCTATTGTCGCTATATTTTTGACAAACTATGAAGGAGACCCCTGTCCTAACCACATCACATTTATTAGCAAACAAACTCTTGTACTCTATATCACTATGCTGATGCTTCTTTCTCATTCTGTGAAAGTGAAGTTGAAAAACAAAATGTTTTCCATGTTCTACTAGATTTATTCATCCTCTTCCTTTTTTTTCACATTCCCTCAGGATTTGCTCCACCCTGTCTGTCTCTTTCCCTCTCTCCATTTTCGCAAAAGCCCAAGTAATGGATTGGCAGAAACTCAGTTCTTCCACAATGACGATAGAGTAATAATGATAGCCCAAACATTTGTAAGGAAAGAATGACTGATTGTGTGGCAGCGCTGTGGATGGCTGCGATCAGTCCTGTAGGCAGGGTGTCTGAAGGCGTGATCCACTTCAGAAACTGCCCCTGCCAGCACTAAAGAGCTGTTTATGTAGAATTCAGTTTCCCGCCCCACCCCTTCTATTCTCAACCTTGAATCATAAACTTCTGGAAAGCATTGTGAATAATTTATATCCTTTTATTACTTATTGCTTAACTCCCTTTGGGAGTAATGAAGAGAAACATTTGTCTTTTTTACTTGCTCTCCAATGGACTGATTCCATGTCAGTGTAGAGTGATAACAGAGATTTATGACCACGGGAGCTGTCAGTGTGGAAGAGCTGATTGACCTATTGTTTTTGGCTAACCACACCCCCCCCCCAAAAAAAATAGGAGTAGTGGCTAATGAGAATAGATGTTCAATGTATCACCGACTTCAACACAAATCCTTATTATGTTATATTTCTTTTCTTTGCCGTTTCCTTAATGTATTTTCTGTGGTGTCTTATTCAGAATGTATACCTTTAAAAACGACCCAGTGAACATGGAATATGGACTAATGATTACATGGTATATATGACAGTATCCTGCTCCTGGAGATGAGGAATACAAATAGGTTCAGGTCCTTTTTGGATTGCTCTTTCTAAATATCTTCACTCAAAACTGGGAATGGGGGCTGTCACAGTGGCACAACAGGCTAATCTTCTACCTGCTAGTGCCAGCATCCCTTTTGGGTGCCAGCTTGTGTCCCAGCTGCTCTACTTCCCAATCCAGCTCCCTACTTATACCCAAGAAAGCAGTGGAGGACAGGTGAATTCCTTGGGCCTCTGTTCCCATGTGAGAAACCTGGAAGAAGCTCCTGGCTGCTAGCTTTGGACTTGCAACTCCTACTTTCTAAGTAAAATTAATAAATTGTAAATAAATATAGTTAGGAATGACAGTTAATAACAGTCTTGAGTCATTGTGATGATTGGTACATTAGGTTGGTTCTGTAGCATGTTCTTAAGATCATTATCTATCTATCTATCTATCTATCTATCTATCTATCTATCTATCTATCCATCTATCTATGTAAAAGAGACAGAGAAAGGGAGAGAAGAAGAAAGTGAAAGAGATGTTCTATCCACCGGTTCACAGTCCAGATGATAGTGATTGGTCAGGCTGAAGCAAAAGGCCAGGACCTTCATTCTGGGTCTCCCATATGGGCTCAGAGTCCCAAGTACTTGGACCATCTTCTGCTGCTTTTTGCAGGTGTATTAGCAGTAATGTGAGTTAACAATGGAATAGCCAGCACTTGAATTGGTCCATTTTGTATGCTGGTAGAGATTTAATTTGCTATGCTCAATTTTCTGCCTATCCTAGCCCTCAGTTAGGCTGACTCTTTGTTATGGATCCCTCCAGTACCAAATACCTCTTTTTAGATACTTCAGAATCAATTCTAAGATATTTCAATTAATATTTGCTTCTCTACTAAACTTCTGGAGGGAAAGGCATTTCTTTGTTTTGACACAGCTTGATGTCTTCAGCACCTGGCACAGGGGTGTGGTGCTTAGGAAGCAATCAATAAATACACATTGTGTGATTTGATAAATAAATAAAATTCAGTATGATTTTAATTGGAAAAATTCAGTATAATTTGAATGAGAAATGTGCTAAGTAGCCAAGCATTGCAGATAAGTCTTTAGAGGAGGATCCAAGAGTGAGAACATGTTAGATGCTGGCAGGCTGGCAGCAACCTGTGACAACCAAATGCATCCATTGTATTTTATGTTGAATCAGACAGATCTTCATCAACTTCCTTTAAATGGTTGGGCATGGTTTTAACAGACATTGTTAACTATCTCTCTGGGTCTGCTGGAAGGTTGTTTTACTGTGTTACTGAGTTGAGGACTATAAGGGAGAAAATTTTTTTCTTATGTTCCCACGTTTTTGAGAAACTTTTCCTGAATTCCCTATTAGAACGAAATTGTAATGACTTATTAACAAACTGTATGCAAATAAGATTGTTGTTTCCCTTATCCGTTTCAGTTAGCTCCCTTGATTGTATCTCTCCTACTTGCTTAGGAAATATCTTTCTTGGGAATAGGGATGCAATCCATGAGCATATTCTGTTTTTCCTTCAGAATATAATTTCCCATATGCAAACAGTAGTAAACAGTTTGAGCAGGGAAAATGTGGCTTTGGTCTATAGCCGGCAAGGAAAGGCAAGAGAGGGAAACTTTACTAGGCATTGAAAGAGTAGTGTTACTGGTCTCGGGTCTCAAGTCAGAACATCTGTCTGTGTCTCTGGGCAGATTTTGTTTAAGGCCAAAACAAATAGCTCCCCTTCCTTGAGTTCTGACCCCCGGGGCAACAGAAGGGAACTGAGCCAGTCCAACTGCTACTGCTGGAGAACTCATTGTTCTTTTCAGTCTTCTGGGAGCCCCAAATAATTAGCTGTGCAAAGAGCAAGTTGGAATCAGAAGTCCCTCCAGGGTTTTCTGTGTCCAGTCAAACAAAGGGAGCTGAGCTGAAAGATAAATAAACCTGGTGAAAGAGAATGAGGGCCAAGTCTCCTTTCTCTGTCCTCCTTTAAGCCCTGTTGCTTTGGACCAGTGTCCTCAGCTTCCTGGTCTCACAATCCCCTGGGCCTCACATCATATCTCGCCAGAGGGATTTTCCTCTTAATTTAGAAAAGCCCGGAGCTGCTCTTAGATGGGTGCTAGTACTGTATTTTGGGACTTTAGCAGAGTAGGGTTTTGAGGGGGATGGGGTGGAGAGGGAGAGAGGGATTCTTTTCTTCACAGAATATCTAGTATTTTCAATGAGAAGCCAAAAACCTGAACTTCTGTGTGAAGTCATCCTATTTAAAAAAAATGTTAACGGCATGCTTTTACATCAGTTAAAGGTGAAATACAGGCTAAACAAAGCATAGTTACATGGTGCTGAACTAGAGTAAGTCTCATGAAGGCATTCGTAGATTATGTCCTTTTCATCTACCCAAATCAGATTCTAAAACTCCGTCTGGGTCTCCCATGTGGGTAGGAGAAACTTGAGTGCTTGAGGGCTTTCAACCGGGGCCTCCCGCAATACTAGGAACCTGCAGCAGAAATCAGAACTGGGACAGGAAAATAGGCATTCCAGTGTGGGATGTAGGCACCACAGCTGGAATCTTAACCCATGAATATGTCAGTGGCCCACTCTTCAGTGTCTCTCAACTGAAATTTATCAGAGACTTACACTACGCTGATAGCCTCTTGATGTTCATAATAAAATACAGTAATAATAAAAATATCTATTTTCACTGAGCGCATATGAAATGCTTTACGTGATTTGCTCTGTAATCTTACACGCTGAACCTTTTTGAGCATTTCTGTTTTGCAAAAAAGGAAGGAAGCTCAGTGCCTAAAGAGGGGACCCAGGTCAGCTGCTGAGTGGAATCTAATGTAAGCTAGCTGATCCAAGTCCTGCTTGTCATTGTAGCAACACTATGCCTCATACTCTGCTTACTCTAGCAAGGTAGAGAGAGAATGGACACTTTGAGGGTGAGTTCTTCCAAGTGGAAAACACCAAACTCGGTGTCTTGTCCAGCTCCCAAGTTAAGCCTCCTGGACAGACCAGGGAATGGGTGAAAGCTGTAGGTAGCTTCTTTTCCTTGTACACAGCACTTCAGACTCTTCCCAGTCTTCCATCTCCATGTTCTCATGAGCAGTTGCTCTGCAGGGGACTTGGCTAGGCTGTGATTTTCATGACACTCTGTTGTTTGATGTGCTTTTGGGGCATTCTCCTAGGACTTGGAGGCACTCTGAGCTGAGATTCAGAAAGTCAGTTTGGTTTCCTTAATTAAAAGCAAAAGTGGTGACTCATGGTCAGCTTAGGGTACAATTAAACCTAAGTCTCACAAAAGCAGAATGTTGCTTTGCTGCTTGCTAGTCATGAAGCACATTCTTTTGCTTTGTGAAAATACTTTGTTAAAGGCCTTGGAATACTTAAAAACATTCTGTGAGCAGCACAAAGCCTGATTGATATTAGAAAGCTACTGTTTAGTGGAATTCTGTATGTTAATGCTTTCCACTACTAAGCTATCTTTTTTTTTTTTAGTAGGGAGAAATGAATAATAGGAAACAAGAATGTACCCAGCATTTCATACTGACACACTGCTTTCTACATGGGCTACTTCACCGTATTCCTTTTGATTTTTCCAGGCTGTCATCCCAGTTTGAAACCCATTTACTCTTTGGCTAAATTGCTCTCTGATGGGGAACAGTTTTGGAAGCTAGACTGTTGATTTGGAGAAGTGGAGAGTAGCTTTTAGGAAAGTTCACAGCAATCTGCATGCGAGTTCCACTTAATGAGCTATCTTTTAAGGCTTCTGCAGTTGTTTCCTCATTTGATCCTTTGTAAGACCTTGTAAAATGGCTCAGAAAACTAAGGTGATTGGTTTGAAGTCTCACAGTCGCTCCATACTAATGCCTAGATATTATTTCAAGTACTGCCCCTGTGTCTGAATATCCTGTGGGAACTTCTTGACAGTAAGTTAGACTTTTTGGGTCACAAAATTTTTTTAAAGATTTATTTATTTGTATTGCAAAGTCAGATATACAGAGAGGAGGAGAGACAGAGAGGAAGATCTTCCATCTGATGATTCACTCCCCAAGTGACCCTGGGCCACAAATTTTGACCACTTGTCTCAACTGTGGAGAGCTTAAGAATCTGGAGACTTGTTTTATCTTCCTTCCTTCCTTCCTTCCTTGCTTCCTTCCTTCTCTTTTAAAGGTTTGCTTAATCGAAAGTGAATAAGGAAAGAGAGAATCTTTCATCTGCTAGTTCATTCCCCAAATAACCACAACAGTCAGAAGACTGAAACTCCATTCAGGTGTTCCATCTGAGGATGGCAGAGGCCTGAGCACTTGTGCCATAATCTACTGCTTTCCTAGGTACATGGACAGGGAACTGGATTGAAAGTGAAGTAGCCAGTACTCTAACCAGCACTCTGAAGTTGACTCTGGCATCTCAGGTGGTAACCTGATACCACAATACTGACCCTAGGAATGTACTTTTCAAAAATACCACAAAGTTAAAGCACTGTAATGTTTTGTAGGAAGACTTGGAAAGCAGTGCTGTTAAACCACATGCTTTGAAGCAGATAAAAACATAGATTGTTTGGAGATTTTTTTTTTCCTGTTTCGACACAATTATCTCCAATTTTGCCATTGAGCTATATAAAGTGCTTTGCAAAGTAGTGACATTTTGCTGAGTCCTAGTTAATGGGTAAGGGGTGAAGAGGGAAGGACATTTCAAGCATAGTGACTAGGCAGTGGTCACAGAGCTAGGACAACTCCTGAGCTGCCTGAGCTCAATATGTGTGCTATTTAGTTGATTCCTAGTAAAGACGGCCCTAGGATGTCTCCACTGGCCATACAGGGACTGCTATCGTCAATTACATACGGAACACAGATTGTCTCTCCCATTGGTCAGTTTCCTGCGCAGCCTGCTTTAGAACATTCTTACCTACATGGTTTTTCCTCAATTACTTCTGGAAAGAATGGTCAAGCAAGTTGCTGTCAGCTAAGATAGGGCTTCTGTCTACCACATCCTTAAACTCGATTGTAGTAAGGTTAGACTGCCTGTCAGAATTGACAGTTGGTAACAGATAACCTGGCATAACCCTATAGGTGTTGGAGAATTCGTTTTAAAGTAAAATTAAGAACTCTGAAGTTATTTTAAGGCACCACCCATAAACAAGAAGGTTTGTGTCTCTCTAGAGTGCTTCTGCAAAAACATGTGGAAGCAGTCTTTTGAAAGAGGTAAATTCTTTTTTTTTTCCCCCTGTAAGATTTATTTAGTTATATTGAAAAGGCATATTCACAGATACAAGAAACCTCTTCCATCCACTTGTTTGCTGTCCAAATGGCCACAATGGCCATAGTTGATCTGATCTGAAACCAGGAGCTAGGAGCCTCTAGTGGGTCTCCCACGTGGGTGCAGAGTCCTGAAGAAGCTTCCTGCACTGCCCTCCAGGCTACAAGCAGATAGCTACATCGGGAGTGCAGCAGTTGTGACATGAACCGGCATCCACAAGGACCCGTCGGTTGATGGGGAGGATTAGCCAATTGAGTCATCATGCCAGGCCTTGTAAATTTCTTCTGTAGTTTTGATACAACAATTGGTCTGCTCCATCCAATTCCAGGTAATGAAAGTGTATGTGTTGGTGGACTTACTGCTGGAATAATGGTGATGGTACCATTGATTGTTCAAAGTACTATAAATACTTCTATAGTGGTAAATAAGGCAGACAGGAATCATTTGGTTAAAACAAGCAAAATCCAAAGAAGTCAAAAGTTAGCAATGAATCACTTGAAGAATGCTGCTCTTGGGAACTGGTTGAAGTGCTCTAAACTCTTTCACGTCACCCTCTCAAAGGCCACTTTGAAATTCTATGTTCAGTTTCCATGAATTGGATTGCCTTTTGTCGTCCCTGACTCCCTCACCAGTCCCTCTCCGTCCAACCCCCTAGAAGGTGTTTTTCAGGTAATGACTGGTTTAAGAGTTTCCTGGAGGAGGAAGGAATGGAGAATGTCTGGGAGGTTGTAGAGATGAATGGTAATCCTGATTGTATGCAATGCGAATGTCCTTAATGCCCCTGAACTCCAGACCTAAACATGGATAAAATCGTAGATTTTATGTTCAATCTATTTTATCGCAGTAAAAATCCATTGGGCTATAATAAAAGAGAGGCAGTAGTATCGGTCACAATGACAGTGGCTGTTATTTCCACAGTATTTGCTTTACAGGCCTGAAACTTCATGTGGATAAACTTATTTAACTCCTAATAAATCTGTGAAGTGGGCACAGGAATTTTCTCCTTTTCCTAGTGAAAGACTTAGGATTTGGAAGAGTTAAGGACTTGCCAGGGTCACATCATGCACACGTATGGAAACCGGATTTAAAACCTGGTAGGCTCATTCATCGTGTAGCGAGCACACTTAGACTAACCTACTTCTAAGAAAGCCTTTTAAACCTGAGACTCACTACCCACCTAGGTATAAACTGCAGGAAACAACTAAAATGGATCCAAATGACCCCAAATTAACCTTTTTCAGATATATACAGTAGTATCAACAGCAATTACTTTCCCAGTTCACCTATGTCAGCACACAAGAGGGTCCCCCATTACTTTCTTGAGAGCTGATTACCCCAAACATTTCGTTTTCCCTTGATTTAAGGCTATGAAAAATGCCACTTTCCTTTTAGACTATGAACTCTTCACAAGTCAGGGACACTCTCTTCTGTTCATTTTTCTCCTTGGCAGGTAAGTGGTACTCAGTGATATTTTTGTTGAAGTTTATTTCTAGGGTTGTTCGAAGTATCTGTATAAATTTTCCTAATTGAGTAGGCTCAGCATTTGGTATATGCAGATGTAGTCTGTTAATTTCACCTCTGCAATCTAAACTCCAGAAGATACATTGACGGATCCCAACCCAGACTAATTTTGTCCCCCTCGGAACATTCGGTAATGTTTGGAGACTGTTTTGATAGTTGCATCTGAGTAAGTGATGTATGTGATACTTCCTTCTAAGTAGGTAGTGGCCAGGAAGGCTGGAAATGTGCTGAGCACGGGAGTGGCTCTGCCACAGAGGGCTATCTGACCTGAAATGTCAGTGGTGCCAATACCAAGAATTCCTGTTTTAGTGATTTTGTTCTCTCATTCATTCAGTTCATGTGTATTTATTGTCTTTTCCCACTCTATGATTAAAAGATGAGCAAGGCTGCTTGTGTAAGATTACAAAGCTGGTTGGTACAGATTACTGACTTGGACCAGTGTCTGAGGGCTAGCTCTCTTCTGATGCACCAAGATGGCCTCTTACAAGCTATTACTGACTCAAATGCCATCTTTGTGGTCACAGTGGAGCAGGTTCTGCCGAGACCAACAGACCTCTTGATCTGTGCTCAGAGCCCAGAGCTGATGGAAAGGGCAGTGATCTAAGACGGCGTGGCTTATTCAGGTTACTGCAGGCCCCAGGCTTGGGCTTCCTCAGCTCCAGACCATTTCCTGGCTTTCCTTGTCTGCTACAGGCTGTTGCTGGGCTAGTCACTCTTCGCTGAACTGTAACGCTGTATCAGCCACCCTGTTTTCACAGTGCCTCCTAAGCCACCTTACGGACTTTGTTGAAAGAATTATCATGTTCACACAGCTATGTGTTTGCAGTAGGCTTAGGACTGTGTTCAGATTTGAGTACTGGCAGCCTTTAATGCAATCTGCTTTTCACAACACTGTGAGTTCTCTGCATCTGTTTCATTTCTTTGTGTGACTTCTTGCTGCCCCCTGCATTTGGTTAGCCTCAGGATGTAGAGTCCAAGTTGAGCCTAACAGGTACTGTGATATGCTCAAGATGATAACATTTGTGGATTTTAATCAAGCAAGAGCAACTTAATGCAAATGATCCTTTAGCTGAGGCTGATAAACTGAGCTGCTCAATATTATTGTCCCAAATATTAGTTCAATGCTCATGGCCTGTATAAATGGCTTTCCTTGGGGGGTTAGGTTAGGAAAAAATCAATAAAAAGCAGCCGGAAATGCAGAAAGAACTGTGTACTTACACTTCATCGCAATGTAACCCTGCCCCCAGCCAGCGTTGTGGCATATTGATTGTTTCTTTTTTCTTTTTTATTTTTTGGGGGTGGCAGCTTACTTCCCCCCACCCTTTTGTCATTTTTAAGGCTTCGCAGACATATGAAATGCCACACTGGCTCCTCCGTCTATTAAATGGGAAATACATGTGAACAAATAGAAGCATTGTGCTGTATAATACAGCTGAAATACAGTGTTATCATCATCCCACTCTGAGCATTTCTCAGGATGGTTTATGTCCCAGCAGTTAATCACTTGCTATTGTTGGTGTACCAACACAATGCTATTAGCAACACAGAATCTGCAGGCTTGTGAATTGAGATTGTCTTCATGTAGGCTTGCCAGAATTTGGATATTTGTAAATGAAATTTGAACAGTGGCCCTTCTTCACAATATAGAATTCAGATAAGTGTCACCAGTCATGGCCCAAGTCTTGTTTATTAATTAAGGCTTTACATAATGTGGCGCCATTTTTAGAAACTGTGGTTTATTGGAAGAAGAATACTAATTACATTTTGCATTTTCTGTAATAATGGGCCAGTGTTTTGGACAATGCAGATTATCTAGACAATACTGTGGCTGATAATGTAGTTTATTAACAAGGAGGCTCTGAATGTTTAATGGGGGACAGATATAGCTGTGAGAGCACGGCATAAATAATATTGCTGGCCAGGCTTGGGCAGTGGTAATATGTTGCATGCTGTTAACCTCAAGAGGTCTCCAAAAAGCTTTTATGTATTCCTTCTATATATTTGTTGACCATTTCTTGATACGTAGGCAGCCAAGTGACCTGAGAAAGGCTCTCTGGTAATTTTGTTTCCCTATTCTCAGCTTTCACTGACAGTTTCAAACACAACAGAGGCTTTTGCATCTGTCTGGATCTTATACCCTGGGTTCTTTCAAGAATAGTTAGTCCTTTTTTGTTTGTTCGTTTTTTTAAAAAAATCTATTTATTTTTATTGGAAAGGCATATTTACAGACAGAAAGAGAGACTGAAATCTTCTCTCTGCTGGTTCACTTCCCAGATGGCTGTAGTGGCCAGAGCTGAGCCAAAACAAAGCCAGGAGCCAGGAGCCTCCTCCAGGCCTTCCACGTGGGTACAGGGTCCCAGGGTCTTGGGCCATCCTCCACTGCTTTCCCAGACTACAAGCAGGGAACTGAATGGGAAGTAGAGCAGCTGGGATGTGAACTGATGCCCATATGGGACTCTGGCTCTTGGAGTTGGAGAATTAGCCAGATGAGCCACTGAGCCAGCCCCAGGAATTGTCACTCTTGTAATGAGCATCATCGTGGATCTCATCTAGTGGTCCTCTATGAGAGTCAGAATTGCCTATCTTCACACAGTGCAATATTTACCCTTTTAAAGGATAACATTGCATGTTTGTTGTCTTCACAAATTGGGGCAACTATCACCACCATCTAATTCTAGAACATTCTCAGTAACCCGAAAGGAAACCCTGTATTTATTGGCAATTGCTATCTATCCTCCTCTTCTATTTGCAGGTAACATCCAATCCATTTTTTAATATATATATATATATCTCCATATATATAATATTGTATATACAATCTATTATAAAATTTTCATTTATAAAATATACGTTACAATATGCATGCTATATATACTATGTATTATACAATGCTATAGTGCATATATGTGTATAAACATATATATTAGATTCATTTATTTTTATTTGAAAAGCAAAGTTACAGAGAGAAGGGAAGACAGAGAAACCTTCCATCCACTGGTTTACTCCTTAAATGCGAGCAACAGGTGGAACTGAGCCTGTCTGAAGCCAGACACTTCTTCCAGGTCTCCCATGGAGTGCAGGAACCCAAGGACTTGAGCTGTCCTTTACTGCATTTCAAGTCTTTAAGTAGTAAGCTAGGTCAACCGTGGAGTGGCTCAGACATGAACTGCACCCTTGTGCAGGCAGAGGCTTAGCCTGCTATGCTATGGCAGAAGCCTTATCTATTTGCAACTCTGTGAATCTCCCCTTTTGTATAATTCTCCCAATTCTGGAGAATTAGTATAAATGTGTTCATAGAAAATGCATTCTTTTGTGGCTGGCTTCTTGCACTTAGTATAATATCTTCAAGATTCTTTTATATGTGACACATATGCATCAGTATTTCTATGCCTTTTAAACACTGTTGTATGTATACACAATTTTTAAACCATCCATAAGTGGGTGGAAATTTGTACTGTTTCTATTTTGGCTATTATAAATAATGCTGCAATGAACATTTCTATAATTTATTTGTTTGTTTGCACTTAACTATTTTTCCCTTCTGTGACATATGCTGGAGTATATCTGGCCTTTATGGTAACTCTGCTACCATCTTGTTAAAATGACCATATTATTCAAATTACCAACTCTGTTCCTATTGGAGCAACTTAACACTGTTTTCCAAAGCACAATTTTGGGTTCCTACTTCTGTTTGTGTGAGTTATCAAATTTCTCCACCTCCTAGGAAATGCTTATTATTGTCTCCTTGTAATTATTACCATTCTAATAGTTGTAGGTAGTATCTAATGATAGAGTTGATTTGCGTTTCCCTAGTGATTCATGTTGTTGAATATTTTTTTCATGTTTCTTTTCCTGTTGGCCAATTGTGTGTATTGTTCATGGGCTATTGTTTTTATTGAGTGTTTTGTTTATGGGTTATTTATTTTATCAATAAGGACACAAGGGCATTGAGAGGACTTGCTGGACTGAGTTTTCTAACTCAATGATGCAAATGCTTAGAGGTTCATCATCTAATAATAACTCAAGTTATTTGCATTTAATCATTGTTCTTTTGTTCACAAATTGCAGAAACCTAGCTATAATATTTTCTTCATGAAAGTATGAGGTTTTTTTGCCTATCTATAAAATTAAGAGCTGTTTGCCTTTAGGAATGACTGAGTCTAGATGCTTAAAAATGCTTCAGAAATTTTCAAATTTTGGTTTGAATCTTTTGGTTTTCTTTTAATGGGTTGGTGTTGTATTTGAATAGATCTCTTGCTGGTTGTTTAGATGGTGCTTTAATATTTTGATACTATTTAGACAGATAAATTACCCCCCAAAAAAGTGGCTTATATTGGCTTATAGTTCTGTGGATGGATTCAAATCCATGATTTTCTCTGTGGTGAGGATGGTGAGTAGTAATGGTGGGCGCATGTGTTTGAATGAGAGGTTAATCTAGAATCAGGTACAAGAAATAGTCCTTTTGTTAACTCTTTCGTAAAACACATCCCCAGTGCCTTAACAGCCTCCTATCAGGCCTCACCTACTAAAGGTTCTGTTTTCTCTAGCTGTACCACCTGTATGGACCTTTTAGTGTCATCCAAAGTATTGGCAAGCTAGCTATACTAGTAGGTGTCCAGAATCTTGAAGTTCAAACCTTATCCACTCAGAATGTCTGAAGGCACAAAAAAAAAAAAAAAGTTTAGAAATAGCTGAATAAAACAACAAAACCCTATTTCTGGGTAATTCATTCACTGTTTTCCAGAAATTAGTTGTGCAAAGGATTGTATTACCTGGAATTAATGGTTGACTTCCTGAATCATTCATCAAATGAAATATAATGATTGATTGCTTCTGCATTTTTGGTGGTAAGAAGTGAATTTAGCTCCACTTATATAGTCTAGGTGCAAGAAAGAGGGTTATCACAGAAGTATAAAATGTTAATACTAACCATACTAAGGAATGCATGCCCGGGAAAGAAAAGAATCGCAGCTGTCCACTGTGCTGCTCAGCACTTACCTTGAGTCTGTGTTTATTATTTTGCATTTCTTGCCTGTAGATTTGGCTTCAGAGGCAAGAGTCTCTGAAGAATTATTTTCAGTCTCTTGTATATAGAAGATCAACCAATCCACCTATTTTTTTTTCTGGTACTGTGGGGTCATTTGTTTTAATAAATGCTAATAAGGCTGCTTGTAGTTAAAGTTAATTGGTTTTTCATTTTAATTCTTGATGCTGGTCAGTTTGTGATTGAGTTGGTTCAAAATGCTGTGGTTCAGTGTTCAAGAAATGAAACAGCTCCTTGAATATAATTAAAATGACTTGTTTGTTTCTTTAAATTAGCACATGACTCTGAAGTCACTTGTAATTTGTCCAGTATGATATGTTTTTTTATGGATTAGTTGAAGCAGGCTTATCACATAATAAATGTTTCCTGTAGGATTAAAATGTAATGGGACTTTTGTAATGGGTTTGTCACCAGTCAGAGGTGTCATGAATAGTTCTAAATCAACATCAAAAAATATGAAAAGGCTCCCATAAACCTAGTTGCCCCTGACACTGCTTCTGGACACCTAATCTATAAATATAATGCAATCAGCCAAAGATTCCATAACGAGTCGGAGAAGGAAGATAGGGAGATCAGAAAACACTTTTTCAAATCTACCTGGATTGATCAACTGAAAGCTGGGCATATTTGTGGTATCACAATCTGCTTTTCCTTATGGAAACTTGAGATCAGCAAACATGAAGTGACTATCATTGATACCCCACAAGTCAGACACTTTATTAAAACATTGTCATAGGCACTCTGAGGTGGATGTCTTTCCTGTTGTTGATTTTGTTGGTGAATTTCAGACCATTTCCAAAGATGGGCAGAGGTGTGAGCATGTTCCTCTGGCTTATACACTGTTGAGAAGCAGCTAATTTTGGTGTTAACAAAATGAATTCCACTGAGCCATCCTATAGCCAGAATAGATATGAAAAATCGTTAAGGAAGTCAGCACCTACGTTAAAATTGGCTATAACTCCTACACAGTAGCATTTGTGCCAACTTGTGCTTGGAATGTTGATAGCATGCTGGAGCCAAAAGTTAATATGCCTTGGTACAAAGAATGAAAATTTACCTGCAAAGGTGGCAATACCATTGGAACCATGTTGTCTGTCAGTTTTAAGTTATTAGTTTTAAAAATCAGTATGTTTTCATGGAAATGACCCAAAATCTGTCCTATAATTTTGAGACCCATTAAAGCAGTGTTTAATGAGAAAATGAAATTTAATGGGTGAACTAAGTCTTTTTTTAGTCATTAGTTTGTAGTCATTACAGTTTTTCTTCTTTCGCTTTCTTGCTGGGTAAACTTTGAACACCTTGCTTTCCCATTCTGTTATTCAACTAGTACAATACAGAGAGTTTGAGGAGCAGTAGAAATTGTGTTGTGTTTACTATTTTTTGAACCTAGAATTGTTTGTGAATCTTCTCTCTATAAATACAATTTTCTGCTCACATGCTAATTCTATGACAGACATAGACAAAATGGAAAGATCTATCTAGAATGCAGTTTTTAAAAAGTTTTGTAAGGTTTCATTCAAGTTTAGCAGAAGAGCAAGTTTAAAAAGGCACAGCACACATATTTCCCATCTCTGCTTCATCTTAAAACTACCTCCAAACATTAACTGTTTAAGTATTGGGACAGTTGCCTTGATTCGTAGTAACAGATGGCTGCTTGTTGAGATGCTCAGATACACTGTCTTCCCTGGCCTCTGCTGATAGGTGTTTTATTTCTCAAGTCTGCATTGTCTGTGGAGATCTGTTTATACTGTTTTGTTTCGGAAATCTATCCAATACAGAATAAAGACTAACACATAGGATTATATAAATAGGCTCTTCATTCACTCATAGTATTCATTTAATGTCTGCAAGGACTACAACACTCTGCCAAGTTCCCAGGTGGGGAAACCGTGGTAAAAGAATCTTCAGCTTTTAAGCTTCGCAGCCTTGGTACAATTAGAAGAGGTGAAAGACTTACCATAGAACACAGAATATGCATATTCAGGCTAAAAAAAAAACAATAATGAGAACAATGAGTGCAATAGAGATCTATGGGAAATCATGTATAAATATTTTCTTATTTATTTTTAAAACAGAGAGATTTTAGGGCCCAGCACAGTAGCCTAGTGAATAAAGCCTCACCTTGCATGTGCTAGGATCCCATTTGGCCACCAGTTCTAATCCCAAGGGCTCCACTTCCCATCCAGCTGCCTGCTTGTGACCTCGGAAAGCAGTTGAGGATGGCCTAAAGCCTTGGGAACCTGCACCTGTGTGGGAGAGCTGGAGGAGGTTCCTGGCTCCTGGCTTCGGATTGGTATAGCTCCAGCAATTGCGGCCACTTGGGGAGAGAATCAGCGGACAGAAGATCTTCTCTGTCTTTCCTCCTCTCTATATATCTGGCTTTCCAATAAAAATAAATAAATCTTAAAAAAAAACATAGGGAGATTTTCCGTTTGCTGGCTCACTCCCCCAGAGGTCCACAACAATCAAGAACGTAGAACTCAATCTGGGCCTCAGAGGTGAACAGTAGTTTATACTGCCTGTGCCATCATCAGCCTCTCAGGCTATAAATGATCAGGAAGCTGGGATGCAAACCCAGGCACTTCAATATGGTATGTGGCTACCTTAATTACACCAATTACAAACCTTACAAATAGTGAAATGTGCATCGTTTGTGTAAAGGATTATTATTAGTGGGGGATATACAGGATAGGCAAGTTAAAGGCAACTAAAAACTACTGGCTGTTGGTCCAGAGGCCTCAGATTTTAGCCACTACACTAAAATATGGATATGTAATATATTGGAAAAAGGTACTTTGTATAAAAATAAATGAACAGTTAGAAATTTTAAAAAATTAATAAAGTGTAAGTTTTCCTGCCTTTTTACAAAGAACAGAAGATCTCACAACATTGTGCCTAAATTGCTCTTGGCAAGAACTAGCTGGGGGCGGGTAGCATTTGCCACCAAACAATTTGTTGCCACAGTCTCTGCTCTCTCTAAAGTCTCCCAACACCGCAGTAACACGGTGATTACCATCAGCACCATGTTTGCCCTGTGAAGACTGCTTTTCTAGCAAAGCTGAAAAATGAGAACTATATTTGAGAAAACTTAGTAAAAACAAAGGTATGAGATTGAAAAGAGTATGCTCAATATAGGTCATGCATATGAGCATCTATTTTTCTTACAAGTAGACCCATTAATTCATTATTTACACTACCTCCTGGTGTGATAGATATTTGAGTTGGCTTTCCTCCTGGGACTAACCAAAAGTACTAGATAGAATGTTAAGAGAGAGTACAGAGCTTGGCACAAAATTCCACTCTGCTTGGATAGACACTCTTTTTTCTTTTTTTTAATCTCATTTTATTTGCAGTGAGGGACATGTGGAGATGATGAACTGAAGAAATGCATTGTGATCTGTGAGAAAACAGTTGGGTGTTGAGGGCCTGAAGTCTGTGGCAATGTGAATTTTTCCTTCAGGTATTCTTTTGGTAAAGACTGAAACGCATCACGTGGGTGATAACACAGCTATATATTTAGAGCTGGCAAGACAATTTTAATGTTGCTCGCATACGTTTAAAAAGCTTACCCTGAGGTCTTAACTCTATTATGGGAACACAAAATTTGTTTCTCTACTTCCATTATGGAAATAGTATGGATTATTTTTGTTGTTGTTACTATTTCATTACAAAAGGTTTGATCCAGGATTCAATTTATAAAATGTTTTTGGATAACATTGTAGTAATCAGACAAATGTCGTTTGATTTTCGTGAGATTTAGTTTCTGGAGTCACACAATAAGTTATCTTTCCTTTTCTCTAATGGGACTGCTGTCCCACTCACAGCTTCTATTGAGAGTGTTGGAGCCATACATGCCGTACAGCCATGTCATGGTAGAGTTATTATCTGTCTCTTGCTGTTGGCTGAATTACTCAGATCATCATTATGCCTATGTCATAGCTGCTCTGGCTTCTCTATTTTTTATTTATCTTGGGTAAAATATATATTAACATTTCTATATACTAGATACTCGGGAGGTCTAAACCCTATATTAAAATTTCTTTTCCTAAATATAGGGGGAGAGGTGTGGGACTTAAAACATTTCCGGGGCCGAGTTTTTATTATATTGTGAGATTTCCATCAGCACTTTAAGGATCCGTGTTTCTCAATATGGGTAGAAGTGGGGAAACTGAAAGGGAAATTGTTTTCTGCATTCTCTGTAATGGTGTTTATTTAAGAGTGATAAAGCAATACTCGCTAAGCCTGGACTAGTTCTACAACAGGCAGTGCTGAAAATCCCAGGGGAGTTACAGTGGTGTTTCTTATGTTGGGAGGAAATAAACTTCAGAATGTTATTTGGTATATAATGTTATTATAAATATACTGAAGACAGCTTTGCCTCATGTAAAAAAGACCCAACTATGAGTTAGCCATGTTTAACCTTCTGTGTCTAGTTGGCTTTACTTTGAAAACATATAGAATGATGATTAGGAGAATAAGCAAAAAATAAAGTAATGCAAGGGTTGCTTCTGCCTGTCAATAGGCCAGTTAACCTTGTAGCATCTCCTTGTGTTATATGAAATGGGAATAATAATGGCATTACTTTATGCTTCATGGATTAAATAAATTAGTTGCTATGTTTCATTTATTTAGGGACAGGGTTATATAACCTAAAACTCAATAAATTTTGACTATTAGTATTGTTTTGATCATTAATACTTCAGCCAGTTAAGGGAAAGGAATTTTTACTTGAAGTGAACTGTCTTTTATGACAAAAAGTCATTTCAACTTTGACAAGTCAAATGATTTTTCTGTTTTCATCTACTGAAAGCTGACCAGACACCCCTACTAAAACATGTACGTTTCAGTTTGTCAGACCAAAATCTCAGACATCTGGTGGGATATTCTCAAGGCTGTGTTGCTCTGTGGTTTCAGTATTTTTGGTGGGTGTCTTTCACTTGAATATTATTTTTTATACTGAGAAAGGATAGTTTGAAGGATTGATGCTGTTATAGTTTAAGTTGATGAATTCCTAATTCTCAGATTGGAAGTAATTTACTTCACATCTGGGTTTCTAATCTGGTTCAAATTTATTTGCTCAATCTCCTAGTCTATTGTGATCTTTGGAGTGTTGACAAACCTTTTCAGTCATCAAATAAATCTTTTTATTTCCTTAAAGATTTGTTTATTTATTTGCGAGTGGAACACACAGTGGGGTGGGTGGGAGAGAGATAGATATGTTTCATTATTGTTGGTTCATTCTCTAAATAGCCTAAATGACCAGAGATGTTATAGGCCAAAACCAGTAGCCCGGAACTCCTTTTGATTGTTCCATGTGGTTTGCAGGAAATCAGGTACTTAGGCCATTATCTGATCCCTTCCTTAGTTTACAACCAGGAAGCTTGAACAGAAATGGGGCAGCCAGAAATTCAACTGGCACTCTGATATGCAATGCCAGCTTTGTAAGTGGTGTGAACAGTAACTCGTTGAACTCTGAGCCTCAACACCGGTGTCTTTGTATGAATCATGCATGACAAGATTTACAAATACTTGTTGATTTAGAAGGCTAGACCGACTCTTGTCAGCCTGGGAAGGCTGTCTCCTGGTACACCTGGTACAAGCTCTTGGCTTATTTTTATGTGTTTTGCATGTATACTTAGCTACTATGTGTCAGACATTGATCTTCAACATTACTTAGCCTCCATTTTCCACTGCTGATTCCTACTTCAAATTTTATCTTCTTCCTTGATACCTTTGTGTCCTGAAAAAGATTCCCTGTGTGTTGGTCAGCCTCAATCTCATAAGTGCAACATGGAAATAATGATTCTACCTATTAACAGAATTAGTGGGAAGATTTTATAAATTAAGGCATGCATAGTGTTTATGAGTTAGTGCATATTAAATGCAAGCAAAATGCCTAGCACATACTAAGTACTAAACAGTTGCTCTGTCACCAGTATAAAATAGTGGCATCATGACAATAATGGTGGTACTGCTCCCTGATATAGCACAATACTATGCATATTTCTATAATAAAAGAATTCAAATGTAAAACATTTAAAAAGGCCATTGATCAATACAGCTAGATTTCATGACCTGGTACCCATTATTTTAATTTGTGTAGCCTAAAGTTCCGTGTGACTATCTCTGGAGGTGACACAGAAGATGCCATAGTGGGCCCAGCACAGTAGCCTAAGGAGCACAAGGAGCTAAATCCTTGCCCTGCACACACCAGGATTCCATTTCTGCAGCGGTTTGTGTCCTGACTGCTCTACTTCCCATCCAGCTCCCTGCTTGTGGCCTGGGAAAGGAATAGAGGATGGCCCAAAGCGTTAGGGCCCTGCACCCGTGTGGGAGACATGGAAGAAGCTCATGGCTCTTGACTTTCAGTTCAGCTCAACTCTGGCCACACTGCAGCCATTGAAGCCACTTGGGGAGTAAATCTTTCTCTCTGTATCTTCTCTCTGGAAATCTGCCTTCCAATAAAATAAATAAATCATTTTTTTTAAAAAGGATGCCAAAGTGAAGCAGAATATTCACCTGAAAAAACAATTAAATTTGAATTCTAACTCATACTACACACAAAAATTAACTTAAAATGGATCAAAGATCTAAATGGAAAATCTATAATTATAAAACTCCTAGATGATAACTTAAGCACAGACCTTCATGATCCTGTATTAGGCAATGATTTTCCAACTACAGCATTAAAATTGTAAAACACAAACAAATTGGACATAATGACTAGACATTTTAATCTTCAAAGGACACCATGAAGATAATTCAAAAATAATTTTGAATGAGAGAATTTTTGTTTTGCAAATTGTTTGTTTGAAGGAGCTTTGAGAATCTATACATGTATGTGTAGATTTTAAGATTTTTTTCAAAGACAGAGATAGAGAGTGTGGCTCATCCATCTGCTGGCTCACTTCTCAAAAGGCCACACAGCTGGAGTTGAGCCAAGCTCATCTGAAGCCGGGAGCCAAGTGCTTCCTCTGGGTCTTCTACATCAGTGCAGGGACCCAAGCACTTGAGCGATTCTCTGCAATAAGCAAGGTTCTGCAACAGAAGTTGAGTAGCCAGGACAACAGTCAGCACCAGGATGCTGGCACCACAAATCAGAGGATTAGCCTGTTGAGTCACCACGTTGTCCCTCAGAATTAGTATTTTAAAAATCTTGCAAGTCAGTAATGAAAAGACCCATGGTTTAGTTGTAAAAGGAGGAATTATGCAAATAGACAACTGATTTACAAAAGATATGCAAATAGCAAGTAAGTCTATGATAAGATGCCCAGTATCATCAGCCACTAGCAAAGTATATGTCAAAGTTACTAAGGGATAGCATATCATAGCCCCTAGTGTGGTTGCAGTAAAAATAATACTTTTCAGCAAGGATGTAGAGAAATTAGAACTCTCACATGTTGTTGTTAGAGAGTAAATGACAACCCTCCCTACTCTGGAAAATGGTTTCAAAATTTCTTAGAAATTTAAAAATATAAGTATAATCTAGCAATTTTATTCTTAAGTATTTTCCCAAGGACAATGATAACATATGTTCACAGTGGCAATGTTGATAGTAGTCCAAAAAGTAGAAGGAATACAACTCTACATCTTTTGATAAATGGATAAATAAAATATAGGGTATCTGCACGGTGGGATAACATTCAGCAATAAAAAATGGAGCACTTATACATGTTACATCATGAATAAATCTTTAAAAACCTATGCTACATGATAGAAGCCAGATACAAAAGCCCACACAGTGTATGAATCCATTTATATGAGGTATTCAGAACAGACAGACTACAGATACAGCAGATGGGTAGTTTTCCAGACCTGGGAGTTGGGAGAAAATGAAGAGTGACTGCTAATGTCTAAAATTGATAGTGATGGTAGTTACAAAGTCAGCGATTGTACTGAAAGGCTAACATTGCACACTTTAGATGGCCTGTTTGTGTGGTATGTGAATTATATCTGAAGAAAAGCTATTTTTAAAAAATCTAACTAAAGATAGAGCCACAGGCCTGTTTTCCCCCTAATGGAAGAGACTTGTACCAGGCAAGAAGAAATGCCTCCTGGACTACAGCCTATTAAGTTTTGTCAGAGGTCTAGCACTGTGCTACAGTGGGGCAAACTGTTGCCTGTGACACCTACCTCCTATTTGGACACACTGCTTCCAGTTCAGCTTCCTGCTAATGCGCATAGGAAAGCAGCAAAAGATGGCCGAAGTGTCTGGGTTCCTGCTGCCCACATGGGACACCCAGGTGGAGTTCGAATCTCTCGGCTTATCTGGCCCATTGCTAACTCTTGGCTTGTGGACATTTGGAGGGAGTGAGTCAGCAGATGGAATATCTTTCTGTCTTGACACTCCCTAGTTCTCTCTTACTCTGCCTTTCCAATAAAATAGGTTAATATTTTAAAAAAAATGTTCAGTCAGGGCTGAAAGTTGAATTCCTTGCTATTGCACCCATGTCTGCAAATAGTGGAGCGCAATAAAATGTTGAAGAATGACTTTTGATGGTTTCCAAAATCACCTCCAGGTTCTGTAATTCTCTTCTGGGACTCTTCCCACTGCATAGTAAAATTCCAGATTCCTAGAAGAGCATAAACTGCAGTATTTGGACAGTTAAGGCACAGCGGTCACTGTAACTTTAGAAAAAAAAATGGTGTCAGTGGAGGTAGCTGGTTACAAGTTTATGTTTCCTGGTGCTACCCGATGGCTAACCTTGCCAGGAGGACTTTATAAATGTAGGCCATTTCAAGGCTGCTATGTTAACCCTTCCTGCACAATGATCAGAAGCCTGCCAGATTCCAAATTTCTGTGTTATATGTGCCCAACCTGAGCATAAAATGTGTTAGGAGGAGAAGTCAATATACCTTGCCCAAAACTCACTCTCTTCTAATGAGGGAAAAGGTTGGTCTGTATTCTCAGATGCCCAGAAACAAGTGAATTAAGAATTAAAGCAGGGCCTTGGGTAGTAGCCTAGTGGCTAAAGTCCTTGCCTTGCATATACTGGAATCCCACATGGCTGCTGGTTCTAATCTGGGGGCCCCACTTCCCATTTAGATCCCTACTTGTGGTCTGGAAAAACAGTTGAAGATGGTCCAAAGCCTTGGGACCCTGCACCTGCATGGGAAACCTGGAAGAGGCTTTGGGCTTCTGGCTTCAGATCGGCACAGCTCTGGTTGTTGTGGCCACTAGGGGAGTGACCCAGTGGACAGAAGATTTTCCTCTCTGTCTCTTCTCTGTGTATTTCTGGCTTTACAATAACAATAAAGAAATCTTAAAACAGAATTAGAGCAATACTTCTCAGCCAGGGCAATTTTGGCTGTGAAGACACATGACAAAATCTCAGAATACTTTAGCTGTGACAAATAGGGTCATGATGGCAAAATGTGTTCTTCCCAAATACCAAGTAGAAGATAACAGTGCTTCTCGACATCCTAGAGTGCATTAAACAGTCCTTGACAATGAAGAATTATCTACGCTGAAATGTCAGCAGGGCTAAGTTTCAGAAATCTGACCTCAGAGTTTACTGAGAGGAGCAAATAAGACTAAGACCATCAACTAATAAATCTGTAGAATGTGTCAAGCAAGTTAATCGAGTGATAGATACCTTACCTTTTGGGCTGGCTCCCAAACACATTTCTCTTTCCTTGAATTCTGTGGCCCAAACATTATAAATTGGTCATTAATTTTGCATGTAAAGGGGACTGATAAAGAATGAGTAGGAAGAAAGAGATGGTGCCTTCTTTGAGTCTAATGACCCTATCTTAAGTGTTTCAGACCATTTGCTTTGGTTGGGTTGTGCAGTCACCAATCTTGAATGAATGTATAAAGATAGAAATATCAGCCTTCGTGTTTTCTTTGTTGGATTCCTAAATAGCTGAGAGTTATTCCTGACTGTATCAGCTATGAGCCTTTGCTATTTAACACAGCTGTTTACAGCATCATTTCCTTCCTTTTCTTTTTGTAATATCTTCCGAAGTGGAAGCTAATGTGAATTTTGGTGCTGTCTAACTCCTAACTGGTGTATCTAATGCCATCAGATTGAATTAACGTGAACTGTTAAGCATGAAGTACATATTAGCATGGTGCTTATTGCAGATGTATTATTGTTAGTTTAATTGTTATGGCTAATCATTGATTGTGGTTTCTCTGAGTGCTTGAAATAGCTAAAACAACAGCAATAATAATACCAATAATGCTATTTTTTTATAATAGTGCCTTTCATTTAAGCGTCTTGAAAAGCCTATGCCCTAGAAGCTATTGTTGTAAAATTGCCTTTATCTGTGTATTCTCATTTGGCTAAAGTTCTGATAGGGATATGCCAGTGTGTGATTTACAGAGCCAAGGAAGATTTATATTCATGAATCCCACTTTTTTGAAATTCTGCACTCTGCACTCTATCAGCGTGAAAAAAACAGGGGGAGTATGAATTTAGACCGTTGGGTATTACATCCAGAGAGATATCCTGGGCCTTTGGTAACAAGTCAGACACCTTTGTGTTGGCTTGGTATGCATTCTGGCTTGGTGCTCCGATTGTATGATATCTGTTTTGTCCTTCAAACCAAGGCATTTTGGTTCTCTCTCTCTCTCTCTCTTATTTATGTTTTTGGCCTTTTAAAGAGCGGAAAAGAGCCAAATATCGGAGTGTACATTATTATATCACATTTTGAAAAATTCAAAATAATTGATGGAGTATAGTGCAGCATGTCTGAACTAAAACATGCACTGGGACACAGAAGATTGGCCATTAAGATGAGAAGTCCTGTTGAAGTACCACTTGGTCTCTTGGGTTCCAACTACCTGGGAAGGGAAGGAGACAGAAGGTAAGGACAGGTGGTTCCCAGTTCACTTGTTTTTTTGTTGCTTGACTGAATACCTAGGAGGTCTAACCTTTTTTTTTTTTAACAATTGAAATTAATAGCTGCCATAAAGCAATCCCTTCAATGTAATTATGACAGGTTTATGATATAATCCCGATGAGTTTTGTTAAATCATTGTGCAACCCTGAGGTCATTGTCATGTGTTACTGTACCTTCTCCCAATAGAACTGCAGACAAACTTGGATATCCCTAGAAAAATTTCATTCTGCTGTGGGTGATAAATGGAGGGTGCCTACCATCTGGCTGCTGTCAAGGGGCTCAGGGGAAATGAATTGCTGGACTTTTGCTACATGGATTCATATTGTTTCTCTTTCCAAAAGAGAAGTGAGGCCATGGACTTAGGCCATGAATAATGAGGACCCTCCTTGTCGCTCAGCATGGTTTCCTCTGGAAGGCTTGGAGACCACGCTGAGAAAAAGGGTAAAGCAATTGTTCTCCATGTTGGCTGCATATTGAACTCTTCCTTGCAGCGTTTTAATAACCAACCCTGAGGTGCCTGGATCACCTCTCCTGAAATTGATTTAATTGGCCTATGGCAGGACTGGCAACAAAGATATGTAACAACTCTTGTAGGGTAGCATTGAGACATTGCTGTCTCGTAGGCACTGTACAAAGAGCTTTACAGTCTGTAATTTGTTTGAATATCACAATGAGTGTGTTTTTGTTGGGCACAGACAGTAAGTCAGGGAGTGTTAGATGTTCAGGAGTACAGCCAAGTAATACTTTTATGGAGGATACAGGAGGGATTGAGTAGGCAAATAGGAGACGGAAAATACTACACACAGGTAGGTTTTTGCAGAGGAACTGTCTTGGGGAGGAGGATGCTTAACATGTAAGTGTTTTTGGAGCAAAAAAGGCCAGGATCAGTATGATGCAGGGTAAGATGTGGAAGTGGGAAGTACCATCTTGCTTGAAGTTATGCATTATTAAGTATTCCAGGACTTTGAAGGCAAAGGAAAGCTCTGATCACATTTGCTTGTCATCTCTCTCTCTCACTGTATTAAGGAAAGGAGCATTGGGGGAAGCAATAGGAGAGATATTGTGTTGAGTGGAGTAGTCATTGCAGTAAGTCTGGAGAGAAATGAGAATGGCCTGAGCTGGGTAGTGACTGGAAAGCGAGAGGTGAGTATATTTGTGTGTGATGATCATGGGAGAATCGTGAAATGTAGAATACAGATCACTGAATTTTATAGCTAGTCATTGTAATAAGCCACATATGATGTGGGGATTACTGCTGCTGGCCCCTGCACAGCACTGTGAAAAAGAAGGGCTTAAAGAAGCAAAATAATATGTTCAAGATGTCGTAGAATGAAGCCTGCGCTTGAATGATTTCTGTTGCCCTCCACAGCTCCTTATGTTAATCGTAAACTCTATAGCTCCTGAAAGATGGAGCTGGGAAGGAAGTATACTAAGTCAAGATCTTTGGATTTTATCTGTAGGTAATTCACAGCCATTGAAAATATGGCAACAAACATGGGTTCAGTCTGAAAATTTACATTGTGGCTTCTGGCTGTATTTTTTGCAAGCGTTTTGTTTGCTCTTTCAAGTATAAATCTTTCATATCAATCGGATGTGCAGTAAACAGAAAAAAAGTAGCCCTCTGAACCTTACAAGTAATGGGAATGGCTTATTAGATTGTTTCTGCTGTAATGAAAGTGCTAATTGGCTCTTACTTAGTGTTTCCTGCCCAGCCATCCCAAGGTAGTTTACTAATAAGCATCATCTTTCTTTCGGAGTTAAGGAACCAATGAGAGAGGCTGTGGTGTTTGATTTAGTGGGATTGACCTGTGGACATATCTTCACTATTCCTTTGGTAGTTAGATTCTTTTACCACAGTTCAGATGTACATCTGAGAATCTGCCTTAATGCCTTGACCCGTGTGTCTCAGTTTTTCCCTTTGCCCTGAACTTTCTGCTTCTCAGAAACTGTAAGGCAATAGTACAGAAGGAGTCTAAGAAACGGCACAACTGGGGAGTGAAACAACAGATGGAAGATCTCTCTGTCTCTTCCTTTTAAATAAATACAATAAATGGTAAGAAAAAGAATGGTAGAGCAGAAGACCTTAACAGTATAATTTGTGATTGTCCAATGTAATTTGATCTTAGAATGAGCACCTAATATTATGAATTGCTGGCCGATACTGACAGATAATTATAGTTTTTGAATACATTGATTTTTTTCTAATACTTTTATTATTTTCCATGATACATTTTGTAGATACAGACATTCCCCCTTTTGCTTCCCTTTTCCCCTCCCCATTTTCCTCTCCCAACATCTTCCCCCATGTTATTACAATAGTATAGTCCTTTACTTATAGTTGCAAGTTTAACATTCTTCTGTTAGAGCATATCATGGCATTGTATGTAGTTATAATTAGATAATGATAGAAAATCTAGTATCGTTTTTGTCAAGGTGTATTTAACTTCCATACTAGCAGTCCTCCTTTTGTTGGGGAGTAGAGAAGCCTCCTGTGATATATCATGTTAACCGTCTAGGGCTGTGTTCATAATTAATTGATTTGAAAGATAGATGGATAGATAAGAGATCAGCCATTCACCCAAAACTGCTTCAGCAGGACCCTTGGAGCATGCCTCACATCAGGGACCTGGGATGGATGGGAGGCTGGGTGGGGCTTTTCCTTTTGTTTCTCCCCTTCCTCAGATACAGGGAAAAAATGATATTAGTGTGGAAACAATTTAAATTTTACCATGTGAATATTAAAAAAAAAAAAAAAAGAAAAAAGAATGGGTTGCCAGCAATGTAGACAGCTGTTGTGTCCCCTTGCTACCCCTGTCGACACATGTATTTAAAAGAAAAAAAAAATCATCCTTGTGAAATCGTAAAGTTAATAGTCTAATTAAATTTTGATTTTGCATACACTTTTGAAAATAGTATTCTGGGGGCCCGGAGCAATAGCGTAGTGGTTAAAGTCCTCACCTTGCACGTCCGGGGATCCCATATGGATGCCAGTTCTAATCCCAGCAGCCCTGCTTCCCATCCAGCTCCCTGCTTGTGGCCTGGGAAAGCAGCTGAGGACAGCCCAAAGCCTTGGGACCCTGCACCCCTGTGTGGGAGACCCATAAGAGCTCCTGGTTCCTGGCTCCTGGCTTTGGATCGGCGCACCTCCAGCCATTGCGGCCACTTGGGGAGTAAACTATTGGATGGAAGATCTTCCTCTCTGTCTCTCCTCTCTCTGTATATCTGCCTTTCCAATAAAAATAAATAAATCTTTAAAAAAATAGTATTTTGATTGCTGAAGTAGGAAGCATGCATAAAGAATTGCTGATAAAAATGAAAGTATCATGTTGCCTCCAGGAAGAGCTGTTATGAAACTGAGTTCTGAACTGAACTAGCTGTTTTTCAGATGGAACACCATTTTTTTTTTACCTGAGAAAATTATTGACAGAGAGAGTATGATTATCCAGACTTAGATATTAAACACAGATATTTTCTGATAAATGCACAAAGTGAACCTGTCACTTTAAGTAACCTATCGGACAGCATTTGTTTCCAATGATAAAATTTAAGCTTTCAAGCACAAATTCAGATTTTGGAAAGCTTGTGTCTGCCATCACGAGCTTGACAGCTTTCTAATACTTAAAGACTTTTCTGATGAGATCGATAATGGTATTAACAAATGTAATTCTTTTTAATGTTATATAATGAAATGTGTCAACATTTGGAAGATCTGCATAATTCAGTGAGCCAATATGTTCGATCAGAGAAATGAATGCTGTTACACAGAACCTTGGTGTGGGAAAAGGATCCTTTCAAAGTGCCACATAGAGCATGGATTTTCACATAATGAATACTAAAAGTTTATTGATATGGTTACAGACTCTATGTTGAAAGTAACTATTGAAGAAATTTCCATTTGTCAAATTTTGATCTAGTATTACAGAAAAATATACACCGTTATTTGAAAAGGTTATTAAAGCCACTTCTCTGTTCTCTTGGTATATCTCACTCATGGCAATATATGGCAGCACAATGTGCAAACATTTTACCTATTCTTCTGTTTGGGAAAATATGTTATGTTTCATAGGTTGATTGTTTTTAGTGAGTCCATGGTGTTTGCAAAGTTTTCTGTTTTACTTTCTAATGTGACAAATACCCATAGATACAACCCATATGACCAAAAGCCTTTTGAAGTCTTCAGAAGTTTTTAAATGTGTACATGTGTCCTGATACCAAAATGGTGGAGAACCACTGGCCTACAAGAAACAGTGTCTAAAGTACTTTGCCTTCAGTCTCTCTAAAAGGGCAATAGAAAATGGGATTTTGTGGTTATACAAGTTTAGTAATGTTACTAACCCCTTATGAAGTGCCACAGTTTATAACAGCATAGTAAATATTTGCCTTGTTGGGCATACAATGTGATGCATAGGGTTAAGTGGTCACTTCAAATGACCACAATAAAAATTTAAGTACCTGGGACTGAGTCCTGACTCTAGATCTTTATTATTATTATTTTTAAAATTCATTCATTATTTGAAAGGCAAGGTTGCAGTGAAAAGAGAAGGAGGGGGCGGGGGATGAGAGAATCCTTCCATGTATTAATTCACTCCCCAGGTTAAAGCCAACAGGTGGGAGCTTGTTCCAGATATCCCACATGGATGAAGAGCCCAAACACATAGGTAGTTTCCACTGCTTTCCCAGGTGCATTGGCAGGAGATGTACAGGAAGTGGAACAGCTGAGACTCCAGGCGGCATGTGTCTGGGAATCTGGCAGTTCGGGTGGCAACTTAACCCACTGTAGTACGGTGTTGAGCTCTGCTTCTACTTCCAGTGCAGGCCTCCTGATAATGTACTTGGGAAACAGCAGGTGATTTCTCAGCCATCTGAATTGCTGCCACACATATTCCAGGGCTGTTCCTGGCTCCTTGATTTGGCCTATCCCCAGCTGTTGCTGTTATTTGCAGAGTGAATCAGCAGATAGATCTCTTTCCCTCTATTTCTTTTACTCTGTCTTTAAAATAGACACATATAGCTAAAAAATGTTTGGATTTTGTTTTCACTTTCTTCTAAATTCTTTTGACAATGAAAACATTTTTCTCAGAACATGATTTGGGAAATGCTTCCCACTTGTCAATAATGACTATTTGAAATGTTCAAAATGATTAAGTTGGGACGCGGAATGCAATTACTCATTGGCTCCTGAAATCTGGAATTTTAATTTAAGAACCTACTGTGCTTTCTTTGAGAACAAGCTCCCGACAGCAACTTCTTTATTCAAGTCATTGGGGAGATAAAAGAATAGGCAATTATTGTGCATTGTTTCACTACATTATGCATTTTTGGTTTTATACACTCATTGTTTATCACATATGAAAAGATGGTGAGCTCATACAAACCAATGATGACAAGATTCTTACTCATCAGTGGACTTGGGCAAAGGGATCTTTTCTCTAGAGCAGATGATAGTTACTCATTAGGCTGCTGTCTTAACTTGTCCTTTTCATAGAATGTCCTTTTAGAAGGACCTGATTTCTTCTTTCAGTGTCAAAGGTTACTCAGTCATATTCCATGCCATCTGGTTTGGTTGGCTCAGATGAATTGTCTGTTAGAAACTATCTCAAGAATTGGTTTGCTGGTGCTCAGTTTTTAATTATTAGCTGCTGTATTTTCATTTCTGAGACTTTTCCTGGGGACTGTGCAAAATGATTATTCAAATGTATGTATGAATGTGTTCTCAAGAATAATAGTTATAGCATCCCGAGTTTAAAACAATGAAAGTATTGACAGAATGTGGAAATAATTGGGATTTTTAAGATATCCACCTAGTAAAAATTCCACGTAGTCATTGAAGGTATGGTTGTCTTTAAGATTGTTGAAAATGATGGGGCATTGTATCAAAAATAGTATGAGTTGGATAAACGCATAACACATATTTTGATACTGTTTTCCGAAATTGTTGTCCCAGTTTATATTCAAACTAGAGTCTTTAAAATACTTCTTTCCCTTTCTCTATAGTCTTGCCAAATACCAGTGTTTTATTAAATCATATTTTTCTGATATGATAAAATAATCACAAATGTCATTCTCATATCAAGGAGACATTAACTGGGAAAGACAAAGAACAGTAACTGGAGTCTGTCTTTGTAACTCCAGTTACTACTTTGTGTGCAGAACTTTGAGTTGCACTGGCCGACCACACGTGGGCTAACTCTGATTGCTCACACCTGACATTTCCTAAGTTCTAGAACTGAAAAAAAAAATGTTGATGTGACTCTAGAAAATAAATTAAGCAAAAAAATGGATTCCATATTTAGTCACTTGTAATTTGTGCTTGGATAGAATAAACAAATACTACATTAAGTCCATCTGTATTATGTGTAAAATTCCAAAATAAATATTAAAGAAGAGGCAGAGTGAGAATATATACCTGCTAGTCTCTTGTGTGTCAGAGGTTTTGCCATGACAAAGTTACAGTAGATCATAGAGTTGTCTATCAGGTGATTAAACCTGTTGTCATGGTTTTCATTTTTCACACTTTGTACTTAGTTCATATATGCAAAGGGCTTGCAGAGTGCCTCCAGGTTTTGAAGCCACTAAAAGGACTTGTTGCCAAACCCATTTCCTGCCACTCACCACAGAAGTGCCAGTCTTGTCCACAGAAACCTTTGGCACCAGCACATTGCAACTGGGTAGAATATTGAGGGAAATGTCAAAAATGTAGCCTTGTGAAAAGAATCAAAAGAAGGCAGTGTGTTGTTATTCTGAGGGTTGGATTCTGGCTTGGGCATTTGTCTGCATGGAGCAGACTTGGTTGTCTAATTTCAGCACTGCAATTAATTCTTGGACAAGATGAGAAGAGCTGTAACTGCCACAATTGTGTAGCTTGGATGTTGCTTCACTAATTCATGTGCTTATTTTCCTTGTGATTTCGTCTGAAAGCATCTTTTGACTACTTTTTGTTGTTTGCTGGATTGTTTCTATAATCTTTTGAATGATGAATATGGACAAAAAAGAATTCAGCAAAATGTAAATGAGTTAGAGCAAATGTGATGCAAGTGTGTGTTGTGCAGATCTGAAATGGAAATTGCGATATGTATTTTTCCTTTTAAAGGAGAATGATAAAAGTTTCCATGATGTGTCAGACATCATGTTTTCCTAGACATTCCTAGACATTCAAAAAGTGACAAAATTCAGTTTTAAAATTTGAGGTAATTATTGTGAATTCTGGCAGTAAATTAAGTGTTTTTATAATGAACCAATCTGACTTATAATTCTGATTTTAATTGTTCAGTATCACTGTGAATATCTTTTTAAAGTAAAGATTCCACTATTCATATTTTACTTTTGTTCTTTACCATAGTCCCATCTCTCATTAGAATTATGATGATATCCAAGATGAAATTTTGAAGAGCGTCCTACACTAGGTCATGGAAAGTAGCTGTTGTCTTTTGAACAAAATATGCTAAGATAATTACTTATGCATTGTTGGAATGCATTTTTGAGAACTGTATGACAGAAAATGCATAGTTTTAACATAGTTGCACATTTGAAGGAAAGATTATTTTCTACCCATATTGTATAATAGGTGAATTAGATTAATATAATTGTTGAAGACTTGGGTGAAGTGGAATGTAAAAGTTTAAGAAGTTAGTATGGGGCCCAGCACAGTGACCTAGCAGCTAAAGTCCTCGCCTTGAATGCACTGGGATCCTATATGGGCACTCCCTGCTTATGATCTGGGACAGTCGAGGATGGCCCAAAGCCTTGGGATCCTGCACCCGCATGTGGGAGACCTAGAGGAAGTTCCTGGCTCCTGGCTTCAGATCAGTGCAGCACCGGCCATTGCGGTCACTTGGGGAATAAATCAGCAGATAAGATCTTCCTCTGTCTCTGCTCCTCTCTGTATATCTGCCTTTCCAATAAAAATAAATACATCTTTTTTTAAAAAAAAGAAGTTAGTACATAGAAATGCATGAATAGCTCTTTGTAAAAGAAAAATATGAACAGAGAAGTAGAAAGAGCGCAGCTGTCCACCTATTCACTCTCCAAATGTGTGGAAGTGAAGCTAGAAGCTGGGAGCTGAATCCGGGTTTCCCACATGGATGGCAGGGGTCTTAGTACTTGGTTTGGGCCATTTTCTGTTGCTTTAACAGACACATTTGCAGGAAACTAGATATAGGTGTTGCAGGCAGTGACTTAACCCACTGGCTTACAATGCGGGCCCTGTATTGGTTTATTCTTAAGCCAGTAGTGTTTAATGTTAGGCAGAGTGACATTGCCTACATAGTTTGCTTTCAGGCATTTCATGACACTTAAAGGGCTTGCTGATATCTGAGAAGTGAGAATATATTTTCAGTTTTCCATACAAACAAGCAGTTGATGGTATATTTCAGGAACAACAGCTTTTAAGAAATGTCAATCAAGATAAAATCAAAGACTGACCTGCAAGCTTTAGTGTGACTTGTAGCTAAAATGTACAATACTATTCAACCTTTGATTTGTGTTTAAAAGTCAAATAGAATGTTGCTGAAGAAATTAAGATGCAAAAGCTAATTGCAAGAAAAAGGAGAGTTTCATTTTAAAAGATGTTTTTATTCCTCTTTCTGCCTGTAGCAAACTCTGGCTCCATGTAACAATAACCCCTTAAAATGCCATTTAGACTGGAAGTGCTGATGCAGCACTAATGATTTTAGAGCAAATATGTTACTCTAATTTCCTCCATCTGCTCTGAATAAAAGGATCTGAGTATCAAGTCTGGAAGGATTGTGGATAAAATAGTTTCTCAGAGAGGTTGGGGATATTTTAAAATGTGTACAGGTGTGAGGGCAGAATAATTCTTTTCTTACCTTGGAAAATGTCTCAAAAATGAGAATTTTGTTGTCACTCAACAGAAATGTCGAGATTTTTATATATCACTTTGCTGAGACCCCAGAAGAATATGAAATGACTTACAGACCAACCAACTAGCTTTTGTCACGATGCAAACCTGCTGGTTGTGTTTGTTTAGAGGTCCTCAGGAGGGATAAGAACTGCTCTGAGATTCTTGCGTGAAGAATGGGTGCGTTATTGTTGAAGACTGTATTTCTTTAAAGTCAGTTCACAGGTGACATTATGAGAGGAAGGGGCCATGTGCTTTCAACTTTCCAGTCGGCTGTGTCAATCACTATTCCTAAAGTGAACTCTCAAAACATGATTTGTAGCCATTTTTTTCAAAGTTTATTGTGAAATGAGGATGGTTCACAGGGATTTGTATATGTGTAAAATGTATTTGTAATTACATATAAAAAAGTATAACATAATTCAAAATTGAGAATATATTTACACCATTAATTACATGAGCCAATGAACAGATAAAATGTGATTATGTCAAAATATGTTGTATTAGTTTCCTATGTCTACCATAACAAGTCGTTAAAATAGGTATCTTAAAACAATTCATATTTATTCTCTATTAGTTATGGAAGCTAGCAGTCTACAATATAAACTTTAAGAAGACCATGCTCTCTCTGAAGCTCCAAAGGGTTATCTTCCCTTGCCTTTTCCTGTTTCCTGGTAATTACCAGCCGTCTTTGGCATTCCCTGGCATGTGCACACAGGGCTCCAACCACTGCCTGCAGAATCACCTGGTGTTCTCGTTGTGTGTCTGTCTTTCTGAATTCTCTTTTTATGAGAACCACTTGTTATTTGATCAGGAGACTTCCAGCACAGCATGACTTCTAGCTATTATTCACTATTATTTGTATAATACTATCTTCAAAGACCAAATTTCAAAATAAGGGTCACTCAAAATTCCAGATGATAAGTTATGCTCAACAGTATTCATGCAATATACATGCCAGGAAAGAGTGTGACAGAGTTCATCAGAAATCATTAATAATGCTTTAAATAAAATGAGTGTGGATGGAAGGTAATTAAAGACAATAAAGTATAGGGCCCTGTGCGGTGGCGCAGTGGTTAAGGTCCTCACATTGTATGCCCGGGATCCCACATGGGCGCCGGTTCTATCCCAGCGGCCCCTCTTCCCTTCCAGCTCCCCTCCTGTGGCCTGGGAAAGCAGTCGAGGGCGGCCCAAAGCTTTGGGAACCTGCACCCACGTGGGAGACCCGGAAGAGGCTCCTAGCTTCGGACTGGCATAGCATTGGCTGTTGCGCTCACTTGGGGAGTGAATCATCGGACTGAAGATCTTCCTCTCTGTCTCTCCTCTCTGTATATCCGCCTTTCCAATAAAAAAAAAAAATAAAAATAAATCTTTAAAAAAAAAAGACAATAAAGTATATCAAATTATGAAACATTCTGTTACACGGACATCAGTCTGCTGAAAGGACACCTTACTCTGATATTTAGTGAGCAGCATTCACAATAAACCCTTAATGAGAGCAATGCACATGTCTTTCAGGCTATGAGACTGTAGAGAAAATATGGTACATATAGACAGCAATATATAAAATTCTGTCTTAGAAACAATATCGGACATCCGAATCTTACATAGGAGATCTAGTTCCAGTCCAGGGTACTCCAGATTTTCAATCCAGCTTCTTGCTAATGCACTAGGGAAAACAGGAAGTGATATTCCAAACACTCATGCTCTAGCCATTCAAGTGGGAGATCCTCCTGGAGCTCCACCTTCTTCATTTGCTTACTCTATCTCCAGCTATTGCAAGTATTTGCGGAGTGAACTAGTATAGGATCTGTCTCTCTTATGGGCAGTTCTCAGAAGGGAAGTTTTAACACGTTTTAAAAATTGACATTTGAAAATGCCCGCAACTTCTCTAGTAGCTGTTAAAATATAAATTCACCTAACTGTAAAATGACCCTTTCACCCAAAGAGCTAACCAAATTTGAAAATATGGCTAACATCTATGCTCAATAAGGGTGTTAAGAAAGTTGGAACTCAGACCTTGACAAAGCTGCAAGTATCTATGGAAAAGAATGATTCACCTGCTCTTTAATAGATCACTTCTGCATTTTGACTCTTAATCTGTCATATAAAAATATACACACTATTAAATTTCCCAGAACAAGTTGATAATCTGGACCTATTGAAGGGCCTCTATGAAAGTTTGTTTTGAGTCTATTGTTACTTGAATATTTGACCTTTTTGAATCAGCTCTCCTGCCATAGATAGTTTAACAAAGGATTCTTCACTAACATGTTTACTTTATCCCATTTGTTTGAGGGTGAGGTATGCAATTTTTCTCCAGAGAGTACATAACTTCGTGTACCTTGTCCCCAAATACTTATCTCAGAGGCAGCACACCTTCCTGATAGGAAGCAAATGTCATGACTGAAGGCATAGGAGAGGAGCCTGATTGATATTCCTAAAATGCCTCTTTTATGTTCTGCAAGCCAAATCTGCATTCTTTTGAGTTGTTTAGAGTGACAGGACAAATGCACTATCTATGCTCAACCTCACAGGGAGGGAGGGAAAAAGCCACACTCCACTTCTTTATTTAGATTTTGCGTTGAGAACAGCAAGCACTATTTGAAAGGTCATCCCATTTCAAGTAGCAGATGGATAGGAAAAAAAGACTCTGGCTTTTACAAATAATGTAATTGAATTCTCCTTGTCATTTCTGCAGGCAATTCAGGATATTTTTTTTTTAAGCATTGATCCATAATTATCTGTCAGAGTGGTTAGTATTGTTAGACAGATGCGTAATTCTTCATGTGTAGAGGGGGTCATGCATCTTCCCTGTTACCTGTTGGAGTGTCTGCCTTTTCTGTGCAAATAAATACACATTATTAAAGACAAATCATTGCTTAACAAAAAGAAGCAAATGAAAAGTTTTTCCTGCTTTCTTTTCAACCTCACATTTGCCTTTCTTAGGCATGGCTGTTTAAATAAAGGTCAGGCTTTTTGCTTTTCTGTAAACAAATTATATTCTGGACCTATACAGTTTATTTATGTTTAGAGTCTCTGGACACAGGAGTCACCAGGGGTAGGCGTGGGGTTCGGGGGTCACAAGCATTAAACATAAATGTATCATGTTAATACAGTAGAAAACAGAAATTACCAAAGTGTTTAAGGATGAGTTGTATCTGTGTTTATTTTCCTTTCTCTCTCTCTCTCTCTCTCTCTCTCTCTCTCTCTCTCTGTGTCTTGTCTTAAAGTATTTCTAATCTATCTGGACTGTTCTGATTTGGTTTTTGTTGCCAGACAAAATCCCAGATGATGCCCATTTAAATTTGACTTTCAGAAAACTGTGGACTTTATTTCTTCTTAAATTTAAATGTGTCCCCGGCGCGGTGGCGCAAGTGGTTAAAGGTCCTCGCCTTGCACGCCCGGGATCCCAAATGGGCGCCGGTTCTATCCCAGCAGCTCCACTTCCCTTCCAGCTCCCTGCCTGTGGCCCGGGAGAGCAGTTGAGGACGGCCCAAAGCTTTGGGAACCTGCACCCGCGTGGGAGACCCGGAAGAGGCTCCTGGCTTCGGATCGGCATAGTATTGGCCCGTTGCGCTCACTTGGGGAGTGAATCATCGGACGGAAGATCTTCCTCTCTGTCTCTCCTCTCTGTATATCTGCCTTTCCAATGAAAAAAATAATAAAAATAAATCTTAAAAACAAAAAATTTAAATGTGTCCCCAACAATAGATTGGCGAGTCCTCTCAGAACAATGTATTTCAATAAAATTGTGAAATATTTATATAGGCAAAATAGTCTCTAAATAAGCAAAACTATTCTCTATAATATGAGAAATAGAAGCACAGCTGAATGGATAATTATAAATGGAAACCTGTTTATTCAGATCAGGATATGTGGGGCCCCTCAAAATGTCTTTGATCATCTGTCTGACCACACTAGTCATTCTCATGTTCTGTGAAATAAGCATTTCTGTTCATTCTCGGATACCTGTATCTTTTAAGTATGTATAATCTCGATAGGTTTAGTATAGTTTAAGTTTTATGTAAATGAAATCACCTGGCTTGCATCATTAAAGGAATAATATTCATAATTCAATCCAACATTGACACAAATACTGATGGTGTCTATCAATTTATGAAATCAATAGCCCTGTTAAGCCTGAATATACTTGAATTTTCTGTGTAGGAAAAAACGGAAAGGTAATCACTTTAAAGAAAACTCCTTAATGAGTTCACTTATGTCAACTGTGCTATAAATATTTGTATTTTTCAAGTACTCTTTCCCTCAAAATATATATTGTCCCAAGCTTCATTGATTTTCCAGGTTTGGGGGCAATCCAATGATATTTTCACTGGGTTTCCTTTGCGTTGATATCAGCAGAGCAAATCACATCTCTAACCCTAAGGTCACAGTGTTCAGCAGCAAATGGATAAAGAGCCTTTTGATTTATTATTCATGTAGATAACAATACTCAGAATAACTAAAGAACATTCCCTTTTATATCATAAATTTTATCTGGTGACATTTAGAAAATGTCTTCCAGAGCCCAGCCTCTGATCCATGGGGTCTCTTTCCTTTTATTCGTGGTACTAGTGCTTTGCTTTTTCCCATTTAGTGCTGAAGATGGCACTTTTCAGAGTTTGCTTTGAAGAGCAACCAATCCAAGAACAATAATAATAAAAAAGCAAGTTTGAAAACAGATGTCTTGATATCTTGGGCACTTTTGCATAGAAAGCTCTTGAACCTAGGGGTGTTTTTTTTTTTTTTTTAATTCATTTGACTATAGTGACTATTCATGAATTTCTTTTTTTTTTTTTAAGATTTATTTTTATTATTTTTTTTATTGGAAAGGCGGATATACAGAGAGGAGAGACAGAGAGGAAGATCTTCCGTCCGATGATTCACTCCCCAAGTGAGCCACAACAGGCCGATACTATGCCGATCCGAAGCCAGGAGCCTCTTCCAGGTCTCCCACGCGGGTGCAGGTTCCCAAAGCTTTGGGCCGTCCTCGACTGCTTTCCCAGGCCACAGGCAGGGAGCTGGAAGGGAAGCGGGGCTGCTGGGATTAGAACCGGCGCCCATATGGGATCCCGGGCGTGCAAGGCGAGGACTTAACCACTGCGCCACCACGCGGGGCCCATATTCATGAATTTCAAATGTCAAGTTAGATTTATTGTGAAACACTCTACTTGTATATGAGTGCTGGGAGTTTGAATTCCAGTTGTGATCCCTATCTCAACTTACTAATTTAATGCTGGGAGGCAATGGCCTGTGGATCATATACTGAAATCCTTAATCTCTGAGTAGGGTACTAGACTGAGTGCCTGGCTGGTGGCTCATGTACTGAGATCCTTACTCCGTGTAGATGACCTAGCTTGAGCACCTGCTTGATGCATCATGTACTCAGAGCCTTACTCTCTGGCTGATGATTTCATCTGGTCCTGGCCCATCTACTGTGGATATTTGGAGAGTAGACCGGTGAATGGGAGTTCACTCTCTCTTTCTCTCTTTGATACTCTTTTATAAGTACGTAAAATTCGAATTAACTGAAATATTTGCTTTTTAAGGTACAGGATCATTTCTATTCTAGAAGGAGCCTGCAAAAGATATGCTTAAATCTGCTGTATCATATTTATAATCAATGTTTTGTAAAAGCGGGACTAATGTATTTTACGGTGATATATAACTATGATTTCCTTCTCCACTTCTGCTTATCTCCACTGGGCCGTGTGGGCTCCTAGAGTACCTTGACAGAACTCTTGGTTATGAAATCAGTATGCAGAGCTGAAGTGAGTATTTGCCAAATATCTGCCAGATACTATTCTAAACTCTTGACAAATAACACATTTAATGATCAGAACAGCTCTCATGATAATTATTATTATTACTTCCATTGTATCAGTAAGGAAGGGGGTATCATGGTCAACAGTTTGCACAAGATCACAGAGTTTTTTGATGGCAGAACCAGGATGATGTTGGGCCATGCTTGACAGCATTTCCTAATGGCAGTAGCAAGTACATTGAGCTCTTAGGAAGGGTCAGACACCGTGCTGGGAGTTTTCCGTGAACTGTCAAATCCTCGGTTTCCAAACTAGCCAAAGGAATGCCTAACAAAGTTAAAATAAAGAAGCCATGGACTTTCCTACTTAAAGAAAACAAAAGAAAAAATGTGTGCACTTTAAAGAGTGTCATTTGATGAGTTTGCCTTCACTCATGAGGTTATGTGTTAGTAGGATCAGCACCTTTCCCAAAGAGAGTATTGAAGAAAACATTAAATTTAATCCATTGCCACACAGCAGCCTCTATTGACTGCTTATTTCCTGTAGAAGCACTCATGAAAGTAGGTGCCAAAAAGCCACTGCCCCAGATACAAGGAATAAGGCATAAAAAGGGTATGTAATGTTTCTTTGAAGGGCAGGGCCAACATTTGAACTCTCACAGTTTGACAGTGGAGTCCGTGCACGTAATCACTTATTTCACAGATTCACATAAAAATTAAAGCAGTAGTAAGTTTCTAAAGAGTTATGAAGTTTTTAATTTTCTGTTATGTCTCTTCCACATTTACTTACGATGTAAAAGCAGCATCAGTATTCTGAGGAGCCCAGACATTTCTCTACAAGCTAAGAGTCATGCCCAAAGAAAACTGCAGTGTCTGGCTGCACAGTGTTCCTTCCCTGTGTCCTTAGGATTTTCAAATTTCCTTTCGGGTCCTTCCCAAATTAATCTTTGTAATTTCCTCAGTGTTCTTTGCAGCTCTACTGATTGATGTCATCAAGTAATTACATTTATTTGGCAAGGTGCTAAGTGTTCTACTCCAGGGTCAATTTACTTGATTTGACTTAATCCTCCAGAGAATAGAATGTCCTTACGTAGTTTGATGATTGTCAGTGCAGAAATGCTGAGTCCTGTTGCAGACAAATAGTGGAGGATCTTCCTTTCTGTTCAGCACAGGTCTGCCTACACAGAACCTGCCCCGTGAACTTGTCCAACATGCAGGCATAGGATTATTCTTACAGTGGGAACAGTGAAAAGCTTGATGGAATAAGATCTAGAGCATATGGGTGAATGACTGTGCGCTATTTGTTAGACCATATTCTGTTATAACCCTTTGTCTGCTGTACATAAAATTTGTAGAACAAAGTCAAGGGAAAGTGCTGTCTGCCCTGTGGCCTTCAGCATTGCTGTGGCTCAGGGCTCTGCTGAGTTAACACTAATAAGGTGCTCGTTTTAGGAAACTATAGTCTGTTGCTTAGATGTACTGTGCCTTTTCCCTCTTAATATTTACTCGTGGTTTTAGGCTCTTGAGTTAAATTTTATGTAAACAGTGATTTTTTTTCATAGGCCATTAGGTGAAGTATCTGCTTTAACGTATCAAAAGTTATGCAAATCTTGCTCCTAATAGCCTCCTATCTGGACACAAAGAAGCATTAGAAATTATCTTTTATTTCTTCCCAAAGGAAAATTTTTGCTACACCACATTAAGATAGATAGGATATAATTAATACTGATTAAAGGAACAAATAAAAATAATGCCCCTTTCTAAGAATATAATTTTGTAAGTTTAGTTTCAATTATGAGATGATGTTTTAGTAGGAACAGTACCTTTCCCAAGAAGGGTTGAGGAAAGCATGAAATTAATATTAATATTGTGCAGTACTTGTACAATAACCTCTGCTATAGCTGCCCTAACTTTATGTAAAACCACTCAAGAAAGTGTATGCCAGAAAGCCATTGCCACTGAAAATTATTTCTCCTAATTCTGGATTCTTACACAGAATTCTGGTAAAAAGAAGTTTGGTACGATTAGAATGAATAATTTTGACCAAGAACTATTTTGTGCTGTGGCTGAAGGGAGACCAAACCGTTCATCTTTTGGCTATTGTGTTTCCTCTCCTCCCTAAACATACAGGCACTAACTAGAAATATAAACAAGAGTTCCTATCTTTTATGAAATATTACTATTAAGGAAAACTTAATTTTACCAAAATAGTTGGCCAAAGAAATGGTCATATGTTAGTTTTTCTACAGCTGTGATAATAAATTAGACAATTGTTTCATAGTTTTGTAGCTCAAAAGTGTAAAATGGGTATCACTCGTTTAAAACTCAACGTAGCAGTTAAGCTAGATTCCATTCTGGAGTCTGCAGATTTGAGTCTATTTCCTTGTCTTTCTCTTCTGAAAATTGCCTATATTCTTCAGTTTATGATTCTCCTTATATTTCAGAGCCAGTAATGGTCCCGGTACTCCTTCCTTTTTTCCTATCCATTTTTCTTCCTGTCTTCCTTCTTTTTTATTTCTTTCTTCTTATTTATTTATTTTATTTGAAAGGCAGGGTTATAGAAAAATAGAGAGAGATCTTCCATCCATTAATTGACTCCCCAGATGATCACATTGGTGGGGCTAGGTTGGTAGGAAGCCAGGAAACAGGAACTTCTTCCGTGTCTCTGATCTGAGTGCAGGACCCAAGCACTTACGTCATCTTCTGCTGCTTTCCCATGTGCATTAGCAGGGAGACAGAACAGAAGTGAAATAGCCATGTGGGATTCTGTTACTGCAGGTTGCACTTTTACTCACTATGTCACAGTGCCGGGCCAACGAAGGTTATTATTTTTTTATTGCATTATTCTTTTCCAGGGGAATGCCCTCTCTCCCTCTCTCCTCTCCATCACCTCCATAGTGTTATTGTATCACTCTGACTCTTGTGCTGCTGACTTTGATTTTTAATGACTATTGTAATTGTTTCACTGCAGTAATGCAGAATCATCTCTTTAATTTAAAGTCGCATGAAGAACAAGTCTATCTACTCTTAACTGTCGTTTGCTGTAGCCTTAACATGTTCACAGATTCTAGGGATCGGGAGCATTATTCTCGCTACTAAATAGGTCTGTAAAGTTTTTGGAAGTAAAAGTATACTTCAAAAAATTCATGCAACAGTTAACAGATGAATTTGCTATGGTGCAAAAAAAAAAAATTTTTTTTTGCAAACAATGTACTTTCCAATAACTTTAAAGTTCTATTTACAAATATAGGTCATAGTAAAAGTACCAAAATGTGAATGTAGTAAGATGTCTTTCTTTTGTGAAAGTAATTGAAAGAGAATCACAGTATTCTAGACTTAAGAACATCTAGACCTCTTAAAGAGAGTTGAAGGTCCAACCCAGGTCCATGCTACTCTAAGTGAGGTTCAGAGTTCTTCAACATCAGCATCATCTAAAAATCAGAGTCTCAAACCCTTTTCAGACCAACTGAGTGAAAATCTGTGTTTTTCCCTCTGTCTCTCCACTGCTTTTCAAATGAAAACATTTTAAAAACTAGATTTTAATACACACTAATGTTTAGGAAGCACTTGTTCAGATAACAGAAGTGAAAGTATAATTTAGTAACAGTCAAGAAAATGATACCACGAGATTGTCTGTAAATAATGAACCAATTAAGCTTAAATAAGATTGAAACTATTGTAGCTAACCTTGAGTATAAATATGAATTATGATCTTGAAAGAGAAAATACATAAAGCAAAGCAATGTTCCAATAAGTATAGTATTTAATATCTTGATATTTTGTACTTCATATTAACAAAATCCTAATTGTGTTTATGGAATCTGAAAATGAAACTGTGGCATTTGCTCCATTTTCTACGACTAGACTGAAAACTTTGAAGCAATGAAAAATTCTGAAGCTTATTAATTCATTCAAGAAATGTTAACATTCTTTTTGACATACCAGGTACCAGTGTTGTGAATAAACTAGAATGTATAACTTTTAAATTAAAGGATAAGTATGCACAGCGCACTCCAGACTACCCAGTATGTAAGGCAGATAAAACATAGCAAAGCATAAACTTTACAAGGCACAAAACCAGATAACAGAGATACGGCTATACTTGTCATTCATGCTAGTACAACATGTAGGGTAAACTACCCTATTGGAAAAAAAAGAAAATAATTTCACCTTGTAGTCCATTTAAACATTAATGTTCTATATGGAAATAATGTGCTTGTAAATGTCATTGTTACAGTACTCTCATTTTTTTATTATTTTTTAATTTCACTCAAAGTTGCCTGAAGGACCATTGGAAATGTCCGACAACGATCTGGTTTTGAATCTCCGTATGTGTAAACTAGGAGTGATGTCCTCTGTGTTCTTTATATGTTGAGAAGAGCAAATAAGAATATTAGAACATCTCTGAAAACTGAATCTCCTCAGAAAGTATTTAGGACATTAATTTATTAAAATGTAATGATTCTTGACTCAACACAAAAACAAATTTAATCTTAGGTTCCTGAGAACAAATTTATGTAAAACAAAATAATTCATGTGATTTTTCTTTTCAAAGAAAAGATAAACAAATTTTCGGGCAGAGGTAAAATAAAACGATATTTAATCTTGGCAATATTTAGACAAAATAGAACCAAAGGCTAAGAAAACATTGAATGTGATCCATCAAGAAGTTTCTCTTTTCTTTAAAATTCAGAAGAAAAATTGGACAGTACTGAATTTTTATTGATGTGGTAACAACTTCAAGATATATGAAACAAAAGCTGTTAGAAATACAAGGAAGAATTGATGAAATAGAATTGTTATGTATTTTAATATACATTTATTGATCTTTCATGGGTCAAATAAACATGGAATACAGAGTGTTTTCATAATCTAATAGAGCTGATTTAATAAATATTTATTGAACTTTATTCTCTAGAAGAAAACAATATATTTGCTTTTTAAGGAGTCATGAAGCATTTGGAAAAAATTGATTGTAGGTTATACTTCAAAGAAACTGTATTAAATTATGGAATATGAAATGTTAGCAGGCTACCTGGTCTGCCTACAGTGAAATAAAGCTAGAACTTAATAACAAAATTTAAATGCAAAGGCACAGCTTAGCAAATAGTAATAAAAACAACAAAAGCACCTCCCCCTCAAAAAAAAAGTTGAAAAGAACTCTGTAATCAAATTGAAAAGTGTTTGTAGTGTATTGGATTAGGCTGCTTCTTTGGTAGCCTGTGTCCTAAATATGAGTGCCTGATTCATGTTCCGCATATTCTGTGTTTCTGATTCTGCTTTCTGGGAGTGCACGTCGGAGGTACTCGGATCCTACAGCTTTTTGAGAGACTGAGCCTGATTCTGGCACCTGGCCCAGTCTAGGCTGTGGTAGGCATGTGGGAGGTAAAACAACGGATGGAAATGTACCCTTGTGTTTATATATATAAAATCTGCCTTTAAACAAATAAACTTTTTTTAAAAAAAAATACAAAGGCAATCAATATGAGACTGTTAGTAAGATGAGAACTGTATCCAAACTTTATAATATTCTTATTTAAATAACCAAAGTTCTGCAGGCATGAAATTAATGATCCTAAGAGAGGTTATTATTGAAAGGAATTTAAAAACTTGAGAAGTAAAAATGGCTAATTAATAAATATACGCTATCTTCTTTAAATAGTAAAAACAAGAAACAATAATTCAAAAAAATTGAGAAATAGGAAGAACTATAACAGTGTAATGGAAGATATCTATTTGAAACTTATAGCAAGTGCAGCATTTCATGTCATTGTTGGAAATGTTTGCTTCACTCCATAAATGAGATGAATATTCTTGGTATTGCTGTAGCTACATGCTGACCATAGCATTAGAGTATTGAAGCCAGTGGAATCACATTGGAATTATACTGGAAGGAAGAAAAATGGTGTTATTAAGAAAGATACACTTATCCTATTGTAAAAACCCCCCAAAATTCAACTGGAAACAGTAACAGAGCGCTGTAGTTTCCATTAGTGATATTAGTAGATTTCTTGTTCATTTGTAAGAACTCTCCATATTTAAAATTTACCAACAAACTAAAACAGAGGAGCTCGATAAAGGATTGCTAGCCTCTATTTAGTGGTTTAAAAGGAGCCCTAAATAAACAAAGTAAAGAAGATCCAGATTACCCAGAGAGAAGACTCACTGTGATTAAATATGTACCTTTATAACTCAAATCCCAACAGGGAATATTAAGAGACCTTGTGAGGATCCTGTAGATTTTGAAAGTGAAAGGCAATTCTGTCAAATTTTTACAGCAATGGATGAATAAGATTTGCTTCAATGGAAGATCCATTTACAACAACGTGCCTTAAAGAAATTGTAGTAATATAGTAAGAATCATATGGGATCTCAAATGACCCTGAATAGTCAAACAAGTCTTGAATAGTAAAAACAAAGCTACAGGCATCACCGTATCATATTTGAAGACATAGTCCAGGGCTATTGTCACCAAAACAGCACAGTACTAACCTACAAATAGACACATAGAACAATAAGACAGGATAGAGACCAAGAAATGAAACCACACTTTTATAACAAACTTTCTTTCATCAAGGTATAGAAACATTTCCTAGAGAAAGGACAGTCCATTCAATAAATGGAATTTCCACATGCAGAGATTTGAAGCAAAAATCCCTACATTCTACTGTACAAAATTCTACTTTGGTCAAACATCTAAATATAAGAACTGAAACTATGAAACTACTGGGAGAAAACATAGGGGAAACTCTATAAGACATTGGCCCAGGAACTATTTCTTTAGATCTGACCTCAAAACCACAGGTAATACAAACAAAAGAAGACAATTGGAATTACAGCAAACTAGGAAACTTCTGCATAGCAAAGGAAACAATAAACAGAATGAAGAGACAAACAAGAGAATGGGAAAAATATCTATAAATTATGCTTCTGAGAAAGGTGTAATATCAAAATCGTATAAGGAACTCAAGAAATTCAACAGCAGCAAAACAAACAATCCAGTTAACAAATGGGCAAAAGATCAAAACAGACATTTTTGAAAAGAAGAAATATGAATGGCTAACACATGACAAAATACTCAGTATCACTACTCATCAGGGAAACACAAATAAGCTCAACTAACATCTCACTCTAATTTAAATGTCTACTGTCAAAAAATAAAATGAAAAACAACAACGAATAAATCCTGGCTAAGATGCTATTAGTTAGAATTAAAATTAATATATCCAGTATAAAAAACTAAAATAAATCTACAATATGACAGCTATCCTACTTCTGGAAACATGTATAAAGGAAATGAAATCGGGTCTGGCAGCCTAGTGGTTAAAGTCCTCGCCTTGAATGCACCAGGATCCCATATGGGCACCAATTCTACTCCCAGCAGCTCCACTTCCCATCTAGCTCCCTGCTTGTGGCCTAGAAAAGCAGTTGAGGATGGCCCAAAGCCTTGGGACCCTGAACCCACATGTGGGAGACCTGGAGGAGGAAGTTCCTGGATTCTGGCTTCGGATCAGTGCAGCACTGGCTGTTGTGCTCACTTGGGGAGTGAATCATCAGATGCAAGATCTTCCTCTCTGTCTCTTCTCCTCTCTATAAATCTGACTTTGTGATAAAAATAAATAAATCTTAAAAAAAAGGAAATGAAATCAACATAAACATGAAAAAATACATGTCCATGTTTACTGTAGTGCTGTTTACAATAAGAAAATATAGAGTCAACCTAGATGCCTATCGATGGATGATTAAATAAAGATGTGTTGTGTGTAAATATATGCATATGTAGGTATATGAGAATATTATTCAGCCACAAAAATGAATGGAGTCCCAACATTTACAACACCATTATTGGAATTCTGGAGGTCATCATACTAAGAAAGCCAGAGGCAGAACGACAAATGTCACATTTTCTCTAGAATGTACAAGATAATATGTATGTGTAGTAAGGAGGCAACACATTTTTGTTTGTATGTAGGCATTTCTAAGTACTATCTTCACTGAATTTACCTCTGTGTATAGTCATATGACCTTCTTTCTTTGTGATCTTTGTCATAAGACCCACATTATTTGGCATTAATCTACTCCTGCTTTTTAAAATGGTCTATGTATATTTACTTATGAAGCAAATATGGTGAAACATTCAAGTTGTTACATCTACTTGTGCTCATTGATTCTTCTTTATTTTGTTCTCTGTTACTTGAAATGTTTTCAAGGAACTACATTTGGAAGTACAGCTAACCCATCTTTGGAAACTGTATAAGCTGTAAGATAATTTTTAAAATTTATTATTATTATTTATTCATTTATAAATTCTAATTCACTCTATAATCAAGTTTAATTCACCACTAACCATACTAGTCAACAAGTGAAAAGTATGAAGATCATAATTCCACAAGGTTTATAAACAAGGTTAAAAATGGCCATCATATCCCAACATGTCCATTTCATTCTTACACATTTTTTATTCTATATTCACTTAATTTTTCAGGGTTATTTATTTATTTGAGAAACAGAGAAATGGATTTTCCTGTCAGTGGTTTATTCTCAATGGGTTGCAGTAGCCAAGACTGTACTAAGCTGAAGCCAGGTACCTGGAATTCACTGTAGGTCTCTCACAGGGCACCGATGGCCTCAACCATCATCTGCTACCTCCCACTATGCACATTAGCCAAAATTGTGGAGGTGAAATGTGTACCCAGCACCCTGATAAGAGAAGTAGGCATCTTCACTACTACCCCAAAGCCCATGCCTTAGAGGAAATTCTTTACAATGAAATAGGCCTAAACTCAGATCCTCTTTTAAGAATGAAGAACATTAGAAATTATAAGTAGAAATATAAACATTCCCTTTTTTCTTTTTATTTTTTAATTAAGCTGATAGCATCATCTAATGGGATTCATATTCAATGTCCATCTAATTCAATTAGTTTGAATACGGAAGAGGGTTATCAGTAAACTCATGCCATAACAAGTTTTCTTTATTTTATGTGACATATATTAGCTCTGGGTAGACTGTGAGATAAGAGGTTAGGTTTAATTACAGGCAAATCCATGTGTTAATGGGAAAGGTGGTTCACAGATTGAAGGGATACACATGTATAGAATGGAATTTTCCAGATCTATTCTGTAGGTTCAGTACTATGTAAAAGTGTAAGAATTTCCTGTGTGGTATCCAGTTCAAGAATTTATCAACAAGCAACTTAACTTTGATTAACCTTCAAATCAAGTGACCTAAGCCAGTATGGAAAACATAATATGGATTATTACTTTGACTAAGCTTAGTTTCCTAAGGAATAACAGTTAGAAAATGCAGAAGAGGATGATATTTAAGGAAGGTAAATTTTGCTTCTTAGTGTTTCCTGCCTGGCCTTGATAATTAAATTGGCATAGGTGGAGTCACAAGAGAAAAATGATACACATATTTTTTAAAAAAATAATCATGTTTATTGTGGGCACAGGAGCCCTTATAATAAAATGGAGAACCAAAGACACAATTTGGGTTGAAAATGAACTGAATTACATGAGAAGCAGTATTTGTGGGAATGTTCTGAGACCAAAGGTTTTGGACTAGCTAGTCAATCATGTGACACAGTGCCTGAGAATTCAAAGGTGTCTATATGATAGGATTAATTTGGATGGCTCTTCCTCACCTCAGCCTCTCATACTTAATGATAAAATGTTTATTTTCCTGCTGGTTGAAAAAGAATATCTTTTACATTAAGGGCTCACTTCCTGTACTTAAGAAGAAAAAAATAAGGTCAGAGCGTTTATCTTGTATTTACAGCTTTTCAGGTGCCTTTAAATCAAAATGGTAATATGCCAGAGAGGCATCATTTTGAATTATCATGTTTTGGAACCTTTCAAAATTGGGCATTTGTCTTCTGTCATACTACAGATTGACTTATGAAGACTTTTAAAAATTGTTTTTATTTGGAAAGCAGAGAGAACCTCACATGTTCCCATGTGTGGGTTTACTCCTGAGATGCCTACAGCTGCCATGGCTCTGCAAAGTAGAAACCAGAAGCCAGGAATTCAATTTTTATCTCCCGTGTGGGTGGAATGGACCCAGCTTGAAACATTGTGTGTTGCGTGTGTATCTGCAAAACAGTAGAGCTAGGAATGGAAGCAGGTCTCACCCCCAGACAGTGTCTTATGGCATCCAGGCATCCTCATAGCATTGTAACCACCACATTAAATACGCTCCCTATGAGAAGTTTGAGGAAGCCAAAATTAATATGAAAGACACAGTATTTGTGTCAAGCCAAAGTGGCTTTCCTGATACAGTGTACTTCATGAATGAGGCTGAGGGAACTGGCTGGGTGCTGTGAAGAAAGCCAAGACTATATAATGGGATCAAAGAGCAGTACAGCCTCTGTAGATTACCTTTGGAAAGAGCGCTGGCGCTGTGGCTGTAAAACCTTGACATCACTGGCAGGTGGGGAAGATGGAGGGAGGCCTAGGTGTGAGACAGGACAAAGCGGACAGGCCACGCATCTGATGGAAGGTAATGCATGCAGTGGAAAGAACATGAGTTCTCAGTCTCCAGCTCTTACATCTGATCTTATCTATACCACATTCTGCTCTGTGGCCTTGAGCCAGTGTGCTCCCCAGGCCTGCCAGTTCTGCAGACTAAAACACACAAGAAATGACGTGAACTTGGATACATCAGAGGGTTGTGGTTTCATGCTCAGAAAATCCAGCAACCACCAAGTCCTAAATGATTCAAGAAGTGGCATCTCTCCCAGATCCCCTGGAGGAACTCAGGTGCCAGCACCAGGGTTTTTGGCCTCCTGGCCTGCAGAGCTAAATTTCTGTTATGCTAAACCACCAGGGATGATGGTTTGTTGGAGCAGGCATAGATAGAAAATGTAGGCAGCTACAAACCTCCCTGAATCTGTCTTCATCTAAAATAGGATCATAATAACTACCATGCAACATTAGTACTTGGAATATATGAGAAAAAATATATAAAAATAAAAGAGAGAGAGAGAGGAGAGAGAGAAGTGAACAAATGATAAGGAGCATGCTGGAAAAATTGAGGCATCCTTTGTGAGATGTAAGGAGTATGTTGGATAAAAATTAGGGGCATCCCTCATTTGATGTCCATAATTAATTTCTGGTGAGCAGAGATTTTATGTAAAATTATTTCCCACAGACAGTATTTTATTATTTTAGGTGTAGAAATGATAATGCTTTGCATGTCACCATTACCGCAGCCAATTTCCTGGAAAGCACCTGAAGTATGGTAAAATGCCTATTGTTGAGCAACAAAGTATTGTATTGAGAGTTAAACTGTTTTGTTTAAATGTATCCTTGGTTACCTCACAAGAGGTACAGCTATTTAATATTTTTCTTGGTATGTATTAGTTTTCTTACTTTTGTTTTCCCTCAACAACTGTCATGAATATTTTCTCAGGATTCCGCTGCTTTGTAGCATGATTTATATATGTTTTAGAGACTGCAGTAATAACCACAGAGGAACCCTAAATGTGAAAGGCACTGCGGGAATGTGTTCAAGTGCCCTCTGGTAGAGTGTGGCTCATGCTGTTGGCCTTTTAGCACCAGCAACGTCTGAAATGCATTTCTCTTGTATTGACTCCCAGTATGCATTTCCAAATAGCTACGCACAATGCGAGTATTCTGTAAATTACTTTGAAAGTACTTGAGGATTTTCCTGCATATAGTTTTGTTGAAATTTTTACAATGAGTTTCAGTGTCATAAAATCTGAAAATCTTGCTACTATGAATGTTGGCAAGAAAAATTATGAAATCTGGATTTTAAAAACAAGGAGGCATCTTAGCAGAAAAATGTGAGTTCAGTTGTAATTTTAAAAGCTATTTATATATTTGCAGAATTTTTAATAGTGGAGTATAAAGTGTTTATAGTTAGCATAGATAAGTAATCAGAAAAAAGGCAATTGAAAAAATGACTCTACACACCTAAGTTGGAGAAGTTAACAAAATGGGAGAGAAATGAATAAAAGAAGGTATAACCTGAAAGGAAGCCAAGGAATATGAATTCAAGTAAGCAAAATGAAGCTTTTTACTCCTGTTCAAGTGATGAAAAGAATTTAACAATACCCAGTGTTGGTGAGGTTATAGAGCAATGGAGATTTAACCATACCAGGCAAACTGGCACAGCTTGTGTGAAACATAGGGTGATATCAGCCCCCATCTCCAATTTCATGTTTCCCACATAATCACAGCAACTTTTCCCATCATTCTAAAACACACAGATAACAACCAATGACTGCTGAATAAATATGCGATATCCATTGAAAGAAGAACCTGGAAAAGCAGAAAGAGTGAATGAGAGAACCAGACATGAACAGGAGCACATCTCAAACTTGTGCCTAGGACAGGATTTAGAGATGAGTTTAGAGGAATTCCGTTTTTTTCCTTGGCACACAGAAATCTAAAGCTTGCAGAAAGTACCAGTTCGAGATCGTTAACAGATTTGACATATAATGATGCTACAATTCAGATGTAGAAATAGTCATTTCTTTTGTGGGGAAATTGTGCATGGGGTGGTACCCAAGGAAGCTTTCGGAGTGTTTGACTCAGTGGTCCTATTTCTTGAGGCCTTTCCCAACACAATGGAGATGCGTCAAATATTAATAATTATGGGTTTTGGATGTTATATAGCAATTAAACACAGCAAATAATCTCTCACTGAATTAGAAAATTGTTCAACGAATTGTAGTGCATAAAGATACAATTGAAAAAATTTAAACTGTGTTTAATGATATTGGAAAATATAATTTTCAGTGAAAAAAATATACAAAATTGCATTGCCGTATGATCTGAATTAGTTTAGCAAGTCAACAAATAACAAAGTTAAGGAATGCATTTAAATATGCTAGAAGATGCCATAACGCTATCAGTGTTTTCTCTGTGTGAAAGAAAGTTAGTTTAAGTAATTCTTTGCTGCCGTTTTTCAGATATGTACAGTTAACACATTCTGCTTATGACCATAATAAAGAGCTTCATGGACTCTTTCTAAAATGGGTGGGACTTCATAAGCATTAAGGTTGTTTTCCTGATATAAGCATATTTCTGTCTCTTTATGTTTCCTATAGTTCCATTATCTGCCCATGCTGGAAATAAGAGGGCAGGTTTTATGTGGAAGTGCTTCAAGTGCAAGAGGTTATCTCAGTCACATAGGCTTTGTGAAGGTTAAAGGGCTTAGCACAGGTTAGATGTGAAGGTTAAATGATTAACACAGGCTAAATTGTGAGGGTTAAAGGACCTAATACAGGTCCTGACACAAGTATCGATTACCATTGACCTCATTTGTTGTTATGTTACAGATGGAAGTATGCAGAGTGTGTCCTTCTTTTCCCCAATATCATGTTAATAGTATTTTTTATTGTTATTCCTTTCCATGATAGTTTTATAGGTACAAGGATTCTTCTCTCCTCTTTTCCTTTCTCCCTCCCATTTTCCCTTCCTACTATTTTCACCCATATTATCATAGTGGTTTAGTCCTTTAGGAACAGATTGGTTTTTATTTATTTATATTTAAGATTTATTTTATTTTTATTGGAAAGGCAGATATACAGAGAGGAGGAGACAGAGAGGAAGATCTTCCATCTGATGATTCATTTTCAAAGCGGCAGTAACAGCCAGGAGCCAGGAGCTTCTTCCGGGTCTCCCACGTGGGTGCAGGGTCCCAAGGCTTTGGGCCGTCCTCAACTGCTTTCCCAGGCTACAAAGCAGGGAGCTGGATGGGAGGCAGGGCTGCTGGGATTAGAACCACTGTCTGTATGGGACTCCGGTGAGTGCAGGGTGAGGACTGTAGCTGCTAGGCTATGGTGCTGGGCTCCAGATCATTTTTTTTTTTAAGACCAGAAACTGGCTACCATTTTTACTATGAATACAGAAATGCTAAAGATAAGAAAATGATATACTGCTTCTTGAATCATTGCTATATCTGGGACAGGAAGGATTATGAAAGAACAGAAACAGTAAAAGGTATATATTATTGTTAAAATCAGAGAGATATTTGTCTCTATGAAGCCTATAACAGGTGACTATGGAACCAAGAGACAGGCAGAGAAACCAGTAGTGTTCCATTCGTGGGAGATGTTGGGATTCGGATCCAGACAGAGGAAAGACATCTCCAAGCACCTGCATATTCAGCTAAGACCACAGAAAGGCCAGCCTCAGGAGTGAGAACTGCACCCTGCAGGGATTTGTTGTGGGGTAAGGACAGAACTGAAGATGACCAAATTTGACACTGAAAGAATCAGAAGGTATTTAGTGATAATCTTAGCTGCTTAGAAAAAGCCTGGTGTCTTGTAAAGAAGGCTATATAATGCAGATTCCCAAAGGACATTGCCTAATATTTAGCACATAGTTAAAATTTTGTTCATTTGAAGTATCTGTATATCATTAACAAGACAAAAACAAACAATATATATGAGCCCTGAAATAATGTAGATATTAAAAAATGGAGATTTTATATGTCTATCCCAAAAGGACAGATACTGTATGTTCATTCTGATATAAGGCTACCTCCTTGCAAAATACAAGGTCAATAGTCCTTTCAATACTGCTTTTGCTACATATCATGGGTTTTGATATATAAATGCTTAAGTTTCATTTCTTCAAAAAATTTTTTTCTCTTGTTCAATTCTTCAGTAATATTTTTTTTTTCAAGAAGATTTTCATTTCTTCAGCAACACATTGGCCATTCAGTAACATGTTATTTAACTTTATGGTGTTACAAATTTTCTGTTTTTTCTTCCTGTTGTGGATTTTGTTTGATGGCTTTTTATTTAAGGGGATAGATATAATAGGAACTATGTAATAGAGATTATCATGTCCAGATGTGAAGAAACATCATGGTATGCATCTCTACTTCCAAATCAAAGATGGACTCCCATTGAAACTGTTAAATACCACTTGGCAATAGGATGCTGGATTCTCTGGCGTTGTCTAGACCTACAAGGTCAGGTAAACAGCAGGATGATAGACTTAGGACTGTTTATAAAGGACTGTGTTTTTATAATAATTTGGGGTAATCAGTTGGGGGGGTTCAAGCGAGGGGATTTAGGGAAACCGCAGAACCTATGGAACTATATCATAAAATAATAAAAAATTAAAAATAAAAATATAATAATATTAAAGAAATAGATAAATGTATTCAAGGACTTGACATAAAATGAAGATATGTGAAATTTTGGAGAAATAAAATTAAGCTGTAAAAATGAACTAGATATTTGTCATAGATCCTCAAAGAATAGAAAACTCATTGAATGGGTTTTACAGATGATTAGCAGCTATGGAAAGGCCAATAAACATGAGAAATATCAGTTGAAAGAATATGATCTGGAGAACAGAGAAAAAAAAACTTGAAAAAAGCCATAAATATTCGATGACCTGTGGGACAAAGCAATCAACTTATATAATTAGAGTGTCAATACATAGAAAACAGTGAATAATGCAGGGGAAAAAAATGGAATGAATTTCTCCAAATATGATGAGAATCATCTGGCTGTAGGTTTAAGTTGTCTAACAAATGAAAAGTAGATTTAAAAAAAATGGAAGCCACACTTTAGTTTTTACCCATGTTGTGTTACTACAGCAATATATGAAACCACATAATTTTAATGTATAGAAGTTTCTTTGTCTTACAGACATGGATTCTAGGAAATCAAAGAACATGGAAGTGGATGTGAGGGCCTTCTGCTTTATCATCAATTGTCAAAGTACAGTACAATGCAGAGCGAGTCTACTGGATCCAGGCCCTCTTCCTCTTAACTGTGCCAGTCATGTTACCATGATGGCCCATGGCTCTTCCCTTGTGGCTTTTTATCAAACACTCCTGTTTCTTCCCTAAGGCTTCCACCTGTACATGCTACTCACAAATTTGTTTGGAGATTAACTTTCCAATTCCTGACTTTTTAGGAGACAGATTCAAACTACATCACGTATCTCATTGAACTAGTATAAACCATGAGTAAAGAAAAAATCTACTAAGGAGGAGAAGAAAGACACTATATACAATAGAAGAACAGTAAGAAATATTAGAGATTCCTAAATAAAATATTTAAGTCAGAAGACAATGGAATGGCAGTATTTTTTTTTTTAATTTTTGTGCATTCCATAGGTACATTTCTAAGGAGGTACTCATACTTTTCTTGCTCTTTTGCTCCTCTCAGTACTACCCCCACCGTCCCTTTCCTCTCTTCATCGATTTTTGCAAAGGTGTAATTTTAATCCGTTCTGTATTCCCAGGCTTACTTAAGCACTAATTAATTAATTAAGCATAATATTCCATAAGAAAAAGTAAGAAAATTACAATTCCACTGGAGTCTAAATGGGCTGGAAATGCAAATCATATCCCAAAGTGACCACTTCATTTCTATACATTTTTGTATTGTATATTTGCTAGATATATCAGAGAAAATATGTGATACTTGTCTTTTTTGGACTGGCTTTGTTCACTAAGCATAATTGTTTCCAGTTGCATTCAATTTGTTGTAAAAAGAAAGCATTTCATTCTTTTTATGGCTGAATAGTATTCCATAGTGCATATATACCCTATTTTCTTAATCTTGTCATCCATTCATGGCCATTTGGGCTGATTCCATATCCTAGCTGTTGTGAATAGAGAGCTACAGTAGATGCCAAGATACAAGTAACTTTCTCGTGCACTGTTTTAATTTCATTTGGGTAACTTCACCGGGAGTGGGATGATTGGTTTAAATGATATACCTATTTTCAAATTACTCTGCACTATCCATGCTGTCTTTTCTCATGGCTGTGCTAGTTTGCCTTCTCACCAACAGTGAATTGCAGTACATATTTCCTAACATTCTTGCCAGAATTTATTGTTTTTTATTTTATTTTTGGACTATGCCCATTCTAAATGGATGAGCTGAAACCTTGTTGTGGTTTTTGTGTTTCTCTAATGACTGGTAATCCTGAACATTTTTCATGTGTCCGTTGGCAATTTGAATTTCATCCTTTCTTGAGTTTCTTTTATAGTCCAGTGAGCTACATGTCTATTTTTGTGCCAATACTCTGCTGTTTTGGTTATAATTGTCCTGTAATATGTGTTGAAGTCTGGTATTGTGATATTTCCAGCATTTTTTTTTTGTTCTTGCTTAAGATAGATTTAGATATTCAAGGTATATGACATTATTTTTAATGTAAAAGAAAACATCAAAGAAAAAGCGGTCAATCTAGACTTTTCTACACAGGAAATGGTGACCTATTTTAAAAGTGAACATGCAACAAGGTTGTTTTCAGATAAACATAATATAAGAAAACGAAAAGCCAGCCAACCTGCCATGCAATATATAGTAAAGGACGTTCTTTAATTTAGAATTTCTTTAGGCTAAATAGAGATTTAGATCCATAGGAAGGAATAAAGAAAATTAGAAATGTAAAACATGTAAGATAAACATATATTTTTGTTTATATATATTTATTTAAAATTCTGTTATAGTCCCTTCTAATTTCTTAACTGTGAATTTACTATTTAGATAAAAAAATGTATACCCTAATGTCAGTAAAGTACACCACAGCCAAAAGCATAATAGACAAAGGAGTAGTAAATTGATTTGTATCTTATAGTTTATGCTCATTACTCCAGATCATTTACTATTGATTTTGAACAGTGTCTGATAAATTAGGGATGCATATTTTTTTTCTTGGAGCATGCATAGATGTACGCATACATAGACTCACACATGCACTACAAAAACTTTAAAAGCCAACAATATCAATAGGATGGATAGCTAATATGTATTTTAAGAGAAAGAAGGCAAAGATGGAGGAAAAAAGACACCAAGAACAGATGTCACAAATATCAAATGAATGTATAGGTGGTAGATTAAAACTGAATTATATCATCACATTACATGTAAATGGAGTAAATATCCTAATTAAATGTCAGAGATTGTCCGTATGGATAACGCTAAAATATGCTGAAGACAACATATGCACTTCTAAATGTGAGGATACCGTGGTTGAAATGAAAAACAAAGGGAAATATATTTTATGCAAATTCTTTTAGGAAAACCTGTACAGCTATAGTAATTAATTAAAGTAGACTTTAGGACAGCGTTGTTTATTGCAGATATTTCTAAATGATAAAGAAGGCCAGGTCAATTAACTAAGAAATTAGCTAAGAATATATACTACTTAAGCATACTAAAGAGCCTTAAAAATACAGGAAGAATGGATAGGATTGTCTTACTTTTGTAATATTACATTTTAAAATATTAATCATACAGAAAAGTTGACAGAATTTTACATTAAATAGTTTGTATACCTCCACTGGGAACCTAACAGCATTCTAACATACTTACCATGTCACACTTCTATCTTTAAAATATAACTGTCCCCTTATATTTTTATCCTCTCATGAAATGAAGTTGTTTTGAAACTGTACTCCTTGAAATGCCAGGGTGTGTATATCTATGCATTTGCATATGCAAATGTTATGCATGTTTTGGAGGGAAAATTGGCCTAATGACACTCTTACCCATTTGATTAAACTATGTTTTCTTCTGATATTTTGTTCCTTATATTAGACTTCCATGTAGATTTCCTGAAGACATGATTTTGTAGCTAGAAAATTCTAAAAGCTTATGCTTTAGGACGCAAAAGTAATCCACCTTCTCAGTTTTACTTTAGCATTGCCAAGAAGTTCCTTGATGATGCCGAGTGGGCGTATCCATCGGAAGTGGCTTTTGTGAGGACATAGTCATTTCCATTTCAAGTCCCTTCTGGTCCAGACCTGCCTTGAGCAGTCATGTGTACCTTGCTGTATGAATGAAGGTGGACACATTATTTATTCTGAATATGATGTTGTATTTTGTGGGCACGCCAGTGACAATTGGCACAAATTGGAGAGCTCTTCCCTGGCTCTCAGCTAGTAATGAGAATATTTTACCTTCAGGATCCCCCAAGACCATATATTAATTAGAGTAAGACTATCAGTTCCCTCTGCTTAATCCAGCTTTCATTATCAAGCATTTCCCAAGTTAAAAATTCCAGTAATGAAACACTGCTTACTTTCAAATTAAGGTGCTGAGGTTTGACGAGAACTCTGGACTCTGATAGGATGCATTTAATGTTTTTTAAATACTAAGACTTATTTTTCTTCTGGGCTTATCCCTGCAAAATAGGAAACCTTTCCTAACTCATTTCATGTTTTCCTGGAGTTCTATTTCCTCTGGTCACATTCTCCATCAGGACCCTGTGTACGCAATGTAACCAGTAATGGAAAATCCTCCATAGTGAACGTGATTGGAAGACCTGAAAAGCATAAACAGTCTCCTTATCATTGAGGACCCAGTGGACAATATTTGGATCCTTACTGCACACAAAAGATGTGATAGGCCCACTTCCCTTCACTTAAGCACAACTGTAAATTCTGAAAATGCTAAAAAAACAAAACAAAACAAAAAAAACCAACTAAATGAGAACTCTGAAAAACCATTGGAAGGTGAATTGATTTGTGACCTTAGATCCAGAGGAAGATTATAGGAGAGGCACATGCATAGTACCCTATCCAACAGAAAGATGTCTTCTCACTTCCAATCTGATGATAAAGCAAATCTCAGAAAGTTGAATTTCATTACCAACATTACCAAGTTGGAGTTGTCCAAAAATAATGACCAGAGGAAGTTATCTACTTCCCCATCAGGCCTGAGACTTTCTTTCTAACAAAAAATACTGAGGTGGGTGGGAAAGCAAGTGAAAGAGATTGAACCACAGGACGAGGTGCTTTCCAAGAAGATTCTTGGACTCCGGGGATGCAGGAGGTCCTTCTAGTTAGGGAAAATAGAGAGCAACCGTAAGGGGGAATTGTGACCAACAGGAAGTGGTGCATTGCAGGAAGCTTCTTCTACCCAGTGGTACTGATCTAACTAGAGGATGCCATCGTGTCCCTTTTCCACTGAGTCATCTGAGGTTCCATGTACCCCTGGTAGCCCCCAGGCCAGAAGTGGGGGTGGAAGGAGGGATCCACATGATCCCCTGAATCTTTTTGAAAAAATGACGATATGAAAGCAAATTCATGAGCAACTATAGAATGTCATATTGTAACAATGGTTTATAGCTCCGTCATTTATTTTCTACAGAATGTGAGAAACTGATATATTATTAGTCTATAAGCATTTATTAGTGTAAGTTTGGTTTATTTATTTTTATTATTTGTTGTTGTTGTTTCAAAGGCCAAAGAAAATCCAGAAATTAGCAGAAAAATCTGTGGTCTGGTTCACTGGTTCACTCCCCAAATGCAAGCAGCAAACAAGGCTGGGCCAGATAGAAGCCAGGAGCTTAGAATTGGATCCAGCTGTTGTGCATGTGTGACAGGGACACAAGTCTCTGGGTCATCATTTGCTGTCTCTGTGGGTACACATTAGCAGGAGCTGGGAATCAAAGCAGAGCTGTGACTAGAATTCAGATTCTGATGTAGGCTATAGGCATCCCGGGTCTTTTCTGTGTACCAGATACCCTATTTTTACCATTGGCTTATTGCTTGTGTTTTCTTCGTTAACTGGGATTAAGTGCATTAAGTATATAGTTTTTAAGATTTATTTATTTTTCTCGGAAAGTCAGATATACAGAGAAGAGGAGAGACAGAGAGGGAAGATCTTCTGTTTGTTGATTCATTCCCCAAGTGACTGCGATGGCTGGAGCTATGCTGATTCGAAGCTAGGAGCCCAGAGTCTCTTCTGGATCTCCCACAGGGGTTCAGGGTCCCAAGGCTTAGGCGCATCTTCAACTGCTTTCCCAGGCCACTTGCAGGGAGCTGAATGGGAAGTGGGGCTGACGGGATTAGAAGGAGTGCCCATATGGGATCTTGGTGCTTTCAGGGTGAGTACTTTAGCTGCTAGGTTCCCATGCCAGGCTCAGTATATGGTTTTTAAAATACCTCTTTTTGAATAAACAACCTACAAAAATATAATGTGTGACAGCTTTTACAGAGAAGTAAAACAACAGTGGTCCTATGTGTTGCTGAAATTAAGCTAGCATAAATACCAGATAGAGTACATTATTTTGGGATATCAAATGTTATTGAAATATGAACTACAAGGAAAATTAGTATAAAATATAAACAAAAGGAAAAGATAGAGAATTAAAACATTTCACTACAAAAAGTCAAAACTCAAAAGAAGATGAAGATACAGGAATTGAGGGATAAACACCAAAAGTTTCATTTTATAAAAAGGATATATATGCATCTTTTGGAAAGGAAGATTTGCAGAAACAAGGTAATACAGAAAGTTTTTTTTTTTACAAGATTTATTTATTTTTATTACAAAGTCAAATATACAGAGAGGAGAAGAGATAGAGAGGAAGATCTTCCATCCGATGATTCACTCCCCAAGTGAGCGCAACAGCCAGTGCTGTGCCGATCCAAAGCCAGGAGCCAGGAACCTCCTCCAGGTCTCCCACGTGGGTGCAGGGTCCCAAGGCTTTGGGCCATCCTCGACTGCTTTTCCAGGCCACAAGCAGGAAGCTGGATGTGAAGCAGGGCTGCCAGGATTAGAACCGGCGCCTATATGGGATCCCAGTGTGTTCAAGGTGAGAACTTTAGCCGCTAGGCCACTGCACCAGGCCCCAGAAAGATTTTTTATATGCTGGTTCGCTCACCAATGGCTGCAGTGGGCGAGGCTGAGCCAATCTGAAACCAGGAATCAAGTGCTCCTTTTTGGATCGCCCACAGAGTGCAGGGTCCCAAGGCTTTGGGCCATCCTCCCCTGCTTTCCCAAGCCACAAACAGGGAGCTGGTTAGGAAGTGGAGCAGCCAAGACATGAACTGTTGTCCATGTAGTTTCCCAATGCTTTTAAGGGGAGGATTAGCTAATTGAGCCATCACTCTGGGCCCACCAAAGCTACAAGCTATATGGAAACCAGTAACAAAATGGGATAAAGGTATACAACTCCATATGAGTGAGGTCTAGAAGGCAAAGAAATTCTGATATATTTCACATACTATAACATAGATGGACCTTGAAGACACTGTGCGAAATAAAAATTAATCACAGAAAAGCAAATCCAGAATAGTTACATTTATTTGCAGTATTCAGGGTGTTCAAAATCACAGACACAAAAGTAGATTTGTGATCAGACTCTTGGAATTGGGATTTGCTTAGTGAATATATAAGGGTTTGGTATTGCAAGATGAGAAGAATTGTAAAGATGAATAGGTAATAATGGTTGTAAAGAACATAAGTGAACTTAATGGCTGTGAAATACACACTTAAAACTGTTCAGTGACAAATTTTATATTCTAACAAGTGTTGGGAAAAACAACAATAAAATAAAAAATATTAACAAGGGTATAGAAAAACTAGATCTATTCTATGAAATGAGTTTGGAGGACTGGCAGAGTGACCTAGCTACCTGGAAGCTGGTGGAAGACAAGGAAGACAACGGGGAACCTGATTTGATTTTGAGGGTGAACATATATTGATGATGAGATATCCTGGCTAAATCAGCTTAGCAGGATTCATGTTGTAATTGAACAACAGAAAGCTCAACACAAAAGTCCAAAATCAGGCTCTAGTTGTTGAAAGGATTTATAGAATTGCAACAAGCTTTGCTCAAACAGAGACTGTCAATGTAACTATTTTCACTCTCCGTATTTCATACACATTTATTGCATGAATGAGTCTTACCATCTTCCAACCACTAGATGATTCCTTCCATCACTAGACGTCTGCCAACAGCCCAGGATGTACTAAATGAGAAACCGAGGGATCCAGGATCATGAGCTGATTCTGCCTTATTATTTATTTGTTTGCAATGACTTTCTTCTCACCAAGGTTAGTGTCTCCCATGGGGAATCTGCTGGTATTATGGGTAAAGCAATTCCTTTTGTGTGTGGAGACAACACACTACAGAACTCAAACAACATTTAGAGTGCCCTCTGAATATCGATATTGCTTCCTAATTACAGGGGCATTGAAGAAGTGGCATTCACACAGCAATCCCCAATTCCCTTGGGTACGCAGCACATTGTCACTCTGATTATTATACATGAAAAAGAAATTAGGGCTTCATATGATTCAACAGCTACATACTTCTCCTCCATGGCACACCCACATGATAAAAAGAAATAGGATTTCTTTGCCTTTGCAGTAGCTGCAAACTCGAGTTTGAATTGGTCGTAAGTGCTCATTTTGCTTTTTTTGTGCTGGATGTTCTTCTTGATAGGCACAGAGAATTTTCTTCTTTCAGAAGAATGCTGCTGAGCACAGACTATAGCACATACACCTCACCAGTCCTTTTCAATCCGAATAGAAAAAAAAAATTTTTGAAAGGGAGACATATTAATGCATTATTTTTGTAAATGTGTGAAAATTTGAAAAATCTCTTAGAAGGGCAATTTTCTGTTAGTGACTGGCAGAAAAAACAGCAGCATTAATTATACTGGCTTGTTAAATGCAAAAGAATGTAATAAACGTTGGAAACATTTCCACTTGCCTTTGTGGAAAAGCTTCTTGGGGATCAGAAAGCAGCAGCAGCAGCAGAGAAGGGCTGAGGCCACTGTGTCCCTCCCAGGGCACAGGGCTTGGATGGGCTTACAGGAAACAATTTTGAAAGCTTGGACCGATGGGACTTTGGGGTGAAATTCAGGGTGGATGAAGGGTGGCGAAGGGCAGCACAGGTTTCTCCCTTTTCCTCTTTTTCCCTTGGACAAAGAGGAAGGCAGTGAATTGGCATGAGTCGTTGCAGAAGTGTCTGGATTCATTCGCACACTCGTGTGCCTATCCCTGACATTGGCATTGATGCGGCAGGTTTTCTATTTATAAATAGGGACAATAAATCTTTCTCCCTCCCTCCAAACTACTCACCAAACAATAGAGCTCTTTCAAAAAGAGCCCAAACAGTGCAAACCTGTGTGTGTCTTAGACAGCAAAAACAAAACCAAAATGACAAGAAGCATTTACAAACGAAAACTGTATTGCTTTCTTAGATGTCGTTTCGATGTAGGAATTTGGGGGAATAGAGAGCCCCAGAAGTGCGGAAGAATGCCATCTGACTTCAAAGCAGGAATTCAGAGGTCCAGCTTTTGTACTCTGCTTGAATTTCAGATGAGATAAAACCAGCAGCTCTGCGAAGTTGCAGTGCAAAAGCTTACATGGCTTCTTGAGAAAAGCAATTTATTTTAGATTATAGCACAGCGGCTATCGTTTAAACTGCTAGGGATTGTAATTGAACTCAGAACCAACCTTCTCTGTGAGCACAAGGTGCAGTAATAAGTTTACCCAGGCTCTTCTAAATAACATGGTTGTCAGGCTTGCGAGATAGATGAGCATAGTAGCACAAGCCTGGAGTCACTACTATCTTGCCAATCTGCTAGGAACTGGCTCATTCAAAAATGCTTTCCTGGAAATGTACCTAACTGTGTATGCATAGGTGCACTTGTTCTCCATCGTGGGAGGTATTAATGTAAATGGCTGTTAGGAAGCAATCTTAGGGAAATGAGGGAATATTCAATTATCATTAGGGAACTTCTTGTTCAATTTCCATTTTTATCGAGGGTCATGTTGGGGCTTTGGGTGGGGGGAAGACAGGATAAAAGGAAAGTTTCTGTTGATACTGGATAATCTTTGATTTGATAACAAAGGGGATGTGCTTACCCTCTTGCTTACCCTTAATGACACAATGTCATCCTGTCATTAAATCCTAATGAAAGCCTAATTGTTCTGTTGGGATAAAATGATGTGTCTCATTTCCGTACACTGCATTTGCTCTGTCCTTGTTACAAATAAATTCAGTTATACTAAATTCACTATTCTTCCAGATTTGTCCAGGGGCTTAGAAGACAGCACTTCAACTAGGCTTAATTCTTTATTTTTGTTTTCAGTAAAACAGGCTCTTTCAGTAAAAGCATTGTCACAAAGCGCTTGCTCTTCTTAGAATTTTCTTTTTTTTTGTTTTATTTTGTTTTTTTAAAAGCAAAAATGTGAACGTGGTTCAAAATAAAATATTTTAGAAACGGTTGAAGTTTCCAATCCCAGCCTTCTTTGCTTTGTTTCTGCTCCCTCAGTGGAACCCCTCTGCCCTTTTCTGATTTTGCCTTCATATTACTAGTTGAGTAGTGATTGATCTTTTCACATCTTCTGGTTTAACAAGAAGGATTAAGTTTACTTCCACTAGCCTTTTCATAGTCTCCTGATATAACATGTAGTTATTTTCAATTACTGTTGTCCTTGCTATTTCTATATCATGTTTAATCCTCCCCTTATTGGCCTATCAATCCACTGCATGTCTCTTGCTTCCCACAGGGCAACGTGAGATGTGCCCACTCAGGCCCTTTTTCTAAGTGCAATTTTTTTCTCTTCACTTTCCATTCTTATTCAGCTATGTCATTGTTTTTTGCATTGTCAAGTTTAATTTGCATTTGCTCTAGCACCAGCATTACCTTACTTTGAGATTTTTTTCCCATGTTGAGAATAATGCAGATTTTCACAACTAGGACATTACTAAATTATTTAGTGTAGATCCATGTGGCCTCTATTATAGCAGTGTGACAACCGCTGTAATACTCAAAGGAACTTGGAGTCTGGTTCAGATGAATGACCTTCCTTTAAATGGCTTGGTCAAGTTATGTGATGGCTTAGATGTGTAATATACAGGTAAAATCTTTCACATATAGTTATTTCTTTTTGTTTCAACTGAAATTCCTATTATCTTGCTTGAATCACTTCAGATTTTTTCAAAGTTCTAATTGCATGCTTTGTGCTGTTGATTCTCCTTACTTTCTGTGAAGATCCATTCTGCTCTTGTTGGGGATAGGTTGCTCTCTAGACAGGCTAAGTCAGTCATCCAGAGATTAGCACATTGCCCTGCCGGTTGCATTCCCTGTGGGATCCAATGTACTGGCTGATTTCCTGCCCTCCTCTTCCCTTCGTGCTTTTCTTCCCTCTTTTGATTTTTGTTCCAATTATGCCAGTAACTTTGTAAAAAAGGGTGAATGACAGAGAAACTATGTGAGTCCCTGCAAGGTTGAGTGTTTTTGTTTTGCCCTCAGAACATAATGGGTTAGTTAAAGCCTGTTGCATGGAAAATCATTTTTACAAATAATGTAAAGAGAACACATGTTATACATTCCATAGGAAGAGTTCCAAGAAGACAAACACACTTTCCCCAGTTTCTCTCACCCCTACATCCCATTCTCTCTGCCCTTTCCTGCTTTTATCAAACTTTGCCAAGATATATATATGTATATATATTTTATTTTATTTATTTTTATTGGAAACGCAGATGTACAGAGAGGAAGATCTTGCATTCACTGGTTCAGTCCCAAGAAGACTTCATGGCTGCTGCTGAGCCAATCTGAAGCCAGGAACCTCTTCCTGGTCTCCCACAAGGGTGCAGGGTCCCAAAGCTTTGGGCCATCCTCGGCTGCTTTCCCAGGCCACAAGCAGGAAGCTGGATGGGAAGTGGAGCTACCAGAATTAGAACTGGCCCCCATATGGGATCCCAGTGTGTTGAAGGCGAGGACTTTTTTTTTTTAAGATTTATTTTTATTATTTTTTCATTGGAAAGGCGGATATACAGAGAGGAGAGACAGAGAGGAAGATCTTCAGTCCGATGACTCACTCCCCAAGTGAGCGCAACGGCCGATGCTATGCTGATCCGAAGCCAGGAGACTTTGCCAGGTCTCCCACGTGGGTGCAGGTTCCCAAAGCTTTGGGCTGTCCTTGACTGCTTTCCCGGGCCACAGGCAGGGAGCTGGAAGGGAAGCGGGGCTGCCAGGATAGAACCGGCGCCCATATGGGATCCCGGGCGTGCAAGGTGAGGCCCTTAACCACTTGCGCCACCGTGCCGGGCCTGAAGGCGAGGACTTTAACCAATACGCTGTCACGCCAGGCCCGCCAAGATATGATTTTAATCTACTCTATATTCACAGGCCTAATATACCACTAAACATAAGATTCGGCAAGGAAAAATATAGGAAGACCATTGCCAATAAATTTAATTCTACTCTGATCCATCCTTTTTTTTTTTTTTTTTTTTTTGTAGGGTGCCTTCTTTTCATCCTTTAAAAAAGCCTTTAGGAATTCTTTGTTTTTAACACTGCACAGTTCATTCTTCTTGGTACTGATTAGATTCCTGTAACTTGGAGAGTCATCTTCTTTTAAGTCTGAGAATGTTTGTAGTTCTTCCCTCGTCTAGTTTCTTTGTTTCCATGCTGAAAATCCCAATACTCCTTTCTTAGACCTCCTGGGCTTATGGTCTATGAAGCCTGTCTTTTCTTGTGCACTTAGTCTGTTGTTTAGTAGATTTCTCCAACTTTGCTTCCAAGCTTTGTATTGAATTTTTTGTTTAAGCAGTCGTGCACATCCTGAGAGATTTTTTTTATATTATCTCATAATTGCTTTTTAAATATCCCATTCTGTTTTGCAGTTAATAAATATCCTTAACTTATTCCGGAGGATATTAAATAGATTTTCTTTTTCAAGTGTCTATTGTTCCTTAAGCTATCTCTGTCCCTATATATCCACAATTTCCACAGTGTTTGCTCATTCTGTCCTATGGTAGACTCTCTTGTCATATTAGTTTTCTGGTGGCCTGCAGTGTATGTGTGTGTAGAAGAAATGAACAACAAGGAGGCTGTCGGGTAGTTCTTTTTAGGCAGTCAGTCTTATCAATGGCAGGCCTTAAGTGTTGCAGCTTAGGTTATGTGTGGTAGTTGAAGCATCCTGACATTTGAGAATGAGGTGTTAATATTGATGATGACAGACTGTCCTAGGTCTCCTCAGATACTCTGATTGACTGGAAGCCAGTGCTTGGCTTCAGGCCAGACCAGCAGAGAGCCAGGAAAGAGCACAGCCCATGTGAGGTCCACTGAGCTGTAATTAGGCCTCTCTTTTAGCAGCACTTGCCTTTTCCGCTCTGAGTTGTACCTGTCATTTCTGAGACCTGTTTGTTTCTGGGGTAGATTAGCAGGTCTGCTTTGCTTCGCGGCAGTTCCCCTTTTGGGCTGTGGTTTCCTTGCTGCCGTTCTTAAGGCAAAGAGCTGTTCTGATATCATTCATCTTTCAACGGCTTCTTCTCAACTGTCCTTGTGATGATGTGTTTGCACCTTTGTATTCGGTTAGCATCATTTGGAAGGTACTTTGCACAGGATGGAAAATGTATGTATAAATTTGCTCATCCTAGCATAGCGAACCACAGTACGTCCTTTTTTTTTTTAAAGAAGAGATTTTATTATTCTTGTGAATGGTATCCTTTGTAGTTCTTCAATTTATCTGCAATAATTTTTAGCCTCATACTGAAAATCATCAGATACATAAATTTTCATAAACATTTTATTAATTAGGGAGAACCAACACAAAATTTACTTGGAAAACAGGTGTATTCTGCTCTCTATATTCCTTAACTGATTTGCCAGTTTCTGTTTTATTTAGTCTGAGTGAATTAAGTCAGTTAATGATTTAACAATTCTATTTTTCCTCTCTTTATTGACAAAAACATGAATAGGACATCTCCAGTAAAAAAAAAAAAAAGTCTTTCTTTTCTCTCAATATATAAATGGGCACAAACTGCAGGACTAGACCTACCTAGGGAGAAATACAACACTCAATGAATATATAGTCTGTGCAATGACAGATTCCAGTTAAAATCTGTGTTAGAAAAGAATTAAAATTATGTGTTACAGAAACAGTGTTGCAGGATGTGTGCTTTTAGGAGTAGGCACTACACTCACAGTGAAGACGAGGCTGTCCCCTTTGCTCAGATTTGACGCCACGCTCCCATCCTGACTCGTGTCCTCCAGTGCAGACCTTGGGAGCAGTAGTGGTTGAATTTGGGGTTCCTGCCACTTGTGATGAGATCCACACTGAGTTCTGCTGTAGGGAGTGGAACAGTGGGTGGGAGCACTCTGCCACTCAAATAAATGAATCTTAAAAGGTGGATGCTCTTGTAAACTTTTGGCAGGAGCAACAGAGTTTATTAGAAAGATTTTACTTTCTTTTTTAATGATTTATTTATTTTATTATAAAGTCAGATTTACAGAGAGGAGAAACAGAGAAAAAGATCTTCCACCTGCTGGTTCAGTCCCAAGAAGCCTCCGTGGCTGGAGTTGAATCAATTTGAAGCCAGGAGCCAGGAGATTATTTTGGTTTTCCCATGCGGGTGCAGGGTCCCAAGGCTTTGGGCCATACTCGACTGCTTTCCCAGGCCACAAGCAGGGAGCTGGAAGGGAAGTGGAATAGCTGGGACATGAACTAATGCCTATATGGGATCCCTGGCCTGCAAGATGAGGACTTTAGCCACTAGGCTACTGTGTTGGGGCCCATGGATTTTGCTTTCAGAGGTCCTTAGCATTTAATTTGGTGATTCTTTGTTTTACTAAATTCAGATAAGAAAAATGTCAAATTAAGAACAAAGTTTCTTTTTAAAATGTGTATTATAGCATTACCCCTTAAGATAACCAACATAAAGGAAAGCTAAATATCATCCGTATATTCTTACCCTGTAATATTGTTCATATAACAAAATAATGTTTATGAATGATTTTTACTGAATTGGTGAAACACCTAGATGTAATTTAGGACTAATAAAATGGTAGCAATCATATAAGTATTAAGATCTAAGCCATTTGGGGCCAGTGTAGTAGGCTAAGTCTCTGCCTGTGGCACCAGCATCTAATATGGATGTCTGTCCAAGTCCTGGCTGCTCCATTTCCCATTCATGTCTCTACGTATGCTCTGGGAAAGCAGCAGAGGATGGTTCAATTCCTTTGGCCCCTAAGCCTATTTGTGAGACCTGGACAAAGCTCCGGGTTTCTGGTTGCTGGCTTTAGATCAGTCCAGCTCTGGCCATTGTGGTCATTTGGGCAGTGAACCAACAGATGAAGGATCTCTCTTTGCCTTTCAAAGAAAAATCAAAATAAATCTTAAAAAAATAGTTTAGTTTATGCATTCAAGAAGGAAAAAGTAGAAGGCACGATATTTAAAATTGTAGTGGTCTCTTGTTGGTTAAATTGGGTGAGATTTGTTTTTGTGCTTTTTAGCATATTTTTTTCTCAGATATTTTGTAGTGAATATGTTTGAGTATGCCAAAAAAAAAATGGAGGGGGTAACACTTTAACTTTCCTGTCTGAAACGTCATCAAATGAGCTATATAGCCTTCCATCCCACCCCCTCCCCCAAACTTTTTTCTTTTCTGTTGGAGAGTGACAAGCACCTGGTATGGAGTAGTAGATGAGGTGTTTTCCATTATTGGAAGTGTCTTTGATGCCTTTAGAAAAGCCCGTTTATTATGTTAGATTTGCTCCTTTTCTCCATCTGTATCTCACACGGGATGTCTAATGTGTGATCTATGTCAGCATTAGCTAAAGAAATGAATTCTCCAGTAAGGAAGCTACAGTTGGATCTTGGAATGCAATTAAAGACAAGAAGACCAACAAGGGACTGGGAATTGGACTGTTTGACTTAGTCCTATCCAATTCACTTGGGCTGGTTTTTCTTGGTGGAGAAATGAGGGCTTTGAATTGAGTGATCTCTAATGTCCCTCTGAGTCTTTCATTTCAGCATTGCATGCATTCTACCGTGGTATAAACCCAATGAAACTGAGGTACAGAAATGATTCACTACACTGTGTGTGTTCTACTGGTATGTTTCATTATCAGTTTCTGTTTCTTAAAAAGAGAGCATGGACTTTGTGAGTTAATAGTTTTACCTGTCTGTTTGGACAGTGAGAAAACAGAGAAAACAACAAATCCAAGGTGAGTGACATTGTTCCAGGATTTCCTTGCTAGCTATATTCTGGGTTTAGAAAGGACACAATTTAATCTCAGAATCACAGGGTGGACTGAGTTATTTTGGCCCACAGAGAAAATGAATAAGTGATAAATTTGGTACATATTGTTCCTCTGCAATAAAGTGTGCCAATCAGTGGAATTTTATGTTAAAAACAGAGCCCATTATAGGACAGGTGCTAGTGCTTTGTGCGATGAAAGCTTTGTGGGTTGTGTTGGCTTCCTCCTTTCCTAAATCATTGCTGTTGCTGCTCCCCTTCTGCTCCTCCCATTACAAAAAGATCCGAAGTAGGAACTGCTGTATTATTTCAGATTACAAGAGTAATGCCTCCCTACTGCAGAAAATTAGAATTAAAAAATAATACAACAGAAAAGTACAAAAAATAAAATAGCATTTATCCTGCCAAAACAGCAGGATGTTTGATTAATGCATGGGGTTGTTTTTTCCCCTATCTTCTTCATTATGTTCCCATATTCATAAATGCATGCACACACAAAATCACTGCATTCAGAAATAGCATTTTGTCGTTTCCTCATATTGCACCATGTCCATAGAAGTCTACATCATCATTTGCAATTCTGGCATCAGATTGCTTTGTGTTGATGAAATATAGTTTGCTTATATCATTGCCTTTGATGTTCCTTTTGTTGGTTTCCAAATTTGATTGTGACAATGAAAATCTTGCTGTGTACCTTGCTGTGAAATTTATGAAATGTATTTTTGTATCAGAAATGTACATATGTATGTGTATTTAAGGATATTTCCAAAAACTCATGGAGATGGAATTAAATTTAAATTTTATTTTGTGGCAAAATATTTTTGAAGTGTATGTGTTTGCATTTGAAAAGTGAGTCTCCGGTTAAATGCAGGTATGATCTGTTCAGAAAGCCATGTATGGTGAACTTTAGTGAATGATTAGTACGAGTTCAGTTCAGTTTCTTCTCTTGTGATGCATTCTATCTTGCTTCTTTATCAAGGCTTTTTTTTTTCTGATAAAAAAAAAACCTGCAGTAGAGTTTGGTCCTTATTTCCACAGTGCTTTACTAAATTGCAGGTGTCCCAGACGAACACCTGTAAGTGCCACCATTCCAGTTTTCCTGGCATGAAACTGGGGCTTTGGGTAATATTCAGTTTTCAGTATGTATTTGTTTTATGCTTCTACCCTGGTCCCAAACAAACCACTTCTACCCTCAGATTTTTCCACCTGCTATACTAGACCAGGATGATAAAATACCATGCACAATTGTTCTTGAGCTCAGAAAATTGATTTTTCTGAGTTTAAGCTGGCATCATGAGTTGTTAACCTTGTTAGAAAAATACAAGTTGGATTTATGATTCCCTTACACAGGTAATTGGGCTCTAATTCTAAATTCTGAGCCAATTGATTTACACTCTATTGCATTATAACATAACAAAAGCGCAATTGGGTCCAGGTGATATATGAATTTGAACTTCCAATTATGTAATGAATTATTTTCAGGTTTTAATAAGTGATTCCTAGGTTAACATCAGCCTGTCCTGGTTCCCTCTTCTTCCTTTCCAATGTGTTCACATTGCTCCTTTGGTCCTGCCCCATTTGCTTTTCTTTTTCCTTGCCTAACCTTGAAAGCATTAGGGATAGCTTGCTTTAGGAATCCAAACACTATGTCTGAAGAATCATAAAAGGAATTTCATGCCTCATCCATCCCTGGAAACTCTTGACAACAATAGTTTTCAGCCCATACATACTTTTGTCAGGTTGTTGTGACTGAATTGCTTATACTATTTGCTATTAAACCACAAGATATGTAGGTTGCTTTCTTGGCATTTGAAAATTCATCTGGGAAGTTTCTTCTGGAACACCGTGTCGTCTTTCTCCTTTCATGGGATTCTACTATAGGCATTTTGGATAGACTCACTTTGCCTTTTTCTTTTTTTTTTTTTCTCTCCTTTTGCAATAATTTCCCCCATGATAATATCCTCCATTGTATTTATTTTCATCTGGCTATAGTCTGTGTATCTCTGTAAAACATATCAAGCTATTTTTTGAAGAAGAGGTGGCTATAAATAAATAGCACATTCTGCTGGAATCAGTTTTTGGTAAGCTTTACGACTTATAGTGCAACCAGAGGCAGTTAATTAGAATGTATATTTCAAGCTGTGATTTGTTTATTTGTTTGTTTATTGGCAACCCATGTTCCTTTGAGCAAGGAACGCTTTTCAGTGAGGCTTTAAGCATTTTTTGGGGAGATCAACGACTGAAGCAAAGGACAAGGGAAAATTTGGGGAATGAACTCTGCACTGAGGGGGCAGAACACCCGAATCTCATCTCACTCTTTATAGGAGCCCTGGGACTAATCATTCCTCTGACTCTTCCGATCCACATTATTTCTTATTTTCCAAGGCACTTCCAAATTTAAAGGGTTCTGGGAGGTCTATGGAGTAGCAGTGAAAACTGCACTGGATGAATTAAATATAGAAATAAAAATTAAACCTAAGCTGATGAATGATCCCTTAAAATGACTTGGTTTGGACGATTGCATCGTGTATCAGAGTGTCCAGGTTCCTGTCCAGCTCAGCTCCTGATTCTAGCTTTTTGGTTCTACACACTCAGGAGAGCAGCCTCTGGTGGCTCAAGTACTTGTGTCACTGCCACCCCAGGGGGGGAACCCAGACTGAATTTTATACTCTTGACTATGTTCTTTTCCAGCCCTGAATGATGTCTGCATTTGGGTAGTGAACAAGTAAATGAGAATTCTTTATTTTCTATGCCTTTCAAATTAAAAAAAGTTTTTAAAAAGTTTATATGTATGTAAAGCTCTAACTTTAGAGAAAATTCTGGCCTGTGACCCAATGATTCACTTTATTTTGTACTTTTAGCTCCCATTCTTCTAAAAAGCAAATCATTTGCAACAGAGTATTAAAAACCACTCTACTGGGGCTGGCATTGTTGTGTTCAGTCATGGACTGTGAAGCCTTCATCCCCTATTGCTGGGTATTCGTGTCCTCGATACTCCACTTTCAATCTTGTTTCTCCAGTGGGCTGGAAAAAGTAGCAGCAGATGACCAAGTATTGAGTGCCTGCCAATCACAGGGGGAACCCGATAAAGCTCTTAGCTATAGTCTGGCTCAATATTGGCCACTGCAGCCAACTGTCAGGATGGGGTAGTGGAGGCAGTGAAATAGCAGATAGATCAATCTCTCTTCACTGTTTCCCACTTGGCCTCTCATCCTCTCTCTCCCTCTCTGTTACTCTAGTTTTCAAGGCAAATAAATAAATCTTATTAAAACAAACACTCAGTGGGTTGGCACTAATGCTTGAGACACCAAGGTCTCATGTGGAATTATGTGGGTTCAGATTTCAGTTTTGGTGCTGACTTCAGGGGCATCAGATGATGGCTAACATACTTCGACCCCTGCCATTCACAAGAAACCTGGACTGAGTTTCCAGCCAGATCATAGTAGGACCGATTGGAAGGGTCTCTTGCTCACTGTCTATCTGGCCTCTCCAATAAGGAATTAAAATATTTTAAAAAAATTAAATGCTCAGGTATTCGATGACTCTACCTTGTTCCAAAGATATTATAGGTAGTAGACTCTCCTCTCACATGCCTTTGCATAAGGGTCTGCCTGTACTCCTGGTGGCTGCTGAAGTGACAGATCTGTGGAGGGTCATGTAGGGTTATGAAGGAAACATGAAAAATGATGGAAGGTAGCTGTCAGGATAGATGGGTATTGCATGAAACAAATCACCTTGCTCAATCTAGAACCACTTCTTGAGCATGAGCAGTTCTGAGCTATTTTGAAAATAGACTAGATCATTATAATTGCTGAATGACAAAATTGCAGCTTTTGCTGTCTCTGCTCTTGAGTAACTTTAAGAATATGTATTTTCTGCTAAGTTGTTTTAAGTAAAATGACTTGAATTAAGACCAGGTGAATAGAGTAAAAAACTTATGTTTTATGGTTTGGTTTTGTTTTCTCATCATTCCTCTTGAAGCTATGACTACTGTGTTTCATCTGTGCCTTCTAAGAACGTTAGTGAGTTTCTTTACCTTTCAAAATTTTCTTTTAAAAATGCTTTGGATTTGAAAGACAGAGTTAGAGAGAAAGAGAAAAGGAGAGGGAAGGAGAAAAAGAGAAAGAGAGAGAGTGAGTTCTGTTTTACTGCAGATATGGCCTCAAGGGCCAGGGCTATACCAGACCAAAGCCAGGAGTAAAACGCTTCATCCAAGTCTCTCAGGTCACTGCAGGGGCCCAAGCACTGGCCTTCTTCCACTTCTGTTCCAGGTGCTTTTAGCAGGCTAAATCAGAAGTGTAGCAACATGGAATGCTTGCTGTTATAGGCTGCGGTTCACCCAAATAATGCCACAACTCAACCAACCTTTAGAATTGCAATCATCTCATTTAATTTTTTTTTCTGACTTCCTTTATGTTAAACAAAATGCTTCCTTAAAAGTTTTCAAAAGAAGTTTAATTTTTTTCTTTAATTTTTATAAAATTCTTATAGAATGTTTAAAAATATTTTAAAATGTTTAAAATGCCTTTTCTGGCTAAATAAGCTAGTCAATTTAGGTTCTTGCAATTAATATGTAAGAACATCTTTTATGGAACTAAATCTAAAAGTGTCTTACATTTTATTGTGAACATAGCAAAACGTTTTATTTGTTGGTAATCTTTGATGAAGGGAAATGACTGAACATCTGACTATACTCAAAAAACTTTTTCTTAAACTTAGGCAGTTAACAGATTTCCTTCTTAGATAAACACAACAGAATTAATCAAATTTAATACCAATTTCCTTTGTTGATTTAAAAATGTTATTTACATACATACATGCATATATGTATAAATAACTTTACATTTTTAGGCCTGCATTACTTCCCAATTTGTTGATAAGCAATAGAAAATTGCTTGCTTATTCTGGTAATCATCCATTTTCTTAGTTGCAAATACTGCTAAGTAGCTTTCTTTCAATGTGACTCTGCTGCTTGTTAAAAGAATATTTAAGATCATTCCATTAAAAAACAAGTATCCAAATTTGGTAAAGTTCTTTTTGACCATCTGGGCTCCTGCAAGTGTTGGAAAAAAAAAATCTAGGACACTATCAGGCATGTCACCAATAGCTAGTAATTTGGGAGTAATTTAATGTGTTGGAAGGCAGCTATTTTAAGTCTAGATATTTCAAGTGCACTTTATTTATTTTAATCTGGCAACATATGGATTGGAAAATTCTCAAGGTAAGTTTTTGGTTGCGAAATCATTTGTAATTATGATCACTACTCAAATCCATTGTAATCAGTGACAGGTGGGGAATTGTTTTTGAATTAGGGAGTACCGTGATGTCTATAGCTTTTTTGTTTTTAATCTATTTGAAGTTGCTATTGAAACTGTATGATAAAATATCACATACACGCACATATATATGGAAAATGTAGGGAGTGGCATGCTAGAATAATTTTACTAAAGAGTCCATAAAGGAGCTAAATATAACCTAACTATAGAACATCACAAATCTGGTAATAATTTTTAGATATACCAGGGTCGAGTGAAGATTAGGAAAGACATTCCTTTGAAGAAATGTGAGTTATTTGAAATAAAATTGTCTCCAAGTTAAGAAACATAGGTTTCTATCTGCCAAATCCTGCTTATCATGGGAATTTACACTCTGCTTGTTTTTTTGTTTGTTTGTTTTGTTTTAAATTATTTATTATAGTTTTGACAATCTTTACATAGTTAATTGGGGTAAAAAGATTCAAGGGCTATAGGAAAGTGGGTAAGACTATTATTTCCATGTTGTCTCCTTCATGTTTAAAGGGAGGTATTAAGGGAGAAGGCCCACCCAATTTCCCACCCTCCCCGGGTCCCAGATGTAGTGCATGCTCCGAGGTTCTTGCTCAAGTGGTTTTGATAGTTCACCAGTTATAAATCGCTGCCAATCTTGCCACTCCAAGTACTATGAGGTCTTTGAAAAATCCACTGATTGACATAATTCCTCATAGAGTCTCCGTTTGCCCCGTATTTCGCTGCCAGCATATAGCTGAGATGGTTGATTGACCTGTTCTGTCTTCTCTCTTTTCTTGGTTAGGGTTCTGAGTCCAGCATTTTGATTGGGGAGCTCTCCAAGGAAACTTTGTCTGAGGTGTTCTCAGACCAGATTCTTGTATGTACTAGCAAGTACAGGGCCCAGCACAGTCCATCGCGCCAATCAGCTGGTGGTTGCAATCGCTGGGTTGGTTCCGAATCTGCTTGTTAATGTCTATTGGAAATTTCCTTGACAGGCAGAGGGCATGAAGCACTATTTAAACAAATTTGCTTGGAGACCACTGGTTTTGGAAATCAACATGTTCTAGAAAGAAACCTTTCCGAGCCCTGCTGAACTGTTCCATATCTGTTAGTTGCCTTTACAAATACCAGTGGCAATAGACACAATGAAGATTCCAGATCCTAAAGATATCAGGTAATTCTAAAGACAGTCAGGAAGAGTTGTTTCCAAAGGCAAAGAAACATGTTAAGGGTGGTGCACTGAGGTAACCATTCTTGACTTTGTGGCTGAAGAAAGCATGTCTCTCAAACGCTGTTTGCAAGGCTGTCGGATGCACGAAGAATATGGGCCCAGGGATGCAAAGAGCTTGATTTCATTCAGAAATAGTTGATCTAACAGGGATGATAAGACATGAGATGTTCATGTCCCATGTTAGAGCCTGGATCCCATTTCTAGCTGTCTTCCAATTCCTATTGATTGCTTGTGCTCACCTGGGGAAGCAGTAGGTGATGCCTCAAGTTCTGGAGTTCCTGTCTGTCGGGTAGGAGATGTGGTTTGAGTTCTTAAATCTTAGGTCAACCTGGTCCACTTCCAGCTGTTGCAGGCATTGGGGGATGAATCAATTGATAAGGGATTTCTATTTGTCATTTTCTCTCTCTCAATCTCTCTGCCTTTGAAGTAAGCATAAAAGTCTTTTCAAAAACACTATTTTTGATCCCACTCTAAAATTGGTGACAACTGTTTGAGACTTGGCACTTATTCATTTACGAAATAACATCTCTTGCTGTCTATTCCCCCAGGCAACTTAAAGATAGTAATTCCTGAACTTACAAGTCTTTTCTTTTAGGAAAATCATCCAAATCTAATTATAATTTGGGGATAATTTTAGTGTGCTTTAAGAATATACTGTTCAGGCAATATCTGTCACACCTATAGGTGAACATTAAAGTCAGACTGGTTGAGATATAAATTACTGGTCTCTCATTTATTAGACAGTTAACCTTGGGCAAGCTTCATGGTACTTCAACTGCAGTTTCTTAATGTGTCACAGTTTCCTAAATTTGTTTGCAACTCCATAATTTTGAGGCGTCAAGTAGGATTCCACATTCCTCACTCACTCACTCTTAAGCTTCAGCAATTCTTTATAACTAAATAAATAAATAATTGGACCTCTATTAGCATCTCATTTATTATGAATAAGAGTTTAGGCTTACAAACAAAAATTTGAGTGTGATTCTCCTATTTTTAGCAGTAAGTGTTATAATTAAATGAGATAAGTCAGGAAAAACAAGATTGCAGAAACTATCCAACACTGTGTAGACAAACATTGTCCCAAACTATATGGAATCACTTCTGTAAAGGAGAGATTGTACATGCTGTAAAAGCTTGACCTGGAGGCTTGATCACCTTAGGTAACTTGGGAAAGCTTCTCGTGGCAAGTAACAATTGAGTTAATATGGAGCAGAAGTAGAGAAATGGAGGAAGACACCTTAAGTGCAAAGAAAGCAATAGACAAAGACCCAGTCACAAGGAAGTAGATTTGGACACATCACCCAAGAGAGGGCCTTGTACCCCTGTAAAATGAGAGTTAGATTTTTTGTGAAAGGCAGGGAAAGGTCAGTTGTTAAAAGGCTGGATTGACATGGTAAAGATTCCAGGGTTATCGTCACAAATACAGTGTTTTCTTCATTTGCACTTGGAGTTGTTTCTCCATCTGGGATGAATTTTCTCTGAATTTTCTGAGTGATGACTAGAGGTCTCTGGAATATGCAGCCACCTTTTATCATTTTTTTAACACTTGAGTTGTAAATATTTCATAAAGATGGAAAGCTTTGTTTTATAAACTGAGTCTGAGCAGGAAGATGTTATCTCAGTGACGTGTGTTTGAGTGTGTCTGTGTGTGTGTCTTTGTATATAGTTATAGATATGTAGATATAAAGATGTATCTATATATGTAAATTTTTTTAGGAAAGGGTTTGAATTAAGAATCTGAAAGTATAGACCTGGCTGTTAGAGATTTTGCAAGTGGCCATCAGTTCTACAGTTGTGTCTTTGAAGACCTTACACACTTCAGTGTGGTGGACATTTTCCTTTGGGACTGTTTGCTGGTTACTGTCCATCTCCTACTCTCCTACTGTGATAGGGCGGACGTTTGTATCTGTATCACTTCACTTCTCATGACTATGAGCTCCAATTTGGTTAGGTCCATGATAGATCTTGGAAAGACATCGGGTGATTTTGGAGAAGAGGGGTAGCAGATAATTGCTTTCACTTCATTCTGCCTTTTTCCTCTTGTTTCTGATAGGATCAGTGCCCCATTTGTGGCTCCGGCTTATTGCAAGAGTCCCCCTTTCTCCATTTATCTCACCATGCTGTGGGGTCATGTTCCTTTCCTTTGTTCTTTTAGGTCCAGGGTATTAAAAGCATGGTGCTGCAGCTGGTCCCAGGTGCTTCAAAAATCCTTTATATCACCCTACCTGCACCTCTGAAAAGAGTTCCTTCACCTCATTTTCCTTAAAGTTGTAGATGACTGTGACTTCTGCCTCCTGCCAGGATTCTGACTGATACAATCAGGGTTTGTTTTTCTGCTACTCATTTCATTTGTTCCCTTCCAAAATCCTAGGTGAGCTTCAGATTGAGACAATTGGGGACCAGAAGAATGATGGTAAAATTCCCTGGATTATATGAGTTCACTCTCCTCACTTTGGGCTCAAAATAGATTGGTCTCTGGAGAAAGGAAGGGCACTGTTTGTCATCATCTGTCTTCGGGGCTGTCATTCAGGCCCTAATTGGACTCCCTTAAATTTCATTCTGTTCCTGCTTGTCATGTTTCTGGGCTCCTGAGAGATTTCTTGCCATGTGTGTTCTGAAGCAAGACATTTTGACACAGGAATTTTGATGCTCTGAATATTTTGATCTTCAGAGTCGAAGGAAAAGGATTTAGGTCACAGGAAAACCAGAAACCTTTTGCACCCTCCTGAACCTGCTATTCTGTCCTAACTTCACCTTCACTTGAACATTTTTTCTTTTACTTCTCAAAAATGGAAATCATATTATATATGCAAGAGTCAACAACTCAGTGTAAAGGAGTCCCACAGACCTGTCATCCAGCATTCGTGATGATTGGCCCATCTCTCAGCGCACAGCTTTCTTTTTCTGTTTTGTTGCAATGCCTAAAGTGAATGCTTTACCTTGTTCTCTGTTACTTCATCTGTGTTAGTTTATTTCTTTAAGGGATAAGGATATGAATCGCAATGCAATGCACATACAATACAATGAACACTTGTTCTTCAATATCTAATAAACATGCATGGTTGACTTTCATTCCCTCAAAATTTTCTCCAGTTGGATTTTTCACACCAGAATCCATAGAATATCCATGTGCTGCCTTTGGTTATTGCTCTCTACCTTAAAATTGTGTTATTGCAGTCTAACAAAAATATGGCATGAGTATTTGAATTTTTAAATGTGTATGTCATTGACTTGTTATAAAATGAGCAACTTGTGTAATGACTACTTAGCCAAACATTCAGAACACAACTCTGCCACGCTGGAGTTCATTAAGTGTATCCCTACTCACCCTCCACATACACCAAAAAATATCTGCTATTCTAATATCATAGATTATTTTCTGTGTTTTTGAATGTTATCGGTGTGAATGGAATTACCTAGCATGTCACAATTTGAATTTGATTTTTTGGGAAAATCATAATTTGGAAAGTCAAGCTATTGAAATGCAATTTGTATATAAGAAATTGTGCTTAAACTGTATTGTTCACAGTGTTTTGAAGGAAGTGTGCATACAGAAACCCACCACCACAGTCAAAACACATAGTGTTTTTTGCTTGCTCCCAATTTTTCCTTAGTCCATATTGTCATCATTTCCTAGTTTTACTCCCAGCTCTGAGGAAGCCATTAGTTTGTTTGCTGTTACTATATATTGTTCTGTATTTTCTAGAGGTTTTACCCAATTAAATCAAACAAGTATAAACTAATTGCTTCGGTGAGTATAGTCATCTACATCTATGTAGCCACTTGTACTAGAAGTTTGTTCTTTTTAATTGCATTAAAAAATATTCTGCTTTCGCTGCTGGTGGTACATGGGAGACTGAGGATGCAGACTGGCAAGCGGCCTGCTAGGGGTGCTGATAGGATGTGCAGGTCCCTGGGGGGTTCACACCCAGGCAGGTGGAGCAAGCCTAGGAATTTCCCTACATGCTTGACCCCGGGGGTGGGCAGTATGGGGTGGGAAAAGGGATGGGGTGGTTTACTAGGTTAGAATGCTGGTGAGGTGTGCTGGTAGACCGGGCTTGGGGAACTGACTTGGATCTTGGGTGAGTGGAGGGCCTGGGTCCCAGGCCAGCACATAAGTCAGGAGCTATGTCCCTAATGAGCAAGCAGAACTCCAGGCCACATCACTGGAAGACTGGGCTTGGGAAGACCGAGCTGGAGTCACAGATGCCACAATATGGGCCTGTATAGATGGCCATTTTGAAACAATTAATGGTTTTCCCAAGTAGCGTTGCTGTTTACATTGACACGGTCAATGTATGACTATGACACTTGCTCTGAATTCTCACGAACCCTTGAGAAAATTTTTGTTTTTATTTTAGTTGTAATAGATGCTTGCTAAAGTTTGTGTTTGCATTTTCTTAATCTTTCTCTTGAGCATTTCAGACACTTATTTGCCATTTGTGTGGTTTCCTCTGTGAACTTTTCAGAGTTATGACTTCCTTTCTTTTTTCTAAAGATTTATTTATTTTTATTACAAAGTCAGATATATAGAGAGGAGGAGAGACAGAGTGGAAGATCTTACCTCTGATGATTCACTGTCCAAATGACCGCAACGCCCAGTGCTGTGCTGATCTGAAGCCAGAGCTAGGCGCTCCTCCAAGTCTCCCACGTGGGTGCAGGATCCCAAGGCTTTGGGCTGTCCTCGACTGCTTTCCCGGGCCACAAGCAGGGAGCTGGATGGGAAGTGGGGCTGCCGGGATTAGAACTGGCGCCCATATGGGATCCTGGCTCATTCAAGACGAGGACTTTTAGCTGCTGGGCCACGGCTCCGGGACCTGACATCCTTTCTTCTTAGGAGTTTGTAACTGTATTCGGGACATTTTGCCAGATATGTATATTTTAGGTATTTTCTTTTTTCATGGCAGGCACTGAGACACAGAGATTTAAGTTGCTGTTTGAGATGCCTGTCTCCCATATTGGAATTCATATTTTTGTCCTGTCATTTGTTCTTCTGATCCAGCTTCCTGCTAATTTGTACCCTGAGAGGCAACAGCAGATGTGTCTTCTGCTTGGCCCTGTGGAGCTCTTTGCTCGTGCCTGTGGCAAGCCCAGCCCTAGCTGCATCCATGTTTACGAAGTGAACCAGCAGATGGAATGAATAATCTCTCCCTCTGTCTCTGCTTTTCTCTCTCCTTCCTTTCCTTGTCTTTCCTTTCCCTTCCCTCTTTGTCACTTTGCCTTTGAAATAGATGAAAATACATAAATATTTCTTTAAGTACCAGAAATGTTTCATTTTGGCTTATACTTTTAGTGCCATTATGGTAAATCTTCGTTTGACGTAACAATATCTTTTTTCTTCTTCATTATTATTACTACTATTACTACTATTATTATTATTATTATTTTATAATACATTTCCATAGGCCCTGGGCCAGAGCTGAGTATTGTGGCACAGCTGATTAATCTGTAGTTTGCAGGATGCTTGTATCTAAATCAGAGTATCTGGCTATAGTCCAGTTTGTTTTGTTTCCAGTCTACATATTTTGGAGTCAGTGGATGGATGGCTGAAGTCTTGGGCCATGGCTACCCATGTTCCAGGCTCCTGGCTTTGCCCTGTCCCGTGCCTGACTGTTTCAGTGAGTAGAAGAGTGAACTGGCAGATGAAAAGTTTCTCTCTCTCTTTCTCTCTCAATTTGTGTCTCTGTATTTTTCAGTGTCTCTCTGTGTGTTGCAGTGTTTTTCAAATAGAAGAAAATAAAAATTAAGCCTTAAAACATCAGTGATCCATTTATACATGGCTATATCCATGGGCTCTCTGTTCCCTCTATTGACTCGTGCTTTTATTAGTAGCTTGCTGTCTTTACGTCGAGTGGTTTGAGTTCTCCAACATTGCTCTTCCCCAGAGTTTAGAATCAGCTTATTAATGCCAACAGGAAATTCTGCTGGGGTTTTGATTTGCATTGCACTGAATTTTCAGAATGATTTTGAGAGAATTGCTTTTTTTTTTAACCATAGTGAATTTTGAGTCCATGAATATTCTGTATCTTTTCATCGATTTAGTTCTGATTTATAATTTTTAGTACAAAGATCCTACACATGTTTTGTGGTTTTGGATGTAATAGCAAGTGGAATGATGCTTTAGTTTGATATTCCAGTTGTTCATTGCTTGTGTTGGAAATGGTATTGATTTTTGTTTATTGTTCTTGTATCCTTTGAGATCATTCAATTCATTTATTGATTCTGGTAGTCTTTTTTATAATTTCTAACTCAGTATTCATGATCATGTTATGTGTTAATATAGTTTTATTTCTTACTTATCTTAAAGTATCTATCTTTTATTTTTCCTGACCAATAATATCCTTTAAGTGCTTATTTACAATACAAGAATCTTACACTGAATTAATTTGCCACTACTATTATGTCTCCTTGTCTGTAATGCCAGGTGTTCAACTCCAAATGCATAGAAGATTTTTTTAGTCTACTCTGAAGCATTGCTGCTTATTTAGATTTTACTCACACATTTACCTTAATTTACTTGGCACATTTTATTTCATCCTGCATTATTATTATTTGCTGTCACATTGGAGTTTTTCTTCTGAATAATTGGGTTTCTCTTAGTATTTCCTTTATTGTGATTTTTGTTCATTTATTCTCAAAGAAACATTTTGTGAAAAGCAGATGCAATATAGGTAGGTATATGATCAAATCAAGGACTACAAATTTTCAAAGGTGTTTCTTTGCTTCTTCAAGTTTGTCCTAATAACAGTCCCATTGAGCTTCTCAGCTGAACATCTGGAGTGTTTATCATAACCCTTGGTAGGTGGTTCTAAATTCCACTTTTCTCACCCTAGCATCATTTAACTGACAACATTTCTTCTTAGCTCTTTAAGCTTTTAGCAACTGGTCTATGCTTAGTTTTTTGGCCTTTTGTTACACATGTTTGCAGCTTAACAATTTGCAAATGCCTCATGGGGAGACACTACATTTTATCAGCTTTGTGGGGCTTACTTTTCTGTGCCCTCTCTTTCTCAAAAATTTTAGCCTGTTAACTCCTAGCCATTTTATCACTAGACCTGTAATTCAAGATTTAAGTCACTTCAAGAAACTGCTTCATGTTCTAGCTACTACTTTCTACTTGATCTATTTCTGGACAATTCAAATTACCAGGTGCTCTTGTGACAGAATGTTACTTTAAATATGAGTATAACTTTCACCTCATTGATTTTTTTTTCTGAATAGCCTCTAAAATATTTGAATTCTTGATGAATACTTTCAAATAGTTTATCTCAACTTTTGATTTGTGTAGCTATTATAATTATTTTTTATAGGAGAATTTATTGAATACAAGTTACTTCTTCATAATTAGAAATTTAACTTCATAGTTGTATTAGGAATGGCCCTCTTCTTCCATCCCCATACATTGTTATTTCTAAAAATGCTCTTTCTAAATAAGTCAATCCCAAAAGGGTGAACAGCATATGTTCATTCTGATCTAAGGCAACATCCTTGCAACATACAGGAGCAATAGCCCTTTCAGTGCTGTTTTTGCTACATCTCATGGGTTTATACACATACATATATATGCATATGTATTAATTTTCATGTATTCAAAAATATTTTCCTTATTATTAAATTCTCTATTGCTCATAGATCATACAATTGCATCATTTTTCTCAAGACAGTTTTTTATTTTCTTTTTTATTTCTTCAGCAGCACATTGGTCATTCAGTAGCCTGTTACTTAACTTTATGATGTTACAAATTTCCTATTTCTCTTCCTGTTGCTGATTTGGCTTATGGCTTTTTATTTACAAGGATGTGTAGTAACTGTATAATAGAGACTATCATATACAGATGTGAAGATACAGTACAGTATGCATCTCTACTTCCAAATCAAAGATGGACTCCCATTGCAACTGTTAAATACATCTGGCAATAAGATGCTGGGTTCTCTGGCATTGTCTAGATCTACAAGGTCAGGATACACTTAAACAGCAGAATGATAGATTTAGGACTCTTTATGAAGGACTGTACTATTGTAGTGATAAAAGGGAAATCAGTAGGGTAGTGGGGATTTGGGGGAGGGGGAAGGGAAATTCTAGCACCTATGGAACTGCAACATAAAATAATCAAATTTAAAAATGTTAAAAATGCTATTTCTTTGTTGAAAAAAATGAGCCATTTCCACCACTTCAAAAGCCCCAAGTGTTGTCATTGTTTAATGTATTTCAGCCTGTCAGAGGCAGCTTTGGGTATCTTCTACAGTATCTAATATGAAATGGTTCCCGAACTATATTCCTGTAACCTCATGAGAAACTTTAAAAAGGGGGAGCTTCAAAACTGGTGACATCTGAATTCTACACAGACTCTGGTTTAGTTGGATTGGGATATGACCTGAATTACAGAATTTTTTTAAAACTCCCCAGATAATTTGAATGTGTAGCAGAGCATGGAAATCACTGATGTAATGTCTGGTTTCCCCACATGTAGTAAGGTTGCAATTGATTCATAGAACCAGGTGTTGTCAGTTTGATGCCTTCAATATCAAGCTCCTCGTCAATCTTTAAAGCATAGTTTATACAATTGTGGACAATGGCTACCTACACTGATTATTTCATTAAACATTGGGTAATGGTCATTTTCTAAATCTGTCATTCCTATTGGTCTACTGGCTATGATTACTCTTTAAAAAAACTTCATTTTTTTCAAATGCCTTTTTGATTGTTTTTAAAATAATCTGCATGCTGGCAAATCAGATTAAATGCTTAATCATTTCTCTTCAGGGTTTTCTGAACCATGAATTGCTATACTAACACCTTCTAAGGGTGACTAATGATTTTTTTCCAAAACCCTAATAAGGAACTTATAGATTTTTACTTGATTCTTCTATTTCACTGCAATATGTCCATTGTTGTTTTTGATGTTGAAGTGGATTCATGTTTAGTCTGTGGAGAACCCTGTCGTGTTGTGTCCAAGAACCTTGACAAATGCGGTTAGTTCTTTGTGTCCATTTCTTGGTGCAGATCTAAATAAATCATTTCTTCAAGCATGCCTCATTCTTTTAAATGAAACAAGTTAACATACTAAAATAAATACAACATTATTTTGAACTGTTAGCCTATTCTTCATTTTCCTTATTTTATTTGAGCAAGGTGACTTCATTATTACTATTCTCACACATGTTGCGTGCTCCTTAGGATGCTTACCTAACTTCACTGGGCCTCAGTGTTTTCATCTCTAGTTTGGAAATGTTAGTTGAGATAATGCTGTCATAATGGGTATCTCATTGGCTTTTTCATAGAGATTCAACAGGAGTACTGATTGTAGAAATAGTAGAAGCTCTGTAACAATGAGAGTGGTTCATTTTTCAACAAATGTTTATGTAACTACTGCATATAAACATTTTGCATAGGCAGCACTGATGCTCATTGTAGTTGTTTATTTCTTCAACAAATAACTATCACATCCTTCATCTATGTAATGTGCTACATTGGGAACCAGGATATGATGTCAATTAAGATGGGCATAATCTATCCATAATTAAGAGAAAAAAAAAACAACTCAACTGGCAAACATAACTTGTTGAATTGATTTCATGTTAGTCACTTAGGCATTTCTGTAGGATCTTTAAAATTCCAAGTTGTTTCATACCTTCATACGGTGATTGCAACGGTTGTGGCAGTTGGCCTGGCAGTCAAGACAATGCATGCTGTACGTCTGGGTTTGAGTCCCAGCTGCAGCTCCTCATTCCAGGTTCCTGTTGTTGTAGACTTGGGAAGATAGCAATGATGGTTGAAGTGACTGAGTTCCTGCCATCCATGTGGGCATGCTCGATTGAGTTCCCTTCTCCTGCCTTCCACTGCGTTCTACTTCTAGCAGTTGCAGGCATTTAGGAAGTGAATCAATAGATGAAATCATTGTTTTAAAGGTGAATTTAAAAAATTTAAATAACCACTTTGAAATAACTATAACAAGATGACCTCCGACTCATCTTACTGTCACTGCATTTTTTTCCCTCTACATATCTTTCCCCTCAAGGAGAACTCATTTTTTTTCCAACAAGGCATCTTTTTCTCTGGTTTAGAGCTTCTTGTCCTCCTTCCCTTTCTTCTGCAGGTACTCTCAGGATTCCCAGTAGGCAGCTGCTTCCCAAAGGAATATACTTGTCTTGACAACAGAAATGAGCTCTCCCCTGTGATTTGTTGCACAGGAACAAACGAGATGCCTTTTAATAGGGTGCAGAGGCAAGAAGTCACCTGACTCTTTGTTACTTCACAGGGAAAATGAGGCCACACAGGCTGTCCCTTTGTGTGTGTGTGACTGGATAAAAGGCCAAAAGAATACCTGTTCTGTCTCCCTGCTGTGAAGAACTCACTTTTTTGGGTCTTTCTGTAGTGGCCTTAAGACCATCTCCACAGGCCAGAGAGATGAGAGAAGGGATTTTCATCTTCTCTTACTTCTAATGCTGCTTCTTTTATCCACACAAAGAAAGCTGCTTCCTTGTAAGGAAATGGCATCGGGTTTTCAACTCTATCCTCTTCCTCATCTTGCTTGCCTTTTCTCTGACTCATTAGGTACTTCTCAGGACTCTTTCTTCCTTTTGGTCCATGTGTACGTCCACAGGAAACTCACTTCATTCTATTTTGTGAAAATAAACGGATTAAACGTGGTAGGTATCCATGTCTTGTTTTTACTCTTGATATTTTAGATTAAAAAAAATTTTTTTTTTCACTTTTATTTATGTGAGAGATAGTTTTCATCAGCCGATTTGTTCCTCAGATGCCCACAACAGCTAGGGCTGGGCCAGGCAATGTCAGGGACCAGGAATTGAATTCAGATCTTCTATGTTGGATGGCAAGAACCTTATCTCTTTTTGATTCTCATGGCATACACTGAGAGGAGGCTGGATTAGTAGCAGAGCAGATCCTCAAGCCAGGCACTCATAAATAGTATATTGGCACCCCTAGAGATATCTTAATCACTATGCCAAAAGCCATGCTTACCCTTGAGAAGATGCTGCTGTCTGGAGGATGGATCTAAACGTTATCCTTTACCTTAATATGATTGATTCAACATAGGGGTCTGGGACCTGGAATAAAGTGATTACAACAATAGAGAATGAGAATATTCTCTTGCTTAGGGGTTGGCAAACAAGGCCTGTGGGCCAAACATAGCTATGGCCATTTGCCTGGACCTTTTGCTAAGAGTGAGTTTATGTATAGACATATAAAATGTTCTTTTAAAAAAAGTATGCAAGGGCTCTATATGACTCACAGGGCTAGAAATTTATTTTTAAAGATTTATTTACTTTGGGCCCAGTGGCGTGGCCTAGCGGCTAAGGTTCTCGCCTTGAACGTGCCAGGCCATATAAAGATTTATTTAGTTTTTAAAAAAGATTTATTTATTGCTATTACAAAGTCAGGTATATAGAGAGGAGGAGAGACAGAGAGGAAGATCTTTTGTCCAATGATTCACTCCCCAAGTGGCCACAGTGGCTAGAGCTGAGCTGATCCGAAGCCAAGAGCCTGGAACCGCTTCCAGTCTCTCACGCGGGTGCAGGTTCCCAAGGCTTTGGGCTGTCCTCGACTGCTTTCCCAGGCTACAAGCAGGGAGCTGGATGGGAAGTGGGGTTGTCGGGATTAGAACCGGCGCCCATATGGGGTCCCGGTGCATTCAAGGTGAGGACTGTAGCCATTAGGTTACCACACCAGATCCAGATTTTTGTTTATGTCCATTTAGGAGAGAAGGTTGTTTGCCTGCTCTTGGACATATGTACTGTGGCTTCTGTGCCATCATAGAAATGTCCTGAGCATGGGCTGGGTTCACATCCTGGTTCAACTATCCACAATGTATTTTTTGGGCAAGTGGCTTTACTCCTCTAATTTTTTTAGTTTCTTCATCTTGAAAAAAGAAATATCAAATATTAAGCAACACATATTCCTGGAATGTCTATAACATGACTGGGACTTGTAGGCATGACTGATGAAATCAGGTCTGAAAACCATGAACATGTAAGTGATATGATTTTAGATCCCTATATAAAGTCACGAAGAAGATAAATGGAGCAGAGTGTTAGAAGAGGGATAAGGTAATACATATGCTAATCATGGTTGTGTATAAAAAGGATGGTTTAAGAAGTGGTTGTTGCTTGAGTAAATGCTATTAAGTGTTTACATGAAGGTAGCCTGAAATTGGCTACTGTCTTTGACAAGCTGTGGTTTCACAATCAGCTTTACCAGTGACCTGCTATGAATAGTTGTTGATCTTTACGCATTCATAATCAGGTGAAAAACATGGTGATTTTTGCTTTCTAAAGAACCTAGAGTGATAATTTCAAGAAAATGAATCTGATAGATTGGCTGAATTAAAAACAAAAATCTATAAATCATTTTATATTTCCAACTCCAATAATATTAGCACAGGAAATGATATAAATGACTACTGTCCTTTTAGATATGTTGTCAAAATCTTCTACACTGCTCTCAAATTATTCTATTCTCAGGATGCATTTTAGAAACATTTTTCGATTCAAATGTTTTACAGACAGGAGGGCAAAATGGCCAAGTTAAAATGAATCCTAGCACATTTTAAATGCACATCAAAACCTGTATTCTTGCACTTAGGGTTTAGTTGAAGAGAATCTTCATGACTGTCTAATACAAACAGAAGTTCTCCCAAACTTTTTTTCCTCTTTTCTAGTTATTACAGAGATTTTTCATCTTGTTGTTCATCTCCAACCTTCACACGAAACTGACCACACAGCTCCTCATCACCAGTGGGAGAAACACCAGGGCCATCTCCATGAGATGGGAAAGAAAATAAAAGACAATTCCTATTGGTTCCCATTTCTCAGACAGAGTGATGCCTTTAGCACTCTGTAATGAAAGTTTTTATCTGTGAGAAGGATTACCAACATCTGGCTGTTATTGTCCTTTGATGGGCTGCGAAAATGGTACAGTAGCAGTTATTAAAGAATAAATTGTGGGAAGTCAACTGCTCAACTCAAGCAGCTTTTTACTTTGCCCCTAACCAGTTTATGTAACAGTAAATTTTCTATCTTCCTCTCCTAGTTACATTCGTTATTTTTGGGGAAAAGTTGCTTTAATTGAAGAGTGGTGTGGAGAGTAGATGGACAACCCATCTCGGCTTAGGAGAATGAATAAGGCTAGTTTGTAAATGAATGAAAGCATATTCCAGACATTAATGTCAAATGTGCACATTTCCCCTCCTAGGACCTTCTGCAGGTGTCTTCTGACCATCTTACAGTTGGGGAAAGTGAAGCTCAGGGTGATGAGGATGTGACCAAGGTTGCAGGAAAATTTTCAGCTCTTCCTGCCCATCCCTAACCTAGGCAACAAGAAGCTGACTCATTTCAGTCTGAGCACAATGATTTTTTTCTCACAGTACAGCAGTTTCTGTGTCCACAAAGAAGGAAGGTTAAAATTGTTTAAAACCTGGAAGCTGATGAAATATGAAGAAATCATGTGCTGAGAGCCTGTGCCTTCCTCCCAGCATTCCATTGAACCAGAAACTGATGGGGCACTGCTGTGGGTCTGCAACCTTTCCCTGGCAGCTGGGTTAGGTGTCCACAGAGGCGAGCGGTGGCTCCTGGTTAAATCATGCAGATGGAAACCAGGCAGCTCCTGGGTGTGGGCTCATGCTTTCTCCTCACTTGTCCAAATTAAGCTGCCTAACTTTGCTCCTGGGGAAGCTGAAGGTTTTTAAGGGTCAGCTAGCATTGCCTAACAACTCTACAGAATGCAAGGAGCATACATTTTTTTCCTCCCCCAAGTGACAGCAGACACAGTCACTGCAGAATAGCTCAAATGATTTTTCTAAATTTAGGTTGCTTTATTTGGCTCCTTATCTTAATCCAAAGGGCATCCCATAATGCCGTTTTGCTTAAAACTGTTTTGATCCTTGTTTTTTTATAGATTTTCAGGTAAGGAAGGTTTCAAGCATGTAAAGATTGTGCTTTCATGTTTAAATAAAATTATTCTTCAACACATTTTCAGTAATAACTGCTGTAGGGCCATGCATAGCTATGCTAAAAGTTTTGTACATGTTATTTGATTTAAATTTTGTAGTAGTCCTGTGATATGGGAGTTGTTATTCCTTTTATACATATAGAAAAATTGAGACTCAGATGGAAGCCTAAGATCACACAACCAGTTCAGAGTGCTGGTCAGATGTTCAGTGAGGCATGTGCAATTCTACATTGTGTTCCTACCTACTGAACTAACCTGACTCAGGGGTACAGGTTCCTAAATTATCTGTGAGGGTGTTTTGAATACATTTACTTTGAATACGATTGCATTTATTTCTCAGAGGTTTATTTTCTTTTGAGGCATATTTCGATCCAGATTTGGAGTTTCCATGCGAGGAAACGGATGTCCAGAAAAGTAAAGTGTTGGCAGCATGGTTCTTACTGTTCTTTCCCTTTCTTTTTTCTTGGTACGTTGTTCTCCTTTGCCTTCAAACTGCTAACCTGTGAAGGAGTTCAATGTCAAAATTTCAAGGTTCGGTGTTATTCATAACTGTTTTGGTGTCTGAAGCCCAAAGAAGTTGAGTAATTTTGTCTCCTTTGAGACTAGAAGGAATCTTTGTTATACTATTTGAGATTCCCATAAGAAAACGAATCTGAGACTTTAGGTATTTTGTAAATGACTCTGAATTTTATAAATTTTATTTTATTTGAGATGGAGAGAGAGAGATGGACAGAGAAGAACAAGCTTATATTCACTGGTTTGTTCCCTAAATCCCCACAATGAGTAAGAATGGTCCAAGATGAAGCCATGAGCCCAGTATTTAATACAGGTCTCCTTTTCTGGATGGCAAGAACTCAAGTATTTGAATCATTATCTCCTTCCTCCCAGGGCACGCATCAGAAGGAAGCTGCAGTTGGAAGTGGATCTAGAATTCAAAGCCAGGTCTCATGTCTGATGTGGGTGTCCAAAATGGCATATTAACCAGTAGGCCAAACATGCACTTACTGTGAATTTTAAAAAGAAAGTTGATTTATGTTAATGTTAATTTACTTATTGACAATAAGATAAAGGTATAAAGAAGTGTTGGAATGGACCTGGGAATTAAGACTATCAATACATTCTAGGAAATATTGTGAACTATCCCTCAGGAGTTCCTTTCAGCAAAATCAAGAATTTGGGGTGCATTTTAGTCTGTTTAGTTTTGTTTGTGAGCCAGATTTGGAACTTAGAACCTAAACTGTATTCTCTGTCTTTACCATCTATTTGTGGACCTGCAAAAGCCATATTTCACTCACCTTTTTGAGAGGAGACATTTTTCTACAATGCCTTTTCTGTATTCAAGTTTATCCAGCCATCTTTTACTACAAGAAAACACATTGAACTTTGTAGTAGTGGGTCTATGTCAACTTTATTCCTAGAGCGACAACACTAACTTTATTGTATTTGTCTGAGAAAGTACGGGTGTAAAAACAGTTTACTGAGACCTGTTCCTATAGTAGCTTTGTTCCTCCTATGCCTTACTGTAGTTGAGAGATTAAAACTTGTAGAAAAATCATCCTTACACATTCTTTACTTGTTGGCAACTACTAACCATTCTTAAAGAAGCCAACAGTTTCAGAAAGGAGAAGTGGGGAGATTGTCGTTTAAGTTAGTGATTAAGACACTTCTGTCCCATATCAGATTAACTGTTTTGATGCTTTTCTTCAGCTTCTGACTTCCTTCTAGGGTAGATCTTGGGAAGTGGTAGTAGAGACTCAAGTAGTTGGGTCCCTGTCCCATATGTGAAACATGGTTTGGATTCCCAGGTTGCAGATTCAATTCCAGCCCAGCCCTAGCCAGCTTGCTTGCTTTATTTATTGATTTATTTATTTTTGCCATTTGGGAAGTAAACCAGTGGATGAAATTACAAATGCCTGAAGATGTTGTTGGGTGAATCATGATTTTCCATCAGTTTTGTAAGGTAGTTGCTCTATGATGATAAAAAAAATAGTCCTGATTACTCAAATTCCACCTTCCCACACCTCCCAGCCAAGACTTCACATTCCAGTTGAAACTAGAGACTTTGGCACAAAAATAATTTCAGTTTTAAGAGTTCTTTTTTTTTTTTAAAGATTTATTTATTTATTGAAAAGTCAGATATACAGAGAGGAGGAGAGACAGAGAGGAAGATCTTCCGTCCGATGATTCACTCCCCAAGTGAGCGCAACGGCCGATGCTATGCTGATCCCAGGCCAAAAGCAGGGAGCTGGAAGGGAAGTGGAGCTGCCGGGATTAGAACCGGCACCCATATGGGATCCCGACGCATTCAAGGCGAGGATTAGCCGCTAGGCCACGCTGCTGGGCCCAAGTTTTAAGAGTTCTAACCATAGTGTCAGCTTATTCATCCTCAAGTCCCATGAAAAGTTGCTTAAAATCTGCCTAGTTCCGTATAGCTCCTTTTTTTTTTTTTTTTTTTAAGATTTACTTATTTTTATTGCACAGTCAGGTATACAGAGAGGAGGAGAGACAAAGAGGAAGATCTTCTTTCTGATGATTCACTCCCCAAGCGGCCACAACGGCTGGAGCTGAGCCAATATGAAGCCAGGAGCCAGGAGCTTCTTTTTGGTCTCCTATCATGGATGCAGGTTCCCAAGGCTTTGGGCCGTCCTTGACTTCTTTCCCAGACCACAAGCAGGAAGCTGGATGTGAAGCAGGGCTGCCAGGATTAGAACTGGTGCCCATATGGGATCCCAGCATGTGCAAGGCGAGGACTTTAACCACTATGCTATCGTGCGGGGCCCTCCTGTATAGCTCCTTAGTGCAAACTTTTGCATGTTCCATCTTAAAAGAAACTGGGTTTTTACTGTTTTTCAGCAGTATGAAGATTTGCTCTGAAGGAGAACCATAGTCTCCATTTAAATCATTGTCTGGGGGATGCTCTGTAACAAGAATGCATAGTGCCATATGGTGGTGGAGTGTGGACCAAGGCTCAGGGAGACTTTGGAGACAATTTGATGGATTTTTTTGAGGCTTTGAATTAGACAGAGCCCCAGGAAATGAAAGCAGAGTATTTTTCATGAGATCCCTCCTCTGCTGCAGTAACTTCCCCACTTCTCTGTGGATTAATTAATTTTTTTTCTTTATTCAGGGAGTAGGCTTCTGGATTGGGTTGATGACAGGCTGATGCATGGGCAGACTCAGCTAGCATAGGTTTTGTGGCCACCCCTGTCTGTGCTTCTGTTTGGGTTTCCTTCATGTAAGTCAGAACAACAGTGAAACGGTGAACAGAAGTTGGAAAATAAAGGACCCTATTTTTAGATTCTCAGGAAATTTTTTCCTTTATTTGATTTTGTAGGTTTAGTGCTATCTTCTAACACAGTTTCATACAAATGCAATTGGGCTTCCCCAGCCTGGTACAACTGAAATCAAAATGATGTTATGCCTCTTCACAGCTGTAAATCCTTCTCCAAATTAAAGCTCAGAGAGCTAATCTGCTAGAGGTCTATCGTGGAGGAGGGGCCTCTGCAGCACCCCACCAAGCAGAGCAGTAAGCACCTAATGACAACTTGACAGAGACTTTCATCTTTTGTCCCCTGTGAAATAAAATCTTCAAAGTTACCTGCCTGTTCTTTGAAAGTTAGAACAGGCTGCAGGCTTGGCCAGGTGTCTCAAAGCTGATGCCAAGAGAGCAAGGAGTGAGAGCTGTTTTTTTTTTTTTTAAGTCAGTTCTTTCATTGCAGCCTTTTTTTGTTTTCTAAATAATATGGGAAGAAGTAAAGGTAAATCTGATACGTGCCTGCTTTCCAGTAAGCTTAAAGACTCAGAGTCACAGGATCCCAACGGGGACTCAGGCAGGAGATTGAGTTAATTGAACTCATCCATTAACCAAAGCCTGAGTGGCCTTATGTGAAGTAAAGGGAAGTCAAGTCAGCACAAGAGATTGGTCAGTTGTAGGTGAGAGGGAGATCAGAAAACTGGGAATCTGGATGAGCAGAGTCACCAGGCCAAGTCCAGTCACAAGTGTTGAGTGAGTGAGTAGGGACATGTCAGGCTGTGAAACTCTAAGTGGGTAGACATGGATGCTAAGGAGTTGGACAAGAGGTCCTGGATCAATGCCTATCTAACATACAAATAGTTCCCCAAAAAGTTCGAATAGTGGATGTCTTTATAGCTTTATTACTTCCTGAATTCTTTCCCATGGCTTAAAGACATGTTCCTCTTAAGGCAGGACTCTGCTTCCTTAGGAAAGAGACTGGATTGTCTCAGTTCTATACAACAGGACAAATATATATCTGTGATCATCTAGGGCCTTGACTGGTAAGCATTTCAATCTCTTTAGTGGCAATACTTGCTGTTGAAACTTGGCCAGGAGAGTTGTCCAACCCGTTGTGTTGGCCGTCCTCTGACTTAGTACTTCACATCCTCTTTTTTAAGAGAACAAAAAAAAATCTTTAAAAAAAACATCCTTTTTCTTTAAGATTTATTTATTTTCATTGCAGTGTCAGATATATATAGGAAGGAGGAGAGGCAGAGAAAAAGATCTTCCGTCCGATAATTCACTCAAGTGACCACAACAGCCAGTGCTGCGCCAATACGAAGCCAGGAGCGAGCACCCAGGAGCCAGGAGCTCTTCTGGGTCTCCTACGCGGTGGTAGGATCCCAAGGCTTTGGGCCATCCTTGACTGCTTTCCCAGGCCACAAGCAGGGAGCTAAATGGGATGTAGGGTTGCTGGGATTAGAACTGGCGCCCATATGGGATCCTGGCACGTTCAAAACGAGGACTTTAGCTGCTAGGCCATGGCGCCAGGCCCTAGAGCATCAGTTTTAATGAGATAGAAAACATGATGAAAAAATGGTCAATGTAAGTAAAAGTTGGTTCCTTGAAAGACCAATAAAAGGGCTAAACGTATGCTTGGATCACATCACTAATTATTCAAATTACTAATATCATGAATAAAACAGTGAGTACTATTTGTAAACTTGCAAAAAGATAAATAACTCCAAGGGAATAATAACAAATTAAATAACTTGAAAGACATGAACAATTCTTAGAAAAACTACCCAGATGCTCAAGAAATGTATAACTTGACCCATAAAATATTAAGATGGTTGCACAGTTTTAGGCATCAAAAAAAAAAAAACCCAGTTACATGCAAAAGTCCAGGGATAAAAAACTTACTGATGAATCATATAAACATTTAAAGAACTAATAACAAGTTCTTAGAATGTTTCTAGAATTTTCAGTTTATTTTCTAAGAGTGGTAGTATTTTGTTATAAAACTAAGCCTGGATACTACAATAAAAGAAATTTGCAGAGCAGTATTTTATATGAATATAGGCATAAGAATCCTCCACAAGACTCACAAGCTGATCTGGCCACATTTAAAATGAGTTATATACCGTGGCCAATTGGGATTTATCTCAGGAGTCCACAACAATTTTAGCACCTAAAAATCAATAAATGTAATATGCCATAGCAATAGAATGGAGGACAAAAATTATATGGCTATCTCAATAGATGCAGGAAAAACATTTGTAAAGAAATTAAGATTTCTTCATGATAAAAACACTAAAAACAAATAAGATAATAGAAAAATTCCTCTACCTGATAGAGTGCATATTAAAAATCCATAGTAATATCAGAAAAATTAATGCTTTCTCAAAAAATTAAGGTTTAAAACAAGGGTATCCAGTTTACTGCTTCATTTAAGATTGTGTGGGCAGTTCCGACCTCAACATTTAGGGGAGAAAAGCAAGTGAAAGGTATGTGTCTGATAAGAAGAAAGATGATCTAATTATAGAGAATTATAGAGAATATGATCTAGATGTTGAAAATGAAAGAATTTACACCAAAAACTATTAGAAATAACAATTTCAGTAAGCTTTCAAGGTATTGGACCAATATACAAGCACTGTTTGGATTTCTGCATACTCAGTGAATAATTAGAAAGTGAAGTTGAGAAAATAATTCCATTCATATACAAAAGAATAAAATCTTGAAGATAAATTTAACAAAAGAAGTATTGAATTTCGCCTCTGAATGTACATATCATTCTTGAAATAAGTGAATAAATAAATGCTTATGAATTGGAAGATTTGATGTTGATAAAATACTAATATACTGAAAGTGACATACAGAGTCAGTGCAAACCCCGTTAAAATCCAAGTTTGTTTCTTTTTACAAGTTGATAAAATGGGAAATTCAAGGACTCCAGATAATATATATATATATATTATCCAGATATATATATGTGTATTTATATAAAAGTATATATATATAAAAGTACACAGATGAACCTGTAACGTGGTGATTGGGCTGTTGCTTGGAGCAACTGTATTCCATAGTTAAGAGTGGGGATTCATGCAATAGTTCTTCTGCCACTTGTAGCCTCCTGCCGTTTTTCTCCCTGGGAGACAATGGCAGTGGCTCAAGCAGTTGGATCCTTGCCACCCACAGGAGGGGCTTGGATTACTTAAACAGTAAACTAGTTTGTGTGAGCTTGTCTGTGCTTCTCTGTGTTTCTGCCTGTGTGATTAAAAAAAAAAGTGCAAAGTAGAAAAAAGTCTACTGATTTCAGAATTGTGATAACTCCAAAGTAATCAAGAGAGTAATGCTGATGTGGTATAAGTATTTAGATGAATGATATAGAACTAAGACTCCAGAAACACTTGCAGACATTCACACTTACTATTAATTGGTTTTTGATATATTTGCCAAGATAACCAGAGAAAATAAAATATGTAATAAATCATTATGAGACAACTGAATATCCACATGCAAAAGTATAACTCTGAACTCATCCCATATAGAAACATTATCTCTCAGTGTATTAAATACCAAAATATAAAAACTAAAATCATGCAACTCTTGGAAGAAAAAAAGCAGCATGATATGTGACCTTGAATTAGGCAGTGATATTTTAGATAAGATGCCACAAGCATAAACAAATGGAAAAAGACATCACTTGTGCTTGAGTGAATACCAAAAAGAAACTAAAGAGAAAACCTATAGAATGGAAGAAAATATTTGCAAACTTTATATCTGATAAGAGATGTTTCTAGAGTATAGACGAGTTCTCACAAGTGAACAATGAAAACAATTGACCTATTTAATTAATGGAAAATGATCGGAATGAATTTTTATCCAAAGAAGATAAGCAAATGACCAATTAGTTAATGAAAAGCAGCTTATTGTCATAAGCCATCCAGGGAAGTGCAGTGCAAAACCACAGTGAATTACCACATCATGTCACTAAGAGAGCCACAATAATAAAGGAGCAATTTCTACACTCAAGCACAGCTGGTGAGAACATAAAATGATACAGCCGTTTAGGAAAACAGTCTGACGTTTCTTCAAAAGGTTTAGTGTAGAGGTAGCGCACGCTTGGGAAACTGCATTCATAGGTGCAATAACCAAGATAAATTAGTATATGTGTCCATACAAAAACTTGCGCGTAGATGTCCACAACAGAATTGTCTATACTTGCTAAAATGTAGGAAACAAAAATTCAAAGGTACATTAAGTAAAAAAATCAATCAATAAAATGTATGATCCCTCCTATTAAGTTTCATTTATAAATAAGAAGTGAAATGCTGATGCAGAATAAACATGGGTGAACCTTGAAGGCATCCTGGGAAGTGAAAGAGGCCAAAAGAAAGGACACTGATCTTGATGGAGAGCCTAATAATGCCTACAACAGACATATTTTTACTGTGAGAGTACTGTTGCCTAAATTTCCTTCATATTCTGTTCTCTACGTTCTCATTTTGCCCTTCAGCTCACTGTTTTTTTTTTCTTTCATAGATGCTGTTCCCACCTTTATAAATGTTTTACTTGTTAGACCATTATCAGATCAATTTCCTTTCCTCATTCCTGTTATTCCTGCTCTTATTCAGATTCCCATGTTTTGCTGGGACTCTTCACCCATTTCCTAATAATGTGTTATTGTTTAGATAACGGTTTGAGTCTCCCCCAGAGGTCCGAGTGTTAAGCGTTTGATCACTCAGTTTTATATTGATGGCATTAAGATAGACCTTACTCCTATTCTAGTGTTTGAAGGCTGGGCTTTGAGGAGTGATTAGAACAGTCTGGATTGTTAGGAGGTTGGCTCTAGTAAGGTTGAATACATGGTTATTTTATGAAGACAGACCACACAAAGGGTAGACTGTGCATGTGTTCCCTATGTCTCTCTGCTTCATAACTTTCCATGTGATTCCAGCGTCCGCCTCCCTCATCAGCTGGCAGATTAAAGGGGTTGCCTGATTATGGACGGGGAACCTCTAAAACTGTCAGCAAAAATAAACTTTCCTATGTACGTGGCTCCTGTCAGGGATGTATTTTAGAGATACCAAAGCCTCACCTGTACATACAGGCTTCTGGATTTCTTTCCAGTTCCACTCAATTCCACAGAAGCTGTGGAGTTATTTTTATGTTTTATATACAACCTGTCAGTCCTATGCCTGACATTGCCAAGTATTGAAATGAAGGCTGAGGTTTAACTACATGGCCAACTTCAAAAGTAAGTTAACCTTTCATTCTTTTCTGTCACTGCTTCTTGCTTCTTGGTTTATGTTCTGACCCCACTGAACTGTTTCAAGTTCTCTGCATACATGTTGCTGGTTGCTGCTTTGTCATCCCCGACTGTGCCATTCCTTCTTTTGGCATTGTATCTTCAGCCCCCAACTCTGTTTAGGCACTGATTTTATGTCTCTTGTGACTTCTTGCTTCTTGCTTTTCCTTTAAATTGTTTTAACATTACACTCACTGTATTTTGTCATAAGAATCTCTGTATGTTTCATAAGATATACTTTTGCTGAAACTATGCCTGGTCTGAAAGTGGAGGGGAGAGAAGAAGGAGGTGGAAAGAGAGATGCTGGCATGAGAGAGTTTCCTTTCTTACACATGACTTTAGGCAAGTTATATCACCACACCAGGTAGGAAAATTAGCTAAGCAGTGCCTTCCTGAAGCTACTGCAGGATGCAGTATTTCACATTCTTTCCACAATTTTATTTCCACTTACAGCTTTTATTCAATTTGTGTTTCACCAATATTGGATTCTAATTCTTTTTCAAAAGATTTATTTATTTGAAAGAATTACAGAGAGGGACACACACACACGCACCACACACACGCCCATGTAGAGAGAGAGGGAGAGAGAGATCTTCCCCAAATGGCTATAACAGTTACTGCTGGGCCAGGCTGAGGTTAGAAGTCAGAGGTTTGTTCAGGATTCCCATGAGAGTAGTCCAAGCACTTGGACCATTTGCTGCTTTTCCCAAGCCATAAACAGGAAGCTAGTTTAAAAGTGGAACAGCTGGGACACAAACCAGCAGCCGTATCTGGGTTAATGAAGCTAGTGTATTGTTCAGTGTTCTTTATTAGTCATTAGCATTTTGGATTTAAACTTTGCTGTCTGTGGTTGCATCGTGCAAGTGTATAATACTTCACTTTAGGGCAGAATACAGGACAACACAGATAAAAGTGTATGCTTTATGGCTAAAACACAGTGGTATATAAATCCTGGTTCTATAATTTATTAGCTTTGGGACTATAGCTAGATTACTTGACTTCTACAAAGCTTCAATTTCTTAATGGTAAAATGAGAACATAGCCTTACATCAGTATGACATGAGATGGTGTGTGAAATTTACAGCACATTGTCTAGCATGACCATGTCTGGGGCTGGAAGATACTTGTGCTTGGTACAGAGAATAGACTGTAGTGTATTAGGGGAGCTTAGGCTTTGGTAGAAAATAGATGAAACTAAGCAATTATGTAACTAAACATTATTTCTTGCTCATGTGATAGACATGTAAATGCTTGATGCATGTCTACTGTGTGTGCCAGATACCGTTCTAGGTACCTGTACATACAGTCTGAACAAAACAAGCCAAATTTCACAATGCTTCCATGAGCGGGCTTTTCAGGAGGAAAGGCTTTTTGTGTTTGCATCCGCTATAGGTTAAAGCATGACTATCATCAGTGACATCTCCAACTTATGAGTGGGATTATCTGCAATATCTGCCTGGTGGATTGTTCCCAGCTTGGGTGGAAGAGTCTCCTGGGGTAGTGAGATTGAAAGGGCAAGAAGAAGAGGGTCTGTCGTAAGAGCACAGAGCTCAGAAATATGGCAAAGGTTGAAATGACTGTTGCAAGACGTGTCTTGCAATAAAGCATTTTTGTTTTCAATTCTGGGTGCAGACTTTGTGCAAATGTCCCTCCATCCCAGGCAATTCTGTATTCATGTGGTCTTACCTTCCCTGCAATGAAAACAACTCCCCTAAACAAAAGTATAAGTCAATGAATATAAACAGTCATCAATAATTTAAACACACGCATGCACTGAGACCTTGAGAGGTTTTAAATCTTCAGGAAGCATGAGTTCCACTAGATATTTCTAGTTAGCCTAGGTGGAAATGTTGAATTTGGATTTATTTCCATTACTTAATACCTTATTTCACAACCCACTTCTTTTTCCTTTTAGTTGTGCTATTTGCTATATTTTTCTATATTCCCTGAAGATGAAATTCACCTAAACACTGAGTTTACTATATATTTTCCTCTGCCTTTCCCTGATTTAACACTATACCAAGTCCTTCCCATCTAATGCTGAAAACTATTTCCTAGACAACTAAGCACCTGAATATGTTAAGGCCTCATCTAGATGAATACCTTCAGGCAAAAAAAAACATGCAAGAAATATGTTTTTGTTTTAATGAGCAGAAAAGATGGAGACAGAAGATCCTCTCCTTTTTGGTCACAAGTGGCCTTTTCAGCCAATATAGGATGAGGGAAGGATTAATTGAATTCTTCTTACTTACATAAATTAATTTGTTTTTAAAAAATCTTTTGAAAGTTTTTTTTTTTAATTCCAGAGCCAGAGATACTAGAGGGGTGAGGGAGAAATGGTGGTAGGTGTGTGGCTGATCCTAGACTAGGAGCCAGCAGCTTGCTCCTGGTCTCCCACATGAGGGCAGAGCCCCAAGCATTTGCTGCTTTCGCAGGTGCACTAGCAAAGAGCTGTATCAGAAGTGAGGCATGCTGAGATGCAGAACTAGTGCCCACATAAGATGCTGGCACTACAGGCAAAAGCTTAACTTGCTCTGGACTCATAGTGCCACAGCACTGGCTCCTAGAAGATGATTTTGAGGAATATCATGAGATTTTGTAACACTGTTTTCAATTTTGACTTGATTGACAACCAGTTGAATGATCTTGAGTAAGTTATTGAACCTCCTTGAATCTCAACTTTCTTGCCTCTAAAATGAGAATAACAACTTCTTTGTTGTGTGTAGCCAGGAAAGTGAACTTCATTAAGAAAAATTAAGGCTTCTCCGTATACAATGGAAACCCCACTGGCTGACTGAGCATGTAGTCAAAAGGTTGATTCTCTCTAGAATTTAGCTGTCAGAGCATGTAGTTAGCTATATTTTAATGGTCTGATTCTTTTTCGTTTTGACTTAGTCAATTGCCAATCAACTATTAAGCATTTCTGGAAGCTACTTATGCGCTCATCATTGTTTAGTGCTTTGGGAAATCAAAAGAAGTTTCAGATTATAGAACACCCCGCACAGAAAGGTGATTTTGAAATTTTTCTTTATGTAAGGCTCAGCATGGTTACTAGTGGGTGCCTTGAAGAATTTTATACAAGTTATTTCAACAATAATTTGTATAAAGCAGTCTTATTTATACTTTAAAATGTCATGGAAATAAATGTATTAATAGCAGATTAGAAGCATGAATACCAAACTATGAATAGGATTTACTCATGGGAATGCAGAAATTATTGATGTAAAGAATCACTTGGGACTTAAGCATTTTAGTCTATACATTGTTAATGGTTTGGTATTTTTGCAACAAATTATTTATTGTAGGACTACTTAGGTTTTTAGAAATTAACACTTTATTTTCTTCAGTTTCAGATTTACAGAAAAGACTGAGTGATAGATTTAAAAACAATCCTGTATGCTCTGCTGCTATACTGGCTTCTCCTTGTTTTCTGAATCTTGCATTAGTGTGGTACATTTTTCAAAATTAATGAACCACTTTTGGCACATTATTTTCTTAAAGATTTATTTATTTATTTATTTTTATTGGAAAGTCAGATATACAGAGAGGAGAAGAGACAGAGAGGAAGATCTTCTGTTTGCTGATTCATTGTCTAAGCAGCTGCAATGGCTGGAGCTCAACTGATCCAAAACCAAGAGCCAGGAGTTTTTTTTCTGGGTCTCCCATGTGAATGCAGGGTCCCAAAACCTTGGGTCATCCTTAACTACTTTCCCAGGCCACAAGCAAGGAGTGGGATCGGAAGTGGGGCTGCCGGGATTGGAACCGGCACCCACATGGGATCCCTGGTGCGTGCAAAGTGAAGACTTTAGCTGCTAGGCTACTGTGCTGGGCCCTTGGCATATTATTAGTAACCCAAACCTGAAAAGTTAATATTGAAGTTTACTCTTATTGACCCTCCAGTGGGTTTTGACAATTGATTAGTGATATATAACCACCACGATGCAATACAGAAGAGTTCCACTGCCTATGTCGCACCTGGGAATTTTTCCTTGCTTCCTCCTACATGAAAAGAGATGCTTTCCTTTTACATCACCCTGCTTTGCTCGCTAGCAGTGTTTCCTCAGGAACAGTATCCTGGGAGACGTAGTTCTTGCCATAAGTTTTGTGATGCAGAAAGTTTGGAAGGAGTGAGTTTATAGAATCTTAATCTGAGAGTTCTGTAAAATATTTTTCACACTTACTTGTTACTAGAATGTAGAATCTATTTCCTTTGTACGCTAAAGTCCCTTTTAGCACTTTGTAGAGGTTTAAGAATGTACTAGGTACTGATAAGATACTTATTTAATGAATTAATGGATACTACTGCTTAAAATACTGTTATGATCAATGTACATTAGTGAATAGATGAGTTGGACCATCGCATTGCTCTTGCTAATGACTGAAATTCCATTTAAATTTTTGATTGATGTAGGCCTTCTTACTGCAGTTCTTTCACTGCAATTGCCTGGTGGTTTGCACTGGTCATTAATTTCCCATCTAGGGGAATGTAATATTAGTGAAAAACCCACAGAATCTGGTTTCCTACCTGATCACACCTGGTATGTCTGAGAGTGGCTGAGTGGCGCCTCTGCAACGCTACAGCACATGGCAAATTACTAGTGTCTAATGTTGTGTGCTGGTAAATGACTGCATGTGTTTTATTTCCTTTCTCCTGGAAAGCTGGTTTATTCCCAAATAGCAGATTGCCATATGAAAATACCAATATTTACTCTATATTAGTCCAAGGTAACAATTCAGGGACAGTCATTTCGTAGAAGATGTTCTTGATTTTCTTTTTTTAACAAATCAATAATGAGTTGGGAAGAATGATTCCCTAGGCATGCTATCACGATGCAGTTGGCTGTCAGGTCCAGCAGAGTGGGTTTAACAAACAAACCCTGTTTTGTTAATCGGTAGTATTGTCTAAATAGAATAGGCATTTGGTTTTATTTTAGCTTTCAAATTGATTTAAGTTATACTTAACTTTCAACAAGAATCTGTGTTTCCAGAGTGATAAGGTAAAAAAATTCATTCAAAACCAAGAAACATCGACTTACTTGCACACGCAGTGCTGTGATTTCATTGGCATGCCTCTATCCCTTTGTGTCAGTTGTTGCAAAAGCACCATTCATGATGTTGGGCTTTCCTTCCTAGCTGCACTGCATCTCATGTCTGTCCCTCATCTTTGTTCATTTTTTGCACTGTTGCTTTGCAGATTTGCTTCACATTTCTGTTTCTGTTTTTTCCAATTTGCATCACTTCCTATCTTATGCTCTCTTTCTTTATGTTTTATTTACTTGTTTGAAAGGTAGAGCGAGAGAGAGAGACAGAGATAGAGAGAAGTAAGAGGTTTTTCATTTGCTAGTTCACTGCAAAAGCCCACAGCAGCTGAGGCAGGGCCAAGCTGAAACCAGGAAACAGGAACTCAATCCGTGTGGTTAGCTGTGAACCCAACTATTTACACTATCACCTGCTACCATCTGGGGTGTGAATAAACAGGAAACTGGATGGTAAGTGAACAAAGGATTTGAACCCAGGTATTCCATTACCGGTGAAGGGCATCCCAAGCCGTGACTTTAACACAGTGCAATAAAGTCCACTCCTGCTGTATTTGATTTAAACAACCTCCAGAGAAGTTTTCCCTCTAAAGTTTAGGCTCTATTTCTCAAGCTTATATGCATCCTGTCTGCATGTTGCACCCCGCCTTCCACCTCGACAGTGTAACAGGTACAACCTGTCTGCTCTCTGTCTCTTGAAGTCTTCCCTGTGCTGTGCTCCTAGTCTCTTAACCCCTAGGATCGCCTTGGTGGATTGTTAAGGCCAGGACACTGGTCAGCAAAATTGTTTAAAACTTGGATGAAAAGGAATGACTTTAAAAAGAACAAGGGAATGATGAGAGACCAAGTGAAAGTGATAAGGGAATGCAAGTTAATGTGAGGGCATTGAGAGGAGGGAAGCACTGGAGGGTGGGAAAGGAAACATCCTATTGGCAGAAAAGACATTCCAAATTCCCTGTCATAGATCGTCTTCACTCAGGACCTTCGTTTTCCTGTTACTGGTAAACCACAAGACTTACTCAGTATCATTGAAGTTTTGCCTTTTTCTCATCATCCCTCTTGGTTGTCCATCTTCCTCCCCAGCCACCTCTTAACCTTCCTGCTTTCACCAAACCATCTCTCTCAGCCTCAGCACTATGTGTTGTCTTGGCTTCTTTCTCATTGTGTATTCTGGGACAACTCCAGATTGTGCTCACCCTATAAAGCTTTAAACTCTCTGATGTCACATCCTAGGCAGAATCTGACCTGGAGACTCTTCTGAAGTAAGAATGACTTTTGTACTTTTATAAGGGGAGAGAGCAGTTAAGGCAGAAGTCAGACATTAGAGTGACTAAATCCCCTACTAAGATTCAGAGCCATGTTTCTGCAGGCAAGATCTCTTTCCTACTTTTTTTTTAAGTAATGACATTGTGATGTTCTTGGTTGTTAATACTGTAAATGGCACTAAGGGTAAGAGTCAACCTCATTACATCAGGGATTCTGAATAGCTTTTATCATTCATGCCAAGAGTAAGTAGTTGCCCGCAGTTCTCTGAGTACTACATTGAAAGACATCTGAAGGCTGTTTTGAGACATAGAAAAGGTGTTGAAGTTGATTAATAATGTCTGTTACAGCATGAGAAAACAGGAGTGGAGTCTTTGCTTGTTCTCCTGATCATGAGTACCTTGCACTCTTTCTTCCCAGATAGTTATTTTATAGGGTTGGCTAGCTAGAGAGGAACAATATCCTACCTTTCAGAATTTTTTGAAATTTAATGACCCTTCACCAACTCCATTTTCTTACTCCTGGAACAGGTGGTCTGGATCTACAAATAGTACTAATGTTGATAAGGAGCAGACATAACTTTGTCCCCATATGAAAAATTTCACTGACCAAATATTTGTCTCTTGCTGCTAAAACAAAGACACTGGATTCCTGATAATCATACATGATAGTGATTCCTGTTTGTTTTGATGGCATGATGCAAATGATACTGATTGGACAAGCTTCCACTGGCTTCTCTGTTTCAAGTATGTATTGCTGTTATGATGCATGTATGTATCTCCACTGAGTTTCAGAGCTGCAAGAAAATTTTGGCAGCTAACAATTTGTATTTGGAGAATTGTTCATTATTTCACAAATAGTCATGACTTTATTTTGTATTTAGAGCTGATTTCTCTTTTGGGGAAGTCAAAGAGGTGGCCCTAAATTTGGGGAAGGATGCAGGATAAGCAAGTATCATTTCTGAGCATATTCAGTGGGTAAAAACCAATGCGTAGAACAGGTGTAGGCCAGGTAAGCAACGGGGTATGCTGCCAAGATTTGAAGCTGGGTAGAGTAGGGGCAACATTGGAATCTTATTCAGGAGCAAAGTACAGGATCTGATGCAACTGTCGAAATACAGCCAACATTTCCTGCATCCTTACTGCTCACTCTCAGGCAGTTGTCACTGATTCCTGCCTCTGCCACGTGCAGGTGGAACCAGTTAAAATGGGTAGGACAGAAATGAAGCCAAACTGCTGGGTAGTTTATTCGATGAGTGCATTTTTCATTAACCATTTTACCATATTATACAAATCCATTATTTAGGAACGGGGTAGTGAAATTCATACAGGCAGATCTGAGAACCTCATGTAGTGTGGGCTTGGAAGCCAGGAACTGCTTGAACTGTCATGTCTAAAGATTCTTCATTAAATGGCAAAGTCTATGTGAAGAATAGGTATGTTCTGATGCTTTCCTCTTCTATGTGTGGATACACTCAGACCAAGGAGCTCAGCTCTTCCATGTTCAGTATGTTGTAATTTATTTTCATTATTCTTGGCTTGATCTTGATTTTTTTCCATAATATACTTATCTGGACATGTTTTGTGTAAAGGAAAATTTGATCATCTTCTTTCTCATTGAATAAACCAAATTTTGTGTCACAAAGTGTACCTTGAGCGTCATGTTGCAGGTGCCCAGCCAGTGCTAAACCTGTCATAGGTGCTAATTAAATAGTTATTAAATCAATGAGTCAGTAGGAGGAGGAAAGGGCCTCTCAGGTGAGCTGCCATGGTTATGCTATATTAACCTCAGATCCCAACTTCTTGAGATTAGCTTGTATAATTCTGAAACCTAAACACTAGCCCACCAGGGAACACTAGTTTGTCTAATTCTAATAGTCACATATTTAGCTTTTGTTCCTCCTATTTTGCAGATGAGGAATTTGAAGCTTAAGGGCCCAGGATACCTAGGGTCATGCAGAGTCTGTTAAGGCAGGGTGTGGAGCAAGATTTCTCTGATACAGAGCTGTATGTCCATTGTCTTGGAGTGGCTGGATCTAGGCTCTTGTCTGTAACAAGAATTCCTGCGCAAGATGGATATAAAGGTCAGCAGAGAAGCAGGATATTTTTGTAAGAAAAATGAAAATACTCGGTCAAGAAGGAATACAGACATATTCAAAACAGAGGAGTACTCAGCAAAGTTGGGCTCCATTCCTTTTTATGATCTGAAGGCATAAGGGGTGGGGCTTAATGCTATATTTATAAGGGGTAAATTTTGAGAAGAGGACTGAGTCCTGGCCATTTCCTTGCTATTTGGGGGGGGGGGGTGGATTTTGGAAGTATCATATCATCAGGCACATTATGGAAGTAGGAGGGTCAGCTGTGATAATTTTTATTATAATGTTATTGTAATGACCTGAGGGGTTTTTTTTTAGGAGTTCATCTGGCAGTTGTGTTGAATATTGTCCAGAGCTCCTTGTAAGTGGCAGCTTTGTAGAAGCTGTGATTTGGGGCCATGAAGGCAGAGCTTCAGGGATGGTCTGGTGACCTCAAGTACCCCTTGCTCAATACCTTCTTTCTTACATCATCATTGTACCTTGACTTCTCCCAAGGACAAGAAGCAAGTCTCTGCACACAATAAATGGAGACTGTGTTGTAATCAGTGGAGCTGAAATGGCAGGAAGAAGCACAGGAGAGTTCCTGTCAAATGGCCTTTTCAAAATATGTAGCCATCTAAGAACAGCCTAGAGCGGTTTTAGTTTTATTATTAATATTCCTTAGGTTATTATAGCTCTTTGAGCCCTTTCAGTCGAGCAACTATGTAGGCCCTTAATAATTTTTCTTGTTGAATCTGTGACTGTCCCTGACAATACTCTCACAAAGCTGAAATAAGGTCAAGTTGTTCAAACACTTAGCTAGGACTTTATAACCTGTTCTACCCATGTTCCATGTCTTCTAAAGCATTCAGATTTATTAATACAACTATGCCTTATTGGCCAGGGAATTGTACAGTAACTGTGACGTGGAAGTGTGTGTTCAGGACAAGCAAGTGAGATTCTTTTTCATAATGCATCGATTTGTTCTGTTGTTTACACTTTTATATTTAATTAATGTGTAGGATGAAACCCCCATTACATTAATGAATGTCAATAATTCAAGCAATATGTAAATATTTAAATGAATCAGATTATTGTTCGGTAAATGAAGGTAGGCACATCTAGGAATATATTGCATATCTTACATTTGGCAATAAATAGACATTTCCAGCTATTCTCACCACAAGTACACAATAATGGTTTAATACAAACAAATTAGTAGGAGGATGGAAGTGACTATAGTATTGACACAAGAAGAATAAAACTCATATGCATAAATATAATAAAATAATAATGCATTTTATTTACTTGTGCAGTGTCTAGCTACAGCTGCATTCTACTTGCTTTGTAATAAAATCAAAGCAAACAATTAAACACCAATTAGCTGGTTAGAGATGGATCAGATTATAACAACAATTAAAATCAACGTGGAACAATGAACTCAATCAGTCTTCCTTCTGCAAACAAAGTGTTGTTGAAATAAAGTTTTTATTTTATATGTGTGATTTGAATATGCATGTTATTGTAATAGTGAGAACTGTGAGCTTGATACACAGGGCTTAGAAGCTTACTCTGCTTCATACCTAAGATGTGAGGGCTGTTGAAGCACATTCCAGATGTGAGGACAACATGCAAAAAGTGCACCAGCAGGACGGAATGGATGTTCCGTACGTGTTGATGGATGCCAGTTCCTTGAACTGACAGGTTGGAATTGTGAAAATTGTGTTTTCCATGACAAAACGTTGAATTTATGTCCAAAGGAATAGAGAGCCTTAGATAATGCTATGATAAAATAGTAGAATAAAGGTGCTCCTTTTTTTTTTTAATTCCTAGTCATGGACCTATTAATTCCTTCCATACAGGGAAAGGCTTCAATTCACAGAATTGTCAGGAGAAATAAGATTTTCTCATCAGGAGTGTTAGGAGAAACAGGATTAATGATGCACCCATCTCCAACGTGCCATGAAAGTCATGCTTGTGTCTCTTACCTCGTTTTTGCCATGTCTGTGTATGATCAATATATTGCATTAATATATTCACATTTTTAAAATAAACTCACTTTAAAATAAATTTTTAATTTAGAAATTTTTTGCCAATTAATTTTTTATTGCAAAATCAAGTTTGCAGAGAAACACAGAGAAAGATCTTTCATCCACCGATTCACTCCCTGAGTGGCCACAATGACCAGAGCTGTGCTGATGTGAAGGCAGGAGCTTCTTCCGCGTCTCCCATGCAGGTACAGGGTTCCAAGGCTTTGAGCCGCGCTTGACTGCTTTCATAGGTCACAGGCAGAAAGCTGGATGGGAAGTGGAGCAGCTAGGACCTTAACTGGTGCCCAGATGAGATTCCAGTGCATGCAATACAAGGAATCTAGCCACTAGGTTACCATGCTGGACCCCGTAATTTTAAGTTTTAAAAATGTATCTAAGATGGAAAGAGAGAGACAGAGACTGAGAGACAGAACTCCCATCTGTTAGTTTAAAACCTGAATGCCCACAATTGCCAGCTGAAGCTAGAGACTGGGGATTCAGTCAAGGTTTCCCATCTAGGTGGAAGACAGGGATCCAAGCACTTGAAACATGATTCCCTGCCTTCCAGTTTAGATTATCAAGAAGCTGAAATCATAAGTGGTCAAAACTTATAGATGCTCATGGGCCCGGCGCAGTGGCCTAGCAGCTAAAGTCCTTGCCTGAGGGTACCGGTTCTAATCCCAGCAGCTCCACTTCCCGCAAGCTGCCTGCTTCTTGCCTGGGAAAGCAGTCAAGGATGGCCAAAAGCCTTGGGACCCTGCACCCGTGTGTGGGAGACCTGCAGGAAGTTCCTGACTCCTGGCTTTGGATCGGCGCAGCACCAGTCATTGCAGTCACTTGGGGAGTGAATCATTGGAAAGAAGATCTTCCTTTCTGTCTTTCCTCCTCTCTGTATATCTGACTTTGCAATAACAATAAGTAAATCTTTTTTAATGTATTGATTCTTTTATTGGAAACAATGCTTTTGCTAACACACACACACACATTATGATATTGTTCCACTGGTTCTGGGATTTTCTTTCACTTCTCCCCAAATCCCTTTGCCTCGCTGATTTCACCTTATTATTAAAATAGTGTGGTCTGGCTGGAGTGGTAGCCTAGTGGCTAAAGTCCTCGCCTTGAACGTGCCAGGATTCCATATGGGCACCAGGTGTTTTTTTGTGTGAAAATCTTTACATGGTTAATTAGGGCACAAAAATTCAAGAACTATAGGAAAGTGGGGAGTAAGACTATTATTTCCACATCTTGTTTTTGGTGTCTGGGGTAAAGGGGGAGATAAAGGGAGAAGCCCCACCCAGCCTCCCACCCATCCCAGGTTCCCAATATGGGGCATGCTGCAAGGGTCTTGCTCAAGTGGTTTTGATAGTTCAACAGTTCTGAATTGCTGCTAATCTCACCATTCCAAGCATGATGAGGTCACTGCAGAATCCACTGATTGTCATAGTCCACCTTAGCGTCTCCGTTTGCTCAGTTTTTCACTGCCAACATATGGCTGGGGTAGTTGATTGGTTTGTTCTGTCCTCTGTTGCGGTGCCAGGTATCCTCTGCAGGTTCTCATGGACTGCCATATCCACCATGTACACCTGCTTATGCTCTCCACTGCTCCTCTGAGCCTCTGAGGAGGCTTGGCTCTGACACTTGCACTTCATGGCAGACCATGGAACCTGCACTTCTCTTCATGGTTAGGGTTCTGAGTCTGGCAGTTTGATTGGGGAGACGCCGCAAAGAAACTTTGTCTGAGGTGATCCCAGACCAGATTCTTGTGTGTACTTGTAAGCACAGGGCCCAGGACAGTCCATCACCCCAATCAGCTGGTGGTTGCAATAAAAATAAATAAATCTTAAAAAAAATCTTATAGATGCTCAGCTATGGGATGTGTGTCCCAGCCGGCATCTTAATTGCTAGGCAGAGCACCTGTCATGTGTTTGTTTGTTTTTGGATAGACTCTGCAACAATTTAAAATGGGAAATGATGTAATCTACCTTGAATAGAAGCGGATTACTGAAGAAAGACACAATGAATGGAAACGATCACTAATTAATTCAAGGTAGATACTATTTCTTGACAATACTGCTGGTCCTCAGTACTCTCCTTTTGTTAAAAGTCATGGGAGAATCACAGGTGTTCACTGAATCGGATCAGGGACCACATTAGGACTTTCTCTTTGTTACATTAAAGGCAAGTGAATTGGAATTTAAAAAAGAAATAGGTATTTATAGATATTTAATGTTTTGTTCAGGGCTTACAGACATTTTTTGTGTGATGCTAGTGGCCTGTGCTCTCTCCCATCCCATAGGACCTGATTATGCAGCAGGATGAGCTGTGGGGCTAGTGGTATGATAGCAGGGTTGCTATTTAAAGCCTACTCTTCATAGGTTCTGTCTTGTATAACTTTTTTTCTTTTCATAGCCATGTCATAGGAATATGTCAAAGATGACATGAGAACATATTTGCTTCAGGCAAGAATTGTTGGGTGGGAAAGCCTATTTCATTCTCATTGTCATTACCAGAGAATCTTTGCACCTTTCTCCCTTTCTCAGAAGCAAACCTGCTTTGGCGGGGACCCACTTTCACTCTCTCTTTTGAAGGTAAGGTCAGACGTGTCAGTATTAGCTCATGCTGTTCAAGAAGGGGTGAAAGGTAGTAGTGCACCTAAAAGTTCAGATGCTGTTCAAGATGTCTATTTTTTGTCACAGGGTCTGGACTTGAGTCCCAGCTCCATTTCCAACCCAGCTTCCTCTTATTGGGCACCCTTGCGGGCAATAGCTTACTCCTCAAGTGACTTGGTCCCTGCCACACACATGATTGACCTGTCCTGAGTTTCTGGCTACCAGCTTCAGCCTCTCCCAACCCTGGCTGTTGCAGAAATATGGGGGAAGTAAATCAGGGGATGTAAGTTTTGCCTGTGTATCTGTCTATCTGCCATCTTGCCATCTCACAAAAATACAATAATAATAGTAGTAATAATAATAAATAAAAGTTTTAAAGAAGGCAGAGATTAGGTGAAAGACTCCTGTGCACTCTATTTCCTGTAGTTGTCAGACAGGACATTCCTATCCTTCACAGGGTATAGGGGATATTCTAAAAGCAACATGGTGTAAGATATCAGCAGATGTCCAGAAACTGAGACTTAGAGGTTTCCCAAGATGGGTTTATGCCATTCCAACCTCTAGTCCAACGGTCAGGATTAAAACCACCACATTGTGTTAGTTTCAAGATACCATGAGTTGGGCCCGGTGCGATAGTGTAGTGGCTAAAGTCCTCGCCTTGCACACGCAGGGATCCCATATGGGCACCGGTTCTAATCCCGGCAGCCCTGTTTCCCATCCAGCTTCCTGCTTGTGGCCTGGGAAAGCAATCGAGGATGGCCCAAAGCTTTGGGACCCTGCACCCGCGTGGGAGACCTGGAAGAATCTCTCTTTCTTTGTTTATACTGTGTTTCATTACAAAACCTTTGATTGAAGTGTGGACAAAATTGCATGCACAAACATAGGAGTGCTAAAAATGAGATAGAAAGGAGAAATAACACGCAAAAAGAAGGAGTCCCGGATGAAGTCAGAATGCTCCCATTTTGAACAGACCACTCAATACCACTCTTCTTTGTACATGATTAACTAAATGAAGTGGTGGTGATGGGGCATAATAATAATGGAATGTAATCTATAGGGTTGTTATGGAGATTGAATGAACTCACAGACTCTGCTTCCATTCTGCGCAGATCAAGGCCTCCTGATAGTAAAGCACAGGTAGACTGTAAAGAGATCTCTTGAATCCTGCGATTCATCACGTAGAATAGTAAGAGGATTCATGGCTCTGTTTCCCGTGCCATGTAACTTATTTCTTGCATGCAGGAGAAGCTGATGGGTGAATAGGTCTGCATGCATTCATATCATTTGTTACCTGCACTAATGTGGTCAGCCGAAGTGACACCCAGAATAAGCAAACTTCAGTGGGAGTCCGTCAACCTTATGCTTTCAGAAGTTCTTTCCCTTTAGGTTGTTATTTATGGCAAAAATTTGTATATAAAGCTTCTCCCAGATCTTTCCAGATCTAGATTCTTTTTGTGGCCTCCAACTCTAATTATTGCTTTCCTGATTACCATACAATATGATCTCATTATAATAGTGGGAATTTTGTTCCAGGACAACTCTAAGTTCAACAAGGCCTTCATATGTCTTGGTCAAGGTCCGTCTGTAATCTTTATTTCACTCACATTTGTAATACAAATATTCAGTCAGTTCCATTCCATGATTCTGCCAACCTTCTTGGCTTATTTCCTTACACAATTCCAGAGCACCTGTGAAGTTTGATTATACTAGTGAAAAAACCTTGTATTGCTAATATTCAGCTACAATAGTTTCCTTTTTGCCTGCATAGTGGACTCTCCATGATATGAATATGTCTTACTGAAGACAGTTATTGCATGCCATCACCTGCAGCAGTGCCTGTGGTATAGTAGGCATGCAACATGTCAGAACTATAATAACTCTTGTCATCACCATTATTACTATTATCACTTTATAGTTGCTGTGAAGTTTAAAGTATAAAATGCCTACAAAATGATCATATTGCCTGGCATTTAGTGGGTACTCAGTAAATATTTTATAGTGCAAATTAAAGGATTCAAAGCCAGAGACTTACTTTTAAAAATGCGATACAGAACCTTTCTGGATAATGGCCTTAGATGTAGTTTGCTCATTCACTTCTAGTGTACTTCACGTGGAGATGGGATATTAGAATGATGCCTCAACCAGAGCTACTTTACATTGTTTGATCCTTGGGGAAAAAAAATCACTCTTACTAGAGTCAGGGAAGTGTTATATTTTATGTATTCATTTTGGAATGTCAATTGTATGTCTTAGAAGTGACTTACACTCATAATTTTAAAGTGTACTCAATACAGAAAATTGTTAAGATGCAATACCTCTACATCACCCTAAACTCCCCTCTAAGAAATAGCTACTGTGATCAATTCAAGAGCATCAGGTCTATTAGGCATAGCTCTACTAGCCTGTTTCTAACAAGGTTTCTACATTTCCAAATCATTTACTTTAAATTATCGCTTAGTTCTATACCTCTTATAATCAACCAGTTTTTTTTTTTTTTTTAAAGATTTATTTTTATTATTTTTTCATTGGAAAGGCGGATATACAGAGAGGAGAGACAGAGAGGAAGATCTTCCGTCCGATGATTCACTCCCCAAGTGAGCGCAACGGGCCGATACTATGCCGATCCGAAGCCAGGAGCCTCTTCCGGGTCTCCCACGCGGGTGCAGGTTCCCAAAGCTTTGGGCCGTCCTCGACTGCTTTCCCAGGCCACAGGCAGGGAGCTGGAAGGGAAGCGGGGCTGCCGGGATTAGAACCGGCGCCCATATGGGATCCCGGGGGTGCAAGGCGAGGACCTTTAACCACTTGCGCCACCGCGCCGGGCCCTCAACCAGTTTTTCTTAAGAAGACTCATGAAGGTTAAGGTTGCTGAGATTTTTAAGCTTTGAGTGTATCTACCTATTGCCTTTACATTTGGATAACAACTTGGCTGATGTGACATTTGGGGTTCACCTTTTCTTTACCTGTGGAGTTTAAAGATGTTGCTACATGGTCCTCAAAGATTGAATGTTGCTTTGGAAACTGTGAAGCTAGGCTGATTTTTTCTTCTCTGTTGTGGTTGTGCCTTTCTGATGGATGCCCGAATAACTCTAGTTTTTTTTTTTTTTTCCATTGATGTGTTATAGGTTATTTGGAATAATTATGATTGCCATTTGTATCAATATGTTAGATAATTTTCATCCATGAATTCAATTCTTTGTTTACTTTAAGGGAATGCTCTTTTGTAATAACTCTGAAATTTTATTTTTCTGGTCCAGTATTTTAGGACACCAATTATTGTTTTGCTGTTTTGACGTGATCTGTCATCCAAATTAATTCTCTGCCTTCTATTCATTTTAACATGCTCTAGTCTTGCTTTTCATATATTTTTGGATAATTATTATTTATTAGTTACTCCATCATTTTATTGTTTTCATGTTGAATTTCTATTTATTAACTTTTATTTATTTGCAAGGCAGAGAGGTAGAAAGAATGATCTGTCTGTTGATTGATTCCTTAAGTGTCCACCATAGCCAGGACTAAGTAGGGCAGTCAGGAGATCACACTTTATCAAGTTCTTCCACAGTGGTGGCAGGGATGCGAGTGCTTGGACTGTGACCTCCTCCCTCCCAAGGGTACACATTAGCAAGGAGGTGTCAGAAGCAGAGCCAGGATTTGAATCAGACACTTTGATAGAAGAGGTATCACATGAGTCATTTTAATCACTGTGACAAATGCACACTACTAATTTGGTTTACCTGTGGCTTTTTTTTTTCTGTATGTTCTTAATAATGTACTAGATTTTTGATGCTGTGTGATGTTTTCAGTAATTTTTATTACTGTGGAATTTCTTCTTTTAAAAACAGATCTTAAAAGAATATATATTATAGAAAGAGTAAGCATTTAGCATCAAAGAAAACAAATCTTGTCCCTGATTGATCTTTACTTTGAGCTTCTGTTAATTTCTTTAATTTTGTAAAGCATTCACGGAAGCCTGTTCTTTGGGTCATACTTTCTTTACCTATCTTTTGCACAAGGTTCCTCTCTTCCACTTATTGTTCAACCCCTAATTTTGATAGAATTTCTTCATGATAGTCGTGTTTTTTGTTTATATCTGGATTAGTATTGTAGTGGATCCCTTGTGTTTCTTTATGAACTGGTGTAGGGAGATCTTTTTGGTCTCCTGAAGTTGCCTTATTCCGAGCTGTACTTTGATGGCTGGGTGCTACTTTGCTTATGCATCTAAGGGTATTGACTCTCATGACCAGCAACATCATTGACTAGAGGAAGTTCTTGGTCCTCTCTACACACTGATTGAATCACAAACTCCAGAGATGTCCCAAGCACTCTTATGTTTCTAGTGAATGCTGAAGCTTTAAAGCCACTTTGGTAGACAGTGTGCAGGTATGGGAAGAGAACGCTGATGTATATTCTGAGATCATGTTGAATATCCTGTACCTGGACATATTCTTTCTTGGTATGTTACTATGCAGTCTCCAAGTTTTGGTGACCCTACCTGCCTTTGTTGGTAGGGCTGTCATGAGCTATTGTGAAAATTGTCTATCATATGAATACTTGGAAAAGGGTCTTGAGTAGGAATTAAAATGTAGGTCTGTTCACAGACACTGTTGCAACACTGCATCAGGGTGCTTTTTCTCAGTAGCTCCTTCCAGAGGGTATCTAGTCGTTACAAGAACATCTTTAGTATGGTCTGGTAGTCCTGATAGAATCTTGAAGTGATGTATACTTATTTGTGTTGTAATGCTATCTTTCCTTTAATTTGTTCCATTTTATCACATAACCTCTTTACTACAGTCCATATCTTCATAAATTTTAGGAGACTGATAAGGATTCTCAAGATTCTGTTTGCTTATCTTCTTTCATTAGTGGTGTCTTTGGTATGTGCGGATGTGGGATGGAGCAAATGAATAGGGTGGACTTATAAGAATCTTCATTTTATTTTTTCATACTTCTAAATTGTATAGCCTAATATAGGTAACTGGTAAGATATCAGCCTTTTAAAATGTTGTTCAGTTCTGCATAGAAGGCATTTTTATTTCATTATATAATAAGATACAACAAATGTACTTTTTTTTAAAGTAACGTTTATAGAAACAATTATTTCCTACTTAGCTTTTTCTTCTGTAGATTTCTTTGGCTGTAAGAGTAAACACAAATTTTAATGACTTGAGACAAAAGTAGAAAAGTTTAGGGAGATAGTGAGTAGTAATAGGGAATTCAAATCCAAGTTCTGGAGGGAACCAGCAACTATTGCTTTGGAACGGACAGATTTTTGGGCATTGGGAAAGCTCTATCAACCCAAGAAATTACTAAGAGCTGTTAAATACCTTCTAGGCATTTAATATGAGTCACAGCCCTATCAGTTCATTGAAGAAGGAAGTAGTTCTTTAAACCCTTAAGAAGATATTTCATATCTCTACCATTGCTGCCACCTGTAGGCACTGGACAGTAGCTGAGACATTTTTGGGTATTACTACCTGGGGGGAGATATTACTGGCCTCTAGTGGGTAGAAGCCATATACATTTTAAATGCACATGATATCCTTCTACGACAAAGAATTATCTGGTCCAAATGGTCAACGATGTTGAGATGCAGAAACCTTGCCCTAAAGGATGGGAGTTTGATGAAAGTGTAACAGCTGTTTTTATAGTTAGCAGGTGAACAGTTTCATTAATCTGGGCTGGAGAGTGTACACTGAATCTGCAGACTTATCTTGTAATACTTCATTCCTTTAAAAAAAAAACTTCTTTAGAAGTAGCATCACTGTAATATTGTCTTACAATTGTACCAACACCCAGAAATCAATTTTAATTCACTAAAGAAAGCCACGTCAATCCTACATTTAATGGCTGTTTGTAAATCTAATGATGTTTCTGGGATTTGATTCCTGTGTAATGGTTACCACAGGAACTACAGAAAATGCGCATTTGGTAGTAAGTGAAGTTTAACTCCATACTCAAAAGATCTTATTTTTGAAACTCACATCCTTTGTGCAAAACTAACATGAAGAACTAAATTTTTTTTTTGTAATCAAGTGGATATCTACATGTGACCCCATTATTTGTCAGTGGTCAACTGATCATGCCATTGTGGATATTCCATTCAGTCTCTCTAACCTGCGATCTCAACTGACATATTTTTTAAAGTCTGTAGAGGAAGAAATGAACCCCTTTCATTCTAACACCTTGAAATTAGGCAGTGTGAGTTAGATAAAGTGAATGAGCTCTCCCTTCTGCAAGGCTGTGGATAGAGAAGGATCCTGTGTGCGTGAACCTGTTTAGGTAACATCGTTATGAGACTTCTTGTTAGACTGTATGCCCACGATGCGCTACCATACAGCATTCTGTATTAGTCACATTTTCATTGAGCTTTCTGTAAACTGACAGAAGAAGATTAACACCTTTCTAGGGAAATCCGTTGGCTGGTTGCACATCTGCTAATGACTCGGAGGTGCTGGTGAAGTTTCATTAGATTGCGTACACAGTTTTTCTCAATACATGAACTATATATTTGCTAAAGACAAACATAGTCTTTTCTAAACTGCATGCACTTTTCTCATACATGAGGGAATGTCACTGCCAAAAAGCTTCCATGCCCCAAATTGTCCCAGCTACAGTTCTTTAAAAAAAAAAAAAATTAAACTCTGAAGTAATACCCCGGAGTCATTTGTTACTTAGGAATTTTTTGCTGCAATCAAAGAAAACTTTGACAGTAAGTTTTCTTATTGTCATACTGACAACAGACAAGGATGTTTATTATTTGCTAGCATTGTGATATGTTCTTATACAAACTTGTTCCTCCTTCTAAATAAACATTTAAAATGCAGTTGCTTTTCTTTGCTCTTGTGACAAGATATAAGATTAAATGTCTTTCATTATTGGATTTTTATATATATATATATTCAAAAACTTAGCTCAAATTAATTTCTGGCTTGGTGAAATACATTCTTAAAGCCCTCTTCACTTTTGGAAAATTGGTAGTCCCATGAATAAATGCTTTTATTAAAATGTGATGCTTATTAATAACTCAGAATAGAAGACACAACTTGAAGAATCATCAACATTGTTTTTGGAGGCTACCTTTCCTGCCAATTATTATTTTGGAGATTTTTAAGCAAAGAGCTCAATTGTAATCACTGCTCTGAAAAATTCCCTAGCTGTGGGCCTGACACAGTAGCCTAGAGGCTAAAGTTTTCACCTTCTATGTGCTGGGATCGCATATGACTGCCAGTTCATTTGCTAGATATTGCATTTCATATACATCTCCCTGCTTGTGGCATAGGTAGGCAGTCAAGGATGGCTCAAAGCCTTGGAACCTTGCTCCCACATGGGAGACCCAGAAGAATCTCCTGGCTCCTGGCCTTGAATTGGCTTGGCTCCAGGTACTGTGGCCACTTGGGGAGTGAACCAATGGATAGCAGAATTTTCTCTCTCTCCCCTTCTCTCTGTAAATCTGACTTTCCAATAAAAGTCAATAAATATTTAAAAAGAAAAATTCCCTATCTATAGATTGTTAAAAAACACTATAATTGCTTCTGAATGTTTAATTTCCTATGTGTTCTGAAGTGTATCTTACAGATACAAAGAAAGACAAATTAAATTTCTTCTAGGTAACTTGAATCAGGGCTGGGGGATACTTGTGATGGGACATCATGCAAATCTGTATTGTAGTTTTCAAAGTGAGGGAATACAATGCAAATGTAGTGAGTCCAGATGCCAGTACTGCTTTACATCATTCCTCCATGGCTTTCCAGATGCCCACGGCTGCTAGCAGTCTTTGTATCCGGCAATCTAGTTATTTCTCTTTCTTCCTGCTATACTAGGACTCTGGACTCAATGCTTCTTGGTTGATTTAGCCTTTTTACATATAAATTGCATAGTTGATTCATTTGGGACTTGCAAAAGGGGTATAAACAAATCAGAAAGAATCAAACTGAGGCTCGTAAGACATGTTTTAAAGAATTTAATAATCTCCCGTTCAGGCTTCCTTCTAAGAAAAGTCTAAGAGTTTGCCTTACATGTTGACAGCTGCATGGTCCTAATGCACTTGATTTCCTTGGGGTTGGAAGCTGTTACATTATTCTACTGTCAGGTGGGTCGTCCTCTGGCCTTACTCTGTATTTTGCATGATTTGAATCCACCTCACACATCTTGGTGATGGTGACAAAATAGCCAGCCTGCCAGGGCTGCCACTTAAAGGTGTATAGAAGCTGGTTGTATGTAAACTAAAATTAAAATGTCAATGAAGTAGTCACATGATGTGATGAAGAACTTGCATTTTTTACTCAATACCATGTCAATTAATTCCATAATGTTGTAAATTGTTGCTGATGTTATGTTGGGGCCTTTAATTGATCAGGATGATATTCTGCCAGCTCTACCTTCAGACCTGAGATGGTCTCCCCAATGAATTTATCTGGACAATGAGATGCTGGACTCTATGCTTGGTATGTGCTTGCAGTGAAAGAATCTTGACTGAATTTGAACTACAATACTGCCACAAGGTGGAGGAATCCACTCTGGGGGGGAAGGCAGAGGGAGGGGATGGGGGAATCCCAGAGCCTACGAAACTGTCACATAATGCAATGTAATTAATTTTTAAAAAAGAGCATATCTGCATATTTTTTCTTTGTCTTAGGAAACATTTGCAGAATGGAATAATGGAGTTAAGCACATTGTCAAATCCTTATTAGGAGGCAGTATCCATTTTCAATTAACAAAGAACTCTAATTTTTAAAAAAATGAAAATTTATTTTCCTTATTTGAAAGCTAGAGTGACAGACACAGGGAGAGACAGAGACAAAAATCTACCCACTGGTTTATTCCTCTAATGATTGCAATATACAAGAAGGGCCTGATTGAAACCAGGAGCCTGGAATTCCTTCCCGGTCTCCCAAGTGGGTGACAGGGGCCCAAGTACTTGGGTCATCCTTGGCTACTTTCCAAGATTCATAGCAAGGAGCTGATTTAGAAATGGGGTATCCAGGACTCAAATTGGTGCTCCAATATGTGCTGCTGGTATTACAAGTGGTATTTTAATTCACTGTGCCACAACGCCAGGTATAGAATATTTTGAGTCATTATTTTTATTGTAGTTTTCATTAGGAGAAGTTGAAGTTGCCAATATAGAAAACTAAAATAGAGAATTCATGGGCTGAAGGTGAAAATCCTGGATCCAAATGTTTCTAGCACTAATTTCGCATCTGTCATTTTGGTGGAAACCCCATATAATTTTCTTCAGCAATATGTGTGCGTATGACAATTAATTTTCCAGGGAAAGTTATTATGACAAAGTATCAGGTCACCTGGGCAAATGCTGTTCTCTATAAAATTCTAATGCAGTGTCAATCTAAAGTGTTGCTTTCCTTAGGTTTGTTGGTGTCTTAAGGACAAAAAAAGTCTTTTGTCTCTATTCCTTATTGAAAACAGACTTGATTATAGTCTTAAGGCTGCAGAGGGAAGAGAATCTAACTAAATTTAACTGAATATTACTACCTGTACTAAAAGAGCATCTCCAAGTGTATATCCCGTTGACAATGAAAGAGAGCAGGTGTCACCCCTGTGATGAATGTTCGCCTTCTTTTCCAAAGTTGAAGGAAGAAACTGCTTTCCAAGTTACCCTGCTGACAAGCAAGCTGCTCGTTTTTCAGGCTTTCCCATTGCTGTTTGCTTCTTCAGCAAAACCACTGGGACCTTTGCTGTAGGCATCCAGGGAGGGCTGTGTTCTAGGCACAAGGGCCTATGTTGAGTCTGGCTAACTCTGGAGGCAGCCAGAGGACAACATTCGAGGGATATGTACTCGCTTTATCTAGACCTTGGTCACTTTCCTCTTACACGGGGCAGCTGGCATTTCTGCAGCAGCGCAGCAGCTGTTGTTTCTACAAACGTACACAATTGCCTATAGTCCAGATTGTTTTTCCAACCTGCCTGGCTTCCAGCATTGCTTTCATAACTAAATTCTGGCCAGTAGATGTGAGGAGCAACAGTACAGTCATCTTTTAGGACATTAAAGTTTGGAGGCTTGGCGTGCCTTCATCCTGCTACCTGGACAGTGAATGGAAAGGCTGTGGTTCAGTTTGCAATGTGATAAACCAGAGGCAGGAAAAGAGAATGCAGCCCAGATTTTCTATGACGTTAAAACTGTTTCTTGTCTATGATCCTCAGGTTGATGTGGAAAACTAAAACTAAGTCTGCCTAAATCACTCTCAGTATAGTTTTTTGCATATTACTCTATTTGAGTTCTAAATGGCAGATTGCTTGAGTTTCTGTATTTTCTTTTGTCATCACTTCCAGAAAATTATCATGTCTTATATGAAAAACATGGCGTATCTGTGATTATACGTATGGGTGTACTCTGCCTAATTTTGATAGGTTGCAAGGGGCTAAAGATGTTAGAATACATTTGGTTCTAATTGGAAATCCATTTAATTAAGATAAATCACCTTAGCAGCTTTTCATTAAAGGACTGGTTTGAAACCTGATTTACGGTTCCTCTTTTGCTGCCTTAAACTCTCAAATGAGAACACTGGAAACTGTTCAGATTGGAACGTTACCTGTGTAACCAGAATAACTGCAGAAACCAAACTAATTCCTTAAATCATTTTACCGTGGAGACAGTAAATGTTCCTTCTCCCACCTCCCCAGACGTTCCTTCCTTCCCAAGGTCAGATGATTTTCCAGGCTTTTGGAAATGTCCACTGTGAGATAGTGCCAGATTGTTCTCTGCCACACAACACAAGTCAGAGCGAGTCAGAACTAAATAACGTCTGCCTGGAAAGCAGTCTCTTCTGCAGCATATCTGAATCAACAAACTGAAGAGTGAATCTCAAAAGGCTCGTTTCATTTTCCTGTTCGCTATTCTCATTTGCTTCAGAGGAGGGCATAGTGAAGAGCTACTAACTTCAGTTCTTGACAACAGGAGGAGGGCCCCATGATGTACCTGGGTGTTGAATTGTTTTTCTACAAAGATTAAACTTCGTACGCTGGTTATTATGTGTATGTGAGAGTTAGTAACAAGTGGATTTATACAGCTCAGTGAGTGTTTTTCCTTGTCAATATTCTTTGGGGACTGTGCTTGGCGCTAGCTCCTGCGTTGGGGCTCCTTGCTGTCAAAATAATGTAAACACCAGGGAAACAAAATATGCCTCAGTCTGTTAAGTCCATCATCTTCCTCTTTCATTGTCTCAAATTAGGTCCTGAATGTATTAAGAGAAGTAAGGCATTGAAAGCAGAGAGTGGAGGGAGAGAATTAAGAAGTAGTATTTCTGGAAACTATAAAAATTCAGTTGTTCACAGTTTTGGAGAATGTATGGTATTTGTAATGTAAAATATGTTTTAGTTTGAAGAAGTGTATTTGTGGTGCTATGCTTTCTTTTGGTTCTTAGTGAAGGATTTATCTTTTCAGAAAACATTTCATGTCACATGGTCTGTGCATATTCAAGCACTAACTAATTTTTTGGTGCACTATTCTATTATACAATTTCATGGAATCTAGGTGAACATCTTCAATTAAGCAATAGGATTTCCCTGGTGATGTTTTCTGTTCAGTTTTCCTCATTCGAGCGCAGGGTCTCATTTTCAGAGCTCTAATGCCCCAGTGGAAGTGATCTCACATAAGTGAACATCTTCAATTAAGCAATAGGATTTCCCTGATGCTCCATTCTTTCCTCTGGCTGATTTGTGGTTGGGAACCACATTGGAATGAATATGTACTCCAACAAGCTTTCTCTGAATACCCTGACTTAATTAGGAGCCCATACCATAGCCAGTGCTTTGTTCCTGATGTGTTCGTATACAATGTTGACTTGGTGTTGTTTTTGTTCAGTTTTCCTCATTTGAGGGCAGGGTCTCATTTTGGGAGCTCTAACACCCTAATGTAAGTCATCTCCCACATATTGGGATGCCTCAAAATCTTCATGGATACATAAAATGTTTAAAAAAATGTTGAACTTTTTGGAAAAATATTTGAAATCCATGTAGTTTTTTTATGATTTAAATTGTTCATTAAATTTGCTCCATTTATGATTTTCAAAAATGGTTTTGCAGCAAAAGGTACTTCTTTTATTTACAATTTTCTGTAAACTTTTTGAAGCTTCTTACCATGCATTAAACGAATACATTTTCTCTACTGGGTCTCATTTTACTTAAAGGATGAGATTTTTTAAAGCATGCATATAGATGTCACAAAATAAATAATTTTGATTGAATTTCTCAACCCTAAGTAATTCCTTGTTGCAAACTAGGCTTCAGTAATAGTTTTGGATATTATTTACAGCATTAATGCAGTTTTCTGAAAGTGCATATATCTTATGCCCTGTTTCCTTCTAAGTGCATTGACTTAGTGAAAAGTCAACAGTAAATCAATACCATCCTCAGAGCCACGAATGGAAGCAGTGTGCTGTTTTTACCACCGAGTGGAGCCCAGAATTGATGGGCAAAGAGAAGTTTTGTTTTTTTGTTGTGACAATCAGTGACATCAAATGGTATGAATTTTGACTGATTTTTTTTAATTTGTGAAGCATGATATTGACTCTGGGTAGATTCTGTCTGAATTGGATCTTAGTTATCTGCTAAAGAGGGTTGATTCTGTACATATCTGTCAGAGTTCCTCCTCTCTTTCAAACTTCAAGGAGGTACACCTGATTAGTAATTGTTTAAGAACCAAAACGCAGTAGATTGTGTATTATTAACTTGACTATAAGAAATGTTTTATTTTTACAATTACCTTTAAATTTTCAAAGGTTAAAATTCAAACAGGGCTCTTATGGATGGTGTTACAGATGTGTAGTTACTTGATGATAGGTATCACGAAGGTCTGCAAGTGCAGAAATTCAAGCTTTTTAATTTACCTGAAGGTATGCAGGGCCAAGGCCACTGGTCCATTTTACTTAATTCCTAAGAAGATGATAAATTATATGACTGGTAAGTCATATAATTCATGTTATATGAATTCATGTTATATGAGCCCCACTATGTCCAGTAAGAAGTCACAGTGATAAGTTAAATTGCAATCAGAAATATACGGTTTTAGTGAGAGCAGAAGGAAAACAAGCAGTATCATATGAGAGGTTTAAATTGGCCCAAGTTTTTGGAGGAAAAATACATCAAGTAAAAATACATGTATTCTCTGTCCTGTTGGATTTGATTTCTAGAAATGCATTCGAAAAATTACTCTTAGATTCAACTTTTCAGAAAACATTTTGAGGATTTGTTTACGTCACAAAGGCTGCACTATTTTTTAACCCTGGCTTATGTCTCAGGAGTCTAATTACTGAAGCTGTATCTTTAAAGTGAATTTGGAAAACATTTGATTTCCATAATAAGTATATTTACAAATCATCTCTTAGGGTCAATCCACTTGGGTGGCAGATTGAAACACAAGAATGGCTTATCCAGATGCGGGGCTCTGGGTACCACCCTTGTGATTCTGAATTGATGTGATGTGAGCCCCACCTTGCCTTCCATCACCCCTCCTCCTGTCTTTTTATTCCTTTTAGAATTTTGAAGTATATAGTATTTTCCAGATCCTATCCCAGAATTCTTCAATCATTTTTAGTGTCCTCCCTATTGATGACATGCATTTTGAAAAAAACAGTAATAAATGAATTACTAACAACTTCAGCTACTCTGTGTCCATTGTTCTTTAGTAGATTCTAGTAAAAGAATGAAACAATCAAGTTCAGCTTCCTTAGAGAATAGTCACTCCAAAGTGCTCAACTCATAATGAAGCCCAGGTTGTTTTATGCCTACTGTTTTTAGCTTAAATTCTTAGCTCATGTAGATGATAGAAGATGGTAATTTGTCTGTAACAGCAAGGAAGAAAGAACATTCAAGTTAAGATATAGATAGCTGACCTTTGATTTTTTTTTTCACATCTGCTTTTACATGGAAATATCGAGGAAGGTGGAGTGATGGAAGAGGAAGTGACTGAAGTACAAAGTACACAGGCTTTGATGTCGGGCAGACTTGCGTCCTGATTCATACTGTACCTCTGGCAGGTTGAGAGATTTTGAACAAGAAGTAAAACTTTTCTTTACCATCTCTATAAAATAATGATTCTTTAAACTTCTTGTGTCACCATAGTCAGAGGCAAAAGAATGTGCAAGTATCCTACCACAGTGCCTAGAATGTCACAGCTTGAAAATGGGGGCTAATTGTGTTACTAAGGGAACAAGAAATAGAAATGTCACATCGGCTTGTCGGAGACTTTCTTTGGCTCAGTGGACCCATTAGGCAAGAAATGTAAGTAGCAGGCCATGGTATGCTAGTTTGTAACATCTTGAAAGACCTTGACAAATCATTAGATTCCTTGAACCTCAGTTTTCTCATTGGTCAAATGAGAAAACACATCCACATGGCTTTGAAAGGTCTACTTACCTACACTGTTGTATGTTACTTCTAATATGTAGAGATAATATCAATAACACCTCCATTAAAATTCTCTTTTATTCAAGGAAATAACAAGGAATTTATATACATATATTAAATATAGAACTGGACTTGTTTCCCCCAGTATGTTTCATCTCAACATACATCAGCGTATTAATAGCTCTGAGAAGTCCCTAAGGTTAGAAAACTAGTTAAATCTTACATCTCCCATGTTTATTCACATTTGTAATTTTTGTTAGCAGTACAAGAACTGTAAAAAAGCTTAGAACAATATTCCACAGAACCCACTTTGAGAAATTTTTTCATGGGCAATGAAAGGGTCTTTGCTACTTCTACTGCCTAACAAACTGATAAAAAAATATAAAAGCAAAAATGGGTTATGAAAAGTTTGTCATGAAAAGAAACTGGAGTTACAACATATGAATAAGTGTGTTACCTTTATATCAGGAGATACATTTGGGTAACAAGCCTGGCGTAATTTGTAGATACACGATGGTGACCACTGAAAGATTCTTCTTGTCTTTATAAAGACCTTGTGAATCTCAGAATTCTGTCTAATTATTTTAGTGCAAAATGTAGAACTAGATTCGGATGTAGTAAGAAGTAATACCACCCCATTCTAGAAACAAATAATCAAAAATAATTATGAATAACCTCAGAGTGAATATCTCAGTGGCCATATAATCTAAGAAATTCCAAAAGGACTTCAACAGAATACATTTGCACTTTTGAAAATTGCTTTGCAAAGAGTACAAGTGGGATTTTTTTTTGCATCAACATATTCCTGATTATGCATGAATATATGTTGTAAAGTTTCAGGAATGTTCTAATCCTAGGTATTCTTTCCTGAACGTAGAAAGAATGTATTTGGGAATGAAGTTTAGGGCACTCAGTTTCAGCCTCCTTGCTGATAAATTATTATCACATTTACTGACAAATAAGGATATAATACGTTTTTAGATATTCCACCTCACCTAGTAGTAAATGTTCTTTTTTATTTTCTAATCTTGCAAAGATAACGAGAAAGGTTTGTACTAAAATGGTTTTGTTGATTCCTGAAGTGGTACAAAATCAAGACAAAGGCAGCAAATGTAGAAAAATAAATTCTAAATGATTTGTTTACATTGGATTTATGGATGCATGTAGTTTAGTGGTGTGAGATAACAACCAAGAGTGATCAGAGTTCTTCTTGCTTAAAAGTAAACATGCAGCCCCAGAACATTGGGGTGTTGCTAGATGCTGTGTGCAAAAATGGAGAGAAAAGCAAAGGGCTAGGATTTTGGGATAATTAGGTAGCACTATCCAGACATGAAAAAAGCATCTCTTGAAACAGTTGGACAATACATTGCAGAATGTTGTAATTTCCCTTACAGTGTTCGATGAACACACGTATTATTCCAGCAATAGTACATTCCTTGGCTTCTGTTAGCCATATTCAGTGCAAAATGGGAATGCATTTTGCATCCCAAGGGGGGTAGTGACCACAGGCTGATCTAGAGCAGTGACTGAAGTGTTTCTGATTTGGAACACAGTCTTCATTCCTCTGGACCTGCTGTTATTATGTCCTGCCCTGCCACGCCCCCTTAAATTAAGAGAATTGAAATCCAAAAGAAGTTTTTCTTCTAGAATGGAGTAATAGGAACCATGAGCTGCCAGATGTTTAACAACTGGATGTCAAAGGTAAAATGTGTGTGTGTGTGTGTGTGTGTGTGTATTCCTGATTTGTGGCACTGGTGAATTTCAAGGTTTCGGCGGCATGCAACTCCCACAGTGGCCAATTTTGAGTTATCAGCTGTGTCAGCTGGCTTAGAAAATTCTGAAAAATTTAGCAGGCTGTTCTCATGAGCAAGTAGGACCTGGCTCTAGCATAATCTACTAGGAAATTTCTTAGCCCTTTGTCATTGGATGGAGCTCTCTCCTGTAAGGACCTTACCCATAGCTACAGCTGTGAATTACCTACAGCCGCGGCGGGATGCTTTTTGAAAATGAAAAGCCATTATGATGTCTAAGTTCTCTTTCCATTCCCAAATTGTACAGTCCTTCCTCAAGATTTTATTGTGCAGAAACATTTTAGTTCTGTGTGATGAACTATTTTAAAGTTGATGTTGACATTAATTGTTATAGCTCATATTTCCTACAGCACTGATATCCTTTAACTGAGATACTTTCACTACATAGAGATGTGTATAGTGTGTTACAAAATGGCCTGGGGAATTCAGTTAATTTTGACATACCAGCCAGTGGTAATATTACTGAACAATAACCCAAACTGATTGGAGGCACTGTTTTAGAAGCTCCAGACTGGATCCACTAGCCTGACTAGCAAAAAAAAAAAAAAAAAAATAGTCATTGACAATGGATGATGGAAAGGAAGTAGGTATTTATTTCAAAACACAGAGCAAGGAGCCTGGCAGCTATTGCTTAATTCCCAGAGTCCCTGAGGAGGTAGAGGTGACGGTTCTTACACACTGAAATTGTGGCTAAGAGATGTGTGATCAGCTGGTGTACAAATTCTTTGTTGATCAACGGAATTTGTCATCTTCCCTTGAATGGTCAGTGAGGCCAAGCTCTTTAGGGAATTTATGAACCAGTTAGGTGCCAGTTGGTCTGGGGGTTGCATAAGGGTGGCAGTTACATTCTCCCCAGACATGAAATTCCCGTACACAAATCACTCCTGTAGAACAGTGGCTGAAGTCCTGACGTATTGTGGAAGCAAATGACTTCCCGAGTCTGGTGATCAGAACCTTGTAAGGAAAGTTAGATCACTCCCTTAAGTTAATGAATTCAATTGGATAGAGGACAGGCAAGGATCCCTAGGTCTAAGGGAAACAGATAAGGGGCTAGGTGCTGCTTTTACATTTTGGGGGTTCATTACAGTAACAGAGTAGATTTGCATTTTGAGTATAGGGCCATTGCCAGATGAGATCTTTGGACATGACAAAAACATTTGGTTATCAAAAAAATCTCTTGAACATGGGACAACTTCTCATTAAGAACAAAGGTTGGCAAATAAGACCTTCATCTTTAAATGTATTTTTATTGGAAAGACAGATTTACAGAGACAGAAGGAGAGACAAAAAGAGGAAGATCTCCCATCCTCTGGTTCACTCCCCAGATGGCTGCAACAGCCAGAACTGAACTCATTCAAGCTGGGAGCCAGGAGTTTCTTTCCACATCTCCCTCATAGGTACTGCATCCCAAGGCTTTGGGTCATTCTCCTGTGCTGTTCCAGGCCAAAAAGAGGGAGCTGGGTCAAAAGTGGAGCAGCCAGATCACTGGTGCACATATGAGACACAAGCACTTGCAGGCAAAGGTTTACCCAGTTGTGCCATGGTGCCAGTGCTAGAATAAATACAGCTGACCTCTTGCTTTTGTGTGAATTGATAAGGTTTAGTGGATTTTCTGGATGATTGAAAAAAAAGTCACAAGAAGAATAATTCTTAAGACATGAAAATGATTTGAATTTCACGTTTCAGTATGCATCAATAAAGCTTTATCAGAACATAGCCTTGCTGTTTGTTCACGCCAGATGTCATTTATATCATTGTATCACTCTGACCACTTCCATGCTTTCCCAGTGGAGGTGGGTAGTTGCAGCAGAACCTGGAGAGCTGCCTGCACAGCTTAAAATATTCACTCTCTAGCCCTTTAGAGAACACTTTCATTACCCTTGAGCCAGGAAGCGTATCTCTGAGAAAACGGGACTAGCTAGTTCAAAATTCTGTACATTGTTAATGGGAATGACAAACTTATCCTTAATGGAATTGAAAAAATAAAAAAAGACGTCAAGAGGAATCATTAACAGCTTGTGAGCATTCTTAACATGAAAAAGAACAATAAGGTGAATAAAGAAATGCTCAGTTAGCCCCAATCACTCCATTCCGTTTCTTTTGGAAACTGATAGAATGTTTTCTTACATTGGTGTTTTCCACTTTGGGCTCTGATTTTCTGGTGCATAGGGACTATGCTGCTTCTGACTCAGGTGGTAAAGCACAATCCCTGGTAACGAACTGGGCTGGTTTTAAAATCAGACGGAGGAAGCTCAAGGCCTAGTTCATTTCCTTATTTTGTGTAACTATTGAACAAATTTCCTGTGATAATTCTCAGCTTTATTTTTCTCACTTACCAAAATACAGAATGGTTCTGAGATTCAACATTGCAGTTGCTAAGCGTGGAGACTGACACACAGTGAACATGTAGGAAATGTTACTTTGGTTACTGTTACTATGTTTGTACTTTTTCCATATATGTCTTTTCTTCGGGTTGCACTTTTATCCTTTTGCATTTTACAGATAGAAGTATTTAATCTGGAATTTATCTTTTCGTGTATACCATAAATTCTTTTTAGTGCAAATACTCCAGCGCATTGATGTTGTCTTGAAGCAGTACATCTATCCAGGGAGGTGTCTTCAGTTTAGTCAATATTTTAATTGACAAATATTTAGTCTGATAAGAGAATTTTGTTCCCCTTCAATTCTTCCCAAGAAGAGACTGCCCCCAAGTGGAAACATTTCAGTCAAGGGGGGAAAAAAAACATTGTGACAGCTAAATTATGCATGTTTTGTTTGTTTGCTTGCTTGCTTGTTTTAAAGATTTGATTTTCATTTCTTAGCTTTTTTTAAAAAAAATCTGTTTGCTTTTATTGGAAAGGCAGAGTTAAAGAGAGAAGGAGATACAAAGAGAAAGATTTTCCATCTGCTGGTTCACTCCCAGATGGCCACAAGGCTGGAGCCAAGCCAGTTCAAACCCAGAAGCCAGGAGTTTCTTCCAGGTCTCCCATGTGGGTGCAGGTTCCCAAGGCTTTGGGCCGTCCTCTACTGCTTTCCCAGGTCACAAGCAGGGAGCTGGATGGAAAGTGGAGTAGCCAGAACATAAACTGGTTTCCTATGGGATCTGTTGTATGCAAGGCAGAGGATTAGGTAATCAAGCCATTGTCTAGGGGCTCTATGCAAACTTTTGTAAAAATTACTTTCTGTTGAAATATTTAGCCTAAGAAATTTAAGCATATTCTTAACGGAAATGCATCTCATCCCATTATTGCCAAGGCCTGCTCTTATGATGGTTTTCATCTGTTAGACATTAATTCTTTTCAGAATGTTGCCTTCGAACTGCAACAAACGTTGATTCAATCAAGTAATTTGGCACCCAGGTTGCTTCTAGAAAATTAAGGGGCTTTAACATCTCGCTCGTGATGTCAGATCTTTTTGGGAGTGGAACTTAAACAACTGTCTTGTTGTTGTAAGGTCCCCCGAACACACTTGATTCCCAAAGCAAATCTGCATCTCAGTTTGAGCGTCATTACTTGCAAACTTTAGATTAAATAAAAAAAAAAACAACTTTTCTTTTTTTAAACAAACTAAGCAAAAGTGCTACTATCCTGTTACTGTGGTGCTGCTACTCTTAAGCATGCATTAAGTGCAGCATCCATTGTCAACTGTTTGTATTGGCATCTCCTCTCCAGGGAAATTTACTGATTTGATCTTATTTCATTAGCTTGTTAGGAAAGAAAGATCTTTTAGATAGTACAAGAAGATGATAAGAAATGAATTGTTGATATTTCTCCCACTGAAATCCCACTGATGAATTTAATCTTGCACTCATAATCTCTTGGACTTTGTGATAGCCTCATGGCTAAATCCAGGAGGCATTTGATTTTGCCTGTCAAATGTACTTTTTATAGAGCATGAATCTATAACAGAATAATTTCTATGTATTTACTAATACATACATATTTTCATTCACTGTAGAGTTTCGTAGTCTTATCTTACTTAAATAAAAATTGCTGTAGTTTTCCTGAATTTGTGGCAGTAAATTAATTGTTTTTGTTATCTATTAAACAAAAATAATGATCTCAGTCACTTCTTATGGTTGTTAAGGAGAGTGAAAGAGATAATGCATGTCCAGCAACTCAGTGGTTGGCATTGAGTAAACTATCCAATGTTGCCGTGCTATCAAGACAACACATCTTCAAGTTCAAGAGACAGGATGCTAGAGTTAACCTCTCCAGGCTCAAATATGCTCCAGATTATCAGCTCTATCATGGTAGTCAAGGTACTTATCTTCCTTAATTTTCCATTTTCTTACCTAGAAACTTCTGGCTACATTTGTTGGTGGACTGAGTGAAATATGTACTGAAATAGTGAAAATTTCACTATTCCTATAGTATGATAAGCAACTTTTTACATATATGAAATTGAAAGAATGTGTGTGTGTGTGTGTGCGTGCACGCGTGTGTGTAAAAGAAAATGAAACATTTAACAGTCTATCCAGAGTCCCAAAGGATCATATTTTGCTGAACTGCGAACTCGCAACATCAGCAGCATCTGGGAGAACCTGTTAGAAAAGTATAATTTTGAGGGCCCTGCACAATAGCCTAGTGGCTAAATCCTCATCCATATGGGCACCAGTTGGTATTCTGGATGCTTTACTTACCATCCAGCTCCCTGCTTGTAGACTGGAAAGGCAGTTGAGGATGGCCTAAAGCCTTGGAATCCTGCACCCTTGTGGAATCCCGGAAGAAACTCCTGGCTTCAGATCAGCTCAGCTCCAGCAATTGCAGCTACTTGGGGAATGAACCAGTGGATGGAAGATCTTTCTCTATATGTCTCCTTCTCTACATATATCTGCCTTTCCAATAAAAATAATTTAATTCTTAAAAAATGTGGAATCTTAGGCATTATCCCAGCAGTTCCTACACAATTAAAATCTGTATTTCAGATGCATTTTCAGTCATTTATGTATGCACCCTTGGAGCAGCATTGTTCTAGTCAATGAATGGCAAATGCAGGGAAAAATTGCCACCACTCCCCTGTCATACACAGTTAGCAGGCATCATCAATCATGGCACTCCATCCCACCAACATCCTGCCTAACTACTCCCGACAGCCGCCGCTAATTGATAGGGTTGTCATGAGCGATGGAATCAATAGCACAAGTCACTAGTTGCAGCGAGGTGGTGGCTTGCCTCAATGAGGAAGACAGTGACTTGCCAAAGCAGTACCCAGAACCAGAGCTCCTATCCCCTAGCCAGTGACACTGCACCTTATTCGACATTGCCTCTGTGGTCACATTCAGTGATATGTGACTGTTGTTCGGCTGGCTTTGTGCTGCAACTGGGAGGTGAAAGCTGGAAACTATTCAAATCTTAACTAAAGCAATAAAACCCCACACCATAGACAAAAATCAACTCAAGAAAGATCAAAGACCTGAGATAATGAAGTTGGTGAAAGCAAATATCATTTCAACATATTAGCGTTGGTGATGACTTTTCAGGTGAAGACTGGCAAAACAGACAAAGCAAAATTAGACAAATGGGATTATGTCAAATTCCAATGCCTTGCGTAGCAAAGGAAGCAATCAGTGGAGGAAGGAGGCATCCAACAGAATGGCAAACAATGTTTGCAAGCTACCTACCTCACAAATAGTCCCCAGACTATGTCAAAATATTGTATTTAAATAATTTTACCTGTGAATCACATATGATTATTTTCATTGTATTGTTTTATAGTAATTAATTGTTTTATAGTAATTGTCATGTATTTACTGTGACCATGAGAGTATAACTTATTAATAAATTGCTTAAAAATATAAGAAGGATCACAATGGAATTGGAATAGAGCTAGGCTGAAATCAGTTGAAGATGTTCCTGTTATTAAAACTCAAAACCAACAGTAATCTGTACCTTGATTATGCATTGTAATTCTTAAAAAATTAAGGATGATAACACATCTTTTTCTATTTAAAAGAAAGAGATGGATTCACAAATTTTGCTGAACAAAGCTCACTTTTTCTGTTTTTGTTTCAGCAAAAGACTCTCAAGGGTTATAGTACTTGAATGTTAAGTTCTTAATCCAGTGATCACTGAGTTCATTAAATAGTGTTTCAAAGAAACTGACTTAAAACAACATATATCTCAGGTATCCATGTACTTTTGTTGTCACTTCCAGTGATTTTATCTTGAAATTTTGGATTTCAGAGCTGAAAGGAGACTCTAGATTGTTTTTGTCTCTGGGGGAGGAGTTGGGAGTTTTACTCATTTCCAACAAGAGAGACACGTGGTCAGCCTAGAGCTGAAATGCAAACGCTGACCGAATAACTCTGAAATGTATCTGAAGCATCACATTTGCTGTTGCACTGAGGCTGTTCAACTTTTTCTGACTCATTACTCAAATGACTCATGCTCCATTTAGTGTGGTGGGAATACATGGAGATGTGGCCAGATCCAACTGAGTAAGTAAGCAACTGGCCAGAGTTCCTTGCATTTTGTTACCTGCGCCGTTAATTTACTAGAAATCTCAAACACTAATGTTCCTCTGAAGTGTCTGGCTGACATCAGGAGGCCTCTTCCCATGCAGAAAAGACTATGCCAAAATTTCTTTCAAAATTTCAAATTGAAATCAGGGGTTCCAACATCTTAAATTTATCCCAAACAGTAATAATGCTTAGCTAGCATAAGACAAACTCCATCAGCTTATGTGTACACTATGTATAAATAAATGTATGTATGCGTGTATGTGTGTTTTCATATGTACCAAGTTCACTTAGAAAGTTTGTGGAAAATGGAATTAGGAAATGAGTATTTTTGATGCAAAAATGCTTTTGAAATGTTTGTGTTATTTTTCATAATACATGTTTCCCATAAACATTTGAAAATCTCTCATGATTTCAAATTTTCTAGTTTTATTTTTATTTTTATTTTTATTGCAAAAGTGGATTTGCAGAGTAGAGAGGAAAGGAGAGGAGAGGAGAGATCTTCCATCTGTTGGTTTGCTCCCCAAATGGCTCAGGCCTCCAGAGTTGAGTTGATCTAAAGTCAAGAAACAGGAATCTCTTCTGAGTCTCCCACATAAGTGCAGCAGCCCAAGGTCTTTAGTCATCCTCTGCTGTTTTCCCAGTCCATAAGTAGAGGGCTGGATCAGAAATGGAGTAGCTAGGACTACAACTGATGCCTTTATAGAATGCCTGCCTGGGCTAGCAGGCAGAGGATCAGCCTGTTAAACCACCAAATTTTTTGAGCCAAAATAAATTTAGCATTTAAAAAAAAAACTCTATAAACATGTTCTCGTTTTTTGCCCTTTAATTTGAGAAGGAGGGAGAGTAAAAGAAAAAAGAGAGAGAGGGACAGAGTGCCAACAAAACTCCCTCCACTGCTTCAATCCCTGAACAGGTCTCCTCTGTGGGTGATAGGAACCTACCATTTGGGCTATCACCTGTTGTCCCTCAGGGTAAGCATTGCAGGAAGCTGGAACCCAGAGCAAAGTTAAGACTCAAACACACACACTCTTTTCTGACATGCTTGTATGCAACCCAGCTGATGGCAGGATAGGCCCAAGGCTTCCTCTAAATTGATCCTTTGATTCCATTTTCCCTGAACTTTTTGAGGCCAGCTTATATGATTATGTATGTGTCATTATGTATGTGTAGTTTTACTTTAACCAAATTATTATCATTTGCTTCGGCATTTACAGAAAAGAATAACTATTTTCCATAGCACATTCATTTTGTGGATATTTATAGAAGATTTCCATTTTCAAATATACTTGATCATTTACAGTAAGTAATGGGTAAAAGGATAGTTGCAGCTACATGGAAACCAAAACCAAGGAACAATGAACGTATTTCTTGAAATATCACTGACTTCCAGATAATAAAACTCCCTTCCTTTTGTGGAGTGTTTGAAGAATTGCCAAAGATAAAGTATCTAAGACAAGTGTGAACTGAATCTTGTGAATTCACTGCTGTTGTAAAACGTGGAATTGGACAATATGTGCCTGTATCACTATGGGCTCATATACATAAATTAGCTGTGATGAAAAATGGTTCCTCTCATTCAATATTTAATTTAGTTTACAATTCTAACATAAGGATCAACAATACCCGTTTTCTTTTTGAAATCAGTTACTCTGTTGTATGTTGACTTTTGAACTTTTGAACAATTTTTTTTAAATTGTTCTCGTAACATCTTTCTCATTAAAAAAAAAAACCCACACTCCCCATATGATATTTATTATATTTGTTAATTCCTGAGGAATGAAAATAAGCAGATCATTTATGCAAATAAGATCTTATTACACTATGAATAACAAATGAAAATTTAAATACATATATGTCAGCCTGGTACTTTAAGAAGTTTATCATCATCCTTCTCTAGATAGTAAAATGCTGCCTGATCTGAGGTTCACAAGTAGACCTGGGGCAACAGGTTGGCCTTTTTTTGTTGTTGTCTGATCCCTTCAGGGCACAATGCCATGCTAGAGTCAAGCAGCTCAGTCAAACATTCAGTCTTCAGCCTTTGGAAACTTAAAATTATCCCTTGACCTTTTGAAGAGCTTCCTATGAAATTTGAATGACCTGGAATTATTGAAGCAATTAAATTATTATTAGCTAATATTAGAAAGGCAAAAGCAGAAGATTGAAGTTTGTTTTCATTGTAGCTAATGAGGCATCTAATGATTCAAGTGTCACTCTAAAGTCAACCTCATTAAGACAGAGCACCTTGTTTTCATCAATGTCCTGGGGTAGATGGACAATTATATGTAAATATGTATGGATTTAAATCAATGAAACTTTGCACCCAAATTCAAATGTTCAGGAAAGCATCTTATCATTGATGTCTTCTAAGTGTGTAAATAAAGATCTTAGGGACAGCATGAAAGAGAGACTTTTTTTTTCTTTAACTATGTCTGATTTTCAGATAATTTGTAAGATTGTGCCAGCACATGAAATGCACCATTGAGTACAAGTTTGTTAAGGGATTTGTTGCCAGCTGCGTTATTGAATGTACTTTTATTAAAATAGTGTAGTTTGTATCCGCATACTCATATTTACATATGTAATGGGAAGTCATGAGATATTAAGTTGTTCCTTTTTTGAACTTGCAAGAGGGTGTGGGATGCTCAATTATAAGGGACTAAATTAAGAGGAGAGGATTTGGGGTGGTACAGAGCGCAGTGAGCACAAAAAAAAAAATGGAGAGAGAGAGTTCTGGGTAGCTTCTGGAAACGTGAGAAGGGTTTGGTTTCTTCAATTGCTGATTTGCATCTTCAGACTTTGGTCTGTCAGAGCGCGATCCTGGAATAGACACAATATGCATTTGGAAGGGCCAGAATCACGTGGTGTCCAATCTCATGCTTGAAATAAATAAGTGAATCAGATGTTAGATGTTTGGGCCAATATTCTTCTTTTTTATTTATTTGAAAATTAGCTTACAGATAATTTTTTTTTTTGTATTTAGATCTTACTGTAAGATAAAATAAATATACTTTACCTTAAAATAAGATTGATCTGAAGATAAGTATTTATCTTAAAAATAAATATTTCTTAAAAATAAGTAAAATAACAAGATAAAAATAATAAATAAAATAAGATAAAAATAAGTATCTTAAATATAAAATACTTAAGTATTTATTGAAATGGATATGTTCAACTTATAAAAACTTATTTTAGACTTAAAAAAATCTTAAAATAATTTAAGTCTACAAGTTGAGTATATACTTATCAGTGGATGATACATAAATTTATTTATGGAAATGCACATATATGTATGTATGTGTAAAGGTATGTATGTATAGATACATGTATATATTTGTTCCAGTTCTAGCCCATTGTAGTCCTCATTGTCATACCAATGAGGTGAATATTCTTTCAATATTCCTCCCTAGTGTCTTTTGACACACACACACAAAAGATCAATCTGTGCCAAAAAAAAGTCTCTGGCATCCTGAAATAAATTTACATTTCTTACTCCTTTTTCTCAGTAGACCATGGACTATTTTTTTCAAAGACCATTCTCTTATTCCTGTTCCTATACCTGTGCACACCTGACTGGTACTCATCTTCCTGAGGAGCTGCTGTCTGTTTTCTGAACCAGTCCAGTAGTCCCTCCCTCCTCTACTCTTTTTTTTTAAAAGATTTATCTTTATTATTTTTTTATTGGAAAGGCGGATATACAGAGAGGAGAGACAGAAAGGAAGATCTTCCATCCTATGATTCACTCCGCAAGTGAGCGCAATGGTCGATGCTATGCCGATCTGAAGCCAGGAGCCTCTTCCGGGTCTCCCATGCGGTTGCAGGGTCCCAGAGCTTTGGGCTGTCCTCGACTGCTTTCCCGGGCCACAAGCAGGGAGCTGGAAGGGAAGTGGGGCTGCTGGGGTAGAACCTGCGGCCATATGGGATGTTGGGCGTGCAAGGAGAGGACCTTAACCACTTGCGCCACCGTGCCAGGCCCTACTCTTCTTTATTTTTTTTTTTAAACCATTACTGTTTATTCCTTTGTCTCATATTTTTCTGTATGTATTGTTTGACCAACTAGATGATAAACTCTGGGGACTGAATTTTAAAATATTTATTTTAAAAATCTGTTTTAAAAATCTGTCTTTTGAATATATGAATATATATAATAGATATTCAATACATATTATATTCAAAAGACAGATTTTTAAAGAGAGAAGGATAGACAGAGAGAGGGGTCTTCCAGTTGTTGGTTCAGTCCCCAAATGGCCACAGTGGCTGGAACTGAGCTAGCTAGTCCAAAGTTAGAAACCAGGCACTTCCTATGTGTCAGCCACATGGGCGCAAGGGTCCAGGGACTTAAGCCATCCTCCACTGCTTTCCCAGACTGTAATCAGATACCTGGGTAGGAAAGACTCCAGCCACACTCATATAGGATGCTGTTGGCGCAGGTAGAGTGTTAGCGTACCACGCCACTGTGCAGGCTCCAACTCAGGTTGCTTTTAAGTAATTACCTCATCATTTATTAATGCTTTATAACTTAGAATCATTTTGCCTATTATCTCCAGTTTTTGGCCTGTTAGGGAAGAGAGACAAACAATGTTCTCTACCTCAACAAACTCACAGTGAAATGGAGTGAAACTGACATACCAAAGGTTAACACACTGTGCAAAGGGCCACGGTAGAGCAAAAGGGGCAGATATTCTCGGCCATGCATGCAGAGATCTGGATGGAATTCTGGACTCCTGACTTTGGGTGGGCCCCTCCCTGGCTGTATGGACATTTGGGGTGGCGGGCAGGGATGAACCAACAGATGGGAGATTCTGTCACCAAAGTGAAACACATACAAATTTAAAAAAATAAATAAATAAGGGTTACAAATAATTTCATCAGGAAGGTTGAGGAAGATCAGGGAAAGCTGGGAATGCCTGCAGTTCATTATCTCACCATTTCAAGTGGAAGGAATGAAAGGAAATGATTGAGGGGCCTTCTATAAAAGTAACAGAGAAACTGGCGCTTTTATTTCTATCCCAGGGCAGGGTGGTCCAGGGTCATACTTTTTACTAAGGGCTTTGTTCTAAAGAAATAAATAAGGCCATCTCAGAGACAATGTGGAGATTGTCGAGAGACAGGCTCTTTACAGTCCTGAAGTTGCCGTCCTTCCTGTCGACACTGTGGTTCCTGAAGAGTTTAGGCAGATAGCACAGAATTCACAAGCACAACGCAGCTCTCAGCTGTGCCTGAAGCACCTGCAGCACGTATCTAACCTGTTCCCTGTTACTGGATAACAAACAGGTGATGTGAATATGAGCTGATACGCCGCTCTGGGCTCAAAATCAGTAGGAAGAACTAAAAGAAAAAGAAAGCGCACTAGAGCAGTAGAAGGTTACGGCTGGCGATTTGTGACCCAATTCACAGGCTTAGGTGGCTTTGCCCAAGTTGTGCATCTTGTTGCTTTGCAAGAAAAGGCAAAAAGTGACTCAGCAGCCAAACAAGTACCTGGAGGAAGCTTGGGAGGTCTGGATAACTCCAACACTTCTAGCTCTTTCTAGTCCTCCAATGGCAAGTACCAGTTTTAAAATTGGGAATTAGAACCCAGTAGTGAAAAGTAGGCAACATACAAATAAACACGAAATGAACTGTCTGTGACAAGAGAATCTTCTGGTTTTTCTCTGGAAGGGGAAAGGTCTGAACCCACGTGATTAAAGGTGGTTGACCTCTCACCCCCATTAGCCCTTTATTTAAGGCAGCTGCCTTTGCCTTCAGTTTCCTGGCTGAAGCTGAGAGCTGAAGACGCTTTTTCTTTCTCCTGCTTCTCGGAGCTACTGGTGAACCGGCAGGTCGGTCTCGGCTCAGGAAAAACAGGTACATTTTGTTTCCAAAGGAACACCATTCCGTACGGGTTACTGTTGAGAAGGATAGAAGTCTTCCCCAGATGGAATTTCAAAGTGGTTGGGCTGCTTTCTGTATCCATTATGTATCTTCAGTTTGGGAAGCTGAGAGGGGAGGACGTGCAGGAGATGCGAGCGTTTACTTTTCTGCAGAAATTCAAATCCAAAAGGAAGGAGACACTTTTGCAGCAAAAAGAATGTGTCTGAGGGAAATGGTCCTACATATCCCTGGGACTCTCTAGGCAGTGGGCGAGGAAGGAGGGAGTAAGGACGGAGGTGGGACTGAGTCTGAGGAACTGAACAATCCATATGCTTCTTGGCAGTGAGCAAGGGTGGCTTTGTGATGTGGGTCCATCTAGGCCTTGCTACTTAGGAGCTCTGTGCAAATGGCTTACCCTTTATGAGCCCAAGTTTCTGGCATAAAATCAGGCAGGTCTGGTGAAGAGCCTGACCTTTGACTTGGGATAAATCTGAATGCCTTTCACATGGTGAAGTGCCAATTGGAAGAATTTTAATTTTCTGGTTCTTGTGGTTGTCAAAAAGAAGCAAATTAGGAGATAGATGATGGGGGACACTAAGGCTTTAAAACACAATACTATGTTGAGCATTTAATATCATACATGCTTGGAAGAAGCAGCTGTTGCTGATAACTGAATATTCTCCTGGCTTTAATGATCCATTTGTTGCAAATATACCCCCCCTCGTTAATTCCTTTTATGTGTCCCTAATCATGACATGATTAGCTTCTTTGCTAGATTATTGAAGGAATGTTTTGACTTGGGTCAAAAGGAATGATATGACGAGTGTATTCTCATCTGTTCGGAGGCTCTTCTGTTTTCTGCCAAGTGGTCAGGTAGTATTGTTGTTTCAATGTCCTAGGACGAAGGGTGATATGAGCTGTATAGGGGAAAGAAAGACTGTAGAGTGTGAGCTGCGTGATGGACAATGATGAGCTTCAGCTGGCTTCTTGGGTGGCTTATAGAGGATGTGTGTTTAATCTATTTCTGTTAGTTATTTAAAAGAGTGTAAGAGTTCTAGTTCTAGGTCATACGATATTAAGATACTTTACGCGCAGCTAATTCTCGCAACCTGGTTCTTTACCGTGAGCTGAAAACACCAGACGCAACGAGGTATCTTAGGAAGTTTATTCCAGCGAGGCAGGAATAAGGGAAGGGGAACGGGAAAGAGGGAGGGGGGAGCAAGGAAGAAGAGAGAGAGAGAGAGAGAGAGAGAGAGAGAGAGAGAGAACCGAGTGGGGCAGGAAAAGGGGAAGGGGGGGAAGGGAGGTAAGAAGGAGGAGAGAGAGGGGAAGAGCAGGGGAGAGGAACCAAGGAGAGAGCAAGAGAGAGCAAGAGAGCAAGATAGAGCAAGAAAGAACAAGAGAGCAAGAGAGCAAGAAGGAGCGAACCGCACCTGGGGGCCTTTTTTGTCTGCCAGGTGTGGGGGGGGGCGGGGATTGGGAGGGATTGAGGTCAAGGCCCCAGGGGATTGGTGCCTGTAGGCGAATGCCTGGGGATGATTGGTGAGTGGGCGGGGTTGGGGAAGGGGCTGGGAGATTGGGGGTGGGATTCTCAGGTGGAATGCCAGGTTACATCTGATTGGTGGATGGCTGCACTGGCGCGAATCCCGTGAGCTGTGAGGAAGAAATGGCGCAGGGTCCAGGGTGGGATATTGGAATAAATCCTTATATTTTCAATATATTGGCTATGGGTTTTTAGCCATTATTTTATCAACATCCTCATTTTCCCCTGCATTATTAGAATGTGATAGGCATATCCAGTATCCAGGAATTGATTTTTAGTAATGCTCTAAATTGAAGCTTTATCTGTTTTCTGCTCAAATACCAATGGCTGTCTGTGGTGCTGCTTTCAAGTAAGTATTGTTCAGGAGTCCTTCACTCTATGCCTGGAAAGCGATCTGCCAGGTAGTTGCAATCCAGACTTGGCTAATGTGATTTCAGTAAAATAACTAGTCACTTGATGGGGTCTGTCCTAGAAAATAACTCTGTAGAATTCATAAATTATTGTCTTCTTTGCAAACAGATACTGAAAGGAAGTCCTGAAGGGAAGAAGCCCATGTAGGTGGGTGTGGTTCTACTCTTTCCCTAATGTATTTGAATGTGGAACATTTTCAGGTAATGCCTGCTAAATCTTCCAGAATTGGGCAATAGTATCCTGATGCAAACCTTAGCTTTAGAAAGGAAAAGCCAAGACTGAAGAAATCATTTACCAAATTTCCTACATGATGGTTATCTTCTATTCCAGGACTGCAAATCAAACATGATTATCTTTGAAAGCATGTGCTAAGGAAAGGGAAATCTACCTCTAATGGACTTCACCTAATAGCTTTTGTTAACTTACTTTCTGATCTCTCTATTTTGTTTTTCAAAGAACACTCTTTGCAGAGAGGGTACTTAATAGAGTTGCCTATTGTGTAGCCATGAAGCTCTATTGTGATTATAATTGTATTTCTTTTGAATCCATAATCTTTCACTATTTCCTTTAATGCTTGGCACTCTTATTTCCACCCACATGACTCTACATTTGGAGAAATACCACTGTCCTTTGTTCTTCCTGGAGAACACGCCATAGGTAGCCATTCTGGGCCCCAGATTTTTACCCCCAAAACATATGCAAATTCCTGTGTACTGTAAATCCTCTCAGAAGCCTAAAGCCTAGTACATAATCCTGCTCCTGAAGTAAAATTAATTGATATTAATTTTTTTCCTCTAGGTGATTTCTTTCTTGATTCTGTTTTTGGTAATACATCATTCGATTCTCTTAATAGCTTGTGTTTGTACCACTTAATAACTGGAGTTATTAAGTACCTAAAGCATCTCTCCTCAGGATATGTCTTAGCAAAATAGTAGAACTTGATTGTCAGTCTTGTGTGGGCTACAATGGCCACTAAGTGCTCTGAGAACTTGGGAACAGGGGTGCTGCTTTGCTTCACCCCTGGGTGAGGGTACTTCCTGTGAATCATTGTGGTTCAAGTCAACAGCTGTTCTGTTTTTAAACATGTACTAGTCTCTTGAGGTTGGTGTTTCTATGTACTGGGTTTTGATTCTGTGCTCAGAGGGCTCTCCCACTTGGGAGAGAGACCAGCTTTCACAGGAACACAGTCCTGGGAGGGAAGTGCTGTATTAGGCCACGTGCAGCATGTTAACGTGCTTCAAGCAGGAGGTGGTGTGGGTAGCACCTCAATAGCACCGTGAAGGCCAACCAGAGGCATTTTGAAAGACTGAGAAGTTTAGTAACTTGAAGTGTTATAGATGAGGGTTTCCATCCTTTGCTGGTCCTAATATCTTGTGGGCACATTCTCAGAGTTAAATGTTTTCTGAATGAATTAAAATTAATTTTTGTCAATATGATGAAAGTTCCAGTGAAATTCTTTAAATAACCAGCCCCAGCCCCCGCCAGTGTTGTCTTCTTTATCAGTGTGGTTATTCTCACCACCTGTCTAATACTAACTGCTATAGGCCTCTTTGCTGAGCAACTTAAATTCGTTGTATTTCAAATACCCTTGATGGTTATCCCATAGAGTCTTGATCTTAAAAAACTTTTTAAAAAGTTCTTAAAATTTTCTGGAAAGGTAGAGCAAGATCATTATTTTTTATCTGCTGGTTCATTCCCCAGATTCCCTCAGCAGTAAGGTTTGCCAGACAGAAGGTGGGAGCCAGGAACTGAAGAAATGAGACTATGAATCTTGGGGCTTGACTGCACCTTCCTGTTGCCTTCCCACATACAGATGATCCTGATAAACCCCATGGCGAAGACAGTGCCAAGAAAGTTAGTTGATCCTTGTCAACTCTCTGAATTTGGTTATAAATCAGAGGTAAAAGCGATTCAATGATAATAGGAGAAATCTTTGGTTTTTATCCATAGACAGGAAGGAAATAAGATGGGGTGATTGCAAGTCCTGTTTGTACTGGTCTTCAGAAGGCACAAATGAGAAAACAGACTTCCTTTCATAATGGATTGTGATCACTACATTTTCCAGAAAAAATATTCAAGGTGTTAAAGAAAAGTTCCTACTGCAGTCTGGTGACATTACCATGAAGAATGCTTTGCTCCTTATATGTAAAGATGACCTCCACTGACCCCTTAACAGCCTCTCCTTTAACTGTGTGCTACTATTTTTTAATTATTAAAGATTGAGTTCAAAAGATGAGCTCTACTTGGAGCTGAAAGGCAGCTCATTAGAAGTGGCCTTTTGAGAGGCCTAAAGGTTGAGATCTTGAGGGAAGTTAAGTTCATTGTTCTTTAGTAATAAAGTACAACTTCTTCCTAAACTGGGGATAAGTCTAGCGTTTATCCATCTGTTCGTTATTGCGTGACATCAACCATAAAATTATTTTGAATATGAAAAATTTTCTTTTTGTTTAAACCTTCATCTGTATTTGACTGAAGTATTTGAATGAATTAGTGTTTATCTAATTTTTAATCTCCTTCCTAATGAAATCCATTGCTCTTTTTATTTAAGACCAGGTGCCTGTTAGAATCCAATAATGAAAAACAGAAGCAGGAAATGAGTGTTATGACATTGTCCATCAGCTGAGAGTTGGATTATTGATGATTTTTTTTTTTAATTTTCTGTTTGAGTTCAGCCCAGCTAGGGGAGGGGTGTTGGCCATGGGGCTTGGAACATTAGTGTTATGCTCACCTGTATGCCTTCTAGTCTGCTCCTTAGGCCCTTGATGCTCATCCCCATTGTTTCCTGACTGCTACTTCCAATTTCCATTTAGAGCTATTTTCTTTTTTCTTCCAAAAGATGCACAGAATCCATATAAGCATGTGTACTCATCTCTTAAGGACGCAGTAGTTCAAGTGCCCACTTTACCCCTGGCCCACCTCTGTAGCCTCTGAGTTGTGTAGTTTTATCATCTAGGGTCATATTAGGAAGATTTCAATTAGGTAATTTTTATTCTGTCTCCCCCCAATTTTTTAAATAGTTTAGCCCTTTAAAAATCTTATTCATAGTTTAACTCATATTAGGGCCTTAATCCTTGATCTTTCATGTAAATAGGTGATCTTGAGGGACCACAGTAAATAGGAGCACTGCCGGGGCTGCTTGTGATGCCAGAATCTCATGTGGACACTGGTTCATGTCCCAGTTGCTCCACTTCATAGATTTAAAAAATTTATTTGTATTGGGAAGGCAAATTTACAGAGAGAAGGAGAAATTTACAGAGAAAGCTCTTCCATCTTCTGGTTCACTTCCCAGGTGGCCACAATGGCCAGAGCTGAGCTAACCCAAAGCAAGCTAGGAGCCTCTTCCGGGTCTCCCACGTGGGTGCAGAGTCCCAGTGCTGTGAGCCATTCTCTGCTGCTTTCCCAGGTCATGAGCAGGAAACTGGATGGGATGTGGAGCAGCCAGAACACAAATCGGCACCCATATGGGATTCCACTGCATGGAAGGTGAGGATTTAGCCATTAGATTACCACAATGTGGCCCCAGTTGCTGATTCAGTTCTCTGCTTATGGTCTGGGAAAGTAGCAGAGAATGCCCTACTTTGTTGGGCCCCTGCACCCCTGTGGGAGATCTGAATCTGGCTCCCAGCTTTGGATTAGCTCAGCTCTGGCTATTGTAATTTGGGGAGTCTTTAATGTCTTTGTAAAATCTGCATTTCAAATAAACATAATTTTTTCCAAGGAACTCTCTTCCATGCCATGAAAACGAAGAAATGGCTGATAGAAACCAGACTTGTTAGACATGGCTTTGGGTCCTAACACAGGTGGATAGCTTAGGTTGCTTCAGTCTTAATATACTTGTCAGTCATTCATGAGGGAAGTTTTGCGGTAGAGCTCAGACTTTGCTTTCTCACAAGTTTCTAAGTGGTCCTGAGGGCATTGTTGGTCCCTGGCACTGCTTATTACTGTGTTGTGGGGTGCAAGCAAGATCACACTAGAGAAGTTTAGGGTTTATTTAGGAGTCTTTATTAACCAAGCTTGGTGATAACAGGGCCAACTAGAAATTAGCGAATGACAAGTTCATGTGGCGATACAGGGTGAATCAAAACCCCAAGAGGAACAAATGGTCATTACTCTGAAATCCACCCATTAAACTAAAGACCTATGTCCCAGCTTCCCCAGCAAAGTAAGGGACATGCAGCATACAACCAAAGCACACTTAGAAAGCTACATACACTCACCTTTCCTTGGCTTCTCTGCCCACATTTCATTACTGTTAGTCATTTCTTCTCCTGGAACTTTGAAAGTACACAAAGTGGAAATACAAAGCATCTTAGTATTAATATCTTTTCTGTCCCACCCAAGCAGTGAGCAAAGGGTGAGGAATAGACATACAGACGCCATGCTCAGGGCTACCTGTTCTCGGAGTCTGTCCACAGGAAGCCAGAAAGCAAGCAGATGCTGGGGAGGCCAAGAGTCAGAGTGCCAGAATGCCAGAGTGAAGGAAGCATGTGACCAAGAGAGCGAGCCCCTCCCTATCTTGTGCCTTTATGGGGGCTTGTGAGGGGAATGATTACACGACAATACAACACCACCCCCTCAAGGTGAGCATCACACCTAGATGGTGGTGCTGGGGGTGGCAGAGTGGCTTCCACGCTGGTGATCCTGAACTAGCTGCCTACCCTAAAACAACTAAACATCCCTCATGCCAAATAACTTAATCTTCTATTAGTGACTGATTTTCTTTAAACTTATAAGGTAAGTCACTCTTGATAGCACTCTGCTTATATGTCTGGCTTCTTATTCTATCTCAGGATTTCAAGTGAGAATGGAACTCGTTCCCACCACCACCCATTTAGCTCAATCAGGGATCCCAGTGCCACCCATCACTCTTACCTTTGTTAAACCATCTTTTTCTTAGCTCTTTATTGTGTCTGCAAACCTAGTTATTTAAGATGTTCATAATCTTATCCATGTAACAGAGAAGGGAACCATAACACTGTTGTCTTCTGTAGCTATTAGAGAGATTGATCTAGAACCTCTGAAATAGGAACCGCATCCCCAGTGCATTTTAATTACTAATACAGGGTTGATAGAAGAAAGTAAATGTTTGCAAAGTACACAGAAAAGGACAGCTGTCATTCTATGTCTAGGCTTTCTGAGGGCTTAACTATAAAAGTTCTTGGAATTCAAGTTGTATCTGAGAAGTATATCTTCAGTTCATGCCCAAGTTCACAGTTTATCTTCCATGTTCTTAACTCAGCTTTGGTCAGCAATAGCATTTTTTCTGATAGTGAAAGAGTCTAGTATGTTTAGGACAATGTACAGGTAGGATTACTGTTACATAGGGCCTGGGGTTCCTGGAAAAGAACCCATGACAGTACCTGAATATCAAGGTGTTACCTACCATGGAGATCAGTGACATGGGTCTTCTTCTGTTCATGAACCCTATATGGCTGCTTACAATGCTGTTCGTGCAGTAAAAGTAAATTTAATAAAGGTAGAATTTCAATATAAAAGTAGAGCAAAGAAACTCTAAAGAGAAACTGAGACCAGGACCTCATGATGCCTAGCTTTGCTTCCAAGGTCAGGCTTGACTTTATCACTGTAAAGAGTACCGTTTAATATGTACAGCTATTTAATATTATATGGCACTTCAAGAAATGTGTGCAAAAAAAGATAAGTTTATTTTGGTAAATTGAATGTGTCTTGCTTTCATAATAACGATGGAATGGTTATTGAAACAGAGGTTGACAATATACTGTGATAGGGTCATTACTTTCTTGTTAATCATTGTGTTCCCAGCATGTAGCACAGAACCTGACACATGGTAGAGACTGAGTAAATGAGTGAAAACTGAAGATAAAAATAGGGTAATCATATATTAGAATAACTATGGGTTGAGTTAATTATCAGGTGTTACTTGACATGGACCCTCTAACCATCTCTGAAATTTGCCAGTCTTTTCTTTTTAATTAGAAGTCCAAACAAATTAGTTTTTTTTATAGTTCAGGCAATAAAAAAGTAGAGAATGTTTTGATATTGAATAGTCACAAGTGCACTTGTGCTCACTCACTCTATTCTCTTGCTGCAAGGTTTGTTCTATAGTCAGAAGCTGAAAAGATTGTGCCATTTGATAGGAAGACATTGTCGGCTGACATGTTCAAGTATGGGCACAAATGGTACTGCTGGGAGAGAACGAGCCTTCAGTCCTTGTATCTCCAGGTCTCATTTTGGTCTGAATGATACCAGAACTGTATATTTCAATCACTGAGTTGGATTTTGAAGTCACATTGGATAATGACCTGAGCTCTTTCTGTTCAGCTCTGAGAAAAGAATTGGGCTATTCACCTGTCCTTTGCCCAAATGGCTATTGCAGAACTGTTGATTTTGACATCCATCCTTGATAGAGGGTTTTTTTTTTTCTTCTCTTTGTCATTATCTGAGGCTAGGAAAAAATGGCTTGAACATTCTTTGACTAGCTCTTATTCTATCAATAGCATCTTGTTAGGACTCCACTTCTGTAACTTGGATTATAACTGGTTTAATCAGAAAAGGAATGAACTGAAATTTGTTCATTTGTTCACCAGAATGTGTCCTGTGATCCAGGTATTAGGGAAGAATAGCTGTATAAACCTTGGCCTTGGGTACTGGCTTTGTCCTGTGTTTCCAGAGTGGAGTTAGCTCTTACATAAGCCCGGCCTTAGTGTCTATCTGATTGGCAATTTGATATCTAATTTCTGCCTAGGTGTCTTCAGGGCATACTGCTCTATTGGTTTGATTTGATTTACAACAATAAGCTCTAATGGGATACTTGAAATGACCCTTGAGTTCTACAGATAGACATGAAAGTACAATGAATGAATCTATTATCCATTTTAACACAGTGTTCACATGGTATCCACCATACACCTGGCATTGTTGTGACTTATCTATATATGAGGACAATAATAAAAATCTTCATTTTTATGGACTTTTTTCTCTAGGCTGTGGCTCCCTGTCACTTCCTCCTACCCTTCATCCATGTTTTACACACACGTGTGCGCGCACACACACATACACATCCTCATACCCTTCTCCTCTTTATCCTACCAGCAGAAGTAGCAGCCACCCTGCCTGGTGACAATCTGGTATATGCTAAACCATGAGCCATATACTAGTGGTAGTAAAACCAGCATCTGCATGAAGCAAAGAGGCTCTTCCTTTCTCTCTTTATCTTGAACTTGGCTGTTTCTGTGATTGGCTATTCCCTACCTCCAGGAGAAAGGTCAGTCAGTCAGGGTCAGCTCTGTTCTTGCCCATTAGCATTTTCATCCTTTGCCTGAAGGAAGTCAGAAAATAGCAGCACTGGCTGTGAACCTGAGTCTGCACCTGGAATGTGGGAGCAGGAAGACCCTTTTTAGTTGCTGAGGCGAACATTTATTTATTTATTTAAACTTAGAAAATTCCTGGAGAAAATTGTCTGTTTCCTTCTTGGGGAAGGGGAACTGTCTGGCAACTTTGACCTCAGACAGTCTTTTCTCTCTTCAAGGAGGTGATGATCTAGTGTGTGAAATGGAGAAGCAAACGTGTGAGGACTGTGGGTGTGACACCATGAGAAGTGTGTGTCCCGGGTGCTGTCAATAAGACAGAATGGCTCAGCATGTTAGGCTAATTGGTTGACACCTCATTCTTCTGCAACAGATTGCTTCACTGACAGCTATAAGGGAAGAAGTTGTCCCACATACAAGCTACAAATGTCTATGCACTGCTGTTGGTGTACTTAAAAACTGTACACAGTTTCCTCATGAGAGCAGAGCAAGTCTCAGTCTCAGACTGCTGTTATTAACTGTGATCTGAAACCTCTGAGAGCTGACAGCCTTAAACTTCTGCACTTGGCTTCTCCAGATGTGGGACTATGACCTGTCCCTAGCAGCCTGGCATGCCAGGAAAAGTGAAGAAAAAGACTTCACACCAGGCTCCAGACACGTGGTTTCCATGGCCACCAATGCAGGGAGATGCCAGCATCTTAGCAGTAAGCTTAAGCAGCTGAAGGAGAGTTTGAGAATCAGATGTGTTGAACAGTGGATGTTGTGGAATGGTTTAAAAAAGAAATAGCTCAAGTGCCCATAAGAGGATCCTGCTTTGCTTCATGTTTTCAACTTGGGAGGTTAAACAGCCACCTGCACATGCGCATGTTTTCCATCCTGTCAGTGGGGAAAGTGAGATGGTTATTAGCAAACCCTTGATAAGCATGAAACCTCTTGTGGGGCAGCTGTGGAGGGAAAAAACATTATGAACTCATTGTCCTTTAAAGCAAAAGAAACTGTACTGGCAGGCTGAGTGGAAACATCAATAAAGAGATATTAAAACCTTTTTAAATGAGAAACTGCTGGAAAAGTGCATTTAGGGGTATCTCAGCAGTAGCATCCTGAGAAAATGTCATCACAGTTTTTAGTTGTGACTGAGAGTGCTCCACACTCAATAGATACTTCACTTATTCTCTGTGACAGTAACACATCTTTTGTAATTCCTTCTAAACACGCCCTCGAAATGGGTTAATGCATTCTTGCTTTGTAATGAATTTCCTAGAAATAAGGGCCCTTGGGGAAATTTTAATTGTTGCCTTATTTCTTTTTTTTTCATGTATTAATTCCCCATACAGTTAAAAATTAATACTTCTGTGGATTTACAGAATTTGCTAATTAGAAAGAAGCTTGACATTTACTAATATCAAACTATGAATAAACCCACTAATTTAAGGATTATGCCACAATCAGAGTGTTCCCATGGAAGCTGGATGCCCAGAGAAAAATGTAGTCTTTAGGTATTTATTAACAAGGTGATTAATCAGAGGATTACCAGAGGACATGTATTTCAATGTCAGGAGTTTATTATTCATGTTCCTAATTGTACGTTGATATACCTGAAGATACGCATGTTGCCACATCCCTAGGCTGGAATGGATGAAACCCTCTGAGGAACGCTATGAGACATTTTGGATCTTGAGTTTAAAGTGTATACATAAAATTAAGAGGTTTCTCATGTTACACAACAAGTCTAATGGGTAATGAATGTGTGAAAGGCTCTGCCAAGGAAGTCTTGTGCAGGAATACATCACAGTTGATTGGTATTGTCTGTCAAGGTGTCAGAGAACCGGGAGGTGGACCAGCAGTAGACAAACTGGGAGATGAGCTTATCAAGCAACTTTGTTTTCACTGGATGTTGGAGCATGCAGAAATCTACCATGGACAATTATTCTTCCTGGATCATGCAATATGAAGAGTAAATAGTGCCATCCTAGAACTCTGAGGCGCATGCTAAGTAAAATGTTGAACTTGCCTTGAGATGGCATTGTATGACCCTGTTGTGTACCAGCTGGGCCAACAGGTCAGGGAAATGTCACAGGCATGCTTGAAAGACTGTGTCCTTCTTTGTGAAAACAGGGAGGTCTCAGGTACATGTTACTGACAAGCCTCAGGGTTGTCAGTAAGGTTGTCAGTAACACTTTGGCATCCAGACTTCCCATGTCTTCTGGCACAAAAAGGCGAGCATGTGAGAATAGCATAAACTTACAAAAGCTGTGTCTTGGCAGGAGTCGGAGTAGAGATCTTCTAATAGGATCCATGGCAAATGTGAGAAAACTTTTTAAAAGGAAAGCGTTTTAACATTGTTTTGGTTTGCATTGCTTTTCTTTTTGTTCTGTTTTTAGCTGCTGTGTTTCTTTTTCATATTTGTCATTAAGTCAAAAAATGGGGTACTCATAGCTGGTACTTGAAATAAAAAAAAAAGCTAGGACCTTCTTCCAGATCTCCCACATGGGAACAGGGCCCAAGCAGTTGAGCCAATTTCTGCTACTGCCTGGCACTCATGAGATAACAGCACTGCAGGCAGCAGCTTAACTCACTAGGCCGCAGTGCCAGTCACCCTTTCAAGTATTTAAGATCCTTTCTGCATACTTCTTTTTTCTGGAAAATTTAATAACCCATTGTTTAAAAGTACTATTCCTTAGAGAAGCTAATGCAGTGGTTCATCCTATTATTCCACTGCTGCAGGCCTAATATCCCATCTAGGTACCTATTCAAGTCCCAGCTGCTCCATTTCTGATCCAGCTCCATTTTTGTTGTGGTCTGGGAAAGCAGTGGAGGATGGCCCAACTCCTTAGGACCCTGCATCCATGTGGGAGACCTGGGAGAGGCGACTGGCTCAGCTCTGGCCATTGCATCCATTGGTGAGTGAAAAAGCAGATGAATGATCTTTCTGTGTCTCTCCTGGTCTCTGCAAATCTGTCTTTCCCATAAAAACAAGTAAATATTAAGAATAAGAAAAAGGTGAGAAGCTTTATGACCAGAAGATGGAGAGTGTATACATGCATGTGAAGGAAACAGTCCATTTTTTAAACAATGTGTATACGCTTAAATAGTGATTGTCAGCTTTTTAATAATGTTGTGCTTCCCAACCCACTTGACAATGCGAATTGCCATAAATTACCCTTAGCAATGGCACATACTCATGGGAAAGTTGCCCTGAACTTCAGTGTTTCTCGGATGTCAAGGAATAACCAACTGAGCAGATGATATACACTGTGCAAAGAGCTAAAGAGAGTTTGGCAAAATCCTTGGGCTATCATTTAACCCTGATAAACCTGGCATGGCCATTTGGTAGGCTTTTAAATTCTATAGACCAAAGGAATACCAGTGGATTGCCTGTAAGAAGCAGTAGCTGTGTACCTGAAAATTAATTCCAGGGTAGGTGCTTGGCAGAGTGTCTAAAGGCCTTTTAGGATGTCCACATCTCATCTCAGTGATTTGGTTTGAATCCAATCTCTGCTGCATTTTCAACTCTCAGCTAGCATGTTTTCTTGGAGGCAGCAGGTAATGGCTCAAGTCTTTAGATCCCTCCTACCGATGTAAGAGAGAAGGATTGAATTCACAGCTCCTGACCTAGGCCTTGCTAAGTCCCAGCTTCTAGGGGCTTTTGAGTCAGGAATCAACAGATTTGTATTTCTTATTTGTTCTTCCCGACTTTCAAATGAAAAAAATTCCTATCTTGACATTGATTTTTGTTATTGTCACTTTGCTTGCCCTCCTCCCTGGTTGTGGATATTTGCAGTGATCATTTACTTTTTACAGCAGAAGTATACTGTGCGATGAGCTGAGGGCAGCAAGTTTTTCTTAGCACTTGTGGAAGTAGAGAGAAGGCTTAGGGAAATACCTGAATACAAGTCTCAGCTCAGCCACTTAATTCCTGTGCTAACTTGGGTAAGCCCAAATGCTTTGTTTTGTAAAACCACACTGACAAAAATACCTCCCAAAGCTACTGAGAAGACTAAGTAAGATATTTATATGAGTGTTTGCTGTAATGATTAGTCTATGTTTAGGTCTGTGAGAATGTTAGTTCTTAGTAGTAGTATGAATAAAAATGCAAACTTAAATTACCACACTCTGCCTCTATATCATGAGTATCAGTAGAAGGGGCCCTTGTTTGTGTGTGGAAATGCTGTCCCCTAAGGGCTATTTTCAGAATTTGCTTATCTTTTTTTAAACTGTTAACGTATATTTATTTGAGAGGAGAAGAAATGCATCCATTGGTTCGTTCTTGACATGGCAGCAAGAATTGCATTTGGCTGGGAGGACACTAGAAACCTGCTACTCAGTTAGCCTCTCCCTGTGTGGTAGGGACATCAGGCACCAGCATCCATCAATGTCCACGTGTTGGTATTCACTAAAACCTACTCTTCTCGGAGCAATGTTTGCTGGCCACTTTGACTTAGAAGAGCTTGATCAAGTAGTCTGATGTGTATGTTTAATATTTTTTTCCTTCTGCATCTGCTATACAGGCTGTTGTGGTTTCAATGAGCTAATGTAGGCCAAGTGCTAACATAGACCCCAGCACCAGAGAGTGTTTAATCACTGTTGACTTGTGGGTGATGTTACAAGGTTTTTGCTGCTCAAAAAGAATGTGAAGCCCAAGAAGAGGCAGATTTCACATCAGTTTCATCTTTCCTCATTAATGAGAAAGGCACATTAGTCAGTTTCAGGGTGGTGGAGCACACTGTTGTTGCTTTATCTGCTTCCCGTGGGTATTTCCCAGGTTCTCAGAACATGTGACATGCTGAGTTCTTTCTGCAGTGAGTGGTGACCACTATGGGTATGTTTTGGAAGCTTTGTATACCTACAGATCACACATACAGAGAGCTCTGTTCTTGCAAGGTTTGTACATCAAAAATAGCAATAAGAAAATGACCAGTTAGTGTTCCTTTGAGTACACTCAGATCTGGTAAGCCATGAACAAGTGAAGAGGATGTCATGAAGGGAAAAACTGTAGAATATTAATGTAAGGGAGGTACTAGCCTGTATGTAAATGAGTCTGACCACACAGGAAAGCTGTTTTGAGTCAGTTTGAATCATAAGCCTGAAGTGAATGCATAATAGCTTCCCCACAAAAGGCAGCTCTCCTACAGAAGAAAGAAACATCCCACTTGGCCAGAACAATTGAACCACGTGATGGGAACCATGTGCAGATCTCGGTTTACAGGCTCATCGGTGTTTGCTGATGCCCCTCCGCAGGCAGCGGGGTCTCAGTACTGCTCAGAAGACACAGCCAATAGTTAAGGAGTTCTGAAATTCTGAATGGTGACAACTATAATGAAGAGGTAATGAGATGGGTAGAAGCGGAGATCCCCTGATGTGTGCCTGTCATGTTGAGAGGAGGAAACAATGAAAAAAAGAAGAAAGAACTCATTCCAAGAGCTTCTGGGGAGTATCTGTTGTTGAGGTGCAGGGTGGTAGAAAGGCATCTGTAGGGCAATGATAAAGCAAAATGACTCTGAATGGAACCTTGGATGATGTTCCTACCACCCATAGTGGTAGAAGAAGGGTCAACACTGACCTGCCTTCCAATTCATGTTGCATTCGTGTTTTTGGTGATATTAAATGTGGGTACATTAGCAGCTAAGTTTGAAGACTTCATGGGTGAGACACTTTGGAATGCTTTGGAATGCTTTGGAATCAGATCTTCAAGTAGGTTTTCTATATGCTGTTAATTATGATTGAAGAAAGGTTTTCTTCTAAAGTTGTAAACATGTTGACTTATGAGCAGATACTTCTTAAACACTATTAAGGAATAAATGTATCAGTCATATAGTCACATGGTACAATTAGAAATTACTCAATATAGTAGCACATTTAAAGTAGAAGGGAGTCTGTATGTTGCAAGTAACAAATAACTGATACCATATTTAGCTTTTCTCCTGTTTCAGCCAAAACAAAAACGCATTACTTCATCATACAAAAATGGTATGTCTCAAGTAAGAAATGATGGAATTATTTTCTTTGTCCGGATATAGCATTGCTTATCCCACATCCATTTATTTTGGGAACTTTAATTTGTTCACTATTACTGTTTAAAAGGTAGTTTATGTAGTTGATTTCTTAATTTTAAAAGACATGTCAGAAGGCTTAAAAGTAAGACTGTGTCTCACCTCTAAGAGGTTTGTGTGCTGATGAAGGGGTGCCAGCATGCACTTTCTGCTTCTGGAAGGTGCATTGACTTGGTTGGGATGAGCACAGAAGCTTTTGGAAATACCCGCAGACTGGTGCCCCAACATGTCTGCAGTGTTACTTACCATCTAGTTCTTATATCTGTGAAGCTGTTAGGATCCTGTCAAGAGTGTGAGTGGGATGCAGCAGAAAACTTATTTGCTTTGGAATCATAACAACAGTAAAGTGGTTTTCTTTATTGTTTTTTCTGTACTGTTTTTGTGAGTAACATGTTTTTATTTTGAAATGTGTTTATTTGAAAGAGTGGGAGAGAAGTAGAGCTTTCCTCCTCCAATTCACTTATTAGTGGACCACAGTGGCCAGAGCTGAGTCAGCCCAAAGCCAGAAGCTTCTACGAGGTCTCCTATGTGGGTGGCAGGAGCTCAAATACGTGGGCCCTCTTCCAGTGCTTTTATTAGGGTATTAGCAGGAACCTGGATCCAGAGAGAACTCGCTGGGACATGAACTGCTATCCATTTGGAATACCAAAGTGATTGGCAATGGTTTTGCTAGTGAACCACAGTGCCAGCCTCTCCTCTGCTTTGAGTTGGTGTAAAGACATGTTGTGGGGTATTCTCACTCTGAAGATGAGTCTCGACCACCATTGTATTGTAAAGTAAGCTCTGACTGTGTTCTAGGCATCTGTTTGCTTCTTATACAAGTCTCTTTCTCTGAGAGATCTGCAAAGACAAAATGTTGACGTTTTGTTTTGTTTTTAAGGATTCTAGGTCTCCAGACTGGTATTTTATTTGGGTTATCAGGAAACTTCTTTTTCAGAAACAAATGTGATAGGAAGTTTTATGCATTCTTTCTCATGTGAGTTGAAGATGCAAAGTCAAGATAATGTATAAAACACAAAGATTGTCTATTAAACAACCTGCAACCTTTTTACACTAGATGGACTTTGGGAGCTTGTCTTTATAATTACAAAGATCTCTAATAAATAAGAGCAGTGGATTGGTGATTCACTTTATACAAGGGTAGTTGAAAGCAGTCCCTTCAAATATGAGGGAGCTTCAGAAACTTTGTAGAATATGGAATTAAAAGATGACACACAGATTTCCAAGAACTTTTTCAACACCCCTAGTGGTTTATCCAGTGTATGGCTATGGTAGAAGAAAGTATGCATACGAAACAGTAGACTGAACTCAGTCTATTTTGAGAACTAATCATGAATTTTCTCATTTCCTCTTGAGAAATAACTAATTTAAATATAACTTTATTACCTATACTTTGAAGGTAAATGAAACTCTTCCGAATCCTTGTTTGTCTTGTTCCCCTGGAAAGTAGTAGGTATTACTGGAGAAGAGGGGAATGGCATGGAAGTAACAGAGCTAAGGAACTCTGAGGAGCAGAGGGTGTTTATGAAGCATTGGGAGGTGGAGTAAGGGGTTCTGGACCTTAACTGCACTTGACAGTTACTGTGGAAATTTCTAAGACCAAAAGTGGTCCTGATACCCAGGACTTATCCAGATAATTCCAAGTCCCAGGAATAGGAATAGATTGTTAGGTTTAGTACTTGGGATGATGGCATGGAAGTTTCTGGGTTTGATTCTTGGCTCCAAGTTCCTTCCGGTAACTATCATAGCAGTAACATTGATGGCTAGTCCTGATTCAGTACTGGCTACTGTGGGCATTTGAGGAGTAAAGCAGTTGGAGCTCTTTATTTCTAGGGCTCTAAAATAAACAAAAATGTCTGAAAATTAAAAATCTGATAGCAGCTTATGGGCAAGGATCTGGAGAAATAGAAACTTGGACTTCCTGAAATTGGTCATGTAAAATGGTACGGCTGGTAAGAAAAGCAGTTAGGCATTTTCTCAGATAGTTAAACAGTGTTTCCATATGATGCAGCAGTTCTCATAGGTATTTACTTAAAATAACTGAAAAAAAATCTACATAAAAGCTTGTCCTGACCAAACATTACACTAGTCATAGTATCAAAAGGACTAGAAATTAATGTCCATGTGTGAGTAAAGGGATTTCAAAAACGTGTGTGTGTGTGTGTGTGTGTGTGTGTGTGTGTGTGTGTGTGTGTGTAGAAAGATAGCTGGATGGATATTCAGCCCTGAAAAGGAATGAAGTGTGGATACGTACTACAGTGTAGATGAACCTTAAACACATTATGTTGAGAGAAAGAAGTCAGACACAAAAGATGACATGTGGGCCCTGCACAAAAGCCTAGTGGTTAAATCATTGGTTTGCATCCACCAGATTCCCAAGTGGGTGCTGATTCATATCCTGGCAACTCTACTACTCATCCAGCTCCCTGCTTGTGACCTGGGAAACAGCAAAGGACAGCCCAAAGCCTTGGAACCCTGCATCTATGTGGGAGAGTTGGAAGAAGCTCCTGGCTTTAGCTTGGCTCAATTCTGGCTATTGTGGCCACTGGGGAGTGAACCAGCAGATGGAAGGTCTTTCAGTCTCTCTTCCTCTCTGTATATCTAACTTTCCAATAAAAATAAGTAAATCTTTTAAAAAAAAAAGAGTACATGTAATTGCATTTTTTTAAAAGATTTTTATTATTATTTTTTTTTATTGGAAAGGCGGATACACAGAGAGGAGAGACAGAGAGGAAGATCTTCTTTCCGATGATTCACTCCCCAAGTGAGCGCAACGGCCAATGCTATGCCAATCCGAAGCCAGGAGCCTCTTCCGGGTCTCCCACGCGGGTGCAGGGTCCCAAAGCTTTGGGCCGTCCTCAGCTGCTTTCCCAGGCCACAGGCAGGGAGCTGGATGGGAAGAGGGGCTGCCGGGATTAGAACCAGTGCCCATATGGGATCCTGGGCGTGCAAGGTGAGGACCTTAACCACTGCGCCACCGCACAGGGCCCTGTAATTGCATTTTTAAAAAGCATCCAGAATAATCAAAACTGTACAGAGTGCAGGTGAAATACTTGCCGAAGTTTGTGGAGGATGTAGCAATGTGGAATGTCAGCATCTTCTTGAGGATGATGAAAATGTTAGATGTGATGACTGCACGGCTTGTGCATCTATTAACTATCACAGAGTTGTATAACAGAGTGAGTTTTATGGTATGTGCATTGTATTTTAATTAATCTTACCAGAAATATCTGGAAATGCTAGATACTATGTATATGGTCCTGAGAAGTTTCATTGGGTGATAGTAAAGATCTTTGATTGTAATTCCGTTTTAAATCTGTTAGTCGCTGTCATCATCCATTACGTGAAACATTGCACAAGGCTTTGGATGTCTTGTCCCAGACACTTTTTAAACTCATCTTCTTTCCTTCTGCCTGAGCACACCATTCTGTTCCTTGTGCTTGCCCTTGTTTTTGCTGTGTGTGTGTGTGTGTGTGTGTGTGTGTGTGTGTGTGTGTGTGTGTGTGTGTTTTCTGATGTTTACATAGTTGCCTAGGGTGAGAAGGGTCAAGGACTAGTGGAAAGTGGATTAGATCATAGTTTCCAACTTTTCCTTTTTTCTTTTTTTTTGCATTTGCATCTGGAGAGGGAGAGAGATTAAGCGAGAAGATGCACACAGTCTTAACCACCTCAGTACCCAGAGAGGGGCATTGGCCGCCCAGTGTCATCCCAGGCTCCCCCATGTGGAGCATGTTCCAAGTTTTCCACTTAAGTGATTTTGATAGTTTGAAAATGCTGTTGATCTTATTGATCTGATGATGAGTAAATCTTTCCAATATTCATTTTGTGCATGCAGTCCACTCCCAGAGTTTCCATTCAGCAAAATATTTGCTTTTCAAATGCTTGACTGGGGTAATTAACCACTTTGTTTTGCTTTCCCTCCTCTATTATGATACTAGATGTCCTCTGCAGACACGAATGTGCTCCCATTTCCCTCCATTTACATCTGAGTATGCTGTCCGCTGCTCCCTCCTAGCCACTGAGAAGGCCCACTTTTGACACAGGCACTCAACATTCAGACCATAGGTCCTGCTACTTTGTCCATGGCTGAAGTTCTAAGTCCAGTGGTTCAGTTTCGGAAATCCTCAAATCTTGTCTAAGGTAATCCCACAGACCTGACTCTTCATGTGCCTGCCTGTACAGGGTCGTCCTTCTTTGACCCACATTAGCCTACACAGGCTGGGTGTTGGCAGTTGCTAGGCCAGATCTATCTCCCACCCAAACCAATAGGTGCTATGACTCAGCCCAACCCTGTTCACTACACACTCACAATTCACGTACACCAACAGGAGCTGCAGCCCAATCAGAATGATCCCCAATAACTCTGACTGGGCCTACTACGTCCAGCCCTGGTTCCTTTGCCTGGCAGCATGTGCAGCAAACTGGTCCAGTCTGTCCCACATTCCAGTCAGCTCTCGTATACATCACTGGGCATTGAAGCAGAACTCAGTCCAACGGACTTCATTGTCAAGCCCACACTCAAGGCTGCGGCTGCCCCCACCTATCTAGGCAGGCCTGCCCCCAGCCCTGGTTCTCATGCTTACCAGTGTAAGTTGCAGCTCATCAGAGAAGTGCCCACAGTTTCCCTACTGGTCCCACTCCTGGTCCCGGATCTTGCACTTTCTAGCTCCACAGGACCTGCCCCCAGTCCCAGCACTTGCCCGCTGATACTACGGCAAGGCCCAACCAACCAGCCTTTACCCAGGCTCATGCCTGCATCAGTGGATACAGTTGGTTAGTACAGCCTGGTTCTCTCCCTAACCCAGTTCACTTGGAGCCAGGTCTACCCCTCAGTCTCATCTCTCCTACCCACCAACAGGAACAGTGGCCCAGCAGGGGAATCTTCACAGTTCCTCTAACTGGCTTGTAACCCCTCCTTCCCATCCCCCCAGATCTTGTGTGTGGTGGTGGTTGTTGAGGCAAGGTCTGGTATGGCCTGCCTTACCTCTCTACATTCGCCAGTGGGTGCTAAAGCCTGGCTTGGCCTGGTCTGTCCCCAGTTACAGCTCATGAAGTTGGATGTTGCCACCCATGCCAGCCCACTGGGAACTTTTTGTCCCTGAATCATCCTGTGTAGTGGGTTGCTCATCATCTGCTTCTCTATTTGGATGACAGATTTCCTGTGCATTTGCACTGAATTAGCCAATGTTTTGACTTGTAAACCACAACCCACTCTTACTCTTTATTTTCTTAAAGTTGACTGCTTTATCATTCTTCCTCACCTAGAATGTATTGTAGTATAGTGCTTAGAATTGGGCAATGATGTAATTAATTTTTGTTGAGTGAATAAATAGGAGATTAGCTTAATGAGCAGTCATTCAAGAAAACTTTTAAATGTAGGTGAGCCCTCAACACCTTTCAAGACAAAGGAGCCAGTGAGAATAAAATCGTTATCTGCAAAAATCTGCAGAAATGCATAAGAAGTAAACAACTAAATGTGACAAGGATGAGGGGAGGAGAGGTAACTGAAGTGATCTTGAAAAAGCTGTTCTCATTTTGAAATAACTTTGTGGTTCCCCTTTCCAAACAGCCGGGATACATGCAGGGTTGTCTTAGCAATGGAACAATTTCCTGCTGACACCATAGAATTGATGACTCAATACATGTTAGAAACCACTTTGTTTCTTTACATAAAAGTCCTACAGGTGCAACTTTGCTTAAATCTAAAGAACTGGAGTTTCTGTTCATTTTCTCTTTGTTGGTCTTGTCATTGTCTTCTGAGTTTTTCCTACACTGGCTATTATGGGATTTTTGACATATGCCTGTAGGTTTAGAATGTCTTATAAATCACAGAAACTTAAATATATATATCCTGCTGTTGATTTATGTGACTTGTTTTCCCAGTCATCAGTACAGTGTTTCACAATGCAGCCAGTTCAGTGTACTTTGTTCTGCAGTCACGTGACAGGTCACTTATCCCATGGGAACCATTAGCCTGCGGCTTTTCAAGCTCATTTGTATTCCTGGTTAACAATCAAGGCCTCAGTTTAAAAATGATTTGAGAAAACAGCCTTGCCATTCTGTAGTCATGTAGGAAGTGAATGCTTCCACTGATACCCTTCATGCATTTCAGAGGTGCGCTATGTTTCTGCTGATTGGCTGAGTACATCAGGTTATAGGAAATGATTAACTTTTACAGTAAATTTTAACTCCCTCAGACTTGAACGAATAACCTTAGTGTTTTTGTGGTTAAGAGGAAATACAAATTTTTCATTTTTAGTCCAAAGACTAGTATTTTTTATGTTTCCTTGTTGCTAGGAGATGTTAGCTCTTATGGAATATTATTCTTGCTGAGCATTTTGAAGAAGTCATTTCCCCCACATTGTATTCCTAATAATAAAGTTTTTTTATTAGAGACTTGAAGAATTATGAATGCCTAGTGCTGACTAGGTTATGGGGAATTGCCCTTTCACTATATACTACTTGATTATAAATTATGAGACACATTTCCTGAGGGAGCTTTAACAGTTCATTTCAGTAGTTTTGAAGGTTTAATATCCTTTGATATGGAGTAATTTTCAAATATAGAAATTGATGTGAGAAACGATCAAATAGATGCATACATGTTGATGAACCAGGTGCCTTCTTCATGCTGTTCTCAGGAGGATAAGTAAGGTATCATAAATTGCTTTGAATAATGGAAGCACTGAGTAAGCATTAGCTCTCATCTCTATTATTTAACTATCTGATGCTACCTTTTAACTAAAAATGCTCTACCTCCAATAAGTTGATAATAATCCCTGTAAAGATAGTTGAGTGTCAAATATACTCATGCAGTGCTAAAGATAAAGATGGGATCCAAGAAATGTGATTAGATGATTTGGTCATCGTGCAAGCATCGTAGAATGTACATACTGAAACCTAGATGTAACTGAAAGCTTAGCAGATTTATTTACATCCTGCAAGCATATTAATTGTGCATTGTACTTTTATGATGCCACAATGTGACTAGGAAGTAGGAATTTCTGAACTTGAATATGATCTTGCATGATTGCTGTTGTAGTGTAGTCCTTTGACATGGATGTTGCTCCTTGGCACATGATTGTATGTGATATTTTTCTCTTTTATTTCAAGTAAACACTAAATACTTTGTGATGAACACGGTACCAAGCACATACCAATATTAATTCAACTAAATTGAATCATTGCTCTTGATAGAACAATAAAAGTCTAACCAGTATGACAACTAGAACTCGTGTAACACTTATGTGCTTTGAATGTATTCTAGACAAAGAACTTACTGTTGTACCAATTTCATAGACTCAAAGATGCTAAGGAGCTAGCTCAAGTTAGTAGAATTACTGGAAAAGAAGGAGAATTTTGGACTCAGGTTTGTCTCGCAGCAAAACAGTGTTAATCTCATTGATGGAGAGACATCCAGAGTTAGGATGTAATGAAGTATAGAACTCTTAGTTGTAGAAAACTCCCAAGATGATTTTAATAAACCCAAAGCTGGGGCTTGTGCTATAGAGATGAGCTTGTGACAAATTTCGTATGTGTGCACCTTGACTGTGTATCTTGTTGAGCTGTAGATTGGTGAAGAGGGGCTACCATGAGGCTTTGATACCCAGAAATCTTTTATAGTGACAGATTCATCTCTTATTCAGCATTTCTCAAATTGTGGAGTCATTGAAGTCATAAAGTCCTAAAACTCCTTCAACGAATATCTTCTCCAAAGGGCCATGAGACTCCATAAGACTCAGTAGATTTTAATTGGCCAGTTGACTTGCTGGGGCTGGCTTGACATCTCTGAAATGAAAAGGCTGTTTAAGTGATTTCTTAAGTTCTATTTTGCTCAAAACTTCCAGTTTTTTGTTCTTTCCTTAGACCAAGGTTAGAAACATTTGGTACTTACTTTAGTTCAACATTAACATAGCATTTGCAAGGAAACCGGAAAAAAAAATCACCTGATCTACCCTGATGTGAGTGGTTGTCAACTCCTGTTGTTAATGATTTGGAAATTTTACATTTGTGGACCTGCATTTGCTTCTGTGACCATTGAACCATGTTGTACTACCAGTTAGGTAGCTATCCAATCCTGTCAGAAAATGACTGATCAAATCCATTGAGTCACAAAATTAAATGTGAATAGTAGAGACCTTTCCATCACCTCCTTTCCATTTATTAAATTCTAAAGGCAATATTCTAAATATAATGTAATGCTGCTAGCTGGTGAGGATTATAAGATAGAGTTCGAGATAGGTTATATATAGGAGGTAGAGATGTTGTTCAGATAGGTTGTAGGAGGGAGGCGTAGAGGCTACCTATCATAAAAATGCAGGAACTGGAGAGTAATTAAATGCTGAGAAGTCATATATCTCTCGTACCTTACAAAAACAATTATTAGCAGTTAGCTAAAAATGTAAGACCTTAGTGTGAATTTGTATATGTACTTCTGTTTATGAAGAGAGATGGGGCAAGTTGCTGTCTGTGGAGTTCAGCATGAACTTTGGGTTTTTCTGTGGTCTTACACCTGCTAACTTAAGTCTCTGGTCCTAGTTGTTAAACTGAGGATCCTAATCCAGTATATAGTTCTGTGTAGTCCAGCAGTCATCATCTCCATATTTTCCCAGAAACATAGTTCCCCGGGAAGGTGTTTCCCTTGAAAATTGAGCAGAATGTTGATAAATCCAGCCTTATTGTTAGGTGGAAAAGATTGAGAAATTTTATTTTAGCTTCAAGTTATTTAAGTTAAGTAAAATTGCTTTCTGCCATTTTCACGTGAGAGAAAAGTATTTAGTATTTATCATAGTGTTACAGACAGCTTCAGATCCTGGAGAAGCCTGACACTCCCATCAGAGCATATTGACTCACAGTTTCTCATACTTTTGTCCTTTTTATAGTTGATGGAGTATGTTTTTTCTCCACTAAAATTAAAACTTGAGGAAATACATCTATTAGGAGCACAAATGGATAGTTTTAGCTTAAGAAAAAAAGAGGTGATCTTGGATTTGGGTGGAGAAAGAAAAAAATTAGTGTTTGGGAGTATCTTACAATCTGGATCATCGAAATCAACTGTTATTGTATAATTTACTACATTCAGATGTGATATTTGAGGGTGGAAGGATCAATGAATTGTGACAAACCAGGAAGGAGTGGCAGAATTGAGAATAATGGTGGTGCTCTGATCTCTGATCTCTACCTTTTCTTGCTTGCTCCCAACCGAGTGTAGTTTTTCATTGTAAGGACAAAAAATGCAGAAGATACAGTGAGGAGGTGAAAAAGCAACCGGTGTTGTAAATTGTTGGCAGACTAGATTATTGATAAATATTGTGGAAATAACTGAGCTTATTATATAACCGGTAAGAGGAGTATGTGGAAGGGAGAGAAATGAAAAGCAGGGTAGCTGAAGGGGAGATAAAAATGGAAGTAAGTAAGCCCAAACTATAACGGTGGGGAGTACTGTAATGAACAGAAGAATTTTGTTTTGAGGCTGTTTCCCACAGGCCATTGAACATGAATAAACAAGGGAGAAGACTGAGGAAAGCTTTAAGAAGAGTAAATAGCAATATCAGTATCAGTGAATGACAGAGGAATAAATTAACACAAGAATATTAAGAATGTAAAGACCTCACATGGACTAGGTTTAGAGACTAAAAACAAATAGGTAGAATTAAAAAGGTAGTCAGTAGTGAAGGGTAGAGGAATAGCTCCAAATTGAACTCTGGAAAGTGCTTTTGACTGGGGGAGGTTCTTTGTAGATATAATTAACACGAGGTTATAATTTTTCAGTTGATGCCTATATCCATGGACTTGTGTGCTCCTAAGAAAGAACGCAGTGGGAAGTCCATGGGAAGATGTGAATGGAGTTAATACAAATGTCTTTACCAGAAAGGCTTTGTCAGTGGTTTGGGGAAACTATTGGAAGCTATAAAAAGTAAAGAACGTATCTTGGCTAGAGCCTTCACAGGGAATATGACACCCACTTGGTTGTTACCTGTTAGAAAAGCCCTAGGAAACGAGTTTATAGTGCTACACTTCTAGCCCCTAAGAAAACTAAGAATTTTGAAATAAAAAAAAAGAGAAATTTTGTAGTGAACAGGAATCTAAATGGCACTGGATGTTGAATCACAATCAAATCAGTGCAAATTGGTGAAGGGCACAAGAGTTGACGAGTGTTGAAACAGGTGAGCTTAGAGCCTCAAGTATGATTTCTCTACACATGTTGAAATGGGAGGGTAAAATATAGATATCATGTACAAAAACCTAAGCTTGCTGTGTAGAGATCCTCTTGTGATCATTTCAAAGGATTTATTCTAACTGCAAGAATTCAGGAAGAAGAAATATAAGAACTGAACGCAAGTAGAGAAAAATTTTTGGTACAATGAGTGCTAACAGCGTCCATTTCTAGCAGCATTATAGGACAGAGATTCAGCAAATTATCCACTAAAAATGACAGTGTTTTATAAAGTGCAAAATCTTTTACAATTTAGAGAAATGCATGTTATGGGGAGATTGTTCATGGCCTTAAACTTTTTTTGAACTTAGATTTAACTTATAATGAATTCCATTTTTCATGAACTTTTTGAAGTATCCTCATAGAAATACTGAGTTGAGCTTCAAAGAAAATGAGAAAAGGTAAAATTTAAAGGAGGCAGTGATGTTTGGCTGTCTCTTATAAGACAGTTGTCTACAGATATGGGTGGGAGAAAAATGTGATCCCCTACAGAAGTAGTATGGGGTTAAAGTTAATTATACATTTGAAATTCTAATTCAGTATTTCAATATCATAGAAGGTAGAACATGAGGAAGATGGTATACAATATCTGAAAGAGATCAGAAGTGGTAAAAATGAACTAAGGATACAGAAAGAATTCATGTCTAGAAAATATGGGGATATAGAACCTTAGTATAGGTAAGAATAAGATAAGAAAAGCCCTGGGTCTGGCACAATAGCCTACCGGCTGAAGTCCTTACTTTGCAAATGCCAGGATCCCATATGGGTGCTGGTTCATGGGCTAGACTCCCGCTTCCTATCAAGCTCCCTGCTTGTGGCCTGGGAAAGCAGTTGAGGATGGCCCAAAGCCTTAGGATCCTGCACCCACGTGGGAGACCTGGAAGAGACTCTGGGCTCCTGGCTTCGGATTAGTTCAGCTTTGGCCGTTGCAGCCACTTGGGGAATGAATCAATCAATGGAAGATCTTCCCCTCTGTCTCCTCCTCTTTTTATATCTGCCTTTCCAATAAAACTTAAAAATTAAAAAAAGGTAAGAAAAGCCCTATCTAAATAAATACAGAGTGCATAATTTCATACTCTTAAATAAATAAGTCTGACCCAACTGTAGAAAATAGGAAGGAATGAAATCAAAACTAATAATTATAAAAATAAGATGACGAAAATAAACTTAAAGACCAACTGACATAAATGTGACATAAATATGTACGGATTAAAATTACCAGTACATTTTCCAATGGCTGGAAATAAAATGCTATAATATATTATTTAGTTCAAAGGCATTTCAAAGGCCATACAGAAAATAAGCAATCATACAGTTTGAAAAAGAGGCTATCAGAAAAGTTAGACTTGTAACATTAAAAGGAAAAAAGTAAGAGCGACTATATACATAGTAGTCATAAATTTCATACTGGTTTACAGATTGTCATTAGGAATTTAACAAAGTCCTCTCAAACTGATGAAGCAATGAAACAAAATGGCAATAGATTTGGATAATGATTAATTCATATCAGCTGTATGGAATTTACTAAATTTTGGAAGGAGTGTCCTTTGGACACATATTTTCTTTTGATGGGTAAGGAAAAGTCTTCAAATTATAGTAAGTCAACACCATAGAGATTTCTTTTCTTGACCTCTAGTGGTTTAAAATTGAAGCAGATTAACAAAAGAACATAGCATATGTTCTGGAAATGAAAAGACACACTATGAAATAACCCTCAGGTTAAATAGGAAATAACAAGAATAGCAAAATTTTGGAGCTGAGATAATAAAAGCACAGTAGGTAAGAGATATAGCTAATGGAATACTCTAAAGGCAATATGTAGCTTTTTTTCCTTGAGAGAAAAACACACAAAATCTGAAACCCATAACTCAGTGTTTGATTCATATAACTGGAAAAGCAGCTCAGGAATCTGGAGAATTAAGAGGGAAAATACCCAAGGAAATCCATGTGTAGGAGACCAATATGAAGTAAAGATTTACTAACAAAAGCCCAAATGGATTATTTGAGAATCTTCATAGACCTAATAAAATCATGAATAGCACATGATGAAAAAAATGCATATCCATGTGTATTGTGAAAAGCACATTTCAGATAGGTACATTTCAGATAGATTTCCTAATAATTATGTCTTATTTATTTTATCTACTAGAAATATCATGCTAGATTTTTACCAGTTAATTGAATGTGTGAAGGGAAATATGTAAAACATATATAGAGAGGGAATAAAAATCAAACATTAAATGCCTTGTAATGATTAGCACAACTGACTTTTTACGAGGTAGACATATGGATGTGAGGGTGATCTGGCTGTGACATCTGTCACCCCATTGATCGCCAGGGTTGATTCGGCTGATCTGGCTGGCTGGGCGGGTGTCCCCTTCCTCCCTCACCACTCCATGTGCGTCCCTCCTGAAACTGCGCGCTCAGGTGAAAACAACCATCCCCACTAGAGGAGGACTGGTCTTCGGTCAAGGGTATACATAGCTGCGCTCCCCTGCTAGAACCTCCAAACAAGCTCTCAGGAGGTAGACATAGTTTGGATTAGTTATATTTTCTGAAGTTGGGGGTGTTCATATGACTCAGCAATGTATTGCCAATTGGGGCACCTATATCCTACATCACAATTCCTGGTTTTAGTCTTGCCAGCTGTTTCTCATCCAGCTTCCTGCCGGTAGTTCCCATGGATGACTTGATAACTTAGATGCTTGAGTATTCTTCCACCAAAAGGGGGAGACAAAACAAATTGCATTTTGGGTTTCTGTCTGTCTGAAACCTACCTCTCGTTCTGCCATGCTTTTTGGGTGTGTAAAAAAGCGGATAGAAAATATTTACGTCTTTATATCATGGCTTTCAAGTAAAATGGAAATGAAAAAAACATCAAAAGCTCTAAAAGAACAGAAAATGCTTGCTTAGGGAATCATCCTTTCAAATAAGTTTGGGTAAAAATAGCCTGCTCCGTCTATAACTTTGATGAACAGTATGAATTCAAAATCTAGAAGTATATTAAAATAATGCCTTATGACTTAGTTGAATTAATTATAAAAGTAGGAGAACCGTTCAGTGTTTAATAACCTAGGATTTAACACAAGGAACAAACTGTTGTATCATTCATATTTAAAAAAAAAAGAAAAAACTCTTAATACAGGCCTGGCACAATGGCTCAGTGGCTAAATCCTCACCTTGGAAGCACCTGAATCCCATATGGCCCTTGGTTCATGTGCTGGCTGCTCCACTTCCTATCAAGTTCCCTGCTTGTGGTTTGGAAAAGAAGTTGAGGATGGCGCAAAGCCTTAGGACCCTGCACTTCCATGAGAGACCCAGAAGAATCTCTTGGCTCCTGGTTTTGGATTAGTTCAGCTCTGGTCGTTGCAGTCACGTGGGGGAGGGAACCAGTGGATGGAAAATCTGTCTCTCTCTGTAAATCTGCCTTTCCCATAAAAATAAATCTTTAAAAAATAAGATGCACTTAATACACTTAAATTTGTTTTAAAGGTGGAATCTAGGGGCAGGTATTGTGGCATTGTAGCTGTGTTTTGGGATGACTTCATCTCATTGTGAGTGCTTGGGATAGAGTCTTACCACCACTTCTTGTCAGTTTCATGTTCATGTGCAACCTGGATGGCAACAAACTGAAAGCTTGGGTCTCTGCTACTGGTGAGTGAGATCTAGAAGGACTCCCAGGCTCTTGGTTTCTGCTAAGGCTTTTGGATTTGTGGAGTTAAGCAATCAGTGGTTGGAAGTTCTTTGTTCTCTTTTAGCTAAAATACATAAATTTTAAAAACTGTGAAACAGAATGTAAGGAACAAAAATAGCTTAAAACATTTCCTCAGAGAAAATGGACTCCTTTAGCAATTCTGGGTAAAAAGGATTATTTCTAAAAACATTATTTGTTTGTTTTAGCTTGATAAAAGCTTTCTGGTAAAACTTGTTAGGGGCCACTGCTCATAAATGGAACAAATGGAATTTTTTTAAATTAAGGTTAGAAGCAAGAAAAGGATGCTTGTGTTACTTCTGTTTCTAAAATACGTTGCCAGCCACCTGGCCAATGCTTTAAGAAAAACAACAAAACAAAAGGAGAAGAGTTGAAATGGGAGGTAACTGTAGTGATTTTCAAGTGAACTCGTTTATACACATAAAAAAGGAACGACAGAAACTATTAGCTGTCCAGGAGTTTGGCTCGGTTGCCAGCTGGAAGAGCAACCTACAAAAATCAGTAGCGCTCCTCTGTACCAACAGTAACCAATTATAAACTATGATGATAATAAGATACCACTTATAGTATTGGCATAAACTAAAAGCCATCTAGGAATAAATCTTAGAACGCATAAAATACATAAGGGAAATTTAAAACCATTATAAGAGTCCTCTTAAGATGCCTATAATAACTAGGCAATATGAAAGTCTGAAGCCCAAAATTTAGACTGGGTCTCCCATGTGGGAGCCAGGGACCATGTTACTTGAAGAATCACTTGCTTGCTTCTGTGGCGAACCTTCTGGGGAAGCCAGAACTTGAACACAGGCTGTATGTTCTAGCATGGGAGTGCCCTAACTGAAGGCCTTCTCATGAGGATACAGGCTCACCTGTCAACTGAGTTTCTTATTTGAGTTTTATAAATATTCATTTCCTAAAACTCTGCTTTCCTTTCAGATTTTCAATTCTGAGGAAATGTCATTCCGATTTGGACAGCATCTCATCAAGCCCTCCGTGGTGTTTCTCAAAACAGAACTGTCCTTCGCTCTTGTGAACAGAAAACCTGTGGTACCGGGACGTATCCTTTTCATTAAAAGAAGAAAAATTGAATCTACCAGATGAATTCAGGGTTGACCTCACGTGTGTCCACAAAGGTAAGCCAGGAGTCCAGCTCTCTTTCCTCCTCTGGAGAAAGCAGGTAAAGTGATACTCAAATTTATTCTGAATCCAGTTGGTGGCACCAGTAATATGCTTGATCAATGTTGCAGAACTTCTGAAGGGTTGCTTAGCAACCATGGGTTTGGAGGTGAATTTTCGCTTGAACTTTTTTACTGTTGTAGCTGTGTGAATAAATGGGGGCTTCCAAAATGGTCTCCACAGATACCACAGGCATGCTGTTTGCAGTTTGTCCATCATGTAGTTTAATGGGAGGTTAGAACTCAGATGACACCTCTGTGATGTGGAAGGAAGTATGATATGAACATTTATGTTTGTCTCAGCTATTGCTTTAGTTAGATGGTTTTAATTCAAATATGTCAGCATATTTACATAGCTTGATTTTTTTTCTTATTTGGATCGAAATTGTTGTTTTCTGGGGGGAATATCCTAGCTTTTGGATTCTGGTCCAGTGCCATTGGTGGTGAACTTGTTTGCTTCTATCTGACTGTGGAGTTACAGAATCTGCCCAGACGTAAGTAAGAACTTGTAGCACAAACTTGTGTAATGTTCAGCCTGATGGTGTGTACATACATTTTGGATTGATTCTTCAGAGTTTTTTTTAACCTTAATTTTCTATGTAGAGGACAGCAAGAATAAGATTTTACATTATAATTATTTTCCCACACTGAAGTGTGCTTTTGCTTTGTACCACGTTTCTTAGCATATTGAGAAATTCAGAGTCACTAAGAGGCTTGTATGAGTAATCTTCCTTCCTAGCCACGTAACTACTGTATGTTGAAGAAAAAAAATATCCAGGAAGACATTGCTACAGCAGATAACAGTGATGGTATGATGGAACCTTGAATTCCTTGAATACTAATTATAGCTAAATTTTGGTTACTTTATACACTTTCAAGCAATACACACTTGCTAATCTAAATACTCATGTTAAGAGTAGTCACATCTTTTTGTTTATAAGCTTAAAATGAGTTTGAAAAGGGTAAGTTAGGAAAATTAAATGGAGAAATTATTAAGCATTTCTGTTTTGTACTGAATTTGTTCTCGAAGTTTTCAGAATAACAGAATTTTGTTTCTATTTACATGGCTGCAGGCTTGTGGTGCTCTTTTTCTTGGTAGCTTCTCTATTTGAAGTGAAGTGTAAATTCCATCATGATTATTGCTTGAATGCCATATTTCTCTAGGTGATACCTTTAATTGACTTCTAGGGGAAATCTAAGGGAAACTGGCAAGACAATTTTAGAGCAACAGCAACAACAAAAATTATTTTGATGCCTTGGTCTGAGAAATGAATATTGAAGAAATGTACCCTTTTTGACATGGTTGAGAACGGAATGAACTCTGCTTTCCAATTTTAATTTTTTGTTCATTGTTTTGATGTCTTTACACCATCTCTGCATGTGTGATGTGTAAAACCTAGGGCATACAGAGGTTTGACCTTGAGATAAGTGGGGATGTCTGCGTCTAGGAAGATACCTGTTGTGAATAGTGAGAATTTGAGTGGAAAATGTTTTCTCCAAACATTTGGAGAATTTTTACATTGGAAATGAGCCTGACCAGTTATCACATCTGAAATGCACAAACCTCTGTTTGTTTGGAAGGTAGCACAAAGGCCCTGGCTCCTCCTGAGGACAAGAACAATGAGAGGCACAGAGTTTTATATAATTGATATGCTCTGTAAGGCTAACTCACGTTTCCAGGGTTTAAAATCATCTAGGACTAGTCGATAATGTATTCATATGATCTTTTTTTTTTAAATGTGCTGATTGCATAACTTTTTATTTTACTTTGCCTTTGTAAACTCTGTTAGCTTTATAAACTGTTAGCTTACAACTGTGAGATGCAGCTTAATAAGCTATTCATTTGCCTACACAAAGCTGTAGTCTTCCGACCCGGGGTTTGGGAATTCAAGCTGCAGATAGTTCTGCCCACTAACATTTCATAAAATAAACAGTGAGATATCTGCAGTGCGCTTTTATCTTCACCCAGCATTCTAGCCTGCCTGCCCTCATCCAGCCCTTTGTAGTGGGTCAGCTAGCATTTTTGCGCCCTCCCTGCATTTGAGCTGCACCAGCTCAGCTTGGGCCTTATTCTCTACTGTGGCTTGGATCATTATCACTCTTCTGATCTACTGCTAACAGGGTACTAATGAATCTAATTTTTGAGGATAAAGTCCAAACTCTACAGCCTACTTTGTGAAGAATTTTCTCATCTGGTTTCCGTGTCCTCTTTTTTTTTATTCCAGCCATCCATCACATAGGTGCTGTGCTTCCTCCTCATCTTTCGACTCCCTTCCCCTTCAGGTGATCCGCTTCATTTTTATTTCTGTTCATTTGCTTTGATATGCGTCCTACCCTTCTAGAAAAAGCATTGCCTGCCCGCTTGCTGTCTCACTTGGTTCTTCTTCCCCTGCACCTGCATAGAGCATTTGGCTGGTGACCTCACAGTGTCCCGGGCACCCATGTTCAACACTGCTCCTTGTCTGTCTAATGTCAAAATGAGGTACATTTCAGTTGTGTTGGGCTTGCTCCACCCTGAGCCATACCTTGTTACCTGCAGGAACAGTTCTTGCAACTGCATTTTCTGTAGCCTGCAAACCTACTATCTGGCCTGAAAGTAAAGTGGAACTAAACATCAGGTGTATAGGGGCTGTTTGGAGTAACAGAATGGGAGCGATTAGAGTGTGCTGAAACACTTTATTCACTGTATTCCTACACTCACAGCCCAGTCTTGTCACTGTTTTCCTCTACATGTTTTATTGTAATGTCCAAGGACTTTTTTGTTTTCCTCCAACTTTGCTTTTGTGTTTCATCAGTTTCAATTCTTTTGATAAGGGTATGTTTTGAGGGTGGTAAGTTAAACTTGAAAGCAGTATATGTTTTGAGGGTAGTGAGTTAAACTTGAAAGCAGTGAAATAATTTGGCAGCAGATGGAAGGGATTCTATTTCTTTCGGCATATTAGTTTGTCAATGGAAACGTGTGTTTTCAGAATCGTGGATTGGCTTCTTGATGTAAAATGGAACGTTTTATGCTGTGTTTTTTGATTCATTTTTTTCTAAAAGGCAGTTTTCAGCCAGCCTTAGGGGAAGGATTCCATTCAGGAAAGATTTGTAAATGTTATCTTGGAACCTGTGTCCTCTCTCACTTTTCCCTTCCGGGGTTGAGCCCTTTCTTCTTACAGCTTGGCTCACGGATTTTCTCAGAGCTTTCATGGGGAACAGATCTGTCAGATCAAGGGCTGAAGTGAGGCTTTGGAAGCCTGACTGCTTGCTTCATCCTCAAAGGAGGCTCTTCGGGCCCTCCTCTTGCTCACCTAAACAAAAACACTTCTCTTTGCCAATGGTGTTTAACGCTCACTGAATGGCTTTGGCCTCTGCAGCACCACACTTGAGAAGATTGTGTCTGAATGTCTTTAATCCATTAATTTCGTGTTCCTGGAAACTGTGTTTCAGGCTTTGGTTAGGGAAAAGGTTCGTTTCAGAGAGCACATTTTCAATTTCTGCCACAAGTCTTTAATTCATGGGCCTCATTCCTGCCCAGCTATTGTGCACAGCTTCAATCAATTTGAACCATTATGGCAAAGACTTCTCATCCCTCTCTTCTTGCATTGTACTGTGTCTACCTCTCATCCTGAGTGGGGCATGAAAAATGATTTTGAACATTAGTGGAATCCATTTGGGAACTGGGGCTTTTATTGTAAATAAAATTATTCATTTGTTATGTCCTGTTGTTTTCAACAGACAGCTTATTGATCTTTGAATTGCTGTTCAGATGGCATAAGGAGCTCTAACATAAGGGGCATGGTAACATTCCTGAACAGATTGTATGTGGTATGTAATGACAGAGACAAACTTTACTTGCTGGCCAAACTGTATTAAACAAATAATTTGTCAACAGTTCATTGGATTGCTGGTTTTAACGAAAGATTTTTTCAAGCAGACACACAGTACACAGAATGTTATCAGGGACAATGTTTGGATGATACATGGAAGGCAGCTTCACAAAATGTATTTGCAATGCATTAGAGTAGGTAAGTTAAAGGAGATTTCTGCTGATAGGTTACAGACAAAATTAGGGACAAAGAGAACTGAGGTGTAAGTTGCAGCAACAACAGACCGAAACAAGAGCTTTGCCAAATGCCTCTTAATACAAAACATAACCTTCCGTAATGAGAGAGTGTTGTTACTTTGTTTTTATTCTGATCACTTTCTTGTTCAGTACTTCTAAATAAGTGAAAAAATATATATATGTATATATATATATATATAAAGGCTCACTGCCTGAGAATGATCTTATGAAATAGATGCTAAAGATAAAAATGCCCTTTTACTCCTTGGGTAAAAATCAGAAATGTTTGTCATTTCCTGAGTGGGTTGCAATCTTGTGAATTTCTTTAATTGTCAGGAAACTGCAGTTATTAGAGATCTGATGATCTTTCATTTCTCTACAGTGTTCCTTTTTAAACCTTCCTGTATAAAGAAAATGAGCACAAGCACTATTTTAGTATTTTTATTGCAGAAGGTAGATTTTGTTGCTTTCAAAATTGCCCAAAGCACATGTCTTGTATTAGCTCCACGTGTCTTTGTGATGTGTCACCCACTTGAATGCTCTGAGAGAAGTCCACAGATGCTGTGCTGTCTATTATCTTAGAGCAAGTTAATATTTTTCTGCTCATGTATTTTAACCTTGAGTTTATTTAGCAGGTGCTTGTGTTCAAAGATGGATGTGTGGCAGTGATGGAGTTAGAGCTTTCTTTTTCCTGATTCTAAGAGGAAAGTTGTCATACGCATGTCACCTACCTTTTGCTCATGAATACACTGGGAGCAGTTAGAAGTAGCTTTTCATAACATTGATTAGCTGGGGCAAGTGAAGGGATTCGGTGCTTTGGTCATCATCTGAGTTGACCAACATCTTTTTTTCGGTATCTAACCTGCCAAATGTTGTGTGATGGTCCTCCATTTGGATTTATCATCTAAGGGAGTCTATTTCAGAAAGCAAATAATGATCTCTCCAATGCCGATTCACCCATTTGTATCAAGAAATGCTGAGGTTGCATGCAGGCAGGATCAGCAGGCAATAACTTCCATGGGTGTCAAAGCAGAGAGAGAACCCTGTCTTGTCAGCTTCTTCCACTACCAATTCTCAATTTTTTTTCCCAGAGAGAAGACTGTCATCTTCACTTTTATTTTCCATGCAGTGATGGTTTCATGGAAAGTGGCATTTGTGAAATTAAATGAGTATTTCATATGTGTACCAGGAAGGTTTGAAATTAGAAGTGAATGTGCAAATCTTTTTCCCTTAGCCTAGGCTCCTACTAATAAAAGTAACTTAATGTATAATTAATGTAGAAGCACATGTATGAGGCATGCATTTATGAAAGAATCTTGGGAATATGTGTAACATTTAAAAACAATAATTTAAAGATTTTGGACAAAAATAAATTTCCAAGTTATGTTTTTCTGTGAACTTGTGGAAGTAATTTCATACTGCTTTGTCTGAGGGTACTCTTGCTATACTCGGCTTTTATTTCTCTTTTTGTATTTCTGCATTTTTCTTTAATTTATGTACATAAAAAATTTCTTGTATTTCATATATACAATTTTAAGTGCACAACCATATATTCCACCCTACCTCCCCCTTCCTTTCTTTACTTCTACCCTGCTCCTTAGTTTTTGCAATAACATGCCTTTAGTTACATGAAAATCACAGGCTTCATTCTCCATTAAATAATTCAAGAAGTAGAACGGAAAAAGATCACGTTTTTCTACCAAAATGTAAACAACTACTATAAACAGTCAAATCTTTATACTACTTTTAGTCATAGCATATATTTATTTATTTACTTATCTATTTATTTACTTATTTATTGGTACCAGCTGCTTTCTGCTATCTGTTCCTTGGTGAATATATTAACACACTGTGACTTGACACTTACCTGATTGTTTCAGTTTGATTACCTAGGTTTGACAGGCTCGTCTTGATCTTGACCTTTTGTCTTTAAAAGAACTTATTTCATAGCTTCAGATCCTAACTTGATTGGGCTAGAATTAACTGGCCTAATGTAGTTTTGCTTTAGGCGGTCTTTCGGGAGGTACGTTTCTCAAAATTGCATAAGGGTTAAAAAAAACACAGTTGGATGCAGAAAAGGCTACCTGTACAATATGCTGATGTATATGGAAAGTAATCCTGTTAGCAGAATTCTAGACATCGTGTTGGGGGTGGGGGTGATTTTGGTGCTCTTTAAGGAGAATGATAATTATATGTGTCAAAATAACACTTCAACTATTTCCCATAGTAAGTGCTAACATAGGTGTTCTGTAATGTGCAAAGCTTGTTCCTGTTTGTGTTTATTTTCACAGGTAGCTTTATCATGAGTTTTCAGGGGTCACAGCAATTATTAAACTCCACTCATAATGCTCTGAGCATCTGTTTGACCTGCTTTCTGTGTGTGTCATCAGATTGTTCAGAACAGGAAGAGGCTGGTCACAGTACTGCCAACCTTGCACTTGAGAAGGAATATAATTAAAAGTAATGAATGGAATAATACATCATTATTCATAAGAAATGTCACACAATTAACTCAGATAATGCAAAATATATTCTAATTTTCATTTGCAATGAAAATAGATTTGCTAAAACATCAGTAGGCAGTTAATGTTTATCTCTATTTTCATACACGTATCAAAACTGCTAAAGTCTCCTGAGTGAATATACATAGAATTTTCTATAACACAATAACTTAAGATGATTTTTTTCTCCTAATAGTCTTTTGTAAACTCCTTATTTGTTGCACATGTGCATAATTTGTATATATCTTCTACTTAGAATTAGCATACTTTATATTTATTACAAATTAATGATCCAGTTTATTTACTTAGTCCCCATTTTCTTTCTCAGACTAATTGACTGACAAAATAGCTGTAAATTTGCAAATAGCTCTTGAGTACAAACCCTACACTGACTTTATTCTAAAAAACTTTATAAGAGTATTGAGTAAAGATCTGAACTTAATTTGTAATCTGAGAGATTGCTACTACAGACATAAAATACATTTCTTCATTGGATGTTGTAAACCCAGTTTTAGCTTCTTGGGAAGTGGCTGTATCTTAAGCAGGGGGTTATGTTTTTAGGTGCCCTCCATACAATACTCGACTCTGACCATGTCAGAGGCTCCTAGAATTTTCTGGCATGCCATCAAGCAGCCAATTCTCTTCCACATCATAGGGAATTGTATATAGTCCCCAGGGGAGGAGGCAAAGATCTGAGAGGAGCACTAAGGAGGCAGCAAGTGCAGAAGACACTTCACTATCTTAGCAGCAAGATTGGACTTGACAGTGCCTGTAGCATCCGTGACAGCTTTCTTTTAGAAAAGGGGGACTAATGGGAGGAACCTGCCATACCTTGCACAGATGTAGATGTCCTGATGAATTGAAAACAGAACTCTTCTTTGTTCCAAATGGCATCTTCCTCAGAATGAACTTTGGAAAAATAAAACAAAATGACCCCGAGGAGGAAACCAAAGCAATATTTCCTGTCTTTGCCACTTCTGTGCAGTGGTAATGGGAAATGTGTTTATCTATGTGCAGCTTCTTCACATCTTACATTACAACCATGTTTTTAAATAAGTAACTTCAAATACTACTTGATGAGCACAGTGCATGCTTTGGTGCCTTTGTTTAGTTTCTTCATTTCAGGCAACAAACAACTTAAATGAAGAGAGAGCTCAGACTGGTGGTAACCTTAGTTCATGGGAGTAAGGACTTGGACCACGACTTTTGATTTCTGTTTCATAGTTTGTTGCACTCTTCAACTGCTTTCTCTGTGTTTTACATGTCCTTTATATGTTGAAAATGATTTCTTTCTAGAGACTAAACTTTTCTCACTTTCTAGGATTACAGTTTTCTGTCTATACTGTCCTTTCTGTTTGTCCTTTAATGTTTACATTTGGCATTCTGCTATTAGTGACTTTGACACTATTCTGTTACAATGATCATAATTTAAAACAATGACCAGGCAACTTCTGAAACATCTGTAAGACTCAAATTGAATCTTCATGTTCTGTTTTTGTGGGACCAGCTGCTTAATTAGCCCCCAAGTGAAATGAGTCCAAGGGAAGCTAAAGTCATCTGGCTTAGAATTTCAGATTTGTATCTGTTGTGAAATCTGTCATTATCAAGAGATTGTAAGATTTAAAATTCATTTCAAATTCCTAAGACTTATGTGCTAATGCCTTAAAAGTAAACCATGACACACTTCCACTTAGCAAAGATAATTGCTTTAATGGTTGTTCAATAGAATGTGTCAGGATTAAAAATTGGTAAGAATCACATTAAAATGTTCACCTAGATGATTCCATGCACAGAAATCTGCATACTGGTTAACATTTTCTGTTCAGTGATCACACGATCTATAGAAGCTTTTTCTCTGGGCCATATTTGCCAGTTACATGGATGAGCTTGAGAAAATACAGCTAACATGGAGAGTATTTTGCCTAGGAGTAAGCAACCAGGTTGCTGAAATGGTAAGTGTGTTGATAATCTAGGAAGCATACGTGTGAAACCTGTGTTGAGGCAGCAGTAGAACCAGACTCATCTCCACACTCCCTAAGTGCGGAGGGAGAAAATCCGTTAGAGTGGAGATTGAATAAGGTCAGTGGAGCTGCTTGCCTCTGCCCTTTACAGAACAGCAGTTCCGGTTCATGAAAGGCTTTTCTTGGGGGTGGTTCATACACTATAGTCATCATTAGAGCTTTATTCAAGTTATATTTATACATCTCTTTTTTTGGAATAAACCGAAAACTGCAATGTGTAGTTGAAAAACGCATTGCTATTTATTCTATATATTTTTTTGTTGTAATTACACCTGAAATTATTTTCACTTTGGGTCATTCAAGTTGGATTGAACGTCAGCTCTGTGAAAGCACAGGTGGTTGGTTTACTTAGAGATGTAGCCACACTGGGCAATGCTTGGCACCCAGTGGCGTTCAGAAAGCATTTGTTAAGTGAGCATATACTGGAAGAGTCCCACTGGATGACTATTCAGGACTTGTAGCTCTAGAGCTTTAAGAGAACAAAGGTCATTACTTAACAAGTACAAAAGTTTAGTGTATTCACACACCAGACAGTACACTACTTTGCCAGCCTGGGTTTTTATAGACCTATGCGCACACACATACAGTGAGCATTTGGTAATGTAGTTAATATTGATCACTTCAAAGTAGTCTGCTCAGAGAAAAAGATGTAGTAAGTGGTTTGAGCCTGAAAAAGACTTGCTCACAGCCCCCTCCCCCCGAAGCATAGTTTTCTTAGATTTCCATGTGGATTCCAGCCAAACTGTTCAAATCAGTCCTCTATTAGCCGAGGGAAATGAACAGAGAGGTTTGGTTTCTGATGAAATTGGTGAGCTGTGATTTCCCAGGGCTGCACTTGCCACTGTATTCCTTCCTCAGGAAATCTATACTAGCTCTAGAGGTATTTCTGAAAGTTGAGACAAAACAGATAAAAAGGCATCTCTCCTCTGCTGGATTATTGCTCATTGTCTGTAACACTTGAGACTGGGCCAGTCTGAAATGAGGGGCCAGGAAGTCCATCCAGGTCACCCGCATGCGTGGCAGGAGCCTGATGACTTAATCCATTACATGCTGCTGCTTAAGGTGCATGTTAGCAGGAAGATGGAATTGGAGCGGAGTTGAGTCATGAAGCCCAGACGCCAAATAGGGCATGAGAATATCTAAGGTAGCATCTTGAGTACTCAAACACTTGCTCTGTGTAAAGTTTCTGTGACTTTCTTCATGACTTCTTATGCATAGGGGTTGCCTTTATAAAATACTCATTCACACATGCCTTTCTGATGAACCTGGATAAACCATAGATAAAACCTGCCAACTCTTGTTTGTACAATAATTAAGACAGTTGCCATGAGATAATTTTAGTTTACTCATTTCCTGGAAAGTTAAAAAAATGACATGAATTGAATGTGATATATAGGGTAAGGTTAATTGCTCAAGAAAACAAGAAGCAAATGTACAGCGAAAGTTAAGTAAGAGGAAAGTTAGATTTGAACGTGAGGTTGGTGCCTGAAATAGGTTAAAAAAATGCTTATAATTCCAAGAGATGGGTCACCTACTGAAACATTGTTAACATTTAATCTGAAGGCAAGCACTTTAGTCTTGGAGTGAAAGTAGACTTGAGTGCTCAGAAAATGCAAAAATAAGTTCAACACTATAGAGTTTAGGGAATTATATTTTCAGTAAATTTGAGCTCATGGAGATAATGCCCGAATATCTAACTGACAGTTCTCAAAACATCTACCCTTTGAAAGACCCTGCCTTGACTGGTTTCTTTGTTTTTCACATCTCTAGGGACTCTTTCACCCTTCCATCTACTGCCACATACAGCTAGCATCATTTTTATTTCTTGAACATCCAAACAGGAATAGGTTTTCCCCCTGAAGTGAGAATGCATAGTGATGTCTTCCAATTAGAATATAATCCCAAGTCTTACTTTTGACCGCCAGGTTTTCTGGTCTGTGTCTCTTTCTGTGCCTTGGTAACCGCTATTGTTTTTACCAGAAATATGCCTCACGCTGACCTTGACCTACCTCCCTGTAATCTATGCCTTTTTGGTTCTCATCTCTTGCATAGAGGCTTTCCCCATTTCCACCAAAGAACTGAGCAGTAGAAGTGACAGGTAACAAGGTTTTCCCAACCCTGCTGTTAGGATTGCTGAATGTGCGCAGGAGCAGAAAGAGCTCTGCTTGCCAGTGGGTCTACTGCCTCATTGATCTGTTGGGTACAGCATCACTTATTGAAACTACCAGTGAGCTTTGCACAGGGAATGGGAAAGCTAGTTTCGGTCACATTTGGGAAGTCTTGTCATTCATCTTTGCTTTGTGTCCATACCTGCCTGAAAAGATGTTGGGGGCATGATAAAATGATCACATAAGTGTTTTCATTTTCCACTCTCCTGATACTTTAAGGCTTGTCAAAGGCTTGGCTTGGGTTTGGGTAAGGAATACCATTTAATGGTAACCTTAAGTTTGTAAAAGTGAAATTTAAGCTGAATTAAGCAATCTTCTTATAAATAGAACACGTAGCAGCTTTTAGAAAACCCAGGCTCAATCTTAATATACTTTACTTAAAAAGTAGCATTAAAATAACACTGTGGGTTTAAAATGGACTTAAATATTTATTGGAAGTTGATATTCTGTGAACTTTTTGTTTCCATCAGTGAGGCATAGTTTAAAAAAAAAAAGGAAAGCTTATTATGTCTCACCATTTTTAGTAGCTAGGAAGCGTGGTTATGTGAACAGTCCTGGGGTTACTTCGTGACTTGGAGTTACTCTGCCTTAGTGGTTTTAAATTAAATCCTCAGGGGGTTTAGTTTCGTGCAGATGCTCAACGCTCATTAACAGTAATGGGAGTTCCTGTACACATCTCTCTCCATTACTCTATCCTCTACGTGACACTGAGAGATGACCCGCTAATACTATGTTAGTGTCTTTCGCTTTGAACTAATTTTAATGGATTTTTTCTTTTCTAAGTGAGGCATGCCTGGAATCCTCAGGGCAGTGAAAAGATTAGTGATTCACCCAACAGCAAAGGCATCCACAGGCTGAAGAGGTTCAGTTCAGGACTGACTGGCCTTTTGGCTTCTCTCTGATTTGGTTTCAAATGAAATGATTTCCTTTCTTGTCTCTTTTTCCATATCTGGTCTTCCTGTACCCTAGTCAGCACACAGTAGGTGCTCAGCACTAATGTAATTCTGACACGAATGACACGTTAGGGAAGAGAGGAATTTTTAAAAAATGCTGTGTTCTCAATGCAGCCTGCAAGTAACCAGCTAATGAACTGCTTGACTAAATAAATGTTTTGTTTTCCTTATCTATATGTAAAAGCAATTTAGTTGATGCGAATGTAACCCATTTTTAAATATTGCATTTATTTTTTAAATTATAAGAATATATGCACATTATATAAAATGAAAACCACTTATAACTGTATTAGCTGGAAATAGCCTCTGATAAATTTCAGTTTATTTCTTAGCATTTTCCGGTGTTTCTTAAATGTTTCTAAGGAAAAAGAAAATTCAGTGTAACCTAGTTTTTAACTGCCCATTGACACCTTCTGATGTTTTAACACATAGTTAAAAAAACATTTTTTTAAATGACAGCATAAAATTTTGCTAAAGAGATGTGCAATTTGCCATGTGCTAAATTTTATTATGCTAATGGTTATTTTGATACAAGATCTTTAGCTATAATTCTCACAGATTTCTCAAACTGAATTCACTTGTTTGCTAAAAATGTTACATACTTATATTGACTAACATTCACAAGATTGTTTTACACCAGCATTCATTGGGGTATAAAAGTCATTATATCCTCAAAACCTTTAAGAATTAAATTTCTGGGCTTGTCCTAACCTTTGAAAAATTGATATTTTCTCCTATATCTCTCTATTTGCATTTGTCTTATCCAGTAGTTAGCTTTTCAAAGAATTTATGACTTAATTTTGTCAGTAAATTTCCATTTAAATTGTGATTCTTTTGTGAGTATCTTTAAAAAACTTGATATGCTAGGAATCTTTTAGGAGTTAAACCTCTAGCTGTTGCATTTGTAAATACTATTTCTGGTTTTGCTCTTGTCTCTTTAGGTCACATACAATGCATATCCTTGCAGTAATTTATTGTAGTTACATTTAATCACCTTGATTATATGTGAGTTTTCCAGTTGATTTGTGCTTTCAAAGTCTATCTTGAAATTAAACATCCATGAATTTTTACCTTGTGTTTTAAAAGTTTCTTTTTAAAATTTTTATTGAGGTAGCATCAACAACATAACTTTTCATAGAAATGATTTAAAAATTCTTCCAGGCGACTCTGAAGTACTAAGGGTAAACTAGTCTCAGATTTGTAAATGAAAAAACTGCTGTGTAGCAATGAAGCGGAAAGTATGGTGACTGACAGAAACATGCCCATGTTTTTAAATTCTTAAACCAATTCAACTGTTTCTTTTGTCTTGAATTAATCTCTAGTTTTACATTATCAGTTATTACTATTTTTAAAATCCTACACAAATGTGACATTGAAAAGACACAACTTGAGGAATGTGATAAAACTGCAGTGTAACTTCTGATTCACCAAAGATAATACAGTCAGCATATTGTGTTCTTATTATATTTAGGATGGTTACATACAATATATTCTATAGTATTGTAAACCATACTTGATTGTGCCTGGTTGATCAGATCTGTAGGCAGCAGATCATATCTGACCACTGTTGAGTTTTTATGAAAAGCCACATTTGTGTGATTTCTAACTCTGGATCGTCATTGCGTGGTCCTGGGGAGGCGGATGCATGTAAGCAGAAAGGTAGTCCAACTCCTGTGGCTTGGGATTTCTTCTGGAGGAAGGGAGGGAAAAGTGATACTTGCTGGAACAGGAAAGAGAAGTCTCTTACTTGGAAAGGTATCTTAGGTCTGGATAGAATTACGTTAGTATACTTAGTCTTAGTTAAAATTATCTCACATACAGAAAGTATAAAACTAGGAAAGTTATAGAACATGTTCTGTGATTTCTTTACTTCTCAGACCACCTCCTGAGTACCCCTTATAAATGTTTAGACATGAAATGACTCAAAGTTGCCCAGGTTTTTTATTTTTAAGTATATTTAACCTTTAGGTAGCATTGACTCATGTTACTTAATAACTATTCTTGTACTTTTTCTCACTAAAAATACTCTTAAATTTCTCTCGAACTGTTTAACCTGTTTTACTAGCTAAGTCAACAAAAACTGCCTTGAAGACTTCCCCTTCTCTGACACAACTTTGAACATGAAAAGATTTCAAAAGTGAGTTGCTGTTACTCTTCCTCTGTGGGGTGAGATTCCAATGATTTTTGTTTTTTCCCTTGAAGGCAGTTGAAAAGTATGCATATCAATTAAATTCTCAACTTACAGAGGTCCTTGTTACAACAATCCCTACAGTACAGTGAGTGTAACTGCTCACTCCTCCTCCAGTGACTTCTGTCATTGTCCCAGCTGTGGAAACAAAAGAATTTAGTACTGAGATGTCACTCTGACAGTTGTTTGCCTGCAAAACCTTGTCACAATTTCTTTTATGTATTGAAACTTACTCGTGTGAAATTTATACCATGAGTTTTTTCTCAACTTTTGACAAATGCTTATATAATATTCACCACCTAGCCTATGAAGTAGGTACTATTGTTATCTCCGTGTTATAGTTCAGCGAGTGGCATAAGATGGTCTTAATGGATCTTGCTCAAATTGCTATTGGGTGACAGTGTGAGGTTTCAAGCGTGAGTTGTAGAATTCTGGAGTTCTGTTTTTACACCACTGGTCTTCTGGTTTTTGAGAGCGTTTAAGGGATTGGTGGGATCTTTGCTTTTTCAACTACATGTGTGTGACAGACCACATTTTCTTCTGTGCTTCACCAAACATTCATTGCAGACTGAACACAGAAGCAAAAGTGACACTGATTGTCTTCTGTCAAGCCTTAGAGGTTTGGAAGACTATAAAACCATACTACCTTTCACAGTAATAATTTTATTTCAGAAATATTTTGAAAATTTGTTTATGTCATGAGTTTATTTTTTAAAAAAGATGTCTTTTTATGGGAAAGTCAGCTATACAGAGAGGAGGAGACACAGACAGGAAGATCTTCTGTCCAATGATTCACTCCCCAGGTAGACTCAACAGCTGGAGCTGAGCTGATCCAAAGCCAGGAGCAAGGAGCCTTCCCAGGGTCTCCCATGTAGGTGCAGGGTCCCAAGGCTTTGGGCCATCTTTGACAGCTTTCTCAGGATACAACCAGGGAGCTGGACGGGAAATAGGGCCACTGGGATTAGAACCGGTGTTTGTATGGGATACTGGCACATGCAACGCAAGAACTCTAGCTGCTACGCCGCCACGCCAGGCCCATGAGTTTATTTTCAGTAAGTGAGTATATGTTTTGGAAGTTTGTAGTTTTGATTTCTCAATCAGTATAGCCATGTAGTCATTGGTGGTAGTTTGTTGTCACCCTCTAGGGCCACAGTAACAAACTGCACTTTATCAATGAGAAAGCCTCTGCTTACATACTGTTCTGAAAGTTTAAGCCTCTGTTCCTACTGGGGACTCTTCCAAGTGAGACACTAATGAAAGATGCAGATCTCCTTCATGGGACAAGCATTTAGCTTCCTAGTACACAGGATGGATTCTATAGGTTCCTTTCCTCTTCCACCCTGATAGTGGATGGATGGCTCCTGCCATTAACATGAAAAACCAGGATTAAGTTCTTGGTTCTTGGACTCATCCTGCCAGGAAGTAAAACAATACTTGCCAGTTCCCCATTTATCTCTCTTTCAGTGGATATGTAAATAAAGACATTAAAAAATTTCCCGGGCCCGGCGCGGTGGCGCAAGTGGTTAAAGGTCCTTGCCTTGCACGCCCGGGATCCCATATGGGCGCCGGTTCTAATCCCGGCAGCCCCGCTTCCCTTCCAGCTCCCTGCCTGTGGCCTGGGAAAGCAGTCGAGGACGGCCCAAAGCTTTGGGACCCTGCACCCATGTGGGAGACCCGGAAGAGGCTCCTGGCTTTGGATCGGCATAGTATCGGCCCGTTGCGCTCACTTGGGGAGTGAATCATCGGATGGAAGATCTTCCTCTCTGTCTCTCCTTTCTGTATATCCGCCTTTCCAATGAAAAAATAATAAAAATAAATCTTTAAGAAAAAAAAAATTTCCCTTAGTATCTTTGTGTAATTTATTTGAGGGTCCTTTAATGTCCTCAGTGGATCAGAAAGGGTTATCTATTTTTAAAGATTTACTTACTTGTTTGGAAGGCAGTGAGAGAGAGAGCAAGACAGAGAGAGAATCTTCTGTCTGCTAGCTCACTCCCCTGATGACCACAGTGGTAGGAGCTGAGCTGTTCTGAAGCGGGGAATGAAGAGGTTCTTATGTGTCTCCCTCATGAGTACACGGGCCTATGGCCTTGGGCTATCGTCTGCTGCTTTCCCAGGTACATTAGCAGGGAGCTGGAACAGAAGTGGAGCAGCTGGGGCTTGAACAAGCACCCATATGGGATGCCAACAGTAGTTTTACCTACTATGTCACTTGACCAGCCCCAGGTTATCTTATTCACAGTAGAGATTTTAAAATACCATATAATAAAGACTGATGGATATACAAAGGCATTCTTTCTTTAGCTACTCTGAACTGAAAACATGTATTTATTGCAGCTGGAAAATCTTATTGTGGATTAAGTATTTTGAACTTTATTTGCTTATTGGTGCTAGTGCTTCTGACAATAAAACCTGACTAAAATATAGTACAACAGATTAATATTAATGTAAATTAATATATTGACTGTGAGTGAGGCAGTGAGGTAGAGGAAAATGTATGGGATATTCCAAATGTGTGTGAACATAATTTTCATAGTATGAATGGATTAAAAAACCCAGAGAACAGCAGGAAAATTGTTCATTGACCATACACTTCTCTCATCAGTATTCATCATTCTTAATACATCCATGCATGCTGCAGGTAGACATTTTGCTTCTTCGAAACCATCTAATCATAAAGACAGACAGCAGGTCACTCAACCCACATGTAATTTGGCATATGTCTCCCAGGAATAAGGGCAGAAGGGCTATTTGCCTCATCTCAGAAAACCCCCTGCATTTCATTGACATCATATTTTCCTCACTCAGGTTTCCTTAATTGGATTCTTTCCTCTTACACAAGATCCTGTTAAGGTTCATATGCCGCATTTGGTTATTAAGTTTTGTAATATCTTTTAATCTAAGATACTCCCTTGAGTCCTTCATGGCATTCATTTACTTGATGATCCCAGTAGGATGTCACATGCAACAGCCTACCTTCTTGATGTGATTGTTTCGTATCATTCAAGGCAAGGCAAATGTTTCTAGCAAGGACCCCCAAAAGGTGTCCATGTCCATTTATCATTGTGTCTTATCAGCACACATTGTGTCAGACTCTGGGAATCATTGGTGGCAATGACAAACTTTACTACTTACATGTTGGCCACTTTTTATTCTCCTTAACTAGTATGCATTAAGATGTGATTTTGTTCTTCCAGCTCATATTTGAAATGAGAAAAAGTAAAAAGCTGAATTTATTATAAAGGAGAGCTAACTGGGCAGCTGTGTTTTCTTTGGGCTATAGCTATGAAATAGGGAGTTAGGCAGATTTTTTCAGAAGAAAATCTGACGTGTGGAAGTAGTGAGACATTGGGGCGTGTTGATTGATACATGCAGCAACAAAAGTCTGTTACTGATTGGCTGACTAGCAAAACATCATCCATTCAATAAGTCATACTCTGGTTCTGGATAGTACCTGTCTCCTGCTACAGATTAGTCTTCTTCTAGGCTTGGGGCAACAGGTGAATATGTCATTTCCCAATGACATCTCCCCCCCTCTTTTTTTAGACTTTATTAATGGTTAGCTTCAAATGAGAATATCACCATTCATGGCCATTATGTCATCTTGCTTAAATCCAATCTAAGGATTGGAGGGGTCTATGCCCTTTTAACCTGAGAACACTATCACTTTTAGGCAACTCCTGATTTCCTGGAAACACATGGTTCAAGGTAGTGGTATAATTTCTAGACTTTGAGTTACGTATTTCTGAAGAACGTGGGAAATAGTATTCTGGAACTAAGCTCTAGTCAGATGTACTTGCAGATACTTCCGGTAACATTATTGCTAGACCATTTGTGTGGAAAATACTAGAAAATCTGTTGGATCCATGCATTTCTTTTAAATTAAGGATTATACTATCTACATCAAAATCTGGCACTCTGTGTTTCTATGCCTCTCTCTATTTTGTACTTGCCTTTTTCTTCTCAGGTTTATTTTTCTTTAAAGATTTATTTATTTTTATTGGAAAGGCAAATATACAGAGAGGACAAGCGAGAGAGAGAGAGAGAGAGAAAGGATGATCTTCCGTCTGATGGTTCACTCCCCAAGCGGCTGCAATGGCTAGAGCTGAGCCAATCTGAAGCCAGAAGCCAGGAACTTCTTCCAGGGTCTCCCACGTGGGTACAGGGTCCCAAGGCTTTGGGCTATCCTGGACTGCTTTCCCACGCTACAAGCAGGGAGCTGGATGGGAATCAGGGCTGCTGGGATTAGAACCAGTGCCCATGTGGGATCCCAGTGCATTCTAGGTGAGGTTTAACCGCTATGCTATCGCACCAGGCCCTCTTCTTGGGTTTATTAAACAATCACATGCCATACATACTCAGTTTCAGAATTATGACATCTAAATTTGTAATCAAAGATGGATGTTGTGAGATGAAAATACCTTTAGAGCTAATTTCAAACTTTCTCTGGCTAAGGCATTTCTTAAAACACAGAAAACAATGTTAGTGTGCTTAGCAGAAGACATTCCAGATGTGACCTTTCAGGTTAGTGTTTGCTAGAATGATAAGAGTAGTAGTAGTTATACTTAATATTTATTAAAATTTACTATATACTATCACAGTTCTCAGGTTTTTTTGTGTTCTTTAGTGATCATAAAATACGGTATCTTCCATTTCACCGAAGAAAAATCTTAGAGACTCATGCTGATAGTAATCAATAGACATAAGATTTGCACCCAAATATTCTGATACGGAGTCAGTTTTTTACTTCTATATTATATTGTGTTTTACATCTGTAATAGTAAGAACATAATTCATGCAAGCCTTTATTTTCACCAAATCACTTTTCATCCTGGATAGGAATTGCATCTTGTTTTTCTGATTAGATGGAAGGCCTCCGATGTCGGTGTGACTCTCTTACACCTGAATGTACAGCATGGAGCATGCCTTGTAAGTGCTGTTGATGGATTTCTGATAATGGCAGTGTTGTCATGACTCCTGTGTGCCAGATTCTGTTAAAATCTGAAATTGCACAGAACATGTATAACTGTTGCAATGATGAAGAAAGAGTTTCAGAAGGGTACTATAATTTTACAAAGTTCTTGATCTCATAATTACCATAGACTTGAACCCACATTTTCTTGTTGTAGATGCCTGTTCTTTATTATCTCCTGTGAGATCTGTTTATTTCTGGCCCAGTCTGTTGATCCTGTCCCTAAGTAAGCATTTGACTGTTTTTTCAAAAACAGAGTGGGACAAAAAAGTGTCATTATACTGAACAAATGTTCCATCCAAATGTTAGGAATAAAAATAGTATGTAGGGGAGATAGTCTTGTCCTACTGATACTGAAGTTCTTGTAAGGAGAACAAACCTGAATCAAGGCCGTTTTAACTAAGCTCTTGTAAAACTTAACCATAATTTAATTTCCTTTGGCTTGCAGAATATGTAAAAGTGGGTTTGCATTTAAGGTGAATTATGAATTGCAGACATGACTTGTCACTACTGGTTTGGCTGTGTTTTTTTTTTTTTTTCAAAATTATACCGGTCTTCCCAGTATAGAACATACCCAGTTTAAATGTGGTTTCCTTCTTGCTTTATTGCTAACCTGTATTTGTAGGTTCTGTAATACTGTGTTATTGACACTGTGTATGGTTTCACCGTCAGGTAAAAAAGAGACAGGGAGCAGAGAAAGCATGCAAATAAATCTAGAATGAGAGCTGTTTGTAGTAAGCCTCATCATGCTGGGACTGAAGCTATTTGGATTTGTCACCTTTGTTGGCATCTCTGAATGGTTATGATGGTAATGGTCAGGTGGGTATCAAGGCCTCTCTACCAAATCCATGAAATAACTCACTGAGAGAATAGACTCAGAATGAAGAAAGCAAACATGGTTTCCATCCTGTGGAAAGGCAGACTATGGGCTGGCATGATGGCTCAGTTGGCTGATGTTCCAGCCAACAGCACTGGCATCCATGTGGGTGCCAGTTTGTGTCTCGGCTAATCTGTTTCCCATCCAGCTCCTTGCCTGTGGACTGGGGAATTGGCAGAAGATATCAAAGCCTTGGTTCCATGTACCTGCATGGGAAACCCCATGGGTGATGGGACTTAGCTCCTGCCATTGTGGCCATTTGGGGAGTGAACCCAACAGAGAGATCGTTCTCTATATCTGTCCTCCTTTCTGTAAATCTGCTTTCCCCTACACCCGGTAAGTTGTAGGCAACTGCCTAAGTTGCCTTGTACTTAGGCAAGTATTACACTGTTAGTACAAAAGTAGGCAGTAGGAGCCTGGCGGCATGGCCTAGCAGCTAAAGTCCTCGCCTTGAACGCACCAGGATCCCATATGGGTGCTGGTTCTAATCCTGGCAGCTCCACTTCCCATCCAGCTCCCTGCTTGTGGCCTGGGAAAGCAGTTGAGGACGGCCCAAAGCCTTGGGACCCTGTACCCGTGTGGGAGACCTGGAAGAAGTTCTTGGATCCTGGCTTCGGATCAGCATAGCATCGGCCATTGTGCTCACTTGGGGAGTGAATCATCGGATGCAAGATCTCCCTTTCTGTCTCTCCTCCTCTGTGTATATCTGACTTTTTAAAAGATTTATTTTTTTATTACAAAAAAAAAGTAGGCAGTAGATAGTGGGCATTTTGGACTTCATTAATGCTACATTTGTGTTAAGTATACCAGTATGTTAGCATAGTTGGTTATTCTTTTTTAAGATATGCAAGGAAGGTGTAGAACACTGGGCTCTGGGACATGCTTTGCTGGCTCCAGGCTTAGAGGGCAGAGGAAGATCTTGCAGATAGCCTGAGGAAGAGAGCCTGGGGATGTATTGGTGTGGAAGTGGCTGAGGGAGTGTTCACCAGGGAAGGAATGATTTCTGAGGTCTTCTATAGACAATAGAAGAGGTGAACAGTAACAGGTCTCAAAATTAGCCGAAATCGCCAGGAACCTAGGCTGAGGGAACAAAAGACTCCTTAGGGAAGCTGTCACTGAAATGTCATTCTGTTCATGCTTGTCCCTGCATCTCTTGCCTGGACAAACGTGAGGTGTTCTGTTGGGCAGTCCAGAAAAAATACTTGCTTATCAGAAAGGGTGAGTGTGCCAGAACAATTTCGGTGGGAATAGACACTGCCTTAGCTATTGGATACCATGGATGTCTACTCTGTTGTTCTTGGGAGGGGCATCCAAACCAAGGGTGAATGTGTGTGTATGTTCATCTATTTACAGTGTCGTAACATCTCTCTTCATGAGCTGGTTGTGGAATTTGAAGTTTTAAAAAGCCAATTATATGGGATTTTGACTAACGGAACTGTGATGCCACAGAAGTCCTATTTAAACTTTAAAATACCCAAGACAGAAAAGTCTCATATTATCCAGAGCATCTGTAGCAGAAACAGTATGTGAGCTCACTCTGAGGGTAGACTGCCATTTTCAAGCATGCCATAACAGATGTAGAATTACATTTTTTTTAAAGTGTAGAGGTAATCTTTTTTTTTTTTTTTCAGGAAAATTTTATAAATTATACAAAAGAAGAAAATCCAAATTTTCTTAATGATTACTATGTTTGTAGTTACCCACTTGCCCAGAATTTATTCCTAAAGATTCATGGATTTTACAAGCATTTTAGTTCACACTATTATAGTAGTAAAATTTCCCATTCATAACAGTAGAGTCAGGGAAGTTTAAGTTACCTCTTGTAATGCACTCCTTTCAAGTATGCAAAATTAATTCATAAACTAAGTCAAATTTGTAGTCCAAGGTGTTCTTTCTAATATTCCTTCTTTATTATAAGATATATCTTTTCATGGAAGGTCATCTTTTAGAACAGCTTTCCTTTCTTCCTGTGTAATACCCTATAGGTATTTCAAAGGCCTCATCTTTCTGGTTTTACTTCCTGAACTGCATGAATCCATTCCTCTAATTCTAATGCTATCACTCTAACTGTAGCTTCCAATAATTCTCACCTGGATCATTACTATCCATTCATCCTCCATAAAATATTGCTTTAAAACACACAAAATCCGTTCAAAGTCGCTCACTTTTTCACCATTGAAAGGCCTCTGATGGCTTCCTATTGCACACAGGAAACGGATGCTAACATTTCAGACATGGACATCAATGTGGTTCTGCTTGGTCCAGTCTCACTTCATACCAGGCCTCCCTTTATCTTCCATGTATAGTCATGTTGACATCTTTAAGCCCTCCAACAATTCCTGTTTTCTTTACCAATCTCTATTTTGTTTCTCTTAACTGGGTGGTATTTCCATTGACATTTGTACTTCGACAACATTCGCTTACTCTGCTAAAATCAAAGTAAGGATTTATTCTTATTGTGGAAGGGCTCTCCTGACACCCCATTCATGGCCATCTTCATTTATCAAGGGTGCAAATGGAGGTGTGTTTTTTATTCCTTGCATCCACCCTCTGTAATTGTGCCCATACCAGGATGATCCTTCGGATTTCCATCTGGTTCCTCTAGACACTGAGGGCAGGAGCATTGTCAACTATTGTCTCAACATGGTAATCTTATCACAGTGCTTTGTACATATGAAGCAGTAATTTATTTATTGAGGAAAGAAATCAAGATTTAAGCATAATGTAGTGGTTAGGTCTTAATGGGGTAGCAAATAACGCTGAAACGTGGGTGGTTTAAACATTAGTCATCTCTAGATCAGAGGCCTTCTTCAGAGGAACTGTGGCTTTGCTCGTGTTTGGCTGAATTCAACCAGGATTGGGTCTGTTGTAGATATCTCTTGGTTCCCTACACCCAGGCCAAAGAAGCAGCCACTGTGGAACATGCTGCTCATACTCACTCGAGAGCCATAGGTTTTCCAGAGTCTGTGTGGTATAGATACATATCCTAAATAATTTCTCTGAGGTGACCAGTGTTGAATTGGTTTACAGAATGAAGTTAGCTTTAATTAGTTGATACAGATCCTATGGAATATTTCTTTTTCTGCTTTATCTACCACCCTACAAAAAGTACCATGTAAAAAATAAGCATGAGTTTTATGTATCTTCAAAAAGTATGCGTAATTCCATTAGTGTGAGTTCTATGTAAAAGGTCATAAATAATAAACAAATCTCAGTGCTATTGCCTGTGAAGAACAGTTTCATAATTTATAGATGCTTTGTTGATTATTATCTTTACTACTGATAAAGATGCTCATAATTATGAACAATTCATTAGTTTTATAGATGGGTTACTTACTGGAGACCTACTCCAGCTGACTCGAGAGCTTGCAAAGGATGCATGGATCAGCAAGGACATAAGAAGAGGCAGAGGAGGGAGGCATGGACCACTACGGCATTATGCTCATAGTGGACAATGAGAAAGCTGCCTTCTTTTTTTATACACAAACCGTCACAAGCTTTTGCACAACATCCAATTGTTTCATTTTTACTTCTTTATAAAAGAAAGATTACAAAAACAATCCTAAAAAAATTATTATTTTACTTCAGAGAAAATATTTCCAGCAAGGTATTACTCATTCAAACCTGCAGTGACCTGGCTGAAGCCAGAAACTCTATGGTTGGCACCACACACAGTTACATAGTGACAAGTGGTTTACCTATATCCAAAATCAATTTTCACTAAACATGAACTAACTAATATTGCTTAAAATATCAGGAGTACAGAATTTGAGAAAAAAAATCTCATAAATGAAAGGATTTATAAAAGCATATAACATAGATTCTTTATTAAATCTTATAATTAATCATGCATTAATCACCATTACCTTCACCTAGTGCTGATTCAATTGTTTTTTGTTCTTTTGTTAAAGGGCAGTAAAAGGGATCAGGGCAACTCAGTCCTTCTACAAACAGAGGGCCTTTATAAGAAACTTTTTTATCTTTATGAATTTCTCCTAAATATGAGTGCCAATATAAGGTAGAAGCTTTTATAAACTCTTTCCATAAATATAAGTCCCAATATAAGGTAGAAGTTTTAAGCCATTTGGGGTTGGGGTACACATTTCTCTCTCTTTAGAAGATGCCCCGTATACTTTCTGCTTTCCGTGGTGAGAAACCAAAATGTGTCATTTCAAGTGTTGTAACAGTTTGAGGCACATGGTAAACAAACTCTTTGTACTTCCATGATTGCCATCTATTCCAAGATATTATCAAGCCGTTTCTTAAGGAAAACATTACTTGTATTCGGGCAAGCTTCAGCACAAAGGTGACCACATAACAGGAAATATGGAGACATTGTGGGCTTAACTGTACTATTGTATGCTTTTAGCTGTGTGTCATTGCCTTATGTCGCTAAAGATATTTTTAGTCATAATGATTGATCAACTGGAGGTATTATACCTCAACAACACCTTCAGGAGAATTCTATGAAACATCAGACAGGTGATTGAGTGTCCATGCAGTGGTGTGACACAGCAATGAGGTGACCACAGGACATTCTGCTGGGCCTTGCCATGCAGCCAGAAACTCCTCGTAGCCTTGCTAACTGAGGAGCCGTGCTCATCACAAGTCCCTGCCATCTGAGACCCAACTGCATGGCTTCCCGCAGTTAATGGTGTCTCCTACACAGAATTGAAATGACTTGAAATGAGAAAGCTGCACTTGGTAACTCTGAGGTTTATGTCACCAAATCAGAGCCTATAAACATGAGGAAAAGATGACGATACAAATGTTCTCATAATTTGGAAAGAACCCTTTGTCTGATGGCAGAGTGCCATCGGATGAGGAAGTCAGAGTTTTCAATGTTGTGGGCTAGGATAATCAGCAGGGGATTTGGGCGGCTTTTTGAAATATACCATAGGAAAAATAGCAATCCGAAAGAGAACTTGAGTAATATATCTTCCCAATCCACCTTCTGAAGTGGATTGAAAGAAACCTTGGTAGATGATCTCCTCCAAATGAAAAGTGAAGGTGAAAAACAAAAATACAAAAGATGATATGGACATTTTTAGTTATACAAGCTAAAAACCAGTTTGGAAACTTTGTTGTAATATATTGTATGATAAGATTTAGGGAACATTTTATTTTGAATAATTGACACTTATCAACCCATATCTTTTCTATGAAGCATTCATGTTTAGTAATAATAACTGCCACATATTTGGTGCTAGTTAGGCAGTCTTGACATACATTTATGTAAGAAATCTGATATTTGGGAAGTATCTGCTGAAATTCACAACGACTTTTAAAGTACTGGAATATGAGTAGTACTGGAATATGAATAATAGTCTGCTTGTAAAAATAATTTCCTTGATCACTTTGCCATATTTTAGGCTTCTGGAAATGGATATGTGTAGGCTGGTTTGATTGAGTCCTTTTGTATTTAACAAAAAATGTGGAAGAGGAAGGATGTGAGAAAGGTTTCTAATAGATTTCTATGTGATTTGTTTAATTCTGATTTTATAGCTCGTTATATACAAAGGAAGAGAAGAGCTTTGGCAAATGTCCAAGAGTTAGTTGAAGTAATATTTTTTGGGTAAAAGTTGGTAGATACGTAGGCTATTCCCTAGGCTGGCTCGCAGCCTGATAATGCATGCAACACTTCGGTTTCCACCCTCAACTCCATCAGAATTTTTGTTTTCAGCCCATTGAACATAATGTGTTTGCTTCTGTGCCTCACATTTTGAGAAATAGTTGTTAATAGCAATCTCATTTGGGCTAACTGTAAGTCAGAAAGTCTACCCAACCACGTGGCTAGCATTTGTATGTATGACTTGAAGGAAACATTTCATTCTTTTTACGTTTAAGAAAAAAAATCGTTAAAAATCTGATGTTTCCTGGGACTTATTTTTCTTCATTATTTTGTTAATCACTTTCTCATTTGAGCTCATGGCTGAGTACAGTGATGATGTGCTATTACTGAAACGCCAAAGGCCTCAGGAGACTCCTCAGATCAATATATTGTATTTGGCAGTCTTTTCATTAACTGTTTGATACAATTATATTATAATTAACAAATGGCTGTGATGTGAAGCATTTAGGGTGGGATAATAGAGAACTTCAAACTACTTACTCAGCACCATTGTTGAACTGGATTTTTTCCCCCTCATAACTGACATTAGTGGCAAAACATGAGCAGCAGACATGCTTGTGTTTTGTAAATATACTTCATAATTTCTTATTTATATGGGTAGATTTGACTTTTTTTGAGATACACATTTAGAAGCATAGGCTCGTTCTTCATCTCGCCCCTCTCCTCACTTTTGTATTTTTCTCCCAAATTATTACATGGGCATATTAACTTGCGTCACACTTTAAAGCTTAATTTTCCAATATAGAAAAATTTCACAGCGTATCAAGTAGTGGAAAAAGAAAAGAACAAAGTGGAGATTCTGTCACTCATGTGTAGACACAGGCTGTAAAAAGTGGTTAATGCCCATCCCACTTATCTCCTAGATTACATTGTTTTGTGCTCTGTGTATTATTTCTCACAGATCAATGAGAACATACGATATTTGTCTTTTGGGGGCTTGCTTATTTCACTAAGCATGATGGTTTCCTTCTGGGTTCATTTTGTTGTAAATGTTAAGATTTCTGGTTTTTTTTTTTTTTTTTTTTTTTATGACTGAGTGGTATTCCATAGTAGGTATGTGTTACATTTTCTTCATCTAGTCACCAGTTGAAGGGCAACTCGGGCAACTTGGTTGTTTCCATATCTTAAGTTATTCTGAGTTGTGCTGCTTTATAAACATAGGGTTACTAGTAAATCTCAAATGCTGATTGTATTTCATTTGTATATATTCCCAGGGAATATTTTTTTTATTCCCAGGAATAAAAATATTCTCTTTTATTCATATTGTATTTATTCCCAGGAGTAGGATGGCTGGGTCGATGTGAGATCTTTTTCTAGATGTGTGAAGACTCACCAGACTGTCTTCCATAGTGGTTGCACTAGCTCACATTCCTACCACTAGTGGATTAGGGCAACTTGTACCCCACATCTCTGTCAATGTTTACTGTTTTTGTTTTTGATTTCTATATAATAGCCATTCTGTTGGGATTTGGTGGAACTTCATTGTGGTTTTTATTTGCATTTCTCTGATATCTAGTGAGCCTGAGCATCTTTTCCTTTGTCTAGTAGCCATTTGAACTTCATCTTTTGAAAAATGCAGGTTTATATCCTTTGCCCATTAATTAAAAGGATGTTGTATTTTGTTGAGTTTCTGGCATACTTTGCAAATCCTTGGTGCTAGTGTGAATGTTTTCTCCCATTCTGCTGGCTGCTGCTTCACTTTATATTGAAGATGGCCTTTGAAGTGCAGAAGATATTTAACTTGATTTACTCCCATTTGTTTGTTTTTGCTTTAATTGCCTATGCTTTGAGGATCTTTTCTAAGACGTCTGAACCTATTCCTGTGCCTTGCAGAGTGTTCCTAATGTCTTTTGCTAATATGACATTGTGATGATACCAATTCAGGATGAAGGCAGATTTTTCCATGCTTCAGTGTCTTCTACTTCCTCCTTTCATGTTTTGTAGTTCTTATCATAGAAATCCCTCATGGCCTTGCTTAAATTTATTATTTCTTTTTTATTTATATAGTATTTTCTAATATTTTTCGTATCACTTTAGAATTGGTGTTACTAATTATGTTTTATTTTCCTTATAAGTAAATATTACATGTATTCAAAATAAAATCAGAAGCTTACTTATGTTCTTTTTCATTCATTGAATTATGGAGAAGCAAGTAAAAAGAACTTGGAATCCTACTGTGCTCTCTGTGTTCATAAGAGCTGTTCCATATCTTTAAAACTGTGTTTGCTAATTTTACTTCATGATTCCAAAAACAGTCATGAAGCTGATTTTCTGTAATTTTGCTGGTCAGTTTTTCATTACCATAATGAAATACCAGAGGAAGGCTAAAGAAAATAGAAGGCTTATTTTGGCTTATGTTTTGGAATACAAGTGTTAAGGATTTTTATTGGGTAATGACCTAGGAAAATGCTATGGGGCATTGTGTGGGAAAAGACAGAACCTTTGTTTATATCTGTATGGCTGCATCTCATTCAAAGTTACCTGGATTCAATCATGGGACATAACTAATGATTTGATTATTAGGCTTGCCTCTATATACATAAAAGTTAATTTTATATTTACTTTATATTAGTAAAATCAGCCACCCCTACATTAATGTAAAATTTTGGATATTAAATATATGGGGGATTGGTCATATTTAAACCATAACAATAATAGACTTACCTTTGGTACTACTGATTTTGCTTCAGAATTTCAATAAAAGGTATGCTGTAAACATTGTGAAATGCATGTACCCATAGGCAAAGTAGAAAATCATTCTCCTATTACATGCATTGAATAATAGTACTATCCTTAATATTTTATACTTTATAGTTGAAAATGCTGTTGTATTAACTTGTATTTTTTAAACAAGGTTGTTGAGCTTTATCGAAAAGGTTTGTTCCAATTATACTGGAGAAGAAATCTGCTCAGATAAGAAAGTAAATTAATCAAAGGCAACAAACTAAAGGAAACTAAGAACTGATTTTGTACCTAACAAGTATGGTGCACAATTATTTGGTACTGTATTAATTCTTACAAACATTTCATTTTTCTTAATGGTTAACTGTAATCAAATACTGTTAGTGTGTCACAGTCAAAATGGAAATGACTAAAACCCAAATGTGTTTTGTACAATTCTGTCTACTAAATTCCTGAGATACAGCTGCCTGTTGTTTTCTTCCCTCTTTATTTTATAATCCTAGTGACATGTAATTCATGGATCAAAAATTCATTGTGAAGAGTGTAATTTAAGACTTTTATCATGGGAGTAGGATTGTCTTAACCTTCATGGCCACTTGTTGGACACTGACACCGGGTCTGGATGCAGGAGTCTGTTTTGGAAAGTTCTTTCTGAGTGTCTGGCACACAGTAGGTGGTAAAATAATTTAAGTAACCAGACAGCTGTTCATAAGAAAAAAGAATCATTGTGATTAATCTTGTAGGAGTTCCTGAAAGTTAAGATTCATCCTCTGTTCTCTAAAACTTTTCAGAATCTTTGGAGGATTAAGATCTAAACATTGAAGTGAAGTAACATTAGGAAAATGTGTTTGATTTATTATCAAATAATATCAGACCATAATTTTTATTACAAGCATCATGGAAAGGAGATTGTAAACTGCTGTGGGAGATTATCCAGGACAAAGTCTTGGAGATGAGGACTTTGTCATGCGTCAGTTCTTCGTGGTCAGACATTCATTCTTCAAAGGCTACTGAGCTGCAATGGATTGAACCCACTTGTGAAGCTTTATTCAACTTTCCCAGCTGGCTGTGGTTAACAATAAGGAAGGTTATAGTTGATGGTGGAGGAGTTTTGTTTTTGGTTACAGGTTTGAATTCACTTACTTCTCACACATAGATGTATTCAGTCTATGTCCTGATTTATAAATGAGAGAATAGCATGTTTAGTTGAGCAGGACTCAGGACCTATTTGAACAGCTTGATTCTGGGGTCTCAGTTGTTAAGCACAAAATTATACTGCTAAAGAAACAGCCATGGCTTATATATACTTCGAATTTTCTATGTGGGCCATGATTTATTGGATTTCTGCTTGTCAAGTGTAGATTCTCCAGGAGGTAGGCTCCTCACATAGTCCATAAGGGATATGTACTTCCCAGCCCCTGCTGACTTGTTAATTGTATGTTTCTGAATTTCTGGAGCAGCCTTCCCATTAGAACTCCCTCTAATAGTGGAAGAGTCCTACAAATGTGTTCAGAAAGGGTAATGGGGTAGAGTTTGACTTAGTGGTTAAGATGTCCTTGAAAAGCAAAGGCAACTTACTTATTCAAAACATATAGTGTGTGCTGGACCAGGAGTTGACAAATTTTTCTCTGTAGAGGACCAGGCAGTAAATGTTGTCTGGCCATATGGATTCCAATGCAGTGACTCCATTGTGTTGCTGTTGTGTGAAAATACCATCAAGGATTGATAACTTAGTGAATAGGGTGTTATTCCAGTGAAATTCTACTTAAGAAAACAGGCTGGTCTGATTCTTGTGCGCTACCATTTGTTGGCCTTCATTTAGAAACATGGTTGCCTATAGTGGATATTTATTATACTAATTTATCACTTAGAGCTTATGTAGTTCCTACTGTATGACATGTCCTCAATCCTACTTTTGTTTGTACAGTGGTTGACAGTATAAAGATGAAATACATCATGAACCCACAAGTCACAAATAGTATGATTTTAGATTCTGGGCAATACAAAAAGGGGTATGGATGGGAGTACAAGACTGATAGAGGCAGAGAAGAAATGTTTCCCTTGGCCAGCGACAGACCAATGCACCTTCCACTGACTTGCCAGGTGCTTTAGTCGGAAAAGCGATTTGACCCTGAGCTACTGGTGCTCTAATCGGCATTCAAATAGGAGATGTCAGTGCTGGAAACAGCAGCTTAACCGGCTGTGCTACCACACAAACACCTGGCAAGGAAATAGGATACCAGGGTCCTGGAAACAGATTAGTAAGGCCTTCTAAAGACTTTATTTCAATGCACTGAGAAATCTCTGGTGGTACTTCAGGAAGAGAATAGGAGAAAGGGAAAGAGCAAGTGATTTTTTAAAAGTTTTAAAATTATTATTAATTGAAAAGGAGTCCAGATATAGAGATAGAGGAAGATCTTCCATCTGCTGGTTTGCCTTCCAAACAACCACAAGACTGGATTCCTGGTTTCCTATGTTCTTAGTACCCAAAGCCTCCCACGTTGTGTTAACTGGAAAGTGAAATTGAGAAGGTAGCTGGGAGTGAAACCCTGGCACTCCTGTAAGGTTGGTGGGCATACCACTGTAACGCCTGAACTGCTGTGCCAAATACTAGAAGCAAGAGAAAATAAAACTTCCCATGAAAGAATTATTTTCCTACAATGTCATTTAAGTGGCTCTACATTTCACCATATTGTTCTTACCATTCCCTGTTCCAACGGTTTAGATCTTAGCCTAGCTCTCTAGAGAGAGTAAACAGGCTGTCCGGTCCATTTCAGCTATTTAGCATTGATTTCAAGTGGTCATTCATGCAGCCTGCATAAAAGCAAACACAATGACCTTCCTTTTTTATAACCACTCCATTATCCTTTTTTTTCTTTGCCTGCATCACAGATTTCAAGGTGTCACATGAAGTATTTCATACGTCTATAATATTGCAATTCTTAAATTTTGGATAGTCATAAATTTGTACTAAATTTCAAGCAACAACTAGTGAGAAATATCCTTAGATAATCTTAAGCTTTTTTTTTTTTTCCTTTGAATTTAGCCACTTTTTTCCAAGTTCAGTTCAAATGCTGATTATAAATATGTAGATGATAAGTAACTTAGAAGTAGATTTGAATTTCAGAAGTCTAGTCAAATCATAGTACCTGGTTTTGTTTGAAGGGGTAATTATTGTTTAACTGTTTGTTCAACTTTGCCTAGTGCAGTGGAATGCAAATATTTGACCTTCCTGACAAAGATGGATGGATTGAAGCTACACACCATGATATCATTAGGTAGTCGAATAACATCATTATTCATGATTATAAGGAATTATTCAGGTGAAATGGGAAACCTAATAGCAAGCTATTATTTGTATAAGGAGTATAATTTCACTGTCCTTGTCATTTCAACCCTGGAGTTGAATTGAAGATAAGATATGTGTATTTATTTTACTACAAAGGATCATTAATGGCATAATTTAAACAAATGGAGCCAATTATAATTAGTAATTTAGTAAATCAGGTTGTGTAACCCTCTTCCAGAGAGAGGTTGGTAGACTGTAAATCTAAAAAGGAACATTTTCATCATTTATGGAGTGAGTTTTTTTCACATGAATTCATTTTAGTTTAAAATTTCTTCTCTGATTAAAATGAGTATAAAATTATACTTCCAGAGAATGTCTTAAATTTAAAATATGGAGTGGCCATTTGTCCTAACAGACAGGACTCCGGTCTTCCTCTCAGAATGCTGTGTTTGTGTCCCGACTGCGCTTGAGTGCAGATACCAGATCATGGGCACCTTGGGAAGCAGCAGGTGGTGGCTTCAGTAGTTGAGCGCCTGCCACCCGTGTGGCAAATGGATAGTGCTCCCAGCTTCTGTCCAGCCCTAGTTTTGGAAGCATTTCGGGAGTGGACTAACAGATGGGCACTTCCTCTGTCTGCCTCTCTGTGTTTGTCTCTCGAAGAAATCAGCAATACATTTCTAAAAGATTACATGATATTTTAAATAGTATCATTTTTGCCGGACCTTCAGATGTTAAAGTGTAGCTTGAAACCAATCCAGTCTCCTGCCTGCATTTGTAAGTAGTTTCATGAGAATATAGCCTTGCTCTAAGGATTTCCCACCGTGCGCTAAACAACCACATGAAAAGAGAAAATCACACACGGGTTGACCTCAAGCAATTCGAAAGTGCTCCTGGAGTCAGAGATGGGGAGAGACCAAACTAAGAAGCTGTGAAGCCAGGGAAGCTTTGTCGAATATGGAAGGCTTGTCCTCCATTCTAGCCTATGGGAATGGCCAGTGACGTTGGCTTTATCTAGGAACATTTTACAGTGTTTTTCCTGAAACTGATGATAGGGTGATACTGAAATGATATCTAAATCCTGAATTTGTCCTCAGTCTTACTTAGGCCATTTTGTATAAGACATGAAAAAAAGTACCAATACAATTTACTCTTACTCCAAAAATATATTTCCAGAAATATGCCAAGAGTTATTTAGCTTCCATTTAATCTTAGAATGAAATGTATTTATTTGTAGGCTGGCTTTGAATTGTTAAAATATAAAATATTACAAGGCTAAAATAGGCCCAAATACTTACATGGCAAATACCAACATTTCCATATAGGCTTCAGAATTTTTGTTACAATGACAAGGTACAGAGTCGCCCTGTTTTGGCTGTTCCCTTGCACTTGTGTATCTAGAGCTAGATTTCTCAGCCCAGGGTCACTGACATTTTTGGTCAAGTACCACCTCCTCCTGAGTGATTCTGCTGGGCTATCCAGCATTGGCTTTGACTTTTCCTAGTTAGGAAGGGAAGTGTCTGTACATCCGGTCAAAATCCTTAGAAGGCAAAATCACACCATTTTGATGAGAACTGTCTGAGAAATATATTTCCTAACTGGAAGGAGATATGTTTCTTACATCCCACCCTCTCTTCCTTTTTTTTTTTTTTTTTTTAAGATTTATGTTATTTTTATCGGAATGGCAGATTTTAGAGAAGGAGATATGGAGAGAAAGATAAGTGTACTGCTTGTTTGCTCCCCAAGAGACCTCAATGGTCAGAGTTGAGCCAGTCCAGAGCCAGGCGCCTCTTCGGGGTCTTCCCTGCAGGTGCAAGGTCTCAAAGGTTTGGGCTCTCCTCTACTGCTTTAACAGGCCACAAAGGGAGCTGGGTGGGAAGTGGGATATTGATGTGTTCAAGGCCAAGGATTTAGCCACTGACCTTCTTACCCGCTTTGGTTTGTATGCTTTTTACTAATATCTGGATCTCTAAAGCTCGAATGTTTCCCAACTACACTGAATCAGTTTCTTTGTGTCAGCATCATTTTTTAATATGTTGCTACATTGATAAATGATCATCAATTTTTCTTTTCATTGTTACTTTCTTCCTGTTTTCTGGTCTTTGAACATAGGACAAATTAATTTCCTATTACTTTTCTTCAGGTTGCTTCTAATTTTTCTCCATTAAGGCAAAGTGAAGTGGTTATCCATGTGTGTATCACCTGGTAAGATTGAGGAATCTAAGTGTAGAAAGTTTATTTACTGACCAAGTTGGATTAGGCATTCAGAAAAGCAGTTTTACAATGTGAATTGTTGTTGTATCAGTTAATACGCTGTAGTAATGAAAATTGCTTATTGGAAAGCATTCATCAGCACATGCATTACCCATTTTTCCACTGAGTCTCTGTTCTCTTTCCTATTGATGCATAATTTTATAATTTTTAGATTAAAATGCTTGGTGATTATGTCTACTTCAAGACGTTTTCTGACTTATGCCTTGCAATTAGAGTGTGCAGGGCCTATGTACCCCTTTGATACCCCATATTTTTAACGTAACTGAATTTTAGAATTTTTTTCTGGGCCCCGCATGATTGCCTAGTGATTAAGGTCCTTGCCTTGCATGCCCAGGATCCCATATGGGCACCAGTTTGTATCCTGGCAGCCCCACTTCCCATCCAGCTCCCTGTTTGTGGCCTGGGAAAGCAGTAGAGGATGGCTCAAACCTTTGGGACCTTGCACCCATATAGGAGACCTGGAAGAAGCTCCTGGCTTCTGACTTTGGATCGGCTCAGCTCTGGCTGTACATCCACTTGGGCAGTGAGCCAATAGAATGAAAGATCTTTCTCTCTTCTCTGTAAAATCTACCTTCCCAATCAAAATAAATAAACCTTTAAAGTGTTTTTCTTCAGGTCTTTGCATTTTGGTCTGGATTTGGGTATTTTTCTCTAAATCAGAGATTATAGCAATGCCTTCCCATAACTTATATTGTTTAAATGTATCTTGTATAATCAATTTTCATATGCAATATGAGCTATTTTTCACATGCAAAATTAATGTATCAGTGTGCATGCTTCCCCCACTCTGTATATACATATGTGGGTTTTACTTCTTGCCTGTCATTTGAATTAATTGGTCTCTTTGAACTTTATACACAGTACTTGGGTTCTGATTTAAAACTACGAACAAAAGGGCAATCCTTGTTTTATCACACTTTTTTCTGTTATTTACTCTTGATTATTTCAAATGAGTTTTTCCCTTTTGCCACTTTGTGAAAAAAATCTATTGATATTCCCCCTCCCCACAAAGTTAACAGCATTGAATGCATGGATTTATTGATGGAAATGTCACATACTGGTGCCATTGGGTCTCCCCAGCCAGAAACAAAAAATAGGTCTCCATTTTTGTACGTCTCTTAGGCCTTTATTGAATCAAGTTTTGATGTCAATAACAAATTGGCCTTTTCTTCTAAATGAATATCTGTCGCCAGCTTTTTAGTTTGGAAAACCAGAGAGTAGAGTTCTTGTGTTCATCTCTTAAAACAGTGACACCCAAAGCTGAATAATCTTTCAGAATAATTTTGAGAAAATTAAGTAGAAAACAGTTAAGAAATCAATGTTTCTGGGTATTTTTTCATTAGAATCAGCCTTAGCTAAAATGTACTTTTGAACTTCTATAGTTAATGAAAGGAAACTGTAAAGATAGGACTACATGTATTAAATTGTGTATCTGAACTATCGAGAATGGGCAAATTTGTAGAGATTGAAATTAATGGTTTCTAGGGCTAAGATGTGGTGCAGTAGGGCACAATAGGAATAGCTCCAATTCAGTACGTGGCTTTATTTAGGGATGTGAAAATATAATGGAAATAACGAAGTTGGCATGACACTGCTAGTGTTGCCATACACTGAAATTTATACTTAAAAAATGATGAAACTTTAAAATAACATGTTGAACTATTTCAAAATGGAAGGAAAATAATTATTAAATTTGTATGCTTTCACCTGAAAATAAAATTAGGTGAGGTATGCATTCATTGCCATGAAAGCTGTAACCAAAATGGCTATTGAAAAACCTTTCTGGCACTCTCTCTACTTTCACCTTCTGGTAATACACAGGAACCTGAATTTGTTCCATTCAGTGTTGTATTATGCTTTTAAATATGAGTCTATTTCTCCTTGGAATGCTTTTGAAATCAATTATTCTAAACATTTAGGATTTTGGAGACATCTATCTCTGTTCTCAGTATTGTTCCAAATATTGGACTATTTGCTCAATATTATTGAAAATATTGAGTAAAGAGTTTTGGAACCAGAAATAAAAATAGAATATTCCACAAAAGTTAATGTGTTGCTGTGAAAGACGTGACCTAATTAAAATGCAAATGTAAGCACACTTCTTTAAAATTGGCATTACAGCCTACACAGTCCCCCAGTAGTGGGACTATTGTTTCTTGATAATTTGACTTGACAGGTTCTCTTCACAAGTTCATTGGTGAAACCTCACAGTGTAAGCATATATTGGCTTGCTGGATAACATGAGAAAATTTGGCAGGTTCAGGATGCTGAAAATGAAATTTAATGAGTTATAATCTTCTTGCATATGTGCATATTCTGCTTATTAGAGAACTTTGGAGAAGGCTGTCTAAAATTTATGCATTATTGTGAGTCAGTAATTGAAAAATTCATACTATATGCACTTTTTGTTCTCGTGTCTATGGTCTTTCAGTCAATGTCATGCTCTAGGTTTTATCACAAAATGCTTTCTTTTCTAAATTTTTTTTGTCTTCTATAACAAGTGACCATTTTCTCTGAATTTTTTTTCCTCTTAGATGTTTAACTTGTATTTTTAAATTGTATACCTGCACTGTTCCCTGTGCTAGATCTTAAGGAATAGGAAATATTTCTAAGAGCAAGATAATTCTATGAATAGATGCAATCTCCTATGTAAGTAGGTTACTTTAATTCTCACCATTAACTTCTTACATAGTTGTCCACCAACTAAATTATTCCATACTTCATTTCTTGATAGTGATCATTGATCTATTCTTGGTTTGTCTGATTTGTATTTGTTCTGTAACTTCTTACAACTTGGGTTCCTTAAACTTTTCCTAGACATTCACATCTTTGAGATGACTCCTAAAGAAGAGTGCAGTTTGTGTGTTAAGCTTCTAGTGCTTAAATGTAAGAAAGAGCAGTTGTTTGATTTTGAGACCATAGTAGGATATGAATATTTACTAACGCTGAATATTCACATTTCCATGTATCTACTGTTACTTCTCAATTTTCAAAATGTTAGGTGTTGCATTGTTCAAATGGCAAAAGTTAGTTTTCATAATATAAACTGTGGGAAAGATAAATTCTCACACGCCAATTTTAAATAAGATGTTAGCTATTGAATAGAAATAAGATATTTTAGGGATTGTAGCTCATAATTTTCTAGGAATATTTATGTGTGAGATATCAACATTCTGGCAAGCTACCTTCAGGAGCCTGAGAGCTCTGGGCAAGACTGTTTTGTGTAAACAAGGTCAGAAAGTTCTTCATTGGAAAGGAAGTGGAAGGGAAATTTTAAACTAACTGGACATAAAATACAATTGCAGGCAGTCTTTGGTATCTTAATGTAAATATTAAAGCAAATATTGTAATGGAACATTTAGTACTGTTTCCATTGCCATAAGCTTCAGGAAAATCAATATCAGTGTAGATGAAACTGGTAGTCTACCCCCCCAGTATTTCAGTACTTGTGTAAAGGCTTTCTTATCTTGAATGGCTGATGCTTATAAAATGAAATGCATTTAAATCTATGGCTAACGATGATTAAAATATCATACAGAACCAAAGCACTCCAGCTGTAGATGTTCATTAAATTGACCATTAATAACTAGTGATAAAATGGAATATTACTGCATTCATAAATTTTGTATGCAGATTTTATTAAGCTGGCATGTTATATGAATTGATGGTCTGACATCTTCTGGCTGTGGCTAAAGATAATAGTGTTTCATATGCATTTTCTATAATCTAAGACTTCTGATGGACTGTTTCTATCTAGTTATTAAATTTTTGTCTGGCATTTCTTTTGCCTGGTGTACAATTAGGAAATATAATTATAGCTTTTGGTTTGAAACACTGGAGTGTTGTCAGCATTTCTATTATAACCTTGGGGTTTTTTTTAGGTTGTATGTGTGTGTGTGTGTGTGTGTGTGTGTGTGTGTAGAATAGAAAGAAATCACATGTGATTTACCTTGTTGTTCTTTCTTCCTTAAAGATAAATACTCTAGTTTGTTGATGTTGAATTTTAGATCATAATTCAATAAGATACCATTTGCCTTTCAGATCTGAGCTGACTTAATGGGTCTTTTAACCTGTTTCTAATGAAAGGTCAGCCCCAGTTGGTTTTCTGGACTTGTTTTTGACCTACTTGGTTGATTTACTCTTTGTAATCAATAGGAATTCATGTTTGAAACAGAGTGGAGTTTATAACATACAAAGTTAGCAAACCCACTTCATTGTTTGGCAGCATGTCACCGTCTCTTTATTTTGCAATTATCTTTTGCTGTCAGAGCTAGGAAAGCAAAAACAAAACCAAAGGTACACAGTGCAAAGCTCAAGGCACAGCACTGACTGTTGTAGCTGTGGGCCTGGCTGTGTTGCTTCTGTGTTTTAATTCCTTTTCTGTGGTTATAACAAAGCATGTGTGTCTGGGGATCTTTTCCAGGAAGGAAGCTTCTGTTTGCTTACACTTTAAAAGGTGAAGATCAGGCAGCTGCATCTAGAAGGCCTTGTGTCAGTTGAGCTGATGACAAGAGATGAGGAATGCAGAGGCAAAAAAGACAAAATGCAGGAGGTGCCTTACTTGTTGGCAACCTGTTCTCCTGAGAAGGAATCCACACCCAAGATAAAGGCATTCACTCATCCCAGTCACCTCTTACAAACTGTATTACTTCTCAGCACTGTTAATGGGGCTGAAAGGTACACAGACACTATTCAGATGCTGCACAGCTTCCTAAAGCCTTGCTACATTTAAAATCACTTAGAGAATGGAATGATACGTCTATCATGAAGATTTATTTTGAGAATCCGTTAAATAGTGTGAAGGGCTCAAGACAAAGTAAAACGTAGGTAAATGCCTGCTGCAACAATAACTGAATTAGTAAGAGAAAAGATGTTAAACAGGTCTCCATCCTGGTCTTCTGCTTTAGTCCATCATTCGTTGTTTTCCTAAACGCATTAGCAAGGAGATGGCTCAGAGAGGTAAGGCAGCCAGGGCTTTAACCAGGACTATAATGTGGAATGGTGACATTGCAAGTGGCACCCTAACTTATTGTGTTTAATATGGGTACGTAAATCATGGATTTTTAGGACTGTTACTTTTTTTTTTCTTTTGAAAATGAAGTATGACATCTAGCTCATAATGTGAGTTGAGTAGCTATTGACTCTTTCTGTGCTATCTTTAGCATATTTTGTTATCTAAAGTGAGAGATTTGGAGGGTAATAACTTATGATAGTGTAGTTTCTTCCATTTTACTACAAGATGTTATGAAAATGCTGTCATCGGTTATAAACACAACTTATTAATACTGAGTAAAACTGGTTCACAAAGATACCACGAACATCGAACAATTTATTTCAGGAGTGCATAATGGTTAGTAAAATATTGTCCCTTTATATTGATTTAGCTGAGTTCTACAGCTTGCTATGTCCCTAAATTTTAAATTTCCCAGTTTAGTCCCAAATAAGTTTGTTAAATGTTAAAGCTGACAGTAGGATTTTAGGCGTGGTGGCTTGACACCTGTGCTGGGGATGTTCATATCTCTTACAGGTGTGCCAATTCAAATCCTGGCTACTGTTTCTGATCAAGTTTTTTACTGATGATTACCCTGTAGGTAAACAAAGGAGGGCTAAGTACTTGTGTCCCTGGCACTCACACTGCTGACGTGGATGAAGTTTTGGGATCCCTGCTTTGGAAGTGTCAGGCTGTGGTGATTGCAAGCATTTGTAAAATGAAGCAGTGGATGGAAGAACTTGTTCTTTTTCTCTCCCCTGCCATCCACCTTTCCCGGTCTGCTCCTTTGGGGATGCCACTCAGCCTTTCAAGTAGACAAAAAATTGGTCATTTTTAAAAGAAACCTTGAGATGTTCATTTCTGCTACTTTACTAATACCTATGATAAACACTTAGACTAGGACAGTTATTGCTTAGGATAATAATAGCCCAAATAGCTAACTTAGATTTGGAGCCTCCTTTTTCATGTCTGGAAAACTTGAAGAAAAAGGAATTCCTCATACTTTTTGCTCATTTGTGAGCATGGTCATCTTTTGTCAGTGGCAATAGGCACAGGGTCTACTTTCATAAGTGAAAGGGAACTTAGGGTGAACCTAATGAAAATTAGATTGTCTAGAATTAGCTTGACTGTTGGCGGTTTTGCAGTAATAGTTAAAAATGCCTGTTATCTGCTGGCTTCACATACAGTTTCCAGGAATATTTTAGTTGAGAACTTCTCTTGCAGATGTGGGTGATCAATGGTGTAGGCACAGTTACTGTACACGGGGTCAACACTGCACCCTATCTGGCCAAGTGCGCATGAGCTAGACTCTAGAACACTTCCATATGTTGTTAACTACTAGTGTGTTTTTAAAAATTTGAAATGCTGATAGAGGGAATTTAATGTCTGCTTCATTAAATATAACAATATTGGAAGCCAAGATTTTGATTGCCTTCTGAGAAATTAAAAGTATCCACAAATGTTTCCTAATGAGACGAAATGTATATTTTTGCACCTTCCAAAGCAGATTAGTTATTTGGGTTTTTAATAATTTCTGTCAAGTCTGATACTTGCAAGGGGGAAAAGAAGAAAATGTTGAGGCATTGTTAACATCGATGTTCTGTTCCCTTTTTAGTGCAAAATAATGATTGATTAATGGCAATTGCTTTAGAACAACAATGTTTTCCTTAGTAAAAGATACTGTGTACACATTGTTAAAAATGTTCTTTCTTTAGATCTTCACACCTAATGAAACTGAGAAAGTTTCCTGTTAACTATTTGTGACTAACAAAAGCATTAACAGGTTATTAGCAAAGCTTACGCTATTGCAGAAAGCAAATTGAAAAAGCTTTTTTTCTCCTAGAATCTGTATGTATTAAGGTATTCATTTAAGTTTTTTTTTTTTTTAAAGATTTATTTTTATTATTTTTTCATTGGAAAGGCGGATATACAGAGAGGAGAGACAGAGAGGAAGATCTTCCGTCCGATGATTCACTCCCCAAGTGAGCGCAACGGGCCGATACTATGCCGATCCAAAGCCAGGAGCCTCTTCTGGGTCTCCCACGCGGGTGCAGGTTCCCAAAGCTTTGGGCTGCCCTCGACTGCTTTCCCAGGCCACAGGCAGGGAGCTGGAAGGGAAGTGGGGCTGCCGGGATTAGAACCGGCGCCCATATGGGATCCCGGGCGTGCAAGGCGAGGACCTTTAACCACTTGCGCCACCGCGCCGGGCCCTTCATTTAAGTTTTACAAGAATTTTGCGGAATTCCAAGATAAACTACCACTTGTATTTGCTTAAAATGTACACTGTAAATACTTGTTCACAGCATATTGTTTAGCTTGGAACTGCCTGAATCTAGAGCTCAGGCCTGTTTATCTAGAGACAACTCAAGGGTGCTGGGATTCTATGAAATCATAAATTCTGCTTTAGTCATCTGGTTATTAAACCAGTGGACTCATTGTGCGGTGAGTTGATATACTCTGAATTGATATACATATCCATAACACTGCCACGTTTGTCCTTGCCATCGCCAGATTTTCCCTGACATGGCCAGGATGAGCAACCACAGAATGAGCCTGCACCTCTATGCCCCTGCTCCGGGTGTCTGGCCCTTCCTGAATGTTGCCTCTGGGCAATTGCAGCAAAAATGTCAGCTGAACAAATATTGGGTTACTTGGTATCTGATGTAAGGGAAGAATTTTTTGAAATCTTGCTTTGAGGTTTTTTTCTAAACCAGAGTCAAGGGTAAACAATAAATCATGACCAACAAAATGCACTTCTACAGAAGTGCTGGCAGTGAGAGAACCGGGAGTAAGAAAGGTACCAGAGATTTAGGAAATATGGAAGTGGATTAAGCATCTTACTACATTTTAACATAATTCTAGTACTGAGATCATTATAAAGCTGCAGTAGCTTCGTGGTCGTGGTCATTAACTAACTTTCACATTAAGTCAGAAGAACTTTGAACTTTTCTTTGTGTTAAAAATAGCTCCAGGAGCCTTGTCAGTTTTTCTTTGCCTGCCTTGGCTGCCTTTGCAGAATATTTGCCTTTGGGTCACAGATTGTACCCTCCACATAAGGTCTTGTAAAGAACTGAATAAAGAACATTTAATACTTGGCATTTTGAACAGGTACTTAAAAAGTTCATCCAAATTCTGTTTGCTTTGGCTAGAGAAATAAATTCTGTGGGTAATGAACTTGAACTTTGTCACCTGATTATATCTTTCAGATAGCAGAACAGGGGAGATGGAATTAGGAGGAAAGCTTGCTGTATAAATAGCTTGGCATTCAAGACTTCATCATCTCTGATTTGTCAGCTAAACTCAGGGCTCACTATTTTGTGCTTTAAAATGTGCTGATGAGCTGTTTAGTATTTGTGATAGGCTCACATCTCTGCCTTAGCAAGTCTGAAATAGCCAGGCCCTGTGGAAGGATCCAAGCATGTGATAACCAAGAGGCAAGTTCAAGACAGATTACTTTCTGCCTGCAGAAATGTACGTTTTTATCACTCTGCTTGCAATATGTATATTCTTTAGTGTTGAAGTAATGTGGCATTAGAGATGAGGCTTCTAGATATCTTACTGCAAATAACATTCTCTAAATTGTTGTTTCAGAGGTGAATTTCCTATTTAGAAAATATTTCCACATTTGCTATTCCATTTATGAGGAGTTATCGTACTTTTAAAGCTGGTGATAATTGTGGAATTCCAGGACATAATTTTTCCTGACATACTTGTTTCTTTCTACTCTCAGTGGAACCTCCTTGAGAGTTCCTTAGTATATTTGGCTTGTTCCTCCTTTCAGTAAGGCTCTTAGATTTTGGCACTTGAATGCTAGGCACACGAACAGCAAGGGGAGTGTAGTGGCCTGGTTTGTATTGCCTGATTCAGTCTCTTCCCAGCCTCTTAGTCATCGGGGACCTTTCTGGGGAGAATGTTGGGTGGCATCAGTGGAGTTGAAACAGGAGAGATTTGTCAAGACTGACACACAAAGTCCTTAGCAAATATTAGTTTCCGTATGTGAGAATATTTCAGAAAGTCCGTATGTGAGAGTATTTCAGAAAGTCTGTGTAAGTATAGGATTAAGATAAATTTATTTTTATGCCAAAAGATAAATTTTGAAGCCCATGTGTAGTTACTTGGGAATGTGCAGTTTCTGTAACGGTCCGAAGGGCCCTTTTGTTTCATGTTTATGGTGAGCCAGCTCACTTCTGATGGGATTATTTAGTCAGAAAATCATTTGATTTGGTAAGCATGGTACTACAGTACAAGCTGTGAAACATTTGCGACTTTGTCATTGGATTTTGTGGTGTCTGTCTTGAAGGCAGCAATAGAGAACAGAGGTTTCAATTAAAAGTGTTTACATTAGCTTTGAGAAACTCTAGTAGCTTAAAAAATGTTCACTGCTAATAAGTGATTTTCTGAATACTGAGTTTGGAATTAAAATGGTGTTGAGAAAGTTGAAAATTTGAACTTATATTTGGTAGTGATATTGACATTTGTTAATTTTGGATTCTCCAAAGTAATTGAATATTATTGTTTATTTAAACTTCTTGATTTGTTAGAAGGCTTTAAGTCCTTGTTTTTAAAGATTTATGTAGAAACATGGAAATTGAGGTTGTGAATAGTGATGGAGTGGATAAAAGTAAACAAGTCTAAAATGAAATGATCATCTTTGCAAGGTGATGAGTATATCAAGATTCATTTACTAGTTTACTTGTTCTGTATGGGCTTGAAATTCTTCATGGTAGAAGATGAGAGACAAAGACGAAAGCTAAGTTAGAAAATCTTGATGTCCAGTCCTTATTGCTAGTTATAGAGTATTTATGGTGAGTTTTCTGTCAATGTAAGCAACCAGAACTGATTACATGGATAAATTAGATGATGGCTAATAGGAGTAGAAAGTGTATATAAGTGAGACACTAATACCTTTCTATTGCAGTAAGTTAACTTAAAACATGATTAAATCTAAATTTATTCACAAGAGTGTGTCCATTGGAAGATAAGATAGGCTTTATAAGATTTCTTTTTAGATAAGAGTTTTGGCTTCGTTTAGTAAAAGCACATCTTTAATACATTAAAAAAATACCCTCACTTAGGATTTGCTAGCATCTTGAATATTACCTTAAATAATTAATGGAAAAGACACCAATGTCTGCTCTTCTCTGACCTATAGATCTGTTGTCATTGTTAGGGAAAAGAAAGTGATAACCAATTCTTTCTTTGTCTGACCTGTCAGGCCCATTTGGACACATCCTAAATTCATTGATGGATCCTAAACACGCTGATGTTTGATGTCAGATAGCTTTGGGGGATTGTTTATGGGACTAGCGTTGCTTGTAGTACCAGGAAATACATGCTTTTTATTTTCAATGCAGGTCCCTTGTGATCCTCCCCATTATGGTTGGATTTAGCTTTTGTGAGAAAATAGTGTTTGACATATGGCTTGAGCATCATCCTCTCTCATTACAAATAAAGACAAAATACAACATATCAGAAGTTCCAGCTCGGAATCTCCATTTTTCTGTTGTGTTGATGTGATCTCTGTTTTTACGTATTCTAGACATTTTCATCAGAACTTCAGTCACATTTGGGAAATGGGACTTCAGAGGTGACAGTCCAGGTAAACTTCCAGAGCTAGCTCTTTTAAGCAGGCTCCTCTAGAGAGGAAGCACAAAAGTGTCTCCTGTGCCCTGCACCTTGGTGCTAATCAATAGCATCTTAAGTATAAATGGCTAGTAATAGGGAAATTGTTCTTCAGTATAACTATTTCTGTAACTCAGAAGTAATTTTTTATATCATTTTTCTCTTTGCCCTCATTGAGGTCAGTAATTGTATTTGAGATCTGTATGTGAAAAGATGGATAACCTATGGGTCCCTCATTTTTCAGAGCATTTCAAGGCCTTTGAATGTATGAATTTGTCTATTTCAGCTCTCTACCTCAATTCCTTTCTCTTCCCTTCCCACTACAGACTCTCTGTCTTTCAGTGCTGGATTTTAGGTCAAAGGGCATTGTGATCTTCTTCCAGGATGCTAAAAACTTTTAAATCAGAATAAAAATGTCTTGACATATTTTGGGGTGGGTGCCACACAGTGCTATAACTTTGTCAGTTAAGGAACAAAGTTATATCTCCTTCCCTCCCTGGAGAATGAATAATGTGGCCACACTTGCATAGACAGACCCGTCTGAGCCACGGGCAGGCAGTACATCATTTCCAAATCTCCTCTCCTACAGGTCCCTCATGTCTAGGTCCTCCTTGACAGTTTGATCATAAGTGTTATACAGTCTGGATGTTCTGCACAACGTTGGAAAAGTTGTGTGGAAAACAATATAATTAATACAGTGTCTTTTGCTGGGTCTTATCTCTAATTCCCATAGCAGTAATAGATGGCAGTTCATTTTAGTATCACACGTCATGGTGTGTGGCTTAGATTTGATATGCTGTGAGATTACATGCTTTGTTATTGGGAGTTTTCAGTGTGTTTTTCCTAAGTAGTTTCTCCACACTTTCAACATGCGCTTTCTATTCATTTATTTGATTGCTCATTGATTCATGTAAAAAAAAAGTGGGAGTACCTATTGTGTTCAAAGCATTTGTAAAATAAGTTAAGGAACATGTAATATAGCGGGAATGGTAAATGTAGAAGCGATAGCGTAATTTGTGGCACAGTAATGGTGGTGATTTTAGTGGCATCCTTTTGGATGCTGCTGAAGCTGTGGTAATCATCACTGTCACCATCATTCTTCATGTGTTTGTGCCAGATTCTTTCTGTTTTGCTTTACACAGTGTATGCTTTCTTTGCTTCAAGAGGTCTTAAGAAATTAGGGAATGACGACTAGGTAGCCGCTTTGGTGCTTTGGAGGTGAGTCATAGCAAAGCCTAATATGTTTTTAGTAAATGAAGTTCATTCTAATTTGATTGACTTCCTTCCCCTTGAACTTGTTGCCTAGGATTTCTCTCTGATATGTTGACCAGGACAAGACCCACTTTACAGTTATTGGGACTCGACCAATAATGGGGGCTTTATGGGGATACGCGGTGGGGAGCGGGGCGCAATGGGATGAGGGTAGGGGTCCGGGGGTTTCTTAATTTCTGGGGGAGTGGTGGGACGTGGAAGGTTTATTATCGGGCGGGGGGTCAGGGATTCGCAGGGAGATGGGCAGTAGGTATGACGGGGGGGGGGGGGGGGGATGGGAGGGCGGGGGGGGGGGGGGATTGGTGGGGGGGGGGGGGAGGGGTTGTACATTCGGTGGGAGGGAATTGGGTAGTTTGAGGTTGGGGGATACATAGTGGGAGAGTTATGGTTGTGTGTCTGTACATGGTGGTTAGGTGTGGTGGTGAGATCCATCAATTGGGAGTGACTGACTGTGTGATGTGGGAAGCATATTGATAGCCTAAGCATAATGTATAGGTAACGATGGAACATGATATGGCTTTTTCGTGCGAGTTGATTTGGAATCTGTTTGATTTGTTTACTGGTGATTACATGGATTTGCGTGTTGGACAGGTAGTTCGGCTGTTGTATGTGGATTATTTGGGGTTTGGAATGATATCCTTAATAACTGTTATGTTTTATAGGTTAGTGAGTAACAATTTTATGACAGGGAGGTGGGGTGATCAGATGGGCTTCAGCATAGATTGCTGAGGGGGGGGTCATGTAGTACACTAAAGATCGGGTTTTTGGTGTTTGGGTGGGTTTGATTGGTCACTGGCGGGGAATCATTGGAGGTGTGTTCCCATTGTTCAAAACTTTAAGTTTTTTAGTTGTTAATGGGGACTAAGCTACCCGCCAAAAATGTTATTCGTATTAGGTGGTTCTGTACAAGGCAGAGTTACCGAATGTGGGGAAACATGTTTTATGTATGGGAACTGGGTACAAATATGAAATCTTTGTTTGTCAATGGGCAATCCCCAGATGTTTACAGGTATAAAAACATGAATAAATTGTGGTTTTCGTTGGTGGATATTTGCCCATGGTTTTGTGGTACGGACTTGGGCTGTGTAGATAAAGCAAATGGTGAAATGGATGGGTTTCAAAAGGGGCAGATGGGATTGGAAATATGAGGAATAAGGCTGGGCCCACTATGGCTACAGGGGTCGGGGCTTCTAATTTTACCCAGGTTTAGGTTGGCATGTAGCTTGGTTATCCCAGTGGGTGGGGGGGACTCTAGTTCTTGGTCCCCAGGCTGCTTTCCATCTACCCAATATACAAGCTCCTGGCCTTTGGTGGGCCCTTGGAAAAGATAAAAAGAACAGGATGGGATGGAATTTTCCACAGCCTTAGGGCCCACCTGGCATTTCCCTCATTTTCAGAAGGTACTGGGGAGGGGGCAGGCAGTTAGCTCCGGGGGCAGCAATGTTTGGTGGTGCGCTGCAGGTGGATGGGGGGATGAAGGGGGGAGGGTGCGTTTTGTGTTTTTAATTGGAGGGGTAATGGGTGATCCCAAGGGAGTAATCATTTGGAGAGAGAAGGGGGGGGGGATGACGCACAGGGTTGTGGTGAGTAAGGGGTGTTGGATGGATATAGTTGGTTTTATAGAGGGTACTAGTATGTGTGTTGGACGCATTGTTTTATGGGTCTCATTTAATGTGGTTTGTTGTTGTGTGAACTTGTTGGGTGGTTTTGTATGGGTACGGGGCGGCAGTTAATCTATCGGGGTGGTGGGTGGTTGAGGAGGGGGTTGGGGAACGTAAGGGGGTGCCTGGGGTGTTTTGGTGGTTTGGTTAGGTGAGTGGGTTTAGTGGATGGGTAAACACGGGGTAAAAGGCTCGGAAGGTGAAATATGTACTGGTCAAATGTTTGTGGATACTGGGGGTGGGGTTTTGTGCAGCTTCTATTGGAATCCGTGTGGGCGGACAGGCCTGTGGAGAGAAAGGCTGCCGAGAGTGACTTGCAGTCACGAAAAAGGTAATGGGTTTTAAGAGGCGCGTTTTGAGTTGATGGTGGGTTTGAAAAGGGAGATCTATCCAAGAAACATAGGGACATTTTAACAATTCAATGAGTTATCCAAGTTCCAGAAAGTTGGTGAATATCTATCTCAGTGACCACAAAATCCTGAGATCTCTCTTTGTGATCTCACACATACTCTGTTCTCCTGGATCTAGCCTTCCTCTTTCTGCCTTGCATGCTGCAGTCGTTGCATAGAGATGCTCTTGCAACTTGTTGGTCCTTGGTTGCTTTGCCGGTGTGTGTTTCAGGTAATGACGGAGTTTTGGTTTCAAAATAATAACCATAGTATTGACTTCATCTTCTCATTGAGGTTGAGGTGAATGTTTATTGTTTATACTGAACATATAAGTGATTATATATAAATAACATTAATGACTAGGAAAAGAATACCTTTTACACCTGTGGTATGCATTTCAGCCAGAGACAATATTTAACTGAATCATTACCAGAACTTGTGTCTCATCTGTACAATGCCCATCTCATGATTTCTAGTGAAGAAATAATTTTGAAGGTGAACAAAACCTTTGGCCCCGTGCATGACCCCTAGTAAGTAATTGACTGGCATAAACATGGTCTTTTTCTGATAAGAGCCAGGTTTTAGTGGCAGATTCGTTGACCTGGCTCTTCCAAGGTTAGCTGTGTCTGATCCTCACATACTGCCATTTAAAGATTGGAATTGTGCTTTGTTCAGAGTAATACACATGTGTAATTTAACGTCCTTTGCATTATTTATAGTGCTTTAAAAATATAGCTAATGATTTTCTTCACTAATTATTGGTAAATGCAATATTTGTAATGCAAAAATGAATATTGTGGGATTTCCAAATCAGTCCAACACTGTTCATTAATTTAGCCCTGTAAAATTGAACTGTAAACCTGACTAGTGTTTTTATTATATATGAGTGTGACAGAAGCCCTTTGGGGGAATTCAATCCATTCTCTGTTGCTGTGTTCAGTTGATTTAAGATTCTAAAACTTACCTTTGCATTAATTTTTATTTTTCCCAAATTAATGTGACCAAATGTTCATTTTTTCCTGTGTATAAAAGATTAAACTTGCTGGAGAAAGTAATGTATGTTTGGTACACCAGAAGAAGATCTGGTCTTTTGGTGCAGGCACTCTCTGGGTTGACCTTTTCTACCCTCTGACTGTCTCCTCTATCTCCGTTGAATGCAAAGTAAGCAGATGTAGTCTGTGTCTTGGCTGCATCACTTGTGATAATAGAAAGAATATGCATCTGAGTTCACAAAGCTAGCTCTTCCCAGTTACAAGTATAAGGTCTGTCTGTAAGTTCCTCCCCCCCGCAACGCCCCCCCATGAGGATCCCACTTCTCCACCTCCTAGTTGTCATTTACAGCTCTCTGTGAGGCTAGGATTTCATTTGCAGATTCCTGAAAGTTAGTATTCCCAACAGGAAATGTTTTGCACCAATTCCCTGCCTCTACCATTTAATCTCTTGGTTAAAGTTTTCTCTCTGTTGCATTTCAGCACTTTGCAATACCTTTCTCCACTTCACTGTGTCTTCAGATTCTGTTAATGCTTTAACCATAATGTGTCTCACGTTCCCATTCTCTTCTGGCTTCCATACCCGCCTTCATCTTGCTTGCTCTGTGTTTCTCAGAATATTTTAATGGGTTAGTAATTGATCTCCCCGCCTCCGGCTCCCCTAAGCCCTTTAGTTAATCTTGGAACAGTGTTGCTACAAATTAAGTGCTTTAATTACTGTTTGATTTGAGTTGAATTTTATTGAAGAAACTACCTATCTGTGTGGAGATGGATCTTTCAGTGTTGATGTGATTTTTAGAGCGACACACATTGCAAGTGCAGAGGTGCCATTTTCAAGTACATTTTATCTGTTGGTTGAAATCTGCTTTGCATCATTCGCTCTAACTCTGAGTTGTAACAAGCAATAATAGCTTTTGTTTTTCCAAACTTAGTTTTTGAAACAAAAGGATCAACTCTGGGATTTGCATCTCATTAGTATTTAAAGCACTCCATCTCTATAAAGTGACATATAATAAGAAACATTTCTATAATATAGCACTAAAGGAGATAAATGTCGGGTTGTCAGAAAGCTTAAATGAATAATAGTATTTGAGGCATTTGTTTTTCTTCTGATTTAAGACAAGATAATTACTGCTATTTAAATTTTTCCTTAATGTGGCATAGATGTCTTTGGGGCTGGGGGCTTTTGGACACATAAAACACTTTCCTATCAGATGTTCCTTAAGGATTATGAATGTTTTTATATCCTGAATACATAAACGAAGCCTGTGGTGTTGAAAGGAAAGAGTTGTGCTGCTTTTAAGAGTATTGTGTAAAACTTCCCAGAATGGAAAGAAAGTGGGCATGTGGTGTGGGGAAATAAATGAGCCTAGGAAAGAATTCATTTTAAAGATGAAATCTGAAGATACTGTTTTTTTTTTCTTGAAAGGGTGTCTTACAGAGAAGGAGAAATGGACAAAGATCCTCCATTTACTGGTTCACTCCCCCAAATAACCACAGTGTCCAGGACTGACCTGATCCAAAGCCAGGAGCCAGGATATTCTGCTAAGTCTCCCAAATGGACACAGGGTCCCATGAACCCTGGCCATCCTCAGCTGGTTTGCCAAGTCACAAAGCAGGGAGCTAGATTAGAAGTGGTACAAGCAGAACATGAACTAATGCACAAATGGCGTGCCAGTGTTAACATTGCCAACATTAACAGGTAGAGAATTAGCTTGTTGAGTCACCATTGCTGGCTCTGGATCTTGGTATAGAATTAAGTTAATAAATTAACAACAACAAAAGAAGCCCATCTGAGACTGCAGTATTCAATGGCCATACGTACCCTGTAACCCAGATACTTTTTGTTTCCTTTTGTGTTCTGGTGTCAAGATTGCAGGGGAATCTGGAAAGATGTGTTTCTTTTCCCGGGTCCTGCCCTTTTTAAACAATAGCTCAGGGGATCCCCTGGTGAAGTGGAGTTTGTATCCTGTGTCTTGTCCTGTTACTTTTTAAGTAGATGGCTTTACTTCTATTCCTTCAAAGCAATCGGAGGCCAATTAGGGTGTTGTGGTGACAGTACAGAGCTCTGCAGGTAACAGGCAGACAATAGGTTCTCCCACAAAAAGAACTTCTGACAGCAGTCATTACAACAGGCTTGCTAGAAGGATCATGGGCTTAACCTGCAGCAGATACTGTTGTCTAGGTAAGGATACAGTGTTTGACTACTAATAAATGCCAGTTACTTCCACTTCCTCCGGCTTTGTAAGGCTCTGTGTTCTTTATTTGATTTTTTTTTCCTGAAGAAATTCAAGATCTTCTCCACATTACCCTTATGAGGCATCGATCCCCAGAAGAGGGGAAAAAATCGTCCATTGTTAGAACTTCTGCTGGAGCCCAGACAGTTTTGATTAAAAAGCTGGTCCATGTGCTTCCGTGTCTGTTGTCAGCCAGGCTGTTCAGTGGCTTTGCCAATCTACGATGATGAGAATTTAGAATTTGACATAGCCCCATTCCTAATCAAGGGTGGGTTTTCTTGAGGTTACCTTACTTGGTTCAGAAAGGGAATAATTGAAAAAGGTATTAAATGACATATATTCAATGCTCAGCATAATGACGTATGTCAATGCTCAGTTTTAGGGTTATCCCGCAATTGTCACTGAAAAGCCGTATTCAACAGAGTTCTGTCCATGGTTAATGTACAGTGATTAGACTTTTGTGATTAAATTCTTCAGAAGAGTAAGTTGCAAACAAATTTAATCCAGGCAAATTACCTCTAGAGGTATTGTTTCCTTGCAATTTGTGTTACTATTTTTTTTTTTTTTAAGAAAACAGCCCCAGAGGTAAGGAAGCCATACATTTTTTTTCTTCCTCAGCATCTATATGAAATAACACCTAAATAACTATGTGTGAACAAATATCCCATGACGATCAATAATATGTCTGTCTCTTGTTGTCTACAGATGGGGAAAATGTTTTGAAAAAAAAGTAGCATTGTTTTTAAACTTTATCTAAAAAGACTTTTTTTTTTGAGACTCATCTGTTGATTAATTCCACAAATGCTTGTATCAGTTTGGTCTGGGGCAGACTGAAGAAGAAATCAGGAACTCCATGCAGATGTCCAATGTTTGCAGATGGAAGAGGCTCAAGTGCTTGAATCATCACCTACTGCCTTCTAGGCTTAGAAACTGGAAGCAGGATCAGAAGTGGATATGGCATTCAAATGTGGATGTTCTGGTAGGATGTGGGCATCACATTCAGTGGCTAAGCCTGTTGTGTCACAGTGCCCACCTACAAATCCCCCTTCTAAGTTACAGCCTGAGAAGCAAATGTACTGACTGCAGGCAGTGAGACCTGGGCAGAAATCAGCTGTATCAGGTGCTTCCTTAGGTGGGCAGAGCAATCAGTCTCTCGCAGGATGCAGAGACAGTTTTGGGAACCTGTGGGGAATCTTACGTTCATCTGTTGGGGAGCTGGCCCCTGACAGTTGTTACATGACCAGAGGGTTCTCCTTGTGTTTGGCGTGACTTCAGAGATGTGACAGTGCACATAGAACCAAATGATGTCTCTATAGGAGCCCTCGGTGATTTCACATTGTTGTAGGCCTTGTGCTGCTTGCCCTCATCCTGTGCTTCTCCCTTGTGACTGGCCCGCTATGCCCACTGCTCTGCAAGTTCTTTGCTCAGATGGGTCCTCCTGGCATAGCTTCATCTCTTAGCTGCAATGTCACTGCCTCAACACTGTTCTCATTGTCTAGATCATGTTCCCTGATCAGAGGCTCCTGTTTCTCTCCATGAAGTACTTAACTCAGTAGCATTTTGCATTTGTTTTCTCATAAACTTGAAAAAGAAGATAGGATATAAGGATTGAGCTCCTGGACATTCAAGCGACACAGTGCTACTCAGCAGCCCTGTGACCTCTCTGTGTCTCTGTGCCATAGTTGTCTCTTACACAAAATAGGGATACGCACTGTATTCCTTTTTAGGGTGATGTTCATTGGGTGGGTACTGGAATGGCACATGATGTTTGCTTCATGGTTTCTATCAGATTGTGAACTTCAGCAGATAAGGGTTATGAACCTTTTTGTCGGTGTGTGTGTGTGTGTTTTTACTGTGTGCCACATACTGTGAATGCTTCAACCTCTGAGTCAGTGCTTCAGTCTGTCTTAGGATGTAGGGTGTGCTCTCAATGCAGAGATAAGTGTTGTTTTTACTGGCAATCAAGATGCTGTAGGGTGGCCTTGTTAAGGCCAGATTGGGACAAGGACCATGTGTCAGCACAATGTGGCCTCCTACCCCAAATTCTGGCCATACTGAGCCTGGTCCTAAGTGGTATCCCACTTCTGTTAAACTAGTGGGGTCCTAAGTTTTATCCTCAAGGTGCACATCATCACTTTTTATGCAATACAATCTTACTTGGAAGCTCAGATGAACAGATTCAGAGCAGAAATGCTCTTTGGATCTCCTCGCAGGCTTGTCTTACCTCTTGATTGCCTTTAGGAACCTTTGTCCTAAATGAATGATGATCTGTTCGGTGAGGATGTTAGGTGAAACACCAATTTGGAATGCTTAATGAGCAGGCATGAAGGTAAACTGAAGCATGAAAAACCCTCCAGTCTTAGAATCTCATAGGACGTGACTGGAAGTGGTGAGAGCAGAGCTGTTGATACAGAGTGGACCTCACTGTGACACAACATTGGATATTAGTGGCTACCATAGAGCTGCCAGCGGAAGAGAAAAAAGGCACACATCTGTTTTATTAGGTGTTTGATGTCATTTACCTGAATCATTTGACATAGTAATATCTGCGTGGGCTACTGGAAAGACTTTGTGTCCATACAACTAGAGAGATCCCAAGCAGCATATTTGTATGCAAAGTATTACATAGTATGTTCATATCCTGGCTTCTACCATTCTCACATTAGGAATGGTGGACTTGATTTTTTTTTTCTTTTTTGGTAGTCTGTTTTATTGATGGGAAAATTTTGAATAACTGGTAAAAGCTGCTTAATACTAAACTACTTCAAACAGTTGAATGTTTTGGAAAATTTGCAAAATAAATTCAAAGATTCCCATTTTTATTATGAAAAAAAATCTTTAGATTACGTGGTAGAATGGGGATGATGCTATTTTATTTTTTGTAACATTTGGAGACTTTCTTAGAAGGTGATTTTCATGTGCTATGGTAGTAACTTGTTTGACCAATATGGATATGAATAAACTCGGTTTGTTTTTTGATTTAGATTTTTAAAACCAAAATTTCATGTGTTGTAAATGCTTAACAACACTCCTATCTTAAAAGTGTCTCAGGAAAGAAAACATGGACCTGTGCTATTTCTTCACAGTTAGCTTTTTAAAAAAACAAGAAGTAAAGAAATTAAAATGGTATTGCTTCCTTTGGAAAGGAAATTCCCACTGGGACTGGTTAGTCCATAGACATGGAACTCGTCTGCTTTCTTGGTATTTTTAAAAATTTAATCTTAAAATATATTTTCTTTAAATAGAGTTCTAAGTTTGGAATTTATGACTCGGAATCTCTTACATTCCAATCTGCTTAAGTTGATTCACTGCTTCCAACATGAATTTTGTTCTGAATTAGGAAGAAAAAAAATATTTAGCTGATGTGGGCCATCTGGCTTTAAAATGTAAAGAATTGTTTTTCTGCCTGCGTCTATTTTTGAATGACTATTGGAACAGAATTCCAATGAATCCAAAACAGTACATTCACAATTTAAACTTTAATGCTTTGGGGATTATAAATCACAGCACATATGGGAAGAAGCATGTTTTTGGAGAAATGGATCCTCCTGGCCCACATGTAAAATTAAAGCTGTCTCTATTTTGTGTTTATTGAATGTATTTACATTACCAAGGTGGATCTGAGTAAATGCATATTTGATTTTTAGTCTTCTTGGAATTTTTTTAAGAACTAAAAATGTGTATGTGTATGTGTATGTGCGTGTATATATATATTTATGTATTTGTCAAAGTGTCATGCATTATACTTAACTGTGTTTCTAACTTATAAAGTATCTCAGAAAAAAAGTGACTTGACTTGTTCATACTTCCTGATAATTTAAAAAAAAAAAACAGTAAACACATGAGATACAATTTCTTTTGAAATGAAAATTTTCTTTGTTAGTAATTACACCAAAGATGTAGAATTCCTTTGTGCATAGAGCCCTCCTTCTGATCAGACAGGGTATTTGGATAGTGATTTTCATAATTAGGATGGTCAACACACATTGAATTGTTTCAATATTTTCTCAGTGTGCATTTGGGTAAGATCTTCGCCATAAAGAACAATGAGAACATTCAAGACAAGTTCAATAGGTAGATGCCTTACAAGATTTCTGTCTGCACATTGCTTGGTATATGAGCCTACAGCGACTATGCAGAAAAGGCTGAGAAAAGACCAAAGTTTCCTGAACTATTTTGACCTTGGATTATTTTGTAGGGCTCATGCTTTCAGATTGCAGTTTGAAATAAACACACTTTGGGTGGTACAAGTTATCTTTATAATGGATTGTAATGTGATATCAGATTCCCCTGCCCTAGTCTACTCTAATATTTTGAATATTTCTGAAAATGCGTTGTAATTTATGATATCACATCAGTTTTTTTCATTTTAAATTCCAAGAAAGCTATTAGTGAATTGATGGTACCTTGAACTTAAATCAAATATTAATGCAGCTTTTCATTCTAATTTATAACATTTTTGCCTAATCTACAGGGAGTACAGTGCTAAGTGAAAATAATTGAGTGAGAGTAAACATGATGTTTTGTTGATAATTTGTTTTTATAATACAGTGAGCTCTGTTTTCCAGAATGTAAGACTCTGGTAAAAAAAAAAAGTAACAATAATAATAGCTTGGGGCTGGTATTATAACACAGCAGGTGAAGTGGCTGTATGTGACACCTGCATACCACATAGGCACTGGTTCAAGTACTGGATGCTTCACTTCCAGTTCAGCTCGCTGCTAATATGCCTGTGAAGATGGCCCAAGTGCTTGGGTTCTTGTCATCTATTTGGAAAACCCATATGGAGTTCCTCGCTCCTGGTTTTGTCATCATTTGGGGAAAGAATTAACAGATGTGGGATCTCTGGTTTGTCTCTACCAATGGCTACCAAATACATCTTTTTTTTTCTTGTTTAAAGTAACTGCTCATACTTTGTAATAACTTTTTGTGGATCCCTGCAATAAGTGTTCTGTGTCCATTTCTCTGAGCTAGGTGTTAACCATTCCATTTAAAATGAGGAAATAGAGAGTCCAAGAGTTTCCGTATTAAACCTTGGTACCTGTTGATGGAGAATGAGGTTTTCATATCAGGAAGCCTGGTTTTCAAACCCCATTCTTACTGTAGCCAATTGAATACTTTTTAAACTTTTACTTATTTATTTCAATAGCAGAGACACAGAAAGGTAGGGTAGGGGATGTGGGGATGTTGGAGAGCATGTCTTGCATCCACTGATGAGAGAGAGGAAAGAAAATGTCTTCCATTCACTGATTCACTCCCCAAATGGCCACAACAGCTGGGGCTGGGCTGGGACAAAGGCAAGAGTCAGGAATTCCTTCTAGATTTCCCAAATGAGTGTCAGGAACTCAAGTGCTCAGACCATCATTTGTTTTCTCCCAGGGTGTGCATTACAGAAAGCTAGTGTAGAAGTGGAAATGGAACTTGATTCCAGGCAATCAGATAGGAGGTGCAGGCTTCCCAGTAAGTGGTTTAAAGTGCTGCCATGTGGTGCCCACTTAGAGCATTGACGTTTATTTACTCCATGCCTGCTGACTGCTGCATTTGCATTTTGACATAGGCTATTGATTCCCTGAAGTGGCTCGTGATTAGAACAACTTTGAAAGCATTTGGAAGTTACCGATTCCCTGGTTCAACACTCAAAAGATAATTATTCAATGGTGTGATGTTGTGTGTGTATGTGTGCGTATATATGTATGTATTTATATATATGTGTGTGTGTTTAACTTGAATATAAAAATTCCATGTGAATTTGATGCGGCTAGATTTGAGAATGACCAATAAACGCTTGAAAAGACATGCTTTTCTATTCAATACAAATAAAAATACAGTAGAATATACTTCATATCCAGACTAAAGGACTATAATCACATGTCATATGACCCCAATCTTGATGGTTGGCACCTGTTGGGAAATCAAAGATGCACAAGTGTATACCTGCTTGATACCTTTGTCCGGAATCTGTAGAGGCACCTTCATGGTTTCTGATCTATGCGTACTTCTGGCTGTATTTAAAACTTTTTTTAAAGAAATTGCCTCGTAAAGTAACACAGATGGATATGGGCAAGATGTCAACTCATACGACCTTTGGGTCTTCAGCACTGATCGTAATAAAAAAGCAAGTCCTTCTAATCTGCCTGCAAACAGCTGCAGTTTCCTTGATCTGGTTTAATCAAAGGAACAAGTCCATAGGGATTTAAGGGATTCCATGCTGCTATCATTAATTTAATTGCTGGAGCACAGTGTACATGAGGAAGTAGAGTTAAACACCAAACTGTGTGGGGCAAGAGACTAAACGGGTTACTTCTACACTAACTGTTGCCTTTAAGCAAGGATGTAGTGTTGCCCTGAAGGGTGTCTTTGCAGAATTGAAACTTAGCTCTGAAGTTACTGTGGAGATGAAATAACAAGTTGAGTTGTTGTTTAGGGAAGGAAGCAGCAATGAATGAGGCGAAGCAGGTGAGAAACAAATGGTCTTTGACTGTAGGGAAGACTTGAGGGCTACTATCTTTGCAGGTGCCCAGGAACTGAGACAGCTTCCTGTTCTGTAAATACCAATGTGGATACATAGGTAGATAGTTATAAATATTTAAATACATTGTTGTTTACTTTGTGTTGTACATATCCATCAGTGAGCCAACATCAAATGATCAAATGAATTAAAGGAATCTGGTGGTCTAGTTTATGTGTGCTTTTGGATATTCTGACGTACTGGCAGTATCCTCATGTGTGCAGATTGGCCATATTTTAAATGCATGAGCCAGTTGAAGTAATACATTTGTTATAATCATTCAATTCTTTTTGGGATTCAATTTACCCAATGTTAATGCCGTTCCATCAGGGTTGCTTTGTAAGAATGTTTGTTTAATCATGGATTTTGACAATTCAAAATAACATTTTTGCCACCTTTTAAATTTTCTCTTTCTGATAGTACTCTAATCTTAAGGCCCATTTCTCTTTGTTGACTAGTTTTATTAAAATAATTTTTCTTCAGCTGATTGTATTACTCTCTCCACAAGTGAAATAAGAAAGTCATTCTCAAGTTTCCTATTTTTTAGTCCAATCTTAATTGGCATAATTTTGAGAAAATAGCATATAGTTCACAATCTAGCTCCCATAGCACTTACATGATTTTTCATAGAAATCATGGTAGTACCCACAATTATGATTTACAGTGTTAAGCAACTACTGTGTACCTGGCACTGTACTAAAGAAAACGTTTTCTCATATTTTTTTTTCACAATAATTCTGCTGTGATGTATGGCTGAGTTAGTTTGTTCTATAAGCTTGCTTATGGAGAGGTTGCATTCTGCCTATTTTCTGATGAAAACTGGAGAGTCACTTTGTAAATGATCATAAAATGTTGAGCCAAAGCCCAGTGGTTAGGAAAAGAGATTGCATTCTAAAACAGGATGAATAACCTTTGTTTTCCAAGATACTGATTAATAGTTCAGTTCTGTACTCACGAGAATCAATCCTGTCTATTGTAAGAACCTGGCATGGTTAGGCGGAGTTCTGATTTCTATCTTAATATTTGATTACAACAGCTGGGTAATTAGTTTGTCTTCCACTTTTTTCTCACATCCTATACCTGCTCTTAACCTGTACTCATCTGATCCTATCACAGTTTGTCTTTGAATGTGGGTATTGTTGCTATTTAAGGTTTGTTTTATTTATCAGAAAGAGTGACAGGCACAGAGAATAAGCTTCTGTCCACTGGTTAGCTTAAAAATGACCACAAAAGCCATGGTTGGACAATACCAATACCAGGAGTCTATTTGGATCTCTCACATGACTAGCAAGGTCCCAGTATCTTAGACCATCTTTAAGCTCTTTCCCAGGCATATTAGCAGGGAACTAAATAAAAAACTGAGCAGTTGGGACTTGAAATGATGCTGACATGGAACACTGGCATCTCAAATGTGGACTTAACCGGATGTACCACAGCACTACCCCCCCTGAAGTTTTTATTATTCACTTTAATAAAATAAGAAGGAAACAGAATACATTCTCACAGTATATATACTGTAATTTAATGGGCCTGGAAACTTAGTTCAAAAGTTGACTTTAAATCAGAGGAATTCCAACAGATACAAATTTGCAAAACTTGGATAACTTACCCTTTTGACACCTCAGTTCCCTTAAGTTTAAAATCTTGGGTGATAGAGTCACAGTTCTTTGCAAGGATTGTTGAGGGTAAAGCTGCATTTATTACATCATTAGCATAGTGACTGCCTGGAAAGGGCCCCCAGACAATGGGGAGCAATGCTGGTCCTTTTCATGGTATGGATTTGGGATGTTAAAAGTGAGGTTTAAAAAATAATGACTTCTGGTGCTGTGGGACCTGTGAGCCTGAGTCCTTGTGCCACAAGAACAACAAACACGAGCCTGCTTGTTTAATAGAATGTGCCCTAGACGAGGGTTTGATCTGTGTTCAGCTCTAAGAGCCCTTCAGAATTTTAATTATTTGGAGGAGCTTCCCAGGATAATAGAACTTGCTTTATGGTTGCTTTCTCTTCACGTCAAGCTGAAGGGATAATTGTAACAAATGAGCATTCCTGTGCCAAGATGTGACAAAGCAAATGAGCTTATGGATGACGGTGATCACGGTCATGATCAGCATGGCTCGGGTTCCAGTTCGATCTGTGGCTGCTGAGTGAAAAGAGTCACTTAAGGAGACAGCACATCTTTTCTTCTGTTTTTTGTTTGTTTGTTTGTTGTTGTTGAATGGTGCTCAGATTTTATTTTTTTTCATATGAAAATCAGGCTTAATCCCCCACATTATGCTTCATCTTTCCCTACAATTTCTACCTGTCCAGACTGAACACAAAGGAGATGGATCTTTCACCTTTGATCGTGTTACTAGCATCCTTTACTTAGCCCAGTGTGGCACTTACTATTATGAAAGCAGTAATGATACAATTATAATTATTCCAACAGCTCATATTCATAGGACATCACATAATGTCTTCAGAAAGTTCATGAAAATGTGGAATTTAATGACTTTGGTGCAAAATGTGCTGAAATGTGCCTCTGTATGCACATGACTACATGTATGCATCGTCATATATAGCATCCCGAGAGATCTTAAATAATTTGTGTTACAAAAGAATCATGGTAAAAAAGAATCTTAATCCTTTGTTCTAGTGAACATGTTGAATTACCCTCATACTCCTTGTGAAGCTCTATGTTAAAATGTTTGCATCACCTTGTTTTACCATAGCAACTACCCTGTATGGTGTAAGGACTTGTATTGTGCATGTCTTCCAAGTGCTGAGGAGAGCCCAAATACCCAAAGTTGCATCTTTCATTTATGTTTTTCTGTGGGAGCCAAGGACACATGCATAAACAGGCGTGGCCTGTATATATAAAATGCTGTCTATTTCCAATTTTTCATTTGCCAGTAAGTTCTCATGACTTCCTGTATCATTCTAGCTCATGTCTTAGATTGGAAACTGGTATGTAGGAAATACAGGAATATTGGAGAAGGGAAAAAATTCAGTATAGTTTAGTCCATTTCCAGAGTGAATATTGTAAATATGGCTTCTAACCTCCGCAGACTTGTAAGTTCTGTGAAAGAAGTTTACAGTTAGAGGACCAAGACCACTCCTCTGTGTCCACAGAAAACTGAATATAGTGGAAGGAGAGCCAGGTTGGAAGCATTCGAATGTAAGTTCTACAGAGTGCTTAATATTTTTTTTTAAAAATAGGCATTCAGGCATAAAATAATTAAACTGTATGGCAGCATATAATTGCATTATTATGTACACAATTCTGCTACTGTAATTTGGACCATAAGAGAGCAAAGTGTCATAATCTTTTCCATGGTATTTCATTTTGTCACAGCTTTTCCTGAGGAAGTGTTTTAGTTTTACTTTGAATTTGTAAACTTGTGATACATCTTTACTTTCTTAGATGCTGCAAATCACTCATAGCAACTAAGGAATGGATTCACTGCCAGGATTTTCTTATTCAGTGTCAAGCCTGTATTTGGATATTTGGTATCTCAGTGTTTAAGACACCTATATTTGTGTAATATTTAATATCACTTGGTTTTGCATTTATTTGCCCATTGACGCTATTCATGACATATCCTTTATAAACAAAAACAGTTCAACTTGTTTGAGAACAGTTTAATTAAAAATATGTGCTCTCAGGGTCCAAGTGAGGGTTTATGCCTCTCAGATGACAACAGGGATTACTAAGCAAATTAATAATGTAAACAAGACTTTGTAGAAAATATTTAATGAACTGGAAAGCAGAAACTTTTCAGGTAAGCTTCTGCGCTTGAGGACTCTGCTGACATTCAGAAGATTGATGTGTTAATTAATTGCTGATCGTTGTTTGAATTAAGATGATCACTTTAAATACCTGTGTTTGGCTACATTCTGTCCTGTTGCTCCACAAATTCCAGTATCACTTGACTATAGCAATGCGTACACTCAAACCTTCCTTGATAGTCACTAGTTGTACAACTTTACATTTAATAACCCTGTGCACATAATAAAGTTTTTTTAACCCTGAGATCTTGTCTCTGATATGCAAGTTATAACCATTTTATGGAGTTTTTTTGGGTATTTACATGAGACAATGCATGCGAATCTGCTATATCAGTGTTCAGGAAATAGGTAACTGATTGTCAGTCTAAGTTAGCTTGTAGCTCCTGATAGTAGACTCCGGTGTGGTTACTTTTCATTTTCAATCACCAAGTTGTGGTATAAATTCAGGCAAGACTTGAGCTTTATCAATTTCCTCTCCTCCATTTGGGCATGTGCTGAAAAATCTTGGAGAAATATAGAAATACAGTGTGTCATATTCATTGATTTGCTTGTGAGCCAGTAGAGCTTAAGGAAAAGTTTCACGTCGTAAGACATGGATTGAAGTTAACCCCATTGATCTTGCATGAGATCTCAGATGAAACAAGTTTCTGGAACTTGGGACTGGATGGTCCCAGTGTCCCATGTGAACCTGATGCATGTATCTCTAAGTTAACTTCATGGTGAACTCTTCAGTTTTTTTTTCTAATCCCTGATTTTCTCTTTCTGCACCTTATGTGGAATTGATCCAATCTTCTGTTTACTGTGAAACACCTGTGGAGTTACACTCAGTTGGGACTGTTGCTTGCTGCTAGAGAGTGCTCAGAATTTTTTGCTTGGTATTCATGTAAAAGATTAGAAAATCTTTTCAATTATACTAACGTGTCTTTGTGCAAATTGAATTTTTCCATTGATTCACTCTGTCTTGGAGTTTCAGCAGAAGGGTAATCAGGTGATATGTTTAATAGCTTCTGTGAAATTGCATTTAACATATATTTCACAGTATATAATAAGATTTTATTGTTTCCTTACCGCAGTTTTCTGGAAAACTTGTAGTAGTTGAATATATTAAAGACAGGATATACCAAACAATTAAGGAGATAGTTTATTGGGCTAATCAACATGGGGAGTGTCATTGCTGAGCAATGTCTGGAAGCAGATAGAAAAAGGTAGGGTTTTAGAATACAAAGGAATGATTCAGGAATAGGAGAGGAGGATCTTAAAACATGCAAAGGTAGGTTGGTCTTTGTGGTTTGGGGTATTTTATAACATGCAAGATTAGAAGTTGCTTCCCTTGGCTGTTTCCTGGGAGCACAGGGCTCAGATAAAGTTGAAGATTGCCAAAAAGTAGCTTCATAAGCTACTGTATTTTGTTTTCCAAATACTAAGTAAAGCATATCAGGTTATCAATTCTTTTTTGATTAATTTCTTTTACTGGTGTTCAGCGCTAAATGTTTTAATATTGTGATTGCTTTCTTAGGTAACTTAAGAATAAAGTAAAACTTCACTTGATAAATTTGCAGATACCCAATATTAACTTTATACTATTAAAAAAACTGGCTTTTTGCATGCCAGTGGCCATTAACCATTCCTTCAAGCCAACATCTTTGAAGTGTAACTGTTTGTATCTTTGTGACTGGTGATTTTTTTACTATCATTCCCCCAGTAGTTTGGGTGTAGACAGTACACAGCTAATAGAGTGCTACAAATTGACCCCATGCATGGGTCCCTGCATAGGTTCTCACCTGTGCAACTAAGAACAAGTCCCTCTCTTGCTGGATTGGGTTGCTAAGGTTACTAGATACATTAAAAAAAATCTGGACCATTCAATCCTAAGGAGACTGATAATCTCAGTCTTATTTTTGCACAGATCTTTGGATCAATAATCCTAAAGGTTGAAAAATAATTTTTTAAAAAAATTTTAAGTAATTTCTCTTTCTGATAGTAAAACATTTGAGGACTTAAAGAAAAAATCACTGATACTTCCAAGACAAAAAACCTTTCTGTATCAGATGATATTTTGGTCATGAGTGAGACATTGCTGGCTGTTAATTCGTCAGAACATTCCAGTTTTACCCAGAGCTGCCATGAGTGGGGCTCCCCAAGACCCAGTTCAATGCTCGCCCTGTACTCTTCCCCTCTATTTCTTTATCTGGGATGCTACTCTTTTTTTCCCATCATTGTATACATCCATTGTTTCCTCTGAGACTAACTCCTCTAGCATGGCTTGATAAACACCTGTTATCTTCTGTGTGGTTCTTTGAATCTGGAATAATATTCACAGTTCAGGTCTTGGGAATAAGTATGTATGTATATATGTATATACACACATGTATGTATATATGTGTATATGCATACATATGTAACTTACTGTACATAGCTTTAAAATTCTATTTAAAGTTTAAATGGCAGAGAGTTCGAGAAAGAATGCAAGAGCTCCCATCTTATTATTCACTCCAAAATTCCCAGGATCCCAGTGCTCAGTCTAGGTTGCCCATATGCGTGGCTGGGCCCTGTTTAGCTGAGCCATCATCTACTTCCCAGGATGCCCATTAACAGAAAGCTGGAATTAAGGATGGAGCTAAGAAGATGATATTGTGGTGTAGCCAGTAGGGCCACTGCCTGCAATGATAGGCATCCCCATGGGCAATTATTCATGTCCCAGCTGTTCCACTTCCAGTCCAACTCCTGCATATTGTGGAAGGAGGCCCAAGTGACTGTGCCCAGGCTAACCATTTGGGAGATATGTAAAAATTTCCTGGCTTCAGTTCTGGCCATTGCAATCATCAGGGGAATGAACTAGTGGATGGAAGATTCATTCCCATGCCTACCTCTCATTCTTACTCCCATTCTTTTTTCCGACTCTCTCAGTAGCTTTTTCAAATAAATCTTAAAAACAAATGAAAAGAATAGAGCTAGCCCTCCAACCTAGGCATTCCCACATGGGATGTGATTGTTCTCAGTGATGTTTTAATGATTGGACCAAATGCCCACTCGGGAACAGTTGTTAAAGTACTTGTCTTCTTCATAAGAAGGCCTTGAAGCAGTTAGTCACCTTCATTTTACTGAGGGAGGAAACTGAGGCTCACAGAGGGACTTGAGAACTGTTAACCTCAGGACAGAGACGCTGGCCTGAAGATGAGCACTGCAATACTCTCTCTGGGATTCATAAAATAGTCACTGAAACCAAGATCTGAAATGTGAGATTGAGAGGCAATCAAAGCAAGTTTGTACTTCCCCAAAGTACCTAGTTTTCAGATTAATATGTGAAGGCTGACATTTCAGTGTAGTGTGTGAAGCTGGCAGTGTTGCCGTCCCACATTGGAGTGTCAATTTAAGCTCTAGCAGCTCTATTTTCATTATACCTCCCTGTTGATGAACCTTCAAAGGTAGAACCCTGGACACCCGTGTTGAAGACCCAGATGGAGGTCTTCATTCCTGGGCTTCATTCAACCCCCGTCTTGATATTCAGGACCATTTGGGGAGCAAATCAACAAACTAAAGATCTCTACATCTGTCTCTTTCCCTCTGTAACTCTGCTTTTCAAATAAATGAATAAATATTTTAGAAAACAAAAAACAGTATATAGTAAAGCTTGTGAAACGACATAGAAAACGTTTCTCATTTCCAAATTCTACAAAATTGCTTGGAGGAAAAGAACTGCTGAGCAGGAACAGTTCTTATCATCCCCGTATCCATTTATCTTGCCTGTGTGAAATATCACTTCAAAAGGACTTCCTGGCAATGCTTAATTATGACACACATAGAAACTAGATATACAGGATTCCTGACCCCACGTTCCTACTGAGATCAACTAGGGAAGAATCATGGACCCCAAGATGTCATTATGCTTAGCTTGGAATTGAAGAATAGGATAGAAGTCTCAGCTCCATTGTCTGTCACATGATTAAAGTATGGAGCTTATGTTGCTAGAGGTGGAAGTGGCCACTGCTCTCTAGGAGGTGATATCACAGTGTGCTGTGACTTTTTGTGTGGGATCCCTGGAAGCCTCGCTCCACATTGACCCTCTACCAGGTATCTGTAATAAATTGCTACAACACCTTTAGTTCATTTTCCTCATCTGTAAGAATAAGGGTTATGAAAGAACTGACCTTGAAGAGTTCTGCTGAAGACACAGATTTCATTTACCATCCTTGGAACAGTGCCTGCCAAATACATAACTTGGGTTTTTATGCTGTTAATTGATACCATATGTTCTTGTATGCCAGGCTACAGTAACTTTAGTTTTCATTCTAGGTCTCTGTTCTCTGTGATTCTTGTAGATTCGCCTTAAAACTCTATGGGTATCAGGGCATTTGCTAGGATTTATATCTTGTTTTGATGCCTTTCCATATCTCTATCAATTGCCCAACATTTCCTCTGTTCACATCCATGGAGTATTTGCATGTCCAATGTATTCTGAGACTCCCAATATATGCTCAAGTTGCAGGTGGGACTAGGACTCTTCACTCCTTAGTAGGCTAGACATCCTAACACATCAAAAGGCTGAAAGAACCTCCATGTTCTTTAAGTAAATAGTATTTGTTGTTGCTTTCTCTATCTACATCTGATTTGCGGAAATATTGGAAGCCTCCAGGTGGAAATAATACATGTTAAGGGTTTTCTCATCATACCTCCTATGTCCACTTTGCTATAGGGTACTAGATTTGTACAAATATGCTAAAGTCAGGTGATGGTCCCAATTGAATCTGTTTTTGCTCCCAGTACAGACTCTTACTGACAGTTGTGGCATATAGTTTGACACTGGTCTCATCTAGCTTCATGGTAAACTTAAGGGCATAATTAGTGTAAGAGATGAAATCCTTTCTCTGTTCACTGTCCACTTATCAAATATTTATCCAGAGCATCTCAAGTGTGCCAAACTGTAATACCAATTTATGGTTACTCAACGTTTATTTTCGGACTGCTGGCAAATTACAAAAATTTCCTGACATATCTGTCTTTAAGGAAATAATTGACCCAGAAGAATTAGTTGATGTCTTGTTCAGAATGAAGAGTGAGTTCTCACATTGCACAGTAATTCCTATATGGCATGTGTTGAGTGTTTAAAATTGAAGATGAACTTCAAATTTCGGGATAAAAACATTTCTGGAGAGGCAGTTATAATAAGATACTAAATAAACCTGAGAACTTCTGCTGTTTCCTGAATCAGTGTGATGTGTGAAACAATAATGCTACTTCTAAAACATCAGAAAAGCCAAATGACAGAAAAATTAGAAATACACTTAATTTGCAGATATCCTAACAGTTTCCAAGAAAGCTAACAATAACACATTTGAGGGAACAATAGAGTGTTGAATCAGCAGTCTGCAAGGGTACTTTAAACAATTTGGTGGAAATGGAATTTAAAAGATAACTTTATATTGGTGCAAAGTCTTTTTGAAATACATGTATAGTATTCTCATAATGCACATTTTCTGTTAAATTTTTGAAGACCCTTTGAAGCATGTTCTTAGTTCTTTAGCATCAAACTGTTAAATTACATTTCCACAAATTTTCAAGTATTTTAATATCAAATGCTGTCTACCTCCTGGTACTTAGCCGTTTTGCCTAGATGAACAGCTTAAAAATTAAATCAGACCTGGAAGATGAAAGAATCTGGTCATCTCAGGAAGCTCGTGAAGGGACCCACATTAATGTTTGCAGCTCCTGACACAGCCAGGACTCACGGAAACCAAGATCTCAGCATGGGGATGGGAATTCTGGGTGCTGCTGAACCTTAGAACATTGACTCAATTTCTGAGCCTTGTAGAGCAGCAAGTGAGAAAGGAGATCCTCGGAATGCAAAGCAGGATGTTTGACAGTCTGGTGGTTTTGAAGGTTACGGTATGGCAGGTCCATGGGCCATGTGGCACAGGTCAGTGTCACAGGCTCCCCTCCAAGCTACATCCAAGGAGTATGGGTAAGTCAGTGGGAGGCCAAATTCTACAGAAACACCCACCGGTACAGAACCAGTTCAATCCTGCTTGGCACATGACTCTCCTTCCCTGCCTCAAACTGCCTACCAGAGACTGCTGAGCATTCTTTTGTGGTGACACTGGTAATCCAAAGTCCCTAATTTTTTACATGTTTCCTCTATGATCCAATTTAAAATCACTGAACACATCAGCAAATAGGATGAAGGAGGGAGTGGGAATGAGACCAGGCTTAATCTACCTGATAAGAGTAGAATTGGACCTAGATCTAGAGCTCTCTCAAGAGAAGGGTGGGATTCTCCTGTTTTCTATTTTTCCTAATCTGTTTTACCTCATTCTTTGTGTGCGCCACAGAGTCATATCCTTTAATTTGTACTGTTGTCATCTAACTGCTGCCATAAAGATTTGAACATGAAAGGCAGGTATGTTACCAACAGTAAGGCTTTTGGATAATTTGTGTAGAATTAGTTTTGAACAGTGGCATTTATGGATTATGTTCTTTGTTTTCTCTTTGCATAGCTACATGAGTACAAGAGGAGCAAGGAATTTTGTTATTAACAGAATGGCTTTACATAAAAACCTGTTTGCTTTAAAGTTTGCTGAAAATCATATCTGTGCCTTTGTCTTTGAATCTTGAAGGAGAAGGAAAAACTTGAGTGCCTGCAGAGGAAAAAGAAAATAAAAAAGCAAGTTCAGGCAAGCTTAAATAAAATTACACTTGGCTCTGTTGAGTGGCTTCCTGGAAAGGTACAGCATGCAGTTTTTGACATGGACTTCTCACATCCCTTGCAGATGAGAAAGGATAGGGGATAATGTAGATCTTTGCAAACCAGAGTCGGCTTATTCTCAGTTAAGGGTGATTCCTTTAAGATTCTTTGTTCTTTCATAAGATGATTGTCTGCCATTGCCTGCCATTTGAAGATTTTTGGAAAGATGTGTGTTTTACCAATTTCTCCCACCTATGTCCTCGGATAATCCAAAGACAGATTTTTAGATCCTGTTTTAAACACAGTTTACAGCAAATATTTGGGAATCAAAGTGCTCCAGAGTGAAGCAATTAGGCATCAGGAACAACCCACATCTCTTTAAGAGTGATGAGAGGGGAAATGGCTGAAAATAAGCATAGAAATGGTACTTGCAGATGATCATTATGTAGCCAAGACATGTTTCAAGCTGTTCCCATGCACATCATAAAACGAATTTACACGGAAATGTATTTGTGGGAAGTACTTGCCCTAGTAGATAAGACAACACGTAAGATCTCCACATTCTACCTTAAAGTGCCTGGCTCACATCCTGGTGATGCTTTAAGAGAGGCTAGCCTGAGTCTCCAAACTCCAGGTGTTCATCTGTCCCATGCCTGTCTTTTGCTCATGGGGAGCAAACCATTGATTTGGGTGGGTGTTAATTTCTGTCTCTCCCCGGGTGAGTGTGCCTATCTCTCTGCCTCTAAATTTTAATAGTATTTTACTTTATTAAAAAAATGGGAATCAGATACTAATTCTCAACCCCCTCAAAAAAAAGTTACCTATCCAAGAAAGTTTTGGCCTCAGACCCCAATAGTGAATGTTGTAAAAGAGTAACCTAGTTTCTTGATCACTTTGTATCGTTTGTCATGGCTTTCAAGGGTGTAGGATTCAATTATTCCCTTGTGCCCCCGACCTATTCTCTAAAGTAACCAGAAAAGGAAGCAATTGTTGAAGGAGAAGTTTGAAAGAATACCTTATTTTTTAAAGTTTCATTGTTTCTTCAGTTGACATTTTAAATAATTCATTGAGTTAGTTCATTGTTAAATGAGTGGAGATGCCTTTTGTTCTCAAAAAATACTTTCAGGAAGAATATCTGCTTATTGCTAAATGATTGCTGGGTGTTTATAATAACTTGTACAGCTTTTTTTTTTTTAAAGCCAGAATCCTGTATTGACATTTCCTTGGTAATCAAAGGACTTAAACTGGGCTAGCAGACTAGTCAAAAAAGAATCTGAAAGGGATAATTCTTGGAACTCACCAGCGACTTAAGTTTTTTCACTGTCTTAATACCTTCTATTAATTTGTCTAGTTTTCTGCCTGCTGTATCAGATAAACAATGATGTCCTTGGGTTTTTACTTTGCTGGATTTTACCAGATATGATAGTTGAGTTGTAAAAATGACAGCATCAAATCTTGGCATTCTGTCTTGGAAATCATGCAGATTGAGATTTTCAAGAAAGGATGGCTCATTTTACCTGGCTATTGCGCCAAAAGATTTATGATAAATTATTCTTATTGTCATCCACAACAATATCTGAATTATATTGCAGTGCTAAAAACAAATCTTCTGAAAGAATTTCAGTCTTGGTGAGCATATAAATTACAGTAAGATTTTAAACAATAAAGGCTACTTATTGAGCACTTACTGTTTACCATATTCATAGCCAGTATGACCTCATTTCTATCAAATTCACAATACAAATTATATATACAAACAGTTGATTCTAACATTAAAATGAACATTTGCTTTTCAATCTTTGAAATCATAGAGATTCTTTTTTTTTTATAAAGATTTATTTATTTTTATTACAAAGTCGGATATACAAAGAGGAGGAGAAACAGAGAGGAAGATCTTCCATCCAATGATTGACTCCCCAAGTGACCACAACAGCCGGTGCTGTGCTGATCCGAAGCCGGGAACCAGGAACTTCTTCCAGGTCTCCCACATAGGTGCAGGGTCCCAGGACTTTGGGCTGTCCTCGACTGCTTTCCCAGGCCACAGGCAGGGAGCTGGATGGGAAGTGGAGCTGCCGGGATTAGAATCGGCACCCATATGGGATCCTGGCGCATTCAAGGTGAGGACTTTAGCCACTAGGCCATGCCGCGGGGCCCTAGATTCTTTTTTATTATGAATTTGCCAATTAGCATTTAACCTCTACTTTCTCATGTACATGGTAACCATCAAGAACTGACAGTGCAATCTTCAAGTGAAACAAAAAATTGGGTGCCTTCAAAGCAAGCCAAAGTACAGTTCTAAACTGGTTTTTTTTTTTTTGTCAGTTTGTGAACATTTCTCTTCTACATCTAATATGATGGGAAATAATATCAAGCCATGTCTCATTATAAATACAATCATGTAAATGAATATACAGATTTCTGATGGATAGAATGCTGAGCTAATGGAAAGAGAATGGACAGTGTACTAGAGGATAGCCAAGCCTAGCGTATTTTCATGGGCACCAAAGAAAGGAGCTGGAGAAGCTAGCATCTACCCAGCAGTGTGGTTAGTTCGCATTCAGGAAGAATGTTTTCATCTTCCATTGTCTTACTAAAATGGAATTGATGTTTAAACCAGAATAGTTGATTTTAAATTTAAAGGAAGGAACCATTATTTATTTGAACCATAGTTAACTTATGCAATCATGTTGAATCTTATTAATCTTTTAAAAACTAACTCATTATAATGCATCATTCTCAACAACTGTTGAAGAGTTGAAGGCATGTTTTTTTAAAGTCATTAGTCAGAACTGTATTACATGAAATGGGAGATAATCTGAAATTAGGTCAATGAAACAGCTTAGCTAAGTGTATGTTTGAATCTGGATTTTCACAGAATTTGGATGTTGATTGTTTGGCATGCAAATTCCTCTCCTAAGTTTTGGACATCGATAGGATATCTTAAATGCTGTGTGTGTGTGTGTGTGTGTGTGTGTGTGTGTGTGTGTGTGTGTGTCACAGAGAAACAGAAATGGAAAGTTGTATGAGTTGCTGTAATCTACTTAGAAGCACTGGTATGACAGGTAGATAATGGAAAGAGCATATGGACAAACGCGCAGTACTAGTCTTGGAAATAAGATTAGGTTAAGGTAGGATGGGAAGTGAGTGAGCCTGATAAGTTAGGGTATGACTTGAAGTTGGGAAAATAAGGATATAAATGTGGACTGGCATTATTCAAAGAAGTATCCTAGAAAAGCTGAGAACTTTTCTTACGTTTGATGCTCTAAGAAAATTGGGTTTTGCCACTAAGTAGAACAGGGTAGTAATTAAGAGCCAGCCTCTGGATTGTTGCCCATCAGAATTCAAATCTTGCTCTGCCACTTACATGCTTCTTGACCATAGGGAAAAACTTTTCTCTATCACAGTTGTGTGCTTATAATAGAGGTATGATCGTTCCCATCTTTTTATTTTTATTACAAATTCAGATATACAGAGGAGGAGAGACAGAGAGGAAGATCTTCCATCCAATGATTGACTCCCCAAGTGACCACAACAGCCGGTGCTGCGCTGATCTGAATCCAGGAGCCAGGAGCTCCTCCAGGTCTCCCATGCAGGTGCAGGGTCCCAGGACTTTGCGCCATCCCCGACTGCCTTCCCAGGCCACAGGCAGGGAGCTTGATGGGAAGTGGAGCTGCCAGGATTAGAACTGGTGCCCATATGGGATCCTAACATGTTCAAGGCAAGGTCTTTAGCCGCTAGGCCACCACGCCAGGCCTGGTTCCCATCTTTTAAACATGTTGTTGACTAGATGGGTTTGTCTGTTTACAGCACTCACACATTTTAAGAATACATTAAGACTCCACACATAATAGCTACCATTATCATTATTGTTATGATATGCTCACAATTGTACAAGAATACAGAATCAATCCTATATTAGAACCTGTGTAGACTTCTATTTCTAATTAGCAATCTTATCATAAGAGTGTGCTAACTTTTGGTGTTCATTTATTTGGTAGAAAATGACACATAGAAAATTCAGGACAGAAATAGTACACTAATCATGCAAATAAATATTGATTGATTTGAAAGTCCAAAATTTGAGTAGTATAGACCAAGGATTTGAAAAATTGACACTCTCTTTTGTATCAGATTATTTAATACAGGTTATTTTACTTTTCCTCCTGCCACTATGGCAGGGGGTAATGGTCCTTTCTATCTCAAAACCCCCTCCTGTCACTAGGACTTGAATCTCCTTTATCAGCTTTTTAAATAAATCTTGCTTTAAAACTTAAAAAAATAATAATAAATTGCTGTAACACCAGGCAGCCAACAATAACCTCTACTAATATGTACCTCATCTGCAAAAAGGACCATTAAGTCACACCCATGTTGCAAGACTTTTGATTAAAGTAGATGATCCATTTAACCACTAACCCAATGTCTTGAACCTAGTAAACTTCAGAATAAGTGGTCTTGATGGTGTGTTATATTGGGTGTAGAGTGAGTCCTGGCTGAATGCATGATTAATAAATAGACCTTCACTTTTTCCCTCAAGTTAAGTAGTTGGCAGGAAGGCCTCCTAAGGACACAGAATTTTATAACCTAATGGAGTGTTTATTTATGGTTGAAATGTTTTGTATAATCACTTCAATCTTTTTACATATCTTGCTCATTCTCTCTACCATAATGACATCAGTGTCTGTATTAAGAAAAACTGTTGCTTGGCTCCAACAGTCTTCCCCACATGACTGAGATTTATTGTTGCGAACTATTGATCAAGAGCATCAGTGATGGATTATTAAGGTATTTCGGAATATGACCTTTGCATTTTGCTTGCTACTTTGCAACATTACAAGAAAGCTTTACTGTTGTTGAGATTTTCATTGGCCATGGTTGTGAACTTGAGGCAGAGAAGGTTAACAAAAACTTAGAATCAAATATGGAATTATAGAATAAAAGATGCACATTAGATACTATACATTATTTCTACTTAGAAGTGTTTGCTTTCTCTTTAGTCTGTGCAGTATTATTCATATAAGAGCATTCTGTGAAATAGACCAACAGTTCAGAGTCTCAGACCAATTAAGCCTTTCTCAGGCACTAGCTAAACATTTTTGAAGCTGATTGGTTTTAAAGCTTTACCTCGGATATGGTCAGAATTTTAGGTAAGTTGATTATGTTGTAAAATGCCTTGTAAATAAAAATGACTCTTTTGACTTGTATTTAAGTATGAATAAGTTTTATTGATGGGAAATTACCAGAAGATAAGCACATTTTTTTATGCTTTTATTCCTTTACCACGGGCAGTTCATGGCATATGCTTGTAGCCAGTACATGTACAGCATGTCATACTCTTATTAAAAATCATAGAATAAAAGGAACAGAAACTAGCATGTGTTTCTGAAGGAGAACCAAAAGCAAGTCTAGATTTGTGCGCAACCTGGAGGTATTTCTTTTCTAGCTTGCTTGATTATACAAGCAGTTGAATGTCATTCTTCATAAGCTAGGTTGGTAGTTACAAAATAACATTTCTTATGTCATGAAATACGTAAGTCCCCGATACTACATCACCTCTTGACTGCATCAGTTGTGAAAAACTGCCTTGCCATCATATTTTAATTTTTCATTTAAGAATCAGCATCAGCAACATTCAGTCATGTATGTTAGACTCTCTGGCTGGTGGCTGTATTTGCATACTTTATCCATTATGAATGCTTTCAAAGAACTTAAAGTTTATGATGTGTAGCTACTTCCCTTGGGGCTTTGGATGAAGGTGGGTGTGAGCTGGAGAGCTTATGTTTCAGTACAATTTATAAGGGAACACACATGCAGGCTCATGGCTTGCTGCTGGCCCACACAGTCATCTTTGCTGTTGTCTGATTGATGCAGAGTGATCTTTGATGAATTAGTATGTCCCTTCTCTGCCATTGATTCTGCCCTGTCCAATGGTTCAGTCGTGCACTTTGTCGATTACCTCTTGCATTGCATAGCTTATAAAGAATAATCTGTGTGTGGAGGCACATTGCAAAACAAACTATAGAAGAAAACCACTGATACATGTTTCATAGGAGGAAAACATTCTTGAATGGAACCCCTTATTTTTTGTTTAACTGTGAATGTTATAGTTAGTAAAATGTTATTTTTTTTAAAATGATGTGACAAATTATATAAAACAGGATTGAAGTAAAGTGCAGGAGTGACTAAAGAATTTTATAGAGACTTCCTATTTAGTGGGATTGAATATACACTGTTAAGTGTTTGAAAAATAATTCACAGGCAAAATGCAGGAATAACTGAAGAGAAATTGTCTGACCACTTGTTGGAGTGAAACAAGCATTTATGTAGAGTAGTTTCAGAGAAAATCGAGGCAGATATTAAAGTGTGAATTTGCTTTTTAATCTGGAAAGGTAGACAGGGTGATAAGACACATCAAGGCAGCACCTTCAGTGTCGAGAGAAAGAGACACCATTCCTACAACTGGGATCACAAGATCCTGGTTACTCCACTTGTGAGATTGCTGTGAACCCTAAATGTACTTGTGTGTGCACTCTTGCAGTCCTGAAGTCACTGGGTGAAGGAGGAAAAGAGAGACAAGTTGTAAAGAGAGTCATAGGTTCTTCAGATTCCTGTGCAATATTTAACTTGCCCATTCTTCTAAAATGATCATAAGCATATAGATTTACTCCCAGATTTTGCAGTCAGAATTGAAAGAGAAAATATGTGTCTGTAAATGCTCAGAGAGGACAGTGGGATGTGACTACAAACAGTGCACAAAGGGAGATGTAAATGTTGAGGGGCAATAATCTAGATGTGGCAGACAGTAACTGCCAATGCTTATTAGATGATTGGATAAGAAGTAGGAAAAGCTTCTTACCTTACTACATTATACAACCTACAAAATAATCTCAAAATGGATTAAATATCTGTATTGGTGATCTGAATGGATTCAAAAATTCTTGAAAAAAGCATAAGGAAGATTCTTTATTTCATTGATGTAAAATAATTCTTGGCTGGGACATAAATAACCAGCCCCCCAAAGTATTCAAATGTGATTACATTGAAACTGAGACAGTCCTACACAGAATTACAGTGAAAAGGCAACCTTTGGACCAAGAGAAAGCTCACATTACTAAACCTCAAATAACTGCAGGTCAGAGACAAGTGTGAGACACTTCACAACAGTGTCATGGAGAATATAATGGAATAACTACTATGGAAACGAGTTCAGAGTTTCCTAAGAAATCTCAAGTAGAATCACAATATGATGCAGCAATTGCACTGCTGAGTCCTTATCCAAAGGAGTGGAAATGAGGATCTGGAAAGGATAATGGCACTCCCTTGTTCTTTGGCTCATTGCTTGTGCTGGCTGAAATATAAAAACAAGGTGAGTGTTTAACCTTCAGTGACTGGGTTTTCAAAAGCACTTACATGCACTTGTGTGGATGTGTACACGTGCATGTGTGGCAATTTACTCATGGACATTTTACCATGACAGAGAACCTAGGTGAACTTGGAGAACAGTGTGCTCGGTGAAATGAGCCAGTCCCATAAGAACACGTACTACATGCGTCTGTTAATAGAAGGAATCTGAAATAGTCAAATTTGTAGAAATGGAGCAGAAAACTCAGAGTGAGAAAAGTTGGAAATGAGGAATTGTTCACTGGGAATAAAAAATTCAGTTCGAAGAACAAGGGTTAGAAATCTTAATACAACTGTGTCATATAATACAATGTAATAAATAATAAAAAAAAAAGAAATCTTCTCAATAGCCTGTGTCTACAGGTAACCGTACTGTGTTGTCTTGTAACTTTGGGATCTAACTTCTCAAAGTTACAAGACAAAAATGTTTGTGTTACAGCAAAATGGTAACCATTTGGTTATTCTAGCAAACTTAAAACAATTTTTTTCTTTGGAAGTGAAAAAAAAAACAGGCATTTTTATGGCATTGTCAGAAATAAACAAGCATAGTCAATGTGGCATTAACTGGCAAAATCAAAAAAGGGATGTTGTAATTTTGTGGCTTATTTTATTTTTATTAATGCTATACCAGTCGTACTATGTAAGCTACATGAGCTATGTGTCATTGGTTTGTGGTGGACACTGTTTAATATGTTGCAATCCTTTTCAAGCCTTTTGATTGTGATAATTGACATTTACGTTTATTTGTAAACTGGTCTGACTAGAATAGGGCTTTGTGTATGAAGTGTTTGATAAGCTTTTCTGAAAAGCTTTTTAAAAACCTCTGTGAAAAGATAAAAATGAATGCAGAGAGAGAGAGAGATCTGATCCTCACTTTTTTCTCTTTCTCTTTCCCTGGGTAAGTATAAGAGCAATCTAGTAGTTTTTCCCTATTGTCTAGATTAAAAATATTCTATTGAATCACTAGCTGTCAGTAAAAAAAAAAAATAAATCCAAACCACAATGAGATCTTGACTTACTCCTGTCAGAACAGGTGAACATCCAAACAGACAATAATAAATGTTGGTTAAAAAAAAAATATATATATATATGGAAACATGTGTACACTTATACTGTTGGTAGGAACATAAATTAGGCCAGACACTATAGAAAACACTATGGAGATTTGTTTAAAAACAAAAAAGCTAGAAATAAGCTTGCTATATCATTCACCAGTCTTACTTCTGGGTACCCAAAAGATAGGAACGCATATCAGAGATATGTGTAGCACTATATTTATAGCAGCACTCTTCACAACAGACAAAATATGGAATCATCCAAGGTACCCATCATCAGATAAGTGAATAAAAAAAATACCCTATATACACAAAGGAATAGCATTCAGTTATTAAAATGACATTTTATCATTTGCAGCAAAATGGGTATAAAAGGACATTATGTTGAGTGAAACAAGCTGGACACAGACAAGCATCCCCATGTTTTCATGATATGTGGGAGCTGAAATTATATATATGAAATGCATGTGTACCAGTACTGCTGCAAATATTTTGTCAAACTTTCATACCTTTGTTAAACTATCGTTTCAGAGTGCCACACTACTATAGTCTTAATGATGTGTGATTTTCTTGGAATTTATTGTACATGGATGAAAGTCACTTTTCCCATTTGATTATTTGTATATATATATACATATATATATATATAGCTGTATTTCTGCTAAATTTAGAGTCTTTTGGCCTTTCTATTTATTGAACTCCTCATTTACTACAACATTAAGCCCTTGAGTCCAATGTAAATTAAAGACCTGTGATCTCAGAAGTGAGTAAGAGAAGGGGAAAGGAAGAGAGGGATAATAGTATCTGTGAGCTATATTGAACTGGTGAACGCAAAGTAAACAAAAACTCACAAATCTTAAAAACAGGAGGTCATTGGTATAGAGTTGGTCTGACAGTGGGTGTTCATGGAAGAGAAGCCAGGGAAGACTCTGAGTAGGACATAAGGAAATCTGTAGGTGCGACTTGGAAGGGTGAGATTGGGAGGTATTTAGAGCGGACAAAATGAAGTAAAACAAGTTCAAGGTGTAAGTAGCACACTTAAAGAAGGCGTAGTGACTTTGTTATGAAAACACTGTACTTGCAGTCCATCTATTTTTAAGCCTCCTTCCATCTCCAGTAAAATACTATATGTACTTTTTAAAGAATAATTAAATATATACAGTAAAAACAGAGCCGGTGTTTAGCCCAGTGGTTAAGCTACACACTCCTTGTATTTGAGCACCAGGCTTCCACACCTAGCTTCTCCTCCTGACACCAGCTGCCAGACAGTGTCCATGCTAGTAGAAAATACAAGGGCTGCATCCCTTCCAACCACATGGGAGATCCAGACTGAATTCTTGGCTTACAACTTCACCTAGCCCCACCACAATATCTGTGGGTATTGAGTGATTCAACCAAATTGGTCCTCTTTGTCTTTCACACTCTAAAATAAAATACATTAAAAAACATAAATACTAGTTTAATTTTAAGAAAGTTATTGTGCCATAGCAAATAACAATGCCATGTGTATTGCTGGCATCTCATGGGTGTCAGTATCCTGGCTGGCCCACTCCCCATCCAGGTCCCTGATGATGGCCTTCAAAAGCGACAAAAGATAGTCCAAATCCTTGGGCCCCTGCCAGCCACACAGGAGACCTGGAAGAAGCTCTTGGCTCCGGTCCAGCCTTGGTTGTTGCAGCCCTCCGCGGAAGTGAACTAACACAGAGAGACTAAACCTCTGTCTCTTCTCTCTCTCTCTGTCTCCCTAAGTCTAAAACAACTAAATGCATCTATTACAAAGTATGTCTAGGGTGTAGGGAAGTGGTCTTGCTTGGAGGATTGTTGGCAAAGATGAAGTCAGCATAGCGCATACCATGGAACCCCTGTATGCCATGCTGAGAGTTCAAAACTGACCTACAGAGAAAGGAAAGCAGAGGCTTGGAGCTGGAAGTTTCTACTCTCCTATAAAGTTGTACATCATTAATCAGTTTTTCAAGAACATATAAACACTGAATCATTAGGCAACATCATAGAGGAAATTATGAAGCAAGAATATTAAGCATAGAGGATAGAACGAAGTTCATGGTAATTTATTTTTTTAATCATGACATTACATAAAATATATATAGGGTAACCAGGACTGAAAGAGAGGGAGAGATCTTGCTTTAGAGCCGTTAAAGATTATCACTGACCACACACTCATTGCCTTTGGCTTAATCTCAAAGGTTAAAAACCTCTGGAAGTGATAGAAAGAGATCTTTAATTAGCAAAGAACATCAAACCTTTTATAGATGTAACCCCACATTATTCAGTAAGAACTTTAGTTCATCAACGAGTTTGGTGACTGTTAACTAGATAGTGCAGAAATCAAACATAAAAATTAGATGGGATTTATAATACAGTGAGGAGTGAGGTAGGTTGAGGAGGCAGTAAAATAATGGGCTGCAGTATGTTTTAGCTAACACAATTTATAGAAACAGAAATTCGTGGAGGTAGCTCAAGGTAGAAACGAACAACACTACAGCCCTTAATCCATGAGAAAACTTAAGCAAAATTGAATAGATTGTGTAAAAATTGAGTTGATTCAGAAATTGAAGGCATCAAATAAGTATACTGTGTTTAGAGTTTGAAGTGTGGAAGTCAAAATTAGGTTTCTTTGTTAAACTTTTCCTCCCCTTCGTCTTGGCAAATACTAACATTTGGTCAGAAAATGGATGCTCTGTGTTTGAACCATGGTGCCGTGAGCAAAATGATTGGTGGTTAATGAAAAAGGTCCATTTAGATGGTTGACTTGGGATGCAATTGGTTAGAGGCATGTAGTCATCCTGTTATAGCCTCATGCCTCTGCAGAATGTATGGTGAGTAGGGAGAATGTTTCCTAATGCAAGCCTGTAAGTGAAGGTGATATGTGTGCCCCTAATGTGTCATTTAGTGCCCAGCATGGTGGTTTCACGATTGCATTAAGACAATCAGAATCTTCCAGAAGGCAAACAAACTTTTTTGAGGCATAGCAAACAGCTGTTTTGCTGTCTAGTGATCATGTGTGTGGAAGTCACATGAACACGTGCAATGTTAAAGGCAAGGAAGTGTGCATCTCTACTGGGGTCCTGGAAAAGAGAAAATTCTTGCTGAGCACTGAGCTCATTTGTCTGCTGCCTTAGCCTCTCGATACTTGTGCTGCGGGCACTGCCTCAATGTGTTATTTTGGATATAAAATAATGTGTATGAAGTATCAGAATTCTCAACAAGTGCTAACCTTTGCAAATCCTTTTTCTTCCTCAACTGTTCCAAACCAAATCTTTTTTCTGAGTTTGTTCATGACCTTCCCACCACCTGAAGACCTTTGTCCCATTTATGACCTATCACTGGCAGAGATGCACTTGAGCAGGTCAGGACCATGCGCAGGCTCTGGCCTGGGATGCCTGGAGACCCACCTGGACCCTCAAAATCTTTTCTCACTTGGCCACTTAAGTCTGGAAGTACTTCATGCAATTCCACTTCCTATTTGAGTTGTTGTGAATTACATCTGCATATTCAGCTCTCCTTTCTCTTTGGAAGCTCTTCTATTCAATTTTATAAGCTCTTATCTAGTCAAATATTGACCAGAGCATATCCACTTTTAGAACTTTTTTGCTTATTTCTTTGACAAAGATGAGTAGAAGAAATCAATGAAAGCTTTTTAAACCACTTAAAAGTTATTTATAAGAACTCTAACTGATGCCTTCTGTTTTTTTAATTCTATCAGAATTTTTATGAATATTGTATCCCCAGTATTTGGCAGGAAATAAAGTTGTGTCAGTGTCATTTAAAGAGATGAGTTGCTTAAGTTTTCTTAGAGACACCATCACAAAATCATCATGCTGTCAAATCTTTGGCAATATGGTTTGAAATTTCCACCTTACATGGACATATTCTACATAAATTTTCAATTACTTATACCTCTGGTGGCAGTGGGCTAACTCAAAGTTGTGAATCATATCCAGTTGATGCATTATTCTCCTTTGTTATTAAAAGAGCCATATTCATGTCAAATATTTTCTTTGGTTTTCATGCAGCAATTTTGAATTCTATATTTTGCCTTCTTTCTCCCATGGGATAGTTGTCTGTGTCCTAAAAGGAGGACTCGGTCTCAGGGATGACACCTGTGTGCCAAGGGGAATTGCTCTTAAGGCACAGCCTCAGGCTGTGGACCATCTTGGCTTGATCTCAGTTGAGTTGAAGCCTGCCCATTACATGTACTCCTTTCACTTTCTTCATGGAAAAAATGAGAAATGGGAAATATTATTAATGCTTTCCAGGAGTATATAGCCTGGATGGAAACTTATAACTTTGGACAAGGTCACTCAGATGGTAGAGCAAGATGATATGGAAAGAGTAACAGGAGGCGTTGTTAAGTCTTTGAAACTCAATGTCAGGAAACTGGTCCTGGTTTCAATATTTCAGATAATGAGATATTAAACACCATTCCTCTTTATTTAAATTTCTCAGGAATCCTGGTGAATTATGTGAAAAAAAAAGCTGGAATCCAGTGACAATCAAAATTATTAGGCCATGACAGCCAAATGACGTGCAACTTAAATATATTGAATTTAACCCATTTGAGGAAATATACCAGTTTCATTGCCTTAGGCAACTTTGAATGTGATTATTATGTAATTTGAATTTTGGGATAATTCAAGGAGAAAAAAGGAAGAATAGTAGAATAGTGGCAATACTTTTTTTTAATATTTATGTGAAAGGCAGAATGACAAAAAATGATAAAGGCCATTAGCACGAGTTGTGATGACACATATTTTACTTGGTTTCTTTGTAAGGAGTCCTTGAAGTCCAGGAGTCAGCTCTGCTCTCTCCTAGAGGTTTGTTTTCCAACCTCCATCCAGTTGGCAGAACACCTTCCTCGTGATTGTTACGAGCGAGGTTTTCCATGTTCTTGCAGGCTTTTGGCCAGTGATCCCTTTCAGTGCTAAGATGCTGGTCTCTGGTGCTGCCTCCTGAAGGTTTCCTAAAGCTATAACATAACATCAGAAATGATGGGGTTTGGGACATGATGGCTCAGTTCGCTAATTTTCCGCCTTAAAAGTGCTGGGATTCCCATATGGTTACCAGTTCATTTACCAAATGCTCCACTTCCAATCCAGTTCCCTGCCTGGTCTGAGAAAGTAATGAAGGATGACCCAAAGTCTTTGCACCTGCACCCACCTGAGAGACAGGAGAGAAGCTCCTGGTTTTGGACGGGCTCAGCTTTGGCTGTTGCAGCCATTTGGGGATTGGAATAGTGATGGAAGATTTTTTTCTGTCTCTCCTTTTCTCTGTAAATCTGCCTTCCCAGTTAAAATAAATAAATCTTAAAAAGAAGTTATATTTGGGTCTGACACAATAGTGTAGTGGTTAAAGTCCTCGCCTTGCATGCGCTGGGATCCCATATGGGTGCCGGTTCTAATCCTAGCAGCCCTGCTTCCCATCCAACTCCCTGCTTCTGGCCTGGGAAAGCAGTTGAGGACAGCCCAAAGCCTTGGGTCCCTGCACCTGTGTGGGAGACCCGGAAGAGCTCCTGGCTTTGGCTTTGGATCGGCTCAGCTCCAACTGTTGCAGGTACTTGGGCAGTGAGCCAGCAGAATGGAAGATCTTCCTCTCTGTCTCTCCTCCTCTCTGTATATCTGCCTTTCCTACAAAAGTAAATAAATCTTTTAAAAAAATAGAAGTCATATTCTTACATTGCCCAGAAATGGGAATCTTGGGGGCTGTCTCAGAAGTGTGCCTGCAAAGAGAATATAAAGTAGAATTTAGCAAAAACGATTTAGCTTTTGACACCCACCAAGTGTCAAAAGACAGGTGTGAAGAAGAAAGCCTCTTGCTTGTAGAATTTTTACTCCATATCTGACCTGTAGAAGAACTGATTGATCAAATGTTCAGTAAGTTTGAATATTCCAGAGAGAATGTTCCACAATGAAAAATGGAAATTGTGTTAAGATGGAAGCCTGTTTGTACTTCATCTGGCAATGTGGTGTAAACTGGAGTGAGGGTTTGTGTGTTAGGGACAAGAATGGCTTTGAGGTCTTTGTGGAAAAAGCACTTATAAAAGAGTCTTAAATGATGATGAGTGAAGGGAGGGAGGGAGAAACCTTCGCATGGATTGGCAGAGTGAGATACTGTTTATCACTTTAATCTTCAGAATGGTTGAGGGAAATAAATCATTGTTAGAGGAAAATGAATCTACTTCATTCTTTCTCCACTGAATTCCCGCCAGGGTTTGGGAAACTTTCTAATGATAGTGATTTTCCCCCTTCTTTCAGTTACATTTCACTTGTTTTATACTTCCACACTAGTATTGTGTGCCAGGACATATTTGCAACCATTTGGTGAGTATTAGCTCCATTAATTTTTACAACCATTTTGTTAGGTCCCATTTTATCTCCATGGAGAGACTTAGAACTATGAAGTACAAGGTCATTGAGCTTCTAAGTGGTGGAGTTGGGATTTAAACCCAGGAAGTTTGACTACCCATTGTGCTCTTAGCTACTTTTTTAGGGTGCTCTTTTCTACATGTTTCTATTAGCTGTTGTTAGCTTTGAGGTCTTGAGATAGCCCTCATGTACTTGTTGCTGTGTGAATACATTTTTCTGCATATTGGCTTCCCCATCCAGATGCTAAGCTCTTTGAGGACACAGAACACAGCTCTACACAGCCCCTTCCTTCTGCATGGCTTTTTATGTGGCTCAGATGGCAGTAAGTAGGTATTGATTTAGTTTAATCTGGGATTCCATCATTTACTTTCTTACGTATTTTAATCTTTATTGATTATAAAATTAATAGGGTGTTGCATAATTTCAATTTAACTACTTAGTCCTTAACTGTATATTTTTTATGATTGCTTAACATAATTCCGTGACCTCTGAGGAATTTCTTGCTTTATAAATTTGACTCCACTTAAGTTTTTTAAAAAAGGGAATGAGTAGTTCGTAGTTATGAACTATTTTGTGAAAAGAAAAAGACATGATTTTCTATTCTTAGATTGTGTTTTAATCTTTGAATGATGGAGGCCCATGATAAGAGAGCCGCATGAGGTTGAGTTGAACCTGAACATTAGTTGAAAGTTGACAGTGACCTTGGCATTGCTTTACCCTGATCCTGTCTTCTCCTTTTCTGCTGGTTACTGTCTTGGTTGACAGTTGATCTTCAAGAACATTTCCATCAATTCTCACCTCATATCCCCTTCAACTGCATAGTCTCATTTTCTATCCTGTGATTTTAATGCAGTTTATCTTTGTTTAAACTCATGATCAGCTCATGTTAAAATTTGATTATCAGTGTAACAGTGAAAGGTGACTTAAAGAAATAGATGTGTCTCATAGATGTGAGTAGGATCTCAAGAATTGATCTGTAAGAATGGATAGTTAGAAAATTGGTCTGGGGCCCAGCGTGGTAGCCTAGTAGCTAAAGTCCTCACCTTGCATGTCCAGGATCCCATATGGGTGCCCACTCATGTCCTAGCTGCTCCACTTCCCATTTAGCTCCCTGCTTGTGGAGTGGAAAAGCAGTCAAGGATGGGTCAAAGTCTTGGGATCCCACATGGGAGACCCAGAAGAAGCTCCCGGCTCCTAGCTTAGGATCAGCTCAGCTCTGGTCATTGGGGTTATTTGGAGAGTGAACCGGTAGACAGAAGATATCTCTCTTCTTCTTCTCTGTAAATCTGCCTTTCCAATCAAAATAAATAAATCTTTAAGAAACAAAAAAATACATAAATTAAAAATAAAGCCAGTCTGATACTTTGCTTTTGGTTCTGAATTTCCACCATGATTAAATGCACCGTGTGGTCTTCCCCAGCAGCAGAATAGTGACTGACTCTGTGCTGGTAAATTCCATCACCCTCAAAGCCAGGAGCAGAAATACAACTTTGTTTTAGGCAGTCCCAAGCCTCAGGTGTCTTGTAGCAACACAAAATGGATCAAGCCGCATCTCCTCTTCCTTGCAAGTACTTCAGATAATGATTCTTGCCTCTTGATAGCGATGGGGAGCAACAGTCCTGCCTTTATCTGTGTTTGCGCAACACTGGCAAGTTCTCGCTGAAGTATTTTTCTTTCCCACCAACATCTAGAAAGTCTTCTAATTTTCCTATGATCTTAGGAGTTGAAGGAAAGATTGGATTAAAACCACAGTTTGATTTATTTTTGAAAGCAAAAGGTGATTACTGGTGAAAACTTGAGAGCCTCTGGATGACTTACTCTCAGTTTGATCATAGAACTACAGATAAAGAAAACAAACTGCGTTGCTGGAAATGGCACTCACCAGGGGGTTGGATTATACAGCAGATCCCCCCCCCCCCAGACTGCTATGTAAGAAGTTATTCCTGGGTGTTCTTCAAAGCAATTGTACCTGAAGTAACCATCAAGCTATTTTTCCCTGCAGACTCAGTAGCTACATTTGATCAAAAGAAAGGGGAGAGGGCCAACTTTATTTTTATCTTCCATGTATTTGGTGATCATGCATACACATGTGAGTGTACAAATGCACAAATAGCAATTTGTGGATATAAGAATACGTTTTCCTGTGCCTAAGAGATGGTGATTGATCCTACACCAAAGCTTTAGGATCTGGAACTTTCAAAATGATCAGGAAGAACTCTCTGGAAATGTGTTTCTGACTTGAGCTTTGCAAACCCTCCAAGAAATGCTTGTTTATTTTAGTTCTGTTTGGAAAGTAGTGTTTATCCCCCGTGATCTAAAAGTTTTGAGATCAATAAACTCAAAATATCTTTCCACTTGTCAGCCAGGGTTTTGCTTAGCACCGTTTCATATGAAGAGCAGTGGTTATGAGGTCTGGTCTCCGTTAAAATCTTGACTTCCTGGCATGTGAATATAGGCACATAAGTTAAAGCCCTCAAAGTCTCAATATTCTTGTGCCCTTACAGGATTGTTAATGACTTAAATGAGTTACTTTTTAAAATATTTACTTGTTTATGTGAAAGGTAGACAGGGAAAAGGAAAGAGAAAGAGAAGTCCCTTCTGTCCACTGGTTCACTGCCCAAATTCCTGTAACAGGTAGATCCTGGCCTGTCCAGCTCTCCTTCTAGTGGCAGGAGTCCGGTTGTTCAGTTGTCGTCATGGGTTTCTGTGTCCATCAGTAGGAAGATGGATTGGAAACAGAGCAGTTGTGAATCAGTTTCAGGCACTCCAGAATGGCATGCAGTATCCTGATGGTGCCTTAACTTTCTGCAACACAGTGCCTACTGTGAGTAGTATTCTTGCACAAAGGGCTTAATGCAAGTGTTTGCTATTACCCCTGTGGTTATTGTAGTACAATTATAACTTACAGCAAAAGCAGAGAAAAATACAGTATTGTGATACTGTCAATTTTAGTAGTTTATTTTACTTTTTAGAATGAGGAGAAAATGATGGGCATAATAGTTTTGTTATGACAGTGGGAAATATAATTTAACAATCAGAAATAAAGGTTTGCTATTGAGAAATTAACCAGGTGTGGTTTTTTTGTTTTCGTCCTCATGGAAACCCACGTTAGTGTAGCACCGCTTGGAGATAAGCTAGTAACAACTTGTATTACTTGCTTGAATTAGGACGGGTAGGGAGAGATAGCCTGATCAGGTTTGAAATCTTTTTAATACTGTACGCACCTTTGCCTCAACTCTTGGAATCAATAATACATCTTACATGACAAAAGACATCAGGAAACGGCATCTTAAACTTTATTAAGAGGACATCTGTTCTTGTAACTCATGGCCATTATGAAGTTTGTAGCATGTCATTCTTCTCCAACACAAAAAAAAAAAACCTCTGCTAATTTCCATTTTTCTTTTTTTTTTCTTTGTGATCATTATGTAAGTATGATTTAGACAGACTGATGAAAGAGACTTGGGAATGTTCCCGAAGCTCTGTTTCTGGCTGAGTGTCATGGTTATAATGGTTTATGTCATGGATGGAACATCTACTACAGAAAGTTGAACTGCCAAAAGAATCACTGGCTTGGATGGTTGGAAAATCTGAACATGTTTCAGCATTGGTAGGCTCAGGGGTAGAATAAAGTTCCCAGGATCTTAATTGTCCACTTCTTCTTCCACAACCTATACTGTTTGTTTCATCTGAGACTACCCTCTGTTGATCATGGCATATCTGTTGTAGGATACCATTGATTCTGCTTTTTTATTTTTTAAGAATTATTTATCTTTATTGAAAAGTCAGATCAGATTTACAGAGAAAAGGAGAGACAGGAAAAGATCTTCCACCTGCTGATTCATACCCTGAATGACTGCAATGGCCAGAGCTTAGACCATCTGAAGCCAGGAGCCAGGGACTTCTTCAGGGTCTCCCATGCAGATGCAGGGTCCCAAGGCTTTGAGCCATCCTTGATTGCTTTCCCAGGCCACAAGCAGGGAGCTAAATGGAAAGTGAAGCAGCCAGACACAAACTTGGAAGAGAGGATTTAGCATTGAGCCATCGCACTGGGCCCAATGTCATTGCTTCTCTTGTAGAACCACTTAGAACTGATAAATTTGTTAGGGGCATGGGTTGGATGGATAACCTATGTGTGATGCTTCTGTGTATAATGCATTGGAATATTTCCACACTGTCAGTGTCAGAATGTTGAGATATAAGATGAAGAATAGGACATATTGTTAAAATGGGGAGTATTTGGGGTTTTGAAAGCTATGCCATTTGCATACCATGATGACTGGATGAGGTTTTGATGGGGAAAAGTGTGAAATGTATACTTTTGTAAGGTATCAGAATATGCCCTCATGCTCTTGTGACCTCTCCAGTTGATCCTGTTTGTTGTCCATCCCAGAAGACTGTCTCTTCTCTTACCTGCACTGGGCTGCTACAGATTGACAGCCCCTCCCTGATGAGGCAGCAGCAGCCTCTTAACTGATCTCTCTGCTCCTACTGGGATTTTCCATTTCCGCCTGAAACAAAGGTTGTGCTTTCTCAATTCTTGATGGGAAAAAGAGCTTACCTGAAACAGAGTTCATACTGTTTTCTCCTGTAATTTAAGTAATTGATGTTAGCTCCCAAATAAACAAAGCATGGAAATTGATATTAATGGAGAGAAACATCGAAAAATTCAAGTTCTCAAATTTGATTTTTTGTATGATCCCTGGGATTTTATTTGAATATACAATGCAATAATTAGTACTTCCAATGGCTGTGTAGCATCAGATAGAGTAACTAAAATAAAGTGAAATCTTATAGAAAATTTACACATATTGGTATGATTTTCTCCTAGTGAGATTTTCATAGTTCATGGGATGAAATTCAGAATATTGCTGTTGAGTGGTGTTCAGAAATATATATATATATATATTAAAGTTTCTGGGTCTCAACCTTTGAAATAATCTGAAGACATCAGTGCTACTGGAATTGAACCCATTTATGCTAAAATGTTTATCGACTGAACTAAACTTTATTCAATCAATAAATGAGTGCGTCTGAGCTGGAAGCAGCCTTTTCTAAGAAGGGGTTCAGAACCCCGAGAGAGAAGGAGGTTAGATACAGTAAATCAGTGAAAGCAGACCAAAGCTGGCAGCTGAACAATTAGAGTGGAGCACAACAGAATGTGGAGTTAAAGCAGCAGAAGTCAAAAGCCATAAAGCAGAGACGAATGGAGGCAACAGTAACAAATGGGTCCCAAGCCACCAAACAATATTTCCAAAACGCCAATGAAGAAATGGAGTTTTTGTAGATCTGTCATCAAAACCATCTTCGGTCAAGCTTTATACTCTTTGAAGTAAAAGTCCAGAAGAAATCTTAGTTCTTTACGGGAGTAATTGTGACACCAGGCAGGTCGGAGATACAGATGAGAAAGAACTCAGAAAGCAAGAGAACTGATGGTAGGTGAAAGGCATGGTGCAAAGACGAACCTTTTGTGCGAAGCAAGACACAAGTGAGCCAAGTGGGAAGTTAAGGTGTAGAAGGGCACGCTGTTCTACGAACACACTGCCAGTGTCTGAGTGTCACAATAACTAAATGCAAACATTCATACTCACCCAAGCTAATCTTACAATGAGTAAGACCTCCACTTAAGTCACCACTAAAATAAATTATACACTGACAGTCTCCCTTAAAAGCATAAATTTTACTTTTAAAACTCTACCGCCTGAAAACAGTAGAAGATAGTATGGGCACTTCACAAGGGTGAAAACAAAACAAATACCCAGTGGAAGGGAAGAGTTCATCTCTGAACTGCTAAGCAGAGTAAGATAGGGTTTATTTGTTCCTGTGATAGCTACAACTTATAAATATACAGCATCTGAAACTTGTTAAAATGTTGGAGCCAGTGTACATTATTTTACCAGTTTGGTTAATACGATATTTTGAATTAAAGATATATCTTGACACAGAATTGTCACCCTTACAATTCAATTATGGTGTATGTATATTTGGTCACTGCAGCATTGTCTGTAGTAGCAGAGGGTATAAAGCTAATTTTGCTTGTTAGAGACTAGTTAACTGTGGTGTATCTATTCCATGCATTGTTACAAACTTACTGAACCCTGGGATATATAGCTGATGTTTTGATTGAATGTGGTTTGCTATAAAACTAGGGACAATGCAAAAAGTATGAAGTTCTGTTTTATAAAAAGCTCTGTGTGTGTCTCTAGACACAGCTAAATGTACCAAATGCTAAAGATTTAAGTGGTCAGGAGAGAAACAATAAGAAATAAAAATAAAATGTAGAATTCTGAGAATCCCTTTGCTTGAAGCATTATTGTATGCACATCAGTAAGGACGAGAAGGAGGTGAGTTTTTAACATTAGGGCTATAGATGGCATTGGTTATTGTTTTTATTAGTATTTTACTAAAATGAGTGTGCATTGTCTGAGTGGAAGGTAATTTTTATTTAAAGGAAAACATTTATTCCCCATTTTACCTGTCATGGAACTGAGCCTCACAGATGCACTATTTCTCCTAATGGCTGAAAGTATTGGAGTTACGATTGGGACACCAGATTTCACCAAAAACACAGCAACTTACAGATCAGTACAAAGACACTGAAGCTTTAGCAGAATGCATATGGATGAAATAATAAATCCCTAACATGCTCTGGGACTGTTGGCTAAGAAGAAAAATCAGCAATGCATTGTGGCTCTGTTGTACAAGATACAGAGAATGAACTGAAGTTGGAAACGCAGGCTTAGTTCATCTGCTTGGTTTGTGCCAGACCAAACACATTTCAGGGATGTGAAAAGCAAATAGTTCAGTTTGACCTTCAACACTGCAGAAAGGAGGGCACAAGGACAGTGCTGAATGTTGGCCCTATTTTACATTTGGGAAATTAGAAAATATGGTGACTACAGAAATGTGCAAATTTCATGTTATGATCAAGACAAAGATGGTACCGAGGGGGTGGTAAGTGAGCGAGGTACTGAATGAAGCATGGGTTAGATATTAAATCATCTTACTTTGTGAAAGAGAAACAGAAGTACAAGAAAGAGTAGCCTGGCCAAAACACTACAGTAAAGCGTGGATGTGTTGTGAGTCCCAGTTGCCTGAATCTACAGCACCTGATGTAAATTGTGTGTTGCAAGGGACCATGAAGTCTTTCTCTAGTTGTGAAAACTATGTTGGCTATGTGGGACAGTAACTCAGCAAGCATTGCTAAAGAAGATGGAGCCAACACACTTAAACTATGTGGGAGTTTTCTGTATTTTCAAATATTTTGAAGAAAGAGGCACAGATGTGACATTCGGATTTTACTTTACAAAATTTCAATCATAGTATGCTACCTGATGTTCAGCAGCTTGCTTTTTTCCACTTGATAGGTCAAGAATTTTTGACCATGTCTTCAGAGCTTTCTACTGCTGCCCTAATAGTCCATTTTCTAGAATTGCTGATGGGGCTTATTTCTTACTCATTTTGCTAGACTAAGCAAATGTGAATGAAGTAATTAATCAATTTGGGCTGTCAACTCTTCCCCCCCCCCAAAAAAAGGAGGAGTAGTTAATTAGTTGGCTTTCATTTTAACTAATTTCAGGAAGAGTTCAATATTATTCAGGTTCATTACAGTTAAGACAAGAAACACAACCTGGTAATGGTGTTGCCTGATGCTGTGTCTTACATATGTGTAGGTATAATATTTAACACATATGTAAAATGAAATAATATGTTAATAAAGAATTTTGGAAGCCTTCTGAATAACTGATTTTTGTGGTTTTAATTGAGGGGAGACAGGAGGTTTTGGTACATGTTGCTGTCTCAATACAATTTAGTCATTTATACAAGATCACACAGTGTAACAATTGATTGAATAAGTACAGGTTAGCAGTCCCGTAACACTGATTGCCAAGTAGAAGCTGGTTTCTGCTCTGTAACAATCTAAAGCTTGCCTGCATTATTTATGGAGCAAATGCACATCTCAGGTTCCCTCTGTCTTTGGTAGAAAGAGGACAATGTATTGTAAGCTGAGTTGGTGACATGGAAGTTCATAAAATGCTCAATAGGTTTTGGCAATGTTTGGTTGAGACTTTGCTAAAAGAGGCAAACATGTAAATGAAGTCAACTTCACAGACTCCCGGGATCTATTACCAGCAGAGATGCTCTTAACACATAATTAGCTGGGGCTGTTAATCATGTTTAACAGGTATTGAATAATGAACTGAGACAGGGTATTTGCTGTGACCAGTTTCTTCTCTAATCTGGTTAGGCAAGCCAGGCTCCAGTGCAGCCATGGGAAGTCAGAAATGTGACTTGACACCACATTTCTTGATGCTGTCATCAGCCTTGGCCATCAACAGTGGTGCCATTGACCATAACAATATGGGAGGGGAGATGTGTCCAAGTGTCCCGAAGCGCTGTTGATGAAGGTGTTATTCTGACTTTTTACCCCCTTTTCTTCCTTTTTTTTTCATTCAAGACTTACCAACTGATTGCTGGCAGATCTCTACATTAATGAGCACTGGTATCTCTCAGCAATGGGCTGATCTAGTGCTTTGTGATGACAGAGAGAGGAGCCAAGAGTGAACCACCTCCTCCTGTTGAAAATTCTGTCTACAGCCATACCAGCCCACTCCTGACCAGTCTCATCTGAAACTTCTCAGATCTACAACTGTGCAAGGCCCAAAACCTGTATATTTTAAGTCCCAGATTAGCTTACTTTCTCATTGAACAATTGCAATTGGACTTTTCCCTGTATTTCTATGTTTTGTATCTGACTCATTTATCCTTTTATTCCAAGTCATGGATTATACCCAAAGTTTACCCATGTTCCTATTTGCCTTTTGACAAACTGACAGTTTTTCTAGTTTGTTACAGCTGTTATGAATGTCCCTGTCACCCTTATGTGAGAGTCACTCTGACTAGAAACTGGCACGATGTAGCCAGCCACTGAGCCAAATCATGCCTATTGTTAATTAGGTACATCCCACAATCTAAGAATTACTTTATTTTTAAATGGCTGAAGAGCAAATCAAAGGTGCATACTATTTCTTGAGTTTCACTGTCTAGAAATAAAATTATACAGAAAGCAGAACAAAAACATTCATTGACAGGTTGGCTAACGTTATGGGGCAGCCATGAGTTGTAAGTGGTCCTGTGACCCAGCATCCATAAAAATATTTGTTTTTGGTCTTTTATGAGAAAACTTGGCATACCTCTTTGGAAGAATACTAATTTCTCAAAATCTTCACCAGGTTTTCATGTTAAAGTTGACTTTTTTTCAGGTCTAACTTGGGATGTAATAGTATTTTCCTGTTTTGTGATTTTTACTATTTCAGATTCTAATTAAATTGCTTATCATTATATATATAATGTTAGCTCTTTGTTTCTCTAAACCATATCACATGCCTCTAAAGGCAATAATTTAATAAATAAGAGCTAATATTTATTGAAGCTCTGTGTGCTAGATAACAAGCTAAATGGTTCAAAAATATTAAACAGCTTGCAAAACCACTGAATCAGTATAGGAATAGTGTCTCATTTTAGAGATGAAGCATGGCACAGGGAGATTTACACATTATACTTGTGTGACTGATCCAGGATGGAAATAACTTACCTTTTCCAAATACAGACAGTATCTCTGTAGTCCTTCACTGCCTGACACTCTTCTGTGAGACAAGTATAACATAGATTGATTAAAATATTAATGGGAAGAAAACATGTTGGGGCTCTATTATTCATGACTTTTGGTTTTTATTTCCTATTTATATTATAGAGAGAAGATTTCATGTGTTTCATAGGTTCACTTCTAAGAAGATAACCAAATTTCCCCCTTCCACCAATCTCAAGTTTTCTTTGCCATTTTTAAATTAGTTTTTACAAAAATATCATTTCAATATACTCTATAATCAGAGGCTTAATTCACTGCTAACCATTATATTCAACAAGTAAAAAGTAGAGAGACCACATTTTGAGAGGAATATAAACAAAGCAGAAGATGACAGCCACATTCCTGTATATGTTTTTGTCCTTGATTACCTGATTATCTGAATATTTCCTGGGAGAAAGATCTTCCAAAATCTTGGGACATTTTTTCAGCTTTCCTACTCTTTATTTTTGTACTTCTTAACTTATACTATTTTGTAGGAGAACCTGACTACCAGTAACTCATTTGGTAGTTGTAACTCACAAAGGTTAGCAGCTACATGTTCAGTGTAGTTGAAGTAAATTCCAATGAAGAAAAAAAGCTTTTTGTTTACGTTCTAGCTATATAATGAGTTTGGTGCATACCTAATTATTTTACTTTGTTGGATCTCATTTTGTTCATTACTTAAATATAAAAAATATTAAGATCATAGGAAATACAAAAGTATTTTTGAAAGTATGAAAAAATGGAATTAAAACGTAGGTTCACTTTGTAATAACAATTGAAGATCTATGTATAATGTTGCCATAATGTACACCTTCATAAAGATTTTATAGTTCCCTTATAATTATTTTATCTCCATTTCATGAAATTTATGTTGCTTCGTTGAAGATCTGTGTCACTTTTGACACAGAGAGAAAGTCATTTTCCGTCTGCTGATTACCTGGGTGTATTGCTTCAGTGGTCATGGCTGGGCCATGCTGAAACCAAGTGCTGGAAACTGAATTCACCGTACTCACATGGGTGGCAGGGACCCAATTACCTATGCCATCATCTGGTGCATATGCAGGAATTTTCGATGCAGAGGTGGGCTTAAACCCAGGCATTAAATAAGAGGTATGGATATCTTAAATAGCTGCTTGCGGCAATAGCCTTCCCTCCCTCCTCACTTTAAAGTCCTTCTGACTTTCCTTTCAGCTCAGTACCTGGTACATAAATGTTTCAATGAGGTTGCACCTCATTCAAAAGGCATAAGATTATCCACGTGCACCAAGCTCTGGACATTTCTCAAACGGTGATGCTTGGTACTCCAATATCAGAATGCCGGTGATGCGAAAGGCAATGTAAATAATTGGACTTTGTTTCATCGGCTTGAGGACAATTCAGTCAGAAATACTCAGATGGCTTTGGACATCTGTGCCTTTAAGTTCTGTGATACTTGTGGGAGTAGACCAAAGTTTTGAGAATTTTTAAACTATGAAGGTTCTGGTGACTTCTTCTGTATTTTAAAAATGCCAATAAAAGGCAGTTAAGTGTTTTTGAAAGCCAGTTAAATATTTCAAACCACATGAAAGTCTAGAAAATCATCTTGATTTAGATCACTGATTTGGTAATAGTGTCTTCACATCCTTTTCCGTGAACAGAAATACATTGCTCACTCTGATCATTTCAAAGCTATGTGTTTGAAGGCAGCTGTCACCCTTTGATCTCTTTTGTCTTCTCTCTTAAACATGATCTGCTCTTTAGATGAGATATACTGTGTTAATTTTGAAAAGCCTTGTAAAAATACTGCTTGATTTGGAGGTTAGTTCTTGGTATACTTTTATGGATTTTTAAAAAACAATTCTTTAGATTCGGAAGGGCTAGTATAGGTCCTTCTTTTGAGAAAAATGGGTACTAGTCATAATTGTCTTATTTAGACTCCAAGTCTTAGATTCTGTGTTTGATATATTTGTAATTACACCATATTAGCAGGAGATCTGCAACCTCTCTGCCTGATCTTCCAACTTCTGCTCACGCCACTTTCTCTCACTTACACTTACTTTACCCCACTGGTTCTTAAGCTGTGTTTCTTAATCTAGCAGGATCTGCAGCATTTATGAATTTACTTGTCCTGCAAATTCTCTGCCTGTCTCCAGCGTTGAAGAATCACTCGGCGAAAAGGGCGGGTGAGAGCAATCCATTCTCCGAAGCATTCATATTATTCTGATACATATTCAAGTTTGAGAAACATTTCAAATTAGAGGTAGGAGGCATTCTGTGACCTTATCAAAATGCTATCCCCCTTATCCATTCACTTATCTTGCAAGTCTATATCATGATAGCTAGAGTGTTTTCTTCATACTGTGTTATATTTGCAGTTAGTTACATGTTTATTTCTTTTGAGCTTCAGTATTGTCTGTTTTACCAACTAGACTGTAGATTTTGCAGTAGTTAAAACTGTGTTTATATTAACTAACATCCCTTAACACATACCACTATGCCTGTCATGTGGAAGTTAATAATAAATATTTAAATGAATGAGTGAATGATCTGTTAATATGAAGTGACTGAGGTTATATTTCTTCTGACATGCATTTTTGCTGGTTTGTTTTATTGTTATGAATGTAGACAACAGCACACTGCCAGTTTTATAACTAATTTGTAAGCTGTTTACAAGCATAATTTAAAAGCTATGCATATCCACATGTGTGTATGTATACTGTGCATGTAGTTAGCTTTAAAATCCAATTTTGACAGTAAAGACTTAAGTGGAAAGTATTCAGTTCACTCCAATGTGCTTATTGTAGTATATTAGAATGTGGGAACCAAAAATGCAGTGGTCATAGGACTTCTTGACTAAGACTTTTAACCACATTAGTCAAATAATTCCAGTATTATTACTGCTAAAATCAAGAAATGCATGGTATATTGTGGTATCTTTCTTTTTCAGCGTTTTTCTACCGCCTCCTCCTCCTGCATGCTTAACCCCACATCCGATCCTCTTGTCAGTGTTCATAGTATCTAAATTTATTAACCCACTGATGGTTTTCTCTTGGACTAATTATTTTTAATTATGCTTTCACTCTGATCAGTATCTCAGATATTTTTCTTAAGGACTTAAAAAGATTATTTGCTGCATGTATCTGAATAAGTCTGATTTTTAATGATCTGGCCTCTTTTTCCTTATATTTTCATCATCAGTGACCACTTAAGGGATAGATCCAAGTTCAATCATATCTCAGGTCTTTGCTCTCTGAGATCTTTTTGTGAAGCAGAGTTTGCTCATCATGAAATGGAGTTAATAATAGCGACTTTCTGGCAGGGCTGAAAGATTCAGTAAGATTTTTCAGAATGCCTCACTCTTCATTGAGGCTTGGTAAATGACATGGCTAACATTGGAGACAGTCACATTTAGCTCCGGACAGACTACAAAGCTGCCAAAGGATGCAGATTTGTAACAAAGGCTATGCTAAAAATAAAAAATTTAAATCCTGGCAGACAGAAGGGAGATGGAGATTGTGATTCTTAGGAGTCTCAGTGAAATTTGTAGATTTTTTTGTCCTTCTACACTACTCAGAAAACAGTGTGCTAATGAACTGTGAGGAATGCAAGCTCACAAATGTCCCCCGCCCCACTTCTCAGGATTTGTATTCAAGAAGTGATAATAAACTACTACTGGATTATTTTGAAAAACAGGCTAAAATTGTTCAGGCAAAGATAATACTAGAGAGGTGAGAAAGGTTTCCCAACATATGAGACGAAAACTAGAGTGAATAAAATATACAAAGAAATCCCCATAAAACCAGTTATCTGACAGTTATCTCATTGCTTATTGGAAGCAATGAGGATCAGAGAATGAGAGAGATGTTCCATTCTTTGGTTCATTCCCCAATGGCAATGATAACCTGGTATGCTTCAGGCTGAAATCTGGAGCTAAGGATTGCATCTGGGTCTCCTACATGAATGGCAACTGTCCTCTGTTGCCTTCCAGGGCTATACAGGGAGCTGAATTGCCATTGGAACTTCCAGGAACTTGAACTGACATTGTATGGGATGCCAGTGTCTAAGGTGGTAGTTTATTAGAACCCTAACACAAGTGCTTATAAAATTTAAACAAAACAAAACAAAACAAAACAAAACAAAAAAAACAGACGTTGTGACTTCTGAGTCTTACAGTAGCTTTCCAGAGGGAATAATATCTTCACCTTTCTGTCTAGTAGAGATTTTAGCATTGTCAGGTGTTGCCAGCACAAATATGGTAATGCCTGGACATTCTTTTCTATCTTGCCCAAAATTATAACACATTCAAATACTATTGAAATTACTTTCTTTTCTTTTTTTTTTTTTTAATCATGAGCCTCTGGCACATTTTTGGGTGATCTAATGTAAAAGACAATGTTATGAGCTTGCCAATCACAAAATAACCTCACATCCTCCTCATCATTTGCTTTATCTGAGAAATAAAGAACATTCAGCCTGAAAGACACAATGCAGAAAGATCAGCCAATATATTGCAAGTTGGTTCAGAAATACAGTATTCATAGTAATTAGCATTGGCTGCATGGACCCTGAAATGTTTGGCAGCTCCTCAGTATTTGTGTAACTGGCTCTCTTCCTTAGGAATTTGTATTCCCTAACATGGCAGCAGGTGATTGTCCTTCTCGATACATTAAGTAGATTGTGTGCTTAGATGAGAGACTAGAGGTTGTGAAAGACAACACAGTTTTTTTTTTCTCCTGCTGTGCATCCTACTTTCTTTGATCTTTTCCAAGTTGGAATACCAAAGAGTAGCTTTCCTTCTTAGTAGGAGTCTGCAGGTCATATTGAGTATCCTGGGGAGGCTCAATTCATCAGAGGGAAGATGAAATTGAAGAGTTTTCTAATTTATAAAGAACGTTGGCATCAGCAGCATGGAATCTGGGGTGCTTTGGAGCTGTGATCATTGTGTGTGGATTTATATAGACTTTATGTGTAAATAGTATATCAGCTGAAAAAGAAGTTATTAGATTGGGGATGTAGGATGGATGCTTTTCCAGGTTCTGCCACTGCATTGATCTTTGGGACACTATTCAAATTTTCCTCTTGCCACAGAATAAATCAATGATTAAGATAAAAGTTGTTTTTTTTTTTTTACCAAGTCTAAAACATAAAATGTGCTGATTGCTCCATAACAGAAGTAGGAAAATCTTGATCCTCCATAGGGATAATGCATAGGAAGGGCAAGCCTTAATGGAAAAGTATTATTAATATTTGAAATAGTAATGGCAGATTTTCAATCCTTTGTCTTACTTTTTTCAGGAATATTTAGTTTTTAGCTTCCTGGTATTTTTTTTTTGTAGTAAAAGTAGGGATATGCTATTGATACTTCATAAGTTCAAATCTACATAACAGAACTTTGTGAATTGTAGCTAGTATATATTTTCAGAAGTGATCCATAAACTGCCATCTACCTTTATCAATTTTCAAAGGAAAACAAAGGTGTGTCTGTATGTGAGTACCTCCCTGCCCATACTCTCTGATGCTACATTTCAGTAGCTCACTGATTCTGTACCCACACTCCATATCTGAGTGCCTAATTCAATTCTAAACTCCCTCAGCTTTCAGCTTCCTTCTCAAGGACACCCTGGTAAAATGATGATATCTCAAGTACTGGGATGCCTGCTGTCCACCTTCGAGATTTATATGGAGTCCCTAGGTCCATGCTTCAGCCTGATCCAGTCCTGGTTATTGTGGGCAATTTAGGGAATGAACTCTAGTTCCCAGAATAGATAGAAGATCTGTTTCCCTGTGTATTTGTGTGTCACTCAGCCTTTCAAGTAAATAAACTTTTAAAAAAAGATTTCTATTTTTATTGGAAAGATTTACAAAGACACAAAGACAAGGAGAGACGAAGATCTTCCATCTACTGGTTCACTCCCTACATGCCCACAATGGCCAGGACTAAGCCAACCTGAAGCCAGCGGATTCTTCTGGGTGTCCCACGTGAGTGCAGAGTCACAAGGCCTTGCACCATCTTCCACCTCTTTCCCAAGACATAAGCAGGGACCTGGATGAGAAGTGGAGCACCCAAAATACAAACCGGTGTCCATATGTTATCCTGCACTTGGAGGTGGAGGGGTAGTCCATTGCGCAAGTCTCAGATTAAACCATTTTATAAAATGTCATTTTTAAATGCTTGGGAAGTTTGTCTTTTGCCAGTAAAAATCACTGCTTGTTATTGTTTCGTGCACAGTGAGACCTTGTGGGAATCTACTGATAATTACTTGGTAGGGCTGGAATTAACCTGTCAGTCTTGTAAATAAAAATGTCCGGTGTAACCAGCTGGCGTGTTGTCTTTGCTCCTGTTTAGCTGTAGACTTGCGCTTTTTGCTACTCTGTGAAACTCTAGAGCTGGTTACAATTATCCACAAATTACTGGCCCTCTTGTACCATCTGGGAACTATTCATTTATTCCTATTATCTTCTCAGTGGTGAAATACCCCCACCTAACCTTGGCAGAAATGCTTGGTATCTGTTTCTCTGTAGAAGCAGCTATGAAGCAGCAACATTACAAATCAGTATGATATCTTGTTTTGTTGTTGTTGTTCCTATTTAATCAAACAATAGGGAATTTAAAAATTGTATAAATTTCTCTGCAATAGGCAATTCTTAGTATTTTTAATTATCCTGTATTTCTCAAAATTTGGCTTTTAAATGAAAACTGGATACATTGTATCTATGGTATAGTTTGGGATTTTGGTGTATTTTAGAATGATCGATTAATGCAGGCTGATAAACAAATGCTTCACCTCACATAATCACTGTGTCTTAAAGGCTTCTGAAATCTACTCATTAAGCATTTTTGAATCCTGCAACACATTCACATCCTTGTAAGTCACTGTGGTGTGTAATAGATGGCTAAACTTCATTCTTCAATATCTCCCCTTTCCTTCAATGACCTATACTTTTGGAATCATTATTTTTCTATTTTGGGGAGTTTGAACTACTTTAGATTTTGCAGGATTTTGAGGGAGAGTGTGCGATATTAGTCTTCCTGTGCCTACCGTGTCTTGTTTGACATAATGTCCTCCAGGTCACCAGTGATTTCTCCCTTCCTAAAGCATGCATAATATTCCATCATGTGTGTGACCTACTCTATTCTTTCATCTGATTGTAGATCCATAGGTTACTCCCATCTTATCTGTTGTGAAAATCTATTCATAGCAATACATGTAGCAGTGAAAGTCAGTGTTTGGTTCATTTTCTGTGTGAATATACATGTTTCATATTGGAGTGCCTAGAGCCACTTCTCCAGCTTCCTACTAATGCACACCATTTATTAAAGAGACGCTCATTTCTCCATTGTAGGCTGTCATCCACTGCTTTTCCAGGCCACAAGCATGGAGTCGGCTGGGAAGTGGGGCAGCTGGGACATGAACTGGCATCCATATGAGTGCATGCAAGATGAGGATTTCAGCCAAAAGGCCCCAGGGCATGCCCTGTGAGGAATTCTTAAAAGACAGTTTATTTGAAGACAAAGAAACAGAGACAAATCTCCCACCTTCTGGTTCATTCCTCAAATGGCCATAATAGATTGAGGCTGGACTAAAGCTAGGACAACTCAATGTAGTTCTCCCATATGAGTAGCAGGGACCTGATTACTTGGCCTGCCATCTGTTACCTGCCGTTTTCGGCATTAGCAGGGAACTGGAAATGGGACTAGTGATGGCAGTTGTACACAGGTACTCAGTATGGAATGTAGGGGCCCCAAGTTGTGTCTCAGTGCTAGGCCAACATCCAGCACCTGTCTGCATTTTTTGGAAGCTCATTGATGGGTACTGGTTGAAGAGATTTGAAGAAAATTCTTGCTGGTAGATATAACTCGAGATATGTGGATACTAGCTAAGTGATGCCTTGAATATTATCTTAAATTTAGCCTTTTTTAAACTCAAAAGTTAAATCATTCCTCCTTAGAGTCTAGTCTAGATAAATTTTAAAGTATTTCAGATGGCTAGATCACTATTTTTTTAAAGATTTTTTTTTTATTGCAAAGTCAGATATATAGAGAGAAGGAGAGACAGAGGAACATCTTCTGTCCGATGATTTACTCCCCAAGTGACCGCAAAAGCTGTTGCTGCACCAATATGAAGCCAGGAGCCATGAACTTCCTCTAGGTCTCCCATGCAGGTGCAGGGACCCAGGGCTTTGGGCCGTCCTCAACTGCTTTTCCAGGCCGCAAGCCAGGAGCTGGATGGGAAGCGGGGCCGCGGGGATTAGAACTAGCACCCAAATGGGATCCTGGCACGTTCAAAGTGAGGACTTTAGCCACTAGGCCACCTCGCTGGACCCTAGATCACTATTTTTGTAGGTGAGGTTTTGTATCAAAACCAGGGGGTAATTCTCATGACTTGCTAAACATATGTAAATTATTCATTTCTTCAGAGTTGTTCATTTCAAAGAGTTAATATATAGGGGTACAAAGTAGCTAAATGATCTAAAGAAGAAACAACAAAAGAATCATATCCTGTAACCATAGTAGTGTGGTACAACATCCTTGATGACCTAGCGTTTTGGCTGTAACTGCTAGCTTTGCCTTGGCTATAAACAAATAGAAGAAGATTCTAGAAAGCTTAACCAGAAACGAAATGAATTGGAAAGCTTTTGGGTAGTTCATTATATACACTGAAGGTGGTAGAATGATCTTGTGAACAGAAAGCAGAATAGATGGGGTGAGACACATCAAGCCCTACTCAGTGCTTAGTCCTGCTCGTCAAAAAATGATTTCTATTTTTTGTTACTAAATATTGGGGAAAAAACCCACAGGTTTTCTAGAGAGAGTATCCAGTTGGTCTAAATCAAGAAATTGACCCAGTCTTGGCTAGAGAGCATCTTAGCTAAACATTGGCCAGCAGTAGGCAAGGTGACTTTTGGATGTTGTTACCAAAAATTAATAGGCAGTTTAGGCATCAGGAGTGGGGGGGAGTCTGATGTATCGTTATTCATCTTTGTGCAGAAAATTTGGCCTCTTTACAAACTCTTGACAGTGACATTGAAATGAAAGTGCACACTGAGATTGATCTTTATGTGGAAATGATTAACTTGATCCACAAAACATACAGTAAAAGCAAACGATAAAGAAAGGAAGCAAATAATGGAATTTGATTTAGATGAAGTGCTGTGTGCCTCTTTCACCCTGCTGCATAGAACAGGACAGATTAGTGGCAGCACTGGCTCCAGTGGTCTGCCAGGGTCAGCAGTAATAGGTTTCCGCAGTGGCTTGTTTGATTAGATTGTGTCTGTAGATCAAAATACAGCTTTGGTTTTGTGTTTAAGATCATCTGTTTCTTAACATCAGGAAAGTTTAGAAGAAAGCAGTCTTAATGGAATAAACAAAATCTAATGTGCTGTTTGTAGCAATGTACCTGGATAAACATTTTTGTCATGTGGAAGTGTGCTTTATGTAGGCAGTCATTTAATAAATCATCACATACCACAGTTTTTGCTTTTGCCACATGTTTTTCAAGGCCAGGATATTGCAATAGTAATTACTAATTTCTAAGACATTTAGAACAATACCTGACCCAGTCTTCTTATATGTGGTTAAGTGTTGGCGTTTTCTTGTAATGATGACTATAAATATCTGGTAATTGGTGAGCGTTTATAGCATGGCAGGCTCTGCTCTGTGAATTTTACATCTGCTATCTTCGTTAAGTTTTCCCACGTAAACTTACAGCATAAATAATGTTGCCTTGTTTCTTTGGGGAGAACCGAGGCTTAGGGAGGGTAAGACACTCATCTTTCATTGTAGACAGTAAAGGCTTGTGTGTCTCCGGGTTTCTCAGTCTCGCTGCTGTTGACGTGGTGTGAGCAGTTATTCTGTGTGTGTGATGGAATGTTTAGCAGTACCCTTGACCTTTACTTGCTAGATGCAAACCATGTCTTTCCAAGTTCTAGTTGTCAAAAACGGAAATGTGTCTGAAGGCTGTCAGGTCTGATCAAAACCACCGAATGAAAATAGTGGGTCCCTTTAGTTTGAGAAGCCAAAAATCCAGATTCTCCTGCTTTGGACGCTGCAGCCTGGATGTCTTTTTTTTGAAGTGCTGATGGGGAAATGCAGTTCTTTTTGTGCCTCCTCCTACATTAACTTTCATTTTTTATCATTCATAAGCAGGGTCTATCCTGGGACTGTGCCGTTGCTCAGTGGGTACATAGAAAAGTAAATTCCTCTTTCAACTTTCATGATTAGAACTCATAAGGCTGGAAATGCATTGCATATTTAGTTTGTGTTGTGGGGTATGTAAAGCATGGTTTCTGATTAGTAAAAAAGCTTTCACATTCGACAGATTAGAGAGCTGTTTCTTAGATATTCGTAGAAGACAAGCACTTGGATAGATACAGGGAGTTCTGAGCTACATGGACTTGACTTTTCTGTGTCCTAAGGTAACATTATAAATACATACAATTGATGTGCGGTGTACATCTTTTGATGGTATCAAGCCATTTGCCAACATCCTGAGAAGAAACATCTGCTTTAATTCAGGGAAGACCACCCAGAGGAAATTAATTTTCTTAATTTTATTTTTTATTTTGTGATACAATTCTATAGGCTCTGAGATTTCCTTTGCTGTCTCCCCAAACTCCCTCCCTGCACTGAATTCCCCCATATTTCAACAATAGTATATCCTTTCATAAGAAATCTTAAGTCCATCATTCTGCTATCTAAGTGTATCCTGACATTGGGTGTATGGACAGTGGCAAACCATCCAGCATTCTATTGTCAAGATACATGTAACAGATCCATTGGGAGTCCAGACTTGGTTTGGAAGTAGAGATGTGTACTGCATTGTATCTTCACATCTGGATATGACAGTCTCTATTACATTTAATAAGTCAATCCCAAAGGACAAATATCGTATGTTCTCTCTGATATAAGGCAGGCTTCATGCAAAATACAGGCTCAATAGACCTTTCAATACTATTTTTTGTTGCAACACATGTTTTTGATATTTTTTATTTTCATCTATTCAAAATAATTTCTTTTTTATATTAAATTCTTTAATGACTCGTAGGTCATATAGTAGCATTATTTTCTCCAGGAAGGTTTTTTGTTTTCATTTCTTCATCAACTCATTGGTCATTCAGTGGCATGTTATTTAAATTCATGGTATTGAATATTTTTTAAACTTTATTCCTATTGTTGATTCTGCTGTAGGGTTATTCATGTAAGAGAATGTACGAAATGACTTTTAAGACTAGTAAAGAATGAGACATTGTTCCAGGTCAAGAATAGAGTCCCGGCTACTGCCACGTCCTAAAGCTACCACTAGTTTGTACTTGCTGACTTGAAGTCATCCCATTTCTTCCTCTTCTATTCTTTTTGTTTTCTTTTTCACTTTGATTTAATTATGTTTTTGTTTCTTTGCTAGAGAATATTCTTTAAATTCTTAGGTTTAAGATGGGACAGTTATAGTTCTTTTCATCCAGTCAGGTTACCTACCGCTTGTTACAAGTGTATTTCCACTCCCTCCTGCCCTACCCAGTGCTTAGTTTCATTGCATTTGGGTTTTCTGGTGCTGCCAAGAGAGCTCTGAGTTCAACAAAGCATCCTCTTGCAAAAATATGGGCAACTTAGAGAACCAAGTGTTAAGAAAAATACCAAAATGAGCTTTTCTTTCTTTGATAGATGAGAATCAATACTGAACAGAACTTATTATATTCACAGATAGAATTCAAAGTATTTGTAATCACTTTTATGGTATGTATATTTTTCTGGATTGATAGTCCATGTACATTTTAAAAGTAGTTTTAATTTATTTGTGAGAGATATAAAGGCACAGAGATCTTGCTATGTTACTTCCCCAGTACTCACAATAGCCAGGACTGTGGCTGAGTGAAGTCGCAAACATTGAAGTCAGTTTGTGTCAGCCATGTGGATCAGGGATCCAAGTTATTTGATCCATTATGCATAGCCTTTTAAAATGTGTATTAATATGAAGTTGAACTGGAGACAGAGGAGCTGGGTCTTCAACCAGGTTCTCTGCTAGTGCAGAATGCTGGTATCCCAGGCAATGTCAGCCACATCAAATTCTCCTATATAAATTGGTAGCTTTAATTTTCTCTTTGAATATTAACTATTACCCAAGAAATCTATAAAAACATAAATTCTTTCCCTTCAATAACAAAAGAGACTTTTGTGGTGCCAGTATCCACTACCTTCCCTTTTTTTCAGCACTGAATTTATATTACCAAATAAAGCATAGGAACCACTGGCCTTTATGGTCCAAGATAGGATGTTCCTGTCCATCCTGGTGGGGTGTTTCTGGATGGTTCTCAGGAGAAGGGGTTAAGCAGTACAGCCATTGGGTCTGCTGAAAGAACATCTAAGCACCATCAGCTTGAGGGGGATGGTTATTTTACCCAGTCTGTGCTCTTGAAGATACAAGAAGACAAAGCTACTGATTGCTTTTCTTTGTGCACAGCTCTATTGTTACAATTCTTTTTTCCACACTGGTCATTTCAATGCCTCTTTTTCAGTCTTTGCCTATCTGACGCTTTTATTTGCGAAGGCAGTAAGTACCACTTCAGGAAGACTTGAACTGCTGGCTTCTATTCTATTCTCTGCAAATTGGAGTGTATTCTTTGTATGTTTTAAAGCAGACAACCTGTGAATACCTTTGTGTGATATCACATATATCTCTGTCAAACAGGAATTGTACTGTGGGCACGAGCATCACTACACAAAGGTGGTCCCAGAGAAGGAACTGTTCCAAATTGGTACCTGATGATGAGTAAAGTCTCCATGACAATGGGCCACTGAGGCTTCTTTTTGTTCCATAAGTGTTGATTGAGCAGTGCCGTGACTGGTGCCATGCTTAGTGATGACAAAGGGTGACTAACAATTACTTCTAAAGAAATTAATTTTTTTTTCATATTTTACTTTGGGTCTATTTCTAACTCTTGGAGCTAAAGCTACTTTATTATAGGTAAAGCCTTGTTTTTTTTTTTTCCAAGTGAGTATTTCCAGACAGTTTGTAAACAGAAGTCTATTAAAAAACAAAATGTGGGGCATGCTAGCCTAGTGGCTAAAGTCCTTGCCTTGCATGCATCAGAATCCCACATGGGCACTGATTTGGATTCTGGCTGGCCTACTTTCCATCCAGCTCCCTGCTTGTGACCTGGGAAATCAGTGAAGGACAGCCCAAATCATTGAGACTTGCATCCATGTGGGAGATCTAGAAGAAGTTCCTGGCTTCAGATCAGCTGAGCTCTGGCCATTGGGGCCACTTGAGGAGTGAGCCAGCAGATAGAAGATCTCTCTCTCTCTTTCTTTCTCTATGTAAAGCTGCCTTTTCAAGAAAAAAAATAAATAAAGTGTTTTTTAAATGTGGCATATTTTGTAATAATAGAATTTTCAGGATGGATAGAATTACTGTGAAGACAGAGCTTACTTGGACCGAGCTCAGTCAATAGGGAAGCTATCTGAGTTTTATCTTTTTAAAGGATACTCTTGGCCCAATACAATTCATTTCCAGCTTTATGTCAAGGTTAGAAGTAGAAATTGGGAGAGGGAAGTGGAGGCCACCGCATCGTCCAGCCAGACTTTTGAGGATGGGTTTTACGTCATGGTTGATTTCTGCCACTTACATGCTCTTTAGCAAACTTCCTCCCTCTTTTGCTACTGATTGCAAGTTATTCTTAGATTTAGATAGAAAAACAAAAACTGTGAATGACAAGAACAGATGCACTTTGCCTCATTTATGAATACAATCTGATGTGGATGTCTGTAGGATTTTCTTTAAAACTCTTCCTTCCAGTAGAATGCAAGCTGATAAAGATTGGAGATGGGAGGAGCTGGCAGGGATGTGTTCAACAATAGTCCCATAATAAGACTTTTGGTAATCAGGCAGGCATTTGTATCTTGAATTAACGAATCGGAAGTGACAGACTGACCATTTTGAAGGTTGCCATCATCACAGACAGGCATATTTCTAATTACACACAAAATGAGTGGCTTCTGAAAAGAAATGACCCAAAACACTCAAATGTTTAAGTATGTGATTAAGGAAAGTAAGTCTTTAAAGGACTGATCTACAAATGGCATTGCTCCAAAGGTTTTTCAAGACTCATTTGCAATCTCTTTTATTTTATTTCTTTGTGTCTTTCTGGTTCAGCTTCTTCTGCCCTTGATTTTGGAACTTTGAAATTCTGTTGTTAGGAAACACTGGATACAGTCTGAGATACGATGGGAGGAGTCTTGTAATTTCCTGACAGGGGTAGGGCTAAAGGCACTGAAAATGAAAGGGAACAATACCAGGAAGTAAAAATAGAAGGAAGCAGGCACCCTTCTGAAATTTTGAGGTGGACAGTGTAACCAGAGCCATTCAAGTGTACCCAGTGGGATTGATTGAACCATGAGAATGGCAGGGAATACATGTTCCATCTCCTGGCCTGCATTCCTGTGCCAATGGTATGCCTTGGCAGGACTCACTCACAAATCATGCAACAAATGCAGAAAATGATTCTCTCTGGTATAAGGCAGAGCAAGTGGTGAATAATCAGCCCACCTGACTTGATATACATGAAACCAATATGGAAATTGCATATGTACTGGGTTAACTTGTGTTTGGCCTCAGAGTATAGAAGTAAGGAATTCACTAGAATCTTGTGAGCAGTCAGTGTGTTATTTGTAATAACCATTATAAATGCATACAAAATGTCTTTAGCCACAGCTGTATCCTCCAAATCATGGGTTATTAAGGGCTGCAGAATCAGATGCCTACAGGGACGGATGACCCATGCAGATGATTAAACTGATCAGGGAGGCAGGCAATAGGAAATGATGAGTCTGTTAAGAAGAACTTGGTGCCCTTGCTTTCTGTGGAGGCAGCTGTCTCTGTTGCAGCAAGGAATTCAAGCCTAGAATTTTCAGGGTTTTTTTCCCTTTACTAAAGGGTATGGTTCTTTATTATTATTACTGTTATATAATTTTTTCTTCCCATGATACAGAGTTACATGCATAGAGTTTATTCCTTCCTCCTCTCCCCCTCACCCCTTTCTGTAGCCCCCTGCTATTATTTGTCTCCAGGTTCCTTCCATGAAAGCCCAGGGACACATCCCTCTTCTCTCCCCTTCCTCTGTCTTCTCAATTTTGTTATTTTTTCCTCAAAATTATTTTATTAGCATATTTACAAGCTTCACAGTTTCAAGCTTAATTGGAAAGACATAAGGATAACATGACATAGCAAATAGAGGAAAAGGGGAAAAAAATAGATGCAGCCTGTAAATAGCAGTTAATTCTGATATGCTAATCTCACTTTTGTAGATTGCATATTTTGTGCTGTGTGTATTTATCATAGATCAGAGAGAATGTATGATATTTGTCTTTCTAGAACTGGCTTAGTTCATTAGGCATAATGGTTTCCAGCTGGGTCCATTTTGTTATAACTGGCAAAAGTTCATTCTTTATATGACTGAGTAGTATTCCGTGGAGTAAATGTATAACAACTTCTTTATCCCTTCATCTGCTGATGGGCAAATGGATCCTTTCCATGTCTTAGCTATTGTGAAATACACTGCTTTAAACATGAATTTGTAGGTACCTCTGTTTTCTGCAGACTTAGGAGGTGGTGGTGGTGTTGTCATTTTGTTTTGATATATTCCTGGGAATGAAATGGCTGGATCGTATGGTAAATCTATTTTAAATTGTCTTGGGAATCTTCATAGTGACTTCCATAGTGGTTGTACCAGTTTACATTCCCACCAACAGTAGATTAGGGTACCTTTGCCTCTGCATCACAGCAATCACTGTGAGGTGGCACCTCACTGTGGTTTTTACTTGTATTCCCTAATTGCTAGGGAACCTGAACGTATTTTCATGTCTTTCTTACCCCTTTGAATTTCATCACTTAAAAAATATCTGGTCATGTCCTTGCCCATTTCTTAACTGGGTTATTTCTTTTGCTGTTGTTGAGTTTCTGGAGTTCTCCGTAAAATCTGAATGTTAGTCATTTACCTGTGTGGTTTGTGAATGTTTTTACCCGTTCTATTGGTTATCTGTTCACTTTATTGGCTGTTCCTCGGGCCATACTGAAGCTTCTTAGCTTCATGTAATCTCATTTATTTATTTTCGCTTTAAGTGCTTGTGCTTCTGTGTGCATCTGCAGTCTCTTCCTAGAAGTCTTTACCTACACGTACATCCTGCAGAGTGTTCCTAATGTTTTCCTCCATTAATTTGATAGTATTAGGTTGTAGGTTTAGACAGTTGATCCTTTTAGAGTTGATTTTTGTGTAAGGTAAAAGGCAGGAGTCTTGTTTCTTCACAGTCTGTGTTCTTCTTTTAGGAAAATTAATATCTCACATTTCAGTATTGATAATTCACATGATTTTGATTTTTATACTGACAAACTCTTCACACCAAAATTGTCAGTCCCTAAATTGTTGAGTCTTTGAAGAAATCTATGTGATGTTCCCAACAAAATGGCATGATGTTATTTCGTATAGGAAAGGCTAGTTCTGCTGCTTCATGCATCTAAACATGTGTAAGCCCCTCTTGTGTTCCTCCAAAGTGTCTTGCATGAGACTGTGACTATGTTTGTGCTGGTGAGTCTGCCCAAACTGTCTGTCAGCTTTGGTCATTAAAAAAGTCTTTAACCTATTCCTTCAGTTCCCGAAGCATTACAAGCCAAGCTTGTTTTTCTTAACAGTATATTGCTGGAGGGATAGCAATAACAGTAGCAATCTGATTCCAGAATAGGAATCCATTTCAAGTCTGATGCCACAGGCTTGCCCACACTGGCATGCAAAGCTGCTGCCTGGGTCTTCTGCTTCCTTTTTCCTATTGCACTGTGTTTTCTGTCACTTGTCTTCTCCAGATCCCATTGTTGTGCTGTCTTCCCGCTACCCAACCCTGCAAGATTATCCAGAGATAACAGCTGCATTACTTTTGTGTGTGTCACAGTGAATGTTATATTTTGTGTACAAGTTCTATTCTAGGCTTGGATTGACTTTTCTATAGCCAGCAGACCACTAAAGGAATATTTGTTTCTCTCCCAAGAGTACTGCCATCCCCCTTCAGCAAATAGCTCAGTTATTGGTGGCTAATATTGCTGGCACCTATTTTGTATTCTTCCTATTGTGGAATGGGTGCCTCAGACTCCCCGAAAACTGGAGACAAGAGAAGCAATTGACTTCAAAGAAGTCTCTCACTCTGTAAAGCTTGGTGATGGAGACTGAAACAACTTGCCAAGCTGATTCTCCTAAAACTTTGTCTTTGGAAAGGCATGTAAATCAGAAAAATATTTAGGGATCGTAGCTAATGGGGTAGGTTTGGCTTCAAGGCCAAAAGGTCCTTGTAATCATCCACACAGCTGCTGAAAATGGTGTCCTACTTTGTATTTTTGTTTATTATAGGTTGGAGGGAAGTAAATTGCCACCTCATTGTCAGCCAATAATCATTTTCCAGGAAAAGGTAATTTATCCTCTGAAAGGAAACGTTCACCTACTCACCCTTTTGATTGCTTCATTGTGCATGTGATTGTTCAACTGGCTACTGACCGACCATGAAGTAGGTATTTCTGTCCTCCAATTCAGGCAGGATGTGAGTTCCAAGTTCGGTGTGAATCAGAAAACATGAAATCAGAGTGTGGTTAGCTTGCTCGGCCTTCCTGGGCTGTGGGAGATGGTAAATGTCACAGGCAGGTGATACTGCCTTGAGTTCAGCTTTTGGAGAAATCAGACATTGTTCCTGATGAGTAAGAGACAGAGAAAATGGTACATGTGTTTCAGAACCAGATGAAAGAAAGAAAATTGCCACAAGAGAGAAACAGAGGAGTTTTGTACAGTAACTCTCAATGGAGATATACCAGGTACTATAACAAGAGCCAACTTTTGTTAGGGTCTAAATGAAATACTTTAAGATACACTTTGAAGCCATGTATTTAGTTCCTGGTTAGCAATTTATTGCTGGAATGACCAAAAATCTGCCAGAAAGTGTACTTTATTCAAAAAGGGGCTGATTATCCTGGTTCAAAATAGATACATTAGCATTAGCTTTCAAAAAACTCTGCAAGGCATAGTACTTTCTTTCCAGAATATGATGAAATTTTCGTCTAATGCATAGCCGCCGTTCCTCTCTTTTATTCCTTATTGTAAAAATTACATGTGTGTATATACATGCTTTTATTATTCTTATGTTAAAGCATTCTCTTGTGGCACATCTAGGTTTCACTGATTTTTTCCCCCCTCAAAATATAGACTTTGTTTATACCTGTGTAGTTATTTATCTTCATTATTTTCTTATTCAAGTCAAATCAGATCAGATAGGTAAATCAAAGGTACCTCTTCTTTTGCACTGAATTTGATTTCTAGATTCATATGGTGATATATACTTAATATTTTATACCTGTTTGTGTGATTTACGAAGCACGATTGTGGACTGCAAACAAAAATTAGAGTTTTACAAAGCTGGCAGTTTTGTATTCTGCTCTAGCAGAACCAGTCTAACTTCCTGGGAGGGATGTGGCACTAATCCATAGTAGGGTGTTTGCTTTCTTGAATCAATGGGCAAAAATCTGTTTTCTAAGATTTCCAATCAGTATTAAGCTGTCACACTCAGAGTGCTAGATATGACTTATTATTTTTACTCTGTGCCCATAGTTTTTACTTTGTCATCTAATTAGTTTCTTTGCTGACCAATGTTTTGTTCAGTGTTTGGAAATGAGCAGTGTCATTGTTGCATATTTTTTATTTGCTTTCTCTTTTTTGCAATATACCTGAAGCATTTAGCAGAAGAGATGATAGAAACCATTACTTAAAGAAAAACACTGTTTCTATTTTAGGTTTTAGTTAGCAACACCTTTCTGTCTTGCTTCCTGAGGGGATAGACTGAAGTGTCTGGCTGCGACTCCTTCTGGATCCACCATTGTGTCACCCTGGGGTTGGTGGTCAGCCAGTGAATTATCTGTTGGAAAATACAGCCCCTTGAATGATTGAGACTCTGTCATGGAAATATTACCCCAGAGTCCTTCCTCATTGGCCTGGCCCTAATGTTTCTTGAATCTACTCTGGAACCTGAAACCTCCGTCAAAATGACTTACCCTCCTCCCTTCTCTGCTTCCTCACAGCGATCAGAACTTCCCCATGATCTGAAATCTCTCTTTTCTCAACTAGTCTCTTAGGTATGTGATGGTTGTACAGTATATGTAGGCTGAAGGTCTAAACATGCAGAAATGTCAGGTATGGATCTGCCCTTAATTAATCCAAAATTTTACTTTCTTGCCATTGTGGTTACCCTTTTAACACTTTGAGGAAATTTGCTTATCCACATCATACATTTTCTAGGTGCTTATATTGTGGTAACAGTCTTTGTGGAAGTCCATTGCTGACCTAGTACGTATCTGTGTGTGATTCTGTGAAAATGAAAAGTAAGCAATCAAAAGTTAGGCTTCTCTTCCTCTCCCTCCCCCAAAATCATTTCAAAGTACAAGGAGGGTAACTTACAGTGGCTTAAAAACATTATGGGCAGTGCTGTGATGTAGCATGCTAAACTGCCATCTGTGGTGGTGGTATCCCATTTGAGTGCCAGTTCAAGTCCTACTGCTCTGATTTTATTTCTACCTTCCTGCTCATATGCCTGGGAAAGCACTCTTTGGCTTTCTGTAATTCTGCCTTTAAAATAAATAAATATTTTTAAGAAATATGTTTATCCAATACACAAAACAGCAGAAAGGGACCAGAGACCCTCCTTGAAATGATTCCTTACCCCAAATTGCTGCAATAGCCGGGATCAACATTCATGTCTCTCACCCAAGCACTTGAGGCAACCACTGACTTCCCGCAGGCATTACTGCCAACCTTGATGGCAAACAGGTACAGGGATGTTTCAGTAAGGGGATGCCAGCGTTGCAAGTGGCAGCCGAACCCACTGTGCCACCGTGGTAGCCCCTCACAGTGACCGCTAAAACGCTCTGAGGAAAAGTAGAAAAATCTCTTTGTCAACATCTTTGCTTTAAATCCATTCACTTCTTTCGCATTTTTGCACAATCCATTGAAATGAAATTCAGAAAGCAGTAAGCATCTTTAACAATGGAATTTTACTTAGTGATTCACATAATTGCTCAACTACCCACCTGTGCATAATGCTCCCACATCTCTCTCACTCCAAGGTCAAGCCTCTCATTAGTCAGCCTCTCCCCATTTTCCTTTCCTCCAACCTATGGTAGCTAATGAGTGCCCTGCGTTCTGTGTCCATGGATTTCTCTGTTTGGGGTATTTCACATAGATGGCACTGGCCTTTTGCCCTCAATGCCTACATTCTATCTTCTGCTTATATCCCAGTAAGAAGTGTCCTTGGCAGCAATGATGATGTCACCTTTCAGAGTGATCCCCCACTCTCCACCTCAGGACTGTCTTATTTTCAAGTGACACACAGGGGAAAAGAAGAGACACTGTTTCTTCCTGTTGGCGTTCCCTTCATTAACTATACCTAAGCAGTGGGATTTACTCGCCCTCCCCCCCACCCCCATTACATTGGTACTTTCTCTAGATTCCCATGTGTAACTGTCGGGGAGCCCTCACATAATGAGTGTTCCCGTGGACGATGCCACAGTGGCTGTCCAAATCAGTACACATTCTTTATTTTCTGTTAAGCACAAGTTTCAAATTCCCAGAGATTTACCAATGAGAGGATCAGAAGGTGGACTCCCCAGAGTTAAACTGAATCTGCTAAGTCACATGCATGTGGTGCTGAGGATGGAAGGGGGTGCTGGCCCCAAGTGGCATGGTGCGGCATGGTGGGGAGCTCTGTTAGTTGGTGTTGTAATTGTAGCAGGTATGTGGAGATGATGTTATTTAGCAGTAGAGGGAAGTAGTCCTCTGAAGCCTGTGTATCTTTAAAGGTGAAACCTAAGCACTGGCAACCTTCCAAGCAAAATGTAACAACTGTTCAAGCTATAGCAAAAGACAAGGTATATGAAAATTTTGTTGTAAATGAGTGTCAAATCAGAATGCTAGGATCCATTTTGTTGGTGAAACAAATGAATTTTTGCCACTTGTCCTATGCTGTAACTAAAATTGGAAATGACTTTGAGAATAACTTTCTCGGCTAGCGTTGAGCTGGTGGAGTGCATCTGTCTTTTAGTTGTACCTGTTCCCCCCTCTTAGTTTTTCTCTGTATAAGTAAGCTGTGGGAAAATTGTACATATGTCTCATAAGCCCATTATCTTCCTCTTCCTCACAAATATGCCTCCTTGACTTTTGTTTCTTAGTTTCCTTTATCTTTGTCTAAATTTTTCATTTCCTTTTTTAATGTGAAGGATTATAATAAACTGTTCAGAGTGAAGGTTGCAAATTCCTTTTGTAAACCATATTGCCTAAGAACTGAGTGCTTCTGAACCAAGATTGTAGCCTCTGTCTTATTCATCAAGGCAGTTAGGGTTATGGCCCAAAGAGACAGTCTGTATACAGTGCTTTGGACAATTCCTGGTATATACAAGCTATGTAGCCAATGCTGCCTAAAAAAAAAACAAAAAAACAAAAACAAAAACTATCACCATAGCATATCTTATCCATGTTTCTAATCCCTCTGCCTTGTAGATATTGGTTTCTCAATTCATTCACAACAGATAAACCTGCTTCTTGGACCAGACTCTGCACTTCAGTTCTGCTTCTGACTTTTATGCCTTTGTCTGTGTAATTCCACAGCAGTGTTGTACTGTCACATTAAATGTGATTGCTCCATTGGCTGGATTCTTTCTGATCTTTCCCATCTGTCATTACATCCACCAGCTTCATATTCATGCAGTATGATCTTGATCACTCCTGAGTAGGTCTTTTATTCAAGTCCTGTGTATGCCTCCTTTACAATCCCTTTGTCATGGGTTTGCTTTGGTTTCCAAACTGGGGCCACAAATCACCTCTCAGGAACCAGGTGTTGTTGCTTAGAAGATAATGATGACAGTGTTAGTGGTTATGATGATAAATGCAATGCTAGTGTTTGTTGATCTTTTATTTTGCACTTGAAGCCGTCTTGAACATATATAATATTTATTGTCTTATATAATTCTCTCAACAATCCTCTGGAATGGCTATGGATATATTTCACATTAGAGATGAAAAGAACTGAAGCTGACAGATATTAAGCCATCTTCAGAAGACGCAAGTGCTTGTATTTTGTAATAAACAGTTACCATATATTTGTTTCAGGAGTTGAACACAGGCAGGATATCTTTTGTTTGTTTTCCTTTTAAAAACATTTTTAATTTTAGATGATGTTTATATAGTTAATCAGGGTGGGAATGATCAAAGTAGGTGTAATCACTGTTACCAAATTGTCCATTTCTTCCTCCTTTCTCTGAGGGGTACAGAGGGACAAGGGGAGACGCCGTATATAGCCTCCCAACTGCTCCAGCATACAGGGATGGGTAATGGCTTCCCAATATCAATCCAGGGTCCTGAAATGGTTCATGCTGCAAAGTCTCTGCCCAGGTGACCTCAATAATTCTGAAATGCTGCTGATCAGGCCGATCCAAGGATGAGAGAACCCTTCCAGTGTCTATTGGCTGACAAAGTCAAACCTAGATTCTCCAGTCACCCAGACATTTGCTACCATTGCCTGACTGGGAGTAGTTATCTAACTTGTCCTGCCCTGTTTCCTTTGGCATGGCACCAGATGCCCTCTGCAGGTCCCAGTGGGTTGCCATATCCTCTATGTGGATCTGGGTCAGCTGTCTATTGCTCTATCTTTTCCACTAAGGAGGACCAATTCTTGCAGACGGATAACCTGGGCCCCACTGAACCCCTGCCACCAGACCTCAAAGACCTAGCACCCACCTCCCACAGACTGGCCTCTGCATCCACCAGTAGGTGTTGTAGCTTGGCTTGATCCAGCCTGCCCCCAGATCCAGCTCATGTATATGGGTGCTGCAGCCTAGCAAGGCCCAGCCAGCCTCCCTGTCCCAGCCCTAATGTGAACTGGCTAGTGTTGTGACCCAACCTGGCCCTTCCTGTACCCTGTCCTGGTTCTTGGATCAGTGGACATTATGAACTGGCCCAGCCTGGCCTGCCCCCAGACCTAGCCCACATGTTTGCTGGCAGGTACTGTTACCTTTCCTGGTTTGGACTGCTTCTTGCCTTAATTCATACACTATCCTGCAGGGACTGCATCCTGACAAAGGAGTTCCCCAAGCTCCTCTGTCAGGTTTCCTCCCAAAGGCAGATGTTGCACATGCCAATGGATCATTCGTTCAGCTTGACTTTGTCTACCTCTTGTCCTGGCCAGAACAGTGATGTTGCCCAACCGGCCCACACATTCTGGTTCTTGCTGTTGATTTCTATAGCTCAGTCACACCTGGTCCACACCCAGACATAGCTCTCATATGATTCAGCAGGAGCTGAGACGTAGTGTAGCCCATTCTAGACCCACCCAAGCTCTCCTGAGTACCAATGGGTGCTGGAATCTAGCCCCACCTGGTGCTCCCTAAACCCAGTCCACACCCATTCCTATGGAAATTGCAACTATGTCCGACCCAGCCTGCGCATTCTGGCTCTAACAGTCACCAGTGGGAACCCCAGACTAGCCAGGGCACCCCTTAGCTCCCCAACCAGGCCTGTTTCCAGCCAAAGATCTTACAAATGCAAACAGATTGTGAGAGTCCCTCTCATCCCCCCCACACAAATTCTGCCCCCAGATCTGATTCAGTCACTTGCTGGTTAGTTTCATGGCCTAGCCTCACATTACCCATTGCCTTTTCCAGCTCTCACCAGTGGGTACTATGATCTAGTCTTGCCAGGTGGCCCACCAGCCCTGGCTTTAGTGTGTGACTGTGAGTGGTATTTGCTAATGGCCAATGATAACTACCTCATCTCAGGCTTCCCACGTGTGCTGATACTTCAGTCTGACCCTTGTGAGTCTTGCCATTCCCCACTTCAAACAGCTCAGTCTCAGCCTGTTGCTTAAATGCTAATGCAAGGACTTGCCCATGAATGTCCTTCAGAAGTCATTCCTCACCTGCACATGAACCTGAGGTCCCTACTTGTCCCCACTTGTGCCATCCACCAGACCCCCAATAAGCCAACAACCCCAACTCCCCAGAGCTCACTGCCAGGTGGCCTAAAGACTTCACCTGATGCCATTGGCATCTGGGTTGCACGACCCAAGATTCCACTGGCCACAGCTTTGCAGCTAGTGGGGTGGAAGTCCCAGATCATAAGCCTAGGCTGCCAGGCAGGTTATCTTGGCTGTCCATGTACTTACCAAGGACTTTCCACTGCCTTTTTTGCAATTTGGCTTCTTAATGAGACTTCTTCCTTGCTTCCATTGTGAGCCTTCATTTTTGTGGGGGCAGGGAATCATTGCTGCGAAATTAATATGAAATTAGTAAATGTTGTTTATTGACTTAAAAGGTGAAGGACAGGAGATTGGACAAAGGGTTTGTAACTGGTTTTCACTTTCCTAGCATTTGTGTGTAAAGTGGATAGATCTGTTTCTCAACATGAATTTGAGGATAAGAAAGGAAGTCCCAGAGGGGCTGATACTGTGGTATAATGGGTAAAACCACAATTTGCAGCATTGGCATCCACATTGTCAAGTTTTACATGTTCCATTTCTTATCCATTCCCTCCTAGTGTACCTGAGAAAGTAGTGGAAGATGGCCCGAGTGTTTGGGCCAATACAGCTGTGTAGCAAACTTAGAAGATAGTCCTTGTTTGTGACTTTGCACCAGTCCGGCTCTGACCATTTTGGGATCATTTGGGGATGAACCAGTGGATGGAAGATGCTCTCTCTTCATCTCTATGTAATCCTGTTTCTTCAAATATATAAAGGGACTCTCTTCCCCCTACCTCAGAATGTAATTAGGATAGTAAATTCAGAGGTCCATTCTAGCCAGACATACAGCTTCCTAGACTGAAGTCATGACTGCTTGGCACCAGGCAACCAAGCCCTGGTTTGGTAGGAGCTGTGAAACACAATTTGCCATGTCTCTTCAAGGGTAATAGGAATCTAGATAATTAAATACAAGCTCCTGAATTTTGAAAATTATCACTTTATTTAAATAGAGATTACATGGTAGTCAGTGAAAATGTTTTTCAAAAATAGCCACTAGTTTTTCTTCCACTGAAACAGAGAGCTGTGTTCTTCAATGGAAAGATACCACATCATGCTGTGTAGGGAGTTATCTTTATATTTGGTTAGCTTTCACAAAGTCTGTTGGAAGAAACTAATACTCAGTTGTTTTCCCTGTAAAAATCTGTTTTAGAAACAGAACAGCTAGGAAAGGAAATTTAAGAGGATCCTAATGAATATGTTATAATCCATACTGTCTTGATACTTCAATTAGTAATAAACAGTAACTTGTTTGGGTGCCACCTTCTGTCCCAAACAATAAAGTTTTAAAAAACTTTTAGATGTTTGACAAATATTTAGCTTAAGACATACATTTCAATATATAATAAGAGTCCTTAATTCCTAGTGTTTTGGGAATAGTGAGAGCTCTCTAACCAGAGACAATTGAGCCAGTACTTTGCCTCCCTCTAATAATAGAAATATAAGCTGTAAAATTAAGCTTTTTTAAAAAATTTGAATATCCACATATTGTTTACGCAGGCAAATTGAAATCATTCTTGTTGGACAGGTTTGAAGCAGGTATGTGGAATTTGAAGCTGATATCTTGCAATTATATTGATTTTCATTTTTCTTCTTGCATAGTCCTCAAAGTGACAGTGCTCAGAGCAAATGTCACTCTTCAGCAAGAGCTTTGTAACACCCTAATTGCAGCAGACAGTCAGGTATAGCCTGACAGGAGTGTTTTCAGAGAAACAAACGAAATGCTCGGGAAAGTATTGGGAATGGGCAGCCATAATGCTCTGAATCTTCATTACTTTGGCTCCAGTTGACTCAAGTTATGAGAAAAAGTCATGTGGAGATGGCGGGTTGGGGTGGTGAGAGTATAAAGGACCCAAGGAAGATCAAAGCAGACATCAGTCAGTCAACCAAGGACTGTTCTGACAGGTGTATCATCAACTAGAGAACAAATATTGTAAGATATGACAGTAATTATAATTTGTTTACGTATGTGAACAATTGTTTGAATTATAACTACACGCTAAGACCTCATTATAGCCTGTAGTTGACACAAAAACATGCTACCTATATTAAGGCATAATTAATTTGCTCTCATCAGAAGAGTGATAGGTCACCTGTGGCTCCAACTTGCTTTGTGACATTGGACAAATCCATTCTTTTAATAGAGATAATCTTGTAGCATTTAAATGTCTTCCAAGGTATGCACTCATTTCAGAAAGCTGCTGGATAGTTGGAATGTGTGAGCAGAACGCACATGCAAGGCAAGTGAGCGGTTTTAAATATATATGTATATAACTGGGTCTGGTGCAGTAGCCTAGTGGCTAAAGTCCTGGACTCATACATGCTGGGATCCCATGTGGATGCCAGTTCTAATCCCAGAAGCCCCACTTCCCATCCAGCTCCCTGCTTGTGGCCTGGAAAAGCAGTCAAGGATGGCCCCAAAGCCTTGGGACCCTGCACCTGTGTGGGAGACCCAGAAGCTCCTAGCTCCTGGCCTAGGATTGGCTCAGAGTATGGCCATTGCAGCCACTTGGAGAGTGAGTCAATGGATGGAAGATCTTCCTCTTTGTCTCTCTGTATGACCTTCCAATAAAATTAAAATAAATCTTTTTTAACAATGTATATAATGTAGAGGCAGAGAGACAAAGGGAGAGTCAGGTAGATGGGAAAAGAGAGAGCTTCTGTTCACTCACTCATTCCCCAAATGATTATTGTGACTGGGGTTGAGCAGGTGAACCTATGAGCCTGAAACCCAGTCCGACTCCTCTGTGGTGGTAACAGGAAGCCATTGGTTTGAACCATTCGTTTGTATTTCTCAGAGTGTGCATTGGCAGAAAGCTTGAATCAAGAGTGAAATAAAGGCACAGACCCAAGCTCTCTAATATGGAATAATTAGGCAGACAAGTAACTTCACTAAAATGCTATTGACTCACCTTAGATTAAGCCTTTCTTCAGAATCTAATGATCCTAACCACAAATCTCCATTTACATGATAACTCCTGAGGAATCTATTGGGTGCTAAATATGGTCCTCTCATATTTTGCTTAACTCAGTAAGTTTGGAGTTTTTAGTCCTTAGGAAATAGGACAGACACAAAGGTGATCAAGGTGTGAAAGTATTCCCACATGGAGAACGGGAATGCATGGAAAGAAACAAGTGGGAATTCATTAAGCATAGGAATGGGGGAAGAACGATGTGTATAATAGCAAGTATGAATTCTAAAGTTCAGACTTGGTTAGTCTCCTGGCTTCAAACCTAACTAGCCATGACATCTTGGTTAGTCCGCTTGTTCTGTGTTACCCGAAACACATGATAGACCCTATATAACTGAGAGTATAGGGCTGTCAGTTTGTTAAGTATTGCTCTTCTGCAGGTATGAGGCCAGGATGGTTTGCGGCTTTGTGTATTATGTTTGTAGCAGCACAGAGAATAGAAGCAAGAGCATAGAGAAGAGGCAAGAAGTGGAACATGAGGTCACGGCAGCAGGAAAAAAGATTGCTGTTGACCAGAATCCCTCTGAACCTTGTCCTCTGGTTATATGAGAGAGCGGGCATGGCAGGCAGTGGTGTCCATTGAAGCAATGACAGAGTACAGGAAAGGAACAAGTGAGTGCTATCATAATGACAAGTTGTTTTATAGACACTGTGAGGTGAGGCTGCACTTCAGTAGTCACTGCTTTATCATTATTGCTGAATTCTTTGATGATATTCCTAGTCCTTGTGTCCCTCCAATAGCTGCCAGAAGAGTGATGCCTCCAAAATGTGTGTTACCCATCGGTGTTGAGAAAGCCTCAAGGTACAGCAGTGTGTTGGGGATGGAGGACATCTTCTGCATGCATAAGAGCCAGATGCCCGTGGTCTGTGGGCCATGCTGCTCAGGCTGGAATCCTGGCTCAGCCACATACACCCTCTGTGCTCTTTCCAAAGTACTGATTTGCCCCTGCCTCAGTTCCTTCTTAGGCAGGAAGTAGACCAGGTATATTTACATGATGAGTAAGGATAGTAAGTGCTGATTAATTAGTGCTAATGGGTTAGTTATTTTTGTTACCTCACCAAGGTAGGATATTCCCAATTTTTGGCATCAAGTCTCCAGAACCATGAGTTAACACAAGGTTGGCCTCTTCGAGTAGTATCAAAACAAAAAACAAAACATCAATTCATATGAATATTTCACCTTGAGCCTTCTGCCATAAATTCTCTGGGAATAGTTGATCTTCAAGTTACATATCATAATCTGTTTTGATTGTTAATAGTTGCTGGTTTTTTTTCTTTTATTCTCCATCCTTGTGTCTAGTCAAGAAAAGCTATAATGCAGTTAGTATGTGCTTTTTGTTTTATTGTAGCTGGCTCTCTAGATCTGTTTGTGTACAGCATGAATTGTATATTTATTGTATACTTATTCAAGCTGCAACTATATGAAATAATTGATATGAGAAATTAAGAGGCTTAAAGCAGGGTGTTAGAGACGACAGATTTACCTGTTCTTTATTGTTCTAAATATTTTATTTGCAAGTCAGATTTACAGAGAGAAAAAGACACGGAGAGAACAACGTCATCCTCTAGTTCTCTCCCTAAATGTCTGTAACATCCAAAATTGGACTGGCCTGAAGCTGGGATCCAGGAGCTTATCCTGAACCTCCCATGTGGGTTTGGTGGACCAAGGATGGGACTACCTCTGCTGCTTTCTCTGGCCATAAACAGGGAGTTTGACCAAAGTGAAGCAGCCAGAACTCAAACTGGTGCCCATATGGAATGCCAGCACCACAGTTAAAGATTTACCTTATTGGGCCTGGCTTGGTAGCCTAGTGGCTAAAGTCCTCGCCTTGTTCACATCTGGATCCCATTTGGATGTCAGTTCTAATCCGGGCAGCCCTGCTTCCCATTCAGCTCCCTGCTTGAGCCCTGGGAAAGCAGTCAAGGATGGCCCAAAGCCTTAGGACGCTGCACCCACGTGGGAAACCTGGAGGAGGCTCAGAGCTCCTGGCTTTAGATCCATTCAGTTCTGGTCATTGTGGCCAATTGAGGAGTGAATCATTGGATGGTAGATCTTCCTCTTTGTCTCTCCTCCTCCTCTATTTCTGACTTTCCAATAAAAATGAATGTAAGAAAAAAAAAGTTTAGCTAACTATACCCTGGCGCAAGTCCCCAGCTAATTTATTTATTTTTTTAAAAGATTTATTTGTTTATTGGAAAGTCAGATATACAGAGAGGAGGAGAGACAGAGAAGAACATCTTCCATCCGATGATTCACTCCCCAAGTGAGTGCAATGGCCGATGCTATGCTGATCCGAAGCAAGGATCCAGGAACTTCTTCTGGGTATCCCACATGGGTGCAGGGTCCCAAGGCTTTGGGCCGTCTTCAACTGCTTTCCCAGGCCACAAGCAGGGAGCTGGATGGGAAGTGGAGCTGCCGGGATTAGAACCGGCTCCCATATGGGATCCCAGTGAGTTCAAGGTGAGGACTTTAGTCGCTAGGACACGCCGCCGGGCCCAGCACATTTATTTTTAAAATGTTGTTTTAGATAATTATATTCACTGATTTCTCAGTGCTGAATTTAGTTTGAAGTGTATTTTTTTTGGTGCAACTTGAAAGGTTATGTCTGATCTAGTTGCTTGTTAATACTGATAAGGAAGAGTTGATAAAATTATTAACAGGTGAGCACAAAATGATAAAGTTAGTATGCTTAAGAAACTGCCACGGGTTAGCAACTCTGTCTGCATCTCCTTTAGTGAATGTGAGAGAAGGACAGCTGCATGTCCGTCTCTCTTTACAGACACAAGATAGCAAACTCTGAGTTTGTAGTTGGAGTGCCTGAAAGCCGAAGATTAGGAGTGATAATTAGGCTGTGTTAACACCCTTTCTTTTTTACTTCATGCAATCATCTCTCTTGAACTTTACAAGATATTATTGGAAATTAATAAGAAATGAGTAATAGTGCCAAACTAACCACAAACTTTTTCCAAAATGTTAAGCCAATTTTCGTGTAGGTTTTCCAGAAGCAAGTTAGTACTGCAACGATAATGATCACATTCTCCTTTTTCAATAGTTAATCAGCTTTTTTTTTTCTTTTTTGGACAGGATGCAGTTGCTCCAACAATATTTAATTTATAAGAGGAGGTTGATAATACCCTATTAATTGGTGAAATCGGATTAATAAGAGCTGAATAAATACCAAAACAACTTATGTTGTAAAAAAATTATTTTTACTACTTGATGTACCTCTTCACCCTGTTGGTGGTAAACACTAACTTTAAGTTAGAAATCTGAGAAGACAAAAGCAGCAGTTTTTATTTTTCTGTTAAGCATCATATGTTCCTGTAAATTGTCAAATCTTGAATAATAAAACAAGTGTTTGTGATCGTATAAAACTTCAAGGCTTACTTGTTCAACTTTAGCTTCACTGAGATTTTGGACTGGAGAATTCTTTGTGTGCATCGTAGTGTATTCAGCAGTATCCCTGACACCCACTCCTCAGGTGCCCGTAGCGCTCTTACACTCGATGAAATCTGAAAAAGTGTCAACATTGAATATTTCGGGGAAGGGAGAGCAGGGCAGATTGTCTCCTGGTTAGTTGTTCCTGTTCTAGGAATTTTCTATAGAAGTATCAAAGAAAAATTTCTAGTAATTTTTTTTTTAGCCTATCACAGCCACATTTGGCAAATCATTAAGGTCCTTATAAGATGAACTCCTGTCCAGGATCATACCTGAAATGAACTGCGTTACTTTGGGCTCATCGCTGATTTGGGAATTCACCGGAAAAGAATGCGCAAACGAGGATCCTTATTTCCCAACTGATTTTCTGTCAGTGCACATTCCTATCACTGTTTTCTGTGCCAGTTCATTTTAGTAATGTAACTCAAATGCTTTGGAATTACAGCAGATAATGGATAGTCTAACTGCTAAGTGGAGTTCATGCCTTTCTTGTGAATGAAAGCGCCAGATGAGAGCTATTGCTATAGATTCTCCTGTGCTGCTGAATTTGATTTCACAAGCTAATCATGACATCAGCAAGAGGTCTCTGAAAGGGAAAGATGGTGGAGCATCAAGTGGAGGCTGTGTCTGGGGAAGATGATTACTGATGACAGCTAGAGGCCTGATTTCTCATTCTCTTCCTAATTTCAAATGCATGTTGTGCTCAATGAGCTTGTCATTTAGAAATTCAGATGACACCAGATGCCGCATTTCAAGTGTTGTATACAGTTCTATTAGTTTATGAAAGGTATGTTTGAGTCAGAATATCCGAACACTGATTTCTAAGTAGGGGAGAAACCCTATGATTAAATTATTGAATCTGATCAGGGGAGAATATAAACTCTAAATTGAATCTCTTAACAGTGAATGTGCAGTTGTTTACTTAACAACAAGAAATAGTAGAATTCAGAATCTGAGGTTCACATATAAGTAAAATAACCATTTAAAATGTAATTGGTATAATATTTACAATCTATTTGTAGAACATTTTCTGGTTGAGTTCTTCAGACAATCTGATCTGTTTTGAAGTGGACTCGAATTGTGATTATAGATGATATTGAGGACTTCATTTTATTCGGAATGCTTAGGAGAAAATGCTGGTTCCCTAGTTTATATTGATCTTGCATGGAAAGACACATAATTTGTGACATTCTCTACTCGCTGCATCTGAGATCTGACACTTTCTAGTTGCTGGTAGGTCTTTTGAGGCTTTCTCACCACATGTAGCCATCACTCTCCAATTCTTTGAGAAATCAGGCCTCTAGCTGCCATTACTCTCTAGACACATCTTTATTCATTACTTCACAAAGCCAATTCAAATTCAGTGCTGGGATTTGAGTTACAATCTTTTGCCTGGTTTTGATTTAAACTCTGGTTCAGATAACAAATTGGAAATTGGGACTCAGAATCAGTACTGTCTGACACAGCCATATTTGTGCTGTCCAGATTAGATGTTGTTAAACTACATATGGCTACAGAATACTTAGAGTGTGGCTAGGACAGCTAAGCCATAAAAATAAAATTAACTGTATTATCATAAAACGAATACTAGCAGCTACCAGCTCTCATATTGGTTCTATTAGCTATCACGTGGGGGTAGTGCAACATTATCTCAGAGGTGGTTTTGAGATCTAAGATTGTGACCACTACAGGTCTTCTAAACAGGCTGTTCATTCCCAGAGTTATATGATTTTTATAGTTGTAAACCATTTGAGTTGGACTGGAAATGTTGCACACATAGTAACTACTGGTTGTATATACCAGAAATCCCTAGAGGATTGGGCTAATAAAAATCTGTTTTAAAGGGGCCAATATTAAATTTAGACAAGTGTAAAATTGAAACGGAAAGTAGCAAACCCTGAAAACAAATATTTTTTTTAAGTCTCTGATATTGTCCAGTCTTTGAAATTTTGCCTAAGCAATGAAATAGTTTGTGTCTTTTTGTGCTATTTCTGTCATATGCCGTAATTTTCTCCCTTATTTTTAGCCTAGATAATTTAGTATTTACCTACTAAATTGTGGGAGTATTTTGGGACAAATCACAGAAGTAGGATTTTGGGGTAACATAAGTTCACTAGTGCGTGGACATGGAGGACCATGTCTTGGTAGTGATTATGTGACTATAAGCCGTGAAGAAACACCAGTTCCTCAGCTTCCTGTGAAGTATCAGAAACCATTCAATAGGGTTCTTCCCTGATCCTGATGTAAGTGAAAAGTTACTTGAGAAAATATACTGGAGTTTGTAAATACTTCAGAAAACGTTGAATCTTGGACTGTGATATTTTCAAACACCTGTTCAGTGGCCAAATTCCTTATAATAGATAAAATTATCTCAGGATTGCCATTGATCCCTGCCCTTCCAAGCAGAAAGCTAGGGGTAATGGTTGTTAATTGCTTTCTGTCTGTAATGTATGTCTCAAAAGATGGAGAATAGTCATAGAATGAGGTGACTTAACTTGGGATAGACAGATGCCTGTATGCCTGTAGCTACTCACACCAACACTTCTTGGAAATACTTTTTTTTGTCTTCATTGTTTTCTTCCAACAAAGTTCCACTACTGGCAAAAATTATCATCGATTCAGTGTCCTCATTGTAAAATTAAAATAATGAAGGCACTTAATCCATAGGAGTGCAGTGAGCTAATACATACATGGATTCTTAATACATGGATTTTAGTTAATGTTATTGATGCTGCTTTTTAAAGGTGCATACCAACTGAAATATAATATTAAAAAATGAAATATACAAAACTCTGAAGATTTTTCTAATTATTTAGGTAAGGGTTGTGTTATTTTTTTCTTCAATTTAGGTATTGCTTCATAGTTCAAACCAATTTCCCTAATTTAACTGATTTTGTGAATTAGGTTTCCTCTACCAAGAATTCTGGAAAAATATACCCTTGACTGTTAGATACAGTTCTCTAAAACTTACCAGATGGTTTATTGTGACAGTAAATAAGAATATCTTGGAAAATGCTGTCTAATTACACAAAAGTGTAACCTAGTGATTTAAAAATACATAATGATAGTTTTCTTGAAGACCTGCTCTGAGTACTAAAATAAAAGGCAGATCAAATTTGTGTTGAATCAATAATACTCAATGTTGCAGTTATGGAAAAAAGAAAGTCCAACTTCTCAAGTTGAAGAGCTCATGTTAATGAAATATAGCTCCCACAGACAGATTTTATAGTGTAATTTAATATTTAATTAATGTCAACGATTATGCTGAATATCTGTGTAAGATGAGCTAGGTAAGTATTTCAATCCTTCAATGACTGAAGCCCGTATTCTAGTAAAGTTTAGTTAGTTTGAACTTTCATCTTGAGCTCGCTTCGACAGCACATGCACTAATTGAACTATTTCATCTAGGAAAGTTGAATTCTGATGTGGGAATTATCTGGGAAAGTGCTTCTCTTTTTGGATGGGAAGATTTAAATTTAAAATGAAATTTAATTCTTATGGCCTTGGGCTGCCTTGAATTAATGCAGAAATTGATATTGGGATAAAATCTTCAACAATTAAGGATAAGTATCTAAAACCTAATTAACCTTTTGCAGTTCTCCCCCCAACAGTAATGTACTGTCATTTTCGCTGCTGTGGGAGCAAATGGATTTTTTATCATTGTGCAATCAAAGACAAATCACACTTTGCCAGATCATTTTTAGGCAACAGTACTTAAGTGGTTCTCCAAGAACTTGGAGATGTTTACCACTTATGTGAACTCTAGGAACTATAATATGTTATGTTCTCCATTCTATTAGCTCTTTTCTTAAATCCATGTTGAATTTTTAATTTATATCGTGATATAAAATTTCACTCATGAACATGTCATAATTACCATGAACCCTGCGTCATTGGCCTGGCCAGTATATCTAAAGATACCTCATTGCTGATAATATTCAAAGATATTCTTCAATTCTAGAAGAAGACATAAATAGAAAATATCACACCCATCTTGAAATTACCTTACTTGCAAAATAATTTTATCATAGTAGCTTAAAATCTTAGCTCTATCTAGGTTGTCCTGTACTGTTGGCAGCTGCTTTGCTTACATAAATTATTGCTGAATGACAATAGGACTTGCAGAAATCTTTGGTATTAATATTTAATATAAATGATAAGTATCTTTATATCTATCCTGAAAATAGAAATTGGTATGTCCTGTGTTTTCTGGTGGTCTTGCCTTATCAGCTTCCCCGCCCCCCAACACTGTCCCATATTTTCATCGGCAGTCTCTCAAATCAGATAAATTTCAGAAATAAAGGGGAGTGCGTTCTCACTAGGGCCTTTCAATATGAATGAGAATTCTAGATGGGGATGTTTGGGCTGTTAGGTCCTGCTTGTTATCCCATCAGTGAATCTGCCAGGATGACCTAGGGGCCTTTCTTGGATGTTTTTCCTCTTCTTTTACTTGTATTCTCACTTCATCAGTGGACTGCGGAAGTTGTGTTCAAAGATACTATGACAGTATGAGCAGTATGGCAGTGTGAATATTGTGTTTATAGAGGGAGGACTGAATGAACTACACAGTTACTTTGCTCTCGGTTACAATCAGCATCATCTTTGAACTGGTGCTTTTCAGACTGTCCATCTCTCTTATCTTACCATTCCTATTGAACATATCTCCCATACTATATTACTCTAGTGTGCTTTTTGCTCATTTTCAGAAGTGAGAGAGAATAACTTTACAAGATAAAAAAAAAAGGCTACCATGATCTAAAGATAAAGTCTGTCATTTAAGCCAGGAAGAGACAGCTTCTTTATGTCAACTTTTTCATACCATCCTGAGTTAAAATGTGAATTTGTTTTGCCTTGATTTTTTTTTTCTTTTACAGAGAAGTGTCATCATTTTCACAGCCAGAATAGATTTGAGAGCAAAATAAAGAACTGCTTTTCTAAAAGCAGCTGTGTTTTGTGTGTGTGTATGTTTATGAAAAATCTGTGAGAAACACATTTTCCCACTGATAGTATTAATTTTTGATACATGTTCTGGAATTTCTCAAACCCCATGCCTGCAAAAGAGTGACTATTTCAGTGCCTTGTATCAACCTTTGGTATTCACTTCACAGGTTATTGTTTGATATTCTTTGATTAAAACACCCAAAAAAGTGGTAAATCAGTCCACACATTTTGATTACACACCAAGTGTTGGGAGTAAGCTTTTGTGGTAAGGTCAAGACAGGCCCATTTCCTACCAGTGAAATCTAGCTGGTTGAAAGGAAAAGATGGACATTCAACAGTAATTATAAATGCTAGATAGCCATGCATGCACTAAGTCCTATAAATTCTTATAAACCAGTGGGATTTGCTCCTGCATTATTTTTAATCAAAATCACTGAATCCATCTTCTAGATGTATATTGTTGAATATACATTCACCATCTTTCAGTCATTACAGTGAGTCCTTTTGGGCAGTGACATAGTTGTGGGTTCTGATGGAATCTTTCTGTAGTAAATCTTGAGTCGGACTAGATGTATGATCTGAACAGGCAATGACTTTGGGATAAGAGAAAACAATTAACAGCAAGGAAAAGCTCTAGAATATGGAAATAACCTGATTGAAACAAACTATTATATTTATAGAAGAGTCTAAAAAGTTAATGAAAAATGCAAATTTGATTTCATTTTTGCATAAGTTTTGGATATTCCTCATTGCTATTGTCTGCATGCATGTTATAAAATGGTATAAAATTACTGATACTCTCAATATTTCTGAAGCCATGTAAAACCAATTTTAGTTTCTGCTTAAGGAATATGGTTATAGGAAGAATAATAAATCCAGTGCTAAAAACAAATGAAAACCATTTTAAAAGCTGTAATGCACTTGTTTTCTTTAAACAGGACCAAGAAAATTCTTCCATACTACAAAGTACAATCCTTTACAATCTTCTGCCCTTTTTTTACTGTCTTATATTACTGCTACTTCTAAGGTTTCTTTCCCTCCAGAACTCAAAAATCTTAAACTTTCTCTTGATCAGCTCTTGAACATGGGCATTGATTTGGATTGCTGATCATTTTTTGTTGTTGTTGTTATTAACTGATGACAAGTAGAAAAGCTCACAGAGTGATTAACAATCTTTTCTACTTAGCGGATTTCCTCAGGAACACATATACACAACTGTTTTCACATCTCAAAATTAAGGAAACACTCTGAAAGCTTACCAGAACATTGATAAGCTGTTTAATTTTGATTTTGGCCTACAAAGCTTTTAGGGTCATATTATTACTTGGATATACATATTCTTCAGCTTTGTTTTTGAATTCCTTTTACAGAATGTCTTTTTGCCCTACCTACAAGGCTGTATTGTAAATATTCTAGTGTTATTTCTTTGCACGTGTGTGTGTGTGTGTGTGTGTGTGCGTGTGCGTATGTGTGTTAGCAAATAAGCAGTAAGAAAGCTAGAAGGGAAGACGCTACTGGTCTTCTCTGATAATTTACATGTATATATTTTGTTCTCTTTCTTAATTTCATACTTTCACTTAAAATGAAAGCTTTTGTTGTACTTTTTAATTACGTAGGATATTTAGCAAAGCCTTTCCGAGTTAGATCAGTAGAGCAAGAAGGTAATTTTAACTCATTTTCAGTGTCCATGTAATGTTAGAGAAATAGGTTCTCAGTGCTTTTAGTTGTAAAGGGTAACTAAAATTAGAATCTGTTGCCTGGCAGAGAATTCTCCATAGGTCTTTTTAAGTGGGTAAGAATTAGCTGTAATTAAGCTCTCAGTTGTCCTTTGACAACTTGAAATATGATTTTGACTAATAGTTCTATTTGAAACATAGTAAGGGTGAAATCTTAGTTTTCTATATGTATGTAAATATTTTCATGATAATTACACACATATGTTTATAGTACTTCAGATTGTTATTTATTCTACTACTAAACAAATTTTGCAAATCTATTGGGTTTTTAGCAACAATAAATATGCCTCTCAATAGAGAAAGTTACCACATTCTTTACTGTCTGACGCTATGTAGTTCATATCCATTTACCTCTGCAAGCTGATTCACTGAAAACAGTTTTCTAGAATGGAACCTCCTAATTACATTTTTTTCCTCTTAATACTATTGCGTTGAACCTGTCTTCCTGGCTGCCAGAACTATTTGCACTAGAAATTTGAAATAGGGGGGATTTAGAAATAGCAGGAGTTGCTGTCTGCTTCCCTAGTCTTTTTCTCTTCTGAGATGGTTCTTAAAATAGTTAGTGTTCCTGATAGGATTGAACACTTACTTCCCACATCAACCACTTAGATAGAGGCTCATATAGCCAACCTGACCAAGGCTATTCCTGTTTTGAAAAGTCTTTGATGTCTTCGCACTCTTGCTGGCACATAGTTCTAAATTCTTAAGATGATCTCTGAGCCCCAGTGTTGGTGACCCTGCTAACTCTCTGGAAATTGTCGTGCCACTCTGCATTGCAATCTTCGCTGTAGACGTTTGACCAATTTTCTTCTCTTCCATTAGGGCAGGCTGCTTCCTGTTTATGTTGTTCTGCTTATCTGAAATTTCATCATGACATCCTTACTCTGTCCCCATCCTAACTTACCTACTCAATGGGCTAGGGGTAGGTTGGTACCCTCATTTCTTGTCTAGCAGTTTTCACGATGAGTGGCCATCAGATCACAGAACTCCGTAACTATATTCTGCCTCTACTAGACTGGAAATTTTTGGAGGCAGGGGCACAGTCTGAACAATGAATGTTAGCAGCTCATCATCCAAGTTTGTCTGGTGCATTAAGTCTGTTACCTGAATATTTGTTCAATAAATAAACTTGATATGATTCTGAAGCTACTTTGTAATTTTTATTTGATCGATTTTAGAACAGGAATAACTTCTCTTTTGCTATGAAACCCAATACCAGTGAATTAAAATCTTCTCTGTTGACTTAAGTCTTTGTAACTAGCCCAAGACTTTGATTTCTGCCATAAATGTACTGAACTCAATATCAAAAGCACCTTTAATTTCAGAGGAAGTGCAATAATCATATCAATCCCCAAACACATTTTGAAAAATATCTGTGGCAAAGTAAGAACCACTGATAACAGAGAAATAAAAAAATGCCCTAAAGCAAATTCAGAAGTGAAAATAAGAAGCAACTTGTTAAAAAAAAAGATGTTAATGCATATTGAAGTAGATGTCACTCATTGCATTTATTTATTTCCATCAGGAAGTCAAGAGCTTTGAGTTGTTTGTTCATTCAAATAGAGCTGCCCTGGATTAGTGCTGGTGACTTTTTTTTTTTTCTTGGAAAATAATTTAGAATGAAAATGTTGACTTGTGTTGGAGGTGGAAGAGGGGAAAACACACCCAGAATAGAAAGATAAGATGAGGAGTGAGTCTTACTGTAAGGTGAAACACCAGCATTCAGTGTTGTAGCGCCCAGTTGCATGCCTGTCTTTAGATCCTTTCTCCACCTTGATCCTAATGTGTGTGCACTGTGGGAAGCAAAGCTGGTGGCTCAAACAATACAGTTCCTGCCACCCGTGTGGGATATGGTACTGTGTTTCCAGCTTTTGACTTCAGCCTCTCCCAACCCTATCAGATAGAAATGATCTCGGTATTTCTTTCCCCACTTTCTTACCTCCCTCACCCCCTCTCTCCTCTCCCTCTCTGTGGAAGCTGGACATTCACTGCATCCTTGAACACCGTCTTGTGCATTATTTAATTATGGATGTGCCATAGTCACAGGTTACCCTTCCACTCATAGTCAATAAAATAAAATATGCAAACAGAAGGAAAAAAATGGTGATGGCATTGTGCTCATCTTGATGTTTGACAAAGTGTTTCCCAACCTTGTAGGACTAGGAAAACAGCATATTTGGAGCCCAGGTATAAACATATCTTTGCCTATATTTCTTCGGAGACCATTTAATAAAAGGTAGATGAAGAATTTAGGCCATTATAAAGATATTTCTAAAATGTTGTGAGTTAATATTATGTTCTACATAAGAGAAGAGATGTGTCCTCTTTCTACAACTCCTTTTTAAGTTCAAAGGTGTTATAGTATCAGAATGCAGCAGGGTGGCAACAGCAGGATTTTTTTTTTCAGTTTCTATATAATGTTAATGATCTTGTTGAGAAAATAATAAGAATTGAAATGAATTAGGTACCAAATGCTACATTTGATCTGCTTATTGGGTCTTTTGAGTTAAAAAGAAATCTAAAATTGTTGTCAAACAACTGGATATCACCTTTCCCTCCCTCACTGCCCCAACCCCAGTTCTGTCTTGCCAAAGGCCACATGATTGACTTGAGAATGTTCACCTACCTGAGAATTTTTATGTTGCCTTTTAGTAATAGTGTTCAATTGTATAATTTTCCTTTGTTAAATCTTAGAAATGAGTAACTTCAATGCCAAATCTGTTATTGCTTTTCCTTTCATTAAGACATAAATACAAGGAAGGATTTTGTACCAACTACTGTATCTTTTTAATTAAAAATCATGACAGAGAAAAATGTAGTCTGTGCAGTTTTCGTTACTTTGAATTGCCGTGATTGAATCCTTATTTCCGCTGAGGATTTTTGCTATGCTTAAATATGCATTTTTGGGGGATATTTTATAATAAAGGAACATCTTTGTTTCCCTAACAAACTGATCGTTTATTTCCTGTTGCGGACTGTCAAAGCTGTATGCAATGTTAGAGCGATGAAGTCTGCACTGCAAGGCCATTCTGAGGGATGAGGGCCATGCGTGTCAGAAGCAGTAGTAGAACCTGGGCCCTGTCACTGGAGGTTTGCTGTGTTTCATCTTGCTTACTGTCTCAACATTGCCTTATCTGTAAACTAAGACACTCATGCCAAGTAGTCATGAGAGTAAAGGGGAAATTACACATGAAGCATGCAACACGATATTTCATATACATCGTAAATGCTTGCTAGGTCATAGCTACAATTAATATTATTGGTATCATTATCTATTCCCATATGCCCTAAACACCTACTAGAGGCATGGGACAAAGCATCTTTCAATAATGATGTGGACCCTCACCATCCTTACCATCAGGGTATGATGGGACAGTCCAGTAGAACAAGCTATCCCATCATATTCTGCTTAATAAAACTAGTTTAAGGACAAGTGAGAAGCTTGAATTGAGGATAAGGAAGATAATTTGTCAAGTGAGGATATATTTATTATTATCATTATTATTAAAACATAGTCATTTGAGTTAATTTTGGCTGTTAGGTTGCACGTTCAAATGCTTCCAACTATTTGCTGAAAAATCAAAAAGAAAGTTGCCCAAGAAATAGCACAAGCATTGTAGGTAGATGGAGAAGAGACATTCTAATCTCCTCCTCTCTTTATCTTCAGTTTTTAGAATTTATGATTAAATGTTTCTAATGTAAAGGGTTAAAGGTCCTAAGACTTAAGTGTGGTTATGTAGCTTTGTCTTTTTTTTTCACATCAGAGTACCTGGATTCAGTCCCCAGCTCTGCCTCCAGATTCCACCTCCTCACCATTGTGAAGCCTTGGATGCTGCAAACAATGGCTTAAGTAACTATATCCCTGCCACACATGTGAGACCTAATTCAGGTCCTGGTCCACCCCAGCCCACCCCAGCCCTAAATGTTGGAGGACAATTGAAGAGTGAGCTGGCAAATGAGAGCTGTCTCGCTTTGTCTATTCTTCCATCTGTTCCTCTCAATTTTTTTTTAAAGAAGACATAAATTGAGTCCATAGTTGAAATAAGGAAAGAGAAAACCCAGACAGTGTCTGGTCATAAAAATGACTAGATGCTCTTGCTTGATTTTGAAGTGCAGGCTGACATGCTGACGTTGATTTCAACAGCCTCAGTCACAGCCGCTGGCAGTACCAGAGCTTCAGGATTGCCTCTTAGAACAGTTGCAATGTTCTCTCTGCACTCGAACAGAAGCTGATGTTTTTTCCTACACTCATCTATCACCCAGTGTTTATTGGACATACCCTGTGGGTGAACTATCAGGCTAGATCATAGGAGACTAAAGATACATTCATTACGTTCCCTCCCTGCAGAAGACAAACAGGTCATTTCAACTGTCACATGTTAAAATCTACAGAACATAGTGAAATTCAGGCCAGAAGAAGATTGTTCTGTCTCAGTAGTTCAGAGGAAACATTTTATGTGACTCCATTGATCAGTGAGCATTTACTTTACAAATGACTCAACTTGTGCTAAGGACTGAGGTTCACTTACTCTGTGATACTTCTGATCAGCTTCCACTGGCTGATCAGTAGAAATTATGAAAAAGGAGGGATTTTGGAAAACAGCAAAATAATATAGGCTTTGTTTGTTTGGTCTAAGATGTTCGGGTGTGTTTTAAATCCAGAAAAAATAACAGATTGATATCTTCAGAAGACCAATTAGAAGCAATATGGTGGATAAAAAACTAGAAGTAAAAAAACAGTGAGATAATGCATACTGATACCTAGAGATTTCAACAAATATTATCCCCAAGTAAATAAATATATTCAAATTATTGATAAAGCCATTTGAAGATGTTCAATATCATTCATTATCATGACAATACTAAGTGATGAAACACACATTAGAATAAGATCTCATATACTTGTTTTTAAAGATTTATTTTATTTTTATTGGAAAGGTGGATATACAGAGAGGAGAGACAGAGAGGTAGATCTTCCATTCGATGATTCACTCCCCAAGCGGCCGCAACGGCCAGAGCTGAGCCAATCCAAAGCCAGGAGCCTCTTCCGGGCCTTCCATGTGGGTGCAGGGTCCCAAAGCTTTGGGCTGTCCTTGGCTGCTTTCCCTGGCCACAGGCAGGGAGCTGGATGGGAAGTGGAGCTGCTGGGATTAGATCCAGTGCCCATATGGGATCCCGGACGTGCAAGGCGAGGACCTTAACCACTATACCATCGCGCCGGGCCCCTCATATATACTTTTAGAAGTAAAATATTAAGTGAACATATAGAGCAATGATAACTTACTAAAAATGCTCAGTGAGTTCTTTCCTCAGCTGAGTATAGAAACAAAAAGCTGGGAATCGATTGCAGACGGAGAAGTTTTGTTTGTACAGTGACTGGTGAATGAAGCAAGAAGAGGAAAGGGGAAAGCACCTCCAGGGAGAGAGCTGGAAGATGGGGTGCCTTTTCAAAGAGGGAGAGACCTCAAAGGTTTTTGGAAGTGTCGTGGGATGGTTAAGCATTCTATAACCCCTCCTTTTCTGGATGGGAAGCTGTAGGAAAGATGTTCCCCATTGGTGGTCTCTCTACCAGTTAGAAAATGGCCAGAACAATTCATGTACCACCCACTTGAAGGTGTGGCCGAGATTTTGGTACCACACGTTGCTGGTTGGTCTGTGAAACAATACAAAACGTGTTGGCAAACAACTCCTTTTAGTTTCTTTGAGTTAAAGATGCATCTTATGAGGTCTGGTGCAATAGCCTAGCAGCTAAAGTCCTCGCCTTGTAGGCTGGGATCACATATGGACGCTGGTTCTAATCCCAGCAGCCCTGCTTCTCATCCAACTTCCTGCTTGTGGCCTGGGAAAGCAGTTGAGGATGGCCCAGAGCTTTGGGACCCTGCACCCACGTGGGAGACCTAGAAGAGGCCCCGGGCTCCTGGCTTTGGATTGGCTCAGCTCCAGCTGTTGCGGCCGCTTGGAGAGTGAATCAACAGATGGAATATCTTCCTTTCTGTCTCTCCTCCTTTCTGTATATCTGACTGTCCAATAAATTTAAGAAGATGCATTTTATAATCTAGCAATCCTTACTGTTATTTATGTAATAAAATGGAAAACCTGTGTTCTCAGAAGAGCTTCTATTTGAATGTTTATGGTCACTTTACTAGTAAGAGTGAGATGAGCACTTAATCTAAAAGATTGTTTAAGGGAAATGACGTAACTTTTTTAGGTAACCATGAAGCAGTGTATGATGCACCAATAAGAATAACAACTACTATTACATGCAAAGCAATGAGTGAATACCATATAATGAGTAAAAGAAATACACTGCAAAGGGTTGTACTGTTTGTTTACATGTGCATGAGTTTCAGAAACATGGGAAATTTTTATGTATAGTGCTAGAACGCAGAAAAGCATCTTCCAAGGAGAGGGTTAAGCTTGGCTTGGCTGGAAGTGTGTGCTGGTGAGCTTTCCTGGTGGTGGAAGCATTCTTTAATGTTGCATCTTGATTTCCTGTGTATCTATGTTGGTCAAGTCATAGCCATTGTGAAATCTATATTTAACTCCGTAGTTTTTAATTCAGTTATTGAAAAAAAGAAACTCAAGTATTTCTAAGACACCGAGAAATAATGAATTCAATTAGCTAATTATGTTTTTCATAATAAATGCAAGTTTATTCACAAAGGTAACAAGTGTTTAAAATACATCAATATTTTGGCTAAAACTCTAATCAGGTGCATTTATTAGTTCTCAGATTTGGTTTGCGTATTTTCCACCTGTCATGTTGCTTTAGCATAAGTTTGCTTCAGAATTTCCGTTATGTTAGAAAAGACGAAATTAGTGTATTTCTCCTTCACTCAAAACAAGATATTGCTCCACAGATTGTGCTGAAATGCAGTATTTCTTGAATCCCTTTCAGGAAATAATCCAGAGTAGCACTGAGGAACATTAAACATTTACTCCCAGGAAATGGGTTCCTGATTGAGAAACAGGCACTGGACAATTGGAGCTATTAGTCTAGGTATTGAGTGTCCAGACTGGAATATAATCTAACTTAATTGAGAACTGAAGATAATGTACTAACAATATTGAACATTTGAAAATGAGAATGAAAATGAAAGGGCCAGTGCGATGTCTGTTACCATTTTGTATTACTAGAGGAAAGTTGAGTTCATCAGATATGTCCTTCTTGGTGATGAAAATCAATGATAATGGTCTGAATTCTAAAAAAATCTCTTGGAGTGGTTTAAGTGTGGGGTGATTCTATCCTTGCCATAATGGAACAAAAATCATTCTCAAGTTGATCCATTCCTGTGTATATTTTCAGTTCATGTATGTATAACAGGAGCCTACTTCAGTAGCTCACTTACTACAATGAGAAGAACATGGGATAGAGAGCTATCCAGTAGGGATTTTGTATTTGTTTTAAGCTTTTTTTAAACACATTTATTTTTTATTGAAAGGCAGATACACAGAAGGTGATAGAAAAATCTACCGTTTGTTGGTTCACTCCCCAGCTGATCTGAAGCCAGGAGCTTCTTCGGGGTCTCGCATGCAGGTACAGGGTCCCAAGGTTTGAACTGTGCTCTGCTGCTTTCTCAGGCCAAAAGCAAAGAGCTGGATGGGAAGTGGAGCATCCGGAACATCAGCCAGCACCCATATGGGATCCCAGGGCATGCAAGGCAAAGACTTCAGCCACTAGGCTATTACACAACTGCCCATTCACTAGTGTGTTAACTATGAGACCCTTGGCTAGTGCTGTAAACTTTGTGACCTGGGCTGGTTAGGTTGTGATAGTCACATTAGACATATATAAGAAGGGTTTAGAATGTAGTACCTGGCCAGCATGGCACTTATCTTTGGGGCCCTTCCCTGATACAGGAGACCCATGAGAAGTTCCCAGCTCCTAGGAGCCCAACTCTGATCATTGCAACCGTTTGGGAAGTGAACCAGCAAATGGAATGTTTCTCTCTCTTTAAAGACTTTAACTAGCACTACTTCACAATTCTCCAGAGAAACAGAAGCAACAGATCATTAGAAAAATTTACTATGTTGAAGTCTTTTAATCTGCAATCTACAAACTTAGAAACACACCATCCAAACAGAAGTGCTTCTTAAGTCCTAAACAGAAAGCATTATTTGGAAACTTCTATTCCAACTGGAACAAGAAAACATGTTTACATCAAGCAAAGTTAAAGAGCTTTCTTGCAGCAGGTTGAATGATAAAGGTGTGGAAAGTGCCTAAGGGAGATACAGGAGCTAGGCAAGCTGAGCTCAGTCCTAGCAGAGTAATCCCCACCCTTTCACCTAAGGAGGTAAGACAAGGAGCAAGTGTGAAGACCACAGAAGAGAAGGAGATGGGGATGCGCTTGTCTGGAGAGGACAGCAGCCTTTCACTAAAGAAACCAGGCAAAGGTGACTTTTCAGGGAGGAACCAGAGGAATAAACATCCCAGTCTGAATTGTTTGTCCCTTCATCTTGAGCTTTAAATCCTCAATTGAAACTCAGCCTGACTCCAAGAGAGTCAGGGCTCCTTGTTGTAAGCCGTAGAAGTCAGATTTCTTGAGCACAGAGCAAGGTAGATTGGGACTGGTACAGAATGTACCAAGAATCATTAGAGAGGCATAGTTAAAATCTAGTGGGCTCAAGTTGCAGTTGGCACTTAGGTACCAACTGTGTGAACCTAGAAAAGCTGTGTAACTCCTTTGTACTTCCATGTTTATTTGTATTTAAAATGGGATAGCAGCTGTATACATGTCACAGAGTAGAGAAAGTAAATGAGATTCATGAAGCACCAGATAAAGTGTCTAGCATATATGCCTAACTGTTACGTAAATTCTGGCTATTCATGCACGAGAACAGTAAAATAAGATTTGGTTTTAAAAGTTGAATTGTCTTCAGAGTTGCTATCCAGATTCATAAAGATGGACACAAAATTGTGTGTCAGTTTCCTTTGAAACATCAAATAGATACCTGTGTATTCATAGGTTAGACCTAGTGAGTGACTCAAGAACAATCAGGAAGTTGCTGGTTTGAATGGGAGTACCATTATTTATACAAGATAATGAACCTCTTATCTGGGCAGGTTGGATTTGAGATTCCCATCTCTTTGTTTTGCTTCTCTTTTATCTTCCCTAAACAGTATTACTTGTAATACATTCTGCTTTTCCGATGATCCATGTGCATTTGGATATAGCAGCAATTTTTCTTTCTTGCTTTCAAATTGGAGGTTTACCCAACATGAGTAAGATGAAAGTAATTTCTTGAAGTGTGAGGATACCTCTATGTTATTTATAGTCATCATTGCTGTTGTGTAACTTTAGATTTTCAAAAAGCTTTTTCTCCCCCTTTTTGGGCATGTTAGTGGCATTTATTGAAGGTTCGTTAAGCTTTTTTGTGCCTTAGCTTGTTTAGTTTTTTTCTCATAGCCTTATGGGAAACACAGTCTGATCCACAATGTATTGTTGAAGGATGTAAATTGCAGAAAAGTTAATGAAATTGAATGTGCCACAACATCGGTGAAATGGTATGTTCACTCATTTACATGAGAATCAGGCATTAAGATAGGATGTAGAGCTTATTGAGTGCTCTCTTAGGATTAGGGTGTTGACAGGTACCATGCGGACAGTGTGGTGGTGGAACATTACAGGTGACTAAGGAGCTTGTGCTAAATCATGATGGGCCCACAGTATGTTCTTTGCAGTTTCTGTCGTACCAGTAGACAGAAATAATGCTGAAGGGCACTGGTCAGACTATCACTTGGAATGCCAATAACCCATGTCAGAATGCCTGCATTTAATCCCCAGCTTTGTGCTAATGAACACCTTGGCGAGTGGCAGCAGTGGCTCAAGTGATTGGGTTTCTGCCACCCACACAGTAGAACACCATTGAGTTCACAGCACAAGGCCTGGCCCAATCCTGGCTGTTATTTGGAGAGTGAGCCATTGTGAAAGAGACCTGTGCATGTGTCTTTCTGACTGTGCAAACAGGTAATTAAGAAATAGTCACTTTAAAAAAATTGTAGTAGGGAAGATGAATTTGCCTGAAAAAATGAGATCAAAATATTTGCTGCCTCACATCAAAACCTGAACAGCAAAGCTTTATGTGTTTGGCTTACTTTTACCTTGTGTGTATTCCATGGCACAGTTGACCAGAATCACAGCAGCATGGCAAAAGATGGGTGCAGTTTGATGTGCAGGTTTTCAGTTGACTTGCGCAACTTGGAAAATAATAGAGGAAAGCCTTATAAAAGATGAGATCTGCAGTATAGTAGGCTTGCAATTTTGTCTTTCCCTGGAACAGATTGGTACAAGAGATGAGGCAGTATTTCGTCCCTCCTAAGAAATAGTCGTACTAGAGTGGTGCCTTTCAGTGTTGATTTGAACACTGAGGTGTTCAAGAGAATATTTGTTTCAACTGGCTTAAGTACTGACTCGCCTGTTGTTCACACTTCCATCCTCTCTGTTTTTGAACAGTAGAGTATCATTGACTAGATCTCTCAACCTCTGCCATTTTAATTTTTATAATTAACACAATAGTCACTCAAAGAAAATTGCCATTATTTTCATGGCTGATTCTGTGAAGAGCTTGGTGTTTAGCATGGTTGGTCAAATGTACAGGTGTCTCTGAATTTTGTTTAATTAGCTAGATGCTTCTGCAATAAATCCATTTATCCACTTCTATGTAAGGAGGGGTGGTGACCTTGTAGAGACAAAATGCAGTCGTTCTTGCTTTGTTTCTTTCTGCTTTTGACCCAAAGAAGGCAACAGTGTACTTCTCCACTTTGCTTGACAAACACCTCTTGTCTGCTGATGCTGCCTGGTGACAGCAGCACCTCTGTGAGATCTTCACCTTGTGCATCCTGCAGCTTCTGCACATCTCTGTTTCGTTTGTAGCAATGCATCCATACCTTCGGTTTCTCCTCATTGGACTCTGAATGACTTGGGTTTGCTTTTCCACTTGGGCTTGGCAGATTCGTTTGATAGTAGTTGATTTTTGCTGGGGATCCAGTCACTGTTGATTGGATGGCTTAAAGAACTGAATGGTAGAAACCATTGTAAGGATATATTATGCCAGTGTCCTAAGGATAAACAAAGTAGTTGGATCTGGGATGAATTGCTGAAAGGAAAACTGAAAATATGCAGGTGAAATGGAAAGTTTTTGCAAATATTCAGGCTTTAGATTTGAGTTGTTACTGACAAAAAAGAGATAAAGAGGTCAAAATAAATAGCTTTATTTTTCAAGATATGATCTGATGGTCGCTCATTTTGAAAATGAAATTAGAGACAGTGATCATTTGAACTGTACAAACCTGGGCCAGCTGATTCTGTTGATATGTCTGAGATGGTTGGGAGAAAATGAAGCATGTAATAAAATGTGAATTTTGCTTTTTCCGTGTTGATTCTGAAGTTAAAAATAGGCATCTGTTTCGACAGATGAGGAAGATAAAAGAGTTTCCAACCTACTAGGCATTGGTGACATTTACTTCTCACTTGATTCACAAGACACATATCATTCCTCTAGTTTTCTTGGTGCTCAACATGAATCTCTGTGCAAGTTCCAGTCTAGCCAAAACTCAAATAGACCCAGGAAACCCAGGGCTCCTTGGGTGAAGGGACTGGGTCTGTCTCTGCTAGAGCAACATAGAAATGATGGTTGTGAACTATTCACTGTTACCTATTGTCTACCTTCTTAATTTCCATTTTTTTAATCACTTTTTCTCCTTGTCTTTCCCCCTCTTCAAAATGCATTTGTCTTACAAGGACCATCACCTTCCATAGAAGGCCTTCCATGATTGGTTTTGGCTAGTTTGTTAAGGTGTGGTCACGAATATTAAGGGTGAAAATGTATTATAAGCTCTAATTAGTCTAGTATTCAATAAAATAAAAGTAATAGATATTAATAGTGGGAAACTTTCAAATGTACCCATTTGCGTTTTTGGTCTAAATCAAGTATCTGACATTTTCTTGGAGTAAAAAGAAAAAAAAATCCTCAAATAGCCTTATGTTTGGATAATTCATGTCCAAACATCCTGTGCTCTATGAATTGATTTACAAGCTATCTATTGCATTCAGTTACATCTTGACATAAATCTATCAAGAAGAGTGTAGAAATCAGTTGGTGAATAACAGAGCCATCCTCTCCTGCCATCCTAGCTAATGACAACAGGTGATGTGTTAAGTATACTATAGAGAAGCTGGAATGGGTTTTCATAGCAGTAGGAAAAACTATTTCAGTATTCAGAGTGTTAATATACTTGGGAGATGTATTTTCTCACATTGGTTATCCAATAATGATGAAGTCAAACTGGTCTTTGGAGTTCTGTTGGAATCTGTATTTTGGAATATTTTATGTTTAGTAGATACATGTGTCTGCTCTGTCATATATGCAGCGTTGATAGGGACTAACGAGGCAAATCTCAACTTGTAAATAGTCTTTTTGGACACACAAATATGCAGTCTTGATACCCTGACACCAATGGAGTATACAAGATTATTTGTGACCTTCTGTGACACAATATCAGCTATTGTTTCTAGAACTCTACCCCATTGGGTTTATCATTATGCTTCTTGAATTAGGGTGTTGATTTGATAATAATCTAGCAGTTAAATGAAGTCTTCATAAAGATGACAAAGATAAGGAACAATTTTCACTGCATGGAAGCATTTATGTAGTTATCTACTGTCTAGCCTGATTGCAAACAGTAGACCAAGGACCTGCACCTGTGATTTTTTTTTTTTAGTCCATGGCACTTCGGAATCAATGATTTCCATCAGTTGACATTTGTCATCTCTATTTATCAAGATAGATTTTTTTTTAAATGGTTGCCATACATTGAAAAGCCTATTCCTATTTTTGAAGTAATTCATTTCTGCTTGTCAGCAGTTGCCACTGATTGTTTCTTTGCATGTCCATTGAGTTTGAAAAGCTATTTTACTTTGGCTTCAGATTTTATTTTTTAATAGCAATTTTTAAATTTCATCTACACACACATTAAAAAGTGTATGTAGCCTTTTGGGTTTTTTTTGTCATTTAATGTCATTTTCTTTTTAAAAATAAAGCCATCTGTTTAGTAAACATGGAAAATTGATTGATATGAAATCCAAAAAGTTCATAATGACAACTAAATAACAGATGACAGATTAGATAAGAACAAGTCATTCAGTTGGCCTATAAAAGGACAACCATCTGGACCAGTAAAAAAATCTTTCTACTGATGACAGTAGTAATTTTCTATGTCCCTGACAGCTAAGAATTTATAGAATCAAACAGAAAACTTGCAAATCGAGAAATGGAACTAGATTTTGGGTGATTAGCACTTCCATTTTGTTCCATTGTTACATGACAAGTGAATGAAGATTGGAGCAAAATCTTTTGAGAAGAAATAACCATTGTGTTCTGTGTATGAGTATGTATTTCTTTTGATAGGCAGAATGACTAATTTACCATTATTTTGTTTGCTTGAATTATTAACAAATGCAGTCTAAACCATTACTGATGAAAAAGATTGATACTCAAGAGCTCTTTAAAGTCCTAGAGTGTAGGTAACTGATTTATACTTAAAGCATAAATTTACTGACAATATTTAAGGAAAAATAATTATAGAATCCAAGAACTGCCGAGGACAAAAGACAGTCTACCCCCTTCTTACTTACATTGTCCCAAAAATTGAGTGCACTTTTGTGTTTACTAGCAAAATACCAAAAAGAGTGTGAGTAAAGAACACTGATCATTCCCATCAAGGAGTGATGTACTCACATATTTAAAAGAATTAAACAGAATTAGGTGTCTGGTGTAAAGAGTTGGACTGGGGTACACAAAGTAGCAGTTGGGTTGACTCACAGGATGTCTACATCCATTGTGGATTCTTGGATTCAAGCCATTCCAGCTTCTTACTAATGTGCATCCTGAAAGACGGCAAGTGATTGCTCAGTCTTGGGTCCCTGTCACCCAGGTGGAAGATTCGATTTCCATGTCCTGGCTTGAATTTGAAATGTATGTTTTTCTTTGCTCATCTCATTTCTAAAAAGTTGACCTTACTATTAACTTGTAACTTATTTTTTATGTTAAAGTTCTTTATGTTTGGAAAATGTTGTATGTCTGGAAAATAAAAGAGCTACCTTTTTTCAAACCTTTTTTTTTTTTTTGTATACTGATCTAATGGGGTCTGTCTGTCTCTCTCTCTCTCTCTTCAGGAGACACTCCATCTCCCAGATCACTCCTGGGAAGTGCTTTCCTCTTCTTTCTTGTCATGTTCACTTAATTCAGTGTTTGCCTTGCATAGTTCATAATTATCCACACAGTGAAGCTTTTAATGACCAGGCCCAGGAAACTGAAACAATAAATAAACATGGCAGAAGTACATATAGAAAGAAGTTCAGGTGTTGTTTTTGTTTGTTTATTTTTGTTTTTGTTTTTGTAATTGCATAATCATCTTTCAGAAGGAATGGGTAAAATTTCTGACGAGGTGAACATAATGGAAAGTGATCGAATGATAAGGTCACATTGAAATTTCTGTGCAAAATGATTTTATCATGTTAGGTAGTTGAGATCTTTAAGCACTGACCACCATACAAGCTAAGGCTGTTCCGTTGGTATTCGTGAGGATAGAATCTCCATCACTGAGGGTGTTGGTTCATTTGGCAGAGGGAACTTGAGTTCTTTTATTTCCTGACACCTGATGAAACTGGGTAAGGAGAAATGCTTTTAGAGAAAGCATATTTCTTTTTATTAAAGATGAGTTGAAAAATTGCAGATTCTACTTGAAGCAAGGTAAGAAAAGCTTAACATGTATGCAACATGGGCACATGTGATATTTCTTCCAGTTTTAACAGGTGGTGAATTGTGAAATATTTAGCTTCCTATTATTCTTTGTCAGTCTTTTACCTTTGAAGATGCCTGCCTCAGGCTCACCACTAAGAGATTTACTGTTTAAAACCTCTCAGTATTTTTTTTTTTTTGCCTTGCATTATACAAGCCTGTTGTTGCTTTACAGTTAAAGTGCTTCTCTTTTAGCCTCAGGTACAGAGTGTATTTTTTTTCCCTAGAATTTCCTGAAATTGTTTTAAAGGAAAGACACTTCCACCTTGCTGGTAATTAAAAAATAGATGAATAATGAGATTCATGGTTCCTGATCTCAGATAGTGATTATTCCATTAGGTAGGACAATCATCTGAAAAGGTACTAATCATGAAATGCAGGGCATGAAATAAGGGATTGCACAAGATATCAGGAAAGCAGCAAGGAAGAACCACCTGATCAGGAAAGATATGCTGCAGAAAGGGGCTATCTAACCAATTTTCAGAAGATGTGATGGTTAACCAGATCTCAGACTGATGTGGAAAGGAAATATATGGTTTTGTAGACATCTGCAAAGGGTCTTGTGTTGGGAAGTAAAATGTGTCTGCTTCTCAGCCTTTTGGCTAAAATCAAGCCTAGGAAGTAAAATGTGAGCAGGCCATGACAAGTAGGAGTGGTTATTTCCCCTGTCTTGTTACTCAAGGTGCTGTTTCCTTCTTGAGAATCTTGTATTGAAATATATAATGTCACCTGAATTCAACGATGTGCCTGGTGATGTCATTGACTGACATTCTGGAACATGCTGCTTGTATTAGTTTCCTATTGCTGTGTAACAGATTACCCCAGATTTGATGATGCACCTGCTCATGTGAATTACAAAATCCAGATGTGGGAAAGATGGGTTTTTGCTTTCAAGATGTTACCGTGCTGCGATCAAGGTTTCAGATGGGGATGTGGTCTCATCAGCCACTTGACTAGGTCAAGGTTGACTTGGAAGCTGTCTTCATTGGTTGACAGAACTCATTTCTTTGTAGCTGTAAGATTGAATATCATTTAAACCTTAGGTGTGATTGAAGATTCAAGGGATTTGTAAAACATTTTTTTGAAGGCAAACTATAAAACAGGCAGTTTTTCTTGATGCAGCTCCTGCCCTTTCAGAATTATTTATTTTGCCAAGTTGGTGTGATTTACATTTTTAAGTGAAAATTTAGCCAGATTCGGGGGTAAATAACACAAAAGAGAATACAACAGAATAGTCATGATTCAAAATCAGAATTAGATGTTTCACGTGTTGACTCAAAGAGGAGACTTGTCTGTGGGTTATAGATTGAATTTTCCTTTCTAAGATCCATGTTCCTGTACCTGCAGCCTTTTGAATCCACATAATGGTTGATGTGAGAGTATTACAGTTTTTGTTTTAGCAAATTGCAAGAGTAATCATCCCCCCAATGCTTGCTAAGTTGATGCTTCCCTTTTAATGGCTGTAATATATTTGTAAACATGTTTCTTAACTTACTTGGAAACATGTTGGTTCCGTCTCATTTATTTGCAGACAACTTAGTGTCTGTTGAATCTTCAGCTTTTTTTTTTCCTAATGACTCCTTTGAAATATTATTTTAATGAACCTATGAAACACATCATTGTATTCTTTATATTGTGGTTGGACTACTAATGAGACTCATCCATTAAGTAAATGGCTTTGTAGGCAATGCAAATGTAATAAATAAAGTTGGTCTGTTCTTCTTTACTACTTTTCTGCTGATGGGCATAGCACATGCTGAGAAGGTAATGTTTCATGACCAGAACAGTTCAGTTTGTAGGCGGACTGGGAATCTTTGCATTAAAAAAATGAAGAACATCATCAAAGTGCATTTGCAACTCCATTTATTTTCATCAAATCATAAGATAATGTACCCTCAGTGTAGATCTTACATTCTAGGTGATATTCCATACAGAGGAATTCAGTATTTGTATCTTCCACAGGACAGGGAAAAAAGGTAAAGAGGAAGTGTTTTGCAAATTAAAAAAGAAATAAAAAGAAAAAAACTTACTTAAAAATAACATTTCTGAGAAAGCAACATTTAGAGAAGAAATGGCCTCATAAATGAAATTGAAGTTTTTTTTTTTAATTTGTTCTCATTTGGGCTTTGATTTTTCTGCCTTATTAGAAGGAAATATGAATGTCAAAAATGATCTCACACACCTCATTTCATTGAAATTGAGTTGCAAATACCAATTCTACCTTGGGATGTTAAGGTTCTTTTGTTTTGAAACAAGATGTTTCATTTTCTTCTGCTTCAAAGTTCAGTTGGCAATAGCTATTATTATTTTGTAGTGTTACATAGTATTATTGTCATACTTTATTAAAATTGAGTGGTTGTATGGGGCTCTGGCTTCAGGTCATTGAAAACAGGATAAACTTATCATGTGGTTATTTTCCCATTACTCTTGTGGATGGTAGCATATCCTAGCTAAGCTGGTACAATTTCTGGGTTTTCGTAGTTGGAAAATATTGGCTCCTTAGACTGTGTATAACCTGATTTAATTGGTAGGCATTTTAAGAAATCTATGTGGATTTGGGAACAAACAAAAACACAGAGTGGCAGATTCTACTTTGCTAACAAGGGCTTGATTTCTTTCTTATGGTTGGGACTCAGGAGGTGAGTACACAATAGAACAGGATGAAGCGATAATAAGAGCAGGTTTGCATAGCAGTAAATACCAATAATATCACATCAGTTTTGATCTTCTAACCTAGATGTGACCAGTGTACCTTTATGTAACAAAACTGTCCCCGAAATGAAAATATATAGAATACACGTGCTTATGTATGTGTGTATTAAGTTAGTTCCTTCATATAATTGATAACACCTAATTGTTTCAAAAAAAGATATTCTTTTTTAAAGTGCATGCAGTGTTACTGATAGATGTAACAACTGCTAAAACTTATGATTCAGTAAAGTACTTGGAGATTTTACCACTTAGTTTCTTTTAAACAGTCTGCATTAAAAAGTAAAGGTGGTATTTCTATCTCAAAAGTTTTTTCCACTTTAATGAATTTGCCAAAAGGAATACTGCCCTATTGTCCACTGAAGATTGCTTTGGAAGATCATTCTAGATCATTGTCTATTCTAAACATGGTTTTCTACGTTGCTGAATTTCCGCAAATCTGTCTTTATTTAGTTAACTTTACACATAAATAAAGTTATTTTTGCTAGAGAGAGAGAGAGGTAGAAGTGATTGCATCTGCTGGTTTCTTCCCCAAATATCTGCTGTGGCTTAGGAGATGGGGAAGCCAGAGATTCAGTACAGGTCTCCTGCATGGCTGGCAGGTACGCACTTGAATAACCACCAATGGCCACCCAAGCTCCACATGAGCAAGAAGCTAGAATTAGGAGCTTGTGCCAGGAATCAAACTCAGGCACTCCTATTTGGACTGTTAATACCATAACCTTTAACCTAGCTGCTAAGCAAGTAGCTATGCAATAACTGTTCATTGTAAACTTGATAATAATAATAAAAAAATGCCCCTATGGGTCCATTCGCCTTTGGACAACTTTTTCTTCTAGTTAAAGAATCGCATGAGTGTAAATACTTAAAAATAGTTGAAAACATGTAAGAAAAAAAAAGTATGACTTCCTTGTTTGAGTTATGAATCAAAGGACCTGTGGATCCTCTGTCATCTCCAACTGGTAGGCTGGTGGTCAATGTTTGACCTTTTTCATGAGGTCTTGGCCAGGTTTACAGACTCTTGTGCAGGATTCAATGGAATGCCTGTAAGCAGATATAAACTCAAACTCCCATCACTAGAAAATTTGTGTCACCTTTATTGAGCAAGTTCAATGATTTGCAATTCCTTAAATACTGAGTGGAAATAATTAGGAAATTCTAAAGCAAATGATGGTGACCATGCAATGGGAATTTTCTGATGACACTGAATTAAGTGAGAACTAGTACTTGCTTTTGAAATAATATTGTGGGAGATGGTACAGGTATAAATTATTGATAATATCATTCTCTGTATACTTGGTATTTCTGATGATTAAAAAGAAAAAAATGTTAAAACTGAAGACTGATATTTGAATTAAAAAAATTCTTTGAACTGGGTAATAGACTGGTTTGATAGCAGTTTGTAAACAGTGTTAATATGCAGTTTTACTGTAGCTAAGTTTTGGATTAGGAAAAAAAGGCCTTGAAGGGCATGTATGAATGTAGCATAATTATGACTAACTTCCTTCACAAACCATAAAAGTTGATTTTTTTTTAAGATGCTCAGCAAAATCTCTAAAATCAGGCTTTTGACTGTCACTGTAGTTCCTTCTCGAGTTTACTCACCCAATGTTTACCTTTTAGGGTCTCAAGAACTAGTATATCCTAATTTAATTTAGAGGTGCAAACACATTGCCAAAAGATAGGGACTCATGAAATGTGTTCTTCCTCCTGTTGTAACAGCTAGTTTTTCCCGATCTGTTTGTGACATGAGACAAAAATCATTGGTAGAAACAGGGAGAAAATAGATGTGAAGTTCAAGTGATTCTATGTATTGGCTGGTCACTGTTCACTCTTCTGCATTTGTATTGTCTTTGTTGGAACATTTCCATGTGTGCTAAGATTTTGCCAGCTCTGTCTCTTTACCCCCACCCCCAAACCTGTATTGAAAACTAGGAATGTAGATGTAGGATGGCAAAAGGAGAAGAGTTAGTCATATCTGGAAATATATTTCCCATATGTAAAGACAGAAGATACACTTCACCAAAGACCTTTTCGAAATTATGATTAATTGCTTTTTAAAGGAATTATTCTGAAGATACGCTAAGCTCTTCATCAGTAATTTAAAGTTGGCAACCTGTTAACAGTTCACCGTCTGCTCCATTGAGGCTGGCCAGCTCCTGCTGGATCACTGTAGTCACTTTACTTGAAAGTAAAGTGCAAAATGCCATCTTTAAAATTGGAACTGTCATATTAAATTGTGTCACATTGGATGACAGGTCACGAAAGGAAGTGATCCATGATTTTATAAACATGAACCACCAAAAGCACTCAGTGGAATTCTGGTTGCTCACCATTCTTGGAATAAGAATTATATTCTGTTATAAAAGTAAAAAAAAATCCACATTTTGAGATTTTACAGAGAAAATAAAAACAGAAAAGGCGAAGTTTTCTATTGCTGAGGACAGTTCTATCCAGAGTGGGCTCAATTGTTGAATTGACACTCTAGGATCACAGAAGAATTGAAACTAAATATAAAACAGAAAGAATGTGGATTATAGACACAGGGAGAGGATGGGAGTGTTAGGAGTTTGACTTTAAAAAGTTGGGGGTGGTGGGGACATTTGAATAGATACGGGTGTTGATAGAACAAGCTGGGTGTGGGTTACATGGGAATTATTGTCACAACTCTGTGATTTTTGTTTGGCTGGAAAAAAACAAAACAGCCATGTTAACGCATAACAGCAGCCAGCATTTCTCTAAGGAGATGAACAGAATGAGACAGACCAGGACTAGAAGCAGGCCAGACTAACACCATCCCACAGATCTTGGCTAGCATGTGAACACTAAACAAATCAGTATTTTTCTGTACCCAAATCATGAATATTACTTTTGCTTGTTTCGATATCCTCTTCGCAAGACCTCACAAATCGAGTCTTTTAACCAATTTTTCCTAGGCCAATACATGCCTTATCTTCCCTCCCCATGATGGCCCTGCTCAGCTAGCTAGAAGCAGCTAGAGCCAAACTGCACCCACTAGCACCGTAAAGCAAAAGGCTAGAATAGGATGCTGGCCTAAGACGGAGTGACAGCGAGTTCAGGATGGATCATCTGGCTTCATCTGCTTAGCATCACTTGGAATGCCTTACAGAAACCACTCAGACCTTGTCCCAGCCCACCATGGTGAGCACCCCGAGTACCCTGTGCAGCTACAGTCATTCCTCACATGCACTAGCCTAGGAGCTGCTGCCTTCTCCCATTCCCATGCCTAAGATGTATACAAGCCCAGTGCTGAATACCCTGGGTGGCCATTTCCCTCACACGGTCACCCTGGCATATAGGGGTATTCTCGTGCATTCTCCTGTCAGGGAGTGGTCTGTCAGACTCTCTTTTCTGACTGGTAGAAATCCTCTGTCTGGTGAAGAACAAAAAACTAGACTGATAGAGGCTTTCTCCCAAAAACAAGCAGATACTATTTTATACCTTTCATCATGATAGAGATGTTCTGAGACTGTGATGAAAATTAGCAATTGATACATTGCTTTCCAGGCCTATTTCGCAGCTTAGACTTTAGAACAAAATAGATTTTGCCCAAGTAGCTATGATTTGTGACGGGAAATGTTTTTACCATTCAATATTGGCTTCATTTCCTCCACACAGATGTGGTTGTCTAGGCTTCTGCAGAATTCACATATTTGTACTTTACATGCAACACTGGTAGCAAACATACAGCACTGGAGGTAACATGATGCCTGGTACTCTTGGGTGTCATATCAGAGTGTGTGAGATCAACTCCCGGATTTGCTCCTGATTCTAGCCTCTTGCTAACATGCACCCTGGGAGGCAACAGATGATAGATGCGCTGTTTGGATCCCTGCCTTCCACATGGGGATGCTGCCTTGAGTTGCAGGCTCCTAGCCTGCTAGCCTAGCCCATTTGTTTGAGGCAGTTGGGAAGTGAACTAGCAGATGGGCAACCTCTCCCGCCTTGTCAAATAAATAATAATTCAAAAGAACATCCTTAGTTGAAAAAAAAAGGTTTGAAAAAAAAGTAAAATGGCAATATGTATTGGAACAGATTTCATTCCACTTTTAAATTGTATTTTTAATCCTTTAAAATGATAAAATCAGTATATTTTCAGAGGGCGAAAACGATGACTATTGGTGTATATCATCAGCCCTAGAACAAAGACCATAGGAAGAGAGAACCTCTTTTTTTCTAATTCAGCTTCTAAGAATATATTGCTTGCTTTCAGAGCCAGCAAAAGAGAAAGACCATCTAATTTTTCTTTTACCTTTGTATTCATACGGCTTCAGTTACAGGTGCCTCTCCTTACATGGAATGTGCGTCATAGAGTTTGAAGTCGTAATTTGAGATTACAACTCTTGGATTAAAATATAGTAATTATATAATTGTGTAATAAAATCTTGATTGCCTTAATTGCCAATGTAAGGATAACTGAGTTCAGAGAACAAAACTTCAGAAGAAAAAATATGCACAAAAAAGATTGAGTAAAAAAAAAACCAAAAACCAACCAACCAAAACACACACACACCACTCACACCTGTGCTGGAGCCAAACTGACATGTTTACACTTAAAATCAAACCAGACGTGTCAGAACCCATCTGTGAAGTCAGAGCTTACATTGACTGACAACTTTCAGAATCTCCTTTGAGAATACAAAGAATCCCAAACTTTTTTTTAAAATTTCAAACTCTGCAATAGTTGATATTAAGTGATAGTTGGTACTACGAACACCAAGGTAACAACAAGGCCCACCTTGTCTGTGGGCGATACCCACATGCAACCGGGCAACCTAGGAGCTGGAATCGGTGTCTGTGTAAACATCTGTTCCTAAGCCAATGTATTGAATTTCAGTCACTCTGGTTTTGAGTCACAGCTGTTATAAAGCAGGAATTTCATTCTTGTCATGTGGGTTACAAATAGTTCCTTCTAGCAGATGTGCCTCTTTTGAAGAAACGTGAAATAAAAATCAAGAGTAAAAAAGAATATGCAGGAAGCTGGGGTGGACTGATAGACTTGAGCTCTTCAAACATGCACGTGAGGCACTTAGAATGGATTTTCAGAAGGCTGTGTGCTGTGCATGTGTCAGTATAGAAATCCAAGAAGTTACTGGCACCTGATAATGTTCGTATGCCCACCTTCTAAAGAGGTGTAGGTAAAAAATGGAAATAAGAGTATCACTTTGAATGTTTTCATTTGTGGGTCAGAATCAACTATGTGGGTTCGTGATAAATCTTTAAAAAAATGCTGGAGGAAAATCTCAGGAAAGTGAGATTAGTTTTTGATCCTGACATCCAAATATAGAAAATGGAGAATATTTGCAAAGCCGAGACCAAAAAATACATTTTACATATGCATTTATAATAACTGTATATATTCTTAAGAGTATGTAAGAGTTTGTATGTCTGTGAACATTTACATAACAGCCCACATAGAGATTGGTGAGTACTGTCTGTTGTGACTGTGTCCATTTCCTTTAGAAGCTGCAGGCCTGGTAGGTTTCCTCTTGCCCAGCCATCCTTCTCCTTTGTTGTACATCTGGAAAGGCGGTGTTGCTGTCTCAACTGCAGCGTGCGAGATGCTGAGGCCACATGGCTGTCAGACAGCACACTGAGGATTGAGACCCTCTTTGTCATTTTGGGACTCTTTGGAAATCCAGATGACCTCATGCCTCTTGTTTTGCCAAGGAACCCCCCAGTGAATTTATCTAGATTTGGGTATTCTCTCTGTGTCAGAACCAGATTTCAACAAAGCGAGTCATTATGATGAACATGTTAACAGAATGATATAACAGCCACTGCAAAAACAGCCTGAGGGGGATTGGAGCAGTTGGCAGTGTTTTTGCCATTAGTTTATAATTTTGCCATTTAAGGTAAGCTTACCTGTATACACAATGATTACATGAATGATGCGTTTTTAAATTAGTCTTCGGCAGGTAAGGAAGAGTGATTGCCTTATTAAGCTTTCTTTCTTGTAAGAAATTCTGTTAGCTGAGAATTAGTGAAACGTTGTCTCGTTTGAGTTTTAAAGACACAGCAAAAACTCATGTAAGAGGAGATAATGAAGCCCATGCACTCAGTGTTTGAGATTCTAGGGGCACTGAGTATTTTGACTACTCTGTATTTCCTCTCTTTCTGGAGAATAAGCAAAATAGCAAATGCATGCACTGTGATGTTTTTTCCTTTCCTTTGATAGAATAGTATTTATACTCAGTGTAACAGTGTAATTGATCACATGATCAAGAGAGACATTGTGTTAAGTATGAACTTAGGCCAAGAATAAATGTCACTTACTTCCATCCTATAAAAAATTAAGCCGTCTTCAACAGGAATGACTTTTTCTCTGCATGGTGTGATAAGTAGCAAGTCAGTATCGGTAAGTGAAGTTTTTGTCTATTTTCTGACTCTCCATGCGTAACTGATGAACCCTCCAAACTAACAATGAAATTTTCCATTTTTGTAGTTTGAAGTAAGCTAGCTGCAATGATGTGCTTCCTGTTTTTCCTTTGAAGATAGTTCAGTCTCCATTCTGGCGGTGTATCAGTTTTCTAGATTCCTTTTGCTGCACATTATTACACAATTCAGTGCTTTTCAATAGAACTTTCTGCACTGGCAGAAATGCACTGCCTTGTATAATCTGTTCTACCATTCAATACATCTAGTCACTAAGAGAGAGGAGCTAATTTCTCATATTAAAATTTAGTTAGCTTCAGTATAAGTTGCCACATGTGGCAGGTGCCTAGCATATTGGACAGCACGCATCCAAGTAAATTTTGGCCACTGAGGTGTTCTTGAGCACAACATGTGATCTTGAAATTGTTGCAGGAATTCAAGGCTACTTTGAAAGTGTTGGAGAACAGCAGCAGCAACAGCAAAAAAAAGACACCAGTATTGCTTTTAGTCCTTGCAACTATACAGAATTTATACTTACGTATCTGAAACTTCCCTTTGGTCAGGGCTTTGTCCAGTCCTTGAATGTTGCACTTACTTCTGCATCAACCAGCTGTGAGTGCTTTGTATTTGCCCTATTAAGAGAGAAGTGGCAAAGCAATCAGCCAGAAAGCGAGTCGGACTCCGTTCCCATTTTAAGAGTGTGTCGGAATGCACAGCTTGCTGCTGATGGAGAGCATGTGGGGAGTGCCCAGGGAGAATAACTCTTTAATGATTGAGTGCTAGTACTTGGTGGTATGTGGAAAAACTGCTTCCTGCTTGTGTGGGCTAACAGCTGTTGTTATCTGGAAAATAATCATGGTGACAGAAAGCACACATTTTTCATGGCTTCTATCAGATTGTTGGAAAATTTTCTTTGTTAAAATGTGCTTGTTTCATCCAAAAATAATTGTAATTGATAATTTAATGTAGTAGAAAAAGTTCATAGTCATAGCTGTGGGTGCATTATCTTTTTTGCTTTGATTTGTTTATACCAGTACTGTCCAAAAAGAAATATAAAACAAGACTCATGTAATTTTTACCATGCTGGGGGGGATGTCCATATTAAAGTGAACAGTAACAGGTAAGTTGAATTTTAAAGCAGTTTATTCAGTGTAGTGTATCTGGTTTTTAACATGTAGTTATAAAACATGGGTGAGATATTTTTTTTTTCTTCATTGAGTCTCTGAAATTCAGGGTGTATTGTATGTTTGGAGCATGTTACAAGGACCAGTCATATATCTATGGCTGAACAATGGCGTGAGGTTCAAGGCAACTCCTTTAGAGCTCACAGACTCCATATGCTGGCTCAGGGCATAGTGACCTGCATGAACACATGGGGGATTTTATTAACCAAAAGGTTAGTATACTTTACATGTTTTGCTGCCTGAATTTAATCTGAAACTTGAGCCACAAGGGCAGATGAGATTCAATAATATGCAATCATTTGTCACCATACACTTTAGGACTTAAAATTTCTTTATACTGTGTTGTTGATATTGACATTTTTCGTCTGTTGTTGTACCTTTTTAAGACCATCTAAATTCCTGTTTGCACAGGTTTTGCTTTTTTTGTTTCTATTCAAACACATGAATCTCACCGGAGGTTAATTTTTGTGAATTTATTTTTCTTTATAAATCAAAGATTTTTATATCTGTGTAACCCATTTTTATTCATATAAAATGAAATATTTCCATCATAGTTAGCTTTAATTGGTACTAAGCATGGTCTCTTTAATGAAAGATTACTTCCCTCATAATTCTGTTAATTAAGAATTTTGAAAAGAAAAGCATTGTGTGAGCATATTTTTAGCACTATTTTCATTTTTTATAAATGGCATTTAAAAATTTTTATTTAATATCATACCCATAGTGTTGCTTGAATGCATGCAGGAAAAATCCACCAGAAAAGGAAAAATCGCATAAAACTTAGTGTAGTTTTGAAAATTTTTAAGTATTTTTATTTCAAATTATTTAAGCATTCTTAAAGTCAAGTGTCTAGATTGTCACTTTATTAGATATTTGAGTCTTGAATTTCCTCCCTTGAAAATCTCTCTGGGGTTCTTTTTTCCTTGACTCACACAATCTGCACAGAATCGGGATTTAGTGTAACCGTTTGTCACATCCATTTACTGCAGATTATAATCAAATTAACCAGTGTTATGGAAAATATTCCATATCAGAATCTAATACATTGGCAAACTTCAGTTGTGTGTTAAGTGTATCATTTTTTTTTCAAAACTTTCCTTTAATTTGGACAAGATTTCTAACAACAAAATAGGCTTTGAACAGTGAACTCAGTTTGAAATAAAAGAATTACAGTTGACAAATGCTTTTTAAGATACAACGTCCTGCTTGTTCCAGCACAGATCTTTTTAATTGTGAACTTTGTAGTATAAACCAACTGTATCACTTCTTGGGCCCCATTTGAAGCAAGGGACCTATGTTTTGTTTGAGAAATGGCTGAATGATTCCATTTCTCAAATGATACCTTTGATTCCCCCATTGACTCATGAGAGAGCAAGAGTACAATTAAATTGATTTTAAATCACATTTTGCATTACGTATTGATTAGATACAAGGGCTCTGAAGCAAATGTCACGTTGTTCAGCTCCAAAAAGCATCCGTATCGGATAGCAGAAGCAATATGAGCTTTCATTTCTGTTAAGTAATTCGGCCGATGCTAGAAGTCAGGGGAGTGAGAGCCATGCGGCTAGTAAATGGTTCTCAAACCTTATTATTGAAATGCAGCCTTCAATTCAGTTTATTAGCTTGTTCTTTATTCTCATTTATATTTTATTACGTTGGAATATAGTCGTAGGATCCTGGAAATGGAATTTTCTTTAAATAAATTGTTCTGAAAGTTTTTAAAGCCTTTTGTTAAGTGATGTCTAGAAGCAGACACAGTGCCGGCCAAGCCAGGTTTTGCGATAATGGGGAGTAAAAAAATGTCCTTTTGGGTTGGCTTCGGCAGTTTCTCCATGTTTCTGACCTTATTTCCGTCATCTTTGTTGCTGGACAGCAAATTCCTGGTTGTATTGGGACTGGCTGAAGTTGAGAAATGGTCTAAACAGGTAGAATTTGGATATACAAATGGTCCTATTATAAAAAATGATTCACAAAATAGTTGTCTTTTCCTATCTGTCATTGCAGAGACAGTCATTCCATCTTTTAGAGAACATTGTGTAGTAAATTGCCTGACTGTCACCCCTGGCTTGTTAGGGTTCTGTACGGGTTCCACCTATGTAGATGAGGTTTTCAAGAAGTGTGACCTTTAGCACTGGTCCGAAGTCCATGTGTCCGCCTCAAGGGGACAGTAATCAAACGCATTCAGTAATGCCAGCCACTGTCATCCGTTTATGTGTGAACATGTTCATCTGACACCGGTTCATCCTTCTGTCATCATCAGCTTTGTGCGGCAGGGACACCATGTGATCAGGTATCCCACCAAGGTAGATGCTCTGGTATCTGAGTAGACGTTCTGGTCTCACTTACTGACACCCAGAGACCCAGTCATCTTATGTTATCTTTAAAAGGTCACAGTGTGTTACATGTCAGGGTACAGTTAGAGCAGTGAGTGTCTGGCTGAAATTCCGGCTTGGCATGCGATAGTTTTGTAATTCTACGTGATTTTTTTTTTTATCGCCTCCTAGATTTATACCCTCCTCTTTGAAATAAGGTTAATAATCAGATGTGAAACCTAGGGTAGCTGTGAATACCAAGTAAATTAACCTGAAGTTCCTAGAGTAACGTTTGTCATATCATCGCATTTGGGAAGTATGAGAAATGAGATATCCTTCAGGCACTTGCTCTGTTAAACATCTCTCTTGTTAGACTCACCCTTCAATTTGAGAAGGGACAAATGCACTCAGGGAAATGGTGCTTTAATAATGTTGGAAAATCAAGAGGTACCTCTTGATTTAGGTACCTCTTGGAGGAATCAGTGGGATGTGTTTCTAAACTGCTTAGTGAGAAACAGTTGATTGCAGGTTGGGCTTAGGTGTGGAGATTGGAGAATACCTGAAATCTAAGATGTGAATAGAGAACGTTTTGTTACCTCAAGGTGGGTACCAGTCTGGTGGGGAAACATTTTGAGAGGAAAGTAGACATTACAATATAATGTATGTAAAAGCCAGAAGCACTCGAATGTGGCGTTTAGGAACCTGTAGAAGGAACAGCAGAGAAGTCTGAAAATGCCTCTGAGGTGTAATACGAGTAGCCGCTGTAGCTCGGTTGATAGGTACATGTGGAAGGGAATTCCAGAATGAATGAATGAGTTCACAGGCCAATATGCTAAGAGTACTTGCTGGGGCCTGGAATGGTAGCCTAGTGTCTAAAGTCCTCCTCGCCTTTCGCATGCTGGGATCCCATATGGGTGCTGGTTCTAATTGCAAAGGCCCTGGTTCCCATCCAGCTCCCTGCTTGTGGCCTGGGAAATCAGTCAAGAATGGCCCAACGCCTTGGGATCCTGCACCTGCTTGGGAGAGAGAGAAGAAGCTCCTGGCTCCTGGCTTTGGATCGGCTCAGCTCTGACTGTTGAAGCTGCTTAGGGAGTGAATCAGCGGATGGAAGTTCTTCCTCTCTGTCTCTCCTTCTCTATGTATATGTGACTTTCCAATAAAAATAAATAATTAAATATTAAAAAAAAAGAGTACTTGATGGAATACAGGGTGGTAAATGTCGGTGAGGAAAACAGCGGCAGTAGGTGAGTTAGGCTTAAGATCATGCAGGGCCTTCAAGTCCTGGCTAACATCTTCATGGACAGTAGGAAGTCTTAGAAGAGATTTTAAGAGAGAAAAGTCATTATCGCAATTATAACTCTGAAACTGAGATCATCTGACTATTCACCAGGGAACTGAGAGATGTGAACAGAGTACAGATTTGCTTGAAAATGCATGCAGTGCTTCTCTTTTTAAATTTTATCTTATTTTTTCATTGAAAATCAGATTTTACAGAGAGAAGGAGAGAGAGGGGAAGATCTTCATCTGCTGATTCACTCCCCAAGTGGCTGCAGTGGCTGAAGCTGAGCCAGGAGTCAGGAGCTTGTTCTGGGTCTCCCTCACCGGTGCAGCATTCCCTGCCTTTTCAAGGCACCTAAGACTGTAATGTTCCTTTAACTGAGAATCAGTAATAGTGCTGCTGGCTTTAGGCAGCAAGATGCAATCATAGCAGGTGTGAATAAGATTTTGCAGTCTACTACCGAGGACAAAATAAGATGGATGGAATTTTGAAGATCACAGCAGCAAATAGCCTTCTACATAAATCTCTTAGTCATGTGTCCAGTTATTTCCTTAGGAGAAACTTCTAGAATTGGAATTGTTGTTGAAGGGCCTTTGATATGTATGGTACCAGAAGGATTTGGATGCCTGCAATCATGGCAGATTAAAAAGTGTTGAGGTTTGTGACTATGCTGAAAATATCAGGTAAGAGAATGAAGTGTGCAGTGAGCCAGCCAGCCAGGGGAGGCATACATACCTAATTTTCCTCCTTGGATTTCTTTGTGCCACCGACTCTGGCCAATGGTCACTGTGAGACTCCACTGGATGAGTACTTAAGACTGACGGGATGTTTGTCTATAATGACAAGTGCTTGATGGTAGCAGCAAATGATGAGCAACCCTGGGGAGACATCACCACGCACTTGAGAGAGATCCTTGAAGGGTTTATGACCCATTTGAATCCTGATCAAGCATTGCTGTCTTGACCCTCCGGGAACCAATTGCCTGGAATACTTGCTCTGTCAGTCTGAGTGATGTGCTTAGAATCCCTTTGAAGCCTGGGAGCACAATTGTTTGTAAAACACAGAGTGAATTATCAAAACGTCACAGTGATTAGAAATATTTCCTTGTCATTTCCCATAGCCGTTGTTTGCGAAATCTATTGATGAGATCATATCAAGGCCAAAATTAATGTTAGTTTACTACATTCAACTATGTTATTACTGGGAAAAGGAGGGCAATATATATTTTAAACTTATATGTAGTAAAATGGTTTTGAAAGTCTTTACCTTAGGTCATTTACTTGCAGCAGGCTCATGTACCTACTACATATAATGTGAACATTTATTGAGTTTCTGTAGTATGAACACATGCACACGTGTATCAAATTTGCAGGTAGTTACATATTTTGGTATCAGAATTTTTGTGAGGAGGAGCATTGGGGATCAGAGGAGACCATACATAGCTGAGAGAGAGAGATCAAAACAACGGGACTGGCCAAATTTTTTGTTCTCGTGGTCTGTCTTAGCTCAGAGACCCCCTTGAGGAGTGGCAGGCCTGCAGAGGAATAGTTACAGGGTTTTTTTGTTTGTTTGTTTGTTTGTTTTGCTTTCTGCTTCTAATCACCAGTGTAACCTTTCCCTAGATCCAAATCATTGCCCCTGGTTAAAATCAACGCTTAAGGTGTGGTACCATATGCCCATGCTGAGCAGCTGCCTGGGATTCTGACTGTGTTAAGGAAGGGTATCGTGTTTAGCATATGTACAGTTTGTGGAACAATATTCTCTGCCTTTTTCTTCATTCCCACTGATGGTCTTGTTCAGCTCCTCTTCTTGTGTTATTGATTGCTGAAAACTTCTGAATAGGAAAAAAGAGAGGCGAGGCTGCTTTTGACTGTTTTAAAAGCTTAGGACTGCAACTCTGAGCTATTGAGCAGCAATTACAAAAAAATTTGCTAGGTGTTAGTGGGGTGAGCTAAACTGAAAAATAAAGTGGGAAAACTCCTATATAAGTAGGTGTGGGGCAACATCAAACCGTATGTTCTTCTAATTTGAAAAGAGCAACTATTTATCATGGGTCTCGTCCTTAAGATGGCAGTGACCTAACTAAATGCATATGAAATTCAAAAGGATTTACTAAGGGACAGTAATTTTCCTGGGGTGTTTTTGAAGTTGCTGGGATGAAAGAATTACGTTGAGCAGATAATGGATGGATCCTTGCATTGTGCACCGCAGTCTTGAATGGACTAAACATGCAATAGTTATTCAGCAGTGTGTTATCTTAGAATCTGACATCGAAAGCATTTGTTTCATTTGTTGCTGACACTAGGAGTAATGCTGGTTGTAGTTTTGGAAGACTGTGGCCTGGGTGTAGAAGCTGGCCCTGGACAAGACTTCAGCATGAATCAAGACAGTTTTGCCTTGGAATAGGTGATTGTCACTAAATAGGGACCATCTTGTCATTGATGATCAGTCATGTCATCCTCTGTGTAGAAGGTGAGGATGTCAAAATGTTCGTATTTGCATTAAATAGTGAGGCTTGTTTTGCTTAGTTCTCCACTGATCAATGTTAAGATTACTACCTGCCACCCACACACTTCCCTGCCTGCTTCCCTGTATGTCTTACTGAGTCCAGTTCCTGTCCCTTTATACCCTGTGGACTCCATGGCCCATGCTTCCTCACCGCTGAGCTGCACCTCTTATGCATTAACATTGTGATAAGGGGGAGGGGAATCAGAGATAAAAGAAGTGGAGTTTAGCCTTCTGCTTCCCTAAGTGACTATTGCAGCTGGCATTGGATACCTGAGTAATGCTGCTGCTTCATTTCTCAGCACTTACTGGACTTTATTGACACTGGCTGAGACATAGGAATGCTATAACTTCCTGCTGTTGTTGCTCTCTCCACCTTCCTTGATCCCCTCCTCTGTTGGCAATCTTTTTCTTAGAGTGTCTACATTTGATTCATCTGAGTTGTATTTCACTTTCCTGACATAGAAGGAATAGGCCATTGAGTCAGGGCATTGATTTTGATTTAAAATCCATATTCTTGGGCTTTAGTCCATAGGAACTTCATTTCATAAATTGAAACTGAGGCCCTTGAATCTGCATCTTAAAGAGATTCTCAGGTACTTCAAATATTAAGAGGTGACCTGGCATGTGTAGAAAATATTAAACTTAATTCTCCTGCGTATCTGTACAAACACACTGCTAACTGCTGCAGAATCACATTTGTTGTTACTGCTGTTGTAATTTCTCCATCATCCCATTTTAGAGGCAAATTTGATGTGTTCATCTGAATTGAAGTTCAGACCAATTCTTAACAAGCTGATATCTCTTCTCTGCTTGAGACTATCCAGTCATTGATGGCACACTTCATGATTTCCGTATCACTTAATATTCATGACTTTGAAACATCCGATGGTGATTATCTTCTTCAAGAGTCAGCTCACTTCCAGGGTTGTAAATTGGTGAGGTCTCTGTCTTAGGGGCATGCCATTCATTCCTAAGTCAAGAATTTTTCCAGCATCTACCTTATGAAAGACAAAGGCTAGATAAGTGTTGACAAGTGTAGTTGTGGGCCAAACCTGCTCTGGCTGTATTTGTACATAAAGTTTTATTAGAACACAGCAATGTTCTTTCATTTCTATATTGTCCATGGTTCTTCTTGGACTAGTTATATGAGGTTTAAGTAATTGCAAGGAAGTTTGCATGTCTTGCAAAGTCTAAATTACCCACTATCTGACACCTTACTGGAAGAGGTCGAAGATCTCCTAGATTTGATCCTGGTAATACATTGATAAATAAGGTGGATATCATCTATCACATCCTGCAGGGACACAGCCAAAAAGAAACAAATGCATACCCTTCTCTTATGGAACATAGCTTCTTGCTGGGGACAAAGAAGTCCATCAGGGAGGCAAGATGCCAAATTGCATACTGTTACAGAGTTCTAGGCTCTTAGGAGGAGAAATCCATGAAGATAGGAAGTAAGAAAGTATTACAGCTGTAGAGTGTTTTGATGATGTGGAATGTCTTGGGGAGAATCCCATTCTTGGTACAGAACTCATCTCTTCTTCCCTCTACCTCTTGTCTTCCTCTGTATCATGAATTTTATCACACTTACCTGAATCTGGTAAGATTTTCTTCTATTCTTTTCTATTGGATCGGTAATAGAAAGCTGAAAGAAAATGTGGTTAGAAACATGTTCTTTTATGAAGCGGTTTTCACCTTTTCCTCTTTTACCAAAGGGGAGTGTGACTCTTGCCTCAAGATCATGTTCTGCTCCGACACCATCCTTCAGTCAGGGGGTACCACCAGCTGGTAGCTCTAGGAGGGCTCAGAGAATGGTCTGGGTGACCCCAAGGTAATTATAATTTACTAGAGTGTGGGATCAGGGGTTGTGAGTGTGGTTTGTATCAGTGAATTTATTGCTAGCTCATGGTCAAGTTCTGATCTGTTTTGTTAAGTGAGAGGAAGTGCCTTCACTAGCTAAAGTGTACATCTCATTCCCCTGTGATTGCCAAATTTAAGCAGAACTGTGCCATCATATGGCTGATGATTACATATATTTGGAAGCACTTCAAGAACAACTGAACGCTCCAAAATTTAAGTATATTCAATAAAAGCACAGCATAACATGATTATCCTGTAAAGCGAATCCTTCTCCCCATCCCCTCCACCACAGTAAATGCTCTGCCAACAAAGGACACTGATATTTGATTTTATTCTGAATTGTCCAGTGTAATTTGGCTCTGTATTGTTAATGTGCTTTTGCTTTGGTTTATTGCATTAGAATTTATTCCACTGTTAGAAAATGAGCTTTAAATATGCATTCTCAAAAACTCCTATTAGATTGAAAAAAGAACTTTTAGCAACAATAAATTTAGAAAGCTTACAATTTTTAAACAGCTTACACTCAAGACATTTGTATATGACAAATTATTTCTCTATATCTTTCTTTAGTTAGATAACTACAAAATATGTCTGAAATAACACACTTTCCCTGAAGAAGAAATGTATTTCATCTGTTCAAAATCTTACACTCTGCTTGTACACATGTTCAAGGAAGCTATTCAAATATGTCATATGTACAGATTTTTATTTATCACAATGTTCTTGTGACAGCCTGACCTTAGTACAAGACTTCAGGCTTTACTAATAATAATTTAGTTTAGAATCTGCTTTCTAAAAATCCTCAGGCCGAGTAAGAGAATGAAATAACATGTAACTAGAAAATACTTAGTATCTTTCCATAATTTTACATTCTCAGTGTATATCTGTTCCTTTGATGATCTAAACAGTAAACTTGTGAATTCTGTGCTAAATCAGCCTCAGTTTAAACTTCTCTCTGCTTTTTTCCTGTGGGATATTAGAGTGTTCTTTGCAAGTACTAGATATAAAGATTAAGGAGACAGAGCAATGTAGTAGAAATAATCCAACCGTCTTCATATGAACTTTGGAGTCAGTTTATAAATACCTAAAATGCTCTTGATCATTGAAAAAATTTATTGACTTGTGGTCTTAAAAAAAATCATACTTTTACAAAAATTAAATCATTATAAAGTACTAGTATAGCAGCCAAAATGGACAAATAAATAAGAGTTCATCAAGATAACATCACCAAAGCAAAGCAGAGAGGTAAGATTAAGACGATCCACTGTTTCAGCTACTTAGGGAATGAAACAGCAGACAGAAGATCTTTCTGCCTTTCCTCCTCTCCATATGTCTGACTTTGCAATAAAAATAAATAAATCTTGAAAAGGAAAAAGAAAGACTAAAATCTAAGGAGGAGTAACCCTTAGGAAATTGAATCAAGCCATTATCTTAAAAAGAAGATGCTCTTGTACTGCTGTTTAATTGCGCTTAGCATAAGCTCTAGGGAAGGGGAAAAAATACATTTAAGTTCCCTAATCGCCTTTCATCCCAACAAGCTCTGTTATCAGTTGGTCTCTCAATAGAAGATCTTGAGAAATCACCAGAGGGGTCCTTAACAGTAGGGTCCCTGCTGTTGCCTTGCCAGAGGTCCAGCGGTGGGCTCTCCCTCACTAGCAGGGAGAGTCTAGGGGAGTGATTTATCCTCCCTGTGCTTCATGGATGTGTTCTGAGGAATTGATGAGTTAATTTCTGTAAGTGCTGAGTTGACTTGAGCTATCCAAATACCTGAAGATTCCTAGCATAGCTAGCTGTTATTAGCACCGTCATCATTGGCGTTGGTAAGATTCCATTAGAATAGTGTTAATGTGGGTCAAAGCAAGTTTGGAAAACACTTCTGTAAACTAAGAATTAACAAGCTTAGGAATTTATTTCCTTTTGCTTTTTGACTTCTTTTCTTCTTAGCTAAGGTGAAAGTAACACTGTCTTTGTTGCTGATCTTCCTGTAACAGAGAGGCTGCAGGCACCAGGTCTAGAGCCTGGGGAATGGATTCCTTCCAGTGAAACTGTAATAGCTAGTTGTTTTAAGGTGACAACTGCTAACTATCTGAAGAAGAGCTGCTACTGTTTTCCTGGTTATGGTATTGACAGAATACTTGCAGTTCATTGGAAATAATGTTAGGGACCTGCCCTGTGCGAGCTCAGAGACCTCACTCTGTCTCAGCCTTTCTTTCAGACTGCTGTGCATAAATTAGAGCTTATATGACTTCTCTGAACATCAGTTTTTCATGTTGTCTTGGGATACAGGCTTGAGAAGGTCTATTAAGATTTTTTGTAAATTGTCCTGCCCTTAGAAGGTACTAAAAATTCCCTGGTAGGTATCCTTCTTCTCCTAAATTCTTTATTATCCATGTGATTAATAATAGAAAAATGGTAGGAAAATTCAGCCAAGCAGCTAGATTCTTGACCTTATGGGATATAGCCATTGGATCTATTTTATGAGCCTAAAACAAGGTCTACCAAAGGTCTTGATGAGGCACTTCAGTGCCTCAGCAGGAGGTGATGAAGAAAGATTAACAGCTTGGCTTTAGGCTGTTACACATTTTAATCTCCTAGAATTTTTTTCTTTTTATTTTTATGATACTGTTCCATAGACACAGGGATCATCCCCACTGTGTTGTGTCCCTCCTCACACTGTTTTCTGCCCCGTTATTACAGTAGTATAGTTCTTCAGCAACAGTCACAAGTCCAACATTCTGCTACTTAATTGTATCATGCCATTGTTAGTATAGGCAGTGGTGGAATATCTATTATCCTGTTGTCAAGATATATTTAACAGCTTCATTGGCAGTCCTGGAATTTTATTAGCAGAGCTGGAAGTAGAAGGGTCATGAAAAATACTCTTTGTTTAAGTTATTTATTTTTATTGGAAAGGCAAATTTACAGAGAGAAATAGGAGCAGAGAGAAAGATCATCCATCTGCTCGTTTACCCTCTGAATGGCCACAATGTCTGTTTCTAAGCCAGTTCGAAGCCAGGAACCAGGAACCCCAAGCCTCTTCCTTGTCTCCCATGCAGATCCAGGTTACCAAGCTTAGCTTCATCCTCTCCTGCTTTCCCAGGCCACAAGCAGGGAGCTGGTTGGGAAGTGGAGCAGCAGGGACATGAACCAGAACCCATATGGATGCCGGTGCTTGCAAGCAGAGGATTAACCAATTGAGACTTCTCTCTGGGGCCAAATATTCTCTCTCCATGGAAATAATTTAATCCACACCTAATCAAAAAGATTTTTAGATATTTATTAAAGAGACATTAGCAAAATGGACTGTTTCCATGTACTTGTGGGTGTCCCACCTGAGCATGACTAGCCAGATGCTGTAGCTGAGAGCCAGCAATCGCATTCAGGTCTTCTGTGAGATAGGCAGGCATCCAACTGGAACCATCATTGTTATTTTCCAAGGTCACTATGAGCAGAGAATTCGAGACAAGAGCTGGAACTGGGCACCTTAGCCAGTGTCTTAACTGTGCCCAACCTCAGACCTAAATATGAATATTAAACCTCCTGTATGTCATTGTTGCTGGTTCTCATTGTGTGGCATAGTTGTTGCAGTTCATATTTCTGTGATGTGATAATCAAGCACTTCCTCTTTCTCTTTTATCAACTGAAATGGTGATTTCTGATTATGGTGTTAATAACTGCCCTAGTGATCATGAGGTCGCATTAACTTTTCCCCACCTTAACAACACTATTGCGGGCTTCAAGGCTACAGAGAGGTTGAGTCGGGTATCAGAGCTAGCACATTGCATCAGGAAATAGAAAAGCTGAATTATTTTTCATTTATTGCCACTCACGTTTTCTTGATGAGCAGTTTTGGAGAAGAATGTGCTTTCCTCAGTACACTTCTTTTGAATAGAATCAAAGGACTGGCTAAGGTAGCATTTGGGTTTTCACCAAGGTCAAGATAATGATGATTCCTTTGTGATTTATGGATCAATGGTTTTATGGTTTCCCTATAACCATTGATAAGTTAATGGGATGACACTTGTGTCGTGTAAAGCATCTTAAAACGATCATGTCCATTCGTAAAAATATTTACAGTACTAATGTGATTGATGATAAATTCTCCAGTCTTCATTTATTCAAGGATGTTTTTCTCTCCCCTTTATAAAGATTTATGTATTCAATATAACTATAGAGTGAGAAGGATCGACATAAAGATGAAGATTTCCCATGTGCTGATTCATTCCCCCAAATGACAGCAATGGCCAGGGCTGGGCTAGGTCAAAACCAAGAACTCCATGTTATGTCTCCTGTGTGAGTACAGGAACCCAAGCACGAGGACCATCCTTTACTGCATTTGCAGGATAGTGAGCAGAGAGCTGGTTTGGATGTGGAGCAGCTGGGATATGAGTAGGTGTCCATATAGAATGTTCTATGCCACAGGTGGTGGCTCAATCCTCCATAACATAGGGCTGTTCTCCCAGGATCTTTTGAAATACACAAAGTTCCATGCATTGAGTAGACATCATAATGACTTGAAGAAACAATTAAAATGAAGCTTGGGGCCATGTTATGCCTAGGCAAATATCTTTCTAAGAAGTTCCATAGGCAGTTCTGATATAGAATCAGAGTTGTGAAGCACTGATAGATACTGGTATAGTGTGACAATTTGTTCTGTTGGAAGCTAATCCCCAGTGTGACAGTATGCCACTGTTGTATGCCACCCTAAAGCAGAGAACAAGACCCTCCCAAACACTGTATCTCATAGCATCTAACTCTTGAATGTTGAAATTTCGAAACTGTAAATAATGAGTTACCTTTATGAATTCCCAGGTACATAGAATTTTGTTAGAGTAACCCACAAACACAGGTCTTGTTCTTTTGCATGAGAAGTTCTTGGATTCTAGTGGTTAGCCCACAGGCTTCGGAGTTTCCCTGTCACTAGATTTGTGGTCCACAGATCATGAATACTTACTTGTAAAGTGAGATAAATTCTAGTGGCTTTGAGAATTTAAAATGATACTATTTGGGCTGTGGCTAATTTTACAAGGTGTACTACCTGGTAAATGTTACTATGACAACTGTTACTTCTGGTTGAGGAAGCCAAAGGCCTACAAAAAAAAAAAAAAAGAGAGAGAGAGAGAAGTAGGGACTTTCTCCCTTGCAGGTATTTTCATAACTACCTAGGGAAGAGGGAATCCAGTGTGCGAAGTATAAGAAGCTTATCCAATGGGTAACTGCAGAATTAGCATTTTAACATAGGTTCATTTAATATATAAGTGGATCAAGCACAGTCACTGAATTTTTCATTCTGTTCTCTAAAAGAAGTTTAAGATCTTTAATTATTTTCTCCATTTTCACTAAAACTTGCAGCTCTATCTTTATTATGACCATGTCATTAGCTCTGGTATGTAACAGAACATGTTTTATTTAATAAATTAGTTAAATGGTGATCATTATGATTTAAGTTTCAATTGAGCCCTTGAGGTAATTTTTGCTGATGGGAAAATATTAGGTAATTTGCAAGAATTATCATAAAGATTAAAATATTAATATGTTCTATCTCAAAATTATATCTCTAATTCTAAGTATCCATCTTTGTATGTTACTTGCAATTTTAAATCACATCATAATTTTTGGAGACACTTTTCTTAGCTTGAGTGGATGTTTTTGAATCAATCATTCCATCATTCTCAAGATTTCAGTTAATGTCTGAAGTTGAAATTAGGAAGATAACTGCCAAACAAGTCAGACGTAGACTTCTGAGCATATTGTCTTTCTCCCATTATAGTAATTGGACAAGGATTAACATGTGAAGTTCAGCCAGAGAAAAGACATTATGTTTAGTGATACACCTGTTAAAATATGGCTTTATTAGCTACAGCTTATGTTGCAATTAAAAGATTATTTTCCTATCCAGTTAGTCATTTATATCATTTGCTCCTGCTTCCTTTGAGTTAATAAGTGATGCTCAAATTTGATTTCAAGTTTTGTCTTGAAAATACTGTCTTCACCACTCCCAAGCCATGGTAACATTATTCTCCCTGTCTCCACCCAACTCATGGTTGCATTGTTTATCCAGAATGTTTACGACAATAATTAAAGCCTGAATGAAGTAGATTAAGCTGTCATTATTTTTATGTGCATGTAAATAACATAAACATGTTAAATCACTTGGATAATTTTCTCTAAATTTTCAAGTTTAAGAGGTTTAATTAAGAATGTAGTTAGCTGGGTGCTTAGCCTAACAGTTGAGATGACAAAACCCACATTGAGGTACCTACAGTTGGACCTGGCTGTGGCTATTGGAAAGCAGAGTTGTTGGTTCAAGTAATTGGGTTCCTGCTAACCAATTAAAGGGCCCCATATTGAGTGCCTAGCTACTGGCTTTAGTCAGACCTGGTCCTGACTGTTACAGGCATTTAGGGAATGAACCAGTAGATGCAAAACTACATCTCTGTGTGTCTGTCTACCTCTCAAATACTTAAATAGTTAAAAAAAAATCTGGGCTGGGTAGTATCTACAAAGAGTCCTACTAGAAATACCTAATGTGGTAGACATCCCGACATATGCTGCACCCTGTAAGCAATGTTTAGCCTTCAGCATGCTCTTGAGTTAGAGATGGCATGGTGTACTTCCAGTGTACTAGGCAAAATCATTTCCTTCTGTTTTGTGCTTTGCCACAGAATCATATCTTGTAAGGAACTGAAATTTCTCTCATACAGTATACTAAAGATGAATCGTCCTCTCGAACCAGGCAACCATTCTTACATACTCTAAAAGTTTTTTTTTTGATGAAACATTATAAAAATGAAGAAAAGAACTGTAGTCCCTAACTCAGCCATTGATGCTAATTGTAGTACAGTCCTGGCTGGGGAGGAATGACCTCCCACAATCTCTCTGGAGGCTTGCACAATGATCCTTGACACCTGTAGCCTCTGTGTGGTCTTCCGCTTATAGTGTTTGGGCCATTTCCTGCCCTGATCATGAACTTTTCTGTGCTCACAACACAGATTTCCACGCCTTCCTGTAAACAACATTCTTTTCAGTTCAGAAAAATGTTGTATTTCTTCTATGTCACCTTAACGCTAAGCGTTGTTTGTGCCTTTACTGGCAGCCAGTTATCCCATTCTCTGTGGCGCTCCATCATCTATTCTGCTCAATGTGTTTTTATTTCCCCCCCGAGAAACATCAGCCTGTCAGAATGTATACTCAGTTGCAACAAAAAATCGATTTTACATATTGATCCCAATTTGTCAGCACATCCTTTGAAACTTTGCAGCATACCAGTTTACTCTGCCATAAGCAGTTTGAAACTCATGACTAATCCATATAGAGTGAGGGTGGCTGGTGAATGGATAGATAAGCAAATGTACTAGTATTAAAGGAAAAGTCGGGCCCAATGCAGTAGCTTAGTGGCTAAAGTCCTCACCTTGCAAGTGTCCTGGATCCCACATGGGAATCACTTCATGTCCCAGCAACCCTGCTTCCCATCCAGCTCCCTGCTTGTAGCGTTGAAAGCAGTTGAGGATGGCCCAAAGCCTTGGGACCCTGCACTTGTGTGGAATACCTGGAGGAGGCTCTGGGCTCCTGCCTTTGGATCAGCTTCACTCCAGCCATTACAGCCAGTTGGGGAGTGAATCAATGGACAGAAGATCATCTTCTCTGTTTTTGCTCCTCTCTGTGTATCTGACTTTCTTTTTAAAATAAAATAAAAAGAAAGCTCAATGGAGGGGCTTGGCTCAGGTGTTTAGGATCCCAGTTAGGATGGCTGTGTGCTGCATGTGAGTACTCAGATTTGATACTGCCTCCAGATTTCTGGTAAAGTAAGCACTGGGAAACAGCAGTGATGGCTCGAAATTGGGTTGTTACCCACATTTGTGATCTAGGTTGAATTTATGACTCCTGACTTTGGCCTGGGTCAGTTCTAGCAATTGGGGCCATTTGTGACATCAGCAAATGGATCTCTCTCATAATAACTATTTTTTAAAAACTCCAGGCGCATACTAAGATGAAAATTGACCCTCAAGTAGGTCCATGTCCTTGTTCCTGAAATGTAGGAATACGAAAGGAACATGGTGGCTGTGGTTAAGGTGAGGATCCAAGATGGATTCTCCTGTATGGTTTGGGTCAATCCAGTGCCATCAGAAGGTACAAGGGAGGCATTCAAAGAGTCAGATTCAGACAGTGATCAATGTAACAGCAGGAGTGGAGGTTGGAGTAGGACATTCTGGAGCAAAGTGCCACTAATCAAGGAAGGCAGGCAACCAACACAAGCTCAAGAAGACAAGGAAATTGTCCATTTTGATTTTCAAAAGACAAATAAACCTAAGTATCCTGAATATTATCTTGACTTTAGCCCAGTGAAACTGACTTTGGATTTATGCCCTTTCTGCTCCCAAATTGTTAGATATAACTTGAGTGTAGTTTTGATTAGGAAAAAAAAAATGTTGCAATATTTTTATTTGAAAGGTAGAAAAAGACCCCAAGCTGCTATTGCTGTGTCATTGTCCACATGACCATTACGGCTGGTGGATCCAAGGGCCCTCACTTCAGTTCTCATGCGGGTGACGTTACCACTGCTTCCCAGGAACTGTATTAGCTGGAAGCTGGAGTCAGAAGCCAGAGTCCAGTTTTAGAAACCAGTTACTTGGATTTAGGAAGCAAACATCTTAGTCACACGGCCAGAAGCCTGACCCTCGACATATATTATCTTAAGCCTTTTAATTCACACTAATTTATACTGCAATAGGAAACGGAAGGATTCAGAACCTTCTAACCTATGATTTAATGAGCAATTCTAATGCTTTCTCCATCTCATGATATGACCAAGATGCCAGGAAGTATAGTCTGACCTCTTCTGGTGAGGTTCGTAAGTAATGAGGCCCAAAGAAAGAGAGGAACTTGGGCAGAGTTTGCTTGAATTGTTTTTCTTTTTGCTCTCATTTTTGTCTAATTCTTCAACAATCATGTCCTTTCGTGCCCGTTCTTATCCATGACTGTCATTTATGCACATATCATCCTCTGCATTGTTTTTCATTATTTCTTTGTTCAAATTCGTTTTTATTCTGATGCAGTAGAGTTTGGGGTAAAATTAGATGAAATTAAAGTTGCCTTCATTTTTGTTTGCATTTTCTTTAGACTTCCAAGAAAAAAAATAGAGACTTGACTCTTTAAAGAAAAGGTATATATTTATTTGAGAGTGACAGAGATGGAGAGATAAACAAGAAAAAAAAAATAAAAGAAAAAAAATAACTTCTAACTGGTTCATTCTTCAGTTGTGATTTGACAACCAGAATTGGGAGAGGCTGAAAGCAGGAGCCAGGAACTTCCTATAGGGGTGGCAGAAACTCAAATACTTGTGCTCTCACCTGCTTCCCAGATGGGTTATCAGGAAGTTGGGTCCAGAATTGGAAATGGGACTTGATGCTAACCATTCCGATATGGGATGTGGGATTTCATAGCAGCAGTTTCATCTGCTCTGGCACAACCCCACTGTCCCAAGAGTTTTTGCTTTGGTTGTTATGGTACCTATCTGCAAACTTTGTCATGTTCATAAAAATTATATTCTGCCTTATTATTAGAATATACTATGCTGAGAAGGGAAACTGGGACATACAAGTCCTAGGCCTGGTGTTCCACAGCCCCTGAACTGCTTGTCGTGTTGATACACTGATTGGTTCATGAAAAAAAAAAGTTCATCTAAAATATTTCTGTACGCGTTTTTGTTGGGTTCTACCCAATGCACATTGTATGTTGCTAGCTTTATGACAATCAACTAGGATAATGTTCCATGAAATCTGAAGGTGAAAAGTAAGGAGTAGAAAAACTATGACAGACAGCAGAGAAATTTTATAGATGATATCAGAGGGCTGTTTCATGTTGATACTGGCTTGTTTTCTCCTTTGTTAGATGACAGATGTCACTCTGGGAGAAATAAAACCTTTAGGAAATTTTACTTCTGTATGTATTTGTTACAGAGGCAGAGGCTTTACACTTCGTAGAATTTCATGCAACCCTACAAAAAAATGGATGTAAAACTTTTTTTAAACAAAATATTATGGCATAACAAGTTAAGCATACGAATTCAGCAATAATGCATTATCCACTGATTCCACTGCTGAGACAGTATTTTTGTCTTGAAATGGATCATTATTAGATTGCTGTATAGCTTTGTTTTACAGGTTTTATTATAAATAAAATGATTTAAAGTTAATTGTTAAAATGTTAGTTCTTAGATTTCTTAATCCAGACATTCTCTGTCAGATGGATTTAGTGTCTCTGTATTGAGCAAGCTCTATAGAGAATACTAAAGTCTCCAGTTCACATTTTCAGAAACACTGTAATATATATAATCTGTCATCAATCAAAATATTGAGTTTGTGCTTTGATATTAGTTTAAGAAATTTCTTGAAGTCTTTTCAGAAAATCAGTTGTTGCAAACATGGCTTGTCATTATTACTTCATGCTGCCGGACTGTTACGGAGCACTTTCGCAGTGGGCTTCATTTTGTTTTGGGTAAATCTGTGTCAACTCCAAGGTTCTGGATTTTGCTTAGATTTGTAACCAAGCAGATAGACCAATACTACTATAAGACATACCATCTTAAAAATAAGAAGTCCTGTTGGTGGCTTAATCTGTGTACACTTTGAATTTAATAGTTCATGGGTTTATTTTTTGTTTTTGTTTGCCTCTTTGTTTCTCCTAAGTGCGTAATGAGTAGGATTTGAGGCTGTAATTTTCAACCAATTCTAAGTTCATTACTGAAGTTTATCAAGCAATAAACACACTATTGCACTTGTACCATCATATTTTTATAAAGCAGTTTATAAAAGGTGACATCTGGCAAAGAGGCAGATCTATAAAAATCATGCTGGTGGATGTAGTGTCATTTTTTCTGCCACACACCCAGAAAGAGTAATATTATTTTGACACACACATACATCCCCACTGTCAAATTCCTATTTTTATAGTTAGCTTACTGCACATATCCTTAAGCTATACAAAACCTTGGACTAATGCAAAAAGTGACATTTCTGCATATTTATTGCAATGCTATTTTAGAGGTTGACTTTGCCTGATAGGATTTTCCCAAGAACAATGTCATGTTCATGACAGTAAGCATTGTTGTGAACAATACTGTTGTGAATCACTCAGGAAAGGTCAGTATGGAAGGACAAATCATGGAGAGCTTCATTTCATGTGGCTTGATTTTTCTTCAGTGTTTCCTACATGGAGGGTGAGGGGCAAAGATTAGAATGCAGCTTCCTGAGCAATTGCATGAATTATAACATGAACTGATACCTGCCCTACCTTGAAATCCAGCAGTTCCACTCCCAGATTGAGACTCTAGAGAAGCAGGTACCCTGGCCTACCTCAAGGTTGTACAAGAATGTTAGTAGCAACTAGAATGCCCAATAGCCGAATGGATACTTGTATGCTTATAAAATGGAATATTTCATAACATAAAAAACATATTGCCTTGAGCAGGGATGTTCATAAATCTCCTTCATAGTGTTACATACAGGATCTAGATCCTAAATGGTATATATTGTAGGGTTCCCTCCACTTGAAATTCACGAATAAAATTAATATATGCTGATGGAAGTTAGAATTGTGAATGCTGACGTGTGTGGTAGAGGATAGGATAAAGGAGATATCATCTGGGCATTGGCAGCATTTTGTATGGTGAATAGAACACTGTTTCACAATCTGGATGTTACCTTCATGTAGTTACACATATGCAAACATGTAGAGCTGTGTTATTAAAACTAGACTACTACAGTGAACGCTTCAGTACTTGTATATCAACTCTACAAAAGACAGTAGCTGAAAACATCTTTTTATCTCAAAAGTTTGTAGTCCAGGGACTCTGACAAGGTACTGTAACATAAGCTGGTTATCCCAGTTCAGTAGTACCTGCTTCCCTCACATTGCTGGGCAGGGGCTGTGTGGTACATCTCTCTAACTCTTCACTGTCTTCCACCTCTTCATCGTCTTGATATTCCTGCTGATATTATGGCCTTGAAAGGATTAGACTTCTTAACCTAGGTTTTTTTTGTTTGTTTGTTTTTGTAAAAGGTTAGTTATTTGAAAGTCAAACAGAGATCTTCCAGTCTGTGGTTTATTTCCCAAACAATCACCAATTGCTGAGGCTGGGCCTGTGTCCAACCAAAGCCAGAAACAGGAACTCCATCCCAGTCTTCTATATGGGTGGCAAGGATTAGAGGGTTTGAATTATCATTTGCTGCTTTACAAACACAGTGTAAATTAGATAGGTTAGAAACCGCATAGACAGGATTTGAGCTGGCATTCTGATAGGGTATGAGATTGCACCATAAGGGACTGGCATTGTGGTACAGTGGGTAAGAGTGCCACATCATAATGTGAACATCCCATATGGCTACCTGTTCAAGATTTGGCTGCTCCAGTTCCCTGCTAATGTGCATGGGCAAGGATTAGAAGGTGACCAAGATATTTGTGTTGCTGCATTTGTATGGAAGATCTGGAGGAAGCTTCAACCCAGGGTTTGGTTGTCAGTGTTTTCCATTGTGGCCATGTGGAAACTGAACTAGTGAATAGGAAATTCTCTCTTCCTCCTGCGCTTCCCTCTTCATCACACCACTGCTTCCCTTCGCCACCCTCTTTTCTATGTAATACTTAATTTCAAATAAGCAAATCTTAAGACAAAAAGAAATTAAATCACAGGCTAGCCTCAAGAGGTAGTGTTTTAAAATCACAATTGGAAGCATTAGTTTATGATTTGGACCCAGTAAATTCTGCTGATTTTTTTTTTTTAATGAAAGCAGTCACTCATACTAAAACAGAGGAAAATATACACAACCCCCATCAACAGTGGATGGGTGGATGGAGTGGAAGAAGATTCTGTGGCTGTCGTTTTTCCTCATCAGATGTATGCTACATGTCTGCTGTAAAGTTGAAACCAGTCTCATTAATCTTATGCCTTTCTTCTGTATGGCCATTGTAATATTTGATTCCAGATCTAAAAACACAAACAATAAAGAAACCTTCCATTTGAAATCATTCCCATCAGATAGCTCATACTTATCCCATCTCCTTTTGAGGCTGAAAATTCTGTGATTTTTCTTATTTTATTTGAAGTTTCTGGGCTTTGAGTTTTACTTTATCCAGGCTTGGGTGAACCTAGACTTTTATTTAATCATTCACAGCCTAGAGTTAACTGTCAGATTGAAGCCAGATAAGGCTTCTGATACTGTTGAGATCCTTTGCTCCTTTTGATTTATGGATAATGAATTTGCCCTCTATAGTCAAAGTATGGTTTAAAAAAAAAGAAATCTTAAATCTCTTATTAATCATCTATCAAAAATATGGTGTGCACCAGACCTCTTTGAAAAGATCCTTATTAAGAGACAAGAGCTGGACAGCTGCATTTATGCAGTAAGACTTCATGTGAGATTGACTGGGAATGTTTATTCAAGCTAAATAAAGCCAGCATGAAAGCAGAGCCTGTTAAACTATTTGCCTTTATTCAAACATGACACTGATGTAGACAGCTTGGGAAAACAGTGTGTGCACAAAGAAAGCTGCATTATCAAACATATCAAAAGGTTTCAATGCCAGTTTACCAAATACCTCCAGCAGAGGTAATTACCGCACCCTAGCCTGGCATAATTTGGGCCAAGAGCAGTGCTTGAGACAGATCTTTAAACAACATTGAACTTGTTATTTGAAGAGGCATGTAGGGCGAGATTGCAATTTGGTGCCAAGAACTTCAAAGTTCATTTTATAGAGTCAAGACTCAAAAGATCTAACCTTGGCATCTCTGCTTTTCTTTTCAATTAGTTGCGAAAGGCTCTCCTTCTTGCCATCCCTGGGAAGCCACACAGGATTGATGCAGTAATTCCATATCACCATATTTTCAAAACCCCGCTTTCATTTGTCACTTAAAGAGCTTTGCAGCATATAAAGCCATCAACGCAGCACTCACACTTTGTCAAAAGAGTTGTTTGCAATTCTCTTGACAACCTATTTGTATAAAGTACTGAGATTTAAACTAAAGGCACCACAAAAAGTCAAAGTTAGAGTGACAAAATCTAGTTTGTAGCTCTTGTTACTGGTCTGCTCAGTTTCTATCCCACTCCATCTACAAACTCGGCTCCTGAATCCTGCTAATGTGACCGTTAGGAGCAAATCACTGTCATGGAGACAAATAAATGTGTTACTTGAACTACTTCCCCAGTCATGTCATTTAAGAACACTGAGATCAACATATTGCTTTCTTTGGCTGATCTATGACTTTTGCATTTTGTAGAGTATTCATAAAAACATGAAACAAGGAAAAATGCTATTGTGTATATATAATTATGTGTCATGTCTAAAGCAAATGTTTAAAAGAATGATAGTATTCAGGTGAGAGTCGATCAGAGTGATGGGAGCATGACATTAGAAGTTGGTTCTGATGTGAGTCTTTATACCCTTAAACTCTGTGACCTTGAGGAGAATAAGCCTGTTTACATCTGCTTCTTCACCTAGGATTTTAGGGAAATCATCTCAATCTGCCCTGAGCTGTTGATACCCTGACTCTCGTGTTTCACTGTGTTTCATCAGTAAGTTACAGTTGATTACGATCACGGTACTTTTTCTGCAGTCAGTTGATGCTTGGTGGAAGGTTTTGTTTTTATCATCTTAAAAGCATTTGCTTGAAAAGTTCATTTTCAAATTATTAGCAAATCAGAAAAGATCAGGGATGTTGAAGTTGGTGGAAATGTGTATTGTGGAAGGCATGAGAGTTTCTTGTACAACACGAGTGAGTATTTCCACTTCCCATGAACTTTTTCTGGCACCACCATGTGTGAATTTGGCACATACCACATGTAGACATTCTTCAGATTACACTAGGTTTTCACTCACTCTAGACAAATGTGCTGAACAGGCCAGTACTCACAATGTAGATGACACCTCCGAACCTGCTGAGAACACAGTGTTGAGACCTGTCCTAGACCTATGACACCAGAGAGAGTGTTTCAGCCTTTGTTTATTGTCACACTGGAGCTGGTGAAGTGCATTTTGTGTGGAGTGACCAGGTTTGGAGTTGATGATTGAGCTAGACAGCTTTTCAGTACTACAGTGGAATACCAAACAGGCTGCAAAAGAAGGAAGGTTTGTTGGGTTTCAACTTCCTGGGTTTTCCAGTGCAAGGTCCAGTGGCTCCGTAGTTTGGGCGTCTAGTGGGACCCAAAAGAAAACTTATCATGTAATGCAAGTGATGAGCCAGGATGTGAGTAGGGGACGTGATGGGGAGGTGTCTGGGATGAGGCTTTTATAACTGATCCTCTTGGGAGAATTGTACTCCTATGTCACATCTCCAGTGATCTTGGACTTTTTAATAGGCTCACCTCCTGAACACTATTTTGAGATTAGGGTTCTATTAACTTGTTATCATTAATTTTTTAAGACTTTGAAACTTAACCATTTACATATGGTAGGCAGCAAAATCTTGCTCAAATCATGACAGCTCTGATGGAATTCTTTAAAGATCATTTTCTAATCACCGTATTCAGTATGAAATAACATTTTGTGATGGTACTCAATGCAGACATAAAATACATTTAATTAAAACAAAGTTTTACTGAACAATATGTACCCTTGCCGCAGGTTTAGTACTGAGATAATTTTTTTTTAAGTGATATGCTTTTGAAAGAACTAGAGAAGTAGTGGAGAAGACAGATCTTTTATTTACTGGTCAGTGCCTCAAATGGCTGCAGTAGCTGAGACTGGAATGGACTAGATCTTTTTGGTTTTTCATATGGGTGGCAATGGTTCAACTACTTGGCTCATCTTCTGATTTTCTGAGTGCGTTAGCAGATAGCAAGGTGGGAATGAAGAACCCTGGACATGAATCAGCATGCCTGTGGGATGCTGGCATCACAGCTGGAGGCTTAACATGCTACATCTCAGTACCTGCCCCAAACTAGAGATGCTTTCCTCTCTTTTTAAAACATGTTAGATGTGGCCCATTAAATTGATTCTTTCACAGTTTTCAAGAACTGTTACATTGCATGACCTTGGACAAGTCACATTTTCCCTCCATAGACCTTGATTTTCACTACTACAAAAAATATATGAGTTGGACTGATTAATTTCAAGCAGCTGTCAGCTTCGGCAGCCTGAGATGTTCTCTGAAACGTGCAAACCCACCCTGGACCACTTAAAACAAAAAGGGATGTTTGCTGGTTATCATCTGTGTCATTTATTGAACAGTGCTGAAGAAGCACTTACGAACAATGGCTCACAGACCACGGCCTTTGCATAATGAAAAGTTACAGCTCAGCGTGGTAGACAACACAGATTGAGCAATTATGTACAGGTTCTTAACATGTGTCATTATTTAAAACAAACAAAACACAACTGTAAGCTTTTTAGAATACGCACTCTGTTAGTGTGTAACTAAAGCATAATGAGCTAAATCCTTTCCATGCCTAATACCCAGTCAGAATATTAAGCAGTCTTCTGCTTGCTGAACACTACAGCAACTGCTCAATGGGAAACAAGGCATCTCCAGCCCAGAGACTAGAATTCACAGCAGTAATTATAGGTCAATGGATGTTTCTTTCCCTGTCCTGCCCCAGTGTGGCACCCTGAGAAGTATGTAATATGTCCAGGGTGGTTCTCATGTGAAGAATATATCACATGAATCTAATTTCAGGAATGTTTTAGGAGTGACACCCCAAATGAAGCAGTGGTTCTATAAACAAACAAACAAACAAAAACATGGGTAGAGGTTGCTGGGGAAGCAATGTTTAAAAAAAAATATGTAGAAGACAAGTTGAAGTGTGAGATTAGAGAAAAAAGACTTGAACACCTAATAAGATCTTGTACTAGATGTTATATTAGGTGTAAAAGCAGCAAGAGTGTGAAAATGGAAAAGCAAGTGGATGAAATCGGACAGTGAAGGAATCTGAGGACTCAAAATCATTCTGTTTGCTGTTGTAGCTCTTGGGCTGTCCAGATAAGTTCAAAATTAATTTCAAAATACACTTTCTAGAATGATTCCTCTGTTCTATTTCCTCTGTTTCAATTCCATCCACTATAACATGTCCTTGGTGTGTTTCGGACACACCTGAAGTTCTTTCGTCTTGGCAGTCATCCCCCTTAAAGTCGGCTTAGTTTGAAGAGATGTCTCATTGCCCTCATTTCTGACTGCAGTTTGCAATCTTGGAAAGTGCCTTTAGAGACCTGGAGACCTGGACTGCTTGCCCCTTTCCAGCTCTTGCCTCTGCCGATGTCCCACAGCCTATACCTTCTTTTGCCTGTTCCTCTTCTCACAGTACCTGGTTTGGGGCCAAAAGCAGGTGCTTTGGTTTCTTGAGCAATTCCTTTGGCTCTGTTTCTGTTTTTTTCACTTGGCCCTTTGAGCTGCATACAGTTCTGCTCTCTGCATGGTTAACTAAATCTTCACACCTTTAAGCATCATTAGTCCATTTTGATACTAAAGCACATCTGGTGTCCTCTGGAAAGCACTGTACAGTAGAGATGCAGATCTGAACAGATGTTTGAATATGGCAGGGATGAGGACGCCGTAAGTTGCCAGGGACTCTCAACAGAAGCCTAAAACTCACCCACAGTAACTGTTTAAATCCGTGGTCTCCCTTTCTTATGTCAAAAGACTGTTAGATCAATAAAGATACCTTTTATTTCCCCCACCCCTTTTCTTTTCTTTTCTTTTCTTTTTTTTAATATTTGCTTGCTTACTGGCTCTGCTCAGTCAACGGAACTCCAACTAAGTAGGTGCCTAGGGTTTGTTAAAGTGTCTCTGTCCTCAGAGACTAGCAGTCTTACACTTGAATGTGCATGACACAGGATGTATGTGTGATTCAATAACTTCAAAAATTATAGTAAGTAATGAATGGTAGGAATCTGGGCAGCCAAGAGACCATGGTGGCTTTGGGCATGGCTTGAACTGGTGTTGTGGGATAGTGGGCTAACCCACCTCTTAGAGCATCAGCATCTCAGGAGTTTGCCCATTTGAGTGATGTCTGCTCTAATTCTGATCCAGTTCACTGCTAATGGTCTGGGAAAGCAGTGAAAGATTTTTCAAGTGTTTGGGCCCTCACCAACCATGGGGGTGACACCCACCCAGGTGAAAGACCCAGAGAAAGCTCTGGGCTTCTGACATTGGCATGGCACAGCCCTGGTTATTGTCGCCATTTTGGGAATGATTCAGCAGATAGAAGTTTCTCTCTTTCTCACCCTCTCTCACTCTCTTTACCTACTCCCTCCCACTCTATAATCTTGCTTTTCAAATAAATGTTTAAAAATGAAGCTGAAGAGGCCAGATGTGTATTACAGAGTATATTAGAGGAGCTGTGCAAATGACTCTGCTTTTTCTTTTTCTTTTTCTTTTTCTTTTGTAATGCAATGAACAAAAGCTCAGAATCTTGGCAGGGTTGCTGAGAAAACCGAGTCTCAGTTTCTGATTGGGATGATGGGCAATAGCTCAAACCCTTTGATCTTAGGTGGAATTGTTACAAAAAGTCTAACTTTAGGCTTAATGTACTGTTTCCAGTAGAAAAGACTTACAGAAATGCACTATTGGGAATACAAAAAACCCCTACCATTTAAAGCTCATTCTGTCATTATCTGGTGACTAATAAAAATATTCTACATTTCAGTTTTTAGTATTCAAAATGTCTCATGTTAAAACATGGCATAATGTAAAACCCATTAATTTGGATACTTCATGTTCTTTCTCTTTAAGAATGTACCACTAACTACCAAAGTGGATGTGAAAGTTTCTTTATTCTCTCCGTCTGTCCTTACAGTAACATGTTCTTACAGAGCATTTCATGTAGCTTGTGAAACAGACTTCTCCACTCTGTTCTTCCACGAGTACACCCATTCCCCCTCAGCACCAGGAGAAATCATTCCACACCTTCTGCTGTGGGCGAACTTGGTGTTCAGTTGGTTGGTCATTAATTGCTTGCACTTCCCTGACAACATAATGCAGCAACAGAGCAATCACTTCGGAAGGAAGCAACTGTCAGTTATCCCCCTAATGAACTCTCCTCACTGTAGGTGACAACGCTGATGCTCGCAGCTGCCACATGGGTGCACAACCTACAGTGCATCGAAAATGGACATTTTCAAATGTCTTGTTTGTTATGGGTGTGTGGTTTGTTAGACAGTCATTTTCAAGGCCAGATTTTAAAGTGGCCTCTCCTGTGCCCGCAGTGTACAATTTTAGAACTCAGTTAGCGATTAACTCCTGCGTTAATATTTCGATGTGAGTCAGTAGAAACAACCAATAAATTACTAACTTTGCAGAGCACACTTATGGTGATAGATTATGAGATGAGCGTGGCAGTGATACGGTGGGTAGTATATATTTTTTAATCAAATGTTTATTGATTGAGTGATTTGGAAGGGAGATTGATAGAGCAAGAGAGGAGAATACACTCTTCCATCCACTGGTTTGTTCCCCAAATGACTGCACTATGTGGAACTGAGCTGGGGAAAGCTAGGAGCCAGGAACTCTCTCTGGGTTCTACTAGATCCATTATCTGATGCTTCCCTGTGTCTTAGAAGTAACCAAGGCTGATGCAAAGCAGCTGGGACTTAATTTGGCAGTGCATGATGAGATATGGGCATCCCAGGTGTGGCATAACTTACTGTGCCACAATGCTGTATGCCCCCTGGATAAGACTGAACAGTTTGCAGCACAGATCTTAAGCTGAAGATTTCACATGTATCACCTAGAATCTCAAAATGAACCATGAAAAATTACTTGCAGCAAATCTGTGACTCTTGCGCAACTATAAGAAGAGGGCAGGTGTAGATTTTATTCAGGGCATTCCTCAACACACTGACCAGTATGATGTTAAAAATCAATGGAGAGTTTTTGAAAGAAGTGTGTGCCTGCATGTACGCATCTGCATGGAATCCAGCAGACTGTTGAGTATTTCTTAAGTTTTACAGGAAAAAATAATGTCCTCCTGATTTAAAACGGCCCATCCACATTACCTTTGATTTTTAAAGTTATAAAATAGCCAGTAGAAAGAAAGGCCCAACAAAGAGAACACTTCACTGTGGCAATAGATTAAGCCCGGTGACCTGTTTTTGCATGTTTTAGATGACTTACGTATTGTAAAAGAACAACCTGAGGCACTTTGTGAGGTTGAGTAACTTGCATAAGTTTATAGTTCAGATAGAACTGAAGTGAGCACTGCTCACTGCCAAGTTTTTCTTCCGTGAACAGTAGCTGCTGCTGTTCTTGAGCATAATCATTGCACAAAGCACTCCCTGCCTGTGCTGAGCACATGTGTGTTTTGAAAATAGCAGCAGTCCCAGCTTTTTTTCCCCCCAGTGGTTAGTACATTTGCCTTGAGAGTCTGAGCAGAATCAGCACATGGACCTCAGAGATCATCATGGCTGGGAAACTAGCTCTAATCCAGTCTTTGTTTCTTGGCATGTCTGAGTTCAACTAACCCTAGGTATATATTGGTGGCTTAGGCCCTGAGAAAGCGCTTCCTTCCCTGGAAATACAAACAGCAATGCATTAGAACTTGCAAAATATTTCCTATTATACTGTAAACCTCAAGACCTGTAAGGCCCCTGGAGTCAGGATATGTATAGCAGGAGTCCTTAGCAGCATCATGTATCACAGAGTTCGTTTTTCTTGATAGTAAAACCACCAGCATGGCATCCTGCCGTACCCTGTATTGATAAGAAAGGGTTTTAAGTGTGCAGAACTTGAGTGCATTTCGTCTCACTTTCTTACTTTGAGCAGATAGCATATTATAGGCATTTGGATGCATCTTCTGCAGTTAGGGAGTGCCAGACTTCAGAAATGAAAGGTCAAATGACAAATGGTATGTGATTGACGAATGGGTAGCGCCGACTTCTTCTCTGAACTTCTACTGTGGCTGTCAAATAAGTTTGACTTTTCTGAGGAGACCTGACTAGAGACAGAGTTCACAAATGCCTCCTTATCTGAGATGAGAGCCTCATTGAAGTCAGCCTGTCTGCATTTACTTGCTGAGGTCTATCAATAATTTCTCCTGATGCTTTCATCTTTGTTTTATGGGAGAAAAGAAGTATGTCAAAAGGGGGCATGGTCTCATGGTCTCTTGATTTGGAAGTCTTTAAGAACATATGAAAATAGCTGGATCTGACTTGACAGGGTTTGTGTCAAGTTGTAATTTTTTTTTTGTCTAATTACAGATAAAATGAGGCCTGTCGGTCTTCCAGTAATTAACATGAAGGAAAATCTGTCTGTTATCAATCCTCCACAATCTCCTTGTTATTGATAATAAAAACAGTATGCTTGTACTTTTGGAGTGCTGGCAGATACCACATGTATTTTTAAGCATGCCAAGGATGTTTCTTATTCCTGCATATTTTCTTAAGCTCATGAAATTGAATAGCCTGTTTTTCTTTTTGTTTGTTTTTTTGGTCTTGTTTCAGGGTGATTACCTTATATAAACCCTCCTCTTCTACTAGCCACCATGCGGGGCAAACTTTTTCATTTTTCCGCTCAGAAAATTGTGAGAAGTTAGGATCAAGTTCTCCTGTTAGAGTGTTGAATACTTCTGAAGAAGGAAATGCAACTGGGGAAGCCCTTAGCGCAGTGGCATTTAGCAGACATGCCAATAAAAGCTTAGTCATTCACATCTGGGTTCCTCCCATGTCTGCTCTCCAGCTTGTGCTGTTCAGGAAGAGCTTGCACACTGCATCCTGTTTTGAGTCCTTCTAGAATGTGCTCTTCAGAGTAAATATATTTTCTATTTCAGTTTTAGTTTCCTTCAGGATCCCAAGTGAAATATTATAGAATGCATTGGCTCAGGGGAGAGGTGTTGTTTTTTGTTTTTGTTTGTTTTTTGTTTGTTTTGTTTTCTAATTTTAACTTCAGAAGTCCGGATGATGTAAATATTCTTCACTGTAATTCGACACTCTGTACTCCAGTTCTCATCAAAGATTAGATGAAGTCAGGAAAAGCATGGAGAGATAATGAATTTTTTTCTCTCTTTATGTCAATCCCAATTCATATGCTATTTCTTGAAACTTTATATCTTAAAACCGCAGTACAAAATGTTGGCTGTCTTTAGAAAATACTGGGCTGTCATGGTGTGTAGTGATTAATAGACAACATTTGCTCTTTACCAAATACAACTTTTTAAAATTGGTTGTCATGGCCTTTATAAACATTCAGAATTAAGGTAGAATATAAGCAATGCAGTCACATTAAATTTAATAAAGTTCAATAAAAATTGTAAATTTAAAAACTCTCTTCATGAAACTGTGTTACCACCAATGCATTAGATAGTACATTAGAGTTTAAAATTATTAAAAATTACTGAGTATCCATTTAGCATGAGATTTATTTTTATGATTGCAGACACCTCCAAAACAAATCAACAGTCAATTGCAATGCATTTTCAGATGTAAAAGCACCATTAATTACTGTTAATGGTACTTCTCTAATGTATGTAAATACATCATCTGTACCAAAGCTCTTGGCAGTTACTTCTTCTTTCCAGACAGTTTAAAGATCTTATTAATATTCACAACAAGTAGAAGGATAAACATGTTGTTTTGATGAATGGCAATTGGAGACACACTGTGTTTGGACTGAGAGTAGATAGTAGCTCATTGGCAATAACTCACAGCCCTACATGAATCAGTATGTGAAACAGAGACTACGTTTCAAGCGATATTGAGAGCATCTGAAGGACTTTACTCCAGGGTACCTTCGTCTAGAAACCTTTTCACTCTCACATCTTTACCTATTTAATTGTTTGTCCTAGCATGTGTATACTCTTGCCGGGGTAAGCATTATTTTTAATTCACTTTATTGGAAGTGACTGGCAAGGACTTTTTCAGGAATACATTGGTAGAACAATGTTTCTTATTGATTATGTCCTTTCATCTCTGCTTGAGCTGTAATATTACTGCTGCTGCTTTAAGAGGGAAAAAGTCTATGCTGGTGCATTTTGCTAAATTTCCCCTCACAAATTCAAACAAGGTGAATGCCTTAGAGACTCACTTGTAGGATTTTCAGCCACTTAAATATAAAATGTGACAACTGGCAGAATTGATATTTCAACATCTGGATCCTGCTTAAAGGCCATCGTCATGTCTGGGCATAAAGAAAGAAAAACATATATTGTGCTCAAATGGTTTGTGATGTTTTGTTTTTGTAGCATACAAGATTCAGATTTTTCCTCCTTTGCTTGTACTAAAAAGTTTGTAGTTGTTTTTCTAAAGGTCAACTGCTCATCCTATATTTCATAGGAAAACTCTTTTCTCCCCTATGATGATAAGGAGATAAAAGATCAGGGCTCCATGTGAGCATATCAACATATATACAAATTGTATTGTCTATAAAAGACAAGTAAAAATAGGCACGGTCTCTAAAGTTGTAGGAAGAATTGAATGCATTGATAGTAACAGAGTTGTAGGAGTGATTGCTCAAATTCAGTAAGCACTGTGGAAATGTTAGCATTGGGACAAATAGCTTTAGAAGAAAAGCTATCTATATGTTTGCTGCTAGAATTCCATAGTTAGGGGTCTCCTCAAAGTAAAGGAATGTTTGCCAGCTGGCAGCAATTGTAAATCTACTTTTCAAAAAATGAATTGTCTTAAGTGATGTCACACAAGTTGGAACTTTTGCTTGTTTTTCACCAGGTCATTTATTATCACACATGTGTATACTTAATAAAGAGAATGGTTACAAGAAGCAGGCAGGAGCCAAGGCCCAGGCTACAATGAATAATCATCAAAATGACAGGAAGCAAAGGCATAAGGATTCATGTTATGCCAGATGGAAACTCACCATGATGTTGGTGGGTGTTTTAAGTGTAAGACCAGCCAGTATTCCTGTATAGTACTCTGTGATCCTTGAAGTACTGCCAAGTACTGGATTTTTGTACCACTCTGTGAGCCACATGCAGAAGTCAGAGTAAGTTGCTTTATACTGCACTCCACAAATGAGAAGCAAATCTCAGTGGCTTCGCCAACTGCAATTTTTCATCCTTGTAGACCTCACAGTGGTTCCAGGTACTATTCAGGGAAGATTTTCTCCATGAGGAGGTTCAGTCACTCCATCTATTGCTGCCTTGTGTCATCGTTATGTCAAGCTTTCAGGACTCACTACTATTCAGTAGAGGTTGACAACATGACACGTAAGCTGTGAGGTGGTATGTGTTAACCAGTGATCCACTGGTCTAAACCTGTGGACCAGACCTGACCATGTGGCCCTGGACAGCTGCAAAGAGAGCTCGAAACGTGGCCTTCCATGCATAGAGGAGTGGGAGAGGAGCAGAGCTGTTGGTGAGAAGGGGTTTCTTGTGGGTTGTGTTACTCATTTCTGAGAAGCCAAATCAAACTTCATCCTCTTGGGTGGAGATTTGGCACAGTAGTTACAGTGCCACTTACAACATTGTATCTTTTAACAAAAGGCCTGTGTTAAGACACAAATCTGTTCCCAGTTGAGCTTCCTGCTGATGTGCTTGCACAACCTGGGAAACAGTGGTGTAGCTCATGTTGTTGAGTCCCAACTATCCATCTGGTAGACTCAAATTGAGTTCTCAAGCCAGTGATTCGGCCTGACCCCACTTTGGTTGTTGCAGGTGTTTGTATAGTGAACCAGTGCATGTGAGATCTCTGTTCCCCTCTCTGCCCTTCAAACAAGTAAAATCAAAAACACACTTCTTCCAGGATGCAGACAGGAGTTAGCAGTGATGGCTGTTAAGAGAGCTGAAACACTTCTGCCATCCCTACACTCCTCTCATAAGCCAGGGCCCTGGGAATTTGGATGTTCTGCTTATTGATCAGTGCTTTGCTGGTGGAAATATTTGCTTTGTGTTAGGATCTCTCCTGGGCTTAACATTTTTTTTTCTCTTTAAGATTTTCTTTTTTTTATTGGAAAGTCAGATATACAGAGAATAGGAGAGAGAGAAGATCTTCTGTCTGATGATTCACTCCCCAAGTGACTATAATGGCCAGAGCTGAGCTGATCCTAAGCCAGAATCCCACAGCTTCTTCTGTGTGCGTGCTTCTTCTTGTACATGGGTGCAAGGTCCCGAGGTTCTGGGTTGTTCTTGACTGCTTTCCCAGGCTACAAGCAGGGAGCTGGATGGGAAGCAGGGCCACCGGGACACGAACTGACCCCCATATGGGATCCCAGCATGTGCAAGGCAAGCCACTAGGCTACTACGCAGGGCCCAGTATATCTCATGAGCTTAATGGTTTTAACTTACATTACTCCAGATTATCTTTGATTTGAGGGGAAGTAGCTTTTACATTGGCCTATTATCAGACTGATGACAGCATATTAAAAATGTTATCTCCAATTTCTCTGAAATTTATGTCTTCTCCTTATGTCCATGCAACAAAACTATTAGAAGTTTTCCACGACTGTGACAGAGAGGGGTGAAATATACTAGCAAAGGTTTCAGTAAAAGCTGAATGTTGTTTTTTGATCCTTGTGTGAGGCTCATGGTATCAAAGCCTTTTCTAGTTCAAGACATTCTTGTCTGTGGCCTTGAAGTGTTGTTCAAGGACAAATGCAGATCAGCCCCCACTGGAGCGCAGCCATTTCAGTTCAGTTTTCAATTAGATGGAATTTTCTAGTGAGCGGTACTTTCTACCAATTATCTTTGATGAGGGGACCCAGCCTTAGAATGTTCTCAAGTCAGGGATGTCAGTGAGATAGAATTCTGGCATGAATAGAGACTAGTGAAGAAAATCGTGTGAAAAGGTCTTTGGTCAAATTCTTCGACTAAGTGTTTGCTCAAATGACTTGAAATCAATTATGTTTGCTGTTTAGGTATTTATGGGGAGTAATTGTTTAAGGCTCTGTACTAGGTACATTGGTAATCACCAAAGCGTGTGACTAGTGTTGTTGTAGTGCAACACACTAAACCACCTCTGCTGATGTTCACAGCATGTACATATCTGATTGCATGTTTGTCCCTGCTGCTATGGCTTTTGATTCAGCCCCCTGCCTTGGGCATGCAGCACATGATGACACAAGTCCTTGGGTTCTTGTCTTCCGTGTTGGAGACCATGATACAAAGTTCCTGGCTCCAACCTGTTTCAATCTGACTGTTGCAGGAATTTAGGGAGTGAACCAGTGCATGAATGATCTAGCTCCTTCTATGTCTTACTAATCTATCATACTGCCTTTCAAATAAATAAATGTTATGAAATGTGTTAGTGCCACAATAGTCCTCCCCATCTATGTCTGTTACTTACTACTGATTGAGAAATAAAAATATAATGGTAGTACAATGGAGTTAATATTTCATATAACCACATATAAATTTTGTTTCAGCATATTCATTAGAATTTTTCTATTTTATTATTACTTCTATTGACCTCTCACTGTGCCTAATTTATAAACTCAAACTGTCTTATAGTATAGATATATGGGGAAGTGTTTAGTACAGAAATAACTCAGAACTGTGTAGTTTCAGGTGTCCGCTGTGGTTCTGGCAATAGATTCCTTATGGATAAAGGGGGAATACAAATGAGAGTTAAGGCATTTGGAGAAAGAGAAAAATATAGTAAAATGTATGATCAAGTATTTTTTAGGTTGATTTTTTTTTTAGGATAAAATGTTATAGAATGTAAGTTGAAAAAAAATCACTCAGACTTGTTGCAAGTGCAACAGGATTAGGAAATGCTCTATTGATTGAATAATCCAGGAAAAGAAAGTCTGCAGGGTGAGTGTCCAGCATTTAGTCAAACTTTTATTTGCTGCTCAAATAAATGCCAAGCTTTGCCTTGAACTCTTAATGGTTACAGGGTAGGGGAGAAAGCAATGACCAGTATCTTCAAAAGGCAAAACGCAGAATCAGTCTAAGGTTCCACAGCACATTGATTCCAAGTGGCCTTCAATTAATTTCTAATTGGAACCTCCTGATAATTCTTTTAGAAAGCAATTAAAATCGTTGTGGAAAATATTAGTGTGACATTGAATCATAACTACTTTGAGAACATTCAGTCCGTGGGGTATTTAATTATCTCTTAAGAGCTTACATTTTTTAATTAGACAATTCTTGCATGTTTTAATTGATATCATCTGTATTTAGCTTTTACTATGCTTTTTGAAAACTGTAGAGATAATACATAAATGCATTTTCACCACTTAAAACTCAAGGATTCCAGAAAAGTAAGTCCATTAACCTGTCTTCTGCCTCCTATGCGTCAGTCCTACTAAGAAGTGATAATGATTTAAAGTCAGTTATGGATTGTTTGATACATATTTGTATGGTTTTACTTTTGCTGACCCTTAGGGAACATATCTGGGTTCCAAAGTGTGTGATTAGCCTATTGGCATAAGGGTATCTCAAAAGGAGTTAAGGAAGGGCAATAGAAAGTTCTGGGACCAAGCAATTGTCATAAGGTGGTACTAGAAAATGTCAATTGGAATTTGTCCACAGGGTTGTCACTGCAAGAGTCAGAGTTTATGTGTCTGTGCACTGAGCACTGAGCACGTGACATTCAGTGAGCTACTGATCAGAAGTATAGGCTTAGTAACAGTGTCTAGGTTGGGTATAGCCTATATATTTGCCATTCATAGTGTGGATTTACAAGATGAAGTTAACATTTGCATTGCCAAATGGTGCATCTATGAGACTGTCTTTGGGGAAAATACTGTGTCTGCCACACATTTTCACCGTCTATGACCTCCTGAGAAAAGGATAACACCATGTCATAAAAACGATTCTGCTTAAAACCGACTGATCCTATTGATCATAAATGTGTTAGGGAGTTTCAGAAATGCTTTTAGGTAAGTTTTTGTTTGTTTTGGAATAAATAATTTAAAGGAGAGCCCTTGCAGATATTTTTTTTCTTTATAAACGAATAAATGCATAAGGTGTCTGTGAAAGGAGTAGCCTGCATGTGTTTTGAAAGATCAGGTTAGGATTTAGAAAGGGGATCTGACTGGACTTAGAACCACATGGACTTGTAAGATGACATTTGGAACAGAGTTGATGGAGGATGGGAGCTAGTTCTGGAGCTGATGGATTGAAGTGGGCAGATGTGAGAAGTCATCAACAGTACAAGGTGTTGCTGCTGTCAGACTGGCGGGGTCCACGGGGGAGTCAGAGTTCCTCAGAATGTCTTGGACTTGTCAGCTTTGTGTATGTGGATCAATAGTTGCTGGATCAATGCTGGAAAAAAAAACAACAAGAAAATTGAAAAGAGAAGGCGACTGTTTGGTAGGTGGTAGAGATTTGATCATTAGAATGAAATAATAGGCCTCTATTTTATACCCATACCCTGTGTCACCTTGCATCCTTGCATCATCCTCATCTCTCAGAAAGGAAAACTGAAGCTGACTAAATGTTTCAGCCACTTAATGTTGTAATAACATCATGTGACAATTGTTCCAGTGGAAACTTGAGTCTTTTGGTTCTGATTTCTCCCCACTGTCTGCCCTTTCCTTTGGCTCTCTCCTAACAAAGGAATTTGCTTCCCTAATCATTATTTTGGACACAGCATGTGATTATACTCATTGTCTGTACATTCATGTCTGTTGGTGTTTAGAAACAAAGTGTGGAATAGTGAAATTAGATCAGTATTCTGGTCCAAGCTGGGGCAACTAACTCATGATCTTTGTCATGACCTTTGTGCTGTGCTTGGGTTCTCTGGAGGGCTGTGGAATGATTTACCCCAGAGGTTCCTTTCAGCTGTAGAATTTGATAGTTTTATTTTTGAAGGCTTCAGATGCATTTTAACATCTCCAAAGTATACTTAGATGTGCAAGACTGGTTCCATTGTGTTATTTATTTCATCACACATGTTTTGCATGGGCTGTTTTAATGCATAAAAGCTTACAAGCATTTCTTGTCAGCAGTGACAAAAAATAAAGCCCCAGATTCTCACCCTTGCAGTTCTTGAGGTATTACATATTACAGACTCTCTTTGTGTACCCTGAAGACATAATGTTGTGTAGTTCATGGGAAGATGAAGAAAGAGATCCATATCAAGCATGGGTTCAAATGGAATTGTGATTTCAGAATAGATGGTACTGCTGAAATTGCTTTTAAAAATGTAATTTACACCTTCTCATGACTCCTTTGATACCATACAAGGCACATTTCATATTCTCACCATTTGGAAAACCAGAATTTGGTTTTCCTCCCATAGTAATGGGTGATGGATCCTAATCCACAATAGGATGTAACTGATGCAAACATTTCTTGGAGTGATTTAAAATCCCAACTTCTGAACTCCTAAATGCATTTGGTAAGCTTGTAACTTCCACTGCTCTGCTTCTAAACTGGTTCTATCTGCTATACAGTGAGGATTTCTGCTACATCCTGGGAATGGGACAGTCTGAACACTATTCTGTCTTAGGATGATTTTTATGATGTACAAGATATTAGTGGATTTCCTTGTGTTTTAAAAAAATTTTTTTTTTCATTGAAAAGGTAGCTTTTACAAAGTACAGGAGAATCAGTAAGATTTTCCTTCCAGTGTCCCCAAATGACCAGAACAACTGGAGTTGAGCTTATCTGAAGCTAGGAGCCAGAATCATCTTCTAAGTCTCCCATATGAATGAAGGGTCAAAGTGCTTTGAGCCATTCTCCACTACTTTCCCAGGCATTAAGCTGGAAGCTGGATGGGAAATGAGGTAGCTGGGACATGAACTGGCCTCCATATCGGATGCTGGTGCTTGTAGGCAGAGGATTAGCCAGTTGAGCCATCATGCCATCTCTAGATATGACTGGATTTCTAATTCCAAGTAACATATACATTTTAACCTCTTCCTCCATGCCACAAAATTTTGGCAAGTAAACATAGTTGAACTTGAAATCTGTGCCTGAGTGCTTCTCTCCATTACATGTTGCTGATAGGTAAGGATGATAAAGATAGATAAGGTAGATGCCTACTTATTTTCCTGCTGTGGAGAAGAGTGACAGAGAGGCCTTAATAGAGAACTGTATCTTCTTAGTTAACTTCAGTGTCCTTTCGCTTTAACATGAGCAGTTTATAAATTTGACTTGCTATGGTTTGAGCTTTTCAGGAAAAAATTATAAATATGATGTAAATAATCACTACAGTACAGAAATTCCAAAGATCAGAATTTATAAAATCAAAATTTATCCTTGTATTATGAGAATTAATGACTACAATCATGTTTACGATGCTGTTTTCTCATAGACTTATATCTTGAGGAAGAAATAATAACTATATGCTAGGATTTAGATTATACTGTATTTGAATGTCACATATAGATTACTTATAGTTTCAGAGGCATTTTATGCTTTGAAAGCTGTAGGTTTAATATACTATATACATTGGCATCCAGGGAACCAAAAGGAAGTATGAGTTTGAATTACAATTGCTTTGGAGGATGTTTTAATGTCTCCTTTAGCAGTTTGTATGTATTTACAGATGCATATATGTGTGTTCTTTAGCAGTTTTGCTGTTTTGTGAATGTTGTTTAGTTGACTTTTAGTACTTAATAGCCATTTTTTAAAAAGCCAATAAATTTTTTTAAAAAGCCTTTCAGTTTTATTATTATTATTATTATTTTTACTGAATCCTAAGAAAAAATTCTTCCTTTTCCCTCACAGGGATCTTATTTTGATTTGCCTACTGATAACGCGTAGTATTCTTTCTTTGATTTTCTGTGTTCCTTAGTTGGCTTTTATGATTGGTTGGGTGTGGAATTCTTGACCAGCAGTCTAATTACATTTCATTATCAAGTCACAGAATAACATTGTGGGTTCACAGTGTTTTGTCCTACATAGAATATGTCCTTGTATTTTCTAAGAGTTACTCAGAATAGGACCGAGTATAAAAGTTTTTCAACAGAAGCTAATATGTGAGCTAGGATGACACATTTTGCTTTTTTCTCAGGTTATTCATTTTGTATTTCTGAAGAAGAAAAAAGTCAACTTGCTGAGAACCCACTTTGTTTCTGGTACTGTGCTGGCTGTGGCTGAGTTAGCTACAGTATCATAGATAACCTGGTTGTTTTCTTTCATTCCTTTCCGAGAAACTACTACTCATTAAGTCTTTCACTGTAATCTTACGGAAAAAGAAATGTTTCTTTACCGGTTGAGTGTTTAGGATTTAGTTTCAAAGGTAAGGATACTCTTTTGCTGATTATTAATAGCTGTTATCATTGCCTGTGATGTCCACTTGGACCTTTATTTGACCAAGTAACAATTGACTGGGCAGTGTAGCCATCCCAGTGCCAAGTGGTTGGCCAGCAGTTTGAGCATAAGGTGGGTAGCACTTGGTTCTAGGACTGCTGTCACATATGACCTTCATGAGGCCAGGACAGTGATAAAGCGGCTAAGCTGGTGCTGGAATCCCATATGGTTGTCAATTGGAGTCCCTGTAGTTCCATTTCCAATCTAGTTCCTTGCTGATCTGCCTGGGAGAGCAGCAGAAGCTGGTCAAAGTCGGGGCAACCATGCTCATCTCTGGTCATTGTAGCAATTTGGGGAGTGAATGAAAGATGTCTCTGACAACTACTCTCCCTAAAACTCTATCTTTCCAGTAAAAGTAGAGTGATCTTCTTAAAAAGTGATACCTTCAAACCCACAAATATTTGTTTCTTTATCATTTGGGAAGGCAAGTCTGAAGCAAGCTTGAGCAGGGCCATCCACCCCTCTAAGAGTGATTCCTTTATTATCTCTTCCATCTTTTAGTGACTCCTATTACAGTGCACTCTAATTTCAGTCTGTTTCTGCTTTGAATGAACTCCCTCTAGTGTTCCATATCCAAATCCCTCTCCACTTTGTCAATGACACAGAGCTAGATTTAAGGTGCACTCTAGGTAAGGTTTTTGTTGTTTTTGGTCTTGAGTTACTCATTTAATTACATTGGCAAAGACATTAAGATCAAATAAGAACTGGTTCAGATTTGGAAGTATGATACACCACACGACTCTCTCAAGTAGTTCATCCTGTATGGTTCTCTCCAGGGCTCCAACTACCAATAGTTCCCTGGGACAGACTGCTAAATCTCAGTAGTTCTTGGCGTAGGCACCCTTGTATATGATCTACATCCATATCCCTGCCACCCACTCTGCTGTTTATTCCAGGCATACTATTACATTTCTATGGAAGTATATTCCAAATTTGAAATGGGCAAAATATAATCTGGAAGATATTTGGAAAAGCACATGAAATGCATTGAATAAAGCATATGGGTTTGGACCTATACTTGATTGCATTCCCCCTCTCTAGACCGTACCTTGTAGATTGGAGACCAAAGCTCTCTGTTGTGCCATCCTGGCATCTGTATCTTTTCCTGAGAAGTGGAATAGTCTATTTCTAATCTCACTAATGGAGTTACAGCAGAATTCATTCTTTCTGGGTTGTTGACTGATGACCTTCGTTCCTTAGTACACGGGACTTCTATATTGTGCAACTTGCTTTGTCTAATTCAGCAACTGAGAAGGATGGAGTCACAATCGTTCATAAAAGTATTTGTTAAACGTCATTCATGAAGTCTAGCTCCTATTCTAAAGTAGAGGGGATGACAGAGTGTGAATAGCAGGAAGTTAGAATCATTAGGAGCCATGGTAGAAGCTGTCACACCCCAGAACTCTCGCCCCCAAACCATTTGTTTTCAGAGTATTTTCTGATACTTGCAATTGGGGTCTATACTAACCCTTTTGTGCACTGCAGGGTCAGATTGGCCTACAGTCTTACCAGGTTGCAGTGTGGGCTTTGGAAACCACACACAGCGACAGTAACAACACTGGGATAAAAACCTCAATCACCTGAGATCCTGGAGAGTCATTATGTCCTGAATTATGTTGCTACACGATTACACATGAACTATAGAGCTTCAGAAATAAACCACTCTGGTAGGCCAGCAGGGAACAATATGAGCAGTCATTTAGAATGTGCTACAGCAGGGAGAATAGCTAAATGGCAGCTCTTTGAAACTGCTTTACTAAACTACAGTTTGTGTAGCCTCCTTGTAATAAGCTGTAGCAGCTACACTCTCATTTCTTCTTCTAAACACCCAGTTCTGAAAGCACCATTTCAGGAAGATATTCTTGGGAGAACATGGAACATCATTTCTAGGCATTTCCAATTCTATATAATTAGAATAGAAAGACTTTCAAGTCGGCTTCAGGTTTTAGCTTGTTATATAAATAAGTTCACAGGAATCTCAAATGCTTTACAGAAATCTGACAGCAACTATAAAAGGCTTTTGAACATTTTTGTTGCCAAAGTCCCAGGGATTGCTGGAATCTTAAATAGCCCGTTTTAAGCTCCAATTCAGAAGCTTTTTGTCATGTTTAATAATGTGGTGAATAATTCCTTTTCTGTTAGTCATTTCCTCTTTTATAATCCACAAGAATCTTTGAGCCATGGAATGGATATTTTCTGGAGCTATAAATTAAAGGTCCTTTCGATCCCCAACTTAAAATAGCTTTTTAATGTACCACTTCTGTAAATCCATTTATCTGGGCCTAAAAAGATTCATTAAAACACACTTACATGAAAGTGTTAGATCAGATATACATCCAGCTCAGAAACTGATAATTTTGAAAGGAGAGTACCAGGGAAGACATTAGATGCTCTTGTGTACAGGGGTAAGTTTAATTGGAAGGAAAGTATTTTTATTTGTAGAAGAGATGAAGTACCTTTCTTCCACTCAGTTTTCAAGAAAGAGGAACAAAAGAATGTAAGTCCAGGGTTCAGTGACCTCTCCCCACCTGCTGGTACATAATTAGTGTTCATGAGATCTGTGAACTTTGGGAGGAAAAATATTGCAGCTTAGTAACTTCTAAGTAGAATTTAGTCTTTATTTCACCTATGAATGTATTGATAAAACGACTATAGCCCTGTCAGCATTTGTGACTTCAAAGATACTCTCAAATCATAAGCGTACCAAACTAACATTTTTGCTTAGAATTCCTTTGAAAATAACTTACTGGGTTTGTCATTGGGTCTTGTGATTAAGTGTTTTTAGAAAAAGTGTGTATGTTTTGAAGTATTTTGACAGTTGTATCTCAGTACAGTTTGTTTTCTACTACTATGGACAATACTATATAATGTTACATTCTTAGAAAGAATGCATAGAGCTTCATTTGGTAGCCAGAGATGTTCAGCAGTACACAGACTCACACATACACACTTACAAGATGCACACTTACAAACACGGGGATATTAAAAGTATTCAGGAAGAGTTAAGGAGATCTGGCACTTCTTGAATTGATGTTGCATTTTTTTAAACTCTCCACCAACTCTGTGAAGCAAAAGTTATTATCCATATTTTAAAACATTTCAGATAAAAAATTTAGGGGGCCTGGTAACAAATTCCCTAAGATGATGCCCTGCAACAGTCACCTCTTTTTGGCCTCCACCCCCTTGTTAAATTTCCTCTCACAGCACATCACATTGATGCCTTGGACCAACAGAATACACTGGAAGCATCACAGTACCTCTCTTGAGGCAAGGTATGCCATCACAGCTTGCTGACTTTGGGGAGAACAGTCACCATTTCTCTGAGAAAATGGAAGCAGCTCTTTGGGGATCCTCTTAGCATAGAACAAGTTCTCCCAGTATCTAGTGCCACTTTGCCAATCTTGAAAGCGACCTGTCTTTGAGCAGCTACTGCACCCCTAGTAAATCTGCAGATGGTAAATATCAGGTTCAGCTCCCCCAGGACTGAACCAGAATGCTTCAGCTAAGTAGCTTCTGGAATCCATGACCCACAGGATCAGTGGAAGGTGGTCATTATTGGTGGTTGTATTAAGCCAGGGAGTTTGAGCTGCAGGATGTAAAGCGGCAACAGATAGATTACACAGATGGTGTGTATGCTCGTAGTGCTGGGCGGCAGGTTAGGGATTCAGTTACTGCCCATGAAATTGCCACTTTGCCTGCTTAGCATGTCAGAACCTTGAATCTGTTCATTTCCTGTTCTGTGATTGTGTGGACCTGAACACTGATGATGTAGCTGATCATTCATTTCCTTGCTTGTGCTCATTAAATTCCAAAATGGAATAAAAGCATCTAACTCAAATACCAGGTGAAATTTTACTTCTAATGCAGGTTCTGCATGGTGTCAGGAGTGTTTTAATCCTCCTGAGGGTAATCAAAAGCCTAATGCCACAGAAAGCAGATGAAAAGTTCACTTGATTTTAATAATCCCCTTGTCACATAGTATTGTTCCCATTTTATAGCTGATTTGATTGAGTTCGGTATGCAAGGGACTTGCCTGAATTGACATGGGTTTTCTCTGTGAAAAGTAAAAGGAGAGCCTGCTACCTCTGTAAGGGTATCCTTTCCTGCTGACTGAGAAGATATTAGCAGGAAAGAATCACCAAGCTTATTTGAAAAACCTTTGTTACAAGTGATGCCCTTCCTGCTTACATTGATGTGAACATATCTGAGGTTTTTAATTTTAAGGTGAGGGATGAAGGGCTGGGTTAAAGATCATTCTGTGTTTGAATTTACATTTTCAAATTGGGGAACGTTGTGTGCATGCAAGAATGAATTGTTCTGTGGATTATCCTTTGACCTTTTGGTGACATTAAAAACAAAATAAAACCAAGCAAAATAATACATCTCCACAGTGTTCTAATCCTGTTTATATAAAAGCAATTTAGATAGCAAACACTGATTGTCCATGTTGATCTTTCATCTGATTTTTAAATAACACTTTCATTATGGTTGCTACAGTAGATTGATTGCCAGTTAGGAATATTCAGAGACAACTCTGATATCAAAATATACTTGAACTTTTAAGCATCACTTCGAGAGAGAGAGAGAGAGAGATTGGGTACTTTGAGAATTACTGTAACTTTGTTACTATGTGCTAATATTAAACATGTTCTTTAAAAGTGCTTCATTTAAATATTCAATTCCATACTACAAAATTTGCATACTGCCAGGGGTCTTAGAAAAGAGATAAACAAAAATAATACTAAAAATACATTGTTTCAGAGTAAAAGTATTTGTCACTCAAGCCTGTTCCTAGATTTAATTACTCCATTTGTTCAAAGATAGTATAATTCACATAGTAGGTCAGCAACTCATCATAAAAATAATCTTATGTGATGCATGACATTTACCAAAAGTGGTCATAACTTATTACCAATCCTGTGTGTCTTTCCAGAGTTGGACCAGGCATCATCCGAATGTGGTATCTCCCATCTCTCCCCAACCTTCTCTTGAACCTGGCTGGAACTTAGGGTAGCCCATATGAACAGGAGAAACCCAGCACCTGCTCATATGTGTGCCCCTTTCTCCTCTTCTCCCTTCATCTCTTTGGGATGCCTTGCCTAGGAATCTACCCCTCGTGTTGTAAGGGAAGTCCAATCATAGCAGCCTCGATGACTTAAGTTCAGAATTCACTGGCAGCCAGCACCAAGCACATGAACTTGCCAGCCATCTTTTAAACTTTTCTATGTGTTTAACTCAGATCTACCCAGATAATCACTTACACTCAGCTAAAGAGGGATTTTCATCACATCTAAAAATCCTTCCACAGAAGTGTCTAGATTAGTAATTCGTTGAATAATTGAAGATTTTTTTCTTTTCTTAGGCCACAAAAGCCATCATACAGTTCATAAAAATGTCATCATTTGTTCTTGGATTTTCAAATCTTTTTCTCTCATTATGCGAGATAAGTCAAAGCTGGAACCTTGGGGTGGGTACATACTTGTGTTAATTCTCCTTTTGTAAACTTGCTTCAGTAGCATTCAAGTAGTGACATGTCTAAAATTATGCGTGCAGTTCAAGCGCCTGAGTAAGGTTGGGGAACCTTGGTTTTGTCAGGGAATTTTACTACCTGCTATGAGTTGGGCTTCAGCTTGAAAAAGCATACAAGCCTTGATTTGAATGAAGGTGTTTATTTCTTTAAACATCTTACAAAATCTTATGAAATAGTGTGACTTTCCCCAGTACTTTCCTGTACCTGTTAATCTGAATGTTTTCTTTCTCTAGCCTGTTGATATGAAAGATTAAATCATGTTTAACAATCCACCAATTTACACAACTGAAATAAACCCTACTTGGTTGTGGTGTGCATTGCTGAATTTGGCTGACTCTGTTTGTTCAGGAGTTTTACACCTAATGACTGTGAGATAGCTGGGTTTCTAGTTTTTATTTTTTGTAATGTGTTGTGCAAAGTCTTTTTTTTTTTTTAGTTTTATTATGGGGTAATTATGTTATCACAGAACAATGGAACAATTTCTGTGTTTGAGTTGTCTCCAGAGGATTATAGAAAATTGTTTCTTTCTTAAATGTAGCAGCACCCAAACTTCAAGCCATCAAGGTTTTATGTTTTCTTTTTAGAACCTTACTGTTTATGATAGAATTTCTTGAACAAATTTAGATATTCAGATTACATTTCTGTTTGTATGCATTCAGTGTATTTGCTTCTTTCAAGAAAATGGTCCAGTTTATCTTAGCTCTTATATGTGAGACAATAGTTTTGTTCATAATATTGATTTATATTCTTTTTTAATCTGTGAGATCAGTGTTAATGACACCTCTTTCATCTCTAATATTATTAAGGTGTATGATTTTTGTTAATCTGACTAAAAGTTTACCAATTTGCAGTAATTTGAAAAAAATATGAGATGTTTGTTTCTCCCAGTTGATTTGTTCCCTGTTTGGGCTTACATAAGATCTTGTTCCCGGAGTCTGTGTCAGCTCTCAAGTTCTAATCACTGTTACTACAGTAAAGCTCCCTTCATGTGGTTATGAGATATTAGAAAATGGTCTGTTTCTTTCTTTTTGAAAAAAATTTAACTAATTTTTTAATTGGAAAATCAGATTTACAGAGAAAAGAAGGGACAGAGAGAAAGATCTCCCATCTACCGGTTCACTCCCCAAGCGGCCACAACGGCTGGAGCTGAGCCATTCCAAAGCCAGGAGCCAGGAGCTTCTTCTGGGTCTCTCAGGCAGGTACAGTCCCAAGGCTTTGGGCCATCACTGACTGCTTTTCCCAGGAGATGGAAGGGAGATGAAAGGGAAATGAAACAGCTGGGATATGAACCGGTGCCTATATGGGATCTCAGCACATGCAAGGTGAAGACTTAAGCTGCTAGGCTACTGCACTGAGCCCCGTCTGAGTTTCTTAAGTAAGCCTCAGTTCTAGGGTTATAATCTCCTCAGGTGTCTGTTCGTCCTCTTGCGTCCCCTAACATTAGAATGGACATAGAGAAAAATACATTCTCTATGTTTTCTAGTCTCTGGTTGGATCAACCGTTCTTTGGATGCCACTTCAGTTTCTGTCTCTCTAGTCACATTGACTTTGTGAGTCTGTGCCAGAATTGACTAATTGCCCATCTCTCAACCCAGATCAAACTAGCGAAGCAGTTTCCCTGGAAGGTAGGTCATCTTAGAGAGAGCAATCTGGGAAGTGTGCGAAATAATTACCATTTCCTTCCCCTGTGCAGATTCTTCTCGCACCCTCACTGAGAGCTTGACGGGGTTCCTGGAAGTAAAACACATAACAGTGTGGAACCTTGGCTTTTTCACTCGCCAGCCAGAGTTTGCTGTCAGTAACTAGGTTCTTAGGCTTTAACTCCAAGTATGTTCATCTCGAATGTCATCCTGAGTTACCGCTCTTGTCCTAGTTAACTATCATGGTAGGTTTAAGCAGCATTTTGGAAAATTAAATTATTACCCCCCCCCACACACACACACAATCTAGTCTTCTTATAGATATCCTAATATGTTTTGCACCTTTTCTTTCAGCTGCTAGGGATATGCTTTTGTGTAGATCTCATTTTTCAGAGAAGCAAAATGGATCTTCTGGACTTTTCTGTGCTTAATCTCTGCATGGTACTCAAGTATAGGAATTAATGTAATATATACTCACATAAAAGAATGTCAGAATTCAAAACCACCACAGGATCTGGTTGGGTGCTTGCCTTAAGACTGATGAAGAGGGTGTGTCAGTTTAACTTAATTTTACGACCACTTCAGCGCTCCTATGATCTGACAAGTCAATTTGCCCACACCTCATCATCTGTATTTAGTTTGCATTTGTTCATCACATCACATACTGCATGCCAACAACTGTGGTGGTCACCGCATGAACATCTGTGAACTCAGAGTTCTGTTTGCAGAGTTTGTTACAGGAGTGTCATCCATCAGCATTCCACAAGGTCGCCAAAAAACCTGTTTTTCAAATAATGCTGTGCTCTCAGGCCCACTGCACTGTCGCATCAGCAGGATCTAGAGAATTTCTCAAAATACATTTGTAGCACTAATGTATGAGGTTGAGGACTTGTGTGGGGGTGACTTCTCATGGTAGTGTTGCAAGGCATTTTGGGGAACTGACTAGAATTAGGTGATTCAGGACAAAACAGTTTTGTGCAGTGACTGAGAGGTGAAAATATTGAAATAGGTCTTGTTGAATAAATGGATTGCTTTGCTAAGTAGGCTGTTGAGGTTGATTGTCCTTGTTTGTTTAGAAACAGCTATTTCCCCAGAGCAGGTAGCTGAGTTGATTTTGCTTGTGGTCAGTACAAATGAAAATATGCCTCGTTCCAGAATTTTCATAAAGCAATAAAAACTATTTGTAGTAGTCACAGGTCATTGAAGTTGAATTCTTCCAGTGTAGCCATAAGGAGGATTTAAATTGAAGATTAAAATCCTTACCATGTTAAATGAAGAAAAGGAAATATTCTCTTGCTTGCTACTGTAATTGTTTATATAATTTCATAATGTGAAGAAATAGTTTTTGTTACTCTAATGTATTTCGCTTGTTTTTTTTTTTTGGCTTAGGAATGTTTATTAGAGTTTTTTTCCTGAAACTATTTTATATTCCTTTCTAATGAAAGCCATTTTTAAAACTGTTGCCACTGCAGCCATCCTCACTAAATTTGCTAAGATGCGTGTTTTCGTTGTAGGCTAACCTACGAGCTGGGCACCAATGCTATGGCTATCTATTAAAAACTTGTTTTCAGTGGAGTTAAGCCAGAAAATGTTTCTAGGTTATTGCAGTAGACTCCAAGTGATTGCCTATTCTCTATTTTATTTTTTTAAATATTTTTTTTTTTGAAAGACGGAGGTAGAGAGACAGGAAGACAGAGACATATATTCCATCCACTGGTTCATGCCCCCAATTCCTGCCACAGTAGAACTGGGATCAAGCTGAAATCAGGAGCCAGTAACTTCTGGATCTCTCATGGGGATCCAGGATCTCAAGCACTCGCACTCAAGCCATCACTTGTTGCTTCCCCAGGTATGTTAGCGGGTAGCTGAGTTGAATGTGGGGTAGCCGGTACTTGCAACATCTCCCCTCTCAATCCACCAAGGAATGTTGGCATAACAGTGACAGCTTCACCCACTAAACTAAAATTCAAACCTTGTTCTCTATTTTGATAGATACATCCCTTCTCAAATTAACTGAAACAGCTGGGCTATTGTCTTGTTATTTTTTAAATCATGCTTTTTGCTATAGATTCGGCTTTGTTATAGATACGTTTTTAAAAGGTCATGATCACCATTCAGAAATTTGCAAAAGGAAACAGAACATTTATCTTGGTATGTCCACAAGATAATGTGGCTTCCTCCTCCCAGATGTAAGACACATTAGGCAAGCATTATGATAAATGTTAAGCCGTTCATTCCTTAACTATTCAATGTATAACTGATGTGCCTGGAAATGAATATCCCTGGTGCTGGACTTCGAGATTTGAGGGTTTAGTGGTGAAGAGAATAGAACCAGTGTCCATCATCGAGGAGTTTATAATCTGAGGGATAGAAATGTTCAGCAAAGAACATAAATTTAGCATTAGCCTTCTGCTAAGTGATGTTGGAGGAGCGATATTTAATGTTCTAAAAGTGTGTGGGGTAGACATTTGGTTTAACCATTGTCGTGCTGCTTGGGATGCCTGCTTCCCTTACCAGAATCTCTGGATTCCAGTTCTAGGTGTGCTAAACCCAACTTCCTGTTCATGCACACCCTGGGAGACAGAAGATGACCACTAAAGGTCTTGTGTCCCTTCCCTGCGTGTGGGAAAACTCAGATTGGGTGATTGGATCTGTTCCAGCCCTGGCTGCTATGAGGATTTCGGCATTTGAGGATTGAATCAGGGGATAAGATGGGAGAATGTCTGTCTCTTTCTGTCTTCCTGCTCTCCAAATACCATTTAAAGAAGAAAAAAAGTGCTTAAGCATTTACCAGGTTATGAAAGATAAGGGTAGTGGAAAAGAGGGACAATAACGAAAGTGTTCTACAGAACAAAAACCTGAGAACGGTAGAGGAGGGAACTAAACCGAGGACCCACCACAACTACCAAGATGTGTTTTGTATTTAAAGATTGCTTTTACATAATTTTATAAGTGCTTTTTAAAATATTTGTGATGGCCTAGTAGCTAAATCCTCGCCTTGCTGCAGCAGGATCCCATGCGGGTACCAATTTCTATCCCAACTGCTCCACTTCTCTTACAGCTCCCTGCCTGTGGCCTGGGAAAGCAGTAGGGCATGGCCCAAAGCCTTGGGACCCTGCACTCATGTGGGAGACCTGGAAGAAGCTGCTGCTGCTGGCTCCTGCTTCAGAGCTCAGCTCTGGCTGTGGCAGCCACCTGGGGAATGAACCAGAGGAAGGAAGAACTTTCTGTCTCTCCTTCTCTTTGTAGCTCTACCTTTCTAATAAAAATAAATCTTACAAAAACATACATAACATATTTTCATTAATTCTTCCAAATTTTCTAGCACATTGTTTTTCCTGTGATTTTAAGTATCTGTGAAAGCTCTTTTGTCCTGTCCGAGAGTGAACTCTACCTGTGTGGCAGCAGACACAGTACTTTCACATTAAATAAACAAGCTTAGATCTTAGGAGGCACCATCATGCTAATTGCTGCCTTGAAATGGTTATTCACTGTCGTTTTGTTTATCGGCAGTGACTAGAGTCGCACCAGCAGTATAATCATCATAAAGAATAATGAGCCTTTTCTTCCAAACAGAAGAATTACACTTCTGATTTAATAAAATTTCTCCTAAAAGAGAATTGGACATTAATTCAAGGAAATGCGAGGTTTTTATTTTATCCTGTGCTCATGTACAACATCAGAGAAATCCCAGAATCTTTAAATGTTCATCTCCCAACTAAATGAAAGGCAGGCGGTGATGTAATTTCCTACGTAGAAACATTATTTATCATAGAAATTCTCTTTATTTAAATCATGCATTTGGAGGATTGTGTTTTAAGAAACCAGGTCTGCTTTCACTTAATCTTTTCCTTACCTTGTTAGAAAAATAGTGGGCAAATTAGTTACGTGTGGTTGAATCTGTTAATTTCCGACTGAGTTCTTAGCCACTGTTTGTTCTGTTAGTGCCTCCAAGGCCCAATTCAAGGCAGGCCACTTGACTGAACATTGTGGTGGGTCACGAGCTTTTGTTCTGCAAGGATGGAGCCTTTGAGCTTAATTTCAAAATCACTGTATGTGAACATGGAAAGGTGGGAGGAAGTGTGCTCTGCACTATTTTCTTCTGAGGCTTTTGTATTTACAAGTCATCTGCATTCATTTGGAGGGCCACCTCGCTCCCCTGAGCTCAGGGGGTTGCTCTGCTTAACTCATCTGTCTGACTTAAACTCAGTTTGTGTACAGGTGGCCATTCAATGGTGTTCTCATCTTCACTAGCTTCTAGAACTTTAGAATATTCGTTCATTAGTTTTGAAAGTTTGCAGTCTCTTTAACCTCTTTCTGCATTAGGATTTCATGAATTCATATTGAGAGAAGAGAGAGATTGCAAATGTGGCAGTCTCCTCATTAACTTTTCCTGCAGATGTAAGTGCCCCAGCTGATTCCAAATGACACATCATAGATTTGTAGTTTATTCTTTGGCTCATGTCTCTAGACCTTTGTAGGTCTTCTCTATTATTTAAGATTCAGTATTGTATGCTTGATCCAAAAACCCTGCCTGATTGTCCCACCCTATGTATGAAGTTTCTTGGTTTTCTTTCTTTTTTTTTTTTTTTTGGAATCTTCCAGACCTAAAATCCATTTACTCGGGTCTTTATCAAAATTTAACTCACATTGGAGTCCCTTGTACAGGTTATATAAATATCACTTATTGAGAATAAGCTTGCAGCCTTGAGAAGGAACCATTTGCTATATCATCAGCAACACATTTTTTTTTTAATAGAATGGATTCCAGGTAGCAGGACCACCAGATGGGGTAGAGTTGGAGAGCTACTACCTGAGTCTGCATCCTAGCTCTTCCAGGTAGTGCTCTGCATGATCCTGGTCAAGTTCTTTGGCTCAGTTGACTGACTGACTGATGGCAACGGTTTAATCAAACTGTATGTGAAGTACTCAGTGCTACACCTGGAGCATAGTAGTACAAACAAAACGTTAATGAATACGGATAGGAATTCAGAATGTGCATGGAGCATGGGCATCACTCTATGCTCTTTTATATAATCACAAATCTTCATAGATGTCCACCCTCTGCTGGGCCTTTCTCTGTGTTAAGACTGCAAAAAATAACTGCTAACTATCCTTATAACATGCAGAGATGAATACTAGCACTGAAATCTCAGTGTTATTTTAGAAAGGATTTTAATTGTGTGTGTGTGTGTTGGTTACTTCGTAGAGTATATTTCATGGTTATATAGAATGGATATACCAGGAATTAGTTATCAATTGATCTTAACATTTATTGAACATTAAATGATACATAGGAATTGTATCCTAAATATTGATGAATGAGGTTGTTTTAATCTGCGGCTTAGCCAGTTTCTAAGAAGAAAGTCCATTGTCAGAGGTACTAACAAGGAGAACACTAAGCTAAGATGTCAAAATTTTCTCTTTGCTTTTCTAGTAAATGGACAGTGAGTTCAGAGTTTGGCAGCAGAAAACAGGAAGTTTATTATGTGACTGATTCTTAGTGGTAGACAACAGGAAAAAAGCGCCCCCATAGGTCAGACACAAGTCCAGTGTTGCAGATTTTGGTTGAAGACCTCTGCTTTGAAAACTGACTTTGTAGCTCTTTCGGTATGCTGTTGAAAGATGATTGCTAAGGGGCCGGCATTGTGGCTTTTTAGGTTAAACTGTCCTTTACAGTGCTTGCTTCCCATCAGATTGCAGCTTCAAGCTCAAGCTGTTGTCCTGATTCATCTCCCTATTAATATAGCTGGGGGGAGTTGCTGCCACCCTCAAGGGAGAGATGTAGATTGAGTTTCCGGCGTGTGGCTTTAATCTGGCCCTGATCTGGCTGTTGAGGCCACTGAAGACTGAACCAACAAGTAGAAGATTTCTCTCTCCCTCCCCATTTCCTCTCAGCTTTTCAAAAAAAAAAAAAAAACCCACATCTTTATGTAATAACCTTTACAATTGATTGTGCAACATAATTTAATAGCAAGATAGTGTTTTCTCTGAGAGAGTAAGATCCTTGCTAGTATTCCTGCCCATGGTGTGTTTTAATTCTGTGTCAGAATACAACTCCTTTCTGTCATGCTTCTAAAGCCTCCTTGTATCTTCTCTTCCACACTTTGAAATGACCAGAGCTGTACTAATCAGTAAAGTTGAATAGAAAACCTTGCTGAGAGCCCTAGCCCATTTTGAGACTTCTCTACTTCATTTCTGCTGCACAATCCTTCTATTTGGCTTTTAATAGGGGTCATTTTGTGAATATTTCATAACTGCTTCCAGATTTCAAAATTTTGCATTTATATGATAATTTATAGTCCAAAATCCTTTATACTTGGATATGCATTATATATTCTACTGCCTTCCATTCCTGGGAGAACTTTTTCCCTCTTTCCATGTTGCAGGTAAAATCACTGTGCAGTTAGCACAAAATCGCTTAAGTAACTCTAAGAATTTGATGTCAAAGACCTAAGACTATCGCATTCAACAGAAAAAAAAGTGGCAGGGCCTTGTGCCAGGAACTGTGGCTGTGGTGTGAGCCTCTGTGGTACCTTCCTTTCTTTGTGTTTTCTAATTTGTCTTTCTCTTACTTGGTCACCACATAGCTGGAGTGGGGGGGGCACAGTCTCCAGACCACCATGAATCTGTCACCTGAATTCACTGTGTCAGTGAAGGGAAATTCAGTCTTTGAAATCTAATTCCTAACCCTCCAGGATGACAGGGTTTGAGCCACTGAGAACTCAGGTGCATACCTTGTGTCTTTTCATTACTGGGTGCGTGTAGAAGCTATTGGAGGAAGCATTAAAAAAAAAGATTCATCTATTTGTTTATTTTTATTGAAAAGTCGGGTATACAGAGAGAAGGAGAGACAGAGAGGAAGGTCTTCCATCCATTGATTGACTTCCCACGTGGCAGCAATAGCTGGAGCTGAGTTGATCCAAACCTAGGAGCCTGGAGCCTCCTCTGGGTCTCCCATGTAGGTGCAGGGTCCCAAGGTTTTGGGTCCTCTCTGGCTGCTTTCCCAGGCCACAAGCAGGGAACCAGATGGGAAGTGGGGCCACTGGGACACAAACCAGTGCCCATATGTGATCCTGGCGTGTGCTAGGTGATGACCTTAGCCGCTAAGTTACTGCGCTAAACACTGGAGGAAACATTTTTAGAGAATGATTTTGAGCCTATAGCGACCTTCAAATAACACTTGGTACCCTTTTATGCATTTCAACTAATTCCAAGTTCAGTGTATATTCTACCCTTCAATGTGTTATTCCTGATTTGTTAATGCAAAGTAGTATGTTGCTGATGGAATTAGTAATTTTCCCTTTAAGTTCCTGTGAGATTTTATGGATTCCTTTTTTACTCTTGAACATATTTCTCTCTTCTTCACTACATGGCAAGCTTCTTGAGAATGTCTGTGTCATATTTAATATCCTCTTTCTAAAGAGACACGATATCTTAAGCATAAGGGTATTATGCTAAAATGTTGAATTTTGGATTCATTGTCTAGGAGTTAAAACAATGCAGTGATAATGACAAGAATGCTTTTTCTTAGTTACTTACTTTGCCCATTTAGATTTCAAGGACAAGTTTGAGGATCTATGAATGATATCCATAGTTTGCATTTAAATTTGAGGGTTATTTATTAAGTGACATTTTCAGTGAAATACAAAAACTACCTCCTGGTTAGTGATTGCACAAAGTAATTTTTAGCACATGTGAGAGCAGTGAATCAGAATATTTCTAGTTTAGCAGTTTTTTTTAAATGTCCTTCAAATATGTATGCATGTAGTAGCTTCATAGAATATCAAGTCCAAGTTTAACAGGACTGTGGCTAAATATCACATAACCTCAATAAATGCAATAAATGACTTTATACTAGCATGTTCATCGTAGATGGTAATCTAGCAAAAATACGAAGACAGAAAAATAGAAACAGTTCTAGTTCAGGTATTTCTGTCTCACATGAATTTAGGCTTACCTGAGGCCTTCAGTATCTGCTAAATGAATTAATATAGAGTAGAAAGTGCTAATCATGAATAAATAATCATATTCTAATTAAGCCCTGGGCTATTCATACGAATATTTTGAAGGTAATTGGCATTGTGTTGGAGGCCCACGGAGATGTGAGGTAAACACAATGCATCTTCTTAGAAATTTTCTTTATTTGTAGAAACCAGGGTAACTTTTCTTTGCTGAGTGGCAAAAGATTTTTACGTCATGACGAAAATTGAGAAAACAGTAAGTGTAACAACTTTGAAGAGCTTTTAAAATTTATTTTTGAAGTGAAGAGTCATAGACTCACACACACATTATAAAAACAGAGAATGATCCCTCAAGTAGTATTTTTCCCTCTCCCTAATTCGTTTTTTAAATCATTATTTTAGTATTTAGCTCTAAAAATCTTAATTATGTGTCTATATTGCTGCCTTAAGAAAAGTTGAAAAGCTGTCTCTTTTTCTGCTGTAGACACTTAGGACTTAACTATCCTTCTTTCCATTTCTATTGTGCATAATCCCCTTCTAATATTTTTTCCCTCTTTCCATAATTTCAATGTTAATATCATGCAATCTTTCTTTAATACAAGTATACTCTATCTGTATACGAACAGTGCACTAGTCCAATGCCATCTAAAATTGACTTGTAAAATATGGTCACACCTTGCTATCCTTTCTGGCTTTTTGGTCCTCTGGATATAATACTTAGCTTTTGAATTTGTTTGTTTTTTTAAGTCTGAGTATACATTTTAAAATATTTTGCACCAACATGAACTCAACTTCAGATTCCACTTGCACAATGTTACAAACAAACAAACAAAAAAGCACAAATCCTTGTACTCACTACTGTCTCAGCCCCAAAGTTACTGTCTATTGTCAAAGCAGTTTCTCAGTATGCTCACAGAATTCTGGTATTATGTCAATATCTTCTTTTTGAAGAAGTCCGTCTTAAAGCCATGCTCTCAACTTCTGCTGGTGTGGTCCATGTCTAGAGACCTCTATTTTGTTCTCTAAAGGAACAAAGCTTAAGGTGTTGACTATGGCATCTCTTGGATAAAAGGAACAATATAGGGGATGTACTTTTTTTCTTTTGCTTCTCCCTTTTGGAGAGGCAACTTTGTTGAGGTTTGTGAACTATTCACTTACTTAGTGCAGTATTTAGTATATTCATAGAGTTGTAGAACCATCACCACTATCAGATTCATATACTGTGATTTCCACACTGGGCAACTGTACCTGATGGCAGTTACTGCCCATTTGTCATGAAACCCTGCCCAACAGACAACCATGCTGGTATTCTATTTGATGTCTCTGTATGTTCATTATTATTAACATTTCATGTAAGCACAACCAAGCAGTGTAGCTGGCTTCTTTCACTTAGCATAATGATTTTGGGATTCACCTATGTTGTACAATTCATCAGTGTTTTATCTTCATTGCTAATACACAGGGATACTGCTTTCAGTGTGTGTAGTAACCAGTTGTTGACCATCTGGATGTGTTTGACATTCTGGACTCTGGTGAATAATGCTCTTATGTACATTCATGTTCAAGGGTTTGTATGGGAACATGTGTTCATTTATTTTTTATATATCTTGTGATGACCTGCACTGCAGTGTTCCCAGAGTTCCATGTAGAATTATCACCATCTTTACCAGAATTTGCTATCAACTGTGTGTTTACTTAAGGCTGCCCTTGGGATTGTGAAGTTGTGTCTCAAGATGGCTTTGATATGTGGTTCTCTGACAGTTGATGTTGAAGATCTTAACTATTTGTGTGTTATTTTCAAAAAACCCTCTATCCTTTACTCGTCTTTTGGAAATTGGGTCTTCTATTTACTGTTGAGTTGCAAGAGCATTTTATGTGTTCAAGAAAAACTTTTCATATATGTGATTTGCACATATTGTTTCCCCTTCATCTGATTCTCTTTTCAGTTTATTGATGTTATAGTTTGAAGCAACAAACCTAAAACTTGAATGAAGCCCAATTATGTAGTTAATATTCTGTTGATGTCATATCAAAGGAACCACTGCATATCATGCTTATGAAGTATACCCAATATTTTTCTAAGTTTTATAATTTGAACTCTTAAATTTGTTTTTTTAAGATTTATTTATTTATGGGAAAGTCAGATATATATAGAGGAGGAGAGACAGAGAGGAAGATCTTCCATCCGATGATTCACTCCCCATGTGAGCACAACGGCCGATGCTATGCTGATCCGAAGCCAGGATCCAGGAACTTCTTCCAGGTCTCCCACACGGGTGCAGGGTCCCAAGGCTTTGGGCCGTCCTCGACTGCTTTCTCAGGTCACAAGCAGGGAGCTGGAAGGGAAGTGGAGCTGCCGGGATTAGAACCGGCGCCCATATGGGATCCTGGTGCATTCAAGGTGAGGACTTTAGCTGCTAGGCCACACCGCCAGGCCTGAACTCTTAAATTTGTATCTGTAACCCATTCTGAATTTATTTATATGGATATAGTGTGAGGAAGGAAGGCCTGGCATGATCTTTGGAGTAACTTTATCTTTAAAAAAATCAAACCTTACATCTATAACCTCTTTTCAGTTGTCCTCTCTATGTAGAGTGAAATGGTTAGTTTCCATTCCTTAAGAAGTGACAGCTTTGCCAGGACTATTTCTTGAAACTCTTGACTGAGACTCTGCCTATTTTGTGTGTGTGTGTCGCATTTGAGGACATCGCCAATGAGGGACAGAGGTGTGCAGTGGCTTAGGCCACCACCTGTAACACAAGCATCTCATTTTGGACTCTTGTCCATGTTCTGGCTGCTTTACTCCAAGTCACCTCCCTGCTAACACACCTGGAAAGTCTGTGGATGATGGTGCAAGTGCTTGGGCCTCTGGCATTCTTACAGGAGACCTGAATAGAGTTACTGGTTCCTCACTTTGTCCTGAACCAGCCTTGGGTGTCTGGAGGGCGAACACTAGATAACCTCTTTTCCCCTTCTCATTTTTTTCTGCCGTTTAAGAAAATAACTTTTTAAAAATCTAAGTGTGTGATCCTGTTTCTGATTTCTCTGTTCTCTATCACATTTTTATTCTTATAACACTTCCCGTACTGTCTTAAGGCTTATAGTTTTTTTTATTGAATTATTGATAAACAGCGAATTGTCAGATAATTTAGAATGAGGTAGCTGCAAGCAGCCTAGGTTCCTACCTAAGAAAACAAAATCCAGTTCAGTACAAATAATCATACTGTGTGTGAGAAAATGTTTCTTTTGTTCTGATCCTTTTTAGAGACATGCCTGAGGCTCCTCTCACAGATGACAGATTAGCAAGAAAAATGTTTACAGATTTGTTTAATAGAAATTTTATGTGATACAAGAACCTTTGGAAATGGAGACTCAAAGAAATAGGGAACCTGTATATCGTTACATCAGTTTTATGAAGAGGTGGGTAGTCATGAAGAAAGAATACGACTGGGAGACAGAATGGTCTGATCTAATAGTAAGAAGTGATTGCAAACTTAGAAAGGCCTCTTTTTTCCTTGTGTATTCAGTGGTGAGAGCTCCCTCTCTGGATATACAGAGGGCTGACATGCGGCTCTTCAAACTTAGATTGAGATCAGAGAATTATTTTCTAGCTTGTTTATGGAGAAAGGGGCAAGAGAATATTAGAAATCTTGATGCTATAATTGTCATGATGCTAAACATACATTTTTAGAAGATTTATTTATTTTTTTTGGAAATCAGATCTACAGAGATAAGGAGAGACAAAGAACTTTCATCAACTTGTTCATTCCCAAGGTGGCTGCTGAAGCTGAGCCCATCCGCAGCCAGAAGCTAGAAGCTTTTTCTGGGTCTCCCACATGGCTTTATGGTCCTAAGGCTTTGGACCATCTTTGAATGCTTTCCCAGGTGTTCAGCAGGGAGCTGGATGGAAAGTGGAGCAGCCGGGACTCCCCAAATGGCTGCAATGACAGGAGCTGGGCCAGTCCAAAGCTAGCAGTCATGAGCTTTTTCCGAGCCCTCCCATGTGAGTGCAGGGGCCTAAGGATATGCACCAGATCGTGTTTTAAAGATTTTATTATTTGAAAAGCAGAATGACAGAATGAGTAATCAAGAGAGAGATCTGTCTTCATTCTACTGGTTCATTTTCAAAATGGATTCAACTGCTTGGGCTGAGTCAGGAGCCAAGATCTCTGACGAGGTCACGCGCACATGTAGCAGGAGCCCCAATATTATGGCCGTCTTCCTCGCTTTACCTGGCATGTCGCATGGAGCTGGGGCACAAGCTGATAGACAAGACTCAAATCTCCTGATATGGGATGCCAATGTGGAGGCAATATCTTAACTGGCTATGCCACAAGGCAGGATCATAGTATATTTTCTTGATTTTAATATGTAAATGCTTAATATTTATAGTTTTGACATTAATATATTCTTTACAATTGGTACTTTGATTTGGTAGGCCTTGATTAAAAAAATACATCATTTGTTTTCCCTTTCTCTTCTTCCTGAATTTGAGAAAGCAGTAACACAACAGAGTTGTATTAGTGTTCATTTAATGTTAGAAATGCATTTATTTGTGGGTCTGGCATGATAGCCTAGTGGTTAAATCTTTGCAAGCATGGGGATCCCATCTCAGCGCTGGTCTGTGTTCTGGCTGCTCTACTTCCCATCCAGCTCCCTGCTGTGGCTGGTGAAAGCAGTGGAGGATGGGTCAAAGCTTTGGGACCCTGCACCCTGTGTGGGAGATCTGGAAGAGGTTCCTGGCCATTGCAGCAATGTGGAGAGTGAATCACCAGATGGAAGATAATTTCTCTGTGTTGTCTTCCCCTTCTCTCTGTGCCTTTCTAAAAAAAAAAAAAAAATTAAAAAAATAAAAAAGAAATGCAGTTATTTTCAAAAAACATAGTATGTTAAATTAAATTGCAAGAATTCTTTCCAGTTTTATAGTTTGTCTGTTTGTTAAAACTTGCCAAGCTTCTAAATGTTAGTGAATATGTACACTAACTTCTTAACATTCCCATCTTGGAAGAAGAAAATTATCTTCAGTGTTTTACACTTTGTCATCTCTTGATATCACACGGTACTTTTCCGGAGGAGACGACATGTCTCCCGTAGTGGCAGCAATCCTGGAACTGGGTGTTCAGTCTCTCACTGTTATCCGCTAGTTAGCTGTAGTCATCATATTTAATTGGCACACCCTAACGTGTGAACTGCCGCCCAAATGCTTAGAAGCCCTTATAGCTGATGGCAGGCTTTCTCTGAGTCTGCACTAAGATTGCTGAATTTTGTTCTTAAGTGTAGTAGTTAGATATACAGAGTTCAACCTTTATATATTCAAGCAAGTGTTTGAAGGTGTTTTGAATGAAAACAAAAGTTTTGAATGTTGCTTCATCCAGTTCCTTTAAAGCCCTTAAGATAAATTCTTTTTACTTCGTGTTTGTTGAGAAACTTTACATGGTTCTCTTCTGCTTCTTCATTTTAATATGCAGAAAGAGGCGTATTAAAATCTCTTGATTTTCCTTCATTTCAGCTCATTTCTTGCTTCTCTTTGCTTCACTGAGAATAGTAGGTTTGATCTCCTGTTTTCTTGTCCTCCACTTCAGATTCTGCTTTTCAATGGACTCCCTTTCTAGAAAACCAATGCTAAAAGCTCTTGAAGAGGCATTATTGCAATATTGTTTCGAGTTGGGCTGCCTACTTACTTAGCTGTCTGTAAGACCATGGGCAAGTTAATTAACCTCTCCGAGACTATGTTATTTTTTATATTAAGTGGGGATAATAATAGTACTTAACTTCTGCAGTTACTGTAAGGATTTAGTGAAGCAATGAATATAAATTACTTAGCCTTGTTCCCACATATTTTAAAATATTTCTTAAAATTCAAGCCCTTACTACTTGAGGATTCTATCACTTAACATTGTTTCACTCCTCTGAGTAGAATGCTTACTTACTGATCATTTATTTCAATGGCATAGTAACAAAGAGAGACACAGACACGCAGTGTTCTTCTAATTCACTTTCAAATGGCTACGGTAGCCAAGGTGGGGGTCAGGCCCAAGCCGGGAGACCATCTGTGTCTCCCACATGAGTGGAAGGGCCCAAGCACGTGGCCATCTTCGTCCTTTTTGACTTCAGTTTCAAAGCTTTAAACAAGATTGCTTTCCCTTGAACACATGCTGTCTCCATCATCAATCCTCTCACCTATTATTCCTTAACCAAACTGATTTCAAAAAGAATGCAAACTAATGTCATTTCTAGCAGCCTTGATACTGACATGTCCTAAGGGGATACGAAACATCTCTGCCTATTTCTTTCTTTGCACAGTCACGGAAATATCTGGCCCTGCCACAGTGATTCCTGCATAGTCACTGTGACTGACTGATTGTGTGTGTTCAGTGGGGTAAGAGTTTAAAATCATCTTCAGAAATGCATCAAGTTCAGATTTTTTTTTCCTTCTTATGAGATTTAGAACATATTAATCCAAAACTTGGTACCTTGGTATATGTGAAAAAAACATAAGCAGGGAAGTCCATTTCCTTATCCTTCTCTGACATAGATCAGCTGTTCATTCAAGAGGCACCTTGCACATAATCAGAGCAAGGAATGTCCTTATCTCTAAGGGCGGAGAAGAATAGTATTTTAGTGCATTCCCAGCACTATATGTCCATTAGAATATACCTTATATTATGTTGCACTTTGCTGCTAAATTTAGCATTAAAATACACGTCCCTTATGTCTGTAGTCTCCTGTGTCCTACAGACTTGGTCACATAAATTTTTGGATGCTTTTCTGTATCAGTCTGTCTTTTGCGCTGGGAAACCACAGACATAACCTACCTGTTGATGATTAAAGATGATTTACTTTCCCCTTCATTTATATTAAAACTCTTCTAAACATATTTAAAATTTAATTATTAGTGATTCAGAGATAAAGAATGCTTTTATCTGCTGGTTCACTCCTCAAGTGTCTGCAAGTGTCAGGGCTGAGATAGACTGTGGGAAGGAGCTTGGCAGTACCATCCAAGTCTCACAGGATATGAACAACAATCCAACTATCTTTCTCATTGTCATTGCCTTCCAAGGTCTGCACTAGTGGGAAATTGGAATCGGGAGCTGGAGACAGGTGTTTGCTATGGCACACAAGTGTTCTAATGTGGATCTTACCTCCCAGGCACTTGCTCCTCCTACAGAAATGTATTATTCTGCACTAATGATCCTAATGAACACCACGTAAAAATACGGACTTTTCCTTGTAGATCTACTCCTAGGAATATCATATGTCAAATGTACTAGATAATTAAAAAGATTTTATTCAGAGTGTTGGAACTTTAAGTGTTCCAACACTTAAAGTATTTAGTGTATTACACAGGCAGGAGAACAAGAGAATTATAATGAAACATGGATGTGGGTCCCTACAGAACCATGTGGGTGTAAGTCTCTTAGATGTTGGTGTTTTTCAGGAGCACAGGGCTCAGGTAAAGTTCAACACCATCAGGCAGTATTCCATGGGGTATGCAACCCACAGGTTAGATAAGTCATCTTCCTGAAAGGTCAGCTTAGCTGTAGCATTTGGAGATACATCATGAGAGCCCATGGTGATATATTATGGTGTGAGTATAAAATTTGCATACAGTTTTTACATAAAACATGAAACTTCAAGGAGTTTACTGCTTGCAGCAGTTGGTTTTACACCACCCCCTTCCTCTATTAAACTCCTTCCTCTCTTGTGCTGTTGAAGAAAATGTTTATTCTGTATGCCTGTGTTACTCCCATGGAATGCTTTGAGAGGCATGAGCTTGAAATATCCACAGAAGCCGCTTATGTTAATCACTCTGAAAAGTTACTTTCCAAGTGGAACTTACCATCAAGAAATGATGAAAAGTGCTATAGCGAATGTTAATCTGGCACCAAAATAATCCTTTTGGCCTGTATGCAGCATGTGAATGGGAAAATAAGTGATATTAGCTTCAAAATATAGGGTATGTTCTCTGGGCTTGGTTTCTTTGGTAATCAGTGTTCACTGAAGCTTTTTGAATGGGACCTATTATGAAGTTAATAGAAATTTCTAAGATCATTTTTAGCAAAGAATGTGTTTATGGTTGTCATTACAGTTATAAAAATCAACCTGTGTTAAAGATGTTACTCAATTCACAAGGCAAAATGTAGATGTTTTAACAATTTTGAAAAGAAAATCTAAACAACAGATAGAATAAGAGTATTGGCATGAATGTGTAAATACACACAGAGTGAGTTTATGTAAGTAGAAAGGACAAAGTCTCTTAAACCTCTTTATTGTGCAGAAAATAAATCATGTGCTCAATATTTGCATTACTGTTAGTTACCTGTAACTTACATTCATGAAATACCTTAAAGTGAACAGCATTAGATAATAGATTTTCATTACAATATTTTTCTCTCCTATAGTGCATGTTAATAGCTGAACACTATTAATATGATTATTTGGATTGAAGAGACAAAGACTAGAGGCATTAAGGAAACTTAGTAGTTTTACCAAGTTAAAGGGAGGAGTCATGACAGGTATGTTTAGTTGAAGGATATGGATGGATCAGGGATATCAATGCAAAGTATTAAGAAGTGAGAAATGTTCAAGAAGAGCCTGCTGTTGTTTGGCAGGAATTTCTATATTGAATGAACTCAGTTAAATGACCTCATCGAGCCATTGATGTTTGTGTTGAGTTTATTCATCTGCAAAATAACACAATAGAATTGGTAGTAGAACTACTAGTATGAAGTATGTTGGGCCCACCGTAGTGGCCTAGTGACTAAAGTCTTCGCCTTTATCACGCCAGGATCCCATACGGGCACCAGTTTTAATCCTGGCAACCCCATTTCCCATCCACCTCTCTACTTGTGGCCTGGGAAAACAGTCGAGGATGGCCCAAAGCAGTGGGAGCCTGCACCCACATGGGAGACCTGGAGGAGGCTCCTGGCTTCAGCTGGGCTCAGCTCAGTCCGTTGCAGTCACTTGGGGGAAATCATCAGATGGAAGATCCTCCTTTCTGTCTCTCCTCTCTGTGTATATCTGACTTTGAAATAAAAATAAACAAATCTTAAAAAAAAACTCAAGTATGTCATGAGTAGGAAGAGATCAGTTCTTGTAATTTGCAACGTTTAGTACTCTTGACTTTCAACAGTTTAGAATATACAGTGAGGGGAACAGAAGAGGAAGCCCAGAACAGAATTGAATTACAAGCTACCTGAGCACCTGTAATATTAGTGATGATGAAAACTCAGGATAATTTTGCCGGGATGCAAGAGTTGCCCTGTTAGGATTGCTGGTTCCATCACAGTTCATCTTTTCAAAGCCTGTGCTTAAGCAAATCTAGTATAATAACATGAAGTTTTTATTGGTTTGTTCTTAAGCATAAGTTGCTTCTCAAGATCAGAACTTGAAATAACCTATAATACCAATAATGAACAGCAATGGAAAATCTTGCTTCAAGTTTGCATACTGATTATTCAGAACTGCATGGTGTATACCCTCTTGGCATTGGTTTTCACGCGTGATTTAAAGAAACAGTGTATGACAACATTTTAACTAAGAAACCTCACATACAATAATCAGAATCTATACTAATTTTTTGTTGTTATTGTTGTTTGTTCTGATTATTATCTTTTTAAAGTTGGCTCCTCTTGGCAGTACAGGGCCTGCCCTTCATGTCTGAAAATAGTAAGAGGCTCAGTTGACCAGCTTTGGATGTGCTGGCTTTGCACTGTTTTTTGGAGTTTCTTACTTTTAAAACAACTTTTGCATTACCTGCCAGGCTCCTGTAAACATCTATCTTGGCTGGTCCTGTGCCATCTTAAGCAGTTACCATTCAAGATCTGGAGCTATTTCTATGTGGTTTGATGTCTAGACTTGGGAAAATTTCTCTATACTGGGTAGAGAGTATTGAAGTCCTTGACGTATATTCCCTAAGCTCATTGTATTCTTCTAAGCTGATAGAGTTGTTTACAGCTCACTGAGAAAAACAAATATATCACATCTATTAAAGGCATTAACTTTATGGAAAAGTGAGGCAGCAGGAGAATTCTTATGACACTTTATTCTTAACCTAAATCATAAGGAAAACTTATTATAAATCTACCATCTGTTCAAGTTTTTCAAGCCATTTTGGTAAACTTAATGTTAATGCAAAATACATGCCTGAGCACTAATTAACCAAAAAATCTGTTTCATTCTTCTCAGATAATGAAAAAAAAATATGTCAAGGACATGATTTTTTACAATCCAATTTAAGGCATACAGTAAGGCTTTTAAGCCGCCCGTGTGATGTGCTCATGAATGCAACCATAAGAATAACAAAAAATCACATCGAATTTCCCATTTGGAAAATCCCCAGACTCTGAGGTTTGGACATTTACAATTGTGACTTAGATGTCTTATTTCCACTTAAAGATGACTGTTCTTTCTGGCTGACATAAGAGTTTTGTATTGATTTTTGAGGATGGGGGAGTGGATGGAAGGAAAGGGCCGCAGAACATGGTTACTATCTGTAAGGCCAGTATTGATTTAATGTCTTAAGTCCAAATACCACATGACTCGTCTGGAAACCTAATTAATTGAAGGAGATGCTGTTTCAGTGAGTTCATATTAAATATTGTTGGCTAATGAATTTAAAAACCTCTTTAATTGTAGTTTATTACAGCAATGAAATAGACCCTATTTCTTTCTTTCTGTGTTTTTTTTCCCCTTGCTGTACACTCTGAGTTTCAAACTTCCATAGTTGATTTTCCTGCCACCCTTCCCTTGCTTTTCCTCTTTGATATATTATCTCTAAATTGTCTGAGAAAAATAACAATTTTATTGGGACACAAACCCACTCAAATCTTCCGCAGTTCTTCATTTTCTTTAGGTAAAAATCTGAATTTCTTACAGCCAGAAAAATGTGTCTTTCCAGATATATTAATTTTCCCATGTTGCCTGCACTGCAAACTACCTTTACTTTTAGAGGATTATTTTACTTAAATTACTTTAAAAGTGTTAAATTTTGATTCTTGTTTTCTGAAACGTATACTCCATCTTTCCATAAATAGTAATTGTTGAAAGTGGAAATGGTAGCAGTATACACACACACACACGTGTACACACACACACACACACAGACAGGGGAAGGAGGGGAGGCAAGAAAAGAGAAAGGAGGAAAGCAGACAGGTTGGAATATACAGCAGGCTGATTGCTACATACAGATATTTGATAGCATGTATTTGGGACCTTATCTTTGTAGATTAGTCCCAACTGATTGCCACACTGAATATAAAAAATAATATCCTTTGTCTCACTTCCCATGATATTGCCTAGTATTCAAATCAATTTAACTAGAAATGGGCCTGGATATGTGCCTTTATGTATTTTCTCATTTCACTTTATTTGTCCACAATATCTTGGAATATCTTCCTTTCCTGACACTTGTCAATGATGTGCTAATAATAATAATAACTTTGCATGTTACTAAAACTTGTGTTAATCATGAGCCTTTGTAGGAGCAAGAGATATCTTATTAACTTCAGTGTGGAATGAAAAAGAAAGTTACTATACACCTGCTGAGGAGCGCCTTCCTCAGCCTGTGCTCCTTTGTGATACACTGCACTGGAAACTCCACGGGGCCAGTCTCTGGGTCCTTTATCTGTCTTGTAGTTATTTCAGAGCTGTAATGGGAAATCAGATAGTATCATCTTTAGGAGTTTTTTTTTTTTTTTTGCTATCCTGAAGAAAAGCATATCAGAATCCTGAATGAACACTTTGTTTGCCTGTGTTTTAATTCCCAGGGTTCAGCATTCCTAATGTCTCCACCATTTGTGCAGATCATGACTCCTACAGACTGATTCATGTTTGTGTTGTACCAAGGTTCTGATGCATCTTAAAACAATATAATTACTGCAGAAATATGTTTGATTCAATTACTTCCCTTGATTTCAAACTTTTTTTTCACTCAGTATGTAAAGTAGGTAAATATGGAAATCTTTGAGACTTGTGAATGGAATTTTTTTCTCCGTTTTGTTTCTGATTGGTTAATTTTTGAATGCACTTCCTAGAGTTAGTTATAATTTTGGCCGATCTGGAAGCCAAATGGAATGTCTTAGTTAACTATGAAATATTATAAATGCCACATTATTTTGGAGGTGTACAACAAAGGGCTATGTCTGATTTACTTTGTGATGTGTTTGTGTCTTATGCATAGTAGATACCAGGTAAAAATTTATAGAATGAATAAATATTGCAGCATTGAAATACAATCAAGATATCTTTAAATAGAAATGAGAGGCTATTAAAGGGTTTAGAATATAAAACTAACCTCGTGAACCTGACCACCCAGAGATGAGAGAAGGGTAAGAACATTGGAAAGAAAATCTAACTAGACAAACCTGTATTGGATCAAATATGGTTTTAGCTATATATGCGACACCAAGGATTATATTTTCTTATGATTCAAAAACTTGCAGAAATATTCCCTAAGACATGTTTCAATACTTGAAATATCCTCTGAACTGTAGGCTTTGCAATTAGACTAAAGATTTACAAATATTTCTTTCACTTATAATGCAGATGATCATAGATGATAACTTATTTGCTGTTTGTTGCTGCTTTTAATTCAAGTAGAGCTGATAATACTTTTACCTGAGGGAAGTTGGGTGCTTGTAGAATGCGCGTTGTCACAGAGGGGTAGTTAAAAATAGTAGATATCATTTTGGTCATGTCTTAGATTCTCCCTCTACAGAGCGAGCTGAGACTTTTCATGAAATTAGCACAACATGGTATAGCTTCTCTTAGGAATAGTCAAGTACTATTGACCTAAAATATAAAGGCCTCAGGCTGTTCTTTTATTGATGCGGTGTACTTTTTGGCAGACGTCAAAGCAGTTGCTATAGCTCAATCCAATGAGAGCTGTCTTTCTTCTCTGTTGCATAGAGCTCAAATAGTACATCTTCATAAAAACAGTATGGGTGAGGCATATGTAAAACTGAAAAGCAAGAAATAGGGTTTGCTTGCACTTTTCCCTGGAGATGCTTAAAAACCCCAACACAAGAGTAAAGGCTGCTGAGCAATCATGTCAGTTGTTTGGGTTTTAATCACCCACTCAGAAAATTTAATAAATTTCAGAGAAGCTCTGGGTTTGGGGAAGGACATTGGAAAAAAAAAAAAACTCTGTTGAAGTAACTCATTTGGAGGTTGCTGTACACATCAAAATTCATCACTCAGCAGGCAGCAAAATCCAGACTCAGCATCCGCTGGAAATCGGGCAGTCCCCCCACTAAAGGAAGGTACCCTGGAGTAGTGGGTAATTGCCAAGTCTGAAGATGAAAATTATAATAAAAATGAAAAGAAGAAAATTACTTAATTACCACATAGTTACTCCAGAAATCTTCAAAATGAATGGGAAAATTTAGCAGAGCTCTTAAATGTCACTGTAATTTAGCCCCATGTCCTAGAAATTCTAAATTGTAATTGACCCTAATTATATAAATACCCAGTGGTGAGAAAAGATCTGGGTGTTTTTTCTTTCTTTTTTTTGGAAGGCTGTACTGCTGCTGAACTTCACTAACAAGTCACTCATGACTTCAACAGATGTTTTGTGTGTTTTTGGCCAAGGGAATCCTTAGGAACCAACTTTGCTCACCATTCGGCAGCAAAGTTGGAGTTTCAGTATAGGAGGTGGAAAAGGGGCTTCTTTAGGTATTGCTTCTATTTGTTCTACTTGCTAGTATAATGCTAGTAGCAAGCATTCACTCTTATACAGATGTTCTATACAGGTGGCAAAGCTTGTTGGATTAAGTAATTTGAAAGTGACTTGGTGCTAGATTTCACTTTTGAAGTGAGTTTCTCTTTCTGCTTCTTCGTGTGCTCCATTTCTTCCCACTCTTCCATAGTATCTACCTGTCCCTCATTATCCCTCTTCAATATCCTTGTCCAGGAAATGTATGTGTTAGTATTTCTTAGATTTGCTTTCTTGATACTGTGCCAGGTACACAGCAGATTCGCAGACTGGGATCCAAAATAGCCAGTCCCAGCACTGTCTTCCTCATTTTCCCATTCCAGTTTGGTACAAAAGGACTAACTATTGAAAGAAAAAAAAACCTGCCTTCTGATTGGCTTACCTCTAGTCTCCTGTCAATCCCTGAGCCTATCACAGGGTTTGTTAGTTTTCCTAGGTCAGAGCTGTGGCTTATCCCAGCATGGCCAAGTAATGGAGCCAACCCCATCAGAGAATTTGGGGAGGGAGGTGAACACTCCATTTCTAAAGAAGAGTAAACAGTTAGTCACTTGTCCAGTAAGGAAATTATATAGAATTTTGCTTTTCCAAAATTTTCAAGGATACTTCTATTTCATGCTATAACATTTGTCAGACATTCAGATAGTATAAGAGTGTTGATATGAACAACCAATAGAGGAGCCGAATGTTTTGCCCTTATGTTCTTCTTCTTTTTTAATGGTTAATTTTTCATGATATAGTTCCTTAGACTCAGGGACTTTCCTTTCCTCCTCTCCCTCAGTCTCTCCCTACCCCTCACTCCCGCTGTTCTCTACCATATAGTATAGTTCTTCAGCAAGAGTCACAAGTCCATTCTTCTTTTATTTAAATGTATCATGATATTGTAGACACAGATAATGGCAGAAAGGCCAGCATTCTATTGTCAAGGTATATGTAACAGTTTCATTGGGAGACCATCCTTTATTTAGAAGTAGAGATGCATATTGTGATATAGCTCTACTTTACAGTATATTTGCCTCCATTGTATAGTTCCTCTAGATTTTATATATATATATATATATATATATATGCCATGTTTATCTATATATATGTTGATCTTATATTTTACATAAATGTTGCCTTATGTCAGAGAGAACATGACATTTGTCCCTTTGGGATCATCTTATCTCACTGAGCACAGTGATCTCCAGTTGCAACAAAATGGTAGAATTTGATTCTTTTTAATGGCAGAGTAGTATTCCATGGAGTAGATAAACCACAGTTTTTATCCACTCTTCTTTTGATGGACATCTAAAATGTTTCCATGTCATTGCTATTGCAGGTTGTGCTTCTGTAGATACAGGAGTACAGGTTACTTTCTCATATGCAAATTTATGATCAGCATGAATTAAACGTGTTGTAGTGTAATGAGAATTTAGTAACTCACCCCAAATGTTGTCCCACAGAAAGGGGTAGATACGTCAATTTCTTTATCCGTTTCTGCTTCTATGGGCATCTGGATTATTTCTATGTCTTTGCTATTGTAGATTGGGCTGCTGTAAATACCCACATTATTTTTATTTTAACTAGTCTTGAAAAATAGCCTGTAGTAAAATTTCAGGGGGAAATGCAAAATTATTTAGTATAGGAGCCATGGTAAGAAAATGGAAATTCAAAGAAGTGATAGAATCCAGATGCTAGTTTGTTTTGTTTTGCTTTGTTTTGTTTTAAGCAAAAGGAAGATGCAAATGAATGTAGCAAGATGTCTTTGTATGCAATTCTAGATATCTGAAATAACTTCCTGGAAGAAATGATACCTTCCTAGAACTAGCACTTTAGTGCAATGAGTTAATCCACCATTGACAATGCCAGTATCCCAGCATATCAAAGCATCAGTTCAATTCCTGGCTGTTCTACTTGGGATTCAGTTCCCTGCTACTGTACCTAGGCAAGCAGCAGGTGATAGTCCACGTACTTGGGCCCCTGCCACTCACATGGCTAATCCGGATGTACTCCCTGCCTCCTGACTTCAACCTCACCCCACCGTGGCTTTTGCAGCCATTGGTGAAATGAGCCATCAGATTGCTTTTTCTCTCTTTATTGCTCTACTTTTCAAATAAATAACAAATAAATGTGATGCCTTGCTTCTGAAGTGGAAAGGACAACTTTCTTGTGAGGCCCCTCTCTCCTGCTTTCTTTTCATGAGAGGGGAGAGTCAAGATGTCTTTCTTGCAGCTGCTGTTCTTATAAGTACTTTTGGCTCAAAATAGTTCTTACGTCAGAGTGTAGGGGTGGTATATTCTGCCACCCTTCAAACAAAACATCCACCATTTAGGTGGAGCAACTTTTAACATTTTTTTAAACCTTCTTTCATGATCGTCTATATCGTTTTAAATATCCACTCTTGACAAATCTCTCAGAATCTCTTCATATGAGGACTTTAAAAAGCTTGGTACTTTAGAATTCATTTGGAAACTAAATGTCATTTCCATGGAGCTGTGTCCTTTACCTGCCTTCCTTCTTTTGTTCTGTTTTTGAACACAGCCAAAGATCATTGTATTTTTCCAAAAAGCTGTCTCTTACACCCTCAAGGGAATAAGATTAAATGCAGCGTTTCTCCAGCAAGGTGAATGCCTCTTATTTCAGTGATTCCCAGTTGATCTCTTAAATGCAATTCCCTGATAATGTGAAACTTCTGAATTATTTATTATCCCATATTAGATCAGATATATTATTCCTGAAAATAAATTTCTTATCATTGACACGCCAGTTTTTGCAAGTTTCTTGTACCCAAAGAATGAGGCAGGGATTAGATACTAAACTCTTGGGAGGATAAACTGAAACTATTTATTTTGAGGTCTTTTTTTCAAGTAGGTGACTCTGAATGCAAATGGAGAGTGCTACACTGAAGAATGACAATTTCTAGATACAGTCATAACTCATTCCTGCAGCTTTGGTGAAATTACACTCAGAAGTAATGAATTTCATACCTTGCATATTCATCTTTGAAGATGCCATGTTTTCTCCTCTGATTCTACTGCATGATATTCATGAAAATGTTTGTGTTTCCGCTTTGCATTCAGTTGTAGTTAATAATTATGAAATAAATTCGTATTCTTAAGACTTTCTATTGTGCTACATACCTCACTGAGCCTCTGACTACCTTCTTGCATTTGGTTGCCGCAATAACCCGTTTAAGTAAGGACCGTTATTTTTACCCTTTGAAAGGAAAGAAATCTGAAACACTGCATATTATGGATCTGCCTGAGAGGAAGCATAGCTAGCAAGCTATGGCACTTGGGCACAAACTCTGTGTAGCCTTATACTGTTGTTGATTCAGCATGTGAGAATGTACCTGCATGTGACATAGCCATGCAATTGAAAACCCGGGGTTAGGAGTAAGTAATCAGCAGGTACTTGCAGATAACATCACTGTTGCTTGTAAACATAAATATCACAGTGTTTATTTAGTAAGGCCAGGACTTTTTGGGGCAGACTTTTAAAGACTCTATGAGAGTTTTTAATAGGTTTTATCTGTCTCTCTATATCTATGTATCTATCTATGTATCTATCTATGTATCTATCTATCTTGCGAGTTTTAGAATCAGAATCAAGTGGAAGGGGCAGGGTTACGACATTCTCTTTTTCTCCCCTGGCCCTAGAAATGTGTATTCTTCCCAAGCATAAGCATTGCCTATTGGACTCCAACAATGATGAATACTGAGTTTCCTTGGACACACCTCCAAGTCTACCATTTAAATTAGGGTTCATTCTTGGGCAGGTTGTGACTTCGCAGTTGCATATGTATTTCTTACTAGGAGAACAAACACCAGTAGTTCCACTGCCTTGAACAACTCCATGGGATTGGTATAAGTGATTTTATGCCTTGTACTAAGTCATCTCAACTTTGCAACACTTATTCAACTTCTCCTATGGGAAGCGGTACTGTTTGGCAAGTCAAGAATTTTCCCTAACTGGAGCCAAAAAGGTGGTGGATTGTGTAAAAATTGTCATCAAGATATCATTGGTAAATTCCAACCAAAGCTGAAGAATAAAATATTTTGTGTTAGACAAAAATAAATACAGTTCTGCAAATTTAGGCCTGGTACTTACAAGAGAGGACTGCATGGAGAATTGTATTGTCATCCCTAAAATTCATTTCATAGGTCAGGTTGGTGAGTTTTTGGCATTGGGCAGAGATGTGGCTAATATTCGCCTTGTGGGTCTCAGCCACCTGCTCTGCCTAATTAAAGACTCCCATTTTCTGCTCTGCTGACCCCATAATTTGCAAGTAAAGCTTATAAGCTATTTGGTGTAAATGTTAAAAAAATCGGTGAGCTGCTGTTTGGTTTGTCAACTGAGAAAGAGCGTCTTCCCCTGCCCTCTCTCTTCAACTTTCTGGAAATAAAAGAGCATTATTTACAGGGTTTGTGTTTATCCTTTAAAGATAACTATTGGAGCATTTTTGTGGAAGTATACTGTTAGTGTCAATGTTCTAAAAATAATTCACTTACCTGCCTTTTATAATTTTCTTTTGCTTTCCCACTCATTTTCTACTTCGCTTGGCCCTAGTATTACAGGTGATCAGTCTGATTTTGTACCTTTAAACATTTTGTACCTTTAAACATAAAGGTACAAAATCAGTACCTTAATACATTAATTTGAAAGCATAGCCAAATAAAACTAGCAAATACATAATACACAACCAGGCATTTTTAAGCAGAAAATTAGTAATGAAATAAAGCACAAGAAAAGCATAAAGCACAAGAAAATCTAAGAAAATGATCCCACAAAGTATCTTGATATGTTCTCATTCCTTAACCCACAATTTCCAGTCTTTGCCCATTTTCTCTTGCCTTATTATTTCAGCAGAAAATGGGCAAAGATTAGAAATGGGCTACAGAATGAGAATGTACATTTTTCTTGAACATCTTAATTCTTCCATCCTCCTCCTCTTTGGTTTTTGTTTTCAGTTGCTGAAGTTCCTTCCCCACCTTGCAAATGTGAAAATAGTTTATTATTGAAATTATCACATCCATTTCTGATTGTTAGTGATGGTGATTACTGCTATCGATTTATTGGCTATTTGTGTTTCTGTGGGTGTCAGAGTAATTGTAAGCAAGTAAGTTCAACTTGAAGTTGAGAACACTGAAGGAATCCCTGGTTATGAGAACTTCTTAAATCTTCTGGTCAGCTGAATTTAAGCTATGGACTATCCCATAAAAGCTACATGTTTTGAGAATTAGCAGTACGTACCTAAAAGAATTTTCTGGCTGTACTGAAATCTAAAATGATTAGCAACAAAAAATTTAAGGTCAGGCAACACTGCAATAATCTTTGATGTAAAATGAATCAGTCCTGATTTATTGGGGTTATTTTCATTATATTCATTAAAGGAAACTCATGACTTCTTGAAATCATATCGTTATTCTCTGTCCTAAGGGATCTTGCCACTGATAGAGGCTGTATTTCTGTCAACCATAGTGGATTAGTTGCAGTTTTTACCTTTTAATTAAACAGCTGTGGCTGCTAAACACAATTTTGAATTATTTAACAGTCTGTATTACTTTACCTAATGCACACTGCTTGGATTTTCTTAAATTATATGGAGCTATACATTTTTTATGGTATAACTTTGCTAAAAACGTGTTGACAGATAGCAATAGGAGAAGAGACAAAGAGGAAGATCTGTCCATTGATTCACTCCCTAAATGGCTGCAACAGCCAGACCTATGCCAATCAGAAGCCTGAAGCCAGGAGCTTCTCCCAGATCTCCCACGTGGATGCAGGGTCTCAAGGCTTTGGGCCGTCCTTGACTGCATTCCCAGGCCACAAGCAGGGAGTTGGATGGCAAGCAGGGCTGCCAGGACACAAAGCAGCACCCCCATGGGATCCCAGGACATGCAAGGCTACCAGGATTAGAACTGGAACCCCTGTGGGATCCTGATGCTTCCAAGACAAGGACTTTAGCTGCTAGGCAATCCATGCTGGTCCCAAGATTTATTTATTTTTATTTAAAAGGCAGATACACAGAAAAGGAGAAATAGAGTAAGATCTCCCATCTGCTGGTTTGTTCTTCAAGCGACTGCAACAGCCAGAGCTAAGCCGATTGGAAGCCAGCAGCCAGGAATCTCTTCCTACTCTCCCATGCACGTGCAGGATCTCAAAGCTTTGGGCTGTCCTCAACTGCTTTTCTCCAGGCCCCAAACAGGGAACTGTATGGGAAATGGAGCAGCCAGGACACAAGCCAGACCCATATGTGCAAGGTGAGGACTTGAGTCACTAGGCTACTATGCTGAGCCCAAATCTCCACTTTCTGTTGAGGTCCTGATTTGGAAAAGTCATTGCTTTACAATTTTATGGCTTTTTAATATAAGATTTACCTTTGTTTATCTGAACAGTAGAATAGTAAAGAGAAGAAGAAATGGAGAGAGTGAAAGATCTTCTATCTGCTGATTTACTCTCCCAAATGGCCGCATCCGGCCATCTGTAGTCATTTCACTGTAAAGTGTCATGAACTCTATCATGGTCTCCCGTGTGGATGACAGATACCCATGCACCTGAGACATCAGCAGTTTCTCAGGGACAGCAGCAGGAAATTGAGTTGGAAGAGGAACAGCTGTGACTCTGATAAGGAGATAGCCTTGCAAGTGGTGGCCTAATCCAGTGTGCCACAATGCTGGCTCCTCTGTGGCTGCGTTGGCAATAGTCCGTTGGGGTGACATCGTTGCTCCGAAAAAGAAGCAGTTCAAAAGTTTTATTGTAACTCATGGTGGCTTTTTGTGAAATATTCAGTATTTTCCTTTTGCACAATTCTGAATTATACTTGAAGATACTGTTTGAATTTTGGGCTTTAATAAGTTTGACTGAATAACTCCATAAACATTGGAAGCTCATGGAGACCAAAAATTTAGATTTTTTAATGTGACAATGATGTCAGCCTTCTTACCATTTCTTTCTTATGTCAGAATCCTGTCTTCTTTTTATATATGTACATGCTAGTACATTAAAAAGTTTGTGGAAATGGAATTAAAAGGTGATACCATGTTTCTCAAATTCATTTTCAAAATCCATGCCTGATTCTTCATAGCATACATGTCAGTGATTTCATTTTTTTATGATACCTTGCATAGGTATGTCCTATAGACAATTCTTCCTTCTGGATGCTTTCTATACTGCATAATAATGGAATATAATAATTGGAGCATTGGACGTTTAATGAACTGTTGAAAATGCATCAGATTATACTGTAGGTGCATCACTGCCTCTGAACTGCTTTAGAATTACTGTGATGAGAAAAGCCACTTCTAATATCTTGACTTGATGGGAAGTGGTATCTTTAACTTGAAATTTTAAGTTCCCTTAAGTGGTGGGATTTAGGAAGACTGCTGTAAGACCTGTCTGAATCTTTCAACTGAGCAAACCATTTAGCTAAGTACAGATGCTGGTAACTCTTGGGCTTCCTAGAATTATTTCCAACTCCCTTGCCGACACTTACAGATCACTATTTAGAGAATGCATGTGGTCCTGTGCGTCTGCCCTGTGTTGACAACTCATTGATTCTTTATCATCTTTCCTAGCTTAAAACAGACAGGGTAAAGTTTATTATAGAACACGACAGTAGAATGATACTTTGAAATGTAATGTGAAACATCACCTGCTGGTGATGTACAGGTACATCATCAAAGTGTAGGAAAGTATTTATCATTCCTCCAAGTTAGACATGTCACTCTGTTGAGGATAACAGTTTATTATAATTTAACTGATATTTGTAGGTTTAATAAACAATGTTACTTCTGTATTCTTAAAAAAAATAATAGTTTGGTATATCACCTGGAATTTAAACAAAGGACAAAGGCAAAGTCACGATTTTTCAATTTTTATGTTAAAGAGTGCAGAGAGAGCTCTCATTTAATGATCCATTTCCCAAGTACCTGCAGCAACTGGGGTTGGGAGAGGTACAATTCAAGAGTTTGAAAGTCAATTTGTGTTTCCTGTGTTGGTGACAGAAACTCAAGTGTTTGAGCTATCTCTTGCCGAGTGCATATTTACAGGCAGCTGTAATCAAAAGTTAAGCTTGCATTGAATGTGGGATGCAGGCATTTCAGGTAACAACTGCTGTGCCAAAGGCCCACCCCCTGAAATTAAGACATCAAGCTCAGTGTGCATGTAATATGTACACAGATAGGCCAAGCTCTGCCCTTACCTGCTCTTGGCAAGTAGTTCTCCACTACACTAACATTTCTGTTACATAAATTTCTATGAGTGTAAACAAGACAAACATATCTCACATTTGATGATGTACTTCACAGATGGTCAAGAGAGTCCAAATGCACTGGGAGTGTGGAACTCAAATCACATCTTCAACATAAGGTTTCACACAGACCCAACTTTTAGGTGGTCAGGTCATCACCTTGCTGTGTGATATATGGTTTACATTATCAAGAAACTGGAGTCAGAAGTAAAACCAGAACTCACGCTCAGGCATGCCTGAATGATGCAGGTGTTCCAACTAGCATTGTAACTCTTAGGGAAAGCACACTTCAGATGGCATTTTATTGTCTGTTTCTGCTTACTTTTTCTTTATTGTTGCCATAGGAATGTTAGCTTTACATCGGTAAATAGCCACTATTTGTGGATGCTGAATGGATCCATATGGAAAAATGAGGATTCCTAGGGCTAACTTATCATTTCTCTGTGAATAATAGTGAACATTTGCGTAAAAGTGTATCATTTCCCAACAGTAAAAAAATAAAAGTGAACAATGCACTTTTATGTCTTGTTATATATCAGGGACCCCAGTCTAGATCCTGCATATTTTGACTGATGAGAAAATTGATTTGATTTGAGGGCATTGTGGTAAAGTTGAAATGATGCCTGTCAAATCTGTTTCTCCCAGTGCATTGATATGTTGACAGAAAGGAAGGAGACGGATCAAGAGGAGGTGTGTTTATGTACTTGTAGAAAGGGGTGTGTGTGAGCCTAGGTGTTTGTCTAAGCAAGAAAAGAACCCAGTACAGTGCTAAATAGATAGAACTTCAGATCTTTTGGTCATATTTGCACTAGCAGAGAAGAGAAAGAAAAGAAGGGAAATGGAGAACGAGAGGCAAGCAAAGGATAAAAGTGATATCTAGAGCCTAGAAGATGTGGTCTTTATTGCAGCTAGCCATGGACACAGCCATAAACCCACACAATTACTGAGGGGAAGATGCCAGAAGATTTTACTGTTATCCAGTTAGCATGTTTTTGTCATGTGATTATTCTGTATGAGGCAGAGGTCATAGCAGTGGATGAGCCAGGTCTTCTCATGAGACTGTTAATGGTGCACGGAGGCAAGAGAGCCCTCCTGTGGACATACACCGTACCCAGCAGTGGTGTGTCCTTTGGAGGAGGAAAAAGAAGCTCCAAAATATTTTGTGGAAAGTTTGAAATAACAATTTTTAAGTGTTTTGTGGAAAATTTGTGACAACACCAAGCATATAAACGATATGAAATGATGTAGGAGTGAAATGCATAGAATTTGAAATCAGTGTGAAATATTGTACGATTTTAGGTAAAGTTTTCCTGAAAATAAGTAAAATAACAATTCATTTGCAATCTCCTACAGAGAGAAAAATCTACCACATTTCCATATTTTTTTAAAGATTTATTTTTATCTGAAAGTCAGGTATTCAGAGAGGATGAAAAAGAGAGAGGAAGATATTTTGTCCATTGACTTACTCCCCAGGTGGCCGCAAATGGCCAAAGCTGCACTGATCCAAACCCAGGAGCCAAATCCTTGTCCGGGTATCCCACACGGGTGCAGGGTCCCAAGGCGCTGGCCCATCCCAGACTGCATTCCCAGGCCACAAGCAGGGAGCTGGACGGGAAGTGGGGCCACCGGGATTAGAACCGGCACCCATATGGAATCCCAGGACTTTAGCCACTAGGGTATTGCACCAGGCCCTGTTTCTGTGTTTTGGGTTTTTTTTCTTTTGCTTACATTCTCTTTATGTATTTATATGCAGGAAGCAGGAAGGTAAAAGATACATTAATATGAGAATATTAATGGTATACATTTTAAAGTTATTCCCCAGGCACAGTGCAACAGCGTAGTGGCTCAAGTCCTTGCCTTGAACATGCCGGGATCCCATATGAGCTCCATTCTAATCCCAGTGGCATCGCTTCCTATCCAGCTCCTTCCCATCCAGCTGGAAAATGAAGCAGTGCCCATATGGGATCCTAGTGGATATAAGGCATGGATTTAGCCACTAGGCTATCATTGCCAGGCCCTTGCATCTATAATTTAAAAACATCTTCATTTAGAAAGTTAAATTAAAAAAATATGAAGTTGCTGTAGATTGCTGTGATCAAGAAAATAAGAAAATGTTTGTAATAAATGCATGTAAATAAAATGGAGTCGTGTCCATGTCCTGTATGCTGCTTATTACTAGAAAGTGGAAAAATGTTTAAAATTCCAAGGAAGTGCAAGATTTGGAATATAAAAGTAAATAAAAACTTCATAGAGAAGGGTTGATCTTAATTTAGGATGCATGTGTTCATCCAGTCTTATTTGATCAACTTCCAGCATCTGAAAATATGTTTGTTTCCCTGGCATCTCATAAAGAAAGAATCCTATTGAGGGTATCTTGGGGAATGATCACAGAATTTAGGAGGAAATTTCAGGACAGTCTTTGAAGAAACAGAGTGCACAGAAGATTAAATACAGACTTAAACATCTTGAGTGAAGTGACTCCTCTTCCACTCCCACAGCCTCATTTCCATGAGAAGTGTTGCAGGTGTACGCCTCGCTTGAATGCAAAGAAAGCACTTGTGGTAGTGGGTGTGCATAAAGGGGCATTGGCGTCTCAATTCCTAGAAATAAATCTGTCTAGTGAGGTTCCCCCCCCAAGTGCTAAAATAATTAGTTTCCTTAATTCTTCCTGAGTGAGAAAACCCTGGCATATTTTAATCACATTAAGCTGTTTTTCCCTCTAGAAGAAATAATTTATTTTCTATTTCCCTATTTATTTCAAAGTGTTCATATCCCCTGGATCTGAGGGTTGCTAATAGGTTTGGAAGTGAATTGCAAAGGCCTCATCATCCTGCTTCCCTGTAACTGCCAGCTGTTGGGGACTTGGTCTCCACAAACAAAGGAGTGCGGTTGTACGCCCCTATCCCATCTCAATTATTGCACAACCAGCTTTTCTCCCAAGTGTTCCACTTTTGTCAGCACTCTGTCTTTGCGTCTTTGTTCTACGGTATTTGAATTGGATAAAGATGAAACTGTACTTGGACCAAGACAAAGTGCTTTTTGATATGAGAGTTTATTTGTGCCTCCTGATGTTTTCTCTAGTTATGCGTGAGCTGAAGAACAAAACATACTCTTAAAATTAAGGGTCATAATCTTGATATTGAAGCTTTCATTAGCTACTTTGCCTCCTGTGTTGCATATGGCTTGGATCGATCTTCTGTTGTACGAATACATTTTAAAGGATTTTGTTATCAGTCAGTTTAAGTTGCATGCTACAGCTAAGTCATCATTTAATGGGCTCTTCAGAGGCATCAGAAACAAAAATAGGAATTAAATGTGCTGCAGCTCAGTCTCTGAGATTCTATTGGAAGAATCAAAGCATTCCAGTGGCTTCTGTTGATTATAATCCATTTCATGGTTGTAACAGTAACCTCTGTTCAGCTCTAGTAGTTATTTACTGATAATGAAAGTCTAGCTTTACATCTAAAACTAGTAACAATACATCTATTTCACTTTTTCCATTGTATTCTGTATCTTTAAAAAACCTTTTCAGAGTGAGATTTTGACACACTGGTTAAGAGGCTCACGTGATGTTGCCCTGTCTTTTATTGGTGTGCCCAGGTTTGAGTCTTAGCTACACTCTCCATTCCACAGTGCTGCAAATATGCACACTGGGGTGCCCTAGATGGTGGCTCAAGCCCTTGGCTCCCTACTAATCGAAAAGGCCACTTGGATTGAGTTCCAGGCTTCTGAATTCAGCTTGGTTGAGCCCCAATCCCAGCTGTTACAGATACTTGGGGGAGTGAATCAATGGGAAGAACTTCATTACCTGTCTGTCTCTTTCAAAAAAGTAAAAATAATCCTCCTTATATGTGACTTTGTTTAATGTTTATGGCAGCAAATCCTGTGAGTCTGATTTTGCTAGTATTTTCATTTTAATAGAAACCTGAGTCTGAAAGGAAGTGAATTGTCCTGCTTGTATTAATGCCTTTTGGGGTGAGCATAGAGAAGAGAATGAAGCCTCCACTTCTTGGGTGATTTGTGTGTATACTTGATTTGGCTTTTGGGGCCAATGCCAATCAGTTTATACAAGTTCACCAATGAGGGGCATCGCCAGTTTCCTGTAGTAGTTAGCCTGTTTATTCCTTAAGTGAGGATGGGACATGAGTAATCTTTTGGGCTCATTTTACTTTAAAGCTAGTCATATAAACCTGTGCTTCCATGCTTTGAGGAAAGCTTTGTTCAACAGAAATTCGGCAGGAATCAGTGGCAATCTTAACCCACTTCATTGATCAGGTCCGCAGTCAAAGCACCGTTTCAGGTGGAATGGCTCTTCTGACACCGAATCCCCCAGAGGCAGGAGAAAAAGTGCATAGTGATTCTACTTTGATTTCTTCCCATTTCAAAATGTAAATATGCAGAAAAAAGAAAGCAAAGGGCAAAACCTCAGAAAGCAGAGGCTTTGGAAAACTCCATGAAGTTCGCGTGACCTTTGGTTCACAATCATGCCTGCGGTGACTGGGCTAAGACAGGCCTGTAGTAAGGGTGTGCCTACTTAAAGAAATGCCAGGGATGTTCCTAAATGCTTTCTTCAATTACCACTGGGACTCCTTGGACCATGTCTGAGAAAATGGTTTTAATTTTCTTTGAGGGATTATCATAATTGAAAAGGTCACAGGAATCAGCTCCATTACTAATACATTTGTACTTGCCAAGACTCGGGCATGGGGAATCTCCAGTTTTTCCTATTCAGTGCTTCTCTTTTTGCTTTACTGTTTGATAAGAGTTGGCATGAAGGGGAGGTGAACTTGGTGCCAACCTGTTTTTTCCTTTTGTTCCTCACTTCTGAGCTTTTTCCCTGAACCCCATCATCTGTCAGGCAGAGGAGAAAGAGTATTGCTACATTAAGGTTTTTTTGTTTGTTATTTGTTTTAAGAATTGATCATTTTATACCTTCAGAAACCACATTCAGTAGTCTTCAAAGTGCCATTTTTATGCAGGCAAGGTCTTTATGGTGCCAGTATACCATATCCATAGTGAAATATTCTAACCTTTTGTTGCATGCTTAACGGTGTACGCACACACAGCATACTTTATGTACATAGGATAGTCATTCTCATTTGCCTATAAAACAATGATAAAACTTCTTACCTTGCTGGGCATTCAAAGAATTAGATAGGACAGCTGACACAAAAACTTTCACCAGAGTCCTTTCCTTGTGAGAGTCAAATATGAAAGGAATTGAATCTATTTGATTGTTACTAGGAAGGGATGTATGAAGGAGGTTGAGCTAGCGTCTGCGTGACCTGTTTCATTCGATCACAGTGCCCCCCAGCGGATACGAACAGAGACGTTGTCACCGTGCCTGGGGTCAGATAGGTGATAGCTGGTATCATAGAGTTGACCAGTAAACAAAATGGAAAGTAAAATTGTCGATATCCACCGTTTGTGAGATGTCATGAGCAACAGTCTGTGTTTCACAGACTTTACGATCTGTACCCTCCGATCCAGCGTATTCCTCTGACAGCTGTTTTGGAGGAATTACAGCGAATTTCAAAGAGCTATATTCAGAGATTTCTAAGAGGGAGTAATTGAAAACCAATACATTGTAATCCAAATGGGAATGGTGAAGACAGCAAAAGATGTTCAAAGTATAGAATGCCAGTACTTAAAAGGTGTGAAGGATGTTTCTGATCTGCGGCTGGCTCTGTAGTAAGTAGATACAGTTATCCTCCAATGAATGATACTAAACTATCGTTATTAAAATGACACTTCCAAGGGAGCTTAAAGCCTATCATCCAGGACCCAATCAGTAATATATTTGTGTTTCTTTAAAGACACATAACGTTAAAGATGCATCATGAAACAAACTCTGAAGGTGACGTCCCTACAATGGCAAAGAATGTAAGCTCAGCTTGGATCTTGAAGATTAGGAAGAGCTATCTCTTGTTCACAGCCTTGCAGGTCAATGGGAGAAATCTCGAGAAATCAATGCTTTCAGCAGCCAGGAACATCTGAAAGGAAATCAAAACTTGCTTATTATGCTGACACGGTTTACTGCGAGCTAAGAATCGTAGGAATGCATTTGAAAATCTGAGGTCTGACAGCCAAATGCATAGCAGCATTTCGTTCTGGCAGTCACAAATGATTACTGGATCATATTTTTAATAAGTAACAAAAAAAAAGAAAAGGCATGTTTATTTAAGAATTCTTCAAAAAGAGTAAATATGTAGCACAAGAAACTGTATGCTACCTTTTTTTTTTTTGCATGGAAATTCACTTTTCTATTTTCCTGGGCTCTTACAAAGTATCCTCTTATTTTTTTTCTATGGGAATCATTCATCATCTCATTATGTATTAGATATATGAATCTATATCTATGCCTGCCCATGAATATAGATAGAGTAGATGTAATTGAAAAGAAATTTATAAGTGTTCCTTATCCATTAATTGTGTTAATATGTGGAAGAATAGTTATTTACTATGTTTCTATACTTAATTCCAAGAAAATTCATGATATTAACTGTTCATTAATACTGCCAATAAGCACTTATTAAAAAAACATTTTGAGAATACTCATTGATGTTTGGCTGTTCATACATTTGGTAAACAGCCTCAATCATCACCTTCTGATAGAATCACGCTGCATTCAGTGAAATTCTACCTTCTAGAAAGAAGATTTATTTATGTATGTGTTTGTTTATTTGACAGAGTTAGAGGGAGAGACAGAAAGAGAGATAAGGTGATCTTCCACCTGCTGGCTAATCCCTAAAAGGCAGCAAAGGGCTAGAAACTGTCTGGGTTTCCCACTTCAGTGAAGGACTCCTATATCTGGGAGCTGGAAAAGTGAATCAGAAGTAAAGCAGCCAGGACCTAAACTGGCACTCTTAAATAGGATGCTGATGTCACAAGCAGTGACTTAACCCACTATTAACCCACTTAACCTTCTATGCCACAATGCTGGCCTCTGGAATGCTATTTTTATGTTGGGCAGTATTATAAGCATGGGAATTATGTAAGTGAAATAGACATGTGAGTTTCCGTAAGTCAGAGCAGGCTTGTGAGTTTATGAAAGATATCAATAATGAATAAAAAGGTTTTTTAAAAGCTGATATTAAAATATCCTGCTTCTGGAGGTTTACAATCCAGATGGAGTGAGCCCATTGGTTCAGTCTTTGGTACTCGCGTTCTTGTTGGCAGAGCCCTGAGAAAGTACAGAGCATCACATGGGAAGGGACAGGGGGGCATGTGTAGCTGTGTTTGGTGACCCAAACAAAACCACTAGGATGTAATCTTGGTGACCACTCAGATGACCTATTTCATTCTAATGATTTCTCAATTTTCCACTTTTAAGCACCCTGGTTGGGTTAAGTTTCCATCCTCTTGGTATCATTCACTTAAGATTTGGGGAGGGGCTTGGTAGGTAAGGCCACCGCCTGCAATGCCAGCATCCATATTGGTGCCAGTTCAGGTCCCAGCTGCTCCACTTCTGACCCAGCTCTCTGATAGTTGGAAAGCAGTGGAAGGTGGAACAGGTGCTTGGATTCCTACATACACACAACCGTAGCAAAAAATACTTCGAGTTCTAGCCTCAAACTGGCCTACCTCTGGCCATTGTGGTCATTTGGGGAGTGAACTGAAACATAAACTCTCTTTTACACACTTACTCACTGACTTTTTTTTCTTTATTTTTGACAATCTTTACATAGTTGATTAGGACACAAAGGGTCAAGGGTTACAGGAAAGTGGGTAAGATTATTGTTTCTACATTATTGCCTTTTCCCCCCCTATATCTGGGGCAAAGGGAAAGATAAAGGAAGAAGCCCCACCCAGCCTCCCACCTGTCCCAGGTCCCTGATGTGAGGCATGCTTTGAAGGTCTTGCTCAAGTGTTTTTGATAATTCAACTGTTGTGAATTGCTGCCAATCTCGCCATTCCAAGGACAATGAAACCGCTCCAGAATCCACTGGCTGACATAGTCCACTTTGGAGTCTCCATTTGCCCAGATTTGCACTACCAACAGATGGCTGGGGTAGTTGATTGATTTTTTTCTATCCTCCATCCTCTCATTGTGGTACCAGGTATCCTCTGCAGGTTCCGATGGACTGCCATATCCTCCATGTGCACCTGGATATGCTGTCCACTGCTCCATTTGAGCCTCTGAGGAGGATCAGCTGAGATACTTGCACTCCAAGGCAGATGGTGGAACCTGCACTTCTCTTCATGGTTGGGGTTCTGACTCTGGCAGTTTGATTGGGGAGATCTCCAAAGAAACTTTGTCTGAGGTGATCCCAGACCAGATTCTTGCCACAGTGACTTTTAAATCTTTTTTTTTTTAAGTACTTGGGAATTCTCTAGTGTCTGCAATAGCTAGGCTTGGCTACGCTGAAGTCAGGATCATAAAACTCCTTTTAGGACTCCTAAAAGGACAAAACAATCCAAACACTTGCACTTTCACCTGTTTTATGCATTCACAGGAATTTGGATCAGAACACAGGATGGACTTGAATGTCATGCTCTGATAGGCATCCCCCAAAGTGGCTTCATCCATGGACTGTTCCTGTTCCAAGCCATTCACCTCTCAGTTGGAATTTTCAGTAATGGTGCAATAGTATCTAATTTACATCCCTGTCATATGTAGCATAGCTCATAGAGGCAGGAGTATATACTAAAAGATAGGTTTTGTATCTGTGTTGCCTGACCAAGGAGTTTTAAGGTAGACAAAGCAATAGCCATTGTTGGGATATGTTTGGTGAGACAACTGACTTAATGGTGATTACTAAGAATTGTAGCCTAGGCGAATGAGTGAATTTGGTGAACTAATAATTAAGATGGAGAAGACTTTAAGTGATATGTTTCGAGGGGAAAAATTAAGATTTCGTTTTGAATCTTAATTTCACTTCTGAATATGGAAAACAATTCTTTAATAACCATTAGCAGGAAGATAGAAGGCAGCAGCACATATATCCATATTCTTGCCACTTAACCTTCAGTTCTGCTCAATTATCCATGTAAGAGGGATATGGTAATGGAAGAAGTAGTTTATGTTCTTAAATAACTGTCTCATGGTCTTTGAGATTTATTCAAATACTTTCAAGGAAAGACTTTAACTGACACTGGTTTGAAAGATAAATAAGTCTGAAAGTTGTACACAAATATCTCTGCCAGTTTACCATGAATATAGTGCCCTTATTTTTCTGAGGCTGAAATTTGACCCACAAATCAAAAATGAAGCTTCACAGAAACAGTAGGCAAGAATACATGTCATCAAGGATGCTTGTTGCCTGCCATTTTGCCTTTAGATTCTGCTCAATGATGAACTAAAGTAACTTGCCTTTGAATCTGTTCACCCAAAGTGACGGTACCATGATTGCCTGTTGCTGTCTGCAGTGAAGGGATGGGAAAGGACCCTGTTGCTCACACTCTGCCAGCTTCTTTCTTTGCTCTTCCCTCTTATTTGGAGCATTAGGGTTGGTTTTAAGTCCTTTCAGTTGAACTTGTTTGTAGTTCACATATGAAGTATATTCACAGCCATCCAAAGAAAGATGTTTAGCTGAGTAGGTGGGAAGGAGACACAGAGAGAGAGAGAAGGTCTTCTGACTGCTGGTTCACTCCATGAATGTTGCAACAGCTAGAATTGTTTGTCTGAAGCCAAGAGGATGGAGTTTCTTCCAGGTCTCCCAAGGGGATGCAGGGGCTGAAGGACTCTGGCTGTCTTTCACTGTTTTCTTGGGTATTTGCAGGAAGTTGGATGGGAAATAGAGCAGACGGGACTCAAACTGGTGCCCATATATGGATGATGACACCGCAGGTAGATGATTAACCTACTACAAAATTGTGCCCCTCAAAGCATACCTTTTTAAGAATTATGTAATTGAGTAGTTTTTAGCCTCGTCATGAGGTCACATACCTATTGCTACTGCTGTCTTGTTTTCACATTTCATCATCACTCACAAGAAATTAGTGTGTTTACCAAGTAGTCACTCTTGTGGCAACAGCTAATCTACTTTTAATATCTATGGATTTGTCTACTCTGGATGTTTCACATAAATAGAATCATAAAATGCAGCCTTTGCATGTATTTTGTAATGTATGAAGTGATACAAGGTGGGAAAATAAAGCTGGAGTGAGATAGAGAAGGAGGTCTGCCCCATGATAGAGTTCAAAGATTAAAAGTTTGTACTATGAGCTGAGCCCAAGAGCCTAGTGTCTAAATCCTCACCTTACATCCGCTGAGAGCTCATATGGGTGTCGGTTTGTGTCCTGGCTGCTCAATGTTCATTCTAGCTCGCTAATTGTGGCCTGGGAAAGCAGTCGAGGAAAGTTCAAAGCCTTGGGACCCAGCAACCATGTAAAAGACCCAGAGCAAACTCCTGGCTCCTGACTTTGGACTGACACAGCTCTGGCCATTGTAGCCACTTGAGGAGTGAAGTAGCAGAAGGAAGATCATTCTCTTTGTCTCCCTTTCTCTTTGTACATCTTGCTTTCCAATAAAAATAAAATAAATATTTTTAAAAAATGCTTGTATGACTTTTGTGCCTTTGGAATACACATGCATACATGTTGGAGTGATGACATTGTCTGTTACTGTCTGCATGGTAGAAGATACCCAGTATGAATTTACTACACTTAAAAAGTTAACGGAGGGTCTAGCAGTTAATGTCCTCGCCTTGCATGCACCAAGATCCCATATAGGTGCCAATTTGGGTCCCAGCTGCTCCACTTCCATGGTGGCCACTTGGGGTGAACTAGCAGATAGAAGATCTTTCTCTGTCTCTTCTTCTCTCTGTGAATCTGACTTTCCAGTAAAAATTAAACAAATCTAAGAAAGAATTAAATGACATCTGAAAATATTAGCAGGCTTCCTCTTAAAACCTCTACAGATCTTCAGTAGATTTATCAATGGATTACTTTTTCATTAAAAATTGAGAAGAGAATGCAATGATAATGGAGAGTAATCATAACCAAAGCAGAAGCAGCATTCTTTGGGTGCCAGAAACATACTGTATGGACCCTTGTCATGAGAAGCTGGATAGGGCCTTTGTCTCTTCATAAACAAAATGAGATCCCTTGAGTTCAGTGCCTACATGCTGCTCTCTCCAAATCAGAGAATGTGTGTTGTCTAATCTCTGTTTGAGACAACAGCCTTATAACAATATATTTGATCAGTGACCTGTGGTCACCTAATTGAAAGTAAATATGGAGTGTATTAAATCAGTCAGTTGCTTGGTAACCATATCAATGTTTGTCCTTCTTCCAGTAGATTGCTGAAGAGAAGCAGCTAAAAAGAAATGGTAGATATTGCAAGTTATGAAGATAGCCATCACGTTCCATGGGAAATGTAAATCATGAAACCATAGCACACTTAAATTAAGCTATCTACCTAGCCTGAGTCAGGAAACTTTCATTTACTCTCTTCACCTGACTTGAATAATGAAAAAATTTCCCAGAGTGGGGGGTGTGGTCTTATGGGGATTCCCATGTCACTCCTGGACAGAGATGAGGTATTTGAGTTCTGAAATCTATTCCAAAATCCAATAACACATGAGACAGCCAAAGAGATTCATTTTATTAAGAATCTCCAGTCATGTCATTTTTCGGGGGCTGGTACAAGTCTGTGAAACTAGTGGGTAGTGTTTTGGGATTCCTTTGAAATCACCAGTGGTCACAGATCATTGCCCAACCCATCTCTCTAATATATGTTATGTTATGCACTCTAGGCCAAGAAAAAGGCTTATTTTTGGCTTCAGACCTTTTCATGAATAGGGAAAATTTTGATTTGCTGCATGCCTTTGGGCTCTGTAGGTTTTCCCATCATTCCAACAGCTACTTTATTGAGATTAAGTGCTTTCTTATGTCAGTGAATGGGGAGAAATTTTGGTTTTATTTGAATTAAATTTGACTCAATTACTATGTTAGATGGATAGATGTTCTTGAGAGAAAAGAAGAAAATGTTTCCAGTCAAGATGGAGTAGTGGCTTGCAGTGGACAGCAGCTTCAGTATGCATGTCCTTGGAGGGCAACAGACTCTGAAACCAAAATAATTTGTGTTTTTATATATCCTTCTCTCCAAGCATAGAAACTCCATCCTGACTCCCCCAATACTCCTTGTACCACTTTGCTCCCCAACATATAAGCTGCTATTCCATTGGCAGTGACCTCAATAGATTGCAGCTTTAAGTGTCAACATGTATTTTTGTATCCTGTTTCCCTACTTTTCTTTAAAGATTTATTTATTTGTATTGGAAAGACAGATTTGCAGAGGAGGATCTTCTATAACAACCAGAGTTGAGTTGAATATAAACACAAGGAAGAATCAGGAGAAGGAAAGAGTTCAGAAGGTGCTTTTAAAAAGTTAGAGACCTATTGGAACAGATGATAGTTCTTCAAAGAAAAAAAATCGTCTTGCTTAGATTCTTTAATACTTAATTGTCTTCTGCTTCTTTTCCCCAGAGAAACCAATCTACCTTTTGTGTTTGCCTTAGTTTTGCCTAAGGATTAGAATGATTGATTTTTAAGACAGGAAGAGAGACAAATAGGAAGGAAGAGAGAGAGAGAGAGAGCATGAAATAGAGCATGCTCCCTCATCTGCTGGGTCACTGCAATGAGGCTGAAATTAGGAGCCAACAACTGTTCCAGTTGGATTCAGTTCTCCCATGTAGGTGACAGGATCCCAGTGTCTTGAGTCCTCACCATTTCTTTCCAGGAAATACTTTGATTAGAAACAAATTCGGATCCAAAACTGGAGTTTGACACACAGGTACTTGGGCACCCTGTCTCTGAATAATGCCTTGATTGCTGTGCCGGATGCCCATCCTAGACTGTTGCGATTTTATTGTGAGACACTATGGATAGGTCATGAAACAGGAAGTCTGTAATCACAGAGCTGGACTCTATTCCCAATAGGATAGCACAGACCCGCCCTCTGAGAACCTCAGTTTTCTCCTTCATGAGGTGGAACGGTGTAAAATTGGTATTTTTCTCTAGAGAATTTGCTTTCTGTTTGCCCATAGGTAAATGTGTTAGGCCATAGTCTGACCACCCGAGAGGAGTTGCTAAGGCTTGACTGAGCTTGTTTTTCTTGTTTTATTGTGTATGATTCACTTTTTAAGGTCATCCAAGGGAAACTTACACAAGTTGTTTAAAGACACTTGCACTTGAGTTGCTTTGCCACACAAGTGTCATTAGTAAAGGGTGGATGATTTGAATACGGAAATAAGACTTCACTGATGGCTGGTGAAAGGGAGAATAAACCCAATCTCTTGTAGATAGGAAGCCCCCTAGTTCAGGTATTTCTCAGAGAATAACCAGTGATGCTAAGCATACAGCATGGATCTGGGGAGGAGGCTTACTAGGAAGCTTGGGAAAAGACAGTGGCAGCTAGTGATGCAGACAATAAAAGTCTAATCATACGAGGCATTGTGATTAGCCTAGTGGCACTTCAAATCAGTGAGTAGTGGAGAGGGTTCACTTGGTTTTCTCTAAAACACTTCAACAGGCTAGTTGCTTAAAACTAAAATCAAGTGTGTGGAACTTCTATATTAGTAAATAATATAGAAGAGTTCCTATTTGTGTGCCTTAAGAAAAACTGTTTCTATTGTGAAACAAAGGGCAGTTTGTGATTTGCAAAGATGCTGTGAGAAAATGAGCACTAGTATAGGTAGATCTAAACTTGAACTTGACTGCTGTCTTTTGCCAGTTGAGTGACCTTTAGCAAATGATTTACGCTTTCTGTACTATAGGTTTCCCCTGTACAGCTGGGATCATCGAACACCTCCCATAGTAGTATTCTAGAATAAATACAGTGCTTAGCACAGGGTGAGGCACGGTGAATTCCTGACCCACATCAGCTTGACTTACAGTTGTATTGCTTTGCCCAGGAGCAGATGATTTCCCTGGAAGAATGTGTCTCTGTATGGAGTTCACTGTTTCCCTGAATGTTAAAAAGACTCAATTTACTTATTTTTATTTCATTTGAAAGGTTGACATGAAAAGACCAGTTCCCTATATGCTGATGTACTCTCCAAAGTCCTGCAACAGCCAGGGCTGGCGCATGCCCAAATGAGGAGCCCAGAGCTCCATTCGGATGTCAGAAATCAGTGACAGCAACTCAGCTGTTTGCTCTGTTACCTGTAGCCCCCCAGGGTGGGTATAAGCAGGAAGCAAGAATTGGAAGCAGAATCAGGACTTAAATTCAGACATCCTTATCTGGTATCTGGGGAGCACCAGCAGTGCCTTAACCACTGGGCCAGTGCCCACTCTGAAGAAATCAATTTAGAGAAAACAACTACCTAAATATGTGTAAACTTTGAAAGTTCATTGTTTTCCAACAGTCACTACATAATGTAAGACTACTGTGGAGAAAAAAAAAATGAGTGGATAGGAGGAAAAAAAGCATGGAATGAAACATTGTCATTTGAGGTTATAACACAATCATACCACGTCACAGTGTTGGTGAATTACGGAAATCTCGGGAATATGCATAAGAGGGTAGAGAAAAATTTCATCTCTAGAACTCATGCCTTTTTGTACCCTTCATAAGAGGGAACAGACTTGAGAATTTTCTCTGACAGAAGATAATGATTTCTTATGTCGGGTGAGACTTGAGAGCCAGCTCAGCTGAAGAAATTCACAGGCTGGGCTCCACTGATTATCCTCTGTATGAAACAGCTCAACTAGCGGGTTATTTTATTGGTGCCGTATAACTCTTTGAGCTCTTACTGCCTACTAGGATCTGATCCAAGTGCGTGGAAGACAGTAACGAGCAGGATAGACAAAGCCTCCCTCCTCATGGCATGCTGTTTTCTTCCTTTATGTGTGTATGCGCATGCCTCTATTGCTATACCTGGTAAGAAAAAGTCATGAAAAAAACAATTTTATGTCTCATGCTAAGTGAAAACACTTGAACAGGACACTGTGACAGTGAAAAATACATCTCCTTTAGCTAATGTAAGAAGGTGACATCGGCAGATAAAGAAGGAAAAAGCAACTCAGCAAGAAATGTATGGAAAGGGTATTGTTGGCTGTAAGAACCGCTAATGTCAAAGGTTTGAAATCACACAAAATCGACATGTTTTAGGTTTAGCAATGAGCCTGTTAGAAAAAAAGTCTGCGAGCTTAGTGAGCAGCCGTATCATGAAGAAATTTTGTAGGCAATGACCTGAACTTTGAATTTATCCTAAGTAGGTGAAGCTGGGGATGGATATAATCTAGTGGGTATTTTTTTTTTCAAAGGTTTGTTTTTGTTGGAAAGTCAAATATACAGATAGGAGCAAAGGCAGAGGGGAAGATCTTTTATCCATTAATTCACTCCCCAAGTGGCCGCAACAGCCAGAACTGTGCCAATCAGAAGCCAGGAGCTTCTTCTAGGTCTCCCATGTGGGTGCAGGGTCCCAAGGCTTTGTGCTGTCCTCCACTGCTTTCCCAGGCCACAAGCAGGAGCAGGATGGGAAGTGGAACAGCTCGGACACTAACCGGTGTCCATATTGGATTCCAGTGCCTTCAAGGTAAGGACTTTGGCTGCTAGCCTACCATGCCAGGCCCATAATCTAGTTTTTACAGATGACAACAACTGCTGAGAGGAGAATGACAAGAGAGCCAGATAGTGGTAGGGCCACCTGATAGGGGAGCTTTGTGGTAGCTCAGGCAGATGACAATTGGGAAGTTCTGAGTTTCCAGTGGTACTAGAGTGCTCTTTTCCTGATAATAATTTCTATTCTTCAGAGTTCTTGTTCAAAAGAAAACAAAAAAGGTTTTATAAACAGGAAAGCTTGTTGGACATAACATGTACTGAATTCGTTGATGAAAAAGGGAGAAACCAAGATGCAGCTGTTGCTTGAGTGTTTGTTTTGAATAATAAAGATATTCTGTTTACTTCAGAAACAGAATTATCCAATAATAATATACTCCCCACATCCCCACAACAACTGTGATTGGGCCAAGCCAAAACCTAGGGGCTAGAAATCAATCCAGATCTCCAAGGTGAATGATAGGAACTGAAGCATTGAGCCATCACCGACTCCTTCTATGGTACATACTGGCAGGAAACTGGAATCAGAAATACTACTCAAGCCAGGTACCCTGATTGAGTGTGTGTGTTCCAAGTGGTATCTTCATCAATGTGTCAGGTGGCCACCGCCAAGTGTGTATCACAGCTATTCCCAACAGTGCAACATTGAACAGGGCAGTGCTTGTATCTGTTGAACATAGTGATTTCATTTTCTTTTAAAATGTATCCAGTCCTAAGATCACCATATTTTATTAGGGATCTATTTGAAATTCTGTGAAGAATCTCCATACTGTTCTCCTGAATGGTTGCAAACAGTTCCCCTCTGGCACACCACTGTTTGTTTTTTGTTTGGTCTTTTAAATAAGTTATTCTAATTGGATAAGGTAAAACCTTATGGTGGTTTAGGTTTGATTTGTAGATCTGAGAATTTTCCATATGCCTTTCTGCCATTTGTATGTCTTCAGGTGTTTGGTCCACTTTTTAATTGCATCATTTGCTTTCTTTTTGTTGTTGCTGTTACATTGTTTGACTTTTTCTCTATGCCAGCAGTTAATTCTGTCAGGTGCATTATTTGCAAATATTTTCTCCAGTATATATGTTTTCTCCTGACTGTCAATAGGTGAAAGGGTAAATTCTATGCTGCACCATAGAATACTGTTCAAACTTTGCTTAAAAATGACATGTTGTTATTTGTAGCAACATAGATAAATTTAGAGGACATTATGGTAAGTTGAAAGAAGTCAGGCTCAAAAAGGCAAATACTATATGATGTCATTTAGGTATGTAGCCTAAAGTAGTTGTTTTTCTAGAACTGGAGATCAAAATTGTGGCTACCAGAGGCTGAGGAGTCTGGGGATAAGGGAGTTACAGGAGAAGGGGGGAGGTTGGTCAGTGGGTATATAGTTTCATTAGAAAGGAGGATTGTATTGATATTAGGATACAGTAGGATGACTGTAGTCAACAATACTGTACTAAGTGGTTCAAAAGAGGAGATAGGATTCTGAATATTTTCATTAGAAAGTGGCTAGTACACTAAATATCCTGATTTATTTATTAAACAGTACATGTATTATTCAAACACCGCAGTGTGTCTTATAAATATATCTTCTCTATGTATCAAACAGAATTTTATAAATATATATGTAAATGTATACATCAAAAAAGGACTACTTTTCAGATTTTTTTTTTGCCATTTAGCATTTGAGACTAGTTGAATACATACTTCACATGACTCACAAGAGCTGAATGTAGAGTACATTAAGAATAATGAGGAGACTGGCCCCATGCTTTAGGCGTTATGGAGCCATAATGTACCAAATGTGTTATTGTTAATTCATGTTGCTAGCCTACCCCTTTAACAGCAGCCAGCAGCCATAGGATACATGCTGTGAATATATATTAAAACCATCCACACACATTGCCCTAGTGATGTTGGTAATTGGATCTTGCTCTGCATCCAGAAAACCTTGGATACAACTAAATTGGAATGGCATCTACTGTGCCTTTTTCTAATTCTGGAAAAAAAGGGTAGGTTCTCAATGTGGACTTTTTTTGCTGCGCTAGTCTGTTCTCTAAATGATGGCACATTTTTGGTGCCATCATCCCTGAATTTGAGCATGTTGGCCAAACTGTTACTGTGACCTTTGCTACCAAATTATACACAAAGATGATGCGAAATGTTGCTTAAATCATCTATGTCTGGCAAAGGAGTTTTTTTGTTTTAATCACTTACTCTGGATATTCTAAATGCTGCATACTGCAATAAATAATTATAAACGATTTATTTGCGAAGACATTTGTTTTAGAACTAAAAACGAAGGTTGAGCAATGAACACTATTTGGTCAATTGGTTACTTTTACTAAATACTGTCTCTTAAGTGTTATTTATTCTTACAGTCTGAGTGTAGCAAATGCTTACAAAAAAATGGTCAGGCACTGCGAATCAGTAAAGAACACTAGGTATTGAATATTGGTCAGGCCAGAGCATTTATACCTGATTTTATTGCAGATGATGTTTGAAAATCTGCCATTTGGATTTTCATGATAAGTTTTGAGTTTTGAAGTCATGTTTTTAAATGGTGCAAGCTTGTAACATGAAAATGATAGAATTTTACCATTCTTTGCCTCTTTCCTGCTAAAACGAACTTTTGCAAGCCAGGGCAGTATGTCCATGAGTCCCTGCAAAGGGTTTCCTGTGACTGCTAGTCTGGAGCAGTCAACATATGCGTGGGTAGACTCATTCACTATAGACACGGTACTTAGATTTTCCTTCCCGCTCCTTTCCTTCCTTCTCTGCCCTTCTTCTTCTCTTTTCTCTTCCTGCTTTCTTGCTTTCTGCCTGCCTGCCTGTTGCTTTCCGTCTTCCCTCCTCATTCTCCCCCTTCCTTGCTTTGTTCCTTTGGGAGTAATTGATAGTTAAATGTGGATATAGAGGGCGATACAGATGGACTGATAGACAGTTTAACTGTTAACTAATCCTCTTTGAGTGACACTAGTAGAAAATGATAATCCTGTTAAGATCTGGAGCCTTAGAAATGGTTTTAATGTGGGCAGGCCCCCTCATGTCTTAGCTTCATTAGCTTGTGAATCTGGACAAGAAGCAGTGGCACATGCTGACAACAGCTCTGAGGAGAAGCACTTTGTTTCCCAAAATTTAACGAAGCAATGTGCAGGCGTCACACTGAAACTTCAGGAAAGCTAACCTCAGGATTCTGTCAGATGGCCTCAAAGCCCTCTTTAAATACATGTTCACAAGTGATATTTTCCCTAAATCCTGACTGTGTTCAAGCTTCCTTCCTCAGTAAAGAGTTTACAGTTAAATTACATAATTTCATGAAGATTGGGCCAAATAATTGATTGTCCTTAGGAATGTACATTGTCTTTTATGAAGTATGTTAACCTCAGAATTCATTTCAATTGGTAGAAATTGCAAACTCTAGATATTTGGTTGTTTACAGTAGGTGTGACATAAACAGATGGAGTAGATACTCAGGGAAGAGTAGAACCATTAAAGAGACCAGGAGTTCACAGCACCAGTGCTCCTAGATTTCCCATGAAATTGTTAAGTATACCTGCACAATGGGATGCTGGACTTTCTACCATTGTACGTACTACAATGTCAGGTAACACTTAAATAGCAGAATATTGGACTTGTGACTGTTACTGAAGGACTAATGTTGTAATAATTTAGGGAAAACAGTGGGGGAGATTTCCTATACCCATGAAACTGCTCACTGAAAATAATAACACAAAATGATAAAGATAGTTAAGATCCTGGATTCAATTCATGTTTCTACCACTTATAACCTTGTGGCATTTTTTATATAATGGTATTGGTAATAATATAAAGGTTGTTTAATAAGGTGAAAAATAATAAAACTTTGTTAAATTTAGTAAAACTGTAGTAGATTAAAAGATGTGAAGCTCTTAGAGTAATACCAGTATAGTGTTTCATTGTTATAGTAATAAGAACAGTTATTTTGGAAATACATTTTTTCTTGTCATCCTGGATTTTTGTTCTTAATTTTTTATTAAGAAATTTCATTTTAACTAGGATTTAGAAAGTCCTTACATCAACAGTTTAAGGCTATATGTTTGTTGTTAAAGGTGATATTTGTTACCAAGCCTTCAAAGAAGAATACTGATCATTTTAAGTTTAAACTATGTCACTGGAAGTTGAACTCTGTTAGAAACTCAGTTATAATTAGCATGTTGCCTTTATCTTATCTGGTTGTAATAAAATCATTTAGCAATATCTAAAAATTACATACTTTCTAAGTTAACAGTCTTTCTCATTGAGTGTGTTTAATGAAATTCTTAAATACATGTTTCTGAAAGATTTACTCTAGGGTGTAGTGTAATATCTCATTCTATGAAAATGTTAGAGTATAATTCCTTATAATTCTTTATAATTCCTATACCTTGATTTTTTATGTAGTTAAGTTTTTGATCTCAGCATACCTTCATACTCTTCAAAATTATATAAGAACAAAGGATTTTTTAAGTTAAATAGTCAGGTTTATTATAAAGATATTCTGAAATTGTAGGCAAAAAATACTTCTTATCCCATAGCTGAGTTCAGTACTGTCCATCCCAGCCACTAATGGAGCCGTACAATCACAAGTGGTTCAAAAACAACAATAAAACCCCAGAAACAACAACAAAAAAAGTCAGTCTTTCTCATCACTTGAACCTGGTAGTCCATTATTTGTCTGTGAAAAATAAAATGAAATTGTTTTATAAACAGTAGGGTTCAAAAGTGTATAGGAATGAAATGTACATCTTATGATTTAATTGTTGGCTTCCAACCTTGATTATTTTCCTGTAGAAATGTTTTTTAAAATTTTTTCGAGACTTTATTTGAAAGGCACAGTTAGAAAGAAGCACACCTTCTACTCAGTGATTGACTCCCCAAATGCTTCAGTGGTCATGCTGAGCTAGCCCAAAGCCTGGAGACACGAACTCCCTCCAGGCCTATGCATGTGTGCGGGGGTCCAGCACTTGCATCATCTTGTGTTGTTTCTCTAGGTACGTTAGCAGGGAGTTAAATAGAAGGTAGAATAGCCAGCAACTCCAACTGGAGTCCATATGAGATGCCAGCACTGTTCGCAGAGGTTACACCCATTACATCACAACACTGGCCCCTCAAACAAACTTCTGTGTATGTTGTTAATGAATTTATCATGTTGGAAGTCATTGCACAGTAATGTTTTATTTTAAAATTCTCGTAAAAACTCCAGATCCTTATATTTTTAATATTTTATTATGGGATAGTTTGAAATTTACAAAACAAAATTTATGAAGTAGTACAAAGAGTGCCTATACACCCACTCCAGCTCCCCTTGTAATTAACATCTTATGTCCATGTTATACATTTGTCACATTTAATGAGCCACATTCTGCTTCCCCTATATTTAAAAATTCAAGCACTCTCTTATCTTTGTCTTCTATCCTGACCTCTGGTAATCACCCTTCTGTGTTCAGGTTGTGATTTTTTTTCTTTTGTTGTGGTTTGTTTAGCTCCCCCCGCCCCATCACCACTCCATAAATGGAAGAACATGTAGTATTTCTCTTTCTGTATCTAATTTCACTTATCACAGTGTTTTCTGGTTTCATCTGCATTGCGACAAATAACAAGATCTTATTCTTTTTAATGGATGATAGTGTTCCATTGTGTATTTGTTTACCACGTCATCTGATGACGGACACATGGCTGATTCCCTATCCTGAACAGTGCAACAGTTAACATGGTGAAGTCGGAATTTCATGTAATGAGTTCACATCTTTTTGCTATCTACACCTGATAGTAGGATTACTGGATTATGTGACAGTTATATTTTTAGTTTTTTAAAGAACCCTCCACATTGCTTTCCGTATTGGCTGTGTTGATTCACATTCCCACCAGCCATGCGTAAGAATTCCACTTTCTGTACAACCAACATTTATTTCTTTTGGTGACAGGTATTCATACAGGTTTGGGGGAGATAGCTCATTATGCTTTTGATTTGTATTTCCTTGGTGATATTGAACATTTTTCCATGTATGTGACAGCATTTGTATTCTTCTTAGAACTGTCTATTCAAATTGTTTGCCCTTTCTTAATTGTGTTTGCTGTTTTCTTGCTGTTAAAATGGGTTCATGACACATTCTAGATTTTAATCCTTGGTTAGATTAAATACTATATAAGTAGTTTCTCCAATTCAGTTGAATTTCTTTTTATTGCTCCACAGCAGCATTTGGTTTTGATATAATCCCATTTGTCTAGTTTTACTTTTGTTACCTGTGCAATGAAAAATAACTGCGTTTTCCACCACATAATTGAGGAGAGTGGCATTGTTGTATAGTTTTGCATATATCTTCAATGTCTTTCTTATTGTGTTAATTCAATACAGTTGTAAAAACTGCCATGAGGAAAAATGACATGATCTCATAAAAGATAGAAGGATACTAATATTTTCTGGTTGACTAAGGAATAATTTCCCTAGGAAGTAACACATAAATCATGATCCGAATCACATGCAGGGAACTATGCTGATAGTACAATGTGTGGTAAGACAGGAGAGATGTGAAAACTTAACTGTGTTTAGATAATGAAAGACAGACCAGTTAGGTTTGATTATTTTGAGGAGGAGATAGATGATGGAAACTGGACAGAGAAACTGCCTTAAAGCTTATTAAAGCCTTTTGGGTCCATATGAACAATTTGTGGTTGTGTTTCTACAGCAAAAAGGGCCATTAAGTGAATTTAGAAAGGGGATTGTGGAAAATGACACCATTCATTTTGTATTTTAAAAATGCATCACTTTAGCTGCTTATGAAAAATGGATTCAAGTAGTAAGAAGAGTAGATGAGATGAAGGAAAGTAGTTCCACTTTAACAAAAGGTTGAAAAAGATGCTGTGTATTTAGGAAGATTGTGAAGTAGAACTGGTGCTTGATTGGAAATGGATGAAAAGGAAAGAGCTCAAGGAAAGTGACTTATTTTGTCTTTTATTCAATGCATCCATTTTCATCCAGCACACATATTTTAATGTTTACGTGTAAAAAAAAATAAGACCAAGAAGCAGAAATTCCATTTAAGCTATCAGCTTAGAATTTTCCTTAGTACCCGGATAAAAATTTAGGAAGCATATCATTGTTTATTCTTTCCAAGACATTGTGTTTGTAGTCTCTGTAATCTTTACAGATGTCATACATTACGTTTTTGAAAATAATTCTTCAGCATTCTAATACTTTGAAATATCCATTACTTAAATCAGTTATGTGTTCAGCAGGAAAAAAAATGATTCCATTTCTCCTGATTTCGCTCACGTTATATTTTCAGAGCTGAGTAGCTGGATAAAATAGAATCTGTCCATCATAACAGTAGCCAACCACAGTATCCAGATGTCAAGGACTTACTGCCAGGAAGACAAGACAGCTGTTGGGGAAGGGGAAGGAGCAGAGGATACTGTAGAATACATTTGGAGTTTTGTCAGGGGACTGGGATGACAGCTGGTTTTGCAAAAGGTTGAGCAGGCGCTGGAACATCACCGGGAAAACTGATTTTGCCTGTGGTTTAGGTGATAGTTTAAGGAATTTTAAAAACATATTTTTTGTTGTGGAATCGTTGTGCAAATGATCTGTTCAGCTAGTCCTGTGTAAATGTAGGTTGTAAGCTTAAAAAATTATGAATATACCAAACCCCAAATATATTTCTGTTCAATAATAGAGTAACAGGATAATTAGTAATTTTATAAATGGTTTGTGAAAACTTTAACAGTGACTCTAAAACATTGTAGACATGGAGATTCTTTGACTCTAAAGAGAAATGGAACTTCAGGTGTGTAATAAAACCTGTTTTGTTTTGGGGTTTTCAACCTAATACTTGAGTTTTAACTCTCACTGGATGTTAGTACTTGACTCAGTTATTGCTGAAGCAAAGACAGATTGCATTCTTAGAATGATAAGGATCAACTCTGGACAAAGCCTCTAGGACTCTTCTGTTGATTACCCAATGGCCTTTTTTTTTTAAGATTTATTTTTATTGGAAAGGCAGATATACAGAGAGGAGGAGTGACACAGAGGAAGATCCTCCATCTGATGGCTCACTCCCCAAGCGACCACTTTGGCTGGAACTGGGCCAATCATATAAGCCAGGAGCCAGAAGCTTCTTCCGGATCTCCCATGCAGGTGCAGGGGCCCAAGGCTTTGGGCTGTCTTGCTTTCCCAGACCACAGGCAGGGAGCTGGATGGGAAGCCTGGCTGCTGGGATTAGAACCAGCGCCCCTATGGGATCCTGGCACGTTCAGTGCAAGGACTTGGGCCTGGCATGATAGTGTAGTAGTTAAAGCCCAATGGCGTTCTTTATGTTTTCTATGGTTTCTGTAATAAATTATTTTTTTATTTTTCAAATGTTCTGAATTCTCATATAGCACATGATGTCATGGAAAACTAAAAGGTGTTTCTTGCCTTTTTTTGTCAGAGATTTCAGTTAGCATTCAGAGGAGCAGCTTCATCGTCCACCTTGTTTTGAGCACTATGAGCACGAGGTGGAAAATACTTTCTAAAGAAGTGTAATCTTGACTTGCAGAGATGTGGTTTGATTGGGTCTCCATTTTATTATGGTTATGTAGATCAGTTACTTGAAGTACATGTTTTTAAAGTCATATAGTTTCAGAAAATAGGTTGAAAATTAGTTCAAAAATTATTCTCCTTTGTTATATTGAATGTTCTTTAATAGATTTTAGAAAATTTGCATTATCAAGCTCAAATGCATTAGACATTATATAAATGATATTGAAATATTAAGATAAACTAAATATTGTCAACTTGACTGTTGGAATTCTTTATTTTTTTGTAAAGCTGTATTTATTTTTATTAAAGGTAAGAATTACAGTGTGAGAAAGGGAGAGACAGAGAGCAGTCTTCATCTACTAGTTCACCCTCCAATGGATATAGCTGTTCTAAATCTGGGAGCCAGGAGCTTCTTCCAGCTTTCCCATGTGGGTTTAGGTGCTCAAGCATTTGGGCCATTCTCTGCTGCTTTCCTAGGCCATAAACAGGAAGCTGGATCAGAAGTGGAGCAGACCAGACTCAAAAATGTGATGGCCAGCACCACAGGGGAGGATAAGCCACCTCACCCATCCCCCGAACTCTCATTTTAATCAAAAAAGCCTATTGTAGGTATTTACTAGACAGAGTCACTGATAGAGGGGTACATGTTTGTTGACTCTTATGTCTAGTTGTAATAGTTGTGTTGTCTTTTAAAACTTTGAGAGTTCTGTAAGGCTCCTCAAAATTCTAAACAGAACTTAATTACATCTGTATATACGTAGTGCAAGAAATTGGGGTGTGATGTTGTGGCACAATGTAAGCTACCGCTTCAATACTGACATCCCAGATGAGTGCCTCATTCAAGTTTCCCTTCCACTCTCACTCCTGCTCCTGGCTCACGTGCGGCCTTGTAGGTGGCAGGTGATGACTCAAATATATAAAGAAGTACGATGCACATAAAATATGCATTAGAAAGAAAATTAGTGAAAGTAAAATACAAACATTTCTATTGCTTAATTCGTGTAACAACGGGTCAGAATAATAGCAGCATCTCATTTGATTAGGTATGCTTTATGTAGGTGTGTATTACAAACAAAGTCTAAAATAACATTAACATACAAAGTAGAGAAACTAAAAGTTAAATTCTCAACTACAAATGGCAAGTGCATATGGGAAATAAAATTACGCAAAGGAGGCCTGTATTGTGGCATAGCTGGTTAAGCAACAACAAGGCAGGCATCCCATGCCAGAGTGTCTTTGCAAGTTCCTATTGTGTACTGCCAGTTGAGCTCCCCATGAATAAGCTGGAAAAAGCATTAACAGAGGCGCCTGGGCCACTGCCAGGTATCTGTGAGACTGTGGTAGGAGTTAGACTCCTGCTTTATCCTGGACCAATTCAAGTGGTTACACTCATTGGGGAAGTGCACCAGCAAGTGAAAGATCACTCCTTTCCATCATACCCCTGTCAGCCTGCCTTTCCAATACATGAAAGTAAACTGTAAAATAACTCAAATGTAGAATATGATGTTGTGTAAATCCTTCCTTTGCAAAACAAAGCTAGGAAAGTCAGCTTGGTGAAGTAGAAAGAATGTTGGACTGAAATTCCAATGATCCATGCTCAGCCTCTGCACTTCAAGATGGTTCTCTTCTGCAAAGTCAGACATTAACACAGATTTTTTTTTTCAGTTTGGCAGTGCTATTTCTTTTGAAATGTAGCTTCATGTGACAGTCTCTAATAATAGTGAGGACACAGGCTGAAATGTCATCTTTGTGTTAAAGATAGAGCCTGGATTCTCACTGCTTATTCTTCACCTATCTCCTGTGTATGATCTCCCTGCCAGCCCCTCACTCTGCAAGTCTTGCTGTGTGTAAGCCCTGTGTAGCAAGATCCCTGGAATGCCTGAACCATCCTCTTCTCATTTCTCAACATCTTGGGTTTTCCATTCAATGTTTTCATTTTACGACTTAGAACTAGGAAGTGTGTGCGTGCACACACACACGCACACACACACTTTCTGATGCTGACACTTTCAAATTGGCATGTCCTTGTCTGTTTTTGACTCCTGATTTTCAAGCACATCTCATCTGCTGCTTAGATGATCATAATCAGCTAATGCAATACTGAAGGGATATGTTTGCCATCAGTAGGAATAATTCCTTGATGATGTTTACAATAAAAAAAAAGTCTGGTTCCTGTCTGCATAATTAGAAGGCTGATGTCACTGTGGAGGAACTTTCATGGAGTATAAGGAATCACACACATGTTGCCCTTAGGGGCTTACAGTCTTATTCGAAGGACATATTTGTAGCCAGGATCCTCTGTCATTGTGGTGTGATTGACAAGCACAGTGGCTTGACTGTATGTGGCTAGGTTCTTGATGTGGGATTGCCCTCTTAAGTATTGCAGAAGTATATTTCAGTGGTTATTAACATTTAGCTGACGCTTTTCCTCACGCAAGCAGGTAAGAACCCTTCTATGAGATGTGATAAATGAAAAGAGATGACTTGATGGATTAATATGTGAATTTGTTGGTTTATAGCGTGCTCTTTTTAAAAAAAAGTGTATGAGAAAGATTCCAAAATAATCAAATACATTTAAGAGACAGAAGGAGATGGGGGAGAGAGAGAAGGAAAAGATGTGTATTTTGATGCAGATTTGCCTGATGTTGTACTTTCAGAATGCCTACTTACATATGTGAACTTTGTTGTTAAGGCTAATTGGATTTTCATGCTTGCCAGCCACCACCAAAGAATCTTGGATAGTTACTCAGGACCAGTGAGCAGTGTACTGTCTTCTTAAATCAGAGATGTACTCACTGCATGTGAACTTGTCTAGTGAGCATACGTGCGTATAAACTCATACATGAAAATTTACTACGTAACTAAAATATATACATTAGCCCCAGCGTATGAAAAAGGTGGTCATGGTAATAACAACAGAGGTTGTGGAAGTAGGGAAGGCAAATTATACAACAGTTTTGAGATGTGTTTTCTCCAATCAAAATTTCTCAATCTCATTTATCTTGTATTTTAATTTTCTTTCAGTGACAAAAGCACACACGCACACACGGACACAGACACCCAGAACTCTTTCAAAACACCAAAACATCACGTAACTCTCTGTTCTGTTAAGACTATGATGGTTACGTTGACTTATCCACAAGACACTTTTACACATGCATGAGTCTCAGAATTCCAATACAAATTCTACTAGAAATAATGTAGTCTTAACAGTTTAAAATTTTCTTCCCAATTACTGTTTTTTTAAATAAGATGTCTAGGAAGAGTTCCTCTGTGAGCACTTATGACACCCGCTGGTATGAAATTAGGTTCATTTGCTTTCTTTGACATTGAATTTGTAGAGCTCTTTTTTAGAGTTTTACTATATGGCTATCCACTGTGTACTGGGACATTTTGGTGAGTGAACCACATCTACCATGGTGGTCTCATAAGATTATTTTCTTTTAAAGATTTATTTTTATTTTTATTGGAAAGGCGGATATACAGAGAGGAGAGACAGAGAGGAAGATCTTCCCTCCGATGATTCACTCCCCAAGTGAGCAAAACGGCCGATGCTATGCTAATCCAAAGCCAGGAGCCTCTTCCGGGTCTCCCATGTGGGTGCAGGGTCCCAAAGCTTTGGGCCGTCCTTGACTGCTTTCCTGGGCCACAGGCAGGGAGCTGGATGGGAAGTGGGGCTGCCGGGACAGAACCGGCACCCATATGGGATCCCGGGCATGCAAGGCGAGGACTTTAACCACTGTGCCACCGCGCCCGGCCCAGTTTCATAATGGAGCTGAAAATTTGTTTTGCAGAGTGGCATGGCTGCCTTCCTAATTTCTTAGTACAGGACATTAACGTGTGTTTGTGGCGATGCTGGTGTAAGCAAGCCTGCAATAGATCATATAAGAACACAGTACACACAGCAACATACAAAACATACTCTTGATAATAATAAGCCTAATAGTAAGCAATGTTACTAGTCGTGTAATTGCTGCAAAATACTCTATCATGATTACAGAATGAGCCATTTGTTGTATTAACATAACATATTGTAAAACTATATGTTGTACCACCAGTGGCCTCCCATGTCTCACTTCATGGCTCTCTTGATTATATCAAGATATTATGTTGCATGATTGATCAAATCATCTAGGTCTGTTTGGGGAACTCCGCATGTTGGCATCATGGTGAAATTGTCTGATGACATTTCTCAGAATATTCCCATCTCAATTGACAAAAGATTGCAATATGTGTACATGTATGCATACACACATGTGCACCAAAATGTATGTGTCATAGTTTGTCTTTCATAATTTATTTATAAACACTGTTCTCCCTCCAAAGAAAACATTCAGTTACATTTTGCAGCACAATTTCTTTTTTTTCTTTTCCTTTTTTTAGTCTTGTAGTACTCTATCAGTGGGTTATACTGTTCTTTTTATCCCTCTGTGCCCTGTTTGTATTGACATTGATTATTTATAGGCTTTTGTGATTATAAATAATATTATCATTAACAGAGCTATACATGCTTTTATTTATCTTTAAAAGTATGTCTTTTATGTACCTTCCCAGAAGTAGAATTCTGTGTCAAGGGTTATGTGCCAGCCTGATTTTTCTAAATACTGGCAAACTTTCATCTATCCAATTTCTATGTGTCACTTTATGTTCACACCAAACTATGTATGAGTTTGCCCACGTTTGTCCAAGGTAAGGAATTGTCAGCGTTTTGTCTATCACAAAGGTATCAGTAACACTGTAATTCACATTTCTGTTACATAAAGCCAAGTCGAATATTTTCATGTGGTTAAAATATATCTGCATATATTTCCCTGAAACTGATAAATTCATATTTCTAACTTACTTTACTCTGTTGGCTTTTTTTTTTCCTACAAAACATTTTATGTTTGGCACTTTTATCTCTAAGGTGTGACTTAAAAATGTATTATCTCAGTTTGCTTTTGGAATTTTTAACACAAATTCCTAATATATCCACAGATACCCATCTTTTCCCTTATCAACTCAGAATTTTAAATTATTCTTATCAAAATCTCCCCATTTTTAAATTGTTGAGTTCTATGTCTTATACTAGTACTTAATGTAAAATACGTGTGGTTAAATATTTATTTGTTTGGAATTAATCCCACTGGAAAGTCTAAGGACTAAATCTCATTTTCTTTCATGTGAATGTGAACTTGTCCTAACGGTACCAATTAAAACACCATTTTTCCTGTAGTGATTTGGGGATACACTATTTCTCCTTTGTTAAATTTTATATGTAGTTGATTTATATTCTGTGCTTTTTTTTTTTAAGAGTGAGGTCACATCTCCCAAAGCACTGTTTAGTAGATTGCCACACTTCGCCTTTTGGTCTTACCCCTTTTCTAAGAGAACATCCTGAGAGAGGGGATAGATTGCTACTGTCGGCTTAGTAAAGCCTGTGTGTCAGTGGAGCAGCTGATTGAGGGTGCCTGGGTGAGAGGGGTGGAGGGAGGAGAGAGCAGGGTGAATTTCCAATGTTGGCCAATGCATTTGCGTTTCTTGACAATGAGCTTCTCAAAGTGGTAGGATTCTAACACACCTTCAAGTCCATGAATTGGGATAGTATTACTAACTTAGTTCTATACTAATACAAGTTTTCCTCTTTTGCTCTCTGACAATAGTATGTCTGAAATAACATATTTAAAATGTATTATGGAGCAAAACATTTAGCCTCGTTAAGATGCCACTTAAAAGGCCCATGTAAGAGTGTCCAGGTCCAATGCCTAATTATGCTTCCTAACTCCAGCTTTGTACCAATGTTGACTCTGAGAGGCATCAGTGAGTGCTCAAAGAATTGGATTCCTCCCTCACATGACAATGGCCTAGACTGTGTTCCCAGGTCCCAGCTTCAGGCTACTGCAGTCATTTGAAGATTGAGTAAGTGGGAATTCTTTCCATCTGCCACTCTGCCTTTCAAATAAATTGATAAAATTTTATAAATTCTTTGCTTATTGGGTTTATTATTTTTTTAAAAAAATAGTTTTTTCTTTTCCCATTGGAACAGCAGATTTATGGAGAGATAGGGAGACAGAGAGAAAGATCTTCCATTTACTGGTTCACTCCCCAAATGGCCGCAATGGCCAAAGCAGAACTCATCTGAAGCCTGAACTGGGTGCAGGGTCCCAAGGCTTTGGACTGTCCTCCACTGCTTTCCCAGGCCACAAGCAGGGGGCTGGGTGGGAAGTGGGACAGCCAAGACACTAAACAGCACCCACATGGGATCCTGGCTCTTAGACATAGTGGATTAGCTGTTGAGCCATCGTGCTGGCCCCTCATTCGGTTTATCAGGTCTGGAAGGGGGGAAAAATACATATTTTAGCATGGAATTCATGTTAGAATTTTGAGTTCTCTTAAACTTTATGTATTTTAAGAATGCTTGATAAATGATCTTTCTGTCTACATTGAGGCATAGATTGAGGAAAGCAATAGATTATAACCCTCCTGAAAGGTAAAAATCATTGTTTTCTGTTACCCCAATACCACTTATTTCTGTATCAGAAATAGTATAAGTGTGTTTAAAATATGAATTGAGTGAATTAATTTCTCTGTTTTAGAGACAGTGTAAGTAACTTACAGCTAGATTGGTTCCATAATGAAAGAGGAATAAAAATTTGTCTAAAACTTTAGTTGCACAGAAATCCATTGCCTTCCCTAGTGACTGTCATCTTTTATATTTCCTGAGCCATGTTTCTACAGCCCATCAGCACAGAATCATACCTACTGAGAAACCAACCTTTGTCGAAATTACTAGCCAATGCCTTGAAAAGCAGACTATTTTATAACAAAGATTGAAAATACACATATTTTATGCAAAAGAATGTGTGATGCTTAACATATAACTAATAACAGAAAAGAAACTAAGGAATATTCTGAAGTTACTAACCATATTGACTTCTCTTTACATCATGTAATAATTTAGGATTTTCAAATTCTCAACCATGCCAGCAATATTGGACTTCATATGATGCTTAAGTATCAACATCCAATTTCTGTCAACGACTGTATGGTTTAGGGGAAGGTGATTTCCAAATGCATTTGCTCACCTCAAATTTGGCAAAAGACAGGGTGAATTTCTCAAGTCCTAAAAGCCTGTGTCTCTTAGCCTTTGCCAATAAAAATGTGATTAAAATGTGGCCTAAAATTAAGGTTTGGCCTGTGACCATTAGAACTTAGCTTAACGCATTATCAGTATGACACGCCACACTTGGCTTTGTCAGCAATTCTGTACACTGATTAAGCGGAAACGCATTTGAAGAGACAGACTTAACTGTATTCTAATACTAGAGGAAGTGCTGATCATGTGGCATAGGTAAAACATTTATATAAAATTGTTTTGAATACTTGCTGGGTCATTGTTAGCTCCCAGCCTTCCGTGAGTGTGCAATTATATTTAAGATTCCACACTCTAAAAAGCACATAGGAAAATTCAAATTTGCCTACGGAAAGAATACAGACTTGGTTTCAAGGTACCACACCTATCCATCAGTATCTTGAGCTTGTGCATTTTGTATGGCTACAGTATTTTGCAAATCCTTATGATAATACCCACAACATTGCATCAGGCATTTTTTAAGAATAGTGAAAAGACTCATGATGGATTTTTTTTTTTACTTCTTTTAAATGTTTTTTTTTTTTAATGTTATGTTGTGTCATTGATTTTTTTCCCCGTTTCCATACCCCCTTAGATATTTGAGCACACATAGGCACATGCTTTCTAACTTATCTAATGGGTTTGAAATAACACTTTGGACAAGAGAGTTAATCCGGAACTCCTAAGTGTGCAGTGTGATTATTTTTCAATGTATTTTTTTTTGGCCCATTAATGGTGTGGGTGGGTAAGTGTGTGTTTGAAGTAAGACATGCACAGTTTTTCGAGGTTAGTCTAATGAGTAGGATCTCATGTTCCTCTATTAAGAATTTTAATGAAATATCAAAAATGTTACATTAAAAGAAATAATTACAGAACAAACTATCAAAGGTGTAGTTGGCTTGAAATTAACAAAATACCATGGTGTTCAGATTTTTGAAAGGTACCTTCCATTTTATGTTATCATATATGCGATCACACACACATGCAAAGTGCATATATGCATTTAGTAATACATTCTGTTAACTTGTAGATGGTCCCCTTAGGAGGGTTTCCCACATTGGCATTTTCCTTTAACAGAATAATTTAATGGTAGAACTGCCTACCTGCACTGCATGCATTCTTTTAAAGAATTATGCTAATCATCCAAGTGGCCCTACATGGCATGATTGATCAATTCATTGTGGTGCTGGCCTTGCCTGTTAGATGCCTTAGAGAGCCTAGCTGTAATGGATTAGGTTTAATTCCTACAGTTTTGTGTTGTTTTTCTGGCGTGTTAAGTCAAAACAAAAGAAAAAAGATTGTGCTTTTGGCCATAAATCATGGCCTACTGGGAAAGCCAACCTTTACTCCGCTTTTCCAGGCAGCTGTTTAGAATGTGGACTGACTCTGGAGTGAGGGAGAACTCATTTTTTCTGGATGCTTAAACACACAATGCAAGCTATTTAGAGTAGGTTGATTTGCGTTTTTTGCATCTTTAGAACTGGATCTTACAAGCAAGAAGGCAGAAACACCAAATTCCTTGAATGGTCACAACATAGGACAAGAATTTTTACAGAGAATTCAGCCTTTCTTTAAAAAGTACTTGTGAAAATGTAGTTTTGTTTCCTGGAAAGGTATAGACTCAGAAAAAAAAAAAAGAGATCAAGGCTTCTGTTTGCTGGTTCATTCACAGAAAAACCCACAACAAAACTTGGAGATAGAAATTAATGAAATCCATAGAGCTGATTGAAATGTCGTTTGGCAGGTGCTCATCTGCACATAGGTGTGGGTGTGTTTGGTTTTTTCATGTTTGGCTTTTTAAAACTCTAATTACATTCAAAGTTGTAGTTTTATAACTGGAAGTAGATAAAACTGAGGTCACGGGTACATTGTCTCCTGGCTGTGGTTTCCTGTCTGACACCATGGAATGACAATATGTGTATTACCTTACAACGAAGATCTACACAACCACGTAAGGGAGATACTACACACAGAGACCTGCGTGAAGGCAGGGCCTTGATCAGCACCCTCTTAAACTCCTGCAGACCTGTACCAGGTGTTGTTGCACAGCTGGTGAAGCCACCACATGGGCCACACACTTGCCATTCCACAGGCCTAGTTTGAGCCCTGGCTACTTTATCCTTTGAATCCAGCTTTCTAATGACTTCTAGAGGGCAACAGAGGATGGCTCAAGTATGTGGGCCTCCACCATCCATGTGGGACACTTGGACTTCCTGGCTGCTGACACTGGCCTGTTCCCAAAAGTTGGGATCATTTGAGGAATGATCCAGCAGATGCAAGATCTCTCTCTCTCTCTCTGTCTCCAAATCTTTGAGATAAATATACAACTCTTTTTTTAGAATCTCAGAGTTGCTGATTCTTGCATCCTGCAGAGAACTGAATTTTGCACTTTAACATTGAGCTGGTAGGAAGTATCTCTTATTTAAGAATAAAATAAATGAGGAACTGTTGATAGGAAGCTATATTCTCCTGAATATTGTGACACCTACTGAGATTGCTTGGATTGTAATTTTACAGCGGCTTTTTCCAGAATTAATTACACTTCTGCAATCAGACAATCATAGCTATTCTTTACAAGTAATGTCTCATATACAACTGAACAACTAAATTAATGCCAACTGGCATCTGACCACATGCTGTGACATAGAATGTGTGCCTGGGTAGCAGCATATCTCTTCTCTTAATGAATCCTCTTATGTGGGTCTCTAACACTTGAAAGAAGTATTGAAAAAAGTGAAGCCAGTATTTCCAGTCCTGGACTTTGCTGAAAATAGAGCTTAAAATACTCCCATATTAATCGCATTCCTGGAATTCAGGCCGTAAGTTGCTGCTCCCATGGCTCCTTTATCCAGCTTTGTTTTACTTGTAAGTAAATGTGGTCTAAAAAAGTAAAGCAATATGCTTAAAGGAACAAAGATAATTAGTAACAGGCTAGACTGAATTCTGGAAATTTTCCCCTAAAAGATTAATTTTATGCATAACAATGTAGTGCCCTGTTCATTTTTGTACAGTAAATCATTGCATTAAGAAGTCATAATAGCCTACAAAATTTCTGTTCTTTCTCTTCTCTGTTACTGGAGTGTCCTAGCGTGATAGAGGAATCCAGTTCTTAGATAGGCAACCACCTGTTTTAATGAACAATTTTCTAGTATGAGTGAACAGCAATGCTTAGTCTAGACTAGCATAGCAAAATTCAGTCCTTTCTGAAACTTTAATTCCTATTATACTTTAAAAAATAAAGATTGATTTTTATTGGAAAGACAGATTTACAGAGAGAAGGAGAGACACAGAAAAATACATTCCGTTTTCTGATCAACTATCCAGATGATCGCATCAGCTAGAACTGAACTGATCCAGAGTGAGGAGCTTCTTTCTGGTTTCCCACTTGGGTGCAGAGTCCCAAGAACTTTTGTCATCCTCCACTGCTTTCCCAGGCACAAACAGGGAGCCTGATGGGAAGTAAACCAGATGCAATACCAACCAGCACCCATTTCAGATACCATACCTAGAGGTGGAAGATTAGCCAGTTGAGCTATTGCACCAACACCCCATTCAAATATATTTTTTTAAAGATTGATTTATTTATTTTTTATTGCAAAGTCAGATATACAGAGAGGAGAAGAGACAGAGAGGAAGATCTTTCGTCCAATGATTCACTCTCCAAGTGACTGCAACGGCCGGTGCTATCCCGATCCGAAGCCAGGAACCAGGAACCTCTTCCAGGTCTCCCACACAGGTGCAGGGTCCCAAGGCTTTGGGCCATGCTCGACTGCTTTCCCAGGCCACAAGCAGGGAGCTGATTGGAAAGTGGAGCTGCCGGGATTAGAACAGGCGCCCATATGGGATCCCGGGGAGTTCAAGGCAAGAACTTTAGCCGCTAGGCCATGCTGCCAGGCCCATTCAAATATTTTTAAGGTATAATTTTTTCTTCTTTTTCAGATGCTGTAAGGAATTTAGTTAGTACCTACTTAAAGTTCTCACTGAAGGACTGAGTTGCTTTCAGATTCAACACGCAGTATGTTAACTCAGTAGCATTGGCTATTTGGGAAATGTTCCTGAAAGATATCGTAAATACGTACAAACGAAGTAGTTAAAGGCCAGATATCTGGCTTAGCAAGTTATGTTGACTTCCGTGCTCTCCTTTCTGGGTACGGTTCAAGTCCTGGCTGCTCCATTTCTGATCTGGCACCCTACAGATGTGCCTGGCATGGCTGCCGAAGATGGCTCAAGTATTTGATCCCCTGCCATCTATGTGAGAGACCCAGGCAAATCTTTGTGCCTAATGCAGCCATGGTTGTCACAGCCATATGGTCAGTAAACAAGCTGATAGAAGATTTTCCACCATACCCCACTCTATAAGATTAGGCCTTTCAGGTAAATCTTTACTGTCCCTGCTCTGGTTTAGACGGAGCAGTGGATGGCATACCTACGTGCACATGGGGGCCTGCAGAGGACTTCTGGTACCATAGCAGAGGGAAAAGGGCAGAACAAATTACTTCACTAATTTAACTACCCCAGTTAAGCATTGACAGCAAATATCTGGGTAAATAGAGACTAAAGTGGACTATGTCAGCCAGTGGACCTTGGAAGGATTTCCTCATCCTTGGATCAGCAAGATCGACAGCAGTTCAAAACTTTATTTTATTATTATTGTTTTAGGTATGTTCACATAATCAGTCAGGGTGGGAAGGATCTATCTAGGTTTAAGGAGAAGTGGGTGTGATCATTATTTCCAAAATTTCTATTTCTGCTTCCCACTTCTGGGGGGATGGGAGAGAAAAGCGGATAAGCCATACCTAACCTCCCGACCATTCCAGTCCCCGAGGATGGGGAAAGGCCACCCGATAACCCAGGGTCACAATGTGGTGCATGCTCTGAAGGTTCTGCTCAGGTGGATGTGATAGTTACAAAAGCATTTCAGAACTTTCAGAATCACTTAAGCAAAACCCTCAGAGCATGCTCCACAACAGGGACCCTGGGATGGCATCAAATGGTTGTTCCCTATCCCCAGGTGCTGAGGCAGTTGGAAGACTAGATGCAATTTCTCCCCTTATCTTTGCCCTTTCTCCGGAAGCAGGAAGAAGAAAAACCAAATGTAGAAACAATAGTCTCAATCATTCTGCCATAATTCTGGACCGTTCCCACCCTGATCAACTATGTAAATATCCTCAAAAATGAAATAAGTCTAAATCAATTAAGTATAAACTGTGAATAGCCAGAGAAGGTAAAATTCTTGTTAGATGAACCTTTTCACATATTCATTATTCAATGTAATTCACCCTGGTCTCATTTTAGACAAAATTCTCTGCTGTAGAAGTAATTTTGGTAATGTATGGCAACATGCTAGTGATCATTCCTAGAGAAGGGCAAGGTTGAAAGTAGATTATGACGCATTAGAAATTACAGTGATCTACTCGGTATTACCCACAAGAGTCCATCAGACATGGAAGAGCAAATTAGTTGAATTCATTTAGCACATTAGGTGACTGTCAAACATGAGACCCTAAAATATGGGAAAGAACTTTACATATCATTCCTTGTTTTACAGATGGCTATGCAGAGAGGGAGAATTGATTAGCCCTGTCCTGGTGGTAATAGAATCCTCATTAGTGACCTAAGAGGGCAACCATCAATGCCTCGGTAGCTTGGATCCCATGGTTTCCTCCACATGGGACACTGTTCCTAAGCTGTGCCTCCTACCAAAGTCTTGTCTTCTCTGTGTGAGGCATGGCTGATTCCTCCTTTGGTCAGTTAGCAAACGTGTTCTTGAGGTCACTCACTCTGCTCATTGCCTTCCTCCACTTATCATGCAGCATGTTAAGCCTACTTGAATGAAACGTTCAGAATGAAAAAAAGCATCTTAGTATACTTCATCTTCACCAAGAAAACTAAGTTGCTATCCACCGTTTCAGTTGTATCTGGCATCCCCGTTTCAAAATACAAGAGTAAATCTTACTCTTCCACCAGTGCAAGAGAAATGTCAGTTACCTGCTCAGAATTACCATACTCATTTTAACCCTTGAGGGTGTTTTAATTTATACTTAAATTAAAATCTAAGATAATATGTAATGAATAAATGAAATTGACCCTGAATGTTTTAGAAATTTTTATACTTCAAGCCATTAATAGAAACAAATGTAAATGAAGCAGTCTCAAATACTGACATTTGGGGAAAAAAAACTACAGAATTGTGTGTCCTTTTACTCATATTCTCTTATTATTTCAATTCTCTCCTGTGTGGTTCATCCCAGGTTGCCAAAACTGGGCACAAGTGAGATTTGCACCAGTGCTATCTAAGAACTCACAATGAAATGGCCATGCAGTGAGACAGTCAACTTTCCAGACCAGTATTTATCTGGTCCACAATGCTGGCATTGACTCATTCTTGAGTTATGAATCCTGTCATTTATCCCATCAAAATTAGAAAAAAAAATTAGGACTCCATAATATCACAGAGTGACACACAGTGCTGATTTATGATCATTTAATTCCATCAATTGTTTACTCACCAGCTAGAAGATGATGTACCATGTTGTTAGGCCTGGGTGCTATTATCCTAGTCAATCACAGGGGAAGTCACAGAAATGAAGATCCACACTTCGCCTAGAGTGACTGTCAGTTGCTGGCTCTAGTTGACTTGTCATCAAATCCATTGTATTTATTCTCCAATGACAAAGGAATAATGAAGCACCAGGCCTTTACCGTTACTACCCATAGCAGTATTCCTCTTATGAATTCTTTAGAAAATAGTGCCTGATTTGAATATTCTGAAAAGGAGTAAATATTTTAGACATCTACATTCCCCATTACCCGCAAGGGAAATATTTTAATGATCTTGCACTCCACATGGTTTAAATTTATAGTTTAAATTTTCTTCTTGGCAGTAATATTGTTGTGGATTATTAATAAGCTTTCATTCCTTCGGAGACGATTTGTTACCTTTGCACTAGTGCAAATGCATGTTTTCCAGCAATTGTTTTGAATTCTTATATTGGAATAGGAAGAGGTTACCAAAAAGATAGGTTGAGAAATCAAGAGTTGGCTGGTTAGGAAATGGTATCAGAGCTAGACTACTTCTCTTGGGCTTTTCTCATCGCCAGAAGTTGACAGTGATGATGTTTTGCAGGGGGGACTTGAACAGACAAAAGGGAAGAACATCCCAGGCTGTAATGAACATGCTGAGCTTGTTATGTGTTGAAACATCTCCCCAGAATACCAGGGAAGGAAAATTAAATCAACTCACTGCTGCTATCTTGCCTATCTCACCTGGGAAGGTATGCATGCAGCAGGACAGGCACTGCTTAACATTAATCAGCCTCCTGAAGTCATTACATTCATGAGGAAATGTAATTCACATGTGATTACTTTTTAATTTACTCTGTAATCACATTCCAAGTGAACGGGCCAAGCTTAAAATGAAATTTAAAAGTCAAATACTGCTTTGTATTAGGAATTCACAATTTTTATATGCACTTAGGTTAATAAAGATTTTACAATAACCATTTGTGACTGAGCATATGATAATTTTTTGATGAAAGTTAGAGTCATACCTTCACTAAGATATATTTGATTTCTCTCCAAGTACTGAACTGGACCCAAAAAGTCCCAGAACTCTATTCTGTGCTGAATTCCTGCCTCATCTAAAGTTTATTTGAAAAGGAAAAAAAAAAATCATCCAAACATTCCTGATTCCCAGATCAGAAGTTGCAGTGAACTAATGTATTTTTAATTCCTACTGTGCCTGTGAGGCATATGCATTTGTTTTATCCATCATTAGGAAATGTACACAGAACCTTACCATAACTGACTCGAGCTCATCAAGGGGACCTGGCAGGGTCTGCAGTAAGAAGCATCCTCTAACAATGTGGCCTTTAACGTTCATCAAATTATGAGGATGCTGTGTGAATAGCACAGGAGCTTTCCAGCCAAAGGCTCCAAGCCTAAGGAATAGTCAGGTATGTGTAGTGGCAGGTGGCTTAGTGTTTGCTTCATCAGCCGGAACTAAGGAATGAATGAATGAATGAATAAATAAAACAAACAAACAATAAATTTATAAAATTCTAGTAAATTCAATGAAGGGTTATTATTATTATTATTATTATTCATTTGGGCCTCTCTAATGTTGGATTGGGCACCTTCAATAGTCCCAAGATAACTTTTCCAGAAAATATTAACAAGTGAGACTCCAAGCTGCCATCTACCCTTCATATATGTGTATTTAATTGTAGCTCATCTACACTTTGATTTTTTTTTTTGCAAGAATATATTTCTTGCTTGAAGGGGATTTAACGAGATTGAGTTTTCCATCAACTAATTCACTCCTCAAATGGCAGGGCCAAGCTGAAGCCAGGAATTTCATCATATCTGAAGACCAGATGAGTGCCAATCCTGGTCTTCCATAAGGCCCCGATTCCTCTGAGACAAGAAACTAGCATTAACCAGTCAATAAAAATTCACAAAGCCATGAGCACACATATACATTGGTGGGAAAGATACTGTCACAACAAAGTGGTATTTCCTGGAACAGCTATCATAGATGGTACATAGTGTTTCTGCTAAGGAAACACTATGGACATGTTTAAAGAAAATAAAACTTGAAGTTAATAGCAATTGCAGTCTTACTTTTAAGAAAGTTATTTATAGATATAAGAAAATCTAGATCCCTTCGTATTTTTAAGCACACACAGCTTAGATACTTGATTTTGCTTATGTGTAGTTCATCCTTAGAAGCTAATGATACTAAAGAAGACTGGGAATAAAAATTGAAGCAAAGGTTAGAAAGGTTCTTTTTCTATTAAACAACAAGAGGTGGGACTATGCTTTCCTAGAATATTACATTGTGTCCTCAAACATTAGTTAAGAGCACTCAGATTTCAAGAAGCCTGTGATATATGCTAACTTTGTTATAATTAAGCACAATTCACTTTGTATAACTTCAGTACTAGCACTAATTAAGATCTCTTAAATGGAAGTGCCATCCAAAAATATGTATCAGACTTTCTACTTGTTACAGTAGAAGACCACAAATATACAGATCACACTTCAGTATATTTTATGCACCCCAGTATATCCCTGTTATTGCTTGAGTATGCAGTCAATATAGGAAACTTGCAATGAGACATTTTGCATTTCTTCTTCAATCCTGAGCTTTGAAATCCTATGTAAACTTTATATATTTTTTATATCTCATTGTGGTTCAGTCACATTTTATTGGCTCAAGAGCTGTGCATGGTTTGTGGCTATCATCTTGGCCACTGTGATTCTAACTTATCACAATTATGAATTTAGGATTTTATCTCCTGTTTTGTCTATTTCTAAATCAAGCATTAAGTCAGTCACATTTTTTAAGTTTGATTTAATAGAATATGCACCCTGCTATAGGAAACATTTGATAAGTTGTTTGCTATTTGAGGTGGTAATAATGTACAGTATGGATGACATTTTCTCTTGAAAGGTTTAACAGAGTTCAAGAAGACAAAATTAATCTTGCTGTATAGATATTTTCAGATAAAATATTTGCTATATGTGTTATGTATATACCATACATATGTGGGTATTTGTATACCTGTATCTGTACCTATATTTACATGTAAGTATCTGTTTCTATTTGTGTTATGCCAGAATTGTCTATGGGATCTCATTGCTGATACTGGCCCTGTTCTAACAACTAGTCTGAATAATGAGACTTTTCTACAATTCACATATGTCAAGCCATTGTGTCACATGGAAGTGTGATACATAACACCTTTTGGTAGACAGAGTGACAGTCCCTAAAACAAGTATATACCCTACCTTTGCAAATCTGTTACTTTATATGACAAGAGCAGCTTTTCAGGTATAATTAAGAATCTAGAGATGGGCAGATTATCCTGTATTAATCAAGTATATATATTGTATTCAAAATGGTATTTGTAAGTTGTGGAGCAAAGTAAGGGAATTAAAGAAGGTGAGGTGCTGATGGCTGCAGAAGTTTGTGCAGTTAGATGTGAGGGTTGGAGCTACTATTGCTGGTTTAGAAGACAGAGGAAGGGGCCAGGTAACCAAGGAATGTGGGAAGTCTTTAGAAACTGAAAAAAAGCAGCTGAATGGCTTCTAACCTAGATCTTCCTCAAGGAATATACAACTCTCCTGACATCTGTCCTTAGCACATTTCAGAATTCTGGCTTCCAGTATTGAAAGATAAATTTGCATTGTCATCGCATCAGTGACAATTTGTTATGACTGTGATGGGGAACTGATATATCCACTATGTGTACCAGGATGATTATGAGGCATCACTTTTGGCTTCCTTGGATGGAAAAGGAGCTCATTCATTGGTAACCAAGTCAAGCCCCTCTTTGTCCTGAAGGTCTTTGCTGGCTGAGGTGCCATAGATTTCCTACAGGCCCTCTTCTTCTCACTGCTGATCTCTGGCACTGTTTGTATCTCACTATGGCTCAGTCTTGCATGCAGAGCCCTGTCTCCCAAGGATTGTGATCTGTATTCCCAAAGGCAGCCCTCGATGAGTCCCTTAAACTGCAGCTGACTGTCCAAAGCCTATATATTGACGAAGTGTCATGTCAGTGTCATGCTCCTCAGTTTGGACGTTAGTTTGTTTGTTTGGTAGGTGGCTGTGTGTCTGTAAAGGTTGTTTGTTTACCATTTGCAAGTGTCTGAGGTCCTCTCGGAACAGGCTTTATAAATTCTTTAGACAACTAAACTGTTTTTATTTTAGGTTTATTTGTTGTATCTCAGACAGGCCATGTTCCCTCACATGGGCAGTAATTATGCTCTTACTTGTATTGAGCTCCGTATAGTATTATATTTCTTACATGTTTAAGTAGATTTTGAGGGTTTGTGCTTTAGAAGATTTTTCGCTTTTTTTTTTTTGCTTTTTTTTTATAAGGTCCTCATGAAGATTTTTAACTTTGAGATATTTTCATTTTCCTGTTGAATACAGTCTGGTGTTTACAATTCTGCCTTTTAAGCAAAATGTCATTCCCTTAGTTTGCGGTCATCTTAGCCTGTTGTCATTTAGCTTGACTGCTTTAAAAACAAAGTTGGTTGGTGTTTTTTTTTTTGTTTTGTTTTTCCACTGGCAATAGAAATGAAGGATCAGTCACTTCAGGGGCAACTTCCGTTGGTGAAAATTACAGAATCTGTAAAGTAATTATTTGAAAAAGCTGTTGATGGTGGGCAGAGGATGTCAAAACCAAACATAAGTCATGCAGCGTGGAGTTTTCATTAGGCTTTCACAGAGCATTGTTAAATCAACTTAGAGGGCAGAAAATTCAGATTCAAAGACAGGTAGCAGGACATACCAAGTACAAATTCAAGCGCATCAAATTGCAAACTTGGCTGGATAGATGGGTAGGCAGCATGTGGAATAGAAATGTCAGATATGCAGCCCAGTTGGTCCCTTCCTTCAGTGGCTAGTTGAAGTTGGAAATGATGCTTACTCACCTGACCTGGGAAGACCTTAGAGGCATGTCTACACAGACACTTTGTGTATTGACAACAGCTGGCCATTGAATTGACAGCTGTTGTTGGAAGGAGTTTTTGTTCTGCTGTTAATTATGGAAGCACACAGGGTACTATAACAGGGAAACTCGACACAAGGGACGGAGGCAACCTTGGTTCCTGTCTAACACAAAAGAATATTCATGAAAACAATTTCAGTGAGCAAAGCTGATGTAAGTCAGACACCTCCTGCCACAGCCCAAGAAAAAGGATCAAAGAAATGAAGACCCTGTGTTTATGAGGGTCCAGCTTTAAAACATCATTCATGGGAGAGGGCAAAAAAAACATGGATCATTTGAGGAATGGGGCAAAACTCATCAAAGGGCTAGAATCAGTCATCTTACCTTGCTTGGTCCAAGCAAAGAGCCATCAGAAGAGTGTGACTAGTAACTTCTTTTCGTTCATGATAGACTAAAATCTCAGAAGGGTAGAGTCACTGCCTCCTTGGCATTCTTATAATAAAGCTAGAAATAAAGCTGGACAGGCTCCACCTTACTGTGCAACAATTTCTATTCTTATGCTAAAACTAGAAACTGGAAGAAATTAGGTATTTTGCCTTTCCAAAGAAAAAGTGAGGAGAAACAAAATCTTACACATTTTCGAAGGAACTCTGTTTTTCTCATTTCACCAAGGACCTGACCTGTTACGCATCTAACTCCTTACATACCACTCAGGTAAATCCACAGCAGGTTATTTCCTGAGTTTCATGGGTCAGGAACTTGGAAGGAAGATTGTGAGCAAGAAGGCACAGCGATGGCTGGAGAGCAAAAGGAGCAATGGAGTCAGAATCCTGGCCTGCTTAGATGATTAGGAATGGATTTCAGAGATTCAAGGACAAAGCTTTCTCAGATTTGATTGTATGTACAAAGTGCTTGGAGAAAATTGTGAGATGTGTGTTCTGGGAAGAAACTTGAGATTGTGCATTCTGACCAGCTCTCAGATTGTGACAGATAGATGGGCTGAGAGGTAGTTAGGGTCAGATCCTTGCCGGAGAAAGAACAGAAGACTCTTGAAAAATGCTTACCACTGCCCTCGGGTACATTCAGCAAGGTACTTCTACCCGTCTGAGTTCTTAGCTTGTCCTAAAAATGGGAAGATGTTACCGATCACACCCTCGAGAAGGTGCTTTTGCTTTAGCATGAAAACTACACAGGATACAGTGGTGGCCTTCTGATGGGTCTTGCCTCTGCCCTCTTGTTGATTGCTAGCCTTTGTTCTGCTCACCTGAACTGTGATGAAGGCACCGCTTCCACCATTTCTCAGGCCTATCTCTCTTCCTCAAGCTGTGGCAGGAGGTTCCCGTCGTTAATGTCTTCCATAAATGTTGTTTTACTCACTGAAATTATCCACATGAAAAGGTTTTCTTTCAAGGGAGAAAAGAACCAAAATTCCTTTCATCTTTTCATGCAAAATTCCCCACCACAAAGATAATGTCAACCCTGCTTTTCTGGGTCCCGCACTTGGAATAACTAGAGAATGAAGTCAGGGTACCAGTGCCAAACGTACTTGTTCTCTAGACATCTCTGCCAGATGCTCTCCGCTGGGACTAAGGTCATCCAGCAGAGTCTGTAGAAACCGGTATACAATTGTAAGAAACTGGAGGAACTCTTGAAGTCATGTAATAACACAAATGGAAGAACTCTTGAAGTCATATAATAACGATAAGTTCCTGGGGGAAAAAAGGGATTCTCATTCTGTGTTTATGTTTACATTTCTATGGGTCGCTTGGATTCTGTCTCTAGGTGTTGCAAGGAATTTGACACAAAAGACAGCAACCTTGTTTCTTGTCTCACCTGAAAGAATTCTCATGCGGACAATTTCAGGGTGCAAAGCAAGATTTATTTGAGAGTATGGTTATACTCAATTGTGTGCAATCTTGTGGTTTTTCTGATTAATTGCATTTATTAAGTCCTGTCTCTTACATTTCTTATATGGCTAGAATGTTGTTAAAATGATCTTTTAAAGGATCTTTATTATTATTATTTTACTGCTTAGTGTTTTATATTTTAACTAAATTATTTTAAATTTTAAAATCATTGCTCGGTTTTAAATTTACTTGGAAATAAGTGTGAAGTGAGGATCAGATTCTTTGCAAGTCTTCATTATTCCAAATACCACTTGTTAATTATTTACCTGGCCATTAAGGATACCACCATCCTGGTCTCAGGGCCACCTTGAATGCCTGTTTACCCAGTCCTACCTTAAATGCCCTAGCTCGTGCCACCTTAAGGCTCACTTGCCTACTTAATTTAGTGACTTTCAGGTTCAAATCCTGTGTTCCACCACAGTCCTGAGGCTTTTATCCCTGGTGTCCACTTAGAGCTGCATCTACCCATCTCCAACCTGACACTCCCCATACTCACCTGGAGGCTAAAAAGATGCCTCTTCCCTTTGTATCTGCTTTCCTCCTGCTGTCTCTGTCTGATCTTCTCCTTGTCCTCTGCTCTGCCCTTTGTCTGTTGCTCTCTGTCTTGCCTCTAGTCTGTCTCTACTCTGCTCTCCTGTCTGTCTTTTCCTCCTGCACGTTCGCTCTCTCTCCTTCTCGTGTTGTATCTCTGGTCTCTCTCTGCTCCCTGTTCTGTTCTCACTATCTCCCTAATTGACATTAAGACCTCTCGTGTGGTTCACTTGCTGCATCTGGTGACTTGAGTTTGTGGAAAAAAGCTAACATCTACAATGTCACTTATATATCTTCTCTATGTACTTGAGGCTGTTTGAGTCATGTGCAGGTGCAATATTATTTAAATCATAATTTTACAGTTTTGTTTATGAGCCATGCAAATTGTCTTTATAACCTTATAGTATATTTAAATCAGTAGAGCAAAATACTATTCTTCCGTCTTCAAATAACAGAGGCCCTAAGTGGTACAGTAGGGCTCTCACTGATTGCCTAACCAGATAATAGATGGTTACCAAAGCCTAAATGTAGGTATTATTTCAAATGCATCTCTTTTCCTGAAACTTGAGATAAAGTGAGTTACTTATTTTTTTACTGATCTAGGCATTATTTCTATTGTTAGCTGTTATCCCTTTTCCCCACTGGCATTGTCACCAGAGCTGTGCAGTGTACACTCTTGTGCTATTGTCATCTTCATCCTTGGTTGACTGCTCCTGGAAGGAAACACTTTTCTTCTGTATCCTTGTAGCACACTGTCTCACTTAGATGGAAGGGATTATCAAGAAGACATTACCTTCTGAAACAAGATGACATTTTCCTCAGGTTCCCAGGGCCCATAGATAATGACAGAATAAAAAAAAAAAATCCAAGATTCCCCCTTAGTGTTTTGAGTCTAATCATCTGATTTTAAAGAGAGATATGTGTGTATGTGTGTGTGTGAGTGTGTGTGTGAGTGTGAGAGAGAGAGAGAGAGAGAGAGAGAGCGCTTTGAACTTTTCCCACCTTTAGTTTGATTACTTGTTCTTTGTTTCTGCCTTCATCCTGATCTCTGGCCATTAGCCTTTCCATGATGTGACTTCTGAGCACACGGGCTCATTGACTTTAGAATAACAGTTCTGCCTGATGGAAAAGGAGCCAAAATGACAGAACCAGAAGAGAATATGGGACAGTATTTTGGTTATGTGATGTCATCAGTTCATCGGAACCCATTTGCAGATCTGTTTCAGATTGTGATATTTTAACTGATTGCCTTCTGTATAAGTAGAGTCATTAGTTTTGAAAATAGCTTTTCCCTACTGAAGAGCAGCAAACATAACAGAAGCATGTTTCAAAGCAGAGTGTGAGCTGTCATTAGCTGTCCTAAAGGCAGGTCCCTTGGATTCCTAAGGGAAGAGCATAGCCTTCAGTCCTTTTTCTCTCTTTGAAGTGTAGAGAGATAGCCACTCGATGCACACATGGCTTCCACTTCTCATTAGGAATGTTGCTGAGCAAGTGCCAGGTTCTCAGCTTAACCAACCACCTGCAAAGCATAGAGAATGTTGACAGTTTCACTTTCATCATCCTAACTTTTTCAGTCCCTAGCAAAGTAGTCATTCTTCTGAGACGGGAAGTTGCTATATGGCAGAATTGGAAAACTTCCTATTGTGTCTAAAATGTGCACATGCAATGAAACCTCAGTCTTAGCTAGAACCTAGCCAGTTCAGCTGTGACTGGGTGAATAGGTACACTGTGGAGGCTGGCGTTTACAAGTATTGCCTTGAAATAAATGCATGGCATGCATACTTTGTGGTCCCTTGTATCATCCCAGAGTGAAGGAGAGAGGAGCAGAGCGAAAAATGAAAAAAAAAAATGAAAAGAAAGCCTGGATGGCGATGGGAAGATTTCAGTAAATGATACTCAAATTAAAAGACTCAGTGAGTGATTTGGAGCAAAATTACAGTGCCACGTGCAATGTATTCATTGAAAAGGAATTTTAAAAATAAAATGAGGAAGACAAGAAGTGACGGAGATCTGGATAGGTAGAAGCAGCATTGCTTTTTGCTTCTTTCCCCCACCTCCAGCATCTAAATGGAACACCTGTCAGATTTTTCTCTTTCTTCCATTTCTTTGATTTGTCAGAGGAAAAAGGTCAGAACTGATCACCAGCACTACTTTTTAACAGACAGAAGCCTGTAATTGAGAGTAATTCCTCTGCAATTTGGTAGGCAGGGGCTGTTACAGCGAGGCTTTCAAAAGCTAGGCAAGGAGAGAAATGCTGATATTTTGTGCGTGAACCAACTTTATTCACCATGCTGCAGATCATGTCTGACTTTTCCCACAATTGTACAAAGCTACAGCACTCACAGGAGTGTCATTCTTTTGGATGAATACAAGTATAATCTATTTTTAACATCTGAGTGCCCTGGAGCTTAAAATTTAAAAAAAAAAAAAAGCTTTGTGACTTGGTAGCCCAGCAGTATCTCAGTTTCCAATTCTACATTTGTAAGAACACAGCAGTTTATTTTTTTTTCCTTAGAGAAACGTGTATATACTTGAGATTTCACTTGAGATGGGTTATCCATGTTTCTCTCTGATAGATTAGGTACATTGTTTTCATTAGAGTATCTGTGAACTGAGATGCCACTTAAGGTCTTTTGGAAGTTGTTTGAATTATCAAAATAAATCCAGACAAAATTTGGAATGACCGGGGCAGGCACCTCCTTAACTTGTGCAAAACTTGGTAAAATCTGCAGCACAGTCCCTGGCTCATTAAGAGTTTCAGGTTTCAGATAGGACACAAAGCAAGAGGAAGCCTTCAAAGAAGAATACCTAGAACATGCAACTTCAGTTCCTTGCTTTGTCTAATTTAACAAGATACAGTTAACCTTTTAAAAAATATTTATTTATTTATTTGTTTATTTATTTGAAAGGAAAAGTTGCAGAGAGATAAAGAGAGAGAAAGAAAGATCTTCCATATGCTGATTCATTTCCCAAATGGCCTCAAGAACCATGCTAGATGGGTCTGAGAGATACTTCTGGGTCGCTCAGATGGAGCAGGGGCCCAAGAACTTGTGCCTCATCTGCTGCTTTCCCAGGCACATCAGCAGGGAGGTGGATCAGAGTAGAGCCACAAGGACTTGAGTCAGTGCCCATATGAGATTCCAGTGCCGCAGGCCATGGCTTTACTGTGCCAACGTGTCAGCCCACAGCTAATCTTTGAATTAAAAGATACCTGAAAAATCATCCTAAATAATAGACAAATGCCAGATTCTCTAATATATTTCCTCTACCAATTAAAAAAAAGAGAGCATTAGAAAACTAGGCAATCTGTTGGTAATACCTGTATTTGAAGGAATTGAATCCTGTTTGCCTATAATAACAAAAACAGAAACTGTCAAAATCTTAGTTTCTTTCATACATGCTTACTATGGGGCCTGCCATTCAATGAGCTAGATTGTGTTGAAATCAGGAAACAGTGTTGACAAAAGGTATCATTGGAAGATGTCATGTCATCACTTACGGGAAAAAAATGTGCTTTGCTTCTGTGATGTACTGTCTGTGAGGCATCATTTTGAAAACATACAAGATCATACAGGGGTCACTTTGGGCACAGTTTGTTTTTATTATTGTTAGCTGATCAACATTCCTCCTGAAGCCATAATATATAAAATATCAACAAAAATAAGTAGAATCATGGTTTTTAAAAGCATTATTGGAAGCACAAAAGGAGGGGTGATTGTCAACTCTGATCAGTAAGGTTGAATTATATCATAGTTAGAGGAGAGAGATGCAAATGAATGAATTAAATTAGGAACACAATTTTCTTCTTAAATCAGCATTTTTGACTGTCAGAACCTGGACTAGAGTGCATTATTCTTAATAGAGTGTGATTTGTATTGAAATAGGGCAATAAATCTGTTTATTGGAATTTATTTGCTGCAAGTTGTTAGCGCATTTTGGCTGTGTGCATGAGCAGGGTGAATACAATAGGCCAGCTGGTGATTCAGCTCAGTGTGATATTTGTCAGTGATCACATACTTTCTGGACTGATGACTGATTACCACAGAGAGGGATCCAGTACTCTGTATTCACCATTTCACGTCGCAGTGAATCGCAGAAAACCCGTGATGATTCCTGAGGGCACCAGCGCTGGAATTATCTAAAAGTCCCTCTTCCATGACCTCATTTACAAAATACTTGTAGACCCTGATCCTCAGAGAACAACTTCTTTCCTGAACGTCAACTTCGTGCATGTTAATTCTGCATTATCAGTGGTAATTTCATCCATCTTTAGTCTCATTCCTGTCTTCACGAAGCCAGTTTAATGACGGGCTTATGATGTGTTGATTCCAATTTGACATTAGGAGGTTTCACATTTTACAGAGTTTTTCCAGTGGGAAGCTTTTACTTCAGTTCCCTGCCCATCATGGGTAAACATACAGGAGGAAAAAATTTCAAGTGAATCACAGTCTGTGTCATTTGATTCCCCCATAGGCCACTGTGAAAAACAAGGTGGCTTTGACCTTGGTTTCCTTTACATGTTTTCAATAGGCTCTACTCATAACACTTGACAGCTTTTATAGAATACTCATATGCTTCAATCCTAAATAGACAGCAGCAGGTGAAGTACAAAAAGACCATACTGTTTTAATAAGCAGTAATTAGAATTTGAAGGAATATGAAATGTAGAGAAGAAATGAACAAATGATCCTAAGACAAAATTCACCCCTAAAGTTCATAAGTAGGAAACTTTTCACCCTCTACAGTTCTGCTTTAATTCCTGTGTCCCTGTATTTAGTGTTTTCAATCTGACACCTTCTCTCCCTACTACTATAGAGGATTAATTTATGCTGATAGGCCATTTAGAAAACAGAGCATTCTGTATATAGCTGAGCTCCATTTTGATCATGTTAATGTTCTTGAACTAACCTGTATACACAAAGGTGCTAACACTGACCTGCCATTAGCAAGTTGCTCGTGATTTGAAGTTGAAATTTTCTGTTATCTTGGGTTTTCACCATTGCCAAGCATTCTTGTAAAGCATTTGACTTATCAAATACAAATTCACTCAGTTGAAGTGTTGGATAAAGGCACAAAGGCAGTTTAAGGGAGAAAGAACAGTCCTGTCAACTTAAGATGGCTGAACAATTTAACATCCAATGAAAAAAATCAGAAGCTGAATGCGGACATTGAGCATGTCACAAAAGCTGAAATAGAATAATGCAAAACTGAGTTCTAGAGGAGTCATCTCTGAAATCCTGGATGTATAAATATAGCAACCAAACTTTAATCCATGAAGGAAAGTTCAACACATATTAAAAATATGTGTTGAGAAAATGACACTATTAAAGGATGAACCCCAGAATGTCAGCAGAGAAACAATCTGACAAAGGGCTTACAACGAAGACATCTTGCAACTCAGCAATAAGAAAACAAGCTAATTCTAAAAATAGTTTGATATGGAGGATTGCTAGTGACAATACTAATACAACCACTTCGGAAGACAGTTACAGTTTTCTACAAAGTTATACTTAGCTTTGCCATGTAATACAGCAGTCATAATCCTAGGTATTTACACAACTTATAAGGAAATATGATATTAGAAAATCTGTACAAAAATGTCTTCCACAAATTCATGCACAATAATTCAAAACAAGGAATAATGAACATGTCCTTTAGTCAATAAATTTTGAATAAACATACCATGGTATACTTGCATGATGCAATACTAAATAAAAGGAATTTACCATACAGTATATGATGCATGAATATTAACTGTGTATTGCTAAAGTGAGAAGTTAATCTGAAAAGGCTATCCACTTTATGAATCCAAATGAATGACTTTATGATATGGGCAGAACTGTGAAGAAGGAAAATAGACCAATGATTGGCAGAGGCTCAGGGGTAAAGTTGAATAGATGAAATACAAGAGGAGTGTTTTTTTTTCCTAGCATATTAAAATCATTCTTCATAATACTATAATTATAGTTATGTGCCATTTTGCACTCTCTGCATTTTCAAAATCCATGGTACTTTAAAACTCATAGAATGAATTCTAATGTTTGTAAGCTTAAAAATGTCATTGAAGAAGTGAGAGAATACCAGAATGGGATGCAAAATACCACAGAAAAGCTACGTACAGAGCAGTTGCCACTTATTTATCCATGGATGATGTTTCAAGAACCCCTGTAGATGACTGAAAACACAAAGGGCACATAACCACACTTACGCTGTTTTTTCCTGTTCATAAATACCTATATTAAAGGGTGATTTGTAAATTAGACACAGTAAAAAATTAATAGGAAGTAATGATAAAGCAATTGTAATAGCATACTATAATAAAGGATGTGTGAATGTGATTTCTCTTTCTCACTCTCAGTCTATCTTAATTCCTCATTGCACTAAAGTAGTATATCCAGACTCCACTTAACTCTGGGTAATTTAAATCGTGGAAAGTGGAACCGTGGATAGGAAGGGATTACTGTATTACATGTGTGTGAAACAATCTCAGTAAAAGAAGTAGGAGAAACACGTACTAATAAATAACTTTATAGATGAATGGGATTTATAACCCTAAAGGAAAGATCAACAGCCTTAAGCACTATAATCCAGTAGATAAATTTATTGATCTTAGGACTGTGGGTATATGTTAGCAATTCTTGTCTCTGTGTATGCTGGAGCTGAACAACTTTGTGAATAGATGATGGACAGTGGGAAGCAGCTTTCACATTGTTCCCAAAGGTTACACACAAGTAAAGCGGGGGAAGCCTGAATGATCCAGTTGGCAATGAATAGGCACTGGAGACATGAAACTTTATTTAGTAGAATGTAGACACAGATTATTACATGTGGACATATTTATACATAGGTGTGTATCTGTGGGTTGGAGCAGGCCGTGGTGTTTCCTTGCTTTGACAGCAGAGATGGAGTAGTTGCCGTGATACCCTGGGAGCAGAGTACACATAGCATCCAGCTCTTGGTTTTTAATGCTGTTTTCTAAAGGAACTTAGGTTCTGTTGACAAAAAGAGAAGTCTATGACTGTGGTAGGTGATGCTAGATGAGCCTGGCACATTCTGTAGTAGCAGGAACGATGTGTTGAAAAAGTAAACAACATGAATCCATAGGACAGGGAAAAGGTTAAATGGACATAGGAGTCAATGTGATAAGCTCTCAGTATCCAAAGACAGATCACGCAGAGAAACAGTGCAACAGAAAATTCTAAATGGTGCAAAGTGGGTATCTTAGAGTTAATAGGTACACAAATAAATGGATAAATAAAAAGGGAGGAACTTATAAATATCTTGCCAGAAGAATTACTAATATTTTAAGTAGATACTTTGCCATCACGGAGATGGGACCTGATTCCCACTCTGAGTGTGTAGTGCACATAGTGTCTTTAAACAGTTGGGAAAAGTTTAGAATGGGGAAACCCAACAAATATTGCCTTAACCATTTTGTAAATTTTAACATCAAGAATGATAAGTCGTGTTGATGATCAGAATACATCCTTGACGAAGTAAGATACATCGTAGGAATGGCACTTTAAGCAGCACCCAAGAAACAAATACAGTTTGCAAACAAAAGTATTCAGTACATACTAGAGGGGTTTCACCAGTATATTCTCCTCAAAACTATGAAGGTCATACAAAATAAGGAAATCTGATGAACTGTTATAGCCTAGACGATTAAGAGACATGAGCCAATATTGATTAGGTGTCCTACATAACTAAGACAAAGAAAGGATATAGGATTGAAAGTTAAGGAAATATGTTACTAAGAATGTATCAATGATAGGTCTATAAAGTAACAAGATATAGAGCCTACATATAGGTATGTTGGAACTCTTACTATCTTCACAACTTCTCTGTAAGTTTGTATCGCAACTGCTCCACTCCCCACTCAGCTCACTGCTCATGGACTGGGAGAGCAGCAGAGGATGGTCAAAGCTTTGGGACCCTGCACCCGTTTTTGTTTTTTGTTTATTTGTTTGTTTATGGGAGATGTGGAAGAAGCTCCTGGCTCCTGGCTCTTGGCACTTGGCTTCAGCTCAGCTCAGCTCAGCTTAGCTTTAGTCATTGTGGCCACTTGGGGAGTGAACCAGCAGATGGAAGATCTTTCTGTCTGTCTCTCCTCTCTATAAATCTGATCTGCCTTTCCAACAACAAAAAATAAATAATCTTGAAGAAAGGCAGGAAAGTAGGAAAGAAGGAAAGAAAATGAGAAAGGAAGAAAGACTCATCTAAAAGATTCATCTTTGTGCATACAAGAATAAGAATATAAACATAAACATAGAGCAGACTAACTTGAGGATCTGAGCACCAGGAAGGAACACTGTTCATTGTGTATGCTGTTGACTCAGAGATTGAAGACGGTTTGGCTCGGTTTACAGGAATGTTTGGGAGAGAAATGGGATGTTAACATCATTTAATCAGCTTTGTTTACTAACTTAGATGTTATCAGGTACGAAAGAGTGGGTATGACATGAGAAACCTGAGCCTTTGGTGCACTGTTGGTAAGTCCTCAGTCTGTGGGCTTCTGTCTGATTTAGATGAGGAAATTGCATCTATTGCATTTGTTACATTATGTTGACCCCAATTAAACCTAAGATTTCCAAGTAATTCTCCCTTCTCCTAGCCTTCCAGATGTTTGACTATTCAACTAGTTGATATTTTCTATGTAAAGTCATTAGAAAGAACTACATCCCTGTTCTGCCCAAGCATTTGAAGTGAGATGGAATCATTGTAAGAAGTTCTTGTAAAAAGAATAGATCTTTTCTTTGATTTTACTTTTCTGCTTTGTAGCCTCACTCATGTTCATAGAGAATAAAAGGAAGATCCAAGGTAGCCATTTGCCATAATAGTGATGATGCCAGCTGGGAGAGTAGCAATGTAGCAGAGCAGGTTAAGTCACCTGGCATCTCCTATCAAGGTCAGTTCAAACCTTAAGGCTCTGTTTCTGACCCAACTCCCTGCTTCATGCACCTGGGAAAGCAGCAGAAGATGGCTGTAGTATTCGGATGCCTGCTGTGCTTTTCAGGCACTCTCCCACTTTTCCTCCTCCACTCTTTCTTCCTCTTTTAATTTTTGCAATGAGAGTTGTTCGGTGAATTTTGTATTCAGAAACTTAACCCTCCACAGAATAAACAATTCAATGTTAGTAAGTAAAAAACAAAACAAAACAAAACAAGCCCACTGTTCCTCAAGTGTATCACAAGAGCTGCAAACAGTACTCAAATCTCCAAGTATCTGGTTCTGTAAAATGAGGATGATTTGTAATTGGTCCAGCAATATTTTATGATTCTGCAATAGGGGCTTTGGTAAACAGCAGTGTGGCTGTTTAATTCATATTAATTTTGAGAGTCTATGGTTTTGCTTCTTAGAGTCCACTTTTACAAAGGAAAAGCTTAAAAATAAGTTATAAAGTATCCCCAGCCTTTTGTGAATTTCCTGGCAAGGTGCTTGACTTGCATATGAAAATATAAGGAGAGAGAACATGAAAATTCAGTTTAAGTGCCTCAGAGGCAATTTTAAATTTCCAAAATTTAGATATAGTATTGTTTAAGTTACAGAAATTGAATGCTCATTAATTGTTGTAGGTGAGCATCAACATGAAATGAGAAATCAGAGATAACTAAACGATGAAAGCTGCATCATGCTGAGTGTCTGATATAAAGCAGGAAGAGATTAACATCCTTTTCAAAATGAAGCTGTTAAAAACAGTCCATCACGATGTCTCATCCAGACTAGAGAGTCTCCAGCAGATTGAACCTGTGCTTGGTTTTGTCTGCAGTTCTTCAGCTTGCTTTACATTCCTTGCAAGGAGCAGGGGAGAGGAGTGAGGGTGAAATACGCAACAGCAGGTGGCCCTTCCTCCTGACAAACCCATGCTATCCTGTCAGGTTTTAATGATTTCCTTGCAGGTGTGAAAAGTTTCTCCCTTCCTCCTTTTTATAACTTTACCGTAAGCACCAGTTGGGTTATTTTTGTTGCAACAGCATGGTAGATTTTTCTACTTCTCTTTTAAAACTTATTTTTCTTTCCGCCTATTTAAGATTCACTCATTATTATCTTGCAGATTTTTCCAGTGGCGGGGGAGCTTGTGTGTATTTTATCAAAACTATATAAATCGTGCTAGCTGCCTAAAACAGCACCGCCTGCTCTCCCATGGATAGTTAGAATTGCAGCGTTTCCAGCAGCCACGTTTGTAATGTGCGCCCTTTGGAAGATTGCAACACAAGTAGGGGTTGTATTCTTCATGGGATTTACAGTGGTGATACTGATTTCTATCTTCAGCTTACTTGATTTTCTGCATGAAGAGAAAGAGATAATTGGGAGACAGTGGTAGCTATGTCCCTCCTTGTAGCATGGAAAACAAAACAAAACAAAAATCCTGTTTAACGTGACCCATATGTCAGAAGTAAAGAAAAGATGGCTTTGGTCTCTTGGTATTCTGGTAGAGCCCCAACACTCAGTCTGCCCATCGTCCAGTGACTTAGTTGCTGACACTGGGCTGGTATTGCCAAGCACAGAACCAAGAGCAGGGCGATTATTACCTAATTTCTAGGTAAAGATTGTCGCAGTATAGACTGACACTACCTGGAGAGGTTCATGTTGAGCTCATGTGCAGATCCCATGATGATCTATAAGTGCTTGGTAACATTCTTTGGTCAGTGATAACATTTATTTTTTTAAGATTTGTTTTTTTTTTTAATTGGAAAAGTGGTTATACAAAGAGAAGGAGACAGATCTTCCATCTGCTGGTTTACCCTCTAAGTGGCCGCAATGGCCAAAGCCGAGCCAAACCTAAACTAGAAGCTAGGAGCTTCTTCTGGGTTTCCCATGTAGGTACAGGGTCCCAAGGCTTTTTTTTTTTTTAAGATTTATTTTTAGTGGAAAGTCAGATATACGGTGAGGAGGAGAGACAGGAAGAAAAAAAAATTTTTAATCGTGGCTGCTTGAGCTATATTTCATCTGAATTAAAAATAACTCATACCTGTCCACTTCCATGTCAAGTTCTTTTAGGGGTATTTTCTGTTTTGTTTGTTTTTGAGTTTGGCCTTGGCTTACTGTATTATTTCTCAGTCCTCACCCCTTTTCTGCCTATTATTTATTTTAATAGCAGGTATGTGTTTGTCTTCACAGCACTTGTGTTTCCTGGGAGGCATGTGTGTAATTTGCGATTCTGTGAGGAAGTTCACAAAGGTTCTTACAAAGGCTCTCTTCCCCTCTGATTTTTCATCATTCTCTCCACAGGAACATCCCTTCTCCTTAGGAGCGTTTATTTCTCTTAGATATTTCTGACCTTTCCTTTTGGATTTCTGCCCTCTTGCCTTGCTTCCCCACTCCTTGGTTCAGTTTCCCTGACCTCATTCTCCCTTGACAGAGGAGGTAGAGAAAACGTTAAGTAAGCAAAAGGGGTTCCCAATTCCAAGCACTGGGTTTTATGATTTTGGTACCTGAAGGCCAAGGGCAGGACTTGCCAGGACTCAGGACTGAGAAACTCTTCATTTAACCAGCCTCCAGTTTGTCCTAAATCTCTTTGACAGCATTTCTAAGTTCCCACCTCTGTTAGATGGAAACATTTTGGGTAAACCTGACTTTCCAAGATTTGGGCATCTCCAACTCCACCATGGACTTTTTTCCTTCCTTCCTTGATTTTCATTTTTCATATTATCTCCACCTGGCCTACCCTGGTGCCGCGTGTCATTCCACTACTCATTAGTCAACTGCTGCATGTTTGTGTCTGCATCAAATGAATATTGAAATGTGGAGGAATTACTTATAACTTCCCCACTCTGCACCAGGACCATTTCAATTGCTTTTATGGATTATTTTTTAAGATTTATTTTTTTATTGGAAAGGTTATTTGCAGAGAGGAGAGATAGAAGGAAAGATCTTCCATCCACTGGTTCATTCCCCAAGTGGCTACAACAGCCAGAGCTGACCTGAAGCCAAGAGTCAGGAGCCAAGAGCTTCTTCTGGGTCTCTCATGCTGGTAAAGGGTCCCAAGGCTGTTGGGCCATCCTCTGCTGCTTTCCCAGGCTGCAAGCAGGGAGCAGGTTGGGAAGTGGAGCAGCCAGGACATGAACCGTGTCAATTTGGGAACCCAATACTTACAAGTCGAGGATTTAGCCACTAGGCTATCACACTGGGCCTGTTTTTATGAATTTCAAGTAAATTATACTATAAGGATATTTCCACATTCTTCACTTACCAGTATCTAACTAGGCTGCAAATATTTGCTCTTGAGTTTTTGTTTAGGTCATTATTTCTCTCAAGTTACTCTAATATAGCATCTACTGCTCACATGTGGCTACTTAAATTAATTTTCATTAAAATTACAGCCATAGCTGCTAAAGACTAAGTGGTGGTTTCTGTGGATTGAACCATATATTTAAAAAAAAGTTAAATAAAAAAGATGCAAACCACTTATTCTGTTAACATATTAAGTGTGCCAGTATATTAAGAGCTCTGACTTTTGGGGCCAGCACCGTGTCCTCATGGACTGATCCTCACCTACTGGCAGTGGCATCCTCCATGGGCACTGGTTCGTATCCTTGCTGCTCTACTTCTTGATCAAGCTCCTTGTTTATGCGCTGGAGCATCACCCATGTGTTTGGGCTCCTGCACCCATGTATGAAGCATGGAGAAGTCTCCTTGACTCCAAGTTTAGGACCAGTCCAGCCTGGCCCTTAACGTCTCTCTCTCTCTCTCCCCACCCTTTGTAACTCTGACTTTCCAAGTAAAATAAATAAATCTTTAAAAAAATAAAGAGAAGGCCCTGGCATGTTAACCTAATAGCTAATGTCCTCACCTTGCATGCTGTGCCGGGATCCCATATGGGTGCCAATTTGTGTTCTATCTACCCCACTTACCATCCAGCTCCCTGCTTGTAACCTGGAAGAGCAGTTGAGGATGACCCAAAGCCTTGGAAGAGGCTCTGGGCTGCTGGCCTAAGCTCAGCTCAGCTCAGCTCTGTTTCTCCCTTTGTAGCTACTTGGGGTATGAACCAGTGGACCAAAGATCTTCCTCTCTGTCTTTTCTCTGTGTAAACCTACCTTTCCAATAAAATAAATATATAAATATTTTAAAAAAAGAGAATTTCTGAGATCTAAAATACTGCAATGTGTGACTTGGAGAATTTGTTGATATTGCCCTCAGAAAAGTTTATCCTGTTATCTTTTGGAAAACTACATTTCTCAGACCTGGTGTAATAGCCTACTGGCTAAAGTCCTTGGCTTGTATGCACTGGGATCCCATATGATGCCGGTTCATATCCCACCTGCTCCACTGCCTTGGAATCCCCACCTGCTCCACTTCCTTGGGATCCTGCACTGGTATGGGAGATTTGGAGGAGGCTCCTGGCTTCGGATCCACTCTGCTCTGTCATTGAGTGAACCAGCGAATGGAAGATCTTTCTGTTTTGCCTCCTATCTCTAAATTTGACTTTCCAATAAAAAATAAATTACACCTTGAAAAAAAAAATCACTAAAAAGATGCTAGATTTCTCATCTGTGTAACATGTCTTAAAATATTCTTAGTTGGCTCTGCTATTTGGCCTCTTCTTTCCAAACTGTATTTTACTTTGCTGCTACTGTTGCCTCTTAGATGTTTCAGAGAGCCATTATGCTGAGTAAAAGTGTTTCAATCTTTTTGTTTGCTTATATCCCAGATCCCAAATTCATCCTCTTCTAAGGAGGTCCCTAGTAGGAGCTTATGTGTGTCGTGTGTGCGGTTGGTTCAGACTGTGGCATCCTGCAGGGTAGATTCAGGACTGGGTCATCATATCCTGGCCAGGAATAGGGAAATTATTCATGATGTCATATTTTGTCCTCTTAGCTCTGCATGTATTTGAAAGGGAGGAAAGCTAGAACTGCTGTCTGCTGTGGTTCACTCACTCACTCAAAAGTTTGTATCAGCTGGACAGGAGCTTGAAACTCAAGGTATGTCTCCCATATAGGTGACAGGCAACCACGTCCTTAAGTCTTAACTCTTCCCATGGGTCTGTATCAGCAAGAAGCTAGAGTCAGGCTGTGGAGCCGAGAATTAAACTCAAGTCATCTGTTATGCAACACCTTCCTCTTTTCATTTTAGCACTGGATCAAACTCCTGCCAAACGCTCCTGTTTAGGCTCTTGGGTACCATCAGTTTTCTATTTAATGGAGCAGTATGAGTAGCTTAGCTTTGTCTAACTTTCAGAATATATGTTCAGTGTGATGTACTCTGATCATCTTGATTCTAAAGCTTTGTTTTAATAAATAGTCATTTGTATGGAGAAAAATAGGAGCTCAATTAATAAATGGCGTTACTACTGTCAGGCTCAATGGCTAAGTTGAATTAGTGTCATTGTTACAGAAGATAAAATTTGAAGCAGTATTGAGAGCAAGTAGCATCGAATGTTAGAACAATAGCTGACAATTTTATGGTGATTTAATCACCATGCACCCACATTTTCTCATTCAGGCAGTTAACTCATATTTCTTGAATGTAGTGATATGCTTCTGGGGTGATTCAGAGGAAAGGGGTACAGAGAAAAAAAACAAGAAACAAGCTCACAGCAATAGTGAATTTGTTAGAGATTAATAGATTCAAAGAGGGAGCTCTCTGCCTGTACATAGATCAAGTGGCCACCTGGCAAAGGCCTAGTCATTCAGCAGGCAGGGCTTGTTGTAATTTGGGATCTTGTGGTCTTCCTAGGAGTGGAAGGATTCCAAGAAAATGCAGGAGTGAGAGGAGACTGGACCAGCTTTTCATTCTTGCTCCTGGGGGCAAGGTAGTTGTAAGGAAATGCAGAAAATGGGGTGGGGAACAAATTAGACTGGTCTTTTGAACTACAATCTAAGAAACGCTTGAGGGAGAGTCTCTCTTTAGGATCCTGAGGGCATAAGGATCAAACTTGGGCTCTCAATCCCTTCAGCGTAAAATACCCCTTGGTCTACACAACTTTGGTCTAGAAACTAGGAATTATAATGCTTAGAGGAAAACATACATGTGGAAATGGATTCTTAGATTTGATATCAAAACCACAGGCAGCAGAAGAGAAAGATGAAGCATGCTTGACCAAACATGAAATCTTGAGTGCTCCGAATGGCACTGTCAGAACGGGGAAAGAAGGGCCTGTCTAGTAGAGCATCTAACTGAAACAAGCGGCTTGTATTGCCAACATCCTGTATCAACCCCCAGCTACTCTGCTTTTGGTCTGGTTTCCTGCTAATGTGCCTGGGAAAGCAGGAGAATTTACCCAAGTACTTGAGTCCCTCCCACCAATGTAGGAGACCTGGATATACTAACAGATTACCAGCGTTGGCCTAGCCCATCTCTGACCATTGTGGCTATTTGTGGAGGGAGAAAGATGAAGGCAGAGTTTCTTTCTCCCTGTTTCTCTCTTTTTTCATATCATTGCCTTTCGTGTAAAAATACGCATTTCTTTCTTTCGTTCTTTCATTATGTTAAGCGGAGAGGTGTTGTGATTGAAACGCAAAGGTAGAGTTCAGTGTCCTGGAGAAATTGCAAATGAGCAATATTAAGCCTTGATATATTTAGACCTATATTTAGTGATAATAAAAGTGCTTCGAAACTAAATATTCCTCATCCATTTTTTTTCCTGCACTCATTTCACTGCTTTCTTCCTCGTATCCCAACAAAACTTGCTGTTCCTTGGCATTTTTGATATTTGGTACTTAGGCTCGCTTCGGCAGCGCATACACTGAAATTGGAACGCTATGGAGATTAGCATGGCCCCTGCACAAGGGTGATGCTTGGTACTCGACTCAAATCTTCACTCCTTAATGAACCTCTCTTGATTTGCCAAAATCATTTTTATCCTGCTGTTTGTAAACTTGGAACGCTCTTGACCCTTTGCTATGTTCATGAATAGTTTTTGTGTTTATTTCCTAAACACTGGGTTTGTGATTTTTTTTCTTCTCTTTTCTCTTTTTTTTTTTTTCTTTTTGTTGGCACATGATTGAATTGCCTGCACTGACTTGCTCCAAGCTAATTAATAACTACTGGAAAGCACTTAATAAATAAGGATTTAATTAAAATAAGACTTCAGAAGTGAGAGTTTGGGGCCTAACAAAGCCGCAGAACACAATGGCGTGGGTAAAAGTTCAAGTCACAGTTTTACTCTGGAATTTCATACTTGTTTTGGAAACTGCCATGAGAATCCTTCAGTTATTTGGCATCCTGTTTGCATCCACTGTTAACATCCTTTGAATTTCACTTGCAAGAGATTTACTGTGTGTTTAACATCATTAGGTGGTAGGATACAATTGGACCACATATCATGGTCATATCACTGCTCATGTAGTTCAATGTGCACAAAAGGCTTCCTTTCAGTATGTTGCTGTATGAGTTTTTTCTGTAGAATGGAAGAATCACTTTCTTTGCCACAAAATAGTTAGTAACCTACAGTGAAACTAAATTTGAAAAAGTATTTCCAGAAGAAACTGTTTGAAAATCTTCTCTCTTCTGCTAATGTGCAAAGAAAACCTAAGACATGCTACTGTTCATTAAAATTTAGGGAAAAAAAAACCTCTGTAATAAAGTTATGAATCATATGCAAAGGTTTATGTTTGCTTATGTTAAAACAGGTAAATATGGGAATTTGAAAAATGTTAGTTTCACCAGGCCTAACTCTATCACCCGAGGGTAGGAAATTGGACATGCCCTTTGTAACTAGGTCTTTAGTTCTCGAACAAATTGGCTCCGTAATTTCCTTGCTTAATGAATCTTCCAGAAACAAGGGGTTTGGATTGTACACCCTGCTCTTAGGAGACTTGGTAAATATTTTGGCAGTGATATTCCTGTTTGGAGAAGAAAAGTGGGTGAATAAATGGGCTTAGCCATCAAAAATCCTTTCCATAGATTATTTACCGTCATCTGACACAAACGAAATGTTGTGTGGTAGTAATTTACTTCAGGTCATCTAGATGTAGGAGAGTGCTAATTCTTATCCAGTGTTTGATCTTGCTGGGATTTTGATGAAACGAACAGGCTTATTTTGATTGCCTTTTGCTCTTAAAAGCCATGAATTTGGGAGATAATTTTTAAGTCATCAAATTTCCCTTTAAAATTATCCCTGAATGCTTATTTTGAAGTTTTCATTGACTGACTTTTGTTTCCTAAGAGCTGAAGTTATCAGGGTCTGGAAGGAGGCAGTATGTACTTCAAAAGATCACATGACATTTTGTACCTTAGGTAGAATGAATGATCCATTTCAACTGATAGAAATATATATGCATCTCAGCAAACAAGAAAAATGCAGCCTCTTGTAATGGGTGATAATTTTGCTCAAATGATCGTGTTACTCTGCTCCTTCATGGCTCATTTTGCACACTCACACATACACCTTCCTAACAAACTCTGGTCACTGTCAACCTCTCCCCTTCTCCATGATTCCTTTGTTCTCTGGAACGTTTTTCTTCTATGTTAGTAACTAAGATCCTCATGTGCCGAGTGACATCATGGAATCAAATATTCCCTGTGTATGATGCTCTTACTGCATATGGGAATATCTGGGTTTAATTAGTAGTTGCACTCATGGCTGCAGATTTCTGTGGAGACAGTTGGTGATGGATTAAGTATTTGGGTCCCTTAAGTCCACTAGAGACCTAGATTGAGTCCCAGACTCTCAGCTTCAATCTGACCTGACTGTGGCTATTGTGAGCATTTGTAGAGTGAACCAGCAGATGGAAGTTTTCTCTTTGTATTTCTGCTTTTCAGATGACTAAGTTCAAACAGTTTTGGTCACAAGCCTATACCTAGAAGACCCTTCTCAAGTCACATGAGTGGAGTGAATGCTGATTGGTCAGAAGTTGCAAATGTCCCTTCCATGAAATATGATTTCTAATACCTGCAGCCTATCATTGTTTCACCCAAGAAATTTATCTTGGGATTCACCAAAGCATAGGAAAAAGCCAGAATCAGCAGACACTTGACTGCTGTGGCAGAAATAATATCAACTATTAATACAAGTTATCTTCTTCTCAGCTTCACTGTGTGGTGCCACTGACAAATCCCGAGATAGACTACTGTCCATTACAAAAAAGCCGATGGTGATGAAATGCATAATTACTTATCGTATTTCATCTTTGAAAAAACAATGCTCTACCTTTTTGTTGTGTTTTCATTTGCAAGTGAAATCAACCAGTTCAAGCAATTTGAATTAGTGGGATTTATTTCCCTCTTTCTTGACATCCCCTCCCCTAGTTTACCCCTAGCTGGTAGAGGTTCTGGCAGACAAGGGGTACGCACCTGCTTCTCCAGATCATTTTTAAAGGGGTTTCTCTGAGAGCTGGAGAAATCTGCCCAAGAGTGGTCCTTCACCTTGAAGCTGGCAAGCACATATCATTAGCTTGATGGTTGGTATTGGCAGGGATCCATTGATGGGAACCTTACATAATCAGAGTGTTCATGGCAAATGTTAATAGACTGTACTTGAAAATGAAGGGTAAAAATCTCCATGTGTTAGGTTAATTGCATCAGCCTAGTAGTCACAGTGAAGGGGTACAAGACAGCTCCTGGGAGAAATGATGAAACCTGTTGGTGTCCTGTCTCATTCATTCACCCAACGGGGAGCTGTTTGAAGTGTTTGTTCCTGGGTTCTTGCATGAATACTGACTAGGAGCTTTTGTAGTCTTTGTGACCAGGATTCAAAAAGAGAACTACATTCTTAGTTTAAATATAGGGACTTGATGAACTCTGGTAAAGTTAATCACCAATTTCAACCTTAGAAAATGTGATTAGGTAAAAACAGCTTTAAGAAATCCTCCATGTTTGTGATAAGATATTACAAAAGAAGAAAAATGGATTTTCCAAGGAGTTCATAACACTTATTTGGCTCCTCGTGTTTATTAGAACATTGTTGCCCACTCTGTCACTCACCATGCCCCTGCACAGTTATTGAGTTGTCCCATTACCCTCTGCATTCTGTGTTTGTAATTCACTTGGCTTGTACTGGCAGCTTAATGAATTTGATCAGTTGGATTGGTGATAAGAATTTAAACTGCAGTTTTTGCAAATATTTGTGTTTACATATATGTGTATGCATCTCCATTCATTTTTTATTAGAAAATACTTGCCAAAGTACTGAAAGAGATGTATTTCGGGTACTGCATAGTTAATTCTTTTGTTTAATTTATTTGAAAAATATGAAGAAGCAGATAGAGCAATTTTCCATACATCTATTCTTTCCACAAAGGTCTATATGAGCTGTGACTGGGCCAGGCCAAAACCAGAAGCCCAGAACTCATTTAGAGTCTTTCATATGCGTGACCAGGACCCTATCTTTTGAGCCATCAACTTTTGCTTCCTTGGGTACAAATTAGCAGGAAGCTGGAATCATTGCTAGAGCTAAGACTTGAAACCAGGTATTGAGATGTGGGATGCAGGCATTCCAAGTGGTGCTTTAACTACTACATCCAATGCCCGTTATGAGTTTATTCTGTAATTTAATGAGTATTTGTTAAGTATCATGCCAATATTAGTCCAAGGAGACAAAGAAGATGAAGATCTATGGACGTAATAGGCATAGAGCTCTTTTAGAAAGAAGAGGTAGATGGTGTTTGGCCAGAAATCTGGTGAAGTTGGGTCTTCTTCCTGTGAATGACTGGATGGGGCTGGGTGGCTGTGGGGAAGGAAGGTTCCCAGGCAGAGGGGCTAACTCAAGAAAAGCAAGGAGCTTTGGGTATGTTTGGGAACAGCAAGTGGTTTTGATGTGGGATAAGACAGGTACCTAGATTAGGGCCTTGAGCTGGAAACCACTCTTTCCCTGCCCCTACTAATCTTATCCATCCATCTGCCAGTCAAATGACCCCTCCTCCAGAATGTATCTACCCTGACTTGTGGCTGTCGCATATAAGCACTCTACTCTACAAGCTCATAGAAAGCCTGGCAACATGAAGCTATGCTCTGTCACTTTCCATAGATCTGGAAGAGCAGGGTACTGAAATACCTATTTTCTCCCTGCTTCACCTTTTCCCTCCCTGGCCCACTTGAATCTAGACATGGTCTGTTTGTATCTAGAATTTCCTCACTTTTTAGACTGTCACCTTGTAACTCATATTTATGCCTATAATTAGAATGCTTTTCTTGGGTATAAGGGGCAAGAGTCTGGAATGGGGAAATAGGGACTTTTAGAGCTCACCAAGGCTATAGCAGTCTCTCAGAGCAGCTGGATTCTACCAGACTAGCAAGGTTAACCTTCCTTCTCTGGAAGATACAGTCTCTAACGATCCCTTTTCTTTGCTGTTTGTTGGCCAGGCACCCCTTTTAAGCCTTTGAAAAGATGGAAGTCTAGTTCAGTAAAGAGAAAAGTTTATTTTTTAGTTGAGAAGCCCAACACATGAAAGTAACATCTACTTGTTTCTGTATCTGTGGGTAGTTTTTTTGTTTGTTTTTGTTTTGTTTTTTTTAAGACAAGATGAAAGTCATAGTTCTAGGTTCTAGATACAGGTTGCTTGGGTTTTGTTCTCTTACCATGCCTGTGTAGCTGTGAGCCTGGATTCCTTCATTCTACACTGGGGATAACGATAACATGTTCTCAAGGTGAGTGTGAGTTAAAACAGCTCATCCACAGCCAGTCCTTGGCACATGGCTTGACATGTTTTGAACACTGAGCACATACTGAATGTATTTTTATAATATAGACAAAAGTTTCTGAAAGCTTTTAATAGCAATCAATCAGTATATTCTTTGATATTATTTATAGAAAGTCTTTAAGTATGCATAAGATGATTAATAAGTGTCAAACCATGTGGGTCTTGAAGTCCTCTAGAAAATATTTTTCTGTAATATGTTTTCCATTTCTCACACTCCTAAATGATTCTTCTTACTCGATTTCCTCATGTTCAGGCTTACCTGAGTAGGTTTTTGTTTGTTTTTAAACAGGTTAAAATTAAATGAAATTCAGTCCTAGATACAAACCAGACGTCAGCTGGTTTTCTTGATTCAGATGCTGTGCTGAAACATTTTAATATTAGAGAAGTAAAACAGAACCTACATCATAGGAACTTTATTATTATAATTGTGGAGATAAAATGGTTTTCTGTGCTTGGGAGGTGAGATTTTACTAATCAGTAGACACAAAGAATAAAGCAGATATACTTTCTTAGCTATGAAAAGATGCTCAGGAAGCCAAAGAAAGGAAGTTACTTAATGGTGTTATGTTCCATACGTAAACATAGATACATACTTCAAATTGTTCACTGAAGACATCTCTGAGTAGTAGGTGACGGTTGCCACAGTGACCAGAGGAGGGCGGAGCTTTCTTGGAGCTGGTGCAGCACTTTAACCTTAGTCTGGGATTGGGAAGGATGGAATCCTGGTGTGCCCTTCAGGCAATGGGGCTGCACCAATGATGGACAAAATCCAGTATTCACCACCAAATAAGGTCTGAAACAACCCCGCTTCAGCTATCATATTAAGGGGAGTGGGCAGTTAAAACTCCCTTGTACATCTCTTCCTGGCTCTTCTTCTTCTCTAGCTCCCTGCTTCACATCTGTCTCTGCTACAGAGGGAAGGGAAGGCCACAACGAAAGTTCCCTAGAATAAAGACCAGCGATTCTTTTCTATACACAACTGATGTGTTCCTTCCCTGGTGGTCAGTGAATCTGACAGTAGGACTTGTTTTTCATGTTAAAACGCCTCTGTGTGTTTCTGTCAGCATACATTTCATAGCTTATAAAACTCCAGGTTTGGAGCCCGCATTGTAGTATGATGGGTAAAGACTCTACCTGCGTCACTAGCATCCCCTAACGGGAGCTGGTTCAAGTCCCAGCTACTCTGCTTCCAATACAGCTCTCTGCTAGTGACCTAGGAAAAGTAGGGGAAGATGGCCAAAGTACCTGAACCCTTGCCATCCTTGCTGGAGACAAGGAAGAAGCTCCTGGCCTGTCTGACTGTTGTATGGAGTGAACCAGTAGATGGAAATTCTCTTTTTCCATTTCTCTCTCTATCTAGCTCTTACTTTGAAAATAAATACATAAATCTCCAGTGATGGAACCCAGCTTCAGTCCCTGGTGTAGGGAACTTTTCGGGTACACTGCGTTCTCCACCTGTTCTTTCTGTTTGTCTTCATTCTGTCACTTGATCATCTGCTCATCTGGCCTCCTTCACATGGGCAGGTTGCCTCGGCCTGGCTTGTGGATGTACCTGGGCTTCTGATCTCTGATAGAAGTTCCATAGGAACTTAAATTCACTCTGAATAAGATTGGCTTTTGTATTATAACCCATTGTAGCATTTCACAGGAGTAGGTGGTTTTTATTTGGTTTATCTCTCCTGGAGGATTGCTGTGTGTCGTGCCAACTTGACAGAATGCTAAGGAAATAGCAAGGATTGGACCAGTAAGTAAATGCAACTGGGCAAGGAGAAAGCTTCCCTGAGATGGAATTCTGCTTTGAATGCTTGTACTGTTTTCAGTTGGAGTGCTGCGGAGTTAGATGTGGGAGTGCCTGGTGAGAAGAGCCCACAAAGCTCTGGGCCACGTGGTGGTAGGCACAGAGTCAAGAACTCTGAATATACCTGTAGGCCAAGTAATTAACTTGACAGCTTTATAGGATTGCTCTCCTACTCTCACCTTTTTTTTTTTTTTTCCGTGACCAATTACTTTCAATAATGATGGCAAGTCAGCTTCCACCCCTGACTGCGCTACAGATTATAATGTCAAAAGGGCCTTTGTAATGTCTTCTGTGTCTTAATAAACCTGTCAGATGAGGTTACCCTATTTTCTCATTTCTGTCAGGGAAACATAGGATGGCGCATTTGGGTGAGGATGCCAGGTCATGGTGTCTGTTTTTAGATCGGTGTGATGTGCCACGAGCCTGCAGCACCATGGCTGCATGGCTGGACTTGCCAGAGAATAGGCGCTTCTCTTGATTAGGGGCTGGCTGACATGTTGGTGGGATGTCATTCACTAATCCTTCTAGGCCATCATCAGGTGGACTGTTGATAACCTCTTCCCTCCTCCCTCCTTGGCAGGAAGTTGTACTCATGTGCTGATAGGAGGATTTCCTTCCTGCTCAGAAATTCATTTCCTTAGAGTCTCACTAAAGTGATATTATTTTTGTGCTGAGGGAAAAAGAAAAAAGCTTCGGTGATCTTCTCTTAGCCACTGACTTAAGTATATGATCTGCCACAGGCTCTTTTTATAACACAGAAATTAATGTAAAGATACATTTTCCTGAAAATGCTGCTTCAAGTTAGGCCCTTCCCTGAACATCAGGCACTTAAAAGGTGAGCAGAAGGGGCCAGCAATGTGGCAAACTCTATTCTGCCATTTGTGATGCCAGATTCCAGCCTAGGAGGCAGCAGGTGGTAGCCCAAGTACTTCAGTATATGCCACCTGGTTGAGAGTTCAGGATGGAGTTCCTGGCTCTTAATCTTAAACTTCACCCTAGCTTAACTCAGTCCTGGCTTTGGTAAACATTTGAGGCATGTCTATCAAATGTCTGTGTCATCTTACTTTCAACTAAATAAATAAATCTGTAGAAAATGAATGAAGGTGAGCAGAAGCCAGAATCATCTTTGCCTTCAAGGGACTCAGTATCGTATAATGAGCATGTGAGCTTTTCTGGGCTCTGATAGAATCCTTCTTGTGAGGGAAGACTTCTGGCATGGAAGAAAGATGAGTTTTTGTAGGATATGGGACACCCACATTTGTGGCAAAGCTCAAAATTTTGAAAGAATGCTAAGAACTGTCCTAGTTTCTCATGTGCTTCTCTTGGCTTGGAATAAAATCTCTAGTGGAGGGCAGACTAAACATGGGGAGAGAAATTCTATAAAAGACTGTGCTTTGTATCTTTTTTGAGCAGCAGCAAGAGGCAAACCACAGGGCTCCCATCACGTGCTTTACTCCTTGGCTTGGGGCCAAAGTCAGGAGATCAGAATCCAAGCCAGATCTCCACGTGGCCTGCAGGCATCCAGTGCCTTGAGGGGTCGCCACCAATACTCTAGATGTGGATCGCAGACACATAGAGTCAACTGCAGTTGGTAATTAAACTCAAACCTGGTGAAGAATATAGATGTCTTCACCACAAGGCCCTGTGTTCCCTGTTACCTTTTATGGCATGTTATTGTGCTCATACGGACATTGAGAACTGGGCAGGTTGAAACATGTATACAGATTCACCAGTGTGCCACGGTCCTATCCTATGGTCAGTCTGTTTTTCCAGTATTCAGAGCATGTGAAGCTGAACTGCAGTCTCCAGTGGATTAAATAAAGGAGAAAGCAAATAACAGGAATAGATAAGGAAATGGGAACAAATAACTGACAGGTACTTCTGGCACCTGGTTTAAATGTTCTCTTCTGGTAAGAGAGAGCTTGAATAGGTAACTTAAAAAGAAGTGACCATAGAAAATGAGTCCATTAGTTCTAAGAGTTAAAATATCTGCCTTGGAAACTATTAGAAAACAGTGATATATTTTAAGAAAAGATTTAAAATAGGTCAGGCATTCGGTCTTGCTTTGAAGACAGTGATTTTGCTTTCAGAGTAACTGGGATGGAGTCCCAGGCTGGGTCTCCTGACTCCAGCTTCCTGCAGGACACCATGGCGATGGTTCATGTAGTGCAGCCCTGTCTCCCATGTGGGGCACTTGGGTTGAATTCCAAGCACCTGGCTTAGGCCTGTCCCAGTCGTGCCCTGGGAAGGCGTTGGAGAGTAAGACAGTTGATAGGTGCTGTTTGTCTGCTTCTCACAAAAACCCTATAAATGGATACATTGTTCTATGACTAAGAATGATCTTTTGTCTTTTAGAATCCTGAAACAGAGCCCTTAAGCAGGCTTTTCCTTCCTATAGAGGTTGTGCTTCCTTTTCTCTCTACTCACAGAGTTGGAGTTCTGAGCTTGCTACAGTTTTCCAAGAGCCTTCCTTAACATCCCCTCCATGTGTTTCTCTTGGTGATTTGTCCTGTGGTTACCCTTGGATGTTCAGAGTTTGTTTTGATGTCTCGCATTAGAGTCTCCTTGAGTCTTTTCTCAGCAAAGAAGCACGTGAAGGGTGAATGTGTCCACTTGTGACAGAGCAGCTGGCCACTCCTGGAAGCAGGCGTCATCATGCCTGGTGCAGGTTGACTTTCCCAGGTGCCCTTCTACGTGTATCTGCATATGCTGCTTGTGACTTTCAGTCCTGTCTTCCTCTCATTTACTAGAAATAGGGGCACACAGCTGCTTGCTTATTTCTGCTGCTTCTGTTGGTTCTGATGTGTTTTCCCCCCAAATATCGGTCCCCCATGAGTTATCTGCTTTGAAGCACTCTCCGTGTGCAATGTACCTTCTGTTGCTGACAGACATCCTTTCCCCAAAGCATGCCTTCTTTGTTTTCCTTCCAGGAAGAACGATGCCCTTGGAAATGTCGCCTTTCCTGATGACTGAGTCTCATCAACTCTTAGAAAAAAGCAGGACTTAGCTGAGGTCTCGTCGATAGATGCACAAATGCATTTGTGAATTACATTTTTCATCATCATGCATATGAAATGCCCATCACCTCCTGCCCCCCTGAGTCCTGAGCACTGGGCACACTTCAGGCCCTATCCTCATCACAGTCATGGAAATTAAACATTTATTCACGATTAGCAGTGACTGTGGCAGGCAGGCAGACGTTATGGTGTTTTATCTTACAAGTACCGTGGTACACACGAGGAGGGTGTTCATTGTCTGAACCGCCACAGACTTTTCCATATGGACAACACAGTTGGCAGTGCCGGTGATCTGCCACCTTTTAATGGCCCGATAATTTAAAATGATGTGCAGATAAAAATAGAGGAGCCGAGCATAGCCACACAATGCAGCCCTTCACTCCCGATGCTGGCTGGCACTCCTCAGGCGGTATGTGGCTCAAGGGCAGAAACTGAGTTAGATTTCAGCTGGCCAGAAGCTGTCAGACCTTTTCACACTGCAAGCAGATTTTTAAAACATTCTTTGTTTCTGAGTTAGATTATAAAGTAGATGATCATCATTTTTTTTTTCGGTTGAAATGGAGGTTAAAAATTTTATGTAAATTGTCAATATCCTATTGTGTATTTTTCCACTTGAGAAGGATTTTGAATGTTTGATTCAGTTAATCCCCTTCCTCTTTCTCATAGACACATGTGTGTGTCTGTGTGTGTATGTACCTTCTCCTTCTCACCTCATTCAGCTCTGTTTTATAAGTAACAATGTGTTATTGGCTTGGAATTGATCTGGGTGTCATATGTTGTCATTTGATAAAAAACAGTTTAGCTAAGCTGTTTGACATTACAACAGCTGGTAATGTCACTTTTGTTAATGTCTTTAACCACGTTTTTAACAAAACAGCAGATGCTCATCACAAAAGCCATTTTCTTTCTCTGTTCAGTTGGGGGATATCAGCTCAAACTAGTGCCTCTGACTCGAGCAGCAATCCTGGGAACTGAACACTTAATTCTAGAATAGGACACCTTGCAAGGGCCCAGAGTCTTCCAACAGTGTTGCAAAGGACAGGACAGTTTCAAACAGAAACCATGTGGGAGCAGTTTTCTTAGAAGTGCGGAGGCTTTAGGAGAAGAGAAGAAATCTTGCCTGTGCCTCCATGCTGTAGGAAATCAGACCCCAAAGAATGGACCGATAGTGAAAATGGAGATTGCTATCTGAACATTTGGCCCAAACGATTCCCACCAACAGTGCTTTCCTGTGCAATAGACATCTTCCTTTTAAAGTCTTAGCCCTGCGTTTGTGATCTTTTACTGCCTTGTTAAGAAGTATTCGGGAGTGAAATCATGACTGTTACAGTGTCTGTGTACTTGTTGGCTTAGGCATTTAGCAAGTGTATAAGGAACCACTGTGGAGTACAGGGCATCATGTCTCATTGGAAAGAGCCTGGCATCCCAGGCACAGCTGTATAGGGTGCCTGTACATTTGATTATTTGATTGCTTAATTACATTTTACTCTTGTCTTTTCTCAGCTTCAAGGTAGAGATATTTCTAATACCTACTTGGTTTTTTTTGTTGTTGTTGTTAAATGATATAAAAGTTTGAATGAATAAAATGAAGAATACAGGGGAAATGTGACACAGAAAACACTGTTATTCGTGTTGACGATTGTTACTGCATTACTGTTATAGAAAGCCATACTACTAAGGTGCATACATTATGATATTGTGGTGAACACTATTATCTTTATCACATAATATAGTCTAAACCAAGCAAAACAATTGGTTTGTGGATATGTGAGAGAATCTTACTTTTCTTATGTATAAACCACAGATAACATAACCATAAATGATTATGTCTGTGAGACTAAGATTCCAAGGCTGATAGATGAATTGAAGGAAAAAACTGAATAAATTCCTTGGGTGGCAATAGTACAAACTGTAATTGATAAGCATTGCTAAGAGACCAATATTTTTGCCCCAATTGGTGATTAGTGGGAGAACACTTGGAGTTGAACAAGTTGAGTTTGTTGCTCATTGCTATGGGAGAGAACATACACATCTCAGTAAGAAGGCATTAGAAAAGTCTGGGAATAGTAGCTGTTTGGAATAGTGGTTAAGACACACATATCCCAAGTCAGAGTACATTGGTTCAGTTCTAGGCCCTAGATCCTGGTTCTGGCTCCCTGCTAAGGCAGACCATGGGAGGCAGGGCCAATGGCTCAAATAGCTGAGGTCCCTGCCACGTGACAGGTGGACTTAGTTTCCAGCTGCCTCCTTCAGCCCTACTTCAGTGCTGGCCATTGTGTGCGTTCATGGAGTGCCAGTGAACTGGAAGCTGTTTCTCCATATGTGACTCTCTCTGCCTGCAAAATACAAAAATATATTTTTATAACTTGTGGAGTTTGGCGGGGCAGGATATAAGGAAGTGAAATTCATTCTAGAGAGTCTCAGAGATTCACAAACCGGTGCCATTCTGAGGATGTCTCAGTGAATTCGTGTAGGGAAGCTGAAGGTGTTAATTAGTGATGCAACAGTCACTTCTACTAGCCCAAGAAGTTGGATGTTTAGGATTTCATCAGTTGCACATAGATTTTTGTGTGTGTGAGTGTCTGTGTTTACACATCTTGGCTTTCCTTTTTAGTGGTCTCAAGCTTGCATTTACTGAGTCTCTGGTATGCTGTGACATTATGTCTTGCAGCACAGTGGGGACGACCTGTGAGTTCTCAGCTAGCTCCTAATACTGAGATCTAGCATTGAATGTCAGAGCTGTGTTCACATGTCAGGAACCTTCTCTATATTTGGCCTGCATATGTATTCTCTTTTTCCCTTCTTCTCTCTGTCTCTAACAAGGGCAAAGAATTCTCTCTCAAGAATTCAACAAGCAAATAGAGTACTATTTTCTACCAGAAACTGTCTAATTAGCATTCTGGAAACTAGCCTTAGAACAGAGCCTTCATAAGGGATGTAGAGCAGAGAGCTCAAAAAATTGAGGGTCACCCAGGCCATGTGGAGGCATGAGACTGCTCAGTTTTTTTCATTTCCTGTTTTGTGAGACCATGATTTTCAAGTTCCTGTAGTTTGGAACCATATGCATTGAGGTTCAGGCACATGTCCACTCACAAATGCAGACATATTTGAGAGATTATCAGCGGTAAAGCTGTATAAGTTTTCAAAAATATTGAACTTGCAATTCCTTTGTGAAATAATTCTAGCTAGGACTTTGAGCCTACATATGAGTAGAAGACGGACTGTGTATCGATGAGATTGTGGTTTTGTTTTGTAGGAGTGATTCTGACTAAGCAACTCTGGGAATATTTGCCTGCTTTCAGTCTTTCGTACAAGGATTTCACATGTCAGCTCCCAGGAGAGGGTGGTTAGCTGTCCCCAACTGCACAGATTTGACCACTCGTCATTATTATTCTTCCTTCAGAAGGCCATCTAACGTTCACTCTGGGAGAGACCTTGGAGGTCATCCAATCAAAACCCTCATTTTAAAGATAAGTAGACGGAGACCTGGAAAATTGCAGCTTCACAAAGGTCAGTCTGCTCCGGGCAGAACAACTTGGGCTTCTTCATGCTGCCCTGGGTTTAAAATACTAGTACTTCTTCTGGGTCCCACATTTCTGCATTTGGAAACTGCTGTAACCTTCCCTCCTGAGTTTCTAAGATCTTTCCAAAATCCGTAACTCAGTTCCCCAATAGTTCACACCAATTGATCAAGGTTGACATATGTCCTAAGAGTACTATTACACAATCTTTATTTTATAATCAATATCCACTTTCTAGGAGCTGGCAGCTATTGGCATACAGAGACATCTTGATACTAAATACTGAATTTAACAATTAAATTAATTTAACTATTAAAAGTAATTTAACAATTACCTTTTTAATAAAGATTCACTTATTTTTATTACAAAGGCAAATTTTTACAGAGAAGACATAGAAAAAGATCTTCTATCTGCTGGTTCATTCTCCAGATGGTTGCAATGGCCAGAGTTGAGGCTATCAGAAGTCTGGAGCCAGGAGCTTCTTCCAGGTCTCTCACATGGATACAGAGTTCCAAAGCTTTGGGTCATCATCCTCTGCTTTCTCAGGTCACAAGCAGGAAGATGGCTCAGAAGTAGAGCAGTGAGGACATGAACCAGCGCCCTTATGGGATGCTAGCACTTGCAAGGGGAGAATTAGCCATTGAACCACCTGAACCATAACATTTATGGAGCTAAGACAAAACTCAAAACTATGCAGGTGCTCATCAACTTATCATGAGGCTCTATCCCAATAAACCCATCCTATGTTCAAAATATAAATTGAAAGTACTCTTCACCAAAAATCACAGCTTAGGAAGAGTGTTTTCTCTAGAGCACCACCTGTTTTGCCTCACACGGCTGACTGTGAGCTTGTATTCCGTATTATCAGCCTGGAAATGATCCCCTTCAAAATATGTCTTCTACTGTTTGGGCATATACTGGTGCAAATGTTATGAGCAAACAGTCTTAAGTTGAACCATCAAAACCTGGGGAAAACCTATAGATTATTAATAGTGGTTGATTAAGAATCAGTATGACCTATATTGCCAAAGAGACAGTTATAATTCATATTTTAGGACAAAACATTGAAAAGAACTGGATCGATTATGTCAAAATAGAATCTCTGTTGGCTGTTGCTTCAGATTACAACACTGCAGCTGTGTCTCTGATGCAAAAATATTAAAATACCTGAGTTTATAAACAATTCCATTTTGAGACCATTTCTTTGTTTAAAATATCTAGATCTCTTTTTAATAATTTCTAAAAGCTAGAAAACAATTCCAATCTTGTGTTGGTTACTAAGCAACAATTAAAGTCTCAGTGAATCTTTTAAGACAGTTTACTGAAGTGAGAGAAACAGTGTTTTGCACACTCCATGTCCCCTGGCAGTAGCACCTTTGGGGACTGACAGAGTAAGAGAGGATGAACTTCATCCAGTTCAAATGGAATGGGATGTCCTGTTAAAGGTTATCTTTCATCTGGGAGTTCATCAGAAATCACAAACAATAAACTAAAAGCTTGGGTGTCCACATGGTATTCTTTACATATCTGTATCTATTTATCAATGCAATTTATTTATTATTATTTTTCATTTGAAAGTAAGAGGGAGACTTGCAAGACCTGGTCTAGACCTGATCGAAACAGGATTGGTGAACTCAATCTGAGTTTCCCATGTGAGTGGTAGGAATCCCAGGCACTTGAATCATCATCTACTGCTCCACAAGTTACACAAAAATGATGTTCTGATTTGTGGAAAGGGAATCTCAGGGAAGACCAAAAGATGCTAAGGTCAGGAGCCCACATCTGGATATTTCACTACGTTATGTATTGGGAGCTGACGGTTGCGTGTGACTTTGCCTTTTGGAAGGAAGAGGTTCAGTGGACACCTTGTCTAGGACCATGCAAGTAGTAGTGAGTGTTCTGTAAAGCAAACTGGATGTACAGTGCTGTCGTCAGAGTTGGGAAAGGATGCTGGGAAGGTTGTAGTAAAACAGTATTCCTAGAAGGAGGCTTGATTTCAAGTCACACTTTGCTGTCTGGAGTGGAGAGTTAAACAGGAGAGATAGAAAGAGCCCTCTATTGCCTAATTTGTGTCAGGATTATTGGTTGACTTGAATCTGCATGTGGAGCAATTCAGCACTCCAACAACTTAAAATTACACAAAGAGGAATTAAAAAGCACCTGCATTCAGCTGATGCCATGTCCTCTATGCTCTTAATGCAACATATGCGTTGGAGTAAAGAATGTGACTGGCTGTGTGGCTGCCTTTATTCTCCCAGATTCTGAGTTGCTTCTGGGATTATTTTTGTTATCAATGATTAGAGGTATTTCAGTGTAATACTTCTTTTGTTTCTCTTACCAAATAGATTATAAATTTCCTTTTTGCAAGAAAAGTGTCTCATATATAAGCGTAAGTAAACTGTCAGAGAGATGTGGTAGCAGAAAATGATTAATTTTGCCTTTTAATCATAGTTCCATTATCATATGAAACAGTCATGTCGTTGGACCCATTTCGCTAATGAAGGTTTAGCACCACTAGGAGCATATTTGCATTAATGAGGCATTACAGGTTATTAATTGAAATATAATAACAGCTTGGAAAGTTATAAGTTTGCATTAATTGGAAACAGAATTGTGGATTTATTGGCAATATACCTCTTATCTTAGAGAAATGATTCCTTGATGGGACATAAAGAGGCCATTTTTGCAGTGACTAGAATTCTTGGCTGTTATATGTTGATTTTATTTTAAGTTGAAATAACCTACTGCAGACTGATTTTTTATTTTTTGCAACTGATTTTTAAAGCAGAACATTTTGATGCTGTGGGTAACATCTCGACCATGGCCTGTTACTTGGCTGAGCTGTTCACCATTTATCTATTATGGGAAAAAGTATTAAATGAAGCAAGTTTGACTTTGGAAGGAGTGACCATTCATGACTGTCAGTCCTGTCACTGGCTTACCCTCTAGAGGAAGAATTCACTTGGCTGCTCTATGTGTACAAAGGACCTTCAGCGTGTTCCATGAATGCCTCATTTATTTCCTTCTTAGTTCCTAAAATTGATCGTCGTTGTGTAAAAGATTGTGTGTTTTCTTGGCCTTTTGTGTGTGTCTCTTACTAGTGTGTTGTCACTACAGAGAACAAGAATAATGTCTGTCGTGTTCTTCATTATGTGCCTATCAACTCTCATAATGGTGGTATGCAGTAAATAGCTGAATGAGTGACACTGAGTCCCAAGTTAGGACTGTCAGATCATGGAGAAGGTTCCAGTGGAAAGTAATGACCATATTTCAGTGCAGAATTTAACCCTCAAGTCTAGGGCAGAAGGATAAAATGCTGAATGTGAAATTTGCCCTACATTCATTCATGTATTTGGTGTTTCAGTTCCAGAAACTTGGCCTTAAAATACCACTCAACTTAATTCAACCATTGCAGTTCCTGAGACTAGGAAGAAGAAATAAAAGTAATCCCTGGGTATTCTGCCTCATGGCAATTGAGTGAGAGCTGTGTTTTCTAACATTTCTTAAGAGTTTTTGTAGAAAACCAACATTCATGATAAATCTCAAAATAGAGTTTTCATGTCATAATTGGCACTTTTGTTAAAGCTAATAGAAGTGAAATAGGCAGGCTCAGCTGGGTGTAGCATTGAGGTTATAAGATGGTAATTTTGTTGAAGTTTAGTGCCAGTCCATGAGAATGTGGACTAGGAAATCAGCCCTGGGAAGCTAGGGAACGAGCGCCTGCTTGCCTGCCTCCTGCACTTCAGCTCCTTTGCTTCTTTTTCATGTTCTCCCTCTACTCTCCATCCTCCCCTTATTCATCTACGTACTTTGGCTGGTGATTGGAACATGAAAAGTTCCTGTTGTTGCATGTGGTGTGTCTTGGCAGGAAGAACCTAAAACGCGGCCAGGTTGCAGGAAGTAGATCCTGGTTAAGCTTTACTACTGATCATCAAGAGCCAGAGGGACAGTCCGTTTTCTAAACCTCATCTGAAAGATTCACGCTCTTTGGTCGGCCTACCTTGTAGAATTCATGTAAAGCTGGTTGGTAGACTAAGTGATTCACAAGGTCAATACGAGCCATTGCTATGATATGCTTATTGCTGCATGCAATCAGTGAAAGACAACCACATGAAGGGTGCTCTCAATGACCTGTGCGTGGCAATCCCACTTCACATGGCCACACGCCTAAGAGTTCACTCAGTTTTCCTGGGAAGTTAAATAAAATGCATACATACGTTTGGAAGTAGAAAGCAAATATGAGTCAATGCCAGCTTTGTGCTTTGAGCAGCTTCAATTAAAATTCCAAATTACAAAACTGAGACTTGATGTTTTACATTACTCACATGAAAATGATTTTTTAAATTTTTTTAATGATTTATATGAACACAAGTGCAAATTACTGGGTATTCTGACACCCTGCTAATGGAGTCTGGGAAGCCTACACAGCATCAGCTGTAGAGAAAGGAACGTGTAAAAGACAGTCTTGGAGGAGAGTCCTGACATGTTTCAGACCATTGCCTCTTGTGTGCTTTGCCAAACTTGCCCTTTTCTTTTTTCTTGTTATAGTTGGATTCAGAGCTTTTCTGGGAAATTTCTGTGTTGTCCTCTTGATTGGCAGCAAGGAAGTTAGTCCTTCATCTATGTTTTATGAGCATGTTGCCTGTGGCAGGACAGTCCATAAAATGAGAATTATTTTCATATATGCATATTCTGATTTCTTGACCCTTGGGAGTGGTTCTGCTCTCCTTACTAGAGAAACAAATAAATGTATTTATTCTTTTTGGTTAGTGAGTGATAATGTGCTAGAGAATATTTTCAGGTTTAAAAAAGTAGTGAAATTAAGAAGTTAGAAAACAGAGAGGGGCTTTGTGTGTGTATGTAGCTGTGCATTGCTGTGTGCGCATCCTGCAAAGATGTTTTTATTCCACAGTCTCAAAATAGTTAGCGGTCAAATCATGTTGCAGCAATGTTGACTCTTTTACCAGCAACCTGGAGAATCACCCCTTTGAGCCTGGCTGTGTGCTTCCTGCTACACATGGATTCAGCAAAAATCCATGTGTCCTTACGAAGCACATGTCAGAGGAGAATACAGATCATCCGCAGGTCACCAAGAAAACAATATAATTGCAAGTTCTCTAAAGAAAATAAAACAAGGAGAGAGTGAATATTGGGGAAAGCATGCTTTATTTCATTTGGGACATAGAAAAGTAACATTTGTGCAATAAATTGAATAAACTTCTAGCTTCTAGCCTGCTTGATATTCCTTTAACAATCTTTCTTGGCATCAGAAAGAGCAAAAAACCAATAGGGATAAGAGCTTTGTGACAGAATGAGAGAACAGTCGGAACTGAAACTGAATTTGTAGTGATGGGTCCTATCGACTGGGGAGTGTCTGGTGAGAGGACAGTAGATGATGTTAAGCAGGGCTGTTCTCTGGTTAATACACTTGAAGAATCTGCTGGTTGTTCTGTGAAGAACAGGCTGTATGGGAATGTGGGGAGGAGACTAATTGCGAGACCTTGGGAATATTTCAGAAAGATGATGATAACTTGAGCTTGATGGTAGTGGGGAGAGGTGATCAGAATCTTGATAGATTTTGAAGCTTTTGAACTGTATTCAGGGGTATCAACTAATAACACAGTATCAAATTATATGGTGATATAGTCTATGTGCTGGCCTTAGAAACTAGTTTTTGGATAGGCACAAAACTATTAGTGATCTAAAATATGACTTAAATATGTAGGAGATGTAAAGATTACAAGGTTGTAATAAACTCTAATTTTGAATCAGTTGCAACCAAGTCCTTTGATACTTTTCACTAAAACATGCAAACATGGTAGTATAAATGGAATGCTATTAAATTACTAATTTCAATATCACCTAATGAAAGTCTTTAACTCCCTTGTGTAATGTATTTTAATTCATGCTTATTGTTTCTTTTGTTTAGTTCAATCCCATACTTGTACCAGAAAAATCCCACAGTCAGTTAGAATTTTCAAGTAGAGTTTGATCCTCCTTAGGGGAGAGATCTCTGATGAGGTAGGAACATCAGAGACTGACTCCAGTGTATTTGATTGCCAAAGAGAAAGAGCAGTGCTGAATTCCTACCATGCCATTTGATGTTGGAAGGATCTCAAACTTTGTTGCCTACCCTATGTTGGCAGTGTAGCTGCAGAAACTTCATCAGGCAAGAACAAGCTTCTTTGACTTACTTTGACAACTTGTAGCTTTTGTGTATGTTCTAAAGAATACTGTGGTGAGAACGGGCTTGTGTTTCTGTTACAACAAGTGCACATGGCAGGAAACAGTATTGTGCCTATTGGCTTGGCTGGGGTACATCTTTCATTTCTTAAGGATGGATCTCTACACAGAACGAATTTACTGAGAGTAGGTGATGCTGAACTTGCCAGCATTGTGTGAGGGCCATAAGGCAATAGCTATTCGCTGCCTTGTGACAGCGTTGAGACAGTGTCATCCTATCTCTCCTCTACGGAGGATGCTCCAAATCCCATGGGACATCTAATATCAGTTTCAGGATAAACACATTTTGATCACTTTCTCCTTTTTTCCATTTTGTTTGTCCTTCTAAGGGACAAAGGAAGTGAAACTCTGGAGAAGCAGCTCTCCAGACAGCTCAGAAGAAGAAATGTCCCTTTGTTCTCCACAGAACCTATCAATGCTGATCCTAAAAATGTGCTTTTATAATGTGTTATATTACGATGCTTACACAGAATTTCTTCATGGAAGTTTATGGCACCTAGTCACATGGTCATTTTGTTTCCAAAATTCATTGCTATAGGTAACAAAGAATGGGTGGAGAAAAACTAAGAAGGACTTAAGAAAATTCAATTTGTTATAAGCAGTGATTTAATGTCTATACTATCCTACGGAGTGAGATTTTTGAAGGAGCCGGAGTTGAGAAGGATTTTCCTGTCCAAAGGGAATTATTCTGTCTGGCAAGTCAACAACTCCAACAAAAGTGTTACCTATGTTGTTCATGGTAGAAGATTGCATGCTCAAATAAGTTCTGTTGCATGTCAAACAGCAGCAGCTAATGAACATAGCAAGGAAGGAAGGATAGTGGGGTGAAAATCAGGGTCATGTTTACACTTATTCTGTCAGGACTGAATTTATTTTGTATGTGAGAAGCTCTGCCTTTATTAAATGAAGATAGAGTGAAATAGCACATTTCCTTTTCCAGCAAGGGATGCATACTTGGTCTATTTAAGAATCCTGAGGTCTTAATTCTGTAGAACATGGTCTTTAATCTCAGTTAGCTTTCCTGATTGGAGACTCTGGCAGATATTTGGTCTGTAGTTATGATGTGGTGTACCCTATAAATTAATTCAGTTTCTCTCCTCTATATGTGCAGTGTGGTCAATCTCCCTCAACACATTTTTCCAACTATTATTTCTGGCATTAAATCAGATCCTAGTGAGGTTCCATAGGATATTAGCAAGAGAAGCAAAGATGAAATTCTGCAGGAAAGATCAAGTACAATTTAGTAGAATAATAATAAGAAAACATCATGTGGATCCTCCCCAACATATCCACATGCCCACACTTCAGTTTCGCTAGGTAACAGTACAAAGCTTTGTTGTTCTGATTGCCAACATATGTTGGAGCCTTCACGTGCGCCATCTACTGCCATTCTCTTTTAAATACTACTAACATGTTGTTTATCTACATGGAACTCTGGAATTTATTAACACATAGCATATGATAACATTAATTAGAGCACTGTGACTTGGTGTTCTTTCCCTTGTTATTGGATTTGTTATTGGATTTGTATTGGATTTGTAGGTATACACTGAGTTTCTTATGAATATATCTTTCTCACCACAAGCCTCTTGTCTTAGTCACAATAGATGTTTGTCCACTTCGTGTCCTCTATGAATCTGTTGCATGAACTAAAGAGGATAGATTGAAGCCCTAGAGGAAAATCCCTTCCACAGTGAAAACTAGAGATAATTGAGTTAAACAGAGCTTTCTACCTTGATTTTTCCATGGTGTGAACTGTGACTTCACTGAGTGTTCCTGTCCCATAGTACAGGCCTGGAAAAATAACGTGCCCGTGGTCCAGGATCTGTGTAACTGCTGACATTCTCCATAATTGCTGCATTTTTTTTCAGACAGTACGTTAAGTTGCAACAACTGTGTTTTTGTACTTGACTAGGTTTAAGGGGATTAAGCAAAAACTAAAAATGTAGCCCAATTCAACCTCTTTGCTTTTGGCAGAGTAATGCTTGAGTTTTCTTAGTGGTTTCTGTTTTTTTCTTTTCTCGTTTTAAAGAAAGATTTATTTTCATTGGAAAGACAGATTTTACAGAGGAGGAGAAACAGATAAAGATCTTCCATCCATTGATTCATTCACCAAGCGGCCGCAATGGCCAGAGCTGAGCTGATCCAAAGCCAGGAGCTTTTCCAGGTCTGTCACACAGGTGCAGGGTCCCAAGGCTTTGGACCATCCTCTCTTGCTTTCCCCAGGCCACAAGCAGGGAGCTAGAAAGGAAGTGTAGCAGCCAGGATATGAACTGCAACCTACATGTGATCCTGGGCATACAAAGACGAGGACTTAGCCACTGACCCATCACGCCAGCCTGCCCTTTTTCTCATTTCTTTGTTATTAAATAAATGTAACTGCATAAATTGGATTTTCACATTTTATGGATGAACAGTGAACACGTATTCCTGCATAGACATACAGTCTGCTTGATATTCACTCATTAGTTACTTGGACCTCTGGGTTTGTGACACTCGAAGAGGCCAAGGCCTGAATGCAAAGGCCCTGTGTCATTGACATCTTGGTCCTGTAGTGCCTCACGGTTTGAGAGCAGGGGTATTGGTTTCCTTCTAAACTTAGAATTGCTGAAGAAATCATCAATGTGTCTTAGTCTATGAGTTTTTTACATTGGGGCCACTGCCATGGCTCAACGAGCTCATCTTTTTCAAACACCAGCATCCCTCATGGATGCCAGCTGGTGTCCCATCTTTCCAATAATAATAATAATTTTTTTTTTTCAGAAAAAGAGCTTTTACTCTTAGGATTTCTCTGGAATCTGATGTTTGACTGCCAGTGAGATGGTTTCGGCAAAAGCAGAGTTCAGAGCATCCTTTCTGCTTCCATCCTGAAAAAGGTCTTTGGAAGGCTTTGTTTGTATTATTGGAGGCTTTTTCCTCCTGGGTGGACTCATTAATACCTTTTGTGCCTACTATTTTGCTTTTTTCAAATAGGTTTTTTTTTTTTGAAATAGCTTTCACTAGTGGAAAATCCAATTTACTTGCAAGCTGTATTACCAGTTGTGCTCATTTATTTTTCTTCCTCAGTAAAAGGAAAATAAAAGATTGCATGTCAAAATGGAGATATACCATTTATGGCATTAGCACTTGTATTAGTAAAATGATGCAGCAATTATATATCTTTGCAAGTTGTATTTCCCCATGATGGAAGACAGCTTCTTTATGTTACAGGAGCTCATTTTCCCTTAGAATACATTTCATTTCCTGAGATCTTAAGTATTTGCCTCAAATTTCCATTGACAGAGAATACAGACTGTGAAGTTCAGGGTGCTTTACTCACCCAGAAATGGAGTCAGCTTGTGCTGTGAATCTAAAACCTTGGTTTTTATGATGTTCATCGGCACGGACTTGATTTCTTAGGGGAACTAACCTTCTCAGTTTCAAGTGAATCCTTTATCTAGCTGACCTGGAGGAGGCTGTGCCAAGTGCCGCAGCTCCCACCCAACTGAGCGATCAGATTATTATTCCCTTGTCCTAAAGCTGTTTAGAACCCTGCAGATTTGCCACCATAGAGCACAAACTTATTTGGAGAATAGAGTCAAACGAGAGGTGAGGAAGAGGGATGAGATATTTGTGACCTCGCTTGCGTATCTGGATCTTCTGATAATAACGTGGCTGGTGTGACCACCAATGCACATCATTGTATTGAAAAGCAGTCAGAATTCAGCAACCTGGTTGAAATTAGCTATAAGTCAGCAGTGTATTTTTTTAAAAAGATTTATTTATTTGTATTACCAAGTCAGATATACAGAGAGGAGGAGAGACAGAGAGGAAGATCTTCCATCCGATGATTCACTCCCCAAGTGACTGCAACGGCCGGTGCTGCACCGACCCGAAGCCAGGATCCAGGAACTTCTTTCGGGTCTCCCACGTGGGTGCAGGGTCCCAAGGTCCTGGGCCATCCTTGACTGCCTTTCCAGGCCACAAGATGGGAAGTGGAGCTGCCGGGATTAGAACAGGTACCCAGATGAGATCCTGGTGCATTTAAGGCAAGGACTTTAGCCGCTAGGCCATGCTGCCAGGCCCAGCAGTGTATTTTTAAAAATCAGTATATTGTTACACACTTATGAACTACCACAGCCCAGAACCCATTCACATAAATGCCCCTCCTTTCAACTTTAAGTTAGTTTAAGCTAGTTTGCCTTTACATGAAACCGTTAGGGTTCTGGTTTAGCTAAAGTATTTATTTTTCCACTTTGGACATGTTCCATGAAAGAAAAAAATGAGGGCATCAATTCAAATTTGAATTACAAAAATGTATTCCCCTGGTGGTTGCTGAAAATAACTGAAGCAGGTGAGCAGACACTTCTAGAACATTTTGATGGCTTAATGATAGCAGCCTGACATCATTTAATGTTCTTGGGAAACCTTTGAATGACAAATGGATGAAACAACAAATTTATTGAATTAATGATTATATCCCAAAATTCATGATCTTTGAAAGAAAATGGAGTGCTATGCAGTGGTTCTGTTATTAAAATAGGCAAACATTAGCCAGAATGGTTAAAATTAAAAAGTTGCTTGTTATCAGATGATTTGGTTGGTTGGTCTTGTGTACCAAGACACAAGTTGGATGCCTGCGTCTTAAGTGGGGTCCTTTAGGTCAATGCTCAACTCCAGTTTCTGATTCCGGCTTCCTATCAGCGCAGGTCCTGGAAGGTAACAGCAACGATGCAAGTAATTGTGTTCCTGCCACTTATGTTGGAAACTTGGATTGAGTTCTTACAGGCATTTGTGGGAGTGAACTAGCACATGACAATTTTCTTTCCTTCTCAAATGAAAAAAAAAAAAAATCTCATAGTGACAGTGTAAGTCCGTTGAATCCAGCTAATACTTTTAGCCAGGACCACCTATTTTGTCACTTACCATGTACAAATTTTCTTATTTGCTGTTGCATGATGAATATTCTGAATCTGAATATGCCGGTCACAGTGCTGCATTATTTTGCAGGAACTTAACCTTTTTCAGTCACCCTAAAAGTCTTTTATTAGTCACTGGAGATAATTTGGAGACAAAATACATGGGACTTGCTTATGCCTAATATACACTGGGTCTGAATCTAATTTTGAATGATTTGTTGCTGGTTATTATCTTGTACTCCATACGCAATTGCAGAAATCATTAAAATAATATGTAACCTCAAGTGATGAAACTTGTACATAATTTCCATCTAATGTACTTGTAGAATCAGTCACCTGCTGAAGTGAAAAACAGGTGGAAAAAAAAAAAGTCCTACCACACCACCTTGCATATTTATAATGTACTTTCCAGGACCACTGAGGCCAGACGTTTGTTTTCAGGAGAAAATAATTGAAAGGTAGAGAATGTGATAGGTTGTCCATGTGACAGTGAGAACATATGACTAGGATTTCTAAGGGGTCACAGTTAGTTAAAGGGTAATGCTGAGGGATTTTGAACAGAGTCCTCTGAATAAGCCTAGACAGTGAGGATTCCAAGGTAATAGCACCGAGATTGATGCATTCTCTCTAAGCCATCTGGGTGCTGGTCACAATGCATCACAGTGCTTTCCATATATAAAATGCTTTCTCGTTGGCCTATTGTGATCTCAGGCCAGTTGAATTAGGGAAACATTAAAAAGAAAATTTTGTGAAACAAATCAACCAAGAAAATATCCAAACCTTATCTAAATAAAGTAGTAATCAAATATGACTGTGCTAATCTGGCCTAGTAGCTCTTGGTATACAAGGAATATCCATATGGCAAGAGGCAAATCGCTGAAGTCTCCGAGTTTCATAATATAAAAGCGAGAAGCAAAGTGGGATGGAGAAGGAAATGGAAATACCCACCTCCTTGAGATTTCTGCATGTAAAGTGAATTGAATGAAATGCTTCATGCCTAGTACACAGTCCAGTGACCCGCGCATCTGTAGTTACAGGTAAATGTTAGGTGCTTACGTAGTCAGAGGCTGTACTCCCCGGTTTCTCCCTGGAGACTCACTCAGCATGCGTAAACGAACCTCCACATCACCCTGTGCCGAATGCATAGTGGATGGGATTTCCCGTGTGAGAAGCAATCTAATTTCATATCAAAATGAAAGTTTTGGGACATCTGCCCTATACTTTTTGAATAAGGCACCTATTTGGAGAGGTTTTCTTTTTCTCTGATTGTTGTGTCTTCAGACATAGGGCAGCCCTTCTGAGGGCCACACAATGGCTGCTTGGTAAACTGTTGGTCTGATGCTGTAAGAGATTCTGTCTATTCCCACCCCTCTCTCACTCTTAAATGATGTTTGCTTTTGCCATTAGACCTGAATTTAGAGATTGATTACCTTCAATTTATTAAATTTTGATGGCTGAGTATTTAGTTTTTTTAGACAAAGTGAACCACACACAATTCTATTGTTTGATGGAAAGTGTCAAACGATAACTTGGTTAAGTAATTATGATGGTATGAATATGTGTGCTGATACTTTTCATGATGGTTTTTAAAAAACATCTAGGTCATAGTAAATAACTTAGAATGCAAGCCTTCTACTTTCAGTGGCCATATAGTTATTTCTTAAAGATCTTTCATTGTTTGGTTAGTGTATTTCTTTTCCATGACAGTATAAAAATTACTCAAGTACGCTGAAGTTTAAAACAATGATCAAGAGTGAACATTTTGCACAGCAGTTAAACAGCCACTTGGGATGGTAGTATTATATGTTGCGGTACCTCGGTTCAAGTCTGGACCCTGCTCCTGGTTATTTACATCCTGGGAGACAGCTTATAATGGCTCAAGTTCTTGGTCACTGTGCACACATGGGAGATGGGAACCCATCTGCAAGCTTCAGGCTTCAGGTTAGTACATGCCAAGCTGTTGTGCTCTCATTTGAGGAGTGAATTGGCAGATGGGAGCGCTCTCTGTTTCTCTGTCTGTCTGCTTTCTCAGTCTTTCATGTAAATAAAATGAAATTTAAAAACACAAAGCAACGATCATTTATTAATGGCGTGCCTCTGCACACTGCGTGGGGTGTAGTTGATGTCAGATGGGCTCAGCGGGAGATCTCTGCCCCACGCCGTAGGGTCTGTGTCTTTGATGGTCTTCTGATCCACAGTCAAACTAGCCCGTGCTGCTTGCTTCTGCAGCAGGGCTAACAGAAATACTTGGGATGTTTCCAAGCCAAGGACTAGAACAGAGGCACGACACACTGTCACTGTGTGTATCAGGACCAGATACAGCCCTGGAGATCTGGAGTCTAAGAGAGAAGCAAGGGACATACAGCTTCTCACACGGTGCATGGTCCAATCAGAAATAATCCTGTCTGCCACACTTACCAGTGATGTTCCCCTTTACAAATTTGCTGCACTTGTTGGCTTTAGCTCATTGTTTTGTCTCTAAGGAAACCACTTTGTACTTTCTGGGTAGTTAGTGCATCTTAATCTCATGGGTATTGAAAATTGTCTTGCAAAGCAGTTTCGCTATTGGTGTTGGATGTCAAGAAGCCCAAACCAGCTAATGGATGATTATAGCTGTAATCTCCTTGTGATTTTAATTTTTCATCTATTTTCTTCTGGTCCTATTTTTATCTATTAACTTGGTTTACTTGATTATTTAACTTTGGTTCTTGAGTTGAAACTTTTTTTTGCCCCCCTTTGGTCTCCTATATAAAGGGATTTCAAAAATTTTGTGGAGAAATATAATTGAAAGGCAAGTCTATTTGGGTGCCAAAATACCTTCATATGTTTTAAAAATCAAAATTCACTTATGGGCCCAGCACCATAACCTAGTGGCTAAAATTCCTCACCTTGAATATGCCAGGTTTCCACATAGGCACCGTTTCTAATCCCAGCAGCCCTGCTTCCCATCCAGCTCCCTGCTTGTGGCCTGGGAAAGCAGTTGAGGACAACTCAAAGACTAGGGACCCCCAGGCTCCTGACTTTGGATTGGCTCAGCACCGGCCTTTGCGGTCACTTGGGGAGTGAACCATTGGATGGAAGATCTTTCTGTCTCTCTTCTCTGTCTGACTTTGCAATAAAAGGAAATTTATTTTAAAATTCATTTATATACTTGGAAGTCAGAATTACAGAGAGAATTATGTTCTATCCAGTGATTCCCCAGAAAACCATGACATCCAGGACTGAGCCAGGATCTAACAGCAGCATTAGTTTCTTATGAGGGCACAGGAACCCTCATACTTACACTGCTTTTCCCAGGCCGTCAGCAGGGAACTGGATCGGAAATGGAGCAACCTGGACGCAAACCAATACTTATATTATTTACAAGCATTACAGGCAGTGGCTTTTCCTGCTATACCATAACAACGGCCCTGATACACTTTTTAAAAATAATAATTTCCATGAACTTTTTGAACACCCCCATATATTTTCTAAGCTTTTTTTTTTTTGCATCATTTCTGAAGTCAGAAGAAATACAAAGACAGAAATAAAATTTGAAATGACAGTCTACTGCCACTATTCAACCTTAACCCAGTAAGCGAAGTTGGAAGTAATACAGAAATGGCTCGCATTTATTGAACAGTTCTTTCCTCTTGGGCCCTATGCAAAATGTTTTTGAGCAACATCCAGTTCAGTTTCCGCAATAACCTTATGAGGTGGTTACAGGCAATCTCCCTGAGGAAACAGATGTAGTTTGTGCAGCTAGCTCGGATTCTCACAGCTGGTGAATACCAGAATTAGGATTTGAGCTGAATTTTGGCCTTGGATGTCACATTCTTGACTGCTAAGCTGTACTGCATCTCACTGACAAAGTGAAACAGAAGAATAAAGAAATGGATGGCAATTCTTTTTTCATGAGCTCTAGATTTGGCCTTTATTCCTTGCCTCTGTTTTCTTTCTCTCATAAATATACCTAATTAAAATGTCAACTGCTAATAGCTTAAGAACACCACTTAAACTGTGTGACACTTGGCATTCCAATCACTACTATTAACTAGGAGACTTTAAGGATTTAAGTAAATGAATATGATTTAGAATCAGCTTTACCAGTGCAAGATATGTTTACTACAAATGTCTTTGTATTTATGATGAACATAATACTTACAGGTATGTTTTATTTTTTGCAGAAGATTGGTGGTAAATGTAGAAATTTAACTGGAAAATATGGCTAAATCAGCAGAATTCCAAACACCTGCTCAAAACATTCATTTTATTGATTTAACAGTTGACTCTTTCGGGGTTTTTTATTCTAAAAACATTGGCTCTAGGCAGAATAAGCATTCCCAGTGAATATATTTGTTGACATGTTACTTAGAAACTACTACAGTGACAGATTTTAGGAATTGTAGATGAGTTTGAATGACAAGTAAAGGGCATTTTTGCTGAAGGCAACTCTTCCTGTTTTATTGGCTAATCTTACTTTCATATACTTCTGGTGATGAGGCTCTTTTGCTTTTTAATATTTCATTTGTTTCAATTATTTGGAAAGTCTTGCTTTTCTTAATGGGCACCATGACTTCTCAGTATCATTAATCACTATTCCACTGCCATCTTCAGGGAGAACTGGAAGTATTTAATTTTCCTTTATGCCATTGGTATTTCCTGTAACTCTGAAGCCATTTAGTAATGGTCATTTTCTGTTAATCAATTATCAATGTCTGTAGACAAGAAAAGAGTTGTTGTGTGTTATCTCAGTTCTCTTTTCTAACACAAACAAACAAAAAAAGATGTATTTGACAGCCAATGTTAGAGAGAGGAAGAAACAGATCTTCTGTCCCCTGGTTTAGCCCTTATGTGGCCGCAGTAGCCTGGGCTCAGCCCAGTTAAATCAAGGAGCCAGTAACTTCCCACATAATGGCAAAGGCCCAAGCAATTGGGCCATATTTCTGCTTTGTTTTCCAAGACAGCGACAGTGATTTGGACCAGAAGTATATCAGCCAGGACACTGTCTGCCATATGGGAGCTGGCATTGCAGGCAGTGGCTTTATTTGCTATGCCACCACATCAGCCCCTCTTAATTCTCCTTAACTTGGGCTGAATAATGGCTGGGTTGTTCCCGTTTATTTTTCCTTGCAACAGCTGTGTGGTAGATTGTCTGCAATACTGTCCCCCGAAACTGAGTTCCATTCTTTTCACTGCTTACTGTCATTTTCTTTTCTTCAACAAATAGTATACTTCTGGTAAGTGAAGAAATAACTCTTCTTGCTATCTCACTTATGAATACAAAAAATGGAATTTTGACCAGTGGTAACTTTGGCAATTGGATGCAAGAACTCAAATGTGTGTCTTTTTATGTTGGAGTTTGGATTTCTGTGTTAGGTTCTTCCTTGGTTGGATTCTTTGGTTCCACACAGTAGCTCTTGGCAGCATAAGGCAGCTCTCTGACCAATAACAGGAACCTCATTAGAATGAGAGTAACTTTTCCTTACAAGCTAATAGCATGAGGCCCACAGAAAACTCCCCTAGGTCCACCTAATTCATGTCCTCAATGGAAACTGAAGGGCTGAGAGCAAGATCTTGTAGATACCCTTTCACTTGAGGACTTTCCCATGAGCCTACTAGAGGAGTTGTTCTCAGAATGCAAGAGTTGTTGCTCAGCTGAAAAGATGAATTGTTGACTGCCATATATAAGTACATAAACATAATCTCTAAGATTCTAGTCTGAGTTGAATTAACTATTGGTGCTTATAAATTTTTAACCTCTTTTTAAAGGAGGTGTACAAGAACTTTACAACTCTTTAAAAAATTATTATATAGATAGCATAAAAACAGGCCTGATGGAGCTTAGATAATATTGCATAGTTTATGAAAGTTTTACGTTGAATGGGTGAAGTCTTATTACCCTGTTAGATTTGATTTTTTTTAAACTTTGAATTTGGTATCTCTGTTAATTAGATGAGAATATTTAAATCTAAATAATTCACTGTTGAACTCAAGAAAAATCTTTGCCCTCCTCCTGACTCCTGGCTTAGGACTGGCCCCAGTCCTAACCTGTGCTGATATTTGGGGAGTGAACCAGCAGATGGAAGACTCTACCTCTCTCTCAATCTGCCTTTCAAAAATTAATTTTAAAAAATCATGGGTCATTAGGTCAGTGGACTCCAAGATAGGTTGAGCATATAGCAGTATTTTCACACATATTTACTCAATGCCTCCAATGTGTAAGCACTGGCTAAATATTAAGCTGTCACTTTCTTTTCACAGCACATTTATTGCATAGCTATTCCTACCTTCATTTTATAGCTGGGGATATTGACTCAGTATAATAGATGAGTCAGAGGTAGTATTCATTTTTCTGGCTCTGGTTCTTGCCTCCTCTTCTTTAAAAACACGTGCCCAAAACTCCACATTCCCTTTAGGGGTCATCAGTAGTGCACAACTGAGAGTGACACACTTAAGATTCTTGTCTGATGCAGGAGCCACTGCTGGACCCTCATGCCAGCTTCTCCATACTTTGTAACCCCAGCAGTATCAGTGCTCTGATTCAACTCCCTTTAAATCCTAAAGCCTACTTGCATCAAACAGTTGTGTGATCACTGAAATGTGAATGATTGACAGCTGGCTATCCAGTCATATTCTTTATGGAGTGGAAACCACAAATGTAAGGTGCTTTCCCAGTTTAGCATGCACATTAGTCATTTCCTAATATTTCTAAGGAAAGTATGTGTGTTTCACATTTAGGCTTTCAGAAGCTCTTATAAAAATCACCCTTGGCATTTGACAGGAAACTTACCCTACATCACCCTCACTTTGTGCTGAGAAAGGAAACAAGTAGTTCCGGTTTTAAGGTGTCATTAATTATCCTTCCAAGGTGGCTCTGCTGTCAGTCGGGATTCCTTAAAAGGAAACCATTCTGCCCTAGGGAGGTAGGGTACCATTTGGAAAAAGCTTCCTCAGTGTTTTCTTAATTAACTTTGTTGTTTCCCTGCGTTTAGAGGAAATGTAATAATTTGTTAGTTCTCACACCTGTGAATTTTCAAATTGAAAATTGCTTGAATAATATAGCTCCTTCGAGGTATTCATGCAAATGCCAAAGGGATAGTGCAAAAAAAAAAAAATAAACAAGAAGGTATTTCCTAGAGAATGTCTTTTTTTTTTCTAATTAGAAGAGGTGAAATATTAAACCGCCGGGAATATTGTGCCTCTTCTCAAGTCACATCTTACTGATTTTCTTGCTTCTCTTTTTCTATTTTTAAGACACTTCCAAGTGCATAAGCACATTTGCACAAATTTAAAAATCAGATGCAGGTAATTGATAACCCTCTCTAAGATGCCACTTGGGACGTTCTCATCCCGTAGCAGAGTGCTTGAGTTTGAATCCCTATTTCAATTCCTATCCCACTTCCGACTACTAGGCACAAAATTGGACGCCGAGTGATGTCTCAAATACTTGCATCTCTGCCACCCACAGGGAAAACCCAAGATGAATTCTAGGTTTCTGGCTTTGACGTGGTCCTGGGCAATTAGGGAGCAAACCAGTCAATGAAACAGCTATGTCTACCTCCCTGTCTTTCTATTCCTCTACCTTTTAATAAAATAAAAATAATAACTAAGATGTAGTTCCTGTGCATGACAAAACTCCTCACAAAATGAATGCATAGATGGCCTGGTGAGAGGGGTTTCCATAGTTCACCACCAACCTTTGATCATTTCATGATGTGCTGATATTGGGATCCATTGTCTTATCCAAAACGTCATCATTATACCTGCATGTTGTAGACATGTTCAAGGTTATGGCTGAGATTGACAAGAACCTAAGTGCTGAGCTCACTGGGGATTTTGATTATTCGCTGAAACCAAACACTTCTAATGATAGAAATTAAATAGTAGCTTGGATCTCTTAAAAGTTACTTTGGGCAGCTTTGAGTAAGAAATGGAGGAATGCTAGCATCAAAACAGTCGCTATGCAGAAGGTAAGATTGGCTTCCAGTCTAGAGGGTCAAAATCTAATTGAGATAGAGTTGATACCACTCTTACCGTGAGTGAGAAACCAGAAAGAACATGAACCAAACACTAATATGATTCCACTTTGCCTGCAAACTCTTCTCTTTGATAACTAATTTGCTTTAACATCAACGTGAGAGACATCCACGATCTTAACATCAAGGAAATTGCTTTTTTCCAAAGCATTTGATCTCTATCACATCTTTGTGGCTGTGCGTGTTCTTGCTGCCAAGACCTCTGTCCTCTGCCACTGCCAGAGAAGAAAGCCCTGGCATCAGGAATGGTGGCCTTTCCTTGTTTAATACAATCAAATCAGCATGAGGTTACTTTATGTTAAACCTCTTCTCTGTTGGACAAATTTTGCAATGTTTGCAAAAGAGGCTTGGAGAGGCTAAAGGTTGCAGCTCATCAAATAAGGGTTTGTGATTCAAACCACCTTGTAGGTATTCCACAAATATTTGAATCACATTGATTTGCTAGCTCTAGGCCTTAGGGATAGCATAGGGGCTGAGTGGTTTCAGCTACACAGCTTCCTGCCTCCCTTTTAGTAGAGGTTGTGTTTTATATCCAGGCATCTGCTCACCTGCCATCTTGTGCATAGGATATTTGCCTGATCCCTAAATACCTTTGGAGGGTGGGACACTTGACATACGTAACCGTATTGCAAAAATCGTTTCTTTCTATATGACTATGATAGGATCTGTCCAACTCACTTCAAGGTAATTCATCTTTGAGCTCAGATGGTGCTGGTTTCTATCCACTCTTCTGTGTTGCTTCATGCTTCTGGTTTGCCCATTTTTTCTTATTCCAGATTTCTCTGCTTTCAGGTGGGTTTTTACTCCATAACTTCCCTTTTTCTTTGACCCCTTGCTGTCTCATCTCCCATGGTTCTCCTCCCTCTCCTTCATTCTTCTTCACAGCATATTTAATGAGCATACCTTGGTGCTTCCAGAGCCACACAGGCTGGGAGTGGAAGTGAACTAATAAACACAACTTTATGGGAAAACTTGGGGTGGCGTCGGGGTACTTTCAAAGAGGTCGTAAGTTAAATGTATTAGGACACAGCTGATTCATTCATTGAAGACTTCAGATAAAGTAATAAATATTACTCCAGATATATTTGGAGGAGACTGAGAGAATGAGAGGTGTGTGTGTGTGTGTGTGTGTGTGTGGTAGGATTAGCTGGCAAGGGAAACTAAGCAGGAAGTCAGTCTTGCAGAAGTAAAACATGAAAATGTGGATTGTTTGGATCGCATGTGTATGTGTGCATTAATATCGGTGTGCATGAGAATAGTCATGTATGAACTCTGTTGGTATAAAACTGAAAGGTTAGGTGAGGGCTTATGGCCTCCATACCTACTGGTACAGACTTGGCATTTTGGACTGAGCTCTCTGGTGTAATTCAGGCTGAACTGAGAACTCTCATTGGGTGAAATGAGAACAGTTCCCTGGAGAATAAGATAGTCCTCATATTAGATTATCTTTTCCTGATGTATTTGCAAGTAAATGACTAAGTATATGACATTCATAAGATGCTGTCAACCTATTTGTCAGTCTGCTACTCAAATACAGCCAAGGTTTTTGGCCATTTTCCTGTCTTTGTCTTGGCCCATATTCATTAGGCACTTAATTTTGTTTAAGCTTAATATCTCCAGAAATACAGTTGGAGAAGTTACTGAATAATACTTTCCTTTCAATGGCGTGTCTCCCAGACTGGTCATACTTGTGTGAATCTTTTTGGCAAAATGTGGCAGGTCCTCCCATTGGCCTGTATTTTCATGGGGGTCGTAAAATCAGTATTTAGCAAAGAGTTAATGTCAGAGCTGTGTGCAGTAATAAATAGACCCAGGATTCCAGCTGGCACAAAGTCTGATTTTAGATTGGATGACAATCAGTCTAGAGGAGAGGGGGTGGAAATCACAGAAATTAAAATGTACAGTTTTTTTTTTGAAGATGTTATTTAGAATAGTCATGAGTATGAAGTACGCTATTTTTAGATTTAGGTCATTTGAGACATTTCCTGTTTTAAAATTAAAACAAACAGCAAGAATAGCTGTGGTGTAAGTCAGTGTTGCGAGAGTACTACCCAATCTGTAAGGTGGTTTTTCTGCTACCACTGAGCCACACACACATCAGTGACAACGATCCCATTCCCGGCCCCTGGAGACTGCTTTTCAAACTGTCGGGGAGACTATTAGCTATAGAAAACTTCCTGCTTTGGGTACCCAATTGTATCTTTTTTTTCTCTCTCTCTCCCCCCACCCCCCCAATCATATTAACTACCTTAAGATGCTGAGCCATGCTGCTATTCCAAACTCCTGTCTTGGTTCCTTACTTTATCCATCTGAGCACAGGTTGTGCTAGGAGACTGGCCCAGAGAATTACAATAAAATTTGACTTTTAGCATACATCTTTAAATACTTCAGCAGCAAGGAAAAGATGGATGTCCGAGGGTAGAGCAGGATAGAACATGCAAAACTCTGGCATTCCTTAGAGCACATTGGCGTTTCAGGCTTCCACATGTGAGATGCAGACTCCTGAGCCAGCACTGATGCCGCTTTCCTCGCTGTCCAGACCAGCGATGCAGGTGTTTCAGGAGTCATAATAGGTGATTCATCCTGACATAAAAACCACTAGGTCCCCATCAGGCTTTTTCTACTCATCCTCTGTAAGTCCTCATCTTCTGTGTCTTTCTGTGGTTTAGTACGTTCCAAATCACTTCTGTTATTTAAATCTATGTAGAGTAGACAACTGTGCCTTACCTCCTTTAGTTTCTATTTCCAAGTCTCATTTATCTTCAGGAATCTGTTAGGAGCAAGTTTAAGCACAGTTTTCATTTGAATCTCCGCACCGAAGTATTAAAATACATTGGCGGGTTTAGCAGTAGGAATTTTGATTATTTAAAACTTCTCTGACTATTCAGTCACTGTTCAGCATTCTCTTGGGTTTCACTTCATGTACCTTAGCCGCTCAATGTAGATTTATACAAATCAGTTTGAAAATAAACCAGTAGAAAGGAAAGGAAAATGAGAAAGAAATACCCAGAGACTTCCAGCCACCCAATAAGCCTGACAGAAATAGTGATCAATTCATTAGCCTCTGTTGCTCACACAGAATATTTGCACCCCATTCGTCAACTAATGGGCACAGATGGAATTTTAAAAGTACCTTCCAAATAGAGATGATATATCAGATATGTTAAGAAACTATCTCCATTTTCTAAACATCTGTGCCCATTATATTTGCCAAAACCTTGAGTTTTGCTAACTTTCTAATGTTCCTTCTCACTTTAAAATGACTTTTTTCTATCTATTTAACATGAAAAGGTATGAGGTCCAGGTGTTCATTTAATACATGATAGTTGGTGGTTTCAGCTGAGTTGGACTCTGAATATGTGCTAGGGATAATTCCCTGAACAAAGCCCATGTCCCTTGAAGTCTCACAAGGCTTGTGTAATTCTGAGCGAAGAGGGATAAGTAAAGTAATTAATCAGCGGTAAATATTACAAAGTAAACAAATGAAGAATCGATAGAAAAATAGGTAGGTCCAATACTGACTTGAAGTGGACAAGCTCTCTAGGGTAGGGCTTCAAGTTCAGGTTTGAAAGTTGAGAAGAACTGACTGTAGAAAGGAAGTGACTTGCAGAGAAAGAGCATACCTGTTGAAGGACCAACGTGCAAAGGTCCTGAGTTGGGAAGAGGATCAAGGACCAGCTGACACTGTATGTATGGAAGGGTGGAGGGTAGGATTCCAAAGCAGTGATAGTTTTAATTATATTTCTGTTTCATTAAGGAATCATTTCTGTGTTGTTGGTAAGAAGTGTGGAGGAAGTTGGCTCTATAATTGGCTTGGTAAAGTTGCCCCATGGAGAATGTACTTGGGAATGCAGAGGATCCCAGGGGGAAGGTTGCTTTCAGAGCTGGAGAGTCTCACCTGTAATGAGGACAAGAGGGGATGTTGCTAGGATGAGCTGTGGGCCTAGGATTTGAAGACACAGCTGAGGAAGTCAGAGCTGTGGATAGAACTTGGAAGTTAGACAGCTACAGTTGTTCTGCATAACAGGAATCTTGTTGTCAAGGACACAAAGCATATACAATTATCTTGTCAAGACAGTAATGCAACATCGCTTAGTGCATGTGCAACATAAGAGTGCAAGACTGCAAGCATTTGTGTGAGTATGGGAACATGTAGAGTATTTGCATTTATGTACTAAGACTGTCCTGGAGTAATGTACTAGAGCCCATTACTGCCCTTTCAGCTTTGGAAAAGGAAATCAAATTTTAACAGTGTTGCTGATGTTTTATTTTGGTATATCATCTCACCCTTCACAAAAGTTGCATGCCAAATACCCAAAATCATTTCCATGATTGGCATTGTGTGGAAATGAGAATGAGAGTGTAATATGGAGATGGTAACTTGACCATTAAATTATTGAGGTCCAGTCTCAAACCCCTATGTTACCAGTTATGAAGTAACTTCAGCACTCTGAGCTTCAGCTTCCCCAGTGATGCAAAAGGATGACAAGGTTCCCACCTTACAGAGTTGTGAGCATTAAAGTGATAATCATGTCCAGCAATTAGTCCAGAGCCCGTCTTGGCTTAGAACATAGTAAATGCTAATTCCCAGTGTGTGCGTCAGAGAGAGGCAGGGAGAGAGAGGTAATTTAAGGAGACAGACAATTGCAGAGAGAAATGCAGAGCAACACTGTAAGACGTGTAAATAGGTTAAGAAGAGATTTGTCTTTTGATTGGAAATCTGAACATGGTGAAGGGGGTGAATCTGATCAGAACTGAAAGTTCAGTGCAGTGTATGAAAAACAATAATACTGAGAATTCGTAGTGGGGCTAGCTATCCAGACAGGGTCTTGTATCTCACTTTAGTTTGATTACAAAGAAGGTCTTAAACTTCAGGATGAGAAAAGAAAAGGCAACAAGAATGAATTAAATGTAGCAGAAAACAGTAAAAATAAAATTACCACCATGGTGGAGTTATAGCATCTTTTAGTATTTCAGATATATATCCTGTTACTCAGAAAATTAAAATCAGCTTTCATGATACTGGGAATGTGAACATTAAAAACAGTGACATGTCACCTGTGTAAGTTTTCAATCTGGTTTCAATAAAACTTTGATGCTGATAACTAACTAGGAGTCACACCTACAAGGGGATTTTCAAAACGTTCATGGAAAATGAACATTAGGAAAAAGCAATTCATGTATTTTAAAAGGGCTTGTACCAAAATGAGCTTATCTTTGAATTCCATCTTTCAATATACTTTTTGAAGTCCCCGCCCCCATACTCATATATTTGTGGAATACATTTGTTGAATTCATTTAGACAAAACTTGTTATGGGTTGTTGGTCTAGGAATATAATTTGATGATGTGTTTGGAAAGAAGGAGGAGGGATAAGAATGTTATGAGGAGGGAGAGATAAGAATGTTACAGGGAGTGGAGAAGTAAGGGTGGAGGGAAGAAAACAGTGAGAATGACTCAACAGGAAGAATTTCTAATCAATATGGCCTCCAATGATCTTGTCAGAAATGGTCTAACACAATCCATGCAGGAGTCTATTTAGCCAGAAGAGAGTCTGCTACACTCATAGAATGTCTTGGGTCTTGTCTTCAGAGGAGTCTTTTCAGAAAGCTGGATCTCATGCCATCTCTGCATGTGTGCAATGGTCACTGAGCATATAAGCCATAGACTGTGTCATTCCCATGTCAAGCCAGAGATGCAGACATTGCCAGTCCATCCCAGCACACTGTGTCACATTCTCGATGACTTTTGGCAAATGGTTGCCTCCTGAATTCTTTCTTTCCTGGCGATTTGGCTGTGCTTTGCCATCGGGTCGTTTGCTATAGCATATTGAGCCCAGGATTCAGTACAAAGTAGCTGCTTAGATTTTAAGTGAATATTGAAATAGATATTTACTATCTACATATATCTTTGTTGTTACTGCATTTTAATTTTCAATGCTACATTAACAGGGGTCCTTATATTACTTTGAACTTTATACAGCTTGTTAGATTTTGCGAAAATTTTGTTGAATTTCTGTAGCTTCCTGGGCTGATATATACACATTTAAACACTGAAAGATAAGACATCTGTGCTGTGTAACTATGAACTTAGCAGAAATGTGATCTTGCCGAATGGGGTTGGGGTTCATGTCATGGAGACTGAATTCACAACTAATGGCTTTGCACAGTTGAAGAAAATCTCCAGGGATGGGTGGAAAGGAGGAAGAAGTTACTTTAATCCTTCAGAGAAGCCATTTATAGGCATGTCATCTTTTCTGTCATAGAGATTATCACTTAATTATAAGATAACATGATTTGCTGTTTAGATATCAAAGATAAAAATGTGCAAGTCAGATCAAAGTAGAAATCAGTGCTCAAAAGGTCTGCGTACTAATTAATAAAGTTGGTAGAACTATGTGCCTATTAGCCCAGTCTTAATAGATACGTTTATTTTAAAAACCCTGAAAGGGCTACATTCCCTGGCCTCTAGGTCAAAGAAGAGGGCCACTGTAAATCCAGAAAGGTTGTCTTGTGCTAAAGGAATATAAGACTCAAACCCAAAGATCTGAGGAGAAAAGATAATAGTCAACATAGTTAAGGCAGACAGAGAGAGTGATGGGTTTTTGTGAGTGAAAACCTTGGGTGGCATCTCTGCTAGATCCATTTTTTCATTTCTCATCTTCTGGGACTATTTCTGGCCGCCTTATAGAGGAAGTCAAAAGGCAAGAGAGCCCATCAGTGCAGTTAATACAGATAAATCTTGCGGGGCAGAGAGCAGGGCAAGAACTGGTGGAAAGTATCTGAAGAATCAATAGCAGGTAGTAGACATTCCATGAGAATGTGTGGAATGAAGAACATACTTCACAGAGAGTTGGTTTAAATTCTGTTACTTCAAGTTACTGTTTTCTTAGCACCTGCTGTAGTCCAACAGCTAGAAGGATGGGAGAGTGAGATGAACTGTAATCCTCCCACAAAAAATGTATGATACTTGCATTTTGAAAGTATATTAAAATTTTTTTTAGGTCAAGAGGTAGAGGACATGAAAAGCTTCTACAGATTTGTTCATCAATGCCTGCAATTGGTTAGGACAGGCCCCAGGCTGGCATCAGGAAGTCAGTCTAAGTCTCCATGAGTGACAAACCTTGAAGACATCCCACTATCTCTCAAGTTTTTCAGTAGTAGGAAGGAAGAATTTGAAACAGGAGGCTGGGATAGACCTCAGGCACTCAAATGTGGAAGAGGGGCATCATAATTGCTGGACTGAACACCTGTCCCATTGATGGCGCTGTGTAATTAACATGCACAATCCCTACTAAAGGGAGAGTTAAGGGCATATTACACAGCTGCTAAGAGCTGTGCAGGGGACTCTAACCATGGGTGTAGGCTCCTCATCCTTGTCCCAGCTGTGTGATTTTTGGAGGTCACATTCTCAGAGGAGCTGTAAGATTGCCCCATAGAGTAAATGAAAAGCTGTCTTAGACTGAATTCTTTCTTCCTTCAACTCATAACTGAATGAGTTCAGTGCAGAGTACCAGTGTTCTGTTAAAAGATAACCATGAGCATCACCCAAGGATTTGCCAACATGGAATTTTAGTTTTCCATGACAACTATTATGTGCATTTGGACATCTAGTAAATTCTTCAGCAGGTAGCAGTAAAATCAGCCTGGCAGGGGAACCTACTACTGTGAATCCCTGGAAATTGAACTCTTAATTTTGCAAATAAGGGAAACAAAGTTCAGGGACTCTGTGTGACAGTGGCACAGGGCGAGGAAGGGCTGTTGAACATGTTCATTTCTGTTGTCAGTAAATGAAATCACCACCAAATTAGAGTCATCTTAACTAAAGAGAATAACCTAAGAAGGGGTGCATAAAGCTTATTTAGCTCAAGTGCTGTTGTTTTGGAATGGTTTCTGATGGCTAAATGTGAATTAGATGACATTTTGATCAGACAAGATGCAACATAACAACATAAATAGATTTAATATCTGTAACCAGGTGAACTGCTTCTCCCCACATCTCGAATTTCAAAGGCAAGATGATGAGGCTTCCTTGCCGTCTCTTATATTAGTTGAGCATAGACTGGATTATAAAAATGGATATCCAATGTTGAGCAAAGGCAGAATCATCAAATACTATTTTAAAAGATGCCTTATTAATGAACTTGTTTCTGGAACCAGTTTCTGGTCAGAATCGATGCAGGGACTACTGCAGATATTGAGACTTTTAGTTTGTATGATGTCTTAAGGAGAAACGTGTACTTTCAGAGTTGAAGCACAGACAGTGATGAGGTCGCCTCTGGGAATGCCCGCATTCCAGGTCGTAGTTCCTGCTTGGAATCCTGACCCTGTTTCTGCTGAGTCCAAGCCACCTGCACAGAGACCTGGATTGAGTCTGGCTCTTGCCTTCAGTCTGGCCCAGCATTGACTGGTGCGGGCACTTGGAAAGTGGTGTATTTCTGCCTTTGTGTGTGTATGTGTGTGTATATATGTATATATCCATATCTAAATCTATAAAGATATAGACATAAACCTGCCTATCTGTCAAAAGAGAATAAATTTTTAAAAGTTAATATACATCTTTTTAAAGAACTGAGAATTCAGAAAAAACACAACGCTCATATGAGTATACTCGATAGCAAGTACTTTTATGTGTCTCTTATTCCAGCAAAATCACTCCTGAAATATGATAGGTTGTAAATTATTTTACCAGAATGTAAGATAATCTACTTAATCTGCTAAACTAAAGTGAGCCCAGATATTCCTTGATGTTTATCCAAGTGGAATTGACAAAAGAGAATTCATTACATCGCTGCTGATGCAGTTACAGCAATGAGAGCTTTTCTTCTGATCATTTAAAAAACTGTTTCAGGGGGCCCGGCACGGTGGCGCAAGTGGTTAAAGGTCCTCGCCTTGCACGCCCAGGATCCCATATGGGCGCCGGTTCTAATCCCGGCAGCCCCGCTTCTCTTCCAGCTCCCTGCCTGTGGCCCAGGAAAGCAGTCGAGGACGGCCCAAAGCTTTGGGACCCTGCACCCGCGTGGGAGACCCGGAAGAGGCTCCTGGCTTCAGATGGGCATAGTATCGGCCCGTTGCGCTCACTTGGGGAGTGGATCATCGGACGGAAGATCTTCCTCTCTGTCTCTCCTCTCTGTATATCCGCCTTTCCAATGAAAAAATAATAAAATAAATCTTTAAAAAAAAAAAACTGTTTCAGGAGAATCCTTCTCTCTTGGTTTGAAAATGCATCCATTCTACAATCTTTCAACCTACGCGACACTATGTTTAAGAAACCTGATTCTATGGTATATTTGCCTTCTTTTTTTTTTTTAGCAACTGACCTTTTCATATCCTCACCCCCATGTTTCATTCAGTTCCATAAAAAGAAAATTCAAAAATTATTATTAAGAAAACAATTTTGACTTTACAATGAGTTGTGTCTTTAAGAATAGTTTTCAGCAAATGAGCCAACCATATGTTAAATCAAATTTAACACCCATTATGAAACACTGAATCATAGTTTATATCTCAGTAATGATAACAAATGATCGCTTATCTTGTTCTTCTCATTTGTACTCATTCTCATCAATCCTGCTAATATTGCAAAGATTTATTAAATGAACAAGTGTCTGACTGTAACTGTTGATATTAATAGTTTCTTTTTATATTGTCACTTGCTGACTTTTTCCATGCTTGTTTAAGCCTGCTTCTAACACAGACTTGAAAAGTAATAGTTTTCCTTATTCTCAAATGATAATTAACAGAAAACTAGCAAGTTAGCAATAAAATTATTTTAATGAAACTGTGCAGTTATACCAGGCTGTAACAAGGCAAAGGATTTTCTGTGTGCTCAACAGTTGGAACAGAAATTATTTTTTTTTTCACTAGAGTAAAACAGCTAATTTTAAAACTCTGGAAACATTTCAGATCCCTTACGACTTAAAATTGCTACTGAGGCCATAAAAGTTTAAATCACTTGAGTAAATTTGTAATTTAATCTTTAAAATTTAACTAACATTTATTCTTCCTTTCTAAGTGCTTTCTGCCGGGATAAATTGTAAGAAGTTGCCTCTTTCTTTTTCTAGACTTTATTGTAGGTCCTTAATTCAACCATTTCCAAAACAGTAACTTCTCCCAAGCCTGTTTCTAGAAGAGATTTTTGCATACCTTCCTTCTCTGGATCCTCTGATTTTACTTCCCAAATGTTTTGTGTCCTATATTGCATGTTTTCAAGCACAGTGGATTTTTGTATTGTGAAATCATCTTGGTGATATCTAACCCTCTCCTCTGATCATGTTGCCATATCCTCTAACCTAACCCTTTGTTTTCTATGCCAAACTTCTGTTTGAGTTCCAACACATTTCTGTTACTTCTTGAAGTCAACCTGTGTTCCTAGCCAAATAAATTTTGCTCAGTCTTCTTGATTGCTTGACTTTCCTCATGAACTTGCAAGTATTTTTGGAATAGAACTTCAATACAACTCATTCATATTCATAATTCCTGCATTATCCCAGATAACAAATACCTTAGAATCTTATCTCATGCTGTGATTGTAAGCCGGATTCCTTTGGTAATGGTAAATATCACATGAATATAATATATTATTTCTGATAGAATAGTAATAAAGACAACTATTGATGGGTTGTTCTACATGTTGGGTATTCTGTGTATCTGACCTCTAATACATGGACCATTGCTAGCAGGCAATAATTATTCCTGTTTGGAATGAATGTTCCTTTTTACAGTCATTAACTATACAATTCAGTTGACACTTGTGCTGCTTTGGAACATCTCTTTTATTATCTGCAAGCATCTATTTCTTTTTTCAGTTGCAGTTTGAAAACACAACAAAATGCTTTATTGTGTATTTCCTTCATTTCACCACTCAAAATTTAAAATCCTTTGAGCACTACGCTTAGCAAATGGCTAGAAAAGCAATTTGTTCTTTCTGAAGCATGTTAAGATATTTTTGGTTTATGTAAACTGTCAAGTTTTTTTTCGAGACAGATTATTTTTTGATTGGCCTAGATTCCAAAATCTGTTTCCACTGCCAAGGAGTCTATGGTTTAGTGGGGCAGGAGGCAGGACTCCTATATGTTTCCATGATATTCCTTGTTGTATAGAAATATGGAGGTGGGACACACTCATTTTGATGGGAATATTGGAAATGTGTGACCTTTGAGTGAGACATCAGAAGTTTCAATGGATTAAAAAGGACACCAAAATGCATGATCCTATGAAACAGTGATGGAGATGGTAGAACAAGAATAAAAGCAACTGATAACCATGACACTGACAGGGGAGGGTGAGCATAGATCTCATTGGTTGCTCCATGTCGTTTTGGAGGCTCTGGACTCATTACTGGAAGCACTGAGAACCACCAGAGATTATTAAAAAAATGATGTCATCACACCACACGTGCGTTTGATGAGGAAAACCGTGATAGGTTGGCAGTGAGTTTGATTATTGCTGCTTTGGCCAGGGTTGGGGTCAGTTGGCCTTGTGAGACTAGAAAAAGGAAGAAGGCTGAAGAGGTGTAACTGGATTCACCAGGAGGCAGGCACGCACAAAAATGAATGTCTAAGTGAGTCTTGATGTCCTCACCAGAGACATAGCCAATAAAGTATTGAATTACCCTAAAGAAGTGATACATGTAACACACGCACACACGCTCCCCTAGTGGTATAATGTCGTTGACTCTTAGCACTTGGTTGATTTTGTATTTTGGGAAAATGAAATGCTACTATGCCAGTCACATAGAGCAGTCCCCTCTTACTTAAAGTTTTATTTTCCTTGATTTTACCTGTGAAATTTGAGCTTTGGTCAACCTAATGTAAAACTCATAAATTGAGGATTCTTGAAGTAAATAATTAGTAAGTTTTAAGTAACGTCTATTGTGGCGTATTGTTTTAATTGTTCTACTTTGTTAATCATATTGTTACTCTTTTAATGTGTCGAACTTACAGGTTCTCTTTTATTATACATATATGAGGATGTATGTGTTCATAGGACTTGTTCATGTCTTCCGGTATCTCACAGCCCCACTAGGGTCTTGGGTTACCAAGGCAGTGTTCTTGCAGCTGGTCACTGTTCCCTCTCTTTGAGTGGTCTACAAGTAACTCTTAGGCAGCAGGGGGTCTTGCTCCCGCTCCTGTCTTTGCTACTGGTCTTTACAGTTCTGCCTCTTCTCAATCTGCATCTACCTGCACAGCCAACTTTTTAATAGAATTGGCTTGTCAGAATTTTCCGTATATTTTGTCTGAATCCTCAGCCTTGGCAAATGGCTGGCTCCTCACCTCTTGCACTGTTTACAGATTTAATAACAATAATTTGAAAAACAGATACAGCTTAGCCATAACTTACAATTTTTTTCCAATTAAACATAGCATGCTACTGAATTCTTAAGAACATAAAAAATATAATTATTGAAGTGATAAACAGTGCCTTTTATTTATTTTTTTGAAGGAGAAAATAACGGACTTTATTTTGGCCTGTGTGGATTTAATGTTGATATTATTGGATCAGAATGCTAATCACCCAAGGATTCAGTAAAGATAAAGAATTTCAAAAATTTCTTTCCTATTCCAAAGTATATTCTAAATTTCTACTGGGAAAAGGCAATCTGAACGTGTACAACTCCTTCTACAAGTTTATGCCATTTCCTTACTCCTTCTATTATTTATCTAACTTCATTCTCCCCAAATACAGACATTTTAAATGTCTTTGGCCTCGAGGGCTCCCAGGCCTGCGAAGAAAATAATCATTCCCTCCTGGACTTCAAACTCGACTGCTGGAAATCTTATCATCCATTTAGTCCAAAGCATATTAAAATTTAGCAATTAATTATCTCTGGTTCTAATCCAGTAAGTCTGTGCAATTAACATCTGGGATTCAGTTCATGTTTCTGCTGACTTTCTAATTTAAGGATTGGGACATAGTGGATCTCACTAGAAGACATATGTAATGAAAGTGATTGCCTGTACTTCAATGGCTGAGTTTTTAATCCCATCATGCAAATTTTTGTGCAATATTTTCATCACAGTTTTGGTAACATTTTTTCCTGAATTGGAAATTGTTAGCTAGAGAAAACTAAAAGGAAGGAGAGGTAGAAATTTTGTTACATTCCTTTCCTTTTGATTTCTGAAAATCACTGGTACGTAAGAATGACCTGTAGCAGGAAGCGCTTTTCAAATGAATTAACCAATAGGTCTTTCTGTGTCCTTCCTCTTGGTTGAATTTGCCTGGTCTGCTTGCTTGATACATGAAATTAAGCTTGGAGAACTTTTTGTGTTATCATTGAAGCATAGGTTGACTTAAATCTGTAATTATAAATGCTAGGAAAAGTCCGTTTGGGGGCTTTAATTCACACTATGTCGTAATGGATGGGCGCATTCTTGAGTTGTCTGGGTAGGATTTTCTCCTTAAGAGTAAACCTAATCTGAACGAGGCTGAAAAAGTAGAGAATGCCATACTACATAGAAAGCAAGATGGAGAGGTAATGAGGATAGGCTTTGTGGTTTTCCAAAGGGGCTGGGACTCCAGCCTAACTGGTGCTGCCCACTGTGGAGAATACCCTACTCCAGGGCTGGTCTTGAGACATAGTTATGTTGGCAGTCCTGATACACACCAGTTTGAGTCCCGACTGTTGCACTTCCAGTCTAGCTTCCTGTTAATGGCTGAGAAATGCCTCCAGCTCCCATGTGGGCGACGCTGTTTGCTTCAGCCTGTCACAGCCCAATTGTTGGAGATTATCTGGGTGATGAAGCAATTGATAGAGGCTCGCTCTTGCTCTGGCTCTCTCTCTCTCCCACGTTCCTTCTCTGTCTCTCCCTTTCTGTGTAAATCTTTCAATTAAGTTTTTTTAAAATATTATTATTATTATAACAACAACAATAAAGACAATACTCTGTTCCCATGGTAGACTGGATAGGAACCTGGTATTTTTTCATGTAGAGTTCATTGGCCATTTTCTCTGGGAAGCATTCCTGGCTTTCAGCTACAATATAAATCTTTCTTTTTGTTTCTTCTCCTACTTTATTTACATAAAGACCACATGCCATGTTAAGACTCTTCTCAGAAGATCTCCTCATGCAGGAGTTCATTTTTATGTCTACTGCCTCTTTCTCTTTATTATAACTCCATAGCTTAATGAACTGGACCGCCGTGAATTTCAGCAGATTCAATTTAGAGAGTCTTTGTACTCTTACCAATTATTTTCTGATTATAGCTTCTGTTTATCAAAAGATACATCCAGAAAAATGAAAAGTCAGCATTGATTTTTTTTTAGATGTAATCTTTATTAACATGTGGATAAATTTTTGCCTAGTTTTCTATTTCTAAATTATTCCTACAAACATTTTAATTTTTATGAATTTATATGTGCTTCCATGTTAATTTACCTATTTTGTGTTTTGTTATGCTTTTTTGTACTTAAGCTCTATCAATATTTTTTCACATAAAGTATTGAAATGCTGGTTTGTAAACACCATTCAAATATTCGCTTCTATGCATCAGAATTTGTTCCTTTACATGTTTTTATTTTCATGTTTTGTTGTGCAAAAAGTTGTGGCCATTGTCTTACAGCTAGTGGTTGTCTGAATCTTCCTTAATTATATTGACATAATATTTTAGGAGGACTTGCCTACTGATATGCCCTGCCTAGAGGCATGGCAGTACGGTGCTCCCAAGTGTATCAGTTCACAACATGGTAAGGGGGCATGATACCACACACCAAGAATTACTTGCCTAGAAAAAGATCAGAACTCAAAATTAGCACAGTTTACTGAAGACCCATGGCTTTTACATGGTTGTGAAGGCAGAGGTGTTTGAAGTAGAAATGTGGCACATGGGGAACCATGTGGGTACGATGATGATCTTTTGTTCTTTCTTCTGCTCATGGACCTGCGGGTCTTGACTTAGTATGCTTCCCAATCTCAGAGCTTCCCTTAGGCTTCATCATCATCATCTTCTTTTTTTTTTTCATGATTTTTTTTTTTAAATTTGAGAGCCTGAGGGGGGTGGGAGAGCAAAGAAAAGAAGACATACTGAGCTCCCATGTTTTAAACTTTCCAAATGGCTAGCAATGAGCAGGGCAGAGTCAGAAGTGGATGAAAGGGCCAGCATTGTAGCCTAATGGATATAGTTCTCACCTTGCATGCTCCAGGATCCCTTATGGACAGCAGTTCATATCCTGGCTGCTCCACTTCCCATCCAGCTCCCTGCTTCTGACCTGGGAAAGCAGTTGAGGCCTGAACTAAAGCCTTGGGACCCTGCACCTGCATGAGAAATCTGGAAAAAGCTCCTGGTTTCTGGTTTCGAATTAGATTGGATTACTTCAGCCTTGGCCAAGATGGCCACTTGGGGAGTGAGCCAATGGATGGAAGATCTTTCTCTCTGTCTCTCCTTCTTATTGTAAATCTGACTTTCCAATAAAAAGATAAATAAAAAAAGAAATGGATGCAGAAAGCAGGAATGCTATCTGTGTTTCCTTTGATGCTAGCTAGAATGTAAGTACTTGAGGCATCTTGGCTGTTTCTCCTGAGCTTTATTGGTAGAAGGCTGGAGTCGGGTGCTAGAGCCATAGTTTTCTCTTTTAATATAAACATGCAAGATTTATTATTTTCTCACTTAATTTGGAGAATATACCAGTGTGTATTAGTGTGCACATTCATTTGCTTTAGTGTAAGAAATAGCAACAACAACAACAAAAAAATGACACTGAAACCCAGGAAAGAGAATAAATGATTCAAAAATATGGTGCTCTTACTTATTTGTGTATCTTGCTACTTAGCAGCATGATCTTTGGAGCTAGCAGTCTCAAAATTCTCATTCCAGAGCTCATTTAAACTGCTCTCCTGCCTAGACCCAGTAGCTGGAGGTTTTTGCATAGAGACTTACTGGATGTAAATCTCTCTGTCCTATTCAGTGTGTTTGCCTTTGAGCCATGCTTCTGCTTCATGCCTAGCTGTTTGGTAAAGCATACACCAGGAGGCAGTGGGTGAGCATTTAAACACCTGCGTCTCTGCCAGATAACACACAACACTGAGACAGAGTGATTTGCTCCTAACTTCACAGTGGCCCAGTCCTGGCCATTGGAATATAGTATGTTGCTTCTCTCTTTCTTTCTTGATCCATCTTTTATAAACAGGTCAAAACACGGGTACACAGGTATGATTTAGGTGGCATGCATGGATTGAGTGTTCCCAATCCTTGGCTCCTTGGCCTACCCAGTTTCCCTGCCTAGCTCACATCAGTTTTACAGCATTTTGTCTTTTCTTTGAACCAGCATTCTCTTTTTTTAAAAAACAAAAGTCCTAAATGTTAAAATATTATAGGAGAATTATATGAATAACACTTGCAATATTTATTCTTGCATGAATTAATCTAAATGAAAAATGTTTCTCAGCAGCTCTACCCCCTCAAAAGAAAAAAAAAATGCAGCTTATACTGACATTGTCTTCCAAAGAGGCCAGTAGACCTCTCTTACTCATTCCACACTTCAGAATGATGTCAGCATCAAGTAGTGTTACTGCAGTCCAGCTGCCCACTGGAAGGAAGGATATATGTTGACCTATCTGGAGGGCCATTTTTAACTTTACTCTCTTTGTTTCTAATTATTATAGATTTAGGATAGGCCTTTAACCTTATTTACATGCCTCTGTAAATGAATTGCCCTCAAAGCGATCTAAATTCTAAACACAGGCAATTTAAAAGACTGAACAAATCTATTGTGCAGTGACAAGTGGCAATGAAAATGTTGGTGTCCTTTTTGAGTAATATATCAAACTACATGTTGATGTGCGTCGGTTACCTGGGGCAGTTCCAACAACATGCATGAGACACCTGTTTCTGACCCATGTCGGGTTAGGATATGCATTGTGGATAGTTCTCCTTGGCTTTGGAGATTCATCTGTAAGCAGACAAGGCAGAGCAGCACTTAGTTGAGATTAGATTAGTTGCCTGGTAATATACATAAAATGGGGGAGTTGGATTGAATATATTTAGATCTTGAAAATTCCACAATTCTTAAAGACAACCACAAAATCCTAAAGTGGAAAGAAATCTTAAGGCTTTTTAATGTTAGTTTTTCTTATGTGGGCAGCAACAACCCTCAACTGTCTCAGTCTCAGTGTAATTGAGATACATGAATAGTGGAAATAAAATGAATGGATTATATGTAAGAAATGGTGATCTCTACCCAACGTAATCTTTGTAGAATAAACACAGCTTTCAGGCTATATTTGTATGTCGCCTTTTTTTCTGAATCAAGAGAAAAGGCTAAGGAAGATGAAGTGACTTGGGTAGGAATTCGTAGCTACCAATGCCAAAACTGGGTTTGCACCCAACTCAGCTTGGCTCAGAAGCAGACTTATTCACTGAAACTCAGTTTTTCCTGTTACTCTGAATTCTTTTCACAAAAGACCCTCTTCCCCCCTTTCATCATTCTTTGAGTCATTTTGTCTTGATGACAAGGTAACATGAACGTTATATACAGTTGCATGGGATGTAGAAATACTGAGTTCTTTGTTTTCTAGGGAAGAACGTCATTGTATGTTCTATGAATTAGGAGTTTGTGATTTATTTTGTACATCTGCCCATCTTCATCACCACCACACACCTTTAGAGACTGACAGTGCATATTAGTATATCACATGCTTGGAACGTCTTGACGTTCAATGTGGCATTTTCCAAATCCACTTGAGTATGAACTTGGATTCTTGTTCTATAGATGTTGCCCAGTCTCCACATTTAGCAGGAGATGACATCAAGAATAAAAAGATAAAGATGAGTGTTTAGGCGAATGGGTTTTGTTTCCTGTGTAACCTTAACATTGGGCCGATTCTGGCTTAATTAAATTGTTTGAAACAATGAGTATATGTGATCAAAGCTCAAAATGAAACGTACTTTAACATCCCCAGTAGTTTTTCCAGAAGCAACTATCAAAGCAGTCAAGTGAAAATGCAAATATTTGCAATTATTATCTTATTTAAGGAAAATGAGGAAGCATACGAAATGTTGCGTGCGTTTATTTCTGGCTGCTGCTGTGAGTTAGAGGAGAAAGAGAAACTGGTTGTCCAGAAGCACTCCATTAGGGCAGGTGCTTGATACAGCAGTTGAAGTGGTGTTTGGGGTGCCCCCAGACGCCCCTATTGACACCAGATTTGAGTCCTGGCTCTACTTAAGATTCTAGCATCTTGCTGATCCCCACCCAGCCAGGCAACAGATGATGGTTCAACTAGTTTTTTCCTGTTGTCCTCAGGGGAGACACACAGTGAGTTCTGCCTGCCCCAACTCAGATGCTTTAGACATTTGGAGTGTGAACCAACAAATGGAAAATTTCTCAATCTTTCTCTCTCTGTGGACCTTTATCATCCCCCCCCCCGAGATTTATTTATTTTGAAAGAGTTCAACAGAGGGACAGAAAGATCTCCCATCATCTGGTTTACTCTCCAGGCCCACAAATGTGAGGACCTGGGAGCTCTAACCAAGTCTCTCCTGTGGGTGGAAGGGGCCCGAACATTTGAACCATCTTCCACAGCTTTTTTTCAGACCATGAGCAGGGAATTGGGTTGGAAGTGGAACAGCCAGAACACCGACTAGATCCTATGTGGGGTGTTGACATCCCTACCGGGAACTCTGACATGCTGCAAGGCAGGGTCAGCCCCAACTTTTAAATACAGTAAATATATGACTAACTAAGTAAAAATTTAGGAAGAAGATCTTCACCTACAGAAAAGGTCAGATTGATGGAGCAAACCAGCAGACTGAGCTGAGAACCAGATCTCAGGGCCCTTGAATTCCACTTTGACCTTTTCTTCTTACTCATGCGAGTTTCACTGCGTGCCTAGAAACAGAAGCCATTTTCTGTGTAGTTAAGCAGACCATTAGCCATGAGCCTGTGTTATTCTCATAACTTTGGTTTCATCTCTCTCTGCCTGTGCTAGACTGCCTAGGAGTTGGAGGCCTTTGGAATAGTAATCCTAAGGATTGAAATTCTGCCCAGTATTTGTTTCTAAAAGTCTGCTTATTCTCCTTTAGGTAGTCATGATTTTTATTTTTATTTTTATTTTTTTTCCCTATGACTCATTTACAGAGCTGAAGTATGGAACTATTTCACTTTTAGGAGTCTACAGAGTTTAATACCTTTCGAGATGCACAAAGCAACACTAGATGTTCAGTGCAGACTATTGTAGAATTCCTTTTGTGAATGACATGAACTAAAGAATTAATATTTTTTCCTAAGTTCTTGTGTTGAGATTGGAAAAGCAAATCCATTTAACATACTGTGCAATACAGGAAGACAAAAAACTTCTGGTTGAAACAATTTTCTTCACTTTGTCTTTTTAATCATTTATTCTCTTCATTACTTTTCTCTCTTCTATTGCTTCTCAAGTGGAATTTACAATTTGTGAGGCTTTCAATTATTACTATTTTTTACCTTAGGAAACTTTTGTCTGGGGATACAGAGGTGAGCTCTGGTTATCTATGGTGGAAAGAAGAAGCTCTAAGCTCATGGAATCTATGAGTGGCTAGAAGACCAAACTCAGCAAACAGAAAGTACCTAGGCAGGTTTGAGGTCCAAGAACGACAAAGTATGTTTAGCCTGAGCAGCTCGGCCAGAAGACATGTGTGCTGCAGGCCCAGGATGAAAGGAGGGCAGCTCCGGGCCTGTAACATAAGGGAGCCGCTTTCCATCCATCAGATACCAGTTCTGTCACAATAGGATTGAAGGTTTGGCACTAGAGAGACAGAAAATAAAACAAAAATCATTTCATAGAAAAAAAAACTCACACATTGACCCCCTAGAAGAAGCTGCTGCTTTGAAATGACTTCTTTTAATTGGACAAGAATTAACCTTTACAATAGCACTCAATTTGTTGCTTTCTAAAATAGGTGTATTTTTGCTATGTACTTAGAAGGCAGAGTGATAGAAAGGGAGAAAACAGAGAAAGAAATCTCTCATCTCCTGGTTCATTCCCCAGTTGGCCACAACAACAGACACTGAACCAGGCCTAAGCCAAAAGTCCAGAACTCCATGGCAGGCAGGGACAACATACTCGGCTTCCTTCCCAGGGGCATCAGCCAGGTCCCTGTTGGGAGCAAATCCAATACAGGAAGGCAGAATCATAGTCAGTGGCTTAACCTAGTATGCCACAACACCAGCCCTGTGCATTAGTTTTAAGCACAACCCTGAAATAGTAGAAGTACAGAATCATAGATTGTTTAAACTCCCCATTTGTCTACTTAATGTATGAGAATGCCCCCTCTCCCAACAACCCACATAAAAACACATTGAATAATTATGGAAACAACTTCAAACTGGCCTCACAGAAGTGGATTTTCACTGTTTATACAGATGTGTTCTATATAGTCAGAATTCAGCAAAGTGATCTTCACATACATAAATGTGTATTAGAGTTACATCACCATCTACCTCAGTAATCAAGGTAGTGAGTGTGTGGTGACGAAACCTCAGAATTATATAGCAGTCTGGGCAACTGTGAATGCCCTGCCTGTTGGAGTTTCCTCAAAACAGTGTATGTTTCTTTGGTGGAACAAAATGATTGAAACTGACAAGTCCAATGAAATAGGTACTGCCTTTAGAAAGCAAAGTAAGGCTCTCTGTATCACACACTTTCTGATATTTCTGTAAGATTTTGTTGAGAAACTACCTATGAAAATGCAGGTACTTTAATCTGCTTATTGGCAGGTTATTCTGATAAGAGCAGGAATTGTGTCTCTGTATTTTAATCTCTAAGAAAATCTGTAGCCAGATAGTTGACAGGGAAATTCTATCTATGTATATATGCTCTGGATGTGTAAATTGATTCCACGGTCATGAAAGAATCCTGTGTAACAAAAGAAGCATCAAGACTTTTAAAGGTCAGAATCTATTTAATCAAACAAGTCCTTTCCAAAGAAAAATGTTGTCAAGGTTGGTTTTCAGGTGTATATGAAATACCAGCTTTTTGAAAAATAATGTATGCACCTATTATAAAACCAATGTGAATGATCACTGATCTTTGCTAGTTATGTGTAGACAGTGGAATGGCCTACGGTAAAATGTTTTTATTTTCTTATGTAACGAATCTTTTTTTTTTCCATGAGAAAGTTTCACCTTTTCAAAAAGCAGCAAATTAAAATAAAAATGTATTTTAATTTCGTTTAGCCACAAAGAGGAGCTGTACGGGTTGGAGCTGGATTTGACTTCCAGGATTGTTGAGTGGTTGGGTTCTATGTGTTTCCTGCCTCTCATCAGGATTGTGACTTTTGGATTTACTCCAAGAATCAGGAGACTACAGGAAGAATGGGAGGAATACTGCGTACACGCCTAGGAAAGACAGGGTGTGCGTGCTCAATTCTTTGCAGAAATGCCAATGGCCTAGGCTGGGCACCTAAGATTCCATTTGTTTTATCCAAAATTCTTTTTTTCTGAAAATCCATTCTTAGTACTTCTTTTTATTGTTGCTTTCCTTTTTCTTCTCACAATATGGTTTCACAAATTTTAGATTGAAAGCAAAATACTTCATGATGGGTGAGAAATCACAGATATCCTAGTTGGTGATTTACCGAGGAATCTGTTTCGTACTGATATAGAACACAAAACCCATATTGACTAAATGCAAATTTTCTAAAACATCTGTGTGTGTGCGCACGTGTGTGTGTGTGTGTGTGTGTGCACGCATTTGTTGAACTGTGTACTAGCAGTAATGTCTTACGCGTCTCTAAAATAGAGATGGGGTTTAAGGTATGGCAGGCAGCCTACATGCAGAACCAGTGGTTGTCTGGAAGTTCAAAGAAAACAATTCATTGTTACATGAATCCTTATTTTGGAGGGTTTTGCTCTCAAGCAACAACCTGGATGTTGGTTGCTTCAGGAAGCAGAATCAGTATTCTTAATTAAAAAGGGTGATGAAGTAGAGAGAGCAGCTACCCAGCCAGATGCTGAAGCACACAAATTAGGCTTAATTGAGCTCTGTATTGTTGAGATTTTTATTTTATTTTAAAATATATGAAGACAGTAAGAGCTTCAAGAGGGGTACTAAACAACCCTCTTTGATCTTGAATATAGTTAACCGAAGCTGGTACAATTTGAAAGTAATTTTGCTGTCTTTACTGATTGTGGCTCCTGGTCCCCTGGAAACTTAGAGGATTCTTGGTGAGTTAAGTGGCTAAACTTGACATAGCACTGATGAGGTAGCTGGTTACTCTGTGTGTATGTGTTTTCATGGATTAAAAGAGCAATGATAACTTGATGAAAGAGAAGACTTTCTGATCAAATGCTCTCAAAGGTTAGTAACTGGATTTTGTTGTTTTTCTCAATGTTTAGCTAAAAGGTCTAGCTGCAATCGCTAAGTGATTATTCTTTAGTTGTACTACTAACTTCATTGAAATTTTAAAAGATAAACTGCTTGTCTATACTTCCATCTCTCCTTTCCCCTCCCTTCCCCTCCCACCTTTCTCTCCTCTCCACCCCTCTCCTCCCTGCCCTCCCTTCCGCATGTTTCATGGGTGGAGGAAGCCCAGCTACTTGAACCATCACAGCCACCCCCCCCAGAGTTTTCATTAACAGGAAGCTGAATTAGGAGCCAAGGGTCAGACTGTACTCCAATATGGGAAAAGCATTTCTTCGTTCCTAGGCTGAAATGCTATTGTGCCGGGCCCATAAATCAGATTTTTTTTTTCTTTATTGATGCATTGTCTAGTCTGCAACCTATGGGTGCACTACAGCCTTTCCCCCTCTCCACTCTTTCTTAAATGATTTTTTTATTTGGGGGCTGTGACATACTTTGAAAAAAAAAATCTACCTTCCTTACCTTGGGCATGATATATGAGCACGTATGTGATAACAGTCTCCTGTGTACCCATGGGACACATTGCTTCCTCTCTGCCTCAGGAGAGTTTGCATTGAAGGAAACCTGACCCAAATTCTCACTCACAAAGTGCTGTGCTTTTTTTTTTCAAATAATAGCATTATGCTCAATGTCTGAAAAATTCATTCTAACTTAACATCCAAGATAAGAAGCAAGGAAGGCCTGGTGGTTGAAGGAGAGGTATGTGGCATGGAGCGGGTAGCGTGTCTGTCTGAGAAAACATCGTTTCACATCAGCATCCTTACATGTTTGAGAGAAGTGTGGGTGATGGGAGAGATTGGTGGTACAAGTGGGTAGATTGCCACCACTGACTTGGGAGACCTAGAGTGAGTTGCTTGTTAGTTTCTCAGCCATTGAGGGTGTCTGGAAGATGAGCTAGCAGATGGCAGTTTTCATGTGCTCTCACTCTTCTGCCTTGCCTTCCTCTCTACCTCTCTCATTGCTTCTCTCTTCCTCTCCCATTTGGGTAAATACAGATTCAAAACAAATGTATGAGGAGAGAGCTGCCTGAGTCTTGAGTAGGTAGAGAAATGGAAGGACTGGATCAAAGCTGGTGGTGTGTAGTGTTAAAATGCATAATTTTCATACTCCAAGATTGAATCATATCAATTGTTGCATGTTCTCGGAGGAAACTAAGGATGTGTTTGACTTTCAACAGTTTCTTCACAGGATGTCTGCTCAAGTTCATGGCCTGTATGATCAGTTCAAGCATTCTTGACTCTATTTGTGACTTAGTGTAACACAGGGTTTGTTTACCTTGATATGTAGGTATGTTACTTCTTTCCTACTCTTTTTTGGTGCTTCAAATTAGCCTGGGCATCCTTCACATTTCCTTCTTCCCTGATTCCTAGAACAATATTACTGACAATGGTCTTTAAGAGTGGAACAGAGATGAAGCTCTATGAGGGAGTGTTCTTGACATGGCTGACCTTTATTGCTAAGAGACGCTTTATTACACATAAAAATGAAGGTTTTTATTTTTGAAGTTCTTACTCATTTGGCTTTGATTTTCCAAAATAACTTAGTGAACATGTCAGGAACTTTGGAATTAAAGATTCTTACTTCCTGACTTCGTGGGCGTATTTTAAATTGTAGCATTCTAGCTGAAGGATCTGGAACCTCAAAGAAGCAACCTCACATCATTTCCAACTCAGTTTCGCCATACTAATGTCAAAGTCGTAAGCACTTGCGCATTCACTCGGTGTCACATGTCTCTGCTCTCCTGTCTAATCTGGAACTTGCCTCTTTTGTTTTATACTTTCGTGTTTGATGATCTGCTGTGAAATGTAGTTATGTAACTAGGCTTTGCTGTTTCTAACAGATCAAACCATTGGTGTTCCACTGATTTGTAATGATTCCTGTAATGTACAAGACCAGACATGGCAAGGCACTCCACAGAATAAATGGGCTAAGAATCATTCACAGTCTCTACATTAAGGCATGCAACCTCCCTAGATGTGTCTGCAGGCAGTAGTCAGGTGGGACTCTTAAGAACCCATTTTTCTGTGTAGCACAATTCTAGACTTGCCAAAGCGATAATTTTGTTTCTGTTGTAGCACTGCTGGAGAATTTAATTATTTCCAATAGTTGCAATCTCTAACTCCACCCCTTGGTTGAAGAAGACACTTCAGTCCTGCCTCTAGTAGTCTTTTTGTTGTTGTTATTGTTGTTAAAAGATTTACTTATTTTTATTGGAAAGGCAGATATACAGAGAGGAGGAGAGACAGAGAGGAAGATATTCTGTCCTAAGATTCACTCCCCAAGCGGCTGCAACAGCTAAAGCTGAGCCAATCTGAAGCCAGGAACCTCTTCCAGTCTCCCATGCAGGTGCAGGGTCCCAAGGCTTTGGGCCATCCTCAACTGCTTTCCCAGGCCACAAACAGGAAGCTGGATGGGAAGTGGTGCTGCCAGGATTAGAACCGGCACCCATATGGGATTCTGGTGAATTCAAGGCAAGGACTTTAGCTGCTATGCTATCACGCTAGGCCCCCCTCTAGTAGTCTTACTCAACACTTTCAGTCAAGAAAGTGGAAGAGGAAGGAGAGATAGACAAAAGAGATTGTGTCAGCAGCAGGTACATTTCAGGATTTAGAACCACAGAGCCATGGAGAATATTGGAGCTGGCCCTGAAATACTGTAAGAATCACAGCTCCATGACCTTGGACTTGTTCTTTCACACCTCCTTCCCCCAAGCTTTATTGATAAAATAAAGATCATTTTATTTACATCCATTGGTAATTGTGAGAACAACTGACATTGTATCCTTAGCACAATTCTTGGCACCTTGTCAGGTATCATTATTTTTACTCTTTAACTTTTATCTTATTTCATCTGAACCATTTATTTTACCTTTTTTCCTGGAACACTGCAAGACTTAGGAACTTTGCTTCCTCTTGGGTTATCTCATTTCATTTGTAAATCCTTTCCCTTGTTAAAAGTACTGGACAGGTAGGTGGAGAAGTTAGAAAGAGAGAGAGAGGAAGGGAGAATCTTCCTGTTAGGAAGAGTTGTGTAAACAAAGATCAGTCCGAAGGAAACCTGAGCTACATTAATGTAACAGGAGCTACAGTTCCCACAGTTCCCATTTCCCTTGAGTACATATGAGAGATGACAGGAGACGGGCAGGCAAGAAGTTCCTGGAAAGGCATTGATGCCAAGACACTGAACAGATCTGAGCAGTCCAGTCTACTGTGAAGCTATTCTTTCTGGAGTCTAAACTGGGACCAGTACGTGGAGATCAGTGAAGGCAGTAAATGCTGCTCTAACACACTTGCTTGAGGGTGTCTCAGATAAATGGTGCAGACCGTTGCTTCATGACCACGGGATTCATCAGCAGATTGCTGTCCTCTTTTGGTCCTGGTGCTTTGGGATCCTAGGGAAATTCCTAAGCTGCGTTGCTCAGACCCATTCTGATCTGAGCAAAATTTCTCCTTCTTATTGTTTCGTATAAGTTCTCCAACTTATGAGTGGTGGGTGGGCTGGGTAGGTTTCCCATACTGTAGGGAATTGTATGGGATGAGTCAGTTAAAATTAGACCTGGTACCTAAACCTAGGTTTGGGGACACTGGTCAATGGAGTTCCTCACTTATTCACTGGATAAGGTTAAGGCTACCGCTTGGTTCTCTGGTAGGATCTGTTAAGAGGACTCATGTTCCTTTCCTTCAAGTTATGTCCTCTTGCGTCAACCACTCCCCAGCTTGAGTCTCCACTAGACTGGGGCTTCATACCACTTGCTTATATAAACATACTGCTCTGTGTTTAGCCAGCAGTTGATTGCTCCGAGTCAGTCTGTCTGGTATGCTTGCCACTGAGAAAAGGCTGCATTCAGGCAAAGATAAAAGAAACAGAAGCCTGCCAATCAAGCGTTTGTGAGAAAGGAAGGTACACGGAAAACATCTGGGGGGAAAAAAAAAGATACTGCTTTGAAGCCGCTTGTGCTGTCTAGTGTTACCAGTCGCCTTCTCCTGAAGCTTGCTCTCTGAGCAGATGGCTTGAGGGGAATATTAACAGCTCAGGTTGGTCGACAAGAGTCTTGGGATTTAAACCCAGCTCTGGTGGTGACTCTGATATTCTGGACGAAGTCAGTGATACTCAGTTGGACTTGATGTTATGCTAGGTCAGGCCAGTTTGAATGGTCCCTTACAGAGCTGGCAGGCTGTATTGATGCCTTTCTCAGTCGCCGAGACGTTTCATTTACCTTTGATTCTTTAACACATGCATGAGGCCAATCATCTAGAAAAACATCTGTATTGAAATTCAGAGCATCAGGTTGAGCCCCTTCATTTCTGGGCTCTCCCTTTGTGACTGGCTGTCTTGCAAGGATGGCCTTTCTCCTGAGCAAGATTCATTCGTGATATTAGAATTTTCCAATTAAAAGAGAAAGCATATGCATTTAATAATTTCTTGAGGTTTTATTCACTGTTTGCTCAGTGCCTGCCTCGTTATATTTAGCTGCCTTTTAAGCTCTCCAATTTCCTTTGAAATGCACATGGGAGGGAAATGAGGGAAGCAATTGGAAAACAATAGAAAAGGCATTTAGCACAAATACAGAAAGGCTTGGTGAAACCTCTAAATGTTTAGAAGATACTTCAAGACTGTACAGAGCCTCAAACATACCACCTGTTTCTCTCATTTGGGGTTTAAACGGGATGCATGCCCTGCTTTCAAATGTATCAAAAGCTTGAGAAGTTTTGCCTGTAAGGTAATAAATGTTCAAAATGCAGCATCCCTCCTCTAAGCGATCGGCTCACCCTGCTCCAGACCTTTTTGAAGATAAAGTTTTATCTCCGCTTTTTTCTTTCCAGCCCTATAATTGCACAGGTAAGCTAATGAAGCTCAATTGGTGTTGTGAGCATTCAAAGTGCTCATCTGCATGAAAGCTACTGGCCCATAATTATGTAAAACAGATAATAAAAAAATAACTCCCTGCCTCTCCTCGGAAGCAGGGCTCTCCGCTTGATCCTAAGATGGAAGCCAGGTTACAGACATCCTTTTATGGTCATAATCATTTACAGATCTACCACCGGTAGTCTACTGCTCCCCGCTGAAGTGTCATCTTTCTCTTTTCCTCATCTGGAAATGACAGTGCAGCCAAGGCAGTGCCTGGCTACCCCATTCTTTGTTTGATGAGATGAATCCTCCAAGTTCTTGATGTAGGGAAATATGATACAGGCTTTGGCATGCACTTCCTTTTCACAGGTGCCTGATTACATTTTGACAGGTGTGTGACAGGAGATGCTGTTAGAACTGGGAGTTAACCTTGGAATGCCACCTTCAATTAGGGTGTCTTGGGAGAGAAGATGATGAAATGGATCAGGGCGGTCGATGCCTTAATATTTTTGTATTTAATTTCATTTCTGCACCACATACACTGCCTGTACAGACATTTTTTTTTTACAGGTGCTTGCTATAAAAATAGGTGCCAGTTGCATTCTGTCAGTAGAACTGTGAGTTTGATGGGCTGTTCTTGTTGAAGAAGTCAGATAAAGCTGAGCTGTCATCCTAAAATATATTCAGTGGAAAGAGAGCTGCTATTGTTTTGATACCTTCACATTTAATGGAGTTTTAATTTATCATAAATGTCTAGACTGCTAATAGCAATGAAGCTCATTACGGATCACTCCCTGAGTATACTGAACATAGCAAAACAAATGATTGAGAACTTGAGATGGAGAAAATTCTGTTAGTATATAGAATCCCGTAGAAATCGTGCACTGAGGAAATTCATGTTTCCATTTTCCTTCTTTTTGCCATCTGCTCTATATTATTTATTTATTTCCAGCTTTCAAGAAAAAAAAAGATTTTCACACCTCATCAGTTCACAATTACTCACTTTGGAAGATGTCATTTGCACTGACTTTAGGCAGTCATTGGCTGGCCGCACTTTATTTTTTTTCTTTAAGTAAATTGGGTGGATATTACTTCCCAGGAAATGGAGAATTAGGGACTTCAGAAAATGACAAGTATTACATCAAAATTCCGGATGCATGTAGAGCAGCCTGCCTTGTCTAGGTGTGTCCAGTGTTACCTGAAAGTGGACAAGAGAGGAAGAGGAAGAAATCAGGGAATATAACATATAAAGAAGAGTCTTCCCATGATTGCTGATTTAAAAGGCAGAGGAATGGAGCAGCTAGAAAATACAGCCTCTAAGAGTCAGGACAGAAGCTTCTAGAAAGCAGATGTGCTGTTCCCACGTGTTAATGTTGGCCTCACGAAACCCTTGTGAGCCTTGGTCCTATGGGAAGAGTGGCATCACACAATGGTTGTGTGAAGCCACACAGGCTGTAGGAACAGCCAGAGGAAGCCAGCATGATGCCCCGTGGGGCAGTGCTTACCTCACTCTCTTAGCCAATTTCATGAAGTTTGGGTGTGCAACAGAGCTTTTCTTGTAGTTTGGAATTTTTTCCTCTGTGACAGCAATGGCTTTGGCCCCAGGCTAATTCTCACATGAAAATATGCTTAGTCTGAAGAGATCATTCTCTCCTTCCTGCTCAATGAGATGATGTGAGGAAATCAGCTATCATCATCAATTAAGACCCTTAGTGCCAGCGTTGTTTACCTGCTCACAGACAATGTTGTTATGATCATTATTTTTATTGTGATTTTGTGGTCCCAGGTCACCCGGGTCATTTTGGCCTATCTTGTTAGGATTGGGGAAAGTTAGGATTCTACTCTGCATCTGTTTGCTCTCTTCAGTAATCCTTTTCTACTGATTTCCTGTTGATTTTATTGTTAGTGTACTCATCTTTGGTCTGAAATACAGCTCTAGGATTTTTTTTTAAAGCATCCCTGAATTGAATCAATTTGGAAATACTACTGTGTTTTATATACTTCTAAATTTAAACTCAGGCTTTCTTGAAGAAATTGTATATGGTTAAAAAACAAAAATGGAGCAGGCTTTTTGGCCTAGTGGCTAAGGTCCCAAAGTCGTGTCAGTATGTCTGGGTTCAATTCCTCCAATTCCTGATTCCTGGTTATTTCTAAGCAAACCCTGGAGGCAGTTGGGGGTGTGGTTTCAGTGATTGGGTTTCTGGAGGAGATAGTTTCAATTCATATGTTTACTCCTGAATTGCTTGCAACAGCTGAGGTTGGACCAGGCTGAAGCCAGGAACCAGAAACTCGACTTGGTGGTTGGTAGTGTCCTAAGCATTCTAGTTGTCACCTGTCATCATGATCTGCAGGCACCTGTGTTGGAAGCTGAGCCAGACTAGGATCTCAGGCACTTCAGTGTGGCATGTAGGTGCTCCAGGTGGCAGCTGAACTGCTGAGCTGGAACACCTCCCCTAGATTTCAAAACGGTGACTTCACCATCGTAGATAACCCACCAAATGCCACATAGATGCAGTGTTACTTTAAAAAAAAACATTCTTTTGAAAGGCAGATTTACACTGAGAAGGAGAGACAGAGGGAAAGATCTTCCATCCACTTGTTCACTCCTCAAATGGCCACAACGACCCGAGTTAAGCTGAATGGAAGCCGGGAGCAAGGAACTTCTGGTTCTGCCCTGTGCTGTAGGGTCCCAAGTTCAACCCCCTTTTTGGATTTTCTTGTCTAGTGATGCCTTCTGCCTTGTTAGGATACAGCAAGGATACTTTCCTAAATGTGGCCCCTTGGTATTAAATTTCCTGGCTGCTTTAAAACTCCGTTCCAGAAAAATTTTTTCTTTGGCATAAACAACCCTGCGATATTGTAATATAACAGCCATACTGGGTTACCACAGCAGGTTTTAGAAGAACTCAGTAAGGATAAACTGGTGAAAGCGAACATTTTCATCTGCCTGATTGTTCCCATCTCTTAGTTTGTGAGTGTCAGCTGTTTCAGTGAAAGTCTTTGCATTTGCAGTGAGATCTTCAGGAAGAAAGCTGCAAAGCAGCAGCACTCTTCCAAAAGAAAAACTGTCTGCATCTGTATCCATGAGCTGGGACGAAGGGTTGATGATATCCAGGTTGTCCGTCTACACATCCTGGGTCATCAGAGATTTTGAGTGAGGAGGTGGTATTGTGAAATTATATTCTGCTGTCTTTCCTTGCTTGTTGATTTCCTTCACTTCTCATTTGAGGACCTTTCCCTTGCCCTCAAACTCAGACAGCAGATCTTCTCACAACACATCCATGCCCCATAGTTTTCAAAGACAGTGATGCTTGCATCCTTAGAACTTGCTTCACGTTAAAGCCTTTGTGCATTGACTGGTAGCAGGTACACACTGAAGCAATCATCATAGCAGCCCATCACAGACATTTTATCCCATGTCAGTGTCACCTGCAGAAGACCCCAGCATATGACTCTCTGAGATTGCTCAGAATCGGTTGTCATCCTCACTGCATTGATCACTCTGAGAGGATCCCCCCTTCTCTTCAATAATTGATGGCTATCAGGAGGAGAGAACACATTGGAGAGGGATGTGCTAGCACTTCAAAAGTTGTTATATTTTCTTTCCATCAATCATGTAAAGAAAAGTCTTCTGGCTGACTTGATAATCCTGTTTTTTGCTTTGAAGATGGGAGACTGACTTGCTACCAAAGGAGCCAGTGAATTAGCACTGTCGTTACAGGCTTTTGAACTCATTAGAGCTTAGTTAGTATTCCCAAGCTGTAGAAGAGCCTGAGAAGTGATTCCTCCAGTGATAGGTATGAAGGGTGTGATGACAGTTTTGCGGGAAACAAATCACATTTTCATTCTTCAGATTTCCAACCTGAGACACCATGCAGTTTCTCTGGGAACTTAGTAAGAAGTTAGTTTTGCTTCTGGAATTAAATGCTGCAAGGTCTTATAGACCATTAATGCCCTGTACTTTATCTTTGTCATTGAGAATTAAATGCTCTGCACATAGTAATCACTCTGTTTGCCCCTGTTATTTTCTGTTATTACAATTTTTTTTTCTAAAACATTTATTTAATTTACCTGAAACACACAAGAGATACACAGAGAGAAACAGAGAGGAGAGAGAAACACCCATCTTGGTATTCCACTCCCCCAAATATCCACATTAGCTAATATTCACGTTAGCTAAAGGTAGACGAGAGTAAAGCCAGGAAGCAGGGCTCACTTTGGTGGCTTGCCCTGACTATTTGAGTTACATCTTGGGGTATTGATTAGCTGGTAGCTGGGATCAGTGTTAGAGCCAGGGCTTAAACCTGGGCACTACCTATAGCATAGGATTTGTGCATCCTGCGTGGGGTCATAATCAGTTTGTCAAATGTTGACCTCTGTTGTAACTTCTGCCATTTTAATTCACATATTTCTGTTACTGTCCTCTCACCTCTCTGAAGATAACATGTTCCCAGTATTTCCCTGCTCTCCAAAATTCACACTACCACTTAATCTCCAGTACAGCACTGTCAGCAAGTACAGTCTTTGTTAGGTCATGAGAGCTCCACATGTGTTCTTATGAAAAAGCAAGAATGGATTGGGTGGACTACTTCTTTTGCTTTTCTGCCTTCTGTCCTGTGGGGAATCAATCAGCTCCATCAATCAGCACTCAGCAATAAGACACACAACCTTGCCAGTCAAAGGCAACCCTTACCTAGAACCAAATGCCAGCACCTTGATCTTGAACCTCATATCATCCAGAACTGACAGAAATAAGTTCCTGCTCTTCATAAAGGAGTCAAGTTGAGGTATTTTATTATAGTAGCACAAATGAAGACTGTAAGTAAGCCATTGACCCCTCTTGTAATGTAAAAAGACTGTTTTGCTGTTGTTAGAACTTGCATTTATTATTTTAATTTTGGACCCAGAAGGCTGTGAGGATGTTTGGCTGATCTCTTTCATCCTTCCCCTCATTGAACCCACCATCGTGCCTGTCATCTCTCCATGTATTCATTCAACATTTGTTGAGTCCCAGTCTGTGCTGTATAGGTGCTGCATATATACCAGCAGACCAAAACATCATGGTTCTTTTTCACGTAGTGTTCATAGCCTGTAGAGAACAGATTGATAAAATCAATGTGAACATCAGTTAGTCCTGTAAAGAAAACAAATGTATCAAATGTCATAAAAAATAAAATAAATATTTGTTCAAACCACTAATTACTGCTTTTTATGAGGAAACTTGGCTCAACTAAATTTTTCAGGATCCAACATTGCCTTCTCTGGACCTTTGCAGGATTAGGTAGTGAGCAGTCATCCACCTCTACCCAACAGCAGGCTTCACCTTGTAAGTGATGACTCACATCCTTGCCCTTACAATCAGGGTTGCTTATTATGGTAAATTCTTCACTTTTTCATCTCAAAACCCATGTCTGGGAAAGGTGAATTGGCCTGAAAATTTGTTTCATTGAGGATTTTGCTTTAGGTTCCCCCTTCCTGACCTTCTTTGAATATTTTTTTCATTAAAGAAGTATTTATCGAGGACCTACCACATGCCAAGTACTTTTACTCCTGATCATTTAAAAAAAGTAAGTGCACATTAAGTCTTATATCAATTATACATCAAGTTCATTATCCAATTAAATATATATGCTGGATATCTACTACAGTGAATATTGTGATTCCAATTCCTGTGTAACTTTGGAAGATACACTGTTTTTCAACAGAGTAGGAGGTAAGTGAACTTTGTTGGATCTAGAAGTAGACTTCAAAATGTTTCCAGAAAATGAATTTTAAAGCTCATTTTTCAAACAGATTTATTTATTTTTAGTTGAAATATTTACAGGGAAAAGGAGAGACAAATAAGAGAGAAACTTTATATCTACTGATTCATTCCCCATATAGCCACAGTGGCCAGAGCTGACTTGAGTAAAAACCAGAAGCATCCTCTGAGTCTCCCAAATGGGTGCAAATCCCAGAGACTTGAGTTATTCACTACTTCTTCCCTAAGACACAAGCAGGGAATTGGACTAGAAATGTAACAGCCAGAGTCAAACCGACACCCCTAAGGAATGTCAGTGCCACTGCACTGGCCCCAAAAGGGAAAGTTAGTTTGATATAAGAATTATGAACTCTATGCACTCTATTTGCATAAAGCTTAATCCTTATAAAATTTCTGAGGACCCCCATGTAAAGTAGAAAAGAATCTAATCAGTACCCTACCTAATTCTCCTACAGGCTTGTGTACTTGTACAGTACTTGTGCTAGTACTGTACCTGTGTACAGGCTAGTTTGTGTAGAGAAAGGAGTACTGCTCAGACACGATGATGCCTCAGTGGAAAGGAAAGATTGTGTTTAAGTGGACAGTTGTTTCCTGTAGAATTCAAACAGAAGGCGCAGCCAGGTCTTTGAAAGAACGCAGGCCTCAAAGGTCACAGAAACTCAGGCAGCATGTTCTTCCTTAGGTCATCCTTTTGCTGCTTTTCTGCACTGTTCTTATCTCATTGTTGGACTTTTCATACCTCTGTTTAGTTCATACAACAGGTCACATGGAAACCTAGATGTCTTGTTACACAGTGTAAATTTCCAAACAATCTTAACTATCTAAGGAAAGGAGTCTAGCCAGCTGGGATCAAGTGCCCAAAGCTATTGCCATGTTATTGACAACAGGGCTGTTGGGATCCTCTCCCTTTTGGGAAAGCAAACCAATTCCAGAGAAGAGTCTGGGAATTTGCTTAAGAGGATGACACTTCTGCTTCCTCCTCTGGAAGGAGAGGACACAGTCCTAAACTTAGACCTCTAGAGAGAGAGGTTACAAGAGAACACTGGGGTGGCCATGAGGTTGGGACATCGACCAGTTGCTAATTCTGGTAGTGTGAAACAAATATGCAAAAGCAGAATGGAAATTCAGCGAAGGAGTGTTTCCAAGCACCTTGTACATTGGATTTCAGTTTCAGCCTCTGTAAGTCAACTGTCCCAAAGTCCAGTTCATAGTGGACTGAGGAAACTTTAAGTAGACAGTTTGCTGGATCCAGCATACCAAGAGCTGAATTTGAACTCTCAGCATCTTTTCTCATTCTGTCTTGATTGCTCTTCTCTGTTTTATACTTCAGTAATAACTGGGTGTGATGCTTAATAAATATTTACTGCAAGGATGAATGATTCAGCATCTTCATCTGTATCATGTGTCTTGATTAATTTTTTTCTTGAATGCTTAGTTGATTAATGTCGTTTCCCTTTTAGATCCTAAGTTCTGTCAGTTTCTTGTACCTAGTCTAGTAACTGTCAGATTGAGTTCTTACTAACTGTATGGAATGTGAAAATGAGTGAATGAACAGTTGCTTGAGAGTACAATGTCAGAAAGTTTAGATGGGAACCAAGAAAATAGATTAGCTAAAGTCTTGGGGGCATTTGTAAGACCCCAGCCCCAAATTTTTTTCTTTCAAAGCATATAAAGAATATAAACGACTAAAAGGTTAAATGTCTTCAGACTCTTGTTGAACTTTTCAACATTCTGAGTCTTGTCCTTGTTTATGTATTATGTATATAAGAAATTGCATTTCTTATTATAAAGAATATATTTATTGAAAAGGCAGACTTTCAGAGACACAATAACAAAGAGAACTAACAAGTTTCTATGTACTGGCTCATTCACCAAATGGCTACAATAGCCAGGGCAGAGCCATGCCGAAGCAGACAGCCAGGAGTGCCATGCAGATCTCATGCAGGGACCCATGCAAGGTAAATTTGATGCTGACATACCTGTGTTTAATTACAATAATAATAATAACAATAATGCAGTAGAGAATAATTTTGTTATTTGTTAGAAACTGTCTAGCTTTTCCTAGTAGGAGATTGGGATTAAGGCTGGAAAAAGGTAGTCTCCAGGCCAAATCTGGCCTATTATTCATTTTCTTTTCTTCCAAAAAAGTTTCGTTAGGATGCAGACACATGGAATTGCTTTCATTTTATCTGTGACTGCCTTAATGGCAGATGGGCAGATTTAAACTGTGGCTATTGAGATCAGATGTCCCACCAAACAAAGTATGTACTCTTCGGACCTGTTGGGAAAAAACTACTGTCTTTCTGTCTGGGCTGACAGGATGCAGGTAGTCCACTTCTGTCTTTGGGCCGTAGCAGGGACCTGGAGTCTTAGAGCATTTGCAGTGAACTCGGCTAGTTTGTGGAGGCCCTTGAATCCCTTATTATTGGCAGATGTTGGAATGCCAGTTTCGAACAGTGATTCAGGTTACCTGGGAAGGAGAGAGAAGACAGCCAATCTATGTGGTTATTAACAGTTCCATTTCTCTTGGTACGATCCCATTGACCTCTTAAAACACAGGCGCTCTGTGCTCCCTCTGCTCACGCCTGCTTGTTCACGTGGAGTTTTCTTAGCTTATTACTGGATACTTAACTACCTGTGCTAACTCGGAAACTAGTTCTGTCTATCTCAGAAGTAGTATACAGAATCTGAAGCTGTGTTGGGCAGATTTTTCCTACCTCCGAACACGATGCTAAATCGTGACAAGCTCAAACTAGTAGATTTTCTGTAGTTGTGGGTTAAGTAAATTTTGATCTTCTTTGATACTTATTATTTATAATATTGATGATGATTTTTGGCTAGCTCTATATACTTATTTGTCAATGGGAAGTCACACCAGAATAAAACAGGAAAATATCTGCTGCTCCTTTTCAAGATTACATTTTCAGGAATTAACTAAGATTACATATTCTATATCACCAAAGTAATGACAGTAAATAATAGCTTACAAGGTGTAAAGCACATTGGAATGGGGCGGAGCGAAAACCACATTGGAATGAGAAACACTGTATTGCTACCACCTATTTTCTATGACATTTAGTAGCAGAATCCTATTTGATGTTGTTGGGCATACTTTGTGAGCTGGTAGAATATAAAACACCACTCCCCTGCCCTTGCTCATTTTCTATTTCAATTAAAACCCTCTGCGCTTGAGCAAGAGCAAGGGCTGTGATTTTTGGTTGCCTGGGAGGTTGGTGTGAGTTGGAGGAAGAAGTTAAGCTTGGCAGCAGTGTAATCACTGAGAACTGACTGTTCATTTTCCTCCCACTCACCTTGTTTTGTTCATTGGAGATTAACATCTTTTTTTTTTTTCAACACAAAACCAAAGGAAAAATAAGAGGTTAGAAGATAGGGTTCTCAGGAGGGGGTGGAGCTTGAATGATTAGAAACAAAGAAAGCTGAAAAGGGGAAGGAAAAGCTGGCATGGGCAGGGCATCAAGGGAGACCCGAGGAAGGAAAAAGTCTCTCGCGATACAGAGACCCCCCCTTATCAAGGGCAGAGTCAGTCCCTCTCCTGAAGAAGCCCTGCCCACAGTTGCTTTACTCCAGCTGTTTTGGAACCAGTGCTGCTGACTGCTGGCTAGAGGTACTAATGCTGAATCTGAACAAGTGGCTGAACCTCAAAGCAAACTTCTAATGCCCAGCCCGGGGCAGCCACCCAGAACATCCGGACACCTTTGGTCAATTTCTGACAGTAGCACTGTCCGGTCAGGTCACTGCACGCAGATTTTAGACTCACCCACACCAGCAGCGCTGCAGGGGCTTAGCCTTGGGTTACCGGCTTGTTTGTCATCACAGACACCCTGAGGCAGCAGTGAAAAAGAAAGTGAGCACCTGCTAGGCCAGCAGTTTGTTCAAAGACATCTGTGAAGGGGTACGGCAGAGATCAGAATTCATGTCGGCTTGCTCTTTCTTAGACACTTTTTTCTAAGATTTATTTAGTTTTATTGGAAAGGCAGATGGAGAGAAAGATCTTCTGTGTGCTGGCTCACTCCCATTGTGATTGCAAGAGCCAGAGATGAGCTGATCTGAAGCCAGGAGCCAGGAGCTTCATCCATGTCTCCCACATGTTTGCAGGGTCCCAAGGCTTTGGGCCCTCCTCCACTGCTTTCCCAGGCCACAGCAGGGATGTGGGTAGACATTGGAGCAGCTGAGACCTGGACTGATGACCCGTTGGAATCCTGGTGCTTGCAAGGGGAGAATTAGCTAATTGAGCCGTCACAAGGGACTATAGTATCTCTTCCTTAAAAACGCATTATAGCAGGAGGTGCAAAAATCCTTTTGTTCCACTGTGATGCTTATGGACTTGGAACACTTGATGAATGCAGTATTTACAAGTTTTCTCACTGCAGAATCTCCATTTTTTCTCTGATAACTATTAAAGCTCTCACATGAAACACAGAAAACTTTAACATAACTGTCTTTATATATTGCTTTGCTCTTTTTAGTCCCTATTAACACTTCCAACCTGAGAAGTTACTGTGGTGATGATTTTAGAATTAAATTTCTCCTTATATACTATTTGAAATTCTGAGGAAAGAACATTCTTTCCGTTCCACATTTTCAAAACTTTTTGTGTGTATATATCTGGGTTTTACAATGTGATGTTGGGGGCACATACGGCTAGAAAGACCTTTACCTATTAAAGGAAATTAGCTTCGTTATTCCATGTGTTAGTTTTGGTGTCAAGAATGCCTAAAATTTAACAAACCGTAATCAATGTCATATCATTTTATTAGCCTTTATTCTGTGTGTATGTCCCCTTATCTCTTTTCCCTTTATTCATTATTTCTATTCTGTGGGGTATAACCAAATACTACCGTTACTTCTGTTCTTTCCGTTGTTCTTAATTTGGCCTTTGTATGCCCTTCGCCTTTGCCCATACTTTCTCCCCCCTCACTGCCATTTCCTTCTTTGCAGCACCGTGAGACGGGCTTATGTTTTGTAACCCTTGTCCCATCTGCAAAGTGAGCCACTTTGCGAAGGTTCTCTGGTTCATTACGTAGGAGAGTCGGATTTTGAAAACAAGATCTGGTCTCTGTGTGCTCACCGTGTGGGGACATCATTATCTCTCAGTCTCTCCGTGGGTAAAGCTAGGAAATGCATATGAAATCTATGTTTATATCCTTCCGTTTCTATATTAAAACTTGAACTGACAGTAATATCTTCAATCTTGTCATTAGTCTTCTTGACCTTGACCTCCTGCCTGAACCAGACAAGTTGCGAGTTTTTGAAAGATTTAAGTTGTTTGTGCAAAACAAAAATGCTGCACAAACTTTTTTTGTTGTTGTTATGGATTTTGTTTTTGTCTAAGTTTTTATCTGCCTTACCTAACCAGTTCTTCATTTCAAATAAATCACCAATGCATGAGCACACCATAAAAAGAAGACAGAAATTGTCTGTTTCATTGCTTCATAGAGAAGAAATGGATTTCACCCACATGAATGTGCTTCAAAAATGGAATTAAACGATAAGAATGAATCGTGATATATTTAGTGAGATCAACAAAATTGGAGAACGTGTAGCTAGGTAAAATAAGCACAACGCAAAAAGACAAATAACATATATTCTCATATGTGGAAGTTTAAAGATACAGTCCATTCAAACAGAGTAGTGATCACTAGAGTCTGAAGATTTAGGAGAGGGGAGATGGGAGCTTAAATAACAGGTACCAAAACTCAGCACAGTAGATGACTACTGGTCATAATAATGCATTAGATTCAGTATTAAAAAAAGAAAAAAAAAAACTACAAGAGGCCCCAGCACAGTAGCCTAGCAGCTAAAGTCCTCACCTCGCATGCACCAGGATCCCATGTGGGCACTGGCTTGTGTCCCAGCTGCTCCCCCTAGGTCCAGCTCCCTGCTTGTGGCCTGGGAAAGCAGTCGAGGATGGCTCAAAGCCTTGGGATCCTGCGTCCATGTGGGAGACCTGGAAGAAGCTCCTGGCTCCTGGCTTCAGATCAGCTCAGCTCTGGCCATTGCAGTCACTTGGGGAGTGAGCCAGCAGACAGAAAATCTTTCTCTTTGTCTCTCCTTCTCTCTGTATATCTGCCTTTCCAATAAAAATAAATAAATCTTAAAAAAAAAAAACCAGTGCCGAAGGGGTCAGAAGTAGCAGACTTTGTAGGTTTGGTAGGTTTATATTCTCTCTCTCTCTCTCTCTCTCTCTCTCTCTCTCTATCTATCTATCAGATCATTGTTCTGTGCCTCCTTTAAAAGGCTTTTAGGAAAGCAGTGGAAGATGGCCCAAGAATATGCAGTGAAACACAAATAAAATGAAGAAGAAAAGCTTATTTTGATGTAGCAGTTTTGAAAATGTATGCATAGTTTCTTTCATAGCATGTTTCCATTAATTTTTGAAGACCTTTTCTATAGATAGATTAAAAAAAGAACTCGCACAAGCATAAACTTAGCTTTTAATTCCATTTTCCGTGTACTTTGTGCAGTTCCCTTTTGTATCACTCCAGTAAATACTTTATATGTTTTATTTACCTTAGGATTAAAACATGGAGTTTGCTTTTTTTTTTTCCCCCTCTTGGCGAGGATTGTCTTAATGGTTCCCATCATCTTTATTTTTCTTTCTCTTCTTAATTAATTTTGAAAATAATCATTTTACCGTGAGGAATGTTCCGCAGCTGTGTACCAGCTCCGATTCCCATTATTATCACTGTTCTGTGACAAGAGGTAATAATCACCCCTCATCTGTGTCTCGCTGCACAAACAGGCATTGCTAATCACAGTCGGCCTGTGCTTGGTCTCTCTCTTGTGCACACATGGGCTCCTCTCTCGGTCTCTTCCAAAAGAAAAGGAGGAGGAGGGAGACAAAGAAAGCTTTTGTTTTCTTCTGTATTAGCCCTCGGAGTGCCTTGTTAGAAACACTAGCCTTCTTGCAGAGGGAACACAGTGAGAGTCTATGAAGAAAATATGAATAATTTCTGAGTTACCTACTTAAAGAAAATAGACTTTTCTGAGTTTGAAACATCTCTAAAAGAACATTACAGGACTGGACTTCATTCTGAATAGTTGAATATTTATAGTGCTGGATGTTTGAGCTTTTTAAAAGGTCACTGGAGAATGAAGTCACTTTCATTTTAAAGTAGGGGAAGGTGAACATGAAAAAGGGAAGAGCTTTTAATGAAAACCATGATGTCTGTTCTTGCAAAAGGTCTTCGTTTGCCATCGTAATTGTATTTCTAATGGCTTCCCTTATAAGAGATGATTGTGTCTTGATGTATGAAGGATTTCAGCTCCCAGGGTTGAGTGGCTGCTCTGGATAACTGACAGTTCTATTCACCTAGCACTTCAGTTTTAGTCCTCATGACCATTACAGATATGAAGAAATCTGCTGTGCTGATGTAGATCAATACAAGTGTTCATTATTGTTACTGTTCAGGAGGCAGAGGGAGAGAAACAATACAAGAAGAGGGACCCTATGCTCTAATCGACTGAAGCACTGGTTCACTCCCTGAATGCCTGTAACAGGCAGAAAGAACTAAGCGTGAGAAGGGGTCGGGGAGGAAAGAAAACAAAAATTGAGATGATTGGACAGACAGAGCAAGTCCCTGTTTCCTGGATGCCTGGGAAAGCCACAGTTGGGCCAGATCGAAACCAATGGCCAGGGACTCAGTCTAAGATTCTCAATGAATCCCTCGAGCATATTTGGCAACATCTTTCAGAAATGTCATTTTGTACAAACCACTGGAATGATAGAAACTTTATGAAATGGATTTGTATTTTTTAAGCTTTATTTTTATTGGAAAGGCAGACATACAGAGAGAAGGAGAGACAAAGAGAAAGATCTTCTGTCTGCTGGCTCACTCCCCAAGTGACTACAATGGGCAGAGCTGAGCCAATCCGAAGCCAAGAGCCAGGAGCTTCTTCTGTGTCTCCCACATGGATGCAGGGTCCTGAAGCTTTGGGCCGTCCTTCACTGCTTTTCCCAGGCCACAGGCAGGGAGCTGGATGGGAAGCAGGGCCACTGGGATTAGAACTGGTGCCCATATGGGATCCCGGTGCGTTCAAGGTCAGGACTTTAACTGTTATGCTATTGCACCAGGCCCTGGATTTGTATTTGTTAAGGGATTGCTTCGAAGCCACACTGATCCATGTACTTTGTTTTGTTCATGTCCTGGAGTCAGTTGACTGGAAGGGTTGTCTCAGATGTCTCAGCAGATAAACCAACTTCCTCAAATAAAAACTAATGTTGTGATGTTTTCCCAGAGAAAATCTTCTGAGAAACTAGAAAATGTCAAGGAAAATAAGGTAACCAAATTCTAGAAATAAAAGTGATGGGACATAGCATGGGCTTTGTGGCACAGCGGGCAGTGCAGACGTCCCGTATGGGCACCAGTTCCTGTCCCAGATGCTCCGCTTACGATCCGGCTCCCTGTTTCAGCATCTGGGAAAGCAGTGAAAGATGACACAAGTGCCTGGAAGCCTGCCACCACGTGGGAGAGGCAGGTAAAACTCCTAGTTCCTGGCTTTGGCCCAGTCAAGTTCAAGTTCCTGGGAAAGAAGCAGATTACCCCACTGCCTGGTGCCCTGGACCCACTTGGGAGACTCAGATGAAGTTTCTAGGTCCTGGTTTTGACTCAGCCTAACCTCGCCACTTGGCCCTCCAGAGAGTGAACCAGCAGATGAAAGGTCTCTCTCTCTCTCTCAACCTGTCTTTCAAATAATAATCATTTTAAAAGCCATGAAAGAATCAATGCCAAGTGAACAAACTTCTGTCATTTCTACCAAGCTTAGCATGTTTTTAAAATGAATACTAGTTGTTCTTGCCCGCCAGGAATAATCAGTGAGTACAGGAAGGTGTTACAACTTCTCATAGAATGTTTTATGTCTGCCTCTGTCTATGAATCAGACCGAGCATTCTATGAAATGCCTTTGAAATAGAGCTCTGTTTCTAAAACGCAAGTGGATACATGAATGAATGAACGCATTTCAATGTGATCTTCTGGAAGGATTAGAACTTTTGAGGCTTTGTGGAGGTCAAGAGGAAGGAGACACATTTATCACAATATATACTAGTTTATAATATAATAAAAACCATTGATAAGTTCTTAATATCTAAAAGCTTATAGCTAATATAATAAAGTTTATAATGTGACTTGTGTAATAAAGGAGAGAAGACTAGATGTGGAGATGAGAAAATGTATGAGGAGACTAACATTGTGAATGTGGAGAAGTTTAAGAACATAGCCTTTGTGAACATCAGGAAATACTGTAGGCAGAAAGCATGAATACAAGTGTAAGATTTTGTAGGGGCACATTAGCTCTATTGCACAACACTGCTGTGTGTGACAAATCACCCCTTCCCATCACCAAACTTAGTGACCTGAAAGAAGTTTCATTTATTCTGATTCAGGTACATGGGTGTCCATTTGGCTTGTCTCAATTCCATGCTGTGAGCTAGATCTATATGTCTCTCATCCTCTCACAGCTGGCAGAAGCTAAGACATGATTTTTCTCATGGTGAGAGGCAGGAATGCATGAGCCTAGTTGAGATTTTTAAGCTGTCTTGGACAGGAATTCAAAAGTTCATGAAATATGACTTATCTTTCCATTTATTTCATATGTACATTTATAATCTATCTTTGAAGCAGTTCGCTGTCATTTGGAACTGTTGGGATATTTTTCTAATATAATTCATTATTAATGGATCTTATTAAAAAAGTATATGAAGGGGGTGGCATTGTAGTGTAGTAGATAAAGCCATTGCCTGTGATGCTGGCATTGAGCCCTGGCTTCTCTGCATCAGGTCCAGCTGCCTGCTAATGGGCCTTGGAAGACAACAGGGGATGGCCCAAGTGCTTGGACCATTGTCACCCACATAGGAAACCCAGAGGAAGCTCTTGGTTTCAGACTACCACTGCTCTGGCTGTTGTGGCTCCGTGCGAGGTGAACCAGCACATGAGTGATCTCTGTATGTCTCTATACCAACTCGTCTGTAGCTCTGCCTTCGAACTAAATGAAGTTTTAAAAATCATCTTTTGAATGAAAAAGCATATCCCCTCTCACTCCCTTAACCCCCAAATCTGAACATTACCTAAGTCTGATTATGAATAGGCTCATCTTGTGCATATTGTTCTGTGATTGCCTTTTTTTAGCCTTTTAGAGGATTTTTGGAGCTTTGTCTTGGTCACAGCAGTTATATATCTGTTTAATGACATCCAAGGATTTCATGTATGGAGGCTGCATCTTTTAACAAATTCAGGGGACTCAGAACATCAGTAACTTTCCTTAACTATCCTTGTACATGTTTTTATGCATGTTACAACACTCATTGAGACTAGATTCTTAGGCTTCCTTATTTTTTCTTTAAAGAAAAACATTCCTTTTATTCAACTACTCCTTTTATTCAAGTTTCCTTGTTTTTATCCCTTTTAAAAGTAAAAATCAGGCTGAGGGAAAAAAAAGCACTTTGCTTTAAGCATTCTTTTTTTTTTTTTTTTTTAAAGATTTATTTTTATTATTGGAAAGGCAGATATACAGAGAGGAGAGACAGAGAGGAAGATCTTCCGTCCGATGATTCACTCCCCAAGTGAGCGCAACGGGCCGATACTATGCCGATCCGAAGCCAGGAGCCTCTTCCGGGTCTCCCACGCGGGTGCAGGGTCCCAAAGCTTTGGGCCGTCCTCGACTGCTTTCCCAGGCCACAAGCAGGGAGCTGGAAGGGAAGCGGGGCTGCCGGGATTAGAACCGGCGCCCACATGGGATCCCAGGCGTGCAAGGCGAGGACTTTAACCACTTGCGCCACCGCGCCGGGCCCAGCTTTAAGCATTCTTAATTTGCAGATACTGATTTGAAAACTGATTATGAAGTTTCAGTGCTTTATGGAGTCAAGTATTATACATATATATAAAGCAGTTAGTATCTCAAGGTGAACTGGAGTGTTGGATTTGTGTCCTTGAACGAGGTGGGTAGCCCTGTGGGCCCAGGATTCCCTGTTGCACTGCACTGCTGTTTGTGGGTTCTTCCCAGGTCCCCATCATTTGTGTCATGCTCCTAATCACACAGTCCCTTGAACTTGCACAGAGTGCACAGCCCTACAGGGTCACCATGATGACTGCACTTTCCCACTCTCGGTATTGTTATTATTTTTCCCTTGCAGGATCACCAGCTTAACCCTGATGACTTTTGATGCAGAGTCAGGATCAGTAACACTGTGTGGTAAAGAAAAATTAGGGCAGATATGTCTCTTTAGGAAAGCAAACAACATTTTAAGCTTGGAAACAGACACTGTCAATAGATACTTTGTTGAATGAACAAATGAGTGGATGAAAATGCAACAAATGAATCTAAACTTCCAACTCCCAGCACCATTTTCTTTCTTTTTCATGTTTTTTAGTTTTGATTATGTTTATATAGTTGATTAGGGTGGGAAGGGTCGAGGGTGAAGAGAAAATCGGTGAGACCATTGTTTCCACATTTGCTTTTTTCTTGTTCCTGTATCTGGGAAAAGGGGAGAGATCTGTATCTGGAGATACAGCCTCCCAGCTGTCTCAGTACCCAGGGATGGGGAACAGCCACCTGACCTCATCTCAGGATTCCCAGTGTGGATCATGCTCTGAGGGTTCAACTCAAGTGATTTCAATAGTTCAATAGTTCTGAGTTGCTGTATGTCTCACCGATCCAAGCATGAGGAAATCCTTTCAAGGTCCATTAGCTGACACAGTCCGCCTTACACTCTCCATTTGCCCAGATATTTGCTGCCAACATCTGGCTAGGGTAGTTGACCAATTTGTTCAGCCCTTCTTCCTCTGCTGTGGTACCAGTTGTCCTCTGTAGGCCACCATGGACTGCCATATCTTTCGCGTTCATCTGATTATGCTGTCCACTGCTCAGGCCCACTGCTGGAGGCCCAACTCTGAAACATGTACTCCATGGTCAATAACAGATCCTATGATTCTCTGCATGGTTGTAGTTCTGAGTTCAGTAGTTAAGTTGGGATCCCCAAAGAAACCTTGTCTGAGGCATTTCCAGACCTGAGTCTTGTGTGTGGTTACCAATACAGAATCCAGCTCTATCTGTCTCCCACATCAGCCTACACACACACCAATAGTTACAATGTGTGGAACAGTTCTGTCTCCAGCCCCGTCTCTTACATAAACCTGTGAGTGCTGTGGCCCAGCCAACACTGCCCACCACACACTCAGCCCTCATGTACACCAGCAGAGCTGTAGCCTAGATGAAGTGACCCCCAATAACCACCACTAGGTCCACCCCCCGCCCTGGTTCCAGTGCTTGCCTATATTTGCAGCAAATTGGTTCAGACCATTCCATGTCCCATTCAGCTCTCATAAATGTCTATTGGTGTTGAAGCCTAACTCAACCCAACTGATTCTACTATCCAGTCCACACTCATGCCAGAGGGTGCCACCAGTTGTCTAGCCAGACACACCCCTATCCCTGTTCTCATGCTCAACAGTGGGAGTTGCAACCCATCAGAGAGGTGCCCACAGTTTCCCTCTGGGTCTATACCCAGTCCTGGATCTTGCACTGTCCAGGTAGTTCTACAGTCCAGAGTAAGAGAATTTGCCAGCTGGTGCTGTGACAAAGCCCCACCAGCCTGCATTTACTCTGGTTTATGCATGCACCAGTGGGTACAATCCTGGCACCATTTTCTACATCACTGATGGCATTTAAGTGTTGATCTGAGCCTGATGTCACTGCCAGAAGTTGTCAAGAATGTACTGAAGTAGTTGGGCATTCCTCTAGATTGCAAACTCTCACTGGGTATTTTGTGATAGAATGGGGGCTACCTGGGGGAGACTCCTAAAGCCTGTGACACACTCCAGCGCTCCTGTCAGCTCAAAAGGAGAAGTGAAGAGTTCTGTACAAGTGACTTTAGCAGAGATACAAGGGCTTCCCAGATCGATATCCAACAAACAGCCAAGGTAATTGATAACTTAAGTTATGATGAGCCACATGGACCTGTGGGCTTTCTTGACAAATGTGAGTTGCTAGTTTTTTGCTTCATGCAAGGAAGAAATCAAAGATAGTACCAGGCGTTCTGTACTTTTCCCCAGCAAAACGAGGGTGTATAGTTTTGCTTGCCCATTTTTTCTAGGAAGGTAATCTTTTTTTAGAGAGAAAGAAAATGTATTCACTATTAATATGTTTCTTTTCTATGTATGCATGTGCTTATTCTTTCATTCACTCCAAAAGCATTGAGAGATTATTATCTGATATAGTGTGGATGACCTGGATCTAGGTCTTGGAATATATACCATGTCTAGAATGCAAAGTGTACCCCATGTTTCTCTTGTTTTAGATATTCCATGGAATATAAATCTCATTTTTTACAGTTTCTACCTTTGCAATGAATTTCTTGAACAACTGATGAGATGCTCATATTCATGGACAGGTTTATACTGGATCTGGGAGTTTTGATCCTTTGGTCTTCTCTTATGCTGTGCTTTTAGGGGGAGGGTGAGTATATTGTTTATCATTAAATGAAAATATTTGAATTACCTGGTATCATGATAGGCAGAGAGTGACTGAAAAAAAGTTACAAATCAGTGTGTCGATATCAACACATTTATAATCTCATCAGTGAAGGAAAACCAGCCTATAATAAATGTGACAAGTGCAATTTGGAGTATGAATATGTGAGCAAAAGTTAATGTAGATATTTTGAGAGTTTGAAGGTATCAGGGTTAGCTCCTTCTTGCGATCTTTCCCTAATCATGTATCCTGAATGTGAGAATGTTAACACATACAAGAAAATATTGACAAAATGTCTAATTGGTAGAGAATAAATAAGTAAAAACAATAGCAAGTCTGAAAATGGAAAACTCTTAGATTTTATTGGAAGTTAAATAAAACTTTAAGGAAGGGTAAGAAATGTAAGCTTGAAATTGGTTCACATTAATTACAAAACAAAAACAGAGCCTCTTACACCCAGTGATTTGCCCCAAATGCCTGTTGTCTCCTTGACTGAGTGTGTATCAGGGCCCATAGGTGAGGCCTCCATGTTGTTAAAGAGTGAGTTTGTCTTCACATAGCAGAAAACATGCATACCAGTGGCTGGAACAAGCAGGAGCGCATGTTGTTATGGCACAGGAAGTCCTGGAGATCAGCAGCATCTCCACAATTGTCTCTGATCCATCTGTTTCCAAGGTGGCCGCCTTGTGTCCTCACACCATGATTTGCAGCAGTGAGAAAATGAAGAGTGTGGCACCCAAAAGAAACCACCCCTTTTGATGATATAGCACAGAAGTTCCCAGAGTCCCTGTAGCAAGTTTTTGTTCACTTCTCAGTGGTGAGGACTCTGTCGTACCCATTACATTTGGCTTCCAGACAAGTGGGTAGGAGTAGGGAGTGAGTTGAATGCCATGGGATGGAAGTAGGTAGGAGAGAAAGGAATATGAAATGAGCGAGAGATGAATACACATTTCCTGCTGCTGGCGGGTTTTAGGGGTGACAACTTAAAAACTCAAGTTTTACTTGAAAGGTGCCTTACCTGTCAGATCAGCTCTTGCTTTCTTGCTGCGTGGAACAAGGGTTTTTGCCCAGAGGGTGATAAATATTTTGAGGTGCTTCCTTGCTGTAGCTTTCTAGGTTTTCACAGAGACATTGATAATATTTCAGATATATAACGTTGAACTGAGCACCTGTATTGAACTAAGCACATTTATGGAGGGTGATGGTGTCCTGAGTATTTTATGTGTTTAATATACAGGTTCTCATTCACTCTTTATCATACTGTAGTAAGACAGGCAGGTACTGTGGTGCTTTTTATTTTACAAATGTAAAAGAAATTAAGGGCAGGTGACATCTCTTAATGATATAATTGGGTGATGAGATAGATAATAGCAGGGTAGTATTCATCCCAGGGTGTCATGGATCCCAAATACCTTGCTTATAGTCACCAAGATTTCCAGCTTGCAAGGCAGATCCATGATCTGATATCATAATTCCCTCTGTGTGGCATATGTATAATGCACATGTTTTTATGATTCTCATGTTTTGAAACTGCCCAGTTTAAATGTGGAAAGTCTTCTCTTTTGGGAGTTAATTGTTCTCTGCCTGATATATATATATATATATATATATATATGTATATATATTGTTCTCTGCCTGTGTATATATATACTGCCTGTGTATATATATATATATCAGGCCTGAAGCTTGCTCAGATATATAAATAAGTATGTTGCTGTGGCTTGAAGGTCTGCTGGCTATATTTCCCACCTCTGCCACTGGCTAGAGTGTGACTTCGAGCAGGTTAGAGTAAAATAAGGGCACTTTAAAAGTTTGAAGAAAATGTGTATTATGGAAAAACTCCACTCAGATTTCCAGTGTAGGTTTGCACCAGATTAGTATTCTGACTTTTCTGTGAATTTTTAAAACACTCTCTTTTCTTTAAGTACCATTTTCTTCTTATGCAAGGAGAAGCTGATGGTATTAACCGAGGGCTTTTTATAGATGGGAACACGGGAGATAGTATGTGTGCTGAGCAGTGTCGGTGTATTAGATGGCTGACAGCTGTTTATGAAAATGATTAAAGTGAAAAAGAAGTAAACACAAAGTGAGATGGGTATTTGATAAGCACTTAATAGATGTTGACTAAGACATGTCCTACATGGACCTCTTCATTTTCAGTGTGCTTGTGTGTTTTCAGTTGCATACAGTCAGATAAAGCTAGGCTTTATCTCCTGTTGGATTTCTCAGTGTGCTAGCAACCACAGCCCCGAAGCCTGTTTTTCATCCACGGCTTTCTCTTTCCATGTCCCTCATCACTTCAAGGGGTTCATGGCAAAACTGCTGCCTTCTCTTAGGTCACAATTAACGAGACGCTGTCTGCAGCAGGAAGAGTAAGTTTGCTTACTTTTTCAAATATGAGACAATGATTGCAGAGGGAGGGTGAGGTGGGAGGATGCGTTAGTGAGCTGAGGGATGCCCCTTTGCACTATGTTCTTCCATTGTATGTGGAATTTTCTTTTGGGTTCTGACATAGTCCACTAAACATAATGCAAGTTGTTAGCAAAACATTTTTCGGAGTGAAGGTTTCTGAATATACTACCCTGGGATGGGGCTGCCCAGTGGCCTAGCCTATGAGAGAGCTTCTTAGAGATTATCCTTCAGAACAACCTAGCAGAGGAAAAAAATTTCTTCATTCCCCAAACCTCCTCCTTTTCTGCAAATCGATTTGCTTCTCCTTAGCTTTCTAGATAGTTTGGGTGATGAATCTCTTAGGTGGATTTTGTTTGGTGAGCTGGGTTTTTGTCTCTAATGCATTTAGAGGTAGAAGGTAGCAGATGAGCTTTGGTGGACATGGGGGCGGCAGTGTCCTAGCTGTCTCAGCCAACAGGGCATTTTTTGTTTAATGAAAAATTTATGTGTGCCGTGTTGCTGTTTCCAATGTGTGACAGTTTCTTTAAATCCACAATCAGTGTTAACTTTTGTTTTGGTTATAATCATCCTGGTCTAATTGTCGGCCAAAAAGTAGCCACAATCCAGAAAGTTGATGTTGGAAATCAGAAAATAAAGGGGCCTTCCTTGTTCTGTGAATGTCTGATAACAATAAACTCCAACCCACAGTTCTGCTTCTCATGAGAATTTAAGTTCCTTTCATCTTTTTTGTGACTTTTAAAAAAGTACTTTCTTTGAAAAGTGAAATGAGAAGGCAAAAACAAGATGGGGAGACAGAGACGAGGGTGTATCTTCCATCCACTAATTCACTCCCTAAGGGACCACAATCACCAAGTCTGGGCCAGGCTTAACAGAGCCAGGAACTTCATGCCTCCTAAGTGAGTGGCAGGGGCCCGATGACTGAAGCTGTGTTCCGTGGCCCTCCTAGACCCACTTGTAGGAAGCTGGCTGAGAAGTGGAGCAGCTGTAACCAGTACTCTGCAGTCTGCAGTTTAACTAGCTGTCCCACAATGCTGGGTCCATCTGTGACATTCTGAGAACATGTTTTGTCTTTCTTGCATCCCTCTCTCTAGGGTGGGTTCTTGCAGCGTCTCCTTCTCACTCCCTACCTTGTGTGCAGTTTCAACACATTTGTCTCTGACAGCCTTTTGTTTTAGTAAGTGGTAGACTGAAAAGAAAAAAAAAAGTCTTACATTGGACCACCTTTTTACCTTTTGATGGGGTCATTTAAAAATGTTTACTTATTCATTTATTTAAAAATCAATTGTAGAGCCATAGGGAGAATCAGAAATAGAGGAAGACACACAGAGAGAGAAAGAGAGCTTGTAATAATCTTTAATTCTGACGTAGTTTAAGAGACATACCTTAAGCGGGTGCTTAGTCTAAGATACCACTTAAGAGCACTAATTATGACAGATACCTATATGAAATGATCATAGAAGAAATGGAAAGAGGAATGTAGAAATTGTTGATGTTACTACCCCACAATTTTTGGCTTGTTAATTGTAAAACTGTAGCAGAGAGGGGACTGTGTTCAGTCCTTTTCCTGATTCCAGTTTCCTGGTAACGTAGACCGTGGGAGGCAGCAGTGATAGTTTCAGTACTGCGGTTCCTACCACCAATATAGGAGAACTTGGATGGAGTTGGTGGGTTCCGGCTCCGAGTCTGAGCCAGTCTCAGGGATTGTGGCACTGAGGATTGAGCCAGTGGACAAACATGCTCTCTGTGTCTGTATGTTTTTGCGCCTCAAATAAATAAATGCTTTTATACATGCTTTTCTAGAAAGTTCAGCATGTTTTCTTAAGAAAATGCTTTTAAAGCGCAAAGAAAAAAAAGTCACCCATATCCTTATAATCTCATTCTTTTAGTCATGTCGGGGCAGGATCACATATCTTACAGAGTATTTCCCAAACTGCTTTCTGCTTACTTTTACTTCAGTTCGAATCGACTCATCTATAGCCATACAAACTATTAGAGGAAATCCCTTTTTAGGATGCATGCCGTACTTGAGTCAATAAATAGGATGATGACCCGCATTGTGGTCTGCTGCTGACTCTGGCATCCCACATGGGTGCCACTTCATAACCTGGATGTTCTGCATTCCATGCAGCTCCCTGCTAATGGCCTGGGAGAAGCAGTCGGGGAGTCACACATGTTTGGGTCACTTTCCCCTCTGTTGGGAGTCCTGGAGGAAGCTCCTAGCTCCTGACTTCTGCCTGGCCTAATGCAGGTGGCTGAGACCATTTGGGGATTGAATCAGCAAATGTCACATCTGTGTCTTTCTTTGGGCCTCTCACTCTCCCTAACACTTTCCAAATAAGTAAATCTTTGACAAAAGAAAGAAACTGCATGAATTTTGGAGAGTGAGACGTCACAAGAGAGAGACCTTCCATTTACTCCCAGTGTAACTCTAGGCAGTTTACCCTAATATCCTGATTTTCAGCAGTAATCTAAAGGAAATGATGCTTAATGGCTAATTCTGTGCATTTGAAATGATACACACAGAGCATTATACTATAGTGTAAGTAAAGTAGGAGATGCTCCGAAAACAGGAGTATCGTGATGGTCTTGCTCACCCGTCTTTGTTGTCCGTGTTCCTGGATGTTGAGTCTGGCTTAGTGTTTTTTCAGCCACACAGAATTCACCCTGCTTCTTGTTTTGCCATTCTTCCAAGTACCTTAGGCGATGACCAAGTCTGCTTTTGTCGCTGGTTTTGGAGGACACATTAGCCACTCAGTCTGAGCACACTGAAGGATCTTTCTTTTAGATTTGGTAATCTTTTGGAGATTTACAAGTTCTCTTTACTTTCTTGATAGTAACTTATAGACAGTGAAGTTTCACTCTATTACAAAATATTTACCTTCTTTCCTTTAAGTCTCTGTTTCCTAGCATGGAATTTACTTCCATTTTTTTTTCTTGTAATTAATCAATCCTTCTCATTCCTGGCTCCCTTTTGCACATCCATCTTGCTTTTTCTCTGTCTCCTTTCCATGATTTCTTTCTGTTGAAACTTCTTTCCAGAGTCTTCCATGCCCTTATTTTTGTGTGATTCTTCTGCTTGCTTCCCCCCAGATGATATATTCTCCTTATTTGAAAGAAAACATCATTTGTTTCCTAGCATCTAATCTGAATAACAGTGAAATGTTTGTTTAAAATTAATGCTTTGAGCAAAGAAGCCTCTCTGTTTACTTGACTTGCAATATTTTAATATTTAACATGCTCTGATGTAAAACTTGTGGAAGAAAAATCTCCCGGTGTGAGCTGGTTGTATAACAATTTACATTCAGCTGCAATATTTTATTTGCTATAATTACTCACTGACAAAACAGGGAATGAAAATGCAAAACTACAAAAATGCTCTCAATTTGCATTTTATTTTGGAATGTGAAAACTTTCTAGTTCTTTAGGGAGAGAATTTGATAAAGGGAAACCAGCTTGGGCACATCTATGCAAATGAGTTTTTCAGCAGTGAGACTCAGTCCAAGAGGAAACTGTGGAGCTTCTAGAGTTGTTTAAAAAAAAAATGAGGGCTGCATGACGTGGACTTAAGGTGGGAGGGCAGGACCGAGCACGCTCTCTCTACTGCATAGCCTCCCTGTGATCTTACGTAGGTCCTTTCACTTGTGGCATCTGGGAAACTACTCTTAAACCATTGAAGTTTCTTAGATGAAAGGTAGGATTCCACTGGGCTCTTGTTAGAAAGTGTCCAACCCTGGCCCTCTTTCCCCTTCCAGTTATTGTCACTCTTGAAAGCGGTAAGTTTCAATGGGATTGTGGGTCTGAATGGAGCACGACAGCCAATACTTGGACATTACACGTATGGCATCTGAAAGCTTTTCCGTCGGTTTCTGCTGCTCTGAAAGGCCCCAAGAGACAGGGAGCTGTCCTCTCTGAGATAGGTATGCTTCTGCATCCAGGTCTCCACTCCTTCCCACCCCCCGCACCCTCGCCTCATTTAAGGTATGAAAAGGGAAATGCATTTTTGCACCTGAGAATTTTAATCAGGCTACTACAGTGGGGTGTGTGTGTGTGTGTGTGTGTGTGTGTGTGTGTGTGTGTGTTTCCTGGAAAGAATGAATTAGAGGGAATCCAAGTAAGATTCTTCTTTTTGATGAAATATAAAAGCTCTCCTCAGTAAAATTTAACCAGAACCCCACCCCCCCGCAATTTTTTTTATATTGGTATACATGCAGGACAAAAGGTTGTACTGCATGATTTTTAATCGGAAAATGGCCTAGTCTTCATTGTGTCATTATAGTTCAGAAACTGACTTTTCTGCTACTAAATTATCTTGTTCATAAATGTGCTACAGTTTTCGTACAGGTAGTATACTTTCATGAGAAACTATGAAAAGGCGGGAATGGTTGATATACATTTCAATATTTCTGGAACATAAAATAGTTAATGCAAAGAATTAATCATTATATAAACCACATGTTCTCAGGATTTCAGGAAAGCTCTTAGAAATATAAAACCGTGTTATGTGGCACAAATTTAAAAAAGAGAGTTTTCTCCAAGCAGTCAATAACACAGGATTTAGTGATCCTTCCTTAGTCCACAAGTATTGATTTTGTGATCTAAATTCATTTTAATTTGAGTTTTTGAGTTTTAGATAGCTAGAAAGTTGACTTTTGAATTGAAGAATTTCTTTCCTTGCAAAGAAACATTTCATGTAACAGAAGCTTGGATTTCCATGAATATTTTATTTTTTAGTACTATTTGTAGTTTCCTTCATTCTCTTCACTTCTGTTTAGCGGTTGAGGTATTATTGAGGCTCCCTAAAGTCAATACCATCCCTTTCTATTGTGATATTTTTGCCATTGTAAGGCATTAAATGAATACAAATTTTGCCCATGCTTGTCTGTCAAAGCAAAAAAAATTATGAAATCAATATTACATCTATGAATTAATGTCCCATCCTGCAGGACAGTCAACGGGAGTTGCAACCAACCTAGGAGAGAATGAAGGGACAAGAAACACGAAGAATGGACAGCATGACAGTATGTCTGATCAAGCTGTCAGTTTATTGATTTCAACTGAGGGTTTTTATATTCTTCAGTAACTAAGGTTCAGGGAGGAAAGGAGAGACTGGGATGCAAGCCATGGTCTCAAAGACTGATTGTTCTTGAGCAGCCACCATATCAACAATAGTAACCACCATATCAACAATAGTGTAGTTAACCAGTAACAGGATGTCGGCAGGTACAGCATAAATCACATTCTGAAACAGTTGCTAGAAACAATTGAAGCTCAGCATGTGATTAGTTTTATAACCTCTTTCCCAAGCTTCTAGCCAACCGGGGGTTTTCCACTATCCCATAGGTCTATATTCAAAATGGCTTCAGTGTGGCTATAGTACACGGCTCCTGACAAATTAAAGTTGATCTGTGAAGCCTGTAAGTAGTATTGTAGACTTGACGTGTAAATAGTTAAGTTGAATGAAGGGAAGGAATTTTGTGGCTATACCACATAGAGTCTTGAAATAGAAAAAGTAAACCAGTAAGAACTGGGAAGAAGCTATCAGCAGTTCTCACTGCTGAGCTGCAGGATCACAGAATGTTCTGCTGTTCTTTCCAGCTGCCTGAATTTCTTGTTCTCTTGCTGTCTTCGCCTTCAGTAAGTCAGCTTGTATTTGTAACTTGTGGTGTCTTTCTACCATGATCTCTAAGCACTTGCCACTTAGTAGCTCAAACATATCTTGAGACATTTTGTCCAACATTTTTCTGTCTTCTCTTCCCTCTTGAACTTGGAAACTTTCTCAGAATTCTTCAGGTTGCATTGTTCCTAGCAGCCACTAGAATGGATAGAGATGCCTGAGGTAGATGATTTTTTTTTAAAATATATGTTTATACATAACAAGTTCAGGAAAGAACTCTGAAATCCCAGTAGATGGAGCATCTGTGAAAGGAGAAACAGAAAAGTTTTATGATAGTAAAATATTGATGACATAAAGTTTGTCATTTTAACCATTTTGAATATTTCATTGATTGATACTGCCTACCCTCAGAATGTCCAACGTCATTTTCCATTTGCAGAACTTTCTATCATCTCAAAGAGAAACTCTGCACCCGTTACACAGAAATGACCCATTTCCCTTCTTTCTCCAGCCCACAGTAAACTCATTTGTACTTCAGTATTTCTGTGAAATGGACTCATCACTCCCTGTCCACTTCCTGTGAGGTTTTATCAGTTGTATCCATATGATAACATGGATCAGAATTCCAGAGCTTTCTAAGACTGAATTATTAGCATGTATGAATGTATCACATTTTCTTTCTTCAGGGAGTTGCTTCACACTGGGCTGTGCAGAGTGTAAAGGCATTGCTCGGTGGCATGAGAGGATTTTAATAGAGCGGGCCAAATTCATATTCCAGAACTCAAAAGTGTCTCACTTCCTAGTAATGTGAACGTAGGGATTTTTATTCAACTCCTTTCTATCTTTGATATCTGTTGTGCAAGCATAGCAACACCTTTTACAATTTGTTAAACATTTTATGTGGAATAGTTGCTGCAGGTGCTTATTGTGGCACATAGTAGGGAAGGCAAATTTCATTTCTTCCTTGCCTTTGATTTTCCTACCTCCAGAAACAGAGATCCTCCTCCTAGTAATTCATCCCCAGAGGCTCCTCCACAGTCAGGACTGGCTTGGGTCTCCCTCATGGGCAGCCAGGACTCAATACCTGAACCCTCCTTCCTGCTACACAGAATGCATATTAGCTAGAAGATAAAATTCTAGTGGGAGTCAGGACTTGAACCCCAGCACACCCGTATAGGATGTGGGTGTCCAGGCATTAATCCTTCTACCAAGTGTCCACTGTCTTTGTGATGGATTTGAATATGATTGGGCTGAGCAAGGTATTGTCCTTTCCACATCTTAAAGCCACCATTCTCTGCGTATGTCTGGATGTTGTCTCTTTTGTCCTTCTTGGCCAACAGATTGGAAACTTTGCTGAGTCCTCGGAAACCACCTGTTCAGTATCTTCAAAGCTGCCAGAGAGACTGTGGGGCAGGCAGTGAGTGCAAGCTTCAGAACCACATCTGAGTCAGGCTTCCCACTTCTCTCTACCGTAGCTGGATGATGTTTGGCAAGCTTCTTCCTGTCTTTCAGTCAAAGCATCCGTCTCTACAGACAGATGATAAGCTTACCCTCCAACATACTGGTTGCCAAGACTGAATTCAAGGAGCTTTTCTGAAAGCCTTGCAGTTTTTGCCGTGAGCCGAAGGTTCAGAAAATGTTGCTTTCCTATCTGTCTCCTTCTCCCAATTTGCAATATCATGTTTTTTTTTTGTTGTTGTTGTAACTGATAAAGCAATTAAGTTTTATGCAGCATAATTTTTGTGACGGAGAAATTGGCCTGAAGCCTCAGGAATAAGCCTGAGAATCCTAAGGAAGAGGGGAACGTTTCCATGTGCATTTGTCACTTAGCATTTCTGGCTTCAGCAGTTGAGTGGTGTTCTGTATATAGTCTGTATGGGTAGACAGTGTTTGGCAGGCATTTTTGTGTATGCTGACATAGGAGGCACATGGCAAGGAGAGGCTCATTGGAGGTGTTATTTTCTGCACTCAACACCAAGGCTCATAGGGAGGTTGCTACAGAGACAAATAGCTTGACAATACCCATCTATTTGTTGGCTCCCCAGATGCCTAGAATGGCTGGGGTTTTGCCAGTTTGAAGTTGAGAGCCTGGAAGCTCAGTGCAGCTTTCCCACATGGGTGAGGAGCCCAGTGACTGCAGCCATCACCTACTGCCTCTCGTGGCGTGCGTCATCAGGAAACTGACGTTGAAAGCAGAGCCATGTCTCAGAGTCAGGTGCTCTCAGGTGGGATGGCAGTTACTGCAGTGGGCATCCTCACTAATGTACCATACAGCTGCCCTGATAATCAAGAAGCCTTGGCAAGCATCTGTTCTCGGTGCTGTAGGAATTCATAATGAGCTGAACATCCAAATATGAAGCATTAAATTGTAAACTGTTGCTAGAAATAATGTTTTTATTTTCCAATTTCTTCATGTTGCAGAATTTCTTAATATCGGGAAATATATAAAGATTTATTCTTATTTTTATTTTGAAAGATAGATTTTTTTTTTGTAGAGAAAAGCAGAGATAGAAAGAAGCTCTTCATCCACTGATTCACTTTGCAAATGGCTGCAATGACCAGAGCTGAGCTGATATGAAACTGAAAGCCAGGAAATTACTCCAGGTCTCCCATGTGGGTGCAAAGGCCCAAGGACCTGGATTATCACTGGCTGCTTTCCCCAGCCCTAAGCAGAGAAATTGATAAGAAGTAAAGACTGGGACTCACACTGGCACCCATATGGGATGTGGGTGCCACAGGGTGAAGGATTTGCCTATGGTGTCACTGTGCCATTCCCAAAATGAACATGATAGCATAAATAAGTAAATAAATAAATTGTTTTAAATTAAGGAAACTGTGAAAAAACCAACACAGAACAAAGAAAATGTTAGAAACGTGTGATACCTCACAGTTTCTTTTACTGAGGATTTATATTATTTCTGTCTGGTAAGCAGAGCGATGATATGAAGTGTTAAGGGGAAGATATATTAGTGGGCATTTTACAGAAATGGGTCTTTGAATAGCTGATGAATATTTGAGAGATTCCCCTTCTTGGAATTCAGAGACAGGGGTATTAAATGAGAAGCATGACTCTGTAATCTCCATGTTGGGTTAAAAAAAATCTGATCATAGGAAATCTTAGAATACATTTAAGAACAGAATTTTTTGAGGGCTGTTTGATGCAACAAAACATTTGATGTACCAAACTGCTTGTTAAGAGAATGAAGAAATAAAATTATGATTTGTGCTTATTATAGAATGCTTATAATTGTAAGAACTAATTAAAATCTAGAGCACTGTTATAAAATACAGGTATAATATGAGCAAATGTGTAATTTTTTGGTAGCCATTATCAAAACAAAAAAATCTATTTTACTTTTTTAAAACCAAAAAAGAATTTGATGTTGATTTCAATATACTTTTCATAATTGAAAGTATTATCATTTGAATATGTCATCAACAGAAAGTTATTAATGCCATGTTTTGCATTTTCTTTGTACTCTCTTGAAAACATTTTACACTTGCAGTACATTCAAAATCAGATGCTAAATTTCCATTGAAAATTGATCTGTATTTGAGTTTCACAAAATGTGCAGCTGACAAAACAGTCATATAATCAAAATGTTTTAAAATAAGTGAGTAAAACGTCAGTGTTTAAATTAATTAAAAGCAAATTAAAATTAGGAATTCATTTGCATTAAGCATATTTCATATTCTCAGTAGCCACATTGGGTAGCAGGTTTTTTGTTGAACCTGCTCTGTCCAGAGCTGCACATAGTTGCACAAGTAGTTTTCAAAAGCATAATCCAGCAAAATAAATAATACAAAGATGCAGAAACAGAGAAGGAGAGACGGAGAGGGAGAGAATCTTCCATCTGTTCAGTCCCCAAATGGCCTTGTTGGCCTGAGCTGGTCTGATCCAAAGTCAGGAGATTATTCCCTGTTTTACATGGGTGTAAGAGCCCTGGGATGCTTTCCCAAGTCATAAGCATGGAATTGAATTGGAAATGGTGCAGCCAGGATTTGAACCTGTGAAGCTTAGCTTGCTACATCAGCACCAGAACCTAGAGTCTCGAACTTATCATGAGGATAGAAAGAAGTAACCTGTCCTGCCCATTACCAGCAAAGCTCAAAGGGTTTCTTCTGCCCACTGCTGGTTTCTTGACCAGTTAGGAAACATCTGGACAATCCCTGTACCCCACATTTGAATGTGTGGCCAGGATTTTACCAGACTTGGATGGTGTCATGCCCTTCTGAGTATTTTTTGTTTTATCTTGAGAAGGTTAGATAATTTATGATTCTGGCCTTCTGATTGGTTTTGTCCCCACTCTGATTGATTGACACCTGCTATTCTGTTCTTCCCCCAGATTGTGCTTAGAAGACATTTGGAGCCCTGCTTTAAATAAATCCTGGTATTCTCATTATCTTGTCCACGTGGGCATTGTTCCATGTCAGACAAAAACTGAGGCTGCCATTGTCATGGTTTCCCTGTGATATAGCATACAGTTTGAGAGGCAGTACAGCAAAAGGGGAGTACTGTAGAGTCGAATAGAATTGGTTTTAAATCCAGCCTGCAAATCACTATCTCTGGTGCTGGCAATGTGGTTCAGTGGGTAGATATGCCTGATTCCTATATGGGTATGAATTTGTGTCTAGGCTGCTCCACTACTAACAGAGTTGCTAATGGCTTGGGAAAAGTAGTGGAAGGTACCCAAGTGCATGGGCCCTTGCCATCCGTGTGGGAGACCCCAAAGAAGAAGATCCTGGATCCAACATGCCGAAGTCCTCAATGTTGTGGCCATTCAGGAAGTCAACCAGGAGATGGGAGGTCTTTGTCCCTTTGTAACTCTTTCATAGAAGTGACCTTTTTGTTTTGTTGAAGTTGCTAGTTGTGGGATTCCTAGATACCTTTTGTGTCTGTGAAAGATGAATTAATAATTATGCTTATCTCACAGGGTTATTGACAGAATTAAATGCGTGAATAGAAGTAATTGCTGTATAAATGTTACCTGCTATTTCATATTTGTGATTGGACACCTCATTCTAGTTGTCATGGTTTCATTGCCCACACACAGCAAATGTCCCTGAAGAACCAGGGTAACCTGACATAGCAGTTCATGCCAGGTGTTGTCTTAGGAACTGCACACAAAAAGCTTACTTTCTAGTCTGTTGTCTGGCTTGCCATTATTTGCTGTGATTCACTCTGTAAGGACATTGCTTTGAATCAGTGGCTAGAATTTTGAAAGCAAACACGATTTTATTTTATTTTATTTGCTTTTTTTGGGGGGGGGGGAAGTTAACATGGCCTACTTACAACTCTGTGATTAAAGCATGCTTGGCTAATGTTGTCTATAACATCATCAGTTACAGGCACACTGAGTCACTTGCCCCTGGGGCAGAGGATATGATAAATGGCCTCAGAAGAACAACATGATAGCAACGTGGAAGGCATCTCAATCTCTCTGAAATTTGTTTTCCCTTCTAAGATGACCCAAGAGCAGAATGAGCCCTTCTAAGTTGGAGGGCAGAAGCACTGGGCCCTGGTGACCAGACATTGTAGAATAGGAGAGTGACTTCCGGCTCAGGTTTAATGTGTCCACCAAAAATCAGATCCACATTAAATCTCTTTGTTGAAGTTTAAAGAGGATGGAAACATGCATTCTGCCATGGTGTTTGTAGGTGAGTCGTCTGAGAGTTTCAGAGAGGCTGTGGGGGCAATCAAATGTGGTGGTACTTTCGAAGGAAATGAACAGAGCAGGGCCGGGACAAGCCTGTTCTTTTCCACTGTGTGATATTTGTGTTGCCTGGAGGCTCTGTGGAGCTTCTCGCCAGTGGCAAGCTTCGGTCGTCAGCAGATCTCATTTCATCTCTTCTCTCTGCTCTTCTATTTTTCTTTCTTTTTTCTTTTAAGATTTATTCATTTTTATTGGAAAGTCACATTTTACAAAGAGAAGGAAAGACAGAGAAAGATCTTCCGTCTGCTAGTTAACTTCACAAATGGAATAGCTGGAGCTGAGCCAATCTGAAGCTAGGAGCCAGGAGCTTCTTCGGGGTCTCCCACGTGTATAGGGTCCCAAGGCTTTGGATAGTCCTTGACTGCTTTCCCAGGCCAAAAGCAGGGAGCTGGAAGTGGAAGTGGAACAGCTGGGACATGAACCGGTGTCCATATAGGATCCCGACACTAGCCACTAGGCTACTGTGTTGGGCCCAGTACATTTTCCCCTTCCCTGTCCTCCCCCACCCCCTTCCTTCCTTTTATTTATTTTTTTTAAAGATTTATTTGTTTTTATTTCAAGGCAGATTTGCAGAGAGGAGGAAATGTATAGACAGAAAGTTCTTCCATCCACTGGGTCGCTCCCCAAATGGTTGCAACAGCCAGAGATTAGCCTGTTGAGCCATGACATCAGCCCTCAGAGTCAACACTTTGACAATGGGATTGCACTCAGCCTCTTGAACTATAAAAAAAAATCAATGTTGGGCCTAGTACAATAACTCCATCGGCTAGTCCTTCAACCGCAAGTGCCGGCATCCCATACGGATACCGGTTGCTGCTCTGGCTGCTCTGCTTTTCATCCAGGTTCTTGCTTGTGGCCTGGGAAAGCAATCAGTGATGGCCCAAAGCCCTGGAACTCTGCAGCTACATGGGAGACCCCGAAGAAACTCATGGCTCCTGCCTTCAGATTGGCTCAGCTCCAGCTATTCTGTCCTCTTGTGAAGTGAATTAGCAGATGGAAGATCTTTGTGCCTCCTCTCTACAGATTTGCCTTTCCAATAAAAATAAATAAATCCTTTTAAAAAAATCAATGTTTCTATAAACTACCCAGTCTGTGCTATTCTGTTATGGCAACAGAAAATAGACGAAGATGTATACCCGTCTTTTAACATGCAGGGAATTCTTAGCAAAATGTCACTCTGCAAATGCAATCTCTTCTGTGTGTTGAAGTCGGTTACCTTCACACCTGCAGCTCCAGCACATAAAAGTGAGCCCTTAATATTCAGTGGATATGCTGAAAATATCCCTGTTTATATGCTCAATTTCCTAAAATCACATAACCTTTTGTTATCTTGTAGTACATAAAAGGGATGGTTGGATCTGAGAAAGCTGTTTACTAAGTCCGATAAGTCACAGAGTTCCATTTAGAGCACTTATGCCCTGCATGGCAATGCGTTGCGGAGAGGAGACTTGTAGCTGAAAGCACAGAATGGATTGTATTGAATAGTCTGAAGACCATGTGGAAATTTTAAAGTGGCTACTAACCCTATTCTTTTTGTTATTTATTTGAAAGGGAGAGTTACAGAGAGGGGAGAAGAGACAGACAGAGATCTTCCATCTGCTGCACAAAAGGCTACAACAGCCAGAGCTGACTGAGGCTGAAATTCAGAGCCAGGAGCTTCTTCCCCATCTCCCATGTGAGCCACAGGGGCCCAAGTATTTGGGCCATCTGCTGCTGCTTTCCCAGACACAATAGCAGGGAGCTGGATAGTAAATGGACTTGAACTAACATCCATATGGCATACTAGTTTTGCAGACAGGAGGCTTAACCTACTACACCACAATGCAGACCCCAAGGCTTATTTTTTATTTATTTAAAATTTTTAACTATATTTCTCTCCCCAACCTCCTTTTCTAATTTTTATTTTTAATTTTGAATTTTATGGTACAATTCTGTGAAGTCTAGATTCTGACCCCTCCAATTCCAAACCCTGATTTCCCCCTTATTGTTACAACAGTATAGTCTTTCATAAGGAGTTATAATTCCATCAGTGTCATCTGACATTGCCGGTACAGACAGTCCAGCAATGTCAGATATATCCAGCAGTTTCATTGGGAGTCCATATTTGATTTGGAAGTAGGGATGCGTGTTGCATTGTATCTTCACATCTGGATATGGTTGTCTGTACTGCGCCATCGCTATACACTCACTTACGTTAGAAACCATGAAAGAAAGTCAACAGCAGGTATGGAGCTAAAACAACAATGACAAAATTATAGCACCATGGAGTCAAAAAGGTGCACTGCTGAACAACCAACAGCCAAAAAGAAAATGCAAAAGCCTTTTGGGTAAAGTGATGCTACTGTGTGAGCCAGTGATGAATTTGACAATAGAAATGAAATGAAAATGAAACACAAAGCATCAAAATACATGGGATGCAGCAAAATCGGTGTGCAAAGGGTTATTGAACTTAAAATGTGCACAATGGCTTCCTTATATTAGAGAGAACACAAGGTATTTGCCCTTTTGGTTTTGACCTATTTCGCTGAGCATAATGATCTGTAGTTGGGACTATCTAGTTGCAAATGACGTAATTTCATTCTTTCTAATGGCTGAGTAATATTCTGTGGAGTAGATGTACCGCAGTTTCTTTCACCACTCCTCTTTGGATGAACATCTGCATTGTTTTCATGTCTCTGCTATTGTAGATTGTGCTGCTGTAAATATAAGATTACAGATCCCCTTCTCATAAACAGTTTTTATTTCCTTTGGGTATATTCCTAGGAGCAGGATAGCTGGGTCACATGGCAGGTTTATTTGAAACTCTCTAAGCACTTTCCATACTGATTTCTATAGTAGTTGCACTCAGAGTTTATTTTTAATAGTTGAAACCTCTGATTCCTATACACGATACTGGCTTGCTTGGTTGATTTGCTATTTGACCCCTTCCCGACCTGTTATGTTAACATGTACTGGATATTTCCTACTTAAGTGTCTTTTCTGAGCCCAGTTCTGTTTGTCCTTCCCTCAACCCTCCAAAATGTGTGAACAAGTCCTAGTGTTCATGAAAGTAGAGAGATAATGGGGTTGCCCAGAGATATCCATACAGACTTTCCTCAGGTGCTGTGCAAGCCTCTAAGATGACTTGTTGGAGCCTGTTAAATTCTACCTGGTAAACGTGGGAGGTACTCTGGGTGTGTGGAGGGGAGAAGCAGGGTAGTCTGTGCATGTGTCATCGCTAATCACTGCATTAACAGCTGGCTTGTCCATGCTCACTGCATTGGTTGCTGTTATGTCACACATCCACCTGTTTATTGAATATCCCATGTTTGCCTAAATTCAACATTTGATTTTGTAGAAGACTCAAATGGGTCGTGAGAAGGATGGTAAAAGCTTTTAAAAGACAGTGTCATTTAGTAAATGAAACATGTTAAACTGGAGGAGCATCTTGGTTAAATGGTTCTTTTATGTTAGACACGTGTTCTTAATTTATATATACCACTCAATGCACATTTAGTGTTCAGCACTTAGGAAATGGCAGGCAGGAAGGCAAGGTAAATCTGTATAGCTAGAAATAAAATGATGGGAGAAATAATGATGGAAGAAAAACATTTTTAAAAGACCTTAGCCTTGGCTCTTTGCATGCTGGCAAAAGTTGGAGTTGGTCCTAGAAATGTACAGGGTCTCCATGCCCACCCCTGCTCTGAGTGGTAGAGCAACCGAGCCAGCTACTGCCTGTGATCTCTGTTTAGATGCTCTTTGTCTTACCATCCCAGCCCTGCTGTCTTCCACACATGTTCCTCCTTGACACTTTTCCATTTCGCTCTTCAGTAGGCACTGAGAAACCATCTTATTCTCCCATTTCCTCATTCCCGTGTTCATGTTTATCTGTTCTGTTTCTCATGTATTCCTCAAATATCTCTGTTGTTTTCCAATTTGGATGTGCATGTCTTTTCTGAAGAAAGGCATAAAAGGAGGAAATGAAGGAAAGAGAAGGATTTCTCTTAAAAAAATTATTCAAATTTGAAAGAGAGATGGGGAGAAAGAAGAAGAGGAGGGGAGAGGGACAAAAGGAATGAGAGGTAGGGACTGTTGATGGGAGCAGCATGTGTCCTCTGCTGGCTGCCCTTGGAGCTGGGCCCGGCGGGAAGCAGGAGCGGAGATGCAGTCCAGTTCTCTCATGAAGTGGCAGGGACCTCGGTGCTTGAGGCACCACTGATGTCTGCCAGAGTCAACATTAACTGGAAACTGGAGTCGGGTGTTTGAACTGGGAATCCTACTTTGCCCTGCATTGTGGCATGTGGGTGTTTAACTGCTATCCAGAGACTGCTCCTTTTGTTTATGTCTACTTATGGTAAAAAAGAGCAACCAAAAATTCATTAAAGTGTCATAATGTGCTCATTTTAAATGCACACCAAAAATGGTTTTGTTTGTGTTGTTCTATAACAGATACCTATACGTTTTCCTGTTGCAAAACTGGAAGTATTTAATAGAATGCCTCTACTTTCCTCTTCCTTTTTCTGTGGTCATCTTAATTTTTGTGGTGTGTGGTGTGTGTGTGTGTGTGTACGTGTGTGTGTGTGTGTTTCTGTTTTTCCATGGCCAATGCTGAGAATAAAGAAAAAGTAGAAAAGAACTTGGGTCAAAGTAATAGCAGTTGATTGACTTCTTACCTTGAGATTCCTAATTGACAAATGTAAATAAGATAATAGTTAGTGAATTTAAATAAGGTGATAGTTTGTGACTCTAGACTTTTTGCCCTCATGAGCTCACAAGGTTCACAGGGCTTGGCAAGAAACATCTTTCCAGTTTCTTCTACTGCTTACATTTCAATAATCTGAAAAGGAGGTAAGGGGACCTGGGATAGGACCTTTGGTTTTCGTAGTTCATTGTTAAGAGGAAAGTGGATGAGATGCGAGACTGGAATTAGATCCACAATACGGATTTAAATCTCATTTTTATCACGTTACTGTTTTGTGATCATGTGCCAGCATACTCACGTATTCTCTGTGCTCTTGGTTTTTAATTGGTAGGTCAGTTTCTGCGGTCCTGTATCATAAAGTTCTTGTCTCTATTTTTTCCTGATCTATACCCATCTTCATCACTTACATAGCTGATGATGAACTTAACCAAGGGTTGCTGACAATACCAAAGGGTGAAGGGAACACCATTTGCATACAGGCTCAAGTTGCTGAGTGCTGGCATTCATGCTGGAAAAGCTCCGAATGAGGTTCCTGGATTTGTGTAGGCTGTAAGAGTTCTTTCTTCTTCCTAGAACTTTGAAGCAGTTTTCTCAAAATTTCCTTTAATGACTTTGGATGATGATTAGTGAAGGACTTAAACCCTTTTTGTCTAGCTCATAAAAGATGGCTCATCTATCAAGATGTAATTGTTCTCTTGCAACTAAAGAACTGTCAAATCCTCCCTTATTCAAGAAACCCATATTTTTGTGATTTTAAAGCTTTACTTTTGCTGCAAAATGTCCTCTGGGTTTGCAAAGCAGCACATGTAATCAGTGTTAAGTCAAAGGAAAAAAATATCAATTTAGCTGGTTTTGACTTCAACAGTTAAGGGAAAATTGAGAGTGTTAGATTTTCGATACGTAGTTCTGCTTCACAACTTGAGGGTTCAGTGCATGTTAGAGTGTCGTTCACTGTTTCACCACATTGGCCTGTCATTTGAATTATTCTGTGTCAGTATTTTGAAGCTGTAAAATCAACCAAGTAATTAAATAGGCTGCACATTGCTCCACTTCAAAGGCATTCCACTCTTTAACACATCATATACTAATCAGCTGGCACAGACTTTTTGTGTTGAATGTTATGTCACAAGTTTAGACATGAAAAGAAATCACAAGTTTCTTATTAGTCCCAAGTTTATAGACAAGCAATGAATATTAGTCATGGATTTTGGAGGGACAAAGGAATATAGATATTTAATTCATATATGTACAACATACATAGAATATGTAGACATGCAGTAATAGACAGGTGTTCAGAGTTCTGAGGTTGAAAAAGTAGGCCCGACGTGATAGCTTAGTGGCTAGTCCTTACCTTGCACGTCCGGGATCCCATATGGGCTCAGGTTCTAATCCTGGAGGCCCTGCTTCCCATCCAGCTCGCTGCTTGTGGCCTGAAAAAGCAGTGGAGGACAGCCCAATGCTTTGGGTCCCTGTACCCATGTGGGACACCTGGAAGAGGCTCGAGGCTCCTAGTTTTGGATCGGTGCAGCTCCAACTGCTGTGGCCACTTGGGAAGTGAATCATCAGACGGAAGATCTTTCTTTCTCTCAATCCTCCTCTGTATATCTGACTTTGAAAAAAAAAAAAAGGCATAAAAAAGTGTGTAAGACAGAGTATGGTGTTTATTTTCTAGGCATACTAAATTCATATTTCACCCTGATTGTGTGCTAGCTGGCAGCTTTAGAAATATCTTAAGTTTTACTAATCCTTAATTTTCTCATATGTAAAATGGAATTAGTACTATCAGTCTTACCTCATAAAAAATAGAAATAAATTATATGTAATTAAGTGTCCGCCACAGTGCCAGAAACAAAACACGTGTTGGAGAAAGTTAAAAGTCTTAGGGATGTCAACCAGCTAATGACAAGAGTTCTTTGCCTTCATTATCTGCTCACTCGAAAGTATATTAATCTAAGTGCCATGGATTTCACATCCCAGGGGAACATGGCCGCAGGAAAGTGGACATGTCTTGGCTGACTCAGTTGATGATATCGTTGTTTATACCTGACTTATTTTAGCCCACGTCTGTGTAGCATCCAGATATTGTTAGTCTTGTTTTTAATCTTCCAAAGTGGAACCGATGTACCGAGTACCAATTGACAATGAAATAAATGGTTGCTGTTGCAACTTGGAAATTTCCGGTCTGACCAACCCACGCTTCTCAAGGATGGATGGGTTCGAATAAAGAGGAAATAAATTCAAGAGCATAGACATTCCATGTTCTTCATCCTCTCTGGCCCAGGACGTAATGCTTGGCACTAAGTAGTAGGTGCTTAGGGCAGCAGTAAGAGAAATATGTGATAAAAGCAGCTTTCCTCTTTGACAAATGGTGTTTTCAAAGTTAAATTTTGTCAGCCGTAGTTTTATGTTGAATTATGCTCCTTTAAAAAATGATATGTCATAGTCTTAATGCCTAGTGCCTTGGAAAATGTGACTCTGTTCTGGAGATAGCATTGTTAAAGAGGTGATCAAGTCAAAAGGAAGTTGTTAGTCTGGGTTCTGATCCAACATGACTTGTGTCCTTATAGAAAAAACAATGATGCAGAGACAAACAGGGGACATTATGTGAAGAGGCGCAGTGAGAGTGGGGCCATTTACAAGCCAATGAGAAATGTGGAAGAATACGCTTGCAGCACAGGCTTTAGAATATTGAACTTGGATGTTTGTACTCCACAACTATGGAAGAATAAATGTTGTTTATGACACCCCTCTGTGACACTTTGTTATGGCTCTCCTAGCACACTAATCCAATTCTGCAAAGGATAAATCAAGAGGAGGGCTATTGAGGAAAGAAAACATATAAAGACACTTGAAGTTTTATTTTCCATTCAAAATGTTAGCTCAGTGTAGTTTTGCTTGTAGCATGCTTTTTCAACATTCAGCAACCGAGGAAGACAGGGAGCTGCTTCTGATAAATTTGTAATGCTTCTCTTGGGGGATTGATTGAATGAAACGAGTTCTGAGTAACCCTGGAAGGAATATCTCCCAGCCATCTGCCAAAATTGTGCTTGTTCACATCTTTGGAAACATCTAAGTTACTTTGCCAAAATGGATCTTCCTTTGACAGGATTCGGGGTGGGAAGGCAGGCATGATGGTACAGGTACTGAAACAAGGAGGCTTTTTAATCATTTACGTTCTTAATAGGTGAGTTTTTGCAGAAGCTTAAAGGAAATATTTTTTCTGAAAGTGGAATAATGATTATGAAGGAAAGAAATGATGTACCAAGAAAAGGAATTTTGAATATTTTTAAATTAATCACTGATGTCAAGAAATGCTGTGGAGGGAGGGAAGAAGAGAAAATGTCCATCTCCTGGTTCACTCTCCAAACACCTGTAAGGACCAACAAATGGCCATGTTAACACCAGATGCTGGACACTGACACCCAGCTCTCCTATGTAACTGACAAGGGCACAACCACTTGAACATCGCTTGCTGGTTCCCAGGTTGCACATTAACAGGCACCTGGAATCTTACGGAGCCCCAGCTCAAACTAAGCACTTCAGTATGGAATGGGGTTATTCCATTGGCAACTGAACCACTAGACCAAGAGCCTGCCAGCCCATGAATAGACTTCTAGTTTAGAATTCATAAATCATATTTCCTAATTGGTCCTCCTTTAAGTGTTGTTGCCAAAAACAAAGATGTGGAAGGTTAAAAAGGCCCTTTCAGGTGCTTGTGAAGAAACACCACTACAGAGTTGGGGAAATACGTATGAATGAAAATATATAACTATGTCTTCTGCCCTATTGTGGTCTCTGCTGGATTGACAATACTGAAGCCTCTTAGGTTACTTGAGATGACATTTAATAAAGATCGTGAGTTGCAGGTAAGTTCTCATCCAGTGCTCTCCGCTTGCTTCACTGGCCTAAAGGTAAATAGGTCTGTGGTTAATGAACTTAGAGCTTCTCTGAACGGTTTGCTTCCATCATCATGCTGGTAATTACTATTCAGACCATTAGTATACTTTGACATTTTCCTGAGGTGTAAATGATCATGTCTGAAAGGAATCATTAGCCCAAAAGGAAAACACAAGAGACAAAAGGAGGATCAGAAGACTGTTCTCCTCCTCAGAGCTCAACATCATTGCAGCAATGGGTCTCATGCACACAATACCAAACGCACCTGTTGGGCATGAGATTCCAAAGAACAGCTGGATCTGCAGTCATCGTCTGTGGGCTTGTCTCAAGGGTTGAAACATGAGTTACTTTTTCTTTTTAAAAATTTTTTATTTATTTTTCTTGGAAAGTCAGATTTATAGAGAGAAGGAGAAATAGAGAAAAGGATCTTTTACCCACTGGTTTACTCCCCAGTGGCTAGAGCTGAACCAATCCAAAGCTAGGAGTCAGGAGCTTCTCCCAGGTCTGCCTCTTGGGTGCAGAGTCCCAAGACTTTTGGGCTGCCCTCTGCTGTTTTCCCAGGCCACAAGCAGGGAACTGGATGTGAAGTAGAGCAGCTAGGACATGAACTTGTGCCTATATAGGATCCTGGTGCATGCTAGCATCCTACTGTGCCAGGCCCCAGAATATGGGCTACTAATAGAGTGGATGAAGGTTTGGAGATGCTCATGTGACAGTTTGTTTACAGGGGTTTCTTGTTTTATGACTGTTTTTGTTTGTGTTGTATTTTTAGCTATCTAGGGGGAAAGTTGAGGTACACATTCAGTTACTCACCCCCTAAATGCTGGCTAGCCAGGGCTGGGTGTGAAAGCAGAAACCAGGTCTCTCATGTAAGTGGCAAGAACCCAATTCTTTGAACTGCTGTTTCCCAGGTTCTGTGTTTGTCAGAAAGCTGGAATCCAGGAGTCAGAGCTGGGATCCAAATAGAAGGCACTTCAAGGTGCAGCACGCATGTCTTAACCACTAGACATCCATTCCCTGTAACTTCATGTTAAGTATACCAGTTTCTCTATTTGGAAAAATCTAAGACATATTTTGGGTGCACGTCTGATCCTTGCAATGTGTCTTCATTGTAAGCTCCCCCCGACTTCCCCTGCCACACACACACACACACACACGCACACACCCGGTCTCTCTGCTGGGAGAGCTTTGGCCTTGAGATTGTGGCGTCCTAATACATCTGAAAACTCTTGGGATAAACTCCCCAATCAGAGTTACATTTAAGAAGTACAGCATGGTGGCTCAGTGTTAATTAAAGGACACACTTCGCCCTTGGAGGTTTCAGGAAAACAGAAGCCATTCACTCCCACTCCCCCGGCAGTTCCATTCTGTGACAGGAATGCACCTTAAACTGTTTCAGCATCATCATCCCTCGTCAGCCTCACTTCTCCCTCAGGTTCTTGTTTGATCCGGTGTTTCTTCCCTTTTATTGATTCTCCTCCAATCTTCAACCTTTAGGACATGGACACCTTCTCTTTACCTGACGTGTCTGTCGATTCTGCAGGTTTTGAAGCACGAGAGAGGCAGAATGGAGATTGGGAAGAAGGTGATTGACACAGGGATCGCTTGGGGAGGCAGGGGAGGTCCAGGGACAAATGTATCAGTGTTGTTTGACCCCCTGCTCATTGTGTAATTGAATGGTGTTAGGAAGAAAGGGAGGCCCAGAAAGGAAGAAATGAATGGTTAAAAAGCTGCCTCCAGTGTTTCAGTCATTAGTTTTGGCAGTCAAATTTCCCTGTGTCATCTTAGTATTTTTATTTTACTCAGCACTCTGTTTTCATTCCACATCTGTCCTGGTGTATGTTTGGTTCACTATAAATATTTACTGGATGAATTAAGGAATGATGGAGCAGTAACTCTTCTGTGTGAATCTGTGAATTGCTGTAATCTCCATCATCACACGCGTGAGGGTATCTGATTCTGCAAGGTTAAGTTCTTTGTCAGAGTCACTATTTCCCAGAAATAGTACGGCTGATGTATTCAGTGCAGTGTGTTTTATTCCATGAACTTCCATTAGATGAAGACACTTTTTTCCACCATCATGTTTGCATTTCAAGAATACTGAACCCACCATGCAAACACTTGTTAGGGTTATCTTCAAGCTTTTGCTGTTACTAATATACTCCTTTTGTAGCAACAAAGTTGGAAGATGAGACAATTGCAAGTAGCATATTTAATAAGACGTTATACTATAAATATTAGTGATGAACTAGCTTCTGGTTTTCAGGCCTCTCCTGGATTTGGTTGATGAATGAAGAGTAGATGATCGGTCCCAAGAAAGTGTCTGGGAGGGTTTTGGATTATTGAAGGCTTGCCCTCAGAAAACAGTTCTTTTTTTTTTTTAAAGATTGATGAATCTTTATTTGAAAGTCGGATAAAAAGAGAGAAGGAGAGATAGAGAGGAAGACCTTCTGTCCACTGATTTGCTTCCCAAGTAGCTGCAATGGCCAGAGCTGAGCCCATCTGATGCCAGGCCCCTGGAGCCTCCTCCAGGTCTCCCACACGGTTTCAGGGTCTCAAAACCTTGGAACATCCTCAACTGCTTTCTCAGGCCGTAAGCAGGGAGCAGAATGGGAAGTGGGGCTGCTGGGACAGGAACTGGCGCCCATTTAGTAGTGTGAAAGGTGAGGACTTTAGCCACTAGGTAATCGCACCAGGTCCAGAAAGTAGTTCTAAAGAGAGGATTGTTTGTATCATTTTATCCTGCTGCCTGTCTTCTGCTTCCTGCTTTACAGAGCGAGGGATTCATACATTCTATCCTTGCCAGTCTCCATCTTGACCTAACACCAGGCAATGAAGCCACCTGATCTTGGACTGTGAACCAAGGTGAAATAGACACTCTGCCTTTTAAAATGACTTCAACTCTCTTAAAGCTGTGAAAAGCTATTGCATTCACTCCCCTAGATGATTGTTCTCAATTTTATAGTTAAAGAAATCAAGTATAAAGAAACTGACAAGTACCATTGTCAAGGCCACAGAATTATTAATGACCCAGGAAGGCTGTCATGGCATAGCCAGCTAGAACATGTTATTCTATGTTGCTCAAGAGTTACTGAATAACTGGAGTATCTACAAGCTGAATTCAAGGCTGCCAGGTGTCAGACACTGTGCTCAGAGCTTTAAAGTGTCTACCATCTCACTGAGGCCTAGAAGCTCAGTGATAAAGTGATTATCATACTTGCATTAACAGGTTGTTGGTAATACTAAAACACAAAGTAATTAACTATATTTAACTAAAGTCACACATCGAGAAAGCATGCATTGACCATTGCCTTGAGCCACATTTAAAAATAAAATCTCTTTAAAGATTTATATATTAGAAAGAGTTTTAGGGTGGGCAGAGAGAGAGAAGGAAGAAGAGAGAGAACTTCTACCTGCTGGTGCACAACTCAGATGGTCACAATTACCAAGGTTGGACCAGCCTGAAGCCGGGAGGCAATAGCTTCACATGCTGTGTCACAATGCTGCCCCACTCAGGGCATGTTCTGAATCATTATTTCTATTTTCTCACTGACTATCTTTTGACATCTTATTCAGCGCTAAGGATTCGGTGTTGCGTTCTTTTCACTTCCTTAGGTTTTTTTTTTTCCTGTATTCTTATTGAAGCTCTTCATCATATACCAGGATGGGTCCTCACTAACACCTACGTTGAACATATCCACCTATAGGGTGCTGGCCAGGGTTACACGTAGTTACCTGAGATTATATGGCTCTTAGTATAGCAGCTGCAACTTGCCCTGCACACCTCTTCCTTCCTGAACAAGTTGAGGCATGTATAACTGTCTCAGTGGGAAGCGGTAGTTTGTGTCCACTATCTTTGAGTATTTCATCCATGGAGACCATGACTTGACATTTTTTTAGATAACAGGTTCTCAAGGTAGATTGAAAAAACAACCCTGCATCTCTTCACGTTTAGAAGCTGTTTGAGATAATACAAATTCTTCTGTATTGTCCTAAAATAGAGGTTCCTAAGCTTTTAAATGTAATTTTTATCACGGTCTTCGGTTTTCACTTTTCTAGACATACTTGACTTCTCCCTATTCTGTCTCACAATTTTTCAAGATATTTCTTGTTCGCTGTGATAGCCTACTTCTAGAAATTCTCATTTGCTGACCATATCTTCTCAAACTAATTTTTTTTAAAATGTGGCTGTTTCCTAGCTCCATTCTAAGTTATCTTCTGCTTCTTATAGTCAACCCAAAGAGCATCTTTGCTGTGCTGTGGCCACCAGAGAACTTTCTCTGTACTAGAAGGTACACGCCTCACTGCTGGTAGACTTTTCTCTCACTTGTTAATTGTGGTGTCTGCAAGTGCCCACCCTGGTAATTTGACATGTAGTAGATACTGAGTAACTATTGATTAGGTGGATAATCAGTCTCCTTCGAATTGATTGTTTTGAAATTTTCCAGTTTCTACTTAGTGTGTATTCTAGCAAGTGTCCCAAAGGAATCCTGTATCACTAGGAAGGAAAAGCTAGGATTGCCAAAAATAGTTGTTCAGAGCGAAGCAGTATGCCTTTGTCATTGTTAACCTACAGAAAACGATGAAGTTTTAAGTTACACTTAATGTTAAAGGCTTCCAATTTTATACTAGCTCTAGCCAGGCTGATTCTGATGATTGAGTCAAGTTATAGCGCATTAGCAGTTGTCTCCTCTTCCTAACATCTCCACCTGAAGTAGCTGAAGTACAGGATGCAGTGTTACTTCTGTTATTCCCTTGCAGAACTTAGTGTTCATTAGTTTTCTGAGTGAAAGCGACCAATATGGCTAATCAGGACAGACACGTGGCGATGTCATAACATCTTCTGTCTTCCGTGTTTAATTTACCGTGCGTTATGGATACTCATTCAACAGGAGGTTAAGTGTCTGTTCTTTCCTCTGAATCTGAGCGGTCATTTAAAATGCCTCAATCAGTAGCATGTGACGGAAGGAAGGCGATGGGAGTTTTAAGCCAAAAATCTTAAAGGGATTGTGATTTGGCATAATTTTCTCTTGATTCACGCAAGTATGTCTGGCCACAATGTATTCACCATGGCTGGACAGAAGACATCGGGTTTCCCTGCGTAACTAAGGTAGAATGATCCTAATTCTGAGTGTTGTCAGCTCACATTCTAGACAAGTCTTTCAGAGGTTGCAAAGATGATCCGAATCTCCATGAATTCACTGTAAACTCTGAGATCCAGACACAGAACCTCTTCCCTGGGATGCCTCAACAGCCCCAGCCCGCAGAAACTGCAAGAGAAGTAATATGGGATTGGTATGTTAGGTTCTAAGGAGTACTGTGTGTGCAGCACCAGATAGCCAGTGCTACAGACGCTGCCTAATTCTTCATATATAAATTCCATTTTGCAATTTTACTTTTGTGATCTTTGTTTCTCGCCAGGGTAGCTATTTCCCGGTGAATATTAATTTTTTTTTCATACTGCATTCTTCTCTGTTGAAACACTCTAATATAAATTCTTTATCAGCAGCAAACAAGTTTTTCAGCTTAAAAATGTATCCTTTCATTTGTCACCGAAATTCCTCCCTTAAGAATAGTTTGAACAGCATCCCAGGTGTTAAATGTTTCACACCTTAATGAGGGCACAACTCATGAACAAAAAGATGAACCATCAAGCATTTCATGAATATTTAGGCAGTGTTAAACTAGAAAGAAGTATACTGGTAAGGGTCTACAGTCATATCTGAGAATATTTTTAAGGGTTCTTCTTTTGACAAATTTTCAGAGAATGTTTATATTTGAGGTAGGTATAATCAGACTAATAAAACATATATAACATTATTCATAATTTAGTAGGTTGGCAGATTTTGTATGAATTATAGCTGCAGTTAACATTCATAAATAGTCACAATTTATTCTTATATGCTTTTGAATGAGGTAAGAAAGATTTGGTTCAGATCAATACCTATGGCTCAAAAAATAATAAGCCCTTTCACAAATGTAAGAATATAAATTGTGTGTTTTATGGCAGTGGTTTATAAACTGAAATAAAATTTAAAAATATTAGGGCTTGAAAAATCTAATAATCTATCAGCTATTAAGACAGAAAATAGGCAAGAAATCATTACTTGGGAATGAATAAGTTAGCTAGTTATTGGAGTATTTTTTCTTAGTATAGAACTGTCTTTGAGTGTGGACTTTAAGGCAGATTTGATCTTCAGCAAGTGCTATATGTTCTGTGACCATCTAAATCTTTAATAACTCTAGTGAAAGTTCAGCACCTGTTTGGAAGTAAGGATATATGAATTATGTGTATGTATTCCATTTTGTCCTAAAAAAAAAAGGAATTCACCTCAGATAACATAAACAGGAAAACTGTGTGGTGCCATAAAAAATTGCATGATTTAAATTGGATGAAATAATAACATGGTAAATTGAAGACAGATTAAAATGTCCGTATTGTTAGGTTTTGTTACGGGTACCATGATGACAGATCACTGCATGGAACATGGGCAGTTTATTCCTTCCCTTGATGTTCTCTATAATTTAGCATATTTCCCTTTGTTTCTTCTTTCTTCTGCTGGGACCCACTCTCCACTCACGAGAGGCAATTTGTCTAGAGTTGGACCAGGCAATGGAAGTAATGAGGAAGAGTCCACCGCTTTTTCCAAATGATGACTATATCAAATATAAGTTTGAAAAGTGTTGAATCACTGGCACCAATATGAAGGAAAGTGGGGAATGAAGCTTAAGATAGAACCGATTGTGTTTGCCTGGGGCAATGGTGGAAAAGCCTGTTGGTGGGGTATTTATTTACCTGTATCCTCTTCAATTCTCCCTGGATACGCGCTTCCTGAGTCTAGATACATAAAGAAAATGGATGCCCTTTGAACAGGACTTGCAGGAAAAGAAATGAAAACTTTTGTTGGTTTAGGGTAGTGGGATTATGGGCTTATTTTTATCTTGTCTTGATGATCATTTTAATGCTGTTTTAAGTATCTTTATGACATAAATAAGAAGAAAAATAAAAAATGTTTATTACTTATCCAGTGTTACTGGCCTCCAGGGTATTTGACGTCTTCGGAGATGAAGCTCTCATTATGCATATAGCCTTGTTCAGTCATTCAAGTAATATCTGTCTAGGGTGGCATTGTGGGAAGCACAGGATCCCAGTGGAGATGCTGTTCTTGCAGGGGCATAAGGACCTTAAGAATGAAAATAACATGCTGTGTTTAGTAACCAGGTGAACATTTTTCTTTTGGCAAACAGACGTGGGTGTCTTTTATGAGGAAGTGGAATCTGACCTAGATGGAGCTTTCCAAAATCTCTGGTTTTGTGGTGACAGGGAGTCATTGAGGGCATGTTTGGGTTGTTTCAGTTCTTTCTGCTTTCAGGCCCAGAGCAGAATTGTACTTCATGTGATTGAGTAGAAGCATGAGTACTTAGGGAAATGAATTGTGCCCTTTCGTTGGAACACCTGATTTCTGGCACAAGACTGTACTGAGCCGTCTCCCTGACCCCCTCCTGCCTGGCATGACTGCTCAGAGTGAGCTTGGAGTTGCCCCCTCTATCTGCTTGCCTGGATAGCAAAGGTGAGCTGAGCTGAGCTGTTGGCCTACAGTGGACGAGTGGCTGTTGGGTTTTAAATGCACTTAAAGTTCTTACACAAAGTTAATTCCTGGAGCCAAGTCCTCTTTTCACATTAAGTTTACCACAAGACAAAATCTCAGAGGTGCTTAGGAGGTCCTTTATTCCAGCAGGGTAGGAGCGGGCATGAGGGTGGAAGGGGAGAGAGAAGGAAGGGAAACATCTCCTGTCATGGTGGCAGGATGCAGGCTGCCAGGGCAGGGGAAGGGGACTAGATGGAGGAGGACAGGGAGAGCCTGGATAGAGGGGAAGGGGGCACAAGCAGAGGTTCATTTATAAAACCCGAGTAAGCCTGAAGGTGTGGGGGGGTCTGGGGAATTGGTTGGGAGGGGGTGCGGGTGGACCCCAGGACTGGTGACTGAGATCACAGGTGATTGGTAGGTGGGCAGGGATTAGGGGGAGGGGCCACGAGAGAATGGTGAATGAGGTTCTCAGGCAAGACACCATTTCACTGGTGGATAACCTGAACGGTATGAACTTTATGAGCTGTGGTAAAGGGGTACCAGGAAGTGGCACCTGATCCAAGATGGGATATTTGAATCACCCCTCCCATTTGGGGTGTTCAAATCACTCCTCACAGTGGCAGGCAAGAAGAGTCTGAAATGTGGGGGCTGTTTGCTGTCACAGCAATGCCTCAGCTAATCTAATGGTATGAAACAGAAAAATGTTTCCAGTACACTACAATACTGTGTTATGTGAGGAAATACAAAACACAACGTTATTTTTGATTGACACCTAGGAGTGTGGGTGAGGATGGTGGCAGAGTTTGCCAGGAGAGTTGGGATCTACCAGGGTAAGCTTGGACTTTAGTTTCATGATGTGGCCAACCCTGTCCTTCTTTCATTTTTATATTTCACATTTATTTCCCAAGTGAGAATACGCAGAGATACTGTTTAAGGGCGGCATCTCCTTGTAAACATTTGACCATACTAAATCTAAGGTAAATAACCAACCAACCAATCAATCAAAAAAAGAAAAAAACAGCCAACAAGCATGACACTTTCCTAATAAAGTATTTAAAAGGCCTGTTCCTCACATAGTGGCCGTTCTGTGCAATCCAGGCTGCTCTTACTCCAGTCCTCCCCAGTGGCCAGGTGTCCCAGCTGGAGTCCTTGGAGCACTTGCCACAATTTTGTTGGGCTGGGGAGCGTTTCTTTTCCAGAAACAGATGGCTTGGTCATCTGAGTCAGGTGTATATATTCATGACTTGTCTGTTACTTTTTCCTCCAGAGCATGGGGAAAGTGAGTTAAGGTTTATAACATATTAGAGAGGTTTGGGGAAAAAACATTGCCTTCTTTATGAACGAGATGGCAATAATAATAAAATGAGAACTGAATCAGAGATTGGCAAAGGAAATTTACTTTGATTTACATTAAACACTCAATTCTGTGAATGGTTATCGAAGTTAAATCCTATTTCTGAAATTCTTGAACATTTCCATTTCTAACCAGGGCTTTAATATCACTTTAATGCAGGTTTTTACATATGAATTAATATAATAAATGTCAATGTTGGATAGAATAAGGTCACATTTTACTACTTTGACCAGAAGTGTAATCTTCCAGGATTCAATTTTATTACTATTATAACACTCATACTGGATAAGGTCACCAATATTTCTTTCCAAATCATATAATATATGATGACAGCCTTTACACAATTTGAGTTTTTGTAATCTGGATTTATATATTTGAAACATGTTGACCAAGATATATTGTGGACATTTCTTAGTCAAATAGCAGCCTGGGAAAGATGATTCCCTATAATTTATGGGAAATTTGGAAATCACTAAATGAGGTAGGTGAAAAATAGCATTTTCTTGATCATGCCATCCCCTTCTGCACAGATAATTACATTCATCTGATGTTTCTATCTCCTACTTGAAAGGGAAATGCCATGTTTAAAGGCCTTTGCATAAGTGAAAGTGAGAATTGCTCTCATTCACAGAGTTTGGTGTGAGCCAGCAAGCTGGCCAACCTGCACAGTCCATGTCAGTGACATGTTCAGAAGAGTCCAGGGTCACTATAGCTGTTCACCTTGACCCTCTCCTGTAACGTGTTCATCAGAGGAGGAATCTAAGCTGGCACAGTCTCAATAGGAATAGCAAGAGTACCCTATCAGGTTGTTGTGAAGACCAGATCGGGGAGAATGGGAAAATGTGGGAATCACATTTTCAGTGCTAAGTCAGTGGAAGCCATGACTGTTGTGTTTATGATGAATATTCTGCAATTTCATCTTCAGGGAACTCTCACTTTCAAGAAGCCCGTTTTTATGTGGAGCCTTAATGCTATTGCTTTGTACTTTCCACTAATTGACCTTAGTTTTGAGTATAAGGTCAGAAATGAGAAACATGGTGCTAATCGTTAGCTAATAAATGTTAATGAGTACATCCTGTGTGCCAGTCTGGTGCATTATCATATTTAGAATTTTTTTGGAAATGTTTCAAAAATACTAAAAAGTGACAAAAATTAATGCAAAGGATACCTATTTATCTTCCATCAGATTCAGTTATTAGGCACTTCTTACTATATTGGCTTCTCTAGTTCAAGCTTTTTCAAATATTTTAAGGCAGTTCTTAGAAAAAGGGTTTTTTTCTGATATAGAAGCAAAACATTCTTATTATTTTTAAAGTATTGTTTTTCATTTTTTAGTGTTTATTTTTTATTGTTTCATACAATTTCAGAGGCAGAAAGTTTTATCTCAAGTCTAACACATCAGTATATGTCATTGAAAATGACAGAAATTTTACAGTGCATGCTCAATACATTTATGTCTAGAACACTGTTACAGAATGTATTTGTTATCAGTTGGCTGTTCCAAGATCCTAATATCTACACATCCTATTTTGTTCTTATTTATTTTTATTTTCTCAATTTCTTGTTGTTATGCCACTGAATCTCATTGCTAGATAGGTAAGTTGTCCAATAAACATCTAGATTTGTCTGCTTTCCTTTGTATGATTTAATCAGATCTTCCCTCATTAGAGTTTGGCAAATGTTGGTTGGGCTAGCTTTAAGGGAAGCTATCTAATATGTAGATACTATCCATCAGTGGACTTGGCAGCAAGATCAGACTGAAAAGCTCTCTCTCTTAACTCAGTACTGGATTTGCATTCACAGTCTGAGATGCATTTTGTGAAAATAATAGTTCTCTGTTGACTCATCTTGAATTTCTCATCATGCTAAATTCCCAAGCTGTGTGTACACATGCTACAATAAGTCAAAAATTGCTGGTATCTCATAGTTGAGCACATGGTAGGCAGGGGCCTGGAGAACTGCCCTCTGTGACAATTCTCTTTAATTTGTCTGAGGGCAAAACTTTGGCAAAGGAAAGCAATCCAATGAATGTTGTATTGTGGAAATGGACTATTACCTTGGGAAATACCAATGATTTTCTAACCTCTAATTATGAAAATAAGGAAATAGTTTTAGTGTAATCCATATGTGAATTCAATAGTGATTCATTTTTTCATTCCTATATATTCAAATAGCCATTCACTTATTTGCTTATTTAAAACATCTACCTGTCCATCCATTCACTCATTTCATGATTAGCAAGTGTTCAGGATCCGTAATATCATGTCTAGATGCTAAGATGTAGTTAATAATCAGATACTGTGCCTTTCATTTCACTTTGTATTCCTGAAGTGAAACAAGTAAGAATGAACACACAATAACAGAATTTGATACCCTGAAGGGAGCAGATATGTGAACATAAATGGAAGAAGGCTTTCTGAAGGTGAGAGGTCATTCAATGATAGCATTTCAGCGGACACGTAACTGTGGATCTGTGTGCTGGTTATTCGAATCTCAGGAAGAATGGGAAATAGCTTGTGCTGTACAAGAGTTTTTGAACTTGAGGCAAATGATGTAAAATAGAGCATTGAGAGGGGAAAGATACTTCATTCCCTTAATGATCTCAAAAGAAGGATTTGGAAGAGATTTTTGCTTGTTGTTCACCACTCATGCTGCTGATCGTACCCACTACTTAGTCTCCTCCAGTTATAATGTGATGTAGAATAGCACACTCGGTAGAAAAGCCTGAATGCGTCACATCCGGGTTTAATGGTATATTTTTGGGCCAGAAAATTTGTAATCTACAGTTCTCAGCTAAGCTGTTTGGAGAAAAAGTACAATGTTCGCTTTTTGTTTTGTTTTTTGGGGTTTTTTTTTGTTTGTTTTTCAAGAGAACTCAGCAATCAGTTGAAAACAGAGGAATCGTTCCTGGAGCGAGTGTTGAGCAAATAGATCTTTCCTAAGCCATCTGTAGCTCTTGGCTTTCTCTGGCTCAGTTTCTGCTCCCATTACTGAGTTTCACATTGGATACTAATTCTTGGACTAGGCTTTAAATGTGCAACCCATTAGCCATACATTTTATTTGTCTCATTCAGTATTTTAAGTTAATTAGAATCTCAAGTTGTCTTCATCTTGTACAGTAGAATGGACTCCCCAGTGCCTATGCAAACTAAAATCATGCTAAGTGAACTTAGTAATAAATGGGAACGATTGCAATTGTTGCTTGACCTTTAAAATTTTTATGTAAACATTTAAACCTCCTCCTGTACTCTTTCTGAGTACAGGAAATTAAAACAAATAGTAATACTTATTTAAGGCACTTTAAGACATTAGAAACATTGATAATTAGTGGGGTTTTTCGGTTTAGTTTTGTTTTTGAAAAATACTTATCAAGAGTGGTAGAACAGCATGAATTCCTTTCTGTTTGCCCTTCTACAAGTCATTGTACAGACTCCTTGGCTGGTGACAGTATTCCTTCCAAAGCTAGCTTCACCTTCTACTGTGTTATCCATTGTGTTTTATTGAATTTTAATTAAATTTTATTTATACTGGACTCGGCATAGTAGCCTAATGGCTAAAGTCTTGCCTTACATGCACCTCGATCACATATGGCCACCAGTTTCAATCCTGGCAGCCCTGCTTCCCATCTAGCTCCTTGTTTGTGGTCTGGGAGGGTAGTCGAGCGTGATCCAAGGTCTTGGGACCCTGTGCCTGTGTGGGGGACCCAGAAGAAGCTCTTGTCTCCTGGCTTCGGATCAGCTCATTGTGGCTACCCGGGGAGTGAATCATTGGACTGAAGATCTTCCTCTCTGTCTCTCCTCCTCTCTGTATATCTGCCTTTCTAATAAAAAGAAAATAAATCTTTAAAAAATGTATTTTTATGATATGAACAAATGTTATATCTTTCCCAATGCTGATTTATGAGCATAGTGCCCACCATACTCTCCCTCCTACCTGTTTTTCCCATACACCCTCCTCCTTTGTTATTTGTTTATCTATTTATTTATTTAATTAGTTTTCACAATGGTGTACTGTCAGTTCTCTTTGCAGTCATTAGGTTTAACAATCTACTAGTAAAGAATTCAAGAGACTAGCAAGTAGGAAAAAAGAAAAAGGAGAAAAACACCTTCTACTTCTCAAGAATATAACCGAAGATTTTAAGCAATAATCATAATTGCCAAATGTGGATGTTCTTCATATAGGCTACATCTTTTGTACTCTTTGTACAAGTGACCACAGACCAGGGAAGATGCGATATTAGTCTCTTGGGGACTGGCTTATTGCACTGATAATAATGGTTTTCAGTTGTATCCATTTTTGTTGCAAAGGCAGGCTTTTATCTTTTTGTGGTTAAGTAGCATTCCAGCATGTTTATATACTATATTTTCTTTATCCAGTTTTCCATTGATTAACATCTGGCTTGGTTTCATATCTTAAGTATTGTGAATTGAGCGGCAATAAACCTGAGTACAAATAACTCCCCTGTACGTTTATTTCATTTCATTTGGTGAATCCCTAGGAGCAGGATGGCTTGGTCATGTGGTTCATTTATTGTGAGGTTTCTGAGTAACCTCCATATGTCCTCCATCAGGGTATCTTTTGTGCTTTTAAATGTTGTGAAATACAAATTTTGATGGGAAAAAAAGAAGTGATGAAAAAAGTGCTTTTATCCCCATGGCTATCTTCCTTTGCTACATACTTCTCTTTTTCACCTAGCTTCTTCATGTCAATATATTAGCTTTCACTGATGTCTTCCGGTTGTGTGTCTAGACTCTCTAGAGCAGCAGCATAGTCAACACTCCCACAAATAGCTGTTTCTTCCAGAACCTCTTTATGCTTGATTCTAAATTCGGTGGTGGCTTTTTGGGTCCTTTCCGTTGTACAATTTCATGCTTGTGAGCTACTTCCTCTTTTGATTTCCTGTTTCGGACGAAGTCCATGTAGATTTATCACTTGGAGATCATAAACACGTTTGTGTACTTTGCCGGCTGTGCCTTGCTGAGTAGTACAGGCATAGTGCGCAGTGACTGACAAAAGAGACATGGCCAGTCACTCATCTTCATGCATAGCTGTTACACATACAGCGATCTGTGGACTGAAGGGCTGATAGTAGAGTTTGCGCATTGTTTGATGATGCAGAACGTCTGCACTTTTGTAACTGAAAATACCATCCCTCTTCATTTGAACTGCTCACTCTCTGTGTGTCACTCTTTGGTTTCTTTGGAAGCTAAAAAACTCTGGGTAAGAGTCTTTTCAGTGAGAACCAGTGAGTGTCTTCCAAAGAGAAATGTGAATGAGATGAGAATTTCCCTACTGTGTGGCATGGGATTTGAGGTTAAAGTCTCGTGGGGGACATGTTGTTAGCATCAAGAAATTTTGTGACACTTATTTTTAACAACAATTGTGGCAGTATATCACCATTTAAGTCATGGTGGCAAATAGGGTGGTGGTGATTGGTTGATAATGGTATGTGATGGGGGCCAGTGCCTGCTTTATCAAACCAAGAGACTATTGTGTGGCAAAAATTGACTTTTAAAATATGATCTTTGAAAGACGCTTGTATTGAGTTCTAAGGTGTTTCAGGAAGACTGGAACTATGTAGAAGTTAAACTTGTGGAATTGCTGCTGCCCCAGTGATCATGTTAGGATGGCGACGAGAAATACAGAGATCAAAGCAGGAAACCGAGGCAGGCTGGTGATTAAGTGATAGTCCTGGGGCTCGTGCATTGTTTTCACTTCATGGACAGGAAGAGGGGTAGGTTGGATTGAGGATTTTCTTTAAGAATATCCTTCAATTGACAATTTTTTTGTTTCTTACAAGTGTCCTTTCACTTAGTCACATGTAATATGCTATTGCATTGAAAAAGAATCCTCATAACACTCCAATGAAGTCAATACAGCTATTAACCCAACTTTAGGAAGAGGCTCCTGGGCTGAGATTTGAATGTATAGCTTAGAAGTAAGAGTTTCTTGTTTGAAACCCTGGGATTTATAGCTCTCCTACTTCTTAGAAGATGTCACAGCCTCTTCTGCCATTGAAAGTTGACTTTCTTTAAAAAGTGTGAGCCAACAGAGGGAACAATTCTCCCACATCCTCACCCCACCCCTGCATTTACTGGCCTGGTGCTGAGTTATATTTGCATACAAATCACCATCTTGTAAAAGTCTGCTTTCTTGACACTGCAACAATGCCGTTCATTGCTGATTTTTGTTGTTAATGAATGGCTGCTTGCTTTTTAGAGACTGCCTGATTAACTTATTCTGTTCTGAAAGGCACCACGGTGACATTAAAAAGTCTTTTTGCTTCCTGTTTGGCAAACATTTGGAACTCACTTGTTACTTAGAGTTTTCAATCTTTGCTTTTTTCCCCTGGTAGAATTTTCTCCATTTCTCATTGTTACAAATGATTTAGCCTATTCTTTGATTTTGAATAGATCACATACAATCATGTTTATGTGTCCAGCTGTCTTTTGTTGGAAGAGACACTTCTTAATTGCTCTCTGCTGAATCAGTGTTATGCCATTAAAACAAAGTCTTGTGAGCTCTTGCACACTGCACAGACACAGTAACTATGTTGTTACCCTATAGTTTTTAGTCGAAATGAATCACCGTCGGGCCTAGTATTAATCATTCTATTGGGAACTGATTTTCATGCCCTTTACTAATTTAAATCAAAGATGCTTGTCTTAGTTGGGGTCAGGAAATTCAGAACTTTATAAGACTTAAAAAAAGTTATATATGTTATTTATTTGAGACAGAGAAAGAGGTAGTAAGGGAGGAGGAAGTAAACGGGAAAGGGAAGGAGAAGGGAGAGGGGAATGTCTGATGACTGTGACAGACAAGAAGGGATCCCATGTGCTGGTTCTGTTCCCAAATATACCCCCACCATCACCGCTTCAAGACTGGGCCAGCCTTAGCCTGAAGACACAAGTGCAGTCCAGGCCTTTCAAGCGAGCAGTAGAGAGCTTTATGCTCTAGCAGTAAGCTAAAACTGGAGTCATAGTTCGAACTTGGTGCTGTCTGATGCAGGTTTTAACCCTGGAACCAAATGAGCAGGTATGGTACCTATACAACTGCATTTCACCTTTTGAAAAAAAAAAGGAAAGAAAGAAAGAAATAGATTTACAGACACTCTGGAGCCCAGGAACAGACCAGGGTGCTAGGAGACAGATTTGATTATTTCTGGAAGAAAATCTGCAAGTTTAGGAAGAACATTATCTGAATGGTGCAATTCATGACCTTATCCATTTCTCTCATCACCCTAACTCAGTTGCATCACTTAGTTCAGGGACTCAAGCCTGCAGTCCTCTTCAGCCAGCCTCTGAATTTCCCCTACTTCACTAAGTCTTACATCTCCTACCTCACAAAAGACCCTCAAGTTCTCTGCATCTCCACAGCTTGCACTGTAGTCCTGACTTGGCATCTCTCATCTAATCTGTGATTTAACACACCCCCCCAAATAGCCTACAACTTTCATTCTAGCTTGGCTTGAATCATTCTGTCACAAGCCTCCATTCCTTTCTGCCTGAGACCTTCATTGTTTTCATAATGCAGGTAGAATAAAGGTAGATGTTGAGACAAGGCTGTTGGGGGCCTGCTGTCTTACTTGGTGTTCTGGCATAGTGTGTTTGCCATGGAGTGTTCTTGCCCTTGCATCGTTGGGTCTTCAGTTTCTCCTGTTAACCCTTGTCTCTCATAATCTCTACTTCAGTCTGCTGTGTGCTTTGTCCTTTTGTATTCATTCACTGTGATAGACTCCTTGGACAGGGAGAGACTGACTGGGCCTCCTGGCTGTGTTGTGTCTTCAGTATTTTCCGCAGTACCTGTCAGGCTTTAGGCTAATTAATAAATATTATGAATGAATCCAAAGTTCTTCCAAGTGTGTTCGATTTATCCTTTCATCCAAAACTTAGCTTTATGATTATCTGTCAATCCTTTATTCAAAAGTTCATTCATTTAATACTTGCTGAATACTTCTCACTGTGATGCATTCTAATATGATTTATTTCAGGTTGCTAGCTCATGGAGAACTGGATTTTTTGAGGGGATGGGCGTTGATTCAGATTCTGTGAGAATGTCAAATTAGCATAATTAAAGCTTTCTTTCAGTTTTTTTGAAATGAAGAATTTAATATATGTCACAAAGAGGCTTCATCATTGTTATTAAAAAGCATAGAACAATGTTACCGTCACAGCTTTTCAAGCTTCCTTGAGTTAATGGTCCACAAGTTTTTCATTTAAAAGGTATGCAGGGTCTTTGGTGCGTGAGACAGAGCTTGGGTTTATTATTTTCCATGCCTTTTAGTTTAGGTCCATCTTAGATCAATTATTCAAGACCCAGACTTCTGAATTTTTATTTGCTTATTGTTTTTAGTATGAAACACATTATCCTTAATGATGTCCATTGAAGCAGGTTCACTGTGGGGTGGTTCACTAATATCTTAGGAAACCATAATTTCTGGAAACTTTTGAAAAAAATAACTCATTAGAAATAGTTGTCTCCAGGGCGGGTATTTGGCCTAGCAGTAATGAGCTACATGGGACACAATCCATACGCAAGTGTTTATTCATGCCTCAACCCTACTCCTGAAAATTCCAACTTTTTGCTACCATGCACCCCGGGAGATAATGGTGATGTTTCTGGTGAATGGGTCACTATCACTCCCATAACAGGCATGATTTGAATTCCTGGCTCCTGGCTGTGCCCTGATCTGACTCCAGCTGCTGTTGGGGAACAAACTAGCAGATAGTTGGTGTGATTGCATGTGTTTATGCGTGCACATGTACCTGTGTACTCTTACTGTCTCTAGAAAAGGTCAAAGGAAGAGAGAAGGACGGTTGTTTGCTAGATAGAGCAATGCCAATACTTCATGTTATTTCCTCTTTCATTATGATTCCTGTCTACGAAGAAATATTTTTCATGTTTTCAGAATGGTTGATCTGCTAGTAATACTATTCCTGTACAATCCTCCCTTCTTCTTTTTTTTTCCCCACTTGTCTCTTTCTTTCCTTCCGTGTTTACAGTCTGGCTGATTTTTGGCCTCACTTGATAAGTAAATTATGATGCCTCTCTGGCTCCAGTGACTTGGCCAACTAATTCTGAAGGTCTGAGAGAAGTGGACATTTTTATTGGTTCTTAAGGAGCTAGAATGAAACTTGAGTAGGAATCCCTGCTTTTCAGAATCTGACACAGAACGTGGACGAAAGAATTTGTTCTGTATGGCAGTCTGAGCTTCCTATTTGATTTCAGCCCCACTGTACAAGTGGACATACAGGTTGCTTTGTCAATGTGTGCTTACTGATGAAATCAAAGTGTGTGAAAGGTTATATTCTGTTGAATTTTTTACATCGTATGTGATTTCCTAGATCCCCACTACACTGTAGATTTTAGTATTACCTTTGATTTGTATGAAACCAAAAATCCTTCTACAGAGTCTTGCAAATGATTCTTACCGTAAAGCATCACTTCAGTTTAAAACAATCCCTCATTGAGGATCCTTAAGTATTTGTTTTACTTGCCAAGCATATTCTATTCCATCTCTTGCAGCACTGCTACAACTCTTAACTCCTAAGAGCATGTTTATCACATTTTCATATTGGTGTGCTCCGTTCTCTTGTTTACTCATCACAGGCAGACACGTTTGATTGACAGTTAATTTTCCTTTTCAGAATTCTCCTAACCAACATTACCTAAATCCCAGCCACTTCTGTCTATCTCTAGGACAATAACAGTGATAATATATTTTCATGATGGTTACCCAGAGACATGGCAAGGCACAGAAAAGACTCGCTTATCATTAGGAAAGGGACAGAGGGACTCTTTGAGAAAATGTTCTTCTTGCTTTCTAATTGAAAAATGGCAGAAACTTGACATGTATGCTAATATTCTTTCTTCCCTCATGGCAGCCAGAACTAATGAATTTCCCCAGTCTTTCCTCCTGTTCCCAATCAGGGTGTCACAATCCTCTTCAATATGTAACACTAAGTAACCATTCCAAGTTGGTTGGAGTGAGCAAGATATAACAGCATAAAAATTTGTTGAAGATAAAAAAATGTGTTGGATAGTAAACTTGCTCTGTGCACTGACCATGATTAGTACTGTGCCCCACTGACCTGTGATGTCCGGTCCCAACTCCCCAAGAGCCATGTCTGTGAAAAATGGCTCATTGGCTTGGAGGAATAGAGAAAGCTTTAGGATCTCACACTGCTAGTGAAGGGCTGTTGCTTGGGACTGACTAAAGTCATGTGTGCTCACAATCCCCTGGCTTCAATTCCTTGAACTTCATCTAACCATAAAAATCCAGAACACATAACCTTCCCTAGGCCCACATGGGGCAGTCCCCAAACTGGCCAAGAGCGCTAATGATTGCAGTATCTCATAGAATATGTTTAAATGCTGAATTTCATAGCATATTTCAGTTAACAGAAAAAATAAAAGTTTTCCATATGATCAGTTGGCTGTTTAATCAAAAAATGAAAATACTAACAGAAACTTCGACAGATATGTCTGCTTTTTTGAGAAATGATACTCAGATTCTCCACCAACATCCTTGTAACAGTTGCACTATGCATTGTTCACAAAATAGTGATATTTTATAATAACACGATTTGGAGAAAAGCTGTGGAATCTATCTCTCTGAGAGATCTCAGAATACATATTAGCTGATCAAATGTCCTAGTGTATACTTCAGTAAAGAAAATGTTTTACTTACTTTCTTCCAGTGTTTCTTAATTTCCATTAATCACTTGATTTTTTAATAATGTCTAATAAAAACTCATGGGACTGGGATTTTGCTGTAACTCTAATAGAATCCTATAGATACATGGATTTTTTTTTTTTTTACCAGCTTGAGAGGCATTGAACTAGCATGGGCAATTAAAGCACGTGACCCTTCCAGGATTTTTACCATGGCCATGGAGTTTAACTATTTTAATCTTAGTTCTGAATCTGGAAAGTCAAGAAATGATATTGTAAATCTCCAAGTGTTACAGATCATCGCTAGGACTGACTAGGCATTAAATAAATGTGTAGTCACGCCTTGCCTAATGATGCAGATGTGACCTGAGATGTCTTTTAGCTGATTTTGTTGCTATGTAAAAATCAGAATGTATTTATACAAACCTAGGTGGTAGAGCCTCGCACACATCTAGGCTGTATGGTGTATGTGTTATGTTGCGGGACAGGTGGTATAAGCTATTGTTCGCAGGGCCCTGATAGAAAAGACAACACTGTATTAAATGAAGCAGAGGGTAAGTGCTGTATCTGAGAGACTTGGTAAGTGCTAGATGTGTCAGTCTTTTTAAACTTAATAATGGGAATCTGTTTTATAGTAAACTATGTTTAAGTAGAAGGAATAAGCTATGAAATAATGATAAACATGTAATACATTACATAAACTAGTAGCATAACCGTGAATCATCACTGAGCACAAAATTCTGGGTGTAATTGTAGGTGCTCTACTTAGTCATACTCAGCAGTACATGTGTGTGTTTACCCACTGCAAAACAAACAAGTGAATAATGTGTAACACTAAAATGTCACAGTGGCTATGTCACTGCACTATAGGAACTCTTGTTCAGCTCCATTATAATGTTAGGAAACTACCATCCTGTAAAGAAATTAAAACTTTGGAAAGTCACTGTCTATGGAACTGTATTATAAATAATAAATAAATCTTAAAAACCACATTGTTACACAATACATGGCTAAGGATTGCATCCTTTCCTTCTGATACCGTTCATTTCTTCTAACCTATTTTGCTTCATATAAGCATATCCTCCCCCCCCCTAAAAATACTATGCTTCTGTATCAATCAACATAGGATTACTTTGCCTTAAATGATTCACAAGAGAAAAAATGAGATTCAAAGCCAAGGCTTTGAACCAGAATGCTTGGAGGCAGCAGGCCCCCCTGCAGTTCTCTCTTCAAAAGCCCCCTGTCTGCTTCTCTGTAGGAATAGGGTTCTCACGTTGGAGCATCTGGGTCAATGCAGGGGTTTTGAGAGTTGCTCAGGGCACACTGCCTAGAGAAGTGTACATGGCTTGTCTTCCCCCACATGACCAAGGACTCACTGTATCTATAGCTCAAAGCATTCCCCAGGAGGAGAGAAAAAATAGGATCTATCTGTAAAATGCTTTCTTGAGATCCAACTGGGAGTGCAGTAGTATCATTATCTTAGTCACGTTGGGATTTGTCACATTCGAGAAATCAAATTTGCTTAAAATTGTGCTTAGGCTATGTATGCTTCTGGTTGGTGCTTCTTTCATGGAGCTTTCATGACATTACTGCTGTTGCGGTGTTGGCATCCAGTGATAAAAGGTGTGGCATAAATGGGCATCATAGTTCTACAAGACCATCCTTCTTAATTATATTGGGTAATACTTCTCTTTTTTGAGTCTAAACATTTACCAAAGTATCTACATTGTAAAGAGCCATGTTTTTCATTCAAAGCTCCACAGTTGTGTTATTTAAATCCACTAAATTGAATCTTCTCTTAAAAAGTAGCTCACAATCCATTCTGTTATTTTTTAAGTGACATTAAGGATTATTTTAAACATTTACAAGGACTAGGAATATTTGTACTTATTAGAGCAAATAGTGAGTTATTCAGGTTCTTCAGAACTCAGCATTGCAAGCTGGAAATGATCCTGCTTATCGTTAAACCACACAGAGATCTGCAGAAGAAATGAATACACTCTAATTTTATCAGTTCACAAAATGACTAATTCTTTGTATTATTTGATACTGCCTTAGTTCATATTCATACATACACGTGCTAATTAGCCTCATCAAAATCAATGATATTTTGATGATTTAATTTGTTCTGGTGACTTTTATATTCTGAATTCTGAGAATAGATCAAATAGAGAAAAGTGGGGCAAGTCTGAGCACTGAGAAAAAATATTTTACTGTCATTTTTAATTAGTCATCTGAATCTGTGCATTCCTGTTTCTCTGTCATGGCTTGATATTCTAATAGTTCATATGTGTCATGGAAGTGCTAAAACTATTTTTAAAATCATCAGTTTTTAGCCTTGAGAAACCTGTTTTGAGCTTATCAAATGTATTTTAAATAGAAATGTAGCAGCATCATGGAAATACATCATTGGGTTGATCCTCACTTTTACAGACATCTAGCTTTGTTCTTCACTTCCCTGAGACCTTGTAATTATTTCCATAGTCTATGAAATAGTATAGAGGGCACAGAAATGACCCGTGACTCTCCTGTTACATGCCCCCTTGTCTTGGAGGTGAGTGCACAGTTTGATACTGGTAAGGATTCCGGGACTTGATCAAGGAGCATTATCTGTCATTGATTGCTGATTTTTCATGGGCAGATAGTGCCAACGTTCAATGCTTTACCATGTCACATAAACGGTAGTCGAAAGAACTTCATTTAGGGAAGCTGGGTGGTTAAGGTTAAATCTCAGATGTGTTACTGTCTAAATTTCTGATTTTGAGCAAATTAGCCATTATTTTGACCACCATTTTATTTTTCATCTCACAATAAAGTGTTGGATATATAATGTTTAGTATTCATTTCAGCAGTACAGTTTCATAACTGTGCTTCTTCACTAAGATCCGCAAGATAATTTGGGTACCTGTTAATTTTTTCCAAAATCACCAAGCTAGTTTTGAGTTACCAACTGTGGTAGATTGTTACAATGAAGACCTCACTGTTAACCTATTCATTCCTTCTAGTTGGAATTGGAATTTATTTCTCTGCCTTGGTTGTGATTGGCTTGTGATTTGCTTCGACCAATAGAATGTGTTAGCATTTAAGCCATAAGAGATCTTGGAGGTCTGGATCGAGAGAAAAGAGCAGCTAGAAGGAAGGACCCAGTGGATAAAACAGAGCTCAGCCCCACCTGACCATCCAGTTGAAGGCAGTTGAGTGAGGCTCAGTGAGGCTCGCAGCAAAAATCACGTATAGGTTCATGATAAGAAGGCATATTCGTGTTTTCAGAGAAGGTTTGTGCGAAGCCATAGATATTTGAAAACGAAATTGCTACAGTGGACCCCCTCAGTCTGAAAGTTGTGTGGTGATCTCGAACAGTTGGTGCTAGTCATTGGCTGAGATGCTTTAGTTCTGCGAATCCTCCAGGAGGAAGCTAGCTGGGTAGAAACAAGAAATCACAAATTCTTGTAAGGTCTAACTTTGTTAAGTCATATGGTGACACTTCCACAATATTCACCTGATCAAAACCAGTGTCCGGGATATGCCAAGGGAAGGAGGACAGATTCCGGTGTTTGTCAGAGGGGCAAAGGGAATGTGGGAGGGGGCGGTTTCTTGGATTTCTTTGGCATTAATCAAGCTTTATGTACAGTAGTAGAAAGCTCCCATTGAATTCCCCTCTCTCGTTGTATTTACTCGGAGTTAGCTTTATTTCATCAGCTACACAGCATAAGGCTTGGCATATTGTCATCACAGTGCTTTAATGTGGCAAAGCCAGGTGAAGTTTTTATGCCCTTAGTAAAAAAGATGATCAATTCTAGACAAAAGAATGAAAAACCAAAAAGGAGTTATCACTAAGTCTCTGGTAGTCTTCCATGAAGTAAATTCAAGTGATTCTCATCCTTATAATACCCAACTACCGAAGGAATGTGTCTCAGAGCCTGACCCACTGATGTGGGCCTCAGTGTTAAATCTTCCTCAGTCTGGCGACTAAGACAAACCAAGTCCCTTTGAAGCAAACGACATCAAAGGCTGAAAAGAGCCAAAGGCAGGTTCTGCATCTTTTCTCCCATTCTGCCTCCAGTGCAAGATGGTTGTCTTTCTTGATCGCCTCCTTAACAGTTCTCTCTGAGGATAAGGACATGCTTATCCAGATGGGAGCTTCCTTCCATCATACTTTGTTCACCCAAACTTGAGTGTGTCTTACATTGCTAGCGGTGGTGTACTATATGTTTGGGGTTAATGAAACTTGCATTAGTTTTACATCAGCAGAGGAACTCTGAAAGTGCATGGCACATTTCAATAGGACACTGAGTCATGAAAGTTATAAAAACATCAAGTCACAGCATTATTAACATGGAATTTAGAATTAGCAGATTTAGTTTAAATTCTACTTTCAGTATCAGTTGGATGTGCTATATTGGCAACTTCCATTGGCTTTAATTTCTTCATCTGCAAAATGAGACTTGCAATAGTATTTTATGGGTTCAGTGTAAAGATTAAATAAATAAGAGTACATTTACATAAAGCAAACTGATTTTTGGCTAAAAGAGGAATGCCTGGCAGCATTCTTTGAAACTAATATGTACATATTTCCTCTCATTTTTTTCCATATGGGATGTCAGTGCTGCAGGTGGCAGCTTTTACCACCTACAACGTATTGCCAGCTGCTGATTTCTTGTATTTATTTGAAAAGTTGTGTTAGAGAGAAAGAGGTCTTCTCTTCTCAGGATCGCTTCCCATATGGCCACAACCACTGAGGCTGGGCCAGACCAAAGCCAGGAGCCAGGAGCTTTTTCTGGGTTTCCCATCTTGGGTGCAGGGACCCGAGGAGGTGAGACAGCTTTCATTTCTTTCCCTGGAGCATTAGCTAGCAGGGAGATGCTTGGAAAGTAGAGTAGATGCTATTCAAACTGGTGCCCAGATGAGGTACTGGCACTGCAAGGGACAGCAGAATGCTTCACCACCGTGCGTGCCCCCGAAGTTAACCTTAAGGTGCTAGATAATTTTTTCTTTGCAAGAACAGATTTGTGGCTTGACTTGGGAGAACTGGTTCCTATTTTAGAAGAAAACGAAATGCAATACAGGATGACAAGTTTCACACCTTGGGGCAGTGTTCTGGTCGGCCTCCTCTGTTCTCCCACAGTATCTTGCACTGATTTCTGTCTACAGTTCTTGCCTCTCTGTGTTGTAATGATCTGTTTACACTGCTTGATGGTTGGGACCCTGGAGTATTAACTCTTGAAGGTCAGCTAGTCTTTGCTATTCACCTTGGCATCCCCAGTCCCATGATAAACCCTCGACCGAGGGCTGTGCTTGTGTGATGGTTCAGGAAGCGGCTTGTCAGCCCACCCAACTGATATAATTACTCCTTCATCTTTAAAGTTCAGTTTACATTTCATCTGCTCTAAGAAGCTGTCTTTGATTTTCCTCTGTTGCAAGGAACCTATTTGCTATTTACATATCTAACCTAAATTGTAGCAATTGCCCTCTTCCTTTTAACAGTGTTTTCTTAGGGGAACTCTGTATGCTAGAGATGGAAGGGACCAGATGGCTTTTTGAACCCATTTTTCAAGCTTCCACTTGCAATGGGCACTGGATAAACATGTATGGCATTCAAATGAGCCCATGTTGTTCTTCCACGGTCATGTATAGGCTTGCTAAGAAATCACTGCAGAGGTGTTAATAACAAGACACAAGACTGAAAAGAAAGTATAGCATGCATATAATAGATGTACCCTTTTCCAAGGCCTAAAAATCTCTAAATCATATTATCCTGCATCCACTGTTAATCTTAAAGTAATTGGTCTGTAAACAGTGGCAGTTGAATTACAAGAACTGTCTGCTGTTCTTCAAAATTAATTTACTTTCAATGAGTTGTTTCTCTAGGAACAACATGTAACAAATCATACCCTCTATCTTAAACCAGCAAGGTGTCTCCGCACCCAACCCCCAAGGCTTATGCACTTATTTTATTAAATTGCTTTAATTCCCAGATGAATTTAAGAATAGCATCTTGCTTGGATCTCTTCTGTATTTGCGCAACTAGAAGCTCCATTAGTTTGTTGGAAAGGAATACTTACCAGTTCTCTGTGCAGTGCCAGGGCCACATGTTTGGGGGGTGACTGTGATTCATCCTTGCAAGCAAGAAAATTATGCTCAGGTTCGTTAAACTGGGCAACCTTGCTCAAACAGTGGGCATTTAAAAGATAGCGAAGTCTTTATCCAACATGCTGTTTTAAGGCAATTTTGTTGTCCTCAGTTTAAGAAAAGGCAAAAAGACTCCCAAATAGTTTCAGTTTCTGTTGATTACCTCTTTCAAACCTGGCCTACCTCCCCTTTTTGTAAGTGAAGGCACAGTGGAATATTGCTGAATCCAGCTTGTTTGTATTGTTTATGAGGGCATAGTTGTATGATTCATAAAACCCCAGATGCTTACCATCTGTTTGGAAGAATGTTCTGGACTGTTTGAAGTCCTTCACAAACCTGTTTGTGTCCAAGAAACCAGACAATCCTTTCTACTCCAGAGCTGTCCACTGTTAAACTGGAACCTCCTGTGCATAGGTTTTGATTCCATTTTTTTCTTTTTCTCTTTGCCCACTAATTTACCTCTAATTGAAGTTAGCCATTTCCATTCTACCTCCTGGGATAGGGGAATGGAGAGGAGGAACTTGTTAGTGTTTTTTAACCATCCCTAGAGCTCAGTTTTGCCCACATTTAACTGGTGCGATTGATCATTGACTAGATTAATAAACTCCATTTCTTTATCTCAGTAAACAGTAGTTACAGAAAGTCGGAGATTTCAAATAATCTGGCAATCACTTCTTTTTAATTAGACAAAGTTTTTAAGAAGGAATATTACCTTCATTATGTTTCCAATTAGCTTACATGAAAATTAGTTTACCTTAAAATAAATTCACCTTTCTTAAACTCACATCCAAAAATAATTCTTACTACCACGAATATTAAAGACGCAGCTTTAAAGATGTAATGTAATGTAGGTGACTGGACATTTCATTGTTATTCTTTGCATTCTGTCTAAGTCTTAATACTCAGTGGTGGCTGATGGAAGGGCCTGGTCTGTCTTTTATTTACTCACACTCACAGTCACTATTAAGTGCCTCTAGTCCTCAAAGCTGTGACAATGAGTATTAAACAACAGGTTTTTCACTAAAGGAGCTTACATTCTAATTTTAATAGGTGAGGGCCAACCACACACACTAGTAACTGGTGAAAAGGAAGAGAGAGACAGATCAGGCGGTCATTTAAACCATTGCCTATAGAATGCTACTTAAAAGGAGAGCATTTTGAACTGGAACCTGAATGAGCAGAAACAAACAACTGATGAAAATCACAGGGAATTGAATTCTACACAGAGAATACAAGCCAGGCCAATGGCCCCAAGCAGGTGGAGTTCAGCGTGTTTGAGGAGCAGAAAGAATATGTCAAATGGGTAGTATGCAGAGCCTGTGGGAAAGAGCCGGGAGGTAGGCAGTACTTAGGATGTAGCCTGTGATGAGGTAGTGGCATAAGATGCTTTCTATTGTGATTTTCATGGGATTCAGAAGATGATTAATCCAGGTATGCTGAGACTCCATTAGCTCCTGGGATGGCACAGAGGACATACTGGATGATGAATCTGCTACTGGCCAGTTAAAACTTTCATGTATCATTGGAGAATCCAGAGGCCAGCCTGGTGTGACTCCAGATCCATGTAACTCACTGTTCGAGTCCTGCGGAGTCTAACTCCATGGCCACTTCTGGCTTGAGGTGTTGCTATCCTTCAGGACCAGTCCATTAGCCACAATGATCACCCATGCAAACATACCAGGTTAGCATCCCTAAAAGCTCTTTTTTCTAAATTTTAATTTTTTTTTATAAGGCAGAAACGGGTACAGAGATCTTCTAAATGCTGTTTTGCTACCCAGATGCTTACAAGCTAGGGTTAGGCAAGACCAAATCAAGGAACCTAAAACTCCACTATGGTTTCCCATGTTGGTAGTAGGGACGCAGTTCTCTAAGTGATCAGCTGCTGTGTCTCACAGTGCACATCAGCTAGAATGGGAATCATAGCCAGCATTCAAACCCATGCCCTCCAGTGCCGTCTTCACCTTTGTGTCAAAAACCTACCAGTTCTTATTGTCACTAGCTTACCACTGTGCGATTAATAGAAACACTTAATGACATCTCAACAAAAGACTTGGCTATACAGAAAATAATATGAACACTGTTGGCCAAATGAGCCAACGGAAACATTCCCTTAAGTGAGAATGTCTTTAAGCCCTCTCAACTTTGTTGAAAGACCTGTTGTCTTTACATTATTCCTGATAAATAAAACTAATAAATGGGTAAATAAAAGGCCCTGTGATCCTGGGTGGGGAATACAAAGGACAAACACGTAACATCTGATCCTTTTAGTTCCTTTCACTTAATTTCGTAAGCATTCTAACTCATTGAGTATTAGACAAAGCCAGTTCTTAGCATCAAAGAAAAACCAGCAAATGATAAATATTTTATGACACTGAATAAGAAACAAACAACCATAGCAGTAACTCTTGAGTGTCATTGACATGAGTAAATTTATATTGTATTCCAAGGTAGTCAGGTTCATTCCAGCAGCGTTCTCAGTCAGTAGGCGTTGAAGCAAAATATGTTTCCTTCTCCACCTGTATTCCGTGTGTGGACATAGCCTACCACACCGATTCTGGGTATTGCTGGAAACCTGTACGATTGTCATCTTGCTGAGATTTGGTGAAATCAGAACGTAAGGGAGGATGCAAATTTAAGTAGGGAGGAAGAAGATGGGGACAGGTTCCTGTGATCACAGAAAAGTAACTCAGGCGGTGTGGGGGCTGGCCATCTGCTAAAAGGAAATGAAAGGAAATCTCTCATTTCTGAATGGTTCATTGACCCATGATAATGAAGCAACCTTGCCAAGGAAGGATAATTATCTTTTTAAGTATCTGATGCCCTGTGGGTGAAGGCCTCCCTTCTCTCTTGAAAAATGGACTCAGATTTAACAGTGCCCCTTTTCTGAGTTTGTCCTAGATATGAGTTTCCTGACGAGGAGTACAATTAGAGTTTTCCTGTCTTTCAGGCCACCACCTCCCTTTAAGGAAATCAGGCCTTCCCAGCTGAGCTCACCCTGGACCCCAAGTTGTACCAGTACTCTGGTGAGACCAGCAAGTGCAGGAATTTTTGTTTCTATTCTCTGCTTTTGCTGCTTTGCTCCAGGCAAAAGCATGCTTTCTGGAAAAAAATACATATTATTATATGTATAATATATATACATACACATGCATATATATTTGCAGGCATGTATGTATATGCACTTATGTGGTAAGTCCAAATACAAAATGAACTGATGTGTGTGTGATGCCACAGTGAATCCTAATTTGCTACCAGTGAGTGTTCAGATTTACATCCTATTCTCAAGGTCTTTTTGTTTAGTCAAATCCACCTCGTGAATACGTCGCCTGTGTAACTTGCAGAGGGCGTCCACATGGCTTTGTTGTATAAGCAACCGGTTTTTAAAGTGATTTACCTTTCAGTCTCAGGAACCCTTGTCATAAACTGCTTAATCATGTGGCAGTTATAGATGAGATTCTTAATTACAGATGAAATTCTCCAAACAGTTTCAGAATGACCACACTTAAAAAAACTACTATAGTATGTGAATTATATATTTCTCTTATGATTCTGAAAAGAACCTGAAATTAAGAGTTTGCTCAGGGTGGCCTGCCTGGAGAAGCAAACTGAATACTCCAGTTGTCCCCCTTTGGCTGTTGGGGGGACAGAGGTGGAGAAGGGGGGGTCAAGAGACAACGGAGCAGAAGAGGTCTTGCCTCCCTTCCTGTCACCATTGTCTCAGGAACACCTGAATCTCTCTGTCTGCTAATGTCCCTTTCTCTCTTAAAAAGAAACGCGCTTGTACACCACAGCATCTCCTTGAAAGCACCCCTGTGTTTATCTTTTAGCTCCCTGGGTTCAGGGCTGGGCGGGTGTTTGTCTCAGGGAGTTCCGGTCTGGGACGAAGAGGCTTTAGCTGTTAGGATCTAAGTGGCATGGTGGGAACTGTTGCCAAAACGAGTGGAATATGCCTTAACAGATATTGCTGTAGATGTCCTCGTGTGCCCACTGCGGCCTGTGGAGCGCTTCCGGGACCTGCGTCCTGATGAAGTGGCCGATTTGTTCCAGGCAAGCCAGAAAGTTGGGACAGTGGTGGAAAAGCATTTCCAAGGGACCTCGCTCACCGTTTGCATTCAGGTAAGAACACACGATATTCAGAAAAGAAGAAACTTCTCATGCCTGTGAAATGTAAGTATTGTGTACTCTGGACATGACCCCAGGAAAGCAACTGTGGCTTCTGCATCATAAGAAGTAGCAGGAGAAAAGTGGGCTAATCCAAGAGCATCCCTGCTGTTCATGGGCCCCAAGACAGATCCTGGGAAGCCATTCAAGGCAATGCTGTGGTGTTGGTTATAAAGCAGGTGGGAGTGTTGGAGATGAAACTGAATGGGCACAAAGACACTCCGGATCCTTTGCGAGAAAAGGGGCCTGCCAGATCATTTTCATTTCATGATTGATATTGCTGTGCACTGCATAGACTGACTCCTGCTACAGTTCCATGGGAATAAGCATCTGAGCCTCACCCCATCACCATGGCTTTCCTTTTCCCTACTTCAAATTAAACTGAAATGATTGCAGAGGTTGCTATGCCTCTAGAATGATGGTGTTGCCCTCATTTTAAAACATCTGATCTGTCACTAGAGCAGTTTCACCAGAGGTTAGACCAATGCTCGCAAGCTGGAAGGAGGAACTCCGTAAGAGTCACCAGCTAGGAACTGAATGAGTCATTAGCAACATCCATTACCCCTTTCACATCCTCTGAGCACGGGCTGGGTATCAGATCATAAAGTCCTTTCTGGCTCTGAAATTTGACAAGCCTACAAGTGCCCCATGGAAATAAGCAGATTATTCCAAAGTGCAGAGACTCTGTGCTTAGCTCTGAGTTAAGCTAAATATTTCCCATCCTTCTTCCATACACAGTTGTGTATATAGATCTTCAAAGAGAATAAAGAAAGCCAGTGTTTTCAGGTGATAAAAACTCTGACTACAGATAGTATCTGCTTCTCGAAAGCATCCTTTTGTGTGCTGTCGTGTCTGCGTAGAGAGCATCTGAACTTCCCCCTCGGGATACTTGACGTGCTTGTGTATATGTGTATTTCACACCACTTGAGTTACTTTTAGGGAGATTGTTCAGTTCAGAGTGAATTTATCAAGCAACTGTTGAAACTCATGTTTCCACAAAGATCAACTGAATGCAGACAGGTGAAAAAATCTTCAATGTGTAATGAAATACAAAATGTAAGGTGTGTTTATAGGAAATGACCAAATTTGATTACCTATTAAGGTTTATTAGAGTTAATTCAACAAACTGACTTGTGTATAGCTATTAGAATTCTTTAATGTAAGTAGAGATGTTAAACTTTCTCTTTGTTTTATTGTAACCCACTTCAAGATGTACATTTATTTCACAATCACATATATCCATAGAGACAAAGGAAGCCCGGTTTCATAAAGTAATGTTTAACATATTCTGATAGTTCCTGTTCTGTTATTATCTGAATTCTTTTTTTAAAAAGATTTCGTTTTTATTGAAAAGTCAGATATACAGAGAGGAGGAAAGACAGAAAGATCTTCCGTCTGATGATTCACTCCCCAAGTGGCCAAAACAGCCAGAGCTGAGCCAATCCAAATCCAGCAGCCTGGACCCTCTTCCAGGTCTCCCATGCAGGTGCAGAGTCCCAAGGATTTGGGCTGTCCACAACTGCTTTCCCAGGCTAGAAAAAGAGAGCTGGATGGGAAGCAGGGTGGCCAGGATTAGAGGCGGCACCTATATGGAATCCCAGCACGTGTGAGGTGAGGGCGTTAGTCACTAGGCTACAGTTCTGCTTCCTCTTTTTGTTTTTATGCTGATTGCTACCATGAAGCTGGTCATGCTCCGCATGGGGGTTGGGGCTCCAAGTTGATAAACCATGAAAATCATGAACATCCCTAGTTCTGCTTAACCCTTGCACAAAAGAGCGAGAATACTCACTCAGTGGGGCCAAAATACTTGACCAGCCAAGGAATTCTCATTCCATTTTGCAGTTTCGCACTGTAGAGTCACCGCTTGTTGTCTTTTTTTAAATGGTTTATTATATTGCTGACAATCTTTACATATTGTTCTGTTCTCAAACTATCTAAGCATTGGCTATTCCCTTATGCATGGCTGCTCACCTGATGAATTTACTCATTTTCAAGTAAGCCAGCAGATTCCTTGGGTTTCAGAAAGACCTGGAGGGAAAATGAGCTCAGTTACCATGAATACCTTTGCCTTCCTCCCCACCCCAAATTGGAAATAGTAAGAGCAAGCTCTTCTAGATGAGCCATCTCCACATTCTTTCCTAATGCATTACATCTACAGCAATTTTCCAGAGTAGAAACTAAAGTAATCAGTCATTAATTAAACCACAACTGATGTAGAGATAATCAAAAGGTGTGATATTTCACCTCTCCAAACATATTCAGCTTCCTTTAATGCAAGTGAAACCATAGCCAAGAGCAAAGAGCATGGCAGGCAGCAAGGGGGTTGGCTCACTCGATAATTCATATCGCTTTTATACATCACTTCTCACTTATTCTTAGGCGGAAATGGTGAACTGTCTGGGCCCATACATTTGAAGAGAATGTTCCCCCGGAGAATACTATAAATTAACTCACAATGAGATTGGATTTGACTTATTAATGGCCGTATTTCTGAATAAGCAGCAGGTACCATCTCGCTCTGGTCTAACCTCTGTTGTGTTTTTTTTTTTTCTGCTTATAGGATGGTCCCGAAGCTGGACAGACTGTGAGGGTGAGTCCTTATCATGTGCATATGTGTTAAGAAAGGTCAGTTCAGAAAACTAAGAGGTCATAAGGCATTCGCAATACATTCCTGTGATGTCAGCATTGAAGTTAGATCTCAGCGTCACATCTGTGAATTCTGACTATATAAACGGCACCGAACATCTTTCCCATTAGTTTAGAATAGATTTACTTTTTGTCGTGAAGTTATTACTGTGCAAACAATAACAGAGAAGCTAAATCAGAGTCCTACAACAACCGAAGTCGGAGAGGTTCGTGTGAGGTATCTAGGAAAGAGCGCTTAAGCGTGGTATGTGTTCTGTGGGTCCTCTGCTAAGTGGGGACGGGTGTCTTTGAGACACTGTCAGCTGTTCTGTGTACAGTCAGCAGTTGCTTCATCCATCTTGTGGGAAAGGATGGCCATTGTGCTGGTCCCAGTGTTTCCCTTCCCTCATGACCCTGTGCTTTTCACTGTTCCCCTTCCTGACACCTCTCCCCCCCCCCCCCCGTTCCTTCATACATACTTAATGTCAAAGTGCAAGTCTAACAGACTCGGCAGAGCTCAGTGATGGGTTTTTAAGTGTGCTGGGAGTGGAAAGTAGAATTTATTAAGGCAGTCCCCACTCACTTTCATAGTAACAGTAAAGACTAAGATTTTGGCTGATCCTGAAGTTGAGCACTTGTTATGCAAATACAAATTCCTGTGCAATTAGGTCTTTTGCCTAAATCATTTCTAGAAGAGAAATTTTAGGGGGAAGGAGGAATGAGGGGTATGAGAAATCAGAAACAGGTCTGAGATGCTAATGTTACTGATGGTGAAACAAAGTTTAATGGTTCTGAGGCTAGATTCTAAAGAGTGTTACATAATGCTTTCATACCAAACAATGCCAAGAAACATAGATCTGTTCCACCTGAATTTACATTGACTGTAATGTTGAACACATTAAAAGGTATGGACCCTTTAAAACGGAATTTCCAGGAAGTATCTTTGAAGACTGAATATTTTTTAAGGATTGCCACCAAAAGGGCCACAAAATTCCTTATACTCAAACAGGATTGTTCTCAGGTGTCTCTGGATGCGTGGTGTGGTTGGAGAGACAGAGAGAACTTTGTTCTTTTCTTTCCTCCACCCATGCCAACCTCCCAAAGCTGCAGACAACTGAAAATGAACAGAATGTCAGTGGCTTCCTTTCAAGTCAGTTTTGAAATAAAAACGTAAATGTTTAAACCCAGTTACCAAATTTTGTAAAAATTGCTATTGAAATGTAAGTTCTGGCTTTCCTGAATCGGTTAGAAGCCTTGCACACAATGTGGTTGATAGAATTCCTTTAGTCACTATGGAAATGCAACCGTGAAGGCATTGCTGATGATAAGGGAGACTGCAAAACCGTATTAAGTAGCATATGCAACATGATTATATGCATATAGTATATCTAACTAAAATTTGTGTGAACAAATAGGATATAGGAGCTCAGAATTTCATTTTACAGTTCTAAAGGAGGTATTCAAATGCTACTGTAGAAGCAGACTTCAGTAGACTTGGAAAGTAGATTAGGGGACCCAAGAATGATTGCAAGTGGGTGTAGTTTTCCATTTGCAGTGAGAAAGATGGCATGGAATTCTTTAGGGTTGGTGGCTGTGCAAACTAAAACCCATAGGATTGTATACTTTATGAGGGAGTTTTGCAGTGTGTGCATGAAAATGATGACATTTAAAAACAAATATTGGTTCTTGCAGAGCTAGGAACTGTGGCTATGGACTCTCCTCCTGGTTTAGTGACTAAAAACTATAGTAACTCTTTGAGAGGGTGATGGCAGAAAGAGAACGTTCCATCTGTTGGTTTCCTCCCCAAGCGCCTACAATGGTGAAAGCTAAGCCAGACCAAGGCTTGTAGCTGGGAACCCAGTCTATATATCCTATGTGAGCAACAGGAACCCCATTGCAGGAGCCATCACTGCAGAGTCCCGAGCTCTACATTAGCTGGGAACTCTAACATGAGACATGGGTGTAATAACTGTTATTTCAGTAGTTGAACTCACTGCTTGACCCAGCAACTGTATTTTAATGTTCCAGTAGCCAAGTTTTTTAATGTTTCTGTTAACTTTAAAGCTAATGATAATGGATTCTTAATATGTAGCCTTTAAGTATGAATATTTAAGTGGTTAATACCATCATCATTATTATTATCTTAAATGGATTTTTTTTTTAAAAAAACACATAGCTTTGACTTTTTAAAAATAATCAGATTGTGTTAGTTGGGGCATCTTCCATTTCTTTCCAACCTGTTCCCTGGATTTCCCTAACAGGAATTAATAGGACCCTTCCCTCCTTCTTTCCTTCTCTATTTTTATGAGTAAATTATTTATTTATTTTTAGAACGAGATCTGAAGAGACCTTCCATTTACTTGTCCACTTTTCTGAAGGCTGTTTGGCCGTAATCAGGCCAGGTCGGAGCCAGGAGCCTGAATCTCCCACATGGGTGACATGGTTCCAAGTACTTAGGCTGCCTCTGTTGCTTTACCAAGCACATCAGCAGGGAATGAGATGTGATACGGAATAGTGAAGCCTCAGAGGCCCTGCCAATGGCCGACTCGCCTATGAGAACACAGTAACCAGCTCCTACTGTGGCCATTTCAAATCATTTTTTGAAATACTATGGCTTACAGATAATCTTCATGTGCAGACACATAACATTCTGTCCCTAGACAATTCTGTCCATAAAAATCTGTCCTTTTAAGCCAGATATACATACCTAAAGTTATATCATATGTGGTTTTTTGATTGTGAAGCTTACATTACCTTGATGGAATTTAACTTTGGTGTTAATTAAGCAACAAATAGCTGTTTGTTTGCTATTTTTAGTTGGGAAGCCAGAACAGATTTATGGACAGAAGGCAATATGGTGAGCAAGATCTTGCATCAGCTGTTTCACTCCCCGAATGGCCAATGCAACGCTAGGAGCTTCTTTTGGGTCTCCTATGCAGGTGCAGATGGTACCAAGGCTTTGGGCCATCCTCAACTGCTTTCCCAGGCCTTAAGCAGAGAGTTGGAGGAGAAGTGGAGCAGCCAGGACATGAACCATCACCCATATGGGATCCTGGCACTTGCAAGGTGAGGATTTAGCCATTGAGCCATCATGCTGGACCCAACCATTCTTAGAGTAAATCTCTGGATTTAGAATGCTGTGCTGGAGGCTTAAGAATCTTCATGCTTCGAAGCATTTTAATCCCTTGCAGAGCGCAGGTACTCATTTTCTGGTGATACGTTAGTGAGTGCTGAGAGCCACACAAGCATGACCCGTGGAAGCTAGCCTCGGAGTCAGTCACCTGCTGCTCCCGCAGAAGGCAAAGCAGCATGTTTAAATCTAGCTGTCCAGTCCTGAAACGTACAATGCAAGACAGGGGGCATTTTGCATTTGGAAACTGACACAATCACACTTGTTGAGGAAAGGTTTGACAGCCTGTCACGGACAGCCCACAGACTGTTCTCTTCATCTTTGTCTCTGTGTGTGACTCTTGGTGTTCCGCCTGATGCCTGGGTTCTAAACCGTGTTTGTCTCCTGCTGGGTAGAAATCGCAGCAAGCCTGGTAATGGGCTTTTCCCCTGCAGCAAGTGTTGTTGCTGTTAATGAAGGTGCACCACTGAGTTAGCCTCTTGAACACGGCCTCACTTCGGGACTCTTTGTTTCAGAGGCTTTCAGTTCCGCTTTGGAAAGAACAAGGGTGGCCTGACCCTCTCAGTAAGGCACTTGTAGTAGGGAAAGGGAAATATCGAAGTGAAAAAGTGACCTCTTAGTTCACGATTGATCATTAGCTTTCCTTTTGGGGTTTAGAAGGAGTGGAGCACTGCCATCCACCAGGTGATCACTGCAGCAATTTGGATACCCCGCCGGGTTGAGAAACAATCTCATCCGTCTATTTCAGACCTGTAGCCCTTCACTTCAGCTCTGAACACTTATCTGCAGGAATTCTCCTGAAACTCCTTAAGACCTATCCTGCCACCTTTTTAATTGCCAGGAAGCCATTCTTCACTAGCCTGTATTTGGGGTGTGTGTGTGTGTGTGTGTGTGTGTGTGTGTGTGTGTGTGTGTGTGTGTGCGCCTGTAATTGTTTCATTTCCTTAGTCCCCTCAGGAATACAGGCTTCCAGGCTGTTGTAGCACAGTGGTTAAGCAGCTGGCTGTGACATCCCATGGCACAGTGCCAGTGCCAGTTTAACTTCTGGGTGTTCTCCTTTCAACCCTGTTTCCTGCTAATCTGCCTGCGAAGGAAGTGGAAGATGGTCCAGACCCTTGGACTCCTGTTACCTACCCATGTGGGAGACCCAGGGGGAGTTCCAAACTTCATGCTTTGGGCTAGATAAGCCTGCGCATTAAATCCTTTCCTTTGGGAAAACAAAACAAAACAAAACAAACAAAAAAAAAAACTTTCCTTTTTAAAAAAAAGTCCTTAAAAAAAATGTAAGTTTTATGAGGGCTTGAATTTTGTCTTTGTTTTTTTTTTTAAATGATGGTCTCAGAATGTATTATCCTAATATACATCAAGCTGACATTCTGAGTATTTGAAGGAAGAGAAAAATGAGAACATTGAAGAATCAGGCGACACCCTGACCCTCTGCCAACTATGTCCCATGAAGTGACCATAAAAAATTATTTGACCTTTAACTCTGTGTGGAGGTGCCAATATCTTGGTTCCCGGGCCTAGCTGCCTGATGCTTCAGGTCAGCTAGACTGTGAGCCTGCAAGCCTGGCCAAGCTCTCCGTACTTAGCAACGGACAAATCAAGCTTCTTTTGTCTTGTAATCATGCTTCTGAATGACTGTCCATCAAAACACAGCTTTCCTGTGTCTCTTGAGTCTTAATGTTTGCTGGTCTGTCATGTAACATTTGGGCTAAATACGTTAGCTACTCATTTCTTTGGCTAAGCTCTTTTTGTTGTAGGGATATTAACTGTGAGACTAATATGTAAAGAAAATACACACTCCCAGTGGTTCCCCCACATACACCTCCCCCACCCCGTTGGAGAGTTGATGATAGATAGGCAGGGTTTTGCTTCTTAAAACAAATTTCTGGTTCTAACATTTTGACTTATTTAACATGAAAGAAAAAATGATGTAATTTGATTTCCACTATGTAGTCAGGAATCTAAGCTTCCCGGAATGTCTTTGAAATATCTCCCATATTCCAGGCATGCCAGACAAATATCAAGTTTTTCACTAACCGGGTATGCAAATGTTATTCCAAGATGCAGTCCCAGCTCATTAAATCACTGGGGGAGTATATAGTCTTTTTAAAGAGATACTGCTTAGTAAGTTTAAGATGAACTTTCTTTGAGAACAGTCACTGTACACATCTTTGGTAGCAGAGTTGGTGAGGTAGATTTGAAAAAGTGATTTATGCCAGACAGGCAATCTATCTGACCTTATAAGAATGATTTCTGGAATATGCTGGCTTGTCCTCTTTCATGTGTATGGGGCCTGAATCTCCTGCTTTATGTTATGGGAAGTACTGTTAACTGGTGAAGAGTGTCTGTGACCCTAGAATAGACACTCCACATGACATGGAGGTTTGATGTCTTATACAGTCCCTCCCAGGGAGCACATTAGAGGTATTAATGAACCCTGGTCATCGGCAGACTTTGGTATAGTGCAGGGGTTCTGATGTGAGTTCCATGACTTTGTGTGTAGCTGTGGGCTAGCCTCACCTCTCCTGGCATCATTTCCTACTTCTTCAAGTGTGGGAGGAGTCTAACATGGTAATGTGTGTCATGGCAATTGGCAATAATCTAGACATGTGCATGGCCTACTTAACCAGCCTACTGAAATCTGTTTACATTTCAGCCCTGCCACATAGTACCCTTGGGAATTTATGTAAGTTTCTTAAAATTAATCTTTTTTTAGTGGTTTGTTTTTATTGCAAAGTCAGATATACAGAGAAGAAGAGAGACAGAGAGGAAGATCTTCAGTCAGGTGATTCACTCCCCAAGTTACTGCAACAGCCGGTGCTACACCAATCTGATGCCAGGAGCCAGGAAGTTCTCCAGGTCTCCCATGTTGGTGCAGGATCCCAAGGCTTTGGGCTATCCTCAGTTGCTTTCCCAGGCCACAAGCAGGGAGCTGGATGGGAAGCAGAGCTGCTGGGATTACAGCTGGCACCCATATGGGATCCCAGCGCATTCAATGTGAGGACTTGAGCTGCAAGGCCACTGTACCAGGCCCTTAAAATTAATGTTAACCTCAGTTTCCTCACCCATTAAATAGAGTGAAATTAGACTTCAGGAAGATGTTCCTTGCAATGACATTGGTCATGCTTCTTCCAAGTTCACTTAATCAGTAGAGCGTGAATTTTCTCACGATTGATTAATGGCTGTTGGTTTGACATTCTTGAGAAGACATTCCTCTGGTCATATGACTTGTCCTTGAAATGTCTTGGCTGAGCCTATTTTGAACAATGACCATTGGAAAAGTATGCCAGCATACCTTATTCATTGATGCTGATGAGGACAGTGACCCTTCCTAGGGTCGTGTGCTTAGCCTGTGACGTGGGTCCCAGTGCCGGTGAATCCACTTGAGACTATACACTGACAGTATGCTTCACGGTTCTTCCAAGTAGGTTTTCACAGTACAAAGACTTGTATTTCCAGGATTCTGGATTATCAAAGACAGTACAAATGATTATGATATGCACCTCAGGCTAGTGAAGTTTGCCAGAGGAATGCTAAAAGGTCACCATAGAAAGATTTCCACATAACCAACTCCTCAGACAAACTTGGAGTGCCTGCAGAGGAGATGCCCAGAGAATTAAAAGGATTTTGACTTTTATTTTATTATTTCCATCTGAAAAGAAATTTCAAGAGAGCCGTAATTTGTCAGAGGACTTTTATCCTCTGATTAAAGTCACAATGAACAGTGTCTTGCCTATGTTTATACCTAATATCTGTGTTTACTGCTGGAAAAATTAGTATCCTCAGGAAGCAGTGGCTTTTATCTTGTGAAATTGCCTTACCATTTGCATCTCTGTTCTCACACTGAATCCAATTTGAAGTTTGGTCAGCAGGAATGAGTCTGTTCATGCACTAGATGCCTTTGAGGGGTACTGAGGCATCAAATCCTTTCCCTCGGGCATGTTATTGTCTTTGATTTGCCCTTTCACTGCTGGTGTCATTGGTTCAAAATGTCTGGTTCAGGCCTGGCACTGTAGCCTAGTGGCTAAATCCTTGCCTTGCATGAGCCAGGATGCAATATGAGTGCCAGTTCAGGTCCTGACTGCTCTAACTCCCTTCCAGCTCCCTGATTGTGGTCTGGGAAATCAGACAAGGACAGCCCAAAGTCTTGGGGTCCTGCACCCATGGGGGACACCTGAAAGAAGTTCCTTGCTCCTGGTTTCAGATCAGCTCAGTTCTGGCTGTTGTGCCCACTTTGAGAGTGAATCCGTGGATGGAAGATCTTTCTCTTTGTTTTTCTTCTCTGTAAATCTGACTTTCCAAAAAAAATAAATAAATCTTTAAAAACACACAAACCAAAAACTCTTGGTTCCTACCTATAATGGGCCAAGAGCCTAGCTATCTGCTTTGGGTAGTTTCCGTTCTCCTGCTCATCTTGAAGCTCTCCTCATAGTAGGTATGACAGCACTAAGTTCTTCCATTTCTAATTGGTTAATTCTGATTTGTGAGATGCCAATTGGTTAGAGTATTGAAAGAAAATTTAACCAGCCTTTCCAGTATTTCCATATACTATTTTTTTTCCTTTTTTTTTTCTCTCTGTTCTCACCAACTTGCATGCCAATAAGGTGGATGGATTGGGGAAACTTGGAGAGGGTGTATGGATGGGGCCAAGTGCAGAGCAGTTAAAGCATATAGATGAAGGAGGACTTCGGACAAGACTGTTCAATTTCTTCCCCAGGTTGTCATCTACTACTTGCATGTCAACCTTCCTGAGTCCCAGACCATTTCTAATTTTATCAAATGGGAATTTTACTCATCTCTGAAATCCTTGGTGAGGATTATTTGTGAGGATTAAATGAATCCATGCCTGTGAACACCACTGAAACACCGCTTGCTACATCTAACAAATATTCTTAGTTTTCCATGTTCTACTGAATTATCACAACCCTGGAAATCTGGTACTAATAATTTGAACTTGGAGAAATTGAGGTGTCCAGGAGGACAGACTCATTTTTAAAAAGCAAGTTTGATGAATACGACAGGTGAGATTCAAGTCCAGGTCTAACCCAGTTCATTCTTGTATCGCATGAATGTTCCTAAAACCACTGTACATCTAGGAAGCACGGCCAAAGATAACCAAGGAAAGGAAGAGTAAATATATATTTTTTTAGCTCTCAACATAGATTATTCTGTGTAATTTGTCTCTGCTGAAAGGAATCATGTCTTCAATCTGAAAATGTGCAGGGCCAGGTTGCTCCCTGGGGTGACCACATCTTGTGTCAGGGTGCCTTGTTCAAGTCTTGGCTTCTCTGCTTTTGATCCCCATTTTATGTGTGTATGACATGAGAAGCAGCAGATGGTGAGCGGAGTACGTAAGTCCCTACTGCCCATGGGGAAGCCCTGAGTGATGTTATGGGACCATGGCTCTAGTCGGCCCCAGCCCAATTGTGGCAGGCATTTGTGGAGTGAATCAGCAAACAGGAAACACCTCCCTCTTTCCCCTCTCTCATCCTGTTCCCCCACCCCCTCCTCCTCATCTTCTACTATGTATCTCTTTCTTTCAAATAAAATCAAAAATAAATCTTAAAAATTAAAACTATTTAGAAGGCTTTCTCTGCTTCGTATGCAAGTGAAGATAAATTAACCTAAATGTTTCTTTACAATAGAATTACATGTTTTAGATGTTTAGAATTTTATTAGCACTAATAACAACAACAACAACAACAAAAACCCTCAGTAATTGGAGGCCTTGGCATACAGAAAAGTGAATATTTAGTGTTACATTTGTTTTGCAATCCTTAAAGCAGATATGTGGTAGAAAAGGTGAATATATTATTAGTACTAGTGTTTGTTTTAGTAGACCAGTTACATATCTGAAGCTTAAAGGTTGGAATTTCTACTTAAACACTATGAAATCAAATGTCTTTTGAAAAGCATAATATACTGTGAACCCTAAAATACCATATAAATATGAGGTTGCATTACTCAGTCACATTTTTACCTATTTTATAGTTAATAGGGCCTGTTACTGCCAGCATCATTTAGTGTGGGAATTTGGAGTCAGCTGGAGCTAGAGATTGAGCTCCGATGTGGGGCATGGGCATCTTAACTAGTATCTGAAGTACCAGGCAAAGGCCTACTTCTATTCATATGTTAATTGTGTGTATATGTGTGCATTGAGATGTGGCTGCCTCCGCAGTTTTGTTTCATATGAGCCCTGTCTGAAGACAGTCATTAAGAAATGGTTGTTATAATGGTTTTAAATGTTTTATGTTGATTTTTTTATTGGAAAGGCAGATATTCTGAGAGGAAGAGAGACAGAGAGGAAGATCTTCCATTTGATGGTTCACTCCGTAAGGGACCACAACAGTCAGAGCTATGTCAATCTGAAGCCAGGAGCCTGGAGCCTCCAGGTCTCCCACTTGGGTACAGGATCCCAAGGCTGTCCTCGACTGCTTTCCCAGGCCACAAGCAGGGAGCTGGATGGGAAGCAGGGCTGCTGGGATAAGAACCTGAGCCCATATGGAATCTTGGCATGTTCAAGGCGAGAACTTTAGCCACTAGGCTATCAAGCTAAGCCCCTGTAATAATTGTTTTTACTTTGTTAGCTCTACCATATCACTAGCTCTTCCACCTCCTGTATTTAGATTTTTGAGGACAAAGTGCACAAAATAGATTTTGAAAAAGCCAAATCGTTCTGATGCTGACTTAGATGTTGATTCTTGGTCCAGATATCTTGTACATGATTCTGATCCTGTATATTCATCTTGAATTATTCAGTCCCTTTGTGGGGCTCTTCTTTGCCCTCTGTGCCAAAGCTGCTAAGAAAGTATTCTCATGAACAAATAAATGGCTGGAACGTGATGATTTGATGGCTGAGCCAGTGTCTGATGGAAACCAGCTTGATGCATAACACACATGGTAACCCACAGAGCCACAGACGTGGAAGAATTAGAATAATGACCTTCCAAAGGGGATTTTTCAATGAAAAAATATTGACTGAATGTGAATCTTTAAATGCCCTTATGCCAGACAGTGATCAATCTTTCTCCTACAAATCCTACTCTATATGAATTATGCTATTACTGGCTAAAGGTAGTTTTGAAATTCTCACTTCACGTAGAACAATGATGTGGGCAGGTGGGACCTGAGTGAGTGAGGAGGAGCTGAGGCTGCTAGCAGCATCTGTGACATGGCCCTGTACCACCCTATTGCCACCTGCTTCCATGCTGCTCCAACATGGCTGCAGGCTGAGCACACCCACTCTACACTGTGCACCCGATCCTTCCTTCTTGTCATGCCCCAAATGCCATGACACGTTTCTATGGATGACTATGTGTATGTTCTAGTATATGAGATACCACTACACTTCTGATAGTCCTTTAACAAGGACACAGAAATACTCAAATTCAACCTCATTACAATATCCAACTAAAGTACTACCCTCTATCCTATACAGTCCCAATTTCGGTAGAAGTAGCAGCTCTTCGTTTTCTGGTGAAGATAGGTCATCTGCCCCCAAGTGTGATTGAGTATTATCCCTTTCAGTATTTCCTGGTTTCCTGTACCCTTTTCCTTGAATTCATTGATGCTGGAGAGCAGAACTAGGAACACTCCCAGGTGGAGGCCGAGCTGCCTGTAACAATAAGATCCTAATCCTATATTGTCTCAAATCAAATCTCTTCTCTACTTCTTAGAAACTTTCTAAATTAGATTATTCCCCCAAATAAGGGGAAAAGGACAACGACAGTGGTTAGCAATCCTAGGTTCCTTCAGCATGAAGGCCAGGCAATGAAAGCTCCCATTTCTTTCTCTGGATGTTGTTTCTGATGTTACATGAAATATAAACTTGGAGTTGTTCAAGATGTTGACCTTGCTTGCTGTGGTTGAGAAGAACATACTATTGAATGAATCAAGTTAATGCATCAAATATTCTTTTACTTTGTGATACAATCCATTCATCCTCATGTTCACATTCATATCTCCTTCTCTAGAGTCCTTAACAAAATGTGTTTTCTTACTGTGCTTTCCTGAGAAATAAGCCATTAGGGGCTTTTACTTTAAAACAAATTTTTTTTGAGGAATTATTTTTGTTGAAATTCAGATTTACAGAGAGAAGGAGAGACAGAGAGATGATCTTCTGTCTAGTGGCTCACTCTCCAAGTAGCTGCAATAGCCAGAGCTGAGCTGATCAGAAGCCAGGAGCCAGAAACTTCTTCCAGGTCTCCAGTGTGGGTGCAGGGTGTCAAGGCTTTGGGCTGTCCTCAGCTGCTTTCCCAGGCAACAAGCAGGGAGCAGCAAGGGAAGTGAATCAGTGAGGATTAGAACCAGTGCCCATATGGGATCCCAGTATGTGCAAGGCGAGATTTAGCCACTAGGCCGTCACACCATTAGGGGCTTTTATTTTAGTTTCAGTTCATCTGTTAATGTTAAATGGTCTAAATTCCCAGATGTAACCAAATTATAATAATATAATTTTGATGAAACTGCTTAACTCCTGAAAGAGTGTGATTGTAAGCTCAACTTTGCCATCAGATGATTGTGAGTGAATCTCACTCCTGAGGAAGAAACTCAGAGAGGAGGATAAATCAAAGAATCCCATAGCGGCAAGTGACCATGGAAATCTTCTAGAATTTTCCACTACTGTATACATTATTCACCACAAGCATTTAAATTTGTCAACTTCCCTGTTGAGGAACTAGTTGCTTCCAGTTCTAAACTCCTCTGATTTGTGCTTGATAATTGAGGACTTCTCTCTAACAGAGGAAATTTATTCTTCACTTGTTCTTTCAACACCTAGCATGTATTTCGTTCAACATAGGCCCAGGAAGACCAAAGAAAAGTAAGATTCATAGTTGCTATGTTTAAACTCTTTGAAATAAATGCTGTCAGATGGGAAGGCAGAGATTATTATGGAAGTTCTGTGTTTCATAAAGACATCTCCTAGTGTTTATTGAGTGCCTATTATGTGCTAGGTGCTCCTAACTCTAGGATGCAGCAAAGGGCTGTTAGATAAGGAAAACTGCACCAAAACAGCAGGGCTACTGAGACCAGAATGAGGGTAAATTCAGAGTTTATTGAGATCTGTTCCCGAGCAAGGTTCATTGGTCCACAAGGTAGCTGTGGTAGCAGACTGCTGAAGTTGTACAGGACTGAGGCACACATTCTTTAAGAAGTGGTGATGATGGGGCTTGAGGTAAAGGTATGTGTGGTCTTCTGATTCATCGGCCTCACTTAAATGAGTCTGGGTGGCTATTCTCAGTGGGAACTTCTGATGCCATCTAGGAGCTTTCTGCCTGCCCCCCAGGTCTTCTGGGCTAACAAGAGGAACGACACCAAGGAGCAACTCTCAACTCATTGTCCTCCAGTATACGCAGTGGGGAGACAAAATGTGGCACCGTTAGGATGGTGTTAGAAAAGCAGTAACAGAATGTCAGGGAATGAGATGATATGGAGGAAGGGAAATAAAGGTGATGTGATTCCTTTATGTAGAGAGTTGAAAGATTGAGGAAGAAATAGAGTTTTGCATTCAGGAAATAGCAGTTTGAAATTGTACATCCCATGAAATGATTGACAGTTGCAAGGCAGGAATTAGGGGTAGGGAGATAGGTGACATCAGAAGTAGGTTTTAAATTTATTTGAAGCATAAATTTCACATGTACTTATGATCAATATCCTTAATTGGCTGATCTTCAAGTTTCTAACTCCACTTTTCTAGAATTGGAATAATTTTGTCTCATGTCTATAATGAATATATGGTTGTCCTTCCACCATTCTTCTTATACTTTCCCATAATGAATAACCTGGACATTAGAATGACTTTGAATCCACACTTACCCGCGTGTTCAGACCTTGTTTGGTGTAAGTAAGGCTTTAGCAAAGTTTCTTTTTTGTAAAGAGTAAATGGGAAATATGTTTTGAGGGCCAGATGGTCGCTAACACAATTATACAACTGTACAGAACAATAACAGCCATAAACTCTATGTAAATGAGTTTGCACAAATGGCCGTGGCTGTGTTCCAATAAAACTTTATTTATAAAAATAGGTGGTAGGCTAAATGTGGTCTAGGGCCTATGTTTCTCCAAACTTGTTGTAAGCCTGATCTGTCTGCTTTCATGAAGTGAAATAATGGCTTCCTTCCACTTGAGAAGTGGTTGATCCCATTGTCCTGATAACAGGGTATCCTGAAGGCCTTGTGTGCTGTGATTGTGGAAGGGCTGTTTTTCCCACTCGGGCTGAGTGAGCACGCTGCAGGATGAAACCACTCACTGGCAGCCATCTTGATTTCTAGGGAGGCTTGCCTCAAAAGGAAGCAGATGCTGCGGCTGAGTCAGAAAACACAATGTTATCCTTCCTGGTGTTCCTGGACTGTTGAATTCATGAATGCTGAAGCCTGTACAATCTGGGCTTCATTGTTAGGTAGTCCTGCCAAGTCTTCTGTCATTGAAACCAGGATGACTTGATTTTCTTCAAACAGGGAAGAAGAGCTCACGTAGATCATGAACTCTAACATATGAACTTACTGTTACTCCTCAAGATGCTTAACTGGTAGTTTGCATAAACAGTTTCGAAAGTGCTCTGGTAGATCTGCAGTATTCATCACAGGTCAATGGGAATCCTTGAGTGAAAGTCTGTGAACCAATGGCCCTCGAAAAGCTGGACTTCAGATGGGCTCCCTTCGGTACATGACCACATGGTCGTTCCATTAACTTTAATGGTGGAGGCCCTGCAGATGAGCCTGTTAGTCTTTGCTCCTCTTTCTCGTTCACAGTAAATCTTACCCATCAACTAATTCTTCAGGGTGAAGAGAGTGTGCCAGTGCCATTCATTTCTTGGCCTTGATTTATATATTCAGGATTTTCTTTCCCAGGGAGATAGAGTGCTAAGTGAGTACATTAAAAATGAATCCACTGCCCATTTGTCGGCTATGAGAAACCCCCTGAGTCAAGAACATCAATGGATTATTATTGATTGTTGTAAAATCCAATAAAATCATAAATATGGCTCCAAACAATTATTGTGGCCACATTAGCAAATTATCAAAATCCATAACTGGCTTTGCAGCTGGGCATCAGAGATTTAAATAAAGGGCCGGAGGGAGAAAAGTTGTATTTTAGAAATGTGACAACCAGGGCTGTAGTAAAGAAATTTATGCTTTAATTTGCTTTGCAATCTAATTGAGAATAACTATTGGGTTTCTAAAAAGTGAACTTTGATTAGGTTTAGGTGTCAGAAATCAAATGGAAATATGAGCCTGTTTATACTTTCCTGAGAGTCTGTTGGGAGAGTGAGAGGAAGGTATTCGTGGCAAGGAATGACTTTCTTGGTTGACCTTCTCCACTCTTTTCTGTGTTCTTATTTCCTGTGTTCAAGTAATTGGGTTATACCTGAGAATATCTGGCTCTTCCCAGAGATACATTTTTTTTTTCCTTCTTCACCAAGTGCCAATTTCTCCCCATTTAGAAATAAATCAATTCAAAATGAAATTACTCAGAACATCCATCCTTCCCCCCTGCACCTCTAAAATGAGTCCAAAGAACACGCAGTCGTCCCCTTTCAGCTCAGGCATAAGAAAACCCTTCTCTTCCCTGGACATAGTTTTTCTTCCCTGGCAGATGACTGGGCAGTGTTTGCTCTGTGAAATGTGGATTGGCATATTCATGGAGCCCTGTGGATATTTTTCTGTAGATCTACCCTAAAGCCCAGCTGCTCAGTTTGCATTTCTAACCCACAGCTGTTTGGACAAAAGCTGCCTGAGGCACTGGGTCCCCCTGCAGACACTGTGGCACTTCCTCCGCTACCACCCTGGCCTTTGCTGGTGCCTGACAGCATACCAGTGGCTAGATTTTCAGGAATGGGTGGGCTCGTCTTTCAACTCACTTCAGGAAAAGCAATTTGCTCAAAGATAGAGGAAGATTTCTTTAGCCATCTGTGTGGAACTGGCTCACAGATTTGTACGAGCAGTCCACGAGAGCTTGAAAAGCCAGCTGAGACATGATAAACGACTGCTAACTGTCCTAATTATCCCCTGACACTCTGTGTTGAAACCTGATGAAATTTAGCTGAAACTTACAAATAGGCAAGCACTTTAAGGTTTCATAAATTATACATAATAGAAATGCTGAGAAAAAGCAAGGGATAGCCACAGCCAAAGGGCTTATGTTTATCACCCAATAGTCTTCCGAATGTTATAAAAAAAAAAAAGTAAAGGTAGGGCTGGAGAATGTGTTAGATAAATTATATTTTTAATTGCAAACCTAATTGATTATACTCAGCTCGCTCATTAGGTTAGGGAAGACTATGAGTCAACACCCAAGGTCATTATATTAATAGACACAGTAGGTGTGTAATTTGTAGGAACTTGATTTGTGAGCAACTCATTATTCTTGGTAAACAGCATAACCAACATACTTGCCTTAAAGTGTCATACACTGATTAAATTTGTTTCGTTGTGTCTTGAATGATTATTTTGTGCTGACCCATCTTTCATACCTTAAAGTTGTAGCTTTGATGCATCCATTGTATAAATCTATGCCAAATTCCTCCAACGGTGACCGACTGGCTTATTACTGTCAATCTTACCTGCACTATTGAGATAATTCCAGTTAGAAAGGTTTAATTTTTCTTTCCTGTTTCCCTTCTTTCTTGTGAATCCAGGATTTGTAACCCTGAAATCACTGCCCTTGAGTTGTATTTCAAACACCTTGAATAATCTGGATTGAATCTCTGCTTGTTCCTCTAGCAAGAAATCTTGGAGGAATTTGAAGAAAATCTATTCTGCCTCATCATTGCCTTGGATTATGTACACAGCATTTTTACTCCTTTGCTAAATCATCTCCCCAGTATGATCTGTTGGGTAAATGCTAATCTACTTAAACATGTTGCATAGGATCATGTGTGACACCCAAATAACATAGGAGTCAGTGTTTTTTGTGGTACCCTTAATAAATGCTTTTTCAAGATAAGGATGGTTTCACCAGATATAAGTCACTGGATCTGGTTGATGGTACCGGGGTCATGTCATTTCACTAACCTCAAGAAATGGTAGAGTAGCTTCTTGATCTTGCTGTGATAAATTCTGAGCCAATATGCTTTCTTTTAGAGAAATATTTATTTGTGAGAGTTAGAGAGAGGCAGAGATACTCCATCAGCTGATAAAACTGTCTACATGACTAGAATGATCACGGCGGGGCCAAGCAGGAGCCAAGGATGGAAAGCTTCATCTGGGTCCTCCCTGTGAGTGACAGGTTGCTTAAATACAGAATCATCATCTTCTTATCCTAGGTTGTTGTCAGGGGGCTGGATGGAAGGTGGAGCATCTGGAACAAAAAGCAGAGACCATACGGGGTGTCAGCATGGGCGAAGACAGTGGCCTTTGTTGCCCTGTCACAGTGCTGGCCACTGAGTCGATACTCTTAACCAAGTGCCGAGCTGTTGGGGCAGTTTTCATACCTGCCCTGTTTTCCATCTGCTGACTGTTTTCTTGTCTGTTACCGAGCTTCCACATTAATCATTTCCCTTCTGAAAGTCAAACAGGGTGCCCTCTGGGATCTTTGAGCAATGACTATTATAAACATAAATTTAATAAAAATCAGCTAGCCCATTAAATGCTGGAACAATCTGAGACTCGTTCAAGCGTTCAAGGTTGAAACTACATATATATATATATATATATAGTTATGTATAGTTATGTGTGTGTATATACAGAGACATACAGAATTGAACTGCTGTATTTAGTTCAGGGGATTTCTTGCTTCCTGAGAGATCTGTTCATGGACTGCTAGACTCAGCTTACCTGATACATCTTCAGGATTCAGGAGCAGATAGTATTTTGATCCCAAGTTACCTATCCACAATGAAGAGTTCCATGTTCACACCATGCTTTCTTAGCCATTTGACTTTAGGCAAATAACTTAACTTCTTATTTTTGCTTTCTTGTCAGCAAAGCTGAATAATAATATTCCCTCCTCGTGGGTTTTATGAATGTTAAATGAGATCATCAAGGGAAGGATCTCCCATGCAGGTGCAGAGGCCCAAGGCTTTGGGCTGTCCTCAACTGTTTTTCCAGGCCACAAGCAGGGAGCTGGATGGGAAGCAGGGCTGCCGGGATTAGAACCGGTGCTCATGGGATCCTGGCACATTCAAGGCAAGGACTTGAGCACCGGGCCCTCACAGATTGTTGTTAAAAAATGGACAAGAGTTTGATTTAAAAACTATTTCCACCATCTCCTGGTTAAGACAGGACATTATCTTCATGTTACATTCGCCTCACAGAAAGTGAGGATTTTCTTAACCTAATGTGACGTGAGGTTATGGTCAAGCAGGCTCATGATTTGCAGGAACTCACTCCAATCAGCTATTACATTTTAATTTGCCACTCTAGAGATTAACTTTGACTTTCAGTTAGATTCATGAACCTTCAGACTTCAAAGTAAGGGGCTGAGGTTTGTCTTAGGGCTGGTGCCATGGCATAGCAGGCTAAGCCACAATGTGTGGTACTAGCATCCAATAGGCTCACTGGTTTGAGTCCACATTTTTCTTTTTTAGATCTATTTTATTTTTAAAAGGCAAACTTATATATATATAGAGAGAGTAAAAGATATCCTCACTCCCTGATTTACTTCCTAAATGGTCCCAGTGGCTGGAGCTGGGTGTTCCAAGGCCAGGAACATGGAGATTCCTCCCATTCTTCCAATTGGGCATAGGAACTCAAGGACTTGAGATGTATTTTGATGCTTTCCCAGGAACATCAGAACAGAGCTAGATCAGAAGTGGAGCAGCTAAGACTTGGGCAACCGCATGTATGGGATAAAGGTACAGTAGACAGAGGCCTAGCCTACTATGTTACAGCACTGGTCCCTGCTCCACTCCTGCTCCTGCTCCCTGCTGATGGCCTGGGAAAGCAACAAAGGCTGGCCTAAGTCCACTGGCCCCTGAACCCACGTTGGAAACCCAAAAGGAGCTCCCAGCTTCAGACCAGCACAACTTATGACATTGTAGCCTGCCAAGTGAAGCAGCAAATGAAATCTCTCTCTCTCTCTCTAATTCTGCCTTTCCAATAAACATAAATAAAAATTTTTTAAAAAAGTTTTGTGCTAGAAGAGTTAAATCTCAAGATAGATAAATAAAATGGGGTCAATTTCAATTCAGTCAGGAGTTTTCAGTTATGTTTTAAACGTGATGGATTTTGTTCTGTGCTTCCTTTTCCCCTAAATGTCCACGTGAGATTCCCTTGGTTATTTGCTGTGTAACCACCCGTTCATACCATCCTGGGCATAATGGTCAAAAGCAAGCACAGAACTGGGAACTCCAAGTACAAGTGTACTAAACTGCTCCCTGGCTGGGAAGTTTCCCCGGCAAAGTTGGGAAGCGAGCCTGCTTCTCTCCTTCGCCACATGAAGCAGTCCCCACTGTCACCTCCATAGACTGACCCAGGAGAACATTTGCTAGGCAAACGCTCTGCCATCTGTTGTGCAGCCCAGACTTCCACGGCAGAACAGAAGCAGGTGCAGTGTCAGAGTGACTTAGTGAGGAGACACACGGCAAGCAGAGCTTGGCAGATCGTGTGTCACACCAAGGGCATTGCTGTTCCCTGACCTCTTGGCATATGGACCTGCAGTGCTGTGTCTCAGAGGGGCCAGTGTGGGCTCCAAGTTGGAAACCAGATGGCTGGATGGGAAGACCTGAGGGCTGACGTTTTACTTGCAGATGGAAACAGGCTTTGGGTGTGAACTTCTCCCTGGGATTTGTTCTAGGTGTGTTACTGGTTTATTGTCCCCACACGGGTCGCCAGGCTTGCTGCCGCAGTGGACGTCTGTTCCTTAATTTTCTTTCCAAAGTGATGTATTGTCAGAGCTTCATGAAAATTTGGTCCTCTTGTCAGATGAAACATAGGACTTTTCATGTTTTGAAAATGAGGATGTATCAAAAAACTGCTTGTTTATTTATTTATTTATCACTTATTTACTTCAAAGACAGGGAAGAAGGGGCCAAAGGAAGAAGATAGAGGGAAAGAGACAGAAAAATCTTCTATTTACCAATTCACTTTACAAATGTTTAAATCGCCTTCATGGGTGTTTAGAGCACCCCCATGTTCAATCGCTACCCCCTACTCCTTTCTCCTCAGGACAGAATCCACAGCCAAGAGCTCAAACCAGGGCCCCATGTGGTAGCCTAGTGGCTAAAGTGCTTAACCTTGCATGCTCCAGGATGCCCTATAAATGATGGTACATGTCCCAGCTGCTACACTTCCCATCCAGCTCCATGCTTGTGGCCTGGGAAAGCAGTCGAGGATGGTCCAAAGCTTTGGGACCCTGCACATGCATGGGAGACCTGGAAGAGGCTCCTGGGAACTGGCATAAGATTGGCTCAGCTGCAACTGTTCCAGCCAGTTGGGAGTGAACCAACAGACAGAAGATGTTTCTGTGTGTCTGTCCTTCTCTCTCTCTCTCTCTCTCTCTCTCTTTTAAAGCTCAATCTAGGTCTCACCTGCAGGTGTCGAGGTGGAACAGTCCCTGTTCACTCTCCAGGTCTGCATTAATATCTTAGGCACTGTCCAACTACCCTCTATTGCCTTTTTGAACTCGGAAGGAATGAATATTTCATTAGGAATCTTGGAAATGGTGTCAGTCAAACTTCTTTTGTAAGGATATGCTCCTATACTTAATATTTTTTCTCCATCTATTAGAACTATTAAAGAGAGGTGCCTGAGCTTTTATGAAAGAGTTGTTAATTACCTAATATTTCAATAACTGTAATGAGCATCTGCTTGTATTAATACTTCACATTTGTGTAATAATTTGCCATGCATCAAGTGCACCTGCCCATGGTTTAGAGAGTTATGAGGGGAAAACAGCATAAAGAGATAAGGTTTTGCAAGCCAGAGGTCAGGAGTCAAATCCTGGCTCTGTTTCTTATGAGCTGTGTGACCGTGAGCCAGTTATTGAAGCTCTCTGGTCTTCAGTCGCTTCAATAAAATAGAGATGATGGTAGTTATTGATTCTATAGAGTTAGGGGAGGTTTGGGACCTATCACAGTGCCTCTTACATGGCTCATGTCAGTGAATGGTAACTATTAGCGTTTAGTGATCAACAGTATCCATATTATTAAGTTCTTCCCAGCACTGTGGGAGGTCTGTATACTAAACAGAATTGAATTCATATGTTAAGACTAAGGCTCAGATGGCAGAAGTGCTTTGACCAAGAGCTGGAATCCGTTAGAAGCTGAGATACAGGTATTCAGGTCCATGATGCTTGGATATGAGAGAAATGTCTCATGGAGTCCTGCTGAATCTGGTCTTGTCAGACAGTCTCATCTGAATGAGTCCAGTAAAGTCAACCTCTGTCCACATCGTGTAAGGCCCACATGTTAATGGTTAGCAGCAGAGCAAAACGGGTCCAGAATTGTGTTCTTACAGAACACATCAACTGCGAAGGTTGAGAGGCTTTTGGAAACCTGGTGTTGGATGTGTTATAAGCTGCCTTCTGCTCAGGCTGAAGAACCACCTGTGTTGCAGGGAACATGCGTTCCATCCATGTCCACATGGATGTCTTAAAAAGCCCAAGCCAAACACTTCTGATATAATGGATGCCCTACACATTTACAGCAGTTTCCTACAGGATTGTTAGGAAGTTGTCTTCTGTGTCTTGGTACTTGTCTTTCAGTGTTTTGCAATTCTGTGTGAAAGACAGGAGGCTTAAATAAATAACCACATGGCAGACAACATGTCTGAGGGACCAGACTATAGGTCAAAGGTGAAAAGCGAGCACTATGGATTTTAGTGGTCATGGATCTATTGATAAATTCTTTAAATTGACTTTAGTATTAGTATTGCTTTAAGTGACAGCTGGCATTCCTGTTCCCCTAGGGAAGCTTCAATAGGAAAAAAAAATTGCTGAAATTTGGGAAATGGACTAAAAATCACTCAGCACCAAGGAACACCGTCCAGCTGCCTTAGGACTGACCACTTCCCATTTGTTTCATTTCAAAGTAACTGGAATAAGTAAATCTCATTTCTGACATCAAGCTCTGCCTTCATGTATTTTGACAAGTTCTTAAGTGCCAATAGAACTTTCATTGATTGATTCCTCCTCTACGCCCTATCTCTGCTTTATATTCCCTTTCCATGTGAATCCCTGTTTCTTTGTTCCTTTAAAATTCCAAACGCTTTCACTTGAAAATGACAGAAAACCCAAACTGACTAAAGTGAGTGGGTACCTTTTGGTGTCATGTAATTGAAATATCCAAGGATAATTCTCAACTTCAGGTATGGTTGGATCCAGGGACTCAAGATCCAACATCTCTCTTTCCTTCCTTGTGTTCATCCTTTCTGTGCCTGGCTGGGTAGGGAGGTGGCAGCATGAGGTAGGCATCTGACACATATGTGAGCAAGGGAGAACGTGAGACAAAGAGCTGAAGAGCAGATTTGGAGTCAGATCGTATTTAATTCAAGAACCAGGGTCTGCTTTTAGGATGTAACCCCCAAAATCACCCGACTCCATTGAGGGATTAAGGAGGAGAATAAGGTTTAAAGAAAAATACTTCTTAGAGAATGGCATGGTAGCACGAATAGGAGAGGACTCAAGGCTGGAATCTGAATGAGATGTATTTATTTGCTTGAGATGATAATAAGAACCAGGTGGGACAAGTCAGTATGAGTATGAATTAAAGGCTAGAGTCTTTTGGATAAGGATTGCAGTACAACCTGGTAGAACGTTGATAATCTAGGAAGATGTTGTGCCTTGCAGACAAAGTCAGACCAATCACATCAGGGATACACTTGAAAAAGCTACTTTATATGTGGAGAAATTTCCAGTCCTTTTTCTAAATGCAGAAATTTCGTTAAGCGCCAATGGATTCTTTCCTAGTAGAGTTTTAAGATGCTTCTAGCCTTATGAGACACCCAAAGCTAGAAGGATTCTTCGCTCATAGAAACTGTGAAATAAATGTTATGTTAAATCTCTAACCAAAAGACTTTAAAAAACTCCATCTGGTTTTAAGTTTTTACCATGTAAGTTGACATTCAGGAAGACTGTGATGTATCGATTTTCAAAGTGATGCAGTACTGTAAAATATCACACACCTAGTCATTGAGGATGCGCTGGGCACTTACTGAGTAGCACCCATTGTCACCTGCAGCCTGGTGCTTGGCACACACTGATAAAATAAAACAGATGTGGTCCATGGCTTGACAGAGTTTATAGTTTGGCAAAAACTGCCCATGTCCAAGTTTAGAGAAAAAAAAACACGTGTTGCATGTATTGAATTCTTAAGATTTTTATCCCACTGAAACATTATTTCTAGGAAGGGCAACTAGAAAATGCTCTTAATAATCCATTCCATGCTAAAATCCTTCTCTCAATGCACACAGTGATTTTTACATTTTTCATAAAACACTGGGTCATGGAATCTTTTTCTTGATTTATGGGCAAAGCTCTATAATGACTGCTTTAAAAATTACTATTTTAATAAGTGAACCATCATGCTGCTATTCTGGTCAGACAATAGATCACTTACATGTCATTTGTCAGACCTTGCTGTTCAATAAAAACAAAAACCTCTTCATTGTTTAGTTCTCCTTCCCTCCCTCACACCAAGTCACTTTCATACTGTCTAACAACATGTTGTCTGGGTGTTTGCCCAGGTTGCTGTATCAGCTTGCGATTGGTGTAGATTGCCATTGTTTCTCCACAGAGCATGAAGCAAGTGTTATCATGATACACTTGTGGTTAAAAAAAAAACGCATTACATGGTCTCATTAGAGACATAAATTAAGAGATGAGTGATTTTTAAAGTAAGATTGGGAGAGAGTTGCTTCTCCTCAAATGCTGACTTATCATTTGAAAGATTGCTTGATTTGGAACAGTATCTTTATCTAAATAAATTTTAAGATTTCACATTCATTGATTTAATGAAGATTTCTGTGGACGAGCTACTGAAAATCCAGAGGAAATGAAATTTGCATTTATCTTTATTGAAGCCTCCAAGGAGCTCAGTACACCTCCAGAGGTCCTGTCACCCCAGTTTCCTCTAGCATTGCAAAGGAACTCCTGGAAGCAGGTGACTGAAGATCTTGAGGAAGATATTTTGAATACATTTAGGCTTTATTGGGGGTGGGAGTGCTGTGGTATAGAAGCTAAAGCTACTCACCTATGGTAGCAGCATCCTTTATGGGCACCAGTTCAAGTGCTGGTTACTCTACTGATGCAGCAACCTGCTTAGGAAAGCAGTAGAGGATAGTCCATGTGTTTGAGCCCTTCACCCACATGGAAGACCCAGAAAAAGCTCCTGGCTTCTGCCTGGCCAGCTCCAGCTGTTGTGGCCATTTGGGGAGTGAACCAATGGATATCTCTCTATGTCTGTTTGTCTGTTTCTATCATTCCCTCCCTTCCTCCCTCCCTATAATTCTGCCTTTCAAATAAATGAGTAAATGTTAAAAAGAGAAATATTCATGTTCTTAGAGTTCCTAAAGATGTTGATTGGTATAATCATATTCAAAATTCGGTAAATGTGAGCAGTCATCATTTATACATGGACTTACTAACTGCCAGAGTCACAGAGAGGAGAGACAGAGAAACCTTTCATTCCATTGATTATAAAGATGATTCTTGTTCAACACAGATATTTTGTAAGAAGGAGAGTATCTCAAATGGTGTATTTAAACAAGAATTATCACCCAGACCACATATCAACAAGTGTAAAGTTTTCTTATTATTTTCCAAGAAAAGTTAAAAATAAGAGCAGCTGTGAAAAAAACAAAGCCTTGCTAAGAATGTTTTCCCTTCTATTTCTTGACCCTTGCTGTTCCTGGGTCCTGGCAAACAGGTTTCCCGTTCAAGGAAAATCCTGTGGATTGAATGAAAATCTCTGTTGATTGCCTTTTTTAATGTTTTAGGAGAGGACCCTGTCATTTTCATATCACCCCATCTGGGCAGTTGAACCCATGTGAGGTTTTGCAGGGAGGAGGTGAGGATGGCCAAGGGAGTTTTCTTATCCGCAGAGAGTGACTGTCTGTCAAGACATGAAACTCAGTGCACACATGCTTCTTGTTGAATGTCTATAACATGACTTAGAGGTTGCTAAATATGCTTGTTTTACAAAATAGAAGTTTCAGTTCAACCTATTTTGAATCTTTAACACGCTCAGCCCCAGAGATCCTATCGTGCCATGGTGAAGTAGTTGTTTGTCACGACTCATCTCCTGTGGCCATCTGTGACCTGCTTGCTGCTGGAATGACAGTTAACCTGTGCATGAACAAGCTGTCAGTATAAGTGATGCAGAGGCCAAGGCTCTGTTTTTATTCCTTAGGTGCTAACTGATGCTTGCTACCAAAGCCCTCATGCATGGCCAAATCATCATTTCACCCCTTTGCAGTTAAACTCACCCATGAATAAGGATATTTACCATACCCTAAAATATTGCTGGGGAATGGGACATCACCGTCCACTTCTGCTATGCTGGAGGCAGAGTTTCCTGGCCTAAACTAAAAATGTCTATTTTTCTTAAAAGGAAGCTGCTAGAAGGCAGGAAAACCACTGTTCAATTGCTTTCTCTCGTTCTCACGTACTTTAGATTGGTTCAGAATCTCCTTAGAGCTGAATCTAAAAGCCTAAGTTAAGGCTCTGTCAGCTATCCCAGTCCAAGCTACCGTTCAGTGGAGCTGATCTAGACAATGCTTAGAGCAAACATTCATATCTGTTTTCCTAAAAATATACATGGTGACATTCCTAGTAGAATTAGACTGTCAGTGTCCCTCAAGATGCCTCTTGTGCTCTCCTTTTGCAACACTTAACCTTCTCCCCATTTTGGAGCACTTGTTAAAGGGTTCATTTCTTTCACTTTTTAAATTTTTGATTGTTTATTTTTGTTTTAGGTGAAGGGCTCAAAGATAGAGAAACAGGAGGTCTTCCATCCTCAGATGCCTGGCACAGCCAAGGCTGGGTCAGGCCAATTTCAGGAACTTAGAATTCAAACTCAGTGTCCCAGGAATGCAGCAGGAGTGAAGTACTTGGCCCATCACCTACTGCCGCCATGGCTGTACATTAACAGGAAGCTCCATTAGATGCAGAGGAGCCCGGATTTGACCCCGCCACTTAAGGAATGTGATGTTCTAGCCAGCAACTCAACCACTGTGTCAAATGCTAGCTCCTTTTCCTGCTTTCTTAAACCCTGTTCCTGCTGAAGCTTTGGGCTCAAGCTCTCCTTTATTGGGGAAAACCTGTCTTGATTGGTTAGTGTTTGTGCCTTTATCTCAACTCCTTCTCACAGTGTGAGACCTTTGTGAACATGTCTGATTCTTTGATGTAAAAATTAATCTTCTATGCTAGATAGTAGGCTTAAGAACAGGAGCTGCGTGGATCACTACTACTGATCAGAGTGTCAGCCATTTAGAATGGGCTCAGAAATCACTCAAGTGACTGGATAAATGCGTGTGGATGAACAGAAGGGAGGGTGGGAGACGAGTGAGTGAATGTGTAGAAGATGGATATGTACAGACAAAGGGATGTGGTGATTTATGTCTCAGCAACGGTCTTATTTATTTCAAGGCAAAACTTATTTTCAAAACAGAATGTTTCCAAGATTTTATTTCATTTGATCCTGTCACCCCTAAACTAGCAACAAGGCTTAAGGAACAGAAAAGAATACCAAAGAATAGGAAGTTGGGACAGTAATTCCTAAAGCCTCTTAAAATTTTAATCCTACTTTTTAAAAGGTAATGTCAGACATGTTCTCAAGCTGTTTCTGCATTTTTAATCAAAGTAACTTTGGAATATTCAGCACTGAAGGTGACCTGCAGGGTCTCTAGTTCGGTACTGTAGGCCACCTGATAATTTCCTATTCTCTATTCCTTACAGATTTCCAGGAAGAGTCAGAGTCTCATACTTTTCTCTTGAATAGTTTTCTGCATTCTCTGCAAACCTCCCAAATGTGTGAAATAATTACCCAGGAGACAAAAGACGAGGACTCCCATGGTCAGCTAGCCTTTCAGGAATCCACTTGAAGCATTGTTCTCCAGTGGGTCAGATTGCAACTTGTTCCTTCTTTCAAAATATATTTCAAGTCGCCTTATTAAAATGCGCCGTAAGGCGTCTTTGTGTTGAAAAATCGAAAAATAGAACTTTCGATGGGGGCAGACGTCTCTAGTACCCCAAGTTTCTTTTTTTTTCATTTTTCTTAAAACATCCCTTCACTTTGAAAAATCTAAGTAGGCCATGGAGAGAAATGTCTGATGTGAATTTTTTTTTCTTATAGTCCCTGACTCTTCTTTCAAATTACAAGAGAATTCAGGATCTTCAGTGCCAGATTGATGAGTAAAAAGTGCATATGGAGATTCCCATATTAATTAAGGGCAGCTAGGAAAGAATCATCCCATCTCAAGTTTATAAAAGCAAATAATGCTTGGAACTAAGTTTGCAGCATAAATCTGGGTGACACCGTGTGACTACAATTTGCCTTCATGTTGGCTATCATTACTGTGAAGTGTTAAAACAACCAATTACTAGTAGGCTATAAACAAAGGAAAATCAGATTTGGAATGTGATTTGAAGTTACACTTGAAAGTCATTCGAGAAAACTTTGGAGAGAAACAGTTTTGCTTTCGTCCCACGAGGCAAGGAAGACGAACTAATAGATCATTCTCAGCTCTAATTTTTAACCTTGTTCATGGCCAAGTTCATTTATAGCAGGTGAATGATGATCTGGGTCACTGCAGGAAGTAGAGGATATAAAGAAAACTTTGATAGGGTTTCAGAAACGTATGTATGGGGCTGCTTTCTCATACCCTTGAGTTCCACAGGAGACGCAGTCAGTGACATGTGAGGGATACAGTGAAGGTGATCGTGCTTTGTAGTCACCGTAGTAGAGGGAAAATTGGAGACTCCTAGGGAGACAATAATGTTTGGATCTGATGCTACTTTACACATCCAGATTTTTTTTTTTCTGAGAGAGGGGAGCTATTTATATTGATTACTGAAGCGTGAGAGAAAGTGATTATTTTTGAATTTTATTTGCACAATTCATTCTTGCTAAGCTGAAAATTTTTCTGTTATCTGAAGGATGTGGGGAAATTTTTTTTTTTCTTTTTTACTTTGGTTTTGGAAAGAATAATTCAGACTTCTCCCAAGAAACATTCACTGATGTGATGTCTGAGGGGACAGGCAGATTGGTGTGGATTTTGGTTTCACTGTTTGTATTGAAGGCAAAAAACAGTGCATTTTTCCTTGACATGTGCGGGGAACAGAGGAAGATGCACTTGTTTCAGAATTCCTTCCTCTTTGCTTTCTCCTTCTTGCTCTTACTCCTGTCCTTTCTTGGCCACGCTCTGCTGGGCCATCCACAGTGCCATGGACTTCCTCTTGAGTTGGAGCTTTGGACATGAAAGTATTGGCAATGTGGAAAACTGCACTTGAAGGATGCTGAAACACAGTGTGAATTGGAAAGGATGGTGAGCTGTGGTCAATTATGAGCTCTCTGGAGGATATGTGCAACACACGTTTGCCTCATGATGCTGTAGGAAACCGAGACTCACCTCAGTCTTCACCAGCATTTTACTTTCTGAATATCGATATTAACTCTTCAGCCAAATAGAAGTTCTCATAGCTAAGCAATGCTTATAAATTTTGGCTTCTTCCCTGGAGACAGGAAATGCCAAATGGTAGGTTTAATTGCAATACATAAAATCACCTTTAGAAACATTCTGAAATATATATTTGGATGTTCAGGTTAGAATACAAAATGGCCTTAGTAGTTGATACTTTCCCCCCCACCCAAAGGAGTTAAAACTTGTCTTATTGCTGTGTATGATGTTATTTAAAGACACATTTGATGATACCCCAAGTTTGTACAAATAACTTCCCATTTCTGAAGATTTGGCAAGTGTTCTGCTCTATGTAGCCAGTGGAGATGAAATGGAATTATAAACCATTTGGAAGACAGGGTACTTGGTGTTTGAAATGGAGATCAGTTGGTCTCTGAGAGGCACGTTTGAAATCACAGATGCTATTCAGTCCCCAGATGGGCACATTAGCTTTAGTCCCTTTCATGTCTAGAAGCTGCATACCTTGCTCAGCTGTCAGTGGAGGAGCAGACAGCTCCTCTCTGCCTCTGGGCACAGACAGCACAGGGATAAAGGCCTAGAGAGTTTTATAAACAAAATGTATTTTGCTGTCCTGTGCTGGAATCTCAAAGTCCTTCCAATCGTTGTTTGAGTGTGCCAGTTCCTGAATGAGATTTGTTACTGGGGTAGACTTCAGCATATCTGGATGTCTCTTAGAAAGGCCAATTGCTGATGATCCTGTTGCAACTGCTGTTTCAGGCCTCTGCTGCATGTAGGTTATGGCACAGAGCTCTTGACATCTCCCCTCACTGTCCCAGATGTGCTGGTTACCAGCTGCAGTATATTCTTGTTCTTCAGTCATATTCACTGCATGTAGAAGGAACTTGTTAAATATTTGCTAAATGAAGAAATTCATGTTTTCATACCTGTGTGTGTCATGTGTTAGCCCTGGACTGTGTGCCTAGGGTCCATGTCCTTGGGTTTACTTTCTCAAGGTTTCCCAAGGCTATTACATTAAAAAAAATTATCTTCTGCTATTGCTACTGGGGAAAAACTTATGATAGCATGTTTACCTGTTAATGACCTAGGAGTTTCCCCATGGCATATTAAGGATACATGTTTCTTTAAAAAAGGAAAAAAATACCCAACCAAAAGTCAAATAATAGTCATATTATACAAATTCTGATAGTTGCTGGACTTGGTTAGCTATAATTCATCAACACATCCTTTAATGTGTAATATCCGCACATGGGTGCTGTTGTTTTTTGGTCTGCCCAATAAGTGGTAGCTTATTTCCACTGAACTACGCAGGTGGTTCCAAAATGGGCGCTTGACCAAAACCAAGGCTCTCTCTGCTTGTTTTCAATTTTTCTGGTTCTGCTGAGGAAATCCTCCCATTCATTTGATTACGAGGAGTGTTCTATGGCCAACATTCCTGTCCAGGTTGTCATCATCTTTTCAAAGGAATGAAGCCAACACCCAGGGAGGGAGTGGTGTTTGCCAGCGCTGTGTGTTCATGCAACACAGTTAATGCAACCTTTCTGTTTTGTCATAAGGATTGCAAACTGATGCATGAAGCATGGGACTTCATTTACTATCGTTTCTGTTGCAATCTATACATTTTATCAACAGAAAACTTGAGATTTGGCGATTCTTTAGTAACATGAAGAAGCCTCTGAGATGTTTTAGAGTAGCAGTTCTTAGAGAACAAGGATTGTGGCTAAGGTTTTAGTGTAGACTTCCATTCCTGCATGTGGTGTCCCCCAACAAACGTAAGGCTCTTTTCAGGTGTTGTCTTAAAATATCAGTAGTCAACCATCCTCATTTATTCTGGTGCAGAGCATCATTCCACTCTAAAAGCACGGGTCTGTACAAGCGATGGAGCACAGGATGCTAAAGGCAGAGCAAAGAGGCCAAAATTAATTCTTAGATATTTTCAAGGCAAAATTAAGCTATTGATAATGTTCTTTAGTGGATTCATGCTAATTCTATAGCCTGAAAGTACTCTAGGCCTTTTACTTGATTTCCTCAGTGTCATCCTCACAAAGTGTTTTTCATAATTATTTTCCTTTTGCGATTCCAGTAAGTACATGACTTTCAAAGATGTACAGGCAGGGCCTGGTGTCGTAGCCTTGTGGCTAAAGCCCTTGTCTTGAGCACACTTGGATTCCATATGAGCGCTATTGCGGCCACTTGAGCAGTAAACCAGTAGACAGAAGGTTCTTTTCTCTTGTTTTTCATTCTCTCTGTAGCTCTGACTTTCCAGTGGAAAGAAAAAATGTTCAAAAAAAGGTCTGTAGACTGATATTTTTCCTTACTCCAAAAGCCACGACTAAAACATGAAGTGTTCCTAACTTCTTAACGTGATCATGCTTGGGAAATTTGTCTTCTATTTGTTAAACTTTGATATTAGAATTTGTGTTGAGTCCTGCCTTCTTCATTTTCATTGTTACAAGTGAAGGTGATGCTGGAAAAAAGCCACCTGCACACTGTTGTTTGTTCACTTCCTATCAGGCGCAGGCCCCTTACTGTAGGCTCTCTGCCTGCTGCTACCAGACGGTGGTGAGACTTACCACTGCCTGGTGGTCGGGGAATACCTATTTAAAAAGAAGAAAAAAGGAGGTGAAGTCAGCTGATTTTTAATACCAAATCAATAATAAGGTTTTTGTTTTGCTGACCCTGGAAAGAATCTGAACTCAGATACCTTGAATCCTGAGGGATTTCATTGCCCTCCATCATAAAATGTAATTGAAAATTAACCACATCAGGCTTTTTCTTGGACTCCAGAAAATGATGAATGTTGATTCCAGAGCTGAAGGTCTTTCAAGTTCTTTTAAGGTTAATTTGGTGTATTGGGGCCATTTCACATGAAGTGTTTTATGTTTGTTTAAGTTTTCTATTTGATCATTTATCATTCTAGAAAGTGCCTAAGAGCTGTTAATTATTGAGTGGATCTCTTTGCCCGGAGTATATGCACCTTGGTGTGTCCCTTCCTTCACAGCTCAGGAAATGTGAACCAGATGTCCAGCACTAGGATGTTATCTATAGGCTGGGTGATATAGGCTGGCACTGCCACTGTGGGAAGCTGTGTGTAATGAAAGGATTTTTCAGGTACCCACTGTTAGCCTACTTATATGTAGTGAGGAATCAGCATCCACAGTTCAGGGACAGCAATGGAATTTGGATATTAAATTTGTCACAATAGCAATGACCTATTTTCCTAAGGCCATTCGCTTTAGATTGACGTAACCACATAATCAACTGGGAAAAATGGATTGTCCTGAAAAGAGGAAGAAGGTCTGAAATAGGACAATGTTAAGCCCTATTTGATCTAGGTACATTCCAGGTATGGAAATTTTAGTCCTTGGAGAGGAGATGTTTTAAATATTTGTTTAGATTTAGGAATAATCTAAAGCATCATGTTCTGCTAAGGGTGGCTCTCACAAGCTGCACTAAGATTTTTGTATTTTGTAACAGTAAAGAAATTGATTTTGCTTTGCACAACTGCGTGCTTTACAAACATTTTTAGCATGGAAGCTCTGTGTTTTTGTTGCTGGTGGGATTGTTATCTTTGTGTATACAGGACAATTAAAAATCCACAGATGGTTTGTCTAGAGATTCTTAGATAATGTGATCACAAGGATTTTCAAGAGGAACTAGTGTTAATTCTGGCTTTGGCTGAGTTTCATGTTCCTAGTTAGGATTGTACTTAATTGTAAAACACATTGGAAAATGTGAAAAAAAAAATCCTTCTTGTCCATTTGGGCTGATATAACCAAGTAACATAAACTGGGTAGCTTATAAACAACAAACTTTAATTTCTCAACACTGTGGAGGCTGAGAAATACAAGCTGAAGTTTCATTGGCTCCTTGATGCTGTCTTCTCACTGTGTCCTCACCAGTACAAGGGATGAGGGATGGATGGCAAAGGACTTGCCTCCTTATGACCGCAATGTATACTTGGCCATGGCCTCTCCACCATGCATAACACTAAAGGCAACTTGTGGTCCAGTGAACTGTACAATTCAAAGCCCTTTTCTCTAGCATCCCTACCTTGTGATGAACTCCCTGAAATGGTAAAATATGGCAGAGACCATGGGGTGATGCCCAATTATAACAAACTCAACTAAATGCAGAGGCATCAAACCTTCAGGAATTTGATGTAAATAGGGCTCATTTGTATTCTTCAAGTAAAGAAGAGAAGGCAAATGCAAAAATTTGTACTATTTCTGTGGGTTTATGAGTCTCCTGCACCATTCACTTAATTTCCTCTGGCTGTCTCACATGTATCAGAAACTCGCAGCGAACTCTCCAGCCAGTGTCCACTCTTGTGCTGATGGTGGGTGGCTGGGATAATGAGCTAATTCAGTGCATTGAACTCAGTTTCTTCAGGTGGTGCCAAATACAATGTGTCAGAGGTAGAGGGGAAAAAAGCAGTGTGGGCTTAAGCAGTGTTTGAAAGTGTCTTTGCACTGGGGAGAGAACACTGATAAAAGATTCAAATTTGTTAAATTAAGAAGAAGAGTCAATATGGTGTATTTGCCATCTGTCAGACACATTAAGTCTTCTCTGTTGAACGCTGTTGTCTGCCGACCTCAATATGTCAAGGAGGACTGCAGGAGAGCTGTGCTGCTTCGTCCCCCAGAGTTTCTCGAACCTTCCTTTATGAAAATTCTGCAAGGACAGCCCTTTGGCTTAGTGCATTCTCCATCTCAATGTCTGGGTTCCATACTCCACTCTGGCTGCTGATGGAAGCTTCTTAGCAATACAGACTTTGGGAGGCAGTGGCGATTGCTCAACTAACTTTGCCGCTGTTACCAAGTAGGAGATGTTTTCCCAGATTGTGTTCCTAGCTCCCAATGTAAACCTGACTCCCTCTTAGCTGCCATGGGCATTTGGGAAATGAGCCAGGAGATGAAGTGGCAGAATTCTGCCTCTCCCTCACTTGCTCTCTGTCTCTCAAAATTTTAACTTTTTATTTTTAAGAGAAATTGCTGTGTTTAGTCCCCATCTTGCTCTTGCTGTTTGCCTGTGTGTGGAGCAAGGGGTGACTAGTGACACCTTTTCAGTTTCTTGTTGAAGTATGTACTCTTGTGCTACACACTCACTCTTGGGCTGGTGGAAAGGAGAGTGGCCAACCTATTCTGTCATGCAGAGTAGTTTGTCACATTGTGGTTTTGAGGTTCCTTGTGTTGCATTGGCCAGGGATGTTCTAAGAGAGCATACAAATCCTGTACCTGGACTTTACCAGTGAAGTCTTAGCCCTACCTGAGATATTTTTATTCTGTAAGGAATTTGATATCCACATAAAACAAATGATCCCAGTGGAGTCTCTTAAAGATTTTATTCCCATAGCTGGTATTTCTCAAGATGCTTTCCTCTCCCAAGACGATCAAGTAATTTATAATGTCTGCATTGTAAACAGTTTCAACTAAGTATCCTGTTTTCACTGAACCTTGGAAATAGAAACACGTGCAAAAGATGTGATAAAAACACAATGAGAAAAGTGCTAGCTTCCAAAAAGTATCTCTGGCTTTAATGAGCTAGGTGTTAACATGTGAGAGGTACAAAAAAATTTTGAGTCTAAAATACCACCCAACGTCTGATGTTCTGCAGTTCTGTAAGACCAAGGTCATAAATTTCCTTGCTTCAAAGGGAAAGATTCTGACTCTGGGGTCACTCAGCTTCTAGATGACATCATTAAAAATACCCCAACAGTCTTCAGATGTTTCATTGAAAACCTGAAGACATGACAGAATGATTAGGCTGTATGTATGGAATAATCTTTAAACCTCCCAAAGCAAAAGGAAATACTAAAATAGTTGTCTCTTAGTATTATGCTTATTTCTCAAGACCCTGTCCCCTGTCTCCCCAGCTTTCCTCATAGTTTGGATGTGTAAATTCCTTGCAGAAGTAATTAGGCCTGAGGTACCTGACAATTCGAAGTGAATACACTGGAGTTGGTGCAGGGGAAAGTGTCAGAGTGGCCACCTGGGAGAAGCAGGAGTCTATGGGACTCTGGGTCTCTCTGTGGTTCCCAAAATAAGCTCTTTCCTCCTCCTCATGACCTTCCTTTGCAAGTTACTTAGGGGATCTTTAGCAGGGAAGCCCAGGAACTGGGAAAGGGGTTAAATACGTGTTGGAGGGGATAGGGATTCTGTATATGATTCCTTGTGCTAGGAAATCGGATAGAAAGGCAGTTGTAGATCATGAATTACTCCTTCATCTGAGATCTCTGGCTTGCTTATTTACCTGTGGTTTGGCTTTTCTTCATTTAAAGCTGAAAATAAGAGGAAAAGTCTGTGTTTACTATTGTGTGAAGTGAGGAATAGGAAGTGCAGTGTGGTTATAGACACATTTCCCCCAAGGGAACCATGCCGGGTGAGTAGTATCCTGGTGCCTTGAGTAGAATAATACTTCATAAATACCCAGGCTTCTGAGCTGAAGTCTATTTTAGACTCCAGGTACTTCTTCACGTACATCTGGCCAAAACATACCCATGTCTCTCCAGTTTTTTTCCCAGTCATTTTAGAGGGTGCAAAGGCTCTTTTTCCTTAGCTCCTCCTCATATTCTTCTAGGTAGGTAATGGTTTTATTGTGGAAGAACACCCCAAGCTAGTTGGAGGTGTGGATGTAGAACCCCCACACCTGGATGAGCCTGCCTGCCTAATGTGTAAAATGACAATCATTGATATTGGGGTGGTGGAATAAAGTCATTATTTACTAAGTGCAGAACAGGTGGCTAGGCAGCCATCACTTAACTCTTTGGCTCCCCCAGAGAATTATGGGCAAATGTCCAAGTTACTGACTGACCAGTGGTGCTCATAACCTTCATTGGATTAGTCAGTGTTGCTGGGCTCTTTAGGGAATTTTTGTGGTGGCCACGTAGACTTCATCAAGTGTGAGGAGTTATATGTTGGTAGTAGTTAGATCCAGTCCCAGACCTGGAATGTCCTTGTCTAGACTAAAAATTACCCTCAAGCTTGCTTGAATGATTCCGGCTAACTATAAGTTTTACCTGTCGGAGAAGCAAATGATTCCTTGAGTCTGGAAATTAGAATCTCATATGATCAGCTGTGCCACTCCCTCAGTTTATGGAATCCCTTCTGGTACCTCCTGATCATAAGGGATTGGTCAGGGCACCGAGACAGTGGCAGACAGCTGAGGGTGACTCTTACTGTTTCAGGTAGTTGAAAGGAAAGGATGACAAGGAAAGAGAAGAGTCCTTACTTATTCATTATCTGTGTAACTCATCCTATTTCTCTTATTTATAACAGAGCTTTTAATGACATTTTAAATATTCATGGCATTGGGTATATCTCATTATATCTAATTTTAGGAGTATCACACCATACTTATGTTTTATTTCCCTTTTTTGAAAAGAGAGTTATAATTGGCATGTAAGGAGACACTTTATCATAGGGCTAGCCAAGTAAACTAGCCAAGATGGTGGGCCGCAACAACTTAAAGGCACTTTGAGTTTATACTTTAGATTCTTAGTCCTCTGATTACAATAAGTTGCTTAACCTCGTTAGGGGCCTCAATTTTCTCCTCTGTAGACAGGGATTTCAAGTAACGCTTTGATCCCAGGGTCACTGTAAGAATTAACTGAGTTTGTACATACAATTCCATACATAGCATAGAGGCTAACACTCAGTAACTTCTCCCTAACTGTGCTTAATAATACTCTTACCCGATGCTTCTCTAGTTTTTGGAAAAATATTTACTTAATTGAAAGGTGGAAATGACAAGGGAGAGAGAGAAAGAGAATTTCCATATTTTACTTTCCAAAGTCCCTCAGTAGCCAGGCTTGGCCAAGCCAAAGCCAGGAGTCAGGAATTGCAAGCATGCCTTTCACATGAGTGGCAGGGGTCCTAGCATTTCCATAGTCATCCTCTGCCTTCCCAGGCAGATCAATGGGAAAGTGAATAGGAGGTGGAGTACCCAGAACTCAAAACAGTATGAAGGCTGCAGTGGTCCCCAACTGAACTTGACCCACTGAGCCGCATTGTCCATCCCTGTCAGAAGATATTATTAATTTATTAGATTTTCATTACAGTCATTCATCTGCTGACATTCATCTAAAGATGAATACTTTTTAAAAAAATTATGAATTAACTCCCAACTTCTGAATATTTTAATGATTCCCTTGCATTGCCTCATGTCTCTATCAGTTAATAGTGATGCAATTTGAGCTATCAGAAACTTGGTCTAAAAAAAGAAAAAAAAACCCTTGATTTATTAGCATTTCTCATGTGTAAGTCTTTTGTCCTGGGACTACAAATAGATGGTTTGGCTTAATTAAAATCTGGTAGGAAAGATTCCCTTTTATTCTGTTATGGGGAATTATGAAAGGGAATAGTTTCTTCTTTTAATTTCATTTTTCAAATGTTGACCTTTAGATGTGTACATATTCAATATGATTTATAGATACACTTTTGAGAATATAATATTCTGTTAGTGGTTAAAGAGCAAAATAACTGCACCTTGTCTGTTGCTATCAAGATGTGGATTTAGGTCCACTTTGCCTGCTCAAGCTCAGTGCAAAGCAAAGTTCTGTCATGGTGTGCAATGACCTCTCTGAGGCCTGGGCAATTAAATATGTCCTTTTCTGACCTTTTCTCCGTGCTCTTACAGTGGCCAGTGGGGAATTCTCTTACCTAGACCACACATCATTGTGGTTTGGTGAACCCGCTTTCTTTTCACTGAGTTCCTCAGAGGGGTCTACTGTTTTTACTACAAGTAAATCAAAATGTTGAGAAGAAGGAATAGATTGTCTTCCTGTTAGTGAGGGAAATTCCTCTTCATTCCCAGTGACTTGAAAAGAGGACTGTCATGACAGATGGGAAACAGTGGGCTGAAGTCGCCGTGAGGGTGGAGGACTTGTAGCAAAATCAGGCCCACCAGCAGGTGTCTGATCTGTAGAAAGACTCCTTTGGTTTTTCTGGGGATCATTTGGTTCTTGGATCCTTGTGGGTGAAAGCGGTGTCACAACTTTCTGGAAAACAAGAGTGTTTCCTACTAATTTTCCAGGTTGATATCCCAATTCGCTTAGCTACCCACCAGTAGTGTGCAGTGCTCATTTACAAACCCCTTTCCCCAGCTGCATGCCCACAGCAGACGTGCCTTCAAACCACATCTAGCTCCAGAATATCCTGGAAATGTTGCATGCTTGTTCTCTTGCATGAATGGCTGACCTCTGAGGGTGAGGTTTTCTTTGTTGTGTAAGTTTATCAGCCTAGTGAAGGATGAGGAGATGTTATTTCACTTGACATTTTGAAATGACTGGCCTTTGAGTCTAAACTGCATTTCACTCTCCCTTGTCAATAGTTCTAAGGCATACCTAGGACTGAAGATATTTGAAAAGCACTAAGAGGAATCTAAAATTGGTAAAGATCATTTCTGGTATCATGTTAGATGGTTGAGGCAGGGCTGGTTTGGGGGTATTGACCTAATTTAGGATTTAACAAATCCTCACCATATCCCAAATTCCAGTCTCTCTTTCCTCTTGCCCCAAATTCTTTTTTGTAGTGACTACTCCACACCACAAGTGGTATGCCTGCTTTTATCTGCTTCCTGGGCAAACATCCTGACTTGTATTTATGGAGTGTCTGCAATAATGAGATTGTTATTAATTAGTGTAAAAGCTTGAGGGGAACTTCTTAGGAGGGATCAGGTTTGTTTCAGTGTATGTTTTGGAGACTTACAGTCCAAGATTGGGTGATTCCATTGATTCACGTATCTGGAGAAGTCAGAAGGATGATCACATGGCAATTCCAGGAAGCAGAGAAACCTTGTTTGTGGCCTCATGTTAAAAATCCACCATGATTTGATTGAGGAGTTCACTCTAGCAATCCAGTCCAACCCAGTCACTTCAGATACCGTAATTTGGTGAAGTCGCATCCTCAATTCATTAGCCATTAAGTAAGTCTTTGGGTTTAAATATCTGCATGAGTTTAGGGCCACATCCTCTCAAATGATAGCAGTATCCAGTTATTTGAGCTTTTATTTATTTTTAAGTTTTGAATTGAAGCTGAAGATATTAAGTATATTAGTTACCCATTATTAACACATTTGGAGGTGTGATTTTGGTTTATCTTTGCAACACATTTTTCTCTTTTTAGGAGTCAGAGGTATATTTGTTCAGTTAAATTGTTATTTTTTGTTGTTGTTCAGTTAAATTGAATGCTACTTCTGCTTGTATAACTACTGAAATGTTTTCTTGTCAGTATCTAGCATCTAATATTTTCAGAAACCATCTCGTTTTGTCTTCCTGTTAATACTGTGGGATAGATACAGTGAATATGTTCATTTTGCAAGTGAAGAAATTGAAGGTCATGGAATTAAATATTTATGGATTGCCCATGGTCACTTAGCTTATAAATGCATTGCTTTTGAACCCAAGTGCTCCTAAATGGTGAGACTTCCTTTCTCACTATTCTCCTACGTTGTCTTGAAATGGCTTAGCCTAGGGGTGATAGCTCTGCCTCACGATAAAAAAATTAAGGACATACAATCAGGGAATCAGAATTGAGAGTCATGAAGCCAAGCTTCATAGCCCATCCTCTTAGTTCATTGCCAGTTGTGAATGTGATAAATTAGGTGACTGCTGTGACTCTGTGTGGCACCTGCATGCTCACAGGAGCCACCTTCATCACTTTCTCCAAAATGAATCTTCTCATTTCTAGGCTCATTTCTCTGGGCTTGTCCTTCCTACGATGCCTTTATCCGAGCTTTAACATTTTTTCTGTTCATCAATTTGAGAGTTAAAATGGGTGCATTGTTTTACTCTGGCTACTATAGAACAGTACAAGTAACTACTTTTCATGAATATTTTATAGATTTGAACATATTTTAATAATTTTTAAAATAATGGTAAAGCTAAAATAATTACTATGTATTTATGAACTGAGTAAAGCACTTTATACTTATTATCTCTTATATGTCATTGTAGTACTGTGAGACAATAAGACTCCTTGTCATAATCCTTACTTTACTCATGACCACTGTGGGGCTCAGAGATGCTAGCAGAGTTACCTTAGCAATGATTTGGAACTCAGGCTGCCTTACTCTTGAGCCTAGGCTCATAGCTGTTCACTTATGCTGCCTTAATCCAAGTCACAAAAAGCCGGAAAAAGAACGGTATTCATTCATTTATTGCGTAAGTAATCGTAGGGAATCCCCTGTGTCTTAGCTTTTGAAGATTAAACACTCAGTGAAATTGATGAAGATCTTGGCCCTCATGGAGTTTACACTCTAGGTGATGGAGGTTAGAACACACAAAAAAGAGAGAGAGTGAAATTATGTGTATTATGTGGTTATAACTGCACTGTAGAAAAGTCAGTAGAGCACAGGAACTCGAGTGTGCTGGGCATTGGCCCCCGGTAAAATTAGAAATACTTGGTGCAAATAAGCTGGCAGTGAAGCCTGCTGTTGCTGGATTAGTATATTGTCCACTAATTAGAACTGAAGTTTGAATAATACTTTTGTCTCTACCATATCTCCCCTTTAAGACTTGAATTTTAAGACTTGTATACTTTATAGTAAGCTTTATGATCTGACATTTGTTGGAGTTTGCTGTGGTACACACTGCAGTCTCTGTTGTCAATACTCCATGTAGATGACATATTTGCCTTTATATAGGCCTCTTCCTTGCAAGGTTCCCTGATAGACTGCTCTGTTAATGCCACTGAGTATGTGGAAGTCTTGAACGTGAGTAAATTCAAGGACACTGAGGTAGAGAATAAAGCATGTGTTTTGTTGGCTCTGCTGGGTGAAGATGTTTGCTATGCATCGGCATACTCGCTAGAATGAGACAGAGTGATACTGAAGTCACTAGGTGAGTATTTGCAGAAAGGAAATATCTATCTGTTACAGTTAGGAGCTAGGTTTAAAAGGCAGAGTTCACTGTTTTTCCTCCAGAAAATAAAGCTCAAAATGAGGCAAAAATGTACACAAGGTGAGAACATGATGTTTTTATTTCTTCACTTGGGCAGTGGTTACACTCAGGGGTCGTGACAGTTCCCATTCGCTTGCCTTTGTGGCCAGTATAGATTGCTGCAGCTGTGGCAATTATGAGGCAATTCATATCAGTTGTTGAAAAACACTGTGGGGCCCAAGAGATCCATATTCTTCCTTATGTATGGCACAGGCAAGATGCGTGTGTGTGTGTGTGTGTGTGTGTGTGTGTTTACCCCTATAAATGCTGTACATGAAGATTCTACAGTGGCCTGGTGAGGTATTGTTGCTCTGGTACCACTCATTTTACTGCTGGGAAAAATAGAGAAATTTTAGAAATGAGATATGTGTTTTCACTGTGGATAGGAGGAGGGCGATTACAGAGCCTCATCAATGCATTACAAATTAATAGAATATGAAAAAAAATCAGATATTTGACCCACATGACTTCAGTCAGCAGATATTGAGTAGCTATTATTTGTATTCTGGGAACCCATGGGGATGTGATGTTGACCAAAAATCTAACATGATTGCTATAATCAGGGAAGTAGCAGTCTAGTGGGGCAACATAGTTATTACAATCTAAAATCTCCTCTTTGGTATATGCTATAAAGAATAAATGTCCTTGTTAGGAACTCTCAAAGGTGGAACATGAAGTCATGATAGAAGGTGGAGGTTGTATTTTAGGAGCTTGGCATTTATTCCAAATACTCTGGGAAGCAACTTAAAGGCAGAAGCAGAGACAGGCTGGTGTTTCAAGAGTTAATTTTAGAATGGCATGTAGGTTAGAGGGAATATGAAGGCATAAGGACACATGAGTTTGGAAATCACCCAAGAGTTGTAGAAAGAGAAAAGCTTTCGATAGGGACCATAATGGGATTCACTGAGGAAAAGTGAGGGATAAAGTAATTTAAGAGAGAACAGAGATATCCTGTCTGGCTGGGGCTCAGGGTTAGGGTTAGACTCAATACTGACCTGGGTGGGATTTCAGTTGCAGAGGTGTTGAAGAGAAGAATGGAGAACTTTAGAGAGACAATCGGGAGCAAAAAATGTGAAACTGAGAGAACCAAGGCAGTGATAGAAGAACCATGAATGGACAAATTTGATGACCATACTAAGTGTGAGTCAGCAAGTACTGCTTGTTCTCTGTTCTCTAGAGAACCTCAGAGGTAAGCAGAAGCACAGTCACTAAGAGAAAGGGTTACCGGACATGTCTGAGCCCTGAAGTGAGGAAGAAGACAGGGATTCTGTTAGATAAACCATGGCAGGAGTAACTTGCATGTGCCAGGTAGGTTTTGCTGTGGTTTCACAGTACCTCGTTATGTTTGCTCAGAGTTGCATTGATTCAGAATCTGGGCCAGGATGGAACCTGCACAGCAGAGTCAGCCGACTCAGCTCTACTAACATAATAGGAATGAAGAACGGGTAATGTCAGGGGTTTGGATTGGAGGCTTGGTGATAGCAAAGAACCTTGGCCCACAAAATCCTTCAAACTCAAGTATTCTGCAGTGAGTGCCAAGGGTACCTTTCAGCCTAACAAGCCAAGAGATGAGCCTGGGGATGATCGATATCAAAGCTTCTCTTATCTCCCATGTCTTCATGAAAGATATAACTTGAGTTGGTGGCATAATATTTCAATTGCTCATGCTTGGTGGCCCTCCATCTTGCAAAGCCCTCTTAAAGATCTTGCTGAGTCAGTCTGACATTTTGCAGTACTCTGCTCATATGTGTGTCACAGCTGAATTTCACAAGCTGCATAGTTAGCTCTAACATCTTGATTCGGAGTAGTCATCCTTACTGGAACATTTGGGCCATCTTGCTACGTGGTTGACGATTTACATAATTATGCCAGGACATGTCATATGGCCATTTCTATAGCAGTGACCAAGCAGTTACAATAAATGAACATTAGAATCATGGGAGTGAAATGGTGCGACTTAGAGAAAAGCTTAGTAAACCCTTATGAGTTAGGAGAAATGCGATAGGTGAAGAACTGGCATTGGCTATATTTCTGGTTATTTTTTTTTTTTGCTACCTAGTGTATAAACTAGAGCCTCTGGTAACTCCATATCTACAGAGGTCTGTTAAATGAGCCTGCTTATATGCATATTACAAGTGTGTAAAGTGAAAGTATTTGGTCTAACATCCTGAAGGTCATATTGCTGGTAAGTGGGGGAACTTGGACATAAACCTGGACATAAACCTGTTTTCCTAAACCCATAGCTTACCAGTAACTGTGTTTAAGCTTTCAAGACTCTGTTTTCCCATCTGTTGACCCACATGTTGCATCCTATATGGCATTCTGTTTTTATTTTGATTGCCTCAGCATACTTCCCAATGGAAAGCCAGAGAAAGAACTGAGTCTTTCCAAAATCTTTACCTGTACATGGAAAATTGTCTCCTAAATACAGTAGGACACCTCTCCAATCTGAGCTTGCATCCAGTTATTTAAAAAAAATAACACGTCTTGATCTAGGATTCTTTGTCTAGGATCCTAGACAAAGGCATTTATATCAATAGTCCCCAAACACAATGGAATCATCCTTTGAGGACCTATCCAGCTCCCAGCAAATAGTGGTGCCTCTGTCTTATGTGGCTTCACATTTTTTAAAAGAAATATTGTTGCAGCCATCAAAGAACCTGTTACCCAAAGATTTCTTATTCCCTGTAATTTATTTTTTAATCTTGTAAAGCCAACCATTTTCAAATAGGAATCAGATTGCTGAAGACTGAAATTCATTTCCTTGAACTTTATTTAACAAGGCCACTGAATCATTCTCAGAGAATCGTTTAAATTAATATGTGGCATTATGGTATTCAAGGGAAAAAATTTCTCCTAATTCCCAATTTCAGAGTTTCTCTAGTCCTATATTCTGGGTGCTGACCCCATGATTGTGTGCAACTGAGCTGTTGACAAGTCCACATGTATCCTGAAGGCTCTGGGTCTCTGCGGATCAACAAAGATGGAGCATTTCTTAATTTTTTTTCTTCTTCTCTGGCTGCCTAGTTGACTTGTTCACAACTAAACCCTGATTGAATGTAGAAAAGTTGGGACCAAAAACAACAGAAAAGGAAGTCTAGAGTAGGAAGTGTAGATTTTTGTATCCATGAGCTATTTCACCCCAAGCTGTATTAGTGCTGGGGCGAGACAGCTTGCATGAAAATTCAGGAGTCCCAGAGAACAACAATAACAAAAATTAACAAATGGCAGAATGAGGAGCAGAAGGGAAAAGCAAGCATATGCTGCTCATTTAAAATGTAGTTTCATTAAAAATCTTTTTCCATTGCACCTTGAAACAATCTGTCCTTGCCAGATAACGCATTGGACACCAAAAGGCTGTTGCCTCCGCTTGCTTTCTTCGTTGTAAGCCAACCCTTTAAAAAAAAGAACACAGCTGCTCGTGACAAAATAAATTTGTCAGCTTGTCTTTGAAGGTAAAATACGGAGGGGGTGGGGCTTGTGCAGCTTCCCACCGTTTCCTGATGGGAGCAGGCACCACGCAGTTGTGTTTGTATTCAGTCAACACTAATCAATAAACATCTGTCAGAAAAGGCACGGATGCCTCTTTACAATTCATAATGCTTCATTAGGAATTAGTTTTGTCTTCCAGGGAAGAAAAAAAAATCTCATATTATTAAAGAAGAGTATCTTGTATTCTCATTTTCCCCTTTAAACTGAAATCCTTTGAAGGCCATTATTTACAGTACATTTATCTGTATTTAAATGTAACTACTTCTCCTTGAAACAACCATCTGTTCGTAAAGACCATCGTTTGCATCCTCCCAGAGGTAAATTTGGGAGAACAGTGATATTAGCCGAGAATTGTGGTTAAATGAAAATGTATGAGTTGTGAAGCAAGGTGAAGGGGGGCTCAAGTTCTGGTTGGGGAAGCAAGGGGAACTGACTTTTCTAGAGGGAGACTTGCGCTGCAAATGACACATCTTTGCAAGCGGTTTTACCAAGGGGAGGTGGAGCTGAAATTCTCAAGGCCAGTGAATTTCAACAATTCTTTTTGGAGCTTGTTACAGACTGTTTAAGTGGCCTCTGCCGCACCAGTCATGCTGCACAATTTTCAGAAAAGCATCTTGCTTTTTAGGGGCTGCTGGAGATATTAGTGCCAAGGACAAAACTGTGCTAATGTGTATCACATTCCAGGCACTGAATTGATGCCTGCTGAGGGGAGTGTCCTTAGGTGAACTTAAAAACTGCCTTTAATGCACACAGGTACACAAATAAAGCATAAAGTAGCTGGTAATGGCCCCAAATTACACAAAACCACAGTTACTCTCCCATTAGTTCCATGTTTATTTAGCGGAGCTCTTGGTGAACTGAAAAGCAAACACTTCAGGGAGAAAGGAGTGTTACAGAGGTTGGGGTGAAAACCAGGCATGAGGATTAATGAACCATTAACATTTACTTTTCCACTTAACTCCTATGAAGAGTTCCCAAATATGGATGTTCAGAGACTGTTTTTAATAGGTAATAGCTTTCTTTGAGAAACACTCCCTAAAGGATTTCACTTAAGGACTGCCACCAAATGGAAATGAAGGAAAATGAATAATTAACTGAGAAGTGATTAGTATTTTAAAGAAAATTATTGTTATAAGGACAAAGTTTCCATTCACAGGTTCGCGCTCTGCAATGGCCAGGGCCACACTGGGGCTAAGTCAGGAACCTAGTCCAGGTCTCTTTCATCCAAGGCAGGGATCCAACTGCTTGGAAAACACTTGGAAAACAGGGACCGGCCTCAAGAGATGAAACTAAGAATCAAACCCGGGCAGTCTGATGTGCTACGTGGATTTCCATGCTGCCAGGCTAAATGCAATTTCTGGAATTTTTGTTTTTGAATCACAACATTAAGTTTGTACTAGGGAAGGAGCTTTTTTATTGGATATTCTTGAACAACATAGAAAATACGTGTAGAACAGGTTGGGTTTCTGTGGATTTGGAAGGAAGACTTTTATACTAATAAAGCATAATAGTAAAAGGCATACTGCAGTTGTGTGATATATTCTTTTAAAAACCCACAAGATGCCTTTAGTTTTATTGATGTAAAAGGCAGCGTGACAGAGGGAGAGGAACAAGTAGATTGGTGGAGCAGGAAGGAGCGAGAACCATCCATCTGCTGGTTCACACCTTAAATGGCTGCAATAATCAGGGCTAGGCCAGTATGAAGTCAGGAGCCAAGAACTTCATCTTGGTTTTCCATATCAATCACAGGAACCCAAGTCCTCGGGTCTATATCTGCTGTAGTCCCAGGAGCATTGGCAGGGTGCTGGATTGGACATGGAATAACTGGAATTTGCTGCAGCTAACACGAAATGCCAGCATCACAACTAGTAGCTTAATGTGCTCAGCCACAATGCCAACCTCTATTCAAGATATTAAATAGGTGAACAACACATCCGATACAGATTTCACACACCATCCAACTAAGCTGTGTTTTCTCTCATTTCCCAAAAACGTGTGCAGCATAACCTTTGTTCTAGGAAGCCCTCGTAACTATGAAAATTACAAGATTAAGATAGCGTCGTGAAGAGCATTTGGGAGATGTTGTATATTTAGTTTGTTGCACATTTATGGGCCACAATGTCATGCCAAAGGCTCTAAGAAATGTAGCTATGAATGAGCAAGCTTTGCTTTGTTTAATTCTAGCATTTCTCAGATTTATTTGACAGAAGTGCTTTGAGTTGCATAGTGTGTTTTCATCTCAGCAGCAGGAGTGCTTATGGAAACAAGCTTGGGCAAATGCTGACCTACAACGATGTCTTCTAGGCATGTGCGGCTAATGCACTTAATGGAGAGTAATGGATTAAAAGTGCTGAGACACCATTTCAGCAGGTCTCTGGGGAAGTTAGAGACCTTTGATATCAAACCACAATGCCACTGATAGTGGCAGGATTAAGGCTGCTGATATCTGATGCTTGGAATCAGGAAGTGCAGTATTACTTTGGGTGAAATAGGTTTCCTCCAAGAGATATCTTGAGGACACAATTCCGGGTTCCAGAATGTTTGTTTGAGAGGAAGGGGAGAGAATTGTCTACTGCCCTGAGTCCAAGCATTTCTTAACCAGATCTGGACTTCTGAGTTGAAGTTCACATGAGTCCCCACACTATTTCTAGGCCAGTCTTCTCTTTATTGAGAAGTCCCCAGTTATATTATAAAACCACACTGAAACTATATGAGCTGAAATGCCTACCAACCCTGCTCTTAAAATACCTGCCAACTGCTGCTGCTTGGGAATATAAGAGCTCCTTGTATTTGGACATCTAGGTTGAAAATAACGTGCTTTATAGCCAAAGTGAGAGATGATGACACCTATTCTGCTGTTACAACAACTCTCCCTTCCTCATTCCCATTTTTTTATTTTCTAAAATCCCTTATCCTTTCTCTCATCTTTATTTCTTTTTCTTGATCCCTTTTTCCTCCTCTTTATTTTGTTGCTGTTGTTGTTTTTATAGTCTCTTCTTCCCTGTGCTCCCCTGCAATGGAATAACATCACCTCTCAGCCCCACTCATGGCATTGTACAGTGTTGCTTAAATCATCTAGGTTTATCTGGCAAACATAAGAACTGAGTTACAGATCTGTGTTGATGCTTAGTAAATATCAATCTTGTGTTTCCACCAATTGAATTATCATCTAGCTTTCGTCGAGGTTGTTAGACTAATGAGCGTTATTTTTCAACTGATTTAAATCCAGGATAGCTGTAAAGGGGTTTGACACAGATATAGTATGTAGGTTCCTGGCCATCGTGCAGGTGAGGATGGAGCTTAGCCCAGTTTCCCCTAAAGGCCACATGTGTGGGACCAGGAGAGTGGCATTTTCCAACTCCAATGTCATCATCTTCTGTTTGCACTGCCTGAGGTTTCTCCGGATACTTCTACTTCTGAAGATGAGTCTTCACAGACTCTTAGACGTTTGCACATTAGTTGAGCAGTGTTGTCTTCATGTTCTTTCAGTTCCTGTGGTCCGAAAGGGCCTTTCAAACAGTGGTAGGCACTTTGGCAATCTCACTTCCCAGCCTGTCTTGGTCACTGATTTTTCAACAAACAGTTTGATTTGTTCTTTCTAGCTGTATGGAGCAGAGAGAAAGGATCAAAAGCCAAGTTCAGCTTCCTTTCTGCTAGTCCAGTTTCATTTGTCAATAACAGGATTTTCAGTATAATTTTGAATATCATTTTCAGTGTAAATTTCATTTTAGTCATGGAAATAGGCTACAAATGGGACTTAATTTTTCTTCTTTTGAAGTGCCTTTTAAGAATCCCTGTGCAGGCTTCATCTAATACCCCTGTACCCCAGTGGGATGTGTGAACTGATCAAGTCGGTGGCTCCCCTAGTTGGAAGAAGGAGGAAGCTGGTTATTATTGGATTTATTAATGAAGAATCTGTGAGCACATTTTGCTAGAAAGACATTTGCTTTTCTAGATGCTAAAACAATACAATTCTGTAAGTGATAAAAAAATTTAAGCCTGTCATCTCTTCAATAATACTAAGAAAAATTAAGTGACTAAAGCAAGTGTAGACACATTTATGTAGCTTGGTTAGATTTAGTGTATAATTATGTATATCCACATGTATATGTCAGACATATTTCCTTAATGGAATGTGTTTTTCCTATACTTACAGATGCCAGCATTCATATATATGGAGGTTTGTGCTTTGTTCTGCTAGGCATTTGAAAGCTTTACATGTTTAGGAAAATATATTTTAGTAAAAAGGTATTCTTTTGATTTCTATACATAAAATATATAATATATCCATATGTATCATATTTATAATATAAGAAGTGTTACACTAAATTTGATGTATCCTTGCTTTTAACATTTCTTCGTAGGTATTTGCCAAAGTTCAAGATTAAAATGGAGAGCCACGTTTTAAAATTAATCTGAAGAACACAACGTTCTCCTAAATGAGATTTTGTAATATAATAGATTTTATCCTAGTGATAATTTGATTTATGAAACCGATGTAGAATATCTTCCTTTAAATTTATGGTCTGATGAAGAGCATGCTGAGTCTAAGATGCTGAGCCTAATGATATTCACATTGTTGATGTTATATTGATTTGCTTTATTTTGATATATAGGGTTTTAAGAATAATAACACTGAATAATTCTGCAATGTGCTTTTTTTGTTTGTGCAACTTAAATTAAGATCTAGCTGCAGCATCATGGGGTCACTTTTATAAATAGCTCAGTTCAAAATTTTCACTGGATGACATTTTCAGTTAGGACGTAGAGATGTGTATCTACTCTCGTTAATTCTAAAATGTTTGGCTTCTTGGATGCTATTATTTTCCTTTTGTAATTCATTTTGTAGGATTTGTTGGGGGGCATGTTACAACTGACACATAACCAGGAAAGACACATAACACTCTTTCCCCCAAAATATCTGAAATAGCTCATTATCCAGGTATACTACAAATGCATATAGTTTTATTCTATATTCTCAAAATGTAAATATTTCTTCATATAGGGTACTGGGTGTGAAATATACTTTATCAACTGATGTTTTTTTAATAGGAGTTATTAATTGAAACAGGTGTGTGACTTAGCTGTTAAACCACTGCTTGAACACTCATATTCCATATTGGGGTACCTGGGCTCAAGTTCTGAGTAATATTTTGATGCTAGCCTCCTTCCTTCGAGGAACTAGCACGCCTTAGAGGCTGTGTGTTGGCTCAGGTGGTTGAGTCCTGCTAGCCACCTGAGAGACCTGGATTCAGTTCCCACTCCTGGTTGTGGTTTGGCCCAGCAGCAGCAGCTACTGATCTTTAAACAGTGAACTTGACAATGGGAGTTCCTCTCACCCTCTTGTGTCTAACTGGACAAATTATCAGACCCATACTAATCACCATTGGCATAGCCAGTTCACCAGAGACAAGTGTTTGTAAGAGGAAAGAGTGTGTTTCTTGAAGCTAGAATCTTGAAAAGATAGAAACCCAAAATGTGCTGTTTCTGTCCAGCAGATCCCTAGGAAGAGTTTTTAAAGAGGCAGGATCATTGCAGAGCGAAATGAGAAATGAATCCATGAGTCTGTTCAGTTGACAGGCGGATGCTCAGGCTTTGTTCTGACAAGGGTCTGTCAGCTGCTTGGGGAACCCCAAGGTGTCAGCCAGAATGTGGGTGGACCCTCTTGACAGAGGGGCTCAGCCTCAGAGGAGGGAGGTTTCAGGGGTTTGCTGGTTCAAAGTCCACTATTCCAAATAAGCTTCTCTGTGGGGCTGCTGAAATTCTTGTGCAAATATTACTATTCATCAGATTAGGCATAGATACTGGAGAAAATCAATGTCCTCTTGTTTGATAGAAAATATGAACAGGAGGGGAAGGAAAGGAAGATGCCTTTATGCCAGTTATACTTTCAAATAAATACCATAAAAATAGTTTTTAAATAGTGCTTTATTGGATAATGAGTGTTAACCCATATATTCTGTTGTTCAGAAATAGAAACATGTGAATATATGTCATGTTGTACTTGAAATACATCCAAGTTTCAAACTATTTTCGAATGTTCCATTTCCATGCCTTTCTGCAAAGGAACTTTTCAAGGTGGCAAAGCAATTTTGTTATAATGTACTTGAGCTTTCATCTCAAATAATATACAGTCTATTAATAGAAGGGTGGATCAAACAGTTAATCTTATTAAAGAAACATGCACATATATACACACCACAAATTGCTGTGGGTCAACCGACTTGTTAGTTACATGCTTAAAAAAAAAATGTGGATTGTTGGCATCAAATGAATTGAAAAATCTTAGTTGGTGGACCACATTTATCTTCTGGTTTTTTGTTTTTTTTTGTTTTTTGTTTGTGTGTGTGTGCATTTTTTTTTAATGCAGCTGTGCTTCTGTCATAGAAAAAGAGCTTTACTGGGGCTTTTGCCAACAGACAGCGACTATTATGATGAAAAATGTGACTTTTTAGTGATATACATCTGTTTACCAGTTCACATCCAACACTTTAAATTGGTTTCTCTTAATTTGCTGCCTTTGCTGCCTCTGTCACCCTGGAAACTTTATTCGTTTATTTCTTCACACAGTATTGGAGATAGGCTGTTTCCCCCAATTTGTAGTATAACTATGGAAGGAGAATTCAGTTTGGACTCAGAAATCTGTCTTTGACATATAGATCCGACCACCTATTCCCCGAGCAATTGTGGGAAACTAGTCTTCTGAATCTCAGTTTCTTTTGAGTAAATCAGATTGTTAATATGAAAGTTACTCGTGATACTTGAGTATTTGGGACATGCTGAGTAATCACTGCAGGTTAGGGTTTTTTTTTTTGCCCCACCTCTGCCAACAAATGATATTTGAATTCTTTCATCGACAGAATGACACATTTTGATTTACACCCCCAAAATGACAGAAAAAGTCAGGCTAGGCCAGGTGAGAGCCAGGAGCTAGGAATTCCATCCTTATCTCCAGTAATAAGAGCCCAAGAACTTAGGCCAGCATCTGAGATATTCCAGGCATATCAGTAATGTGCTGGGATGCTGAGCTGCACTTAACCCCTGCACCGCTTCAGCCCTAACATTTAAATTCTTAATTCTGCGATTTGAGGAACAGTTTTAGTGTCTAACCCATAGACTGTGGACTTGAACTTAGAATGAACTTGCATATGCCATAGGTTTCTTGATTCAGTGTAAAACCAAAATGCCTTTAGCACCAACAGTACCTTTTGTCTTTCATATTATACTTGGCCTTATAAGAAATAAAATATTGGCAGCACTGAATTCTATGCAGAATGCAAAATACATGCTAATTGTATACTAGAGGAAAAAATGGATAGATCCAGTTGTTCTCTTATTATTTCTTTTGTTGTCATTCTCATTCCCACATATTTGTGCTCTTCAACTAGCAAACACATATGTGAATAATTGCTTGAAGTCACAATTTACTATTCATATAAAACTTAAGTAGGAAATGAAATTACACTGAGATAATAGTCAATGCTTTTCAGCAATTTTCCTGTAAGGTTAAAAAAGACATTCACATTTAAATATCTCTTAAACAGTAGAGATGAAGGAAGTTCTACAGCCTTTCAGTCAACAAGACTGGAAACGAAACTGTGTCCTTTAGAATCCTTTGTGAGCCCATCTTTCACTTTAGACAGCAGCAATGCATGTCTCCTAATGGATTCCACAACCACATAAATGTCATTATTTCCTCTCCAGAACCTTCTGCTTTTCAGAACTTTTGACTGATGCTGAGATTTAGTGTGATCCCAAAGAGGATAGTTTGAATGTAAGAAGATTTGTTTTTGTTTGCCTTTGGCAAGACATTAGACAAGATAAGTCCTCAGATAGAAAAAAAAAAAAAAAACAGTTGAAGACAGCGACATCAAGTATTTTCCAAGAGCTTTAGCTCTAGCTGACAGCATTTTTTACTCAAAAACAGAAAGCTGATAATATTTCTGGATTTCACATTTCTTACACACTATTTCACACTATGAGTTGGCTTTCAACAAGTGAATGATGGAGTCACTCGGGTTGTAGATGCTGTCAGGACAGCTGCCTTAAGCGTTTTGGTTCAAAACTGTCTTTCACTGGAGCATCTCCATAGTGTCCCTGCTTCGTTGTTGCTGTTGGTCTTAGGTGATTTTTTTTTTCCTGGGCTTTTCTGTTGTTTTGTGGATAAAGTGGTTGAATTGGTTAATGTGCTATATGCCAGACACTGTGCTACTAAGTTTCAGAGATTAATACAAAATAAGGAAAGAAATGACCAACGGACTTGTCAGGAAGCCCACAGCCAACTATACATCAAAGAATCTTTGAAAAGTGAGCTATAAGATAAGGTGAAAGTCATAAAGGAGTGCATGATAGCAAGGGAATAAAGTAATTTTCTTACTTGGAGGGCCAAATGTTGCTTAAATTGGAGTGCTTAGTATGTAAGAATCCAGCAGTAAGCTCGTTGCTTGGGACTTCGGTTGTATTTACGTGTCTCGAGGAACTTTGTCAGCCAGGACTGCTTCACTTGTACATTTCAATTCCATAACAGCCTCTCAGTTCTGCCTATAAATCAGTCTAACAGTGAGCTTGAAGATAAGAAAAATGACCCTCAGATATATTATGTCCTAACATCTTCCAATTAATTTTGATGCTTAATTTACCCAAAGATTAAATATGGGTGAATCCTTTAGGCAGTAAGCAGTGAATTCCAGGCCTGCCTTCTCATGCCACTCTCCTACCTTGAGACTTGCAAAGAATCATCAAGGGGATCAGGCATTTGGTTCAGCATTTAAGAAGTTTTACATGGCACATTGGAGTCCTTGAACCCTGAATTTCTTTCTTGACTCTCTTGACCTGTTTCTATGGATTCTTGGTGATGATTCAAGTGATGTGGTTTCTTTCTATCTATATGAAAGTCCTGGATTGAGTGTTTAGTTCCCTACTTTCTCTTGGGCCAGTTCCTGCCATTTCACACGTTTGAGAAATCTACCAAATGAGAGAAGCTTTATTTCCTCTCCTCTTCCCGGCCCTCTGTCTCCCTCTCCCTTGCCACCTTCTTCCCCTTGCTCTCTCTTTCTGCAATAGATTATTATTTAAAAAGAAAAACACTAAGTGCTCTCAGTGGAACTCAGATGCTATGCTAGGTTACAAGAGCTGAAGGTTCTAGGGAACTTAGTGTATAGTCTGAGATATGAAATGGACAGTAAGCCTGGAAATTAATATTTGATAACCAATTCAGATGAGTGTGTATACTAGAATGTGTAAAACTTGAAGGTTTGAGTAGTTTGCAGGCTGTGTTAGAAGGAACACTTAAGTTGATAACTGAAGGGCAGTAGTGATTGTTGAAGACAATAATACTCATTGGCTACTTCCTATAAACCAGGTGTTTTTCTGAAGACTTAACCCATTTTATTGTCCCTAATATTTCCAATGATAGGATATATATTCTAATTATCCCTGATTTACTGATGGTAAAAATAAGGCATAGCTTTTTAAAGAATCTTATGCTTAAATATATAACTAGAAAGACAGGAGGGCTCCAGAGCTGATACAGTTAATTTCTAAGTTAAGAAAGAGACATCTCCTAGTGATGGAATCAATTTTTTGTCTCTACCCTGACTCAAGTGAGAGTGTGATGTTTTAGGAACAGAGATTAGGCAAGTGAGAATCCAGCAAAATGACTTAAAAGAAAAATATACCATAGGAATTTTTTGAGCGGAAGCGCCATACGCTGGTTTACTTTCTAAGGGATTTAAGGCCAGAACTGGATCAGAGCTAGCACCAGGAGGCAGAAATTCAGTCAGACCTCTCATGTGAAAGCAGACACCCAGCTACCTGATGTATCATCACTTCCTCCCAGAATATGGGTTGGCTGGATCTGCACTCAGGACCAGAGCTGGAGATGAAACTCAGGCATTCATATTTGGAATGTGGATATGTTGACCATTGAGTGAAGTGCTCAGATTCTGGAGAATTTTGTAGATATAATTCCGGTATTATCCTCTGTTCTAACGGAATACCACCATCGAAGGATGTAACTCAGTGCAACTCTGGACTCTCAATTCCATGTTTTAAAAAAATTATTCTCATGGGTCTGATGTGGTAGCCTAGTGGCTAAAATCCTCATCTTGTATGCACTGACATCCGATATAGGTGCCGGTTCATGTCCTGGCTGCTCCACTTCCCATCCAGCTCCCTGTTTCTGGCCTGGGAAAACAGAGGAGGATGCCCCAAAGACTTGGGACACTGCACCCATGTGGGAGACCCAGAAGAATGTCCTGGTTCCTGTCTTTGGAGCACCTCAGCTCAGGCTGTTGAGACCACTTATGGAGTGAACCAGTGGATGGAAGATCTTTCTCTTTGTCTCTCCTTCTCTCTGTAAATCTGCCTTTCCAATGAAAATAAATAAATCTTAAAAAAAAAATCATACCCATTTCTGTGCAGAGAACTAAACAGAGCCTAAGACTGGAGTCTGGCGGGGGCAGCTAGGAACTGATGGCAGTATCAAAATGTGAGATGGCAGGGGTGGTGGCAACAGTGGTGACAATGAGAAGCAAGCAAGTTTTACTGTCATTTCAGAAATAGAATCCTTAGGATTACCTGGTAGATGTTGGCAGGAGGATGTGAAGTTGTGTGTGTGTGCTTTAGAGTTCTGGCTTGAACAACGAATGGGTTGGAGTGTTCTTTCCCAAGATGGGAAGGAATTAAGTGTGGGGATGGGAATGTGGGCAGTTTAATTTTATCTTAAAGATTTATGCATTTGCTTTGCAAGTCAGAGTTACGGGGCATGGGAATCATCGTCCTGGTTCATTCTCCTCCTGGTCGGAGCAGAGTCATGCTGAAGCTAAGAGCCTGAATCTCTATCTGGGTCTCCTGTATAGATGGCAGGGACCACTTTCTTCTGCTTTCCACGGTCTATTAATGGGTAGCTGGATGGGAAGTGAGCAGCAGGATGTGATTTGGTACTCGTAGGGGATGCTGGCATCTCAGGCAGTTCATTACCTTCTGTGTCACAACATCAGCCCCCATGTTGGATTGCGACTTACATGACTTACATGACATCCCCTTGGAGATTTCAAGTAGATAGGTTGGTATTTGAACCCGGTAATCTTTGCTAAGTGGGAGAAGAGGACATGAAAGTGCAGGTTATAAGCAAGCAGCTGGTGTTTAAACACATGGATTAAGTTGTATCCACTAGGAGAAGTTGTGAGGGAATACTCAGAAGCAAACGCTAAGTTTTGCCAAACTATAGAAATGAAGTGCAAAATGAGACAGCAGAAGAGAAGAGTGGCATCTAGAGAAAAAGAAATAATGGTGTGAAAGCAGCTGTTCCAGGAGCAAGGTTTGGGTGTGTTTCTAGAAGAGTGGTCAGTTTTGTTAGGTACAACTGTCAACAGTCTAGTGAGATGGGACCAATTATTATCCTTTGAACTTGGCAATGGGAAGGTCATAAATGCTGCTGTCAAGTCTCTTTAGGGTACATGATTTCACTGAATCTTTTTACCATAATGCAAATGCGCAGTTTGAGACTCAGTAATAGTAACTCAGGTTGGAGCACACAGCTTGTAACTGCTCAACTCAGATTTTGCAGTAGACGCTGAGGTCTAAATGCTTTATTGTTTTGTTGTCTGCTTGGTTGTACTGTAGAAAAATAGAAGGTGGCGTTGTTGACTTTTAGTTTCCCAAATTTAGATCATGTGGCAGTTATTTAAATTCAAAGGGATTGCCTTTGAGAACAGATCTAGGTTTTCATCTCACTTTCGACCCTTGCTGGTAATCCGTGGGGTTTTTGCTTCTTCATTATTAAAAGGGAGATATTGAAATAAAACATAGCCAAGGTACATTCTGTACCTCCGATAGCAGACACTCTTCAAAGGAAGCCCTGACACAAATCCACTTCTCAAAGTCACTTTGTCTTTGAGTTTTCTGGAACACCTTCAATAATATTCACTTTAAAAAAAAACTTCTATTGCAAGTGCTGATTGTGTGCCAAATCCTGTACAGGCATTTGCTTAGACTATTTTTTTTTTCATCTAGACTGTGTTTAACTCCCATCTCCTTTTTAGGGTCAAATCCCAAATTTTTTTTCCAGAAATATATTACTTTCCTTTTCTTTCAACACTTAACATTGCCCTTCTTGGATGAGAGTTAGAGCATATATGCATGTCATTTCTATAATTGTTTTACATCCAAAGTCACGGACCATGAGTTTTCCTTCATTGTGTTTCAACAAAAAGTGCTCGCATGGTAATTTCCACAAATAATACTCATAGGGTAGAAACTTTTGCAAAAGATGCAAGCTTTGTTACATTCTGAAAGCTTTGGGATTTTGGACTTGCCATGAATCAGGTCTTTTTGTTAACAGAGAAACAAAAAGACACTTTGGAACAACAAAGGAAAACAATATCCTTTAAGAATCCTGGCCTTCTTGTCACAATTAGTAAGATTGCAATCCATTACACAAATACTCAGTTGGCATCTGGCACTCTGATGTGATCCAGCTGTTCCCTTATTCAAGTTCCCTTATTTTCCATTCTTTTAAAATATAGTTTTATTTATTAATGGGAGGCAGAGATAGAGAAAGAGAGAATGTCTTCCATCTGCTGGTTCATTTCCCAACGCCCATAGCTACCAGTCCTAAACCAGAGCATGCGAGTGCCAGGAATCCAGCCATTCTTTACTTGGGCATCGGTACCAGAATATAACAATACCACACCTATTTTTCATCTGGGAAATAGCTGAAGGTGAAATGATGGAGTATGCTTGTGTAGTTGGCAATTGAAAGTTACAATTACTGCCCAGAGTGGCTTACCCCACATTTGTCAGGACCTGTCATTGTGAAAGCACAATAGCAAGTTACCAGGCAAATGCTCAGCAATTAAGATGCTCTCTGTTGGCATGGCCTTGGTTCTAAAATCTTTTTGGAAGGTAGTGTGTATGCTTGACCTCAAGGATGCAAAGGCTGTTATTTAAAAGTGGCAAAGGAGTTAGAGAAACTGGGAAGATTTGGGTGTACTTAGCATTGTGGTGGCTGTCAAACTGTGCAGGTTATAAAAGCAGAGGTTGAATGTGATTTTGACGCTTCTTTCCTCAGTTTCTCCCCTGTGCACTTCACTCTTTTTCTTGTAAATAATGGAGGTTACCTTGAGCAGGAGTTTGTAATGGTGGGAGGATCAGGGAACTGCCTTGCTAAACATGTATTTGCAAATGCCAGAGTGAAGTCTTCAGGGCAGAAGAAGACAGGGCTGGCACATCTGGCAGGGACAGGTTGCCAGAGTTCTTGCACATCATGCCAAGGAATCCAACACAGCTTTGTAGGCAGCAGAGGTTGGCAGAGTGTGTGGAGAGGAGGGGACACACAGTGGCATTGAATCAGATGCAGTTCACATTATTGGAAATCAATGAATTGTGAGTGCTCGGCAGGGACCTGCAGCCTCGGAAACAGACACAGAGAGAGACATTCACACAAAGAGAAGGACATCTACACACAGACCCCAGGCCCTCAGGTAGACAGGGTTACAGAGAGACATCAGGCTCGGGGGAACGAAACTAAGAGGCAGTCAGAAACAGAAAAGGCTTCCATGGAGACGGGGGCTGTCATGGGGAGACTTTGTGAGGCAAAGACAGAGGGAAGCTAATGCAGACACTCGGATGCAGTCATCTATAGAGATACAATGACATAGGGAAAGAAAACAGAGAAAGCTACACACAGAGATGCCTAGTTAGACACAGACACATGGAAGGGGTACAGATGGGCAGACAGGAGAGCTAGGAAAACATCCAGAAACATGTTTGTGGGGAGAGTTAGTCTGGCAGAGAGAGAGAGAGAGGACGTACACCTGAAAGATCAACATGTGGGAAAGTCTTAAATTTAGCTGTGTCTCCTGCTACCCCAGGGCCAAGGTGTCAGTGAGGCTGCCATTCCTCTGTTAGAACATAGCCCTGTGTACCTCTTACAGGATGAGCATCTAACTCTGTGACTTCAGGATATTGTGTGCTGCCTCTTGCCCCGTGAATGCAGTGCAGGACTCCTGCTGGTACATGAGGGCAAAGCCAGTGCATGACTCCCATGAAGAAAAATGCTATTTTCAGATCCATTGAAGGATAATCCATTGGTGAGTTCATAGTTGGCTTGAGAGACCTCTCCAGGGTGATTTACCATGGTTTTCCCCTTAGTGGCCAACCTCAGATCCCAATCTTCTATAAAGGGGGAATAGGTTGAAGGGATCACCTATTCAAGTTGAGCAGGGATGTAGCATAGGATTTGATGAGATGAAACTAGAAGCAGAGACCACTGGAAGTTTATGCCTCTACCTTTCGTATGAGATTTGAGTAGCTGGAAGTGGCATGTCAGAATGGTCCTGAGAGAAGCAGGGGACCACATAGACACAGAAGGAATCCAAGAACCACCAGGCAAGCTGTGGGTTGAGTTTTTGTCAGCACTACTGTAGCCACCCGCAATGATGAAGCCCACTCCTTTGAGAACTGCCTTCTCACAGTGAGATGAGTTCTGGGATGGCAAATTAGGGGAGGCCACAGATGATGTCAGCAAGACTGGAACAAAGCTGACATGCCCAGTGGTACAAGATTAAAGAGAAAACTATTAAGTGAAGGTTGCTGATCGATGCTTTCCAGGACCCCGAGGGCAAGAGAAGATCAATTTTATTTCTCAGGCTTGAGCCTGGAAGTTTGCAATTGGAGAGAGGTGAACAGGAAGGAGACTGGATAAAGGGGCTTTTCCTGGAGATACTGACCCCTGAGCCCGGGACTCAGGAGGCCAGTGTGGCAATCAGAAGCCCTGAGCTGCTACTGGGGTTTATGTGGAATGTGAGAGAGGAAGCCAGACCTCTTAGATGCACAATCTCACAACTTGAGTGCCTCTTACTGGAACTAAGTAACCAAAGGTGAATCAGAAGTGGCTGGAAGGACCCAGGCAGGCTGAGGCCTTGCAAGCTGATATCATTGTCATCTTCAAAGTCCCTCATCTAAATTAAAGGGAACAAACAAACAAACAGAGGCAAAAACATACTTTCATCGCCTGTGTGATCTCCAATTTGTGTTATTTTCCCCTTGGAATTAGTGACCATGGCAATAAAATTTACCAGTGCAGAGAAATCTGAAGTTGATGAAATTGAGGGGTTTCTACTCCAGAGTAATGGCCACAAAATCCCACAGAGTAGCAGAATAAGAAATAGCTGCTTTAGTGGGTCCTGTTTTACTTCTGTGCTGGGAACTCATTGGAGTCATAGAAGTCCTTTGGAAGGGAACACATGTTGTGTCTTTGGATCATGCAGGATAGAGTGTGTAACTCAACATTGACATTTCTCTGAATCTCCATGTATTCATCTATAACATATAGGTAACTCTAATTTGCCAATTACTGGTTTTGTAGTGTGAAGTCAATGGAGTGACTTAATGCAGACTTACAGTATAAAGCCCTGGTATATAGCACAAACCCTAGTTACCACGTTGAAATATCTGAGAATGGTTAGTTTCTCAAATGGAAAATGTGGCAGTTTCCTGCAATTCATTCTAATATGTATATCATGGTGAATATATATATATTTATTTTAATATTTTAAGCACTTAAATATATTTAATATTTAATAAAATAGTTTATTATATATTATATAAAATTGGAAAATATTTATTATATGTATTATTGAAAAAGCAGATTTACAGAGAGGAGAGACAGAAAGTTCTTCCATCTGCTGGTTCACTGCCCAAGTATCCGCAACAGACAGAGCTGAGTCAATTCAAAGCCAGGAGCACAGAGTTTCTTATAGGTTTTCCATATGGCTGTAAGGTCCCAAGGCTTTGGGCCATCCTCTGCTGCTTTCCCAGGCCACATGTACTGAGCTGGATGGGAAGTGGAGCAGCTGAGACATGAATGAGCACCCATATGGGATCCCAGTGCTTGCATGGTGAGGATTTAGCCATTGAACCATCGCACCAGGCCTGAGTTCATCCTTATATTGCTGTGATTACACTACTGCATACTTATTTGAGTTGTCTTATTTATGGACTGTAGAATCTCTGGGCTCCTGACAACTCAGAATATGGAAAGTTCTTTGATTCATGTCTGCAAGATATGTCTCAGAAGAAACAGTGTTGTATTTTTCTTCTGGGAAATGTATCAATTAATGGTGTGGAAATAAGAGTCTGAGTTTGCTGTTTCCCCTTCCAGATGGAGGTAGTGTAGGAAGCAAATAAGAAAACAAGCATGGGACCACATGCAGAACTTTGTAAGTTTAGATGGTAGAAAATGCTATGAATAGTTAAAGAGAGGAGATGTCAAAGGGGGGGGGTAGATGAAACTTTGAGTTGATGAGTTAGTAAGGGCAAGGTTTTCCTGAGCATGTTGTATTTGCAAGAGTGGAGTCCGTGAGGGCAGGATGTGTCTGTTGTTGTGGGAAATTAATGGAGGGTAATACAGAAACAAGGAGAGAAAGAACAGGAGGTGAGCACGGTGGAGTTAAGTAGAGATGGATCACTGAGAGCCTGTAGAATGAAAATGTTCTCCCGTTATAGAAGACCAAAATATAATGCACTTCAATAGAAGCAATGATGACTCTTGTATTTTATGCTACACCTTCACTTTAATAAGAAAATCTGCCTCTGTTTTGACATGGACTGTTTGGGACATCTACAGTAGAGAAGGGAGCCCGGAGCAGTCAGGAGTAATTGCTTCTTTGTTTCACAGTGATGTCATGGAGACTCAGAGAGGCCTAGGAAGAGGGCTAGAATTGTTTCCATGGGTCCTCACCCATAGTCCTTTCCTAATTCTCCTGTGACCTGATCCTCCTTGGATCTTTAATTCTTTCAGAAGAAAGACTTTTACAAAGCTCAAGGAGCTCATTATGTAATTATACATTATTGTCATGATTTGTAGAGAAAGTAGCTATTCGCTTAATTCCTACCCTGCCTGCCCCCTCAGCACTTCTCACTAATTAAATATAAGGCTAGAGGTAACTTGGAGGTGCTAAACAATTGCCTCTGTTTTGAATATGATATTCCTGTGTAAACATAGCCTGCAGATTGCAGGTGTGAAGTGTGCTTAAATAGCCAAATGGGAGCCACAGGTTGGCAGAAATAGATATTCCTTAGCAAAAGATCATGTGGCTCAGTGTTATCTGTATGTGGTAGCGTCAAAGAAATGAATCACTAACTGACCTCTCCAAGGTTTTAAATAAAATACAACTATTCCAAGCCTGTGCATCTATGGCAATCCTGGGCTTTGCTTTGGACAAAGTCAGACACCAACTTAATAAAAATCGAGATGTTGATTCATTGACTTTTGGGTGATAGACTGGTCCCCACATCTTTATAAGACATCGAGAGAGAACATTCCAATCAGCTGGTTCTAAGGTCCTCGGAGCTGGAAACTGCAGTTATGTCTCCCACAGGAATGCAGAAATCCAATTACTTGAGCCTTCACTTCTGCCTCCTCAGATGTGCTTTAATAAGAAGCTGGAGTCAGAAGCTGGAGACGGAATTTAGACTTAGGTATTCCCATGTGAAATATGGAAAGCCTAGGTAATGTCTTAACTAACTGGGCAAAATGCCTGCCCCTCATTCTGCATCTTAAATGCAGTGGCCATTGTATCAATCAGTGTGTCAAAACCCATAGCATAAAAATAACCATAGTTACTCTGCTAATGCCCTGGGATTGATATCATATTATACATCTGTGGTGATATGCATACAACATTGTATAGCACTTTGGGAAACCGGATGAATGTTAGATCACACAGAATTTCTCTACATTATTTTTACAATAATGCCCTTCAAATCCATGATAAGCTTTTTTAGCTGTTTTAATTATAAAGGCAAAGATAAAGATGGACAGAGAGGGAAATTTTTTTTAATCTACTAGTTCACTCCCCAAATGCCCACAACATCCAGGATCAGGCCAGGCTGAAATCTGGAACTCAATCTGGACTTCTCAAATAACCGTAGTCATCATCTGCCTTCCAGAGGACACATGAGCAGGAAGACTGACTTGAAGTGGGGTAGGGTCGTAAACTCGGGCAATCTGATCTGCAGTGCGAACATCCCAAGTGATGCCTGAACTCGTGTGCCAAACATCTACCCAGAGTCTATAGTGATCTTTAGATAAATCACTACTTACAAAACAATAATAGCTAACATTTAGAGAAGCTGCTGTCTGCTAGGCCTGTGTTAACTATTTAGTTTTTTTGTAATTTTATCTTTTTAACTTTTTAAAGATTTATGTATTTTTATTGCAAAGTCAGATATATAGAGAGGAGGAAAGAAAGAGAGGAAGGTCTTCCTCCTTTGATTTACTCCCCAACTGACTGCAATGGCTGGAGCTGAGCCAATCTGAAGTTAAAAACTTGGAGCCTCTTCCAGGTCTCCCACATGAGTGCAGGACACTGAGTCTTTGGGCCATCCTGGACCACCTTCCCAGGTCACAAACAGGGAGCTGGATGGGAAACAGGGCCGCTGGGATTAGAACTGGTGCCCATATGTGACCCTTGTGCGTTCAAGGTGAGGACTTTAGCTGCTAGGCTACCATCCTGGGCCCTGTAATTTTATTTTAATTCTTAGAAGGAAGCATGAAAGGGGCAGTATAAAGTATTACCGTACTTGCCTTCCAGATGAGGAAATGGAGACCTAGAGAACTGTGGTAGTTTGTTTCATGTAATGCAAAGAGTAAGTGATGGAATGAGGAATCACATACAAGTATTCTAACTCTTGAACTACATTTTTATACCCTTCCTCTTCCTTAAGTTGCCTGTAGCTTTGGATAATGTATAAATTCTTTTGAGTCTATATAGAGGTGTGGCTTGAAATTATGTTAAGGTATCGAATTATCATGATAGAGCCTTACACAAGGGGACTTCATTCAAGTGCTCATGGAAAAGGAATTAACAGATAAGCATATTCAGACATGCAAAAAATGAAATTCATATGTGGATTTTGTCATAGAATTTGTCCCATAAACTTTTGGAAAGCCTCATAAGTTTTCTTCTCCGCTCCTTGGCTGCTCTTGGTAGTGGAGAGGGCTGCAGAATCCACCAGAATCTAGCGAGGATGGTCCTGCTGCTTTTTTGAAGTCATCTATGTAGTTAGCCAAGGAAAGTTGAGTTGGTCTTATTTCTGTTTACACTCAATGGTTTTAATTGAAGAGAAGTTTCCCAAGCACCACTTCTCATGCTTTGTGGGTTTAAAGGTTAGAAGCATGAAGATTTTTCAAACAGAACATGTGTTTCTGTACCTGTCCATCTTCCATCTCTGATGTATGACCCTCCAATTTCCATGCTGACTTATTAGAACCTGAAAATATGTCTTTACCTGTCCCCCATCCAACTGTCTAATCTCTGTTTGATCTAGGGATTTTAAAAATTCCTTCACTTCTTTCAACCTGCAAATGCTTGGTACTCTTCATCCTTTTCCGTCTTTAAGCCCTGAGCCCCAGTCTCTCTCCGCTTCCTTTGTTTTTCCCATGCTGCTGCTTTTTCTTTTTCCTACCTGTCTTGTGCAACTGCTTCCATTATGAGAAGTAAAATCTCAGCAAAGCTGCATGACTTTCAAGGATACACAAAAAGATTTATTGTAATACCTTGCTTTTCTTCTTTCTAGTGTAATAGGAAGGTAGGCATGTGCTCAAAAGAGTGGATTCAGCATTTTGATTGGAACCAGTTGAACTCTAAGATCATCTTTCACAGAAAAACCAAAGTAGAGTTGTTGAAGAGAATTAGTTTGCAGAGGGCTTGAAGGAATCACTGAGGGGTTTTAGAAATGACCTCTCTGGAGGAATACAAGCCAGACTTGCTGGAAGAACAGCCATTTAGTTTTGTTTAAGAAGTTTGTTTCCTGTCTTCTAAACATGGTTTCCTTTGATAAGCCCCTTTCTTGAACATTTAGGCATCAATCTGACCAAATCTGTTGCCAGTCCTATTAGGAGGATAGAAAGAAGACTTGGGCTGGTTTTGGATTTGGGACATCCAATTTGCATGCAAGGATGCAGAGTGTATGGTAGTTTACAAGAGTAATGGATTCTGACTGTCCCTAGAGTAACAGAGTCCTATGTTGAAACTCTCTGTGCAACCCCTGTGAGAAGTGCTGGTTGAAAAACTGAGTAATGATTTACAGTCTGGGGCTAGCAGCCCGCAGAGCAAGAGGGAGAAGGGGATTCTAAAAGGTTGAGTACTCAAAGCATGGAGGCAGTCTTGAAACGGACGCCAACTGTCTTGGGTTGGTGGTGATCTGAATAGTTATCTACTAGTTGCTTGACCATTTGGGCAACGAGACAGAGATCCTGAGGATTCTCATCTCAGAGCTGTGGGCTTAATGCCATTGTGGAGCCAGATTGTTGAGGAATAAACTGGTTCATAAAGAGAGTAAGTGTCTTAAAAATAATGTAACTTCCACACATGCACATATTTCCACTTCCCATACCTGGTGCTATCCTAGCTTTTATCATCATAACAAAGCACATTATGCCTCACTCATTTGCTAGCAGGAAATAACAATGGGAGGAGTTGCCTTCCTAGTGTACCACAGTGAGTTGTACCTTCCTTGCTGGATCCTCAATGGAAGACTTCACTTTTCTAGAAGGAATTTCTGAATCTCATGTGTTGTGTCTGAATTCTGAGGCCGTATTTGGATGCAAGTAGTACATTGATCTCCAAAGCTAATACAAAGGCAGTTTAAAAATCCCAGCTCCGATTCAATAACAACCCTCATCAGAAGGCTACGCAATGGTTTAAGGCAAGAGAGGATACGCTGTTTCACAAGGCTCTTCACATGGACAAAATATAAGTATATAGAGATAGGAGAGAAGAAAAAAGAAAGAATAAATGAGTGAGTTGCTACTCCTGCTGTTACTTTCCTGTGTTCCCTGGCTGTGGGTGGCTCATACTCAATCTGTCTCTTCACTTCCTCTCCCTGCCCTCACCTTGTGCCTTTACAGCAGAGAGGGCTACTAAGGTTGGCTGTTTATGCCATTGAGTTGGTTTCTGCTATAACTTCGAAGATGAAGATCTCTTAGTCTGAAATCCAATGGAGGTGCTGCAGCTTCTTGAGCAGTGGGGATAAGGCTTCCTCTCACCTCCTCCTACCATTCCTCTTAAATGACTTCTTTAACACTCATCTCTTAGAAGCCCTTCATGTGCTAAGCATGAATAGAAGTAAAAGAAAAATTAGAAAGTGAATGAATACCCATTTTAACTTCAAGTGGTTAAAAGCCACTGAGGTGAGGGCTTTTTATATTAATGGAGTGGACAGGTCTTCACTATGGAGGTAGTATTTGAACAGAGAACTGGATAAAAATAATTGGAAGAGCGGCTCATTTGATTGGCCATTTTCTTAGGGTATCAGGAGCAGTTCTGAGAGGTTTCTGTGTATCCATTCCTCTCAGAGGCCCTCGGAAAAAGGTGCTTTATTAAACTTGTTGTATAAATGTCAGACCCCCAAATTTTGTTATGTTCACCAGCTTTCCCAGAGTTACACTGGAAACAAGAATTATAGTGTTTTAGCATAGGATGGAAGATTTTTACCCCAGGTTGTCTGACTTCAGAGCTTGGCACTTTTATTCCCATGCTCTTCTGCCCAGTGATATGCATTGCTAAGAAAGATAGTCCTCTCTCTGCGTTCATTCTTCCTCCCCTGAAAGTCAAGATCTTCAGACCATGCTCTGTGGGAGTCTCAAGGTTTCTTTGTGCACCTGGCATATGTAAAGGGTCCCATAAGGCTTCTGAGAGAGGGGGTCTGCTCCATTCAGCTGTATTACTTAAGCATCCAAAGAGTAATTGTTTTAAAACCAGTTGAGAGTTGACTTTTACAAGGAAATGAATCTCAGGAATTTCTTTTTGAAAATCTGAAAGATGTTTTTGTGGTCATACAGCAGTAGTATTGCAGCAGTTATGGTAACAATAGTATCCATGATAGTAGTAATAGGAATGCATTATTTGTAGTGCCAAAGGCAGTTACATCAGTGCTTACAAAGTTCTAAGTACTAGTTCTGAGTATTTTACAATTCTAGTCACTCTATCCTTTTAGCAACCCAGTAAAATCGGTAGATTTTCCAAATGATGTATTTGGAGCTCCAAGGTGCTGAGCTACATAATATGTATATTGCTGTACACTGTCATCCCATGACCTAGGCTCAGGGACCTGAACCTTCCCATGTCACTGGGCTCAGAGTAAAAGCTGTCCTTGCTATGAAATCTCAGCTTGTTGACTGCATGTCCCAGGAGAACACTTGACATACTCCTGCCTCCTGTAGGACTTCTCAGTCATGTACTATCTCACCTGCAATGGTCATTGCCCAGAGATGGTGCTGGTGAAGGAATGGCATTTCTCAAGAGCGAAAATGATTTAAAAAATGTCCATGAACCTGGCATGGCCTGTTTTATGTCACTCATTTTAAATTCAGTTGTTGGCTACACACATTAGCAAATTAAGCCAACACCGGCAGCAGCCAGAACTCAGCAGTATCTTAAGCCAGCATCATGAACACAATTTATTTTTCTACAAGTCAACTACACAGTCAACCTCGGTATGGCCTTTTTGACCAAATATTAATTTTACAGGTTAAAAGGCATTGGAAAATCATTATGAACTCTTCACCTCACCTCACCTCCTGCACTGCAGGTTCTGACCCATACCATGAGGGGGCATCCATACTAAACGTTCCTCAAAGGACTCTACTGCTATAAATGTGCAGTTTGTGAACATATTCCTGGCAAGTTAGAGTTGTCATTGACTCTACTATAACTTCAACCAAATGATATGATGCTGTGTATCATCAGTTTACCAGTTAGTCCCCAGTGAGCCACACAGGCAGAAGTTGGTATAGGCTCCTTTCTAGATTGGGAGTCAATGAAATCACTCAGAAGGGAAACAAATGCGGCTCCTTCAAAGACCTCATCTCTGGGCACTGTTGCTGGAGTCACTTTGCCTCATTGGACCTTGGACGATGAAGTATCGGATGGAAAAATGAGGCTTGGTTCCAGGGCTTTCCCCGCTGTCTGTTTCTTTATAAAAAATTTATTATTGCCTTCGTAGTATTCATTGTTTATGCCTCAAAGCTACCAGACAGTGTCCCGCAAATCTCCCGGGCTCCCTGTGTGGGAGCCAGGCACAGATGATATGCGACCCTCTGGATATTCCCAGCACCATCATTCTAGACCCATACTGAGGGATGATTTAAGCGGTCCCTATAAAACTCAGGATCATTGGCCTAATCGGAGCAATTTATCCTGTTTTAAACGCACAAACCAGTGCTCATGTGTTCCCAGGGAGTTGATAGGGGGTGGGTTTCACTATAAATTTCACAGTGGTTACTTTAAAAGAAATCACATTTATGAAAGTAAAGTGCTCTGTTTATGTTGAAGTAACTTTTTGTGTGTATTAAAGGCAAGCACCATAATGACATGTATGATACATATGTATGACACACATAAATAGTAAAGCAGTTACTCTGGTGAAGTCAACTGACATATTCTGATTCCTAGATGGTTACTGGTTTTGTTTGCTTTTTTTTTTGTGGTGAGGACAACTAAAATCTACTTAAATCCCTAAAATGTATTACCAGTAGTGGTTATGTTGTATATAGATCTCTAGACAGGTTCATTTTATATTTCTATTACTTCATGAAGTTTATGAAAAAAATAGAATTAAAAGATAAGATTACTTTCACACCAAGTTAAAATATCTATGCCTAGTTTTTCATAATACTTGATTTCCTGAACACTTTTAATATTTCATATGTGTCAGCAGGAAAAATATTTTTGTGCTTCATTTATCTTTTAACTCAATTTTATAAACTCTTTAAATATCCTCAAAAAATTCCCCAACCCCTTCTTCTCTGTTCCATTGTTTTCTTTGCTGCCTCTGTGTGTTTGACTTCTTCCCCTTCCACTGCATATGTAAACAGGAGCTGGCAATGCTTTTCTTCCCTGTATTTGCCTTATTTCACTTAGCATGTATTCTCTGGGTTCAGCTGTTGTGGCAAGTGGCAGCAGCACCTTGAAAGTTCTAGATAATAACCCTAATGCATAATCAGCCATTGTGTTTTGTTTATCCTCATCTGATGACAGACGTTTAGGTGGTTCTGAATCTTGACCTTTGTGCATAACACTGCAACACACATGGAGTTGTGGCTATCTGTACAAGATGAGGATTTCAATGATCATGTGTTTTTGTAGCTGGTAGAACTCCTACAGGAAGCAACAGTTCCATTTTGTATCCATGTAAGTTGAGATTTGTCTCATCCCAAAAGATCAGGACACATGCTCTTAGAGTCAAATGTCCGACTCTAAAATGAATCCTAACTCACTTGAATTAGATGGAGTATGCAACTCTGAAAAAGATGGTTCTGCCTATTTCTAATTCAGGAATGTTGAAAATTGAGAAGCATATGTACTAAGAGGAAAACAGGATGTGCAAAACGAAAAAAAAAAGATTCAGTGGAAAAACGATACAATTTGGATCACACAAATTCTATTTATGCTGACTGTTTTATTCTGTTGAATCAGATGTGAAAATAGCCATATTGAAATGGTGAAAATCTTATATTCTTTTCGTGTTGAGAAGCGATAATGTTCATTTGAATGATTTTGCAGTAACAGTCAAAGCAACGCATGAATTTCTCATAGCAAATCATAAGATAGTAGAAGAAGAGCTTCTCTCTGGAACTTTCAGCTGCTGACTCTCATTTCTGTGTTAAACAACAGCAGTCTCAAAGTGCTGCCCTTTAAAATATATGGCAGGGGACAAAGGGAAGGAGGTTAAACAGAGACAGAGAAAGGATGGGAGGGAGACAGCTTCCCTCTGCTGATTCACTCAACAGATGCCTACAATGGCTGGGACTGGAGCTGGAAGCTCAACTCAGCCCCCTCCCCTGGATGAGAGAAGCCCAATTAGTTGAACTACCCCACTGATCTCCCAAGGTCTACAGGAAGCTGGGGTTAACATCCAGCACTGAGTGTTGAAAGGAGCCTTTCTGAGTTGGGATGGTGCCATTTGAACTGCTAAGGCCAGACACTCCCACATCTGAAAATGTCACATGCTGACTTGGCACTACTTATTCATACTAAAGAAACATGACTTGTAAGTAAAATTAGTGCCACCTGACAAGGTTTAGAAAAATCATGCCAGCCTTCTACCCAAGCAGGCTGACATGTTGTGACATGTGACAGCCTGTCACTTAGCAGCTTTCATCACTGCCCAGTGAAAGCAAGCATCTGACCTTCCTGCACTGTGAAGGGTCAGTGTTTCTTGATGCCACCTGATTTTTTTTTTCTCCCTCAAGTTAAACAATCTACTTGAAGCTGTTAGACAAAGAGAGAAAAAATATCATTATGCTTTGGTTATTTTAAAAAATGCCTGCTTTGTAGAATACCATTTGAAAAAATTATTCGAAATGGATTAACCTTTTGAAATGATAATGACATAAAATTATATTAATTTTCCTAAAATCTGACGCATGCTGAAAATAATGTCTGACACAACTGATGGAATGCTCGGGTTGGGATTTTATTTGAAATCATTTACTTGATGGTGACAGGTTAATACACAAAACTTTTTTTTTTTTTTTTGCTGTTTGCACATCCAGGAGAGTCACCTGTATCCTGGCCTTCCTGTGTTGGTAATTCTCCTTCCTAGTCTCTTTGTTAGCACTAGAAATGGATTCAGCACAAGCTCTCTCTTCATGACTGCTTTCTGGGGATTTCTCATCACTTTTCTGCAAGCCAGACCTTAGTCAAACACTGATGTGGAGATGCACCCAGCCTGAACATTGATTAGAAAGCGTGCTGGCTCCGTAATGGCTCTTTTCCTCCAGAAGGACATAAAGCCTTGTCCCTTGCCTTTAACAGAACAAGTTCCTAATCCTTTTAAGACTTTCCCCCCTTTTGTCTGATAATATTTCACACATTTTTGCTTTGCAAAATGTTCCTAAAGGGAGGCTTAAGTAATAATGCACAGATTATGGAAATGACACTCATTAAGTAGAGGGCAAGATTTCTGGAAAGCCACCGAGCTGCTTTGAAACATGTAACCTCCATTAGAAGCTTCATTTGAATGTTTATTCATGGAGCAGTAAACGTTTATTATTTTGCACTTTATTGAAACATAAATTAAAGAACTGTAATTATCGGTATGGCAAACAGTAAAGCAACATGCATTTGTCACCAAATGAGTAAGACAAGGAAAAATGGCATCATTGCTTCATTTGCATCCAGATCCTTTATTGTATTCCCAACAGAAAGATCCCCGTAGGGAATAACTATATAGATTTATGTGCCAATATGGTATATAAATAAAAGTAATATACATATTCTTAATGTTCTTTCTAGAAAAGGAAACATTTGGAATTCATTTGGGAAGGGTAGAAGCTACTCAGAGAAAGCAAGGTCTTACACTTCTTTCCCGAAAGAGAACAGCAATGGCTCTTCACCGAAGTCAGTACTGAGCAGGTGTCCCTTTGGCTGTCCTTGCAATGTTGAGTGGAGGACAAGCCATTGCTCCAGAGACTGGAGTGTGTGTCTGAGGAGTCTTTTTTTTCTTTTTCTTTTTTTTTTTTTTAAGCATCCATGTGAGCCTGAAAGACAAGACCTTTAAACTTCCCTTTTGGTTAGAAGATAATTTTCAAGGGGGAAGAAAGATGTGCCAAGTATGATCAGAGTGGCTCTTTAAAGGTTGAACCCTTTTATGCGTGCGCGCATACACACACACACACACACACACACACACGTTAAGATGAGGGGACATAGTGTTTGTCAGTTTCTTTCAGGATGTTACTAGAATTTCTACTCCCTTCTTGCTAACTGACTTTATTAACTTGTTTTATCACTGAAAACCAACCATGAGACCAAAAATAATACCCTATTGATATTATAACATAGGATTGAATCTCAAATATGTTGAAGATCTTTTGCCTTTCCTGAGATCCTCTTGTAAAAGAACGGAAAATCCTAAAGGAATAGCTTGTATGGAAGTAGGCAAGGAACTTCAGCAAAATCTTTGTTGATAGTGGAGTCCTGGCCGTGAGTTTAGGCTTGGAGTTAAGCAGTGTTGTTCATTTCCACTCATTTGGCTTCAGTTTTTGCATCTATTAATTAAGGATAACAACAGTTTTGATCATGTCTATCAACTTTTGATGAGTGATTTTGCAGATAAATTGCTTATTTTCTTTCCTGGCATAAGGTACATAGTATGTAGTAAGGGCTTACAAAATGATACCAGGATAACTGCTGCTTCTTACAGTGATAAAAGTAAACAATACTCAACTTGAGAAGTTATGGGAACTTTTATTTTTTTTCGTAACTTTAATGTCCCTGTGTTAGTGTATTTCTCTTCCCTCCCATTCCTTTTGCTTTGACACACTACAGATATAATCAAGTATAATGATAGTTAGAGTTAGTCGCCCAGGTGAAGAACTTCATGAGAGCCTTTTTTTCCTCTTCATTTTCTTTCTTCTTGGCTTTTCCATCCGAAAGTGATAGAATAACACTTAGAGCTAGAAGAATTAAGTTTTTTTTTTCAGCTTGCAAATATATTACTAGTTATGAAAATGACATGATTTATCAACCACAGCAAAACTTCTGAGAGTGAAGGAAGGTACTATTTGCAATGACACTGATCGGCCCATTACTACAAGCTAAATCTGGACTGCCTCAAATGAACCAGAACACACAGTTGTGCTGTACTGATTATTTAATTGAGAAATGATAGAGCCCTGCAAAGATGAAATTCAACATCCTATGCACCTGGCATATTACCTGTTTTGCTACTTTAAATAGCTTGGTGTCTTTGCACAAATTGCTTAATCCCAATAAGTCTTAGTTTGCTTATTGGAAACAAACAAACACATTATCAGTTTCTATTTCATAGTGTTTAGGCAGAGATGTTAATACACACACACACACACACACACACACACACACACACAGAGTTCCTAATATGTTTTCATATAAATGATTGTTAGTATCATAACTGATCATAACCTAATGATAGGTAGGAAAATGATGTGATATTACTATAGATATGTAAATAAAACTTTTTTTTTGCCTTATTCGAAAGGAATAATTCAGTGCTTTTTCTACTTGTTCTTGAAAAGAGGTAAGCTAATTGTGGGGAATTTATTTAGCAGCCTGTGAAAGAGCTCAAATCTTGTTAAATGCACAGCCTGCCTCACTTGTATTATTCAGCGTATAGCCTCAGAGCTGTGGGTAGTGCATTCATTTCTGTGATGTTTGTGACTAAAATTATAGGGTACTTCAAAAAGTTCATGGAAAGTAGGATTAAAAGATGTCTGCTTTGGTGCAAACATTTTTGCATATGAGAGATCTTCCAAAGACTCACAAAAATCTATGCTAGATTTCACGAATTCATCTTCTATTTCCACTCTTCCATGAATTTTTTGGAGTACTCTCCTGCATTTTGTTCACTGCTTTGTGAGAAAATAAGCCTCAGTTTTTTGTTTGTTTGTTGAGACAGCGAATGTTTCTGTTAGTTGGAAATAGGATGTTCTACCCTTGGAAGTGCGTGGGATTGGGGTGAGGGAAGGCTGGACACTGAAAATCTATAGTCATTTGAGAGAATCTCCAGAAGGAAGCTGAGGGAATGACAAAAAAAAAAAAATCAGAGGCAAGCTAATGGAAAAGGAGACTGTGCCAATCCCCCGTTCCCACACGTTGATCTCCATGTGGTAGTTAGTCTACCCTGGCTCTTTCCATTAATTCACTTAGCACAGGAAAGTGGAAGAAGTCACTTGAAATGCAATTGTCTCTGGCTGTTCCTGCTTGGGTCTATTACAGAAGCAGTAGGGAGATTTCTCATTTTGTTGTGTTTATTGCAGTGGGATTTAAAATAAAGAAGGAGAAGTTGTCCCAACACCTGCTTTCTTAATCGATAGTGATTGCTTTGCCCTGAGAAGCGAGTGGTTTTTAAACAAAGTGGGTACATTCTTCTAAGCCTCATTACCCTCTTGCAGACATGTCATTGAAACTGCAAAGGTGACGGCAACTAATGCTCTTGTGTTGTCCTCTGGGTGAGAGACCCATATGGTACTCACTTTTTGTTTTTTCCCCCTTCATTGGCAATCATTGCTTCCTGTGTTTTACAAAGAAAAATGATAACAGTATGTACTTCTCCCCCATGCTCTGTTTGGAGTTTATGAGCAAAGAGGAAGGAGTTTGGTCGACTTTGTATCTGTTCTTTTGTTCTGAATTTCAGTGGAAGAGCTTCTTAACAAAGAAAACAAACAAACAAAAATGCATTTGGATCTTTCCAGTGCCTATCCCTGTATCTCATGCAGTGTATTGCTTGGGACACTGATTAACCGTGCATGCTCCCAGCAGAAAAGATGGAGGAAACTCAGGGGTAAAATCACTGCTCGGACGCTCGCTGGTGTTTGCTCACTTGCCTGGGTTCCTGTTCTGCTGGAGGGAGGCTTTGAAAAAGAGCCTGTTGGCACTCCTTCCTGAGTGCCAAGCCAAAAGGAAAAGACCTATAGGAAGCCTGTCAGAGTTCAGTGACTTTTTGGTATATCAGATTCCATTATCCTGCCTTCATTTGACTTGGAAAGAGCTTAATTTTTAGAAAATCTGAAATTTAAAACTGTCTAGTTGCTAAAAGCTCCTTTGAGCTCTCATTGTGGGTTGGAGCAATGCATCATCAGTGCTGCGGTGCTTACATGATGTACGGCACTTATAGATCACCCGAGCACCATCCTTCGCATGATGTATTATTCCAACTCACCATCGGAGCCCTGCCAGTGATGTACGACTGAAAAACACAATTGTTAAGCCACAAAACTCCCTCGGGTCTCTGCGTAGTCTGGCAGGGAGTTGTGTCTTCAGATTTTGGGGTTTGATTTTTTTTTTTTTTTTGGAAATGGAACTGAATTTTCTTTTTGTTTCTTTTCTTTTTACTTTTTCATTTTTCCCTTTCAGTTCCCAAACTTCAATGGGACAATTTGGGCAGGTTTCCTTTGTTTTGTGAAAGCTAAACTGATAGATTATTTCCCTTTATCTGCAGAAAGAAATCATTGAGAATAGGTGCTGAACTCTCACTGTCTCCCTGCCTTTGGACACGTGACCGTGTGTCGTCACGGGTTCAGCAAAGCTTGCTGCTGAACCTGGCCTACCTCCTTAGAGCATTCTCAGTGTGTCAACTGTATCGTTATAGCTCCTACGTATTGTGCTTATTGCTAGAATGTACAGACTCAGAATATGCCAGTGTTTGCCTAAGCGTCTTGTCTATCTACCCACTTCCTGTCATCTATAGGATAATCTACATATGCTAGGATAAAAGTTTTTGCCCATATGAAGGGTGAGGTGTTTGAGAGGTGTTTGAGAGAATCGCATGCCAGGCTTCTTTTCTAATTTGCCATGATCTTAGATCACACAAGTGAGATGTAGACAAGTCAGTTGGAGGTTCTGGTCTCAGCCCTGTAATTGTTTGCTGAATGTCTTAAAGGGGGCATTTTTTTTCAGTTTTCATTCCTAATGGTTTTCAGACATTTTGCTTATTTTTGATAATAGAGTCTTCTGTTAGAGGTCAGTTTTTTGTGGGGGTGATATCTGGCACAGAAACAGGTAAAGGTCAAGTTGCTCTGGGGATTAAAGTCTTCTGCCTTCCCTTGTGGAGAGGGCCTGGCCCCACTCTGTAGTGGGCACCCCAGGTCTGTCCTGGACATTCATTCTTAGACTTTGTGACTTGTGGTTTGGACACCACTGATAATGCCTCTCTGGGTAGCATGTCTTCTCTTCACAGGAGGAGAAAGGAATGATGTTAATGGTTGAGTGCCTCCCAGGAACAATTTTCAACCAGTGGGGACAAAAGTTAGGGTATAGATACCCCAGTACCCTTACCCCTTAAATGGATTGATTCCAAGGTGAATGCTTAGCTCTGTTTTCTAGGATTCTCAAGCAAGGACATGGTTCTGGTCTCTCAAAGGAATAATTATTTGATAACAATTCTTTATTTTCTGTCTGCTAGAGCCACACTTGGTAATAGATGTGTCCAGGGATCACCTGCCACATAAAATGCTTGTATTTGTACCTTTGATTCAGGGTTTACTTCTAAAGCATCTTAGACTATAAAGAGTATTTATTTCTATCGAGTGTATTTCTCTTCATGAAGAAAAGGGTTTGTTGTTACCGCTTCGTTCTGAGATTTACTGTTGACCTAAATTCTCTCCTGTATGTTTTTCTGTCTCCCAGATTTTCTGTGCTGTGTATAATTTTGCTTTGATAACCAGAACATGTCAGTAATTTTACTGTATAAATACAAGTTGACAAGTCCACACTAAGAGCTTCTGGTCATTATCCAAAGAAAGAACAATAAACGGGAATTGTGTCACTATTCCCTTACCTGAAAAATTTGTAGAATAACATTAGCTTCATAAAAGTCAGTTGTGGAGTTGAGAAAAATAGGCAAGTTACACAACAAACAAACAAAAAGAAACCAGAAAGGCTTTTGTTTTCTGCATCAAAACAAATTGTTGCTCGTTTAGTGTGTGGGTTATGTAGTTAACCTTGAATGCCCAAAATATTTTGCAAAGTTGTAGGGCCATTTTAGTCATACCAGTCTGTGTAAGGGGTCCATTTTCTCTGATTTCTCCAGTAACCAACATTTGTTTTTTTTTTTTTTAAAAAGGAATGTTATGGTACTCTAGGGCATGGAAAGTGGATTATCATTGGGTTTTGGGCTAAGGCTCTTGAACATCTTTTCATGTGCTTATTGTTCATTTGTACATCTTGTTTAAAGAGAGATATGTCTCTTTATACCCTTTGCTCATTTAAGATTTGTATTACTTTGCATTTTAAGTTTTAATTGCTTTTCATGTGCTGTAGACAGAAATTATCACATAAGTACATTGACAAGAATTTTTTTTCCAGCCCATTACATAGCTTTTTATATTTTTGTTTATATTCTTTGAGGCATAATGTTTTGCATTTTTTATGATGTTTATCCTCTTCAATTTTTATTTTAAAGAATATTTTGTTTGCTTGAAAGGTAGAGTGGCAGGGAAAGAAAGTGAGTAAGTCTGTGTGTGTGTGAGAGCGAGAGGTCTTCCATCTGCTGCTGCACATGCCCCCATCCTCCATGGGTGCAGCATACCAGGACTGGATCAGACTGGAGACTAGGATTTCCATGGATTTCCAACCAGGTCTCCTGCCTGCACGCCAAGATCTAAACACTTGGGCCATCATCAACTGCAGTGAGCACATGAGCAGGGGACTGGATCAATAACTAGGATTCAAACCAACCCTTTGACATGGGATGTGATGTCCTGAATGGCAGCTTGTAAAATGTGTCCCCATGTCCACCCCACCATCTTCCACTTGTATCAACTGTTGTGATGACTTTGAGAGAGTCTAGGTAATCAAAGTTATTCTCTAAATTTTAAGGTTAGTTGCTTAGTAAACTATTGATCTACAAAGGTTATTTTTCTTCCAAGGTTCACCATGTCACCTAACATTCCCAGGATAGGAATCAGGACAGGAACATCATGAGAAAGACCTTTACCTTCCTCCTCTGACATTTTCTAGTTGTTCTCTAAAAACCAGACCTGCCTTCTACAGTTTCTCATGGGCTGATGTCGGGGAGGGGAATTAGTCAGCTGGAGGCAAATGATAAAGGTCTCAGTATATTGGTCACATCATGGAATAGTTCTGTAGCTTTCTCTTCTGCGACTTGACCCCATATAACTGGATTGCAGTGTGCTTTAGTTGACAAGGACAGAAGGTATCCATGCTCCGTGAAGTAGCCCCCGTCACTCTTGCAAAAACAAGGGTATCCACATGCAGGAAAGGAGAATCTGGGGCCCTGCTGGCAGTACTTCCTGTTTCTCTTCTTCCTCACCTTCCCTGGTTCTGATACCCATTGTGATATGTTATTGTTTTTAGCAATTCTGGTGAGATACAACTTACATCTAATAAAATTTTCCCTACTAATATGTATAATTCAATATTTTAGTATATTCACAAAGTTGTTTAACAGTTATCACTAAAGAATTCTAAAATATAATCGTTATCCCCAAAGCAAAAGCCTGTGTTTGTTTTTTAAAAAAGGATTTATTTTGTTTTTGTGTGAAAGACAAGAGTTTCACACAGCAAAGGGGAGACAGGGATCTTCCAAGTTCACTGGATTACTCCCAAAATGGCCACAGTGACTAAAGCTGAGCCTGTCCATAGCCTGGAGCCAGGAGCTTAGAGCTTCCTTGGGGTCTCCCGCATGAATGCAGGGGCCCAAGGACCTGGGCCATCCTCTGCTGCCTTTCCAGCCACAAACAAATAGGGAGTCGTATCTCAAGTAGAGTAGCGGGGTCATGAGCTGGTATCCTTATGCCAGTGGTGCAAACAGAGCCCATTCTTGTGCCTATTAACAGCGACTCTTCATACCCCGTACCCCCCAGAAACCCTTATTTCTGCATGAATTTTCCTGGTCTGGACATTTAGTAAATGGAATTGTATAATACTCTCAGTTAGCAGGACTTCACTCCTTGTTCTGACCACATCACAGTCTGATCTTAATAGGCCATGTTGTGTTTATCTTTTCATCCCTGATAATCATTTCAATCGTTTTCACTTTTTAGAGAAGGATGCTGCTGCAAGCCTCTACACATGTTTTTGTGTAGGTCTGTTTTTGGTTCTCTCAACTTTATGCTAGGAACAGAATCCTGGGCCACAGTGTAACTCCATATACAGCGTTTAACATTCCCAGGCTGTCAGTTATATCATCTTACATCCCACCAGCAGTGCATCAGGGTCCCAGTTCCCCACATTCCTCATCACCACTTGGTTGTACCTTAGGGCTATCCTTTGCCTGGTGGGTATGAAGGAGTGCATCATGGGATTTTCTGTACACTTCTGTTGGTCTTCTTTTTCTGTGTGTCTCAGTTTTGTCCCCCCAGCTTGGGTGAAACCAGTTTCAGTTTTTTTATGATGTTTGACACTGTGCATGATACCATCCTTCTTGGAATCATTTCTCTCGTAGGCTGTTGGAATTTTGCCTCTCCTCATGTCCTTAAGTGGACATCTATTTCTCTTCCCAAATTTCAAATGCTGGAGTGTCCCAGTTCTCACCCATTATCTTTGTCTTCCTATATTTTTCTTTAATCAATTCATTTCCCCCGACAATAAATTATGTTTATTCATTTACTAGTTTATTTTCAAGGTTGTCCACTGGAATATAACCTCTCTGGAAACAGAGTGGTTTTTATTAAAATCACTACATCTTTGGTTGTTTGAAGGAATAGCACTAGGCAATATATATTTTTGAATGAAGGAATGTCAATTTTTAAAAAACACACATAAATGTTATGTGACTAAAGAGCTGAGACCCCATACTCAACTGAGTTTCCAGATAATTACTCGTGGCAAGTCTATTTTTTTGTTTTGTTTTGTTCTGGATGGCTTGGATACTTTACTATGCTATGAGCATTGTGGAGTGTTATTTGTGAAGACTATTGTGGTATGGAAAGTATCATGAGACATTTTAAAGTCCTCTTGTAACTCAAGGAGTAGTAAACTGCAATCCCTAGAAGATTTGTGGAATGCTTTATTACATCAGTGATTTATCAGCATTTAGAAAACTAAGGGGTGATCACCATGACTTTATGTGTAATCACCCTGAAGAAATTACGTCATATTATCCCCAGTCTTTGGTAACCATAGCTTTTTTTTTTTTTTCCGGTCTGTCAATGTAGTGGAACATCGCCTTGATGCTGTTCCTCCCTCACAGCGAGGCTTTGAGCTGGCTTTCTCATGATTTTCCTGTTCTCAGAAACCGAGTCTGTTGTCAGGGCTGTGTGATCAGCCTGTCACTTAAGAATTTATGTCAAGATAGCTGGCTGGGTTGAAATCTCCCTGCCCTTCGGAAAAATCACCTTTACAGTGAGCTCTTTACAGTCTTCAGTGTCACAGTAAGTTTGAGTGGTTGCCAACGATCAGGAGTGGCATTTCCAGGCTTCACTGGTAACAGAGCCTGTAGAGATAGCCATCAACTCTAAACCCAGAAAAACAAGGGAAGGAGAGGTGCCAGGGGCCTGGCTGGAACCCCGAGGCTCGCCTAGTGTCAGTTAGCAGCCAGTCACGTGTTAGTAGTAGAGGTTGGAGACCTGGAAGAGCTTCTGGCTCCTGGCTTTGGATAGGCTCAGCTCCAACTGTTGTGGTCACTTGGGGAGTGAACCATCAGATGGAAGAGCTTCCTCTCTGTCCCTCCTCTCTGTATATCCACCTTTCCAAAAAAAAAAAAAAAGATGTAGTAGGTCCAGGGTTTTCATTGTATACTTTTGCTGCAGGATGTTGCAGTGGAAACACTGATTGCTAGAAAGGGTAAACAGATGATGGATTGGTGGTTGGGAAAAGAAAGGAGATGAGAAAAGGGAGGAGGGGGAAAAAAAGACAGTAAGGTTTAGAAGTAAAGATTGGGTAAGGAAGCTTGATTCTGAGGGTGGACTATCTGCTTCTAATATAGTAACTTTCTTGGTGGGCACATTGATTGCAAGTCAACCTGTGCTTGAAATTCAATGGCATTCTCTTAGGGGTGTTGTTCTGTGGCTAGGTTTTGTTTTTCGTACTTTGTTTCAGTTCTCTCCCTGGGCTCTCTTTGTCTTTGGAACTTAAGGATGCATTTGACCCAGTTGCTGAGAGATCCATAACTGACTGCACAATCCGCTGCAATGTGTTCTGGTTCAAGTTTGTTAGCCTTTGGGGTCTATGTGCTTAGGGATCTGAGGCAGAACTCCTCTCTGATTTGTTCCCCTTGGGCTGCCTTGCCCTATGCACCTGTTCTCATAGCATGCTGTTTCTCCCTACCTGGAGAACAAAGCCATGGAGATAACTTCATCTTACATCTTCTGGAGTCCCTTTGGAGCTTTAAGGTCTACCACAGTCAGCAAGAAGGGGTGGCCAGGATGAGGGATGAGGTTTGATTCTTTGGCTGCCTCCCCATGTGTGGGCTTTTTCATTTTCCCATTCTTTATCATGAACATGGAATGCCACATAAGGGCAGAAATAAGGTTTAACTTGAGCTGAGGTGTGATCGAGGCTATTTAGGAAGGAAACTTTCAAGTGGCAGTTTAGCCTTGAAGAATATATTGAATTAGATACGCCGTGAGCCCTGATTCACAATGTCTGCCTAATAACATTACTGTGTGTATTACCTGAATGCTCTGCTTGAGTAGAGAATCAGGCTGTTTCAAAGATGAACTTTACACATTCATGCATGCGCTGATTAAGCATGCAGACACAAGAGCCAGGAGACTTCACTTCCTGTGTAACACACCTGTGGGGTTACAGATCTCTGCGAATATCCATTTCCTTACCTGGTATTAGAGATCATAGTGGAGCCTGCCTCATGAGAGGTTTAGTATTGAATGAATAATCTCAAGCACAGAGATTGGCTTTTCATAAAACCTTAGTAAATGAGAACTTTTAATCTTATAGCACGTGATTGCTATTTATCACTCTGATGCTATAATTCTGCCCCCAGCACTTCTTCCACTCAATCATTCATTGTTTACTCATGCAGTTCTTTGTAAGCCAATTCTTACTTCTTGTCGCTTTCAGAGTTGCAGTGGTCAGCTTTTATGATGCACTGTTATTTCAAAACGGCAGCTAAATACCACCTAGGCTGATAAGTATGAATAATTCCACGGGCTCCCTAAAACACTCTGGCATTCCACTCAGGCGCTCCTGTGTGCCACTTAGTTGTTCTCTCCTGTTTGTGCCTTTTTCTGTCTCAGCAGATTTCATATACAGTTACTAAAGATGAACATCTTCTTCCTCTGAAAAAAACAATCCAACACAAACAAGTGTGGAATAATTGGACTTCATGAAAGCATCACTGTCAAGTCTAAAAATATGTGGGGAGATAATCACGCTGTGTTTTTTCCTGTCTTGTTCATTTTCAGCACGTTCATGTCCACATTCTTCCCAGGAAGGCTGGAGACTTTCGCAGAAATGACAGCATCTATGATGAGGTGAGTCTGCTCTCTCTGATGTTATTGTTTGATCACAGAGCCTGTCACAGGGACTTATTGCTTGATCATAAGGGCTCAATGTTTGATGAAATCAACCAAATCAATCTGGTTTCACCTTGACTATGGTCTTAAATGGATTCCACCCAGCCACCTGGGAAGTTGCCAAGACAAACGGATCGTAATGATTTCTCTTTTTCAATGACACCTAGAGGAAAACAGGTATCCCCATGATTTCTATTTTGACATTTACCAGAACATTGAAGATTTGCATGGAGCTGTGGCCCAGAGTTTCAATAGAACAATCTGTATTGCCAATGGAAATCAAGCCACTTGACTATAAATCTTTCACCCAAATGCTACCATTAAGCTTACACTTTGAAACTTAACTTGTCTTTCCAAATAGAATGTATTTAAAGTGGGTTGTTGAATTATTATTACTGGTTTGAATGATGTGAGTCTAACCCTTTATCATAAACAGTTTAGCAGTTTATAGTTTACTGGTTGGCAGTTCACTCTTCAAAGATAGCTGTATCCATAGATGATTTTGGTTGACCTACTCATTCAGGTCGAGGTAAGTAAGAATTTTTGCTGTGTTATGTTACAGCTGGTAAAATGTCATTTGTGCCCTGGAATACCTGGTTGAGAAGGATCATAAGGCTACTTTTGGGTGTATTATTAAATCAAACTTCATTTCTTTAATCTGGGTTGTTTATGATATGGCTTACCAAGTAAACCCATATGATTACTTTTTCCTGGTTTTTAGGAGTAAAATTCTATGCATTTCTTATGGATTTATAGGGTTTCTTTGCAATATCTGGTCATTAGCACAAGAGATTATATACAAAGTTATTTTTCTGAGACTCTCTGAATCATTTGAGGTGACTGGTTGTTGTGCCTAAGAATATTGTATTCTAAGGATATTCCTTACTCTCTTGTGGTTCCTGTGTTTTCCAAGACTTTTAGTGGACCTGGGTAGGATGTGAAAATGGTCGCATCAGTGGTAGCTAAGAGCAATAACGAAAGATCTCAGTGGGAAGCTTTTCCCCTAGATTCTGGTCCAATAGATTTCAGAGACACAAAGCAATTAGTCATTATTTAAGTACGATAAAACACTCAGCAGAGTGTGGTGCATGGCTGATGTATGCAAAGTGGTTTTCTTCCAGATTTGGGCTTTATAAAACTGTATTTTACAGTTACATAATGTGAACTCATTGAATGTAGACTGCAGTGTGGGCTTGGTAAAGGCTTAATCCACGTTGAAAGAACATCAGAATTATAGAGTAATCATAAAGAGATGCATTAAAAAAATACAAGTACTGATCTTATTAACATAAACTAAGGTTAATAAAATGTTGCCAAGTACAGGCTATTTTAATGAATAAATTAGCACATGATTCATTTACAAATGAATGCTGCTAAAGTGATATGAATTGTGCTTGGAAACCTTGTTTTCTTAGCTGAATAGTCACCGTGAAACCCTGTTTATGTTCCAAATGTGCTTGTGACAGAAGTTATGTGCATATGTGGCTGCCTAGTTCACAACACTCTGGTTGCTATGTGGTCTTTCTTTCCGTTCTTGCTCTTCTCCATTTGAGTATAGACTGGGAAGGCATCTTTAATCTCAAGGGTGAGGAAACCTGTATGCCTACTCTGCATCCATTCATAGGAGAATCTCAGAAAAGCACTCACCACAAGAGTTCCTCCCAACTCCCCGCCGCCCCATCAACAAGTAGGTCCATATCTCATAGAGATAATATACACTTAAAGTGATTGTGCAAAAAAGACATTAAAGATATTGAGCTCTGGAGACAAGCAGAGGTAGTTAATATCTCAGTGCTGCTTGCCTGATATCTGTGTGACATTGGTTGTCACTTAACCTCTATATTTTAATTCCTTTATCTTAAAAATGAAGATAATAGAACATGATAACCATAAGATTACCATGTGTATCACATGGCATGCTATAACTGAAAAGCTTATTTCCAAGAGTTTGGTATGTCCCCAGCCTTTATCTATTCTTACTATGATAGTTTTTATTTTGCTTAAAAAAAAAACAGTAATCCAAGTATCCAAGTGTCCAGTTTCTAAGTTTCCTTGTCTCTTTAGCACCTCATTTTCAACCAAATTTTTGTTTGTATAAATGTGTTTCTATAGTTTGAGTTCATAGTAAGATCATGTATGTAAAAAGGTCTGGGAAGCATTGTACAAGCATTATTGATACAGACATAATGTACATTAGGCCAAGTGATTTTAATTGGAAATGATCAAGTGATGATGGAATAGTATTGTTTATATACTGATGAGAATGGTCACTCTGGATTATGCACAACATCCAACAGATGACCTTGGAGTGTGGAGGGTAGGAATTGGGACAACATGCGACTATGCTTCTTATGAGGTCATTCTATTCCTGCTGTGGTAGACAGACAGAATAATTTCTACAGAAGCCCTAGTATATTAACCAGTTAGTAACACTGTATTCTTTAAAAATCCTATTTTAGCTGAGATGGTAACAAACTGCCACAGGGTGACAGAAAGATTTATGGAATGGCAGGTTCTAGAAGGGAAGATTTTGAAGAGTAGTTGTTTATGGAGATGTTTTGTCTAGGGAAGAGACAACCTACAACAGGAAGGGTAATGACAGCCAGTTGCTAAATAGCTGAAGGACTAACAGAGGGAAAAAGTATTGAATATGTTGAGTGTTGCCTCAGAGATTAAATCTGGGAACCTTGGGCTGCAAGGAGGCAGGTAACAGCTCTACCCATCAGATGTTTGGCAAGAACTCATCAACATTTAGAATGGCTTTCCAGAACTGAACTTCCTATGCCCTGACCCTCCAGCTGTGCAGGGTAGATGGTTTTTATTCATTTGGAGGATGTCTGTCTTTGGTCATTTTGTGGAACACAGGCTTTTGTGATTGCTGTGTTTGAAGAACTGGCCCCTTTGATCATGAACTCCATTTTGAGGTTGTATAAGTCCCTTAATGGAGCCATTTCATTGTTAGTCTTAGAATCTTTGGGTTATTACCTAATAAATTATTCTTTTCTGTTTTGTTCATGCTAATATTAAGCATTGCTTCTTTCTTGTTTTTTATTGCTCTTTATTAGGCCCCACTTTATTGATTTTTCTCATTCCAACCAACTTCCTGGTTTTTCTGCAGCTCAGTGTTGCATATTGATGGTTCATGGCCCTTGCATGCCTCATATGTTTTATTCTTACCTGCAAAGCAATTTTTAACAATATGCTTTGTTTTTCCTGCAAAGTGTTTTTTTTAAGTGAACCTAAATGCTGCTAAGCATGTCAACCCATTCTCCATTACTAGAGCTCCAATGTCTGCCTCTTAAAGTAGGCTTGTTTTACTCCTTATATCTGAGTTTATGAACTCTGCGTATTTCAAGGGCTGCTCCTTTCCTTTCTGCTGTTCAAATGTTACTGCTCCCCAGGATCCTCTGTCTGGTTCACCATCAATTCCATTTACCTATAGCATCTGCTCTAACTCCCTGCTTGTTCATTTCCACTTCTATAGGCCTGGGAAAGAGATATATATTTTACTTTCATTGGAAAGGTAGATTTACAGAGAGGAGGAAAGATAGAAAAATCTTTCATCACTGGTTCACTGCACAGAGGGCCACAATGGCCCAAGCTAAGCCAGTACAAAACCAGGAACCCGGAGTCTCTTACTCTCACAAATAGATGCAGGGTGCCTTTAGGTCATCCTCTTCTGCTTTCCCAGGCCACAAGCAGGGAGCTGGATGGGAAGTGGAGCAGTGGGAACATGAACCAGCAGCCATGTGGGAGCCTAGCACTTGTAGGGGGAGGATTAGAAAATTGAGCCATTGAGCAAGTCATGGGTAAGTTCTCTGACTTGAGTGATGAGTCCTGTCTACTTCCTACCTTGCCAGTTCTTGCGAGTCTATTTCATCTTGCTGCTTGCTTTCATCAAATATGACATTCTGGACCCGTTATGATAGCCTCATGGCTAAATCCTCACCTTCCATACACCAGGGACCCATATGGATGCTGGTTCATGTCCCAGCTGCTCTACTTCCCATCCAGCTCCTTTCCTGTGGTCTGGGAAATCAGTAGAGGATAGCCCAAAGCCTTGGGACCCTGTACTATTTGGGTTACCAAGAAGAAACTCCTAGCTCCTTGCTGCAGGTTAGCTCAGTTTGAGACATAGTGACCACTTGGGGAGTGAACTAGTGGATGAAAGATCTTTTTCTTTGTCTCTCCTTCTTTATGTAAATCTCCCTTTCCATGAAATATTAGTCTTTTTTTTAAAATGTCATCCTTATGCATACTCAGAACCTTGGAATGTATCATTCTCATTGACTGTAATTTCCATTGTCATGTCCTCTCTTGCATGTGATACCTTGTCTTCATCCAAAACAGAGCTCCAAGTCATCTCTCCAAAGAATCTTTGTCACTGTTACTCTTCATCATCTAAAACAGCCTGTCCTCCATCCCCTCTACTATAACTGTGTAATGTTCCCATGTCTTCCCAACCCTCACTACACTTAAAATGACTCACAAGTTATTATCAATGCCTACATCTGCATTTTACAGTATACAACTTTCAGAGTAGGAATGTAATCTGGTGGGGAGTTAGTTTCTAATGAATGCTTGTTAGATAAGTCAATAAATTAAAGGAAAGGAGTTGACCTGGAAGATCTTGAGATTCTCTGTCAGTATAAATGTAGTTTAGAAAGAGAGTACATTGTCCTATCCAGAACGGAAATTCAATTAGTCATAATTAAATTGAGTTGTGGCATGATAGCAAATTCATAAACAGAAACTTTTGATCAAAATTCTCTATGAAATCATACTCACCAGAATGACTTGGAGAAGCAATTTAAAACCTTGTTTGTAAAACTAGCTCAGTAGACTCATGTCAGAGTTGTTCACTGGCTTGTCCTTCCTTAAATATGGATTACCAAATGCAGATGGAAGAATGGCTAAGACAGGATTGAGAGCTACTCTTAATTTCATCCTGACCTTGTCAGCCTCTCAGAGTTTATCTTCACCTGTTCTTCCTCAGGTTTCGTGACTGTATTGGTCTGCATATTTTTTTTTTCTCACTGGTTTGTCTTTCCTGCTTCTGAGGGTTTAATCACACCTTTCTTTTAAAATTCAGCTTGAATTCTGCCCTTTCTAAAGGAAAATCACTACTAATCTCTACTAAAACACATACATTATGGTTCCAGATTCAAGCCTTATATTTATTTGAGGATCCCAAGCCCTTTCTGTGTGTTAAATTTTCATTCTTTGTGTGATGTCTTCTCTGAATTTCACTTCCCCTCTATTTTCTTGACAAGTGGATCAATTATGATCATGATACAAATGAGTCCTTGCATAAAAGGACATATATAGCTAATATGGAAAATGGAAATACTTGTTGCCTAATGTCAAAGTACATCATCTCATTAGCTCACTAAGACTTACTCTCTCTGTATCCCAAAAAAGCAACTCTCATAACTGTATTAGACAATTCATCAAATGTTTGCAAGTGACATTGAATGGTTGTGATTGTGCACTGTGTATAAAACCCATTACTGATGAAGGAAGTGACTATTATCAAAGCAAATGGGAATAGCAATCAGCAATTGGACAAATTCAACCATGAATTTCAAAGACAGCGCAACTGTGAGTTCAACCATGTCATGGGAAACAATTGCTTGGCTTAACACAATGCATGAACAAAATCAATTTGCTAAAATGCAGGTCATTTGGCCCTGAGGGCTGGAGAGTACCATTATGTTGCTGATGATATTTATGATTGAACTTGGATCTCTTTCACACACCATTTGACAATGGTCTCAAAGTCCAGGGCTCCCTAGTTGAGTCACCAAAAAGGAAGGAATGTTCCAGTGAGACAGTTAATTAGCTTTCTTCCCCCTCTGGGTTCAGTGATGTCTCCCTACTGAGTAGTAGGCTTCTGAACGAGAAATTTGATATGAGAATGTTGGCAATTCCTATTTAGAATAAAATTACAACTTCATGGATTTTTGTAACTCCTTGGGACTTTTAGCTCAGGGAATCTAGATGTGATATCTCCAGTAAATAAACATACGATAATGCCAATTTGGTGATATATGACTTCAAATGATTCTTGTCTATATATTCTTAGGCTACCTACTTTAATTGTAAGCCAGTATCTCATGTGGTCACTAGGTTGGTGTTTCTGCTGCTCCACTCCTGATCTGGCTCTGCTCTAATGAACCTATTTTGTAATTTAATTTTCCTTGAACATCTTAAAGTATTCTCAATTATGTTCTTTAAAAAGAAAACATAGGTATTAAAGGAACACAGGAAATGGGTATTCAGAGAATGACATATTTGATACTAAGTATGGAAAGTTGAGAAGCATGAGGGCTGTGGTGGTGGCAATGCTGAGTTAGGGACCTCTGGGGGAAAAAAAATGAAATCATTGAATATGGAAGAGAAAACTGTGAGAGGGGGAAATTAGTGAGAGACGAGGGGAGGTCAGGTAGGTGTAAGACACGGCCCATGGCAAAGGAAGCCACCTCGATGGTTTGCTTTGAGAACTGCTTTAAAAGAATTACTTTACTGTGACATTTGATTTTGCTTGATTGAATTTTAGCACAAAATAAGCACATAGAAGTCAATCACATGGCTACTGTGTCCATACTAACTCTGGTAATAACCATTTACCAAACCATGTCATTGCATGTGCTCCTGTTCATTGCATGTGCACCTCCCTCATTATTTTCTGACTAAAGCCTTGTCTTGAAGAATCCTGTCTTCTTTCCACTGCCTATCTACTCTAAAGAAGTGTCTTCCGCCACAGAGTGGTGATTTGCTTGCTAGTTAATACAGACAGTACCTTCTGCAAGATTCCTTGTTTCAGATGTTCACACCTTTCCTCCTGCTCCTTCAAGTTCTCCTCCTTGGAATAAGGGGCTGCTGTGCATGCTGGAAAATGGAAGTAGATGAGTGTTCTGTAATGATCTTGGATAGGTTTATATGCATGAATGTTGAGATAACGTCGTGTGTAGGTAAAGAGAGCAGCTCTGGATCCAAACTGCTTGATATTTAGTCACCTGCCTGCACCCTTGGACATACTGCTGCTGTTTTCCAAATCAGACTATTGTGCTACCTAAATGAGGAATTATGTAAAAACCCCTGAAGCCATGCCTGGACCACAGTTAAAGCTCAGTAAGTGTTAGCTACTATTATGATTTGTAGAATTATGATTATTATTGCCAGTAATGTGTGGGCATATTGAGAAGACTCATAAGATTTGTTAGATGAGGGGAAAGAAATTTGGAGTATGGGTTTGAATAGCAGTCACCTTCTCCACAGTCTGCAAGTTTTCTGACTACAAGGAATCCATCAATTCATTCAGGTTCAATGCCATTAGCTATGATGACCATTCCCCATGTCTATGGCAGGGAACCTTCAAAGACACAGAAGCCAAAGAGTGTGTGAGTATATTAAACTTGTAAGCTCTCCAAATATTCAGCCCATATTATCATGAAATTTAGACACAATGCAGATATCTTCTCCAGAAAGAAGAAATTCCAATTTACAGTTTATTCCAAGATCAATTTGTATCTGTTTACTGGCAAGCAGCTTTTTCTGAAATTGGCTAGGATTACCTGCCAGATTTACTCTCGGGTGCTATACTTTCTTTCTAATGAAGAAGTCAAGCAAAGGGATCTACATAGGTCTAAATTGTCCATATTGGATCAATATTGTGATAGATTTAAGTTTCTTTATCTGTTTTTAATTTGCTTATTTTTCTGTTTGAAAAGCAGGAAGAGAGAAAGGATAACATCTTCCAGTCACTGATTCATTTCCTAAATACCCATAACAATCAGTGCAGGGTCAGACCACAGCCAGGATGTCAGAATGCCCTCTGGGTCCTCGTAAGAGGTAGACAGTCAGCTTGCACATTGGCAAGAAGCTAGACTGGAACCAGAGTGGCCAAGACTTGAACCAGGCACTCCAATAGCAGATGCAGCATTCCAAGAGGCAACTTAAGCCAGACAACTGCCCCTTAAATGTTGAGTATTTATTTTAATCCTATTTTCTCTCATCTGTCCTATATTTGGAATGAGGACGAAATGAATCCAATAGAATTTGGTTTCTATAGTTAGACTAACATTTGTAACAGCTTTATTTTGTGGTGGTTGTTTCTTAGAGCAAAAGATAATTAAAAAAACAGTAGTAGAATAAAATAATTGTTCTCATTCATTTAGAGTCTACAATGGGCTGGACTCCACTTTGATATGCTTAAAACCGGCAGGATAAATATCATTAACACCACTCAGTTGAAGTTAAATTCCTCAGAGGACTCAGTGTCTCAAGACATTCATAGCACAGCTTATTTGTGCTGAAGTCTGACTCCAATGTTACTTTTTTTCAGTTACTATTTGTTTCTGAGGAGAATATGATTTTTTTTTAATTTGGGGAAACCCAAAGACAGTGATCTAAGTGATTTTTTTCAACAGTAATATCCAGTTCTAAATCTCCATTTCAAGATCCCTGTTCAAATTTCCACCAATAAACCTCTGTTTCTAGATCCCTGTTCAAACTCAAAAGTTTGAGCACATAAACGCACAACCCATGTCCCACATCCTGGAGTTCCTCTAAACCCAATACTTCGGTACACATCAGTGCTAATTAGACGTACATGAAAGTAAATAGCATTTTCTGGAGTTAGACATTTCATTTTCTTGACTTACAGAATATGATCCAGTAGTTTCCAGCTAGGGGCTTTTTGTTTAACTCTTTATATATGTTTCTTAAGCATAAGGATGACATCTACACACTCCAGTTATATTCCACAATTTCCCTGAATCATCTGGTCTGTAGTGATTTTACACATTGAGCCACTAAATATGTTTGTATGTTTTATACTGTGTTCATGTCATGATAGCACACTAAAAATTTAGAAGAAAATTGCTGCTTTTTTCTCATAAAGATGCAGTCCTTGATTACAACTCTTCCTAGACTATACATATTTGCTAGGCCAGCTATACCATACCTGTTGAAAATCCTTTTTATGCTAGTGGTAAGTGAAGAACTAATAGAATATTGCCCTTGCACTGAAATACATCTTGTACCAGTGCATTTGTTTTCCTTAGAATAATTTTGTTTCTTAGAAAACCTTTAAAAATCATTTAAAGAATATCGTACAGTTGGATCAACTTCATGTTGGAAGAATCAGCTGGCTTCCTTGATCATAATGGCCTTGTTGTTTAGTGTGAATACTGAGACTGAGTTTACTTTTTAAGATTTTTATTTGCTCTGTATTTACTTGAAATGCAGAGACAGAGGAAAGGAGGGGAGGGGATGAGGGGAAGAGAGACAGAGACCAAGAGAGAGGTCTTGCATTCATGGCCTTACTCCTCCATGTCCACAACAGCCAGCGCTGAGCTGAGCTACAGCCAGAAACTGAAGACAAAAATGAGTGGGATACATCCCTTAGATTCCCACTCATGGTTTCAGTCTACAGAGTCCAGTTCTTCAGAGTGCTATCCTCTCAACGATGACATTGTCTTAATGCTGCCATCTCTGTCAACTCCTGCAGATAGCCCAGTGTCCTTTGCCCTCCCCAGCTCCTAACAATCACAAAATGCTATTATTCAGTGGGACAATTTTTTCAAAAAATAATTCTTGGGGCAAATATGTGCCCTATTAGTCTAGATGCCAACATCTTGTATCAAGTTCCATGGTTTGTCATTGGTTCCCAAGTCTAACTTTCCACAAACCCTCTTTGACAGCAGTGATGACTGACATGTTGGATTGTTTTGATCCATGTGTGAGGCCTGGCTGTTGGACATCCAGGGAATATACCTGTGAATCAGTCGCTCTCCCTTCCACCACTTGTACCTCCTACTTTTTCATTATTGAACAAAAATAAAATTATAAAATAAATTTTGAATGAACTTGTTTCACTTCCCTAACTCTGTGAATTCAGATTTGAATTTTCCTCAGCTCAATTTCATTTATCAGCTGCAAATCCCTCTGGTTTTTTGGATACTGCCTTTCTTCCTGGTAGGATTACTCTCGAGGAATATTTATGTTTCTGTTGCAAGAATAGAAGTTCACATTGTTATCCTCCTTGAGATGACAAAGTATTTTTAAAACTCACCACAGCCTATTGGAAAAGAATGATATTTTAAAGCTGAGATATTAGTCTCTGGTAGAAATATGCAGTGGGACTTCACTGGTAACTTGTTCTATACACTATACCTGGAGTTTCTGAAGCCTAGCTGAAAATCATTCCAACAGAAATGTTTAGGCATTCCTTAGAGAGAGTGCAGGAGGAAAAAGGAGGAGGAAAAAGGGAGAGATGGGTGAAAAGAAGCATAGTCCTACCCAACACTCCCGGCCTCAACTGCTGGTTAACTACACAAATATACACACTAGCCCAGGAAATGCCAAGGCTGGGGATTAAGTGTAGGTCTAGATATGGGTGGCAGAGACCCAGTGCCTCCCAGGGTACACAGTGGCAGGAAGCTAGAGTCAGAAGTAGAGCCAGGTACCTCATTCACCCACGCCAGTATGCAATGTGAGTGTCTTAACCATTAGGTGAAATGTCAGACCCTAAATTTGATAAATGATTTCCCTAACATGCTTATTAGCTCTCTCCAAAATAGACTCATCCATAAAGACCATTATATTTTCAATCTGTCAACACCTCACAAGAGAACAATAAACATTTCTGTGTTATTCCTGTCAGTCTTAACATACCTTAGACTGTATTCTAATTTTTATGCTTCCTCCAAGTATGTGTAAGTGTTTGTCAACTTATCTATACATTTGATTTGAATTTTAAAAATAACAGGAGATTTAAATGGCAAATAATAAAATTATTCATTTTAATGGTTATATACTCATATGTAGCCATTAAAATATAATATTTTAATGATGTAGAATATTGATAGGTCGTACTGAAATAAACAGGCAAGATACATTCCTTGAATAGATTGAAACATATGTACCTTGAAACATATTACCTATTGTAATTAAAAGAGATTGCAGCTGAGGACAAAATGATAGATCATTCCTCCCTCCAGGTTTTTTTTTGTACTCTTTGTCATTTTCCAAACTTTATGTAATATAATGAGGGCATAGTAATTTTGTAATTTAAAGCACCGTAGGAGGTCACTTTTTTGAAAGCAGACATCATACGTTCTTTTTTGCTCATTGGTACGGACCGATGTTTATTGGCAGTTGTTTGATGAATACAGTGTAAGAAATTTACCTTAGCTTTGATAAAGTCCTCTTGGGAGATACTTGTGTGTGATCTATCACTTAAACTGCCCGAAGAAATGGGCTTTGGGGGATTTCTACTCTCTGACTTGTTAAGGAAAAAATATTCTGTAAGATAAAAATTCCCTTCCCTTCTTGCCTTGAGAAGCAAAGGAAAACAATCCATCATAAGGGCTGCTCAACCCGAGGGGATGCTTTGGTCACAGTGTCCTATGGTCCATCTTTTCTCAGGCTTCCCATGAATAACCAAGTCACCTGTTACTGTGTGGGAGCTCATATGAATAGTCTGTCTATGTTACTGATTTCATGGTCACCAACTTGAATATACAAAAATGAAATATTTGTGGCTGCTAAGGTGTCAGTATCTTGGGCAGTGGTAGCAGACTGTTTTGTTGGCCAAAGGCCAGCTCATGCCATGCTGTCTCAAGTTAGGGCTTTTAATTTCGCCCTTTCCTTGGAGCATTGTGTCACTGAGGCCATGCAGGATGTATGCTGTTCACTGCAGTTTCTTTGGCACGTGCTGCTCAAGTAGTTTGAGTTACCAGCTCCTTGTGTGTATCCTTGGTGCTCCCACTACTAGGGAAGGTGAACATACCATGGAGACTGGTGGCCTTGAGTTCCCCGTATTCCGGGAGGTGTCCATGGTTTGGAAATGGCCTCTGGTAAAAGCGCATGAGGTGGGGAATCCTCTGTTAGCTTTTCCTACCTCCTATTGTTCTCACAGACTCAGGAATATATCTCTTTTCCTCCCTTATTCTTCCTTTTCTTGAGAGAGTTTATGCTTTGCTGAAGAGGAAACTCCCATCCAAAATGATGGCAGTAGCCAGGAACTGCTGCCCAGATGGGCTGCTGGTGCTGTGGGTAGCCGCTTTACCCACAGAGCCCCAGTGCCAGCCCTGCTCTGGCACTTTGCTAAGGCCTCAGCTGTTATTAGATCTTTCAGCAGCTACTCACGTCATTGTTTGGTCCCACGTCACTCTCTTTGGAAGGTTGTGTCCTGTCAGAATTGTAGGAAAAAAATTGGACTACAAATTCCTTTTCTTAAATTCCAAAGTTCCGAGGGAAGGTTTACAGCAAATCACTTGGAGAAGACCACCTATGGCTTCCCAAAGGTATCCATGTACTGATCTCCCAGATCTATAAATATGTTCCTGGCAAAGAAATAGAGTAGCAAATAGGATGAAAGCTGCTAACCAGCTGACAGTAAGATAGGGGGATTATCCTGGATTATCCTTGTGGACCCAGTATAATTATAAGAATATTTAGCCATGGCGTGAAGAGGCAGACTGTTTAGTGTTCCGGCGAAATCATGTGTTTAAGATACAACTTGTCTTGGAGTGGAAGTGAGCTTTGAATCAAGGACTACAGGCCCTCTACGCACTGTAGAAGGACCCCCTAAATCAGATTTCCACCTACAGTCCGCCCACAGGGAGCAAAAAGCTGCAGGCATTTTAGTTTTAGCCTTTTGATATACTTTCAGAGTTCTGAACCTTGAAACTATGTATGTATTTGTGATTTGTTTTTCATGATATGATTCCTTAGGCTCAGGGATTTCCCCTGCCTCTCACTCTTGCCCCCACCCCATATTATTACAATAGTATGGTCCTTCAGCCACAGTCACAAGTCCATCAGCGCCAGATAGAATATTGCTTTATCACTACCATATCTTGGCATTTGACCTGAGGTTCAAGATAATGGCAGTATGTAGTAGGTTCCTTACAAGTTCGTGTCCATGCACATACCCTCACTGTGTCTCTCTTGAATTCTTTTCAAGTCTTTTAAGACCACTGTGCTAAACCGTTCTGCCTCCTCATCTCTTCTTGAATGATTTTTCCTCCTGCCAGGGTGGTGCCATCAGCACTTGAGAAGCTAGGCTAGGGAGTCAGGAGACGACATCAGATCCTTAGTGCGAGTGAGTCAGGAACAAAGTAGCATATGTATGATCACTTTGGAATATTAGCCTGTCTCACCTAGGGAAGTGAGTGACAGCTACTGTATTAAAAAAATAGAAACCATGAGGTAGCACAGGCTGGTGTCCCCCAGGAAGTGTCAGGGAAGGAAGTGACCACCTGTGATGGAAGCATCAGCGAGGGTGCCCATAGAGACTCGATGTCTTGTTCTATGGCTAAGGACACTGTGGGCATTTACTCCTTTCTGGGGCCCATTTTCCCTCTCTTCAAAATGAACAGTGTTCCTGTCAGTCCCCCACCCCCTGAAGTCTGCGTACAGCTCACATACTTTGCGAAGCCCTGACCCTAAGGAGTTCAATGGACCAAGAACCTCTTGCTCTGAGGACTCCTTCCCTTTCATTTCCACATGGAGGCCCCATGAACATTAGCAGAAAGGATCACTGACACGGCAGCTGACTTTTAAAATTCACTGGGGGTGGAAGAGAAAATGAAAACACAGCAGATGGGATGTGAGCTCCCAACTATTTCAAAACTTAGACATTTCCACTGAATGTTGGCATAAACTTGAAATTAAACACCATCTTGAATGCTATTTACAGTTTTCAAAGTGACAACAATAGAATCTTTCTGAAGGAGATGAGACGGTGATGAGAGTAATCTTAATGTCTTGGGAATTTTGTTTTATATATGAAACTATTAAGAGAATATTTAGTTGGACATGAAGCTAGCAGTCTGGGGAAATCAAGCAGGTCATTGAAACACAGCTTTAACTTCGCCACCAAGTGACTGACTTCCAAGAACGCACTCCCTGGAAGCTAGGCAGATTTGGTGCATTTCATGTGCAGCCCCTGAAGTATAGAGAGAGGTCTCAACTTACTGTGGTTCCTCATCCATGGTAGGTTATAAATCCCTTTGAAAACTCTCCTAACACTTGGGAATTTCCTACCAGGGAAAATATCAATAAGTACCTTAAAAATTTGGATTGACTTTTGAGATGTTTAAAGTCTCAAGTTAAGAAGCCCCAGCATGGTAGAGAGAAGTCCTTGATGTCCACCAAAAAATGATTTTGTGAAACATTTTATATACTCACATCCATACCTAATCAGGGCATTTTATTCATGATCTCAGGGCTCAGTGCATTGGCCCAGCTATGGCTCTCTGCAACAGACAGCGTCGTGCTGTCCCGTTTTTCTCATACATCAGGAGTCAGCGATAGGCCAAATAAGAATACTGTAGAAAGACAGCAATTTTAAAAATGGAACGTAGCAGGGTTGGTGTGGTGGCACAGTGGCTTGAGCTGCAGTCTGTGTGGCCAACTTGCCAGTTGTGCTAAAGTAGAGACCAGTTCGGGTCTCTACTGTTCTACTTTTTTCTTTTCTTCTTTTTAAATATTTATTTTTATTGGAAAGTCAGATATACAGAGAGGAGGAAAGACAGAGAGGAAGATCTTCCATCCACTGATTCACTCCCCACAGGTGGCCTCAACCGCCAGAAGGGCTGCTGGGATGAGAATCAGTGTCCATATGGGATCCCAGCGTGTGCGACAAGGACTTGAGCCATTAGGCTATTGCGCTGGGCCTGCTGCTCTACTACTACTGCTTCTGGGAAGGCAGCAGATAAATGGTTTCTTGGTTTGTGCTGCTGTCACTGATGGAACACAGGGCTCCTGACTTTCACCTGGTCCAGCGCTGGTCATGGCAGCCATTTGGGGAGTGATTCAGATGATGGAAGATTTATTTTCCTGTCTCTGTCATTCTGCCATTCAGAGAAGTAAATCTTTTAAACAAGGAAATACCCAGTACACTTGATTGCTGTGGTGAGTCAGCCAGTGATGAAACGTTTGATGTATTTATCTCTCACCTTTTAAATTAGCTGTCCACTCCCAGGGTGACACAGTAAAACTTGCCATGAAGCTTTACAAACCCTTACTGTTTTTAGGTTTATTTATTTATTTTTTTTGTATGTGTGAATTATCTCGATTCCTAACGTTTGATCATTGTATAATGCCATTAAAGTACACAAAGCAATTATCTTGAAACTTAGCTGTTTTATTTCCTTTTGAGATGCTAAATGGTCTTGAAGAACATTGCAAGTGTTGACACATTCTGTCCTATTAGTCTGGAGGATGTTACATAGTCAACTTTTCTATTCTCCACTATGCTTTTATGTATATTTATATATACTATATGTTTATATTTATATTTTACCTCTTCCATCCTGCACATATGTGTAATATGTGAATGACCCTGGATTGACCCACACATCCAAATTTGCTAATATTGTGTGTGCTTAATAATGAAATTTGTCTCCTTTCCCATAAGTTGTCTCTTCTCCCATTTCTCATCCTTAATAATGGCCTCTGAATCATCTCAATCTACTTCCCTCATGATTTTAAGTTACTTTAGAGAGAAATGCTGTAATTTTGTAACTCAGCTGCTTCCCCCAGTCGGCTTCTGGAGGAATGGGAGATGTTGTGTATCTCTTAATTGTATAAACCATCTTCTGTTTGTTTTTGTTTTCTATCTTCCCTACCTTCCTCTTTTTTTTTTTTACTAGTTGCTTCTTGTAGCCCTTGACCCTATGTACCCTAAGCAACTAAGTAAGATTATTAAAAAAAAAAAACTAAAGATAATATATATGTATATTATATCATGCGCTAGTCCATGGTTCCCTACTTGGAACATACTGATAAATATTACATTATTCTTGCCAATACTTTGATTGTTAATTTTGTTGCTATTGAAGAAGAATGGAATAAGAATACTCCCTTTTCTGTTTTCCCTTTTTGGATAAAGAAGTAACCACAGTTTAGTATGTTTAAGTTTCTACTTTATTATCTTTCTTCAACCTTTATCAATTCTTATTTGATAAGTTCTGATTGCAGCCATTTCCATTTACACCACATAAACTAATAGATTAATTTTTCTTAAATATAAAATTCAACATTCCAAAGCTGGGTCAAGTCTCATTGTGTTTGCCTGTATTTCCCAGATCTTTTGTAATGTTTTGTTTTTCCTTTCTGTTGTACTTAGCAGCTTCATTCATGAACCATTTGCTTAATTATATGGCTCTCTCTGTGGGTTCCTCTGGGAATCAGTTCATCCTTGCTCTCAGCATTAAGGCTGCTGCCTTTGGTAATTCTGAAAGCCTTGCCTCTTTCTTCTGTGTAAATTCCTCTCTTTCTCTCTCTTTCTCTCTCTCTCTCTCTCTCTCTCTCTCTCAATATTCATTTATTGGGAAGGTAGAATGATAAAGAGAGAGAGCTTCCATCTGTTGGTTTATTCGCCAAATGTCTGCTCCAGCCTGACCATTGCCGGGTTGATTCCGGGTGCCAAGAACTTTTCCATGGATATATCAGGGATGCAAGTGCTTGCGCCATTTTCTGCTGCCTCCCGGGCTATGCATTGGCAGAAAGCTGAATCAGAAGTGCTGGGCCTTCAGATAGGGGATATGAAAACCCCAGTTAGTGGCTAACTGTGTCACAGAGCCTACCCCACATCGTCCAGACTTCCAGTGGGCATTCCTGACTATCCCAGGCCACAGTATTAAACCTTTTCTTGAACTTACCATACATATGTTTGAGTATTCGAGTTCTCAGAATGAAAAAGCTGAAAGGTTCCAGAATAAATACTATATTAATAAACTAAGGACTTGGTTTTATATGACTTTAAATGGCTAAAATACCGAACAATTTATAATTTATGGCTTTAAATGACTAAAATATCAAACAATTTACCTATTTAAAATCTTTAACTTGGTGATTCCAGATCTATTCAGTTTTGTAGCCATCAGCACTATTTTATTTCAAAACATTTTCATCACTCCCTAAAGAAACTCTATAGCCAATGTGTAAATGGAATCACACATTTTGTACCCTTTCATGACTGAATTTTTTTTTTTTTTGCTTATTTAGTTAAGTTAAAGATTTATTTGTTTTTCTTGGAACGGTAGATTTATAGAAAGAAGGAAAGACAGAGAGATCTTCTGTCTTTTGATCCAAAGCCAGGAGCCAGAAGTTCTGAGTCTCCCATATGAGTGCAGCGTCCCAAGGCTTTGGGCAGTCCTGGACTGCTTTCTCAGGTCACAAGCAGGGAGCTGGATGAGAAGTGGAGCAGCCGGGACATGAACCGATGCCCATATGGGATGTCGGTGCATGCAAGGCGAGGACTTTAGCCACTAGGCCATTGTGCTGAGCCCCATGACTGTCTTCTTTAACGTAACATGTGCAACATGTGGCTGAGGGATCCTGTAAGCCTCACCTGCCCTGCTTTCAGGCCTCATTCCTGCTCGGGAGAAGTGGCTCCCAGAAATGGCAGTGACATCCTTTCCTGGAGCCTTGTGTGTCTAATTTGGAGCTGATGACATCCCAGATTTTTGAGATTTTCTTGCTTTCCAAACTTCTACCTTAGAGGTCTGTGGCTACCAAAATGGGTGAATCTGACAGGCAATATTTGGTGATGGTCCTGTGTGACTATGTAGTCACTCTGATGACACCTGTAATAGGGTTGGCAAACTCCACCTGTGGGCCAGTCTTGGTTTTGTTAATACAATTTTACTAGAACACATCCATTTATTTACATATGCCTTGCACAACATACTTACTATGTGGACATTTTGGAAAATGTTTTCCAATGCCTGGCTCAATGGATTATTATTATTTGTCTTTATTTTCTATGATGCTTACGCAGTTGATCAGGGTGGGAAGGATCGGGGGTCAGGGAAAGGTGGGTGTGATCATTGTTTCCAAGTTTGCTTTTTTCCTGTATCTGAAAGGAGACAAGGGAAGAAGCCACACCCAGCTTCCCAACCACCCCAGTACCCGGGATATGACATGGCCACCGAATATTGACCCAGGGTCCTGACGTGCATACACTCTTGAATTCTGCTCAGGTGGCTTCAATAGTTCTGAAATGTTGTCAGTATTGCTGATCCAAGGATGAGGGAACACATTCGATGTCCTTCACACAACAGCCGATTCTTAAAACAGGACAATTGACTTGCTTCTTTTGATGCCACCTGACTGACATAAAGCAGCAGGAAGCTTCAGGAAGTTCCACAGACACATTTTCCCCCCTAGTTGGGTATACCTGATGCTCAAGACTGATTGACAGTGCTATTGTTTTCTTGAAATTGTAAGGTCCTTTCCCTGACTCGCTCTGTGCCAGTATGTCAGCCTTCCCCAGTGGTGCTCTGCCTATCCAGATGATGAGTCATTTTGAACACCTGCATCATCTCATCTACCCTCATATGCCTCTGAAAGTAACGCCAGCTCTGAAGTCTAATCTTCATTGTCAATAGAAAAGCAAAATGCAGGGAGTTTGTACTACATACCCAAGGCCCTGCTTTTGAATCACGTGGATACCTGAATTCAGGGCAGGAGGAACATGGGGGAGCATCATTTGGTAGTGAAAAGATGGAAACAAGGGTTCTGGTAACAGAGCAGACCTGGGGCCAGAACTTTCTGCTGATTTTGGTGTCACCCCTCAAAGCCCTGACAGCCTAACTGATAACAGTAGGTTCAGAATATTTTCCAGCTCGTGGAGGTGTCTATCTCTCCACCTGACCATGTATATCACTTGCTTTCTTGATGGCCTGGCATGTGATATTCATGAAACATTAGCAGCCATTATAATTGTTGTTTTTGCCATTGCCATTTCATTATTGTTCATGAAAGACTTGTGACTGAACTTAAACTTTGTGACTCTTCATTTAGGGCTTGGGGATTGTAAGGTTGAACGGCACTAAGGAAGTTAAAGTTCACAATTAATGACTGTGGAATGAATAAGAATAAAAGAAAGTTTTGCTGAATGCATTTATTATCTGAAAGATACAGCTTCAAATAGCATTCTGGTTCATTCTGGTTGTCAAGCCTGAACATGAGATAAAAATTGCCAGAAATGTTCTACATCTTTTTTTCACATTGCAAAATAATTTCCATTCAAAAAATATGTGACAAATACTACCAAATCTGAAGTATATGTCTGGTTTGAAATTTCTTTATAAAGGCTGTTAACACTGTCCCTGGGGCAGAACTTTCTTGGGAAGATGTGCTTATGTTTGCTCACCTCTAAAGATGGTTTCACTATTTCCAACAAATATTTGCTAAACAAGTCTCATGTGCCAAGCACTGAACAAAGATTTTAGAAATGAACTCAGTGGATTCTCTGCACTGGAGATACTACTGGGGAGAATGAAGATGTTATCATGTAGTTATTATGACAGATGAATGACATTAAAGCATATACAAGTTACCACAGTTAGTAGGGGTTTCCAGAGGTGGGAGTGTTGGATTGGACTTCCAAGGATGAATAGGAGTCGGCTGGATCATTAAGTTCAAGAATGAAGAAAGGCTTATTGAACTGTGTTGTGACATAGGGGAACTCAACTTGCCATCTGTGACTATTTAAATCTAATTTGGTTTAAATTAAAGCAAAGGAAACATTCTGTTCACTATTGTGGAAGCAATAGCTGGTAGAGAAATAAACCACTTCCATCACTTGAAAAGTTCCTGTTGCACTTTGCTCCTCTTTAGCGTGAAAAATGTCCTAGATCCCTGAAGCCTGTGGAAAGGGCAGAGTACTCCAAGTTTGGAGGGTGTTGCTGGAACGACGATGACAGGAACAGGAGAGGTGGGCAGGAGGTGTGCAGCAAGAGGAACTGTGTGTGCTTGATTCTGCTTCTCGACCTCGGACTCTGCTCAAGTGTGTGTGTCGCCAGCCACTCTGGCAGGCATTGCTCAAGTGTCCCTTGCTCGTCTCCTTTACAACTGCCATAATTCAGATTTACCAAACCCCCTCCTGTCCCTGCAGAAGAAAAGCAGGATTACACTGATACTGCCTCTGAATATTAAAATATTTTAATGACTTGGTTCATGCTAACAAAAATTATAAAAGGAAAATAGGCTTATATTTCTTTCATACGCTGCCAGTTCACGCGGCTGAACCATATTTGGAAATCTACAAAATCATTCCCATGGTTATGATTTGGATGTTATTAAAATTATTTTTTGTACTTTCATTATTTCATTGTCTCTTGAAAAAATTTTTAAAATATAGGATGAATTTTAATTTGGTGCTCATGATAAGAATAATGGAGCTTTATGCTACGAAATTGTTCATTTCTGAGTCATGTTGGGAGTGGGTGAGCATTAAGCGCTTCTCTCCATTATACTTGTGCTCATCTTGTATTGTGCTGATCCCAGTTAAACAGAGCATGCAGTTTGGGGTTTAATTTTGAAATTTTAGAAATGATTACAACTGACAGTTTCATCTACTACCTTTCCAGGATTTTTTTCCCTCTTAGTAGGTCATGGACATATCTGTTCATCCATTTTCTCTTGAGACATTTTCTCATGCAGATCTATCTATCTGTCATCTGCCTGCCTGCCTATCCACCTTCTAATACACCTCTGTTGTGCTTAGGATAAAGCAGAAGACAAGTCAGTGAGGTTTACTGATCGTGAGTTGATTGTGGAGAGGTAGGGGGATGGCCAAGATACCCTATCAGTGAACAAATGAAGAACAAGCTTGGGGTGAACATGAAGTGTTAGGTGAACATCTAGCAGTTAGGATGCCAGTTGTGGCATCTGTAGCCCATGTCATATCACTGTGCTCCAATCCAAGCTCTGCTCCAGATTTTAACGTCCTGTTTGTGCAGACTCTTTGAAGCAGCCGTGATGGCTCAAGTAGTTGGACCTCTGTGCCTCTTGGACGCCTGTATTGAGTTCCCAACTCTTCCTGGTTTTGGTTTTGCCCCTGCACTGCCACAGTCAGCATTTTGAGGGTATATAGTGGATAGACATTTACTTCCTGACTCTGTGCTTGAAAATCAATGAAGAGAAAAAATGACTTAAAAAAAAAAACAAACGGATTTTTAGGATTTGCCTTAGAGTTTGAAGACAGTAGAACAAAGTGATGTGTGTAATAAAGACGTACGGAGGGCGGTAGTTCTTACTTTGTGTAGCTAACACTTTTCTCTGTGATGAGTTTGCTTACATCTTATTCCAGAATGACTTTCAAGTGCCAGCCATGTAAGAATCTGGAGCAGATATTCCCAAGCCAGTGCACAGGCTCTCAGAGGAGATGGCACTAGACACGCTGGCTAAGTAAGAACAGATCCACTCTGCATGGAACACAGAAAGTACAGATTGGGTAGACAATAGAAAAGATAAGGCACTTTAAGCTACAAGAAGGACTTTTGCAGATTTTGAACATAGGAATTAGTTGATACAAGTAATATTTTTTAAAGGATATAATTGCTTGTGGTGTAGAGAATGGATTTTTGAGGTCAAGAATGAAAGCAAAGTGACTTGTTCAAATGATGTGCTGGGCATACCTGGTAGATTCAAAGGGTAAAGAGAAACAGTGTCTAGGAATATATTAGTGGTAGAGTTGGTACCATGTTCTAGTTGTGGTGTAGGGAAGAATTTACTAGACAAAGTTTCAAAATCCAGTATGATCTAATGGCTAAGTGTCTGAGGGATTCAGCTTTTTTTGGAATAGGACATTAATATTGCTTAGTATGTCTTTCTAATCTCTTTTTATATGAAAACACTTTATAGGTGTCAGTGTTTTCAGGTTGCCAAAACACAGACATAGAACATATACCGTCTTGGATATGGTGTTAGGTAGTGTATATTTTTTTTGTCATTGATGGGTAGGTGATTGGTTTGTTCTTTACAAACTTCTGTTCTCCCAGTAAATTATATAGGTGAAGCATAAGGCGATAATTGAGATTATTTTCTCCCTTCACAAGGTAGTTGAACATGTCCTCTGTCATTGATAGTACCAAGTTTCCATTTAGGTCTGCCAAGCTCTTGAAGAGGTACAATTTTGTAAATCTTGTTTTTCAAATCCCAGCTTCATTTTCCAGCTCTTAGCTATGTCTGAGTATAATGTCCCCTCTCCCCCTTCAACACTGGGACTCAGAAAAATGTTAGGTTTAAATTTACAGTTGTTAAGTAGATTGTTAGTAAAAGAATCGATTAATCTTCCTGACCAGAATTATATTTTTAAAGAAAGAAGGTTCATTACTGAAATATTTGGCCAGTGGTTCTTTTAATCACACTGACTCCTCTTCTTGGAATGGAGAATCATTAGGTGGTAGTATTGTGGTCTAGGTTTGGGCCAAATATTTATCTCTTAGGTTAATACCTCTAGTTTAAGAAGCATTTTAAGCACAGGCACTGACATGGCTTAAGCAAGTGGTAGGGTTTATTCAGAGGGTGAGGAATACAGACGCACATGGGCCATGCTCAGGGAGAGTAAGCCAGGAGACAAAAGGGTAAGGGAGAGAGATTGCTACCTCTGTCCTCAGAGTCCATCTGCAGGCAGCAAGCAGGTGTGTGAGAGGCCAAGAACTGGACTGTGCATGAGAGATGATGAGAACCGAAGCATGTGTGAAGGAAAGAGCCAGCCCCTCCCCAACACAGGCTTTCAGGGGACTTGAGAGCAAGTGGTTATGCAACAGCACAACATGGTGTCTTCCTCCCCACCCCCTAACTTCCTGGTCCTCAGGTCCCGGGTAGTAGTGGGGACACATACTTTGATGAACATGTGGGCAGGGGGAGGGGTGTGTATGTAGCTTCAGTACTCATGACCCTGAACTAGCTGTGTAAGACCCTATCAGTGGAGATAGGAGATGAAGCATCCTGGCAAAGTGGTGCAGGTTCTGACCACAGAGGACAGTGGTCTGTGTGCTTAGGAGGCTGGTTCAAGGCTCACTTTGTTGTGTTCAAATGCTGTTGCTTCTTTGACCGGCTATGTCCCTCTTGAAGATGCAAAAATATCTCATTGTTATTTTATTTCTATTTTAGAGGCCTACATTCTAGGTAACTCTAAGATCCCAGAAAATATGGACTTCACTAAATTGAATAAAAGACAGGACTAAAATTTCACATGAAATACTTGCCAAATGTTATTTGTTGATTTTAAGTTTACTTTCATCTTTTCTCTTAACTTCAGAGACATTGGGGTTTGATGTATGTACTCTCTAGCATTTCTCTCAAGTCACTGGTTCCCTAGAAATAGCCCTTCAGGAAAATGTAAACAGAACTCTCATAGTGAATTTGGATTCTTTTCTCTACAAAGAATTCACTACAAAGATCCTTCAGACAAGCTATTTCCCTTGCTGTGTAAAATAATTTTACGTTAAGACCTTCCTGAATATGAAGGTTTGCTGAGGTTTTTAAAACCCAATTTTTTTCCTAAGACAAGGGCACAAGTCCTTGTCCCACAAGCTGAACCAGGAAAGACATGCTTCAAATGGCCAACCCATAGCTGAGAGACAGCTAGAAGCCACGTTGGCCAAGGTGAGGGGAAAATAGACATATTCCAGATTTGGCCTTCTGATGAGGAATGTAACACAGTGGCCTCTTGATCTGAAGGAATTAGCTAAGACTTGCCCACCATGCCATGGAATTCTTAAATGAGTATGCTATTAGTTCACCTATGTTATAGAAAGGAAAAATGACTTGGAAAGGCCATCTCCTTGTATTTCTAGCCACCATGCATTTATCCTGCTTACACATCTGCTTTCCTGTGCTTGGTGATGAAAAATTCTTCCAAAGGAGGCCCATCACCATGGCCTCTGTTGTCACTACTCTTCCTTCGCTTCTCATGGGGAATAAATCTCCTTCTTGTGTCCTGTGGCCTTTGGTTAATTAGGCATTATGACTTTCATGGTGGCTTAGCTGGAGTGGAAGCCATATTTACTCAGATTTGTCTCTTTGGTGTCCAATGACCTCAGCTGAACAACTGGAAGTATGGATTTCAGGTCTTAGGAAAGTATGAAAATTCTGGGAGCGGCTAGCTCATGTCCTACCAATTTGCAACCTACCCTTGAAGAGTACATAACCTTTGTTCTGACCTAATGCTGGATAAATAATGTGTGCATGCTCTTGTAATTAAATTAGAATTGATGGCAGTCACCTAATGCAGAGTGCAGGTACCAATTAGCTTTTCAAAATGCATGCTGTGGATTATCTGAAATGATAACAGAATTAGACAGGGGCAAAAAGTGAAGAAATTCTATGGTAAACAAAACTGGAAAATGCTTTATTAAACGAAATTAAGTGTGACTCTTCATTGGGAAAAAATCATAGGATGTAATAAGCATTATTTCTAGAAATTGTTTGAACTATACTGCTTTTATTGTTTGTTTTTCCTCCCACCGTTCCTCCATTTCACACTGTCCACTTCTGCCTCCCACCTCTCCAGAATATAAGCATATGATAATAATCTTGGAAAGGTCATACTTGGGAAATCCTGACTGAGACTGCCAAGAGTCAAAGAATTGTTTTGAGTGATTTCTGAATAATAAGAGATAATGATTGAATTGTTTCACATTTGTATATGGATTGGCATAAACATTCTGCCTTGGAACATCAATCCCTCCCCAGCAGGACATGTGGAAAGTGGAGAAGGAGCTATGGAGACTGCCAGGAACCCAGGTCTGACTCCCTTCATGGAGTCCCCAGAAGGAAATCATCTATTCAGACCAATTGAACATGTCAGGTGCTTTCAGCCCACCCTCTCTAAAAGAAGTAAATTTTATAGTTGGAAATAAAATTACTACTGGAACAGTCAGGCTTGCTGATATTTAGTGTTCGCCCCATCTCTATGTCCCACAACAGCGGTGATGATTAGCTGTAGTGTGGTATTTTGAGCACCATTTAGATATTAATTATTTTTAATAACCTCTTCATTGAAAGCTTAAAACTTTGCCTAGGATTCTAATGAAAGCTTTTACATAAAAGAGAGGGATAATATGAAACAGGAACTAATGAAACCTCTGCAGAAAATTGAATACAGTATCTTTGACAAAAGGAAGAGAAGAAAGACAGACAGCATGCATCTCCAGCCAGCCTGCATACTCATTAGAATTTTATGTGCATGATTGCACGGTCACTGCAAATGAGTATTCGTTATGTATGTGCCTATGAACCCATTAAGGATTAGTGTCTTCTTAATGAGCACCAAAGAATGTATGTAGTAGAAATTCCTTAACCTGTATGTAAGACAGAAGCCACTTAATTAGCAATTATGTGTTGGGATAGGAAAGTACTTTTCCATGAGCCTCCAAGAACATTGTAGCATCATCCCTTTCTTTACCTGTCAGCATCTCCTTGAGAGTGTGGGCAAAGGTTGTAACTTCTTTGATGGGGAGCATTGGTGCATCCAGAGAATGTTCAGTGACTTGGCCTTGGTCACTAAGTAAGTCAGGGACAATGCTGAGTGCCTCCTCACCCTGATGGTATGCTTTGAGGATTTGGGGAGATTTTATTAAATCTAAGACTTTTCTTTTTAAAAAGGCTTACACTAAGGGCTCTAGAATTATCCCCCTTTAGGATTTGTGAGTTGTCATTTAGAGATCCATTTACAAAAATAAAAAGCAATTCCTTAGGAAGTGATCACTGTTCCCAAGAGAATCTTTCAGATGACTGGCAGGAGATGTGAGTAGAATGCCCTGGGCATGCTGGACTGGCTCCTGATGCCTTGTGTCTGGTCTCATTCTGACCCATCAGTACCCCATGCTGTTGATCATCTTCGGATATCATTTCAGATGATGAGGGAGATGATAACAAGGAAGTATTTGTGAAGGAAGTACAAAACCTAAACCACAAAACAACCTTTCAATAGTTCATACTGAGGAAGTAAAAAGTCCCTAAGGTGTAGGGGCACAAACCCAGCCCCATGCCAGGGATGTAAATCAGAATCCCTGAAGGAGAAGAAATGGGTGTGAAGAATCTGTTTTCTCAGGTGGAACTTACATTCAAAAAAGATTCATTCAAAAAATGTTCATTTTTTCCGCAGATCATTAATTGTACTGTGAGTGGAATATGTACCATTAAATCAACTTCAGTCCTTGTTACAACTGGAAATAAACGAGTAGGATTGTGATTATTATCCATTTCACTTACATCATTTCTTTCCCTTCCATCTGGCCCTTTTAACTCTTCTGTCAGATAAGAAAACTAAAATCAATTCTCCTAGCTGCGCTCTCTCATGCAGTATAGACACATTTTACTCCTAATTAAAAAAAGTTTAAACTCTCAAAAAATGGCTCTGTAGGACATTGTATGGTCATTTTAAAAATATATGAATAGGCGAATTTGTTAACCTAGATTACAGTCAGTTGGCCAAGTTAGATATCTGAGAATATGGGATTTCTGAATGACTAGACATGAATTTACCAAGAAGTGACTTATTTTAAAAAGAATATTCCTTTTCTTTCTTCTTACAGATTGCCTTGGTAGCCAGAGAATCCCAGAAGTCCTCAGGGAACAAACTGGGGATAAGTTAGAAAGCATACCCAGCTTATTTTCCAAGCTCTGAGCAGACTTAAGAAGAAAGACTAGATTTAATCAAAAAAGATTTTATTGATGAAGGTATCTCTCCTTCAGGCTAAACTCTGGCCCCTGCATGCTAATAACACCATCTCATTTCTCAGAAGTGGCCTGCTGCATAAAATCCAGTGGGGAGACCATGGACAGGAATACACGAGGGGGAGAGGGACTGGCCAATGGACAATCAATCAGGCGGTTGGCAAGGTCTTCTGCTGTCCCTCGCTGAGTTAGGAGGCCCATGCTGCGCTCTGGGCTGGCTGATTTGTAATTCCTGAGCAGTTACCTGAGAGCCTTTAGATTCTTGGGAGAATTGTCAGAGTTGTACTGCTGGAGCTAGTTGCCTCCCCCAGCTCATTCCAGCTGAGCCCTTGGCAGGTGCATGCTGGTATTTTAGATCCATTTATCTGCACACATGGTATTTTGCCCAGATATGAAGATGAGCAATATTGAGCTGCTTGTTTTTACGTGTGCTAATTAGTACCCTGTTTGTGCCCTTTTAGCCTGTTATTGTAATGGAATGGTGTGACGCATAGTCTTTTTTTGGCTTTTGGTCTGTAGCAGCCAGAGAGAACTGTATTTTGCACTTTCTTGTCACCTGTGTGCCAGAAGAATATTAACAAAGGGAAGTTTAAAAGGGCAGGCTATGTTCTGAAACTTTCTAGTCCTCACCTTGAATCTGGAATTCAGTTCCTGTTGTCACAGCTCTGAAAAGAAACTCAGGCTCCTGCAGATGATAATGCTTGGCTGCGTTGAGTCGAGTCGGGCTGTGGTTGAGTCTCTCTCTTTCTTTTTCTGCTGCTTTTGTATTTCTGGAATTCAGATTCTCAAGCTTGAGTTTATTTCCTGGGTTATCCTGAGCAATCTTCCCATTTAACCAGCCAGCCAGAGACTACTTCCTAACCGCCTAGTATCCACTTCTCTGGGCTCCAATGGGATGACAGACATTCCATGAGGTTGGAGGCCACTTGTCTTAATCTCTGGCAGCCCCTCAGTACAATTTCTGATAAGTGGTTAGTGCTCAATAAATGCATACTTACTTTATGATCTGTAAGACAGATACCACCTCTCTGGGATGTGGCAGGGTGGGGGTAGCAGTGTTAATTTAATGATATATTGCCATTTGCACAGGCCTGGTAAAAAGTCAGTTCTCAGTCAGTGAGGGGCAAAGTTCGTTCTTCTTATCATGAAAGCTGAGGAGCTCAAGTGAGACATGGTCTGGGACATGTGTGGCCTTGAGTGCATAGAAGCATAAGCATGTGTATTTGCCAGGGCTTTCTAGAGAGAATTGATAGGATATGTGCATAGGCAGACAAAGGAGCGGTTTTATTTGGTAATTGACTTGGGATTATGACAGCCAAGACAGGTTATCTGTAGGCTGTAGACCCTGTGATGCCAATAGCATGGTTCACTTCCAAGCCCTAGAGCATCAGAATGATGAAACCAATGGCGGACCATTCAGTTCAAAGATTAAAGCCTGAGTATCTGCTTGTGGGTGGGTAGTGAGTTTAAATCCTGGAGTTCAGAGGTCAGCAACTGATGTCCTTGACTGGCAATGGGCCTCTGCCAGCTCTCAGAGCCAGAGAACACTTTGCCTTCTCTGTATACTCTCTCCAGCGTGCCCACACACCGTGCCTGGGACTTCCCACTCAGGACACAGACTCAACCTGCTGGTCCTATATGGACACTTCCTCACAGACATTGATCCAGATCTCTAGATATTCCTCAATCAAGTTGACACCTTAAAATTGGCCATCTCAGGAAGTGACAATGGCTGTGGCCTTCCCTATGACTGCTATGGAAGAGTGGATTTCCGGACTGTCACCTATGATTGGAGTAGTACATTACCACCACCAGTGGTAGTTTGGGTTGCCATCTTTCTTGAGTAGGCAATGTTGGGTGTAAGAGAGACGATGCCAAGGAATTAAGAGGTAGAAAAAGCTGCCTTAGGTCCCCAAATCAGAACTTGCTGCATGGAATAGTTTTCTCTGAATGTTTCCGGTGCTCTTAATCCCATCATTGTCCTATTTTTGCAGGTCAGTGCCTGCCATTGACCTCTGTTAGGGTCACAGTGCTGATATTAGCAAATGTGTTCTTGGCAGAGGCCTCCCCTTCTTGCAGGTTTTACCCACCCTGAGCATGTGTGAATTCTTTAAGTCACCATGCAGAACCTGGCATGTGCTTGCAATTCCCAGTAGAAAGCTGATTTCTTTTGGAAAATGAAAGCAACATTCATGTCCTCTATATATGCCTTGAGGCTTCCATGGAGGAAAGTCAAAGAAAAAAAAAATCACATATTGGTGACACCCCAGGCATATGTATTTCTGGAACTGACAAGAAGCAGCATTCAAAGTCGCAAAGCTTTGCCAGGAAAAATGCAGTTAGGATGTGAAACTAGATCTTGAAAAGTGCCTGATCAAACAGAACACTGTGCTCTACTAAGCCTGAATCCAATAGTGTGCAGCCGCTGGCATTCTCCTTCCATTGTCAGTGCCTAGGACAGCTCGAATCAAATCAAATGAGATACAACAATTGTTTGAAAAGAAAGCATCAGATAGTGTGAGCTTTCTAGAAGCCCTTGGAGGCTGTTTCTGGGTCACCTTGTTTACCAAGGTAACTGCATCCTTTAGGCTGTGTTGAGGGGAGAGCCTGTGGCACTCATGGGTCTCTGAGTTTCTCAGGCACTATGTACAGTACTGAAAGCTGACCTTCTGCCATGATGAAGCCATGGCTTCTGGTAGCTGAGCTTCCTGTTCAGCCCATTACTTCCTCTGAACTTTTATAATAAATGTGCTTTGGGTTATTCCAATTGACCCAAATGGATACATGCTGGTTTCTTTTCTTTTCGTTTCCTTTCTTTTCTTTTCTTTTTACAAGAGAAGAAAATGACAATCAAAAATATTTGAAAATTCTTTTACTTAAAAACTAAACAAAAAGCTGCAAACGTATGTCAGTGCCACATTTTGTTTTGCTGTGTTCTGGTGTTGATGAGAATTTTCACTTCTCTCTGAAAGATAAAAACACTGCAATAATTTTATCTGTTTTATCCTTGAAATTGAATTACGTATTGCTCTAAACTATTTGGATACAACCAAATATTAAACTTTTTTAAAAAAACGTGATTGTGGCACATATACAGGGCATATGGTCCCAAGGACTTCACAGTAGTGACTTTTCAGTTCAGTACTTCCTGTTACACCCAGCAGCTGCTCTTCAGCAGTCCTCTGGCAACTGCCAAGGCAATGAATTCCTCCATCCCCTTCTCTCCTGCCTGCTACAGATCAGATGGCCTCTTGTCCCCTAGCCTGACTCTCCTGCCTGGCTTCCAGATAAGGAGAGAATGAAACTTCAGATTGTCACTGTCTTGGTATCCCTTAACTCTGGGGGAAATCTCTGGGACAACCTTGTACTATCTTTAAACATAAATATCTTCAGAGATACAAAATTACTTCACTGAACCATGACAAAGATTCAGTAAACCCAGACTCCAGCTAGACTCTAGCTTCCCACCAAAATTAAGTCATCCCTAGAAAAATCAAGTGATCATGTTTTGCGACAGATATTATTGTTGTTTTTATGTCTAATGCTATGCTGATAAATGTTACCAACCAGTTCGTGTTCTATGTGTTTGTGACTGTGTGTGTGTAAAATTGTATATGTATATGTGTACACACACATATTTAGAGTGCTCCAAACTTATATGTAAGTTCTCCAGAAATTTTAGTGATACCTGCTATGTGTAGTACACAGCTTATTTACAATCCTAAGATATATACTAATCTTTTGTTTTAGAATCCATATAGCTGATTTGATTCTCAACACAATACTTTTGTTGTTTGTTGAATTTCTGTGTTTACTGTCAAAACAGATGCACAATTCAGCCACAATCAGAGAAATTCAAATGAGAAATAAATGCTTGATTAGTAGATAGACTAAGTCACTCACGTTATGAAAAATAAGCGTGCTTCATGTATTTGGATTGATGTTTTTCATTAACATTAAGATAAAATAAATAAAAATGTCAAAACCATACAGATTAATCATTGGCATGAGTCACTTTTAAAATCATGAAATAGTTTTACACTATTGGAGAATATTTTCTTAATTTTAGTGCTAATATGTGACAGGAATAAGCACAACATATATACTTGAATCAACAATGCTTTCATTTATACAGCACATATTTTTAAAAATGGAGTATCCTCAAATATAGTAAATTATAGTAGAAAAATCTAAGTGGAATTTACCATATACCAATTGGATCTCTTACTTGACATAGGCAACCATACTAAATGCTTACAATGGTATCTAAACATAGCAAGTATTCTTCATTTTACAAAGAGGAATCTGAGACACGGAAAGTCTAAATAAGTTTGCCAGTGTTACAGTGAATGTTGTTGAGGTGGAACTGTTGATGACAAGGCAACAGGTATCAGTAGTCTGTGCTCTTAACCGCTATATAATACTGCCTCACATGCTCAAACTTTTTTTTTCACTTATGGTACAGATACAACATACTTTTAACTTTAATCTGTATTATTACAATTTTTCTCTGTAACTTTCTGAAGACTGGGCAGATAAGAAAAGTGTCAGTCTAGTTGCACCATGGCTGATTCCAAATGACAAAGCTGATGTGACTGCCCACAGAGACATCCTACTTTATGATGCCTCTTTAATACAGCCCCAGTGCACACACACAACATGGGACTATAGGTGCTGCAATAATTAGCAAGGTAGCAGTTTTCAGCTCTTCCTTCACCTTTGAGTTTAGTATATGTTTAATTTCCAAGTTACATAATTTTAATGGCTTTTTAAGTACCCTCCTTTCGTAATTTTTGAAAACTTCAAATAGCTTCTGTGAGCCAGTGGCTACCTGTTCTCCCCTAACATTGTATAGTCTACTTATGTATCCCAAAATAAGCAAGAATCAAAAAAACTGGAAAGAATGGACATTTGCTGACATAGTAAGAATGTTTCCAACAGCATAAATTCCACTAAATATTCCGTGATTTCCCTCCTCTGAACAGCATAGTCATGGCCAAAGTCAGTTGAGATCAGCTTTAGGCTGGTGTGTTCAGGATGGCAGACTCCAGCATGTAGCATCAGTGACAAAGGGACAGTGAGGTTTAATACAGGAAAGCAGAACCAATGTTACATGTTATACATTTCTACAGAGTGGCAGCCTACACCAGAGCTTTGGTCATCTTCCGATTGCTGGTTTCCCTTTTGACATGTTTCTCCCAATAATCTAAAGCTGTTCATGTCTCTACACTTGCTTTACTTGCCAATCTTCTCTATTAACAGTTTGCTTGTGGGGACCAGGAAAGTTATCTCTTTGGTTGGGATAATCAAATTGAAGAATAACTAGATTCCATTGCCCACATCTGCATGTCTCCATGAGCACCACTCCAGAGATTTTTTCACACTTAGTTACCTGCTACTGTGCTTTAAGAGAAAACAATGTGCCTCCAGGGTTAACTTTCACTCACCTAACTCAAGAGGTGGATGTGTAAATTTCACTAGTGCAGTTCCTGAAAAATATTTCAGAATATTAAATGGTTCACTCTAACACATTGTGTGTTTTAAATGTTTTGTCTTCCATATTTAAATGATTTTAAGACCTTTTAAAAATCATTTTTATACCCACCAGCCATGCTCTTACACTAAATACACGTAGTTGAAAAGGCTCCTATTTTGAGCATGCCTGTGTTTGAGAGTATGCAGTGTTTTATTTGAATAGTAGACAAGATAAACACCTCACTTTTGAGACTGATTGACAATGAGAAAGGATGCTATTTTGGTGAAAAAGAGATAATACAAATAATAGTTATTTATGTAATTTTAAAGTACTTTAAATTATTAATCATTTTGTTACAGTGCATATTGGAATTATTTAGTAACAGACACCTTGGCTCGTTTAATTTGCTGGTGGGGGTTAGGAGAGAAAAGAGTGACACATTATCTATTCAGAAATTATACAGGAACAGATTTAGTTTAATTCAAATTGAATTTACTTACTAAAACTCTGTTATATTTTAATCTGATATATACTTAGCTTTAGACCATCACCAAGTAAAGACATTTTGAACTGTAACACTGTGTGCTACTTTTTAATTATCTGCATTGTCCTTGTTCTCATTTTTCTGAAAAAGAAATGAGTATATGAGAAGTAAGTGAGGACAACTTGGAGTCCTTACTTTGTTACCCTTGAGATTGACTTGGGGAGCTTCTCTAAGTCCTGGAGATTATACGTGGATTTATATGTGGAATTATATGTGGATGTTTATCTGTGTATGTTGTACTCAGGGGATCCTTAGTTTTAGCCACATGTTGATGATGCCTATTATCTTCAACTTGAGACCTACTCTCTTACTGGGATCTGGGCACCCACTGTCTTTCAATTCTCCATCCATCCCCAGAACAATTTTAATTAGTGAGCTGTTATTGCCCATTTGTCTTCCTTTATGCCTCTTAAAAAAAAGCTTTCATTCCAAGTTTTAATCAGCGGCAAGATAAAGGCCCAAATTTTAAATGTGACCAGTATAGCAGAAATCATACCTTAGCCCAACAGTTTGGAATGGATTAGAAACCAGCCCCTTAAACAGGTAGCTCTCCAGCCAAGTGGTAGTGTTGTCATTCAGTCTTTGCTGTGTGACAATTGGAAGTACTCAGATGCCTCACTGTGGGCAGTGAATAAAAAGATAAATACTTGAGATGCAGGGACCACAGGCACAGTGTCAGTACTCACGTCTGATGTCAGACTTGTTTGTTGTTTTCAGAAACAGAGCAGCGAATCCCTTTCCTTCTTTCATTTTTAAGTGCTGTTGTGAGTTGAAATAAGCAACACCATTGCTATTCCAAGAGCTCTCAAATTGAAAGTGACTGATTATATTTACTGACACTGCTTACAGGGACTTAAAGACTGGTGCCATATTTTCATTTAGTCAGAGTGTATGAGACTAGAAGGAATTGAATATTGCTCTGGCTAATGGCAAAATAAGAGCTAGTAATGAAGAAGATGCTTCATTGACCTAACATCTTTGTCATGAATTAATTCTCTTAAATATGTCAAAATTATCTCTGTTGTTGCTATTATAATAACAACAGTTAATGACTTTTAAAAGATTCCTGTGTGTCTGATACTGTCTAAAGCTTTTTACATGGATGAACTCATCTGGTCTTTATCACTCTGTTATTCATAGACATTACTGTTTACATTTACAGTTTTTAAAATAATATTTTCCTTATTTATTTGAAAGACACACACACACCCAGAAACTTCTCATTTGGTAGTTCATTCTCCAAATGTGCCACAGTAGCCAGGACTGAGCCAGGCTACTGCCAGGATCCTTAAATGTAATCCAGGACTCTCACATGGGTAGCAGAGACCCAGGTACTGAACCTGTTACTTGCTGACACACAGAGTGAAGCCGAGATGGAGAACGGAAGCAGGACACCACACCGGGCACAATGAAACAGGATATTTGTATCCCAAAGTGGCACTTAACCCTGTCAAATGCTAACTTCATGTTCTAACCATTGTATAGAAGTAGGACTGAGGCATCTAGAAATTGTTGTATGGGGTTACACATCCTCTGAATTTCTGTATGAAGCATCAGGTAATCTGACATCCTAGATCAGGGATTAGGGCTTGCTTTGGCCTTAGTGCTTGATGGAGAATGTGTGAGACGCTTAGAATCCAGAGCGCTCCAGCCAAACGTGGTTCTTTCTTCCTGAAAAGGAAGGTGCGGTGGAGACCAAAGCTGCTGAGAGTGAAGGCTGATTTGGCACAGAAGGTTGAGAAAGAATCCTCGGGGTAGACTGAAGATGCAGGAAGAGAAAAAGATAGGGAAGAGAAAAGTAGACCACTGATTTAGAAAAGAGGATACACAAAGGTCCTAGTGAAGAAAGGAGCGTGGAATGTTCTAGAAAAAGCTGAGTGGGCATTGAGAGAGAAGTGAGCGGAAGGTAGATGACTAACTGCAGCCATGTGGGCAGTGTGGAGCTGTTTGTATGATCTGATGTCACAAGCTCATGGGAACGCACTTTCTCGCGTCTCATTTCCCAGTTCCACACAGGCCGCTTCTCTGTTGATTCCTGTGCTGTAACGCTTGGCCATCTTGTTCTACAGAAGGGAATGACTTCATTGGCACAGCCAGTGAACGGATGCTCCAAAAGAATGTAAGCCTAAGAGTGGGAAAGAACTTGAAAGTACTAGAAGGAGGATAAAATAGTTAAGATAAGATTGAGTCTTCCTGTAATTTAATAAATCACCATTAAAATAAAAGGAGTCTGAAGCCTTATGTGTCTCATATGACATCTTTGGCTGTTGATGAATCTAGCAGTTGTTATGGTTATGTCATTATTACCTGTTTCAGAATAATGATTTTATCTAGACTGTATTATTAACGTAAGTTTCCCTTGATCGGGTTCTACAGAATATTGAGTTATTTGTGTTTTGTTTGTTGTTATGTTTTTTTTTCTGAGCGGTTCATTTTTGTCACAGCAGGCATCACGTGGTCATGGCTTCATACATTTGCTCCAGCTCCCCCATCGTGGCAAATGGCAGTTGATTAGGGCTTTCTTTAGTTCATTATCAATGTTTTCTACCTTGCAGATAGAGCTGTTAGGATGAATATATCACATCCCAGAGATCCTATAGAGCTAGTTATTTCTGGGTGATTTATTACCCTCGCTGTGGAAATGTTGTTAGTGAATGTTGGGGGAGCAGTGGCTGTATTGAGAAATATCAATGTATCCTGATGTTCTGGCTTGCAGTGACAGTCACAGATCCATCTCGCTGACAGTTACCTTGTTAACATTTTGATCAGATGGCAAATTTGTCATTTTTCATGGTAACAAGCATAAGTTTGCACAAGAGCCACAGATAGATGGGGGAAGATCAAACGGCCCTCCCTCAATTTTTCGGTGTGATGTAATCCGTAATCTGGGAGAGAAGTGAAATAATTACTCTGTGGAAAGCTCATCCACTGGAAAATCTGTTTGTTGTAGGAAGCTCAGATTTTTCTTCATTTGACTGAAATGTACCCTCTTATTTTTTTCTCTTTGCCTTTGCTGACAGTTTGGTTAACATACCAAGCCTACGTGTAATGGGGAGATAGAACAAAGGGTTTGCAGTCAGGATGACATGGCTCAATCACAGCATAAGATGTGAGTCAGGGGTGGGGAAAATAGCACGCAGAGTTCTAAGATGTAATGAATTAGCAGACACAGGCATGGGATTCAAGGGTGTCCTTCTTTTCCCTTTGAACCTGCTCTGAAGCCCTCTTTCATCAGCATCATTGTCAAGCAGTGTACATGACTCTCCTGATCTCCTCCAGTGACTATGGAGTGATCGTGTCCATGACCCACTCCTGTGTGAACACCCAGTTGCTGTTGGTTTTGTATTGTTGTTCTCCTGTTTTCTCTTAGGCTGTTTTCCTGCTGCTGTGAAATCTTTAAACTCAAAGTCCTTTTGAAATCCCTGAGTGTCTCTGATGCTCAGGAGGGTGATTGTGTTTGCAAAAGAAGTTCACTGTAGGGACGGGACTTTCTTTTTGTTTTTTTTTTTTTTAAAAAAAGTTTATTGATTTGAAATATTGACACACACGGAAGGAGAGAGGCAAAGATAGAGATGAGAGATGAGAGAGCGACCGAGGGAGAGAGAGAAGCTCTCTCCTTCTCTCTGCTGCTCTATTTCTAAAGAGAGAAGGACAGATAGACAAGGATGAGAGAATCTCTCCCTGCTGGTCTAATTCCAAATGACTGAAATAGCCAGGGCTCAGTCAGGCTGCAGTGATGAGCTTGTAATCCTGTGTGGGTGTCCCAAACTATCTTGGGTGACAAGAACCTAAGTCCTTTGTCTTCTGCTACCTTGCCAGGTGCGTTAGCAGGGAGTGACAACAGAAGCAGAGCAGCTGGGACTCTAACATGGGATGGTAGTCTTGCAAACAGTGACTTCACACACTGTGCCAAAACCACAGGCCCAAGAGGTGGGGTTTCTTTACTCCGACTCAAAGTCAGACTGTACTCCTGACTTGCCTGTGAAAATGTTAGTTTTTGGTTTAAAGAACATCCATCAGAGCTCATAAGAACTTCTGGCAAAATCAATATCATTGAAATTCAGATAGGAATTGCCTTAGTACAACTGGGTAGCTACTTGCAGCAGGAAAATTGGGCTCTAGGTGCCCAATAGAAGCTTCTCCTCTAAATTCCCATAGAACTCTCACATTCTCTGTCTTTGTCTCCGTGTGTGTGTTTTTCACACACACACACATACACACACTCTTGCATGTCCATGACATAGTTGGTTTTCAAACATTTCTGTCATTCGGCATGACCTCGCGAAACATTATGTTGTGTTGCTTCATGCCTGCAGTGAAATACAAGAACAAGGCGGAAAACATGCCAAGCATGTTTATCTTTCCTTTATTCGAGTGGCATTATTTCAAAGGCACCAAATGCTCATGGCTGCATTTATAGGAGCCACTTTTTTTTTTCTAATAACAATACACCTGTTAACCTGGTTACTTTAGCTTCTGTTCATACATCCATCCCCACAGAGTTGAAGGTAAACAGAGAAGGTGAAAGCCATGCATTTGATCCTCATGATTTATCTGCAAACACTTTGCTGAGATGTGAGTAAGCACGTGTGCTTTCTCTTCTTCACCTAGCTCACTGTCTCTGGCTACTCAGCTCATTTGGGGGTGGAGAAGATGCTCTTCCCATTTTACACAAATACGAGAGCTGGAATTTGTCATTTTGATGACTAGTGTACTTACAGTAAATATGCAAAGCGATGTAAGAAATCACACAGGAATCTCATTTTCCTGGCAGGAAATCCTGTGGTATTCCTTTTAGCCAGTTTTTATCAGGCATGTCTGAAATCTTTTTCTTTCGACCCTTCCTTTTTGCTTTACTCATCTTATCTCAGTCGAGACCACTATTTCACAGGTTTGAACAAGGTCAGCGTCTTAACTGAATTCTTCACAAATATTGCTGAAGACCAGGTGTTTGTTTATACGTTCATATGAAGCCATCTTTGTGTCACTTGTCACTGCTCCAGGACTCCCATCCCCTGTTGAAGCATTGTGTCCTTGTAAAGGGGGATTGCAGGGCCAATGCTGTAGTTCAGTGGGCTCAGTCAGTGCTTTGATACCAGCATCCTCTGCTGGAGTGTGTGTTCAAGACCTGCTGTTCTTCCTCTGATCCAGCTTCCTGCTAATGGGCCTCTGCCACCAGCCTGGAAGACGGGAATACATTTCCTGGCTCTTGGCTTCATTCTGACCCAGAACTGGCTCTTGCAGCCATTTAGGAAGTGAGCCAGGCCTCGGTAGATCCCTCTCTGTTTTTCCTTCTCCTTTTTACTGTCACTGTGCTTTTCTAATAAATATATATGTATATATATTAATAAAATGGAGGCTTAGTAGTTGTGATTTCTGGAAAAATACAAAGAAATATTCCTCTTTATACATCTAAAATAGTCCTTTATACATTGCAGAAAGAGCTCATTCATTTTCTCTCTCCCTTTTTTTTTTTAAAAAAGGTATTTGCTTTTAAAACAAATGCAGATCAGATTCATGGGGAGAAGGAGAAACAGGAAGATCTACCATCTACTGTTTCATTCCCCAAGTGGCTGTAACAGAGCTGAGTCAATCCAAAACAAGGAGCTTTTTCTGGATCTCCAATGCAGGAGCAGGGTCCCAAGGTTTTAGGCTGTCCTACGCTGCTTTTCCAGGCCACAAGCAGGGAGGTAGAAGGAAAGTGAAGCAGCCAGGACATGAACTGGCACCCGTATGGATGCTTACAAGGTTAAGGATTGAGCCATTATGCCACCTTCTTCCTCCCACTCCCCACATACCTTTTTTTCTTTTTCTTTCTCTCTCTTTGAATACTTAGAAAGAGCTCATTCATTTAGAGCTATGAGTTATCTTATAATTACCAGAATTTATACTACATAGATTTGCCTCTTTCTCTTTCTCGGTACTGGAGTAGAGAATGTGCATTGTGGAATTTCTGTGGCCTTTGAAGCACATTTCATCTAATAGAAAAATGGTTTCCCATGCTCAGGGTGCATGAGCTAGGGAGGAACTCTGCTAGCTTTAATGACGTGCCTCCTGGCTGGCATGGGGGCATCCCATGAGTCCATCTGAAATGGATCATGGAGATGCCAGGAGCCATCTTCTCATGGCAAAAGCACTTCTCAACCTTGTCCCAGCTTTTGGGTAAACTCTTGTTTGTTCCCTTGGTGATTTTAAGTGAATCCATGACCACCTATCTCTAGGACATTTTTTTTAAGATAAAGAAACAGAGGTTAGCTGTGCTTCCCCCAACACTGACAGTGTGAAAACCATGTGAAGAGTCCCACTGTCACACAAATAAAAGCAGCTGCGTTACAGGCATTCATTGCTTTGTGAGGCCGGATGTTACCAAGTCACAATAGTCCCCTGATCTCTGAACAGAAACAGCAGCGCAAAAAACAAGAGGCAAACCGCATCTTGATGACACCTGGGATCAGGCTCTGACTCATCCTGTGTCCTGCCTCCCCAAAGGATGGTGGACAGGTGTCTTCCCTGAAGAGTCCCAGTGTAAGCAGTCAGACACAACAGCCATCACCTTGAATAGTCCCCACAGTGGTCAACAGGGATATGGATCATTTTGTCTAAAGCCTTGGTGCCAGTGACAGAGGGAAGACAGCATCTTAAATCACGGTCTGAAGTATGTTCCCTGGAAACAACTCTGACATCTCTCAGACATGGTTGTCTGTGTACGAGCCACGCCTTCTTCTCCCTAGGTCGTAGAGTAAATGAGAAGAAAGAAATTAGACACAGCAGTGCCTAGAGAGCAGGAAATGCCTGGGCTGGAGTTGGACCAGGCCAAGGGACTTTCCTAGGAAAAGATCACAATTTCAGCGAAAAAAAAAATCATCACTTGGCCAGGTGGGAGATGGTTCCTAGAAGTTTCAATTTTCTCTTTCATCTTGTTTTCTTGGCTTCTTTATTTTTGCTTTGAAAAAGAAAATAGGACCTGTCTTGGGGGCTGATTATAATCACTGAGCAGAAGAGGAATATATACATATATATATGTAAACACACATATATTGTACATAGTTAATATATATTATATGCATATTACATATATAATTCCCACCTTTTATCATTTAAGCACATGAGAGAGTAACATCAATAATAACAAAACAGAAACTTCAGCAATGAAGTGTAATGACAGTAATGTGAATGTTGTGTGTATGCCTCAAAACCTCATGTCCTGTTCTCACCCCTCTTGGGTCAATCTGATATGATATTCGTGTGATGAGATGAAGGAAGGTAGAAGACATAGACATTGCAGTGTAGTGCTGGGCTGCTATGGAAGAGGGCCTTAAATTCAAGCACTGACACATCGTGACAGTCAAGCTGATAGTAAAGATGGCTGCTAATGGCTCCCACGCAGGTAGCATTTTCAAGGGGACTACACTGGACAAAGGACAAGATAGAGCCAAGATGACACCCAGACTTCTCATCTTATTCAGAATAGTCTTCCATTTACCAGGTTTGACTCCTCTCTGGACTTTTTGATTTCATATTTTTGGATCATTGTGGACCAAGCATAACCAGTTGTAGGAAACTAAGCTGCAGGTAAAGTGTGACTAATATATTTCAAAGTAAAATGAGGGTGCTTTCTGAGACAGAGCAGATGTAAATTACATCTTAGCTTGAGATCAGAGATTCTCTACAACATGATTTTGCACTCATAGGCATATGGCTGCACACACAAACACACTCAGGAAGACATTTGGCCTTGTCTCAAAGGTTTTTTGTTTGTTTGTTTTTTTTTTTTCTTGTCACAGTTGAGAAGCAGTTCTTTGCACCTAGCATAAACTATAGCCACTGGTACATTTATATGCTACCATCCGCAAGATGGCCAGTCACAATCAAGTATTGGGCCCAAAATGTCAGTATTGTCAAGGCCCAAAACCCTAGGCTGCAGATTGGATAGGAGCAAGAGTTACCAAATTGAAAAAACTAGAATGCAGCCACGTTGCACAAGGGCCGGAGTGTTTGGTTGCACCAGATATTATTTGGCCACTGAAGGGTTGTGTGTGCAGGGAGGTGGGTTTTTAGAAGGTATTTGTGCCTTCCTTTGTTTTTTCTCCTCAGCACAATGGTCTAAGAATAAATACTCAGTAAATGCACTGGCCATCTGTTTGTGTAGCCATCCCCAAAAGATTAGCTGAGTATCTATTAGGTACCAATCACAGTACAGAATGTCAGATGTGGAGGTGACTTCATGACCATTATCTGGACATAGGTGTAGGCGACAATCACAGTAAGGGGTACAGTGAAAAAACAAAGGAAAAACAGTGAGTGAGTGAGTGAATAGGAGCAAACTCAGCAAGGACGGGAGGATGGAACAACATTTTTGGTAACAGTCACTTAGTTTGGGGAACACAGGAGATGAAGGTCTGCTTCAGGATGTTGAAGCTGGGTAATTAAAAGGGGAAACTGGCCAAATGCAATCTTGTTTGCTGGGAAAACTGTCACATCCAGCTTTGCAACTGTTGAGTTTCATGTGCCGTCCCTGTGAGCTGGAGCGATGGGAGAGTTGAGCTTGGGGAGCATAGAATTATGGGAGCCTTCTGCAGAATGCCCTTCTGCACCTGTGTTCAGGAGCTGTAGGTTTATTCATTCTAATAACACAGATGGAGGTGATCTGCTATGTCCAGGCTGTGTTATTTTCTCAAAGTATTGTGAAAAATGTTCAGAAATCTCCAGGGATTCCTTTTTTTTTCTTCCTCTTTCCTAAATATGAATCTTGTTATGTGGCTTATTAGAAAACTCCCTAGTCAGTCCTGAAATTCTCTGTTGATGACAAGCATCATTCTCAGAAATGGCACTCCCTCTATGATTATGAACATCTATCTCTGCAGTGAATTTTGCCCATGAATGGAAGTGGTTTTTTTTTCTTCTCATCCTCACATAAACACGGGCACATGGCTTTATTTTTTAGAGACTCCCTACACTTCTCTGGTTCACTGTCCCCCACCCTCCACCCCAAGTGCTACAAGAGACCTCCAACTTAGACCAGAGTTGGGACCCAGTAATTCCATCCAGGTGACCCAGGTGGTTGCCAGGGTCATCACCAACTGCTGCCTCTCAGGGCCTGTGTTCATGAGCATCTATAGTATGGAATCCCATCCAGGCCCTTCCGTCTTGGATATGGGCACCTTACCTGCTAGGGATAATGCCCATCCCATGGTCTTCTCTCACTTTTATTTGTTTTCACTTTAATAGAGAGAGAAACAGAGAAAGAGAGAGAGAGAGAGAGAGAGAGAGAGAGAGAGAGAGAGAGAGATGCAGTTAACAGGCAGGACTCAACCAGACCAAAGCTAGCAGCCAGAAACTCAATGTAGGTCTCCCTCGTGGCTACCAGGGACACAGTTACTGTAGCTGTCACCTGCTTTCTCCCAGAGTACATCATCAGGAACCTGGATCAGAGGGGGAAGAAACAATGTTTAAATCAGGCTCTGTTATGGGATGTGGTTACCCCAAACAGCAGCACGACCATTGCAGTAAATGCTGCCCACACCCCTAACCCCTTGGGCTTGTCAAAAGTGATACTGAATCAAAACTTTTGTTCATCAGAAGGAAAGGCTGGTCCCCACATCTGACTCCTCTGGCCACTTCAGGAGATCAGTGTTCTTTCTTATAGCTTCTTGTTTCCTCTGGGATTGCTCCAGTCCCTTAGTGTTGGTTGCAAAACCCCCATGGTTTCCAAAACAGAACAAAAGATACTAACCTACTATCCATTGTCATTTTCCTCTCCCCTGCTGTGCCATGGGAGAGTCCCAGGTAGGATGCTGCCTCCTTGAGAAAGACAAATGTGTAAATGTTGGTTTTCCTGCCTTTTTCCAGACAGCACCCTCTCTGTAATGCACCGGGATGAGTGCAGGCTTTCATTTGAGCTACAACTTGCTCTTTGGGAAGTTTGCATCCACCTTGCTTTGCCTGTTGCCTGTTTCACTAATTTACCAAAGCTGTTTAGAGATACTTCATTTTCTTAACACACAGCACAAGCTGACTCCTGCCTCCTGATGTCAAGAAAGAAATTGATTTGACCTCTGTGATGCCATCTCGTTATTGTTCTGCTAGATTCTTTCTGTGAGAGATGGTTCCTTGGGACAATCAACTTTGCAAAATACTAAAGCATGCAGAGAATCAAATGAGATGACCTGAATTGGAATCTCTCCTGAGGTGGCTAGTGTAAACACTCTGCCCTAGCAGATATTGCTAATCTATCAGCCATTCCCGACTACTGAAACTAAACACGGTCTAAAACTATTTTTTTGGCAGTCAATATCAATCCATTGGAGGTAGCAAATGAGATGATAACTTTCATTATATCACTAGATGGGCTGTAAAATGTACCAAGCACGGTTGGAGTTGATCATCACAGCTCTAATTTTCACTTTTCTGATCTGTGAATTCGGGTGGAGGTGTTAACACTACCTCACAGGGTCCTGGTGCAACTGCTCTAACATCTGAGAAAGCATTTTGGAAATTGTCCTGACATCTTAAAACTGTGGATTTTATTATTAGGATAAACAGCAAAAGGCAAAGAGTCTCTACAAAGTAAGAAAATATTCATAAAATTGATACAACTGTGGCTCAAACTGGGCCCAGAACTTTCAGGTGGCTGCACTGTTTACTTTCTTAGAAGAACACATACTTCTCAGCACTGCGTGTGCAGGATTTGCCACTCCAGGGACTGCAGTTAAGGAGCAGGGCTATCCAAAACATCATTGGAGTATCGGTGCCAGCCCTGAAGAAATGCACAAAATTAGTGCAAAATGAGAGATTTCATGGCAATTTCCTATCAGTGTGACATCCAAGTGTGTGATTAGTGGGCTAGTCCTGCATAAGATATAAAGAACTTCAAATGTAATTCACTCTCCAGATGGTCGCACAGACTAGAGCTGATTCACACCTAAGCCAGGTCTCCCTATATGTGAAGCCTGAGTCCAAACACTTGGGTTATCCTCTGCTGCTTTTCGCAGAGCATTAGTTAAAGAGTTGAATTGGAAGTGGAGCATCTGAGATTGAACCAGCACCAGTATGGAATGCCAGCATTGCAGATACTGGCTTTGCCCACTCTACCATAATATTGGCCCCTGTGATCTTTAGCAATAGAACTAACTAGATCTGATGATTGATTTCTGTAAGCCTTATTTTCCTCACCTATAAAACAGGAATGGGAATCTATCATCCAAATATAAAGGTGGAATGAGGCCATCCATGGGTAGTGGTTTTTCATAGTATCTGGGAAAGGTTAAGGGCATGGTACCCAGCTGGAGGTGGGCAGGGAGGGGTAAAATTAGGAGATGTCTGATTGTGAAACAGAGCAGGATTTGATGCCAAGCTGTGCTGAGCTCTGCCACTTCCCAGAGGGAAGATGTTGAGTAAATTGTTTGAGCTTTGTAAGCCTCAGTTTCCCCTGCTGTGCAATGAGGTTGATAATGATTGCTGATACGAAGATAGTAATAATAGAGGTGATACCAAGCATAGCCATCACTTGATAAGTAGCACCTGAAAATGACAGCTGTGGTTATGATTAGGTATACACTTTAGGAGAAGACTCCAAATTTTCCAGATTTAGGTATCTTTAAAGAATAAAGCCAGAGGGCCCGGCGCGGTGGCGCAAGTGGTTAAAAGTCTTCGCCTTGCACGCCCGGGATCCCATATGGGCGCCGGTTCTAATCCCGGCAGCCCCGCTTCCCTTCCAGCTCCCTGCCTGTGGCCTGGGAAAGCAGTCGAGGACGGCCCAAAGCCTTGGGAACCTGCACCCGCGTGGGAGACCCTGAAGAGGCTCCTGGCTTCAGATCGGCATAGCATCGGCCGTTGCGCTCACTTGGGGAGTGAATCATCAGACGGAAGATCTTCCTCTCTGTCTCTCCTCTCTGTATATCCGCCTTTCCAATAAAAAAATAATAAAAATAAATCTTTCAAAAAAAAAAGAATAAAGCCAGAAAAAACTTTTCCTGGATTTAAAGTATGCATTCTTTTCTAGTATCTTGAGATGAAATGGTAAATCATTTTTAAAAGGTATCATTTATGGAAGACTGCAATAATGACTAATATGAGAAGATGCAGGCTTTCATTATCCAATACACTTTAGTAAGGGCATATGGTTTGTTTTTTTTTTTTTTTTTGCTTTTAATATGATGACTAAATTAGGGAATTCATCATCTCCTGAATATATTTGTAGTTATAAATTTGGTCAGATAAAGAAGATTAACATTAATCTGAAGGATGCTTATGCATCCTTTACTCTCCTTGCCTCATCTGGCAAAAGGAGGCAAGTGGGTTGAGCCTGTTCGTTTGAGTGAAGCCTTTCCCATTTAATCTTGGAATCAGAGTCCCCAAGGAAAGCATGCCTGCATTCTCATAGAATATATGTTCAAATTGGCCATCGATTCCTATTTTTTCTGCCTGCCAGTTGGGACTTCCAACCCTTTCTTTCTAATCATAGTGCCCTAGTTCTGCTGGATGGCCATCTCTCCTATACAAATGCTTCATATGGTTTTGAGCGCTCGTCCAGGCAAAATTGTCTAGCTATTAGGATGGGGATGTGTCCAGGTCTGACTGATCAACCTTGGCTGCAGAATTGGAGTGAGGACTGATCCAAAAGAGCCACTCACAGTCTTACCCTACACTTTCATACCCAAGCAATTGGAATGGGAATTTTTTTTCTTCCCCTTCAGTCTAAGTATGCTAAGCTTGGATGATTTAAGTGTTGAAATGGCCAAAATTCTACTTGCCTCTAGGTTCCCCATACAAAGAAGTACAGGAAATTGGCCCAGTACCCATAGAAAAGAGTTATGAGAGAAAGAACATTTTGGGACTTCATTTTGCACTTACATAAGCTTTTGAGTTCAGATTCTCTGTAATGTTGGTTGCAACTGAATAAAATGTTGGTTGTTCTGTGTTGCTATCAGAGAAATGCACTCTGAACCATATGGTGATAGATGGCCATAAACTGACTTTTGTAATAAAGCAATACCGTTAGGACGGCAAGATTCAGGACCTCATTCCTGCTTTACATTATCAAAGAATACTTGCGTTTGCTTTTTTTTTAAGTTTTAACTTTCCAAAAGTTATAAATTCTTATTTACTTATTGTTTGAAAATTTTAAATTATTCTTGTTTAATTTGAGAGGTACAGAGACTGAGTGCTCCCTTCTGCTGATTTCACAGTAGCCAAGGATAGTGTGAGATTACAGCCAGCAGCAAGGAGTGCAATCTCTGTCTCCCCCAAAAGGTGAAGATAGCCAAGCCAAGCTATGTGAGCCATCATCTTTGGGAGGCACTGGGAGGAGGCCGACGTCTAGAGCTGGAACAGGAAAGCAGACAGGATGCACCAATGTGGGGCACAAGCACTCCACTGCTAAGGGAAGTGCCTGTTCTTTTAAGCTAGCTTTCTTCTTTTTATCAGTCCATTGATAAAGAGCCATTCTTTCTTTTGTATCTATTTATCCCCCATTATCACTGTGAGACATATACTGATAGTGTCATGATGCAAACGTATTTTTTTTGTTGTTGTTGTTGTTGTTCTGTATCGAAATGGCTTAGGAACCAACAACATGAACCCTTCTGCTTTAGAACCCAAGGCACATGGGTGTAGAGAGGATTGGCATTTTTGCTGCAACTGTGCTGCAGAGAAGCAGGGTTATTTGATGAGTATTTTTCTATTTGTTAAGAAGTTGTTTTTAATTTTTAACATATCTCTTCTGATAGGACCATGTTCAGTTTATTATTTTTAAAGATGCATATATTTATTTAAAGACAGAGTGGGGAAGAGGTAGAAACAGAGATCGTCCATTTGTTGGACTCTCCAAATGGCTGCCACAACCAGGATTGGATCAGGCTAAAGCAGGGAACCGGGGACTTCTAGATCTCCCAAGTGGGTGGTAGATGCTGCTAGGATACTGTATCAGTATCTGCAGTATCTGATAGGATCCGATATCACATACAGCAGTTTAGCCCACTATAGCACAACTCGGGCCCCTTTAATCAGCGTTCTAGTCAGTCACAATGAGAGGTTATTTCTAAAAAAGGTTTTTACTGCAGCTCATTTACTCAACCTAAAGGAAACTTAACTAAGAGGAACCATGTTGCATCTTCCCTAAGACAACCACTAGCTGTTTTATGACCTCTTTCTTTAGATTTTTATGAAGTTCAGTGTATTTGACTCTCCACAACAGGTGTATCTCCAGACTTGCCATGATGAGCTCATGTCCTGGGGTCTGAGATATCAGGCAAATGATATCTACAGACTTAGAGTAAAACTCTCAAATCTGCAGGGTATATGACATGGGGTGTTTGTCTTGAAGTTTAGTTCCAATTTTGAATTATGTAATAATTTCCTTTTGGCTGAGCCACATTGCCAAGTTGTTGCCCTGGATAAGATGATCACAAAATTAAAAAAAAAAAAAAAAAACAAATTGCACAAGATAAAACAAATTGCAGGAAGGCAAATGAAGTAACCAATACAATGATGGATTTAGAATTCAGGTGAGAGAATCCTTCTCATTTATGAGGATGGGGACGATGAGAAATTTAAAAGGGAAGCAATTTCTGCCTTAATAAATGAAATTTTATTTATTACTTGATTACTTGTTCTGCAGTAAATTCCCCTTGCTGTAATGTTGAAAATGAATGTGGTTATTACTTATGTTTTGATCTTGCATGGCCTCAGAAACTTCTTAGAAATCATACTTTTCTGGTTCAGACAGAAAATAAGTCCATATTTTGGTACAGGAAGGGCCAACTACACAACAGAGAACGTGGGTAGTCTTTATAAAATGCCATTTAGTGACTCATTCTCTTAGGAGGTTCAGAGTGGTTCTGCTGATTATTAAGATAATTAGAGCCATCAGATTTTGCCATAGTTTGCTCTGATGGTATAATTTGTGATCTTTTAAGTAATTAGATGCTATTTTTATGATGCGTCACATTAATGAAGTTCACAAGCCTCATGTATGTCATAGGCAAAAAGGAAAAGAGATGAATCTGTTTGTTGCTGGTTTTCCATTGAAGTGGAAGTGATTGGACCTAGTGTGATAGCCTAGCAGCTAAATCCTCACCTTGCATGTACCAGGATCCCATATGGGCACCAGTTGAATTCCAGCTGTTCCACTTCCCATCCAGATCCCTGCTTGAGGCCTAGAAAAGCAGTAAAGAACAGCCCCAAAGCCTTGGGACCCTGCACCTGTGTGGGAGATCCAGAGGAGACTCTAGGCTTTGGATTGGCTCAGCTCCAGCAATTGGCACCTGGGGAGTGAACCAGAGGATAGAAGATTTTTCTCTCTCTCTCCTTCTCTTTATAAATCTGCCTTTCCAGTGAAAATAAATCTTAGAAGAAGAAGAAGTTGAAGTGATTCTGTGATTCCTTCTGATGCTCTTTCTTCCTTTCCTTTCCCTTCCCAGGACATGTTCTACCTTTCTCTCTTTCATATTGCATCAGCAAGTTCATATCCTCAAGAAGGATCCCATTTACCTGCCACCAAAATCATTCACATCATCTTTTGCTTTTTCTCTTGCCTGAAAAATTACAACTTTCTTCTCACCAAGCTGCTGTTGATGCATTGTCTTGTTTCTGTTCACAGATACCTCCAGCTTGTTTGTGCTTTGGGGTTTTTGTCTTGCACGCCTCAGGGGCCCGAGGTGTTTGTCTCCTGGAGCTCAGTGGCTGACTGCTCCCCCTTGTCCATGTGTCAGCTTGGATTCCAACCACTCAGCCATGTTCTTCCTGGCATCTGTGTAAGAAAGGAATCCAATTTCACACGTGCCATCCCATTGGCATAGTTTCTTGTCTCTAAACCATTTATGATTTTCTGAGATTATTATCATTATCTCACTTATTTAAGGGGTCTTGCCTGTGCCTAATAAACATAAAATGAGTGAATGTAACATCGCCCAAGCAGAATACTTTTCCCTATGTCACCTGTTACTGAACCTAGAATAGAAAACAGTAACTCTTATAAGCAAAAATATCTCCGTTTTTATCCCAAATTTTTACTACAAGAGAGATAAGCATTCTCAACCAAAGCACAAATGCAGTGCAAAAGGGAGAGCAAGGTTTGTTTGAGAGAGGAAATACACAAACATATGTGAGTGTGAGTCATCGCCCCCATGGGAAGATACTCACTATGAGAGGGCCAGAAAAGTGTCCATTTGGAGAAAACATACAGGAGGGCACAGACCCTTACGTAGGCTTAGAAGCCAAAAACCAAAACAATGTATTCTTACATGCAATAACTATCTTTATGGGGGTAGAGGATGGTGCCAAAATTGAATGTGCAAGGAAGGAATTCTCTCCGTGGGTTGAGTGTGCATGGAGTTGCCTGGGAATTTCATGGCATTTTTGCAGTGAGCTTACTTATCTTATGTGCCTTGTCTTCCTTTCTGGTCTCAAATAAAACACAGTCGCATTATGAGAAAATGTGCTATGAATTGACAAATACGGTTTGGGGTTACAATGCAGGACCCGAGGCAGAAACCTCTATCACCTATGCCTGCCCCTTCTTCCTGCCTAGCGCCACCATGTCAGCACCTCTCTGGATGTAAAGAGAGGAGACATCATCTTGATCTCTCTCTCCCTGACCTTACCCAAGCCTGGGCTCTTTCACACACCCTTGGACTCAATGATTGTAGTTTGAGCACCACAGCCTTGGACCATTAGCTGTGGCCATAAAGAAATAGCTTGGCCCATTTCCCCACATTGTCCATGGCAGTCCAAAGTTTGGCTGGCAGTCCCCCTTGTGAATCCTGCCTTTTTTTGTCTTTGTACAGGAGTCGTGAGTAGGAGGTAAGGGGCAAAAGCATTGTGTGAGTGAGTGAATGGGTCTCAACAAAAGCCCTGACGCCTTTCAAGTCCTGCGGAGGCTCCGGCCTGAAATCGCATTTGATACTCCATTATATCCCAGGCCTCACTTCCAAGAGGGGGTCATTATTTCTGCCTGTAATCCGACATAAAGGCTTCCCATTTGTCAGTTACATCAAGCAATAGAACACACATCTCCGCATCAGACATTGGGATTAGCGCTGACAAGGCTTATGTTAAAATGTTCTACCCAGCAGCATCTGTACACCGAAGTGAATAGCTAACGTGCCCTGGCACAATGATTCTTTCTTCGTGGGGAGCTGGATTTATGTTTAAATACTATTAACTTTTTTTTTTTACTCTGACAGCTGTGGTTTAAAAGAACCATATCTAAATGTAGGAGTGAATACATTTCTGTAATAAGTGTAAGGCCATGTTATTAATTTTTTATGCTTTTAATTTTGATATCCCAACTCTCTAGTTTCGAGAATGTCATTTCTTCCTCAATTAAATTTTTCTTCTTCCACCACCACCCCTCCCCATTTTCAAATGAAATTGAAATTGTACTGATAAGATGGAGTATAGTTTTGGAGATGGGGAGCTGTCAGGGCAGCAGTCAGAAATGGTCGGTTTTCAATTGCAGTGGTGCATCGGCCATTAATTAGCAATGATAGTAGTGGTGATACAACTCATTAGGAGCCTGAAGCTCAGGCCCCGGGAGGGGCAGCACTGATGATTCAGGAATTGCTCTGGAGATTCCAGGAGAGTAGAAGGATCAGGACTCCCTTCTAAATGAGCAGCGGCCTGGAGTGCTTGTTTTTCTTTCCTTCATTCTTAAGAGGCCTGCTGTGGACGGGGTGGTTAAGCCCTAGTGCCCTGCTGTTTTCCCCAAATGACCAGGAAGCACCTGTTAAAGGGTCATGATGTGTGCAAAGAAGAATACACATGTGCTGCAGCGTAGGGAATACACGGCAATGGGTGAAATGGAGACTTTGCAAGTCAGCTTGATCTACCAGGTCACCAGGCAGAGCTGCATACCGTGCACTGTGTTGGGGAGTTGTGCTGCAGTCAGCCCCACTACTGAAACAGTGAAAGTTTCTGTGTAGGTTGGCTGGGCTGGCTCCCTTCTTCCCCTCCCTCCCTCTTTTCCTCTCTTTCTCCCCCTCTCATCATCATCATCATCATCACCATCATCATCTCTCTGTGTGTCTGAAATAATTATACACATACTCACGTCATAGTTGGGAGTGGTGAGGTAGATGATGGCATTGAATTAGAGTCTAATACTGACCCAGGCTTGCAAGTGTCTGTTCTTGAGAGGACGCCACAAAAAGCACCATTGTGTCATGGCACAGCAGTGTAGCAGCCTAATCTTCTGCCTGTGCTACTGGCATCATATATGAGTGCTGGTTCATGTACTGGCTGCTTCACTTTCCAATCCAGCTCCCTGTGAATGGCCTGGGAAAGCAGCAGAGGATGGCCCAGGTCCTTGATCCCCTGCACCCACATGGAACATGAAAAGAAACTTCTGGCTTCAGTTGGCTCAACCCTGCAGCTGTTGTGGCCCTTTTGGGAGTGAACCAGTAGATGGAAGCTCACTTGCTTGCTGTCTCTCCACCTCTCTCTCTCTCCTTCCCTTCTCTGTAACTCTGCCTGTCAAATAGATAAAAATAAACAAATACATTTTTGTAAAAACCACAAAAAATAAGCAAATAAATAAATAAATAAAAAGGCACTTTAAGCATACTGCCCATAATTTGCCCTTCTCCTTTTGGTAGCAGTCATTACCAGGGACTACTCAAAGTGGGTGACCAAGTACCCAGGGTACCCTGCTGCTTTCCTGGAGTAACTCTAAGATACACCTTCCCTTTCTTCCCAGTGGAACTGAAGCACAGAATTCACCTTGATCACATACTTTGGAACCTTTTCCTTCTCCTGTCTCGCTCCCACACTCCCTGCTGGTGGTTTCTGGAATCTCCTGCTCAGCCAGAGACTTGTCCAAAGGGATTACATTAGAGGAACCCAGCCTGAAAAAGGGACAACTCGTTTACCCTGCAGTGATCCCACGAGTCAGGGCTTGGAACCTTCCCCTGCCTGCTGCTCTGCAAACAGGATGCTAAGAGAAAGGATGACATTTGACACAGGCAACTCACAAGAACTCCATGTGAATCTTGACATTGCTGTTTACTTTGTGAAATGTCCCTCTGTCAGTCACCATGTCTGCAGCTGACTGAACACATGGCAGCACCAGTTGCAGTTTTGTTTTTCAAGATACTTCCTGATCATTCAGAATTCTTTGTTCACATTCATCATTACTTAGATCCATTGCTTTCTTTACACAATCCTTGGATTAAAAGCACTGTAAGACACAACGATGACCATAATTGTGAGTTACTGTTTTCTAAATGAATATTGTATTTTATGTTCATCAAGTTCATAATTCTTTCTCCAACTCTATTGTTTATTATTTGACTTGCCTGCGTTAAAAAAATATTGGCTAGAGAGATGAATGAAAATTGTAATTATGAAAACAGACCTCTTGCACTTCATGGAAATTCACGTGGCGCTATTTGGGAAAGGTGATGAATGTGGCTTTCAGTAGGATATCTGCATAAATTATGATTGATTTACAATTCATCGCCTTCCTTTTCTTGCTCCTCCTCATTGAAGAGGCCTCATTTGTGCATTATCAAAAAGGGAATATTTTTAGGGATGTGATTATTCTGCAAAAGTGCTAATAATGATGGGGAAGCTTTTTAAGAAGATGTACCCAAAGTGGAAGTTTCTGCAGTTTAAAAAATAGCATTTTGAAGGTTTGCACTGAGCCTTCCCCACTGAGCCATCACCTGCCTTCCTGGATACCTGAAAAGAAATGCCTCCCCGTGAGACTCTTTCACGTTTAGTTTTGGCCTCAAGCTCTAGGGTGCAGCAGTGAGATGCAAAAGTGCTTCCAGTGCTGTATGTTCCAACCAGGATCACGGATTAAGCAATCTTCCTCTCCCTTTTCATCTTTGCATGTGACTATGGCATCCATAGTTGTGTGGAATATATGTTCTTGAGCGTTGGCTATCTTTGAAAAACACTGCCTTTACCCCATGCCACCGCCCCTGCTTTCTCATTTCCATGTGCTTGTGTTAACTCCAACTTGCACCAAGAGTCCACCCCTGTCACCCTAAGGGCCAAATTCTGCTTTAACTTTTGTTACCCAATGCCATAAAGCCTTCTCCACTAAAATTCACCCTCTGTTCTCAGCAAACCCAGGCAGAGGGCTGAATAGACTGTGATAGAAGAAAAATGGTCTTTGCAGTTCTAAAGATGTGTGGTCTTATCTTGAATGCTGCTATTTAGAAGCTGCAGGCTCATTATTGGAGCTTCCTAGGTTGCCATTTTTGTACCTAATAAATACTTCTTGATTCAGAGAGCAAGCTCAGGAATGAATGTTCTCTCTTTTTTTGTCTCATCCTCTGAAGTCTCCTCACATTATGTCTGCCACTCTCTTGTGGCTTCTTATTCTTCTCTACCATGAATTAGATCTATTGATGTATGTGTCTTATCTCATTTTTCACATGAAGCCAATCTCTGCGTGTGCTCTCTAGACAGCGCTTTGCTCACCTGGCTCTGTCTGCTCAGCATCCACACAGTTACCATGAAGTCAAATTTGCAAGCAGGGTAGGCACCTGTGCCTATCCCTCCAATTTTGATGAGTCCATGTGAGTGGTATTGGTGGTTGTCTTGAAATAATGGAAGGGTTGTGTTACTCCAAACATCTAGAAATTGAACAAACCTTTCCCTAACACCCTTCTTTTCCTGCAGCTTCTATGCCCAAAGCAATTGTTGGCCTTCTTGCATGCACGCTCCCTATCTGGCAATTAGGATTTTTTTTTTAGACATGTTGTCATCCTCCCCTCTTGCCTTTATACTGAATCATCTTTTTCTTAAGAGAAGCCAAGGCTCTCTGCTGGCCACTGACTTTTGGTATCCTTGCACATCCGTTCTTCCCAAGAAAGGATCTGTTTTAGGTTATGGACATCTTAGAAAGCAAGAAGGACTTCTGACCATGCATGCCATAACTTTTCCCCTGAAACTCATGCCTTCTCTTCTTGTCAGCGTTTGGCACTTTTAGAAGTTCTCACTTTGAAATCGTTTCAAAATGAGGGGAATATCGGCAAAAGTTTTGTGTCCTTTTAGTCAAATGGACCGACTTTCAACAGTTGAACACATGTATTCGCATGTATTCATCTTTCAGATGGGAAGTCTTCTTTTTGTGATGCAATGCCTTAGCACCCTTCAAGCGTTTCCCCTTTACCTACCATGACCCTCTTCTCATATCTGTTACAGAAACTCTCCCAATTGGGAGGCAGCACATATATAGCACTACCACAGAATCCACAGTCTCTATTCATCTTTGGACCATGTGCTAATGGTCAGTGTCTATCCTATTCCAGGATCCTGTCTAGGGCCATGGTGTTGTCCATCTATTTCTTTCCTTCTGGAATAATTTCTTTCGTGTGTGTGTGTGTGTGTGTTAAAGAATATAAGTGGTTTTGTTTTGCTTTTTTTTTTCATGTAGTACAGTCCTCTCCCTGGATCATTCAGGATTTCCTCATGCTTAGCTCCAAGTCACACATTCTTTCCCATGTTCTCGGCTGAGCTGTTTGAGGATGCCAGACCCTAGGGACAGTTTCACTGACCATCTCCCATCCCTTGGTGGAAGTTGATGTTGCCCAGGTTTCTTTATCATTCTTTGAGCAGTCCTTTACATCCCGACGTGAACTAAGATGGTCCAGGCTCAGCCTCTATCTTGTTCACCCAGTCTTGCCTCAGACCTGTCTACGTCATCCCTGCTTGCTTTCTGCGAGGTATGATTTGGGTATCTCAAGTCTGGGTGACCAGTGTATACAATACTCCTACATTCTTGTTGTTATAGAAATACTTGATTTAAAGAGCTAGGGAACAAAGGATACTTCATAAAGTCTGTGGGAAATGAATTTAAAAGATTATTTTATTGCAAAAATGTTGAAATCAATGTTTAGTTATTTTTTTCTTTTTTTTTTCTTCTTTTTTTTTTATTGTTGCTTACATTATATTATGTAGTACAGTTTTATAGGCGCTGGGGATCCCCCCCACCCCTCCCATACCCCTCCCCCCATGGTGGATTCCTCCACCTTGTTGCATAACCATAGTTCAAGTTCAGTTGAGATTCATTGCTTGCAAACACATGCCTAGCATAAAGTTCAGCGTCTTATTGTCCAGATAAGTTCAGTGGCCTCTTGGGGAGACCTTCTATGGTCTGAAGATAGGTCTAACAGAGTAAAGATCCAGTCAGTTAAAAGCCCCAACAAGGCCTCAGTATCATTATACAACATTGTGGAATTAATTGACATAGTATTGGGTAAACAATATGTTAAAAATAATGCAAGTTCCATTCTTCGAAACATCTGGGTTGAGACAGTATCAATGACAGGTTCAAAAAATAACAAACAACCAAACAAAAAATTACAGGTTAAATCAAGGCAAACATGTGGTATCTAATCTTTTGGGATTCGCTCATTTCCCTTAGCATTATAGTTTCCAGTTGTGCCCATTTAGCCACAAAGAACTGCATTTTGTTTTTTTTTAATAGCTGAGTAGTATTCCATGGAGTAGATGAACCAAAGCTTTCTTATCCAATCTTCTGCTGATGGGCATTTCGGTTGCTTCCATGTTTTCGCAATTACTGATTGTGCTGCAATGAACATAGGGATGCATGTTGGTTTGTTGTAAAACAGGTGTTTTGGATATATTCCTAGGAGTGCTATTGCTGGGTCATATGGTATGCAGATTTTGAGTTGTTTGAGTGTTCTCCAGACTGATTTCCATAAAGGCTGTACCAATTTGCAGCTCCACCAGCAGTGGAGTAGGGTTCCCTTTTCCCACATCCTCGCCAGCAAGCGTCGTTGGTGTTCTTGTTTATGTGGGCCAATCTTACTGGTGTTAGGTGGTACCTCATCGATGTTTTAATTTGGATTTCCCTTATTGCTAGGGAGCTGGAACATTTTTTCATATGTTTGTTTGCCATTTGGACTTGTTCCTTTGTGAAATGTTTGCCCATTTCCCGTGCCCATTTCTTGAGTGGCTTGTTTGTTTTGGTTTTTTGGTTGTTTTGAAGTTCTTTGTATATCCTGGAAATTAGCCCCCTATCGCCTATATCGTGTGCAAAGATCTTCTCCCACTCTGTGGGTTGCTTTTTTACTTTGTTGATTGTTTCCCTTGCTGTACAGAAGCTTCTTAGTTTGATGAGGTCCCATTTGTTTATTCTGTTCTAGTTATTTTTTTCATAACATACATTTTCCAGGAACAGTTTAAAGACCCTTCAAATGTGCCTATACATTTTCATACTTATTTTTTAAAGGTTTATTTATTTATTTTTTTACTGGAAATGTGGATGTACAGAGGTGAAGATAGAGACAAAGATCTTCTCTCCGATGGTTCATTCCTTAAGTGTCCAGGGCTGAGCCAATCCAAACCTAGGGGCCAGGAGCCTCGAGCCTCCTCCAGGTCTCCCACCTGGATTCAGGGTCCCGATGCTTTGGGCTGGGCTGTCCTCCACTGCTTTCCCAGGCCACAAGCAGGGAGCTGGATGGGAAGTGGAGCAGCCAGGACACAAAAATGGTGCCCATATGGGATCCTGGTTTATGCAAGGCAAGGATTTAGCCACTGAGCTGTGGGGCTGGGCCCCACACATTTTCATTTTTATATTTCTGTGTATATATATTTTTTTACACATGTGCTCTATGAATTTGTCCTCGTGTTTCCAATTCCAATTCTGATTCTGTGTTCTCCATCTACCAATACTTTCTCATGCAGTGAGAAACTTGAGTCTTAATACCTTCCCTGTATGTCAATATACTCTCTTGCTCAATATCTTCTCCATCTACTATCTTATGCCCTTCATGTTTTCTTGCTTGTCTTCTTACGCTGGATACACCACTGTGCCCAACTTGTTTTGGACAGCTCCTCTCCACTCTGCCCCTCTCTCCATCAGCCTCCTCAAACGCCCAGCTGTCTCTCTGTAAGGGAAGGGGTCAGGAAGGGGCAGATAGAGAAAGCAAGGCAGAGTACCATTTACTCCTTTATATGGATGGGTGTCTTTAGTGGACGCCTATTTGCCTATTTTTATTCGCTCTACTTTACCCCACATCTCTGCTTGGATACATGTATGTGTAATAACAAAAATAATTTTGTAATCTTAAGCTCAGCCCACTGGGCAAGGCACTAGGACTCTAGAGAAAAGTAGAGAATACTTCAGGCATTGATGCTAGGGCTCCAGCAGGTGGCGCCCAAAGGTTCAGCTCAAAATGCTCTTCGGCTTCCTCCATACCTTCTTGCCATCTGGTTTTCTCTTTAAAAATATATTAACATTCACAGTTTCTACTATTGCTGCAGACATAGATGGTGAGAAACATATTCTTGTTGTTTTCATTCCCAAGGTACCATCAGTACAAAGACACACATCAAGCCTCTTAAGATACAAAAACAGCACCACGCACAGCATAGTAATAGAAGATGCCACTGTGTACTCCGCATCCTGGGTGGTGTTTTCACACTCAGAGGGCAAACTGGCTCTTGCATCTTCGTTAGTTCTCCATGTCTAATCGATAGGCAAGCTTCTCTTGGGGGAAAATGGAGTGGAACAGCGTGTCTCCCCTACTGATGTTTCAGGCCAGCGGAGTCGACAGACCTTGCAAGCTGCCTGCCACTCACCTCTTCCCCAGTGGAAAACTCGTGTTCGTGTTATTTTTCCCAAGTTGCTTCTGTGTGTAAATAATCTTGTCCTACGAAAATAAGAAATGGATTAATGACAACGTTCTCGATAACCTTAATGGAATAAAACCACAAGCCCTACCTAAGATAAATTACCATAAATCTCACATCTCAGAAATCTGAAAGCAGGCAGGAAGGTGGCCAGAATTTTAAACAAAGCAAAGTCTTGTGGCCTGGAATCAGGCAGGAGTGGAGGGAGTCCCATGACACATCAGATCTTGTTAGTGCTCAGGCTTTCCCACACAGACATGGAAAGATGACAGTGTCACTCACCTGCCCTCCTAAGCCTTTGGCGTTGGAAACGACGCCATGAAATCTCACCTGTCACACATCAGAACGCAACCTGAAAACTATCTGGCCCCCGACCACAAACACATGCCACGCCCTGGGGAAGGGAGTGGAGGGCCCCTCGGAGGAAGCTTGCACTCCCCAAAAGCAGCTGCAAAGGTTGCCCCTGCATGGGAGGGCCCACTGCCTGCTCTTGTTTAGAGGCTGTGTGGGTGCTTAGAGGAACTTGACCTCTCTCATGCTGGTCATGCTGGATGCATTGCTGATATTTGTCTTGCCTCAGTTTCTGTGTTCCTTCATTGAGGATTCTCTCATTCTCTCTCTCTCTCTCTCTCTCTCTCTCTCTCTCTGTCTGTCTCAGTAACTATGAGGATTCAAGAAAGCATATTTCAAAAATACCCACTCAAGGAAGGAAAGGCTGAATCAATAGAAACTGCCCCACTTTCTTGCTTGTTGCCGCTTCCTCAGTCATTCTCATGGAATTAGGCAGATATTATAAAAAGCTCTTTTGCAGAGACAGGAAGCAAGTCTCAGAGAAATTAGGTAACGTGTGTGTATACCACAGCTGGGAAAATTGCCCATCTGAAGCCAGTGTGCTCTGTGTGTAAGGCTATGCCGCCATGTGCATGTGGGAATTCAAGTTTCTTAGAAATTACAATCGAGAAGATACTGCTAAGAATGATACACACCTGTATTCACCAGTGAAATGGAACTGTGATTTTCCTCTGTCATATGTTTTTTTTTTGTCTGGAATTGGTAGCAGGGCTATCTTGACCTTGTAGAATCAGTTGTAATTCTTTCTTCTGTCATTTGGAAAAAAAAAAATTTGCAGAAAATTGGAATGATCTTTTCCGTGAATGTTTGGAAAGGCTTGCCTGTGAAACCACCTGAACTGGTGTTTTCCTTCCCAGCGTCATTTTTAATAGCTCCCTCTATTTCTTTAATAATTCTCAAACTTTAAAGGCTTTTTGTCATTTATTCTGTATGTTACAGCAAGATGAATTTCTAGATACTTCTCATCTGTTTAAAATGTAAACACATACTTACTGCTAAGTCATTTATTACTTTAGGTGTGTTAATATCAGCTTTTTCATTCCAGACTCTGCCTTTTCTCCTTTTTGTCAGTCTTGCCAAAAGGCTTGTGTATTTTCTACATCTTACCAAATTTGCATTTTTCAAACTTTTTGATCTTGGTTAGCAAGTGATTCTTTCCAATTTCATCAATGTTTGCTCTTGTGCTTACTATGTTTCTCTCTTTTTTTTTCATCACTCAATTCTGTTGTGGTAATGAAACTATTTTCTTACTTTATGTTTACGTGAAAGGCAGAGTGAGAAGGAGAAACAGAGACTAGGGGGCTTTCATTTTGCTTAACTTCCCAAATGACTACAAACAGCCAATAGTGATCAAATGAGGAGGGTCCAGGAGGGAATAGGGAAGGTATTGTCCAGGTCATAAGTTTAACATTCATATGTACATACACATATTAACTCTCATGTACTCGTTTCACTAAAAAATTACATCAAGGTTTTTTCAGAACTAACAGTGGGAAACTGCTTTGTACGTCTCAGTGGCCATTATAATTGTTAATGAAACCTCACCAGCAGGTGAATATTTTACTGTGCTTTTCATGATGCTTGTAGATCTGAGGGCTGAGCTTGGCTTTGGTGGGCATGGTTAGGATCACTGGGTGCGTTTTAGTGAAGGGCGCACTGAAAGCTTTCTGAGTATCTGCTGCACAGTTCTGCAAGGCGTGCTAGAGTTCTGGGCTAGTACACACGCTCTAACACAGCCCTCTGGCCCCTTCCATGGATGGCTTACTTGATACGACTGAGCTACCTAGACTTCTTGGCCTCATCTTTGAAGGCATCAGAGGCCTCAGGGCACCCAGCCCCTCCTGGCCTACCTTCTACAAACGCTGTTTAGATGGAACGTAGATTTTCCTGGACCCGTGTTCACACCCCAGCTCTTCATTGTACTAGCTTTGCCTTTTTGGGTCAACAAGTCCCTATCCCCAGGTTTCTATTAAAAATAATAAAATAAAATAAAATAAAATAAAATAAAATAAAATAAAATAAAATAAAATAAAATAAAATAAAATCACCAAGACTGTAAAATCAGGTCTGGATTATCCTCCAAGGCTTGAGGAAACGGCTCTCACTATGAAAGAGAGGGAACCAGAATTGCTTCATGTATGATGCCTGTACCTAGCTTCCCGGGGACAGTGTGCACTGAGACTTTATGGGGCGAATTAGTGACCAAATGGATGAGTAGGATGCTCTGTGGAAATACTGATGGGGAGCTTGGCCCCTGTGCCCTCTATTTCCTGTCCTTTAGCAGGTACTAGTGAGCACATCAGGTGCGTTTCTTCTCCGGAGCCCCAGTTGTTTAAAAGATGTATCTGTGCTCAGTGACACATGTGGCAGATATAAATTCATGGGTTCTTCCCCCTGGAAAGCTTCAGGGTGAGTTGTGCAGTGGGGACCCTTTAAAGCATCAGCACTGAAGAGCCAAGATTGATTTCCTTTCCCACTTTCTCCTTTCACACACCTCTGGCTTCTGGGGATTTCCTCCGAGGGTAGGGCTAATGACTTTTGATAGCAGTTGAAGCAAAGCTAATTAATTTACTGCACAATTTTCATGTCCTCGAGCTACCCAATTGTTCGAATGATTTGTTGTGAGTTTTTTGCGTTTGGGTTTAGTCTGGCTTTGGGTGCTCTAGGAAGCCGTTATTCGTTTTTCCTTTCCATGTTGGCTTCTTGAGCTCCTGATGACTCTATCTCCTGTGCTGGATTTCAGATGCGGCAGGCATGTGGGATTACAGGGAAGGTGAGTTGAGATCCCAAGGCTTTCTTGCTTTTCCTAATGCATCGTCATACCATTTAGGGATTTCAGTGTCTCAGTAAACGTACTTGTATCTTTATATTTCATGGGAGTTAGGCAACTGATTTTAGTAGTTCAAACGGAATATAGGAAGAAAGGGATCTTTGTGTGTGTCTCTTCCTTCCCACCTTTTCCCCTCTCACGCACACTAGAATATGGTGAAAATTAAAAAAAGAAAACCTGTGAGTTATTCAACCCCGATTTGAAGCATCATCCCTTCTAAATTATATTAAAGATTTAGTCCATTTACATTACAATTTGCATTTTACATTTAGATGAATTAAAAGGATTTTTGATAGGCTAAAGATTAAGCTGCGTTTTCTGATAGTGTGGTTTTATTTAACATTCATAGAAAATGCAACTCATATGATTGAGAAAAGAAGAGAAAGCTAAAATGGTAAAGATGTGGACTAAGGCTGTTGCCTGAATTTGGTATGAATTCAAGACCTGAAGTTGATACTGACTCTGTGTGCACTGTTTGAGTCTCAGGGACCTCAAACATAAAGTGAGGATCACAATCATTTCTACATTTGGTCTTAGACAAAAGGCCGGGAAACAATGGTAATATTTCTAAAAGCCAATTTTAGGAGGTTGGTGTGTGCCACAGTAGGTTTAGCCAATGAAGGCACACTGGCATATCATAGGTGTACTTATTTGTGCCATGAAGCTCCCCACCAGTGCTCCTGGGAAAGCAGCAGCAGATGGCCCCAGGACTTGTGTTCCCGTCACCCATGTGAGAAAGCTAGGCAGGGTTCCAGGCTGAAGATTTTGTTCTGGGCCAGTCTTGGCAGTTGTAGTTACAGGGGGAGAATAAACCTAGAAGATGAGTGATAGATTGATCTCTTTATCTCCCCCTCCATATCTGGCTTTTTAAGCAAGTAAATCAAAAGATAAGTCTTTTTAAAAGGTTTTAATGAAAAAAAATGAATGTTTAAGGGTTAAGTCACCTGTGAAACCTATCAAACTACCTAAATTTTTTCCCTGGCTCCAGCTCCTGATTACTGCTAATGATGACACTGGGAGGCTGCAGCGATAGCTTTAATGGCTGAGTTTCTGCCACCCAAGTGGAAGACCTGCATAGCCTTCTGTGTTCCCCGCTCCCTTGGGGCTTGAAGTAATGGATGGGAGTGTTCTCTCTCTCTTTCTCTCTCTCTCCCCCTCTCACCCTCCCTCAGAGGGCAGTGTGGGATGGACCAAAGTCTTGGGACCCTGCAGCCACATAGGAGACCAGGAGGAAGTCCCCAACTCCTGGCTTTGGATTGGCTCAGCTCCAGCTGTTGTGGTCACTTGGGGAGTGAACCAGTTGACAAAGGATCTTTCTCTCTGTCTCTCCTTCTCTCTGTTAATCTGCCTTTCCAATAAAAAAATGGGTGAATATTGTAGAAGATAAAATAAACCAAATCTTGAAGGTGGACATTGTAGCACAGTGGTTAGGCTATTACATAGGAGTCCTGCTTCCCAAATTAGGGTGTGTGGGTTCAAGCCCTGGCTCTGCTTCAATATTGCTTCTTGCTGATGTGCACCCTGGTGGGCAGCAGGTAGAGAGTCAAGCATTTGTACTCTTGCCAAAAAATGGAGTTATGGGCTCCTGGCCTCAGACAAGTGCAGACAGGCACTCGCTTGCATTCAGTCTCTAGCTCCTTCCTTCCTCTCTCCATCCATCCCTCCATCTCAAGTTAATAAAAATATGTAAAACATGAAAAGGGTCTTGGATTTATTTTTTTAAGTCAGTGCTTATACAAAGGCTGTTAACTTATTTCTTGGTACATAGTAACTGTTTTGTAAATGTTAGCCATTGCTAATGGCCATAGTATCACTGCTGGTAGTTCATTCCCTTGTATTATTCTCTCCTTTTCCAGAAAAAAAAATGCACCATCTAAGAAATAGAAAATGACAAAGCATACGTGTCTGCCCTTACCTAGTTTATGTAACAAAATGGAATGCAAGGCTGTATACCAGAGACCACACATTAAATGATTCCATTCAGTATAACAGTTTTTTAATTAAATACTTAAGAAGAGTTAATATCTCCCTACTGGGTGAATCTTTATCTCTAAGCAGAGACTCATGCAGTATTTATTAAAACAAGAGTAAGGTGTAAATTAGAATCCATTTGATAGGTATGTGTGACTATTCAGTCTCTTAATTGGAACAGCCCTACCTGTTTGTTTGAAAAAGAATTCCAAAGTGATGCCTGGCTTTCATGTCGTCACAACGCTGTGGGAGCTTTAATCTTGTAGTTCAGAAATAGCATTTCTGCGAGGAAACCAAAAAACAGTGAATGTTGAGGAGGTCAAGGTACATTCTAGTGGGAATGGCGACTTTTGATGGTGTGTTTGTATAGTTTTAGGCAAGACAGCATCTTCTACAGAGAACATGAAAGAGTTTAATATGCCTGATTTGGGGTGAGAATATCTGCTGAAGTGTAGGTGAAACAGAATAAAACTTAGTCTTGATTAAATTGAAAGTATATCCACTGGCTGGCTTGGAGTCAGCCAGATGTGGGCTTCAAACCCAACTCTGTCACTCACTCCTTATTTAATTTCAGACAAATTACTCAGCCTTTGCTACTGGGCTTTCTTATATCTGAAATGGGGCTTAAAAAATACATGCCTTGCATGCTTGTAAGGATCAAGTCTGATGATATTTGAAATAGCTGTACATATTTAACTTGTAATAAATTCCCTGTATATTTATCCATCTACTCTTACTGTTTCATGTTAAATACTACCTGTTAATTAGCATTTAAGTAGTAGCTAAGAGCTATGAAAATTTTAGTTAATGAATAATCAGTGAACACTAATCATTTTTGAGCTCTAAGAATTGACTAAGAATTCACATCACTTCTACTACCAACACCTTCATAAAACTTAGATTCTTTCATGAAAACACACAACCACATGCTGCCTGAAATTACGTTAACCTTGTCCCAGGATCCAGGAGAGGCTGTCAGGTTAGAATAACATAACCCCAGTGTAAGTATCTGGAGCCGTACTAGAGAAATCCTGCTTTTCCCATTGATTTGTAGCATATGTGCTCTTGTGAACAGTTAGACTAGGAGACTGTTAGACGCAAGAACACCATTGGTAACAATCGAGGTCATACTCGAATGATAAAAACATGCATTGTGGCCCAGCAGGTTGAGCCCCTTGGAGAGAATACCTGTAACCATATCAGAGTGCCTTTAGTCAAATCCTGATTCCGCTTTCCATCCAGCTCCCTGCTAATTTGCACGGTGGAATCAGAGTGGATTAGAACATGTCAAACACCTAAGATACCAGGAGTGCCATGTCTGCCTGTGGTGTTCTTTCTGTCATCTTGGTAACAAATATACAAGTGTAGAGAGGCTCTTGTTTGCAGCCAATCACATATGTAAGGGGTCTTTTTTTCCCCCCAAACATCTGAGTCCTTTAGTTACTGCTTCTAGTGTGGGTGCTGAGAGCGGAAGTTGAGCAGAGAGGTACCCCATGTTTAATTGATATTTTAAAGTTCCTTTCTTATGGTGACCATTTGTCTTTCCCTAACCTGTCTGATTAAAGTCTGAGCTTGCATTGGCTCATTAACTCTAATAGCTTGACAGTCTCCTTTGTGTGTGACGTATGTATTGGCTTTTACTTAGGTCATGTAATTTAAAGGGAGAAGTATATACTTTTTTTAAAAAATAGGAGGGATTGAGTTATTCAGGGTGATTCTGAAACTGAGCTTCATTTCAATGAGACAGAACATAATGCACAATTCCATCATCTCAAAGAGAAGGATGCAAAGTAATTGGCCCAGCATTATACCTGCATAATTTTTATTCATAAATTATGTTAGACATTGAAGAGCAGATAGAGATGCCAAGTCAGACCTTGCTGTGGAGTTTTGCATAAGTAAGTGATCTGTACACTGATAACAGCAGTTTATAATTTCCTTCTGCTTAGATGTTAATTCTAGCTTCTTTTGTTTTATTTCTCTACATGGAAATAATGACTGCTTTCTTGTGTGTGTTTGTTAAAGCTTTTCTCCTCCAAGAAAATGGTCTACTAGGCCCAAATACTAACATCACTTTTATTTTGCATGTTAGAAGTTAGCTCACTTTAAGTTTTATTGAGTTAACTTCTAACAAATCATTTCAAAAGTCATTAGAGAAAAACTAAACTTGTATGAATAAAGTATTACTTTGAGGATATGCATATATGTAGTTGCGTATGTATAAGATATTTTAAGGAAATGAAATGAAAGGTAGCTTCTGTAGCTTATATATATATATATATATGTTGCTTTTTGAGTTTAATTGTTTGGTAAGTGCAGCTATGGAGGCAGAGCTCCTGGGTGCAAGAGTTTGAGGAGGAGTCAGGTTCCATTCCCTGTTTACTCTCCAAGTGCTACATTAGCTAGGACTGAGCCAGGGCAGAACAAGGAACTAAGAATCCTTCCTGGACAAGTCAGAGGCACAAGTGCTTAGCCACACCCTGCTGCTTCCCATCGTGCAAATTAGCAGGGAGCTGGATGGAAAGCGGAATCAGGATTTGACTAAAGGCACTCTGATATGGTTACAGGTATTCTCTCCAAGGGGCTCAACCTGCCGGGCCACAATGCATGTTTTTATGATTCGAGTATTTTTTTCTATAATACTGCCGTTTTTTGTCCAGAGGGAAATTTGAATTTTTCCTTCACTGCAAAAATAACACATTTGCACATCGTGCAAATTAGCAGGGAGCTGGATGGGAAGTGGAGCAGCTGGGACACAAACCGATGTCCATATGGGATCTCAGCGCATGCAAGGTGAGGACTTTATCCACTAGGATACTGTAATGGGCCCAGATTTTTGTTTATTTTTAGTAGATTTGAAGGGCAGAGAGGAAGAAGACAGTGTCAGAGAGAGTGAATGATCTGTCCTCTAGTTTAACCCCCCAAATGCTCAGCCGGGGTGAAGCAAGTAAGTGGCAGGGACTCAAGTTCCTGAGCCATCGCCTGTTACCTCCCAGAGTGTACATTAGTGGGATACTGGCTGGGAAGCAGAAGAGCAGCACTCAAACCAGGCACCCCAATATGTGATCTGGGCATTGCACGTAGCAACTTAACCACTGTGCCACCATCTTGCCCTGTCATTGAAATCCTGGCTTCTTTTTTTGTGTGAGATCACAATTGGCTTGAAGAAGCAGGGTGATCTGCCAATGTTCAAAGTCCCCAAGGGCATCTGAGTAGATAAACTCTGTGGGAACCCAAATGCAAGGCATGATCATTGTCCTGTAAGAAGGTCACAATCTAGTTTCCCTGAACTGGAAAGAGGAGGTATCTGCAAGATCAGGCAGGTGAGAGGTCGGGGCCTCACCTTGCCTGTCCTTTTCAATCACCCAGAAGCAAAGGGGAATGTGTCCAACAGACTGATGCCTCTGCCCTCTCCCAACTCTGACCTCCCTGCAGCCCTGCTCACCATAGCTGCAAAGCGCTCTGCTGCTCAAGCCAAGAAGCAAGATGCAGTGGTAAAATGTGGGGCTATGCAGTCACTGCAAATAATCAGCTTTAAGAGCAGGATTTAATGCCCACCTTTCCCCTGAGGGGCCTTGTCACTTCAAACCTTTCATACCAGGAATGACAAATATTTAGTAATGTTCAGGCCGGAACCGTTTTGCGTAAGGTAGAGAACGAGATGTCCCGACAGATTTTATTCACCCTTCATCTCTCATATCTGTGATCCTCTGACTCCTGCTAAGGCAACACACATCTCGCAGGCTGGTCTCTGACTGGTGCCTGGAGCTGGCAGAGACAGACAAGGGAGCTGTGGCTGAAGCAGATCTTTCCTGAAGGTTACAGCAGGAGATAAGCAAGTGTGGCTGCTGCCTGCTTAGAAAGTGGCCGAGAGCCTCTTGTAGGCTTAGCTGCATAAAAGATAGATTTCTGGAGGAATCCATAGGAAGCAAAGCAGCGTTTCTCCATTGACAAGTGTTTGGGTACTTGCATGGCAAAACATATACTTTTTTAAAAGATGTATTTATTTTTATTTGAAATGCAGATTTGCAGAAAGAAAGACAAAGAAAAAGCTGTCCACTGGTTCACTCTCCCTGTGGCCACAACAGCTGGAGCTGAGCTATTCCAAAGCCAGAACCCAGGAGCTTCTTCTGGGTCTCCCACATGTGGGTGCAGGGTCCCAAGGTTTTGAATCATCCTCTTCTGCTTTCCCATGCTGGATGGGAAGTGGAACAGAGCAGCCCAGGACATGAACCAGCATCCATATGGGATCTCGATGTGTTCAAGGCTAGGATTTAGCCACTAAGCCATCACACAAAACTCAGCAAAACATATTTAACTGGGGAAGTTGAAAACATCTCCCCAGATGATCACAGTAGAGTTAGCGCATCTCTGGTAGAGGCACTGGCTGGGGTCTAATAATCTGGCCTCCCTTCTCTTCTTGACTTCTGATTTGATGGAATTTGTCACTAAGTCCGGGTGCCCTTGACATCCACATAAGAAAACTCTGGAAGAGGATGTGAATTGCATGGTGTTATAATTTAAACATTGTAATAACCTTTCGGTGAGAATACAGTTTTTCATGTTTTATTTATTTTTTATTTTTTATGTATTTGAAAGAGAGAGGGAAGATAAGGTTTGGGGGTGGGGAGAGAAATTCTTCCATCCCATGGTTCACTCCCCAAATGTCTGCAATAGCTAGGGCTTGGTCAGGGTGAAGCCAGGAGCCTGGAACTCTCTCTTAAGCTCCCGTGTAGGTGGCAGGAACCCAGGTAATTGGGCGAACACTGTCTGCCTCTCATTACACAAAAACAAAAAGCTAGAATTGAGATTAGAGCTAGGACTAGATCCCAAGCATTGCAATGTGAATTGTGGATATCCCAGATGGTTCGTTAAATCAGTTTTCTACAACAGTGGGGAGATCATTATTAAGCAGACATGAACAGTTAGAACAATAGTCTGGTTGCTTTGTCATTTAGGAGCTTGGTGTGAACTCAAATCTCTAAATCGAACATCTTATTGTCTCTGCTGGTCTTCAGCCAAATCAGAGAAGAGTGATCAGCAAGGCTGTGGGGGAAAAGCAGGAATTGAAATGTACCCTGGAATCTACTTGGACAGCAAGCAGGAACCACCATAGACATTCCAGTTAGGCACAACAGCAGAAGCAGTAGCTTGGTCTGAGGGGGTGAATGAGATTTGAAAATAAGTTTGGGGTGGTCCATAATCAGAGATAATCTTGAACTCTGTATCCAGGCAGTGAAGGGTGGAACCCGTGTAGGTTGCTAAGTAGAGCCAAGCAGATAGCAGAGATTTCTGCATTGCTACATGGCCTTGCAGGGCAGAATGTGTGGATAGAGAAAAAAGCAGATGAGCCCATGTGGGAGAAGGCTACACTCACAAAGAAGAGAGAGAGAGGAAGGGAAAGAGGAGGTGGGGCACACAACTTCTCATCCTCCGATTCACTTGGTCAATGGCCCGTGTGGGTAGCAGGGATGCACCTACTTGAGCCATCATCAGTGCTTCCAAGGATGATGGCATCACAGGCTGGAGCCCCGAATTGAACCCAGCCACTCTGATGCCCAGGATGCAGCCTTCTGATATCTTCACAACAGGTCAAATGTCCACCTCAGCGGGGGTCTTTTCAGAGGCAGGGGTGGGAAGGAAAGAAGGACTGTGTAAGGGGTATAGATAAGAGAGACAAAATCTCTGCAGTCTGAAACTAGGGCCGTGAGAGGGAGATCATGGTGGATGCAGTAGAGACAGTTAACACCTACACTTGCAGGTAGCAGTATTGCCCTAAGGTTTTTACATTCCCTGTTTAGTTTAATCTCTGCAAATCACTAGAGTGGGTGTTATGATTATCCTCTGCTTTTAGCGCCAGAGAACACTGGGTGCAGAGGGGTCTAGGAACTTGTTCAAGATTATTCCCTGACTAATGGATGTGGAGGCAGTCTTCCACCCCAGCGTTCCGGCCTCAAACTTAATGTTCAGTACGCTGAGCTCTCCTACCACTCACCAGCAATTAAACCAGTGCACTAATGGGAGCAGGGATGCCCTTTACATTTTCATAGGGAAACCCATCCTTTTCAGTTGTGTTGACTTGTATAAAATAAGAATTTTTCAGAGTGTCCCTTGGGACATATGTAAAAGATCTCATGAGCACAAATAATGGTTCTGGAAAGGATGACTTTAAATGAATCTGAGTTTGCTACTGCAGGTCTGCCCAGGCATTTCTTATTTTTTTTTAAGTGAACTAATGAGCCCCGAAAATGTCCAAGAGCCTGCACCAAGCAGCACTTCCTAACCAAATCTGAGAAAACTAATTCCTGTCTTTCCCTATGGAAAATTCACTTGTGTTTCTACAAACTTATCTGGGAAATGTTAGTATAGATAGAGCACTGCACCAAGTAAAAATCTCATGCTGTGGAAGTGAGACAGTATGTTCATCATGCCTTGCCCATCGAAGCCTTTGCAGAAGCCTCATCTAGTCATTGTTGAGGCTTGCGTTGCTGTTCAGGCCTTTCCAGTCTGTCTCTCCATTTCTCTTGCGAGGCAGCTCCCTGCTGAGCCCATGTGTAACACACATGGCGGGTGTTCTTTTTCCTTAGTAAGAAGTGGCTGCACCTGTTAACAGCCTGGGCTCAATTACTCTCAAAAAGCTGGACTTCAGATGCCACACTAAAGCATTCATCTTTGAGCCTTTTCAGCTCAAAATCGGTTGATTTCTAATGACACTCCTAGATAAGAAATGTCTCATATTCTCATGCAGAAGGAAAAACCTTAGGGCTGGGCTCATCTGCCCTGTGCAGTGATCGCCCACTTGCAGCAAGAAGGGGTGAAGGGACTAGGAAATTCCAAATGGGTTTGTTGGTTATTCTTGTATCTGACATGCTTGCCAGCTGCCCACTCCCCTGACCAGTCCCTGCTAGGACTCCTGCTAGCTAACTGAGACAGCATAATGTGTCAGATGAACACTCAGTGTCTTTGAAGAAGCATGGTGTGTCTCATTTTCTATCTGTGAAGCATTCACAAAGGATAAGAAGGTCTCACTTAACAATGTGGGGTGGAACAAAGAGCTACAGCTTATGACGTTTTGAGTGAATTAGAACTAATCATTTTCTGGTTTTTGCAGCACTTAGAAACTTTCTCCAACCCATTTGAGAATTATCATTACTCCCTGGTGTGTCATGTCCCTTAGTCCTGGGAGTCTTACCTGCTTCAAAAACACAGAAGGAGGACTGTACTTTGGTTTTGCTTCGTTCATTGGCTCTCATGCATAGTCTCTTTTGTGAAGGATTTATTTATTTTTTGTTGGAAAGTCAGATATACAGAGAACAGAAGAGACAGAGAGGAAGATCTCCCATCCGTTGATTCACTCCCCAAGCAGCCCTGATGGCAGGAACTGCACCAATCTGAAGCCAGGACCCCGGAGCTTCTTCCAGGTCTCCCACACAGGTGCAGGGTCCCAGCGCCTTGGGCCTTCCTCGACTGCTTTCTCAGGCCACAAGCATGGAGCTGGATGGGAAATGGGGCTGCCAGGATTAGAACCGGTGCTCATATGGGATCCTGGTGCTTGCAAGGCAAGGACTTTAGCAGCTAGGCTACCGTGTCCAATCTGCATATTCTTGATTTAATGCACTATAGAAGAGGAGAATGGTAAGAATCTGATAAGATCATATCAAGACAAGCTCCCTGGAGTCATTTAGAAAGCTGTTTCTCCCAGATAATTTATTTGCACCCACCAAATCTGCTTCTTTATCCCTTCAATAATGTACCAGTTAGCCAAATTTTAACCTTGAGGGAATATTCCCTCAAGACCGTAGAATTTCCTTGGACAATGACAGCTTAATGAAATCTGTTTTAGGGAACTACTAGGAGTGGTGTGTTTGATCCACAGCCTACTCTGGATCTTGTTTACTGAAAGCTCTGGACCTCATTTTATGTTTTGAAGTTGGGACAGACTACCCATGGAAGTAGGCTCACTCATGGCTATGCAAGGTAACATCTCTTCAAATGGTAACACATTGTTGCTTCTGGGTAAATCCCCTTCTTTTTATCTTTGTAGGAATAGATAAAATAATGCATAAAAAATCCTCCTTATTTTGAAGAAGGGTGTCAATTAGAAGTCTCCAAATGGGGAGTGAGATAGTAATAGACAGAAGGGAAAATGGAGCAACACTGCCATTGATAAAGGAGGGGCATGTGTTCACTCTTACTCTTTTGTGTGTAAAGACGTGTTTGCCATCCAGACTGTAAGCCGGATCCTAAAAGCTTAGTCTATCACAGAGGGAAAGCGGAAAATCTATGGTAATGACTGTTTCAGTCCCGGTTGATGAAAGTCACAGGGCCTTTGATTCAGACAATCAGTGTTGGGAGGAGATTGTAACTCTTCAGCAGAGATTGACATTGCGAAGACAAAAGATGGGAGTATTTATAGGACAGAGTCTGTTTGTGTAAGTGCTGTTTTATCTATAAAAAAAACTGAGTTGGTCAAATTCTGTTTTAAAAAAAAACCAACAACAGGAAAAGCATCAATAGCACAATGTATTAATTTAAAACTATCTGGGAGTTTGCTGGGGGAATTCACTGCTTGATTGCTATTAATTCATTTAATTGAATACAGCTGGGTAGAGATACAGATCTTTATGGATTTATGTGTTGGTATATCTTTCTAAGTGTTAGTGTTTATCTGTTATAGACTGAATGCTTGTGTCCTTCCAAAATGTATGCATTGAGACCTGGTACTCACTATGATGGAGTTGAAGATAGGGGACTCTGAGAATTAATCAGGCAAAAATACAGGCCCTGTGAATGGAATTAGGGCTGAATGGAAAAAGAGACAGAGAGGCAGCACCCACTCCTGCTGTGTGCAACCACTAGGGAAAGCCAGCACTGGGAATTTGCCCCAAAGTCCAACAGTACTAGCACTCTGGCTGCAGATCTTCCAGTCACTACAATTGTGAGGCCTGTTTGTCGTTCATTAACCACCCAGTCTCTTTTTTTCTTGGTTTTTGAAGTCAAAACCCATTCAGTGTCATCTGACTACTGTTCAGCATCTATACTCTGAATTTAATGAAGAACACTTCTCATGCATTCACTTATGTAGCTCTCGTGTGTTAAATATCATGAATGAAGTCATGATGTAAATGTAGTCACCAAGGAGTCGGTGCAGCATTGTACCACATCAAGTTAAGCCATCATTTTCAACCCTGGCTTCCCCTGCTAGCCTTTAAGTTTGTGTCCCGGTTATTCCACTTCCCATTCCAACAGAACTTGATCATGATGAATTACACCAGCAGTAGTCTTTCCAAACAAGGCCATGTTTATGAATTTCCCATATTGCATTGCTTCCTGATGCACTCTTTGTTTTGTTACCATTTTGCATGGTCACTGCCTTCCACCCTGACCAGCCTGGATACAGGATCCTTCCAAGCAGATCAGATAAGTGTTTCTGTGGTATCTAGGTTTTCTGAAGAGTTCTAAGTGCCAGTACCCACATTCCTCAGTACAGCTGGGGACAGCAAAACGGGCTTGCTGTTCTCAGCACACCAGCCTGTGTCTGCATGCTGTGTAAATCATCCAAGGGACAAATGACCCAATTAGGAAGGTTGGCTGTTTCGCATGATGAGGACCTGCCAGAAATCAGTCTTTCTGAAGGTGTTGCTCACTATTCCTTTGCAAAAAGGATCATCTTGGGTATCTGCTAGGGTGCGTCTGAGCTGTGGATGACTGTAGGCACACATAATGAGGGGATTTATGTCAACAGAAATTAAAATGTTATACTTAGTGTTTAGACTATGGAAATATGAATGACTTGGGATGTTTTTCCAATAATGATTAATTACAGGCCTGTTGGAGAAAAAATTTAAACTGCAAAATCCCAGAGAGTTTTCAACAACCTCTGATTGCTTTTTGAGTCGCAGCTTAACATTTTCAGGAAACAGTTTTGACAGAGCAAATTTCAGAGTCCCAAAACAGGGAACCAATTATGCATCTACTTAGCATTAAGGATATTTCTGTATGCCTGAAAATGTTCCAATGGAAATCATGTATTTATTACCATCTTTTACCCAGAATGAAAATTTTCCCAGAATTTGCTTCTTTTCCTCTTGGAATGACGGTTTAAAAAGTTTGGGCTTTTTGTTTGTTTGTTTGTTTGTTTTAGAGAGTTTCTCCAATGAAGTAAGTACAAAGATTAACATCTTCAGTTTAGCATTTGTGCCCTATTCTAGCTTGTAATTATTTTAATAGCCTACTAGATAATATACTTGCTGCACTTAAACAACACAACACATCCAGCTTATTTCTCATGCATGCAACCTCCGATTGTTTTCAAGGGATCCAGTCTTTTATGCTATATCACTCTGACATCTCGAGATGCAGCCTTCACATTGCTGAAACAGCAGCAGAGCGAGCTAGAGTGGTATGTGCTAGCATTGGGATGTGTTGGCCTTAAGGTAGTGTTTTTGTTCAGTACCAGTTGGCCAGAACTGGCAACTTATCTGCAGGGGACTCAGAGTATCTTTTTGTCTTCATAAATTTCTCTGCCACTTCACTACTATTTCACCAGCTGCAATTTGCAAGAATAGTGATTGCCATCAAACTGTGCATGTTCTGATGGCTGTGCCCAAGGCAGCATGGGAGAAGAGGGAAACAGACTCTGAGCCTTCCCTGCTTGACGGAAGACCGGGGCTCCCTGGTCTCTCACATCCCACTGACACTGGTGCTCCATTGTGGAGTTCATGAACTTGAAGGGGCCATCATGAAGTTACCAATGTGATCTCCTTCCAGTGAGATATTCCCTCCTGTGTTCAGTATGCATAGATCTATTTAGAAGAGACATTTCAGAGGCCAAGGAATGAGGCAAAGATAATTGCATAGAGACTGTTTCAGTCCACTTGTATTGCTGTTCTGGGCTGAAATTCATGCTGTCAGTCCCGTGTTATTTAGCCAGCCTAGGATGATTATTGTAATTAACCATCACTTTCTTTTTGGTATCCAATGGGTACCATATACATGTAAAATAAATATAATTCTGCATCTATTTCTCATGCATTATTCCTTTCATGGCTGTTTCTTCACAGGCATTGTGATTACACTAGAGAGCCCTTGAAACACTTAAGATTTTTCTTTCCTCCTTGGAAAGTTTACATAACACAAAATGAGTTCCTTGAGTAAATTTGTCTTGCTTATTAATGAGTTGATTTGGTGGTACATATATATGCAGGGCCATTACCTTAAAACAACCATCTACTCCTTTAAATAAAGTAAGTACAAACCTCGACAAACTGCTTACTTTTGAAGAATCACATTTAACATTGGAAAGAGATTTTTTCCCCATAAATCTGCCTTAACCAAGGGTATGACATGGTTGAAATGTTTTTCAATGAGTGATGAGTTAATTTTCTTGGCTCAAAAACTTAATGGAATTTGGCCCAAGAAGTCAGGCAAGTGCTTGGTGAAATCTGAGCGAACAAGTCTGATTTAGTATCTGTCTGGAGACTTGGCCTACTTCGTTAACAGGCAAACTTCAAATAACCCTACGGTGTTACCTGCAGGCACACACCCTTGGCTGGGATGGCTTTACTTCAGAGTGTGAAGGAAGTTGTCAGAGACTAACAGATACATCAAGTGTTCTTTGAGAGCTCTAGCAGAAAAACACAATTATATTGATTCCTTAGAAGTTACTGAAGCAACACAGTAACTTTCATTCTAGATTTTCCTACTTATCAGGGTCTGTGCCAAGTGGGAAATGTCTTCAGTTGAGGAAGCAGAGGAAATATGGTTTCTTTCTTTGCTTTGTTTCTTGACTTTGATGATCATTAAAAAAAAAAACAACAACTGGAAAAAGAGTGTCATAATCTAACAATAGGATTCCAGATGAAAAATAAAATGAAACAAAGAGATCTACACAGTAAATATAAAACAGTGAGGTGTGTCACTCATCCCCCCCTTTTTTGAGAACTAGACATTTACATTATTCCATGGTGTTTCTAGAATGTGGCCTTTTGTTATATGAAACATCAAAAAGGATGGCCCTTGAAATGGAGTGGACATAGATCTCTCAGTGCCTTCTAAATGTGGGGTGTGGCTATACATTACAGTATGCGTGGTGTATGACCAAAGTCATATCAGCAGAGACAGATGGATTCGAACTCTAGAGCCCCAGTGGGGAGGCAGGTGTGAGCTGCCCAACGCTTACTACTTACAAGCAAAAGTAAAAGCAAATGTGATTTGTTTATCTCCTTGTTTGTGCCTACCCAACCACTGTAGATGAATACTTCAATTTTAAAACAATGGGAACATTTATTATAAAGTAGCTGAGATGCTTTTGGCATCAGATGGACTTGAGTTTCAGCAGTCCTCTGCTCAGTGGCATTGCCTCTGTGTGTGTCTGATCTTCAGCTTCCTCCCTAGTAACATAGGGATATCAGTAGTGACCATGTCAGTAGTTAAAAGGGGTATTGCATGTAAAGCATTGAACAGAACTGCTCTCTGAATTGTGCTCTGCATCATGACAAATGCTCATTTACACATTTCAGTGTCATCCAACGGAATGATATTTGATGCTGTGTTAGCCTTGCATGTTGGTGTCCTGTAGCATAACACATTGCATCCAATAGATAATCAGTAATTATTTGTTGATGTTCTGTCATAGAAATGTCTGTTATTTTTGCCATCTTTGACTTTAGGTGTCATTCTCTTTGACTGTGTGATTCCAATTTAAGTCATCAGTTTGTTACGGTTGAATAGCTGGCCAGCACAGTGAAAAGAAATCAGTCAAAACTTGATCATTGACTGGAGTGCCTAGTTTTGCATAAAATGTAGTGAAAGATTAGATCAGAGACTGACCTCAAGAAACCCCGCATGTGTACAGTTTCAGCGAATGGGATATCATTTGTGCTTTAGAATAGGGAGTGGTTTGGTGTAGCCACTGAGATTTTCCTAGGGATGCCTGTATCCCATATAGAAATGTCTGGATTTAAGTCCTGGCTCCACTCCTATTCCAGCTTCCTGGTAATGCTCACTTGGAGATAGCAGGTGCTGTCTCAAGTACTTGAGTCCCATCCACCAATTTGGAGGCCCTAATTGTGTTCCAGCATGGTCCATTATCTGTTTTTCAGACATTTTGAAAAAGAAACAGCAAATGAGAAATTCTCCATCCTTTCCCTCTCCTCCTTCTCTCGCTTTCTTCCTTTCAAGCAAACAAAATAAATAAAATTTAAATAATGTATTTCACAGTGTGGAGACAGTCACAAAGGCACTTATTAAATAATGGCAACTGGCCTGCTAATGGTTATTGTAGAAGGCATGCTACACAGTTGAGTTTTACAAAACAACAATAAAAACACATTGTTGTTTTTCATCATTTGAAAGGCTTTTTAAAACTGTTGAGTGAGGCTTATAGGAAGGAAGGTGTATTCGTTTTTAAAGGATCAATAAGATGCCAGAGTTTAACTAAGTATTGTCAAGTGATATATCACTTAAAAATGGTTCTGTTGCAATGATTGAAGTAGTTAGCAAACAAAGGTTACTGGTTCCATAGGGGAATCTGGAATGTGCCAATGTGTTTTCAGTTGTTCAGCTGATGAAAGCTGACACGACTGATGATTGATAGGTATGTCAGATTATCTATAGCAAGAAGGAGACTTCATACAATGAGGAATTGTCCCACCTTCAGTGCCAATGTAGGAGATGAGAAATACTGAGTCCTGAGGAGAGACGCTATAAGGTCTTTCTTCTGAGAGCCTAACACTCAGTGAAACTCAGACTTATTAAACACCTATCAGAGACCACATGGTTAGGACACATCAGTAGGTAGACAGAGATCTTTTCATTTAGGAAGTTGACATTCATGAAAGAGGCAGTAAATCATAAATTTAATAAGAATATTATGTATTAGGCTTAGAAGTGATTGGTACATTTAAAGAAATGAAGAGCAATGGGAATGAAGACTGTTGAGAAAGTAAAATATGTAAGTACCAAAGTAGAGAAGTCAGTAGAAGGCACAAATGTGTACACATGTTTATTCTGGATATAGAAATGTATTTTGAAATTAAGGAGGACCCAAGGCCTTACATTGTGGCAGGAGAGAGGAATGAGGTTCCCCCTGTCAAGATCCCTTGTTTTAAACAAGAAATCAACCAGATTTATGGTGGAGACTTGGGTGAATGAATGGGTAGATGACAAGATGGATATGTGGATTGACAATTATCAAACACCCATGAAAACGGCCCTTAGAAATCAATCAGAATATTAAAATGTCTTGAGATGGGATCCTGCCACTCTGTAGATTCAGACTGCCACTCCTAATTTGAAGCCTAGTGAACAGACCAGGCGCGTTTCCTGGGACCAACACTAAGACCAACACAAGTCTCAATGCAAGGACTAGGATCCCTTCCTCACCCACATGGGGAGCATCAGACAGCTCTTTAATGTGCCTACCTGATGTGGAAGATGCACCTTTGTCTTTTTCCAAAGTTTTATTTATAAAGTGACTGTGTGTTAGATGTAGTTCTATTATTTTACTAAAACAATGAGTTAGATGAGTGAGCATGAGGATTTTTCTGAGTGAGCAATACACTAGGCAGAGAAGAAAATTGATAATGGAGAAATCTTCGTGGACAGATGCGAGCAATGTTCTCAAGTTTCCTCTCCTCCTCTGAGGCCACAGAAGTGAAATGAAATGGCCAAACCTGCAAGAGGATTTATTTCTCCTCTGAACCACAACAGAACTCAACATTCCCCCTAGAAATTGAACTTGTCTACAATAATAGATGAAAGTGCCATTAACACCCACTGAGGCCCACAGGAAGTTGATCCACCAATGGAAACATCCATGTCAAACTCACGCTCAAAAAGAAAATGACAAGATCCGAAATTAAAGATCAAAGAAATAGGGATGATCTTCATAGAATATCCATCCAGAGAAGAAATATGAACTACAGGAAACAGGCAATAATACAGCAGCATATGCAATGCTGAAAGAGAATCGAATCTTCAGCAAATCAGCAGAAAGCGATGCTGTTGAGGTGTTAGAAGATAGTAGGAGGCCCCAGAGGGAGACAACAACACTTCAAACAGCAAACTCAACCAAACAAACAAAACCTTTGCTTTGTTTTTGCAAAAACATACATGGCCGCTGCAGATTTCAAAAGTTCTTTGAAAGCTCCTTTGCAGAACTAGCTGGAGAAAGTTAACACCCAAGTTTCCCAATAGAATGGTATGCAAAGGCACTGGAGGATACTCAGTAGAAATTAATCCTCTGCAGTGGGGATGCAGAGAAGAACAGTGCAAGATTATGAAGGAGTAACTGAAGAAAGTCAGGGAGAGAGGTGAGAGAGAAGTTAGAAGCTGAAAACCAGTGTTGGATACCTGCACTGTATTGGGCATGTTGATTTAACACATTGAATACTCTCGGGATTAAACTATTCACTATCCATGCCTAGGAAAGATGGGCTTAATTCTATCTTTAGCAGATGATTTTGTTTTAAGAAAGTTTCTCTAATCTGAAAGGCATAAATGCAGCAACAGAATCATCCATGTCCTGGCTCACTCCCCAACTACTTGTGTCAGTTGGGGCTGCCCAATTTAATGCCAAGAACTGAGAAATCCTTCCAACTCCCCCTTATTGGGCAGGGACTAACTACTTGAGTTCTAAACTCTTACTTCCCAAAGTGAGCATTAGGGGGGACCTGCAATTGGAAAATGAGCTAAGACTTGAACTCCAGTATGGGATGTGTGCCTCCCAAGCAGCACCTTAACTATTGAGCAAAATGCCCTCCCACAAGTGATGAGCGCTTAAGTATGAAGTTTTGCCTAAGGCTAGTATTTTTGCTACTAAGAATGCAAAAAATAAATGCACATTTATCTGTGTATATTCTTATCTGTGTCTTGCTGCCTATAGTTTCATTTAGTGCCCTGACAAAAGTGAAGTGAAACATTCTAGAAATGAGTGACTCATCAGTTTGAAGCTGCATGCTGTTCATAGTACATGGTGACATTTTGCACAGACTCACTGTGTCATGCTTGAAATATGAGCAGTGTGTCCTGGCCTACCCGTCAGTCACTCAATAACCATCCTAAGGTGCATATCAGCTGTGACCACCCTGCATTGCCTGTGCCGGGGAAACCCTTATTTTCCTTGATGCTGACCCCGCAGTGCAGGAGTAATGATGCTGGCAATTTAGATATGTCAGAGTTCTTCCTTTAAATGAAAAGGTGGAAGTTCTATGTTTCATAAGGGTGAAAAGACCCATGTACTGAGATTGCTGAGATCAACAACTAATTTACAAACTGAACTTTAGTATAGGCATGTGTATAAGAAATAAACTACACACAAGATTTAGCACTGTCAGGTTTCAGGTATCCCCTGTGGGTGAGGAGGGACTAGTCTAGTCTAGTAGGAAATGAAATTCTCCTGTGCTTTTTTAAAGATGAATTTCATTATCTGTGTTGTAAAAATCATAAATGAATTTTCTTGCATGGAAGGATAAGTATCAGAGTGTTTGAATTCAGAGATTGGCCTTCTTTTTGTAGATATTCAAAAATACAGTCACAACAGCCACAAGGCTGTTCAACCAGTGATTTTCATTTTTTCAAGACTTATTTATTTTTTTATTTTTTTATTGGAAAGGCAGATATACAAAGAGAAGGTGTGATAGAGAGGAAGATCTTTGGTTTACTCCCTAAGTGGCCACAAAGACCTGTCAATCAATCTGAAGCAAGGAGCCAAGAGCTTCTTCTGGGTCTCCCATGTAGGTGCAAGGGCCCAAAGCTTTGGGCCATATTCTGCTGCTTTTCCAGGCCTTAGTAGTGAGCTGGATAGGAAATGGAGCAAGTGGGACACAGATAGGCACCCATATGGGATCCCAGTGCTTGAAGAGAAAGAATTAGTAATTGAGCCCATTACCCTGGACCCTCAGCCAGGGGTGTTAACCCATTGCAAGGTCCCTGGCTTCTCTTCTAATATATCCTTGTATCACATTGCTGTCTTTCCTCTTTCTTCTTCCTCTTATCTCTGTCTCCTCTTTGTTTTGTTCTTTTGTTTCTTTTCTCTCTCTTTCCAGACATTAGAAGAAAGCAAATCCAGGAATGGAAAGCAAAAGGAACGAGTTCTCATGTAGGCTTTCAATGTCTCTGCGGTGGGTTTTGGCAGCTTAGGCTGCAGAGCAGCTGAGCACTAGACCTGGACGAGCCAGCCTTGTTTGTACAAGTTGAGCAGAGGGAGGATTCTGCAAGAAGGGGACCACTCCAGCTTGCAGTCCATCTACTCCCTAGGGAGATTACATTGCACTTCCCCTGGTCGGGCAGGTAGGAGGAGAGCACATAGGGGCAGAGTTGTAGCTGTGTCCTTGCACAAGGTGAGTGTAGAATGTCTTGCACAGAAGGTCCCTCCATGAAGTTGGCAGAAGGCACTCAATCCCCCCCCCCCAGCTTTCTTCACATCCCCGAGCCCTGCAAAGCCCACCTCTACAAACTAAAACCATCTGCTTTGGCTTCCCTAAATTTTATTCATATCTGTTATCTTCCACCATTCTGACTATTCTTTCTTTTGACTATTCCTCCACTCATTGCTTAACAATTAGAGTTTCTCAGTATTTCTTCCTCATCCCAGTGGCTTCCTGTTTTCCCTTCCTTGGTCTTTTGGGTCTTAATAACTCTGCCTCCATCTCAGCAGGTGCCCTGTCAGCTTCTTCCTTTAGCACCCACTTACCTTTCCCCCTGAATATTAATCTCATATCTGCTTCCTGGACCTCTTTCATCTGTATTTTGAATTCAGAAATTCCCTGACTGGGTCTCCACTTCCCTTCCCTTAAGGTCTTTTCTTCTCTTCACAACTCTCATCTTGATTAATATCATTCGGCCAAGTCCCCACATTGTAAATATGAAGCCATTGACTTCTTTCTCTCCCTTTAAGCTTTCATGCAACCAGCTGTGTATTTGTTGGCTCTCCCACTGCTCTTTTTCCTGGCCCTGGCATTGGTTCCGACTACTGCCACTCCCAGTCATCTTCCTTCCTCATTCTCTGTGACCCCCTCAGGAGCTTTCTAACAACAACAACAGCAACAACAACAACGACAAAGCACTACAGACATTGACCAATGGCCATTGGTAAATTTGTCATGTTATTTAGCTAGCCTGGTCCATGAGATACAGTTTGCCAAAGGAATTCATGCTTACCATCCCTTTTGGTTGCCTCTGAGAAGCTTGTCTGAAGCCTACACTCTGAGAAATGATGACAGTGGCCATCTAACTAAAACATATTCATCTAGCAAATATAAGGTTCTTTATCATCTTGTGTTCATGCACTTGCCTGCTCCTCTCTCTTCATCTTTGCCACAGGTATTCCATGTTCTCCACTCTACGGATTGTGCCATTCTCCGGGCTTCCCATGCCTTCGCACACGTAGCATCAGGAGCCTACATTGTCTGTTATTCCTTCTTCTCTGCTTATGGAAATATTCATTTTTTTATTAGCCCTATTGTAACATTGTTTCTTCCAGGATTATCTCCTCCCGTACTCTGGCTGAATTTCTTCCTTTAACTCCCACGTCACCTTCATAATGTTTGTTTGCAGTACTCATACTTGGTATTGCCTTCAAAGCTTTTGTGGCACACACGGGGTGTCCCTAATCCTAGACTGCCATTGTCTTCAAAGTCAGAAATATCTCCATGCAATGTCACTACCTAGCAGGTGACCTGCACTAAGCAGGAAAGAATTGACACCCACAGTTTTCCTATTTGTTTGCAAGTATAGCTCAGCTGGGCTGAGTCCATGGGGAAGCAAGCAGGGTACAGAAGACACAAACTAAAGGAGAACTTGCTCCAAGGTTTCAGGAAATACCAACAGGGCATGCACCTATGGTACTTAAGAGCAAATGCTTCCTTAAAAAGATGGCAATGAGGGCTTTAAATTCCATACCCCAGCTGCTTTATTCCTGCTCAGCAGTTCAGGAGCCCCACTCTGAACAGGCTGATACTTGAGCATAATTCAAAGAAAGGATCTCAGAGGTAGCACCCCAAGTTCACATGTCTCATGGCACAAGCTAGCTGGAAACTTAACACGAATGAAGTGGGCTTCAGGGTGCTGAAAGGAAATCATGATTGGGTCCACACTGTGAAGTTTTCCCATGCAAACAGATTTTTATAATCTAAGTTTTCAAGACAATGGCAGTTGACAAAGTTGTATGGCTAATGGTCTCCACAAAGCAATAGGGAATTCAGAGAAATGTATTGTCTCATTTAAAACAATTGAGAGACACAGTTGCCAAAATTGAAAACTTCTGAGACTTAATTTGGTCCAAACAAGAACTTAGAGAAATCAGTATGTCATCTAAATTTGGGTTACAAAAATGGATTGCCAAAGAACATAACACCGTATGCTTTCTGCAGCTAAATATGAGCTCCAGTGTGCTAGCAGCATTCTCTCTTGCAGAGCCTGTAGGAAAAGAACCGTTCCCTTGCTAACCCAGGAGGCCATATTGTTAACAGAAGCTACATCCGATAAAAGATCTATGTTTAAGCTATAAGCTGCTCCAAGAAACAAGAAACACAGCATATGGGTCTGTTTCCACACCATTTCAAGTTAACAGAGACAATATTTTAAAAATAACCAGTAGAATTCTCCAGGAAGTTGCTTTTTATCTCTGTTCTCTGCAGCGCCAATCTTATTGACTCTGCCAAACTAGTCATTACTAAAGAAAGATGACAGGGCTGGTGTTGTGGCATAGTAGATACAGCCTCCGCCTGCCATGATGCTGATTAGAGACCTGGCTTTTCTGCTTCCAATTCAGCTTGCTGTCAATGCAGCTGGGAAAACAGCAGCAGAAAATGGCCCAAGTGTTTGGAGCCCCCCTCAGCCACTTGGGTGACATGGAGGAAGTGTCTGACTCCTGGCTTTGGCTTGGCACAGCCCTGGCCATTGCTACCTTTTGGAGAGTAGAACAATAAATAGGAGCGCTCTCTCTCTCTCTCTCTCTCTCTCTCTCTCTCTCTCTCTCTCTTCTCTCTCTCTCTCTCATATTCTCTAACTTTGCCTTCTAACTAAATATATATAAATATATATTTTTTAAACTCCCAAATCAGAAAATGCCAAAGGCATGTCCTGTCCATGCTGAGAGGGCAGTGATAATGAAAACCAGATACATCCATTCAGCTTACAGAAGCAAATCTACTGTCTTAAATAAAAGCAATTTTTGTTCTTATGAATGGCAGACAAATCCTCTGAAAGAATGTATATTTCTGTACTCGTTTACTTGAGTGGCAGAGAACTCTCATTTGTTGTTTTAATTCTCAAATGCCTGAAGTGGTTAGGACTTGGTCATACTGAAGCCAGGAGATGGGTACTCAATGCCTGTCTTCCAAGTTGGGGGCCGGACCCCTTGCTCCATCATTTGCTGCCTCCTAGTATGGCCATTAGCATTGTGGAGTAAGGCAGAGGATTTAGATCTCAAACCTGGGTAGTTGACAGGAAATGTGGACATCCCAGCCTGAGTCTTAAACACCTTCTGCAGGAACTTATATTTGAGATTGGGGGAGAGCGAGGTGACAGAAGTCACATTCCCAGCTACGATAAGCATATTTCCCATGAGTGGCTCATGGGGTCAAGGAGAGTCCCCATCCCCCCAGCTTTTTCAAGTTGTCATAGCCAGCTGATATTTAGCAATGTCTGCCCAAAGTGCAGATTCCTTTCCCATGGGTGAACCGATCTCTCTTAGGAACAGGCATCCTGATCTGTTTGTATTCTCAATCCTTGCTCGTGCTGTGCTCATTGGCAGCTTCAGCAAACCGTGCACCAGGAGTGTGTCTGGTGTGCAGCGCTTCCACATGGGACTGTAGAAGGTGGGCTGCCCCAGGGTAAATGTGCTGTGTACTTAAAGCAGGGCAAAGTGCACAGAAATTGTTATTCTGCTTTGAAGTTTCCTGTCTCCCTCTTTGGAGTACATCAAAGCCTTATCTTTTTTTTTTATTTTTTTTTGTCTCTCCAGAATTCATACAAGCTCTTTATACAGCTACCCCCTTCTCAGTGTGTCTCCCCTTCTCCAACACAGAGCCCCTCCCGGGAAGTCTGAGAATCGGAAGGCCTGGGTTGCCAGCCCCTCTCCCTCCCTCCCTCCCTTCCTCCCTCCCTCCCTCCCTTCCTTCCTTCCTTCCTTCCTTCCTTCCTTCCTTCCTTCCTTCCTTCCTTCCTCCCTCCCTCCCTCCCTTCCTTCCTTCCTTCCTTCCCCTAGTTTAGAGTCCTTCAGAAGGTCTCAGGTTTAAGGAAGTAGTTTCTGGCTTTTGAAAGAGTTCTGCAGGCTCCTTTCTGGCTAGTAAAACGAGGAATATTTAAATGCGTTAGCTTTTTTTTTTTTAATCCCCAAAAATAGAAGTTAGGACTAGAGAGAAAATATTGGGTATAAAACTAATGGCAGTGGTTGATCTGTTGCTTTGGACTGGGATGTGAAACAAAGCATTGTTTTTACATTTATTGTTTCATTTTATTTGAAGGGGTTGAGGAGGGAGAGAGGACCTTCTGTCTGTTGGTTCACTTTTCAGATGACCACAACAACCACAGCTCAGCTGGAAACCAGAACTCAGTCCAGGTCTCCCACATAGGTGGCAGGGGCCCAAGTACTTGAGCCACCATCTACCACATCCAAGGACATGTATTAGGAGGAATATGGATCAGACACTGAGTAGTCAGGACTCAAACAGGAAACTTTGCTTAGGGATGGCAACAAATCAAGTGGTGACTCCTAAGCTGTACCAAATGCCCACCCTGTGTAGTAAAGCTTTGTAGTGTCTTTGGAAGGTTGAAGGACAGTTGATGGGCCTGTTCCTACTATAGATCTTCTTCAATCTGGTTTGCTCCTGACACCCAATGCTGCTGGTGGTGAAGGCAACCATTCTAAAAATTCTCTTCCTGTCCAGGCTAAGAGCTCACCTGTTGGTGGGCAGTGCTGAGACTCTAGACTTGGAGGCCAAATCTTGTTGCCAGCTGACTTCCAACAGCTCTCAGCTCCTATACTGACTATAGGGTAGTGAGTCTGAGAATTAGATGCATAAACAACACACACACACACACACTCAAACATATGCATATATGGATCTAAACTGAACTAGTCTTACGGCGACCAGTTTTTAGAAAACAGAGGATCTCATAAATGGTAATTTAGAAAATTAATGCAAAAACACCATCTGCTAAACCTCAGATCTCTGTTGTCGCTGGGGTCTGCGGAGAACAGACATTGTATCTGAGTTTGCTCCATCTGCTTTTTCCTGGTCAGAACAAAGCAGCACTTCTGTGCAGCTTCTGCAAATCCATACAAGTTCTTGAACAAGGCATTAGCCAAGAGTCCCCTCTGTCCCATGCAGTTCTCTTTCTTCACTCTGCCCCCTTATTCGGGGTAAGCCGATATCCTAAGCTCTCCAGAACGTTTGCTCAGCAGACATTTTCCAGAGCATTGACAATTTACCAATTGCTATGGGGGATATAAATATGAACAAAGACAGACCTGCTCTTCAGACACGGAATATGATTCATGACGGGGATAAAAATGTTGAAAGAGAACAAAATTGTCTTACAGAGAAGGGTAAAGAGGCTGTGCAATTTTAGAGAGCATGCATTTCTCATTTCATTTGTAGGTGTAGGGCTTTAGAAAATCTCTCTCCTACTTCCTCGTGTGAGGTCATGTCCCATTTCATGCTCTCCTAGTTCCTATAATTGTCTGAAAAGTATACATTTAGCTTACCACATGGCTTCTGTTGTTCCCAATGCTTTGTCACCCCTTTCTTAGAATCTCAATGCATCATACAGAATATTCTTTCCTACATTTCTGAGCATGCCAGGGAAGGAATCCACAGTATTATAAACCCAAACTCATTGTTTAAACTTTTTCAAAAAGGAAACAGACTGCACCAATAGAGCAAAGATTGTAAGAGGATGGTATGTAATGTTGTCCAACAGCATATTCCCCATGGCAGGTGTTCCACTCCCATCTTTCCTTACTTTCTTCCAGAAACAGTTCTAAGCAAGCCCAAGGGTGATGGATCACCGTTCTCATTTCACATATGAGGAAACTAAGGCACAAAAGAACTGGCTGACTTGTCCACAGGCTCATCGATTAACTCTGCCTGCAGGGCCCACAAACTGGAAAGACTTTTGCAGTTTTTGTTTGGCATGAGATGTCAATCACATAAGGGGATTTTTCATTGATGAAAATAGTCAGAAATGCCCAGGTGTTTTCTAAAGGAGAATCTGACTTGCTCTTAGAGGCTGTTTCCCTTACTATTTCTGCTTGGATGTAGCTGATGTTTTTACAATGCTGTGTTCCGTCTGTTACCATAGTGGCCTAGTTTGCAGCTCCATCCCAAAGCTGAAACTGTAAAAAACAAACAACGAGATCCATTCAGACAATTCAGACCTTGTTCCCAAGTGATTGGCCGAGCAGACAGCAGAGTGCCTTGTTAGGAATGGGCCAACTCCTGATTTTCCTTGTGCCCAATTGAGTGTCTGAACTGTTGAGCACAGTATGCATACATAGTAAGGGTCCAGTAAGTATCACTTGTTTGAATACACCTTTTCCCCTGTAAGCAAGGCATACACAGCCATGACTGCTGAGCGAGCTGCTCCTTCTCAATAGACTGCAATGAGCTAGTCTTTTGGTCTCATATTTACTCTTCTATCATCCTGGTAACCTCCATGAGAACTCAGGAAGAAGAGCAAGCACAAGAAATGGAGTGAGACTGATACTCAGTATAAGGAAATCCAGGCAGACTTAACTCCATGAGAGTGGGGCTCTCTGTCTCCTGGTTTCGAACACAGAGTAGGTGCTCTGTTAACACTGAACAGATACATAGGGGAATGCATTCGTTTTTACTGTTGTTGTTAATAATTTCGCTAGAGGATGATTTTCTATCCACTGGGTTCATTCCCCCAAGTAGCCACAAGTGTTGGAGCTGGTCCAGGCTAAACCAGGAGCCTAGAATTCCATCTAATGTGAGTGGCATTTGGATCATCCTCTGCTACTTTCCCAGGTGCCATTACCAGGGATCTGAATCACAAGAGGAACATCCAAAACTCATGCCCGCTTTCTAATATAGATTCTCATGTAGCAGGCTGGGGCTTACACTGCTGTGTCACAATGACAGCCCCAAATGAATGTATTATTTTTAGCCTGTGTGAGTATAGTGCTTGGAGTCAACTTGATTCTGTAATGGCTTTTGTAAAGGGTTTTGAATTTCGATTTGCTATTATTTCCAAATGAATTATCATATATTTAATGTGTGCCAAATTCCATTTGTTAGATTTAGCTATTTATAAAATACAAGCAAAAATTAAGTTTTTTTGATACTTTTTTCAGTTTCATGCCGGCAACCCCCAAAAATTGTCAGCATGAAGGATGTCTCTGGACCCCTGGGGTCCGTCTCAGTCATCTTAGGCCACAAATGAATGTATGTGAGCACTTGGGGCAGCACCAAACTGTTAGCCATCATTTATTTCTAGCAGATGTTTGGGAGTTTTTGACAAGCTGTCAGCAACACACAGTGGACAGTGCCTTTTCCAGCAAGTCTGGTGTTGTTCTGTCTCAGCTTTAGTTCTGAAACTGTGAAGCTTTCCTTGAAATAACAACAGCACATACTCTCATCGCTAAAACCCTTCTTGTTTAACTTCAAAGAACAGCAAGTTTTCCCTTCCCTGAATAATTCCCTGTGCACAGTGTGTGTGTGTGTGTGTGTGTGTGTGTGTGTGTGTGTGTGTGTGTGTGTGCTCACATGCTTATAGGAGGGAGAATTCAACATGTTTCTGGAAAAGTAACTTTAATTCCATTTTCCATGAATTTTTAGAAGCATCTTTAGAGGTCTCAAAAAAATTCATAAAAAAAATACAATGATAAGACAAATTTATCGATGCCTTTTTTAAAATCCATGCACATAACAGACATTTTTCATCTTATTTGAAGACCGTGGTAGGCTTAAATTTCCAAATTTTGGGCACCAGAATAAAGTTACATTTTAATTCCATTTCCATGGATTTTTTAAAAGGACCTTCATGTATGTCAATGTCTTTCACATGGAGAACAGGCGCCTGCACTTGTTTCTGTGGCATGGGCAGTGAGGAGTAGTCGTGATGTTCCAACCTACGTGAGTGTGCCAGTCTCCAATTTGATATCTGCCATCACACAGTCCTACACTCCTATCCCCCATTATAACTTGGTTAATGTATTGTATTTATTTGGAGAGTAGAGGAGGGATAACCTGGAATCCAGGAACTCCATCGAGGATTCCCTGATGGGTAACAGAAACCCAGTCACTTGAGCTATTCCTTTTGCCTTCCAGAGTTCCCATTATTAGCAAAATATAATCTGGAATAGAGTTGGGACTTGAATCCAGAAACTTCAGTGCGGTATGCAGGCTTCCCAAGTGGCATCTTAACCAAATGATCGGCCCTGGAACAACTTAATCTCTTAACCCTGTGCTTCAGTTACCTTCCCCAGAGCCTAAGGCTAGACCATACTGCCACAGCTAATTAACTCCCCATTTATACCTAGGGTGTTTGTGTGTCCACACACCAGACTAGACTTGGGAACACAGGACAGGAGTGGTCCTTGCCTTTCTTGTGGTTACATTTTTATGGGGGGCGATGGGCTGCTTTTCCCTCACGCAACCATCCAAGTAAATATCCTATGCTAATGCAAAGGGATCCACAGAAATCTTACCTCATCAAATTTTTGAAAACCTTCCCAGCTTATTCTTTAAAGTTAAGCTTCCCTGTTCCAACGAGTCCTTTCCAGTCCTTGTTCTAGCCTGTCAAAAATCTGTGCTGGGATCCACATTTATTCTGAAATACAGGTTCTGAGACTTCTCATACCACACCGTGTGCTGTCTGCGAACACGCTCACCTGCAGTTGGCAGGGAACATGCAAGGGAGAGTCTTCATGCAAACTTTCTTGAGAGCCAGAAGCTGCATGTTTCCAAAGTGTCATTATGCAGCCAGTGCCAATGACCTGCGATACAGAGCTGTGCAGAAGAGTTAATATAAAATAAGGTTGACAGTGCCACTTCATCCGAAACAGGCAATGAATGAGATGTTATGAAATGCTTATAAGCCTGGGGAGTTAGGTGCTCAAAGACAATTACCAACCAACCATTTCATTAATGAAATAATGATTAATTATAATTACTAATTAAAATGCAGGATTATGCTGCTAGTTTTGAGCATTAACAGGAGTAATGACATTACCATTTTTAATGGAATTCCAGGGATGAGAATTATAACAACTCATGGAAAAGAGATGGCTTGCAACTTTGATTAGGAGTTAATGTTTCACCCAAGGGCATGGAATTTTCCCTGCTGGTGAACTTAAGTAAGTTTAATGTGGCATAATTTAATTACTAAGTGTATTTTTCTTCCCAGTGGGAAGAGATGTCAAGTTTTTGCTTTAAAGACAAGAAAGAATGTGGATAGCTATGGGTAATGATTGACTACTAGTAGGAAAAATCGAAGAACATCTAGCTGTCTTTTGCTTCCTATTGGAAGGTAGATGCATTGTGTAGCAGTTGTAAATTTGATTTAAATAATGCTTAGAGGATTAACAGCGAAGTAGGCAGGCAGACAGGGAGTGTAGAGCTGTCGAGTATATCGGGAGTGAGAATTTCCATAGGAAGGACATCTCTGCTGAATAATTAATGCACAGGCACTTTCATAAATGTCAAATTCCCACAGGAAGCAGAAACTTGACCCTCAGTAATAACCATTTAGGATTCATTAAATATAAGCATCATTCTTAAACTGCTTGTCAGAGAGGGTAAGCTTGTCTGTAATGTAATGTAAAAATACCCAACACTAGGCTTGGAGTGGCATGGAATTACCCTGTGTATGCTGACGTCCACCACACCTGGCTGAGATCTAGCCCCAGGAGTGAACTCTCACTCCCCTTTGATTGTTGTTAAGGCCAAGATCAATTCACAGTCAAGCTGGAAAGCTGAAAAGGATCTGGCACTCTGTTTAAACCTTTTAAGATTCCTCAGCATGGTACTGTCGGCTTTTGGGGACTGGACTATTCTTTGCTGTGTGTGTGTGTGTGGGGGGGGGGACAGTGTCTTGTGTGGTGTTTGATGGTTAACACTACCCTCGGCCTCTGCTCACTGGACACTGACCCTTGGTTTTAACACCCATGGCTATCTCTAGACACTGATACATGTCTCCTGGGGACCAAGTCTCTACAGCTGTGTCTGAAACCATTATGTACGAAATTTACCAGAGAACATGCACTAAAGGGTTTGGCCCCAGGAAGGCAAAGCTCCCTATGGGCCCAGGCCCGTGAAGCTGTGGGGATCCATGACCCTTTGTCCACTTCACAATCACAGTCATACGTAGGCCCCGATGCTAGTTGCTCTTGAACAGCCTTTGCAACGGTCCCTAGTGGATCTAAACGGGACTGATGCAGCAGCAGTGCCTGGGTCACTAAAATAAGACTTGTTCACTGGGGCCTTGAATCCTCTCTACAGAAACTACTGTCTCCTCTTGCCAGTGTCACAGTTCCCTGTACACTGCTGTCCCAAACTGGCGAAGAATACTACTAATTGCTTTCTTTGCTTCCTCTCTTTTTTCTTTTCTTTTCCTCCCCTTTTCTTTTAAAAAGAAAAAGGAAAAAAAAAAAACAATTGAGCTCAACAATGGAAAATTTTTTTCAAATTGGTTGTCAAGTCTATATACAAATCACAGAAAGTTTTTTTTTTTCCTTTTCACAGAATTTAGGTTTGATTTCTTGATTTTAAAAACATACTTTTAATTCTGTCTGGGCATGCAGGATGCCCACACACTGACTAAAAAAAGAAACATGAAGATGTTCGGAAAAGCACTTTGTCTACACAAAAGCAGAAAGTGATCTGACTGATGATTTTTCACCTCTTTGATTTGTGTCTGATCAAGATAAACAGTGTCTCTTGGTATACTACTGCCATCGGTTCTGAGCCTGGTTGAATTCTGACAGGTTTGGATGAGGTCGGGGTAGACCTGTCATCAGTGGGTGACATGAGTGGGACCTCCGTGAGATTGCTGAACCCCCGAAGCAGAGTAACCCCTGTTACATGGAAAGGGCAGACCTGGTCAGCTTTGAGAGACTCGGAGTGTTTGATTTTATCTGGTGCCTGCACTCTCGCTTCTGCCTGTTCACACATCATGTCCTGGCTTGAGAAGAGGCTGTTGTATGTACAGTCTCTTTCTAGTGTTCCATACGGAACAGTCGCATTTTAAGTTACTCAGCCAAATACAGTTCAGGCATCAGAACCAGCGAGCCTACTTGGCTCAAAACCTGTGTAAGTCTTATTAATTCAGAGAGGAGAAAGACTACATGTGCTAATTACCAAAACTACTAATTAGCTTTAATTATAAGCTTGGAAGGAAGTTGAAGTGTGTTGCGTTTGATAATGCTGTTGACCTTTTTAGTGTACTTTGGTGGGGGGAGGGTGGAGAAGCAGAAAGGAGGTGTTATGAAATTCATCAGAGAGCAATTAATTTGGGTCTTCTGATGAATATGCTATGAATTAACACGTCCATGTTGATCAGGACATGAAGACACTTTAATAGAACTTTACTCATCTCAATTCTGAGTGCCCCAGCTAGCCAAGAAAATGTACTCCTCTCTTCAGGTACTTCTTCCTCTGCCATTGTTGCAAACCTAGTGGCAGGCTGGGCCCAGCCTTGTGGATGCTTTCCTACCTAAGATCTTCAAGGGGACTGCCTTGAAGAGTGATTTTTAGAGAGGTGCTGAGAAGAGCTGTCCTTGCTGATGTTGATGGGGCACCACAAACCTGTCTCCTGTTTGGGTCTGCTAATAGTGTCCCCAACAGCCACTCCCCCAGATCTTCTTTGTCACAATCTCAGAGCACTGACAGGCCTGAGACTCAAATGACTCTGAAGAAGTGATGGGAAGTTCCATGCTGTTTTCCTGATTGGTAAGTCACATCAGCCTTTGACATTCCCATGAATCCCAAGATGGGCAACCTTGATCAGCCAGAGAGGCATTCTCATAGCCCCTCTCCCTCTCTGGACCTCAGAACTGTCCCCCCTGCTCTAAGAGGTGTCCAAGGCAGGCCTGTGTCCTGTTGTTTGCAGTGACTTGTCAACCCTGACACTCTTGGTCTTCTAAATTTGTAGAGTTTTTGGTTGGGCTCTTCTCTCTCTGAATTGATATATCCAGTATTAACCACCAGAGGGATCCCACATAATGTAATTTAAAAAAAAAAAAAAACTATCCTCAACCTGGAGGAATCACAGCTCAGCTGCCTGTGCTGGCCTCGGGAGCCTGGGTCTCCCCCTGGCTCTGGAATAAGAGCGGAGCACTGGAACACGTGGGGGAAGGCTCTGTTTGGCAGCTTCAGGGAAGGGGGTTCCCAAAGAGACACGTGGGAGTGGAGACTTTGAGGAATCCAAAAGCAGTCTTTCTCTTTTCCTGGAAGCAAGCTAAACAAACAAGCAAACCAAGCAAGCGAGCGCATTCTCAATTACTGGAGTCAGGCGTTGCTGGTTTGTGAACCTGTGCATGGAAGCTGAACTGCAAACATAAGGAGACATCGTTAAACAAACCAATGCCCTTTCCACTGTTAAAACAGGTTGTCCCACTGTATAAAAGAAAAATGTAGTGTTCTGGAGCTGCTGTGTCCCAGCGCCCAACCTGATTGCCTTGAAACCACAAAACATGTCTTCTCTCCCAGTTTGGAGGCCAAAAGACTGAGCTCAGGGAGTCGGGAGGGGCTGTGTTTCCTTTGGAAGTCCCAGGGAAAGATCCTTCCATTCCTCCTTCTGGCTGCTGGTGGTTGGCACCAGACCCAGGTAACTCTTACCCTTGCAGCTGCTTCTGACATTGTGTCCTGTGTGGATGTGTGAAAGTCTCCAAACCTCTTTGTCCTCATTAGGAACTTGAGTTGTTGGGATCAGCACCCTCATTTCCAAATTAGGTAATGTTCTGAGTCTGCAGGTGGGCGGAGGTCAGCCACAACAAGAGGACGTGTCCCTGAACTAGTTTCTGTCTGTTTGTTTTATTTTTCTTTTCCTCATTCTTCTTTTTGTTTTAGAAGCAACTTTTCAACTTCCATGTCTGGACACTGAGCAGGTCTGATATTTTTAGTTGTAGCATGAGTTCCAGGGCATGGGATGAAACCCTTTATCACTGCTTGGGAAAAGACATTTCTGCAATCCCCTGAGGTTTCCCCTGGGCTTGAAAAATTCTGGCTCCTCAAACTCAGTACCTCTCTTGTAAATCGTTCTTAGGCTTGGACAAAGATTGGTTTTAACGGTTTTGTGTGCCTGTGAGCGGGTATCTTGTGTTCAGCATCAAAAGGCATTGTTTTGCACCATCTAGTCTCTTCAGTAGCCCTTGATTCTCTGGTTTTATGAATTATCCCTGAGCTTATTGGGCCAAATCAGTGTAGCTAATGTTCAGGCAATCCTTGCTTATCCCTGTTCTTCACACATGCCTGGCTGTACTCAGGGCCAGCTGAACGCTCTAGAGAGAGTGGTCTAGGCAGGTCAAACATGCTCAAGTGAGAAGAATATTGTCTGCAGTGTGTCAGGGAAATTGGCAAACAAGTGTCAACTGAACAGGAGGAGGGAGAAGAACAGCGCGAGAGGAAACCAGCAGGTGAGGCAGAGTATGCCAGACCTGAGTTTGAGCATACAGCAAAGAGTTTACTGGGCTGCTGGGGAGAGAGGTCGTCCGTCCCCTAGGCAGCTTGGCTTGTCAGACAGAGGTCGTCCCCTAGGCAGCTTGGCAGTCAGACCTTGGCTGTCTCTGGGAGAATAAAAGGCCCAAGGGACTTTCTGTTCTCCTGCCTTCTTGTGTCAGAGCTCCATTGATTAGAAGCCCACCATGCAGGCTTCTAACTTTGAATTAAGTATCCTGGGATGCAAAGCAGGCTACTCACCTGCGATTCTAATTATGATATAAAGAATCCGCTTCCCTAGACACAAAAAGCCATGTAGGATATGCCTCCGTTTATATGAATTACTATCCTATGCAAATCAACAGAGACAGAAAGGAAGAGGATGGGGCAAAAGGAAATGAATTCCTCCATGGCTACAGGCTTTCCTTTGGCTGCAATGAAAATGTTCCGAAACGATAGTGGCAAAGTTGTATAACATAGTGAATGTGTAAATGCCACTGAATTATAGACCTTAAAGTGGTGAAATGGTGGGTTTTATGTTGTGAATTTCACCACAACAAAAACAGTCGGCCTCTTCCTGACCCGCCCTCTGGATTTCTACCTGTCTGTAATATCAAAGTGGTATCCTTTGTGCATAGAGCCATGCTTTCACGTCCTTCCCCACCACATCCCCACCCATGTCCACTTTTCTGGAATAGACCACTGTGTGCCTTCTGTTTATCTTGGAAGTCCCTTATCTTGAGAACCTTTGACAAGCTATATCCATATTTTTCTGACATGGGGATGCTCACGGGGTGTGCCACTGCTGGGGCACACAGCCAATGTATGCTGTGGGTTAATGGCCAGTTTTGACCTGTGTGCTAGGTGACCTGGGTCTCTAACTTGGTGTGAAGCCTTAAATAAGCCATTCAGCCTTGCAAGGTTTCTGCTTCTTTGCCTGTAAAATGCAAAACAAACAAATCATTTCCAAGTCTTTTTGGGTTCTCAAGTTGGCATCTTGACCCTGTGCTCTGGCAACTCATGTGGATGGCAGCTGGAAATGTGTTCCTGTTCAGCAGCCTTCTTGCACTGTTGCTTTCCACCAGGCTGAGGGTTAACTAAGCCATCGCTTCCTTCCTACCACTGTTAAGCCAGATAGAACTATACAACCAACATGCAGTGGGTGACATTGGTTTGGGGAGGCCAAATAAAAGATTTCACTGGAGTCCTCATTCATTCCTGTCTCCCAGTTAGGTGTAGCGTAGGTTTCCTAAGTGTATTTTTATATTTTCTAATCTATTTACTCATATCCCTCCTGTTTTGCTGTAATACAAAAATCTCCATATTCTCTTGCAAGTTACTTAGGAGGATTCGGGGAAGGAGATGAGGACACAGCCAGAGACCCCATGTTAGCCCCAACAGAGACCTGTATTCTTGTGGTGCCCCATTCCCCAGAAGTAGGGTAGTGGTCCTGTGTGTCAAGAAGTGTCCAAATGGAAACAGGATCATTAACGGAGGGGGGAATGCCAGATGACAGTCTAAGGGGCTTTGCTTTTTTCTTTCTCCTTTGGACAAAAATAAAATAGTGTAATGGTGAGGGACTGGGGAGGGGCGTGATGTAGTAAGGCCCTTTATTCAGATTCTTCCCTATGATCCTTTGTTTTCAGAGATAAGAGTGTTATGTTCCTCCTGAGACAAGGCAGGGGCCCCTCCAGTGAGGGTCTGTTGACATGTTTGAGAAAAGAAGGGCAGGGAGAAAAAAAAATCAAAGGGATGTTCCCACTTTTGTCATGTTCTCAGACTCCTTTCCCTGAAACTGTTCCCTGTTGGGAGAGTGCCTATGGTCACTATCGAAACTGTTCCTTATTGTCAAGGCGCCATCTTTGCAGGTGACGGGTCCTGCATGCCATTATGTACGTCTGTAAGAGGATGATTACACTGAGTTACCTTTAACATTCCTATTAGAAATAGAAAATTTGAGGTTAAGAATCACCAAAACCTTGGGTTGAGTACTTGACTGGCCTTTATGTCTGTCTATAGATTCTAAAAGAGAAAGTGCTCAAAAGCAGGAAAACCCACAAAGGGAAACAAGTATCTTTTATTCCAAGCCTCATGCAGTGCCTCACTAGTCCAAGCTGCACTCAAAATGCTTTCCCTCACTGGAAGTACATCCTAGGCTTGGAAATAGAGCAAACAGACTATTAGTTTCTTCCTTGTTTCCCTTCAAGTTTCCACCAGTTGTGAGAGAGTCCTCCAAATTAGGCAAGGGGGAATAAAGTAGTTTCCGTGAATTCCTGGTGTATAACTGACCTGGGCATTTCACACTGGCCTTTCGACAATGGGACAGCCCTGGAAATCACATGCCTTGCTAGTTTTGGAAAGACACTGTCTTTAGGGACAGTTGAAGGACAACAAGGTGGCGATGACCTCATAAAAAGACCCAGCCATAAGATAAGGGATCAGGGAACAATTGCCCCTGAAACTCTGTGATAAGGATCATAGGTAGCTCATCGAATCTCATCCAACTGGGACCATTCCAATTCAAGCCCTTGCTTAGATTTGAGTGTAACAATGTAGAGGGAGCAGTGACTTCTTGTGGTCCTCATGCGGCGGCCCTGGTGTTAGGAGAGATGATGAAGGATACCTCACTTAGAAGAAACAGTTCTATGCAGATAGGCACACTGAGAACACATCAAGAGTGTTCTGAATGAGAGACCTTCTGCCTCAGCAGTCAGGAGGAAACCCCAAGGGGGCATACTCAGAGAAACTTACCTGTGTGGGGTCTTTCAGACATAATTCGGACTGGGGGGGGGGTTGGGTAAGTTGCAGAATAAACGGCAAAAATCAGATGACAGGGGCAACACCCAGCAGGGAGCTTGTCTAGCCTGCCCATGCTAAAACAGCAAACCCATCAGAAGGGTGGGATTACTAAAAACGAGCCTTTGGACAAAAGCAAGCATTTTGTCTACTGTTATTTCTTATCCATGATTAAAGCGACTGTACCCCATTCTTGTTTCCATAGGGACCTGACCTAATTAATGCCTTTTAGCCCATCTAACTGCTCACAGTATGAGCAGTCCTTTACCAGGCACAAAGACACACAGCCTGATGATGCAGTCCCTCTGTGGGATGTTCTGAAGGCTTCGTTTGTCCAAAGGAACATGATGTTTTGTGACTGAAGCCCTGCCAGTAAGGAGTATGCACATCAAACCTGGTGCCAGACTGCTACTTTTCATTCTTGTAGCCCTTGGCCCTGAAGTCAGCCCCCATATACAGTGATTCTGACACAGATGTCCTGGATTGTCAGCTTTCTCATGACTGGTTTCATTCTGATGTACATTCTTTTGAATCATTCCTTTGAGACATACCTTACAGAAGCAAAAGGAGTTACAATTATACAGTCATCATCGCCAAGGCTGTTTTGTTCAGGCTTGGTTGTCCAAGGCAATCCGCAAAAAGAAATTGGGGAACAAAGGCACTTTGCTTTTTCTGGGTCACCTTTAATGGCTTGAAAAGGTCAAGAATTTACTTAGTGGGGCCTTCTGATGACTTTGCAAAGTGATGAATAAATAAGATGCAGATTCACTCCACGAAAGTGACATCTCTCTACCTTGTTCTTATGCAAAACATGTTCTTCAAAGGAAAGCCCTCAGCCTTTGCACAGCTTGGCACTCTAATGAGATGTGGAGCCATTCCAGATGGCACTGGAGACTGTGCATACATCAGGAGGGAGCTCAAGGGTTTGCTCTCTGTGGGAACCCTGCAGCTTGCCCCAGATGTGGGGTCAGTGCACTGATGAATGCCACCAAGTGACTTTAAGTACAAACCTTGGCTGGCCCTGTGCTTGCCCTTCACGGCCAGATGCTTCAGTCTCTTTTTGCCTCTAAAACTTGTGAACATTTATCCCATCCTTGTCCCTAAAAGTTAGGAGGGGTATCTTCAACTCTTGACTCTAATCCTGATCATTAATACATCAAGATTTATTCTAAAGGGAATGAATGATATGTACTTCGATAGCTTTTAAATATTGGGGAAACACATGTTGGGTTTCAGGATGAAGGTTTCTGATCACAGAATGGGTTCGTCCCGTGCATGGTACCTGTGAGGTATTCCTCGACATCAGGGTGGGCATGTTACAGGACAAGCATGGCACCTGACCTCAGGTTTCAATAAATTCAGTCAAGTAGAACAGGTAAGATACACACCCATAGTGCTGGAGTTCAGATGGAAAGTGTTAAACGAAAAATGCTGTCATATCAGAGGAGAGAATTCTTTCAAAATTTTTTTTTCTTTTAATTTGGGCCATACTTATCTGTCTCTAGAATTTTAACAATGGTTACTTGACCATTTTTCTGAGCTCTGTTGAGCACCTGTTATGTGGAAAAGAAGGAAGACTGGGCAGTTGACAGAATTATCTTGATGGAAAGCAAGTAACCCTGAGGAAACAATCCAGGGCATACAAGGAACCAGGGTCTCCAATCTACATGTGCACAGGTGCTGGGCAGGGACAGTGAGGGAGAACCCAACGCACAGAGTGAGAATGTTCCAATGACATTGATGAGCATCACTGCCAGTGAGGAAAGGGGGCCTGGGCCACTAGATACATAGAGCTTTTTGTATAAAATCTGAACCTCTCAACGGGCAAGTATTGACAATTATCTTTTGAAATGTTTAATTTGCTGGATCAACTGTATTAACCATTCCAGTGGGACACAGCTGGCCTGGGACCTGCCTTCAAGATGCCATGGGCATATGCAGTCTAACTGACCATAACAGGGAACATGTGAGCTGCAGCCAGGAGTCTCAGGGAAGGAGGTGTGAGAGATCTTCAGAGGTCATAAAAATACGTGGTATGGGGAACCTGTGGGTTTTCAGAATAAGTTGACCTTGTGATCTTGTGTTTTCCACAAACTGTTTCAAGTATGCTTGAATTGGATACTGATTTTTGAAGAATGGGACGGGGGGACAGAGTTTGAATATAGGTATGGATCTAGGATCCTGGTGTTTGCGGCCCAAAAAGGGCAAGGACTCTGGTGGCTGGAGACTAGAGTTTGGGTAAGGGTCAGAAGGTGAACCGAGGGTAGAGAGATAAGAACAGACACCCTGTGTTTTATCCTCTTGAAAATGTACTCGACTCAATTCTGTCCCTCCCAGAGCTTTGGAAGGAACTGGGTTGATAATACATAAAAAATGCCTGGGATTGCATATTCCATGAATATATATACTATGCTTTGCTTCTTCCTATTATTGGGTCAAACTTTAGATTCTGTTCTGCTCCTTTTGTAATACTGGCCTAAGGCTGCTCTTTTTTTAATTCACTTTTTAAGAAACAAACAAAAAATCATCATCATCATCTATATTCTCACAACCCAGTACTGACCACCAGGAACATTTTTGCAGGTTTGCATTTGTATTAGTCTTTTCCCAAGATAAAATCATTTCAAACTTTGTAAAAAATATATATAGCTACAGAGAAACTCAGAAAAATATCACCAAGTACAAAAATCAAAAGATTTAAGCCCTAACTTCATCATCATTATTTCTAAAGGTTGATGTGTTTGAAAGGCTAGGTGACACAGAAGACAGAAAGAGACCTTGTGTGCTGGTTCACTTCCCCAGTGGTGGCAACAGCTGGTTAGCACCAGGATGTACCCAGGGGGAGCTGCATCCAGGTCTCCTACTTGGTAGAGGAGGCGTCCAAGAAGTTGGGAACATCTTTCACTGCTCTCCCAGTCATATTATCAGGAAGCTGGGCAGGAAGTGGAATATTTAGTAGTAGAGCCTGACTTCATAGGGGATGCCAGTATTACTAGCCTCAGGTCAACCCTCTGTGCCACCCTGGTCCCAATCTCTACCATTACTATGGTAAGAGCAGATCAGTAGATCATATTCATTACACTTAATAATATGTATGATAGGGTTGCTTTAAGGATTAATTAAGATGTTTCATAGAAAGCATATAGCAACTGGCACAGTGCTTGGTACACAGTGCTCAATGAATATTGTGTCATAAAACCCAGCAGAAGAAATGGGCAGATATAATTCTGTGACTCTACATAGGCCGGTTTCTGTGCAGCAACCACTGTAAATCATGTCACCAACATAGACTGAATTTCAAGGCCTTCTTTTCCTTCCATTTTGCAGAGAAGCATACTCAGCTCTTTTCCAGGCACTGGGAGGCCTAAATGGCCGGAATGCTCAGGAATATCAGGAGTGACTTATGGGGAGCGGTAGGGTAAGGAAGCCACACAGTGGCAGAGTCTGTCTTCTCTCCTCCCATCTTTCCTCTCCTCCTCTCTTTCCTCATATTCTGTTTAGTTTGACATTCTGTGGACGGAATGCCCACCGTTTATTGGGGCTCCTACTGGCTCCTACTGCCTCCCCTCCTAAGTCAACGTCCACGCTGGTCCTGGGGTAATGAGTCTTCATTGTGATATTTGTCTTACCAGTGACCAATGAAAGGGATGAGCAAGTTGGTTGCCTCTGGGTAACAGCTCAGTGAATGCAGAAAGTAAATAAGCTGGGCCTCTCCTGCACTTGAAATTCATTATAGTTTTAAATGCAGTTTGAAAATCTATTGTGCAGCTCTTTGAATGTGGGAAGAGAAAACCTGGGCCGATTGTTAAGAATAATTTTCACTTAGTGATTAGAAAATCTGGCACGACTATATTCTTTGAGCTTTGTGCAAATCTGCTAGGCTTCTTACCACAAAGCAGGTGTCAAGCGAAAACTTGGCGTTTATGCTCATTATGTTGTATGAAAAAAATCACATTGAATTCTAAGATGAGAATGAGAACACTGCATATTCCTCTACCTGCCGAGCAATTAAATTATTGTCTGGTGTGTTTACAGCTCCAGAACTGGTAATCAGCTTTTAGACTAAGTAGAGAATATGGTGTTATGATTTGCTGCTGTGCTGAGAAGTTCATCTTTAGCATTTACATTGGATAATTTAATTTTGATAATCCTAAGCAAGCAAACTTGTGACAACTTGGCAATTGTCACGGTAATGGGAAAGGATGCAATATATACATTTTTTTTCCTTGTAAATAATTTTAAATTCCCGAATGGTTCTCGCTTTTTTGTTATTAACCTCCACTGCCCTTGTTGGGTAAACCATGAAATGATAGTAGCCTCAGAAGTCAAGGTATTGTGTCGCTTGCTTTGCCTTTCCCTTTTACTCAGGGAGACAATATCGGAGCAATCTCCAAATTTCCATGAGATTATGAAAGGCCTGCAGCAAACCACACAAAAAAAGAAAAAAACACTCCCTTCCCTTGAGACTTTTTTTCTTGCAAGATGCCTTTATGTGTTTGAGATCAATTTTCTGATAAGATTCTCTGTTCCAGAGAATATTTGGTAATTTTAGCAAAAGTAACTACTTGCCACAGGAATAGTGCATTCCGAGTTAATGCCTAATAATATCATCGAGTAAAATGAAACAAATTACACAAAGTCTCTTCTCTCCAAAACCCTCCTCTAAAATAAAGCTTATGGGTGATTGCAGCAATTTCTTTGATAAGAAAATTCTAGCTATCACATTTCTTTATGGAATTTGTTGACTTCAGGGCAAGTTGGGAAGGGATATCCTATGATTTCTACTTTTTACCCACCCCACTTTGGTTTTCTCTATCCTTCCCTGCCCACACATTGGTGTTGTTCGTAAGTGTCCTGGAGACCACAAGTCTTGACCAAAAAATGTATGCCATTGGCTACTTTTTTCTTTCTCTCTCCTTCCTCTTTGAAAGACTTTGCAATCTTAATCATCTTTTCTATTAGAAACTTCCGAAGGCTTCTCGGGGGTCAAGTCTCGATGACAGGTCCTTGACCCACGCAGCCATGTTCTCCTTTCTGTGCCTGTTTTTGTGTGTGCCTACATCTGCCTTGTCACACGAGGTGCTGATGGACTGTGAATGTCGCAAACATTCATCTTGGATGTACCTTCAAAGGAAGCTCATTTTTCTGACAAAATCGCTTTTTTTGTGTTAACTAAAAATATTTAAATAAATTTCCTCATGTTAGTAGTGTCAGTATGGACCCCACTCCTCCCCTGCTCTCTGCCCACACCAGGAGGTATAATGAGATGTTAGGTGGAGATGCACATTTTCTTATGGCTTCCTCAGAATCCATTGCAAAACCCTGTCCTTTCTTTCATTGTAAATTTTTAAAAAATATTTTACTATTTTTGTTGGAAAGTCAGGTCTACAGAGAGAAGACGAGACACAGAGAAAGCTCTTCTGTCCACTGGTTTACTTCCCAAGAGGCCACAGTGGCCAGAGCTGGGTTGATTCAAAGCCAAGAGCCAGGAGCCCCTTCTAAGTCCCCCATGTGGACACTTGTCTTTGAGCCATCCTCCACTTCCCTCCTAGACCCACTTCCCATTTGGGTCCCAAATGTTTTGGGTAATCCTCCTCTGCCCTCCTAGGAAACAAGCAGGGAGCTGGATGGGAAGTGGAACATCAAGGACCTGAACCGGTGTCCACATGGAATCCCGGTGCATGCAAGGTGAAGATTTAGCCAGTAGGCTGTTGCTCCGGGCCCCTCTTTAAATTTTACTCTGTTTTGTAAAGGCATAAACAATATGATAGAGACAGGCAGACAGAAAGACAGAAAGACAGAAAGAGACCTTGCATGTGTTTGCTCACTCTCAAATGCCCATCATAGTCCAGGCTGGGCCAGGTCAAATGCAGCAGCCCAGAACTCAACCTACGACTCTTTAAGTGGATGACAGCTCCATTATGTCCCAGCGTGTCCATTTACACGAACCTGGAATTGGAAGTGGAGCTGAGGCTGAGTCCAGGCATGTTGATACAGCATGCAGATATGAAGCAACGTCCCCACAGCTGTGCCAAATACCAACCTGATTGAGTAGCTGTGTAACTTTTCTTGAGAAGCAATTTTTGATCAGAGTATGAATGTTTTTACATTAGAAAAAAAATTAAAATATGACTTTTAAGCTTTCCTTATCCTGTATATTTGGAGTACAACATAATATTGTGATGTGTGTGTGCAAAAGGGAAGGATGAAGCCAGACTGATGAACGTATCTCTTAGCTCACCTATCTTGTGGCATTTGTGTGGAGAGCATTTCAAAGCTTCCTTCAGAAACTTTGGAGTCTAGTGCATCGTTACTCATTACAGTCCCCGTGCTGTACAAGAGAATCCCAGCTCTCATGAGACAACATTTGACTTGCAAGCCTTTATTAACAGGCGTTAATATAGTTGGAGATTAGCGGATACCACCCCCACTCATTTTACACGTACCAAAGCAAATAAGACTTGGAGTGTTTTCCATCAAATGTTTCTCTGTCCTGTCAAGAATAACCCTTATTCTCTCTGCCAGGAGCAATGCTAAAAAGTGTTCTCATTTGGAATTTCTTTTAAACCTTCCAACATCTATGGCCTGCTCCCTTTATGTTCAATTTTCAGTTATTGACGCTGGAAGTTAGAGAGGTGAGCTGACTTGCCAAAGTCACCCTGTTGAGAACAATGCCGTTGAGATCAAGTGCTCTTTCCAGTGCAAAGTTGTAATGTTTGCATGCTCATGTGTGTTCCAGCAGCTACCGCCTTGTGTATATTAGCAAATGTTCTGTCAATGGATCAGGTGTTAGGTTTATCTGTGACCTTGACTTTCTGTATCGATCACCTCTAAATCCATGTAAATTCTAGCATATCTGATTATGTAACGATTTGCCAGTGCCCAAGCAGTAAGGAGACAGCTGTCCACAAATACATACACTTGTGTTTCTTAAGAAATCCAAGAACCCAAGCATTTGTGTGGTTGCAAATGGTCAGCCTTTGTAGTCAGAATTCTTCCTCAACACGTTGTGCTTGATTTGAGGGTAGTTTAGGTCATCCTAATCTCTCCCATTACTGATTCAACTAATAGGAAAGAAGTGATGAACTGTTCCTGGGTGGCTTCGACATTATCCCTTCTGTGCCTTCATCGTTCCTGAACTATGTCGGCAATTCTGGCCATTTATGTGGCATTTTGACACCAGCAAGGGCACTGGAGGGAAGGGTATGGAAGTGGGGCATTGTGGTTGTGGAACGTTCCCCTGTAGGGTAGCTGGGAGAAATAGAGCCACTGTTCTCAAGGAGAACTCACCACAGCACAAAGGGTCAGCCTCCTACGGGACCAGAAGCCATGGCCCCGGCAAGCATAATCTATGGCTCCTGAGGTAGTAAATGTTCAAGTACTTCATGGGAACAGCACTGATAAAATCTTGTGAACACGGGAATGCCATCATAGCAAATGTAACGATTTTCATTTGTTTTAATTCTAAGATTAGTCTGTTAATAAAAATGTCTTTTTAAGCTATTTAAGACACCCAATAAAAACCTATAATATTAATTTTATGGAAAAATTCCAACAAAATTGTATTACATTTCTCCCCATTAAGGTAACATTATGGACTTTTAATGGTAGTCTCAGCTATAATGGTTTTTATTGACCTAATTATTAAATGAATTAAAATCTGTCTCAACGTCTTGAAAATTATGCAATAGAGGAGAGACGCTGATCCACATATTTTTTAGGGTTGATTCACCCAAAAGAAAAGACAAATAAGACTTCAGTTTCATTGCATGCACTCGCTGTTCTCTTGTTCATTAAATAGTAATATCAAAATAACACTTTCTGATGGGTGATTTATAAGACACATGAGAAAATTTCTCTGTGTTCTGTCTTTAAAAAAATATTTTCCATTTACTGGGAAAGCAGACACACACATACATACAAGTCAAATGGAAAGAGATCTTCCATCTGCAGATGCATTCTTCAAAACCTGGCAAGAGTCAGAGGTGGTCCAGGCCCAGACCAGGAGCCCAGGCCTCAATCTGGGTCTCTCATGGGGATAGCAGAGACATGAGTGTTTTTATCTGGTGCCTTCCAGAAAGCTGGATAGAGATGGAGTAGCTGAGAACCTGGGACTCAGATTGGGCACTGCCATATGGATGTGGCCATGCTAAGTAGCCAATTTACTGCATTCATGTGCCACACATCTGCCCTTAATGTTGGTATATAATTCCTATGTTTTTATTTTCTGTTTTCTTAAAATACTGTTAGAATGTAAGCAATGATAAAATGCCTTTATGAATACTCTGAAGATGCTCTTATAGTTTTTTCGTACAAACTTAATACTTGGTGAAATAAACAGTGAAGAGGGAAAATGAAGAATAAAACTCTAATTTAGAAAAGCATCACAACTAAAAATGGCAGCATCAGTTTGTGAATTATTGATTTTGACCTTTGCGTAATTTGTAATTCTTTGGTACAATAGCAGCTGTGTGACCCCCACACCTCTCATTTTCATTCATTCTCCCAAGTCAGAAGTCACCAACAATTAATGCAAACACATTCTCACTAAAAGCAGTGCGAACTTGGAAACCATGTTGGGACTGAAGTTCAGGGGAAAAACTTTCAATACTGACTAGACTAAGGAATTGAAACCTACTTTTCATTCCTGATAACTGAAGCATTTTCACAGACAAACTTTGGGATTGGGAAGCTGAGGAATACCACTCACAGTTTAGTAGGCAAAACCTCAAGCCTTGGCGGAAGGGAGTGACTACATTAGGCCCCATAGCTAGTGGAGAGTGAATCAGCCTCCTTAGATGTGTGTGCGCACAGCATTTAGAACAGCGCTTGGGACCTTCTCATTTCTTACTGGAGTACCTGAACTCAAGTCCCAATTCTGCTCCTGCTTCCAGCTTTTTCGTGTGCCTGAGATGCACAAATGTATGGTCTAAAAGCTTTAGTCCTACAATTTATTGCAAAGTCAGATATACAGAGAAGAGGAGAGACAGAGAGGACGATGTTCTGTCTGATAATTCACTCCCTAAGTGACTGCAATGGCCAGAGCTGTGTCAGACCGAATCCAGGAATCAGTAGCTTCTTCCAGATCTCCCACATGGGCACAGGGTGCCAGGCTTTGGATCTTCCTTGACTGCTTTCCCACACCACAAGCAGGGAACTGGGTGGAAAGTGGGGCTGCCAGGATTAGAATCAGCACCTGTATGGGATCCAGGTACATTCAAGGTGAGGACTTCAGCCACTAGGCTACCACACCAGGACCAGTCCTGCAATCTACATGGGAAACGTCAAGAGAGTGGAAACCTTTAGTTTTTGGCCTGGCCCATCCTCAGCTACGTTAAGCTTTGGGGAATGAACCAGAAAATGCAAAGATGGGTAATATCTCTCCTCATTCTGTTTCTCATCTTTTTCTTCTTTGCCTACCTGCCAAATAAATGTTTAAAACAACATACAGAGTTGGGACTACCAACACCTTGTGGATCTTTCATACATTCATCATTACCATAACTGATTAAGCACTTTCTACAAGTGCATTCAGCAAAAACCGAGAAAATCCCACTCTGGGACAGATGCAGAAACTACATTCACAAGTAGGATAATGTCCTAATGAGCCAGTGGCAGTATGAGAAAGGAATTAGAAACCAGAGTGTTGTAGGAGATCAAGAGGGAGATTCTGATGGCAAACAGAAGAAGGGACTACAGTGAGACATCTGGGAACAGAATATCATAGGCAAAGGAGGAGCCTGTGAAAAGGGTTTGGGAATGGTAGGAGGCCCAGCTCATGCGGGGGACAGGAAGTATAACCCAGAGTGAGCAGGTTCAGGGTACAGTGTTTACATTTTAAAAATTGGTATTTGTTAGAGGACTGTTAAAGAAAAACCTAGCCCAAGGTATGTGGGTCACAGGGTGCAGACCTCATATGTTTCTCTGCAATAGGTGTCTGTCCAATCACTGGGTGTATTTTTTCTTAAATGCAAATGAAGGTGCTTTGCTGTAGGTGCACATTTATACTCTGAAGAACTCAGAAGGTAGAGTTCCTTGTCTTTGCGTATTTCTGCATCTGTAGAACCTATCCTAGCACCCGTTTAGAACCAAGGGGCAGGGCACTTCGTGGAGATTGTGACAGAGACTTCAGGGAAGGAAATGTTGCATGTGTTACATCAACACTGAGCAGCATGACTTCTAAAAGGCATATGCTTCCGTCCACTGGTTCATCCCCCAAATTCCTGCTGTGACAGGGGTGGATGGGTGGCTGATGCTGGGACTGAAAACTCAATCCTGCTCTCCCACATGTGTGTCTGGGATCCAACTACTTCAATGATGACTGTTGCCTCCCCTGGTCTGCCTTAGTAGGAAGCTGGAATAAGGAATCAGAACTGAATTTTGAACCCAGGCTCTCTGATACTGCAAATACTTTGCTTAGTGGGTATGTTCATTGAGAGACTCGGCAGTTGTCCCAAACAAAGACTTTCGAGTCAGATATATTTCCAGGCTACAAGGTGGGGGCATCTCCTACCTTAATCCTTGAACAATCAAACCCACTGTCACTCTACGGTTTTCTCATGTTTTCATTCCTATACCCTTTAGGACTATGGCCTTGTTTTATTTAAAAGTAACAAGTGTCTTGTAGCCACGATTATTATTAGCAATAACAAACACTTGTTGGGCACTCACTGCATATTAGATTCTGCTCTAAATGCTTTAGTTTGCATCCTCTCAAATCTGAGACAGGCAATGTTATTATGGCATTTTATAAATGAGGAAACTGACTCAAGGAAAGGTTAACTAGTGCTTACCCAAGATTATACAGCTATCCTGAATCTCTGAGCTTTAATTGCAGGATACAGGATACCTTCTCTTAATCAAACAGGGAACATACAGAACAAGTAGTCTTGAATTTGAAGTAAACTAAGTCAGGGTGTGTATCTGTCTTCACTTCTTAAACTGTGGTAAATAAAACATATTAGTGATTGCATGGTGAGCACTCTTCAAACTGAGTCTGTTTGGTGCCTGCTCTGTGACATGGAACATAACAGGTGGCTCATGAGACCACTGAGGGATTAAAGGAAGCCGTGTATGTAAAGCATCTACACAGTACCTAGAGTTTGCTAGCTTGTAGCTGCTGTTTTTAATCTAAGAAAAAATGCTGCCTTGAATTTGGATACCCACAGCAAATTAAAGTACAACAGGGAAACTCCATTCATGTCTCCTGTAATTTTATTCTCTGTAACAGGATTCAGCATCATTAAAAAGAACATGAGAGCATCTGAAATTGACTTGTGGTAGTGTTAATAGGCTGCTGCATTTTTAATTCACTCTGATGCCATTTCAGAAGGAGCCATTTGCGTGCTGTAATGGGAAGACTCAATGCAGGCCATTTGAAGGGAATTGGGGGTGTCTGTCATTTAGTTTAAGTCAGTTTCTGACAACAATATGTTCCAGAGCACTGCAGATGTTCTCAGATCACATCCTATTTCTCTAAAAATCATGTGGGATATTTATGTAATGAAGCATCTGCTGTGATGCAGAGGGTAAGGATCTGTTTTCCCAATTTTAAAAAGTCGATCTCTGGCTAACCTCCTGCATGAGATCTCACATCCAGGGTATCGGGACGAGTGGGTTCTCATGCTGTGTGCCATGGAATGCAGCTCCTCACGAGTTCATGTTAATGGGAAATGTCATTGGGAAACAAATCAGCTGTACTCACTCCATCCTTGGGAGATGCTGCATGGAACAGACCTGAGCAAAAGGCATGGCCAATGCACCTCTTGGGGAGAAGGCAAGAATCCCTGCTCTTACCAGGCTGGCTCTCAAAACACTAGGTCTTTTCCTCTGCAAGGTCAAACTCCCATCTACAAAAGCTAAGACAGAATGATTTCTTCTCTCTCACATGAGGCAGTAAGGCAAGCCCTTCACTCTGTAGATTTTAAAAGATCGAAATCACCTATGTTGTACACAAGCCTGTGTGTTAATTTGACTAAAGTCACGTAAACGCTGTCTTTCCTTAAATTACCCGCTGGCAAGGCTTGGAAGAAAATCTTCACTATAATCTTACAAGGTCATAGCTCCTGGGAATGTGGCTAGGAGGAGCGGCTGAGCCCTGATGAGCTCTGGTCTGGAGGGCAGGAGGTTCAAGTTCTCTTTACTGTTAGCCACAGCAAAGCCTGCACAAAGCTTAGCTCTTCTATTCTCTTGAGTAAAATAGGGGACCTGGACTGTGACTCCCTTTAACACCAAACCTGTCCCTCCTCTGTTGAAGCTGTTCCTTAATCTGCTTGTTCTTTCTGGTCTATACGTTCCCCCTCTTCCCATCGCCGTGTATAAGTACATAAATAACAACCAAACTCAAGACTCTTACCTGGAGTCCCCAAAGAGACCTGGAAATCAGAAACAATGGTTTGAGCATAGGTTGATGGTCCATGAGTCATGGGAGGGCTCTGTGATTTTTATTTGTCCATTCAATGGATCGAACATTCCTTCTCTACTGAACCATGAACTTAGTAAGGGGAGAGAAACAGTGATCCAGGCTAAATCGTTCCTGACCTCTGTTATAATTGGGAAGACTCAAGCAGACAGTCAGTAGTGGTTATAAAGCAGCAGACACATACAGCAGTGTCTCTGTTTAGCAGTGTCACCTGCGGGGGTGCTACAACATTGCAAGAGGGACTTACCACCTAGACTATCATTATTAAGGAGGTTCTTGACCAACTTCCCTCCCTCAAAGGACAGGGACTTCGGAGCAAAAGGAGCAAGAATGTAGCATGATGATCCGGTGAACAACACAAGGAGAAAGGATGACAGGGGAACAAATGCATTTGGGCTAAAGTTTCAAACCTAATAAGGCATTGAACATGTTCTGTAGACTTAAAGTCATCATGGCTCTTGTTCCCACAACAGTTTGCACAGCTCTTACTAAGTAGCAAGTTCTTGCTAGGCATTTAGCAGTAGTCATTTCTTTATTTCTCACCCAATTTCTATAAGCTGGTAGTATAGAATATGCAACTAAAAGATATTATCTCTTCACTGTAATGCAGACAAATTTAAGGCTTAAAATCCAGATGTGGTGATTGCTACACTGAGCACTGGTATAGGTTTTTCAATGTTTTTGGATGGTAGTGAGGGTGTACCTGTCACCTGCATATTCCCAACAGGTTAGAACCTCTTGTTCCCTTGAGTTATTCTGCCAGATGAGACCAAGCTTCAGATTTGAAAATTGAAGTTGGCACCATCTGTTCTCCTCACAGTGGAAGCTATTCTCTTCCAGGCAGGCTTTGAGTGGCCTTCAATCATCAGCTTAGACTGCAGTGGTTTAATATACCCATTCTATAGCCAAAATGAGCCATGCAGTTCCAAGAAGAAGGAAAGCTCCAAGGAGCTTATTAACAGTTTAGCATTTCCAAAGCATGTGGGATTGCTCATTCCATGTGCCACAAAGGTAATTATGGCCTGGTCACTGCAGAGGCACAGGAAGGAGAGGCGCCCTTGGAACTGCACAGCTCCCAGAGTTGACTCTTAAGTTTCTGGAAGGTCCTCTCTGACTGGCTAAGTGATGTTCTCTCCAAGTTGACATAGGCACCTCTGCTTCCTGAGTGTCTATATGATCCCTTCCAAGATAGTTTGATTCAAAATATGCATAGGCCTCTGAAATAGCTCCTGTTGATTGTATTACTCCCAGACATTTGGCTTTATGGAAGTGTCCTTGCTTTGCAGTAATGCTTGTTCATTCCTTCAGCAAGCTCTGGTTGAGGGGAAGGTTTGTGCTTTGCCATGGAATGGATCACCTATACTTTCAAGAAGTCCATGCTCAGTAGGCCATGTAGTAGAAAAACTAAGGGATGGTTTGCATGGGACAGAAGACCAGTACTAACTGACTTAAGAGGGAGAAGCCTTTATAAGTTGTATCGGCTCACATAACTGAAAGTCTAACAGTAGGCGTGATTCAGGTAAAGCTGTGTCTAGGGTTCCAACCAATTCCATTAGGGGCTTTGTGTCTATTTCTTTCCTTTATTGAAGGAATACAGTGTGACAGCAACCATCAGAGGTTTACATGCTACTAAGTTAAGATGGAATGATTGTATCACCCAGGAAGACATATCAAGGATTTGAAAAGATCTCTATGGTCCAGTTGGAGTTGAACCTCTCAGAAGGGTAGAGCTCTCCAAAAGGCCAGATCTGCATCCTGCACCCACCCTTTAGGCCAGTGAGAAACAGAATCAACCCCATCCAACACACAGCACCTGAAGAGCAGGATTGCTTAAAAGAAGTGTTCCCTACTTAAAAGAAGTGTTCTTCAAGGAGACAAAAACAAAGAGAAAATCTGACTGCACAAAACGGAGGACTAAGTCCAAAACAGTGATGGAGTGAAGGCGAGGTTGGGGAGATCCCAGAAATGTTATGCAAGGGGTTGAGAGTTGAGGCGAATCCTAAATGATGGTTAGAACTTTAACAACAGTCCAGGAGAGTATCCCGGAACTGAGTCCTGGCTTGCTCATGTTCCAAAACGGATGAAATGAGAAAATACACCCATTCATTCTTCATTCAAAGATTGTATTGAGCCCCTACCAAGCATGTAGCAGGGAACAGCTTAGTGCTGAAAACAGAGTGATGACCAAGGCATATACTTGCAGGCTCTCTTGGATAGTAAAGTGTGGAGAAGAGACATACAAATAATCTTACAAAGAAGACCATGATTATCCTTTTTTATGGGTACTTAACAAGAGTCCTGCTATGCTGTGGTTATAGGAAGCCAATGATTTATGTCCCAAGTCTCCTAGCTATAAAACAGAAGATTCTACTTCCCCTCTCCCACAACCTGTCAATGGTACAATAACATACTAAGGAAGGCAGATGAATTAATTTACATACGCTTGAGCGAAAATCAAAGAACACCTTGAAATAGGGAATAAGAGTTGGGGAAACGTCTGTTCCTGTACCTGGGTGGCTGACTCACTAAATGCCACATCAGGATGCTTCATTTTCATGCTGCCCAATGACTCATTTGTCCTCACCCTCTTAGCTAGCCTGACTCAATGCTTGCTTTGGTTTTCTGCCTGCTGCCTGTGGAGAAATGTCTACATTACACCTAACGCTATTAACTTTTGTACTCTGATAAACCAATTAAGGTTTAAAAAATGCTTTTGTGCATGGGAGCAAGAACAATCTGGAAATGCTGCTCTGAAACTATTAACTCCATTATTCAATAGTTTAAATAGATTATGCTATTGGGTTAACAAATCTGATCAGAATAAAAAACATTCCATGATAGAATCTGCCCTTACAAGCATTTCCAAGGGAGAGGCCTTTTCCAGCTCATTGATAGACTCCTGAAAACAGGAGTGGGTAACAGAGCTGAGAGCCCGCCTCCGATGTGACACCTCTGTGAGGAAGTGGCGTTTCCAGAGGTACGCTCTGTAAGTGGTGGGCAAGAAAGGCCGAGTCTGCAAGATTCACTCTCATGTTGCGGCTCCCTTCCCTTCTTTATTAAATGGAAGCCAGATGCTTCTAGTTAACATTTTTAATGGGTTCACATTCCCAACTAGCTCATAAAGTCCCATTAATAAAGCGCCCTTCTTAACAGAATTTCAAGGGATGCCACTGTGTCACAGATGTATTAAGGAATGAGGAGCTCTGGAAACTAGATTTGCACATTTTCTCTGAAGTCTTTGCTTTCTCTTTCTTCCATGTACAACCCTGCCCCACCCCCACCCCCCAAAAACACAGGGGAAAAAATGCAAGGTCAGTGGCGCAGTGTCACAGGCTAGCCATGTGCTTTCCATAAGACAAAATGAGTTACTAAGAGGAAAATTTCCAAGGGATTGAAAAGATGCCATCTAAATTCTATTAGAATTTTTTAAAATAAAAAGCAGTGTGTTAAGTGATATTAACATGTAAGCCTCCCTGTGATATTTGATTGCTAATGAACAGAAAGTATTAATCTTAGCAGCCAGAAGAGAAAAATGCACCGTGTTTTTCATTAAATCAAGTAAATGATTAAATAAGTTAGTCAGTAGAAGCCATTTTAATTTTCTGAATGTGAAATGCACAGCTTATAACAAATAAATTCGGAGTACCTTTTGAAACAAGTTTTGACTGTAAAAAATGCGGGTTAGAAAGATGTTTGGTATTTTTTTCTTTATAGATAGTCAATATTTTAAATGTAGTGACATTAATTGTGCAGAATGAAATGCCCTGACTATCTGGGCTTTAAAAAGTTGGCATCCAGTACAATGTCCCTAATGGATCTTCAACACTATTACAAAATGATTGATTGTTGTCGCAGTCATTTTAGCAGCTTTCAGAACTGTTATATTTTTAATTAAATTGGCTGTGAATTTTGTAAGTGGCAAAGGTTGATAAACTAGCGCTCAGTGCAGTATTACTATTCTTCTTAGTGTGGCTGTCATAGCTGGTACATTTATGTGCATAATCTTCTTAGCATTCATAAGTCTTGTTGGTCTCGGGCATTGATCTGCAAAGATTATGAGCTATTTGGAGATGGGGAGGGGACACATAAAAATGAAATCAGCTAAGAATCTGGCTCTGAGAGATTATTAGGTGGACTGTAAGACAAGATAGCCCCATAACCCCACTAAATTAACACCTCATCGCCGAGGAAGAGCAGGTGCAAGTTAGCAAGACAGCGTTCAAATTGTTCTAGCAAAAATTTTTCAGAGGATCTTCAGAGATGGGCCTTAGGTTAGGTGCCGCTGATACACAAGAGTGAATATTGTAGAAGAGCCAGAAACTGAGTCAACAAGGAGCTTCAGTTCAAAAAGTCTTTAAAGGACAGGGCTATTCTAGAACAAAGCGGATTCATAAGTTAAGGGATCAAACAAGTCTTCCTGTATAAGTGGCCTGGGAGTTGAGATTTCGGCCAAACCCAGAAGGAGGAGTCAGAAATATATTCTAGGTAGGGGAACAGCAGGTGCACATGCCATGGAGGAACAGCCGCAGTTGGAAGATTTGAAAGAAGGCCCAGGGTTGGAGCTCAGAGCCTAGTGAAGGAAAGTAAGCAGGAAAAAAACCAAAATTGTCCCTGATGTGGTGTGTGTATTTCCATTCTGTGGAGTGGACTGCTCAGCTGTAGGGTTAGTTACTAGAATAGTGTCAAACACAGCAGAAATTTCAGATAATTATTAGTAATCAAAGGGTGAGGCCCCACTTTTGATGTATCTGATGGGGATCTGACATGAGCAGGTAGAAGGCAAAACCCAGGAGAGCTAGCGGGAGATGCAGTAAATAGAATTTTAGAATGTTAGGGCAGCCAGGGCCTTTCCACACTCTGTCCTTTGCTACCATCAATTTGCAGAGGAAGAAGGTGATCCTCAGAGGGCCAGTCTCCCACTTTGATTGGCAGGAGCAAGCCCAGCTTGTTCTTAAAAGGGGGCTCCTGTTACAACACTCTGTCACTTTGACAGAACTTCTGATTTTCACTCTGGTACAAACAAAACAAACTCAACACATTGATGGAAGCTAAGAACAATTACTAGGAAACAGAGCAACATAGCAGCCAAGTGCATGACTTCAGAACCAGAGAAGACTGGATTTGATTCGCAGCCAGGTTTACACAGGCAGGATTTCTGTGTTGGCAAGCCCTAGCTTCCCATATTGGCCCAGTGAGTCTAGGAGGAGCGTGTACATCCCTGAGTGGTAAGGATTTATTATCTGTCATTGCAAAATGCTTCACACCATGACTGGCACCTGAACACCACCACTAGGGTCTTAACAACAATTGAATTAATCAGTGTATCGAAGAATGTAGTTCCTCATTCCCTTTATATAGCTAACAAAAATGTCGTTCCATCTTCCTCAGAGACAGTAGATGCTATTGAAACGTGCTGAGTTCCACTACCACCACCACCACCCTTTAAACTGGCATGCATAAGAGATTCCACATTTAGCCAACTGACTTTCCAGGAATTTAGTGACTTTCCATTGGTCCAGGTATCCTGGGAACATGAAAAGAAACAAATAATGCATAAAGGCCATAGATGATAAAAACTTAGCAATAACTCAAAGAAAGACCCTTGTTTTTAGAAATTGTTTGCTATAGAAAGGATTCCAGCTGTAGAAACACACAGACCCAGGACTCAGTCATGACAAGGCCACTTATTTGTTTTTTGTGAAAACATGGACAAATTAGCTTTCCAGAGTCTTCTCACCAGAGTAGAGTAAGGAGGATATTGGTTTTTGTTTCATGTTATGAGTTGTAGCTTCTGCCACTCCCTCACCCCCCCAAAAAAAAGGCAAAACGTCTGGTGTACAGACACTGTGCAATTTTAGTTTTCCATTACACCAAACAACTCCCTAATAGCTCCCATTGAATTGTCACTATTCAGAAGTTGCTGGAGTAGATAAAGGCCCATTCAGTCCTGCAGCCCTCACTTCTGAGATGGACAACTGGTCATCATTTGGGCTGGGTACCTTGACTTCTACAATGAGATATTCACAGCAGCAGAAACTCACAAGACAGATGGGCATCCCAACGTGCAGAGATCACATTAGTAGAAACTGTGAGTGGAATAAATATGGCAATTATGTTCAGTGGCATAATCACCACAGTCTTGAATAGGAGGCTGTGCAAATTGCAAAGGAGGGAAAAAAATCCCAGTTTTTCTACACTGAGGTTACAGATGGGCCACAGAGCTACCATTTGTAGTTGCAGGTGATTTCAATCATTCTGCATGCAGGCTCTCCCTGGCAGCATTTCAAAGCTCTGTTCCACATTTCTGTGCTATTTTATCACGCGTCACATGTCTGACATGGTGCGCTTCATGGTAAGAGAGTGCTGCAGGCAAAGTTTTCAGATATTGTCAGTAGGAAAAAAGGAATTGCTACAATCCAGAAACGGCTGGGGAAACATACCTCCAAGTGCTACAAATTTGTAAAGATAAAGCTCCAGGTAGCAAGAAAGGGAAGGGACAAATGGAGTGTCATGCAGATTTCTCTGCTGAGTCCTCCAGCACCTACCAGGACTCAGCTGGGCCAAGTCACCAGAGTGTCTCCTTGGCCAATGTGAGTCAACTGTTGGACTCCAAGTGGAGGGGGGAAGAGGTAGCTGCAGTTCAAGTAATCCATGTCATTAACTCTTTAGTTTCTGTTGCCTGGGCGGGAGGGGCCAGATGAGCATCTCCACTGTACAGATTGATTATTAGTCATTTCATTTTCCTTGGTCTTTCAGTGCAACCCAGATCTGCTGGAAAGAATTCTATGTCGCCCTCCTTCCCTCCTACCTTCCGTTTCATCTATCCAACCACAATAGAGTCACTGAGTACCTTGTCTGTGCTCTGTCCCATGCCAGATCTTACGGAACCAAGCATTTGGCATGACCTGTGTAATCCTCCTAGAGCTCCCAAGTGCTCTGACAGAGGCGTTGAACAGGCATTTTCGGTGCTAGCGCCGCACTCAGGTGGGGTACTGATAGATTTTCACAGATCTTACAGCTAGCTCCAACTCCATCCAGGAGTACTTCAGAGTGCTCATTAAAAATGCACATCATCTTTCTGTTCAGTATGCCTATAAATTGATGTTCAAAGATTTATTTTATTTATTTGAAAAACAAAACAGAGGGATTGTCCCATCTACTGGTTTGCTCCCCAAAAGGGGACAAGAGATCATTTCAGGCCAGATGAAAGCCAGGAGCCAGGATCTCCACTGCCACACAGGATTCTGGCGTCACAAGTAGTGACTTAACACTGTGCCACAATAATGGCACTCCAGAAATGTTTTGTAGGACATCAATAAAATGTCTACACCCACCTGCTTCAAAAGCTTAGACTGGTTAAGAGGTGGGTAGGTCTCTGAAATGGTGTTGCCGTACAAATTCAAGTAGCTCCTTGCTCCCAAAATATCAAATATTAATTATGAGTTGGGATATATCCCCAAACCATTCTACTCTTATTGTGTCTTTAAATCAGCTTCCATTATCTGCCCAAATCCATTCATTGAAAAAGCAAAGATTATATTACCTCTTTAATCAAAATGCAATGTAACATGCCACAAATAAAAAATAACATTAAAAGTGAGTATACAAGAAAATAAACTGTGTGATTAAATTTCAGTGAAGTTCTGTTGTTGGTGTCCAGAGCCCCTTTTTAGGCACATAGAAATAAATATGAAGGCTTGGTGCAGTGCAGAGGTCTTTTAGAGAAAGCAGAGGAGAGAAAGCAGAAAAAAAGAAAAGGCATGGTGACTCTCAGTAATCACTGTGTGAGATCACGTTCTTTAAGACCATGATTGTGTGCAGCCTGGAAGCAGCTTCCTTACTTGTAGAGCTGCGTGTTCTGTAGTGGGTGTGAGGAGTGACTCAAACATCCCATTTTGGACCTGGCACCACTTCTTCCTTCCCCTTCCCACTGCTTGCAAAATTTGCGCCATTCCAGTTATCCACCAATGAAATGTAACCTTGTGAAATGTAACCAATGAAATGTAACCTCATGGCATCTCAGCTGAGACTCTCACCCACCTTTCTCTTGTGGCCACTCGTCCTGCTCCTCCCTGACTACCAATCACATGTGACAATCTCAGTCACCAATGCCTGGGGTCCACCCACAGCCCCTCCCAACCAATTCCTCATGCCCCCACACTTTCCAGGTTCACCTGGGATGCGTAAAATGAGCCTCTTCACATACCCTTCCCCTTTTCTTCGCTCTTCCCTGTCCTCCATCTTGCCCCTTCCCGCACCTCGTAGCTCCCCATTCTGCCACCTTGACAGGAGATATTTCCCTTCTTGTTCTGTCCCCCCTCCGCTCTTCCCTACCCACTCCCCACAATTCCTACCCTGCTGGAGTAAAGGATCTCCCAATGCACCTTGCTGTGTCTGGCATTTTGGCTTGTGGTAAACTTATCGTGAAAAGAAGACTTGGCTGTGGGAAATGAGCTGTGCATAAGACCTAAAGTGACTAAAAACTAATAGTGCGAGCGCCTAAGCAAGGCTCAGTAGAGTTGGACAGACAATTGGAGAGACTAATGGGACGAAGGCAGCACTTCACTTTGCAGGCCTTGTTGAGGAGTTTGGAATTGAGCTCAAAAGATGGAAAAGTCATGGAAGGTTTGCATGGTCTGATTTGCATTTCAGGGTTAATTCCACTGCAGGAATGTGGAATAGACACTGAAAAGCCAGAGATGGAAAAAGGAGAGGCTGGGGTGGGGAGTGGGGGAATCCAGAAGGAAGAAGAAAGTGACACAAACCACGAGAATAACTATAGAGAGCCAGAATAAAAAACTAGCAAATCTATCAATTAATTGGACAGGGCCATCATAGGATCCCAAAATTGTGTCCTAAATGTTGTGGGTCACATACTTTCACCCTGAAAGACCTGCTTTAATTGAGAAGTGCACACAGCCTACCCGCTGCCTTCTACAACCCAAAACCCATTCCCAGTCCTGTCCACCTTCCATCTTCCAATTTGAGGTTTCAGGTGTAGTCGGATGAACCAGATGTGAGGACTGCAGACCAGGCATGAGGTGATTGTAAAAGACTCCCCACTTGGCTCCTTATACAGTCAGGGGGATCTTAGTTTCTCACATCATTTTCCATTTGTCTTACTCAATGAAGTAATTAGTCATTGGAGCAATTCAGCAATGTTCATGAGTGTCATGGTGGAAAGAGGCGAGTGTACTAATTGTGTGGTGTGGGCAGAGAGCAAGAATGCTGATTAACATCCTGCAATGCACAGAACAGCCCACCACAAGTGACAGTCATTTGACCCCAAATCCCAGAGTGGAACCTCATGTTGAGAAATGAAGTTGGAATGGTGGGCATGTCAGCTGAGGACAGACAGGGAGTGTCATGGTGAGCCAGGTGCTTCCATCAGGATGCTGTCATTTGTTCTTTTTTTTTTTTTTTTTTAAGATTTATTTTTATTATTTTTTCATTGGAAAGGCGGATATACAGAGAGGAGAGACAGAGAGGAAGATCTTCCATCCGATGATTCACTCCCCAAGTGAGCGCAACGGGCCGATACTATGCCGATCCGAAGCCAGGAGCCTCTTCCGGGTCTCCCACGCGGGTGCAGGGTCCCAAAGCTTTGGGCCGTCCTCGACTGCTTTCCCAGGCCACAAGCAGGGAGCTGGAAGGGAAGCGGGGCTGCCGGGATTAGAACCGGCGCCCATATGGGATCCCGGGCGTGCAAGGCGAGGACTTAACCACTTGCGCCACCGCGCCGGGCCCTGTCATTTGTTCTTAATAGCCCATGTGCTGGAACAGATGTGTGGGCAAGGGCAAGGGGTTGAGAAATGGGAATGAGGAAACAACTTCCTCCGGATAGTTACAGGATTGGAATCAGAGCATCAGCAGAATCATGCCTCTGACTCAAGCGTCTGAGCTCCCCTGCAGCTCCCTGTGGATAGGAGAAATTTGGGAGTGACTCTTCCTGGGCAGGTACAGTACATGACCTGGGCAGGCCACGGGATCTGTGGCACTGGAGCAGATGTACTGAAATGCCAGCAATCATCACTCTGTCTTGGCTTGCTTCCAAGCCCGCCCAGAAAACAAGCATCTCTGTTTCCAGAAGATGGTAGCAATGATTATTTTTTTTCCTAGGGGAAAAAAAAGCCAGAAAGATAAATACTTTGTAAATCACTCCATGCCTCCTGCCTGTAAGCTAGGAGTCTATTTGTGAGGCATTTATCTCCTTGTGTACGTACTCCTCCCCAAATTATCATTTAATTAATACACCTAGCAGCCCGAGCTATGCCGATCAATAAGGAGGAGAATGGAAGAAGCCAATCTGATGCCTCCGGGTATTGAACTGTCTGCAGCAAGTGGAGAGCTTTCCTTTGAAAAGGTTGTGCTTCCAGCCTGCTGAGGAACTGAGAAAGGTGCGGATCGTGTTGCTGTAGCATTTGAGAAGTTAGAGACGCGGCACGCGCACATCACCACTCAGATTCAAGAGAGGGAGTTTCTCTTCCTGTAGGAGAAGCAGATTCTGTGCAGAGAAATTAATTGATTTCCATACCAGCTGGGCACTGTCTTTTCACCTCTGTGGACAGGAATAACTCTCTTTTCATGGTGTGAGCACAACCAAACGTGTGTGTGTGTCGGCGGGGGGGGGGAGGGGAGGAAACGAACCCCAAGTATATATTGAGAGACTTTCATGTACTATAAGAATCAAGTGGCTCTGGTAGCTGGATCGGCTTGTGTAGACACCTTCCGAGGCATGCTCACCAGTGTAGGCTAGAAGAGCCTGTATCCCCCTCGCAGTTCTTCTCTGTTCCTGAGCAAGTTCCCAGAAGCTAGATATTAGCCCGACCCCGAGTGTGCGTGCTGATGTCAGAAGGATCCTCTTTGTTCTCAGCACCACACTCACAGCAGTGAGCAGCCATACCACCATCACCCTGGCAGTAAATGACACTCTGTCACCTGAGTCTTTTTTCAAAGGTTTAGAATGCCAGGGAGTGTTTAGATAATCCTCCTCTGGGACCATATGGAGGCAAAAAATGCCCTCGATTCAGCAAACGCATCCAGGAGGCTGACTTCCAAGAGCAATGTTGCACAATGAAAATATCACTAAAAGTCATTAGCAGGAGGAAATCTACAACTTTGATCTCCTGAGAACTCCAGGAACCCTTCCTCTGTCAGCTCTTGGGGGCAGAGACTATCCTTCGCTTGAATGATAGTGAAATCTGTCTTAAGTGATCACCCAGGGACCTTCCAAAATTTGTAACTTGGTAGAGGTTGAACTTTAGCTAAAGGTCAAACAGAATTCTTCTGGAAACCTTAGGGGTTGCTTAAAGGTGAAATAAAAAGCTGAAATGAAAATTGACTTAATCCCTGGTTTATGAACCAAGTAGCAGAGCTTAAGCAGGATGACGGATGCACTCAGCTTAGAAAGGCACTTTGATTTAGCGCTCTGAAATGCTTCATCCCTCCTGTCAGATGTCACAACCTTTCTTGTTGGCTAATCATGTGCCCGGCTATGCCTTCACTTGCCAATGAATTGTACCCATATGTTTTGAAGACCTTAGGCTGTGTGCTAAGGACCCATGACAGGGGCAATATGGTAGTGGAAAGAGCAGGTGCCATCAATCCCTTTTAAACCGAAATGAAAATTTACCTGGGAAGAAGGAAAATGGCTTAACAGACATCAGCATGCAACAGTTCAGGACTTTCAAGGAGGATCAGTCTCCTGGTCTATTTTAAGGAATTCTCTTACAACACATATATCATCTATTTTCTAATCCTCTCTGAGGTGCCCAATGGAGAAATTATAGCATTTTGAAGTCTCTCTCTCTCCATGGCTTAGATTGAGCTGTTAGAGCAGAATGTCATATACTAGGGGGCTTAAATATACACACTTACATCTCATGGCTCCGGAAGTTGCAAGTCTAAGATGAGGGTGAAGATTGTAGCCAGGAAGTCGGGGAGGCCTGGCACTGATGGTTTCCTCCTGATTGTATCCTAACACAGTGGAAGAGAATGCTCTGAGACCTTCTCATCCTTCTAGGGATGCTAATCCCATCCTGGTCCATTCTACTCTGCTGACTGAATCTACCCCTAATTCCATCCACAGGTCCACCCAATATCTGAAATGGGAATTAGGGTTTTAACATAGGAACTTTGGAGGGAGATAGAAACCTTCAGTCTCTAGCACTCTGGTGCCCCTGGGGCTGAATCTAGGAAAAGATCAGTGGGAGACAGAGCCAGAGTGCTCTCCTGACTCATCTCCATTAGCAGAGAAGCAGCTAGAAATAAGGAGGCAGATGGCGATTGTGACACATCCTATAGCTTGGAGTAACCACTCTAACTCTGCACAGTGTGTTGTAATGGAACTTTTATTCATCAGTCACAAGAACAAAGCAGTATCAACCGCAATCACGAGCATCGATTTGGACTTAATGCATTAACACCTAAGCTGAGTAAGCAGTTTGCTCAGAGTATGTCACTATAGTCTCTCATCAGAACATTTTACGGTGTGTAGTGGCACCACTGTTTGAAGAAATAAGAGGGCCTATCAATATTAATTACAAATAATGAATTTTCAGGGAGTCTTGTCAACCTAGTACTATGACTGGTATAGCTATATCCTAGTACAGTATGCATAGATACTGTGTGAGAAGAAATAACTCCTAATGAAACAGACTTACACCTTACCTGTACGGACCTATGGCTAGGTGACAGAGGAGCAATTTTCATAGCTTTCACCACCTACCACCCATCAATCCTTTCTCAGAAGCCATTATTCTCTTACTATAGAAATGGGCACTGCCCTAATTAGTCAGCCTTTCCTTACTATAACAACATACCTGAGGCAAATGACTTCATATAAGAAGCAGTTTATTGAATTCACAGTTTTAGAAGCTGCAAGTCCAGAAAGTCATGACTTTGTGCTTTGTTTAAAGTCTCATAGCAGAGGAAGAAGGATCGCATGGCAAGTTAGGAAGTAGATAGTGTCAGTGAGGAAAACTCAGGTGTTACTAACAACCCTCTGGGGAGAACTGTCTCCCAAGGGCACACCCCAAGTTAGACAAGGATCTTGTCCTAGTCACCACTTTGTGAAATCCCACCATTTCACAGCAGTGCTACCCTGTGAGTGGACATTGAATATTCAAATCTTAGTACTATCCATTTGTTCAGGTGGTCATGGGACTGAACTGATAAGTTCTTTGCTTGCTAGGCTGCTAATCACAATCCATATCGTCCACTTCAGGTCAAGCTGAAATGGAGATGAAAGTGAAAGGAAGCAGAGAGCTGGTCATGTGGCGAAAGGCATTGACTTGAAGACTTCTTGATAAGGAAGCAAGGTTAACTCGGTGTGCTCAGATCCATGTCTCGAGGCTTTTTATTATACCAGGCTAATGATTTCAGTATGTTTTGGGAGTCTAATTTAGTTTGCATACAAAGGAAACTGGTGTTTTGAGAAACATGTTTTCAAGAAGAGAAGTCATACATACCCTTTATGCCTGCCTCCTGTAACTAAACATGTATTTATGTGAATGGTAATGGAGCCTAATGTATCACACAGGAAACATTATCTCAGCTCAATTGTCTAATTGAAGGGACCCTAGAAGCCAGGCAAACAACACAAAGGTAACTTGTGGTGAAAGCCCAGGAGCAGTTTCTACCTACAAAGGCTCGATTCTGTTGCCCATGGCTCCCTGGAAGCTGGTTCTTGGTGCCTCCCCAGAACAGCTTTCTGTTTTCTAAACAACATTTACTTCTCTAATCCTGGTGGTTGTTTCCAAAAGTACCCAGGATCAAAAATGGTTCATAACAGTGGCATCTTCTTCCTGGAAATCCTTTCTTACTCTAACCGGCAAGTGCTTCTCAGAGGCTGGTAAGCCTGGAGGTGGCTTTCTCTCCAATGGAAATGATGGTACTTCCAAGTAATCGGCTTAACCTTGGATTACGTAAACCCATCAACAGTACCCATCCTCTTCCTTTCTAACAATGGAATAGGAAAGGTTTACCATGATGTGTTCGTTAGCCATTGGGAAGTATTCTTTGTCAGACTGTGTATATGCACCTCCATGTAATTGTGAGATTTCTTAGTAAAGCTAAGAACGATTTAATCAGAAGACAAGAACTTCAGCTCAACAACTTCAGGGTTCTTTACTCTTTTCTAAGATGTTTAGTGAGGTAAATAATAAACCTGCATGCTTCTATACAAGAGTCTTACACTACTTAAAATCCTAAGCCTATTTCTCTTTTTAATAAGCCTGGGAAATATTCTCCAGAAGAAATATCTAACCCAGTGGTTGTGCAGTTGTGACCCACATGGCAACTTGAACATGTTTCTTGTTGTCAATAGAGTTTTGTATATTGTCTAGTGGCTTCTATACTACAATGGGAAAGTATTTGTGGCACAGTCCATATGGCTTTTAAATCTTAAATATCTACTATGTGACCCTTTACACAAAACATTTGTTTGCCCGTGTATTATCCTAAAATGGCAATGCTACAATGGGAGCTCCAGAAAGCTGCTGTGTGAGAGTGGCTCCTCTGTGTATTATCAGGACTTTGATTGCTAATAGTTACTCAACAAACAAGGGATGAAAAATTTCCTCCTTCTTTCTGGATGTGCCTATTACACTTATTCTTTATTTCTTCCTTTCCCACTGATTGTACAATTAAGTCCCAGCATTATCATCTAAGTTCCATTTTACATCCTCCAGTGGTACTTTGTTAGCTTACAAACAAAAGATGGTCTTTATCCAATAAATATTATTTCCTGTAAATTTGCAGGTTCTGGGGGATGTAACAGTGAACAAGCCATACCAGGCCCGGGCCTTCAAAGAGATAACTTATCAAAAGAAAACAGACATAAACGCACAGGCATCATCTCAGATAGGAAAAGGAAATAATGTTAGGTGATATGATAGCAGTGTGTAGATAGAGAGGTCAGAAAAGCTCTGCAGATAGAGTCATCCAGCTGATGAGTAAATGACAACATGTAAGCCTGGAGAAACCCGAAGCAGGGGGAGCTAGAGGCAGAGTGGCTGTACAAGGTCTGCCTCTAAGATAGACCTGGCATATTCTGGGAAAAAAGAAGCAGACCAGGGTGTTTGGGGCACTGGTGAACACATGAACAGAGGTATGGAGTCCCATGAGGTCTTGCCTGTCCACTCCAGTACTGGAATAGAAATGCATTACAAGAGAATAGCAAGGGCTAAGTTTTAAGATCACTCTGGTCAGGTGAAAGTGATATGGAGATGTGGGTCAGGAACCAGTTTTCAGGTTAGCACAGTGGTTCATGCTAAAGGTTATGGTATGGAGACAGACAGTATAGTGGTTCAGCAGGTAAAGTCACTGCTTTTAACATTGGAACCTCATATTACAGTACCAGTTCAAGTCCCAGCTGGTATGCATCTGATCTAGCTCCTTGCTAAAGCACTTGGGAAGGCAGCAAAACATAGCCCAAGTACACGGGCCACTGCCATCCATCCCAGATGAAGTTCCTGACTTAGGTCTGGCTATTGTGTGTTGTGACTGGGAATAGAGCCAGCAGGTAAAAGATCTCTCTTTCCATCCTGCATGCATTCTCTCTCTCTCTCTCTCTTTCTCTCTCATTATTTCTGTTGCTCTGCCTCTCAAATGCATGAATACATAAAACAATTTTGTAAGGATAATGATACAGAAAAGGTGAGGAGAAGTAGGCCGTTTGGGGGATCTATCTCAGAAATACAGCAAGTGGAATTTGTTTATGCGGTTGAATGTGGAAGCACAGAAGCTAAGAAGGATCACTAGTTTTAGGCATGGGTAGCCAACTAGAAGATAGTTCTGTTTACTGCAAAGGCTTAAATCGGGTGGGAAAGTTACAAGTCAGGAGTTTTATTTGAATTGCAATAAATATGACACCCAACTATGCATGCAAGAGAAATGATCAGATGAGCCATTGAATATATGTAGTTGGAACTCATCAAGACAGTTCCAGGTTAGAAACATAAATTTGAAAGTCGTGGAGAGAGTATTTAAGACCTCAGCCTTGAATGAGATCATCAGGGTTGGGAAGAGAATGAAATAAAAGTCCTGGTCACTCTTGACATTCCTAGGTTGGACAGGAGAGGAGGGGGCCATCTGAGAAGCAGATGCAGACTTCCCTAAGTGCTGAAATGGACCAAGCCTGAAGAACCTGAATGTGTCACAGCGCAGTGAGCATGGGAACGACTGGAGTTAGAGGAGGTCTGAGAGAGCTCTGGTTTGACCCCATGCTGGATAGGAGGGCATGGATTGAACACAGAACAGGAAGGGAAGAGTTTAGGAATATGAGGTTCAGAGGCAGGATGCCTGCCTTTCTGTTGCTCTCTGGGCCCGACAGCCTCTTTGCGCCTCCTTTTCCTTGTCTGTCATACACAATTGATCTTATTACCCATCGCTTAGAGTAACTGCAAAGACAATGAAATGACATGCTTAGCTCTGTGCTGAGCATACAGTCGGTGCTCAGTAAGTGCTGGCTGGGATTACTCTGGGGGGAGGGGGGCTGTGTGACTGAGTTTACATTGTTTCATAGTAGAAGCAAGGAACCCACTGAGAGAACTGTTGATTCCCCGGGGGGGGGGGGGGGGGGAGAGAAAGGCCTTTCTTTAATTCCCACAGGCATCTCATCCCTTGGTTTGATGGAAACTGAAGTGTTTTTGCTCTGATCCCAGACCTGGTAGAGGCACTCACTAGTCCGTGATATATCTTCTTCTTGATCTCAGTCCTCTGTGACTGAGTTATGAGCCCAGCTCTTCCCTTTCCTTCCTGAAACCCTGCCCATTGGTCCCTCATCCAGGTACGATGATGACCCTCTGTGGCCATCACCCTGGACGAAGAGGATCTCAGCAGCATCTCAGAAATAAGAGCAGGAATAGCGGGGCACTTTGCTGCAAATGTCAGAAATCAGGCGGGAGGAACACTCATCTGGGGGGGGCACCTCCAGGTGGCACTGCTCGCGAGGCAGGCAGAGTTTTCAAGCCCATTTAACTCCTCCAGATCAGTTTGAAGAGCTGGCCAGGCAATTCCGATTCATTTGCGAGGTCACAGCGCCAAGCTTGGGCTGCTTTAGCTTCGCGGAAATGTTAACTGGGGTAATGTCCTCTATCGTAGAGCATGTGAGTCAGAGGTTTTAATGGGGCTTCATCAAATCCATCTGTCCATCCATCACTTCTTCTCCATCACTGACCACTTGACTTGAGAAACGAGAACACCCCCTAACTAATTAGATTTATTCTAATCTCCGTTACGCGCCATCAATCCTCGCAGAGGCCATCTGTGAGTGTAGAGCGCAGACCTTTAAGAATTATGCTAATCTGTCTTTTTCTAATTTAAAGTGCTCATCCAATGTCTGCAATTTGAAACTTCTCACTGTGACAAATAGGAATCCATTGTAAGATTTTGTGGTAATTTTAAACACCCTCCTCCTCTGAAATGCCACCTAAGGGACCCTTTCAAAGAAAACAGGTGAAGAGTAAAGGACCTTTGCGATAGCAAAAGGGAAAAAGAGATAGGATTTAATTAGTTTGTAATAGTAGGAGGAGATGATTTGTTTCATTTGTACAAAAAAAGGAAGGTGCTTACGTTATTAACTTTGGGGATGGTTGTGTTGTGGTGGTGTAGCCACTGGTGTGTAAAATGCTGAGAAGAACTAATTCGCTAGGGTAGGCACTCACAGGGAAGTTATTTATGAGTGCAATTCTGGTCATTTGAGGCTGGTATGGAATGTTAAGAAGAGGGTTACTCCAGTCTTGCAGTGGTTTAAATACATTGGGAGAAGGGCACCCCTGCCTCAGCACCATGATGGCTGTTGAAGACCCTCCACATTTCCAGGTTGTCATTGGTTGGAATAGAAATCATCGACTCTGGAATGAGAGGGGTCTCACCAGAACACGCAGGGGGAAGATTGATGCTGAGATAAATAGGCGGGTGGGCGTTACCTTGGAATTACAGCCTAGAGCGCAGCCTGTCAAGCTTTCACATGTCTGTCCATCTCTTAGAGATTGTGGTACAGATGAGTTTCTGATTCAGTCTATCTGGGATGGAATCCGAGGTTCTGCATTTCTAAGAAGTTCCCAGCCGGTGCTGTGGCCTGTGAACTCTAGATAACCCCTGGTGTGGCAGGTGTCTGGGGCGCAGAGAGTACCTGTTCAAGTCTCAGCCACTTGCTGGTCCTGTGATCTTAGGCCAACTACTTACTTCCTCTGCACCTCTTCCATTTTATTCACATTTATTCAATTTCCAGAGTAGGCCAGAAACTTCCCAGTAAAGCAGTAAGGCAAAATATCAAATGTCCCTACTCTCCTGGATATTACAGTCTTTACAAGAGAGGATAAAAGATAACAAAGGGAAAAAAAACGTGATTAAATTTGTGATAATTACTGTAACAGTGATGGTGGCCAACTTTTATTGAAAGCTTGTATATGACAGACTATGTAAAACATTTCAATCATTTAATCTTTGTAACAACTTTGTAAGCAGGTAACTCTCCCTGTGTACCCCAACTCTTTTTTCCCCCACATGAAGGCGTTAATGCACAGATAGGTAAGGTACCTTGCTTAGCTTCACACTCCAAAAAGTGATTTTATCTAAGCAGTCTAATTCTGGAGTTAATGCTTTTGACTAGGGATGGGAAACTGTTTCTATAAAAAGCTAGACATTTAGGGTGTGTGACCTGTCACACCTAAGCAACTCGAGTTGTAACATGAAAGGTGCATAGACAATATGCGAATGAGTGTGACTGTTTCAGTAATGGTTTATTTACTGAAGCGGGAATGGGCCAGATTTGACCAAGTGGCTGTAGTTTGCCACTGCCTGTGATTGCTGCTTCTATTTTTCAAGTTAAGAGTTGTTTCCTCTGCACCTTTATTTTTATATGTGTGTATATATTATATGTCTTTACATACTATGTATAATATGTATATACACATAGTATTCAATGCTTAATAATTATATACACACATTACATAATACACTCTGTATTATCTATGTATACATATACATACACATAATATACTATGTATAAAACACACACACACACACACACACACACACTCTGAGAGAGACAGAGAGAGCACCCACCCATGACTCACTGCTCAAATGCCCATTACTGCTGTGCCTGGGCCAGGCCAAAACCAGGAGCCAAAATTTCACCTGGGTCTCCCACATGGAGGAGAGCATCTGCAGGATTTGAGCCATGCTCTGCTGCCTCCTGGGTCCCACACATTAGCAGGAAGCTGGTCAGAAGTGAAGGAAGAACTCCATTCCAGGCACCCTGCCATGGGAAGCAGGTGCTCTGAGCAATGGCTCAGAAGTGTGTCCCTGTGCCATGAAGTGTGTCCCTGCTGATGCCTGTTCCTGATTGTCATCCTAGATCCCTACTTGTCACAACCTAAAGGTTCCTGGCAATGTAAACAGGACGTGATCCATTCACTATAGTTAATTTAACATTTAAAATCTTAGAGTAGGTATATTAAGAGATAAAATTAATTTTAATGATATATTTAACATGAAATAGCCATAATAATATCCTCTCAGACAGTAATCAGTGTAAAACTGTGATGGTTTACATTATTTTCTACACCAAATCTTTCAAATCCAGTATGTGTTTTACTCTTGGCAGTACCTCTTGACTTAGGCTAACTTTGAAGTATCCAATAGCCATACGAGGGTAAGTGCTAATGTGTTGGATAAGGCAGTTTTAAATTGCTTAAGGAGTAGCTGTGATGCATTAAAATTCTTTAGTTCTAACCAGCCACCAGTGATGTTGGTCTGTAGTCCATATTTGGGGAAGCAGGGTCACACACTACCTCCCTGGAAAGCAGTCACAATAAAATGGCGCTGGAGGGGGAGAGGTCACGTAAGGGTCCTGGAAGGCTTCCTGAACGTGAATCCCTCCTTCCATCCTTTCAAATGTAGACCAGAGGAAGAGAAGCAGCTAAAAGAACAACAACATGGGGAGAAACACTGTAGGCAGAATTAAAAGCACTACTAACTGAGGTGAAGCACATAACACTTAGTATTGAGATTATCACAGGGTGTCTTACATTTTCCAAAAGATTTATTTTTTTATTTATTTGAGAAGCAGAGTGACAAAAGAAAGACAGGGATATATCCCATATACAGACTCACTTCCTAAAAAGCTTCAGTGGCTAGGGCTTGGTCATGCTGAAGCCAGAGTGAGAAATTTTATCCATGTCTCCTGCATAGGTAGAAGGAACCTAAGAACTTAAGCCATCATGTGTTACCTCCTAGGACTCAGGAAACTGGATCCAAAGCAGAGGAGCCAGGACTTGACATGGCTTATGGGATTGCCTATGGGATGAGGATGGAATAAACAGTGGCTTAATCAGTCGTGCCTGTGACAATGACAAGGCAGAGAAGATGTCTGACAGTTTGGAGCTCCTAGCATCTCACTCTCCCCTGGATTAGATTAGGTATCCCCCTTTCTACGAGCCTTCATTTCCTAATCACAGCACTTTCTATTGGTGCCTGGTGGCTTTCTGGAGATCAACTACCGAAGCTTTGATAGCTCTGGGTGAGCAGGGGTTGGAGACACTGCTCTCTCTTCAGCCTGTGTATCAGCAACCGTGCTGTGACTGCTAAGAAATGAAGGCAGAAACTTAGAGAATGTCTGGAATTCATTCCATCAGCCCTCTATTTCGTGGACCCTTGAAAACTTCCCAAATGGGAACACTCCAAATATAATCTTAGCCAAAAGGCTGAGAAGCAATACACATGGGGGTTCTCAAGCAAAATGTTAGAGAAGGCGTTGTTTGAAGTTGGAGAAACAGGACCACACCTGGTGCCCCATGAATGGACCTATCAGTCCCAGGCAGGAGAGCCTCTAGCAGAAAAGCCCTCAGGTATGCCCATGTGGGTCAGCACCATACATCCATGGCAGTCTGCTCTAAAACAGGGCCCTGGCCCTCTGCTGCCCACCTGAGGCCCCTGCATTCCTTGGTGACATCTGTTCTCCACTGCAAAGCAGTCAGCACAGACGCTGGGGTTGCTGGGAGCACAGCAGAATTGGGAAATAGCAGGAGATACTTTTTCTAAGAAGAATTGAGTGAGGCTAGAGTGTAGCATGATCTGTTCACATTGAAGGTCAATGTCAAATGTTGCTTCAATGAGTTACAGTGAAAAAGCTAAACCTTTCTTAGTGATCAGGTTCCAGAGATCCCCAAACTACTCCTGCCAAACTCCAGTAATGCTTACAGAAGACTTAAGGTATTTGTTTGATTTCTTGTCAAAGAATTTTCATCATTTGTATGGCATTGCCTATGAGAGAAAAAGAGCGAGTAAGAGAGAGACAATCAATAGAGCCAGGAGAGCTAGGTGGGGGCTTTCGGACCTCTCTATGCTTTGCTTTCTTATGGGTTATACAAGCAGACAAATAGAGCCACGCCAGAAAGATGAACCAATGAGTGAATGTGATAGCGACAATGAGTACTTGCTGTGTATAGACACTCGTTGTCACTATTACAAGCAACTGTCACTTGCATGCATTCCTTTCCAACTATCCCTCAGATAAAAGAAGGTGGGGTCAGCCATACTGCAGAGGTGATAAAACTGAGAGTTAAGAAACTAAAACAACATGACCAACCGAGAGTGCTCAGTCTTTTTTTTTTTTTTTTAATTGGAAAGTCAGATATACAGAGAGGAGGAGAGACAGAGAGGAAGATCTTTCATCTGATGATTCACTCCCCAAGCAGCCAAAATGGCTGAACTGTGCTGATCCAAAACCAAGAGCCTAGAGCCTCCTCTGGGTCTCCACACAGGTGCAGGGTCTCAAGGCTTTGGGTCGTCCTCGACTGCTTTCCCAGACCAAATCTGGATGGGACTGGGGTGATGGGATTAGAACCAGTGTCCAGATGGAATCCTGGTGCATGCAGTGTGAGGAGTTTAGCTGCTAGGTTATCATGCTGGGTCCAAGTGCTCAGTTTAATTCTGCGTCTTCAAGCATCCACATTCACTTAACTCTTACTTTAGACTGACTCTGTTCAGGGTGACTATGGATGAACAAATCTAGAACTACCCAACAGTGGTGGGGACGGATGTGCTAAAGTGGAAATACAAGCTAGAGACCAAAGGGGGGAAATGCCTGATCATGGTTAGGTCATAGCATATTGCATGGTTCGTTCATGTTGGTGAGTTTCTGGGGGTCCTCAGAGATAGAATGTTTTATGGGTATAAACCATGGGTTTGGCCAGCAGATTTCTTGGGGTTCTAGACATTTCATATAAAGTGAATGTGTGCATGTGCTTGTGCCCACATGTCCTTATAGGGATCCTCAATGGAACAGTTTGAGACAAATTTGTAGGTAATTTGTGAACATTCTCAGCCATGAGATGCCCATGTTGTGAGTGACAACTCGTGGTCTCACCTAAAGACAGGAAGGCCTGTAGTCCGAAGGAGGACAGGGATGCTTGTGAGGGCTCATAATTTTCCCTGGGGCAACTCAGCACTGGTGCACTGGGTGGACCTTGCCTCTAAGCTCTCAGGCCAAGGAGTTGGCTGGTGCGGAGCTAATGATCTCACTGTTCTACCTGGTTTCCCATCTGTGCAGTGGGAGTGTGATCGCTTCTACTTCATAACACTCTTGCAGGGGCTGGAAGGTTCTACACGTGCATGCATCCCAGATGTGATGGGCCATCAGGAGATGTGAGCTTCCCTGCTTGCCTGACATCAAGAATCTGTCAGGTGCTTCCCAGGAGATCTTAGAGAACTCCACTGCTGCCATTCCCCCTTCCTACTGCCTTGCTTTCCTCCTGGGAAGCGTTACATCTCCTCTCAAGAGCAGCCTTGGTGGGATAAGGTCCTCTCTTGCTCAGTCCATCTTTTATGACATCTTGGAAAAGCCTTCTTGCTCTCCCTCCTAGAGTTCCTTTTATTCTTTTGGGCTGTTATCACTCTTTCTCTGATTTTCATAATTGGCAAGTGACACTACAGCTCTTTATTATTTTAATATTAAAGGTAGGAAAAGGGCAAAAAAAATAATAATGTCACCACCCTCTCCCAAAGAAATGGTAAATTCTATATTGTACTTGAAAGCTAGGAAGTGCATTTGAATTTTGAATTCAATTTGAGGTGCATTTGAATTTGAATTTTCTGATTCAAATTTAAGAAGATGAATGGACATGTAGCAAAAGGCAGTACTGAAGTTAGACTCTTATTTTAGAAGTCTTAAGTTGACCACAAAACATCCACTATTTCTGGGATTATGTATCGATTTCTTGGTGTTCCTGGGCAGAAGCTGTGTGCAGAGGCATGGGTGAGGTCAAGGATGGAAGTTGGAGAGGGTAAGAACATCTATAATGCCACAATACAGCTGTGTGGCCTTTGAAACTTCACATAGCTTTATAGCCTTGGCATCTGTAAAACAGAGAACAGGGGTAGGTAGCTAGCATGCTGTAACTGTTGTGTAATGTGTCAAAGCCTTGGTGTTTTAACCATGAACAGTTTTATTTTACAATTCTGGAGGTTCGATGTTCAAGACCGAGGTGTCAGCAGGATTCGTTCCTTCCAGTGACTGAGGGAGAATCTGTTCCATGTCCCTTGCTTAACTGCTCGTGCTTTTCTGGCAGTCTTTCACATTGATTGGCTTATTTATCATCACGTCAATCTCTACCCTCATTTTCCCTTTGTATAAGGAGAGCAGTCTTTTCAATTGAGATCTATCGTATGCCATTTAAAAAAAATATTACCACTTTACTGACTCCTTTTCCAAACAAGATTATCCTTTGAGGTAAAGTTTCAACATATACGTTGCAAGGTGAGGTGCTATCCAATCCAACCCATTGCCCATACTGCCTGCATAGGATTGCCAGATTGCTAGGATAGTTAGATGAGATCACTCCTAAAAAGGACTCATAGAGTGTTGACACATGCTTAGCTCCTTGCCAAACTGGCTAATGTTAAGTGTGGGAATTTATCATCCCCTCACTCGGTCAGAGGGTAACCTTTCTGTTCCTTTTGTTACTTGTTTTCTTGATATTTGAAAAGCAAAGGGAGACCTTGCATTTACTAGCTCACTCAGCAAATGCCCACATTAACCAGGGCTACCCCAGGCTGAAGCCAAGAGTGATCCAAGTTTTCCATGTGGGTGGCAGGGAAGCAAACCCTTACGGCACCACCTGCTGCTTCCCATGGTGCTTAGTGGCAGGAAGTGGGATCAGAAGCAGAGCATCCTGGATACAGATCAAGTACTCCAATACAGAGGGTTTCAAGAGACAACTCAACTCTGTGACCAAAAAAAAAAAAAAAAGAAAGAAAGAAAGCCCTGCTGCATTTTGGAGATTCATGAGAGGTAAGGGAGAAATGCAAAGACTAATTAAAATATGGATGCTTTCACCACTTGACGAACAGTACTTTTCAATGCATGCTCAGTCTGAGCTGATGTTAGTAAAACCAGATTTGTATGTATAAATACACAACAACCCACTATTTCAGTCTAATCTGTGTGCTAATCATTTGAGAAGCGATCTTAAATAATAGAATGATTTTCTTTGAGGTGAAATGCAAAAACCTGAATAATTATTTGATGGCCATTAAAAAAAAATCAAAACCGAACCCAATGTCTGATAAAACATGTTATTGGAATGAAATAAGCTGGGAGCAAAATCTGCAGATTCCATGTGCATACTACAGTGGTATCTGAAACATAATTATCAAGCTTAAGTTAATTAGACTAATGCTCAGAAAATCTGGCCTGGCAGCTTGCGGTAAGTAATTATATATACTGATTAAAAATGTAATACACAGTGAGCACAGGCAAAAGGAAACGCCATTTGACACAGCCAGTGCACACACACAATTAGGAAGCCAACTAGAAGAATGCATGCCGTGAGAAGGAACTTTGTAGAAACCCACAGGCATCGTGCCAGATTTTCCACAATGAACCTTACCCATTGGGAGTTGTGTGTGTGTTGGGACAGGGCCGACTCAGCGACTCAGCAAAGCGTTGTGGCCACTGGCCTTCCTCCATTACAGATGGGACAGGAGAAAGCAGAGCCTCACTGTTATCCCACAAACAAAGTATAAATTCATTGTTCTTGTGCCCCCAAAATACTAAGAACCAAGGAGAGCATTTAGCATTGCAATTAAGATACAACTTCGGGTGCCAGAGCCCCATGTGAACATGCCTGGGACAAGATTCAATTCTGCCTCCTACCGCCTACTAACACACATGAAGGCAGTAGTGATAACTCAAGCAGTTGCGTCCCGCACTCGTAACGGAGACGAAACAAAAGAAACTCAGAGGCAGCTGTTTCCAGCAGCCACTGGCAGAGCACTGGAAATGTACACAAACCTGTTGTTTCCATTTTTCCTTCGAGCTTCTGCCTTGAATGATGATCAGCCCTGGGACAATCTGAGGTCAGTGTGCTCGATGATTTTCCAGCCGCTGAAACAATGAAATTGTCATTAATTATGGGTCACCAAAAAGGGCAGGCCCTCCGGGCAGGCACAGACATACCTTTGCACTGCCCTCCCACTTGCTGGGTGGTTTCTCACCAGCTGCCCTTGACGGAGGGAAGGAGCCTACTTCTGGGAATGCAGGGCAAAGCCGGGGGTACTCAGAGTCTGGCTATGTGCCCAGATTTTTGATAAGTTTATTGTGTCTGATGAAGTAACTCTAGGTAAATGTTCATATTAAAGAGAGCCAGTGAAGGAGCTTGCTCTGTCTGCTCTGTAGGTCTCTGTGATTGACTTAGTATTCCACAAGATTTTACATTTCAGAGAACACAGTGAGACCCTTGTACGAGAACTAGGACTGGGGATGGGTTTAACTGTGTCATTGGATGGCTGTTAGGGTTGGTTTGTTTAAGAAAAACTTACTTAGCAAACAACTATGTAGCAAGTTCTTGCTTTCTAAGGTGCTTGGTTAGGTAATGGATTGAACTATATGACCCTGATACTGTTTTACAAGTCAAAGAAAAATTGGCTTTCACCATCATGTATTGTTTTGCTCTCATGGAACCTATGGCTTAACGGGAATGATAGAAAAATGAGGAAGTGCTTTAAATGAATTTTCTGAATGGTTACCAACTAGGATGGCCACTCTGTTCAGTTTCGAGGGAATCTTCTTACTGAGAGAAGGTTGATGGTGAAAACCACAGCCAGCAGTCTCAAGATAAATTCCTACTTATACAGGCTGTAAATGGAGCAGGACCATTGAGCGATGATGGGGAGATGCTACGTAAGGAGACACAGAGCCAGGACGCCAGGACAGCGACCAGTCACTTGGGCCCAGGACATTCGGTGTCACAGAATAGAAGGTTAAGCTTAAAGTGCCCTGAACCAATGTCTAGAATTTGGTTCTGGTTGTTAAAATAAGAAATGCCCCAATACATGTTTCTTTGTTGAAATGCTACGATTCAGAAACAAGAGTCAGGACCCTCTAGCCCCAACCTTCAGCAGGCTGATATCATTTACTTAATTTCTCTAGGACTCTGGGTTCTTTTCCTGTGAAATGGGATAGTAACAATCTGATTCTGAGAACTGCAAAGCTCATCGAGTTAGCTTCTGTCTGCTACTTAATTTAGATGCTTCAGTGCGGTCTCTGTGAATAAGCAATGTTAAGAACTATAGAAAGAGAGGAAATCCAAGTTGAAGGACTGGGTGTCTGGAATGCCAATTGCTCACTAGTTTTAGGGGTTGATCTCTGAGCACGCTTGCTTTCTCATTCAAAAATGGAGAAGCACTATGGGGTAGTTACTTTTATGATTAAATACTGGTAGTTTTTATCCAGCACTTAGCAAGCAAGCAACAGGACTTCATTAATAGCAATGATAGTGCTATAATCACAGCTTAATGATGTCATGATTCCATTGTTCACCTTTGTTTTGCATCTGTTGCACTTTCCACATTCTTAGAGCAGTAAAGTTCCAGCTTTGGACCAAGGGTGTTTCTCGTTTCACCATGGGCAGCAGTCCATTCATAGAGTGGTGTGTATTCCTGATGTAGGTACCATTTGGCTGAGGAACTGAATCCTGAATGTGACTCTTCTAAGTGGATGAGTTCTCTTTCTACCCAAGGTCCAAATAGCAATCTAAAAAGCAAAAAGAACAGTTAATGAGGAGGATGTTTCTTTCTCTGGGATGCCAAAAATATTTCAGTTTGCCTATTTTAAAAAAAAATTTATTTTGGCATCTGATGGACACAGTTGCAGAACCAATTAAGAACACTCACAGATTATGCACTAATAAATTGGCTCCTATGCTTTAGTCTTAGGTCAATGAAATGGAGTTATTGCCAAACTCAGAAATTGAAGAGTGAAAGGAGCAGAATAGCTTTGAAATTATCGACCTTCTTCCATATTTTTCTGTGTTTTTCCCATAGAAAAAAGAGCCAGTATACTGTGTGTCACTCCAGTGATATGCATCAGAATTGCAGACCAACCTACACACCCTGAAATGATATGAACAAAAGGTCTAATATTATGAAATGTGAAAAGTGTGGGAAATTTATATTACCACTAAAGACATGTTTATTAAAATTTAGGCAGGTATTACTTTGGCTTCAAATGGAAGAGCAAATTTATGGAGAGGAGAACTTCTGCATGAGTATCTCACAGACATAAAGCTCGAAGGCAGAGCGGTTTTAATTAAGGACAGCATCCTGTGTGAAAACACTGTTCCCAAAATAGATCCTAAGGGGAGATTGGGTGAAGGGATTCATCAATTTCAGACCTCTGGAATCCAATTAATAACTGTAGCGCTTTGATATAGCAATTGTTACTGTATTATAATTCTTCCAGTAATTCTTGGAAGGGAAGCAGGAGTTTCATCATGAGGGTAACTGCAGTCTCCCTACATCAGAGTCTTACCTGTTGCTTAGCGTTAGTCCTTATTGATTTGTTTTCCTTTAAGGTCTGTTTTTTAGTTGTTTTAGTTAAAGGCAAGCACATGTCTGAAAACCCATTACCTCAAATGGAAGCTATGGGTTTTGACAGCATTGGGTATCTAACCCTGTGAAAGCCCCACACACTACTTCCTTTGTTCTCCTTCACAGTTTTCCAGTATCCTGAATGCACAGTGCTTTACTGATACTGCTGTGTTTGTGCACACACATGCATACATATACTTAGTGCATTATATATATTCCTATATAATGCATGTATATATGCACACCTTGGAGATATTAACATTTAGTTCTAGAACACTGCAATAGAGCAGATATTGCAACAAAGTGAATTCCATGACTTTGTCATGTTCTAAGTGCATATGCATAGAACAGATATACTACACAATAGTCTATTTATTAAGCAATAGCATTACATCCAATCGCCAATATACCTAAAATTTTAAATGCTTTCTTGCTAGCAACTGCTGATGTTCATCTGAGCCTTGAGTGTGCCATCACCTTTTGGCTGGTGGAGAGCTTTGCATCCAAGTTGGTAGCTGTGAACTAGAAGACAACAACGAAGTTGGGGGACAGTCATTGACTCTTCCTTTCTTCAATGATTTCTTTGTAGCCTGGGACACTGCTTGGTAGCATTTTACCTACAGTATAACTTACTTTAAAGTTGGAAACCGTCCTCTCAGCCATGATCACTGCTTTGTTTACTAAACATGTAGTATTCTGACTTCTTTGTCATTATTCCACTCATCTTCATAGCCTTTTCATTACGAGTAAATCACATCTCAAGAACCCAGTCTCTTTACTCACCCTTCAGAAGCAATTCTTTGTCGGTTAAAGTTTTGTCACAGAATTGCAGCAATTCAGGCTCTGTGTCTAACTCTAGTCCTCTTATTGCTTCTGCCACATACACAAGTACTTCTTCCACTTGAGGTATTGAGCCCCTTGAAACCATTTAAGAGAGCTGGAATCAGCTTCTTTCAATGCCTGTTGAAGTTTAGTTTTGTTCCCTCCCAGCATGTTCTTGATGACACCTAGCATGGTGAACCCTTCCCCAAAGGTTTCCAGTTTGCTTTATCCAGAGGCATCAGTGGGACATGTGACAACTATAGTTATGAAATGCATGTTCAATAAAAAGACTTGAAAGTCAAGATAATTATCCAAGGACTGCAGATTTTTCTCTTAATGCTTTTCTAAAAAGAGTTATTCATTTTTACTGGAAAAGCAGGTTTAGAGAGAAGGATCTTCGTCTCCTGGCTCACTCCTCAAATGGCTGCAAATATTGGAGCTGAGTCACTCTAGGAACTAGGAGCCTCTTCTGTGTCTCCCTGATGAATGCAGGATTCCAAGGCCTTGGGCTGTCCTCCACTGCTTTCTCAGGCCACAAGTAGGGAGCTGGATAGGAGTCGAAGTGTCTGAAACACAAACTAGTGCCTGTATGGGATCCCAGCACTTGCAAAGGGAGGATTAACCAACTGAGCCATCATGTTTTTTAGCAGGTGTGGGGGCAACATTAATCATGTGTGCATCTTCTCCCAAGCTCTGGGTGATCAGGTTTATTGTCAGTGAGCACCAAAAGAAGTATGCATGGGTTTCAGCACTTTTTAGCATCAAAGTCAACTTACCAGGGAAGGCAGTTTGCCTAGTGGTGACATTGTCTCGCTGTTAAAACAACCCTGCTATTATGGTGTATGGGTTTGAGTTCTGACTCCATCTTTCTGCTCATCACATGCATGCCCTGGGAGATGGCAGGTGATAAATCAAGTAGCTGGGTCTTCATCACTCATGTAGGATGCCTGGATTGATTCCAAAACTCCTGATTTCAGATTGTATCTGTCCAAGCTCTTGGAGGCATCTGTGGAATGAACGAGCAGACTAGAGGGTTCTCTTGCTTCTCAAATAAGCTTTTTTTCTAGAATATTTATCTTTTTAGTCCATTTTTTCCAGGTTGTATTGTTTCACAAGGAGACTGAGTATAACTCTCAAGGGTCCTAGGTTTTTTGGAATAGTAAATGTGCACAGGCTTCAACTTGAAGTCGCATTGTTCCATGAAAAAGAAAACCATCATTCTGAAGCTTTGAAGCCAGGTAAAGCTTCTCCTCTCTAGCTGGGCAAGTCTGAGACAGCATCTTCTTCTGACAGACAGCTGTTTCATCTGCCTTTAAAATCTGCCCTTCAGTTGTCTTAGCATGTTGTGCTGGATAACTTGCTGGAGCTTCTGCCACCACACTTGGCTGCTTCACCTTTCCACCTGACACTTTTGTGCTGTAGAATTAGCTTTGTTAAACCTCGTGGACCAACCCCTGCTAGCTTCAGGCTTTTCGTCTGTAAGTTTCCTCACCTCTTCCTCACCTCTCTCAGCCTTCACAGAATTGAAGAGTTAGTGCTTTGCTTTTGATTAGGCTTTGGCTTAACAGAACACTGAGACTGCTTTGACCTTCTGCCCAGGCTACTCAAACTTTCCTCGTATCAGCAGTAAGGCTTTATTTTTCTTGTCATTCGTGTGTTCACTGGAGTAGAGCCTCTCCGGCAACAACTTTTCTTTCAGTTGTAACTTGGTAGTTTGGCACCAGAGGCCTAGCTTACAGCGTATCTCAGGTTTCAGCATGACTTTCTCACTAAGCTTAATCACTTCTTGTTTTTGGTTTAATGTGAGAGATGTGCAATTGTTCCTTTTGCTTTACTGCTTATGAGACCATTGGAGGGTTATTAATTGGTCTGAGTTCAGCTTTCTTTTTTCCTTAAGGGATAGGGTGGATAAGGTACACTGAGGAAAGGGAGGAGGGGGAGGAATCAAACAGCAGTCGAGACACTTGAGAGTGGGGTTTGTGAAGACCCCAAAACTAATACTGCACTGATCTCATCACAGATCACAATGACCAAATTTATAATAAGCAAAGCCGTGAAATATGGTGAGAATTACCAAAAGCTAACACATAGACATGAATTAAGCATGTGATTATGGAAAAGAGGCTCCAGTACATTTGCTTAATGCAGAGTTGCCTCCAATTTGTAAAAATGCACCCTAGAAATGTAATAAAGCGATGTGCAGAAGGCAACCCTGGCCTGATTTTAGGCATCACTGTGCACTGAGAGGGTCTTCAGACAATTCACAGAAATACATGTAACAAAGAGCTACTCATTTATTTCAAGATTTTTTGGCACCAAAATCATCTTTCCACTTTATTTTTTTCCATTGACTTGTTGAAATACTCACATATTCCTAAAATGCATATATTTGAATTTTCTTTTAACTTTATAGAAGTTTTGCTACATATTATGCTTGCGGTATTTCTTCTTCTTAATAATATATTATTAAAGTGAATCCCTATGGGATGTATCACTACCAAACATTCGTTTTTCTCGAAGTTTAGTTATCTATCTCTGTGCAAAACTGGTAATTTCCAGATTTTTACTATTTTAATTGCAGCCTTTTTGAATTTTCTCATATACATCTTCTTATGCATGTGTGAGCACTTCTCTTGTTGTAGTTTTGCTGGATCTTGGGGTATGGCAAAATTAAAAAGTGATGCCAAATTGTTTCCCAAATTGTGTTAGTGCATCTTCTTACTAGACAGAATGAACAAAGGGGGGCTCTGTGGCCCACAGTAGTGCTAGATTTAGATGTAGATCCAATGCAGAAACATTTCAAAGTATTGGTTTATGGTAGCTTGATAGTCTTGTGTGTGACTTTAAAAGCTCAAGCTAGGGCATATAGGTAGAATCTGGGGAAGTAAAATAAAGGTTTTTATTATGAAAGAGTGGGATGGCCTGTCAATGAATTATCACAAAGTAATAAGACCTTTATGTGTAAGAGCTTTCAAATCAACACCGTGAGTCCTCCTCAGAAGCAAGATGGCAAAAGAAAGGACAACAATGTCCCATGAATGTTTGGAAAACTTTAAAGATTGGTCTCGGGCAGGCATTGTGGCAGGGGTGGTCACTGCTTACAATGTCCACACTCCATCTTGCAGTGCCTGGGATCCGGTCCCACCTCCACTTCTGATTCTAGTCCCTGCTCATGCACACTCTGGGAGGCAGCACGTGATTCTCCATGTCCTAGCTTCCTGCCACCATGTGGGAGACCAGGGTTCACTTCCCTGCCTCCTAGCTTTGAGCTAACCCAGTCCTGGCTCTTACAAGTACCCAAGGAGTAATCTTAGAAATGGAGGATCGCCTTCTGTTCACTCCTGTCAAATAAATCAGCAAAAATTTTTAAACATCATGAAAAGATCATTGCCAAGCTCTGATCCAGAGAGCATCTGTTTTTCAAATATTTGTTTCTGGATCTTTAAACAGATAGCTGAAATTGTAAGAGATTACTTCAAAGTATTTTTATCCTCTGTCCTCTAAAATACAACCAACTGCAACTTCTTTAAATCCTTCAGAAGCGTTGAGATAAGATTAATTAAAAGATTAAAACTCTTAGAGATTTTTATGGATTTTTTCATTCATGAAGCTATAACTACCCACAATATTTTTTTTCAGCTTTAATGGGAATATCAGATACTAAGAAAGATAAGGCTTGATATTAAAAATATATATATTTATTTCTCCATCTCCCAGGCTCTTTCTCCATTGCCTTTTGAGCATCTCAGTAACAAATAATTTCAAGGTGAGATGGATGACGGGAAGCTGAGACAGAAGTGAGGATACCTCTGTCTTACCCTGATGTCTTACCAAATACTCCAAAGCCTAGTGTTACATGCTAATGTCACTGTGCTAAAGCCTTATATGTGATGTGGTATGATATGATGTGTGTGTACAGTTGCCTAACATCTGGGTTGCTTATGCTAATTTTTGAATTATAGACAATTAAAGGGCATGCAACACGGACTGTTAAACCAAAGGCAAGGGAATTTCCATTTCTTTCAAGCATCCCTTAAAAAAATCCTCTGTAACAAAGGTCAACTGTCATGCATGATAAGCTTAGCGTTTCAGCTGCATTTGGGGCTTTATGTCTTCATTAAGGAAGGTTTTAAAATGAAATAGAGAAAGGCATTTGGAAAAGGTTGGCTCCTAATTTGTTTGTGCAATTCATACAGGTCAGGTTTTCTGAAGGACATTGGAATAGCTCCATCAGAAATTAATGGATTTAGAGCCAGCAGAGGGTGTGTTACTTCCAGCGGGTAAGCCATCGCTTAGGCCAGTGCAGTTTTGTAACCAGAGGCAGAACAGTCATTTGGTAGAAAGAATCGTGACCAATCCTGGGGAGCAGTGAGGATTGCTGGAATATAGATCTCATATTAGTCACTTTTCACGTGCCAGTATGTTGGGTTTTGGTGCCAGGCACCTGGCTGGATGGTGCTGGGTTAGCTCGCTGAGCTCTGCCAAACACACGGTAAGCATTCATAAAGAAGTTTGCAAGGGCAGTATGCTCCTTGACTATTCAGTGGTGGTCACCAGTTGTGCAGAGAGCTTGCTGCTCACCTGCCTTTCTGTGGAAAGTTTCTTTGTAGCAGGTCTGAGGTTGAGGTGAGCCAGAGGCCCAGCGAGCAAACATCAAGCTGCATAATCAGAGGCGATCTCAGGGCAAGCTGTGTTGGACTGCCTCTGCACTTTGTGCTCAGTAAGTCTGCACTTACCACATGTTGGTGGACATCCTGGGCCTTGGACAGAGTTGTGTAACAACACCTGTTCTCTAGCTCTAATGCCTCTAAAAGCAGAGTGTTTCTCCCTGGTCTAGACACCTTCTATCACTCTAACCCACAGGGGAGTTCATTGATAGGTGAGACAGTTTATTTCAACTCACAGTTGTGGAGACTGAGGCATCCGACTGGGCAGGATGATGAAGGCATAAACACATGGTAAGTCTGGAAGCAGAGAGACAGGAAATATTCCTGCCCTCCATATGGTTCAGTCATGGAAGCCCCACCCTACCTAGCAGCTTAATGCTTTCTGATCACTTTCCCAGGCCTCACCTTCAGAAGTCATAATTAGACGAAGCATCAACTATATGCCATAAACCTAAGACTTTGGAGACCAAACCTCTAATACTTGTACCATTCAGTGATCCTAATGCTCACTTCTCCACCTTATCTTGCATCCTCCTCTCTTTGGGAGCTTCTTCACTCTACTTCAGTCACTTGTCTCCAGCCAGCACATAGACCACACCAATGCTTCTTTCGTTTCTAAGGACAGGTGCACTTCCTAATCTCTCTCAGTTTAACCATCACATCTAATTTATAGTACCTAATGTAGTTCCCTCTGTTATTCTTTCTTATGGTATTAATTGATTTGATTTAAATTGTCCCTTTCAGGACCCAGGGACTAAAATAGCTTTTTTTTTTTTTTTTACTGAACATGTACAGACATTGCCCCTTTGTTACTCCCTAAGCCATATAGTATAATGCTATTTACATGGCATTTACATTGTGTTAGGTGGCACAAGTAATCTAGAGATGATTTAAGTAGATATGCCAATGTGTATAGGTTGTACTCAAATCCTTTGCCAATTTATATAAGGGACATGAACATCTGCAGATGTTGCTAACTTGAGTGCTTGGTGTATCCTGGAACCAAATCTACTTGGACACAGAGGGACACCAATACCTGCTAATTGCCTGCCATCTTCCTGCAATGTGAACCTCCCAAGGGCACTAACTGTCATCCAGCACCATGGAATCCAAGGTGCCACTGAATAGCAAACTGTACTATTGGTGGAATAATTGAATGAGTTCCACAGAGAAATGAGCTGCAAATGCACTGGGGGATGGGTAGGCTGGTTTATGCAAAGCTTGCATCCCATCTAGCTCAGTGTCTCTAATAGCATTTTCTCTGGGGAACCCGGTTGCTCCTGCCTGGGACATGGTGTTCAGAAGCATTTGGAGATTATGTTCACACATATTTATTGTGTACCTCAGGCCTATCTCCTTGCCTTAGTGTTTGCTTAGCTTCTGTAAGGTGCCTTGGAAAATAAAAAGCCACTATGAAAAAATGTTCAGGAGACTCAAATGCAAGCAGAATTGCCCCTGTGCTTTTTCCCGTCCCTATTCTGAGTACTGCAGGTTGACATCGGTCTAGCACTAAAGGAGAATGCACTTGCTTAACCACCAATATTTGAAATACAAGGTGGGGAAAAGGCTTACAGAACACAACTGACCAAGGAAATTGCTTTTTGAGTAAATACTTCCTTCTCTGAAGTTTGCTCCATCACCAACTTTCAGAGGAATTTCATTTCATTTCTTGGTGAACATGCTTTTAAAATCAGGAGGCCTGAGGAAATCAAACTGGTTGAAATCTCTGGTCCCTGTTGCTTCACCAATTTCCCAGCCACTGAAAAGTCAGTTGAGCTCAGAGAGGAAAGAGCTTAGGGGCAAGGAGTTGATAACCAGAGACTAAGGACCAAGAACTGCCCTGCGCTGGGGTCTCCCCTCCCATCCTCAGATGAATTTTAATGCTACCTTGGGGAATGATCCTCTATTTGCAACTTGGATTCTGTGCTCTATGCGGTTTTCCCAGCCAGGCTTTCAAAAGTGTGAGACACAAGATAGTCCCTGAGAATTTGTAGAGAGGAGCCAGCAAATGGTATAACTAACTAAGTGATGCTCTGAATTAGTCATGTAATGTTGGTTGAGGGATTTAAGTTCCAAGGAGACTGAATAAGTGATGTGTCAAATGGTAATGGTAAACTTGTATTGCTAGTGTGGTGGTAGGGGAAAGCGCAGTTTAATGACACATTTAATACGTGCTTCTGGAACCTCTCTTAGTGCCCCACATGGCAAGCAGTACAGATAGGAAGATGCATAGAACTGTGATTATTTCATCATTTCTATCATGTATGTGGGATCCAGACAGAAATCTTATTTTTCAAAAAACAAATTAAGATATTTTGGAGGAATTACTATTATTTGAAGAGCAAAGAACTGCTGGGTATATGGAATTGATTTCTCTCTGGAACCCTGGTAGTCAGTCTATTGCCATAATATGATTTTTATCTGTCATGCTAAGCTGACTGTTCAACAGGATCAGTCAACCCCATAAAAACCTGAGCCTCATTCACAGCAAGGTAAGAAAAAATTAGCAATGGGGTGTGCTAAGGATGAGTCCAGTGTACACTTCATTCTGTCTGTGCCAAGGATTCTCAAACAGTTGGAATCTTGTCAGTCCCTCCTGGAGGCCTGTTCCACAGCAGCTCTGATGCTTGGCTATGAGAAATCCTAGATGGACATTTGCCAGGAGGCAGAGTCCTAGGTCCAGGAGGCTCTACTTGGATTTCTCTTTCACGGTTCCACATTTCAGGATAGCTTCACCTATTTTTCCCACCTTCCTCCAACCATAAATAACTCCACTAATACAAGGCACAGTGGTTAAAATCCCACATGAGCTAGCTTCATTGCATAGTGAAGCACCTAACTTTAAAAGTCCTGACTCTACTTTCAGCAGGATTTCCTGGCTGATATGCACCCTGGGAAGCCTCAGATTTTGGCTCAAGGGCTTGAGTCCTTGCCATCCACGTGGGAAACCCAGATTGAGTTTCTGGCTCAACCACAGCTGGGTGAGTGAGCCAGCAGATGGCAGCTCTCTGTATTTTCCTTCCTTTCAAATAAATAAATTGCTTTAAAAACTTGAAACCAATTCAGTATAGAACCAGGAGCCAGGATTTCCCTTTGCTGAGCCACTCCTAACAAGCTTTGGGTGAAAAAAAAAAAATACAGCCTAGAATGTCCAATGAGTGAAAGTAATTTCTTGGTGGCAGGGAGAGCTACAGCAAAGCGGAAATGCTCACTGTGGCTTGTGCATGTTTTATTGAGTACTTGGGAGACTCTGAAGATCATCACAGTACTGTTTGTTGAGTTGTATCTGGTACAAATTGTGATGCTGGCAAAGTTTCATTTGCTGCTTTGGCAAATGGCTTGGCAATGTCATACTTCAGTGGTTAATTAGATAGGCATTGGAGTTCTAGCACAGTATAGTGGTTTGGGATAATGATTTTCTAGTGCCATGACTTCTAGTTAATCAATACTTCTGAGGGTTACATACTCTTAAACATCAATATCTGTTTTCCTTGAAAGGAGGATGCTACGAATTACCCTAAGACCTTCTTTCAACATTTTGCACCGCACAGGCAGCTCTAACATTTTAAAATTCAAGTTGTGCCTAAGTCAAAGCTTTGCCAACTAATCAAGTGATGCATTCATTCATTACTTCCCACTCACTGGGCTTTGGGGTCTTCACAGCAAACAGAGTGCACAAGGAGTCATCTGTCTGCACTTGGATGTCTTGCAATCTAGTGTTTAGTCCATGGCTCCCACTTGCATGATCCCTCACATGCAGAAAGAGAAGGAAGGCTATGAGCATATGTTTACAAAAAGAAATATTTGGAGAACCTAAGAAATGTGACGGAAGCAGAGATTGGTGTCAAGACTGTGTTTTGCCTCATGTGAGAGGGAGGGATTATTCATTGGGCCATCAGGACAACTGGAAATGAGTCATGGTCTACTCAACAATTGCACATGGTGAGAGGGTGCTCAGGGTCCTATAGTCGAGTCTGTGCTGAACACGTGGCAATGGGTGGTGCAAGAAAGCACATGGTGGCACATGACTCTTTCTCAAGGGTGGTCCTAAGGGTCCAGGAAGGCTTCCAGGGGAGTTTGAAAAATTTGTGATAGAAAAGAGGTGGAGTGGACGTTGGGCAGGGCTGGAGCAATTTTCCCACTGTTTTACAGCAGCCTCAGCAGGAATGGATGGATCCACATGCACCCTAAAGGCAAGTGCAGGAAAAACAAGGACAGGCAATGTTCACAGGGAAGCATCTACCTTCTCACCATTAAGAAGTATATAGTTTATGGGACACCCAGGCCCTCTATCCCAGCCCTGCCATCCATCACTTGTTATTTCTTGTTTGACTAGTGCAGCAGCTTTAGTCCTTATACTTCCTTCTCAGCCGGGCCATGCTTTTATGAAAAGTTAGTCTTGTCCTTTAACTTCCCTGCTTCTTAACATGTAGTAGCTTCTCCCCGCATCGAAAATAAGATTCAGACTGTTGGGTTATAGCCACAGGTCACAATTGATCCCTCACAATTGCTGCCGCCCTCTGATTCTTCTGGCCAGAGACTCTGCCATTAAGCCTTGCTTGTCCTTGAACGTAAGCACTTGCTGTTCCTTCTCCCTTCAACACGCTTATTCCTGCCTCTTTACCTAACCCACCTATTCCCATTATTCATATCCCAACTTATATTTCCCCCTCTTTGTGCAGTTGTTCAATAGCAGTCCCATCGAAAGTTCTACCATCCAAATACATCCCTACAGTGTGTGATCCACACACCGTATCCCCAAATTCCCCATCCTTAAGTTCAGATAATTATGAAGACCCTCTCTCTCTTTTTTATTTTTTTTTTGAAGATTTATTTTTATTATTTTTTCATTGGAAAGGGGCTCTCTCTTTTTTTAAAAAAAGATTTGTTTATTTATTGGAAAGTCAGATATACAGAGAGGAGGAGAAACAGAGAGGAAGATCTTCCGCCCTATGATACACTCCCCAAGTGAGCCACAACGGCCGATGCTATGCCAATCCGAAGCCAGTATCCAGGAACCTCTTCTGGGTTTCCCACACGGGTGCAGGGTCCCAAAGTTTTGGGCTGTCCTCGACTGCTTTCCCAGGCCACAAGCAGGGAGCCAGATGGGAAGTGGAGTTGCCGGGATTAGAACCGGCACCCATATGGGATCCTGGTGCGTTCAAGGAGAGGACTTTAGCCACTAGGCAATAGCGGTAGGCCCTGAAGACCCTCTCTTGAACATGTATAGTTTTCTTGTCTTCACTCTTTACACAATACTTCATGGTAGGACAAAATAAATGCCATGTAAATACTTAGGTATTATAAAGATTTAAAACATATGGGTAGACTACACCAGTTATAGACAAAACACTGTGCCTTATAAGGAATTGAAATATCCCTGGGTTTTAGTATCTCTGGGACTTGGGGATTCAGGAAGCAATACTCCCTGGATAATAACAACTCATGACCGCACTCTTGTCTCCATCAGATCCGTTAAGATGTAAAATAATTGTAGCTCCAAAACACATGTCTAAGTAAAAAGATCTGAAGCCTTCCAGAGTCCAGCCCAGTGGTAACTACCTGCCCTCAAATGCTGGAGTCTCCAGTCATCCTCTCTCAACTCAGAGCCGCCCAATCCACAAGCCATGGGCTTTAAGCTGATGCCATAGTTATGTAAACATTTTCCATAATACTTCATATACTTTAAAAACTCTATATTATAGCTTATATAAGTTTAAAACGGACTGGATATGATTTTCCAGGGATCCCCCTCACAATAAATTTGGTATAAATATTATAATCTGAGTATATTCTAGTCTGGTGGCTTCCTCCCTGTAGAAGTTGCTGTGACATTAGAGTCATGTGAGGACCGGCTGAGACTTTCATCTTGATTAACCGAAAGCCTGGAAGACAACTCTGTCAATACGATTCAAAGCTGTAGGCAACTTTGTATTTGTAGGACTGGGGTGGGGGACGCTTCTGTGCCACAGAGGTCTAGGGTGCATCATTGAACAATGGGATATTGAAGTTTCTCAAAGTGAATGGTGAATTTCAGCACTCTTGAAAACTAGTACCCTGCTAGCTGCTTAGAGAAAGATGGCTGTGAGGAGCTGAGGTGCCTGTGGTAGCCAATACCAGGGAACAAGTGCATACCCATATCCTGTGTCTGCTGAAACTATTTCTATTGTTCTTAAATTTCCATCACCACCCTTAAAACCCAGTACACATCGCTGGTTTTAAATTCCACCCAAGGTCTTGATTCGAGCAAAAATTATTTTTCTTCCTCAGACAGTCTGAGAACACTTTGATAGAACTTTTTGTTCAGTACTTATGCCAGTCTGACTTGTGCTAAATTATGTATGGATAAATCTGTCTGCCCTATTGAGCAGTGAAATCCCAGAAAGTAAAGATTTTTGGCTTATTCCTCTTTATATCTTTCATAAAACCTAGAAGAGAGTGTTAGCTATGTCATGTGCTCAACAAATTCTTACTGGTTGAATTGAATATGGTAAATAATCAGATCTAAAAATGTAGGAGGATGTATTTCCCTATTCAATTCAATTTTTTGAGTCTTTATTTAAACTCTTATGTAAACAACAATATCAACGCATAAAAAAGTTCACTTAAATACCCTCTGCTCAGTAAATTTATAAAACTACCAACAATGACAGATTATTTTATAAATATGTTTACATTCAGCCACTTGCAGTTTTAAGAAGAGCATCACATTGGTTCAGCCCTTTGTTAAGAAACTTCACCATTTACTACAGGTTACTTCTAAATTCTCAAAAACATTTACATTATTGTGAATCGTCTCCACTGTATTCCACTATAGAGCTATAAAAATGTCAGTAGCCAAGGCAGCTGGAGCATTACATCAGAGAATTAATCATTACCCCAATCCATCTTGTGATAATACACTCAAGGCACAGGAGGGAGCACAAAGTCAAAATCCACACATATCAGTGCTTCAATCAGAAATCCTGTTAACTCTACCTTCCTTGAAAATCATCTCAAGCAGATAAAACAGGATGGCTGCAGATATGCGTGCTGTTTTACTTTTTAATCGCTTTTCAAAGTTGGATAGAAATAGAAAATGTTTGGAGGAGGCAGCATAGGTTGCAATAAGTGGAATGTTACCAAAGACGCGGGTTCAAGGTTTTGCAAACTTTGTCACTTTGGCATGTCTTTGTCTCCAAAGAACAAGGTGTCTGAAAAGTTTCAAGTGTGTTCTGTGAGTTCTGTGCTAAGGGTTTTCACAGTGAGTTCAGACACATTGCACTCATGGGACTTAACTGAAAGGAAGACAGAAAGACAGTGGAAACCCAGGTAGCGTGAGCTGGAAGAAGCAGTGTTAGTTTATGTACTGCTTAGAAAAAAATAGTGCCAATTAAATTGTGACACACTGTTCATTACAGGATACATTTTTGATTTCAGGAGGTTAAAGAATGAAAAAGTATCCATCTTAGAAATGGTGAATTGTGGAAATGAAAGTTCGCCTGCAGTTGGATGTTCTTTTGGATAGCCTTCCCTGTTTTTTTGCTATGATACATACTGATGCAGGGTTGGGAAAAAAAGGCAAGTCAAATATTTTCTTTGGCATTCTAGGGAGGCTCATAGGTCAAGCTGGCAGAGAACATATGAGAATCCCAGTTAGATATGAAATTCAAATAAAAAAAAAACCATTGGTTAAAAAATGACTGAAATTCTACATGAGACATACTAGATAAACACATTAACTGAGTGTCTTGAATTTTTATGAGCTAAATCCGCCAGCCCGCTCCCTGGATGATGCATTACCTTTAACCTTCTCCACATGGTCTCACGCCTGGACTTTAACTTGTATCCTGAGAAGCCTTCATGATTCATGTGTTAAAATAGCCCCGAGAGTTAGCAACTGTTGTGGCTCATCTTAGAGCTGGATGTCTTCCTCAGAGGTGTCACTCATGGGTAGGGATCTGAATTTTCATCCCAGCTTTGTCTCTGAATATTGATTGATTGGGGGCAGAGAGAATGCCACTATTGCTGCAGGTACACTCCCCACAGGACTATAATGGCTAGGACTTGGTTTGTGCTAAAGCTAGCAAATGGGAACTGAATCCAAGGCCTCAGGGCTCCAGTGCCAGGTTAAATTTCTGCCGTCTTGGCCACTGATCACCACCATTCCCTGGGGCACCCTCAGTGAAAGCCCTCCACTATAGCTTGTGCGTTTACTTTTTAATTTCAGTATTCTGTAGATTTCCTGAAGGTCTCTGTCATGTGTATGGGCTCTGTCTACACACACTCTTCTGAATGCAGTGCTTCTGAATAGTGAGTGTGTCTCAGAACAGCTAGGCAAGTATTTATTAAAAAAAAAAAAATCCTACCAGGCTCCCAGAAACCAATTAAATCAGAATCTCTGGGGGGAAAGATTTTATGTTTCAAAAATATCCCAGATGTGCAGTCATTGCTGACCACATGTTTCTGTTTGTGGCTTTTAGAAGGGACATCTCATAAGTTTTAAAAACCATGTACAACAGAGTTTTGTAAATATGATTAGTGTCATTTTATTTATTTCCTCTTTTGCCATAAACAGCTTCTAAGCACTGGCATAGTGCTGCCACATGTAAGGCATATGACAGTAGCAGACGGACGCCTAATAACCAGGATGGCATTAATGTTCACAGGCTTTAAATTGTTTGGAATCATCTGGAATGATCTATGTTGATGAGAACACTTAATATTTGATTTCTCTGTCATCTCCAGGCAATCCCCCAACTGGGAAGGCCATATTGCCTGGGTTTTGCATTGTTTTTCATCATCCTTTGAGTTGTTACAAGATGGATTTATAATAGACCTAAAGGTAGTATCAAAATGAAAATTAGTTCTGCAATCCTGTTTGACTTGCCTGTAGCAAGTGCGTCACAACTTCTACCGCAAGGAAGGAAATGACTTCTTAATGTGGCTTTCTTCTACTAAGGAGAATTAAATCTATGTGACAAAATGTAAAACCAGCATGCTGGCAGCCAAATTTGAAGCAGAAGAGCCATGGCCCTCATAAACATATTTGTGACCCGGTTCCATGCTAATGACCCTCATTTAGGTTCCAGCTTACCCTGCGTGGCAGTGCAGCTCAGCTGGAGAGCAAAGCTGTCATCCCCTCACCGCTTTGCCTTCTGAATCTAGGTCTGCTCTGAAATGGATGGAGGAACAACCCCCTCACAGCTGCAAGCTGTCAGGGCTTGGGTCTCAGGGTTAGTGTGTTTCTGGCCTAAGATAACAAACCCTATTATTTTAGTTAATAGATTTTTTGCTGAGTGGAAAAAAAATTAATTTCAAAGGATCCAACTTTTAGGTAAATAAGCCTGATGCACTGCAAAAGAATTTGGAATTATATACTTTTTGTTGGCAAACACCCACCAGGATGGATAAGGCAAACACTGCTAGTGACAACCTGGCACCTGTCACTACTAGCTACACTCAATTTCCTCCTTAGTAAATGAGCTTAGGCAATACCTGCTTCGTGGCTTATTGTAAAGATTAAATGAAATAATGCATGTCCAACAAACTGCCCTTTCCATAATCAGTGCTAGCCATCACTGGTGCCATTAAATCATTTGTCTCCATCTCAAATGAGTTCCCACAGAATACCACACTTTGCCTTCTGTGGAAAATGTATAACCTTATCATTTTGTAAGGTGTATAGCTACAGAGAGGGACAACAAAGTTAGCCAATGAAGCTGAATGTGGAGATGAGATTAAAGGCCAACATGTAGCTTTCCCAAAAGAAAATTTTGAAAACCTCCTCTTTCTGATAACTCATACGATAAATACCATTATGTGAAGAGGATTTTAAAAGGATTCCTTTGACTGGGACCCACTGTTAATAAGTTGATTTTTACATTTCATTTCTTTTGCTGTGTTCTGCTTGAGCCCCTTTAATGCGATTACTAATTTATTTCTGAACAAAACTGCTGATATAAGAGAAGCTTAGCCAAGGATACCATGGGTAAAGTGTCTCTAACCCAAAAATATTGACGCTGAAATGCTCCATAATCAAAAAAAATCACAGGTGGAAAATTCCATATCTGACCTCATCAGAGAGGTGAACTTTCAAAACTCAGGTACACAATGAGTATTGCACTCAGCTTCCTTCAGTCTATGAGCACAGGCTGTATATGACACAGATTTGAGATTTGATTTTGGGTCCTCTTCCCAAAGTCTCATGTTATGCATAAACAAGTATTTCCAAATATAAATATTTCTGGTGTGGAGAATTTGGGATAATGGATAGTCACACTTTTATAGGTAAACCAGCCACAGGCAGGCTTGCAGGAGGGTCTGTTCGTGGGCATGTGGCAAACTCAGTGCCATTTGGTACCTGAGAAGTAAAGTAAATGCGGGATTGCCAAGGGTAAGATTAGTAAAATTAGGGTAAGTAAGGGTAAGATTTGGTGAATGGTGCAATGTCCTCCCTTCCTCAGTTGATGCCAATACTCTGAGTGTCAGCAGCAGAGGCCACAGCCAAGCCTAATCTAGTGATTTACTGAAGAAGCTGAAAATGCAGATTATTATGTAAAGCCTTCTTCATGTGCAAATTTTGGCAACAGGGGCTGATGAGAGACCAGTCTACTCCACCAACATCTGTTTGTTCAATCCTCCTTCCCTAACATCCCAAGGTGATTCCCAAGGATCCAATAATGAGCCTCTTCCATTTTTTTTTTTTTCCAAAGCTCCAGAAACATGACAAAGAGGAGGACACTCAGGCCTCTTGGAGATCAGAGGAGGAAATGGCAGAAGAAGCTGCAGTGCTCCGTGCCTACTTCCAGTGACGCAGGTAAAGACCATGTGCTTCCTTTGTCATCACTGACTTCTCTCTGTGTGCTCAGGAATGCTTTGCACAGTGACTGCTAAAGACACACAAGCTGGAGAGCAGGAAGTCCTGACTCCTAAGAAACTCACTACCAACCCCCTGTCTCCTTGTCTTCCCCATTGCCACAAACTCTTCTGTCTGCGCTTCCTTCCATGCTGGCTCACCCCAGACTACCTGCACCCCTCTTTACCACAGGGATGTTACTCTCCAACCCAGTTTCTACAAAGAAGATCATGCAAACCTCATGGTTTAAAAGGTCAGAACTCTTTGGGGCTGGTGGTAGAATGGGCGATTGGCCTGGTAGCTGGAGTGCCTATATCTCATATATAAGTACCTGCTTGTGATGCCTTACTCCAGCTCCTAATTCATAATGTGACTTGGGAAGCAGTGGTTATGATTTGGGTAGTCAGGTTCTCACCACCCATGTGACAGACCTAGATTGAGTTCCTAACTCTGACCTGGCCACTATGGGCATTTGCAGAGGGTGAACCAGTAGCTGATAGGAGCAGTCTACGGGGAGGGCACCTTGCAACTCCCAGCCCAGAACAGCGCACACTTGGGGCAGGACACCCTTGGCATGGTGTCTGTGGACAAGGGGGCTGACTAGCAGGAAATGGGAAGGCTCACGAGGTGCCTGGGCCTGAGCAGGCCTGGCAGGTGCCCCTGCTGCACTCCCGGGCCCTGGGCTCAAATGCAACCAAAGATTCACAGATGTGACACTGCTCTCAGATTCCTTGTTAATCTGCAAGGTCTGTGGTTCACCTTTCTCTGCATCCCCAGCACTTCAGTTGTCCCCTCTCCTTTTAGCCTGGGACTCTTCAATCCAGTTGGTGTTTGGTAAATTGCCTCTGGGTTTCCCTTGAGAAACCAATTTCCCTGGGAAGCTCAGGTCACAGGGAAATAGGGCGGGTCTTGACAGCACTCTTCTCTGCACATTAGTGATATTTCACTGCACGAGTAGGTAGAGATGGTAGGGTTAAGACTCTGGTAGATAGGCAGCTGTGAAAGCTACTCAAAAAGTTGGTGGAAAGTAAGTTCCAGGGAAAAAATCTTTGCATGAATTTCAACACTTTGTTCCATACTTTCTATGAGCTTTTGAAAGTCTTCTTGTACTGTCAATCTCTTTCTAAAACGTATCTATCTAGATAATGTTTGTATAATGTCAAGAGGCCCATAGACGATATGAAATTTGTTCCTAACTAGGATTGTAATACAATACAGGGGCATGACTACATTGAATACAATTATTAATTATTTACCTAAAATTTCAGTTGAACTTGGAACCCTGTATTTTGTAAGGTAACCCCATTAATAAACTTCCTTAGAGAAGGCTGATCCCAGATCACAATCCTCTCAGCCTTGAATCTTTTTGCTCTAGAGAATTAGATAATCATACTCCTATATATGAAGTGGACAGTCCTTCATCTGGCCTGTGTGTAAATTTATTTATATTGATGAAATGCAGCCAACTCAAATTTAAAACAGACTTTGTGATCAAATACTAGCAGCAAATGGATCACACAAATTTGCATCAACTACTAAGTGGCAACTTTCACCTATAAGACACATTTACTGTGTTCCATATCTTTATTAGTTCATGATCTATGCACATGTATTGCCCTTTCACTCAACAGCCCCCTTTGAGGTACCACAACTCAAGACCTACTGTCCCTGGCTCTGTCCTCTTCCAGTATGCTGCAGCCTCAGGTCCTTGCCCTCGGGAAGGCTCTTTCCATTCCCCTGGTATCAAAAGTGTGTCAGCTCTGCACTCAGTCACCTGGAGGGATACAGCATGGTATAGCAGCAACTTCTCTCATACTTTATTTTTAATCTTTTCTACTGTTCACCTTCTGTATTTTTTAAGATTACAGGATCCCCTTGTTTATGAAAAAAGAAACCCACAAGTTCTATGAACCATCCCACATTATATAAAATGTAGTGTGCAGTATTTTACCTTAGAACATAGGTCTATAGGCATGACTGCAAACCTCTTTCCATTCCTCTTCTGAACACCAGTGTGTCACTTTGGAGTCTGTGCCACAGTGTGTCTGTTCAAATAGGGTCACAATTTTTCAGACTTGACTTCCTACAATAAGTTATGTTTTTTTTTCCCCCTGGGTTTCCTATTCAATGGGCAATTTCAGGTAATAGTGAGAAAGCTTTAGGCTTTTCCTGAGGCTTTCCGTGTTGTAAGAATCTATCTCAGAAATGTATTTTTTAAGAAATCTTCTTTAAGAAGATTTAAACTTATAATTCAGTATTCCTTCTTGTTTAGCTTTGTCTGTTTTATTTCTCTCTTGCCTTGAGGCCTGGCATCTCCCATCTTCCAGATGAAGTTACTTCTCTGTAAGTCTTACCAGCAAGATATTCACCCTATTGCCATAATGTTTGTAGATTTTTAAATGCACTGACATCTGTATCTTTCCTTCAGGGCTACAGTTAGGGACCAGTTTTCTGAGCAGAAAGGAAGTAACACCAGGAGGGATAGTATAATAGCACACAACTAGGATTTGGGAGCGAGTGACTTCAACACAGGGCCCTAAGAGTTTGCCAAGAACATTGCCATTATCCACAGGATAATGGAACTAAGTCTATTGCCCTTTAGAGACATCAAAGAAAGGAAACAAATTGTTATTATTACTTGGGATTTGGTTGGTCCATCTATTTTTATACCCATCTCTTTCATGTTCAAAATGTACCTGCACACTACATTTTATATAATGTGGGGTGGTTCATAGAACTTGTGGGATTTTTTCATAAACAAGGGGATCAGGTAATATTTGGACATATTTAGACTTTTATATACCTGTCCGCTGTGTGCTCCACTGATCAGTGCTTGTACTCCCAGCAGGAGGTCAGGCTTTGGCAGAGCCAGCCTCATGACTTGCATGGTGCTGCCTATGAAAGCCTACACCATTCCAACAAACCCAGTGGCAAAAGTGATAAGGCTCAGCCTGGGAATTAGTAACAACAGGCCAAGCTCATGGAGAATTTACAAGATGCTGCTTCCCCTGATTATCCCACCATGTGACTGATGAGAAAATAGAGGCCCAGTGATGGTAACTGTGATGCCAAGATGAGTGGTTAGGAAGTACAGAGGCCTGGATGGAAGCCACCCAGTCCAACCCCAGGGTCACTCTCCTCATCTTTGTACTGCATGGCTTGCACAAGGCAGCTACTTCTCCAGCTAATTCCTCCTCCCTGTCCTAGCCACCCCCTCACACCCAACAAATGTTGCTTTTAAACTCTAACTTTCCTGATGAGAGGACCTTGCTTCTCACCCCCTCCTGCAAACTTACCTTCCCAGTTCACATTGTAGCAGATAGCTACCTAACTTGTAAGTTTTTTCATACCATGCTAAATTCTGCCTGGGCTTCTTATCTCCTCCCTCTTCTCTACCGTCTAACCAAGCATTATGACCCTGAGCAATTACAGCATGTCGCTCTTTTCTATTTCCAGGGTTTCCCACTTTTTCCATAATTATTCTCATCATTGTGCATCACTTTGGGCGTTATTATTATTGAACTTGATTCATTTTTTAAAATTTCAACACATTTATTTGAAAAAAAAATTATCATAATCTCAATGAAAAGCAAGCACTACTTCTAATTATGCATTAAGCATAAAAATAACCACAAGAGAAAACCAGTGCAGAAACACTCCCAGGGCATGGTTACTTACTTATTACTCCTGGGGTTCATTTTCTCTATATTAAAAAGTGAGGTAGGCCACCATTAAAAACGCACTTGATTCCAGCACTAAATGACTCACTCCATGTGACTTATTTGGAAGGATTTAAGAGACTGAATTACATGTGGTTTCCATGTAGATCACTACACCGTTCTCAAAGAGGTGGATGATCCTAACCTTTAGCGATGCAGCACTGGAAATAACAATTCCAACTCAGGGTGAGCAAGGTGATTAGATGTGCCCCAGTCACTGAACCCATACTCTTTTTCACAAAGGCTCTGCTTCCCTAGGATTAGCATGTCTTTCTTCTACACAGAACCAGAGGACACTAGCCTGGAATCCATTGATGACACCCCCACTGTGTCTCAAACCACAGCTTGCCTCTTTGGGTGTCTTAAAACTCATTGCTTCTCTCAGGAGAACATGACCCAGGGTTTGCCCCTTAACATTGTACTTGACAACTGCCTATGTGAAAACCCAACAGATTACGGAGGAACACATGAACACTTCGACCATGAGATAGCGTACATAGGCAAAAGGACCATGGTAGGCACAAAGCTGGAGGACACTTACGATTCTTCCATAGACAGAAAACCCCTGTTCTGTAGCTTCTTGCTCTCGAAACCCAGCTGAATCTCCAGCATGACAGGAGCACCAGAAGGCCTACAAAAGTAAATATTCCAAAGCTACACATTGGTACATGGAACAATCCAGCAACTAAGATTAGCTTAGTTATGTAGACAATTTTCATCGTCTTCTCAGTTTTGGTATTGTAATTGCTGTGTGGATCCTTCTGCTGGAAGAAAATGCCTTTGAATGACATTTTTTTTAAATAGTGTAAAAACAGGTCTTGCCCTCCCCATGCACCAGCATGTCAACAGTGCAAGGAGTGCCAAATGAAACTGCTATTGTCTCACTCGACGCCTGACAGATCCCTGAGGAGGCTGGAATCCTCTGGTTCCAGGAATTCAGCATCTCCTCTCTGCCTAGGTGAATTTATGCACTGGCTTCCTGCGCACTGGGCTGAGTTCCGGGATAGGGGCTCTGTGACGGCTCTTTTCCGACTATGATTTAAATCACGTTAGATGGGATTGGATCTGCATTTCTTTTCTAACCTTGCCGCCTCCTTGGAACATGGTATTTCTTTATGTGGGTATTTAATGTGTGGGTTTGATGCCTCTACGCACGAGTGCTAGGTTTCCTACTGAATTAGAAAAGCAACATGTGTTTATGAGTACAGAGAAATTTTGTCGTTTCCCTGTTCTCACTCCCACCGCTTGTTGGATGTGAGTGTGGTATGTTGTGCATGAAATGTGTAAGATTCTCCCTTGAATCGGGTAGAAAAGTCAAAACAGGATAGGTTTTCACACCCTGTTGTTTTAGCAGAGTTCATTTGTAATTCATCAAATGCTCTTCCATGCAAGTTGCTAATTTCTAGATAACTTGTTGTCTCTAATGTACTTCTAATACAGCCGTGAAATTTCAAAGCAACTTAGCCCCAGACAGAAATATTAGTAGTTCCAGATGTACTGACTGGGTAAAAATATGATGCCTTTTTTTCCCCCCGAACCCCCATAATGTCAGCATTTGGACCACACTTGAAGCATGGACACCAAGGTGTATAACAAGGGGAAGGTTGCCTATTTAGCATGGAGCCTGGTCTTTAAATCATACCTTTTTGAAACCTACCCCTCTAGCACTGAAAAAGTCAATCTGCCTCTGGTATTTCAGCCACAGAATCAGGGCTCTCATTCTTGACTCACTCCTCAGTGCCACAGCAGTCAGAACTGAGTTGAGGTTGACACTGAAACCAGGCAACAGGCACACGATCCTGGCCTCACCAGTGGCAGGAACCCAGTGAGATGTGCCATCAGCACTGCTTCCCAACTTCTGTATTAACAGGAAGCCTGGATCAGGATGCTAAGTGGCTATCAAATCCAAGCACATGGCCATCTCACAGATAAGCTCCCTATCTGTCCTCTCACCTCCCCAAGCTAATTTTAACCCTTGTAAAATTTGGGACCACCTAGTCTATCCGTGCAGTCTTTTTCAGTGAAGTATAATCCACGTAGACAAAACAAGTCCTTGAGGATTTCAGGGTTACTTCCAACTTGCAAATTAGGAATGTGACAAAATCAAAGCACATGTTTTCATTCCCTTCTTCATCTTATACCCAAGAATAAATGACTGCACGTGAATCTGCGTATCTGGCAAAACAAATCATATCTTACCTGTCCTTTGTTCAACTCCCAAGGCTTTCTTCCTCTCCCATTTGCTTCTCTCAACTCTGAGTGGTCATGTTCCTCCAGATGACTGCTTTGTCTTGGTATCTGCCAAAACAAAGTACAGGAGGTTGATAAGAGGCAAGGCTGAGAAAATCCATATACCCAGGATCTGGCCCTCATCTGTTAGTAGTAACAGCTCTGTAGTTTGGTGATTTTAGCCAGCCCTTTCACAGTAAGTGCTCCAAATAGGTTAGGTAGCAGGTTACACCTTCTCTGCAGTAAGTACTTGTCTCACGCTCAACACTGAATTTCAAATCATGTTCTAAATCTTCTATGTGCTGATACAATGAACACAATACTGTAAAAATTATATCCTAGGCCCTCTCCCCTGCAAAAAGATCACTCTTTTTTTCAGTCTTTTGGCCTAAGCATCAAACACATCTACCAAAGGAAAACATGAAAAGGCTCTCTGTAATCTGGTAAGAAGGATGTGTATAATGTATGTCATTCCAGTTTTTACTCTCAGTGGATACATTTAAAATCATTTACAGTAGTTCTTCATGGACCACTGCCACAAAACGTACTCTCCAATCTTGTCCAAGCACATTTTTGTGTCTCTTTACCAACCTCTGACTTACCAGGACAGAGATATCATTTTTTTTCTTTTAACCTATAGCTATATGAAAGCTATATGAAAGTATCCAGCCATAGTCTTGAAACCATTATGCCAATATTATAGGTCATTTTCCCTATGGATCATGCAACATTATGAGGATAAAAAATTACTAGCATGTTTAGTTAACAGCTAAACATGTTGCCTTAAGAAAAAAAAATCTGTGAAACAATTTTTCCAATCACTAAAAAGGAAAAGTGTTTCTATTACTAGCAGGCCAAATACTTTACCTCAAACCACCCATTGTAGGTAGACTGTACAATTTATTTAATTATTCACAAAATCACTTTAGAGGCAATAACAGAGCAAAAGATTACATGATGAGCCTAGGGAAGACAGAATCTCAGGGAGGTCAGTGCAGCATTTTGGCAGCTTTGCCACCGAGAGCATTTGTGAGTCTTGGCGCGCCACCCGGAGTTAGAGCAATGCAGTCAGTTTGCCAATGCCAGAGCCCTTAGTAAAGCTCACACCTGAGTGGGAACTGAAACGTCTTGGGGAACTAATTACCCCTTGGAACATGAGTGAGCCACTTCGAAAGCTGCAGCCCCCACCCCGTCCCCACTTTAGATCACTCTGGACAGTCCAGGAAAGCTGAGTCCTAGAAACTGAATTCAGGTGATCCCAAATTACGAGGCCATCAGCTGCTGGTAGGAGAAGGGGAGATCCCTGTCTGGAACAAAATAGCAACTAATAATCCTTTTTTTTTTTTACAATAGTTTTTGAATAGGATGCCCAGTGTGTATATGTGTGTGAGCACCTACAAAGAAGGTGCAACAAAAGAAATTATTGTGGGCTAAACGGTGTATCTTCTCCAAAGCTCTGAGGTTGCTAACCCCCATGTGTGATGGCACTAGGGATAAGTCCTCTGAGCGGCGATTATTTACTTGGCAGCATCAATACAGGTCCTTCTGATGGGATTGGTGCCTTCCTAAGAAGAGGGCTAATGTGAGGACACAGCCAGGTCCACCACAAGGAACCCGAGGAAACCAACCTCACGGGCTCACATGACCTTGACCCTTTCTGTAACCTCCAGATTCGTGAGAAATAAGTGCCACTTAGCCCATCCTGTCCATGATGCTTTGTTATGACAACATCTTCTAAGACAGAAAGAGAAACTAGTAAACTCAGACTCACATGGTATCTAGAAACTAGAATTAGGAAGATGTTAACATAACTGTTCACTTTGTCTACGGATGAAGATGAGAATTAAAAAAAATAGCAGAGGGCTAGAATCTATAAAAACCAATGATGAGCAAGTGAATAAAAAGTTCCTGAAGTAGAATGGCATAACTACTCAAGGAAAGGACAAGGCAGCACAGCTTTTGCACAGCTAAAAGGAGAACGAGTGGACCCGCAAATGAAGACACCATGATGGGACCACAAAAGAGGTAACTGGAGAATCCAGAGAGCTCAGGAAAGGACAGAGATGCAGAGTGTGGTGAATACAGAAGAAAAATCGGAGTTTCAGTGACAGCTGTAGTTAGAGATAACTGGTGACATTTTTACGATTTGGGAAGGTCAGCAATCCAGGAAATCAGAAACGTGTTGAAATCAAAGCAGAAATGACAAATGCATTCTTACCTCATGGTAGTGTTGTAGAAAATTAAAGGCAAAGAGAAAATTGCCCAGATTCAGACTCAAAAAAGCATTCAACATTCAAAGGACAAATGATGCAAGTAAAAGCAATAAAAACCAAAAATTACAGATCCACATAATGACATCTGTAGGTTTCCCTGCACAATTAAAGTAATGGGGGGGTGGGGAGTGCAGTGGCTTATTAAGCGAATCATCTGCCTGCAAAATGCAGACATCCTATATGGGCACCTGTTCATGTACCAGCCATTCTGCTTCAGACCCAGCTCATGGCCTGGGAGAGGAGTGGAGGACAGCCCGACTTCTTGGGCACATTTCCCCATGTGGGAGACCTGGAAGAAGCTCCTGGCTCTTAACATCGTTATCATTTCAGCTCTAGCCACTGGCAGCCATTTAGTGATTAAAGTAGCAAAATGGAACATGCATTCTCTTGCTTGCTTGTTCTCAATCTGCCTTTCAAACAAAAATAAGTAAAATATATTTTAACAAAGAATACTTTCTATGAAAAAAAGCTTCCCTTTTTTCACTTATAAAAAGCTGACAGAAACACCAAAAGTCGTTCAAGCAATTCTAAAAGTAAAACAAGTGCTCTTAGAAACAATTTTGTACTGAATAAAGATGATTGAAATTGTGGATACAGCTAAAGGTGTGTTGCAGGGACTTTTTGTGTGTCATCATACAAAATTATCAGCTTTAAAAATTAGCCTGATGGTATAAATGTATGAAATTTCAAGTTCTGCCTTCGGTTCCTATGGTAAGGGATGACCAAGGTGATTCTGCAGGCACTCTATGTCCCGTGGGGCAGGAGATTTCCTTCCAGTATTGGAGAGTATTTGATCAACTTAAATATAATTACTAAAATCTGAGAGTGCTGTCTATCTTCGTGGAAGAGAGAGAGACGGCCACAAAATTATTCTTAAAAGGAGACAATATAAACCGATAAGTAATGAAATATCCAATAACTGCAAGAAAAATTAAAAGCAACTTAATGGTGGTACAAACATCTCCTTTTAAATTGGTGCCAATAGACAGCCTTTAAAGAACTTCTGAAAATGTTAATTATGGGGAAAAAAAACAGTGTTTTTGCATTAACATAAATTTATCTTTTGATCTTATGTTTCATCAACTTTTTGAGGACCCTTCATGGAAAACACAAATATTGTCAAGAGGATCCATGAAATCAATGCAGCTTATTTGAAAAGAAGCAGCACAAGAATCTCAAAAGCAAAACTAGAATCTTCTGTACAGATAGAGAAGCTATTAAAAATGATAAGAACCTACTTACATGAGAAATAACTTTATAGGAGTGGCGAATATTTGCCCAGTAGCCCACACAAGGCCTGCAAAATTATTTGGCTTGACCTTGCCAAGGTAACCATGGGCAGGGCTAGAAATTTAATACATTTTCAGCACGCCTATTTTTAAGTGGAGAATTTTCTATGACCTGTGAATGATGTTCTAAATAGCCATGTAACCCCAGGAAGAAAATCTTTCTCCACCCCTGTTTAGAGCAAAACATTAGAAAGTTTGCAATATGTAGGTTTACAGATCTTTACGTAAGTTTCCAGAAGCATACAGTGCATCCAACTGACAGAAATAGAAAAATGAATAATTAATAATTGAAGAAAGTGAATCTAAATTAAACTCCTTCCCAAAAAGGAATCTTTGAGCTCAGGAGACATTATTACTGCATTTCACCACACGGTTGAGAAATCAGAAGGAAACCTGTTCAAATTCTGCCAGAACACACAGACAAAAATATATTTTTATTGCCTAATTTATTTTTGACCTACACTGCAGAGGCACCTAGCATGGCCATTGCAAAAAGAAAATTTATAGACTATTATACAATGAAACAAACATGCCCACATTGTAAGAGAGAACAGCAAGACAGATGACAGCTAAATACGCTGCGTATGCACCCCCTCACACCCACAATTTACAAAACTACATAACGACCACTGCAACTTTTATTTCACAATAGACTAGACCATCAGGCCTTTCACCAACATAGGATCATCTCAGAAATGCAGATTAACTATTGAGCAAACGAAAAATCCAACTTAAATAAAATGTTTAGTAAAGCTAGGTCTAGAAGGTAATTTATGCCTTCAAAGTAAAAATATTACATACTCCTTGTGGGAGTGGAAATTAGATAAGGTAGTAGATGTTTCATATTGAAAACTATAAAGTGTGATGAAATACCTGATATGTCCACCGCAACAGTCAGAATTTTAAAAAGACAGTATCAAGTGCTTAGATAATGTTGATCAACAAACACTATATAATCTTCCCAAACAGACAAAATTATAGTGCTTTTATATACAAATGTGTATATATATAGATAGATATAGATACTCCATAAATTGTAAAATTATGGATACCACCCCCATAGATGTTAAGCCAATGGTTACCTTAGTGGGAGAGGCAGTAACAGTAATTTAGAAAACAAAAAGAGGGCTGGCATGATTATGTTCCTTGACATGGGGTGGTAGCCAGATAGAAATGGGTCTCACAGTAATTTTGTATTTGTAAATACGTAAAATATGTAAACATATTTGTAAATATGTTGCATTCTACCACAAAAAGGCTAAACAATGCACATCAGGCAATCGAAAAATTTTGCTAAGCACAAAGAGCAGAGGATAGGAAGGCAGAGATTTAGTTTAGTGTATGGTCTACTGGCTGGCTAGATAGGGAGTTATTCCATAATAGGCTTAAACAGAGGAGCAATCACCGAGTATAATCTCTACGGGTACAGTGCTAATACATCTAAAAGCTCATTTTCTTTGTCTCCCGGCCACTGTCCCTGACTTTCAGAGTCCACACTGGAAGTGAGCCAAGGAGACCACAACACACAAGATGCTTTATTATTAATCATTCTTGTTGTTGGAAATTAAGGAGTACACAAGTTATCTCAAACATCTTGTAAACGTAACACCGCAGTGCTGACTGGCTTTCAGCTATGTAGACAGCAGCTCTGCCTCTTGGCCAAGCTCCCACAAGTTATACTTGCAAAGTCACTGTTCAAATCCAACTAGTTTGACTCTGGTGTCAACACTTAGCTTTGCACTAACACTGATGGATTTCAGTTCAGAAACAATATTCCCTGTAGAACATCTAGCTAACTTAAGAAACTAGACAATGAACGTGAGGTGCAGGATGTAGCATAATCTTGCTTCTTCACTAACTTCAGGAAGAGAGTATTTGATGACTTCCACGCTAGGTTCTTTGTGCAGGTCTTTATCTTCCCATCAAAGCCACCCTTCCTTCAGTGCTGTCCTATCTTCCCACCCAGCAACAGTCCCATACGGAACCCTTGCCTGAAAGATGAAAAGGATGGAATCACAGCTAATCAACCTTGAACTATTTTGCATTAAGATCAGTGAGAACTCTGCAAAGCTCTACTAAAAAATCTTTTATGAAGGATTCCTCCAGCAATGGAAAGTTCTTAAGAATCTACAATAGTGGGCCCGGCGCGGTGGCACAGTGGTTAAGGTCCTCTCCTTGCACGCCCGGGATCCCATATGGGCGCCGGCTCTATCCCGGCAGCCCCACTTCCCTTCCAGCTCCCTGCCTGTGGCCCGGGAAAGCAGTCGAGGACGGCCCAAAGCTTTGGGACCCTGCACCCGTGTGGGAGACCCGGAAGAGGCTCCTGGCTTCGGATCGGCATAGTATCGGCCGTTGCGCTCACTTGGGGAGTGAATCATCGGACGGAAGATCTTCCTCTCTGTCTCTCCTCTGTATATCCACCTTTCCAATAAAAAAAAAAAGTAATAAAAATAAATCTTTAAAGAAAAAAAAGAATCTACAATAGTTCTTTTATTTTCAAAACATAAGACTACTGAAGAATTCAAGGACAAAGTAGGATGATATTTATGCTCTTGGGACTACTAAGCTAATCTAACAATGACCACCCCATCCTAGCTTGGCCAATCAGAGTTTTCCCTGCTATTTGGTGAATGAATACCAAATAAGTAGTCATTGCCCTGGGTGATATGGACATTCTCTGAAATCCTCCTGATGATGGAGAATGTCCCCAGAGTGAAGGAAGCGGAGAATTCAAAAGAGGAGAGATGGCAGTCTCTGCTTTCTGACTTCTCATCAGTCCTTCAGTTAACAGGGCGTTAAGCCTCTGCTTACCCAGAGGTGTATTTGAAATAGAATGCTCTTACTTGTCATCCGATGAGTTTTGGCTTTGTAGACTATTTGTTTTCCTAGGGATCTTTGTGGCTTTGCTGGTCTAGCACGGACCCCCTAGCCCTATTACGAAGCAGCTGCTAGTGAGCTAAAAACACAATGACTCGAGCAGGTGTGCAGTGCAGTGCTGTGCAGGCAGGTGCTCCCATGATCAAATCCATTTCTCTTCTTTATCCATTCTAAGGTAGCTGACTTTGTGTCGATCATCTATCATCCTCTATGCCCACACACACACAAAACATTCCCTGCAAGAGCCACCTCACAGTCCACAGTTAGCCAATCAATTTTAATGGATATTTAAGAGGAATTTTTCAAAGTGTGGGAGTCAAAGCCTAGGATGATAGGTCATGTAATAATTAAAGCATTAAAAGATCCCAATTCAGGATTCTTTTTCTGCCAGCACGTATCTTTAGGTCAAGAGGGTCTATGAAAACCTTCAGATCATTTTCATTCCTTTAAGACAGGCAGCAAAGATGTAATTAGATGTTCTTACCAGTTTTCCTTAGTAAAAGCTCCACAGCGTGCCCCAACAAGGCCTGCAGAAAAGTTCAAAACCATTGGCATTTGGAGCTGGAAATTAACTGTGTGGCACTGCTTTGAAGGACTGATGGCCTATGGTATGACTTGAACTATTTCAGCCAGATTCCCAGTTATAGGAAAGGGAGCTAACAGGTGCAAGGCCAGTTGTGGAACGCTGAGTTCTGGCCAGCTGTTAGAACACTGTCCCTCCTCTTTATCCCACATCTTCATGGCACCTGCAGGTTCCAGAGTTACCGATTTGGATAAAGAATATGCTTATAGTAGTGAGCAAGAATTTACAGGTGACACCTTTAAGTTTTGCTTAGCTATTCTCAAGGGTATCAATTATCAAGATTTTTTTTCTTCCTTTTAAACAGAAACTCTTGCTAATGGTAAATTTCAGTCCCTTTAACCCTGCAAAAGACCGAGGCTCAATGAAAATTAAAAGTAGTGCAGAAATTTAGATGATACATATTTTTAGTAAAACCTAAACATTTCCCTCACTCTGGGTATTATTTCGTACTATTGATAAAAATATTCCTTCTTTAAGTAAATGTCACACATCAGCTGTTTCCCATGATTCTTAAAATACATATCTCTACCCTCACTCAAGGTGACCCAATCAAATAAGCACACGAAATAGGAAATGTTGTAGGGTTATGATCTTTTTAAACGAGAAGCCAGATCATGTGTCTTCCTCCACACTTCACAGTGCCAACCAGTTCCTATGAGGAATGGCACGAGGCAATTGCAATACAGGATTGAGCACTAAGTCCAACTTTGGCTCCAGTGACAATGCCCTGCCTGTATCCAGTCTGTTCCAGCCTCTATGCTACTTCTGGGTCACATCAAACATCCTTTCTCAGCCCTTGTACTTGTTGTCTCCTTCTCCTTGGAATATTTTTTTTCCTTCCTCCATTCAGGCTTTGACATTTGTCAGCTGCTCAGAAAGGCCCTGTGTGCTCAATCTAAAGTGGTATTCCTATTGCCTTCTCTTCCCTTCCCACGATCTTCCATGAGCAATGCTCTGAGGAAGGAGGCCAGCTCCTGACTCCCATCCTTGCCTCTTGATCATGTGGCTGTGTTTCAGAGCAGGGCTTAGCTGAGGGTGCAGTGAGGTGGCCTCTTCAAGCCACTGAGATCACTTAACAGGAAAACAAGAACCCTTAGTCCCCAAAAGTGAACATCAGAAAATGCAGATTTGCTCTCCCTACTAGGATTCATAGACTACACATGAGGGACTGGTGGCGGCGGGGGGAGGGTGGATCTCGAAGCATGTTATTCAATTTGTTGTTATTAATTTTTTTCAACAAAGAAAGGAACTAATTCCCAAAGGAAAGACTTATTTTGTGCCCAGAGACACACAGTGGAACAGCCTGGAAACAGCATGGCATTGCCTCAGATCTTTTGTATTTGTCGTATTTGTTGTATTTGCTCATTTCAGTCTTACCACAATCTGCACTGGATCATGATGTCTGAAGTCACGGGAAAAACAGGGCAGTATGAAACACACTCTACTCACCATGGCCATCAGCTGGGCTTCCTCGCCACTTTTCAACCCTTGCTCTTTTGGTAGAGCTTAAGAATCATCCAAGTTCACCTACTTGTGACTCACAGAAGTAGATCATAACGTGTCTGACCACAAATTTCATATTCAACATGTAGTGTCTAGTCTTTCCTCTTTCTGCTTTTGACAAAAGGGCCCGCTCATTTGCCTAAGGATGATTTGAGATTACAACATGAGCTCCATGACAAGTCAGAATGAACAGAACTACACCCACACTGGTGCCTTTCCAGTGGCAGAGAAGCCCATCTAGTATGTTGGATCTTGACAAATTCTCAATGAAACGGTCCTCGAATGTGTCTACAATCCTTCAGCAAATATGGCTCTCACTCAGCCACAGACTTGTACACACTCCAGACACAAGGGTCATTAATTAAATAATACACTCAGCAAATTCTCAGAGCCATTGACTACTAAAGATAGCCTGTTGCATGTTCAGCTCTAAATTCTAGCACAACAAGAAGGCAGAACTGGGAGGGAAGGCTCCCCTGGCAGAAGGTCACCCTCCAAAACATAGGGAGGGGAGGCTGCAAGAGAAAGTAAATGATAAGGAATGCGTGCCTCTTAGCTTTTCCTTTACTCTTCCAGAGGGTTTCAAGCAAGGGGAAGTATTCACATTGTAGGAGCTTGCTTTTTCAAAATTAGTTTCTCTTGTGAAAGACGCAAGTAAATAGAGTGTAATCCTTTTTCATTTTCGACTGAGTTGTGGGGGAGGAGTAATATCAGATGAAGATTTAGGGACAAATAAAACCTGTTCTTCCAAAGTTCTGCAAGGAGAAGAAAGTCTTAAGGCTTTACTAGGCACAGATGCAGGGAAGGTGATGTAAACAGAACAAACCTAGAACACAAAAGCTGTGTTGGCTGCAGGAGGGTACCGGGGGGAAAATGTACCACTTGGCATGAACGTTCCAGGGCTGGATCTACTCTGCATCCTTGCCCTCCTCCCCTCCAGCCCCCAAGTGGACACAGCTGCATCTGCCACGAGGTGAAAAGCCCTACTGGACTGAGGTAAATCACAGCCACAAGCCCTGGAATCTTCTTTCCTTGGGTGTGTGCTCCTCTGAGAAGAGTCTCTGATCCCTCCCAAGAGGATCTAGGGTCAGCTACAAGTGACAGCTCTGGGTGAACTTCCACCTTATGCCAGAATAGCTACCTTCACCCTCCGCCCCAAAGCCAGCAGTCAGAAACCCCATTTGGGTCTCCCACATGGGGAGTCAGGTTCCCAACTACTTGAGCTGTCACTTAGCTGCCTCCCAAGGTGTTCAGTAGCAGCAAGCTTGCCTTGAAAGTGGAGCTGAGAATCCAACTCACGTACTGTGCTATGCGATGCATGCATCCCAAGTGGCATCTTCCTCAGGGTGCCGTGTTAGAATCAGCATGCCACATGCCAAGGAAGCTTAATTTCCAGTTAGAAAACCTGCTGAAAGTTGCACTCCTCTCTCCTGTTCCCCTGCACACCTCCAGGATTCTGGCCCCAGATCTGGACAGTAGTCCCTTTCCCATTTCCAGACAATTGCAATGCCTCAAAGATGCACAGCAGAGTAGCTCGCATTCTGCCATTTCTCCCTCCATTCTCCTTTGTCCACTCGCTCTCAGAGACTATCACCAGCAGCTTTTGTCATTCGGTTTCTGAGTTTATTAAGGGACAGATGAGATGCAGAAGTCTGGGGTGACTGCCCTTAGAAAACTGCTCCCCTTGTTTTCGTTGGGAGAGGAATGGATTTCCGTGGTTGCCTTCGCCTCTGTCTCTAGCCTGCCAGGAACTGAGAACGGCTTTTACTTAAAAAGAAGAAAGGTGGCAAAAAAGAAAAAGACTTTGGTGTCCATGTCTCAGGACTGCTTTACTGGTCAGTATGGCTATTTCTCACGAAAGCCACATACAGTCACACTCTCACACCCCAAGGGGCAGAGCAGCACACGGGCAGGACAGTGTGCCCACAGACCTGTGTCCGCTCAGAGTGTGGAAAACAGACTGCCTTTCCAAAAAAGTCAGATATTTTTCTAAGATGTATTTATTTATTTGAAACCCAGGGTTGCAGTGAAAGGGAGAAATAGAGATTTTTCCTACACCTGTTCACTCCCCAGATTGCCCCCACAGCCAGGGCTGTGTCAGGCCAGACCCAGGAGCTTCATTCAGGTCTTCCAAGAAAGTATCAATGGCCCAATCACTTGGGCTGCTATTTTTCACTGCTTTTTTTTTCAGGGCATTAGCACTGACCTGGACCCGAAATGGGATAGCCAGGACTGGAATTGGCACAAATATGGCATGCCCAAGTCACGGTAGCTGCTTTATTTACTACTCCACAGTGCCAACCACCAGATGTTGAATGTTTCTACCTAAAACATATTCAAACCCATCTCAGTGTTGAACTTGCCTTGGGGGTACTGAGTGGGCTCAAGGAGCAAGCAGGATTGGAAGTCACCACCATCACACTCAGTGATTCCCCTTCAGGAGCCAAGCCACACACCTTACCAACTTGCTTACAATCCTAGGGGCTGAGCACTATGGTGCATGGGGTTAAGTCACCGCTCATAGCCCTGGCATCCCATACTACATGGTTGGTTTGATGCCCAGTTGTTCCACTTCCGGTCCAGATCCCTTCCAATGTACCTCTGAAAGCAACAGAAAATGCCCCAACTCTTTGGGTCCCTGCTACCACATGGGAGATAAAATGGAATTCCAGGCTTCTGGCTTTGCCTCAGCTTGGGCCATTTCAGCCATTTGGTGAGTGAATGAGCACTTGGAAGATCTGTGTCTCTGTCCCTGTATTTCCAATAAATAAAATGATCTCCCTAAAAGGTAAACAAGTTTTAAAAATTTCAAATGCGATGTTTGGGAGGACTGCAGGATGACAGTGCTGTGACTTTGTTATCCCTAAAAGCAATTCTAATAAGTAGTCAGGTAGGAAAACTACCTAAAAACAAAGGAAAGTGGCATGGTGCTGTAGTCCAGTGGCTGAAGTCCTCACCTTGCATATGCTGGGATCCCATATGGGTGCCCCCACTTTCCATCCAGCTCCCTGCCTGTGGCCTGGGAAAACAGTAAAGGACAGTCCAAAGCCTTGGGACCCTGAACCCACGTGGGAGACCTGGAAGAATCTCCTGACTTTGGATCAGCTCAGTCCTGGCTGCTGCAGCTACTTGGGGAGAAAATCAGCAAATGGAAGATCTTTCTCTCTGTCTCTCCTTCTCTCTATAAATCTGACTTTCCAATACAAAAATGAATAAATCTAAAAACAAAATAAAAACAGGAATTCTTGAGTTTTTGTGACCTCAAATGTTCATTTTACATTCCACCAGGTTAGACTCTGCACAGCTCCCATCCACATTCCCCACTATTAGCTACTTAATCTTTTCTGTCATTTTGCCTTCCACACAGAAGGAGGTTTCTTCCCTTGGGTCTCTGGGAGGACAGGGGGATGGACGGAAGGGGTGCAGGACCTCTGTTTTCCATACATGTAGAAAGAAGGTGTTCTTTGAAAACACAAAGCAGTTGTCAGTGTAGCTTCAGTTTGGATCCCATGTGAGAGCCTTTGGGTATCTCCACCTTTATCCTTTGGCCACTAAATCATAGATTAAAGTACAAACCAACTGCAAAGACTTCTCTGTAGGATTCACTGGGGGAGGGGGGACGGGGACAAGAAGACTAGAGCCCTCACCATACATCAGGCCTTACTTAACATTTATTTAATGCTCTTCTGTTAGACATTCTAGTTTTCCTTCCAGAGACTTCCTCTTCAAATAGCATCCACTGTGCAGAGCAGCAGACCAGCAGAGCCTCCCTTCTACCGTAATTTATTACTCTGCAAACCCAGCCCCCATCACAAGCTTCATAAAACTCCCTGCTTGTTGATGGTGGGTGGGAATAAGGGAAGCTCATCTGCCAATGTTTATTAGGCACACAAAAATCATCAAAGATTAAAGACCGTTCTCAGAGATGAGCATGACTTGGGCGCTCTAGATTCCTGTTCTCTCATGTCTCTGAACTACAAAGCTCACCTGACACCTGGTTCTCCCTGAGCCTTGCCTCACTCTGTGCTTGAGGTCTTCCACACGGGTTGGAAGCACCTTGCATATATAACCATTCCAGTCTTCACACCTTCCTTGCAGCTTTAACATGCACTTCCACAAATCCTTTAGTTGTATGCCCACATGGCCTTCCACAACAGCACCACTATGTGTTCCAGAGGTGACACTGAAGGATAGTCGAGGTAGCAAGAGGTCACATCATGTATGAAAGGTGAGGACATGGCCCAGAATTTTCTTTTCTCAGCTGAATCTTCCACTGTGTAGCCAAAGGCCCATTTTCACTTACTAGGCCACTTGCTTTCTGTTACCTGGTGGTTCCTGACTGTAGTGAATAACACCACCAGAAGCTAACATTTTCTGAGCACTGGAGTGTGCGAGGTATGAACACTTCTGTGCACTAAGCCATCCAGTTTCTTCCATGGCCCCACCATGCCTTCTGATACATGGCCAGTAAGTGACCTAGCCTTACTCTTCTCAAAGCCTTCTATGTTGACCACCTGAGCTTTGCATGGAAGATAGATTTTGCTTCCCACAGACATTCAGGCTATTTGAGGGAAATGCAGATACTGAAGGAAGAGCTGCAAAAAGCTAGGCACACCTCTGTACATGAAGGCCGAGTCACAGCTCGGTGAGATGACTGACAGGAAGTTCCTAAACGACAGGACTGGTGCTGGGAGGGGCAGGCTTGAGAAGTAATGCAGGGCTACTGTGTTCAGAAGACAAAAATAAAAATCCAGACACATCTGCTAGGACATAAATCTGCCCTAGACAGGCAAAGCACAGGAAAACAGAGGGCACATTCATTTCAGGCCTGCGCAGGTGCCTCTGACTCAAAGTTAATCATTGTTCAAGGACAAGGGACAATGATGAATGACTTGAGGATGACCTGTATCTCCAGACAGATGGGTGGTACTGCACACAGGGATAATCCCAGTATCAAATAAGAACGAGACAGGTCCCTTTCCTAGGGTGTGTTCCCCCCGCACCCCCTCCGCCCATGTCTCACCACTGCTATCGCTGGACCTAGAAGAAGCAGAAACTGAGAGGTCTGGATATAGATGAGAATCAGGAGTGATTTGGCCCTGTGTTCTAGATCCCTCAAGGCGCCAGATACAATTCCAAAGCAATGCCAGACTTTTCTGCTCTCTGACTTATTAGGGAAGGGAAACAATATAGTGTCAGGCTCCAAAAACTCTACAGAGGCTGGAAGGAGACAATTGGAACCTTCCCCAAGGTAGGTTTAAACAGACCCATATTGGGTACATCCCTGAACTACCTGCTTGGAACAAGTTTCACATCCCAGATTCCCAGGTCTGTGTCTGCAGCACTGCCCCTAACAAAGTTATGAATTCCCACTGAAAACAACATATTGAACATCAATTTAATTCTTCACTGCAATCTTTTGAAAACACTGAACAGGGAAATCTATTTGTGTTTCTTAAACCATTTCTCTGCAAACCTCTTCAGACAACATACCTATGGTAGATGCCAGCCCACCCTACTTCTATTCTTCCTTGTAGTAGTTCCTAATTCTATGCACAGAATTCCAGTCTTCATCTTCCACCCCCTTTTATTTAATGTTCTGTGATTTCCACATCCTCTGAGCTAACACCACCAGCTTACACAGTTCCTGACCATACCCATTTTATTAAAACCAGTAACCAATATGGCTGACGTAGCTATATCATATATAATGAATGAAGAATGGTCTGAGTTGACTTATGTATAAGCTCTGTCTCCTTAAACATTGATTCTATGCAGGGCAAGAAGTTGACTTCCGGGAGCATGGGCTAGAGCCAGAGGCTACAGAAAAACATGGCAGTGCATGACAATGCAGTAGAGGCACTGGCTTCTACTCCACATTAACTGCAATCTCATATGTTAGTAGTAAACAGAGTTTCATTTTGCTTATCACCAAGACAAAAAAATGCTATCGGTTCTAACTAAGCATCTGTTTGTTTTCTGTCATTTCCAGGCATGAATGTAAGCTTAAGGAGTTCCCCAGCATGAGGAAACGGGCCTCATTCTCTAGGACACTGAGGTGTCAGAAAGCCCTGCAGACTCCGAGATGTCTAACCATTGAGCAACCTTTCATGAAGCATTTTAGCACACTAGCACAGGTGATTGTGATTACGGTGAAAGATGGCTACATTCTTAACTACACAGACAACTGTTCCACTCTTCCTTGGCTGTATTGTTAGAATAGAACTTTGTCTAAATTGGATTTTGGCCTGAACTGAAATAAAATTGCAGCTAACATATTTATCATGTGTTGGTAAAATTAAAATTATCATGTGGAGACCTCAGAGAGGCAGAACTGAAGAAGTAGGTCTCTTGGACTGGTGTGCTTCCTGTATACCAAATGTTTGTTAAGGCTGAACTCTGACTTAGTGACTTTCCATTTTGGTAGGTAAAATCAGATAACATGAAATGCACACCCTTTCTTCAGTTATATTCTGTGTCTTCCTGTGGTGCAGGGAGGCAAAGATAAAAGAGCTTAAGGTGGCAAAATTAGGTTCAGAAGGCAAGCACATGTCATATAGTGATCGGTCACCTTGGCCTGGGTGGCCTGGAGAGGTAGGAATAAAATGAAAAGGAACAGCAAAGCTCTAGGATTGGTATAGCAAGTATATCCCTTGCCCAAAGTATCAATTTCTTTAAGGAAGGATGGAAGGAGTGGGTTCTTTCTCTCATGTTACTAAGAAGGCTGGATTAGAGTTATATAGAAAATAAAGCTTATCTGTAGCAATGTTACAAAAACAAGACAAAAGAAAAACAGGATTTTTCTTTTTCATACACACACAGAAAACACTTCTCTGAGAACCTCCCCAGGCTACTCCATGACTCCAACATTGCCACCACCACATGGTACAGGAGGTTCTATAATGTGACCACAAACCTGGTGGCCAACAACAACAACAAAAGCTTATGGAAGACCAATATTCCAGAATCCAGCAAGCCTGTTATCCCTCCAGAGGCTCCATTCCCCAACTCTTTCCTGGCTCCTGGAGCTTCCTGGCATGCTCTGGAACCAGGCCAAGCTCTTCCCTGAACTGTCTGTTGAGTTGGCAATTTCATCTGATGTCCAAAGGGAAAGCAGAAGTGATGCCTAACGTATGGTGGGAAAGATGCTAATGTCCTCAAGTTGAGAGCATCCCTTTGCTCCTGCCAATCAAGGCAACTGTTGGCAATTGTGTAACACAAGTATATGACAGAGGAAGACTGTCCCCTCAAAATGCTTGCTTTTATCTGAACACAAAGCATTGGTAATTACCTACTCTAGAAATCAAACAAGGCAAAATAATTAGCATGCAATGACACAGTTATAGGGATTAAAATGGGCCTTCTTACTTAGGACAACAACCATCAAATCCCCTCGATCATAGCCATATCCATAAAGTTCACTGCAGTTCCAAATATATCATGATGACCTACTATGCACCCAACTCTAGGCCTTGGTGGTCACAAGTGAGCTGGATTCTAATGTGTCAAGTAGATTAATTGTTGTGGTCTGAAAGCCCGTGTCCCTTAAAGTTTTATATTGAAACTGAATCGCTGGTATGATAGTAATATGAGGAGTAAGGTCTTTGCAGGTAACTGGACCCTGGGAACAGAAGTTCTTAAAAGTAGCTGGTCCATTCTACATGAGGACACAGTGAGGGGGTAACATCGATGGACCAGGAAATAAGACCTCACCAGCACCTTGATCTTGAACTTCTTAGTCTCTAGAACACTGAGAAACAAATTCCTGTGATTTATAAGCTGCCCAGTTTGTGGCATTGGTTGGAACAACCTGAATAGACCAAATAATCACAGCTTGCAAAGGGGAAGGAGAATGGAAACAGCAGTCCTTATTTCAACAAGAACAGAGGCTCATTCTAAACATTTACAATCTTTTTAAAATCCTTTCAGTTTCTTCATCACCTTATATCCTCTTTTTTATCATCATCATATATCCTACTAACAGGCCATCTATTATTCTGGGGAATCCCAAACCATCATATCCAACAAGCCTCACAAAACTCAACCCACCTGCCTTCTTGTCTTTACTCCTTTTGCTTTTATTTAAACACTTATACAACAACTACTGTATGCCACGCAATGTTGGTACGAGGGGCTGGCACTGATGTGGATACCTGTAAGACATAATTATCTTCCCATAGATGAGGAAACTGAACCTGGAGGGTCTGTGACCTAACAGAGGTCCCATACTAATAGTGCAAATCCACACATGAAAGCCCGCTCATTCCTAAGTCAGGGTGATTCTCAGAAGGCGGAAGGTGCAGGAAGTGTAGATGCCTTTAGTGCTAACTCTAGATTTTCCTAAAGATGAAGTCCAATCAAAACATCAACTCTCTTAGCACCTAGCTAGCTGGACAATCTCAGTCTTGCCCAATAAGGCCCAGTGCTGGTCAATTCAGTGAGCCTTTGCCAAGCACACCCTGTGTACTGATGCCTGGGGAGACCTCCAAGAGTCATAGGGTTTTCTTGGGCTTTTTATTTCACTGCAGAAATGTCCCACTGTCCCACTTTCTGGGAGTGCAGCAGCATTTAGCTGGACTTGCTTGGGGGCAAATATGCCACTATGCCATGTCGATCCTGTGAGGGTGTCAGAGCCCTGAGTTGCTGGGCCACAGTCACCAGATCTCCCATTCTGGCTGGTCAGGACTCATTTCCCCACATTTCTCATCTTTTCTGGCCTGCTTGTAGTTTTCATCTTTTTCTTCTCCAAAAAACTAGACCCACAACAACTAGTCCAATATCTTGAGAGACAATATTAGTGGTAATTCTCAGACATTAGCCTCCCTGAAAGGAATGGAGGGGGCTCATTAGTACTGACTGAAAGGCACCCTGCCAGATTCTCTGGCACCACTGACGAGTCCCTGGAATGGGACTGGGATGACTGTGTGAAGCGCCCATGCTTGGAAGACCACTGGCCTCATGGGAATTATTGATTTATTTTCTTAAATAAACAAGTTTGTTCTTGACTCACAATCCGGCTTATTTTTCAAGTCCTGCATTTGAATTATCCTGATCCAGTGGTAGTGAACTACAAGTTAAGTACAATCAGCTTACCCACGCATCTCCAGTAGGTCTGTAGAGTTATTTAACACCACAGAAGGCTTCTTGTCTGAGCTAATTAAGTGATCAGGTTAGATGGATAGTCGATGTACAAAAGCAAAGTGGGGCAGCTATAGCTCACAACCAACAGAACAAGACAGTGCTCACTTCAACCAAGGTAAGGAGCATGGCCTTAAAATTGTTCCCCACTGCCGTAGACCCCCGTGTTTCCATATTGAGGAGCTAGACCTTCAACCTTGCTGTAGCTAGAATATGGCTAATTCAAAGGATTTTGACAGGTGAAGTAGTGAAGCTGAGCTTGACCGGTCAAAAACAAAGCACAACAAAACAAAATTGTAGCACCAGGCACAGGAGCCATTGTGAACAAATAATATTCACACCTGTCTCCCAGAGCTATGGACGCAAGAATCCCAATATCATACATATAAAGTTATCCGCACTCAAAACCCCCATGGTGGCAGTGCTTCCATTCAAAGTTAAGTTCTAAAATGCACCAACTCATAGATTTTTATATTCATATCAATGAGAAGTCTCGTATCTTCAGGGAAAAGGAACTAGTATTTATCAAACATTAACTACACACACACACAATGTGCATTGGAAATAGATGGTGCTAGCCTAACTTTATAAATAAGGATAATGAAGCTCAAGAGAATGTCCCCCAAGGTGACAATGACGACGATAACAATAATGGCACCTAATATTTGTTGGACATTCACCGTGACATTGACCTGCATCATTTTTCTAGGTTCTCTGTGTTACTGTTTGATATTCCTCACAGTTCTCTATTATGATCCCATTTCACAGATGGAAAGTTATAGAGCAAAGGATACACAACTTGCTCATTATTATTGAGTTCTGGAGACTTAACCTAGCTGGTTGGGAATCCCAGAATCCTTGATGTCACCTTTGTTGGCTGAGATGCAAACCCAAGTTGGCCACACTGTAAGGCCACCACTTTCTGCTGCCCAGACTCCTGCTGGGGAGGGAGTCTGGAAGGCTCTTTCTACTCACAACTACACAAGTTCCAACACAGTGTTTCCTCGTGGCGTCGCTGTCTCCCTGGAGAGCCTGTCTTTGTGTAAACATAGAGAATCACAAAACAACGCGTCTAGCTGACGGCCTTCAGTAGAGCCTGCTTTGGAAATGAACAAAACAAGAGGAAAAATGTGTTCTTGCATCAAGAGCATTTTCTTAAGCTTCAGTCCTTCTTAGTCATCAGCATTTGGGGCACCATCAACATAATGACTAGCAGTTAGTATGTCTTCTCAATTGTTACTCAAAGAAAAGAAAACTTGAAATTATCACAGCAAATAAAAAACCATTGTCCCTTGCTTGAAACAGAAGCTAACAGTAAGAAGTCCATGAAAGGAAAAAAAAATTATTAAATTCCAGTTAGGCCGCCTTGCAGGGTGAAAGCCCTGCATGGAGGCTGCCTTTTCACGTTATTATAAAGGGACATTAAGCATTGTTAGAGAGGTGTTAAAATGCCTTAGCACCAGACACCATCCTGCCCTGCCAGGACTGAAGGAGAAGTGCAGGGAGGAGCTGCTCCCCTCCCAGTCTGATGGGGGTTGGATGTTTGGTCCAAGCCTCCCTAGCCCAGCAGCCCGGTTCCCCCAGGGCCACACAGACCCAGCTGTGTGTGGCCTTCTGCCCATGCCCTACAGCCATGCTGGGCCTCCTCTGCAGCTTCCTAGGCAACAGGCATGTGTTGAATGAGAGGAAAACTATCTCAGGTTCAGGTGCCTCGGGGAAACAGGCAAAAATCAAGGAGAGAAAAATGATTACGCTGTCAAAGCAGCAGAAGCAACTTCCAACAGTAATAGTGAACATAGAGGAGTTTTCCCTTTGAAGAGAAATGCCTTTGATAGCGCCTTCCCCACTCTCCTGCTACTTTGTTGCAGGAATGAATAAGCAGGAAGAAACAAATGGGCACTTTTGTGTCTTGCTAGTATCTGTCATGGAAAAGAAAAAAGAATAGCCCAACAGTAGTGGAAACATTTCTATATATCTCTATCTATACGCACATATACATACATATCCATATCCACATGTATGGAAAGATATAGGGGAGGGAAGAGAGAGGACAGTTGGGAAAGGGAGCCGAGGGAAGGGGAAGAAAAGAGAGGGAAGGGGAGGTTAAGATAAGGTTGATGAAATGGAAGCAGAGAAGGAAGGGATACAAATAAACCCAACAAGGCCCGGCGGTGTGGCCTAGTGGTTCTAATCCCAGCAGCTCCACTTCCCATCCAGCTCCCTGCTTGTGGCCTGGGAAAGCAGTCGAGGACGACCCAAGGCATTGGGACCCTGCACCCGTGTGGGAGACCTGGAAGAGTTTCCTGGATCCTGGCGTCAGATCGGCACAGCATCGGCTGTCAGGCTCACTTGGGGAGTGAATCATCAGACAGAAGATCTTCTTCTCTCTGTCTCTTCTCCTCTCTGTATATCTGACTTTCCAATAAAATAAATAAATCTTAAAAAAAAAAAGAAATAATCCCAACAAAGAGGGTTTGGTAATAACATCCCGAACTCTGAGGATACCAGAACATCTGCCATCTCAACTTGATCACCTCACTGGAGTCCCTTCCTTTTCATTCTTCCAGCTTGCTGTCTTTTTTCAGGTTGGTTCAAGCCACCTCGATGGAGACAACTTTTAAAAATGTATGTCCCAGTCACTTGTCTTTCTCTTGTTAACAGACCCGTTAGTAACTGCACATACATAGGGGGAACCATGGGACGATTCTACACATGTCCACCTGTGCAATGTCCAGCCAGAGTACGCCTATCTATCACCCCACACATGTCACGTTTTTATGATAAAAACATTAGAATCTTTCCTTCTACTTTGCTTAAAGAAATATGTAAGACGGGGCCAACATTATGATAAAGCACGTTAAGCCTCTGACTGCAATGCCAGCATCCCACATGCTTGTCAGTTCAAGTCCCAGGTGCTCCACTTCTGATCCAGCCTCAGGCTAATACGTCTGAAAAAGCAGTGGAAAGTGGCCCAAGTACCTGTACCCCGACACCCAGGTGGGAGACCTGGAAGAAGCTATAGACTATTATGGGGGTGAACCAGTGGATGGAAAATTCTGTGTGTGTGTGTGTGTGTGTGTGTGTGTGTGTGTGTGTGTGTGTCCTTCCCTCTCTGTAATTTCACCTTTCAAATAAACAAAACTGGGTGCAGTATCATTTTCTAAACACCATCAATAGAACAGAACTTATTATTATTGCCTAAATACAATTCAGTACCTGTTAGTCAACCTTCCCACAACCATACTTCTGCTATACTCATCAGTCTCTGGAAACCACCATTGTATTTTCAGTGTCTGTGAGTTAACTGCTTAGATTCCAGATAAGGAATCATGTAGAGCTGGTCTGTCTAAGCATAACCATACGAAACAGGAAAATAACCAACCCAACATCACTGTCATTCCATGAGAAGGACACACATGCACATACATCCAGCGATCCAGGGGGAGAATGAGGAAGAGGTGGTGGTAAGGTAGAGCTCTGCCCATGGAACAGACACTATACCATGTGCTGCTTCTTCAAGCATCACTTACTGATTACAGCAACCAGTGCAAGGAACCTTATTTTCTAAGACTAGGAAACTGTGGTATGAGGGGTTCCATCGCTTGTACGTTGGATCACGCCACTGATATGATACAGAGTCAGCTTATACCCAAGTCTGTCTTGCACCAGAATCACAGCATTAACTACCAAGTTATGTAGTTGCTGCAATGCAAATGAATAAAATATCCATTATTATCTCTACATAATTATATAGAATTAATTTGGAATAATTAAGGACAGCAGAAAAACAAATAGAAGCCGAATCTTTCCCCAAGGCTCTATTGACCCAATGTTATCTTGTGAAACATGGAAGAGGATGATAGCTTCTTTCTGTTAAAATCAGATTTCTCCTCGCTGAGACTATAACAGATCAAGTATTAATGAGAACCACCAACTTACGTTGGCTGGTATACACTGAGCATTTATTCAGTGCCTGACACTATGCTAAGTGCCTCCCATGCAGTCTGTCTCCTTATTCTCGCCCATAACCTCTTAGTTATCACTATGAGAAAACTAAGGCTCATAGATGTTAAATAACTGAAAGTCAGTTAACTTGTAAGGGGCAGAGCAAGAACGGCGAATCGGCCATCTCTCCGTAGGCTGCTGAGATCCTGTTTGGATCTGGTATGACACAAAGGAGAAGCTTGTGAATTAGAAACATCCCACTTTCCCTTTCCAAGAATGCCGTGGTGGAGGAAACAAGCTGGCCAGAACGCCCTGGAGATCCAATATGCACAAGGTCCCTTCCTCTAGACAAATCACCAAGGCAAAGGCCAGCTGGAGGCAGCCTCTTCCAAAAACTGCCATGCTTTCTATGCTGTTATGTGAAAAGGAGGAGTTTGGCTCCTAGTAGGATTTCAGCCAGGCTCCAGGCCTACAACCAAATTCACACGCAAGTCAAGGTTGTCTCTGTGTGTTCCTCAAGAAGGTTGGAGCGGGGTTGCATCCAACAGCTGCCCTTCCCAAGTTCATGTTCTAAAACCCCTCTTGAGTATCCACCCTACATATTTCGTATTCCCTATTTCAGCTTCAATGTGTAACTTCCAGTCACATTTCATTGCTTAATTGTGCAGAATGGGAGGCTGCTATACCCGACACTATCCTAAATTAGGGTATGCACAGGATTGCATGGGAATTTGCTGCAGAATCTCAGAGCCAGACCTTTCCTGGCATTCTAAAGGTTTCAGATAGAGCAGAGGAAACTGCAGTGGGGGCAACAAATCCTGGGGGGCGGGGGGCTCTTTTATAGCTGTTCAGAGAACAGAGGTCAAAAATCACTCCTTTAAACTTCACCTTGGCGGTTGTCATCCAGCATTCAGCCCCATCTTCTTCCTCCAGCACCCTCACCTAACTCTACACCTCAGGAGATTCTTCTGGTTTTCAGACTTTCTCCTTGACATCATCTATTCCATGAGGAAGAGAGCGAGAGGGAGGGAAAGAATTCCTGTGCAGGTACAAAGTTCAAAAGTCAAAGACAGGCCCACTAAGCCCTGATTACATGGTCGAAGCTCTTAGATTCAGCTACACCTGAGGCCAAAGGAAAGTTGGACTTTTCATTTCTATGAATAAATGCCTTTTTTTAGTTCAATCTAATAAAGTATTAGGAGAAAAATGAATCATTCCTCACTAAAAGAGGTAAATATGCATTGCACTATTATTAAACAGAATAGACTGTGCATCCACAAGCGAAATGGCCTTCTCACTCTGCCTGAGTGGGAGAGCAGAGGCTGAGCCATGAACCCAGGTGGCCTGGCACCTTGCATTCTCACTGCCAACATTTATATTATTTCCACCTGACTCTGGGGTTTCAGCGCCCAGGGTCCCATGCCCCAGGGAGCCAGCAGTAAGTTGCTAATGACTGCAGTCTTCCTAGGATGATTACACCAGAAGTAAGGAAGGTGACAGAAACTGTGTCATGTCACCATGCTTGTGTCTCCAGCACTGGCAGCTGATTGACAGAGAAAGCACGGCTGAAGCAAATTCTAAAGTGCTGCTCTGGTTTGCGTGTTCCTGCCAGAGGCTATGGGAGAGAGAGGCGGCAAGAATCAGAGGCCTTGTAGCTCTTGGGCTTTTACTGAAGATTAGAACTGAGACTCCAGCAGAGAGGGATGTTACAGGTGAGGAGTGAGGAGGGACCCTTAGCATCTCCCATTATCTACAACAAGCTTTGTAAAGACTTCTTGGTTTCTTCATTTGTTCTTTGATAGGAGACCCCACACTTCCAGGCATCTAACCGCCTAGGATTCCCATGGTCAGCTCTGACTTTGGTACCATGATACCAATGTGTTCTTTTGGAGGCAGAAGCAATGATAGAACCTTGGTGCCTAGACACCACACATCCCCTGCCTGGTCGGGGCTTACCTGGATACCACAACCAGGCAGGCTCAGTTTAAAGCTCTTCTCCAAGACACAGAATTACCCTCTGCAGAGTATCTCCCTCAGGGCATGAGACCAACCTCCAACAGCTATTCCCCTGCCAAGCTCAATACTTCTCACTGACGCTTTTGTTTAATGGTCCCAACAACCATTTTAGCATTGATTTCTGCCCATTTTACAGACTGAACGTAATACCACATTCGGGCAGAGAGTGGTCACTGGCATTAGTAAGCACTGAAGGAAAAGTAGCCCTGTATTTTCTCCATCAAGTAGTGGGAGCAGGTACTCCCTGCCATGAGTGGACAACCGAAGCCTTAGCTCAGGGAGGAAGAGAAAGGATTCAGGCAGGTCAGCAAGCCAGGCTCTCCCTTGGTAAGGCTCAGAGTTCTACTGCCCACATATGGAGGTGGCTCATCTTCTCAGCTAGAGTTTAGCTCCAATAACTAGGCTCTGGGAAAGAATACCTAAGGGTCAGGACCGATCTAAGTTGTTCATCAGAGAAGACAGCTGGCCTCCCCCTTCTTCCAACCTGACATGAGAGGTGACAGTAAAATAACAATTAAATGGCTCGCTAGGAGTCTGTTATCTCATTGATGTGTCAGGGATTTATATGCATGGCCAATGGGAGCCCAGAAAATAGGTGATTTTCTTCCTTGCAAAGGTCAAACCCCAGTTTGTTTATCCTTTATGGCCTAAAGTTATCAGTGATGATTAAACTTAAGTACTAAGCCGAGAGGGGGCAACCTGAGTGTGTTTTTACGCCAGCTTCCTTTTCTTCTTCCTAAAATATAAAGCTTGTCTGGGAAGAAGCCACAGGGCTCCCACTGGCCTGACTGGAGTCCACACAGGGACTGTCTGTGATCATGCTAACAGTAATCACAGTAGTATTTCTCTCTTCACATACACCCAGGGTTTTATCTCACATTTAAAACAGTGGTGATTCAACCAAGACGACAAACTGTGAGATCAGTGATACATGGAATATTACACCCAATTTCATAAACTAGAGAGAGTCTAACACACGTACAAGCATCCAGTACAAATTAGCATCGGTAATACAGCTGATAATTAGCCACACACGCATGATAAATAAACCACAGATCCCCTTCGCCTCACCCCGGAGCTCTCCTTGGGTTTTTCTAACATGGGTCTGTGGCAGCTTGATGCCCACAATCCTCTTGCCCATTAGCCAACTGAACATCTGAACTGACAGCTTTGGGACAAACTCTTCCAACGTTAGTCTGGACAGGCCAAGGACAATCATCTGTCTTTCTGCCCAGGAAAGGCCCATAAGAAGTTAAGCTCAAAGTCAGCATGGAGGTAGAAATAAAACACAAAGCTTTGCCAGCCACCTGTATTTAAGCTTCATTGACAAGCAAGAAACCTTGCCTAGTAAAATCAACATGGGCCCTTGACATCAACAGAAATGCATCTGAGGACTGTGTTGTTGTCTTCCATGTAACAGGTGGTACAATGGAATCGGTGTGGAGATTGGATCCAATTACGATGTTTAGGATGAGGCTGGAGGTACATCCTCAAAAGGCAATCGTCACAAGAGGGCTCATCATGAAAGCCAAGTTCAACCTAAACTTTTTTGTCTCCTCCTCCTTCTCCCTCTCTCTCCCTGTTTTCTGTCTCAAAATGTGACTTTCTCTAAGAGTGCTGCGGACCACTGCTCTCCTCAGACGCAAGACCAGTGGGACAGCCCGCTCATAGTCTATGGAGCCTCCAACATTTTGAGCCCAAATCAATCCTCTTTCTTTACAACCAGCTTCATGCAGGTTATTTATCACAGTGATGGAAAACTCGTCATGACCCCTCCATCTGGGTGATGTCCTCTTAACCAAATGTTGTTCAAACCTGCCATATTCTCCACCCAGCACTAAGAATGTTTAGAGACTTGTCCAAGGGCATTCAAAGAGCCAAGACTAAACTTCAGCCTACAGTTCACACTGAGTTCCGTTTATATCAAACCTCCATGGTGCTTACACAACAACCCATCACTCTGTCTCCTGACTCGCAGACTGAGCCTCTGCCTCGGTTCCTGCTTCTGTATCCCTGTCTAAGCCAAATCATACGTGTTTTTCCCTGTGTTAACAACATTTGGCCTCTTCTCCCAGTTTTCATGTTTATTCTCTTTCAGTTTGTCCTCTCTGCTTGGCTAAACTCTCACTATAAAATGTCAGCTGGAGCCTTTTATTTTCTTACCCAAACATTTTGATGGTTTCCTACTGTAAATAGATCAACAATCCAAACAGCTGTCTATGACTTACAAGGATCTGGGCCCTGCCACCTTTATGGCCTCACTCTCTTCTTGCCCTATCACATTTCTCATTGACTGGATGACATTTCCCTTTTATAATTACACTTAGTCCGGGCCTCTCTTGCCCTAGTGACTTTAGAGTCGCTATTTTGCTCTGCTGTCAATGTTAGTTTTATTTGTTTCTGATGTTTTTCTTGCATTTTTCTCTCAAGATTTGAGTGCTCGTGAAATATTAGCCCACTTAATATGTCTTCTCTGTCCATGATGTAAGATCAACCTCCTTCGGGATGGCTATGTGGTATAGGTGAATGAGTCACCATTTGTGATGCTCAAATCTATTATCGGAGCACCAGTTTGAGTTCTAACTACTTTGCTTTTGATCCGACTCTATAATGATGCACATGGAAAAGCTGTAAAAGATGGGCAGATGTAAGGAAACCTACGGGTGAGAACAGCAGAGAGTTCCAGCTTCTTAACTTTAACCCCGGTGCAGACCTGGAAAGCAACCAGCACCCGAGTGTGATTCTTCCATCTTCCTATTTCTATTCCTCATTTTCTTCCTTTCTATCCTTCCCACCTCTCCTCCTTCCTTCTTCTCTCCCTCCCTTTCAAATAAATAGTCTAAACATACAAAAATCAAAATGTGTCTTCTCCACAGCACACTCAATGTTGTCCATGTGTTTATTTAATTTCTACGTCTTATTTCAGGAAGCATCGCATTTACTGCTCACTGCATCACTTTATCTAAAATGCAAGCTTCTTAAAGGCAAGGATCAGACTGTTCTACAGCTCTAGTATCTAGCAAATGTGTACCTAGTAAACTGTAAGTAAAAACATATTGATTGAATAGATGAAGACATGTAGACCTCAGAATCTAATAACAGCAGATCCTTCTGCTTCATTGTAACACCTGCATACTATCATTTTTCATTATCCCAAAGCTGTGTGCATACAGGAAGTGGGATGTAGGCACTAAGCATGGGACTTTTAATGGACAGAATGGCTACATTATCTTTAGAATAGCAGATTGTCACCGGACTGAAGAGCTCACTGATGTGTTCTAACTAACTAGTGTACCCAAAGCCTGGACAAACCCCTGAGCCCTGGGAGACATCCTAACCACCATTAGCTAAGAAAACCTTAAAGATGCCTTATGCAAGTAGCACACCCAAAGAGGCTGATGCAGGAAAAATGTGAAGGTATAAAGAGGCTTGATATTTATGCTAAAATCTATTTGTAGACTACTTCTCCAAAGGACAGGCCACATGTGGGTAACCAGACCTGTTTCAACGGCTGTCCCTAGTGGTCCCATTCAGGGACTCCAGGCTGAACAATGTCCTTTCTAGGCTCAAAGTCTTCTCTGTGTTTTATGTTACAGCTTCTTCAATTTGGTGCCCAGGATTGGAAAGCTCATTATTCCAGGCAGCAGGTAGCTGAAAACTCTTTACCTTAAAACGCAGAGTCAAATACAGAACAGTTCCTTGGGATTTTGGGTGGAGCCACTCTCCTCTACGGAGTGCCTCTTGTCCAACATCCAGTCCTGTCCTCCTCCTGTTGAGCCAGCTATACAGAAAGTATTTTTTTTTTTTTGGAAACTACTTCCTATGTCCCAGGTGGGGTGCTTTGTTCATTTTTGCTATGGTCACACCTGCCTAGATTTTGACAAGCTGCCAATGTGTAGCAGCTAGACTCGGGACTGTTAAGAGGGCCTTGTCTTCAGGAAAGTCCACAGGAAAGATGTAGGATGACAGAGCAAGAGAAAGGAGAAGGTGGAAAAATTATGTATTGTTCCCACAGAGAGAAGGTGGTTGTGACAGGTGTTTTAAGCCCAGCACAACAGTTGGCATCTGTAGGTCTACAGAAGGGTATCCACACGATATGGTGAATGGAGTTTATGTTCGTGATATGCTCTGCTATGTTTACAGCTACTTATTTTAAGCCTGCTTTCCTTCACATTGGAAATAAACACACATAGCCAGCTTGTGGGTGTCCAGGGGATCTGTAGACAATGAGGTATTGATTTCCCTACGTAAAGAGGCTCCCTAGAACAAGACCAAGAAATAACCCCTGCTTACTGGGAGATTTGAATAGAGCCTTCTGAACAGCCCCGAGGCAGGGAGGTAGGATTTAAAAAAAATTTTTTTTTTTTTAAAGAAATGTATTTGGCTACTGTGCAATGAGAAGTAGTTGAAAACCCCTCTGCCTTGCCTTGTAGTGAACTGATTTTCCACGGGTAGTCAGTCTCCTGTGTATGATGTGTGGGTCTGGACAAAGTGCTGAATATATTCATTCAAAATAGCCTCCCAGCGTTCTGGTCTGGACATGGCTGCAATCTCCCTTGGCACAAGTGTGGATTGGGGCTGGGCGCACCTAACTGGGCTAGACGCCAGAACCATCTGCTGCTCTGGAGAACCTGGGTAAATATAGGACAGACTAGGCTAGGTCTCTGCCCCTACTGAGCCATGTGTGAGCAGTGTCTTGGGTATGGACAAACCTTGGCTAGGCTGAAACATCCAACAGTAAGAACTGGAATGGCTTAAAGGCCAGCAAGGAGGGCTGGCCCTGGGACCCACTGGTATGTACGAGATCTGGCATAGGGAGAGGTTCTGATGGAGGAGACTGGGAAACTCCTCTGGCAGGACACAGTCCCTACAGGTGAGTGCAAAAACCGCGATAACGAGCAACCCAGACCAGGCCAGAGAAAGATACCCACCGGCATGCATCTGACATAGGTCGAGAGCAGACCATGCTGAACCAGGTTATATCACTTGCTAGTGAATCCGAGCACCAGATAGAGTGTGGGTCAGGCCAGCTTCGGTTACAACACATACCAGTGCACATTAAGGAATGCCAAGGTGAGGTGAGCCATACCAGATGCCCAAACAGCACACGTGAGAACCAGGGAGGGAGGAGGCAAAGCTGGCAGGGGGAATGTGGGCTCCCCTGCTGGACAACCACTCCCACTGGAGAGCATGAGTTGGGATGGGGGCAGACCAGACCAGGCAGCGCTATGACACCTGTGGGCCTCATGTGAGCTAGATCAGAGAAAAGCCAGGTTGGGCTGCCTGTTCCTACTGGTGCAAGCAAAAATTAGAGTGGGTGAGGGTTGGCTGGGCTTTTGCCGCAGCATCAGCTGGCAGAGGCTGGCACTGGGGGCTAAATCTGTCAAGCTAAACTCCAGAGCCACTTGGAGTGTGCATAATCTGGGAGTGGGTGTGGCCTAGTAGGGAAATAGTGGGTACCTCCTTCTTGGGTTAGCGCTCCCAATGGAGAGCATGAAAACCAGGAGAGGGGTAGCTAGACAGAACAGCACCTACAAGTATGTGTGTGGGCTAGATAGTAGGACTGATTGGGCTGAACTAGGCTTCAATACCCATTGACGTGTATGAGAGCTTAGCAGAATGTGGGACAGACTGAACAAGTCTGCGGTATATACTGGCAATGCATGGGAACCAGGGTTGGGGTTAGGCCTGGTGGGGATGATGGGGATTCACCCCCAACTAGGCTGCAGCTCCCACTGGTTTGTGTGAGGGCCGAGTATAAAAAGGGCAGGATCAGGCTGGATTGCAACACCCATCGGTTAGCATGGAAAACAGGGCTGGAAACAGAACTGACCCAGCAATTGCAATGACCAGCGTGTGCATAATCTGATCGGGGTGACGGACTATGCTGGACCCTGTACTGGCAAGCACACACAAGAATCAGGTCTGGGATCACCTCAGACAGAGTTTCTTTGCAGATCCCTCCATCTGAACTGCTGATCTGAGAACCCCAACCATGAAGAGACTATGTCAGCCAGTGGATTCTGAATAGATTTCATCGCGATTGGAATGGCGAGATTGGCAGCAATTCAGAACAGTTCAAATATCAAAACTGCTTGAGCAGAACCCTCGGAGCATTCCTCACACTGGGGACCTGGGATGGGTGGGAGGCTGGGTGGGGCTTCTCCCTTTGTTTCTCCCCTGACTCCAGATACAGGGGGAAAAAATGATGATATTAGTGTGGAAACAATGATCTTATCCACTTCCCTAGAGCCCTTGACCCTTTGTGCCCTAATCAACTAAGTAAGATTATTTAAAAAATAGAAAGTAAAAGTATCCACCAAATAAAGAACATTAGGTATAAAAACAATAAATAAAGCAGCCTTTCCGCACTGATGGCTGAGAAGTTTTCGTGGAGTTGTTGCACTACAGTGCCCTGCATAATTGAACACTGTGTCTTCAAGTAAGACTAATAACCAGAGTTGTTCAAATGATCACCATATCATAGATCTTAATAGTCTGCTGGAGATGCCTCTGGTGCTAACGCTTTCTTTCCTTAACTGGCCAGCCTTGCGCTGGGCAGCTGTCAGTACAAGTGGAGTGTGCACTCACTCCTCTTGACCATTTATTTACGCTCATCTCTGCCCAATTCATGCCTCCTCTACCTGCCTTGCTTGCACCAGGTACTTGAACTCAGTTCCCTCCCTTATAAAACGAGGGTAACGAATGGTAACAGCCTTGGTCCCAGGAAAGTTCGGATGGAACTGGGATGGAGCATGATTAACTGAGACGTGACGGGGTTTAACGCTATACTTGGCCAACAGCGTGCACTCACTCAGTTTCCCATTGCTGTTATCACCAGTTACCACAAAGTTGGTGGCTTAAAATACATCCTTCTTTGGGCTCTGGAAGGCCTGTCCTTTGAAATCACTTACACTAAGCCCAAGCCAAAGTATGGGCCTTCTTCCATGGATTCCTAGGAGTCTTCTCTGCATTCTAGAGGTTACATTCTTCCTTGGGCTTGACCCTTTCCTCTGTCTTCCCACTGTATCTTTCCAAACATTGCTTCTGCTCTTTCTGCTTTTTTCCACAATGGACTACCTGCCGAATCATTGCATTGGGACCCAGTGTGATAGCCTAGTTGCTAAACTAAGTTCTTGCCTTGCATGTGCCGGGATCCTATATGAACACTGGTCTATATCCCAGCTGCCCCACTTCCCTTCCAGTTCCCTCTTTGTGGCTTGGGAAAGCAGTAGAAGATGGCCCAAAGACTTGGGACCCCACACCCATGTGAGAGACCTGGAAGAAGCTCCTGGCTTCAGATTGACTCAGTTCCAGCTGTTGCAGCCACTTGGGGAGTGACACAGCAGACAGAAGGTATTTCTGTCTCTCCTTCTCTCTGTAATCTGCCTTTCCAATAAAAATAAGTAAATCTTTAGAGTGATTGCGGCATTGCAACACATCTGCTCAGTTTAACCCAGCCAATCTTCTCCGGTCACTATTTTCATCTGTAAGACAGCTAACAGGCATTTCTAGGGCCTGGCCATCTCTTACGGGCTGTATTTCAGCCTACCCACATACACTCAAGTGTGACTTTGACTCCTGGCCTTACTTCCTTCTGTCCTTTTTCTTCCATTTACAGAACGTATTTACACAATATAGTAATACACCTTAAGTATACAGTTCTCAATGCCCACACCTGTGTGCACCTGTTTTCATCCATTTTCTGTATTGTACTGGAACAGTAAAGATGGGGTGCTTCATAAGGAAAGGCATTTGAGTTTATAGGTCCAGAGGATAAAAATTCCCAGGTATGCTACTTGCAATCAAGGGCAGGTGAACATGCATAGATGGAAACATTGGAGGGCAGCCTCATTTTACCACATCCTACTTTCGCAGCAACTAAGTCCCTCAAGGGTGAGAATTCACTCAGAACTGCCAGAATTAACTCAGTCCCATGAGAAAGGCATTCATCTCTCTCTTAACTGTCTAGTCAACTTTGAAAGACTATACCTGCCCCGACTGCACAATGGAAATCAGAATTCCACCTCTCTGCCAGAGGAGACATCACGTGCAATCCACAGCCTCTAACCCACCCTCCAGTCACCCTCCAGTCACCCTCCAGTCACCCTCCAGTCCCAATGAGGACTTGCACAGCTCCGTCCCATCCCTGAGGAGCCCCCACCTTCTCACCATATAATGTTTATACGATTCAATCAGGCTGTGAAAGACTGAAGTGAATTTTTTTCTCTGTTGCTTCTACTATAACTCATCCTCTTCTATCCTATCCATATATCCAGCTTCTGACAACAAACATGCTATGAATTTTTCCAGGGATCAATTCAAATGTAAGCTTTAAAAACATTTCCTGGGAAACAGTTATATCATCCCCATCACAAGTAGTAGCTGCGTCAATCTGAAGCCAAGAGACTGGAGCCTCTTTCCATATCTCCCACACAGGTGCATGGCTCCCAAGGCCATCCTCGACTGCTTTCCCAGGCCACAAGCTGGGAGCTGGATGGAAAGCAGGACTACTGGGATTAGAACTGGTGCCCTTATGGGATCCCAACACATGCAAGGCCAGGACTTTAACTAATAAGCTACTGCACCAGGCCCTCAGGCCACATTTCTTACATCATTAATCAGAACCTCCATGAGACACTCATAACATGATCGTGCTTACGAGTCACCTATGTTGTGCACTGTGTCCCTTGCTATTTGTAGAACAGAATGTCATACCTGGCTTTTTATTGTAGATACTTTTTAATACTGGAAAGATGGACTCAAAAGATCAGCTTATTTTGATGCAAAAACTTGAAGGCCATTCATTCTTATATCATAATTGTCCATAAACAGTCATCTGGATGCAATGCACAACACTAGCCTCAAGAATGACACTCAGTCCATTTGTAGCATTCATCAGGCATGGCTGGTTTGGGGCAGGAAGAATTTCAAACCCTCAGTTTCTGTATGTTTTCTACTTAAGGGAGAAATATTTCAACAAGAGCTTGACTCTTAGGGCCAATTAACTACCACTCACAACTCTAGCAACCCATGCGTTCCATTTCCGGACTCTGCTACTCCACTTCCAATCAAGTTCTGTGCTAACGTACCTGGGAAAGTAGCAGAAAACGAGCCCAAGTACTGGAACCCTTGAAACTCATGTGAGAGAACCATGACATCTTACGCGCGTGGTTTCAACTTGGCTTAGCCTCAGACTTTGATAGCCAGTTAGGGAGCGAACCAGTGAATGGAAAATCTCTAACTTTGCCTTTCTGAAAAGAATATATTTTTAAGAAAGGAGTTTGATTCCATTTTTGAGGTTGCATGGTTGATAACTTTCAAGCCCCATCATTCCTCCTCTCCAGCTTGCTTCGCATATGGGTCAACAGATGAGGAGGCCCAAGGGCATCCTCCTTCCTCACTAGCAGGAAAGTTCAAACCACTCCAGATGCAGCCTGTGTGCAGAGTCCTCCCTCACCCCGGTGCCAGCCTGTAAACAATTTAAAACCCAAGTTCCCTGGTGCTTCCCTCTGCACTGCCACTGCTTCACTCGCAGAAGAATCTGAGCCCTTCTCCTTAAGAAATCATTTGTCTGTTTACTATGTGATTAATGGACTTTGCTTCCCATCCACTCGTGCTTGTATGTCATTTGTCCTGCCATCCATAAATTCCCGGGCAGACGTGCCCAGCATCTAGCAACAGATGCTTGGCGCCCAAATAAGACAGAAGATATAAATAAGAAACTCTATTTTCCAGGGTGACAATTATTTCTTTTTTGAAAATCCTCACTTGAGAGTAGACACTGGTCGTTTCTGCTATATACATTTTTCTCTATTTCTACGGAACCTCTGCCCCTTTTTGTTTTCTAGAAATGCTTCTTTGATTTTCCCCAGAAAAAAAATTTTTTCCCCTCAATTTTCATTCATGTATGTGGGATGGCAAAGATGCTTCCTCTGGGCCCTTTTTGGGGTCCCAAGTGGCCTTTACCTCAGCTGGTCAACCACTGTGTTGGCCAAAACACTGGAACAGGGATGGACTGGGACTTGTGCTCAGAAACAGGGGAAGGAAGAATTCTCTTTTGCACTGGGTGTGCTGGTTCTGAGGTTCATCTAAGACCTGCTGTTTGTACTTGGAGCACAACTCATGTGGAGGAAAGCACAGCTTTGTGAAATGGTGGTGGGATATGGTCAGAAGATTATACAATCCTCAGATTCAGACACACCCAAGATCCTGAAAACTAGCAAATTTCCGTTTTAATTTAGGCTGCTTTTAACTGGATTTCTGTCATTTCAACCTGAGAGACATATCTGAGAAATGAATCATCATGTTTCTGATGTGTTTTGTTCCTATGAATAAAATTAAATCAATCATGCAGAAGGGACCGTAGAACCTTGGTCCACTCATCATCACAGGAACTTTCCTTTAACAGTGAAGGCAGCTGATCTTTCAGACATGGTATGACTCATTCTCACCAGATCAAAACCACCTGAAGAAAGAGTACAAGGTCAACAACGTGCTTAGTGTCCACTGAATCAGGGTGCTGAAGCTTCAACTCGGGCCAGGCTAACCAATATATTACTTTTCTTTACACCAAACTGAAGATAACTTCCGAAAGGGGAAAAGCTTTTAAAATTATCTGAATCCAAGACTTCGACCCAGATATGGCCAAATAGGAGTTCAAAGTGGCTCAATGTCAATGAATTTAGCTTAAAAGAAAAGCGGAGACACTTCTGAGCACAGATCACAACTCCACCACAAGGATCTTAGGCAGATTTCCAGAATGTGCCATAAAGTTTGCACATTTGATAGCTTTTCTGCAATACCAAAGGAGCTGGCTTTTATTGCTCTATTTCAATCATTATTGTTTTCATTTCTGTTTGTGGAAAGGGCTGCCTCATGGCTGATGAAGCTGGGAACAGGTGACATCCTTACACATACTGAATTTCAAATGGCTATAAGATATGTCTAGCTAGTAACAGATTTGAATTAACATGATTCCCAACAATCATGACTAAGGCATGTGTGACTGTCATTGGTATACTGTGACTGAAGGGAAAAAATATGTTGTAATCTGATGACAAAAGAGGCCCAGGGAATTTGCTGCATTGTCTCCTTATAGGAGCTGGGGAATTCCTTGTAGGAAATTACCAGAGGATGGGACAAGGCTAGCAGTGGATTTTATTTCCATTCTATGTTGGGTATTCAAATACTGAAAGCATTCCAAATGGGTCAATCATCTTTATCCACAGCAATGTTTGCATAAGAATTGGTTTTGCTGAAATTTAAAGGATAGTATTTTAGTGCTTTAACCATCAATCTAAAACATGGCCCCCCCCCCAAACCTGTCCTGTTTGATTTGCTTCATGTTAGCATTCTTGGGTTTCCACTGCCTAAACAGACTAAATGAGTGAATCAGAACATCTACGATGCTGTTTAAAACCAAGTTTCATTAACACTAAATGAGACCACCACCTTCTCTGCCAGTTGATGCTGTTTCACAATTAAATGCAATTGAGGCTTTAGTTGCAACAAATCGAAGAATACAGAAGGCATCAAACTGGGGTAACTTTTTATGCAAAAGTCTAGTCAAATGCAGCAACAGTAACTGCCTTTAAGTGAAAATTTTAAAAGAAGGCATTGTTGAATGTGCAGCATCAAGGCACTAGCTAGTTGCTTTAAAAAATAGCTTCTCCCCCTCCCCTCCCCTCCCCACTCATCTTCTCTGGAATATTCTTCATTTTGTTAAAATATTCCCCAAACGGGGGCAAGGCATGGGAGTTTAGGAGAGGAAGAGAGCCAAAGGTAATTAAGCATTCTATTTAAAATGTTGCAATCAGAAGCATCTTACTGTAAAAAGTCCTGTTATCACATTTCTATCCCAAGGGCTCCATTCAATATGCTCATATAACTTACAGGAAGTTACAGAAGACAGCTTGATACAATTTATCACACAGTTTAACACTGTCAAGGGATCCTTTACCTAGTCCAGATTTCTTTGATTAAACAGATACACACACATAGACACACTCACACACACACTTCTTAAAAGTTTTCTAAATCAATCTCAAGACATTCACTTGTAAAATTTCCCTTTTGGATTAATTATACTTTTCATTAGACCAGAGACGATAAAGGCACATTTATGTCGTTGCTTGTCATGGTTTTGGTTGGTCAGATAATAGAATAATCAATCATCTTCATTCTTAGAGAATGGTATAATCAAAGGTATTATGGAAGCAATTGGGTTCATTTTCAGAAAGTGGCTGAACAATTACAGTGATTGTCGATTGTTAACTGCACATGAGTATGTAATGACCCCAAGTGTTTCCCTAACAACATGGAAGCAGAAATCACCTCTCAGTTGAGTATTCTTTACAAAAAAAAAAAAAAAGGCTGGACTCTTAGCAGACTATTTTGGACTTCCTATTGCTTTCTCCCGATTTTTAAAAAATATTAAGTTCCAACTTAGAAAATGCTGGCTTAATTAAAGTATCCCATTAGCTCATTATTTACAAATAATTGTCCACACTGCAACTATATCCTAGATGTAGGTATTCAAATTGTCTCTGATATTAGTGATGAGGGTGCTTTTGTTCAAAGGAAAAAATAAGGACAGGAGATATTTGGGCCGCCCTCAACTGCTTTCCCAGGCCACAGGCAGGGAACTAGATGGGAAGTGGAGCAGCCGGATATGAACAGATCCCAGTGCATACAAGGCAAAGGACCTCAGTCACTAGGCTACCATGCTGGGCTCTATATCATTTAATTTCTATTCTTCTTGTATAGTAGGAAATGATTGCCCTTCACCATTGTGGGTACTTCATAATTCCCAGGATATTATATATCCACCAGGTTCCTCCTATGAGGCAGGGAGCAGATCCTCCTTCAGCAGCACATGGGGTGGAAGGTATTAGACAATTCAGGACCACGTGCCACCCCTTTCCCTTCTCATTCTTTAAAAATAGACATCTATATGATAGCCTCTGTTTTAACAAACCCTACAAATAGTCACAAGAGTCATGGTTGATACGCATCTCTGTATTCTCAATTTTAAGTACAGGATTTGTCAAACAGGTACTCAGTTTACTGGGTGAATATATGAATGAATGACACCAGAAATCCATAGCTCTTCACTCTCAAATTCATTTATTTCTTCTTTTGCTTTCCTCCATTCCTGTTTTCTAGTATTCACTGGAACTCCTCAAGTATTCCTGAAATTTGTCTTTCAGGCACATATTACTGAGCCCTATCCCTCCTTGATTTCCCAGGTGGACTGCCAACTTATAACACATCTCCATGTTTGTGACTGTTCTTGGATTTGGATCAGGTTTTATCTTCATATACACACCAGTGTCCACAGTTGGTAAAGGATTTCCCAGAACATACATTCTCATCCACTCTGTGAAACCGGAGGCTGATTCTAATAAACGACCAGCCATGTTTGTCACACCATGTCCACGCCTGCCCTGCCAGGGCCAGTGCTGCCAGACAAGTCACATTCTGTTATAGCCTCTTGGAAACAAGGTATTCCCATCAGTAATCCCCTCTGGAAATGGATAAGGACAAAGTCTATGATGTTGATAGTTCAGCAAGAATCTCAAGAGCCCTGAGCCCATTTTGTTTGTTTGTTTTGGGTTTTGGTTTCTTTCAACAGGACAAATGCACAATTGCTTAAGAGAGAGGTAGACCAACTGGCCCTAATCGTAGGAGGTTTTCACTCTGTAATCCAAGAGCTTTGGATTAAACAGAAATGAACAGTAGGCTCTCTTAAACAAAGTGCCTGTTGACTGTGGGAAACTGATGGTCCCCACTTTTGAACACAGCTCTTGATGAGCTGTGTAGCACGAGAATGCAAGACCCTGTGAAGTGTATTTACTTTCTGTGGGGATGACAGTCCTGATGATGGTGTCACCCTGCTCTGTGGTCATCTCAGCTGGATCATGCGTGGTCTCAACTACCCCGGAAAGTTCCAGAGAAAGGGATGCCTGATGTCCTTTCTGTAAGCATCTCTGCCTCTTTTCAAGAACATCTGCATTTGTTGTGAGGAATCACTCGGCCTCTCCTAGACCCGTAAGCATTTCACCAATCATCCTATCTCCAGTGATCCTGGGTTATACATAATACGAGGCAGAGACATTTCAAGGGAATCCCCCAACCAATTCAGTCCCCCACCTGTCTGCATTCCTTCTTTCTGACTGTCCATCCTTCTGGATCTCGAGAACTCCTCTACTTTAGCCCATGCTTTCCTTTTGCACAGATTTACCAAGATTAGGCTCTGTGGCTAACGACCAAATTTGACCTGACTGGCACAAAAGAAAACTGTAAGAAGCAATTTCTTGAGTTTGATGGATGCAGTATGTTTCCTGAGGGTGGAACTATCTGGCCTGTGCTTCTCTCCATGTCAAGTTGGCTCTGCTAGGGCACATCCCTGACACTGTCCATTATGTTAACTAGCGAACAAGGCACTGTTGTCAGAGGCCTGCTTGAGAAACCAGTAAGAGCAAAGCCTCTGATGCTATCAGGTCTGTTGGAGAAAGAGGGCATCTTTATGGGCCACAAAGAAGCTCATAGGCCTTCACTGTGGCTTTCATTTCTTTGTCTGCAGTACAAAAAGATCATTGCAAGAGGGGAATGCATTTAGTGTTAAGTGTGTAGGCACTGAACTGTGAAGGAAAAACCTCAAGTCATGCAGTGAGGGGAAAGACAGCTTCGCTTCTGGAAAACAGAGTGACAACTGGAGAAAAGGGAGGGTTTTCTTTAAGATGTGTGTCTATTGCAGTGTTTGGGGGATTTAGAGGGGCTTCACTCAATTCTCCCCAAAAACACCAGGTTTGAGAGGCCATACACATCATACACATAGAGGAAGGAAGGTAACCTTGAACTTGAACTTTGTTCTGAACACCAGGGTTTGACTTTTCTTTGCCCTTGGGAAATGACGGGGTATTAGACCTGTACTTTTGTCATTCCATCTTTACATCTCTCATTCTCTCTTTCCAGAAGTTCTCACCAATAAAACAGCAATAATTCCCTATAATGAGACACTTCATATATGTCAGAAACTGTGTCAAATGCTTTATGTTCAAGGTAGCATTTCGTTTGCACATGAATCCCATGGAATCAGTGCAGTTTCCACTGGGCTAGAGATCAACAAGTAGAGACACCATACTTCAACACACATGCATGCCTGTACACACAGTACACACATGTGTACATGCCCTATACATTGAAACATCATTAGTGGAACATGTAGCTGACACGCAACCTGCCTAGAGAGAATGGAAACTTGCTGGATACACGAGCTCACCCTGCTGTGTCCTATCAAGGGGGCTCTTTCAGTGCCAACATTGTTCCATAAACTTTCTGAAGACACTCTGTATTTCAGAAAGCAGGTAACATTACTTCCTCAAACTCTGTTCAATATGCTTTCCTAAAGCACAGGACGTTACTTTTACATCATTTCATAAAGCAGGCAACCATCAAATCCTGCTTGTTCTTGAGTCAGTCTCCTATGACTCTCAAGTTCACCCCTGAATAGTTAACTCTGCTTTTATCTTTCTCCAACAGGCAGTAGAGCCCATCCCACAGTCATGTGTTACATTATGCACACGATAACAAGGAAGGGACAGTTGAGCCAAAACTTGAACTCCCATGTGATGACCTGCCCAGACATTTTAGAAACTGACTTCTCCAGAGCAGTGATCAAGCATCCCTATCTGCTGCTGTAATAGCCCCTGTCCGTCATGGTCTCTGATGGGCATTCGCCTACAGATTCCCTTGTTAAGGTGCTATCAGGTTATGTGGTCAAGATTTAGGATTGAGAATGGTTGGATGGAAAGAAGGATGCCCTGAGAGATGGAAGGAAAGAAACGCTTCATGGAAGGCATAGGACCCATATGACCACATTGAGGACCGGATTCTGGAAGGCTGTCTCATATCCCATGTCCTCGTCCCAAACTCTTCTACATCACAGATGTAGATGTTCTCGCCCACCTGGCCAGCTCTGCAGGTCCTCAGGGCGGCACATGCCACCTGCCTCAACCAGTTCTGCCATCCAGGCTCCTCTACTCCCTGGCCCCTCCCCATCACTGCTCCTCCTCCCCCTGGATATTCTCATCAGCATCTTCCAGCTGGTTCCCTGATCCAAGCTGCAGTCCTGGGCTGTGCCTGGGACTCTTTGAAATATCTGTGCTACATACAACCTGCTCTGGCCCCTTCCAGCAATTCACATTCCCCTGACACAGCATTCCAGGCAGATTCAGGGATCTGATCCAATTTTGTTTACAGGGTCTTACTCTGAAATAGTCATCTCATTGCCCCCAACCTTTTTTTTTTTTCTTAAATTTCTGGGTGGGAAAGAAACACTGGGAATGAACAGACTTAGAAGCTTCCTTTCATTGTAGCGCTATACTGTTCAGAGTATAGTTTCCAAGGGAAGAGAGAAATTCCATTTGACTAAAACAATCATTCCAAATCTCTTACACATGCATGAAGAAGAAAATTCCTGATGATACACAAGCCTATTTTACATTACCAACCATAACGTGAATCTTAGGAAAGCTGCAGTCTGAAGACCACCAAACTGGAATAAACACAGCAACAATAGCAGTCCACAGGCAGACGAGTTGGTTTTGAAATGATTCAACTTTTAAACTATCAATTCTCCAGGGGCAGGTAGGAGAGGAACAGGAAATTTGCATCTTCCTGCTTGCTATCATTTGCTGCATCCTATAGTAATATAAAACTCAGATTCCAATACGTGCTCTAATTTTTTTGTTGTTGCAAAGATTAATTCATGCAATAAGACTGTGTCTGATAAAAGAGGGGTTTAGGATACTCAGTGTGCTAAGTTGCTTAAAAGCAAACAGGCGGAGGGGGTCGGCAGGCATTTGTTTCACAGCTGAGATATTCTCTGGGATATCCACATTCCATAGTGAAGCACCAGAAGTCAAGATCCAGCTCCACTCTCAATCACAGTTCCTGCTTCTGTGTACCTGTGAGGCAGCAGGTGATGGCTCCAGGAGTCGTGCTGCTGGCACCCATGTGAGAGACTTAGATTGAGTTTCCAGCTCCTGGCTTCAGCCTTCCCTAGATTTGACTGTTGTAAGCAGGAGATCTCCTCCATCTAGCTGCTCAAAGATCAGCCTGTCCTCACTCTGGATGTTATGTAGGTCTGCATGATTGTTGTCTGCATGTGTAGGTCTGCATGGATCTTGTGTAGGTCTGCATGGATCTTGTGTAGGTCTGCATGGATCTTGTGTAGGTCTGCATGATTGAGGTCAAGGTCTTTCTCATTCCCTTCCAAGTTATCAAATAAACAACTAAATACATGTTTTAAGTGAGACCTCTAGTTGTACTTTTGATGTGCAACTGAGAACCTGGGGCTCAGGAAGTGATCCCCCAAGGCCACGCAGTGGCAGCGCAGGGTTAGACTGCCTGTCCCCGCCAGCTCTAGTTGGGCCTCCTGCTGCAGAGTGTGTATCTCACACCTGAGCGTCACCCAGTTGTTTGTGGTCCAAACTGTCAGTGAGCTGGTTGGTGTGCAGGTGAAGGGAGACACCGCTGCGTCATGTTTAGTTCACAGGTGTTCTCTGGCCCCTCTATGTAATCCTGGAAGCTATTCTGGTGGCACCCTGTCCTTAGGAAGTCAGAGAATTGTCTGCCTGCCTTGAATTTGCCTCACATCTGTCTCAGGTGACATTTGAGCAGACACTGATTTGGGCTTTGGGAAGGGCCTCAAGTTGTGAGAATTGGCCCCTCAGAATACAAACACTTTGCTGAACACTTTATATGTAAGATTCTGTTTAGTCCCCTACTAATGAAAGCAGAGTTCTTTTTATCCCATTTTAGAGTTGTGCAAACTGAGGGTCGGAATGGTTAACCTCTTTTCCTGAGGTCACATGGGTAGAAATGAATACAGTATGGATTAAAAAAAAAACAGGTCCTTTTTTGCTCCAACTCTGAACCGGTAAAAAAAACACAAAGTAAAATAAATAAGGTCTGGTCTCGTGACCAGGTGTGAAGATACAACCGCAGGTATCCACAGGACTTGAGGACTGGCACAGTGCCTGCCTGTGCTGTGCAGAACCCTCAGGGGACACCGACTGACACACACTGTATCACCATCACAAATGCACACAGCACAAGTGCCACAAAACTTGACCAGGGCCACACACCACCTCCCCGGTTTTTCAAGGTCCTTTCTCCTTTGCTCTGAGCTGCATTGCTAGGTTCCAGGCCATTTCGGGTTGCTGCTTCTTAGTCTACAATATTCCAAAATGTCAGATGGAATCCAGAGAAGTGACAGTGTACTGCCACATGCTGAAGTGAGAATATTTCTTGCCAGCTCAAATTATTTATGGTCTCACAGTTAACCAGTCACTCAACTTGAGGATTTTGGCGCCGCGGGGCTGTTTTATTACCCTCAGCATTGAGATGCCTTGTACATAAACAACATTTACTATGACAGTTTGCTAGCTGGCTTGTTAAAACCATGTTGTGTCAGGATAGGATTGTTATAACTGAAGCTGAAAGCACCCTGCTGTTTACATTCACCTGCATCTTAGCACACCTGCTGCATGGGAAATGCTCACCTGCATGGGTGAATGGGCTCACCCAGTGATATACTGAGTACCCACCATGTATCAGACTCCTTTCTAGATGGTGGAGACACAGAGTTAAGAGCTCCTGTATCGGTGAGGCTGCAGTTATTTGTGGAAGGAACCAGCCGATGTGAGGTCTCTGAATGTCTTTGTCTTTCTCTGCCTGTCAGATACATTATGCATATTTAAAAAAGAGTAAATAATATGACTCTGGCACAGTGGCCTAGCAGCTAAAGTCCTTGCCTTGCACACGCTGGGATCCCCTATGGGCAGCAGTTCTAATCCCGGCAGCCTCACTTCCCATCCAACTCCCTGCTTGTGGCCTGGGAAAGCAGTTGAGGACAGCCCAAAGCCTTGGGAGCCTGCACCTGCATGGGAGACCCAGGAGAAGATCCTGGCTCCTGGCTTTGGTCTGACATAGCTCTGGCCATTGCGGTCACTTGGGGAGTGAATCAATGGATGGGAGATCTTCCTCTCTGTCTCTCCTCCTCTCTCTAAATATATCTGACTTTCCAATAAAAATAAATAAATCTTCAAAAAAGGAGTAAATAATTCTTTAAAAAGCATTTACACTTGTAGTAGGTTCTATGAGATTCTATCCTAAGCATGATCTAGCTCAGCAGAGTCAAACAGGGCCTTTGTCCTACATCATTCAAAAACTCTTATTCCTTTTTTGGTGAAATTATTGGGAAATAAATGGTCTCTCTCACTTTCAAATCTATTCTACCACAACTACTAACTGAATAGTTTTTAAAAAATGTTTACTGGTTGTTTATACTTACCGTTCACTTTGACCTGTTCACTTTTATTGTCTTACAATTTCTCTCTCTAGTGTTGTCTTTTACTTATAGGCTTGAAAGTCTGTTTTGGTCACCATGCACTTAGATCTTTTCAGGTCTCCTGGTACTTCCCCCAGTATGCTCTTACCTGTGTCTAGTGTCTAGGACATCTTTTTGCTCTACGTCTTTGCCATTCACATTCGTAAATCTGTTCATTTTTGCCCGATGGCTTTGAGGGCTCTGCCGTTTTTAGGGAGCTAACTCCAGTCCCAGATTATATAAAATAGTAACCCTCCCTCATTCTTTGACATCCTTTTTTTCTTCAAAATTGAGGTGAAATTCCTATAACATAAACTCAGCTATTTTAAAGGATTCAATTTGGAAGCACTCAGGACATTCATAATTATGCACAACTATCACCTTTATCTACTAACAGTGCATTCCTCACACCTTACTCCAGATTGTGCAATTCACTAACCTCTCTTTCTTTCTCCAGGAACTTACCACTTCTTGAATTACTCCATATATCTGACATCATAACATATGTGTAAGATTTTGTGCCTGACTTCTTCATTTCAGTATAATGCTTTCAAGGCACAAAGTTGTAGCATGTATCATTACCTCATGCCCTTTTATGATTGAACATCATTCCATTGTATGAACACTAGAGTTGAGCTTCAATAACTGAAGTCCATTTTTATATGGTGTGAGGTAAAGACCTACTTTTATAAAGTCACATATAGGCTTTCAAGGGATATTTTATTTTCAATGTGGACACCAATACTCTGGAGGAAATAAAAATGCATTTGTATCTCCAAAACCATTTACATTTTATTACTCACATTATCCAGATACCTAAGTACTTTCCTTACGTTCTGAATTGATATCTGCTGGAAATGAAGCACAATCTTACTTAAGACAACAAGGTACCAGCCTTTAATCTGAGCAATCCAAGCAACCATACAGATTCATGGGCCTCCTAAAGTTCCCCTCTGCCCGAGGCACGAGCAGCTTTGTGGGGTGACATTTATTCAGTAAACATATTAGCACCTCTACGCTTGCTCTTCTAAGACCCAGCACACGATTTCAAATCACGTGAGCTGGGAGTTCAGAAATAGCATTGGTATTCTGGCTAATCTATTTTCTACATGTTCATTGCAGAGTGCTGGAAACTTTTGACCTTGATGCTGATTATGATTAGCATAGCAATCACTCCTGTATAATTAAAAGGTAGGAGAGAATTTTCTTTGGCTTGTTTATTAATTCCCTCATGAATCTTTTCTTTCTCCATCAATGACTGTACAATGTTTTGTGTGAGTCACAAGGGGATGTGGAATAGTTATCCCTAAGCTACGATCTACAACCTAACTCCTCTCATGGCTTCCTGCAGGGCTCCAGGGGTCCTTGTGATCCAGAAAACATACAGTGGTTCCCATTTTGCTCCCCGCTATTTTCTCAAACCCTGTCTGCCTTGCAGTAACACACTCACACAGCCCTTGAAATTAGCTACAGGGGTCACATTCACATTCACCATTATTCTCTAGCCCACAGACAGAGAGGCCAACTGCTGCAGTAGAGAACCAGGCCTTTTGAAATCTTGCCTTTCCTCGATTTAATCCTGTGGACCTCGACGCTGCCTCATCAGCCCCAGGCCTCCACATTCCCATGAAGAGCTCAACAGTGTTTCCGGTCTCGATGTTAATAATGCCTGTTACTTATGGATCACCTGAAAGTGGCAGGCACTGTGCCAAATGTTATCCACAATTCACGCCATTTCATCATCTTCATAATGTGAGCCAGATATGATTGCTGTTTCCAGTTTTCAGACAAGGAAATTGCAGCCTTGAGTGGCAAATCACTTCAAAAGCACAACCTGGACCCAGCCTGGTCTGGCTCCAAGCCCCTTGCCAGAAACCAACACACTGCTGCCTTCTCACCATGTGCCTTTTCTAGAACTAAAGCTGCATATGGGACTCAATCCTCTTCATAACAATGCTTGTGCAGTAATAGTGGCAGATGCAAACACACGTGTCAGACTCTAAGACATTTCTCCTACATGTGGTCCACTGTTATTTCCATTTCACAGTGTGAAAAAAGCTGAAGCACAATGGAGTCCCACTGCAGTCAAACAGCACGGGCCAGGCTTCAGCCAGAACTTCCACTTTCACCCCTGCAGCAAGATGGTTTCATGGTCTCGCCTACATAGTGGACTTTGCAGTTCACAGGCAGACAGGAGGTGTGAATTGCTCTTTGCTGTCATTCTTTCAGGCTGCATCTCTGTCATTCTTCATCTGCCACTCCTGTCAACATGCTCCTTAAAGATCCTCCCTCCAAGACAATTGTTTCTAACATTGCTGTCAATGCTGGGGGACTGTTTCTGGTGTCTGCCCCTATATCAGTGTTCCAGCTGGGCCAGTGAGTCCCACCTTGATTCTATGTTCCCTGCCAGCTCCCTGTGGCCTAATATGAAGCTGTTAGCAAATTCCCATAGGCCATTGTCCAAATCTTTGCATGGAGCTAAAGGCAGCTCCCTTTGCTGAGTAGGAGAGAAGAACAAAGACCACAAAAAACAGGAAGGGGTTTCCAGTTGGATGAGATGAGAACAACTGGGGAACAGATGTGCAATCTCCTTGCTGGGGCAAACAGTCCATTGTGGTTTATTACTAATCTGGCTAGCTGGATATGGACAAATCGTTCAACTCCTAAGAATACATTTGTTGAGTTTGGCATACTAAATTTTGTGATAATCCTTTTGAAACAACCCCACGATGATCTCTCTGATAGGAACTGAACAAAAATTTGCATTGTATCTTGCTGTTGAGTCATTTCACTTCCAATAAGAGCAACTGTGATAAAATTATAAAACAATATGTCCTAAAAATTCTTTGTGGAACAGGAACTATTTTAAGAGCTTCAAAGGGTGATCTCCAGCTCCAAGGAGGGACATGTTATTATGCCTCTCACTTGAAGGTAAAGAGACTGCGACCCACTTACCCGGCTGTGGGACCACTGCTGGGATTCCAGCCTGGCCAGCTTGCCACATGTCCACACCCTGACGCTGCTGGGTCTATTTTAATTATGGGCATCTAGCAGTAGAGTTCTTTGCCTTGACGCTGATCGAGATGACTTTAAAGTCGTAATTGTAAATTTCTACTTATTTCTGTGTGGCTAGCAGGCGCCATGAGTTTTTAAACACTAGTTTTAAATTTGGTCCTTACAACCATGACCTAAAAAAGGTGCTATTATTATCCCCACATTATGGTTGTGCTCCCTGAAGCTAGGCAAGTTAGAAGAGTTGTTAAAGGTCAAGTAACTGTGAGCAGCAGTGTTTGCACCTGACTCTAACTCCCGATTCCACATCTAGTTGGAGTTGTTTTTTTCTTAGGATACATTATCATGTGCGCAGCACAGAAAGCAAAATGTTTTTTTTTTTTATTGAAAAACCGAATACTTTATTGAGGATCTAAATTAATGAGATTTGCCCATTATTTCATAAGTTTTCATGTGAGTTCATTCCAAAGTCAATGAGTAACTGTAGCATTAACCTTGAAGGGCTATTCAGTTTTTCAGTCCTATTGAATTATTTATTATTGGGCAATATTAAAATCTTAAGATATTGTACTTATTGAATTTTACCTTTCATAAGGAGCTTTCAGTCTCTCCCATTTCATCTTTCAATATATTGTTTGTCCTTGGGGTGTCTTTCTTTCTGCATCCCAGCAACTACTCAATTCTAACTTCAATTTTAGTATCTCTAACTCCTGGTGTGTGGACCCATCTTATATCTCATTGCTAAGCCTGAAATCTTATTTCTATCTGTCCCCTGGGGACTACTGATATTCCCCATTACAGACCTAACATGTATGTAAAATAGGACCTTTCTCTTGACTTTCTAGTTTTTGTCCCACTTCTACCCATGATCACTTAGGCTTGAAACCATAGAATCATTCTGGTTGCAATCTATGCTCCAAAATAGAATTCAGTTACTCAACTATTCATTACAAATGAAGAGGCAAGGTGTATGTAATATCTATGTATTTATTAAATAGCACACTTGTGCTACTGGATCATGAATGCCAGGGCATGCCAAATTCAATAAAAGAAAGTAACTAGAGAACTGAACATGTAATAGAAGACAGAGTTTTAAGAAGAGGAAATCATTGGTTCCGACAAAAGAGTTGCTGGAACCCTAAGTTATTTCATATCCCTTCTCTTTCGTTCCGCGCTCTTACTATCACCAGATCTCAAATGCTAAGGAATAGGGGAAGTTTAATGTTTCACTGAAATTGAGGTTGGTCCCACTGTCTTAAAAATCCTGTACCAGCTAAACCAAATCCTTTTCAGGTTTAGGTTTTGGTCTATGTTCAGTAAGAAACTTCTAGAAAGTTTTGCTCAGAGGAAAGCATCATCATCTTGAAAGTATTATGAACTTGCAACACAGTATCTTGATACTGTGCAAAGAACAGGTTATTGATGGAAGAGCAGAAGCTAGAGGATTCACTAGGAGCCCAGTGAGCTTTTTTATTAAAAAGACTGACATTTTTGTCTGTGATCTATACCGGGATTGCTAAATCACAACTTGTAGATCCACTCTGGGCACACTGACCATTTTTGTAAAAAGAGTTTTCCTGGAATAGAGTCATGCCCATTTGTTTACAAGCTGTCCATTTCCATTTGTACGCCTCAGCAGCAAAGGTGAATGACTACAACAGAGAACAACCGAACTGCAAAGCCTATCCTTTCTTACTTAGCCATTCACTGCCAATGTTTGCCAAGCCTACCTTTGGACACACAGCCTCCTTTCTTAGAACTTACGAAGCATTTTCCCACCCTGGGGAATAGCACATGCATCTTGGTATTTTACATTGCAACTTCCTTGGTCTTCAAGTCTCAGGTTAAATTACAAATGACTCTTTGGAATGAAAAAAAAGCCCTCACATTCCATCTCTCCACCTAGTTTGAATTCTTCCTGGCACTCTTGTGGTTGGCCATGCTTTGAACTGTGCATGTATTTGTTTATTGTCAGATAGATGGGGACCTCATCTGTTTTGCATTTATCAGTGCATATCTACTAGCAAACATTATCCTAAAAACATAAGTGCTAAATGAATATTCTATTTGGAGAATTGACAATTAAATGTTGCAATGATCAAGAACCAAATGATAGATTCGATCTTATAAATGAAGATTGATGATTAAAAAAAATCATCATAAAGTGGGCACAGCAAATGGCTGACTATTCATCACAAATCACTAAGAAAAGATATAAATCACGATGAACCAATAAGTGATACACTTGAATAGGTAATTATTGCCCAGAAAGTGGCCAATGCATGTGTGAAAAGTTATTTCAACTGGATTATCTATCATAGAAATATAATTTAAGAACACAATGCAAATTGCAAAATAGACTCATCCTGAATACTAGAATGGCTAAAATTAAAGAGATGTAAGTATGTGGAAGAAAGAAAATTGTATTACATTATACTGGTAGTGAGAACATAATTGGCACTGCTGTACTGACAAATTTTGGCAGTGCCTACTAAGCTGAACTCATGCATTCTTTATGACCTGGTAGAATTGCATACATGTGCTCACCCAAACGCTTACATACAATGATGATGGCAGCACTGCTTGAAATAGCTGAATGGGATGGATGGATTGTGAGATATGGCTGCACGCACAAGGGAACACTCTACAACAACTAAAAATGCACCTTTTGTCATTGCACACACACAAAACTGGATGAATCCTTCAGATGCAATACTCAGAGAAAAGTAGTAGACCCAAATTAGTTTTGCTGTTAAAGAAATGAATGAAACATATTTCTTTGCTTTTAGAAATAAGGGTAGGGGTGACACTTGAGAGCTGGAGAACGGAAAGGAGCCACAGGGTATGCCTCCCAAGTACTGTTAAGGCTCTTCATTTTGATCTGGGTGGTGGCTGCATAAGTAGGGGTGTATGATAATGCCCCAAGAGATTCATTCTGGAGAATTAAACATATATTTTACATTATTTGATCACATTTTACACTCATATGCTAGTGACATGAGAAAAATAGCATATGCTTCCTAGAAGATATTCCCTTGAAAAAAAAAGTATCTAAAAAAATTACTCTGCATTCCTTGTTCACCACAGAGCACAGCCCTTCACGGATCAGCATAGTTATATAAGAAATGGACGAGCTCATTTTACACATGGGCCCTGAGTACTTTACAGAGCTCATTGGGAGCAACATCCTAGAGTCTTAAGTGAAGCAAAAATAAATGACCAATAATTTTTAATAAGTTTCAAAAATATACTTCATGATGATTTAAAGTTTATTCCCACATAGGGAAACAACAATCTGGTGAGGACACAGTATTATATCCCCACAGTAGAGGACAGAAAACTGAAGCCCAAGGAGACTCCAGTTATTTCTAATAGCGGCATATATCAACTCTTGATCCTGTTTCTGATGATCTTGTAATATTCTAAGACTTCCTAAGAAATTTAAGCCTGGGGCCTGGTGTGGTAACCTAGTGGCTAATGTCCTCTCCTTACATGTGCTGGGATACACATATGGGAATCAGTTCTAATCCTGGCCACCTTGCTTCCCATCTAGCTCCCTGCCTCTTTCCTGGGAAAGCAGTTAGGGGTGGCCCAAAGCCTTGGAACCCTGCACCCGCATAAGGGGCTCCTGGCTTCAGATCAGTATGGCTCTGGCCTTTGTGGCCACTTGAAAAATGAATCAGCAGATGGAATATCTTCCTCTCTGTCTCTCCTCCTCTCTCTGTATATCTGACTTTTCAATAAAAATAAATAATAAATCTTTTTAAAAAATGAAATTTAAGCCTGATTTTAACCCAGTGTAGGAAGAAAAAACTTTCATAAGCTTTGCACAAGACAGATGTGTGTGTGTATGTGTGTGTGTATATATATATCAATATGAGATTATATGTATTTGTAAATATTTGATTATAGATTATATGCATATATTATGAAATATATGTATTTGTATGCACATACACAATGATTATTCATATATGTAAATTTTTAATTAACATAAAAACCCGACTATTGAGAATTCAATGATGTGAGTAAACAAGAATTTGTTTTAATAATCTATACATGTGTTTTAGAAGTGACCATGCCAACAAGTTGTTGTATGTGTTGTATTTATTTAGACACATAATGTAGGTAATGGAGTCAAGATTATTCACATTACTAAACGGTCTCATAGTAGGGAATCAGCACAGTTTAATTGCCTGTGTTGAGGGTATGTTATCTCCAGACTTTGGATTTGCTGCAAAAGTCCCCAGTGGTGTAATGGCCTCCTGCAGCATTCCATAGAGAGTGCCAGCCTGGGGATCCAGCCTTGCTTTCTGCTTATTAGCCATCCGACACGGCGCAGCAGCAGCAGGTGTACCATTAAAGAAATGGTGCTTCTGTCTGCCTCTGGCTCACCTCCCTTTCTGTGAATGGCATCATGTTTCATTTGCTCTCAGGTCACATTACCTTGTAGGGATGACCTCACCCTATACTGAGATCTGTCAACTGGGACATGTCATTCCCTGGGCAGAGTGACAAGGGCAGTACACAAAAGAAATACACGAAGTTAATCTAGGAAATTTCAGCCAAAAAAGTAGGGTGGTATCTTTTCACTAGGATTGCTAAAAATTGATGAACTATAGCTTGAAGCTATAGGAGTCCAGCTCAGCATGGTGTGGAAGCCGTCTTCTGGGAAGGAAGCTCTCACGGAGAAACCAGAACTCAGATTTGGAGCTAAGTCTGACAACATCACTTCAATACCTGAAGTCAAGGTGAAGTCACTAGCTAGACCTACTTGTAGACTTGATTTTTTTTTTTCCTTTGAAAGTCAGGTATATTTGTGCTTCTGTTGTTGAAATCAAATAAGTCTTAACTAATATACTAGGGTGGTAACTTTGGTGCCCTCTCTGCTTTGGCTTCCTCAGCTTTAAAATGGCAATAACTGGGGCCACCATTGTGGTCTAGTGGATAGGAATGCCACTTGCAACAATGCCATCAAATATGGGTACCAGTTCAAGTCTTGGTTGCTCTGTTTCTGGAATATCCACCTCTCTACTAATGGCCTAGGAAAGACAGCAGGAGATAGCCTGAGTACCTGGGCCCCTGCCACCCAATTAACAGCAGTGGAGGAAAATCCTGGCTCTTGCCTTTGTCCTGGTGCACCCCTGGCCATTTCAGCCATTTGGGGAGTGAACCACAGAATGGAAGATGTTTGCCCCTACGTCTGTCCTTCCTCCCTTTCTCCCTCCCTTTCTCCCTTCCTTCCTTCCTTCCTTCCTTCCTTCCTTCCTTCCTTCCTTCTTTCCTTCCTTCTTTCACTCTGCTTTTCAAATAGATAAATCTATCTTTAAAAATGATAGTAACTAAAATACTAGGCTCAGAAAGTAGTTAGAAGAATAAGATGGGACACAAGTGCAGAAATAACTAGAAAGCAATAAATTGGTAGAAAATACTTGTTAATGCTTGTCATTGCCCTTGATTACAGAACCACAAGAGAGGACATAAGAGGGACACAGCTGCAAAAGAAACATCTTGCCTCTTCTTTCTTCAGCATAAAGAGACTCTGGCAAAGCCTAGTAAGAGACAAACATATGACTATTCTGATAATTTCTTTTCTAATTCAGATCTGAAATTCTAAAAGCTCAATGGCTCATGCAGAGAGAAGATTATATTAAGCTCCAGGATACAAAATGAGACACTGATACGTAAGAAGTCCTGGCTGACTCTTTCAGGACCTGTTCTCATTCCACCTGCATGTTGAAGATATCAGAATATAGATTTGAGCAACTGTGAGAGAATTATTGCATAACAAGGGTTTATTTAGACAGAAGAGACAGAATAGCACTTTTCAGACAACAAGTGTATATCCTAAAGACAGTTGTTAAGTGACCAGACCACAGAGCCATCTTTTGGAGGTGGTGCCTAAAACAAATGGATGAAAGAAAGGCATTGCAAATCCAGATCCAAGGGCCAAGAGTCTCCCAGGGAGACACCAACAGAAGGAAATACTACCAGCTTCTTTCGGGGGAAACCCTGGCCACTCTCTGGAATGAACTATCTATCTGGAATCCCGAATACCCGTGTGGGTTTTTTCTCACTCTACTGACAGCAAGTTAGGACAAAGCTGGTTTCCACAACAGCTGCCCAGGAAGACTGTGCCAAATCAGGCCGAAGCCAAAGACAGGATTGTTTTTCTTTTTCATTTTAAAAGGAATACTGAATACTCCTTGTTTTTTCTGATCAAGGTTGGAATATCATCACAAGCTAAATCTCCTACTAATTTATGCATATTACCAATAAAAAGACAGTTGATGGTTGTAATCATGAAAAGAACCAAACTATGTAGACTTAATCCATGTCAAAATGATCAGTTAAACAAAACAACAACAACAACAAAATTAAACTAAGATCCTGAAACATTGGGGGGGGGGGGGACAAGTGAAAGAAATGGTCTCTTGTGAATAAACATTTTGGAAATGGCCCAGCTCCTGAGAGAAGCATGCCCTGACTGTCATCGTTGGTCACTGTAAGCTTGGGTTTACTTGCCTTCAGGATGGACAGAAAATCAATATGGACAAGGAATTCTGAAATTGAGTGTGGCACATGTTGTTACAGGGAATCTTGAGCCAGTGCTCTAAACCAACCCCACCTCTAATGAGCAGATTGGAAGTGGCCTTTTGAAAGTAACTGAGGTATCTGGGAAACCCAAGGGCTTGGAAAACCCTGGCCTCTACAGAAGTACAGCAGAGTCCAAGCCAGGCTGTGCATTTGCTTTTTCTTCGGAACACAACACCAATCCCTGCTTGTCTTTGGAGGCATAATGCAAAATGTAGACTCTTCTGTAAATCCTTCCTCAATCTAACCTCCACCAGGACTCAGCACACAATATTAGAGCTTCCTTTAGGACACCAACTATTCCTAGGATCAACCTCTGTTCTAAGCACACTGCATTGCACCTCTTGTGTATGCACTCATCTTCCCACTGAGCTGGGGATTGAGGGGGCACTTCACCTAGGAACTCTGTTTTCTGCCTTCAAACAAAATGAACCCAACTTATAGTTACAAATGTATTAAAAATAAGGTTGTACAAAACTGAACATAAATCAGGACAGCATTACAGCAATAGTCGGTAAGGCTATGACCTGCAAGGTTGGTTTTCTGTTTGAGTAACACTTTGTTTCCCAGATACTCCACAACTGGTCCAGCTCCCTGCCACGACTCCAGGAAAAGCATCAGTAGATGTCCCAAGTTCTTAGGCCCCTACCATGCATCATCCACATGAGAAACTCAGATGAAGACCCTGGCTCTTGGCTTCGGTCTGGCTGAATCACAGTCATTGAGGCCTTGTGGGAGGTCTGAACCAGAAAATGAGAGAACTTTGTCTCTCTCTCTGTGGTTTTCAGTAACTCAGAATTCAAATAAAATAATCTTTAAAAATGCTAAAATGACAGACACTATTAAATGGTGAATGAATATGTATTCACCTCTATTTCATCTTCTTTCAGAGATTTAAAGCACAATAATAAGTAAATGCCAAACAAATCCTCGCCGTCTAATGTCCACCCCCACTCCATGGGCAAAGAAAACAACTGAGGAAAACAATAAAGATTACAAGATCGGGTAACCTGCCCAACAGCACACCGAAAAGGAACAAACAGGCGAGTCTAAAGATTCCATTCTGGACAATGACATTTATCATGAATGCAAATCTTTGATTATGTTAGGAGATGAAAGATTTCAAATTCTGAATGCTGAATGATATTTCAAAAAAAAATGGGTGAGTTAAGAAAATTCACATAAAACCATTTCATTTTTATAACTGGCCTAATAAAGATAGGATCTCTTAGATGGCTTTCCAAGAGAGAAATTCTTTCAGGGAAATCTTAGGTGAAATTAGCCACCCAATACTCCTCTCTATGCTGTGATAGTCTTCCGGGTAGAGGTGAGGACAATAGTTTTAAATGGCTGATGTACACAACAAGTTTTCAATGGATGAGTACAAGCTAATTAATTGTAGAAACGAGCCACATGTATTTCTGATAAAGTATTTCTCAGAAGTAACAATGTATGCAAAGGCTCAGGAGTAGAAAGGAGGCTAGGTTTCTATTGCTGAGTAACTATGGTTGAGGATAAAGGATGGGTTTGGAGAGTTAATGAGAGGGAAGAGAAGTAAAAATGTATAGAGCACAAAAGCAGGAGAAGAAGTAAAAAGTCTAGATAAGACCAGATTGTAGGGTGGCGATGCTGAGTGATTATAATTGAGATATATTTTCAAATATTCCCCGCAACTTTTGCTGATAAACTAAATACTAAATGAGAAATAAAAGTATCGAAGATTATTTCAAGACCTACCTGACTTGAACTGAGGTCTCGCCATATCTTGCGATTGTTCCATTCAGAATGTTCACGCTGCCTTTGTCTTCAGAAATTCCAGAGAGGCACATTCAAAGGGTACGAAGCAGGGTCTACTCGTTCATTTGCCCATTCGCTCATGTTCCCATTTTCCTTCTTTCATATAAAGTCCATGGCAAGAGCTAGAGGTTCAAAATAAAAATGAGATAGTTTTCAGTGCAAATATTCCAACAACTATGGACACAAAGATGTTAATAAAGCACGGTAGCACCCAGAAGACAGAACTGGTTGAAGCTCTGTGTCAAAGACCAAGAACTTTGGTTCCTAAAATTCCCATATTGTAGTCATCTAGAACTCCTGGGTCAAGCTTTTCAGCTGGCCAACAAGTCTTTCTTGTGTGGAAGAGGGTGTTGTGGGCACTCCAGGGTGCCTGGCAGCACTGTTCACCTCAACTTCTTAAGTATCAGTGGCAACACTTGCCTGCCAACCCTAGTCATAACCGCCAATGACTTTTTTCAGATGGCACCAAATGTTTGCTGGGAAGGGAATTACAGTGGTTCAAAACTGACTATCTGGGGTTTGTAAGATTGCTCAGGGTACCAGAAGTCTAGCAAATTGGGGAACACACTTGGGTATTCTCCAACATCAGCTTCAAGTTTCGAAGCAGCTTTCCCCTAGGTGCGAAGTTGCTGCCAAGAGCTCCTTTTGCAATGCAGTTCCCCTGGTCCTTTCAGCTAGACAACAATACTATCTTTTCTGAATCCCTGGAGTCTACCACACAGTCTACCCCATGCCTCCTTCAGTACCTCCACAGTCACCCAGCAGTTGTGTACTAAGCTGTGTGCCCACAAACAACAAAGTGCTTTACTTAAAATCTTCTCTGGCTGACTTTTTATCACTTGGATTCCAGCTCAAGTCTATTCCTTGGGGAACCTTCCTGCATCCCTCAGGACTCTGTTATACCACCTCTTGAATCTCTGATCTTATACTGTCCCTTGTTTGTCTTCGTTGTTAGCAATTTCATTTTTATTTGAGGGATCACATGATTATCATTTCCTCTCAGAAGTGTGTGACCTTCACACAGGTGGAACTGTGGCTATTTTTTTACATTATTTAACTTCAGGTAAAGCACAGTGCTCAAGATGTAATGGGCTCACAGCCTATTGAATGGATATGTAATTAGATTCATAGAGGTCATGTTTGTGCCATGCTCTGTGAAATGTTACCACAGCAAACAATAAATGGTGGCTGTGGTGCTATTTTATTATTACTGTTTAGAGATACACACGTGCAGATGGCAAAGTCATACCTACTGACTAATAACCATCCTCTTCCCTTCCCTTCCTCTTTTTCCTATCTCTATTTCTCTCCTCCTGCCAAACTGTGCAAAAATAAGCCTCCAATGTAATTTAAGATTTCATAAGAGGATAAATCTAAAATTCTCATAGGAACCTGAGCTACTATTACATACAAGAGACATTGTTGGAGATTTTGACAGGTGCAAATGAGATTGCTCCAGTTCTACTTGGGTTAAGCTCCAAGTTCATCTTGTACCCAGGTCCTATATTACAAACCAGACACTCGTCAGAGTTTTCTCCCATGAGACTATCTAAAGGCTGAGTGATAAAGACAAAGATGGATGTCCTGAAGCTGAGTGGGGCAGCAGAGTCAGGAAGGGCATGCTCCCAGAGCCTAGGTCTCCTTCTAAGGGACAGTCACGTGTCATGGGCAATTGGATTGGGTGCTCAGAACTGGAAGTGCAATTCAATTGTCTATGAAAACGGAGCCAATTGAGTTTTCCTGCTGGATCCACAGTAAGCTTCAATATCCCAGGAGGAATGACCCAGGGCCCTTCCTTCATTTTTACTTCTTTGGACAATACATTTGTTCTGGGACATTTGTCATCAGAAGACAATGCTATACAGCAAGTTTGACTTTCCAGCTACAGTGACTGTTAACACTGACTGACTTAACAGATGAAATGGACAGTCTAGCTCACATAGGCAGGATGTGCAGCAGAGCAGGTCTGCCCTTGACTCAGACTCTAAATGGTATTTGTATGATTCTAGATGGTCTATGATTCCTTCTTGATCGTCATGAGGTTCAGTGGATGAATCAGATGTTGGATCAGGTGCCGTGTAAAATTCAAACTCCAAACAACCTTGAGATGCATACAACCCAGGCATGTCAACAAATTCTTCCCTTTCTCCCTAGCTGGAAACAGAGAGAAACACCTAGAAATCTAAGGACAACCATCATGGCCAGAAGAGCCATAGGACAAGCATAACTTTACTAAATGCAAATAATTCACACATACAAGAAGCCTGACAACTTGATCTGGAGCAGAGTTAGTTGTCTTCAGTCTATTTGTTCAGCCTTAGTCAATTTTTTTAAGCACAAATTCTTGTTAGAGCTTCATGATGGACTGAATGTGAACATTCAGCTCTCCCGATTAAACTCCCCATGTCATTCCTGATATCAGCTCATGAAGAGTTTTTCTGTTCTGGAATATGAAGGAGTCCTTAACGGCCAAGTGTGAAAACCACTGCAGTAAATTAGCTCCTTAGGGATCAGCACAGGTCCATCGCTAACAACTAAGGGAATCCAGTCTTGCTCTCAACGGTGAATATGGGTCATCAGGCCCAGTCCTCAGTCGGTTGTAAGAGGCATAGAATCAGAGGTTTTCACGGCTCAAGCCCAGGGCTCATGACTGGCTATGCTCCTGGACAAAGGCACTTGATAAAGTGGTTTGGGCTGAAGTTCCACCTTTTCTGTGTCCCCTAAACATCATATCTTGGCACAGGTATTCTTGCAGCTAGCAGGGGGCACATTTCCCCAATTTTCACAAAGGCATACACCATGGCTTAAGCGCAAACTTCTGTCTTTTTATCAAAACCAGTGGAGCAGAGCCCTTGGAGCATGCTTCACGTTGAGGATCCTAGGATGACATCGGGTGGCTGTTTCCCATCCCAGGGCACTGAGGCAGTTGGGACGCGGAGTGTGGTGTCTCCCCTTATCTCTCTCCTTCCCCAGACACAGGAAGAAGAAAAAAAAGTTTGGAAATGATGCTTTCACCCACTTTCCCCTAATCCTCAAACCTTCCCACCCTAATCAATTATGTAAACATCATGAAAAATTGAAATTGATTAATTAATTTTTAAAAATCCTTTGTCTTTTTATTAAATTTTGGGAACTACTTCCTTGATTAAGATCAACGACACGCAAGCCTCGAGAGGAAGTGACAGCTGAGGGAATGGAGAGGAAAGGTATTAATTGGAATACTAAGATCAAGTCCCAAATGGTAGAATCCTCAGTAGATACTGGGCTTATTTCCAGTTGTTTTTAAAGCATGGGTGGATTTTATTTTGTGCACATGCCTAGCATAGTAACTGGGCTTTACACAAATAGATGGAAAAATTGACTCAAGGAAAAAGGCAAAGTGCATTGAAAGAGAGTGGCTTGGCAGCAATGCAATTGTCGCTGGCCACAGGGAGGGCCTATCAGAGCCTGTGTGGTGGCAGCCCTACCTAGAGCTGGACAAGCCCCGTGTTCCTATCTGACCTCACCATCACCCCAACCATGAGCTCTCAGAAGCACAGTTCGCTCACAAGGCAGGGCAAGGGAACAACTCCGCTCATGGGAATTAAGAGGCAGAGGTGAAAAAATGCTCTGCCATGTTTTAATTACCCTTTAATTATGCTCCGTGTCACTACCTCAGCGGGGCTGTCGTGCTGTCAGGAGGAAAGTTAGAAGGGAAATTAAAGCATTTCTCTCCTAGCATTGTCTGCTGCTAGCCTTCCTGCTTTGCAAAGCTTGCTAGCCCATCCATGTGGACACAAAAATGCTGGGGAATGCCTGTTGGAGTAGAGGTGGGATGTGGCCGAAGATCTGAAGCTGATATTTTAAGAAGCAGTCAGTTAAAGCCTTTTGAGTTTTCTTGGGTTCGAAACTCCTTCATCATCCCCCCAGTAGCACCTGTTCCTCCCCAGTGTGAAGGAGGCTTTCTCAGGGCTGTAGTGTGCCAGAGAGAAGTCCAGACCTGTGACTCAGACAGGCATAGGCACAGGTGCAGGTTTTTCTCAGGGAGGATCCGCCACCCCAGGGACAGCAGCCTTGGAGAGCGGAGTAACGGCTCCCATCAGCTGCCTCTCCAGTTGAGGGATGTCAAAGATGAAGCCTGAAAGTTCCTTGATGCCATCACTCCTACCTCTCTTGTGTCTCAGGGAAATCTCTTCTAGTCTTTGCTGGAGGGTTACAAGTATCCAGGCCTTCCCATGACAGCAGTCACAATTTGCTTCCTTTCAAAAATATTTTTTTAAAAAAATCTGTTCCCCATGAGGCAAATGCTTCAGAAGGGCCTTGGAATCCTAGCTCTGTCATTTACTAGCTGTACAACTATAGGTGAGTGGCTCAACTTCTCTGAACTACAGTTTCTTTATCTGTAAATGGAAACTAATAGTGGTTCCTAACTATTTGGATTACTATGAAATAAGATGATGTAGTCCAAAATCTTGTTGTAGAGCTGTATTTTACACTACAGATAGAATATGATATTATACATGCATACTACTGCACGTATCAGAGAACTTTAAGGATGACCTTGACATTCTCCTTACCATTTAGACGTAACCCTGTCTCTTGTCAGTTTATTTCTGTGTTTCCAGATCTTAACATGAAGCATAGCATATAGGAAATCTTCAGTACATTCTTGCTTTAAAATAATGGACAATGACCTTAATTCCCAAACCAGGAAAAAAAAAAAAAACTATAGGCAAATATCCCTGATGGAAAAAGATGAAAAACTCTTCAACAAAAATACCAACAAATCAAAGCCAACAAAATATTAGAAAGACCATGAACTGGACCAAATGGAGTTTATCACTGGTATGCAGGGATGGTTCAAAATAGCCAAATCAGTAAATATGTTGCACCACATAACAATCATACAATTGGGCCCAGCGCGGTGGCGCAGTGGTTAAAGTCCTCGCCTTGCATGCCCGGGATCCCATAGGGGCGCCAGTTCTAATCCAGGAAGCCCTGCTTCCCTTCCAGCTCCCTGTCTGTGGCCCAGGAAAGTAGTCCAGGACGGCCCAAAGCTTTGGGACCCTGCACCAGCGTGGGAGACCCGGAAGAGGCTCCTGGCTTCAGATCGGCATAGCATCGGCTGTTGCGCTCACTTGGGGAGTGAATCATCGGACGGAAGATCTTCCTCTCTCTCTCTCCTCTCTGTATATCCGCCTTTCCAATAAAAATAAAATAAATCTTTTTTAAAAAACCAATCATACGATTATCCCATTAGATGCAGAGAAAGTATTTCTCTCTAAGATACAACTTCCTTTTATCATCAGAAAAAAAAAAAGCCTTGAGCAAGTTGGGTATACACAGAAGATCCTTCAGCACAATGAGGATAATATGTGATAAGCCCACAGCCACATCATAGTGAATGGACAAATGTTGGAAGCATTTCCACGAAGACCCACAATCAGTCAAGGATGCTCACTTTCCTGATGTTCAATATAATTCTAGAAGTTTTAACTGGAGCCAATGGACAAGAAAAAGAAACCAAAGGGGGTATAAATTATCCTTGCTTGCAAATTGTCCCTGCTTGCAGTTGACATAATCCTATACAGAGAGGTACCAGAAGACTCTAGTAAGAAACCGTTGGCTTTCATTAGAGAGTTTGGTCAAGCTGCAGGATACTAAAACAACACACAGAAATCAATAGCCTTTGTATGCACAAACAATACCATGGCTGAGAAACAACTTGTATATCTGCCATATTCACAAAACCATGAAAGAATTTAAATACCCCAGTATAAATTTAACCAAGGATGTGAAATCTTTTTACAATGGCAATTAAAAACACTGAATAAAAAATAGAACAAAAACTGTAAAATTCTTTCATATTTATGGATTGAAAGAATTCACGTCATCTAAACGTCAATGGGACCCAAAGTAATTTATAGATTCAATTTTGTATCTATCAAAATACCAAGATTATTAATTCTAGCATCTAGTAAGACTGATAAAACTGAAAAGGAAAGACAGAGAAAATGAATAACTAATGTCTGGAGCCGTGTACTACAGCCACACTGAAGCCATTTTGAATATAGAACTATGGGCCAGTGGAAAACCCTTCGTTGGCTAGATGCGTGCAAAATAGATTATGAAACTGATCACACGCCTAGTTACACACGCCTAGCAACTGTTTCAGAATGTGATTTATGCTGTACCTGCCAACATCCTGTTACTGGTTACTTATACTATTCTTGATATGGTGGCTGCTCAAGAACAATCAGTCTTTGAGACCATGGCTTGCGTCCCAGTTTCTCCTTCCCTCCCTGAGCCTTGGTTACTGAAAATATAAGAACCCTCAGTTGAAATCAATAAAGTGACGGCTTGATCAGACATACTGTCTTGCTGTCCATTCTTTGTGTCTCTTGTCCCTCATTCTCTCCTAGGTTGGTTGCGACCCCCGTTGACTGTGCTGCTGGACGGGACAAACTAAAACAATCTTCAGCAACAGAAGCAAAGCCAGAGGCATCACAATACCAGATTTCAAGGTATACTACATGGAAGTTAAAATCAAATAGCCTGGTTCTTGTGCAAAAATTGGTGTGTATATATGTGTATGTATGTGTGTACGTGTACATATGTATACATGCACACACACAATCAAGGGAATAAAATAAAAATTCCAGAAATTAATACACATGGCCACAATCAACTAATTTTTGACAAACGAGCTAAAATCAATTCCTGGAGAAAACCCTCTTTTCAACTGCTGGTATTGGGGAAATTGGATCTATATATGCAGAAGTAAAAATAAGACTAATTTACACCTTATACAAAAATTAATCCACAATGGAGTTTTGATCTATATCAGGGATCTACATCTATTACCTGATGATATCAAATTACTGGAAGAAAATATTAGCGAAACTCTTATGATATTGTCATGGGCAAAGATTTCTTCAAAGACCTCCGAAGCACATGGAATAAAGTAAAAATAGGCAAATGTGATTACATCAAGCTAAAATGCTTCTATACTGCAAGGGAAGCAACTGAACAAAGTGAAAAAGCAACCAAAAGAATGGAAGCAAATATTTACAAAGTATGCAACTGATAAAGAGTTACTATCCAGGATGTATAAAGAACTCAATACATTTAACAGCATCAAAGCAACAATCAGGAAATGGACAAAGAACATGAAAAGGTGTTTTTCAAAGGATGAAACGGCCATCAAGTAAATGCAAACAAAAAACTACAATGAGGTTTCACCTCACTCCTCACTCCCTGAGAGTGGATGTCATGTAAAAGTAAAAACAAACAAACAAACAACAAAATCAATCAATTCTGGTAAGGATGTAAGTGATGTTGGTGAGAATGCAAACTAGTGCAATCATATTTGGAATATAGTATGGAAATTTCTCAGAAATCTGAAAAGAGACTTACTGTATGGCCCAGCCATCCCACTCGTGGGAATTTACCCAAACAAAATTAAAACATCATATGAAACAAGTCTCTGTACTCCCAGCTCAATTCACAATACCTAAGATATGAAATCGACCCCAATGTCTATCAATGGATGAATGGATAAAGAAAATACAATATATTTGTATATACACTATGGAAAAGTACTCAGCCATAAAATGCAGCAAAATGAATGCAACAGGAAATCAGGATGCTTAGTGAAATCAGCCAAATCTGACAAATATCATGTTTTATTCTGATATATGGCAGTTAATGTAAAATACTAAGAAAGAGTATGGCAATGAAACGAACATATTTTGATGTGATTGTTGTTCTGAGCCTTATTTACATTCCTGTGGAACTATAGTCTTTCTAGATTTTACTTTTTGGTTAATATGGTTAATATTTAATCAGGCCTGTGATTTAGAGTGAATTGAAAGTATGCTTTTTCAAAAATTAAAGAAGTAAAAAAGGAACCAAGGGGCTTGACAGAGGCAGAGAAAGGAGGGAAGTTTTACCTGTGAAATACATGCAACTCATTCTCTATATATTAATTCGTATTTTAAAAAAAGAAAATACCAACTTTATTTTTAAAATGGATCAACAAACTTGACAGATGGAATGGGTGTAAGAAATGCAGAGGTACTTTGAGAAGAAAGAACGAAGATCTGCTTCTGGGAAGCCATCCTTACTAAGCTTCTCTCATCTGGAACATCCCTGGAGAGCAGGTCTATCACCTCTGAAGATACACTCTCAAGTCATCCCTTACAGAACATAGGTTTTCTTCCTCCCACATTCATGATGCTCCTTCTGTCCCCTAAAGTGAGCAGTGTCCTCAAAACTGTGTGACCCATAACTGGACACGATATCCATTCCCTACCTTGACCAGCAGCGAGTCTAGCAGTCTCAAGAGAAAAATGCTAAGAATATCAACACCTACCCTATTGTTGGAATTCACACACGACCTCTCTTTTCTACAACTTATAACCTGCAGTGTACATATTTGAATGTGTTATTTATGCATGTTGGGGCACACTAGGTAACCAGGGTTACCCAGCTAATACACATGGCCAGGAACAGAGTGGCAGACTAAATGGCATCACTAAATATTTTCCCATGTGATTCTCGGTGGGGATCCAATGTTCTACAGTGGTCACGACTGAGTATTTTGTCCTATGTGCAGGAAATAAGCCATGATAGGCATTTCAAAGTTACATTTACTATTATGACTATTAACAAAAAAGTACATGGATTTAAAAATAATATTCACCTATGAAGCAGGAGAAGAAACAGACCAACAAAGTTTCCCTTTCTTGGTTCAATTCCCAAATGTCTGCAATGACCAAAGCTGGGTGGAGCCAAGCAAGTCCAGGTACCAGAAACTCAATCTAGGTCTCTAACATGGGTGGCAGGGCCCAATTATTTGATTCATCCTCCACTTACTCTCAGTCTGTATTAGTGGAAAGCTGTATTCAGGAGTGGAGTTGGGACTCCACTAGAGGAGGTTAGTGTCCTACGTAGTATGTCAGACACTAGGAAAAACAAAAAAGCTCGCTCATTCCTAGATAAAATATTTATTTGTAAGGAGAGGAAAGTAATACAAAAAGGAAATCTTTCATCAGCTCCCCAAAATGTTCTCAATAGTCAAGCTAAGGCAGGCTAAAGGCAGGGGGTAGGAACTCCCACAGGAGGAGACCCACCTGGGGTATCCGGTTTCTGCCCAGAAAAACAAATTTTCACTGACAGGAGATCTTCAGAGACCAGCAGATAATGCATGTTTGGTCAATTCTCTTTGTAAAGCGTCATCAAAGTGTACACATCAGCTCATGTTTGTTTACCTCCCACTCAAGAGTTGGGAGGGATTGTTGAAAAATAATCTTGTTTTAGGAAAGAACCAAAAGGAATATAAAACCATGAGGATGAAATATTTTCATAATAAAATCATAAAGTTTAAGAAAAGAGAAAAAGTTTAATAAATATTTGAAAGACAAAGAACTACTTGAATATTAAAAAATATGTAGAGTGGTGCTGTGAATCAAGAAGGAATAGACAAGTGACCCATTCCAAATTGTGAAGGAAATATGATTAGACATTTCACTGAAAAAATAGAATTCCAATAAATATTTGAAGAGATTTCAAGTTTTCCTCCAGCAATTTGGAAACTATAAATTGAAACAATAAGATTAGCCAAAAATGTTTTAAGTTCTGATGATAGCATGTAGGTTAATGTATATAAAAAATAAGACTTGGAATATACTGTTTGTGCGAGTATAAATGGATTAGGCTTTTGCAGAAGATAATTTAGCAGTCTTCATCAAAATTAGAAGCAGGCAGAGCTTTTTGACTAAGCACTTCTGCTCCTTGGAATTGACTCACCGCTTGAACATCTGCACAGTGTACACAAATGGAATGCCAGGAATATTCTTAGTGCTTTTTGTAAAAAAAATAAAATGCAGTCAACCTTAATATTAATAATTAAGAAAATGTAAATAAATAATGGCACATATATTTTATGGAATCTGTTCACAATAAATAAAAATATTTTAAGTTATTAGTTAAAAATGGTACAAATACAATAAGATGCCACTTTTGCTAAAAATAGAACACATACATATTGTCAAATTTTATTAGGTAGGGATTTCGCATAGCAGTTAGGATACCACTTGAGGCCCTCTGCCTCCTGTGTCCCGTGCTCCTGGGTTTGCATTTGGCTGTACTTCCCATTCTAGTGTCATGCTAATGTGGACCCTTGGAAACAACAGAATATGGTCCAGGTACTTCGGTCCCGGCCATGACAGAGGACCCATATTGGGTACCTTGCTCTTAGGTGTTGCCTGGCTCAATTTTTGCTTTTGGAAACATCTGGGGAGTGACTCAGTAGATGGAAGATCTCTGCCTCTCTTTCAAATAAATCAAATAAATATTTTAAATACAATAAACATATGGTACGCACAGATATGGCATTGAAAACACGAAAATCAAAACAATTTTCACAGGGAAGTGGAGTTGGAGGAATAATAGTTGTAAAAACTTCCAAGGTTTGCTCTGCACATGTATGCAAGGCTTGACTCAGAACACTTCATATAATATTGATTCACATTTTTAAACAATCAAAAAAAAAAAAACCCCAGAATTTTAATTTCCCTCAACACTCCAGAATCTGCATCATGCCCTAAACTGAAGGTGTTTTATGTAATGTATTTCCTTTCATTTTGTTCCTTCTATCACAAACTAAAACGTTGCAACTCTACACACTCTTTTTGGACATGCCAACAATTCTCTTGGAGTCACTGAATCAAGAACATTGGAAACGGGTCAGGCCTTGCAATAATGTGATTATTTCTCTCATTTTAGAGAGGATACCGCAGTCTGTTACGGTCTTGTGGCAAGAGTGTCAAGGATGGGAACTAAGATCTGGCTGTTTGGTTCTCAGTCCAAGGTATCTCCTTTGCTGGTGGAAGCGGAATATTACTGCAGATTAAAAGTATCTCTCCACTCTGCTTCTGTGCCGCCCACTCCCCACCACTCCCGACAGCAGGTGTAGAGGAAGGACTTGTGACACACACACTTTCCCTGCCATATCACAATTCACACACCTGAGCTGAATAACCCTGCACAGCTCTACTGTGAAACACTCACGGGTGTTCAAAAGCCCTCCAGGTCTCTTATTTTCAACTTGAAGTGGGTGAAGTGCGACAGAGAGGCCGCTCGTTATAGGAGTGGGAGCGCACGATTCCGGACCCTTTTACAAATCCATTCCAGACTCATTTTCAAATCCATGTTTTCTTCACCTCTTTACCTCTGTCTTTAAAAATGCTATCAGTGAAGTGTTAAATGCACACGTTCTCTAACTGCTAAATTACCTTTAAGATACTTTAGTTGGGATCAGCTTCCAACACATTGCAGAGCCTGGGTTCAGCCTTCAGCTCAAGACTCTGGCTGCCTGCTAATGCAAATCCTAGTACACTGGGCCCTGCCACGCGTGTGGGAAACCTGGCTTGGGGTCTGGGATCCTGAACCTTGGCTTAACTTCGGCCACTGCAAACATTTGGAGAGTGAACCTGCTGTGGAGAGTTTATGTGTGTGTTTCTATATCCCCCGCTCCCCCATCTGGTGCTATATATGTTTATGTCTCTGTCTCTTAAATAAACAAGTAAAAACATGCTTTAAAATATTTAAGCTTTCCACCTGAAATGAGCTGGTAGCTGGAATGCTCTCTGTAGAGGGGCCTTTGCCACTATGCGTCACTCTTCAACTTTGGATTTATGTCCCGGTATAAAACTGATTCATTCCTCAAGCCAAGGAAGTCTCACCTCTCTTGTTCTTTTCTTTTTTGAATTTGTTTGTTTAAAAGTCATAGTCACAGAGAATCAGAGGCAGAGAAAGATCTTCCATCTTCATTCATTCCCTAAAAGCCTACAATGGCCAGGGTTGGGCCAGGTCAAAGCCAGAAGCCAGGAGCTTCATTCAGGTTTCCCACATGATTCCAGGGGCCCAAGCACTTGGGCCCTCTTCCACTGTTTTCCCAAGCACAGTAGTAGGAAGCTGGATCAGAAGTGGAGCAGCTGACACTTGAACCAGAGTCCATGTGGGATGTTGGACCTATAGGCAGAAACTTTACGTACTACACCACGGCACAAACTTCCAGAGTTCCTCCACAGGCTGGCTCACTGCTCAAATGACTGAAACAGCAGAGGCCAAACCACAGCCAGGGACCAGGGTCTCAGGAACAGGGCCATCACCTGCTGCCCCCAAGGGTGCTCACAGTGGAAACACAGGCACTCCAATAGGGGATGCCAGTGTAATCCCTAAGCCAAGTACTCAACCATAATTCATTCTTTTTACACATCCCTACATTGTAAAATCAGATTATTAATTTGAGAGCTCTCTTTTTTAAGTTCTTTTTTAGCGTGTTCATAAATTTACAAATTAATGTTATAAGCAATAAGTTCTGCTAGGTTTTGTTCTCATTTTCATAATCTTGGGGTGTTCTCTAATTTCTCCTTTGATTTCTTCTTTAATTTTACTGGTTGTTTAAGAATGTATAATTTAGAGATCAGTGTGGAAACCTAGTGGCTATAGTCCTTGCCTTACATGCACTGGGATCCCATGTGAGTGCCGGTTTGTATCCTGGCTATGTCACTTACCATCCAGCTCCCAGCTAGTATCCTGGGAAAGCAGTAGAGGATGGCCTAGAGGCTTGGGACCCTGCACCCAACTGGGAGACCCAGAAGAAGCTCCTGGTCCCTGGCTTTGGATTGGCTCAGCTCCAGCCATGATGGCCACTTGAGGAGTAAACCAGCAGACAGAGAATCTTTCTCAGTCTCTCCTCCTCTTTGTGGGTATGCTTTTCCAATAAAAAATAAAAATAAATAAATCTTTATATATATGTATATACTCATACACACACATACATTCTTTATAAAGAATGTATGATTTAATCTTTGGTTTCCACAAAATGCAGATTTTTCCAGCCTTTATTCTAGCCTGGATTTCTATCTTACCCCATTTTCGTTCAAGGTGGTACTTTGCGTGACACCCATCTCTGAGCCTGAGATTCCAGTGTGTCACAGCGCATGTCCACAAGCACACTAGACAAGAACCTGCAGGCTCTGGCCTGAGTGATCTGAATGTCTGTTGCACCTAGTGGGCCAAGTGAATTCTTTGCTTTTTTCAAGCCCTGCCTTTCCTACCTACTGATTCACTCCACAAATGCCCTGCTAATATTCATTTTTGATGTTAGGATGTTGTAGCAGCATCTGTTTCCCCTTTCAGTTATGTGATTTCCGGCTTCACATATTTTGATATCACATTGTTAAATACAAGTTCAGGATTTGTGCAGTACGTACTGATCTTTCAAACATGTGTTTTCAGGGATGGGAATTTGGTGCGACACTTAAGACACCACTTCAGATGCCCACATTTCATTGCAAGGAGCCTGGGTCTGAGTTCTCATTCTATTTGAAATCCTGTTTCCCTGGTCATCTGAACCCTGGGAGGCAGGAAGTGATGGCTGAACAACTTGAATACGTGTTCGCCACACGGAAGACCCGGAGGCTGTACCAAATCCCTGACTCCAAGGCCAAGTTTTTTTTTGGGGGGGAGGGGTGCATTTGTGGAGTAAAGATCTCTGTCTCTGTCGCTTTTCAAATGAATTATAACATTTTTTAACTTCTTTTAAAAAACTATTTTCATTTTATGATGCAGTTACCCTACATTATTACTATAGTATAATTCTTCATAAACCTGAAAATTACATATTCTAGAAGAGCACTTGATTTAGAAAGATTTCCTGATGAAGGACACTTAGAATCCAATCATTCAGCTGCTAAGTCATGACTATTCAATGTCATAGCCACTAGCTACAGCTGCCTACCAAGCACCTAAAGTGTGGCCTGTCCCAACTGTAATGTGGTCTCTTAATAAATTCCAGAACTTTTAGTATGGCTTTGACCAATCTCATCATGACTTTAATAGAGATTATATACTGAATAATATATTTTGGCTATACTAAATTAAATCAAATGTATGGCTAAAATATGCTTTTTCCTATTTCTTCTTTTTAAAATAATATGGCAAATAGAATACTTAAAAACCCCTGTGGTTTACACTATGTAATGACAATGTTGGTCATGATACTGTTTTAATAACTGGAATTTTGGAAATAATTTTCTTAAAAGAAAATCCATTTATCCTTAGAACCTAGCCATAAAAGTTATGGTTTTTGGTAAAATCTGGGCTTTTGAAAGGACTATTTAATTCATCATTTGATCAATTGTTTATTTAATGTATTCAGGATGCAGTGCCCCTTAGATTGACCCTTAACCCTAAAGGGTTTCACAGTCAAGAAGATAGATTAGACCATCAAACACATGATTAGTTTAAAGCATCTGTCTTCAATGCTGTCCCTAATCATCAAAAGAGACAGAATGTAGACATTTCAAATGTCTACAACTTTATTATAGAGGGAAATATTTCAGAATGTCAAGTTTGGGGCAAAGTCTATTTCAAGATCTAGAAGGCATACAGGGGTTTCTGTGCGGGTAATAGTTCCCCAAATTAAAAAAAAAAAAAAGGTCATAAAATGTTCTTCCTCAATTATAATTCTGTGGCCTTAGACTTATTTTTTTTTCTTGGAAAGGCAGATTTAAAGAGAGAAGGAGAAACAGAAATATCTTCTTTTTGCTGGTTCACTTCCTAAGTAGTTGCAACGGCCAGAGCTGAACTGATCAAAAACAAGGAGCCAGGACCTTCTTCTAGGTCTTGCGTGCAAGTGCAGGTCCTCAGGGCTTTGGGCTATACTCCACTGCTTCCCCAGGCCACAAGCAGGAAGCTGGAAAGAAGTAGAACAGCTGGAACAGGAACCAGTGTGCATATGGGTACTGGTGCATGCAAGGCAAGGACGCGAGGACTTTAGCCACTAAGCTACTGTGCTGGGCCCAATTCCATGGCTTTTTAAAAAGAGGGCAAATGGGCCCAGTGCACTAGCCTAGTGGCTAAGTCCTCACCTTGCATGTGCCAGGATCCCATATGGATGCTGGTTTGTGTCCCGGAGGCTCTGCTTCCCATCCAGCTTCCTCCTTGTGGACTGGGAAAGCAGACAAGGATACCCAAGGCCTGGGGACCCTGTACCTGTATGGGAGACCTGGAGGAGGCTCCAGGCTCCTGGCTTCAGATCGGCTCAGCTACAGCCATTGTAGCCACTGGGGATGCGAAACGCCATGGAAGCTCTTCCTCTCGGTCTCTCCTCCTCCGTATATCTGACTTTCCAGTAAAAATAATTAAAAAAAAAAGAACACATCCCTTGAGAGTTAATACATGTTAATTGTTTATGGCATCACTGTTTCCCTGAAGACAGATTATCCTGTTCACCCCTCTCATTTCCAGCCTTCCTCCCACTCTTGCTAATTCCCCTCCTCCTGCTCTAACCCCACCCCCTGCAATTTCTTTTCTGCACCATGTTTCTGTCAACGGTCCATCTTAACAATCCATCTCCGCCATCATAAAAGCAGCCACAGACAATACGTAAATGAGCACCCACATGTGTGTTCTAATAAAAGTTTATTTATGAGACCATGTAGGAGACTAGATTTGGCCCTTGAGCTGTCATTTGCCACCTCCTGTTTTAGAGGAAATGGACTCTTAAAATTTTAAATACCAGAGAGTCTCCAATGAAAGTAAATTTGTTTCACTTCCACTTTAGTCTCAATCTTTAAAGGTAACCGTTATAAATAATTCATGCATTTTTCCAGAAATGCCCAATATAAGTATTTCTTCACATATGCTTATGGCAATTTAAATATTGATGGTGAACTACATATAATATTCTATACTTTGAATTCATCTGATAATATGCCTTGGATATCCTTCCATGTCATCAAAGAACAATCCCATTTTGTTAAGTAACCACAGATTAAAGAAGGCCTTTACCTTTAATTTGTGACATAGACTAAACCTGCTCCTAGACTTAATGAAACTTGCAATCAATTGTCTTTCTCTCATTATTTCTCACTGTATAGATACGCCATATTTTAGTTATTCCTCTGTTACTTAAGTTCTTCACAGATGTTCCCCCCACTTAAACAGTGCTGCAATGAGCATCTTTGGTCATACATATAAATCCACAAGTCAGGTAGATGTCTGGATTGGCAAATTTTGGGTTAAACATTATGAAAGCTTTAAATTTTGCTGCATACTGCCAAATTGCCCACCAAGAACGGCTTACAATTTATGTTCTCATCAACACTGTATGCAAAAAGAAAAGCATTTTATTTAAGGTGCATGTTTCTGATGAAGGATTTTATGCAGAGTGTAAATAATCTACAGAAAAATCACTGTGAGGCAACATTAAATAAAAAGAGGCTGAATTTAGTGTAACTTTTTCACTTCTCTTTTAAATTTTGTAACAAGAAATTTAAAACTATATAATAAATATACCATTAAAAATAAATATCTTTTTATTTAAGGGAGGATATAAAAATGTTAAGATGATGGAGAGGAGAAAAGAGAAAGCCAGCAAACACACAAAGTAAACAAAGTTAAAGAGAAATACAAGAAAAGTAAGGAGATATATAAAATATGTTCATGAAATGATACTGTGATACTAAAACAGGGAAACAGAAAATAGCAGAGACCCAGTGAAACCGGAAGAGATTGAACTTTTAAATCAAACATTTGGGGTCTTTGCGGATTGTGAGAATTCATCACTTTTGCATTCTTTTCCTATTGCCCCTAATTCTCCAACCCTCCCTTTCCCTGGACTGTCGTCACCATCTCTCCACGGGCAGGGTATATTTGGCCCTGACTTCGGGACTGGCTTCGGCCAACAGCAGCAGTAAAGCTGGGCTAGTAAAGCTGAGCTTAGACAATAGGAAGCCTCTTAGGGTACTGCTTGTTGTCCCATACTTCTGCTATCACATTTTAAAAGATGCCTCAGGAAGGGTGCTGATCCTAGAAGGAAGACAGATTTGTGATGCAGTCTGAGAGCCATATCAGTGAAACCCAGGCTGAAGCAGCTGACCTGCAGCAAAGCAGGAAAGGTATCTGCTTAGTACAGAGCAGATGGGCAGGAAACCAATAAATAGTAAATTTTTTTTTAAAAAAAGCTCATAGCTGTGGTCTAATTCATTTTAAAAAAATGATTGGGCTGGCTATTATAGGTTAAATGGGCAACGAAGTTCTCTTTGAAGAGATGACATTTCAACCAGATATGCCTGATGCATAATATCAGTTTTCAATTCCAAGGGCAGAGTATGCTGGTCAGAGGGAAGAGCCAGAGCCTGGACCCCTGTTTGAGAAAGAATTTACTGCTTCCATGAGACACAGGAAGGAAGCCAATGTGGTGAGCGCAAGAAACATAATCACGCTCCCAGGAGATGGTTGGTCATCTCGTGTAACTGAACAAACATGCTTGCCTAGGATGGCAAAAGGCCTGTGCAAATCATAATATCATGATTCCAAGATCTGTTTATATTTAATAAACTTGACTTGGACTTCAAATCCAGGGGCTGGCATGTGGCACAATGGGATTAAGCTGCTGCCTGTGATTCTAGCACACCGTATCAGAGTACTGTTCTGACTGCCTGCTGCTCTGTTTCTGATCCAGCTCCCTTCTACTTTACCTGGGAACACAGCAGGGGGTGACCCAAGTTCTTGAGCCCCTGGAATTCACGTGGGAGTTCCTGGCTCCTTATTTCAACATGGCCCAAACCCATCCATTGTAGTCATTTAAGAATTTGACCGCAGAAAGGCCCATTTCTATTTCTTTCCCTCTTTCTCTGCCTATCAAATAAATAAAATCAATTTAAAAAATAAAAGTCCAGGTTCCTCTACTCAAAATTGAAAGCCAGCGCTGACCCCCATCCTCACTAACAACACAGCACACATGAAGTAAAGCCACTGTGAACTCATGGCGGGGCGGGGTGAAATCCAAGGGGTCTAAGCGGGAACACAAACACAGTTTCATCCCACAAGGTCAAGCAATCAAGCAACAACACATTTTCAAATGTGTCAGTCATGTAGTTTGGCTCTTTCACATGGGCTTTTTAATTCTGTGTCTAAGAGGAGCAGGGCTCATGTTCTGAAGTTTTCTAAGACACCTAAGGTGTTTCCAGAAGAAGGAATATTCCTGGATGGGCTAGACTTGGAGGCCTGCAGCAAATGCGGCTGCCTTTAAAGGCAAAGTGATGCTTGATTTCACACCCTGGCATGAAGAAACCAGCTTCAAACCGAGAAGAAAACAGAGCGAACAGGGAACATCTCCCCTGGAAGCTCTCTGCTCCATGCTCCAGGACCTTGGACAGATCATCCAGCCTCTGAGAGCTTCAGCTGTATTTATAAAATGATATTCATGATGAACCAACCACCGACTACTGAAGGCTTCAACACAATGACACAGTACTAAGTCTTGTACAAATTGAGAAAGTCCACTTCATTGTGCGATTCTAATTCTAAAAATTCTAATTATTAAAGATGCATGTCCCCTGTTCTCCCATCGCTGAGAAGTTGGATGGCCGTCTAAGTCCCACTGGAGTATGATGGTGTAATACATAAACAAAACATTTTAAAACAAAGTGGCCTGTGCCATTATTACCCACACCACATCAACAACTGTTATAACTGTTAATTATATAAATCTCAAGAGACTCCTCAGGCTAAATCATGATCTAGGCTTACTTGAATTTTGCTGTGGCCACCACAGAAGCTTAGCAAAGAATTTTGTTCCCTAAACATTCCCATTTGAAAATACTGATAACCACTACACACTCAGGATGAGTTCAGAATGTGTAAAGTGTAGCTTTTACCTCTAGACTATATTTATATTTTGTTTATGTAATGGTCTGACATCTGAACCCAAAACAAATATTTAAGAAATCTTCTCCACATCTCAAAACCCTTAATTGATTTTTATTCTCCCAGCTAGACTCATTCTTCAGTGTTTAACTTTTGACACCTGAATTACAGAGAGACCACACATGCACACAGTGCTCTCCTTGTACATACAGGAACTTAACCCGCATCAGCCCACATGTTCAGTGCCAATGTCGTCCACACAGGAGCCCAGTTGTTGCCAGTGCTCAAGAGCTATGGCTTAGAGTGTATTTGCACTGATGGTGGCACCTGGAGGAACGCATTGCTCACCCTGGCCTTTCGCTTCCTGATTGGTTAGAGAAGAAACAGATTCATCTCCTTCACTGGTTCACTCCAAGCAGCTTATACCAGTTTTGCTGACAACTCAAACATGCAGGTCACAAATGTCAAAGCACCATTCTAAATGATATCATCCATGTGGATATTGCTTTTCTTAAGCTGATTTTAATTATACACATTGCATAGCCAAGTATTTGTGCTCCTGCCTCCCATGTGTGACACCTTGATTGCTTTCTCCGCTCCAACCAGCGCGCCAATCACTTTGGCTCTGTCTGCGTTTCTCTCCCTCCTATTCAGAAAATAACTTCAACAAAAAATGATGCATATCAAAATTGCCTCAGGCAAAATGACCAAGGAAATCCTCCACATTGCTTAAGCCAGCAATCATTCTGGGTCCCGGTGTCTTCCCACTTGCAGCATTATGTGACCCATCACCCATCCTGACTTACTGTAGGTACTGTCCTCCTCCTTGAGATTCCAAGCCAGTGCCTGCTGTCAGGAGCCCTGTCTACAGACTCAGGGGCTTTCACCACAGCCACCTCTGCCTGTTCGCCAGCCCTACAGGTTCACGGCAAGCCGGCATGCCCTTGCTTTGCTCAACCATCAGCTCCCATGTGTCTCCTTATTTCTTCCCTTCTGAGGGAAACACCATTCATGCTGCAAACCTGAACTTCCATGTTGCTTTCCCAAAGCCTCTGAGAGAGCCTCTTCCCATTCTCCAAGTTCTCTCCTCTGCTAGACAGCAACTTGCATGCAGTGGCAGTCGTAAAAAGAGTGATGAGGACAATTATAAGAGGAATGGGAGCAGTAACCCGAGTAATAAAAGGGAGAGAAAGAGGACAGATTTATTGAATGTTTACTATTACCAGACAGTGTGATAATTCCTTCATAGTCTTTATTTTACTGATCCCTTTTAAGGGTAGTTATTATCATCATTTGTAGATGATGTACCTGAGGCTCCTCAGGGGCATTAAATTAGCTGGAATCACCAAGCAGTAACGGGTGGAGAGCTTGAAACCCAGCCCTAATTCTGTCCAGTTGCAATGCAAAACCACCACTCTGTCCTGCCCCATCCCCTGTGTTGGCTTTGTTGATGTCTTCATCTCTCTACTTCCTTTTTGAAGGGAAAGTGCATTTAGATTTAGACATATAATGCTTGACTATTATCGCGTATTTATCAACTGAGTAAGAACAGTGGTCATGTTTCCTAGAGTAGGAATGGGCTGATGATGATCTCAGTGGGGCCTTTGTGAACGATTCTGCAGGTGGTCAGCAGAGGTTAGTTGGAGTCTTGCTTAAACTGAACCAACCAATCCCAAATGGAGATGAGAATCCAGCAGGAGAGATTTCAGCGTGAAACAAGACTGGTTCCAGGGTCAAAGGGCCCTTCTGCCCTGGGCATGTCACAATTCCTGGGCTGTATTTTCAGTGGCCTGAGGTATTTAGTTGGATGTTTACACAGCAGGGTTTTCTCTAGCAGAGTGTGTCAGTGTGCCCTTTCCGTGGCAAGCAGGTAAACTTATTTAGACTGACACTGGTCCAAGTTGATTTAAGTGACTCTTTTATCTCCTGGTCACACCTTGAAAAGCTTTATTTGCTCAGAATGAACTCTGGCTTGCACCTTCTATGGGGGAATGTCCCTCAATTCACGCTCGATGCATAGCCCTGACTATGGAAGTCCCCACTCACATCTCTGCCATTTTCCTTACTTGTCCTCAATGAGGCCAGTTCAAGAGTGCCATAAGCATTGATTCAGTGCATCAATCAGCCCTACACACTGCCACAGACATTATCTTCCCTTAGTCAGACACACACATACACGCACATCAGATCATACTCTTCTTATGGATGCCACAACTAAGAGAAATATGCATTCATAGACAGCACTGCAATTAACACAGTGGTTACCGATCAAATCAACTTCATTTTTCCCATACAGGTGTCCTCCCTCCTCTAATTTTTTCTCTTGGAGCAAAACTCTTTAAGTCAACTTTCCTAAGGTTTAGAGGATGAGAAGCATGAAAGACATCATTAAGACAAGTAGTTCATAAAATAAGTGCTTAACATTTACTCAATGCCTGTTAGCAGAATCAGCAAAGATTTTAGAGATGCCCGGGAAATATACTCAGCACTACTGTCTTGAGGACAACATTAAAAATAAATAAACAATGGAAAAGCTGTTTGGAGAGGTAAGTAGATGAGGAAACAGGGACAAGAAAACCTGATTCCTGAGTTGACCAGGAACATGTGAACTGTAAAGGAGTAGCCCAGATGGGAACGTCAAGGAAGTTTGTTTTCACTATAGTAAATACGTATCAAGTGTCCTGTGCATTCGCAGTACCAGGGATGTGATCATGGGTGTGACATCATCCTTGTCCCCAAGTACCTTATAGTATAAGGCACAAAAAGACTCACAATGAACCAAAATCACACAAGTTGAGACTTGAGCCACTGAACTATAACAGGCTCCCATTCCATGGTCACCTGCCACTGCCATGCATGTGTTTCCAGATCTCTGCTCATTCTTTATAGATTTGGGTGTTTCATACACAGACTTCTACTTTCTCTCAATTTCTCCTTTTCTGGGGGAAAGCTATCTGAATCCATGCCTCTCAGGTTCTAGCATCCTCATCTGCAACAGGCATCTCTGCTATTAGCTACCAGACATCTATTAGCAGGTCACGTAAAACTTCCCCATGGCCAAAGCTCCAGCCTCAGGTTCTGGCTGTATACTGTTCCTCTGGCTCTTGATTTTGATGATGTTCTCTAACAATTATCCCTGCTTTTCAAGGGGCATCTGATCCTGTGAACTGAAGTGGTAGACATTCTGTCTTCCAAACTACTGTATAGGTCAAAATACTTATCGTAACAGGTGCTTGGTGGGACTCCTTCTACCTTCTGAAGATGTCTGTGGAGCATCTGCTCAGTGCTAGGCCCAGAGGTAGATCAGACAGACAGAATTGCTAGTGTTCAGTCGACAGCCTGCTGATGACTAAACACCTCAATGTGCTGTCTATGGGCCATTTCTAAAAACATTCATTGGAAGAAATTACACTTGTTCGGGAATTTTATTCCAGTTGTTTTTGACCCATTCTTTCAAAAATTCACCAAGAGCAAAAGAAGGAGTAAAATCAAGTTCCATACTATGAAAATTCTATAACTTTTTTATTTCCACTTTCTTCTTAAACCAACACAATGGCCGAGTTGAGAAATACGTTGGCAGCACGGTCTGTTTTAAGCAGACCTTTCTTTCCTGTTTGTAGTAGTTTTATATACTTGAAGCTTTGCACAAAACTCCTTAAATTCCAATTGAAATTAAGGTGCTTGCCATGCCTGTAGGGGCTCTTCTAAATGATGAAGGAAGTAAAATATATTGCTAAAGCTAGGCCAGGCCAACTCAGCAGCTTGGAATGCACAGTACTTGGTCTTTATAATGACTGGAGTGATTGTTCGGTGACCTATTATTACTCAAAGTAAGAAGAAAAGTATGTCTTGGTGTTATTCTGTAGAGGAAAGTCAGTGAAGAATCAGTATCAGTGTGAGTCGTTGTTATCATGATTATCACAGCAGCAAAGTGGTCTATTAATTTCAGTTGGGTCATGCTGTACTCCTATTCAAAACCCACAGTCCTATTCAAAACCACCATCAACACCAAGTCCAGGCTTCTGAACAAGGCCTACAAAGACATGTGTGATCTGGTCTGTGGCCACCTCTCTTTTGCTCATGATGCATCAGTCACAGTGGCAGTCTCCTATTTTTGTCATAATGTCAAGTGTGGTTATGTCTTCAGAGTCTTCGAACTTACTCTTCCCCTGCTTGGCTGCCTCTCTAACCAATTCCTCCTGCTGCCAGCTCTTTCAGGCCATAGGGGTCTCCTTGCTCAGTGCCATCACTACTTGTCCAGATAATCCGCCATTGTGCCAACGAGATTCTTAAAAGGCTTAGCATGCACACACTTCAAGGTATCTTTTGGCTTGTTTATGTATTTATATTCTCACAGATACCACCCTCATTAGAACATGAAGTCCCTCGGGAGCAGAGTTCTGTCTTATTCTTGATAATCCCCAAGTAAAGGAAGCTTAGAATAGCCCCCCGAGACAGACTGGCATTGGATACATCATTTTTTGAGTAAATCACTTTGGAAATGCTGCATAGTTTCTCTTACAAAGAGTCTTCCCAGCCCACAACATTCCATCCAAACATAAATGAGGTTTATGGAACAATTAAGCAAAAGCTTTTGATTATCATGCACCACCAATGGCAGGCCAATATGGAATGCTCACAAATCCAACAAATATTAGTCTCCCGGCCACTCTCCAGACACTCTTTTGGCTCAGCAGATTCTGGGGTGCAATTAGTGAGAACACCAGCTACTGCTCTGCCATTTGTGCTCTCCAACAGGTGTGGCTTTGGCTGGTGCAGCAGAATCCATTAAAAATGGAGTTAATGAAGCTGTTCTCTGTAGAAAACAGAGATGATGGGGAAGAGGCAGTTGGAGACCACTTTAGCTGATATTAGACTGAAGATATGTGGTTAGGAGCTGAGAGAATAATGTCTTTAAAAAAAGAGTATTTATTTCTACTGGAAAGGCAGATACACAGAGAACAAACAGATACGAAGATCGTTGCTAAAATGGTTCACTCCCTAAGCGGCCTAAATAGCTGGAGCTGAGCCAATCCAAAGCCAGGAGCCCAGAGCTTCTTTTGGGTCTCCCATGCAGGTGCAGGGTCCCAAGGCTTTGGGCCATCCTAGACTGCTTTCTCAGGCCACAAGAAGAGAGCTGGATGGGAAGTGGAGCTGCTGGGATTAGAACCAGTGCCCATATGGGATCCTGACATGTTTAAGGCGAGGACTTTAGCTGCTAGGCTACCACGCCAGGCTGAGAATAATGCCTTTTCCCAGTGTTCCCTCCTTTGAGACATCCAGTCATTAGCATCATGTCCAGGCAGATCATGATTTATAAGGGTTTCATCGGAAGGAATGGTATAAAAGAGAGACAGACATTCATTCAACTGTCTCTAGAGGCAGTATGCACAAGCAGCCACCACCCAGAAAGTTATGTGCGCACACTATGTGGCTAGAGACACAAAAGCCAGTCCTTTCAAACACCTTCCTGCATTTTACAGTTTCCCATACTTAAGGTATGTTTACATAACTTAAGCGATCGTAAATGCCTGGATTAACATCAGTCAAGACATCTTGAACACACATAAATTTAAATGGCTCTGCTGATCACATTTCCACTTAAGAGTCAGGAACCTGACACATTAAACTTAGTTGGAAACCTGACACATTAAAGGAAAAGGGGCATATGAAAAAATGGCTTTCTTTTCTCTCCCTCAGTTTTCACAGGGTCATGCAAAAAGTATCCAAGTTTAAAAACTAAATACTGGCATGGGTGCAGTAATGACTGGGTGCCAGACACCTTGTGCTTGTGAGATCATTTTCACATCACAATTCCTCTATGGAGATTCTATAAAGGAGGGCAGAGGGGAGGCTTGGTTTGGCTCACGGTCACGAAGGTGGTATGGCAGCAGCTGGACCCTGCCCAGTCAGGAGCTACAACTCACAGGCTCAGTTACTCCACAGCACTGTCTGTCACCTGTACTGTCACAAGCATCTGCACACCCTGCAGGGGCTCGCGGTTGTTAGTGCCTTATTTCTAATGCTAAAACACTAAGTGTCTTGGCAAAAAACCCAGAGTGGATTCAAGCTAAGCCCCGCAATAATGCCGTAGTTCAGTAAGGTGGAAATTCTGTCATGTGACAGCTAGCTCCAGGGAACTGAGCACTTCTCCCTTCACTTACTCATCCATTTGTATCAGTCAGTAAATGCCCCTAGATGCAATTTACTAAATACTATATTTGTGAACAAGCAAGTTACCACTCCAACATCTACCGATTAAACTATTAAAGCTGTGACTGCTCATCTGCTGGCTCACTCCCCAACTGGCTTCCAATGGCCAAGGCAGGACCAAGCCAGACACTACATCTAGGTCATCTCCATGTGTGGAAGGGGCCTAAGGTCTTCAGTTATCTTCTGCTGCTTTTCCAGGAGCTTTAACAAGGAGCCAGATTAGAAGTGGAGCAACTGTTCTCGAATTGATATCCATACGGATTATCAGAGTCACAGTCAGCAGCTACACCTAATATACCACAGTGCCAGCTCCTGCACATTGATTATTAATGAAAGTGGGCTACATTGCCAGGGCATAAGAAAAATGAAGAAGAGAAGTTAAGTAGCTTGCCAAAAGTCACACCACAATGGGGGAGTTAGGGCCAAGCACAGCCATACAAACCTTAGAGCTTGGGTCACTCACTTTAGCCCTAGACTTCCCCAAAGTTAATCTTATCACTATAGCACCCAGTGCTCTTCCCAGAAGAGGGACACACTGACTTTACAGAGGGTATCATTCCTTCACCAGGGCTAGGAAGCCACCTTGTTGACAAGATGTCCAATGTTCTACCCTCTGGTCCTGCCACCAACACCCAAGGAAGATCAGTTTGGAATAACCAAAGCAACAACTTCTTTCTCTGGGCCTCAGTGTGTGTCCCTGTGTTTTTTTTTTTTTTTTTTTTTGGACAAAGGTCAGTATCTGAAACATATTCCAAGTGGACATCAATTTAGAGAGTAAAGTTTGTTTCAGAGACAATACAAAGGTGGCTCAACTCAGAACCCCACTCCCACACCCCCACATTCCTGCCTGCCCAAGTACTCATTCATCCCCTGTCCCATATCCTGAGTGGCCTGCCAAGACTTCATTTGCACATCCAGAGAGATAGCTTTTTCTTTAGGAACCAATCAAGGCTTGAAATGGCAATGATTTCTGCTAACCCCCTTGCCAGAAATGTTCTATCAGTCTTGATTGTTTATGGGCCAAGGGAATGCCCACTTCATAGACACCTGGCAAGGTAAAGGGATTAAAATAAAACCAAAAATGCAACAGGCTGCCTCTGCTATTCCCTGGCACTCACAACTTATCCTGTGGCCGGTCCCTGACAGCATGTTTGGGCAAAGAGACTGGCATCCCATCAGTCAGTGGGCTGGGAGCCCATGTCTCTCTTTTCCATCACTAGCTCATTTTACTGTTTTTTTTTTTTCCCTTTGTACCAATACATCACCAAGTGGAGTCTCAGACCAGCATTTGCATTTCTTCCTCTGTTTCTGAAGCTACTAAATAAAACTATATACTTATTCCTAAATAAAAATTGTTTCTAAGTGGCCTCCAGATTTTCTGGCATGAAACTTGTTTCAGCAAGGTTTTTCAAAGCAACAGTTTAGGGTCCTAAGTGAAATCAAAAATTGACTTGTTTGTTACATTTTGGGTTGTCCAGTCGTTCTTGGCCTTGAATTAGGACAAACCGTGCTGAGGATGATGTGTATTTTACAATAGCCAAGGCCAGGCCAGGCCAAAGCCAGCAGCCTGGAATGCAGTGTGGGTTTCCTCTCAAGCATTTGATGATCCCATGACTCACATCAGCGGGAAGCTACGTCGGAAGCAAAGAAACTTCTACAGCATGCTAGTATCCAAAGCAGTGCCTTAAATCACTGTGCCAAACGCTTACCCCTATTTCTGTAATTACCAATTAAAAAAATAAGATTAACTATAATGAAATGTCAACCTACAAGCAATGTCATGTCTGGTAAGGGTTTAACATCCAAATATATAGACAATTCCTACAATCAACAGAAAGACAAAGCATATTAAAAATGGGCAGAAGATTTGTACAGACATTTCTCCAAGGAAAATACATGAATGGCTAATAGACACATGAAAAGAACCAATCAGTTGTAATTATTGAGAAAATAAAAAATCAAAACCAAAGTCAGATAACACTTCTTAACTACTATGAAGTCAAAAAATGAAAAAGAATGTTGAAGAGTCTGTGGGGAAAGTTAAAACTTCCATACATTGCTGGTGGAAATGTAAAAAAAGAAAAAAAAAAAGACAGCCAATGCAGACAATGGTTTGAAAATTCCTCAAAAATCTATACAGAGACCTATTATTAGCCATAAACTCCTTTCCTAGGTATATGTCCAAAAGCCAGGACTCCCACAGAAGAGAATGCTTATGTCCACTACAGTTTACAAAAGCCAAAAGGTAAAATCAGCACCGGTATTAATCAACAGATTGAACAATAAGCAAATGTGGTTTATAACATTCAATGAGAATTTATTCAGACACAAAAAGAAATGAAATTCTGAAACAACCTACTACATGGACGACTTCAAAAATTATTATTGCAGGTCAAATCAACCAGACACATTTAATCAATCAGTTTAATGATTCCACTTGTATGCAATAGCTCTAAGGGTTAACTCACAGAGGCAGGAAGTAGAATGAATAGAGGTTATCAGGCGTAGGGGAAAAGGAGAAGAGTTACTGCTAAATGGATATAGAGATATATTTTGGGGTAATGATAAAGTTTCTGGAATTGTAAAATATTTTTGGCTATGTGATGCTGTGATACATACTGTATGTCTAACTCCCGGATTTGCATACTTGTAATAGCTAATGGTTACATTTTAGTAGCTATTTTGACATAATAAAATCATGAGAAAAATACAAGAGTAATGCTGAATTAAATATAGTCAGAACTTAAAAACAGATCTTCTGACTTCCTGAACAAATGGTTTCGGGCCATTACAACACTGAGCCTGATTCCTCTGTGTAAATGACACATTCACTCACTCACACAAATTGTGTGTCGATCAATTCTTTAAATATCCACAGAATGCAGACTGAGTTCCTGGTACTCAAAACCTGGGAGTGAGGGATGATGGAAAAAAGTTTTCCACATGTGGTGGATGTCATGTTCTGTGCTTGAAGGCTCTTGATGGGTTATAGCAGTTCATCTTCCTGTCAATGTTATGCATCTTTACCTTCTGATTTTATGCCTGAGGACATGAAGTTAAGGAAGGTGACATGGTGAATTTTCCTGTGGTGCTGAAACAAGCAGCAGAATGGAGATTGGAACGGAGCATCTGCCAGAATCAAAACCTTCATGCTTCTGGGTGTGTTCTTGCTTTCTCACTTGCTGTCTCTCTTCTTCCTTCCCCGTCTCTCTTTTCCCAGATTCCTGACAAGACCCATTGCTGTGATGGACCAGGATGGCTTCAGAAGGAAGCCGAGAGGTCTCAAGTTCAGGGTCAATCAAGCTTGTTCGGGTTTTCTTGGTGAAGGATCAGATCGTGCTAGTCACTCTGAGGCTGGGAGGAGAGTTGCCTCCAAGGGGTTATTTCCAAGAATCACAATGTGATGGTGCCAGGCAGAGTGAATAAAAAGGCAGGTGTAGCCAGCAAGGACGGGAGGGCAGACCTCTGAGGCCAGGATCCAGGGCAGCACCAGGTGTGCCTTCTTGCTTTCCACAGGTTGCCAGATGGGACAGCAGTTGAGTTCTGCCAAGGGCTTTGGCTCCAGCTCCACAGATTTGTAAGCACATTCCTGAGGTTTTGCAAGCACATTCTGGGCTGGGAAATGATCGAGGGTCCTGGAACAGCCCTGAAGGTCAGGCTCTGCTACGCACTGTCCCACTACACTTCAAGGAATGGGTAGGCCAAAGAGAGTGGGGAGCAGAACAAGAAAAGTAAAGATGCTGCAGCACACACAGGAATGCGGAAAGGCTATCGCAGGCTCCCTCCCAGCTCATGATCCCTCAGCCCAGCTCTCTGCTGTTTCTTTGGAGAAGAATTTCTGCTTTCCCCTGCAAACATGCAAGGCCTGCTCCTGCATTCATGAGAGCTTTATTATCTCTGCATTTGGGGAACCAGCGTATTTCCAGATTGGCACGCGAAGATGGGCAACACAGGAAATGAGCAGTTCCACTGAATTTTCAGATCATTACCAACCAGTCTGCTCTGCCTTCATTTACTCCATCACATGAGGTCTTAATGCACCTCTCAGTCTACTGCTCATTAATACTGCTAAGGAGCATTTGCAAAGCATTTAAAATCAGCTCCCTTTCTCTGTGCTCATTCCCTGCAGTGCAGTCCAGTTTCTGGGATGAAGCTGGATCAATAAACATGCTCTTTCTGTCTCCGAGACTTTCTGTCTTCCAATTAGAAGAGTGGAACAAAACATGCTGCTTTATTATAGAAAGACAGCAGTCAATTTTGGCTCGATGCTGAGTAGGAAATGCTGATTTTTCAGATGTTTGTGTAACAGAACCAACAAAGCAACCACTTGGAGAGCAATGGGATTTTTCGCAGCCAAACTACACAGAAATGGGTTCTTTCTGCAGCCCAAGGCAGGAGGAGGCATGAGGGCCCTCAGGGACTGCAGCTGGCCACTCTATCAGGCCTGGGTGTGCAATGCAACAGGAAGAAACCTGTCAGACGGCCTTGCTATTTCCAGGTTATTAAAACCCTGCCTGGCCCAAGCGAGTTATCAAATCCCCATGTGGTCTGAATCTGTTACCTGCGGGAAGCAAAGAGATGCGATGCATGTACCACCATACAGGCTGCTATTCGCGAACCTTTGCATTGAAAACTGAAAATCTGCATTCTTTTGGGATTTCACATTTCTGAGAACAACACATAAGCCTTCTTGGTTCCTGGCTCCCACTAGTTGGGACTCTGTAAGTCTAAAAACTTTCAATTAAAAGCTTGGAGGCAGGTAACAGAATGGCTCCTGCTGTGGTGTGTTGCTAACTCAGTGCTCTGTGAGCAAGAATCTGGGGTGGGGGAGTGGGGAGGTGTGAGGAGAAAGGGTGGGGAGGGGAAGGAGAGAAGAGATGAAAGAATGGGAAGGAAGGGAGGAGGCAAGAATCCATCCCTGAGAGCCATGGAATGTTGATTTTACTTACAGCTCTGCCAATTACCAACTCAATAACTTATGCTCTCTTGTTTGCTGGATGGGAAACAATTTAAAACTGGTGCATTTTATGTAATGTAAAGGCCAAGTAGAACAAGGGTATGAAGGCACTTTGCCATCAATGCAATCAAAACAAAACTGGAACACCTAAGGCCAGCCAGTCCTAACACAAGTCCTAACAAAATCAATCTCTCTCTCTTTCTCTCTCTCTCTCTCTCTCACACACACACACGTCTTTGAAAAGCAATGTGTGTTTTATATTGAATGTGTCCAAGAGATAATAAGTAGGCTTTACATCACATAAAAAGCGCTGTAATCATGCTTTATTTTCTTAAAGTTCTTCTCTTCATTCATGCTGTTCAATAATTCTCCTAACTTCAAGCAGTTGAGTTCATACTGGCTACGTCTCTCATTTTCTCCTTCTCTAACCTATTCCTACAGTTTTCTAGGCACGTATTATATATATATATATATATATACACATACATATAACATATACAATACATATTCATACACACATATAAAGATGGGTTAGGTATTGTCAAGACTCAGCAAAGGTGTGTTAAGGTTAAGATATTTATATAAAAAGATTATGTCAAGGAATGTGCACACTTGTCTTGGGCAGAGTAGGTCTCTGCCTAGGCTGGGTAAGAGCCCTTTCCTGTAGCCTCCCATTATTTGGAGTGCAAGTGTGGGGATGCTCATAGAACCAGACTTCATTCAGTGTTTTTATATCATAGCCAAATCTGGAGTCACTCTAACCTGGAACACACAAATACAAGCCGGTTTTGGCTTGAGATAGGGCTATAGGAAGTAAGGAAAAGCAAACAAAAAAAACCTATTCAATCTTACCATTGGAACGGGGTCTAGACGTTGGTTCCCTCTGACTAACTCTGACACCTTCCCACATCATCTTGGGTGATGTGGTAATACACATACGTGCATACGGCTATTCTTTGCTTTCTTCTCTTGCTTGAATGAACTCTTTTTAGTATAGATCTGCTGTGAAATAGTTTGTGAATCAAGCTTTATGACAAATAACTTCCTTGTTAATAGAGCAGGTTTTCCCCACGGAGACTGATCCCATCTTCGTTCAGTTTCTTCACCCCAGCCGTTCTACCCATTACTCTCATGTGTCCAACAAAGACACGGCAGCTGGGCAGTATCAGCTTGGTAGGCTCTTTAACAGTCTGGAGCACAAAAGAAACTGAAATTGCCTGCTCTTTGTTATTCAATTTTACCTTTTAAACAACTTAGCAAAAATCTGATTATAGAGGCCATACTACAACAAAATCTGAACCACTTATGATCCGAGTTTGAGTATTAAGGACCCACCATGCACAAAGTACTTGACAAGTTCCTAGGCTATGGCCTGAATAAACCTCAATGACAGATGTCATTTTGGCCCTTCACGAAGCACATCTTGAGGGAGCAAGCAGTTGGCCTGGTGACTACAATGCCTACCTTCCACACTGGAGTGCCTGGGCCCAATATTCAGCTCTGGTTCTCATTGCTGGCCCTGTTTTACTACATTCTGTGGGAGGCACTAGTAACAGCTCAAGTAACTGTGTCCCTGTCATCCACATGGGAGACCCAGATCGAGTTCCAGTTTTAGCCCCAATCCAGTCCCGGCCATTGCAAGCACCTAGGGAGTACAGAGGTAGATGGGAGTGTGCTCTGTCTCTCTCACTCCCTCCCCTATTCCTCTCTTTCACTGTTTCTCCCAAATGAAAATAAAGAAACACATCCATCACCCTTGCGTTGTCTGCCTCTCACTGTATGGGCCGCTCTGTCTCTGACTCCTCATTCTGATCTCACAGGGTTGCCATCTGGGGACCCTGTTTGGGCTCCTTATATCTCTGTTTCCAATCCTCTCACTCACAATGATTTTACCAAGTACCACACGTTAATGACTTACCTATCAATGACTCCTAAACTTTTCTCTCCAAATTCACATTTGTGCTTTAACCCTAGACGTGAAATTCCACGGGTCTATGAAATTTAATGAGATTGAGCATCCTTAAACCAAACTCTTTGATGACACCACAAGTGAGAAATTCAACATCATGACATTTTCTTTCATGCAGGAAATTTACTTAAAATATTCTGTGAAATTGTGTCTTTAGGCTGTACTCCATGCCCAAGATACCTCATTACTTACAGAAAGACATTATATTCCAAAACAAAGAGAAAAAATGAAAAACCAAATGGTTTGTCCTAAGCATTTCAGAAAAGGATACTGAGTCAGAATGACTAAGAGAAGATCCCTTGTTTTTTTTGTTTTTTTTTTTTTTCCCCAACTTGCTCCCTCTCAGTATCAGCAAGGTAGCAGTGTCTTTCCAAGAGTACAAGTCAAACTGTCTCTCAATTTCCTTCAGCCCCACATCAAACTCAAAATGCATTCCCACTGACTTTATTTCACAACCTATTCTAAATCATTCTAGTTCCTCTTCCATGTCTCTTCAGTCATGTCTGGAGTCAAAACTAGGAATTCTTGGATCCTGTAATAACATCTCATTTTTTCTCCCTACTAGAATCCTCACTCCAGTCCGAACTCTAGAGAATGGCCACAATGATCTTTTAGCAACCCAAGCTGCACAGAACCTCATCCATAGAAACTGCAATGACACCTTCTCACAAAGAACAAAATCTAACATTCTTGTCCTCTTCATAAATTGTGCATGATGTGCTTCTTTCCTAGATATCCAACCTCCCTTCGCATTGGTCTCCCCTTCCACATTACTGTCCCTCCACACTCTTCTTTCCGTGTCTTGAAGAAGTCCGCTCTGTTCCTGCCTTTGGGTCTTCGCACTGGCTGTTTCCTCTGCCTGAAGTAGTTTACCTCAGGGTTACCTTAATTTGATGCTTTGTAACTATATATGTATATATATATATTTATTTATCTAATATATATTTAGATATAGTTATATATATATAGATATATATTTCATATTATGCATTTTCCAGTCTTCTTGAAGGCCGTCACTGAGCAAAATGAGAAAATTTATCCATTCTTTTGCCCAATCAGGACATGTTTGTTAAGTCACTCCGAGACTGTCGAAGCTGAAAAGGGTAAAAACGGAAGGCAAGTGTCCCTTGCTCCTACAGCTCGCCTGTAAAGACAGATAACAAACAGGTAAGCTTCTTGAGCAAATGAGGGGACCCTTTATCCCTTTGCTATTCTTCCTTTGGTTCTATGGCTCATTTCCTGGCATCATATACACCCTAGGAACGTCTCAATATGAGGTCTGCTTTATTGCTCCTAGGGTCTGCCACCAAGAGAGGCCACAAACACTGTAGAGATGCCATCCTCAGTACCATGCACATGTCTGCTCTGAATTCTCAATTGTATGTGCAAGGTTCACTCCCATGCACTCTGTGACAATGATATTTGTGGGGACTAGGATGATGATGATGATAGCGATGATACTCCAAGAAAATGTTCTTATTTGTAAGATGCTTCATAAGTTCCAAACATCAACCATGTGATTTTATGCTTCTTCTTTAAATCCACATATGAATCTAGAAGCTATTTTGCAGATGAAGGAAACAAAAACGAGATCTTAGGAAATCTGGGCCAACATGCTATTCCTAAGGAGTTCAGTTGGAATTGGATTTGATTCCAGATCCCCTGCTTTTAATTCCATGCCTTACTCTCTGTTAACTGAGTTCTCACGAGGTCTCCAATGAGAATTTGGGAGACTTCAGGCTGGGGGTGCAAGCAAAACTCTGCCACATGACCAGATTAGGCAGCCCACAGTTGGTCGTTGGTACGGCTGTGTCCAAGCTTGCTAACTACTGACTTTGCTAATGGGTAGAGAACTTCCTGTGCTTCCTGCGATTCCATGAGAACAAGAATCTGTCCCTGTCATCAAGGCCAAAGACCTTCAAAAGGGAAATAAATGATTTCATAACTTGATTGTGAAACCTCGGGTATGTTATTCAGCTTCTCTGTGCCTCACATTAGCCAACCTTAAAGCAGCACTCAAAAACCTACTTCAAGAGGGATGAGATGATGCAAAACATGCGCAACACTAGGAAGGGAGGAGACAAATAGTTCAAACTATCACTAACTTCCCCCTGGGCCCTGGTGTCTCCACTTGTTCAAGCAGAAATCACCGAAGTCTTTTAAACTCTAACCCATGAGGTAAGTTCTTCTCTGATCATCATTGCTAAGCATGTCTGAGTCACTGATGTAAACATGATTTCTAGATGAGCAGAAGATCCATGAGCTCAAGTGCTTTTCAAAAGGGAGAGATAAGTGAAAGGACGGCTGCCCTGAGAGATCACTGTTGTGGCACCAAGAGCTTGGAACCACCCTGCACTGTGGACCTTAGAGTAAGTACTGAGAAACCATGGCACAGCTGGCCCCAATGCTCACAGACCAGACTATAACCAGGTTATAAACCAGTTCCTGGCTTTCCTTGTGATCAGAAAAGGACCACCACACCAGTAACACAAGGGCTGGTCTCTGCTGGAAGCAATGAGATCTGCATATCTGCTCAGGTTGTTTGTTGGCTTGCCTAGCTGGGCATTTTTGATTCAGAATAACAACACATTTGAAATCAGAATCAAAAGGCTTTCACATCTAGGCACAAGCCACAGAGTGGCAGAAGTGTCATTTATTCTCACTGTGCTTCTAATGTCTGTTGCTGTCTCAACATCAAAACTGAGCTTTTTGCTTGTTACTTCCTAAGGCTTCCCCAATACTTTCCATATCATTAAAATTGTTCTCCATGTTCCATGGCCACCCAAGCTGTGTCTCTCACAGAATTCCATAACTTGTGGGTAAGACAAGTTGCAGAGTGAGATGGACACTGGTAACCATGCAAAGGCAGTGCATTTAGCAACTGCTGTATGCTGTCGACTGTCTGTGGAGGCTGCACACTGACTTGCCCTTGGCCTTCAAAAGCAGCATCCCATCATTCCCATATTCAACAGGAACAATGGTAGGCCTCCTTGCCCAACACCACATCTCTAATAATGGCTAGACTGAGATCGAACCAGAGAGCAAGAATCCAGAGGAACAACCATTGGAGTGAGCATCATTTAGCAAAGACTTTTCTGCAGGGCAATTTGGCGGCAGCATGAAGAGACTCACAAAGGCCGAAAAATCTTCAATAGAGCAATTTCAAGTTGGGAACAAGTCCCAAGGAGACAATCAGCAAGCTTAACATGCTGATTTTCATGTCTGTCATTGCAAACTATGATACACGCCCTGGATTTTGATTAATAAGGGCTATTAACCAATGTGCATATGGAAAGGAGTTTCTAATATATTTAATAAGAGAAAATCTACAGGCTAACAAATTACATGTATTATGTGACTTAATTATGTGGGAACACTACAAAGATGCCTACACATCATTTATAAAGAACAAGCCTGTATACTTATTTAACAGTAAAAGTGCAGTTGATTTTTTTCTTTCCTCTTAGGCATTCTAATTATTGTAAAATAGACGTAAGTTATCCTCCTAGCCCTTTCTAAGCAGAGAGTTGAGTAGTCTTAAGGAAACTGTCCATTGCTGTAAATTCAATCTTCAGAATTTTTTCCCCTCTTGGAAAATTGAAATAGTGTCTTCAGTCACACCCCTACCTCCCAGGTGCTATACAAACTCTGACTTTGACAAATCAAGGTTCCTTCTAGTAGTGGAATCACACAGCGATCGTCTCTTTGTGCCTCAGCATAGTGGCCTCTAGAGTCGTCCAGGTAATAGCAGGTATTAGACAGTCCTTCCTTTTCATAGCTGAATAACATTCCACTGTATAAATGGACCACATTTTGCTCTCCATTCATTCTTCAGTGGACATTTGGCTACTGTGATTTATTTGTATTTCCTGTCTTTACCAGATATCTATAGGAAATGGGTTTGTTTTTGCATTTGTCTTTGTTCCAAGAAGCAGAAATACCCCTAGATCTGGACTCTGTAAATGATGAGGCATGTCTTTGTAGTTTGAAAAAAGTATGTCCCCTCCAAAATTGATTGAAATGTAATTCCCATTGTGAGAGATTAGAGGTAATATCTGTAAGAGTTGACAGGTTAGTGGATTATTTTATGAGTCAGTTTTCTTTCAAAGCCACTTTGGCCAAATGGCCAAGTTCTCTATGTTTTGTGTTGCTGAACCACATGAGGTCCTGTGCCTTGCACTCTGCCAGCAAGAATGTCAGTAGATACAATTCACTGACCTTGGACCGGAATTCTGAGACAAACATTCTCTTTTTTATGTTCCCTGTTTGTGGGGTTCTGTTTGCAGCAACAGAAAATGCATGAAGGCACGTTCATAGGCAAACTGTATAAATACAGAGTCTAGAAGCCCTCCTTTAGAATCACACAAACTTGAATTTGAATTTCTATTCCAACATGTACAAGTTATGCAGCCATGGACAAACGATTTCCTTACAGTCTGTCTCTTCATATGAAAGCCCAGAATCCTGACAAGCTTTGTCATAGGTTATAAAGCTCCAAGGCAGGGCCAGGCACACAGTCAACATCAATAAACGGAGCTGGAAGAAGGCTGGCTGCCTTTCAATTCTTCATACCCTCAAGCATCCTTCTGCTTGCTCCAGAAGCTTCAAAGGCTACTCCCTGTATGACACTCTTCCAACTCCTCTTGACCAAATTAACCTCTTCTTGTCTTCATACTGCTGTTCCATCCCACAAATCCCTGAGAGGATGGCCCTAGCTTCCTTCACGGAGCGAGGCCTTCCCCCTCGCTGCACATATTTACAGTGGCATACACTTGTCTAACAGCTAAGATTCTCTCTGCTCCCTTAGCTCTGCTCTACACCCACATAGTTACATCTGGCAAACAACTGATATGGAGATCACATTTTTTTTTTTACAAGTGAAAGCACAAATGAATGAAAGCTCTGGGAAATTAAAGACACTCCCATTTCACAAAGTGGGGGTCTGGAATTTGCCCAGACACCTGCGCCACCCCCTTTTTGCCTTCCTTGGCCTCTCCTTCCCAGCACCCTATCTTCTGCACCCAACCCCTGGCATCCTCTCAGGCCCTAAATCTTCCAACGTGAGGCAGGCCCTGAAAGCAGAAGGGAGGAAGCAACAAGGTTGCTAGGGTATGAAGAAGTGCTCACCTGCAATTGCACAATTCATCTCACAGACTCAGCAAGAATGTGACACTTGGAGAAATTACACCTTGCAGTTGCCAGGAAATATTCAAACAGCCACGAGGAGAATTTGGCCCAACTGGGACACATTCATGGAAGAGCATAAATGCATGGTGAACTCATCAGCAAAGTACTATTTTTTTTCCTCAGGGGGGAACCCAAGGCTGTCCCGCTAGCTCAAGAATTCTGTGACAACACTGAATGAACACTGATGAACAGTCTCTAAAACCAAGAGCTGGGAAGGAGAGCTTGAGCTCTGACCAGCATTTCTACTATTTCTCTCTTGCACATACAACAGAATTAATGCAGCTCATGATTCAAGGTGGCTTCAACCAAAAGCAATGCATTTACTGTTTGCTTTTAGTTCATCAGAAAGCTAACCATGTCCAAGGTTTTTTTTTAAAGGTTATGTCCATCCTGTATTTGAGATTTTAAGAAAAACCTTTATTTTAGAGTAAGATGACATAGCTGTTGATTTGATTTTAATAGCCTCCATATGAAGAACAAAAGTTGCCTGAAAAAGGCATAGCTAAATTTATAATGTTTTATGCGACTATGGCTGTTAAGCCACTGCTCCAGTCGAATCATCTATCAAAGGTATCTGAATAAACTTTTATTTTTGTTCAATACTTAATTATGTGTTGGAGAGTTGTTTAAGCACTTAGTTGTGCTTTATGATTCCTGAAGCTGATTCAGTGAAGAAGGGCACTCTTACTATCCTCACTTTATACAAGAGCACACTGAGGCACATGGCATCAGGCAAGTTCATCCTAGGTTATGTAGCAAGTAGGCATCGGGGCCAGAATTTAATTTTCAGGTTCTAGAGCTCATTTCCTCATCGATCTCTACCCTCCACAACAGCAGGCATCTTTCTGGAATGTGACAGACCAAAGCTCTGATGACTATTTACACAAAACTAGCTCTGCCCATCCATCCTCAGCAGTTCTTCCTTGGCACTAAACCCTACCCAAGCACTTCACTGTGTAGTGTGATTTATGCTTCTTTGCCTCAAACCTCTACTTTACAAAAACACCCAACTCCAAACAAGAGGGGGCCTGTCCAAAGGAGGGCTCTGGCATCTTTCATATAACAGGGACTCAAAAATTGGTGACGTGAACAAGACCTAGTCCTCATTTCCAGCAATAAACCAGTGCATCACATCTGGTGCATGGAGAGTTTTCAGTCCCTTTGTAGGTGCTTTTCTCATCTCCATGAATCTTTATCCCTGCTGTGTCTACTAGGGCTCCATTCCTGCACTCATTCTGGCCTCACTGACCACCTCTGCAAGGAGGCCTCTCCTGGCTACCTACGTGAAGAGCCTCTTCTCCTCCCACCATGCCCCATAGACATCATGCCCAGAAGACGGGCTGTGTGCTTGTAGATTCATTTGCTATACTGGAGCATAAGCTGCAGGAGGGAGAGGACTTTGGCTAGACTGTCCACTGTGGCATATCTAGCCTCTGAACATCACACTGACAAGTAAGAGGGTCAAACAGACCACACAGGCTACTTTGAATGGTGTTCACCAGGGAAAGTATACAGATAGAGCACCAATTACAGGTGTGTGGATGCTCACACTCCATTGCATTCTGGAACAGCCAGCACACCTATGCCAGTTTATTAGTCAGATCCCAGTGGGAGAACCATGACACTCAAGTTTCATCGTTGCATAGCTAAAATTTCTTGGGTAACAGGAGCATTATTCAGTCTAATGAAACTACTGTTGGAGGATTCCTGGGTAGTCTGATGGGCAATTGGTTGTTGTTTAGGCAATCAACCACAAAATCAGTGTTAAAAACTTCTAGGTCATCCTCATCTCCCTGGAAGAGACACACTGCAGCTTGAACTATCATCAATGATCCATCATTTAATGAGTCATGCCTACTTAATGTAGCATCCAGAAAAGCCCCCAAACAACACTGTTCAGAGAGTGTGCAGATTGCTGAATACAGGGAAGTTTCTGGAGGACAGTGTGGGAAAGTGGGTCTGGAAGTTGCGTGCTCCTTCCTGTGCCCTATTTATCTCTTCCATGCAGCTATTCATCTACAGCCTTTATTATATCATTTATCAAAAAGCCAGTAAAGTAAGTATAGAGCTTCTCTGAGTTCAGGGAGCCATTCCAGAAAATTAATTGAAGCCAAGGAAGGGGTCAAGGGAACCCTGAATTTATAGCTAGTTGGTCAGAAACACAAGTATAAAACACTAATGCTAACTATTGGCATCCAGAGTGGGGGGACTAAGCCCTAAATCTATAGGATCTGAGACTACCTCTGCATAGGCAGTTTCAGAAACTGAATTACAGGACATTTGACTGATGTCCACTGGAGGAATGCTTGGTGTGTAGGGAAACATGGTGGAAATCTCAGTTCCAGGCACTTTGTACTAGCTCTTCCTATTAGTTCTTGGCCCCCCTTCCCTGATCTGGAGTTCCAGCTCCACACTTTTCATAATTTTTAAGTTAATATTTTAGGATTTATTTACTTCAAAGGTGGAGTGATGTAAAGGAAGAGAAAAGGCAATCTTCCACCTGCTGGTTAACTCCACAAATGTCAACAACAATCAGGGTTGGGTCAGGCTGAACTCAGACATCCACAACTCCCTGCAGGTTTGAGATTTCTGTGGCAGAGACTCAAGTTTATGGGCTATAATTATCTCCTGTCCCAGGTACATTAGCAGGGCACTGGACTGGAAGAGGAGGAGTTCAGAATTGAACTGGCACTCCTATAGGATGCCAGTATTGCAGGGAGTGGCTTCACCTGCTGCAAAATGTCAGCCCCCAGCTTCCACCTTTATAATTATAGCTCTGTACTGCCAAAAACTTGACATAGAACTTATCACTTCAGAGTTCTGGCTTGGGGAAGAATTGGCTTCACAGCTGACTTAATGGTGTGCTGCGGCCAATGCTGCTTACAAGGATTAATTTCTAATGACAAAGCAGTGGCCAATTTTCACAGAATGTTCAAGGCTAAGCCTTCTTTGGGAGGTCACCCTGGAGAGACTGGTCTAGAACAAGTTAATATTTACCAGTTATGAAAAAAATAACAAAACCACATGATCACACAACAGAAACCAAAGAGATGTGTTGGATGAAAGTGCCTATTTAGATACCTAAGTGCTGAGCACAACACAGCAATTGAGTTCAACACATGGGGCCAGAGAACGCTAGATTTATAGCTCATTGGACAGAAATGCACGTAAAACCACAATACTTCCTCAAGGCAGCATTACTTCACTTTCCTATTAATGCATGTCCGGCAGACAGTGGTGACAGCTCAAGAAACTGGGTTCTTGCCAATCTCATCTGAGACCTTGGTTCAGTCCTCCTGACTTGGACCTGTCCTAGCGTCACCTGTTTCAGGCATTTGGAGAGTAAATTTGATAACAGGAGCTCTTCTTGGTCCCATGCTCACATACATACATACAAGGATATTTAAAATTTAAGAATATATTAAACGAATGGCTTTTGTCCTGTCATTGTGGGAATAAATTACCAGTGGAAGAAAAAATAAATGAGCAGCTATCTGTCTGACCAGCTTGTCTTCTTCCACTCCTCTCCTTTGATGGATGCAAAACTACTTGGCCAAATTCTTGCACACCTCTGTGAGAGCAAATCGCCATGCTGCTGTGACTACAGGTGTGCCTTAAGGGAGCTGACAGGGACACCTGCTCCTTGATCTCATATCCACAGAAAGAAGGAAAATCTCCAGTATCCTGGGGCTCCATCACTCCATTTCACATATGAAGAATCTCAGAAGACACAGAAGCTTCTGCTCCAACAGCAGCAATGCAAAATATTTCTTTACCTCAGATCTCTAAAAAAAATTAGCCTACTAAGTAGTTGCAAATGAGCAAATGACAGCAATGTTCTACTTACTGTGCCTAGCCTTAATCACTTGGTCAATCGCTCTCTCTCCTCCCCTCCATGCTTCCCTCCCTCCCTCCCTCTTGGGAATAAGCTATCCTCTCCAGTGAGGCCGTGAACTTTCCAGCTTCCCACGTACTATACTTTCTGCAGCCTTTCATGCTGGTCAGCTTTACTCCTTTACACACACACTTGTGCCTTGTCCCTGAGGTATTTGAGTTTGCAACACTCATCTAAATACCTGTGCTTAGAAATGCAATTCTGAGAAGGCTGGTCCCTAAGGGCTAGCCTCCCAGTTAAAGAGTTGGACTCTTTCAATTCCAGGGCAACTGGCAGTTGCTTAGTGCTTAAGGCAACTGATCCATGTGATTCCTAGTTCTGGATGGATGCTTCACAGTACATGCCCAGCATGCTGGCTTTTGTACTCACGTCATGTGAGATAATCATATTTTCTCCAGAAGATTCTGGGACCTTTGAAACGGGTGCTTCCTATTTTTTTGTCTCTTTCTAGTTTGCATATGAATGGAATTAAAGATCACACTGGAGTGGATGTAGTGGCATAGTAGCTTAAGCCTCCACTGCCATGTATCCCTTATGTCCACTGGTTTGAGTGCTGGCTGCTCTATTTCCAATCTAGCCCCCTGCTAATGTGCCCGAGAAAGGGGTTGAAGATGGCTCAAACCCATGCGGCCCCATACCCATGAGAGAGACGTGGAAGCTCTTGGCTTTTGCTTGGGACCACACCAGCTCAAGCCATTGTGGCCACGGAGGAAATGAACCAGCACATGGAAGATCTCTCTCTTTCTCCTTCACTGAAGATTTGTCTTTCAATTTAAAACTGTTTTTTAAAAAGTCACATTGTGAACTCTCTGAATCTCTGGGAAACCTACAGAAGACACATTGTAGGCTTCATAAAAAGAATGCAAGATGTGGCACTGCCCAGGTGGGAACCATGAAGTGCACATGGTGACTTTGTACAAGTCTACCTTGGGTGATCCAGAAGTGAAACTAAACTTTGGGAAACATTAGAATGTAGTATGGCCAAAAAAAAAAAATGTAGTAGGGCCACATAGGAGGTTCATATGGATGGAAGTGTCTCCAACCAGAGGGTCGTGGTCTGGGGACTGAGGACTGATTCAAATTTACGGAAGTGCTTCCTTTTGCCTGCACACTGTCTTGGAAAAAAAAACCACAAGGATATGCAATTATAAATATTACTTTAAAAGTAGGGTATCAGGGCCCAGCATGATGGCTAATTTGGTCTTTGCCTTGCATGCATGACACCATATGGGCTCTGTCCCAACCAGCTCCCTGCTTGTGGCCTGGGAAAGCAGTAGAGGATGGCCTACTCTGCACCTGAGTAGGAGACCTGGAAGAAGCTCCTGGCTCCTGGCTTCATATTGGCTCAGTATCGGCTATTGCAACCACTTGGGGAGTGAACCAGCAGATGGAAGATTTTTTTCTCTGCATCCCCTTTTATCTGTGCATCTGCCTTTAAATAAAAAACGCTTATATTTTTTGTTTAAATAGCCATGTATGCCTGTCTAGAGAAAGGTCAGATAATTTAAAGGCCCAGTATGTTCTTCTTAGAACAGTAAATTGGAACTATTCATTTGGGTCCTCCTGTTCCTCCTCTACTCCACACTACCATGATGTCCAGAGCCAGCAACAGGACCTTTGCTTGTGGCCTCTATAAATATCTACCCTTGGAATTCCCACCTACATTGCAATTTTATGCTTTTTTGACAAACTCATCACTTCACCAGGGAAACAGTCATCTTGACTGAGTTCTCATGACAATGCCACCTTTTTGGGTGGTACATTTGTAGCCTACTCTTCCTTTCTGGCTGGGATTAAGAAGAGCCAGCCTAATATTATGCTGGAGGGAGACCAGATGGATGGAGGTAAAGAGGTAGGAACCTTAGAATGAGAGCTGTGAAACTGGCCCTTGACCTAAAATGGTAGACGTTTTTCAGCAGCATTGTGAAGATGATGTCAGTCCCACAAAAGCTGATTGAGGCCTGCAAAGTGGATTAACTCCTATCCCTTGAGACACTGGCAATTGTTCTGGAAAATGTCTGAGTGATGGAAAACGTCAGATCAAATAAGTGCCAACCTGTCATAGCCAAAAAAAAAAAGTGACCATTAGCAAGAAATATTTCTTCTAAGTGGAATGGGTGGGTCATTCAAAGAGCCCGGCAGCCAAGTGTCAGCATATGAAATGTCACTGTGCTAATAGCTCTGACATTTCTGCCTACATGTATTGATAGGATTGTTTGGCAGCTACGGCCAACCATCATGGGAGAGGGTACACGAGGAAACACACATGATGGTGGTCTCACAGACTACAATGGAGCTGAAAAAATCCTTCTCATCTAGTGATGTTGCAGCCTTCATGATTTCACAGCACAATACAATGCTCACAGTGTGCGTGAGGTTAGTCTAAACAAACCTGCATTTCCAATCTATAAACTTATAGCATATGTTTACAGACAATTCATTATGATATTGGTAATAAATGAGTATGTTGTTTGTATTAATTATACTTTCGTTATACTATGTTTACTGATATTTTAGATTAAACTTATTCATATATGTATATATATACACATACATATATATATTCATACACACATATATATGAAATTTACTGCCAACACTGTGCTGTGTTATGCAATGTCATGCATCTCATGTTTACCCAGGTCTCTTGATGGCATCAAGATGTTATGTTGAGTTCACCTGTACCACTCAGGCTTGTGGAAGCATACTTTATGATGTCCTCACAGGATCAAATAATGAAAGGATACACTACTTAAATGTGTCCCCATTTGTATGTGATGCATAACTCAGGTCTGGCATCTCAGCATCTGTGATCTGCCACAGGACAAAATGTGAAATCTCAGGCTGAGAGAGAGGGAAGCTGCCACTTACTTGGATTCCCATCCTAGGAACAAATTTCAGGGTCAACTTCAACACTTTAGAGATCACTATGTACGAGTTGTTTAGGATCTTATGGAAATGCAGATTCTCACTTGTTGGGTCCAGGGTAGAACCTGACATTGTTCGTTTTCTAGAAAGTTCCCCAGTGATGTTAGAATATATATAAGTAAGTGAAAACAAAGAGGGAATTTAAGTTAAAACTAGCATATGTGAATGTAATGTTAAAACAAACCCCCTCTGGGTCATCCCAAGGAAATCCATGAAGAACATGGAGGGGGAGTATCATTCCTAGAATGTAGAAATGGAACTACATCGATAATGCTCTACTACCAAAGATATTTTAAATGATCCGGCAAAAGACTTCCAAGACTATCATTCTGCACATGTTTTCTATAAAATCCAGGAGAGTATTTCCTAAGGACCACAGTTAGAAACTTCCTCAGATGTACAACTCAGGGAGGAGGGCAGGTGAGAGCAAGGAGAAAGAGAGTAACACTACCTTGAATGGTTTCTTTTCATTTCCAACCATGTGGTCCTGAGATTCCAAATCCAGATCCCCCGTGTTGTCTCAGGCAACAAGCCAGGCATTTCCTGGCAGATTCAGTGAAGTCAACCAAAAGGTCATTCAGCAGAATCTTAAGCTTTGCACCAGAAAGCACCAAAGTGGGCTGCCTGAGCCAGCCAGCGATCAGACTATTTACAGCTCAAACATTTGTTCTCAAGGTTGAGATCTGATTATCAGTGTCTGTCGTCCTTGGAGAAAAATGCAACTGTGAGGTGCTGGTGGACTTGTTCCTTCTGCAGTGCATCAGTGTGTGTACCAGTGTGTAACTAATACACACACAAACCTGGCCACAGTTCATTTCAGTGACCTCAGTTGTGGGCAGTGCATCTGACTCACCTAACGTAAGCTCTATATGATACTGCTGATGGATAGAAATGAGTTTATATATGGAAAATCAGGTTCACCAACCTCAGCACTTTGCTGTTAAGTGATAGGGTGGGTAGTAACAATATTTCTCCCCTTGCCTGCTGGAGAGCAAGCCCCGCTTCCTAATGTTTTGATGATCTAAAGCATCTCTAGATACACTGATATAGCTCCTGACACAGGGAACAAAATTTCTTCATGAGCCTATAGAATTGCTCTTCTATAGAATTACTATAGGACAGTAGAGATTCCAATCCCAGCTCTCATACTCATTAGCTATGAGCACTAGGCACAGTCTTCGCCTGCCAGATGTCAGCTTCCTCGACTGCCAAAAGGGGAGATTACCCCACTCTCAGCTCGTAGGTTAGTGGGAGGGTTAGATGGGTTCATGCCTGTGGAGTCTCACAACAGTGGCTAGAGCAGACAAAGGGTCAAACCAGGGTCTGATATGAGTGCTGCCAAAACCGGAGTAGCGCCACTACCCAAACCACAAAGCTTGTGGGGCTGCTTGACCAATTTCACAAAGCTCCACTTGGAAGCACCTTGGATCGGAAAGTGCAGAAAGTGCACAGCACAGACAACGGTTATCCCTCCAATTCAGCATAGAGCAAGACAGAAACCAAAGAGGGTGTGGACTGGATCGCCAAGGAGACCATGGGTGAGACGTTCTTACTATGCCTATGATATTCCATTTTCCTAGACACACACATTAGCTCTCTCATGCTGAGACTGCCCCCTCCGGCTCCTTCCTACCTCTGCATCCTCCCTCTGTCTCTTGGGACACCTGTCCACTTAAGGACCAGGAGAAACAGGGGGCTATCTACACATTCCCTTCACGTTTAGCACATCTACTGCTAATTGGAGAGCCCAGAATTTTTGCTTGTTGGTTTTTGAGTCCCCTAAGGGAAAAGATACCCTACATCCTTGATTTGCTTTTCATGAATTCTTTTTTATACTTTTCTTTAGAGACACAGCCAGCCAGGGCTAGCAGACAAGCAGCCTGGGTTTGCAGGGCACCTTTGGATCTAAGAGATCTCAGAGCTGACATGCTCATCCCTCAACGCAGAAGGAGTGAGAAGCAACAGAGCTGGCTCCCTGCTCCTCCAAGGAACCCAGACGCCATCAATCCCACAGGGAGAACTGCCATGGCAGGCTGAACAAGCTATACCGTGATGCCCCCCACAGCTCAGAGCCAGGACTGTGGTGAGAAATGAGATCGCAAACACCGTCCTGGCAGCACATCCGTGGGGGAAGCAATGGAGAGCCTGGGAAATCTCAAGGGAGCCTGGGAAAATCTACACAATGGCTGGCTATATTTTCTAGATGGGCTGGAAAAAAAAAGCAGGAAGGAAGAGAGGTTTAAGGAAGATAATGACCCGAGAAACCATATCAGCACAATAAACAAGAGATGGCCACGCTGCAATTGCAGGTTGGAGGTTAGGCAAATTCTTACACATAACAAACAAGCAATTTAAATGACTCGCGGACAGCCTCCCAGGCATCATTTGAAGTACCACCTTGAATTTATTTTGCAGCAGTTGCCATGGCTACAGGAAGACTGTATTCCAAAGGGTAAATGGACACTCCAGCCCCTTGCACCTGATGCTTCAGCCATGCTGGTTACTCACTGCTCCCTAAGTCCTCCATGCCTCCTCTCATTCTCAAAAGCACCCCAAAATGTTCTTTCCCAGGTGAAATGGTCTGTGCACTGGATCTGTCCTTCTCCTTGGAATGTTCTCTTTCACACCCCAGCAATGCTGTATGCTGGCTATCAGAGCAGACTATGAATTTCTCAGTTTCTAACATGATACGAGGTCCTCTTGGGCCATCCTTGAGCCTGGCCCTATGCCTGCAAGACAGAAGGTGGTGTGCAAAATTCAAATGGTCGATGCCAAAAGAGCACCCAAGAAACTACTCCTATTTCACAGTGTGATTTTTCAGGTTGTTATTTGTATAAGCAACACAGAAAATACCAAAGAGAATATCTCCTACCACAGCAGATGCTTAATAAGTGTATCTGTTGAATGAATAAGCAAATGGATAAGTAAATGGATATAAGATTAACTAGGCTTTTATAATAATTCTCTCCTTATATGCTTGTCTAAACTGACCATCAGGACCTCTTAGAAACTAGATTCAATGGCACAAATCACAATCACTAATTACTGAATGGTACTTGCTGGCCTGGTCTTGTTTAAAGGTCTCTGCTCACATCATTACCAATTATTTCAGTATTGTGTGAATTTGGATCATTTTACTCGCACTGGAGGAAACTACTGGTTAGGTAGGAAAACAAAGGACAACCAGGTGAGTATTTGGACTAACAGTTAAGAGGTCACATATGACACTCACATACCTTATCGGACGGTCCGGCTTCTAGACCTGTCTGCCCTATAGTCCCTACCTTCCTGCTAAAACAGCCCTGGAGAAGGAGCAGGTAATGGCTAAGGCACCTTTGTCCCCACTACCCATTATCAGAGACTAGATTGAGTTCCAGACTCCTGGTCTCAGTTTGGCTCAGCTTGAAGCTCAGGGAGAATCTGGAGAGTGAATAAGCAAATAAGAATGTTCTCTTTTTCTCTCCCAAATCATATTACTTAAGCTTTTACTCCTCAGCAGCAGTAAGCTACATTAAGACAGGGAGCACCAGGTCAGACCTTTATGAAAGGACTGGTGGTCCCCAGGCCATTTCCTTAGCCCTAGCACAAAATCTATGTGCTCAGGCTCCAGAATAAGCCAGACCCAGAGGCTCAATTTCCAGTCTTGTCTTGGACATCTGACTCCATACCATGGGGTAAATAGCCTCAACTCTTTCAGCCTCGAGTTATCACATGTCAAATTATCTCCATGCTTCTGGAGGTGTCATTGTGGCAAGTGTGGGGAATGACATCCTCAGAGCACTACCTTCTATGACCTGGAGCACAGAGATGGCTGGCAAACAGGCAAACAGTGCTCACTAACGATATCACTGGCACTTGGACGAAACAGAATCCATTCTCCACTGTAGGACACGGGGGAGCCCTACATTTATAGAATTTTAAATACAGGGAACATCTGATCCTTGAGTCAGTTTCTCGTATATGCCAACTGGGTATGAGATACTTGTGAGCTCCGGAGGATCCCCTTGCCGTCTGGAAGAAGCAAAGGCGTTTAGAACCATCCAGTGTTTGAATGTTCTTCTCACCGTGTCTCAGACTCCAAGACACCAACATCTATCGCTTTTGTACCGATTCCCTCAAGAAGTGACAGTGCTCAGTAATCCTTGAAAGTTCTCATTCAGGATCTATCTCAGGTGGCTCAGCCACGAACCCCACGTTTGAACAGGAGACACTTCTTAAAGGCTCTGTAACTAAATGTAAGTGTTCTTCTGCAAGAGCCTCCTGATGGTACAATCCTTCTGCTGAAACATTTCTGCATCATCACCCCCAACTCCATCAAAAAGCAACACAGCCTTTGGCCTGGAGGTAAGTGGCCTCAGCTCAGCCTGCAGAGCCGGCTTAGCATTATGCCTTTTGGTCCTGATTCTAGCTTCTTGTTAATGCAGACCCCAGGAATCAGCAGGGAAACTTCAAGGGCTGGCTCCCAGTCATGCAGTCAATCTGGATAAACTTCCTGGCTTGTGGCTTTGGGCCTGGCACACCCGTGTGTGTGTGTGTGTGTGTGTGTGTGTGTGTGTGTGTGTGTGTGTGTGTGTGTGTAAGTGTGGCTGCCTCTCAAATTTTTTAAAAAGAGTATATTTTTTTAAGAAGAAGGAAAAACAGTGAAAACTTCAAGGGAAATTTAGGCAATGGACATAAGAAATGTATTCTGGACCTTGGGTAGAGTTTGGTCAATCAGACTCAGCTTTGAAGTCAGTATAGCTTGTTAGGACATTAGTCCTTGACGTAGAACTGCAGTTGCTTGTGATGATAAGCTGAGCTCTTGATCACCTAATGATGTACAAGCAGCATACACTCCTGGGAGTTGGAGGCCACATAGTTAACCTGTGTGTGAATTTTCTGGTATCTAGCATAACACAGGGGATGTAGTTATTGATTGATAACTATTGCCTGAGACATTTTATTTTTATTTTTGGAGGTTTTATTTCCGCATCAACTTTTTTTTTCAAAAATCTTTTTTTTTTTGTTGTTTTTTGGTCTTTTTGAGATCTCTACCTCTTTTGTGTGTATGTGTGCATGCGCGGCATTCACATCTACTCACTCACTCCCCAAATGCTCACCACTGCTGGGAGCCATGGTGAAGTTCAGCTTCATGTGGGCTGCAGCAATCTGTTTCCTTCGCCATCCCTGCAGCTTCTCAGGGTCTGAGTTCTGGAGTAAAGAACTAGAGGCATGGACCAAACCCAAGCCCAGGTATGGAATGCAGACACTTCAGCCAGTGTCTATCTCTAGCTCAGCTACTCACCACCTTTTTACAAAATAAACCTCCCTTGTGCCTGATAAGCAGAGACAGGGGCCATGTCAGTTTTTGTAGGCAGTTTCATACAGAATGTATCAGAAAACAGAGGCCAGAAAGAAGTAAAATGTCTGCATTCAGATGCTAAGCAAACAGCATGTAAATCCCACACAGCCTCCATTCTTCTAAATGAGGACAAACCCAGGACCTATTTCACCAAGGTGACTAAGACCTGAAATACACATAAAGCAAAATGAAGAGTATTTAATACACAGTGACGCTAAAAAAATGCTACATGTTGCTAGCAACAATGTGTTGTCTCAAGAAAAGAAGAAGAAAGGAAGGGCAAGAAAAGGAATGACGGAGGAAAGAAAGGAGGGAGAAAAACAGCATTAACAGGTATTATGTTCTTGGAATCACAGCTATGAAATCTGTCCTGTGCACATTAATAAAAACATAATTTAAAAAAATAAACTATAGATTAAAATGATGTGGCTTGCCTGGAGAAAAAAAAAACATTAGAAGGTATTCAGCTTCCCATTTTGAGCAGTAAGTCATTTGTCTTCCAGAATCAAAACAAGCTTAAGCTTGATATAAACAAATCCAAGTTATATAACATTTCTATTGGAGAAGGATATGGTCCATATGTGTTGATAATAATAATTGTTTAAAATTTTCACTGACACAAAGGATACACAGCATGTAATTCACGAGTGATAAAAGAAAAAAAAAAAAGATTCTACAGCATTCCTGAAGTTCAAATTGCTTGTCACAGAATGATTCCTTGGGTTTTGTTGAACTCTGCATTGTAGCCACTCTTTAACCTACCATTCTTTCTACTATGCTCGTCCCCAGCCCCATCCGCAGTTCCACTTTCCATGGTTTCAACTACGATCTATACAAAATGGAAAATCTCAGAAATAACCATTAAGGAGTTATAAATTGTTCACTGGTCTAAGTAATGTGGTCAACGTCTTGAGCTCCCTCTCAGTACCCCCTGGGACATGAACTACTATTTTTACACTGTATCTACGTTGTTCACACTACGTATCCATCAGTATTTCACTATTTCAGACTACTGCAATACTAATACACATACGTTCAGGTAACTCTTGGTTTCTTAGGCCATCATCTGTTCATTTCCCGGGAACATTAGCAGGGAGCTAGATGGGAAGTGCAGTAGCTGGGACTAGAATCTGCACTACCAGTGCCCAAAGGAGCAACTTAATCTACTGTACCACAGTGCCTGCCCCTATGAAATACACATGAGCAACATCATTTCACATAACAATGGACCAGATTTCAATTTGTAGACTTTGCCACTTTCCCAGCCTAAGTAGCTCTGACCATGGCCAGTACCAGGCCACCAATAGATGTCAATGAATTTGGGGTTGAGAAGATAAGATTCACACAGTGACAAACCATTAGACAGCATGTTCGTATTCCTACAGAATAGACTTAAATGACCTCAAAAAAGCAAAGTAATTAGGAAGTGCTGACCACTGCATCACTATAACCTTTGTTTTGAAACATAATACACTGAACTATATGTTTGGTTACATTTTAAAATTATGGCTGTGTTATAACTGGCTCATGATATCCCTGGAAATCTCAGAGCTGATTCCTCCAGTAGGAACTGACTACCACAGAGCTGTCTGGCTCTCCACTTTTCATGACTTAAGGAACTTTTCATCATTTGTAATCTGTTCCACAACTGTCACCTCACCTGATCCTTCCTCATCCTTTTTTCTGTGTCTAATGAGGTTTCTGGCCTCTGTTCTTCCTCGTACTCCCCTTGTCACCTTCTTAGTCGACACCTTTTCCCTGTCCTGTTCTCCTGCTGTATCACTCTAGACTGTCTTCCCAGATTCATTACAGACGCATTGCTCCCTGGCAGGCCAGGTTCCTGCGACAATCTTCCAGGGTCCATTCTAAGTTTGCAAGATGGAGTGCAAAATCCTCTGGATTTCTGCAGATGAATAATGATGATGGTAGCCAAACAATGAGGACATACTTAACATCACACCTAAAAAAGGCTAAAATGTTAACCTTGATGGTCTGTATATTTTACCATGAAAAAAAATTTTTCTTAGAAAAATAACCAAGTCTTTACACAGTTTGTTCCTATTTAGTCTTTATTAAACTTATTTTTCATTTCTATTACTGCTGCTACTAAGCAAGCTCATTGCCACATGCGCACACACGCATACACACACACGCATGTATTTTAAAAATTCCAATGCGATGGTAAATGGAGCTGGGCTTTGGGAAGGTGCTTAAGTCAACAAGGTAGCATCCTCATGAATGAGACAAGTGTCCTTATAAAAAAAGCCCCAGAAAGCTGCCTTGAGCCTTGTGCCAAGAGAGGATATAGTCAAGAGCTGACCTAAGAGTGGGTCTTCCCTAGACAAAGCATCTATTCATGCATTGGTGTTGGACTTCTTAGCCTGGAAATATATTTTCCTGTGAAGAAAATACATTTTAGTCATATACAAGCCATACAGTCTATGGGAGTTGGCAATTAGAAAGGATCAGAATATTTCCCGATGCAATCCACTAGACACAGTGTTGAGTCATCTACATTAACCTTAAATACATCCCAAGAGGAAATACTAGCGTTATAGTTTTAAAGATGATGTCAGGGCCAAGACCAAAGTAACGTAAGTGAAACCACTCACCTTGGGCACAAAACTTAAGGAAGTAATTAAGCCATATGGCATATAAAGGCAGTATCTAGAAAAATCCAATGATGAACAAAACATTAAATAAGAACAGTATCTTATCCAGCAACTGGACAACTTTGTCTCATTCACCTCACCCTATTCATGGCTTTGATTCCTGTAAATCCTAATTACTAAGGTAATTATCACAACGCAAACATTTCTTAGAGGAAACAACTAAGCCTCTGATTGGCCAATTTGACTGCTTAAAACTGCTTTATTAATGTGTTTGTTTAATGTTATTTTAAATTGACAAATCGAAATTGAATGACACATGGAATATAATGTGACATTTCTATGAAGTTATGGGTTATAGGATTAGTAAATCAAACTAATTAGCATATCTTTACTACATCTTAAGTATCAGTTATCTTCATTGTCGACTTTCTTAGTCTCTTCAATTTTGTTTCCAGAGCAAACGTCTCTCTTGCTTTATCCTAGACCTGGCCTGGCCTAAATCAGTCTGTCTTCCTCTACCTCCCTCTGCTCTTCACTCTACCCTACCAATATTCACCATTTCTTAGTCCCCAGATGTTGACAAGAGAAAGTATGGCTATTTTAGGCCCTAGGGAATTATTTTTCAGAGAGGAGAAGTCTGTTACTATTGTTACTAGAACAATGCAGAATCCAAATTACTATAGATTAAGGATCACTGAGATGCCTCGATAGTACTGTATCCACAAGAAAAGACCTTTTTTGGCCAAATACTTTATTATAAAGCTTCCCAATTTATGCAATATTTAGATATTCTATGAGAACAGTAGGCTGGCAGCAACATTATTTATTGCTGAAAACATAATTACTGGGTTGCAATACTGACTGAATTAGGAGAAAGACAACGAATTAGAAAAAAAACTTTTAGATTTGAAATAATGTGGTGGAGCTGATTTGTAAAAACAAAAAGGAACACCTTCTGCTGCATTAAGAGATATCCTTGTGAGAAATTGCACTTCGTATTTTAAAACAATCAAATACATACAAGTCTTTATATACCCACACACATACTAGAATTCAAGGCAAGCAATTAAACAAAACAGGCAGCATAACTTTGTTGTTGCTTTACTCAAAAGCATTAAATTAGTTTTAGGCTCAATGCTTTGAGTAGGCAATTTCCTTGAGTTACATCCAGGTGGACTTAAGTGATATATGGTCCTGAGTAACACTTATGAAAAAAAAAAAAAAGATGCTTGGAGCAATCTAGCACACTGAGCTGCCATAGAATGGGATCCTCCCATTTCACATACACACATACACTAGAAGAACACATCACAAAGACCATGAAACAGACAGATATGGCAGTACCAGAGCTTGCACAAGAGAGGTAGTCTCCTCAATGTCCAACTACAAATAAGGCCACAGCTCCAACAGACCTGATGCCATGGTGACCTTCTGGGCCATGGAGATTTGGAAGCTACACTTAAGCCAACAACAGTTTTTAAAGGGTTATTTGTTTGTTTGTTTGTTTTCCCAGTGAATGGAAAATTGAAAAAAATCCTTCCACTGGCCTAGAGTGGTAGATCTAAAACTGTCTGAAGTCACAGGCTGGCGAAATAGTTACATACAAGGACCGGAAACTCACAGCCTACATCCCATAACAAGTGTGGATGGGGTGCAAGAGCTGTGAGTGGAGCAGCAGATATTCAGCACAGCCTTCAAGTCACCACCTGAGCGACCTGCAGACCATAAATGAGTAGCTGCGTTCAAGTCCTGACTGCCCTTCTGATCTACCTTCCTAATAATGCCTGTCTTGGGAACTATCAGGTGACACCTCAACTGGCTGTATCCCTGCAGACATCGGGAGAGACCCAATCTGAGCTCCTGGCTCCCAGCTTCAGCCTCCATTGTAACTATTTGTGGAGTGAACCAGCAGACAGAAACCAATCTCTCTTCCTTCCTCCCTCTTTTTGTCCATCCCTTCTGGTGTATGTCCTTCAGACTTTCAAGAAATAAAAATTTTTAAATAGAGAAATAGTTTCTGCAACAAGAGAATTACTATCCCCCGATCTACAGAAAAAGAAAAAAAATGGTTGATTGAAACTATAGCTGTGTTCCAGTATAGGTAAAGAGATCATGGAAATCCTCAGTAAAGGAGCAAGACTTTATTTTTATGAAATCATGAAGATGTAAAACAAAACTGAATAGAATTTTGGCAACAGAACAGCAGATCTCAATCCACAGGTTCAACATGTATCCATCATACCTGAAGGAAACGAAAAGCACTGACTGACTGGGCTGTAGAAAAATAGTCAGAAAGCAAAAGCACACTAGAGATAAAAACCCTATACCAGCTAGCAGGCAACAGAGACACACTGAGACACACACATCTCCATTTTGCTGAAGCTTCCAATGAATGCAGGAGATGATATTCAGACACAAAGTTCAGAAAGTTCCGGAATTGAAGTGCCTCTAGCACTGAGTCTCAGAATGTACTTCACATGAACTCAAACAGAGTAATTAAAAATTGTAACTAGCACATTAAAATCATTAGCATATTTTTTTGCAGTGGATTATATTTCTGACTCAACCCCAGGTCAATGTTTATAACTGTGATCACCTTCCTGCAGGAGGCCATGACTGCCTGGAAGGTCGGAACCTGTCTCAGTCAACCCACTTCATAAGGGGCGTAGACATCCAGCTCAGATAAGTCATTTGTAAGATTAAATTCCCATTCAAAGAGGACTGATATGAATGTGGACAACAAATTGCTTTCCAGATACTGTTCGGGGGATGATGCCTTTATAAAATGTAAGGCTATTCATAAATGTCAATATTGCTATCTAATCATTGGCCTAGCAACTAGAACTTATTAATATGCTTAACATTGTTCTAGGCCTCTTCCAGCATTTTCTTGTTTAATTCTGACTATATTCTTTTTAAAATACTGTGTATTAGTATACACAGTAAGATACAGATACAAAGCAAATATAGATTTTAAATGTAGCTGAAGGCTTGGCGCGATAGCCTAGTGGCTAAAGTCCTTGCCTTGCACATATCAGTATTCCATATGGGCACCGGTTCGTATCCCAACAGCCCCACTTCCCATCCAGCTCCCTGCTTGTGGCCTGGGAAAGCAGTTCAGAATGGCCCAATATCTTGGGACCCTGCACCCACAGGGGAAACCCAGAAGAGGCACTGGGCTCCTGTCTTCGGATCAGCATAGCTCTGGCCATTGTGGCCATTTGGGGAGTGAATCAACAGGCAGAAGATCTTCCTCTCTTGTTTCTCCTCCTCTGTGTATATCTAACTTTCCAATAAAAACAAAATCTTAAACAAAAATGTAGCTGAGTAAGCCAAGAGCCACAAGTGTTGAGTATATATTGCACAGGATTCATCTCTGATCTACTTGATGATTTTGATTTTCATTCATTCTACACAATTCAGAGAAAGGAGATTAAACACTGCAACAGGAAAGACGACACTGCTCATTGGGCAAGTGTGAATGTTACAAACTTTTTTTTGGGGGGGGGCGGTACCTTTGAAGTATGATCTGTATCCAGCAGTTCCCCAGCAGAAGGCTCAGCCACAGGAAGTACAGTAAGCCTGGGCCATGAGCAGTCAGGGGAGAGCGCAGAGCCCCTGGGGCAGAGGCCTTCCCAGGGACAGAACAAAGGAGTTACATAGCAAGCACTGGTGTGCTGGTAGAAAATACATTAGCAATCTTATCCCGCAGGTTCATAAATATTATTCGCCAGGGAAAGAAAAAGACTGTTTATTTTGAGCATAGAGTATGTTACATTCATTTCTTAAAATGTCAGGCATATGCACATCAATGTGCCTGTTTTCCAGCAATATGCTTTTTCCATAGAATGCTGAATTAAAAATAAATTGATAATAGAAGCCACAGTGAATGAATGAGAAGCAGAAGCGAAGAAGACTGGCGCTGACTCTAGCTACATCTCCAAGGTTTGCCTTTTCTTTCTTTCATTTTTTTTTCCATCCACAGAAGATTCTTGCAGCGTCGTTTAAGCCAAAGTGGGTTTCTTGGAACACGGGGCACTATTTTTTCAATATGCCCTCTCCAAATGTACGACAAGCACTATGTTGAAGTCAGAGCTTTTAGAAAGCCTTTTCTATTTTTCACCAAAGGAAAAAAAAAATTCAATCTATTCTTTGTTCAAAGGAAAAAAGCAGAATCATGGCCATCTCTGAGGGAACTGCTGAAAACATTGGCAAAACTTTCAGGAAAAAAAACAGATCGAAGTGTTTACCACAAAAATATCTAAATATATATTCCATTTTATTTTCTCAGAGGCATTTAGAGTGAAGAAATGGAGGCTGGTGAGGAGGCTGGCAGCTTCCTTCCAGTGAAAGGAAGGGGAAAAAAAAAGTCTCAAAAAAAAAAAAAGCAATTCAGCATTTTAATCATTACACAAGGCCACATAAAAAGAGAAAGTATTTAGCTTTCACTTTCATTGCTTTCCTGGTACTGTGATGGTTGTTCTGGTGCTGGCTGAGAGCTCTGCCCTTCCACAGAAACCTCATACACTCAAGGCTAACTTCAGGCTTGCTCCTCTGGGTTAACAGAATCAATTTTCCAAAAAAAGTTTTTTTCTTATTGTGTGAGGTATTCATACACTTTGGTTAACAGCACAGGTTCAACTCCATGGCAAATTTACCCTTATGTGTTTGGTCAAGAGCCCAATCTATGGGTTCAGGATTTCTACTGGAAATTACGCTTTAGTCATGCCACTTTCAGACTTGCATGTCCTTAGATATAAGGGCAAAATGGTACTGGGTCAGGCAAATGGGAACAGAGAAAAATCAAATGGCTACTCATTTGTATCTCAACCGCTATTTGGGATTAACGGTCAAGAACTAAACTCAAGTACCAGGATCCAGTTTTTCTCATTTCTTTTTGACCTCTTCCTTCCTGAGATTTTTTTTTTTTTTTTTTTTTTGCAAATAACAGTCATAATCAGAAAGACACAGGAGATGGGCATTTTCTATCACCTTCCAGGGTTACAGTTATGCTGTTACTCATTTTTGAAGGCTTTTGATCTGGCTCCATTCCCTGAGGGCAACCAGCCTAAACCCACCTAAAAGTCACCAAGACTTGATCAGTTGGCAGCCATGCCCAAGGCACACATTCTTAAGATAGGTATTATTAATCAATCACTACACTGTTCTCCGATGGGGCAGTTTAGGCCTCCTGGTCCTTCTCTATAGTGTTTCTCAGAACACTGGTACAGCAGGATTTACAGCTCGCCTGCCAGCCCGGATTCAATCACCTTTCGCCGCTGGCATTTTCTTCCTACCCAAGGAACAAACTATAGTCACAGAGATTTTACCTAGAAAGGAATGACTAATCCACATCTGCACTCTGACATCAGATTTTCTCTTGGCCAATTCACTTGCCTTCTGTTAACTTCAGTTTTAACATCTCTAATAAGTAATTTTGGTTTATTCAAAAGTCAGCCATGACCCAATCATTCATAGATAATTGTTTAAATATTAAGAGAATGATATGGTAATGAATGGAATACAAACCTACCTACATCACTATTTTTTTATCACTGTGTATCTTCTTGACCGATATATATACCCATAATAAAATGGTTATTCTTTATTATATCCAATTGTGATACCTTTGTCAGCTAATCATATGAAGAAATACTGTCTATTTTGTAGGATTAATATGAAGATGATATGAGAATATATATGAGTGGTTTTTTCGCAGGCCCTGGATGACCCTGGTGAATCTCCCATAAGACACAGAATTAAGGGGATTGGTTTCCCAGGATACAAGAGGAGGAAGATTTTATTTAACCTAGGCAAGGGCTCTGCCTTCATACTTGGATAAAACTACTATCTGAGAGCCAAGAAGTGAAAGTATTATTTCTTTAGATACTCCCAGACGTGTGTGTGTGTGTGTATACACACTTGAATATTTTAGGACAGAGTCGGAAAGCTGGTGATGACATAGCAAAAATACCATTATTTTCCAACTCTAATAAAGTGGTAGCTCCTGTAACTTTGCTGCCTTCAGGCAACACTTTTTTCCATTAGTTTCCATATTTTGAGCTGGTTAAATTGAAAAATGTTATCTGGTTCTATCATTTTTTTAACCTATACATCATTGGAAAGCAGTTTCATTATCATGATATGGAGATTTATACTTTATTTGTTCAGAGGTATCTCACATTTTAAAGCATTGAGAACCAATGACACAAATGTAAATGTTTCCATCTGAATTTTAGAATTAAATGTAGTCATAATATAAAAGGCAACTGCCGCCAAGAAAAAGATTTGGAAACAAAAACATATCATGGTTAGACAGATGAGCATGTTCAATCCCTATTGTCCACAATCTTTCAGGACTAGGAAAAAAGGGTGCATACACAAATCTAATAGAGATAGAAAAAGAGATAACTGCTAATTGCAAATATTGTCATTACAAGATTTCTCCATTCCTCAACTCAGACATCAAGAAATTATCTTTGTTCTTATTTAAACATCCAATACATCAGTCACTTTAGTCAGTTCTCCAAATCATATATTGAATCCAACTCTCACGTTATGCTAAGGCTCATACCCTTGTCTACAGAACCATCATTTACTTCTGCAAGGCACTTTCCACCTCACAGGAAAATTTTCCCAGTGGATCTGATCATTATTGCTCTGTTCATTGAAACCCTCCCAAGACTTCCTGATGCACTCTTGTCCACATGTCCTCGTGTCTCATCTTCTCATTTTTTTGGGGTCCAGTCGCACCGGCATTCATTTCCTCAAAAACCTCAACCTCCTCCCTTGGGTGGGTTTGTAGGGACATTCCCTCTGTTGGGAACAATTTGTGTCTCCCACTTTACTTTCCTGCAAAAGCCTTCAGACACAGCCCCCTGGACTCCTCTTGCTTAAGAAGTTCATTTTCTTTCTTGATGCTCTGTAGCATCTTTAAAAATTGATAATTAGGCCAGATGTTTGTCTCAGCACACAGACTATACATGCTCCATGTTGGAGTGTCTAGAATCCACACCTGGCGTCCACCTATAGTTTCCTGCCAGTGAAAGCTATGGAGGCAGTTTTGATGGCTCCCATTACTGTTCTTGCCACCCATGTGTAAGACACAGATCAAGTTCCCAGGTTTCAACTTCAGTTTGGTCCAGTCCTAGCAACGGTATGAATTTGGGAAATCAATCAGCACATGGGAGTGTGTACTGGCTCACTCTCTTTCTCCCTTCCATGATCTCTCAAAAAAAAAAAAAAACACCAAAGTAATAAACAAAACCATGGTTATTTACAATCATCCATTTACTTGTTCTTTTTGTCTGCACATATTCAGATTGGGGTCTTGACCATTGTTCTTCTTCAGACAAGAGTATCTGCCGAGCCTTAGAGCAAGGCTTGGGGCTGTGAACAGCCATATTGCTGAAGAGAAGTTACCATGGTAAGTTCTCACTGCTATATGTGGATAAACCTCACTGCAGGTTATCAAAAACCTATGGCCTTCTCTACACTATGGTCACTAGTATTCCCTTGCCCAATATGATCTCCATTGGCTGCGTATGCAAGTGAAGATCAAAAAGCTCTTTGGGAAGTAGGATGAAAGGATAATTGGTACAAAAAGTTTTGAAATCCATGCATCTCCCATGGATTTTTGAAGACTTCCCATATCCTCTGTATCAAAGGACATTTCCACCTTCAGAGACAGCACTGCTCTCAGCACTGGGTTAAATATGTCCGTCCTTTCCAGAGGTACTTGGGTAATGAACGGGCTACCCCTCTGCTTCCTAGCTCACATAAGAAGGTTCACCCAAGGTCTTACATGGTTATCCTCAATCGGAAACTGTCATTTACAATCCTCAGTCAGTGTGGATTAGCAGATCTGAAAAGTGTGACTGGCAACATGAAATGAGCACTTGGCTGAGAAATGTAAAATACAGGAAGAGCTCCTGCATGTACCTCTAAAGGGTTGTTTCTTTTTTGTAATTTCTGCTATAAAACCTGTGTGGAAAATACTATTCTTATTACTAGACAATTGTTTAACATTTACCCACCACCAAAAATTCTGCTGAGGGCACATGCAGGCACTTCTGCTGGTCTCTCTCTTTCGGGATTTACCATTTAATTAGACAGATGGGGAAAAATCCCCCAGTGCAGTTTTCAGTCACATTCATGAATAATCAGCTGAATGGTGGCTTCTGGCAGGATGTCACATCAACAGGAGGTTGCAGCACTCAACATGTCTTATTGTGCTGTACTGTGAGGCCCCCTCCATCTTTGCTCTCTGTGGCTAACACCAGCCAGACACTCCTTGTAACACAACTGTCTATGCTGCCTGCTGGTGATCCTGTCTTCCTTTATTTTTGGTGCTGTAATGTCTCCCCCTGAAGACCCTAAAAAATATGTGTCTGATACAGTCCCTCTCCCTTGAGCTGGGGTGTCTGTCTCAGCACCTACCCTAACACATCCACAAGAGCTGGCCGACCTGGGTCACTTCTTAGGAGATGAAGGATGCTGGTATAACCACAAGGAAAGGAGTCTGTGCTTTAGCCTGTTGAGCCCTGTTCCACCACTCTGCCTTCCACACAGTTTTCAAAACTGTTCCCTCTCTGTTCTGCAAAGAATTTGTTCAGTAACATGAGCTCAAGTAATCCAGTTTCTCTCTTAATTGCTTTATTGTGATAAATTCATATGCCATAAAAGTAATCTACTTTAAGGGCACATTTTCATTATGTCCACATTTGTACAACTATCACCACAATCTGATTTTAGAAACCTCTGTCATCCCAGAAAGAGACCGCAGTGCTCCTCCCATTCCGAGCCCAACGAGGGCAAGAACGAGATTCTGACTCTTGCTGAAACCCTCTTGTCACAATACTTCCTATCCTGAACCTGTGTGTTTTAAATGTCATGTATACAAGGAACTGTACAACTTCCTTTGTGCCTGGTGTCTTTCACTTAGCATGATTACGAGGCTTATTCATAATGTGGCATGCATCAGTGCTATGCTTCCTTCAGTCACAAGATTTCATTCCATTGTATAGATGTATCACCTTGTATATCGAATATTACCCCTGATACATAAAAGTATAAATTCCTTAGAGCCTTCACTAAGAATCTTGCTGCTGGGGCTAGCTTTGTGGCACAGTACATTAATGCTCTGGTTTTTTTGTTCTGTTCTGTTCTGTTTTTATGATGGTATCCTATACCCATACACTGATTCAAGTCCTGGCTGATCTACTTCTGATCCAGTTGCTACTAATATGCATGGAAAAGCAATAGACAATGGTCTTTTGGCAAACTCTCATTCCTGTAGGAGACCAGAATGGAGTTCCTGAACCCTAGCATCAGCCTGGCCCAACCCTGGCCACTGCGTCCATTTGAAGAATGAAGCAGAGGATGGAAGATCTCTTTTCTTTCTGTCTCATTCTCTTGATGCTTTCCAGATAGATATTTTAAAAGCTTTGTTTCTGGTCCTGGCATAGTGACATAGCAAGCTAGTCCTCAAACTGCAGCAGTGGCACCCCATTTGGGTGCTGGTTCAAGTTTTGGCTGTTCTACCATGTTTATTGCCCAGAAAATGGCAGGAGGATGGCCTAAGTCTTTAGGTTCCTGCACCCTCTTGGGAGACTGGGAAGAAGCTCCTGGCTCCTAATTTTGGATCAGCTCAGCTCTGGTTTTTCTGGCCATTTGGTGAATGAAATAGCAGATGGAAGACTTCTCTGTCCTTTCTTCTCTGTGAAATCTATCTTGCAAATTAAAATAAATCAACTATAACAGCCTATAACATCTTTTATCTGAGTAAGCTCAGATTTCCTTTATACTTTTCGTCCTATATTCCTATATCCTAAAATTGGAGCTTTCTTTGTAATATGTGCTTAGCCTTAGGCAAATACATGGGCATGTTTCAAAAATCACATAAAAAGCAACCATCCCCATAAGTGTCCATTGTTTGCCAATGGATGGCAATTATTTTCTTCAGAGAGATATTTAGGCCAGTTGCTAACAGGAATGGTCACTTGTCATATAACCAAAAAAGTCAATCTCAATAAGTGACCTCTTTTAGTTGAAAGCAATGGTGAAATTGGCAGCAATAAAATATTTAGATTTGCATGAGGAATATAAAATGTGGCACCTTCTCTGTACATAGGTTTATAAACTATTTATGATGGTATGGTTATTTATATTTAATAGGCCACGTGTTCCCCAAGTCTCTTGGTTCCCACTTGAGCAGATGGATACTGCACAGTTGCCAGTGTTGGCTCTTTGTTCAAGTGGTGCTGGCAACTGCCACTCCACAGGGCATTGCATTTTGAAGGGCCAGGCGGAGAGCTTGGAGGTCTCCAGAGGCCTATTCCCATTTTCATAGTGGCCACCAACTCCAAAATTCTCTCCACCTGGTCTCCCTTTTCTTGTCCCAGTTGTAGGGATCATGCTTCCTCTATAATGTTCATTTCCCACAGCTGGAAACATCCTGTCTCAGCACCACGGATCCATTTTGCCCTGTGTACATTTCTCATCTGGCCGGAAAACATTCAGAGCTCTTTCTCCTTGGCCTAGGGAATCCTATTCCTCTCCTTTATATGACATTGAGTAACGTGTGTGACAATGCCACTGACTTCTAACACATAAGGCCAAAGCATTACCCATGATGCATGCTTAACTGGTTGTATGTTAAGCACGAGAAGGACAATGTAGAACAGCAAGTTCTTATCCAGATTCAGTTCATCAGATTAACCCCAAAGTACCTATTTTGGCTTACATGTCTCACTGATTCAAATAAACACAACTGGACTGATAAATGCAGTTGATTGAAAGGCATTTTTGTCAGGTACTGAAACAAGATGTGACACAGATTCTCTATTAGCCTTATAGATGTACCTGACATTGTTACCCACATTTAGGTAAGGAAATTGAGATTCAAAGGCTCAGCAAACTTCCCAGTATCAAAGAACTAGTCAATAGTCGAGTTGGGATTTTAAGGCAGGTTCATTCTGCTTCCACAGCCTCGGTTCTTTCTGCAGCTGCTTCCCTGTAGGTGCTCTGCTGCTCTTTATGTCTCCTGCTTAGCAGTTGCTAATCCCTCACAGACAGCCAACAGATTTTTCTGTAGTTCAGCCAGACTGATAGCTAGATCTGGGACAATGATTAGATTTCTCAGGGTACAATCCAGCATTTTAAAAAAATCAAGAGAATACTCCACCATTTTCAGAGGTCAATATTCTGGTTTGGCAACAGCTCAAAGATCCTCCCTCAGCTGAAGAGAATGCTTCCTGCGACATCTACCAGCGTGGTACTTACCCCTACCCAAGGCTATGACCACCGTGGCTGTTAGTCGCTTAGCAGGTGCACCAAGCCACTCCCAAAGGCTTGCACATGATTCTGAGCCTCTGTGAAGAAGTCACTGCATCTTTGCATTTGCTGAGATCCATGTGATGTGGTTGCTATCTTGTGTGTGTGTTGTCAACAGAAACCACCTAGGCAAGAGAGCCTGTTCACTCACTCTCACGGAAATGACCCTTTGGTAGGTTGGGTGGGCATCAGAGCTGCAGCTGCTGTTACAGACTCTGGTGTTTAGTGTGTGGCTGCTCATTTGTCCCTTTTACTCTCAAGACTCTTGGGGAGATTGCTTTGATGGTCGTCACACTGAGCCAGTTCAATGAGGGTTACTAAGTCCCCAAGAACACTTCATGCAAGATGATGTCACCACTGCTATTTAATATTTATCAAGGGCACCCAGAGCCCTTGGCACCACTCAGACAAGCAATGGCTCTAGTTCCCACAATGCTCCCCCCCTCACCTCCCACCCCTACTGCCAACCTGCTTCCTTCATTGCCACAAAGAATGTGACCCCATGGGACTGGACTTGCTAAGATTCTGTCATCACTGACTTTGCTAACCTTGGAGTTCAGTGCCCTGCAGGTATCCAGGGACTGTCTGCATGGTGTCGGGCTTCTGAAGCTAACTATCACAATTATGGATGTGACCTCAAAGCACAAAGCTCCCGCCACCTTAAATTAGTTCAAACAGGCCCCCACCAGCCAGCCCTTTGGGAATGTCACAGACCCTGGATTTCTTTGCCTGCTTCTGCCCTTGGCATTTGCAGTCTGAGTGCTCAGGTACACAGCTGTCTTCTGTTTGGGAAGAGTTGCACATCCAGAGCTAGCCTCTGTACCTACTCGTCTCCTTGCTCCCAGGTCGCCGCAAGCATTGTGTCCTTCAAGTTTGGGTGAAGTGTCATTGGGGCACTCCTTTTAAAGTTTGTTGGCCGACTTCCTTGATGCTCCCCACAAGCCGCCTTTCTGCCTCTGACACCTAAGGTGAACCCTGCTCTAATCACCTTCTCGGCTGCTCAGCTTCCTCCTGCTTTCAGCAGTTTCTTGCTTTTTAACAGCTTGTTTAAGGCCCCTCAAACAAGCTGTCGGCCTCCAAAGGAAGGATGGTGCTAGCAACAGTGTGCGGAGCTAAAAATAAACACCTTCTGCAGATAGGGACAGACACGCTGTACACACAGATTACCTGGCTACCCTCCAGACCTGATTGCATCGGAGGGCTAGTTGTTTCCTATTAGGGGATGGTGAAGTGTTTGCATAGGCAGCTCTGCAATGCACAGGTGCTGGAAGCCATTTTTAAACTGCCCATCAGTGGGGGCAGTGACAAGTAAACTCTATCGCTGGTGGAATGGGGAAGGGTGTCCAAACAGGCTCTTTTTGTCAACCGTCACAGCCAAGATATCCTATTCTTAAAATAACCACTAGAATGTGATTGATCTTAGGGGTTTTCTGATTTTCATAGTTAATGTCATTAGCTAACCTTTGCTAAGAAGCTTTAAAATCAGCAAATGCATTTTCTAAGCGTATCAATGGAGGTGAGTAAATAGATGTTACAATGTTTTCCATCAGGCACCTCTGAGTGATCCCTGCTCCCCCTGACTTCAGGGACTGGAATCCAACCAGAAAGCCACTGTAGATCAGATTTCAGTTCCTTTGGAATACAGCCATCTCCTATCTCCTCCGGGCGGTCCAGTTAGATGGTGACCAGGTGAAAAGGGACAAGTGATCCTCATTGTCCTTGCAGAGAGGGTCAGAGGGCCTGAGACATGGTTAGAACTGGTTCAAATCCAGCCCTTTCCACACTGATCTAGCCACATGCTGTACTATTCTGTAAATAGATCAGAGCTTATAGACTTCCAACGGGGGAGAGACCTGGACCTCATAAAGGGCTGATAAACAGACTGATACTGTACTTCCAAAACGTTACATAGCAGCAGAGGAAGTTCTGGGTGATGAAACTCCAACAAGTGGAAAGAAAGACAGTACCTGGCATCCAAGCTCCTAGGAAAATGGGCTGGCTTTCCTGCCTTTGCCTGATTTCATGCCTTCACTGAAATCTGCACCATGAAAATAGATTCATTCGGAAAATGGATTCATCGGTACTTTGGATTCTGATTCAACATTTCCTTGCTGTGGCCGTGTCACGATTGTGAAACAGCTAATACGGCAGTTAATTATAACACCGTGAGCTGCTCTAACCTTTCCAATGGTCTGTGTTTTCAGAGGCTGACTGCCCCTGCCCCCTTCTTCTTGCTTATGGGTTAGCACACCTCAGAACATGGCCAGCAAATGAAACCAGCCAAAATGGCAGGGGTGAGAGACCAAAGCTATCCCAGGAGCACAGCAAAGCATAACCACCTTGAACTCTTCTTGCTTTGCTGATCAGCTTGGTTTTCCTGGTGTCACCTCATGCCTGAAAAGAGCAGAATTTCCCTGGAATCTTAAAGAGAGCCAGAGCAGACATCTCATTAGTACTAAAAAAAGAATAGCAAAATGTCTCCTTTCATGTCATTGCATTTAGCACTTTGTCTATGGGGGATGAGGGTAGCAATAGCAACCAGCAGGCACCATCACAGGATTTACTACAGGCTCTCTTTATTGGTGTTCACAACAAGTCTATGACAACTTTGAAACTGGTACCACCCATTTTTCAAAAGAAGAAATGAGACTCAAAAAAGTTAAGTAGCATCTGTCCACCATCACATAGCTACTAGTTGAGATGCTTAAATGTAGGCTGTTTAATCCTCTCACCAAGCTGTGTAGAGTGGTGTGGACTTGTTTCCTCATTCCCCAAAGGTACAAGTGTCTTTTAAATAAGCCCTTGTATCAGATCATTTTCTTCAACTGGGCCCTGGGAGGATCCTTGCCTGAGATAATGCTCTCTGATAAGCTCTCCTATTCTAACTCCCTGCCTTTCAAGGAAGGACTGCAAGAACAAAGCTTTCAGTGACTACAAAACCTCCGTGACAGTTATCAGCAACCAAGCATTGCTTTCCCTAAAGTGGTAGGTTAGCCCACTGGGTTGACTCTCAGATCCAGTGCTTCACCTGCTCTAGTCAGGACATTGATTCCATGCTGAGAGACTCTGGACAGGGGAAAGGAGTAGATAGGGTGGGAAGCAATGGGTAGAGTCTACGTTACAAAGATCACATCCAGCCTTTTGAATGCCTGACAGTGAGGATGGCAGTGACTAGAGCTGCCTCAAACGAGGCAATAATACTACTGTTACCACGTTACAGACAAAGAAAACTAAATACTAGGTAGGAAACTCATTGGTATATGTTGTACCATGAGTTGGGGGAAGGAGGAGGTGGGGAAAAGTAGCAATCATGGTTTGCACAGTTTACGAATTACCCAAGTCCAACTATTCCTGCCAGGGCCTGTTTCAAACTCTAGCCCAAAACTGTCAGGAAAAACCATCCCGAAGATAGTGGGTATGGAGAGCATATGCAGACAGATCAATTCCCTTTATTCAACTGTTTTTCACTAAGGATTCAGCACTCAGGAGGTACTAAAAGGAATCTCACTGGCTCAGATACCATCCCTTCAAGCAAAGGCTTTGAATCTGGTCTATTACCAATGGGTTGTTTGAAAACCCTTAGCTCCCACAAACAGCCCCTGTATATTCTATCAATGTTCCTTGCTTTAAGAATTCTGCGAATCAGAAATCTAAAGTGCTTTCTTCTGTTCTGTCTCTGAAATAACTGCCTAGCCAACTCTTCCTATTTCATGCTTGGATAAAAGTATCACTAAGTAATGTAACTGGACGCTGCTTCATGATGCTAACCTATCCTGGACAGCAAAACACAGACGAGTTTTCCTAATAATTTTGGAGGGAAAATACTCTTCTGACTAACTGCATTTTATTAGCTTGAATTTTACTTCCTTTTCTTTTCATCTTTTGGGTCATCTTGCCCTGACTATTCAATCTGTAAAGATAAGGACAGAAGCTTATTAGTGTGACTCTTTTGTTCATCCTTCTTATGGTCCTCTTTGAACCTGTCCTGGACCTTGTGCTGTTCCTGGCGTGGCAGGTGAAGGAGCTAATGAATGGACTGCACATTCTGATTTGTTCCCTGCCCACCTTCTCTTGAAAGTCTCCAATTGACAGCAACCAACTTGATTAACTGTAGGACCTGATTCAATTAGAGCAGGGCCTCTCAGCTTTCTCTGGCTTGAGGATTGCATTTGCTTAGCATTGATTTTGAAAAACAATTCATCAGAAGAGCTTTAAATAAAATTTAATCCAGGAAGGCGACGGGATCTGAAGGTAAGTTCACAGTCTTTCAAGTCAGCCACTCTGGGCTGGAGTCAGATTCCTCTTCTTAACATCTATGAGACCTTAGATTATTCCTTAAGCTCTTGTTGTCTCACTTCTATTTATTCACAGAAAGGGAATATAAGGAATGCCACATCTCTTCTGCTATGTAATATTAATAATCGCCATTAAAATAAAGATTAAAAATATTTGCTTTTAGACTACTAAGATATGCTTGCTGGATTCAGAAGTCTGTAAAACTGCTCATTCCAAGATTCCTAGTAGTGCCTGACTTGGGGGGATCCTGCAAGAGAGTGGATATTCTCCACCATCCCAATCTCTCCACCACACACACACACACACATCCTTTTAGACATATCCCTTCCTTGTCCAATCAGCCAATCAACAAGACTTTATGTTTCAGTAGCAAGTAATGCTTGGTTGGATAGTTTTGAGAGTGCATTTCAAAAAAAGGTAAACGGAACCTACTCTTCCTTTCCTTGCGACAAGAAAACATTTTAAAGACCTTGTCTGAAATAATAAATCAGAAGATCAAACTTGCTTCTGATTAAATGCAAGCATCTCCAGGTAGGGGTTGGAATGAAGCATTTGCATTTAAATGGAAAGATTAATGACTAACACACAAAGCCAATACTTAATCACCATTCTTTAATACATATAATTTATATTTTTATACAGATCATCCACCTTAACTCAGCCATTGAAAATGATAGTAGTATTTTATAAAATAATTTTGGTGCCACCAGTCATGTGCTTCAGTTATAAATACTCCTGAGGCTGCAGGTCTCACACTGTGTCTTGGGAAAGAGCTAAATGTTGGTACAGTAATCTGGGTGTGAATATATATGAGAAGGTGTGAGTCTCACCTCACTATCTCAAGCTGAAAAGGAAGATTTCTTTAGAAATGGCTTTGTGAACAGGAATCATTTGCTTTCCTTCCTCTCAAACCTGGGGTAAGCTTGCTCCTCTGACTTCAATTTTAAAGTGGCAATAAACAAATAAATCTGACCCTTTTCCTGTAAATTCAGCGTTGAAAACACAAATAGATTTGACTCCAAATTGAAGTGAGAAGGAATGTCCTGAAAATTTCAATATCGCCCTGCCCCAACCCCAGTGATCCCTTCACTGATATATTCAAATCAATGGTGACATTGCATATAGCTCTAACTAGGAGTTCACACAATTTATCTTGTTTACTCCATATTGTTCTTTAAGATCACTGCCTCTCCCCTCAACATTTATTCCATAGCCAGGGAATACCACAGGGACACAGAGCATGCTCAGAAGATCTGGGATACCTTTCCCAAGGTGTGAATGGCAGAACCACCATGGGAGACAACTTGGTTCTGGGGAAGAGGCCCTGGATGAGAAGAAATTACCCCAGGCCCAGAACCCAATCTGCTCTCTTTCCTGTGGCTTTGGGCTCAGTGTTGAGCAAACATTGAAATTTGATTTACATTAACTGGAGAATTGTAATGAAATGACAAATTTGCATTGCATAACCTTTCTCAGGGGGACCAGCCAGTACCGACTCTGCAGTACAGACACTGCCAGATAATTCTGAGCCACCAGTCGGTTTTATGTCATCTCACATCTCTGATCATTTCCTCATTTCTGAAGGGCCTCATTCTCCTTCATTTCCCCCTACCACTCCAAACCCTGCATCTTTCCTTTTGCTCTCTCCCGACCCTTCTCCCAAGCACCCTTTGGCCAAAGCAGGAGGAAATTACATTGAATAAATAAGACAATGATAAAATACAGAAACCTGGAAAGAATGAAGAGTTACTAGATCTGGTTGGACCATTCTTTGCCCTTGAAGGCTCAAATTAATTCTGGAATTTGGCTTGCTGCTTAAAAATGACACCAACCCTCCAGATTGGCACCTCTGCTCTCCATGGATCACTTCTGATTACTGGCCTGTGGAATTTGTGCCATACCCTTTGCCATGAAGAGGACGCAGTAAAATACAGGGCAAATCCAAGTTTATTCAGAAAGGCATTCCAGCTGCCAATTCCCTGGGTTTGGAGTTTTGTTTTTTTTTTAGTTCCCACAATCCTTGACTGTATGGGACACAATTTTCTGGAAGGGTGATGGGGCTGAGTGGAGGTGGTGGTAGTGGTTAGGAAGCGAGAGGAATTCCTGCTGAGGAACTCTGAACTGGATCCCTGGAGGCAGACTGTGCTGGTAAGGAGAGGCGGGGAGGGAGTCTAGTTCAAAGGACACTGCAAAACTGCCACAGGATGCCAAGGCATCCTGAAGGGGAATTCTAACCATATTACACAACCTGTGTTGGAACAGACCTATTCAAAAGAAGCCGGCCTTCAATTAAGTAAATTAAAAATATACCCATTGATATTTATTTCCATTAATTCAATCTTTTTTGTTATTATTTTCTATGATACAGTTTTGTAGTTGTAGGGATTCCCACTTCCACTTCCCCTCCTCCTCCCCTATCCTTTCCTCCCACCATTTGCTCCCATATTATTACAATAGTATAGTATTTCAGTATATCCAAATCCAACATTCTGCTATTTCAGTGCATCAGGGCACTGTATGTACAAGACAAGGGTAGAAAGTCTAGTATCCTACTGTCAAGGCATATTTAACAGTTTCATTGGCAGTCCTCCTTTTATTTGGAGCAGAGCTGCATACTGCAACATATCTTTACTTGCCAGTCTAGTCTCCACTATACAGCTCATCTATGAGAATACACACACAGATATGTATATATACTTATCTACATATCTTTTGAGCTTGTATTTTGCATGAAGGCTGACTTACATCAGAAAACACATGACCTAATAACTCTTGCTTCTCAAAGATATGATTTTTTTTTTTTAACCTGGCTGGGAAGAAAAAAAAAAAAAGCAGCAGATACTAATGGGCACTCTGGTCTCAGCCGGTGGCAGCCTTCACTGTTGGCGTACGTAATGATCCCTGATGCATAATAGAAAGAGATGTGGCCCAGTGGCTAATGAAACCAGAGCACAGGAAGGAACACATAGATTTTAATTTATTGTCCCTCTGTTGCATTCAGATTCTTACCCAAAGACCTCTTAATTAGAGCCCCCTCAGGTGGGAATTACTCTGCCTTTTCAATAACAGGCGGATAATAGGAAAAAGGAAAACAATCTCTCTGTTTCTCACCAGCATTCCAATCACTAATCACCTTCCCCAAATTCAGCTCATGCTTCTGCCCGAGTTCATTTCATCTTCATCAGCATTGCCATTTCCTAGCTCATATTTCAAGGAGCAATTGGAAAGCAGATATTTAATCAGAAAAGTTTGGGATTCTTTTTTTTTTTTTTTTTCGGACATCCAATCCGTCTTTGGAGGTTGAGAGACAGACGAAATTGCTGTTGACGACAAAAACAGCTGAAGCTTGGTGTCCTTGAGAAAGGCTTCGGTGTGATGGCAAGTGCACCGGATTTTATAAGTGGCCACATTTGGTTCAAATCCTAACATCACTGCTTTCAGTGTCTGACCTTGGACGACTCACTTAATTCCCCAGGGCCTTAGTTTTCACATCTGCAAAACGGAGGTACTCTATTGTCTATTGTTAAGTTTGCTGCACATTAGTAAAATAATCCAAGTAGGTCTAAGAGATCTCTCTTGTGTGAATAAAATGACCATCCCATAAGAAAATGATGTGCACAAGCTTTCATCATCTAAAACTAATGCAAGTGGGCATAAACATAACTACACTGGATGAAACAGGTAACAACTCCACCCATGGCAACCACGATCAGGAATATAGTCAGACTCCAGGCAAGTTTCCAGCAATTCAAATAAGGCTCTCTCCCTACTTCATGTCTGTTTCTCCATAAATCCACATCACTTCTCCATCTTCATGTAGGCTCTACTTTCTAGCTCCAGGGTTCATGGTAAAACAAAATAAAACAAAAACAGATTCACCAAAGTCCTTATTCTCACTGTCACATGTTCAGTTACATGAAGTTGGGCTTCCTGATGATTTTATCTCAATTCCAAATTTAGAAGAAAGAGATTCTTCTGACTTGGTCAGCTTAGGTAGGCTGAAACATAAGCCCAGTCTAATTTGAAAGGGATTTGAAAGGGATTTGAAAGGGATGACAGGATGACTGGACAACTGGACGACTATGACAGACGATGGACAGACAGATAGACGAAGACGGACGAAGACGAGAAAGACTGGGGGGCACGAAGAAGGTGGAAAGGAGACGGGGAAAGCATGGAAAGAAGAATGGGAGGTAGGGTGGCAGAAATAGGGCTGGAGAAGCAGCAGAGGAAAGCTTAGACCAATGGGGACAGGAGCAGTGGAGATAAGGACTTAAACGCAACCGCCTTTGGCAGTGAGGGGTCTGGTTCCAACCTTCCCCGGACCCTCAAGAGCGTGCCTCATCGTTTTCAGTGTCGCCGCTGCTGGGCGGTGGTAGCAAGAGACAGACAGAAAGAATGTTCTGTCCACTGATTCACTCCCTCTGTAGTTACAAAGGCCAGAGCTATGCTGGTCCAAAGCCAGGAGCTTCTTTCCGATTTCCCACACATGGGTGCAGGGGGTCCAAGCACTTGGACTATCCTCTGCTGCTTTGCCAGGCACATTATCAGAGAGCAGGATCGTAAGTAGAGCTGCTGGGACCGGAACAGGCAACCATTTTGGATGCTGATGCTACAGATACAGGCTTAACCCACTACACTACAGTGCTGGCCCTCTCTCTTTAAGGGTGGTAACTTTAAGTTGCACTGCTGTAACTTAAAGCTTCTCAGTGGTCACTTACGTGGTAGGCATTTGAGAGTTATTGATTAACTGACTGATTGAATAGAGAACTGGTAAAACAACATTCTTTTCCTTCGATTATTTTTTTTTTCCTTCAGAGTCACAAAATGACTGCCAATGCTGCTGATTTCCTTAAAAAATGACACTAGACTACCAGGAAAGTAGTTGCCCCAAAACTCTCACTTGCATGTTAGCTAGGTCAATCCTGTCAGGCACAGAAGTCTCAGCTTTGCCACTACTTCCCAAGACAGCAATTTCCTGGGAACATGAGCTCAGGCAGAACACCTCTGTTTCCTTGTGATTTAGGATTTGTAAACTCTAGGCTGCTTTCATATAATTCCCAGCTTGAAGGTACTCCACTGCCCTTTCTTTTTTCATTGCCAATCTCCATGACAGGAGCAATCCGGTCTTCATGTTGAAGGTCACTTGCATCAACCCCTGTCTGTTTCCACTGACCTGTGAGTTCATGCTTCCTGCCTGAAGGCTGACCTAGAATCCTAATGAGTTGAATTCAGGCTGGACTTGTTTCTCTGGTAGATGCTTTGGCCATCTGCTGACCCTCCGCAGCTCAGATAAGAGTTTGCAACCCTGACAGTTTCAATAAGAGACATGGCTGTATCTGCCAACCTTACTATATTTCTCACATTCCCTTTCTTAAGTTTTATTTTTTTTTTTAACTGGAAACTCAGATATACAGCAAGGAAGAGAAACAGAGGAAGATCTTCTGTCCGATGATTCACTCCCCAAGTGGATGCGATGGCCAAGAGATGAGCCAATCAGAAGCCAGAAGCTTCTTCCCATGTGGGTGCAGGACCCCAACGTTTTGGGCCATCCTAGACTGCTTTCCCAGGCCATAAGCAGAGAGCTGAATGGGAGGCAGGCCTGCTGAGATTAGAACCAGCTCCCATATGGAATCATGGCCCATGCAAAGTGAAGATTTTTAGCCACTAGACTACCGCTCCGGGGCCCCACACTGGTTTTGTTTGGTTGTTTGGTTTTTGTTTTTGTTTTGCTTTGTTTTGTACTGTTTTACTTCCAAAACCAACAAGTAGCTACTTTTCCTTCCACATGACTAGAGCTTGCTGAACAATGTTTGTGGATTAAATGAGGTAATAAATGGATGAACAAGTGATTTTCAGAGGATTTAGAGATGGCTGAGCTCACAGTTAATGAAGAAATCGTAAGCATTTTGCCCAAAACTGATATGAGGGTCTTATTTGAGTTAGCTGCTGAGACAACAATTTTGAGTTCCTACAATTGGCAGTGACATAATCAATCATCACACAACCAACATTATGGTAATTAAAATATAATTATTGCAATAACTTATCACTGTTTGGAACAGTACCATATTTGCATAATGGCCTCTGCCTCAACATGGTGCCTTTAACTCGAGCTCCCTGCCCTACAAATCCCCAATTCTTATCTTACTCCTGCCTCTGGAACATACATGCCACGCCTATTAATACAGAGAGGGAGGAGAGAGCAGGAGATTGACAAGAGAGAAGCAAAGCTATCTTTTTCGACTAAGCCCTCGTCCTGTCTGTCTTCTTTCACACCTGCTCCTATGCCCACAAGGTGCTCTGATTCTCTACCTTGACAATGTGCAAGGGCTCTTCGTAACAGACCCTCATCTTTTCAGCCCTTTCAGTTAGAGTGGGAAAGCAATCACTTCTCCATTCCCTCAGTTCAGTTACCCACAGGTGAGTCTGTCTCTTAAAGATGTGACAGCTTTGGGGTATGGGAATGTGGTGAGGATGGGGGTAGGGGCAGGAATGTCAGCCTATGACCTGAAAGTATCAATTACAGGGAACTGTCAGGAAAACAGCACCAAATGGCTTGAATCATACCATTCCTGAGCTTCATGGTTAAGAAAAAAACTGTGGGCCTGACATCATGGCCTAAGGCTAAATCTTTGCTTTGCATATGTCAGGATCCCATATGGGTACTGGTTCATGTCCTGGCTGCTCCACTTCCCATTCAGCTCCATGTTTATGGCCTGGGAAAGCAGTGCAGGGTGGCCAAAAGCCTAGGGACCCTGCACCCATGTGGGAGACCCAGAAGCTCCTGGCTTAGGATTGGCTCAGCTCTAGCTGTTACAGCCACCTAGGGAGTGAACCAGAAGATGGAAGATCTTTCTTTCTGTGTCTCCTTCTCTCTGTAAACCTGCCTTTCCAAGAAAAATACACAAATCTTTTTAAAAATTCAAAGAAACTATTCTCTAACACACTAGGAAGTTTTGTAGAATGACAAGTATTAACAGCTAACATACTGAGCTCTTGTGTACCCTAAGTTTCAGTCATCATCCAAATGTGGTAAAATACATTCAAGAGATGGAAAAGTAAATGTTACAGGATTATGTCATTTGACCAAGATCACAGAGCAGGTGCATAAACGAACCAAGGGTCCTTAACCACTGTCGTCACACTGCCCCACAGATGGCTGATTCTCTGTGGATAATCATATCTTCCTTTTTAACAAAACAGGGAAGTAACACTGCAGGGTCTCAAGAAGGCTGCAAATATCAGGAAATGCAATTGTCGTCAAGAACTTCACATATAGGAAATGCTAAATCAACCCAGATTAAATTCAACACAGTTCTAGACAGTTAACAAGCCTTTATTAACCCCCTGCTGTGGCGGGTACCCAGCCGTGACTTGGGTTGAGAATAATGCTACTTAATTTATGAAAATGCTATTGTAATTATTCTGTTTCTTAAATTTAGTTGCCCTCCAGAATAAACTATAATTTATAATTAAATATAAATTATGTATCCCAGGTTGCTGCATTCTTTGAACACACCATGATGAGATGCTTAGTTGTAGCAGACATGACGCACAGAATCCACCCAGGTCATTCCTATCATCCTTCCGCTACAGTCGCTTCCTGCGCCACCAGCAGGTGCAGGTGACCTGCAGGCAGGATTAACTCTCTGCTCCATGGAGGACCAAACAAATTTGTCTTTTGTGAATTTGGAAATGAAAATCAGATTCTAGTCATCAGCTTTTGCATGTGACTGGCACGTGCGACATGAAACTGGCCCGAGTGAGGCGCCCTCATGCTGCTTGGGCAGAGGCTGAGGAGGTGGGGGCCTGGGCGGCCGACAGGGAGAAGAGCAACAGATCTGCAGAAGCAAAGGTGAGAAAGCAAGAAGCAACACAGAGCAGCAAGCTCGCTCTGATTCATCAGAGAGCTCGGAGGCACGGTGAGAAGTGTGGATGTGAAAGCAGAACTTCCAAGGGACCGACACAATGACTCCACTGGCTAATCATTTGCCTGCAAGCGCCAGCATCCCACGAGTGTCAGCTCCGGTCTCAGCTGCTCCTCTTTAGATAACAGTTCCCTGCTTATGACCTGGGAAAGCAGAGGAGGATGGCCCAAGTCCACGGGACCCTGCACTATCTCTCCCTCCCTCTGTAAATCTCTTTCCAATAAGTTTTTTTTTTAAAGCAAGCAGGAATTTTCAGGTGAACTTTACCAAGTAGTGCAGCTGATCCCTCTGAATAACACCTTATGCAGCAAATTTTGTTGAAAGAGGAAGAAAAAAAAGATTTTTCTTAATGAATTGTAAAAAAAGATACTGTGAGGGATGAAGGGAAGCCTTAGTTAACTATCTTTGCTACTCGGAGAGCAAGCCTTGATAGCTTTATCCCATGCTATTTAAAAGAATGCCCCAATACTGTTTCATTTCTCATGTGGCATCATTGTCAGGAACATGCTAGGTGTTGTTAACCACCACCATGACACATGGAAGCTTTTAGATTTGCCTCTTGATGCACTACACATAGGATCCAACGTATCAAAATGGTGTTCAGCCGACCACAACTGCCCAACCATGAGACCACTAACAAATTTCCTCACTGCTCTGTGCCCTTAGGAAAGATTAAAGGGTTCACATTGGTGTATCTTTTCAAATGGTGAGAGGATACGTCATTCTTTTAAATTTAATTAATTATGGACCATTTGAAAGACTGTCAATAAAACAAAGCAGTATATACTGGTAGGAAAAGAAATGAGATGAAAAAATATGCCTGTCCCATTATTCATTTGTATTGATCTAGATGTACAACCCTATGAATCACAATTTGACAAAAGGTTAAATATTAACAGAAGAGTCATTAATCTCACAAAAACAAATTAGCACAACAACGGTTCTCCTGGTTATCTGCTATATTGTAGGACCTGGAATCCACTGGGGAACCCTTCAGACTGGTGTTCTAGAACCTCTTTTTACAGATCCCAAAGAACTGGATTGGATTCTAAGATAACCTGCAAGAAGTTGTTTCTGTGGATTGCAAAGGTCTCATGATAAAGGAGAAAAAACCGCTCATGAAGCACCCACTGATCAAAACGCACAGGACTGTTAGGAAGGAATGCAAGCAACACGTGTATCGCATGGGGCTTGGCATAAATAAAACTTTTCAAATCACTTAAAAAGTATTTTAGACCCTACAATTTCTTTGGAGGATGGGGGAAAGTTTCTTGACCTTTTGTTGATTCCTCCAGTTTTTTATTTCCCTGTATGTTTCTTATGTTACCTTAATTTCACATTTTCTTTAGAAACTTTTATTTGTGTTTTGTTTTTTAAAGATTCATTTTCTTATAGGAAAGTCAGATTTACAGAAAGAAGATACAGAGAGAAAGATCTTCTGACCACTTGGCACACTCCCCAAGTGGCCGCAATGGCTGGAGCTGAGCTGATCAAAACCAGGAGACAGAAGCCTCTTCCAGGTATCCAATATGGGTGCAGGTTCCCAAGGCTTTGGGCCGTCCTCGACTGCTTTCCCAGGCCACAAGCAGAGAGCTGGATGGGAAGTGGGGTAGCCAGGACATGAACCGGCACCCATATGGGATCCTGGCCTATGCAAGGTGAGGACTTAGCCACTAGGTTATCGTGCCAGCCCACCTTCCTTCTTAATACTTTAAGACACAGTTCCATAGGCTCTTTATAAATATATCTTATCTGTGCTTCCTTACATTCCTCCTTCCAGTATCTTGTAAGCTATATATCAATTCACATGGTCCATGCAGCATCAATCCCTGCAACCACCAATGAACTATCCATCTGAAATTTGGAGAAACATGATTTAGGAGGAAGATGTGTTGGTCCTTAGAGAGCAAGGTTGAAGCCTAGAGCTGTTAACTCACTTACCAAAGTCCCTTAACCAATGTTCCTTTATAACTGGCAGCTCTAATGCTACCTTTTCAGGCTTCCCATCCTTTTACTACAGTTGGTTTACAAGTAAGGTGAACGTCAAGACTATGAATTTTTATAACAGCATCACAGTTTTGACAATCCTAAAGTATATTCAGTTCCCTCTAAGAATTAAATAAGAAGCAAAAAGTTAGAATTCAAATAAAACAGAATAAGGGTACTATACAAACTCGAGTGTCCAAGTTTATACTGAAGAGAGATATGAACATTTCTCATAAAACTTTTTTTACTGAGATCGCCAAACCCATTTGTCTGAAGAGGAGAGAGATAGCACTTGACCTTACCAACTCATGCAAAGCAGCCCTAATCAATCCGGAAAACACTTCCCAGTACAAATCTACCACATGTGTCAAAGATCCCTTGGAACGTATCTCACACCTTCCACAACAGCGTTGCCTATACCGACCACAGTCAGATACTCCAGTGGTAAGCGAACAAACAAGCCCAGCTCGACATTCAAAAGCTGTTAAGATCATCTCAAGAACTGCCGGGTGGTCTGAGTTACGGAACCACTTGTAGCAATGATCTGACTGTGTATTTTCATAGTACCTCTTGTAGCAATACCTGAGTGATTTGAAAACATTTTATTCAGCAACACAGAATCCTTGTGAAGTTAGTGTTGCCTCATCCATCATTTAAACAGCTCTTAAAAATCCCCTTTTTCCACAAAGTCTTCACAATGTAAGAGAATACAGTTTTCTTGGTTCTTGTTCTTCCTGGATGTGAAATGCACTTGTGGCTAATTGTTGTTGTTTTTTTTTTTCTTTTTCTCTTAAAAAAAAATACTTACAATGCAAAACATTTCCTGGTTGTTCTTCATATTCTGCAGCAGGTGTCCAAGTTTATTTTTATTACATCAAATCTGTAGCATCCTGAGGTCCCCAGAACAGGGAGCAAGTCAATAAGCAGCAAGTGATGGGGAAACATGGAACTCGGGTCAATTTGCAATGCAGCAGTCACCAGCTTTATTTATAAATCAAAACCAAAGAAGCTAAGGTAGCTTGAGCAGTAGTTAAACAGGATTCAAACCACTACAAAGGAAATTTTTAAAAAATTCTTTGAGGCCTTTCAGAGGAGTAAACCTATGCCATTTTCAAGTCCTATATTGGAGGAAAAAAAGATCCCCCTGCACAATCAGGGAGTTGTAATAGGTACATCCCAATCTCTAATTTATAGAGGCCCATTTCTGCTTGCTTCTTTTGCTTTCAGTAGCCCTGGCCAACTTCAAAGATTGATGAAATCTGAGAGTGGTATTAAATTTAACACCATTTCAAGATGCGCTTTAAGCTGAGTGTGGATGAGTTAGACAGGAAATGAAATAGAATGGAAGAGAAAGCTTCTACACAGGCAAATCTTGACCTCACCACAAATTGAAGTATCATTATTGCAATCCTCCCTAGAGATCTCGGGGGAGGTCTGTGCCACCCTAAGATCATGTCACCTTCCAAGTCTGCACGTGAACAAAGATCTTAGGGAGCAGGATGGATTATACATTTATGGAACATCCCATTAGAAGGAGAAAAACCTCCAAATCAGGGCATTTTTGAGAGATGGTTCCCTGTGTATCATGTATGGTATGTCTAGGCTATGCTAAACTCAGCACCAGTGGATCAGCATCTCAAAAGCTATTTTCCTCTGGGAGCCAGACCCATAGTAGTAGAAGGGACCACTTATGGAATTGGGGTAATGGTTTAATGATTCTTCACTCCACCTTTAGGCAAGTTACCAGAAATCTTACTGTACTGATTCCACCAGGAACCAAGATTTTAAGTTAGCAGCTAAACAAATCTCCATAAAATGAGAGGCTCAAAACAAGATTGAAAGAGATAAAATGTTTAGAAGCAGGGGATGATAATTCTCAATGCACAGAAATAAAAGTTCAAAAAGATGGTTGCTTTAATGGGCCAAAAATTAATGTCCAATATAAATTCATTTCTGTAAGCTTTTATATCTAGACACTGAATAAGGACATTAACACAAATAACCTTTTAGATTCCAAAATAATAGCACTATGATGGCAACAGAGGCTTCCTGAAGGGCATGCTAAAATTAATTTTTTTATGGAATGTAGTTGAAAATAAAGAGCTATGAACTCCTTAGGCCTGAGCTGGGACATTCAGCAGCACATGGGTTCAGTGGTTTGTATAACCTATTTAACTTGTGTTTTTATTTCTTCAACTGTGAAATGGGATTGTTGTACTTTATTTCCCATCGTTGTGAGGATTATGGATAATACAGGTAAAGCTTTCATTATGATACTGGACCCATGGCAACCTTTCCATAGCAGTGATGTTAATCACCGTCAGACCTTGAATCCCCAAATTATTCTTTCTTATTTCACAATGTATGAAACCAAATTTTTGGAAATAATCACAGACACAGGAAAGAATTCTCCAGATCAATGTGTTCTGCATCCCATGGACTCATTGTCAAACCCAGGCTTGATACTTTATCTTTTGAAAATGGGGAAAGAAGAGCATATTGTCATTTACATGGTGTGATTCAGTGAGTAATATTTGCAGCTAAATGCCAATGACATGACATCTGCACAATTTTTAGATTCTCTATATTGATTTCCCTTTAGCAAAACTAATAGTGAAAATTTGTAATGTTGGTTTTGTTCTTTTTTGAAATAGGCATTAATAGGCATTATTGCTCAATGTCTAAATGTTTCACAGATAGATTAGGATATTTTAAAGTCAAATTTGAGATTATGAATTTTTCCTTAATTTTCCTTGGTTTCATGTATATACATCTTTTACTGAGTCTTAGTGTAACAATACTGGTATCTTCAGTATTCTTCATAAAAACAGTTACACAAAGTTTTACACTGTAAAGAGTACATGGCTGTACTCTGTGTGCAAGGTCAGATCATGAAGATAATATTTATCATAATCATTCCTATTTTTCATCACAAAAGTGCAAGGTACATAATTCAATACCTATTTTCAGTTCTTGTGTTGATATCTCCAGTTATTTTGGTGACTGGGAGTGTCCCTGCCACTGATGTGGGAGAGCCAGATGATGCTCCTGGCTCCTGGCTGGCTATTGCAGCCATCTGGAGAGCAAACCAGTGAATGCAAGATTTTCTCTCCTTCCATAACTCTGCCTTTGACACAGACAAATCTTTAAAGAAACATCATGGAAAAGATGGTCTGAGTTTATATGTTTGGTAATTATGTATTCTCTTTTTCTACATTTTAATGTTAATTCTGTTTTTAATAGTCATAGTTCTTTTTTTTTTTCCACTATAAAGTTTCATAGGCACAAGGATTCCTTCCTCCACTTTCTAACACCTTCGCTCAGAGTCCCCCCACCCCAATACTATTGCAGTGGTATAGTTCTTCAGCAACAGTCACAAGTCCAACAATCAGCTATTTCAGTTCATCATGGCACTGTATTATTACAATAGCAAACACATGAAAACAACCCAGGTGCCCATCCAAAGAGGAGCGGTAAAGAAACTGTGGTACATCTACTCCACGGAATACTACTCAGCCATTTATTCTTTTTAAAACATCTCTCTATGGATTTTTACGTATGAATAATCTATGAATTATTTTATGGAAAATTTTCCTTTGCTCTAAACTTCTCAAGGCTACCTCAATTCAGGAAATTTTAACAAAAGTATTTTTTTTAAATTTCATAGAGCTCTGCTTTTCAGTTGCTTCAATGTAGTACTAAAAGTACAACAGCCAGAGTCAACACATGTTCCGCCCATTCAGATGCTACCTAAGGCACACACATCTCATATTTCAGTATCCAATCTGAAGTTTTAGTTCCACTCTCAACTCTAGATGGATACCAACGTGTACCCTAGAAAACAAGTAATGGTTAAATACTTGAGTGCTGATCATCCCCATGAGAGACCAGGATTGGGTTCTTGGCTCCTAGCTCCTGGTTTTGTCTTGCTTGCTATTGTAGGCATTTGAAGAGTTGACTGAAGATAGCACTTACTTGCTCACTCTCTGTCTCTCTCCCAATGTCTGGCAGCCTGCTTTTTATGATCACCTATCTCCATTCCCCTCTTCCTCTTCGCTCTAGACCTGCTTCTGCTGCATCTATCGTCCTTACCTTGGTCAACTTGAATCCTCCTCCCAGCACTACAATCGCCTCTCCTGAAAGGATGCTGCGGGTCAGTTTCAAGAGATCAGACAGATAAGAATGCTCTACATCCTTGTTATGAAATGTAGAGCCAGTACCCGACTCAGCTGCCACTGAACACAGGTCTGCTATGCATTTCAGTTGATTTCTTAGGCTCTTTTTGTTCCCCCGATTTCTGGGATGTCTACTGCTTTCTTCTGTTTGCTCTTATACAAGCTGAGCCTTGCTTATATTTGAACTTTAATGTATAGCTGATCGTCTTGTTTTATTCCACAATCATGCATGGTTTTGCTCAGTAATCTCACGGTATATGAACATTTAGGATGAGCCAAACATTTGGCTACCACCTATCTTGACTCAATAGTTTTAACAAACAGAGGTAGTGATTTGCTTTAATTTATCATAAAGTAGGGTTTCTGAGAAGAATGAATACAAATCAGGAAAAGTGAATATGGATTTGCTTGCAGGGTTAAGTCCATTTTTCAGAAATATAGAGGCAGTCCTTGAGTTTTAATGTTATTAAAACTATTTCGGAAGGCCACAGGTGTGAAATCCATAAAAAAATTAAGGACATATTTTTCATTATGCAGTGATATTTGCAATTGATCCCTGAGGCTTCCTTGTTGTCTCAACTCTATTTTCCACCTTAAAGCCCAGTGGAAGAAATCCTGTAAAGCACTTAGAGGCTGAGTCCAGCCCTGACGATCTGATTCGAAAAGGACCACAGCCAGGGCGCACCCTTTAGGCAGCGTTTGTGTTCCGGATGCTCTGCTCTTACTTGCAATGAGGGCAGACAGTTTCCTGCATTGGATTCTTTCTGTAATTCTTCACTGACTTGCAAAGAGAATGAATTACTTTATTAGAATTTAAAAAAAAAAATAGTTAACTTGGGGGAACGCAGATGTTTCTGTCCAGTCCACCATCACACAAAATCAGGAGACAACACAGACAGAAGTACATCGATAAAAGCACCTGATTAATTCCAAAGGTATAATTTTAAAACTTCTAATATGTTAGTGTGATGTCTTCCAAATTCAATTATTTACACGATGTAGAGGAACTAACTCTGAGAAATTAAGTGAATGCCACTAAGTTTCAATTCCCTGTGTGTCTAAGTTACAAGATGAACCTGCAGCAGGTGAAGCTGGTAGACGGCAGCTTCTGGAATTCAACTGTTGCTGTGTTTGTCCCAGGGATTTCTGAGCCTGTCCACGTTTGGGCTGACAGCACATGCTACAGCTTTTCTTGAACTCTACCAGCCTTGTTCGTCATCCTTCCAGAAGAACTGAAACCTACTTATTAAGAGATGAGGGCAAACAGAGGTAAACTAGAAACCTTTTCTATTTCTTTCTTTCCCCTAAGATGTACTTATTTGGAACATAGAGTAAAAAGACAAAGAGGGAGTAATGCCTCCCTCCTGTCCACAACAGCCAAAGTTGAGCCAGGAACTCCAGGTCTCCCATGGGAACAGCAGGAATACAAGCACCGGAGCCGTCATCTGATGCTTTCCCAGGTACATTCGAAGGAATTGGATCAGAAGCACGAGAGCTGGGACTTGCACCAGGCACTCTGATACAGCATGCCCAGATCCCAAGTGGTGACCCAATACACTCTGCCACAATGCCTGCTCCTGCTTATTTCTTTAAAAAGTACATTGCATTGTAATAACTGGATCTTGATAGGAATGATAATAATTTCCATTCTTATGATCAAGTGTTTATTAATTCTCATTTGGAAGCATAATTTATACATCCTCAAAGTCTTCAAAAAGCTCATTTAGAAAAAAAATTAAAAGAAATTAATTTTGGTGCACAGATTTTATAACCCATAGTTTTTAGGTAATATGCATTTTCAGTGACCTTTGATAAAGACCTTGAAAACATGGCTTTTAAATTGTTTTTGCAACAAAATAAACAAAAGCTTTCGATTGCATCTTTCATGAACTTTTTTGAGCCCTTGAGGGAGGGAAGGAGCAAGGGAGAAGGAGAATGAGAGGAAGAGGAGGTGCCCATGTGCGAGAGAGAGAGAGAAGGAAGAAGAGCAAGAGGGCCAGAACGCGCGAATGCTGTGTGTACTGTGTGTGTGTCTACAGAGACATACTGAACCAGAAATAACCATGCAGATACAGACATCCAGGGCTAGACTGCAACAAATAACAAACATGTTTTCATGGTTGACAACAAGAAGACAATCAGATCAGTCTGGGATAGCAGTGGCCGAAGTTTCAAAAGGGGGAATATCATTTACACATCCCCATGCCCTGAGAGACCTTCCTTCAACAGAAAGGGCCTTTAGGGAGAAGTCCTGTCACAGCACTGTGCTGTGCTGGGAACTCCCAGCTAGGACTCAAATAGAATTAAAGTGACCGGACAGGTCCAAACCGAGATGAGAAAAGCCAGTTAGGGACATCTCGGTGCTGTACGTGTAACTCTAGCTGACACGGCGCTGTGGCTGTTATCCCTCTTAGCCGACCCCTCTGTACTGTCCCACGGCTCCCCTTCATAGTTGCCACAAACCTGCCCCCATCTCCTGACACTTGCTTCGCTGCTTTCTCTGCTCGTCCCTGATGAGTGAGTGTGGCCATGCCAAGGCACCATGAGGGAGAGGTCACTTAATTTTTGTCTGTAAAGCCACATCTCCTGTGCTCCCCATAATTACCAATCAATTTTACATAAATAGCAAAATTAAGTCCCATTATTCTCATTTACCACAAAATTACTGGAATTAATTAAACATGGAAAAAGTGCCTCTGCCTGCCAAATCACTCCTGGTAATAGAAACATTCTGGAATTGCACGCAGCGAAGCTGCAAACTGAAGCCAGTGTCCAGGAAACCCCACGGAGGAGGGCAGCCTGGCCTTCCACTCCAGCGTTCTCTCCAGAGGTACGATTGGTGTCTGTTCTGAGTTGGGACAAACTCGGATCCCAGAAGAAAAGGCGAATTTTAAGATGCGCTATTCATCCTAAATCCATCACAGGAATCTCCTATTCACTAAGGAGCCCATGGGCTCTGCAGAAGTCACACCACAGAAGCACTCAAACGCAGGAAAGGCCACACGTTCAGCGAGGGACGCTGACGAAGCAGGGCGTGTTTGAACTTCACCATTTTTGGTGTTGGCTCAACTAAGAGAGTGTGGAACCTGTAAGTCTGAGGATGGTAAAATGATTTCATAAACTGCAGAAGATTCAAAACTAAGATCCAAATGTTCTTCAAGGATCATCTAGATTCTCTGGCATTGATTTACATCACACACACAAAAAATAGATACTATTCCTTAAACAAACCCCTCCCCAAGAGGATATGCCTTTTACTAATGATGCCTTTATACTAATAAGATCTTCATATCTTCCTTAATGAGGCTATTATTGCTCCTGAAAATTTATCTTGTGCTGAATTTTTGTCTTGGGATCCCTGAATTATGTTACCTCGTGTTGTTCCTGGGAAGCATGCAAGCATCCACCCAATTTTTTTGCTGTGAAAATGGCTCCTTCTGGCAAAGTGAAAGCAATTGGAACTCGCTTTAATTAGCTGCCTTCTGTAAATATGCCATTATTCTTCCAGCTCCATGCTGGCATTATATTTACAAAGGGAAAGATAGCAATAATTATTTTGGGTTGCAGTTAGTCAGTATTAGTTAATGTCTGCACGTAATTGAGAGGGAATTAAGGCAAGTGTAGATTAAGGATGAAGAGCAGAGGAGAAACGAGCCTCTGTGGGAACATAAACTTGACCTGTATCATTGGTATGGATTAGAAACTCGAGGTAGGGAAGCAACAAGTTCGCCACCTGCAACCCATTGGGCAAGCAGCACATGCATTCTGCCTGCCCATGTGGGAACTTTCCACATGCAGTTTTCCATTAAACAGGTTCATTTCTGGGCCACCTTCTCTCTGTGATTCAATATGCATTGGAGTTGTGTTAAGTCCCGTTGATCAGTGCAACCCAGAGCAGGGTGGTCCCCGGGTCTTGCTTGGCTGGGGAAATTGCCTTCCTTCCCAGTGTGGGAGTCTGAGAGAAGTGCGTATCTTTCCCCGACGGCACTCTAGGGCGATGCTCTTTTGGTTACAATGACTGTGTAGGGAGCAAGTCTCCTGCTTTTCTGGCCTCAGACACTTCCGTAGCTGTAAGTCACACCTACAGCCATCCTCCTGCCACAGGGAGGGCAGCTCTGCCCTTGGACCACCAGCCCCAGGGAAGTGAATGCGCAGCCACAGGCAAAGACTGAGGCAGGGGGACAAGAGCAGCAGTCGCGGTCAGGATGCCCAGCCAGGCCTCTGGCTCTGGACTCTGGGTCTTTCACAGACTGCCTTCATCAGACAGAAATTCTCACTAGGATAAAAAGCCAGCTTGGTGGACCAGAATCCACCATCTATATCCAAGGGTAGGGATCTTCTCTCTGCCAAGGGCCTTTGGGATAACGTCATTCACAGGCCACACAAAAGAATCAGCTTAACATGTTCCTGCTGTAGATGCACTGAATCTCAAGTCCTGCTTGCAGTTGCCATGGCAGAATCAGACCAAATGATCCGGGGTGATGTACGGGGGCGGGGTGTCTTATACAACCCCACACTCTCCACCCCCAGCAACGAGGTGCTTTTCAAATCCTGATGTTAAAGAGAAAGGCTGATGGATGAACTATAGGGAACTGGAACATACACCTAACTAGGATCTTTATCTCCAAAGGGGCAGGGGAAAAAGGAGCAGTGCAGAGTGATGCGGGGGTCGGGGTGTGTGGGGATGCAGGGGAGAGCATCAAGGGAAGGCTGGAGAGATCGACCCAGGGGCAGGCCTGCACTGACGTTGAGCCCCCTCCCTGCTGAGGCAGCAGGCGACTTTTGCTTCTGAGTGGAGAGAGAGAAAAGGATCCACAAAAACAAATTAAAAAAAAAAAATAGAGTAACTCTGGCAAGAGGAACATCTGCAAGCCCGCTGTCCCACCAAGATGGAAAAGCCCCGAGATGTTTTGCGAGTATGAGCTCCTCCTGGCAGTACGGAACATGTCCTTACCACCAAGCTAGACAGCACTGAGTTTGGTGGCTGCCCAGAGAGACGCTCCCAGGTGAAAATCCCACCTTAGAACTGCTCAGGGCAGAGAAGGGACCACTGAGAAGATGCTCTTGGAAGCAAGATGGCCAATGAATGAAGAGGCTGCCATGAAACCGACAAAGCTACCCCAGCACACGGAACATGAGGGCCACTGGGCTCCGTGAGGGTGCACGCCTGCCTGCCTGCTCCGGAGTTCACCACTTCCTGGCTCACACTCTGTGTGCCCGTAGAGAAACACAATTAAACCTCCCCGAGCTCCACTCCTTCTTCCATCCATAAAGCGGTGATGAAGAAAAATTCCTACCTAGGGATGTGGCAATGTTGTACAGGTTTGCTTACATCAGTCTGACACTGATGAGGGCGGAGTCAATGGCAGGTTCTACTGCTGTTCCTCGTCCCTGCCCTGTTCAGTCCGAGCTAACCAACCAGCACACGGAGAAAGAGCAGCAGTAAGACCATCTAGGTCATGGGGACCAGCTGGAACAGTGAATTTGTTGCTGTTTTAACTCTCTCGTTAGCTCTTATCTGCTCATGCTCTTCCTTCTACAAAGCCCCAGGTTATGGATTCATCCCCCAGATTTTTAAGGACAATCAATACACATTCCTGCATTCTGTTGTGACCCTGCAGATGAAACACGCTGACAGACTGAGCACGCTAAGTTTACGGCAACATTTCATAAGGAGTCGCTGGCGGTTTTGTCACTCTGTCATTAGTAGCCTTACAGCAGCAACAATACTGTCCCGCTCTTGAAGTGGAACAATCCAAAACAAAATCTAATCATCAAATGCAAATGGAAGAAGGAACTTCAATTTACCTCTTTCCCCCCAAAAAAGCTAAACTCCATTTTAGACAAAGTAAAAACGGATCTCCCTTTTTAATGTATGTAAATGCCACGAACATCTAAATGCAAATTTCATTTGTGTGTCTACAATACAGGTAGGGGGGAGGAGGAAAGGAAAGAATAAGAGAGGAAGAAAGGAGGGAAGGGAGGAAAAATTGATTTCTCCCATATTATGATCTCCAAGATATCATGCCTACTGTAATGTATATTCAAAACCTTACAGGTGCTCTGCCTCGGCTCCAGTTGATAACTCTGGAACAGGAGAAATTCCGCCATCTGCTGGCCACTCTCTAGAACTGCTCCGGAGTTGTGCAGTGAAGCAGCCCACACAACCCTTGGGGAAGATGCCTGCACAGTGGCTTGCGATCCACAGGGCACAAATGGCTTGTCCATGTTCGGGTTCTCTTGAAAGGCACAGCAAGAATTTCACTACCATGCTGTCGTGTGTGTGGTCTCTGTCCCTGGCCTCTCAGGACAGCAGCTGCCTTAGCCTTTGCCACTCTAGAAATCAGTGATAATTCTGCAAAGTGAGAAGGCATCACTGACTCTGCCCCATCTCTGGTCTCTGCTAGGGGCTCTGGCCACTGCAGGCTCCAGGTACTGTCTGCTGCTTTCCTTTTCCTTGAGACTTCAGCTCCATGGGAAAACAATGAGGCTTGCCAGGAAGAGGCAAGTTAAGTGCTGGGTCAAGCTGGGGGGGCGGGGGCTTGCAAAAGGCTCCACCTCTTCCCTCCAGGGCCCAGCTCAGACCACGCCCTCAACGGGGACCAATATCCATTTACACAGGAAGAAAGTGTCGAACACAGCATAGAAGGCCCTCAGCTCCCAGCAAGGGGGAGACACGAACAAACGCATGAGCCAAGTAGAAGCTGGCTCCTACTGAGCACACACTGCTCGCCGTGGTTCAGCACACACGCTTTCATGTATCAGTGTATTTAACTCTCAACAGTTCACTGAGGAAGATGCTGTTTTCCTTATTTTACAGGCAAGAAAATGAAGCTTAAGCAGCTTACACAGATTCGCATCCAGTTCACAGTGGACCAGGTGTTGAACCCAGGCTGCCGGGCTCCAGACACATCCTTTGACCTTTAGGTTCCATTTTAATAGTCACCATTGGTAGGCCACAGGATAGGAAGGTTGAAGTGATGAAGTCTTAGGACCACTGATACAGTAGTCCCCTTGTAATCACAGCAGCGGCCCCAGCTTGAAAGATAAAGGATGAGTCAACAGAAAGAACAGGAGAGCATGAATGAGAAGAACAAAAGGAGAAAAGGACAAAAGATTGACAGAGCTTGCCTCCCAACTGAACACTAGATAAGCCTAGCCCGACCATAGGTCCGCAGAGCCCCATGGGAAATGCCTTACAGGCTCAACTGCCAGGTCACGTGGCTATCTCTCAGGTTGAACCACTGCACAAAATATAGTGCTGAAAGACTAGCACCCTGCTCCTGGTGTGTGGCCACCTCCAGGCCCTGTGTTACAACAGGTAAACTCTTGACAATGATGCAGACCATGACCCTGCCTCACCCCGCGGTCACCGCACTCACCAGTAGCTGAACATGTCTCACTCCCCACCCTCATGGGGCTCACGCTCCTGCAGTGAGTTAGGGGAGGCAGCAGGCAAGCAGGTAGATTAAGGGTAACTGCTACATATTCTTGTGGAAATAAAGGAGATGCCCTGCTGGAAAACAGTGGGGGAAGGCTTAGCTTAGCTGGCTACAGCAAAGACACAACAGGAGGTGTTGGCCTGCCCCTCATTTCAAAGGATCTCAGATCTCCAGTGCTGTGGAGCCACCTGGGTGGGCACCCTGTGACTGACAGCCTCAGAGGGGGCCACAGATCATCAGCCAGTGTTTGTGCATTTCCACACCAGCCACCCACAAGACTCATGTTCTATGCTGCATGTCCAACTGGGGAAACATCATCATGGAAATCACTCGATTTAAGCTTCACTACATTCTGCATTGTTCTACACACATACTACCATTTTTTTTTTTTTTGCATTTTAACTTATTTTCATTTTATTTTAAGTCAGAAACAGCAATCTTTTATCAGCCTACTCTACTCACTCCCCACATGCCTACCACAAGCAGGTCTGGACCATGCTGAAGGCAGGGACTCGGTCTGCAGCGCCGGCTGCCTCCCGGAGTCTGTATCCGCAGGAAGTTAGCCTGGAAGCTGAGCAGGACATGAGGAGAGCAGCGAAGCCCTGCCTGCTGCGCCATAAAGATACTTAGAGGACAAACATCCGCTCTAAGGACTATGTGGAAAGGAAAAAGAGAGTTAGGAAGCAAGAGACCAGTTATATCCTAGTAGGAAGACAAGGTCACGGGCATTTCTGCAGGAGAAGGGGAAGTGAAGACATACAGAGCTGAAAAATACCAAGAAGTCTGATTTCTTGAGATACATCTGACAACAATGAATCTCTGAAAATACACGAAGCAAGCTCAACTTGCAGAGCACGCATCTTGGATGTATTCTGCTTTGGTGCTAGGCATTAAAACTGCACCCGCTTGCAGAACACACAAGTTCAGCTGGAATCCCCAACAACAGCCTTCATGACCTACCTGGCTGTGACAGGGGGGCACAGTTGGCCCAGGGATGGTCCCTTCTGACCACTTCAGCCACAGTGGAGCATGCCTCATCTTTTGTCTAGACTTCTAGAGCAACAAACCCAGTCTGATTCAAGAGTGACAGTCTGGATGGGGCCAGAGGCAAAGCAAGAGCCGGGTCATTTGGAGAGACCCTGTCTGTGTTGATAATATGAAATCACCTCTTCACCATCACGGAGGAGGAGTCGGAACTTCAGCAATGGTGGCTCAAATTTCTCACCACTTTTAGTTAACTCTAGTTGAAAACTGGAGCATACGCTGTTTTTTTTCACTTCCATGAACTTCCTAAAGGGAGAACTCAATTAATCTCTTTCCCCAGGTGCCAGAAACATCTAAAAACATTTCTGGTCCTCTCTAAGTGTGTGAGAAATGACTGGGTTGCCTAATTCCTACAGTTTGAATTACCTCTGGAAGTGATGCTGACTACCTCAAAGGTCACTGAGAACCCACCAGATTGAACACTTCACTCATCTCACCACCACATATCTACGGGGGGACCTACTAGGTGCTTGGCAGCCTAGAAGGTTCTCCAAGGACAGTCATGAATCACACAAACAGCCTGGCTCCTAAGGACTTTTCCAAGTGTTAGATCAAGGGTCAGCAAGATTTCTGCAAAGAGGGGTGGGGGGAGCTGCAGGACACAAGCAGTCTCTGAAGCATAAGAGTGTGTGTGTGTGTGTGTGTGTGTGAGAGAGAGAGAGAGAGAGAGAGAGAGAGAGAGAAAGAGCGAGCGTGCGCGTGCTTTGGGGTAGCAGGAGTTGTACATTTCCTTTTTATGCTTGCTTTTGTTTTTGCTCATTTTCACAGTATTGAAGGCTATATAACTGGTTATTGGGCCTCCTGGGGCCAGTGTTTTGATACAGTGGGTTAAGCTGCTACCTGCAATACTGGTATTCTTTATGAGTGCAGGTTCAAGTCCCAACTGCTGTTCTTCTGTTCCATATCAGTGCTCATTTTCTTGGAAAAGCAGCTGAGGATAATACGATACTTTGGCTGCTGCCACCCATAGGGAGACTGGATGGAGTTGCAGCCTGTTGGCTCTGGCTTAGCCCAGCCTGGGACCACTGCAGCCATCTGAGGAAGGAATCAACAGATGGCAGATCTTGCTCTCTCTCTCTTTCATTAAGTAAAATAAATCCTTAAAACCAAAAGAAGATACCCATGTCTCATATCAAAACCCATAGGTTCTATTCCCAGTTCTAACCTTTCACTAAATTTTCTTCCAACCCTACAGCCCTTGAGAAGTACTGACGATGGCTCCAGGGATGGGTCCCTGTCATCCACGTGGGAGATCCAGATTGAATTCCTTAGTGCTGGGGCTTTTGCCCTGCCGAGCCCTAGACATCACACTCATTTGAGAAGTGAAGCTATGGATGACAGTTCTCTTTATCTTTCTTTTTTCTTCAACAGACTAACAATAATAAATAAACAAAAAACTTACAAAAGGTTGTTTCTTCTCAAAACTTGGCCGCAGGTCAAATATGGTCCTTTGGCTATATTCTGCTAACCTCTGTGTAAGATTTAAGTAAACACCCCAACTTCTACACAAGTACATGTATGACATGCACGTTTAAGAGTGGGCTGCACCAGGGCCTAGTTTGGGAGGAGTCCAGGAAGACTTCCCGCAGGGGTGAATACCCAAGGTATGATGTGATGAAAGGCCAACGGGGCATCCTTAGTGGAACATGGGAGTGATGGGGAGAGTCTGCAAGGGGAGGGGCCGTAGGCAGAGGTTTGAGCAGCAGGGATGAGTGGGATCCCCTGTCACTCACAGCACGGATATAGGTGTTATTTTAAGGACCACAGAAGATTTTAAGAAGAGGAATGCCTGTATCTGATTGAAACAGAAAGAACTCTTTCAGCTGCTATGCAAGTCCTGCCTTGGGCAAGTAAGATATACAAAGGAGGAAGCCAGTTCATTATGGCCTCATGCTGTGCAGCTTAGTACTCCTACCCTGAAACACACTGAAGGATTAATCCCTAGTAAACTCAGAAAGCGGTCTTACTTGCCAACAGAGTTGTTGCATATGTAATTAGCTGCATACATAATGAGGCCACAAGTGAGTTTGGTGGATCTCTAATCCAACAAGACCTAGATCCTTGTAAGAGGACTACCCTGGGAAGGCAGAGGTACAAGAAAAGCCCCATGAGACAATGGAGTGAGTGGGAGGGGTTGGGTGAGTGCAAGCCAAAGGACACCAAAGATTGCTAGCAAAGTATCAGGAGTTAGGAAGAAGGAAGGAAAGATTTTCCTTTATGATGAAGTAGCAAGCCCTGTCTTTGAACTCGCAGTGTAAGCCACTATCTTCCTTGGAACGTCATCACAGTAGCCTAAGGAACAGGCCTCATAAAAGGTGCTAATGGTGGGGAGATGTGTACTAGAGAAGGAAAGGAATTCACTGATTTGGAAAACACATTTTAGGTACAATCAAAAGGACACTGTAATAGGTCAGACACCAGAAACAGAGAAGAAAATCGTCGGCGTTGATGCTGCACACTCAAGCACCAACCAGCACTGGCATCCTTTGGGAGGAGGACCTACTTAGAAGGAATGGAAGGGAAAGAATGAAAGAATAGAGCGGAGGAAAGTCAGTGAGAAAATGCAAGGAAGAAAAAGCAGGACTACCGTGTCTGGCTGAACTCTCCCCGGCATAGAGGTAGCCTGAAGGTGATGGACAGAAGGGACACAATGGTGGGGCTGGAAGATTGCAGACACAGCAAGGCTGCTATTCAGGGCATGAGGCTTAGATGTGGGGAGAGTAGGGGATGATGGAAACTTTCCCTCATTTAGAGCAGTTTCCACGGGTTTAAACAAGAGCAAGGCAGAAATGAAACTGACACACAGAGGTGGCAATACTTTGTGTGGGCAGAAACAGGTGACCACCAACATGCCCCCTCCAACAGTCCCTTGAGGGCACAGCTCTGCCCAGGTGTGTCCAGTGCAGGAGGGACAGCCCTCTTTCAGAGGGACCACACCATGGAAAGTATTAAAAAAATGGGTGAATGTTATTTTAACTGAATTTGTTTTCAATTTATACTCAGCTGTCTAGGGAAAAACCTTTTACGCTCACATCATTTGATTCCTTTTTTACTTCATGTCCATTATCCTCATAATGAGCTTTTAACGCATTAACGCAGCAGCCCTGTTTGCCAAAGAGTGATTCACGTTGGTCAAATCAATAAATAGCAAAAGCATAAAAATACGCCACACTGAGACACTGAACCAGAGCATAAATGGAAACCCTGAGCTCCTGATTCCATGAAAAACAGAGACTGCATTCTGTGATCTTCCAAAGCTGCAGTATCGGGGAGGGGGTGCATAGAAATTCCACCACATCCTACATTCTCTATCTTCAAGTGTCCACTGAAGCATTGCAAGTGAATCTGGGAGCCTACAGGAAGCCCCTCTATCTGCCAATGGCATCTTTTGGTGCATTCTTGGGCTCATGGAAAATATGCATTGGCATTTAAGCTCAGGAGTTAGAACAATGGATTATAGGTATTCCACACCAGTGTACCTGGGCTTGGTGCCAGCCTCTGGCTCTTAATTCAAGCTTCCTGTTAGTGTAAACCTTTCAAAGCAGCAGTGATGATGCAAATAATTGGGTCCTTTGGGTCAACCCTATGGGGTAACAAATTAAACCACTGCCCACAATGCCTGCATTCCTAAGAGTACTTCTTAGAGCCCTAGCTGCCCCACTGGAGATCCAGCTCCTTGCTAATGGGAAGGTGCCTGGGAAGGTGGTAGCAGAAGGCTCAAGTACATGAGTCCCTGTCACCCATATGGGAGATCTGGACTGAATTCCAGACTCCTGACTTTGGCCTGGCCTAACCCTGGTTGTTGTGGCTATTTCACAACTGAACCAGCAAATGAAAGATTTGTCTGTCTGTCTGTCTCTCTCTCTCTCTGCCTCTCAGATAAACAACCAAATCTTAAAAACAATTCATTCAGTTTGTGCCACCCACATAGGAGATCTGGATTTAGTTCCTGGCTTCTGGTCTCACCCTACTGAGCACCGGCTATTGCAGGAGTATATCAACAAATGGGAACTTGCTCCCTCTTTTTCTCTGCCTCACAATTTTTCTTTATTTGAAAAGAGGAAATTACGACCTTTTATATTGTTGCACTGGACCACCTTTTCCAAGCACAGGAACACACTTCTGACACACATTGGGTACAGGGTGAACCTACTAGGGGATTTGGTTGACCCAGAGACACTCTCACATCCAGCTTTGCCAGGAGCTTAGCCTAAATCAACCAAGATGTTCAACGTGATATGTGTGGGAAGGTCCCAAACCACAGTCCAAGGAACACTGCTTTTCTGAAGTTTAATCAGACATTACCAATGAATTCTTTGCTTCAGAAATTTCAGGCATTTCTACCTACTCATTATCTCGCCATTACTGCAAATACAGAGCATTCTAGTCTCTGCATTCTATATCTAGGAACTTATTTTTATTTAACTTGGTGTTCTTAAACTTTAAGAAAATAAATTTAGAAATTCAAAGTATTTTAGTTAAAATTCCACTTTGCACAGCCCAGCGCAGCAGCCTAGCAGCTAATGTCCTCACCTTGAACATGCCAGGATCCCACATGACTGCTGGTTCTAATCTTGGGAGCTCCACTTCCCATCCAGCTCCCTGCTTGTAGCCTGGGAAAGCAGTGGAGGATGGCCCAAAACCTTGGGACCCTGCACCCACGTGGGAGACCCGGAAGAGTTCCTTGCTCCTAGCTTCAGATCGGCTCAGCTCCAGCCATTGTGGCTGCTTGGGGAGTGAATCATCAAATGGCAGATCTTCCTCTCTGTCTCTCCTCCTCTCTGTATATCTGCCTTTCCAATAAAGATATATCTTGAAAATAAATTCTACTTTGCATTTTGCTGCATGCATGTGTGCATGCACAGACACACACACAGAGCCATCAGGTTATCATTCCAGGAAGACTCATCCTATTACAGTCTGAAATCAATTTTCAAATTCCTGCACCCTCCTAGATGCACTGTGCCATTAGTGGGCTTTTCTATTCCCCCCTTCACATGAGGACTTTCAGGATATATATTGGACCTCATGTGACATAGGACCTATGTTACTGCAAAAGACAAAAATCCACATCAAACTGGTCAACTGCATATTTACTGAAAGGAGTGAGTGAGTTTGGGGGAAACCCACAGCTCTGGGCATGCCAAAAAGCTATGTCTGAGATAGGACAGTAACAGGGCTTTAGGGACCCAAATTATCATATGAACCCCAGCCTCTCATCTTTTAGATACTTCTTCTGTTCATTTCTACCTGTTGTTTCTGTTCTATCAAATTACCAGTGTCCATAATTTGACATCGAGGGAATAGAAGTGATCATCCCCTTAAAAAAATCCAGGAAGAATTTCAGTTGGCTGAAATCATGATCCATACCTACCATGATGGGCCCAACAGACTCCTGCACCCATCCCTGGACTGTGATCGGCAGTCCCTACCTATTCAAACCACATAGTTGCAAGTTGGGGAGAAAGCCTGGGAAAGCCAGTAGAGAAGCAGCTATGTTTTGAGAAAGGGGTGTGTGTGTGTGTGTGGAATCTGTACCCCATGCACATCTGCAGGTGGAAAGGAGAGACTGCTGGTCCTGGGGCAGGAATCATGACCGTTTGCCCTCTTCCTTCTTCTTTTCCTTTGAAATCCGCCAAGGCACAGATACACCGTGCTGAACAGAGCATCTTGCAAGCGGAAGTGCTGCTCTGGAATTCTGTGTGTAACCTGTGTCCGTCTCTCCTGGGAGCAAGGCACATAGGACTAATGGCTTTAGTGAGTCCTGTCCCTTATCAGCGATTCTGCCCCTGTTCTGCTCGTTGTGCTGCTTATGTCTTTTATAAGCAGAGAGAAATTGTGTTATTCCAGGAGAAGTAAGATCTCTCGCTTCCTAAGAAATTTGCTTCTGTCCAGACAAAAGGGTTTTAAGTTTGCCAACCTCCCCTTTGTGGTCCTTCATTCAACGATGTAGTAATCAAGTGCTGATTATACAAATCAGTTAAAGATGTCTCACTCGTTAGGATCACATAACTAAATCTTTGGTGGGATCTCCATATGTATTTGCCTTTTCTGGTTAAGAATTTGGAATACAACCTGCCTAAAATGTTGACTTCCAACAAATCACAAACAACTCTCACAAAAACACACATCCTTCACTGTGTGATAAAACTTTGTTTTATAAAAGAGGGAAATGTTCCTCCTTCGATGTGGGAACTAAAATTAAAAGTTTGTGCAGATCCCCCTGCATACTTATATACATTCATCTAGCCAGCTATCAGTCAGCCAGTCTCTTGACATAGCTACCTACCTACCAATGAACTTGTGTTAGTCGGCCAGGCTTCCTTTGGCAGATTCCTATAATCAATGACACCCAAGGCTTGTGATCATTCAGCTGGAGACAGCAACTCCATGCCACGGAGCTTCCACTTGAGGAATCTGGAGGAATCCAGGCTCAGAGTTCCAAAGCTGCTGTGTCATCTTTTGGACTGAGCAAGAGTGGGGACACTCCAGAGCCAGAAACAGACTCATGACTCCAATGCTTATCAACATGCACTAGAAATCATTGCCTGAACGTTGCTGGAATGAAGATCATTTCCCAAGCCATCTTCTCTGCCCAGCCAATAAACCCCAACCACTTGAGCTGACCTCTGCTCACTGACTATAGGATGCTTCACTGCTCCCCACCCTCCTCATCAACCTGGCTGATTCCTACTGCTCGTAACATTTCATCAACTCTATCACTAGAAGCCGCTCATATTTGTGGCACAGAGTGTAAGGAACACTGGGCTCCTGTATGAAACACAACTCGTATGCATACCATGGCTCCTCCGAGCCCTCCTGCAGGCATGGTCAATTTTGTTTATTTTCAAATATTTATCTCTGGGAAGCAAGATTTTGGCACACCATATTCAACACCAATGAGATGTGTTCCATATCAAAGTGCCCAGGTTCATGTCTTGGCTCCACTCTCCACTTCAGCTTCCTGCTAATGCATACTGTGGGAGGTGGGGGGGGGGAGAGTGACAGCCCGTGTACTTGGGTCCCAGCCTCATGTGGGAAACTTGGACTGAGCCTCAGGTTCCTGTCTTTGGTTTGACCAACTCCAGCTGCTGTAGCTGTTTGGAGGAAATAACCAGCAGATGGTAGATCTGCTTCTGTCTGTCTCCATTTCTGTGCCTATGCTTTTTAAATGAATAATTTTTTAAGAGTTGTTTACTTTTATTTGGAGGGCAGAAGTTTACAGAGAAAAGGAGAGGCAGACCAAGATCTTCCATCTGCTGCTTCACTCCCCAAATGTTCATGGCAGCCAGAGAAGAACTGATCTAAAGCCAGGAGCTTCTTCTGGGTCTCTTATATGGGTGCAGGGGCCCAAGGAATCAGACTATCTTCTGCTGCTTTCCCAGGTCATAAAGCAACTGGAGTTGGTCAACTGGATCAGGAAACCAGGATATGAACCCATACGGCATGTCAGTGCTTCAAGGCAGAAGATAAACCAGTTGAACCATTGTGCTGGCCTATAAATAAAACTTTAAAACATGTAATTCCTGGATAATAAATATGACTCATTGTGTATACTCAGTCAGAACTCATGACTTATGTTTTACAAAATCTGTAGTTCTTTTCATATATTTGGAGGGTTGCCTTTTTGTTTTTAAGATTTATTTATTTGTATTTGAAACATTCACAGGTAGGAAAAACACACACTTATACACACAGAAAAGAGAGAAAGAGAGAAAGAGAGAGAGAGAGAAAGAGAGAGAGAGAATGAGAATCTTCACCCATTGGATCATCCCCCAAATTGCCACAATGGTTGGAGATGGGCCAGTCTGAAGTCAGGAGCTTCTTCTGGGTTTCCCACGTACTTGGATCATCCTCTGCTCCTTTCCCAGTCCATAAGCAGAGAGCTGAAGCAGCGGGGACACAAATTGGTGTCCATATGGGATGTCAGAGCTTCAGGTAGAGGACTAGCTTGCTGTGCCACTGTGCTTGCCCTAAGGGTTGTCATTTCTAAGATTAGCTCTATTTCTCCCCCCCCCATCCCAACAAGAACATCCCCAAAAGACAAATTCCAGTTCCCCAGGAGTCCATTTCTTATGTCTTGCGGATGAAAAACTAATACTCCACAACAAATGCTGAAGTGACTAACAAGCATGAAGGACTTGGAGGAGAGTACAGCCCTCCGCTGGGTAGCAGGCACCTGTCACAGGGAACACTGTGCCATGTAGAGAGGTGATGAGACATGACACTGCTCTGCAACAGAGCATCCTCACCAACTTGTACTCAAGTACTCAGGGAAGGTTTCTTAGAGGAGTCTCAATAGGAACGCTCCAAGAATGAGTTTGTGTCAATCAAATCAAGGGGGTGTAGACTAGAAGGAGAGGACAGTGGCTGAGTGATGAAGATGGGAGATAAGTTTCTAAGTAGAAAAACAATCTGCTAGAGCAAAACAGAGGGAACAAATGACTCAAAGACTGTGAGAAGAAAGATAAGCAGGTCTTGCTGGAAGCCCTCTGCAGATTATTTTATGGCTGAACTTGCAGCCATCCTCTAAAACATCTTCACGTGGGTTTTGCTCCCTCTCACTCACTGCCTGTGTTGGATGGACTGCCAGGGGAAGTACACGCTGGAAGTAAAGCAGGAGAGCTGCGGGGGGAGGGACAGAAATAAGGAATGAGAGGAGAGGAGGGGAGGGACAACACTGGGCTCCTTGAGCCATTCGCAGAACTGGTAACCCAGGAAAAGGAGGCGACCTGGAGGAAGAGGATGTACCCGGGAAAGCTGAGTTCATGAACTTGAAGGAACGTGTGTTGTCTACCTACCACACTGAGTCATTTGGTATGAAGACGTGACAACCTGAATGACCCTAGTAACAAGGGGTTGTCACTCAGGTCCATCCCCAGCCAGCTGTGGTTCTGCCCGTGTCTTCCCTGCTTAGGGTTCCAGCCTCTGTCCGGAATACTGTGTCACAGCAGAGGAAGACCTCTAACTGACATGCTTCTCCTTGACTCGCATTGCATTGATCAAGCAGGTTGCCTGCCTAATGTGAGTTAATGGGGCAGAGATGCATTAATCTGTTGGTGGCAGGGTCACTAGAACACAAAATAAGTATCAGAATGTGGGAGTCTTTGGAGAGGTGGCTAGAGCTCCATTGCCATCACTGACGCAGAACACTAGGTTCGCTCATTCCAGCTCGTGAAGCTGCACAAGAGGCAGGAGTTTGAGACGCTGCCTGGGAAGAGGCATACACATCTGGGTACAAGTCCCTTTCCTGGATTTAAGATCATTTGTCCGCCTAATGAGGAGTCAGACACAGAAACCTTTAAGAGCTTCCTGCAGCTTTAAGAGTCAGGAGCTCTGACCTTGATCCCATGGCCTGAATATCTGATGCTTCAACAGCAAGGATCTCTCCAGCTGCCACCTGTTTACATGGCAGGAGGGTTCCTGGGGCATGTGTGTTCTGCCAGTTCCTAATTCATCAGTGCTCTGCGACGGTCTCCTTGCTTACCTGTTCCTGCCTGCTATATCACATTAGGAATGAGTACCTTATGCTTGGCCCACTTTTTACCACAGCCCTGTGGGAAGGACTCCAGTAGCACTAGCTATGCCTTGTCAGTGCAGGTGACAGAAAGGAGGCCAGGAGCCATGCACTTGGACCCTCACCCTCCAGTCCCAACTTGTTCTGCTTCACTGCATCCACCTGCACCTTGACTGATTTAAGGACCATGGCTGCCATTGTCCTGTGCTTCTGACCCCTGATGTTCATCTGGTGAACAACGACGCATGAACGTTTCCAGGTGCCCAGGGCTGCACATCCTTTTCAAGATAGAATCAGCTGAAAATAAGGATTTCTTGCACCTGAAGCTAATGCCAACATGCCTACCTAATAAGAAGCCTATGTAATTAAAAACAAACATTTTGTACACATGCTCAAACTGTCATCTTAATACAGAAAACTTGTCACTTGAGAAGTCAAAGATGTACTAAACAGAAAAATAAATAAAATGCAGAGAAACAGACCTACAGAGAGGAGATAGTGCGAGGGCATCTTCTAAAAACTGCCCTGGCTCCGTCATCCTTGTTACTTAAAAATCTACCCTGTGGAATACAACTCGGTTTACCAGGTAAATTGTTTCATTAAGGAAATGGCATTGTGTTGAGTCCCCTGGGCCTGAGTAGATGTAAATGCGGAAGTACTTCCAACAGCAGCCACTTGTAACATCTATTCTACAGTTCCTCTCCAAAGAACGTGACTGTGCAACGCTCTACTTCCAAACACTGGGATGTGTCCGCAGGACTCAGCCATAGGCCTTTGTGATGGTGTTCCACGACCTCTGACTGCTAGGATTCTGGCAGAATCCAACACTCCCATGGAGTTTTGAGAAGGACTTGCTTCTAATCGACAGACTATGGCCTGTCTGTAGATGCTTTGCTTCCATCCTTACATCATACCTGTCTCTAACGCACATCATTCTGGCAGACCACCTACCTTGCTCACTTTGTGAGCTACCTGTACAAGAGGGCCATAGGTCAAGGGACAGAGAGTAGCCTCTCACCACCAGTAAGGAAAGTCAATCAGAGACATTAATGTCTACAAGGAAACTTAGTGGTTTTAAAGGGAATCTTTTCCCCAGGGGAGGTTTCTGATAAGAACTTAATCACAGCCCTTGTGAGTCCTAGAAAAGCCAAATGTCCAAATTCCTGAGTAATATAAACTATAGAATAATTTTTTAAAATCTCTTTGTTTTAAGTCACTAACATTGTGGTAATTTTTTCCATGAAAACAGAAAACTAATACAGATCCCAGAGTTGGCTGTTGACAAGACTTTTCATATAATTCACACTCATGAGGGCTGCGTGGGAGAAAACTGCCCTGCATCTTTCTAGCTCCTGACTACCATTTCATTCAAATGGCTGTACATTTGCCAGACCATGGGACGTTCATCACTGCAGCCTTGCCTGCTAAAACACTGATGCTGCTGTCATAATCTTGGTTCCTTTTATGAAGCATTCCAGTTGCTGTGAGTCTCTACAGTTCTTTGGTGCTTCAAGTTCTAAAACATAACCTCTAAATTTCATCGTGCACTTTGACGGCTTCGATGCAGAAAGTATCTGGAAAAGAATATTTTTTTTTCTCCCCTTCCCCTCTACCACATACTGTTGACCAGGATGGCTTTTAAATTCTATTGAGAGAAAAGCTGTTCCAATGTCCAAAAATAACAGGTCTAAAAGATATTAGTACAGAGTTCTTAGTGTTTCCTATGAAAAACAATGAAGGTTGAATCCATGTATATGACACATGGAAGTCAAAATAGTCCAGTGTCACCACAGACAGGGTTACTGGCAATGTAGTGGGGGCGGGGGGGTGGTTAACTCCCACACGGGAATATCATGGCTAATGACACCGACCTGGATGAACACTCTGCCGAGGATATAATCTGTGAGGTCCCCAAGGGATCAAAAAGCAAAGAGTGGGAGGTAGGAGGAGAGAGACAGAAGCATGATGGGCTGGTTGCAGAACTATGAAAGTTGAAAAAGTGCTTTGCAAACCCATCTGTACCCATATGTTCATATTATAACAAATATGGCCTTTTGCCTAATGCAAAACTTTAATCAAACAAAAATATCCATTTCCCTAAGTGTAATGTGAAGGAAAGTAACTTGTATAAAGTAGTGTTTTTTTTTTATTATTTAGTTATTTTTATTGGAAAGGCGGATGTAAAGAGAGAAGGAGATACGGACGGATATTCCATCCCTGGTTCACTCCCCAAGCAACCGTAACACCAGAGCTGATTTCATCCCAAGCCAGGAGCCAGGAGCTTCTTCCAAGTCTCCCAGGCGGATACAGGGTCCCAAGGCTTTGGGCCGCCCTCGACTGCTTTCTCAGGTCACAAGCAGGGAGCTGGATGGGAAGTGGGGCTGCTTGGGTTAGAACTGGTGCCCATATGTGACCTCAGCACATGCAAGGTGAGGACTTTAGCTGCTAGGCTACCACACCGGGCCCAGTGGTATATGTTTTACTGCAGACATGTTTGGGAATGACTTCACTAGAAGACATCATCAAGCACACCCATGGACAGGGACAAGAACTGGAAATGCATTGATGGAGACAGGCAATGCTGGTGACTACAACACCACAATGGGAGTTGCCACTGGTATGGACTGGTGCGTGTATGTGTCAAGCTATATCCATAAAACCAAACCTGGGTAAAAATTCTAAACACTTAAGTAATCACCTAGAAGCTGCATTCCTGGAGTAATGCAGTGTATAATGAAAACCCTGGGGTACGTGATTTGGAGTTGAGTTCAAGGCTTGAGACGGTACAACTGATGTCTGTGCTTGTATGAAAACCTGAGCAACCTAGGCGTGAACTTCCAGGGACTTTCCTGAGGTTTTCAATATACTTGCTTCTGCTGAGCCCCTTCTAGCAAAGACATTAGTGACTACACCATTGGCAACACTACGCCAACCAACAGTAGCCCTGCAAGTTTCTAACACACCATCCAGGCGTGATACCAACTCTCATGAAATATCCCAAACACTACGTTGGCAGGGAAGAGAATGAAGAGAATGAAGTCTCTTCCCAATTCAAATGACAGGCAGGGTGCAATGTTAGGTGTGAATTTGAGAGCAACGATGCAAACACATGGTCACCACATGCTACAGGGCTACAGAGTAACATCAGTCAGACCCACCTACAGTCCTGCCTCCTGTTCCCCAATGGCCACATCTACTTCACCTGCAGCGTTTCAAACCCTGGCATCACAATGAAAAGCCAGAGTCCAGAACTCAGAAAAAGGAAGGATGCCTAGTAAGAAAAAAAAAAATAACAACAAACAATACACGTGGATTTCAGAAGTTATGTACCAACGTGAATTTGTCTCTCAAAGTCATTGTCCACAACTTTTTGAAATACCCACTGCTTCAATGTTTAGTTCAAGGTCCTGTATGAAAAGCCTGTGAGTCCCATGGTCATTTAAGACAGCCTCAGTTGGCATCAGTATTCGCGCACAAAGGAGTCAGCATACCAGAAACCAAAGCTGAGCTGAGATCTGCCTTGTCCGACATTCCAAAATTCAACAACCCTCCATCAGTACCTTGCTGTGCTGCTGGAGAGCTGTGGGCTCTCACGGCAATTTTAACCTCTTGGTGTCAATGTCCTCTCCTCACTATGACATTTGGGAAATGTTGCTTTGAAATGCACCAACCTACTTGTTAAGAGAGGTCTTTAATAGTAAGATAATTGTGAGCACTTTTAAAGAGAGTCCTTTAATCATAAGATGATTGTGAGGAAAGAACAAAATTTCTGTAAATATTTTAATAGTAATTATAAAAATATAAGCTGGCGGCACTTAGACTATGAAAGATTTCTTGTTTTAAATAGGATCGGACCTCAGCACATGCAGAAAAGTGTCATCGTGTGGAATCCTTGATTTATTTCCTTCCTTTGTTTCCTTCTTCTCATGCAACTTGGAAAAAAATCACAAAGCCACTTCACTTTTATTTGCGTTATTTTCTTAGCTATCATATTCCTTATCTTATGTCTGAAGCAAGATTCAAGAGTTTGGGAAATCAACACTCCTCTTTCTGTTGAGTGGAAATCCATTACTGAAGAAATTTAGGTGAAATTTCTTTTTTCTGTTTGTTTGTTCCTAACCTTAGCTGTAAATTAACATGGTTTTCCACTTGGCTCTCCCCAGGAGCTGGCTTCCTGGGAAAAACAGCAGCTATTGAAAATAAGAACCAGGCTGGTGTAAAATGTGCATGCTTTTGCATTCCTGTTTCCTTTTGCACAAAAAGCATCAATTGGATGAAATAATAGCTATTCAATTGGTCATTCCCTTATGACTGCAAGCCATTTGGAGCTCAGTCACACTTAAGAAAGCCAATATCGACTATGTGTAGAAATATCTGGAATGAGATGCCTCACCGCTGACATCTTTCATTCATAATTACTGCAAAGTCTGCCTGCACAGACCTCATCAATGGCCAGTCAATATTCCCATTATAAGCTGGAGCCGGGTGAACGGCTGGGGCAGAAACACAAAGTAGACATATATTTGATGGGTATGGCAGACTCAGACATCAGAGTTGGCCAGAAAGGGTCTGATGAATCCTTAGGCTCAGGGGCAGGCATGGCTTGATGCTTTTCTGCAATCTGTATTCTGTGGGATCAGAAATTAAGTCTTTTCACAATGATACAACACATGGGAACAGCTTCTGTGAAGTTTAATTTTCTCTAAAAGAGTAAATCACTAGTCTCTCAGGAGATAACACTCCAAGCTTGTTGCAGTTAGTTGTGCATCATGGTGGCACAGTCTATCTTTTCAGACAGGAACACCCGGTGGAAAAAACAATCCAAATCAGAAAGTCTGGCCACGCCAAGGAAGATGTTACAAGAATAGGTATTGCTGTCAACAATGCAATCTATAACAGAGAAAAAAGGGTGACAAAGACAAGGGTTAGGAGAGTTGAACACTGGTTTGGCTCTTGATGGGTTGTTAGTGTCAGATTTCTCGCACTGTAATCCAATTTGGTAATTTTCTCTGTCAGCACGAAACCATTTTGAGTCTTCATTTGGACTCTCCCCCATAAGAACTATAAGTCACCATTGTTAAGTGTTATATACTTGGCACATACTACTGAGGGTGTTTCTTTTACATCACAACTTTGTAAAGATTTATCCATTACAAATAAGAAAGGACATCAGACTTCTAGGTTGTATGAGCAGTGGGCACTGAGTGTCTTTGAAAATCCTTTTAGAAGACTTTAGTCCTGGCCATGATGAATGCTGTTACCTGAATCTAATTTAGGCAATTTCCCTACCACTCTAGTATATTGACACAGAAATGAGTATTAATATTCCATTAATTTAGTGCCCTAACCCTTAATTCACACCAATCTGGGTCACCTCTTCTCTCTCCCTCTCTCTTCCCTTCTCACATATGTTTTGCTATTAAGATCTATTCTCCCTCTCTCCACAGGTCTTGGAGCAAGACTGTCTAATGCCTTGCAGCAGGCATGCTCAAGTGACTGAATTTCAGCCAAAGAAGCATCAGAGGAAGTCCACTGAGGGGAGCTACCAGGACAGCTTTGTGTGCTGGAAGATCTTCTGACCCAGGTCTTGGGTCCTTTGACATTTTCTCTCTCTCCTTTCAGGGAACAGCCATGACTCCTGAAACAGCAGGAGAATCCTACAATTGTGACGATGAGCATATATCCTAACAGGGGCAGAACAAGGAGATGGGAAAAGCACATGCTTAAAGACTGACTCCTGGCCTTCATCTTCCCAGGTGTGAGAAAAAGATGTCACGATTTTGTTAAGCCATGGAAATTAGGCTTTTTGCATATCCAACCAAGGACAACACCATTATTAGACAAACATAAAATATACCCTTGATATGATATTTATCCCTATATCACCAGCATCATTTACTGAGTACTTGATACTATGCAAGGAACTGGGTCAAATTTCACCACACAGGATCATTTACTCCTCACGGGAGATTTATGATACATGGATCATGACTTTGATAGGTGAGGAAAGTGAGCCTTTTATTAAGTAACCCATACTGGGTCAGGTCAGATTGCTAATACAGAGCAGTGTCTTCTAATCTGGCTCTATAGCCAAACGCATGAGCGCCTTGTTTCCCACCTGGACCGACTGTATAAAAGCACATATAGCAAGCATGGCTGGTATTTGAAAAGCACTATCACACGGACACTTAATACAGTAATGACTTTGATGGGCAAAATGAAGACAAATCTAATTTCTTCAGGAATTCCGTTTCAATAAATCACATATTTTTGCATTGTTCAAGATGAACAATTTTCAGTTCCTTTCTCTCTGTATCTTTAAACAACATGACAAAGTGTGAAAAAACACACCTCCAAGCTCTGTGCACATTCTGCACAACAAAAACAGAAGCATATTTGCCTGTCATCCTCCTTTCTGAGAGTGACACTTGGAGTTGCCAATATTCACATCGTGCAACTCTCCCTCCCTGGACCTCCTGTGACCATGTCAGGAGGGAGAAGGGTGTTAAAAAAAACATCACAGAAGGAGGAGGATGATTCAGATTAAGATATCAGCGTGACACTTAGAGGAGAGGAACTCTGATGAGACTGCAACTGCCTTGTCCTTCCTGCCTTGGCCCTCCCTCTCCCCCTGGGCTCTGCAGCTCAGGTAGAGCTGTGTCAGCTCGCTTCCTTCTCCGTAAGCTCATCTGCGATTTTCCCTTTGGAGATAAAATGTTTACCTTAAAATCATTTGGTATTTTAACAGAGATGATCTGACCTGTTTTTACTTTATTGCATGCACACACACACCCTTCCTTCACTCCGTCTTGACTCTGACTGCAATTTATGCATTTTATGCCTGGTTCAGATTTTAGCATGGCTAACATCTGGATCACCTCTCAGAATATACAAAGGATTTATTGCATGGCCTCTCCCTGCATTTCGGGTTTGTCTTGCTCACTAGAAATGCGTGTGGTGTCCAATGCAAACATTTAGGTACCAAAGCATTAGCTCAATAGTGGGACTTGCTCTCTCTGGTCAATTCATCCATCATGTTAATTCCAAATTACATCACCTCTAGGGCATCAAATAAGCCTAAGTTCTACCTTGAATCTTCTGATCATAATGACTTTTATCCTATTTTCTTTGAAATATCGTGCTATAAAATATTGATATCACACCCTTAGGATCCAGGGAGACTGGATCTGGGACATGCCCCTAACACACTGAAACTTACCAAAGACACTTATTCTAGTCCTTATATAAAATGGCAAAGTGCCCAGTGGTTAAACCACTACTTGAATACCTGCATCTTATATTAGAGTGCTTAGGTTTAAGGTCTGGCTATTCCACTTTGCAGCTTCCTGGGGGAGAAAGGAAACAGTGTGGGATGGGGTCGGGAGAGTGGTGATGGTTCAAGTAATTTGGTTTCTGCCTCCCTGCCACCAAGTTAGAGATATGGATTAAATGCTTGGCTCTCATCTTCAACCTGGACTGGTCTGGTTGTTACAGGTATGTGGGGAGTGAATCAGCAGATAGGAGTGTTCTCTCACTCTTTCCTTCCCTCCACTTCAAATAGATTAAAATTTAAAGATGTAGCATTTGCTATCACCTAAGCTTGTCCTGTATACCTCAAATCTCCTCTAGATTGCTTAGAAAGTTCATTAACATGCACATGTTATATAAAGAGTTCATCTTAGAGAATGATGACAAGAAAAAAAGCATGTGTCCATATTCAGGAAGAAATACAAGTATTCTTCTTCAAAGGCTTTGTTCTATCTTTGATCCCTGGTAGGTTGGCTACATGGACACAAAACCCTCAGTTGCAGAGCGCATGACTGTATTTGGACATTTGTAGGCACGTGCATGTGTTAATCTCTCTTGCATCCTCACTCAAGAAGCTCAGACTGCCAGTGTGTCTGTCAAATGCTAGGTTTGGCCCCATGAAACCTAAGAGGAAAAGAGATCCTCCCAGAGAGGAGAATATGCTGTTTAGAAAGAGTGTAGAATTTGTTATGTAAAAAAACATGATCATGACCGACAAAAGACTACTGGTCTGCTTACAAAAGCAGTATCTGACTTTTTAATTCAAATAATGGTTTCATGCTGCCTTGGAAAGGTTGTCTGTATTTTACATTGATATTATTACATGAATGTATGCATAGCTACCCAAACTATACCCACTTATATACCTAAATACATTAGTTTTAAGTGACAACATGCATGAAAAAATATGATTCATGCTTTCAACTTCCTGGATTAAAATGTAAAGTTCTGAGATGTATTTTGAACTTACACAACTTAAATCATATGTCATTAATAATCAAACTGAATAACACTTCCTGGTTTTTTTTTTTTGTTGTTGTTGTTGTTCTTTAGTTGTTTTGAGAAATTAGGAATTCATGGGACAGTATAAAAGGCTCAGTATTCAACCCCATTTCTAATTTGTCAACACTAATTTGGTAAGCAATCTTTATATATAGTCACTTTTAAATAATAAAGCCGAACATATTTTCTCTTTAAAAGAAAAATATCAGAAAATTACAGATATAATCCTATCTCCTTTCAGTTTCTTCCCTCTTTTCCAGAACCACTAAACATAGCTTTTGTATGTAGTCTTATAGTCCTTTCAAAAATGCCTTTACATCTATGTGTGTCTGCAGAAAATACATGGCATTGATTTTTTTTTCAAGTTCAGATTTTATTCAGAGCATTAAACTTCAAAGAGCTCTTTCAGAAAATTCATCTAAGTATCTCATTAGACACAGCAAATAGAACTGATGTAACTAATAATTATTAAGGAATTTTTTTCCTTAACGTTTAGCAAACTAAGAATAAAAGTAACATTTTCTTAACATGAAGATATAACAATAAGAGTCCTATAGAAAAACTATATTTAAAAAAGGATGTCTCTTAAAGTTAAGAGTAAGCACCTATAACATGCGCTGAGTAAATTCAGGCCAGTGTGGTAAGATATGAAAAGTAAGCAAAAGGCGTAAGGCTTGGGAAGGAAGAATTGATAACCATAATTCAAAGACAGTATGATTTTTATCTCCATGAAAACTCAAGAAGATCTAGAAGCCAAAATAGAACAAATAAAATAGTTTGGCAAGATTTCTGGCTGTAAGTAAAATAAATTAGAAACTTCTCTTTTTCACAAGCAGTTTAAGAAAATATGAATTTAAATCTTAATAAGCTTATCATAGAACTTGAAAAAATTTTTAAATAAATATAAATCATTTTAAAAGTCTGCAAAAGCCTAGCCAAATTTGAAATTGAAACTTGTGTTGCTGGAATTAGTTTTTATTTATATTTGTCATTTATGAGAAGTGGGGGGAGAGTGTGGAAGGAGAAGGAGGAGGAAAAAGGGAAATGAAATGAGAAGAAAGAGAAATCTCTCTATTGTTGCTTCACTCTCCAAATATCCCCAGTTGGCGCAGATGAGCCAGCTGACACTAGAATCTTACAATCCAACTACTTAAATTCAACTTCGAAGTCAACTTCTTAGAATCAACTACTTCAGTCACCACCTTCTGGCTGCTCGGGTCTGTATTAGCTGAAGTTAGAAACTAGATCCAGGAAATGAACGCCAGGAACTCCAGGGTGGATTATAGGCAAATCAACTACTATACCAAATGCCTCCTGCAGATCTTACTTCAACCTCTATTTATTAAGACAGTATATTGCTCATAGATAAACATCACAGATTCATATCAGAAGGCATCAAAAGATACTTGGAAACTCAGTATATGACAAGGATAACAATCATAATTTTAAAAGTAGAGTATTAAAAAGAGTATATAATAATTGTTTTTCTCTTAGGAATTTTTTTAAATGTATCAGCTACAAAAACCTACCAAAAATCCTTTATAAAGACTTAAATAAAAAAAAGTGAAGCCCAAGTGTTTTAGGAAAAATTAAATAGAATCTGACTTAAGATAGGAAAGAATTTCCTTGGACAACACAAGTATTGATCATTAGATTTACCACAAAAATTACAATGGAAAAGTAATTACAAACTATAAATAACTGCATTAATATGTATAACTATCACAGATTAATACTCACTGTATACAGATTTCCAATAAATTAGTGCAACTATTAAGGAAGACAGCATGGATATCACCCAGGAATCTGTAAATAGATTTGCCATATGAACCAACCATTCCATTCCTGGGAACTTACCCAAAAGAAATGAAATCAGCATATAGAAGAATTATTTATAACCAATGTTTATGGTAGCCCAAGCCATAATAGTTGGATGGAATCAACCCAGATGTCCATCAACTAGGAACTCGATAGAGGAAATACGGCATACATATATACATATGCAATGGAAGACTAGTCAGCTATAAGAAAGAATGAAGTCCTGTCCTTAGCAACAAAAATAAATGCAACTGGAGACCCTAATTCTTGGCAAAATAAGCTAATCACTAAAAGATATCATGTTTTCCCTGACTAATGGTAACCAATACACAAAGTACAATACTGTGATGTATAAGAGTGAAACTGACTTTTAGAGATGTGATTATTGTTAGCACTAGTATGTGTTCCGAGCGACATTGGTTTTCCTATTTGTTACTTGTTATTTAGTGGAAGGCTAGAGTAAATTGAAAGCATGCCATTGTGAAACTTAAAAGGCAAATTAAAAAAAAGAAACGAGCAGAGAGTGAGGAAAGAATGGAGTACACTCAAAAAGTATCAATGAGAATTGACTGAGGACACCTGAAAATGGATGCAGAAGGATTAGCTGAAGAGAAGCAGAGAGGGTGTGATCCTGGGATGTGGAGAAGGCCAAGGACAGACAGACACCTGTTGGCCTGCAGATGCGGGGAAGTGGCACAGACTGTGGAGAGGTGCTGCTGTGAACAGACAATCCACCTGCAGCCAAGTGGGGAGGGGAGAAAATGGGGAATGCAGGAAGTGAATCCAGCCATAGAATTAGGGACCCCACTGACTTTAATCCAATCATGAGCAGAAACAGAGTGGCAGAGCTTTATCAGATGGGATTTCATGGCCTAGACCTCCATCAGTGCCACAGCGGGTGCCATTTTGACTTCTATGATGAAGCTCCTAAGTGGCTGAACAGCAAGCTGCATATGCACTAAACTCTGTATACAACTCTTCCATTCCACAATCCCCTTCTTCCTTTTAGAGGAAGCAGTTGTCCTGTTTGATGTTTATCATTTCCGTGTAGGTTTACGTTTTAAAATTTTACTACATATATGTGAGTAAGAAGGATGCAGATCTTGACTGAGAATAAAGGGCATAGTATTTCCTGTGCATGTCATTCTGCATTTCTTTCCACTCAGCCTGAAGCTTAAGAGACTCTAGTTGGTGCTTTATCCCTGCTCAGCACTGTGCCATCCTCATCCTATTCAGGTTTTAAATTTTAATGATACCCTTGTTTTACAGATTTTTATTTGCTGCAATAAGCAATGCTGTACAGAGTTGGTTTTGTGTTTTTGTTTTTGTCCTACTTTTTGTGACAATTAGTAGTAGACTGGGTTAGATGGATATGTCCAGATGTAACACTAGACTTGCTGGTTTACAGGAAACCCCCAGCAACATTTGAATAAATATTGCCACATGCTTTCCAAAGTGGCTTGATCATTTTCTTCTACCACTGGTGTTCATTCGTATGTTCCAGGTATTTACATTGGTAAATACCTGGGGACACAATGACCAGTCAGTCACTCTAGGAACATTCTAGGATTTGTAACAGAAGGAATGTTAATGTATGTCACTGACTGGGCAGATGATGGTGAAGCTGAGAAACCAAAGATGATGAGACAGTATCCACAAGAGGTGAGCACTGGCAGTGCCAGGATTGGAGGGACAAACGAGACAATGTTGTGACCAGAGACCAGGACCTGGCACCCCTTCTGATCCTAAAACCAGAAGGCTGGAGGTGGGCATTGGTCACAGACTCCAGACGTTCATGGAATCACTCAGAGACCCTGCAGGAAGCAAGTGAAGAGAGAAGAAATGTCTGGCTTCTCCCCTCCTCTTTCCTGTCCTGTAACCTTCCCTAAATTGACCTGGAAGCTAACGAAGTTACTTATGGTAAGAACAGAAAGAGAAGGACTGATATGAAATCAAACACATGGTTTATTGGAAAAAATGTTGTGGGCTTGGTGCGATAGCGTAGCCAAGTCCTCGCCTTGAACATGCCAGGATTCCATAAGGACCTTGGTTCTGCTTCCCATCCAGCTCCCCGCTTGTGGCCTGGGAAAGTAATGGAGGACAGCCCAAAGCCTTGGGACCCTGCACCAGGAGATTCTTCCGGGTCTCCCACGTGGGTGCAGGGGCCCAAGGCTTTGGACCGTCCTCAACTGTTTTCCCAGGCCACAAGCAGGGAGCTGGATGGGAAGTGGAGCATTTGGGACATAAAACAGCACCCATGTGGGATTCTGGCATGTTCAAGGCAAGGACATTAGCTGCTAGGCTGCTGCGCTGAGCCCAAAAATAAATAAATCTTAAAAAAAAATTTTGTGCTGTGGTTTTTCATTTGCTTATTTGTGATTTTTTTTTGTCATTTTAGAGTTATTTTTGTTTACTAAGAATTATGGTCTATTTCCTTTTGACTGCCCTTCTCCATTTTTTTTCTGTTTACAACCATTGGGTGTTTTATGAGCATATTGATACTTCTTATTTTTTTATCTTAAAAAAAATTCCATGATACAGTTTTGTAATTATAGGGATTTCCTACTCCACTTCTGCTTTCTCCCTCCCCATTCCCCCCCATGCCCTATTTTCCTCCATGTTATGATGCAGTATAGTGCTTCAACAACAGTCACAAATCCAACATCCTGTTGTTTAAATGCATCATGGCTTTTTTGAGTATAGGCAACGGTAGAAAATCTAATATCATATGGTCAAAATATGCCAAATAGAAGACACAGAAATGTTTCCTGTGCGAGTATCCTTCAGATCCTTCATGGAAAATGCATATTATCAAAATACATTTAGGCATGGGTTTCAAAATTCTGGAACCAAAATATGTTGTTTCTTGTTTTCATTTTTCTATCCAAACTTTTTTAGTATCCTTATATAATCCTCCATACTCCTCTGTATCATTGAAAATTTTCATTTAACTTTTAAAAATTGCATCTTTCTAATAATTAGTAGCCATTAGTAATATAGATGGGACAATGATGGGTATCTAATTGTAAACCTTGAATTCAGGGGGCGGAGGGAGGGCAAAAACTATTGGAAAACTGACAAAAGACTGGAAAAGCTGCCTAATTTCCTCCGAAAGGAAAGTCATATTTTACCCACACTCTCCCCTATCCGTCTTCAAAATAATACACTTCTTTCATGTTCATCATCATCAACCATGTCAGCCTATTGAGACCTAGTCCTGGATGAATACTGCTTCAAAACACACTCAGCCATTTTCCAAAACATTGTCTGTCACTGTTGACCTTCCTCTGTCCGCCACAGTAAATCCCTCTCCTTGAGGAGCAGTTTCTCTGCTGCTCTTGAAGCTCCGAGCCATTAGCATTTATGCTGTTTCTCAGCTGGTCCTGGGCTCCTGCCTTGCTGCGTGGTGGCTTTGGTTTTTATTTGTTCTGTTTTTTTTTTTCCTTCCATTATTGATCACTGAAGCCTTCTGTGTACAAACCAGGGCGCAGGTTGTTTTTGTGTTTCATCACCCCACTGAATCTGTGTTTACTTTGTTATTCAAGATCAGTCATACAGAACTTGGGTGCGTCTTCAGGCATCCCCAGGCTCTTACCTCCCAACCCTCGCTCATCATCTCCTTGATGCAGAACACTCTTACCTCCAACCCTTATTTTTCCCAATTTTTTATTCCAGTAGGCCTACCTTCCTCTATCCTTTAACCTTTCCCACATCTGGAGAGTGGCTTCAGGTACTTATCCTGCTATCAAATTCAGCACATAATGTCATAATCACTCTCACCCACAGCATTTCTAGTTCCATTCCGCCAGGGAAAGCAGCAATAGCCATTCGTCACACACTAACTGTCAAGCACAGAGCCTGGCATACAGCAGACATTTAATAAATATTTCATGAATCAATGAAGGAAAATCAAGTCAGGCTAATGGTCTACCCAGGAAAATATCCCTTTCCTGATGAGGGGTACAGGGTATATCTGTGAAACCAAAAGCCATCTCAGTAGCTCTGCAACTCACTGCAGATAAATCTGCCAAGTATTTTCTCAACTTGTTGTAGAACTTCGGCTTTTCAAACAATTTGTCGAAGACTCTTTGAGATCACCAATTCCTTCCATAAGGTTATGTCAAAATGCACCAAGTCTGAGTCCTTTCACCAGTTTGAACATTCTACTTTCAAGCCTGAAGTCTTTAGATCTAGCGTATCTGCAAATGACAATTCTTTTACCTTCTTTATCTCACATCAAAGGAATATGAAATGTCTTTTTTTTTTTCATAGCACAGATGAGAAAGAACAATGGAAACCAGAGAGAACACGCACCACCGAAGTCATAGCCGTTCTCAGCAAATCCATCAGGCCTGGTTAACACCCTGCTCTGGCATTCCTGCGCTGCTGACGATCAGGGATTGTTGCCCCATTCTGTCAGCCTGTTAGAGATCGGCCTTGGCTTTAAAACAACAGCATGCGAATGGGAGTGCACCAAAAGGGGTTCTTATTAGATCTTTTCATACCAGTGCAGAAGAGCTCTTTCCTTCTCCCCAGCAGCTGGGAGCAATACCTTTTCAAATTATCACAAGATTTAATGGTCTCACCCAGTCTAAGAGCAAAGCAGAGTTAGCTTCACTGCAATAAAAAAAAGCAGGAACAAGAGCATCAACCAGATTATTATAATCCACCATAATTGAATTAATTTTAGCTTTGTTACCAATGCCTGAAGAAATATTCATGTATTTATGTGGGCTCAGGGTACATTTACATGTATTTCATATACTTTAATAATTTATATTTAAATAGGCATATCTTATACTTTTCAGAAAGAAGTTTATTTTGCATTTATTCTTGGTGGAATATAAGCTAGTTTTCTCCTGGAAAACTTGTCTTGATATTATTATAATAGATTAATATTTTTAAGGAAGCATTAACAAAAAATTATTATTTTGCTTAGCTTGAGGATAAAAATATCTTTGAGGTTTCTGTGGCTTAGTTTTATGTTTACAAATGTCTAAGTAAACCAGATATGCATTTGCGCTAACAAGCATTAGCAGACTCTTTCAAGGGGTCCATCAGTGCATGCCAACTGTTATGTTTTGATATCTTTATTTCTGGTTTAAGTACTGTTAATCCTTTACATCTTCTTTTTGAATGGACTTCACATTGTACTCTTTTTTTAAAGATTTATTTTTATTATTTTTTCATTGGAAAGGCGGATATACAGAGAGGAGAGACAGAGAGGAAGATCTTCCATCCGATGATTCACTCCCCAAGTGAGCCGCAACGGGCCGATACTATGCCGATCCGAAGCCAGGAGCCTCTTGCGGGTCTCCCACGCGGGTGCAGGGTCCCAAAGCTTTGGGCCGTCCTCGACTGCTTTCCCTGGCCACAGGCAGGGAGCTGGAAGGGAAGCGGGGCTGCCGGGATTAGAACCGGCGCCCATATGGGATCCCGGGCGTGCAAGGCGAGGACCTTTAACCACTTGCGCCACTGCGCCAGGCCCCACATTGTACTCTTAATCTGGGCTTATCGCCATGAATTTCAAGGAGATAATTTATATATAAAAAATGCCCCCAAAACACGTAGCTACTGCGTACATGTTTATCAGCAGAGGAGTATGTGATGAACATCAAACACCGTGCTTTTTAAGCTCAAGCTGGGTAGAGTGTACCAGGTTAATAACTCAAGGGTCATTTTCCCTCCTAAACCAAAGTCCTATCTACGGAATTATTCAGAGAATAGTATGATTTGGGGTGATGACAGGCAATAGAAATTGTTGACCCAAGTGTTTACAGACTCTAAATCATATTAGTTATCTCCCTAACCCTGTCTTCCCAAAGATCATTTCCTTTTCCTTACACCTGTGAGATGCAAGTATCTCCTCTAAAACACAGGTAGACGACGCAGTCTTCCGGAATTGTCTATTGTGTGTTCCAGTAAAAATGATTTTCGGCCTGTTTTCTAAGGTTTTTACTAGGACAGTTTTGAGATCAGATAGCTTTTGAAAAGTCAGAAGCAGAACAACAAAATAAGCAATGCAAAGTTAGCATGCAAGTTCTGCATCACAGGGTTCCTTAATTTAATCCCCTGCACCACCAATTCCAAACTCTGGGGCCCTGAGAATGTCAGCCAACCTCTCTGTGTCTCAGCTTCCACATGGGATGGCAGTAGCATCTGTCATTTTGACTGAGGACTGTTGGGATGAAGCCTTTTAAACATCCACATGAACTTTTGTGCCCAACACAACACAACATCTCAAATAGTAACTGCTTCTGCCTCTCTTATCATCATTAACTTTGTTCTCCTCCAGGCAGGCTTCATTGTGATAAAGAAAACACATAACAAACAAAAACACAGACCTGGCTAATAGAAACAGAATAGGAATTTATTGAAATGATGTTAGGGAAACTGAGAATCATGGGGAAGGTCTGGAGAACTTGGCTCTAAGCAAAGACACAGGTGGGTAAGAATCAAATTATGCCACCTGCTTGGGACACAAAGAACGCCAACCGCCTTGAATTCCTAGGCTGCCTATCTGGACTACGTCACTCCCTTTGGATTCTGGGTGCCATCCCTGCCAGCTGGTTTTACTCTAGAAAATGGGCTGCTGCTGCCAGCAAAGAATTTTCTGTGTTCAGCATTTTTATGACTTTTATAAACCTCTTACATGGATGGATGCTACTATCCTCCTCGGATACAAGATGACCAAGTAATTTATGACTAAACTTCACAATTTCCTCGATTGCTCCTATACAACCTGAACCGTGAATGGCTCTTGGGGTCAAAACTTAGCCTAACTGCTCTGATGAAGAGCCATGGCATTTACTGATGACCAGGAAACACCAGGATACCCAAGGATCTCCAACTCAAGAAAGAAATGGGAAAAAAAGTTTTAAACTTTCATTTAATGTACTGGTGCTTTAAGAGAGAGGCATTAAATCAGCAATCTCATAGAAACTCCCCTTCCCCTAATGAAACCAGAGACACATTTGGGGGCTTAGTAGGCATTTCATGTTTCTGCCTTTTATTTTCACCCTTTCTGGAACCACAATTAAATATGCCTCCAAAGCTACACTTCTAAGGCAGTGAGTACATTTCTTCACTTGTCTATTCAGAAGAGAATGGCCAACTTTACCTAGCATCTATGCTGAGTTCTACAATTCCAGTGACTGTCACCAGCTTTCTTCACTGAAAATAATCAATAGCTTTAACAGAAAGAAAGGGGGAGGTGGTTATAGCGACATATTTTGATGGATTTTGACAGTGTGTCCCTGAGTGGCTGTCCCTGTCAGTTTCTGCTCTTTGATTCTTTTTTTTTTTTTCTAACCAGGATCCATGAGGAAATTTTTATATTTAATGTAGAAACTCCCAGATGGAAAGGGTAAAGGAGACTCAGAACTTGCCTGTTTCTGGTCCTCTAGTGTCTTATATATTTTAACTCTTTATTTTAACCCACTGTGTTTTCAACAGCATTATCATATTTGGGAAAATTCATTGAGTGCACCATTCACTCTTTGCTACCTGTTTTCTTAGCACTGAATCAAGTGCTTGGATAGACAACTACGTCCACCTACTTTTCTGTTCTTGGTTCTTTTATGTGATCTCAAGCAACTTTAAAAGTATATTGATAGATACTGTGAAATACAGGAATCCTGTGTTCACAATACTGAATTAAAAGCAAATGGCATTTTCATTCTAATGAATTACACATATCCAAAATTCCCTCGATTATGCTGCCAGAATCAGCACACACATTCATCATTAGAACCCATTACTATATAAGAAAAGACTTTTCTTTTTACAGAACAAAATGAAAGGAACATTAGCAACTTGTCCACACCTAAACTACCCTCTCTCCACACAGCAGAAAATAACTTATTGTGCTAAATAATGTGAAGTATGACTTTGTTAATAGGTAATTAAAATGTGCAGCCAATGGACCTCCTGAGACTTTAATCCAAAGCTGCATGATGTCGTTTAAATGACTCCTTCAGCAGGCAGTTGCCAACAAAGGGGGATGCTTTTGAAACTCGCCTTGGGGCCAGGGAGAAGCTAAAGAACAGTGACTAGACTCTGCATTGGGAGAGCATGGATCCTAAATGACACAGAGGGATCCTTAAACCATAAGCAGGACTTCTGGCACTCTGAACCATACCCCTGGGTTCAAATCAATTGAAAAAATCAAGATGAGCAAAGAATACGAAGTGGCATCCCAACACCATGGTCACCAGCTCCAGTGTCTGCGTGAGGATTACTGCCCAACTGAGTTGATGGAGAACCTCAGCTTCCTTGCTTAACATCTCCTGATAACTTGCCTGACATCTGAGAGTTTCTTAAAATATTCTTAAACCTTTGGCATCCCTTCCTACTCTGGGCCTCATGAATAAAACATTTATCCAGTCAGCAGCTTTGGCAGAGAGGAACAGCCAGGTGCCATCTATCAATGTCAAGAGCTACCTAGTGCTTGCAGATCCTTTAATAACTGCATTTAGATGCTGGTGCTGGTGAGCAGTCAAAGGTAGGGCTAGCAACTGGTCTGGCTTAGAGTATTCATTTTCTAGCCTGTAAGTGACCACTACTCCCTTGGGGTTCACTTGTTCTGGGTCTCCCCATTTGCAACCTGTCTCAGTTTGCTGGAATGATTCTAACAAAGCACCACACAGTGGGTGGCTTCAACAACACAAATGTGCTCACAGTCCTGAGGACTCCAGGTCTGAGATCTAGTGCTAACAGGATTGGCTCATTCCTAGCGTCATGAGAGAGATCAGATTCAAGGGGGCTTGCTGGCAACTTTTAGCCTTCCATGGCTTCTAGCAGCATTGTTCAATGATCACCTTCATCTTCACATGCCATTCCTTCTCCCCACTCCCATGCGAGTATGGCACTTTCTCCTAGTAAGGATGCACTACACTGGTATGAACTCAGTTTTACTAGTGAAATCTGTAATAACTTGGTTACATTCAGAAGTAATAGCAGCTAGGACTTCAACAAATTTTTGGAGGATTTTGTTTTAGGTAACTGTATGCCTTCTACCTATTGATTTCATGAGGATCAAACAAACCTACTCACAAAAGACCAATTAGGAACCAAAATAGAATCTGAACTTCATAAGTAATATGATGCACTTTCCTTGATAATCACATGTTATGCTGGCTTGCAAGGCAATTAATAAGTAATGAAACATTTTCAGAAAGCACAAATTAGTGCTATTGGCATTTTATGAGTATGAAATTATTCTAAATGATTCCACATTAACAACGAAGGAAAAGGAAATTAAACACAAATTCTCTCACATCTCATGTCAAGCTTCATGGTTGAATATACAGAAGATATCGTTTCTTCTCAAATTTATACAAGAGAATTACTAATAAATACAAAAGTTTCCAGGGTTGAGTGTTGGCATGGGAAAAGAGGAAGCACTAATTTTGATGTAAAGTTATAGAATTTATACCTATTTGCTTTGAATCCTATTAATGATGCATCTGGAACATGTATCTGATTGCCAATTCTGTCTTGAATCACCATTGGCGGGGCCACCAACTGGTAAACACCCTGGAGCCTGTGCAGACTGCCCCCGCTCCCTCCACCATTTTACCCAGGGCACTACCCGCCGTAAGCAGTGAGAACACTTTTTTGTGGTAGTTTTTATAATATTCTATGGAGAAAATACTTATCACCTTAAATATATTTGTTTTTAGTATCACAAAACATTGTTTCTGAGAGTTACTTGATTAGGTCTCTCCGACTGAAAATCTTACCCGATACAGACAATAAATCAACCTTAAATACTCAATGGACATGAATGCTTATTGGAGGCACACAATGTAGAAAGTTATAGAAGTCATTCATTACCAAGATACTCAGCCTTTCTATTTGCATGCTTTTTTACTTAGATTCAGATTATGCATGTGGGAAACTTAAAAAAAAATTAGAATGATCTTCACTGAATGCCTGGAGACTGTTTTCTTCCTCACTTCGGTTTTCCTTTTCAGGAAACAACTCTGATAACTGAGGACTTCCCTCCAAAGGGCCTTTCAGCTTGTGCTGTCTCCAACATTGTGACATTTTTATGCACCTATTTGAATGCACCATTAGCTTTATAACCACACAATTTCCTCAGAAAGCAATGGTTACAGCCCAGCTCTTGGAGCACAGTCATTAGAAGAAAAAAAAAAAAAGAGAGAGAGAGATTTAATTGCTTAGTCCATTTTCCAAGGATCAACCTCCTATTTGTCCATGAGAGCTGGGTGTAGTGGGTTTTGATGTTTTGATTCTGACACAACTTGTATATGGCCCATCCTTCTCTGGGAGCTGCAATTCAGGTTTTTGGAGACTAGAAAGAAGTTCTAAATGGAGGCTGTTAGCCAGCAGCATTGCAATGCACATAACACAATGGAACCATGACCACCCTCAGAAGACAGCCTACGAAGCAACTTTGAACCTCTGATTGAAAACCTAGTGCTGAGCCCCAGGAAGATGAATTCAGCCAAGCTGGGCACTCCAAGGTCTACTCAAATACCAGAAAATGCTGCAGAAATACCATCACTAAAAGCCACTCCAGAAAGGTCTAAACTAAGAAATTTTGCAGAAGTAATGACCAAAAAGACATACCAAAGACACCACAGCTCATCATTAACTAACCACAATCAGAGCATACCAGGTCCCTGAAAGACAAAAAATAAAAAGCAAAATATATTCTTTTCAGCTTTTCCCAGCTTCATCCCAAGACCAAGAGAAACAGGCCTATTGTTACAGTGGAGTAAATACAGTCTAGGAATTGGGAGAATGCCCAGACACCAGGAATGGCAAGCATTAAAGGACTACCAGTCTGTCCATCACCACCTGCTCCAAAGCCCTCCGAGCCCTGCACCTGTGGAGGGGCCAGAGGAGAAACTCTTTTCCCACCTGGGTGACTTAGCTCCTTCTCTTCCCTGTGCCCTAGTCACTGTTTTTAAGATTTTTTTTCCAATCCTGATCCTTCCTAGGCATCAGATTTCAAGTCAAATGACAGCATCTTGAAAGGGCCTTTCCTCACCACCCTATCCACAAAGCTTAACTTTATTGCTGCCAGCATCCCAGCGATCCTGCTCTTAATCCACGTGGATCCCTATATACACATAAAATTAGTTTTAATGTTTTCATGACTCTTGAGTTTATATGAATGAAGTTCAACATCTTTTTTCCTGCCCGACAATGGGTTTCTTACTTTTTATTTGCTGAACAATGTGGAGCAATTAAGCCTTTAATTATAATGTAAAATGAATGAAAATGTTATCAAAAAATAAAGTAAAATAAATTATTAAAATGAAGAAGAATTTAAACAACTTTAAAAAGGTTAAATAAAATAGATCATATCTTGAGTATTATCCCAAGTGTCTATTTACTCAAAGTATCAAAATGCCAGAGCAGGCATCTTCTCATTGACCCAATGGGCTGTGGCATTTGTGCAGGAGGCTGTGTCTACTCATTCTACAGAACTGGCCGGACAGTATTGTTGGCACAACAGCACGAAGGAGAGGGCAGTCGATGCTCCTCAAACACATATATACATCCTATAAACCATGTTCGGTTACTTGGGCATATTTTTTCTCATTTTGTTTTCCCAGTCATTATATTTAACATGTCAGCTGAAGAAGTGTGGTTGAACGGAAAGGGATCAATACCACAGAACGTAAACACAGACCCAGAGAAATAATTTTAGCCCTGTCTGAGCCCCAATTGAAGCTCGAGTGAGAATGCTCCACTGACCAGGACTGCATGTACCCAGGCACCAATATGTACAGTCAAATTCATCTACCCCAAAAGCTGGTGGTCCAAATAATATCAGCACAAGAATATGCAGTAAGAAGTCATGGAAGTTGATGTCACTGATTAACAAAAAATCTGATGTTCTTTGAAAGTCAAACCTTAAGAGTCTGTGGTTGTCTGTTCATCTCTGTCCTTCAATACATTTTGTTGGGTGGGGCATGTGGTTTTGGATTACAGATACTCCACTTTTGACCCAACTTCCTGCTCACATGTCCATGATGCAACAGATGATGGTCTGAATTCTTGGGTGTCTAACACTCATGCAGGAGACCTTGATGGAGTTCCTGGCCTCTCAAATAAATTAATGCAGCTTTTAAGAAACGTGAGTTCCCTAACTCCTCTCCCTTGAGCAGCGAAGAATCCCATGATTTTTCTCTTTCTGTCTTGCAAGTAAATTTAACTTGTTCTGATTTGAAAGAGGCAACTCCAGCTGATGATCTGCAGTGGAATGAACAAGGGCCCTTTTCTTTCTCCCTCTTTTTCTCTTCTCCCCCTCCCATCCCTGAGCCCCCACTCGGATACAGTGAATCACAGGGAGAATGTTCTTTTTTTGATCTAGCTAGAGAAAGTCTCATTGCTTCAATATCGACAGCAACTGCAGCTGGACTGCCCCAGGCCAGAAATCCTTTGTCTGAAACAAACAAAACATCAGCCTCTCCCTTTTTCCCCTGACTGAAGCCTGTCGCTACTCTCCACTGGAAACCAGACCCACAGGCACTTACATCACCAGCTTTGTTTTCCTAAGTTACAGCAAAAGGCAAAAATGAGCCTGCTTTCTGACTACAGGGCAGATTTCCCAGTGCCAAATTTGTAAGGGATGACATTTCTCTTAATGCTCTTGTATTAAAACTGCAGTTCCATATTTTAATTTCCCCATAATATCACATCATGGTACTTAATAAGAGAGAACCACCCAGAACTATTATGGAAAAGACATTATGCAACTTGGTGGACTGTGCTGTTGTAGCTTGACTTTAGGTCAGTGTTTTAAAATATTTTCCGTAAATTTACGTTGAACAAGGAGGAGAAAAGCCTATACACTTTCAGAGTAGGAGATGCTGAATTCAAAAAAAGAGAAATAATATTTTTGTTCCCTATTTTGCAATGTATCATCCACTCCATTACCCACTGCATGGGGCCTCATTTTTCTTTAAATGGGATTGGTATTAAATCTTCTGTTCTACGAGGTCAGATATCACTATGTATCAACCAGCTCAGCAACCCTGCTGTGTCTGAGAAGCCTGTTTGGCAAAATAGATGTTCACATCAAAGCTCTCTTTTTGCTAAATGACAAAACATCCACAAATAAGGCTTAACCCAATCTCTCTGGTATAGTCAGGTCAGCGAGTATGTAACATTACTATCCAGAAAAACAGTAAGCATGAATGTGACCAGATGGGGTGGCCTTTTGGCACAGTGGTTGAGATGCCGCTGAGATGCCTGCATCCCATATCAGAGGGCTTGGTTCTGTGTCCCAGCTTCATTTCTTATTCCAGCTTCCTGCTAATGAGCACCCTGGGAGACAGCAAGTTCGAGTGTTTGGGTCCCTGCTTCCCTTACATTATCCAACAAGGCCTAGCTCCAACTGTTGTAGGCACTGGGGGGAGTGTGAAGTAGTAGATGGAATCTCTCTCTCTCTCTAAGCCTTTTAGCTACAGATACACACATGCACACACACGCACACACACACAAATGTCTGCAAACATTACTGGAGATCATGCACAAAAACTTAATCTGTTTTTATAGTTAACCATCAGCAAGAGAAAGAACTAAAACATGCTGGCTTTCAGCCAGACATTAGGCACACAATTTATAGCAAACAATAAGCATAAGAAGCCCGCATCAATAGACTCTGCTTTTAGAGGAAAGATAAAGGGTGCTTGGTATAAAACTCAGCATCCAACATTAGTTCCCTTTCGAAGAGCTTGAATGCCAATCCTCTCCCAGATTTGGCTGGAATTTTACAGCAGGCACTCAGAAATCTTTCAGAAGCCTTTTGGTTAAGAGAGCAGAGAGCAATCCTTTGCCTAGTGGAAGGTGGTTCTCGCTCTTCCCAGTTCTCTGACCCAGCAAAAATTACTGTCAACTATCTGCCCAGTGGAGGGATGTGGATTCTCCCGTTGCCATGACAACACTTTGGTTGTCAGGTCTCCGTGACTCTTGGACTTACGTGCCTGATATGTTCTTGTGGCTTTTGAATTTTTGACACCTTCTAAGTCTTAATTAGTTTATGCGATGGGACCTGTGCATTTTATGTTTAATACTAAGTAGCAAGTGAAAACAGTCACCTGAGGCACAGATCACAGGGGTAAAAACGCATGTGCTGTAGGGCCGACCAGAGATGACAGCGAACAAGAGCGAGGTGGGAGGCACAGCCTCAGCTGGCTGCTCCTTGCAGATCAGGGAAAATCAAAACAGTTTTTGCCATCTGTCACACAGCACAGTGTGAAAACTACAGGGCTGTTCGTTTTGCAGTTAGAGGAGCATTGTGCTTCGGCTGTGTGATCGGCCGCCCTGCCCCTCCTCTTTAGTGGAACATTTTACTTAGTCACACATCCAAGGTGTCTGACATGGAAAGTGCTTGGGATGGGAGTCATGGGACAGTTACTGACTTTCTGAAGCTCAGAGAATTAGACATATTAAGGGAAGTGAGAAAGATAAAAACTGCCTCCTGGACAACCACCAGAGCAAAGCGTCATGCCAGAGCAGGAGTTCCTACACCGTGGCTGGGGGAAGCCTATCAGGGAGGATTGAAGGCCAAAGAGCCTTTTACAGAACCCAGTAAGCCAAAAATAAAAATGATCATCTTGACAGACCTAAGAAATCATTACCTTAATTACTATGCAAGGAAAGCAAAAGTAATCGTGGAAAAATTGCCTACTAAGGGCCTGGCATGATAGTTCAGCATTCACTGGGATCCCAAATGGATGCCTGTTTGTGTCCTGGCTGCTCTACATCCCATCCAGCTCTGTTTGTGGCCTGGCAAAGAAGTGAAGGACGGCCCAAAGCCTTGGGATCCTGCACGTGCATGAAAGACCTGGAAGAGGCCCTGACTCCTGGCTTCGGATCAGCTCACCTCCAGCCATAGCAGCCACTTGGGGAATGAATCAGCAGATAGAAGATCTTTCTGTCTCTCCTTCTCTCTGTATATCTGCCTTTCCATTAGAAATTTTAAAAATCTTGGGCTTGGTGTGGTAGCATAGTGACTGACGCCCTTGCCTTGCACATACCAGGATCCCATATGGGCACCGGTTCTAATCCCAGCAGCCCTGCTTTCCATTCCAGCTCCCTGCCTGTGGCCCAGGAAAGCAGTAGAGGATGGCCCAAAGCCTTGGAAACCTACACCTGTGTGGGAGACCAAGAGGCTCCAGGCTCCTGGCTTCGGATTGGCTCAGCTCCAGTTGTTGCAGCCACTTGGGGAGTGAATCATCAGATGGAATATCTTCCTCTCTATCTCTCCTCCTCTCTGTAAATTTGACTTTCCAATAAAAATAAATCTTTAAAAAATAGATGGAAACTTCTAATAAAGAAATAAATCTCAAAAAATAATATCTGCCGACTGGCTTTGCACAAGTCCAGGGAACCGCATGCACATGACACCCAGACACATGGGGTAAGATGAAAGCGGCTGCAGTGAAGCCTAACCTTGATAAGGGAGATGCGTGCTTTCTTTAAGCCTGTCTTCTCCCTCGAGTACAAGTCCTGTCAATATTCTGTAACAAAATGGGCAGTAGCACGAAAACACTTCCCTTGCAGGCCCACTCAGGAAAAGCACTTATATGATGGCACTGAGAGCCCAGCTTATCACTCTTGCAACCCGTTTTTTTTGTTTTGTTTTGTTTTGTTTTTTCAGTGCAAGGAACAATGGGCAAATCAGGACACTGACACTTGCATATTTTTTTTTCTAAATTAAAGAAAATGAAATGTCATTTCCAGGAGAATACCGCAGGGTATTTGTTAACAACGATCCAAAGCATCATTCAGATTTTTGGAAACACGACGTCTATATTTGTCTGCTTCCCAATAATGCATACATCTTCCTGCTAATGCAAGTAACTTTTTGATATTACACATTTAAATATGTCAACGTATGGCATTTACCCCAAACTATCAACACATGTTATAAAACCTTCCATTCGTAAGTAGCCCAAAGTCCAAGAAAAACAGACCATAAATAGACAAGGAAATAAAACATTAATTTACAGAGTCTCAGATTTGCAACTAGCTTCAGAAAAAGTAGCACTCAATGGGTTTTGGCACTGTATCAAAGAACAGGTACAGTTATTTAAGAAAAGGCATTAAAATGCTCGTATCTTTTACAGCTATACATCTGTGTGAGACCACATTTTCTTTTAGTACTTCAACCAAAACGAACATGTAACCACAAATTAAACGCAAGTCAAGTGACAGAACGTGGCAGTCTTTTGTTAACTCCAGACACTACATAGGCTTATACAATTGTAGCACAATTCCAGCCTTGTGATTTCCTTTGTATTTTGGAAAACATAGTTATGTTTCATAAAAAAAATCTTAGTAACAATGTACTAAGGTTATTATTTACCGAAGTATGCTTATTTTGCCTTAGTTCTAAACTGTAATACATCAAATATCTAAACAAAAGTTTTTAAACAAAATCCCTTTGGAGTCCTTAGCCATGTTTAGCAGAAGATGACAGGGAAAAACCCTCCAAGACACAGAGACAGCTAGTGAAGAGTCAGGGGAATCCAGGGAGGAAAGTCCTTAAGAATTCCAGGTTCCCCTCCTAGGGACCCTGAACTGCTGCATCATCAGGTTCTAACCTCTTGTCCTCAATGGGCAGACCAGGGAAAGCAGCCTAAGCGCAGCCCTGGGACTGAGATCAGTTTTTTTTTATCTTATTTATTTATTTATTTTTTTTTACAAAAGACTAGTTCCTTTTCCCTTTTTATCCTATGAGATTTTTTTTCTCTTACTATCTAAACATGCTACATTCCATTTCACATTGACATTACCGTAGTCAAGATGCTTCGTAATCTCCAGAGAACCTTTAACTTCAAATATCACTTACCAAGACAGACAATAGAACTAAAGAGGTGACATGCTATACCTTTAAATAAACACCGTCCCTATTATGATGATAAACAGTAAATGATAAACAGTAAAACTCTGCAAGCTGGAATATATCATGTTACCTGACTAAAATCCACAAATTCTAATGCAACCAATGCATAACTAATAGTAATCAGGGGAGCATGATATCATGTTTCCAACAGAAATAGAGGAATCTTTGGCCAATGAAATTATCCCATTCTATCCGGCTGAGACGCAGATCGCACTAACAGAATGAAATGTTGAATGCAACACTTACTAAAAGCTGAAGATTCAAGTTTCCAAAGTCACAAAACACTAGCTAACACTACCTAACCCATAAAAACAACATTTATCATCTCATGAATGAGCAAAATCTAACAAGTATAATATATATATATATATATATATATATATAATCTGTTATGTATGTGTTTCAGGATAAATGATCATAACTACTCTTCAGCACGGTCTGTTTTATAGCCTATCCCATTCAGTTTTGACAGGACTAAGTTCTTGGTTTCCTGATCAATGAGTGCAGAGAAATGCCACTTGACATGTACCTGGCTCTGAGGAGATCCACACAGCATCACACCTGGAGCTTCCATCACATGTTCTATCTTGGAACTAGAAAATAAAATTAAGTAAATATTAAAACCTATCTTGGGACACTTTCCTCCTGTCCCCCTCTAGTTGGTCTCTTCACTTCTGAAATTAATAGCAGCTTCAGGAATGAAGGACCTGAAGGATGGGGTCATGTGGTATTCCCAAGAACCTGCCCTTTGGTTCTCAACTTTTCAGTTAGAAAACCACCTTTTCTTTCCCTCCCGTCTGCTCCCATGAGCTTAAGTTCTCTTTCATAAACTACAAAACAGTGATGCTGACTTTACGATGAACATAGCTTTTTTTTCTAGGACACAAATCAATTTTACTGTACACAATTATGGCTTTCACATTTGTAAGTCTACTAACATAAAATAACAGCAACAAAAATCTCCCAAAACCTTATTTTAAATCCTTCACAAAATGTTAAGTGTTTAGTGTCATCATTAAAAACAGTTCACAGAATGACCAAAACAAATGTTGTAAGAACAAACACTGTACACAATAGCAAATCTTTCAAAAGATCAGTATCCCAACATTATCTCTTGGCTTGATGATCATCACAGCTTTGGGTGTCGTAACCCTTAAACACAAGGGAAGCGCTAGCCAAATACTGGATATCTCTGGCAAATTTATAATTCTGAAATTCAACAACATTAGTTCTCCCATGGGCCAAACATACTTCTTTGAAACCAGAAAACTGAGAGCTAATAAGATCATCCAGCTCATTAATCTCCTCTGGCAAAGAGAGAATACATGGAGGGCAAAGGGGAGAAAAATGTCATGTTGATTCTGTTTGAGGCTTCACACTTGGAGGGCTACCTGTGTGTAGTCACACAGTCTGACCCATTACTTCTTAATTTTCATTTGTTTACCAGCAAGAAATCTGCACATTTTAGACTTCATATCAGAATCTGATTGGACACATTGCATTTTCATGAGTTTATCACAACAGTGATTTTTTTTTTTAGCTAACTAAAAGAATTTGTGGATGACATCCATTCTTAAATAAAATACCTTCAACCTCATCTTTTTACTTACTTATTTTTATTCAAAAGGCAGATTTGCAGAGAGAAAGAAGACAGAGAAAAAGATCTGTTGGCTGCTTCACTCCCCAAGTGGATATTGCAAGCTGAGCTATCCAAAGCCAGGAGCCAGGAGCTTCTGGATCACCCTCATAGTAGCAATGTCCCAAGGCTTTGGCCATCTTCTCCTGCTTCCCCAGGCCACAAGCAGGGAGCTAGATAGGTAGTAGAGCAGCTGGGACTAAAACCAGCAACCATGTAGCAACCAAGGGATCCAAGTCAAGGATTTCGGGCCTGACCATTACACCTACCCCAACCTCATATTCAAATTGAAAACAAGGGGACTGTGCTTCACACTGATACGGGCCTACCAATCTTAGCCTGTATTCCAGGTTCTTGGCCCCATAGTGATAAGTGGAAGCAAAGGCATAAATACAGTGCACAGACAACAACAGGATTTATTTTCAAATGAAGTGGAACACACATTTATTTCTGAGTGTAGGTCACCCCATACAGGAAGACACACTTCATGGAGTGAGCCACAAAGTTGTCTAGGAGGCGAGAGCAGGAGAGAGGGTGGCAAGGAAGCATCCCCACGCATGAGTAACAGCAAAAAAGAATCCTCCCCGTGTTGCCAGCCTCTTTGAAGTAGGGAGTGCTTCCTTAACTGAATTTGTAGAATGAAGTTCAGTGCGTAGATCTTCTGTTGGGGTTCTCACGGCGCCTCCACAGGGAGTTCAGCTTCCACACGGCCATTGTGATATCGCCTTTCTGGTCTCAAATGAGACACAGGTGCACCATGAAATGCTGGGCATGTTAGAGTGACATGTAAGTGGGTACAGTTACAATGCAGGGTAGGCAGAAATCCCAACTATTCTATGCCTCTAACTCCCTGCCTGGTTCCCCCATGTCAATATGGCCAATGTCAATTGTATGATGCATCCCAGTATCCATGTTTTGAGTTAGATATTGTCTAACAAAACAAACTGCCCTGAGAGAGTCAGCCCTCAGCTGAATATGCCTTTAATAATAGCCTCTTATTTTTAAATGCACTAAGTGGTCTACAGTTTCATTCTGTTTGATAATTAAACCAACATGATCAGAGCATATTGCCATTTGTTAGCCCCTTTTCACTAAAGGATTACATTTTTCCAAAGCTCGAGTGGTTAGAACTATGAAGGATTTTACCTCCCTCACCCCTTTTTAAAATCTAGCCAACTAGACAATGGGCTCCTTAAACACTTAAATAAAAACAAAAATTGAAGATAAAATCTTCTTAATTTATATTTCTTAATATTTCCCCTTATTTCATTCTTTCTCATGTTTGCTTTAATCTTGTAAAATTATTATTCGCTGAAAACAAAATCCCTCCTGGGCTCTGCTTTCTCACTTCAGGATAAAAAAAAGCAGGGAACTTTTATTATTGGGGAATAAAACACAATTATGCCTCCCAACTTATAGAAGGGACAGTTGTGTGCTGGCCACATTGAGACTTCATCACTCCCAAAATCTGCATCAAAAGCTTTTGTAATAAAGCTAGGAGCAGTACTGGAGTCGCTAGGAGCAGTACTGGTGTCGCTAGGAGCAGTACTAGTTTAGCTAGGAGCAGTACTGGTGTCGCTAGGAGCAGTACTGGAGTCACTAGGAGCAGTACTGGTGTCGCTAGGAGCAGTACTGGTTTAGCTAGGAGCAGTACTGGAGTCGCTAGGAGCAGTACTGGAGTCACCAGGAGCAGTACCGGAGTCGCTAGGAGCAGTACTGGAGTCGCTAGGAGCAGTACTGGTTTAGCTAGAGGTTAGCCTCAAGGGGAAAAGAGACCATTGTTGCTAGCGTCCCTGGGTGCAGTGGTTGGTCACAGATTAGTCAATGTAACAACATCTTATTTTTTTTTTCTCCAGGGTTTATATGTTTGTTCTGAAAGAGTTACAGAGAGGGAGATAAAAAGAGAGGGGATCTTTCATTCACTGATTCACCTCCCAGGTGGCCACAAAGGCTAGCACATGCCAGGCCAAACCAGAAGTCAAGAACTTCATCCAGTTTCCAATGTGGGTGGCAGACACCCAAACACTTGAGCCATCGTTTATTGTTTTTTTTTTCCCCCAGGCCATTATCAGGCAGCTAGAACAGAAGTGGATCAGCTGCTAGTTTAAATGTCACCCATATGACATTTAAAGCATTGAAGCCAGAGTTTATCTCTTATGCCACAACCCTGACCCTCCTACCCCCAGCACCATTCCTTATGTGGGGCCTCTTGTCCTTGCATTGCCAACCCAAAGTGAATTAACTCCGGTGAATGGAGGTCAAGACCTTCACCAGAAGGAACTGTCACTCGAATTAATTTTTATTTGCAGCAAATAAAGAGATCACAGTAAATCATTTCCAAGCCCACGGATCCTCAGGAAGGGACAGCGGATACTTTTAATTTTAGATAGGAAACAAATTTTCTAAAGGGGCAGTTTTATCATTATAAGCCAAGGCCAAGCTAAGCTTCCCACAGGTGAAGTTTGGAAACACGTTCCCAAATGCACCATCCATCATGGTAATGAGGTTTAAGCTTCTCCTGGCGGTTCATAACTTTGGGTGAAGGGTGAATTTTAGACATTTTGGGGCTTATGAGGTTGTTCCCATGAGGTTGTTGCTGTCACTAATTTCAATTAATTGTGAAGAATGTCAAGAACAGAGAGAGGCTGAGGAATCTGCACAAAGTTACACAGCTCATGAGTGAGGGAGCCAGAAGTCAAACCTCTCTGATCTTCAGACACTATGCTGCCTCTGTATTATTTTTTACTAACTGCCAACTCCCTCACATGTTGTTAAATGGACAGTTTCTCCTTACTAGCTAAAGGTTCTGCAGAGGCAGGCACTTGGCCGTGCAGTTAAACGCTAGTTAGGATATTGGCATCCCACGACAGAGTGTCTGGCCCCTAACTTCACCTTCCTGCTCATGTGGACCCTGGGAGGCAGGAGAGATGACTTGAATAAGCTGAGTTCCTCTCATCCACTCTGAGCACCTGGATTGTGTTCTATGTCCCCATCTATGGTAACTATATCTACTGAGGAGAGAACCAGTATCTCTTTGCTATTGTCTCTACGCACCTCAAGAAAATAAAGATCATTTATAGTCCTGATTTTCTCATGCGGCATCCTGAAGTGTTTCTGTGTACTCACCATTTTTTCACTAAATAGGTAATTTATGCACTAGCCAGAGTAGGAATATATACTTTTTATTATTATATTTTTATTGGAAATGCAAATCTATAGAGGAGGAGAGACAAAGATTTTCTATCTGCTGGTTCACTACCCAAATGCCTACCACAACCGGAGCTAAGCCAATCCAAAGCCAGGAGCTTCTTCCAGTTTTCTCATGCAGGTGCAGGGTCCCAAGGCTTTGGGTCATCCTCGACTGCTTTCTCAGACCACAAGCAGTGGGCTGGATGGGAAGTGGAGCAGCCAGGATACAAATGGTGCCTATATGGGATCCTGGCACATGCAAGGTGAGAATTTAGCCACTAGGCTACCACGCTAGGCACGAGAATGCAATTTTATTGGTGTTTGGTAACATTATTATATAACCACATGAAAAAAATGTATTCCTTCCAATGTGATCATAATACTTGTATTATTAGTCAGCCTTTTGTATTTCCACCTACTTATGCAAGTATAACACACCTCATGCACACTGAACGTCAGGGTGTGTGTGGGGGGGTGGGGAAGGGATGAGTTAGCTCCCATCACACTCAGGACTTGCATCAAACTGAGTATGATGTTAGACTGGCTAGCATCTAAAAGGAGAGTTGGAGCTCGGCAAGGTGCTACAAAGTCATGGGTCTTTGGTTCATCATGTGGCTCTAAGGCACAGTGCCAGAAATGACAGCCCTAGTTACAGAGTAGAGAGAAGTGATTAGACGAAAACCAGTACACTGGTTACCAAGGTACAAATGACCCGCAGGGTGGGAGAAAGCTACTGTAGGCAGCACATGAACACACCAGTATGTGGATGAGATGCCAGGCTAACAAATACTACTGCCAGGTACCATAAATTATTAGGAGAGAGCTGCATCTTTCAACACAGCAAACCTAGTGGAAATTCAGGGCAAGATGCTTCATTACATGATTAAAAACAAGCAAAAGAAGCACAGGTTCTGATAAATTTCCCTTGAGGCACAATTGTTGTTTTTCATCCCTTCAAAAGGATGAAAGAGCTTCATATTACTTGGAGGTGTGTCAAGTTTAATTTCTCCTCTTTTTTCTCTTTTTCTTTAATTACAAAAGCAATAGAGGTTTATTATACGGAACTCAAGCAACCCAGAAGTATATAGAATAAAAATAGAGTTCCCGTCTTGCCAGAACCATCTTCCAATTCCAGTCCCCAGAGGCAACCCCTGCCAACACTTAGAACAAAACCGTCAGTGTCCTTTCCTACTTGCAAATACTTTTGTACATATACACATGTATAAGAATATGCAAATGCATTGCTATAGACATTCAAGTATCCAAAAGCTTAACACTTCGAAAAACAAGAGATATTTATTTTTTTATTTGAAAGGCTGGGTTACACAGAGAAAATGAGATACACAGAGACAGTAAATTTCTACTCCCTGCTTAACTCCCCCAATGCCTGAAAGATCCAGGACTGGACCAGGCTTAAATCACAAGCCAGAAATTCTAGCTGTATTCTGTAACACAAGTCATGGGAATCCAAGTACTTGGGCCATTCTCTGCTTCCTTCCTAGCAGTATTAGCAGAAAGCTGGGTGGGAAGCAGAACAACTGGGTCATGAACGGATACTCTGAAATGGGCTGCTGTGGCATCTCAAACTGTAGCTTAGCCCACAATGCTGGCCCCTTCATCATTTGTTGTTGTTGTTTTAACCATGAAAGTGCAAAGACAAAGTAAGCAGAAGCAGCAGCCGCAGTAGAAAACACATTAGCATCCTTTTAAAACATACTGATCCTCAGGGAAGACTGACCTACACAGAAAAGGTTAGAATGAACATCTCAACTATCTTTCAGTTGAGAATCCAAAGCATCACTCAGTGCATATTTATATAACCCCAAATTGTGGTAAATTCAGTGTGATTGGTCATATAACACGCCTCGTCAGAAATAGGCAAATAGCAGCACCAGCTGTGAACATTTTTTGTCAGCTGATATTTAAAAAATAGGACAAATTTCCTGCATGCGCTTATTACTGTCCACATGTCTGCTTATTTGATTTGACACTATCCAATAGTTTGGCTTATACACAGTCTCTCTGTCCAAAATGCCCTTTCCCCATTCACACATCTCCCCTATACCTGTGAAATGCTCATCTGTGCTTCAAGTCACAGATAACTTCCTACCACCTTCCAAAAAAAATCTGATGCATTCACCCAAGGAGGGTACTTTGGCTTCTGAATTTTGTTTGTGGTGGGGAACAATCTGTCTTCAAGCAACCATTTTACGTGTTATTCCAGCTCCTACTATACCATATTCTTTGTTTGTAAAAGTACATGATAGTTTTAGTATATATTAAAAGTGTTTGGACGATACATTTATTCAACTTGCTATGGAAATAAATATCTGTGTTTAAATGCCAGCCATTGTTCATGGTTCGAACCTCAAGACAGAAATCAGAGATGATTTCCCCAGTTGTTGAAAGCTCTGGATTCTAGGAAAAGCAGAGTTAGTACATTAATTAGATTTTATGCAAATAATGAGTGGTCCCCAACATAATATGGGAACAGTTGTTGAGAAGCAACACTTTGAGAAAATAGCTGGGTAGTTGGGCCATCTTCTGAAGGAGCAGTTTCATTATAAAAACAATCTTTTGTGCATAGTAGGTCTGTCCCCTACCATATGAGCCCTCCATTGCGTAATGGTGCAGGAAGAAGGCCTTCACCAAAAGCTATTGCATCTGCCAGTCACCAGAATCATACACTAAACAAAATTCTGCATCATAAATCACCCACTCTTAGACATTTCGTTTCCAGACAGAAGGAGGACTCAAATTTTTAATTTGGGAACCCTTATGGACTCCAGAGGGTCACTAAACCTCCTAAAATTAGGAACACAATCTTACACGTGTTTCCATGTGCACTGGGGTCATGGACAAGCAGGTCTGAGGCCTTCATCTGATGATGCATAAAGGCTACTAACAAAGGATCACAAACATTATTTATGTCACAAGCAGACACATAAAGGAACATGTACAGGAGGAGGGAGTAGCATTTGTGTGGCAGTTCGAAGCTGGGATAACAAAAGGAATAACTAAAGCCTCTTCCCATAGATGGGAGAGTTTGTAGGAAAAATGTTTCGACCCCTCTATTTCAGCTGGCTCTTCAAATGCCTGACATTAAACTATCTACCTTTTGATATCTTTCAATAAGCATAAGCTCTCTTTATGGTAGCAGATTGCAGCGGGAAGGGACGTAATGAGAAAAGTGCCTCAGGCCAGAGAGGGTTTACATAAAAATGAGACTTGCACCTTAATAAGATCTCAAACCTCAATACGCCCTTCCACATTCAGTTAAATACACACATAATACTGCCAATTCCTCTTTCCATTGGTATGTGCTTATGCATAACTGGAATGAATGATTCTTATAATAAAACATGGCTCTGAAAACCCATGCATAACCTTTCAGCTCCTTAGAGGATATTAGTAAGAATGATTCTACAGAACAATACCCAGCCAAGAAGAAGTCCACTGAGTGGAGCTCATTATTTCTGAAACTCATCATGCCCTACAATAGAAAAAAAGGAGAAAAGAAAACCCACATCATTTGCTCTGATTTAAATTAGAACTGGTTCCCCACTGAGATTCAGTGGAATCTTTGGCAGAATAACAGATGATGCCTTAGACAATTACACACCCATCTCGGGATGGGATCAAACCCTGCAGTATTTAGATGTATCTTGATCTCAAATGATGGAAGCAATTACACCTTTATAAGCCTAGAAGCCAAGTGAGGATTTCCAGGGGATCAGCATGTGTGGATTTTAGTCTTGAGCCTGTCATTGATAAGTATGTGACCTTGGACAAATCAGTTAATCAGATTTCCCTCATTTGTAACATAAGTGAGTTTGATTCTATCTCTTGTCTGCTCCCTTCCTGCACAAGCGTGCTAAAACTCTAGTATCCTTTCGCTGACAGAGAAAGGATTAAGATCGCATTGATTGGAAGAAAAAATTGGCATTAACTTATGTCTTTTTAAGAAATAAGTTTCTGAAAACTCATGCTGAATTAATGAATTAAGATTCTGTAACATGAATCCCATTTTTTTTTTTTTTGGTTAGGTAATGTAAATACTCCTAGATTTAGAGTTAACATTCGAGTTTTAGGTTTCTAGTTCATAGCCTGCCTCTAGAGGTTAATGCTGCTTAAACAAACATCTAAGTATGATGGAGTCAACATTGAAAAGATGACCTGCCTTGGCTTATTCTGTATTATCTAGCAAGTTTCCCAAAGTTTAGTTTACCCAGGACCAAGAATCTCTTTATGAGCTTCTCTCCTAGGGACTCAAGGAGAAATGTGGAGAGGGTGGCCAGTGTAAAACAATGCTATACTTAGAAGGAGAGGAAAATTCTGTTGTACTACTGCACAGTAAGGTGACTGGAGTTAACCAGGATTAATTATAAATCTGAAAGATCTCACCACAGAGAAGTGATAAATGTTTAAGATGATGGATATGTAGATCACCCTGATTTAATCACACAACATAACCTGAATCAAAACAGTACATTGTACCCTGTAAGTATTAAATTATCATGTGTCAATCAAACAGCACTTTTTAATTTAACAATGGGCCATGCGAATGGATATAGAAAAGTCTCAGCAAATTTGTTCATCAAGAATTATTTTTAAGACAAAAATATCTTTTTAAATATGTAACTCTAATCTTTCACCAATGCTTAAGAGATGACAGTAATTTTTTTTCCAGACAATCTAAAAGAAAGCAGAAGGTATGTTTCTGACTTGAAAAGAATTTCTCGTGGAACTGAGAAGAAGGTATAGAATAAACACTTTTACCACCCCATCCCCACAACCCAAGGAATTTGCAAGCTTCTTTAAGATGGAAAAATTAAAGCAGCATCTCCTAGGGGAATGTTTTGCTTCCTCCAAGATTTAGGGTTCACTATGCCTGTCAGCAGAAGGGAAAACCAGAACATGAGCCCAAGGACTGCTTTGCTTTGCAACTCCAGGGAGCAGGGTTACCCCTGGGGGGTGCGCAGGGGACACAGAGGAACTCTCTTCTCTCCTAGTTTGAGAAATAGACCAATTGCCACTTTCTACCTAAAATCCCCAGTCATGCCTGTTTATCTTTCTGTTTCTACTCTTCATAGTGAATTGCTCAGACTGCAAATGTCTCTCAGACTACATTCAGCCATGGCATGTAGTCACATGTTCTATACGGGGTACAGAGGCTATAGAGCTATAGAGGAAAATGTTGATAAATCAATAAAAGTGGTTAATGATTCAAATGATTTTACCTGAATTTTCCTTTTCAGTGCCTCTACAGCTTCTGTGGGATGGTGACACACGGAAGGCAGCACATTTCATTGAGCATCACAGGAGAATGGAAGTCCTTTAAGGTAAGAAAGTAGCCTCTATTTATTATCTTTGGTGATAACTACGCCTCATGAAGACTGAAAGAAGAACCTGCCTAAATCCAACTCCTGTTTCTTCATCTGTCAAATGGGTCTAGTAAGTGTCACCTAAGTTTCCTGAGAGGATAGAATAGTTATGTAAGACTCTATATTAATCTGCTTGGGTTGCTGCAATAAGTGCTACATGCTGAAACCCTACCATCAGGGGCTAGCAGAGCTGGTGTCTGGTAAGGTTTCATGCCAGCTTGTAGACAGCAGCTCTCTCACCACACACGCACACGATCTTCCCTTGCTGCACAGAAACAGACCTCTAGTATAGATTCCTGGAATTCAGTTCTATCAGATCGGAACCCCACCGTTACACATTCAATTGGCTTGGATGGATCACATGTTAAACGCCCTATCTCCAAACCTAGGGACATTGGTGGTTAGAGCTATGGTAGATCAATCTGGGAAAAACATAGATGGATCCATGGCAGATCCTTATCATAGTTCCCACATGCTTATTTATTCCCATTGAAGGCTCACTACAACTGCTGTCTTTATTTTTACACAGTAGGATTCAGAGGGCGTTTTTTTTTTAAATTCATAAACCCAACATAGGTTAGACAGGATCGCTTTACTATAAAAGTAAAAAAGTGATTTAAAAATCTTTTATAGAAGACCCATCCATTCTCACCATATTTCTTGCCATCTGTGCAGAAGGATTGTTTTTCCTAATGGTGAGACTCAATCTCTATGGTTTGGGGCCCTTCTAACACATATGGTACCTTTCTCACATTTGTCATGATTTATGGTATCCTGTCAGCTCTGTCTCTTACTCCCACGGTGCCACTTCCATGGCCCATCATGCACAGCTCAGTCAATCTCATGCTTAAGTCACCTGTTGTAATACCAACACAGCTGTTCTGCTCCATAAAGTGGGGTGCAATCTACACACAGGAGCCATTACAGCAGTTCTCTGTACCTCAAACAACAGGTTTTGAAAGCAGTGCACTTTCCAAAATGAACCTTCCTAATTTCCATGGTGACCTCTCTCGGTACATGGGAAAAAAAAAAAAAAAACTGTCTCAGGAAATCTGACTAGTACGAGGAAGCTTTGTATGCGGGACTATGAATAGAATTTTCTTTTGCAATTCTTAGTAAATCAGCTGGTAAGGGATGAAAACATCATTCTTGGATGATGTTAAAAAAAGATCTACCAGTTGCAAAGAACTCATTTTGAACACAGTGAGGTGAGGGTGGGAGGGGGAGAATGCAGACTGTGGAAGAGCAAATCCCTGAGCCTATGGAGCTCTATCATGAAAAAAAAAGTAATTTCAAAATTCTACATAAAATTATATAGATTTGATAGTGAAATGCTAACTTGTCTTCTCCAAGATTAACACGTGCTGAAAAGCTGGGCAGATTCATTTGCAGACAAAGCCATAGAAGCAGATACCCCTTGACGCTAAGGACAATTAGTTTCTGCCTTGTGATAGTTGGGTTAATCTAGAATATAAAAGTTGCTCAAGGGATGAACATATCAATGATAAAAATTACAGCATCTTGACAATAAATGAGATCTTTCCATAAGTTGGATGTCTATTCAATTTTGCAGGACTATGATAGATTACTTCAGACTGAGTAATTTCCAAATGATAGGCACAGATTTTTAACAGTTCTGGAAGTTGGGAAAGCCAAGCCAAGACAGACAGTGGAAGTTGGGAAAGCCAAGACAGACAGGCGGTTTCTAGTGAGGATCTTCTAGGGGTGTTATCTCATGGAGGAAGAGAAAGAGAATGCACCCATCAGCAGCGGGGAGGAGGCTGGATTCATTTTTGTTGATGGGGACTGTCGTCCTACTAGAAACATTCCTTTTGCCATAACAGCATCAAGTTATTCATGAAGGCAGAGTCCTCATGGCCCAATCACTTCTTCAAGATCCATCTCCAACTACTGTTGCAATGGTAATCAAGTTTGCCACACATCTTTTCAGGGATACCATCACATCATGGTATTAGGTGAACTTTCATAGGTATGTGAGCCATTATAATCCAAATAATCACACAGTGAATTTCCCCTTTCTGACATTAGAAATCAGAATGTTCTGCTACACATTTCTTTGGAAAAGCCACGCTTGCTAAATTCCCAGAAATCTCTGTTGAAGGTGCCAAAAGCATGTCAAGGCAGAAATGCCTCTTTCAGCCAAAAATGGGTAATGGAATCTTTCCAAAATAAATTGCTATGGTTCAGTAAGACAGACTTACTTTGGCTCATGGGGGCAGAGAAAAAAATCAACCTATGAGCTGTATTTTATCACTGCATCCATAAAAACTCATTTTTTTCCATTAAAGCTGTCATCACCCTAATCCTAGATATCATCATCTCCTGCTTTAGCCTTTATACAAATCTTTCTTCCTAATATCCACTTTCTTTACTTTTAAAATTATCTGTGAAGGGCTGGTGTTGTAGCACCACATGTTAAACTGCTTGGGATGCCTGCACCCTAGATCAGAGTGCTAGTTTGATTCCTGGCTATTCTGCTTCCTATCCTGTTTCCTATTAACACACCTGGGAAGGCATGGGTAGAAGTCCCAAGATTTTTGATCCTTACTTCCCACATAGGATATATGGATGGAGGTAATACCTTTGGCCTCACATAGTCCTAACTTGACTAGTAAACCAAAAGATAGAAAATGCATCCATTGATGACTCCCTCTCTGGTGCTCTGCATTCAGCTAAAATGTATATATAAAATTTTATTTATATAATTATTTATATTTATATAAATTTATATAATTTATTTATATAATTATTTTTATGGTTTTATTTATATAATTATATATAATTTTATTTATGATTATATTTATTATTAATGAAATCTTGTAATATCTTTGCCTAAAACATTGCAATGCCTCTGTTTCTCAAACTTTTTGTTAAGAAAAGGCATTTACCAACATTCTAGCAACTCAGAGTACTAAATACATTCTTGCCAAAGGATGAATTCTATCACAACTTACTGAATATGTATCTATTAGAGCTTTGTTTTCAAACACATGCTCCATTGTAGGATTCTTCGATGAGCAATCTTGTCTTGGTTTTCATGGCTCTCCTGGCTGAGGAGAGATGTCTTTGTTGAAACAAAGTTGACAAAAATGAGTGAGGACCTTCAAGAGCCAGTGGTGAGTGCTGTCCTGGCCTACAGCAGCCTCAGGGCAGGTGATGGGTTTCCATTGCAAGAGTTGGAAAGGAAGGAAATCCTCCCACAATACTGGTGTCCAGGAAAGTGACCCTGGTCTGATAGTGGCAAAGGGTATCACAAAGGACACTGGCTGAGTGACCCTCCAGGAAGGGGGCATTGATGAAAGCACATACCAAAGACTACTTTTAAATAAGTAACGACAGCTAAAAACGGGTCCTCTGCAGCCTTATTAGACTGTGTTAAAGTTTGTTCCGAAATACTCTTGCAAAATGATTAACCTAATACAGTATGTTACACAGTCATTTGAAATCTCCATTTGGTGAATGGAATAATATATTCATCATCAGGTGTGTGTTAGTGATAACTAAGGGCAAGAGGAACTCAATCTTGAGAGGAATGCCTTTCTACAAGCCCAAGGCTATAATTATCTCTTCCCGAGCTTGCCACCTATACTAAGTTTGTTTGTGAGCTGGGACCTCGTTTTTAAAATACTAGCTTGTCTCAAGGACTTATAGCAAACAAGCTTGAACAGGGGAGGGGGGATTAATCTCACACTTTACGTAACTGTTATTAAGACATTACTGAATTAAAGGGTTTTTTCTTTCTTTTTTAAAAAGCTCTTTTATTTACATTTCATCCCCAAAAAAGGCCATTTAGTCTTTTCTTTGCTATTTCAGATGTTTCAAAACTAATCCCATATTAACAAACAAGCCATTGGGGGCCATCTAGATGCATGAATTACATGATTACCTTAATTAATTTTGACAAAGGGTTTCACAACAAAGATCCCAAGCCTGAGAAATCCCAATACTGAGAAAGTATTCTGTAATAATCCTTTTTTTCCCCACATACAAAAAAATTGTCTGCTGAGGATAAGGTCTTAAACCAGTCTCTTTAACTACCTAGATTATTAATGATGACAAGATAAATACCCAATGCCAAATTTATCGTAACATTGTGCTGTTTGTGCCAACTTGCATGAGAGTGGCTAAAGGTCCCCCCATTGTTCATCAGCATTACTCACGATGAGAACTGAAGGCTAAAGTGTAGGCTAACTATAGAGTCATCACCTAGAGTAATGAGAAAAGCAATGCTTTCCCAAGGAAATAATAAACCAACTCCCAAAGAGAAACTGAATTGGTTGCCCACCATGTTTCAGACTCTGTGAATCACTCCCATGGGTCTTTGTGGCTCTATTTTAACAGCACCCAGCACAGGTGCAGGTACCCTTCATCTCCCTTTGGAGTGAGAGGAGCACATACGCTAAGGTTTCAGCTCAAATGTAAAATGTTGCTATTCCTGTGTGTTCTTATTCCTCCCCAGCAATGCAAACATGTAAGTTTTCTCCTGTCTTCCATGATTCAGTTTCATCAGGGGGAAAAATACTTGTTTGTTAAAAGCTAACCGTTGTACATCGTCGTGTGAACTACTTTGGAATTTTTCCACCAGATAGAAGATAGAAGATTCTATGGTCCTTTCTACCACTCAGCCAGATGTTCACTGACCTTCAACTGTGACAGGGGTGAGCAGTCCTTATCCTTCAAAAGCTGACTAGGCTTCTAATTGTCCCAAATCTGGCCCTCTGGCCACAGACTAGGAGAGCAATGCCCATCTCTAAGTATCTCCTTTCATCCCTCGACCTTGAACTGTTCCTTTGTTAAATTCAAATATGCATATTTAATCTGTTCCTATTTATACTACTTGGTGATAATGCATAAAGGTACTTTAGAAAGTTCTGGAACACAGAATGACAAGATTTTATTTTGGTGCAAAATGTTGAAATCCATGCATACAAATGGGTTTTAAAAACTGATGTAAAATGACACATTATGGAAAAAAAAACTAAGTATGCATTCTAACATTTTTCACAAAAACAAGCTTGTCTTTGTATTTCATGTTTTGACACATTATGTATATATTTTTATTTATATAAATTGGACAAATTTCACATATCCATTACAATATGGATTTAGGAGCATAGAGAAACTTCCTCACCAAGCCTCCTACACTCAAATTCTCCACCCACACTCTTCCTTTTTTGCCCCCTAACTTTTACAATGGCACACTTTCATTGCAAACACAGGTCTAACACTCTGTTAGGTAAAGATACTTAACTACACATGGCAAGTAAAGAACAATGAAGAAGAGCAACAACCAAGAAACCCTACTATTCCTCAGGAGTATAAACAAAGGTTGTATACAATAATCAAATGCCAGAATTTGACAAGATTTTAAAGGCCACCTACCTTGATCTTTGCATTTGGCTCATAAGCCTCGTTTATAACTTCCTCACCCCATTTTCAAACTCCATTGTGCAAACTGTAAGGGGATCTTTTTTGATCCGCTGTAGCTAGGGCATGGCCTAGGATTCTGCGTTTCTAACACCTAGGTATTGCCAAATGCCTGGTATGAGGCAGCAGGGAAATGGTTCTCACTCAAGGGGTCCTGTTCAAGAAGGCAAAACATCTTGCTTCTTCTTTTTTCACTGTGGGATGCTTGGGTTTTAAATTAGGCATCCTCCTTAGTACCACACCCTGACTTTGTCAGTGTTCCCCATAAAAGTCACAGTGTAAATTAGTTCCATACAGGGACACAGCCAAGAAGGAATAGTCACTTCACTCTTTCCTTATTTGTTGTTTCAATCACTGAACACACACACAGTAGAGGCAAAGAGAGAAAAATAATGGAGTTCCTAACGTTCCATGTTTGCCTGTTTATCTGAATGTGTTGATTTCCTAAAGGTATTTTTTCTTGTGAAATAATTTATTTTAAATAATAGTAATAAGGATAAAAAGGTCTGGCAGCTCTTTCATTTATCACTATTACAAAGGAGTCTAACCCAGTGATGGAAAAAGGAAAGAAAGGATTAATTACAAGTCAGAAGCTGCAATAACATTCCTGGTAAATGTGACAAAAATTTTAAATTAACATCTGTCGCTGAGAGAAGTTTGATTAATTTTACAATTGAAGATGTTATCACCAGAATATTGGGGGGATTGGAGGAGACCACAGTTTGTAGTTTAAAGACACTGATCTCTTTGCTTCAGACTCAGAATGTATCTGCAAGGCACCTTCACACTTTATTAACAGCTCAATCAGTGCCATGCTGTAAATAATTAGCCAAGAAACCATAGCGTAAATGGATCTTGACTGGCAAGCCATGTGAAAAGCAATGCATGAACTTCACCGTGGCTGTAACCAAGTAGCTCTTATTTTTTTGGTTAGCAAGTATACTGGGAAGACCTGCTGTTGTCACTGTAATTTTTCCTTCGGGAAATAAAACAACATAGCAGGCAGCACTTAAGATTTTTTTACTCCTATTTCTTTAGAGATTTTATACAGTGGAGGGATGAAGGAGGACCCAAGACAGAACAATAGAATTTAAGGGAAAGAAAAGCTGTATTAGTAACATTTGAAACTACCCAGAAATGTTTTTCCACTGATGAATTGGTGTGGCACAAGCAGCCCTCATGTGGTACAAGCAGCTAAAACTAATACAACATTTTAGTTTTGATGGCTTATGTTGACCATGAAGTCTAAGGTTTTGGTTGGTAGTAATCCATTCAATCCCCACAAAGGACCCTTTATTTGGAGATTCTATAATCATCCTCATTTTATGAGCAGGTATCTTGCTGTAATGGGTCATGGGAGCTAAGGAAATTATCCACAATCACATCACCAGAAAGTAACTCAGATTCTTAAAAAGGCAAGTTGCAATCATATTCAGAGGTCAGACAGCAATATCCCCTGGGTCAAATGCAGTTTACCATCTAGTAATACCTTCCTTTATATCATCTTAATAGATTAGATAGATAGATTGATTGATTCACTATAATGCCAGAGTTGAGCAGTTGTATCCAAGATCTGTGGTTCATAATGCCAAAACATATTTACCATTTGCATTGTATAGTATAGGGTTTTAGGAACCGGTGCAATGGCTCAGTTGGCAATCCCTACACCTGTAAGTGTTCTGGCTGCTCCACTTCCCATCCAGCTTCCTACTAATGGTCTAGGAAAGCAGCAGAAGATGGCTGAAAGAATTGGGACCCTACAGCTGCATGAGAGATCAGGAAAAGTCTCCATGCTCTTGACTCCTAGCTTCAAATCAGCTCACCTCTAGCCATTTTGGCCATTTGGGAAGTGAACCAGTGACTCTTTCTATCTCTTCTCTCTATAAATACACCTTTCTCATAAAAATAAATTTTTACAAAACAAGTATACTAGCCCTTGCACTTGACCATGATGCTCTCCTATTTCTTGTAAGCTTTCTACATTAACTCACAGGGTCTGAAACAGAGCTAACAGCGATAGACACGTTCGGGATGTGGAAAGTCAAGCGACAGAGGAAATATGAAGTTAATGGAATGGAAAATTGACTTGTGAAACATATATGCTAAGTCCTTAATTTATTAAGGGGGCCCAATAATGGTAGCATGCTGTTACTTTAGATTCTGATGTAAAACCTATCACTCAACATGTGAAAGAGAGGAGAAAAATGTAGTTTCTTGGCACATGGCCTCATAGTCAAGGAGGTAGTGGTTTCTTCTATGGATCAGAGAGTTGCTTATCATGGAAGTAGACCTGGGAGAATAATACCCATTTCTCTCCTTCGAGAGTAAATATAACTCACAGTAAATTGCAATTTGGAATTTCCTTTCCCATTGATATTTGTTTGATTTGATTTTTAGACAAAGTCTAAAAACATGTCAATAATTTGCAAATCAGCTAGGATAAAAAAAATACAAGTAATTCCAACATGGGAAATTATAGCAGTTAACTGTGACAGAAACTTCAAAAAGATCATGGAAATGGAATTAAAAGATACATTTTTGATGCAAAAATTATCTAGATCTATGCATTACTTTTCATAGTATGTATTTTCATTAACCATTTGAAGACCTTCAGGTATATAAGTTTTAATTTTTCTTACCTCAAAATACATACATATTTAAAACATTTTAAAATGTGTTTATTTGTGAGGCAGAGATTGAAACAGAGATGGAGTTCCCAGATATTGGATCATTCTCCAAGTAACTATAATGGTCAGGCCCGATCTGGGACCAACAACTCAATCTAGGTCTTCCAAGTGGATCTTAAGAACTCCAACTGAGCCATCAGCACCGCCTTGTGGATTTCCTTTAGCAGGTCACCAGAGTCAGGAGCCAGAGTTGGCGCCAGGCATGCTGATGTGGGTTACAGCTGCCTTAACCAGTGTCACCTGCAAGGTGTCACGCATCCAAATCTATTCTTGAGCTTCAGTTTCAACGGGCATTTTGAAGTATCATGTTTAGGCTGAGAAACAGAAAATTAGGAGATGCCTAAAGTCTAGCAATACAACAGGAATGAAGAAGCGTAAAAGAAAAGGGCAAAAGCAACAAATAAGAGCATTTACTAATGTCGGATGTTAGCAGATACTACCTGCCACTCAACAGAGGATTGTCCTGAAATAGAACATTTGCATGGGGTAAGCCCACGAGGGAAAGAAATTTGAGCACAAGTTAATTGTTGGGCAAATTTAAACACCAAGGAAGATGTACTGTATCTCACCTACAGGTGATCAATTCACATACTAAAAAGAATAAAAGCATAGTGATGCCAAAGATTAAGTTTTAGATTATGCACGGCTTGAGACACCTGCACATCATATTTAAATTAGTAGTATCAAGTCCTGACCCTGTTCCCAACGCAGGTACCTGTTAATGCACACAGGAAGACAAAGAACAATGGCTTAAGCACTTGGGCCTCTACCATCCACCTACATAGGAGGCACAGATGGGGTTGCTAGTTCCCAGAAACAATCTGGCCCAGCACTGGGTGTTGTGTACATTTGAGAAGTGTTACTGCCAAATTAAAGACATCTTTCTCTCTTCCTTCCCACCCTGCTCTTTGATACTCTACTTTTCAAGTAAGGAAGAATTAAAAAAAAAAAAGACATAAAAATCACAGAAAAAAACTGTGAACTCAATTTAATTAAGACTTTATAAGATGGTTAAAGATACTTTCCACATAATGAATAATATACAAAGCAGCACTAAAAAAATTAAAATGAAATAGTCACTTAGAAATCCAGGAAACTGAAGGTGGTTAACACAATGCTCACTTTGACCTATCACATTCACCTAGGGTAGGAATTATCCCATCTGCCTGCAATGCACAGCCTTTCCTCCAAAGATCTTCCAAAGGCTGTGGATGCAGGAGGCCCACAACACTATTTAAAAAGTCTGATCAACCCAGTAATTCTATTGAAAATATTATCCAAAGGAAGAAAATCCTGGATGTGAAAAAAAAAAAAACTGAATGAGAATACAATCTTTTTAGAAGCATAGTAGGGATATGTTTTTATCAGATATGACGTATCATAGAGTAATGGGGAGCTCAAAATTTCTATTGAAAAAGAAGTTGCAAAGGCAGGAAAATGTTTCAAATATTCTATTAAGTGAAAAAGTAATTACAGCACAGTTTGTGCACCAAGTTCCCTGCTTTAGAAGAAAAAAAATCACATGTAAACTATTTACTACAGAGACATGAAAGAGGAATACCATTTTTCTTCCTACTTCTACTTTTTTTCTCCCTAAGCTTTCTTCAAAAAACCCAAAATAATGTAATCAGTATTGATAAAGGTGTTTGATGCTTTGAAACACAAAATGGATAAGGTAGAACAATGGATGGCATGCCCTGTCGCACATGGAAGATACGGCCATCCATTGAGGCCTGCAGAGGACATCCAGCACCATAACAGAGGAAGGAGGGCAGAACAAATGGACAACTACCCCAGCCAAGCATTGACAGCAAATATCTGGGTGAATGGAGACTAAGGTGGACTGGATCAGCCAATGGAACTTGGAAGGATTTCCTCATCCTTGGATCTGCGCGACTGACAGTATTTCATAACTATGGAGACCACTTAAACAGAACCCTTGCAACACGCTCCACATTGGGGACACTGGGATGGTATCAGGTGGCTGTTCCTCATCCCCAGGTACTGAGGCAGTTGGGAGTCTAAGTGTAGTTTCTCCCCTTTTCTCCCCCTTCCCCCAAATAGAGGAGGATGGAAAAGAAAATTTGGAAGCAATGGTCTCACCTAATTTCCCCCAATTCTCGATCCTTCCCACCCTGATCAACTATGTAAACATCATCAATTTAAAAAGAAAAAAGTTTTAAAGATTTATTTATTTTTTTGGAAAGTGAGATATAAAGAAATGAGGAGAGAGAGAGGAAGGAAGATCTTCCATGTGTTGATTCACTTCCCCAAGTGGCCGCAATGGCCAGAGCTGAGCTGATATGAAGCCAGGAACCCAGAGCTTCTTCCAGGTCTCCCAGAAGAAGTGGGTGTAGAGTCCCAAGGTCTTGGGCATCCTCAACTGCTTTCTCAGGCCACAAGCAGGGAGCTGGATGGGAAACGGGCTGCCAGGATTAGAACTGGTACCCATATAAGGATAAAAAAAAAATACAAGCATTTTTTTAGCATGCAAGGTGAGGAACTGAGCCACTAGGCTACCATGCCAGGCCCAGGAAAAAAAAGAGAGAGAGAGAATATGAAAACAAGTAAAGCCAATCCAATTTCCACAGGGATTCAGAGAAGGGGGGGGGGGAGCGGTATATAAGAGAGTTCTGGATGACTGCAGAGAGAATCACACACCAGCCCACCAAGAGTTAGGATCACTGTGATGCATCCCTGTAATATCATGGTGCTGGAAGGTTATTGAAATCCTGAGATTAGGACTGTCAGGACAGATATGGACTATGGCAAGAAGAGAATGGACCCCAGAAATACTGGCTGCCAAGTGACCTGGAAGCCACTCACCTGGCTACTCCAGACCGTTAGATCACAGGGCTGTAAAGGAGCATCTGTCTGTGACTGGCTTGGGGGGGAGGGGAAAGCAATGTGACATTGCAAGACAAAAAGCATTTCACAGCAAGCACATACAATGATTTTTTTTTTCTTTAGAAACCATCAAAATAAAGACTCCATTAGAAGTGTTGTCACCCAATCTGATGCTCTCTCCCCTTTTTGAAAGCAGTAAGAAATGTTAAAAGGCAACGGGATAGAAAGCTTTTAAGTGTAGATCTGTACATACACTGTTCGCTCCTGTGATGGGAAGTGAGTTCTCCCTTTGAAGGCGCAGAGAGGAGCTCAATTGATACTGCACCACCGCTCCACTCCGTCCAGCATCCTCTTTCTGCTTTTACAGGAACCGGGAGGAACCCAGAGGCTTAGCAACAGGCAGCATGTGCTCATCGGCAGGTCAGACTAGCAGAGCCCAGGCCCAAGCAAACAGTGTCACTATCTTGTGCCTAACGCACAGCAGACACCCCACAAATAAAACATTTCACAAAATCTATACTTTCTTACCTTCCCTTTCTACATATGTAACTGCTCAATAAGGGAGCCCAGGTGGAGTATCCCTTATAGAACTAAAAATGATTCAGATTTCAGGAATTTTATTTTCAGATTTTAGAATATTTACATAATGAACAATCTTAGGGTTGGGGCCCAGGTAAAAACACAAAATTAATATTTCATGTATGCGCGTTACGAGGACATTTTAACAAGCTCATGGTAAACGGGATTAAAAGTTTAGTTTCTTGCAAAAAAATGTCTGAAATCTATGCATACATAATCTTTTCATAATGCGTACTTTCCATGATTTTTTTTCTGAAACACACTCACATGCATGGACTATATTCCACCAAAATAAACATTATTTTCTAATATACCTGATGTAGAGAGAGAGCCAAGTGACAGCTCCCGCCCACTGGCTCATTCTCCAGATGTACACTGCAGCTGGAACTTGGTCGGACTCAAGCTGGGAACCCACAGTACAACCCAAGGCTCCCACGTGGTGCCAAGAACTCACTTGAATCTTCACTATTACCTCCCCAAGTCCTCATTTGCAGGAAAATGGGATCAGTAAAGTCTGAAATAAAACTCATGCATTCTGCTATGGGATACAAGCATCTTAATTATAAGGCCAAACACTGAGTTTCATAGATTTATCTTTTTAATCTCATTTTCTGTAAACATTTCCAAGTACCCTTATACACACACAGCCTGAAGGTAATTTGACATTGCTATTTCTAGTGTTCCTGCATTTTGATTACAGCTTATTATATATAAGTTCAGGTATGGTGTTTTCCATTTCAGGCTTCAAGTCCCCTCAAACCCTTCAGATTTCAGATACTTGGCTAGGGACACTATATGTAGATCCTGAAGTTTTACCCATTTTGATCATTCTGGTGTCATTCTATGTGAGCACTGGCTTGTGACATAGGAAACATCAACACAAACATTTAATGTCTGGAGGGTATAAATTTCCTGTGGGATTCTACATTCACAGGAAGGCATGGTGCACGCATCCAGCTCAGACAAACTCAATCAAGGAATGGTGTAAATTACCAAGTGATTGGCTCCATGTTTCCTTCCTCCCTGTGGAAAACTTTTAACCAGAGTGAGGTAGGTCCAGTCTGATGGCCATGTGGGATGCCAGCAAATTTATTTTGCTGCAGGAAGAACTCAACACATCTATAGCAGGTTCATTTTTAAGTTGATAATTTTGGATGGCACACAAATGATACTACAACTACCCTAACAACCCATGGCAGACAAGCCCATTTGCCACTCGTGCCCTATCAAATTGATTTCATCCAACTAATCCTCTCACGAGCAATGCAAACAGAAGAGAAATCCATACTTGTGTGTAAGGAGCTATCATGCTGTGACGTCTGCTCTCTGGTTGAGCTCATTTCTTCTCTCTAGGTCACAGCCATATACCCCCAAATAATCAGCCCAAGCAATTTAAATGGGAGAAATAGATTAGATGGTCTGGTGGTTTTGAACTGCATGGTTATAAATCAGAACAAATTACCTGTCTATATCTTCAAAACCTACAACTTCGACCCCATTCCTTATCTCTTAATGATTCTGATGCCATCAGACTGGGGTGGGCTCCATAAAGTTTGAACTAGCTCCCTAGATAGTTAAGGACAATGGCTTGGGAAAAATCTGAGCATCGACTCCAAGGAGATTGGTACATCTCATCCATTTAGCCTGATGCTGATCACGGAGAAATTGTTCCATATCCATTGTTGACATGTTGACTAGGGATGTTTTTGTCCCCTTCAAAGAAAGAAGACAAGCTACTGGTCGTAGGAAATTAGGGGAAATATTTTAAATCAATGTGTTGCTAGTTTACTACAATGCAGGCTGTCTACATTCTGATGTGAAACACACAGCTCAGGAAAAGGCATGAAGGGTACAGAGATCAAAGGTCACAAATCTAAGACCTATCTGATTCTGTAGCCTGTGTCTGCTACATGCCATCTTGAGAAGGTGACAGCCAGAGTGGCCACAGCAGAGTCACAGTCACAGCCACAGAGCTCCATGCGGCCACAGCACTACCAGTGCAACCTATGCTCTTGGGTCAAACAGGACTTTTCTGAGCCTCAACTTCCTCATCTGGAAAATGGGGAGTGGTTTGAACATTTTTGAGTTTGAGGCTTTCTTATGAGAAAGGATCACACAGAGAGCAGGACAAATGTGACACACGTGGGAAAGAGTTTTATAAATTTCAATAACTATGTACACACACATACATTATTAAATAAATCAAATTATATATTTATATTACAGACATATATTAGCAATGTCAAAAAATTAATTGATATTTTAATACTGGTCTGTGAATACTATTACCTTCCTAGCAATGATATTTAAGTTTCAAGCCCAAATAAATTTTGACGATATGCCTTTTTATGTTACCTCTATGGTTTAGTGAATTTATTGAAACAATTATTTTCCAGCCTGCGGCCCCTCTAAAAGGGGCAATGTGAGAAGAATTCATGAATTGAGTTAGTTTCTACCTCATAAAATTTGGTCTTCACAAGTATCATTTCCTTCTTTTTACATCTGCTTTATAATCACACAAGCCTGAAAGTAGTTTACATCTCTTGATAATAAAAATATCCACTCTCCACATACAGAATCAAAACCACATGATTTTATGAATGATAATTCAGAGGACATAATTGCCTTCTCCATGTTTCATTGTATTTGTCATGCTTTGCCCCACCTTTGACCCCTAACTGTTAGAGAAAAATGTGAGTACATCCTAATGAATATATGAAATCTTAATTAGGATAAGCAGGCAATGTTTAGTCTGGTGAATCCTTGAAATAAATGCCACAAGTCCCATGTTGGAAACTAGGTGTTTCCATCTCACTCCTTTAGAAATTTCTCTTGCTCTGTTTTCTTGCTCCCCAGCCTCCATCACTCTCCTTTAAACGCATATGGCCAATTAGGTTCAGCCTAATTGTGATCTGGGTGAGTCATCAGATCATGATGCAATCTGACCCTCTGGGAGCTAGGGAGCAAGTCCCTTTGTCAGCAAAGTAATGGGGGAGACCAAAATGGGTCCACAAAGGCAGCCACCATCTTCCAGGAGTGGAGTCTGTCTTAGTATCCCTGACACTCTTATTTAGCAGGAAGCAGTGGCAGGTAGGAGGTGGGGTCTTGCTGCAAAGCTATGACGTAGTTCAAGTTTCAAGAACTGGGACCTTAGTTATGATTCTTATACCAAGAGATCTGAAAACAAATGAACAAACAACAACAAAAACACCTTCCTGAAGGCCACCCCTGTACATTCTTCCATGATTTAGACATTTGGGGAGTTTTTGAAGGTCATTTTCCAATAAACAGATTTAATTGGTCTCATGAAGGAAGAGTAAAGACAATGAAGAGAAAAATGCAAGTTTAGAAAGAGGCTCAAGAAAATATTAACAGTACCCAGGAATCCTTGAAAGAAGACATTTTTCTGCAATGTGAAATGTCTATGGAATATAAAGCAAAAATAGGCATTACTACCAAGCAATCACAACTGGTAAGACTCAATCCCTGGAGTAGCAAGATCTTCCAAGTTAAAACAGTAAATAATTTAGTTGAGCTAAAGATTAATAGCCAGAATCATGTGAGTCACTCGGAAGCACTCAGGAGCATCCATCTCCGAAGATTAATAATGGCAAGACAACACTGTGCTAATCAGTTCCATACTGATGGATCATATGGAAGTCTAATGAGTGGATTCCAGCAGCGAATGTCAACAGGGTGGACTTGACCTGGGGGATAGGGCAAATCACCTGGTTACACCTGGAAGTGGACCTGCTTGCTGAAAGCACTTGGGACACAGAAAATATAGTCTCATCAGCTGCATGCTAAATGGTGAAATATCACACAGTCATGTCAGCAGGTGGAAGGGAATCTGCTGCAGCAACACAGTTGAAGCAGAGAGCTGTGGGCACCGCTTTTACTCAGGAGGAGAACTGATTAACAAATGTAATTGTGTGTCACTGTGCTTAAGGAGAATGAGTGTCATTAGTCATTGTCCAGGGAGGCACACACACGGATGTCATTTACGAGACCATGTCATATTTCAGAAAGGAAGGCGCCATTGTACTCAGTATTTGTTGCTGCCAACTCACACATGCACAAATCCAATCCTAATTGGCACTGGGCACTCACCAGGCAGTGAGCACTAGGGCAGGCCTTGGAGTAGAAAGGCAAATAATCCATGGTCATGGGTCTCAGAGGACTTACGATTTAAAAAGGACATACAAACTTGACAATAAATAATAGGATTTGCCTTGGCCATGGATTGGATTATGGTTCTGTTGATCTATAGCTTAAAGCATGAACTTCTGAGACCAACTGGCCCATGTTTTAGCCTCAGCTTCACCATAGGCTGAATGTCTCAGTTTAATTTGGCAAAGGAGGAAGATCATGGTTCTTACCTCATGAAGTTATAAGGAAATTTGCACTTTTTTTACCCTTACAATCTCTGGCAGATGGCAATGCTACAAAAATTGTAGGTAAAAATTCTGTCCCATAAAGTAATACTTAATGATACTGCTATTACATATACAAGTCAAAGGAAATAGAATGGGTGCCGGAATAAGTTGGTACTAAAATGAGTGAGATACAGGATAAAAATGTGGATTAAGATTAGGGGAGTTGTAACACAGGGGGGTTAAAATGCAGCTTGTAACATCAAATTCCCGTTCCAGAACACCTGTTTGAGTTCCTTTGCTTCTAATTCAGCTTTCTGCTATTGTGGCTTTGTAACATATATGATAACTTATACCCTTGGGTCCCTGCCACCAAGCTGGGAACCAGGAACAGGTTCCTGGCTTCTGGATTTGACTTGGCCACCCAAGCTATTGTGGACCTTTGGGGAGTCAATCAGGTAGTGGAAAAACAATCAATGTCTCTTCCTCTATCACTCTGCTTTTCAGAAAGTGGATACATAATGTATACATACACTTATGGATAGCTGTTAAAAAAAGATTAGGGAAATTTTTAAAAAGGAAAAGATATTTGAAAAGGGATAACGTAGAAGAGAAGAGTTATTCATATTCCAAAGACAGAAAAGTTTTGAAAGATGAAAAAAAATCTTTTAAGCCAAGCCAGAAAACCTACATATCTGGTTGGCTCCTGTATTTTATGATCTGAGGGATAAAGCTGCTTAGGCCAAGATTGCTAGAAATTTACACACCACTGAAGAAGTTGCAATTGTACTTGGAGGAATTTTTTAAAAATTAAAAAGAAAAACATTAAAAATGTCTAAAGCACAGAGATAGCCTTCAAGGGAAAAAAAAACATAATGTATAAAAGAAAATACACTATGCCATTTTATTAGTTTGATATGCCCTGGTTTAAACCAAGTCCCACCAAACAAAACCACATCCAGCAAGAATAAAATCCAAACAAATCACATGGGATAGGTATAGTATTCCCAAAGACCAAATAATCTTAGATAATTTTGTGGACATCACAGTGGTGTTTGTAAGATCAATGATCTCACTCCTGACTGTCTCTTACAACTCCACACACCCCTGATAAAGAGGCTGACCACCACCTGAAGAGCTTGTCCTAAGTGCCAAGAGCTTTAGTATGAAATTGTATTACTGTTTTACTTTTCTGCTGAATGACCAGAGTTCCTGAAAGATTAAATCACCTGCCCAGAGTCATCCACACAGGAAGTAGGCATCTGGGCTCTGAGCCAACTCAAGCAAACATCATAGAGCTCCCTGTACCCTTGCTTCCTTAAAGCCAACCAGTAGTGATAGTCCATTTTGCATAGAGCAAGGGAAACCTTAAGCTCCTGGCAGCTCCCAATCTATTCACGTTGGGCAAATGACATTATCAATTAATCCCGAAGAAACATTGAACTCTTCCTTTCCTGTGAGTTAAGAAGATTCAGTGCAATCCTGGGGTCCCCAAAGAATAGACCGTCAGAGAAAAATCCAAAGGCCTTGATTATATTTGCTTCTTAATTAATCTGAAGAGTTAGTTTTCAGCTGGAGGACAGTTAATTTTTCCTTTTGTTAATCTAATGGCCACAGGCCATTCTCATGCTGTGGCTGCAGAAGTTTGGAATGACTGTCAAGCTCCCCAGCGTGACAATAAATGCAGTGGCAAATAAAGCACTTTCCTGGAAGGCACAAGGATTTGAATAATTTCTGCAGATGGTCTTCGTTTCCCTCAGTGAAAAGAGAAAAAGAGGCTAATTCAGACCTAATCAAGTCATGCTAACATTCAGGCAAATTCATTCTTTTTGATCCTTTCACACTTCTTTTCTGAAAACGGCATAAAAAAAAAAAAAAAACAAAAAAGGCCACCAATTTCTTACAACAGCAAAGTGGCAAGTTTGGGGTTTGAGAAAATTAATGCATTCTCCTCTCTGGCAGAAGCTATTCTATTCTTTTTTTCCTCTCTTTCCACTTAACTGATTTATGGAGGGGAATCATTTTGATTTAAGAGAAAAAAGACAGCAGAAGAACTCAAGTTATATGCCAATTGATCCTTCCGAAGGAAACCAAAGTGTGTGTGTGTGTGTGTGTGTGTGTGTATCCATCAAATAATCCAAGGGCCATGGGTTGAAGGTGTGTTAAGTACAGCCATGATACTCAAAGCCTGAAGCACACACTAGGTTAGGAGACAGGGGGCAGCCTTTATAAGGAGTTATTTATGTGAAAGACAGACTGTCAAAGAAAAGGAGTAAAATATTATGCATCCATTGGTTTACTACTCCCTGAATGACGGCAACAGCCAGGACTGGGTCAGACCAAAACCAGAAGCCATGAATTCCAAGAGTGTTTTCCACACAGGTGGCAGAGGCCCGAGCACTTGGACCATTTTCTGCTACTTTTCCAGGTGTTTAGCAGGAGTGGAGCAAGCAGGACTCAAACCAGCACTCTAACATGGGGTGCTAACATCAAAAGTGGCTGCTTGGCCAACTGTGCCACAATGCTGGCCCCCAAAAGCAAGCTTTTATACCTGCATTTCATGCCATAAAACCTCTGTAATAGTTTGAGATATGCAAGAGAGAATCACTAAAGTTTGTGCAGGAACCAGAAATTTTTGAATTTAGATTAGGCTATTGAGATAACAATCAGAACACCTGAAATAGGATCTGGACTGTAGATTTCAAGAATGTTAGTCCACTTGACATTGCCTTCCATGCTTTAAAACTCGCTTTCACTGTTTCGTTTGTTTTCCCCACCTCCATAACGTCACATACCAACTCAGACGGACAGCTGGTGGCTAGAACAACAAGTTTAAAAGAAATTGTGAAACTTGATGTAAGATTCCTTGGTCTTGATGATGTTCTAGTTGGTACTGAGTGAAGGTCGCTTGAGGCCACAGGCACAGGCATGAGGCACCTGTTACCCACATGTCCTATGAGTATTTCCTAGCTTGCCAGTGATTCTAACACTTTGATCATGAAGGAAATTTTAACTCCTAAAATATCCCTGTCCAACAAACCTACCTGAAAATCTTGTAAACAAAGACTATCATTTAAAGACATTTCTCAGCTTCTGTTTATCTCCAATGCAATTTTTACTAACAAAAGTTGTTCCTGGCAGAGAAACTGTCTCTTTCAAAACTGTTCCTTCTTGAGGGAAGGAGCTTGAAAGACAGCACTGGCTCTGAGTTTCTAAAGGAAAACATGTTCAACTCTATCACAAAAAGACTCAAGTAAACATCAAAGGGTTATACATGTGTGCACAGAAAGTCTTTCCCAACGAGGGTCAGAATCAGACACAATGAATCCAACCCATCTACTTCTCTAATGGCTTGCATTATTAAAAACATTACTTATGCTTTTGCATGACAAAGAACATGAGTAATAATTCTGATAATAACTTTGTCTTTCATACACAAAGGAACTCTGTGGGAAAGTTTTTAAAATAGTATCTTTGGGGCAAAGCTGGAGATTAGCAACACACCAGGAAATGAGCTCTTCAATGAAGGAAGAAGACCACGGGACTTTTTAAAGTTTACATTTGGAGCCCAAGCAGAAATCTGAAAGGAGGCTGTAAGAGTCAATTCTATCAGAATATTCAGTCAATGGCACAGGGTGTGATGCTGCCGCTGAGTGTCAATGTGTGTGTATGCACACATGTTCATGTTTGGGTATGCACGTGTCCATATGTGCACATCTGTTTGTATAGTTTCTTCAAACGGGTCCCCGTAATAATTTTCCATTTGCCAAATGTATTTTAAAGATTATTGTTTGCATGGCAATTGTTTGTGGCTCAACATATATAGTGGACAATTAACATCTGACCTTTTATGACAAGGTTGAGCTTACATTTGGGTTCTAAAAAATTGCTTTTATTGGGCCCATATGGTAGCCTAGTGGCTAAAATCCTTGTCTTGCACCTGCCGGGATCCCATATGGGTGCTGAGTCATATCCTGGCTGTTCCACTTCCCTTCCAGCTCCCTGCTTGTGACCTGGGAAAGCAGTTGAGGACAACCCAAGGCCTCTGGACCCTGGATCCATGTGAGAAGGCTCCTGGCTTTGGATTGGCTCAGGTCTGATCAATTGCAGTCACTTGGGGAGTAAACCAGCGGATGGAAGATTCTTCCTCTCTGTCTCTCCTTTTCTTTGTAAATCTGATTTTCAATTATAATAATGATAATTTTTAAAATCTGTTTTTATTTGAAAGAGCGACCTAAAAAGGAAAAGAAAGAGAGGGAGGAAGAGGTAGGGGAAGATAAAGAGAGGGACAGGGAGGGGGCTGGAGGAGAGAGGGAAAGGAGGGAGAGTGTGAGTGAGCAAGTGAGAGAAAGTTCCTTGCCACTGATGATGTGGAGCCGCATATGAAGCCATTGCTTACAACTCTAGCACCTCACTCAGGTCAGATTGCAGTATCAGCTACTCCACTTTTGATCCAGCTTCCTGCCAATGTGCCTGAAAAGGCAGCAGCAGAATTCCCATGTACTTGGGCCTCTACCACCCATGTTAAAGACCCAGATAGAGTTCCAGGTTTCTGACTTTGGTATGAAAGACAGACTGTCAAAGAAAAGGAGTAAAATATTATGCATCCAAATATGCAGTTACAAATATTTGGGGAGTCAGTCAAAAGTTGAAAGAACACATGTGTGTGTATGTTGATCTGTGTCATTTATGCCACCCTGCCTTTCAAAGAAATTCATGACTCTTGAAACAGAAAGGATCAAGACCTTCTGTTCTATTAGTTCATCCCCTCAAATGGCTGTATCAACTGAGGTTGGACCAGGTGGAAGCCAGGAGCCAGAAACTTCCCACATGGGTGACAGGACCCAAGCACTTGGGTCATCTTCCACTGCCATCCCAGGCACATTATCAGGAAGCTTAACTGAATATACAAGTCTGAGATTCAGGAAGGAGATACACATGTGGACACCCTGGAACAAAGATGGCATTTAACACCACAAATCTATACAAGATGGCTCAGGAAGCGAGTGCCAACAGAGAAGCAGGCAGAATCAAGGGTCCTGCAATGGGAACTTCCAATATTTCCCACTTTGGAAGAACAAGGAAGGAAAACACAAAACGGATACGTTATGAGGCAAATGGAGAACTTACACCGACCTGGAGGCTCATTGAAGAAGCTGAACCAATGCTGTCAACTGAATGAGGCCAGAACGATGAAACCAGAAAATCATGAAAGCCACAAAGGACGAAGGTGACCAACATCATTGGACAGTTGCGCATGTGCCTCATGTACCTCTCATTTATCTCACAGATCTGAAGAGTCCATGCTGTCGTTTTAAAATGTCCCTAAAAGCACATGTGTTGCTAATTTATTCTCAATACTTGTCTGTTAATGGCATTTGGAAGTAGAAGCTGTAGGAGGCAATGGAGCCATGGGGGTTCTGCCCCTGTGTATGAACTAGCATATTCATGGGTTCCTGGCTTTCCAGGCACTGACAGAGAGAGAGCACCCTCTAGCACCCCTGCTCTCTATCACGTGAAAATTCCTCACTAGTTGCTTTTGAACTTGCTAACCTACAGAACTGAGCTAAACATATCTCTATTCTTTACCAATTCCCCAGTCACTAGCATTCAGGTACAGTGTCACAAAATGAAGACAGCCCCCAGACCCATTCCATTGGGATAAGGACAGGTCTCGGTGGTTTATGAGATGTAGCTTCTCCTCGCCTGTGCTTCTTATTGTTCTTCTGGTTGTTCTGCTTTTTTCTGGGTTATTGGGATGTGTTTTATATTTAATGCCTTAAAGATGTAAAACATCATAGTTAAAAAAATAAACACTTCCATAGTCTCCCAAGTACTATAAAACTTCCCCTGGCCACAGTCTCACTGTATACTAGTAATGACCAAAACGGAGGGCTCAGAACTGCCAGTTCACCAGAGCATGCAATCACTGACTATAGATGTGAATGAATTCCCATCAACCATCCTTTCCTATTGATCCAAACTGCCTGGCTAGATAAGCAGCCCCATTTACCACTTCTCTTCTGGGAAGTTTTAAAAATGGGATTAGATTTCCAACTCTCTGAGGACATTACATAGGTCTACCTCTGTATATAAAGTACAGTATTCAAAAAAGTTTATGAATCTCAGGGTGGAAGTCTAGTAACTTGTTGGTACAGATTTTCTTTACACCAATAAGAAGTACAATTTCAACAAAAAATGTAAAGTAGGATAAGAGATCGTGTATGTATGTATTTTGAAATAGAGAGTGCTCCTCTATCAGCTGGTTGACTCCCTAATGCCTGCAATGACCAAGGCTCAGATAAGGTAGAAACTGCAAGCCAGGAACTAAATCTACGTTTCCCATGCCAGTGTTAGGAATCCAACCACTTCAATCATCACTGCTGCCTCCCAGGGTTTGCATTTGTAGAAAACTGTAGTTGAGACAGAGAGAAATTCAGCGTAGCACCATCATGTACAACAGGTGCACCTTACCCACTAGACCCAGTATGCACAGCTCCAAAAGGTTTAACTGCTATTTTGTATTAGGAATCTTATAAATTAGGACCAACATAGTGTTTCCCAAATCTACCTCCTCACAGAACACTTTTCTGATGAGTGGAATGTGTTGAGATGAGGGATATGTAGGACACGCTTGGGGAATGATCACACTACAGTGGGTCTTGTACAAAGGCTGAAACCATCTTCTAGCTCCCAAATGTCAACATCTCAACTAACATCTACAGCACAGGTGTTCCACAAAATTGCTGAACACATGATAAACTGGGAAGACCATCTCATTCAGCAAACTTAGTGGGATTCCAGATTCCATTCTGTACCTAGGTAACAACAGATATATCCTGTAAAAAATAAATAAATAAACCAGCTCCCAGGCGCAAGCTGTGAGTTCCTATTCACTCCATAACAATGGGAGCACTTGGGAAACAGGTGCCTCATCTATCAGACTGATGTCACTAGGAACTTGGGGAAGAGTTTGTTCCAAAACTCAGTTTACTGAGCTAGTCACATGCAGAACATCGGTCCCTCCACTGGGTCCTTCTCTGTCTACGACTTTAACCCTTTGCTGATGAACCACAGCCATTTAATACCTAAACTGGTCTTGTATTACACTGGGAGATGATCTCCAGCACTTTATCACAATGTCTAGCAACAGATGTCTGGCTTCTAGCTATAGTTTGTGGTACTTTATCCATATTTGGGGGATATGAATTTAAATCAGATCCAGTGTTACACTAAAGCACTGGAAAAAAGGCACTTACCCCAGGGGCTGGACCCAAATATCTATAGATTGCCTATCTTTGTTCTTACCTCTTGCTTAAAAAAAATGTATTGTTTGCTCAACACTTACTAGGTCCCTTTCAATTTTCACAAGAACCTCATGAAGAAGGTATTTGTTTCTATTTACAGAATAAAAAAAAAAAATCAAGGCTCAAATCTCCCCCACAATGCTCCCAAGTATGTATGGCTAGCAAGCAGCAGGGCTCAGATTCTGATCTCCAATGTGACCTGATTCTAATGCACCCCTGTAGCTTTCCTGGGAATTCTCAAACAGAAAAAAAAAAAAAACCTTAGCAAAACTCAGCTGAGCGACAGATAAAACTACATTTTTGAAAATTCCTTTAGGGTATTCTCAAAGAAAATCCATCACCTCCACATGGACACGGGAGAGATGAAGTCTCCACTCTAAGTTTTTTGCATTGAAGACATATTGTGTCTATAAATTGGAAAGAACCAAGAAAACGACACATCATTAAGACATTAAATCAAAAGGTGAGGCAGGCCTTTGGCCTAGTAATTAAGAGACCAATTTGGACACCCAAGTCCCATACCTAAGCACCTGATTGCAAACTCTTGCTCCAGCTCCTGGTTGCAGCTTCCTGCTCCTGTGTACCCTAGGAAGCAGAGGGGATGGCTCAAGTAGTTGGGCTCGTGTGAACGACATGGGGCACCTGGACTGAGTTCCTGGTTCCTGGCTTCAGCAGACTCTGGAGTGGCAAACTAACAGACGAAAGCTAGTTCAACACACACCTACCATCATTCTCTCACATACCCTGATGCCATATGATTCATTCCTAAAACAAAGTCTAAAAAAGAGAGATTATTCATTACAAAAAGGCCATCTTTAGTGCAGTCATTAAACCCCATATCTCTAGGGTCTCATTTGGGGATACTTACAGTGTTTTCAATAGAGGTGATGGTTACCCAACAATGTGGATACACTAAATGCCACTGCTTATATATGTGTCCACTTTTAATGATTAACTTATTGTTAGATGAACTTCACCTAAGAACAACTCAAATGTTCTTTACCTACCTTGGGGAATCAATTGTACTGTCAGCAAAATCAGTCATACTGCAGCCCTCCTGGGGAAGCACAGACCTTCTCTGAAGTTCAGGGTCGATCACAGCTCTGTGAGATGCTAGCTGATCCATGGCCATAGGCAATAGGGCTGCAAAAATTCAACTTGCTGGGGCTAGGGGGCAAGTACCAGAATGACTGTACCACATCTTTAGGGCTTTCCACAGGTTCAGAATGTCCTGTGAGGATACTCCTTACTACCTAGTCTCTTATGGCAAAATGTACTGTATCTGCTAGAACCATGACCCCCTCCCCTCACCGAGCCAGTGGGATCAGAGGAGCCCCTCCCTCTACACACACAAAGTAGAAATTCATGGGCACACCAAAGATCCCAGTGGATACAGTTTACAGCTATCCATCTTTGTGCTGTTCCTATTTACCCTCCCACTACTATCCTTTCACTAAAACTGAGCTTTTCAGACTCTGGCATTCCTGCCTCTCTTTCCTGCACTCCTGCTTCAGCCACCCACAAACATTAGCACCTAGGCAAACATGCCATTTTGCCTGCTCACATGCATCCGAAAGTTACCTTGCCTGTGCCCAACTTCTCACAAAATCCCTCGTCTCATGCAACAAACAGCTCTGATGGTTGGCTGCCTGCACACTCCTAACCCCAAGGTGCTGGCTCCACAAATCCCAGCTGAGTCCTGCTCAGCCAGCTAAAAAAATTCCCAATTACATAAACGTGTCCTCATCACACGCGGCACTGCATGTGCAAATCATGGTCACCGGTCCTTGCGTGGAGGAACCAGGAGAAAGGGCAAAACATGCATGGTCATCTGCTACCCTGGTGCCAAGAGTATGCACGTACACCACATGCTCCCAGAATGCAGGATGCTGTTTCAGTCTAGGTGACAGCATTACTGCATGCAAGGCTAATCAGCCATGCCAGGATCAAAGCCACTCTGCTGGCCTTGTCAGCGCTCCGCTCAGACTGTTTATACTTCACAAAGATCAAACGCAATTGGAGAACGAAGGTGAATACCATGAGTGGCCCTATACTTTAATTTCTTTCCTGAAGGTCAGGGCTTTTTAATGAAGTTCACAAAGGAGCGATACAGTGAGCTAGAAACACACATTAAAAGAACCTCTCCTATCTCAAAAGGAAAAAGTAGGTCATCGACGATTTTAATGGGATCATTTCAGTACACTGGCCCCTGGTGCTAAAACCATACTAGAAATGGGAAAGCGAATGAGATGTTTTATATTCACTAATCATGTCCCAACTGCAATAAGGTCTGAAAGTACCTTTTCTACAGAAGGCAGGTGAAGTGTGTATATGGAGTCTTAGGATATGAGACAAACATTATATTCATGTATTTGGTTTGGTCAGTGGACTCCCAGAGCAGGACGGGGACAGGTGACCATGGTACAGCTAGAAGGAAGGAAGCCATCACTAACATGCTAAGGACAGTTTCTTGGTGGGCATTGTGCTGCTCTGTCCTTAGGACTTCCTGAATGTCTTACAAAGTGTTATCTTGGAAGTGTCCACTTGGCACATAAGAACAGAAAATACTTATTCCTCAGGATCTGAACTCTCCTTGGTCAAGGGTTGCTGTGAGGAAGAGGGGTATGGTGCACACCCAAGTGAGATGCTGTCATACTACGATTATGTAGTGCTGCTTGAAACCCCTGTGAACTGATTCCTGCTGCCACAGCAGAGTAAGCAGACAAGGGAGTCTGCAATCTCATTCCATTTGGAAGTCTGAGGCTCAAAGCCTCATTCATCAATGTTGGAGGAATAAAGTTGGAAGACACCCCAAGTTTCCCATGTGAATCAAGACTCTCCTAATCCTCCTCCCGCAGAGATTGCTCAGTATCGGGCATTTTGTTCAATTCTCTGAGCCTCTTAACCAGTGAATTCATTTTGACAAAGTGACAGGTGCTTTTGTGCCTCTTTATATTAGCAAAGGGGAGATTCTCAGCTTCTAATACCCAGACATGGCACCTGTCTCAAAATGTGAAACTGTAGTTCAGACAGGGATTTGGGGCCAGAAACAGCACATTCCCGAATCTCTGCTAACACAGACATTTTGATCCCTTCCCCTTCTTTAGAATAGCTTCCCTTCTACTTTCTTTCCCAGACTTCTAGCTCCTTAGTATGCACACCAAGATTTATGATTCAAAAATCAGATGGTTTCTTTCTATGCAGTATGTTAGTAAAACACAACTCAAGAAGAAACTGTTAGTTAAGCAACCCCATCTCAGAGGCCAACCTAATCACCTGGGCTGAGGAGCAAACTTCTTTACAGGTTTGCACTTCCTGCTTGACTAATGAGAGAGAAGGAAAACCCCAAATCTACTTATCAAATAAATCTGGTTATTCTGCAGTAAGAAGAAAAGGAAGACAATGTTGTGATGTTGCTTAGGACAGAAAATTCTAAACATGTATGGCAGTCAAGATCACATCTACATGACGATGATTTAAGTTTCCTGAGTGATCAGTGACTTAATTTGTCCCTTGCAATTTGCATCTGGTCCTCCAGCATTTGTTTCTCAGCAGCTGGAAAGTTCTACCATCAGGTGCCATTCTCCAGCCATTGTGGTAACTGCTCCGAGCTTTTTTCATCTGGGGATTTAAATTGCTCCATGAGATGTACAGGCACCCAATTTGGGTGAGGGTTTTGATTTAAATGTGCTGTCAGTTTTGATTTTTCACATTATTTGCTCGTGCTGGCAGAGAGAACTCACTAAACTAGCAATAAGTTTTCAATCCGAAGAGGTCAAAATAAACTTGGTGTCACGTGACTAACCAGAGGCATCTTCTGGCCAAATTCAGCATAATGGAGGAATGGGGCTGCCCGTGAACATGATGAAATGGGAGGACGCTCCTCTCCAGAGTTCAGCACCAGGATTATACTCTCATTAACTTTTCACCTCATGGAGAATGGATTTGTAAATTGTCTGTACCAAGAAGCAATAGCTGCTAATTAGGTGTCCTCCTCTGTACTGATTGCTAGAACACAAGGAGAGCAGCAAAGAATTCAAACAAAATGCTTGCAGGTCTTTTTTGAGAAAACGTGTCATAAAGCAGTCTGGGGTTCCAACAGTGTCTTGACTATAAGAAGTACTCAGTAAATGCGTGCAGAATGAAAAAGTATAAATGTGGCATTCACCCTGGGCATTTGCATTTGTTCAGTCTGTGCCTGGTTTTCCATTTCTGTGACTGAAATAAGTACTTCACTTTCCTATAGAGAGACAGAACTGTCCACAACTCCAATTCAATAAACGTGGTGTACACTGGTCTCTAGAAAGAACCCACTGGAAACCACTCTTAATGATCATCCCACACAAGCATGGTCATCTGTTTTATTCATTAGTCTCATACGTTAAGAATGACTATCTCACAGCAGTTAGGATGGGCCAAGTTATAAAACAACTATGAAATCCCACAAAGGTGAGTTTCTCACTCATGCTATGTGTCCTGCGGTTAACTGAGGGGCCAAGCTGGCCGAAGAACGGTTTCTACTGAGCTTCCATGCTCTACAGTGTTGGAAATAATGGAGTACATTAGTTTCTTGCACTGGTAATGAAACATTTCTGCCTAAAAGAGATAATTGTCTCTTCATCTCATGATTTGATAAAGCAGGTCACAGCTCACTCCTAACCTCAGGTAGCAGTGGAGTACAGCCATCTGTACGCTCTGAAGGAAGTAATGAAATGGGGTTACACACAGCCACCTAGGGAGATGCTGACTGTAGCTCTGTCTCTACCTCCGGTGTTTCAAGTCCTATTGAAAACCACTTGGAAGAACTTTCCATAGAGCAATGCCAATGTGTTATATTAAAAATGTGATTTAAGGTACACCCCAGCAACCTAGACTTTAATCAAAGTTTGTAAATCTGCTATAACTATAGTTCCCATGAATTAAAAATGAGGTCTCTTGCCCATGCACATAAAGAAACAGGAGTCTCAGCAGGCCAAAGCCTCCGTTGTCTTTGTGGTCAGCCCAACGATGCTTTCAGCACAGGGTTCTATTGATAACTGAAAGTCTACAGATCCAGTCCAGTGAGGCTGTGGTTAAGGGATGTGTCCTAGAGGAGAGCTGGCAGTTTAGACTGGTACAAAGTCTCCTTCCACGGACATCTGAACAGAGAAGGGGCACGGGAAGGACAGGTGCAAACACTGTGTGAGAGCTTTGTCCCCACCTGACTAAAGCCAGTCCTGTGAAAGAAGGTGGTGACTTCTGTGGCCAAATGGAAAGGTATGGTCCCTTGGGACTTTGTGTAGTTGTCATGGTATCCAAGAAAGAGCTATCAAAGTGATTAAGTATAGAAGCCATCATTCTTCCTGGCCCTACACAGGGAAAAGGAGCTATATAACTACTAAGCCAAATGTTACAAAGACTGACACCATCCAGAAAAATTTCAGGCTGTGTTTATGTGATATATCCTTATGTAGGAAGACATACAGATATGTTAATATACGTGAGCACCCATTCAAATTGTCATGTTCAGAATACAAAAGTTTGCAGACACATTACTGAGCCAATTTCTATTCCTTTAGAGCAAAATATCAACCACAATACAGCCCACAAGCTGTATGGTCTATGAGCTGAGAATGGGTTCTATGTTTTTAAATTCTACAACCCACTCAAAAAAAAGGTAAGAACTCTTGCCTTATGTCTTGTCATTTAAATAACTATACACTATGTTCCACAATGCCTGGAAAATTTTTAAAGAAAAGTATGTCCTCCCCTGCCCTGGAGTGTTAGGAGAGGAGACCACTTCCAAGCACCGTGCTGGGAGCACACGAATTGAGGAGGTTCACCAAGCAACCCATGGATGTGGTGTTATGATACCTTACGTTGGTCATGGGATTTTACTATGACTGTAACAGAAGACATTGAAAAAATGTAGTTGAAGATCCAGAACACAGCATCCGTGGAAAACACACCAAACTGGATTTCACAGCCAGCATGTATGAGAACACTCCAAAAAAGTTTATAAAAACTAAATTAAAATTTATTTTGGCACAAAAATATTTTGAAATACATTCATTCATTCAAGTGTTGGTCAAAAAGTTCATGGAAAATATCTCCATTACCAGCAAAAATAAAAGCATGTGTTTCAAAATATGTATGCAAAATAATCAACTTTTAATTTCCAGACACTTCTAAAAGGACCTTTGTGAGTTCATCATTTATTTTTCTTAGCACGTTGGTACTACTCCTTGGTTTGTTTATTTGTGAAACGAGATAGTATCACTTGACCTTCACAGCTGTCTATGTGCTGTGTCTATTTATTAGTAGAAAAAGAAAACAGGGCCCCTCTGCATGTCGAATAGGACTGAGTGAACTGACATAATCCAGACTCTCCTGTTGGAAGGGGTGGTGCTGCTTCCTTGCCACCACATCGTCAGCAGGCATGGCAGCATACCTGATATTTTCACCAAATGCTCAACTAGAAGTTGGCATCTCATGTGAAGAAATGCATGTAACTAATTCCACTTGCTGTGAATCTTCACTCGCTGTGAACTATCCTAAGACAATTTGCCAACTTGATGCTAGTAACCTCAGTCTCAATTTGAAGTCAGCCCATATGTGACAATAAATAGAGAACAGACTCTGCCTAGTGAAGAAAGAGATCAATAAAGAACTGGATTTTGTTCATATTCTTACTCCTTCCACATCCAGGCAGCCCTTCAGCCATGGCATAAGCATTTTCTCCATTCAACGTTCCCTCAGGGAGAGAAATGATAAATAAAGCTCCTGACCTCAAGGTGTTCACATTTATTACAAATTAAAGAATAAATAAATGGGAATACAGATAATGGTGTATACCCTAAAGGACGTTGAAAAAGCATCTGAGGAGACTCACTTTAGGGAGGGTGTCACAACACGCCAAGGTGACCTAACAAGACAGAACAGAGCCCGACAAGTAATTAGCCTCAGGTAAGGTGTCCTAGGAGGACAACATAACAGGGCTGGGGTCCTAGCATAAAATGGAGTAGAAAGACTACAGTGAGCCAAATGAGCTGAAAGAGAAGAGATAAAGAGGCTGGAGTCCTGGAAAAGGCCAGATAATCTATAGCTATAGCCCTGCCACAGCGCCTAGTTTGACTTTGAACACAAGTGATGAGATTAAATGTTCACAACAGAGCCTGATTTCTGATTTAAAAACAAACAAACAAACAAAAAACAAAGGTAGAGGGACCTCCAGTGCTACCAGTAAAGGAGGAGTAGGCTGGAGTAGTTAAATTTGTGACCAACTTTTATGGTTAAATCTGGGACCAAAGTCGGGAGCTAAGAAAACAAGTGGAAAGCAAATATGGATGGTCCAGTATCAGATTGCACAATCGTGATAGATCTATCGAACACTTGAGCCACCCTCATTTGATGCTGCTTGCGTTGGCTATCAGGAAAACATACAGTAGCAATGATGAATAAAGAAATACATTGGAGTTTAGCAGAGTGTAGTGGAGGCTAAGCCTTCTGTGTTCTGGCGTAGTTCAAAACCTAGTTAAAAACATGAGGCAGAAGACACAACTACAGCACAACAAAAATGCTGAGCTGCGTGATGTGTCACATTTCTGCATGTTACAGGCAGTCAGAGGAGAAGGCGTTCCTTTGATCGAAGCATTCGGGATAGATCTGAAAAAGTTGGAACCTGAAAGGGGATGTGGAGGTAGTGATGAATATGAATGGCAAGGAACAGGCACAGAATAGGCAAGCTGAGAAACAAGGTGACAATCAAGACCACTCCAGATGAAGGTCTCCGTGGTGTCCTTTTCTGGTAATTAGAGCCAGCGAACTTGTACAGTAGCCTTTTGAGTTAGTAGGAGGCTGAATGTCCTCCACCTACCAGCTGGCTTGGATCAATATCATCTCCCATTTCTGAGAAGACAGGGACACTTCAGAGGAGAAAAGAGGGGAATTGGCTGTTCTGAAAACAGGACCCTTTTCTTTGAAATCACTTTCAAAGGGAAAGACTGCATAATAATGAAAAGTATCATCATCATTATTATTTACTTCAAATATCAGGCCCTCTTACAACAAAAGCTCCATTCTCTGTAATCTTATTGTTGTTTGGTATCATGAAGACACTGGAATTCATTTATACCTCCAGTGCTAGATGCAAGGAATGCTGCCTGCTGCTCCCTCCTATGTGGCTGGCTTTATCCTATTATGCTATTTATAGGCCCTCCTCAGTGAAGGTGGCAGGGGTAGTGATGCCAAAGTTGCCTGCTCCCCTCCATCTGACAGCTGGCATGTTGTCTGACAACACAAAGGGGAAGAAGAAAGGTTGCACATCAAAATATTTTGAAGGCTTCTGCCATCAAGCACACAGACACACAACATGGATAATTAAAGTTGTACTGCAGTGTCCAAAATAAAAATCTCTTGAACCCGGGGAAGGTTTATGAATTGTGGGAAAATACAAAGTTTCTGACAAAACGTGTGCTAATTCTTAGGGCATACACGTGCACCTGTGATTAAGTACACATCAAAGCAGCCCTTTGCCAAACGCATTAATTCTAAGAAGGGTTGCTTTACTTTCTAATGTATGGAAAGAGGTGACCTAGTTAAATTTCTATCAAATAAATAATGCTCCCATTGATTTTGATAAGAAAAAAAAATTACCCGACACCAACATGGTAGATTCAGGCTGGTTAAAAAAAATCACTTTACTAAGTTCCAGGGTTCCCAAAGTGAAATGAGCATGTAACTCAACTCAATAAATAGAAACTTTTCCTAAGTGAATACATTCTCTCATTCTGCCACATCACAATCTTTAAGAATTTTTCAACACATAAGCTTCCCCATTCTGTGAGTATTCATACTGTTGAAACATCACACTCCTCCAAGTGCCATGCTGGTTACCTTGGCATGGACATGCCAGTGAGAAAAGGCCTTTTGCCAAGATGAATTCACTCTCTTATCATTTTGCAAGAGATCTGAGTCCTCAGGAACAGGTGTCAGTAACGGACCGTGCCCTTCCAGCCTTCCAGATTCTGTTCTGCAGAATCGTCTCTCCTTTCTACTCCCAGAGCGCTGGACAGGAGGAGACACCCATCTAGGAAAAGTTGTCAGCAGTTGTTCCTGACCTTTAGTCTGAGTACCAGGGCTCCAGAAGATGCACAGCACCCATCTATATTCTCTCTCCTTAAAAAGAGAGATTCGGATCTGGCGCAATAGCATAGTGGTTAAAGTCCTCGCCTTGAATGTGCCAGGATCCCATATGGGTGTTAGTTCTAATCCTGGCAGCCCCACTTCCCATCCAGCTCCCTGCTTGTGGCCTAGGAAAGCAGTGGATGACAGCCCAAAGCCTTGGGACCTTGTACCCACGTGGCGACCCAGAAGAGGTTCCTGGCTTCAGGATTGGCTCAGCTCCAGCTGATGAGGCTGCTTGGGGAGTGAACCACTGGACAGAAGACCTTCCTCTCTGTCTCCCCTCCTCTCTATATATCTGCCCTTCTAATGAAAATAAATAAATCTTAAAAGAGAAAGAAATCCCAGGTGGTTCCTGGAACTTTCAGGACACAAGGAAGGCTGGGGTATGTGCCAACTTCCTGAGAGCCGAAGGATTGAGTGCAAAATACCTGACGTGAGGCCAGACCTGCAGAAGCAGCAGGGAAAGCCAGAGACAAAGCCAACTCTTAGCTGAGACTTCTACAACCACACTGTCATGACCCAAGTGGCCTGAACAACTGACACGTATTTCTCACTGTTGGGGAAGCTGGGGCCACCACGGCTAAGTTTTGCTGATGGCTCTCATCGAGGCTGCACAGGACAGACCTCTTCTTGTCTTCAGAGAGCAGAAAGGGCTCTCTGACATCTTTCATCAAGGCCACTGATCTCAATGTCCTACCTTGATCTCAGACCCATGGAGGGTGTTAGGATTGCAACCTATGAATTTTGTGAGGACACAGGTCATCAGTCCCTGCAGCTGGCCAGGTGTTTGCTTTTCAGAGGCCTGTTTGTTTAGCAGTGTTTGGGTTCTTGAAGGGATCCCTGTACTTTTCCAAAAACAAAGATGATCATGTTGAGTAGATCTCTGTTGCTTGCAACTCAAAGAAACCTTACTCATAAGGTGGTAAAGAGAACTCCCAGGACCCAAGTCACCCCCAAGTCACCCCCAAGTCACCCAGGGCAGTTGTTTAGCCTATGGAAGGAATGCTGGTCTCCGCATCAGACCACCTGGATCAGAGGGCACTGGGAATAAGGACCTGGAATGTACATCTTTAACAAGTACCACATAATCAAGCAGAATCTTTAAATGACATTCCTTACAGAAATTGCTTCAGAAGCATCACACCTGTGAACATTGCTGAAAACACGTAGCACAAAGTCAATGAAATCATACTTGGTTTTCAAAACATTTCATGTTCCTATTAACTTGAAGACATTTAAAAAAAAATACTGTGATTGAGAGGGTGGTTAAATTAGTGCACAAGCAGTAAAGGGATTTGATAACCACTTACTCGTTTTGGCCATGATTTCTGTTCTCTTTAAATGAGCCTGTGTCTATCAAAATCAGTGTCTTGCACACAGACACTATGAGTCACATAGTTTTTTTTTTTCTGCTTATGCTCATATAAACCAGGATGTGTCATAAAAATAGACACCATGTATCACTGTGATGACTTTAATCCCAATCAACTGACAAAGGTGGTGTCAAACCACTTCCACAATCACAGAGCTTAGTCACTTAGTGAGGGTTCGTTCAATACTGACATTTGTGCCTGGAACTGCAGATCTCTGCTAAGGCATGGGAATATAGAAATATAAGGAGACTGGTGAAGCAGCACAGTAGGCTAATCCACTGCCTGAAGTGTTGGAATGCCATTTGGGCATAGATTTGTATCCCAGCTGCTCCACTTTCAATGCAGCTCCCTACTTATGGTTGGGAAAGCAACAGAAGACTGACCAAATCCTTGAGCCCTTGCTCCCACATGGGAGACTTGAAAGAAACTCTGGACTTCGGATTGGCTCAGTTCCAACCACTGCAGCTGTTTGGGGAGTAAAGAAGAGGTTGGAACATTCATTTTCATTCATTCATATTCTCTCTCTGTAAAACAGATTTTCAAATAAAAATAAAAGTTTTTTTTTTTTTAAATTTGATATGCCCACATTTGACTCAAAGTGCACATATTCTTGGATCTGGGACAGAAACCTGTAACTTACTATGATTGCCTGAAAGAGCCATGCACAAAAAAAAAAAACAGACAAGTGTATTCTGAGAGAATTAGGTAAACTTTACAATAAGGAAGAGATGGGCAGTGTGTATTTCTAGGCTCCTCCCAAATACAGTTTAACACAACATAACAAATTACTGAGTAGTTCATTTTGCAAAGCTCCAGATGTGTTAGCATTAGGAAGAGGTTTGGCTTACAGATAAACCATGTACTCTATCATTAATAATAAAATGGATGCAATGGCCTTCTTCATTTGTCAATTCTATTACTTCAGTAAAATACCAAAGAGGAGCTTCTTGTGAAGGAAAGACATTTCTACTCATAGTTTGGAAAGTCATAAATCAGAATCTGGTGGTCCTATTAGATTGGTATCAGGTAGGACTTGGCAGACAGGGTGCATGCAGAGAGACCAACACATGCTGATCCATGAAGCAGAGAGAAGCAGGGCTGAATTCGGTGTAAACAAACAATGCTCTGTGAGAACTACCTTCTAAGGGCCATCCCCCAACAATCTGAGAACCTCACACTGACCCCACTCATACATGCTGTAATTAGAACATTCGACCTCGATCCATTCACCATTCACATTTGTCTATTGACTAATAACATAAGATTATAGGAATCAATCCCTCAATAGGCATGCTTTTGTGGAACATCCAACTGTTATCCAAATGATAAAATTTCCATTTTCTATCTCTCATATTTTTCAGGCTGGTCAAAATTTAAGAGGATACAATGTAGTGGGCTGAAAAAAATAGTGCCAAGAATCAATTGATAATTAAGACAACTTTTTTCTAGAACTCCTCTAAATTTCATTGATTTGAATAAATAGTTTAGTGTCTATTGCACTGAAGTGACTACATGAAGTACTAGCAATGGATATGCTTTACCCTTTAAAGATCAGAGAAAAATGGAAATACAGATATGAAAAAAGTAGAAAGGAATTTGGTTTTACTATCCCATGTAAGATAAGAGTGGAACAGAGTTATCAAGAGGATTTTCTTGATCCAAGAAGCAAATTCTCTTAATAAAATGTATTTGATCAACTTCAACATGAGTTAGAATTTAAGACTTTTAAACATTGCATGGGAAAACAATACGTCATTAGATAGCAAACAATTTTCACAAAGAACAGAGTGTATGTCAAAGCTTTTATGATAAAATACCCCAAGATATATAATGTCATACAATGTTAAAGCATTTCCTCTGATTCAGTACGCTAGTTTTGAAGCAGCTGAGTGATCTGTAGATTAGTCTCGATGAACTTAAGATCTGCAGGGCCTGAGCTTGTGTTCCCTTGCTCTGAAGACAAAATGATCTCCCTCCTTGACCAGACACATGCCAGTTTAAGGGGCCAAGCCTGACACTGAGCCTGACACTTGCTTCTCACTATTTGCTATTCCTGCCATTTTCCTAAATTTCTTCTTGAAGTGGAGTCAAGCTGGTATGTACCTAGCATCCCTCACTGTCCAAGGCCAGAACTTTTGGCCTGAACTCAATGGATGGGTCCATTAGGGGAAAGGAAACGTATACACGGTGCTTGGGGCTGTGGTTAGGGCAGCTGAGACAGACAGAACTTTGTGCTTGTGACATCTCAGTCTCTAGAATGTTAGCTCAGCTTGTTCACCTGAAAGCAGAGGATTCAAAGCAATAAGAGATGACCTGGCCTGACATGAACATGCTTTCAAGCCTTGCCTTGCATCACATTTGCCAACATCCTGTTGGCTAGTAAGATTTCAGGATCAAATCAGATCCTAGGAGTGGAAAAATGCATTCCCCTTCCTGAGAGCGCAGCAAAGACACATCGCACATGTGAATGGAAGAACAGCAGCCTCCTTTGAAAAAATCATCCCATTCTATATAATAAGGACGGCAACTCCTTTATACCTACAGGCTCCACATCTATGAATTCAACCATCCATAGATGCTGTGTCTGTCTGTCTGTCTGTCTCTCTCTCACACACACACACACACACACACACACAACACATGCAAAGCCCCCACATAGTACCTTTGGTGTAAATATTATCAGGCTCATGTGCTTCAGTCTCTCTCAAAGCTTGTTCGTCCTGTTTTGATGATCGCAACCTAATCTGTTATTAAAGATTACTCACTAAATTGAGGGAGGGGAGTATGAGGTCTAGCTCGGCCAATGGGGTCCTAGGTCACAAGACTTGCTAGATCTTTTACCACCTTCCTACGTAACCCCTAGATACTGGGCCCTTTCTTGGCAAGGAAATTCAAGCCCTGAGCTAACTGAAGACCACTTGCACAAAGCTTTCAGATTGTACAGAGCTCCCTTTGCCATCATCAAAATTCCCAAGAGAACAACAACTGTTCCTTTGCTTAGTGATCACACTAGAATTCCACACAACTTCATGTGTATGAGCTGAGCATGTGTCTCTCAACCGTGGCTTCACTTAACAAGACGACTTACCCCTAAACCCCAGGGACTGGGAATTAAGTGACAGCTGTCCCTCCTCCTTGCTGTGCACTTTGCAAAGTAAATCACCAGCTTCTCCTGCCATCCTGGTACTAGGAAATGACTGTACGGGCATCAGGCATGTGACTTCAGCTTTTCTCAGGGTTGGACTAGACTGGTTACTGTGCTGAAAACGGACATGCTCTTTCTTCCCTTGTAATTGTGCCCTAAATAATATATATATATATATATATATATATATATATATAAATAATCTAGATATAATTTCAAGGATATGAGAATATGTTTGAAGGCCTTAATGCAAATATTATACCACTTCATATAAGGCATTTCAGCATTGGTAGGCTTTGGTTTTGGGGGTGGGAGAGGGTGAGGGTTTGAGGAGAGGTTCTAGAACTAAATACTCATAAGTATTAAGTGATAACTGTGCTATATGTAAAGTCACATTCCAGGTTAATCCCATTATTATTCACTTAGGATGGAAAGGAAGAAAAAACATAAAATTTTTTTCCTTAAAAACTTTTCATGAAAATGGAACAAATTTCATGTATCTTTATACTCAGTTTTAAGGGCATGATATTTCCCACCCTATTCTCACTCTGCCTCCCACCCTCACTGCACTCTCCTTTTTAATTTTTACAGTGCCATACTTTCAATTTTCTTTATAATCACAAGTTTAACCCTATACTAAAGAATTTCTTGGGTAGTAAGTCCAAAAGCCATTATTTCTCAAGAATATAGACAAGATATATGAACAATCAAATCTAAATATGTCAATTCTGCTCATATATATATTACTTTTTTATGCTCTGTATGTTAGTTATCACAAATCAGGGAAAACATGATATTCGTCTTTTGGGACTGGCTTATTTCACTAAGCATAACGGTCTCCAGTTGCAACCATTTTCATGTGAAAGACAGGATCCATCGTATGTGTTTTCATGGCCAGCTGAATCATCAGCACCTCTATAGCTATCACCACCAGCATGTCATAAAACAAAATGCCACAAAAGTCCATGAGGTCAAAAGCAAGTATCACTTAAGGACATTTTTTAATGTAAACATGAAAGAATGGTATGAGCAGCTGAAAGGCCACCACTTTTAATCCAAGTCAGTGTGAAAAAAAAAAATAGTGCCTAACAGGAGAAGCTCTGAGCCACTGGGAAGCGTAAACAGTCTTCAATGGTCTGGGTCACCTTAGTTCCAGGATCACGTAGCCAGGTGGGACACCCATAGGACACCTGCTTGTCCTGGGAGCAGCAGGCCTGAGGTCACCCCATGCTTAGGAGCGTTAGCAAACTGGGCCTTGTCACCAACTTTTTCAGATGCTGAAAGTCACTGTCTAAAGACAGTCCTTTCCCACCTAGAAGGTGACATGACATTGAATTGAATTCTCTTTGTGCTGTTACAACATAAGCCTTTAAAAAAACAATGAGCAAATGGAAAATAGAGTGTCTTCTATTGATTGTGTTGGCTCCCACTTAACTCACTGCTGGCAGGGGAGCTTCTAAAGCAGCGCATGTGCTGGGAGCAAGGTCATGGCTGCGGTCGATCACTCCACTGAAGTGGACAGTCTCGTCTGCCTAATGGATCTCTCGAGTTTCCTCTGTTGGGATCCAAGCTGGGATTAGTTCCTCAGATCTGTTTTTTCTTAACAGTTCCTCTGCTTGCTCTCTTTCAAAGCAATCTGCCAAATGCCAGCTAGGCACCTCATTTTCCCAAGGAAACCTTTTGTGTATTACCAGGGTATTTTTTTTTTTGGCTTTTTGCCATTTTGTTGTTGAATCAATGATAAACTTTGATTTTGTTATTACTTTGTTTTTGTTGGTGCATGACTATTAAAATACATATTTTTACACACACACACATGGATTTAAAAAACAGAATGACAGATTCAAAGACAGAAGGACAGACAGGGAAAGAGATGAGAGACACAGAAATGGGTTAAGGATGGTGGAAAGAGAGAGTTCATATGCTGTTTCCTTTTCTCCAACTGTCCTCATGTCCAACAGGCCAAGCCTGGAGTCCAGAGCCTCAGCCAAGATTCCTCTGCATGCAGCAGGGACCCAAGTACTTGAACAATTGTCTGTCATCTCTAGGCCCATTGGCAGAAAGTTGAATTGGAAGTACAAAGCAGGCAGGTCTTGAATCAAGTGTCTGATGTGGGGTGTGGGTATCCCATGTGAGCCTGATGCCCAAGGCATCCCCACAATAGAAACATAACAGGGAAAGTACTCATTCAGTATTCTCTCAAAAAAAAAAAAAAAAACTGAATAGTGCCTTAAAGCTCCTCCTCCTGCCCTGCTCAATACCATTTTAATAAAATTTTCATTTTGCAGTAATCTTAGATATATAGAAACACTACAAAATATTACACAGTACTTATATCCTAGTAGGCAGAGATTTCAAAATTGTTTTCCCCCAAGTAAAGTATATTTTAAATTCTATATTCCATGAACTTTTGGAAATGCTTTTGTGTTCCCCATACCGCTGAGTTTCCCTGGAAGTTTCCCATTTTACATTTAACAAAACAAGCAATACCAGCATTTAGTCAACTCTAGATTTGACTGAGATTTAATTGGTTTCCCTGCTCATGTTCCCAGCCATTCCAAGACTCCATCCGGGGAATCATGACCTTTAGTCCTCAGGTCTTTGGAGTTTCTTCTAGCCTGAGAGTGAGTCTCACTGAATCTGTAGTAACTTGACCAATCTTGAGTCATATTGGTCAGGTATGTGTGGAATATACTCCAGTTAAGTTTCCTTGCTGGTTCTCTTAATGAGTGTAGGGGTGTAGGGTGTGGAGCTGGAAAGACTATCACAGAGGTCAACTGATTTTCTTGGGATGTCACAGCGAGAGGCACAAGCTCTCCACATAGCACCACTGGCATTGCTAAGCTAGATTGCCTGGCCAATGCAGTGTTGTCAGGTTTACTCTCTCTCCACCATTTCTTCTTAAAGCAACTAAGCCTGAAAATGCACAGGTATGCTCAGGTGGTATTTCTAAATAATGTGTTGCTCAAGATATTAAAATTTCAATTGCTTCTATTATGTTAATCTTAATAGTAGACTAACAGAAGCTGAGTGGGATATTGAAAAGTATTAAGTGCGAAAGGAGGAGAAAGGAAGATATAAATTAAGTTCAAACTTTTAATTGCAAATTCTATAGTAAGAAAGTTCTTTCAAACACTTGCCTGTTACAGCACTTAAAAATGTTCATGGAAATGGGATTAAAAGGTGAATTTGGGTGCAAACAAATTGAAATCCAGGCAGTTTTTTCATAATACATATTTCTTCTAAAATTTAAGACTTCTTTTATGCATGGATTTCAAAATTGGTGGGTTTCGGGAAGGAGAAAGAGCAGTTTGGCAGCACAGTAGCATAGTGGTCTAATCCACCTGTGACATCCATATCCCATATGGGCAACAGTTCATATTCAGGCTGCTCCACTTCCAATCCAGCTCCCCGCTTGTAGCCTGAGAGGGTATTGATGGATGACCCAAGGCCTTGGGCCCCAGCACTCACAAGGGAAACCAGAATGAAGCAACAGGCTCCTGCCTCCAGCTAAGCTCAGCTTTGTCTAATGCAGTCATTTGGGGAGTGAACCAGTGGATGGAAGACCCCTCTCTGTCTTTCCTTCTCTTTGTAAAAATCTGCCTTTGAAATGAGAAGAAACATTTAAACTTTCTCACATTTAGAGGAGTCTGCCTTAGAACCCTGCGTTAGCTACAGGCAAACCCAACTGATCTGACCCCCACACTGAAACTCTGTGGATATTTTAAACTGAACTTAGCAACTGCCAACTAAAGTCTATATTACATTTCAGAAGACTTGAGAATGTAGTTCTCCCATCCAAGTACTAACCAGGCCCGACGCTGCTTAGCTTCCGAGCTCAGATGAGATCGGGTGCGTTAGGGTGGTATGGCCGTAGACTAGAATGTAGTTCTATGTAACTAGCTCAACTATATCCTGGGAAGAAAAACAAACAAAAAGGGTGATTTAATCTTAAGAAATCCTATTGATGTAGCACCTAGCACATAAATAATGTTTTTTAATGTATTTCTCATGGTGGAAGGGTTTGTACTGTACTAGGTAAGCTTGTTTCTCAAAGTGTGGGCTTTTCTGATCGGCAGCACTGACATCACTTGGGAGAAATGCAGAGTCTCAGGTACCACCTAAGACCCCTGGAATAAAAAGCTGTATTATAACTAGATCCCCAGGTATGCATACCCACATTAAAGTTTGAGAAGTACTGCTTGAGAGAATACCGAAAGCTCAGATGGAAAAGAAAAACACACTGTGCTCATGAAAAATATATATGAATAGATTTTAGCTCCTCTGTCTTCAAGCCCAATTCTAATACCCAAGTTTTAAAAACACAGTTTGCCAAAGGAATGAATGCCATAACTCTGTGAATTATGCTATTTCATTTAGCTTTCCATTTTAAAGGCAAACTTGTTCTTTCCAATCTATCTGCTAATGAGGTACAGTTTGAGGTATCCAATGCATAGAGATAGATCCCTTTAACATAAGCTTTCATTTAAAGAATGAGTATTAAAAAGAAATTTTAAAAAGAGCGATGGGAATCAGGTGTTCAGCCTAGCAGCTAAGATGCTTAAGTCCCCCACTGGAGCAGCTAAATGCAATTTCTTGCTCCGGTTGATAGCTCGAGCTTCTTCACAATACAGCCTTTGGTCACAGCTAAGGATGGTCCAGGACAACAAGTCCCTTCCACTCAGAGCCTGGACTGCTGCAACCTGAGCTCAGGTGCTCAGGTGCAGGCCCAACAGAAGAGATGGACACATGGAGGGCACCCACTTTCTCTCTTTTAAATGTGTTTTTTTGGAACATTAATCAAATAAATCCATGAATAATGAGGTCCATAAAAGGTAAACCAGCTATTTTGAATTTCATCTTATAATGGACAAGAGAGGGCTCCAGTCCCCAGGGTTTGTGACAAATCCTTTCCCCACTGTGCCTTGTTGATACTTGTATTTTCATTAGATATTTCAAATAATATATTGTGTTTCTGTTTTTAAGCACTGCATGAGGATGAGATTTCAAACACACTTTCAGCCCAAAATATATGGTGGACAATTTTTTTTATGTTAGTTTAAATTATAAAATCGTCCTGAATCTATCATATGGTACTAACCACCACAGAATCCTAAACACCAAAGCAGCAGTTTTCTATTTCCTTGGTTATAACTCAGGTGAAAAAACATTTCCCAGAAGAGGGTAGGTATGGTTCCAAGTAGACTGTGCATAAGGAAAGACTTCCTACAGTTTTGGATTAGGAATCTGTAGGATGGAGGATTCACAGCAAAAGAAACAACACCAAAGGAGGTGGGTGGCAATGCTGAAACACACAGAGCTCAAACTGCACTAACGTGAGGTCACCTCCGGGACCACAGTAGATTCATACCCAGCTTGCCTGTGTGATGTTGGGTAGGGTACTCAACTTCTCTCAAGTGTCAATTTCCTCACCCACAAAGTGGGATAAAAACAGAATCGCCATCAAAAGGGCGTCCTACAATTTTCATCACACAAGGCCAAGTGACCATCAAATAAATACACAAGGAAAGTGAGCTCTTCTCACTATTATCACTATTATACTTGTCATGTATAAATAGAGATTAAATGCTTCACATATGCACACAGAGATAAGATTTTTAGAACTATTTCTTGGAAAGGAATTAAAATTAGGTTAGGTTTGGCATAAAAATATTTTTCAAATCCATGCTTTTGTAATTATATATATATATATGATCTTCAACAATCTTTTTGAAGACCTCTTGTGCTCACTAATGATAGCCATTACTTTTGTTATCTTCCTCGAGTTACAAGATTTTCGGTCTCAGAATTACACAATAAGTTGTGAAATTGAGCTAGAAAAATAAAGACCTCCCAGTTTGTGTTGGCTAATGTCCAGACCCCATTCCCACCTAGATCCCTAAAAGGCAGCTAGCTTTTCATTCCTCCTTGAACATCCCTTCCTCACTGAGGGAAACACCTCCCAATAGAGGGGCTGGGCATGATGTATAAGGTCAGTTATGATTTGGGAGAAGCCTCGAATACCTGGGCTGGAATGTAATGTTTTTCAGAGACATCACAAAGGTCACCATAAAGACAACCACTCTTAACTGATGGTTCTCCAGGGTGCTGGTGAAGCCAAAATGGACCTCAAGTTGAAAATTCTGCCCAGCATCATGCATTTTGACAGCTACAATTCTTCCTTTTTCAATTTCAATTTCTATTGATTCTCAGGACTCTCATTTCGGAGATGTATACCATCATTGTACAACAGTGCGTAGCCATTTATCCGTGTCTGCTTTTCTATGCTAGACTGATCCTGTCCCATCGAGGCTACATGGCGGGATGAGGATCGGGGTTGCAGTTTGATGCCATCCCCGCTCACAAGTTATTAAATGGAGGAACTTGACCCTTTCACCTGAGCAGAAAATGCTCCTAGGAGCCTCACATGCTCCAGGGAGGTTCATGCTTGGTAATGAGGCAGAAGTTGGCAATGAGCAACTCTTGAAGAAAGTCATGAATTAGGAATAAGTCAAATGTGAGTGCAACTCTGTATTTCTATTTAAAATGTCCAGTTTTTCCACTGGGAAACCAGGGAGAGAACAGCATTAAATGATTAAAAACTTGCTTAGCTCTGGTGGTAGATCTGGTTAGCATTTTTCTGTAATGTGCAAAACAGCAAACACTTTAAGAATCATGGGGAAAGCAAATGAGGCAAATGTGGCTAAGAATGCATTTCTTACTGGCAGGGTTTCCAAAAATCTTGTAGAGAAAATCATGGATTTAATTCTAGTTAAATTAAGATGCTCATGTTGAATGTACTTAAAAAAAAAAAGGATATCAAAAATCAAGGAGCAAAACATAACCCAACTCATTGACATATTAAAATAGTTGCCTTTTCTCTTTTGTCTTTTGTCTTTTTTTATTTTTGTTTTGTTTTTTTCTTTTTTGCTGTAAGCCCGATTTCAACTCTTCTATCTGTAACTGACTGGGAAAATTTTGCTGATTTTTTTTTTCTCTTCGTGTATGGTCAATAGGCTGTTTCTCACTTACTTCTTCTGAACCCACTGTAAATCCTTCTCAAATTCCATGTATAATTGAAAGACTGTCAGATACAGGGCTTTTACCTCCTTCCACTCACATGGATCCCTACTCATTATTCTTTAACAATCCATAACTTACTGGAAATTCAAACCTTTCTGGGCAACCTGGACCTACTACAAACTGTACTGCATACATGAAGTTCAAATTTAGATATATTCAAGACTTCTACTATACAATATTTCTTCATATGAAGCATCTTGAGTTTTAGCTCATAACCTCCTATTATGTCCACCCCAATCATCTTTTCAGTGCCATTCTTCCATTTCCCCTAGGAAATTGATAAATTGTTCTTTTATTCTGTAGTACAATAATCATCAAATTTGCCATCAACCTGCTGTGGGTTTGGGATGAACTATGCTATCTTGCAACAGTTTTTGAGTATAATTGCTATCTGACCTTATTTTGCTAAGTGTGTACACTCCCCAGACCAAATGGAGAATCCCATCACTGAGAGAATAGAAATTGTGGAAAAAGACAGCCACTGACTCAGGAAATGCACAGCCTATTGTGTTATTAAAAGATAATGTTGAAGAGAACCTGTCTTGGAATGCTTCTACTGCAATGCGAGGAGTATATTAATCCAAACAAATTGCCTTGCATAACAGGCAGAGATTACAGAATTGACCAGGCAAAGGGAATAGTAACTCCAAGTGAAAATTCACCTTTGCTCTCTCATTGTTGCTAGGTGATCACATTAATCAAAAGTGACCCTTCCTTTTCATAAGCTACTTATCTTTAGCGAGAGTATAAAATTCTAACCGTGCCTGTGAGCACATTCTATGCTTATGTATTTTGGGGCAGAGTGAGTGTCCTAGAAATATGACCTTCTGAACATCTCTCTAAAATCTGTCAAGGATCTGGAAATTATGCCAAGTTATGTCAAGTTTTCATTCCCATTTCTCACCCCTTTTTGCCTATCTAGAGGCATCTTCTAACACATCCATGCAGTTCTCAGTGTGCAGAAAATGACTCAGAATTAGGCTTGCACTTATTCATTTAAAAGGCAGAGTCACAGAGACAGAGGGAGAGACAGAGAAACAGAGAGATATCTTCCATACATTGTTCACTCCTTCAGATGGCTGCAACAGCTGAGGCTAAGCCAGGACAAAGCCAGGAGCCAGGATCCTGGTATACCATCTGGATCATCCATGTGGATGCAGGGGCCCAAAGAGTTGGATGATCTGGTGCTGCTTTTCCATGTACCTCAGCAGGGAGGTAGATCATAAAAGAGTAACTTGGACTCAAATCAGCATTCAGATGGGGTGCTGGTATTGCGGGATGAAGTTCAACCCATGGTGCCACAATGTGACCCTAATTGTGACCTACTACTTCCCCCAGGGAGCGTCCCCAACAATAGTGTTTAGATTCACTTCTAAAAAGACTTCAGTAAACAGAATAAGCCAATTCCAGGACTAGAATTCTGAAAGTTTTCACATTTTTTTTAATTCTAGCCCCGGGCTATCTGGAGTGTTTATGTAATGAACGTTCATTTTATAAATAAGTCTGTGGGACGTTGCTCTGTGACAAGTCAGGGAGCCAGAGTCTAACTTCCTAAGAAGCACTATGGTACATAGTGGTGAGGAGGGATGTGGCAGGAAAGGGGCGGAGGGGAAAATAGAATTGGAAAAATTGGATCCAAAGAAATATTTTAAGGCTTGTATTTTGAGCCTAGTGAAACAAAATGGTCTTGAAACATTGGATTATAGTGTTTATAAACAAATTTTAAAAATGTAGCAAATTCAGTTAACTGGGAAGGCTGAACACCGTATCTTCCATGGCTTGAGAATTTGGTTCTGTATAAGCTCTTTATTGTCATGCTGGCAACACCAGGTATTGTAAGAAATTTCATAACATAGTCACTAATTTTATGTTTTAGGTGAAGCTGAATTGCCCGAATTCCTGTAAGTATTGTAGCTGTATCAGGCCCAAGCCTGGAACCAGGAACTAAATTCTGGTCTCCCACTTGAGTGGCAGGAAACCAACTATGGAATCATCATGAATTGCTTCCCTTGCATTATTAAGAAACTGTAATCACACAAAAATTCAGTGTCTAAGGCCAGGCACTCAGATATCGGATGTATCCCAAGTGGTGAGGTGAACGTTGTAACAAATGCTCACCCTTCAGATCCCATTTAACCAAGAATGACTTTTATATCCAACATGTCCCTAGGCTGCCTTATTCAAGTTTAATATATGTTGAGTCTTCATGAAGGGAAGGTGCTTAACTGGATTCTATAGAGAAAATGAAATGGAAAATACAAGAGATGCCCTCTAGGGACTACCATTCTATGTTTCTCTCCATCCTGCGCGTCCCATTTTAATTCAGGATTTGTAATGCCTGAATTACTCAGAGAAAGACTCACCCCTCAACCTTTCAGGATCACTTCCATGCTCAACTTGTAAATGAGCCTAACTGAATGCAGAAGAAACAAGGAGTCAGCCATGCCTCTGGGGTTCAAAGGATTCCACAAGGAAACTTGCTAACGGAGAGACAACATGGCCAATAAGTGCCGAATGTCACAAAAGATATAGGCAACACACATGCGGATGTGATCAACACAAACCAGTGTTCTATTCATCAGACTTTTCTTAAGGAGAAATGTGATTTACCAAAGCAAAATTGTAGAAAATGCACCCTAGCTTGCATGATATTCACCAGAGGATCTCAGCCAAGATACACAGTCATTGCTGATACTCAAACAACATTTTCAAGAAGATCAAATATGGAATGAAGACCAGTAAGGTACAGCAACCTATTTATGTTTTGTCATGTTTCTTGGTGAATTCTCAATTATGAAAAATTGGGATTTTTCCATAAGCAAGATACATATGAAGGTGTGTAATGGCAAAGCAGATTAAACCATCAATGGTGATAAAATTATCACATAATATTACAAGTGCCACTGGCTGCTCTGTTTCTTATACAGCTTCCTGTTAATGCACCTTGGAAAACCTAACAGACAGAACAAGGGCATAGACTCCTATCACTCATGTGGGAGAGATGGAGTTCCAGGCATCTGGCTTCAGCCTAGCCATGTCCTAGCAGTTGCAACCATTTGTGGATTGAAACAGTGAATATAAGATCAATACATTGAACTTCTGTCTCTCTCCCTCCCTTCCTTCCTCCCTGTTTCTGTCTTTTCCTGTCTTTCAAAAGAATAAAAAAATCTTTAAAAAATTATTTTCAAAGGCAAATATAATTGTAGAGAAAATAAAATTTCTTGATGCCAAATTTACTATTGCTTGGATTCTGAAATGAAGAGGTGCTAATGAACATTCAGACTAATAGATTCATTCAATGAGATATTGCTTAGCCTGCAGAGAAATGAGCTCTCAAGCTAGGAAAAGACATGGTGACACTTATATGTGTATTACCAAATGAAAGAAGCCAAGCTGAGAAAATCAAAGATCATCAGGAATTCAAGAAGAGGGAGAAACAATGGTGAACAAGTGAAACATGGCATTCTTAGGGCTGTAAAGTTATCTGTGTGCTGTTATAATAGAGAGTATGTATCATTCATCCATCAAAACCCATAGATGGACAATAAAAGACTGGAATTTAAAATACAAACTATGAACATGAATTATCAACAATAGTTCAACATTTGGTTCATCAACTGTAACTGTTTAATGTGGAATTTGTCACAGTGCTTATACAAGATACTACTGTGAGCAAAGTCTCTTATCAGAACAAAACCTGTGAAATGACACATGATGTCAGCTGTTGGGCAGCTAGAAATTCATATTAGAGGATGAGTGGTGGTCTGTAATGCAGAGGCAACACTGCAGTGGTTCTGTACCTGTTATACCACACAAACCTACCACATTGAAAACAGAAGATGAATGTGTATCTATTGCAATTGATTGACTATGGAAAGACGCTGCTAGAAGGGTGAGCTAAGGGAAGAAATTGCAAGTTTGCAAAAATAAGTATGACCAAAATGTGGTTTGTCAATATTCATGGCCTTGCAGCCCTGACAAACCTTCAACTGAATAAAATATCTCTAAGCAAAGATCAAGTAAAGGGGGTTGTTTTACTTGCAAGGGAACGTCAAAAACTCAAAAAATGCAAGGAAAAGGCAAGCTTATTTTCACACAAAATGCTTTTAAAATCCACAAATTTTTTTTCATCATCCCTATTTTTCATGCAGTATTTGAAGTATTTTCATATTGGTCCACACCACCTCAATGTAATGGTCATTAATTGTGCAAAAAAGAAAAAAACGAGACAGTAAGTATAAAGTGGATTTGAGATCTGTGCCTCAAAAAATGCCTGAATATGGCTAATAACTCATGGAACATACTGGGAACAATTATCAGAAGCTTATTGGAATTCTTAAGGGACAAGTGTTGCTGAAAGAAAGCTGAAGCTGAGACTAAAAAGCCTTTGTGACTTAAAATGACTCTCAGGTTTCCATTTTTCACAAACAGGAAGTAGACTAAGGAAAAGATTGTATACGCTTTTGAGGAGGGAATATTACACCCTGCTTACTCCAGTCTTTGTCAAACAGATAAAGGCAAAAGAAGAAATCACCCATAGGACTGGCTTACAGCCCACTGGAGAATGATGAAGAACTGGAATTAAGTACTCCCCTATACCTGGATGGAGAAACTGTTAGCCAACATCTGGTGTATTTCAGACCCCTGTGAATCACTCACTGCTAGGTGACTCCACTGTTACCCTCTTAACAAAAAAAAGTGGAGGGGGCGGGATACTGCTGCGTCAGGAAAGGAACATGCTTTGTCTTTCTAGTTTGTGGATCTCCACACTGAGTAGGACCACACATCACCTGAGAGGTGATTTACTGGACATTATCTGGAGATGCTGGACTTTGAGCTGGATGTAGTGACAGGATGCATCCATTTGTCATCCTCAGGAAGGAGTTGCAAATATATTCTATGTGTGAAGAAAAGGAACTGTCAAATTGGCTGATAGTGAGATCTGCAGCGGCATCATTGGTCAGTGCTAACCAGACATCCACATATCAGTCTGGTCTCCCAGATGCCGAGGTTGGGCCATGTGGCTAGTTTTTATGAGTAGATTGCAAGCCAACTTGTTCTCCTCATCTCTTTCACCACAATATCCCCAGCCCTTACATGGAAACATGGCAGGTCATTATCACCCATGATATTGCTTTATAGATCAATCAATAGACCTTATAGCAGCAAGAGATAATCATGGGATTAATTAACCTTAGGGGGGCCGGGGGGAACATTTATCTGTTACAGTTCTGGAGGTAATCACCATATTATGTCATCATTTGTTTGTTTTATGAGAAAAATGTTTTAATCAAGGTTAATAGAGGAAAAACTGTCTACTAAGGAGTCAAATTCAGAGTTCAGTGCACTTTGATGTCAGCACTAGATTGACTGCAGGATTCAGAATGAAGCATAATTGGGAAAGTCTTATGACAATTCTAAGCTTCTGCTTATCGCTTGTAATAGGAAAGGACGGAACCACAGCATTTCCCAATAAACATAAACATCCACAATTCTCTTCCATCTAGAGTACTGTCTCCCATGTTGGTTTTTCTATTAAATTTCCAAATTAAAGAAACGGTTCTGCATTCGGGGAGAAGAATGGTTCATAAAAGCTTAATAAGGAATAATTTCTATCTTGAACAGCGGTTCTCAGCTGCAGGTGGCCACAGCCTGATGAACAGTCTATTCAGAAGCATACCCCAAGTTAGGGATTACTAATCATGGTTACAGAGAAGAATGTCCTCATTTACCTTATACATTGGAGCTATAGGTTATCCCTGGCAGAGACAGTAAACCTCTAAGCAGGGAAGGAAGATGGGAAAACAGCGTTTGCCTTGGCATCTCTCTGCAACTGCCTAACGGCAGAGCCCTTTTACACATCACTATCACTGTGGCAGCTATGAACTCGAACTACACTGCTTAACGTCCCTGGAGGTGTTTTTTTCATAAGCTTCACCATATGGGAATTATTGCCATTCACCCTATGTTCAAGTGTTTTCCTGACACCAACACATCTTCCTGCAGCCTAATTCTGCCACTACCCATCCACAGGTAGTGCAGACTCCATAAGATAAAGGTCAGGCCCATCAGACTGTTCAAGTGAGATGCCCAGACTACCTGTATTCCTGCTCCACAGACCAAGTGTTTGTGAATTCCCATGATAATTTTCTCCTCCTCAGGCCCCATAATTCATTAGACTGACTCAAACTCAGCAAAGTACTGCACTTACTAAAACTGATATATTAAAAAAGGATTCAATTCAGGAGCAGGTAATGGAAGAGAGGTATAAGGCAAGAAGGCAGAGTCCCCACATCCTTTCCCATGCTGCCGGCATTTTCCTGTGCTCACTAACTTGGAAACTCTGTGAAATCCATTGCTGAAAGGATTTCTTCTTGGGGAGGGCATTACTGAATTCAATCTCAAGCCCTTCTCTTTGTAGAAATGTGGGAATGGGTGAACTGGATAGGGTCAGGAGTATATTCTTCTGTCAACAAGTACTATCATGAAATTAACTGAGGACCCATCAAGAATCATTTTATTGTCATAAAGTTGGGTATAGTTCACTGAGGGCAGGGGGCTTATGGATTTCCGTCTTTCTCAGGAAAATCAATTAATTTGGAATGTTGTGTTCTAGGAACTAGGCAGAGACCAAACATAATTGATTTGTTATACTACTCTATGATTCACTGGGTTACCCTTGGTTTTGTTTTGGGTAATTGACACTCATGAATGTACAGAACTTCACAGATTCTAAATAGCTGTCCTTCAGGTTCTATTGGTGCTCTGGGAGCTGGAAGACAGGCTTTGGCTTTTCACTGAAGAGCCCAGATGGCCCCTCAGCTGGCTTCTGCCTAGTGTGCTGCACACAGACTCCGTGCTGCCATTAGCATGTTGACTACAGCTGCAGTTACCTGGTGACAGGGGAAAATTATAGACAGCAGTTTACTTGCAGACCCCCTGCCTGGCAGTCAATTTTCTGAGTGTACCTCTCTTGTAGGGAGTGTGTAATTTTGATACCTGTTTAATTTCAATCCTTCCCTCTTGTTTGACAGAGTGCTTTCTCACCCCTTTTAGACGGTGCCATGCACCCTTCAATTGGGTTTGTTCTCCCTGCTGTTACAGACTGTGTCTGCCTGAAATATTTAGAGCAACAATTCTCCAAAAACCTGCTCATTTAATTGAAAATTCTGGTAGGCAGGCACATACACATTTCTTTCTCCAACACGAAGGAACTGTCTGAACATTCTTATTTCCTGGTTTGTTGAGTTACTTCTATTTGGGTCTTTACAAATCAAACTCTTGCTTCAGCAATTTTCAAAGTTAAAACATACAAATTATCTTTGAAGAAAATTCAAAAATGGAATTGATCCACATTGACTTTTTTTCTGATTAGAAATAAACAAGGAGGAATGAAAATTTCCAATCTACCATCAAGGAGTAAGCTAGACGTCAGAAGCTTCATTTAGATATCCCACATGGGTAGCCAGGACCCAAACCATTGAGCCATCTTTCACTGCTTTTTCCAGAAAATTAGTAGGAAGCCAGATGAAAAATAGAGCATGCAGGACATGAATTCGTACCCATATGAAATGCTGGTGTCATCTTTATATGCCAACCACATTGCCAGTCCCTCCTCACCTCAATCTTAACCTTCTCTGCTTATGGACTTCCTGGACCAGATCTGCTTTAAATACCAGTAGATGTCCATCATTTTGAGGTATGTGCTCTCCTATACTATCTTGATGCCTTTTTGGAACAACTTAGGAACTTAACATTTAGAGTCTGTGTTAGACTCAAAATGCAGCCCTGTGTTATTTAATAGAATTGTCACAACAACACTAAAAGATGGGCATTATTGCCTAGGTGTATAGACACTTACTCAAGACCCTACACCCTTAGGAAATAACTGAATGCAGAGTGAACTTTCAGTGGTGTCACTTCCCAGCCCTCTTTCCATCAGCTATTTCCCCAAACAAAAACACCTAGAGTTTATTTAGTCAGTATCATAGACCAATGACACAAAGCACAACAACTGCCCTACCGAGCTTGCTTCTGCTACTGCTAGGCTTCATGGTTCTGAACATTTTGATGCATTTGTCATTTTATCCCAATTCTGTGGATGCCTGCTCTTTGGGTGATACATGAAGGAAACCCAACTCTAACTTAAGTTAAACAAAAAACAAGCAAACAAAAAAAAAACAGTTATTTTGATTCATATTTGGGAAGTGCAGCAAAAGCCTTCAGTTACAGAGCTGTGTATCCATCTCTCTTTGGCTTCCCTCCACTTGGCTTCACATGAGAAAACTATTCTTTATTGAATAGAAAACAGACACATCAGCTTCAGATTTGTTTGGCCTTGTAGTACATGACTTCCAAGACAAAAATGAAATGCTCATCACCTTAGCATACCTATCAATCCTTCACAAAGTTCATAGACCCTGCTTAGAATCAGGCCCACCTTCGACCCACCACTCTCTTCACGAGGCCAGATTCCTATGGCTTTACCTGATTTCAGCTAATTATCACAAGGTAATAGCAGCACATTACGGAGCCTTTCCTCCTCCCTGCTGATGCCATAAGAATGATGTGAAGTGAGGAGTTAGGAAAAAGAAGGGTTACTGTAATAACAGTGTGAGTCCACAGTAGCCTTCATCTTTATATCAGATGCTATAAGACTGTGAATCAAAATACACATGGCATTTGTGCGAGTGTTATGGAGTTGAGCCAAGTCCTTTCCATTCACACTACTGGCAGTTGTTCCATACTTGGAGTCAACAAATGAATGCTGGTTCACAGATTATCATCTTTGCTTGAAAAGAAAAATGCACCTAAAGGAATTGCTTCCCTGTAGGGTCAATAAAAATGAACACTGTAATAAGACTAAACAATTTGCTTTGATATGTTCAAGCAAATGATTATGTAACAATCTGCTATCTGCTTCTTGATCAGTTAGCCCTTTATCTGCATGTCATCCCAACTGGATTGGTTCCCATCGTCAATGGAGAAAGAGAAATTATTCCACTTCCTACAAACCGTGCTGCTGTTACTCATCATATCATTTCCCTGAATACTGTCATCAGTCAGCTTCTGCGGTCTGGGACAGAGTGTAAAAGGTGTGGGGATTAGTACAGTAACGTCTTTTTATTAAAACACATTATATTCATTCTTCTAATAAAACACACTCATGGAAGGGCCCCAGGGTATAGATGGCTGTGAAGTTTTATTATGTGGTTTATGTGTTAGTTTAATTTTTGAAATCGATTTTCATTTTATTTGAGAGACACAGGGAGACAGATACAAATAGATATCCTATCTACACAAATAGTGTTTCTATCCAATCAGTTTTCGATTGTCTTTTAAATTGACAGGACTTGCCAGATTGAGGCCAAGAGCCTGGAACTGAATACAGGTATCCCACATGGGTGACAGGGCTCCAACTACCTGACCCGTCAATATTGCCTCCCAACATGTTCATCTGCAGAAAGCTAGACTCAAAACTGGAACTAGGATTTAAACACAGACAACTTGATATGGGATGAAGGCATTCCAAGCTACATCCTAACCACTTTCCCATCCACCTATTCCTTTTCTTTTTCAAAGTTTACTATTTATTTGTTTATTTACGCAAGAAGGGGTGATCCAGAGATAGATGAGTGGATAGAGGGAGACTGAATTAAAGAGAGATCTCCTTTATAATGGTTCACAACCCAATGCTTGCAGTGCCTGGAGCTGGACCAGGCATAAAAGCCAGGAGCTGAGGATTTAATCCAATTCTTTGAGTGACAGGGATCCAACTACTTTAGCCATCACCAGTACCTCCCAGACTGTGTGTTGGTAGGAAATGGTATCAAAAGCAGAGCTGGGACTTGAACCCAGGGTTTCTGGTGAGACACAAGCTTTCCAAGCAGCATCTTCATGATCACATCCAGTATTGGCTAATTTTAACATCTTCCTGCCAAATGTGCAAGCTTCCTGCAGCACTTCTCAAAATTCAACATGTACACAGGTCACAGTGAGACTGTTAAAATTCAGACCTGAGCTAGCCGCTCCAGGATGAAGCCTAAGCTGCTTGTCTCACAGCATCCCATGTGATGATGTCACTCTTTCTCAGCCCATCTTATAACACGATGCTATGTGACTGGGATTCTCTGTAGGAATAGAGGATGCCAGGTGACTACCATTTTTCCAGTAGAGAGTAAACTACAACCCTTAGTTTAAGAAGTGGAGAAAGCTACACTGAAACTCATGAATGAAGGTTCTCTCTACAACCACTGTCACTCTATTACATAAGGACACCCAGCACTGGCCTCCTTGCTTTACTGAGATCATGGCAGGACCTATCTGTGTCACCATAACAAAGGCTCTTGGAAGACCACCTCTCTGTTGCATCAAGTCTGGTGCTATATAGTCCAATGATGAACTGAAACAAATGATGAGAGAGGAGCAGAGACAGTAGTAAACTAGTCACACGAGAAATGCAATTTCAACAGAGGAACTAAGGAACTAATACGGAAAAGAAGAGAATCCTGTAGATATGGATTGAACAATTCAAACGTGAAGGTTGAGCTGATTTATCTCACACTCACAAGGGTCTCCTTTCTCCTAGGAATCACTCAGTAACTGAGTAAACAGCCTGTTTTTGAGAATGGAAAAAAAAATACCAAATTCCTAGGTTCTTTAAATGCTCTAAATTCATACTTTTACCAAAAATCTGTAATACTTGAGAACTTGGATGCACTGAATAAAACTCATGATATTTTTCTTTTCACTTATTTTTAACTTATGAACTTTAAAACGAGTAACTTCAAAACAGGTCTCATTAGTTGAGGTCCTGCTTTTGTGTTGCTTTCAACACAATTGTAGCGATAGATTGAAAACTACATTGTAATACATGAATTACAACAAACTAATTTAACTGTCTTCTTCCCAACCTTTTCCCCAAAAGAACCTCACAGATTCTTGCATGGATTAGAATTAGATAAAATATGACTATGTAAACATATGCAAAGTCTACTCACGGGGCAGGGCTTGATAATACACGTGTGTTAGAGTACTTCTGAAAACTGAGTCATTAGGCTCCTAGCAAGGAGTAGCTGGGCTATTTCTATCTGTGTATCTATTCATTCTTCCTTTCCCTTTCTTTCCTCCCTCTCTCATCATTTATCTACTTATTATATCTTACAGACAGATACAGATATGCAAAGATGCATACAAATACATGGAGTATAATTATGAAGAAATGGCTTACACAATTACAAGTTCTAAGAAGTATCACAGTCTATTATGTGTAAGCTGAAGACCCATGAAAGCTGGTGACATAACTCAGGCAAAGTTTAAAGGCTGGATAACCAAGGCAATTGAGGTTATAAATCTCAGTCTGAAGATGAGATGAGATGTTCCCACTCAAGGAATCAAACATGAATAAGGAACTGACCTTCCTCCCCCATTTGACTCCACTCAATCCCTCAACAGATTGGATCATGCCCACCCACATTAAAGTATGACAACCATTTTACTGTGTCCATCAATTCAAGCGTTAATCTCATCTGGAAACTTCTCCAGACACACCCAGGAACAATGCTTAATCTGGCACTCAGTCTGGTTGACACATAAAATCATCACAACACAAGGCACAATCTCAAAAATATGTCCTTGTCATCATCTCAACTTTAGATGAGTGTATTTATTCTGCCAAGTTGCCTCTAAATCTTTGTATCTATTTCCACAGTTGGATCTTACTCACAAATACTCACCCCAAGCTCCTTCTACTTACTATCCAACTAAGTGGCCAATGGACCAGATAAAGTGATCACAGCAGCACAAGAGTAATGCCATGTTAGAGTTTTGTCTAAGTCCCTTCTGATAACGGCAAGCCCAAAACAAAGAGCAGTTGACCCCAACTTGTAGGTGACACCCCTGCTATTCTTGGGGAAAGCTGCCTACTCTCTTGGGCCCTCTTGGACTGCCTTTTGTCCTGGTTCAGGGAGAAGGGAAACTCTAAGTCTTGAATCCATGATGTTAACTGTTTAGAGCAAAAACAGGACAATTCCTTAGACCAGCATCAGCTCAAAGTGTTAATGACTAACGCTAAATACAGAAGTGTTACTCTACTGAGATCACATTAAATTAAACAGAGGGAGGCAGCTGCCTTCTAAAATGAAAACATTTGTAAAGATTACTCATTCAAAAATCATCAGAGGATTTGAGAAGACTGGCCATGGATGATTAGAAAGAGGGAGGAAGTGGGGGAAGAGGAGAAGACAAATGAGCTCATTATCAAACCCAAAACAATTGGGTCATCATCGATGGCCAGTCCAGACTTCAAGGTTTGGGAACAAACTCAACAATCAAGGTGTCCCTTATGTTAGTTCATTTGACTTAGCAGGAGCTCAAGAGCTTGGTACAAAAGCTTACTCAGCAAACACTCTGCAAGAGTAACATCCTTGGGTAGTTAGAACTCAAGCAATTGTGGTGCAAACACTTTAAAATCAATACATAATTTTTCCACATTACATATTCCCTGGCAGTTTAGAAGACTCCTTGTATCCAGAGATTTCAGAAACACCTTTCACCAACTTTTACACTTATAATTCCATTTTCCATGAACTTGTCGATGCACCCTTGTATTCCATGGTTTTGTTCACCACTAGCTGAATAATGGTGAGTAAAGAGGTTGCTTCTTCTAACCTTAATTTTCTCATCTGTTACTTGTGTAAACTATGAGCTCATTATGCACTGGGCTTGTAAGGATGTACTATGCTAACCTCTCAAAGGATTTGTCTTACAGAAACTGAAGAGTGATGGTTGTCATTATTCTAAGGGTCACAACTGAACCAGAGTGTGGGGCTGGTCCAAACACAATAGGCATTCCTATCAGGCAGGGAGTTTACATGGGTTCCAGGGAAGAGAAGAGAAGATCAGTGAATTAGGATTTGCGACCATGGTAGATGCTGAAATTATCTTAAACTTGATCTTTTGTTTTTGGACTGTTTTTTAAAAGATTGATGTATCACACTCACACACACACACTTTAGAGATTTAAAAATTCTTTTACTCCTTTCAAAAGGAAATTTTTCTTGTGGACCTCCATTTTGCAGATGCTTCCTGCTCTTCCTCCTCCTTACCATCGCTGTTCTCAATAACTAGGAATCACACTTTTATATTAAAAAATGAATGAAATCACAAAACCAATTAAAATTAATGTTAAATTAATGATGTACAAGTTACATGAAACTACCACTTGTGTGTTCTTGTAAATTTACTGGGTTCATACCAAGCTATTGTTTACAAAAATGCAGTGGGAAGAGGGAAAGAGACACAGCATAATGTTTCATAAGCTGAATTACTCCCCAGACACCTCTAACAGGGCTGGGGCAGGATGTAGCTAGCAGGGAGTCTCCCACAAAATCTGGATTTGAACTGGGGCTGGGACCTGACCCCAAGCATTCTTATATGCCATGTGGGTACCACTATTTGTAACTTAGAAGTGGGTCATGAGCTTGGTGTAGTAGATTAGTGGTTAAAGTCCTCACCTTGCATCCACCAGCATCCCACATGGGCATTGGTTTGAATCCTGGCTGCTCCACAACCCATCCAGCTCCCCTCCTTCTAGCTTGGGAAAGCAGTAGAGGGTGGGCCAGGACATTGGGATCATGCACCTGCATGAGGGTGGTTCCTGGCTCCTGGCTTTGGATCAGCTCAGCTCAGATCTGAGCACTGCAGCCACTGGGGGGTGGAACAACATTCTTTTTCTTTATATCTGCTTTTTCAATAAAAAATATTTTACACCCCCCCCAAAAAAATAGGTCACAACATGTACTTCTTGCATGGAATTGCTTGTCTTTATTGTGCTGAACCATATATTTTATGGAGAGTGCATTTCTATTTCTTATTCTGTTTTACCAGTTGCCTTCCACTGCCTCTGTGGCAAGAGGAGACCTATGAACTTGGAGAAGCCAGAGGTACCACAGATAACAGAGAATTCTAGATTTAAAATTCCAGATTACATTCCCAGTGAGCGGGATCCACCCTTGTCCATCAGGTATGTATGAAGCTTTTTAATGTGGAAGCCAAGAGATCTAATAGAAATCCCATCAATTCAGCTTTCTGAAGAATAAGATAAAACTATGACACATATCGGATCAAGTCCGGTCAGAGCATGGTCGCAGTATTTATGTTACCACAAATGTTTCAGGACATGATACTGAATTCCATCCCAATAAAAAAGCATATCCAAGACCCTCTAATCTATTCTTGAATATGTTCAATTTAGTTTGAGATTGAATTAAAAAGTGATTTAGAATTTAATTTTCAAATCAATTTTGTAGTCATGAAGTCAATGAATGTGGTATCCTGGCAGTCAATGAAAGTGAAAATGCATAGATCGTTTATATACCCTCAGTTTATTGTGTGTTTGAGGAATAATAATTTAAATAATTTTAATGTCAATATTAAAAGTCAACACAGATTTGAAATGGAGTAAAATGAAAATTTGCACGGATTTTTTAGTTAAACCTCGATCCTTTCAAACATTTTTTGAATTTGGCAAGTTATGTGTGGCTGCTCTACCAGATATAAACCCTTGCAGGTGCATTTTGAGCATTAGGTAACTGGAGCTGGAGAGGAGTTAGAATCGTTAGAGCAGTGATTCGACCCAAATCATGGCTCATCTCTCACCAGTGAGCTATACAGCCTCCTAATGTGGAGATGAGGCTGACAAATTTAGAAGGCAAGATAGCTCATTTCTGAGCAGGCAAATTAATTCTATTTTCAGGGCAGTCATGAGAAATGAGTCTCTGTATTAGCCATTCTAAAATTATTCCAGAAGGTTGAGCAAGATGTTGGCTGAACAGGATGCTCCAGTATCGTCTCCCTTTCGCAAGAACTACCGTAGCCAGGGGAGAGACTGCAGTACCTGCTTCCAGTATTCTCAGAGGATGTGCATGCTTTAGAGAAAGTAAGCGGTGAAGAGTTGTCTGTGTCAACCTCCACCCGTGTCCCACGCCCACACACTAGCTCCAAGTGGTGTAGCACGTAGAGACATACCGTCTCCTGATTAAGAGAGGAAGAAGGAATGAAACGCTTGAACTTGAATCCCAAAGCCAGGTCCACTGTGATTCAAAATCAAGGACTATACTATTATAATAATACGGGGGGAATCAGTGTGAGGGAGGGATTTGGGGAAGGGAAATAACAAAGCCTATGGAACTGCATCCTAAAATTTTTTAAATGTTGATTATTGTGGAAATAAAAAAGTAAACATACAGAGGAACCAGAAATAATAATTTGAAAACCCACATGGGACTCAATGGCTCCTGCCCCCATGTCTGCATATGCACAATGAGTCTTCAAATCTTCCTTATCCAGGTACCAAGTACTTACTTCCACCCATCTCTTCCTCAACTTCTGGTTAGAAGACAGCAGAAAAGACTCTAGACACCGGGAAGCAGGGCAAGTAAGTGAGATTAGTGCTTTACATGAAAGGTCAGAAACAGTTCATTGCTGCAAGAATCATGTCTAACGATAAGTACCTCCAGCCTTAAAAAGGCAGTCTTGGTTCATATACTGGCATCAGGAACAAAACTGCAGTCAAGCAAAGTGGGTTAGTTTCAGTGCACATCACATGCAATCCCATATGAGCCCAGGGTATATTCTTGATATTGTGCAGGAATTGGCAATTGAGAAACCCACATATGACTCACCTCAATGTCTTCCTGAATGGCTGAAAATATATTTATCACCCCCCTATCAATCTTGGGAAGGCAACAGGAATCACAAAACTGTATTTCTGTATGTATTGAGGACTCTAAAATTCAATACTGGGGAGCCCGGCATGATAGCATAGTGGCTAAAGTCCTCGCCTTGCACGTGCTGGGATTCCATATGGTTGCTGGTTCTAATCCCAGCAGCCCCGCTTCCCATCCAGTTCCCTGCTTGTGGCCTGGGAAAGCAGTTAAGGACAGCCCAAAGCCTTGGGACCCTGCACCCACATGGGAAAATCTTTTTAAAAAATCAATACTGGGAAGATTCCAACAGTCTCCTTAGCTAGTTGGAGAGAAAAGAATGACAGGAGGACTCATCTTGGGCAAATTCTTATAGTTGTGATCCCTAAACCACTGCCTGAAGACATTGCCTCTGGGCCTGTTCCAATGCCAACTGAAGTCCATGATGCAATTTCTAAGACTCTTATTGGAACCAGCATCACCCGAGGCTTGCTGGGGTAGCCTCAGGCAGGGAGCTTTGGTTTTACCCTAAGCCTCACTGGTCTCAGTGTGCTTCACGGAAACCTGTAGCGAAACAACAGACTGAAGAGGAAAGACTAAAATAAAGTCAGATACAAAATGGGAAGCATTACAGGTGACACCACAGAAATACAAAGAATAATAAGAGGGGCCAACATTGTGGTGTAGCGAGTTCAGCTGCACTTGCAGCGCTGGCATCCCACATGAGCACTGTTTTGAGTCCCACTTGCCTCATTCCTGATGCTGATCCCTGTTAATGTGCCTGGACAAGTGGCAGAAGGAAACCCAAATGTTTAGGTCTGTGCTACCAATTTGGGAGGCCCAGATGGAATTCCTGGATTATTGACTTTGGCCTGGCCCAGCCTGTTACTGCAGCCATTTATGGAATGAATCATCAGATGGAAGACACCTCCTTCTCTCTCACTTTATACAAGTCTCTCAAAATAAATTAAATAAATAAATAAATAAATAAATAAAAAGAAACAGTGCAGATTTAAATGGACATTATGGAATTATGAATAGAATACCTAAAAAGACCAATAATGAATGATGAATAAGATTGAATTAAAACAATCTTCCATCAAAAGAAAACCTAAAACCTGACAAATTCAACACTGAATTCTACACAACATTTAAAAGAGAAGTGACTCCAATCTTTTTCGAAAAAGAAAAATAGAGGGTTCTTCTAAATTCCTTCTATGCTATCAGAATACTATAATACCAAAACCATCTAAGGACACAGCAGAAAAGGAAAAATCAATCTACTCATTGAGCATAGAATACATGAATGTATACACATGTACACACACACACAATTGGGGATTGTTGAACCATACAGACATGTGTGTATAGAGCTGAACACACCCAAATCAACAAGTGTGAAACATAACCTCAACTGGATGTAGGCTAATAAGCATATGTCATCTCAGAATATGCAGATACAGGAAAAATCCCAACATCATCACATAAACAGTGAAAGACAAGGCACAGAAGAAAAGTATTTCCGCACAGGATGGACCACACATGAAAAGTCCACAGCTAAGGCAATACTGAGCAGGGAAAAGCTGAAGGTTTTCTAAGATCTGGAACAAGATGAGGATGATCACCACTTTAATTCAACAGAAATCTTAGAGCAATCAGGCAGAGGAACAAAGGAAGGGACCGCCAAACTGGACAGGAGGAAGTCCAAGTGTCACTATTTCCGGATAATTTGATTTTTTTTTTTTGTATAGAAAATCCCAAAGAATCCATCAAAAGAAAACATTACAATTAGTAATTGCATTTGATAACAGGGCAAGATCCAAAGTCAATATATAAAAATCAGTAATATCGTTCTATACCAACAGCAAGTTATCTGGAAAAAAATCGAGACAGCATTCCTATTTCCAAAAGCTACAAAAAGCATAAAATAATAATTAGATTAATCAGAGGAGAAAACTAAACCACAAGTAATTAATGAAATTCATTAAACAGGAGACAGGAAATGGATAATTATCCCATGTTTGTAGACTGTCAGAATAATTTTGAAAATGTGCATAATACTCAAAGTAGATACAGATTCATGGCAATCTCTACCAAAGCACAGACGACATTTTTCATAGAAAAATATCTCAAATAGCCAAAGCAAACCTGGATAAAAGAACAAAGCAGGAGGCATTGTACTCATTTCAAAATGTTCAAAGTGTCCAATAGTTAAAACAGCACATCATTGTACAAACAGAAATATAGATTAATAGGTGATTCAAGACCCTAAAAGTAATTCAACTGGTTCTGGCAAGACTTAAGAATATGTGTTGGAAAAAGAAAAGTCTTTTTAGAAAATGGTGTGGGGAAAATTGGACAATAAGATGCAGAATAAAACTAGAAAGCTTAAGTTTCAGACGTAATAGGTCATACAGCAGCATCGTTTTCTTCCAGAAGGTTTTTAAATTTCTTTTTCATTTCTACAGTGACACACTGGTCAATCAGTTTATAACAGTGACTACCGAAGGTTAGGATGAACTGAAGGGAAGGAACATGGTAAAAGATCAATTAATGAGTTAATTACTTAATGTTAACAAGTTCTGCTCTTTTACTGCACTACAGGATGGCTACAGACAGAGGATAACAAAATATACCGAACATTTCCTTTAAAAAGTTAGAAGATTCGGGTCCAGTGTGGTAGCCTAGAGGCTAAAGTCCTTGCCTTATTTGTGCTTAGATCCTATGTGGGCACCAGTTCATGTCCCAACTGCTCCACTTCCCATCCGGTTCACTGTTTGTGGCCTGAGAAAGCAGTCAAGGATGGACCAAAGCCTTGGGACACTGGAGACCTGGAAGAGGTTCTGGGCTCTTGGTTTCGGGTCAGCTCAGCTCTGGCTGCTGGAGCCACTTGCGGAGTGAGCCAGCACATGGAAGTTCTTCCTTTCTGTCTCTCCTTCTCTTTGTAAATCTGACTTTTCAATTAAAAATAAATCTTTTTTTAAATTAGAAGATATTGATTGTTTTCACAATACATGAGATGCTTGGGAAAAAAAACAGGTATATTTACCCAGATTGGACATTATCCAAGGTATATGAGTATAAAAATATCACATAGTATACATGTACAATTTGTATCATCTAAAAATTTAAAAGTTCATTCAGAACAGGTCACTGAAAAATCAAAGTTCCAGATCCACCCACATCCTACCCCTGATTAAAACACATACACACACACACACCACCACCACCACCAAAAGTAAAGCAAATAGTAATAACATCAAAAAACCAGCTGAGGCATTTGTTAGGGGCTTGGAGAATAAACATGGGATTATTTAATGGATATAGAGTTTTAGTTCTGTATCATGAACAGTTCTGAAAAGTGGGTACTCAATGTGAATGTATTTAATATGACTGATTAGTACATTTAGGAATAATTACTATGCCATGTTCCATGCATATTTTACCGCAACATTAAAATGCCTACTGGGGTATCCAAACTCGAGAACCGACAGTTTCTGTCTTTAATTGAGAACCTGCACATGGAAGTCTCAGGGCCCAAGGAAAACACTAAGATGATATCATGCATCAGTCGGCTGGGAGGCCTTAGAGGTCTGCACCATAGGGGCCAGCTCTTCCAGCTCTTCCAGCTCTTTGGTCTGGAGCACAAGCATCTACTGCCTCTCTGGGGACCACCTAGACAACACTGGGTCCTGGCTCTCACACCCATTTTTAACCCTGTAGATTTCAAGACCTTTGTCCTAACATGTTAAGCATCCCCAAGTAATGATGTGCTAGCACGTGATGGGCACAGCGCATGAACTACCCTGGCTGTGCTAAGAGCCTGGCACGTATCCTTTACACAGATGCTGCACCCATCTTGGCAGGTAGGTGCTATTTTTCCTCCAATCTTACACCTACAACGCGGAGCCTTGTTAATGACATTTATTGACCTGCCCACGCCTGCGCTTTCTCTTTCCAAGGAGAGCCACCCACCGAGGGAATGAGAGGAAACAGCTTCTCTTCACTCTGCATCTTAATCCACAACCTTCCGGGTTTTGCACAGCATGCCGAGAAGTTTCAGCAATTACTCCATCCACTTCAATTGAAGGAACATTTGTGGGTGTGTGTGTGTGTGAAATATATTCCTTCTGGGTTCAAACACAAAGACTTGTAACAGCAACTTTATCTTCACACACAAGAGACGGACTGAGAGCCAAGGCTATGGGGAAGGCTTCAAGAGGAGTCAAGTGTAGTTGGATATAAATAACATCATTTACACCAGGATGTGGCTTGGTGACATAGTAATTCCAACTCCAATCACTTTGCCAGAACAGCTTTCAACTCTTTTTCATGTGATTTCACAAACCCTTGACCTGCACAGTTCCTTCACGCTTGCAGAGTTAATGAATGCCTTTAAGAACCCTTGCAAAGTCAGTTGGCAGAAGTCAAAGCAGCTGGTGGAATACAAGCTCTCCAGAGGCCTTTTTCCCATTCCACACCCGCTGTGCCTCGGTGAGTGGAGAAAGGATGGCGTGTGGGGTGGCTGTAGGCTCACAAACACAATGTCTTCTCTGTTGGAGTATGAGTCTACCACTCTGCATCAGGGCTTGGAAACAAAGATGAGAGTGCCTGGGGGCGGGGCGGGGGGGAAAGTAGTAACAAAACAGTACTGCCTGACCTGCCTAGCTCGGCTGTAAGGACTCTATTCACGGCCATCATATCATCTAGACACAGTGGCAAACAGTGTGCATATGCTGTTTGTTTGCTTGTTAAAATCCTTATCTTCAGTTCAAAGAAAGGAGATTTCTGTCATCTTCCCTTTTGCTACCTCCCACCCATTATTTAACTTGGAATAAGTGTCCAAAGACAAAGATCGGCCAACGTCCTGCCTCATATATTCAGAGAAATAGAGAAGCTCAGATATGCCTATTCAGAAATTCATAATCAGTACCCCACTAAGATTTTCAGAATTTGCCCTTTGTGAGCAGTGGATTCCACAGCACCAAGGAGAATGTCCCTTAGGAATTTATTAGTAGTCTAAAAGAATTCTATGAATAAATCACACAAACTGTGTGACAGTGTGATCAAGTTAGATGGAATTACTGACTCAAAAATTCTAGTAAATAGGCTTTAAATCATATGCGTTCCATGTTTCACACAATAATTGCTTCTTGCTAGGCACTGGGTAGAGAGAGAAGTGCCACAGGAGTGGTTCCTGTGAACAAATGCATCCCTGAATCCCTCAGAGAAAGATCAGTCCTGAGACACAGTAGAGTGAAATGAAGAGAAGCCAATCCCTTTGTTGTACTCTAATGTACAAACGTTCCCTGAAGATGAAATCTCTCTCGAATGCTTTCTCTGACTTTAGGAGGTAGAGTGGGCCTGAAGAATCTGTAGACCATTGTTCGTGGTGTTGAAATGGCAGTGAACACCGAATTCCAGGGAATCAATGATCAGATGCTACCAGCCTAACCAAATGCATTGAATTCAAGTGTCTTAGAGGCAGCTGGTAGGAACTGAACAAGCCTGAGTGTCAGGGAGACTAGAATTTGAGCACTCCTTCTCCTTAGCCTTCGGGGCTAACGCATTTGGCTTTTCTGAGTTTCAGAATCCTCACACTTGCAGTTGGAAGAGCATCCCTACTTCAGAGGGTCCTTTCCAGAATGAGCTAATGAACATATCTGTCCAATCCTGGCCACAAAGTATGCATGGAGACAGACTGTGATGCTTACTGAGGACATTGAGCCTTTTTCTTCTCAGAGAGGTAGCCATGGGCTCCTTCTGGCAAGCCAGGACACAGTATCTCCTTGTCCTCCCCGTGAAAGTGAGGTAGATCTAGTCACTCAAAGATCCAAAGCTGTTTCATCAGCTCGAAGTTTCCTACCTTCTGGACCTTTAAATATAGAGAAACTAGAGATATTTCTCCTATATTGCCTGAGCTAAAAATCACATTCCTTTGATTAAGAGCAAAATAGTAATCATTCTTTTAATGTGCCTTGTTATAAACCATCTTAAGGCAGATATGAAGAGTAGTTTTAATAAGGAGACTGGAATAATAACCCAGCTCCCATATTAAAAGGTCAGATTTGAGCTCAAACTGCTCCACTTCCAATTGACTTTCTTGCTAAGGCACACTCTGGTAGTCATCAGATGGGGGCTCAAGCACGAGTCCCAGCTCTCTGTATCGAAGACCCATGCTGGGTTCGAGGGTGGCTTCAGTCTGGCCCAGCTCTGAATATTATGGACATTTGAGGAGTGAATCCATGGATGGAAGACTTCTGTCTCTGTTTATATCTTTCAAACAAAGTTAAATGTTAAAATAATAAACCAGATTACACATATTACCACCCACAAACTGGGTCTGTAGTGTCAGATTCACAAAACGAACCCTATTAAAATATATTAAAAATGTTCAATCACAGCCTACATGTTATACTGTTTGGCTCAGAGAAAGCATGTCATGTACACAGAGAGTTTTCTTCTGGGTTGATTTGTCCCCTGACTGGAGAAGTTCCTGGTTGCTCAGAATACCTTCCAGTGCCTTACCTGGCTCCTCACCCAGTGTGTTCACTATGCTTTCCTCTGAGTTTGCATGAAATCACAGCCCAGACACGGAACATTTCACCCATGAATTTGTACTCCGCTAGTATTAGGGGAATGCATCTTACTTTTACCTAGAGCCTGAACCTAGTTTTCTGAGTTTCTAAAAAGTTCAGCAACCTGCCTAACTGAGAAACACATTTCACAGCCTCTTGATCATTCACCAAACGCCTAGCACAACCCCTAGCTAGGGCTAGAGTGGGGAGGCAGGAACTCAATCCGAGTCTTGCATATAGGTGTCAGAGATGCAAACATATAAGCCCTCACCTGCTCTCTCCCAGTGTCTGCATTAGCAGGAAGCTCAACTGAGGAGTAGGGACAGGACTCAGTCAGGCACTCTGGGGCCCGGCACGGTAGCCTAGGCGCTAAAGTCCCCACCTTGCATGTGCTGGGATCCTATATGGGTGCCAGTTTGTATAACAGAAGCCCTAATATCTTTCCAGCTCCTTGCTTGTGGCTTGGGAAAGCAGTGGAGGATGGCCCAAAGCCTCGGGATCCTGCACCTGCATGGGAGACCCGGAAGAAGCTGCTGGCTCCTGGCTCTGGATCGGTTCAGTTCCGGAGTTGCAGCCACTTGGGGAGTAAACCAGTGGATGGAAATTCTTCCTCTCTGTATATCTGACTTTCCCATAAAAAATATTTTAAAAATTTAAATAAAGTTGGGCACTCTGATATAAAATAAGGGTATGACAAATGTCCTGACCACTGAGCTAACTGTCTGTCCAACAGGTTTCCATTATCTAATGACTAGCCCCATCCCCACAATCACAGGTGAGCACTTACATTGTGGAGGGCACTATTAAAAACCTTTGCGAGTGCACCTTGGAGTTTTACAAAAAGGTGCAAGGAGGGTACACACAGGGAACCCATTTTACACCTAAGGAGATTGAGGCTTAGGGTACTATTGCTTACCTACAATCATGTGGAAAAGGTGAAGCAATCAGGACTTTATTTACAGATAAACTGACTTTCATTTTTCTACTGTTACCTTTTCATAGAAGTCATCTTCCAGAGAAAGAAGATTTGAAACCTCTAGGAAGATATTATTCCACATAATAAAACAGTGACTGTTAAATGACTGTGTGTGACAGCATGAGAGAGAGGGGCGTGCTGGATTTCAGTATAACTTAAACCCTACACAGAGGACCATAGGCTCTTATTCGTAACAAAAGATTTCCCAGGACCCGGTACAATAACCTAGTAGCTAAATCCTCACCTTGCATCCACTGGGATCCCACATGGGCACTGGTTGGTGTCCCAGCTGCTCCACTTCCCTCCTAGCTGCCTGCTTGTGGCCTGGGAGAGCAGCAGAGGTGGCCCAACCCCTTGGGACCCTGTGTCTGCATAAGAGACCCAGATGAGGCTCTGGGCTCATGGTTTTGGACCAGTTCAGCTCAGCTCCGGCCATTGTGGTCACTTGGGGAGTGGGCCAGTGGATGGAAGATCTTTCTGTCTCTCCTTCTCTCTATAGATCTGACTTTTGGATAAAAATAATCTTAAATTTTAAAAAAAAGAAGAAGGAAAGCAAAGAAAGCAAAGACAAGTGAAGGAAGGAAGGAAAGATTGATTTCCCAGAGTGGGCAATGCCAAATCTTATTCATTGGCATATGGTCATAGTGCAAGGTGGTACAGATACAGCCTAATAACTTCTTACTGCTGCAGATCTTTAGCATTTGAACAAGCTGTGTTTTTGGTACTTAATATCTAAAAGGAGCAAAGTAGAAGGGAAAAGGACATGTACTCTGGCCTGCAGTTTAGACAGTCACATTGCAAAGTAGCCCCATTGTAAGTAGCCCCATTATTCTGGGATCTGTTGGGAGCTAGTGCTGATGGATCAAGTGCAAAGGAACAATCACAAGGTGAGTCAGAAAGCAAAGAGAGACACTTGATCTACTTTCTCAGAGCAACTCTCCAATAAGTGGATGTAGAGAGAAGAAAAGGGACGACAACTAAGTATTTACCCACCTGTGCAAACACAGAGACCAGGCCTCCAAACAACTATCTTACATCTAAAAGGTGATGCTTCCAGTTTCGTTGAATTTATTTTTATTGTTTGCTTCTATTATGACAGATGGTGTGTGTTTTCCATTTATTTAGAGATAAAAAAAAACTTCAGTATATTTGAAAAAGAAACTTTAAGTGGGCTTATTAAAAGATAAATATGCTTACCAGAGCACAGATGGAAGGAGGGGATAGCAAACATACTTAAAGTTGTATGAATAGTGTGTGGGAAAGCCTCACTGGAAACAGCGAACTACTGAAGAGTTCTTGAGAAGAACAATAGGACCAAACCACTGTGTCGAGAAATTAAAATGCCCGGAAATACACTATCAGCAATGCGGCTGGCGAGAGGGAGTGTGTGGTAGCAAGCTGATGGGATAGAGGGGGAGTGCATGGAAAAGAACTGAGGAAGAAAACACCAAGAATCTCTGCTACTCCACTTTATGGAAGACAAGCATGACACAAAGGAAATGATAATATCTGTTACCAAAATTGCCTTAAAAAATAAAACCTCATTACCAGGCATATGGGATCTGATGCAAGAAAGCAACGTGACAGCAGTCAAGGCCTGTTAACAGGTAGAGTGCTTACATAATGCGACTCCTGTGAGGCCGTCTGTGAGGAAAGATAAAAACATGAACATTCATCTAATGTGGGTCACTGCCTGAAGTTTTCTCCAGAACAGCTGGGTTTGTTTTTCAGCTTTGCAGTAGGAAAATTGGGAAGGTCAACCAGGCTTGGCATCCGGCACCAAGAGGGTAATTTTCATGCTTTCAATGACACTGTGGAGGAGGTGTTTTTATAGTGCACAGATAGATTGGAGGCTTAGCAATGTGCAGTAAGTCAGGAGATCTATTCCACGAAATAAGCGTTTAGTTAGAAAACAAAAAGTCAAATAGGCATAATCAACCAAGTGTCACAGAAAGATCGCTTGGAACTGGGGGGTTAGAAGCAAAGTTTTGTTCTGGTAAGGATCTTCAGACTAGTTGTTCACTTTATCCTAAGTTTTGAAAAAAAAAAAATACATACACCACAATGTCTACATCATGCTTCACTTGTACAGAAATTATTTTCAATTAAATTCTCAAGTTCTGGTTCCTTGAGAGTTTTAACCATCTTGTTTTCAAATGAACCAGTGATTCACAGGCACAGGGGAAGGAAGAGGACTGCTGGATTATCAAGTCTGTCCCACAAGGTTTCTGGAGGAGTGTTCCCTGCAGCTCACTTTCAATTGCTTTGTTCAGGCGTGGTTTCAAAAGACTCCAGCCATGGGACTCTTCATCAATCTAAGAGGCCCACGGGAGCCCTTTCTCAGTTGAAGAGTCTTCATTTTAGAAAACGAAAATATATTCTGATATGAAGTCTTGTTCTACCTCTTGTTGCTCCCAGAGGACCCTTTCTTCTCCTCTGCATTCATGCGCTTCAACCCCTCCAGATGTGAACAAATGGCAGTGGCTTTCCTCATCAGTTTTTCTCTCCTTCCCCTTCATCATGTTTTATTATTTTTAATTGAAAGATTCCTGCTCTTTTATCTACACCCCTTGTCCCTAGCACCATAGTAACTGAAGGCTTTGACAGGACTGCCATTTCAATAGAGGCCCTCAAAGGTCAGACATCTGCCCTGTGGCCTTCATCTATGGTATGTAATGATGTTTTCGAGAAAGCTGGGGATTGCAGACCTGGGTAAATTTCTTGGGTGTCCAGTTACTCATCTGATGGCCAGGATTGACCATGTCAACTGCCTTTGATCATCACTCAATATAAGTTGGTGGTCAATTTGATAGTAATTCCTACCTTAATGAAAAATTGGCCCTTACCAGACATTGACAGTTGCCCTGTCTTTGTCTTGGAGTTCAACATCTCCAGAACTGTAAACTACATAAACCTCTCCTCTTACATCATCCACTTTCAGACATTCAATTACACAGAAAATAGATGAAGGCAACTTCACACACACACACACACACACACACACACACACACACACACACACACCAGGTAATTTGGCACCATTGCCTAAAGATGAAGGAAATAAATTTAACTACACAAGATTTTCAAATTTTAAAAATTACACAAAATATTTTTTATCAGCTTTGCTTCGACAGGGATTTTTTTTTTTCAAGTAAAATGCAAACAAGCATCCAAGAAAGATTGATCCTATGTGATGATGCTCAAGGAAAGTGCTCCTATTTATTATAAGAAACCATTAAAGCAGTGGAACACAAGCTAGAGATTGCATAGCACTATCATTGTCAAGGGGGAAACAAGTATGCACTGTCAAGTATGTACAATAAGCACCAAGGTCTGCTGAGCAGGTGAACTATGGTAACGCAACTGGAGATTGGTAGAGTTCAAAAGATGTGACAGAATTCAAGGATTTCATTAATAATTTACATTGATGAGTGCATTTGGATAAATAGTGCAATGAGTTGTTAAAATTAATTTTTGTGGTTTCTTTGGCCCTTACTTATGTACTTGGTGAGTAGACAGAGGGAAACAGTTCCCATTCATCAGTTCAACGCCTTCCCTGCCATCTCTCCCCCACCACCCCGCCCAGGATGGAAATGTTTGGGACTGGCAGTTGGCAGCTAATGACAGAAACCCAATCACTTGACACATCATTACTGTCTCCCAGAGCCTGCACTGGCAGGAAGCTGAAATCAGAAGCTGGAGTAGAGAATTCAACTCAAATACTTATCTACACCATCACTAGGCTAAAAGCACATTTGTGATCTTCTTAACATAGCTACTAGAAAATTTTAAATTATATGTGTGGCTTGCATTATGTTTCTGATGGATAGCACTGATCTAGAATATATAAATAACTCTTGCGAGTTAATGCAAAGAAGATTCAATAGAATAGGTGAGAAAGTCATAAAGAGGTTTATACAGAAGCATGAATAGCCAGCCACTAAAGGAATATGCTCAGTCTTAGAAGCAGCTTAAAGGAAAAAGCAAAACTGCCACTGAATATCTCATATCTTTAGGCTAATGCAATAGAAGAATTCTAACCATATTCAATCTTGGTAAACATATGGAGTAATGAGAACTATTGTTTAACTTCTGGTGAGGGTAAAAGAGCAAGCATGCTAGCAAATCACTTGGCATTAGACCACACTGAAGAGCACACAGGTGCCCTGTGACCCTGCAGCTCACCTCTAGCTGTCTGAGAGAACTCTTGTGTGTGCCATGTGAGAAGCACACAAACTTCCTGAAAGCTTTGTGATACCAAATCAGTAAAGGACTCACATTTCCACCAATTACAAACTGATTAAAACAGCTGTGGTACATTTATGTGATGCAAGACTATGAAGAAAGTTTGAAAAGGATGAGATGGCACTACTTACAGCTCCACAGCTTCAGTAACATGTAGAGATATGTGTCTTTTACAGTGGAGCCATATCTGTAATAATCAGAGGGTTCTCTCAGTATGAAGGAACTGGAGGAGGCATGGTTGAAGGGGGTACAGAAGCTGTCAGTGTCGTCCCTTATTTTCCTCTAACTTCAACTGTAAGCATTCATTGCACATCCTACTTTTAAACAATGGTATTTGAAATTTAAAGGGTTTTAAAAACACACATAGCTGTGTGTTCATTTCATCAGAAAGCTGCTTTTTACTTGCTTTTAGTGAAAATGTGTCTCACCCAGACATGCTTTGCTGGGTTTTTTTTTTTTTCCCTATAACAGGGGTCCTTTTTCCCATATCATCTATCATACCTAGATAATTCATACATAAATGTGTTAATATGAACAACCTTGGAAAAAACCAACAATAGACTTGTTGCTTTGCTTTTGTATTAGGGCATCCAGTTACTTTCTCTGAAAACAACACAACTGAAGGGACCAGGACCCTGATCTCAGGTGGCCAGTGAACTTTCAAGCCCTCAGTAGTACATAAAATCCAGCAGCCCTGGATTAATATCCACACACACTCACTATCCAGCTGTATCAAACCAAATCTCTTTGCTTTCCCTACCTGAACTCCTGCCACAGTTGAACGTAGCTGGAGACACCCTTGATGGAGGACTAGAGGCCTCTTGCTCATATTTCTGGATTTATAAGAAAATAATATGGTATGGACTCATTGAGTCATGTTTGGTATAAGCAGACTTCAACACGGGATTCCATGTCTCTCAAAATAAGGCAAAAGATTCCACTCCCCACCCCCCAAAAAAACAGATTTAGCCAACCTGACAGTCAGACCTATAACCAGGACCAAAACATAGCTAGAGAACTTTATGAAATAAAACCATGATCAAATACATTTCTTTTTTTTACACATATTCATCTTCCTTTAAAATGTCAAATTAAATTCTTCACTGAAATTTTCCACAGTACCTACCATAGTCCACCTTAGAAGGCCCTATATTTACATCAGCACATCTATATGTTTTGCAGCTTTATTCAGAATAGATGAGGTGGGAGACTTAGGTATATTGGAAGAAGAGTAAAGAAAACACGATATTCGAACGAAATGAAATACTACTAAACCTTGCTTGTGACAGCATGGACGAACTTGGAGGTTATTTAGTGAAGTGAATCAGCTAGAGACAGAAAGGAAAATCTTGCATAATCTCACTTCCGCACAACCATCTAAAAAGCAGAACTCAGGTACAGAGTGGCACAGTGGGCACCAGGGGAAAGGGGTGGCACAGGATAAAATCTTCCTGTTACAGCCTGGTGACTATATCCAATGCTAATGTACTGAATCCTTGAGATCTGCTGAACGAGAATACCAATGTTTTCATCCCTGGTAGCCAGGTGAGATGATGGTTCCGGGAAGTAGCGTGACGCAGTCATCATTTCGCAACGTGTATATAAACATGGCACTGTCCCCCACAAAAAACATATACTTTAAATTTGTCAATCCTAACAGATGAAAAAAAATCACCTGTGCTAGTTTTGTGGGTTTTTAATTTTTAATTAGTTTTCTCTGGTTTTAATTCCGTCACCTGCAGCAAATATATTACTCAATCCACCTGAGAGCACCCGAGGGCTTTCCTGAGCAAAATCATTTTCACAAGAAGAGATTCCTAAGCCTGCCAATCCCATCGATCTCTGGCAGCCTCCTCTCAGGCCTCCACAGGCCCTCGAGCCCTGCCTTCTCTGGATAAAGCCCCAACTGCAGGATGTGGTGAATCAATGTACACACCGTTGTTCTCACCGAGGAGTGGAACAATTACTAAAATCTATTTGCCAGTAATGTGCCTTGTCTTGTAAATCATTGGGTCGTTAACCTTAACAATTGCCATGTGCTGTCTCTAGCCAATTCAATTAAAGCACAGACAAGGTAATAGTTAAGAACACAATTCAGACAAAGGAATATACGGTTATAGTATTATATCCTCATGAATTAGACGATACATTTATTCCTCTCTTGGAACACTGCGTGACAAACACAGAGCAGAGGATAAACAAAAGCAGTCACTCTAACAACAATTCTCCAGGGCCCGAGTGGAAACAAGAACAAGAATCTCGAGGCACGACCAAGTCACAATCAACCTCCACCCACTCCCCAGCACTGCTGAATACTTCCACACAAGTACACTCAGGTGCTTAGACGCGCGAGCCATGTCTTTGTGAAACGGAGGTTGAACCAAGAGGTAAAAACAGCCCACAATCTGTCCCCAGTCTAGCACTACCATGGCTAAAAATGCAATGCCAACAAGTAAGAAAAATTCTGAGCCTTGGCATGAGTCTCTGCCATCTAAAAGGGCTCCCCCCTCTTTCACACATTTTTCAGAGCAAGTCAACGAAAGCTGCCTTTTTAACACCTTTTCTCAGTGTCCGTCCTGTCTGAGGAGTTGGGGGGAGATGAGGCAGGAAACAATAAACAAGTCTTGAGATTTATATCTGTTGAGATTAAGGCATGAAGATTCATTTTCTCAAAGTAACTCTTTCCCCCCAATTCCCCTCCAAAATGTCTTTGTCCTGAACCACTTTCTAACCAGCTACAAGCCTCCACATTTTCATTTATAAGCGATAATAGTCACCTAGTACAGGTGGGCACAAAGTTGGTGGCTGAAAACAAGACTAATGCGACATCTTAGTCTCTTTTCAATTGGAGCTGTATTGCAGGTTACACTCACTGAAATAAGATGTCCCCGAGGCTAGGCTGTCCTGGAGACTCTAGGAGACAATCTCTGCTTCCCTCAAGGTGCTGGCAGAATCCAGTTATTTGTCAGTTGGGGGCTTGTCTCTTCTATGAGCCATGCAGTTCTGAGCGGGGCTCTCCTTTCTGCTTCTTAAAGCCATTAATAAGTGGTAGATTACTTCTCACACTGGGAATTCCTCCCACTTTCCAATACCGTGTGCTTCTCTCTAAATTTAGCCAAGAAAGGTTCCTCTCCACCCCGACCCCACTTCTGTTTAACCTTAAAGGGTCTGTTTAGATGGTTTTACTAACAAGGGTAACCTCCCCATTTTAGTATTTTAAACTATCATCGCCAAATCGCTTCACCGTCGGACAGCACGGCCCTACACTGCAGTATTAGAACTTCTGTGGGGGGCATACGGACATAAAGAGGCAGTAATCCTAAAGATAGAAGGTGTATCACCCATCCAGGTCTTCTTCTTTTCCCACATCCTCCTCCAAATTCCCAGTTTTTTACTCTGAGAGCAAAATTCGACCACTCACCACAATCCCGTTTTCACAGAGACAGCCAGACTCCACCTCGCCGTGGCCATGAAGACTCATCCACTCCCGCTCGAGTCTCTCTTCACGAAATCCTGCCGGCTCCACCCAGTGGTTTCCCGGCATTCCTTTTCATGAGAATCACCTGGGAGACGCGTTCCACTATGGAACCTGGTTTCTGAGGCCCGGATGTTAGAAACTGAGTTGATGTAGTGGTCAACACATGGGCTGGAGCAGGCTAGTGGGAGCCTTTGTGAGACCAGCAGGCTGAGAGCAATCAGATAGGACTGGTCTAGAGGAGATGTTTTACTTTGTACGTGATTCCTGGAGTAGGTGCATTCTGCATGCCTCACCTCTCTTTTCCCTGTGGCCACAGGAGGCTCATTCTCCTCCTTAGTGGTCACACCTGTTCTTTTCAGCCTCCCCACTCCCTTAAGCAGGGCCTGTGAGCAAAGCTCATCCAATATGAGATGAAAAGCAAAGAGGGGGCTAAGCAAAAAGCTCGATGATCCTGGACTTCCCCCAGCATTCTCAGCAACCAGATGTGGGTAATAACAGCAATGATCTTGGAGGGTAGACATGAAGATTCCCAGATTTGTTGGGTGAAAGCACTGAGTCTAGTGTTTAAATACTCAGAAAAGGGAGCTGTTTGGAGATCACTGCTATTGTTATTATTCATCATTTTTCCCAAACCACTCTGTGACCTGGGGAAAGGTTTGACCCCTACTGATATTTTTGCTCCTACTCAGAAAAAATTAGGAGCAAAGCGAGAACTTCATTAAAGCATTTATTTGCTCCATTGTCCAAACCTGAGGAAACTCCCAGTGGGAACCAATTATAGGACTTGTGCAAATGATACGTTATGTTTATTAATTTTTTTAGATCAAAGGCCAATGAATTTTACAATAAACAGGTGATAAATTACTCTTCTTTTTCTTTCTTTTTTTTAAAGATTTATTTGTTTGAAAGGCAGAGTTACAGAGAAAGGAATGGAGGAAGGAAGGAATAGGGGGAGAAAAGGAGAGAGGGAGAGAAAGGGAGGGGGGAGAGGGAGAGAGAGAGAGAGAAAAAGAGAGAGAGAGAGAGATCTTCCATCTCTGTTACACTTCCCCAACACCCACAAGCTAAAGCTGAGTAGTTCTGAAACTAAGAGCCAGGAAGTTTTTCTGGGTTTTGTTTTGTTTTGGTCTCCCAAAATTGGTACAGAAACCTAAGCACCTGGGCCATTGTTAGCTGCTTTCCAAGATATATTAACAGTTAGATCCAAAGTAGACCAGCCAGTGGGGCCCAGACCAGAGGCTCAAGTGGCTAATCCTCCAGGTTCAAGTGCCAGGACTCCATATGGGCAATGGTTCCTGTCCTGTCTGCTCCACGTCCCATCCAGCTCCCTGCTTGTGGCCTGGGATAGCAGTAGATGATGGCCCAAAGCCTTGGGACCCTGCACCCTGCACTTTTTTTTTCAAGTTTTTAAATATTTTTTAAAGGTTTATATTATTTTTATTGGAAAGGTAGATTTACAGAGAGGAGAGACAAACAGAAAAATCCTCCATTTGCTTAAGTAGCCACAATGGCCAGAGCTGAGCTGATATGAAGCACGATGCTCAGGAGCTTTTTCTGGGTCTCCTGCCTGTGTGCAGAGTCCCAAGGATTTGGGCCATCCTTTTCTGTTTCCCCAGGCCACAAACATGAAGCTGGATGGGAAGTAGAGCAGCTGCGACACAAACCGAAACCCATACTGGATGCTGTGATTGGAGGTGGAGGATTAACCAGTTGAGTCATTGCCCTAGCCCCTCCTACCACCTTTAAAAACATGTTTCAGAAGTATTTATAACCATGGGAATGCCCATAAAATTTAAACTGAAATTCATGTAAATCACTGAAACACATTCTTGAAACCCAGCAAAGAAATTAATACTCGGGGCTGGTACTGTGACACAGCCAGATAAGCTTTCGCTTGCGATGCCAACATCCTTTATAAGAGTACTGATCCCTGTCCCAGTTACTCTGTCTCTGATGCAGCTTCAATAATGTGCTTGGGAAGGCAGCAGATGGCCCAAATACCTGGATCCACGAAGCCCATGTGGAGCATCAGGATGGAGTTCCTTGCTTTAGCTTTGCTGGTCCTAGATATGATGGCCATTTGGGAGTAAACTAACATATGAACGATAGCTGTTTCTATCTCTAGTCTGCCGCTCAGCCTTACATAGACATAGATACGGAGATAGCTCTAGGTATAAAATTATTATTACTTCTAAAGAACAGTATGTTTTCTTGAATATTTTTCTTTTGAGGGTTTTGAAAACCATGGAGTTCTGGGATTTAAATGAGTTACTTATTTTCTCAGTTAGATCAAGATTCTAATAGTTTCTATTTAATGAGGATTAAAGTCAGTAAGCATATAAAATGTTTCTAAAATGCTTTGCCTAGTACCTGATGTGTGGAGAACAGAATCCTGACCATCCTCAAGGCCCCTTCCCGTCTAGAGATCACCTAAAGGTCAGGAGCACTGTTTACCTTTTACTATAATCAGACAATGAGCCAACATCTATAGACAGAATCCTGCCTGGGGAAGTACCTCCATTTCCCGGGTACTTAGGATATATTGACTTAGAGGCTTCAGTAAGTCAAAAATAATCCCAAGGTTAAAGGTGATTGTTCAAATCCATCCTTGGGCTTGCAAGTTGGAGGACCATGAGTCTGCCAGTAGGGTTAGTTTAATTAATATTTCACTGAAAAAAATTAAATTTTCAGAGCCACCATCTCTCAGGTAAGCACAGTTTACTTGCTGCCTTTGAAGAAAAGAACCATATGCCATTATCATGGTCCCAAAGGTATTAGAATGTCTGCTCCTTGGCTCAAACCTTTGGGCTCTGGGATTTATTATTATGACTCCAGCTTCTCATGTCATGGTCTCATTGCCATCAACATATCTAGAAGAGTCCTTATTTTGTTGAAAACATACAGCCAGTTCCCAGTTCCAAATGACGTCATGAGACAGGTTAACTGCAGAATGAGATGTTTGCTTCCTTCCGTGCTAATCACTGTCAGACCTCACAGAGAAAAGCTGGCTGGGTCTGTTTCCACACTCAGGGGAAATGTTTCTTTAGGAACCTTTATGCATTTTCAAAGATTACTGCTAACATGCACAATGAAAACCCAGGAGTCTTCGGGGACACACAGGAGATTATAGGGGAAATGTAGCCCCAAGACATGGAGTCACCCTGTGATCCGGGGTAAAATGCATTGGGGACTGATTCCTGGGAAAGCAGAGTTTCTTTTCCATGATTAGGGTCATGCAAACAGGCAAATGGCAGAGGCGTGACTAGTTGTAGCCCTGGATGAATGCCCCACAACAAGATTGTTCATTGCTGACAAAACTGCCTGAAAGCTGGGCATCTGGTACACCACTGCAGCAAGCAGGAGGAGGTTCTGGTAGGTAATTTTTCAGACCTCTTTGTAGTTGGGCTTGACCCTGGACTTGCAGTGTGTGAGTGCTCAACAGTCACTGGTATCCTGGAAATTACAGAGCTGGCATTGGATTAATGCATTTTGCCCAAACCAGAGTCAACAGTATAGCCATACTGAAAATACTGCTCCTAATGTGAAATGAAATTAGCAATTATTATTAATATGAATTAGATTATATCACTGTCCTCCCCCAACTTCCCATGTCTTCTGGTTCCCTTAAGTGAAACCAAACACCCCATGACTTACAAGATCCTACAGAATTTTGTGGCCCTTCCCTCTCCACATTTCCAGTATCATATTTTTTTAATTAATAGTCATATTGAGATAGAATTCACATCCCACACAGCTCATTCATTTAAAGTTATATACACTATGGGCCTGGTACACTGGCCTAGCAGCTAAAGTCCTTGCCTTGCACGCCCGGGATCCCATATGGGCGCTGGTTCTAATCCCGGTAGATCCACTTCCCATCCAGCTCCCTGCTTGTGGCCTGGGAAAGCAGTTGAGGACAGCCCAAGGCATTGGGACCCTGCACCCATGTGGGAGATCCGGAAGAAGTTCCTGGATCCTGGCTTTGGAATGGCATAGTATCGGCCGTTGAGCTCACTTGGGGAGTGAATCATTGGATGGAAAATCCTCTCTGTCTCTCCTCCTCTCTGTATATCTGACTTTCCAATAAATAAATAAATAAATCTTGAAAAAAAAGTTATATACACTAGTTGGTTCTGGTATGTTCACCGTCGTGAGACCGTCACCACAATTAATTTTAATACATTTCCATCGCCCTGAAAAGAAACTTGTATCTCTCAGCAGTCAGCTCTTTTTTTCTTCTAATCTTATTATCATTGACAACTTCTAATCTATTTTCTATCTCTATAGATTTGCCATGTATGTGGCCATTCCATACAAATGGAGTTATATGACAGATGGTCTTTTGTACCTTGTATGGTCTTTTTCCATCATTAGTAAAATATTATCAAAGTTTAGTCATGTTGCAATATGTATTACTACTTCCTTTTATAGCTGGATAATATTCTGATTTATGGATATACTGTGTTTTGTGTATCCATTCATCTGCTGACTGACATTTGAATTGTTTCTGTTTTTGACTATCATTAATAATATAGCTTGAATATTTATGAACAAGTGTAGCCTTGGAGTATGCACCCAGGAGTTGGATTGCTGAGTCATCTAGAAGCTGTATGTTGAGAAAAACATTGAAGAATCATCAGTTGGCTGTACCATTTTACATGCCTATCAGCAGTTTAATAGTGTTTCAATTTTTTCGCATCATTACCCACCTTTGTTTTTTGTCAGCATGATTCTGGTTGATGGTGATATGTTACTAAGGTTTGAATTTGTATTTCTACTAGCTAATTGTGTTGAGTGTCTATTCATGTGCTTTGTGGCCATTTTTTGAAGAAATATCTATTCTTATTCTTTGCCTATATATTATTAAGTTATTCATCATTTTGTTATTAACTTGTAGGTAATCTTTACAAATCTTTTATCATATATGATATTTGAAATAGTTTACTCTTCTCGTGAATTGTTTTTCTGCTTTCCTGATAGATATTTTCAGCACAAACATTTTTAATTCTGATGACATCAAATTAATCTATACACATTCATGCACTAATATTAGAAGTCCAAGAAGAGAAGAGAGGATAAGTGAGGAGGGAACACAGAGAAGATGGGATGTTTGAAGATGTAATGGTTGTAAGTCTCCCAAATTGATGAAACATATGTATCTATAGATATAAGATGCTCAAGGAACACCTGATATGATAAACTCAAAGAAATCCACACTGTTAGAGAGAGAAGCTGAGTGTCATCAGACACAAAAGAGGCCCCAGAAATAGAACATGAAAATGGAGACAGGGAATGAAGTGCCATGGCCACAAATCAAACAACATCATAGAATTCAAGGAAACCAGCAGTAACTAGACGAGGCTCCTCCAGAGCCTCCAAAAATTACACCCTATGACAATTTGATTCAGGCCTCTGGCTTCTTGGAGTATAGGCGGACAAATGTACGATATTAAAACCAAAAGTGCAGTATTTGTTATGATACCCCCTACCCAAAGGAAAAGATATTCAGCACTCTTAAGCTTCATATTATCTGCATTCTTTTCATAATAAAGTTAGCTTCTCTTCACATGCAGGCATCTGTCATAGCGCTGGAAACAATAATAAAGAAAATTTTGTACAATTTCAGATCATTTGAGTTTCATAGCCAGCTCCAGCTCCTGACTCCATCATCCTGATAATGCAAACCTTGGAAGTAAGTGGTGATGGGCTCAAGTCATTGCATGGTTAATACTCATCTGAAAGACCTGAATTGATTTCCTGGCTCTGAGCTGTAACCGTGACTCTGCCCTGGCAATGAGGGTCCATTGATGAGTGAAGTAGTGGATGGGAATTCTCTTCCTGCTCTCTTAAATAAATTATTACTTTTTTAAAAGTTGTTTCTTTTTTTTCTGTAGAGAACTCATGAATTCTCTTTCTATGTCCTGTTTCTCCTCTTGGGCAAAATGACAAGATTCTATTCCGAGAGCTGACACACTTCTCTCTGGAGGACAGGGCTGGGGTAGGACAATGGCCTCTATTCTTCTTGGTTACTTTTCCTAACATGGAACATCTGCCAAAAACCCAAATGGGATACCAATAATGAGACCCCAGCATTCTCAGCTCAGAACACCTAAAGGAATGCCTACCCACTATGAGTGTAGATTCTGGGGAAGAAGAAAGCCACTCCAGCCTCTTGGCAATATTGCATTGACCTGGAATTTTGCTTCTGCACCATGGAGCTGGGATGTGGGAGGAGTAAGGTAGATCCTGACTCAACTGGCAAAGATTCTGACTATTCTTGTCAATATGTGAGTGATTTTTTAAATGAATGCTCTTTCTTGTTAGGTGTTCATATGATACCTTTTAGATAATTTAAATGGTTTCTGTTTCTTAAAATATTTTTCATTAATTACGGTTGCTTGGCCAGCAAGAGGATGATATTGCTCCTCACAACACATTTTGAAGTCAGTTTCAAGATGAAGAGGTTTGGGACCCTGCTCCTGGCTGGGAAACATTCTAGGCTATTGCTGCCTGAGGATCTTCACACCTGCTAATCTCTCAGGCTGGGTAATTCTTCCTTTAAGTAGAGATTGTTGCTTGCCTATCTGACTGTTATTTCCACACTGGTCCTGGAGGGCAGCATCCTGTCTCAGCATCACTTAGGGAAGATCCTGATAAGGCTAGGACACAAACCTGCACAGCCTCGGGACAAATTTTTCCTGTGACATTTTAAAATTATAAATAATAACAAAAACATGCATTGTACATAAGATTATAAGAAATAAAAATTCTAGTGCCCATAAATAAAGTTTGGAGCTCAGGCTCATTCCTTCCCATTTTGTCTTCCGGCTATAGGTTTGAATGCTGACATGCTACAAGTCACAGGGGTTAGAGCAAATGTTCCCTCCTCAGATGGAGCATTTCTGGGCCTCTTGAATGAAATAGCTGGTGAGTTGGGTAGACCCTCTCCCATTTCACTGACCACTCTTCCTAGCACAGATCTCTAGCTGTAATGATCTGACGAGGCAGTCTCCCCTCCTCCAGTAATATAGGAACTTTCTGAGCTCCAGGTCACTGTCTCATTCACCTGCTATGCTGAGGCAGAGAACAGAGTCTAACATCAAGCAGATGCTCTGTAGATAACTGCGGAATGGATAAAGTAGTTATAATATATGATTGAGTTTAATGACATTGTTGAATTAGTGTTTCATTATTTCCTTATATAACGTTAATTCATCATTCATTATTGATCAAATCTCAAATTAGGATGAAGTTTGCTAAAAGATATTGTTTACTACCAACTATGAATAATGTATCTTATTTAAACTAACACCTTCTTATATTTACTGCAAGCAGTAGAAGATGGCCCTATAACCATGTGGCAGACCAGAAAAAGCTGCTAGTTCCTGGCTTCAAACTTGCCCAGCCCTAGTCATTGCATTCATTTGGGAAATGTAAACTAGAGGATAAGATATTCTTTCTTTCTCTTTTATACTGTTTTTCAGGTAAGTAACATAATTTTTGAAAATTACAAAAGTCCATTTTTCTGCATGATAATCTACTAATAGAAACTATACAAATAAAAATAACAAGGGTAACAATATGTTTCTTTTAAAAGCAACACACATAAATGAGATTTGTCATTGGGCACTTGGGATCATTTTAGTGGCAATACTGAACTACAGGGTTTGTAAAAGTTCTCACTACCATGTCCCCAATAGGCACAGCTGCAGTCAAAGGAAGAGAATGGAAGCAGGCTGACCAGTGGGACATTACAGTCCCAATTTGTCAGTCAAGTAGGGATGGTATTGCATCTGACTCGAAGGCTGCTCTTCCTCCTCAAGGAGGCCCTGTGATGTCATGCAGCCATTGTTCAGCTCCTTGCATGGTAGCAGATGCATGCTGAGTGGCTGCTGCAGCTCTCATGTTTGCTTTTGCTAAATGCTGTCAGAGCTGGCTGGTTTCCATCTCCCCACACCTGCTTCTGAGATGCGGGTGGACTTAATGGTTTGTTTTCCCCAAATACTTAAACATAGCTCTAGATGATCTCTATTTTAAATTGAGTAACTGTCTGTGACATGATCTTCCCCATGCCGAATTACCGAGGCTGTCCCAGAAGGAATGGTCTGTATAAAGTAATGCCTAGTCCCCTAAGTCCATGGTCTGAAAATCTAGTCACTGCTTTCATAACATCAGTGTTCATTTCTGTCTCTATTTCTAATTAATGTGGTGGGTATATTTCAGATTATCTAACCTAAAATATGCACTTTGTAGGCTCTGTGGCCTCCCTCAAATTCTTTGTAGAGCTTTTTGAGAAACACTTCCCTGGTATAATTTCAAAGAGGTAGGAGAGAAGGACTCATATTTTAGTTTGGCTTGTCCAGTAGTACTTCCTGCAGTGATGGCAAAGTTCTGTTTGTGCTGAACAGTACAATACAGTAGCAACTAACTTGCTAAGGTTTTTTTAACCCATGCAAACAGAAGGGACCAAATCCACCCCCATGTGTTTCTGGAACCCCAAATGGGCTCTATCCTAGTAAATGCCCAAAGTTGGATGATGCCCAAAGGAGCAGAACAGCAAAGGAGGAGAGCTACAACCTTTGTCAGAACGACCAGCAAAAGGCCACGGCTGCCTAGCATTTTCTTGGGATCCTCTCACCTCTTGCTTTGGCACACTGAGGCCAGGGGTTTCAGGATTCACAAAAGCCAGTTCTTACTCATGTCCTGGGACAAGTGATTCCAGGACAGAAGCAAGCATGAGAGACATCAGCAGAGCCCCTCTATGGGCATTGGTTCAGAACAGCTCTGTTAGAAATGACAAGGACTTGAACCTAAGCGTGCCAGCATGAGATGTGCACATCTTAACTGCCAGGAAAAATGAGCTCCGATTGGTGTGATGTTATAAACCACTAAATGGTTAATAATTTGTTATTATAATCATCAGAAAGTATGACATCAAACAGCTGAGGGTGGTCCTGCCTGAATTGTTTATCACCCCTCAGTGCTGCCATGTTTGCTGTGTGAGTGGGGCCAGCAAGGCCCAGTGTAGGCTGCTCTCAAGCCTCCTTCTAGCCACTTGAAGGCCTTTCTCACCTCTTAGCTGTCAAGTGCCAAGGTAACAGTGCTGCTTTGCTGACACAGGTTGAGCCCTCTAAATTATAGAGAGTTTAAAGTGAAGCAAAACCACACAGCCTCTGCTTTTGTCTTGGGGATCTGGAGCCCTTAAGGCCTTAAGTGCTCAGAAAAAAAAATGCTGCTTTTCCTTTTCCACTTTTTGCCTAAGAAATTGCTTTTGGGAACCCCTAAGGGTGAGAGCTCATGGCAAGGATCTCTTTTTCTTTATTCCAGCCTCTGTCTGGGGCACCAGTGAGATTGGATATGGCTAAGCAGAAGCTCCCAGACGTGGGAGGAGAGCTCAGGGACAACCCAATGGTCTGAGAAAATGTGCAGGTGATTTTTTTGATCAGTGCTGTTTAAAAACAAAGACAGACTTAATGGAGGAGAGAGCTTGCCATTCCCTGACCTTGGTTGTGTGTTTTTCTCCACCTCCTGTCAAGCTGAACACTGAGAACAAACAATAGCCAGACGAGCTGGAACATGAGAATGCAAAGGGCAGCCAGCAATCAGATGATGGGAGAAGCTGAATCTTGCTATCTAAGGGAAGATGGACTTTTCTCTGGTCAAGAGGCCTGGGTGGATGGAGGAGTGAAGCCAGGAATATTTGCATGTGTGTGGGGTAATCCTGTGCCAACTACCTAACTTTAACGAGTGTGGTCTCATTATCCATGGGCCATGCTTTCAGGTACCCTACCCGAAGCCAGTCTGGTGCTCTGAGAGGCTTGTTTGTGACAAAGAAAAGAATAAAGGAGGGGATGCACAGACCCATATAGAACCCCCAGAATCCAAGAGCAGAAGCCCTGATCAGTTCCATACAAGAATCACAACCTGAAGCTGGTCGTTTAACTTAACCCCTTAATAACCACCACCTTCCACTTCCTAAATGAGCTATACTTAACAACAAAGCACTTAAATCATACATGGGCAGCTCAGTGAATTTGTACATGTACAGACACCCCAAATCAAGATACAGATTCTGGGCAGGTGATTGTCTTAATGGTTAAATGTTTAGCTTGGGCATAGGCATTTGGCACTGTGCGTAAGACACCACTTGGGATTCTGCATCCCATTCAGGAATGGCTGTTTTTGAGAGCTGGCTCTGCCTTCAAGTCCAGTTTCCTGCTAATGTGCACTCTAGGAAGTAACAGGTGAAGAAGGCACAAGCAGTTGAGTCCCAGTCACCTACGTGAAAGATCTAGACTTTTTTTTTCATCAAAAAGAAAGCAAATTTAAAATGTTCTAAATATGTCTGTGTTCCATATAAGGCAGTCAGGGTTCAAGACCTGCCTCCAGCACCTAACTCCAGCACCTGACTAACGCAGAACCTGAGCGGTAGTGACGCTGAATCCTGCCACCCATGTGAGAGACGAGACCAGCACTGATTTCCAAGTCCCGGTTTCAGTTCTAACCCAGTCCTGGGAACTGTGGGCATGTGGATATGAATCATCAGATAAGATCTTCCATTATTTATTCTTGTTTGTCTTCTTTAACATGAAAGAAGAAGAAATAGACGAGCAGTCAGCAAGCTTAGGCCCATAGGCCAAATCCAGCCTGCCACTAAAAACAGTTTTACAAGAATCATCGAATCACAACAGTATCGCTGTATGTTAATTTTGCCTGTTGAGTTGCATATAAATGGGACACTGTAGCTGTTGTTCATTCACTCAGCTTGATGCCTGTGTAGTTCAGCGTCCTGTGCACTTTCACCACCATTCATGGGACTCCTGTCCCAGGCCTACTTCTTTCTGTCCCCATTCTGGCATGTCCCTTTTACTCACTGACCCTAACTACCATCTGGACTCTTACTTCCTCTTTCTCCTAATGGTTCTGCACTCTCAACATCTTTTTCTAAACCATGAATGCCACTCATCCACAGGGTCTCCTAGACTATAAATGGAAAGGTAATAAAATGCTTAAATAAAAGTTACATTTTGTTGCTGGGTTGTTTTGTTTTGATTTCTTTTCTTCTGTGGTAGTGAGAGGAGTATCTGAAATCTCCCTTGGATTTTATGACATTTTATTTCCCCTAGAAAAAAAAAGGGGGGTGGGGTGGGGCTGGAGAGCTAAGAGCGTTAATATCTCATTATGAGCTTCACATCCAAGAGCAAGTAAAATAGAAGTGTCCCTGTGACGGGCACAGACATGGTGGAAGAGGACCCTGCTTCAAATGAGGCCTAATCCAGAGCTAGACTGCACCAGACTGCCGTCTAGTGACCATGAAGCTCTGAGACCTTGAGCCCTGCTCTAAGCTGCTGCTCTTGTCCCCACTTTAGGAGCCACACAGGTGTCATTATATCCAGACAATGATGATATTGGCTGCTGAATACAGCAACTGAGCCTTGATCATGACTCCCATGGAACTGGGGAACACTGGTAGCAGGGGCTTCATCAGCTTCTCGGCTTCATGGTGGGAAGTGGACAGGGACTTCAGGACTACAAAACCCCAGCATGACTGCAGCACTTAAGGGTTGAGGGAGACTTAAGTAATGAAATTTTGGCTGAGAAATGGAGCAACTAATCAGTAAATAAGAGTTGTAATCCCGCATGTACCTCAAATTTGCAAGGCAGTTCATACTATTCATGCAAAAAACCCCCCAAATTTCACACCTAATTTAAATGGGTTCACAGACACCAGGCTAAAAATTCCAGTTCAATATTCTATCCTTTCTGCTTCAGTTGCTACTTAAAATTAGCACAGCCTTTCCACACTTATATTTAATTCCCAAGAGTGTTATTGGCCATGCTAATATTTTTAATTAAGCTGCACAAATTCCAGTTTCTGGTCAGCCTATGGATTTTTTTGGGGGGGTGGGGGGTTGTTCCTTGCATCAGCCTCTCAGCCTTGGTTTGATCAAGCATGACAAGTGGGAGAAAAGGGTGAAGTGAGGTTATGTGACTGTAAGCATAGCCCCCTGACAGTTGGTGGGGGAGGGAAGAGTAGACTCCCCTGGAAGCAGGTATGTGCAGGAAAAGTACAGTGATTCTGTCAGGAGACTTGGCAATGATGGGCAGAAGCAACTATGTGCATGCAATGCTGAAAACAGGTGCATACTCAGTCAAAGGAAGAGATGATAATGATGGCGATGGTGATGGAGAGGAAATGGCAGCAGCACAACAAGAAGAAGAAAATGAAGAAAGAGGAAGAAGAATTTTTCATTGCTCATGATATGAATCATTCATTCCCTGAACAATCCCTTCTGGAGGCCTTCCCTCCAGCTCTTTAACTCACTGATTGCATGGCACAGAGTCAAGGGCATCTGCGCAGTGACACGGGCAGACAAGCCTACAGAATGTGAGCTTGTGATCGGGATACCCTTTGGAAGGAATCAAAGAAGGGAAATGAAAAGCGCTCCTCAAGCCATTAAGATACAGGTAGGCCTGAGGTTTTGTTTTTGCTTTTTTTTTTTTTTTTTTTTTGAAAAACAAATCTCTCTAATAAGTATTTTAATAAAAACTAAATAAAGATATTGCACAGTAATCCGAATGGCAATACTGTCTGATTACAAAAGTTGTTTCTTTCAGCTCACAAATTTATGTAATTAAACTAATGTCACAGTTTGCTCTTGCGTGGTAGCAACATGACAGAAGTGCAGAATTGGTCCTCCTCTGCTGGCTAATTAGGATGACGTGTGATTCTATTTCTTATTTCCAAATGTTCTTTAGAATTCTGTGCTCAAACTCGCTTCCCCCTTCCTCTTTCAAAACCTAATGTCTAAGTCGTTATATAAATAAGCCACTAAAGCCAGAACATTTTTAACATGAGCTCTACATTTTTAATTTGGGGCCCTATTTTCTTTTAGCCCCAAATTAGTGAGGTGTCAGTAACAAGTTAGATTGAACAAAAAAAAAAAAGGAGATTGCACCTGAATTCTGGAGCATGGATGAGAAGGTGAGAAGGTTTTGAATTACTCAAGACTTTACTCCACTTTTTGTTTTGTTTTCTTTTTACAATTTTTTCCTAGGTAAATTTATGATTTTTGAAAACCAGTTCAAGTTTAACATTGGTTTTATCTAATGACCCAGTCCTATCACCAAGCAACTGGTTTCTTTACATTTCCATGCTTTCCTCTTTCATCATATTTTCTTCATCCCAATCCTGGATGACCCTCTTGGCTACAGACTGCTTACTATCTATCAGTTTCTATGTGAAATCAAATATCCCAATTAATGTCTTCCCAATTAATGTCCAAGAATGAAAGAAAGTATCTTTCTGAAGTTACACAGAGTGTCTTGGGCTTTTTGATGACCAATCTACACTGAATCAATCTCTGTGGCTGTAGAGGAACAAGGACCAGTTGACTAAATTGCTGAGGTCTCCCCAAATAATTACTGTGACATGTGACATGCAGTCTATGTAAAAAAAAATAAGGCGCTGCTACTTTGTACAGGAAGGAAACACAGCAGTAATTTCTCCTTTGTGTTTCAAATGATGCTCTCACCGCCACCCCCTGAATCTTGATGAGAACATCCTGGAAATGAGTGAGATCCGCGTGAAGTGTTCCCACAGACAGGGCTTTCAGAGAATGAGGCCTTGTGCAGGAGGTGAGGGCCCAAGCATGAAACTCCCCCCTTAAAGTACAACGGTTCAGGAGAAGACAGTCTAACTTGCCATGATCTGTAATCTGGAAATGAATATACATTTTTATTAAATAATTAACTATACAAAATACAAGTTTTGCTCAAAGCAACTCCAGTATCACATAATATGAATGCTATCTATATTGCATTTTGTGAGGCACAACTTCTTGAAGAAATGTGTTCTTTCTGGGAAATAGTTCCAGCTGGGAAATACTACGGTCTTCTGAAGTTCATGATCAGAATCAGTCTATTTCCATCTTTCCCTAGAGTCAGTTTGACAATGGGCTTACACTTTCATGGCACAGCACAACACAGAAAACTTTAGTGCTGTGCCATTAGTGTGCCCTGCTTAAAATGTAGACTCCAACACTGAGGAAGAAGACTCAACACTGAATGCAGAAGTTAGCTAAGGCAGCGCTCCTGTACTGCCTTATTCCTAACAGAGGGAAAACGTATCCACCAAATTTCACTGTCTTTAAAATGTAATGATTAGACAAATTAGATGTTTCCCCAATGTGTACAAACTCAGACATGTAGGAAATAAATTTTCCAAAAACAAAATGTCTTTCAGACAATATTACAGATTTAAGAGTTGTGATGTCTGTCTTTTCTCAACTCAGGCTGACGTTAACCTGGCCACAACCCCCAGCTCTACCAGCAGCCTCAGTCTCTATGACTGCTGGTTGAGCAGAGGTGACTACGGACACAAAGGTGGCTATTTAGAGGCCAACCAGTACCCCCCAAGGGGCCGGATACAAAAGGATCTGCACTTTTAGCTAACAGGCGTCTCCCTCCTGGATAGGACCTAGAATATTCTGAGAAGCCTGGAGAGTAAAGGAGGGACAACTGGTTTCCCTAGGCATAGAAGAGCTGACTGAAGACCCAGGTTCCCACTGCACAGCAGCCCCATCCCTGAGCTCCTGTGGATCTAGAATGGGCACCCACTGCCTTTCTAAGGAGATTCTGACCCCCCCGCCTCTCTGAGTTCTCAATACTTGCATTTCCCTGAGTTCCTCATGTATATCCAAACAATGAACATGAAATCCCCACCAAAGTTATTTCGGCTTACTTAAAGAATGTATTTCATGGGTCCGGCGAGATAGCGTAGTGGTTAAAGTCCTTGCCTTGAATGCGATGGGATCCCATATGGGCAACGGTTCTAATCCCTGCAGCTCCACTTCCCATCCAGCTCCCTGCTTGTGGCCTGGGAATGCAGTGGAGGATGACCTAAGGCCTTGGGACCCTGCACCCACACGGGAGACCCAGAAGAGGTTCCTGGCTTCAGGACTGGCTCAGCTCCAGCTGTTGTGGCCGCTTGGGGAGTGAATCATCGGACAGAAGATCTTCCTCTCTGTCTCTCCTCCTCTCTGTATATCTGCCTTTCCAATAAAAATAAATAAAGATTTTTTTAAAAAGAACATATTTCATTGGGGAAGTCTGCTGTTTTCTTCATTCTCAGATCAATTACAATGTCTGGGTAGGCATCAGAGTTCCTAACCCCAGAGATGAGTATGTAGTCTACACCCAACCAATATAAGTCCCACATCTCCCTGGCCACACTGATTTTTTGGGAGGTGAGTACATGACATATCTGAGGCTTTGCTTAAAATTAAGAATGAGCTTTTCTCTCATTAAGGCATTAAGTCTGGACTTGAAGATTTCAACAAGTGAAAGAGATTTGTTCGGAAACTAAACCAATACAGTTGCCAGATAAAAGATGCATTTGGCCAATGTTCATTGAGATTCTGGATTTAGCTGTATCTGAAGCTTATTGGGCTAAGAATGTACAGATTAAAAACCTTTTTAGAATAGTTTTAGACTGAGATATTAAGTTACCAGGATATAGAGAGTTCACCTACAGCAGACACCTAATGTTCCCCACTGTTAACATCTTCAAATAGTGAAATACAATCAACAGGCTAATATTGACTTGGTATTAACTTTGTCCAGATTTCCTTAGTTTTGCTTCTCCTATTCCAGGACCTCCTCCAAGACACTTGGCCATTATGCCTGCTAGGCTTCTCCCGGAACAAGTGAACAGCGCTGGGCGGATAGTTTTGGAATGCTGCTCATTTGGGTTTCCAGATGAACTGCTCATGGTTAGACTGAGGCATGAATCTGAAGAGGAAGACGGCATGCGGAAAAGCTGTTCTCGTCCCACCCTGTCGGGGGGTACATACTATCCCATCACTGTGGATGTTCAGCTAACACACCTGGCTGAAGTACTGTTCACAGATTTCCCCATTATAATGTGATTTTTCCCCACTCCTCATTCCCACTTTCCACACTGTGTTGTCTTTATGAAGTCATTTTGTGCAGTCCACATATCAGGCACAGAGTTGCACTCTTGTGTTTCCAAGGACAGAACGTCTGCGTAAACCATTTGGGAATCTTCTGCATGGCAGATTTGTGCATTTTCCTATTGACTTTTATTTCTTTAGTGACTGTGATCTCTTTCCATTGGTTTCTGTATTCTTTGACCCCCATCCTCACTGGCATGTATGTTCTGTATTTTGAGCTCTTCTTTACTTTCTGGGTAAGTTTCAGAGGCTCCAGGCTCATTTTGGGATATTCTCTGCCCTAGTTCTAGAATCAGTCTTTTCCCCCAAGGAGCCCTGGCTCTCTTTATTGAAGAAACGGCATTAGAGACCAAGATCTGGGCACTGAATGCAGCTATAGATTTTCTAATAACGTGAGCCAATTCATCCAGTTCTCTTTTTCCCCCTTAAGCCTATTTTATTTGAATTTTCTGTCACTTGAGACTAAGAAATAGTTTTGATTATTAAAGATACAAAGACTAAAACAACTCAACACTCTCCAAAAAAAAAAAAAAACCCAAAAGCCTATCAATTTTGGTAAAGAACAGAATTCATATAAATCTCTTCTGCACCCTGGGCAGTCTTTGCTTTGTTGTCTATCTAGTGAACTCTACTGTGACATGGGAAGGTCAGAGCTGGAGCCCTTACACAAGAGGTAAGGTTTTCCCCTAACTTGTCTAGCTCTTGCATGCATTTCATAAACCTACAATCTTATATCATAAACCTATGATCTTATGTTTCGTTCCCCTCCCCTTTATTTTCTTTCTATCTTTCAAAGCCTACGAATTTGCTTGGGGATCCAGCCCAGCCTGCAAATCGTGGCATGCTTCTCGCTTTCTTAAGCCCACGATTTCCCCAAGCAGCAAAAACCATGGTGTTGGATTCCCTGAAAGAGGCTCCCATCCCCTAAAAGGTGCCTTCCGGGCTTCCTAAAACTCAAAAAGCTCTAGCTCATGGGAATTGCTCATGCCAGCCAGGAGGTTTTCCTCATAGAGGATATCTGCAGTGATTTTTTAAATTTGTTTATCATCCATATTCTTTAGGACACTGTGAGCCCTATTTGAAAAGAGGAAGATCTGTCTTACTTTCCAGTCTATTTTCAGTCCTTCCCAGCATAGTACTTTGCACACATAAGCATTTGTGAAATATATGAATGAGGGGGCTAGCACTGTGGCATATCAGCAAAAGTCACCACCTGCAATGCCAGCATACCACATGGGTGCTGTTTTGTGTCTCAGCTGATCCATTTTTGACCTGGTTTCCTGCCAACGGCCTAGAAAAAGCAACAGAAGATGTTTGGGCTCCTGCCACCCATGTGGGAGACCTGGAAGAAGCCCCTAGTTCCTGGCTTTACCTTGGCCATTGAGGATATCTGGGGAATGAATCAGTGGTTAGAAATATTTCTCAGTGATTGACTTTCATATAGGTGAATCAATCTTTAAATATATACTATTGAATAAATGAGTGCATGAATAATTAATCCTGAACCCATGGCCTCTTCATTGTGTTAGTGTCCAGAGGTATATTAAAAAAATAGTCACAATTTATCACAGAATATGATATGAAACAAGGGAACCCAGGTAAGGGAGTAAGCAATGCCATCTAAGAGTAGGGATAGGGCATTTAAGCTACAGCTTAGAGATGAGTTAGGTGTTCACTAGACAGATAAAAAGCAGGGATGCTTGCTCTGGGAATACCATTGTGTGCAGCCCACTGGTAGTGGGGAAGACGTGAAGATGTCACAGTGCTTGTGTCAAAATGAGAGCCTGGCTCCAAAGAAGGTGAAGGAGGCAGTAGAGGGCCTGGTGATGACCAAGCTGAGCCCCTGAAGAGTACAGCAAGGAGGTAACCTGCTGTTAGCCGGATCCTAGCCAATACTGTTGGCAGACTTAGAATGGAGGCAAAAAATCTGAGTGGAGACAGAATGCTAAACTGGTGCTGGGAGCAGGAATCCACAAGTAAGGAGCTGCCATGGATAGGAGTGAGAGTCAAGGATGAGGCCACATGTTCCTATGACAACAATGTACGGGAACAAATGCATTAGTTCTTGAAAATGGACTGTGAGCTATTCTTTAAAAATAAAAGGATGTATTTCTTTTTATTGGAAAGACAGATTAACAGAAAGAAGGAGAGATAGAAAGAAAGACCTTCCACCGTCTGGTTCATGCCCCAAAAGGCTACAAAGTTAGTGCTGAGCTGAACTTAAACCAGAAACCAGGACTCCCATATGGTTGCAGGGTTCCAAGGCTTTGGGCCAATCTCTGCTGCTTTCCAAGGCCACAAGCAGAGAGCTGGATCAGAAGTGGAACAGCTGGGACATGAACTGGCACCCAAATGGAATGCTGGTGGGTGCAGGTGGAGGATTAGCCTGTTGTGCCACTGCACTGGCCCCTTCAAGCTACTCTTGCAACTCACATTGTACAACATTCAACTGCTAGCTTGAGATCACCGAGATGGGAATCTTTGTACCATAGAAATTAGAAGACAATCAAAGCATGCTTGTTTGCTTACTTTTAATTTTTTCTTTCTTTCTTTCTTTCTTTTTATGGATAGTCAGCACACAATTGCCAAAATTTAGGGGAAGGGATAGAGAGTGGGTTCCAAAGTGGGTATGCAGTAGAGAATCACAGATGAACTGACTATACAGGAGATGCTTGGTCTTCATCAAGGGGAGCAAAAGAAAAAATTAAATCTCTTTAAGATGACCAGGGGCTAGGATAGCGGCATAGCATGTTAAGTGCCCCTACAACAGCATCCCATACGGGTGCTGGTTTACCACCCTGCTGCTCTGCTTCTGATCCAGCTCCCTGACAGTGGCCTAAGAAAAGTAGTGGGAGATAGCCCAAATACCTGGGCCCCTGGCGCACATATAAGAGACACTGATGAAGCTCTTGGCTCCCAGCTTCAGCCTGTCCATTGTAGTCATTTGGGGAGTAAACCAGAAATCAGAAGAGCTATCAGTCTCTGTCTTTCTAGCTCAGTCACTCTGACTTTCAAACTAGATAAATAATCATTAAAAACATAAAGAAGACACAATCTGCATTCTTCTCCTAGTCTACCTGTTCATTGTTACTTTAAATGTAATTTCTACTGAATAGCTCTCCTTGTTCTGACAAAGATAAGCTTGGTAAATGGGATGAAAAAATGGGGAGAATGACAGGCAAAGGGATGATGAGGAAAGTGAAAAAAGGGTGAAAGAAATTTAACAAAAAGAGAAAGAATAGAGCAAGGAAGAATGAAAGTGCCCTGTCCCTTTGACATTCTAAATTATATCCTGTACACTTCAAACTCCATAATCCTTGAAACAACATAGCAACCATATACAGAGAATACACTCTGTGTCAAGTACAATTTATAGTGTAAGCACCAAATAACTGATGTTATTATTTCCCACCCTCCATTTCATGGATGAGAAAACCAAGGCCTGTAGGGACCAAATAACTCAACCCTGCGTCTTAGTTCATTTGTTGTAGTTATAATGAAATACCTAAGGATGGGTGTCAAAACAGTTTTATTTGGTTCATGGTTCTTGCATTTGTAGGATCAAAGACTGTGTCACAGGCCTGGTCTCTACTCCTCTCTGTATATCTGACTTTCTAATAATAAATAAACAAATCTTAAAAAAGAAAAAAGTATGTGTCACTGGCATCCTGATGAAGGGCCCCTGAATGTGTCACAACACCTCAGAGAGACAGAAATGGAGCTGGCCATGTTTAGAAGGGGTGAATACATCCCAACAGATAGCATCAGTCTGTCCATATGGGTAGAGTCCCTGCAACTTAGTTATCTTTCAACACACAATACTGGAAACTCAGTTTCCAGCACACAAATCTTTGGGGGCATACTCAAGCCACATCCAAATCATCACGCCAGTCACCTTCCCAAAAAAATCAGAGTCAGATTTTGAGGGAAAATTTCAACTCACTCTGTATAATCCTATGGTTGGCCCTCTTAGCTATTCTACCATAAGAATTTTTTCCCAAATAGAGAAAACTGGGGTTCCCAATGGACACATAGGATGTCCACTCTCGGCATGTAGGCATCATGCAAAATATGCGGAAAGTACTTTTCATCAGGCATCAACCCACCACAAACACACAATCAAAAGGAATGCCAGTATGGGAACTTGGGGTCAGTGCCCCAGGGCCAGGTACTGCTTGCTCCCTGAGATGATGGTCCATATCTTTTCATTTCTTGTGCAGAGTCTGACTCCACATATACCTGCTCAAGGAACAGCCCGAGCATATCTTTGTAGGATGGGTTAGATCCCTCCTGCCAGGGAGCCAAGGAGGAATCTCACAGGGATTTCCTTGTGAGAAGGGGAAACGGTGCAGCCACAGTGTGCTGTGGGTGAGGAACGAGAGAGCAGCCAGCAGGTCCACCTGGAGCTGCATCCCTCAGAATCATGGCCCTGCTGGCCAGTTCATCCCCTGCTGTCCTGTCCTCCATCTCACAAGTTCTGATGACTCCATTACCAGTGAGTTACAAATCTTCTGCTGACTAACGAGCCACTGGTGGCTTGAGACAGTTACGGACCTGGCTCATTCGAAGGGAACTAATAGCCAAGAGGGAGGGAGTGGATATTTTTAAACTTTGGTTCTTTGGACAGCAAGAGTGGCTTTTTGGAGATTTTGTAATAAGTATTCCTTTTCCCTAGATTCTAAAACTCAAAGCCATTATTTCATTTTTAACTTACTGATTTTTATTTGTTTCAAAGGCAGACAGACAGTCTGATAGAGATTTCCTATCTGCTACTTCATTCCCCAAATGCCAGAGCTGGCTCAGGCAAAAGTTTGGAGATTAGAACTTAGTCCAGACTGCCCACATTGGGTAGCAGGGATCCAAACCCTCGAGCCATCACCTGCTGCCTCTCAGGGTGCATATCAGTAGGATGCTGGAATTGGTAGCGGAGCTGGGATTTGAACGCCTGTCAGACATTTCAAACACGGGATGCAAGCATCTCATGCAGCTTCTTAACGCCAAATGCCCACTCCCAGAGTCGCCTTTCACGCTTTTCCTTTGCCCTTTCTATGCAATCAACCACCAAGCCTCATGTTTATCAAATATTTCTTGAAGTTTCACCTTCATTCCATATCCACTTTCCTGTCCTAAAATAATAGCATGGCCCTCCCTAAGCCCAGATTCTGGTGGAGCCTTGGCCTGAAAGCTCCCTTAGGAATCGTTGTGCAGGTCTGTCATCACAGAGACAAGAAGATGCGACCAAGAAGGTAAGGAACTTTCCTAAGTGCTGGCATTCTTGCCACCCCTGTGGGAGATCAGAATGGAGTTCCTGCCTTCTAACTTCACCGAAGAGTGATTTGGTGGATTTTCTCCTCTGTCCACCTGTATGTCTGCCTTTCAAATAAATAAGCAAACTATATGCAAAAACAAACAAACAAAAAGATATATTATGAGCCTGGGGGTCATATCCTTAGAACAGGAAGAGCTATCACAGGTGGGTGTGATCCATGACTACTGCTCTGCCACTCTTGCTTGGCCAGCAAGGCCCTGAATTCCAACAGACCCTCCCACACTTAAGGCTTGAGTCCAAGCCCTGTGGCTACCAGGACTACACATCTCCTGGAGAGCTGACCCTCCTCCTCCCCATCCTGACCCACTGCCATGATATGGGAAATGCAAGAGGGAGGGAAGCTCTGGGAGAATGGTTTAAGGATTTACTATTTCCTGCCTGTGGGGTACTTCCCAAAGGAGGCTTGTGCCTCTGGCAAGTACACCTTGAGCACCTTTGTGAGACTACTTTTCACAAGTTACAATATGTTGTTCCAAATCTCAAGTGATCTAAAGTAAACCCCATTAGATGCCATTCAAATCCTGCTTCACACCCTCCTCCACTTTAACTCTCTCCTCCGCAGCTGCACACTGGATCCCATTCTCTACTTCAGGGAAGCTGGTCAAACGCCTGGCTATTCTCACCTTTATCTTTTGGCTTGCGTATCCTCTCCTGTAATGCCCTCCGCTAGCTTCTGCATCATCTAAATCCCAGTGTGTGAATCAAGGAACAGCTTAAGTTCTACCTTTTCCAGCAAGACCCTCCCAGACAGGTGTCTCCTCTAAACTGGTACATTCACCTCAAGTTTGACACATAATAATAATAACCCCTCTTAAACCTGGTGCCTAGAACATGCCCGGCCAAGGAATAAATCGAACCTTGACTTTCACCCAGTTGAATTGCCATGACCTCTAAAACAGCAGAATTGATTCCTGTTCTTCACGTTCCCATGGCATTGAATCTATAGCTGTGCACTCTAGTGTGTGTCATTGTGACTACCGATCATCGTTTCCAGTGTTAATCCATTAACTTATAAACTTCACCCTTACTCTATTTTGTATACATTACATATGGCATATCCAAGTCCTGAGCTGTCCACTACAATTTCCACTAGGTACATAAAGCAATTTAAATGTAAACTTTACTTAATTGAAAGTACAAAGAATAGAAGGTTCAGTTACTTGGTCATAACACATTTTAAATGCTCAACGATGACCTAAACACAAAGTCTTCTGTATCAAAAGAAGACACAGAACATTTTCTTCAGCATGGAATGTTCTATTGGACAGTAGTGTTAATTATCTATAGTATGGTAAACATAATAGACATTATTTAAGAGATTACTATGGGCCTGGTGCTGTGGCCTAGTGGCTAAAGTCCTTGCCTTGAATGCGCTGGGATCCCATATGGGCGCCGGTTCTAATCCCTGCAGCCCTGCTTCACGTCCAGCTCCCTGCTTTTGGCCTGGGAAGGCAGTCGAGGATGGCCCAAAGCCTTAGGTCCCTGCACTCTCGTGGGAGACCCAGAAGAGAATCTGGGCTCCTGGCTCTGGACTGGCGCAGCTCTGGCTCTTGTGGTCACTTGGGGAGTTTATCATCGGACAGAAGATACGTCTCTCTGTCTCTCCTCCTCTGTATATATCTGACTTTGCCATAAAAATAAATAAATCTTAAAAAAAGAGTTTACTATGCAATTCTCCTTGTGGAAAATATATTATGTGCAGTATTTAGCTTGGGTAACAATACTGCAAGAGATAGTCATATTGTTTTCATCTCCAAATAGGGAAAAATGAGGCAGAGAAGGGTTCATTAACATAGGTTAAGTCAAGGAACTAACATTCTAGAACCAGATTTTACTATATCCAGGGGCAAATCTACACTCATGAACACTGTGCAATATCTCTGCTATTCAAATCTCTATCAGAAGATCCATATTTAGATCCTTAAGCACTACATGCTAGCTGTGACACCCTGGGAAACTTCATTTTCTCCCTAAAATGTAGATCATCATAGTTATTTCATAGGGTCATTGTGAAGACTGAATGATGTGTATGACAGGCTTTAAATAGTGCTCAGCATACAATAGGTACCCAATTATTATTAAGGCATTCTTCTTCAATATTTTAGGTTTGGGGAGACCTTTGTGGCATTACAGGTTACACTGCCACCTGCTGCATAGCCAGTATTCCACATGAATGTCGGTTTGAGCCTTAACTCCTCCATTTGAGTTCCCTGCTAACATGCCTGAGAAAGCACAGAAGATGCCCCAGGTACTTGGGTGCCTGGATCCACAAGAGAGACTGGGATGTAGCTTTCAACTCCCGACTTGAGCCTGACCTGCCCTGAGCCATTGTGGCCATTTAGAGAGTAAATCAATGGATGAAAGATGTGTCGCCTTCTCTCCCCTCTCTCTCTGTAACACTGACTTTCATAAGTATGAAGTAGGCATAGATATGCATTATTTTAAATTATTGATTGATATTATGAGATATTTTCTTTAGCTCCTTCCTTATATTTTTAATGTGACTTTAAAAAATTGTTTGATCTTCAGTCCATTCAATCTGTGTCCTGCCAACTGATCCATCATGACAAAGGGTGGGGGATAAAAATTAACGTTGCCTGTCACAGTAAGGAAACAAGACAGGCAGGAACTACTTCGGTCAGTGCTAACAGAGTAGAACGGTATTAACTTTTTGCAAGCATTGACCTCGGGAGGAGTACAAGGCTGTGTTTCTTCCCTAATGGTTCAGGCTCCTACATTGCTCAGAAGAAAGCAAATCTGACTCTTAGTGACTTGACAAGAGCTGATGGTGAATAATAAATGCCACAGTTCCATCGGGTTGTTACCATACCAACTGAAGTTCAGATCAACAAACATCTGAGAATGAACTGAATTACATAAGATCAAGAAGAGACAGATCTGCTGCAGGGTGAGTGGGTGATAAGGGGAAGATTTGGTTGGGCTTCCTGGGATAAAACACTTGGAGAAAAAATTGATTTCTCTTGGCTCTTTGCATTGTTTTTCCCAATGCAATATGCTTATTCACATTCCTTGGCCTTTGTTCTCCAATGAGCTGAAGAATATCCTCTGAACTGAAACAGTCTCAGCAGCAAGAAATAGGGAAATTGACCAATACTGCTGGAAGTTCAGAAATTGGGTAGAACTTCAGCTTGATTTTATTTAGTGGCCTTAACTCTGCTTCTTGGGGTTTCTTCTGTAGCCCCTTGTCTCTGTAAATTGGCTTCCTCTGTGGGATGAAAGGGAAAGGACTGTTGTGGTTCTAAGTTTCCCACCTGTACATGCCCCTATAGATGGCTGCCTAGAACATGTGCTCCATATGCTTCCCCATTCCTTTGATGCTGGGTTTGATCATATCATCTGCTGTTGCAACACGGCAGGTGGGCTGATGTGAGGCTTAGCCATGCAATTTTCTGCAGCCAATGAGATGTTAGCATATATGATAGAGCCTATGTTTGTGATAAGCTTTGTGTTTCTGTTGGTTCCCTGCACCTCCGCTAGCACACTGAGGAAAACACTTCCAAGTTATCCTTACGTTTTTGAGTAGCAGTGGGTGACTTGGTATAGAACACAGGTTGAGTCAGCTGACTGTCCAGACTCATTGAATGGCCAAATGACATCAAGGGAACCGAGGTCCCCCAATTAGAAAGGCTTAGAGCAGTTAACTTACACTACTGAGATTTTCTGAGGTTGTACTATCCAACAGTTTGGCAGCAGGAGTTAACATCTGACAATAACCACCTCAGAAGAGAATTTTTTTCCATGAAGCCAAGACAAAATTTTCTCATAACCTCCCAGAAATCTTATTTTTGAATTTCACTGGACCCAATTTCACTGGGTTACCTCTGTAATCACTGCTGGGATAGGCTTGACTTTAGAAAAACACACTTCCTTCCCAAGCTGTGGAACTTGGGAGGCATGCGTATTTTGATAAATCAGAGGTCCTTTTAAGAGGGAAATGGGGCCCGGCGCAGTGGCACAGTGGTTAAGGTCCTCGCATTGCACGCCTGGGATCCCATATGGGCGCCGGTTCTATCCCGGCAGCCCCGCTTCCCTTCCAGCTCCCTGCCTGTGGCCCAGGAAGGCAGTCGAGGACAGCCCAAAGCTTTGGGACCCTGCACCCGTGTGGGAGACCAAGAGGCTCCTGGCTTCGGATCGGCATAGTATCGGCCATTGCGCTCACTTGGGGAGTGAATCATTGGATGGAAGATCTTCCTCTGTCTCTCCTCTCTGTATATCTGCCTTTCCAATAAAAAAAATAATAATAATAAATCTTTATAAAAAGAGGGAAATGAATGTTGACAAGGTGATGTCTTCCTTCCCTGTCAGTCTCTGAGCTTGCTTCAAATCCTGACTCATCCACAAAAACTGCCAGAAGTCTTCAGCCTATCTCATTTGCTCTTTCTCGTTGAATCCTAACTGGACTGCTCTCAAGTCACCAAAACAGATGCTTGCATATTATTTTTCATAGAGCATCAAAAGAGTTTTGCTGCAGTGTTGGTTTCAACTGAGGCATGGCAAAACGGATGAAATCTTGGATTCCATACTTAAGTCAGGATTTAAGTCTCGACCCCACCTAGTTACTAGCTCTATAGACAAAGAAAGTGATTATACCTATTTATGCCTTAGTTTTCTCATATACAAAATTAGTCAATAACAGTTCAGGGACTCCATGCCTTAGTTTCCACAACAAGGCATTCAGATTCGCTCTGAGCTTAGAGTATATTAAAATTGTATTAAATGTGATGATCAAATATCCTCAAGAACTCATGTGTACTCTTACAATAGAAAAATAGGGAGCACCAGGGTGAATGGCTAGAGAAAGGACTGGCTCTAATCTCATCCCCTCTCCTGGTAGCCTGCTGGCTTTATACTTGGTTAGGCCACTCCTGGTGGCAGCTTATGAAAACCCACTGCAGCTAAGTCTGTCTTCTCAGGATGTCAAACACTTAGCTATCACAGACTGAATGTCTTAAACAACACTTACTCCTCACTATAGATGCCCAAGATCAAGGTGTTCTCACGGTTGTTCTCTGGGGAGAGTCTTCTTCCTGGCTCATACACAGTGTCCTCACATGGGAGGGAGAGGGAAGAACTTTGGCATCCATCCCTCTTATTACATAAACACCAATGCTGTCATGTTATGCAGCCCACCCCTTGAGTTCATAGGCTCTTGATAACCTCTGGACAGACTCAACCTCCAGTCATGCTGAGGGGTTAGGGCTTCAACATATAAGTTCTGCAGAGACACAATTCAGTTCCTAAACAAGGTGAAGCAAAAATAACAGGCTGGGAATTCAAGGCAGGAATGCAATGACTGGATCCAGAGCATGGAAAGTCATTGGTTGCTTTGCTGTTTTCTTGAAACTCTGAAGAACATTTCCTCACCATTTCCTCTCTCCTCGCCTTTCTCTGCTCATCTTTCTTCATACATTATTAAAATTTGATGTCTCCATTTATTTTCCATATCATACACCTAACTGCTCTCAGAAAGGGAGCTCCTTGTCAATAAAATCCATTTGCAAAGTCAGAGGAAGATAAGACTCTGCTTGCATTTGTACCAGGTGTTTCTCCATCCAGGAAGCTACTGACAACCGAGATGTCAGGGAGTCCTCTCCAAATGGGTGCCATTCCCTGAGAAATGGATGGCTTTCCACTGATTTCAAATAGATCTCAGTAAGTGAGATGTCCAATTTAAGAATATTTTCTGTCCAGGTCACAAAACATCCTTGTCCCCTGTAATTCTTATGCAGAAATTCTGGAGAGTGATGTGCAACCTGATCTGTTCAGCAAGGTCTCCAGATGTTTCTACTGATTAACAAACTTTAGGCAGCTTGATCTTGGAACACTGACAAATAAAGTGAAGCTAGAGTAAAAGAAGACATGGAGAAAGAGGTTTAAAAGACTGGGTATTTTCAACCTAAAGAAATATCAGGAATCTTGAAGCAGACAGAGGACTTACTGACAGACCGTTCCAGCTGTTTTGACTCTACGAAGAGCAGAGAAAGAGCATGAGATCGGGCAGAACGAAGCTTTTTGTTAAATAGGGAAAGAAGTTTTAACAGACAGATGAGTTCAGAATCATGGAAGCACTCCCAGGGTGCTTCAGGATACACAATGAGGCCAGCTCACCTTTCTGAGTGCCACTTAACACACAGATTCTCACCTCAAGGCCAACGTCAGAACCAACCCAGGCTTGAAAACAGAAAATCAGATCTTTTGGATAGCATTCAGAGAACTACAGTTCCTTTACTTCAGAGAAGTATAGGAATGAGGGAAATGGCTCTGTGACCCATTTACTGGTCACTAAGATAGCATGCTCAGCATTTTTAAAGGAAAACAAGCAAATGAGAATACTTTCCAAGTTTGTAACAAAACAGAATTAAAGGCTCAGTGTATTTTTGTGCTAAATTTTGTTTGAAATTCATGCATACATACAGGGGTTCTTCAGAAGCTTCAATCTTTAAATTTGGCACCAAAATAATCTCTTAATTTCATTTTTCTGGGGACTTTTGAAATCCCTTTGTATGGATGCAGTTTTGTTCTGTAGGCAAAGGAGGGCTGTGACCCCATAGTTCTTTTTTCATCACCCAATTCTGGTCCCAGAAGAGGTAACATTTTTGGTTTAGACAAATGGGACAGGCAGTCAGTGTGATGTTAGTGATCACAATGAGGATGTGGCATGGTCCCAACCAGAGTTGCAGATGCTGCCCTGAAAATGGGAGGCCAAAGCTAGGTTAAGGTCTCATCAGTATACGCCCAGTCAAGCAGGCTGAGACCAGGAACTAACCTGCTTACTCTTATTTCTCCCTTGTTTCGTCAGCAGAGTTCCAAGTGCCTCTTGTTCACTACACTGAATGGGTTACCTTGTTGTCAGGGACTGTTTCTTAGAGACTGGATGTTAACCTTTGTATTTCTGCTTTGCCTTCTTGTCAGGCTGTTACCTGGTGAACGCACTGAGCTAGAGTTTGCTCTTCAGTCATTTTGTTGACTCTTATCGTATTCCTTCTATGTGACTGGACAATGGTCAATACTTAAGGACTTGGTCTGTTAACGGATAGGGAAGCAGTATGCCATGTAAACCCTCAAGTTTATACTAGAGCTTAACATTCAAGTGGCTGTAAATGCACATTTAGCCCCATGGGAATTCTTATTCCCAAGGTGCAGAACATTTTGTAGGCACTCATGGAGAAAAGCAACAGAAATGTGATAGACAAGACAGGATCAGGCATTCCTGGGTCCCAAGGCCCTTATCCTACTCAAACCCCAGCAAAGCCAAGGCTTATGGCGGCTAACCCCAGCACTGCGGTTGAGGCATCACTGGTTCTTCTCTGTATTTTATTTTCCTGGTATACAGCACATCTGTTTTTCTCTGATCCTGACCTCTCAAAATCAAAAAGAACTTTAAGGATCCTTGTACACAAGCACAAGAATCTATTAGAGCAGCTGCCTGTACCTCTTTGTTTCCATTGCTGCAAACTGTTCTCTGAAGTTTATAAAAGGAGCACCACGAGGAAAAAGAGCAAACAATGACTCCCCCAAACACCAGCAGAGATGGCATGGGACCCTCATCCACTGAGTATTCCCCAAACGCTGTGTCTCACTCATCAGCCCTTACCCTGTACAAACAATCCCCCACACAGAAGACAGGGCCTTCTCTCACTGGATTCCCAGATGCTGCTACCTCAAAGTGTTCCCTGGAAACATTGCCTAAAGACCAATAAATTCAGGTAGAATTCTGTCCCCTTTTGTTCCACCCTTCAACTCTCAGAAGCCTCTTTAGCAAATTCAGAGCACTGAGGATCCCCACAAGGAGACAGCTCCTTTCAAATGCTTGAGCCCAGAAAATCATGTCTTACCATTTGACACTTATTTCTAACATATTTGTAAATTCTTGTGAAGAGAGAGTTCTTCCAAACACAAAAACCTTAGCTCACACCAATGTCTTTAGTCCAAATGAAAGACATCTGCCTTGGGTGCATTTCCTCCGCATTCTGAATGTCATATCTGTTGCTCTAGTTTTTAATACCTGGAGTTCAGTTAGCTCTTTTACAAAGTGTTCCTTGCTCCCTGTTCTTCTTGCCAAATTGGCCTTTTAATAAGGTGTTCAGTGGCATCTGAAACCCAATAAGCAGACTTCACTCTACAGCAAAAACACTTCAGCAAGTCAGCAAGAAACTTTTCATAAAGACACACCAATCTAGAAAGTTAAGGCAACCCACACTATGTAATCCATTTAGAACTACTTGATGCCTTATTTCTCTACTTAGTTAAAATACCACATCTGCAGAAAATATGTATAATTTGCATTGTCAGTATCAAAAATGACAGCAATTGTAATTTCCATGAGTTGAAAAATATGTTTAAAAAAATGGTAATACTCTTTAAAGTCAAAATCATTTTCAGGGCGTGGCTTATCCTATAATGTATCTCTTGGGCTTCAATGCTGTCTTTAGGTGGCTTTGTAGTTATAATTCTATGCACAGCTGTAGTCTTCCCTGTTCTGGATGTGTCTCCTGGGATTGATAGCTGGTGCCATTCCCTGACGAGGCAGAGGAGGGTAAGAGGTAATCATTTCTGACTAGTGATCGATGGGGTAATCCTCTTGCCTTTCACGAACTCCCTAAAAATGGAGGATGGCAAGGGTGATTTTTCTCAGCTTCAATTCAATACGGCTATTACCGATATGTAGGCACTAAATTAGAGACGAATGTGTGCTCCGAGGTATACATCATGTCTGGCTCTTTGTAGTGCAAGCGCTAGGAAGCCAGTACAGGTGTGGCTGGAAATCACTCCCTGACATAATGTTGGCAAGATAAGCCAATGGCTGCCTGGTGGTCAGGGATGGGGGCAATCATATCTGAGAATGGTGGATTGGTAAATGGTGAAGGGTTAGAAATTGGTATTTATGGCCAAGTTTGCCCCCAAAGTATAACTCTGAGAGTTTCAAAATTGTCCATTTATTGTTTCTGCCAGCCTTTGTAGGCTGCTGAAAGGAAGCCTGCTGAGCCTGACAAGATCAAAATGACCATCTGAACTGTTTGATAATGGGCTGAACTCACAGCTCTCTGAGCTCTCCCCACATGGTGCCCTGCTGCCACGGGAACGGAAGGCAGCTCTGCACAGAGTCCATCAAGAAATGGAAGTGCATATCTTCTCAACCTCAAACTTCTTCAGTCAGAAATTCTCTGGAGCCTACACAACATTTCCAGGAACACAGATTTCCTGACCTAAGCCCCCAGGCACGCTCCCAGTCTTGGCTCTCAGCATGGAACTTGAAGCCAAAATTCTACAAGGGAGGCCTCAGTGTTGCAGGGGGTTTCCTCAGAGGTTGGCAAATTGGGCACATGGTAGCAGCTACTTGCAGATTCCCAACCGGCCAGCCAGTGAATTGGGCTGAGCTGGGTTCAGGAAGACTCACCCAGCCAGAATGGAAGAACGAGATGCTCCGCTTTGCATTTGGGGTACTGGACTTTCAATACAAGAATCCCCAACACCCCTCACACCCCAAATGATTGAAATCTGCTTAAATCTCAGGAAAATAGAATAAGAAAATCACATCTCATTTACATAACAAAAATGACCCAAGTCTTTGTGCAAAAATGATAGCCAGCTGCTTAATCTGTGCGATCCAGTATAAAATGAAAAAGCCCAGTCTCTCTCTCTCTATCTCTTTTTTTAATTAAGAATTTCCAGGTGGCAGCAGAGCCTTTGACAATGTATGACACTCTTCTGCCCTGTCCTTTCTCTTTCACCACCATCATCATTCTATGTCTGTGTCAGTCTTCCATGCAAGCATCCAGAGACACACTCCTCCCCCAATCTCCATTGTCTCCCTCTCAAGCTGTCTCTCCGATTCTTTCCATAGAAGCCTCCCTGCCCTCTCTCTCTCTCTACACTGGCTCCTCCTTCACTCATTATCAGGAAGCTTCACTCAGCTCTTTCCTTCTTTCATTTCCTCCCATTTAATTGACCTAGATTCAGTCCTAACAGAGTCAGTCTAACACAGAGAGATACTGGGGAACATTTACAACACTTAAATCTTTTAGTTTACTTAAAGAGTCAGGGATATTCCTATTCTCGGGCTCATTTACCCAAATGTCTGTAACAACCAGGACTACACTAAAATGAAGTTGGGAATTCAATCTACATCTTCCACATGGATGGAGGAGCCCAATTACTTAAACTTCACTGATGCCTCCTGCAGTGTTCAATGCCAAGAAGCTAGTCAAGAGCCTGAACCAGGAATCAAATCAAGGCACTCAGATGTGGGGCATGCTCACCTTAACTACCAGGCTAAACACCTGATCTCAAGTTTTTTGTTTTTTTTTTTTTAGTATTTTCAGTTATTTATATTTATTAACTATTGAGACATCCTACTCATTACAAAGTATTAGAATCTAATGTCCATAAAATTCAACTGTCTCTAATCTTGAGGAATTTCAACTCTAGAATAAGCCAAAATGATGGAAAGAGAGCAGTTATGTGGTCCTACTATATGATAGGACATGTGATGAAACTTTAGTCAACATTAGCTTTTTTTTTTAAAGATATATTTATTTCTACTGGAAAGGTGGGTAGAGAGGAGAGACAGAGAGGAAGATCTTCCGTGCAATGATTCACTCCCCAAGTGAGCACAATGGCTGGAGCTGAGCCAATCCGAAGCCAGGAGCCTCCTCCGGGTTGCCCACATGGGTGCAGGGTCCCAAGGCTTTGGGCCGTCCTTGACTGCATTCCCAGGCAACAGGCAGGGAGCTGGATGGGAAGTGGAACTACAGGGATTAGAAATGGTGCCCATACAGAATCCCAGTGCATTCAAGGCAAGGACCTTAACCACTACGCTATTGCACCGGGCCCAAAATTAGCTCATTCAACTCTTACAGCCTTGCTGTTTTTTCTAGGTATGGAGTAGGAACCATAGCTCAGAGGGGATGTTGGTTTTCTCTTTATCATACCCTTAACAGCTGCCTCTTTGGCTTGGGTTCCAGGTGACATCAAACTAACTGAACAAACAGATGAGAGCCATCAGCTGTCCTATCCTCACTCCCTCCCTGTTTGAGCATAAACAGGGCCTTCATCAATATGAACTAATAAATGAATGTGCGGCTTCTAAGGAAAGAGATGTACCTGAAAACAATGAAAAACACAAAATCCTTATTGAAGTCTGGTCAGAGAGAAAATCATGCACTATTTCCAGTGCTATCTGCATCCTTACATTTCTAGGGCTTTATGTAGCAGTGGTGTGCCCTTTGTTTTGAAGGATCATCTTCATGTTCCCTGTAGCACCAGCATTGCACCACCCACTAGCTGCCCAAAAAGCATTCACTTCACTGAGTGTATCTGAATCACGTGCAATGTGCTTAGTAATAGCATGGCTTCAAGATGAGATAATCTTAAATGACAATTAGACAGACCTACTTTGTAGAAATGCACAAAACAACTATCAATAATAGCCTCAAAAACCCAAGCCTCAGTGTGAGGGAGCCAGAACAGGCTGTTGGATTTCTTTACCCAGCCTGAGTTTGTTCATTTTCTAGTGGGATTGAAGAAATTCAACCAAGCCTGTAAGCAGTACTCCCTCTATGAACATTCCTTTAAGCTACTAGAACTGCTACGTGGGGCATCAGGCTCATTTTTATTGGTGCCTTCTCATGACTTCTAGAAAAATGGGATTCAACTCTTACCTCTTTATCTTACCAGGAAACAATATGAATTTTTCTCTCCCCTTAGCTTGGCGCACATAAAGTGGTCTTTCCTTGTTCAGAATCAGAACAGATGAATTTAAATCTATTTCTGTGCAGAATGCTCTGTGCTGGGCTTAAGGGAGAGCTGCATCAGTCTAGCAACTCTCAGCTTCAGAAGAAAATGCATAGATGGAGGCACTCAATGTATGGAGGGCAAGGTGGCCACAGATCCCAGGCTACCTGACCCCTAGTGCCCAGAGGAGATGTGGCAATAATATTGCTTTCAAAGTTGAGCCTTCCTCCAAAGCATGTCAATCTCCACTTTAGTGAAGTTGAATCTTTTCCCATTCATATCCCCAAATTCTAAATAAACAAGCTCAGTGAAGATATGGGTATCCGCATCATTATCACGTCTCCTCCCTATTTGAGACACTACTATAAGGGAGGACTGATAACACACTCAAGGTCATATGGGTGACACAAAGCCACCAGCACAGCACAGGGACATAAGGAAACCAAGCCTAGATCTGTCTGGATCCTAAGAGCAGGTGCAAAACCACTCAGACAACTCACCTCTCCGTAGGGTCTTTAACCACCAAGACAATAGCTACAGAGAGGATGCAGATGAAAATCACCTTGATGGAGAACAAAGTAGGGCTATCCTTTATGAAAGAAAAAGAAAGTGAACTCATGGTTGGTCTTTCTGTGAACTCCTGTTCACCTCCCTGATTTCCATGACGGGGAGATTCGGACATCTGCTGGAACTTCACTCCTTCAATCAGTAACGCCCCCCCAATAGGTACATGAATATACACATACCCACCCTCGGATACACACGTGTGCACAGAAGCACACATAAGGAACTTTGAAGAGAGTTTCAAAGATTCTTCATTTCAACCATTTCTGATTTCAAAGTTTTTTTAAGATGGGGAGTCATGCAAACCACTGCAAATTATCCCAAAGCGTTTGACAAATGATTATTAGTCTCTTTAGCAACTTGGGGGAGGGGGAAGGCATACCCATGGGATCCGCATTTTAGTTATAGACCGTCCTTCACATTCTGTTTCCACCTTAAAAACCTTCCTCTTGCCGTTGAACTACTTTTTTCCCTCCATCCTAGTTCCAACAACTCCCATTTTGTGGACTGGCAGTCACTCTGCTTTCTACCCACATCTTCTCCTGGAAAGATAGAAGTTTCACATTGTGAGGATGACAGGAGGGCGAGTGGGTGGCAGACAAGCCATCACAGGGGCTCACTCTGGCTGGCTAATTAAACAATGGCATCTTGCCCTGTTAGGCTGCTTTACATGTCACATGATCTTCACCTTTTCTTGGAGTTGCTTTGCAAATATCTCCTTCCTTTGCCTTTTTCATGAGAAGCTCCAAGCCCCAGAAAGAAGAAAAAAAAGAGAATCACATTCAAATGCACTATGTAGACCTATCTAAAATGAGCACTTACTTGTTATTTTATATAACCCAGCACCATTATTTCTTCTTTTGATGACACTACTCAATATTCCTTTGTACCTTGGAGAACACCCAAAGGCTCTTGACATTGTCTAGTAGTGTTTGCCTTAAGCCATACCTACCTAGTGATTATTTGATTGCAGGAGTGGTAAAATCCACTTTGGCTTTTAACTGGTTTTAGTGTGGAAAATGTCACTGATGATTTTTGTTTTTACTAGCTAGACCTTTCTGGACAAGACTCTAAGACATCTAAAGGTCTTAAACTGTGACATGCCAGTCTTGGGTAGCATGTCAGTGTTGACTTCGCTGATGGCTGTTAACGCCTGTGCAGGAAAGGAAATTTGTCAAGCAAGAGGGAAGGCTTTTTCTAGAGTACAGCATTGATCATGTGGTAGCTTGAGCAAACAGAGAGAAAGAGAGAAAGAGAGAAAGAGAGAAAGAGAGAAAGAGAGAAAGAGAGAAAGAAAGAAAGAAAGAAAGAAAGAAAGAAAGAAAGAAAGAAAGAAAGAAAGAAAGAAAGAAAGGAAGGAAGAAAGAAAGAAAGAAAGAGAAAGAAAGAAAGAAAGAGAAAGAAAGAAAAAAAAAGAGAGAGATGCTTGGGCACGGCACCTCTGCCGTGGAAATTTCCTGGTTTAAAGTGAAGTACTCATTTAATCTCCACTGACACATATACACAACAATTTTCTGTGCCAAGCTTCCTTCTTCTCTGAAAAGAAGTAGTTCACCTATTCAGGCTTGGCACTTATGGTGGACATCCAGGTTATTTAAATACCTCAAAGCCCAGTTGCCAGGACTAACAAATGCCAATGTAAATGGAAGAAGCCATGAAGCAATCCTCAAGGGCTGCAGGCTTAGCGAGTCCAGTGAGAACCACAACTAATCTCAGACTTTATCAACTCTTTCTGCAGATAGCTATATCTTCTGGGCTCTTCTTGGGGGAAAACCAATGGTTGCCCCAAAATCTAAGGAAAGCATAAGGAATATCTATAAGATCTCTGGCTTTGTTTTTCTTCCATATGCAGTACATGCAGAATCTGTATTTCTTTGTTCAAACAACCTGTTTTATATGCTCAGTGTGGTGAACCAAAATGCTGCATGGTAGTATTTGAGAGAGAAAGAAAAACAAAGCAAAACAAAACAGAAGCCTTAGGGATCAGTGTTCTGACAAAGTGGGTTAAGCCACCGAGGGAAACCTCAGCCAGTTTAAGTCCCAGCTGCTCCATTAACTATCCAGCTCCCTGATAATGTGCTCTGGAAAGCAGCAGAGACAGAACAAATGTTCGGGCCTTCACCCACACTGGGGACCTGGAAAGAGCTCCTAGCTCCAGCCTGGCCTGGTTCTGATTGTCGTAGCCACTTGGGAGATAAACCAGTCAGTGGAAACTCGCTCTCGCTCTCACACTCTCCATTTCTACAATTTTGCCTTTCAAATAGGTTAATCAATCTTCTAAAATTTTAAGAGAAAGGTAAAACTTAAAACTAATTTGTTTTCAATCCAGGCTTAGCTCAGTCACAGCTGGTACAAGGCCATATATGAATAAGACAGATAATATAATTATCAAGATTCATTCCATCAACTACACTCACACCTGAGTCCGTACTACCACACCCCACTCCCACGTTTGCTTGGTCATTCTCTTCTATCCCCTGGGACACAGATAAGTTACACTCTTCAAAAGGAATCTTTCTTGGCCATTTAGGATGAACTAGTTACTCCTTTCCTCTCAAGCTATCTTCTTTAGTTCTGGGTACATTATAATTTTACAAATACCTGTTCAAATATTTGACAGATCTCTCTCTCTCTTTCTCTGTGTGTGTGTGTGTGTGTCCAGAAAACAATCTCTAGGAAGAGAGGAAATGTATCTTTTATTTCCATTTGCTACTAAGGGCCCTGTGCAGTAGCCAGCATGAAGTGAATGTGAAAATAATGTTTCCTGGTTCACTAAATGAACGAACATCTAAAAAACTCCAGGAAAGATGGCTTTGCGCTTAGTTTCTGAGCACTTGCTGGCCAATACTTACCATTAAGAAACATTTGCCTGCTGGGCATCTTAGTTCTGTTTTGCCACCTGTTCTTTCAGCTGAGTAAATGAGTTGATTTGTCCAAGATGGCCAAAGGATGGCAAAAAGAGTCATACACTCCACTTGACTATCAATAAGGTTACTAAATCAAAGTGGTCTAAACAGATTACAAAATAATGAAATTCTTGAGTTACTAATGACTTTTATACACTAAAAACTTCATTACGTCATTATTAAAATATTGGTAAACTAATCCATTACTTTGAAAATTAGCAGATAAAGAGCAAGATCTTAATGCTTCTCTTGCCTTTCCAAGGTGATTCTCCATCACCAGTTAACCACAAATGAGAGTTTTATTTTATAGAAATCTTATAGGAAATGTGTAAAATAATATTTAAATTTCACAATTTCGAAACCGTGGATTAATTAACTGATTGCAGCAGATCGTTTTTACCAAAAGGACATTACAACAGTATAGTTTCTAAAGTCATGACATCAGACTAATCCTTTCTCCTTCCTTGAACTTGGAGGACTTTGTGGTTACTTCAGAAAATGGAAACTAATTTGCCGCCCCCCTCCCCACCGCCAGTATCTTCTGTTGATCTCAGTGACGTCTGATACTCAGAAACAGTTATGGGAGCAGATAACCCTTCCTGAAACTCTCTAATTTAACAGAGTGGGGAGTAGGAAGGAGGATCCCTAGAAGGTAGTGAGACTAGGGGAAATCCCCAAGGATTTGTCCTCTCTCTTTCACCAGTCTCTTATACATGGCTTATGATGATGCATATATACTTTATAGACACTTAACAGTCTAAGCAAGGCTGAGTTTCTTTTCTGATCAAAGAGATTAAGGTCACTAAGAGGGTAGGGGATAATAGCTAGTTACTGTTAGTCGGTTGTTGATGGTGTTTCTCCATGCCTTTCTGCTGCATGTTGCAGGCAAGCAGAGATCTCTTTTCTACTAGTTTCCTCCCTGAATGCCTGCAATATTCTGCACTGATTCCAGCTGAAGCCAGAAGCCAGAAACTCAATCCACCTTTCCCAAGCTGGTAACAGGGACACAACTACTTGAGCCGTCTCCTGTCACCTCCAAGGCACAGCTTAGCAGGAATCCGGAATTGGAAGTGGAGCCTGGGACATGAACTTCAGCACTCCACTGAGAACAGTGTCTTAATCAAACATCTGACACTAAAATCAATCCTCCAACAATTGCCTGTATTAGTAATCCCACGACACACCTGGAACTGTCATTCATTGTCAGTAGGGACAAAACATGGCACAGTCATTCCAGAAACAATTTAGCAAGTTCTTTTAAAGATATACATTATTTGCCATATGATCCACAAATAATATCCAGTGGACTTATCCTAGAGAAATAAAACTTCAGGATCACTCAATCAACATAACTAGACTCAAAGTATTCCGAACCGTAAATAATTCAAATGACCTTAGCAAGCGGATGTACAAACTGTGGTACATCTATATCAACAAACACTACTTAGCAATAAAAAGAATATTCACAGCACTTTTAATAAATCTCCAAATCATTCTTCCGATGGGAAGAAGTCAGTCTAAAAAGATTACCACATCTAAATTAATTTCCGCAACACAAAACGACAAGACTGTTACGATGGAGAAAAGATTAGAAATTGAAATGAGTTAAAGATCAGGAGGAGGCACAGCTATAAAGAGGTTATAGTGAATAATAGGACTATTTAGTTTCTTGACTAAGGTGTTGCCAGAAAAATTTATACATGTATTACCATTTTGGTCTGCATAGTAAAAAAAAAAAAAGTCAATTTAACCTAAATGATTTTGGTTAAAGAACACTTCTGAGGGGCTCTAAGTTGGCATTTTAGAAATGCTTAGTTTCCCAAGAGACCAAGATATACAAATGCCTTCATTAGTATCCTAATTCTGTCATAGCATATTCAGGTGCTCTTTTCTAAACTTTATTTATGAGCATGTGATTTGTTTAAATTTCTCTTATCAAGGAAAAGCAAAAATTTAGAAAGCAGCATCTCTCGGTCTCTATACTTCTCAAAAATAAATGTCAGTCTCCTTATACTTGCTTTTCACCTATACCATCCTTGTGATAATGAAAATATGGTGATGAGAAGTCTTAAAACCACAGGGAAGTGTTCTGTTTGAGTACAATAAAATGTCTCAGCACATTACCATTTCTCTACTGGCTAAGAAAAAATATTCCTAAAGTACAATAAAACAGCATTTAGAAATAGGGATGCAGGCAAAAAGCTGTCTTAAAATTCTTCCATAATATTGAGAATACTTATAAAGAAACCATGTTTGGAAACTTTTAATACTTATTTGTTGTTTTTATTTAATTAAGGAGCAGGGAAAGAAAAGAAAATGCAAGCATACTTCCTGTCTTCTGATTCACTCTCCAAATACCTGAAACTTCTGAAATTGGGCCAGAGTAACAATTAAGACCTGGGAACACAACCCATTCCACATAAGGGGCAGGAATCCAACTACCAATGTCATCACCTCTGCCTCCCATGGCCTGTGTTGGTGGGAAGCTGAATTCATGTTAGAGCCAGGAATCACATTGAAGAGCTCCAAAGTAGAACATGGATATCCTAACCACTAGGCCAGACAACCACTGGGTGCTAACTTTAAATGGCATTTGCATCTGTGGTGATCTTAAGTGTGCTCCCAAATTCTTCCATGCTCCTCCCTTTAAGCACTGGAAACCAATTCTCCTCCCTTAGAATATAAGAAGGATTTAATGACTCATTTCTAACAAACAGAATCAAGAGAAAATGAAATGTGTATTCAAGAAGTTACTATTGTTTTCTTTCAAGAAAGAAGTTACTGTTGTTACCTATTCCTTTCCCTTCCCTTCCCTTCCCTTCCCTTCCCTTCCCTTCCCTTCCTTTCCCTTCCCTTCCCTTCCCTTCCCTTCCCTTCCCTTCCCTTCCCTTCCCTTCCCTTCCCTTCCCTTCCCTTCCCTTCCCCTTCCCCTGCCCCTTCTCCTTCCCTTCCTTCTTTCTCTCACATGTATACAGATCTGCCTCATCCCTCTGTGTGTCTCTGGCCTTGTCTCCTCACTGACTCTGGGTAAAATCAGCTATTGCCCCCTGAGAACAGTCACATAACCATGTGCAGAAGCTCACAGAAACAGGAGCCAAGGCCTCTAACCAAGAGCCCTGTGGGGGAACCTTCAGACCACCACAACGCTGTTGGCTTCTTCACCTTCACCACCTTAGAGACCCTGGGCTAATACCACTGAGCTAAGCCAATCCTGTATTCCTCACAAGCTGCTGTATTTACAGGTAACTCCATTGTGCATCAAGAGATAAGTACTCCTGCTGCCATGACAATGCTCAACTGTTCTCTGATGTAGAAATAAGAAAAACAGAAGGGGAGGCAGCACTGAGGTCAGAATTTTGTTCAACATTTTCACCAAGCCAAACAACGCTTGCATAATTTGGAGTTCTTCCCCTGCAGGCTGAGAGACTACACAAAGCTCCAGGGCATTTTTTAGAAATGATTTTTAAGTCAATCATCTTCCTACATAGACATTATCAGGGTGATGTACATGGCGACAGCTGGGAAACTATGCTGATTATCACCAACTTCTTCCCACAAAGGCTCCCAACCTACTCATTAATCAAGCAGTCTTTGAAATAGGCTGTGTTGTATCACTTTTCCCAGAAAAGAGACTAGCAAAGCATAATGCGTAAAGTAGACAGTACATGTATTTTGGCATTGGCAATATTATCAAAAGAAGCACTAGCTGTTATTCTTTTGATTAGCAAATTCACAGTTCATATCCAAGTCAAAAAGATCAAACAGAAACAAACACCTAGAACCAAGGTTAAATCCCTGACCCTTTTCCCTCCCGCACTTGTGCATAAAATATATATATTTTTTTCTTCTCACTTAACATATGAGGTGGGACCAGTGTAAGAGAAGTTGCTAGAAGAGAAAAGTAAGTGATACTCACATGTTCCAAGACCAAAGACAGAAAACCCGCCTGGTCTGTCACAAATCAACAATTGTTTGGTAGAAAAAAAAAAAAAAATATATATATATATATATATACACGGGTAGCATTGCTTGTTGCATTCTTTAAAAGGAAAATTGAAAATGGAGGATCACAAGGGTCAGACGGTTATTATTGGAATCCGTCCCTTGTAAAACGTAATATATACCATTTTCTCCATCTAAATTGCATTACTTTGTCCAAGTCACCCGATGGGGCCCAGGATAAGGTATTTTTCTGATGTAGATAACTACCTAGGTTTCCAAAAGCACATCTATTTAAAAGTGGGGCCCTTTAGAACACCAACAGTGACAGAAAACTGATATTTTTCTGTAACCTCAGCATCAAAGAGAATAGGTCCACAAGAAATAGTTGACAAAAAAGGGAAAACTTTATTATTAAGCACACATAGTGCTATTCAGCAAAATCTGTTGCTGCTGGAAACTTCCAAAAACCAGGTCTTCTAACAGAGCCTGACTCAGTACTAGAATTTTAAGAAATTCTGAATATTTTAAAGACCAAAGTATCATTATGACTTTCTTGCAATGGTTCTGTATCAATAAGGGGAAATTATTTAAATATTGAATTAACCCCAGCTATCAAGAAGGTAGAAAGAACAGAAGTAAAACAAAGGACAGTTAAATGAAGCCATAATTTTACATGTAGTTGCACATATGGCTTTGTAAAATTTCTAAAGTCAGTCATTTGTAGAATTCCATGGGGCTAATAGGTTCACATAGGCTTTCAGCAAAATGTCACCTGGATGCCTCAACTGAAAAAGCACGTAATACCATCTTGGTGTGAATGGTCATCTACTAAATGTAGACGCTGAGCCTAGATTCTGGTGTCCAAGCCTACAACTTTGGAATTCCAACACAGCATCTCCTTGATTCCAAACAACATTCTGGTTGTATCAGCTGAAAACCAAAAAGGGAACACTTTCCATGTGGAGCCAAGAAAATTGTATTGAATGCCCCATTATATTTTTAAGGCACAAGTATAATTTCACAGCTTACAAATGCAGAAAAATGGAAACCCACCGCAAGAACAACAAAAACTCCACTTAACTAATCTGCTGCATGAGAAAGAATCTGTCTTCTAACAAGAAGTACCCATTCATTCATTACTCTTTCCTGCAAATGTGTATCCCTCCCCCTCTTCTCATTGTCAGTGATACTGATGATCTCTTTCCAGGTTGAAAATCAACCCCAGCATCTTTTCCAGCAGTAGCAGCTGCTAAGAGCACAACCCTGTCTGTGATTACACAGCACTTTTCATGCTTCATCCTCTCACAATCAAGCGCCAAGTAAATGGGCAAAAACCTCCCCTGAGAGCGAAGGGATTAGACCTATGAGTTAAGCAACTACAATCAAAGCAATTAAATGTCATAGGTGATGAGAACATTAGTGAGTCTCTGCTACATAAAATTTCTAGAGGTTACTTAGACAAACTTGAATTCCTTCTGAACTGGAGGACTCGCTATCCCTTGAGGCAGAATATTCTACACTTGGATATTATTAATTCTTAGAAAACAAATATCTCTATTAAGTGAAAAATTTTCCTTCTGGAATTTCTACTTAGTAGGCTCTTTCTCAAGCCAGGAGAATCCCCTCAAAAACTCCTGTTCTTGTTCATACCATAGCCCTTCACCAATTGAAAGACTCCAGCCTTGTTCCCATGCACAGCCCTTTCCATGTTGCCAATCCCATATACTCAGGGATTCTTTTGTATGCATATTTTTGGCAGGTTTTTTTTTTTTTTTTTTTTGGTTTGTGGTCCAAAACTCTTCTACTTCATTATCACCTGAGGAGAATCTTCATCTGATGCAAGCTTTCTTCCTTTTCAAATCTACTGAGCTAGGTTTGATGCAGTAGGGCCTGGAATCAACCCAGGACTAGCAGGTACATCTATAACGTCAGCATCACAGAATTTCCACTAACGTCATTACTACACCTGAATGGGTCCTTTTGAATAATCCAAGGAAAATTTCTTAGAATTCAAGTGTGGTCTAGGTGTTATCTTGAAAATATTCTATAGACTGTTAAAATGGCTATGAAAGAAATACAGCCGACCTTTGCTGAAGTCTGTATGGTCAAAACTATCATGAACACAATGACATTTGCCCTGTGCAGCAGGCAGTGCAACAGCTGGTGCCTCAGTGTTTCAGCCTGTTTTCAGTTACTATAGCAGAACACCTGGTGCTGGGTACTTGGTGGGCTATTTTGTTCATACTTTGGTAGGCTTGAAGTCCAAAATCAAGAATCTCATCTGTGTAGTCTCTGGTGAGGGCCTCATGGCAGAAAGCAGTGCAACAGCAGGAGCGTGTGAGAATGATCACATGGCAAACAGACACGCAGAGAGATTCGGGGGGTCAGAGACTTCAGATTTGTTAGAGTTAACCAGGTTACTGTGAGAACGGCATTAATCCCTTCCAAGATTGATACTCACAATGACCTAATTATCTCCCAGTATGCCCCAGCTTTTAATGTTCCATCATCTCTCAATACCCCTACACTGGGCTCACGTGGCATGAATTTCAAACACATAATCCATAGTAGTTCTTGAGAGTGAAAATTTACCTCACAACACCCACCTGGCACATAAAACTTGGAGGGACATACTCAAACCACAGCACTGAAAAGGCACCTACTATGTGCCAGGTCCTAAGTTGCATGATCTAATGCATGTTCCCTATTTGGTCTTTGTGACCTACAAGATCACCACGATGCTCACGTTCCGTGGATGAGAAGACTGAGACCATGAGAGAAGAATTAATTAATTTGTTCGGTGTGACACAATTGGAAAAGCAGAACCCACTCCCTCTGACATAAGTGCCTGTATCTATCTTATTTCCCAGCGATGCTCCATTTCCTATCTAACAGTACCAAAAGAGGCACCCTTGATTTCTACAATATTGTTTGTTGACATGCTCTGCAAAAGAACCTGCTAAATTGGATGGAAAGAAGATACAGAAAGAAGATTCTCATATTTTACAATTTTGCTCTGCTTTATTCATCAGATTCCCAGGAGGTATATTTAAGGCATAATTGACACTTTCATAGTATGATTGGAAATTGCCTGTCATTCTTGGCAATGGACTCAGAACTCACCCAGGTAAACAGGTTCCAGAAAAAACGAGGAATTCGGCATGAATTTCAAACACATAATCCATAGTAGTTCTTGAGAGTGAAAATTTACCCCACAACACCCACCTGTCTACAGTGCTATTCTTGATCCCTTTATATGACAGCACGATAAAAATGCCCAGTGGTAAAGGCTGTAGGTTAGAAAAGAAAGCACTGTGTTGTAAAAAGAGAGATTATGGGCACAGGAAACAAGAGTTTTGAATTGCTTCCTCTCCTGATAGTCAAGGCCAACATTCTGAGCAAACATGGGAAGCAAACGCTTCACCTACTTACACTTGTCTATACAACCTCCATCTCCAGGATGAAAAATCCCAAACAGGCAAAGGCACTTCCACTAAAGCCTGTATTATTATTTGGAATTATTCACACACTGCTTGAAGAAATTTACTAATAAAGGAAGACAGTGAATCAGTAGAGACGAAACTGTCAAATGAAAAGAGAAATTACATAATTAAGAGAGACTCAAATCCCAGTTCCTTGGATCTCATTCCCACAACTCTCCTGAGTACTCCATCCCCTAACTCAATATAACTTCCTCATCAAATCGAAATAAACAGAGAAAATTCAGTTCAACCAGGGGTGGAGGACATGAATGTCACAGCTATCAGTGGGGGAATCAAGAACCTCCAATACGTCCTGATAATGCTGATGACATGAAATTTCTTCCATCCAAAATCTCCTGTCTTACTCTTCTGGCAACAACAATGAAACCAGAATAATTTCAGGAAATGTGACTTCCCTTAAGAAAGCAGAAAACAAGCAATAACTGGTGCCGCATTTATCGGAAGTCACAGTCATGTTACATTATAGTAAACAGACTTCTCTAGAGTCAGTTCTGACAGGGCCAAATTGGGAACCAAGAAGGAATTACAGGGAAAGATCTGTGCAGCTATTATCTAGAGACAAAACAGGTCGGCAGCAGCAGATGCGGTGTTAAGACAAATGGTCCACTCTTGAATGGCGTACCATAATGTCTCTGGATTAGATGGATTACAGGTTGTGGTTCCCCATAGATAGCCACAGGACATTCACTGATAATCAGACATTCTGTTGTCCTGACAGGTAACAGCAGCCCACAAATGAGATGAGCTTCCTCTGTATACACATGTTACATGAGATCAATATTTAATTACAGCAGAGCCCACTCGTGCTGCCAGCAGTTGGTTTTGCAAAGGAGATGGTCAGAAGCTCGCCATTAGAGCAATGAATTTCCAAGGCTCAAAGAGGGTTGGAGCAAGTTGGCAAAGTCATGTTCAGCCCCTTGACCACTCCTGAGTTCTGCATTTAATGAATCACCCTTTGGCAACCATGTTTGGACTGGAGAAACTGATGTGGGACACAAGCATGTGCCATTTAAGGACAGGATCAGGTGCCACCTGGAATGGCTGTTTCTAGAAGGATTGTGCAAAGCTTGTGATCCAGGCCTGCGGAGATGTGTGCAGCACCTGAGGAATGTCCCTAGGGAGAATCTGTGCAACAAAAGTACAGAGAGCACAGGATCAAGAATATGATGTAGTTTTAGTTCTCCTGACCCTAGCAAACTGCAAAATATCTTACAGTTCAATCTTCTTATCCATAAGAGGAGGCTCATACACTGAGCTAAAGCCACAGGGCCACTGTGAGGATTAACTGAGATAACTAGAAAGTGTTCTGTACACTCTGACCCAGACCATTATAAGGGATCGATTGTAAGAGATTGCTTTTATTTTAGGAAGTGATAGGACCAAGGTGTATAATGTCATGAATAAGTGAAAAAAAACAGTAATATTTGCATTAATCAAGTTACTGATGCCATGTTAGGCAAGAAAGAATAGAAATGAATAAATTAGTTTAAAATTTCTTCAGTTAGGACCTGGTACAGTAACCTACTGGCTAAAGTCCTCTCCTTGCATGTGCTGCTATCTCAATGGATGCTGGTTCGTGTCCTGGCTGCTCCATTTCCCTACCAGCCCCCTGCTTGTGGTCTGGAAAAGCAATGGACGACAGCCCAAAGCCTTGGAACCCTGCACCCATATGGAAGACCAGGGAGAGTCTCCTGGTTCCTGGTTTCACATCAGCTCAGCTCTACTGTGGCCAGTTGGGTGGTGAACCAGGGATGGAAGATTTTCTCTCTGCTTCTCCTTCTCTCTGTAAATATGACTTTCCAATAAAATAAATAAATCTTTAAAAACATTTCAATTAGAAACAATGCTATAGAATGGAGAACTAAGAAAATCATTCATAATTCTCCTATGCAATTTTCATGTGATTCTAAGCAGTGTTCTACTTTACAAATGTATGTTCTTCTGAAAATGGTTTCATTGTCTTTCCAAAACTTCAGTTTATTTTTGCTAGCCACCACGGAAGAGGATGGTTCTTACATTTCCTTTTACTTTCTGTGAAGGCTTATGATTTTGCTACTTATTTAACAAAATACTTACATTTCATTCTTTTAAAAGTGAATTTTGTTTGTAGGGCATTGGATGTTTTAGAGGGTAACATTAAACATATGGGAGAAACAGCAAACTAGACAACAAGGAGAATTACAGGGGCTCCTTAAACAGAATTTAAACATTTTCTTTCAGTGAAGAGAATAGATTGCATATTAAGTATGCCATCACCAGGACACATCACTTACCAATTGTGTGACTTTGGGTTGATGCTTCCACCTCTTAGGGCATCGACTTCCACAGGAACAAGATTTCAGATATGTGGTACAAGAATGCATGGACCATGGCCTTTGCTACACCTGAAGGAGGGTGTCTGAATCCTAACACACCCATTGTTTCGCCACCAACCCTGAACAATGCCTTCAATTGAAGCCAACCATGAAACTAACCACAGAAACCTACCTTTCTTAGATGAGGTTTACTCCCTTGAATTGCATCACTTAACTGCTTAGTAAAAGCAGAAAAACTTGCATTACAACTGAGAAATCAGCCTAGGTTTGAAACAAAAACTCGTAACTGACTCACAGCAGTTGATCATGTAAAAGCAAGACACAGTCAGCAGAAATTTATGCCCAGGTTTAATCAAGATGGAATTTTCAATAAGTGAATTAAAATGAAATGCTCACTAGATACCAAGTCCTTATGCCACTGCTAAAAGAGATATTTGACAGTGCATGTGTTACGGATTTAAACCAAATGATGCTCCTAAAAGTTCGAGTATTATGGGAAGTATGAGTTTTATAATACTATACTAAATTACAGTGCCACCATTTTGCACGCAGATTTGCATGGCATGAATTCAAAATGTGACATGAAATACATTAAACCTCTCTTTAAATATAAAATTTCAAATAATGGAACTCCCTCCCTACCACCATCAACTTAAAAGTTTGTTGACTATCACATAATTTAAGTTCAGGGCTGAAGGAAATAAATGAGCTGGAAACTGAGTTTAAGGGCTACCAGGGGCCATTCATTTTAGCTGACAAATTTCCATCTGCTTTCTGTGGATATTAGTCTTAAAACAGGTGCATTTTGAATTACCCAAAAACCCTTGAAGCATATTCTTCAACTAAAGTACAACTTCCTCTGAGTGTTTTCCATTTATGTTTGAAGAACCAAAAATTCAGACCAGGAGCCTGTATCCCAAGTAGCACTGGAAAAAAAGCAATATGGGACAGATTGTTCTAGAACAGGGAAAGTCTTGACTTTATAAGGTAGAGCGTAAATCTGGTGAATGAATAGGTAATCTGCCCGTCCAATGTGACAAGAACTCACATTCCCAGGGTGACTCTGATCTCAGGGTCCCAGACTTGCTCCTGCGACCTGTCTCTCTCTCTTTGGATTCCTACAGTCACAAATAGAGAGTTCTCAAAATCACATTTGAGAACCACCTGATGGTTTAGAAAACACTGCTGCTTACAGAAATACAGTTGTTCTTTGTGTCTGTATTATATCTGTGAGATGGGCAAAATGTGGGAGTAAGATGAAAAGGGGCAAGAGAGCTTCAAAAACACAAAACTAAGCTGTGATGGATCCAGGTCTCCCAGTTCTCTGACAGAAACGCGCTGTCTTTATCCACACTCTTTTCCTATTGCGCAAATAGCCTATGATGAACTTGTTGGTGTCCACTGGGGGCTAGGGTGGAAAATTCTAACCTTCACAACCCGGAGGCTTTTGTTGTTATTTTGGGTTCTCCACCACCCACGCGTTCATGAAGCCACCCTCCCTCACTGGATACAGCCCAGTGTGAGCATTGATAGATGTGTTCTGACGACTTCCAAGAATGAGCAGTTAGGGCAAAAAAAGTCAACTAAATATTTCTTTCTCAGGAATCTGGATTTCAACAAGAAAAGATCAGAATGAAAAAACCTGGGGTTTCATGCGGAAACCTCAGAGCTCTGGCAAGGCTACAATGTAATTCCTACTAAGAGAATCACCCTGACTTCTAAACATTTCCATGCCTGCTTCCTCAACCTCCTACTTATGCTATAAGAACTCCCTCCCTTTCCAATAAATCCTGGCCTGGTTAAACTATCCAAAACCCATATTGATTATTTTCATTCAAAGACATCTATCTTGGAACTCTGCTTAATCTATCCTTGTGCATGTACCCTGTAGTCCACAAGATAAGACAGCTAAGAGTTCCAATGTGTGAATGTGTGTGTACGCATATATACACATGTGCATGCTTTAACTCTCAAATGGATCTCCTCTCCAAGAGAAAAGAGTTTATAATTCTAATTTCTCATAAACTGCATCTTATACAATTATGCATAAAAATATTTTAGTAAATTTCTATGAACTAAACAGAGATGAAAGATTTCTATTGTTTAAACAAAAGTGAACGCTGGCACAATGGGATGTTTGGTTAGTATTCGATACAGTTTTGCATGATTCCTCTTCTTACTGCTTTTCTGACAACAAAACTTTCTTTAAAAATTCCATTTTCATGATGATTACATGACATGAAGTTTTAGGTGGTGGGGAAACAGGCTATTACCACAAACAGCTACCAAGATCCACTTTTTGTGAATGCCGAGCAATACAACAACAAAAATAAAAACAATCCTTCTGACTTTGTAAAAATTGAAGCAGTTTCACAGAAGCTATGGATCAGAAAACCTCAAGATTTCTGTCAAACTTAAATTGACTTTATCACATCTCCCTACTCTATAGCTTTACTTTTCCCCATGATCCCAGTAATTCCACAGCAATTACATTTCGAAGCAAAGAAATGCAATAAGCAAAGTAAATTCAGAAAGCAGGGCTCTGAAGGTGTTCTGCTGTCTCTGATTTGATGTCTGATCTGAGAAGATGTGCTCGGAACAGCAGGGAGATCATTTATAATCTATATCATGATGACAGCAACAAATACTGCAAAATGACCTCCCACAACTGAAGGTGTTTGTAGAATTCTTGATAATTTCTAAAATATATACATATATATAGTATGTGGTATCAGTGCAGAGCATAGCAGAAGGTAATTTAGGATCAAATTTATGATCAGGTGCCTAGAGGATTTCAGGCTAGAAATGAACTGATGAATTTTGATCCTTTGGAGGTGTTTAATGGCTAAGTTGCCTCCCTAAGTTTACTGTTAAGATTTTACCTGTATTTGGATGCATGGATGTGCCTTCCTTGACATTGAACATTTCTAGAAACAGAAGAAATGAACTAAGTTTAGAGAAGGAAGGAAGGAAGGAAGGAAGGAAGGAAGGAAGGAAGGAAGGAAGGAAGGAAGAAGAGAAAGGTGGTCATCTTTTCCAATTCCAACACCTGGGCTAGTCATTCTTCTCTACATCTATTGCCATTGGTAAAATGCCAACTTTAGGCACTGTCGTTGCTTGTGCCATACTCTCTCCCTTTGATTCAGATCAGCCATTTCTTTTGCTTTTTACTACATGCAAACACTTGGTGATATTATCACATAAAGCACCATTTTGCAAGTAAATATCAGGCACAAGACAGAACAGACTTGAGCACACAGTTTGGTACAGATGAGTTTTAAACTTTGGTTTTAGGGAACTATACTTCTTCGCTCCTCCTTAATGCAAATATTTTTAAAAAATCAATTATATCTACAAAACGCACTTTTGTAAAAGAGACATGCAGACGTAATTAAGAGTTTAATTGTGAATGTTATAAAGAATTACAACTGTGTCTTATATGAGAAGATTTTAATTTTTTCCTTGCCAAGTTCACTCTTTATTGAGATAAAATTATCATCATCAGGTATTATATGCCAGGTTACACAAATGAATGGTATAAATATAGAGTTTTTAAAATGCTCATATACTCCGGTTTTTTATTCTACCAAATTTAGGGAAACAGTCCATGCATATTCATGATGCTTTATCACCATTTGAATTTGCTAACTAGTCATCCTTCCCTCATTCGGAAAACAGAGATCTGCATTCATGCCACCTGGATATCACCAACAAATTTATCAACCAAATAGATCTTGATTCTGAACTTAGCAAGGAACGGTGCAGGTTCCACTGACTCTAAAATCTCCCTACCTTCTCCGGCCCTAGATGTGGGAAGACTCATGCCTGTTCTGGAAACACAATATCCTCTCTCCTCCAAAAATTAACACATGGTAGCAAAAGCCTGTTACCAACGGCACACTAAGTATTCATAACACAATACCCATGCCTGTGGCTCCTTGCTAGTGTACCCAGAGCCAACAAAGACATTCATTAGATGAGGGAGTTGCTGACTTAGTATATGGAGGCAACAAACACTGAGTGTGTGCTAGGTGTTCCATACTTGCAGACATGTCTGTAAACAAGATAGCATCCCAACCCTTAGAAACTGACATTCTATTGAAGGGATACTCTCATATCCCCTGATTAGATCGCAAGATTTGGGGATAGGTGAGAAGGAGGAATGCCCATCTGTTTGGTGTCCTTTTATGCTCTTTCTGCCATTAAAAAAGAAAAATTCAACAGCTCTACACTGGATGTTTCGACACAAAGCCAGCTAATGACATAATGTTAATTTGCATGTGTCATTTCCTTTTGTAAGTCTTCCTGGGAAAAAGAAATCTTCCAATAAGAGAAAGTTTGGTCATTCCTAGGCACCTTTTTATGGTAGCCACCCACGATCATCCATTATACCTGACTTTGAGCAATGGACCCTGTATCCATTCACTTCTTCTATGTTTTTCCACCTAGAATGTAGACTTCACTGATGAGATTACTTGGTCTTGTTTACCTCTCTATCCCAGGGCCTAAAGAAGTGTCTACCCCAATAGTTAAGTACCCATTAATTTTTACTGAATGAATGAATTACCTATTTTCTTAAAACCAAACAGCAAACCTATCTTTCCTTCAGAATATCACCGCCTCTTGAACTATAGAATAATGAATTATCTGAGATTGATCCAAGTAAAACACCTTCTAACACAATTAGTCATCTAGAACTGCACTGTCCAATATAATATTCAGGAGCCACATACAGCTGTTGAACAGTTAGAAGAAGTCAGTCCTGAGACAGCCTAGAGATATGACATCCATATCAAATTTTGAAAACTTAATATGAGAAGAGAATGTAAAAATATCTCCCTGGGTTGAAATGAGCTTTTGCTTCTTTACAAAAATACAACTGTTAGAAAAATCTAAAATGCCATATTAACGTCACATTTGTGTCTTAATCATGTATTTTTGCTGCACAACGAAGATGCAGGCCAACTCTTTCAGAACTACGAGTCACAGGATAAAGTGTGAAGGGCATAGACTTTATGTGAGACAATGTGGGATTCTGGACTTCCCAATACTAGCACATAACTAGGAGCAGGAGACATACAAAGCCTGACGGTTACAGTTGTTCGCCTGTTCATTGTGTGCGATGGAAATCACTTTGAAAGGAAGTTGGGAGAGGTAATTAAAGGGCCCTGGGAAGGTCTACTAAATCCAAGGCATTCAGAAAATCCCACTTCTTCCTCTTCTCTCATACAGTGCTTCCATTCAGATATCATTGCTGCCATTTTTCCCTGACATACCCCTTACCTGCATGATCAGACCAGGCGGGCTCTCCGAGACGGTGAGACTGAAGCGTTTCTGTGAACATTTCAGTCTACGTCAGAGTGCTTGCTCTGTGTAAGGAGTTTTCATCAGGACTGGAAGCTACGGAGGCAGGATTATTAGGAGCTTTGCAGTGTCCATGGTGGTGGTGGGCAACACAGTTGACACCATACCTACATCTTCTCCTCTTCTCTTCAAAGCACCAGCAAGGGCTCCTCTGCATCTGCCTTTTCCCTGACCTTCAGTCACTGCCGTGGGTAGGTGGAGCTTTTTTCATTCAGGCCTGTGGTGTGGTTAAAAGGCCTTTATCTCCTAACTTTGGAGACAGCTAAAACCAGCTACCTTGAGGAGCCAAGCAACTCCCAGGAGAGACTCATGGGCATGTATGCATCCAGGATTGAGACTCTCAGAAAGAATGTTCACAAACCACTGCAGTAGCATTTTCATTGTGAACTCCATGCAAACCATCTACCCTCTCTGAACTTCAGATTCCTTTTCTATAGTCTGACATCTATCAGCAGAGTAGCTGTCAGGATGTAGTGGAATCGTACACAAGAAAATTTAACAAACCCATATGGCACCATGAACTGTAGCCCTTGGGTTTTGAACTCCAGAAATTTCACATGGTAGTTTGAGCACATCTGTCAACTCACTTCAGCTTGAAAGTGAGTTTGAGCCCTGCCTCTCCCTCAGCTCCTGGTCCTGGGGCTTTGTCAGGAAACCATGCAACTGGAGAGAGACGAGGGAAAAAATTGCAGTGTGTTTCTGAGCTTAATGCAGCAGCCCTTCTCAGTTCCCTGAAAAGTCAGTGAACTCCCTGGAGAACCAGGTGCTATCTCCATCCAATTATTCATGTACAATTTTAAAATCTCAGAGAAATTTCTTGGCCACTTTTCATAGCAATTTCTCAAAAAGTCTTCTTTCCTGCCATCCCCCGTAGTTCTCTTTCTCATAATTCAAGTATCAAAAAAAGTGCTTTGTTTGTTTCCTAAGTCTCACATCTACTTAATTATTGGGTAACAGCTTTGCCTGGCTCAGAAAAGAAACATAAGCAAACACGGAGAATCACCTAGTTATGTATCCCCCAAAACAAATAGAGGTAAAAAGTCACAACTATATTATTTTCCCTGGGATGCTAACATAGACATAAAAAGTATGACAATAAAAACACAGTGTTGTGATCACTAAGGCAAACAATCAAATAATTCTTTCAGATTGTAAAATAGTCTACTATTTCATAGGCACAAGAACCTGTCAGCAGGCATCATAGCCCCAGACCACTCTGTGTAGCAGCAAGAGGCAAACTTGTGAGCCGGCCCACCATGGTGCTGGGGTGATGGCTCAGCCCTCAATACATGAAGAAAGCAACAGTCTCCTTGGTCTCTATCATCTCAAGCTTGCTTTCTCCATACAGACTTCCTAAGCTTAATGTCCTGCCCAGAAGTTGCCAATAGCTTTGGTGCAATTTCACGGTCTTTCCTCTTGTTCTTGTGTGTGTGGGTGTGTGTCTTCTCTGGCCTTGAGTTGGGTGGAGAATGGGACATTTTGTAGAACTTCAATCTTAGGTGTGATCTATGCTTCTATGAGTCAAGAGAGTCCGTTTTGGCAGCAAATCAAAAAGGATGAGTTGATTTCCCTTGTCCAGATCAGAGAAACCATGGGACTGGATTCGGGGAGTTTGGAATGTTCCCATCCTGTGTTGGAGTGCCACTTCAAGTCCCAGCAGCTGTGCTTCTGCTTCAGCGTCCTGCTTATCCATCCTAGGTAGCAGTATACGATGGCTCAAGAGCTTGGACCCTGATCAAGTACATGTGAAACCTGGACGGAGATTTGGGCCGTTGACTCTGGCTTTTCCCAGCACTGGCTGTTGCAGGCATTTGGAAAGTGAGTAAATGTAAGATCTCTCACTGTCTCCTTCCCCTCTCTCTTTCTCTCTCTTGCTTCTTCCTTCCTCCCTCCTTTCCTTCCCACTCCCCCCCACTCTGTCTCTATTTCTTTTTCTCTAACTGTATCTATCTTTGCCTTTCAAGTAGAACAAACTTTTTTCTAATCTTCCTAAGATTTCATTTAATGAAATGAAATTTAATGAAACAGATACAGGCACTTTCTCTTGGTCATTCAATGGAAATTATAAAAGATTTTAAATGTTGGGCCTATTTTAGTTCTTTTATTTTCACTTAAAGCTAAATAGTTGGACTCAGGTAAATAAAAGATGTTTAATATTGTAAAGAGTCAGAGTTAATTATTAGGCCTCACAGGAAACATTAACATAAAATGGTGAACTTCTTTGAATATACTTTTATTTTTATGTGGCTTCATCAGCACATAGAAAATCACAACAGTGTTGGAAATCATATCGAAGAGGACATGATACATATTTGCATATCTTTTTAAAATACACATAAATGAAGTAAAACAAAGGCTACGCACAGGACTATGCATGCGCTGAGCTTAGAGTGAACTCCTTTCTGGTTCAGCGAACTGGAACAATGTGCCATCCTATAGGTTCCACAAAAGATAGTTTGGGGTAGCCCTCAGACCTGACAGCCAACAGATCAAGAACCCTAGAACTGGCACATCAGACACCATTTTGTACAATGGGGCAAAAACTTCAAGACTTCAGGGACAATAGTGAGCTGTGCATGTGATGAGCTGGGAGTGAACTGAATGAGCTCAGTTCATTGCACTGGTCACACAGGGAAAATAATGCCAACTTTGGCATTGTAAAGGTCAAAATAGGTCAATATGGCCCGCAGACCTAATGGCCAATAGGTTCTGGCAAAGATCACCACGAAAACCAACCTAGCTATATAGGAGTCCTTGTGTCTCCCTAATTTGGGGAATTACTTGAACCGTAAGGAGGACAAAGGTCATACAGACAATGGTGTAGCCTCAGCACGTTATCACATGAGGTGCAAAGTGATGTGTCAGGAGCTGGGCCTACGGAGACCATGGTGGAAGTCTAATATAAGAACCCAGACCTAGAACTCACTGGAAGGAGTGGCATAAGTGATTGCAAACACAGAGCCAAGTACCAATCACAATAAGTGAAGTCGAACTGTAGAACTGTGGGTGATAGAGCTTAGAGACCTACACCAAGGAGAAGAATCTGATAACTGCAAGTACAATGACCAAGAGCAAAAGAAGAGACAGAGGCACAATGAATATTAGTGAAGACGCCCCTATACAGGAGCAAAAGCTTTTGTCAACCTCAGAGTTAACTGAGGAAGACATTGAGAAAATGGGGGATACAGAATTCAAAACACTTCTTATAAAGCTTCTTATCAACAATGAGAAACACACATTATAGGAGTTCAAGGAATTTAAGAAATATGTCACACAGGAAATGAATCAAGTAAAAGCTGATATATCAGAAATTAAGAATACAGTAAAACAAATTAAAAGTACAGTGGACAGTCACCAAAACAGAAACAATGAAGCAGAACAAATAATCTCAGAATTGGAAGATATTTCCTGTCATCAGGAGGAAACAAACAAAAAGCTGGAGAGCTGGATCAGGTAAAAAATGTATTCAAGAACTGAAAGACACTATTAAAAGGCCAAATATAAGAGTTATGGGTGTCCCGGAAGGTGCAGAAAGAGAAGTTAGATTTACAAATATATTTAATGAAATAATAACGGAAAATTTTTCCTAGAGAAAGAATTGGGAAACAACATCCAGGAGGAGCACAGAATTCCCTCCAGGGTTGACCAAAAGCAATCTTCACCATGACACATGATAAATCAAGCTCTCTTCAATGGAACATAAGGAAAAGATCCTTAAATGTGCACATGAAAAAAATCAAGTGACATACAATGGAATGCCAATTAAACTCACAGGAGACCTCTCACAGGAAATTCTACAAGCAAAAAGAGAATGGAGCAACATATTCCAGATTCTAACAGCAAAATATTGTCAGCCAGGATAACGTACTCAGCAAAACTTTCCTTTGTCTTTGAAAATGAGACAAATTCATCCACGGTTAAAAAAAAATTAAAAGAATATGCCTCTTCCAAACCTGCCCTACTTAAAGATATTCTCTTAACAGAGAAGAGGAATGGCACTCACCAAAACCAAAGGCAAATGTGAAGAACATCCCAGGAAAATAACAACAGAAGACTAAATCAATGAACAACCCATTGCTAAATTGACAGGACTAAATTACCACCCATTCATATTAACCCTGAATGTAAATGGCTTAAACTCATCAATAAAATGTTATAAATAAGTAGACTGGATAAAAAAAAACAAAACCCATCTATTTTTTTTGCCTACAGGAGACATATCTCACCAAAAAATATCATCAGAAACCATATATCATGGATTTTGATTCTTCTTTTTTTACATCTTTTCAAAACTCTTTCTCATTAAATTCTTCATTGACTCATAGATCATACAATAGCATCATTTTCTTCAAGAAGGTTCTTGATTTTCATTTTTTCAGCAACACATTAGTCATTCAGTGGCATGTTATTTAAATTTCTATTGTAAATTTAAATTGTAAATTTGGCATTGTAAATTTCTATTTTTCTTCCTGTTGTTGATTTTGTGTTGTGGCTTTTTATTTAAAATGATGTGTAGCAACTGTGTAATAGAGAGTATCATATCCAGATATGAGGATTCAATCCAGTATGCATCTCTACTTCCAGATCAAAGATGGACTCCCAATGAAACTTTTAACTGTATCTTGACAATAGGATGGTGGACTCTCTGACACTGTCCATGCCCCCAGTGATGGACATATGACTGTTTATGAAGAACTATACTATAGTAATAACCAAAGGGAACTCAGTGTGGAAGGGCGGGGACTTGGGTAGGGGTTAAGTGAAATCCCAGGGCCTACAGAACTGTTCAATAAAATGATAAAAATAATAAAAAGGAAGAAGGAAAAAAAGAAAGTGAAGGTATTTGAATTAGGACAAAGAAAATAAATATATTCCAATTTACCTCATTTTGCTTTGATAAACATGGAAAACCATGTTCTTCTTTGGCTTTGAGGCAGGTAAAGTTGGAAAAATAGAAACTGAGAGAGTTTTTATCGACTGCCAAGAAGAGAAGGCCCATGTGCAAGTTACTTCTGAGAAGGACAATTTTATATTATTCCCTTAATATTAAAAAAGAGAATTGGCTTTTGTCAGAAAGCCTCATCCATCCCTCATATTGGGATTTTTTTTTCCTCTGTTGATATTGGAAGATTTGATCTGATGTGATCGTTTGTCAATTTTGGTAACATTGCCAATGGTGGCCATGACAGCACTCTATGCCCCAAGACACGACCTAATCATCTTCTCTACCCACTTCCCCAGAAAACCACTCCCTGATTGGAGTTCTCCCAAGACAAACATTTTGCCACAAGTACCAAAGGCACTATGAGGGCATGCACGGCAGAAACGTGCCATCCTTGATGTGTAACGGTCTTCAAGCCCTCATAGAATGTACATGTTATGAAAAAAACTGCTAATTACAACATTTATACCAAAACAAATCTACCTGTATTTTCATGTTTTTCATGAAGTTTTGGAATTATCCTTGCACCAAATTGGCCATCACCAGAAATTGTGCCTATATACTACAGTGCTACTTTTAAAAATTCATTCATTCATTTGCCTAATGAAAAGAAGTAGAGGCCAGTTATAAATCTTCTCTTCAAAGGCATTTGCTCTGTTAAGAAGGAAGATTTAAGATCATCCAAACCTGTTCCTGCCAGTATTGAATTCTAAGTATCAGTCATCAATGCTTTGTCTATAGAAAGCCAACAGGGTTTAGAGAATGGCAAGACTGACCCTTGCTAACAAAGGCACAACTAAAGGAGGAGCTGGCATGTAAGCCTGGCTTTGCAATACAACTGTGACTTGGTCATGGGAGTAAAGCACAAAAAGGAGTATTCTAGATAGAGAAATAAACATTTTTTTTTTAAGGAAAGAGGTAGGGAAACACAGAAAACATGGAAAAACAGATAGTTAGGTACTTAACTGCTAAATGCTGGGGGAAGATGGGAAACAAAATGTAGTGTAACTGAGGCTTATAGAGCACAGGGCACAGGACACCAGGGCAAGTACCTGGGATTTTATTTTATGGGCAATAGCAAGGTGATGATGGTTTTGTGATCGTGGGCATCATGAGGAAAGTGACACATAGGAACAACAGCAGCCGTGTCACATAAAATCAGCTGGGTGCAAACAGGCCTGACATGTGAAGGGCATTACGGAAGGACAAATGCTGTTCCCAATCAGGTTTGAAGATGCTAGAGCCTCTGCTTCTTTTTGACAGTCCAGCTAGAGGAGAAATAAGTACCTTGGGCTTGTTTTTGCGCTGGATTCTCTTTCCTATATTCAAGTCTGCACTGACCTGACCTGGAGGAATCTGACTGCCACTTAAGGGAAGATAAAATATGACCAGCGCAGTAATGGAAACCAGGAGACAATCACACCTCGTTCCTCGGCTGCAGGAAAAATACATCAAGAATTCTCTCTGCTTCCCACAATCTGGAGTCCAATTTATCTGCCAGCTCAGGGTTTCACCTTCCTTACAGAATGGGAATGGCAGATGGAGGAAGAGGAAAATGGCCTGGGAAGGATACAAAAATATGTTCTACTCTAAGAGCGTGGGGACAGTGGGGACATGCTTCCAGGAAATCAGCATAGATTGAATGAATTTTGTGGACTAGTACCTTACAGAGCTATTTTACTTACTCTTTAAATAAGCATCATGGGGCGGCGGGGGGGAAGAGTTCTATTTTACTCTACATTAAAGCTAAAGAAACTCAGACTCGGGGTGGACATTGAACATATCAGGCTGCTGCGTGAGACACCTGCAGACTTAACCCGAGTGCCTGGGTGAGAGTCCTGGCTCCACTTCTGACTCTAGCTCCCTGCTGAAGCACAGCACAGCAGACAGCAGGTGAAAATGCAAGAACGTGGATCTCTGCCACGCATGCAGAAGACCTGATGGGATTCCTGGTCCCTAGCTTTGGTCTGTCCAGTCCCAGGTCTTGCGGGCATTTGGGAAATGAACTGTAAATAGAAAATCTCTTTCTCTCTCTCCTATCCCTGTATCTCCACCTCTCCATCTCTTTCTGTCTCTTTGTCTTTAACATAAGTTAATTTTAAGGATGTATTTTTTTTTAAGGGAGAAAAGGGTCACAAAATTAAACAGAAATTTCTAGAAATTTCTTAGAACAGAGGAAAGTTGCTTACCTAAGGTTTTCCACCCAGGGCAAACTGGGTTTTATCTAGGCTCCACCTGGCTCTTCAAAGCACATTTTTTTTTAAGACTTATTTATTTCTATTGGAGAGGCAGTTATACGGAGAGAAGGAAAGACAGAGAGGAAGATCCTCCATACAATGATTCACTCCCCAACTGGCCGCAATGGCTGGAGCTGAGCTGATCCAAAGCCAGGAGTCAGGAGCCTCCTCTGGGTCTCCTACACAGGTGTAGGGCCCCAAGGTTTTGGGCTGTCTTTGACTGCCTTCCCAGGCCACAAGCATGGAACTGGATGGGAAGCAGGGCCGCCGCGATTAGAACTAATGCCTTCATGGGATTCCAGAGCGTGCAAGGTGAGGACTTTAGCTGCTAGGCTATTGCGCTGGGCCCGACACATTTTATTTTCCACTGCACAATTTCATTTGTGATGTCAAACACCTAGCCTTGCTGAGGTCTTGCCTATGAGTAGGAGTGGTCATTCCCCTTCATTAACCATTTTTATTCATCCCCTTAGTGCTCTGCTCTGCTCTGTACTGATTTGGACTGGGCAGCTTTTTTGAATCCTGAGTTTATTTCTCAGGGCCTTTTCAGCTCAGCCTCAGAATAACTTGTCAAGCCCTGCCTCTGTGCTGGCTGCATGATGCTCTACGGCAGCCCTGCTCTTCCCGGGGAGGGCTCAGCAAGCTCCGGAGGCTTACTTCTTCCATCTAGCCAACTGACAAGCATGTGACAGCTGTGAGCACCACTCTATTTCTTTCCTGTGGTGTACTTTCCACTCCACCACACTAAGTTTCATGAATCCATTTCTGGGTGTGCTTGACAAAACCCTCCAAGGAACCTATGGCAGGAAAGGCTTACTGCTGCTATCTAACATTTATATCTTCACTTCCACTAACATTTATCTCTTCACTTCCAGGTGTGCCAAGGACACACTGCCATGGCTAAGATACATTTTTAAACATTCCATAAATGCCCAGGTGGCTGAGGGCGGGTCCAGGCTGAAGCTGGGAGCCGGGAACCCAGCCCAACTCTACCAAATGGCTGGCAGGGTGTATAATTAATTGAGCCATCACTTGCTGCCCCTGAGGTTTGTGTTAGGGCACCAGAAAAAAAAAAAAAAAAGGAGCCAGCGCCGGAACTCAAACCAAGGCTCTCTGACATGGTGACACAGCAGGCAGATATATTACCATGCTTTACTAGACTTCATTGGGTACTTTCAGCGTTAAAATAGTAATGCTGTGTCCAAGGAAATCAGAGAAGTCAGAAGAGAGCAAGTAGACAAATAGCAATGCAAGCTGGAATGATGAACTGAGTCAGGAGATAGATTCACCAACTATGGGATCAGATGCCAAGACAAAAAGAATCAACTGCCCCTGCCTCATTCCTCACCACACACAGGATGTTTGGTTGCTGGTGTTCTATTCCAGCAGCTTTTTACCTACAACGTCCAAAGTGATCCTTACCCAGCAATTCTTAGATTTTCTTGAGTCTAGAGAAAGAATATAATGGCTTCGGTAGCTAGATCTGGTTACGCATGTGATAGACCAGATCAAGTTCTAGGTACTTGGCTTTGACTTGGCTCAATCCTAGCAGGTGTGGGCATTTAGGGAGTGAATCAATGGATGGACTCTCTCTCTCTCTCTCTCTCTCTCTCTCTCTCTCTCTCTCCCTCTGTCTCTCTCTCTCCCTCTGTCATTCTGTATTTTTCTCATGAAATGAAAATCCATTTACATTTATTTAAGCTTTATCAAAAAAAGAAGGCATATGCCATTTTTATTGTCCAAAACTCAATGTAATGACTTGATCATGATGTGTGTACTTGATGTCTACTTTTCTAGTGCAATGACACTACCACTCTCAACACAGAATGAGTGGTTATTTGAACAATAAGTTATAAGGTCTTTTTATCTCTCAGATGGATGAGAATGAAGTGAGATGAGCAGCAGATGAATTGCATAAGCTACTGGATGACAAGCAGAAGATCCTATAACCTTTTATATCAAAATTATTTATTATACTATTTTATGATACAATGCCATAGGTTCCAGGATTTCCATTTAACCCCTCCCTAAATCCCCACTCCGCCCACTGATTTCCCCTATATTGTTATAATAGTGTAATCAATTCATAATCAGTCATTAAGGCCAGCATTCTGCTATTTAAGTGTATCCTGACATTGTAGGCATGGACAATGCCAGAGTCCAGCACTGTATTATCAAGATACACTCAATAGATGCACACTGCACTGCATCTTCACATCTGGATATGATAGGCTCCACTACACAGTTACTATATATCCCCTTAAATGAAAAGCCATGAAACAAAATCAACAATGGAAAGAAAACTAAGAAACTTACAATATGAAGTTAAACAATATGCTACTGAATGACAAAATGTCACTGAAGAAAAAAATCGAAAACCTTTTTGAAGAAAATGATGCTACTCTATGACCCATGAGTCAATGAAGAATTTAATAAGAAAATAAGCTATTTTGAAGGAATAAAAATAAAACAAAAATATCAAAACCCATGAGATGTAGCAAAAATAGAAATTGAAAGGGTTACTGATCTTGTATTTTGCATGAATGTTGCCTAACTTCAGAGAGAACATGTGCTATTTGTCCTTTTAGGATTGACTTGTTTCACTAGGCATGATGGTCTCTAGTTAAGCTGCTGCCTGGATCACTGTCATCTCAAATGAGTGCCGGTCCAGGAACCATTAGCTCCACATCTGATTTAGCTTCCCTATTAATACAACGGTCCAAGTTCTTAGGTTCCTGGCTCCCATGTGAGAGACCCAGATGGAGTTCCACCGTCCTGGTTTTCAGCAGGCCCAACTCTGGCCTCTGCAACCTTTGGGTAGTAGACCAGGGGATGGAAGATCTCTTCCTCTCTCCCTCTACCGCCCCCCCAGAATCCTGTCTTTCAAACAAATTAATAAAATTTTAAACAAACAAAAAAGCTAATTATTTTAATGCTTCAAGGTTTTCACATGTAAAAAAATATAGAGTGAAAAGCATTAGGACATGTCCTACCCTAGTCTCGATCTTGCCCAAGGTCCCACACTCCTTGCTCATTCCTTTCTTATTTTCTTCTTTTTTACAATGACAGACTTTTAGTATATCTTACAGCCACAAACTGAACCCTCCACTAAACAAATACTTTAGCAAGTGGTAAGAAGACACTACTCCTCAACAGAATAGACAAGGGGTTAAAGGAAGTAATAGAACGTTTGAAGATGATTTTTATGCTTTTAAATACAAAGAATTTCTATCACACACATTTTAAAAAATTATTTATATAGGAATTTGCTTATTATAGAGTACAAATGTCATACCTGACCTTCCATGAAAAAAGAAAACCAGGCAAAATACATGGAATGGGTAACAGACACTGGAATATAGGTAACTCACATTGCAATCCCTGAGTTAAGGGATGCAAATGAATGCTTTCCTACAATTATCCTGGTTTTCTGCCTAAGGTCATTTTAAGACCACAAACAGGGATGAAGCAATCCAAATGTAATTGAGTGGACTCGTTGCTACGAAAGAAAACTCAGAGACTGAGGAGGATGAAGCGGATAGAAACGTGTAGCAGAGCTCCAGGAGGCTTTTGCTGTGTATAGCACTGACCAAGCAGAGAGTGAAATTCCACCTGCTAGGCAAAGAATGATCTAGGAGCAAAAGCAGAACAATTTTTGAAGCTCAGGAGGGTTGGGAATAGTCAGGCTTTGATTACCCAACTTAGCAAGTTTACAGTGATTACTTAGGATCTTCAAGGGAGCATCACAAAGAAATCATTATTGAACAATAGTAATAGGTCTTAACAACAGGATCAGAGGCCAGTGTGGTAGCAACGCAAGTGAAGTTGTCACCTGCAGCACACGTAACCCCTATAGGCATTGGTTTGTATTCTGGCTGTTATACTTCTGTACCAGAAAAACAGAAAACACCCTACCCCTAAGCCCCTGCGCCCCTGCACACACATGGTAGACCTGGAACAAACTTCTGATTCATTGGTCTGGTGTGATGGCCTAGTGGCCAAATTCTTGCCTTGCGAGCAACAGGATCCCATATGAGCACCAGTTTGCATTTTCGTGCTCTATTCTCCATCCAAATCCCTGGTTTGGGAAAGCAGTAGAGGACAGCCCAAAGCGTTAAGATACTACTGCGAGATACCTATGTCCCATATTACTGTGCCAGTTCAAATCTCAGCTGTTCCACTTCCAATCCAGCTCCCTGCTAATGTGCCTAGGAAGCAGCAGATTATGGCTAAAGCACTTCAGTCCCTACCATACACATGATCTGCCCTAGATCCGTTTGGTTCCTGAGAGTGAACCAGCAGATGGTGGATATCTCCGTTTCCCTCTTTCCCCTGCCTGCCTGTCACTCTGCCTTTTATTGGCATAACAAGTATTATTTTTTGCAACCCTTTATGCTTCTAAATACTACAAATTAACACTTGGAAATCAAATTTTAATAGCAGATTAATCTACAATAAAATATTTAAATCATAGTGTTTAGGGATAAATTTGGCAAAATATGACAAGACTTATAAACTGAAACCTGCAAACATGACTTAAAAATAAAGATTTAACTAAACAGAAGGAAATACCATTTTCATAAGTCAGAAGATGTGATATACTGACATGCTAAAATTTTCCCAAATTAAGCTATAGATTATTATAGTCAAAATATTGGTATATATTTGGTAGGAATTTACAAGCCAATTAAAAAGCAAAATATTTAAAGTAATCAAAACCATTTTGATAAAAAGAAGCAAAGGAGGAATTTCACACTCTTATTTCCAGTCTTCTCATAAAGCCAGCAGCTAAGAGTGTTGACTATCGGAATCTATATAAATAAAAGAAGCAGAGTACACAGAACCAGGCTCCAGCACATGGTCAATCTATTTGCAACAAAGATAAGCAATTAAGTTAATGATAAAATGATAGGCTTCTTAGCAAATAGTGCTGGAACAACTGGTTATTAGATTAGGGAAAATGTCTTTTTATTGTTAACTCATGTCATGCACAAAAATTATTTGAATAATTATGTGAAACTGTCAAAAAAGCTAAAAGAGTAATATTTCCAGGAGAAAGACTAGGAGGAAATTTTCACACATAGAACAAGTTAGGATTTTTTATGAAAATACCAAAGAACACAAAATAAACTTATAAACAAATATAACAAACCTAGACAACGAAATTTTATAAAATTAAAACCTTGTGTCGTTCTAAGATTAAGATTAAAAAGATGGAAAAGTAAGCCACAGACCAGTAGAAAATATTTGAAATATACATCTAAACACATTTGGCCACACATTAGTATTTTGAATACATAAAATGCCTTTTATACTACTCAGCAGTAAGAATATGATTAGTACCATCCAGGAAAAAAGAATAAAATATGTTAGCACTTCAGCAAGACGATACATGGATGACCAATAAGTACATGATAAGGTGCTTATCATCGCTGCAATCTTAGAAAGACAAAATTTTAAAATGCAGAAATAGTAACACAAAGCAGGGTCATAATCTGCATGTCAATCTTCACGTTTTTGTTGTAAGAATTAGCAAGGAGTGCAAAGAAGCACACTAAACTTAGGAAAATACATAGACAGTGTATCACATAAACATTCCATGGGGCAACAGGATGAAGTCAGCTGGAATCACGGCCCAGGAGACCTAGCACATGGCCAGAAAGCCCGTTACGTGTCTGTGGCAATCAAAGACTTCTAACTCCCACCAAGTTAACAATTATGCTGAATTTCAAGGTCATTATGTTCTTGATTTGGTTTATGATTTAACATTCTAGGCAAGCAAACCTGAACAATGTCATCTAATTTTTGCCTGCTTTTTGGGTCATATAGAGGATGAATTCTTATTTTTCTTGCTTCTTTTTGCTTGATATTATGTTTCAGACTAATTCAGAATGTTCCTTAGACTTACAGTTTGTACATTTTAGTGCAGTACAATATTCTACTGCATAATGAATCACAACTAACTTATAGATACTACTGTGGATCCATAATAAAGTTATTGCCAGTTCATGACTGTCATATTTTCATATATGCATACTGCTATTATCTGCAAGTGATTTTCTTTATAGAATATTTCTAGGAAGGAATTGCTGAAGACTAGAAAAAGCATATCTTTAATATCATATCAAAATACTTTCCTGAATGACCTGACTGTACTAAAGTACATTCCCAATGTCATTGTGCGGTGTTCCAGTGTCTCCACAAACCCCGTGACACTTTATACCATCAGACTCAAATCTTAACCATTTTAGCTGCTCCTCCAAGATGACCTCTGCCTGACTTCCACTTTAACTTCCCTCATGATGAATTACCTAGACTCTCCTTTGGAATGTTCAAAAACCATATAAATGTCCTCTAAGGGGGAACATATTTTTTTAGGGGAAACATATTATTTTGGGGGGAAGCATATTTAATCTGCCGACATTTTTATTAAGATTCCGGTCTTTTCCCATTGGTTATTTTCGTGATGGGAATCTGGTTTGCTTTTTTATTTTCCTTTTTGCCTTTTTCAGAACTGAAAAATATATCAAGTAATAAAAACATAAGCAAACCTGCTTTGTTCTGCATGGTCTTTTCGTTGACTGATGTACCTTGAACTACTTAGTCACAAAAACAAAGGTTATTTCCAATGTGACGGATCACAAGCAATGGCGCAATGCACAGTTTTGTACAAGCACACACAGAAGAGACAGGTATGGGATGTTTTTGGTAATACCCAAAATGACTTTCTTTCCTCCACCAGGACCAAGATAAGAACAATAATGGATGAAAGAAAGGAAAAGTAGAAGTAAGTCTGTTTTTTATTCCATCTTATTTTGGAAAAAGTTGCAAACAAATAGAATAAAATAAGAGAGCTAGGAATACAAAGACATCTGGAATCAAAACAAATAAGTATAACCTCTTGCAGTATTTGTTTCATATTTGCCTTTTTTTTTTAAACCATTAAGCATTTCCTGACTGTATCTCCTATAACTTCATGAGTTTCTCAAAAAGTTTATGGAATAAAACAATAAAAAAAGTTCATGGAAAAAATAGAATTAAAGATACATTTATTTTGGTGTAATAATTTTTATAATTATGCATTTTATGATGTATATCTTCCATTAAATTTTTGAATTACCCTCAAAAGGGGTTTTTCCTACAGACCTTAAACATATCACTATCCATGAGAAAATCAAATGGCTATTCCTTAAAGGCATCTAAATCTAGACCATTATCTGTGAAGCAGTCTTTTCAATTCTTCATGAAGTAGGTACGGCGGTGATGCAAAGACTGATACTCAAAGGGGGCTCTCACCACCCTGTTTCTTATTCCTCACCACAATCTGAGTTCATAGGAGGTCTGAAGTTGTTACGATTCAAGTTTATACTCTTTTAAAAATGTATATTAACAACAGTACTTATTCATGAACTAAAATACGGCATTTCAGTACAGCTACACAATGTGTATTGATGAAATCAGGGTAAGCAACAGTTCTCCTTTATACACTTTGGTTTATGATTAGAACCTTGGAGTTCTTTTCTTCTAGTTTTCATAAAATAAGTACCAGATTATTATGAACTGTAGTCACTCCATTATGCTGTGTAACACTAAGAACTGATTCTTTTGCTCTGACTTGGCACCCATTAACTAAACTCCACTTCTCCCATATTCCAATTTTTATTCCAATTTGTGTTTTTCCCAAGAAGCAAAGAATATCAGCATAAAAGCGCACGCATGGTAAAAACTGTGGACAGTACAAGGAAACAAAAATAACAGAGGAAAATGTTATCTACTATAAATCCATTCCTTTGTCTTTTTCAGAATGACAGAGATATGATATGGATACAAATAAGCAAGTATTCATAGAACAAATAATGCTCAAGCTAACTCTGGTTCTCACTGACTTTGTTTTGCCTTCTCTGGCATGTGGAGACATTAGGAAGTTTGGTTTCCAACCTAGACTTAGCAACATTTCAGCCCTATAATTTGGAACTTGGAACCTTGCCTACATGTTAGAATGTATTGGTAGTAAATTCCACATGACAAGACCAAAGCCAGGTCCTGTCCTATTATGCTTCACAACTCTGCCCTAGTCCTAATCATTTTTTCCTACAGATAGAAGCTATAGATGAGCCTTACTGACAGCCTGTTTCCCTCAGAGCCATCACAGAGCTCAGTGACTTCTCACAAGCAAGGGAAACAGTTGCTTTATAAGAAGACTGTGTTTAGGAACTGAAGTTAGAGCTTGTTGCATAAGTAACTTCCAAATCACTCAAAGTCAGGCAGCCAGTGAATTTCAGGACATGCACAGCAGATGGTGTTCCAAGGGTTCAACACTCTCTCTCTGGCAAGCAAGAGGATTTGTCAGCCAGCTAGATTACAGCCAGGGCTTCTAAGGGTTACTCTAGACTTTGTGGATAAGGAAAGCACCACTTCCCTTTGTGTCTCACCCTGGCCCCTGCACTCCTGCTGTCTAAAGACCACCTGTTCCTCCTTGGGTGCCTGTCCTGAGCAACTGGCAGGAGACTGGACACCAGGAGAGAAAGCACTCATTGCAAGGTCTCCTGCACACCTACAGTCCTCCCAGTTCCAGGACTGCTTTTTGCCTTTTCCTTAAAGCAAAGCTGCAAACACAGACGGAGTGAAAAATAAGGCATGTCTCTGAAGCACAACCCCTTTGTTGTGCCAGAATCCCCGGGGTGGGATCTGGTGGAAAACTAGGCATAGCAGCCCACTGCTGCCCTTACTCACTGTTTCCCAAAATCCTGATTCCCAATTACTCATATCTGGTTTCTTCCAGAACATTGATTCTTGCTCAAATTTTAATGTTTAGTAGTGATAATTGCAGCAAAAATGACCGTGATGGCAGCTTTTAAAGTTTGGGCTGGTCCTGAAAGTGTTTAATAGAGCTCCATTTCTAGAGTTAGAGAGATGAATATAAATCAAGGTCAAGATAATATTAAGAGATTATTAGTTACTTTTAATTCACAATACAACTTGATTGTACCAAAAGATACATAAAAATCCATCAAAATTAAAAGATTTTGTTTGGGTTTAAAAAAAAAGCTTTTGAATACAAGGACTGAAAATTACGGAAAAATTTTGCATGAATTTCAAAACCTATATGTAATTCCCTGACCAACGTTTTATCTACTTTATGACTGTATGAAAGTATATTTTATAATCACTTTTAGTTTCACTTTTGGTGGAGCAGCTAATAAGTTTCACGAGGCATTCAATAGTTTATTACGAAACAGCCTTCAGCGTAGATGGCTTCGTCCAACTAGAGGCTAACTTGAGAGAGGTGAGGCTAACCTGTAATGTTTGATAGGTTAAGTGTACTAAGCACATTTTTGACGTACCATATTTTCAACTCAAGATGGGTTTCTCAGTATATAACCCCACAGTAAGTCAAAAGCATCTACAGTTGTAAACAATTAATTCTAAACAAATCAACTAATTTGGCTTTCCCACCTTCATTTCTCTGTCAATGGGATTCATGATATGGACAGGAGGAATACAGAAGAAAACTGAGTGCATAATCCTATTTAAAGCTGAGTTTATAATGCTAGCTCATTTTCTTTGCAAAACTCTCAGATTCTTCAAGAGCCCCTCTGTTCTTTCCCTAAGCAGGCATCAAGACACTGGGAGGAGAAATCATGTGAGCCTTATAGGTTTCCTGCATGCATGAGGAGCTCAGGATTAGTGAGTCCTCAGACCCTCAAAGACAAGGTCCTAGTCCCCTGCTTACAGCTGCATGTTGGTACCTACAGCTGGAGAGTCCTGTCTTTGTGTGATCTTGGATTAAACCCTTGGCAGCATGCCAATTACGTCAGCCTATACTACTGATAAGACTCAACTCTCTGTAGTATCTTCCCTTCCCTATGGTGGGACCCCACAACAGGTGCATGGCCCTGCCTCAGGGTCCATACTGTGGAGGTTGAGAAGCTAAAGCCCAGAAACTTCTTCTACCCACCTACACAAAACACCCTAGGTGAATACTGTGGCAGTTCCAAGTGGGATGCTGATCCACAATTTTCCAAATGGGCATAGGCAATAACTGTCTGTATTTCCCTCCATGAAATCTGACATCTGAGAAGATTCTTCCCAGTGTGAAGGTTGAACAAATTCAACCATTTTCCTTCTTCTTACTCCAACACTCTGCTTCCTATTTCTCTTCCTATAATTAATCAGGCCAAAAAGTGGGTGGGCATTTGTCCTTTTACTTCAGCTACATTCTGATACTCCACAGCATGGTCCATGTTTAAAGGGGTCCGTGCTCACCCCTAGTCTACCATACTCTAAAAGAAGGAATAAAAATTGTTAAATCTTTTTTTATTATTGGAAAACCAGATACACAGAGAGAAGAAAAGATAGAGTGAAAGATCTTCCACCCACTGGTTCATTCCCCAAGTGGCCACAATGGCCAGAGCTGAGCAGATCTAAAGCCAGAAGCCAGGAGCTTCTTCTAGGTCTCCCACGTAGGTGCAGGGTCCCAAGGCTGTAGACCTTCCCAGGCAACAAGCAGGGAGCTAGATGGGAAGTGGAGCAAGCAAAACATTAACCAACACCCATATGGGGATCCCAGTGGTGGCACCAGGCTAGGTCAGACTGCTTCTCGCCTCCCTAATTGACACCAGCTCTTGAGCAAGGGAGGGAGCTGGCTCTTTTTGCCCCCAAATTTTCTTGCCAATGAACTTATCCTCTGAAGAGTGGCCATGGAGTGGCAGTCAGTTTTATCTTGCAGGAACTGAACTACCAACTTATGTGAAAGATGGAATTGAGCCAAAGCACTCCATTATAAAATTAATATCACTGATTTTAGCAGGCCTATGATATTCCATTTGCGTTTATGTCACACAGACACATCAGCTGCACCCGCTTCATTTTCTTGCCATTTTAATCATTGCATGCATGTTATACTTTTATATAAAATCATTGGAATGGGTCAGAATCACCCCCCATCAGTGCTATTTTTCTCACAATTAGCCTAGCTAGCTTTGGTTTCCCAGAATTAAAATACTCATAAACCACAGAGAGCTAATTGCTTTATTTCCATTCTCCAGGCAACTGATTGATATTCTATCACTTCTGCCAATTAGTAGCTTGGATAACTTATCTCTAAATCACTGCTCAAATAATAACATTTATTAAAAGAGATGTTTATGTGCTTTTTGTTTATTCATTATAACGTATGGTAAAAATCGACTAAAAAAGGAATTGTTTCACTTTTCTCCGTTTTTGTTTTATATCACTTCTTGGCCTTTTGGCTAGGATCAAGTATAGAATTCATTTTAGGCAGCATAGATATATTTGCAGAAGCCAAATACACAGGTTAATATCACTGACATCATAAAATGGGGCAGTCCTTGTAAGTTAAAATGGTAGGTCATCAATTGCAGTGACAGAGTCAGTTATCAGACGCTATGGTGTTTAAACACCAAGTCTGAAGTGTGGTCCTCTTCCGAAAGCGGTGAAAGAAGCAGCTTCAGGGCTGCCACCGATGAGGATCTTTCTTGGGGGCTGGGCTGTGGTAGGTTGTCATATGTGAGCTCTGGTGTCATGTGCTGGAGTGAGAGCAGGAAGGACCATCTATTGGGGAGCTCAGGAGAGCACCATCTAGCTATCTGGCAGGCCTTGCCTTGCAGTCTGCAAGCACGGACCACTAGGGAGGGACATGGGTCACTAGCAGTGCAACTCCTCACCCATGAACAAGGCTGAGGGCTCCAAGGGCTTGATTCTCTTTGTTAGGGTAGCTCTCATATTGGCTGTCTTAATGAAGCGGGTGGGAAAGGACTAGGCCAGAAGTGTGAACGCTATGCAGTGTTCCTTTCTCTGAACTCTGTAGGTTAGCAGTTAGGAATCACACAGGTTTGATATTGATTCCAATGTTGTTACTGACTAACTTGGTGACCTCTGTTCATGGTCTTCCTCCCTGAGCCTCAATTTACTTGTATAAAAAACTACAACAACAGCATAAATCCTTGAAGGATGCCTTGGAGAATAAACAGAAAGGGGCTGGCCCCCATGGCATAGTGGGCTAGGCTTCTGCATTTGGCACTGGCAATCCTTATGAGCACTGGTTGTGTTACTGATGCTCCACTTCTGAACCAGCTCTCTGCTTATGGCAGCAGAGGATGGCTCAAGTTCTTGGGCCCCTGGACCTGCACAGGACACCCTGAGCTGATTCCTAGCTCCTGGCTTTGAATGGGTTTACCCTCCACCATTGTAGTCATTTAAGCAGTGAAATAGCAGATGGAAGATCTTTCTCCCTGTCTCTTTCCCTCTGTAACTCTCCCTTTCAGGTGAAAATAAATTTTAAAAAACAAAGTACACAGAGAAAGTACCATGCACACTGCAGGATAGGCTGCAAGGACTCGGACAGGGCCACCTGTGCTCGTGTCCTGATGCGCCCTGCCTTGGACCCAGCACCCTGACCAGACAGACACACATTTCCCATCTGGTCCAGATGACCTCATGGGACTTCTAGTCTCCCTGTTAAACATTTTTACCTTTTCCCCTACACACTTCTCTGTGAGCCCTGCCCTAGAGCAAAAGTATGCAAATTTACTAAAGCCACACAGCACATCTGGGGGCCAGGATCTGCCTAGCACTGGGATAAACCTGGTGGTGAATACAGCAGATGGGGTCCCTACTCTTTTGGTATTCACAGCCCAACAAGAAAGAAAACAGTGGATCCACATAATGATGGAGTCAGGAAATACTGGCTGTTGTAGGAACACAGAGCAGGACTACCCAGCCTACTGGGCGGCGGGGTGGGGAGTCAAGAGAAATTAGCTTTGCTTTCTTCTATAGCAAAGTACACCTAATTCTAGTCGGTCCTCTGCAAAGCACAGGTTAATATAATCACATTTTATGTGCAGTCAGCAACGCTCTCTATGACACAAAACACAGGCATTATGACTGTGTGTGAAGAATAAAGCATTATTTCTCAGGTGAGGGAAAAATGTGTTTCCTATTTTATAGCTCAAACCAGAGTTCTTCTCACATAAATAGACTGAGTGACCTTGTGATTTATAATACATACTTTTTAAAATATGTAGCCTTTCAATCTACCATTTCCATTAATGATATGCAATAGGGACCTTTTTGTTCCAAACGGATGTCAATGTTCCCGCACCGTCTTCTAAATAATGAGCCCATCTCTCCCCATCTTCCCCATTCACTGTGCTATCATTCTCACACACAAAATTTCCACTTATTAATGAGTTTATTTTTGTCTTTATCTTGATAAACCCATTAATGCTATATTTTTCTTAGGGTTTTTCTTTCTTTTTTTTTTAAGACATAAGGAGACAGAAGAAGAAAGCTTTGATCCTCAATATCCACAATAATCAGGACTGGGCTAGACCGAAACCAGGCATGAGGATCCTCCATGGGGTAGAAGGGACCCGAATCTTTGAGGAATCACCTGCTGCTCCCCAGGACATGTATTAGCAGGAAGTTCTAATGAAGAGCTGTCAGGACTCCAATCCACAGACTCCAGTGACAGATGTGGGCATCCCAAGAAACGTCTCCAGAACTGTATCTGAGTCCAATTCCTATGTCACATTTTCTAATTGCCGCTACTCTATAACGTGCTTCAATACACGAAAGGGCATATTCCCTTTTGTTCTTTAAGTTTTTCTGGAATATTCTTTGAAGTCCATAATATTAAATACCTTTCCAAAAAATAAACTAAGGTTTATTACTTTATCTATTCCTCATGATTATAAAAGTATAATTTATGCCATATTCTTGGATTATCATTATCTGTTATTTTCATCACTATTTTGAAATTTTGTGCTTTAGATTCTGACTATGTACAAAAAAAATGGGATAGTGAAAATACTGTTTGTTCGGTAATCTGAGGACCAAAACTTGAGATTAGGCCTCTCTTCTTTATTTGGAAAACGAGATAATAACAATCTGTCCCACAGCATATTATTACAAGATTCTACAATACAAAGCATCTGAAAATTTCAGTTCCTGGGGCCCTCTGCTGAAATACTGAAAGCTGGGATGTGAAAAATGCACTGTGATATTTGAAATGTTACATAGTACTCAGCATCACTTTAGCAGACATTGGCTGAAATAATTCACAATGGAATAAAACTTTTTCTGGGGATGAAAAATCTCTATGTATTATGGTTTACAGGCAGTGGAGTTTGTGAGTACCTCATCTTATACAAGGATTCTACTTTCAAAATGTTTAGGTAAAAGAGTCCATGTCCAGAGGGTGGAAGACAAAATGCTTGAGCTATTGAGCTACATCATGAGAAACAAAATTAATTCATTTAAAATAATTTTTTTTAAAAGATCCCAGGTCCAAATCTTTGGATTTTAGCTACAGTGACATATGAAATTCCCATTTGAAACAGTACTCCTGATAAGAGGTGGTTCTCTCTGGCGTATCCTATGAGATGAATACAAACCTAGGGCAGAATGAACCAGGGAGTGGTCTGTGAATCTGCCTCTGAAATCCCTCAGGCAGCCAACTGATTTAGAGAGGAGGATTTCTTTAACTTTCAGCGTAAGGGGTTCAAAGCTCACAGTCCTGCAACACCACTGGTCTGGCCTCTGGGAAGGGCATGGATGCTGTCCTGTGATGCTCACAGTGTGTGCAGGAGCAAGCAGTTCCATCCTCAACAGTAAGCAGAGAGGTCCACCTGACTACAGATAATGCACTCTGAAGAACTTCCAGGGGTCACCCCAAAACAAACTCCTAAAAGCCTGACTCCAAAGACCTAACGACCATGCCTCCCTCTTTGCCCCATTTCTATGGGCTCCAAAGCACCTCACAACACCACCACCCTGGAGACAAAATTTCCAATCATAATGGAACCACGAGGGCCACCTAAATCATAGCCAAACCACAGCAATTACTTTATTAAATGACTATGAGGAAATCAATTGTTTTGGTCTATAAATAACTGCCTTGTACAGTAATGTGTTTGTCACATTGCATTTGCTACCACTCAACTAGAGGAAAAGGAAAATGTAAAAGTGTGAAAAATAAGTCTATAAATATCTCCAAAGAGACTACTGCAAATTTAATTAACTGAGCAATTGAGTCTGAATTCTTTAGATTTGGATCTGAAATATGAGGCATGCCTTCAGAGCATTGTTCTTGTCAGAACAGGGCAGACAAAGGGAGTGGGGCAGTAAAACAAAGCAAAACAAAAGCTCCAATAAACTGCAGCTCAATCATGTTTTATCGTTTAAAAGGGATTAAAAGAAGAAGCTATTGTGTCCCTCACAATCAATATGGGATGCTAGCAAACTGCACCACTGTGGATCTAGGTAATCCCAAAGTCCTCAGTTAAAAACAAACAAACAAATAAACAAAACCTCCACTACATTAAAAGACCATGTGATCCTTGCTGAATGGAAAGCACAAATTCTGTGGGAATACTATGGTTTCTAAGACATGACCCCCCCGCCACCGACAGTTCGGACACAACTGAAAGATAGAGATGGGTCTGCGAACCCCAGGCAGGCACGGCGAGTCCTTGTGGTAGACGCACAGATTCGAAGAACAGAGCAGGTAAAGGAGAGAATCTGTCATCACCAACAGGCCACATAACAAGAGTGTCAGGGACACCGAGTTGAAGGGGCAGCCTCCTACAGGTCTTGGCTCCATACAGAAGCATGTGGATCATCAGTAGCACATCAGGCCCCGTTGGTTTTCAGCTGGTGAGAGCCAGTTGGGGGTAGCCCAACCTTCCCTTCTGCTTTAAGTATCAGGCTGGGTACATGCACTAAGATTGGGTCTGCAGGCTCAACATCTTTTTCTCCCCTCCCTGCACTCATCTTCATCACTGCAGTGAATTACTTGAAGCCTATGATCAGCAGAGAGAAAAGTCTTGCCATTTTTGAGTCAAAGTCCAATCAACCTGGCAAAGGCTTTGGCTCTGAGGGGGTTGTGGCAGCAGAGGAACGTGTGCGGAGAGAGGATCACTTGGCAAACCAGGAGGCAAAGGACTTAGGGACCAGACCAAACTTCGGCTTCCAGAACAATCTTCTGGCAAGAACCGTTGAGGAATCCCATTTGAAAAATCTTCCCAGGGCACACCCCAATGATATAATGTCTTCCTACATGGCTCTATCTTCTGATGGTTCCGTCATCTTCCACTTATGCCATTCTGAGGATGTGTTTACAGAGAGAACTTAGGGGAACACCCAAACTGGTATCCAAACCAAAGCCCTCCATCTTAGCTCCTACCTCCCTTTAGGTTCCCTTCTTTCTCTGCATTGCTCCTTCTCATTCTTTCTTACTCCCCTTCTACCTTCCTTTTCATTCTTTCTTACTCTGATGCCCACAAATCCATTCTCCTTCTCTCTCTGCTACTCTTAATCCTCTAACATGTTCAACAGACATATTGCATAGTGCCTATAGTTGGTAAACAGTAGGAAGCTCGGGCCCAGCATGACAGACTAGTGGTTGAATCCTTGCCTTGCATCTGCCAGGATCTCATATGAGTGTCAGTTCATATCTCAGCTGCTCTACTTACCACCCAGCTCCTTGTTGTGGCCTGGAAAAGCAGTAGAAGATGGCCCAAGGGAGATCTGCAGGAAACTCCTGGCTCCTGCCTTCAAACAGGTTCAGCTGGCCATGTTGCTCAGCAGAGTCCAAGTAAGTCTCCTTAGAGGTACAGGTGTCAGAGTCTCCCAGCCACATGACTATGGCTGGAATAAAGTTAGGCTTATTTGCCAGGTCAGGCTTCCTGCTGGGGATCCTAGCTCCCTGTTCACTGCTGCCAAGTGGTGGAAAAATCCTGGGCTTTGTCCAAGCCTGAGGTCCAAGCCTGGGCCTAGTGACTGCCCAGTGATGAGCTCTGAAATTACTGCCTAAGAACATCCATGGATAATGATATAGTACGTGTAGGTGAGGAATGAATCCTGAGGAACACTTAACGACAGGGCCACAGTACTTGCAGTTAATCGAAGGGACTGAGACGTGGTTTGGAGGGGAGAGACTAGAAGATATGTATGGGTGAGACTCACACACCAGCACATGGTAATTCGGAGTTGCGCTTGTTAGCATGGAACATTGTTGACCACCACATGCTAGTGCACGTGAAACCTAGGGCTGGTGACCTGTAGAGCAGGACTAAATCACAGCATCTGACTGAATGTTGGAACAGGGGACAGGTCATATTAGGTAGGGCCATGACACTAACCAGCACATGAGAAAACTAGGTCCAGGGGTAGATTCTGTGGGGATTTGTGGGTCAAACCCTGTGGAATTACAAGTCCCACTGGTTAGCACAAGAGTTTTGGTGGTGATGGGCTGAGCTAGGTGTGAACATGGAACCTGCCAACACTCATGGGTACAGGGACTGAGAATAGCCTGGGCAGGTTAAGGCTGCAGAACCCACATGTGCATCCTAAAACATGGTGTGGGGTAGGCCAGATCGCAACATTCACCAGCTCATACTGGGCTAAGATAGAAGAGCAGGCTGTGCCAGGCAAGGGCCTAGCACCTGCTGTCATGCGTGAGATCCGGGTCTTGGAGTGGGCCGAGTGGGAAAATAAATAAATAAGTAAATAAATAAATAAATAAATAAATATTTTTTTAAAAAACTAGGAAACTCTTAACATACTAGGTTTAAATCAACTTTTAAATATAAATTTTGCCATGGTCTCATGCTAGGATGGGAGGATTTTCAGGAAATTAAACATCAGCGACGGTGCGATGGCGTAGTGAGCTGATCCTGTGTCGGAGGCACTGGCATCCCATATGAGCACCAGTTCAAGTGCCTGCTGCTCCACTTCCAGTGCAGTTCCCTGCTATTGGCCTGTGAAAGCAGTGGAGGATGGCCCAAGTGCTTGGGTCCTGGTACCCACGTTGGAGACCCAGAAGAAGCTCCTGGTTTCTGGGTTTAGATCAGCCCAGATCTACTTGTTGCAGTCATTTAGAGAGGGGTCCAGCGCATGGAAGATCTGTCTCTCCCTTTCTCATTATAAATCTTGTAAGTACAAATAAATATATATACATATTTTTACAAATAAATATTTTAACAAAAAAAAGAAACTACACAAAGTAATATGAAATAGGCAGCTCTGCTTGATGCTACAAACTGTTTTTGCTCCATCAAGGATGAAGGAGAGCCACAAACTTGATTAGAGAACTTCACACAAACTGACCCAATGTGAGATCATGTCTGGGGCACTCTGAAAGTTGAGCTGAACATTGAACACAGCTAAACAACTTAAGGTTTGAAAAAGGAACAATTTGCAGCAAGCCTGAGAATGGCCCCTATCTTCATTCCACATTTGCTCTGCTCTGATGCCCGGATCTGTACATCTAAGGCATCATGAAGAAACGGATATGTCCACTGTTATATCCCAGCTACATGCACAATGCGAGGCACATATTGCAAGCTCAGGAAACCCTTTGGAAATGAATGGTCCTACAACTTCCTGCTTCAGCAGCATGGTCCTGGCAATTTGTCTGCTTCTCCCTGTTAAACAGACATGCAGTTAATCCCTGTCCATTCCCAGAACATGAGGATAACATGAAGAGAGTGCTTTTCAGATCCTGAAGAACTACGGATCCAAGGTAAATTATTATGCAGGCAGCTCATGAAGTCATAATGTTGATCTTGACACCAGAATTAACTCTGGTGGTTGACGGGTGAGTTCAGAAGAAAGTACTCTGCATATTGTACAGTGGAAACAAAATGAAACAGTGAGACGTTTCCAAGTAGAACATGAACACTGAAGCTATATACTTCCAGATGAAATATACTTCATTATCATAGGCCACACATAAAATAAATAGGGCAGAAATACAGCTATCTGTCCCCATAAAGAACAAGGAGGAAATTTGGGGAACAATTCCTGAGTAACTTTAAATGCCTTTTCTATCTTTTTACTGCAGAGCCAAGAAGGGCAGAAAATTATGACAAACTAATTATTATGATGGATGGGGAGCTGGTCCCTTGCGTTTGCAACACTGCTGGAGCCAAGAGCAGCTCCACGGCTCACATACTTCAATAGGCTAGACACTCCTGATGATAATGGGCAATACAGATTAACAACATTATGTTAAAACGGGATAATTATTCTGGTACATTTCCTAGTTCTTTCCCATCAACCTGGCCCTGCTTCATGCTTTTTCTACTCTTGGTTTCCAAGGCACTATCTCTGTCTCTCAGGCAGGCTCTTCCCACCTCCTCAAAGGTGAGGGTGTGCTTGCTTTGCCTGTGGTTTCCAACAGCAGGGGTCTGGGGAACTGCTGAAACCACTGGTCACTGGAGGGAGACAAAACAAACAAGCTCTGCAAACACTAATTCTGCTTTTCTTTTTTTTTTTTTAAGTGTGTCTGTGTGTGTGTTTTAGCATAATAACAATGTACTCAAATTGCTGCAATGGTGAGGAGTTTAGAATTTAAAAGTGGGCATTTTCTAAAACTTCAGCAGGAGGCAAATTCCAGACAGCATCACATTAGTGAGTAGCCATCAGCAACGCAAAGGAATAAATTCATTCATGCTTGCATGCATTTGTTCATGCAGTCATAACCAGGAGCTGTTGAATGTCTACCTCAGGCCAGCACTGAGCTGGACTCTGCTGATACCAAAGGGAACAATAATGATATAGGCCATACTATTCCTAGGTGGAAGGTTGTCCAAAACTCATGAAGGACTTTAAGCTCTAAAGTCTTGAGCTTAAGAGAGTGACAGCTTAATTCTGTCATGATGTTTAGTAGGTGGGCCTAGTGATAGATACTTAGACACATGCTCTCAAATGGTAACTCTCCCAAGAAAAGGTTGTTGCAAAAGCCAAGATGGAGTAACCACTGTCTGCTTCCTGGCTCACCATGTGATTGTCTCCTCCATACACGCTCTGACATCACCATCTACCATGCTCACCAGATGCAAAACCACTGGGGCCTGCCTGAACTTCAGGACAAGCACTGATGGAAGACACCTCTGAGAAGGGGAAGGATCAGTTGTGACTGAAAGAGCCAAACAAGGCAAATCTTAAGCAGAAGACCTAACCAGGCAAAAGGATAGCATGTACAAGTCATAATGACAGAGGTGCAACTGAAGACAGGAAAATCAATGTGTCTGGTGTAGGGTGACTGACAGGGAAGAGGAGCTAATTGTGGATGCAGAGATATACAGGGATCCTTTGAGACAGGACCTTATGGGCCTTTACAGGAGCAGGTATGGCTCCAATTCTTAGAAGACGAGAACATAAAGTAGAGTTTTCAGCATAGGCATGATGGAACGTGCTTTTTCTCTCAGATTTGGAGAATAATCAGAGTTTGTGCAGCAGAACTGGGGAGTTACTAGAGGGAAAGATGCACAATTAAGAGATGGTGGAGCTGGTTTTAGTACAAATGGAGGGAGGGGGTGATTAAAGGATACATTTGGAAATGGGGTTGACAGGTTTTGTGAGGAGCTGGACAAGGATTAGGGGTCATCAAGAGACAATGATCATGGGTAACCTGGAGGCTACTAACTGGAGTGGCTTGGAAGTTGGCAGAACCTTATAATGAGTGTGCCTGGGAACAGACTTAAGGAGAACAAAATCAAGTTCCAGGGTGGAAATCTCTCCTTGCCTTGGGAGTCACAGAAACTGTTCAGTGCTCAGATAGTCAGTACTGGGTTCCAACAGCCCAAGGCCACTCGCATGCCACAGGAGTTGTGGCCTGGAAAGCTACTTGGAAATGTAGTTCGTTGACTGTTCCTAGGAGAACATTACATTCTGAGTGGTGAGGTCACCCACTAGTGACACACAAAGCCATATTTTACAGTTATGTTACCCAGAAGGACACACTAACAAACGGGGTGGTTTTAGGCCAACAGCCCAGCAACAACATGCAAAGCAAATGCAAACTCTTAGACCATATTTTTTACTACAAAAACTGGATTAGTAGCACTTTCTAAAACTCATGCCTCAACACCTCAATGTATAAATCACAGTGTATTTCAAGGACAAGTTTCTAAAAGCTTAGCAAGCACATCGATTACCTGAGTATTTCATAACATTGTAGCCTCTGCTTCCACAGTTCTGGCTTAGATTCTGCATTTCCTATGCGCTCCACAAGAAAGGTGAATCTGCCTCCACTGATGACACCTAGAACGGCAAGACGGCAACATACATTGTCTACTTTGTATCTTCAACAAACCAGCTCTGTTTTACTAAGGAAGTTTTAAGTCGTGTTCATTCTAAACCCAGATTACTCTGAAAGATGCAGACCCAAGAGGCAACCACGGTTCAGTACACCAGTCAAAATCAATGATAATTACAGAATCCATGAAGCCATTTAGATTTTAACATTTTCTTAACTAAACCATCATTTGACAAACAAGTAAAATAAACACACATTTAAACTAGGAGTAATCAATATATCTGCATGAGAATCAATCCAGGAAAAAAAAAGAACAATGTTTAAGTGTCACTATATTTAACAGATATCTATGTGTGTGTGTGTAATTTTACTCATTTCTTAATTGAGGTATAATTTACATACATCACAGTGCATAGATGTGAAGCGCTGAGTTCAGTTTTATTCATTTTTAATTGAGGCATAATTTACATACATTAAAATGCATAGAACTAAAGTGTTGCTCTCACCCAAAACAAGATATAGAATATTTACATCATCCAGAAAGTTCTGTTCTAGCCTTTTCCAGTCAGTTCTTGATTTGTATCAGCAGTGAAAAATTCTGCTTAATGGAAACCAAATAATATGCCCTCCTCTGGGTGAATTTCTTTCACTCAACTTTTTGAGGATAATAACCACTGTTTTAAGAAAGTCATTGTACAACATCTGTAGTTTTCCTTCAACGTGATTGAACAAAACCCCCATGATGAGAAATGACTAAAATTAGACAAATGACACATTTAACACTCACCGAGAATTTGATTGTAATAAAGTTTGGCCAAACTTTGTAGTGCACTGAAGTACTTTAGAAACAAGTTTGTCTTTTGATGACTGACCTTAAGAGTTGCTTAATCAAGCAACCTGTAGATTTTCTCACAGTGCCTCTGAGCAGTGAACACATTAAAACAGGAGATTTTTTTCTCCAAAATGAACAGCACTAACAGTGATATACTTAAGAGAAAGGAATATTACTTAGTCGCCTAGTATTAGTCTCCTAATACTTTTTCCTCAGCCTAATTTTTTATTCTGAGTGGCAATCCTAACAAAGATCCAAATTTTATTAGGGCATGCAAATGCATGTGCGTTCACAGATACACACACACACACAGCTCAAAGATCCCAGTTTCCCACCGGCATACTCAAACTGTCTCTGCCACATCTGCCCACATCTGTCCACATCAAAGGAAAGTGAAGTTCTTCCATCAGAATACACAGCATGGGCTGAATGCTTTGGACTTCTCAGAACTTTGGACTTCTCAGAACTTTGGACTTCTCAGACTTTCTGCAGCTCTGAGATATGGAAGTTCTAAAAGTTATACTGCAGGCAAAGCTTGAAGGTTATGACTTTATCCTTCAGGTCCCTGTTAATTCCTGCAGCTTCTTTCATGTTAGGTCTATGCATTCTCTCTCTCTCTCTCTCTCTTTTCTCTCCTCTCTCTCTTCTCTCTTTCTGTCTGTCTCATTGTCTTTCTCTCTCTCTCCTCTCTTCTCTCTCACTGTCTCTCTCATTGTCTTTCTCTCTCTCTCTCTTCTCTCTCATTCTCTCTCTGTCTTTTTCACTGTTTCTCTCACCTCACACCCCCCGACACACACCTTACAAACATACTTAAACCTGTAAACATATAGCATTTGACCCCTCCCCTATGTCTCAGAAAATCCTTGACTTTGGTTTTGCTGGCCACCAGGATTCTCATTACAGTTATCATTTTGTCTCCAGGGCTGGGAAAAGTTTTATCATGGTGGGAGGGTGGCTTTTTTTTTTTTTCTCAGTTATTTGTTGTGTCTGAGAATAGGAGGTGAAATTATACTTCTCTGTTTACCATGAAAACTTGAGGATAAAATGATATAGGAGCAAGTCCTCTGACACTGGAGAAGTTTAGAGAGCAACACATCTCACATTGCCTGTTTGTAAGTAGAAGCCTTGCCCTACATGGTGCGAAAGAGCATGTTTAAAGGGACAGACATCCTGTCCTGCTTGTCTGTGTATTCCCAACACCCAGCTCAGGGATCGGTGAAGAGCAACACTCAATACATAGTTTAACCACCTGGCATTTTGTAAAGCAAAATAAGGCTAAATTGTACACACATTTGGAACCAGTAACAGATCAATTTCATTTATAAAATATAAGATAATTGTATCAAAAATGGGAAACCAACAGAACTATGCCTTGGACAAACTATTTTAATTAAGAAAATTTCTTTTAAGTGATTCTAATGTTTTGGAAGACAAAAAAAAAAGACTGTGATTTTTATACTTTCTGTTTCAGACTGAAGCATTCATTGCTCATGATTTCACTCTGGATAATTACTGAGTGACAACCACATACAGATCTATTCAGTACCATTTAATCCCACAGGCATTCTCTAATATGTTAGAATTGCACTTAGGTATCAGAGTTTTAATCAAGAAATGATCACACTTCTCATGAATACTGATTTTTGATGGTTCAAATTGTCAGATACATTAAGCAATACTATTTTAAGCAGCAACATATTTCTTATTTTTAAAAATTCCTATATTTTGGTCAGCTCTAGCTTTAGAAACTTTTCTTCATCTGTTGCTCTCTGTGCTGACAGAGCCACCATATTGACTGAGGAATGATATAGCACAAAGCCTTCTTCCTGACTCTAAATGCATCCTTTACCTGCATCCTTCAGATTTTTGCTCTAACATTCCTAGGAGAGAAGCTTCCTTGTCCCTGCAGTGTGCAGTGGTCCCCATAGAGACCCCCCCCCATCTCATCACTTTCACTGCTATGGCACCACCCTGTCTGCCTTCTGACGACCTCTAAGTATTTTCTTCAATAGAATGGAAATGGAGGTCAGGGACACCTTTGTCTCCTTTACCACTGCACGCACAACTCCCAGCCCAGTGCCAGGCATGCAGCCAACACTCAATAAATATTTGAAGGACAAATCATTAAATGTACAGCCCACTACTTTTATCTGCAGAACACTTATTTACACACAAAGGGGAGAATCGATGTAATACTACTTCTATATTTCATCTCCTAACACTTAAAAAATGCAAATTCATTGCCTATATCGTGCATTTCTGAAATATAGAGACTAATATCAGTGCAGAGCTGCTTAGATGACATAGATCATCTCACATGATGAGAATCTTGGGTGGCCAATAGCTACTTCTCTTCAGTATCAGGGAGTTAATAAGGTTTCACACCGGTATGCATAGCAACTGCTTGGGGGTTTAGTTGATTCCATGAGTTTCTCAAAGGCTGGCCAAGTAGAAGACATGCTGACAAGAGCTTCAAATGAGGTCTTTACAACATCACCATCTTTGATTCAAAGAGCTCAGTGTATGTAAATACATTCACAATAGTTTGGTTTTCTGGTTACAGTCATGTGTGAAATAATAATCTATTAGCCAATGATGCATTTCATATACAACGATAATCCCTGGAGATCATATAGAATTAAATTTAACCTATCACTGGGGCCAGAGTAGTGGCTCAAGAGGCTAATCCTCTGCCTTCCAGATCTGGCACCCGGTATGGGCACAGGTTCATGTCAAGACTACTTCTCAATCAGCACCCTGCATGTTGCCTGGAAAAGCAGCGGTGCACGGCCCAAGTCCTTGGGTCCCTGAATCCATGTGGAAGATCTGGAAAAAGCTCCTGGTCCCTGGCTTCAGATCAACCTAGCTGTAGCCATTGTCGCCATCTGAGACATGAACCAGTGAATGAAAGATCTCTCTCTCGATCTCTCTCTCTCTCTCTTTCTCCTTCTCTCTGTAAGTCTGTCTTCCAAATACTTCCTAGTATTTACCGTACTTTCTATTTTTAGACTGTGTAGATGACAATTGTGTATGATTCTCTAACACTTGTCTATACTACATAAAACAATAATATGCTGTTTAGTTGGTAACTTTGTAGGCTATACCATCTAGCCTACCTTGTGGTGGACTATAAAACCTATATAAGTGAAAATACATTCTATGATACACAACAGCAAAATTAACTGACAATGCATTTCTTAGAATGTATCCTTCTCATTAAGTGACACATGCTTGTACTGTCTCAGGATAATTCATGTTCTTCATGTGCATGTCCTTTTGGGATTTGATTATTTTATTCCTCCAATTCAATGGTGGAATCTACTTTTTCACTAAAAAAAATTGGGTTGGCCCCGTATGAACCTTTATGACCAAAGTGGTATTAACAAACATGATACTAACAGTGCATGAAACTGCTTAGGTATTTGGGTTCGCCCTGTCTTAGTAGGACTAGAAACTCCACCCTCTACATGAACAAGCCTGGACTGCCACTAGAACGTGGATGACTCCATATAGAGTCCCAACTGTCCCAGTGTCCTAGAGATGTGAATGAGGCCACCCTTGATCATCTGGCATTAGTCATGTAATTTAAGTCTGGAATAACTATAAAGAACCCCCCCACAACTATGAAAAAATAATAGCTGTTGTTTTAAATTTGCTTAATCTCTTTAAGCCTTAGTTTCTAATCTGTAAATGCAACGGCAACTTTTTCCTAAATTTGCCTCAAATATCAATTATCATGCATTACTAGTCCATTTTCTGGTGCTATAACAAAATAAACAAGGTTTGGTAGTCTATAAGGAGGTTTGTGGCTTATGATTCTGATGGCCGTTGGGTTCAAACAGTATGGCATCAGCATCCCAACAAGGGGCCCCTGGTTGCATCACAACACGGTGAACAAACAGAAACAGTACCATGTGTGTATAGAAGAAACCTCATGTACAAGACTGCAGCACTTTACAGCCACCATCTCAAAAACTAACTCACTGTACAAGACTGCCACCAATCCTCTAGAAAGCAGTGTCCCATGACCAGCTACTTTCAACTAAGCCCTATCCCTCAAAGAGTCTACCACCTTAACATTATCACAACAGATACCACACTTTACACATGTGCACCTTCAGGAACTATGTAACTTCATATCCAAACCACTGTAAAGACAACATGTGGAACCCATTTACCATCTTCTCTGGTCCTCAGTTAATTGCTAAATATACCTTTTTTCTTAAAGATTTATTTGTTTTTATTGGAAAGTCAGATATACAGAGAGGAGGAGAGACAGAGAAGATCTTCATCTGGTAATTCATTCCCCAAGTGAGCACAATGGCCGGAGCTGCGCCGATTCGAAGCCAGGAGCCAGGACCTTCTTCCAGGTCTCCCACACGGGTGCAGGGTCCCAAGGCTTTGGGCCGTCCTCAACTGCTTTCCTAGGCTACAAGCAGGGAGCTGGATGGGAACTGGAGCTGCCGGAATTAGAAACGGCACCCATATGGAATTCCAGCGCAGTTAGGATGAGGACTTTAGCCACTAGGCCACACTGTCGGCCTGAGTTAACTGCTAAATATATTTTTATTTCTTCTAGGCTTTTTAAAAAATGAATTGTAAGCTATATTTGCTGTTCTTTTGACATATTATCTAGTATTTGGTTATAACATAAAACCACTGCCCTATGGTTCAATATTTAGGATTGTTATAGTCTGATTGCTTGCACACACACACACACACACACACACACACACACACACACACACCTCTAATCCAATGTTGACCTCTACTCCCCAGTGCAATGTAATTTTGTAGCAGGAAGCACTCTGGGTGGGATGAGCGTCATTACAAGATGCTGGTGACAGCTAGTTCACTGTCTTACAAGAATTCGGCAATCTGTAACCCAGAAGAGGAACCTCACCAGAACTGAACATTGAATAGAACTGAATTGCATCCTGGTCCTGGACTTGCAGCTTCCAGGACTGTGAGAAATGGCTCTGTCCTTCAGAAGGCACTTGGTCTGTGTAATTTTATCATAGCAGCCCAGCATGACCTTTCCATAATCCATAGTCTATAGGAAACACCTTCTCTGCACAATGAAATGAAAGGTCCATTTCAGAGCACTGAGGCATCTTGATACATGTATTTGTATTTGGTCAGTCCATTATGATAAGATTTTTAAGCAATCAAACTGAAGAAGTGAGGGATTTCCCCCAAGGCCTGAAAGTGGTTTTCTAGAAAGACCCTTTTTTTTGCTACATATGACTAAATAAAAACATCCCTGGCTATTCCATATCAAGAGCACCTGTTCTAAGAATAAAATGCTCCCACTGGTGAATGGCTTGTGGCCATCCTAAAAGGAAGAAGTTGCTTCCCAAGTTACTAAACAGCAGTTCTGAAAACTGCTGGAAAGTTTCTCCTTGGGATGAGGTCTGTATCATTTCCTAAACAGCCCTCACAAGGCAGCTGGCCTACAGAGTTCCATGACAGCAGCCTGAGTTGCACAATGACAGTAGCGGTCAGAATGTTCGCAGTTTCCTGTTGATCAATGTTACAGAGACTGAGAGAGCTATGGCAAAGGTTGCAGCGCCAGCATGGCCTGCGCACTCTCTTCCTGCAGTGCATCTAGTGACCCACATTTTCACAGGTCCTGATTGAAGCACTGCTCCTCTAGCTCAGGATGCAGTCGGAGAATCCCAAAAAGCATACTGTGCCTCGGAGCCCTCATAAAAGTGCTTTCTGAGGTGTGAAGCAGCAGGGAAACAAAGAGTTGTCCAGAAAAGAAGAAAAGGTGAGGATCTGCTATCGGGAAGAGAAGCCATGAGCTTCAGTACCAAGACTGAAAGAGCCACTGATTATTGTCAAGGTGTGTCTGTATCGTTAGGATTCAAGATAATAAGGATGATGAAATACAAACAGACATCCACACATTCATGCACTGGTGAATTCTTGCCTTAGCCTGTGCGAAATCATTTCAGCTGATTTCTTCTTCACAACTTGTTATGCATTCCAGCTATGCTATCTGCTTTGACCTACTTTTCTTACTTTGCAAAAGGGGAAAATCTCCACAGGAAGCAGACTCAATCAATACCCAAGTTCCAACCAATTACTGAGTTGGCCATACCACAGCTTCTAGCTCCAATTTTTACAGTAGAACTTCAAAAACGTACAGCCTCTTATTCTTTGGATTTATATCTTATTGTTGTTCTATGCAGGATTATTTTCTAAAGCTAGTACAGTGGAAGCTGATGACAATAGATTTACTTAGCAAGTGCTTTCTTAGTGTCTCTCTCTAGAGAGGAGCTTCCCTCCAAAATATTGTCTGCTCTTTGCTATGGTTTGAATATGTTATGGCTCCCAAAGGCATGTGAATAGTTAATCCCAGAGTTTAAGTTAATGCCTTGAAGAAAGGTAGAAACTTGACCTAATCCTGGGGTTTAAGATTTAGGCGTGGAGGAACATCTTTAGATCTTTGGAAGTGTGTCATCAGAAGATAGTTTGAACAAGAGAGCTGGTTACAAAGGTTGGTACTGGACTCTCTCTTTTGCTTCAAATCTCATTATCCAATTGTTGCTATGCACATTCTCCAGCGCTGCCTCACTAGGCAGCCGAATTAGTGGGGTCACTTGATTTCAGACTGTGAACCTCCAAAATCATGAGCCAAAATAAACCCTTTTCCTCCACAAATGCTTTGAGGCATCTTGATGTAGTGATGAAAGAGAATTAGTAGAGTCACCTTGGGACTCAAATAAAGTAACACAATGTTCACTGTCAGTCATGGTGAATTTACTTTGCCACTGACTCAGACAAAAGACACGTGTGTTCACTATTTGCCTATTTATATACTTATTGCATTGAGAAATTATTTCCTGCCTATTTTCAAAAGGTGACTTATCATTAGAGAATTATATGATAGTACAACGAAACAATGGTGAGAAGATATAGAAAATAATAATAAATGGAGATAAACATTATTTCTGAAAACACAAGAAACAATATGATGTGTTGGAAAGTTCAAAAGATTCAGATTTACACAGACAGGGTTAAATCCCAGGAATTTTACTAAATTGGGATATGCAGGTTAAATTTATCATTCCTTTGAGTTTTGTAGTTTCTATCCAAACCCAATGATAAGTTAACTGTGGAAATGATGTGAGAATATTAATATATATTAATTATTATTTATAATAATATATAAATATTTCAACTTAAAAATAAATAATTAGTTATAACTTGTGGAGAGCGGAGCCGCGCCTCAAAGATGGCGCTTGCTGACCATTGCTTCGTGGCACAAAGGTGGTAAACAGGTTTTGGGAAGTTACTGAGGATTGGGCTGAGCACGCAGGGAAGCTACGTGACCTAAGTCATGATTGGTGTGTTTATCGCATGACGTGAGGAGCTGTGTATGGATTGGTTTGTGCTATGTAAAAGGGTGTGGGTAAGAAAATGGTTAAAAAAGGAGATTCCCCTGGGCATGCTTCAAGGTTATGCTGTAATCGCTTCACTGCAATAAATCTTACAACTGTTGCAACTTTTTCTTTCTTTTATTTTCTTTGCCACTACGCTTGAAGTCTTGACCAATAAACTTTTTAAAGAGTCTTTACCGTATCGGGGTTTTGCTTGCGGGACGAGGGACCCCGATAATAACTGTGCTATGTACTATCCTAGGTAGTTTATATGCCTTATCCTCATGCTGACAATGGTCCTATGTACTATGTTACTACTATCTCCGTTTGGCTAATTTAAAAACCAAGGTCAGGAAGGGTAAGAGAGATGCCTAAGGTCACAAATCTGTGGTGATAGCAGCATGGTTTGAACCTGGGAGTTCACTTCCTTAAATCACTCTCTTCTCTGTTTTTCCTATTAGCTCAAAATGAGGGTGAAAATACAAAGGGAATAGGTATTATTATTGCCATATGCTTCCTGGCAGCCAAGGCAAAGGAAATATTGTGAAATGTCTGTGTGTATATGAATACACAATATACACAATAAACTGTATGACAAAATAAACCACTTTTGGGCCTGGTGAAATGACTCAATGGCTAAATTCTCATCTTACAAGCACCAAGATCCCACTCGGATGCCGATTCATGTCCCCGCTGCTCTGCTTCCCACCCAGCTCCCTGTTTATGACCTGGGGAAGCAATGGAGCGTGGCACAAAGCCTTGGGACCCTGCACTTGTGGGGTAGACTCGGAAGAAGCTCCTGATTCCTGGGTTTGGTCAGCTCAGTACGGCTGTTGCAGCCATTTGGGGAATGAAACAGCACATGGAAGATCTTTCCGTTTCTCTGAGCTTCTCTCCATAAATCCTATCTGTCCTCCCAATACAAATAGATAAATCTAAAATAAATACATAAAACAAACTACTTTTAGGAGCTACCTCACTTCATCCTTTGGGATTAAACAACCGTATATCAGTCATTTAAAAGCTTATAGTAAAGACATGGCTCTTTTAAAGAAAATATTCTCAATTTTTAGTATTGAAAAGGGGGTTGGAGGAATGCAATACAGGGTTCCTGAGGCACTCTGAGCACTTCCTCTAAGGTTGAACAACTTTCTACCTGGGAACTCTGGAATTATCTGAAACAATCTCATTGGGCTCATATCCAGGGAATCATGAGATAAACAACATTTCCAACACAAGACTAAGGAAGATGCAAACACACATTAAGTGGCCATTTCCAGTAAAAGTTCTACTTAGACAAAGGACAGACCATTCACAACCATTGTAGGCAAGGCCTTTCTGCAGATATATAAGCCACCACAGTTCAAGGAGGCAGATTCCTAATGGTCTGGGAAACTTACAGAGTGCCTGTGTATGCTTATCCAAGGGTGCCCACTGCAGCATACCTTCACAGGATGCCTGCTGATGACCCCCCAGAGTCCTTGCTACAGCCCTGACTTCACACTGCTGCAGGTTTAAGCACAAGATGGGGGTGACACCATGGGCAATTTTTACAAGCTCTGAGACTCCCAGGGTCTCCTGTGTGTCCACTCCTGAGCTCTCCTTACTTCCCTCACCAAATGGGGTTGGATGGTTGGAATAACAGAGGACTGACTTACAGGCATGGCTTCCGCTGCTGAAAATTCTGTTCCTCAACTTCACATCTTCCCCCATACTACCCACAAGATGCCCATTATCTCTTCTGGGTGCTCACATAATACTCTGTCTCAACTAAATGGCTAAAATGTTTGAAAATAGAAAATGCGGGCAGAAGGAATTCCAACATGTGTTTTGGCAAGAAACTACCTTATCAGCCAGAGGATAACTCAGTTCAGCACTCCCCAGCAGTCATGAAGAAGCGAGGCTTCAGGAGTAGTCCAGAGACAGCTATAACTTGAAGCTGACAGATTTAGGCTTCACTCATTCTGGATCAGCAATCAGCATTCCGCACTTAAGAGTTTTCCAAAGTATTAAAAGTAAGAGCAATTAATGTGTCCACTCATTCCAAACTTACAAAATCTTGGATTTCAGCATGTCTAGGTCCAGGGGATTATAGCTGAAAGAAACAGAGTCAGCTCTTCCTCTCAAGAAATTACTCAAGGGGAAGAAGAACAGCTGTGCTTTACGCTACTCTGGACAACGTGGTCACCAGTGGCACTGCTGAGCACTGTATCTTATAACTATTTCCAGTTCATACAGAGATGCGTTTCTCCTGATGGCTCCCAGTTCCATTTCAACACTCTCACACACACACTCTAACACACACATTATTGTGGTCAACTTATGTTCTAAAATATTAAGAGAGTTCAGGGAGCTTAAAAGTTGTTACAGATTTTGTATTTAAGGCCAAGAATGTTATTCAAATAATTTTCAACCCACAGAGGTTGCTCATTAAAATTTGTTTTGCAATTTGAGACAGGGTTAGCCCAACCTAACACAATAATTTGTTTATTTGGCTCTCAGTAAACCTTGGTTGAAGAAATGAATTAGGGCTAAATGAATTAATGTATTATTTATTTATCAGAAAAAATCCTGTTGTCTAAGTAAAAGACAAAGTTGAGAAATTCATATAGGAAGACAGTACTAGTTTTTCAATTTGTTTATAAAAATAATCTAACCTGATAGTTTGTTTCTCCTGGGCATAAAATTAAATAGTTCAGACTTTCTAGATTTATTATAGATATAGATTAGATATATAGATATAAATATTTAAAAAGGACAATTCCTTCACCTTACAATGTCATTGGCAGGCCTGAAATCCAAACTGCACTAGAAACTTGATTTTAACAAAGCTTCCTAAAAACTGATATTCAAATGATACTCTTTTTGAAAAAAAAAAAAAAAGTGGTGGTAATTGTGGCAGAGTAGTCTGAACTCAGCTTGGAATGTCCACACACTGTATTGAAGTGCTGGTTTGAGTTTTAGCTGCTTCACTTTATATCCAGCTTCTTATGAGTGCATCGTGAGAAGCAGCTAACGATGGCTCAAGTGTTGGGACCCCTGCAGAACATGCTGCACACCCAGATGGAGCTCCAGGGTCCTAGCTTCAATTTGACCCAGCGCTGGCTGGCTGATGTGAGTATTTGGGGAATGTGCCAATAAATGGAAGATTCTCTCTCTCTCCACTCTCATTCTTTCTCTCTCCTTCTCTCCCTCTGTGTGTTTTTGGGAAAAGGGGGATGAATGTGTGTGTGTTTTGTCTTTATTTTTCGAGTAGACAACAAATGTTTATAATTATGAATGTATATTCACTCTTACTTATTTAAAAGGCAGAGTGGGAGACAGAGAGACCTAGATTAATTATTCCTTCTCTCAAATTCTTGAATGAGGTGGGCTAGGTCATGCAGAGGCTAGGAACTCGAGCTAGGTCTCCCACAGGGATGGAAGAGACTCAAGTGCTTGACCTACCATCTGCTACCTCCCATGCACGTTAACGGGAAATTGCATCAGAATTACAGGAACTGAGACTCCATTACAGGCACTTAAATATGGCATGGAAACATCCCAAGCAGTGGCTTTATCTGCCATTGTCTGCCCTTGATACTCAAATCTGTGTTTTATTGTTAAAAGGGATGTCATGATTTTTAGTTAAGTTTGCCCCTGTAATTATTCTTTCGCTCTCATGTGTCTATTTTTTTTTCTGTCCATTCTGCCTGATGTGCACGACATTTAATGAAAGCCAAAAGTTTACTACAAAGCTGTGGGCATGATCATAAAGAAACATTTCAGAGCATACCTCAACACTGTCTCTTCTATTTCCTTGACACTTACAGTGAACCACTTACCAATCTCCCTGACAGTGCAGAGCTCAACAAATATTCACTTAGCATCACCCTGTGGCAGGCAGTAGGGCAGGTGCTGGGAATGCAACCTAAAACTCTTCCGCTCCCTGGATCATGGCTGTCCTTTGTTAAGTGGATGGATGGAGGACAACTGAGCAGGTATTGAAGTAGTTCATTGTCATAGTAATCGGGACCGTGAAGTCCAGGATACTCTTCCTTAAGTAACAGTCCTCTGAGATGAAAGAATACAGAATTGACCCTTGAGTTATGGGCAGCTACTGAAAAGGTGTCATCTGAAAGTGACATGACTAGATCTATCTTAGGAAAAAGTCACTCTGGTTACACTCAAGGGGCTCCTGAGGGCAGAGAACTTAAGCAAAATGAAAGAAGATGCTGAGAAATCAGTACAGTGTCTACCCCAGTACTCCCTGGCACCAAACGGCCATATTCTGACTGAGAGGGCAGAGGACACTAACAACAACCAAGGCTGCTACATGCTGTGCCATTCTCTGCACAGAAACAGTTTCAAATATTAGCTTCTTTAATTCTTATAATCCTACAAGTGAGGTATTATTATCATTCCAATTTTATTACCAGGGAAACTGAGGTGCAATGAAGTTCAGGAACCCATTCTAGGTCACATTGCTTGCAGTGATATGAACTCAGAGTATCTCAGTGTCCAGAGCTCCACTTTGTAACCACTCGACAGGCTTGCTAAACTGAATTAGATCTTCTGAATGCTTGAGCAGTCACCTGGTTTTCCACAGTGTCAGCAAGTTATCCATTTCACTGACCCGGTCCTTCCATTGCTATTCAATAGGTTAAATATTTTCTCATGGGTCAGTTCAAAAGAGCACCTTTAGTGGGAATCCCTCTGCCTTGCACTTATTTCCCATGCTCTTCCTAGTCTCAAAAATGGAAGTGTCTTGAAATTGCATGCATTGACCTGCACTGAAAATTAGCCTTGGAATTTCTTCATATGAGATTCAGTTTCACACAATCCACGGGTCAGAGAACAGGAGCTCAATTGTGAATCCTGATACGTCTGTTTGAAAAGATCTGTTAACGCTAAGAATAAATATGATTCATCAATCTTGGGCAGCGCATGTAGGCTGGAGAAGATTGTTAATTTAAAGGGTCACTTCACTATGGAAATCTGAACAGAAATGTCATTTTGAAAGGGTGATCCTATTACTGAGTTTACTGTTCTAGACTGTGATCCACCAGAATAGTGAGGCCACAGGCTCAGCTGATCTCAGTCATGTCAGGGGGTCAGGTGAGTCATAAGGTCTCCCAAGGCAATTTTGATGTTCCTGAAGGAAGCATAAAACAGAGTGTCAACATGCTGGTTTGGAGAGGAAGGGGAGGAAAAAAATGGGGAGAGATCAACTGAGATGTAGCAATGCATCATGGAGATGCTCTTACTGAAAGTGGATTCAGAGCTGGGAAGATGATGCAGACCTGGTGAAAAGCCCTTTCTTGAACAACAGAATGTTCCAGAGCTTCATGATAAGACTGACTATAAGATTAAAATAAATCTGTGCTGTAGCAGCTGCTATAGAAACAGACAGTTTCCTTGAACATGGTGGTACCTTCATGGAGTTGGCAATTTTGAAGACCAGAAACTATTCAAAGTTTCTGAGGTTCGGGGATGAACCCAGTGGCCAATTCTGTCTTGGAAGGATTCAACGGGGTGAGGGAGGGAGGGCACAATTAACGGGGTTCCTAGTCTACAGAGCCCTGCACTGGCTGAACTCCCCTCCTGTTCTGAGCTACTGCGTGTCTCTTTCCACCACCAAGTAGGCTCCATGAGGGCAGCCAGAAGGGCGCACTTAGTTCCATATTCCAGTCCCTAGTACAATCCCAGCATAATATGTACTTAAATATTTGCTGACTAGGTGAAATAATCATAAAGTAACCATTTGCCTCCTTGGGAATTAGTACGTTCTAATAGTTCCAGTTTGCCAGTTCCTGAAACCCGTCTCGTAAAGAACAAAACAAGGAGGCAGGAAGTTGTCTGTGCAGCTGCTTAATTAGAAGCAAAACACGTACTTATTGTGCCCCATCTTACATGTATTTAAACCTAATATTCTGCAGAAACTGTTGCTTCTAGAATTACTGAAATGTGGTTTTGATTCACAGTGATGAAGGAAAGGTCCATATAGTTGCTAAATTTTGTTTATGTTTAAGACTCCACTGGATTCTCCTTTTCATGAAATTATTATTTAAAGTTCTAATTAGTAAATGAATGCTGATGACTTAAGTGAAGTTCATTTTATATGCAATTATCTTCTGTTGGAAGGCAATAAAATAGAATCACTTTTAACAAAAGTTACTGCTGTAATTTCATATTTAAAGTGAAACTATCTGGTTTACACTGAATTATAGAGCTTTAAAAATTTTTTCCACATGATCCCCACAATTACCTGAAAATTAAAGAAAACATCAAGAGATCAGGGTTTCCTCATAAAAGTGATGATTACTTGTGGTCCATGTATTTAGATTTTGTTATAGAGAAGTAAGTTTGGGAAGTAACCATTCGCAACAAAGAAGCTGAACTTTAAGGAGATAAGTAAATTAAATTAATGTATAATGCATTTTAAAACTCATGAATAGCTAATGGGTTTCTTAACCCAAAGAAGTATCAGACATTTTTCCCTGGGAGAGATGGAGTTTACATAATGTCTCGGAAATATAAAGACAGTTGCAATAAAGAATTAGCAATTAAGAAAGGAAAATTCAGTTTTCTAGCTCCCTAAAGCTATTCACATCTAAAATTTTACCTGGTAGGTGAATGAGTCAGGTTAGAAGATAACATTAAAAGGTTTTACACAACATCTGAGAAGCTGATGTAGCATTAGGCTGCAAACTGTGTTCTGAAACTAATAAAAATTAATGATGACAAAGTCTCTGAGCACATGCAGAGGGAAAAAGATTTTAAAAAAAAAACCTGATTTATCTTCTTTGAAAAAGTAGAGCATATTAGACACACTTTATTTACTTTCAGCATAATGACACTGAATTCTGAAATTCAGAACTGAAATATATTAAAGCCAACCATGAATTTAAAACAAGAGAACATAATAGATTTAATTTGGGGCTCTTCTACGAACATCTAGAAACACAATGGCTCTGGGTGCATGGAGATGTCTCCTGCTGATAATAATTTAAGCCACTAAATTACCAAAGGCATGTCCTGTACAACATACCCTCAAAATGAAAGCCATAGAAAGAGCAGAATAAGTAAATCTACGTGGATATAGGATAATCTAACAGCAGAAGGAATGCTATTCAAATGAATATTGGTCTGAAACCAAAATTAGCCAGTCAACCTGACTGCAACACGCAGTGCATTCATGGGAGAATCAGTTTTATCCCTCTCCATGTAGAATGCTGGACACAGGCAATTCACTCACAAAATTCAATGCCAAGTCATATTCTAATCTTTCAAAATACATACTTTTGGCTGTGAATCTATTTAACCTACATGTACTGAGTTTGTACCTGAGAGTTACACTGTCAAGATTCTTCAGAAAGTATACAGAAAATGAGATAAAAGATAAGCTTATTTTGATGCAACAAATTTGAAAGTATATAGCTTTTTCACAAGGCACATTTTCTTGTAAGACCTCAAGCATGTATGATTCAATGTTCCAACTGCACAAGACGGGAATGTTTAAGAATGAGCTACCACTTCAACACACATAAAATCACTAAGAGCTGAAAAATGACCTGTAAGTCACAAAATGAACCTCCTAGGATTTAGTATCCCAAATGACATCACTGAGATTCCTCTGTGTTCCAAGAATTAGTGCACCCTTTGGAATTTGCTATAGAGGTGTTCAAGCCATACTTAGCACCAAGATGTGATTCCCTTCAAAGTATTTGATTAATAAACTCAACATCTTTTAACAATACAAATTAATCAAATCTACAAAACTAATATAGGTTTTGATACCATGGAGTCACCTAATGTGTAACATTCTGTATACACCTTAAAAGATGATTTCAATTATCCTAGCTAGGATGAGGGTAGGAAAAAAAAATGCTCTTTGGAGGCCAGGCAGCACATTGCAAGGTTTCTGCCTGAGCTCTCTCCTAACATGCCTGTAGTTTTACAGCCCCAGCAGTCTCGATCCCTCCTCCGCTCCTGGGCTTAGGCATTTATGCAATTCTGGGAGAACACAGAGCATATTAGCCACAGCTACTGACTTTGATAAATCACCTATGCTCTATGGAATGTGAAAGGATATTGTAAGGAGAAATGCAATACTATCTGTGATAATACCTTAGGGTCTCTAGAGAAAAAGGCACATGTTTAAATTTGGCAAGAGCCTATGGGTGAGAATAACGCTCAGGGTCTGGTTCCAGCTCCACCCAGTGGCTGACAGCAGGCGATGGAAGTGTGTACACCACACCCCTTGAGAAGGCTGTCTTCCTGTACATCAGGGCATGCAGTGGACCACCTGATCTGAGGGTGGTCACCTTGCCTCTCCACTTCACAGGGATCTACCACACCAGGCCTGTTTGTTTCAATATGTGACTTACCACTGACACTACACCATGCGTAGTACATTTTACCTCTGGTAATCCTGCAGTACACTTTAAATGTACCAGCGGATACTCACAGTAACACAGAGTCAATCCTGTCTTCCTGTCATGCTCATGGCTCCTTCTATATCTTCATGAGTCAGAGAAAGAATGATGTACTTGGGGTCAATTCAAGAGGAAACCAGTTTTCTAATTAACACTGTGACCTTGAACCTGGCCTCCCTGAGGCCAGTAAACCTCTGCTCATCTGTCTTCCAGGGTGGTCAGGTCGATCTAACGAACTAATTATGTACTGGAAGTGCTTTCCAAAGATAAAGTGTTATTTTTCGGTAATACTGCTTTAACGCTATTGAAAATGTACTGCTTAATTACCATTTTAAATATGCCTTATGTGTAGTTTACGAATTGGTAAGTGTGCATATTAGGTAACTGAGGTTTACACTGAAATGTCTCCCTATGTACTCACCTGTCCACAATATAGACTAGCTTCAGATCTTACCTGCATGTCTCGCCATGCCCAAATCAGGTTACTGTGGAAACTTTAATTTTCATCGTAATTAACAGTCATTTTTCTCCCCTGACACTGCTATTTAGCTGAGCTAGAGATAATTTTCTCAGGCAAAAAAAAAAAATCCTTAAAACACTATTTATTATGTTCAAAAATAGCCACAGTCCACTTTAGAACTGAGTTAATGATAGATTTTTTTTTTTTTACAGAGAATTCCCTCTTTAGTAATTTAGTGACAAAATGTTTACTCCTGGAAAGTGCCTGTTTCCTGAGGATTATTAATCATACTTTATTGGGAAGTAATCAGTTACATAGTTTACTTTCCCAACAATTTTAGAAAATTTAAATGCTGAGATACTCATTTTTGCTATGAAAATCTACCCGGTAATTACCATATTTACTTTTCATTTATGGGGGAATAATCTGTTTTAATTAAGCTTAACTGAAGAACTTTTATCAGATGTAATTATCCCTTTCGATAAATATGTCTCCACTAATTACATTTAACCATGGGATTTATAGCTCTTAAGTCATTTAGTAGAAAACATAATAAATCTTTAGTAATACATGCTAAATTACTATAAATTAATTCAGATCATTAGCATAATAAACAAATTAGGATAATTTCACTTAATTAGTTTGGGTAGTTAACTCAAAATCCCATGTACGCTTCATGGTAATCTTGATTTTCACCATTATTTCTAGAATTACACACTTTTGAAACAAATCTATTTTAACATTTAAATATAAATCACTTTCCTTTTAAATCTCAGTTCTTTGACAGCTGATTGTTACAAAGAGGAAATGTAATTGAGTGTCCTCTAGTTTTTGGAGCTTTGTAAAATGTTACTGTCTAAATGTACCACAAATAAAAATATTTTATAGTTCTTCCTTAAGTAAAGCAATTTTTATTTGGGGTTTCAATAAATGTATCCCCATAAAAACCTTCTACCTACAGTGTTTAGGAGGAAAGGGAGATGTAACAATAAAAGTTCAGGTGCTTTTTGACTTGAGTCGTAATTGAGGAAAAGAAAAAATACATAGGAACAAGAAGGGAGTATTAAAGTACAAAATGCACTGAATCCTACAGCAAATGAAAGGAATTGTATCACTCAATGTGAATGGGCAGCTTCTGAAAACTAATTAGACCAAGAGATGTCAAACATTGAAAATATAATCACTTTCCAAAATATCCCAACTAAACTCAGGTACCAGACCCCAGGAGGGTTACCAGAGAGGAAACTGCATTTGCAACCCATCTGCCAAGCAATCTCTGTTCATTTCACTTGGTTTCACCCCCTTAATTTCCAGGCAAATTCAAGCCCGAGCTCAGGCACCACCTTTTCTAGGCAGTGGTAAACAGCTTATTAGGTGACTTTCTCCAGTGCATGCACATGTTCTCTCTCTCTCTCTCTTTTCCAGCTGTTTCTGCATTTTCCTCCCATACCTGAGGAGCAGCTTCTGGCACAGATGGCCTTGGCAGACATGGTGATCTGCTCCTTAAGAAAGAGATGTCCAGGCATGCCGCTGGTTCATGATAGCTTTGCAATGACTATCCCACTTGCTCTTAGTCCGCTCACTCCCATTCTCCTCCTCACTGTAGAGAACTGCTGGGCATCTTTCCAGGGTTGTCAGCTGTATCCAGCCCCTTCTACCAAGAAGCCCTTCTGAATTCAGGAGGTCCTACACTTTAAATGTGAGACACTCCTTTTGCCTGGACCTACACACATCCTCTCCAGATTCCTGAATGTCTGCCGAGGTCAGCTTTCCTGTGGACACAGGAGATTCAGGCCACATCTTAGTATCTGAGGCACACAGTAGTTTCTCAATAACCACCTTGACTAAGTGGGAAATTTAGGACTGATATCTGAGTGATCCATCACGTCTGAAGGCTGCCTGATATTTTTGAGGCCTGATAAATATTTCTCTTCTTCTTCAACTACTCATTTAGGAAACACCGATTTAGCAGGCACTGCTTTTTACCTCTTATCCCATATGTAACATTATGGATTGTCAATATGAGCTTAATCTTCTCTATTTCATTGCTAAAATCTGGTGTGGTATAATAAAGCCTATGTATAGGTCCCTGTGCCTTTAATGATCTCACCATCCAGCCCACTGGTCCACACTCTTCATCTCCAGCCCACTTGAAATCTCACCTCTTCAGAAAAGCTTTCCTTGACTTTCCCACAAGGGATATGATCTTTGGATTTCAAGCTGTGCTTAAGCACACTCTTGAAACCACTCATTGGGATATTTATTTCATGCATTTTTCCCTCTCTAAGCTGAAAGCTCTATGAAAGCAGAGCCCACATCTGTGCAGCCCATGGCACCATCACAGTGCTGACCCAGCAGTTTCTAAAGATCCTAGACAATACAGGAACAGATCAAGAGGAGTTCAAGGAGCACACAGAGGTGCAACCATTTTGAACATCTTTCCATGTTTACTTCACCAACAAACATTTGTATATATTATAGACATACACATAAATAATGTATATGTATGTACTATTTTTAAAACCAGAGTGGCTATATTAATATTGTATAACCTGGAATTTATGAGAAAGTTCATAAAATAAGGAAAAGGGGGATATTATTATGTAAGTATTATAATCCTACAAATCTTGTGAAAACAGCACTTGTAAATATCCATATACTAAATAAATAGGCATATGTACATTTTAAAATATATGCATGATAAATGTATGCTTCTGCATATAAGAAAAAAGTAGTAATTATCTTTTTGCGTGTCTTATTTCAGTTAAGATAATGAAATATTTTCAATGAACAAATGATTTTCTTTGCATGTCAATTCCATATATATTATTGTTATTTTAGAAACAGCATTAATGAACTCCATGACCAAATACTACTTTTTCTTAAGAAAGAAAAAAAAATAGGAGAGATTAACTTATAAATGGTGCATAGTTAACCAATGACAGAACTTGATTCCATACCCTTAACTACCAAACAATGTGTATTGTCTCTGTCACTAGCCAGAAAAGGGTAGGCCAGAATCCATAGCTATCTTGATTCTGAAAGGTTCTCAGATATTTCAAGTACAGGGTGAGTGTCATTAATCCAAAAATCTGAAATCTGAAGAGTTCCAAAGTCATATTGCTTTTTGGGCAAACATGATGCAGTCAGTGGAAAATATGTCTGATCTCATATGAAACATTGCGGTCAAAACATGGGCACACAATCACACCATTTATTCAGCATCTGTATGGCAAATTCCTCCCAGCTCCCTAAAGTACAATATAGTCTTTCCACCCATGTCAAGATCCCCCTACACAGGCACTACCCAAAAGGGTAGTAAAATGGCTTGTGTTGGGGAGGGCAGACATGTCAAGGCATGGTCCCCATGATGACCCACATGCAGCCAAGACTTACTGTGCTTTTGCTTATTTTGTGTAAATATTACAAAAAAAACAGGTGACAGGTGTGTGAGAGGAAGGTTTTTAAAAGCTTAGCACATAGCTTGCCATGTACACTTGTTGCCAATGTTTGGAAAATAGTTGCAAAAGACACAGTTGTGACTTCTGCCACACTGCCTCTGTCCTGCAACTCAATATAGCAACAATGATAATAAAGTTTCTCAAACATAATGTCTGGTTACAAAACAAAGAAAAAAATAGATCTTCAGCATCCATCAGCACATTGGAAGAAATAGTTATGCTTCATTGCTCATTCATTGCATATTGGTGAAAGAGCTGAGACAGTTTGTATCAAGGAGATCCTGGTTACAGTGATGACGTAACAGTGCGGAATTATCTACAGATAGTACAGCCCAAATGTCAGATGGGCTTACCGAGGGGCAAGGGTAGCCTACGTCCACTGTTCACAAGAAACAATGTCAGCCTGTAAAAGCAAAGAGAGGCTTCTAAGGCGGGGTTTTTAATGAGGCAGATGGCTCTGGAGCTTGCCAGAAGCTCCCCTATCCCTACATCTCCCACATCCTGGTCCCACACCTACATCTTCTGGTGTTTCCTGCCTCTTAAATTAGCACAATGGACAGCAAACAGAGTATAGCTGGTGGAGGCCAGAAAACAGCAGCAGTTTGTTCTTGCTGTTGCTTGCTAACAGCTGGTACAGGTGTTCAGGTGATGCTACTGTCTGTTTAGTGACCCTGAATACAAGACTCTTCACTGCATTACTGGTATGTCTTTTTCTTTTCTTTCTTTTTTTTTTTTTTGTTTTACTGTTAAGTATTTGGGATGAACAAGCATCAGAAAGTGATGTCTGATCAGCAGCATATACACCAGGAGTCAGGTCTGATGTCAAGCAACTTCAGCTAACCCACATGAGTGGCTGAGAAACCTTCCACTTTCTGCTGGTTCATGGTACACAAACATTGCTTCACATACCAGATTATTTAAAATAATGAATAAAATGTCCTTTAGGCTATGTATGTAAGGGGCATACAGGATGTAAATAAATTCTGAACTTAGATTTCAATTTCAAGCTCAAAGTATCATATATATATATATATATATATTTAGCAAATATTCCCAAAATTCTAAAAAACATGAAATTCAAAAACTTCTGCCTTCAACCATTTCAGATAAGAGACCATATTGCACATTTGACTGAAGAAAAGACAGACTTCTCTCAAAGCATAGAAAGACTCCTGGAAATTCCATAAAGGCAAATAAAATCAATGTCAAGCAGACATCTGAACCCTCATATTTCTTGCATATTCAAAAGAGCCATGCTAAGTATCCCTCCAGGAACAAAATAAAGAAAATGAGGTACATATTTGCAAGGGGCTACTATTTAGTCATGAAAGATAATGAAATCTTGTCATTTTCAAAAACATGGAATAAACTGGAGATATTTATACAAAGCAAAATAAGCCAAACACAGAATGACAAGTACCACATGAAGTCACTCATTTATAAAATACAAAACAGTTGATTTTGCAGAAGTTAAAAATGAAGTGGTAGTTTGCAGAGGCTGGTAAAAATATTGATGAAGCAAAGACAAGGAAAGGTTAATGAATGAGTACTAAGTAAGAAGCTTTGAAGTTTCATTTCACTGTAGGATGATTATAGATAAAGATTATGTATTATGTATTCATAAAATGCATTATAGGAAAGGATTTTGAATATTTTCATGATAAAAATGTGAAATGTTTGAGGAGTGAGATATATTTACCATGATTAGTATCAGACAATGCACATAGGCAGATAAACATCTCAGGGCACCCTATAATATCTACAATGTTCATGTGTCCATAAAAAAAATCTTTAAAAATCAAAATAAACAAATACAATGAAAAAAATTTCAGACAGAGAACTTCCATGATAACATTACCAATCATATAGGGTTTTCAAATAGGTAATATCAGTATGTAAAATGTAACCAAGGAAATAAAAAGTCAAGAATAAATAACAGGGCACAGCATGGTGGCTCAATGGTTAAATCCTTGCCTTGCAAATTCTGGGATCCCACATGGGTGCCTGTTCATGTCCTGGCTATTCCACTTCCCATCCAGCTCCCTGCTTGTGGCAGGGAAAAGCAGAGAACGATGGCCCAAAGTCTTGGGACCCTGCACCCACGTGAGAGACCCAGAGGAAGCTCCTGGCTTCAGACTGGCTCCACTCTAGCCATAATGGCCACTTCATTAAAAAACAACAACAACAACAAAAACAGCCATCAGTCTGTAGAGAAAGGCAAGTCAGTATCATTCCCAACAGAGACAATTTTAGTATTAACTCAGATGGCATTGCTAATATTCTTTGGCGTTTATTCTTTGACTAATATTCTTAGCGTTTAGAGTAGGTATGGATTATTGAGAGAGAGCATTTAATATTCTGTGCTTCTAAATCCCGAGCTTCCCTTTCCACATTGTACTTTTTAAAAATTGTGCTAACATAAAGAGAACAGGTTTCACACATAACATAGATATAGGAGATAACCATATTTCTCTCTCTCTCTATTTCTTAATCCCTCTCCTTCCTTCCTTTTTTTCAATGTTTCTCCAAACATAATTTCAACCTATAATCCACCTATAATCATAGACTTAATACATCAGTTACCCTATATTCACTGGGTAGCAAGTACAAATACCATAGTTCCAACAGAGTATAAACAGCACTCAAACCAATATATATCCATTTCATTCCTATACATTTTACATTTTTTATGTTCTTATATTGAGGGTCACATCCATTTTGTTGCAAGACAGCATCTCATTCTATATTGCTTTCTTCCACTCTAGGGACCTCTGTGTATCACTCTCCCATTCTTGGCGATGATATCAGAGACGATACACCATGTCACAGATGTTAATAATTAAAGATAATTTTCATAACAGGGAGTGACACATTGTATTATACCTGCGCTCGGGGTAACTGGAGCTGTCATCCACTCTTGACCTGACCCTTGCTGAGCATGGACCAGTAAACCTGACATAGGATGCAACGGAATTGGGTGAGAGTAAATGATGCAGAAACAACTAGCTTATTTTGCAGTTGAAAAAGTAGAAAAAAAAGTATGTTTCTAATATATGCTGAAGAATATATTACAATTTTTTTTGTTCTTGCCATATTTCTTAATAAAGTACCAAGATCTAATTAGTTTTACAAAACATTCAGGGATCAAATTCCTGAACCTGCCAAGGGATGACTTCTGAGCATTCTAAAGTCCATCATTTGGACCATTTAACACAAGCTATAAAGGCAAAACTGTAACACAGAGGAGTCTGAAGATGAGTCCAATCCTTTGGTTTGAAAGATAAATTATGCCAATAACGTACATTATTACGTGCTGAAGAGTCACCAACCTGCTTCAGTTCAGCTTTGTTACCAAATTACTCATCTTAATTACTGCCTTCCTTTTTCTTATCTCATTTTTTCCTAGTCATATTAATGGTCACATAATAATATTAGACAATGTTCACTACGCTTAACTCTAAAAATAATGGCTGCATTAAATCAGAGTTAATTAGTATGTCAAGAAGTTCAGGTAATTATGCATCCATGTAATTTTTTTTTCAAAAAGATACTGTGAGAAAAGCCACTTTACCAAATGCTGCACTCATGACTCTATAAAGTTTTTATTTAAATATTTTTCTTCATATTGTCAGTCAAAACTGGGTAACACGATTATTCAGAGGTCATTTGTCATTGCTAACTGCAGGTAACAGTGTGCCCTAATCCTGCAATCGTCATGAAAAATACATGGAGCATTAATTTATGAATCCTGGAGTCATTTCTCTTCCAGGTGTCACAGTGAATTGTGGCTTACGCTATTTATATTTGATCACACAAAAGGGAGGTTCTGAAGAGCAAAAGATCAGAGGGACATAATTCTTCTCACCCCTTTCACTGCTCACGGAGAAGACTCTGCTTTGCACGAAGTTAGAAGTCACAGTGTCTTTGGATTCCCCATGGGAAATGGGCTAGGACTTAAAGGCGGAGGCATGATGGGCTGCACCCACTTGGAAAGGGCATCATAAACAAAAGACCTGCGACTATAGGCATCATTGCCCACAGCCCTGGCCATCTCTGCCCGCAGAGGGACCAAGCACCTCTCCTTCATTACTTTAAAAGGCAATCAGAATGTCAGAGAAATCAGGAACGAGAAACAAAACTGACTTGTCCCTATTATACTGACTTGAAAACACTCTTCTCTGCCAGATAAAAAAGACCAAACTCTTGAACCACATTAGCAAATTCACACAAGCTGTGAATTCACATCCACACAAGGTGAAAACAATAGCAAGAGGTAACAAAAGTAAGAACTCAATCTAGGTCTCCCGTGTAGACAACAAGAACCGAATTTCTTGAGACATCACCTGCACCAGCCAGGGTGCCCATTAGTAAGAAACTTGAATTGGAACCAGAGCCAGCACTTGAACCCAGGCAGTCTGGTGTGGCGTATGGACATTCCAAATTGCACCTTAACTGCTGATCCTAATACTCATGCAGACAATTCTCATTTACATAGATCCTCAGTACACATTTGGGGGTGGGAGGGAGGAGCCAATAGGATAGACCTGAAGAAGACTTGACTCACACAGTACTGAGGATCCCACCCTAGGGACCTGGAAAGGCCAAGAATTTCTGTGACCCTCTCGGAAATCTCTGAAGAAACATGAGTTTAATTGGGACACATCAACCTTCAATATGCCCTATTTTCAACTGTATTGAATTCCCAAATATAAGATAAAATTGTAATTCTTTGTGATCAATTGACATTTATTGTATATCAGCTAAATGAAAGACATTGAGGAATTCCTTATAACTTCCTTATAACTACTGTGTATCTGTTACAACATCATGTCACTGATCATCACTGACTGCTTAACAGTCCATCTCCATCACCACACAGGCATCCTAAGCACTGGGCTTGTGTCAACTCCAACCCAACCACTCTTCACAGTCTAATACACAATAGGTGTCGTAAATGTTCAAAATAATGTATTGCAAACAGCAACCAGAAGCTTATACAATAGTTAGAGATAAGATACAACCATCTGAAAAATTAAGAAAATAGCTATATTGAGGCAGCACATGATAAATTACCCAACAAAAGGCCAGTCATCAGGGAAAGACATCACTTCCAGTTGGAGTAGGCAGTTCCTAAGGTTATTGGGAGAATCCTGGCACTGAGTCTATTCCATGTTTTTCTAATCCTGGAACAGAGGCACCCACCCAAGGACAGAAGAATAGGAAACAGCAGAAAAACTTGGGAGTGGGAAAAGGGGTGAGTGTCTCATCACTAGGGCCCCAGTAAGGTTTTTCTTTGTTCACATGTTAGATATGTCATGCATATATCAGTAAACAAACATTGATTATTTTTGTTTCATTTAGTCATAATGAGCTACTACAAATTATAATCATCTTAATAAAGAGTTGAGAATTTGTATTCATTTATTAATTGATATAATTGCTGATTAATAGAAAGCGTCTACATGCATCCATTTAAGCTGCATGAATCTATGAGATACTCTCTCCCCATTTTCTGAATGAGGACACTGAGTGCCATAAAAGTTATAGGGAGCCAACCAGCCACCATCCAGAGCAGTCAACATCTAAAGCAGAGCTCCACTATGTAAGCCCAGGTAGTGATGTATGAGATGTTAGTCCTCATGAATGCCACAGCAGTTCTTAAATTGTAAGCTGAAGTTAAGCCACATTCAGTCAAGACATGAGGCACACCAATGTGTGGAGGGGCTATGGACAGCTACTAGACCAGAAAGCAATGTAGAAGCTTAAAACTACCAAAGTCTGGCTCATCGATGACTCCAAACAGAACATTTCAAGGCGGTACAGATAGGAAACAAGATAGGAAACAGCAAGTATGAGAGGAAAAGAGGAGGTTTATTCCCTGTAATGATTTCAATCTCACCAATATGACCCTGGTAGCATAATCCTCACTAACGCTCCTCTCTGAAATTTTTAAAAACGTATCTGATGAGGGCCTAGTATGGTAACCTAGTGGCTAAAATCCTAGCCTCGCACATGCCAGGATCCTACATGGGTGCCAGTTCACATCCCAGTGGTATGAGTGCTGGTTCATGTCCCATTGGTCTCGCTTCCATCCAGTTCCCTGTTTGTGGCCTGGGAAAGCAGTCGAGGATGGCCCAAAGTCTGGGGACCCTGTGCCCCGCGTGGGAGACCTCGAAGAAACTCCTGGTTCCTGGCTGAGGGTCAGCTCAGCTCTGGCCCTTGTGGCCACCTGGGGAGTGAACCAGCAGACAGAAGATCTGCTCTGTCTCTCCTTCTCTCTGTATATCTGATTTTCCAATAAAAACAAATTCAATGGAAAAGAGGGATCTAGCACAGGGATGGAAGATGGAAGAAACCCAAATTTCTGGCTTTAACGGATCGATGAGAAAACAATGCGATACAACTTAGTAGAAGCAGCAAATGCTATGGAAACACAGGGAAGGGAGTAACCACTCTGTCCAACCATTTCTTACTCCATGCCTCTGTCCACACTGGACTCCTCACCACTGCCACGAGAAGTTGCTTTGGCTCAACTATCCCTACTTACTATGTTAAATATAATGGTCTCAAATACGGTACAAAAGAATCTTTGCCAGTATAATTTTGGTTACAACTTTAGGACAAAGAGCTTAACCTGAACTACGAAAGTGGCCTAACACATTTATAGGGTTCCTGTAAGGCTGAGTAATTTCCCTGGCAGGTCAGAGACTTACAATAGAAGGACCATCAGGCAGATTTGCAATCAAAACAGTAAGGAATGTATGAAAGATCAGGCATCCTTTCTATAAGAGACAAAGACAGAGCTGGCGAGAGCACTTATCTGCAGGCTCACTCTCCAATGGCCAGAATCCAGGACCCCGATCCAGGTCTCCATGTGTGTGACAGGGACCCAGCTACCTACCTCCTCCCAGGACCTAATACATGAGGTGGGAGCTGGAATTGGGAATAGAGCAGCGACTTGAAGCAATAAAGCAATGGGTTTCCACACATTTAATCACTCTGCCAAATGGCCATCTCAAGGAGGTGAGAGAGGTTCCCAAGCTGATAATCAGCAAAGAAACAGGGACCTCAGTCATACAGCAATAAGAAAATGAATTCTGCCCATGGAGTGGTGCACTTCCCTGGGGTCTCCAGAACTCTCCGGCTTGCTGACTCCTACGTTTTGTCTTTGTGAAAACCTCAGGAAAAACTACTCTGACTCACCCAAACTGTGAGATAATGCAGGGAACTGTCTTAAAAACACTCCCTTTGGATACCACAGCAATAGAAAGCCAGTGCACTGGAAAACAATGCTTTTGTATGCTCTTCTACCATCTTTGTTCTCTGGATCTCACTGCAATTCCAGGATTTAGGTAAAGCATTCTTCATCCCACAGGAAACAATTTCCCCTCCCTCCAAAGGAATTCTGATCTAAACTTTCATGAGGGGATTTATTTCCCTCTTTTATACTATTGTGAGTTCTTTTTATGCCTGTCCTATTAGGTTATACATTATATCCAAAATCAGTTTTGCCTCCCACAGACCCAGCTACAAAAAGTAAACAGCAGGCTACCATTCAATCCAACTATATGTAGCATTGCTGGGTGTGTGGCACCAGCAAGCATTCAAGTATTTTTTTTTTCTGGCTGGCACCCAGGTGGGGGAGGATGTTAACCTAAGATTATTCATGATGAGAAGGGCAGTGTTACACAAGCAGAACAGTTGATTAGTGAACAGTTGACACCATTTTATTAACCTATATTGACTGCCTTTTAAATGCAAATTGAATGCTTTAAGTGAAAACTAAATTGAATTATTACATTGAAATTAGTCTTGATAAAAGAACATCGCAGATTGATGCTAGTATCATTACCTATACACCCATAAATTACTAGTCCACTAAAAGCCAACTTGGATTATTATTCCTCTATTAAAGACATTTAGTGTTTCAGAAAAACTACCAACTTATTAAGAGACACAGCAAGCAATCATATAAATAAAAGAGCTAAGGAGAAAAACATGATACTCACTGTTCAAAATAAACTAAAACTTTAATATAGCTTTCTTAGAATTGTCACCCCTTTTGTTTGAATAGCTAATTAGCAAAGAGGTCAAACCCATCTGGGATACAGAAGAAAGTCAACCAAACTGTCTTTTAGAGTATGATCTAATCATAATTTTTGTGATCTTATGGAGGAGGCACGGAAACAGATACCAGACATCTTTTTTTTTTTTAATTCACTCTGCACTAACATTCATCATATAATCATTACACAGCATGGCCCACTTAACCTCCAAGTCAACTGAGAAATCTCATGGGATCCTGGGTCCTTGACTCCAAGGAGAAATCACAGCTCCCAGTGTAGAGATAACCATGAGATATGTGCGTACATGCGTTATTATTATGGATGTAATTGCTTCAAGTGATGCACTCACACTCGGTAAAGAAAATCGATAGGGAAGTTCCGATTTATCTCAACACTGCAAGGTGTCCTCTATACTTGAGTAGAATGAAATATTTATCTGTTTGCTAAAAAGGAAGTGCTAATTGGCCAATCTGGTTAAATTCCCTGGAGGGAGAACTGAATAAATGGAAGGTTGTACTAGATGTCAACAGATCAGAAAAGGTAAGTCAGACTGTAGATCAAACCCAGATAATGGTTGGAGAGTGAAAGAAGGTATTTTATGGAGCATAAAATGTTGCAAACTATTGCACAGTGGCTCACTATGACAGTGAAGAGGATGCTGGGGAAGCCTCTACTCCTTGACTGACGAGAGATCTAGTTGCAGCAAAGGTTCAGAAGCTCTCATTCTAGTTACGAAGGTGACCGAGTTAGGCTCTATTATCAAGAGCATCACTCCCTTCACTCAACCAGCCACAAGCATTTAACTAGCTACAGCTAGACCAGGACAAGTGGTGATGGAAAAAGGAATACCTACATTCCATCCACAAGGGATGTGAATAGAAAATTTAACAGGGGTGAAGTAACATTAAGTAAGAGTAAAGTCATATAGAACTCTACCAGGTGAAGCAGACAAAGATGCAGTCCTCTAGGTTTGACTATAAGGCCAAAATCCTGTGTTCCAGCCCATTTAGCTTTTCCTCTCTGCACTGTGGGGTCCGGGATTACAGCTGAAGACCTCTTGAGCTCTACACATCATGATTTGAAAACATCCAATTAAGAAGAAAGCAACAAGTTCCAGAAAACAATGAGGTTTCTATGAGAAGACAGGGAATTGTTCTGTTTTACTTAATTTTAGTTAAACTCTTTTTTTCTTTACTATTTTACAATGATTAAGACAAAGACCTACTTTAGATAAGAGCTGAAGAAGTTTCCATAAAGTCATGGTTCACTTCATTTTTAGACCCTAAACTCTAAGAGAGGAGAAAGCAAGCATGCCAGCCAGAGTGGGCAGCATGCTCAAAAGCCACCAGATGATTGGAAGCACGAGGAAAACCTGGGGAAAAGGTAGGAGATGCCTTCCAACTGGTATCCAGCTGCGCAGTAGCAAGCACAGGCAGCTTGTCGGAAATCCAGTCTGCATGTAGCTCTAGATCCCATCATATGAATACTTCTTTCTTAAACGTCCCTTTATCAGATGGAAGACAGAACACAAGGTGTGTAAATCAAATAAGAGATTTTCATAATTGCCCAGGGATCAAGGAGTTTGCATGAAGAAATGGAAATCAGCAGATTCCTAAAGTATTTTGGTTTGTGGGCTGGAAGGCATTGTGGATGAAAGCATGAAGAGTTAAGTCTCATGGATGGCATTAAGTTACTGATTTCAAGTGCTGGTGCTGTGGCATAGTGAGCTAAACCTCTGCCTGAGGCACCAGCATCCCATATGGGCTGTTCCATTTCCAATCCAGCTCCTACTAATGGCCTGGGAAAGCACTGAAGGATGGCCCAAATCGTTGGGCCCCTGCAACCGTGTGGACGACCTGGAAAAAACTGCTCCTGGCTTCAGACCAGTCCAGTTGTGGCTTTTGAGGCTATTGCTGCAGCCATTTGAGGAGTGAACCAGCAGATGGAAGGTATCTATGTGTCTCTCTTCTCTATGTAACTCTGCCTTACAATAAAAATAAATAAATTTCCCGATACCTACAATCCCACAATACACTTAGATGTCAGAAACTTTTAACTCCTCCTAAAGGACTATACCGCTATGATAATGTGGAGGAAGACAGCAGGAGGAGAAAATGAGGAGAGAGGAAGCAGAGAGGGAGAGAAGGACACTCAGAGAAATCTTACATTGTGATCCCAATTTTTCACCTGTGAAAAGAGAAGTCGGGGGATTTAAATTATTAATGTACCCCAAGATGCTCAGCCAGGCAGTGCCAGGGCTGGGATTGGAGCCAGGCCGTCTCAACTTGGAATGCACACATGCAATTTCCGTACCTCACTGCCCACTGTAGGCTAACTCTTCGGTATTTGGTTCTCCCAGTGAGAAGCTTATCTTTCTCTATTTATAAAATTGGTCAAATAATCTCACTGCATAAGAGTTGTCAGACTCAAAGTGATACAATGGACAGTTCTTCTGGCACTGTACGGTTGCTTATAGGAATAAAATATGAAATAAAATTAAACAATTGTGGCCTAGTGTACAAAACTGCTGCCTAGATGCTGGCATCCCTTACAGGCACTGGCTCAACTCTTGGCTTCTCTTCTGCTTTACCTCTGCTAATGCAACAGAAAATGCCCCAGGACTTAAGCCGCTGTATCCATGCAAGAATAGACTTAGATGAAGCTGCTGGCTCCAGCTTGTCCCAGCCCTGTCTGTTACTACCATTTGAGTAGTAAACCAGCAGATGGGAGATCTCTCTGTCTATATCTATCTGTCTCCTTGGTTTTCAAAAAAAAAAAAAATCTTTTAAATAATTATTTAAAAATACTTGGAAAACATGTATTATATAGAAGTGTGCACAAATTTTTAGATATTTTACAATAGGATACACTTATCTTTTCCATGAACTGTTGAAGTTTCTTCATCTTCTTGTACCTATGAACTCTGAATATTTTAGCTTTGATTGCAACTGCACCCAGCCAGGTGGATTGTTGTCCTATTTTTGGTTCCCAGTCACAGGACTTTCCAGGTCCTACTTTGTGAGGCTCTGATGGAGATTCCAAGATTCTTCTCTGAGTCTGTGACACTGTGCTATCCTCTGGTATCACTGGATCTTCCCAGGGCCAGCGTGCCAAATGTGATTTATCTTCTAGTCAAGGTGGGACACTTTGAGCCTGCGGACACTTGAGGATGCTGTCCCGCCCGTGTGCCAGTGACTTGAGGCTTCTACAGAAGGCTTCCGCGACATCTCACCAACTAAGAGAGGTACTCAGTCTGCAGCTGGGACATTTTGACAACCATTGAGCCACTGTCCCTTTGACCAGGAAGTGAGTGGATGCCAAAGAGAAAGGCAAGGTTTTAACCACCTTCCATCAGATGGGCCCCATGGAAGGCAATCTCACTCATTTCCTTTAACCCTATGGTAATGTAGGGAGGGAGTATTAATATTTTCATTTGAAATAATTAAAAACATGGAGCTTACAGAATTTACTTAACTAGTCCAAGTTCTCACAGCAGATAGGAAACAGAAAATTTTGAGATTTTATATATATAACAATTATATATATAATTATATATGCTCACACATAGAATTATATTTATATATACATATAAATATATGAACATGTGTGTGAATATGTGTGTAATATATAAACATATATATAATCTCAAAGTTTTCTGTATGTGTGTGTATGTATGTATATATATGTATATATATATATGTCTACATATATATATATAAAACATAATGGTTTTATCCTGGTGCTGAGATACAGAATCAGAGGGAAAGGTCTTGATAGAGTCATGAGTCCACAGTGACTGAAATTTAATTTGATTTCCAGCTCAGGAACATCAGAAAAAAAAATCTAGGTTTATATGTTGTTATACAAATAAGATATAAACAAGCACTCAGACTAAAAGGAAAAACACTGGGTGTATTTTACTAGCTGGAGTTTTATTTCCCAAGGCCATGATAAGGAAGATGACTGAAATGCAGTTTACATAATTAGAAACCAAGTTAGCAAAAGAAGGGTGGCTCACTCCATTACGAAGAGAATCCATTCTACAATCAAGTGAAGAGAACAGGTGAGTAATGGGAATTTACGTGGTTTCCTTTCAGAAGGAGCCGTCCTTGTAAGTAAATGCTTTTATACCTATGTAGTTCCTAAACCCAGAGTGGGACTCTTAAGCTGACACATATGTCAGAGCTGATTCCCTTTCTCGTTATGAGTCGATAATGCCTACATTAAAGTTTCTATGTTAACTTTCAGGATTTTAAAGATGAAACAAGTTTCGATTCTCAGACCCAGGAGCAAAGGGAATTAATGTGGTATTGTCTTTTATGAAACGTGGTGGGGATGTGTGATTCAGGTTGGTTCCCAATCCTTGTCTTTAAAATTCCATAAAATGAAAAATACAACAGCTGTTTCATATTAAAGAGAAATGCAAATGTACATTAATGCAATTCAGGAAGTATTTTACATGTTCGCAGAATTTATTATTTATATGAATGGAATCAATCTGCATTCTTCCAATTTGATAAAAACAGCACTTATTTGAATGGCTTTGCTAGCTATTCAGAAGGGAATGGTATAGGATTTAAGTAAAAACTCCACTTCTTTAAAAATTTAGAACAAAAATCCAAACACAATTCTGGTGCTCTTTGCCCATTGAAGGTAAAACATCAGCATAAGCTCCTGCTTCCTAGTAGATTAGCTCAGATCAGGTGCAAGCAAAACAAACTCATCAAAGGAGTTAGTTGTTTTGGAAGTGCTTTGTGAGAGAGTGAACTGTGTTCAAATCCAGGCACTTCTTGCGCTGATAAATTGTTTAAAAATACCTCCTGGTGAGTAGTAACGCTTCCTCATTATTACACTCCATCTATTATCTACTTTGGATGCGCATATAAATTATTTAAAGTAGATGTTTCCGTTGCTAACTCATGGCAGACTGACAAACCAGCTCCCACCAATGCCTACAGCTTTCTTCCTTACCCCATTCCCGAACAAGGGTGAGAGCCCACGTCACTGGTTTTAGTAGGCAATTTTAATCAGTCACTGTGTGTACCATGAAAATGCAACAGCTGTGCACTTGGATGATCCTATTGTCGTTGTTGAGCAGGAAATTTTTCATCAAGAAAGACCTACGTGATTTCTCAAACTTGGGAATGGCCAGGTTCTATTTTTTTTTCTGACTACATATCTCAAGAACTAGGCACAGTTACAGTAAAATTCTACACTTTAATAAAGATAGATATATGGGTATTTACATTCTGATGTGTTTTCTATATTCTTTTAGTCTCTTCCAGGGACTTAGGGAATTGTCACCATTTAAAAATTTTCCCACTGAATGCAGATGGAGTTTGCTATGGCTTTTCTTTTGGCTTTGGAAACATCGAAAGTTGCCTTTGGGTGGTCAGGGAATCAACAGTTCTTGGAGTGTTGGGGAAATAATTCAAATAATTGCCTCCAAAAGGAGATCTGTAGGTCTGTAGTATGGAGTAGACACTTTTTTTTAGCGCTGAAATAATCCCGGAAAGAGCCACAAAACCTACTACACAATCACTCACAAGAGCATGTTTCAAACTAGTTGGTAGACATAAAATTTACTACAACCCTGGTGCAAGCCAGATGACTTTTTCTATCAGGCATCCCAATTCTGTACTCTACTCCATATATTAGAACAGAGCTGCCACGGCTTCAGTTTTTTCTTCTGTCTCCCATACTTCTAAATTCTCTTATATCACCTTTAGCTCAACATTTAACCAAGTTATTACATTTCCGAAGAAAAAAACCACTACTGATGGAAGAATTCACTACTCTTTGTTCTATATGGGTTATATTTTCTGGAGAAGGCAGTGGTTTCATCAATGTTACTCCCCAAATCCTCTAACACCTAAAGCTCACTCTCTTCATTGTTACCATCAATAGGGTACGCAAATTAGTTTCTTTGCATCAGTGCAGCCAAATGCAAGGATGATGCCGTAGGTTTTAAAAATAATCTCTATATGTGTTAACGGCACATGCATTGTTTGCACTGCTGCAAAAATGCCTTTCCCCTCTTGCGTGGACCAGCCAGGGGATTTCATGTCACATAGGCATCAGTTCACCAATGGGAACAATGTAAAATAAAATGTAACCATTCTTGTTTGGAGTCCTCTCTGTACTCATCCAAATCCCATCACTCCTCAGAATTCTTGTGCTGTAAAGAAGCCAGAATCAGCTGATGGTGCTACGTTCTGTCCACTCGAGGGACTGCAGTGACACCCTAAGTCTTTGTCCAGCTCTCATCTCCAGGGTCAACACGCACTTTCCCCATTTTCTGGAAATATTAGCTAGTAAAAGATCCCAGCAACACCCATCACAGAAATCTCCCTTGGCCTCAGGAAGTATCTCCTCCAAGTTTATGCCCACTGCCTGCTGGCATTTCGCAGTCCATGACTAAGTAAGGTCTGGCTCCTTGACTTTAGTTAGCACTACTCTGGAGAGACATTCTAGCTCCAGGATCCGCAGGGCGTTGACAGAGACCTCAGCTGAAATCTGCCTACACCTCAGCTGCTCCCTTTGCCCAATCCTACGTTCCACACCTCTTTACAGCTGGATCTCCTGAGAGTACTCCTCTCAGCATGTCCTGCTTTTAACTGTGTTTCTAGGAACTCAAAGATGGGGAGTTAGCAAACCATTTCCTAAAGAGACAACTAACACATAGAGTTAGATCCAAAAAGTGAACTAGAATTTTAACTCACTGTTTCAAAAAAATGAGATTCAAGACAGAGATAGAACCAAGTTTTTGGGACTAATTCCAAGAGCAAGTGGTATGTGACTTTTTTCAGTGGGACTCTCACATATGTTGGTGGAAATGGAATCTTCTGGCTCCCCGATCACCCTCAGAAGTGTGCTCCAACAAGCATGCACCCTGACGCTCCTTGAGGCTGGCCAAATGGGTCATAACCTCTCACTAGCCATGTTATAAAGTACAGTGCCACCTGCCACCTCCCCTCAGAGTTTCATTGAAATTCAAAGGTGCATGGCCCATTCTGGTTGTCATGTAAACACTTAACTGCCTCTCCCCTGTCTTTCATGGTCTAGACTATGAGTCATTCCTTTCATCATTCTGTAATCTCAGTTTGATGTCACAAAGCCACCCTTAGCTTCTCGACGATATTCATTTTCTACAAGGATGTGAGTTTTTTTTCTCTTCCATGCAAATTCTTTGTAATTAGTCTTACTTTATAGTGGAGGAAACCCAGGCACAGACAAGTAACCTCATTTCTCCAGGGCCTGAGGACCACATGATGAGAGCAATGGCCTCTACACATTTAGAAATGCAAAAACACAGACACACATATACCTATCTCTAATTGAGAGGGGAAAATGCATTTTTCTGGGTCCAGCTATTTTGCTTAGAATAACTCCAATTCCATCTATGTTTTGCAAATGCCATGATGCTGTAATTTTTTATGACTGATAACCATTCATCACTGATAAATATCTAGTTTGATTCCATAGCTTTGCTGTTACAAATAATGCTTCCACAGACATGGGACTGCAGATACTTCTCTTATAAGCTGACTTAATTTCCTTTGGATATATTCTCAGAATTAGGATAGATGGGTCATACGATAGACCTCTTTTTAGTTTCTTGAGGAATTTACAAGCTGTTTATGTAATGTTTGTGCTAATTTGCACACCCACCAAAACTAAATGTTATGTTCCCCTATATCTATACCCTCAATAGCATTTGCCATTTTTTTTTTTACTTTTATCAATGCCAATTCTAACTGGAATGAGATGATGCCTCATTGCCCTATATTTCCCTGATGACTAGTACTTTTTCGTGCACTTTAGCCTTTCATATTTCTTATTTTGAAAAGCTGTGTATTCAAATCCTTTGTATATATTTATACATATATAATATGTACATGTGGAAATAACAAATTTAAAAATTATAAAACTTAAAAATGTTTAGATCTATGTGTTCTCATTGAATTCTTTATAATTTTCAACATTATTTGAATTATTTTAAATACAACAAAATGCAATGAATCCAGAAATCAATCCCAGCCAGTCCCCTTAGCCTTAGGTTCTTTGGCCTTGGACCATCCTCAGAAGCCACCAATATCTGTCTTACACTCCTCCATGTAATGAAGATCTCCTCTGCACTCCTGAACACTGTATCATTCAATAATAGCATTCCCAGTAAGGTGCTCTCAACATCCCCAGAAGTGACTGCACCAAAGTCATGGACTTCCAGTTCCTTATCTTCATTTACTGTCAGAGTGCTCAGCCTGGTCCTTAAACAAATGGCTCCAGGGGTCATCACTCTGTTGACCCTTCAACTCTGACATGACTCTCAAACTACAATCTTGTACCTCAACTTACCCCGATTCTCTGTTCCTTCTATATTCCTCACTGGTACCACTTCTTCCTGTTGGAAAATCATCCATCCCTCTGTCGACCATTAGCCTTCCTTCATTCCCTAAGCAACCCATGAGCTCCTCTTTCTTTCCATCAGTCCTTCATCAGCCTCAGCAACTCTCCTACCTTCCCTTCATTGCATATATTTTGCTAATTACCACTCCTACATCTTTGTTGTTGTTACTTTTCCTGTGATTCCTCTCCAAATAAAGTTCCTAAGCAAGATCTTCAAGGCGCTACATTCACCTACTCACCTCCCAACTATCACTGATCCTGTGATTTAGCATTCTGGCCCCACGGAGCATCATTCATCATTCCAAAAAATGCCTTGCCTCTCTGGCTCTCCTTGTCAGCATCTTTTCCTTTTCCCTTTTAGTAAGGAACAATATGGTCTGGCAACTTCTTTGGATAGAGGGTTGGAGGGAAGAAAGAGGAAGAAGAGGGATAAGTACAGGAGCAGAGGATCCTGTGGAGGTTGTTTACTTTGAGCACATGAAGAGAGGCGGCCTGTGCCGGACGGGCACTCTTAACAGAAAAGTGGGTAAGATAAAAGAGTCCAATCGGCCCTAGCAATAATCATAACTGAATGTTAATTCTCCCAACATTTACGTAAGTTTTATTATGATTATGAAGCACAAATTAGGCCTCAGATATAGCCTTATGGATTACCAAAGCCAATATATTCAAGAATATTTTAGAAGAAAACTGCCATTCAGCTAGCTAATAAAGAAAACTAACAGAACTTACTTATAACTACAAACTACTTAGAAATATTCATATGATTAACAGTCCTAGCTCCCATGCTCACTAGTAAAGCAGCAGCCCACCAGGGGATTCCGCAGTTCCCCTACCAGGCCTACTCCCAGTCCCAGGTCTTATGCATGCCAATAGCTGCTGCTGCTCAGTATAAGATAACCGATCCCCAATCTTGGCATTTTTCAGCAGGTGCAACAGTCTGGCTCATGCCGGCCTACCCCTCGTCCCAGCTCTCACCTGCAGGTATAGCACCCTAGCCTAGCCTCCTTGCCCACCGCCAGCTCTCATGTGAACTGGTGGGTGCTACGGTCCAAGTCAGTCTGGCTTGTGTCCCATCCTGGCTCTCGCTCACACATACATGCTATGGATTGGCCTAGCCTGATCTGCCCCCAGAGCCAGCTTATACATATTCCAGTGGGTGCTGTAACCCTCCCTAGTTATAGGCTGCCTCCAGCTCCAGCTTCTGCTCTCACACTCAGCAGTGGGAGCTTTGGCTTAGCAGGGGAGCTTCCCAAGTTCCCCTACCAAGCCTACCCATAGCCCTAGATCTCACTTGTGCCATCAGGTGCTTTGGCCCAGGCTGATGTGGCTCAGCCAGATGTGGCTCACCGCCCTTCCACTTGCCAGCTGGCACTGCGGCCTAGCCCAGCAGTACCATTCCCGGTCCCAGATTTTGCATGTGTCAGTGGACAGCAGATAATGATGTTATTTAATCCCAAGTCTCCCACATGTTGAATGCCTTGGCCTGACACAGAAATATTCTTTGGTCTCCCCCATCTAAACCACTCTGTCTCAGGTCCTCGCATACTTGCGAATGCAATAGCCCAGTCTGTGGAAAACCCCAGAAGTTATCGCTTCCCTGTCAAACAAGTCCTCAGCTGCTCCCATACTAACACATCCCCAGACCCACTTCCCTGGGCAATCCATAGTTCCCCACTTCCACACACACACATACCCCTGAACGTGGCATGTAGTAACCTGTCATTCCCTGCCTTCCCCACATATCTTTTTTAGAAAAACTGAACAGGTAACTATGCTGGCACACTGGTATTGCTAATACAAATTTGCCGTTAACTAGGCCCAGAATGCCCACCAAAACTAGTGGCTGTTTTTTTCCCAGCACTGTAAAGCTTGCCTAGGTACAAGGCAACCTAGGCAGTTGCCTACAACTAGAGTAAAAGTCTTTTATAAAACATTTAAGAACCAAGGGCAGCTGACAATGCAAAAACATATTATTTAGGTTTTAGAAATCAATAAGTATTCACAATTAGAAAAATCTGGGCGGTGCCATATATTTTTATCACTTAAAAAAAAAAATCTTTGTACCAGAAATAGTGATCTTAAGTGTTGTTAGAGTTTCCTATATCAGAAGCATGTGAAACATGGTATTAGTTTTGCTTGCAGAAATAAGGGCCACTTAATGCTAATGGCTCACAACATCATGACATTGTAATTGGGATAAGTTCAGGGAAACTCAGAATAAATGCATTGCTCATGAAATCATATGGCAAGAGATGTGGGATTTTATAAAGTTAATGACAGTGATACTGACAAGTTGTACAGTCACATACTAAACTCCTTGGCACATGAGGAGCTAGCAAAGCTAGACCTATTAATAGAAGAGACAGTTCGCAAGCACGGTGGAAGAGCAGAGTCATCAGTGGAGAATGATAGAAATGTCAAAAGATCAGGAGAGACTTATGAGGAAATTGCAGAACTCTGCAAACATTTTTGTGCCATATATTTTAATTAAACAGGAAAGTTTATTGCATCACACCTTTTGCTACCAAAAAATAATCAACAAAATGGGTGAGGACCTGCAGTAGCTAAGATGCTGTTGGGATGCCCAGATTGCATATCAGAATGCCTAGACTGAAATGCTAGCTCCACTTTCTGACTTAAGCGTCCTACTAATATGCACCCTGGGAAGCAGAAGGTGATGGCTCAAGTACCAAGGTCCATATAGGAGATCTGGGTTATCTCTTAGTTTCTTGTTTAGCCTGACTCAGCCCCAACTATTTTTTTTAAAGATTTATTTTATTTTTCTTAGAAAATCAGATATACAGAAAGAAGGAGAGACAGAGAGAAATATCTTCCATCCGATGACTCACTCCCCAAGTGCCCGCAATGGCTGGAGTTGAGCTGACCCGAAGCCAGGAGCTAGGAGCTTCTTCTAGGTTTTCCATGTGAGTGCAGGGTCCCAAGGCTTTGGGCCATCCTCAACTGCTTTCCCAGGCCACAAGCAGGGAGCTGGATGGAAAGTGAGTTGGCCGGGATTAGAATCAGCATCCACATGGGATCCTGGCGAGTGCAAGGTGAAGAGTATAGCCACTAGGCTACGGTGCCAGGCCTATCAGTCCCAACTAACACAGATCTCCTATCTCTTGTCTCTCTCTCTCTTTCCTCTGCCCTTCTCAAATAAGTAAAAATAATTTTTAAAAACTAAAAATAAATATAAACATCAATACCAGATTTAGTCTCAATAAACGCCATTAATATTACTGGTGATTGGGTACCAGTGTTCATTAAAGTCAAAGAAGAATGGAGCACATTTTGTATGATCAGGGAGGAAACCACGGAGACCAGCACTGGTCTCTCACTATCCCCTCCACGCAGGTCTTACTGTACCTCCTCTGGAACCCACTGGTATATGTGCATAACACCCTCTTCAGGTCCAGAGACAGAGAAGAGCTAAGAGTGGGTCATGGGGAAAAAAAAAGATGTACACCACATATAAACACACACACACACACACACACACACACACACACACACACACACACACACATCCTGAGTTCTACTAGTCCAGAACTCAAAATTCTCACTGCCCTTAATTTGTCCACGCAACAAATTCATCCTGATATTGTGCTATAGCCTGAGGTGCTAGAGATGCTTCAGTAAACATGACTGTCATGACTGTTCGAAAATTGTTGTGTCTTTTGCATGTTGTATTAAAGTTTTTATTGACTTCTTGTTCCACAAAAATATTTAACTTCTACTTTATTGCTGCATATAAAGAAAAAATATAATCCAGCACACATTTATTATTACAAACGCATCATTCATAGTTGAACGTTCTCTTTTAATTTTTAGCAAAATTAAAACATTTGGAAAAATTATAAGCACTGTGCCTACTAAAAGTTGGGTAGCCCTACTCCTGGGTATCATGAAAATTACACTCCAACAGGAGAGACATGGACACACAACATGGAAGTTAGGGTGAAAATATCAGATGCCATGTAGAGAGCTGAATAGGCCATCTTAGAAGGTTACTAAGAAGACAGGCTGCACAGACAGAAGATCTAGAGCAAGCTTTCTGAAGGATCCACACTGAAAAAGAAAAACAGGATGACTTGAAAACTCAAATTTCTGAAAACCACAGGCTCTGCAGAAAGCATGTCTGGTACAAAAGCTCGGTGTGTTCACACCAAGGTGATCAGTGAGGCTGAAGTGCAGGCAAGGAGTGTCAAGAGGAAAGGAGCAGGCATGGGTCACATGGGACAGCCTTGCAGGTAAAAATATAACGTGTACTCCAAGCTTGATTTGGGGAATGGACTAAAGGGAGAAGCAGAGAGACTGCTGACCACCATAGGCTGCTAAGCTGGAGCCAGCAAGATGGAAATGAAATAGAGAAAAATGAATGGAAGATGTCCTTAGAACTTAGAGTTGGCAAAACTCATAATGAAATGATGGTGGCAGGAAGGGCAGAGCAAAGAATATTCCAGGATGACTTATTGGGATGGTGGGGAGGGGTGGCTTGAGGATTTTGCAGAAGGGACTGGCGTTTGGTGGCAGCAGCTCATGTTAATACTGTTTCTTCTGTCAGACTAGTAGCTAACAAAACATAATCTGCTAGATCATGCTGTGATTCTCACAGATCATTTTAGGAGCATGTTTGTTGTTGTGACAGGACATCAAATTTGTTAATTTATGCTGCTATTTCCAGTGTCATGAAAAAGACTGCTTTGGTCACCAAACTGCTTCATACAACTCTGCCAAACAGCTCAGCAAAGCATTATCCCTGTCTTGCCTTAGAATAAAGTGGGAGTGCTTGGCAAACCCACATTTTATATTTGGACAGGCTATCCCTTCTAGAAGGACCTAACTGGTTCAAGATTAGTTAAGTACTCCCAGGTAGTCCTAAAAACATATATTTTTTTTTCCTGATGAATGAGATCTCTTTTCTGTGTTCCTGATAAGAATTTATCATTTGTATTTGAATGTATTTCAAAAACATTAAAATGTATTTCAAAATAATTGAGTTCTCATCCAATTACATTTCTAACTCACAAATGGATGCCAAATTCAGCTTTTTATACTTACTCCGTGTATCTTCTCATTTTGTATGCTTGCTCTAATGTATTTGATTGATTCATTCCATGACTATTTAGCACAGTTCAAATACAATGCTAATGATAACAAAAACTATTATTCACATAGTGCTTAGTACGTGTGTACCAAATATCCATTGCTTCTTCAGGATGATCCTATACAGTAAGAACTACTAGTATCTCCACATTCTGGATGAGAAAACAGAACGCTGAAACCTATCAAGGAACTTGCAACCACCACCCTCTCCCCACTAGTTTTGCGCCTGCTTTTGAATTACAGACATGGCTGCCCAGATGGTCACCACAAACCTAAAATTGAGTTTCTCTTCCGCCCTAGGAGGCCCTCCTTACTCCTAATGCACCTGAATGAATACCATTATCATCTATCCCATCTTCCAAGCTATAAATCTACATGCAATTCTTGATTCAATGGGCAAGTGATGGCACTAATATCACTTCGTCAGCCTTGCCTTAGCATTTGAATGCAATACTTAATCACACCAATGATGCAGAGTTAAGTTTAAAAATCAAATCAGTAGTGACTTGTATTATCTCTCCAACCTAAATATACTATTCTAGACTGCACACAGTTAGTTAACAATTGTGTGCTGGACGTGCCAACCAGTCTAATTTTGCATTTTTGTAAGCCACTTCTTCTTTCCATGTTCTTTTAATTCTTTCTCAGTCTTTAAGTTCCTCACCCTTGTCTTTCATCCATCCCATCAGCTCCTCTGCCCTTGCCCAGATTTTGATAGCCTGCTTCATTTAAATTTTGACACTCTGTCCCAGGGGAATTCTATATATCCATTCTAATACATGTCTACAACAAGAGAACAATGCAGCTTTCCTTTTGTACATATATTATTCGGTATAACATAAAATACGTATGATACATAGAGATGTGTAGGAATCCCAGACTGCAGTCATTAATAGATAGGACTGATGCACTATAGACCTTTGCCTTGGTTTACAGGTTCATATCTTCCTAGATCTATTTCCCACCCACGAACCTCTTAAATTAATTTCTGATCTTTGTAGTCGTATTTCCTCCCTGTTGATCAATCCACTCACCTAACATGACAGACATTTGTCCTGTCCATGATGAATACTCTATATTTGGCTAACTGCTTTATTTTTACTTCTCATGCAAAGCAGGTTTTTATTTTCTAAATTGTTCAGTAGATATAAAGGGGTGTTATTTTCATTATATATTCTTGTTCTTCATGCTCAAAATCAACAAACACAGTCATTAATCCTCATTTAATTTATCAAGGGTTACAATGGTTTGTTGGGCAGCAACCTTTAAGATTCAAGGAGTTGCTAATAATAGTTCCGAGCTGTTGAACCATAGCATAAAGTGGTCTGTAATATGAAAGACATTTTAACAGTTGCAAGTCTTCTGCAATTAATTCTGATCATATGTTCACAGTCTAGAATTAATGTGAGCTGAAGGGTATGATAAAGCTACTGGTCATTTTGAAGGCGAATCATATTGTTGTTGCTTAGTAATTATTAGTTAACACTGAAGTTCATATAAATGATTGCAAACAAGTCAAAAAAAGTGTGTCAGCAATTAGTCATTTCATTTCCTGTCCCTGCTTTTCTAATACAGTGGAAACCAACCAGGTCACATAATTTATACTGGCACAAAGCATAAATGCTCTCAGGTCACAACTAACTCAGTTGGCAGAGACAATCCTTCAAATATTAGGGGAAGCAAAACATGCAAGGAAAGAACTTAAATGTGCTCACTTCTCTCTCTAACCAAGGCATTATGAAGCATACTGTCAATGAGATTTGAAGTCCTAGACTGTGGAAGTGTTTCTTCCCAGAAGTTTCTTGTGACATGTGGAAACAACAGACCACAGAGAAATCTAATGCTAAAAATAAAACAAGACTATACTGCAACCATATAGTTGTCAGACAGGTAATGAATAAGCTAGGAAGCATGGATATTATCAAATGATATCCATGATCATTTCACGGAATTTTCATAAAGCCATATTGGCCGGTTATACAGGCAGGGACACAAAATTCACAAACAGCTCTCAGAAATTGTTGAACTTCTTCACACAAACAACCTTAGCATTTGAAGTTATAGAGAAGATTTTAACTAAGATTCTAAATCTTATTTAATCTTTCCAACCACTTCACAGAAATCAAGTAATGTGGTTATCAAATTAAGGAAGCTTAATATTTTAAAAGTATGAAATCAGATATGTGGTCAAGCAGAGCCCTTAGGAAGTCCCTGTCTGACTCCATTTACTGGACAACATCTGTAAACTCACTTAAGGACTCAGACATCTCCATAGAGAATTTTATTTTATTTCTATCTTGGTATATTTTAGTGACTATCTAATGTGAAGCAATTTTTTTGAAGACTGTATACAGAAGCTGTGTGTCTTATACTTATGGGAAATAATCATGAATATTTAAAGTAATTTTGATATCTCACTCTCAGTAGGATAAGCTACCCAGAAGCAGACACTGAGATGAGGGTTTATGAGAAAATGATTTATTAGAAGATATTGCCTGGAAAACAGGAAGGTTCATACAACCACTGTGATGGAAGCAGGACAAGCAAAAGGGCAGCTGGCCCAGTGAACGTCCCTGGCCTAGTCATGTGGTCAAGATCTAGGGACCCCGTGGGACTCTCCAGGTGTTCTTCAGGATCCTTCTCGGCAGAGCATTTACACTCCTGAAGCAGTCACCCACTGGCAAGGAGGTGCTGCTTCCAAGAATCTGCAAATTAACTAGGGACTTCAGCTGTTAACCTTGCCAGCACAGGATGCAGTGGCAGCCTGAGGGCAGTCCTCCAGAAAGACATACTGATGCCAGCTCTTGGCGCAAAGCCACACTGGATGCTGGAGAGTATAAAAATGGAGATGAGGCTCTAGAGGGATAAGGGGGCGTACAGATGCCACTTGCGCAGACTACATGTGTGTTTCACTGAACACAGTCCCAGAAGAATTAAGAAAAAAAACTATGTTTATATTAGAACTAGTTGGCTTTAAGCTTAGTGTGTGCTTTTCTGACTTCCCTTGTGTTTATAGAAGCAGTGGAATGTCTTTTAAATCACCTGGTAGAAAGATCAAAACACTGTGTTTGGGATCTCTTACTGCCTTGTAGACCAGGGTTATAGAAGTTAACTGTGCTAATGTACTGTGCTTTTCCCCCTCACTAGTATTATTATTATTACTATATTTTTTACTTGGTTAGAAGGCAGAGAGACAAAGAGTGAGCTCCCATCTCCTACATGGGTATCAAGAACCCGATTATTTAAGCATTCACCAGTTTCTCCCAGCATTTACATTAGCAGGAAGCTGGAGTCAGGAACTGGAAACAGAAATTAAACCCAGGGATGCCTTAACCACTGGCCTCAATGCTTCCTCCCCCATAAAAACACTACATTCAATCCTACATCTTATTATCATCAAGTTGCAACCTTGAGATCTCTGCCCCCACTCAAGACTGCTGAGCTTCTAAGCAACTGCTAGATCCTGAGGCAGACATCAAAGTCAAACATTTTAGCCAGGTCAGATAAAATTTTGCTGTCATTGTTTTTTCACTTGGAATTCTGTTCACAATAACTTCCTTATGGAAGATGAAAGGAAAAAACTATACTAGATCATGAAGTAAACAATGCTATTAGAGGCTGAAAAATAACATCAAGTGAGTGACCAAAGGCTTGACAATTTCTGAAGACTTCAATATCCCATTTTGGTAATTGAACTAACAAGACTCTTTTGAAATTTCCTTTCTGTACTAAAAGTCCAATTCTGTGGGACACGTTCAAATTTACTGTTCAATAATTCTGTGGGAAATTCCACCCTAATGAACTCCTTTTACTGGGCTACTCTGGCCTTCTCCAGCTCTGTGACAACTTTGCTTTATTCATTCTAAAGTGACAGAAGAGATGAAATACAATGATTGTTGAATTACAGGTGTCAGGTTGAATGCGTGTAATAAAGGTGTTTCAAAAGGTTCATGAAAAACAAAATTAGATTTTATTTTGATGTAAAGCAATTTGAAACCTATGAATAACTGTCACAGTATGCATTCTTAATGAACTTAATGATGCTTCATATAGTAACACACTTGACCTTCATAATGGCATTAATAACAATAAAACAAGGCATTAATGCTTTTTTATAAGTAACAGCCTCAAAGTCCTAAGAGAGAGTAACTTTCATTGAGATTTAACGCTTCATAGTAGGATTCAAACCCAGGACGGCTTAATTCTGTTCTCATGATGCAACAGGAAAAACTTTGAGAGTAAGAGTCATTTCCAGAAAGCAGCACTAACCCTTAATGAATATTAGGGGATAGTTCTGCTCCTGAGCCAGACAGAGCTGATGCCTGGATTTCAGCACTGCTAAGGAGGAGTAACTGTTCCACTCCAATCTCCTTTTGGGATAGAAACATTTGCTATGGTTCTACCATACCTTTGTTACCATTGTACACTGAGTGCACAAAATTGTCAAGCACAAAACCATTGTCAGACCAAGTAGAATCTGTTCTCAAGGAGCTGTGCGGAGACTTATATCCAACCTCTCTCATCTACACCCAGATCCAGTTTCAGTGAAGAGGTTTTTGGCAACCAATGATGTGGTAAGATGCGATTTGGGAGATGAGGTCCTAAGGACACTGTGAGCACGTGTTACTTGTGAAAAGTATGTAAACAGCATCATGGAATAGACTGTGGTAGTCTAAAGAATAACCTGACTTCATGCAACTACTCTCATTTAATTAGAAACCCTCCTCCTCTTGCATCTGAGATGGCTTTGGTGGCTTACAGAAGTGACATGGGGGGGGGGTTGTCTTCCAAGATTAGGTTCTAAGAAGCCCTTGTAATGTTTGCTATGAGTAAAGCCAGTCATCATGCAAGAAATCTGATTATTCTGAGAGTGCCTTGCTGCTCAAGCTTGATACAGGGAAAGACCATGAGCCGGGAAGGGAGAAACAAGGGAGAAGTAGTCAGCATCCAAGACATGCAGCCAAGTGTTTCAGAGAATTCAGACTAACTGCTAGGACTCAAGTAACTCAGCCTTCATCTGCTGCCTCTCAGGTGTATCAGTCATGCACTGGAAAGCAGAAGTGGGACTAATACCTCATAGTTCAAAATGGTATGCTGGTATTCCAAGCGATATCTTCACTTCTGCACTACAACAATCTTCCTGACTTTCACATGTTTAAAGGATGTATCACTATATTACTCCACTGCTACAAACAATCATTATCTATTGGTGCATAATAGCACATTCAAATTAAATATTCAAACTAAAAATTTTACCACTGTGCACAAGTCTGAAGACTAACTTGGTGATTCTGCAGGGGTCAAGTGTAGCTAGAGGTACCCACAGTGTTTTTCATGTGAAAAAGCTATGAGAAGGTTCAATGATTTATAAGATCCAGGCTGGGAGAGGCCTGCTCTACATAATCTCTTACTATCAAAGATACAAGTTCAGGCTCCTTCACATGGAGGTCTCAGGAGAGTGACAATATGAGAATGTTAGCTGTAAGACTCCTGAAGACTAGACTCAAAGCACCTGCAGTATCATCGCATCCACCCCATTCTATTGAACCGCAAGGTCAGTCAGATTCAAGTGAAAACATTCTGTACCTCCTTGACAGGAAGAGCAGTCAAGTCATACAGCAAAGGACCATAGATAGAGAAATGAGTGGAATGTAGAGGCATTTCTTTCCTTCTATCATCTGCAATAACACACTTGAAATTTTCTACCAAAATATTTTGTAGACTGGGACTGGTGTTTTGCATAGTGATTAAGATAGCGCTTGGGGTACCATTGCATTGCAGAATGGCTGAGTTAAATCTCTTATCATTCCAGCTTCCTGATGAAGTGTATCAAGGAAGGCAGCAGATGATAGGTCAAATGATTGGGTTATTGCTTGGCCACCACTATTCTGCGGAGTGAACTGTTACTATACAATTTCTTTAAAACAGTTACTACACAACAATACAATGAAAACAAATCTGGGTAAGTCAATTTTCCTGGAGGTAGTCACCAGCTAATATTAAAGACTTTTAGGGAACCTGGCATGTTGACTCAATGACTAAATCATCTCCTTGCAAGCACCGGGATCCAATATGGGTGCCTGTCCATGTCCTGGCTGCTGTACTTCCCATCCAGCTCCCTGGCAAAGCAGAGGTTGGCCCAAAGCCTTGGGACTCTGCACCCACTTGGGAAACCCTGAAGAAGCTCCTGGTTCCTGGCTTTGGATCAGTTCAGCTCTGGCCACTGTGGTCATTTGGGGAGTGAGCCAGCAAGTGGAAGATCCTTCTAGCTCTCCTTCTCTCTGTAATCTGTCTTTCCAATAAAAATAAATTAAATCTTTTAAAATAAGACATTTTAGGTCTCAGACAAATCATGCTTGTCTTAATACTGGAAATAAAGTTGCTTTCCTCTAGGGAGAAAGCTCCTTGGAGCTCCAGAGCCATTCTTTTCTTTCAAAAATGTTTTTGTCCCAAACTCAGGTGACCTAAGTTGCCACCATTGAAACATCTTTTAGAGCTACTTGGCCACATCGTAAGAGTTTTCTCATCTTCTGCATGGGATAACTGAGTGGTGTAATAACAACGCCAGGGTCACTAGGTCCTAAGACATTTTTGCTGCCACATTCTGATTGAGAGTTCATGTCAAAGACTTATAATATCCTAAACTGCAATGTGAAAGTCAAGATTTAATTCAGAGGAAAATGGTTACATCTGCCCTGCTTTGGGCAAAAACATCCCACAGTTGAGGTTATACACCATGAATAAATAAAATCCCAGAGATACATAAAGGTTAAATGAAAAAGTAAAGAGAAGCATGTGATCCAGGTAAATGGGCCAGGGAACATCCAGAAGGTGAAGGTGAGGACCATATCCCCGTCTTCAGCCACATCATGGACTCTCTTCTCCGCAGACACAGCCATTAATCAAAGTTTATTTATAGAATATCATAGGAACAAAATTCCTCCTCCCTCAGTGTTGCAACTGTTTCCTCTTAGGTCAATGATATATGACAGGCTTATCATGAAGTCTGTTAAGCAAAATAAAAATCTATGTTCTTTGTATCTTGAAGAATAGAAATTCAACCTGGTTGAGGTCCACACTCTGAAAATTCCTTCAGAATACTTTATTCAACAGTTATGTTGAGTTTTCAGGATGTTCTTCTTAATGTGATATTGTCTGGTAGCTCTGACATTAGGATGACAAGCAAATCAGAAAGGCCACCACCAAAATAATAACAAAATATAGAAAGTGAGACCTTGGTCTAGAGACTAAGATGCACATGTCCCATATTAGAGTGCCTAAACTGATGCCCACTCCAACTCCTAACGCTAACTTCCTCCCAATGCAAGTACTGGGAGCCAACAGGTCACTGTTCCTGCACCCCTATGGGACAACAGGATTGAGTGTCTGGCCCTCAGTTCAACAATGGTCATTGTGATCATCTGAGGGAGTGAATCATAAATGCAAGGGAGACCAATTCTCTTTCTCTCTTTTCTTCCATCTTTTCCATTTTGTGAATAAATTTCTAAAATCTTTAAAAATAAAATGAGATAGTTAGACTATGGATGGAAAAGAACCCTTGTCCACTATTTGTGAGACTGGAAATGAGTACATTTATTATGGAAGATGGTATGGTAGGTCTTCAAATGCTTAAGACACCATTTCTGGACACGCACTCAAAGAAATTGAAATCAGTATATGAAAGAGATATAAGAGTCTTCAGAACATTCATGGAAAGTTACAAAAAATTACACATGGATTTCAAACATGTCCTGCATAAAAAAATCTTTAATTTCATTTCTACAAACTTTATAACATCCTCTCATATATGAATTTCCATGTGCACTGCAGCACACTTAACGATGACCAAGCCACAGGAACAAGTTAAACATCCCCTGACAGTGAATGCATGAAAACAATGCCATGTATACATGCCATAACTATTACTCACCTCTTAAATGAAAGAAAACTCTGCCATGTGTGACAAAGTGATAGAACCCAGAGGACAGGGTGCTCGGTGAGAAAAGACACAGAAGGATAAATGCTGTATGATTCCACCTTTATGACAAATCTAAACCAGTCAATCTCACAGAAGTGGAGAGTGGATGGTGGTATCCAGGGGTTCAGGGTGGAGAGTGGGGGAAACGGTGGTATTATACAAGCTGAGGTCCTAGAGATTTACAGATCAGTCATGTTGGAGTTAGGAGCACACAGTGAACTATAGACTAGTTCAAAGCCTGTATATTACTTAAAGGAAGACATCTGACCACAAACTTGTAAAAAGGACATGAAAACAGTGAGGAGATTGGAAATGACATAATCAATGGATGAGTGCAAATGCACAAAGCACTGACAACATCTACTGCCCATTTTGACTACATATGTACTATGTGATATACCTCCAGTTAATACTGTATGGTGTGCATTTAAAATTTTTCCAAGCAGATTGACCCAATGGAAACTACTGACTTCTAATTCAGGGAATGAACCAGCAGATGAAGGTGCTCTCTCTCTCTCTCTCTCTCTCTCTCTCTCTCACACACACACACACACGCAATAATACCATTAAATGGGAAGAGTAACAGAAAATGTTTAGACATGATGGATGGATGTGTATGTTACAGATTGTGGAGAGGGTTTCATTGATGAATATTTATCAACAAGTTGAGGACATGAAATATGTACATTTCTTTGCATATCAATCATATCTCAAAAAAGTAATCCTTAGGTACTGACACTGCAACAGGTTAAGCTGCCACCTGCGATGTGCACATCCCTTACAAAAACCAGTACAAGTCCCAGTTGCTCCATGTCCAAACCAGAGGACTGCTACTATGTCCCTAGAAATCAACAGGAGATGGCCTAAATCCTTGGGCCACTGTCACCCAACCAGGAGACCTGGAAAGAGTTCAAGGCTTCTTTCTTCAGTTTGGCAATCCTGGATATTGCAGCCATTTAGGGAGTAAAACAACAAAAGATTGTCTTTCTTTCACTCCCCGCCCCAGTCCCACAGATACCTCTCCCTCCCCTCTTCGTGGAGTGTGTGTGTGTGTGTGTGTGTGTGACTGTGTGCATCTGTGTCTGTGTAACTGTCTTTCAAATAAGTCCTTAAAGTTGCTGTTATGAGAAATGGCAACCAGAGAAAGAGATGGTAGAGAACACTGATTACAAATGTGGACGCTGTCAGGAATGGCTGGGTATTCAAGCTCTAGCCCAGATACTTGGACTGTTGTTAACAAGAGTGAGCACAGGAGACAGGGTTGTGCCACAGGAGGTTAATCCACCAACTGACATGCCGGCATCTCACACCAGAGTGGCAGTTTAAGTACCAGCTACATTACATCCTGTCCTGCCAATGCACCTGAGAGGCACTTGAGTCCTGCTACAAATAAAAGAGACCCGAATGGAGTTCTTTGCTGCTGGTTTCCACCTGGCCCAGACTTGGCTATTGTGGGATTTAGAGGAGTGAATCAACATATGGAAGAACTCTCTGCTTATCCATCTTCCCTGTCACTCTCTCAAATACATATCTTTTAAAATCAAGAGAGTAAAACTTGGTGTTAAAAACTTCTTTGTCACTGAGATGTCAGTGTAACTAAGATGGCAACATTGATACGATTTTTAATGCTAAGATATGCACCGAACCTCATAAATACATAGATGACATAACATAATCTGCAAAGAACTGGATTCCTAGCACATCTTGGTACACAATAATGAGTTTAACTAAATTTGCAAAATGCTAAGCCTCTGTAACTATAGAAATTTTATCTTTCTCACTGGATGCATGTAATAAAACTTGCAAATGGAGAAATTGAACAAACCCCAATGCTGCTTATTAAATTTCAGAAAAACAAATGAAACCTAGGTATTATAGCTCTGAGAAATCTAGTTAACCTCAGAAGTTACTTTTCCTCACTTTGCAAAATATTCATTTTCTCACAAGCAAAAAAAAAAAAACGTTGTTCTTGATACTACTAAGCAAACAGAAGCTTCAGTAACAAACTTCAAAGGATCAAGTTTCTTCTGCCAACGGAATCAACCATAAAGGACAGCTAAATTCCACTAATCACAAGGTAATGAATAACTCATGCTTACACAGAAAGCATTGTGCTAAAGGAGGAAGTATATGCTTTTATGCAATTTTAGGGAAAGGAAACTGATTTTTTAGTGAGTTCTAATTCATTTTTCCTTAGCTCATTTGTACGATCTTATGAATATGTATAATTCCAATCTGGGAAATTTATTTAGTCAACGGTAGCTGCATCTTTTAGGAATTATTTTCTAGTGCTGCTTCTTGATTTTAAAATTGTGTCTTCTAAGCCTAGATACTCACTAGGGTTTCCAGCATATTTTCTGTTTTCACAATAGTGACATTTTGGAGACTTGAACAGGTGTATGACATCTTGTTCTACCCTGAATAAAGAATATAAATTAGGGAATTAACATCATAAGTAGAGGGAGTGGCATTTAATGTAACAGTTAATATACTCAAGTTTCACATCAGAATACCTGAGTCTAATTGCTGTCTCCAGCTCCTAGCTGCAACATCTTACTAATGCATACCCCAGACACTGCAGAGATGGTGCAGACAATCAACTTCCTACCACCTTCCAGGAGTCTTGGAATGAATTCCCAGTTTCTAGTTCCAATGCCAGCCCAGATCTATATGGGAGCACTCTCTCTCTTTCTCTTGCTCTCGCTCTCACACTCTCTCCATCTCTCTCATTTTCTAACTCTCTGATCTGTCAAACAAATTTTTAAAATTTTGAAACTTTTTTTAAAACATAACTTTAGCAAACAGACTGGTTTAAACCCATGAGTACAGTATATGTTCATTCCTAGCTTGGAAGAAAACCAAGTAGTGCGTAAAATACAGGGCTGTTGTCTGTTGGTCATAAAGATGCCCTGGCAAATAGGAACTGCACAGAAGCCTTAGCATTATTTTCTGTAGGATTTCATGGTGATGTGGAAGGAATCTACCATCAAGCGTATCTGTCCTTCAAGAGGTATACAGGTCAAGCTCTGTGAGTTAGAATAGGGCCATAAAGATTAACACTGCTACAAAACAATCTTACAGTCTTAGTGATGACAGACACTTGAGCTAATTTCTCATACATGCGAGGTTGGGAATGCTGTCAGCTGGCATTGCAGCCTCTTGAGAGGGGCAGAAGCAAGGCTCATGGTACATACTTCCAGTAAACATCTGATCAACAGTGCCCAGGCTACTCAACAAATCATTTCTTTGATCACTGATCTGTATCTATTTGCCGTGTAGATACAACAAGATAAACATTAGCAATATGACTATAAATGTTTCTGTCATGCAGACCCATTCCAAATGATCTCAAGTTTGGATTCATTTTTGGCAGGTTTGGTAGGGGTCTTTTCCAAAAACCTATGAGGATATCTCCCACAATACATAGCTCAAAGGGAGCCTATCCTGAGAGATTCCTTCCACAGCAATATGGGATCCTCCTGTGAATCAATGTCCCATCTAAAACATTCATGACTCAGGACCTCAATTTTTCCCTCCTGCCCAATCAAAACTATATGGTCCCAGTGAAGTGACAAGAATGCTTTGTTTCTTTGCAATGCAATTTCTCTTCAATGCTCCCCTGCAACTGAGGTATATCTTTTTTAAAAGAACATATGAAAACATTAAACATTATTCCAACTCATTTTATGGATTGATCCAATCCTACTACTCATAAATTACAGATTGTTACATCCTCTGACATTTTCATTCTGCTCACTTTATAATTTCATCTGACATTTGGATAGCCCTGGCCCTTCAGCACTCAAGTACTTTTGAATCACTTAATTATGACCATTATATTTTGGGGAAAAATGTGTACCTGTAATGGCTTGCCACTATCAAGTGGCCAACTGAACAGAGTCAAAGAAAGTTTTTAAAACAAAGAAAGAAGCATTACTCTATCTAAAAGAAGTTGTCCAAAGTTAAAGAACTTTAGATGGAAAATTACAAGAACCTATTCAGACTAGGAGCCAGAGAAATGAGAGCTAACCAGGGAGATACAATGAATGATATCGCCCAGATGTCAAAGTAATATATCCTGCCCAACCCAGGATACTGAAACCCAGAATTTGCAAGCCAATATGAATTAACTGCTCCTTTGAGTCATGTGATCTCTCATTTCTGTGTCTTACTGTGCCTTTGTTTAAAACATTTGTTTGATGACCAGGATTTTCAGCTATTCCACTTCAGCATAGAAATGTCTGCCCCAGCTCCACAGCTCCAATACCTCTCAATTCCACAGAGAGAGAACCTCATTGAGCCCATCTGCCTCAATCAGCTGCAGTTTCTTTATCAATGAAACATACAAACCTTGAACCCAATTTGCCTTCAACCCTTTGGAGTTATCTCAAAGAAAAATGGCCGTATTTAAGGATGAAACAAGAGGCACAATACAAGCAAATTAAGTAGTAAAAGCCAGTGGTTGGGCAGGATTAAAGCCTATCTTATGACTTTTTATTTTGTGTATATGAAAGACCTCTAGTACCTGGAATTTTCCTAGTGGAAAGCCCACACAAGTGTTCTTACCTTAAATACAACCAATGCCTGGAGGTACACCTTTCAATAGAGGCCCATTCCAATAATAGGAAGAGTTCATTATCAAACAGACCTTCCTACTATTGAACTTCGATTGGTTCCACCTAACATTCATTCATAGGCTTTGGTCAGTTATGTGGAATTGGCATATGAGAATCATTCTGTCTTCCATTTGGTAAATTATTGAAGACCATTGTGTCATAATAGTTCTCCTCTTCCAGCGTCAGTATTTTCATGTATCCCCCAAACATCCCTTTAGTTGACATCATCCTGATAATGGCCCCTCTTTGCTAGCTTTCTGGTTTGTCAAGACTTCTTTAAAAAGTCACTTATGTTTAGTTGAAAGACAGAGCTATAGAGAGAAGGAGAGACAAAGAGATAAGGTCTTCCATCAGCTGGTTCACTCCCCAGATGGCCTCAACAGCCACAGCTGAGCAATTCCAAAGCCAGGAGCCTACTCCGGGTCTCCCACATGAGTGCAGGGGTCCAAGGACTTGAGCCATCCTCTACTACCCTCCCAGACCATAAGCAGGGAGCTGTATCAGCAGTGGAACACCCAAGACATGAACCAGTGCCCACAGAAGATGCTGGTGCTGCAAGTGGAGAATTAGCCTGGTATGCCACTATGCCAGCCCTTTATCAAGACTTTTTAATATAAGGATTTAATCATTTAATATTTGTGGAATTCCAAAAGGATGCTGATCAAAACTCACTGATTTTCATTTAAATATAAGATCAGTTTGGCAAAAAACAAAAACAACTGTTAGTTTTATGACCACACCAACAGGGTTTGAAGATAAAGAGCTATGATTTTGTGGAGTCATATGCTATCTCCTCTATTTAACAGATGCAGGACTTTGAGAAGAAAAAATTCTATTTGTGACTCAATTTCCTTCCATGTAAACACCAAGCACACAGAATACCCACTCAAAAGGCTTGCAAGGGAATTAAAGGAAAGCATTTTAAGACATCAAACTAGCACCTAGCACATGATGAGTTCCTAAAGTTAGGCATTATTTGGGGATGAACTAAATCCATGTATCATTTATGTGACTTTTTAAAGATTTAATTTTATCTTTTTTTTCCATGATACATCTTTGTACATATACAGATCCCCCATTCCTTTCCATTCTCTGCTCCCAACATTTCCCCCTGTATATTAGAGTAGTATGGTCCTTTGGTAACAGTTCCAAGTTTAACATTCTGCTACTTAAGTACATCATGGAACTATAGATGTAGACAAAGAAAATCTAGAATCCCATGATCTATAATGCACTTTTCTCTCAGTTGAACATACAGACAGCGTTTTGTATCTTCAGTAACTCACTCCACAGTCTGTGTTTCCTAGGCTTGTATCACCCACTAATCTGCTGATCACCTTCTACAAGTCTTCAAAATAATGAAAACATGGAGTAAGACATGACCAGGCAGAGAGATTGTGGCCTGCTGATGGAGCCCATTAACAGAGTGCTTTTACATTACAAAATGCTTTCCTGTCGACTCATTCAGGCTCGGTGGCTTTGGTTTTCTTCTTCATATGAGACTATTAAGACTCAAAACTGCAAGGCTGCTAAAGGACACAAAAGCAGCAGTAATGAAGTCAAAACTAAAATTAAGCCTTCTTTTCATGTTACTATTCTTTGGGTACAGTTGATGAAGCAGCTAAAAAAAATCCTTGCAACTTTACCTTCTACATTAAAAAAAAAAAAAAAAACCCTCAGGCCCAGCGTGATACCATAGTGGTTAAAGTCCTCGCCTTGAACACACCAGGATCCCAAATGGGCACCAGTTCTAATCCTGGCGGCCCCGCTTCCCATTCAGCTCTCTGCTTGTGGCCTGGGAAAGCAGGTGAGTACGGCCCAAAGCCTGGGGAATCTGCACCCACGTGGGAGACCCGGAAAAAGCTCCTGGCTCCTGGCTTCGGATTGGCTGAGCTCTGACTGTTGTGGCTGCTTGGTGAGTGAACCATTGGTTGGAAGATCTTCCTTTCTGTCTCTCCTTCTCTTTGTATATCTGCCTTTCCAATAAAAATAAATAAATCCTTAATAACAAGACCTCCTCAGGGAATTAAGGATACTAAAGGAGAATGATAACTGATGCCACTAAATCTCATCATTGACTCACAGAGATGACTCTGAAAGTGTCACTTTGCTTCTCTACAGCTCAGTTTTCTCATCTGCAAACTGGGTATAACTACAGTACTTATTTCAATGGCTTGTGGTGAGAATGACATGAAGTAACATATCTGGACTGCTCATCACAATATTTATGATCCACTATCTGGCTTCATTTTTAATAGTATTATCCATCAGAGGTTGTCAGATACTCTACCAAAGACAAGAGGTTTTGCTTCTTTTGGAATTATCATAAAGTAATTTCTTAGGTTAAAAGAAAAAGGAAACAAAACTCAAAATTCAACATTTAGGGATATCCCGTTCTTTCCATTACAATTCTGCACTGTCCAAAGTTACATGAATTCTGCCAAGAGTGGCATCCAGTTTTATAGACAGAAGCTGTCTTGCAATTTCTAAATTATACTGCCTCCCCCTCATACCAGTTCTACAATCAAGGCTTTAAGCATAATAAAATCTGATCAGCACAATTATTATGAATACTGCTAGAGATGAATACATGTATTATGAATACATGCGAGAGCAGAGTGGCAATAGGTCAGAGTGTGGTTTTCAACACTAAGCTAAGCTCTAATCTGCCATCCCACACATGTGGTCACCAGCCGCTAGTTGTCACAGCGACTAGTTTAAAAAAAAGTGTAAAGGCTGTCAGTAACTGTTTCTCTACCTGGAAGTGCAGCACCAAAACCACCTTCTATCAGCTGCAAATCTCTGACACCACACAAAGGAACCGCCACTTCTGTCTGATACTCCAGTAAAAGAAAGAGCTTCGGTAACAGTAGCTACTAGACACACAATGAGAACTGGCACTTGCACCCATCTCCCCGACAGTCATTACCTGACGGATAGAGAGGGAAGGAGCAGATATGGAACAGTATCTTAAGGAGACAATCGGGAAAAACGGAAGCAGTTGATTTCTTTTGCTTATATATTATTTCTGCCTTTCGTCTAAAAACTAGTACTCTGCTGAATACTACTCAACAGAAATAAATTTGTATGTAATAGCATGAAAATAAACTTAATATGAGGTTTCAGAACAGCCTTAATATTTTTTGTAGAAATAAACACTAGCAGCACATACATGAATAGCAGACTCATAAACTAATCCCATTTTAAATATATTGATTCGGTGCGGCAGAGAGAATGAAGCAATGTCAACAATTTGGCACCGAGGGCTTCCTTGCAGGAGTGAAAAGTGCTTGAGAACATCATTCTTCTGCTCCCACATACAGCCTGTGCTGGAGGGGGAAATCTTGCGAGAAGGGAAGATGAATCACGCTCTGCCTCTGAAGGGGGCCATGGAAGAGGAATAATGAGGAGGAAGGTACAGTTTATAATCTGAGGGTCTTTTTCAGACAAGTATATATGCAACCTATATGCAAACAGATTTAAAACCAGGTGGGCGAGGAACAGGTGAAAACGGGAGTTTCCAGCCAGGCAGTGAGATAGCTGGAGTATCTAAGTGAGACATCAAATGGGCATGGAGAAAGTTCAGATTCAGAGAAAACGACTCATACCAATGTTCTCATGTCACAAGCAGGTAACTCTTGCAAAGGAAAGGTAAGGGCAGAGAAACAAAAGTCAGCCTTTAGCTGTCCAAGATGATTTCCTGGGGCTGGTTTGGCTCAGACTGTACACTTCTCCAGTGACTACCCTTGTAAGGGATGTTTTGCAAGATTTGAAATAGCCAGTCTCTACTGAACTTCATGTCTGCTTCCTACCCAGGAAGCTACTGCCTAGATTGTATGAATTTTCTTTCATTTCTCTTCTTGCACTTTCCTACCAGTTTCCAAAATATGCCTATGTTCTTCATGTTACATCCCTAGCTTACAACAGAGCATGGCACCCAACACAAGTAAGTGTCCATTAAATTTTGTCAAGGGCTTGAGTGAATTCTCTATCTACAGTGCCTGTAAAGGAACATGGTTAGCCAAGGATGGTGTATTTGTTTCATTTTGTGTGTCAAGTCTGATCTGTCAGCAGCTTCCAGAAGAAACTCAGTCGGAGCTCAGTGGAAGAAGGATCAGCAAGCCCAAATTCTTGGCAGATGGAGTTCTGTGACCAAGGGTGGACCAGCGCCCCCCAGTGGCTCTTTTCCTCCCTCTCCAGTTTGAGTTCCTGCAATCATTCTCACTCTTGAATTAGAATCTTAGGGGTGGAGGAGTGATGAGGCTGATGGACTATAATATGTCTTAGCTTAGAGTGCTGATTTTCCCAAGTACCATCTTAAACAACTGGCTAATACATGAAATTAAAAAACATAGGCCCATTTAGTTATAATCACATTTTTTAAAATATTTTAAGTAATATAAAATGAGATTTGTTTTCACAGCATATTTAGGAACATAGACGATCCTCCCTCCCCCTTCCTCTCTTCGATCTCTATATATTCCCCTCTTATTATTTCCCCCCTAGTTATTACTATGGCATAATCATTCATTTCATAGTTACAAGTTTAGACTGGATATAATTTTTGAACTTCCTAGATGATTTTGACATGCCATTTGAGAACCATTGAGCTAACAGTTTCTAAGGAATTCATTTGGCCAATTTCAGCAGCAGATCTTGTTTGATACAGTAAGAGTGGTGAGCGAAAGATGAGGACGCCAACTGGTCTGAACCACACCACGTGTAGCATCCTAGAACAGTCTACTTGACACAAAGGGAGTTCTGTGTCCCAGCAGCTATCGAATCTTCTGTTCTGCCTTTGTGTGGGGTCTATGCTCCCTCTGCTTTCCATGGCAATCAATGCTTAACATCTGCAAAGCTTTGGATTCTGTGTTACTAATGGGGAGTGAAAAGAAAAAGAGCATTTACATGAAACTGTTGACTTGTGGTAAAACTAGATGTAAATCTCCACAAGAATTAATCTCATATGGGCAGTGACAACTTTTGCACAATGTCCAAGAGAAGCAAATAATGAGCATCTAATTTTTCGCTGTATAATTGGGCTAGTTATACAACTCTTAGATTGTAATAGTACGTGGGTAAACATAATAATATCCTATTTTCCATAAACACCTGTAGTTTTGTTAGCCAATTACTTTTCTAATTCTTAAAGTATCATTAAAGCCACTCTAATTTAAGAATAACCATATGTGTATCATAATAAAGTTCCAAATTTAACCCCAGGTACCTAATAAATGTATGAAAGGGAAACATTATCTATTTCTTATATGCTATTTATGCTATTTAATTACAAGGTTTGAGGAAGAAATAATACACGCTAATGATGAAATTAAAGGCTTTAAAATCACATTCGATTACCTTCTGCAAACATTGGTTATGACTTGGCTAGCAGAAAAATTTATCAAGATGACTTTCCTGTTCACATGGGGCTAAAAGCAATTTCTAAGCAAGCAAGAGGCAGGAGTCATGGTGGATTGTTAGTGTGGGATAACTCTGATCAAACAGCAGCGCATGCTTTGCATTTATTAGTTGGTAGCCCACATATACCAAGCTAAGATAATACTCATAGTGTCATTAGTTGCTTGTGTATAACACAGAGGTGTCTAATGGACCAATATCATACACTTCCCCACAGGAGCAAGGCTTATTTTACAATGGGTTATTATGCTAATAGATTGTAAAATCGTATACAAGAACATGGCTTTAATGTATTTACCCCTGTAGACAGGAGGGGCAAAATGCTTTGCAAGCAATTATCATGAATTATTATACTATCTAGAAAACAATTACTGTGGGCTCATGTGTTTCAGTTTTCCAAGTTTATTACTGTTAGTATGCACACAGTGAATATAATTGAGCAAGCCACTCAAATCTGTTCTCACAAACCGAACACCCTGAGTCAAGTGGAGCGAGTATGCATAACGCCATTCCTCCTTCTACCCCTCACTGTTCTCCTACTCCTGAAAGAACTCCCCTTGCTGCGTGCACAAAGTATTTAAGAAATAAACTAAACAAGCACTGTGATTTAGAATGCAATTAGGTAAGCCAATGTCCCTTTTTCTTTTTACCTCCACTTACCCACAGCAATCTGCACACAGCTACATCCACCTCCTTACTTTGTGCAAGCTGTTAGTCTTAAGTGTCAGATCTGGCCAATATACCAGTAGAGGCGAGTTGATGAGAGGTCCCCAGAGAACTCTGGTTAAACTGAAGCTCTTCATCTCCTGCCTTGCTAAGAACAACTGTGAGACCTTCTCCCTGGGGCCTTGTGGATCTTCAATGAAAACTCTATTGACTTGAAGTTCACTGTGCCTGGACCAATTAAGCCCTTTCCCTGACACGTGTCAAGGGTTGTGTGTTGTGTGTGGGGGGATAAAAGAATACAACCTTTTGACAAGTCCACAGTGGCCCATGCCTTCTCCAACTCCCCCTTTCCAATTCCTCATTTTCAGGCTGCAGGTACAGGGCTCTGCCCACCTCTAACCTTTGCTAATGTGAAGTTTCTTGATCTCTTTTACCACAGGGTCTTTGCTCATGCTGTTTCCATAACTCATAAAGCTCTTTACTCACTCTATGCCCAGTGAACAGCCAAGCCAACTTCAAGCCTTAAATCAAGTGTCCCTTCCTCTGATCTCCCTGGTGAGATTCTTCATTCTATCCTTTCCCGCTTTACCCACGGCATTTCCTCGGGATTTCATGTTTATATCTATCAAAGCTCTTGGTCCATTTTCACACTAGACTCTCACAGGAATGACTGTCTACACTGGTCTTCTTCAACAAACAGTAAGTTCTGTGAGGAAGTAATTTTCTATACTCAACATTGTATCCCCGCCACCAGTATAATGCCCAACACATAGTAGGTATTCATGGAGGATTTCTGAGAGAATAAATTTGTGAACAAAATCATAAAGGTAGGGGCCGGCATGATGGCTCAATTGGCTAATCCTCTACCTGCAAGTGCTACCATTCCATTCGGGCACCAGTTCATGTCCTGGCTGTTCTATTTCCTATCTAGCTCCCTGCTTATAACCTGGGAAAGCAGTAGAGGATGGCCAAAAGCCTTGGGGCACTACACCCTTGTAGGAGACCAGGAAGAAGCTTCTGGCTCCTGGCTCCTGGCTTCAGATCAGGTCATCTCCAGCCACTGGAGCCATTTGGGGAGAGAACCAGTGGATGAAAGACTTTCTCTTTGTCTTTCCCTCTGTAAATCTGCCTTTCCAATAAAAATAAATGAAACGTGGGCCCAGCGAGGTGGCCTAGTAGCTAAAGTCCTCGCCTTGAACGTGCAGGGATCCCATATGAACACCGCTTCTAATCCCAGCAGTTCCACTTCCCATCCAGCTCCCTGCTTGTGGCCCGGGAAAGCAGTAGAACACAGCCCAAAGCCTTGGGACCCTGGAGGAAGTTCATGGCTCCTGGCTTCAGATTGGCACAGCACCGGCCGTTGTGATCACCTGGGGAGTGAATCATTGCACGGAAGATCTTCCTCTCTGTATCTTCTCTCTGTATATCTGACTTTGCAATAAAAATAAAATAAATCTTAAAAAAATGAAACTTCAAAATCGTAAAGGCAAAAATAAACATCATGAAGGAGAGAATGGTGCAGGAAACAGAACGACTAAAATGAAGTGTGTATTTTGAGAACTAATGATGGAATGACATAATTAGAGCAAAGTATAAGAGTCATTGATCATTGGCAACAATTTTAAAGGAAATATCTACAGGAGTGAGAGAGAATGGAGAATTCCGAAGACAGAGATCCTAAAAACTAGGTGACCAATGACTTGCAAGTAAGGGAGTAGGAGTGATATATTTCATGCCTATGCAACATGATTTAGAAGAATGCTTCAAGTAAAGAACAGGGGTTTCAGTTAAGAGGAGAGAGATACTGGCAGTCTTCAGTTTTTGGTAAGATGTGGAAGATATAAGCCAGTCTGCAAAGACTATGGGAAGGGATAAAAGGTAGGGAAATGAAAGCATTTGGATAAGAATGAAGAGACGGAATCATTCAAATTTGCTTGGTGAGCAGCATATTTATTCATTCATATTTATTTTAATTGAGGGACAAAAGGTGAGTAAGCAGTACAAAAGCAGAAAATGGCTAGTTTTGCTGACTAGGAGGACCACACTGAAGTACCGGAACAAAATCCCACCTGCATTCCCACGTCCTATTCACATAAACCTTCAGTGGTGGCAGGTGATCCCACCAGTGGCTGAGTTCCTGCCACCTCCATGGGAGATCTAGACGTGCTCCCAACTCTGGCTGTTGCAAGCATTTTGGAAATAAACAAATGGTCACGTGTTTTCTTGTCTGAATCTGCCTCTCAAACAATTAAAATGGATTAATCATTGCTGATGCTGTGTGATCCAGGTGGACGAAGAAAGCAGCAAGGCCCAGAGAAAAGCTGCAGCCTGTGAGAGAAGGAGCAAGCTGCGAAGAGAAGCAGCAGGCTTCGGAGCACATCAACCAGCAAGAGAAGAAGCAACAGCAGAGAAACAGGGGAGCTCACGGGGTGCTCTGAGTCCAGCTTAGTCTTTCCCAGAGACTAAGAAACAAGGATAACGGCTGGAGACGGAGTCTGGGGAAGGGAGGGTAACACATGTTACCAAGAAAGGAAGCTGCAAGGGTGGGAAACGTGTACTTTGCCTGGATTTGTTCTGTAAAAGGAAGGAGGTGGAGCAACCTCCCTGGTGGAGTAGTACAACAGAAGTGTCACTTGCTGCACAGCGTCTGAGTGGCCCTGGAAGATGACCTCCAGCCATCTGGCAGGGGGGCCCGGCCTGAGCATCAGTATTATGCACAGCAGGCCCGCAGCCCAGGGAGGCCCTAGCTCACTTCCACTGCAGCATCAGGACATTAGCAACTGCGGCGACTTCACTCTAACCGAATGATGCATAAGCAAGCAGTGAAGGTGAATCACACTACCTTGGCCCTGTGGGAGTTGAGTATCTGAACCCCGCCTGACACAGAGTGAGGCTGTGGGTTCTCCTGGGGGATCAGGGAGGATCAGAGAAGGAGGAACACGATCTGGAGCTAGCATACAAGTTTGCAGTTATGAGAAGGAGGAAGAGGGGTTGGGCACTGAAGATTTACCGCTGGCAGCCTCAGAGTTTTCACCAAACATACTTTTAATTGATGATCCCATTATGTCCTTTCTAAAGGCATTCTTAAAACTTAATAAATGATGGCTTACTATGGAGTATAATACAATCCCTTACAAGTTAAGCTTTTCTCGTGAATCACTTGTAATTACCAGGCGTTTTCAAGCCCAAGGGATGTATAACTATATTATTGTATCCGTGTGATTTTTATGAAGTCAAGACAAGGAAACAAATCACAGTAAGTGAATTAATCTCTTCACCAGAGCTCATAATAATCATCAGAAAACTTTAAAATAACATAAACTCCCAAAACAATCACTAATAAATCATTAGACCTTTTACTAACTGCTGCTTGGGTTTGCTGACTCCCAAAAGGGAAGTGAGGGGTGAGGGCAAAGATGGGAAGGAGAAAGGGAGGAGGAGATGAGGAAGGAATTGATGGACAGAGAAAGTAATAAAGTAACGAGGTGGTCAAAGGGAGAATGGGAAAGGGAAATTGGAAGAAAAATGAACAGAGAGAGAGAGGAAAAGAGAGGGAAGAAACACTATTCATTTCCTGTGATTGCTGTAATAATTTACTCTAGAATTTGGTGGCTCAAGATAACACACACTTAGAGTGTGTGACATTCTCTTAGAGTGGCTGACATTCAACGTAGACCCACACTGACCACACTCAGGAGCCTGATGTAGAACACTAAAGTTAATATAATGTTTCCTGGGAGCAATACACCAGAATACAGAATACATCATCAGGATAATCATTACTTGTTTTGTTTGTTTGTTTGCTTGTTTTGTTTTTTTACTTGAAAGCAGCTCCCAATCCCAAGTTGATGAGTGGGACCAGCATTGTGGTATAGCATGTAAAGCCACCATCTGTGATGCTAACAACCCATACGAACACTGATCCTGGCTGCCCCACTTCTGACTCAGATCCTTGGAACAGGCTTGTAAAAGCAACAGAAGATGGCCCAAGAGTTTGGGCCCCTGTTATCAACATTGGAGACCCAAATGATGCTTAATTAAAAAAAGAAATTCACTAGCCACCTCAGGTCACCACAGTATGAGCCACAAGATGCATAGCAAGGGTTGTGGATTTTCTTCTGACTTCAGAGAACCCCTTTTCATGATGATGCGTGAACATGAAAGAAGATCAAGGAGAACCGTGACACACGCTTCCTCTTTGCCACAAGGCCTCAAAGACATGGACCAAGATGCTGTCTCTCTTTTCTTTTCCACCTGCTTGGCTTATCCATCTCCTTCTGACTGATGCTACCTTTGGGTTTCTCTCTGAGGTCAATGACTCAGGGACATTACACCCATGTTGTCCTCCTCTGAGTTTTGCATATCTTTGCTCAGTTCCGTAACTCTCACTGGGAGGATAAAAGAAGTTTCCGGAGATGGGGACTGAAAGATGTGATGAAATCAGACCTCAGGAAAGGAGCTGGAACTAAAACAGAGGGTGGCTAATCAGAAAACCATGGTATTACAGTGACTGTACCAACAGGCAACTTTTCTGATCCTCGTGGTCACCTATCTGATTTTCCATATAGAAGATAATGCCCAAGACCCAGGCTCAGCTGAGAGCAAAAGTGTTTCTCCAGCACCTGGAGTCCTTCTAGATTCAAGCACCATTTTCTGAGCCTTGAGCCTGAGTGTGTGTTCGAGGGCCATTCACTCTGCATGACAGTGAGAAGAGCTCTGCAGGTAAAGGTGAATGAGTGCACATGCACACCTGGGAGTGGGAATAACAATGCAAATGGAAAACTCCTCTTGTTATCTATTTGACCTTCAGCCTCCCCCTCTTCAATCTCCTAGCAAAAATCTGCAAATACTCTCTTTCACTATGCTGTTATGAGCAAACATTTTTGGGAAAGGGATAGAAATATGTACTGTAGGATTTGCGAATCCTGTAGTCTCTGCCTTAACATAACAACGTGTTCATCTGTAACATTTGCTTTAAGATGTGAATTTGTTCCAGTATGATTATTTTATTAGGGAACAACATGTGCATAACACACATTTCATATTTGCTTAAGTGCAGTTTGCTCTGTGAGAAATACTTGATAAAGACAGAAAGCTGCACCCAGCTGAAACAAGATGTTCTAGTAATGTTTATCTCTCTCTCTCTCTCTCTCTCTCTCTCTCTCTCTCACACACACACTCACACACACACTCCTCTAACATTTACTAGCCACCTTACAGTAGGAGCCACATCATGTACATCACAGGCTATGGATTTTTTTCTGACTTCAGGTAACCCGTCCCACCAGTCCATGATATCTCACAAGCTCAACCCTTCCCACCCTCACTTTCACATACAAATCCAAGGTCCTGTTCAAAGTAAGCTGCCATATTTATTGTAGAACTTGTGTTTCTTAGCTGTTCAACATACGCAAAACTGCGCTGTTATCTTCCAGTGGTTGCTTACAATCTGTGTTCCATCCATATCCATTTGGAATACAAGCCAGGGCTCCCATCCCTCAAGCAAAGCTCAAGTCATCCTTGACATGGTTTCCAGTTCTACAGCCACTCCTTATGGGTCTTTCCAGACATGTGCTTTATGCAATAGATCCTTAGTAGCTCCTTCCCTATGGAACAGTTACATGCCACTTACTTGGCATGCCAACCCATGCATGAACTCTGTATGTGTCACAATGATCCATCACAGTCACCACAGGACCTCTTGGAACCAGTATCTGATTATTTAAACTTACCAATTATAGCTCCCTTCTATAAAGGTAGTTGGCTAATACCCTAGATAGCACCCCTCAAAAAAAAAAAAAAAAAGCATTGGCTATAGATTTCACTCTCTTCATTCTAAGAACTTTGTCTGGCCTTCAAGTGCAATGTGTATTCCTAAGGACCTGCGATTTATTAAGCCCTAATGACTACATGGGTAACTCCATCTTAAAGATTCTAAATTAAAACACATCTTGATCAGCTTCTCATTTGTTTTCATTTATGTCTCCCTGACAGCGTGGGAGCCTGAGCATTTTTTCATATGTCTGTTAGCCATTTGAATCTGTTCTTTTAAAAAATGTCTACCCTTTTCCTTTGCCCATTTCTTCAGAGTTGTTTGTTCTGCTGTCACTGGGTTTCTAAAGCTCTTTGTAAATCCTGGATATTAGTCCCCTATCATTTGTGTAGTGTGCAAAAATGTTCTCCCATTCTGTTGGTTGCTGACTTGCTTTGCTGATCATTTTCTTTGCTGTACAGAAGCTTTTTAATTTTATGTAATCCCATTTGTTTATTTTTGCTTTGACTGACTGTACTTTTGGTGACTTTTCTAAAAAAATCTTTCCCAGTTCCTATAACTTAGAACGTGCTTCCTATGTTTTCCTCCAATGGTTTGGTGGTTTCTAGATACAGATTTATTGATCCATTTAGAGATGATTTTGAATGAGACGACAGGGCAGGGAGTGGGTGTTGCTTCTTTCCTCTGCAAGTTGCAATCCAATTGTCCCAACAGCATTTTTTTTTTAAGAAACCAAGACTTTCCTCTGGATTATTTTCAGTTTTCTTATCAAAGATTAGCTGGCTGTATATGTGGGGTCTCCTTTCGGTGCTTCTACTCTGTTCCATTGTTCTTCTCTGTTTCTGTATCAGTACCAGACTGTTTTGATGAACACCTGAGGTATGGAATTGTCATTCCTCCAGCTTGACTTTTATTCTACAGGATAGCTTTGGCTATTCATGGTCTCTTGTGTTTCCAGATGAACTTCTGTATAGTTTTTTCTATCTGCCAGAACAATGTTGTTGGGATTTTGATTGGGATCACATTGAATCTGTACATTACTTTCAGTAATATGGACATTTTGATGCTGTTGATCCTCCCAATCCAGGAACGTGGCAGATTTATCCATCTTTTAATGTCTGCTATTTCTTTTTTTTTTAATGTTTTGTAATTTTCATCATAGAGATCATTTACATACTTGGTTAGGTTAATTTCAAAGTATTTGAAACTCCTCTCTGTTATGTAGTCTCTTCAAAATACCAAATTTCTCAGCCATGGAGTATATGCTAGATCATTGATTTATGTTCATTAATTTTGTATCCTGCTATGCTGCCAAATTCCCTCATAAGTTCCAATAACCTCTTCACTGAATCTTTTGGTCCCCCTATGTAGAAAATCATGTCATCTGCCAACAGGAATATTTTAATTCCTCAGTTAAAATTCAAATTCCTTCCATTCCTTTTTCTTGACTAATAGCTCTAGCAATGACTTCTAGTACTATATTGAATAGTATGGTGAAAGTGGACATCCTTGTCTGGTTCCAGTGGAAATGTTTCCAGTCTTTTCCCATTTAGTGTGATAATGGCATTGGGTTTTTCGTGTATTGCTTTAATTATGTTATAGAATGGGATTCTTTAAAAAAAAATTGCCTCAATTTCCTGAGTGATAAAATTTCTCAGTCAATAAATAAATGCTCTATGTCACACAGCTAGAGTGTGTCATACCGGAAACACCATGGGTTTCAGGGGAGAGACCCTATAACCCTGTCCACGAAAAAACTCCTGTTAATTCCCTCTTCTTTCTCTGCACAACAACTGCTTTATAACACTGACTTAACATAACACAAGTCTGTACAACAGAAATAGCTTCCCATTTTTTCTAAAAATATATTGAAGATATTGCAGTGGCCTATGCAAGGAAGCCTTAAAAATACAATAGATGAGGGTTATGTTACCTAGGAGAGAACGGGTGTTCAAAAGAACCAGTAATGTTTAGAAAGCTTAAGGAGTTTCTTGGTTCATGCTCAAAAGTGTTTTTTTTTTTTTTTTGAGGGAACATATTGGTTTTCATGTGACCATAAGAAGCTCCTCTATTTTGCATTTTCTGCTTATAGGATGAGAAATAGGATCTGGTATTGTGGGATATCATGTTAAAGATGCTGGTTCAAGTCCTGATTACTTCCACTTATAATCCAGCTCACTGCTAATGTGCCACAGAAAGCAGTGGAAGATGAGCAAAGCACCTGGGCCCCTGACACCAATGAAGGACACCAGGATGGAATGCCAAGCAGCTGGTATTGGCATGGCCCTGCCTTGCCTAGCCAATGCAACCGTTTGGGGAGTAAACTAGCAGATGGGAGATTCTCTCTTCTCTCTCTCTCTCTCCTTCTCCATACACACATGTATATATCCCACTCCTTGTGTAACTCTGCCTTTTAAATTTTAAAAAGTCTTTTCTAAAAGAATGCTAAAGAGTTTCAGTTCCACCTGATTTGTCTGAACATGCTCTAGCTAAAAAGCACTGATTTGGCCCTTTCTCTATTTACGTAAGAAATATAAGCAACTGAACAGCATCTCATCTGAACTGACAAAATCACCATCTGGAGTCTGAAAATGTGAGTTAAAGGAGTCTCTGGGAAAAAAAAAAAAGTACAGAACATACAGAACCCACCTGGCCTCATTATTGCCAAGGAGCCTTGCTCAAAGGTTCATGAACCAACCAAATCCCAATGCTCTGAGATGTCAGGGAGGTGGTCTATGGCATTTCTTTGTAGATTTCCCAAACCAGACCTGGCTCTTAGCAGCACATGTCGCCAATGGCCCCAAAGGGAAAAAAAGGTGTTGTGCTCCTTGGTATGCCTTGCCCTGGCTGGATGCCTGGAGTTCAATGTGTATACAACTCATTTTGTGAAACAGATGGAAACTGAGATAGAGAAAATAAATCATATGGCCCTTCCTCCAGTGATGTCTTTCTACAGGGAGTCTTCCTGTTGCCTCAGTATGGCCTTGCGCCTCCTTGATTAACCACACAGATGTTTTGTTGATATTTGACTCATGTGAGAAGTTTCTCATTTAGAGAGACTCTGGGCTTTCTGATCGTGCAGAGTTCTGACATTTCACATGAGGAATTTTGGTGGACTAATTGTGGTGATCATGCTCACAGCACAGCAGCACACATCCAAGTCCACAGCTAAGCGTCCAAATCATCAGCATTCCAGCACTTGTCATGCTGTACTTTCTCCAATGTTGCATGTAAAAGATGGAGCTTGTGAAAGAACTCTGCACTTCCAGTGTTTCCTCTATCATTCTCCAAATAGATACCTTCCCCCCCAAAAAAGCCAGAAAATACCAAAAATGCACAATGATCTTTGAAATAAGTCATGTAAGGGCTGAAATTCTAATATGACCCATCAGAGACTATAAGCCTTGGGACAATTAACTTCTCTGTCTCTACCCCAAATCTATAATTTCATGTATAATACCTACCTCATAAAGTATTTATAAGAAAAGCCCTTGGAGCATGGTACACTGAACATTTCATTGATGTTTTTGTGTACATCCTTTTGTATGAAAGGAATGGATTATTAAATGTCATTTCCATTCCCAAGCACTGGGATTTGAATGTGGCATATCCCCCCAAGGGTTCACCAGTTGACAACATGATCCTTAGTGTGGCTATGTGAAGAGCACAAAACTCCTAATCTTAGTCTTCTAGCCTCCAAAAAATCTGAGCTAAATAAATTTATTTTCCTTATAAAATACACAGCCTCGTTTATTTTGTTATAATCCTGGAAAATGGATGAACACTTAAGGTGACTGCCTGTATCCTGAAAGGTTTCTTGGCAGAACATACAAAGCCAAGCGAGTTGCATTGCTGGACAACCAGAACTGCTCTTATTGGAAAAGCAGAATATCAAATTTCAGAAAACAAAGGAAATGAGATGAACACTGATTGAGCCTTCACACTGTGTCATTTAACATAAATTTTATTTAATCCTCAAGCCAACTGAAGAAGTGATGCTCCAAGAGATTAATTATGTTTTATCTCAGGGAGCCCAGCTTGTGAGTGGCAGTGGTATGACTCCCACCTGGGCTTCAGGATCCGGGTATAAAGACAGAGCTTAGTTTTGCCTGGCTGCCTCCTTCCTCCTCAAAGCCAATTATCTAAAATGTAGGCAGTCACACAAAACTCAGTGCATATCCATAGACACAAACAACACAGGACCAGAATTCTGAGAAGTTCCTCCCAAGGCAGCAGAAACAGGCATAATAAATGAAGCAGTGGGACTAGTCAAAAAAAAAAAAAAATACACAGAGAACAAATCCCACCCCCAAACAAAGAGGCAGACTTAATGCCCAAGGAAGCCATCTTGTGATTCAAGAATGCTGAGGCACACAACAGACAATTCCATCATGTTCCGGAGCTCAGAGCATGAAAAGGAGTTCAACAGTCACAGCTTTGGAAGTAACCAACATCATTTGAAATCAGAGAACAGAGAAAAATCAAAAGTCTTTATACTTCAAAATTTGAAGAGTTGTCAATCATTAGCTGGGGTCAATTCCTCTGGTGAGCTCCCCACCACCAGCGAAAAATAAAAAAAAAAGCATTCACCTTGATTACTATTCTTTGGCATGATGACAAAGAAAGATGTCAAGATAGATCATTATAAGGTAATCTATTGAGCACCGATGACTGTTAAAGGATTCCTTGGCTAGTCCATAGTGGACAAATTCCTTCTCTAAGCTTTCTATGTGATATCTAGAAGTTTCCAATTTAAACAGTAATAGTAATAGTAGTAATCTGGAGATTCCAAAAATTTTTTTTCTAAAGATATGAAAAGATAGCAAAATAGATCTTATTTCCACCAATGTTTTGAGTTCAACTGCTGTTTTTGTTGATTGTATCATCTCAGTCTGAGATAGCAGTAGAGACCTGCCCAGCTGTTTATTATAATCATATGATTAAAAAAAAATTATTCCTGATCCTGCTACTGGCCCAATGATCTTCAATCTCTACAAGAAATGAGCCTAGGAATCTGAATTTTTAAAACCTCTCTAGATGATTCTAATATTCAGAAGGGGGAAGAACACAGGATGGTGCCAAGCACCCAGGCTCTAGGCTCTATCATAAGCACTGAGACCAGTGGCTAACATTTGAAATCTGGCTTCATAACCCACCAACTGCTTGACCATGGGGAAAACATCAAGGTTTTCTAAGAGGTCATTTCATCTTCAATGAAATAAGGATACTTAGGTTGTGAGGGTCAAATGACAGAGTTCATAATAGATTTTTATAAACTATAGATGTTAAGATAGGAGGTGTTATCATTATGCCTAAACATACATATTACTGAAATGGAATATGTTTCGCAGATGAATATAAACTGTCATTCCTAGGAGACTCCACAATAGCTTTTATTTCTTTAGGATTTTTATTTTACTCTGAGTCTTTTGAGTAAGGCCATCATAGGCTAGCTAACTTGAATGAGTAAACAAAAATAATTGAGAATTCCTTAGACTGTGGTAAGCAAATTTAAAAATGTATTTTTCTGGATGGAAGAAAAGATATTCTTTGAAGCTGAAAAATATGTAGTTCATCTTGAAGTTCATGGCACTACAAAGCCTATCCTTCTACAGAGAAAAGCATTTGCCTCCAGAACATAATAGTGAGTTTATGTGATAGTAGCTGAGGTATACCATACTTACTGTACCAAGAAGTAAATATGCATATTTCTTGACGAGCAGCAGTTATTGACCACCAGATAGCAGGTACAGCAGATGCCTTATCTAAATTACCTATGATCAATTGATTTAAAAGCTGATGAAGATTAAGTCACAGGCAGAGCCTGTGCAAAATTAGGCAAGAAAATAAGCTATACTCCTGAAGGATCAAAACTTCCTAACTGAAAAAAAAAAAAAATCACAGATAGATTCAGACCATGATGTATGTCCCATTAGGGAGAAGTATTGAAACACAATATTCAAGAAAACTGGATATGATTTGGACAAAGGTGAAAAAAACAGAGGATTGCTTCTTCTTTGTAACTCAAGCATTAATACGTAGAATGCAGACAGTAACAACCAACATTTGAGTGGGTCAGTAATGTTTTTCAGTGGGGACGTTGGAACCCAGAGACAAATCCAAAAAGTGGTAAACACCAGTGGCAGAAATCCCAGCTTGCCAGCAAGCTCTCTCTGGCTACAGAAGACAAAGCATGTGCAAAAATGATATGCGTTCAAGATGTGCGGTAATGTGAAATGAAGTAAGTGAATCTTCATGACTCTCTATGATAGCAGAAACAGTGATGAAATCGTTATGAAAAATATTTTTAAGAAACTTGCTTTATAAGATACCATTTCATAAAAAATGAGTTACATATATAATCTGAAGAATACTGAGGCTATTTAATCACAGCTACAAATATTCATTCCCTCCATAGATCTAGATATTGGGGAACAACAGAAAAAAATAAATTCCCTGGGCCTAGTGTGATGTCTCAGTGACTAAATCCTCACCCTGCAAGCACTGGAATCCCATATGGGAATCCTGTTGCTCCACTTTCCATCCAGTTCCCTGCTTGTGGCCTGTACCCACGTGGAAGACCTAGAAGCGATCCTTTGTTCCTGGCTTTGGATTTGCTCAGCTCCAGCCATTGCAACTACGAACCAACAGATGGAAGATCTTTCTCTCTGTATTTCTTTCTTCCTCAAAAAACTGATTTCCAATAAAAATAAATAAATCTTTTTAAAAAAGTTTTGTACTTCATGGAACTAAAATTGAAGGGAGCAGCTATAGCAAATAAAAGAGCATAGAAAGATGAGGTGTTTCAGTAGAGTGATACATGCTATGGAGAACAATAGAGGATGGCAGGGCAGTAGCAACTGTGAGGGCAGAACAGTCTCTGTATGGAAAGAGGGCATCACTGTTGACAGAGCTTTAGGAAGTCAGGAGATGAGCCACAACAATGATCAGGGAAGGTGAGCCTTGCAGAAAGACCAGTAAATGGCAATGACTCTGATGGGCAGCAGAGTACTTGGTTCATGTAAGAGATAAGAAAGATTCTAGAATGCAGTGAACAGGAAATGTCAGATGAGGTTCAAGTGAGGCAGCAAGTTGCCAAAGTCAGCCAGCGCATAGAAGTCATCCTACAGTCACACAGAATTTTCCTGGAGTTGGGTAGGCAGCCACTAAACGGACGTTGAGACCTGATCTAATTCAAGGTTAAGAGTTACTCTGGCTGTTGTATTAGGAATGTGCTGGAATGGAATGAGGGCTTGTCTTAGTCTTTTTGGGCCACCACATCACAATGTCACAGAATGGTGGCTTGTATACAACAGAATTCCATTTCCTATATTCTGGAGACTCGGAAGGACAAGATCAAGGTGCCAGCATGCTGAGTGTCTCTGGTGAAGGTCTACTTCCTGGTGGCTGGTGTCTTTTCACAATAACCCCATAGGGAGAGAAGGGAGGAATCTCTTCTGGATCTCATTCATGAAAAACCAATAACATGCATGGGTCTCCACTCTCCTGGCCTAATCACTTCCATTGGTCCTACCTCCTAAAGTCATCACCTTGGTGTAAGGATTTCAACAGATGCATGGAAGGGACACATTCAGACTGTAGTGGAGGGGAAAGCAGCTTTGTGCTTAGGGGTTTGCCATGACAATTTCCATCATCAGTGATCACACCCTGGACCAGGGAGATAGTGGCACAGGCTGACAAAGGTCAGATTTTCAGTGTACACTGAGTATGAAGCAGATGTGTTTTGCTGATGGATAAGGAGAGGGAAGGAGAGGGGTCAGGGGGTGACTCTGAGGCTTAGGGTACCTCAGGCTGCTCATGAAGTGAGTAAGAACACTGTGAATTGGTTACAGTATGTTGGGACTCAGTTAGGGTCAAAGAGAACAACCCTAATAGAGAGGGTTGAAAGGAGGATGGAAGGGATGAAAGGACCATAAGCATCACCAATTCATCCAAGGAGGTGTGCTTTGGGCAGGGGTGGGGATAAGGAACAGGGTGGCACAAAGTATGGCAAGCAGTAAGTCATGTTAACATACATGGTGACAGACTAATTCTTAGCTGGCACGAGTTGAGTAAAAAGAATCTCTTCCCTCATCTCCTGCATTCCTCCTCCCCAATTTCATGGAAATACTAAATCTTGAATAGTTTGACTTCCTGATTTAAGAAAATAATTTTTAAATGTTAAAAAAGCTACATCAAAGCAAAAATCACAAAATGGAAGAAGTAGCCGAAAGAATGATTGCCCTTCTATACGTTACATTAATGTCTATCATTAATGTCTATATTTCTGGAAATGAAAAACACATATGCAGAAATCCTTTCTATACCTACACATGTAAATGTTAAAAAGAACAGAAAGATTCATATCAAGTCCACAACTGTGACTACTTTTGGGTGACAGGAAGAAGGAAACAGGCCATAGCATGAAGAAATGTTTTATTTGTATTTCTTGGTGCTGTTCAAAACGCCAAGACTTGGAGAACATAAGGAAAAGATACATAAAAAGAATCAGCTCTGATATTTCGTGTTGGGGCATAGCAGGTGAAGCTGCTGCCTTCGATGTCATTGTTACGTTCGGATGCTCTTCCATGCTCCAGCCACTCTACCTTCAATCCAGATCCCTGCTAATGGCACTGGAAAAGCAACAGAAGATGACCCAAATGCCTGGTTCTTTTGGTTGCAATTTTGTCACAGTGATCAGGATAACAACTTTGAAAAGGTTGTTTTTTCCTGTGTTCCCTTAGGAGACCTGCAGCTGAGAAACTGCAAGTATAGAAGGAAAGGATCAACAAAGTTTCTCATACACAGAGACGCAGACAATGCTGTGGTGGGATTTGATAAGATTATGGCTGTTTAGCACTCTTGTGTAAGTGACTTAGTAGATATTGACTTGCAAATTCAAAACTGAGGAAAAAGTTGTGTTATAGCTAATTGACTTTTTCAATATTTCTTTCTTTTATTATAGAAGTAATTGTTTTGCCCCATAAAGAGAACATGAAGGCATTTCTTGTGGGAATTACAGCCACCATCTTAATGGTTAATCAGAAGCACAGAACTATTAACAGAAACATAGAAATATTAAACTTGTCTTTTTTCCAGAATAAAGAAAAATTATGAGCCAAAGAGTGTTGTCATATCCCACCTCCCAGAATTCCTGGTCACCGCAGTAACACCACGGAATGCCAGGATTTCGCCAGAAGAAAGCAAACTGGTTGTGATATGTGTTTTGTGTTTCCAGAACAGGATAGGTGCAGCAAATCAAAGAATTGGGATTCAGCAAAAACTACTAAAGTCACATCACTTTTTTACTGACAAAGGAGAAAAGCAAGCAAATAATAGATTGTTGAGGGCCGGACTTGCGAGAGTAATTACAGCAAGGACTGCAGGGCCAAGCCTTCTCTTGACTAGGTATGACTACGTGTTTAACTATCTCAGGGGGAAGATATCCCGTGGCCAAACTCTTTACAAATTTGTCACTCATTCATGTAGTTATCATTCACTCTTTTCAGGTCCCCCCACCCCCTCCATCAAGTCTGTTCACAAACCACTGAAACAGCAGCAATCTGACTTGCTCGTTAGGGATTTCTGGTGCACCTCACAAAGATCTTAAGTTAAAACCTGTGTCTTACATAATTAACCTCAAGGAATAGTCACAGTGAAAAATATTCCACCAGTAAAGTTGCAGTAAAAGCAGTGTCTGGAATGAAATGTGCATAAAAAAGTTATCACTGGCTTTTGAATTTGAAAATAATCTTTTTTTAAAAAAAATAAGTATTTACCTATAACTTAGTTGACCATTTTCAGGCCAAGAGCCAGTATGTAAATTCCAAGCCAGGGTTCGTGTTAAGATAAATTAGTAATGGTTTCATTGACTTGGACAAATGAGAAAAAAATGTAAGTAAAAGTAGCACACACACAAGACTAGTAAAACTGAATGGTGTTGAAGCATCCTATAGGGATGAGGGTCTTACTACATCTTAAAAGGTAAAAGAAGGAGGGATTTAGACATCACACAGCAGGCAGTGCAGTTCATAAGATAATGGGCCCAACAGTCAGAACCACTCTGAATTTAGCAACATTTTCATTTCTAATAAAGCCACATCTTTTATCAAATTAATGGCCTTAATTTGAATTTTATTCACTTTATGACATGCCTGTATTTAGTTTGTAAATTTGTTTTAATTTTAACATTGTATGAGAGCTATAAACATGTGTTTATAGCTTAACATTTATATTTATGTGTGAAGCGATTTAATAAGCATAAGTCAACATGGGGAGGAGTCTATAAAATTTTATTCCTTTAAAAGGGGATCATCTATTATTCAGGTTTCAGAAACACAAAGTTAAGAAATATTTATCCTCAATACTACCTGCAACTGGCTGAATGATGATTCTACATGCCTAGCCTAGCCGAATCCTGAAATAGTGGCCATGTTACCTTCTGTAAGCGAGAGAGTCTGGCAAGTGTGATTAAGTTATGAATCAGGTGATAAAGATATGATCCCAGCACTATGTTTGCTTTGTCCGCCAAAGGTAGTATGGTTCCCAAGTTGGTAATAATGGGAGATGGCATGGGCCTTGAAAGAGGGGAGGTCTAATGGGAGGATCTTGGGTCAGTGGAGGTTCTACCTTTGGAAGGCAATGCTGATCTCTGGAGCAAGTGGGAATAAAGGTCTGCTCTCCATCTATTTCCCATTTTCTGTCTGGCAGTATGATTTCATGCTGCCCACATACTTCCCCCACTGCATTCCTCAGCATTCTTGGCAACTAAAAGGACCGACTCCAGAACTGAGAGTGCAGACACCAAGTCCTTAAGCCTCCAACACTGTGAACAAAGGAAACGTCTTTTCCAAGTAGCCTATGTGAGGTGTTACAGTAATGAAAAGCTAACAAGCCTGGGTGGTTTTCCCTCATTGAGGTCCTCCTAAACAGGAGAAAGGAAATCACCGAGAGTAATAGGTGATGTGAAGACAAAAGCAAGGATGAGGCCATGAGCCAAGGACTGCAGACAGCCTCTAGAAGCCTTCGAGCACTTCCATTTTGCTACCGAAGAAGCAAGAAAAGAGACTACACCAAAAGGGCATTGCATAACTCAAGCAAAATCCAAACAAGATGTCCCAGTAGCTGACAGGGAAGACAGCAGCACCACCAAGAGGGCTTCTTAAGGATAAGCTAAGCAGTGTCTAAGAGGGGAGGCACACACAGCTGGTCCAGGTTCCTGAACCTCAGACCTCTGTACCCTGTTCCTGAGGCCTTCTTTACATCACCTACCCAGGCAGGGGGGGATTTGATTGTCCTCAATTATGAATCCTCTGGTTCCTGCAGGTGGCAGCTCTTCCTCAGCAGGCAGTCAGCTGTATACAGTATCACAGCTCAATATGCAAGTATGGTGTTACTATGGGTTTGAATGTAGAGTGGATGACATCCATGTTGTCACCCAGTACTTTGTCACTGAACCTCACCATGATAGCTGAGCAAAAAAATAAATAAATAAAAAATAAAAAATGCATTATAGGTTCTAAAGGAGCATTGTATTCGTGCTTTCATGTAGCAAAGCATAATCGATTTCCTCAAAAATTAAGTACTCCAATTCTGTTCTACAGCTTTGCTCAGCATACATCAGGAGCCAATTTTAAGTGATGAAAACTCTAGTGAGAGTGCAATATCCTGTTACAACATAGATTATTTAGAATACAAATGCTACCTAGGCAACCCAAACATATTTTTAATGCCTTAAATTTTTCCAATTCTCCAACAAGTGTTTAAAGTGGTGATAATTCTTTCATCATTTTCTTGTTTCAAAAGCAAATGCCTTAAATTTCAGCTACTTCAGATTCTATGAAAAATTAAAATTCAGCAAAAATTAAGGGTTATATCATAATATCTAAGAAAAAAGAACGTTTATGAAAGATTGTTCCCCCCATGGAGCACTGGCATTCATTTGAATGGTAATTACAAAATATGTCTCTTCAAGGAAATAAATCTGGTCTCAATAAACCATAAACTATTTGACTAAGAAAGGATCTAGAATTATTCTTTAATTGTTCAATTGTATGTCAGTCTCTCCCACAAGGATCTGAACCAGTGCTTACCCCGCCTCCTATGGACACCTTCCTAGAAATGGAATTCACTCTCACAATTCCATTTTCATTCAGCCTAAGAAACATTGCATTTCTACACACAAATGCTCACTCACATCCTTCCTGCTCAGGTCAGACATCCCCAGTATTCTCTCTTTGGAATTTCATACATACGAGTTGATTTTAAACTTCCTCACCTTTCTTGTCTCTATTCTGGATCTACTGCCAACTGTTACTGCCTTCCCTGACAACAAAGATTGACCATTCTACCTTGTATTGCAAATACATTGTTTGAACATCAATGATTCTATAAAAATAGAATACAAACACATTCATTAAATATCTTCTCTAAACTACACTTGCCATTGAAAATGGATTGTCCTCCAATAAGCAGAACATTTAATTTTTCCTCTGCTGTTCTTCTCTCAAGAATCCAAACTGTCTTTTCAAAGTCAAAATACAACAGGTTTCCTACGAATTTCCTCCAGGAATACAAAAATAAGTATCCAACATGCACTGCTTGTTCAAAGTGAAGAACTGAAAAACAATGTAAAAGTCTCCTGACTTGATGAAATTCCTTTCAAGAACTTTCCTGTTTGAGAAAAAAAAGAATTCAAAGTAGACTCATGCCTATGACCAAAGCCTAAAAAAGATCAGATTAATGCATTCGCATTTTGAAACAAAGTTCAAAATGCACTAGCAAAATATGTGCCAGTGTAGGTTTCAGAATTATATTTCTTTAATGTGAGGCTCCTTCCCAAGGCTCCTGGAAAAGTACAATTAAAAGTGTTCGTGTAAAAACTTTTGGACTGAAGACTGAAGTTTTGTTTTGTTTTGTTTTTTCAGAGTGTAATGCTCTTTGTACTCGTGCCCTTAGGACTTAGAAGAGGAAATGCTCAATTTGGAAACCTGAATGGCAGAGAGAGAAGAAGGAACTCACCCAGTGGGTGAGCTGCAGCCCCAGTGGAGACTGGTACACCTTTTGGAAACTGCCATGGCACTGGTTCAACAGGGGCCCCTGAGTGCGCAGCAGCTGCTGCTGCAACATGACAGAGTTGTAACAAAACAAATGACATTTACCCTCTCTTTGCTGGGTCATCAACAAGGACTGACTGAAAAACTCACAGAGATTTCAATTACTGTTAATGCTGCCTGAGTGTTTTCACTGTCACAGTCTAAGGCTTCAACTTCTTAATAAGTTTCCCATAATTATTACAAGGTTTTGGTCTAATTCCAGCTGAGGATTTAATGGGACCCATTCTGACAAGATGTAGGATACTGCTTCAATAGATGCTCATTTGGAAACAGGCCACTTGCAATTTCAAGTGTGCAGAGCTGTGCAAGATTAAAAGTACAGGCAGTATAATTTCTACCTTGTGTCCCAGGCTCTTTGGATTTGTAGCTCATCCAGGCTGTCCATCTGGGGAGCAAACAGCATGTACTCCTTGATGAGAAACTCTGGCCAACCGACCAGCTGTGAAAAAAATAGATTACTCTTGTCATTTTTTTTCTCCCAGGTAATTTGCTGGGAGTAAAAATATAATTTCTTAGAAGGTGTGCATCTGAAAGCAAACCCTAGGGATGTTTCTGATTTATATTTAAAACTTCACTACCCCTTATTTGTTAAATCTAATCTTTCAACAATACTCTGGATGTGATAATATTGCCTCATACACAGGAAACAAATAGGTTGAGATCTGGTATTTGTACACTGAGCAAGCACAGGAAGGGAGTAGGGAAGTGGTAGGTAGAGAAAGAACACAGCAAAGGATTTAGCTGGCAGATTGAGCCCAGCACAAAGAAATGCACTCTTGCTTTCCCTACAGGTAAAAGAGATAGTATGATGGGATTAAGTGTTGGGAAAATACATCTTCATATAGCCCCCAGGAAGATAAAATGGTAAATGTATCCTTTTAAGCTTTTGAAGTACTGCTTCATTCTTGTGAGATTTCAGAAGGTCATGCTAGATAAACAATCAGAGTAATTCTGATGGGTTTCACTGAAGAGCTCAGAGGAGGATTGCTACAAAAAGCCTGAAATGTGGTATAATGTGTAACTTCTGCAGGTGTAATCTGCTCGCCATGCTCTGTGTTTTCAGCAAACCAAGGGGAATGGAAGCAATGTGCCAAGTAAAATTAAGCTGCTCAGTCTGTACCCAGTGGAGAGTTAATGATATCGTTTGAAATTAAAGAATTTGCAATAATACTTCTGCACAGTGAGTTACAAAATATTTAGACATCAATGAGTGCAACACAGTAGTTTCCTGTCTGGAATTTAAGTGTTATAGTTTTGTGCCTCACCCTGTTCCATAAAATGTTTACTGAAATTAAAAAAGCATAACTCCCAACACAAAAGTAAGTTAGCACTTTTTAAAATGCCTGTATTATTACATATAAACTCATTCCTTTACATATTGGGCATAGTTTACCACTCACTTTCAGAATTTCTTTTATCAACAAAAACTTACATTTAATTTTAATTCATCAACCTTTTGAAGTAGTTTTATACATTAGTGAGCATAAGTAAATGTACACATATAAGCACATAGATACATGTATAAGTAACAGAAACACACAAAAAAACTAATTTGTATAAAGAATACACAAGTATTCCTATAATTCAACAAAGGGATTATTCTTAAAACTCAGTAAAAGAAAGCCAAACAAAGCAACAGGAATAATAGTCAAAGATCTGAACAAAATATCCTTAAAGTATATATTAATAAACACATCAGGAAGTATCACAAGTTATTAGAACAACTCAAATGAAATAATGAGTTGCTAGAATGACTAAAATTGAAAGCATTACTTTAGCCAGTGTTGATAAGAATATGGAGCGATTTTCTGGTCTGATCATAAAATGACTCAATAGATTTTGGAATAATTTGGTATTGTCTTACAGGCAAAGTTCCCTTACTCTGTGATCCAGCCATTCTGCTCTAAAGTATTTATCTTAGGAAAGTGAAAATAATGCCCACACAGACTTTTTATGAGTGTTCACGAATGCTTTGTTTATAATAAGCAAAAACTGGCAACAACCCCAATGTAAATGACAAGTTATATTAAGGTATATTCATACAATAGAATATTGTTCCACTCAAAAAGATGAACTAACCAATCATAAACACAAAATGGCTGGATCTCAATAACATTACGCTGAACAAAGCAAGCCAGACTCTAAAGCATGATTTTACTTACAAGAAAGTCTACAAGAGACAAATCTAATCATAACCATCCCTGGAACCAGGGATGGGGACTAATTATTAATCAAGAAAAAGGACAAAGACAATTCCTGGGTAACTATCTTCATAATATTGGTAGTAACATAAATAACACTGGTGTTAGAAATCAGCAGGACCCAAATCATAGCATGTGAGTAAACGCCTCAATCAACATGACCAGATACATTTTTTAACCATAGACAACCTGCCAATTAACTTAGAATAAAGTTTTTTTTTTAATGATGTCATTGGTCATCTTTCACCATTTCCTCCATTAACACTACCACACTGGTCATCTTAATAATAATTCCTTCCGCCTAGAAATGAATCTCGGAATCCATTTGTCTTATGTCTTTCTCAAGTATCACTTTTTTATGTTATCCACTCTCTACTGAAAATTGAAAATCCTACCTCAATCTGCTTTGTGCTGCCATAACAATATACCATGAGTTGACTAATCTACAAAGAAGTAAAACTTGGGATTGTTGTGGTGACACAGCAAGCTAAGCTTCCCCACTTGCAGCACCAGCATCCCAAATGGGAGGCATTTTGTATCCTGGCTGCTACATTTCTGATACAACTCCCTGATTGTGGCCTGGGAAAGCAGCAGAAGATGGCCAAAGACCTTGGGACCATGCACCCAAGTAGGAGACCTGGAAGAAGCTACTGGCTCTTGACTTTGGATAGACTCAACTCTGGCCACTGCATCCATTTATGGAGCGAATCAGAAAGGCTTTCTCTCTGTAATCTTGCCTTTCAAATTAAAATAAATATTTTTTTAAAAGAAGTAAAAAATTTTCTTCATAGTTTTGGAAGCTATGTTCAGTCTAATATTCAAATACTGGCATTATAGTGAGGGCATTCTCACTCTATCATAACATGGCAGAGAGGTACAGATACAGAAAGGACAAGAGAGAGACAAAAGGCTTATCTCATTACACAACAAACACCCAGATATACACAGCTTGATCCCTTCTATTCAAGTCAAATTTTCAACACAGGAACTTTGGGGAAACTTTCAAAACACAGTCCCTCTCTATCATGGTCCATAATCTTATTCTGTTTTGTTTTTCTGAATAATCTGTATCAACTTCTAATATACTCTGCTTTATTTAATTATCATATTTAGTATCTTTATCCCCTAACTACATATATATAAATGTCACTAGTTTGGAATTTAATATTTTGTTCACTGCTGAATGTCTACTGACACACAAGACACATAATATATTTCTTTGAAGAAGAAAAAAATAAATTCATGAAAGAAATGTAATCAACAATATAGCAATAGAACACTTAGGAGAGGACCGTGATGCTATCTGAAAAAAAAAAAAAGAAACATTGGCATTTTAGGATAGAAACAAAAATCCAACTACACTCATCAAAATAAAATAAAGCAATTGCAGTGGAAACTGGCTTTACAGTAGACAAATGCAAACAAGGAAAACCAGTAAAGGTAACATTAATAAGCAGACTAACTTATTTATAGAGTATATAATGTAATTATTAAAAGTGCGACTTATGAAGAGGCTGTAAGTTTTAAACCTACAATCATCAAAAGGCAGAGCACTTAAAATATAAAGAGAATGTTACGTATGAAGCAGAGCTTAATAGTCAAGAATAAGAGTGGAAAATGTTTTAGGATTAAACAGGCATAGCAGACATAAAATAAGTTTGGATACAGGGAATTGAATGAAACAATCAATAAACCTGATTACATACATTCCTCAAAGAAACACTGTAATTCCACTAAAATGTAAACCGCAGAGAGCAAGGGACCTCTCTCTGCTATTCACAAACATATTATTAGCATGCACAAAAGAGCACAGACTTGAGCTCAATAAACGTTTTTAGAGTAAATACTGAGTTTTGTTTTTAAAATCTTAAAAAATGTTTTTAGCAGATGGCATTACAAGTTATATTAGCCACCCTCTCTGATCAACACTCAATAATACTGAAAATAATTATCAGGGACAAACTAAAATGGCATCCATTACTTAGAAATTATTATAAAGTATGTAACTATATACAAACTTTAGGACAAAGAAGAAATCAAAAGTGATTTAAAAAAATCTCTAGGGGCAAATGTGTAGCACACCAGGTAAGTTGTTGGAAGAGGCCCTCACTCCCTATTATAGGGCCTGACTGAAGTCCCGGGTCTTACACTACAAATACAGACCACTGCTAAGGTGCACTTGCGAGGGCAGCAGATCATGATTGAGTACTTGGGTCTCTGCTACCCACTTGGAAGACCCAGCTTGAGTTCTGGGTTCGTGGCTTAAACCTCGTCCACCTGACTATGGTTATTCAGGGAACAAATCAGTGGATGGAAGATCTTGCTCCATCTGTCACACTCTCAGCCTCTGATCTAGAATGAAATGAAAAGTAGACTTCAAAATGCACTGGACATAGCAAAAATTATACATATAGTATTAAAGGCTTTCCTTTGAAGCTATAAAAGCATGCTAGAGCAAAATATAAATGATCAAAACTAATCAAATATGAAATAGGAGCATTACATTACTGTCAGAGAAAACACATTTATAATTTAAAGTATATTGAAAACATTTTTGAAAACTGCAATGGTTCATGGATAACCTTAGCTAGATTTTGAAAAGTTTGTTTCAATATAATAGAAGCAATTAAAATTCATAATTTAAAAGAACATTTTCCTCAATTCAACTTTCAATGTAATTAAAACATGATTATAAATCAAAAAATAATGGAGAACTGTGGACCAACATGATCTATGAGTCAGGATTGAAAAATTTCAATAATATATTAATCATTGAATTCAGTAATTAAATAGTGATAATACCATTTGATCAACCAAGGTGTTGATCAATGCCAAACTAACATGAAAATTCTATAGTCTATAACTCATTATTTCATAAATTAAAGGAAAAAACACTCACATGATCATAGCAAGATTCACTGAGAGGGTAGCTGATTAAATAGAACAGCCATTACTGACATAAAAACTAAATAGAAATAGAGATGATAACTTAAATATTCTAAGGACTATTTATCAGTGAGAAAATATATTATCCAAAAATGGAAAGCACAGTGCCTGCTCTGTGGTACAGAAAGCTGACTAGGGCTTAACATTCACCAGGATTATAGCATTCAGCTATCACACAAACATTCCATGCACCTGTTCTATGTATTGGTATACAAACATGTACCAGAGATTTTATTTTAGTTCAGCTAGGACAGAATGGATGGATGATACAAACTGAACTGGCTATCCATCTGAAACAAGATAGGTTGACCTTGCTAGTATAACTTAAGATAAACACAAAAGCATAAAAATAAAATATAACATATCTTGGAGAAAACCTACACAATCTAGAATTTGTGGATGACTGATGTATTAAAGAAAGAAACCAAGAGAAACATATCAGAAAAGATAAACCAAGACTATGCACAACTGGTTAAAAGTTTTTGTATGAAAAAAATAACATAGCCATAAACAATGTCAACAAATAAAACATAAAGTTGAAAATATTTTTTCCCTGAAATCAAGCCAGGGAGAAAGGATAGTCTCTTTAATAACTGAGTCTGGGAAACTTGGATATTTGCCTGCAAAAGTAACAAATGAGACTTCTACCTTTCACCTAATACAAAAATCAACACCAAGTGTATCAAGGGTCTGAACGCTCAACTTGACACCACCAAATTACTAGAGGAAAACATAGAGAGCATGTTGTGAGACACAGGAACAGGCAAAGACTTCTTAAAGAAGACCCCATAAACACAGGCAATTAAAGCAAAAACAAAACTACAGAGCTACTGTACTGCGAAGAAAACATCCAATAAAGCAGAGATAACCAAAAGAATGAGAGGAAAACATTCGCAAATCACACAGCAGAGAGAGGAGTAGCGTCCAACATTTACTCCATAACTCCAGGAAGTTAACAATAGCAAAACAAGCAATCCAGATAGGACATGGACAAAGAACACGAACAAATATTTTTTTTAAGATTTATTTTTATTATTTTTTCATTGGAAAGGCAGATATACAGAGAGGAGAGACAGAGAGGAAGATCTTCCGTCCGATGATTCACTCCCCAAGTGAGCGCAACGGGCCGATGCTATGCCGATCCGAAGCCAGGAGCCTCTTCAGGGTCTCCCACGCGGGTGCAGGTTCCCAAAGCTTTGGGCTGTCCTCGACTGCTTTCCCAGGCCACAAGCAGGGAGCTGGAAGGGAAGCGGGGCTGCCGGGATTAGAACCGGCGCCCATATGGGATCCCGGGCGTGCAAGGCGAGGACCTTTAACCACTTGCGCCACCGCGCCGGGCCCCGAACAAATATTTTTCAAACGATAAAATTCCAAGGGTTAATAGACACATGAAAATAATATTTAGTTTATCTTGCAATTGGGGAAATGTAAATAAAAATCACAATGAGATTCCACTGGATTCTGGTGAGAAGGGTCTACATACAGAAATACATAAACATTCCAAGAAAAGGGAACCCTAATGCACTGTTGGTGGCAACACAAACTAGTACAAGCACTATGGAAGTCACTATGGAGACTCCTCAGACAGATGAAGACAGATCAATCATAGGACCCAGACTTCCCACTTCTGGGAATATATTCAAAGGAAATGAAAGCTGCATACAAGAGAGGAACCTGCAACCAGATGTTTACTACAGCAGCACAACTCACAATAAGACATGAAAACAACTCAGATGTCCATGAACAGTTATAGGGATAAAGAAAATATGATATATTTACTCCATGGAATACTACTCAGTCATAGAAAGAAATGAAATCTTATGATTTGCAACAAAGTGGACACAGCTGGAAATAATTTTGCTTAGTTAAATGGGCCTGTCCAAAAAAATAAATAAATAAAAACATCATATGTTCTCTCTGATATAGTCAGCTAATATACAGAACACACACACAGTTATAAATTTGACTAGGGAGATTAGCATACTAAGAAATAACAGGTTTATATAGCAAGAATCTTTACTCCCAAATAGTAGAACTCCCATTACTGTTTTTAATTATGCTTTTACATGATCTTATTTTCTTTCCTTTACTACATTTCTTATGTCATGATACATTTGTACACCAGCAAGTTAAGCCTGTAACAGTGGAATGAATGACTATGCCTTTGTAATAGCTTGGAGACAACTAATAAGAGTGGGATAGAGGGTGGGAGGATGGGCAGAGGGCAGGCTAGGGATGATCCTGTATGCATATAAATCGGTATCAAGGGGGGAAAAAGTAACTATATTAAAAAAAAAACAAAGGAAAAATACATTTGCAACAGGAATGACAAATGAAGGGTGAGGGATTAATATCTGTAAGACATAAAGGCCCTGCTTCCCATCCAGCTTCCTAGTGATGTGTTACTTTGGGAGGCAACAAATGAGGCTGGAGTCCCTGCTTTCCCACCATCCACATCGGAGACTTGGAATGTGCCTGGCTCAGCCCTGGCTGTTACAGGCATTTAGGAAGCAAAACCAGTAAATGAGAAAGTCCCATCACTGTCTCTACTTGTATGTCTTTGCCTTTCATATTAAATAAAAAATGTTAAGTAACAAGAATATAAATATCCCAAAAGAAAAACTTGTTAAATAAAAAATGTTAAGTAACAAGAACACAAATATCCCAAAAGAAAAGTGGCAAAAAGGCGATAAAAGGCAATTCATAAGGACTAAATCAAATGGTTACAAAAACATAAAAAAAAATAATGCTGAGCTTCATTAAAAGACAAAACACAATGATCAGTGAAGCATTTTCTACTTTTTAGAAAGCAAGAATTAAATAATGACACCCATTGCTTGGGGCTAGGGGAAAAGATGAATATACTTCCATACTGATGTTGAAAACATAAACTGATATGAATAACCTATCAACCCTTACTGAAACTATAAAACCCACACCCTTTGTCTTATCAATCTCAGTTCACAGAATCTCCCCTAATAAATATATTTATACACAATATTCCATTTATAAGGATTTTTTAATAGTACTATTTGAGATAGCAAAATACTAGAAAGTAAGTAGCACCCTTTCAATTAACTGTGTTCAAGCCACAGTAAGGACTACTATGCCTATATGAAAAAGAATGAATTAAAGTTAGCCAACAGACTTGATGTCCATGAGTACTGTTCATGTCTTCTCGAGTTACTCTCCAATTAGTGCATTTTTCCCAGTCTTCCTTTATTCCAAAAATTGAAGAGGGGGCACTTCCAACTCATTTGTTGAGGAGACTGTTATCCTGCTAAAGCAGGCCAATATCCCCGATGAATAATAGCAAAACAAGAATTCTCAACCAAATGTAAGTAAAATGAGCTTATCAGCACATTGAAAGGATCATTCATTATGACCAAGTAGGATTTACCTCTGAATGGAAGAATAAATATATAAATCAACTGATGTGACTGTGATATATCAAATTCAAGGACAAAAATCACAGAATCGTTTCAGCAGATACTTTGAAAGCATGACAAAAAATTAAATTCCCCTTTAGGATATAAAATGAAAATTACTAAATATGAAAGGAATTGACCTCAGCATGATCAAGGCCATACATTAAAAGATCATAACCAGCACAATATTGAATAGAAAAAAAAAAAACCTGCAAGCCCTTCCTAAATGATCAGATGCAACACAGGAGTACCCATTCTGCACTTTAACAATGAACTGGAATTGGGGATAGCATTTGCAAATTTTGTATATATATATTGTATACATACTATATATATATATTTGTATATATACGTGTATATATATATAATGTACACATATATGTCAAGAGGTTAACATTCAAAATATATAACCTGATCTGTAATGAAGAAAATATTTAGATACTTCCAAGGAAGGCACACAAATGAGCTAACAGATATATGGAAAAAAATTATCAACATTACCAATCATGAAGGAAATAAAAATCAAAACTAAATGTGATATCACCTCACATTAGCTGGGATTTGTATTTGCAAAAACAAAACAAAAAAGTTGTTGAGGATGTGGGACCCTTCTACAAATTAAAACTAGAGCTATCCTGTGATCTAGCAATCTGACTTCTAGATAAATACTTAAAAGAACTGGAATGCAGTTCTTTCAAGATTCTCAGCACTGCGGTGTTCATTGAAGCACTTCCACTACTTTAGAAGTTCAGAAAAAAATCTTGAGACTGAAGCAGAAAGAAATCATACCAGAAGAAAACTCAGAATCCAGTAAAAGCTCAACAAAACATCAGAAGTGCAAACTATACATATGCAGGAAAATCATTTTCATTTTTCTCCCTTTTTAATAAATCATACATACAGTGGCTTTTAGTTTATAGTAATAACCGTAGCATTGGTTCATGGAGTTTATCATATATTTAAATGTAATTCATGAAAACGAATGCTCAAAAACATAAAAAGGCACAGGAATACAAGCAAAAGTTACTGTGCTGGGGTAGAGGCCCTCATTCTACATCATGGCACCGCAGTTAATGCCCAGCTCTTGCTCCTGTCTCCAGCTTCCTGTTAATTCAGACCATGGGAGACAATAGCGTGCTTGGGTTCCTATCAGGTATGTAGGAAGCCTGGGCTAAATCCCTGGCTCCTGGCTTCAGCCCCGCAGCCAAAGTAGACATTTAGGGCATTAACCAGCACATCTGAGTTGCAAAATTTCTGTATTTTACATGAAGTGGCATGATGGTAACTCTAGGTCAACTCTAGGTCTTACATATTTTTAGTATAATTCTCCAAACATCCATTCAAATAATACTGCAGAAATATAATTAGCAAGTCAAAAATACAATTAAAATGGAATAGAAGTATACAAAATATTCAAATAACTTCCTAAAGCATCAGAAAGAGGAGTAACAGTAACAGCAATAGAAAAGACAAGTTGAAGACGAATAATAACATAGTAGATCAAATCTCTGTTATTACACAAGGTATTGGTCAATTAAATATTCCAGTGTAAAGGGAGCAAGAGTATCAGAATTTTGTTAAAAGATCCAATTGTATGTCAGACACGTGTTAAAAATAAAGAGGTAGTGGCAGGCAGTGGTTTCCATCTAGTGTATCTGCATTCCATATCAAAGTGCCAGGATTCAAGTCCGGGCTCTGTTCCCATTCCAACTTCCTGTTAATATGCATCCCTGGAGGTGGCAGGTGGCAGCTTATGTGCCTGGGTAGAGATCTACACTGAAAGCCTGGCTCCTGGGTTCAGTCCAGCCCATTCCTGATGTTACGCACATGGAAATGGGACAGTGGATGTATGAGTTTCCCCTCTCCCTTTATGTCTTTCAAAGAAATGAAATAAAAAAATTAACTTGATACCATTATGTTTAATGAAATAAGCTAGATGCAAAAAGGCAAATACCATGGATTTTCTCTAATTTGTGGCAACTAATACAGACACCAAAAAAAAAAAAAAAAAACCCTGAATGTGTAAAATTGAAATTGACTGACATCCTATAATTTGATTATTATTCATAGCCCCTTGTCCGTTTCCTACAGAATAGTAATCCTTCTACTCTTTATTTATTGACTATAATAGCTAGTTGAATATCAAGTCTGTGATTATAAAATGAAAGTATGCCATGGCAAAAATTAAAAGAGAAAAAGAAAAGGAAGAAAGGAGGAAGGAAGAAAAGAGAAACACCTTAGAATTCCATCTCTGAAATACATGAAGTCTGTTCTGATTATATTAATAATTTTTAAAAAATATATACATATGGGCTAAGCGTTGTTGCTTGGGAAAAATGCACTAATTGGAGAGTAACACAAGAAGGCATAAACAGCTAGCTGTTAGATGCCCATCGATGGGAGCCCTGTTCTAGTCACGGTTCTGATGCTATCCTGGCATCAGCAGTTGCTGCACAAGGCCAACCAGGATGGCTCTTGCACACAGGCCAATTTGTGCTGTTAGCCCCAAATGCATGTCGTCTCAAAACTCCATATGTGGTGCTTCACACTTGAATACATGCCTCAGAATTGTTTGATATTCAAAAAGCATTTTTGTTATTCTGATAAACATCTAATTCATTTATATATCTCAAATATCAGTTCAATTTTAAAATATTCAGTAGAAACCAACGATATTCAAGATTTTTTGCTACAAAGGAAAAAACAGACATCCATAACATTTTTTTAAAAAATTATTTTATTCATTCAAAAGGCAGAGTTGCAGATGAGGGGGAGTTGGAGGAGGCAGAGAGAGCTATCCATTAGTTTAGTCTCCAAAAGACCACAGTGGCGGAGACTGGGCCAGGCCAAAGCCAGGAGACAGCAACTGAGTCTGGGTGTCCAATGTAGGTAGCAGGGTCCAAGCACTTGGGCCATCCTCTGCTGCTTTCCCACACACACATAAATAGAGAGCGCAATTGAAAACCGAGTAGTCAGGACTGAATCAGGTACTCAGACACTTAAGTACCAAGCAGCAGTTTTATACAGCGGCCCCCACAGAACATTTGCAACACAGAGATAAGTTGTTTGTTTCCACACTCACAAGTCTTCAATTCTCAGGGCCCTCAGAGGGCCCTTCAATTTAACACAAACTGGAAACAAGCTCTCTGCAGTAAGTGTGGACCATGCTGACTGAAGAGTCCATTCCCCAAGGTTGCCCCCACAAATCGCCACTCCCATGTGATTGGCACCCGGGTTACCCACAACTCTTGTCCAACTTGACTACAAGTTACACATTCTCAAAAGCCTTTCTAAGGTTCCATAATTTCCTAGAGCATCTCACAGAATCCAGGCAAAGGTGACTTTCTATTACTGATTTACTACAATGGAAATTTTGAAAGATGCAAGAAGGTAACAAGAGGAGACACACAGAGTGAGGTCCAGTAGGGTTCCAAGCATGGGAGCTTAAGGTACCACCCTCCTGGCACATGGATCTTTCCCTATTCCTCAATCCAGAAGCACTTCAACCTTCTTGTTCACCAACCTATAAGCTTTCCAAACTCCACTATTTTGATTTTACATGGAAGCTTCACGACAGAGGCACTGGTGACTAAGTCAATCACCAGTTTAAAGGTCCAAACATCTGATCATATGAATGGTTTCCCTGCCAATAAGCGTATATCTTCTAAGAATCCCCTCATGAGCATCAACTCAGCTACGGTTATAATGGGTTTATTATGCCTAATAAGAGATGATCTCTCACCTATACTTAGAGATTCCTCGGACTTTATGAAGTTCTGTGTCAGAAGCTGGGAATGAAGACCACATACATATTTCTTACTGTATCACAGCATCACCAATGAATAAGCTAGAAAACTAGCTTTCACTGATTTTATGAAGTAGGAAACATACAAAAAACGTACGGCTGTTCACTGCTTACTGTGTAGTGAGGATAATGCTTGCTAGCTAGTAAGGATGAATGAAGCTCACACTAGTGACTGAAAAACTATTTATTACAAAAAGACATCATGGGGCTGGCACAGTGGTTCAACAGGCTAATTCTCCATCTGCAAATGTCAACCTACTATGTGGATGCCAGTTCATGTCCTGGATGCTCCACTTCCCACCCAGCTCCCCAGTTATGGCCTGGGAAAGCAGAGGAGGACGGCCCAAAGCCTTAGGACACTGCATCCACATGAGAGACCATGAAGAGTTTTCTGGCTCCAGACTACAAATTGGTTCAGCTGTGGCCTTTGCAGTTATTTGGGGAGTGAACCAAGGGATGGAAGGTCTTTATCTTTGTCTCTCCTTCATATTTAGAGGGAAGAAAAACACTTTTCCAGCTTACTATAGTCTAGAATCCATGCATTAATAAGGCTTACTGATGCCAGATAGCTGAGATCAAACTGCTACCATCTATCTGGAGGCAACCTCCCAGTCACTGCTTTTTCCTAGCTGAAAAGAAAGCAACATCTTGCCATTGTACTAAAAAAAAAAAAAAAAAACCTAACATAGCAGAATCTCAAATACACAAGTGCTAAAGAAGTTTGGCTTTGGGTCCAGGGCGGTAGCCTAGTGTCTAAATCCTTACCTTACAAGAGCTGGGCTTCTATATGGGTGCTGGTCCGTGTCCTGGCTGCTCCATCTCATATGCAGCTCCCTTCTTATGGTCTGAGAAAGCAGTAGAGGACAGCCCAAAGCCTTGGAACACTGCATCTACATGGGAGACCCAGAAGAAGATCCTAGCTCCTGGCTTCAGATTGGTTCAGTTCTGGGGGTTGCAGCCAGTTGGGGAGTGAACCAGAGAATGGAAGATCTTTCTCTCTGTCTCTCCTTTTCTCTGTACATCTGCCTTTCCAGTTAAAATAAATCTTTTTTTTTTAAAGGAAAGGGAAGAAAAAAGAAATTTGGCTTCATCATTCATTAATTAAAATATTTTCAGTGGCTTGAAAGGCATTTACAGGATACAGAGGATGTTGGTTGATGGGGTTTAGTCTAAGAACTGGCCGTCCCAGAAAGAGGAAGGGAAAAAGAGAGCAAGCGCTGTTGTAGTGAGCTGTCATCACAGAGCTTCAGCTCCTTTGTTGTGGTTCTAGAATCCGAAATCAGGAGGGGGCTACTATGAAAACAGTGACTTTAAGTACCAAATCAGTATTCACATGTACGTAGCAAATCATCCCATACAGATCAGACACTGAGAAGTCCTGATTGACAATAGCTGTTCAATTTATGAATATATATGACCATTTACGTTTTAAACTTTCCCCCTTAAATGTCAAAATCTGGTATTTATAAACAAGATGGTGTTGGAAATCTTCTCATTAAATGGTGTTGACTGTTTCCAAGGAGTTTTCTCTTTCCTAATCGTAAATGTAACATAGTCTGTTTGTAGATAATTTGAACACCACGGATGTGTCAAAAACCAGAAATCTTCCATAATCCTACAACCTGAGGCAACTTCACTGTGCATTTTCTTCCAGCCTTATTCCTTGCATTGTAAACACAAGAAAGATTGTGATGAGCCTTCACACATCATTCCTGTCACTATTCAGACTCTTTTCTTTCTATTTAATTATTATAAAGAGGCAAATCCTTCATTTTCAGATATTGTTAAATATCATGGTAAAGTGTACTCAGAAAATTTTTTTTCAGATCTCTGAAATGTTAGTATCTGGGAATAAGAAATAAATTGCCAGTATTCATGATGCCAATACCATACCTGGGAAATCTGTTTTCTGCATTTATACAACTATGATGAAAAAAACAGTGTATCGCTAAAGAATTCTTTTAAATTTATGTATATTTTGCTATTTCTTGCATGACGTACCTAGAAAAGTTCATTAACAATAAGCTCTTAAGAGAAAGTATGTGTTATGCTATTTTAAAAGCTAATTACAAAGGATCACACACACATCATATTTAACTATGGAAATCTCGCACCTCAACAGTAGCAATGTGAGAGACCTGACAGCCTAGAAGAGGAGGTTATCTTCCTCACTGGAACCAGAAGGTAATTTATCCTCACCACAATAACCTCAACCCTGGAAATAACGCTGGGGTTGAGCCAGCTAAACCCCAGATGTTGAGAGTGAGAGCATTCCAGAGTTCTGCATCTGGAACCATCTACTGCCAAACCTGTCCCATCTGTAACAAAGGTGACAAATGCCTCCCTCGGAGAAGAAAGAATCAGAGAAGGCACCACAGTACATCGTGTTTCAACATATGGGTAACTTTCTCCTCTGTCAACTTTCTGTTGGTTCCCTGATAACAAAAAAGCAGTGAAGAGAATCTTGGGAGTCAAGAATTAAAGCTAGATTGCTATTCAAATTCAAAAGGAAACACAAATGGCCAGGATATAGAAATTAAGTTGGTTGGAAAGAGCATTGTTGTTATTTTGTTTCATCGGTGAAAGCAATAAATAAGATACAACAGTGCACCCTTCTGGCTGAAATATAGAACTAACACTGACAGTAGAGTGCTCGTACAAGACTCCAGCGCAAAGGACATTCAACACAGTTCCTCATTTCCTCTTTAGGAAGAATACTAACAATAATTACTTTACCACAGGCTTCGTAAAAGCAAAAAATAGAAGAGGCTTTCAAATACATGCATTTAGTTCCAGTCTGAATGAGTCAAACATGGCGGCAAACGAACAATAATAACAAAAAGAAAGTGCAGAAACTTGTGATTTGGCATTGACCTAATTTTGATATTTAGTGTTCCATTCTCTTGACTTTCTTGGGAGTTTCCTATGGGCATTACCATGTGACACAGTCTCCCTAAATATTGGTTGGATAAATTAATCAGAGAAAAGTACCAGTTTCTGAAATGGGGCTCTCAGTAAAACCTAAAAATCTATTTTGTCCCCAGGACAGCAGCTATGAAACTTCCACACTGCTAAGTCCAGAGTGCTGTGTAATGGAGAAGCAAACATGAGAAAGCCTGGCCCTTCGGGGAAGAAATGTTCCCCAACGTGGTCACTGTACACCATACTTCCTGTGCAGTGGGATTTGGTCAATATTCACATAGCCAGTTGTCCACCTCTTATCCTTCATGTGAACATCATCAAAAAATACCACCAAAAAACTCTATACATGATATGATGGAACTAGTCAAGGAAGTTTATAAGCAACTAGCTATGAGAAAGGTTGGTCCCAGCCCTCCTGCCCACTTCCATCTTCAGGTAATGGGAGTCATGACAGAAACTCCTAGAGCATTTCCCAGGAACCAAGGAAACAGACAGGAAGGCCTGGTTCTATTTTGGATGCGTAACTAGCATACTGGTTTCCGAAGAGTAATTAGTGATGCAGAGACTCCACAGTTTCTCCAACACACAAATAAAAATGGACAGTACAGTCAGTCGTCTTTCTCTTTTGGCCTGCTCATACTAAACGTTGGTATGTTTATATCATGTTATCACATGTTCTTGCCTGGCTGTATAAATGAATGTATCAGAAGATTCAAGAAAACATTATCAATCATCAGACATATTCACAAAACATCACTTGCCACAATAAAACACTGTTTCGTATTTCCACAAGGGCATCCAGTATCATCATCATCTTCCTGTCCTTGCCTTCGATGAAGCAGTCTACATCTTTAAGAGCCACTTTCTACCTCACCACAATCTCTCAGAATTCAGGAGGGTCAGAATTAATGTTCCAGTGCCTGGAAAGTCCTCTGACACTATGCTGAAATCATGCTATATGCTTGAATGAGTGTTTGCCACAAGCTTCACTCCAACATATGACACACTGCATGGTCTTCCCCACATGTCAAAGGTACATGTAATACGTCGCATCCTAACCACAAAAGAGCATGAGTCAGTGTTAGCAAAAATAAATTTTACACGGCATAATTTGAGGACATTCCTGGAAGGAATATCCTACATACTTCATTCTAGGCATACCCTTTGCAAACCACTTTTTGACTATATATTTATTAGATAGCCTAGAGATAAAAAATAATCTCAAAGAATTACGACTGATAACTTTCAAAAATAGGTATTAGCCTGAAATATTTCACAAATATGATTCAGCTACAGAAATCAATGAAAGAAGGCTTCTAAAACTCTCCTAAAACCTACACCAAAAGGAAACCCCATTTTCTTTCTTCCAGAGACACATTTGGGATTCACTTTTCAGCAATAAATCATCTTGCCTACAAAGATTTCTCCCAGCAAGTTGAATTCAAGCAGGTATCAGACACTGTAATGCTAGCATTAAAATGTTATCACAGTACAATGGTAGGAAGCAAAGTTCAGCTGACAAAAGATCCAGCCTTGATAGGGATATCAGCAGGATGTCATCAGCGAAGAGGAAGAACAGAGACTTTCCAAAGAAATGAAAGCCCTGGCTTGCTGGCTCATGGGGCAGGAGAACAAACACTCCTCAAACTGGAAAATGTAGCTAAAGAGAGAGAGCAAGGGTTAATGTTTACTGAAATAGACATGAAACTGAAAACCTGGAGAGCAAAGAAGGTTGTGAGGGCAGATAACTTGCATCCTCAAATCTTGAGAATACAGGCTGTGACCACACACTCCATGCCTATCATAGAAACACCTGGAACCAAGGGTAATAAACCTGAAATGGCATCCATGGCAATGAAATCTGAAACAACATCAAGGATCTGCAGGTCAGCCTTGCGCGAGAACACCATGATCGTGAATACACAGGGTCGGGGGGTGGCGTGGCCAGGGACAGAGAGGGCGATTTAGCTGGAGAAACCCATTCCCTGTAAGCATTTTGTGAAATGAATGGAAAGGCAGGTGATACAATAAGCTTGGGCTTTTAAGACAGCTGTAATAGACTTGAAAGGCTTTTAATTAATAAGAGCAATTAAGACTTAATAATAGCTTTTAAGAGTCTATAATAGAATGTTATGTGATAGGTTAGTGGTGAGGCACACGAACACAGAAATGAGTCTTTAGCAAGATGACACGGATGTCAGTCTGTAAGCCTACTATGTGCTTCAGCACTGTCACTAGCTTGCAGGAATAAAATACTGACTCTGCATCTAGCACTCTAAGAAGTAGAGTTATAAAGTATTCTAAGTTTTACAAAAGTCAGAAGCAGCAGAAATTAACTCCATTCTATAGATAAGAAAACTCAAGCTCAGATAAAGCTAAATACCTTGCAACAGCTAGGAAATCACTAAGAACCCTAAGCACATGATCTTCTCACTCTATCACATTTGCCGGGGCTCTGCAGGATAAGACGCAGCATTTCTAACAAGCAGGCAACCAATACCAAATAACCTATGGTCAACAACGAGCAAAGTGCAGCACAGATGACATGTGTGAACATGAGGGAATAATAACTGTGTCTTCCAGATGCCAGCCTGGAGCTGCCACAAGATAAGGATCAAGCAGGGCCAAAGGAGCACGCTAAGCACAGAGAAGGGCAGTCAGGACACAGCACAGGTGGTTCCCGGCCCAGGCACGAGAGGGGCCTGACCAGACCCTGCACGGAGGGGCTTGGAGTGGCTCAGGTAGCTCACACAGAGCCCAGCCCAGCAGGAGAGCTGAGGGGCGGCAGCCACGGGAAATGGGGCACACACGTTTTCTGAGCACACACATGAATTCCTTACTGCTCTGCTGCAGGCTTCATCTTGGGCGATGTCTGTTTCCTACACATGCTGTGAGAAAGGAGTACAAACACTGTGCACTGAAACAACACATGTACTGTCTTACAGTTCCGCAGCCCAGCTGCAAACCTTGCTGCACAGAAATCCAGATGTCAGCTACCTTCCCTCCTGGTGAATTCCAGGAAGGCCTCCTCTCCCTGCTTTTTCCAGCTTGCACATGCTACTCACATACCTTGTCTCCTGGCCCCGCCTCCTTTGTCTTCAGGGGACGGTAACACAGTTTCTCCCTTGGAGGACCCCTCTTTTGTCTACAATCACATTTCCTGAAACGGCTGGTGTAAAATCTTTTTGTGTTGAAGAATTCCTGTGGTTACATTGGGCCCACCTGGTTAACACAGGTTAGTGACTCCTATGAACCTAGTATCTTTAATATTTATCAGAACTGGTGGCAGTTACAGCATACTGGATCGTGGGAGGAAGCACTGACCTCAGGTCCTTGGTGTGACTCCAACTGTGGAGTCTCCCACTGTGGCCAGTTTCAAGCTACCAGCATAACTCCTTTGTACTTGGCACAGGGAGAATGTGCCCCTGCCCATGTTGCATAATGTATAATGACAATAAATAACCCTGAGAGTATAGCTAGAGTCAAATGCAGAGGTAATTAGGACATTGATGAGTTTGAAGTATTTATTTCCTTTATTTTCCATATATTTAACAGATTAATATGTTTAATGATAACTATTAATGCGTTTAATGATAACTTTGGGTAATTTAATTGTTCATAATAGCTATGTTCAGCAACCAGCTTGCATGCCATTGCACATTCCCTGCACTGCACAGTAAATTTCACATGGCTGTTCACACAATATTCTACAACAGAGGTATATGGTCCAATGCCAGAGAGCCGGCGAGAGCACGTGGAGAAAAGACTGAAACAACGAAGTGCTTCAGAAAAGGACCCCCTTCTTGGCTACCCCGGGAAGAAGACTGAAATTACATGCAATGATTTATAATACTGTGGTCTTCAACACACCGGACAGCTGCTGGTGAGCAGCAAAGAAACGGGTGAAGGCGTCACCCACTTCTGCTCCTGGTATCTCAAACCTGTGGGCAGCCTCGGCAATAGCAGGGTGCTGACTGTCAATTATTTCTCCTGATAATACCTGAGAACCAATACAGGAAACTATTGATCCTGATGAATTATCAGAACAAAGATCCTCTGGGCAGTCATCAATGTGAGGATGGTTAAATAGCCGAGCTAGGAAGAAGAGGACGGAGAGGAATCTGAGACCAGGTCCTCCACCAAGAGCCTAGTGGATAAACATTCTAGTCAACTGGACACAAGGGGTTTGAGTTGGCATCTTCTCATGAAGGTCAAGGAACCTTCCAGAACACTTAGCTCACAATATGACTGCCTCACCTGTGCACAGAACCAGCTGAGTTATAGTGTGTCTCATCATAGTAGGCCAGTTATGGACATGAACTAGAGCTTAAAGTGCCTCTCTCAAATAAAACATTAAAATGTTCAAATGAATCATACCTTTGAAGAAAACAGTCTCAGCATAATTTAATTCTGCCACCACAGTTTCATTGATTTTATATGTCCCTTGCTTTTAAAACACAATCAAAACAGTTAACCCTAGTGGATTTTGACATTGGCTGTCCCTTAGGGTGCTATCAACTTTAATTAGATTCTAGAAATGAAATAACAATATCTTTTCAATGGGAAGACATTTTGAGAATGTAAAAGCCTAAATCAGAGACAACTGCAAAAACATTCAAAGCCCAATTTATGAAACAAAAAAAAAGAAAAGAAAATTAGAATGTAATGTACATATCCAGAATCCTTCCTGACTTCCTAAATGCATACGCTGCAGGGAACTTTCAAAAGGTGGGTTCCTTTTGTGCTCTTGAAACACTGACCAATTCACAGAAGCTCCCTGTCTGTGCCTGTCTGTGTCATGGATTCAGGCTGACTGCTATCAGCAAAGCTTATCCCTCCCACAGGTGAGCTGTGTAATCAGAGGGAAATGGCTCCCTTCCTGCTCAAAATATCAGTCAGGACCATTGCAAGGGTCAGACACATGCATCCCAGCCCCCAGAGGGTTTCCTGTACACTCGCCCCTGTGAGTCTGTTTGTTGTGGAGCAGCAGTGAGAAGCACCTCTCGCCTTTCCTAAGTGCCCCTGTCTGACAGGTATTCACAGGTATCATTGGCTTCTCTCTTCGCTACATCGTGCCCTCAGTCTCATCATTATTAAATGAGGATACTGCGACTCAGAGACCAATTCGCTCCAGGTCACACAGCTAATCAGTAACAGTGCTTAGAATATTAAGCCTTGTCAAAGCAACCTCAAGCAACCCAAGTGGTTCTTCTATGTCATTTAAGTTCAAGTACATTTTCTGTCTCCTACGAACACTGGGATTTGAGCAAGTTAATGAATATTTTGAAATGCAGCTTTCTGTCTCAAAATTAAGAGGGTAAAATATCTTCCCTCAGAGGACTGCCTTGAAGACTTAAATAGAGTGATGCACATAAAAACCTTCACACCGGGCCTCGCTGACCAAGTTCCTGATTCATGTGCATTCTCAGACATGTTTAAGCCCAAACAAACCCGAACACATTTCTCAGCACAAACAGGATTTAAATATGTATAGATGGAAAAGAATGTTGCTTCTGAAGCAAAACGTGTGATATCAGAAGAACAGACTGCTGCTGATATTATCGTAGTATTTCTACTGTGTATGTGAGGTAAAAAGCACTAGATTCTGCGATAGCGGTCAAGCAACCTAGATTTTAATCTTAGCTCTCTGACTTGAACAAGCAATTGAACAAGTAAAATCTCTATATACTTCCATTTTCTTTGCTGTCAAAGATAGATTAAAGTATGAAATAATTCCAGAAATTAAAACTAAGATTCTTTCTTTTTTAAAAGATTTATTTTTTTATTGGAAAGTTAGATGTACAAAGAGGAGAGACAGAGACAAAGATCTTCTGCCCATTGATTTACTCCTGAAACAGCCGCAACAGCCAGAGCTGCGCCAATCCAAAGCCAGGAGCCTGGCACCTCCTCCAGATCTCCCATGTGGGTGCAGGGTCCCAAGACTTTGGGTCATCCTTGTCTGCTTTCCCAGGGCACAAGCAGAGAGCTGGATGGGAAGCAGGGCTGCCAGGACTAGAACTGGCACTATATGGGATCCTGGTGCATATAAAGTGAGGACTTTAGCCACTAGGCTATCATGCCAGGTCCCCAAAACTAAGATTCTTATACTACAGATTTTAATGGCCCTGACTTTTCCCTCCCCTCAAAAAGCAGGCAAAATAAACTTCACTGCCAGAAATCACCAAAAAGACTAGAAAATTTAAAATAAAATAAACAGACACCTACTTGAAGGCATCAGAGAACGACCCGGATAGTCAAGGCATTAAGAGCCAAGGTCTTGGAAAGAAGAGAGAATCCCAGAGACACAAAATAACATCAGATACCACTTAGTGGATTCGCCAGGGAACAGCTGGGAGCTGAGAAATGCTTAGCAGAATGTCCTGTGTACAAGTTGTGGGGTTGGACAGAGATTGTTCAGCCTCCTCACAAGGCACAGAAGGAGGGGCTGGAAAAAAGGGAACAGAGGCAACCTAGCAGGAAGGGCTCCAGTAGCCCACCCTTGGCTTTGTACTCTACTCAGCCCGTGGATGAGCTACTGTAAATCCATGTGATCTGCTCGTTAGAAATAGATGCACATATGCGTGGACTTCAAAATTGTGCCATCAAAATAATCCTATCTCTTCATTCTGATTTCATGAACCATTTGAAATATCTCTGGTTTGTAACTGTTGTTTTTTTATTTCTGTTATTAATAAGCTTTCATCTTAATACCATTCTCCAGGAGATCTGTGACTTTTTCTCCTAGGAACTTTTAAGGTTTGTCCTTGCCATTGACTTTGAGCAGTTTGACCATGAGGTACCCAGGTTCCTTGTCATCGTCTCTCCTTTTCTGCCTTCCTGTCCTTTCATTTTCTTCTGATTTATTATCCAGACAACAGATTTATCTTTTTTCCCCGAGTTTATTTTACTTCTTAACTTATTCATTGAGTTCTTCATTTCTTTTATTGAAGTTCTTCAGTATGACAATTTCACTTGCTCTTCTCTTCATGGCATGTAAACATTTGCTGAAATTTCACGATTTGTCATTTACTATCTTACATAGGAAAAGTTTTCAAAAAGTTCATGGAAATATGAACTATGAAAAAAACTTTGTATGAATTACAAGTTATTTGAACCAAAATAGATATCATTTCATCCCATTTTTCTACCAACTTTTGGACTACTCTCCTATCTTCAAAGTACCAGAGGGGAGAAAAAACAGCTTTTTGTTTCTTCAGTTTCAACCAGGGTATACCCCAAAAATGAAATCAAAGAAAGTTGAAATTAGCACAAAAAAAAAAAAAACCAGAACTCCTCAGCAGCAGATTGGTTCTCCAGGGTATTCTGTAGGAGGAAAATGACCCCCTTTGGTTGCAAGAAATAAGCAGCAAAAGAAAACATTATTATCACCAGGTAAATCTAAGTGGATAGTGTCTGAGAAAAGCAGCAATAAAAATACCAGTAGGGCCTAAAATACCTCTAAAATTAAGTGTATTATCAACAATTAAGTATATTCATAGTGATATAGCTTAATTATACCTAATAAATGCTAGAGCATTTAAATGGAGTTCTTTTAAGGTTACTGTATTGTTCAGGAGGTGGTAAATATAGTAAATCATATTATTGAATATAAGATGTTAGGGATATGTCTTGTAATTTCAAGGATAACTGTCATAAAAATTATAAAAGAATGTATACTGAAGAGCGAAAGTAGAAGGGGAAAATAAAGTAGAACTATTATTCAAGGGGCTGACATGTGGCCTGCTGGTTAAAATCTGTATTATAGTGTCTGGTTTCAAGTCCTTGCTCTGTTTCCAATTCGTCCTGCGTGCTAATACACACCTGGGAAGCAACAGGTGACAGATCAAACCCATGGGTCCGCAGCACCATGTAGGCTACAGGAGACCCAGATGACATGCGAGGCTCTTAGCTGTGGCGAGGTCCAACCTAGCCTTTCCAAACTGATGTCGATGTTGTGATTATTCCAACGCAGCATGAACGTTAACAGCCTCTAGAATACTGGGTAGTTTTCAGAAAGTTTTTAGTTCATTTTTCCTAGATCTTTCAGAATAATCATTCTTTCTGACACAGACTTTGAAAAAAAATGTATTTTTAAAATAATAGGATGGAAATCAAAATCACTCCTTTGTCAGCAGATTATGCAATGTACATTGCTTTAGTAGCTATGAAAATAACATTAATCGCACTATGTATCTGTAAAATAGATCTTAAGTGACCAGGATTTTTTTTTCTTTCTGTACAGTAGGTCTTAACAGTGGAGTTACATATCTTACAAAGTGCTGCCATCCAGTATGTTCTGCTCCCCTTAAATATCAGCAGCAGAATATATGTCATGTAACTCTTAAGAGCCCTACGAATTTCACAATGGCTTCAACTTGAGCTTCAGCTGCGTTAGCCCCTTGACAAGGACTCAGCATGTCAAAGTTGGGAAGCAAGACACTGACTTCTCTTCTCCAGCTATGACACTGTTACACGGCATCTCCTTCCAACGGAGGGCTATTTCATCTGCACTGAAAATGTGTTTTTGAATTATCTTAGCTAGAAGAAACTGCCGCAGCATCTGCATTAGCACTTGGTCGTGTTGCGTGGCTTTTTATATTACACAGAGCCTTAAGGTCTCACATCAGCCTCCAGCTTCAAACCTGCATTCGGCAGCCGCCTCCCACCTACAGGCACCACAGAATTTAAGACTGCTAGAGTTTTTCTCTGAATTGGGCATTGGCTTAAGGGGATGTTTTGACTGGTTTGACCCACTATATACAACATCAATATTTTCTCCATATCAGCAAGAAGGCCATTTACTTTTCTCATAATTTGCTTTTAATGTCTTTCTATAGCTTTCTATTCACTGTTTAAGTAATTGTATTTTATGTTTTCAAGATTTATTTATATTGGTGCCCAGCACAGTAGCCTAGTAGCTAAAGTCCTCACCTTGCATGCACGCCAGGATCCCATATGGGTGCCGGTTCTAATCCCAGCTGCTAGGCTTCCCAACCAGCTCTCTGCTTGTGGCCTGGGAAAGCAGTTGAGGACAGCCCAAGGCCTTGGGACCCTGTACCTGCGTGGGAGACCCCGAAGAAGCTCCCAGCCCCTGGCTTTGGGTTGGCTCAGCTCCGGCTATTGCGTCCACTTGGGCGGGGGCATGAATCAGCGGATGGAATATCTTCCTCTCTGTCTCTTCTCCTCTCTGTATATATGAATTTCCAATATAAATAAATAAATAAATCTTTTTAAAAATGTCTTATTAAAAAATTATTTATATTTATTGGAAAGGAAGAAGAGATTCACAGAGAGAAGGATCAACAGAGAAAAATATCTTCCATCGGTTGTTTCACTCCCCAAATGGCCATGATGGCCAGAGCTGAGCCAGGAGCTTCTTCGAGATCTCACATGTGCTCTTCTGGCAGATTCTAATGATCAGAGGGGGTGCAGCACCCCCGCTCCCGGCTCGAGTCAGCATTGCTCCCCTCTGGACCTGCCCCACTCTGCGTGTGGATGTGGACTGAGACTGGCGCCCCTTTCTCTCCCCGTCCCCCAGAAACCATCATCTCCCGCTCCATGCAAGGAGGTCATCACTCCTCTTTCCCATCCCAGGACATTTTTAAAAAGAAAAAAGAAAAAAATTGGGATGCAGGAACCGCCCTGCATTTCCCAACTCTTCAGCCCAGCGGGTGTTTTATATATATATATATATTTTTATATATATATAAAAATGGTCCAAGGCTTTGGACCATTATATATATATATATATATATATATATATATTTATATATTTATATATTTATATATATTTATATATATAATATATATATAATATATATAATATATATATTTTATATTATATATATTTATATTTATATATATATATATTTTTATATATATATATTTTTTATATATATATATATTTTTATATATATATAAAAATGGTCCAAGGCTTTGGACCATTTTCTACTGCTTTCCCAGGCCATAAGCAGGGAGGTGAATAAGAAGCGGAGCACCTGGGACAAGAACTGGGATCCCAATGCTTGCAAGGTAAAGATTTATCCATGGAGCCATTTCACTGGGTCCTGTTTAAGTGATTTTTATGAGAGTAAGAATTTCATAATCCAAATTATATTTCCTTGCTCAGTTATCACCAGTGTTAAGATGCCTAGCATTCAACCTATTTCATGTTTGGTAATCCATACTCATAATTAATCTTAACCTTTTCTAGCATTTTTAAAAAGATTTATTTATTTTTATTACAAAGTCAGATATACAGAGAGGAGGAGAGACAGAGAGGAAGATCTTCCGTCCGATGATTCACTCCCCAAGTGAGCGCAACGGCCGGTGGGGATCCCAAGGCTTTGGGCCGTCCTCAAAACTGCTTTCCCAGGCCACATGCAGGGAGCTGAATGGGAAGTGGGGCCTCTGGGATTAGAACCGGCACCCATATGGGATCCCGGTGTGTTCAAGGCGAGGACTTTTGCCGCTAGGCCACGCTGCCAGGCCCCTTTTCTAGCTTTTGACTTGAAGTGATAGACATATAACTCTTACTTTCACTTGAATGTTCAGAAGTCACTATTAAGCTATAAGTTGAATTTATTCCAATGCTGTTGTTTCTCAGGGAATCGGAGCACCCTAGGAAAGGCAGAAGCATCGGCCAGTTGGTGGAATATTCAGACATCTGTATGTATACACTAAGTCTATTGTCTTGTGTGGCTGCAGTTCATGGCACTCCAAAACAACAATAATAGTGCCATCAAAGAATACACAGCACAGAGTCCCATAACAGATATAACAAGAAAAATTGGAAAACTGTGATTATTGCCAAAACATGACACAGGCAGGAAGTGAGCACATACTTTTAGATAACTGGCATCAACAGAGCTGACAAATGCTATCACAAACCTTCAATTAGTAAAACCTCAGTATCTTAAATGAAGCACAAGAAGTGAAGAATAGTAAAAGAAGGTATACCTCTCCAAATTCTTAAACATGGCTTGGAAGCATTTCATGTATATTAAAAATTATATATGTGGCATTTGCAATGTCTTCTAAAGCAAAACTGCTGGATTTTATCTCTTAGAATGCTTCAATATAATGACAGATGGGAATTTATAAATTAATACAATAAAAGTGACATTGACAGTGAATGTTTATAGTGTGATATTAACATTTTTAAGTGATGGAAGTCTTGTGTGTATCAAGCTATATTAAGCATTAGCGTTTAATTATTTCAATGTATTTGTAATCAAACAAATATTTGAAGAACCAGATATTTTCCCTCAAACTGAATAAGTTATCCTCACATTTATTCTTTCCTATGAAACACAAAGTTATAAAAATTTTGAAAGAAAATAAATCAGTAAAAAGACAAATTTGGGGCCCAGCACAATTACCTGGTGGCTAGAATCCTCTCCTTGCATGCACCGGGATCCCATGTGGACACCAGTTCTAGTCCCAGCAGCCCTGTTTCCCATCCACCTCCCTGCGTGTGGCCTGGGAAAGCTGTTGAAGATGGCCCAAGGCCTTGGGACCCTGTACCCAAGTGGAAAACTTGGATGAGGCTCCGGGCTCCTGGCTTCAGAATGGTGCAGCTCTGCCCATTGAGGCAATGTGAGGAGTGAATCAGAGAACAGAAGATATTTCTCTCTATGTTTTCTCCTCTCTGTATGTCTAACTTTCCATTAAAAATAAAACAAACTTTAAAAAGAAGACAAACTTGACCCAATGAAAGTAAAAATAAATGTTAATAGAAAAAACTAGCAGTTGATTGACGGAAGAAGGTCCTACATGCAGTTTCTCTGGGCTTGCTTCTGGCTCAGAAAATAATCAGGTCAACAACAACAAAAGGATTGCATTCTAAGGCATACTGAGGCAAGAACTCTGAAAACCAGTTAGAAAGTTAACAGAAATACTAAGTGGCATAGATACATGGAAAGGTAACACAGAAGGAAGACCCAAACCCACAGTATCCGTGATCCTTGCTTTCAAACCAGGACATCCATGTTACCTAGCAAAGCTAATTGGGAAAGCACCAGTGACCACCAGCATCACCACAGCCTGGCAGCCTTGACTACAGGAGAACTCTATAATCTTATTGGGCTTTATATTCAGTATGCAGATATTCCTGGCACCTATCCAATCACTTTGTTCCAAGGAAGGAATCCACCTACCTACCATCGCAGCCAGTTGGGGAGTGAGCCAGTGGACAGAAGCTCTTTCTATTTTTCTCTATAAATATGCCTTTCCATAGAAACAAATAAATCTTTAAAAAAAATTACCAAATAGCAAATGCATCATTAAAATATGTTAAACAACATTGATCATCAAGAATAAAATAAATGAAATTAAAACACAATAATATATCACCCTAAACCAACTGCAATAGCTAAAGCACAAGACGAAAAACACAGTTGAGGTTTTGGTACTAGAGCTCTCACACACTATAGTAGGTATATTCAACAAAATAGCAATTCCCTTTCTTAGAATACATGATTTATACATGCTATACACATACATATACATGCACATGGGTTCTTCAAAAGGTTCATGGAAAATAAAAAATAAGTTTGTTTTAGTGTAAACTTTTTTCAAATCCATGCAATAGCTTTTTTTTTTTTTCAAAATATGCACTTCTATGAATTTGCTGAAGTCCTTTCATTCTGCACCATGAGAAACAGGATGGCGTATCACCAACATCAAAAGACGTACAGGAACATTGATAGCAGTCCCGTTGAGAATGGCAAGACAAAATAGCCAAGTAGAATCAGTCTTATCAACAGGAGGATAGGGCTTATCAGGATTAACAAATACTATAAGTTATTAAAATACACAAGCTACCACATACAACATTGATGAATTATACAAAGAATAATGTTAAAGAAGCCATAAGGAGATATACTATGTAAGTTAATTTACCTAAAATGCAGCAACATTAAAGACTAAGGAAAATTTTACAAAGAAAGCCATCACCTTTCCTGTGGTATTATACAGAAAAACATACCATTTTAATCATTCTTACCCACTACTCTAGCAGCATAAGTGCTTTACCACTTATTGTGTGACCACGATTGGTGTCCATGTCAAAACAATTTCTTCATCCAAAACTGAAATTCTGTCTCCAGTGAACATAACTCCTGGTTTCTCTTCCCTGCGCAGTCTCTGGTGACTGCAATTCTACCTCCTCTGTGTGTGAGTTTGACTCCTTCTGGTACTTCACATAAATATCATACAGCGTTTGTCCTTTCCCTTCTAGCTTATGTGACGTTAGAATGTCTTGAATGTCCAGCTATGCTGTAGCACATGGCAGAATTCCATTCATTTTAAAAGCAGAATACTATTCTATTGCAGAGGAAAGGAATATTTTCTCTCTCCTGAGACCTTGGGCTTGATGTGAGAATTAAATTGGCGCAAGATAGATAAATAGAAAAAGAATACACCAAAGAAAGTGTGACTTTGGTAATGAGGAGAGACGAGCAATTAAATAAAGGCTTGAGAAGGACTTCTGAAGGTCACTTATGTATTCATAACGTGTGTACTTTCCTGCTGCACATTTTCTGTGTTCACAAGCACAGAAAACAGGGATGATAAAGGATAGCCAATTTAGTGGGTTTTCTCTCTTTTAATGGTCAATTCAGGTACTGCTGTGTGAAGTTCTAATTGACTTGGCAGAAATTAGTCATTAAATAGGACCAAAAATCGGATATGTTTAATGAAACTATTTGTAAATGCTTATTTTCAAACTATCAAGTGTTATTGTGCTTTCCATTTACAGCTTTGCTTATAAGCTGTATGTGAGACTACGACTAAGTTACAAAAATTGACATTTCAAAGGTAGTTATATCTAAGTATTCCTAAGTAGTATTCCATTCCATCTAGGTATTCCATTATTGAGGCTTACATGGCAATTAATTATGCGCTGATGTTTCTGAAAGAGAATTGGTAAGATGTATCAAAAATGCAAAATATTTGTTCTAGCTTTAGATATATATATATATATATATATACAGAGCAAAAACTGAGTAAGTAAAAATAAGCCTAAGGATATTTCCTGAAGCATTGTCTACAATAGTAAACAATTAAGAACAATCCTCCGACAACAAGGAATTAGTTAAATGAAATATAAGCTAGGGTAATCAGTTGGCACAATGGTTAAGACACTGCATGTGACACTTCCATTCTATATGGGAATGCCTGGTTACAGTGTCAGATGCCAGCTTCCTGCTCATGTAGATACCCTGCAAGGCAGCAGGTGACAGATGAAGTCCTGGATCTCTGCTATCCATGTGGGAGATCCAGATGGAATTCTTCCTACTGGTTCCAGTTTGACTAGTCCCTGGCTAGGTATTTGGGAAGTGAACCAATAGAGCAAAGATTATTTTTTTCTCTATGCTTCCCTTTCTTTCTTTCAAACAAAATAAAAAATAATTTTCATTTAAAAATTATCTAAAAGTGTTATGGCAATGTGTAAATCAATTAATTGAATGAAACTATATTAATAGCAAAATATAAATGTAACAACGTTATAAATGCAGTTTAGAGGATTTGATGGTAAAATGTGATATTCTAGTGTGATGGGGGAGGGTAGCAGAGTCAGAGCCTGGCATCTTACTGGGGTTATCTTTATCTTGTGAAATCACAACTAATTTCCCCCTTAATTCTCCTATTTACGATTCCAACTTGTCTACAGTGAAACGTATTATTTTGTACGGAAGACATCTCAAAAATGGTTTTTCCTATGGTAGTGAAAAGTATTATCTTGGATCAAATTTACCATAATTAAATAACTGGTTTATAAGCTGACATTTTTCTAGTTTTAATCAAGTATATGTTTTTACACATGCATAAGCACATGCTTGTGTAAATATAAAATTTTCATTGTAAGCCAACACTTTCCAACTTTAAACTAAAATTTCCATGCCAATGCAAATAAATTCTTAACAACAACCAAAAAAAACCCTCATTTTCATATGTTGCAAGAACACCAAATGAGAAAAGCATATTTCAATTACATATACACATAAATATTCATTTATACTCTGTTTTGATTTATTTGTTAAATGACTGTTTCTTTGATTTTGGCTACACTGACATGACTTAGAAACAAGATCAAATGATAGTCAATTCACTAGCTTAATTTGCTTTAATGGCTAATTGACTACAAAAATTCACCATTAATGCCCAACAATAAGATCAACTTGTTGCCACATCCAACTGGGATGAGTGGCTCAGCACCAACAAGAAGAGGTCACTGATTCAGCCCTTCCACACTCTTTATTTCTTAGACATTCCCGTGTGGTATGCTTTTGGGCACAAAAGAAAAAAAAAGGAATGAATTATACTTGTTTTGTTTTGTTTTAGTTTCAATTGTAAGTTTCAAGAAAAATTGCCTCCTGTATCTCACTAAGCGACCTTCGCTGAGTCGGTAGGATGGACAGTTTCTACTCAAGGTAGTGCCAGGAGCCCTGTTAACTCAAATGTTCATGCAGATTTCATGAAAATATCAACAACTTGGCAGCTCCCTGGAATATGCAACTACCAAGTTTCCTGCTGTGAAAAATGTTTAGATGAAGGCCTGAGAACCACTTCCAGTTCCAAGAAGCACAGAGCTGTGATTCTGTTGATCCAAAAGTGTAAGATTGATGTCTTCGGAGGGCAGAGTCACACTCTGGAAGGGCTGGGATGACAGACGGCTCATTCAAGGATGATGACATTGGAGTTTACACCTAGAAATCCCTTGGTTGCCTTTGTGACAAGGACTTCCAAATATAATACATGGCAACATTTATCACTGAGGTAACTCCCAGCTCAATTGCTTTCTGGAATTTATCACTTCCCAGTATACAGGTCTTTTCAGTGGTGTATCCTTCTGCCAAAACTGTGACTTATCAAGAAATAATTCTGCATCATCCATCACTGAATTTCTTTCTGTATCAGCACACAAATAGAGACGCCCACTTACTACTACAATTGCCAGGACTTCTAAAAAAGTTCACAGAAAATTGAGTTAAAATAATATTTGAATACAAAAAAACTGAAATCCATGCACAATTTTATACATAGTATGTATTTTCCATGAACTTTGTAAAATTTCTTTCTGAAGTTCACTTTACTAGAGCAATAGAGAGAAAAGGGGAAAGAGCTTATATCCTCGAGTTCACATTATTTTTAGTTATTTTTAAATTTTTAAAAAATAATAATTCATTTTATTTTTGATAATGTTTACATAGTTAAGATGAATGGATGCCCATGTGGAGCACCGATTAGAATTGGAAGGATCAAGGAATGGGGAAAATGTCTCCAATCTACTTTTTCCTTCCTGTATCTGGCGAAAGTGGGGAGAGAAGAAGGGAGGGCTACTCCTAGCAGCCCATCTGCATCAGTACCCAGGAAATGAAGAAAGCCACTGAACGCTATCCCAGGGTCCCTGATGTGGAGTACGTTCTGAGGATATTACTTAAGTGGTTTCAATAGTTCTGAGACACTGTTGATTTCGTTGCTCCAAGGTTGAGGAAATCCTTCTAGTCCAGTTCACTTCTAAAATTGCTTTCAACAGCCAGGGATAAGCCAGCAGCCATGACTGCCTGTGGGACTCCCACAAGTACAGTAAGGGCTCAAGCACCTGAAGCATCACTACCATCTCCCAAGGTGAGCATCCGCAAAAAGCTGAATCAGAAAAGCAGGTGGAAATGGACCGCAGGCACTCTGTATGGAATGTGTGCATCCCAAGCCCTTCATGACCTTTTTGAAGACACTTTACATCCAAGAATTTTATCATTTTTGCATAATGGAATCAGTACTGTGATTTAGCAAGTAAACTGCTTCCTACAAAAAACAGCATTCCATTCCAGAGCACAAGTTGATTCCCAGTTGCTCTGCTTCAGACTCAACTCCCTGATAATCCACCTGGTAAAGCAGTACAAGGGACTTGGCAAATACTGTAAGCAATTGCCATATCCCCTAGATATTCATGATTCTAATCAACATATTTTAAAGACTCTGTAAGCCCAGTAGTAAACTGTTAAAACCTCGCTTAGCCAAATGTTGTCAATCCACAAAACAAAAAGTCCATATTTTAGAAACACCAGCTAAACATGAAGGAGGTATGTAGAACACTGTTTAGTAGAAATATAATGTAAGCTAGCCATGAAAATTCAAATGTTTTCTGGTTATAAAACTACAACTAGTAAGAAATGAATAAAATTAATTTTCTTAATGTTTCATTTAATTCAATAGCCAAAATATTATTTCCAACATAGAATCAATACGATGTTATTAAAGAGCCATTTCATATTATTTTATCGAAATAAATCTTTAAAATGAGGCATATATTTTACACTTAGGAGATATGTCAATTTAGTTTGACTACATTTCAAGTGCTCAATAGCTATATGATCAATGACTACCTAAGGCTATTAAGTGCACATATGGATGATTAATGATATGAATCTAAATATTTAAAATGCCATCAGAAAACTGAGCCCTTGTATTTAATGGCTTTGGTGTGAACTTTAATCATGCCCCTTCCTCCATCCTTAAGCTTACAGTTCTGCTTTCACTGTGGCAATTACAACTCAAACTCCTTACCAAAGAATAACTACTATATTAAGAGAGTAGTTCAAGGATCAAGCCAGTCACACAGAACTCAAGACTATAAGACTCAGATTTGATTATCCCTTCTATGGCTAACACCAAACCGTCAGTCTGTGTTTTGAGATGTTTCATAGGAACTTCACACCTGGGTCAAAACAATAATAATAATAATAACAATAATAACTAATCTTCCCAGAGGTCCCAGATAGGCCAGAGCACTTTCAGATAATAACACTAGTCTGTTGACTCTGAGCACTCTAAGGAAGGCCACAACCACTGTGGACTACCAGAATCCTGAACACAAGCTGACCATGCATTGCTCAACCTTCACTTGAATCTACAGAATATACTAAGGATGTCCAGGAATTTGTGTCATAGCCTCCCAATTAGTTCCTCTGTATATTATATGTAAACTCTTACTTGCTTCTACCTCCTCAGCATTGGTAACTGGTTTGCAGCACTGAGAATCAACAAACTCCGTTTTGAAGGTTCTATGGCAATTCCTCCAGCCAGTGTTGAGAGTGTTCTATAACTTGACTATAATATCTGTCCTAAATGAAAAATGATGCATTGGATAATTACATGTGAACAGTGATTTTTAACTCCTATTTCCAAATGAAATAAAAACTGGATAGAAGTATCTGGTGGCTCTTTTGAAAAAATAGAACTGCAGGCTCCAGCACAATAGTAGCTAAATCCTCGCCCTGCATGCACCAGGATAACAAATGGGCACCCGTCTGTATCCAGCTGCTACACTTCCCATCTAGCCTCCTGCTTGTGACATCAGAAAGCAGTTGAGGACAGCCCAAAGCCTTGGGACCCAGCACCCGCATGGGAGACACAGAAGAATCTCATGGCTTTTGATCGGCTCAGCCTTGGTCATTACGGCCACCTGGGAAGTGTAACAGTGGATGGAAGATCTTTCTATCTCTCCTCTCTGTAACTCTGACTTTCCAATAAAAGTAAATAAATAAACCTTTAAAATGGAATTGTTTGTGTGTTTTGCTATTTCTACAATACTCAGAAGTTATAGGCACAGAGTAGTTGTTCAATAAATTCTGGTGACTTGACTACCATGTTAGTTAAGAGAAAATCATACTTTATATTTGATGGAGAAATGCTTTAACCTTGCAAGATTCAAAAATGCAGACTATCCCATTAAGAGCAGATAATTTCAAAATATGTCCTCAAAAAAGAGGTTAAAACAGGGCTAAGTGATTTTTTTCTATACCAGGCCACATAATAAATATTTTAGATTTTGTAGACGATGCATCTCTGTCCCAACTACTGCTCTATGCCACTGAAGGTTAAAAGCAGCTATAAAAAACAAAAAAACAAAAAAATAAATAAGTACATCTCAATTCCAATAAAACTTAATTCACACAAATAAGTGATGTGCCTAAGAGTTGCAGTTTGCCAAACTCTAGTTTAACTCCAGCCTCTGTTTCCTATCTACCTGATTCTATATATTGTCCCTACTTGGTTGAGAATAAATGGATTCAGAAGCAACGTTCTGTACCTGAACTCTCTTGCAATTACTAATTATCAATCAAAGAATCAAGATACATAAAATTTGATTATAGCCCAATTTACATTAATGACATGATTTGAAATAATGACAGAAAAGGAAAAAAAAAATGCCACATGGCTCATGCCATAGAGTAGTGCTGGCATCCCAAATAGGCACTGGTTGGAGTCCCAGCTGCTCCACTTCTGCGCCTGAGGAAGCAGTGCAGGATGACCCCAATCACTGGGTATCTACACTCATGTGGGAAACTCCAGGAGTGGAAGAAGCTCCTGGCTCCTAACTTTAGACTGATCTAGTTCCAGTCATTGTGACCATTTGGGGAGTGAACAACTAAATGAAAGATTCTCTCTCTCTCTGTAAATCTGCCTTTCAAAAAAGATAAATAAAGCCTTTTTCTTTTTTTGGAATGAGAAATAGCGTAAAGAGCAAGTTTAGAAAAAATGGGCAGAATTTATGCAAATAAATTGTAAGTATACTACAAATCACCAAATAAAAACTGAAACTAAACTAATCTGAAACTGAAAAACTCTGAAGAATGAGTATGATAATACTAGCAATCTGACAGAACTAGCAGACAAAAAAGACAAGTCAAAGAAATACAAATGGTTCCTAAAGACAAGCATGAGGTTCAAACCCACTCAAAATAAAACAGATATAGCTTGAAACTGCATGGTTACAATTGGCAAAAATGTAGGGAAGCTATGAGAGAATGAATTGGTACCACTCCTTTGGGGAAGAAGTATCATCTGCCAAAACTACAGGCATATATCCCCTAGATTGAGTAAGTCCACTGCTAAGCACTTTTTTCCCCTAAATATACACATTACATCACAAGATTATTCACTATAGAATTTGTGTTAACAGTAAAAGATGAAAAAAAAACCTGTCTATCATTAGGGATTTTGTTAAAGAAATTGTAACACAGCTAAGGAACAAAATAGTATGCATTCCTAAAAGCAGAATGAGAATGATATTGAACTACAAGCATGAAATGTTCTATAAAATATTTGGAGGAAAATCAAAGCATACTTGTCCCTCTTTTATCGATGGCCTCAGTATCCATGTATTTAATCAAGCATGGATGGAACACATTTAGAAAAAATAAATGCATCTGCTGTAAACATGTAAACTTGCAAAACTATAATTGATCCTGACATAATACAGCATGACAACCACTAACATCACATTTATGGTATATTAAGTATTTTAGGTAATCTAAAGGTTATTTAAAATATTTAGCAGGAGATGCACAGCTTAAATGCAAATATAACAATATTTTATGCAAATGACTGTGGAATCTGCAGATTTTAGTATTAGAGGGGAATCTGGAACCAAGTCTCTGATGCGCGTGAGGGACAGCTGAATGTGCTATGATTCTATTTGTGTAAAAGGAAGAAAAGTGATTATAGATAGAAAATCACCACAGATAAGACAGGTGTGCATTCTCACATATACTGAAAATTCTCTGAAAAGTGACAAAGAAAGTAACTTCCATGTCTTATGTGCTGCTGACGCTCATAATTGGTGGGCAATGGTAGCAAAAGGGAGACTTCCACTGTGTATTTTACCTTTTTAATTTTGAGCATAGTTAAAAAATACATAAATAATGAATAGCTGCAGAATAAAGTAAGTACTAAATAAGAATTGCAACTTCATGATACAGAAGCATAAGGAAACCAAGGTTAGTTTGAGAGAGAGGCTCCTCCTGCAATCAGCGTACACCCTTTTCCTGTGGGTCAGCTAGATGTCTTCATGTGAACACAGACTGGATCACACACAGACATACAGGACATCTAGCCACTGTCCCCGGTCTACCCTACCTAACTCACTGCCCCTACTTGGTTGGAAATGAAGAGAATAATAATAATAATAACAAAAACTTGTGTATCTGAACTCTCTTGTAATTACTAATCATCTCAACACCATCTAAAATGACTAATTGGGGCCCGGCGCGGTGGCGCAAGTGGTTAAAGGTCCTCACCTTGCACGCCCGGGATCCCATATGGGCGCCGGTTCTAATCCCGGCAGCCCCGCTTCCCTTCCAGCTCCCTGCCTGTGGCCTGGGAAAGCAGTCGAGGACGGCCCAAAGCTTTGGGAACCTGCACCCGCGTGGGAGACCCGGAAGAGGCTCCTGGCTTCAGACCGGCATAGTATCGGCCCGTTGCGCTCACTTGGGGAGTGAATCATCGGACGGAAGATCTTCCTCTCTGTCTCTCCTCTCTGTATATCCGCCTTTCCAATGAAAAAATAATAAAAATAAATCTTTAAAAAAAATAAAATGACTAATTGGCAGCTATTAAACCATTCAATGATACTATCTCTTATGATATAATAGGTGGCTTTGGTCAAATGTTTTGCTGAAATAATGATCACATCTCACATTTATATTAAAGAAAGTACTTGCACGGAGAGGGGGTGGGACATTCAATCAACATTCATTCATTCAATAGACAATTATCAAGTGCTTGCTGTGTAAGAGGGCACTGTTTAAGGTGGCAGGAAAACAGTGAAGATCAAGACACTTGTCACCCTCACCTCTGTTGAGTTTGCATTCTAGTGAGAAAGAGGCCAGAGCTTAAACAAATGAAGTTGTGCAATGTAAGTATAGGTTTTGATAACTGTGTGTACAAAAACATTAATAGAAACTTCTGTGGTTAGTCTCTGGGCAACTGCTTTAGATAGGGGCTTAGGAATTGTCCAACTAAAGAGGTGACAATCTACATGGGGTCCTGTGCTATATCAGACATTTTAAGTAAAGATTATTTAAGGTATTACGGAGAATATGCCGAGGCTATCCATATACACTGGTATCTCCTTAATATACTGATTTAATGAAAAATCTAAAAGAAAGACAGTGGTTTTGGTCCAGCAGTTAAGACACTGCTTGGGATATCTGTATCTCCTATCAGTGCCTGGGTCCAAGTCCGAGCTCCAATTCTCAATTCCAGCTTCCTGATAAGGCAGACCAGGGAAGTCAGCAGTAAAAACTCAAATAGTTGGATCCCTGCAATCCAATGGATAGACCTAGATTGAGTTTAGGCTCCAGGTTCTGGGAGTGAGTTTGTAATAGTTGGGAATGACTTAAAAATAGTTACGAGGTCAACCTCTCTTCTCTTCTCTGTCTCTTACATATACACACGCTATCTTCTCTCTCTCTGCTTATCCACCCACCTCAAATAAATAAGTTTTTACAATTTCAGGGCCTGGTACAAAGGTTCAACTGCTAAATCCCACCTTGCCAGCACTGGGATTCCATATGGTCACCGGTTCATGTCCCAGCTATTCTACTTCCCATCCAACTCCCTGCTTGTGGTCTGGGAAAGTAGCAGATGATGGCCCAAAGCCTTGGGACTCCACACCCACATGGAGGACCTGGAAGAAGCTCCTGGCTCCTGATTTCAAATCAGCTCAGCTCCAGCCAGTACGGCAATTCAGGGAGTGAACCAGCAGATGGAAGATCTTTCTCTCTGTCGCTTCTTTTCTGTGTAAATCTTATCTGCCTTTCTAATAAAAATAAATAAATCTTTAAAATGTTTTTAATCCTAAAATATAAATTATGTTAATTTGGCCTGGCTTGGGAAATCTGTATTTAAAGAATGAGTCATCACTCAGTTTATTTTTATAGGTTTTCACAAATAGGTATTTTGAGGAACTTCAGATCAAGGTTAAGTTCTCACCCAGCTGTTCCTTTTATCCTTTCTTTTTACAAATTGAATGCTTGTTTCTCCCTAGGGCTCTGGAAACTCTTCTACTCTCCATGATTTCTGAAAGAATACAACTACAAAGGTTTGATCAGAGCCGTGAAATGGGAGCTGCCTATGACTTCGGATCTGCACATTGCACAGCCTAAGTGCTCTTCTCCAAATCTCCCTTCGACTTTAATTCTTTCAGTGGTTTTTAGTTTATCCTACTTACTTGAAAACTATTCAGCTCCCTGGGAAAAAAAGTATCAAAGCAAATGTCAAAGTTGGGAGATCCTGCCTTTTCTCACTTATTTGTCAAACATTACATTGTCTGCCCCAAGCAGGTCTAGCCTTCCTTTGTCCTGCAAATGCAGCTTGAAAAGGTTTTTTTTTCTGGCTGTTCTGAACACAATTCTATGTTCTAACAATCGATCTTCTAAAAAAAAAAAAATAGGTTCTCATTATTCTTTATCATGAAGTTTTTTTGTTTTCAATATTTTGGGGCAAGTCTGATCATCTCATCAACTCTGAGCATTTGCATAAGCAGATCATTCATTGTCACATCATTGCTAACATGGTTATACACACACCCCACACCAATTTCAAAGGAACAAAATTCATCAAAGAGGAGACCAATATATCTGTAGTTTTATTCACTCCACTGGCCTCTTGTGACTTTTCCCTAATTACAAAAAAATGCCTGGTGGGCACAATATGCCTCCAGGATACTTTTTTTTTCTTTTTTGGAGCCTGGATTTTGTAGGTTGAAACAAAGCCCTGTGGTCTTATTGCTTCTCTTCAGAGATTTCTTCCCTCCCGGTTTGAACTTCTATTAAGATAAAAGGCGGACAGGTTTTCCTTCATTTCTCCTCCTACAGAAGCTAACAATTCATACCTGAAAGAGAACGTATGTGACCTTGGGGAGTGGCTAAGCCCCAAGTATTTGCTCCCTATCTTGCTGGCTTTCACTAAGCCCTTGCAGAGGATCACCTGAACACAGGAAAGGCATAAAGAGAAATTCAGATGACAATAGGGTTTTTTTTTTTTTAATCAAGCTTAAATTAACTCAGGGGATCATCTAGGCAGAATATCAAAAAAAAAAATACAGCTGCATTTCTTCAGCTAGAGTTTCAGAAGAAGAAGAAAGGAAGAAAGAAAGATATAGAGAAAGAAAGAAAGGAAAAACAAACAAACAATTAGATGATCCATTCTTCATCAGTGAATTTCTCTCCAGGCCTGCTGTGCATGTGTGGCCTCAAGACTGACCTCCCGCTTCTGCTGGTGCCTACCAGCCACCAGTTCCAGCTCTCTAGTCTCTTCCTTTATCCAAGTGGTTTCCAGGCAGCATTGACCCCTGGGCATGTGCGTCACCACACCCGGACTGACAGGTAATACTGCACAAAATTAACGTGAACCAAAATTTAATGCAAATAGGAAGTAAAATAGCTGCAGTATCTGTCTATGAACATCTTTTCTCTGGAAAAGTTTCTTACCGAACTGAAATGTTATCTAGTAAAATGTATTAGCATGTTTAGCTTGACTTCACCAGGAAAATTCTCTTTATCATCAAAATATATTTCTATCATCAAAATATATTTTTTTTCTACTTTTTCTCCCTGACTTCTTTCTCTCTTTTTTTTTTTTCCATTTTCATTGGCTTGATTGTGGACAACCTAACCTTCACCAGTCAGTTAGTACACAAAAGCAGAGACCCAGTTCACCCAACTTGAAAACCCTATCACTCTTCTTTTGTTCATGTGTCACAGTTTTTTCTCCATCCAGTTTGATTCCACTAAAACATCTCTGTATTTTGGAGAAGGGAATACAATTGTCAAAATGTGTGTGTGTGTGTATATATATATATATATATATATATACACATGTACATGAGCATATATATATATATATAATTCTGGTGGAAAAAAATAGATGACTCAAATGAGACTGGATATTACAAATGATTCTAATTCAGACAATTCTCTGAATAGCCAAGTCCACCCAATGTCTTAGGGCAAAATAAAATCATATACTTCACTAAGAGGCACACAATTCACTTTTAAGTTTTATTACAGTCCACTTAAGCAGTCTTAAATAATACAACATTGGGCCTGGAACAGTAGCCTAGAGGCTCAAGCCCTCACCGTGTATGTGCCAGGATCCCATATGGGCAGCCCCACTTCCTATCCAGCTCCATGCCTGTGGCCTGAGGAAGCAGTGAAAGACATCCCAAAGCTTTGGGACCCTGAACCCACATGGGAAACCTGGAAGAAGCTTCTGGCTCCTGGTTTAGGATCAGTTCAGCTCCCAGCCATTGTGTCTACTTGGGGAGTGAATCAGCGGATAGGAGATTTTCCTCTCTGTCTCTCCTCCTCTCTGCCTTTCCAATAAAAATAAATAAATCTTAAAAATAAAAATTAAGAATACAACATAGACTTTTATTTTGAGTTTACTGCAAAGGTCATTCAGTAATCACAGTTGTAGGACATTTTAGGATCCATGTTGGATGTCAGACTTTCTCACGGTACATCATATATTTTATAGGTTCAGTCATATTTATTTCTCTTCTTTCCTTAGGACCCCATGGCGATACAGTAGAAAACATGCAAATATTGTGTCAAAATGTGATACTTCTGCTACTGAATATAGAACTTCTCGCTAAGAAATCTTCAAATCTTCTTATCTGAAGGATATATAGTGGTTGGGGTGTGGAGAGCATTGGTGATAACCCTGTTCTGCAACCTTAAGCTCAAGATCCCATTAAAAGGCACAGGAAGCCCAGTGCCCCTTCCCACCGCCACTAAATTATCAACCCTATTTACCAACACTAGCTCATTTTAGATTGGAGTTGTGCTTCTCATCATGTGGTTGCTTTCGGATGTTCTGAATAATCCCACACTGAAACCCTGCCAGGTTTCCTGGAAATAATATGTTAAAGTTGTTTGCATGTTCATGCTTTTATTTCTGTTTAAAAAAAATTATGGAAGACATCTGTGGAGAGAATAAATATTGCAGCACATCATAGACATACAATTAAAATGCAACCCGAACCATACTCCAACTGTAGACTCGCCAGTGATCCACTCCCCACAGTTCCCAAGAGCTCATACCCTTTCCAGAACCCTCAAATGTTGCCCCTTGCTGTGGCCACCACCACATGTCAGGAAACTCAGGAATCTTACACACTTCCTTATGCAGAACAATTCACCTCTGCCCTCCTCTATACCTCTTCCTAGTCCAGACCTGCAATACCCACTACAGTAACTATTGGCCACACATGGATACTGAACACTTGAAAAGTGGCTGATTCAAATTGAGATGCACTATAAGTGTAAACACACACATTAAATTTTTTTTAAAAGGGATTTTGTTATTTTTTAAAAAATGACTTAGTGACTAATAAAATATCCCATTGATAATTTTCATCTTGATTATATGCTGAAATGATAATACTGAATAAAAAGGAGTCCACTGAAAGATAACACATGAGATTACATAAGATGACTGCATGCTGAGTTCAATACAAATTATTATAATTTACCTCATCTATTTCTTTTCATTTTTTAATGTGACTACTAGAAAGTACCAGATTATATGTGTGCCTCACATCCTATTTCTATCAGATGTTATTGATCTAGACAGACCCTATGATCTCTGCTACCTATGGAACAGAGGCCAACACTTAGTACACAAACAAGCAAAAAATAATGTTTGATCCCAGAGATGAACTATGCAGCCTCAAGGATAGGAGAAAGGCCAGTGTTTGCATTGACCAACAATTATGTACTTTTTCCTATAGAACATTTTAAGTATCAATGAAAACAAGCACCTTTCTTTGCTGGCCTGAGAATAGCCACTACTCTGTAAGGGATGTGATTTCTCACCAGCTAGAACCTAAGGATTGGCTGTGCCTGACACAGCCATACTTCACAGAGAGTACTGCCTGTGGTTTATTCTTCAGCACAATTCAGTAGAATCTTACTTCCCTCCCTGACACCCTGATTTTTCAAACAATGATCCAGTGCATTCTGACTTTAGGGTCTAAGTCTCAGTTTCAGAAATTGTGAAAAATATACTCCACTCACTGTGATAAGGAAAATTGCTTCTGTTTGGGCTCACTGTGGCTTCTTTGGCTTAGGCAAGCATTTTGCATTGCAGTAAAAAAAAAAAAAAGGCCAGAAGTCAGACTTTATTCTAATCTCAGCAGCCTGAGCAAGGTTGGTTTGTTGAACAGACACAAAAGTTCTGTGCCTAAGGCTCACAAAGATGTTTTCAATTTTTTAATCAGACGAAAAAATTCAATAACAGTGAAGCTAGCTTGTATTATTTCTATTTTATACTAATCCATTTGTAAAGCATAATTTTAAATATTTTCAATGTGTATTTATTTTCATCTTATTAGACAAGTAGCTTGACATTTTTTTTTCCATTTGCTGGTTTATTTCTCAAATGCCTATAACAGACGCAGCTGAAAACTGGGGACCCAGAATTCAAACCAGTTTTCCTATAAAGGGAGTTGGGGTAGGGAGAAGAGATTCAAACAACTGAACCATCACTTCTGCTCCCATTATGTGTATAAGCAAGAAGCTGGAATGCGAAATGTTGTTAACCTTTGAACTCAGATATTCAGATATGGGGTACCCGCATCCAGTCAGTATCTTAGCTGCTCTGCCCAATGTTCAAACCCAAATGTTGTTGTTATAGAGGAAGAGAGCTCGTGAAAACAAACCCCTAAGATCCAAGGAAGGCATGGTGCACTCCTGTAGCAGACTCGCCTTGCACGTGTGGCTTTAATCTGAGTGTTCATCATCATGAAGGAGGAGAATACTTGTATTTACAGCATGGATGAGGCAAGCATATGTTCTCCGAGACTGAATTCCCCTTCCTCAGAGGCACTTCAGTGGACCACACTATCTTCTTGCAGTTAGCCATGGTCATGTGACTTATTCTGGCCAGTAACACTTCCAGATATTTAACCACAGGCAGTTGAGACTCCATTGCTCTTTCCCAGCCCCAGCGATCAGGGTCATACACACTGCTTTGAACACACAATGCAGGCAACGCAGGTAGAAATTCTGATTGGAAGTAGGCATGCAGCTGCCATATGGAGGTTATCTTGGATCTCCTACAGACTTTATTGAAACAGCAAATAAGTGTAGAGTATACTAGACATTGGTATTTGGGGGATATTTATTGCTGTAGATTATCTAGTTGAATCCAATAGAGACAATGACTATAAGGCTATTGTCATTAGTAAATAAGGTGAGATACATTAAGAAGCACTTATATTACTATCACCACCATCATTTCAGGCAATGCCTAATAATATGGTATAAAATAATTATTAAGTAGTCTGCACAACGAGTTCAGTACACAGTTGCTTTGCTTAAGTCTTGCTGTTCCTCCTCGCATGTCATAGGTTGCTCTTGACCTACTTTGATTTTCAATGTTAGGAATTTATTACTATGGCAAAAATGGCTTGATCTTTTAGCACAGAACATGGGTCAGTCAATGCATTTAAGTCTCTCTTGCAGAGTAGTCTTCCAAATGCTACTAAGAATGATCTCTGCCTGTTTATGAGCCAAGATAAGTACTCCCTTCGAGTATGTGTCCTGTTCGTGTACAGTTCCACTGCACTTTCTGCCTCTGGGTTTTGTGCCTCTTTTCCTTGCCTTGTAATTAGGGGTTGTTGCTTACTGACTTTTTGGCAAAAAACAAAAACAAAAAACTGTGAAGTAGAATCCAAATTGAAGAAAGAGCTCATCCTCCATTAAACACAATTCCTTGACCTGTTTTGCGGCAACCCAGAAGTTTTAGTTTAACTACTTTATAATCACTGTCATCTAGGCTATGCATGCTTACAATAAGCAACACAGAGGATGGGGTTGGGGTGATGGCTGTACAACACCACAGATGTGCTGTATTGATTCCATTGGTCCAAGTGGTTAAAATGGTAGATTTTGCTATGTATGATTTGCCACAATTTTCTTTGAAGTTATATTGTCATGGACACTGCAGACAGAGGTCGACAAGAAGGATCTGCCTCTGGAAATTCAACGTCCTTTCCTCTGATGGAAGGGAGGCTGTGAATGACCCTGTTGAAAGCAGGGCAGCCAGGCAATGCAGATTGACATTTAATTTGCCAGCAGCTTCCCGAGCATTCAATGCTTTCCTCCTTCTGTGAGAACAGCCGATTCTCATGCTTTTGACTGCTCTGTCCAGTGAAGTTTGTGAGAGCTTTCCAGCTTCCCTTCAAAAAGAAGAGCCAGATGGTAGCACTTCTTTTTTCCTTGTTTTCAACACCTTGCCAATAAATGCAAGTTTCCTTTCCAGGTGCCCATGTTGCACATACCATGCTTTTTCTGCTCCCCTTTTCTTTTATTAATTTCTCTACTTGAGACATATGGGGAGACATGTGTCGGTGCAGGCACTGTTTCCTGTGCCACTGCCAAAGTTAAGGGCAGCTCTGAAACTTGGGGAATTGATCTTGGACCTGTGAAAGTGATTAACAGACCAGAAGGAAGTCTGAAAATTCTAAATAAGAACATGAACAGTATGAGGCCAAATGATGGCCTGCTAGGACCAGGAAATAGCTCAAATCCTACTGGCAAATACACTACATGTTAGACTGTGTCATCCAGAATTAAAAATAGCACAAAGCCCCCATTGTTCTGGGGGATGAAAGAGGGGGCTTGGAAAGACCCTGTAAGCAAAGGAGGATACATCAATAAATTTATGGAAAAATAAACTAAGAAGTTTATTACAGTGTAAAATTAATTTAAATCCATGAAGTTATTTTTAGATCTTATGGATACACAGATTTCAAAAAGTTTTGCACCAAAATAACTTTGCTTTTTAGTTCCATTTTCAGTGAACTTTTTGAAGTTCCTTCATATTATGGGTCATCTGAAACAGGAATATTTCTAAGTTAGAAATAGTGTGATTTCTGGTGGCAAAGCAATTCCAAAAAGGAAAATTACCATCCCTCTCTTGAGTTAATTTTTGGACAAAGGTGCCCCATCCTCGCTGCTCCCTTAACATCATGCCAGTGGTGCAGAAGTTGGATTTTAACTCCCACGACACACCTCGTCAACTGAAACATGGTCCAAATCCATACATGAAATCCATGAAGCCACTAAAGAAGAAAAGATCTTCAGGATACTTTTGTTAAATCAAAAGCAAAAGGCATAGAAGAGTTAAGTTGTTTATATGCAAGTATATACCTGGGATGTTTCTGCAAAAAAAAAAAAAATCTGAAGAAAATTGGATGTCTTACATGTGATCAATTGGGGGAATAGTCTTAAGCATGGACTAACGGGTGAATGATCTGCAGGAATAAGATGCCAAACGTATTTGCTATGACAGCAGTAGTGAGCATCTTCTTCCATCTCCTTGTTACATTTTCCCTTCCTGCTCTCCTTTACTGCCTTTCTTTTTATCTATGTGTGTTTTTTGGTCCCAAGAGCTTACGCACATTGAACTGGACTTCACAGGATGTCCACTAAAGTAGTTTCCTCTCATTTGTCTGTTGGAGCTCACCATACGACTAAAACAGCAGGTGACTCAGATATCTGTAGGTAAAGAACATCACTGACAATGCAATGTCCCTTGAATTAACAAAAGCTGAGGTCTTGTTCCTATTCATAGCCTGAAGAATTATCTACAAATGTTTGAAGAAAATCAGAAGCTGCTCTGCTACTGAGATGACCTCTTGTGAAGTAAGTACCTTCTGCTTTGTCATGCCTGATAGACACAGTATTGCATCCGCCCAAAGAAGCATTTGTTGACTGCCTGTAATGGACTTGAGACACACACACATCAATAACTAACAGTGGAAATTTTCTATGGCACAAAATCTTTCCATCCCTTTCATTCATTATGGGTGGGAAGTATTCAAACCCTCGATCCATCACCTACTGCCTATATACGTTAACAGGAAGCTGAAATCAAGAGTGGAACGGGACATGAACTAAGCACTCTGATTGCAGGCATCACAAGTGGCATCCTGCTAAGCCAAATGCCTGCCTCTCATTATGATTTCTGTTCCTCTTTTATGCCCTCCAGCATTTTAAAGGTCTGTTCATTTTTATTTGAAAGGCAGATTTATGGAGAGAGAAGGAGAGACTGAGAGAGAAGTCTTTCACATATGGGTTCACCCTTCAAATGCTGCAAAGGCCATAGGTGGGCCAGTCTGAAGTCAGGAGCCTCTTCTGGGTCTCCCACATGGTTGTAGAAGCCCAATTGAGCCATCTTTCGCTGCTTTCCCAGGTGCATTAGCAGGCAGTTAGGCCAGAAGTGGGGCAGCCAGTACTCAGACTGGTGCCCATATTAAGATGCTGACATCGCAGGCAGTGTCTTACCCATTAAGCCACAGTGGCAGCCCCTCTTCTTGTTTGCTTTTACACAGAGACAGACATGTACACATTCGATTTAGCTTTAAGGTCATTCTACATTGAGTTAGGCATGTGGCAATGCAGTTTAGATGCTGCTTGGGTTGGGGAGAGCCTGCTGCTAGCCTAGTGGATAAACCCTCACCTTGCATGCACCAGAATCCCATATAGGCACCAGGTCATGGCTTACCTGCTCTACTTCCCATGCAGCTCCCTTCGTGTAGCCTGGGAAAGTAACAGAGAATGGCCCAGGCTTTGGGACCCTGCACCCACATGGGAGACTCAGAAGAAGCTACTGATCCCTGGCTTCGGATCAGCTCAGCTCTGGCCAATGTAGCTACTTGGGGAGTAAACAAGTGGACAGATCTTTCTTCTGTCTCTCCTTCTCTCTGTAAACCTGTCTTTCCAATAAAAATAAATCTTAAAAAAAGAAAAAAGATGCTGCTTGGGGTACCTGCAGCCCAAAACAGAGTGCCTCAGTTTAGACTCACAGCCATTTCCCCCTGCTAGCTTCCTGGGAAACTACAGATGATGGCCAAGTAGCTGAGTCCTTGTCTCGCATGTGGAAGACCTATGCTGGATTTCCAGCTTCTGGCTTTGGTCTGAGCCCCAGCCCTGGCTGTTGTGAGCATTTGGAGTGAACTACTGACTGGAAAATCTCCCTCATTTCCTTCCCTGCCTTCTCTCTTTCACATAAATAAATTTAAAAATTTAAAAGATTATATGGACAGCCATAGAGTTCTGGCCCATTCTTTTTGCCTACACAAAGAAGTTCAGTGGAGTTTGTTGTTGTTGGTATTGAATGTTATTTTTAGAAAATTGATTTTACTCTTATTTGAAAGGCAGAATAACAGAGAAGAGTCCAAGAGATCTTCCATTTGCTGGTTCACTTTCCAAACACCCACAACTGCTAGAGCTGAGCCGATCTGAATCCAGGAGCCAAGAACTTCCTCCAGGTCTCCCACATGAATGCAGGGGCCTAAGGACTAAAGCTATCTTCTGCTGCTTTCCCAGGCCATAACTATTAGGGAGCTTGATGGGAAGCAGAGCAGATGGGACACAAACTGGTGCCCATATCAGATGCTGCCAATGAAGGTGGAGCTTTAGTCTACTACACCACAGTGCTACCCTCAACATCCTGCCTAAATATGTACATGAGCATCCAAAAGAGTTTATGACAAATGAATTAAAAGATAAGTTTATTCCAGTGCAAACAATTTTGAAATGAGGGCCCAGCACAGTGGCTCAGTGACTAAATCTTTGCCTCACATTTGCTGGGAGCCCACGCAAGTAGCTGCTCCACTTCCCATCCAGCTCCCTGCTTGTGGCCTGAGAAAGCAGTAAAGGATGGTCCAAAGACTTGGGACCCTGCACCCAAGTGGGAGACCTAGAAGAAGCTCTTGGCTCCTAGATTTGGATCAGCTCAGCTACGGCAATTGTAGCCACTTGGAGAGTGAACCAGTAGATGGAAGACCTTTTCCTGTGTGTCTCCTTCTCTCTATAAATCTGACTTTCCTTTGTGTCTCCTTCTCTCTATAAATCTGCATGTGAAATCTTTCTTAGCACACATTTCCATGAGCGTTCTGAAGATTACCATACAAATATTATTTGTAAACTAAATTCAAAAAATTTAAGTGCTTAGCTACCATCTAAGTCAGATATTTCAGTCCTCTGTATGTCCGCAGAGAACTATGGATGAAAGTGTATGTTCAAAGATTCACATACAGTTTATAGCAGTCTGTCTTGCAAGAACTAAATACTGAAGAAAGCCCCAAAATTTATGAATAGGTTAGTGGATCAGTAAGTAGCTTGTGATGTGCCCCTAAAACTTAGCACTATTTAGTAATATATAGAGAACAACATGGACAGAGTTTAAAATAACTAAACTTAGTAAAAGGGACAGACAACAAAAACTGCCTAATGTATAATTCTACCTTTACGTAATTTTAGAAAACACATACTAAAGTGAAAGAAATCAGATAAGTCCTGGTTTATGATGGGGGATGGTTAAAATTAATTGCAAAGAGGCAAAAGGAAATTTTGGCGTATGGTAGATATTTGCTGTCCTGATAGCCATATTGGTTGGTTTAATTCTTGCACACTATTGTTTTCATCTTGCCACCTATATACAATTTATCAAATAATATACTTTATGTGCATATTATACTTCAAACAATAATACAGAGTTCAGTACTGCTATATTTTGGCTCAGTTAATCCATAAGTCTTTGGTTCTGTAAAGAGTCAGCGGGGCTAATAGCTAGTTAGGGTCACAGTCCCTTGTAAAATTTTTCTTTGAAAATATAAATTCTTGCTGCTCTCTCATTTTTCCCCTCCTGGCTCCTGATTTTATTATAAGAATGGCAAATGGGGGCCCGGCACGGTGGCACAGTGGTTAAGGTCCTCGCCTTGCATGCCCAGGATCCCATATGAGCATCGGTTCTATCCCGGCAGCCCCACTTCCCTTCCAGCTCCCTGCCTGTGGCCTGGGAAAGCAGTCGAGGACGGCCCAAAGCTTTGGGAACCTGCACCCGTGTGGGAGACCCGGAAGAGGCTCCTGGCTTCGGATCGGCATAGTATCGGCCCGTTGCGCTCACTTGGGGAGTGAATCATCGAACGGAAGATCTTCCTCTGTCTCTCCTCTCTGTATATCTGCCTTTCCAATAAAAAAAAATAATAAAAATAAATCTTAAAAAAAAAAGAATGGCAAATGGGCAGTTAGGTGGAGCCCCTATTGGATTATGAATTCTGCCTCCCTGAGTTCCAGTTTTAGCATGAAAAAAAAAAAGGCTGGAAGTCCCACTGAGGGAATGCAAAGCTCCCCAAAAGCTCTCTATGATCAGATCAAAATGTCAACTCCCATGTCTTCGAGCCTCCAATTTTACCATGAGAAAGCGAGCATGGAAGAAGTGGCCAATCACACCCTTCAGATGGCGGTTCTGTTTTGAACTAGACAAGAATATCAGCCTTGCTAGCCTTGTGTTGAGTTTCCTCCTCACCCGCTAATTGATCTAGTTTTGTTTTGTTTCTGTTTTCCCCTTCTTTTTCTCTCTTGCACTGCTCACTGAACTTGTCCACATGGAAATTCTTCATTTGTAGGAGACAAGAAGCAAGGCCACCCTCTCTTTGCATAACAGTTCGACCAAGCAGTTGTATGACCTGAGCCAAATCCATCACTCTACATCCGTAGGCAGTAGATGTCCAGTGGTCTAGCTGACCTGGGATGGACTCAGATGGAACAACTTAGATTGTGCTATGTGGTCTTTCATCCTCCAACAATTTAGCCCAAGTTCACCCCCATGAAAATCACAAGAGTACAAAAAGGGAGACTGAACAAACATCAGGACTTTTGAAGTGTAGACTTGGAATATTCATAACCTCTTGGCTGAGAGAAGCAGATTATTTCAGATAAGAAGGATAAACAAATACATATTTGTCTTTTGATGGGAGTAACTCTGAAATCATAGTTCAGGGTGTAGAAACAGAAAAGGGTATATGATCATAGCCATATTTACAACTAACCTACAATAGTAAATAAATAGCATGTCTCTATACTGAGTACCACAAATTACAAATACCACTTCATTTGACCCTCACTACAGTTCAAATCATATAGGCAGAATCCTAATTTTCTTATTATTTTTAAAGTTTTTCTTTATTTTTATTAGAAAGTCAGATATACAGAGAGGAGGCGAGACAAAAAGGAAGATCTTCCGTCCACATATTCACTCCCCAAGCAGCTGCAACAGCTGGAGCTGAGCCAATCCAAATCCAGGAGCCCAGTGTTCTTCCAGGTCTCCCATGCGGGTGCAGGGTCCCAAGGCTTTGGGCCGTCCTCAACTGCTTTCCCAGGCCACAAGCAGGGAGCTGGATGGGAAGCAGGGCTGCTAGGATTAGAAACTGTGACCATATGAAATCCCAGTGCATGCAAGGCGAGGACTTTAACCATAAGCCTGGAGTAGAAGTAAGTGACTAGCTCCAAGCCCAACTGCCAATCAGCTGTAAAGGTGGAATTCAAGTTTCACAGTGCCTAATGGCAAAGCACCGGCTCTCAGTAGCTGTGCTTCATCATCTTCCCAGCAGTGCTAAGTGTTCATTACAGATATCGTAACACATGAAAAAATCTAGGCCTCCACCTATTTCAAGATCACATTAGAAAAGATGGGAAAAAACAGGATGAGACAGAGACAGAAACTTTCCGTATCCTCAACTTTTATGAATCAAGTTTTACCCAGGCTAGTCTATTTCAGCTCAAGAACAAAATCTGTAAAGAAATCTAAATTTCAATCTCAACCAAAAAAAGCATTTTGTAATACAAATATTGCACACTAAACCCTGAGAGTCATTTTGCCATGCATGAAAAAAGACTGTCCTATTTGTAAAATTCATTAAAAATTATTTGGCCTACTGAAGTTTGATTATTACTATTATGTATCTCTTTGTAAAGGCAATTTCCAGATTGTTAATGGAATATGTCCCTAAAGTTCACATGTAAGTCACTTATTTAGAAATAAGATTGCATTTTCAAAGAAATAATGTAACAAATTCTTCCAAGATAGGCTATTAAAGTCCATTTAACACATAACGACAGAAATAAAGTACAGAGAATGAAACAGATTTTCCCTGTGGCTTTTAAATGCCTGACAAGTTTCAATTCAGAAGTCCTTAAACCGAATTATTTTTCTAACATGCCTTCCTATGTATCTTCAGAAATGGCAGAAAGCCATAAAAAGTTCATATTTTCCAAAAGATATGAAATTTTTCATCTGCTTTGGAAAGCAGGATAAGCTAAAGTCACATTTGGGTTAAATAACAATTGTTTACATATATGAAAGACAGTCATACTTGTACATTAAGGAAAAAAAATCACAAAAATATTTCCAAAGGCAAAATATATTTGGAGTTTCTATGAGAGCTTCAAAAGTTTATGGAAAATGAAATTCAAAGATAATGTGTATTGGGGCTGACATAGCTCATAAGACCACTACCTATGGTGTCAGCATCCCACATGGGCACTAGCTGAAGCTTCTGATCCAACTCCCAGAAAACGCACCTAGGAAAGTGGCAGATGATAGATCTAGTTATTGGTCCCTGTATCCATGTGAGAGATCCAGGAGAAGCTTCTGGCTTCAGTCTGACCCATCTAAGGTTGTTGCAGCCATTTGGGGTGTAAACCAACAGATGGAGGATTGTATCCCATCCCCTTCTCTTTGTAACTGTGTCTTTCAAATCAATAAAACAAATCTTAAACAAAAGATAATATGTATTTTACATAAATCTTTTGAAGTCCCCCTCATATACTAACTTAGAATAATTGGACTACAACAACAAAATCCCACAGACGAGATGTTCAAAGTAATCAAGATATATTTCCTAGGGGTTCTAATAGCTGGTAAGTTTAAGACTAAGATGTTGCCCAATTTGGTAAGTGCTCTCCTCCTAGCTTAGAGACAGCTACCTTTTCATTGTGTCAGAGAGAGAGAGAGAGAGAGAGAGAGAGAGAGAGAGAGAGCGGGAGAGAGAGAGAGAGAACATGCATTCTTTTCAGACAAAAACAAAACTGCAATGGTCCCCACCATTAGGACGTCATTTAAATTTAATTACCTTCTAAAAGTCTTATCTTAAAATACAGACACACTGGGGTTAGAGCTTCAATACAGGAACTGAGGGAGATGCAATTCAGTACACAGCACCAAACACTTGGAACTGAGGAATCGGTTTTATAGTTCATAGCCTCTGCTCAAAATCTTTTTTTTTTTAAGATTTATTTATTTTTATTGCAAAGTCTGATATACAAAGAGAAGGAGAGACAGAGAGGAAGAACTTCCGTCTGATGATTCAAAATCTTCCAGTGGCATCCTAGGCCCCTCACAATAGAATCCAGTCACCGGAAATCTTACCTCTCAGTGGTTTGGTTACTGCTCTGTCGCTTGTTTGTTACTGACTCTGACATCCTCACCCTTCTACAAATACGGTAAGTACAAAGGCCCTGCCTTCTGGAGCCACCCTACTTCTACTGTCCTCTTGCTTCTTGTCATCCTTCCTGATTTAATTTTCTTTAACTTAAATATACTATGCAGAGGTGGAAATCTTTCCACAGTGGGTTGTGCACATCCCATATCAGAGAGCAGGTTCAAGCCCAGCGATTCCTCTCCTGGTCCAGATCTCTGCTAATATGATCCAGACCTCTACTCCTGTGCCTTTTAGCAGCCGGTGAAGGCTCAAGTGCTGGAATTACTGACCTGCAAGTTGGTGACCCAGATGGAGTTCCTGGCTTCTCTCTCCAGCCTAGCCCAGGCATAGCTGCTACAGGCATTTGAGCAGTGCACAACTGGATGAAAGACATTCTCTCTTTCTCTCCCCCTCCACTCGCTCTTTTCCTCCCTCTTACTTCATCTCTCTTTTCTGTCATTATGCCTTCCAAATAAATACAAAATCATTACAAATATAGACTAAGTAATTCACTTGTTGTTGTTATCTCAATATCACCATCACTAAGCTGTCACGTCCATCACAGCAGAAATTCCTGTGGGATGTAACCACTATAGATTTTCAAACCTTTCATGAATAACATTTCTCAATGTTTTACAATGAATGTATTTATACATGCATCCTTCACATGTATTTTATTTATCTGCCCATCTCATTTACATCTTTTGTGTAAATGGAATAGATTCCCTTCTTTTTGGCTACATCTATGAGGAAATAACTAATAAACTATCAGAACTATAGATAGAAAATTCATTGTTGCAATGGTTGGTATATTTCCACTAATTCTTGGTTTTAAAATCATTTTTGAAAACTTGCATATTCCTACAGAGTAACATAAATCTGTTTAAGGCTGTTGTCCAATCAATATTCATTTGGATTACACAACTGGGTAATGTTTTAGCACCTTGCAGAATTATGTCTGCTATCAATAAAATACCCATTCATGAATAGCCCGTGTTGTATTATTCAAAACTTAAAATTACATCTATTATGAAAAAATCCAGATCAATGACTTATGTCATTTAATTTCACTGAATTAAAATTTTACTAGTTCCTTAAATCTGCAGTATATCAATTAATCAAAATAAAACCAACCCCATCATTGTCAGGAAAAAAAATCTAAGCTATCTCTTTAAAGCATTTTAGCACAGTAGTTCTGTCGTTTGTTACTGTCATTTCTCTGGAAAAACTCTAATCATACATTGCTGTCTGAAAACCCATTTACTCTGATTTTCAACTCACTGGATCTGGCTGGACAAATACTATGGCTTACAATCAGATTGCTGATGGAGCCAAAGTAATAAATAAATGAACAAATAAACAAATAAATAAATGTGTGTGTTTGCAAAAGTTATAGTCAGAGGTGGAATTTGGATTAAAAATTCAAATTTCTTTTGAACTTGGCTTTGAAAGCTGAAGAGAAATGTATCGTGCTCTTCCTATCGTCTCATACAAATCATTCACAGTTTATGGCTTTGGTGTTTGACATTAGTCCTCCCTAACTCTTTCAACTATATATCTTATTTCTCAGGATTTTGCTAAACTCTGAAATACCGTTTAAAATTCCGTTCAAATTAAATGAATTTGTATTCCCACTCACAGTTATCATTTGAGAATTATTTAAGGTACAGCTTTTTTAGAATATATGGAAATGACATTTTAGCAGCAATATTGTTCTATTGAAATAGAAATCACATTGAATGAGAGCTACCTACTCAACTTCATGTGCAACAGACATGAACAAAACAGACCCTTATACAAGGAAACAATAAGATATATAAATAAGGAATATCAAAAAAGTCGTGGAAAATGCATATTATCACAACACTATCCATGGGTTTCTAAATGTTTTATACCAGAAACAAACGATAAATTCCACCTCCATGGATTTTTTAAAATATGTGTATATAAGTGCACCCTACAAGAAAAATAAAACAGCATTCTGTTAATTGTATCAAATATTGAACAAATGTACAAAAGAGTAGATAAAAACTTTTCCATGAACTTCATAACTTATTTTTTTTCAAGATTTATTTTATTTTTATTGGAAAGGCGGATATACAGAGAGGAGAGACAGAGAGGAAGATCTTCCATCCAATGATTCACTCCCCAAGTGAGCGCAATGGCCAATGCTATGCCGGTCCGAAGCCAGGAGCTTCTTCCGGGTCTCCCACACGGGTGCAGGGTCCCAAAGCCTTGGGCCGTCCTCGACTGCTTTCCCAGGCCACAGGCAGGGAGCTGGATGGGAAGCGGGGCTGCTGGGATTAGAACCCGGGCCCATATGGGATCCTGGGCGTGCAAGGCGAAGACCTTAACCACTGTGCCATCGCGCCGGGCCCAACTTCATAACTTATTCTTAAGAAGGTGAATTTATTTATTTATTTGTTCTTTCTTTTTTCTTTTGTTATTTTACTTATTTGAGACATCTGCTGATTCAGTCCCCAAGTAACAAAGTTGGGTGAAATCAAAGCAGAAGCCAGAAACTCAATGCTACCCTCTGACATGGGAGATAAGGATCCCACCACCTGAGCTATCACCTGCTGCCTCCCAGGGAGCAGAGCCAGGACTTGACACCAGGCACGCAGGTGTGGGATGCAGGCTTCCTTTCAGGCAGCCTACCTGCCCGGACACACCCCATTCTCTTGGTTCTTCTTTCCTCTTATCTGGGATGTAAAATTTTGAAATGGGCTTCAACTATATGAAAGTAATTTATTCCTCTTTAAGAAACATAATTATCAGTTCATTATCTCAATAACGGATGTTCTATCTCTAATTGTCTTGCTTTTCTGGGGTAGCTATTCTTAAATAACTTTTAAATACCCACAGAGCAACAATAAATTATATATCTCCTCATTTCTCTTCATAAGAAAAGTTAATCCTGTCTAAAACAAGTTTTACTTATTAAATAAAAAACTCACCCAGTAAAGAGATTATGAATGTTTGATAAATATTTCAGGATGGCTTACTATTGTCATAATTTCAAAAAGGATTATTTTAATCTCTGTACTAAAACATGAGAGATTGAGAAAAATAATAATTTTATCTCAGATAATAAAATAGGCAAAAAGAAATTTTATAAGAGGGAAATCAAGAAAACCATCTAGGACATGAAATGTGAGTCTATTTGTTAATTGAATGCTTTCTATTTAAAAAAAAAAAGACAAAATGCCTAATTCTCTTAACATAGAATTATATTGAATTTAGGAACATTTAGATAATATCCATTTAACTATTTGTCAGTTAATAGATTATATAAAAGTAGCAAAATAACAAAACTGCGTCTCTGGGAAAGCTTGCTTATTGTTTGAAAGCACTTTCACCCTAGCATAAGCTACTTGAATTGTTATAAATTTAACTATATGTTCTGAGAAGCTGAACACATCAGGGATTTTTAAAATAATCAGTAAATATTAGCGCCTACCTGACGGAATATAATGAGATGGATGAATTGGTAAATTTTAACAAAAGGCAAGCCATGCCATTTAACGGACCAGCATCAGAATTCTATCAGTGGTGATCTTCCTTCCAAATCACAAATTGCAAGTAAGACTACGTAAACCACAAATTAGAGATCAATTACATTGGTCTTGAAATATTTGAAAAACCGTAAGAAAATGGCTTGATCTCAAGCTATGGTTGCAGAGAGCCACACTTGAACTAGCAAGAGAAAGATCCAAAGGTTGGAGACAGGTTGAAATAGAATCAATTAGAAAAAGTGTTGTGCCTTATATATCATAAGGTACATTACATATCTTATATATCATAAAGTACAATACTGCCTGGCTTGGCATAGAAGTCACTTTTTGCTAATCCTAATGGTTATTAATTAAAGATGAATGCATTTTAGTTGCAGATTAACAAAATGTATTATTAAAAACCTCATGCTTGGTAGGTACAGTATTTAAGTCCAGTCATATGCTTTTGAACTGTCTATAATGAAAGGTGTTTTTTTTTTAAGATTTTTTTTCCCACGATTTATTTATTTTTTACAAAGTCAGACATACAGAGAGCAGAAGAGACAGAGAGGAAGATCTTCTGTCCACATATTCACTCCCCAAGTGAGCACAATGGCCAGTGCTGTGCCGATCCGAAGCCAGGAGCCAGGAGCTTCCTCCATGTCTCCCACGTGGGTGCAGAGTCCCAAGGCTTTGGGCTGTCCTCAGCTGCTTTCCCAGGCTACAAGCAGAGAGCTCGTTGGGAAGTGGAGCTGCCGGGATTAGAACCAGTGCCCATCTGGGGATCCCGGCATGTACAAGGTGAGGACTTTAGCCACTAGGCTACTGCGCTGGACCCAAGATTTATTTATTTTTATTGGAAAAAAAACAGATGTACACAGAGGAGAAACAAAAAGATCTTTAATTCACTGTTTCACTCCTCAAATGGTTGATACAGTTGGAGCCAAGCTAATCCAAAGCCAGGAGCCTAGAGCCAAAAGCCAGAAGCTCCCTCCCAGACTCCCATGAAGGTGCAGGATCCTAAGGTTTTGGACCATCCTCCACTGCTTTTCCAGGCCACAAGCACGAAGCTTAATGGGAAACAGAGCAGACTGGCATGAACTAGTGTACATATAGGATACATGTGCTTACAGGCAGAGGATTAGTCAGTCATCACACTGGCTCTACAGTAACAGGTTCTTAAAAATAATGATGATGATGATGATGAGAGACAAAGAAACAGAAAGAGCCTCCATCTGCTGGCCTATTAAGCAAAAACTTGCACCAGCCAGGGCTTGGTCAGACCAAAGCTGGGTGCTAGGAACCTATCCACGTCTTCCCCACAGCAGCGGGAATTTAATCTCTTCAGCCTTTGCCATCGTCTCTCACATTTCTCACTAGCAGAAGGCTGGAATCTGGAGTGGAGCCATTGAGACAGTTTTAGTGCATTATGTTCTACGTGATTACAGCTTATGATCAGTGTTGTGTGTTATTTGATTTCCTTAGTTTTGTGGAGTTTTCTCATCCCAGTCACTTTTTTTAAGTTGGTCTTCAGGCTGATGAACTTTCCGGTGTAAATTAATCCATTTGAGAGGAATTGATAAACAAAGAGACAGAGCCTACATTTACTTCTTTGTTCCCAAAATGTCCACAATGGCCAGTCCTGAGTTAGGGCTGAAGCCAGAAGCTGGGAACTCAATCCTGTTCTCCCGAATGGCTGATGGGAATTCAGTTACACGGACCATCACCACGGCCTCTAAAGCTCCGCATCGCTCCAGTGACGAGCCACAGCCAGGTCTCAAACCAGGAACTGTGGTGTGGGAGGTAAATGCCTTTGTCAGTATTCAAACTTCTACCTAAAGTTCATTGTGATTTCATTTTTTCAATGCTTTTGATGTGTTTCATCAGCATTCCTTTTACATATATTCAAATGTTCTCAGGGTTATGTCATTTTTCAGGTTTTTTTTAATTAATTATATCTTTTAAAATGTATTTATTCATTTTACTTGAAATTCAGGAGCCACAGATCTCTCATCTACTTGTTCATTCTCCAAATAACCACAGCAGCCAGTCTGAACAAATTGAAACCAGGACCCAAGAATTCAATCCAGGTCTTCCAAGTGGTTGGTAGGGAGCCAAGTACTTAGCCATGCCCCATGTCTCCCAAGGCATGCAGCAGAAACTGGAGCTGGGAACAGAGTCAGGCCTTGCACCTAGGCACTCTGACACCAGATGCAGCCATCCAAAGTCATGGCTTTAACTTGATTGATTAGCTATTTGTTTATTTGGAAGGCAGAGTTTTAAGGCGCAACAGGGGTGTAACAGGGCGAGACAGAGACATATCCTTCATCTGCTTATTCATTCCCAAAGGACTCAATGGCCGGGTCTCGGCCAGGCTGAAGCCAGAGCCAGGAACTTCATCTAGATCTCCCATGTTGGTAGCAGGAGTCCAAGTTTGTGGATTATATTCTGCCTTCCCAAGAGTATTAGCAGGAAGCTGTATTTGAAGTGGAACAGCCAGGACTTGAACCAGCGTCTATGTTAGATGAAGAGTCCCAGGGGGTGGTTCAAAATACCAGGCTCCCCAAGTGACTTCTTAATTGCTGCATTAGACACCTGTCTCCTTTTAACACTTTTGGAAAAAAATGATTTATTTTATTTTTTGAAAGGCAGGTCAGATTTATGGAGAGAAGGAGAAACAGAAATATCTTCCATTCATGGGTTCACTTCCCAAATGGCCTCAACAGCTGGAGCTGAGCCAATCTGAAATTAAGAGCCAGGGACTTCTTCCAGGTCTGTCATGTGGGTGCAAAGTCTCAAAGCTTTGGGACATCCTCTACTGCTTTCCCAGGTCACAAACAGGGAGCTGGCTGGGAAATTAGAGTAGCTGGTTACGTACTAGCGCCAATATAGAATCCTGATACTTGCAAGATGAGGATTTAGCCATTGAGCCACTGTCCTGGGCCCTACTCTTTTCTAAACATTTAAATCCTTTATGACACATGCTTATACCCCCTATTAAGCTCAAAACATATATTTATTAAATTTCCAGTTTATTATTCAGAAATTTATACAATCCTTAAGAAAGTCTCTACCTACTTCTTAGATTGATTGCATGTAGATAAGTAACTGAGGGTCTATTTTAATAACAATCTTATAAAACCACACAGTTAAAAATCAAAAAACATCAGTTAACTTTCAGAGAAATGGTTCTAAGGTCTGTTGTCATTTACCTTTTGTTTTAATTAAAGATACATCCTTCTGTATGTATAAAGTCTTGGCCAAGATAGAATATTAGATTCCCAGTGGGAAACTAGAATGCTAAACAGAACAGCAGAGGGAAGAGTTGGATTGAGTGGCTACTGCCAACCCTCACAAGCCTCTGCTAAGCTACGCGGCACGTGATTCTAGGGTTGCAGAATGACACCCAGATGCATCACTAATTTGTAGGTTGGTGAGCTGAAACATTCCTTTGGCTTCATCACGGCTGGCTCAGCAGCCCAGTCAGGCTAGGCTCCCGAGAGGAAAATACCAGAAATTACAGAAGAAAACAAAGCAATTTTTTAAAAAGCAAAATAATCAGGCCCACAGAAATATCTGCTGATAGTTTTAAAAATTCACCTCCAGGAAGTGAAACACTGATTGATTTATTCATCCAGCTGATCCTTGCAAAGCAAGATTGGTCCAGGACCACCCGAGCTTTCTCTCCTCTCGACTGCACTTCCTGTCAGCTTACCCTCTCCAGAGTCCTCCAGAAAAGAATCAGATATGGGACTAAAATACTCAGTCAGTACTTCTAATACCAATGTTTTATACATGTGGTGCATGTTCACCAGTCTGTAATAGAACCTGTTTCCTACATTAGCTGATTTTGCCAGTATGTTCATTTTATAAAAATAATGAATCAAAACCCTTGAAATATTAATGGTGCAAAACTCCATGTGTATCCATGGTGGTTATGTATAAGAGACTGTCGGATCTCAACCCCAATTAGGTATACTTACTGAAAACACATTCCACAAATGAGCAGAACTCAACATCAGAGGTTCTATTAATTTTAATGCTCCCAAGATGAGTCAGAATTTTTAAAGAAAATGGCTCATTTGCTTGGATCCTTAACTCGGGAAGTTGTTTTAAATTAATGAAATTGGTTGTCTTGAGATGTTTAACTTGACGAAGAATTTTCTCTCCACTTCTGAAGGTTATCCCCAGTTATTAAAGAGATTTTTTTTTCTTGTGTTATTATTAAATAAAAATTTACCCCTGATAACTTTTACTGTTACTGAATATGTATGCTATGCTTCGCATCAGATGGTTCAAAATGATGTATAAACTATAAAGATGGAATTTTATTAGTGTGCTAATTTCTTTGTGACTTGCTCTGTTATATCCCTCCAAATGGAAGCCTAAAATATTATGTGGCAACAATATTTAAAAGGATGAATTCCAAGGCAACTATATTAAATATAATACCTCATAACTAAATAAAAGATATTATAGTAAATATCTAGTAAGATCCATTTCACCAAATCCCAGAATATTTAAGGTGTCTAAATGTCCCTAAACTTAAAATATCTTCTATGATACAATATGAACCTATAAAATGTTACAATTCAAAGAAGTACTACAAGCACAACTGAGTTGGCTTAGAAGTTCTGTAATCACTGGTACTTAATTTTCTACTCACGTTAAATTCATGTAAAGATAACAGTGTAAATATACATGTATGTTTTGATAGTAAATGAACTGTGATATGGCTTAGAATGACTTTTTTCTTGTTTCATCTAACTCATCCAACAACTTACTTATAAAATGTGCCAGGCCCTCCCCACACACATACACAAAAAGGAACTTGAAAAACGTTATGGGAAACAGGCATTATCTTTTCATTCCATTTCAGTGTGTACTTCGGGAAGCTCCACAAAGCACGTTCAAAGTCCCAACACTGCACTGGCCCTGGGGGAGAGCTGTTTCCGATGAGAATTTGGAGAAAAGTGATGAGACGACTACACGCAATGATCAAAGAAAGTCTATCTAAGCAAGCCACATTTCACTGATTTAAAGTATAGGAAAGTGTTATACACGTAAAGAACCTCAAGAGAACATTCTAGTTGCAGAAAAAGACATGTGGGCAGGCTCTGAGATGGGAAAAAGGTTCACTTTCTCTAGGAAATAGGAAGGTGGTCAGGGGCTCTGTTACATGAGAAACACAGGGCAACACAAGAGAAAACAGACATGCAGGGCTGGGTTTTTCTGTAAAGAGGAGCATGGGTCTTATTTCAATGATATAATAAGCCATATTAAGCTGAGGAATATTGCTGTTAGATTTATGTTTAGAGAAAGACTTTGTGGCCAATTGATAGAGATTGTAAAGGAAAGCAGCAAGTGTTAAAAAGAGGGAAAATGAATCAGAAGATCATTGCAGCACAATAAGAGGTAGATGCATATATGTAATCCATCCCCAGGTGGTGGCAGTAAATACAGTGAAAAGCAAGAGAACTTGATTATATTTTGAAGACTTAATATGGAGACACTGAATGAACTGACTAGACACAGAATAAAATGGAATCCCAAAGTTTCTGATTTACCGCTAAACAGATCATTGAAATGAGTAAGATTAAAAGAATACTTTAAACAAACACACACACATTATTTCAGTTGCATCAATATGAATCTTTTGAGTGATGAAGTATACTTAAGTGTATATCCTAAAGAGAAATATGTGGACTTACAGATGAATTTCGAGGTTCAAAGAGAATGTGAGATTCAAAGTACAAATTCACAAGTTATTAACAAGGCCTGGTGCAATGACTCAGTGGCTAAATCCTTGCCTTACAAGCACCGAGACCCCATACGAGCACAGGTCCTTTTCCTGGCTACTCCACTTCCCATCCAGCTTCCTACTTACAGCCTTGGAAAGGAGTAGAGAATGGCACAAAGAGTTGGGATTCTGTACCTGAATGAGAGACCCAGAAGAAGCTCTTGCCTCCTGAATTCAGACTGGCTCAGCTCTGACCATTGTGGTCACTTGGGGAGTGAACCAGTGGATGGAGGATCTTCTCTCCATATCTCCTTCTCTCTGTAAATCCACCTTTCCAAAATATATATATATCTTTTTTAAAAAGAAGTAATTAACATGTAGTTCCATGTATATGGACATGGATAAGACATTTTAAAAAGGGAGACTATAAAAATAATAAAGGAGAGGAACCTGGGGGTCCCACACGGAGGATCTCCCTCGTGTGGAGATCAAGCAGAAGAGGGTATATACTATGGACAGAGACTAAGCATAACAGGTCTTGCAGGCAGAATGAAAGCCAGAGGAGTGCGATGTCCCAGAAGCCAGAAGAGCAGCTGCTGTGGTCTGGATGCTGACTGTCTCCCAAAGCCCATGTGGTGAAAGGCTTGGACCCCACGATACGCTATGGGGAGTGGTGAACTCTTTAGGAAGTAGCCTTAAAGGGAGATCCTTAGGCAGGTATCACATAATCATTTAAATTCTTACAGGAAAGTTTGTATCCAAGTCTGACTTTGGAGCCAAACTGTTTCCTGGTTCAGCACATGATCCTTCACTGTCTGCGCTCTGCCATACTCCATGGGGCACTACCTAGATCCTGCATTGTGTCATTTGAACTTTCAGTATCCCAAACAACCAAAATAAACTTCCCTTTCCTTCCTAAGGAACTTGCCCTAGGTATCTCATTGCAACGAAAAAAATTTTTTTTAACAAGAGTAAACCATTTGCTAATGTAAATGATGCTGGGGCCAGTGTCTCACACAGTAGGTTAGACCACTGCCCGCAACACCAGCACTTTGTATGGATTCTAGTTCAAGTCTCAGCTGCTCTATTTCTGATCTAGCTCTCTGCTAATGCAAACGAAAAAGCAGTGGAAGATGATCCAAACGTCTGAGTCCCTGCTACCCATATGGGAGACCCCAATGACGCTCCTGGCTCCTGGCTTCAGCCTGTTGCACCACTGATCTCTGTGGCCATTTGGAATAAACCAACAATTTTGTTTTTTAGTAAACCATCAAATAAAATACCTCTCTCTCCTTTATCTCTCCTCTCCCCTCCTTTTTTTCTTCTTCTTTCTCTCTATTTTGCCTTTCAAATAAGTAAATAAATCCTAAAAAAGACACTGGACATATGGGGAAATGAGGAGCTCAGAGGATAATCAAAATCTAGTATTAATACAACAACTACTTATTCTATATTCTAAAGTATTCTGTATTCTAAAATATTTAAAAATTGTATTTTTTAATTTTTATATTAAAATGATTGATTTATTTGTTTGTTTGTTTTGAGAGATTAACAGAAGAGAGAGAGAGAGAGAGATCTCACTTTTTGACTCATTTCCCAAATCCTTGCAACAGGGATTGACTAGGCTAAAGCTATGAATTTGAAACTTTGCTGCTACTTGGTTGGCAAGGACTTAACTGTGGACCCATCATCTGCTGTCTCCCGGGGTGTGCATTAGGAGGTAGATGAGTGCACAGTTGGACCCAGACTCAAACACTGCTAAGGCTGTAGGCATACCAAGCATTGTATTAACCGCCTGCTCTTAGTACATATTTAAAAAGCAAAAGCAAGTGTTATTATAAAAGCTAATGTTTATAATTTGATTTATTAGCTCCATTTTTTCTACATAACATGACAGAATAATGCATTTTAAAAACCATTTATTTATTTGTGTTATTTTGGCTAGACAGTGTGTAAAGATATAATGTAGTGACATACTAACTAAAAGGCGAGGGAGAGTAGGGCTGTAAAATAGCACAATATTTCTGTGTTAATGAAAGGAAGCAAGTCTATACTTAAATAGCAGAGTCATTATTTCAGGATGTCAAATGTAATCTCTAAGTAACCACAAAAAAAAAATCATCACAGAATGCAGGAAAATAAAATAGAAGTAAAATTAAAACATTTAATTTAAAAAATAAATAATACAAGAGAAGACAGAAATGAGGGAAACAAAAGCAAGAAGACTATAAGACATATAAAAACAAATGAAAAATGACAGAAACCCTTTCATTTCAATAATTACTTTAAATCCAATTAGAATTAACATTTACTCTAAACAGATTTTGGTATAATCATATTTTTTATTACAACCAAGGATGAGCATTGGCCCAATGGTGCATATCCCACATCTGAGTTTCTAAGTGTGACGTCAGCTCTATTAAATCTTGCTTCATGAAGAAGTGTTCACACAAGTAATCGAGTTCCTGCCACGCAAACGGGAGACCTCGATTTAGATTCTGACTCTCAGCTTCAGCCCTGGCCCAGCCCATCATTACAGGCATTTGAAAAGCCATCAAGCAGATGGAACTTTCCCTCACTCATATCTATTTTTCTCTGTTTCTCTATCTTTCAGATTTACACACACACACACACAACAAAGATCTATTTGCAGTGTAAAAGACATATTTTAGGTGTAAAGACACAAATAACAAACAGATTAAAGAATGAAAAAAGAATTGTCAAGAGAACAAAAGTGGCTATATTAAGATCTGAAAAATTAGAACTTAAATCATCAAACCTTACATAAGCCAAGAAGGGTACTACATATTAATAAAAGATTCAATAATGCAGGAAAAGATAATTATAGTGATAATAGAAATTTTAATGTCCCACTCTCATTAATGAATATAACAATGAAAGAGAAGATAAGTAAGGAAACAAGAAATAAACCACACAATAAACCAAGAAAATTTAACAGACATTTACAGAATACTTTACCCTCGAAACCAGGACACACGTGCTGGGATATTTTCCGTGACAGACCTTATATAAGTCTCAAATTAAGATGCAGAGCATGTAAAAAGAAAACCTGGATGTCAAACAAAGTATCTTCTCTGACCACAGTGGGATGAATACAAAAAAATCAGTTTCATTTCTATACACTCACAATGAGCAATCTGGGGGAAAAAATGAGATAGCAATTCCATGTTCAATGTTATGAAAAGAAGAATGAAGTATTTTAAAATTAAGGTAAAATGTATGTACAGTGACAGCTAAAACACATTGTTGGAAAAATTAACAACATAAGCACATGGAAAGACACCCCCTGCATATGTACTGAAAGACTAAATATATCATTATAAAACAAAGTTATCTACAGATTTAATAAAATTCCTATCAAAATCCTAATTATCATTTTTGTAGAAATAGACAAATTCATTGTAATATCCAAACAGAATCCCAAAGGAATTCAAATAACCAAAACGACATGAAAAGGAAGAATGAATAGGGAGAATAAGCTAGATGGAGTAAATTTCTTAATTTTAAGACTACTACAAAGCTACAATAATCAAAAGTAATGATACTGACATAAACAAGCACATAAATAAATGGAACAAAGTAGAGAACATTGGGGAGGGTATTTGGCCTAACAAGTAAAACACCAGTTAAGAAGCCTTCACCCCCATATAAAAGCATCTAGGTTGGAGTCCCAGATGTGGCTATTGGCCTCAGATTCCTGCCAGTGTGGTCTTAAGAGATGGAGGTGATGGTTCAAGAAGTTGGACTCCTGTCACACACTGGAAGTCCTGGACTGGGTTCCTGGATCCTGGCTTTGGGCCAGCCTAATCCTAGCCGGCAAGACAACCACTGGATGGGAGTTGTGTCGAATGTGCTTTCTCTCTCCTTCATTCTTTCCCTTTCTGCCCTCCATTGACCTACTAAATGATTAAAATTTAGAAACAATAGAAAGGCCAGGAAAAAAAAAAAACCTCTTAAATGTGCGCTCTAATGATGTTCAACAAGGGTACAAGTTACCATTGTAATTCAAAGGGGAAAGGACTCTTCAACAAATGATGCCAGGAAAACTGGATATCTACATGCAAAGCAAACTGGACTTCCATTCGGTTCTAGATTAAGAGAAAACTCAAGATGGTCAGAAAATGAATGTAAGAGCTGAAACTTGCAAAAGAAAGCATAGGGCAGAAGCTTTATAACATTGGATTTGTCAATGATTTCTTAGACTTGACACAAGAGATACAAGCAACAAAAGGAACAAGGCAAATTTGGCTCTACGAAAACTAGAAAGTTTTGCTCATCGAAAGACACCACTTACAGAGAGAAAAGGCAGTCTACAGAATGAAAGAAAACCCTTGCAAATCTTTTGTCTGGTAGGAGATTCATACTCACAATTTAAAGAAAACTATCTCAACAGCAAAAAAGCATATAATTTAATTAATGTGAGCAAAGGACCTTTAACAAATATTTTCCCAGATAAGAGAGATGAGTCGCTAAAAACCACATAAAAAGTTGTTCAATATCATTGTTAACCATTAGAAAAATACAGACCAAAATTACAATGACATACAATCACATACCTGTGGATACAGCGACTATGGAAAGAAAGGAAGAGAGAGGAAAGAAATAATGCAAAGGAAGAAAGGAAAGGAGGGAAGAAAAGGAAAGAAGAAAAAAGATGTGCTTGTAAAGTTAGAAAAAACAATCCTTTCTGTGCATTGAAGGGGGTTGTAAAATGTAATTCATTATAGCAAAATACCTTACAGGTATTAAAGGAGACATTATTCAACCTCTAAAAAGGAAGAGGGACAGGCATTCAGCCAGAAAGTTAAGTTGTCATCAAACATCTCATATCACAGCTTTCAAGTTTCAGGTCTGCTCCCAATTCCAGTTTCCTGCTAATGAGCACTCTGAAATACTCTGAGTACTTGGGTCTCAAACACCCGTGTGTGAGATCTAAAATGAGTTTCCATCTCCTGCTTTGGCCCAGCTCAGTCCCAACTATTGCAGGCATTTGAGAAGTAAAGCAGAGAATGTGAGATGTGTCTCTCTCTCCTCCCACTCGCATGCAGGTGTGTGTGTGTGTGTGTGTGTGTGTGTGTGTGTGTGTGTAAACAATTTTTTGTGAAAGAAAGAAATCCTTCTATTTGTGACAACATAGAGGAATCCAGGGGATGCTATCCTATGTTAAAGTCTGTCACAGACAAATTTTACAAGATTACATTTACATATGGTAGCTAGATGTACTGGTTAGCTCTTGATGACTGTTAGAAAATTCTTGAATCTAGCTACTTTATGAAGAACAGATATTTGTCTGGGCTCACAGTATATGAGGCACAACGTGTCTGACTGCATTTGTTGGGCTGGATAGTGGGGTTGTTTGTGTTGAGCTATGCTCCATTGCCCACTGATGTGTACAAGAGCTGATTGGGATGTGGGACAGACTGAACCAGTCTGCTGCACATACCATCACACACAGCCACCAGGACTGTGGGCAGACCTAGTCAGGGTTACTGGGGGTTGCTCTGACCAGGTTGAAGTTCCTGCTGGTGTATGTGAGAGCAGTGTGTGGGCAGGGTTAGGCTGGGCCACAGCATCCATTGTTTTGCATCTGAGATGGGGCTGGAGACAAAACTGAAAGGGTGACTGCAACCACCAGAGTGTGTACAGGCTAATGTGGGTGATGGACTGAACCAGATCCCACACTGGCTAGCACACACAGATCAAGTTGGGGTAACCTCTGGCAAGGTTTCCTTGGGGACCCTCCAACTGGATCACTGGACTCACAACTCCAACCACTGTGAAAATCACAGGATATGTGGTCTGAATGCGGAGTCCAAGTGTCAGAACTGGGTGTCCACAGCTGCCGAAGCCTGTGTAGTTCTTGGCATGCCCAGATGCTCACAGGGGACAAGACAACTAGCTCATTGAGGAGAACTGCAGAAGACATCTGGGAGCATGCAGGGCAAAACAAGTTGGACAGCTCTCCCAGACAAGTATCTAGGTGAAAATAAATTCTAAAGTGGACCATGTCAGCTAATAGACCTTGAAAGGACTTTTTCAGTCTTGGAGCAATGAAACCTACATTATCTCAGAACTATTAAAACACTTAAGCAGTATCCTCAGAGCATGTTCCACGCTGATGACCGTGGAATGAATCGGTTGTCCCCCCACCCCATTTCTGGGTAAAATGTGATTGGGTTGCTGGGAGTGGCCCTCTCACATTCTCTCTCCACTTTCCCCAGATACCACGAAGAAAAAGGAGATTGGAGGCAGTTGTCTCATCCCCTTTCCCTCATTCCTCAACTATCCCCACCCTAATTGGTGGTCCATCTGGGTATGGGAATGAATTCCTCTCAACTACATAAACATTAAAAATAAAATGAATTCATTATTAAATAAGACTAGTATTGTAATTCACATAAGATTAGATGGGGAGTTTAGAAAGTAGATACCCCTAACAGTCAAAACAAACCAGAAGAGCAACAGATTTACACTCTTGAAAAGTTCATCAAATTGCTGAGAACTCAAAGAAACTTGAATAAACTGCATTCCAGAAAGCAACATATCCATCTGGGGAAAAAAAAGACTGACAGTTTCTTTCCTCCCTGGCAAGAAGAAGGCTAATCTGCCAATGAGACATAGGAGAAACCAGCCAAACTGAAGGAAAAAAATATATATATACAGATCACCGAAGGAACTCTGATACATTACCATCCAAGAAAGCCTTGGCCGCAAGTCCATCCTCCCGCACCTGCCGACTGTCTCACATGGAATGTAATCAAGTGTTGAGAGTAGGGCTCAATCAGGAGAGCCAAGAAAGCCTTCACTGAATACAAAGCCCAGAAGCTGGAGAGCCAGGCAGGAGAATGGAGAGGCATACCTCCAAGCCACACCAGTCCATCACCCGGAGAAGGAGCAGATGCTGATAAAACTTAGCATGCGGTCAAATCCCAAGAGAAACCTCCACATATTAGGCTATGTGAATGAAACCCCACAGAAAACATCACATACTGGATGCTGCTGTTTCTGTGATGAATCCCAAGGATGTACGTCTATGGAGAACACAGATGAGTGATTGGAAGAAGCTGGGAAAACAATGCTACATGGGAGAAACTGTTTAATATGGAAGGGATTTTATTCTGGGGTTTTGTAATTAGATAGAAGTGGTAACGGGCCAACATTATAATTCATGCAATGCTACTGAACCATCCCCTCTATAATAGCTGGTTTTTTATTATGTGAATTTCACCTCAATTAAATAGTTAAATAAATAAATAATAACCTTGCCAAAAACTCTTTCTTTCAATTTCAAGAGAAATCCCATCAATTTTGAGTCATTCTTCAGAAGTGAGGGCAGGATATCCAGATAGAGAGAGAGATCTCCATGCTACTAAACATTGGGGACAGAATTCAAGGGCAAAGACAATTCTCAGTAACACAAAGCTGGCAAATTGGACCTCTGGAGCCTTACCAGAACATTGTGAATGCTCTATCTTATTCCCAACCTCAAAGCTTTGGAGGCCAATGGAGATTTCATATAACTACAGCTGAGACAAAATCTAGATCTAGCTCATCTAAGATTAGATTGCTCTAGTCCCTCTTCTGAATGGCCTAACAGAAGCAGTAGCATCATTCTCATGGTAATAAATACTGTTGATGCTATTATTTGACTTACAATGACTGGCATAAAATACAAATCATGTGATGTATGGAAAGGTGAGAAAAATGTTCATCATGACCAAAAAGGGAGAGAGTACAGATATTAATCAGATATTTGAAAATAATTATGGATACATTAAAGTAACTCCTGTGAAATATGAGGACACATGTGATCAAATGAAGAATTTTAGCAATGATAGAAGGTATAGTTAAACGTGAGAGGCAGGTGTTCTAGTACAGCAATGTGAGCCGAAGTTTGCATTGCTCATATCCTATAGGAGAGGCTGGTCACGGTCCTGGCTGCTCCACTTCAGGTCAAGCTTCCTAATAAATATTGTATGGTTTTGTTTTTTTTAAATGTATTTATTTTTGTTAGAAAGGCAGACTTACAGAGAGAAGCAGAAACAGAAAGATCTTTTGTCCACTGGGTCACTCCCCAGCCAGCCTCAACAACTGGAGCTGAGCTGATCTGAAGTCAGGAGCCAGGAATTGCTTCTAGGTCTCCCTTATCGATGCAGGGTCCCAAAGCTTTGGGCTGTCCTTGACTGTTTTCCCAAGCTACAAGCAGGAAGCCAGATGGGAATTGAAGCACCTGGGATTAGAACTGATGCCCACATGGGATCCTGGTGCGTGCAAGACAAGAAGTTTAGCTGCTAGGCTACCACGCTGGGCCCAATAAATAAATCTTTTGAAAAAAGAGCCTAGTGAAAGAGGTGGTGTGATCAATTATTAAATTATACTGTTATTAAAAAAAAACTATCCAGAGAGTGTAAATAAAGATGCAACTGATGAGATTAAAAAGCTAAATATAGTAATTCTCCCCCTCCAAGGCTGCCAAATCAAAACACATACTAAATGATTAAACAGTATTGACCTAAGCTAATATTGATTCACACAAAGTGCTTGGGCTTAAACAAAGAACAGATGGGTTTTAAGACAAGATGCTAAGCAAGAAAAGACCCTTTCCACCAAAGAAGTGCTCAATCCTCCCTCTAACAACCAAAAAATGAATAGGATACAACCCCCCAAGCATAATACTCCTGCCAAAAGAAATGCCCATTCAAACAAGGGGTGGGCAGGGAACAAAGAACTGCTGTGGTCTGTAGAAAAACGTGCAAAGCTCAACCGAGGGCACACAGTACCACCTAGATGCTAATGGCTACAACCTCAGGACTCAATGTCCATCCACTGAATGTAAGTCTTTTTTTTTTCCTTAGGATTTATTTATTTATTGGAAAGTCAGATATACAGAGAGGAGGAGAGACAGAGAGGAAGAGCTTCCGTCTGATGATTCACTCCCCAAGTGAGCGCAACGGCCAGTGCTGTGCCAATCCGAAGCCAGGATCTAGGAACCTCTTCCAGGTATCCCACATGGGGGCAGGGACCCAAAGCTTTGGGCCATCCTCGACTGCACTCCCAGGCCACAAGCAGGGAGCTGGATGGGAAGTGGAGCTGCCTTGATTAGAACCGGCGCCCATATGGGATCCCTGCACGTTCAAGGTGAGAACTTTAGCTGCTAGGCCAAGCCGCCAGGCCCTGAATGTATATCTTAACAGTAATATTACTCAGCCAGAAGGCTCTGGAGGCAAAAAGGAGGTGTTACCATGTAGATTAGACTCATTATCGAAACAGAATTAACAGGTGTATTCATACTGGAAACAAAACACTTCTTTAGTTGTTAGGGTTATTAACAGCTACCTTAACAAGGAAGAAGCCAATAGTAAATAATTTACTGTATATCAAGAACACAGAACCTACCTTTCAACCAGGTATGCAGCACCCATTTGTGTACCCAATTGTATGCATTTACCAATCAGATTATATATTCAAATATGCTCAACACAAAAGCTGTTATGTAGGTGAGCAAGAATTTTTTTCTGCCAAGACTCATTTGAGTATTTATAACATTATTCATGGCAGCAAAAATTATCGATTTAAAAATTAGTCTGCTATAGATTTATTGAATTTCAAACCCACCTGTGGTTGCTTTGGTAGAGCCAGCCTAAAGAAATTCATGAGCCTTATTTAGCCGGCACGCTGCGTATGCACCCCCCCCCCCCAGATGTGCTGTGCAGCTTTCTAAGTAACACAGACATATTATATAACTGAGCCAAACACATGATGGGAGAGAAAAACAATTAGCACAAACAACCATGGTCTTAAAATGCCCAAACTTTGTGTCATAATTAACAACTGATATAAACATACACACATAGAGCATATCAATAAAATGGGAAACCAAACTACAGCTAACCCATCTGGTGTTAAAGCACATACGCATTTAACTCAGATCCATTCTTGGTCTACAGAAGACTTCTCCACTCGAAATTATTAAGTCAGCCCTGTCCCTTGGTTGGCATTATTGTAACACTGCTTTTCTGGGTAAGAGTTCCAGAGCCCAGGAACAAAGACATGACTGTAGAAGGACTCTGGATTTCAAAGCCACAAAGATGCGTAAAGATGGCACTGAGTTATGTTTAATGGAACACTGTAAAAGAGTAGGTGGTCGCTTGTCCCTGAAATGTCTCACCGAAAGGATCCATTTTTTGACAGACATGGAGCATGCTTTGATATTAACTAATCGGCAAGCGTGTGAAAGAAAGAAAATACCTTTAGAAGAGATCTGAGGAGATTAAAGCAGGAAGTCGACCTTCCCAAGGCAGAAGTCTGAGTCACAGTTGAGCTGCTTTTCCACAAACTGACTTGAACTTATTAGAGTCTTGAATCTGAACACCGGCACTGGAATTTTCAGAAGAGTTCACCAATTTTTAGTACCATGGCTCAGGGCCAAAAATTGTAACAAGGACAAAAATAGAGCAAGTCTGCTTTTAGATGCGCCTCCACCATTTTAAGAACCAAAATGAAGAATGACTTATCTGAACTCTGAATCACCTCCCATGTTGGAACTGCACACACAACCCCAGAAAAAAACCTGATCTGAATTTTGTAACCGTATGATTATTATTATTATTATTAAGGAAAACTGCAGTCATCAAACTTCATGCTAATTTTTAAAACGTGTTCTGGTGTGCTATCAAAATCAGAATGTGTGGGGGTAGCACAAAATGCACCTGGGAAGTTCATTTGAAAAGTGCCTTATTCACCTTTATGAATTATTTTTTAAGTGTAAAATGGCAGTTCCTAGTCCAGCTCTCCAATTTTTCCCTTCCAGAGATAATCTCTTGCATTTTTAGGTGCTTATTTCAGACTATCCAGTTATTGAATAGCTGTATAACATGTTTATATTGTTACTTTCATTTTCCTCATTTTTATACCCCACTACAGAAAACAAGCTCCTCCTGCTGCTGCTGCCACACTAACCATTTCTCCATCACTAATAGAGGCATGTGACCAATAATCATGATTTTTAAATATCATGATTATATATACACACCATCTGTGGATGAGTTATGAAATGAGCTATGTTCATTGTCCTTTCCTGCATACTTTAAACTTTTTCTCTGAAGCCATTATCTAATCCCTTCATTCTTTATTTCCCACTAGCTTAAGCCTTAACTGTCAGTTTTCTAAATATCCTCCCAAGATAACCATCAGACACACCAGATTTCTATCACGTTCATCCTCCTGAAGAAGCCCGCCCTGGAGATTTCTGATTGCCCTGATCTACAATGGGTTTCATCTCCGACGATGCCCCACATCTATCCTCGGATCGCCCTCATCTCCCTAGAGATGCCCTTGCCCCCCCTCATTTTACCCCCTCCAGTGCACCTTCTGCTTTCTACGCCTCACTTTCCTTTTACTGGTTTTGAAACACAGACTTTCTGGAATATGTAGTCCGCATGAGGAATTTTGGAACTGACAGTTTTTCAGCTACAGAATTCCCACATTGGAAACACTTCTCTTTCCAATTGGAAAGGTGTTCTCCCAGTGCTTTCTGGCTTCTAGGGCGAGGAGTTTCTCAATTACTCTACCTTGCAATCCTCTGTAGTTGAGGAGATTTTTTTCCTGTATACTCATGGAATCATTCCTTTGCACAAGGGTCAAATCAATGTGGCATTTGCAATGAAACAGATAGATTAGTAGAAGGATATTGATAATAGATAAACAATATCAAATATACATAAGAATAAAATATATGCCAAAGCAGTATTTTAATTGAACAAATAGAAACTTTTTTAGTGAATTATGCTTGGCACAAGTGGCTTTCACCTCCATACAGCTAACTAAAAAACAAAAAACAAAAAAACAGGCCTAGGCTAAATTTTAATGTAAAATACAAGAAAAAATTTTAAAGTTATAAAAAAAATGTAAAATGTAAAATGTAGGAGCTTGGAAGACTTTCTTAACCAAGAGAAAAAGCTAAAATTTTACTAAAGGAAATTCAGACATACTTAACTATATAAAAATTTTTAATTATTTGGATGGCAACAGATACTGGAAAACCAACAGATCAATCATAAATTTAAAGTAAAAACACAAAAGATATCTTTAAAAACATATAGACAAATAATATCACATAAAACATGTAGACAAATAATATCACAAATTATCAGCAGCAGAGAAGGAGAATGTCTAAATATACTGAAAAAAAAAAAAAAACAAGAGAAAAGGAAAACATCTTTTAATGAATAAAATGAATGGCCAAGGAATCCTCCTCCCACCCTGCATAACATGGGCATTTTTTTTTTCTTATTTTTCAAAGATGGTGAACAGAGCATTTGTCACTATGGGGAAAGCAGGTTTAGCTGAGACCGAGTAAAGCACTATGCTGAAAGACAGAAAGTCATTTAGTGTATGCATATTACACTGAAACCTCTACACCTGCCCAGTTCAGCACTCAGAGGCAGGCTTGAGACTAAAAGGAAGTACTCTGGAAAGATCTACAGATATTGACATGATAATTTTGCACAAGCAAATGGTCCAATTTGATCATTCCAAGGTGCCACTTAGAAAAATGACTGGTTGTCAGGGAAATGCAAATTTAAGTGACAATAAACATGAAAGGAGGATTTCCAGATCACTGGTAGTTGCAGGCAGAGATTCTGCTTAGGGCTTGCTGGCCCACGACTATGTCCTCGTCCCACATGTGTATTTAACCTGTCCTTACTGTAACACTTGATTCAAGATTTAGAACTAAATGCTCATGAGCATTCCCTGCATGGAAGTACAGGCTCTTCTGGAAAAGTAATATAACCTTCAGCATGAGAGGAATCCGGCAGAGCGAAAGTCAGCCCTGGCCTCTAGATCCAACTATGCATAGATGAGGAATTAATGGCTCTGAATAAGCTTTTCCAACGTGACTGTAGCCATTCCACTTTCAGATAGCTTCTGTGTACTTTCCTCTTTAAGTCAAGGGCTGAATGTGTGTGTTATGTGTCTTGTCCATTTATAAACAGGATGTTGCAGATTGGGTCAATATCAGGACAAGAAGGAAAATACAGCATTTTGGGGCCCGGCATGATGGCTCAATGGCAAAATCCACACCTTGTAAGCACCAGAATCACATATGGGCACTGGTTCATATCCAAGGTGCTCCACTTCCCTTCCAGCTCCCTGCCTATGGCCTGGGAAAGCAGTAGAGAATGCCCAAAAGCCTTTGGACCCTGCACCCACATGAGAGACCTGGAAGAAGCCCCTGGCTCCTGGCTCCTGGTTACTGGCTTCAGCTCAGCTCAGCTCAGCTCCAACCATCGTGGCATTTAGGGAATGAACCAGTAGATGGAAGATCTTTCTTTGTCTCTCCTCTCAATAAATCTGATATGCCTTTCCAATAAAAAATAAGTAAATCTTTTTTAAAAACTGTAGCATTTTTTTTTCAATGGTTAGCAGGAATCTGAAGTATGACATATGAGCTGAGTATGTCCTGAGTAGAAATTGACCTGTGGAAGTCACAAGGTCACTACGTCATCGAGAGTGTCTGGGTCAGTGTCACAATGGCAGAATTTTGTCCAATTATCAATACCAAGTCAGATCTTTCAGATAACTAATATTTTGGTCCAAGTAAAATGTGTGCTTGTTCATTTATTATCTCTCTAATCCCCATTTTCACCCTTCACACACAATTCTCTCTAAAAATATAAATACTCATTTTTATGAAACAGCATTGTTACTTTATGAATATACTTTTAATTCATAAATATATCATTGCTTTGAATCTTTTAAATGCACACCACTTCATTCTGTTTCTAATGTTTCAGCTTAGTACTACGTTGTCAAGATCAAGGCACGTGGTTACATGTATGACTGCAGTATAAATACGAACATGTTTACTCCAGTTTACCTAATTATTTCACCAGCACTATACACTCTAGTTTGCTGCTAGCTTGTTAATGCCACTGATATATCAGCAATAAGTATCTCTAATCGGGTCCTCCTATGTGCAACTGGTGGGTCATAAGACATCCATAGAGCTTCCTGCCAGAGGGTTGTGGATAGTGGCTATCTCAGTTCATATTCTCATACTGGTGCATAATTAAAGAGGACTACGCTAATCAAATAAAATGCCTGCCTGCCTTCCTGGACATTCCCTGATAAAAGCTCCAAAAAAAAAGGTGAGGCAGTTCAGGCAGAGGTCTTCAATGGTAAGCATGCTGTCTGAGGTTAATCTTCCTCTTGGCAAACAACACTGGCTCTCAGACATTGTGACTTCTATGAGGTTTTGAGAGCTTCAAAGCTACATTAAATAGAAACTAACATTTATTTGACTTGATAAAATGACAACAATATTTTACACAAGTCTGGACTTGAGACCTAGGTAGGTATTTGCCGTTTCTCACAAGTTTCAAGTTGCATGATTTTACCTGTGATCATATGTTCCTAATTGAGATGGTCACAGGAAAGCTCAACCGAAGTGTTCGATAACTCAATTCTGTGGGTTTTTTTCTTTTAGATTCATTTATTTTTATTGGAAAGCCAGATTTACAGAGAGGAGAGCTAGAGAGAAAGCCCTTCCGTCCACTGGTTCATTAACCAAGTGGGCCGCAACAGCCAGAGCTGAGCCAATCCAAAGCCAGGAGCCAGGAGCCGGTGCAGGGTCCCAGAACTTTGGAGCATCCTCTACTGATTTCCTAGCCACAGACAGGGAGCTGGATGGGAAATCGAGCATCCAGCATGTGAACAAGTGCCCTTGTGGGATCCCGGTGCATGCAAGATGAGGACTTTAATCACTAGGCTACAGTAGCCAGACCCAATCCTGTGTTTTGGAATCATCTAGTATCAGATTGCTAAACTAAGCTAGCTGAGAGATAAGGCAAGATTGGGTCCATGCCTAGCTCTGGACAGGACATGGGCTTAGTCCCATGTCACACTCCACCAAAATGGAGGCTGCTCTTTTCCTGCAATGAGTGACTAAGGATGAGGGTAAGCTGGCTCTGCATTGTCATTCCTGGAGACCCAAGACCTTCCCAGAAGTGAGAGTAGATTGATCTCGGATGGAATTGCTGAGAAGATTGCAGAAATATTCATCCTCCTCCTTCCCGCATGCATATGGTAAGTGGGCATGAAAAACATCACTGGCAGATGGTTAATCCACACCAGCTAAGTTTCTAGGGAACACATTTGCAATTGCTACTCTGACACACTACAAGCAATTAAAAATAAATTACTGCCTTTGCCTCCCTCCCTGAAAGTCTTTTGACTAGCCACAAATGGGGCTTATTACCCAAAAAAGGTGGGTCATACATTATGAGGTTTCTTATGTGATTACCATGCAAGACAAGAACAACGCAAGCTTTCCATTCATCTCAGCAGTTAGATCTGTACTCAAAAATAAAATGACTGTGATCTTCTCTTTTTAATTATGACAGATTCTGCTACTCAATTAAAATTGGAACCATACAAAGGACATAAACATAAACTTGCAACTGAAATATATTGTGAACTACCTGTGCTTTTGTCTTTGATGAGTTCATGCTTATGAACCACAACAGTGCCGTAAAAATTACAGAGACTTATTACTGCAAATATAAAATTGATTTGGCCATAATTTAGCAACATGCTAAAGCATTCCTAATGAAGTTGTAGAAAATAAATTAGGAGGAGTGAGTTTCCGGCCCAGCCACATCCCACAACAGCCCATCCGAATGCTGACCTCGGCCCCTGACTCCCCGCTCCCTGTTCATGAGGCCCCAGCGATGACTCAGGTGACTGCTTCTGCCATCCGCACCAAGACACCTGGGCAGCATTGCCAGCTCCCCAGCTTCAGCCAGCAGCCATGGCAATCCCATAATCTTTCTCCCTCTCTCTCCTCTCTCTCTTACCTTTCTGACTCTGTCTCTTGCCCTCCATAAGTAATAATAATAATTTTTAAAAATCTATGTGAAATAAGCCACACAAAGCTCCCCTTATATGTGGGAGCTAAATTTTAAAAAGAAAAGGATGTCCGTGTGTAACGGTTTCGTTGTGAATATAATGCTTTGTCAAACTTTGTTTTAAATCTTTGTCAAACAAATGGATAGGAAATATGACCACTATAATTTGAATGACCTTGAGATCATGTTAGAATTTACTTTATGTGGATGAAGTTGAACATCTTCATTTAATTGGATCTATTTTCCTGATAGACTATGGTCTTTCCACTTTATATTAGCTGAGTAATTTATTTTAGTGGAGCCACAAAGCTTTTGAGTATGATTTAAATTTGAGATGTCATTTCAAAAAATACTGAGTTGAGAAAACAAATATGATGTTTGCTGTAAGGTTTTATAGATGCCCTATGTCAGGCTGATGTTATCTTTTGTTTTAAAAAAGCAGCACTCTGGCCCGGCGCGGTGGCGCAAGTGGTTAAGGGTCCTCGCCTTGCACGCCCAGGATCCCATATGGGCGCCAGTTCTAATCCCGGCAGCCCCGCTTCCCTTCCAGCTCCCTGCCTGTGGCCCGGGAAAGCAGTCAAGGACGGCCCAAAGCCTTGGGAACCTGCACCCGCGTGGGAGACCCGGAAGAGGCTCCTGGCTTCGGATCGGCATAGTATCGGCCCGTTGCGCTCACTTGGGGAGTGAATCATCGGATGGAAGATCTTCCTCTCTGTCTCTCCTCTCTGTATATCTGCCTTTCCAATGAAAAAATAATAAAAATAAATCTTTAAAAAAAAAAAAGTAGGATATTGGAAGAACCTATTCATGTAAACAAAAATGCTTGTTCTCTAACAATCAGCCCTTGGCAAACAGCCATTTCTCACTTGCTATATGAAACAATATAAAACATAGCCTTGGTTTGCAAATTTAGTTTGTAGAAACTGATTCTGTTTCTGGGATAGTAGAACTTGGGGTGAAGCTGATGCGTCTCACTGAAAAAGGGAAAGCAGTGATGTCACTTTCCAAACTCCATCCTTTTATCAAGAATCTAGTCCCTCATTCTCATGGTAACAGCATTAATTTACTCCAGAGGGCAGAGCCCAAAAGAAGTAATCACCTCTGAATGGTGCCACCTCTAAACTATTAGAATGTCAATCAAATTTCAGCATAAATTTTACAGAGGGCATTCAAACCATGGCACACATAGCTGCAAATTAACTGGATTCTTGAGTAAATGAAAGGGAATCTACAAGTTGCATGTGTGCTTGAGAGAGACCACAACCTGATGGTCCATAGCCCTCCTGAAGCACTGCATGACATGAGATTACAGTTATGGGGACAGATATCAAAACATAGACAGTGATCCTATCTGGATTTAACATGATTTTTACTCTCGTTCATAAAAATCTTTTTTTAAAAAAAGCAATCCTTTTCATTTTAAAAACTGAAACACTATAAAACGATAAAAAAAAATAGCTGTTGGAGAGCTACTGAATTTTGCTACCACAGTTCAATATAAAAATGCTAAACTGTAGAGATCATATTAGAAAGTATCAATAATTCAAAAGAGGGGTATTAACTTAGTACATGTTTTATTCCTGTAAGCCTTAGATTTAACATACATAAAATGGTGAAAACGGCCCAGCATGATAGCCTAGCAGCTAAAGTCCACATCCTGCACACACCAGTATCCCATATCGGCACTGGTTTGTATCCCGGCAGCCCCACTTCCCATCCAGCTCCCTGCTTGTGGCCTGGGAAAGCAATCAAGGATGTCCCAAGGCCTTACGACCTGCACCCATGTGAGAGACCTGGAAGAGGCTCCGGGCTTCTGGCTTCAGAATGGCGCAGTCCCAGCCCCTTGCGGCCACTTGGGGAGTGAATCAGTGGACAGATTCTCCTCTTTGTATATCTGACTTTCCAATTAGAATTTTTTAAAAATTCATTAAGAAAATGATGAAAACATTGCTTACTACAAGACTGAAGATACACTGATAATATGTCATGTGTACATGTCTTTTAATCATGAGATACAAAGATTCATTAAATTATCTATATGGATGTAGTTGTATTTGATTGAATTTTGCATATAAAAACACTGTGGAGGCTACATAAAAGCAATAAAGTTTCTTCATAAGGAAGAAACAAGTGAAGCCGAACGAAGTGTGGTGAGGTAGGCAGCTAGTTCAGGATCACGAGCTTGGAAGCCACACCCCTACCACCACCTAGGGGATCCCTCCTGCCCACCTGTGACTCACCTGTCACCTGACAGGGGGCGGTCCTGCATTGTTGTGTAGCCACTCCCCTCACAAGCCCCCATAAAGGCTCATGACAGGGAGGGGCTGGCTCTCTTGGTTGTCTGTTTCCGTTGTTCTGGCACTCCGACATTTGGCCTCCCCAGGACCTAAGAGGACAGGTGTCCGCTGAGCATGGCCCCTGTGTGTCTGTATTCCTCACTCGTTTACTGCTTGGGTGGGACAGTGGAGACAGCAATGCTAAGATGCTTTGTATTTCTAATATGTGCACTGTTAAGAGTTCCAGGAGAGGTGAGGCCTAACTGTAATGGAATGTGGGCAGAGAAGCCAGGAAAGGTGAATGTCTGCAGCTTTGTGTGTCCAGGTTGCTCGTTGTATGTCTCTTAGGATAACTTACATTGCTTACATTCCTGGGCAAGCTAAGCCATAGGCCTTTAACAGATGGACTGCAGGGTACTGACCATTTGTTCCTCTAGGGGTTTTGATTCAGACTGGATTGCCATATGGACTTATCATTTGCTAATTTCTAGTGGGCCCTGTTATCAGCAGGCTTTGTTAATAAAGATTCCTTAAAATACCCTAGACTTGTCTGGCATGATCTTGCTTACACCCTGCAACAGCTTCACAACTTCAAAATGTTCTCCAAAATACTCTTACGCATAAAGGGCTAAATATTTTCCATGGTATTCATTCAGTTCTCATATTTCTGATAGTAAATTGCTCTAATAGATTCAATTTCTTATATACATACATTCTTTCATGACCTATTTTCATGAGTTTCTAAAAGTGCTATTAACATTATGAAAGAAAATGGAGATTTACTTGGTTTCGTCTGACTTCTTAGTAAAAGCCATTTCTACATTCTTCTGTCACATCCACTGACAGAAGTTATCATGGATACATTGATTCCAAACACCCATAGTTTCGGTTTTGTTTTTTACTGTTACAGATTCCTCCTTTGTTTTCTTTTGAATTTTAAGGAAAACACACTCTGCAAACTGAATTTCTTGAGGATGATCTCAAAATCTAAGTCTAGAAATCTGTATCCCAAATAATGCCCTTGAACATAACATCTAATATTAATTATAATGCTTATTCATGTCAATTATGTTACTATTTTGATTAGAAATTTCAGTGTTGGCAATAAAATATCCGGTCAATAAAATTTAAAAATATAAAATTTTAAAAAATATTTTAATGATGCATTACAGTAGAAGGGCTATTAATTATTTTTACCAGATCATTTGTTTCTTCTGAGTAGGCAGAAAGTAGAATATAAGTAAAACTAGGTGAAGCTTGTATTGAGTCTTGGTGTCCAAAGTTTCTCTCTGCTCAAGAAATTTAGGAGAGCAATATTCCTTATAATAAGTTCTATATATTTAAAGTTTGACACATTATATGGTTTGGTAATGATAATTTGATTGATGCAGACCCTAAACCCTTATGCTTACTTTTATCCCTTGGGGGCAAAGTTTCTTTTAAAAGATTTGAGAATCTGGTTGAATTGTGCAACTCTGCCTATTTCTTTCGGCTCAGATAATTCAGGATATGAAAATGTAAGCTGTTTGAGCCTAAAATGAACATGTACTATAATTAGAGATCCAGGAAAAGCATTAACCTAGTTAACACACATGTCTTATTAGAGGAAGAGTGAGATGGGGGAAAAATGGATTAAAGTTACGTTTTTTTGATCATTTTGGCTTTATTTTCAGTGATACTGAATCTAAAATGTGAAAATCTTATGAACTAAATTATCTAAATATCAATTTAGAGAAGAAAATGGAGAGACTGAATAACTTCGTGTGGTTGTATACTGGACTACTAATTCCAGGAATTTAGTTGAAAAATACAGCTCAAGTAACAATCTAAGCTCTTTTTCTCTGTCTCTCCTCTCTGTATATCTGACTTTCCAATAAAAATAAAAATTAAAAATAAAAGAAAAATAATAAAAAAATAATTTTAAATTTTTTAAAAAAATAAAAAATAAAAGAAATACTCAGAAAACACTAGGTCCTTAGATTCAGGCTCAAAAAGTCAACAAAAAACACATGATTCAAAACTATTTTTCTAACTCTGAGCATTTTTTTTATTGAATGCTATAAAATCTGCATGTAAGCCCCACACAGCCATGCAGTTGAACCCTAAGTTATAGTATCAAAATTTGAATCCATTCTTTAATAAGTGTAAGGGACTATTTAAATTTTCTTTTTTTTAAGGATTTATTTTATCTATTTGACAGGTAGAATTAAAGAGCAGGAGAAACAGAGATAATGAGAGTGAGTGTGAGAATGAAAGTTAGAACGAGAGAGAGAGTAATGTGTCATCTGTTGGTTAGATCCTCAAATGGACCAGGACTGAGGCAGACTAAAGCCAGGAGCCTGGAACAGCAGCTTTCATTTAGGCCATTTTCTACTGCTTTCCCATGCACAGTACCAGGGAGCTGCACTGGGAATCAAGAAGCAAGAACTCAATCAGATGCACAAATGTGATTCCAGGGCCGCAGAAGGTAGCTTTACCCATTATGCTCCAAGTCGGCCACTCAATTCCACTTTCTTTTTAATACATACCCTGGGGAGCAATGGTGCTGGTTCAGGTACTTTAGTTCCACCACACCAGCTAGGAGACACAAACTGGTTCTCTGGTTGCTGGATTCAGCCTGTCTCAGTCACAGGTATAGCAAAGCAGTTGGAGAGTAAACCAGAAGAATGAAGCGCTCTCTCTCTCTCTGTGTCTCTGTATCTATTACTACCTCTATACCTTTCAAATATGTGTGTGTATTGCATCAGATCCAATATATTATGTAAATAATATTTATGCACACAACTATAAATTAAATTTTATTTTAGTTATACAGTTACATCGAGTATAATGAGTATAGCTAAATTTTTAGGAATACTTAATATGAAGTAAGTACTTTGTAGGGAATAATAAACTAAAAAATAAAAGTTGCATATGGTTAAATTAATTATCTACTGAAGATTTTATAAAATATCAAGCAAAGGAATAACAACCTGCACATAAAAGTAAATTCTCACCAAAAAAATAAAAAATACATGAGCAGTATTTCTACCATACAATGGAAGACATGTAGGTGTAGAGAAATCAAATTTTCAAATGTCAAACAGTGATCCAATTCCAAATCAAAGATGCAACTCCAAATGCTCAGAGCCCATTCTGTTTCTACTACACATCCCATACTCTGCTTGCATATACTTTTCATTGATTGCCAACATTTTTCTAAAAGTTCCTATTGATGGATACATCTCCATAGTTGAATGTTGAAAATTTAGCATTATAATCAGTCCACTTTGTACTGCCATTGACAAATAAAATAGGAAAGTTAGAACACTTAGGATATAATGGGACAGCAGCCCAGACATTTCTGAAGCCAACATTTATTTTACCATGAGGTCAATGGAAAGCTTTATTTTCATCTTGAAAAATTTATTTTTCTGTTATTAATTCAGAGGCTGCATGGAAGGCATACTCACAGGCTCAGTTAAACTGTGAGAAGCAAGACTTCATGAGAAATAATATAGTTGGAATCAGATTAATCATTCAGACTCCAGGACTGGTATAGAGCAAACTGAGCTTTGTCTATAAAAAATGCAATTAAAATGAGGTTACAAGTAAATAATTTGATGTGAAAATAAATTTCATATGGGACAATAACTGAGTTTAATAGACCACAGCCAGATTAAAATTAAGTAAGGCAAAAAAATTAAATTCTCATAAAATGCACTACACTATATAATGAGGCACAGCAAAACAAACACATGTGGAGAGGAAAGATTATGGTTGTGTTGCTATAGGTTTATGGGTCAAATGAAAAAATCACACTGATGACTTTTTGGTATGGTGAAAATAATTTCAGAGGTCATGTAGTAGGGATTTATCCACGTTTCTGCCAACATTTTCAAATATCAGCAGATTAAGTACTCTCTGAAAACATCGGTAAGTCAAAAACTTAACTTTACTGTCACACTTCTATAAGCTTCCTAATTAAATTATATGGAATGAATCATCACTGCTTCATAGAGCATGTAAAAGTAAATAGGACAGTATAAATGGGACCAGCTTCTAGTGTTAGAAGTGTTATACAAAAGAAGATGTACGATAATTAATAATATGAGTTGTAATAAAAAGAAAGGTAATATCCTGTAGGAAAGTATTAAGACTTTGTTTGAATAAAATTAGAATATACTTGTTTGTAAATACATAGGAAATTAGATAGAAATATGTTAGTACAATAATTACTGGTTTGCAAGAATGGGCAGTGGGAGTAAGAATGATTCTCTTTCAATGAAAACAACATATTTGGGTTTATATGTTTGAATATATTTGTATAAGGAAACAGCAGATTGTAGATTAGTTCACTGTCAGGAAGGTGAGATGGGACGATGCTGGACATTATTCATTTTTCAAACTAAAAAAAAAAAATCATTTCAAAAAGAAAGAAACAATTTTTAAATAACATCAGTAAGCCCTTGAATGTAAAATTACCAAAAAATATATCATCAAAGTGTGAGCCAATCCTCGAAGGCACAAAAATTCCATGTGATATTAGCTGTGCTACTGCTGAATCCCCAACACATTTTAACCCACCCCTGAACTGTTGATCCAAACCATCAAATCCTAGTCTACTGAAATCATCCCGCATTGTCAAACTAAGGGATCTGTTCAGTGACTTGAACCTGTTTTAAGGGTCCAGATTTTAGGGGGAATCTGGACTCCTGGTAGAGTGATTTGCAGTGGGTAGAAGAGAGAATAGCTGTTAAAAACTTCAATATAGAACAATAATCCTAGGACTCTTTAAATTGACGAGCACCCAAGTTACCCAGACACTTCATCAACCTGAATGGAACAGGAGCCATTATATTGTATTGATGTGCATAGCTGAAACCATTTCAAGAATATTTCTGCTATTTCTTGTTTGTACATTGGAAAAATTAACATCATCAAAATTCCCACACTACTCAAAGCAAGTTACATATCCAACACGATCACAGATTTCAAGACACCACAAAGCTGTTCAATTAACCTATGGACCAATGAAACAGATTTAGAACTCCAGTAATTAATACATGCTTCTACAACCCATTAGTATTTGAGAAACTGACTAAAATCACTCCTCTATAAAGTACAGTCTCTTCAACAAATGGCACTGGGAAAATTGTACTCATGCAGGAAGGAGGTAAGGGGAGAGAAAAGTAATTGTTTAATGGGTACAGAATTTCCGTTTACAAAAATGAAAAAAATTCTAGAGCTGGACGGTAGTCATGCTTGCCGCACAAAAATAATGTATTTACAGCATGAAACTGTACCCTAAAAATGTGGTTAAAATAGTGAAATTTATATTATACATATTTCACAACTATTTATAAAATTTTTCAACTTAAAAAATCAACAAAATACATTTGTTCAACAAGAGAGAGCTAATACCAGCATTGTGATGTAGTGGGTAAAGCCATTGTCTGATGCCTGCATCCCATATAGGTATCAGTTCATACTCCACTTCTAATCTAGTCCCTGCTAACAGCTTGGGAAAATTTGTGGAAGACAGCCAACTGTTTGGTGCTCCTGTCACCCACACAGGAGACCTGGCTCCTTGCTGCAGCCCAGTCCAGGCCTATGTAACTCTGCCTCTCAAATAAATAAATCTTCATGCATAAGAATGGAGTGGGAGGTGAATAAATGAAAATTTGGAGGCCATACATAGGAATATTACACAACCACAAAGAATGAGATAGATCTCCATTGACTGGTATGGGACACTTGCACAGGCAGCTCTCACCCAGAAACACCAGGTGGTGACAGTGGATGTGGGGGCCCCACCAACACTGCATAAACTGTGTCAGGAAATGAGTGGCTCTGGGCAGCGGTCAGAGAAGCATGGAATTCAGCACAGAGCTCATTTTTTGTCTACTTAAAATCTAATTTTATTTTTAAATAGTTAATTTTCTGAATTATGCATAGTCTAAGAGAGGCATGAAAAGAAATTATTGGAATGCTGGGGAGCTGACTTCAGAGGTTAAGAGGTGTGTGCTAAAGAGATCATGATTGACAGAGCTGGGCCAATTACCTTGTGAATAATTTTTCTAAAAGTTTGAAATATCTAATAAAAGGCATAAACAATGTTCCCTTCTGTAATGCCAGCTTATAAAAGCACAACATAAATTACAATTGGGAAACCTTTGTTTTGAAAAAAGAGATGGTTCTGTACGTGTAGAGACTCTGTACAGGAATGTTGACTGGATATGTGAGATTAAGAAATTATACATAAGGGTCCCCATTCAGAAAAATCCTAGTAAAAGTCAAGAAATAATTTTCAAAACATATCAACACACCAACATAACATAAGAGAAATAGTAAAATAAAATCCACATACAGCCAACTGATTTTTAACAAAAGTGCTAAGAACATACATTCCAAAAAAATGGTACTTTTTAATAAATGGTGCTAGGAAAATTTGATATCCACATGCAGATGGATGTAACTGGGTCCTTATCTCTCAACATATATAAAAATCAATTCAGAGTGGGTACCTTCATTTAAGACTTGAAACTTTGACACTATAAAAAGAAAACATAGGGAAAACTCTAAAAGACATCGGAATAGACAAGGACTTTCTACATCAGATCCCAGGAAACAAAAGTGAAATAGACAAATGGAATTTAATCAAATTAAAGAGCTTTGCACACTTCACTCTGCTCACTCTGAAGCAGTGAACACAGTAAATAAGTAATCTATAGAATGGAAGAAGATATTTACATGCTATCCATTTCAAAAGAGATTAATAATCAAAACATACAATGAACTAAAAAAAATCAATAGCAAAAAAAAAAATCCAAATGGAAAATGGACAGTAGACCTAAGCAAACATCTCTCCAATGAAGACATACTAATGGCCACCAAGCACATGAAAAGATACTCAACACCAGTAACTATCAGGAAAATGCAAATCAAACCAGAATCAGAATCATTTTACTCCAATTAAATTCATTCTTATATATAAAAACCAAACATAATACATACCTGGGAGAATGTGGAAAAATGGGATCCTGGAACACTGTTGCTAGGTTGCTAATTCGTACAGTCATTGTGGGAAACAATACAAAAGTTCCTAAGAAAATCTAAAAACAGAACTCCCACATGATCCAGCAGTCCCAAAGCTAGGTATACACTCAAAGGAAGCCAAATCCATCTGTTGTAGAGACACCCACACTCCCATGTTTATTAAAGCACTATCTACAACAGCCAAGGAATGGAAACAGCATAAATGCCCATCCATTGATAAGTGGGTAAAGAAAATGATACATACATAAAAGGGAACACTACTCAGCCACAAAAAGACTGAAATCTCATTATTTGTGATAACATGGATGGAACTGGGGATGATTTGAGTGAAATAAGCCAAGCACTGAAATGCTAGTATCTTAGTAGCTCAAGTGTGGAGGCTTTTCTGTTTGCTTGTTTATTTGCTTATTTGAGAGGGAGACATAAAAAAAAAGATTGAGATCTTCTACCCACTGGTTCACTCCCAAATGGCTGCAACTGCCATATCAAGGCAGGTCCAAAGCCAGGAACCAGGAACTTCTCCCAGGTCTCCCACATGAGTGCAAGGGCCTAAGCACTTGGACCATCCTCTGCTGCTTTCCCACGTGCAATAGAGATCTGGATGGGAAGTAAAGCAACCAGGGCTCAAACTGGTGCTGATACGGGAGCTTTAACAAACACAGGCTATCTCATCTAAGCTGCAAATACAATGGTGGTTACCACAGCCTGTAAGAGAAGGCGGTAAAAGAGATGGGAGAAGGTTTATTGAGGACTCCTAGGTTATAGATAAGACAAAGATATGACATTCTCGTATTGTATCATATGGTATGCTAACTACAGATAATGATTATATGATATTCATCTCTCTATTAAAAGAAAAATCTTGGATTTTGGATATTTTCACTATAAAGAAATGTTAAACGTTTAAAGAGGAAAATATACATACCCTAACTAGACATTAGGCAACATGTACTATAAAATCATACAATACTCTAAAATACATATGGATTTTTTACATGTAAAAAATTTCAAAAGTTCTTTAAAAAATAAGTTTTAAAGAATTTCCTTATCTTTCTTTCATTAATCATTTATTTTTCATACTCATAAATCCCTGGTTTTAGAGAGAAAAATGTCAAGGTTTGCCTGAGCAAATTTGCACGTGACAACTCAAAGGAGCTGGGGACATTCAGGAAAGAGAGTGGAAGTCGTGAGGGTTGCATTTATTGACTACTGAAGACTTCTCAAAACTATCTGTAAAGCTTTGCCAGAGGGTTGGAGTGGCTCAGCAGGTTTTAGCTTCTGCTCAGGAGTAGAGGTGCTTTACAGCAGGACAGGGAATTCCTTTACTTGATTTCTGAGATACAGAAGGAGTCCAATGTTGTGAGTCCTTAGACAATGCTTCTGGTGCTCTCTGCAACGTGTATTTGACGTTAGGGACCGCTTTATTCCCATGGAGGAGTCCTAAGCCACTTGATTCTGAAAGTGCTGCAAGGGGAGAACCTAGCTAACTCCTGGTTTTTCCAACTGACACTGTTACATCGTCAAGCAAGGCAGCACTCCAGTCACAGAGGAGTGGCACTGAGGGAAGTGTAAGGCTTTGAAAATGACGCGTGGAGAGTTAAGATGGTTTGGAGAGCAGCAAGGGTTCTAGAAGACAGCGGGTGTTAAACAGTTGAAGGCTGCCCTTCTGAAGGAGGTTCATGGGGAACCCTGCTCCAGCTGTGCTACGGAATCGCTCAGCAGGAAAAGCTCAGGCCCCACACAGGAAGACATGAACCCAGCAACAGTCCTTTGAAAATGAAATGTCTTTGGTGGGCAACACGCATTGTACATGAATTTGTTCTGGCAATATTTACTGGACCTGCCAGGCTAGGGAACCTCTGGAGACAGAAGGTCCAGCTTGGAGACGCATTTAAAACTAGTCTGTTTCTTCACCCTCAAGGTACAAGAACAGTAGGAGGAATTCATAGAATTGTACTCTAACAGTTTCATAAAAAAAAAATTGTCTGAAGAGAAGTAATTCTCCAAAAGTGGACCAGGAAGAGAAAAATAAATTAAAATGGAAGAAGGCCTGCCAACTCTGTGTTTCTCAGTTGTAACCCGTATATGAAAACTGACTTGCCCAGAGACTTCTGCTTTTTGTTTCCAATGAGATATTAAAGGAAGATCAATACTCCTTGTTGACTTAGGGGCAAGAAGCAGAAACAAGCTTGAAGAGGATGGAAGAACATAGAAACTGTAAGAGAAACTGAAATATAAACTGATACTCCACTTAAAACTTGACATTCTTTTTTTGCTTTGTTTTAATAAAAATGCACCAGAAATAGACTTGAAGGTTCCCAAATCTCAAAGAATGAGTTTGTATAGAAAATTCAAATGAACTTTAAAAACCTTGACATTTATGTAGAGATGATGAGATATAAAGAGCTGAGTTTACAGAGTTGACAAATTCAAATGTTGAAGCAGTAATGAGTTTGACAGCATGTTGGGAGATGAAAGAGATTCTTTGATACTTTAGAGGAAACAAAGATTTATTTTTCTTGGTATATGATACGTGGCATATTTTTAATAGTTTACCAAAAAAAAGTTCCTTGATTCCTGGAGTAAAAGTTTGATATAAAGCTTACTTGGCTGTCTCTTCTAAAAGAACAACAGTTACAATCAGCATAATTAACATAAACACAATAAAAATGTGTACAATCCATGCCATCATGTAACTTTAAAATATCATTTTTAGGATAAATCAAGAAAATCAGACATTTATGCATATATATTTAAACAATTTAAAATTTGTATTTTACCACATTTAGTTTCAGTCCAGCAAGATGTAAAGATCTGAACAGTGCCAGTAATCCACATCTTCATGACTGATCAAACTTAGACTGGAACCCAAACCCAGTTCAGTGACCTAAATACTGGCTTGTAATTTTATGACAACTCCACTAAATATCAGCAGTGAAAGGGCTTCCTACAGTGCTGGGCTGAGTGTACAAACGTTTCTGCTTTGATGACTTTTCGCTGTTGCGGTAATAGTGCAATATTGGGGCAACTGAAAGCATAAATTAGCCTTTCAGACTACCAGTAGCTGCTAAGAATAAATAAATTTTCTTTCCATCTGTTGAGTAAAAGCATATGCCAACATTGGTTTAATTATTTTTTTATTCACATTACAAACAGCTAAGAGAAGGAAAGTGTGCATTTTTATTGATTGTTCAGATAACTTGGTTATCTTTGCCTCATTTCTATTTCTTTACCAGGTTGGAACTATGAGTATCTTCTATTTGTGTAAGCCTGGAAAGCATTGCTAGTAAGGATGCATCTCTGATGAAGTGCCTGTGAGGGATTTACCAGGCTTGAGATGCCTGTATCCCATGTCATAGTACCTAGACCGAAATCTTGACTCTGTCCCCAGTTCTAGCTTACTAACCATGCTCACCCTAAGAGGCAGCAGGCACTAGTTCAAGTAGTTGAATCATTGCCATTTACACGAAAGACTGAGTTCCTGGTATCCACATTTGCCTGGGAGAAAATCTGCAAATAGGAGGTTTCTGTCTCTTTAATTAATTAATGATTTGTCTAATAATTTTAATACAAAAATTTCTAGCTGATTATCTGACTGATCCAGGTCCTTTGTTGCCTACACCCTTGGTGAAGAAAGACTTTTGGTATAATTCTACTAAAGCAGTGCTCTGAATGTGGTTACTCCTTAGCACCAGAGAGACCGGTTTGGTGTAACAGACAGTCAACTCCAAACAACCTATAAAGTTTAAGGGAAACCTCATGGTGACCAGCAAGCTGTTACCAGCACTAATTCCTCACTGCCTTCAAGAATGGACCCCAGAGCAGTAGTTTCAGAGTGTTGACCACATGGAAAGAAGAGGGTTAAAAAATAAGTGACCTTTTTTTCACATACCTATTAGCCATTTCAGTTTGTTCTTTGGAAAAATATCTTTCATTTCCTTCACCCATTTCTTCACAATGTTGTTTGTTTCGTTGTTATTGAGTTTCTGAAGCTCTTTGTAAATCCTGAATATGAGCCCCCTATTGGTTGTACATATTTACAGCAAAACAAACTACAGTAGCAAAGACATGGAAACAACCCAGATGCCCATCCAAAGAGGAGTGGATAAAGAAACTGTAGTATATCTATTCTACGGAATACTACTCAATCATTAAAATGAATGAAATTCTACCATTTGCAACTAGAGGCCATTATGCTCAGTGAAATAAGCCAATCCCAAAAGGACAAATATCCTATGTTTTCTTTGATATAAGTAGCCTTCCTGCAAAATATAAGATCAATAGATATGCAGCTAAGCATGTATATACAGATGTTTATCTTGAGGGTCTCCATAATGGAAGCAAATATACCATATATTTAACAATTTCACTGGGAGTCCTTTATTCACAAGTAGAGATGCAAACTCTACTTCTGAATAAAAGATGGACTCCCAGTGAAACTGTTAAATATATCTTGACACTAGAATGCTGGACTTTACACCATTCACTATACTGACAATGTCAGGATATACTTAAATAGCAGAATAATGGACTTGTAACTGTTACAGGACTAAACTATTGTTACAATATAGGGAAAAACAGTGGTGGAGAAAGAATGGGGGAGGGTGGTGGGAATCCCTGAGCCTAAGGAACTTTATCATGAAAAATAAAGACTTAAAATAAAATAAATGAACAAGAGAAGGTAGACTAGGTAAGAAGTTGCTCGATGTTCAGAAAATAAATTCTACTGTAATATATTTAAACATATTTTGCCTTGTTACAATGTGGACTTTTGAAAATTAACATGATAAAAAGATGGTTTTAAGTCTCTTTTGCTTGTAAATGTCATTGGGCCTTCAGGAGTCCATTAATTAAGAATAAACTTAAATGGACATGGCAATTGTGTGCAAGTGTTAAAGTTAGGAAGCCAGGGGCAGGTATTTGGCCTAACAGTTGAGATGCTGCCCACATTCATGGCAGAGTACCTGAATTCAAGTCTTCACTATACTTTCCATCTAGCTTCCTGCTGGTGTACATCCTGGGAGGCAGCAGGTAACAGCTTAGATAGCTGGGTCACTGCCACCCATGTGGAAGACCTGAATTGAGTTATGGGTTCCTGGATTCAGCCTGGCCTACCCCCATCTGTGGCAGGCATTTGGGGTGTGAATCATCAGATGAAGTATCTAGGTCTGTCTGCCTGCCTCTTGTCTCTCTCTGCCTTTCAAGTTAAGCAAAGTTAGTTAATAAGACACTGATTTTCATACTTCCTGTGTTCTATACTCTTTAGGCGGCATTCATGTGACTTGTGATTGCTTTTATGTAGGCTGCATTATGACTGCATTGTGCGTTATGCTGTGTTAGCTTATCTTACAGCATGATTCACAAAATCAGGAGAATCGGTTCTCCTGCACTCGAATAATTGTAACCATTTCAATCATAAAGGAGAAGACAAGAAGAAATAGAACCCATAGATTATCTTATTTGTTCCTCAAACAGACACAAATATTTTCCACATCAGACGTGACCTGGCATGGAAGAACGTTCTTTCATCCTTCAGTCCGCACACAGCATCTTGAGTGACACTGAGAGTAAAGCAACTTTCTGCCCCACGGGATATTACAGCTCAGCTGAACAGTTTGCTTCAGTGGGCTGTAATAATCCAATTTACACTGTGCTTCTACCAGAACTGTAACATGGGAAATTCTTTGTGGCTCCTTCCTCTGCAGGCTCTAAGAAATCTCTTCCTCAGAGAGGCTGGCCCAAGGGTATGCAACACTCCTAGACCCTTGGCCCTTCCTCTTGATTGTTTCCTATGTGCCCTGCTCATAACATGCTCATAATGTATTGTAAAGAAATCATTTTTTCCAGGTACATACCAGCAAGCACAAAGTCCTGGAGTATGGCAGGTGGTGAAAGAGGAAATGTCACTCACCAGTGATGCTCCATGAGTCTTCCGGCAACAGGAAGGAAAATCCTCGGTGCCCAGGCATGAGTTCCAACAGGGCCCTCTTCTTGGTGAAACAACAGCTGGCCTCTCATCCTCCTCTGTAGAATTTCACCTGATGCTGCCACTAGATCCAGCCCAGGACTTCATGATTCATAAAATCTCATTCTACTCACAATTCAGGAGCTGGGCCATTCAATCAGCAGCTCTACTGGGAAAAGCATATGAGCAAAAATAAGAACTACAAACAGACATGGGTACACACAAAACATCAAGAGACATCAAATAAGTGCTCACAAAAGCATCCTCAATCCTTGTATTTCCACCTATTAAAAATGGGGTTTTTTTTGCACAAACAAAACAAAACAGTTAATGCTCACGAAAATTACACTTTGAAGGAGGAATGGGATGATACTAGCATCTTTGATCCAGTTCTTCAAATTTATACTAAGGAGATAATGTAAAGGAAATATAAAAGTCAATGTATGCAGAAACAATTCGTCAGTATTCTTATTCCAAACATTTGAAAGCATCTAAATATTCAATAATTGAAAAATAGATGTGGTACTAAAAAAGCAATAAAAAGCTAGTGGATAACAAAGATGGATTTAAAAAATAAGTACTAGGGAAAATAACTTGTTTATCCCAGGCAAAACATAGTAAATAATATACATATCACATGCAATCATCCAAGATCTATCTTTTTTTTCTGATATTTTTTATTTTATTTGAAAGACAGAGATAGAGAGAAAACATAAACCCTTCTATTCAATGATTCACTTTCTAAATGTTCATAACAGGTAGAACTAGCCCTGGCTGAAGCCAGGAGCCTCTAATTCCATCCCAGTCTCCCACACAGTGGGGCAGAGACCCAAGGCCTGCAGCCAGCATGTAATACCTCCAAGAGCGTTGACTTAAGGGAGGCTGGGATCGCATGTGGAGCAAGCCTCAGAACCCGGCACTTCGAGGAGGGACTGGGCATTCTGAGTGGCATCTTAACCTCTGTTTAAATGTCTGCCCCACAAGGCTACTGATTAAGTACCTATTTTATACCAGACACTGTTCTGAGAGCAGAGGGTGAATCAACAAATAAAACAAACTCCTTTCCCTCACAGATCTTTAATTTTAGTTGGTAAAGGTATTTGGAGAACCAAAAGGAATAAAAGTGTTGATTGCTTTTCATCTAGGACAGCAGCTTATTCATTTAAACTCATATGCCAGTTAATTAATTTAGAATTGTTACTGAAATACAAAAGATTTAGATTATTCATACACACACACACAATGCAGTGTCAATTGCACAGGGAAAATCCAAGGAAATTCTACTGTCAGAAAAAGATGATAAAGATGAAAGCATGCCCTTCTTCACCCAAGCAGTCTAGTCCTCTTTTCTCTTTTATGTCCTAGGTGTTAATTTTACCTGCGTTAACACAAAGGATATTTATAAAGTGCTGAAATCCCCACAAACTATATTCATATATAAAGTAGGTCTCTTTAAGTACACAGATTGTTTCTTGTATGTTACGTATAATACTTGCATTTATTTTTGCTTTTTTGGCATATTTAGCTATTTGAGGTCTGCCTATTTTCCCAGCAACTCTTCTGTGCTCACCATATCCAGAACTGCAGCCCCTTCATACTTAGCCCCTTTCTCTATTTTTCTCTACAGTATCATGCAATACATAAGAATAGACCACTTAGTATTGAGTTTCATTCATGTCTCCTGTAACTAGGTTGTAAACTTCACACAGGTAAGGATTTCATTTTTTTCATATCAGTACCCCTACCGTAAAACCTTTCTTGAACCCAAGTTGATTCTTATTAAATTCTTGTTGTATGATCAAGTATGAACTTCTAATCAGACCAGACTCAATTTTTTATTGTTTTTGTCACAATGGACAAGCTGCCTATTAGTTTCCTGGTTATAAAGAGAGAATTAACTTCTCATATGATTGTTAAGTGAATCAACATAGTAGCTGATTATTTAATAATCCTACTTAAGGTCTCAATGGAATTTATACTAGTTACCCATAGGAATTTATTGTCTATTGATTGTAAAACATTGATCTTAGTATCAGCAGGGATAACTTGAGATATATCACATAGCACTAAGTTTATCTTATAATTATATCCTGCACATAGTCTAGTTTTTAGTAAACACTAGTCACTTAACAAAGGCATGTGCACTTATTTTATTACAAAAAACAATAAAACAAAATTTAGAAAATATGGATAAGAAATAATATTACTTCAGTCCTGAAGTAGTGTCAGGACTGTTATTATTATTTGACTGTTTTATTCCTCTAGGTATTTTTTTCTGAATGTTTTTTGTAGTTAAAATATTCAGAGATTTTTAAATCTTGATTTTCTTGGTTTCCTTTTGGAAGAAATATGTTTCCACTTATCTAACCTCGTATTCCAACCATTAATGTCCAATGATTGTATCATTTTTTCAAGTAAATGTATCATTATAGACCTAAGTGTATTCTCATTATTGAACATTTAGATAATCTCTGTTTGCTTTAATGAATTAAAGAACTCTTTTTAAAAAGAGGAAAAAACTTCCTCTTTCTCTTCCTCCACTTCTTAACTAAAGTCTGTTGACCTTTTTTGGAGAAAAGAACTGAATTCTTGTCTTCTTCATCTGCAAAAGAACAGTTGTGAATAATTCATGTGCATAAAGATGGAGAAGATCCACATCATCTAGCTGATTATTACCATAATACAGCCAGATGAACATTATCCTTAAAAGTCATTTAATTGCAGCTGTGAAAATGAGACTTTGAACATTTTCAAAGAAGTCATAGTTGAGATGTAAATAAATACATTTTGAAATTATTTTAAGGTATTACTTAGTGCAAATTCTTCCCTGTAAATGTGGTTATTGGTTTTTTTCTCTACAAAAACAGAAATAAATCAGTCCTGCCAATTTGCTCAGTTAATGAACAATTTAGAGAATAATGTAGCATACTTCTAAAATATTCATATATAAAACGTAATGTAAAATCACCAAGTTTCCAGCATATAAATGCTACAGGTCTTTTTTTTTTTTCTTTAACCTTTTAGTAAGGGAGCATGGAAAATGACTCAAACGGTAATATGGAAACTATTAACTAGCTTCTTCAATCACTAAAAACATTTCATTACATAAGTCTTGAAAGAAAGTACACTTTTGTTTTTAAGAGTCTTTGAGAAGTAGATAGGCAAAGAGAGAGAGAGGAAGAGGATGAGAGGGAAAGAAGAAAAACACCCATCCACTGATTGACTTCCAAATACCCACAATGTTTGGAACTTGGCTAGGGTCGAGGTTCTTGGGAGCCAAGAAACAGGAAGACACACCACGTCTTGCACATGTGTGGCAGGGAACCTTGATCAATTACTAGCTGCCTCCCATAATTTACACTGCCAAAAATCTGGAGTTCAGAGATGGAGCCAGGCATCAAATTACAAGGTGGGCCATGTATATCTTGATAACTAAATTCCCACCTTGAAAACCTTACTTGTTAGACCAGAAGATACTTCTCTCTCTCTCTGTCTTCTTTCTCTCTCTCTCTGCCTGTCTACCTCTCAACGACTCTTGAAAATAGAAATGTACTTTCTTTCAAGACTCTGTAATGAAATGTTTTTTAATGACTGGAGGAGTTTATACTTTCCATATTACTATTTGAGTCATTTCCCATTCTACTTTACTAATTATACATGTTAAAATTTTGGACAGGGTCAAAGAGAAAAGCACACGGATGGACAGGATTCTGCTAACACACTTGTTGTAGACTGCTGAATGTACGGGTGACTCAAAAGTTCGTAAGATCTGTGATGTCCAATTCACTACCTTGCAATTCTCCTTCCATTCCCATCTCTGCCAGCTGTACTCTAATCCATATTGTGTTCTGGTTATCAAGTTGCCTCCTGAATTTCTGTGTCCAACTTCCTATTTTCTGGATTTAATATCTTCTTACTCTTACTTTAAGCTAAGATTTCTTCTTGTAGCCAAAGGATATACTCAAGTCACTTCCTAAGACAGCAAATGTTTTGAACCCTTGCACATCTGAAGGATAAATTTATTCCACTCTTTTTCCTAGCTGATTAATAATGTGGCTGAGTGCATATACTTAAAAGTTGAAACCCTTGCTCTAATATTTTTTAGCATCTATCTATTTTTTTTAGTTGAAAAACTCCTGTCATTTAGACTTAAGAGTGAAAGTAGATGTCCAGAGGGAATATTTCTGTCAGATTTCTGAGAGTGAGAAGAAATGGTGGTACTGAAATTTGACTCAATCTTTGCTTCAGTCCTAGCCTTGGTGCGTTATTCCACTGGCTGTGATGTCAAACACCAAGCCTCCTCCAGCTCAGCACCTCTAAAAATAAACTTACTGTTGCTGAAAGGCAAGGGGCCATGCCTGGTAGAGGGCAGGGGATTTGGAACCAACACCTTATGTCCCTTTCCTTTCTGAGACTGCACAGCACCTCAGGTGTTGGATATGGCAGCAGATGCAACAGCAGAATTCTGACACAGGTGGTCTTGGGCTCATACTGTGAGACATTATGGATGAGGACAATTTTAAACACTTGTTCCACACCTAAATGAAGTCATTGTGTTGCTCAATTTGCTCTTCTCTCTCCATTTTCTCTTTAAAAGGTTGGAATTCTGGTTTGTCTTACTAGGTCATCATGAATCTGACATCCATCTTTTCTTTAGACTTGTTATACTATTTTCCCCCTTAAAGCCTCTTAAGAACATACATTTCTTAAGTTGATAATCAAGCACGTGTTGAAGTATAGATCCCTTTCTTTCGTTGTCCTTATTTACTTCTTGCAGGATTCACGGCTAATCTAGCTGAAAAATTCTTAGATTTGGCAAATGTATTATTCACCGCTGGCTGTCACAACAATTTACAGTTAAAAAAATATATATGGTGGCTTAAACAACAGATTGCTTCTTCAATGTTTATTCTTTTGTTTTCATCTTCTTGAAAGGCCAACATTTCAAGATCTGAATGCTAGCCTAGTTAATTCTTATGCGGGCTTTCTTCCTGTGCTGATCTCCTACCTTCTTCAGTGTGTGCCCAGGGAGAGACAGAGGAAAGGAGAGAGAAAGACAGGGAGAGTGAGAAAGTTCTTTCCTCATTTAAGGCCACCCATTCCATCAGGCTAACACCCTGTCTTACAATCTCATTTAACCTGAAACGCTTTTTAAAAAAAAAAACCCTGTCTTTAAATATAGTCATACTGGAGGTTATACAGCCTCAGGATGTGAGTACTGGAACAGCCTAGCTGAGTCCAGAGGAGCAAATCACATACAGTATTTCAGTACAGTTGCACATAAGTGCAAGGACTTGGCACAGAACTTCCAATGTGGCAGATGCTCATCAATAAACATTGATTAATAAGTGATTCAACTTCTAGAAAACAATACCACAAAAAAGCTAAGAGGAGAAGATCTGTTGTGTACTGTTTTAGAGAAAACACATTTTGAAAATGAGGAAATGTGTATATGAATAATAGTTACTATACAAAAGAATTCATGAAAACTTCCTTTGGGCATAGGAGGCATTTAAATGTTTTATTTCTGCGTGATTCATTTCTGAAAACCCTTTAGTAAGTGAACTGTGGTACAAAAATAAATTGAGAATAATTCAGATGAAGTTAAAGTCAGACAATTTGAATGGTTTGTTTTCAAAAACATAAGATTTTTGATTGTGTAGAGAGAAGAGGAGGGATGAAGAGGGGTGAGGAGACGAAAGACGGAGAGAGAAGTTCAATACTGGAGTAAAAATGCTACAGCTCACTGGCCAAACAAAGTTATACAACAATATTTGATTTTAAGGGTGAAGGGCATGTAGTTCTCCTTTGAGTTAAGAACTGAACTGGTCATGAAAGACATGTCATGAAGACTGACATAATGATTGAAATGGCCTCTCAATGCAAACTCATTTGCAATCTCTAAATTATTTCTTGAAACATTTGTAAACGTATTTCAGTGTTAGCCACAATGCCTGACCACCACACCGAAAATAAAAGCCAGAGTGGGCTTGCAGTTCTACTGCCACTGGGAGATGTGCAGGGACCTCTTTTCCACACATCTCCTTGGCATCTGAGTGTATCTGAACAGACAATTTTGGTCGTTGAGGTTTCCAAATTGATTGAAAGTGAAATAATTAGGGTCTCTTGCTTTCCTTGAAAAAGCCAGAACCTGAAAGGTGACCTCAAGGGAAGAATGGCATTTAAGCACAACATGCTATGCTGAAGCAAAACGCTGGTACTTACAAATCAGCTGAAAAGCTTCTCAACAATTTTCCCACCCTCACTTCCCTCACTTCCTTGGGGAGCTGAGCAGAGTTCAATGAACAGAGACAGCCATCTAATGCAGCTGTCTGGCATGCCACTTACAAGCAAGAGATGCCCATCATCCACAGGGCAGCATACTCTGGGCTCTCGAAGCTGGCAACCTTTCTTCGCTGGGGAGGGGTGGCATAGCAGAAAAATCAGCATTCCCTTCAGGATGAGCTCCATCCCATCTTGTAAAGTCCAAAGCAGGAAACTGAACTGACTTTCAATTCTGTTTTTATAACAGGCACACGGCTTTGTTGTGCTTGTGTCTTGCACCACCCACTACCACCACGAATTAACAGCTGCCAGATTAATGATTCTATACTACAGTAGATATTCTAACAGTACCTAAGTAATATAATTTCAAAATGAACAGCTTCAAGTTAGTGGGGATAGGATAACTAGCAGAAGTAGAGCATACCTGTAGCTTTTATTAGAAAGGCTGAAGCCATTTTATTTAGCTTCATTTAGAGAAGGGTCCTGGCAAGAATCTCAAAAGATTTAAACAAGATAGACCAGATGTGTAGAACTTAGCTATGTCTGAGCAATACTGGACCCTGTTGGAAGCCTAGGCCTAGGAAGCACGTCATCACAGGCAAGTCTTTCTAACGAACCTCCATTAAAGCAATCCATAAGATTAACCTGTAGTTTCGCTGAAAAATATCCCAAATGTTGCAAGAACCACATTACAAGTTTGTAACTGGCAACGGTATATAGTTAAATATTAAGATTAAGGCAAATATAGTGGACATGGCCAAGTTTGGGGTCCCCAAGTTTGGGGTCAAATGTAGGTAACTCTTGGTGTAAGTATCTAAACCAACTGGTGGAAATTTAAAAGGCACTTTAATGTATGAGAGTCACTGCCAGTTACAAACTTGTACATAGCTAAGTTCCTACACATCTGCTCAATCAATCAGGCCTGGCACAGTAGACTACTGGCTAAAGTCCTTGCCTTGAACACACCAGGATCCCGTATGGCCGCTGGTTCTAATCGCAGCAACCCTGCTTCCCATCCAGATCCCTGCTTGCAACCTAGGAGGGTAGTCAAGGGTGGCCCAAAGCCTTGGGACCCTGCACCCACATGGGAGAACTCAGATAAGGCTCCAGGCTCCTGGCTTCGGATCGGCTCAGCTCCAGCCACTGTGGCCACTTGGGGAATGAATCATAAGACAGAAAATCATCTTTGTCTAGTCTTCTCTCTGTATTTCTGACTTTCCAAAAAAGTTTAAAAATATTTTTTAAAAGATGTGGAATCAATCTAAATATCTGTCAACAGATAATTGGATAAAGATACATCACTGAGCTGTTCAAAGAATGAAATCCTGATCTTTGCATGAATATGGGTAAAACTGGAGATCATATGGCTAAGTGAAATAGGCTTTACACAGAATGATAAGTATCACATACTTTCTTGTATGTGGAAGTTATTATGTACAGAAAGTATTTAAAAACTGTAATCATGTCAAATTATTTAGTATATAGTTACAAATATTGTCTTCTTCAAATTACATCATCGAAACAATACACCCTTATTTCCTAACTTTAAGCATTACAATGAATCCCACATGCTGTGTTTAATATCATCCATGACAATTAAAAACAATGTTTTCAGATGAAGTTAATGTAGCAAAATACTAAACATTATAGAATATTAAATTTTAAAAATACTTCTAGTGCTACGTAAAAAGAAATGTCAACTGTACCCCATAAATATGTATACTACCAGCACTAATAAAATATTTTAAACAAAATCTATTTGCTTGTAATTGCTCTCTAAGTGCATGGGTTAAGATCACAAACAATAGACTAAAAGAGTGGGCTGACTATTGCCAGATAAAATACAAGACACCCAGTTAAACTTGAATTTCAGATAAACAATAAATATTGTCTGGCTTTTCTACAGTAATTTCATCCTGCTTAGAACACTGTTGTTATGGTGGACTTTTTTTTTTCCTACTAGTATTATGGCCTGGAAGTGTTTTTTTTTTTTTCACCAAATTCAAGCTGAAATTTAGTTGAAAGTGTGGCAGTATTGGGAAGTGGGATAAAGAGGGATTAATGATTTGAACTACTGCGTTAGACTTGAAAGCAGTTGTTATAAAGGTAGGTCACCCTTTTATAGACCAAGTTTGCAAGAATCGTTATGAGTGTACTTCATTAAAGCATGTCAAACAAAGCAAGAAAAGAAAAAGCAATAACAGTATATTATATGAGTCGACTGTCGATGGAATTTGCTTAGTTTCAAGAAAGATAATTAGGGGCTGGTTGTGTGATATAAGAGGTAAAGCCACAACCTGCTCTTCAGACAGCCCAGCAGGATGCTGGTTCACACCCTGTCTGCTTCACTTTCTATCCAGTTCTATACTGATTGCCTGGGAAAAGGCAAAGAAAGATGGCCAAAGTATTTGGGCCCCTAAGTCCACATGGGAGACCTGGATGGTGCTTCCTCATCATGGGCTTCACCCTAGCTCAACCCTGATTATTGTGGCTGTCTAAGGAGTGTGCCCGTGGATGGAAGATATCTGTATATATATAACTTTGACTTTCAAATAAATTTTTAGAAAGGAATGTAAACATTGTGTCAATTTTAATAAACATGTTAACATTCAGTTATGAGATACAGATATTACTTTACTAAAGTGATGAACTGAAAAAAGTCCTGTTGGCAACTAGGATGTTAGGGAAGAATTGAGACTCAGATTAGAAATCACATCTTTTAAAATGTACAATGACTCACAAAACTGCACCAAATTAAAGCATATTATCACAGAGGTTCACACTTAACTCCTATCCATTTAAAAAAAACAAAAATAAACTGCTTCAAAGGCAATGACATGTAACTCATTTTCCAGAAAGAAAACCAGAGGGGCTGATTCTTGGAATAGCAGTTAAGACATCATTTGTGATGTTTGTATCTAGTAGCAGAGTGCCTGGACTTCAGTCCCAGCTCCAGCCTACATTCCAGATGGTTTCCAGGTAATTGCACACCATGAGTGGCAGTAGGTAATGGTTTAAATACTTGGGTCCCTGCCACCCATTTCAGAGGGAGGCTCCCATTGAAGTCCTAGTTCCCAAACTCAGCCCAAATCTCTCTCTCTTTAAAATAAATATTGAACAAATTTAAAAATAAAATCATTGGCAGTTCCATTTGCTACTTAATTTACACATTCTGACTAATCTTGATTTTAACGATAATCACCCCAAATTCTTACTACCATCTCACTCAATTGGAGCTTACCTTACTTGTGGATATTGCAGTGTTTCCCTTCTTGAAGCAAACAATAAACTTACTTGTTGACTTCAGGTGCACTTCTTTTTTTCTTTTACTTTATTTTAAAACTTTTGTTAACATTTATTACATACATTGATTGACTGGCAATTAGGGTCTGTTCTATTCTTTGAAAATAATAATGTAAATCATTGCTGGTTAAATCAAAGCTTATGCCTCCTAAATTAAATATTTTAGGGGAAAACGTGGTTAAAGGACCAAAATGTAGCCTTCTCCAGGATGAGACCAGAGATAACTGTTCAGTTACTGTTTTCATGTTTTCCAAGTTATCTTCAATAAGCATCTATTATACATATTACTTCAGAAAGGAATACAGTAAAAAGAAAAATAAATGTATTTTTATAAGGACTTGCAGGTAAGTAACTTAAATAGCCTCAAGTGCTGCAGAGGGCATACTGCAAAAAGACAAAGGAAGAATATTCCTTATAAAAACACCAGCGCCAGGGCACAGTAATGCTGGCATCCCATAAAAGAACCACTTCAGGTCGCTGCTGCTTCACTTCCAATCCAGCACACTGCTAATGTGCTTGAAAAACCCGCAAGTGATGACCAAGTCCTTCAGCCCTGCCCCTACATGGGAGACCTGAATGGAATTCTAGATTCCTAGCTTGCTGGGACAATTTGGGGGAGTAAGCCAATTTATACATGTCTCCCCCTCTTCCTTGAAATAAGTACTTTAAAAATATTAATAATAGCAGATGCCAGTCACAGAATTGTGTGTTTAAGGTACATTCTTTCATTCATATGTGCAAAATGAAGATGTCCTTTAGTTTAATCACACTGAGAGAGTGACTTTATTAACAGCTACAAGTTTAGAGCAAAACATGAAAAAGCATACCTTTTAGTATTCCAATCAAATATTTCTTGCTCTCATGGTAAAGCTTCAGTAGTTACTCACAATCTAACATGTCACCTATGTCACACATTATATTTGATCCACTTGTGGATCAAAAGCCAATACACCATGCACTGCCTATAAATGAATCTTGTGGACTAATTTTATGCTTCAGTGTAAAATAATTGATCTGTGATTCACAGAACTTTAATGGACATATGCAGGCCCTACTAGTAAGTAAAAAATGAAATTGTGTGTAATTTTTATTTTAAGGAACTCTACAAAATTTTACTTTTGCTTATTTGCTTTTTATATTTTATAAGATAAAGATGGGTAAAACCACTGATGATCTGGTAAGATCACAAATTTCATATACATGTAAGTATTTTTGTGTAGGACCCAGCTTTGGTAAAGCATATATCAAAATCAAAACTACAATCCATAATCAAGGTATGTGATTCCTGCCAGTGATTGCATAAAGTGGGAACTCAGTAAATGTGTATATTTGTGGATTGATTTCACTAAAGAATTTTGACAAAGAAAACCTGATATTTTTTAAAGGTAATTGTTAAATTCTAAAGAGATAATGCAGTCATTTATTGCATGCTGGCTAGGCATTTTGTCATTCATAATCTGATTCTATTCTAACAATAAATTGTGGTGTAAACACTATTATAGGCAATTTGAAGGAATGTGTGTGAAGTCCTACAACTGCATTTATAAGCTGTGCTTCAAACTCTGCCAAGTTTTATTCAGAAGCCCCCAGTCTTACCCATCCTACCACACTGTTAGAGTTGCCAGTGTTTGAAATGGGGTTATCTTTGGCTCTTCACCTCTTTCAGCCCTGGGAAGTGAACTTGCTCTCATTCATTCCCTGTTGCAACTCTGTACAAATGGCTTTCCTCACCCATTTCATTTATAGCAGAAGCTTCCTGTGTATGGAGCTTCTGATTTTCCTAATTCTTTGTGGTCCTTCCCTCAATCCTCTCTACTCCAGGCTAAATTCACTCTGCACACATCATGCATAATTTTTTTTTCCCAAATGATGTGGCCTGTTCCTTACGATAGTCTCCGCTTCCATTTGCACAGTGTTTCTCCACCCCTCTGGGTTTGTACCATGTGCACACACACACACACACACACACACACACACACACACACAGTGTTTCTCCTTTCAAGATCAATCTTTCTCACATCTGCCTCATCAGCTCTTACTCACCTTTCACATATACAATCACATCATCACAGATGGGGTATCTCCAGTCCCAAAATATCATCCCGCTATTACAAGCACTTTGGCAACATCCACCTCTGCTCCATTACAATGTTAAATATGCTTTGTGATTATTTGTTTACTACCTGACCTGAGCCCCTATGCTCTCAGGTATGCCAAGTTGTAAGCTCAGTTAGACTAGCAGCCTCTTTTTGCTTTTGTCTAGATGTGACGTCTTTGCACACAGTAAGCTTTCAGCAAATACTGATGGAAGAGTAACTCTTCCAGTACCTATCTACCCTGCCATTATCATTTGTAGACTGATATGATCACTGCTTTCCTATAAAAACTTTCTCTATCCCTTGCAAGGATTAAGTCAGGGGTGAAAAGGGGGCAAGGAGAGTAAAATGTAATAGTGGCAGTGGCTAAGGAATGAATCCCCCAGGATTCATGAATAAGACATCCAACAGCTATTTTAAATTCTAGCTTTTAGTTTCAAGTGTATCTCTCTAGTCCTCAAGTTATCCCCTGAATTACAAATCTGTCTACTTGAATGTCTAACAGGTGCTTCAAATTTATCACATTTCCACCTGAGCAAATTTATCTCTGAAATTTATTCTTCCATACTCGAAAAGTGAGGTCACTATGCCTCCAGCTGCCTAGATCAGAAACCTAGGAATCATGCCTGATCCCCTCTTTTTTTTCATATATCCTACATCTAATATATCCTACATCAAATATTCCATCAGGTCAAAATCCTCCAATAGCTTCCCATCATACTTAAATTCCAAATCTTCTTATGATCTAAGACCCCTCATAAAACAAGACCCTACTTCTTCAACCCCGTTTTCTCCATTGCTGCCATCTTTGTTGTGCATCAACAGCAATAGCTTGGAGCTGCATGTGCCCATAACAAGGCTTTGTGCTTGCTTCTCTGGGCCTGAAGGTCTTTTCCACAGGATTAAAACATGAGACTGGCACCATGGCTCAATAGGCTAATCCTTCACCTTCAAGCACTAGCATCTCATACAGGTCCCAGTTCATGTCCAGACTTCCACTTCTGATTCAGCTCCTTGCTTGTGGCCTGAGAAGGCAGCATAAGAAGGTCTGAAGCCTTGAGGCCCTACCTCCATGTTGGAAATCTGAAAGAAACTCCTGTCTCCTGGCTTCATATCAGCTCAGCTCCAGTCACTGAGGCCATCTGAGGAGTGAACCAGAAGATAGATCTTTCTCTCCTTCTCTCTTTCTATCTCCATCTTTCAAATAAAAATAAAACGAATCTTCACAAAATAATTAAAACACGGTTCTTAATAAGGTTAATATAAGGTACATTCAGGATAAAAAAATAAATAGCCTGGATCCAGACACAAGCCCAACACTTGAAAACTGTTCAAGAGTGGTCAAAATCTAGTCAGAATTTATGTATACAATGTTAGTAAGTTTTCATTTATAATTACATCAGGAATGCATGTTGGCTTGGCCTAATTCAGTGGGCTTACATAAGCAGAAGCTCATTTCTTACAGGTTCAACTACTGTCTTTAAAAGTAGTTGGTTTATAAGCATGGTCTCTGAATACAGACTCTTAAAATATGGCTACTGATGAATTTTAAGAGCACTGCTTGGAATAGACCAGGCATGTACAGATTAAGGACAAAAAGTTGATGAACGTTACTCCAAATAGTTAAGATGAAACAGACCCCATATGCACATCACCTAAGTCCAACTGATCTGGTAGATGAAACTAACACCTCTGTCCAAAAATTCCTTCAACACGTCTCAGCAGACATTTTTACAAGACTTTTAGGAGCAGCTTGTTCTCAGGCTCTTACAAAGACATTTGTTCACCTCTTTCTTCACTTTTTTGGGAGTACTTCTCAACTAATCACTTACTAAGATTTTTCCTTATCATGGGTCTGAAGTAATTACTATTGTCTGCCATTCATTTCTACTGACATTTGATTATGCATTTATTTATGTGCTTATTCGCTTATGCATTGACCATATATTGTTAACTCCTTAACAGTGATATACTTTTTAAGTATTGAAGCATTTAGTAATTCTCTTTGAATCAATGAACATGGCTGTCAATGTCCAACTATTTTGAATTTTCCATGTTGATTTCACTTTGAATAGGCAGTAATCTAGCTACTTAATAACTTACGTTGAAAGGAAAAGCAATGCAAAACATAATTTCAAATGATTGTGAGTGACTACAAATTAGAAAGAATAATTACAAATCTGTACAAATTATAAAAAATAGAAACTGTACTACTGTGGTTTCTTAATTGATTGGGGAGACTTTGTCATTACACACGTTACTTCTTTTGTTTCTTTTCCTTTTACTCTTCCTCTGTGATGTGCATCTCCAAACTCTATTCATGACACTGCTATGGCCAATCATAATGTAAGCTGATGCACAGTCACTGTCACTTTTAAGGAAAAAGATAATGAAGTACAAAGCAGAGGACTGGTGATTCACCCTATAATTATTCAGTAAGCCAAGCGCAAGAGGAAGTGATACAAGATCTCTGAAAAATGTTTTTCTTCATGTAATTCTACCATTAGCTCCAAAGAATTACAAACTTACGATTCAAGCAGAACAGAAAAAATTATGGGCAAATCAACACTGTGTTTTCTATCTTAGATGACTCACATATTACCTTGAAATTTTCAAAGAACTGAATGGATCCACACACATTTATTTAAATGGGTCAGAAAGCTGAGGTTCACTCCTTTTCCTGAATATCCTGAACCATCTTCTCTCACATCTAATCAATCACAGAGTCTATCAGTTATCTGCTAAATATGTCATCTGTTTATTGTATTAATTAGCCCAAGTCATAACTTTTTCTTTAGATTACAAAATAGAGCCTGGAAAAGTATCACCAAATTCATCTTTTAGATCTATAGAACAGTGATATTCTATATATTATAATAATTATACATATAATCCAGTAATGTTCCTCATTGTTGAAAATCATACAATGATTTCTCTACTTCTAGGAAATTCACATACTCTCAAGTGACCTAAACACCATGTGTTTTGGCCTCTACTAACCTCCCAACTTCAGCTCAAATTTCCCTTGCCCCAGTTCACTCCCCTGAAGCTACCTTGTGCTTCTCTTTATTCCTTGAAAATGCAAAACTCCTTTAGGCCCTGGAGTCTCTTCATTGGCATCTTTCTGATTTCAGGTCGAAATTTACTTCTTGGGAAGTATCTCAGTAGCTTCAGACTAAGAACGGCCCTTCTATTGCAAATCCTCATAGCTCTGTACACTTTTCTATCCCAAACTCTTATCACAGTTACAGATTGAATCTGGTTATTCATTTAATATTCCTCTTCCATATCAAATTGTAAGGACCTGTAAGAAGACAGCTTTGTATTGTTGCTCACTATTATATCTCTACATCCAGCATAACATCTGTATGCAGTAAAAATTCAATAAGTAGTTATTGCATAACAGCACTGAGGAAACAGTCAAATATTGGCATAGGAAATTGTGGCTATATTTAAGAGCATTTCCCAAGTACTGATGATCAGAACAGGGTCCCAGAAAAAAAAAACATGAAGAATCATATCTCATGGAAACACTTAACAACAGAATATATTTGTATCTAGAACTGCACTTCTCAACATTACAGTCACCAGTCACATGTGATTGACTATGGAAGTTTTGAAAGACAGCTAGTCCTTATTGAGATATTCCATGAGCATAACATATAAACAGACTTCAAAGACTTAGCAAAATGTAGTAATAGTTATATTTATTATATGCCAAAATAACATTTGGACACATTAGGTTAACTACAGTATTTGAAGAATTTAATTTCACTTCTTACCTGTTACCTTTTTTAAATGTAGCTACTAGGAAATTTAAAATATTTGTGGCTGATGTTATATTTCTACTAGATCCTACACTTGATCTTAGCCAAAAGACTGAGAAGCAATTCTAAGAGATCCTAATGGTCTATGATATTTCATGACTGCCAGGGCTTGAATGTCTATGTTTCCTTTAAAAGTCATGTTAAATTTTCATTTCCAATGCCACAACTGTAAAAGAAGAGATAGGGCCTTTAGAAGGTAAATAGGCCTGGGGGCCAACATTGTGATGTAGCAAGTAAGCTGCCACCTGTAACACTAGCACCCCATATGGGTACCAGTTAGTCTCAGCTGCTCCTTTAGCTCTTTCTGTTACATGCCTCTGAAAGCAGCCAAGGATGGGACAAGTGCTTGGGTCCCTGAATGCACATGGGAGATTAGGAAGAAGCTCCTAGCATTAGCCTGGCTCAGCTCCAGCCCCAGCCCTTGTAGCTGTATGCACTTCTGTTTCCCAAAATCATCCAGCCTCACTTGTCTGGCCAGTGCTATTTTACAACATATCCAAATATTTGTCCAATATATTGCCCTACTTGGTCAAACATTCTTTACAAACTGAATTTCAAGGTCCTTTCTCATGCTTTTATTTAATCAGTAACCTAACAGCTAACATGAAGTTTGCAAAGTTCAGCTTTCCTACTTTACTGAGTCTTAAATGGTCAGTTTGTTAGTAGAAGGCTTGGGGCAAAGTTTGGTATTATGAGGCATTTTTACTCAAGGTACCTGAAAACCAAACACTGCAAACAGATGTGTCTAAGACAGTAGGCACAAGATTTTATGAATTTTCCTCATATTTCTAGAAGCTTTGAACACAAACACAACTTGAATCTTTTCTTATGTTCCTTTGGTAGTATGCCCATGTCATATTTAAATATTTCCATTTTCTTTAGTGCCTAATATAAATGAGCACATGGGTTTCTCTTCCTAACACTTAACTCAGCACTGCCTCTGGCATCAAGCAAGCATTCAAAAATAATTTCTTGAATGCACTGAATCAGCTAACTTTTTCACACTATGATCACTCCCGGACTCTAACAACTTACTTCAAATTCAGTTTATAAGCTTGTACTTAATGAACTATCCACTGCCCAACTACTCATTTAATGCCATTTTATGAGTATGTGTTTTGAGTGACTAAATCAAAGATAACCTTTAAATTTTTCATAATGTCTAAGGCTTTGTTTTAATATTTCAGTTTCAAGATATGACAACTGACTCACAAACGGCAACTCTTAAACTAAACACTATTCTTCAATATAGGTAAAAGGATCAGAGCAGAGACTATCCTTGGCATACTCCACTTTCAGGGCAACAAGGAAAATCTTATATGTAAAATTATTTCTCATACCTCCAAATTGTAAGTTACAGTCTAGGATAAGCTGTTATCACATGATCAGAATGCCAAATGCTTCTTTTGGAACATAAACACTATAACATGCACATAAAAGTAATTTTCAAGAGGCCATCAGAAGTGTGTGATGAAAAATTTATCTTAGCCACTTCAATTTGAGTAGAGCAACAAAGTAGGTGCATGGAACTGACAGACTAATATGTTCAACCTTCATGTTTGACCAACTGAAACCAAGTCCTTGCTTCTGCATAAAGACATTGTGAGAAGCCACAGCGGGCTTGTTACAGCCAGAAATCAATGTTAGGAGACAGATATCCTTGTTTCCTTGCAGGCCAAGAGAGTTGTTTTTGTGGGGTTTTTTTTGGTAAGGGAATTGTGAGGTGGGTGGGGGTGTTATATCTGTCTCTCATAAAAACCATCAAGCAGCCAAGCCAGGTTAAAAAAAAATGAATCTAATGGGCACAGTTTTAGAAATTTGTGCTTAATCACAGGGCAGTCCAGGCCTATTCTTGCTCTGAATACAACATCTGAATGAAATGAGATCATTAATCAGTTAGGTACAAGCAAGATGGAAACTCTCCTTTGTGGATTTCAACTTGATGATTCTCATAAGGAACCATAATATCAAGACAGAATGGATTTCACATCACAGCAGGTTTTTCTTCCACACTGGTACCCAAGCAGCAATACTATGTGAGATGGTTCTTTATCATTAAAGGTATGTTTGTGTGTGAGTCTCATGTGAACTCCCCCAAGTTTTATAACAACATTTATAGTTATAAGTAATTGACACCCATGACATCACTTGTTTCTTCGCTCCTTAGGGGCACAGACTTCAGGGGAAAAAAATGTATGGAAAAGTAGCAATACCATTTCAGTAACTGATGGTTAGTCATACAAATTGTAGCAATCACAGTGTCTACCCATACGACTTTTCCATGAACAAATGGATATCTGACTCATGGGGCTTCAATAAGAAGCACAAACATGACCTGTACTGTTACATTTTCTTGTTAACAGCCTCAACTTGCCATTTATCAAATAATCACTGTTGTAAGATACGCCATTCAAACACAAAATCCTGTCTAGCCAAATATGTGGCTGAGATGCTATGAGAGAAGAGAATGAGAGACACAGACAGGGAAAGGACAGGAACGAGACCTAAAATTTCATAAAGCAGTATTACATGGGAAAATTTACAAGGGGAATTACAAATTAAACTATTTTGAATTAATTAGAGTATTTTGGATTATCAAAGAATACAACTACCATTTAAATAATGCTTGTAGTGGGAATGTATCTGAAATGACTTTATGAAATAAAATATATCTTAATGGTAAAAACAAAATCAACTTTAATTATAAAATAAAACTGGCTTTAATTTTTTTTAAAGATTTATTTTTATTATTTTTCATTGGAAAGGCGGATATACATAGAGGAGAGACAGAGAGGAAGATCTTCCGTCCGATGATTCACTCCCCAAGTGAGCGCAACGGGCCGATACTATGCCGATCCGAAGCCAGGAGCCTCTTCCGGGTCTCCCACGCGGGTGCAGGTTCCCAAAGCTTTGGGCCGGCCTCGACTGCCTTCCTGGGCCACGGGCAGGGAGCTGGAAGGGAAGCGGGGCTGCCGGGATTAGAACCGGCGCCCATATGGGATCCCGGGCGCGGCGCGCAAGGCGAGGACCTTTAACCACTTGCGCCACCGCGCCGGGCCCTGGCTTTAATTTTAAAATAAAATTTTTACATTTGCCTAGAAAAAGATTAGGATGAAAAGCTGTGGAAATGATGGTTGTAGCTAATTTTCAGAAATCCAAGGATCTTATTCATTCATGCATTTAGTAACCACATATGCAGAAGATTAAGTGCTTTAACAGGATAAGAGGCAGCATGGGAACACAAGGAAGGCAAGTCAGCTTCTTTTTCTTCCATCCAAGCACTAACCAGGCTTTGTGAATCCAGGCTAGAATTTCGTGTTTGACTCCACGTATAAATGGAGAAACTGAAAGGAGTAATTTTTCCCATTTGCATTTGTCCCTAGGTGTCATGTGGAGAACAGGTTAATAAAAGATTACTTTAGAAGAAAGGAAGGAAATCACAAAGCTGTTGTCACAACCCTGGCAAGAGATCAAGGATTTCCAAGAAGATGAGCACAAATAAGAGAGCTTCTGTGGTCCTGGAATATAATCATTCATTTTCCATGAAACTTCTTAGTTGAGAATAAAAGGGACAAGGAAGACCACCTTCTCACCACTCGCCGGTTTGAGCACCCAGGAAATGGTGGTACTTTTCATCCAAAAAAGGATCAAAAATGTCTAACCTGAAATGGAGGATCAGTCTGAGACACTCAGGAATACTAAAATTCTGGGATGCAAGAGGCACAGAGTTGCATGTAGCTGAGTGGTATCTAGGATAGAAACATAGATTTCTAAGCCAGCAGAGATCTTTAAGAGAGCAAAGTCCTCTCTAGAACTGTTATGTAAGAGTATACTTAGGGCAGAACCCTGAGCAATAGTTAAAAGGAGAGGAATAGCTAGAATGATTTGAAAACAAAATATGACAATGAAGGGGATAGTGTTGAGACATAACGGGTTGTCATTGCATCACCTATATCATCAGTATCCCATATAGGTTCAGTTCCTGACCTGGCTGCTTCACTTCTAATTCAGCATCCTGCTAACGTGCCAGACAAAGCAGTGAAAAATGACCCAATTGCTTGGTGCCTGCCCCACTGTGGGAGACGTGGAAGAAGCTCATGGCTTCTGGCTTTGGCCTGGCCCAGCCAGAGCCACTGTGACCATCTGGAGAGTGAACCAGTGGATTAAAGACTTCTGTCTTTCTTTGCAATTCAGCCTTTTGAACAAAACTTAAAAAAAAAAAAAACACTCATTATTCCACCCAACTTCCTCCATACCTTGACTCTCTCCACCCTAATCAGAGACCCACATTGGTGTGCATCCTTCTCAATTATGTAAACAACGTTAAAATAAACTAAAATGGGGCCCGGCGGCATGGCCTAGTGGTTAAAGTCCTTGCCTTGAGCACGCCAGAATCCCATATGGGCACTCATTCTGATCCCGCAGCTCCACTTCCCATCCGGCTCCCTGTCTGTGGCCTGGGAAAGCAGTTGAGGACAGCCCAACACCTTAGGAACCTGCACCTTCATTTGGGAAAGGAACAAGATGGAACAGGGTTCTCTATCTCTCCCCTCTCTCTAACTCTTTCAAAATGAATAAGTCCATCCTTAGAAAATAAACAAAGAAAAAGTGTTTAATAAAAAAAAAATACAGATTTCACACATTTTGCACCAAAACAAACATTTTCATTTCCCCCTAATTTTATGTATCTCCATGATTGTTAAGTTGCAAACTAATAATTAACACTCTTACCTAAATCATCTCAGATAAGATAGATTTGAAAAGTGTGAAAATGATCCTTTGTAAAATGAGATCCACTGATATATGATGCTAAATGTACTAATTAGAATAGTTTATAGTGACAATGAAAGGAAACTGAAATTTTAGGAAAACCGGGGATAAGAAAAGGTGGGGCAGGAGGAAGTTGCATGGTACTGACGGGTGAATTCTTACATAATGGCTTCAGCCAGTTTCTGGAAACCAACCTATGCCTTCTCACCATGTGGCACAGTCACCGCTGTAAACAGAAAGCCATGCAGTAGCGAGATCAGCAAAAGCACACGCCGCAAAAGCCACCCATTACAACTCAGGGAAACAGCTTTTCACCAGTACACACCACAAAACTCCAAAAAGAAAAGAAAAAAACCCTCTAACTCTTCAGAAGGTTCTAACTTGATGGATCAATCTGACAAATACATTGGAGTGAAAACTTAATGATGACATAAAAGAGAGATGATAAGACAGATGACAGATTACAAAACATGGAGAGAAGGAGGCAGAAAATAAATGTATTTTAGGGACAGAAATCCAAACTTTAATTAATAATATCCACTATGTTAAAAAAATTTTTCTCAGGCTATACTTGAATGTTTAAATAAATAGAAAACTCAGTGTAATAAAACAACAGAACATTTTTTCCAGTTCTTGGATTCAGGGATGCTTAGACTGCTTTACATGTAATGTTTGTTCCACTTCCAGAGAATTAAATTGGAGCCAGTGCCATGAACACATAAACTAGTCTATTTCAGAAAAAAAAAATAATAAAACAAAACCACAAAAACTGACCAGGCCAAAACACGTGCTACTAGAATATTTTATGTAGTATAAAACAGCTACAGTTAAAACTTAGACACACTTGGACTGTCTCAGAAGACACTAAAAATTTTTAAGTAGAAAAACAGGGGCCCCCACCACAACATAGTTAAGTTGCCACCTGTAGTTCTGGCATCCCAAACCGGCACAGGTTCAAGTTCCAGATGTTCCACTTCTGATCCCATGCCCTGTTAATGCACTTTGGAAAGCAGTGGAATTTGGCCCAAGTGCTTGGGCCCCTGCATGCATGGTGGATACCAGGAAGTCCTGGTTTTGGACTGACCCAGCACCAGCCATTGTGGCCATTTGAGGAGTTAACCAGCAGATGTAAGACTTTACTCTGTTTCTTTCTCTGCTTGTTATTCTGCATTTCACATATTACAATAAATCTTTTAGTAAAAATCAAAGAAAAATTACAAACTGGACAGTAAAGATGAAGAATTTGAAAAGATGTATTACATTTACATATGCATAAATAAATGATTAATGATAGCTACTTTAATAGTTATCAGTGTACTTTCCCTAGTAACTGTGTTAAAATCAAATAAACAGTGCCTGCTCACACAGCTCAAAATGTAAGCCAAATATTCTATGCATATTGGACAATATAATTTACTGGGATGGGGCTCTGTAAAACCCATATTTTGAAACTGTTATGGTTGAATCAATAAACATATACAGATAATTTTATCCAAGGTTGAAATAATAATAACCAAGATTTTTAAAAAGAGTTTATATTGAAATATGTATACAGATATGTATGCATACACCAAACAAAACAGCAACAAGTTGTCATCTATCAAATATAATAAAATAGCAGGTTTTAAACAATATGGGCACATTCACCTAAGGAAAAATTATTTTTGTCTTTAACATCACTATCCAAATATTACCATTTTTTATCCATTGGAAATATGTGACCATTTTCATCTTCTCTGAATTACTTCTCTCATCCTCTCATCTATCCCAACTGCAAGAAAAGTAATCTTCAGAGCTGGCACAATGAAGTAGCAGGCTAATCCTCCACCTGTTATGCCTGTATCCCATACGACAACCAGTTCATGTTCTGGCTGATCCAGCTGTGATCTAGCTCCCTGCTATTAGCCTGGGAAACAGCAGAGCATGGTCCAAGTCCTTGGGCCCATTCACCCCTGTGGGATTACCTTAAACATATCTTGACTTTCTTGAAGTCGTCTCACAGAGATGGGGTCCTGAGCTATGGGGGAATCTGAGGCAATTCTAAACTATCTCAGTGATGCCTCCATCTTAGCAAAGATGTCACCAAACCTTAGCTATTTTGTCACATTCACATGCCGTATAAGTGGTTTCTTCCAAACCTAACTGGATGAAGCAAACAGAGCATTATTTGCTTTCATAACTGGAAATCCAGAAGTACATCTCACTTTAGCTACACTGGACCCAAAGTCTCAAGCAAAGCTATCTGCAGCTAGCTCCTGTCTCTCCATCCTGACATATGCACCAACACTAGGCAGGCACTCCCACAATGCTCTCCAGAAGGCTCCCCTGAGGATCCAGGCTATATCTTTCCTCAGAGCTCTTGACCCAACATTTCCATTCTAACAATAATGAATTGTGTCTTATGGGTTCCAATCTGATCGCACAGCTTTCTATGAACAAATCATTTTTAACTAGGAAGTGTGAATTGATGATATTCCCAGACTTGGGTTTATGCTCAACTACTGAGCTTAACATTGAAACACAATTTTCATTGACAAGGAAAATGGGAACATAACGACCATGAGAAGAGATAATAGGTAGCAAAGAAAAAATACTTAGTACAGCAACAACCTGCATCAATAATCACATCAGGTCCTGTTAGTTAGGAATTGGTTGACTTGTGAAAACTTAAAAAAAGATAACCAGCCCTATGATGGTAACACAATCTTATTATTAAGGAAGAGGGGAGCATTTCTTAGCACTTCCTTAAAAACATCTTTAAGGAAGAAAAAGGAATCTGGATATGTTTGTAATGTTTTCACCAGATACATTAACATGTGAAGTAACAGCTGGTCTAGCATAGTTAATACCAGAAACACGAACTCAAAAAAGGCACCCCCAAGAGTTAAAGCTGTGATCTCACAAAGACTTGGCTGTTCACTGAAAAGCTCTGAAATGCTTTCAGATCATAAAAAGAAAGAGAACACATACAGAAGTAAAGACTCAAGAAAAGTATCACAATGCAGTGCTTTCGGTAACATTAACCAGCTTGCTAAGGCTGGAGCCTAAGCAAGGGAATGGAGTCCTGATGAGCTTCAGTAGCTACTCCAAAGGACTCATCCAGAGAACTAACAACTGTTCAAAAAGGCAAACACTCAGCATGAGCTTTCTTCAAAGAATAAATAGAAAACAATCGGGCCAAAGGCTAAATGTACAGGTGTGGGAAATGCTAGCTTTTTCTGCACATCTATTCAGAAAACCTTACACAGGTTTTCACCAACCTATGTTGAATATGCAGGATTATAAATCAGTGAGAATCACAGAATGGTAACATACAATAGCAATGGGTAAAATTTCCTTCACTGTGTATGGAACATCCTCTGAAATCTCTTTCCTGTTAAACCTGCAGTGGCATTATTCCTTTATTTATGTATTGAATGAAAAGAAAAAGATGTATGTGTGAATGAATGAAATAAACTAACTAGTAACTAAATATTAGATGTTTTCCCATATGGTCAATTTGTTACCACAGACTTGTATGTGTGCACAACAGCTTGCTCTTGCAAAAACATAGTTGTGCTTGTAAGCAACATGAGTCTGTGTTGTCATGCTAATTTTTTAGTATGGTCATGAGACCTATACCAGAGTCAGCTTATTCTATACAGGCCCTTTGGGCAAATCTGAAAAGGTGTTTCTTTAAGGATGGACTCAACCCCCAGGACATTTGAAAAAGATGGAGCCTCTATAAAAACAGTGTCCAATATAGTGTAAAAAATAGAGAGATTATAAAGAGGCTGGATTTCTACCCCAGAACTACAACCTTGCTTCATCTTACAAGAAGATAGAACAAAAACAAAAATAGGAGGAAAAATCAGAACTTTCTTACTACTTTGCTCTGTAGAGTCACTTCCCTTGGGCCACATTCCATTAATAAAAGATAAAATCAATAATTGTAAAAAAAAACCCACTTTGCAATAGAATGCATTTAAATATTTAAAATGTGAATTTCCATCGAATTGTTTGCAACCCATTCTTACCAGTACTTTTCCAAAAGTCCACATGAAACAGAATTATTCAGAGACATACAGAGACAATTTATATATGGCTGAAAAAATGTTCCAATCTAATCCTAAGAAAATTTTTCAAATTACGATCTTATGTTATCTGAAAACTATATTTTTACTTCTTCTTTTCATCAATGATGGTTATTTTTATTTCCTTCCCTATAATTTCCCAATGGCTGTCGTGAGTAACTGAAATCTCTCATTCTGATTCTCAGAGATGGGATACACTCAGAGCAAGGAGAATAAATAGTATAAGAGAATGGTAATACAATCTATTTCATCCTGAAGCAATACTGAAATTAATTCAATTTGCACAAAAGGATTCTGATTTGTGGCCAAAGTACTACAAAGGTCTCTCTGCTTACTTTTTATTAGAAAAAAATATCCATACCATATTATTTTCTGACTAGTTTTCAGCCAGGAAACAAGCTGGCTCTACCTAGCTATTAGACTGTGCAAGCTGAGGCTTGTTCTGTGTGCTGAAATGGGATGAAGTGGACTATGAACCAGCAGATTCCATTATGCATCTCAGGTTTTCAATGTTTGTTCTTATTCTTGGCAAATCCCCAGTCTCTCAGTTTCTTTAGCTGTAAGATGGGGTTATATTAACATGTAATTAAATAATAACACTATCCACCGTGTGTGAACTGGTTCCTATGCACCCAGCTCTGAATTAATACTTGCAATCACATTACTTTACCTAATTCCAAGGAGTATGGTGAAAGCAGGCTGACTGTATAGAAGAGAAGCTGAATCTTGGGACAGAGACAGCATTTAGCACAGTGGTTAAACTGCTGCTTAGGATGCCCAAGTCCACATTAAAGGGCCTGGGTTTAAGCCTCGGTTCAAGGCTTCACTCCAGTTCCTGATAATGAGTACCTGGGGAGGCAGTAGGTGATGGCTCAGACTTAAACGAGTTTGGTTCCTGGCTTTGATTAGACCAGTCCTGGCTAGCTCTTACAGTGTGACAGGCATTTGAGGAAATAAAGGGTCCCCGTCTCTCTCTTTCTCTTTTACGCTCTTTGCCTTCCCACCCACCATGTGTGTATTCTAATTTTAAATTACATTAAAATAACAGAGAAAAAATAAAAAGTAAGCAACAACCAAAAACCTTACCAGGTTCCTAGAGTGCTAGTCATCAGAGCCAGGATTGGATCAGAGGTCTCCAACCTCAGTCTTGGATTATTCCTTGAATATTTACAGATTTACTGAAAAACCAAGTTCTGGCATGAATCAGACTATAGAACTACCTGCAGGTTTTCTTTTTGCACATACTTGTGTTAAGAAAAGTTCACTGAGTTTTTCAAACTAAATATTAGAAAGAATTACGACTACTCTCATAATGAGCTTGCCAAGAGTGGCTCTTTGTAGACTTGGGGAATGTAAATTATTACTGCCAAAGTCAGTGCTGTGTCATTTGCCAATATCCACATCTCTCAAAGTATACATTCAAATTTCATTTTACACAGCTCATATATTTCTTTAAAAATTGATTTGAATCAAAGGAAATGTCACAGGCTATAAAACCGACTCCATAAGAATTCTGGAGACATTCTGATAAATGGTAACATCATGAAACAATCGGGTAGTTTCCAAAGTGGTTGCTCTAGCTAGGAGATGGTCATTAAGTGAGTGTAAGCACATTTGCTTTTTAAAAACCTATTTCATGACTTCAAAGACACATAAATAGACACTGAATACTTACTATTTATTCATTCATTCTACAGAATGTGTAAAGTGCTTATTGTTCCAGGCGGTGGAGATACAATAGCCATCAAGATGGAAATGGTTGCTGTCCTCAAGGAACATACGTAGATTTTAAAACGAACAACAACAATACACCAAACAAGTACACAGGCTTTTCTGATATTTGAATGATGAGAAAAACCATACTTCCAAAGGCCCTGAAATGGGAAAGTCTGATAAGTTCCAGAAACTGTTGGCATGTAAGAAACTAGGAGTCAAAATCCATAGTGGGGAGTGAGTGTTTAGCCTCCAGTTAAGATGCCAGGAACCCACATCAGAGTTCCTAGGTTTGCTTGTTGTCGCTGGCTCCCTGCCCCGGCTTCCCACTAATACAGACCCTGGAAGTAAGAGTGCTCCTGCTACCTGCACAGGAGACCCACACTCAATTCCTGGCGCCCACTTCAGCTTCAGCCCCAGCCCTGGTCATTACAGGATTGAGCAAGAATGAACTAATTGGCTGAGTCAGTCGCTCCCGCTCTCACTATCGTGTATGCATGTGTTTTTATTTCTTCACTTCCCTCTCAAATAGATTTTTTAAATCTACAGTTAACATCACACTTAATGGAGAAAAATGAAAAATATTCTCCTTAAAATTAGGACCATGGCAAGGTCATGGTCCTAATTCACTCAACATATGTTTTTAGACAAGAAAATCATTGAAAGATGCTCAGATTGAAAAGGAAAAACAAAAATCATGGTTGCAGCTGACATGATCTTACGCACAGAATATTCTAAGCTAGTCATAAAAAAGGAAGAGCTAATAAACTGAGTACAAGATATATCTGCAGGACATAAAATTAATACACAGAGACAGATTGTATTTCTAATACATTTGAATAAACAATCAAAATGAAATTAAGAAACCACTCAAAATAGCATTAAAAGGAATAAAAAAGTTTATAAGTAAGCTTAGTAAGTATAAAGAATGAAAAAAATAAAACACTCAAATACATTTAAAAGTAACAAACAAGTGAAATGGTATTCTATGTTTGGAGACTTAATACTTCCGGGTTTCCCATGTGGGTGCAGGGTCCCAAGGCTTTGGGGAAAAAAAAGAAAAAAAAAAGACTTAATACTGGGCCCAACTCGCTAGCCTAGTGGCTGAAGTCCTTGCCTTAAATGCTCCAGGATCCCATATGAGCATGGATCTCGCTTCTCACCCAGCTCCATGTTTATGTGCCCGGGAAAGAAGTCGAGGATGGCCCAAAACCTTGGGACCCTGCACCTTCATGGGAGACCAGGAAGAAGCTCCTGGCTCCTGGCTTCGGATTGGCTCAGCTCCAGCCATTGCGGCCACTTGAGAAGTGAGTCATTGGACAAAAGATTTTCCTTTCTGTCTCTTCTCTCTGTATATCTGACTTTCTAACAAAAAACAAATCTTTAAAAAAAGACTTAGTATTGTTAAAACAGCAACACACTGACTTCATCACCAGATTCAATGAAATCCATAGTAAGATCTTCACCACTTAGACTTTTTCTGCAGGAATTTACAAGCTAATCTTACACTTCACCTATAAATTCAAAGGCATCAGAACCTCCAGAACAATCCTTAAAAAGAGAGACAAAAATAGGAAGAGTTACATTGATGGAATTCAAAACTTACTATGAAGCCATAATGATCAAAAAAGATAGTTTTATGTGAGGGGTCTTCAAAGGCCTAACGGAGAAACCTGAAAGAATTAATGAAGAAACTATTCAAAGACTTCAGACCCTTCTGAACCAAAATAAACTTATATTTTAATTCCATTTTTCCATGAAATCAACTCCAATGTCTGATCAAGCAATTTTCCACACGGGTGTTAAGACCATTGATTGGACAAAAAATATTCTTTTAAATAAAAGGAACAACTGGATATCTACATGAGAAGAGTACTACAGATTAAAAATTCAGAACAGATCAGAGACATAAATGCAAAAGGTAAAAAACTTAAATGTTCACAATCTAGTTTCAGGCAGTGATTTCCCTGATATGACAGCAAAAAAAAAAAAAATTTAAAAAAGAAGAAGAAGATGACAAATGGGTTTTTATCAAAATTATAAACTTTGCTCTTCAACAGATACTATCAAGAAGGGAAAATAACACTCAGAAGGGGAACAAAATCACAAGTCATTTATATGATGAGGAACTTTTTATCAGGAACTTATAAAGAACTCTTACAACTCATTAATAACAAGATAAATATTCTAAAACTTAGTCGAGCAAAGGATTTGAATCAACCTTTCTCCTAAGAATATACATGAATACAACTGGCCACACATCCATGAAAAGATGATCAACATCCTTAGGCACCAGGGAAATGCAAACAGAACTCATTAAGACAGCTGAAACAAGAATGAGACACTTGCACCTTCTTTGGCTCTGTTCCCCTGCGCATTAGCAGGGAGCTGGAGGCTGGGATCAGAGCAATGAGAACAACTGCTGATAAGGATACAGAGAAATTGGAATCTACATTGCTGATGGCAATGTACAACAGGGCAGCCGTTTTGGAAAACAGTTTGACAGCTCCTCTTAAGATTAAATGTAGAGTTACTGTGTCACTCCTGCCTGTATACTAAAGAAAAAATGATAATATATAGCCATATGGCAGCAACATTCATAACAAAGTAGGAAAAAAACCTTCAAGAATCTATCAGTCGGTGAAAGGATAAATAATATGTGGCTTATACATTTGATGGGCTACTATTCAACAACAGAAACAAATGGAAGCTTTATCCCATACTACAACATGATGAATGGTCAAAACACGAAGTCAGTGAAAGAAGCCAGCCACAAACTGACATGTTATAAAATGCTATTTAAAGATGCAGAATAGGCAAAACTGTGCAAACAGAAAATTTATGAACTGATTTCTGGGGAATACAAATGTTGGGAAATTGAGGATGACCTAACAGGTGCAGGCATTCTTTTTGACATAATGGAGATGTTCTAAAATTGTGATGATGGTTACACATCACTATGAATACATTATACTAAAAACCACTGAAAGAATTTCCATTAGTAGACAGCATGGTATGTGAATGACAACTCAGTATTGCTGAAAGAAAAAAATACAAATAGAAAACACACACACACATACACACACACCCTGGAAGTGTAGATGAAGGTGGAGCTGTCAGCATTTGTGAGAGCTTAGTAGGCTGTTGGGATCCTGCGTTAGAACTGGGATTTTATCTTCAGGACAGAGAGAAGCCACACAAGGACTTTGAAGGAAATTATTAAAATTTCTGAAATTCCTTGTAGCTGCTTTTTAGAGAATGGCTCAGAGGAAAGCAAGAATGAAAGCAGGATGAGTGATCAAAAGCTATTAATAGTAGACCAGGTTGGAAAGGAGAGTCAACTGAGTTAGCAGATTTTTCCAAGAGATATGTAGAGCAATGGGTAGATTTGTGGTATGTTTTTGCAACAGAACATTTAGCTTTATGTTATTCAATGGTCATATTATAAATATGCATGAATATGTTAATACTCCAATTTAAATAAAATACAAATGTCTTGCTGAAAATGTTTTAAAATACAGTATTATTTAATGAGGAGTCTGTAGCACATTAGGTAACTTAATATTTCAAATTGACAGTATCAATCTATTTAGCTCCATTTTTTAAAAAAAGATTCATTTATTTATTTAAAAGTTAGAGTTACAAGGTGAAAGATTTTTCATCTTCTGGTTCACTCCCCGAATGACCTCAACAGCCCAGGCTCGCCCATGCTGAAATCAGGATCCAGAAGCTAAATCTAAGTCTTCCAACTGGATGCAGGGTCTGAAGAATGTGGGCCATCTTTTGCTGCTTTTTCAGGAAGACTAGCAAGCAGGGAGTAGGATTCGAAGTGGAACAGCCAGGATGTGAACCAGCACCCATATCAGATGCCGGCATTGCAGGGGACAGCTTAACCTTCTACACAGCATGTACCTCTTCTATTCTTTTAATATTGGTAATTTCCTAAGGTATAATTATGTGATTTATCGATTTTGAAACTTTTGATAGGGGATTAAGATTGCACAAAGTTTTTAAAAAGTTTCAATTAAACTATGATCTTCATTTGTTAAGCTCCAACACTCCATCAGAAATGCTCACAAAATTTCTAGAAGAATGGGGTACTAATAATTATTCAGTCCATGTAGCAATATTTTTATAATTTGTTTACAAATCCCTGACAAGCAGTTAGCCAAATGTAGATATGCAATCAATTTTGAGTTTTTGTTAATGAGACATTATAATTTTGACATCACAAAAGTTTTGCTGGGGCCTGGCACGGTGGCCTAGTGGCTAAACTCCTTGCCTTTAGCCACTAGGATCCCATATGGGTACTGATTCTAATCCCAGTAGCTCAACTTCCCACCCAGCTCCCTGGCTTGTGGTCTGGGAAAGCAGCTGAGGACAGCCCAACGCCTTGGGACCCTGCACCTGTGTGGGAAACCTGGAGGAAGTTCCTGGCTCCTGGCTTCAGATCGGCTTTAGCACCGGCCCATTGCAGTCACTTGGGGAGTGAATCATTGGACGGAAGATCTTTCTCTCTGTCTCTCCTCCTCTCTGTATGTCAGATTTTGCAATAAAAATAAATAAATCTTTTTTTAAAAAAGATTTGCTTCTCACACCAATCCTTTAGTGACTGCTTTAAAACATTTTGAAACTCTATGCATGGAAAACTACAGGAATACTTTAAGGAAATTATAGTGACTTTCATGGATTTGCCCATCAAATGATTGTATCTTTGTATACAAAGCAAAAACGTATCAAAATGAATTCAGGAATCAGAATTTCTTCTCTATTTGATAAGCTAGTCATGCATGGAAAGTGTATATGTGGCTGCTAGGAAAAAAAAAAAAAACACTACTGAATTTAAAATAAAATGAATAAACGTGATAGTCAGCAACCACTTGCGAAACCACAGATTTATCTGACAATGTTGAGAAATGAGTTCTACTGTACAGGTGGATTTTACAAACAACTTCGTTAGAATCCCTTAATGGAGTGAGCCTTTTTATCTTTAACCATCCCTCACTGAACCCTGTTTTAATCTGTCTAAGGTGCTGCTATGATAGCAAAAGGATGAATATAATTTAGAAGTTGCTGATGGATCATTATAGAATACTTAGTGATACTAGTCAAGTGAATAAACACCAATTTCCCCACCTACTGTAGGGAATGGTTGATGGATTTGACTTTATTGCTACCTTCTAGATCTGCTCTCTCTTCTTTTTAAAGGCTTAAGGCAAAACGTTTCAGATTCTGATTATTTCTAAAGTCTCTTTTTTTTCCTGGTGATACTCTCAAGTTCAGCATAAAAACATTCTCTCTATAGAAATGGCATCCATTTGTATCAGCCATTCTCTTTTGTACACATATTAGGGCTGCCAGTAAATCAACTTTGGCCATTAAATAAACATTGGAAATTTCAGAATTGCTAGGCAAAGTAGTGACTAGAACTAGAACTAACCTTAACCTTAGATTTCAGGGTAAAGGGCTAGAACCGCTCCCCCACAGAGCTTAATAGACTAAGAAATAATAACAACATAAACTACCACGGCTGCTTCTATAATACCAACAGCATTCAGTTGCAGAAACGGGACAATACCAACACTAGAATTTCCAAAAGCCAAACACTACGGGCCACTACCCTTGAACGCTAGCAGGATCTCACGCTTCATCACACTGTAACCTGTAAATATCTACAATCATCGTTAGAAAGTTCTAAAATGACTTCTCTCCATGTTTCTCTCCACCTGAAATTCCCTCAGGGAACAGAAAGTCTTTGTTTCTCATTTCCCCTCTCATTTATTATTGTAGTAGGCATTAATTAAAAGTTTTACATAGCAGTTAGCCAAAAAGATGGCTTATTCTCTACATTACAAAATCTTAGATTGATCCTGTTTTTAATGCTCTCTATCAAAATCAGAGTAGTACTATGAAAACTGAAGTGTAAGACAAAAACCACATGTGCAGGGGAAACTCAGGTTTTATACGATAGTAAACAGAGCTCTGGTTATCTACTCTCACTTTTAATTTGGGTCTAATTTTAATGAAATCGACAGATATTCCAATATTTGTATACTTCTTCACCAGAGCAAGGTCATTTTCTATTTTGAAACCACAATGGCAACTAACAATATCTGACTCATTCAACAGTATGTATGGGACACTGATATTGAGCTGAATCCTAACCTAGGAAGAGATTATATATACTTTCCTTTTCTTTTTTAAAAGATTGATTGATTGATCTGAAATGCATGATGACTAAGAGAGAGAGAGGGACAGACAGAAAAAGAGAGAGATCTTCCATCCATGGGTTCAATTGTCAAATGCCTGCAACAGCTCAGACTGGGCCAGAACGAAGGAGCCAGGAACAAAGGAGCCAGGAACTTCATCCTCGTCTCCTTCATGACTGGCAAAGATCCAAGTACCTGGGTCACCTTTTGTTGCCTTTCTAAACACATTATCGGGAAATTGGATCAGAAAGCAAAGCAACCAGGATGGAAACTGGCCCTCTAATATGGGGTGCCAATGTCATAAACCAACCCTCTAAGTATTTTCTCAATGTCTAATACACATTCAAGCACAAAGTGTAGCATTCAAACAATGATGGGCTTTCCTAAGAACTGAAGATTTGAACTGAACTTGACAACAAGCAACTCAGCCTTAAATTAAGGTACATCTGAACTGCATGTGTTAGTTGTGGCTATAAATTAACTGTCTAATGGAATAGGAAAAAAAACTATATTGCGGATTACTATAAAATCCTCTTTAAACTAACAAGATAATCATTATAAGCATTCTACATACAATATGCATGAGTAGTTACACTCAAATTGGAAGAGGGTGGTGAGTAACTACATTTTATGCTTGGATAATGCTAAACTCAGTTATCTTTCCTGGCTAAAATTGAATGTACAAGTATTGATCGAGACTCAATTCCTTTTTACCTTGAATTGCACCTGCCCCTTTAAAAGTTATGTTTAAAAAGATGGCTGATAGAATTGTGAACTTAACCTAGTTAAAACAGAACAGGGCCTGGCATGGTAGCCTAGTGGCTAAAGTCTTCGTCTTGTGTGCACCAGGATCCCGTATCGGTGCCAGTTCATGTCCCGACAACTCCCTGCTCGTGGCCTGGAAAGGCAGCCAAGGATGGCCCAAAGCCTTGGGACCCTGCTCCCACGTGGGAGACCCAGAGGAGGCTCCAGGTTCCTTCTCCTGAGTTTGGTTATGCTCTCCTCCAGCCATTGTGGCCACTTGGGGAGTGAGCCAGCAGATACACGATCTTTCTCTCTGTAAATCTGCCTTTTCAACAAAATTCTGTAGCATGGATAAACCTTTCAAGCATTACACTAAGTGAAAAAAGTTCAAATTATATGATGATTAACACATACTGATTTTAACATGGTATGTCCAGAAAAAGGAAAGCTGTAGATAAAATATTGGTTAGTGGTTGTCAAGGTGTAAGGTGTAGGAACCTAGATTTACTGCAAATGGGCATCGGTAATCTTTAGGAAGAAATGAAACCATTCTAGAACTAAGTTAAGATTTGCTTACTCAGCTAAGTTTATCCAGAAAAACAGCCAAAATTCTTTTGCATTGCACCCTTGAAAGGGTCAGTTTCTTGATATATCTTACATATATTCATTAAACTGATTTTTAGCAATTACACATGATGTTATGTGAAAAAAAATAGCAAGAGGAGGACGGGATAACCAACAATGACTGCCTACTCATATGAATTGTAATCATGAAGTGACCAGAGCTATAAAATAGAATTTTCCTTCTGGTGTTTTTTTTTCCCCTTCTGTGTTTTCCAGGTTCCATGGTGACCTGAGAGCCTCTCATTTGGGGAACGTCAATGTGGGCAGAAATGAATGCTATCTGAAGATACCAAGAAGTGAAAGTAGGGGCCCGGCGTGGTGGCACAAGTGGTTAAGGTCCTCACCTTGCACGCCCGGGATCCCATATGGGCGCCGGTTCTATCCCAGCGGCCCCGCTTCCCTTCCAGCTCCCTGCCTGTGGCCCAGGAAAGCAGTCGAGGACAGCCCAAAGCTTTGGGAACCTGCACCCATGTGGGAGACCCGGAAGAGGCTCCTGGCTTCGGATCGGCATAGCATCGGCCGTTGCGCTCACTTGGGGAGTGAATCATCGGACGGAAGATCTTCCTCTCTGTCTCTCCTCTCTGTATATCCTCCTTTCCAATAAAAAAAATAATAAAAATAAATCTTTAAAAAATAAATAAATAAAAACAAAGAAGTGAAAGTAATAGCACAAGTGCTACAAAGGCATCTCTTTGTTCGCTACAGGTTTTCACTGACCTTGGCCAGTGACTTTATACTCGAGTACTTACTTCCATGTGGTGATTATTGACTGTACATTTTTTTTTCTAAGATCACTCTCCAGGATGCAGATAGCATTTCTGAGACTGACCTGTAGGTGAGCTTGTACCTGGTTTGTTTTAGAGAAGAAAGGAACCACTGATTTTGGAGTGAAATTGATAGAGTGTCATGTAGTTTGTAGATCATAGCAAAAAGTGTGACTTTTAGTCTAATTGCAATGGAAAGACTTTGTAAGCAAGAGGATATAGCATAATCCGATTGATATTTGAGAGAGATCAGTTTGGTGGTTAAAAGGAAAATGGAATTGGGCAGGGAGTGAAGTGTAAGCTTAAAACAGAACAATTGGTAGGCTTCCGCGACAGGAAGAGGAACAGGAGTAACTTGGAGCATGGTGGTGGTAATAATACAGATGGAAGAAAATGAATGCATTTCATATTTTTCAATAGTTAAAGATGTGGGGGAAGTAGATCAAAGAGGAATCTTAGGCATTCCATATCAAGAACTAAAAAGATGGTGAAGAAGGTGTTATCATTACTGAGATTGGGGCAAACTGCAGGAGAAAAACATTTGGGAAGAAAACTCATAAGTTGTTCTGCTTTATTTTCCCCTTGAAGATTTATTTATTTTTGTTGATCTGAGGTAGTGATGAAGGAACAGGTTTCACGTTCCTATCTTCTCATCCCTCTAAATGTTGGTTTTATCATCAGAATACTAGAAAGGTTGTTTTTATAATCCTAAAAACATTGAGCTATAACAATTTCCTGAACAAAAAAAGAGCATTACTTGTAGCGTAAACTATCTGTATATTAAACTTTGCATATTCAGTTACAACAAACTTAGATGAAAAGGCAGACAGGACATTCATTAATTCATTTTCTCCTGACTGTATTCTACCAAAAGAATAGCTGTAGCACACTGTCATTAGAGAAAACATTTACTCTCCCTCGTTGGTTGATTATATATTCTCATATTCTTGATGTCATACTTGGCCATGTCATTCACTTGGTCAATTATACGTTATTCTTCCAAATACAATCTGCCCTTTCTTATTATAAATTAGTGACATCTGAGTACTGTCTGTTGCAACAACATAACCTAAGATAAAATGTTTTATACAGAAATCGACACCAGGAGTGAGTCACTGCTTAAACATAATCCCAAGTGGCACTGGCTCTGGGTCAAGGCAGTGGAAGGAGAAAACAATGGGTGACAGAAAGGCGGCATATGTTCAGGAGAACAACGTTGGAAGAAAACTGATACCCACAATTGTGGTTTAGGCAAAAAAAAAAAAAAAGGTTGAGATAAGGAATCTTACCGTATGTTAGCACTATTGTCAGCATTTATGAAGCGTAACAAAAGCAAACAAAAACCCAGAAAGGAACTGGCTAGTTTACAAGCAGAAGTGAAGCAGAGTAAGAGAACTGCCTGAGTTTGGGTATTGTAGAATGGCAAGCAACTTTCAAATCTAACCAAAATAAATTCAAAACCAAAGGACCTTTGAATCTAATACGGAATGTCAACATTGTATGCTACAGATCTCTTAAGAATTATGGTGGCACTCAGTAAATCCTTGTAGTTGAACAAAGTGGATTTAGAAAGAAGAAAAGCCATGGAGAATTCCATGAAAGCCAATTTATTATACCTATAATGGAGTTATTTTTAGAGAAAGTGGCATATGATCAGAAGAGAAGAACTGTGGGTATAACTATTGGTTTGTAGATTTGATTATACTAAATATTAAATGTGATATGCTTATAACTTTGTACTGTCCAAAGACTCATGACCTGCACTAAAAAATGGTGACTCTCTGAGACTTAAATACTCTTACATCCCACATCTCCTAGTGTGGAAGGCAGACCGAGGAAGCTATGCAGCCCATAAGGAACACATAGTCTCCCTTTCAGATGCAGTCTATAAGGTGAATGAAGAGTTAGCCAAGAGTCATGAACTGAAAATGTCCTATAGTGCCTGGCGCGGTAGCCTAGTGGCCAAAATCCTCACCTTGAACGTGCCAGGATCCCAAATGGGTGCCAATTCTAATCCCAAGCACCCCTGCTTCCCATCCAGCTCCCTACTCATGGCCTGGGAAAGCAGTTAAGGATGACCCAAAGCCTTGGGACCCTGCACCCACGTGGGAAACCTGGAAGAAGCTCCTGGCTCCTGGATTCAGATTGGCTCAGCTCCAGCTGTTGTGACCACTTGGGGAGTGAACCAGTGGACAGAAGATCTTCCTCCCTGTCTCTCCTTTGTGTAAATTTACCTTTCCAATAAAAATAAATCTTAAAAAAGAAAATCCTACAAAGAGCTACACTCAGGGATAAGCAGCAATGGTCCACCAAGGGACAGTGCCCCTTCCAGAGTTAAGAAAACCTAGTGATGTATGCAGCATTTCAGAATATAGATGGCCCAATAACTGACTTACACCTTCTTTTCCTCCCCTTTCGGGAATAAGAAGTTTTCTTGGTTTTATTGAAATTAAAACATCCTTATTCTAATTTCATCTTTGCATATATGTTTTATAGAGAGCAAATAAATCACCTTTTTCTTTCTTTTTTTTTTTTTTTTTTAAAGATTTATTTTTATTATTTTTTATTGGAAAGGCGGATATACAGAGAGGAGAGACAGAGAGGAAGATCTTCCATCCGATGATTCACTCCCCAAGTGAGCCGCAACGGGCCGATACTATGCCGATCCGAAGCCAGGAGCCTCTTCCGGGTCTCCCACGCGGGTGCAGGGTCCCAAAGCTTTGGGCCGTCCTCAACTGCTTTCCCAGGCCACAGGCAGGGAGCTGGAAGGGAAGCGGGGCTGCCGGGATTAGAACCGGCGCCCATATGGGATCCCGGGCGTGCAAGGCGAGGACTTAACCACTTGCGCCACCGCGCCGGGCCCTAAATCACCTTTTTAATCTCATAAATCTCTGGGTCGGTACAATCACAGATGTGCCTGCTAGACCACCATGCAATTTGGAATCTGGATCCCAATGCTTGTTTCTACGAGTTATTCTCTTCTTCAGGTAAGAATGAGTATGTTCTTCGCATAAGAGAGAAGGAAATGGACAGCTGTGACAAGTGAATGTGTGAAGATTACGCGCAGGGTTTTTCAAAATATTTGTTGCTTTTCTCCAAGGGAAATTTATACATTCCTGTTCAATGACATTGGGCTTTGTAATGTAATTCCCTTTAGCTAGTAAAATATGAGAAGCCATGTAATGTCAATTTCACGTGGGAACTTTAAGAGCTATTACATGTTTCTATTACACTCTTACTGACACTGGGCTATGTTTCAGGTCATAGAAGGTCTCCAAGCATGGGTACCCGAGTAGGAGAGCATTCCAGTAGAGCTGCAGCTTGCCAAGGGAAACAATATCACCAAACCAAGAAACAAACCATCGTCTGTATTCAGCTCCCCAGGTAGGGGGATTGTTTCACTATTACACCACAAATATCTTCAGCTGACAAAAAGCATGATTATAACGATTCTTGAACTGTTGATCCTTTAAATATATCTAAGGAGGCCATAAGAGACAGACGATCTGTTATTCCTAATTAGACACAATCCCAAAGTCAGAAAAATAAAACAAAACAACAAAAAAAGAAAATTTCCTCCAGGAAAAGTCTGAGTAGAATTCCAATCTGCCTTCTAATCTACATAAATTAATATCATCCCGGCCCCGCGGAGTGGCCTAGTGGCTAAAGTCCTCGCCCTGAACGTGCCAGGATCCCATATGGGCGCTGGTTCTAATCCCAGCAGCTCCACTTCCCATCCAGCTCCCTGCTTGTGGCCTGGGAAAGCAGTCGAGGACGGCCCAGAGAATTGGGACCCCTGCACCCGCGTGGGAGACCCGGAAAGAAGTTCCTGGATCCTGGCATAGCATCGGCTGTTGCGCTCACTTGGGGAGTGAATATTCAGATGGAAGATCTTCCTCTCTGTCTCTCCTCCTCTCTGTATATCTGACTTTGTAATAAAAGTAAACAAATCTTAAAAAAAAATTAGTATCATCCCTCTTTCCTCTTTCTTAAATATATGTAAGGTTCTAACATCACAAGAAATGCTATAATTATCCTAATAATCAACTAGAGAACTTGCAGTTTCTAATACATCCAGAGAGTTTAAATTCACATTATCACACACAAGCCCTGTATACTGTACTTATCCATATTTGCATATGCTTCCAAATTAAAATAATTTGTTATAGACAAAAAGGCAAAAATTCATCCTTTGGGCTTCTTTTTATGTAAATGGTTTTTAATATCATGCATTAAACATTTTTTATGCAGCAAAGATTTTATCCATTAAATTGATTCTGTTCTCAGCATGCGGCAACTAAGTACAGCTCTTTGAAGCAAAAGAGGAGACAGGTTACCTGTAACAACCTACTTTTTAAAAAAATGTGGCAATAAAAGAAAATGGATAACACTAATGGCACATTTATTAGTATAATCAAGCCTAAACTGAAAAACAAATTGTGTAAACTTAAATATTTTATTGGATTAACATTATTTCTGATAATATCTAGACGTGCTTCTGTTAGTGGAGATGACTGGAAGAGAAGTTTCTTTGTTCCCATAACAAAGTATTTCAGAGTTGAGATAGATAGTAGAGGTAACCAAGGTAACAAGGTTTAAGGAGAACACAGCTGACAAGGCAGGCAGCTGACAAGGCAGGCAGGCGTCTCAGCAGAGCTGAGTGCCCAGTCCGCATTCGCACTGGGCTGCTAGGGAGATTGGGACCCAGCTCTTCCCACCATTCTGACCATCCTCTACAAGACAAAGGGTTTCCTGGGTGTCAAAAGGTAAAATTCTTTCCAAGGTTTTGCTACCTAACGTTATCAGATTGGGTAGCCCACCCGGCAGTGGGCAGAGGGGATTTTCCTGGGCTGTTTTTCTTACAGGGGAGAAACGGGGACCATCTACAAAGTTACTGGGGAACTGGCAGGACTTTCCTATGTAAAATCCTGGGCTGCTTTAGAGCCATGCTTTTTCGAGGTTGCTGCAGCCTGTTCCACACACATGCTGCGTGCCTTAGGACCCTTCACACACACTAATTTCTATCTGCCTAGCATACATTTAAACATTGAAACATTTACCCAGATTATGGGGTAATTTTAAATTGTATTATTTGGTATATAGTTACAAAAACTGCTTCACTAAATCATATGATCTACATGATCCTTCTTTCTCCACTTCATGATCGGTCATAAATTTCATATTTTGTGATATTAGCATCTGTATTTTCAAGGAAAATTGGATATATGTTTATGCATATAATATCTACATATGAAGTGAATATCACAAAATATTAAAATTAAGTAACAAAACAAACAAATAAAAAGAAATGGTAATTCCACCATTGGGTCTATTGTCCATGAGCAAGACTGCATTTTGGCTAATGAATCATTTCCTAAAAAAGCACATGAACCGAAAACAAATCTTCAAGTTTCATTTGGGTTTTCCTAGTTATCTTTTTTGGTCTACATTTTACCCTGAAGGAATCATAAGGAATGCTATTGTAAAAAATGTAGAGACTGAAAAAAATCCCAAACTAAGGAAGGAAATAAACAAATGAGACAAAGTACCATAGAGAGAAAATGAAAGCAGTTAAATAGTAACTAGTAATAACTTTAATCCCATTTCAACAGAATAACAGAATTCCCAAACAATGTAACATGGAGATTAGATTTTTGTTCTACAGAAGTGTGAGCCTTATTTTCAATGGAACAATATTATTACCTAAATCACAGCTACAGATACTTTATTTAGCTGAGTGCATTATCCATGACTATCTATGCCAAAATTCATCTTTTGGGGACTGATGCTGTGGTTTAACAGGTTAATCCCCCACCTTACAGTCCTTGTATCCATGTGAGCAGTGGTTCCCCTCCCAGCTGCTCCACTTTCTGACCCAGCTCCCTGCTTATGGCCTGAGAAAGCAACGGAGGATGACCTGCATCCTCGGGTCCCTGCACACACATGGGAGACTAGGAAGAAGCTCCTGGTTCCCGCTTTTGATTTTGCAGTACTCTGGGACCCAGAAAACTTAACTGCAGCCCTCTCCACCCAAAATATTGTTCTTTACCTTAAGAAAATATATTTGCCTTGGGAAATGAAATGAAAACCAATCCCAAACATCAGTACCAACAGTTGTGGTGTCAGGTAGTGTATTGATTCTCAGGGCAAGAGTTAAGGCAATTCTACTGCACTAGTTCTGATGCTTGGGCTTCAATATTAGGTCTGAACCCACTGTGGCATTTGAGTGAAAAATCTGTATCGTTCACCACGAAACAGAAAGATTCCCACTGCTCTACTCCCCACAATTGGATGGAATGTACAATAACCATTCAGTTAACCTCCCAAGAGCGTAAGCACTAATTTCTAGATCTACTAGAGTTAACTCCCAGGAGCCAAGGAACATCAGAAGACATTGGATGATCCTAGTAGTTGAAGAAACTTAAGCTGTTAACATTACAACAAGGAAGAAACACATCATGGGGAAACCATGGGTATCTCAGAGGTTGGTAACACTTACTACAGGAGGTAAGCTCATTCCAGCTGATTTTGAGCAAGGTTTAGAGAACCAAGGCTTTGCTCTATCATCAACTGGCTTTGGAAATATCAAGTTTATGCATGACTTTTTAACTACTTTATCATCTAAAATTACAGGCATCAAGCTCAGCTATTTCATCTAGTGATTAAGATGACAGTTAAGCCACCAACATCCCACATCAGAGTACTGAGTTCGATTCTGATTCCGAATTCTAGCATCCTTTTGAGAGAGGAGTTACACTGGGTGGTAGGCAGTTAGGATATTCTGGGTCCCAGAGTCATCATTTTTTTCAAATGAAAAATGGTATTTTCCCTACCATGTCTTGGATTCATTAGAGCACATTTCTCCAAGAAAGTCCATACTTAACATATCAAGAACACACTTCCCCAAGAGACAAGGGTGACATTAGGGGGAGGACCTGAGACTGTCTTTTTATCATTAGAAAGGGACCAAGGAAGTTGGCTGGTGACATCTTTCTGGCCTTTTGTCCCAGGGCCAGGTACCATGGAAATCAGGAATTCTCCTTTGTTTATGCAAAAACATCTTTGAGGTGAATCTTTAAAAGATGCTTTCCCCACCATTAATATGGGTCTTTCTTCTCCACTTTTCCTCCTGCCACTATGGCAAAGGTCTAGGGTATTTCTCTTTCCTCCTCCTGCCACTATGGCAGAAGGTAGGGTCCTTTCTATTTCAAAAGCCCCTCCCATCACTAGGATTGGAGCTCCTTTTCTCAGCTTTGCTAATAAATCTTGCTTTTTAAAACTTAACTGTGTCTGCATGAAAATTCTTCCCTGCGATACAAGAATTGAGGTTGCTGCCGTATTCGGGATCAAAAAACCCTACAACACTTTCAATGTAGACTATGGCTCAAGAATCATCGGGATTCTTGTCACCTATTGGGAGATGCAGAGTAACTGCCAAGCTCTCAGTTCTGGTCCCAGCTGTTGCGGGCATTCAAGAAGTAAATCAGATAATGAAAACTATCTCCCTTGTCTTCTCTTTCTGTTGTCTCTCTTAACCACCCAACAGATGAAAAAGAAAATTACAACTATAGGCAGAAAAGAGTCATGATAGACTCTATCTGGGGAGAAAATATAATAAGAGTAAAACCTCAAAAACTTTTCACATAACCATATCTTCATTACATTAAAAACATCATTCTCAGATCAACAATCAGTGGATGATTTACATGTTATTACAACTTGCTTAAAGCTGTAAAATAGGCTCAACTTCAAAATTATGTTACCACTTATTATCATCCAAAGGTTATCCTAAAATGTGGAAAAATTATCAAACATTTCTAGGTAATCATGCAGCAGAGCAATTTCTGGTCATCAAATCAGTAACTTCTTGACTTCCCTACTAGTCAAGTAAATTTATTATAAAGAGCAACCAAAAGATAAACTACAAAATATAAATTATATTGTGCTACATGCAGTATATTCCCAGTTCAAAAGAAAAGTATGTCTTGTCAAACTGATCATCATATCCCTCTAACTTGAATAATACACTACACACAAAGACTCTGTCACTCTTTAAAAATTGCTTCTAGTCGCTTCCATTTTAAATACCACACAGTAGCCTTAATAAAATTAATACACTACCAAATTACTTTCTTTGTGGAACAAAGACAAGCACTTTAAAGCTTATAAAGTGACTAATTCTTAATGCTGTCAAATTAAGTTAAGCAATTTTATGCAATTACTAAATGTACCGACTACTTAAAAAATTGTAGCAATTAAAGAAACTGTTCTATTGTCATTTACAATATACATAAATACCTTGGTTTAAGCCAATTGTTTGGTTGTGCTGGCAGCTTATTTTTTCCAGTGTTCTTGTAGACACCCTTGATGTCATAGTCAAATCTAAGTTTTTGTTCAGTTTGCATTTATCAAAAATTAAACCAGAGCATTTGCTATTATTTAATTGGGTCTCTTCCTAGCTGTGATTTTGAGTTCACATTATTAAAGCATTATACATTCTTGAACTTTTTTTAAGTATCATGCATTCTTCATTTTACTTTATAGTCAGCACTGTCAGTATTAGCACAGCTTTCAACGTAGGTAAAACTACATTGATTTAAGCTGGAAAGGTTTCAGATTTGCCCATTGTCTGCATAGGTTCTATAACACACTTTCATGTGAGAAATCGAGCCATAGTGTAAGTCTTCTGAACTTGGTAGGAGTGGTTGATCTGAACTTGGTAGGAGTGGTTTTTCCTGGTTTATTACTTTCTCTCTAGGAAGAGAGGACATTAACGATGCAATGTCCTTCCAGCATTAGTGAATGAACAAGTGATGAATAAGAAAAATGCAAGGAATAAGACTTGCTAACACACCATGATTAATCATTTTTCTATTCTGTAACTACTTTTTCCATCAAAAGAGGTGGTTGATGTACCTTTCTAATTTAATGCATTTTAAGTTCAGGGACTTTTACTGATTGATTAACTCATCCATGAGTCAGAAACAGAGAGAGCTCCTATTTGTTCTCAAATGCCTACAGTATGGTATTGAGCTTTGGCTGTAGTTAACGACTCAACACAGGTCTCCCATATGGGTCACAGGAATGCAATTACTTGGCCAATCACTGTAGCATCTCAGGGTCTGCATTAGCAGGAATCTGGAATCAGGAGCCAGAACAGAGAATCAAACTCAGACCTACTGATGAGGCACATGAGCACGTTTTGGGGGGTCTTACCACAAGATTAAATGCCCAATATTTTACTTCATATTATTTTCTTAACCCTCATCTTCTAATAACCTATTGATTTTCACCTCTCATCACCTCCCTTACTCAATTACTACATATTATATCAGGTAGATATTATATCAGACACATAATATATCAGGAAACATTCACTCCAAGGTTGAATTAGTCTATTGCTTTAACAGTGAATAAAACAGATAAGAAATCTTGATATTTACAGGGCAATAGAGATTTCCAACATTGTAAACACATAACTTTCAACGATGATTTCAATTAGGTGAAGTGAAAAGATGCTATGACAACCTATACTGAGGATGTTGTCAAATCAGAGTAACTACAGAAGGCTTCCGCGATAAAGTGACCTCTAACCTCCATGGATTCACAGATTTAGCAGCCATTAACCAAAGAAAAAGGGGGAACAGGAATAACCCATGCAAAAGAAAAATGCAAAGGCCTTAAGGTAGAAGGGGACATGTCAAACATGAAGAACAAAAAACAAAAAAGTAAAGCAACAACAACAAAAAAATGCTGGATGTGTCTGAACAGACCCAGCATAACGTAAAACAAAACTGGAGAAGGTGAAGCTTGGATCTTAACGGAATCCTACAGGCTTTGTATCTGTGAGAGGGTTCGAAAGCAAGGAGACTGGTATGATTGGCTTCCGTTTGATCAAAATTTATAAAGATGACTGCATTGTTTAGGAAGCTGTTTCAGCAGCTCAGGAAAGAGAAGCTTAATAGGAAGTCAGAGTACAGACTCCAGAGATGGCAGATAGACATTAAAAGGAGTTACATAACATGAAAGAAGTGGAAGATAGCCTGGATTTAGGGAGTGCCATAAAACTACTCCCTAAGTCGAACTTTACAATAAGTATTATTAAAAAATATCAGGGTTCACTTTGGATATGCATCTCTAACTGAGGGTCAATTCTGTTAGAACGCCACCAAAAACAAAAACAAAAGTGTTAACCAGGGACACTTTCACCTTCAGGCTTGCCAGGAGAAACATTCACTTCTAGGCTAACTCTCGTGGTTGTTGGCAGGCTGCCTGCCCTCAGTGACCATTGCCTGGAGACACCAGTTCTGTACTAACCGCTCTTTTTAATGGAATATTCACACAAAAGCAGTTAACTTCTCTCAGAGTGCAGACCAAGATAAAGAAAAAGAGAGGTAGCAGCAGGAGATGCATGGGGAGTGACTGGAAGGGGAGAGGGCTAGAGACAGAGGGAGAAAGGGAGGCAAAAAGAGAGAGGAAGAGAGAGTGAGAGAGAGAAGCAAGAAGGATGTTATAGTGTCATCGTAATCAACTCAGAAATGTATGCTGGTACTTAGTCATATTATTCATCAGAGGTGAGTCACTGAGGCCACCAGGGGGCAGTCAACACACAGGGAGAAAACATTACACAAAGTATGCAAATCAGAACGTGGGGCTCACCGAAGACCATTTTGGCTGCCTATTCCGCAGGCAGTGTAAGACCAAGCAGTACTGCGATACCCACTCGCACGACTGGGAAAGAGGCAAAGATCGAGGTTTAGGAAGGAAGTTTGAAATTAAGCACGGTCAGTGTGAAAAGACTTGGCTTTCATTCAAGCAGCAAATTCATATATATATAAAACATCCACTATGCACTAGGGGACAAAATATAATGATTACCCATAAAAGTCCTTGCCCTCATGGGGTTTACCTTTTAATAGCTGGAAAATAGATAGTAAACATTAGGATAAGCATATGCCTTCCTTATAGCTTTGTATTCTGTTGTAAGCTGCCTTTTACGATAAGCTACAAGATATCCATATCAACTTCCTAGAAAATGAAAACGTATTTACTTATTGATTCAAAGGGAATTGGAGATACTGAATCCAGAATCTTGAAATCCAAAGATTATTTTGGTTAAGTGGGCCTTAAATGTTAGCACAAGCTTCATCAGAAACACAGATTCACACACAGTAAAGAGGATGAGACAGTGCGACCAGGAAGGTACTACGCTTGATCCTAGGCGAAAGGCCGAGAAACGATGTGACCAGGAAGGTAGAGATCAGGGAGACGCAGCCGGTCAAGGACTGCCAACAGCCACCAAGAGGTCTGTGAGCCAAAGCATGGATTCTCCTCATTCTTCCAGAGTGAATCCAGTCCTGCTGATCCTCGCTATTGGACCTCTGGTCTTCAAAAACAGGAGAAAACACAGCTCTTGTTGTCTTAAACCTCTCAGATTGCAGTCATTTATTACAGCAACCTTAGAAATCCCATATGCTTTCACAATATGGTTTCTCATCATTACAATCAAGGCACTTAGCAGCAGTTGTCAATAAATGCTTTTTCATTTTTCATCGTGTCTCATTGATAGGCCACTTCACGTACACCAACTTTTTAGCCTAGTATCTGAAACGTACTGGGTTCATAGCAAGTACGGGCCAAATGAATCAATAGGTAAATATTTCACACAGCTAACACAGGCCATGTTTATGAATCAATTCCTACAAAGTCATGCAAAAACAAAAACTACTGTAGAACTAGGTTTGAACTCTAGAATCTAGAAAGTACGAATGTTACACACGGTCAGGCCAGAGTCCTGCCTTTGTTTATCATGAGCTGCTCATGTGAGTCTGTAACTTACTGCTTCACTTATCTCTGATAAGCAACAGATCCAGGTATCATTCATTTTCATATCCCTTTTTAGTCCACAGAGCTTGGCTTACATGTAGCAAAAAAAAAAAACCCACAAAACAAAACAAAAGCATTTGGCTGAAGTGGAATATAATAACCTTTAGACTCAGCCATAGATGAAACACTGCGGAGTACATTCCCCAAATTAAGGTTAACCATTATGTCACAGGGTTGTGAACCAGTTCCTCATTTGACCTTAGGGAGAGAGCCCAAAAGTGATGCCTGATACTTGTTAGCCCTGCTGTCCTAATTTGGCTATGAGAATAGCACAAGAGTGTCCCAGCCAGTATCATTACTTACTAGCCACAAGACCCTGGGCAGGTTATTAAACTCACCCTGGTCACAGTTCCTTAGCCAATACTGTCTGCGTGAGAATGGTGTGGGTTTAAATACTGAATAAAAGTAACTCATTTTCAGCAACAGCCTTGGCTCCTGTCCGGTGATCCTGGCGCCACCTGCTACGGTGTTTTGAAACAAAACAAGCTTCTAACCGACCCTATTATTGCCTCAATGGGCCTAAGTCTGCCAACCTTGGAACCAAGGCCCTCCTGAGGGTTCCACAATTCCATGACTATATCCTAAACCAACCTATAAGTTAACACATTTACCTAACGGGAAGGTCAAGCCGGTGTAACAGGTATTCTAGAAGAGTCTAGCACCACAGGCAGCACTTAACGCTAATTTAACCTCTTCAGCCAACACAAGTGGCCCAGGCGAGTGCCAGCTGAGCAGTAAGTAGTCGAGCATTCCTCCGAGACTTTCCTGGTTGTCAGGGCAACGTTACGTCACTGCGTGCCCGCTCCGGCGTCTCGGAGCCCAGGCAACACAATACGCAGGCGCATCGTGAGAGCCAATGGGCAAAGCCGGAACGTAGGCTCCGCCCCGCCCGCCAGTCTCTGATTCGGGGTTGAGGTGGCGGCGGGAGGACGTCCGCTTTCTCCTGGGCGAGGGGGCGGTTGTTAATAGCGCCGGGCGTGTCACGCAGGTTACGTAGATTACGTGTACTCACTCCTCCTAAGGAGCCGGGCCCGGTGGCCGCGCCCTCTTCAGGCCCCGGGAGCTGCGATGCTGCGGGTCGGGGACCCTAGGTGGAGCTGACGGGAAGCCACCGAGGCTGAGAAGAGGCTGACCCAGTCCGGGCCTAGCACGAAGCCCTGTCCACCCAGCGGGGTGCTGGGGTTCCCGCAATCCGGTTTCTGGCAGTCAGGGTGCCCGCTACTGGCTGGAAGCTGTGAACTCAGAACCCCCAGCCCCTTACGGGAATGTTCAAAAATGAGTATCAGGTAACCCGAACGGCTCTCCCACCTATCCCGTAGCGTTTTTCTCTCTCCTGAGTGAGGTTAGCTAGTGATATTCCCTCCCCAACCCCCTCTTCCTGCACCAGGAAAGTCTTTTTCAAGGGTTAGGAGTTAATGGGTGCATGATCTGGACTGAAGTCGAAGAGAGAGAGAGAGAGAGAGAGAGAGAGAGAGCGCAAAACCAAGGTTTAGGCGAATTATTGGGCTTTTGTGCACACTCCAGGACAGTGCATCTCAGTCAGGATCAGGTCAGCTTCTGGTTGAAATGCAGCCCTCAAACCCCACCCAGACCACAGGCAGAATCTTGGGTCAGGTCCCAGAACCGGAGCCTGTGGTAACTGACTCACGGACACCCACAATGAGTGTGTGCAGGAACGGGCTAAACCGAGAAGCGAAAGGAACTTTTTAGGTGCACCATCTTCTTCTGAGAGTGGAAAGCTAGCTCCTCCCAGCTGTTGTACATTTGCATCATCTGGGGTACTTGTAAAACAGGTGGACAGGTGGAGTGCCTGACGCTACTCCGGATGTAGTGCAGGAGGGGCCTCTGTAGATTGTTTTTTAAGCCTCACACCCCCCCCCCCAAGTAATGCATTTAATGTAAGGGTGTTTTTGATCATACATAAATAACTTTGCCCAGTGGGTCAGTCACCCGGTATCTCAGTGCCTGCATCCCTGGTCAGCTTTGGACACCATGAAGTGTGTCCTTTGACCTTTGTCTCTGTCCTGCCCGCCTCGGTGCACCAGAGGTCACAAGCCGCTGTTTACCTTCTGCTGAGCCTGCTCTGAGGATGAGCTCTTCTCCCTGTGCCTGAAAACTTTGTCGCTTTGACTCTTTTCACCAAACGCTATTGGTCCTCGGCTTACTCTGCCACTCTCACCCACTTGAGATACCATTAAATGCTTTACAGCACTCTTAGGGAGTTGGCCTCTCTGTATGTATGGAAAGTCTGTTAAAAAAAAAAAAAAAAGAAGGGCCCGGTGCGGTGGCGCAAGTGGTTAAAGGTCCTCGCCTTGCACGCCTGGGATCCCATATGGGCGCCGGTTCTAATCCCGGCAGCCCCGCTTCCCTTCCAGCTCCCTGCCTGTGGCCTGGGAAAGCAGTCGAGGACGGCTCAAAGCTTTGGGAACCTGCACCCGCGTGGGAGACCCGGAAGAGTCTCCTGGCTTCGGATCGGCATAGTATCGGCCCGTTGCGCTCACTTGGGGAGTGAATCATCGGACGGAAGATCTTCCTCTCTGTCTCTCCTCTGTGTATATCCGCCTTTCCAATGAAAAAATAATAAAAATAAATCTTTAAAAAAAAAAAAGAAAAAAAAAAAAGAAAAAGAAAGAAGAAAGAAAAAAAAAGAGCTTGTGCCCATTGCAGGAAGATTGGAAACCTTGGAAAACAAAAGGAAATAGAAAGGGAAAAAATTGCTCTCACTAAATGTAGACATTTTTATCAAAATTTTAAAAAGACAGCTGTTTCAAATTTAAAATTTATGGTGAAATAGGACTTGCCTTGAGAAGCTGTAGTGTGATTCCATGTATGTTCAGTGTGAAGGTGAGACTGCCTTAGGTGGAAGAAATTTGGTGTTTTAACTGCAAGTGATTGTGTTAAGAGCCAGAAGCAAGATATCTATTATTGAGAAGAATTAAAACCTGGAAATTCTTTGCAAAAATTAGATTTTTCTCATGTGCTGCCTACAGGTCAAACAATATTTAGTCCTTATTTTAAATCCTCAGTTTTTGCAATAAGTTTTTTGCAGATGTCATTATCTTGCTTAACTTCACATTTTATAGTTAAAGTTTATGAAATTTAATAACTTTTTTACATGTGGCATTGCTTCATGGTTTCAAGGTTATAAAGGGAATATATAATATATATATGTATTTATATATGGCCTGTTCTGTAGATTGTTTTTCTCATACAGAAGTCATAGATCCCCAAGCTAATGTATAAGAAATTTATTTTGAAATCTTGTAGTTATGCTGAAAATAAGAGTATCCCATTATTCTCAGGCCTTTTTATTGTCAAGTACTTAGCTATTGCCATTTTTTGGAATAATTTTGATAACATTATTGAACCCATAGCTATTTGTCTAGCATGCAGTGTGAAATACCCATGTTTTTTTTTTCTATGTAAAAATCAAAAAGTAACTCCAACATCAGTTAAAAACCCAATGTTAGAACCCTGGTCCAACTAGAAATCTCCAGAAATAACGATCATAATTTTCTGTCCTGGTTTGCAAATTTTCATTTGATTCTTAATTCTGGGTTGCATAATATGTCTCGCTAGGGTGTTCTGTTCACATTAAGTGAAATCAGCTCCACATATAAAGTTTGTGTGACACATTTAATGTTTATCGTATTTGAAAAATAACTTCCTTGAAACTTTAATCCAAGATGACCCAAGGCTAGCCCGATGTCCGAAGCTTGGAGAACCAGCAGGGATGTTGTTTCGTCCGAGGTCTGTCTTCCTGACAGGTGCCTGGGCCGTTGGCTGCGGCCTATGTGGAGTGTATTCTCCCCCCTTCAGCAGTCCATCAGTGCTTTGAATATTCTACTTTTCTTTTCTAGGGAGGCGCATTTGTTGAAATCTTCAGTGCACAGGGAAAAAATCCTGGAGCAAAATGGAAGATCCTTGGCAGTCCCTCTGTGATTTGGAAAGTAAGTGTCAGAAGCTAGAGCCACATAAATCCTGGGAAGCAATGTGAGTGAAGAATATAGGAAAGAAAAAAAAACCTGTGATCCAGTTTCAGAGCTGTGTTTTTCTGGTTCTTTCATCCCAGGACCCTTTGATGACATTGTTGTCAGCACCGTTCCTCACTCTAAGGCTTGGGCACGCCACTCATTACCTTTCTCTGTGTTCCGTGTCCTGCTTCATTGTTTTAGATGACTTTCATATCTGGGATGAGTATCTCCTCGATCACCGAGCTTCTCAGTTTGGATTTCTTCTTTAATGACCTGTTGTCACTCTGCTTCAGGTCCAGCTGTCACAGCCTGGGCCTTACCGCCACAAATGACAGGACCTCTGAAATTGCTAAACGAGACACAAAGACGTCCACGTCTGACCCCAGTCTTTAATTCTTAAGGTTGCTTGCTCAGTGACTCCCGCTTTGGCCTTTGATCTCTTGGAGACTGTTAAGCCACGGACCAGTCTACTTTCCCCCCTCTGTATTTTGTTTCATTTATTCATTTATTTTCTCTGTTTTCCTTTTCTTTGCAGGTTCATGATTTCAGTCACTTTCTGATCAAGACCTTTGCATGCCTTAGATCCTTCTCCGTGCCTCTTGCCTGCCTAACAAATGCCAGCACTTTTTGAATTCCCCAAAGAAAAGTTCAGTCTGCATCTGGCTCCTCAGTGCTTTGGAAAAATGTTGTCTACTGCCTTTCCCAGGGATAATACCTTCATCTAATCTAAATGGTCCACAAAGTTCACTTGCAGTGTTCTCCGTCTGCTCATTCATCTTCACATTTTTAACTACCACACTTACTGCCCCAGCCCACTGCCACGACAAGCCTTCTGATCTCACCGCATCTCATTCCTACTTCACAGGGAAAGCAAGAGCCATCGAGCAGGAACCACATCTGCTTGCTACCAACAGATAGAAAAACCTCTATCCATCCCTATTCTTTTTCTCTTTTTCTCTCTATAATCAAGTATTGAAGAGTAGGAGGGCCTGTGAAGTATTTCAAGGCGATAATATTGTGCTCAGAGATTGAATATACAACAGGTTAGCACTTTTTAAAATTGTGCAAATTAGACTCACATATGACTTTTAACAATTTATTTTAATTTTTAACAGTGTTTATGTAGTTGAGAGGGATGCAAGCTCATGTGAGTGTCCAGTTAGGGTGAGAAAAGTATGGAGGAAGGTAGGTGGGACAAGTTTCATTTTTTTTTCCCTCTGGTGTCCCCAGATGGGAAAGAGGAGGGCACCACTCCTTGCTGTCAAACTGTATCAGCACCTGGGGATTGAGGATGGTCCTTTGATGACACCTTAGAGAACCCAGTGCGGGGAAGAGTATTCTGAGGGTATTACTCGAGTGTGTTTGATAGTTCTGAGATGTCGTCAACTTCTTTGTACCAGGGTTGAGAACATTTTCCCAAGGTCTGTTGTCTGATCAAGTCCAACTTAGTGCATTCCCAGGCAGAGGAACATGTTGCAAAGCTTGGCCAGCAAAGTGGTCCAACTTGTTCTGCTCTCCATCCTCTTATGAGGCATTTGACATCCTCTGCTGGCCTAGATGAGCAGGCTGTCTGGGTCTGCTGACCACTGTGCAGGCATCAGCATCTGACGAGGCCCAGTCCTAATACATGCACTCTAAGGTCGTACTACATATATTGTGATTTTCCCTGTGATTAGGGTTTGAGTCAAGCCATCCAGTAGGGGAGACCCCCAAGAAACTTTCCAAGGGTGACCACAGATTTGACTCTTGAGTGCACTAACCAGTGCAGGGTCAGATTCAGTCCAACACTTGCCTCAGCCAAAGCACATACTGGTGGATGCAGTTGGGTCAACCCCCATTTCCATCTCTCATGTGAACTGATGGGTGCTGTGGCCTAGTCCAGCCTAGCCATCATTCTTCACGTTCACCAGCAGGTGCTGTGTCAGCATGTGCTATGGCCTAGCCTGACCCATCCTGCATCCCATCTGGCTCTTGTGCATACCCATGGGTGATGCAGCTTAGCTTAGCCTGTACCACCCCCCAAACCCTACCCACATACATTCCAAGGAATGTTTGGAATTGCTTAGACTTGCCTTGCCCAGTCTGGTCTGCTCATAACCCTGGTTGTCACAATTACCAGTGGGAGCTGCAGGCTAGCAGGAAAGTTCTTTCGTTCCCCCTAGCAGTTCTTAACCATCCCCAGATCTGATCTTGCATGTGCTGGTAGGTGCTTCAACACAACCTGGCATGGCCACCCACAGTGTCAGCTCTCACTGACAGATGTTACAACCTAGCCCAGCCAAGTGTGACCCATACCCTGTCCTGGCTCTCCTGTTTGCCAACAGCTGCTGAGGCCTGGCATAGCCTGGCCTGCCTCCAGACCCAACCCAGTCAAATGCTGATGAGTGTTAAAGCCTGGCCCATCCTGAGTCCTGACTGTTGTACTCCCCATCAGGAGCTGTGGTCTAGCATTGGAGTTCCTCAAGTTCCCCTATCAGGCCTGCTCCTAGCCATGGATCTCAAGGTGCTGCAGCCTGTTTGCTATGGTCTGTCCTCAGGCCTGGCCTTTGCATGTGCCAGAGAGTGCTGCAGCCTGGCCCAGCCCAGCCCCCTCCCAGCCCAGGCTTCTGTGAGTTCCATACTCCAGCCTGGGTTACCTCTCACCACTCCTAACTCTTCACAAGCCAGCAGGTGCTAGAGTCCTAGAGAACCAAGCCCACCAGTCCCCCATGGAATCTGCCCTCTTATTCTGTTCTCTCACCTTCTGGTGGGTGCTGTGACCTACCCTAACATGGCCCATCTCTGCTCCAACACTTATGGCAGATATGGCAGCCCAACCCAGCCAGGCATAACACTCCCAACCCCAGCTTTTGCGTGCACTGGCAGGTGGTGGGCAATGCTACTTAGCCCAACCCAAGTCTCCCACATGGGCGAGTACCTTGGCCTGACCCAGTCATGCCCTCCAGTTTCTCCCCTCTAAACTACTCTGTCTCAAGTACAGTAGCCCAGTCCATGGGAAGCCCTCGTAAGTCCTTCTCCCCTTTCCATGCACACCCTCAATCACTGCTGCTTCAATACCTTCCCACTCCCACTCCAAAATATGCCCTTTCCCCAGGCAGTCTGCAGCTCTCTTGCCCGAGGTGGGGGTGGCATGTCCAAGCACATCATTCCCAGCCCTCTCCACATATCTTGAAAAAGAGCAAAAGAAACAGGCAGCTGTGCTGGCACACTGATGTGGTTAATGCAGTGTTGGCATTAACCGACCCCAGGATCCCCGTCAGCTATTGGCTGCTTTTCTCCCAGCACTGTAACACTTGCCTAGGTACGAGGCAACCTAGGCAGTTGCCTATAGCTGGGAATAACTAGTTCTTTATTTCCAGTTTTGTTTTGTTTTGTTTTCTGCTTCTACTTTAGTATTTTAGGTAACATTGATGATAACATTTCTTGCTGATTTTAAACTATACAAATATAGGATTTTATATACTCATGCTTTATGTAAAATTCTAATTTAGAGAATTTAATAGTTAAAGCAGAAATCAAGCAATGCAGTGATGGATTGTTTACTAGCCATGACCTGAAAAAAAGAAAGGACCAAGTAGATGGATAGAGCATAGATTATTAAGCCATTTTACTATGGGAGAGGGTGATGCAATATTGAGGCTTGTGCTGTTTGACAGAAATGTGTAGATAAAAGGAGAGGAATCCTAACTCTGGGTCCCTCAAGATAGTAATTTTGGAAACCCCTTAAAGTTGATGAACTTGCCACGTGGAAGAATGGTTTCTGGGCATTTGTGGCATCTGTGTTCCATTTCTTTCCAAGTTTTGGGTGAAAAGTATCACTAAAGTCCAAGACTGATGTTATGTCACTTGAATGTGGAATTTTTTTTTCCAGTGGGTTTGCAATACCTTTTTTTTTTAATCATAAAAGCCAAATAGAATTTTCTTCAATTACTATTGTTTTCATTTTGTTCTATAGGAGTTTGATAAAGAAGTTAAAAGTTTTGTGTTTGTCCTGGAAGGCAGCAGCCAAACAAACAGAATTCAATTACCGAAGGAAAATAAGCAAATCCGTAAGTAAGATTTTCTTTAATATTGAAACTCAGCACTCTGGTTATGTTTTCATGTCTCATAAACAGGCATCTGAATATGACTTCAATTGGCAACTGTTGATATAAAGCTCCCTGATTTTTTTCTAATCTAGAATGTGACTGTACGCAGACCCAATGCCAAGCCTTTAAAAATATGCATATTACCTCAGTACCTATTAGAAATATATAAGCATTTTATGATGATTCAGAAGATTTAGTAGCTATTAATTATCATCATAATGATATTTATTGAATAATAAGTGTTTGCCAAGGACTTTCAGGTTATTTTACATTTTAATTTTCATCCTCACAATGGCTTTCTTTGACAGATAAACAAGCTTTCCAGTGGGGGGAAAAAAAAAGGAAAAGTGTTGGTTGTTGGCACTAGAACCTCTGAATTTTTTTTTTTAACAATTATTCATTCATGTGAAAGGTAAATGATAAGAGATGAGAAGAGACAGATCCTCCATCTGCTGGTTCACTTCTCACACGCCCATAAGAGCCAGGAAACTCAAACTCCATGTATTTCTACCACATGGGTGGCTGGTCGTAAATACTCGGGCTGTCATCCGCTGCTTTCCCATACAGAAGGGAGCTGGATCCAAAGCACAACAACTCATTTGACCTGGCACTCACAAGGTTCCCAGACCCCCAAACAACAGACCCTTATTTTTGTCAAATTTGAATCCAGTTTTCTAAATTTATGTAGGCTCTGTGTTTTATGTAGCATTTTAAGCTGCTTAAATGAATATTTTAGGTTTCTAAGACTTAAACTAAGCCATAGCTGTTACAGATAAACAAATGATAGATTTTAAATTGTTTTTGCCAGTGTTTTTTCCTAAAATAATAGAATCTCAGAGATGAAAGATCATCATCACTGTTAAAGGGATTTTTGTTAACCACAATTTTTAAATCTGGGTTGGTCATTTGTGTGTGTGTGTGTGTTTGTGTTTAATAGCAGGTTTTTTTTTTCATGTCCACGTAAATCTGTAGCTGTAGCTGTAAATGAGATGAACTAAGTTACACCAGGAAACTCACCTGAAACTGGAATTTGTTCTTCTTACAAGGCACACACAATCTACCTTCTTAAGGATATTGATTTTTGTGAGATAGGTACATTAGATTTGCAGGAACATGCCTTTATTCTAAGCCATTGTTAGTTCTTTGGCTTTTTTCTTTTGTTGGGCTTATAAAGCTTACCTGTACTCTCATTTAATGTGCCCAGCACCTATGTATCTGGTTATGGTATTGATAAAACTCAATCAAGTCTAGTACCTTTCTGTTTGGCTCTGAGAATGTTTCCTCATAATACACCTTACCTTACCTAAGGATTTTTTTTTTCAAAAATAAACCAAGTCTAATGTATTAAAATTACCTTCCTAAGTGGAAAGATGATGGTTATAATTGGAAGAAACAGAGGTCTTTTAATGTATTTCTTCTGCAATGCCTTATAATTCATAATTAATCTGGCTTTTCTGTAGCACATGCAATAATGAAATCATGAAATCATTTATTGAGACTATGTTGTACTAAAGTCTTCAAGATTAATTGTTTGGAATTTTTGATAACAAAAATTTATATTTGACTGTAAGTTGGTATGATTAAGTTAAATGTCATGACTTGAGTAGAGAATTTCAATTAACATTGAAGTGGAATTCAATTAGCGTTGTATGTTCCTGTTTTAAGAGAAATGTACACTATGCACACTTGACATCAGATACCTCTGACTAATTTCCAACTCCCATTGGTGTTTAAGACAGAAATGTAATAATGAAATTAAATGTTTAATCTTTTATTTTAAATACTGATATTTCTGAACCCACTTCTATTTGAGTTTCTGAATACATAAAAGTTTTATTCATAGAGTACCTTTTACATACACATAATACTGATGATCACACTGTGTACTTCTCAGAGCCAGGAGCTTGAATGATCGTCCTTGTACAACTAGCTAGTCTCAGTCTTGAGTATTCAGTTAGCTTGGTAGATTTGCCCAATTAATAATACACAAGGACTTGGATTATAGTTTTTCACTGTAATCAGCTGCTTTTGATATTGATCACCGATTGTATCATTCACTGATCAAATTCATCACTCTTTGTTGCTCTTCTCCCTAGAACAGATTACATGGAGTGTCACTGGGAGAGTCTTCCTCATGGTTTTCTGTCTGAAGACCAGATCTGAAACCCTTTGTTTCTCTGCCTGTGGCATTTGAATCGCAGGTGCCTCCTTAGGGATTGCAATCTCTGCACCTTATGTTGGTTTTATAAAGATGAGGTTATCTTTTGAGATGCCCTCTAACCTCCTCAAGACATCTCCAAGATCCTTCAGTATCTTTGATTTCATCACTCTGCTAACAGTGTTTTTTTTTTTTTTTGAAGATGTATTTTATTTCAAAGGTGGATTTACAGAGAGCAGGAGAGACAGAGAAAGATCTTCCATTTGCTGATCCCTTCCCCAAATGGTCACGTGGCCAGAGCTGAGCTGATCCGAAGCCAGGAGCTTCTTCCAGGTCCCCCACGTGGGTGCGGGGTCCCAAGGCTTTGGGATCATCCTCCATTGCTTTCCCAGGCCATAAGCCAGGAACTGGATTGAAAGTGGAGCTGCTAGGGCATAAACTGGCACCCATACAAGATGCTGGTACTTACTGGCAGGCAAAGGAGTAACCAGTTGAGCCATTGCGATGTGCCCCGCCTTGGCTCTTGTCCAAGTTATCGTTGGTTCCTGAATTTAATGGCTTGTTTGTCACCCTCAGCATTTGAGAAGGCTGGCTTGGTATACTTTCTTCATTCTTTCAGGAGGTCCCCACTCCTAGTTTTCTCCCTGCCTCAATACTCTTTTTTTTTTTTTTAAGACTTATTTTTTATTTATTTTTACTGGAAAGTCAGATATACAGAGAGGAGGAGAGACAGAGAGAAAGGTCTTCCATCCGAAGATTCACTCCAGGTGACTGCAACGGGCCCACCAGTGCTACTCCGATCCGAATCCAGAAACCAGGAACCCCATCCTGGTCTCCCACGCTGGTACAGAGTCCCAAGGCTTTGGGCTGTCCTCGACTGCTTTCCCAGGCCATAAGCAGGGAGCTGGATGGGAGGTGCAGCTGCCTAGATTAGAACTGGTGCCCATATGGAATCCCAGCACATCCAAGGCTGAGGACTTTAGCCACTAGGCCATGGCGCTGGGCCCCTCACTGCTCTTATTTTTTACTCCATTTAGTGCTTCTTTCTCCCCTCCTCCGATCCAGATTAATATTGTAACTCCCCAGATTCAGTCCATAGCCCACTATATAGATGTACTTTCTTGGTTGTCAACTTCAGACTTAAAAAAGTATCCCTTGCTTACTCCAGCTTACATTTCTAGTTCAGACTTCACTTCTAAACTCAAGACTTTTATACCATCACCTGCCTCACATTTCTACTTCAACATACTAGGTATGGTATCTTCCAAGTCTAACTCCTGTGTATAGATAAAAACTCTTCCTCCTACAGGATGGCCCCTTGTCAGTTGCTCAGACTAAACACTGTTAAATCAGCATTGATTTTTTTTTTTTCTCTAGATTCAATCCATTGTGAAGATCCTGTTGATAGCATTTTAAAAGCAGATCTAGAGTCTGGAAACTTTTTCCCAGTTCCAAAGCCTCAGTTTTGGTCTAAGTCAACTATTGTCTCCTATCTGGGTTATCGCGTTAGTGACCTAATTGGCCTTTCCATTTGTCTCACTAAAGTTTTTTAAAATCTTATTTATTTGATGGGACCAGCTTGGTGGCATATTGCATATCACTGCCTCTTACAATGCTGGCTTCTCATGTGGGTGCTAAATCATGTCCCATGTGCTGTGCTTCAGATCTAGCTCCCTGCTAATGGTCTGGGAAAAATAGCAGGAGATGGCCCAGGTACTTGAGACTACTACCCACATGGGAGACTTGGAAGAAACTTTGTCAGCAGCCAGAGGTGGGCCTTGGCCAAAGCCAGGAACCTGGGTTTCTATCCCAGTCTGCACATAGATAACAAGGACCAAGTACTTAAGGTATCACTCACGGCCTCTGAGAATACCTACAATTAGCTAGAGGCTGAAATGGAGAATGGAAATGGGTCATTAACCCACTTGCTGTGATATGGGCTGCAGGGCATGGAACAGATGAAGTGCTGGGCCAAACACCACTCCCGGCCTCCCGGTTTCTGATATGGCCTCCCCACAGTTTGTTCTCAAATAATACTTTTAAATATAAATAACATGGAAATCATCTAGAACTTTCTTGCTCCAAAAGGGCATAGCTCGTCCTTTCCCCTTCTTGCGTTTACTAAAAATATCACATTTTAGTAAAAATGTGAGGCCCTCCAACCTGTACTTGAGTGACAATCACTATTGTTTGCCTCTCCCCTGTGTTGGATCTCTTAACCCAACTTACTTGTTTCCTTGTGCTTATCACCACACAACATGCTATGCAGTTACTCTGTTTATTTATTGTTTCTTCTGACTGTCACTGAAAAGTTACCCCTTTTGTGAGAGAATTCAGTCTGGGCTATTGATGGAGAACAATACCTGACACATAGTAGACATTCCAGTAAATCTTGATTGATTGAATAAATGAATTTGTGTGTGGCTGCCCATTGATTTAAGATGACATTTCTTTAGATGGCTTTCCATGCCACACCTGATTAAGTTCCTGGCTGTTTACCATCCTTGTTGCATGCAGCTTTTCCTTTCTTGTCCTACTAGCCCATTAAGCCTTTTATAATTCATCTCATCTGCTATGTCCTTTTCTACGATGAAATACAGTGTTTTCTATGCCCTCAATTCTCTCTCCTACTCCCATCACCCTTGCCAATGAATTTCTGTTTATTCTTATAGCTCAGTTCCATTGTTATTTCTTCTCCCAAAACCCTTCACTCATCAGCTTTCTTCCCCTAGGGCCCCAGAGTTAGGTGCTTTCAGAGTTAGAACCTTAGCCCTCTTTTTCATGGAGCTAGAATATAAATTTCACATGGCAGAAATCATGTCTGTCTCACTGCAGAATTTGAACATTGAATCTGACATATAGTAGATACTCAATAAATCTTGGTTGCATAATAGAGTTAGCTTAATTTATGCAAATAATCATGTTTAATTTATACAAATAAGCTGGTTTTCTTGATGCAGTAAGAGGATGCAGATAGATTTTTTGGTTTGCTGAAAGAGTGCAGAATAACTCACAGTGAAGGTCTAACTGATTTCTGTGTGTTGAAGTGAGAGAGGTACACATTCCTGTATTCTGTGTGCAGAACTGTAAGAGGAGCCGTAGAATAACTTCTGTCATGACTTATCTGGGGCATTTGCAAAGGATGACTACATTGTGATCTCATCCCATCTGTGTGGGATAGCACTTGTGAAATCCATTGGAGGTATACAATCTGTCATTTGCTTTAATGGAACAACTGTAAAATCACTGGTCAGATATCTTGTGGTGTCTTACTAGTTAAATGTGTTTGACAAATTCAAGAGGAAAAAGGGCCTAACCCCTTAAGAAGCAGGAAATTTTCTCAGTCTAATAAAACTGCCAAAATCTGTGAATTTCAGTCAAAAGACAAACTGTTGTTGAATTTTGTGTACATGGCAGACATTTTTTTAGCTAACAAGAATTGTTCATGCAGCTGTACGTAAGAGTGATTTTAAACATAATGGAGACAGGAAGAGTCCGTTTGAATTTACCAGAGTCAGTTTAAATTTACTAGGACACTCAGAAAAGAAACAACACTATAATGTTTGTTTAGCTTTCCCAACATACAGAATCAATGTGTCAGAGGTTATTAAAGTACATTTTTCTTGTTCAAATCATCACCATATGGTATTGTCAGACATTATTTTATCTTAGAAATGAAGTATTTTGAAAACCAGGGTTTCTATACATGAGAAAACTGAATTACAAAGCCCTCTGACATAGAGGGGAGCAGCTTTCACATCTAAAAAGGCTCCTAGAAAAATGCCCCGAGTGCCTGGTGCTCTCTTGTTGAGGTGAGTGGAGCTGATTCAGCGAGCTTGGGGCCATGAACCTAAGACATTTTAGAAGACTGATTCCATTTGCTTTACTGTTCTCTCTTCTCATTTCACACATGGCACGATCTTGGGCCAGTCAGTGCAAGAGAGATTGATTGGTAATGACTTGTTTAAGTAGGTCTCTCTCTCTCTCTCTCTCTCTCTGTCTCTCTCTCTCTCTCTCTCTCTTTTAAGATTTATTTACTTTTATTAGAAAGGCAAATTTACAGAGACTAAGACGGAGGGAAAGATCTTCTATCTGCTGGTTTACTCTCCAAATGGCCACAACAGCCAGAGCTGAGCTGACCCAAAGCCAGGAGCCACGAGCTTCCTCCAGCTTTTTCATGCGGATGCAGGGTCTCAAAACTTTGAACCATCCTCCACTGCTTTCCCAGGCCACAAGCAGAGAGCTGGATGGGAAGTAGAGCAGCCAGGATATGACCAGTGATCATTGGCAATGCTTGCAAGGCGAGGATTTACTAGGGTACTGAGCCGGGCACAATTGGCCTTATTTTTTTATCTTATTTGGCTTTTGTAGATCACAGATCTGTTTCCTTCATTGGTTTTTCATATATTATATATATATATATATATATATATACCATATATATATGGTAAAATCATATTTCTAGAGAATTTTTAAGTACATAGCCTACTTCCTATTTCTGTCATATTGCTTCATTTTCTGATGATTCTCTGAGCATGCATAAGCTTAATACTTTCAAATTAGCATTAGCCCTGTATGTTTGATTAAATGATAGTAATCATGTTTGCTCAAATATGTTGACCATTTAGGAGCTAAGTGTGGGATAATTAAGTTGTTCAGAAACATTGCAAAGTAGTTTACCACAGGGAATAGCAGCCAGAATGCCATTACATAGGTTATCCGACAGTGTATTATTTTAAAATAATATAATCTTGCTGAACCTTTTAAGTCAGAATAAATGGAAAATAGCATGCATTTTAGGTTAGTTACTCCCTGTTAAGTGTTTTATCCACATGATGGTTTTGTAAAAGGTCATGGGTGACTCAAGACTTCTCCATTCCCATCCTAAAGTCTCACTGGGTAAAAAGATTTGTAAGCTAAATATTTTTAAGGTGTGATTCTAAAATGTTTATTAATAGCATAATAACTGAGACATCATGCAAAAAGTATAAACCTAAGTGGGAGGGCATTAAATGAACAGATCAGGAGAGGTAATAGAAAAACCCATTTTTACAGTTTTAGACTTTAGCTATCAAAAAGCAACCTAAAAATGCTTTTCTCTCTTGATTTTTAAAAATCCAGATGAAGCTTATGATAGTGAAGAAAAAGCCAGCAGTTACTTAGTGAGCCTTAAATTAATTAGATGTATATTAAATTAACAAAAGATATTATAAATAAAAATATGTTCCTTCATCCATCTCATTGTGGACACATTTAAAACCATATGAGCTAGATACGGCTCATCAAACTTTGAGTTTCAGCTGTCATAATTAGAGTTGTTTTATGCGATCGACTGCTTTTCATTAAGTTGTTTAGTACAGTTAAGACTGTAAGTGAATGAAAATAATTGTCACATTCTTTTATGGCTGCCTTGATGGAAATCTATGGTTCAGTTTAATATGTCATTGCTGAATGCAGTTATGTGTTTATTCTCTTGCACCCTAATAACAGTAGTAAATAAAAATTATTATGTTTAAAAATCTTGACAAAAATTTAACCAAGGCTGTAGTTGGGACATTTTTCAAGCAGCATTTTTTGTTAGAGTTGCATTTAATTTTCATCCTTTATTTTTTTCACTCTGTGATGAGGTCGTAACTCATGAGTGGTGCTCTTGCAGTTCTCTATATTACTGAAATGCTAAAGACTTCAGCTTGTTGACAGCGAGTGATTGTGTTTGTTTATGTGCACATAAAAAAGACTTGAACATTTAGATGTGTGTTTCCCCCTCTCGTTCTAGTTGGACTGATCCAGAGGTTTCTTGTGCTTCAGATTTATGTGCCACTGGGACAGGACTTCTCTACTGAATTGCTGTAAGATATACAGAACTTCTTTGAATGTTTTATGGGTATTGGACATTTGATCAATCGAAGTAGTACCAACACTCATTAATTCCAAGTGGCAGTTTTTGCATTAAAGAGCAGTGACTTATCAAGTCGACATGAAGTAATTAAACTAATTTAATCGTATTTCTTAGATATTGCTGTAGTCTGACATTTCCCTAGGGAAAGAAAGCAAATTTAAGCTGTTTAAAAAAGTGTCAAACTATTATGCTTTTGAAAATATATGGCCTCTAATTTGAAGACATGCATAATCCAAAGTTTGAGATTTGGGTTCAAATGAAGTATGATGTTGTATTTTGTGTTGTCTCCTTTTCAAAACTGTGGTTGATTTAAAATTGATTGAAATAACTTATTTTCATGATATTTACTTTCATTTAAAAACACTGGTCTTTCCAGTTTACAGAAAGACATCTTGGAATATATCTAAGTTTTAAATGACCTTGCTAAAATGATTAGAAAAGAAAATGTGTGTCTTACTCAGTTGAATTGTTGTATGGGATGATACTAGGCTCTGAAGATAATATTTGATTTGCAGGCTCATGTAGGATTGAATATTGTTTAGGATTTCATTTACAAATTTTTATGTTTCAAATAAGCCATTACATTTAAGGGATACTGTTTCCTATTTTTTTCTTTATAATGTATAGCTGTCTAAGCACTAAGCCTAGGCATTTATTTTCCATGCTATAGGAAATAACTTTTCTTATTACTGAAGATAATTCTGCACTGGTTTAACAAGTGCAGCCAGCAGAATAGAGCTTTGTTAATCAAGTACGAGAAGCATAAACTTGAGGTTATTTCTCCTCCTTCGTGTGAATTAATGACTTGTTTGTGTGGTTTTTTTTTTTTTTTTTTGCTTTTTTTAAATAAGCTCTAATTAGAGGGAAAAAAAATCAAAGGATGATATCAGCTGAAATCAAAGTGAACCAGAGCAACAAATACTTTTATTGGTTATAGAACATCAACAGTGTGTGGTGTAGTTTCGTTGGCTTCCTTTACTAACAATAAAATACTGCAGGCCTCTCTGGAGGGTTCAGATCATAAGTCTTATTGAACATATAATCATTTTGATAAGAGCTTTTCATTGATAACATTATTTGGGGCAGCAGAAAAGAATTTGTTTCTAAAGATAGGCTAAATTATTCTTGGATTAATAAGAAAAAAGCAATATGCTAAATATTCCTATTAAGGAAAGAAATGGGTCATCTATGCCATGTTTATTCAGCTGGCTTCTTAGCAATGTTGGTCTGTGTTTTAGTGTTATCTCTCTCAGTGTAATTGCTGTAAAGATGTTGACATCTTATTTTAATAGGTCAATTACACTGTCATAGACAAAGCCATCCATATATCAGCTTAAGAGGAGGAGGATAAATGCATGATTTTGCTGCATAGAGAACCTCATTGTCCTCTTCAGGTGTTTTTACTTTCCTGTAAAATCAAGATTTACTCTGAAATTCTTGTTCTTTGTTCTTTTTCTGTGTTTTCCAGCAGTTCATTGTTACTTATTTGAACTCCTGCTTGTGGACGTCTTTTCCTCCCCACCCGGCTTAGAATCTTTGGGCCAATCATCATTGTAGTCAACTCTTGCTCCTTGACTTTTCATTGAAACTGATCTGTCTTCCAGGTTCAGTCTAATCATTTGACATTTTGCCACCATACTCAGACTACATATAACATAACTGTTGTAGCACTTGTACTCTCTTTATAAATTTATAATCTCCAAATTATTAGTTACTCAAGTTGGCCTCTCTGTGTTTTTGTACACTTATACTCCTATCTGTGAACTTCTCCTTGCCACCTGTCTCTTCAGTTACCAAAGATAATCTCTACTCCTGTTTTATTGAGGCATCTAAGCAAGAACTAACTCATGGACTTTCTCTTACTCCTTCCTCGAATCTACAGGTTGACTTTCAATACAATATTGAAGAGTAGTACTGACAGTGAACATCCCTGTCTAGTTCCAGATTTCATTGGAAAATCTTCCAATCTTTTCCCCATTTAGTATGTTGCTGACATTGGGTTTTTTTGGAAATGGCTTTATGTTCCTTCTATGCTTATCTTGCTTAGGGTTTTCATTGGTGTTGGATTATATCAGATGCCTTCTCTGCATCTATCGAGATGATCGTATGGCTTTTATTTTTCATTTTGTTGATGTGATGTATCACATTTGTTGATTTGCAAATGTCGAACCATCCCTGCATGTCTAGGATGAATCCCTCCTGGTCCAGGTGATTGATCTATCTGATGTGATGTTGGATCCTGTTGGCTAATATTTCGTTGAGAATCTTTTTGTCTGTATTCATCAGGGATATTGGTCTGTAGTTCTCTATTTCTGTTGTGTCTCTATCTGGCTTTGGTGTTAGGGTGATATTAGCTTCATAGAATTTGGAAGGTTTGCCTCCTTTTCTCTTGGAATAGCTTGTGGAGAATTGGAATAAGTGGCTCTTGAAACATTTGGCAGATTTTGGGATGGATGCCATCTGATCCAGGGTTTTTCTTGGTTGGGAGGGATGTAATTACCAATTCAATCTCACTCCTTGTTATAGGTCTATTAAGATTATTAATTGCCTAATGGTTCAATTTTGGTAGATTGTATGTGTCCAAAAATCTCTCCATTCCTTCTAGGTCTTCTGATTTGTTGGCATACAGTTGTTTGTAATAGTTCCTAATAATCCTATGTATGTCCAAGGTATCTTTTATAATACTTACTTTTTTGTCTCTGATCCTTTTGATTCTTCTTATCTTCTGCCTCCTTTTTTTGATTAGTTGGGCTAATGGGGAGTCTATTTTGTTGATTTTCACAAAGAACCTTTCTGTGATTCATTGATCTTATGTATTATTCTTTTGGTCTCTATTTTATTTCCTCCCTTATTTTGTTTATTTTCCTTTTTTCTACTAATCCTGCAATTCCTTTGCAGTTGTTTTTCCTGTTCCTTCAAATGTAACGTTAGCTCACTTGGTTATTTTCTGATTTCTCAACATATGGATTGATTGAGATGAACTTTCCTCTTAACACTGCCTTGATTGTGTCCCAAGAGTTTTGATATGTTGTGTTGATACCTTCATTTGTTTCAATTTTTTAAATTTCTGCTTTGATTTCTTCTCATTTAGTAGAATATCATTCAGTCTCCAGGAATTTGTATGTCTCTTCTGGGGTATTTTGACTTATTGGTCTCCAGTGACACTCTATGATGGTTGCTGAGGCCTGTTTTCTGGTCTATAACATGGTCAAACCTGGGGAAAGTTCCATGTGCTGATGAAAAGGTGTATTCTCTGTAGAATGAAGCATTCTATAAATATTAATTAAGTCCATTTGCTTTAGTGTCTGGGTGAGTTCTGCTGTTTCCTTGCTGAGTATCAGTCTCTTTGATCTGTCCATTGATGTTAATGGAAAATTAAGGCTACCTACCATTGTATTTGAGTCTATTTCTCCCTATACATCCATTAATACTTGTTTCACGTAGCTAGGTTCCCTGGCATTTGATGTGTATACAATTATTGTGGTGAATTATTGTGTATACAATTATTGTGGTGAATTATTGTGTACTTGCTGGATGGATCCTTTGATCATTATGTGGTGTCCTTCATCTCTTTCAATGTTTTTCACATCAAAGTATATTTATCTGATAAAAGAATATCTATGCCAGCTTATTTTTTCTTTCCGTTAGCCTGGAATATCTTTCTCCATCCTTTCACTTCCAGCTTCTACTTATCTTTGTTGGTGAGATGTGTCTCCTGTAGGCAACAGATGGGTTTTGGTTTTTGATGCAGTTCACTAATCTGTGGTTTTTGATTGATGTGCTTAAGCCATTTACATTCAGGGTTAATATGGATAGGTGATAATTTGGTCCTGTTATTTTAGCAATAGGTTGTTCTTTGTTTGATTTAGTCTTCTGTTATTATTTTATTGAGATGCTCTCCACATTTGCCTTTGGTTTTAGTAGATGCCATTCCTTTTCTCTGTTGAGAAAACATCTAAGTATCATTTGTAGGTGGTGTCTGGAAGAAGCAGCTTCATTGAGCTTTTCTTTGCTGTGGAAGATTTTTGTTTCATTTGCAAAAAGAAAGGAAAGCATTGCTGGAGAGGTTATTCTGGGCTGACAGTTTTTTCCCCTTTAAAACCTGAAATGTGGGCCCGACACGGTGGCGCAAGTGGTTAAAGGTCCTCACCTAGCACGCCCGGGATCCCATATGGGCGCCGGTTCTAATCCCGGCAGCCCCGCTTCCCTTCCAGCTCCCTGCCTGTGGCCTGGGAAAGCAGTCGAGGACGGCCCAAAGCTTTGGGAACCTGCACTTGCGTGGGAGACCCAGAAGAGGCTCCTGGCTTTGGATCGGCATAGTATCGGCCCGTTGCGCTCACTTGGGGAGTGGATCATCGAACGGAAGATCTTCCTCTCTGTCTCTCCTCTCTGTATTCTCTCCTTTCCAATGAAAAAATAATAAAAATAAATCTTTAAAAAAAAAAAACAAACCTGAAATGTGTCACTCTTTTGGCTTGTCAAGTTTCCTCTGAGAGGTCAGCTGTGAGTCTGATTAGAGCTCTTCTATATGCAAATTGATTTTTTTTATGTGTGTTTATGTGTTTTAAAACATCTGAATAATAGCTAATGATATGCAGTCTTGTTCTCTATGGTGGTAAAGGTTAGGTGGCATGGCTTATACCTTTGTTTTATTCAACTTCAAGCCTGGGTAAATGTCTTACTAAGATCTTCTTTTATTATTTGCTGTGGTCTTCGAGATTCTTTAAAATAGTTCATAGAATTGTGAGACTAAAGCATTATGTAGCACTATTATTCTGTGGAAAAAGCATTTTTAAGTCTCCAAAAACATCCTAAAAGTAGAGAGAACGCCATATAAAGCCTTATTTTCAGTATGTAGCAAAGACGGTTTCATACCACGGAGGAAAAGGCAAATTATAATTTAAGTTTTTCAAGCTTCTTCAAAATCCATGCAACTGCCCTCATTCTCCTGATTTCTCTACCACCTGGATTTTGAGATTCTTCTAGGACTGTGGCAGGGGTGCTAGTAGTGATCAGAGTTGTGCAAGAAACTTTACTCAGCCCTGGAACAGAATCTTGACAAGGATTCTTCTTTTTCTGTACAATAGTAAGCTTCATTTCTGCCAAGGTGGTATACTGCTTTAACTCATTTAATAGCAATTAAAGGTTTAATTGCTGAGATGTTGAGTAATATCTTGAGTTTAACTTAGTTCTGGCAGTAGAGCAGTACATATCAAAATAAGTGTGATTAAATTTTTGTTATCCTGTTACTAATGTTCTTCACCAGTTTAAGTATAGGAAAACATTATGAAGGATATTGGGGTTAATGATGAGATTTTAAATTCAGTTGATCGAAATCATAGATTTCCTCATTTTTATACCAGTGTGGACAAATATTTGGATCTTCCAGATGGTTTTGGTTTTATACTTTCAGCAAAATAAATGCCTTATAGATAAAAGGTCAAGGTTACTAAATAGCTGGGGAAGATAGTCTCTGTTCTGATTTGAATATTATCAGGCTGTAAGAAAATATGTGAACTCTATTTGGATTTATTGTTCATAGATTATCAAAGTGGTTTGCTGTTTTAAGAAATGATGACAGAGACCATGTTCTTATAAGGAAAAATAGCATAAGCAGTATAGATTCTATTTCTAATTATAACTGTTTTCCTTCTGACCTTAAATGAAAGGGTTTTCTTTGTGCATCCTCAGTGTTTTACTGTGTTTCCAGCAGCATACCTCTAGGCTATTTTGAATAATACATTTCTCTAACAAGCTTGGAAAGTCACCTAACGGAAAGCTATCTGGCTTCTGAAATGTTTCATTGTCGGAGTAGAAGAGGCATTTTGTTTCATAAAGCTCCATTTTATACATCAAAAGGTTTTCATAAGTGGAGTCTTGTCAGCCCGTTTATGAATTTAGAAAGCATTTCTATAGCATCTTCCTGTTTCTTCCCTGCCCACTGGATGATTGCACTGCTCAAGATGACGTTATACTTGTGTGTCAGTGGGTGTCTTTGAATCACTCAATCGACTCATCCTTGAATTCCTGTAAATATCAGGCAGTGTGTGAGGCAAAGAAGATTTGCTCTACCATGAAGCTGTACGCTTCTTCCTTCCCTCACTTCTGCCCTCTAAATTCCATGTCTCCGTTACAGTGCTCCTGGTAATGCTGTTGGGGTCTCCTACTCAGCCTCCCAAACTCCACTTTACACCCTGAGTAATCTTTTTGAAAACCCCCTGAATTCCCACAGGAGTGATGGCACACAAATCCTTAGTATGCCTTTGTGCTCTGGTCCCCCTTTGCCCTTCTCATCTCTTGTAACTCTGTTCTGCTCATGATTTGCCAACCATCGAGGATCTTTCCTAGGGACCAAATGTCAAATGGATTCTGTACCCATACCATTGCCTGGCTTGCTCTTTCTTGATCTCATCTCAATTTGTGTCCCTTTTTTTTTCAGGCCTTTTTTTGGTCTTCCACAACTAAATAAAACTCATTTCTTAGACCTTGCTCTAGCATCCTGCTCTTTCCTTTCATGGCAACTCAAACAGTTTGTAAGTATATACTTACTTGGTTAGCCATCTCTGTGTGAAGTCTGAATTCACCCAGGGCCCTTGTCAGCATGATAACCACCTGGCACCAACAGGCTGTAAAGTGTAGACAAGTGAACAGGAAGTAGTGGGCAAATGAATCAAAAGCTCTGTCCTTAGTTTACTCCAAGGATGAAACATGAATTAAAAGGCAGTGTACTGACATTTTGGTAAACGTGACAGCATGAGTGCTCTGTGGAGCAACGTGTCAAGTAAAGTCAAACGAAGACCACAGGCTTGGACCTGAACTGATATGTAGTCAGTTTCTGCTTTTCTTCTGCAGTACTTGGAACAATTTATTTATGTGGAATCACCTGCAGGTTGAGAGTAATAACACATCACTGGAGTGTCATAACCATTAAGTAAGAACGTTAACATAAAGTAATAACAACGGCTAACATTTATGAAATAGGCTGTACAGGGTATTGTTCTAAGCACTTTAATTGTTTTAGCTCAGTTGATCCTTAGAATCAGCCAGTGTGGGAGCCCTAATTGTTACCTATGTTTTCTCATTAAAGAAACTGAAGTGAAGGCATTTGCCAGAACTTAACAGACCTGCTGATTCCTGGATCCAGGAGTCAAAGAGGTAGTCTGAATGTTGAACATCTGCTCTCTAACTCTGTGCCATGTTGCCTTGCTTGTAAACACCACATCCACCTATAAGCAGTAGCTACATGGTGTATGTTTTATGTGAATCTTAGTACAAGATGAAAGTACCATAGTCTTCCCTGTTTTGTTTAGGGGTTTCTCCTATAGAGCATTAGAGTCAGGGAAGGAAATTGTTTCATAATGAATATTTCTGCCTTTTGAGAGAGAAGCACCTGGAAACCAACGGAAGAATTTACTCATATCTTTTTGTTTTGCATATCAAATATGAAAATGTTTATATTAAAGCTTAAAGGTTATTTATTTTCATTTTATTTGAAAAGCAGAGAAAGTGAGAGATGCAGAGAAAGAGATCTTCCTTCTGCTGGTTCATTCCCTGGATGCCTGCATTTGGGCCAGGCAGAAACCAGGCCCCCAGAACTCAATCCAGGTCTCCCACGGGAATGGTAGGGACCCAAGTCCTTGAGCCATCATCTGCTACCTCCCAGGATGCACATCAGTAGGAAGCTAGAAAGGGAGCAAAAGAGTAAGGGTTTCAACTGGATCCTCGGGTGGGTGTGGAGTGGCAGCATCCCAAGCAGCAAACTTAACCTTTACAACAAATGTCCACCCTTAGCTTTGATTTTATTATTGTTATTGAAAACTAAAACAACAACTTCATTTCTTCTTTATTGATTCTTTGGTTCCAATGTAACACTTTTCTACCTCAAAATATGATAAGTATATTCGTCAAGATTTTGCATCTGTGGATTAAATGTGAATTCAGTACTTCAGGACCTGACCCACAGATAGCCAAACACATTACATTTTGCATGTGAACTAAGGAGTGTGTAAAGTGCTAATTCATAATATAGTAGTTTTTTGAAGTAGAGGAATTCTTATATTTCCCTAGCACTGCTGAGGTATCAATCTACTCAAGATTCCTGTGCTTTTTACTACAGTCGTTTTTACTTATTTATCTCATGGTATCAGTTCCAGTTTCCCAGTTTTCCCAACCTGTCTGATTGTTTGACTTGAAGTTAAATAATTGAATGGAAAACAAGTTTTGAAAAAAAATCTTTGATTTTGTCCTGTCTTCCATCCTGCATTATCGCAGCAGCAGGAGGCCAAGAGCTCCCTGTGTGGGTTTGTCAGGTGTTGCAGAGCCTGGGGCAAACATCTGGTGCTCTGGAGGAACATGAGGATCCTGAGCTCTTGGAAAAGAACCAAATGCATCTTGAAATAGAAATCCATTTTTTCCCCTGTATTTGATGCTGCCAGTCACACTAAGTGATTTTGGAAAGTTACTCTTTTTTTTTTTTTTGACAGGAATAGCATTCATTTTGCTGAATATTGTTGAAATGCATTAAGTTCTTTTCTGTATCCCGATTTTGTCATTATCTAGTCGAATGCTAAAAGACATTCTGTACTGTTAGACCTCTAGTGAATTGACATTATTCTCATTTTCTCTCAGCTTAACCGGAGCTTTTCGATATATGGGTTGAAAACATTACGAAAGCCTATGGTGAGCATTGTGTGCTTTTTGGAGAGGTTGAAATTCTTAGCCTGTAGGTCCTAGAGAATATTATTGCTGAGGTTCACATGTTGAGCTCTTAGCTGTTTGGATTACTGTTTTTGTTTGGAATCCAATGAGGTTTGGAAGTCTGCTACAGTCTGTTAAAAAATCCCTGAAATCCCTGAAAGCATCCCTGGTCAGTGTACATTTCAACAAACCCTTCGTGATCACTTCATTGCAGTAGTCTGAATTTGAAATTGTATTTAAGTAGTTTGACTGGCTCCTCCTCACTTTTCAGAGCTTAGTCCCCTTTATAATGGTATTTGGAATGTTAAGAAATAGTACCCAGTAGGAAGTCCTTCAGTCAGTGGCTACACTGTCCTCAGAAAGGAAATACTGGTCTCCTATAGTGAGCTTTCCTGATATCAGGTTGTTATAAAACCTACGTTACAATGCTCAAATGCCTCTCTGTCTTCTTTTTTCAAGATGTGATCGTTCTTCCCTCACTAACTCCTACCACTGCACCCTGATGAAATACAGCCAAGAGAGAACTCATCATGGCTGAGCCAATGTTAGTACAATGCCCTTGAACCTGTAAGCCCTTGAGCTGAATAACCATCTTCTCTTCATAAAGTTAGCCTGCTTCAGGCATTTTACCACAGTAATGAAGAACTACGTAATACAGAGCTTAATGAGTTTAACCTGGAATTCAGTCTAAGATTTAGGCTTCTTCCAGAGCTTTCATCTTTTCTTTCTGCTCCACACCCCAGTTATATTGCTTTGGCCTAGACACTATACCTCAGTATCCTCCTCAGTAAATAGTCACATGAATTCTTTTGATCGCCTGAGTTAATGAAAACAGTGACTTATTTTTCCTTAAGAAATTTTAGGAGACCAGCAGTTCGGTGTAGCACGCTAAATCTCTGCTTGTGATACCAGCATCCCAATGGGTGTCAGTTTGTGTCCCAGCTGTTCCAGTTCTGATATAGTTCCCTGCCTCTGGCTTAGGAAAGCAATGGAGAATGGCTAAAGTCCTTGGGCCCCTTAACCTACATCAGAAACCCTGAAGAACTCCTGGCTCAGCTTTGATAGTTGTGGACATTTGGGAACCGAAATAGCAGGTGAAAGAGTCATCTCTTCTTTTCTCAGTAATAAATTAAAAACATTTAAAGAAATTTAGGTCCATGTACACCTCAAACTTTCCTTTCCCATCTCTGTAATATGGAACATTGGATCATTCTGCCAAACAGAACATCCTATTCAAGCTAGTTATAAAGTCATTTTTACATCACCTTTTCTGTGCTTTTGCTAATGAGCTAGGCCAAAAGGTCAGTGAAGAAACTTAACAGAAGTTTCAGGTCCTTCTGCACTGTTGAATTTTGCCTCTACTTTCCCTTCTGCAGCGACTTCAGAGTCTGTAGGCTCTTTGAAACTTTAAAACAAGTGTAGTGTGTGTGGCCTCTCTGCTGCAGACCTGTTCTTTTCAGACACTGGGGATCCTCTTCCGGCCCTATAAAGCCACCAAAGTTGAACAAATCCTCAAAGTGGTATCTCTATCTATGTGTTAGTGACATTGGTGAGGGCTTTTGAGATTGTATCCATTTAGCAAAGCACACCTTTCTATTGAAAATTTGCTTTCCTACTTTTTCAGTCCTTTTGATGTCTTACTTTGAAGAAAGTGATGGTCAGTATCTAGCTCTGAAGTTATTTGCAAAATAAATGTTATCCAAACACAAAATATTATATTATTCAATGAAATCTTTATGTCTACCAAGTAAATACAACTCTGAAGTGTGTACTCACAACTAGGCAGAAATGGCCAGTAGTAGCTCTTATTTCAACCAGACGTTCTGGGCTCAGATATTTACACTAGTGGTTGAAATGACTGCATTCCACATTGGAGTATTTGAGTTCAGTTCCTGACTCCAGTTTCCTGCTAATGTTAACCCTGGTAGGCAGCACATAATGGCTGTGCAATTGGGTTCTTACCAAACACAGAGGAAACCTTGATCACAATTCTTGCCACTGGTTCTGACCCTGACTCTGGGCTAGACCCAGTTGTACAGCATTTGGGTTGTGATCCAGCAGGCAGAGTTTCTCTGTCTCATCCTCTATCTCTTTCTCTCTCTCCAATGAATACATAATGAAAATTGTAAATTCAAAATATTCATATTTGAATACTAGCTTTAGTAATGACATTGCAAGTTTCATTAATATTTTAAATGCATCTCATGGCTAATTCCACCTCCTATTTTTTCTTTTTAAAATTATCCTTACTTGAGTCTCATTATTTTAATTATGTCCAATTAAATTTACTTGCATAATCAGTATATTATTTTACATGCATTAGTAAAGAGAACACTTTAAGATACTTTGCATATTGACTATTTAATGTATTGAATTTGCATGCCTTAAAATAGGCTTTATATAGAAGTTTTAGACAACATATGTGGCAGGTTTATAAATCAGATGCCATAGACTGGGTCTACAAAACACATTTGTAGAAAGTCTTTTCATATTGTTTCTTCATTTGGTTTGTTTTACTTCTCTTTTTTGGAGGATTTACTTACTTACTACTTGTATGAGATTCAGAGTCACAGTGAGAGACAGAGGGAGAGAATTTGAATTGGTTAGTTCTCTCTCCAAATGGTTGTGCCAGCCAGAGCTAATCCAGGCCAGGCCCAGGAGCTTTACCTGGCTCTCCCATGTGGGAAGCAGTGGCACAAGACCTTGGGTCATCTCAAGCTGCTTTTCCCAGACTGTTAGCAGGGAACTGGATTAGAAGCAGAACAGCTAGGACACGAACCTACACACTTATGGGTGATGGCTTTACCTGCTACACAACTCTGGCCTTCTTTATTTTTCTAAATTACCTTTAAATATTCTTTCGATAAATCAGATGAATGCTCAAAGCAAAAAATGAAATACTAGCTACAGAAATATTCTACATAAATAAATATCTGGAAGTATTCTTACTCTAAAATCATAGTAAATACCAAATACTAGTAAAAGCATTTTTCAATGTAATTAGATTATCTCCATATAAGTCCTGTGCTGAGTCTGATTATAGGCTTAGATTTAACTGGCTCTGTCCCTGGTGAGCATGGTTGCTGAGCCCACTGTGTGTTACAGCCTCATCTGGGCAATGGGAATGAGATTTATAATTATTAATTGGATAGTAGTGAGGATTAAATTGAATAATGCCGCTTATCAAGTTATAACAAATATTAATTTATAGTTTGAACTTTTCAAAATATAAGAGAGCAGCAATATTTAGTTATTAAATTGCTCTTCTGAAACATTTGGAGAGCAGCTAGGCATGTGTACTTTCCTTGTGAGATTTTCACGGTCATTGTCCCTGCAGAGAGCTGGAAAAGCAGCCTTTCCTTAGCAGCCTGCTTGACTGTTGACACGTGCAGGGAAGAAATGATGAGGGAAAACTGAAGAGAGAAGTGTCTTAATGTTATTCGAATGTGGACACTTTGGTTAAAAAACAGCTACAGAGGCCCAACGCAGTAGTAAAACCTAGTGGATAAAGTCCTTGCCTGGCATGAGCCGGGATCCCATATGGGTGCTGGTTCTAATCCCAGCAGCCCTACTTCCCTTCCAGCTCCCTGTTTGTGGCCTGGGAAAGCAGTTTAGGGTGGTCCAAAGCCTTGAGACCCTGTACTCGTGTGAGAGACCTGGAAGAGGCTCCTAGCTCCTGGCTTTAATCAGCACAGCTCTAGCCGTTGCGGCCACTTAGGGACTGAATTGGGATAGAAGTTCTGCCTCTCTGTCTTCTGTTCCTCTGTGTATATCTGACTTTCCAATAAAAATAAAATAAATCTTAAAAAAAACCACACAGAATTCCAGGCATCAGAGTTGTTATGAAAGGAATTACAGGTTCTTCTCATTGTATTTTATTTTTGCAGTAATAGTTAATTTAACTGTTCTAAATTAAAACTGCTTAAATATTATATGTGTTATAGGACCCAGGTAGTCTCTATTATGAAATTTATAATAATTTAAGACATTTTCATTAATGGAGCATTCCAGAACGATTATACTATAAGGTTGAGAGATTCCTCATTAGCAGTTAAGGTATATCATGGGACCGAAAGCAGTCACTGAGCTTTCATTAAGTTGGTCAGGAACAAATACAAAAATCCCCCATAGGAAAGATCGGTATTTTCAAGGTTCATAATTTTCAAAATATTGCACCTGTAAGTTGTCGAGTTGCTTATTTGGATGTAAAAATACATTCAAAGGGGTGGTGCTGGTTTGTGTCCTGGCTATTCTACTTATGTTCCAGTTCCCTGCTAGTGGTCTGAGAGAAGCAGTAGAAGATGGCCCAATTGCTTATTTAAGAGGATAGACAACTGAAAAAAATCACCTGCCAACATTGCAGGTGGGCAACTTTACCCACAATACCACAATGCCAGCACTGACACCATGCTCTTCATGAGTGAAGACCCTCACTATTCCTTTCATATACTGATAATATGGGTTTCTTTTGTCTACAGTGTTGCTAGTTGTAGATATGTTTTCTTTATTGAAAAACAAATTTTCAAATTTTTTGGTCTCAGAATTCTTTTACTGTCTTAAATCCAGCGAGCTTTATACTGTGCAATAAATGCCTTGTTAGAGATTAACCCTAAGTCACTCAAAAGATACTAAGGATTTATTTATTTGTTTAAAAAGTAACACACTACAAAAGGAGGGTCAGAGAGAGATCCTGTGTTCTTTGGTTCCTTCCCCAAATGTCTGCAGTAGCCAGGGATGAATCGGCCAAAGCCAGGAGCGAGACACGACCTTCTGGTCCCTAACATGAGTGGTAGGGTCCCAACTACTTGGGCCATCTGCTGCTGCCTTCCAGGAGTGTGAGCAGCAGCCATTTTTTCCTTCATACTATTTGAGGGTATATAACAAGCTTTCCACTTTATCAGTATGTATTTGCTAAAAAAAAATGACATTCATTTACATAACAACAGTACAGTTTTTTTTAAAGATGTTTTTTATTGGAAAGTCAGATATACAGAGAGAAGGAGAGACAGAGAGGAAGATCTTCCATCCATTAATTCACTCCCCAAGCGGCTGCAATGGCCAGTGCTGCACTGATCTGAATCCTGGAACCAGAAGCCTCTTCCAGATCTCCCATGTGGGTGCAGGATGCCAAGGTTTTGTGCTGTCCTCGACTGCTTTCCCAGGCCACAAGCAGGGAGCTGGATGGGAAGTGGGGCTGCTGGGATTAGAACCAGCATCCATATGGGATCCCAGCACTTTCAAGGCAAGGAGGACATTATCCCCCAGGTTCCTCTGCCTTTCTGTCTCTTTCATATCAATGACATTTCTAGAAAGTGCATGTCAGCTGCTTTATGGAATGCGCCTACATTGAGTTTGTCAGATGCTTCCCTATGATTCGATTCAGGTTGTGCATTTTTGGCAGAAACACTGTGCAATTAGTGACATGTCCTAATGATGTGTCCAGTGTCAGAGAACACATGTATAAGTTATGTTTACTTTGATCACTTGATTATATCAAAGTGCTATCTACCATGTTTCCTCATTGTAAAGTTACTTTTTTAAAAGTAGTAAATCCTTTGTGTGTGTATAGTTTAACACTGTGAAGATATAATTCCTCATTAAACTTTCATTCACTAATTTAATCTATATCCTGACTTTAATTAGTTTTTACTATAATAGTTTAAAAATAAAAGTTAAAATTATTTTCTAGTAAGTATTTAAGAACAAAATGTGGTTGACATTTGTTGATTATCTGTTCAGCTTACTTTGCATTTTTTTTCTCTTCCTGCACTTACCGTTTCAGCATCTCCCTTTGGCCAGTGAGTGGGCTTTGATTGGTAGGTAAGTTAGTGTGAGGAAGTAAATCATTCTGTTTGGCCACATTCACTCTTTCAGGAGTGGGACTTTTGAACTATCATAGGCCATTTTGACTGAATTTTAGGATTCTTATTTGGGATGCTAGACTGGGAGCACCCTGTTTGCATCTGGTACCCACCTTTTGACCTTGAGGGAAAAGTTTACACTCTAAGACAGAAGAGGGAAAACTGGAACTGGTCATTAGCAGTACAAAGTCACAGCAAGGAGGAGTATGTTCTGGTGATGTCTTACACTGTAGGGCGATTATAGTTAACAGTGATGTGCTTTATATTTCAGAATAGCTAGAAGAGTGGAGTGTGAATGTTTGTTTCCACAGAAAGCAGAGGAAAATGTTTGAAGGGGCAGATCAGCTAACTACTCTAATTTGATGATTGTGGAATATATGTGTGTGTGGTGTGTGTGTGTGTGTGTGTGTGTGTGTGTGTTCTATCCTGACACTGTAATTTCTAAATTTGTAAAGGGATGTGTTGATTAGGAAAAACTAATTCAGATGCAATTCACATACAAAGGTAAAAGCACACAATTGTATCATCAATGACTGTTTCTCTGATGAATTCATCCTGGAGCTTCTTTTGCCTGTGTGAAGTTCGGTTGTGTGGAATTTCTCTGTGAACATTGGATCTAAAGAGCCTTAATGCCACGGGGTATATGGAACTGATTCAACATTCAGCAAAAAGAAATAGGTACAGGGGGCCTGGCACAGTAGCCTAGTGGCTAAAATCCTCATCTTGACTGCACCAGGATCCCATATGGACACTATTTCTAATCCCAGTGGCCCTGCTTCCCATCTGGCTCCCTGCCTGTGGCCTGGGAAAGCAGTTGAAGACAGCCCAAAGCCTCCATGTGGGAGACCTGGAAGAGACTCCTGGCTTCTGGATTCAGATCTGCTCAGCTCTAGCCGTTTCAGCCACTTGAGGAGTGAACTTTCAGATGGACGATCTTTCTCTCTGTCTCCTTCTCTCTGTATAAGTGACTCTCCAATAAAAATAAATGGATCTTATTCTCTGTGCCAAAGGGCACATGTGTTTTTATTAGCAAGATTAAAATTGTTGTGGAGATTAGATACATTGGTGTAGGTGGACAATTGGTAAGATCTATAGGAAGATAATTGATTAAGAGAGGACCTTGGGAAGCCTTGCCATTATGAAGTCTTAGCTAGCACTAATCCTGGTTTGATAAAGAAATGCAATGGCCAGGAACTCCCTAATCCTCCGGTTTAGGTACCAGATCAAAGAAGGGTGCTTCCTCTCACAGGCAGAGGCTGGAACTCTCTTAGCCTCCAGTCAACTCCCACTTACTGTTGATATGTGAATTCTTCAGATCGTCCTCCCTTTACCTATGCAACCCTCAGTCTTTAAAAGGTCTGATGTTGTTAATAAACTTTGGCTGATAACCATCAGTCAGTAGTCCCATATGTTATTATCAGCTCTGTGTACCAAGTTCATTGCTACCAGACAGCGAACACATTGGAACTCATTTCAGATAACAAAAACCCACTTGAGGAGGTAAAATACAGAAGATGGCAGGAGCATCCGATCTAAATATGTTGAGTATAAAAGACAATAACAGCCAGGCATGATAGTTAACTTCAGAGGGCCTTAAACACTCTCCATCTTTCCCCTTAACTTTTCTGTGTTTCTGCTTCATCTCCAGTCCTACCAGGAAGTCTTAAAAGACCTAGAAAGAGAGTAATGTATTAGCTTTGAGCGGCATTTACCCCTGTCCAGTTCATTTGTGCTCAGTAGCGTAAAATTGGTTTCTGAATACTTATCCTTGTAGGGAAGGAGAAGCTCCCAGAAAGTTTCCAGAAGAAAGGCATTTCTGGATGCTACAGCTAAGCTGAATGCATGGTTGTAAGCAGGAGAAACGGGTGTGCCTTTCTTCTTCACTCCCAGCTCTGGGTTGGAATTGGGACAATGAATACAGCTAGCTTTTGCAAATTTCCATGATATTAATACTCCCACCATGGCTGATGTCAGCTGCCAATCTGACATCACTGAATGTGGAGTTGGGAAGAGATACTCACAATGGAAGCTCAAGAATTAATCAAACCTGTTCTAGCATATGACTAAGTAGGACCCCACCAAGTCTTGGTTCATAGAGTGCCTCTACAGTCCAGCATTAATGCATGCTTTTGCAGAATAATCCATTAATAAATCAGTTAAGGCAGCTAGAAACATCAAATGTCTGCTTGTTCCTTCAAAGGTTCATCTTTTAGAAAAACCATTGAAACAGTTAAAAACAGTGGTATATTGTAACTGTCTCAGCACTTTATGGTTTGATCAAATAAATCCAACTGGAAATATTATCCACAAAAAAAAAAACCCACTTCAGGTATTTCAATGATTTGTGAAGCATTACTCCTTTTTACATTTTTACATGTGAGTTTGGGCTCAATCAAAATATAATTTTGATTGACAATACTTTGGCTTATAGCTATCACAAGCTTTCAGTTAATATCCAGTTAAAAACATGGGCTATCACCCAGTCCCCTTATCTTTTTATTTGCATTCCATATCATCTCTGTTGGGTTTTTATTATTTTTAAGTAGCTTCACATCATGTTTTATGATACATTTCTTCCTGCAACTTTTTTGCATACAGATGGAAATGTTGGGAATCTAGTTTAAGGCTGATATTCTTTTTTCTCTCATTTTGTTATATGATTGATCTGGTCAGTGAGCAAGAAATTCTTCCAGGCCATCCATCACTCCAGGCAGTGGCTGAACTAAACCTTCTAACTCACTGCTTCCAGTCAGTCATGCAAGATTCGGGTTATAAATATTGAATGTGCAAACAACTGTTTAAATTAGCTGTCCTATCTGTTTTATGCAATTTCAGTAGAAAAGAAAGATGATATATTGTTTAGCAGCAAGCAGTAAAAAACAGTGAATTCAGTATTATCTTCCCATACGTCATTGAATTCATCCTGTTGGCAAATATTTAAAATAGTTACATCAAATTAATTCTTGTTCCCTTAAGTTAAATTAGAAGAAAAGCAACTGAGCATGTAATTTATGTAGCTTTTTTAAAATAGTTAAACAGTAGAAGACTGTTACTAATAGTAAATGTGGCCATCTGTCATAAATATAGTAGCCAATTGTTAAATGCTTATTTCTGTGAATTTTGTTACCGCTTTGCAATAACAAAAATAGCTTAATATTTGGGAAATATTTGGGCAGAAAGGAAAATAACAGGTGGCTTATCCCACCATTCCTGGTAAGCTTCTAGCATATTGAATATGTGCAGGTGTTAGTACTTCTGCTACTTGGAGGTTTAACAAGTATGCATACTTTCATTGGTATTGACACACATTTATGAAATAGAATGCCAGCCATTTGTAGTAACTCCTAAAAGCTTTTTTTCTCATACGATAAATTTAGGTAAGCTTCCCAAACTGCTGTGTTTTAAATTTATTCTTTGAATTATATTATGCTAAGAACATCTTTCAAGTAGAAAACATGTGCCTAAGCCTGCATTAACAGCATAAATGAACTGCTTACCAGGGAGAAAAGTATTCGTCTCCCTTTATAGGCATGCAAGGTACTCAGTAGCATGTGTCTCTTAGAACTTGAGTTACTGCCAAACAGAAAAGTTGGGCAAGATTTTGTGTAGTTTAGGTGTCAAACACTACTCATCACTTGTTTATATCCATTTTCATCTTCTTCCTTAAACAGAATTTTGATCAGGACAGCTCTACTAAATATGACAGTACTTGCAAAAATTCATAGAAAATAGAATTACAAAGTCAGTTTCTTTTAATGCAGAAATTTTGAAATCTATGCATTTGTGCAGGCAGAATCTTCAGCAGGTTCATGAACGATATATGTTGTGAAAAAACTGCAACAATTGTTAAGTTGTTTTGTGTGCCAAATTCAACTTCTTTTTACTCTGTTTTCATAAAGCTTTGACGTCTTATCATGGATTCACCTTCCCAGACTCCCTTGTTGCAGCTGAAGATGACCACATAACCCAGTTGTCTAGGGAGAGATTTAGTAGCTTGCTGGTTAGTCCTATGTCCTTTGGCGGTTTGCTCTCTCTTCAATTTTTCCTGCTGTGAATACAGCACGTGAAAGTGCAGCTATCTTCCTTGAGAGTATACATGCAAAATCCAAGGAAAGTATCTTGAAAAGATGGAGAAAATAATGTTGGGGTAGATTCTGACATTAATGAACAAGTGATCCTCATTCTCATTGCAGCCAGTAATTATCAGAGAACTTTCAGCTTAACACATTTCTAAGTGTTTGGTTTTCTAAGTGCATTGGTTTTTGAAGCTCAGTCTACTTTAGAGTTGTGAAAGTAGAGAAGAATCAAGATGGCAGAATAGGGTAAGGACACATTTAAACAGGTGGAGAATCGTTAGCCAGCGTGCAGCAGAGATGGGAGATTCCAAGAAACAGGAGAGAACACTGACAGCAGAGGGGTACCTGAAGACCTGTGGACACAGGGAAGCAGTGGAGACAACAGTGCGGTGTTGCAGTGACCAGATACCCCAGCAGTGGTCAGCAAGCAGCAATCCAAGCTCCACCAAAGGGGAATTCACTGGGAACTCAGGAGGTGAAACCAGGTGAAGAACTGCCCATTCCTGCTGATTTATTTGATCCAACCAGCAGACAGAGCAGCAGACCCCCAAGCAGGTGTTGCAGAATAGGGTGGATTTCATATCCTAGAACCCCAGCAGTGCCACATTGGACTACACATTGTGTAGTGTGCAAAATCTGTGGAACTGGAAGGACAACAGCAAACTGTGCATGTGTTAAGCCAGTTATTTCCAGCACAGTGCATTGCATTAGTCCCACAGGTATAAGAGTACCAACCTAGCATCCTACAGTTTCTACCCAAAGTAAGTCCGGGTAGTCCCTGGACCCAAAGGACAGCAATTTGAGAACTTCACTGGTGCTACATTGGGTGCCATTTTGTACAGTTGGCAAAGGCTGTGGAACTAGTGGGACAACAGTGAGCTGTGCATGCACTGAGCTGGGAGGTAGCTTCTTTCCAGCTCAGTGCATTGCACTGATCCCACAAGGAAAATAGTACTGACTTGGGTAACTTCAAGTCCCAGCCAAAATAGATCTTGATGGCCCTCAGACTTAATGGACAGCAGATTTCAGCAAGATCGGTACTACCAACAACCCAGATATTTAGTACACCTTATGTCTCCCTAATCCTGGGAACTGCTTGAACTGAAAGTGAAAAAAAGTTTGTGCAGGCAATGGTGTAGCCACAGCATGGAATCATAGGACAGAGAAAAAGAATGGCACCTACCAAAACCAAAGACAAATGTGGAGAACACAGTAAAACGACAACAGAAAACTAAATCAATGAACAACCCATTACTACAATGATAGGACCAAATGACCACCTATTCATATTAACACTGAATGCAAATGGCTTAAACGCATCAGTCAAACCTCATAGATTAGAGGGTGGGATCAAAAAGCAAAACCCATCTATTACCTTCAGGAGACACATCTCACCTACAAAGATAAGTAGAAATTATCTCATAGATTTTGATGTTTTTGTTTTTACTTTCATCTTTTCAAGAAGGTTCTTGATTTTCTGTTTCATTTCTTCAGTGACATATTAGTCATTTCAGTAGCCTGTTATTTAATTTCATTGCATTGTAAATTTCCATTTTTCTTTCTGTCCTTGATTGTGTTTTGTGGCTTTTCATTTAAGAGGATGTACAATAACTGTGTAATAGAGACTTTCATATCCAGATATGAAGATATGCATCTCTACTTCCAGATCAAAAATGGACTCCCCATGAAACTGTTAAATGTATCTTGACAATAGGATGTTGGACTCTCGGCCATTGTCAATGCCCGCAGTGATGGACTTGGGATTTTTTATATAGATGTATAATTTGTAATGATATAAGGGAAATCAGTGGGGGGGAGAGGATTTAGGAGGAGGTTAGGGAAATCTAGAGACAGTGGCATTGTATCATAAAATAATAGTAAAATTTTTAAAAAGTGAAAAAAAATTAGGAAAGTAAGCTTTTACTTATGCCCTTATGTGGAAATAAACAATCAGCATTGCCTTATTAATAAACATCATTATTTTCAAATGTAAGAATGCATTAATGGATAATTTTAGTGATAAAAATTATAAATAAAGTCAGGAAGCTTTCTTTAAAAAATAGATTTATTTTCATTGCAAAGGCAGATTTACAGGGAGAGGAAGAGGAAAAAATTTCCATCTAGTAGTTCGCTTCCCATATGTCCACAACGGCTAGAGCTGAGCCAGTCTGAAGCCAGGAGCATCTTCCAGGTCTTCCATGTGGGTGCAGAATCCCAAGGACTTGGGCCATTCTCAGCTGCTTTCCCAGGGCACAAGCAGTGAGCTGGATAAGAAGTGGAGCAGCTGGGACATGAACCAGCACCCGTATAGGGTGCCAGCAGGCACCAGTAGCTGGAGAATTAGCGGATTAGCCAGCTGAGCCATCATGTTGACCCTAGGAAGCTTTCTTAATACCATCTTTTAATTTTTAAAAAAATTCCTCCCTTCTTGACCATTTCCTATCTTTTCTTAATCTTCATGTTCTTACAAATCCAATGGAAAAGGGACACTTATGAAGAATTATAATTTTTGTTCACTGATTCAATGGAATGTATACACTTGGATAAACAATGAAATCAGCAATAATAGCAAATTAACTAAAAAAGCTCCGGTGAACTTCAAACAAAAGATACATGATAAAGGTCCTTACAGTTTATTAATTTCCATGAACATTTCACACAGTCAACATACAGTTTTTCCTGCATTTTTGTCTTTGGCATGCTCACCTTCCCAGGGTGAACATCATGACCATTCGTTTGCTTAGAAGTCGTCAGTCATGTGCTCTCTGGTCTGGGCAGTGACTGTGTCATTCATGATGTCGGTTCCACACACTCACAACCAAGGAGGAAAAGACTAGTCTTTTTTCTTTAAGATGTGGATCTGCTTTTTATTATGTACCTGACTGATGTGTTTCTCATGTTCTTTGATGGAGTATTTAAGACCTTTTCATTTGGCTTCAAGTGTCCTGGTCAGTCCCAACTGCTTTTCTTTCTCTCGGAGTCCTCACAGCTCCAGTCCTGTTGCTCTCGGACACCACTGGACTTGGGGAGATGTGGAAACTTTCACAGGCTTCTGTGTTCTTTCTTCACTTCTGCATCTGAAACCTTACTCATTCTTCAAAACTGAATTAAAAGTCTCTCTCTTCATGACTCCTCCAGGTTGAATTAGTAAGTGTTTCATCATCTGAGCTTTCCATCAGGTATTTTTGTGCTTCTTTGAGAGCATTTGGTGAATTCATCATGATTTGGAGAGCTGTCTTTCCCAGTGGACTGTGAGCTTCATGAAAAGATGAATTGTGTTTTATTTTTGTAGCTCCAGTATCTAAGTACCCAGATTGCGTCTCTCTTTGGTAGGATTATTTAACTGTCAAGTGTGTCCTTGTGAAAACAGTGTTACTAATAATGAACTGATATTGATTAGTTACCAAACAAATAATTGTCGATTTGGGTCATCTCTGTTCCTGCTTTACTGACTCCTTGTTGTGGTTTCTGCTTCTTAGTATGTCTTCTGTTTTTGGATATCATGTCACACATTGTATATAGTGATCCCTCAGTGTGTGCAGGGGATTGTTCTGGGACTTCCCACTGCTTCAAAATCCACAGGTGCTCAAGGCTACTCTTCCAGATACTTTAAGTCATCTATAGATTTCTGATCAAATACCTAATCAAATGCAAGTTGTGGGAAGCCATGCAGTTGGGTCAGATGGCATGGGTGTGTGATGAGCACGGCTCTTCATTTAGCAAGGCTATATGGAGTTTCTGGCTGTGTGGCAAGGCCAAGCAGAATGTCTCTGGTCACCTCATTGCTGTCTCACCCCATTGTATGAACACTCAGTCACCTCTCCAATGTTTCATAGAATTCTCCTGAGGGTGGTGGTGGTGTTTTTCTGCAAATGTGAAATGATTCCTGTAACTGGTATAACATCACAGATTTATCAGTCATGTTATGGTAAAAGTATCTTTAGCAATGTAAGGCAATGACACACAGCTAAAAGCATACAATAGTACAATTGAGCCCACAGTGTCTCCAAACATCCTCTTATGTGCCCACCTTTGTCCTGAAGCTTACCTGAATGTAAGTGATATTTTCCTTAAGAAATGGCTTGATAATATCTTGGAACAAATGGCAATCATGGAGGTACAAAGAGTTTATCATGTGCCTTGAACTGTTACAACAGATGAAATGATGCGTTTTGGTTTTTCACCACGGAAAGCAGAAAGTATGTGGGGGCATCTTCTAAATGGAGACAAATGTGAACCCCCCACAAAAATGGTTTAAAATTTTTACCTTATATTGGCACTAATATTTAAGGAAAGAAAACAGTTTATAAAAACTTCTACCTTATATTGGCACTCATATTTAGGAAAAGAAAACAGTTTATAAAAAAATAAAAAGAAATTTATTGTAAAGGCCCTCTGTTTGTAGAATGGCTGAGTTGCCCTGATCCCTTTCACTGCCCTTTAACAAAAGAACAAAAAGCAATTGGATCAGCACTAGGTGAAGGTAATGGTGATTAATGCATGATTGATTATGATATTTAATAAATAATCTGTGATATATGCTTTTATAAATTCATTTATGAGCATTCCTTTTAATTCTATACTCTTGATATTTTAAGTAATATTAGTTAATGTTTGGTGAAAATTGATTTTGGATATAAGTAAACCACTTGTCATTATGTAACTGCATATGCTGCCAACTGTGGAGTTCCTGGATTCAGCCAGGTCACCGCAGATTTGAATGAATATTAGCTTGCTGAAAACATTTTCTCTGAAGTAAAATAATAATGTTTTAGGATTATTTTTGTAATCATTTTTTAATAATGGAGTCAAAATGAACCAATTGGATATTGTTGAAAAGCTTGTGATGATTTTTATATAAATGAAGAAGGCAACTTTTCTGAGTTTTCCATTATGAGCATCATGCCATAGTGGTCCATATCTTGTCTGCCTCTTCTTATCTCCTTGCCAATCCACACACCTTCGCAAGCTCTTGAGTCAGCCGGAGCAGATCTCTGGTAGCAAGTGTTCTGAATTGTTCTGTATTTTCTAGGGAATAATGAAAAGAAAAGCCACATGCACATGGCTAGTACAGGCAGTCTTTGTTTCTGCATAGTTCTAGTGTACAGTTGGTTGATTCCAGGGGTATGGAACCCTGGTTACAGAGGGCCTACTGCATAAAGGATAGTGAAGCCTGAAGTAAAACAACACTTCTAGAAAGAGTACATCCTTCCTCATTTGGTGGCCAGGATGGCTAAGTCAGTATGTTATTAGGCTAAGTCTGGGCATTATTGTTACCTTCAGTTTGATTCAGTACATTACTGACTTCAAATGCTTTGAAGACAAGGTCACATCTTCTTGACCTGTGACTACAGGTAAAAGAGAGCATGGTTACAGATGGTTGTAAACTTCGCTATATAGCTCAGATGCCAGATTTTTGGAACTTGGAAGTTCTTTTTGTTCTCGTCTTGTACATCCTTTTCTGTGCCTTTAGGATCTTTACTTTGTCTGGAGGGATATGAGGCTGCTTTATATCTAAGAAGGCCTAAAATTCTTTGGAAAGATCTCTTTCATCCTTCATGACCTCCATTCTCAGATAGCTGAGCTCCTAGAATACTTTGGATGAATTTCTATTCTCCTGTTCCTGTCCACATTGAGTATTCACCTGCAGAACTTGAAGGCCCATGGGAAGAACTTGGCAGGCAGGTGCAGGCTTCTCAAAATTCTAGCTCATCACTCCAACCTATTTGCAGTTGTTAAAAGTTGGGCTAATTATTGTTACCCCAGCCATAACTAATTTTTTGCCTTCTGTGCTGCTAAAAATAATAGCCGAAGGTTTCTCCTTTCACGGTTTATTCAGGTCTTTTTGTATCAGACTCTCCGAGGAGTGCTTTAAATTATGATTTTTTTGTTGTTTATTACACTTATCCTGTTAACTAAGATGACAGTGGCAGTCTTTTTGTCACTTTGTACATTCCATCCCACCACTCCTCTCTCCCCGTCAAGACATCCATCATACATCCTTCTTTCCATCCATATATACACATATACATTATATATTACATACATTAAAAACATATCAATGTAGGGATTTTCATTGATTTGTAACTTGTGGAAGTTTTCCCCTGCTCTCTATATCTAAATTCTTATCACTGAAAACTGCCTTTTTTTTCCTATAATCCTATATATCCAGGATGTTTTTGCAAATGAGGATTTACTAGTTCACATTGTCTTTTAGGCCTCATCAAATTGAGAAATAGTTGTAATTGATAATTAAGTCTGATTAGTTAACAAATAATGTAGTCTCTATTGACCCCCCCAAAGAAGATTAAGATTTCAGTGATGAAGATGCTTAATTACATTAGTGTATTGAAGCTTCTGAGAGTAATAGCTAAGTGATGTGACAGTTATTGTCTGTCTAGAAATGGAATATTAAGTATTACTGATCTTATTTTATATCAGTTAAATTTATGTGATGTAATAGAAAATTAATATAAGTAGGAAATTCATGAAAATTGTGCAAACAAAATTCATACATGAAATTCTTTAGGTAGGTGATAGGCTTGGAGTATAATGATGCTATCAGAGAATACTGTATCCTGTTGTATAGGTGGCTTGTATGAAGATTTTCTGGGGCAGTTGGCATTTTCTGTATAACATGTTCTAAAATTCAGAAGCTTAAGGGTATTTTATGTTTCTCATGCAACAACAAGGCCACTTGGAGTTGGCTGATCTTGGTTGGGCAACTGCACTTGAGCTGTGGCTGTGACTGGGTTTGGCTCCTCACTGAAGATTGGGCCAGTATCTCTACCACATGCATTCTTTTGAGGACCCAGGCTGAGTAAACTGAAGCTAGCAAGGCCTTTCATGTGGCAGTGGCAGAAATATGGCTTAGTAAGCAGAGATACACAAGGCTGCCTCAAGATACAGATTTCAAACTGACATATTACCCTTCTGCTACATTTATTTGGTCTAAGTAAGTTCCTGACCATACCGAAAATTAAGAAATGGGGAATAATATATTGCCTAAATGGGAAAGCATTTACAAAGCCCCATGTTAAAAGGTATGGATAAAATAAGGGATGAAAAACAGGGACCAATTTACCATTTTATCCAAAGGGAATTTGTTACATGGATATCTAAGAAGCCCATTATAAGGCAGTTTCTCTAGCATTGCCTAGAACTGGATGTTGGAGACAAGGTTCTGATAAAATAGCATTTTGGTATTCACCAATGCAAATAAATAAATCACAAGGACACGGAGTTAAGCAGATGATGAAAATGAGCACAGTGGGAACTTGGACATAATGCTGACCTGAGAGCTCTTGCCCTCAGTAAGAAGTGTGGGTGCCTTGCTGCACTCCACTTGACTGTTGATCAAGTTGAAAAGCAGGCCCAATGTTTTCCATGTCTTCCAGTGTTTCAGAAGAATCAAATTCAGATTTTTAAAAAACATTTCCTAGTTTCAGAAGGTTGACAGGTAATTTTTAAGAATTCATTGATATATTTAAAAGGCAGAGAGAGAGGGGGAGAAATATCTCTCATCTGCTACTTTGCAACCCCAAATGACTGTAACTGCCAGAGCTGGCCAGTTCCAAGTCAGGAGCTTCTTCTGGGTTTCTCACATTACATTAGCAGGGAGATGCATCAAAAGTGAAGCAGCCAGGACTCAGATTTGCCCATATGGAATGTCAGCATTGCAGGTGGCAACCACCTATACCACAGTGCTGGCTCAAACAAGTAATTTTCAAAATGTAAATTACTTGTCAAAACCTAAGAGGTAGATCTGAAATATGTAGCTCTGGTTTGCATTCCAGACAAAATTAAAGATTGCTTGTGGAATTCCAAAACATTTTCTATTGTAAAAGTTTTTATTTTAACAGGCATTCTTTATAAAACTTATCAGAGTAATTACTATTAATAAATCCTTAAGGGGCAGATTTTGATAATTAAGTCAATGGACAAGATGCCTGTATTCCATATTGGAGTGCTTGGGTTTAGTTCCCAGCTTTGCTCCTGATTGCAGCTTCCTGATAATGTGGACAATGGAAAGGCAAAAATCATAGTGAGTGAGTACCTGGGTTTCTGCTGACCATGTGGGAGATCCAAATTGAGTTCCAGCTTGGCAGCACTGTTGTTGTAGACATCTGGGTAGTGAACCAGCAGGTGGAAGATCTTTCTCTGCTGAGATGGGCTGTGTGTGTCTCTCTTTTTTCTAGCTCTCAGAAAAAAGAAAGGAAGGAAGGAAGGAAGGAAGGAAGGAAGGAAGGAAGGAAGGAAGGAAGGAAGGAAGAAAAGGAAAGCAAAAAACTCCCTTAAGTTAGTAGGAAACTTTATAAAGCACTTTTGTTTTCTCAGTTGTAGCTCATATGTAGATTTTTTTCATGTTTTCAGGAAATATTTTACGGTTCAAGCAGGGAAAGCTATCTTCTTATTAAGATGTGTCTTGGGGGCTACAGCTCAAACTTAGGGGGCGCCTGCTACTCACTGAAAGTGATCCAGGTTATTAAACTGCAACAGTCAAAGTTTGGGACTCTCGCAGAGTTTGCATTCTTTCTTCTTGTTTTGTGAGCTCCTTGTTCTAGCATTTGGTCAGCTCCTCCTTCTTAAGTTTGCTTTATTTGAAAATGTTGACAGTAGGAGCCCTGCCATGCAACTGGATCAGGACCTTTGTGAGGTGTGAAAAGCCAGGGTCCACAAGTAGATACTACACTAAGAGAATAGTGTCAGTTAATCCAGTACCTCTACAAAGTGAGCTGCTTTTGTATTTGCTTAAGTAAAAATTGTTCTGGAAAGAGCCCTTAGTTACTGGAATAAAAAAAAAGTGAAATTAGGAAGCCATAATCCTAACATAGATTCTTCATTCTATTTTGTTGCAAGCTTGTCTGCCTTTCTCCTGCAAGGTCAGCTTTGTACCACTCCTGGAATGCTGTATTGTAGTGAAATCAGGATTGGCCCATTTTGTAGCCAGAGATATCGATAGCTCTATTTTCATTTCATATCTACGAAATAAATAAGACATGACTTCAGACTTTTTGCCCCTGTAAGTTGAGATTTCATCTGCCTGTGTCCAGATTTATAACCGCCATCAACCCTGTGTCTTCAATATTCTTAACTGGAACATTTTATGGGGATATCTATGGATTGTGTTGGCATATATGTGAAAGGTACAGAAGAATGCTATAAATATACTCCAGCAGTACAAGCAGCCCACAGAAGCTGGCAACTTGTTATTTTGAAACACTTCTAACTTGCCAAAGTTAACTCTATGCTTGAATTGCTTAGGTTAGATTATATAACCCCTATAAACTGCAGCAAATAGATAGGGCTAATAGATACATGCAGCAAAGACTCATTGTCTTCTGTCCTCACTCGAAGCTCTGTGGAACTGTTTGCCATGTATGCATCCATTACAGTTGTCGTCTTGTACCAAGAGAAGAGAAGGAAATAAATAGAAACCAGCTTGTTAAAATGCATAAAGTGACTGTTTACTTCCAGATGACTGAAAGTTGTATCTGCAGTGTCTCAAATCATTTGCAAAGCATGTGAGACTTTAGAATCTTTGCCCCTTTGCTATGGAAGAAAACATGCCTGGCTTTAAGAAAGCTCCTCCTCTACTTTATAAGCCTGTTTCCCTGCTACCATTGCAGTATCTACCACCTGCAGACTCAACCATGACCGTGCAAGAGTGCCCATTAGATAGTTACCCATTCCAAGAACTCTAGCTCCCCAAGTCCCAAGACTGTATTCCAGTAACACAAAGGCCAGCTCTGTGGAAGATGAATTGAGTGGTTGGCTCCTGGACTTTGCAGCTCTCAAACCCACTGTTAGCACAATTTACATGCAACCCTGCCCTTATTTTCTGTGAGATTGTGCCTTACTCCTTCCAGGACCCTTTATTATCTGTCCCCACTGCAGAAGGCAGACTCCGTGGGGAAGCTGTGTGGAATCAGTATTGTAAGTGCTACTATTAGTCCTTTTTCATGTATGTCACAAGCACCCAAATGTTAGAATAAGGCTTGTCAACATTTTCAATGTTATAACACCAGAGCTTCCTTGCTTTAGTTTTTCTTTCTTAAGGATATATTTTTAAGAGGATTTACTAGTCCACACATTCACTGCAAAGCCAGGTAGGGTAACTTTCCACCTCATACATGGTTCCAGGGAAATGGGCTTCAAGAGGAAATAGATTCAGTGGGCATTGCATTTGAGAGCAGGAACTTGGACCACAGTCTTACTCAACACCGTGCTTCCTGTGAAAATAATCATGCTTGGTGATATTAACTGACTTATATTCTGTCTCTTACCACTTGTTGTAGCAGCAGACATTTTACAGACTACACTTTCTGTTTTTTCTAATGTAGGACAGAGTAGGCCATCAGTAACTAATTTTTCTACTCTAGCTTGAAAAAAAAGCTTGCTATTTAAGATGTCTTTTGAAGTCAATACATAAACATCCTACTGGATGAGGCTTGAGAATTGGTAGTTCTCTGTGTGTGTCACACATTATATAAATCTATATTATACTTATAATTTTCTGTAGCTTCAAAGTTACAAATAAGGTAAACCATGCCCTTTTTTAAGGTAAAAACTCTAAATGCTTTTCTAGTAGATAGATGTGGCAGCCATGTGGGTGATCTTATAAAGTCAGGAATGACTTCTCAAGACAGGAAGAGGAGAGGTGATGCTGTTGTTTTCTTGTACCATCATGATAGTGCTTTTTTTAAGGCAATGTCAACTATAAAACACCAAGCACAGTATTAAAGGTGACATTTACTGAGATAAATAAGATAAATAAATAAGCTATTATCTGTTGTTTACCAGAAAACTCAAGTATATTGTCAGCTGTAAAGGAATTAACAGTTTAAGTAAATACTATTTTTGCTTCAGTTATACTAAAGCAGTTTAACAGTAATTATATTATTCTGGGTTTTCCAGAGAAACAGAACAAGTAATATCCACAGGAATTTCAAAAAGGGGTAAGAGGTATGTTTATAGTGTTACTACAGAAACGAAAATCGTACATAGCTTTTTCATCCATATCAGAAAACAAGGCAGAAGCTTATACTATACATGGTGCTGGCCCCAAGATTTTAAATAATTTATTTCATTCATTCATGTGAGTGACCGAGAGAAAGTTCTTTCATATGCTGGTTTACTCCCCATATTGCTGCAACAACTAGATCAAGGCCATACTGAGCCAGGATCCAGGAACTCAGTCCAGCTCTCCCACATCTGCTATCATCTACAACCTTCTCAAATTAGCACAAAGCTGAATCAGAAACTAGGTAGCTGGGACTGAAACTGACACTCCCATAAAGGATGCCAGCATTGTACACAACAGCAGCTTAACACGCAGTGCCGCAACACAGGCCCAAAATGTGTGTGTGTGTGTGTGTGTGTGTGTGTGTGAGAGAGAGAGAGAGAGAGAGAGAGAGAGAGAATATACATTACATATGGATTTATTATATGGAATTGGCTCAAGTGGTCATAGAAGCTGAGATCTCAGTTTGCTCCGGGGAAGCTGAAGAAGCAGGAAAGTTGAGTAATAGTTCTAGCCTAAGAACCAGGGATATCCCCGATGCTTCTGAGATTGTGTCCAGATCTGAAGGCAGAAAAATCATCAGAACTCTGTGTCCTTTACTCTGCTTTTTTGTTCTGTTTAGGCCTCCAGTGGCATAGATCGGACTCCCTTCCTTCACTTTTGGGAGGCAATGTGCTTTTCCTTTCAAATATAAATCTCATCCAAAAACACTTACCCTCTGGGACAGATATTTGGCACAGGGTTTGAGATGCCACTATATCCCTTACTGATTGCCTGGGTTTGAGTCATGCTAAAACCCTGACACTGAATTTTAGAGTCATGCTAATGTGTGCCATAGGAGGCAACAGATAATGCCCAACTTCTTAGTTTTATGAGAGACCCACATGAGAGACCCAGATTGTGTTCCTGGCTTTAGTCTGGCATATCCCAGACAGTTACAGGCATGTGGGAAAGTAATGCAGTAGATACATTAGTAGTATCAGTAGATGCAGTAGTAGAGATTGTTATCTCTCTGTTTCTCTCTCTCTGCCTTTCAAATAAATCATCAGTAAATAATGAAAAGACCCTGACAAACAACCAAAATAAAATTTTTTGTTTTGTTTTTTTACTTTCTGGATACCTCCGGAAGTTACATGCTCCTCTCACTGTCTCCCTTTTGGTTCTCTCTCTCTCTGTCTCTCACACTCACTCTTGCTCTCTCACACTCTCTATTGCTCTTGCTTTCACTCTCAAACACACACACACACACACACACACACACAGAATAATAGTCATAGATATAGTTCCTCCAATGTGCATTGATTCCTATTTTGTTAAGAATGGATTTATTTTCCTACTCAAAACTCATTATTTAGCCTTTGCTTAAAATAACTGAATTCCCCTTTTTTAAGCAAAATTTCACTCTTGTTAAATTTCCGTGCCCTCATATCATTATGAAATTGTTGAATCGTTTCTGCTGAATTTACAATTGAAAAATATGTGTTGGTGATTGTTCTGGGACATTCTCAGCTGCCTGAGAACCTGGGAGCTAAAATGCCTGGATTTGATAGGTGATGGAGAAGCCGCCCCCTTTGGGATGATGGTGCACAGGAAAGCAGGCTGCTTTCTCCAGGTAACACCTTGCTCGGCATAGCATGACAAGGACAGACAGTAAAGGTGGTCATCGTCGAAAGAAACTGATGTTCCTAGTACCAGCTAACGATTCTCAGGGCATGAGGAAAATGCATTTTTAAAACAGAAAGGATCATTTGAAAATACAAAAAGAAAAAGGGTATCTTAGGAGCAAAATTGTATTATCTTTATGAGTGGCTCACATCCTTCTTGAACCCGAACAAGTAGTACCATAGCTCCACCTACTGCAAAAACAGGTAAAGAAGGCAAAACACTGACTGTCCAAAGAGTCTTCCTCCCCCACCGGGACTGTTTTATTTTTAATATTTTGATTCTTTATTCAAAAAAAAACAATTGAAACTGGTCCTATATTTTGCTCCCAAACATCCTCTCTTTGATCTTTCTTGCTAATTTCATGTTTGAAAGATTTATGGTTACCATTTCAAAGAAAACATAATAGGAAATTATAATTTGATGATTTGGTTGAGGTGCTTGGAAAAATACACATAAAATATAACATAGATATATATTGTGCTTGGGTAAAATAAGTATGAGAAAACTATAGAAGGGAGAAGGCAACATTGTTAATCTGGTGAAGGGATGAGCCCTGTTTTTTTTTTATTATTTTAAATTTATTTGTTTTTTAATAACATTGTATTATGTGACACCGTTTTATAGGTACTGGGTTTCCCACCGCCTGAGCCCTGGTTTTAAACACTTGATTCCTCCCACATTAATTTGCCTGGTGCCTTGGGCAAGTTACTTAACTTTCTCTGTGAGCTGCAGTTTCTCCCTTTAAAAAGAAAAAAATGAGGATAATGGCATATGCCTTTTCTCTGCCTCATAGAATTCTTATCAGAATGCAGAAGATGAAGTAATGCCCCACTTATCCAGACATTATGCTTCCAGCCTTCGTCCAGAGCAGACAGAAGAGGCACCTGAGCCTCTTCTGCGGGTTCTGAGGGCACACAGTGCACTGACTGCGGTTACGTCTCAGTGAAGCTCAGCAGCTTCCGTGTGCAAGGCCGTGTGCATGCATGAAGACGAGTTTTCCTTCCTTTTTGTTTTGTTTTGTTTTTCAGCAGAAGGACAGGAAAGGGCCAGGATAATGGAGATGGGTGAGATGGGTGTAAATGTCTTAGAAAATCTCCAGCAGGTTACTGGAGAAGAGAGTTCAGAAGAAGTGCAGCAGCACTCTGAGGGCAGATCTGGGGATAACACTGCTTTCTCACAAGACTTTTAAAAAGTTTTCCTGTATCATGACCAGAAGGCTCTTTCTGTATTGTAATGCATTTACAAAGACGTACGGCTGTATTTTATAAAGTGTCACATTAAAATCAATATATAGAAAGAATCTGTCTTTTTTTCTTGTGACGGCAGATGAATTCAGTATTGCTATTGAGCTATGACATTGGATGTTAGCTCAAAATGTTCATGGAAATGGAATTAAAACAGAATTGGTGGGTGTAGAACTTTTGAAATTGATGCACAGTTTTTCATAATATGTGCTTCCAGTGACCTTTTTGATGAATTGCATCAGAATACTTATAAGTACATCTGCCACAAACTTTCTGACTTACCCACATACTTTGATTTCCCCCATCAAATGATATATTACTCTCCATGATTTCCTTATATTTATACTTCCTAATCTGATTTAAATCAGTTCCCAAACCATACTACACTAAAGCAAGGAGTTAGACTAAAGTAAAACTTGATTTTGAGGGATGTGACTAGAAGAATCTGACAAAAAAATTTTAAAATTCTTTTATTTTGGTAATCTTTACATAGTTGATTAGGACACAAAGGGTCAAGGGCTACAGTAAAGTGGGTAAGACCATTGTTTCCACATTAATAGTATTTTTTTCTGTATCCAGGGTAAGGGAAGAGATAAAGTGAAAAACGCCAACCAGCTTCCCACCCATCCCTGGTCCCCGACGTGGGGCATGCTCCGAGGGTCCTGCTCATTCAATTTTGATAGTTCAAAGTTCTGAATTACTGCCGATCTCACCTCTCCAAGCTTGATGAAATCTCATGCCTGAATGTCCCTAGGCAGCAATTACATACCCTAAAAACCCTAGAGCTCACCGCCAGGTGGTCAGCAGACAGAGCCTGGCACCTCAGGGCGTACTGGCCACTCAAAGCCTAGGACTCACTCATGGTGGGCTGAGTCCCGCGCATTGGGTCCGACCTGGCCCCAGTACTCTCCGCAAGCGGGTCGCCTCCACTGCGGAGCGCTGCGGTCACGGAGCCACCAAGGTCAAACTCCGAGTCTGACAAAAATTTTAGTGTGAATTGTTTTTGTTGTATTTAGTCTTTTGTAAAAAGGTTCTTCTAGGAGTAGGTGTCGTGGCACAGTGTGTTAAGCCCCTGCTGATGGCTGTCTGTATCCAATATGGGAATTCTGGTTCAAATCCTGGGTGTTCCACTTCCAATTCAGCTTGCTAATAATATGCCTGGAAGGCAGTTGATGATAGCTCAAGTTCTTGGCTTCTACCACCCATGGAGGTGACCACAATGGATTTCTAAACCTGAGAAAGAGAGAGTTTAAAACTCTCTCTTTCTCTCTTTGGCACTCTGTGTTTTAAAAAGATGAAAAATACACATTAAAAAAAAGTTGTTTTTGTACAGAACTCAAAATATTTTTTAGTGTCATTTTAAAAAATACTTGGTAGGTTGGGGACGATGTGATGGCTCAAATCTGCCTGCAAGTGGCAGCATCCCATATGGGCTCAGATTCGTGTCCCAGCTGCTCCACTTCCCATCCAGCTCTCTGTTTATAGACTGAGAAAAGCAGAGAAAGATAGCCCGGGTCCTTGGACCTTGTTCTCACAAGAGAAACCCAGAAGAAGTTCCTGACTCCTGGCTTTGGGTCAGCCCAGATCAGGCCGTTGTGAACCAGCAGATGGGAGATCTTTCTCTGTCCTTCCTTCTCTGTAAATCTGCCTTTCCAATTAAAATAAAAATAAATAGTAATGAATCTTTTTAAAAATGCTTGATAAGTTAACTCATTTGATAAATTTTATGTGTGCCCAGTACGGAAAGTTTACATTCAGATAGATTTTGGGTGGCGGGAGGAAGAGAGTTGGGGAGAGTGCAGCAGATTTTTAAAAAGCAGACTAAGTATTAAAGTAAATGCATGGAGCAGTAAGAAAGAACACAGGAAGCTTTACTTTATGCAGAATGGTCAGGATGAGCATGTGTAAGCCAGCAACATTTGAACTGAGACTCAAAGGAAAAGAGCAAACCATGTAAAACAATTGGGAGAGCCTTCCCAGCAGGTACAAGAGCTGTTGTTGACTCTGGGCAGCACCTCTCACCAGTCATCTCCAAGAACTTTCAGTAACAAGAACAAGTAACACTGTCTTCAGCTATTTATAACCAATGGTGGACAGTGTAAATTAGAGGGTGCTCTCTGTACACACACACACAGAACTAACCACAGTCCATTAGTGATTCTAGGGAAGAATTCAGATATAGTTTGAGCTGTATTTCACATCTTCCCTCCTATCAGAGGCCGTACCCTCTCTGGGGCAGAGGTTTTAGCTGCAGGCGTTTCCAATCCATCTGACTCTGCCAGTATGACTTTCTCATTGGCGTTGATCATTCCTTCATTGACTACCACTTCCTCTCAGGCTCACTCTGAGGATACATGAGAGCTGTGGTTCAGAGACCCCAACGCTTAACGTCAGAGGACAAGATGCACTCATTGTGCTTCTGTCTGTACTACATGCTACCTGTCTGTACACTACAGACACTGTTGAGGCACTGAATTCTATCGGGAGTTTTTCTCCTTATAAGTTGCCTGCATTTATTTTAACTTTTGCAACTTTATCAATACAATTAGCCAGTTTTGAAACTCTTGACTACCACCTTTTCTCAGAGGCCCTGCTCTGTCCATTTCTCCTCTCATGCTTGGTCTTATGCTTTGCTAACAATAAATCAATAAATGACTCATTACTTTAATCCAAATGAAGCCATTGATAAGCATTAATTTTGAAAATTTTTCTGCAGCTTTTGCAAATTGTGCAGACTGAAAATTAATTTACTTCCAATGTTGAAAAATAATAGTCTTTTGTAGCATGCAAACTAAATTCTGGTTTATTTTCATGAAAATAATATGCAAACCATTTTTATTTTCAAGTTAATTTTCATAGATTATATTATAAACTTCCATGCTCCTGGAGTAGAATGGAAATATTTGGAAAAGATTATTAATGAATCCCAGAAACTTTGGTCATGAACTACTTACAATGCCTTTTTTGCATACTTCAGTGATACTGAATACTTTTTAAAGAGAGGAAATGAGTAATGTGTTTGCTAGTCAAACTCTAGGAAGAACTTAAAATGTAATCATCATTAGCAAAAATTCTGAACACAGCTTTTTCTTAGTATGCTGGCTTCCTTGCCATCTTAATTTTATATATTCGCTTTCTTTACATAAGATGTTCTATTTGTGTTGCACAGTCAGAGCCAATTATGATCCAGTGACCCAGTTTTGTGTCTTAAACATCATCAACTAGACTTTTTTTTTTAACTATTCCTGATTTTAGTAACAGTAAAACTATAAAAGGAAAAAACACATTGTCAATTTTGATTGATCAGAATTATGGAACTTTTAAATGTTCATTGACCTTAGACTTGTGTAGTTATCATTACTTTTACAATAAATTTTATTCAAATGCAGTATGCTAATTTCATCTTAGGTTACCTGAATTATGAAAAATGACTTTTTGAACAGCACAGAGCAGAGGTGAATGTTTGGTGCAGCATTTAGACTGCCACTTCAGATGCCCACCTTTCATATCGCACGGCCCAGAGTGGAATCCTTGGTATGCATGTGATCCCAGCTTTCTGCTAACGCACGAACTGGGAGGCAGCAAATAGTGCCTCAAGTACTTAGGTGGGAGACCTACTTGGAGACCTGGATTGAGTTCCTGGCTTCGAGCTCATTTTCCCATTGTATCTGCTGACTCTCCCTTGTGTTATATAATCCCATGGAATAGTAATTCTGGAACATAGGGTCTGTAGTCTTTGAGGGGTGTCTTTTTTTGAGAGGACCTGTAGCACAGGTTGCTAATATGTCCCCCCCCACACACACACACACAAACTTGGCATTTTCTTTTGCTGGATCCCTTTTACTGACATGGAACCCGTTTCTAAATGTCCTTCTCAGCGTAGCATACCCTTTCTAGAAGATAGTTTTAAAGTTAGACTTAACTTATGCACATAGTTTAAATTCAAGGTTTTGATTTCTCACAGTAACTTTTTTTACTCAGCCCCAAATGTGAGCAGAAACAGGCTCTTCTTGCTGTGATAACTTGTTCCCTTGATCAGTTGCAAAAATTTCTAGAACTCTTACACAGTGTGATGGACATTGTTATGTGTGCCTTCAGGCAGGAGGTTCAGTTCTAGCTCTCAGTACTGTGTAAGCCCAAGGCCACAGCTACTGTTTGCACTAAGGTATTACAGTTCTGAGGCCCCTGTCTATAGTTTTACACCCACCCTAGGATCTCATTGTAAAACCCATACTCCCACTTTTGGCATCAGCTGATATCTTATAAGTCCTGACTTTCCTTCATTTTGACACTTCTCCAGCTCTTATCTTTAAAAATCATTTGTATATTTAAACCTAATTTTAAAAAGTTTTTTCAAGACAATATATGCGGGCCCGGCATGATAACATAGTGGTTAAAGTTCTCGCCTTGGACACGCCAGGATCCCATATGGTCACCAGTTCTAATCCTGACCGACCTGCTTCCCATCCAGTTCCCTGCTTGTGGCCTGGGACAGCAGTTGAGGACAGCCCAAAGCCTTGGGACCCTGCACCCGCATGGGAGACCCAGAAGAGCTCCTGGCTCCTGTCTTCAGATTGGCTCAGCTCCAACTGTTGCAGTCACTTGGGGAGTGAATCATCGGGAGGGAAGATCTTCCTCCTTTTCTCTCCTCCTCTCTGTATATCTGGCTTTCCAATAAAAATAAATAAATCTTTTTTTTTAAAAAAGACTATATATGCAATAAACACAGTATTCATTCGCTCAGTCAGTCTTTACTGACAGAATCTCTTACTTTCTAACTAAGGAAAACGAATGGTTAGCTAAAGTGTAGAACTGTGATGTAGTAAAAGCACATGGCTGATGGGCTGAATGAAGGGTAAGAGTGGGCTAATTAGAGCAAAACAGTTAACCTCCCACTCAGTGTCTGTTTAGAATGTTCTGTGTACAATGGCAGACACTGTACTGGATGCTGGGGATACAACGATGAACGATTTCTTCCATTAGGGCATTCATAGAGAATAATGCAGAATGTCTTTTAAAATACCAGCAGATCTATGTATAATGTTATGGAACAAATGCAGCTCTTCTTTTCCTTTCATTTGAAATGTGTTGATAGGACAAATGATCTTCTAGAGAGTCTCCACATAAAAACTCAAAAAAGAAAGTGTTTTAGGGTGGAGAAAAACATGTGTCAGTAACATACCACTAATGTAATGTTTTAGCGTGGCTGAAGAACAAGGTGGGGATGGGGAAGTGCTGGCAGATGATTCTAGAGGAACAGGCAGAGTTTTCTTGAGTTTCCTGTAGACAGGGAAGTCATCAGTGCGGAAATGAAGAAGACTAAGAACTGCAAACAGTTGAGTCCAATTACAGTAGTTTGTAGCCAGCCTGGTGATGATGGGTTTTAAGGACAGAGGTGGAGAGGAAGGATTAGGTTGCAGAAATGGGAACTTGAAATTGTTCAGTGAGTAGAACGAGCAGAGGATAAGTTTTTGAGTAAGGATGCCGTATGAGGCACTTTACTGGTCCCCTTACCTCTCACAGTGATATAATGACATGTAATGGACAAAACAGGCCCTGAGATGGCATCACACCAATGGTGTCACACCTGTGGAGCTGTCTCCCCAGGGCTGTCTCACCCCCAAGCTGGTTTTCTTTGCTGCCTCTCAGTAGGAACTCTGCTTCGTATTGTAGTTTTATAAGGTGAAATGATGAGCAATTCAAGAGTCTCTAAATAACTATAATTTGAAGTTTAAAATTACTTCTCAACTGTAAGCTAATTAAATCTTGTAAGGCCAGCCCCTCCGAAGTTGAAAATGATTTGGCATCTCTGTCCATGTCATTAGACTACATCTATCTTTGTGGAGTGATGATTGCGCTCACTGCTTCTTCACAATCAGCTAATGTCACCCAGTGGCTGGGTGTGACCATCAGTCTAAGAATAATAATTATTGCCAAACTCTATGGTGAAAATTGTCAGAAACTGAATCAAGGGCTGTAACCTGATTCAGTGTTAGGGAAATAGTGACCGCCAGGGATTTTCTGACACATTGTGTCACCATAAATCTAAGATGTAGGCAGCTGCCAAAAAGAATTATTGACGGTTTACGGCAGAATAACTTCTTTGTGGTGTTTCAAAAGAAAATTTTAAGTAGAGAAGATTGGTTATAGTAACCAGAGTAGAACACCTGCTAACCTTTCCTGCCCACTGAATTCTTCCTTCCCATCTAAACTCACAAGCATTTTTTTTCTTTTTACATTTAGACACTAATGATGAGCCGAAGGAACCCGGAAATGAAATTATCAAATAGATAAATAAAAAAACCCATACACAAGTGCTTGAAATCTTACGTGTCATGCATATGTAAGACCTCTGGTCCTGGAGGAAAAGAGGATAACCCAGAGCCAGATTGCCTGTTTCTGAATCCTGCTCTGACACTTAAGAGTACTCATCCTCCAACTCCTCATTCATGAAAGGGAAAGAAGAGCCCACACCTCATGGTGTTTCCCTGAATAGCATCAGTAAAGCAGAACCAAGCTTCATACAGAGGTTCAATGTGTTCATTGTTATGGTATTATTAGTAATATTTTAAGTTACTTCTATTTTAGTGAATTTTGATTGTTATTAAATTGGGATGATAAAATAGACCATCTCTTCTTACACTTGTGTTGCTGATTTTTAGTTTCTTAAGTCATTCCAATGGAAGATTTAAAATTGAATCATAAATTTTGAAACTGCCTTCTAACTAAAGTACAGTTTGGAACTTAAAATTTTTTCCTTTGTTAAATTGGAAACAATTTAAGGACACCCATATTCCTTCTGGTATAAATAATCTGTAGAATTAAGATGATAGAAAGGTGGGATTAACAAAATTTAAGATTGTCAAAGGAGCTTGCAAGCAGCTTCCCTGTAACAGGTGGAGCTGTTTTAATGTATGTACCTGACTGGTCCATAAAACCCACCCAGTTGCTGCTCAGCTCCACAGATGGCCACTTAAACAATTTAATGTCACTAAAATGGTTCCAGCTAACAATTCTTTCAAACACACTCTGAGGATTAATCATTCTGAGCTGCTCGAAGTGCTATGATTACCCTAGTGGTCCATGGTCAGTACATTCTTCAAATGTCCCCTTTTTCTCCACTTTAATTCTACTTACTATATTTCAGGCCCTCTTTTTCCTTTGCATATACTTAATATGAATAAAACTTAAGCTTGATCGATGCTGTTATCTATCCTACACTAAGTTTCCTTACCCTTCTCTTTTTTTATTTTGACTCAAATAACATCCTATCTTCTAACCTCATCCTTTATGAGTTGGTTTTACTAACTTGTCACATGTCCTGACCTCCTAGTCCTTAGAGTTACTCCATTGTGGGAGGTAGACACTGAGGCCTTAACATGGACTTCCACTCCAGTGAGAGGCTTACGGTATGGAATCTGAGAGGAGCTGTATGTGCGTATAGTAGGCCCTTACCTGAGGCACAGTACATTATATACTATGTCATACTTTGAACTCTGGTAGTGGTAGGATAGATAACTATATCGCCAAGGCTCCACACGTCCACGGTGATGTCCATGGCAACAAAGCTCGTTGATCAGGGAGACCTTGCAGTCCTTCTTGGCAGGGCACTCAGGCAGTCACTACCAATCATTTAATGTTGGGACATAAGAGGAAACCTATTTGCTGTCCAGGATATGATTTTTACAGAAGACATAAAGTTTTCTTCAAATGGATTTTTCTTATATTGATTCTCCATAAAAAAAAAAGTGAGGATAAAGCATTAAATCTCAACTTCCATGAAGGTTTTTTTTTTATTTTTATCTAAGGGAACAAATATAATATGGTTCACAGTGTCAGACGTCTCAAAGCAAGCCTTTGGTGAGTTAGTACCTAGCTGAATATTTTAACAAGTACCTCAAGTGCTGACACTTGGTGCTGTTGCTTAAGGAGGAATCAATACATCATACTTGAGATACCAGACTGGAAGAAGAGTTAGTATTCCTTTATTCTTACTAGACTGAGAACCACCCTCTTTTTCTACAAAGGTAGATTAACAGCTTTCAGTATGCAAGCACTTGGGTAAATACTTTGTAGTATTTTGGTTCTGGAATATGAACAAAACAGTAAATATTAACAAATAAAAAGCTTAGACTATGCTAAGTACTTTACCTACATTCAGTCTTATCAATTATAGCATAGAGCCTTTTAATTTGTAGATCAAAGATGAGAAAATGGAGATGAGGGGAATTAGTTTACCCAAACCACAATAGCTAATGAGTAGGAAAGCCATGATTGCACCCAGATTTCTGACTGCAAAAATTGGTTCACTTAACTTTTGCACACTGTCCTTTCTATTTTCCTTTCAGGATAGATTTTGCATTTCCCCTTGTTTGTCAGCACATACTGCTACCTACTGATTTTGATCCTGACTCCAAAGAGGAAGCCTTTTGATCCTAAGACCTTCTTGAGTAGTAATTTCCCTTTAGCACTGGGATTCAGGTTTTGGATATCATCCCCAACACCCCTGAAATAAACTTTTAGCTCCTTCAATTGCCTCAACTGCTTAACTCCTTCAATTGCGAACAGCAACAAAAAAATTCACAATCTCCTGTGAATTTCCAGTTGGGGAAGATAAGTTGTTGAAGTATTTGGGATCCAGTTAAAATATCAGATCAAGTTAGGGCAGAATGAGTGATAATGAGCCACAGGAAAAAGTATGAAAGAGGCTAGCTTCCCCATCTTTACAATAATTTTCCAAGTTGGATATTAGCTCCATTGTACAGATGAAGAAATGAATGCTGAGGTCCTTATTTACTTGTCCAAGTTTGATAGATAGAAACAGAACCAGGATCTAAAGCCAAGTGCACCTGCTTTTGTGTCCTGTGCTGGCTCCAGTTGCGTTCTCAGGACAATGAGTTGTAACAATGACTGTTGCAACAACACAGACAGCTTTATTCAGTGGAAAGAACTTGCCAGCACTGCAGGGTATTTTTCTCCTTCAATAAAAATACTGGTATCAACTTAACATCTTGGCAGCACTGAATTCCCCTCCACTCTTTAGTCCTCCCTTTTTCCTGAATCCTCTTCAGCTAGACCCCCACCTGCCTTTACTTCTTTTGCCTCAGTTTAGAATTAGGGGATTTCTTGGCATTCCTGTCCTTCCTATGCACAAAATTGATTTTCATTTATTAATTGCTTCAAGGTCGAGATGCATGTTGCTGAGTCGACTGTAAGTACAATTGCCCATTATAAATGCAGTTTCCTCTAAAAAATAGCATGGTGTGCAAGCGAAGCCAAAGCTTATTTCTTAACAGATTGTTTCTATAAAACCCAGTAGGCCTTTGCTTGGATCTCAAATCACCTCAAGCTCCTCTCTCAGGGCAAGAGCAGCGTTTGGGTGATTAAACATACAATCACGTGGAAGTGTTGTCTGCAATGTAGATTGTGCATCTCCTTACATCTATAAAACTGCTAAATGTTCTTACACACAAAGCTACTGCTTGTTTTTTCATTCCGTTTCTTCAAAATTAAAAAAAAAAAAGATGATGTCAAAATCAGTAATACTCTACTACCAAGAGCAATACAGTCCAAAACAGGTGATTTTATGCTATTACCATAGAAACAGTAGTGAAAGAAATGAACATAAACCTTGCTTTTACATGATTCAGTTATTCTTTTAGACCATTGGTGCCATAATAGACATTCTCTTCTTAAGTAAGCACGGAGTGGAGCATCTATCAATGTAGATTTTTACTTTATTTAAAGATTTTCTTGTTCCCTTAGCAAAACCCTTGCTGTATAGAAAAGTGAAGACTAACTGGGTTCCCTTAAATCATGCCTCAGGTCAGAATTCATACAGATTTTTGTATAAATCTGTGGTCTCTAGGCACATTGTTACAGTTTTGCCAGCATTCATTTAATTAGTATCTATGAAGCATCAACCATGTGGCAGGCATTTGTTTTCTGTTGCTCTCATCTTCTAGAAGACAGAGAAAGGCAAGCATATTGTGGTGAATACTTTGGAGGCAGCAGCAAAGCACCAGTGAAGGTGCTTTTTTTTAAAGACTTATTTTTATTGGAAATGCAGATATATACAGAGAGAAGGAGAGAGAGAGAGAGAGGAAGATCGTCCATCCACTGGTTCACTCCCCAAGTGACTTCAGTGATCAGAGCTGCGCCTATCCGGAGCCTCTTCTAGGTCTCCCACGTGGGTGCAGGGTCCCAAGGCTTTGGGCTGTCCTCAACTGCTTTCCCAGGCCACAAGCAGGGACCTGGTTGGAAAGTGGGGTTGCCGGGATTACAACTGGTGCCCATTTGGGATCCCAGCACATGCAAGGCAAGGATTTTAGCTGCTAGGCTACCATGTCAGACCCAAGAAGAATCTTTAAATGAAAACTCTTCAGATAGAGAGAAGGAGCACAGAGAACTCTTCAGACAGAGAGATCAAAAGCAAAAGCTTAGGAAAAGTGTTGTTGTACGAACACGGGCATGTAGAAACAGAGTGCCACAAGGACTAGGGAGAGGGAGGGGCATGAATGAGGTTGGTGTGAATGCCAGCTCATCTTCCTTCTGCCCTGCCACGCACTGTTCATTGCCATTCTCTAGAATGCTGGGTCTTCCCATCTCACACTGTGTCTCCTGCTTCCCTTTTCCCAAGGTTTCCCAGGCAGGAAAAGCACCAGCCAGAGAGCCAAAGACAGGATGAGCAAAGTCAGGGGATCTCTTCCCTGTTTGTCTGCTTTAAACCTGCTGCTGACAACCCTGCTAGGAAGGTCCAGTTGCCCTGGCCCCGTGTCCTCCCTTTGACAGCACAGACCTGGGAATGGTGAGAGTTCCCTAGGATTTTTATCTTTTGTGTTTAATCATCCCTTATTTATCTTCCTCAGCCCTGTCCACTCTTCTGCAAGAAACTATTTCAAGACAGTCTCTTTATTTGAAACAAGTTTTCTTTGAGGCCCTGGACTGTCAACAAAGCCTAGTGAGTGAGGCAGAGCAATTTATAGGCCCCGTGAGCTAGGCCTTGGACTCCTCTCAAAACAGTGTGTAGCCAGTTAAACACGATGGGAGTAATTTAATATCCCCTGAAGATGATCACTCTGGCTACGTTTGAGGGTATTGATTAAGGGACAGAGGAATAATAATGGAAGCAGGAAGAGCAGCCAGAAAGCTGTGCAGGCCAGAAGAATAGTGTGGAAGATGGAGAAATGAGTAGGTTCTGCTTGGAGTTGAGAGACCTTGGGGAGAGGAAACAACCAATCAAGAATGACTCAGGTTTGTGATTTGAGCCACTGCGATGCAGTGAGGCGAGGGAACTAAGGAATCTTCTCTTTTGAACAGGTTTTATTTAAAATGTGTGTGATGTATCTGGGTAAAGAGTGAAGTAAGGCGTTAAAGGTCAGAATTGGAGAGCTAGGTTGATTTATTGACATAGAGTTAGCATTCAAAATCGGATGGGCATGAACATGGTCCCCAAGAAAAGAATATTTTTAAAAAATAAAAGCCAATGTTGTACCTTAGCAGATAAAGTTGCTCCCCTGTCCTATTGGCACCCTTTGTGGGTGCCAGTTCATGCCCGGCTGCTTCACTTCCTGCTGATGAGCCTCCTACTAAAGCACCTTTGAAAAGCAGTAAAAATGGCTTAAGGGCTTGGGCCTCTGCACCCACAGAGGAGACCTGAAGAAGCTCCTGGCTTCACAGCCACCCAACTCCAACCACTACAGCCATTTGAGGTGTGAATCAATGGATGGAAGATCTCTCCCTCTGTCGCTGGTGAGTGAGGCAGAGCAATTTATAGGCCCCGTGAGCTAGGCCTTGGACTCCTCTCAAAACAGTGTGTAGCCAGTTAAACAGTTTTTTAAATGTTCTTCAAATAAATAAATAAATGCATGTAAATCCTATTTCAAAGAAAGTGAAAGTAAGGGACGCTTCAGAAATCAAACACAAAAATGCCATGTGTTATACTTTGCCCAAAAAATTAGCTTGCAATCTAATTGAACATACATTTTTAAGAGTAACACTTATGTGCTTTCTAGAAGCATTGCCTTACTTACGCTGTAAGCATTGGCACAGAGACAGCTCTTGTAGACACTTTAGCTTTATTTAGGAAGCTCAAAAATTAGCTATTGAACTGAGCTCATTAATTTTACCTCCTCATCCCCAGGATTATGCCCAGGTGGTGAGTTCTTCGTATTGTCTAACTGAATTGGGAAATGTGTTTACATTGATAAGCTTCCAACCTAATTCAAATTAGAAAGCTTTCTAATTTTACCTTTCAGGTACTAGAATAAAGAGGAAAAGATGTATAAAAATGGCACCCATGTGCTTTCACCAAGGCCATATGTAATAACCAGGGCAATCATTAGGTCTTACAGTATGACATTTCTTGCTGTTTTTCTTTATGTCCTGGACCGATGATCATCCTTTGACTCTAGGGACATAGAGCTTTTATTGTATGGCCTTCCAGCTTGTATATTACAGGACTGAACTGTCATCTGTAGCATCCATTAGAATGTTATTGACAAAATGTCCACTCATATTGAACTAAGCACTCGATAAACCACTATAAGTAAATTGTTGTGCTCTTACCTCGAAGGGACAGTCTATTGATTGCCCACATGATTATGGGCCTCGCAGAACGATCCTATCTGCAGTTCCCTTGTGGTACTTGTAAAATGTTGTATGATGTCTTTTTTGAGGTCACAGATAGTAAGGAAACTTGTTAGACAGTTTTTGTTAAAATTCTGTATTTTTATGTGTAGAGAATTTTAAATAAATAGTTGGCTACTAATCATTGTGTTTATGAGCTAAGAATCTGCCATTTTAAATTGTATTATGTAGTAAAAATTAGAACATGTCTATATTAAGAAACTATGGACTCACTCTAAAAGGGAATTTGTGTGAACCTCCAAAATTTTAATGTGCATATGATATCATAATCCATTTTTTACGAATAGAATAATATCTTATGTCTTTGGCAGTTGTGACAGTAATTTTTCTATTTGTCTATCTGAGAAATCTTTCTGTAATATCACATTTAAATATGTCCTATTCTGTTTAATAGTTGCTGCATAAAACATTATATGGCTTAATCTATTCTAGAACTTTATAATGGATCCCTAAGTTTTCCTTCAGTTTATCTGCAATCAGTAATATGGTGAACATCCTTCTATATATATCTTTGTGTTTTTGTGAATTATCCCCCATTTGAAGATCTGTAAGATACTTATGTAAAAAATAAATTAAGAAGATGTGAATGTGTATTACCTAAGGAGTCACAATCTTCCAAAGTAATAGTGATTATATTCAGAAATGCAGAAATGAGAAGGGATAGAAAAATCTAAAGAATATATGTTAAGATAGTTAAGGGCAATTGATATGTTTTCCCCTTATTGTATTTTCTAAAGTTGTCAATGATGGAAAAGCTGAAGCAATTTTGTTTTTAATTTTCAAGACTAAGTAATTGGAAATATTTGATAATCATAGTTTATATAATATTTCCTATTGATAACTGAGCACCCTTAATTAGTCAAAAATGTACTTCTTAGTGCCAAGTGTGTTTATGTGAACTTTAAAAATGACCATTAAACAGAGTAGTCAGTTAATTGAAACAAGCAATGCCCTAATTCTATGTGTAAACAAAAGATTACAGTGCTTGATCTGTTTCCTAAAATGAAGACTAAGTTCATTGGCAATTTATGGCAAGATTTCTGTGTGGAAGATTAAGAGGGCTCTGTAATTTGAATTCTTATTTTCATGTTACAGTTGATTACTTTTTAAGCAGACAGGCTACACTTCAGCTATAGCTCCTCCAGAGGAAATGACTTACTTTAAAACAGCTGGTCTTAAAGGAAAAGAGAAAACTTAATTAATTAATTCAAGGTGATGAAAACAATTAGCAGTGTATACATAAAACAGTAATATCCTATACTTATGAACTGGAAGAAGTTCCTGGCTTCTGGTTTCAGATCAGTTCAGCTCCAGCCATTGTGGCCACTTGGGGAGTGAATTCTCCCTATTCATATCTGCTTTTCCATTAAAAATTTAAAAATCTTTTTAAAAAAATCCAATTTGGAAAGGAAAAAGCAAAGCTACCCATTGTATTTTCTTTTTTTTTTTTTGCATACATATTTTTTTTATTATACAAATTTAATTGGGGTACCCATTGTATTTTCCAAAAACAATGTGACTATAGGAAATCTACATCCCCCCATCAAAAAAAAATGCTATTGAAAAGAATAAATGAGTTCACCATGGTTGCAAAATGTGAAAATCAATATGTACAAAAATCAATTGAATTTCCATTAGCAAAGAGCAATTGAAAACAGCAATTAAGAAAACAATTCCCATCACAATACAGTAACATCAAAAGAAATAGAATGCCTAAGGATTAATTTAATACTTAGATACAAGGGATGTATATTGAAAGTTACAAAACTGCTGAAAGAAATTAAAGCTTCAATATTGTTAAGATAAGACAGTTCTCTCCAATTTAACCAGCCTTTTTCTTTAAGAAAAATGACAGTGCTTGTGGAAATGTTATAGGAACTGATAAACTGATTCTAAAATTGATGTGGAAATTCAAAAGTGCAGTAAAACAGTTTGGTAGGGGAAGAACACAAATGGCAGACTTTAAGTTACTGACTTCAAGTTTTGCTGTCCAGGTAGTAAGGCAGTGTAGGACTGACATGAACACACACAGATCAGTGCAGCAGTGTGTACAGACAAGAAATAAATCCCTGTGTTTATGTTGATTATTGACAAAGATGCTAAGGCGGTTGAAGGATAAAAGAATAGCCTTTCTTGGGACATTCAGATATCTACATCCAGAAAAACAAATTTAGACCCTTACCTGATACCATACACAAAAAATTAAATGAATTTGCACATGAAACTTGTAAGAAATGAAAGTATACTTTTAAAGGAAAATTCCCTTTTGCAGGGTTAGATAAAATGTTTATAGATATAATACCGAAATGCTATCAGTAAAATAAAAATGGCAAATTGTATTTTATCAGCATTTAATAATTTCATGCTTTAAAATATTGTCATTAAATAATTGAAGAGAAACCGCAGACTGGTGAAAATCATGAATATCATGATTACATTCATAAATCCAAAATATTTAAAACTCTTGCAATTCAATAAGAAAAAAGTCACTGTTTATAACTTACTGTAAACTTGAACAGGAATGTCAACAAAAGCTCAGGTGACAAAAAGCAATGTCATGTGTCATTAGAAAATTACAAGTTAAAACGACAATGAGATACCAACACTTCTGCACTATGATAGATGGAATCAAAAGACAGTATCAGAATCTGCTGATGATGTGGGAAAACAAGCACTCACACTCTCTAGTGAATTGTAAAGCAGCGCAGGCACTTCTAGGTATGGACTTCAATAAACGCAACGTCCAACACACAGCAACCTGGACATGAACATTAATAGTAGCTTTATTCAGAATAGCCAAATTTAGAAACAGGCTACAGCTCCATGAACCTAACTGCTGCATGGCTAAACATGGTATAGTACGTATACACCTTAGAATACTATTCCGAGATAAAAAGTGATAAAATAAGGCCAGCATTGTGGCACAGCCAGATAAGCCACTGCCTTGTGTTCCATATGAGGGATCAGCTACTCCAAGTCCAGCTCCCTGCTTATATTCCTAGGAAAGCAGCAGATCACCCCAGTACTTGGGCCCCCAGATTACCTGGGGCGGGGTTGAGGGTGGGGAAAGGTTCTGATTGGAGTTCCAGACTCCAGGCTGCAGCCCGGCCCAAGGGAGTGAAGCAGTAGCCAAAGATATCTCTGTCTGTTAACTCTTTTTAAAGATTTACTTACTTATCTTTATTGGAAAGGCAGACATACAAAGAAGGAGATACAGAGAGAAAGATCTTCCATCTACTAGTTTATTCCCCAAATAGCTGTAATGGCTAAAGCTGAGCCAATTCGAAGCCAGGAATCAGGAGCCTCTTTTGAGTCTCCCACAAGGGTGCCAGGTCCCAAGGCTTTGGACCATCCTCCACTGCTTTCCCAGGCCACAAGAAGGGAGTTGGATGGGAAATGGAGTAGCCAGCTACAAACCAGTGCCCATGTGGGATCCTGGTGCATGCAAGGTGAAAATTTACCCACTAGGCTATTTCATCGGGACCCCCATTTTTTTTTTTTTTTGAGTAATGGTGTATGCTCCAGCGTGAATAAATCTCAGAGCATGCTAGTTTTAAAAAAAAAAAAAAACTGGACACAAAGTATTCATGTCCCAGATTTTTAAGATCTGTGCCAAAAGTAGTATCTTGTATATTTTTATTCAATGAAATATATAGAGAAGAACAAATACTAGAGACCAAAACCAGATTAGTGATTTCTTGTAGAAAGCGAGGTGGAAGGGGTCTGTCCATGGAGAGGTCTGAGGGATCTTTGTAGGATTGTAGGAATGTCCTACAATTGCATTTTGGTGATAGTTGCCTGGTTTCCATCATATGCTGAGGAGTTTTTAATTGCACAGTAAAGAAGATGAACTTTGTGCTGTGTAAATCATTTCTCAGACTGTTTTTTTTTTTACAAGAGCATCAAATGGAATTCCAGGAAGACTTCCATGAACACTAGATACTAATTTAAAGTCCTGTGTATAATACGCAGGCTGTAAAGAAAACGGGGCCTTGATAAGCGTATAAAAGCACTCTAGGTACAGAATTGCTGCTCTTGACCACTAAAAACAACCTCAAAATAATTTTTTTTCCTCAATGAGTTTAACTTCAGCAGAAAAGACAGAGGAAAAACGAACAGAATAAAATTTTCTGTGGTAACTGATTGTGGAGCATGAAGATGAATGTGGAGGCATGGCCATGGAATCAGGTGCCGTTGGCCCTTTGAACTTCTCTGCATGGCCGTGTTAGTTCATACCCAAACATCATTGCAGACATTTGGCATGATACTTTTAGTCGCACTGATTCATTGTAATTATACCTAGAGTTAGTTGAAAGCATCACTGAAAATGTGCATTGCAATTTGCTCTTTTCGGTCAGATAAGGAAAATAAAATCCATTTTGACCTTAATAAGAAATGATTCCAATAAAGGGAATGAATCAAATCATCAGAAGCCTGACATCAGTACTGTAAGTTCCTTCTAACCTGAAGTGAACATTCTCAAATGGCTGAAAATTATTATACGTACAGAGCAAAAGTGAATAGGTAATCTGAACAGATGAGTTTTTCTGCCCTCCTGGATGGTTGCTGCCATTTACTCAAATTCTCACTGAGGTTGCCATTGTGGGGAAAAAAATTGTCAATCAAAGATGAAGATATAAAAGTGGATTGGAAATTGAATTGAAAAGTAATTTTACTTTCAAGTGGTTTGCAAATGTAGATGTTAAGTTTGAAATGAATGCCGTTAATGACCATAGCTGAGAGAATTATACACCTGCTGATCACTAGAATATTATTATAAATGAGGCTGATTTTCCTGTTGACTACCCCATTTTTTCTCAACATGATCTCATTACTTTTTCTATCACATTGCTGACCCTAAGCTATGAATGCTCACTTACGGATATAACAGTGTACTAACTGATATGTGGGTTTTTTTAAAATGCATCTTTAAATGCAATAATGCTAGTGTTGCTTGTCTTTTGCTTTTTTGTTAGGTCACAGAAGGGCTTAGATGGTGAGAATCAAGCCTGTATTACAAGTGAAGAGCTGTTTTACAAGCAGCCTTCTTACAGCAACTAAATTGTCCCCCAAAAAAGCACATAAGCATAATGAAGCTTTTAAGTAGGCACACATATGCATTTATATTCTCTTTCTCCTGAATGACTAATTTTAATTTTTTAAAGTAGCAATTCAGCTTGCTTTCTGAACCATTTAAGCTTAGCACATGATTTTGTTTTCCCCCAAAACCAACTATTCTTGATTATGAGGTAGCGAAGGTTTGCATATTTATTTTTGCAAAGACAGTAGAATAAGCCCTTCTCACCATATGGAAGCTTAGGCCTAATACCTCCATCCTGAGCTAGGCATATGATCATTTAGAAATGTTTCCAGCTATGAGAGCCATAATGATTCAGTTTAGCTGAGAACTGTCTTGTGCAAACATCTGACCTACATGAGTGTGCAACTCCTGTGTACCTGTTGTGTGGCTCCCCTGGAGTTTTCCCAGTCAGAGGACCCTTTCTCTTCATAACTGTATTGGATGAAGTTGGAAGACACACTGTAGCAGAGGATCAAATCTTTTGAGTTTTCACACTGGTTTCTGAAGTCATTGCTTTCTATCTGGGATGCATTTCCCTCGAACGTATGCGTGCTTCCTGCCTCCACTTCATTTAACTCCTGAGCCACATACTGTCTATTGCTCATAGTTATCATGGCTTATTTCTGTTTCTGTTGATAATAGTTGGTCTGAAATAAATTTATCACTGGAAAATAAGCCTAGCACTATTTGAAAACTACAAACTCAAAACAGCACTGAGGATAAACTTATAATAAATTTTTCTTCCCTCAGGTTGCAAACATTCCACTTTCCTTCTGCTTGTACAGTGTACGTTGGAAACTTTTAAATTACCAAAGAAGCCAAGGTATCCAGACTTCTTTGTGGAAGGTCAAGTTACAGGCATCTATAGGCTCTAGAATGAGCTTTAGAAGACTAAATTATTATAACCCTTCTTTAAAAATGTGTGTCAGGCCAAGACTTGTGGTTTTATTTTTTGTTGTTGTTGTTGTTGCTTATTTGAAAGTGAGAAAGAGATACAACGAAACAAGGGGGAAAGAAAAGCCTACTATCTGTTGAGTCACTTCCCAGATGGCCACAGTGGCTGCGGCTATACTAGCCAAAGCCAGGACCCAAGAGCTTCATTGAGGTTAGTCCCCATGTGTAGCAGGGGCCCAAAGCCTTGTGCCATCTGCTGGTTTTTCTTATTTGCAAGGAGCTGAATTGAAAGTGAAACAGGACTCCACCGGAAGTCCATATGAGACTGCAGCATCTCTGGTGACAGCCTTACATGCTGTGCTGCAATGTCAGTCCCAGTCACCCATTTAAACAGAAGTAGAACTTCATAACAATAAAACCAAAATACATGATCTTGCATGTTATTTACCTAAGAAAACCAAGGGAAAGAATTGCAACAACTTATGGTACAAAGCCTAGACTACAGTTAGTGACCTCACTAGAGCAAAAAGGAGACAATGGGAAAAGTACAGCAACAGAAGTCAGGAAGCAAGCTGTGGTATGTGAAAGAAAGATGTGATTGTTTTTAATCTGGAGATTTGAGATGTTTTCGTGAAGAAGGTGGCATTTCAACTCAAACTGTGATGGATGGATGTAATTTCACTTGGCATAATAAGGAGAGAAAGAGCTTTCCAAGGGAAATTCATAAACAGCAAACGCATGAAAATAAAAATGGAATTTTTTGAGAATCAGAAAGCACACTGCTACTGTCATTATGGTAGCCCAGCACGATGTTCATGTCAAGACCTCTGGGTCCCCTGCACTGTTAGCTCCATATGCCCTGGACATTTTAGTAAAATCTACTCAGGAACGCCTTTGATGCTGCACAAGCCCACTCCACCAGTGCACAAGCACAACCTGGAAATACCAGGAAGTTAAGACCCCCACCAAGGACTGTTGAGGGTTGGGAGGCGGTGATTACATGGTCCCACCTCCCACCCTTCAGGTGTCAGTTCTGTGCAGTATTCTGCACGTGTCTCCACAAATCCTGGTGGAACGGAGCCCTTGTCCTGATAGTGTACCACGGTGTTGGTTTTGCCTTAGTTAACATCCATGCTGCTTCACTCTTGCTTCATGGGAGCAACTCTCCAACTACTGGCACTTCCATCCTTACCTCAGAGTCTTTTCTACCTAAGGAGACTGCACAGCACAACCCGTTATATGTGATAGCTCATAGAATTGGATTGCACACAGACTTGGAGAAATCAGAGACTTTATTAGCCAGTATTGAGTTTCCTTAATAATTTCAGGAATACAAGTCATAAAGCAGAAAGAGATTCAAGAGTGACCTTGCAACTCTCCAGTCCTTTATAAAAACACTTGAGCTCAAATTTGACAGTTAAGTTCTAGAAAGTATCCCTTATCTAAAGAGAGCTGTTTCCACCTTTTGTGGTATGTTCTGGGGAGCCTTGCCCTCATCAACCAATGGATTCCAGGTGTGTTAACCATCAGCAATGCTAGGCAGATCAGGTACATCCTCCAGAAAGCATCCTACCAAGAACTTAACCCCCTACCCCCAATAAATACTGTTAATGTGTTCACCAGGAGGTCAGTGCTATTTTCAAGGATTTTTGGCTGGGACCTTTTCTTCTGTAGGATGCCCTTTAGTGGAATAAATGACTCACAAGCCTGCTGCTGCTGCCTTTCCTTCTTAGTGAGCATGCAGCTTTTCAAAATCCCTGAGCCAAGCCAGGCAGTTACCATCCACTATAACTGTCAGATAGACTTATAAATAATTTACTATTATTCCCCTTGCCTTATCTTTGTAGGTCTTAGTTGATTTCCTGGCTCTGCCAACCTAGCAGCTGTGTGACTATGAGCACGCAGCTTAATGTGTCCAAGCCTCTCACCACATCAAAATGATGTGAATATTCACACCTGTTTCAAATGGATGTTGGAAAGAATAAATGAGATAATGTTGGTAAAATGGTATGAAGGTTCTGGCACATGGTACTGATCTGGATATTGTTCTTTCAGTGTTTTTCTAGCCCCATGAGGTTTTCCTGGGATCTTCTGTTCAGATTCCCACCAACTAGTCATGGCTCTATTCCTCAGTTCCTTTTCTCACACCAGTTCTGAGTTCTTTCCTGGCTCTCCTGCTAAATCCATGGACTCAGTCCTACACTCATTGTTGAGATGTGATCTGAAGTGAGCAAAAGATGCATAGAGGAATGTGATGAGAGGTGATACCAGAATACTAGATAGGGCTGAGAATTTGCAGGTCCTGGAATAACAAAGCACTTGGACATGAATATGAGATGCCACGAATATAAGATGCCAAAGAAAAAAATCGGAGCCAGCAGGTGACAGTCTCCATAGCTGGTCCACATGAAAAATGGACTGTGTGCTAAAAGACTGATAGTAGGGAGACCACTAAAGGGAGGTATTTCAAGCATCAGATGCCTAGACTTAGCACTGTGGGAACAGAAATACAAAGAAAGGGTTAGATAAGAAGCCACAGGAAAGTGGCTTTGACTGCTAATTGGATTGGTAAAGCAGCCGATGACTCTCAGGAGTGCACCCTAACTACTGAGAGATGTTTACCCCTACAGTGAGGAATGAGGTGAACCTGCAAGAACATGCAAATCAGGAAAGTGAATTGGCCTGAGTATTTGCTTGTAAAATAATGATTCCTGGATCAGAGATATTCTTACATCAGAAGAGGAAGAAATTGTCAGTGGAAAGCAAATAATCATATATTCACAAAAGGCAAACATGGGCTATATCCATCTAAGTACCATCTATGGTAGGAGTCCTAGCCATCAGACAGTAAATATTTTATCCCCAGGAGCAAAGATTATGCTGCTCTGGATGTGTTTATGCACACCACCTAGCATAAAAAGGAAGTCAGCATGTGAAGTCAGATTCCAAATGTGGGTACTGGAATTAATTAGGTCTGAGTTTAAATCTGGACTCTAATGGATGTGTGACACGGGGAAAGTTGCCCAATCTTACTGAGCTTTACCCTCCTCATATGTGAAGTAGAACTGATGATGATAATAGGAGATATAGGGCTTATGCAAGAGGTACATGACATAATTCTGAGAACACTGTTGGCATATACAAAACATTCCATAATTAAGAGATAATTATATTAATGCCTTTTTCTGTAGACTGTATATAGTAGAGAATGAAGCCTTAGCTCAGGTATTCTAATTATTTTCCAAGTAAATAGTCTCTGATACTTGATAGCGTTTTTTCTCAGATAAATAATAACCACATTACATTCCAGTCACACAAGCTCTGAGATCATCTTTTTAGTAAGTTTTACATGGGATATAGTTGGAAGTCTTGCATTTGTGATGTGTTGATTAGATATAAATGGAATCCAAAACAGAGTGGAAAAGGATATAAAGAAATCAGAAAGATACAGAAATAAAAGAGTATTTTTTTTATCAGATAAAGAAGTATTAAGTTGTAAGGTGTTTGGCTGTGGTCCTTAACATACCATAACACACACACACACACACACACACACACACACACACACACACACGCACACTTTTTTTAAAGGATTTATTTATTTGAAAGGCAAAGTTATAGAGAAGGAGTGTGATCCTCTAGCCACTGGTTCATACCCGTATGCACAATGGCCAGGGCTGGACCAGGCCAAAGCCAGGAGCCAGGAGCTTCATCCAAAGCTCCCACCTGGAGTATTTCGACACTAGGCACTCTAGCAGAAAACTGGATCAGAGGTGGAGAATCTGGGACTTGAACTAGCACCCATATGGGATGTTGGCATCATAGGCATTGACTTAACCCCCTGCACCAGAACGCTAATCCCACACCATGAACATTCAAAACAAAAACTAGGGGTGAGGGGCAGTGCAGTAGCCTAGTGGCTAAATTCCATGCCTTGCACACACCAGGATTCCCTGTGGGCACCACTTCTAATCCCAGCTGCTCTGCTTCCTATCCAGCTCCCTGTTTGTGGCCTGGGAAAGCCACAAAGTCAAGGACGGCCCAAAGTCTTGGGACCCTGCACCCGTTTGGGAGGCCCAGAGGAAGATCCCAGCTCCTGGCTTTGAATCAGCTTGGCTCATCTTTGGCCATTGAGACCACTTGGGGAGTGAATCATCTGTCTCTCCTGCCTTCTGTATATCTGCCTTTCCAATAAAAATAAATAAATCTTTAAAAGGAATCAATGTCAGGCACTCTTATCCCTGCTGTGTCCACCGCACATAGCACAGTATCGAATATGATTTTTTTTGGCATGCCTTGAACAAATGCAAGTTTCTCTTAGTGTGATAGTCAGCATAGCATTGGTTGCATGACAGAAATAGCGGTGGCTTTTAGGTTCAAAGATTGTTTTAACATCTGCCTGTGGCACTTAGTTGAATATCCATGGCCTAGCAGTTTATTTTGTTTCTAGAGTCTACTTTCCTCATCTATAAAATGGAGAATGATTAGAAGTACCGGAAACAACTACTCAAGAATAGTTCTTTTGCTCCAGCATTACACTCTGCCTTACACATCTTAACCACTTTATCTGGTAATATAGAACTCTGGTATTCACTAAAGCATTAGCTGCATGAATTAACAGATCAAGAGGAAGATTTGAGTAGGAAACTCGAAGTCAAGTAATTCCTAGTGAAAATGGGCTACACAAAAGCTTTGTTCACGATAGTTCCTGAAATCAAATAGAAGTATAGATTGTCAAAATAGAGATTAAGTTTTAGATTAAATCTTCCTGTGTGTGTGGATGTTTAGAGCCACTCAGAATAACAGAAATAGAGGAAAATTGTGGTTCTGGTGCTAACCTTTTCTCAGGAAAATGAAGAAATGTCCTGAAGATCACTGGGCCAATAAATCAGTATTGACTAGATGTAAGGGAAAATCACATTTAATATTTTAAAACTTAACCAATATAAACTTCGGGGATGCAATTTGACTGTGGCTTGTGTCCCCCAAGAGTTCATCATGATTGAGAGTTTGGTATGCATGGTGTAATATTTAGAAGTTCTGTGGAGTTTTCACTGGCAGGGCCTGCTGGGAGAGCCTTAAGTTCCTGGGGATGTGCCCTTCAAGGGAATTGTGAAGCTCTTCTCATACTATGTCTATTCTTGGTTCATATGCTGATGGTCCTAGCCAGGGTAGTAATGCAGCAAAAAGAAAATGAAGGTGTATTGAATTGAAAAGTAAAACAAGCTCTTTTTCACAATTGTATAGAAAATCTTCAGGAATTTACAAGACAATTACAAAAAATCATGTGAATTGAGCAAGGTCATTGGAAATAGGGTCTGCATACAAAAATCATTTGTGTTTCTGTAGATGAGTAGCAAGTGATTACATAAATTTAAATTTTACTTTTGATTATGTAGAAACAAAATACTCAGGAATAATAAAACAAAGATTGCAAGAGTTCTAAAATGAAAACTATAAAACTTTATGAAAGAAATTAGACAAGGCCTAACTAAGTAGAGTTATACATCATGTGGAAGACTCAGTATTATTTTTTCTGAAATTGATCTTTAAGTTCTACATGAGCTGAGTTAAGCTCTCAAGTTTTTCTTAGTAGGAAACAATAAATGGATCCTAAAATGTCTATAGAAAAGCAAGGCAAACAAACATTGAGCAAAACTAGAGTTAGAGAATTTCTTTTACTAGTTTCAAGACTTAATATAAATATGTAGTAATGAAGATGAAAATAGCATGTTATTTGTGTAAAATATAACATGATTCAGTGAAACAAATGGATCTATTGAAAATGTAGGAATAGATTCTGGCACACATATAAAAGTCATTAAAAAGTTAATGAGAAATACATAATATGAAAAACATTGATGGACTTTAAAATGTTTTACATTTATCATTTAATTCCAATTTTCCTTGGTATGAGATACTCTTTTGCACATGATTTCAAAAAGTTCATGGAGATAAATAAAGAATGTATAATTTTTTAATGAATTTTCTGTGAACTCTGTATACGCAATTGATTTTAAGGAAAATACCAAGGCATTCTAATGAAGAAAGGCTAATCTTTATTCAGTGGTATTGTGACAGCTTAATAAATATACAGAAAGAAAAGAATACTTTTACCTTACTTAAGTAGAAATTGATTTGGGTATATCAAATGTAAAAATGAAACAGCATTTTTGCAACATTAGGGAAGGCAGGCTTTTTTTAAATTTTGGAAAACACTACTGTAAATGTTGACATGCTGGGTTTCATGAAAATTAGAGCTTTTGCTTATCAAAAACTATTCAGATGTCAGGAAATCTCTATAAAGGGCATATGCATTTTTATGTATTATTCTTGATGCTTAGAGAAATCTGGTAACACTAAATGTGTTTCAGGGTATATAACCTTTATAAGACTCAGCAATTATAATAATAAAAAAAAACACTATGGTTGCATGCTACAGCATGGTTAATGCCCAAAAACATCAGATTAATTCAAATAAGCGAATCACCAGTGTATACTTCTAGACAATTCTAAGAAATTCAAGGGCAGACAACCTAACTATGATAATAAAAATGACTCATAGTGTATTTCATAGGTGGCATCAGGAGGGCAGTTTGATGTGTTGTCCTTTGAATAGAACAGTAATTACCCAGGAATATCCATTTATCAAAGTACATGGGATCATATAACAAAACTCAAATTTTGGTGACATTTTTTTTTGCAATGACGAATGACACCCTAATTATTTATAATATCCTTTTGTCATATAGGGTAGAATGTGCATCTTCCAGTAGCCTCCCTTTGTGGACAGTAAATTTATCCCTTACCATATCATAATACCTGTGCCTGATTTGTTGCCTGCCCAGTTTACCTCTTGTCCCTTCCTTACCTGCCGGACCCTAGCCTTACCAGGTGTACTATCTGAAGAAGATTGTTTCTTAGTATGTTCTTACTTGTTTCCTCTGTTGCATTTTAAAAACCCATATTTATGTATTTGTCTCTATATTTTTTCAACCTTTGTTTTCCATTAAAATGGAAGCTCCAGGTTGAAAAGGACCTTGTATATGTTCCCAATATGTTGCCTGGCTCGTTGTTTGCTGAATATGTGACTGAATGACAGAATATTTCTACCATTCCATATGCCAATGAAGTGTTAGAAATGCCTTTGAAATGTATGTGTAATTCTTTCATGATATAGACTTTCCATGAACTTTTTGTAAAATCTTCATTTTCTGCTTAATATTGTATTATGATAGTTTTTCCACAACAAGATAGGTCGACTATTTTGGTTGGAGGCAATAATGATATGATAAGAGAGAGAAGGGCTGACATTGTGATGCAGTGAGTTAAGCTGTCCATCAGTTGTGATGTCAGCACCTCATTTCGAAGTGATGATTCAAATCCCAGCTGCTCCACTTGCTATTTAATGTACCTGGGAAGGCAAGCAGAGGATAAGTTGTTAGGTCCCTGCCACCAAATGGGACAATAGAGTTGAGTTTCTGGTTCCTTGCTTTGGCCTGCCCCAGACCAATCATCTGCTGTGTTCATTTGGGATAGTGAATCAGCTAGTGGAAGATATTCTTTTGTTTGGTGTCTCTCAAATAAAGAAGTCTTTAAAATGAAAAAGTAGGAAAAGATGTATAGAAGAGCTATAACAATTCTATGTTGATTTTTTAAGAAGTTAATTGCACTGTAAATATTACACAGTAGTTTACCTGATAGAAATTTTATTACTTTAGGTGCTGTTTACCTAGATAAAGTTACTAACAATGGAGAAAAAAGTCACTGATTCCCAACTAAAAAAGCAGTCTTTAAGGACACACCAATTTTACAGTATTGCAGCCTAAGACAAATTTGGAAATTTTAAGCCTGCTGTGTTACTTCTGAGACCCAAACGAAGCAGAACATAAAAATGAGCCTCTATCAATTTGAAACAAACCTATTCTGTGTGATTATGGCTGTGGTCTAAATCTGTTAAAGATGTTCAAATTCAATGTCCTTGATATCACTATGAGTTGACCTGAATAGTGAGCAATAAACTTGTGTATTATAATTCTGGCTGGAAGATATGTGCTTAGGAAGTGAAACCGACAGTCAGTGTTTTGTGTCTGTCTCTGAGCAGACAAAGAGCCTATATAAAATGACAGGTGCATTTTTAGGAAAGAAACCCATAATGTTTTCCTATTTAGTAGGTGACAGTGTGTCCCAAGATAACACAAGCTTAAGGGGCTGCAACAAGCCAGGTTATTAAAGGCTAGCTGTTTTTCACTTCATACAAATTGAATTTTTTCATAGGCTGGAGGACTATGGAAATCTTGTGTGGGATACTGAAATAAATTAGCATATTAAGTGGATTTATACATTCAGGCTTGTGAGCACTTTGAATTTAAGGAAGAAAATGTATTACTTCTTGAAAGAAAACAGCAATTCTTAAATTCTCTATTTGATTTCCCTGTTGAAATGAGGCTATATGATAAATTCTGCTATTTTGATGATTATCCAAAGAAGTGGTTATTAAATTGATGTGAACCTTTTCCCTTTTCTCATTCTCCTTTTTCAGAATTACTGATTTAGGGAACATTAAAAGAAGATTATATTTATCGACAGTCCACAAGGAATTGTCTTCTACCCCTCTTCATGCAAAAATCCCACTCTTCATGATCAAGCGCAAAATTGTAAGTGTTGCATAAATTTCACCTAAATTATTAAATTCAGTTCAGCAGATTTTAATTCTGGATCTTCTGTACGTAACTTGGTTACCAATCATGATGGTATAAACAATGAATGAAATTCATACGCGATGGGGAGCACTGTGGAGAGAAGGGTGCTCATTAGTCTGTGGAAAAGAAAGAAATCCATCTGACCTTGGGAAGACAGGCACCAGGAGGGAGCTGGTACTGAGCATGTCCTGGATGGATGTGCAAAAAACCTGGAAGATGGAAAGTGTGGTGCATGTTAGAAACCAGCAATGGGTTAATCATTGTTGCTGGGTTTAGAAACAGCCCTAACAGCATCAGCCCTGCAATTTAGCCCTCTGATATAAGATCAGGGAGCTGTGTCTTTGGTATAACCTCTGAAGGGTCTAATTTGAGAGTCTAGTCTTTCCCAGAGTTTACTCATTTTTTTTTTTTAAAGATTTATTTTTATTATTTTTTATTGGAAAGGCAGATATACAGAGAGGAGAGACAGAGAGGAAGATCTTCCGTCCGATGATTCACTCCCCAAGTGAGCGCAACGGGCCGATGCTATGCCGGTCCGAAGCCAGGAGCCTCTTCCGGGTCTCCTGCGCGGGTGCAGGGTCCCAAAGCTTTGGGCCGTCCTCTGCTGCTTTCCCAGGCCACAGGCAGGGAGCTGGAAGGGAAGCGGGGCTGCCGGGATTAGAACCGGCGCCCATATGGGATCCCGGGCGTGCTAGGCGAGGACTTAACCACTTGCGCCACCGCGCCGGGCCCGAGTTTACTCATTTTTAATAGTATCCTCAGTACCTTGTTTTTGTACTACCTTTTCTGGCAGGTGCTTAATACTTTCCCTAAAACTTACTCACTTTTTGATTGAATTTTATAAGACAAACTTATAGCACTCTTTTTAAAAAAGTATATTTTTTATTTGAAAGGCAGAGAGAGAGAGAGAGAGAGAGAGAGAAAGCTTCAATCTGCTGGTTCACTCCCAAGATTCCTGCAACAGCCAAGGCTGGGCCAAGCTAAAACTAGGAGCCAAGAGCTTCATCCAAGTCTCCCACATGGCAGGGACCCAAACACTTCAGCCATCATCTACTGCCTCCTGGGGTGTACGTTAGCTAGAAGGTGAGTTGGGAGAGCAAAAATTAGTCCCAGGTACTCTAATATGAAACATAAGCATTCCAAGTGGTGGCTTAACCAACCACACCATAATAGCCACCCCAGTCTTATTCTTACAAATAGCTAGCAAAAAAATTAACATGGAAAATAAATACAACAAAACAGTATTTTAAACTCTAGCTTGGTACTCTTTCTATTTACCTATTTAGGCTAGTCCCAGGGGCTACTCTCTATTAAAAATAGTTCATCATGGATGATGATATGTGTGAAGGCTTGGAGAAGAGCTAAGGAAGAGAAACTTCTAAAAATGTTATTCAAAAGGCATAGTAAGCCAAAAAGGCAAAATTTCTATCTTGTGATTCACTTCGCAGTTGCCCAGAATAGCTGGGCTTGGGCTGGAGCTGAAGCAGGAACCAGAACACAATCTATGGCTTGTAGGAACACACATGCCTTGTAGGGAAATGAGTCAAGACTCAAACCCGGGAACTCCAATATTTGCTATGAGCATCATAACTTCTATGGCAAATACCCAGTCTAAGGGAAATTCTTATTCTGTCATCCAAAGTTATTTAGTGTAATTCCTGTGTACCATCTAAAATCATTTTCAAATGATGCATGTTCCACTTTTTTTTTTGTTAAAATGACTTAGTTATTTATTTGAAGTAATTACAGATTGGCATGGAAAAGACAGTGAGAAAGAAAAATCTTCTGTCTGCTAGTTCACTCCCTATATGACCAAAGCCAGGAACCAGAAATTTCATTCAGGTCTCCCTTTTAGGTGGAAGGGGCCCAAACACTTGGACTGTCTTCTGTAGCTTTTCCCGGGCCATTAGTAGGGATCCAAATTAGAAGTGGAGCAGCTGGGACACAAACTAGCACCTATATGAATAGTCACATTGTGCCATAAATGAAATCCCGTAATGATGCATGTGCCTCTCTTGCAGAACTACTATGGTAGGAAAAGGGAAGCCATTAAAGCTGTTGGACTGCAGAGGAAACTCAGTCAGATCTGCACTTCAGGAATATTAACCTGATGTGCTAACAAATGAGTTATGGCTCTCATGCCAAACTTAGAGATAAGTTAATATTACTGAATATTCTGTGGGTCAAGGTCTGTGTCAGATGATATGAATTCAAAGATAATGACACATAGTTGTTCTCCTCAAGGAGATTTTAATACTCCTGGAAAGTTAGTATATCAACACTTACAGATAATGGACTGTGGTGAACACCATGTTAGTATGGTCTATGAAACCTGTGTTGCTGAAGGAAAATATTAAGTTGTCCAACCAAGTTGGCTAAGGTTGTAAAGAATTTTGTTCTTAATTATTTGAAAAGCAAAGTTGCAGAGATAAACCTATCCTTCACCTTGGGAAGTGCTGATTCACTTCCCAAGTAGCCATAACCATCAGGGCTAGACCAGGCCAAACCAGGAGCCAGGGTCTCCTACATGAATGACAAGGACCCTCTTCCACTGCTTTCCCAAGTGCATTAGCAAACACTTGACTCAGAAATGAAGCAGCAGAGTCAAACCAGCCTGCTGCAATATGGAATGCAGCTGTTATAGGCAAAAGGTTAATGTTAACATCATTGACCCTGGTATATTCTATTTAAGAAAGAAACAAAATTCAGAAACTCAACATCATAGTTGCTATGGTTTGAATATGATTTGGCCACTGAGTTCATACAGAACTTTAAACCCTGAAGTTATAAGTAAATGGTACCCAGAGGGTTAAAAACGTTATAAAGTTCATTAGAACACTGGAGAAAGATAATTCTCTCAGGAGAATTATAGAAACCTAAGTTCCTCTCTCTCTTTCCTTATTGATTCAGCAGATGATCCTTCTTTTGTTTATGCACCAACATCTGCCATCTGCCCCTTGCCAAAGCCAAAGCCAGGATCATGCTGTTTTGACTTTGAAACTCAAGAACCATGAGCCAAAATAAACTTCTCTTTACTTCATAACTAACTTTTTTCTTATATTTTGTTTTAATAATGTGACACTGCTATAATAACAGTCAGGATGTTCAGCATAAAATAAAAATAAAATCAGTAGATATACAAAGTGGGAAAACATGACCCAAAGCAGGAAGGGAAAAAGAAATCAGACCCAGACATGACAAAGATTTGGGAATGAAAAGACAAGGGCTTTAAGACGAGTTAATAAATATGTTTGAGGAGTCTAAGGAAAATGTGAGTATACTGAAAGGATTAATTAGAAACTTCCCATTCAGAGTTCTAGCTCCTGGCTTTGACCTGGTCCAGTCTTATCTATTATGGGAGTCAACCAGTGTGTAGGAAATCTCTGCCTGCCTCTATCTCTGTCTGTCTGTCTCTCTCCACACAACATTTGCATCTCTCTAAAATTTTAAAAGTATCCTTGTGGGACTCTAAAAGAAACAATATATAGTTTTTAGTCCAAATGTTGTAGGAATCTGGAACTTTTCAAAGAATGTATGGGGCAAGTTGAAGACAAAGTCAATAGCCTTAAATGGAAACACATCAAAAGACCTCATTAAGTGGAAATGAACTAAACCCTGTAATTAAAAGACAGAAATTATTAGATTGACTAAAAAGCAAGGCACAGTTGGATACTGTTTATAAGAAGTACACATTAACTAAATACACAGATAAATTACAAATGAAAAGATATGCCACGGAAATATTAATCATAGGAAAAGATAAAGTATCAACAAAATAGAATTCAGGACATAAAGCATTAACACAGCTGTTTCAAAATGATAAGAGGATTAAATTTTGAAGCAGATATGGCAATCGTTTATGTGTACCAATCTAATAACAGAACTTCAAAATTAATGAAGCAAAAAATAACAGAACTAAAGGGTAAAAAAGAAATACGTAAGTGTGCCTGGAAATTTCAAGATCCCTCCCTTGAATTTAGACAGAAATCACGTTGGACATAGACTTGGAACACACTGTCAACTAACCTGACACATCTGACATTTGTAGAACATTTTTCTAGAAACTGCAGGATACACAGTATTTTTAAATGCAGATTGAATATTCACCAAGATACACTAAATGTTAGGCTCAGATCTCACAATGTTTTCAGACATTGAATAAATGCAGAGTATGTTGTTTGCAGGGGAATTAAATTAGATATCAATTTAAAAAGTTAATTGGATTATTCCCAAATGCTTACAAATGAACAACATTCTTCTTGTAACCTGATCTGTTGTGAAAAATTAAAAACATATCAATAAACACCTTAAAACCCTAATTGTGTACCATTGTAGGATAGCAGCATACCAAGTGAGGTACTAAAATTGAAGGAGGAGACATAGTTTAGGAGTGCCAGGTCATGAAATTGTGGTTTCTTGTTTGTCATTTCCTTTTAGAAAGACATGCTAGTTAGAGCTTGCAACTAGTTAGAGCTTAGCGACTCTTTCTACACTGACCAAAAAAAAAAAAAAAAAAAGCCAGTTATTTTTAGATCACTTCTAAAGTAATGGCAGAGAATAGAAACTTGGAGGATCAAATGTGTTGGCTCAACCAATAATTTGTTATTTCATGTATTAGAATGCTTCTGTGTGTGTGTGTGTGTGTGTGTGTTTTCATAGCATATGCAGCCTTTTCAACAGCATATTACAGCCATATTAGCAAAAATGCATTGGTAAAAACTAGAAATTCATGCTCTAAATCAATTCTGTCATCCTTCGTCAGGTACTTCCTCCATGTAAATCTGCATTTAGGGATAAGTACTGTAAATTCAATTGTTAATCTAAGTAAAAAACAAAACAGATGTATCACATTACTCTGTTGTTCATACTTCTTAAGAAACCTAAATTGTGAACAGTGTGGGTCAAGAGTTCTTTGCATGGAAGCATACAGTGATTAGATATCAGGAAATATGTAAAAAAAAAATGTTAAGAGTGGATGGTATTACCAAGAATAATGAAAATAATATTTTATAAAGATCAAATATAATTCACATAATCTATCTGTCAGTAGTCGAGAGTTTGTACTCTTTTCAAAAACTTTGGAAAATATATCCTAGCATTTAGATGAATAATGAGGTATATGTTGAAGCTTATGAAAATTGGGACCTTTATAAATATCAGCTAAACCAGAAAATAATTTCTATTTCCTCTAGCCAAACAAGATTTGTGAATGCGATTCCCATTTTTTTTTCAGGAAAAAGTCTCATTTGAACTTCCAGGAAGTAGATTTGTTAAATAAACTTACTAGTTCCCATTTGAATGGTGAAATGAAAGACTGAATGTATGGGTGTGGACATGTATGTATGGACAGGTCTTCATACATTCATCTAAACACATATGTACCCCATTGTATGTTGAATACTTTCCATAATACCTGAGTCTAGACAGGAAAAGTGGAAGCAGCATGACTGATGGATAAAAGCATTGTGTGAGTTAGGTTTTGACGGAGGTGCCATCTGTGGAATCCATCCAAGCAGGAAATAAAGGGGCAAGGCCCAAGGTGAGGTAGCCAGCAAATTTACACTTCCCTGTGCCTGAAAAACTTATTTATTGTTCAAAACCAAACTCAGATATCAACTCCATGCCTTTCTTCTATATACAAAAGCAGCATCAAAGATAATGTAACAGATTATTTTTAAAACCCATTATTAATGGAAAAAATATTCTAATTGTGTAAGGGAAAAGTAATCACAGCTCAACTTGACTTAATTGTGTACAATATTTACATGGTCATGAGAAGGAAAGCACAGAATATGAGTTTTAAGGAAAAAAAGAAAGCAAATGAGAGGAAATTATCTAGCACAGATGAACTGAAAGAAGTAGGATATGTAAGTGAGCCAAAAATTTTATCTACCATAGCAGGAAGTATGATGAATCAATTTTAAATGTCATTTAAAAATACAAAGAGGAAACAGTGAAGTGAATTGCTGGATGATTAGATGAGATGAGGTGACAAAGGACAGAATTTAGCATACAATTTTTGGCATTATTCGGCTTCTAATTGCATATAATAACGTGGTGGAAGTTATTCAGTTTTGTTTGAAAAGGTTTTCCCATCCTTTCTCTTCTCTGCCCTCCGTGAGCCCCATTCTGTAGTTACTGTGTTAAGAGGATACTATGCTCTTTGCCTAGCCTAGGAGAGAGAACTGTGTCATTTTTATATGTATCCACAGAGCAATGCCCCGTGTCTAATACCAAATAAATGTTTGCCGTGTCTGAGGAAAAAAGGATGAAAAGGATTACTGATGGGGTAGATGAGTATGATATTAAGTCTTTTAAGAAGGAGAACTATATTTATACAGCCACAAGAATGTTAATAGAACAATGTTGATCATTACTTTTGAATGACTGGAAATGCCAAGCCTCCATTCCCTAGAGCCTGGATTTCACCAAGTCATGATGTTTCGCCTGAGGGCGTAACTACTGGACTTTTCCACTCTGTTCCACTTCCTGCAGCAGCCCTCCAGCCAGCCTTCCTCACTTTATGCTTAGATGACGAGAAGACTCAACTAGCCCTCCTGTGCTTACCTGTTCTCTATTCTGCCACATGTCCCCTTAAGCAGCCCCTTATCTTTTCCACAGATGGTGGCTGCGCTTTTTTTCCTGAGAACCTCAGTGATACATTTCTCTTAAAATTTAAGGCCTTCTTTCTGGTTCTTCCACTCACCTAGAACCTGGCCTCCCACCTCCAGTCCCCAAGACACCCCCTCCTCTCAGTGATCGCCATCCTGTAGGTCAACTCAGTCTCATCATGCCCAGTCTTCCCTTCCTCCTTTGCTTACTCTAGGCACCTTGTACCCTAACAGTTTAGAGCATCCCATAGTTGAGGAATAAAAATGCATACAAATTTAATCTAGAAACATCTACAAAGAAAGCATTCTTCATATATGCAATCAATAATTTACTCTACTGTGTCTTCCTTTGATACTATATAAACATTTTTCAAGCTCAACTCTATATTAAAATCAACATTTTCACATAGAAAATATCTCCCTCTTCAAAACTTCTGTAGTGCGAACCTGGCACAATACATGCACTAGCATACTATATGGGCACCAGTTCATGTCCTAGCTCCTCCACTCCCCATCCAGCTCCAAAGATTGTGACTTAGGAAAGCAGCAGAGACAGCCCAAAGCCTTGGGATCCTGAATTTGCATGGGAGACTTAGAAGAAGTTCCTGGCTCCTGACTTCAGATTGGCGCAATCTGGCCATTGCTGCCACTTGCGAAGTGAATTAGTGGATGGCTCCCTCTCTCTATCTCTCCTTCTCTCTGTAAATCTGCCTTTCCAATAAACATTTATTTAATATTTATTTGTTTATAATAATAAAAAAGATTTATTTTCTATTATTCTAAACAAATAATAGAAAAGCTTGACATTTTTAAAGGAGTACATACAGGGACTATTATTGTGGCATAATAGGTAAAGCCACTGCCTGCACTGCTGGCACCCAGTACAGATACCTGATCTCATATCAACTGCTCCACTTCCAGTCCAGTTCTGCTAAGGTGTCTAGGAAAGCAACAGAGGATAACACAGGTGCTGGGGCCGCTACAGGAGACCGGCATCAGCCTGGCCCAGCCTGGGCCATTGCAGCCATTTGGGAGGTAAATTGGCAGATGGAAGATCTCTCTATATTTGTAACTCTGCCTTTATAATACATAAAATGAATCTTTTAAAAAATGAGTAATGTTACTTTTCTTTTAATTTCAAAAAGTCACTTACCCCTTTTGTCCTGCAGTCTCAAATATGCCTTAATTTCTCGCAAAATTATTTTTCTCTTCCCTTTAATTCAGTGAGACCATTGAGAGATCATTTGCTGTAGTATTGAGGTATCTAATTGTTTAATGGGTAGAAATTAGTCTCTGCAAGAGCACTCAAACAATCAGAACACACCAAGGCATAATTACAAATTCTTTAGAAGAATCTTTCTGTGCAATACGCTAATTCATTCTAAGTAGATAGCACTGGCCATAATTTAAACCCAGCTTCTAATTTCTTCCATGCCTTTAAAAAAACAAATATAAGTGGCTAATTATGATGAAATTAGTCCTCTTAAATCAACAATTGGCTACTTATCCCTGATTTTCAAGATTTAAGTGCTCTAAGGTACCTGCAGTTAACTTCCCACTAGCTCACTGCCTACTGCTAGGGAGATACTTCCCAAAGTCGTTACAGCCTTGTCTCATGTGGGGAGCGCTGTAGTCAGATGATCAGTGGGTAGTTAGAATATGGTGATTTTTCAGGGAATATCAAGCAAATTTTTAAGGAAAATTAAGCCACAACAGAGAGATTTTTCAAAAAGGAGAAAATGGATTTGGTCTGTTTGACTCAGGTAAGTGCTTCAATTCCCTGGACTTTGTGTGTTAAAATGACTTGGTCATTTTATGCAAGAATGGAAAGTACTGACTACTCTTTGCTTTTATTTTAGTGGTGCAATCTGTGCATTGACTTGGTAGCATTCACCAGTGAAATATTCAAGGGAGCTGTCTTCCAGTCATTGGATGGAATTATTGTCTCAGCTAACTGTAAGCTGCGGAAGATCTTCACTTTAAAATCCAAGCCTCAAGACACAGCTGATAAAGATGGTATGTTAAAGTGACTATCAGTTTTTAAATTCTCTGGTGAACTTTTTTTTAATGAATGAACCAAGCCTTTGCAACACTGTAGGTGCGTGATAGCAGTTTTATTTTTGCTAAAATAAATCCACAATCATATTGATCTTATTATTGTGGATGAGTACTTTTACTATAACTGAGTGTTGTAAAAATGTGTGTGGTTTTTTTTTTCCTGATGATTATTTTTGCTTTTCATTATAATAACTCATGCTCTCTGATTTAGGATTCTTAGTTACAGACAACGAAATTCTCTAGGTGACTGAAACAGAAATGGAATTTATTTTAAGGAAATTAGTCTAGAGGTGATCAAGGTCATTTAGAAAGTCAGATTCAAAGCCTATAGCCAAACACACACCCAACTCCTCCAAGCACAGGATTGCTATGGGGATGACCCCCGAGGGCTGCAGCTTGACGGACACTCTGACAGCCACACCACGAAGCTGACTCCTTACAGCAGCCCCCGAAAGCAAGATGTCTTCCTCCCCACCACACTTGCTGGAAGTGACTCCTTTTCTTCACATTTCTCTCTACTGAGCAAAGCCTTGTATGACTATGTTTCATTTAGAGATTAGGGGTTCCACGATATAAGGGAGCACAGGCAAAGCAGATGTCTGCTGACTTGGGAGGCAGGACTCATTATATGGGAAAGTTACAAAACCAGGAAGAGTTTACAGAAGATACCGGGCATCCAGAAAGCTCTTTAGCTGTCCACTGTACTATTTTACCCCTCTGTGAGCATTTCATGAAGTCGCTGGAGGCAAATCATCATAACTTTCTAATGATCATGGTAAGATGAAATGAGACTTGAGGTCTTCCTGTTTCTGGAGAGACTACAAATATGTACATTTAATGATTCATAATTCAATTAATAAATATACTCCGCAGGTAACTCACACTCCTAAAATTCATAAGGTACTTCTAAGAGGATTATGAGCAACCAAAAGTATTAAAAGCATGTTGATGCTTCCTTTTGATTTTCATCTGGGATTATTTTTAAAAATCAATTCTGGCAGCCCAGGAAGCAGGGTGGCACTCAGATGTCAAAGGTGCTTTCTCAGAAGTTTCTGTCTGGTCTTTAGACTTGTGTTCCATCTGGATGAGCGTCAGGAAAATCTTTATGAGGCTCACTCTGTTGTTCAGAACACTATACCTATACATTTTCTATAATAATGAAACATAGTAGTGTTTTAACAGCTCCCCAAAGCATCACAAGGTAACAAGGGCGGCTGCTTAGGCTGTTTACCTTATATACCATGTAAGCCTAAATGAAAAAGTAAAGGGTCTCATTTTCAAAAAAGAGAATCCAGATAATAAAAAGCCTCAGAATTTATGGACACACCTGTTTACACTGGATCACAGGAGGTGAATCACAATTGGATTAATCTTCTAAACATAAACTAATGGTTCAAATGTGGTGAATTCAATGCATGTTTTAATCTTTGATCTATTCTCAACCCCCACTAAAACTGTGATATGAAAATTGAGAAGGTATAAGGCCACAGCATGAGGATTACTGATGAGGAATCAACAGATGTCCTTAACTTTTATAAGTGGAAGGAATGATTTTTAAAAAGGCTTGATGAGTTTGAGACTCAAGCATTGGCAGTCTTTAGCCACAAGACAAAAGGGTTTGGCTACAAAACTAGAAAGATGGTTCAAAGTCTTGTACAAATTGCTGTAGGACCCCAGATTCCCTCCCTAACATCATATAACCAGGCTCAGGGGATTTATTTTCTGGAGAAACTGCACTAGACACATGATAGATGTCAAAACTAACAGGAGGAAAGAAATATATATGGTAAGTAATCTGTGTGTTTTCCAAGTTAGGGAAACATATTGCTTCTATAAAATAAGAATGATTTTGTCATGCTTTACTTCAGTAAATGTTTTGTTGAAGACATTTATTAGAGCTATTTGATGAGGCACATGAGTGTCACAGGCAAATTTAAAAAAAAAAAGTTGAATATGCCTTAAGATCAGCAAATCAGAGAAAGCAAACAACCAAGTAAAACTCCAATTATTCTGATTTTTCAAAATTAAGTGATAGGACATTAATACATAAACACATACAGAGAGAGAGAGAGAGAGGGAGGGAGAGAGAGAGAAGGAATTTCAGAATAAAGACTGACATATTTATCGTAGACCAATGACAGTGACTTTATGGCTTGATTTCTGTCCAGGGACCCTTGCTTGGGATATCCTGAGCCAGGAAGTTAACTTTCCTAAAAGTGCGTCATGAAGGAAAAGTAGTTATTTCTTAAGCAGTGAGAACAGAAAATGGAACAATGAGAAAAGAAAGCATTTCAGACAGAGGAAAGAGCATGAATGTGTAAAGGCATGGCTTCACGGCACGAACAAGGACAGGGCTTTCAAGGTGATTCCTGGCATGTAGACTATAATACTACGCCAGGAAGCAAACCATAGATGACGTAAATAAAAACACAGGGTGCTGTCTTGTCCTCTGAATTCTGCATGCACTTACTAAACTAGAAAAGCTTAAACATGACAAGAATGTGATATGAAGACAAATAAAAGAAGACAAAGGAATCACATAGTATAGGGCAAAATGATTGCCTTTGATCCAGAAGATTACCCATAGGAGAGATAGAAGGATAATGACGATGATAATTATTATGACAGTGGGGACAATGATTGCAGCTTTATCTCTTGAGCTAGACACTATCCTAAGCTCTTTTCTGATACGAATGCCTTTAATCCTGATAACAACTCTATGATAGCATTGCTGCTATTGAGTAAGAGTGCCACAGTTTGGAGACTGGCTGTGTTTGGGGCATCTCTATTACACTGACTAATGGCGTCCTTTGTCTTTCTTACTGAAGAAGAGGTCACTTTAATGTGCAGAGACAGATTAGTCAGTTTTAAGAACTTTACCAAAGAAAGCCTTGTTGATCTGTAAGATTCTATAGTGAGATCTGATTTTAAAATACTGTATTAAATTCTTTCTCACTTGAACTCAGTACTTTATTAGCTTATCTAAGCTGTTACCATTTCATTGTAGAACTGCTCAAGTTTTATCAGGCCAACAGGTTTTCCCTAATTCCTGTGCCATTCCTTGTTTACCAGTGGGATAAACTAGAAAGTGAATGATTGGAACCTTTGCACAAGCTTGTAACCAGTTTCTCCTTATGCAGAGGAATGACTTAGCCTGGACAAGTAATAAGGCATGCCGAGCCAGTTTATTACCTCACTGGCTCCTGAGGAATCATGGACTGGTGTTGCTAAGCATTTACATGACTGATTTATTGGTTCTTTTATATCATTCTGTGTATAAAGTAAATACCAAATATATGTGTAGACAGATAAGAGAAAGAGGAGAGAACAAGCAACGATTCTGTAAGTAGATGATGCTGTGCCAATGATGATTTCACAGGTCTCCCTGCTCCCCAGTTCAGTATTTCTGAAAGGTAAATCTGTGTTCTGTGTTCCTAAGTGCAAGAAGAATCAATGGTGTAGTTTCAGACTGAGAGCCTCTTGTGGGTATCTCTAGCTGGCACTTGGTATTGGTAATCTCTCATCAATGTTTGATTAGTCAGTGAATTTAGTTTGGTGAATTAGTGATTCCGTTATTCATTTTATTCACTGTCTCCTCGATAAACCCTTATTGAATATCAAGCAACATGACAGAATTATCCAGAAGCCACAGACAAAACTAAGAATATCTGCATTTTTGCCTAAACAGGCTCAGCCAGGAGGAAAGGACCTTAAAGGTTCTCTGACCCATCATTGTAATAATGTAGGTCAGGACATCAAGGCCCACAAATGAGGCAGGGATGCTGAAGGCACAGGGGCTTGAACTTACAGCCAAGCCTCTAACTGTTCTTTCCTTAACAGTGCATGGTTTGCCTTCCTCAGTAACCACAATAACTTGGTGTTTTTAATATTTATTGGCAGTATTGTTAATAAGTATTATTACTCTATTGAGTATTTCCTCTACATTCTCCAAACAGGTGAGTGCACAGTGTACCCAAAACGTATCAATTTAAGGTTGCATTTCTTACTCCTTCCTCTGGTGTAGTTGAACTCAAAATGCCCTTGCCTAGCAAACCATTCCAGGGACAGAAAGATAATGTGATCTCAGCAGAACAGAGGTGCCCAGCAGCAACTAGCAGATCCCACAAAAACAAGGTATTACTGTTTGTGTAGCTAGACTCATAATTTGAAGGAAATCATCTATTTTTTGCATGTATTATGAAATATTACTTATACTAGGACATCGCCTCTCAAACATTTCAAGGACAAGTCTTTCTGTAGTAGCATCCAAAATAAACTTTAACAAGGAGACAAAATACTTAACACACTAAAAACTTCAAAACAATCAGAACCTGCCATCTACCACAGATCCTAGTAGGTCCTAGCAGTTCTGGTGACAAGAGGGGCAGCCATGCCAGGCAGCCAGCTTTACAAAGGCTCTTGATGTGCTGCAGCCCACAAGCACCACCTGGCACAGGCCTTCCCCGCTGCCAAGATGCCCCAGAGGAAGGTCAGATGAGCTCCCTGAGCAGCGAAGAAACAGAGTAAGAAGAGGTTGGCAAGGTTGATAGCTAAACCTGTTCCTTCTAAAGTAGAAAGGAAGCCAGCAAAGACAGCAGGAAGGAATAAATACCAGTCAAAAAAAGTACAAGCAGGAGAGAAAAGGAGAACAAAGTGAAAAAAGGCCAAAATCATTAGGCTAGGAGCTTACAAAGATTTAAGAACAAAAATGTATAAACTAAAAATGAGAAGTCTAGTCTCTGAAACAGAAGAAAAAGAAGCTAACACTCATTACTATCCTAAAGCATTTTTAAAATTTATTATTTGATACTTCTCTTTTGCCTATACTTACTGTGCCATGATACACTTAGATATCAGAAAGTTAAACTTATAACTTGCATTAAGGGCCTATGCTAGCATGATAAGAGGAAAAATGGCAGGAGGCGAAAATGGAGAGAGAGGATGGGATGGATCCCTAGACCCACGAAATTGTATTGTAGAAAATGAAATGTTTGATTTTATGTTCAAATCATTCTTGAAAATTTGTAAGGGCATGATTTATTCAGGAAAGCCAAGCTTTAGGTATAGCTCAAGTAAATTTTTATAACTGGAAAAAACATATGAAGATGTACTGGTTTCGCATTCATTATGATGAAGTAATTTACAGAGTACAAGAGGACTTAAAAGTTCATGGGAAACTATGCATACATCCCAGTCTTTTTCTCCAGCAAATTAAATTTATCTCTTAATACCACTTCTCTATTAACTATATTTATTTATTATTAATATAAAGCAGTTATAAACACCATTGTCATGTCTTCACATACATTAATCATTATTTAAACCTTAGATAATCATTATAGTTCTCCACTGTGGGAAGTACATTTTGGTATCCATGTTTACAAATAAGAGCAGGGCACAGCAAAGTGGATTTTTCAGAGATCACACAACTAATAAGTGGTAGAGTAGGGTATGAACTCAGGCTGCCTTGCTGCAGACCCATACTCCTAACCACTCTAGTCTATTGCTGCTTAATTTTTTTCTATATTATATGGTAAACTTGTAAGTGTATGGAATGAATCCATGTCAGCTCCAGGAGAAAACCTAATAGTTGTATGTCAAACGAATAAATGAACAGGTGTTATTGCAATACTTTAACAGAAACCTTTGTGTTTTTTTAGTTCTCAACTCATAATTCAGGGAGGTAGATATAAAAAAATTTGATATAAATAAGGCACTGTGCTAGGCACTTACAGGCTGCTTTCAGATAAAAATGATAAATGTAGGCAAGTCGAGCACCAGTGAACTATTATCAAATGTTTAAAGTGAATTGGGTGGAGTCACAAACCTAGGAAAACCTATAAGTGTCACAAGTTTACAAGGCATGTCTCCCTACCGTGAAGTGATGATTTGTAATGCATACAGTATTTTATGTTTCTCTTAAAAATGATTTTTTTAATTTTAAAGGTAGTTAAAATCCTCATTGAAGATATTAAACACCTACAGAATGATGAAGTATGACGGTTTTATGACTGAAGCAAAGCAAATGGGTTTAGCAAGTGAAACACTCTAATAATACACTCTTACTGAAAGCGAAGACATCAAAACAGTCCCACCATCTGGTTGTATTTGGTGGCTATAGGCCCAGACCTGTCAGCTTTCTCATAGCCTTCCTCTTCATGTGCCATTGTGCCATTCTGAAGTGACCATTCCAGCCAGCATTATTTTAGCTTTGTCAGGGAAGGCACTTTAGATTTGACTGTGTCATTATCCAGACACTTAATCAGGCAGTTTGCATTTTCCATACACAGACCCCTGTAAAAGATAGAACTTGCCGGAAAGAACAATACAAACAGGCCTTTACCATCTCTGATTCTGATTGCCAATTCTGTTCATTTTCGGACCTGGGGAAAAAGTTGTGATAGCCAAGTAAAATGTGCCTAGAACATTTCTCAGGATTTAACTGTACAAAAACTGGAGCTGCAAGTAATAAAGCTCAGGCTGTTATTATGGGGCTTTGTCCATGTACACTCTTCCTTAAAAGCATGTGCTGTACACAACAGATCCTTGGGGTTCTCCCACTCTGTCCACCCACGGGCTGAACTCTTTCTTTCCATTCAGAAAGTACCTGAAGTCCTTTGGCAATAACAATCTTCCTTTGTTCTGTCCCCTCCCCATAGATGACTGCCATCAGTCACCCCACTTCAGTAGACCACTGCCTGCACAACTTGTGTGTCCTTAGGTGAAACTTGATCTGGCAGCAATTGTGTTCTTTTACCATTTTGAACTTTTTCTTCAGAACACTTAACAGAATTAAAATTATTTATGGTTTAATTTGTTTTGTCTTCTCTGATATAAACTTCAAGAATGCAAGGACAGGGCACTGTTGGCCCCTGCCTAGATTCCCAGCCATTACACGGTGCCTCATATGTAGTACAGGCACAGGAAATGAGCTCGTACTAGAGGCTGAACAGTAGAATGAGTAAATGCGTGAATTAAGACAGGTCATGCTCTATATGTACTCACAGTTCAGTACTCTTTACTTTTTTTTTTTTTTAACAATTCTCTGTTAAGAATTAATCCATATTTTAAAAATAATCTGCAAATGCTAAAAATAAAATTAAATGGGTTACTAACTGAAGATGAAGAAAGCGGTAGTTTGAGGTGAGGAAGAGAATTAACTTCCATTTTTAATCTGTAGAACATCTCACTGTTGGCTAATGGAAGCTTCTTCATTGTTCTCCTTTCCCCAAAATGAGATTAAAGCCCCTTCCCCTTCATGAAATGCCAGAGAAAATTTGAGAACCAGTAGTTGTTAAAACTTAAAATCATTACTCTTCATTTTTAAAATACAGTTGATAAAATTTCTATGTCCGTGTTTTATATATTATCTGCAGTTTCTCCCAAAGAACAATCCAGTGAGTAGTGAAATAATGATGGGTGCAAAGCAAAAGTAGTTGCATAAAAAAGAACAATGGCACAGAGGGGATTGGAGCCTTTTAGTTTGAAATCTGAGACGCATATGAACCTTGTTCCTACAAGATTCAGAATGAAGTTTTTAACACTCTACCTTGTTCTGTCTTCCATCTGAGCTCTGAGATTTATAGGATCCAGATATTTGCTGTCTGTCTGTCCCTTCCCAGGTAACCAGTGAAATTTTGTGCTGGGTACATTTCAAGCTCCTTTGGTTTTGTATCCTATACTCCACACATGAACCTTATCAGACATAGGTTTCATGATTTCCCTTTATAGAATTTAGAATTCAGCATTTTGTTTCAGGTTCGTGTTGTCCTTCAGAGTTTTCATCTCTTAATAAAAAATTATGGTTTGCCAATGTTGGCACTGATATGAAAGTCACATCTCTTTCTGCCTCAGAGGAGTTTAAAGTAACATATTAAATAGAGACTTCAGCTTCTGTAGTTATTTTTCTAAATGTTTCCTCTAACAATTATTTACTCAGTTATTTGATTTGATTTTCTAAATGTCAGTGACAAACAATGGATGGCCAGAGAACACCTGGAAAATAATATGTATCCATTTAGTGCATTTTAAGTGTCTGGAGCATCAAGACACTTAAGAACCATTATCATATTGCCAGTGAGTACCTAAGTTTTTACTTAACTGATTCACTTTCCTTTTCTAGATTAGGACATTAGGATCCAGGTAGAAAAACATGGCTCAGGTGCACAGAAATATTTTTTACCATCATTTAATTTTTTAAATGTAAGAACTTACATAGGGGTGTTTTTTGAAGACTCGTTGAATCTTTCTTACTACGTACATTCACATATGTAGTATATATACAAGTTTTTCAATACATTTTAAAATTTAAAATTTTCATTCATAAATCAAAACAAATAGATGTGAGAATTGAAGCACAGTGTGTTAAACTCCCTCTTACAGTGCTCAATCCAAGTCCTAGCTACTATCCTTCTGACCCAGCTCCCTGCTTAAGGTGCCAGAAGACGGCAATGATGGTCCCCACTACTTGGATCCCTTCCATTCACTTGCAAGACCCAGGTGGAGTCCCTGGCTGCTGGCTTCAAACTGGTCCATCCTCAACTCCTATGGGCATTTGGGGAGTCAAGCTGTGACAGAAAATGTCTCCCTCCCTCTCTCTTCCCTTCCTTTCTCTCTCTCTCCTTCCCTCCCTCTTTTACTTCCTTCCTCTGTAGTTAAACTGTTCAAATAAATAGATAAGCTTTTTTTAAAAATCACACACACACACACACACACACATACAAAATGAAGGATTAAAAGATATTTTACTTTTTGATAAATTTCCTTCTAGTTATTTTGTCATTAGAAATTAAAAATTTTTTAGAAATTTAGAACTAATATTTAGTAAGATTTCTCAGTTTTTAATTTCTAATTTTTTTACTTCAGATTTGCGAAATAAAATGGTATGAACAGTTGTAAGGCCTTTGATATGTACAGTAAAATTGCTTTTTACTTTTTATTCTCCCTGCTATAAATGACAAAATTTAATATATTCACCATCGGAAAAAAGTTTATTTAAATAAATAGGGAAAAGTGCACTTATAGTAAAAAGGATTAAGAGCTTGAATAGAAAACTTATTAACAAGAAAAGTGAAATATCTCATATATGAATGAAATTAAAGGCTACTTTTTAATAAGCTTTTTTCCTTCCAAGTATTCAAACATAACATGTTAGCATCAGGGGAAACTGAGAAAATGGTATGTGGAAAACTTTCTTTTTACCCTTTCTTTACTCTTTCTTTTTAACCTCTTAGAAATCTGAGTTTATTTTAAAAATAGAATGTTAAAATTTACTTAGTCCTGTAAGTGGCTGTGGGTTTCTTACATAATCCTGTATGGTCATTACACTTGTTGACCTTATATGAGTGAACAGAGGTACTCCAGAAATCTTAACCAGAATATAACAAAGCTAGTTCTGTGATGTGGTACCTCTACTACTGAAAAACAGTTCAGAAATATTTCCACTGAATGTTCTTCTGGCCCACAGCTCTCTCAACCTGTTCCATATGTTATAGATTTGTGTCATTGAATCTTCCCAACTCTAGGAGATGAGCAGGGAAATGGTCCTGCTCATTTTACAGGCAAGTCAATCCAGATCAAAAGATTAACTCATGAGTGTGTCTAACTGTAATTGGCCTCATTTGCAGGACATGTCCATTTGGAAGAGATGGCTTACATTTTGGAAATGAATGTTTGTCTTTATTTCCAGCTGTATATGGTGTTCCATTTCCAACAGATGAACCTACTGACATTATTCCCCGAAGCTGCCAACTAGCACGAGATGTGCCCCACGTCACACTGCTGCTCAACATGACCAAACTCCGCCAAACAGAGATAAAATTTGGAGGTCATCCTCTGAGTTCAGCAGAATCAGGTACGTACACAGACATACACACTGTAAGCATAATCTGACGGCATCTTTCTAAAGAGGGTGCCACCCCTCATTTTTCTGTATCCTTAGCTCTTACACAGTCCTGGCCAAACACCTTGCAATGGAATGAAAACTCAGGTCACTATTGAAGCCAGGAAGATAAAGTGAATGAGTAAAGTGGGCTGGTTACTTTGATGTTTGGCACCTAAGAACCTTCCCCCCCCCCCCTTTTTTTTTTTTTGAATATCACTTGAAAAATTTTAAACTGTTTTTATTTAATTTTTGATTAATATCTTTTTGGGGCACAGTGCAACACTTTAAGACATTCCAATGACTTAAAACGGACCCAACTGGGCAGTCAGCATAATTAGCGTTTCTACTTCGTTACCCTTTTCCATGTCCATCTCCATATAGTTGACAAGACATTACTGTGAACGGGCCTCCTCATACCTTGCTGAAGATTGCTGGGAGCTATTACTCCTGTGTGACTAGAACCCTTTTCCTAATCTGCCTCTCCCAGTCTCTCTCCTCCCACCCTTCGTAAAAATCACTATTCAGAATTCAAAGCAAGTCTTTAAAAACTAAAAATTAGAAAAAAAAAAAAAAACCTCCCACATGTAAGAGAGAACACACAGCCCTGTCACATAAGAATATTTCCAGGTTCAATAGTGGGGAGTGGGTTAGAGGAAGGAGAGATGGTGCTTCAAAGAAGTGTTTCAGTAATACATGGTTACTAAGTGTTCTCCTACTAACAGCAACACTGCAGTAAGTGATACTGTAAATGACCACGCCAGGCTCCTAAAAGGGAGCTCTAGGGAATGGTGAGGATGTGGCCTACTGGAGGCCTACGCTCAGGCTGGCAGAGGTAGCTGCACTTTAGCTCTAACCAGTGTTGGCCCATTCTCACCAGATCTGTTCATCATAAGTACTGTGTATTTTAAAATATTGTGTAAAAATTTTTGGAAACTCCATGTGGTCCAAATAAAGCTAATCAGGGTTTTTTTAAGCCTCTGTGAAAATGTACTTCAAGTTTGTTGGAAAATGGAATTAAAAATAAGTTAATTTTCATGCTGAAAATTTGAGATCCATGCCCATGAAGGGTTTTCAACAAGTTCACTGAAAATGTTTGTTGTGAACAAAGTGTGCACAGATTTTCAAAAATATTTTGCAGCAAAATAAATTTATATTTGTATTGCCCTTTTCCGTGAACTTTTTCTAGTTCTCTAAGATACAAGGCAGTTCTTCACTCCTTACATGTGAGAAACATCGAGACATTTTGTAAAGATCATTTATCAGGAAAGAAGATTTTACAGCTATTCAAAGTATGTCCCTATAAGTATCTACAATAAATAAATAAACAAGATCATTATGGAAGTGTAAGATGCAGCAGAACAACTTGAGCAAAGGAAAGCAGCATCCGAGGGTAAATTTCCCAGGGAATTCATATGGCCTGAGTAAACAGAGGGTGCTGAAACAACACAAGAGTGTGCTTCATGTTTCTAAGACAAGAGAGGGATACCTTTGGAGAAATTGAATTTGATAGCAGGATTCAAGGGGAATTTTGAAGTCCAGTGAGAGCACAAATGAGTACACCTCACATCTCTTTGCAGTCATCTAGGCTGTGTCACATGGCCCGGCCCAGACTGGCAAGTGGCCCTGGGAGGAAAACCAGGGGAAAAACTGGCAGAACATGTTGACTCTCATGGGGTTGAGAGGTCATCCCAAGTTTGAGGCAGGTCAGAACAGAACCAGAAAAATGGATCTTACTATGATGAAATGGCAGAAACACTTACTTGCCTTTATATATTCATCACATGTTCATTTATTCTGAGAGATATTTTCTTCATGTCAGTTTTCATGAGCATTATAAATCTTCAATTGTATATACCTAGAGAGTTGAGACCTGTTTTGTAACTTTTTCAGTATAAACTATGGCAAAGGACAGTCTGAATGGGCACTCCATTTTTAGTCTTGTGATTTTGAAACTTAAATGAAGGTAGGAAGAATGTATAATGAAAACAATCCATGCACCTTACCTGCTTGGAAAGTTATCAACTTTGTGTGGGTTTTGTTTTTCTGTAATAATGAGGCACATAAAGGGAGAATTTGTGTATATGCTAAGTCTACCATATTTAGAGAGAAAAAATATATGAAATCCCTATTCACTTAGAAAAATAAATACAAAGGTGAAAAAGTCTCACTTTTCCCACAGCTTCTTATATAGACACTTTGGGTCACAATTTAATTTCTTTTTTTTTTTTAAGATTTATTTATTTATTGGAAAGTCAGATATACAGAGAGGAGGAGAGACAGAGAGGAAGATCTTCTGTCCGATGATTCACTCCCCAAGTGAGCGCAACGGCTGATGCTATGCCGATCCGAAGCCAGGAGCCAGGAACTTTTTCCAGGTCTCCCACATAGGGGCAGGGTCCCAAAGCCTTGGGCTGTCCTCAACTGCTTTCCCAGGCCACAAGCAGGGAGTTGGATGGGAAGTGGCTGCCGGGATTAGAACTGGCGCCCTTATGGGATCCCAGTGCATTCAAGGCGAGGACTTTAGCCGCTAGGCCACGCCGCCGGGCCCACGATTTAATTTCAATGGAGAATTCAACATAAAAAGAAATGGGAAAAAAAAAAGCAATTTTAATAACTTAAACTATATCTGTATCTACTATGGTGTGATAACTCAATAGCAGAAATGACTAATCTGTAAAACATGTCTGATAACTTTGCAATTCTAGGTGTTCTCTAGGTTAATGGTTTTGGAACTAATTATGTCTTTAAATAAAATGCAAGACTGTATAACAGATAATCTAACTCTTGTTTGAAGTTCAAAGATACTTATAATATGTGAGATTAAAGGAGAATTTTTAGAAGTATTAATTGCATCATTAACTGAATATTTAAACAAACTTTTTCAAAGACTGTATTTGAATGTAGTTTACACAGAGGATATTCTGTTTTGCAGATTCCACAAATGCAATTTCAATGTATAATAATGTCAGCTTGAGTCAAATATACAGAAATTGTGTAATTATCATCTAATAACACTTTTCAAAAGTGTTGCTCAGTGAATGCAAATTACATTTATTTATTCATAAATGTAGGGTTTATTGTTGTTACTCATAAGTAAATGTAATTGCACATAAGCATGAACATACGTTGTACTTTCTGGACCTCTTTCTATGCTTTCAATCACTGATTTTTCCATTTGTGGGCCTATTTTAAGTAGATGTACTGATAACTACTAAGCTATTTTATTTGAAAGATGTAGCTAATGAATGATACCGAAAGACAGGCTCTTTTTTTTTTTTTCGTGAAAAAGCCAGGAAATATTTCTTAATTGAAAACATTGTTTTTGTGTCCTTCTGAAAATAGACTCCCAGGGATAAGATTGAAACCGTATGGGAAAATGACTACTTGCTATTATAACTGAGTATTATAGTACTCAAGTAAATTGTGATGTTTTATTCTGAGTGTACATATTGAAAAGTCTCAAGGATGCCTCTAGAGAAAGAAGTAGCTGTTCCAGTGTATGCTTTCTAGAATTTTCATACAAACCCATGACTAAACCTTGAAACTTTAATTGTTTTGGAGTGTATTTTGTTTAAAGTTATTTAACTTGTTCAGTAATACTTAAAAAGAAATTAATAATTGTGTTTCCCCCAAACAACAGTGTTGCCCAAATGCCACACATGCACACTGTTCACTTTGTCAGTTCCATTTACATATTAGCTAACGACCGTTAGTCCACCAAGGACTGTGGAATCTGATAATAATCTTCTCATTAATGGGACCCCAATTTAATTCAACCAGAAAATGAAGTCTGGTTTTTGAATCTGAGCATGCAGCTACTCATGACAAGAAGCAGTGGTCCACTAAGTACAAATCAAAACGAGTAATTTACTTAAAAATTAGAAGGCAATTTCCCAGTGGGCCTTCCTTCCAACAGAAACAATCTTACTGGGTTTTTACTCCTTTTTAAGTAAGATGAGGCTGACAGCCCCAGCTCCTAGCACAATTGAAATGGATAAATTAATGCATCCAATAAAAAATGTGAAATCTGTCTTTGGCATTGATGAATTAGAATTGCCTCTTTGGGTTCCACACTATGAAATCAAGATTCAAATCAAGTCATAACAAAAATTGTGAGGTAGAAGAACCTCAAAAGAAATAGTTAGATTCTGATTTTAGAGAAAAAATAGCCAATGTATTGTTTAATTTCCTAGTTTCTAAAGTAAGATCTTTGGTTAGCCTTGTCTTAGGATTGATTACTGGTTAAAAGGATTGCACAATTTTAAATTCCAATGTCTAATGATAATTCAAAATAAACTCAGTCATCTAACACTTGAATTATATGTATTCTTTGCTTGTCTTCATAAAAATGAAGCATAAATGGTCAGATTCCTTCATTTGAAATTGTTTTAAGTGTGAAAGGAATTTAGTATGAGCGTTGATCTGCATCTGTGAAATCTGTTGCAGCAATAATGTCACCAAATACTTACCTAGTAATTTTAGTTTTTCTGTGAACTTTGTGCCAAATATCAACATGAATAGTATGAAGCATAATTTTAAATGAGATGCATTTAATAACAAATAATTTGTTAACTTTTACAGGGCTGCCTTATACCAACCTTTACATATTTTTTAGTTACTTTTCACAGTATTACTTGTAATCAAATTCTGGAGATAAACTGCTTGTGTATGGTATGAAAATGACTGGCCACATAATAGGATATTCTGCAGCAGTACAAAAATAACCTGCTCTATCAATGATATTCTGGAACGAGCTCCAAGCAGGGACAGTCACAGATGGAAACTTTGAGTGCTGTTTCAGTGTAACCACACTGATGTGAAAGACAGTCACCAAGGCATAATATGCATTTAATTTTTTTAAGAAACTACAAAAAATTCAGTAGCCATCTTTGAGAACAGGCACTAGTGGAGACTGGACTAAAGAGATTAGATTTTTACTTCTAATATCATATCCTTCTTTATACTAGCGAAGTTAAACTTTCAAATAGTATCCATGATTTATATATAATAGAAACTGTTATGTCAGGGCACTTGTGTGACACTTCTTGTTTCTTTATGTTTTTTGGTATTCCAGAATATTCTAAAAGTTGAAATTTATCTCTAATTATCAGTACTTACAGGCAAAATAATGAGGTATATCCAAATCTCATTCCAAAATAAAATCTGTAAATATATATTTGAACAACTATAGTATTCACAGCATAGTAGGGCAATATATGAGACTTATCTACACTATGTTAGGAATTTTGAAATATTTTAATTGGAATGTCAATTTTTACATTTTTACTAAGGAAAAACTTGGGGCTACAATCATTCGTGAGTCCCAATAGCCCCTGTTATGCAAGACACGCCTTCTGTCACATTTTCGCTTTTGACACAGAAATTATCAGACCTGGTATTTTCTTTTTTACTTAAATGCATTTGCAGTCATCTTCACTTGAATGTGAGTTTTAATACCTATTAAATTCCTATTTATTATTATATCCCCTAGTTACTCAATGTTAAGCAATTATCAGAGTTCAGTAAATATTTCTTGTTTGAGTAATTAAATAAGTGAATGAAATGCTAGCTAGTGATTTGAGCAGATAAGGGCATTTCTGGGCAAGTCATCATCATGATCAGGATGATGTTTAGTAAATTTTACTATGTTCCAGGCACTAGACCACTCACCTAACTTTTCCCATGTAACTCTTTCTCATATCCTTTTATGTGAATATTATCATCATCATGATCTGGTGGATAATGTGGAGGCTGGCAAAAAGCAAGGAATTGGTGAGCATTAGAGCTGAGATGTGCCCAGGTGATCACATTTCACAGGAATATTCTGTTCTACCAGTTGACTACCTTGCAGCAATCTAACTAGTTTAAGTATCATCTTCCTGGGAAGTCTTCCCATAGTACAGGAAATTGCTGTATTTTCAGGCCCAAATAACGGAATACTAGCTAGCCAAGCCTATAAATAAAGTATTCTCTTTATTCAAAATGCACCATTCTCATTATCCAAATGCGTCATTTTTGAGATAATAAAATGATTCTTTAATAAAGCTGGTTTCTTTGCTCATTTTGAGTAAAGAACAAAAATTAGGCTACTTCTGACTTTTAATAAATTGTTTGAGAAGAAATTAATATCCTGTGTTTTATTACTTCTTATCTTGTTGACATAGCCTAACTTTAAACCACAAAGTTTTTTGTTTTTTTTTACATTGTCTAATGCCCTACTCTACAAGAAAGATACTCTAATTTTAGTTTTTAATATTATTTTATTGTCTTTCAAAAATATCTTAAGCTTTATTTTAATGAGATAAGGCAAAGTACTGGTTTTAATTATTTGCAGAAGTCGAAACCTGATTTTAATCTCAAAATCCTTCCTCCTTTAGCCATTTACCTATCCCTTTTTTCCTTATGCTTCCAGGATTTACAGACTAAAGCCCTCCAAGTCTGAAATTTTTTTCTCTAATTAAAATAGCTTAAATTGACATACACTCTGCAATTAGCCCCAATTTTCCCACATTTTTCAGGATCCAGCTTGTCATGTACACGTTACCTGCTGAAGCACAGAGGCCATTTCTTGTCCCTCTGCCTTGGCTTTGCCCTCCAAAACAGAATGTTATACTCTCATGTTCTGTCCTCCATTAGCCCTCATCACATGCAGTGACTTATTTATTCATGAAGTCTGTGTATATACCTCTGTTGATGCTGAATAAGTCCATGTTTCAGATAGAAAACCAAGGTTTTCATTTAAGTCAGAATACAGACTTGCATTGAAAATCAGTAGTGAAGATGGGAAGAAATTCCTGGATGTACTCTTGGTTCACCAGGGGTAGCGACATGCGTGGTTAAACGACCCTCAGCGGTGTTGGAACACTGCGTTCTGAGCTCCTGTCTGAATGTAGACAGATCTTCAAACGTTGTGCGTTATGGTTTCTTCACCTATAGAAACGGTAAAGCTGTGTGGGGATCCAGTCTCTGTCAACTCTTTAGTTCAGGTTGAATGTCCTTTCCCTGACACTGGAGTATACCATGCCACACTTCTACCCTGTTTGATCTGTCCCTTCAATAGCTTTTATCACAATTATACTCAAGTAATTATTTATCATTACCATTTTTAAAAATTTATTTTTATTGGAAAGGCAGATTGGCAGAACGAAGAAGAGACAGAGATCCTCCATCCACTGATTCACTCCCCAAATTGCCCCAGTGGCTGGAGCTAAACCGATCCGAAGCTGGGAGCCTTCTCCGGGTCTCCCACGTGGGTGGAGGGTCCCGAGGCTTTGGACCGGCCTTGACACAGGCAGGGAGCTCGAAGGGAAGTAGAGCAGCTGGGACACAAACCAGCACCTGTGTAGGATCCTAGCACATGCAAGGCAAGGACTGTAGCCACTAGGCTACTGCACAGGACTCCGCATTACCTGTTTTAACATCTATCTTCCCCCAAAAACTGAGGGGTCTTGGCAGGAAGTCACTGTCCATTTTACTTCCTGGTCTTCCTTTGTGCCTGGAGCTGGGCCTGCTCAGGATACCTGCCCAGTCACTGCTGAAATAACAAAGGAAGGCATAAATCACAGTGAACAGAGAGCGTAAACTATTAAATACCATTCAAAATGGAAGAGATTCATACCACATTTATGAGGCATCATAACTTAAGGGGCAGAACAGTTAACGGGTTATAAAGTAGCACAAAAATGCCTTGAGTATCTACATTAGCCCAATCTTGTGAGTGAAAGCTTAAAAAATATTGCTACACTGAACCAGCCTTTTTTGTAATTTTTCATATTCCTTATAACCACCCATACACACTAAAATAAAAATATAGTTCAAAGTCTCACTTTGGGTACCAGGTTTAATTCTGATTTGATTGGTAGATAATAAATCTAAGCCTTGCACATGACCCTTCAGTTGATTAGAGTTGAAAATTCAGCAAGTTTTTCTGGTTCAGCTTTGAAAACTCTGAAAACTTAAATGTCTATAATAATTACAACATTGTATCCTGAGACCAAAAAAAAAAAAAAATGTTTATTTTTCTAAAAGACAATTAGAGTAAGGCCCTGAGGTTTTACAATCCAACTACAAAGGCGTGTACCCCTCAGTAAAATAGCAAAAATAATTAATGGTAACATGTCTGACCTACACCAAGTTCATTTTCTACAAACGCAAGAAAATGAAATGCCTAGAGCATGACTTTCATCTAATCTTGATTTTTAACCTTATATTATGCATATTGATATCAACTCTTAAAAGAGCTTCTTTTAGAATTCAAAAGACATGTGCTTCTGCTTGTAGTTTTCTTAAGATGTATCTCATTAGCGAAACATTGTCCCCTCTACTTTTTATTTTAGAAACCAAAGGCTTAAATTATGTTTCCCTGTAGATTTTAATTAGGACCCTGTTATAATATGATACATAGCGTTTTACATGTTTCTAGAAACAACTATGATAATTAATATGATTATAAACAGAGCTAAGTAAAATAGGCTTTAGGAATTGGTGTTTTAATTGTAATTTACACCTGATTAATGACTTACTAAGTAGTATTGGTACACTGCTATGCGAAATTTATTGTGTGAAAGAGTGCCAAAATGTGTAAAGATTTTTAAATTTTAAAGTTAAATACAGTGTGGTAAATTATCTGCTACTAATATGTAAATCTTAAAAAGCTACAAAAAGACAACCCACAGAAAAGCCTCCTACAAACTGTAGAATAACTTCTCATTTTATGTGATTTAGGCGATGATAGCATCTTCAAGTTCAGGTGTCTTTAGTCACTGTTGTCTGCTGCTAAACAAATTCTTTTTTAAGAAATTCATGATATTTGGCAGTTAATAATCTTTGGTCTGAACCCATGAACCCATTAATACATCCATTTCGTCAAAAAAAAAAACCAGCTGGAACTGTGTAGGTATGATTTCTGAAATCCTTCTCTCCATAAAAGCCCTGTTCTTAACCTTGGATATTATCTGTATTTGAGGGAGGATGTGTCTATTGCCTATCATGTACTACATTCGGTTTAGCATTTGGAGGAAGATTCAGTACCAAATATAAGGAGTTCTTCCTAATCCAGACAGGTTGAATTCATTGGGAAGAACTTACATATAGAGAAGGAATATGAAGAACATCAAGAAAATTGTCCTTGGCAGTTATTTGAATCAAAAGTTTCTCCTTTTTATTTGTTATTTTTGAATAGAAATGTGAAAGTTGTCAAATGATGTTTACTGTGGCAGGTATTTTACTCAGCAGTTAAGACAACCACATTCCATATCAGAGGGGTGGGGTTCAGGTCGTGGCTTGGCTTCCAGTTCCAGTGCCCTGCTAGTGTATACTCAGGGAAGGAGCAGGGGATGGTTCAAGTATCTGAACCTCTACCACCCCATGTAAGGAGATCCAAATGGAGTCCCAGGCTCCTGGGTTGAGTCTGGGCAATCCCAGCTGTTGGCAGGTATTTGGGGAATGAACAAGCACATACAAAATCTCATTCTCTCTGCTGCTGTGCCTTTCAAATATGTAACAAGAAGGAAAGTGTTTTTAAATGAAGCTAAGTATGAAAGTTACTTGAGGGAATTTGCTCCAAGTATTCTGACCACCCCTGCTCTCTTCAACATTCTAATTGTATTGCTCTGATAGAGCTGGCAGGGATCTCAGCATCTGCATCTTCCGTATGTGTTGCAGCAGGAGGGGTGATCTGTGTCCCGTGGCACCTGGACCTTAACTTTCAGAAAGAACTTAACCTGGTGTTTGTCATCACACCCACTAATGAACTGTTTACCTTCTTTTAACAAAACAGATCAGTGCATTAACAGAGGAGCAGGTAGCCTGCGGGGCAGCAGAAGTCAGGATGTTTGTCACATTGCCTTTGGATCCAGAGTTCTTGGACCTCCTCCACTGTCCAGCAGAAGGAATAACATGAAGCTCTCCAGTGAGGTAGGAGAAAGACTGGAGCAGGTTATGTAATTGCGGAGATGTGGCCGGAGAAGGGAAGGGCTTTTTCCCCTGTGTGGGACGGGGAGAAACAGCATGCCAAAAGCAGAAAGCTGGAATATGTTTGAAACAGAAATGCAACATCTTAAAAGGAATCCAACAGTTTCCTTTTTGTCATTGTCAACATCATTAACATTTCCAAGTCCTTTTTTCATTAAACACTCACAGAACTTATAGGCAAGAAGATGTGGGCACATTTTGCCATCTCCTGCAAAGGAGCTGGATCCCCACCAGCTGCCTTACGTTGAACAGATTCTCAAATGCCATGTTTATTTTTAATTTCCTCAGTTTCCGACATGCACAATGATTTTTAACGCAGCTCCTTCCTACTGAAGGTGGAGTATGGCTAATAAGCACACTTTAATTAGTGCGGCTAGAACTGGTTGTCTCCCACTTCATCTCACATTGTTTGTTTTTTTTTTTTTTCCTCTTCCCGTTGCTAATTTGCAGCAGAAATTTCCCTTCCCATCATTTTTAGACCTCATTTCCTCTAGTTTTTTCCCCTCACTCTATGCCCAAATATTCATTTTCCTGTACAGATTCTATAGGAAAGAAATTTCGTTCCTATGTTTTTAAATGTATAGGTGATTTCGTTTCCTTGTAGACACTGAGATCTGCTGGATGCAGACATCGCCGATCACCCCAGCAGTCTGCTGTGGATAAATGTGCTACCCATGCGGAGAAGTCACCCTTGCTGATACCTGACTGTGTGGAGCAAGGAGATAAAGAAAACATTTGCCAAATAAGGCAGCCTGTGCCTATTCATGGTAAGGAAGAATCATGCATAAAAACTGAGAGCTAGTGAAAATAGTGAGACATTTTCTTGTTTAGTCGGAAAGTTGTATTTATGACTAGTTCTGAAGTTCAGAAAATTAGCATTTAATAATGACAGGAATGGTGGGTTATTGACATGTATTCAGAATTCTTCTAGAAATTCTCACTCTATTAACTTACCTCAAATTGCTGTCATACTTTGCGGACTTCATGAGTACTAATATGGAAACAAAATAAAAACCTCCTATTGTTAAATTTTGGAAACTACATGTACATTTTTGGTTTTGTTAGCTTAACTTCATCTTTTCATTAATGTCATTAATTTGTGAAGTGTTCTCTTTTTTTCTCTCATTGCTACAAAGACAGTCCTGTGAATGTGGAAAGGGCCTTCAGTCATTTTACAGATTGAAAATTTAAGACTTACAGAGAAGTAGAGTGATTTGCATCTTCAAGGAATTAGAAACCAGAACCAACAGAGAAAGAAGCCAAGACTTCCACTTTTCACTGTCAGTTTCTCATCCTTTCTGGCCTGGTGTTAGTGAAAAGAAGGTCCTTTGCATTTTATTTGGTTTATGAATTGGTGCTCACTATTGCAGATAACATCCGTTATGGAGTATAAACAGACGTAGGGAATACACCACAGACATCCAGACACAGCTCTACCTTTCTCTGTGAAGCCTTGAGCAAGTTTCCTAAACTCTGAGCTTCAGGTTCCTCCTCTGTAGAATGCAAATATAGTTAACAGTGTCACTGGCAGTACCCCAAGGGTAATTGTGAGGTTTCAGTGAGAAAAACACAGTAAGGGATCATATGTTATAAGTGACCGGTCAATAGTAAATGCTGCCATAAATGGCATGTACATGATTGTACGTATTACAAAATTAAGCTTCTTGAAGAGTTTTTCTGCAGCTTTGGCCTTAGTTCTTCAGGGTTCTATTAGAAACTGCTCTAAACTTTGTTTGTTTCTTTTTCTTACCTACACTTTCTCTTTTAAAGAAGTGATTTTTGTGTACTGGCTGTCAGCTTGACTTTTCTGATGTTTAAATTTAGTATGTTGCATGATTAATTAAAGAACTTAGAGTTCTCTATTAAGGTTTTAAGGAGTAAAATATATCAGTAATTTTAAAAGCTGATATGATTCTAATATTGGAATCAGAATTAACACCTGTCTCCTGTAAGGAAGACAGCTTCAAATGACGTCAAAATGATACATGACTGTTTTCACAACAGTGACAATTATATTTACTGAGTTATTTCAAGCTATATAGTCGTTTCACTTCTGGCTTTTGTTCTTTGATATGAAAATGTGCCAGCCATTCTACCCTTTATGAATCCACATCCCCCTCAAGAACCGGCAGCAGATAAGAGTAACAGAAGAAGATTCCGGTTAAAAGGTACCAGCAGAGAAAGGACAGATACACCCAGCGGTAAGGCACCATTTCGGTACCACCTCCCATCTGAGCGCTGTTTAGGGCCATGGAGTCTCTCTTTGCAGGCTGTAAATTTCAAAGGATTATGAATAAATTCATTTAAAATATAAATTCTGTTCTACAGAGATTATGGAAGTCCAACTTTCAGCAAAAGAATTGCTCTAGAGCCCTTTCTGATCTGATGGCTCAAGTAGACAGTTCCACAGGAATAAAGGACTCTAGTTTGACACTCAGAGGGTGAATAAGCTTACATTATTTTTTTTTAATGTCCCAAATGTGATAGAGGAAGTTCATGCCTGCTGACTTTAGTAAAATTAAAATTCATTATATTTTTTCATATTTCGTTTGTGTCTTTTCTTTTAAATTGGACTCTGTTCAGGTTGGTTTGGTTTTTTGCCTTTGCTGTCTCTCCCTCTGGATTCTTCAGCATGTGATATAACGCAGTTTGAAAATTAAACATTGGGATTGTCAGTTGTGTTGTTGCGGATGAAGCCATGTGTTGGACATCCGTGTCCCAAATCAGAGAGCCTGATGTGAGTCGCAGTATCTCCCTGCTTGCAATCCGATTTCCTGCTAACGCACCTGGAGAGAGCAGATGCCTATGGCCAAGTACGTGGGTTCCTGGAAGCTCTGTGGATCACTTAGATGGACTTCCTGGCCTGGCGCTGGCTTTGGCAGATACTCGGGAAGTAAACCAGCAGAGAGACCCTCTTTTTCTCCTTCAACATTTCCCTATCACCCTGCCTTTGAAATAAATCTTTTAAGAATAGATTGAAGGGCCTGGTGGTGTAGCCTAGTGGTTAAAGTCCTCACTTTGAACGCATCAGGGTCCCATATGGATACCATTTCTAATCCTGGCAGCCCCACTTCTCATCCAACATCCTATTTGTGGCCTGGGAAAGCAGTCGAGGACAGCCCAAAGCCTTAGAACCCTGAACTCATATGGGAGACCCAGAAGAAGCTCCTGACTCCTGACTTCAGATCGGCTCAGCTTCAGCCATTAAGGCCTTTTGGGGAGTGAATCAGCAGACAGAAGATCTTCCTCTCTGTCTCTCCTTCTCTCTATATATCTAATTTTCCAATAAAAATAAATAAATCTTTTAAAAAAATAGATTGAAGTCTTTGTAGCCAATAAAGTATTAGAAAAATAGAGATGGCTGTAACAGTTGATATTTTAAATACTGAAGTTGGGATGTGTGTATAGTTGTGTACACATGTATTAGTCTGTTCTAAATCCAGCCCAAATGTGTCATCATTGTATCTCTTAATGTGATTTTCAACTATAAGATTTTCAGGCTGAAATTCAGCTTACTTGCTTCACATTATTTTTTTATAAAAAGGCAGATAGAATATTAATTCATAATACCTGGGTCATTTTGTTAGTGTGCTGAGAGAAATAACTTGATCTAAATGATTCATATTTAGTAAGAATTATAATTTAAAGAAAACATTCCATTTTATGTGGAACCCAAGAGAAAAAAAAATAAGACACTTTAAAAATTATATGGGCTTTTGAATTCCTTTTATCACATTTTATAAAACTTACGGCTAAAATATCCCTGTGCAAATATCAAAGAATTTTAAGGTGAACCTTTAGGCACTGTGCTGAAAAAAAACAAATGCATAGAATCTATATTCAGGCCTGTAATTTGTTTTTCAAGAATCAGGCAGGAAAGTGCCAAAATAATACCATTCTTCAAATGATTACTTTTTATAAATACCTAAAGAAATAATGGACTGGAAAATATTTATTCCCATCAAGGAAGTTCTTCAGGAAATGACAAGAAGGAAGGAGATAAAGCGCCAGCCCTCCTGGCGACGGGGACCCAGGAAAGCACGACGCCCTGCACCACAGCGCCCCCGGCATCTGATCAAGCAGGTTGGCATCCTTTCTACGCCGTATTTGCTAATAATTAAGAAGCAAAAATTTTGCCAAATACTTCAAACCCAGTACTTTTGATAAGCATTTCAATGTTCTGTGAATTTCCGTTTGTTACATCTTAATTTTGTGTCACAAATTAACGGCTGAAAGCGTGTTTTCAAGTTGTAGTGTACTGATTGTCCTGTCGTAAATCAAAGTTTAAAACTTGCAAGTGTTCCCTTGCCACTGTTACTCTACCCGAAGATGATGTATTGTTGTATTTCTCCGGCTCGCTTTAGAATGGACATGGTGGGAGCTGAGAGCCCTGAGCCCATCTACATATCTTGCCTAGCAGGTGTGTGCTGCTTTTACAAAGGCAAATTGTTTTTGAGCAGGAGAAAGAGGAAAATAAATGAAAATTGTTTGTAGTTTGTCAGTCTTATTTATGCAATGTTGAAACCTTCATTAAAATGTTAGGCGCAATTAGAGTCTCTAGCACAAATCTGACTATGTAGAAAAACTAATTAGATGTTTAGGTGATCATTCTTGCATTTATCTTGTTTGCTGCAATATTGTGATTACACAGTAATTTACATGTTTTTCTAAGAAAACAGACGAAATTATTCATTACAATTGATATGGAAATACTTGAGGTAAAACTATAATAGTCCTGAAAAAACATGTGGTCCACAGATAATTAGAGTAAGTTTGCTGTAAAACATTCCTTCTACTTTGACTTTTTGACAGTTAATAATATATTTGGCAGTAGGTCATACCAATTGTTTTATCACCTAATGAAGTTGCCTTTTACTTCAGCTTGCTTTACCTACTCATGTGCTTAATGCAACACACTGGGTTTTGAAAATTTTTGCGGCATTGATAAAGCAACTACTATGTTTAGAAAACATCTACTGTGTGCCTAACACCATGCAGAAAGGTTTGTTGTCAAACATAGAAGTTTAGTAAGTCTATTCTTTTCATTTGTTTGTAGCTATGGTATCTAAGAATCATCCATACTCTTTGTAAAAACAAACAGTTAAGGTAGATTCAGCCTGCTGTGGCCATGATCCTACAGATTCTGTCACTGATAAATATGGAAGCCTTGTCCCTCGTCATAGATGTCCCCTAACAAGTCTACATTTGGGGCCCAGGGCAGAAGCCTAGTGGCTAAATCCTCACCTTGCATACACACCAGGATCCCATATGGGCGCTGATTTGTATACAGGTTGCTCCACTTACCATCCAGCTCCCTGCTTGTGGCCTGAGAAAAGAGTAGAGGACAGCCGAAGGCCTTGGGACCCAGCACCTGTGTGGGAGACCTGGAAGATGCTCTGGTTCCTGACTTCAGATCAGCTCAATTCTGGCCATCGCAGCCACTTGTGGAGTGAACCAGTGGATGGAAGACCTTACTCTCTCTATCTCCTTCTTTCTGTAAATCTGCCTTCCGCCCAATAATAACAATAATAATAAATCTTAAAAAAAAAAAGATCAAGTACACATTTGGAGCCAGTTTTGTGGCATGGGTTCAGCCACCACCTGCCGCACTGACGTCTAATATGGGTGCTGGTTCAAGTCTCAGCAGCTCCTCTTCCAAATGCAGCTCCCTGCTAATGCATCTGGGAAAGCACAAGATGACTCAAGTGTTGGCGCCTTCCTAGCCATGTTAGAGACCCAGATGAAGCTACTAGTTACTGACTCCACCCGCGCCCTTCCCCGACCACCAGCAGCCAATGGGGAACGAGCAGATGGAAGATCACAATCTCTTCCCCTCTAACCACCTTTTAAATACATCAATGAAATTTTAAAAATAAACATCCATGTTTTTAACCACAGTTTATGTTACATAATAGGAGCCTTAGGTTAATGAATTAATGCAGTGTAAACAGTTCATTTGCCATCAGTTTTTATTAAAGGTCTGGAAGGAGTTTTTTAGTTTGCTTTGCTTTGCTTATTCAGTGTAGACTTTACAATTGACAAATCTTAGATTGCTGTTAATTGTTTTTATTGATCATAAATATAGCAAAATTTAAGAGGCAGGTATAAATTACTGTATCCACATGATGATTCCGCAAAACAGGTTCTTGCAAGGTTTTTACCATTTAAATAGTACAGAAGGGCCTGGCGCCATGCCCTAGCGGCTAAAGTCCTTGTCTTGAACGCACCAGGATCCCATATGGCCACCGGTTCTAATCCCAGCAGCTCCACTTCCCATCCAGCTCCCTGCTTGTGGTCTGGGAAAGCAGTCAAAGATAGCCCAAAGCCTTGGGACCCTGCACTTGCATGGGAGACCTGGAAGAGTTCCTGGCTCCTGGCTTCAGATCGATTCGGCACTGGCTGTTGCAGTCACTTGGGGAGTGAATCATCGGACAAAAGATCTTTCTCTCTGTCTCTCCTTCTCTCTGCGTAACTGACTTTCCAATAAAAATAAATCTTTAAATAAATAAATAGTACAGAAAAAAACACTAAATTCCAAGAAAATGGAGACTAGTTGAGAAAATACTCAACTGTCTTCTTTGAAGAATTAAGTAAGCAAGGTTTTAATGATGTTCCTTTTAAAAATCTGTTCTTCCAATTTGCCTGGAATGTCATCATCGCATCTCAATTGGGGCATCAAAGATTATAAAATTTGTTAAGTTTTATAAAAATATATCTCAGTGGTGGTATGCAGTACTTTAAAACGATGTGCAAAAAGATTTTCATAAAAGTCTATTCACCCAGCGGGTTCCACCACTTAGATGAACAAATATTTCTGTGGGTTTACTGATACTTGAGTCTACTCACTTAAGCTCTGAACTGCCCTGTTTCTCACAGTAGATGCAGAGAAAAAACTATTCACCACATATATGCGTGTTTTAAAATATATTTATTTTTATTTGGAGGGCAATTTCACAGAAGGAAGGAGAAACAAAGGCAGAAAAAGATCTTCCATCCACTAATTCACTCCCCAAATGGCAGCAATGCCCAGAGATTAGTGGATCTGAAACCAGGTACCAGAAGTGTCTTCTAGGTCTCCCATGCAGGCGCTGGGTCCCAAGGCTTTGGGCAGTCCTCGGCTGCTTTCCCAGGCCACAAGCAGGGAGCTGGATGGGAAGTGGGGCTGCCAGAATTAGAACTACTCTCCATGAGCGCTGCCAACACCTGCATGAAAAAGATGAGCCTGAGCACCAGCCCCTGTCTACCATTTGATCTGTAGTCTGAACAATGACCATATATTTTATTATTTAAAGAAATTTCTTAAATACTCTTTCAGTTAAAAGGAGATGCGACAAACTGAGACCTTTTAAATTTGTAAGATTTTCCCCCTCTGGACTATCAGATTAATGAGATTGTGTTGTGAAGAACTTGCTGCAAGACAGGTGATAATTATTACAGATTTACAAATTTCCTGGCCAGTGTTTCAGCTTAGAGAGGAGGTGCAAATGAGTTGCCTGTGGCTATCCTCACTGATCTATGGGCTCAGCGTTGAGCAGATTACAAGATGGTGGATAAATTGCCTTCCCTGGCCTCTACATTATTTGATAAATCTGTTTCAGGAGGAAATTATAACTTTTTATTTGCCTAATGTAATACTTTTATAGGACATTATTCTAATTCTTGGCATCTGTTTTAAATGTTAGATGAGTGGATATTTCCTGGAAGTGACAACCATGCTCCCCGTTTGGCATGCAGCACAGAGTCCCCACTTTTGGATGGCAACTCCTGCAGGACGTCCCGCCTGTGGCTAGCAACCAGCCGGGAAACTGAGCAGGACTTACTTGCAGAGAGAACCCAGAGCATTCAAGAGGACGTTTTCACCTTCTCATCAAGGCCACGGTCAGCACCTCGTGGGAAGACTCCGAATGTATCCCCTGAGGGGTGCCCATTTACTGTGGATCTGAACGAGGACATCAGTGTGACAAGGAGAGATACCCACCTGGAGGATGATTTTTACAGTGCATACAGCAGCGAAGAGGTACACCACTTGATGAGTAAGACAGGCCTGAATCACAGTTATTCCATTAGCTCCTTGAAGCACTAAAACTAGTTGAAATCAAAGAGGGAAAATGAGCTACTATTTATAAAACCACAGCAGATTACCATGTCAGTCAACACTTGCATCAGGTTGTTGTGGTAACTCTAAATTGCTACCTTTTTAATTAACAGTTGGCCGATTTCCTTTTTTAATTACAGAGGCCAATTCTGGGGTTTCTTTGGTCTTTGTTTTCTCATTCTAATGTTTGTATCCCAGAATAAGAACTGATATATGGCTTAGATATATGTCAGCAAGACCAGTAAAATATCGAGAACACATCGTTGCCGATCTCTGGGGAAATTGTGTTGCAGTTGCTAAGCATTCTGAGTCGACAGTTTGCTGGCTTCCTTCCTCCCTTGCCATCTTTTCACCTTAGACCTATTAGGACTCATTATTTTCCATATGGTCCCAGCATTTCAAGAGTCGTGCCAATTGAAGTTTAGATAATGAATCATGAATTAGTGCTGGGACTTCCTTTACAGAAGGTTTTCTGTTTGGAATTGTTTAGAATACAAATATACCTTATAAATTAGTAAAATCATAAAAAAAAGTTTTCTTAAAATCTTGTTAAAAATGAAACTGAATGCAGTTTGGAAAAAAATTATTCAAAACCTACTACATAACTTTCCCCCAAATGAAATGAGTAGATGTGGGAAGTTTTTTTAGTGTATCTTGATGATAGCCATTTATATTTCTCAGACAAAAAAAATCAAAAAGCAGAATCAATAAAAGTATAAAAATCATTTCTGTAGAGAAATTATTAGAAAAAAAATTGTACAGTTAAAACTTTTTCTAGAATGACTATAACTAACTGAGATTCTCCCTGCGGGCAGCGGAAAGTAGATTAAGTCCATAGCTCCCACCTTCAAAGCCAGTTGAGATTACAGTAGGATTATTTAGGTAGTAATTATTATTTTGCAGTGTTTAATAAGTTTTTCAACAAAGTGCATGGAGCATCTTTTATTTACAGTATATTCATCCTTGCCTCTGAACCTAATGAAACAATTCATTATACCAAACTACTGCAGCAGCCCCCTTCACCCATAAGTAGTACATTTGATGCTAGCATTTGAAATGTTGGATTCATTTGCCCCTTACACCCTTAGTAGCATTAATCTGCAAAAACAGTTGTCAGTTCTCCCATGATGTAGGTGAACTATTCTGATTAACTCAGAGCATGTTAATGGGCTAGGCCTGTCTCTCCTATAGATCCAGCACCTCTTCCTGATTTAACTCAAAAGAATTGAACTGAAAGAGTGACATTTTGATGACCACTAGGAAATGATCATTCTCTGGAAACCTGTAAGGGAAGCGTTTGGGGGAACTGACATTAAGTAATGTCATCTAAGAGCTCTGCCTCGTCCATCTGTCTCTCAGGGAAGGCTTGAGAGGAAACAGAAGGCTTATTGCGAAAGTCAGTGTTAGTGCTCAATATTTTAGTTTAGTGTAACTTTATAGGATTTCTTTGGCTACTAGTTACCTTGGTACCAGCCTTCAATGTTTATTAGGCAGGCAGGTATTAACAACTACCTGAAATTAACTTTTTTTTTTCATGTATTATTGCTGGCATGGCTATCTGGTTACCCCTGTGCCATGCCCATCAGTATGACCAGAAGAACATGGCTAGGATTTGTGATGGGACCATCGTGTTGCTAACTCCTGTGTCTCATATTATCAGGTTTGGGGAAGTTTGCGGTTGGCAAGACTGGTAAGATGTGAACCAAGAGATAAGATAGGACCCACAAAAATATGCATTATATTAAAACAAGTTCTAGAATTAGGGATGGTCTTTACCAAATTGATGGGAGGTTTTTTCTTCCTCCTCCTTGTATTTCTCCTCTTTTTTAGGATTTATTTAATTGTATTTGAAGGGCATACTTACAGAGACAAAGAGATAAAGATATTCTAAACACTGGTTCATTTCCCAAATAGCCACAGTGGCCAGAGCTGAGCTAATCTGAAGCCAGAAGCCAGGAGCTTCCTCTGAGTCTCCAACACAGTTACAGAATCCAGGGTGTTGGACCATCCTTTGCTGCTTTCTGAGGCCATAAACAGCTGGATGGGAAGCATAGCAGCTGGTACACACACCAGTGCCCATATGGGATGTTGGCACAGTTGAGCCATTGTGCCAATGCCTCCTCATAAACTTTTTGGTAGCATCATTTCCTATAGGAAATCTTCACCCATTTATCAATTGTATGAACTAATGTGAAATTGGGTTACACATTTATAATGTCTATTATATCCAGTCTTGGAATAAAAATTAGTTGATTGAGGTCTTGTTACTACTACCTGCATTATTTTATATCCTTAGAATAACATAATTACACTTAAACAAAGTATAATATTATGTTACAAATAATGGCATACAAATGAGCAATAATTCTATTACTTATTGTGTTTGAAGCTTACAGCGTGTAATTAAAACACTGTATTTGATGTTAGCCCATTGAGCATTTTTAAAGGGAAATTAGATTAATTCAGTAGCATATAAACTAGGCAAAATCAGAGCGTGTTATTATGATAGAAGAAAAGTACACATACAGTAGTAAAGGCTAATTAAAATAAGCTTTCAATGATACATTGTCTTTGTGGTCTAAGCCGCTGGTAATTAATTCACATGTGAGATCTTTGTATGAAAGCTTCAAAAGTATTAATTTTTTGCAAATGCTTTGTTTTACTCTTCCCTGTATATTTTATTTCCTAGCAGCTTTATATACAAATATTGCTCATATTCAGTTAACTCTAAAGTTGTACTTCTTATTCAGAAAGCACACTCTTAGAAATATATCTCACAGTAAGCTATAAAATCAAGACTGCTGTGTAAAACAAATTATCTTGGGAAAATTATTGAAGCAGTGTGCCCTTCACTCTCCTAAAGCATCAGGAGGAAGCAAACTCATGCTGCTGTACCTTTCGCTGTGCCAAACATAGTGTCTACTATGGTCACCAAGTTTGCAATTTAAAATAGTTTTGTATTGATATTTTATTAGTCCCCTAATTTAAGTTTTAAAGATTTATTTATTTTTATTGGAAAGGCAGATATACAGAGAGAAGGAAAGACAGAAAAGTCTTCCTTCTGCTGGTTCACTCTCTACGTGCCCACAATAGCCAGAGCTGAACCAATCTGAAGCCAGGAGCCAGGAACTTCTTCCAGGTCTTCCACTCAGGCACAGAATCCCCAGGCTTTGGGCCATCCTCCACTGCTTTCCCAGGCCACTGGCAGGGAGCTAGATGGGAAGTGGAGCAACCGGAACACAAACTGGCACCCATATGGGATCCTGACAAATGCAAGGCAAGGACCTTAGCCACTAGGCTTCCATGCCAGGCCCATAACTTAAGTTTTAATCTAGAAATACTGTCATTGTCTCCCCACCTTCTACCTGTGCATCACACATAGAAGCAGGTATTTGTAGGCCAGCTAATTTATTTTGTGTAACAGTCCGAATTGAATCGTGGGGACTTCCCAAATTATGCATTTCTGGGTCCCCAAATCTGTGGCACATGGTGACTGACTGTGTTCAGATCAGCTAGAAAATTTCCATGTCTCTTCTCCATGTAACTCTGAGGGACCCAAAGGACCAATGTAGCAGCAACAGAGTAAAAGCACTGACTTAGTTCCTCCTCTTGACTTCTCGTGGCCTTGTTGCTTTCAAGATATTTTTTTAGCAGATAGTGGTTAAGTTACTTCATTTTATGCTTCTCCTCCTGGCATCTATTTCTGGATGATACTGTAAACCACTCATATATATCAGACTAACCATTTTGAATTGCACTCTCATGCATTCTGCTATATACACTACGGAAAGGATATTTAGTCCTCATGTGGCTACTTAAATCTCTCTGTAACCTTTAAAAACTTTAAAATGCCAATTTATACATTGGAAAAAGAATGGAAAGGCTGTGTTTTTAGTATGTTGTCTTGCATTTTTAATCCTGTGTATTCTAAGTTACAATAGAACATACTGTCTAGAGCTACCAGGCAAATTTAATATTTATTCTGTCTGAATAACTAGTCCTTCAGGCTGTTCACATCTACATGTCTTTATTATTATTTTATTGAAGCTCTTTACCCTGAAAGCTGCAACCCTTTGAGTCCATATGACTTGGGTGTGCATTGTTACAGGTAGGTAAAGGTTATAAAGTGCCTGGTTAGCTTCTGGTATTCCATGGTTTTTGCTAAAAGCTAAGTATCTAGCTGATAATCACTTGATTGCAGGTGGCTGTTTGTGCAGGAAGTACTTTTAAGTATTAAGAATCATGAGCACAGAGTCTAAGTTTTAGAAAAATAGATATGCTGATCAAATCTCAATCAGGCATTCAAAACTTCCATCACAAGTATGTTTGGAATATTTCACATTGGCTTTTTTTAATATAGATTTTCAAGAATGCTATGCAAGACTCTTTCCTTGGGGGACTGAATTAGGAAGTCAATTGAATTATCACTATGATCATCCACTCTCACAAAGGCTGAAACAGACTGCCATCCTGACTCAACTCAACATTAAATTTGAGATACAAAGAACCTGGGTCCCATCTGCTCCAAGTAGGTGGCCCTTAGAGTCATTAAAATTATATTTTTTAAAATTACAACTCAGCAGGAGCAGTCCATTTTGTGCATTCAAAAATTACTGCCCAAATGCCCATCTGCATGTTCTTCTAAGAAACAGTTCAACAAAGGCAGTGCTGGCTCCTTGGGGAAATCAGTCTCATCTTTGGGATACATATGCTGTGCTACAGTTAATCAGGCAAACTCTATTGATGTTCCTGGCACTGGGGCATGATTGAATATTTAACAAACAAATGTTTCCAAGGCCAGAAAACATATGGTTCAAGAGAACTGGAATTTTTTTAATATATTAAGTTAAATCAAAAGTATTTTTATATGTTCTTCTAAGAAACAAATGAACAAATGATTCGAATGTGAAAATCACTGGACAGGACCGAGTGCGGTAGCATAGCGGCTGAAGTCGTTGCCATGTACAAGCCAGGATCCCATGTTGGCACCAGTTCTAATCCCCGTTTCCCATCCAGCTTGCTTGTGGCCTGGGGAAGCAGTCGAGGATGGCCCAAAGCCTTGGGACCCTGTACCCACATGGGAGACCTGGAAGAAGCTTCCAGGCTCCTCGCTTCGGGTTGGCTCAGCAACAGCCATTGCAGCCACTTGGGGAGTGAATCAGGGGACGGAAGATCTTTCTCTGTTTCTCCTCTCTCTGTGAATCTAACTTTGCAATAAAAATAATATAAGAACCCGGTGCAGTAGCCTAGTGGCTAAAGTCCTCAAGTTGCATACACTGGGATCCCATATGGGTGCTGGTTCTAATCTCAGCAGCCCCACTTCCCATCCAGCTCCCTGCTTGTGGCCTGGGAAAGCAGTTGAAGACAGCACAAAGCCTTAGAAGCCTTATGACCCTGGACCTATGTGGGAGACCCTGAGGAGGCTCAGGGCTCCTGACTTCAGATGGGTACAATCCTGGCCGTTATGGCCGCTTGGAGAATGATTCAACGGAGGGAAGATCTTCCTCTCTTTCTCTCCTCCTCTCTATGCATCTGACTTTACAATAATATTAAAATAAATCTTTAAAAGAAAAAAAATGGCATTACAACTCGTTAACTACTCTAACAAATTATATTCAATTGCTCCCTAGGTTTGTAGTGGCTAAATGATAAGCCAAAGGAAAAGAAGCAGTTGTTTTCAATCACAAAAAGCTAACTTCTCATTCTTAAGATAAAGTTTGTAAGTTACATGAAAAATTCAAAGACAGGGAACGGGTGAATTAATTATATGAAATCAATGAACATCATCTATGTTGAAGCAAACCTTTTCAAAAACAAGGAATAGGATTTTCCAGTACAACACTGATACTAAATATTACAATGATGTTTGCTCTCCATTTATTTTCTCTTAATGAGATACTGACCCAACTGAAATTAAAATACTAGTTATATCTGGTATTATATATTGTTACCTTTCTCAATCATCCTAGTTCTCCTTTCAGCATCTGAGATAAACTAGAATTAGTGATGATGGAATTAGTGCTGATGGGTAAATAAATCTGTGCAAATTTTCCAGTTATTTGTCTTTTTTTATATATTGAAAATAGCATGGGAATGTATTACCATGGAAATACAGTGCTCCTGGGAGAATGCTCACTGGGAGAAGGCTCACCAGGGCACACAACCTAATCCATTTGCTTCGTGGATGATCTCCAAACCAATATGTATCTTCAGAATAATGTGAAATGAGTACCTGCATATTTACTTGTGAATGTTTCTGTATATATAATCACTACTCATGGCAAGCAGAGAGAACTGTTTTACACCAGAGTAAACAACTGGAAGGAAGACAAAGCTGCCCTTAAATCTCATCCCAGAGCCACTGTAACCCACCCAGCCAATGTGCAAAAATGAACTTTTTGCCAAATGCCATTATCTTTATGGGGTTTTTCTAATTCGTGTAGCAGATACCTGGATTTCCACATAGTCCTCTAAATTTCCATAATGATACATCTGAAACTTTTTCAGTGGCCTTCATGAACTTCTGTGTTAGGATGATGTTGTTTTGTCCTTTTTGGTTTTTGTTTTTTAACATTTATTTATTTTTATTATAAAGGCAGATTTACAGAGAGAAGTAGAAACAGAGATATTCCATCGCTGATTCACTCCCCAAATGACCACAATGGCTGGCTCTGAGCCAATCTGAAGTCAGGATCCAGGAACCTCCTCCAGGTTGCCTACATGGTTCCAGGGTCCTAACGTTCTGGACCATCCTCCAAGCTTTCCTAGGCCACAGCAAGGAGCTGGATGGGAAGTAGAGCAGCTAGAACACAAACCAGAACCCACATGGGATCCCAGTGCAAGTTGAGGATTTTTTTTTAAAGATTTATTTATTTTTATCGGAAAGGCAGATTTATAGAGAGGAGGAGAGACAGAGAGGAAGATTTTCTGTCTGCTGATTCACTCCCCAAGTGACCGCAAGGGCTGTTGCTGAGCCAGTCCAAAGTCAGGAGCCAGGAACTTCCTCCAGGTCTCCCATGCGAGTGCAGGGTCCCAAGGCTTTGGGCCGTCCTCAATTGCTTTCCCATGCCACAAGCAGGGAGCTGGATGGGAAGTGGAGCTGCTGGCATTAGAACCAGTGCCTATATGGGATCCTGGTGCATTCAAGGTGAGGACTTTTAGTCACTATGCCACCACACCAGGCCCACAAGTTGAGGATTTAGCCATTGAGCCATCACACCCAGCCCACTTTTCTTCTTTCTGCCAAGAGATTTTGTCTCTTGAGGACAGTGTCCATATCCTTTTCACCTTTTGTCTTCTGTAGTACCTAGAAAATATCTTAGATATAGCAGGTGTTTAGTAAATGTTTCCTGAACTAATGTTAATGGCAAAAGTTCTAAATTCTGCATATAGCATACACAATACGCAGATGCATGTTTTATTATGAAAACACAATATAAATTAATGGCTAACAATCCTGTGATCACAGAATTGTCACTGCCAATTGTGTATTACAATTATGGGAAATCAAACTAGAATTTTTTAAAATTGAAATAGAGATAGCTCTGAATAACAGATCAACTTTAAAAATAAAATAAAATAAACCCACCTGTGCCATTTTCTCTGGTACCTTCCTAGAAGTAAGGCTCAGGAGAATGTTTGCTGTATTTTTGGTGTGCTTTCTTCTTTAGACAAGACTAAATGTTGATTCTCTGTTTATCTGTGTGGAAAACATGTTGAAAGTCACCCCTCCATTCCAGTGTAACTTAGAACACCAGGCATTTTTTCTGTATCTTTGGAAGTATTGCCAGCATGTTGCCTGAAGGCAGAGTTCACAACTTCATGAACGCCTCGGGGTAGCCAGAGTGGTGGGAAAGGCCAGGTTCACTAAGGCAGTGGCTTTCAGCGAGAAGAGTGGCCTAGTGCCGTCACTGAGCCCAAGCAGGAATCATTGGAAGGACAGAAGTATTCTCACTCTCTTTGCTTTTCACTTGGGAACTCTGAAAAATTAAGTTTCTCCGTCATTTAGCTAAAGCACATATCCATAGTTTTTTTTAGTAATATCCATATTCCGTGACCTTTTGGAATCCTGCACCCCACCCCCATGAATGAATTATAGAAACTTTTACAGTTGTTCTTTTTAAAACAATTAAGTTTCTTTTCTGTCATTTATTTATTTACTTGAAAGAGTTAGAGAAAAGGAGAGCCAGAGAGATCTTCCATCCTCTGGTTCCTAGATAGTCACAACAGCTGGAGATGGGCCAGGCTGAAGCCAGGAGCCAGGAGCCAGGCACTTTTCCATATCTTCCTTATGGGTGCAAGAGCCCAACATGGGCCATCCTCGTTGCCTTTCCCAGGTCATCAGCAGGGAGCTGGATCAAAGTGGAGCAGCTGGGACTTGAACTTGGTATCCATATGGGATGCGAGCATCACTGGCCACATCTTTACACACTGTGCCACAATCCCAACCTCAAGCTTGTTTTTAAATTCTGTCTTCCATGAACTTTTTTTTTAAAGATTTATTTTATTTTTATTGCAAAGTCAGATTTATAGAGAGGAGGAGAGACAGAGAGGAAGATCTTCCATCCCTTGATTCACTCTCCAAGTGATCGCAACAGCTGTTGCTGCACCAATCAGAAGTCAGGAGCCAGGAACTTCCTCCAGGTCTCCCATGTGGGTGCAGGGTCCCAAGGCTTTGGGCCGTCCTCAACTGCTTTCCCAGGCCACAAGCAGGGAGCTGAATGGGAAGTGGAGCTGCCAGAATTAAAACCAGTGCCTGTATGGGATCCCAGCGTGTTCAAGGAGAGGACTTTAGCTGCTATGCCACCGTGCTGGGCCCTCAATGAACTTTTTAAAAAATACTTACATATACACAAAAAGACCACACTGGAAGTGAAGAAAATTTAGGTCCTTGATGAATTCTAAGAAAAAAATGCTAATGCAAAACCCTTAGTCTGTAGTTTTCATTCTTTACTACAGATAGGCAGTCCATTTCTTAAGAGAGGTTCCACTGTCACTCCCTTAATAGTGTATTTCTTTGTGTCTCTTTTGTTAAAACCTGAGTCGGCCACTTTGCATAAGCTACCTGAGGAGGCGTAGTAAAAAGAACATACAGGACCTACAGGAAATGAGAGAACTGTGGGAAGTAGATATGCAAAGAAAATGAGAAAGGCCACCATCGGCATTAAAAGAGCCCCGTAGCTTCCAAGAAGGCAAAGCCTGGAGTGGCATTGGTTAAGACCCAAATATCTGCTTCTTGCTTTGCTGTTGCCTGCTAACCTGGTCTACTTCCCACAGGAGGAAAAAACCCAGAACACACCCAGTTTAGGAGCTCAGAGTCCAGGAAATGGATTCCCAGGGTTACTAGGTGTCACAGGCTCTGCCCTCTGACATACTGATTTGAATTCTCAGTCTCACTTCTCAGTCACTGTCGTCACTGCCTGAATGGGAATCCATTGGTGCGGTAGTCTCCTGACTTCTTTTGCGTCTTTCCATCAGTCATCCTAGACTGTCACAAGCACTACCCACAAACTCATCTCCATGCCTTTTGGATAAAGTCCTTAGATGGCTGGAATTAAGTGCTCACAGTTACATTCCCAGCATCTGCAGCACCTAGAGCAATACTTAGCCCGTAGTAAGGATGACAGCAAGAGGCAAGGTCAAGCGTTGTGATGAAACAGTGAAGATGCCAACTGGAGTATTCACCTGCATCTGTATCAGAGTGTGAGGGTTTGAATACTGGATCTACTTCCGGTTTATGCACACCTGTGAGACAGCAGGTAATGATTCAGGAATTAGGTTCCTGTTCTCCCTGCTGGAGACCTGGATGGAGAACCAGGCTTTTGGCTTCAGCCTGTCCCAATGGGGACATGTTTGGGGCATTTGAGGAGTGAACCAGCAGATGAAAGATCTCTACCTCTTTTGGTCACTGACTTTTGCATAAATAAATAAGCAAAAATCTGCAACTTTAGAAACAGAGGGACCAGCACCATGACTCAACAGGCTAATCCTCCACCTGTAAGTGCCAGCATCCCACATGCATGCCAGTTTGAGTCCTGACTGCTGCAATTCCCAACCAGCTCCCTACCTGTGGCCTTGAAAAGCAGTCAAGGATAGCCCAAGTTCTTGGGACCTGCATCCACGTAGGAGACCTGGAAGAAGCCCCTGCTTCCCAACCTCAGATCAGCTCAGCTCCGACCATTGCAGCCACTCAGGGAGTGAACCAATGGATGAAAGATCTTTCTCTCTGCCTCTCTTTCTCTCTGCAAATATACCTATCCAATGAAGATGAGTAAATCTAAAACAAACAAAATAAAACAAACAAAGAGAAACAAAACAGTGATAGACTGCTTTTAATCCAAAGCTGACATATGTCACATGCCCAACTTAGAGCAAACTCTCACCTTTAGATAAGTGAGCATACTTTAAAAACTAGTAGAAAAGTGATATCAACAGATGTTTGCTTTGGTGCCAAAAAGAAAAAAAAAATGTAATCCATGCATGCTTTTCTCGTACATTCTCCTGAATTTGTGACAACCCCTTGTCCTTCACATCTTCTGAAAGAGTGATTTCTGCTAAATCAGGATCTTTTTGTTGAATGTGTAACATTGCCAAACATTCAGGAAGACACTGAGCAGTACAATCAATCCCCTAAGTGTTTAGAAACTCCAATCTTTGGAAATAACTGGATATTGGCTTCTGTTTGTTTATAAACGAAGTGGAGAAACAGCTTACAGAATGTAAGCCTCCAGATAATGTCTTTCAAATTGACTCTGCTTTCATTGTTTTTGTTTCCCTCAATTCTGTTTGTCATTTAGTATTCATTTGTTTATTATATATATAGATAAATAAGTCAGATTGGAAAAATCTACCATTACGAATGCAATGCTCGCATAGTATTATTTTAATGTATATTTCATCACATAAAAAGATGTACCACAGAAATTAGCTCTGTATTTCTCAATTCCATTGTCTACTTTCATGGCCACTGATTACATATGGAAAAAGTTCTTTCTCTGATTTTTAAAATTTAAACCTCGGCTTTCCGTAAGTAATTGTAGAGCTGTTATGCCCGCAGATTTTGTTTTGTTTTGTTTTCACTTTAAGCTTTCTAAGCTATCACTTTAATGAGGTTCTTATTTTATAAAATATATCTATATTCTTTAATGAAAATTTTCATGTAAGAGAAATACTTCATAAAGTATGACTCATTATCTTTTGCTCTTGATGAAAACACAACTGCCCTCCCATAAGGCAAAAATGCTGTACTAGACCCCATTGTATTTAGAATAACATGTTTCTGCTTTAGGTGCTGGCTATTTCTTTTCTGTGGAGTTAGCTTATCAAGAATCAGAGTGTCCAATCTCTAGATGTTTTAAACAACTTCCTAGGGATCCTATTTTTAGATATTCTTTGGAATGAGTGACTATTTCTTAAGTGTTCTCTTGCTACTGAGACATTTAAAATCAAAGTACCTTATCCAAAACAAATATGATACAACAGGGCACCTTAGCAAATGATGTAGACCAATTTGCATTGCAATTTTTAGTTACTTATTTTTCTGTGAAGATTAAAAATATATATATACAGTCTCATACTTTTGCTTTCTTTGTAGACTCTTACATTGAAACTCATTAAGAACTTGTGTTCAGTAACTCCATCACCATCACCGCAAGTCTTTGCTCTAAAACATTTTTCGCTTTGCTTTCCTGGTATAGGGTGACGGCAGTCTCCAAGGTTCTCCAGGCTCCACAGCTAGTCCTCCAGGGTCAACTCGGTTAACTGTAGAGAGCTCGCCGGGCAAGGCTGCGAGGTGGACAAGGAGAGGATGTTTGCAGAGTACCCCCACTGGAGCCGAAGCCTCAGGAAACTGGGATTCTTCAGCAAAGCAAGAAGACAGAAATGACCTTGAGAAGAGTTTGTTGCCTGCACCATGCCTCTCTCCCCCTGGAAGAAGGTGTGGATCCTCTCAGAAAACTCCCGACCCCCTTATCAAAGCAGAGGACCTACCAGCCCTTCCAGTGCCTGCTCCACTAAGCAAAGCGTCCTTGAAGGAAATCTCAGCGGAGAAATTGAGACCCATCCCTGAGGTGTGTGTAAGTGACTCTGCTGCCTGATGTGTGCGGGTGGTACCTCCTGCCGTGTATCTGTTCTGTTCCACTGTGCACCCACTTTGAGCGCTTTCTGGTTTTCATCATTTGGGTGATCAGTAATGTAGTTGCTCCCCTATTCAGATGTGTTTTAGTTCAGTAACAGCAGCTGTTAAAGGGTATATTGCACACCCTAATGATAATAGAATGCTTCATATTTTTAATGAGAAAGATAATTATGTGGTTTTCATCATAAGTTATTTTTTTATTTCCCAGTTACTTCCCATAATTTTAGCCATCACCGCCTGCAAATTACAAATGAGGATCTTATTTTTGTGCCAAAAGCTTGCCAGTAAAATTGACAGATTTTCAATAACAATCTACATTAGGAGCCATAAAAACATCATTATTCTGTTCGCTTTCTGGTCTCTCTGCAGCAGTTCCCCAAATAATAGATGATATGAGGGAAGGTTAACAGGAAAGCATTGTCGTTGAATAAATCCCTGGGCTGGCTGGGTGGCTGTGTTCATGTCCATCAGATTGATTTTTTCCCTCCCTATGTGGTCACACTTTTCTTGCCTCAGTTCTCCCCAAGCTACACTTAGAAACTACAGAACAAATGATGTGGCTGTTCCTTTGTATTAAAGGTTTTCTTTGTCATGTGTGCTATTGGTCTTAGATAATGTTACAAAGTGAAACTTTGGCTCAGTTACATTCTAAGTCATTTGGAGAGGATTCATCACTACCTAGCACAGGTGGTAGACATAGGTGTCTTTGTCATCAACGAAAGAGAAGGAGCTAATGTTTCTCAGTTATCAAGTCTCATTTGCTCACTATGCCAAGCCCTTTTTCTGAAAGTATTTCCTAATCCTCACCAGGGCACTGAGGGGTAGGGGCTGTATTCATTTCCGTATTTCAGATCAGCAAACTGAGGTTTAAAATGGATATACAGTTTGTTCAACAGCAGCAGTTAGTTGAACTAATTTAGTTCATTGAACCTAGACTTTCTGATTCTGGATCCACTTCCCAGAACTATCACGCTATGCTGCAGAACAGGTGTTAAATCTCAGAAATACGAGAGTTTCTTTTCAAAAAACAGTGAAAGATAAAGCTGAAATGCATACATTTTTTATATCATGTGTATGTGCTTTAGTGTGTAGGCATGTGTTTGTGTAGACAGAATAAAAGAGTTTAACATTTAACCTAATGGAAATGGATTTGTTTAATAGTGATACGATATTGAAAAATGTCACTAAATTCTTGAATATGTTCTATTGTTAAAAATACTTTTAAAACAAATGTTCTGGTTCTACTAGATTTTAACCCCTCCCTCCTTGGCTCTGCAAAATAATTTGATAGTATATAACAAATGAGCCTGAGTGCTTTATTCTACCACGCTGCTTCCTTGACTGTGGCCAGTACTGGGTTGTTAGAAAAAAAAATCTTTAAGAAGCATCCCATTGCATTTTTCCTGATATCTTTAAGATATGCTTGTTATTGGGCTAGTGCAATGGCCTAGTGGCTAAAATCCTTGCCTTGTAAATACTGGGATCCCATGTGGGTACCAGTTCATGTCCCAGCTGTCCCACTTCCCATCTAGCTCCCTGCTTGTGGCCTGAGAAAGCAATTGAGGACAACCCAAAGCTTTAGGACCCTGCACTCATGTGGGAGACCCAGAGGAGGCTCCTGGCTTTGGATCAGCTCAGCTCTGGCCATTGCAGCCTCTCTGTAAATCTGGCTTTCCAGTAAAAAAAAAAAAAATCGTTTTAAATGATTTGCTTGTTATTTATTTGAAAGGCCAAGTGAGAGATATCAGTCTTGCATCCACTGATTCACTTCCCAGATGACTGTCACAACCAGGGCTGGACCAGACCAAAGCCAGAAGACAGGTACTCCATCCTGTTCCACTACATGGGTGACAGAGATCCAAAGCCCTGGTCCATCATCCCCTGCCTCCCCCAGCTACATCACCAGGGAGCTGAATTGGAAACAAGAACAGTTAGGCTTTGAATCAAGCACTTACATATGGGATACCAACATCCCAAAGCCCACTGTGTAACAATGCCAGCACCTCTCCCTAATTTGTGTGCCATTATCTTCTATGAGGTGGAATCTGGCATCCTATAAATCTCAAAATTGTATTTTTAATCTCTCCATTTTTCTCTAGAAATAAAATCAAACCATAAAAATAAGCTCATTAGCTCCAGACACACATGAACTTGAAGTACTGGGGATTCAATCAAAATAAAGATGACTTCCTATCACTAGGGAATAGTAAAAGGAGTAAAGAGACCAAAGGTGGGAAGGAGAATGGGACACTTGTGGTCCCACACTGCCTTCATCTGAAAAGCTTTTAGGTTACCCAGAAACTGGCTAACTCATTTCAAAAAATGTTTCTGATGCTGCTCACTGCAGATTACGAAGCATGGACCTGCCTCATCTTCCTCACGGAATCCCTACAGGAAATTGCCATTCCATTTTGCAGCTAAAGAAACTAACTCAGAGAAGTAGCTTCAAAGGGCTAAATAGGAGGAAAAACTACCTTAGGTCGGGGATAAAGGCACAAAGGTAATGGTTCCTCCTGCAAAGAGGCTTAACTTTAGTGTCCAAATTCAAAGTAATGTAGCTTGATGTTTAACAACCCACATGATCACTGCAATCAGTGGCTCACATTAGTCCATCCGATCCTCATCTTCTAATAGGATGCAAGATTATTGAAGGTATAAGGCATTCTTGCTTCATTTCACAGTGAACTTTTAATGGAAGTGAAGTGTTTTTCAAGAAGCATCTTTAAAATTGTAGTTCATAGAGCTGGCATAGCAGGTGAAGCAACTAGCTCTGATGCTGGCACCACTTATAGGCACGTTTGTGGTGCCAGCTGCTCTACTTCCAGTACAGCTGCCTAAATAATGGCCTGAGAAAAGCAGCAGATGGTGGCCCAAGTGTTTGGGCCCATCTGAGGGATAACCCACAAGTGGAAGGGTCAATGTGTCTCTTCCTCCCTTTCTGTAATTCTAACTTTCGAATAAACATTTTTTAAGAAAAGCAAGTTCATTCCCACCTTTGAAGGTGTTCTAGTTGACATCTTCTTCACTAAGTGTTTGCAGCTAAGAATTAGAAAAAGAGTTACCCCAGAGGGCATTGTATGCCTACTGGCTCCACAAAGGGATTTTTTCCAGATCCTGGAGATTCATAGGGATGACATTCTTTTTAAATAACTATTCATTGATTTCAGATAGCATACATTGTATTTATCAAAGAGTACAATTTCTTTATTTACTTATTTTACTTTACTTATTTCACTTGAAAGGCAAAGACAGATCTCCATCTGCTGGTTTACTTGCGTAAGTGCCTTCAGCAACCTTGGCTGGATTAGGACAAAACTCAATCTGAGTCTGAGACTCACATCTGAATGAAGGGACCCAAGTGCTTCGCCATCAAGATGCGCTACCTCTCAAGATGCGCATTAGCAGAACGCTGGAATCAGGAAGAGAGGCAGGCTCCGGACGCAGGGACTCTGACATAGGAATCAGGGTCCCCAAGCAGCATCTCAGCCACTATTATCAACTGCCTACCCCATTGGCTTTTAGTGTATTTGCAAAATCTAATTTTAAATAATCTTCATCTCTCCAAAAGTAACCCAGCATCCGCTAGCAGTCACTCTTCAGTTCCCCTGTCCCAAACTCCTAACAACCACTACTCTCTTTTGTCTTCATGGCTCTAACAGTTTTGGATATTTCATATGAATTAAGTCTTTCAAGTTAGGACCTTTGTGTCTGTGTTCTTTCACTTAGCATGGTTTTCCAGGGCCCATCAGTATCATAACATTTCATTCCTTTTTATATTTGAATCTGTTGTATGGGATTGGCCATTTTTGTTTTCACTTGATGGGTGTTTGGATTTGATTCTCTTTTTTGATTATTAGGATTGTTTTTATTGTGAATCCTTTGTGTGCAGGTTCTCATATGGACATTTTCAATACTCTGTGATATAAGCATATGAATGAAATTGCCAAGTCATGTGGAATTCTGTGATTAAGATTGGAGGAACTACCAAGCTATTTTCCAGTGGTGGTGTACCATTCTGAATTTGCACAATTGCAATATGAGGGTTCTGGTTTCTGTGCTTCCCAGTCAACACATCATCTTATCTGCCTTTTGAATATAAACCATCCTAGTGGATATGAAGTGGTATTTCACCGTGCTTCTGACATGCATTTCTCAGTGTCTAGGGATGTGTTTTTTTTTTTTGTATTATTATTCATTTGAGAGGTAGAGATCTTACTCACTGATTCGCTTCCCAGATGCCCACATCAGCTGTGAGAGAGGGAGTGGCCAAGCCAGGAGCTAAGAAATCCTTCCAAGTTTCCCACATAGGTGGCAGCAGTGCAACTGCTTGAGCCATTACCACTCTCTCCCCCAAGATATCAGACTCAGGAGCTGCAGGCAGACATCCAACCCAGGCACTTCAATACTGGATCCAGGCATTGCAGCTGGCAGTGGCAGAACTTCTAGGTCAAATGCCTACCCAAATGATATCTTAAAAAAAAAAACTTTTTTTTGCTTGTTTATTTGAAAGTCAGTTACCAGGAGAGATGTAGAGAGATAGATCTTCTATCCACTTTCTCCCCAAGTGGCCACAATGGCCAGGACCATTACCAAAGCCTGATCCAGAGCTCCCAACCAGATGTCGGGGCATCCTGACATCCTTGATCATCCTCAGTTGCCTTTACCAGATTATGAGCTGGGAGCTGCAGAAGAAATCAAACAGCCAGGCCTCTGTCCTGCACCCACATGGAATGCTGATGCCACAGGCAGGAGCTTCACCCAGGGGTGCTTTTTATCTGCTCATAAACATCTTTTGGGAAAATGCCTATCCTAATCCTTTGCCTTTTTTGGTATATTTAAATGGGAGTCCCTTGTTACTGTATGATTTACAAATATTTTCTTTCATTCTTTGGATTTCCATTTCTTTATTGTGCCCTCTGAGACACAGAGGTTTTTCATTTGATAAACTCTATTTTTCTTCGGTTGCTTGTGCAATTGATGTCTTAAGAAAGCATACCTTATCCCAGGCCACAAAGATTTACTGTAAGTTTTTGTCTAAGAGTTTTATAGTTTCAACCTTTAAATCTACTTTTATGTTCTGTTTTGAGCTGATTTGTTTATGTGGTGTGAGGTCTGACCTATTCATGTTTGTTTCACATGGATCACCAGTTATCCTGGTACCATCTTTTAGAAATGATTGTTTCCTCCTCTAAGTTGACCATACGCCTAGGAACTGTTTCTGGTTTCATGATTCTGTTCCACTGCTCTTTGTGTGTATTCCATGCTAGTATCACGTTTCTTTGATCCCTAGAGCTCCGTGGTCAGCTTTGATATCAGGAAGTGTGAATTCTTAGCTCTACTCTGCTTTTTCCTCATTGGATCCCTCGCATTTCCGTGTAAGTGCAGAACAGGTTGTCAGTTCCTGCCAAAATGAACACTGTGTCATGGTAGGCATTTGGGGAAATATTACTATTATCTTAATATTTGAGCATTAATATTAATATGGAACTAGTGGCCCTTCTTATACTATAAGAATGCAGGTGTGAAATTACCTTTGTTGGAGATTTCTACTGCCTAAGCTATTTCTCAAGAGCCTCTGGGTGATAGGACACAGCTATGCTGGCTCCACCTCTAGGAGATAGTAATGTCTCTTCTATTCAGTGTCTACCAAATCAGATACCCTACCTATTGTTGTTCTAGAAGTACAACAGTAACTAAAACAGATAAGACCTTTCTCTTCAGGAGCATAAATTTGTTGAGATACAACAGTGTACCAACTATGACAAGGGAATGAGAAGACATAGGATGATGGATAGAGTGTCAAGTTTGGACAGAATGATAGATACTTCTATGTGTTATCTGACTAAACTGCTTTTGAACTAAGATCTAAAGTCTAAGCAGAATCCAACCAGACAAAGAACCTTGGGAACACAGTGTTTTAGGGATGCATGACAACTAAATAGGAAAGTCATGAGATATGCATGATTGGATAACAGAATCTGTGACGTTAGGACTTGTGTTCAATAGGAAAATTTAAGAGGATGAATGAGAGGGTGAACAAGACCCGGATTATATATAAAGTCAGGAAAGTTTTGTTGGGTCACATGATCTTTATTCCAAGTGCATTTATAAAGTTGGAAGGATTTTAAGCAGGGAGACTATATTGTCTCACACATGACTCTCATACAAAAGGATTCCTTTGTCTTGGACAGTGCTTGCAACAGGAAATGGAAGCAGGGGAAGCAATTAAGGAGTCACACCTACAGTTTAGACAAGAAGAGAACTGGTAGTATTTAGGATGTAGGAGTAACAGGATGTGGAGAAGAGGAAACAGGTTGTCTTAAGGTTCCTTTGTAAGTTTGGAACTTGGGCAACAAGGCAGCTGCAATAGCATTTGCTAGACTGTGAACACAATCCAGTAAATGGACGCAGTCATCAAGGTTTTTGTAATCAAGAATTGTAAGGGGCCATGCCATTGAATATTCGTGCTTTCCCATGTGAAGCTCCTTTGTGGCAAAGGAAAATTATAGAGTATTAGAAAAGGAGGTACAGGGGAACCATCTTTCCAATTCTCCCTACCCCATCATGGAAGGGTAGTAGTTACTCTTAAAAAACACTTACTGAGATTGATTTGTTAATGGTTTAGTAAACTTCTTCCTTGAAATGTTTTATTCATATTTTAATAGAGTTTTCTGTTATTAAGTTTAAATATTTTTAATTAAGAAAGAAGTACAACCCTCTGGGTAATATTGCAACCATGTAGATAGCTAGTAATTAAACTTTTCTGCACATATAATTGCATTCAAATAATTTTGAATACAGCATTTTAAACTTGCAAATACCATTATGTGCATCTTTGAACAAACAAACAGAAAGACTTAGTTAAAGATTCTGTGGCTCCAGAAAAGGTTGGAGATTCTTGAAGAAAATAGCCTACCAAGTTAAAGTTCCAAAATGTTCCTTTTAGGAAAAATAGACATTAAAAATTTTTAATAGAAAAAGAACAGTAAAATGAATCCAGTAATTTTTTTTAATTGTAACCTTTACATAGCCGTTTCCAAGTATCAAAACTGAATTATGGAAGGGCATTTTAAAAGATATTTGAAGCTGTGGTATAATGTGAGCAAATCTCAATTGTTGTGCAATTTCCTTTGGCTAATGTGAAAAGGACTTTCTTCCTCACCTCCCTCGCTGCTGTACGTGAGCTGAGTACTGGAGCAAGGAATCTCTATCGTTGTATTTTTTCTGCAAAGGATAAAATATCTACACAATTTATGCTCCACAAACTTAGAAGAAAACGTTAGAATTTTTAAAATAATGTTCCACCAATTTTATGTTCTACATTTTCTAGGGCATATAATACTCTGTTCAGAGGGAGGCCGCCATCTGTCTCTGTTTGGGATTGCTACCCACGAATGTCATTTACAGCCATTTTTCCAATAATACCTTGTTGTTTGAAGGACTCATAAATGTCTTTCTGATCCTTCATTTGCTTTGACTAGAACAATGTTGGATTGTTTCAAAACAACTGTTCAAGGACCTGCTGGCCCATATGTTGTGTACATGCAAGACAGTTAGGGTGCCTCTACCTCTCCTTTCACAATGTCTATGACATACCCACTGGTCTCAGGCCACTCTGTACCCCTTCTGTAGACAGAGCGCTCTGTCAAGTCCATCCGCTGTTTCATTCTTCAAAACCGGGAAGTCGAGATTAGTAGACGCCAGGAGTCAGAACGCCAGCCAGATTCCTGGCTAGCTTTGCTCCTTCATAGCTGTGTGACCTTGGATGCATTTCTCTGTCTTACAGACTTGAGGATGATAATACTTACTTCTCGGGGTTGTTCTGAGAATGAAATGAGAATGAGGCATATAGAACACTGAACCCATAATCCAGTTGGGTATTTGCAGGGGTTCCCTGAAGAGAAGAAAGTATTTAGAAGTAAGAATGGTATGCCTGTGGTCTTTTCCCCAAGACCATCCTCTGTGTGCCTACCTTGTTCAGAAAACTGACTTACAGATGTTTGGTTTCATGATTGATGGATTGAATGGGATTGGGAACTAACTGTAGCATTTCATCAACCATAATACTAACCATGGTAAACAGAAAATCACTTATTAAATTGGACACTGCCACCAATTTATAGCTTTCAGAAAATAGTCTAACATTTGAAGTTTTGTCAAAATTACACTCTTGTCCAAAAAGACAGTCATTATCAGTTTCTGGAAATACTGCTGAAACTACAGAATTTGATCATTAAGTAACGTTTATGCTGCCAGTAAAAGCATCTGAAGTTGGTATAAAAATTTTCTAGACAGAACTTGCTTTTAGTCCTCTGCCTTCTCTTGGAATATTTTTTCAGTACAATCTCCTGCTATTGCTTATAATTCTTTGCCTTCCTTTGCATCAGATGTTATTTGCAAAGGCAAAACGACCTTGACTAGAAATATGTTACAATGATTAAAATTGGAATTGTTGAAAATTTGGATGATGACATAGAATTGTGCAAGTCATTAGGACTTTTTGATACTCTGCATTTCAGAGCATCTCAGAATGCAAATAATGTGTCATTTGCTGTAATAAAGAGGAGCAATTTAAAGCATTAGAAATTGCAGGTAGTAGACGTGACAAAAAATTAAGTGACTTCCAGAAGTTTAAGTCCATGAAAATACATTGACTGCTCAGCCAAAGCCATTACAGATGATCTCTGACTTGCCCATGATCCAACTTAAAATATTTTGACTTTTGGTGCTGGGAAAGCCATATTCATTAAGTAGAAGGCGTACTGAATTCAAAATTCATTTGAAAAGCATAATACTGTTTCCTGATGCTGGGCAACAGCAGGGAGCACAGCTTCCCTGACAAGCCCACAATGAGGAAAGAAAACAACCAAGTATTTGCATTGCATTGTACTCCCAAGCTGTGATGTTATGTGAGTCAGGTATGACAGGTGTCCTTCTAACTGCAACAGATTTCTGATTTATAGTGAAATTGGTCTGTTGAGACACAGCCCCATCCTCATCTGTATAACATTTCAATTCCCCACTATTCTAACGTTTAGGTAAGCATCGTACTTATCAAATATTTATGGGAAAAGTTTATCTTCTCTGATGTTTTTAATTTCCTGTTTTTAAATAGGAGTAAATTACACTTGCCACTTCCCTTGCCATTTATGTAACAGGCACTAGACTGGCAGCATTCCCCAAATGCTGTGGCATCTGAGGACTCTAAGGTTTCTTTTTACATGATTCTGCTGATGTGGGGTGGGGTATCTCCTTGTAGAAGATGTCCCATACTTCATCTCTGCCCCTCATGAGAAGCCTGGCTGTCCATTTGACAAACAGACATACGTTCTCTTGCTCATATCCAGGTAGAGACAAAGCAGTTTCTACCCCAGGATTCTTGGCCAATACACTCTCTAGTGCAAGGTATAACTTAAATTGCACCTCCATGATCAAAGTTACCAACAAAAGTGGTAACTTTACTTTTATAACCACTTTAAGTTTTAAAGTACATTAATGTGCAAAAAAAAAAAAAAAAAACACAACAAAATGCATACATTGGTTTCTGTTGTTAATGTATTACAGCCAAACTGTTTTACATTATAGAACAGTTCTGATTTAAAGTTATCATCTTCTCACTCCAGAAATTGTCATTTGACTTACCTTCACCTTCATTTCTATTATCCAGTAATTGTTTTTCTCTGTTTTTTTTTTTAATATTTTAAACTACCATTTACTGAGTGGCTATTTTACTTGTGCTGTGTACAAGGCAGCCATTGCCTTATAAGTGTCACATCCTTGGTTTTAATGTATATAATTTATGTCTTAACAGATTTATTTTATTTGCATGGCACAGTGACACAGAAAGAAAGAGAAATGCTATTCCCTGGCTCATTTTCCACATGTCTGTGATAGATGAGACTGAGCCAAAACCAAAGCCTGAAATTCCATGTGGGCCCGCATGAGTGCCAGGGGCCCAGGTACTGCCACTGTCTTATGTTACCTTCCCCATATTAACAGGAATCTGGGTAAGAAATGGAGCAGCCTGAACGCCAACTGGCACCCCAGTATGGACTGCCACGGCTTAACCACATTGTCCCACAGCACTAATCCCAGAATATCCTTGAATATACTATGAAATCTTTTCCATTTTTTAAGATTTATTGATTTTTAATGGAAAGTCATATATCAGAGAGAAGGAGAGACAGAAAGAAAGATTTTCTATCTGCTGGTTTACTCCCTAAATGACCACAATGTCCAGAGGTGAGCCCATTTGAAGCCAGGAGCCATGCGCTTCCTCCAGGTCTCCCACGTGGTTGCAGGGTCCCAGGGCTTTGGGCCGTCCTCTACTGCTTTCCCAGGCCACAAGCAGGGAGCTGGGAGGGAAGTGGGGCAGCCAGGATATGAACCAGTGCCCATAAGGGATTCTGGTGCATACCAAGTGAGGACTTCAGCCACTAGGCTATTACACCAGGCCCTGCATTTAGTTGTATTAGATTCCTTAAAGAACATAATTGTTAAACTCAAAAAGTACCTTGAACTCAGAATATAGTGCTACAGAATTAAGTATTGTTTTTGAACTCCACTTTTTTTAAGATTTATTTTTTATTTTTATTGGGAAGTCAGATATACAGAGGAGGAGAGACAGAGAGGAAGATCTTCCCTCTGTTGATTCACTCCCCAAGCAGCTGCAAGGACTGGAGCTGTGCCAATCTGGTGCCAGGAGCCTGGAGTTTCTTTTGGGTCTCGCATACAGGTGCAGGGAGACAAGGCCCTGGGTTGTCCTCGACTACTTTCCCAGACCACAAGCAGGGTCACCTGCTGAAACGCTTGTGACAGACAGACCAAAGCAGCAGACAATCTGATGGTACCCGAGCCACGTGACTGCCATAGACCCAAAACAAGATCTAGGTTCTGATCAACTGCTTCTGTCAAACAGCCTGACTAGTTGATGTAACATCTCTTTAACTGAGCCAGATCTTTGGAAATAATATCATGGCTTGGTCTTTACCGCATTGCATGGTGAAAATACATGCTGAAAACCACTATCACGTGTGAGTGAGCTGTGTGCCCTAGTATGTGTCACACACAGCTCGTGTCTGGGGACCCTTCTGTGCATGCGTCCTAGTAGGCCTGCCTCCCAGGAAATCAGGACAGACTCATGGAGGATATGTGGCTCAGGAGTGCTAGTTGGGGAAGAGAAGCCCTGGGACACTGATATGTTACCAACCTGTAAGTGAACAATCAGTGTTGATAGTAAACACTGCCATAAGCAGTGACAGCAATGAGATGAGCCCTCAAATTAAAATGGCAGTTAAAATATGAAATTACCTTTGGAAAATGGAATTTTCTAGTATCTTTCTTGCAGGGACCCCCCCCCCCCACACACACACACACAAATTCCAGAGCCCTCTAAGTACAACTATTAAATCTGTAAGAAATCCAAACCTAAAGCTACCAATGGTCGCATCTCCCCAAGCTACAGTGACAGCACGCTTGTTTTCGCGCTAAAATTGAACAGTCACTTGCCAAAAACGAACAGGTAATCACTTCTGGGGAGTTTACTTGATCCATAGATTTTTCTGCTGTTGATCACAGGTCACTGAGTATCCCACAAGCACATACTTCGATGACCATGCACAAACCAAGAAAGAACAGTACAACAGCCCAGTAGCCCTACTGTGCTGCCTCTCTCTTACTTGTCCCTCATCTCATCAGTAGGTAGTGTGGCTTCTCTTGCTTAGTGTTTTGTTCATGAAATTCATTTTCTTGCCAGATCGTGAACTACTGTGCAAATATAACACCATTTATCTGTTCATTTTAAGCGGCATTTGCTTAGTTTCCTTCTGGGAGTTATTGAGAATGTGTCATTTGGTAGAACCTCTGACCTGGGCAGAGAAAAGGAGCTGTTTTGTCTTCCCAGGTTTAATTAAATGAGGGATGTTCCCATCCTAGTAGCTTTGAAACAGTATTACTGAATTCCCTTCTGAAACACTAATGTATGCATTTTACTTTCCAGTCTATTTAATGATTATTCTACAAATGTTAGTCGTGCTTCCAGGATGCCCTATATTTTCCTGCCTGCTATTTGGAATATGCTGCCATGGTACCCTTGGCCTTCAAGGTCCAGCTAAAAGCCTGTCCTCCAGGAAGCTTAACTGTTCTTATGCTAAGTAACCAAGTCTTTTGTTGTTGTTGTTAACATTTATTTATTTGACAGGGAGATAAAAATCTTCATCCACTGGCCCACTCTCTGTATGGTTGCAGTGGCTAGGGCTATGCCATGACAATGCCAGGAGCCAGCAACCCTATCCTCGTCTCACATATCCAAGGCAGTGGTTTACATACCATTACCAAGCATATCAGCAGGAAACTGGATTGGAGGAGGCACTGTCCAGACTCAAACAGCACTCCTATGGGATGTCAGTGTTGCTGATGGCAGCTTAGTGCGCGGTGCCGCTAACCCCCGTCTCTGTCTTTTCTGAAAGGCCAGACTGCTTCATCTGTCTCCTAACTCTCGTATTGCCTTTTGAATTCTATTTTAACAGATCCCCTTTGTAGTAAGTAGTAGATTCTATAAAGTTACAAAGAAACATGAATTTTTAAACTGCATTTTAAAAATGAATTTGAAAGAAAAAGAAGTCTCCCAATGCACTGATTCACTCCATGAAATTCTTACAACACCTGGAGCTAGGCCCCTGGCCAAAGCCAGGAGCCAGGAGCCAGGAGCCAGGAGCCAGGAGCCAGGGGCCAGGAATTCAGTCCAGCTCTCCCAAATGGATGGCAAGAACCCAATCACGAGCTGTCAGCACTACCTTCCCCCAGTCTAATTAGCAGGAAACTGGAGTTCATATTCTGATGTGGAATATAGACATCTCAGCCAGCATCTTAACTGCTAGGCTAACTCCAGTCCCAATCTGGAATTGTTTGGTAGTCTCTTATTAAAAGTGTCTTGCAACATGATGTCCACTTCTCTCTGAGTACTTTTACAATGCAAACCTGTTTCTGAAAAAAATCGTCTTGGTGATTTTAGTAGGCTTCAGAATGAGAATAACGTCCCAATTTTCTCCCCATTCTTTTTTCCTGCTATCCACAAGGAGCAGAATGAAGTTTCTGGTCTGATCTCATCCCATTAGCCATGTCTCATTTTTTCTCCATACCACACAGTAAATCTAGCTTTGTGTCACCCAACAGTTCAGCGGAATTAATTTTAACTGAAGCCCACAAAATTCTCTAGGCAGATGTTTGATTGATTAAGCTAGTCTGTGTTAAAATCCTGAGTCCAGAGATTGGACAAAAGGCATCGAGTTGAAACGTTGTTTTTGTTTGTTGTGTTTTATCTTTCTGCTTGACTTAATGGTTTTCCCTTTCACCATTATCAAGGTTCAGTGTGGTTTGGAATGCTGTACTTCAACTCCGTCTGCCTTATTTATGATCATCTCTTGATTGTTCTCAATTGCCCTCCTGAATGGAAGACCTGGGAATGCAGCAGCCATATCTTAATTGTCTTTGTAAAACCAGCTGCCATTGACATCTGAAGAGAGATCAATGAAAATGAGTGATTTGAAAGGCTTTGTGAGCAAAGGACTTGTGTAGGAGTCAGCACAGCTGAACAGCGCAGTCCTCAGCCCTTTGCCCTCTTCCTAAAACAAATCTGATTGATAATGCCCCCCCTTTGTCCTACAAGGATATTTTGAAAGGAAACTGAGTTATATACATAACATTTTGAGCCTTTCAGAGTTAAAATTGCATAAGGCACTTTGCCTCTCAGCAGTTGTGCAATTTAGTTAGATGACATCTTGTGCTACAGTCCACTTTAATGTGAAGACTTTATTGCAAGCCTTCTTTTTAAAAAAAAATAATAAATGATTTAGTCTTTCTGGTGCTTTTTAAATGGTTTAAGAGATTGGATATCAAAAATGTCTCAAGGAACTGATTACCTCTCTCTGCCGCCGATCGCTCCACTCGTGAACCTACAAGAAGTGGCTTTCTTCTCTCTATTCATTTTTGGTTGCTCTTCCCAGGGTGTTATCAGAATTCATTTTACCATTGCATGAAATACAATCACGGAAATTGAGAGTTCCTATAGTGTCTGGCAGGTAATAAGACCTCCGTAAGTATTTGTAGACTAAATGATTGAACCCATCCATTTCCACCACTGCAGATGACGGCAGTGTCCCAGCTGGCCTCTCCCCAGCCCCTGTGTCAGTACTGCCAGCAGCACAGAGTCCTTCCCAAGGCCTCTTGCTCCATTTGTCAACAAATTTAATTCCTATTAAATGCCAGACTTAGACTCCTGGGAAGCTTTCGGTAATTCTCCTGGACAATTAGTCCACTTGTGTGCCTTGTTCTTCCAGGATGTTAGTCATATCTTTCGTTGTATTATTGATCATAGTATCAATCAATATTGCATTGTTGTAGTTTTGATTATCATTCCTGTTACGCAATACCTGTTATGTCTCCCCGTCCGGACCAAGCTCTATGAGAACAGGGATGGGTCTTGTTTTCTTCATCCTCCTAGCTGCTAGCATTATACAGAGTGGAAGCATGGAGACAGAGAAAGTAAGAGGAAGCAATAATAACCACGAGGAGTTCCTGTGTTCATGAGCAGCTCGGTAGCTCCTCAAGAAGGGAGCACACACCCCAGAGTGCATGCCCCCAAAACAAACTCATCTTGCTTGGAGAGGAACACTTTAAAATGATCTCCATTCATATTTACATACTATTTTCACATAACAGCACATATGTTTAATTCGTTCAAATGTGTACATTAGATGGCGCATACTCAGACATTTTCTGTTAAGGATAAAAATCTAAGTTGTTCTCCCTAGTATAGTTGTAAATCAGGTTCCTTACTAAGCATTAGATATATATATATTATTCCTTTTAGTCAACCAAAAATTCCGTGAGGAATGCACAGTGTTCGCGTTTTTGGAGATGAAGACACTGAAGCACAGAGAGGTCGGCTGATGTTCCCAGTCACACACAGCCACTGAATGGCAGGTCCAGTGCCCAGCCGCAGCTCTGCCGTGTTCACCACTGCCATAGCTTCTCTGACTTTCTGTCCCACTATCAGTCAGAGTGGTTGTTCAGGCACAGTACATTTGTGGATTAATTCGATAAATCAAATGGATGAGTCAGTCACACTCCATACAGATTAAGGCTTTCCTCTTAAGAAAAAATGTGAACCTTAAAATACAGGATTACTTTTAATTGCGTTCTAATAACAGTGTTAGCTTCTTTCCATGTACTTGTGGTACCCTCAGTTTCTTTTCAATTTGATTTATTTCTGTGAGCTTTTTATTTGTTTTCCTGTTTTTTCATTGGGATATAAATTTTGTTCTTCTTGTGATAGCTGTTTTGCCCACCCCCAAGAACTCTCAATGCTTATTAAATGTTTTATCTCTTATTAAAGATTGCACACCTCCTTACAGCACTGTGCTGCTGGAGCTATGAACTGTAAAGATTTTAACAGTTTCCACTGGCAACTTTTCAAAAGTTTCTCACATTACGTGATTAGATAACAAACATATTAAAACCCTGAATTATGATGATGATAATGCTTTACTGAAAGGAACATCAAGAATTGTTTTTAAAATCATGGTTTTTTTTATATCTTTATGAGACAAAAAAGAACCAAAAGAAAGCAGGGGTCATCTCAAAGCATTCACCAAGAAATTAAGTATAGAGATTGAAATGTCTAAAGCTTGTGGTATATATTAGAGAAAATTTTTAGCATAACCAGTATTTTCATATGTGCAAGAAAATTTCAAAATTTTATGTTCTGTTTCAGCACTGGAAGTAAACTGGTCATATGGGCTGCTAATGTTAGAAATTTGAAATTGACATTAGCTATTAAATTTGATTTAGGCCAGAAATAAATTTTTTAAAAATACTTATGCTTACTTATCTTCTTAAAAATATTTTCCCTTCAGTATATGTGACAAACAAAGGACCTTTTTAAAATTTTACTTTGTTTTATAATTTGAAATAATTACAGAGAAAGAGGGAAAGACAGAGAAAGAAACCTTCCATCTGTTAGTTCACTCCCTAGATGACCACAAGAGCTAAGCCAGGTGAGGCCAGAACCAAGAGCTTCCTCTGGTCTCCCACGTGGGTGGCAGGGGCCCAGGTACTTGGGTCATCTTGCGCTGCTTCCCCAGGCTGACTAGTAGGGAAATGGATTGCAAGTGGAGCAGCCAGAGCACGAACCAGCACCAGTATGGGATGCAAGGATTGAAGGCACCAGCTTTACTACTATAACACAACATTGGTCCTATATGCTTATTTTTTCCCTGTGCATAGAAATAACACTAATACTAGCCTCTAAAAATATATTTTAGTATTACTGAAAAAAATGTATGTGACTGATTGTTTATATAGTATACTCCATGTCAGTATAGATGTTTACCGTAGCTTAGACGCCTTTCTGGATGTTAGATCTTCCATGTTCTCGTCTTACATTAAGTTTTATTTTATGGCTTTAACAGCAATAGTCATTCTCAGTCTTAATGTAAAGTTAACTATTTGTAATGGTCATTAACTCCCTTATAAACTGGACTTCTATGTGAAAATTGATTTTTCTTTTAAAGAAAAACTGCTTTGATTTTTTTGTTTTTGTATCCAGTGAAAATACTGTTTGAGCAGAAATGGGAAATACAATGAGATTAAAACACCTGGGGTGAATACCTGTATGGAGAGTTCATAGTCACTAGTGAGTGAACTGCAAAAACAAGTTATATAGTTGCCGTTGCGAGAAATACTAAAAGTTGAGAATGTTAAAATTATTTGCGAGTACCCAGGAGAGGAGCTGACTCAGACTGTGGTCCCCCAGAAAGGCATGGCAAAAGAAACAGTGCATCACTGGGAACCTGAAGGATACCTAGGAGTTAGCCAGAACATGGATTCCAGGGAATTAGCAGGTACACAGCAAAGAGGCAGATTGACACAAAGTCAGTGGTCCTGAAGACTTGGTATGCCTGTTCACTGTGGGTTTAAACTTGATTTGACACTCAAGTCATATAGAACATCAAACCCCAAAGCCAAGTGAGTTTTGAGAGAGCAGGAACTTAATCCAATTATGATGTTTAAGAGGTTGGGCTGGTGGGAGGTCCTTAGGTGGTTGGGGGTGCACCCGCACAAGGTAGGCCTTGCAAGAAGATTGTTTATTGTCCTTCAATGCTGCCTGGCTTGCCACATGACCGTTCTTCCTTACGCACCTCACCTTTTCTGTCTGCTGTCCTCACAAAAGGCAAACCTGTGGGGCTGGCAGTCCAGTCTTGGACTTGAACTTCCCACACTGTGAGTTAAATAAGACCCTTTAGAAAGTTAGTTTCCTCTGAACTTGGTTGTGGTAACCAAAAATGGAATTCATAAGACATGTTAAGAATGTGGGCCTCTGTCAGTGGGAAGCCACCGCAGGGGGGAAAGCTGTGGAGGATGATGGGTTGGCAACATAAGACAGACCAAGTGACCTTTTGCTCTGGCATGTTCTCCCCTGTTTGTCAGGAATATGACTGGAGAAACTATCACTCCAGCCAGATGAGTGAATCCGAGTTGCAGATGTTGGCAAGCCTACGGCGGCAGCAGAATGAAGAACTGGAGGGCCCAGGGGCCTCCCATGGCCTGAGTGCCTCCCAGGTTGACAACTGTAATGTCAGCATAAGTACCAGCAGTGACGACACGACCACCTGGAGCTCCTGCCTGCCACCAGTAAGTCCCAGGCCCTGCATCCCAGCAGTACTGCCTGAACCAGAAGCCAACTTCTTTCAAAGCACAGCCTTCCCTGGGAATAATAGAGGGGCCATCAGGAGAACACACCCTACAGTAAATATCCAGAGTCCATTCTAAAATCATGTTTCCGAACTAGGGGCAAAAACTCATAAATAGTATTATCTGTTCCTAAATTGTCTTCTTTACTTTCAAAGATGTAGGCACATGATGATTGCCTTAGTCTTTTGTGTACTACTATAATGGAATGCCCAAGGCTGAATTCAAGAAGAGAGAGATATTTCTTAGTTTGGGAGGCTGCGCAGCCCAAAATCAATGGGCCCACATCATATTAGGACCCTCTTGCTAGGCCATCCCTAGTAGAAGACAGAAGGGCAAAAGTTCCCGTGTGCTAGCAGAAGGGGATGATCTAGTCACCTCTTAAGATTCCCATTTCCCAACACCATTGTGTTGGAGCTTAAGTTTTCAACACATGAATCCAAGGTGAGGGGCTGGCAGGAGTACTATCAAACCATATCATTCTGCCCCTAACCCTAAAATGCATGTCCTTTTCACATACAAATGCATTCATTCCATTGTAGCAGCCCCAAAGACTTGACTCACTTCGGCCCCATTCTCACAAGTTCAAAGTCAAGAATCTCATCAATATGGGTCATACTCTAGGCATGGTTCATCCTGAGGCAGAATTTCCTCTGACTGTGAGCATGTGAAAGCAAAAGAAGTTACCTACCTCCAAAGTACAATAATGGGACATGCATAAGATAGATAATCCCATTCCTAAAGGAAAAAATAGGCAAAAAGAAAGAGGAAACTTTTCTTGAGAACCCATAAACCCGGAACACAACCAGGCAAATAACACCAAATCCTTTTTTGAAAGATTTAGGTTTATATTTGAAAGGCAGAGGTATAGAGAGGGAGAGCCAAAGAAAGAGAATATTTCTACCCACATGTTCACTCCCCAGATGACCTCAGCAGCTGGGGTTGTGCCAGGCTGATACCAAGACCTGGAAACTTCAGTCCAGGTTTCCCACATAATTGGCAGGGGCTCAAATGCTCAGACCATCTTCAACTGCTTTCCCAGGCTCATTAACACTAAGCAAAAAAGAAGTGGAGCAGGTGGGACTTAAAACATCACAATTCCAGCCCCAACACTAAGTCTCAAAGGTAGAGAATGATCTCCTTTGACTCCATAACAATCTTTCACTGCATAGGTCACCTTCTGGGTGCACTAGCATGGGAGCTGAGCCCGTGGGTCTTTGGGTAGCCCTACCCATCACCCCTTCCCACCATGGTTTTGCTGGGACAACTCCTGCTTTAGTAGTTCTTTGGGGTTAATGTCTCCTGTCTACAGCTCTCCCTGGCTGGCATCGCACACTGACAGCTCTACATTCCTAATCCCAATCTTAAGATCCTGTAGGCATTTCTGTGCTGGAGGCTAGCTAATGTGCTTCTGCTCCCATGACACATTTCTCCCTGAGTTCCCAGGCTGTCTGATACATGAAATCTGTCTAGGGACCACTAAGGCCCATGGTTTTCAGCCCAAGTCATATCTGGGCCTGATTAAGCTGAAGCTGGGATGGTTGAGGGGCCCTGCAATGGAGCAGGTCATGCATGGTATAGGGCAGCAAATGCTAAAGTTCCATAGATGTCTGTCTTGGAATCTGACACTCAAGGTCCTAGCTAGCCTAGGGAATCTCTGGAATGCCTTTGAGGTCTCTCTCCAGTGTATGGACTAGAGCCTTGATTTATTCTATCCTTGTTAATTATTTAACAAATGGTCAATTGGCCACATCCTTACTATTTTCTCCACAGCCTGCTGTTTTCATTCTTTAGAGCCAGGCTGAGAGTTCATGCCCAGTTTTTCTGTTCTGCTGCCCTTTTAATTATAAATTTCATCTTTGAATAAGTTCTTTTCCATTTAATTTTACTATAAGCAATCAAAAGAAACCATGCTTCGCTACTTAAGACACTTCTTCTGCCAAATATTCCAGTTAATCCCTGATAAATCGTGCCTTCTTCTGAGTTCAAACACCCAGACATAGTTCCGCAAGGTTCTTTCCAGCTCTAACAAAGCTGCCTTTACTCCAGTGTCCAATAGTATGCTCATTTTCACCTGAGACTGTTCAGACTGGCATTTACTGTCCATTTAACTGCTAGTATTCTGATCACAACTGGAGCTGAGGAGTCCAAGGTCAAGAAGTTTGCATCTGAGGAAAGCCTTCTTGATGTGTTGTCCCTCAGCAGAATGGGGAAAGGAGGTAGAAACTATACTTCCATCCAACAGTGAATGTAGTGTTTTAGAGTTTAAAGGAAATGCAAAATTATGACAATCAGGTTTATATGCAGCTGTATAAAGGTGGCAGGGCAGTTGACAATAGGTGATATGTTTTTAGTACTTAATAAATATTAATTTTGGTATTCACCACTTGTAACTTAAAGCCATTTTTTTTTTTGCTAGATCTCCAACTCCTTGTAGCTCTTGAACTCTCAAGGACCTTGTCACCTAAACTGTTATATGTGTTGCCTGATTTCCTCCTGATGCCTGCCCTGAGTGCTAAGCACTACTAGAGTTCTCATTTCCAGATGAGAACACTGAGACACTAGAGAAAAGTGATTCTACTCTAGTTGGTTGTTAATGTGTGACTTAGTTATCAAAGGAGTGCTACAGATGTCCAGGGGATGATGAAATTTCTGTGCTGTTCTTGCAGGTCTTTACGGAGGATAAGTTCAGGCTGGCTCTAAGGCCGGGGGAGAGGCAATTGTGGCAATCCTTCATTAGCTTCTCCTTTCCCACCTTTCAGGTTCCTTTTCCTCAATAATGCTTTCATTGAAAAAAGAACAACTGCAGGGTAGTGGGTATTTGTGCTCCCACTTGAAATACCCACACTCCCCAGATTAGAATGCCTGGATTCCTGTCCCAGCTCCATTCCCAATTCCAGTTCACTCTAACACACACCCAGACTGGGAACTGATGATGGTTGAAATGGTTGGATTCCTTGCTCACCAAGTGGGAGACCTAGATTGAGTACCTGGTTCCCACTTCAGCCTGGGCCAGTCCCAGTTATTCTAGACATTAGGGGAATGAACAAACCATAAGAGTTCTGTGTATGTGTGTATGTGTCTACCCCTCAATCCCTCCCAAAATAGGTAAATACAATTTTAAGAAAAACAAGTAAGCATCTGTAACACCTCAAACAGTCTTAGGGCCAAAGAAGATCCACACGCCCAGAAAATCTCAAATGGTCTGATTACTCTGGTTACACATATGTTTTTGTAGCCGGTTAAGATTTTAAAAGTCAACTGTAGATTCTTGTGGATTTGGAATTTTGGAGAATTGATGATGGAATTGAAATGTTGCATTTGTTACAAAATATTCCTCAGCAGTCATTTAAACCCCAAGTAAGGGAAGAGATAAGTGGCCTCCTGATGGAGCACATTCTGTGGTGCCGCAGCTCAGAAAGCGGCATGACAAAGGGCAATCTGAGGAATGATTATTTATGGTCTGAAAGGCTGAACTCTTGGTTGCCCTGGATACCGTGTTCTCATCCCTGTCCTGTTCTGGCAAAGACTGAAGATTCCTGCATGACAACTACTCCACTCTGAAAGTATATGACCAAAAATAGCATCATCGGTAATGAATTTAATAATCTCTCCATTGGACCAAATGAGATATTGAAAACTGTGGGGTTTTTTTTTTTAGAAAGAATATTGAGAAGCTTACCTTTGGTATTCTTAAGATATGTTTATTACTGCCTCCAATTCAGTCTAGTCCAGTATTAGAACTATCGACAAATGGGAAATTGCATTCCTTAATGAACTCTGCTTCTTGCTGCTTGTATGGAGTTTAAATAGAGCAATTTACAAACAATGTTATGGCGTGTCAGAGAACTTAGATCTTTCTGTGTAGAAGTTGTACAAGGACGGTGAAAAGGAAGACATGAAAGTGCTTGCTAACTTGACACTGACATCCTACTCTTATTGTATCTCAGTGAAAGGCAACACCGTTCACACTGGTGCTTAACCCACATGTTTGAAAGACTTCCTGCTTCTGCTCCTTCATCACTCTTATCTAATTGGTCTCTAAGTCCTGAGAATTCTCTCTCCTGCTTACTACTTAGTCCTCGCAGCCTGATACCATAGCCTTGTTGCTTTTCTATCTAAATGCAGTTTGTTCCGCAGTCCTCTAATACCTGTTCAGCCCCAGCAATGTGACCCGGTGGTTGGGAGCATCTGCTCTTGGGTCAAAGGGTCACAGTTTGGATCTAAACTCGTCAGTCATTTAACACTTCATGTGGCACATAATAGGCATGTAACAACTGTGATTATCATTGCCGTTTACACGAGTGAGCTTTCTAAAGCCCACATCTGATCTCATCTCCTCCCTACGTAAGAGCCTTAGGCACTCGCTGTTACCTCTCATTTGGCATATATGAGCCTCCTTATCCAGCCTTATCTCACTTCTTTCTTACACTGCATGCTTTACTCCCAGGCATAATCCCCTCCATGCATTCTTCACAGGTGGCTGCATCTGATCATCCCTCAAGACTTAGCACCAAAGCCTCCTGTAGCCCTTCCCCAGCCTTTTTCTGGGAAGGACACTCCTCGTCTGCCATGAGAGCCTGAGATATCTCCATGGTAACTCTCACCTCAAGCCTGCTTCTCTGTCTCACCGAATTTCATTCTACCCTTTTTCCTTTAGAGTGGCCCAGTATGCTGTGGAGTGGTAAGATTCTGTAATGTGTACTGGCAATATAAATAAGGCTTTACCCAATCCTAAAATGTCCATAGTTTTAAAGAGAAGCAGAGATAAACAACATACTGTAACTCATAGAGATCAGAAGGGTTCTGGAAACATGTAGGAGTGAGCAATTAATTCTGCGTATTATGGGTTTCAGAAATGTTTTCTTGGAAAAGGCAACAAGGTTCAAGGTTCAAGTTCAAGGTTGACTTCAAGTTCACTATGTAGACAAGAGGAGAAAGATCATTCCAAGTCTCAAAAGAGGGGCCTCCTTCTGTGAAGGTGTGAGTGGCATTTCTCCTGTCCCAAGATGAGCTCCTCCAGCGTCAGTTTCTCTGTCAGCATGAGCAGGACCAGCCGTCACTGGCGTGCACACTGAACAGCTCTTCTCTAGCCACGCTGAGTGACTTGCCCAGCAGTAGTGAGCCTTCCCCTTTTGTTCAGGTCACACATTGCTCATGCTCTACCTGGCAAGCTCCTCCGTCCCTCGACTACCTGCAGCAAGGCTGTTTGGCTTTTGGCTTTTGTTTGTTGGCTTATTTTTTTTTCTATATTAAGGACTTGAATCTTTTTAAGAGTAGTTTTAGGCTCACAGCAGAATTGTGAAGACAGTGAAGAGATTTCCTGTGTATCTCCCTGACCCCTCTCAAGTAGAGCCTCCCTCAATATCACCACTCCCACGTTTATTGCTACCAATGAAGCTGCATTGGCATGCCATTGCCACCAGGAATGCCTGTCTCCTCTGGCATTTATCCTTGGTGCTGTGCATTCCGTGGGTTTGGACAAGTGAACGATGAGAGCTCCATCGTTAGAGCCTGTTCTGTTAACAGGACTCTGCTCAGCCTATTCATCCCTCCCCTCCACTTGCTCAGAAAGATCCAACTTTTGGGGTCCCAGATTCATGAAACCCTCCCCAACCCTAAATCATCTGCTATGAAATTATTTGCTTCTTTCTCTGGATTTCCATTATCTTCAGGCCCAATTATAACACTTAGGACATCAAAGAACCACTGTTTTATCAATAGCTCCCAGGCCTGGTCCTATGTGCCTGAAGGCAGAACTGTGCCTGTTCTTCTGCCTTCTATACTGAAAGAAGGGCTTAGCATGGGGCATCATTTCTGTTTGTCAGTCACTGGTTTAAAAAGAAAAAAAAAAAACAGTCAATAATTCATGAGAACAAATCACCTTTTACTCTAAAAATAAATTTACTTCCCATCAAAATTCCGAAATAAGTATCAGCTTGGCTTTGCATAAACAAATCCTGAGTGATACAGGTAATGTTTTATGTTTAAGATTGATGAATTAGTATTAAAAATACACCCAAAGGGGAAAGATAGTCAAGCAAGATGGTCAGTGGTAAGAGAAAGAGATGACGTCAGATGGCGTTCAGTTGAGTCTCTTCACCTGATGACTGCATACGCATTTGCAGTCTGGAGTTGGAGAGCTAGTGCATTTACCACATGTCTCGGTTCCTCCGCTTTCCTCAGTCATCTGAACAGTTCAGAGTAATATGTACTGTTTAAAAGGTGTTTAGATATAATAAATTAGTCATTTAAAAGTGTAATTAAATGTAACCATATTTCTCATAGCAAATTGGCTTTTGTAGGCATCTCTTGCCTCATAAATCAAGCTACTGAGAAAACCCATTGGCCTTTGACAGACAAATTTTTCAAAGTTTCTAACTTAGAACCAAATTCAATTAAAACAAGACTTTACAACTTCTGCGGAATCCAGGCTACAAGTAATCAATTTTGGAGGGTTTCAGTTAGGAGTAACCCTCATGAGATGTACTCAAACACTGGGCTCTAGGCAGCCTCAGGGAGGCAACTAGGAGTTAGTTATAATGAATTTTTAAGTGAATTTTATCTTGGTGAGTGATTTTGATTGGCAACAGCATAAAACCGTGTAATGTGTGTGTATTTCAAGGGAAAGGAATATGTATTAATGGAGGCAGCTTCATGTGGTGATCAGAATACAGTTTTCAGCATCAGGCCCCATGGGTTCAGATCACAGCCCTGCTGTGCACTGGCCTGGTCGCCTTTAAAATGGGAACTATAAGAGAGCCTTCCTGATACCAGGGTTATGTGAATTGAGGGAGTGTGTGGAACACATGCAAACCAGTGCTTAGCAGAATAAGCTCCCTCTGCCTTGCAAACTGCTGCTCCTCTGAGGGTTTTGTCCCCCCCAAGGGCTACTTGAGCCCTCTGAAAAGATCTCTAGGACACCCTTCCTTTTTGATGACTTCCAACAGCTGTTAGGATGGGCAGATTCTGTTTGCTTATTCTGATGCGAACCTAACCACACAGAACCCCCACGGAGTCTTACAAATAAACTAATTATTTCAATATTTCATTATTTCTCAATCCCTACTCGAGCCTAGATAGGAGAAAAGCCTACCTAATATGCATGCCACCCTGTGAGCAGATACCCAAAAAACATCGTTGCTTCAGGATACAAATTTTCATAACCCAATAACTAGTCATACGTCCCCTTAGCTTGCAAAAACAAAACAGCCTCATTGCATGCATCCATCAATATGGCACATTGCAGAGCATAAAATTTGCAGAAAAAAAAAATAAGGCAAAATGGACTTAATAGAATTACAAGCATGTGGTGAGGTTCTCCGACAACTTATTTGTGATCTTGATTAACCTTGCAATGCTATTGCCGTTTCCATAGGTTTTTTGTAATAGCATTAAAATATTGTCTTTACCTTTTAACACAAGGATTATCTTACCTACTTTTCTTCTGTGTAGCCTTCACTTCTCTTCCTTACCCCTAAATTTCTAGCTGCGTGACCATGAACTGGCAAAGCTCAGAGGTAGTTAATGTTACAAGAGTGCGATTTCCCTGGCACTAAGGCGTGGCAACAGCGCCACCAAGAGGACAGGTTTCTAGACGTGTTCCGTTTCTTTGCTCAACTGCACCTCAGCGTTTTACAGCATCATTCCTGGCTGTGCAGTATCCAAACATAACATATTGGCATTTCAGGCTCTTCATACTTAATAGGTTTTAATTTGTCCTGATCTACAAATTCATTGACTTCCCAGCCATCTTTAGATGTAATAAATTTTCATTGAATGCTAAACTAAAAAGTAAGTAGCTGAAAGAACTGTGAGAAAAAAATCACACGAACAGATGTACTTGCATAAACTATAGAAATAATCTACAAAAACTGATGTTTGGGTCAGTGTCACATCTGTGCTGTCGGGAGAAAGTATTGAAATGTACAAGTTCCGTGTTTAGTGACAACAAAAGTCACACTATAAAATAAACATTCATTATTCTCAGAAGACTGTTTTTATCTCATGTTTGCCCCAAATTTAGCAATGTGACAAAGCTTCTTTTAATATTAGATGACATGTCATTGGAGTGAAATCAGGTGAGGAGGTAGTCTTATATATGAGATCAGTGTGCCAGGACCACTTTTTTTTCCTTGGGGAAACCGCACAAAGCCTTTTGTTCAGATTCTCTGCTGTGACTGTCGCCAGAGAGGAGGTGGCTGCTTTCTTCCGGATAGAGGGAGGGCACCTCGTGCCGGAGGGGCTTAGGACCTGCTTCAGGATGAGGTCAGAACGTCCTTTCTTGATCTGATGAACCTCCAGCAAAAGGACTGGGAAGGCGCTCGTGACTTTCCTGCTTGCCCAGGTGCCACATTTTGGATGACTATGGCCGGCATTCCAGCAATATCCTTGTGCAGTTAGGAACATCTAACTTCAGGCAACCAGTCATTCGCCATTTTACACATCCACGTCAGCAGTTATTACTACTTTCAGAAGTTTTCATTGGTTATATATAACAAATCGCCATGCAAGTGATTTTTTTCTATTTACTGTTTTCTACTTTGCTGCTTGCTTCATTGGAGCTGTTTGATATAAACAGGGGTAATGACAGAAAGGGACCAGTCTGTACAACCTTAAAGTGAGAAGCTGAATCATAAACAAGATCAAATTCTATGATCATTTCTGTTTTCCAAGGGATAGAGTCCTTTGGAATAGCAGTTTGGGAACAGGTATTAATGGAGTTAACGTCATAGAATAAAGAGATCACTATTTGGCGGAATGTGAGCACTGTGTTGCTTGGGGAGCTATAGAAACAAGTAGGCGGAGGTCCATTCACTGGGGGCCCGAGGATAGCTGAGATGCTGGCCGAATGCTGATGAATTGATTATGGGGAGTATTTCTATGCCAGCGTGACTTGGTCCAGAGAACCCGTTAAGCCTTTTGCTTGCTAGTTTCTTTTTTGCCATGAAATAATAGAGCCTAAGTCATACAACTAAATTTCACTTGCAAATTGATGAAAGCCTTATATCTCTAGTGAGATCAAATATGTCTTAGGACATGTTTTTCCTTCCACTATTCTCCCAGCTGTTGTTTCTTATTACTGAAATGGTGATGCATTGATACTGGTTCAATTACCAAAGTATCTGAGCACATTTGAATTCATGGTCCATCTCGGGTAGTCAGGCTAAGTGACTGAGGTTAGCAGGTGAGGTGTTTAGTTTAAATTAAAGGAACACTTCCAAGAGATTATTTATAGCGGAACGCAGTTTATTCTGAAAAATTACCATCACCTGGATCGTTAATATTTTAGAACCCACTAAAATAAGGGAAACATCGAAGATACAAAATAGGGGCTTTCAATATAAAGGCACCATTGCTTTCCTGTGCTTGGGTCAACACTGTGGGGTCACAGTATTTTGGGTGACAGAGCCTTAATATAGCTCATTGGGCAAATGACTAAAACTGTGTGAATGCCTTTCAATAATATATACCATATTCCAACTCGTAGTGAAATGAGAACATTAAAAATTATTTTCATAGAAGAATTATGTTATTGTTGACCACAGGAGCAAAATATTTAGGGTTGGTGGTTGGAAAGAGGATTCATAGTAAATACAATGGGATTTTCCCTCTTTAAAAAGCAAAGGAGAAGATCAAGTTTTATTGGAAGCAGGTATTTAAAGCTACATGGGAGTGGAGGGTTAAGGCTAAAGTCTTCCCCTTGCATGTACCAGGATCCTATATGGTGCCTGTTCTTGTCTCAGCTGCTCCATTTCCCATCCACTTCCCTGCTTGTGGCCTGGGAAAGCAGTAGAGGATGGCCCAAAGCCTTGGAACCCTGCAGCCACATGGGAGACCTGGAAGAAGCTCCTGGCTCCTGGCTTTGGATCAGCTCAGTTCTGGCCATTGTGGCTACTTAGGGAGTGAACCAGCAGATGGAAGATCTTTCTCTGTCTCTTCTTCTCTCTGTAAATCTTTCTTTGTAATAAAAATAAATAAATCTTTAATAAACTTACCTGCCAAACAGTGGGGGGAGGGGAAGCTGCATGGGAGGTATCTGAAATGAGCGATAACATGCAAATTTCCTATGGAGAGAAAATTCAATATTTTACAATATTTTGATAGTAGTAGCATCACTTATGAATTAATGCTTAAATCATGTTCTTCACTTGGGGAAAATAACCACCTTAGCCAAGGATTCACATATGTAATTTTTATAGATGATATGTTATTCTAGAAAATGTCCTAATACTGAAACATAAATGAAATCTCTAAATCTCTTGGTTATTGCTAATGCTGCAATGTAGCATTGAGAACTAAGATTTGTTTTATCTGAAAATATCCATCAATGCTAACAGCACAGAAATTCCACAAAGACTAGGATTTCAACACATGAACTTGAATTGCATCATAGATGTTACTGAGTTTCAGTAACTGGCTATTGAAGTATGTTGTATTTCTTTCGTTCATACCACTCTGCCATCTGCTGGAGCTCCCAAAAAAAAACCCTTTTTTCTGTAAAGTAGACCCAGCTTTTTCCAGTAGGTCATGTCTTGGGGAAATGTTGCACAATGACAATGCTCCAAGTGAATGAGAGGAACACTGTGCTAATTAAGACCTCACGATTGTTTTCTGTGCTTTACAGCCTGTCAACCAGGGTCGTCATTATCAGAAAGAAATGAATCCACCTTCTCCTTCTAATCCCAGGTAAGGACCAGTGATATTCTCAATGGTTTCTTTTTTAAGCGTGATTTAGAAGATTCTGCATTTTTCTTGGTTCCATGAAGTTATTTTTCAAAACTTCCAAGGAGCTTTGTGGCAAAGTGCTTTCCTTTTGAAGTCTTAGTCCCTCCAGTTTGGTTTTTTTTTTTTTTACTCAAGTCTGTGGAGTACTGACAGCAGCCTCCCTAGCGTTAAATTCCACTTTTTCACCAGCTACAGGGCTTTGAGCCAGTTATCAAAGTGATCATGTGTGATAACTGCTTCATACTGTTTGGGGGATGTTCCAGGTGAGCTGGTCCTTGAAAAGTTCTTAGTGGTATTCCTGACATGTACTCAATTTTCTTCAAGTATTCGTTTACCTGCTACTATTCTATTTCCATAAAAGCTTCATTTTAGTGACTCCTGATATTAGTATATTTTGAGTATAGATCTTTAATATTTTTTTACTTCTACAAAAGGAAGAGTTGTAACGGGGGGGAGGGGAACAGCTTCCATCCAATATTTCACTCCCCGAGTGGCTGCAATGACTGGAGTTGAGCAGGAATAAAGCCAGGTGCCTGCAACTCCACCTGGTCTTCCAGATGGGTATCAGGGGTCCAACTGCTCTCACCATCTTCAGCTTGCTTTCCCAGGTGCATTAACAAAGAACTGGACTGAAAGTAGAGCAGGTCGGACATTGCAAGCAGAGACTTAATGCACTTAATGCACTGTACTACAACACTGGCACCAGGAATTAATCTTTTTATATAATTTGATGCTTTTCACTTTGTTGAGTTTGTTTATGTGATTACAAATAGGTATTCTCTTTGTTCATCATTTCAGATACTCATAATCTCAAAATTATCTCTTTTCAAAAATGTCATTGGCATATAAACCATTTGTCAGTGCAGAAAAACTTCAGTATTTTTGGCTGCTTAGGAACAGGCAGATCTGAATTTGAATTTTAAAATATATATATATTTTTTGGCTATAAAAATTTGTTTATCCAAAGAAGTCAGTGTCACTTTGTAGTAAGCTTATTGAAAAGTCAGTCTCTCTTGAACTTGGCCCGCCCCCAAAGGCCTTCCCTGAAACCCATCTCATTATCCAGATGCAGCTCATGATCACGTTGTCTCGCTTGTCTTGTGGTTCCTCCCGTGAAATGGACCCAAACCAGAGAACACACTGTCCTCTGGTCTGTTACCTCGAGTACCACACTGTACTCTGCGATCTAGTCTCAGCTGTCCGAAGTCAGAATCCCATTGCATGTAACAAATCTTGGCTGGTATTAAAGGAGGATACCTAGAAAGGGAGTGAGAAATGTGAATGGGATTTGTTTTTAAAAAAAAAAAAGACTGTATCTTACAAGGGTACTTCAACATTCATGGAAAATTGAATGAAAAGTTTATTTTAGTGCAAAAAAATTAGAAATCCACGCAGTTTTTTTTTTCATGATACACCTTTTCCACAAACTGTTTAAAGACCCTTTCCCATGTGTAAATTTCAAAATAGTTACAACAGAATAAGCTCAGCTTTTAGTTTTGTTTTTCACCATTTAAGGTTCCATTATAGAACCACAGATATCCAGGATGAGGCAAGGGTCTGAACCAAGGCACTGGAAACTCAACAGGCAGCCACCTGTCCTTGCTGCATCTCAGCTTGCTTCCTCCTGTCTGCTCCATACTTCTCAGGCCACCAGCTTTCTCAGCTTCCTATACCACATACAGTTGTCTGATAGCTCTTGAGTTTACATGTTACAGATCAAAAGTACCTGCAGAGACTGACATATTACGTCTGAATCCCCACTTTCTACTTCCCAAGACAGGGAATGTCATTGGCCTAGCTTAGACTCACTCCTAATTCTGGTTCAATCAAGCACTGTACCAAGCCCTGCTAAAACTTATACGATATCAAGAGACCACCTAAGTTGATTTGTGATCTTGACTGAAGCCAAAATACTCAAAACAGAAGTGGAGTGTGTATGTTCTTTATTAGTAATCTCCTCTGTTTCTGGCCTGTTTGCACAATCTATTCCTTATTTCATTGTACCTAATAGAGGAAAATGTACCTCTCATAATAAATTTAACAGGGAGTTTAAAATGGAAATGGGGAGGCCTTCTGGCGTAGTGAGTTAGGCCCCAAAATGAGACACTCACATCCCATATTCAAGTGTCTGTTCTAGTCCTAGCTGCTGTGCTTCTGATCCAGCTTCCTACTGATGTGCACCCTGGCAGATTGTAGTAATGGGTCAAGACCATTGGTCCTTGCCATTCACAGGGGACATTTAGATGGAGTATCATCTCTTATCTCCTGGCTTTCACCCGGTCCAACCCTCACTGTTGCAGGCAGTCGGGGAATGAACCAGTAGATGGACGTTCTTACTCTCACTCTCTGAATCTCACACACACTTTTTCTTTTGAAATTTAAATAAGATTATCTTTTAAAGATTTATTTCTTTTTATTGGAAAGGCAGATATACAGAGAGAAGGAAAGAGAGAGAAAGAGATCTTCTATCTGCTGGTTCACTTCACAAGTGGCCACAATGTGCAGATCTGAGCCAATCTGAAGCCAGGAACTAAGTCTGTCTTGTGGGTACAGAGTCCCAAGGCTTTGGGCCATCCTCAAATGCTTTCCCAGGCCACAAGCAGGGAGCTGGATGGGAAATGAAGCAGCCAGGACACAAACCGGCACCCATATGGAATACTGGTACATGCAAGGTGAGGATTTAGCCACTACGCTATCACGCCGGGCCCAAATAAGATTAATTTTAAAAGTTGAGGTTGGAGAATTGAGCTTTTTAGCACAGTACAGTTAAAACATCACTTGAGATACTTTTATTCCCATATCAAAATGCCTGGAGTCCCAACTCCACTTGTGACCCAGCTTCCTGCTCACATGCACCCTTGGAAGTAGCAGGGGATGGCACAAGTCTTGGTCCGTGCCACATGCATGGAGGACCTGAATTGAGGTCCTAGGTCCTGGCTTCAAACTGGCTGTGCCCTGATTGTTCTTCATTCTCCTCCTCCTCTCCTTCCCCCCATTCCCTGCCTTTCAAATAAATTATATTTCTTAAAACTGAGATTAAAAAACTACAATCTTGCTGCTCATCCCAATTTATCTAGCAAATAGGTAACTGGAAATTCACCTTTGACCCAAATTATAACAGAATCACAATTTGTGGTGTGGAGAGACGAGAATAATAGTAGCAAGTGTTAGAGAGTGGAGCCTTTTGTTCAAATCAAGGAAGAGGACCTAACCATCCTAATTCTGCTGCCAGCCCTCTGAGTGATCTCAGCAATGGCCCCTTGCCTTTACCAGACCTCAGTTAATAAAGTGCAAAAGAAAGGATTTGAGCTGCATGCCGTCTGAGGTCAAATCCAGCATTATGACTTTTATAGGACTTGAAAAACTGCTCCCACCACAAAAGGGTCATCAAATTATTTCACTGTCCTGTGTAGAAAATGCAGCTGATAAATGCTGGGTGGCTGAAGGTGCGTGTGATCAGGTATGGCTTTAAGTGTCTTTTTTACATGTTGAATCCCAAAGTTAGCCTACCTGAATGTAAGAAAATTGACATATGAAACAGATCAGGTATGTCAATGTAAATGTTTATACATTTAGGAAAAATCAATTTACATTCCTACATACTGAAATGAAAAGACCAAATTCTAAGACAAAAAATAAAATATTGTGAACCCCATTTGCCAGAAGATTGTCCACCACTTTCCTAGGGAATTGTTATATAGCACTTCAGAAAACCTGCAGATAACATGATGTGACTGTTGGCTCAAAAATCCAATAACTTGGAGAATTGACAGGAACACATTATTGAGCCATAAATACAGAAAATGATAAAATCACAAAATCAGCATATATCATAAAATGAAATAAAAGGAATCATAATACACATAATTTAGCATAAAATTGAAAGCTGTAGTTCTTGAGATCAATATTTCTTACCCGTGCAGACCATGTTTTAGTCCTCAAAATACAGAATTTTTAAGGCAACCTTTAACATTAAAGGAAATGAATGAGAAGGCTGAAGTTTCCAAGTCTGCCATCTTGGATAAGCACATGAGAATTCTGCATGGAGAGATTTGAACAGTATGCAATGAGGAGGGTGTTTCATTGATTTTATGAACTCGGTGTGATTGCTGTCACAATGATGCCCGCATGGCAGGGGTGGGACAGGAGGTGCATGCATGTCCCCAAAGAGGCAGCCGGATGCTGCCCTGTGGGGAGTGAAGTGACCACGGGGACTTTAGTGAAAGTCCTGCAGCTGCCCCCAGAGACCCAAGAACCTGTGATGTTTCAGTTAGACATCCTCCAGCACACAAATGCATGCAGACCTATTTACAGAGTCAGCTTTCAGTTAGCATCAGTAATGTAGCAGAACAACCAATATCCCCCAAAGTCTTTCATTTACATCGTGGGCTGGAAAGGCTTTCACTTGTACGGTTTAATTACTTTCTTAGTTTTGTGTGTGTAGAATTTAAAATAAAGATAGTGTGTAGTCAAAGCAAGCAAATGTGGGTTTTGAAAATTCGGTGCCAGGATGAAAATAGCTAAAACACTGCATATATTCATGTATTGTTTTCTTCACAGTGAAATCATTCACTTCTACTCAGAGGGTTGTGTCTGCCACTGGATTGAGGTGGGCTGCAAGGATAATCATTTTCCTGAAAAGATTACAATCTAGGAATTGAAATATGTACAGTTCACCTCATTGTATTCCCTGGCGTGTCTAGATTTGCAATGAAGTCACTTCTCTGCATTGTTAAGCCTGGGGTGACACTGCCCATTATTTCTTCCCAACACACTGACCGATGCTTAGGCAACATCTAAGATGCTTAGGACCCTTGCCTGCAGCATCCACCAACACCGCCTCCCGGGGCACTGACAGCCTTTACAACAAGGTACAGAAATGGCTAACATAATCTAATACAATTTAGAGGCGTATGGGGTAGGAAGAAACAATTTCACAGTTCATTCATGTTGAGAAATGTTTCCGAGCATGTAAACTTGCCAGCTGCCAAACAGAGCAAAATGGATGCAGCGTGTGGCCTCAAGTCATTTATTTCAGAATGCCATCCATGCGTTTGTGGGGTGCAGTGCTGCCCCTTGGGCACATCTATTTATATGTTTATGTGGATTCTTCAGGACAGGCATGGGTTTGTGAAATAGCTGTAATTACATTCTAGCTGTCTGTTTTATGGACAAAGTCAATAAGCGTGGCTTTGATTTCAAAGGACGATGGTCCTTGCTATTTTTACACACTGCATAATCAAGGCGAGGAGAGAGTGTAGTCATAGGCCTCATGTGGATCTAAATGCTTATGGAAATAAATCATATAGAAAATAATCCTAGAGTGGCCAAGTAGTATTGAATGGCATGGCTTTCGTAAGTGTATGCTTTCCGATGTGTCGCTTACCTGCAGTTTTGTTAAATGTCATTGCAGAGGGTGTTAGGGTCTGAGTCCTCTGTAGCTTTGCCCTATGTATGTGTGATGTAAACATACTTATAGCCGTAATTATCTGATGGAGCCCTACAGACTTTGACAGATGATGAATAACCACTGCCCTTGGTGCCCGCTGGCTCAGCCAGCCCAGCCCGCCCGAGGCAGGCCGGCCTCCTGACCCGCACACCACTGTGGACCCATCACAGCACCATCATTTGTCTTTTCTCTCCCATTGTCAGGACTCCATCTAATGGACTTCTCTTTTGTAGTTTCAGCTATTTTTCTCCCCAACACAAAAGAACAGATAGATGTAAGTAAGGGGAAAATATAAATGCAGAATTTGCATTTGATATCTCTGTCCAAACAATTCCAAAACAAGTAAGTGGAATTTTTTTTTTCCACAAATACCCCTGCCTCAGACCAAGCTAGGGAAAATTTTCCGATTAACAGCATATGTTTTGTTTCCCTTGATGTAGTGCTACTCTTTCTACTATCTGGATTTCTGTTACTTGGATTTTTAAATCTTGCTGATTGGTTTATGACACTGGAAGGATCGGTGTTTGTTTTTCTCATTTCTTATTAGCTTCAACTAGGAAGAGGTATCAGTGCCTTTGAACCCATAACCCCATTCACACCAGTTTGCATCTGCTAGTTTGAGGGTCCTGATTCTTCATCTTCAAAACCAATAGGTCTCAGTCAAAGCTCTTTAGTTGAAGACCTGACAGGCTGTTCTCCAAGGACCCCAAGGACAGAGTGGTGTATCTTTGCATATTCCCTAACTCCTCTTCCTCATTCTCTGTCTTCTTCCTTTCCTTCCCCATATCCTACTTTCTCTCTCACCCTGTCCCTGTAGTTCAGGGACAGGAAAGGGTAGGATAAGGAAGTGAGCAAAGGAGAAAGTAAGAGTACACCTACCCAGACACAACAGAAAATGAAAATGTTTATTCTGAGTGTTAATTGCTAATTTTAATTTATAACATTTGTTCCTTTGTTTTGTCTAGGGGGAGGGAGGGAACAGGCAGTGGAAAATGCATCCTGGGGCCTAGAACAAAGGCCATGAACCTGAGAAATGGAAGAGCAATAACTGATATTAAATGGCCACAACTAGATGTGTCCAACACTCACTGCTTGAGCGTCAGTTTTGCCATCCAATGCATATGAGCTGCTCCTGTTGTTTAGACAAAAAAAAAGCCACTAATATATGGAATAATATAAAGCACATTACAAACCATAGCTTGAGTATTGCTCAGTCACTACTTTGGAAGTACCTACTATGGGACTTGGACATGTCCACCATGATCTTGTGGCTTTCCAGAAGTCCACACTGTGTGCGATGACAGTGGCAGCAGGTCAGTGCTGCAGGTAGGGTGCTGAGGGGAAACGGCACAGAAGTCGCAGCCTTCCCAGCCTACGCACAGGAGCAGACCCTGCTGCTCAAGGCAGAGGCTACTTCCTTCCTGTGACTGCTTTTGTTTCTGCTGTTAATGAAAAACATTACATTTTGAAATTGATTAAAGTTAAAACACATAATTTTCACTCTAGCAATATGTTATGTTTACCAGTGTTTATAGCTTCATATTAAGCTGTTCATTACCACATAAAAACCCAGTCAGTATGATGAATACCAGGCAAGTCAAACGTGCAGCCTGTTCAGAATGACTTGAAGGTTAAAAGGCAAACGACTTTCAACTGATTTGATTGAATTAACATTCACGTTATTGTTCTATTGACTCTTTCTTGTCCATTGATTTTTAAAAGCCTTTAGGTCCCTAGCCATGCATTAAGACAAATCCAATGCAATTTTGTGCTCAGGACAAGAAAAATACCATTAAATATTGGGCATTTGCATGGAAAAAAGTTATATATGCTTTGAAACAAGATGGGTTGGAGAGCAGCTTCTCCCATTTTGCCATAAACTTCTTTGCATTTGAATTTTGAGGTTAGCAACAACAGTGACCTTTGAATTACTGTTTGAACACTTGGATTGTAATGGTGAATTCAAATGGTGATTTGTAGCTGAGATACTTAATTATCTGCTTTTGAAGATGAAAGTAAGCAAGTTAGAGTTTTACATACTCTTAAATTTTTCAGCCCTGAATACTCTTTACTTGCAGAAAAACATATAATCTACTGTATCAAAACAAGAAAGGAAAATATTTTGTACTGAATTAGCAAGTGGAGAGTTTTAAAGTAATGAAACTATTTATGAGAATAGTAAAGAGTAAGAGGCCTAGGGTCTGGCCTGGCATAAGGTCAGTTAACATCATGCTGCATTTGGTGCAGCAATTCCAGACACAACTTGTAACCTCACATCCCAGACTAGAATGCCTGGGTTCCAGTCCCAGCTCTGTTTGCAGTTCCTGTTAACGTGCACCCTGGGAAACAGCAGAAGATGCATCATATGCTTGGTGTCTGCCACCCACACACATCAAGAAGGAGTTCCTTGCTCATGTTTTCATCCTGGCACAGCCCCAGTTGATGCAGACATTTGGGGAATAAACCAGGTGAAAGATCTCTGTGTCTATCTCCCTGTCTCTGTGCCTTTCAAATGAATAAAAAGTACATCATTTAAAAAACTGCCAAGTCCCAGCTTAAATAAAACAAAAGTTTGGCTTTTAGTTAAACAGTGGTGTTTTTGCTCATGAAGCCTCCTCTCTCCTGGGGAGAGTTTGAGTAAGGCTTGAGGGTCAGGTCAATGAAATCCATTCGTTGATCACAGTCATTGAAAGCAGATTCTGTTCTGATCTGTGCTTTGACCTGATGAAGGGATGCACTTACTTTCTGTCACCATGTGCCCTCTTCCTGTCTTTAACAACGCTAGTGAAACCTGAACTTGACTTCATTTTAGAAACACTATTGAGTCTCATGAGGGGGTCCAGGAAAGTTTCGTTTTTCTGCTGAAAGAAATGAGAAACAAACAAGAATAACCACTCATGTGACAACCTTTAAATTCGCTTATGATTTTCTAAATTTCAGTCCTAGCAAAAAGCAAAGTTGCAGCAAGGCATACAGTAAATGAAGACATTATGTATTAGGGAAGGAATGAATCTGTCACTTTGACGGATTGTGAGGCGAAGAGCAGATTAACAGATTACTCATAGTCAGAAGGCAGCTCGGTGTGAAAAATGTGCAGGAAATGATAAGTGCGGGTTTGTGCTGATTTAATGATATTTTTAAACTACAATAACACTCCGGTAGTATAATATAATAAAGCACTTGGCTTGCATTTTTAAATCATCAACATATTTCTAGTGTGACCTTAAGAAACATTTTGGGCCATTCTCCATTAAAATATGTAGCTTTCAAATTAGAAAGAAGTTCCACCTACTTCAGCAATGTTGTTACAGGAAATATTGCTGGTTTTTATGGTCGCTTCTTTTTTTTCCCAAAACTGGCATTTCTAATACAAATTTTAATCATGTTTTAAGCATACTAACACCACTTGTGCTTTATCTTCAAGCATTTAAATCACAACAGAAAGTTGTTGTCTTTTAACAGCCATTCCCAGTGAAATGCTTCCAAGAGAATAGTTTGTCTTCATATTTTCATTATTGGTTTTAGTGTTGTAGTTGAGATCCTGCAGTATTTATGAATAAAGCTACTGTGTTTCCCAACAGATAGTGGATGAAAGTGGTACAGATTTGTAGTACTCTGAGTCGTAGCAAGAAATAAGATGAATTGCTTGTTTTATTTTGTATTATTACGGATATTTATCAGAAAGCAAGCATTTTAAGAGGTTTATATTTTCACATAAATAAAATTGAGATTGGAATAGCAAAGTACACTTTTAGTTAATTTGACAATGATAGACTGGCATTACCACAAATATTCAGAATAAATTTCTGTGATGCATTTAAATAGTTTTTATTCCATCATTTTAACATTCAAAACCTAATGTAAGACTTGAGTTATTTCATATTATCTTCCTTCGTTCCGGACTATCTGCTGTCAGTTCATCATTATGCTTTACATAATTGGGTACAATGAAACCTGCAAGGGAGTGAAATATTACATATACTGTCTAAACACTTGTGTCTCACCCAAGTGCCAATAATTATACCAACATAACATGCCCAGGGCTTGAATCTTAGGCATTATTATGGTTGAGATCATGTTTTTATGTATACAGGAAAGACTTCTGCCAGCATTTATCATGGTTTCACATTTCCCCTCCTCTAACATTAATATTTGCAATGTGGGGTAAGAAGCTAATTTAAAGTAGTCAGTGTTGTAGGTAGGAAGCCTGACCAGTACACAGCATGGTTTGTGTGCATATTTTCTGGCATCCTTTTGAGTATCTCTTGTCTGCCACAGTTGCTAGTACTGTTGGCCCAGTATCCCCAGCTCTCCAGATGCCAAGCATGTGGTTAGATTTCACATCTTGGTTTACCTGAAGCCAGCTAGCCCAGCTGTTTCTAGCCAATGACTTAGAAACAAAATGGTGTTATTACTTGGCCGGATTAAGAAATTACTGGCATGATTCTCTCCAGATATTCTTTTCCTCTGACACTGGCCCAAACTGTTCACAATGGTAGACATTTCACCAGCCTGGTCATTGAAGGTCAGTAGAGTCTCCCAGCTGATCTGTTACAGGCATTTGCCAAAAACAAGAAATAAACCTCTGCTGTTTTTTTTTTTTTAAGATTCATTTAGTTTTCTTGGAAAGGCAGATATACAGAGAGGAGGAGAGACAGAGAGGAAAATCTTTCATCCGTTGATTCACTCCCCAAGTGGCCGCAACGTCTGGGGCTGAGCCAATCTGAAGCCAAGAGCCAGGAGCCTCTTCTGGGTCTCCCACATGTAGTATCTAACCAGAGAGAGAAGGCAGATGAGTGAGAAACACGTGCTGCATGATTCCACTCACAAAAACAGAGAAACTCGTATGTAGTGTTGGGAATCACCCTCTGGGGCAGCCTTCAGGAGGAGAGGGCAGTGATAAGAGGGGCGTCGAGGGAGGGCAGCGTCCATCTCTTGAACTAGGCTGTGGTTTCGGTTAACTTGGGGATCTTCCCTTCAGCTGTGCTTACTGCTGTATGTATGGCATCCTTTTAGTAGTACTATGTCAATAGAATCACTTGTGTAGTTCTTAGTCTGATACAGTCAGCTAACCTTTTCTGGCATGTTGGTGTTTCTAGCACTCTGTGTCTTTTCACCAGTGAGTATATAAGCTTTCTTTAGAATGAGGACCATATTTAAGTTGAATAGCAGCTGGAGCACAGCATGACTAATTATGAAAATGATGGTAGCTTGGGGATATGAAAGAATGATTGCCCTCCATGGCAAGCCCAATTTACTCACAATAATGGCCCCATGCAACAAAGGAGTTCTGATTATTTCCTCTCCGTTTTTTGAAAAATAGCATTTTATCATCATATCTATTCAAAAGTCCATTTATCACCCACATCAGCGTTCTATCACAATATTTTTCACTAACTGAAATGTTATAATTAACACACCCTGCAACTGCTAGGAAATAAATCTAGTCAACTAAATATTCTGTCAGCTTTCTCCAATTCTTTATTTTCTTGTGCAACCAGCCAACACTGCGGGAAAATTAAATTGTCATTCACCTCACAGAGCGAGCCTTCTTTTTAGCATATCATTGTTTTATTTGACTACTGAATGTAAAGGTATAACCAAACTTTGAAGAGAAAATGGAAATCAGTACATAAATATGGTATCTGATAATATGACACACTTAATGATGAAAATGATACCCTGTAGTTATTCATTACAAAAGCTCAGAGTGCTAAATGAAAGCATTAAATTAAACCCCGCCTACTCTTTCTGCACCATGAAGTCCCATCAGTCCTCAGAGAGATTTAAATGATTTTATTTTCTATTCTAATTTTAAGGTAATTATTACCTAAAGTTAGAAAAGCTGCACAGTTTTCTGCTCTGGATTTGCTAACAAATTAGTTATGAAGTGTTTAACATGCAGTTGTCTTAAAACTCTGATGGGTGTTATCTGAAGTTACTTGAGTCAGTCTTTTCCTGCAGTTTCCAAGCTCTTGCCATCCATTTAGAAGACCTAAGTTGAGTTTACACCTCCTGGCTTTGGCCTGATTTCAGTCCTGGTCACTCCACGCATTGAGGGAGTGGATCAGCAGATGAGAACACTGTCTGTCTTCCTCTGTTTCTCTTTCTGTTCCCTCCCAACCCCCTGCCTCCTTTTGCCTTTCCTCTCAAATAAGTATGTGTGAGTATAAAGTTTTTTTTTACTATGGGCATTAAATTATATGCTACATTGGTGGCCAAAATACATGTCTAATGAACAGCTGCATGTTGGTTTATCAAGGTGTGTTCTGCTTGGTGGTAGTCATTCCTGTTGCTGTGATTCTTCCCTAGCCACTTGTTCAGCCAGGTATGCAAACATGGGAATATATTAGTGTCCTATTTTGTGACTAGCCAAGTCTTGTTGGGTTTTAAGAAATTCATATTGAAAGTTGAAGTGGTCTATCTAAATTCACAGAATGTTGCTGATTCCCTGTTGCCTCCCCCCGAGTCCTGAACAGAGATGGGCCTCTGTAACAAAAGACAGATTAACTAGAGAAAAATTACAAGTTTACTAACATGGGCATCACTGAAAAGTAATTCAAAGCTTCTGGCTTCTAGCGTATCTTCAACAAAGATCAGTAAACATGTAGAGAAACAACAGGACAGAGGAAAGTGGGTTTAAGCTTCCAAAGGCCAGAAACTGGGAAAGCAGGCCAAAGAGGAAACTAAGGGATTCAGGTTGGTTTACATATCCTCCTGAAGTCTGCAGTATTCAGCAGTAAAGATAGCAGGAAAGTAGAAGTAGGGAGATAGAGCTTTTCCTCTCTGATGTCTCTTAATTGCCTTCATTTCAAAAAGTTTAGGTAGGGCCCGGCACAGTGGCACAAGTGGCTGAGGTCCTCGTCTTGCATGCCCCGGATCCCATGTGGGCGCCGGTTCTATCCCAGCAGCCCCGCTTCCCTTCCAGCTCCCTGCCTGTGGCCCGGGAAAGCAGTCGAGGACAACCCAAGGCTTTGGGACCCTGCACCCGTGTGGGAGACCCTGAGGAGGCTCCTGGCTTCGGACCGGCGTAGCATCGGCCGTTGTGCTCACTTGGGGAGTGGATCATTGGACGGAAGATCTTCCTCTCTGTCTCTCCTCTCTGTATATCCACCTTTCCAATAAAAAAATAATAAAAATAAATCTTAAAAAAAAAAAGTTTAGGTCAGAGAGGATGTTTTGGGGCCACATTTTGGTTTCCTTCGGTGATTAGGGAAGGTAGTTATTTCCCCTGCATCTTGAACAACAGCCTATCTCTGCAACATTTCACGTGTATCCCTCTTTGGAGTTAAAAAAAATATTTAAGAAATGGAGAAATTATAAAATGCCTCTTGGGAAACACAATAGCTTTATGCAGGTTTTATCAGCCTTTATGTTCCTGTTGAAAAAATCATCAACAAATGCAGTTCATATGTACATGCATTGGTAGGCATGAGTCAGGACCTTGTTCATTCTAAGTGACAGAAATGCAGCTCAAACTAGCTCACACAGAGAGGTGAGACTTCACTGGAACCCACAATACTCAATAGGTTGGTCTTGAAGGCAGCACTGGGTCCCAAGCCTCCAATCCTGGCCAAGGAACTGTGTCTCTACTTCTCCTTTCCTACAGTCTTTGTTCTAAGCCGATTCCTGGCTCATTCCTATTTTGCATTGTAGGAAAGAAAAAAAATTTTTTTTTCTTCATCCTTGTAATTTTTTTAATGTATGACTCTGTTGCTATAATAAATCCTGGGACTGACTCCCACATAAAGAGAAGTTTATTTAGCTCATTGTGCTGGAGGTCAGGAGTCCAGGATTGGGCAGCCCTGTTGCTTGGGCCACATCCAGCATGGCCAACTGTAAGACTGGACAGGAATTCAGAGACAGTTTTATTTATCTCACAACAAAGAATCATCATCACACAAATAGGGGCTGTGCTAGGGATGAGCAAAGCAAGTGAAAGTAGATTTTGTTGAGAAACAGAGACTCATGCTTGCAGGAGGGGTCCCCAAGGTGAGGGTCCATCAAGGTCTGGTATTGAGAGCTTATAATAAAAAGTGCCTATCAACTGATCAGTTGCTCTACATACCTCATCGGCCTTTTTTTCTTCTGTGTCTCTTGTATAATGGTCATGGTAGCTAACTAGTTAACAAATGCTACCATGCCGACTGCTTAGGAGATGTAGCAATTGACAAATATCGCTGGCCTGACCATTTGAGGCAGGTCATGTCTACCTGATTGGCTTTTAAGTGCTTGAGGCATATCGTTTGGTTCTGGTGTGAAGCCAAAGCCTAGATTCTATTGTGGGATCCATTGTGTTCCCTATCAATGAATCTTTTCATTTTCTTTGGGCGGTGTCCTTTGTCTAAACAGCAGATGGCAGGTCTCACCAGTAAGGAACACTTTGTTCCTTATTCCCACAGAGGCCCTTCCTGCTCTTGTATATTAACCCTTCTAACTCCTCGCAGTATCATGGTGAGAGCACGTGCAAGAGAGCAGCCAAACGGGCAGACAGGAAGCCAGAGGGGCTCAGGAGTGAGGCTTACTCTTTTTCTAACAGCTTGCTCTCTCTGGAAGCAATCAGGTTCCCTCAAGACCAGCATAAGTCCCTTCCCAGAGTGGCATTGCCAGTGCCACCACCACCTTCCATTAGATCCCACCTCTTAAATTAAGTTTCTGCCCCATCAATCCCACCACACTGGGAACCAAGACTGCAGCAGGTGAACCACTGTGGGGGCACCCTGAAACCATAGCATCCTAAATGAGCCACATAACCAAAGACAGACTACAAGAGAGAGAAATAAATGCCTTTAAAAATAAAAGATTTTTTTTTTGGAAAGGCAGATTTATAGAAAAGGAAAGACAGAGAGAAAGTATCTTCCATCTGCTGGTTCACTCCCCAGATGGCCACAGCATCTTCAGACAACAGTCCACTTGTAGAGAATGGCAATACAGAGGAAGAGAGCTTTGAGTATCTAAGAGTAGCAGCTTGAGGAAGGCAAATAAGTAGCAAGTAAAGACTATTTAGTAAGGCTTGTTCATGAAAGTTCCTCTGATACCATCTCCAAGCCCTGAGAGATAGCAGCTTGTCTTCAGTGGTTAAACTTTGGCTTCCCTGGTTGAATAGGAAGCAGGGAGCTTTCTAGTACCTGCTGCTGTTTCCAAGTCACCTTTGGCTCAAGAATTCTTACGTGAGAGTGGCATATTCTGGCTGTTAAAGCATTATATTCCATGCTTGTGAAGCCAGCAGAAGTCCAAGAATGAACTCTTACCTGGCTTTGAGCTTCTGCCTGCCCCCATATTGGGAGTGAAGACAGCCTTACCCAAACCCTGCCCAAACCATATAAAAGGGATTAGACATAGGAAAGAGCTAAATTCTCAGAAGGAGGCAAGGTAAAATGTGTTAAGCCAATCAGAGTTGAAATGTTATTGATGAGAAAGCCATCAGTGTACAGCCATTTACTTCAGAAGTATATTAAATAACTGTTATATGCTGTGCATACCCTTTCATCCCTAATTCCCTTACATTTCTATTCAAGAAAACACATCTGGAAGCAGGCATTTGACATGGCAGTCAAAATGCTGTCTTAGACACCTACAGCCCACATAGGAGTGCCTAGGTTTGAATCCTAATTCTATTCAAGATTCCACCTTCTTGGGAGACAGCAGGTGACAACTCAGGCCATTGAATCCAAAACCCCAGGCAGGAGACCTGGACTGAGTTCCCACTTCAAGGTTTTGGCCTTCCTAACCTCTGTTGTAAGCATTTAGGGAGTGAACCAGCAAACGGGAGATTCTCCTTCCCTCTGCCTCCTTCTTTCCTTCTTCCTCTTCCTCTGCCTCTCTGTTCCTTCCCTTCCCATCACTCCCCCCACAACACCAAATTTTAAAAACACTCAAACACACACAACATCTGAATACAAAAGGTACTAAGATTACCTTTGAGGTGATTACTTACAGGTTCCATAGTGAAATGTTTTGGGTAGTATTTGTTCTAAAATATGTTCTAAAATATGTCATATCATTCTAGCAAGTATTTACTCGTGCTCTTCCTAAATTCTAAGATCAAAAAGAATTCTGGCCCCCCAAAGCTTGACAGTTGCTATTTTAGCAAACTGTATTGCAAAGATGGGCTACACAAAATATGATCATCTCTTCATGGTTAAAACTAATTCTTAAGAGCAAGAAACCTTTAGTAAGCCTATCTTACATTAGACATCTTGACATTTAAATTGCCTTCATGCAAATAAAATCAGCACATTGAGAATTTCCTGATTACTCAAACACTATATAGATGCATTTCACAATCACATCCTAAAAATGTAATAAGAACGTTTCATCTCTTTCATCTGGCATGTCTGTTCCTGATGAAATTTCATAACCAACTTGGATGACACTAAACTGTGAAATCGCAAATCACTTTTTTGCACTTCTGTTTTATTGTGTGATGGTTCCAGGTAGTTGATTTTTTTCTATGTGTCTGCACTGAGACATTCTGAAGTCTCTACCCATTTCTACTGCATGGAAATACCAAGAGGAAGAATCGAAATTGTCATGCTCCTGGTCCTCATAAGAAACTGACTAAAAGGACTTTTCACTTTATCCTTAATTGACTGAATATTTAGGGAAAATGCTCAATTTGTAGCCTCAGCTAATGGCACTACAATGTCACACATCTCCATTTAACATTCAGCTTTGTTAATCAAGGAAGCCGTGGATTGGCTGTTTGCATGTTGATTAAATTGATTACAGCTGTGGGCCTTGATAGCATTTTTTTCAAGTGTCTAATTAATCAGACAATGCTTGATTAGTTTTTCTGTTTTGAGGAGATAAACTGACTTTCTTGAGAATTTTCACCCCAAGATGATTCCCCTCCAGTGAGAGGTAAAGGATGAGTGAGTCACTGCCTAGTTTTCCACAAGGCTGGGACTTTCATCTTGCATCTACTGGGGAGGGAGCAGAGAGAGCGAGACGGAGACTAACTTTGGAAATCAAAATAGAGAGTGACTTTGAAAATCCAAATAACATAACACTAAATTTCTTTGCCCATACTTTTTAAACATATCACACCTCTTACATGGAAAATAGTCTAAAGTTTCTCTTTCAGGGAGTATCTTTCAGCTCCCCTCTAGTGACCATGCTTTGTCAAGGTATACCATTGAATTGTCAGGCCTGACTGTGGAGATTTCGATGCAGGGATCATTGCCATTTTAGTCACCAAGTTCATGAATAATGTGGTCTTTTTTAAGCCACTACATTTTTCTTACTTAGTCCTATCTGTAGCAATATATAAAACAACTGTCGTTTATGAAAATGATAATATCCCAGTTTCCAGGTATACTGACAGTATTTTTAAAGACCCAAAATGTTTTGCTCTTGTTGTCAGAGTTCTTAGCTCCAATCAGGAAGGCTGCTAGAATCGGCAGAGATGGTGGGATCTAACTTAGGGCCGCCATTTTCCTCTCTTCTCCTTTGCTCAACTGGCAGACCCACAAAGTCCATGAGGCACTTGTCACCTTAGGTAGTTTTTCAGATATTTTTAATCTGTTGCAAAAGCGTTTCCTTGTAGATGCCTTTAAATTGAGAGAATCTGCCTTTTTTAAAAGGATAGTTGTTTAAAAGAAATCAACCAAAGTAAAAAATAAACTACAGGTCTTAACACCAACCATCCCTTCCCCAACTCCATGTTTCTTCTGCTAGGTATAATGAGAGTTAACACTTTTCCTGAGCAGTCTTGGGAAATACTCTGTGCATCCATTAGGGACTATGTATTTTCTACAAACAAGGAATTTGAATATATTGTTCTACAGCTTGTTTTTTCAACTTTTACTGAGTAGATCGTAGGCATAGTTCTGCATTTGCACATATGAATTGGTCACAGTTTTCATTAGCCACTGGATATTATTTCATTGTTTGAACAATAACTTACTCTGCCAGCTGTCTGGTAATGAACAGTTAGGTAGTTTCCAACTTCCTTTTACTATAGTCAGTGCAGTAATATCATCTGTGTAGCTTGACAAGGTATTATATTTGTAATACATTTCTGCCAGTGAAATTAGTTGATCAAAAGCACTCTTAGTAAATGTTGCCAACTTCTTCACCAGCTTACAGTCCCACCACCTAGTGTATTCAAGTATCCCACCTCCTTATGTTTTATCAGACTTCAGAATTTTTGCCAACCTGGCATGTGTAAGTGGTATATCTAGATACACCATATGTGTCTATATATACATACACAAATATACATATATATATACACACACACATACAAACATACATATACATATTATTATTTGCAATTTTGCATAAGTTGGTAGATGCTTATTCTTTTTTCTTCTGACATGTCTATCCATATCTTTTGCTTATTTTTCAGGAGCCATTTCTTGATTTATTCAATGTCTTTGCTTCTGATCCAGTTTTGAGCACATAGATATTTTAAAAGTATTTAAATTTAACTTAGTATATAGGACATAGGACACACAAAAATCAAATATCCCCTGTTGGTTATCCAGGCAGACTGCCATCACTAAAGATCTTTAGTCTCAATAACAAAAATAGGATGACTTAGATTTCTACACATCATATGGGGTGGAAAGAGTCTGATTGGAGAATGTTAATCAAACTGACAAAAGAAGGATTAGCAAGAGAAAAACACATAATTTTTATTTTAATTTAAATTAATATTTTAATTTTTACATATGCGTGGAGGCCTTCATTTAAAAAAAAAAAAGAAATGAAGACTCAAGAACAGCTAAACCCAGAAGTTTATATGCCATTTTAACAAAAGAGATAAATTGTAGAAAGACTGCAGAAAAGAGGGCTCAGGCTAGGGGCAGTAAATTGTGGGAAGATAATTAATAAATGATGGAAATGTAATGGAAAATAGGGTTATTTTAGTGAGGTGGGTTTTTTTATTATTATTATTCCAGGTTTATCTCATCTGTCCCACAGATCTGGTGTTAACAATTCTTACGTTGTTGGTGTAAAGACAGCATCTTTCTTAGGGGAAATTTATACCCTCCTTTTTGCCTGAAATGGGAGGTCAGAGAGCACTTTGCACATCTACCATTTCACATTTGTCTTCAGTTCAAAACCATCAGGATGCCAGAGCAGTGTATGTTGGGCTGACACGCTCCGATCCCTCTCAATTCCAACCTTATTTTGACACAATGAGAAGTGGCTATTGTCAAGAGGGAGATTCTGTGTCTCATTCATTTCCATATACCTACATACTAAGTTTCCAAAATAACACTATTATTTCTCCCCTACATTATCACAGGAATAAATTCTTAGCTATGCATGAGCCCCTCTGTTATTCCTCCTCACCCCATTCTTTACACCACTGCCACTGTGATCTTCCCAACGTGTAAACAGAATTCTTCCTTGTCATTTGAAGACTCAATCGATAGCTTCCCCATGGCCTTCAGAAGTAGAAAAGCCTTAATGGCCTACCCCACCATCCTGTGTCCTTCAGCAACTGACCACAGGCTGCCCACCCAGTCCTCATCACTTCACACTGCTAGGAGTGCCCCAAGCTGTCACTCCTTGCACTTCATTCTAAAATATTCTCTCATGTTTTTGCTATCGTGCTGTCTTACCAACATTCTTTGGGAGCAGGGGGGAACTCTCACAGCTTTTAACAGAAATTCCTCCCTGGACAGTTCTAATTGTAAGATATTCCTTGTGGTTACCTCTATGTGAAAACACTTAGTTTACTCCTAGAAATGCTAATCTAGTGATCTGATTCTTCGAGAGCAAGGACCAGCATAGAGTCTGCAAGCACTCAGTAAACATCTACTGAACTCTGGTGATGATGACACAGAGAAGGAAAGACAGGACTGCGCCTTCTTCCTCATTGGGGCATGTAGGTGGGATGGTACTGTTCATCTGCTATAGTTGAATCTGATGTCTTATGCCTAAATTTGTACCTCCAGAGTAGAATTACCTGCCATTTCTAATGGGTCAGTGTCTAGAAAATGGTCAGAAAATGCTATGCCATTAATATTTTATTAACCCAAGGGGAAATTCTGCCAAGCAGGAAAGATTCCATTTCCAGAGAACACATAAAGTATATTTAATAAAGAATAAAGAAGTTAATGCTTTTTGTGATTTCTTGGATCATTAAACACTTGTAAGGGGCTGGACTTTCTGACAAAGATATGGGCAGAACAGGTGATTTTGCGGAGCCCAGATGAAGACAGAATGATTTCCTGTGTGTGGTGTTTGTTGAAAAGCTCCAAATAAGCCTTTGCTTTTCAAAATGAAGTACCATTAGTTCCCACCTTTTGCTATGGATAAGATGCAGTCTTGTTCCAGATGTCCTTATAACGTACACATGCCCTGAGCACACTTTTAGGAGGGGAGAAGAAATGTCTAACCAGTCTAATGCTCATGTCAGACTCCAGCAATCTGCCTTCCAGATTCCTACCCTTCCTCCCCCACTCCTCACAGAGAATGTTTTTCTGGCCTCCTTCCTCCAGAGTCTCCCTGAGACTCAGCTGTTTCTTTAGTTTGGGTTTTTTTTTTTTTTCTGGTTTTCTTATTTATTTATTCAGGAGGCAGAGAAAGAACACATATTGTCCCATTTGCTGATTCACTGCCTAAATGCAGACAGCAGCCAGGACTGAACCGGGCCCAAACCAGCATCAGGGGACTCAATCTACTGTGTCTCTGACATGGGTGGCAGGGGTCCAGTTGCTTGAACCATCACTGCTGTCTCAGGATCCACCATTAACAGGAAGCTAGAGTCCAGGGCTGGAGCCAGGGTACTCTGATATAGGATACAGGCATCTTAACCACCAGCTAGATTTCCATGTCTGTTTTCCAGGCTTTATCTCTGTCTTTCTCTTATAGTCCTGGCCTTACTGCAAGTAGTCATTCATCCAATATTTGTTGGGAGTTTACCATGCAAAGGTCGCCATGGATGACCTGCCCTTTGGAGCTTAGAGTTGGAAGTAAAGGCAGACATTACACAATCACACAATTGAACAGGCAGTTGACTGTTCTGAAGTCACAATGTGACCTGTCTGGATATCTTCTCTCAGCCCCTCTTTATTCACCCTCCCTCCATCGTGTTTTCTGTCTCCAAAAAGGCTGATAGATATGTTCTACATCATATGCCCTCTGACTTGTGGTGGAGTTCAGTGGAAGAAAAGGGGAAGTCAGGGTCACTCTTCAGCGGCCCCTGCTTCTAGTGCCAGCTCAGTAGTACTGCATACTTGGCTCAAGGTCATGGCTCTACTCAGTAAGGCCCTCACCACACTTTTTGCTTCCTTCATCTTGCCAACTTCTTCCTTATCCCTAAAAGCTTAGGAGAATTATGTACTCAGCCACGTGGTTCCCTGTACCTACCCTCACCTTTGTAATGAGTCCTTTCTGAAATTCTACTTATAGTGTCTTAACTTGGTGTTCCAGCAGTTTCCTGCTAGTGTGTTGACTGAAAAAGATCTTGTGGTAGACATAGGACTCCCATGAGCATTTGAACTGAAAACTGAAGAGTGAAGAGATTAAACCAAACCATTTGTGAGAAAAGAGGTTAAGAGTGTAGGTCTTCCTCTGAAGTAACATGATGGACAATGAGGGGAAGGTACAAAAATATGCTGTGACAATAGTAAGGACCAGGCCATGCCATGCTCTGAGCCAGTATAGTGATATGGATTTTTTCCTAAAAGCAAATTTCGAAAACACTCAATCTGCATTGAATTAGAGAGGATCCAGTTTAGGTGGGAGAAGCCCAGAAGAGATTTGCTAGTGGTACAGAGCAGGATGGTAATAATGGACTTGGAGATGTGGCAGCCTAGTTAAGAACTATGCCAGGACTTAGTCATGGATCTCAGAACTTACAGCATATCTTCCCATGGAGAAGCAAGCAAGGCCTCAGGTCTTTCTCCTAACCCAGACTCCTGCATCATCCCACACTCTTCTCTTGTCCATCATTAAATTGCCCTCAAATCCAGCGTTTAGGATTTCTCATTCTCTCTTCTGACCAACCGCTTCTCTTTGACAACAAAGGGGATGCTACCAATGGCATCTGGATTATGTTCTTTTTACCTTTCATCTCACTGTGGAAGTGCCCTTTTTTCATATGCACTTTGGGAAATTCCAGAGAAGCACAATAATTGGCCCAGTTTGGGTCAGCTGCCCACCTCTGAACCAACCAAGAGAGTCCGTTAGCTCAGTGTCTTGAAAGCAGAGAAGCCTGGCTTCTTTGCCCCACAGGATAAACATAGAATAAACAGATGGAAATAAATAGAAACCTAATTCTTCCAAAACATGAGGAACAACCAACACAGCTAGTTTCAGGGTTCAGCAGTTCATTCATGGGATTGAGACAACCTTGACCTAAAATTGGAAGTAAAATCTGGTGTTAATGTAATTTTTCTGGAAAACAATTTTTGCCAGCTTTTGAAAACAATTTGCAAATTCCCTCCAAAAGAGAGTTATTTTCAGTTTCCCCCACACACACCAAGTCTGTTCCCTACCCATGGAACAGTTTTAATAAAATCAAACTTCTTCAAATGAGTAAGGGATATGCACTGGTACCAAGGCGTGGGTACCACATATTAGGGAGACATTACTGCAAATTGCTCATTTCCTGGTAGGTTTTCCTTCTATGGAATATTTCATTGTGCTGGCTCTTCTGCTGCAGAACCTTGCATCAGGAGGTGCTTGGTGCTATAAATGTGAGCCCTAAAATAATGACTGTCATGCTTTAGGTCTCGCAGATAATTACTCCTCCAAATAAATATTTAAGCGTGTGAAAGATTAGATAACTTTATTACAAGAGAACTCCTTCCGGGCAGTCCACAGATGAGTAGGAGTAACCTGTGTGGACAGGCCCATGTGCTGTTGTCCTTTTCTGCCAACAAGCATGCTCCCGCCAGCCGACTGCAAATCTCAGGACAGGAAGCAAGAACATGCTCATCTGCACCTGCCAGAGCCCGGCTCAGGGATGCTCAGGAAAAGGCTGTGGGATGCGGATAGGTGCGATTAAGCGAAAAGGCGCTTGTACAGTGCCTACATGTACTCATGCGCGTGCACACACACACACACAATGTATTTGTAGGAAACATTCATTAGGAAAATATATGAAATTGTCTTGTAAGCAGAAGTATGTGTTTAATGAAGGAACTGAATCTCAAAAAAATACTTGACTCAGCTTCCTTCAGGTAACTAACATTCATTATTTACCACATAGGTTGAGTGAAAACAATGTGGCCTTATTTCAGATTTTACCATTGGGTCAGTGTGACCATTGTGAAAATTCATAAGGCAGTGTTATTTATTCATCATCTGCCCTGTGTTTACACTCAATGTTTAATGCAAATCCTTGCCTTAACGCTCAGATACCTCTTCTAGTGGTGGTACACAATCAAGGATACATGTATGCCAGAGAACTCTATGTCTGCAGTGTTAAGGGGAAAAGAGGTGAGGATGGGGGACCTGCCCAAGGCCTCCACCACAAGGAGGAGAGGGGCCTCAGAGCAGGTTGGGGGAGAAAGGTGCAGATCTGAAGGCTGGGGGCCTTCTTTAATGGGATAGCCTCTCCTCCGGATACAGGATGAAAGGCAGAGCTGAGGAAAGTCCAGAAGCAAGTCCAAAGCACAAGTACAGAAATGATGGGGCAAAAGCCACACCCAGATCCTGGGGCACAGGCCAAGGAAGAATCTGGTGTAAACCTGGCACCTGTGTTGTGCGTGTGCCCCTGTGAGGACTCCCTGCTTACATGATGACTTCAAGAAATCCAACCCAAGTCCAGACAGTGGCTTAGCATTAACTCTTGCGTATAAAAGGTAATCATGTAAAAAAAAATACAAGTGTACAGTTATGCTTACTAACAAACCCAAAGGAATGAAGAAAACAAACAAAATCTGATGAGGGTGGGAAGATAGTATAACAACCTAGAACAGCATTGTTCAGGGTATGTCCTATGGTGCCAAGCAAAGAGTTGGCACATTGCCAGGTGCAGTGCTGCGTGCTCTGTCATCCACTGGGGATATTCTCGGTGTCTGATAAGTCCTGTGAAGTTGATTTTGTTCAACCCCAAATTGTCCATGTTATAGTTAGCATGAAAACCTTTTCTTTCTAAAATTACATTTTAAATGCTTTATACAAAAAGCCCAGCAAATGAGTTGCTTTGGGTTTCTTAGTTGTATAAAATTTGCTAATTCCAAATTAAAATAACATCACTTGTCAAGAAAAGTAAGTTGCTTTACGAAGAAAATGGATGTTCCTTATACCAAACTAAACTGACTCTGTTTACCAACAGATATGCTAATGGTTTCAGAAATGTAAGTGTGAAAAAAGGATGGTATGAAAGTAACTAGAAGAAAAGCAGGTGAATGAGGTTATGGGGAGGGCTTTTTAATTCTGACTCAGATACAGAATCAATTTTTTATTTATTTTTTTTTAAGATTTATTTTTATTATTTTTTATTGGAAAGGCGGATATACAGAGAGGAGAGACAGAGAGGAAGATCTTCCGTCCGATGACTCACTCCCCAAGTGAGCGCAACGGGCCGACACCATGCCGATCCGAAGCCAGGAGCCTCTTCCGGGTCTCCCACGCGGGTGCAGGGTCCCAAAGCTTTGGGCTGTCCTCGACCGCCTTCCCGGGCCACAGGCAGGGAGCTGGAAGGGAAGCAGGGCCGCCGGGATTAGAACCGGCGCCCATATGGGATCCCGGGCGTGCAAGGCGAGGACCTTTAACCACTTGCGCCACCGCGCCGGGCCCCAGAATCAATTTTTTAAAAGATTAGGACATTCGACCACATCAAAACAGCTTTTTTGTGGCAAAAAAAAAAAGGAAGCCACTGTAAGCAAAGATGAATGACAAAGCGGGGGAAAGAGATGGAGATTGTGAGAGAAGGGGCAAAAGGCATAAACAGACGTATCTACCATATGCAGATATGAAGGGGCTTCAAATATTGATGGAAATAGAAATTTAAAACAATATGCATTTCCCATGGACTTCTTTTCCTCTTTCTTTAGACCTCCACTTACATAAATGTATGCATACTTGCATCACATAAATGCCCTTTAACATTTGAGTATAAGTCAGTTCTAAAATCCAGTTCTCATATTTCATAATCAGAAATGTTTGAGAACATGACAGGGGACAGGCATTTGAACAAGCGCTTAAGGCCTATGGACCCCATTGGAGGGCTTGGATTCAATACCTGACTCTGACTTCTGACCCCCAACTTCCTGTGGGGGGCCTTGGGAGACAGTACTTGGGTTTCTGCCACCCATGAAGGAGACCTAGATGTTCAGTTGCCAAAACCTGGTTTTGACATGCCCAGCCCTGGGCACTGGGATGGAAACTCTCTGTGTCTGTCTCTCATGCTCCCAAATAAATACTCAAATAAATACCCAAATAAATAAAAAGTAGAACTGCTATCAATAAATAATTTGATATGAAATTCTTGGCCATTGCTTTAGGGAAATCAGCATACTCATACCTCGCTGTTGCAAATGTAGACAGCTCCACACTTTGTAGGGTAAATTTTCAGTAACAGTTAGTTATGCATTTAACCTTTTCTAAGAATCCCACCTTTAGGAATTAACCTTGAAGATACATCTCCAAGTAAACATAAGTGTATGCCCAGGGTTATTCATTGTGTTGTTAATAGCACAAATTTTTAAAATGTTAAAAACTTACCCAAACGCAGGAGAAACTAAAATAAATGCTAGTATCCCCATCATAGTGTATAATGTTGTTGCAAAAAAGAATTCAGGAGTTCTCTATAAACAGATTAGGAGCGGTTCCAGTATATGTGATAAGCTGAGAAAATTTAAATACAGAAGAGTATCTATCATATGCTACCTCTTGCTAAGAAAGAAGAGGAATAAAAAGTGTCATGTTTCTGCATAAGTTTGAAAAAGAATACAGAAAAGTAATACCAGAAGCATATTACCTGAGGGGGTAGGGGCCGTGGGGTAGTAGTGATGCAGGGACAGACTGGAAGGAGTGGGAGGATGTGACTTTTCTAAACATACCTGAAGAGTTTTGACTTTTGAATTATGTACTTAAAAGTAATAAAAGTGAATAAGAATGGAGAAAAAACAGCATGTAGTAGAAACAGGAGGAGGGGACTATTTCACACGAACAACGTAAACATCCTGAATAGGGGAAAGAACTGCCAGCTGGTCACCCATTCCATGGACCATTGCAGAGAGCTCCTGCTTTACTGCTGAGCTGTCCTCATGGACTAGCATCATTTTCTCCTGTCCATCTTCATCCACTGTCACTCAGGGAGTGAGAGATAGAGGTCCCAGGGATGGTAATTTGCATGTGACCTTGTAAGTTTCTACATTGCAGGAATTTCTGTGTATGCTGTAATTAATTGACTATATAGAAGGTCCTTATCAGAATGCCCCCATTTGGAAATTAGTGACAAATGCTTAATGCATTAATATGAAATTCGGTTACATAGTGTGCTCACCTTGCTTCTCTTGCAAGTCATAGTGGATAGCTGTGGTGAGCAGTGAGTTTAAAGACAAAATCCTTAAACAGGTGTAGGAATTACACTAAGACACATTCAGTGGCTGACGACTAAATAGCATGCAAGGTATATAGATTATTAGTTACTCTAGCACCCTTAAGTGGTTCAATTCCAATGTTGTTTTATTAGTATAGGCAAGGCTATACCATGGTCTTCATTGACAATGAAGGCAATAGCAGAAATAGCTGAAATTTATATAGAGTGCTAACTCTGTGCTTGAATTTACACTAGATACTTTTATCCATTCTTTCCTTAATCCTAAAAACCAAACTCTGAATGACTATTATTATGCCCTAAAAAAAAAAAAAAAAAAAAAAACAGAAGAGTGATATTAAGCAGTTTACCTTGGGCAGCATGGAGCTGGGATAGGCTAATGGCTCCTGGTTACTGGGGTTGTGACTATCCGCTGTTGTAGATGAAGAGAATTGGGAAGCAGGGATTTGGCTTACCTGTTCAGATACCCACATCCCTCAAGAGAGTGCCTAGCTCCTGAGTCAGCTTGCTGCACACACACCCCGAGAGACCACAGTGATGGTTCAGATTCTTGGGTTTCTGTCACCTACAGGATTTAAAACTCCTGGCCACTAACATCAGCTTGGTCATTGCAGGCACTTGGGAAACTAACTAAAAATGGAAACTATATTTCTGTATTCCTGCTTATTTTTTTTAAAAATGTATACTAGGCAACACAAAAATTTAGAAAATGTAGAATCATGAGGACAAGTTCCTGAGATTAAGGTAAAAGATGCTAAATGCTGTTACAAATACATGTAAGAGAATCCACCTTGAAAAATCTTTACTCCTTCACTGCCTACTACTTTCCACCAAAAAAACAACAACAAGAGAAACACCGCATGAAATAAAGCACATTCCAGGTCTCCTGCATGAGGAGCAGAGCTCAACTTCCTGAGCCCAGGAGTGCACATTAGCTGGAAGCTGGAGTGGGGTGCCTGAGCCAGTAATCCAACACAGCCACTCTGAAATGGGACACAGGCAGCCCACCCAGCATCCTAACCACTGAGCCCCAGCCCAGTGCCTTCCCTGCCTCAGTTCTTAATGAGAGAGCTGCAGCATTGGAGACCTGCTCTCCCTTCCCGTGCCGTTGGCAGGCTCTGAGGCCCTGTGTGCACTCATCCCGATTCCCACCACTGCGGTGATTCTCTTACTGCTCTTCGCTGCTGCATTGAGTCACATGTGAAATACTGTCAACCAGGGCATGTGGCAAGTGACTGTCAGACGTTCCTTCTCAAGCAGCATAAGGAGCTTCATTGTCTGCTGCATTTTTCTTGTGGGATGAAATAATTTTCTTCTGTGAAGAAAAAAAAAAACCTATGCTAGAGTTTATTGTCAACAAAAATTTTTTGAAAGTGATCATTTCATTGATACATTCATGAAACGACTGGCTAGGTGATTGAGCCCATGTTAACCAATTGCCAAAACTGAATCCTAATATGTGGAGATGTTGTCATCCTGAAGCATGAAAGTAGAAAAATTGTCTTGTGTTAAGTTCCAGGAACTTGAACATCCAGAGGAAACATAAATGCAGCTATGCAATTAGAGTCATGTTGTTCATTTGCTTTTTCATTTCAGGGACTGGTTGAACATGTTGAGCCCACCAATTGTTCCTCCCAGCCAGCAGTCAACTGGGCAGCATCCGGAATTCTCTGGAAGTCGTAGTGCTCAAGGTGGGAGCATGGAGATTGCTGTGAATACAAAACACTGATGCAACATAAACAGAGAAAATCAGTCACTTTGGGATGCTTTGGGATGTTTTCTTTAAATGTTGATCATTTAGGCTTACACACCCAAAAAGGGATAACCTGTGCCTCATTTTATAGGATGATATGCTCTTTATAAGTAAAGAGATTACCTAGAGCACTCTGCCCTGCCCTTGTAATGGTTAATCCCAGGAGTAGGTACAGTCCAAGGCATCAGAGCATGACTTTGCTGTGAAATTGACCTTTGTCTGGCTCCCAGCCATACCACTTCCAGCTGGATGACCTTTGTGCACATATGGATTACTAATAATAATGGATCATGCTCCCTGGTAACCTCTGGATGGTTCAGTGAGGTAGCATACGTGGCATGCTTAGAACAGTGCCTAATCAAATGCTCTCTGTTGGTACCTGTCTCTGAAGCAGACCCAAGACTCCATCATCGTGGAGATTCAGTACAGGTTTTTAATTTTTTTTCTTTTTAAAGGTTTGTTTTATTTTTATTGGAAAGTCAAGTATACAGAGAAAAGGAGAGACAGAAAGATCTTTCATGCGTTGATTCACTCCCCAAGTGGCAGCAACGGCCAGAGCTGTGCCAATCTGAAGCCAGGAGCCTGGAGCCTCCAGGTCTCCCACATGGGTGCAGGATCCCAAGGCTTTGGGCCGTCTTTGACTGCTTTCCCAGGCCACAAGCAGGGAACTGGATGGGAAGCAAGGCTGCCGGGATTAGAACCAGCACCCATATGGGATCCCAGAGCATGGAAGGCAAAGACTTTAGCCACTAGGCTACAGTGCTGGGCCCCATATGCTTTTATTTGTGCATGTGCATAGCCACAGAGCTGTGATAGGTGCATGTGGTGTGGAAATGGGGAAAATGCAGCCCAAACACCTGCCTGGCACTCCCTTTGTTGGCAGGCGCCCTAAGAGGAAACATCCATTTCTGGTTGAGGACAGAGAACTTGACAGGAATATGTGGAGGAAAAACAAAGAAAAAAAAATGGTGTAAATAGAAGGGTTGAGATGGCTGGGGTAAGGGGATGGGTCCCTAGGATGGAAGTGGACTGACTACCTCAGAGAAGGACAGAATGAAGCAATTTTCTGAGTTGAATTTTGAAGGAAGCAGTGCTGTATCTGCAAAGTGCAAGCAAAACCAACATAAAGTACTGTGACAAAACTGCCAGGGTTTCGTTCCTTTTCCCCTACACTGGCCCTGGAAGAAAGCCGAGCATCTCATGTTTCTTCCAGTGAGGGAAATTCAGAGCAAGAGTTCAGACGTCCAAGCTGTGTATATTGGCTGCCCCAGGGATGGAAATGTCTCTCTGATTTACTCCCTCAGATATATGAGGCTCCCGAATCAGGCATCTTTCTGGAGGTGTGCATTTATTAATTACGATGACAGAGAGTAGAGTCTCGGCTGTCAGGAGGCAACCTCGCTGCAAGGGAACAGAGAGTATGTTCAGTGTCCCAAATAAGCCACAGGAGCCAACCGTGCAGTCCTTGAGCAAAGGCACCCAAGAGGTGTGTCAGCAGGGGCTTCAAGGGTACCTTGGCAAAGTCGCCACGCCACATTGATGGTAAGCAAAACTTGCACTGGGAGAAAATTAGCAAGTTACATTTGAAGCAGTATAGACATGGACTGGCCAGCATTAACCAGATCAGGCCTGCCCTTCTAGCTTCCTAGCAGCTGTCTACTTCCCTCTCTCTTGGATGGGTGGGTAGTGTGCGGCCCATAAATATTCTCACCACTTGTATTTCTTATCTAATTCCCATCCCTTTTCTAATATGTGTGGGTGCTGTGTAGTTAATTAATACCATCACAAACTAGTGTTTCCTGTTTGCTTAATCTTTATGCATTAATGGCATTGATTGAAACAGCGCAGCACAATCAATACTTGCTAATGTACTGAGATAGTGTTTCCAACTATTCTTGTAGAGTGTTTGTCAAAGAAAAATAGTATGTGTTCAAGGTTTCCAGTCTGTGTCATCAGAGCGTTAAGAATGGCCTTTGGCTCTTCCCGGATTTCTGTTGCACAATGCCATTCATTTAATATTTGCTGTTTGCCAGGTACTGTGCTCATCCATTGGATTTAGACTTTGTATCACCACAAAAGGGAAGTTACTCTGTATGTGTACATACACATAGGTTACAATGTAGGTTACAACTGCAGGAACTGAGATACTAAGTTGTTAAGTAACTTACAAAGGGACTCAGCATAATAGACTAGCAGCTGGAGTCCTCACCTTGCATGTGCCAGGATCCCGTATGGGCACCAGTTCTAATCCCAGCTGGCCTGCTCCCCATCCAGCTCCCTGCTTGTGGCCTGGGAAAGTAGTGAAGGATGGCCCAAAACCTTGGTACCCTGTACCCAAGTGGGAGACCCAGAAGGCATTGGATAGGCTCAGCTCCAGCTTTCTAGTGAAAAATAAATCTTAAAAAAATAATTACAAAGGGACACAACTGCTAAGTGGCAGAACTGGAACCCATGCAGGCCTGGCCCCATAGCCCAAGCAATATATTTTTATACTTTTTGGGTTTTGTACCAAGTAAACAAATTACCCTTCCAAGAATGCATATATGCTTATAAAACCAAGAAATTGAAAATTTATTTTTCTGTTGAGAGTCCTGGATCTACCAAAAGGAGGTGGCTAGTGGCTCTGTTCTTTGGGGAGGCCAGGAACAGTAGATATCTGGGTGCCTATGGCAGCCCTAGACCTGCCTGCCTTTCTATCCATGCTTGTCAGAAATAACAGGAAAGTTGTCATTGACCAGACCAGAGCCAGGGCAAGGCCAAAGGCATGGAGAGATGAAGGATGGAATCATTGAGTCTTGGACCTGCCAGGCCTCACTCCTGGAAGGCCTTCCTGGGCAGTCTTGTCTCAGTCCTTTCAGAGTTTTCATCCCCATTTCGTTTTTGGTATTTTTCTAAAACTCAGCTTAGACCTATACATACATTTCAGCAATGAAAAAGTAACAGATTGCCTTATTTAGTGGTCTGTGAACTTAAAAAAAGCAATGAAAACTTTTCTTTCAAATAAAATCTCATCGTTAGTTAGGTGAAATCCCAATATGTAGAAGAGATAAAAGGCAGAACTGACGTGGCTATAGGGGCAGTTAGGGTCTCAGAATCCTGCCCTGCGGGCTGATGCACAAGGAAAGCCACTGGTGCAGCTCCACCTCCAGGCCAGTCACTTGGCTGAGGTCAGATGCCCATCAGAGCCTCACAGCCTTTAGGACTCCGGCTTCCTCATGTCAGCGTCCTTCCTGCAGGACCATTTCACCGCTGTTCCAGGGGAAAGGAACTTCTCATCTTGTGATCCCTTCTAAGATAAGTGCTGAACCACCGCTGTTCCATCAGAGATGGAGAGGCCCAAGTGCCTCGAGGGGTAACTGTATTTCATCAGTACAGAAAGGTAGCCTGACCAATACATCATTCCAGAAAACTTGCCCCAGGCCATACAAGAGTCAGCGTGTGAGTTCTATCTGGCCCTCAAGTCAGAGGTTCTTGCACCTGCTTTATTCAGTAGGTGTGCGTGTCACAGTGGTAACTTCTGCTCAGCCAAAACGTCTCAAGTGTATAAACACAACCTTCAAGTGAACAGCCTGGGTTCCAGCAAGCCAACTGCTGTCTGATCCCTGCCATTGACTGTGGGGAGAAACACTTGCTGCCCATGCCTCCTGGGCCTTCACGTATTTGCTGAATATCAATTACCACCAGCACAGATGCCCTTAACACTTACTTAAAAATGTGTTTTCCTGGGGCTGGTGTGAAACATAAAAATGGTGAGTTAAGATTTCACAACTTACTCAAGAAAACTACCAGACTGACCTTTTGAAAATGAACCATACTTTGCTTGAAAAATACTTGTCAATTTGTTTTTGACATTTGTTCCTTTACAGATATGACCCTTAAATTATTCATGCTTACGAGCTCCAGAGTGGAGCAGTAATGACCTTACTCCTCAGCCTTTAGACCTCTCCTTCATTTCACACAGTTTGAGTGAGAAAGGCATTTGGAAGGGTTTTCGGAGAAGCCAGAATTTCATAAATGTAGCGTTCTTGCAGTTTTTATAGCAAAGCCACATGGAATATTTCTTTATAAAGATTAATTCATCTCTTCTTGAAAAATAAGCAGCAGATGGTTTTTTACAGTTGTAACATCCCAGTTACTAGTAAAGAAGGTATAGAACTCTCCAGGTTCCTCCCTACCAGCAGCTAACCAGAAAGGGGTACCTCCCTCACCCTGACTGCATACCCTTCCTAGCAGAGGACCCCTTGACAGCACTTAATGTTCACCTACTATTCTGGATCTGGAAGTTTTGTTTCATCAAACTTCTGTGACTTCCCAATGTGATGCTTGGTCCATGGTAACTGCTCCCCAAACAAACAGTGTCAAAAAGCTAGCATTAGTAAACCACCACCATGTGCCTGACACCGTATGATTCTGCTCTGTGCCCTACTTCACAGTAGCTCTTCCCAACACTGTTCCCAGATGGTCATGGTAACGTCCTCGGTTCACAGGGCAGGGGACAGGGCTAGCCTGACAGTGCAGCAGGATACTGACCCAGCCTCCCTTACCAGACCTGGCTCACTTAACTCCCAAACTGCAAAGTGACCACACAGTTTCCCATCTAAGTCCAGAAGAACTGCTGCTGAAATGTCTACCACCGGATTTAAAATTTGGGACACTCTCTTTCCTTGAAACTTTTTAGATAAACTAGCATTTTCCTTAGGCTCATTATATTCCCACCTCAACTCTCAATTTATGAAATTATTCATAATATCTGCGCCACTCTTGAACCCAGAGGCACTGCTCCTTGCCCTGCCAGGAGCTAGCTGCCTTCTGTTCTTTAACTTTGGGGTCAAGAACTACTTTTTCATTATGCAGCTGTGCAAGTGAATCTTATCCTGCAAGAAATTCCAAGGGTACTTTAGCAAGTTTATAGGAAAATGGAATTGAGTGTTATTTTGTTGCAAAAAGTTTTTTAAATCCATGCATTTTTTTTAATACTTACTTTTTCATGAACTTTTTGAAGGCGCCTGTTGTATTAGTAGAAGAGTTGGCAACCTAGTACTCAGCAGAATCTTATCTCAAATGTCATCTTTATTGATCCACAGGCTGACTGCTCCAAATGGAGATACCTCACTGTTGAACCATTTAAACAATAGTGAATTAGTATGCACATAAAAATATAGTCAATCAGTTTTGGGGATCTATAGGAGAGAAAATGCATTAACTTTCAAAAAAAAAATGTCAGATGGCAGCGTCAGAAAATCGAAAATCAAGTCTAGTGTCTCGATTCATAGATTTAAAATCTGATAAACTGGGGCCGTGTCATTTGTTTTCAAGCTTGAAGACTTCGCTTGCGTGTATAAGTTTTCTGTTATCTCCAGTTACAATGCATTAAGTTTAGATAATTTAATATTCATACTAATTGACTTTCAAAAGGTGAACTTGGAAGAATTATGGATCCTTGCTGCCATAACTGGGGGGCAGGGGGAGGCACGCAGTGTTACTGCTCTGGCTAGCCCCTTTGGGATTGCCCGGGTTTCTGCTGTTTACCAGTTTCAAAGTAGGGCTGCAAGTTTGTATATAGATTATCCTTTGAAAGGTAACTTTATTTCCCTAGAAATAGTCTTATTATGTGAAGAAGACTGAAAATGTAGCTAGACCCCGGTCCAGCTGCTGTTAACCTGGTAACAGAAAGTGGTTTTATTTGTTAATGTGTCCTTTTAGAGTTTCTGTAGCCAGCCTTTAAATAGAGCAGTTTAGCGTTTTGAGGAAAAACAAACTCTGCACTATCCAAGAATATAATTGAAAATTACCCCATACCCATGCAGGATAATTAGCTTTCAAAACATTTCCCAATGCCTGACATCATAGTGGTAATTGCTTAATGATATTATAATTTCATTACGTAGAGATTACAATGGCAAAATGATGTAAGTAGGAGGCTTTGAAAATCAAGTTACAATGAAAGCAAAACCTTTTATGTAAGTTTAAGACACTTATTTCAATGTAAAAGTCTACATAATCTCACCCAATTTTTGTACAAATGGTATTGTTGGTAGTTTTAAAATTCATCCATTTAAAGCTTTGGTACTAAAACCCAGAAAACCTCAGTCCTTGTGGTTATAATGCATACTGTTCCAGTTCTATAAATGTATTGGAACAAATGCATTTGCACAGCAGTTATTGCTCCAATCTGTTTGCATTATATAGCAAAACCTCTACTAATGAATTGGAGCCACCCCAGTCCCTTTGCAGTTGGGGGGATAAAGACCCACAGCCCATTACAACGGTTGTTTTCATCTTGAAAGATGCCTGGCTGACTATAAAATGCACTGGGTTTTCTAATTTCATAGCACCAGCTTAAAATTTTATCTGCTTGGAAAATACATGCCCAGAATGCACTAAATTATGAGAGAATACTTTAGAAGGATCATGGAAAACAGAATTAAAAGGTAAGTTTAACTTGGTGTAAAAATATTTTGAAATCTATGTGCAGTTTTTGCACAATAAACATTTTCATAACTTTCTTAAAGACTCCCTTTTATGTGTCAATTTCAGAATTTCTACACCAAAATACACTTGATCTTTAATTCTATTCTCCATGAACCTGTTGAAGTCCCCGTGAATAGCACATAACTGCACAGTGCTTGGGGTCAGAGTCCTTTCCCAGCTTGTTGATAGAAGGAAGAGCGGAGCTGGAAACCCGAAAGCAGATCCGTCAGAGTTGGACTCCTGCTCCTTTACCTGACCTGTATGGCCGTATTAATGTACCTCACAGAAAAGGCACTTTGACTTTTTGAAAGATTCATGGTTTTAGGTATAAGAAGTAGGCTTATTTGAAGATGAACTCATCATAATCTGCATAAAACTGGTGGGGGCTTTTTTGCTTTATTCAAATCCACTGTTTCTTTGGTAGTTAGAAAAAAATCAGATAGGGTTTGGAGCTCTAAAGTGTAGGTGAGCACATCTCTCTGTGTATAACTCAGATATCCTGCATCTCCCAAGATTGTGAACTCATTATTGAGTACTCACTTATGTGCACGGGTACCAGTTATGGAGTCCTCCCAGGCTTTGTGATGGGAAGTATTATCAGTATTCTAGAAACTGAGGCTCAGAGCCATGAATTTTCCCAACTTCTCACAACTGCACTGTGGTTGTAATGAGATTTGGACACATGTCTGTCTGACTGTATTGTCTAAATGCCGTACTATCTGATCTATGAAGACTTCTGTGTGTGCAGTGTAGCCTTTAGTTCATGATTATTCTTAACCTTAATAGTAATTACTGTTTATTGGAACTGTTATATGTAGAATACTATGTGCATTACTGGTGTCCAGCTTAAACTTTCACAAATCCCTGTGAAATGGGCATTAGTATTCCCATTTGACAAACAAGGAAACCAAGTACAGTGAGGTGAAATGACCTGTGGGCAACAGTGAAAGCTTCCACCCATCACCAGGTGTGCTGTGGCCCAGGAGAACACCAAGTTTAACTCCTGGTTCATCTTCAGTACAATCTTTGTTTCTTGTGTGTGCGTCACATCACAACCAGGCTGTGCCTACCTCAGTCGCATAGCAGGCACAGAACAGATACTTACTGACAAACTGATTTCGATTCCGTTCAGTTCTCTCAAAATCCCTAAATGTCCACGGGATGATAGAGCAAGTATCTCAAAGTCAAGGATGAGCACACCGTGCTGCGGACATGCAGAAGTGATCAGAAAGGAGTCATCTTTGATACGGAAGTCACTTGGCCAACATTGACTATCTGTCCTACTTAGGGGAGGATAGAGGAGGCAGAGGCTCAGAGACCTGCCATAAGAGAAGAAAATCAAGGAAAGGCAACCTTCCTCCCCCAGTTCCTGTTTTTAATTAGAAATTGTGTAAGATGTTTGGGTCAGCTACCAGTGTCAGTGTATCAGACTTGGCAGTGAAGTCCTGTGGCCAAGGTCACAGAAGCTCCTCAGAGGATCACTGGTCCTGGGGCATCCTAGTTAGGTCTCATCTACAAAGTCTTGCCCCAACAGTTGCCCTGGCCCCTCCTTTATTTTCCCTAGAGTATGTGTTCCTTTTGCTGAGCAGCTGAAATGCCCAGAAAATTCCACCCCATTCTGAACCTGAGTATTCCTTCTTGTGACTCCCTACGAGAACCCCACAGAATTTTTCTCAAACGCTCTCAGCTGCCATCCCCTCACATCCCTGTGGCTAGAACCGCCTACACCTTCATCAGTCTGATTTCCCAGTTGGTGTACCCAGTTCCTTCAGGCATATTTTGCTTCACTTTCTCACTAGTCATCTCTGCCCTCTCACATGGGCTCACTTACACTTGCCAAGTGTTTTTGGAAAATGAGAAATCAAACTTGTTTTGTTTCCAAACCTGATATTTTCAGATGTTCAGCACCTTTTTCACTTGTTCCCATGTTTTAGTTCTTTCAATGCAAAAGCTTCCAATTAAATGTGTTATACCACTCTCCTAACAAAAACATCAGGCACAGTGTTAAGAGACAAACTCAAGCACATTAAAATTTCAGAGCTTCTTTGAGCAGATGACAATTCATTAATCCATCAGCAACAGACTGCAAGGCCTTGGGCTCAGAGAAAAGGAAATGAGGTGGGAACTTATAGGAATATCTGACCGGTTCAAGTGGAGAGTCTCTATTGGAGGTTAGTTTGGTAGTTCCTGACAGGTTCAGCTCAAGTTTCACTTTGTTTCCATTGTGTTCAGCTTCAGCTTGCCATCTCAGTCCAATGCCCCCCCCCATTAATTTTGTCATCAAGACAGTAGAAAACAAGACTGAGAGACCACAAATCTGGCTTTGTCCCCAGCTCTGCCTCTAACTCATTAGGCAATGCAGACTAATACTTTGGTCCTGCAGACTCTAGTTCCTCATCTGCAAAATGGGCAGGATGACACCTCCACAGTTCACAGGACCGTGAACGAGCACTGCATGGAACACATGACCAACTGAGGTGTTAGTCATCGAGGCAGAGTAATCCCCCACTCTGAGAGACCCCTTGGGGAGCCCTGCACTCGGTTCCCAGGTCAGCTGCTTGCACATTTCACCAATTTCCCTGAGATTTTCTGGAGAGCATGGCCCACTGCTCATCATCACCAGGGCCCCAACACCATGCTGAGTACCTGGCCCCAGGCGGGAGCATGGTACTGTATATACTACAGAGTACAGAGAAGGTGGCAGAGTAATGGCCACAACATGCTTTGGAAACCCGCCGCAGCACACAGCCACCACTGCCTCAGACTGTATCAGCATCGTGGCTGTGCCTGATTTTACGTAGATGAGGCAGACTCCCACCAACCATCATCTTCCCTTCCCTTGGCATTGACACATAAGATCCTGAGCTTTTATTTACACCTTCAAAACGCAGCCTATGCTGAGCCTCTGTCCCATGCCAAGCTCCATTCCATGTTCACCATCCAGCCATTTCTCAAGCGGACTCCAATGAGCTCCCAACCCAGAATCTCCTTTTCTTTGGCACTGAATCACAGCCTGTGCTAAGAAGCAAGAGTAACATCCCCATGATTCCTCCCTGCTCCCCACCATGCCTCCCTGCCCACCACCACGCCTCCCTGCCCCCCACCACACCTCTCTGCTCCCCACACGCCTCCCTGCTCCCCACCATGCCTCCCTGCTCCCCACCACGCCTCCCTGCTCCCCACCAGGCCTCCCTGCTCCCCACTACACCTCCCTGCTCCCCATGTCTGCTCTGCAGGTCAGGCAGGTCTTAACCTTTTGACCTCCTAACTCCTGACTTCCAGAAACACCCTAAAAGACTCATGCTCCAGATTCCACATGCTTACTTGGCACACCAATGAGAGGGTGCTCAGAAAGCATTGCTTCCAACAGTTCGTTTCCCGTTTCATGCCAACTGTCAGAGACCAAGCCAGCTGATGTAGTGCAAGTTCGCCACCTCCACGTCGCCCAAATGGCTGCAACCACACAACATCTGGCCATGCTCAACATCCCAGCAGGATTCCCAGACCTTCCTGCCTCCAACAAACCACACATTGCCAGTCAGGTTGCTTCCCACGTGTGCCTGTGCCCTGCTTCATGTGTCTTACAGTTGTGTTATTTTAATTCCCATTTGTTTGGCAGCTTCTTACAATGTAGGAATGGGGACTGAGTTCTGGGTGGTGGTTGTTGAGTTTGCATTTTTGGCCTGTGACTTACTACTGGGCCACGAAGAAGATTCAGATCAGTGAGAATTGCATGTTGAATCCTACCCAAGTTTCCTGAACTCTATATAATATATAGAGTATTGCAGTTTAATCCATTCACTCTTCTTTCTCTCTCTCTTTTTTTTCTCTCTCTCTCACTGCACCCTCTTTCTCCCTTCCCCCCAAGTCTGCATGCTCAGTATGTCTGGCCCTTGGTCTCACAGCTGACCCCTGGCAGCCCTGGTGTTTCTTCTCTCTCCTACTCCACATGTGTACCATTTCATCACTTCCCCTGCGTGCCTCTCTTCCGGCCTAACCATTCTAGCCACATCAAGAAAACCCTTCAAGGCAGCACTGGCAGGTTAAGCTGCTGCTTGCAGGGTCAGTCTGTCATACTGGACTGCAGGTTCTGGTTGCAGCTTCTCCACATCCACTCTAGCTTCTTCCTACTAATGCATGCTGGGGGAAAGGGTGAGGTCAGGTGAAGGCCCAAGTGCTTGGATCTCTACCGCCACCCATGTGGGAGACCCTGATGAAATTCCTGCCTTCTGGCTTCAGTCTGACCCAGCCTGTCCGCTGTAGGAATTTGGATGTGAACTAGTAAAAGGAAGATTTCTCTCTTGCTCTTGCTTTCTCTCACTCAACGTGCGTGTATATGTGTTTGCTCTTACTATTTATGACAGTAAATTAAAAAAATTTTTCCCTCTCAAGAGAGCTGACTTTTCCCTGAAATTCACTGCACATCTAGAGTTTGTTTAGGAACCCCTGGCCAGCCAGGCAGCTAACATGTCTTTGACTCCCCACCCCTGCAGGTGAGGAAGACCTGAGTGTGGATGAGGACGAAGAAGTGCTGACACTGCTCTATGACCCGTGTCTGAACTGTTACTTTGATCCCCAGACTGGGAAATACTACGAGCTGGTGTAACGCGACATTCCAAGGCACAAAATGGGCACTGTAGTCAGAGCAGTATTGGCCATGCAGTGTCGAGAGGCTCCATGATGGGGGTGCTGGGCAGGCCCACACAATCAGAAGGAACCAAGAGAAGTGTATTCACTCTGTAAATAATGTCCAGTGTTACCAATACTACCTTTTCATAGATTTTGTGATTTTGAAATTTGAGGAATTAATACAGGCACAAGATTTTAGAACTTTGAATTGGTTCTTTCTTGTTCATTCTCACATCTGATTGTTTATTTCATGCAGGTTTATGTGAATGAATTAGGAGTTAACTCAGATTTTTTTTTTTTGCAGTTTTAAATAGTAAATGATGGTTTGATATACAGAAAATGTATTCTTATTTAAACGATTGAGCACCTTTTGTTTTATGCCCATATTTTTCGTAAAAATAAAGCATGATTGTCAGAAAAATATTGTATTGCTTGAATTATTTATTTGAAAGACAGAAATCCCACCCATTGGGATCCACTGGGTTCACATCCCAGATGTGCGCAATAGCTGGCGCTGGGCCAGACTAAAGCAGGGAGACGATTACTTCAGCCAGGTATCCCTCAGGTGACTGGGACCCAACTACTCGCGCCCTCATCGCTGCCTCCAGGGCACATGCACCTTAGCCAAAAGCCAGAGCCAGGAGTGGCCCTGTGACTTCAAAACAAGGGACTCTGCATGACATGTGGCATAGGAATGGCTGTATCAGATGCCTGCCCCAAAAGAATACTTTCTAAACTATGCTTTCAAATTCCCCTCACTTGCTTTACCAGAATATTCGTAGATAATATTCATTTTCCTTAGACCCTGAAAAAAGGAGATATAAATTGGTCAGGCTTTATGATCACGTTGATTAGCACCAGCCCCACCATTTCCATTTCATTATAGTTCATCCGGAATTTGCCAAAGATCACAACAGTGTTAATCACTTAAGCTGCTTAGGATTGTACTCTGCTCTTGGAAAGATCTTGTATTAATTATCAATGCATTCTAATAACTTGGTCCAAATCTAGCTTCCTGAGTCCAGCTATGGTGAGAAGTCACCCATTCGAAAACCCATTGTTTCACCCACTTCTGCAGCTTTGGCATGGAGAAAGCTGGCAAGTGTTCTTGGTCTTTATGGTTTTGCCAGTGCAGCTCTGCTTGCGGCATCATAAACTAAATAGCATGTGTTTGCTTCATTTGGATAGACTGTCTTGAATCGTATGCCAAGTATATTAATATTGAGCTCAGGAAAGTACTTATTATATTAGCTAGCATATTTTATTACTTAATAAAGATTTTTTAATAAGAGTACCATTGGAAATGAAAAATTATTGGTGTACAGTAGGATTTAATGGCATTTCATTTAATTTCATTTAGTGTTGCTTGATAAAGGAAATTAGAAGTATTTTTTCCAAGAGTCAATTTGGGCTATTATTCAGAGGATCATGCATTATTTAGAACCATGCTTGTATCTGATCAGCTTTTAATCGTCTTGTTCACAAAGTATATCTACCTTATGAATATCTCCCAAAGATCTCCATATGTATACAATTAATATGAATAAGTGCGCTTCACTATGCATGCAGAATGATGAAAAAAATGGGATTATCTTGATTAAGGCCTTCAAGACTGGAATAGAGCTGAGAAAGCCTTATTCCTGCTTTCAGCAGCCTCAGGACCAAACATCCACATAAATGAGGAGTCAACTGAAACTTTGTGTGAAGACTTGCAGTTGCAAATATCAAAGCCACATGAGTTTCCCAAAAGGGCATTCAAAAAGTTCATGGAGAACAGCCTTCAACTTTTCCCTAGAATTTTGTTCTTTTGAAGATTGTTAGCAATAGGAAAGGCAGAGTGACACCATGAGGAAGTGACAGATAACCCATCCCCTGGTTCACTTCCCATACAACCACAAAAGCCAGGGCAGGGCCAGGCAGTAGCTGGGAAACTGGTGCTGCATCTGAGTCTCCCTGCTGGGTGGCAGAGGCCTCTCATACTCAGACCACCTAATGTCACTTTCCTGGGCACATGGGCAGGGAGTTGGATTAAAAGCGGAGCAACTAGAATTCAAACCAGTGCGCTGATAAAAGATGCCAGTGTCACACGCAGTACTTAACCCACAGCACAACCATGCCAGCCCCTCTGTGGACTTTTTAAACCCTTCATTTATTAAGAAAAAAAAAAGGTAAGACTTACAAGACTGTCTCATGAGCCTCACAGGAATACTACAGGGGCCTCAAGGTGGAATGAAGTAGGCACCTAGCACCATCAGGAGAAGGGGTGGGGGGTGGGGGAGGAGCAAGGTGTTGAAGGATTCCTGACTTGTAAGCAACAGATAACATGAATCCCATAATTCACAGACTTGCTAAATGATCAGGCTCCATCTAGAAGGCCCAGGGATCCAGGCAGCTTTAGGGGGTAGTCCCTGGAGGAGTGGGGTGTGCTGTTAGCAAAACAGAGAGGAGTGCTGGGCAAAGAAAGCAGGTGCCTATCTGGGCAGTCTAGAAGCATTTTCGCTGCTGTTATTCCAATTTCTTTTGTCATCTCTTCTTGACCGTCTCTTTCTGTGTCTCACTGCATACCACTTGCAGCTACCCACAGTCCACCTAACAGAACCCAGCCGCTCCACAGCCCACACATCCATGCCTCACCCAAGCAGTAACTCTCAGAAAACCCCGAGTGAGGATTCTGGTTGGCCACCAAAACTCTTCTGTGCATGAAGGTAAGGAGTTGCTTTTGTGCTGAGCCAGTAACTTGAAGCTGTCTGCCACAGGTCTTGCTATCTACTTATCACACTTTATTTGCACTTTTTGAAAGAACCTCGTTTCAGTTGAGATTTCTTTGTAGGCATTGAAAAATAGAAATAGATGTGCTTCACGCTGCCAATTTTAAACCGAAATAGGGTGACCAGGCTTTTTTTTTTTCAATTTCAGTGATCATGAACTTGAGCACTGGCTGTCAAGTTTTGTTCCTTAGCAGAGACTCCTGCAGAGTCTTTGGGAATGTCCACAGCTAGTCCCACACCCAGAGTCTGACTTGATGGGGCTTGATGTAGCCCAAGCTTGGGAATTTTTAAGGGGGTGCAGAAGCTCTGCCCAGTGACTTGTCTACCTATGGGAAAGACACTGTGCTACTAGTTTACATTCTCAAGACCTTAATTTCCATTGTTTTAAATCAATGCATATCAACCATTGACTTCTGTAAATGAATACTAAAATATATAGACAGATTCAATATGGGAATGCATCTTAACATAATTTGGAAACAATCTTGGGATATATTCAGTTTTTGTTTCATATCATCTGGATGCTTCTTAACTGATTTTAATTAATCTAGCTCTGAATTGCTATTTAATTGCAGCAACAGGTTAATAAGAATTACAGAAAAACAAATACCAGTGATATGATTTAGTACCCTAGCAAGCATTTCCTCTCTCTCCAATTAATTTTATTTTCTACTAAACTCAAATACTGACATGTAACATAGGTAGGTACATTTGCAGAATACCTTTTTCTGTTCTGTGCAAGAACATGTGCGCTTATATACTGTTTGGTATCAGTATATAAGTGTATAACTTATGTAACTCATCAGTACATAAGTATATATACTGTTTGCTATTAGGAAGAAGTGTTTGGGCTTATTATATTGTTTCATTGTTTCTCCTTTCCTCTTTCATTTTGCCTAGATATTTCACAGACCCTGGCCAGGCTGTAACAAAACTATTCCTCAGATTCACTTTGCATCCAGAGCAGCAGGTGCTGCAGCCTGAGCACTCGCTCTGCCCTAGGATTTTGTCCCCTACAACACAGAGATGTTGAGCTTCATCTCTGAATTTATAAATAGATAATGCAGTTAACTGATAACAAAGGAGAACTCTAAATCAAAGTTCATTCATCATGCATATGTCAGCTTTACATCTTAATGAATATCTTGGTTCTGGTTTGCATGGTTTCAATATCATTTATCATCCCATTAAGTCAAAATAATTTGACTTATAAGAATTAAATGACCAATAAACATAGGCCACAGATAACACTAATTTTTACTGCTGACATATACTTGTGTAGTTAATCACCTGTAATTCCATGAAGCATTGCAGAAGTGAAGTGTGGGAAATGGTATTGATTGGTTTTCATCAGTCCAACTTATCATTGTCAATGTTTATGCTGAACCCGGCAAGATTTAAACATATAAATTTGCTCCTAATAGTAATAAGTATTGTCGATACTTTAACCTGTGAAACAGGAGAAATTATCTCTGATTTGCTGTTAGGGGTTGTTTTAAAGCATGAGAGGAGGGGTGTTCTTGGAGCCTTAGTAACCGATATAAGCAAAACCATCCAGGATTATTTGATTTACAAGATTCAGCATAAGAACTTACTCTTTATTTCTAATGATATGCCATACTAAAATATAATTCCTATTAACAGTGGAGTTCCAGTAATATTTACGTAAATCATTTGGGATTAGCATCATCAAGTTTTGCCTTAGGACTTTCCAAACCACAGATTATCTAAACTAGATAAGATCCATCCAAATGTTCTCATTTGTTTTTCGTATTACCTTCAAAAGCAGATTCAAACATTTTAAATCTTCAAAACTGACAAACCTCTGAACCATCTCATTTGAAGAAAGAGCTTCCTTTTAATCCTAAAACCCTTTGAAACTGGCCAAAGGCTTTGATAGCATTTTACTGTGGGCCATTTTTATTAAGCAATCTTCCCAACCCCTCAACAAACACGCAATACTTATCTTTTCTTTGACTTTTCAGTCTCTAGAAAGTTCTAAAATCATCTGAGAGTGTAGGTCTGGACAATCAACCTTATCTTTTCAATTCACCATCGAGTGCACACACTGTGGCTGCCAGGGCTGCTCTGGCTGAGGCCCTTGGACTCCCACCCATCCCTGCTCTGGACTCTGGACTCTGACTCTCTGCCTTTCACACCACACACTTTGCTAGAGGCAATTCTTCCAGAGCAGCGGCCCGTGCCCAGAGTGGAATGTAGCTTCTGCAGATGATGAAGTTTGCATAAAGCTGTGATTTCAAAAAATAAAAATTTTTCATCTCTTTCTCTCCTCCTTTAAGTATGTGACTTCCCAATAAAAATAAACAAGTCTTTAAAAAAATATTTCCCAGTGAACTAAACTTGAGTGTCTCATGGAAAATAAAGTGCTACACACACACACACACACACAATCAGATTCAGTCTCAAGCTTGATTAGGTGTCCTCTCACAGCCAATGTGACATTTTCATCCTTCTCAGGCAAACGCCACAAAGAAAAAACACCCATCTTTTTCGCTGGAGTCACAAAACCATCCCATTGATTTAGGGCTATGCTCAGTCACGTCCCCTGTCCACCCTGTGAGTGGAGGAGAGCTGGGCCATCAATCTGTGGTGTGCAGGTGCAGGAAGAAGTGATGCTGGGCAAAACCAAAGCAACCTGTAACACAGATGTACCACCTCCACATCCCTGTCCCAAGAACCAGACATCGCCTAGTTGGAGGGAGAACCCCAGGGTGCCGTGGGCTACCTGGTTACCCAGGACTGCCAAAGGGCTGGGTGCTGTCGGAGGAGGACTGAGAGAACCTGCAGAGCATCAGCGGCTAATTGCCCAGATGCAGCGGGCGGGGGTTGGGGGAGACACAGAAGGGCTGCCACATAGCTTCCTCCCAAGACCCCAACAAACAGCCCTTTCCAGAAGCACCTGCAATGAATTTGTGTTTAAAAAAAAAAAAAAGCACTCATTGACTTCTAACAGAAAAGACAGGTTCCTTGAGAGTGCAGTTTTAATTAGCTTAGTTTTTTGGCCGGTTGCTGCCATTAACATGAGACTTCAGAGACCAAAGCCTTTGGGGGCACCCAAAGTAATATCCAGATGAGAGCATGCTGCTTACAGCCCCCACTAGGAAATGCACAAACTGGGGTGGCTCCAGAGACAGAGCAGACCTACCCAAAGGCCCCAAGCTCATGACCAAGGCTGCCTGTCAGTGCAGCTCACTCCTAGCCCAGCCCCTACCATCATGTGCTTGGCTACAGCAAACAGGACCTCACGGTAAAACACTGTGATCAATGCCCCTTTCACTCTCAACGAAGGGGCAAGACTGCACCTTACTTTCCAAGCCAGAAAAGTTTCCAAGAAATAAAGGAAATGGTGTCACCCAAAGAAAACAAATACCAGTTTCTGTGTTCTCTTGTATTGCAACTGCTGCTAGACCAGGGAAATTGTTGAAAGTGGAATGCTATTTACATGACACGACTTAAGTTTTTCCATTATAAAAAAGAAGTATAATATTGGATGATTGTGCATTTTGCTTGCACGAACCAGGCAGGGGGAGGCCCTATCCCCTCTGAAATCACAAATGTCATTACAAAGTGTTGCATATTTATTAGCCCATCTGCTGCCATAGCATAAAGAGAGAAAAAAATTCCTACTATAAGCAATTTATTCACAGTTACAGCTTTACCACCTGATGTGCAAAATAACAACACTTGGTAAGCATTTATTACTGTGCTGAGTAATTTCAATTTTTGATTCAACTCATAACATTTTTTATTAAAAACCACAAAAGTGAACATTTGCTTAGCATCAGGGTTTGTCTTCGCGTCTTGGTGGAAAAGAATGCTCGTCAGCATTGAGGGTGAATAAAAGGCTTTGCCCAGTGGCATGTTCTCCAGGAAGCCGCTGAGGCTTTAGGAACGTAATTACGTGGCTGCCAAGCTGGCGGCCACACAGTACCAGGATTGACAAGGTAAAGATTAGACAGGTGAATTTGAATCATGTTTTCCACGTGTTGCCAGGGACAGACGGCTCTGCTGGGAGGCAGCTCCTGGGTTTTGCCAACACTGCACTCAGTGGTTGAGACTGTTTATCTCTCTTGGCAAACAATGCCAACAGTGAGAGGACATCAACATGACTGGAGGATCATCAGAAAAGAACTGACCCCCCCAAATAACAATGAAGTCCGGACTCTGGGCAGAGAGTCACAGTGTGATTGCACACCCGGGGCAAGGAGAAGCAGAGTGCTTTAGGAGGGTAGTTACCTCCTCCCTTCTCTTTGGTGTGCTGTAGAGTTGAAGAAAGGGTCTCTCGGGTCACCTATCTCTTTAGGAAGAATTTTGGACCTTTAAAAGAGCCTCTAAGATCCCGTGTGAGCACACACATCTCGGTGATTGCATTTGACTTGGCCGCAGCCCTTGGTCAAACTGTCTCTCGGGACTCCTCTGACCACCTCTGTTGCTTCCTTGTTGCTGCATGAAGAGCCATCCCAAACTAAAGTGGCCACAGCCCCAGCAGCTTGCTCACAGATTCGGGGGCTGGGGAGCATCACCCAGCTTCAGGATGTCTTGGCCTCAACCTGGGAATGTTCCTATGGATCACAGGACCAACCATCTACCTGGCAGCTGGACTCAACTGGGGCATCACTCCTCTCATACATCTCCTGCCTAAGCTGGATCCCTTGCAGCCTTAGTTGGGACTGTTGCCTTGGGCTCTCTGTATGGGTTGGGCTTCTTCCAACATGGCCGTTGAGTCCCCAGGGGAAGTAGATGTTCTATGGCAAACAAGGGGAAACTCAATGACATTTTCTAAACTGGAATCAGTTGCTAATGTTACACTTCTCTGCAGCCGCATCACATTGGTTATAACCCAGCCAGTCCAGCCCAGACTCAGAGAAGGCCATGGCAAGGTCACACGGCCAGAAGCATGAAGGATGGGAGCTGTTGTTGCCACCATCTTAGAAAACACCAGCAGCTGCAACATGACCAGCGCATCATGATCTTCACTTCCCATTCGCTCTGGTCCTCTGGATGGGAACTGCCAACGAAGCAATAGAAGTCTCAGGAAGAGAAATCTTGGGAAAAACTCTTCCTCTTGATCTACAAATTAAATACCATGTACATTCAAGCCCTGCACCCCCAGACTCAACTGGACCACAGGACTCCTCTCTCTCCAGCCACACTGATCACTTACCCCTGGGGTTCTCCTGCCCCAGGGCCTTGGCACTTATCTCCTCTTTCCCAACTCTGACTTGTTAAATGCCCTGAACTCCTTCCAACATCTGCTTAAACATCACTTCTCTGCAGTCAGTGTTCCTGTTCTCCTTGGTTAAAGCAGTTTCTCAGCACAGTTATAGCAGTAAGTGCCTTACCATGATTAAATAATTGTAATATGTATCTCCTCATCTGAATTGTAAACTCCATGTGGTTAAAATGCTGCCTTTGATGACCTCACCAACACATGCACCCACAATTACGGAACCACTGGTCCAGAGAAGGAGTTCAGTTACACTGTATGGCTATTGAACACCTCACATTCCCCAGGCAGTGACTGGTGCAATCCTGTTTCCACTGTCTTGGAACTCACATGTAGATCAGGACACAGATGATGCACAGGTAAACTCAGCAGATGCAGATACTGAAAGGATGACTCTGGGAGAGAAATGAAGGAACTCAGCCTGCCTGGATGATCTGAGGTGTTTTTGTTTGCTTGTTTGTTTTGAGAAAATGAGTCTTCTACCAAATACCTCTCGCAACTACCATATACCCCAAGTTCTCCGTCCCAGCCAAGCATGCAGCATGGTTGTCTCAATGTCTTCCTTCCTTTTAGAAGCACATAACTACTCGGTTATAATTTACATATCTCTGTTATAGGATAAAGTAAGTCAAGGAAAGAAAAAACATCAATGCATTTCTCAGTGAGAATAGGCTGTTTAATATTACCATGTGCACTAATTAAGATGCATGTAATGCAGAGAAGACTTTGATACTATTCAACTGAATGAATCTCTGCTTAAAAGGAAAGATACTTGTATAAAGAAATTATAGTGGGAGCTGCAGTGCCTGGCAGAATGCCTCTGAGTAGATGCTGCTTTGAAATTACAGTAATGCCTAAGTGGACAGCGCTTGCTTTTCAACAGCTTGCTTGAAGACATATTTCTTCTGCCTTTCCACCAAGTAGAGCTAATAGTCAGAGCTGTGAAAAAGGTTCTGGGATTATCCTTTGACCACTGGAGCCCAGAGAGCACTTAGTGCCCCAAGAAGTCTTCAAAATCGCCATCTTGTGTCAAGAACTTATCTCAAAGCCATCACTTTCTCACATGAACTCCATTAATCTTCATGTCAACCTCTAAAGTATTTTTACAGCGATTTGATAAATGAGGGAACTGAGGCTCAAGGGTCTTCAATGCTTTATTCAAAGTCTTCTTCTGTTCATTCAACAAACCTGAGGGTACTTTGAGAAGTGTAGGGGGATATGGAACTCAAAGACACGATTATTTTTAGTGCTACAAAGGCAGATGTGGGAGACTGAAACTCCTGCCAGTTCTGTCTGGCTGCAGATTCCATGTTGGTGACTTCTGTGCAGCTCAGCCTCACACGGGGAAAAATTAACCCACAGAAGCAGAGCTGGTTCTTGGAGAAAAACGAGCTGGAGATCTCCCTCCTCCTGGGAAACCATAGCTACCAAATAAGGCAGGCAGTAAGGATGTGGCAGGGGCTCAGTGGAATCAGGTTCTCCAAGCCCAGCCCCAGCCCGTGAAGCCACTTCGCTAAGGGACACTGAAGAATGCCACCTGAACACTCAGCAGAGCACAAGATCTCCCATGCTGCAAAAGGAGCAGTCTGCTAACATGAGTCAGGACGTGTGTCATGCATTCACTCACTGTTATGAAGCACCTTCTGCTTGCCAGATAGGCAGTGCAGCTGGTGCCCAAGATGCCCTCTGCCACTGCCTACATCCAGCTGACTGCACAGCAAGACATCAATGAACTACAACTCTGGAAGCACAATTTTGTCTCCCCAACTCATTAAGGGAGAACATGGCAAACAAGCTTGCAGCAAGGGAAGAGTTCAAAAAGCAGATGCTTGAGAAAGATGCTAATTTTTTCTCTTTTTAAGATTTATTTTACTTATTTGAAAGGAAGAGCTACAGAGAAGCAGAGATGGAGCAAGAATGGGTGATCTTTTCATCCACGGCTCCCTCCCCAGATAGTTGCAATGGCCAGGGCTGGGCCAGGTTAGAAGGGATGAGCTTTTTAGGGGTCTCCCATAGTGATACAAGAACCCAAGTTCTGCCTTTCCCCTGCATTAGTAGGGAGTTGGATCCAAAGTGGAACAGCTAGGACTGAAATAAACACTCATATGGGGTGCCAGCACCCACAAGCATCAGCTTTAATTGATTCACAGCAATGCTGGCCCTTCAGTACCCTCGCCTTGCTGAGAATGTTCAGGCCTGAACTTCATCTTCTAGAAGCCCTCTCTTTCCAGAGGAGTGGATCCCCTGGCTCACCTAAGCAGGTGGAAGACTTGGCTGCTTCCCCAACTCCAGAAGTCCTCTGTCGGAATACAGATATACCCTGGGAAGACATTACATTAGAAGGAGGTCTACATGACCCCTTTCATAGTTCTCCCTTCAGCCAGGCCCCCATACCATTCACAGCACAACATCCAGTGGATAGGATGGGCAATGGCTTTCTCCTTGTGAAGTAATGGATCTAGATCTGAAAGGTTTGAAAATTCATGGAATCTGTGCTCCACCCTGTGCTATGATTCCCCAGGCAGGCCTCCCTGGCTGAAGCTACACTGGCAGTTTCTGGGCTGGTTGTTTCCTGGGGGCTGATATTACATATTCCATCTGGGCTCATTTGCATTCTGATGCTTATACAGCTTAATGCGCCCAGTCTTGAACTGCCCTTCAACACAGGTGCCTGCTTGCCAGAGCCGTTAGTCTGGACTGCAGCCTCTCGGCTCCTTGTGCCATGACTCCCACAGGCCTACCAGGAAGTCAGAGGAAATAATGTGTCACATCCATGGGATATGCAGAGTCCTCCCTAACATGCAAACACATCTCAGTGGCCACAAAGCATCCACCCCAAGGAGAAGAATTGATTGTCACTTCATCATCAGTAAGGATGGAAACATTGGGCTTTCTTTTCCTACTGTATTTGGCCACAAAACGGGCCCAGAGCTTGAGAAGACAAAGCTAGAACATCTCAGAATTTCCATCCCAAAGGCCCCACAATAACCTGATTGAATGACAGGAGACCCTGTGGAGTCTTCACTCTCAGCCTGGGGTCCTGAAATGTGCCTACTGTTTTCATGTTTCTTAAGAGTCTTGGTCTACCATATAATCCTTCCAGCAGTCTTGCGGCGCTGCTTCCTGGACTTTTGATTAGTATATGCACCGGAGTTATTAGAAGAGGAATGTACTCACTTTGTATTAGTGAGAAACCAAGTACCCCAAAACTTAGTCACTTAAAAGAATAAACAGTATGTGGTTGGGCACCAAGGCACAGCTTAGGAAAAGGCTTCTTCCTCAAGATCTCAGCTGGAACTGTGCTCTCAACTCAAGGTGTAACTTAGGGAAGATCTGTTTCCAGGCCTACGCATGACTGTTGGCAGGCCTTGGTCCCTCTGAGTCATAGGCAGAGGACCTCAATTCCTCATTGACTACTGGTCAGAGTCCTTTCTCAGTTCATAGCCACAAGGCCGCCCCTTGGGGAGCTCCCAATACTGGCATACTATACAGGATGCAAGTGAGAGAGGCAGAAGACTATGTAAAACGAAAGCTGGGGTCTTGATGGTGGAGTCTTAAAAAGGACTTTTGCTTTTTTTTTTACAGTCTGTGCAATAGAGGGAAGCCATTGGGTCCAGCCAAAACCCAGGGGAGGAGATTATAGGTATGTACTTCATTTCTGGTTTCCCATGTTCCTATCTACAAATCGCAAGTACACTCACTGCCTGTGACACCAGCATCCCACAGGAACATTGGTACGCGTCTCAGCTGTTCCACTTCCAACCCAACCCTCTGCCATTGTTTTTGGGAAAACAGACCAACTGCTTGGGTCACTGCCACCCTGTGGGAAATCTGGATGGAGTTCCAGGTTTCATTCTGGTCTAGCCTTGGCCACTGTGGCCATTTGGGTAGTGCATCACTGGATTCAAGGAGATCCACCCCCACTCCTCTCTCTTTATAACTTTACCTTTCAAATAAATCTTGAAAAATCTTTTTTAAAGATATACTCAATAAGAACAGAGAAAACATACAAGCATTATCAGCTCATTTGTATGGAGTTTGCACATCTGCAATGCAGAAGATTAAAAACACAAAATATGGCAGAAAGTTTTTAAAAAATTCAACATTTATTGGGAAACAATTTCCACAGTTGTATAATAATCCATTAACCCCAGAATAAACCCAAAGTTAATGCCTATTATCATTATGCTGCCACATCTCACTTTTTTCTGAAGCAAATAAAACCACTGTTTAGTACACCGGTGCCTCTTCAGAAACACTTTAATGCTCATTTTTGGTAAAATAAAAATCCATTACTCCCGGAAGGACATGCCAGTGTTAACTACCAGATGATACTTTAGTCCAGGGCCTGAGTGGTGTTACACACCTACAGGTTTTTCTTTTTTTATCAATTTATTTTATTGGAAAGGCAGCTGTACAGAGAGAAGGAGAGACACAGACAGAGAAAGATCCATCCACTGATTCACTCCCCCAAGGAGCCACAATGGCCAGAACTGAGCCAATCTGAAGCCAGGAGCCTCCTCTGGGTCTCCGACAGAAGTTCAGGGTTCCGAGGATCTGACCCATCCTGAGCTGCTTTCCCAGGCAACAAGCTTGGATGGAAAGTGGAGTAGTCAGGATACCAAACGGTGTCCACGTGGGATCCTGGTGGTTGCAAGACAAGGGTTTAGACACTATGCTATCGCAATGGATTCCCCATCCCTATTTTATTTGTTTTGAGGCAGAGAGAAAAAAAAAACATTAAAAAGCAGAAGAATTTTATGGTTCACTTTCCAAATATCTGCAACTAAGGGTTGACTAAGCTGAAACCAGGAGCCATGAACTCAATCCACATGTCCCATGGGTAGAAGGAACACATGACCTTGAGCTCTCACTGCTCCCTCCCAGGATCTGCATTAGAGCAGTAGACGGGACTCAAATCCAGGCACTCCCACATGGGCTAAGGCGTCTTAGCTGCTAGGCCAACCACAGTCTCCCCTGGACTTCTGTTAACAGGACAAAAGCCCACAAACTTAATTAATTACTGCCTGAACATCTTGTGCAAAAGACTGTCAACATTAGGAAAGAACCTTGACAAGTCATACCCCCTCTATTTATTTATTTATTTATTTGTATTGCAAAGTCAGATATATAGAGAGAGGAGGAGAGACAGAGAGAAATAACTTCTGTCCGATGATTCACTCCCCAAGTGACCACAAAGGCCAATGCTGCACCGACCTGAAGCCAGGAGCCAGAGGTCTCCTCCAGGTCTCCCATGTGGTTGCAGGATCCCAAGGCTTTGAGCCATCCTCAACTGCTTTCCCAGGCCACAAGCAGCGATCTGGATGGGAAGCGGGGCTGCCAGAGTTGAACCAGCGTCCATACGGGATCCCTGAGGCGAGGACTTTAGCCACTAGACTACCGCGCCAGGCTCCATATGTTTTATACGGCATCTCCTAGCATACATTTTAAGTCTTACAGATTTTATGTTGGGGCACAAGAGACCAGACATGGTGAGCACTGAGGTGCTAGAGAACAGATACAGTAACATGAAATGCTCTCTCTTCAGTGTCACCACAATTCTCTACTTACAAAGTGACACTGGAAAGACAGAGGACAAATATGCACATCTTCTGGAAGCTAAGATGGAAAGATAGGCCTGTTCTACTTATAGTTACTGTAGCTGCCTTTATTGGGGGTTCTCAGCCTTGACACTATTGTCACTTAAGGCCATTTAATCCTCCATGAGGGGTGGCAGTGGTGCTGTGCTGTGCATTATAGAATATATAGCCGCATTGCTGCCTGGTTCTGCTGATACCAGTAATGCCATCACTTCCCGGGAGGGAGTGTCAAAAATATCTCCAGATGTTGCCAAATGTCTCCGAGGGGCAAAGTCACACTCATTCAGAATCACTGAGCTAAGGCCAAGATTGGGCCCTTGGGGGTTATCACTGGGAACAAAATGCAGCTTAGAAAGGACACAATGTCTCTAGTGCCCCATGAAGCAGCTCACTGTGTGCTCAATGTCTGCCCAGGGTGGAATCTGCTTAGGGCAGAATATCTGACCTGCAGCTGAAAAAGCAAAATGACATTCCCCACCTGTCATGCATTCAAACTCACTGTTATTGGATTCCCGGACTTCCTTCACCCCCTACTCACAAAGGAAGGATTCCTATTTGGGCCAGGGTTCTCCAGAGAAAAAACAAGCAGTGGGGTATGTCTGTCTGTATGGGAAGAGAATAATTTAAGAAATTGGCTCACAATATTGTGGAAACTTGGCGAATCCAAACAGAGCAACCTGGCCGCTGGAGACTCAGGGAGGAGTTACAGTTCAAGTTCAAAGGTTGTTGCTGGCAGAGTTCCTTCCAGGTCAATGGAGACCGATCTTTGACTTACTAAAGACTACATGTGGCACATCCACATGATGGAGGACAATTGCTTTATTCAAAAGTCTAAGTATTTGGGGCTAGTGTTGTGTAGTGGGTTAATCCATGTGACACTAGCATCTTATAGGGACACCAGTTCACATTCTAGATGCTCCACTTCCAATCTGGTTTGTTGCTAAGGTGCCTGGGAGAGCAGTGGAAGATGGTCCCCAAGTGCCTTAGCACCTCATCCATGTGGAAGACCTGGAAGAAGCTTCAGCCTCTTGGCTTTGGCCTGGCCGTGTCCTGGTTGTTGTGGCCATTTGGGGAGTAAACCAGCAGATAAAAGATCAACCTCTCTCCTCTTTCTCTGTGGCAGTGCCAGTTTCTTGGCTTCAGATCAGCGCAGCACTGGCCATTGCGACCCCTTAGGGAAGGAATAAACAGACAGAAAATCTTCCTCTCTGTATATCTAACTTTCCAATAAGAGATAAATAAATCTTTTAAAAGACAGTATTAATTCATTCTCTCATCCTTTTAATCAAACAAAAGTAATTCATTATATTCCTGCTACTGACAAGCTGAGATTCTAATTTAAGGACATTGTAGGCATTTTGAACCACCTGTACCCCAGTGCTCCTCTGAAACATCTTACCAGATCCTGGGCAAGGTACAAGTCAACCAGACTGAGGTTCCAGCACCGGGGGTACCTGAGCCAGATTGGACTCAGTGCTTGGGGTCCTGGCCACAGTGACTGCTTCCAAGTTGTAAGTGTGTTCTTGGTGTTCTGGCCACCTGGCGGGGAGCTCTAGGGTCTTGGGAGTGTGTAATTGCTGCCTAAGGACATCGATGGATAATGCCACTGTGCATGTAAGTGAGGACTGAATCCTGTGTGACTCCCAGTGACAGGGTAAGCGAGGGGACTGAGACCTAGTGGTTTGGAGGTGAGAGTCCGTAAGATCTATATGGGTCAGCCTGATTCTCCAGTCCACATGGGAATCCTGAGATGGGTTGTTAGCACACACCAGCCCACATGAAAGCTCTGGCCGGGGGGCCTCTCTTGCAAGACTAGATCCCAGTACCTGACTGAGTGTTGGAGCAGGGGATGGGTCACATTAGGCAGACCAATGACACTAACCAGCGCACATGAGAACCAGGTCCAGGGGTAGATTCTGTGGGGGACAATTGCGCCCAACCCTGTGGAAATACAAGTCCCACACACTCCTCAGTGGGAACCACAACCCAGCCAGGGCATCTGCTTAGTTCCCTAACCAGGTCTGGCTCCATGTATAGATCTTGCACATGCCAGTGGTTTCTTTGACTCAGCTTGGCATAGTCCCTCACCTGTCATGACTTTGCCTTTGGATACTGTAGCCTGGCCTGCCCCAGCCTGCCCCTAGGCCCACCACTCGCAGGCAGGTGCTGGAACTTGGCTCTGCTCAGTCTGCTCCCATCCCTGGTTCATGCAAACCTGTAGCTGTGACAGCCTAGCACAACTTGACCTGTGCTCCAGCCTGGTTTCTGATCTTGCCAGTGAGCTAAGGCTTGCTCGGCCCTGCCTGGTCCACCCCCTCCATAACCAAACTACACATTAGCCAACAGTTGGAGTTACCCTGCCCAACCTGCCCAACATTCAGGCCTGGACCACATCCCCATCAGCAGGCCCTAAGACTCCATAGAGGAGTTTCCCTGGTTCCCCACTCAGCCCACTCCCTGACCCAGATCTCACATGTGCCAGCAGGTGCTATGCCTTGCCCCGCATAGCCTGCCTTTGTATGAGCTGGAGGATGTTGTGGGCCAGCCCGCCCCACACCCTGTTTTATGATGCACATGCAGGTGCTACAGCTTGGACATGCTCAGCATATTCTCTGCCCTATTACCTGTGAGTATTGGCGGGTCCCATGTTCACACCTAGTTCATCCCATCACCACCCTAACTGTTGAGATGGGGCTGGAAACAGAACTGACCCAGCAAAAGCAACTAGCAGTGTGTGCGTAAACTGATTTGGGTAACAGACTGTGCTGGACCCTGTATTGGCAACCACACACAAGAATCTGGTCTGGGATCACCTCAGACAAAGTTTCTTAGGAGATTCACCCCAATCAAACTGCTGAACTCAGAACCCCAACCATGAAGAAAAGTGCAGGTTTTGGGGTCTGACCATGGAGTGCAAGTATCAAAGCTGAGCCTCCTCAGTGGTTCAGACAGAGCAGTGGGCAGCATATCCAGGTGCACATGGAGGATATGAAGTCCATCAGAACCTGCAGAGGACACCCAGTACCAGAACAGAGAACAGAAAAAACTGGTCAACTACCCCAGTCAGGTATTGGCAGTGAAAATCTGGGCAAGTGGAGATGCTAAGGTGGGTTATATCAGTCAGTAGATTCTGGAGAGATTTCATCGTTCTTAGAATGGCAAGATTGGCAACAGTTCAGAACAGTAGAACTATCAAAACCAGTTGAGCGGGACCCTAGGAGCATGCCTCACATCAGGGATCCTGAGATGGTTGGGTGTGGCTCTCCCTTTGTCTCTCCCCTTCCCCCAGATACAGGAAGGAAAGAAGAAAATGTGGAAACAATGGTCTTACTCACTTTCCTGTAGCCCTTGACCTTTTGAGCCCTAATCAACTATGTAAAGATCATAGAAAAAAAAAGAAGTCAATTAGGTTGGCCGTGCATGGAAAATGATAATAAAATGAAACTAGCCAAAGACTGAGAAGGAAGTGCTGAGGGAAGGACAATTAAAAGGTAACCAAAAGCCGAGCAAGCTGCAGCAAGACTCTAAGACGGTCCTGAAAAGAAATTCATACAATGAATCATTATTAGCTAAAACTGCTGATGAGGAAGGCACAAAATCCTCAGTACAAACAGCTTGGGCTGTTCTAATTAATGACATGAAGGATTAATTTAGAAATCAAACACTCATAATAAAAATTCACAGGGAAGTAATCAATATTTGCTGCTCATGCTAAAATCATCTAATTTTCTGTAACAAATGGCTCTTGAGGTTGATTATCAGCAGATTAACAAAATATCCAATAGAAATGCTTCTGGCACGTGTTTGCCAACTGAGGTTGATATTTATGGAAAATACAAGGCATAGGTAGATCCTAGACTGTACAGTAATTGACTCCTCCTGGAGATTCCATGGAAGGGATTCCAATTTGATGACATGGTGACAAGTCACCAAGAATCCGGGAATGGGGAACATGTAGAAATATTTGCGTCTTATTGACAAAAGTCTTGGAATAAGACTCAACTCTGGAAAGCCAGTTGAATGTCATTTCCTGGGTCTTTGAACCTGAAACATGTGGAGACAGGGCAGGAGAAGCAACAGCGTGCTGCAACCTGCTCAGACGAAGAAACCCTTTGTTCTCACCCTGTCTCCAGCCACCGGTCAGTCTCCATATGTCCATGATATTCCAATGAATTCCCTAAACTTAAACAACCTGCCTGACACTTGGAATGGTCAGTGTCCCTTTCGTGCAGGCAATCAGGAATTTTAACTGAGACATAAAAAACCTGAAGGAAATTAGTTGTGTGTTAAACAAGTTTTCCATTCAAGTTAGACTCTCTATATAAGATAAGAGGAGCTTGCTCTTAGAAAAATGAGGAGCACAGCAGGAAGCTGTTGGACCTTGATAACTATGAGGAATGTGGTTTGGAGGGCACCTGTCTCAACTGAAATGGGAACAGAAAGACTTATGACCAGGTAGAGAGCCAAGACAGGGCAGTCCATCCGCTTACCAGAGCATGTGAAATGAAGTCATTACCCAACCAACCAACCAAGGACAGAAGTGATGCTCAGGCTGCTGTGATTACTTAAGGTCCCTGCTTAAAACAATGATTAGCATGAGTGATGAGTATCCAGGTCTAGCTATAAATCAAGACAGTTTTTCCTGGTCTCGTCTGTCTGGTTTCTGATAGTCCCCTGGAACATGGGTCCGTAAGCAGAGTGCTTGCTGCCGAGATCTAAATGGTGGCGCCTTGTAGGTGCTCAGTGAAATTTTGCTCATGGAATACGTGACAGTAAGGATTTGGTGCTGCAGTTAGGATGCCTCCATTCTACATCAAGTGCTGGGATTCAAGATGCAGCTCGGCCCTCAGTTCCAGCTTGCTGATAATGAGTACCTGAAGAAGCAGCAGGTGGTGGCTCAAGCTGTTGAGTCCCTGGCACGCACATGGGAGACATGGATAGGGTTCACAACTTTGGCCCTGACTGCGGGCTATTTTGGGTATTTAAGGAGTGACTCAGTGAATGGGAGCTCTATCTCCCTGCACCCCATTTTCAATGAACACTTTTTTAAATGGAGAAATTTTGACCATAGCATTGTGTTGCTTCTTGCAAATAAGAAGGTAGTACAATCTCTAGAAAATGTTCTTTTAGCCATTTGAGAATGCAAACTGCTCATTTAAGGAAGAGCAAATTCTTTTTTATATACTTTAGTTATAGAAGCCAAATTCCAAGATGGTCCCCAATGATTCTTTCATCATGGGATTCATGCCATCGTGATAGCTTCTTCCACACTGAATAGGAATGAATAGCTCTCTCTTGAGTAACCAATAGGATATTTCAGAAATGATGAAGTGAAACTTCTGAAACCACATCATTGAAAACCCTGACCCTTCCACCTTGCTTCTCTTGGATATCTAGGTCAGAGAGAAGCCAATGGCCATGTGAGAACACTCAAGCCACAGGATGTTAAGACCACATGCTGTCTTGCAGCCAGTGTGAGTGTGCCATCCATGTTGGAACCAATATTCCAGCCACCTCCAAAAGACCACAACCTGATTAGTAACCACAATATGGAACCTCTCAGCTAAGCCACACCCCAATTCCCTGTTCACCAGAAACCAAGTGACATGAAAATTTTATTGCTGTGTCATGACCATCATAATCCAAATCTAGAAGGATTCCATCATCACAGAGAAGTTCTCTTGTCCTATTCTTGCACAGACACACCTTCCCCGACTTCCAACCCTTGCCAGCCACAGATCTGCTGTGGCTGGAATCTTGTCCCTCGTGGAGGTTGTGTGTCAAAAGTGCCATTTTTTAGGTGGGCTTTTTTTTTTCACTCAGCATAATGTTCTTGAGGCCAGTCCAAAGTGTTGCCTCTGACACGTTTATTTCTTTATACTGCTGAGTAGAATATAGTTGTATAGATTTTATACAGTTTAACCATTCTCCTGTTTGAGGATGTATGAGCTATTTCTGATAAGTAGCATTTAAAGCTGCTGTGAGCAATCATGTTGGTCTTTCTGTGAACAAACACTTTTATTTCCCCGGGATAAATACAACTACAATTACTGGGCTTTTGGCAAATATAGACTTAACTTTATGAGAAACTGCCAAATTTCTAAAATGGCCAATTTTCATTCCTACCAGGAATATAGCACTTGATATTGTTAGTATTTTACCCATTCTAATATCAAGGTCATATTACGTCTTCATTTTTAACTCCTGTTTTACCAGTGGCTAATGATATTGAACTTATATTTGAGCTCAATTCTTTCTGTATTCTCTTTGGTTAAAAGTCTAGGGTTTTTGTTCATTTACCAGTGAGTTTTTGTTTTGTTTTGTTTTTGTTTTTTTACTGAGTTGAGAAAATTCTCTGTAAGGATTCTAGATCCAAGTGCTTTGTCATACTTGTGACCTGCCAGTCTTTGCTTTTCTTTGTATTCCTCAGAAGGGTCTTTGATGAAATAGAGATGTTTCATCCTACTGAAGTAGAATTTAGCTAATTTAAACAGATTTATGATATGTATGTCATGCCTCAAATCATTTTGCCTTATCCATTTGGTCCAGCAATAGTCTCCACTACTCCCCTACCAGGCTCACCCCACACCAAACCCACAGTGGCCAGTCTTGCATGTGAGGGTGGGTGCTGTGGTACTATCTGACGTGGCCTATCTGAGCTCGGCATTTGCTGGCAGGTGCTGTAATCTGGCCTGGCCCGGTCTGCCACTGTTCGAGCTTGTGCTGGCTAGAGCTGTCACCCAACCCAGTGCAGTCAGCACCCAACCCTGACCCTAACGTGATGCACCCCATCCTGGTTCTCAGCTCTGCCAGTGGGTGTTATGCATTGACATAGCCTGGCCTGCCCCCATACCTGAGCCACACTTATCACGGCAGGGACTGTAAGCTGGTCTGCTCTGGGTTGTAAGCTATTCTTAGTGTCACCAACTGTCCTGTCTCCTCCTTGCCTAGGCCTGCTCTGAGCTGTCGACAGTGGAGATGTCTGGTTCTTGGGACAGGGATGTGGAGGTGGTACATCTGTGTTACAGGTTGCTTTGGTTTTGCCCAGCATCACTTCTTCCTGCACCTGCACACCACAGATTGATGGCCCAGCTCTCCTCCACTCACAGGGTGGACAGGGGACATGACTGAGCATAGCCCTAAAACAATGGGGTGGTTTTGTGACTCCAGTGAAAAAGATGGGTGTTTTTTCTTTGTGGCGTTTGCCTGAGAAGGGTGAAAATGTCACATTGGCTGTGAGAGGACACCTAATCAAGCTTGAGACTGTGTGTGTGTGTGTGTGTGTGTGTGTGTGTGTGTGTGAGCACTTTATTTTCCATGAGACATTCAAGATTAGGTCAATAGGAAACAATTCTAATCAAATAATTGTACATTATCTTCCCACATATCTTGCTTTCTATTAGGAAATGACATTTTCATCCATTTTACTTTGGGTAAAATATTGCAAAATATTTACAGGAAATTATTAAAAATAAATAGAACACAAAAGGCAAGATGAAATACACTGATTCTCTGCGAGGCTATATTCCAGTGCCCACAGCACACACAGGTCAGAACAAATTAAGATTCCCCTGTCACAGTAGCCCTTCCATGTCTTTCATGAAATCCTCAGAAGCATCATGATAGTTTGTGTGGTCGCAGGAGCAGCAGGACCAGCTTCGGGGACTGCTTTGGCCAGAGGCACAGCACAGTCATCCTCTGATACTGTCTAGGGAGTAGAAGCCCCTTTATTCTCCTGAGCCTCAGTGCAGTGCGAACAAATCGAGGAAATTCTGCATTGTGATTAGCGACTTGCTACTTGGCACTGTGGCTTTCTTCATGGTGGCTGCACTTGTATCATCTGCCTTGTGTCCTTGAATCAAATTGGGTTGGATTCTCAACACCCCAGGGCTTGGCAAGGGAGCTGGTGGGAAAAGCCCAGGTGGGGCAGGTCCGAGTGGAGGCACCGAAGGTGGGCCTCTCCTGCCAGGACTAGGTGTAGGAATGCCTGGAAGTACAAGGAGAGGTCTAGCCTTGATGGAGGTCTCCGAGGGCGGAGAGACAGGAAGAAGACCTTGGAGGTGCACCTGGCAATCAGGGTCAAGGCCCTCGGATCAAGGCTTTCTGGATGACCTCAGGAATGGTGAAGCCCCTGGAGGTGGACCATGAGGAAGGCCTGTAGGTGGTCCAGAAGGTCGTAAAGCCGGAGCGAGTGGTGGTCCAAGAGGAGGGGATCCTGGCATGGCAGGTGCTTGTATCTGGGAGGGAGGATTAGACTGGGGAGGATCCTGCTGCTGTGAAGATGCACACTTGAAATCAGAATGGGAATCTTCTTGATGTTTTTGTATGGAAGATTGTCCCTGATCTCTATCTGCTTAGCCCATGTGGGAGGCCACAGGCACACGGCATACTGTGTCTCTGGTGGAAGCTCCTGATAATGCCTAACCGAGACATTAACCTGTCCAGTTCACTGGGCTCATATGAAGTGAGAGTGGTGGGCTGTACTCCAGCTTCTTTCCTCTGTCCTTTGATGAGCTGCGCCAGGACTTCCCTGATAAGTAACTCTAAGAAGTTAAATGTGACCCTCACAGTGTTCTTCAGTCAGGTGTGATGACTATGCCCGGAGGCACAGCCTTCAGCCCAGGTGCTAACGTTTGTGCACAGGTGAATCTCGGCTTACCTGCCTGCACAGCTTCCACCCCTGCGTACAAATCGTGATCTGTGATTGGAGGGGCCAGAGAGACTGGCATGCCTACTAGCCAATCAAAATGATTGTTGGGTGGAGTATTGTAGGCACCGCCCCCTCTACTTCCCCTCCCCTTTCCCTATATAAGCTTGTAAGCGCTCCCTAATAAAGAAACATCGTTTGTCAGTTTGTTTCTGGGGATTCTGTGGCTGAAGAACACCATCGCCTCAACCCCTTGATGGTCTCGGGGCCTGCTGAGCAGAAAACCCTGGAGAATTGGAGCCTGAACAGGGACTTGAAAATGTCAGGTAAAGTTTGGTTTGTTGGGCTAATGACTCCGCCCGGCACTGGGCTAAGGTGTCGCCTCAGTTTGAAAGATTAAATATAGATTCTGCCCAGCAGTGGGCTAAGGTGTGGTCCCGGTTTGAAAGGCTAAAGGTTTTTGCCTGGTAGTGGTTACGCTTTGCTTTGAAAGGCTAAAATTTTCACTAGTTGCACCCTAGTTTGTGGCTATCCTCAGACAAGTCCCCCTGGCTGCTTGCTATTGCCCCTAATGGGGCTTCTGGAATCTTGTCTCCTTTCTAACTCTTTGTGGAAAGAAATGTCACCTTTTAATTTCATCTCTGTGTCAGAAAACTCATTCCCTCTGTTGGAGCGCTCGTCGAGGGGCAAGCAGTTCAGGTGCTTCTATTTGCTTGTTTTTCACTGTGGCCATGAAAAAGGAATTAAACAGATTCAACGCGGAGGCAAACGGCTTTGAGCTGGGCCCAGCGACTAACTCTAACCCCAGATCCCACTGGACCCCCTCTGGTGGTGTTAGTCAAGCAGCGAATGCATAGGTATATTAGTCTTCTGTTCGTGGTCCCCTGGCTTTGGCTGGAGCCTCCTGTTCAGGGACCGGATCGTGCCTTTTACTGTGACTCTAACGTCTGTGTTCCCTATAGTCTTGTTGATCCCCAGTTAGTACCTACTAAAGACCCCATTTGTTTAAAAAAAAAATGAAGAATTTTCCATAATTACCTCTGTGTGTACTGATACACCTTATGGTTAATGATAACAATTTTTTAATATCTTAGATATTTATCCTTTCTTTATAGATATGCCTCAATAAATCTAGGGATTGAATATTGTGCAAAAAAAAAAAAAAGCATTTCTTGCCTCTTGGTTCCCAGGTTCCCTTGCCGCCCTTAAACTATGAAATGCTGTTTTACCCAGGAGCAGAAGGTTGCCCTGCTAGGAGACTGGTGGTCCTGGAGCGGAAACCCTTGGTGGTCCAGGGCTTGAGCACACCTGGGGAATTAAACCTGTGCCTCCTCTGGTTGGTGGTTCAGAGTTCATTAAAGCAGAGACATTCCGAGATGTCTCCTCGTTGTTGTTCTTCCTTCCGTCTTGATCTTTTCAGTGCTTTCCTCAGGAATTCTGTTTTGAGGGGAGATGTAGCCGTGGTGGTCCCGTGCTTGGGGCGTGTTACGGGCTTAGCTCCTCCTCCACACGGAGCCTCATTCACTATTCACAATGTAGGGTGCCAGAGGCGCATGTGCCTTGGCTAGCTTCTCCTCTGGGTGTCCTGACTCCAGCATTACTGTGGGAAGCTGGATTGATTCTGAATGAGATAGAAATCCTGCTGCTGTGTGATGGGAAGGGAGGGCAGTGAGCTCTGCGCCCTTGTGAACTTGACCTATGCGTCAGCTTGTCATCAGCTCCGCCTCTCCCCCCATGGTGTTTCCTCAAGATGCAGTGTGGCAGACTGTGCCCCGACTTTGTCTTCTAGTGAGATACAGCCCTGACTCTCTGGATTTGCCGCCTTCTCCTTTCATGCTCTCCCTCCTGTCTAAGGTGGGTCCTTGGTACCATGCTGTTCTCAGAGAGGTTGTCATGTACACTCTGCAGAGAGATGGCCAAAGAAGAGGGAAAGACTTAGCTCAGAAAGCCTGGCTGAAGTGAGGCGCGAAGGGCTGACAGGTGGATGGGAACAAATCGAGGAAATTCTGCCTTGTGATTAGCGACTTGCGGCTTGGCAACATCGAGTCTATGTGTGATGGATCCAGTGATGTTTTGCAACTTGTACTGCAGTTGGAGTAGTCAGAATTCCAGGCAGGGGTCCGGTTCAGTGCGGGTCAAGAGTGGCAGGCTGGTGTTTGTTCAGTCCAAGTCCCCGAGCTGGAGTTCACAGGAATCGAAGTCAAATGTTCTCATTGAGTTTGGATGTGCTGCCTTTACCAGAGACCATGAGTCTGCTAAAACACAATCTGTAGAGTCTGTAATGATTTAAGGAAGGAACCCTTTAACTCGGCCAATTTCTCAACACTCTGCTTGGAGCACAAATGGAGTTGGCCTCCTTAATATGATATAAGGGCGAAGCCTTGTACATAAAGGGTGCAACGGCCTCACAGGATTATATAGCATAATTTCACATCTTGGTAATACTTTGCACACAACCCAAACAGTCAAATTAGTTATTACATTTACCAGGAGAAAGACACAAATTTTTTTCTTTTTTTTTTTTTTTTAAATACTTTGAGATCTTCAGGGACCCATCTGGAAATCCCCAAATCAGAGAAACCAAACCTAACAAATACACAAAGGAGGGCCCGGCACAATGGCCTAGTGGCTACAGTCCTCGCCTTGAACACGCCAGGATCCCATATGAGCGCCGATTCTAATCCCGGCAGCTCCACTTCCCATCCAGCTCCCTGCTTGTGGCCTGGGAAAGCAGTCAAGGATGGCCCAAAGCCTTGGGATCCTGCACCTGTGTGGGAAACCTGGAGGAGGTTCCTGGCTCCCGGCTTCGGTTTGGCTCAGCTCCAGCCGTTGCGCTCGCTTGGATACTGAATCATCAGATGGAAGATCTTCCTCTCTTTCTGTCCTCTCTCTATATCTGACTTTGCAATAAAAATAAATTTTTTTAAAACATACACACACGAGCAAAAATAACATTTACCCATTTAGTCAGGTTATAGATTACAGTTAGTTTATAGGTTACTGATCATATTCTTACACTTATAAAGTGATCTCTCAAATACTTTAAAGTCAGTTTATATCCAGAAGCAACTGTTACCCTGCTGAACTGCAGCTTTTCATAAACAATTAGAGCTTGACCATTTTACTGTATGGATATTAATAATTTAACACATTTACATCAACTAATTCAAATAGTAGCATACTAACGAGACTCATTTCTTAAGTTTTCTGTCATTTTTTTTTTTTTACCATGCTTTACATTCCAGGATAATGTAGCCATTCTCTTGCAGGGAAAATATTTCATAAGAAATCCATGATTTTTTTCTTTTCCTGAATCCTTTTCTTCACTGAGGACACACAATCCTACATGAAAGAACATACCAAATTGAACATCGTATTTGGAACAGTGGTCTTCTAGCTTTGCTCAGTTTATACTTACTAACTAGGCAGAGATGACTTAGAAAACACACATCACTCAAGTACATTAGCACTTTTAGTGCTAACAGTTTTGAAAAATTTTTTGTAACAACTTTAATTGGAAAAGAGTGGCATAAGCCAGATTTATTACCAGGCCACTCCTCATTTAATCTCAAGCAGTGCAGAGGCTAAGCAGTGTTGCTGTAAGATAAAGCCTTTTATTTTGCAAAATGCACATATACCTTAGGAGACTGTTAGAGCTCTGATTAGCAGATGTTATCTTGGTACCGGACTTGTTGAACCAGTTCTAAAAGACAGACACGGAGACAGACAGTGGCCACTAGACTCTCACAATTCAGAAACCTGATGAGAACCCAAAAACCTGGTGAGCCATACTTTGACTCTGTTGCATGTTCAGAATTTAGGGCAAGACAAAACAAAACTCAAAAGACACAACAACAAATTGGAAGTCACTCTCAGTCACAAAATTTATGAAAGTCAAAAACAACTCTTGTGCGCTGCTTGACTTCACGGAAGTTCCTGAGAAAACAGCCAAGGAAGAGACCACACACTTTGTCCCGTATTGGTGACAAAAGGGAAACAGAACAATGGAACACAGACACCTGACAGACTCTGACACACACGCACCAACAGATGACAGATAGGCAGAAATCTGCGGTGATGTGTCAACCCCAGACATGGTTGTAGGAATTAAGCTGTGTTCAGCCTTCCGAACAACCCCAGATAGGTGGACCTCCTCCTCCCCTCCCCGCACAACAGGTGATATCACCAAGAGCCTATATCACTCACTGGTGAGGTTCCCAGATTATTCAAGCCCATAATCTCCTAATGGAATTTTAGATGTTTTTTGAGAGGCAGATTTACCAGAAAGCAATAGAGATTTTTCCATCTGCAGTTCAACTCAAATGGCTGCAACAGAAGAATCTGAGATGCAGCCAAAGCGAGGAGCCAGGAGCTTCTTCCCAGTCTCCCACTTGGGTGTAGGAGCCCCAGGACTTGCGCCATTCTCAGCTGCTTTCCCACATCACCGGCAGGGAGCTGCACTGGAAGTAGAGCTGAAAGGACTTGAATCAGTGCTCATATGGAATGCTGGTGTTGCAGTCAGAGGATTAGCTTGCTGCGCCACTGTGCCAGAACCTCATCATCTCCTCAGAGGATTTACCTTAATGAAACTATATCACGAATAAAATTGATACTCACAAATATAACCTCTTATTTGCAGGAAGTTCCACTTTGTGTGGCTTCAGTTACTTACGGTACTGAGGTCACAGAGATGGGAGGGAGGGAGGAGGGGGAGAGATCCCACATTCATGCGACTTGAATTATACCACAAGGGGGCGCTGCTGAAACTGTGCACAATGCAATTAAAGCTAAGTTTATTTTGGAGCAAAAATGATGGAAATCCACATAGAGGGGCCTTCAGTTGCATTTCCCATGGATACATTAGTCATGAGACCAGACACTAGCTCTGATTAGTTACTCATGGTCACTCAATTAATCCTCCTCTCTTTGTTAATCTGTTCATGAACAAAGAAGATAATGTGTCACCCAAGCAGAAATTCAGTGGTATGTGAGACAGAAGGAGGAACGGAAAACAAAATGAAATGTTTCCCGATTTTTATTGTCATTAATGACACTTGGTGGTTAGTGAGGTTGTTGGAAACGTATCGGGTTGGCCCACAGAAAACACAGCAAATGAAATTTAGTTTGTTGATTGAAACTATCAAATGTCACTGATTACTGTATGCCCTTAGGGCTCTCCCAGCTGCCCTATTGTATCACCATAAGAAGTAAAAGGGCAAAGATAAGAGATGAGAATAGGTTAGGTCACAGCTCAGGGGTGGGACTATTCAAGGTGAGAGGCAAGGCAACCAGTATGCCCAGAGAATACAATGCAGTTATGGTATAAAAAAGCTACATATTAGACTGAAACAGGTTAAACAAGCAAAAGGATCTTGGAAATTAGGGAAACACAAACAGTTATGCTATTTATATGTTAAGGCATAGACATTTTCGGTGATAATGTATTTTCTGATCAGAGCAGATGGGAGCAAGAATCTGCACTTAGACTTTCTCTGTCGGTTAGGGTTTGAACATCCCTGGATCCTTAGGCTTAGGGAAATTCGTTTTCTCCCTTGAATTTCTTTTGACAATGGTAGATGTTCTTGAGGAGTACCTGAGCTAAACAGATTAAACACTTTTGAAGTAAGTGAATTGAAAAGATAAGGTTGATTGTCCAGACCTACACTCTCAGATGATTTTAGAACTTTCTAGAGACTGAAAAGTCAAAGAAAAGATAAGTATGGCGTGTTTGTTGAGGGGTTGGGAAGACTGCTTAATAAAAATGGCCCACAGTAAAATGCTATCAAGGCCTTTGGCCAGTTTCAAAGGGTTTTAGGATTAAGAGGAAGCTCTTTCTTCAAATGAGATGGTTCAGAGGTTTGTCAGTTTTGAAGATTTAAAATGTTTGAATCTGCTTTTGAAGGTAATACGAAAAACAAATGAGGACATTTGGATGGATCTTATCTAGTTCAGATAATCTGTGGTTTGGAAAGTCCTAAGGCAAAACTTGATGCTAATTCCATATGATTTACGTAAATATTACTGGAACTCCACTGTTATTATAATTGTATTTTAGGATTACACATTATTAGAAATAAAGAGTAAGTTGTTATGCTGAATCTTTTTTTTAATTTGTATTTTTCCTTGCAAGGTCAGATTTACAGAGAGGAGGAGAGACAGAGAGGAAGCTCTTCCATCTAATGATTCACTCCCCAAGTGACCGCAGTGCCGATGCTGAGCCTATTTGAAGCCAGGAGCCAGGAACCTCCTCTCGGTCTCCCACGTGGGAGTAGGGTCCCAAGGCTTTGGGCCGTCCTCACCAGCTTTCCTAGTCCACAAACAGGACGCTGGATGGGAAGCAGGGCTGCTGGCATTACAACCAGCAACCATTTGAGAACCCAGTGATTTAAGAGGAGGACTTCAGCTGCTAGACCACCTCGCCGGACCCCCATCCTGAATCTTGTAAATCAAGTAATCCTGGGAGGGGCCTGGTGGCTTGGCCTAGTGGCTAAGGGCCTCACATTGAATGCACCAGGATCCCATATGGTCGCCGGTTCTAATCCCAGCAGCTCCACTTCCTCTCTATCTCTCCTCCTCTCTGTATATCTGACTTTGACTTTGTAATAAAATAAATCTTTAAAAAAAAAAAACAGGTCCCGGCGTGGTGGCGCAAGTGGTTAAGGTCCTCGCCTTGCACGCCCAGGATCCCATATGAGCGCCGGTTCTATCCCGGCAGCCCCGCTTCCCTTCCAGCTCCCTGCCTGTGGCCTGGGAAAGCAGTCGAGGACGGCCCAAAGCTTTGGGACCCTGCACCCGCGTGGGAAACCCAGAAGAGGCTCCTGGCTTCGGATCGGCATAGCATCGGCTGTTGGGCTCACTTGGGGAGTGAATCATCGGACGGAAGATCTTCCTCTCTGTCTCTCCTCTCTGTATATCCGCCCTTCCAATGAATAAATAAATAAAAAAAAATAATAATAATCCTGGATGGTTTTGCTTATATCGGTTACTAAGGCTCCAAGAACACCCCTCCTCTCATGCTTTAGAACAACCCCTAACAGCAAATTAGAGATAATTTCTCCTGTTTCACAGGTTAAAGTATCGACAATACTTACTACTATTAGGAGCAAATTTATATGCTTAAATCTTGCCGGGTTCAGCATAAACATTGACAATGATAAGTTGGACTGATGAAAACCAATCAATACCATTTCCCACACTTCACTTCTGCAATGCTTCATGGAATTACAGGTGATTAACTACACAAGTATATGTCAGCAGTAAAAATTAGTGTTATCTGTGGCCTATGTTTATTGGTCATTTAATTCTTATAAGTCAAATTATTTTGACTTAATGGGATGATAAATGATATTGAAACCATGCAAACCAGAACCAAGATATTCATTAAGATGTAAAGCTGACATATGCATGATGAATGAACTTTGATTTAGAGTTCTACTTTGTTATCAGTTAACTGCATTATCTATTTATAAATTCAGAGATGAAGCTCAACATCTCTGTGTTGTAGGGGACAAAATCCTAGGGCAGAGCGAGTGCTCAGGCTGCAGCACCTGCTGCTCTGGATGCAAAGTGAATCTGAGGAATAGTTTTGTTACAGCCTGGCCAGGGTCTGTGAAATATCTAGGCAAAATAAAGGAGGAAAGGAGAAACAATGAAACAATATAATAAGCCCAAACACTTCTTCCTAATAGCAAACAGTGCACATACTTATGTACTGATGAGTTACATAAGTTATACACTTATATACTGATACCAAACAGTATATAAGCGCACATGTTCTTGCACAGCTCAACAGCAAAGCAGCCAACCAACCAATCATCCGCAAACCAACCAGCCAACTTGGCGAAAAGGATTCAGGGTGCCTGGGCTCTGGAGTTGTGACCAGCAGCAGGCATGGGGGCCAAGGCCCTCAAGATGGCTTCTACAGATGAAATCCATCTGCAGAGAGTTGCGCACCCTGCTCCTCCCTTGCAATTCTCAGTGCACGGGAGTCTGTTGAAGCTATTGAGAACTTTGTCCAGGGAAGGCAAATGACTGCCCCAAGCCTCCAGTACTTTGTAACTTTACTGGGTCAGAGACCACTCCTCATTCCCACTGCACTCATGAATATAGAATGACAGTTGTGCTTCATCAAACACAACAGGAAAATACTGTTCCTTGAAGTATAAGGGTTCATCACTGAAGGGAGAGAGATGGTGTCTGAGCAAAACAGAGGGAAAAATGACAAGTGAGAACCAAATCCCAAACTCATCCTCTGGACACCCCTGGAGGGACTTGTGTTGCTCTGAATCTGTTGAATGGGTCCTCACATCTGTTCCTCCGGGTGGGAAAAGAATTGGCTCACACATGAGGACCATGGATTGCCTTCTCCCCTCCACACCCAGCTGCCTTTGGACAACTCACTTGCCAAAGTGAATCTCATGATCCTCAATCAGAAAATCCGTTTGTACAAATGATCATGGTTTCTAGACCCAGTTAGATGATTTCATTTTAACTATAGTTATGAGAGAAAGAGAAAATAGAATTTTCTGGGTAAGAATTCTCTTTTTTCAACTTTTCTGGATTCAAAAATAAATGATGTATGCAATAGATATCCTGTTATGAAACAATATAGATGATTCGTAGTTTCTGCAGGAGTCTCTGCTAAGGAACAAAACTTGACAGCCAGTGCTCAAGTTCATGATCACTGAAGTTGAAAAAAAAAAAAGCCTGGTCACCCTATTTCGGTTTAAAATTGGCAGCGTGAAGCACATCTATTTCTATTTTTCAATGCCTACAAAGAAATCTCAACTGAAACGAGGTTCTTTCAAAAAGTGCAAATAAAGTGTGATAAGTAGATAGCAAGACCTGTGGCAGACAGCTTCAAGTTACTGGCTCAGCACAAAAGCAACTCCTTACCTTCATGCACAGAAGAGTTTTGGTGGCCAACCAGAATCCTCACTCGGGGTTTTCTGAGAGTTACTGCTTGGGTGAGGCATGGATGTGTGGGCTGTGGAGCGGCTGGGTTCTGTTAGGTGGACTGTGGGTAGCTGCAAGTGGTATGCAGTGAGACACAGAAAGAGGCGGTCAAGAAGAGATGACAAAAGAAATTGGAATAACAGCAGCGAAAATGCTTCTAGACTGCCCAGATAGGCACCTGCTTTTTTTGCCCAGCAGTCCTCCCTGTTTTGCACACCCCACTCCTCCAGGGACTACCCCCTAAAGCTGCCTGGATCCCTGGGCCTTCTAGATGGAGCCTGATCATTTAGCAAGTCTGTGAATTATGGGATTCATGTTATCTGTTGCTTACAAGTCAGGAATCCTTCAACACCACCCCACCCCTCAATAACCCATTCTCCTTAATAGGCCAGGTTCATGTCCCAAATCCCTACAGCGGACAGGCTGGGTCAGACTGAAGCCAGAAGGCAGGAATTTCATCGGGGTCTCCCACATGGGTGGCGGTACAGATCCAAGCACTTGGGCCATCATCTGACCTCACCCTTTCCCCCAGCATGCATTAGTAGGAAGAAGCTAGAGTGGATGTGGAGAAGCTGCAACCAGAACCTGCAGTCCAGTATGACAGACTGACCCTGCAAGCAGCAGCTTAACCTGCCAGTGCTGCCTTGAAGGGTTTTTTGATGTGGCTAGAATGGTTAGGCCGGAAGAGAGGCATGCAGGGGAAGTGATGAAATGGTACACATGTGGAGTAGGAGAGAGAAGAAACACCAGGGCTGTCAGGGGTCAGCTGTGAGACCAAGGGCCAGACATACTGAGCATGCAGACTTGGGGGGAAGGGAGAAAGAGGGTGCAGTGAGAGAGAGAGAAAAAAAGAGAGAGAGAGAGAAGAATGAATGGATTAAACTGCAATACTCTATATAGAGTTCAGGAAACTTGGGTAGGATTCAACATGCAATTCTCACTGATCTGAATCTTCTTCGTGGCCCAGTAGTAAGTCACAGGCCAAAAATGCAAACTCAACAACCACCACCCAGAACTCAGTCCCCATTCCTACATTGTAAGAAGCTGCCAAACAAATGGGAATTAAAATAACACAACTGTAAGACACATGAAGCAGGGCACAGGCACACGTGGGAAGCAACCTGACTGGCAATGTGTGGTTTGTTGGAGGCAGGAAGGTCTGGGAATCCTGCTGGGATGTTGAGCATGGCCAGATGTTGTGTGGTTGCAGCCATTTGGGCGACGTGGAGGTGGTGAACTTGCACTACATCAGCTGGCTTGGTCTCTGACAGTTGGCATGAAACGGGAAACGAACTGTTGGCAGCAATGCTTTCTGAGCACCCTCTCATTGGTGTGCCAAGTAAGCATGTGGAATCTGGAGCATGAGTCTTTCAGGGTGTTTCTGGAAGTCAGGAGTTAGGAGGTCAAAAGGTTAAGACCTGCCTGACCTGCAGAGCAGACATGGGGAGCAGGGAGGTGTAGTGGGGAGCAGGGAGGCGTGGTGGGGAGCAGGGAGGTGTGGTGGGGAGCAGAGAGGTGTGTGGGGGCAGTGAGGTGTGGTGGGGGCAGCGAGGCGTGGTGGGGGGCAGTGAGGCGTGTGGGGGCAGGGAGGTGTGTGGGAAGCAGGGAGGTGTGTGGGAAGCAGGGAGGTGTGGTGGGGGGCAGGAAGGCGTGTGGGGAGCAGGGAGGCGTGTGGGAAGCAGGGAGGTGTGTGGGAAGCAGGAAGGCGTGGTGGGGAGCAGGGAGGAATCATGGGGATGTTACTCTTGCTTCTTAGCACAGGCTGTGATTCAGTGCCAAAGAAAAGGAGACTTTGGGTTGGGAGCTCATTGGAGTCCGCTTGAGAAATGGCTGGATGGTGAACATGGAATGGGGCTTGGCATGGGACAGAGGCTCAGCATAGGCTGCGTTTTGAAGGTGTAAATAAAAGCTCAGGATCTTATGTGTCACTGCCAAGGGAAGGGAAGATGATGGTTGGTGGGAGTCTGCCTCATCTACGTAAAATCAGGCACAGCCACGATGCTGATAAAGTCTGAGGCGGTGGTAGCTAAGGAACAGCACGGGTGTGGGGGGTGTGCTGCATTGTGGCCCAGGGCGTTAGGCGGCTGCTTGTGACATTGTCATTCCATGTTAGGCTGCTGGTTCGAGGCCCAGCTGCTCTACTTCGGAGGCAGCTCCCTGCTGAGTGCCTGGATGAGTGCTTGGGGTCCTGGCACCTGTCTTCCCATTGGGGAGACCCTGAAGATGCTCTAGGCTCCTGGCTTTGGCCTGGCCCAGTCCTGCCTATTGCAGCCATTCGATGAGCAAACCAGCCAATGGAAGAGCTTTCCTGTCTTTCAACCAAATCTTAAATATTTGCTTTTCATTTATTTCTTCACAAAGAATAGGCTTTGATACATTTAGGAGTGACTAGAATTTCCTCTTTTGTGAATTAGTTGTACCTACTTTGTTAATTTATATTTTCCTTGTATGATTTTTTTTTAAAAGAAATGGTATGTTTTCATTTAAAGGCAGAGTCAGAGGAGAGACAGAGAGCAAGATCTTCCATCTGCTGGTTCGCTCCCCAGTGATCCCACCAGCCAGAGCTGAGCCCATCTGAAGCCAGGAGCCTGACATTTCATCCAGGTCTTCCACGTGTGTGCAGAGGCCCAAACACTTAGGCTATGTTTTGCTGGTTTCTCAGGTTATTAGTAGAGAGCTGGATCAGAAATAGAGCAACTGGGACTCGAACCACTGCCCATATTGGATGCTGGTGTCTTAATATGCCCTAACGCTGGGCCCTTGTGTATTTTTGAGAGATCTGGTTTTACTTATTTTCTGCATTTATACCTCTTTTCAATATAATCTATTCCTTTTGCAACTATTTCCCCTGGTTTGCCTTCAAGTTTCTGAATTTGATAATGGGGATAATTTTGATATTAAAGAGAATGCCTCTGGAAGGCAACCAGAGGAAATTCTCATGTACTAATGCCGAGTGAAGAAAACTGCAGCCAACCAGGGTCCTAAGGGATGTCCACTACAACATTGGCCACAACTGAAAACATAAGATCTCAACCGGCTCCAGTACCAGAACCGGCCAGCAGAGGGAGCAGCAAAGACGCTGCTGCGTTCCTCCTGGTTCTGCAGCATCCAGGCCACCCTTTCCAACAGGTTGCAGAGTCCCTGCCCTGCTGCCACTTCTTTGCCCCTGGAGCTCCTCTCTCTGCTCTTAATCTGGGCCTTCTGCTTCCTGCTTTCACCTTCCAGTACGGCAAGTGCACCCCTCCCAAGCCAAATCTAACCATATCATGTGCTGCTTCTGCTGAAAGCTTTCCCCACTCCAGAGCTCTCCCAGGCTGTCCCCTCAGCCTCACCCCAGGCCTCACTGAACTGCTTGTGTGTCCTGCCCGTTGCTCATGCTAGTCCCTATGCCATGCAATGCCCACCTCCTAGCCTAGCTCACTCTTCTGAGCCTCAGCTGAGGTATCATCTCTTGCATGACATTATTTTGGATTGCTCTGGGGTTCCAGGCCTAGTTGTGCCCTGTCAAAGCCCCACTTGATGCAGACCCCATAGAGGAGCAGCCGGCAGTCCTGGCTCCCCTCCTGATTCTGCCTTCCTGTCAGTGTGCAGCCCAGGAGCTAGCAGCTGATGATGTATGTACTCAGGTCCCTGTCACTCCTGTGGGACACCTGGGTTGAGTTCCTGGCTCAACCCTGGTTTCGGCCTGGTCCAGCTCCGGCTGTTGTGGACATTTGGGTTTCTATCACTCACTCTGCCCCCGATGTAAGTTAAGAAGCTCTTATCTCCTGCCCGCTTGTGCATGCAGCTCCTCTGTAGGTGCAGGAACTGAGTCCTACTCCTTGTTGTGCTGCTAGGCCTGGGTGCTCTCTGAGTGCTCGGGATGGTTGGGTGGGCATCTGGGGCTTGGTGGGCCTCTCGGTGTCTGTGCTGACCACTAGGGGCGTCCTTTCCCACCCTGAGCCTGGATGAACCCAGAGTGAAGCTGGGCTGCCTTGCATTGGGGCACCTGTTCCAGCCCAGCCAGGGCAGCCCAGTGCTGTCCCCACCTTCTGTGGTTCATGAGCAGCTCTCGGTGCAGCTCCTGGTGACTCCGCGATGCCTTCACGGGGTTCAGCAGCTTCTTGGGCTTGATGAGCTCTGGGTTCCACTCTCTGTAATCAGGCCGGGACATTAGGCCCCCGATGTCTGCCCGCTCCCGCTGGATCTCAGAGTACATGGAGGCTGTAGAGATGGTCAGAGGAATCTGTTAGTACTGGGTGCTCCGGTCCTGCCCAGGCCTACCACAAGTAGTTGAAGGGGATTTCATGTCACAGGGTCCTTGGACACCTGCCTCCATGTAGACCTAGGCAAGTCACTTGACTTCCTAAACGTAGATGGACTCTTCTGTAAAATGGAGATGATAATCGGACCAATGCCCAAGGTAATAAGGATCAGAGATGGTGTTTGTGAAAAACCTGGGGCAGAGAAGCGAGTGACACCAGGTCACAGCGTGAGGGTTGGCACCCACATGATCTTGGCCTGGTTACAAAAATCAGTTTCTTTCACCAGAAGAACGCTATTGGGGTTCCTGTGTTTCAATGAACTTGGTAACAGAAAAGGGAAGTGATATGCACTTGTTAAAGATACTTTGGGCACATGCAGTGATGAAATGAAAATGTTAATCCCTGTTGTGCAACTTCTCCATCCACAGGTCCAAGTCTTGTGGTTGCAGCATCTGAATTTTCACTTTCTGCACATCGAAGAGGAGAAGAGCCAGGGGCTGTGCCACTAATCACAAGGACACAGACGTCATCATAAATGCCAGCGTTTGCCTGCTGAGCTGGTGAGTGGCTTATTCACTTCTATCATAGCAGTTTGAAATGTGTCCATTTGCTTGAAATTCAGGTGGAATGGTTCTCAGCTCTACAAGATGGTTCATGTTTCCTTGGAATGTCCAACAGCAAGAGAGAAGGTGGAGGAGGAGAGAAAATAGTTCTGTGAATTTTTTAAAAAGTTTGTGATGTATTTGAGAGACAGAGCCCCCATCTGCCAACCCCTCTGCTGGTATCTGCAGTTTCTGGGGGAAGGTCCAGAGTTGGGGTCCAGTGGCTCCAATCCAGGCCCTCCCCACAGGTGCAGGACCGGGGCTGCCTGGGCCACTGCCAGTGCCTCCAGGGGCTGCTTCAGCGGGAAGCTGGAGAGGGGGCTTGAGCCCCAGGCACTCTGACATGCAGTGGGAGCATCCCAGCCACAGGTAGACCACCCAGCCCAAGGCTTCCTTTCAAGAACAATTTCAAGTGGGTAGACATTGCCTGACCATGACCTCCTTCTGGGGAGTTCAGCGAAAGCTGATGTATTAGCTCTGTGCCCTATCCAGCCCAGCTGCGTGCTGTGCTAGGCACTGCAGGTGTCTGATCGGATATACACAAGGCTCTCCATCGATTGTCTGTTGATGTTAGACAACAAAGCTTTGGAGGTTTGGTCTTGGGGAAATGGTGTTCTCCAAAACTTGTGGTTGCCATGTGGCTCCTAGAGGGAGCTGGTTCTCCCATCATGCACTGGGCTCGCACTTCCAGCCTGGGCAACAGGACCACAGCTGCCTCCCACCTGGAGCAGGCGTGCGGGGGGCACAGGAGTTCTCTGCGTCAACTAGCCAGGTGTGGTGGTCTGCGCGGTGACCTGGAGGTGGTCGCTGTGCTCAGGTGACACAAAGGCAGCTGTCTGAGGGGCTGTGACTTGTGAGGGGATGTGTTGGTCGCGGGGGCATCTGAGGGGAGGCTGCCTCGCACACACGAACAGACATTTGGCATTTCTGTTGCTGCCCATGGCCGGGCTGTGAGCAGCTCAGAGTTGAGACCCCGTGCGTAAACTGGAAAAGTGTTACTTATTGTAAGCTATTGTGGATGCAGTCTGTTAAAGTGTCAAAGCATAAACACCTCCATGCTAATGTTTTCATGAATTTGCATTCTCAGACCCATTTCTAAAGTGGGAATTCCAAATAACTATCTTCTCCTTATCTCTTTATAATGATGTTTGTTTTCAGTTTATAGCCTTTTGGATTTTTTGGTACTTAGCAAATAACCATGATACTGTTTGGTAGTTGCTTAAAAAGGGGTACTTGACAAAATAGATAGTTGGCTAACCAGAGCAACCTCCTTAAAAAATTAGTCTAATTTGCTTGAGAGGCAGAAATACAGAGAGAACTCCCATCCTCTGGTACGGCCCCACGTGCCTGCCTGCACCCTGCGCCAGGGACTCCGTCGTGTCTCCCATGCACACGGTAGGCACGCCAACACTTGCACACCTGCTCACTTCTAGGGTCTGCACTAGCAGGAAGATGCAATCAGAAGCAGAACTGGGACTTGAACCAGGCACTCTGATGTAGGATGTGGCCATCCCAAGTGGCACCTCTGCCCCAGATGCAGACCTAACTTTTTTTTTCGAGGCAAGGGGTTGGGCATTTTCTTGCTCTGTGGGACCAAGTTATCTGGGAACCAAGGCCTCAAAAAGCACTGAATCACATTGGAATGGGTTTCTCCTCCTTTGCTGCCTGTTACTAAATTCCACCAACCCTTGAACAGAATATCCCTTAGCTGTGCCCTTTCCGTCCATGTCCTCAGTTCTTGTCCTATCGCTGTGACCGCACACTAAAGTACCGAGGCTGCCTGGTGATAAGGCAGAAAGCTGAAATAATTTGTGTAAGTTTAGGAAATGAGAAGGCAGAAGTCATCATTGCAAAGGATTAGCAGTATCGCCCAGATTTCAAAATGATTAGCAGAAAAGCATTTGGAACCCAAGATGGAATTCATGAGCAACGTGGCCAGATACAGAGTAAGCACAGGGGGCTGGTGTATGGCACAGTGAGCGAAGACATTGCCTGCAACAGCCACATCTTGTTTTAGAGCCCTGGTTCGAGGTGGTTCTGATCCACCTTCCTTCTAATGCACCTGGGAAAGCAACAGAGCACCTGAGTGCCTGGGCCCCTGCCACCATGTGGGGGACCCAAGATAAACTTGCAGATTTCTGAGCTTGGCTGGTCCAGCCCTGACTTGTGAACCAGAGGGTGGGAGATATATTTCTCTCTGTCCGTCCACTCTGGTGTATAAATCAGTCTTTAAAAAGGCAAGTCCCTAAAACCAGGAGCACCTTCCTAACAGCGATGACCACAAAGAAGCTAACACTAAGAAAAAAGTCATGCACTCTGTAAATGTTCATTTGGTAGACTTTGCTGAGTCCTGCAGTACATCCGGGACATACAGAGGTGACCGGACAGGCAAGGGGCCTGTTCTTATGGAGTGGACACTCTACGAACCTAGCCAATGCATTGCTAAACACGAGCACAAAGCAGTTAGAAGCACCTGATAACAAATGGTGATGCACTTGATGAGGGAAGCAGGCTGCTCTGCAAGCGACTACTGAAGGACCTACCTTTGGCCAGCTGGGTGCAGGAGAGGGCCTTGCCGAGGTCTGACGATTGGAGGGGAGGGAGAAGCTGCTGGTGAGGGGTTGGGGTGGCTATGGACTGGCCAGTGTGACTCATGCACCTTGAACAAGCTGGGTCTGTTCGGGACACACAGAGGCACTGTGTGCGGCCCAGGCATCCACGGTGCCCTGTGAGGGTGTCTGCTGTGAGGGTGGCCGGTGGGCCTGGGGTGTGTGGGGCGGGGAGAGCACGTCTCAGTGCTGAAAAGGTCATTCTGGCTGCTGTGTAGGGAATGTGGTCAGCAAGTTTGGGGAATTTTTATAACTTGAGTTTCATTCACTTCCAATGGGCAGACTCTGTGTCCATCCCGCTTCCCCGCCCCATTAAATTCCAGAAGAAAACCCTCTGATTGGCCTGGCTGAGATCCTTCTTCCATGGGTCACCAGGCACGGCCACGGGGTTGACTGCATCAGGTCCCATGCACACTGGCCTGCCAGGGTCACAAGGGGGGACCCTATGCAGTTTAAACCCGTCCTGTTGCCGTGACATTCTTTGCATCTCTCCAATGAGTGGCCTTTTGCTGAAGGTCCTGTGGATGACAGAGCCTGTCCTGCACCGCCAGGCCAAGCCGTGGTCAGCCCCGGGAGACTGAGTTGTTCTGAGGCTAGCTGGCTGCAGCAGGGACCCACAAGGATCTGGCTGGGTCTGTAGCTGGGTTTGCCTTTGCCGCTTAGGGGCTGGACTCCAGCAAATGGTAGGTGATATGCATGAGCACAAATGTGTCAGGGGTGTGTTGCTGGGAGCCCCTGGGACATAGAGAACTGTGGCTCCGGCCATCTTGCCTTTCAGTTAAAAAAAAATAAATATATATATGTGTATATATATATATGTATTTGAGAAGCAGAGAGAACTAGCAAGCTCCCATCTGCTGGTTCATTCTCTAATTGCCTACAATGGTTGCATCTGGGTCAGACTGAAGCCAGGAGCCCAGAACTCCAAGCAGGGCTCCTATGTGGGTGGCAGGGACCCACACGCTCAAGCACTGCCCCCAAGGGTGCCTGTTGGCAGGAAGCTGCAATCAGAAGCCGGAAGCTGGACCTACACGCAGGCTCTCTGATGCAGGATTTGGTGGTCTTCATCCCTGGGACAGATGCCTGCCCCTTTAGTGAGGCCTCGTGTAGGGAGGAGTGTCCCACAGGGCGTGGGACAGCAGAGGCAGCTCTGCAAAGCACAGAGCCAGGCCCAAGGAGTTGGTGCTGTCCTGGGGGGCAGCTGAGCCTTCATGGGCAGATGTCTGGGGTCCTTCCTAGAGGGGCTGGGGGTCCCTGAGAGGTTGAAGCCCCAGCACCTCTGGAGAAGTGGCTGCAGGAGGCGAGGTGGGCATCTCCCCAAGGAAGAGACAACAGACTCCAGGGGAGAGCTGGCCGAGGGGAGGATGTGGCTGTTGAACCTTCCAGAATGGCTCTGAGTTTTAGCTGTGTCCCTTCCTTAGCTTAGCAAGTTAGCAGCTGCCTTCTGGAGCTGCAGTCTGACAACTTCAGCTTTGGACCAAACTCCAGCTCCTTGGCTCACAGCCACACCCGCTCCTCACTCACTAGCTGGGGCTGCTTTCCGGCTCAGAGCAGGGCTGAGGAGGAGGGAGAGCTGCTTCCGATCTGCTGTTTTCTGCTCTCTAAAGCAGGCCTTCTAGTAGAGCCGCTCTTCATAGGCTTTTGTAGAACAAACGAGGGGAGGTTTGCCAAGGCATTTGGCAAATACCTGGTACAGGGTTGAGATCTCAGTGCTGGCTGGCTGGCTGGCAGGGCTGCCACACTCGGCAAGGGAGGTTGTGCACTGCACAACTCCAAGCCTTGAATTCCTGTAGATTAAACCATGAACGGAATACCCGGTGTTGCTATTAACAGTTCCTATCAAAGAAATCCCTGTGTTAGTTCCGGACTGAACTTTCTCATTCTCCTTAAAAACCACATGGGTTAAATCAGTGGCTCTTAGCCTTGATTTCCATCTCGTCATGACCAGGGGGGAAGTTTACAGACATCAGCATCTGATCTTTTTTTATGTGTTTATTTATTTGTTGATGATGATTTTATATAGTTAATTAGGATAAGTAGGGTCAAGAGCTACAGGAAGGTGGGTAAGACCATTATTTCCACATTTTTTTTTCTTCCTGTATCTGGGGAAGGGCAGAGATAAGGCTAGAAGCCACACCCACCCTCCCAAACGCCTCTGCACCCTGAGATGATGGGAAGTCACTGGACAGCACTCCAGGATCCCCAATGTGGGGCATGCTCCGAGGGCGCTGCTCAAGAGGTTTTGATAGTTCAACAGTTCTGAATTGCTGCTGACCTCACCACTCGAAGCATGATAAAATCTCTCCACAGTCCACTGGCTGACATAGTCCACTTAGCGTCTCCACTTGCCCGGATTTTCACTGCCAACACTTGGCTGGGGTAGTTGATTGATTTGTTCTGTCCTCCATCCTCTATTGTGCTGCCACGTGTCCTCTGCAGACTCCAATGTACTTCCATATCCTCCATGTGCACCTGGATATGCTGTCCACTGCTCTGTCTTCACCATTGAGGAAGCCCAGCTCTGATACATACGCTCCACGGTCAGACCATGGAACCTGCAATTCTCTCCATGGGTGGGGTTTGAGTCCAGTGGTTCAGTTGAGGGGGATCCCCAAAGAAACCTCATCTGAGGTGATCCCAGACCAGATTCTTGCATGTGCTTGCCAATACAGGGTCCAGCACAGTCTGTTGCCCAAATCAGCTTACGCACACACTGCTAGTTGCCATTGCTGGCTGTGTTCTGTTTCCAGCCCCGTCTTCTACACAAACCAATGAGTTTTGCAGCCCAACTCGATCCTGCCCGTCACACACTCGGCCCTCATGTAAACCAGTGGGAACTGCAGCCTAGTTGGAACAACCCCAGATGACCCCCAATAGACCTGCCCCCTGCCCTGGTTCCCATGCTTACCAGTATGCACAGCAGACTGGTCCAGTCTGTCCAGCATCCCATTTAGCTCTCATACATGTCAATGGGCATCAAAGCCTAGTTTATTCCAACCAGTCTCACTACCCAGCCCACACATGTGCTGCCAGGTGCCATTCTTTTTCTAGCCATATCTGCCCCAGTCCTGGTTCTCATGTTCACCAGTGGGAGTTGCAGTCCAAGAGGGAGGTACCACTGTCTCCTTACTGGGACCATTCCCACTCGCAGATCTTGCATTCTCCAGGTGGTTCTGCAGTTTAACTTGACAGAATTTGCTCCCCATGCCAACATCTGCCAGCTGATGCTGCAGCAATGCCCAACCAACCTACACCCACTCTGGCTTATACATGCACTTGTAGGGACAGTCAACCCAGTCTGGCTTTCTCCTGATCCAGCTCACGTGAGGCCAACAGGGGTTATTGCCCAACCTCGTCTGCCCCCATCCCAGCTCTCATACTCACCAGTGAGAGTGGTGGGCCAGGAGGGGAGCCCTCCATAGCCCCCTACCAGCTTTGCTCCCTCCCACAACTCAGGTCTCACGTGTACTGGTCAGGTGCTGCGTCCCAGTCTAGCATGGCCTGCCTCACTTCAGCATTTGCCAGTGGGTGCTGTAGCCCAGGCCACACCCAGTTCTGGCTCATGCTGGTGGGGGGCACAGCCTAGCACAGTCCAGCCAGCCCCTGGTCCCAGCCCTCATATGAACTGGCTTGTGTTGCAGCCCAACCCAGCCTGACCCACACTGCATACTGTAGCTCAGATTCGCCAGTGGGTCATATGAACTGGCCCAGCCTGGTTCGCCCCTGACATGTACCAAATGTATGCCGGTGGGTATCAATATCTGGTTTGGTCTGGGCTGCTCTCTGTCTTGGTTGTTGCACTCACCTGCGGGAATAATGTTCCAACAGAGGCGTTTCCCAAGGTTCTCCATCAAAACCTCTTCCAGTGCTAGATCTAACACACTCCAGTGAATCCACAGGTCAGACCTACTTAGTCCACCTTCTGTCCTAGCAGAAACAGTGGCTTTTCCTGACCAGCAATCACTCATTCCAGTTCTCACTGTTGGGTGCTACTACCCAGCAAAGCCTGGTCCACATCCAGACACAGCTCGCACATGGCTCAGCAGGGACAGAGACCTAGCCCAGCTCATCTACACCTACCCTGGTTCCCACAGCACTAATGCGTGATGGAGTCTAGCCCAGTCTGGCATACTCCGTAACCAGTCCACAACTGTGCCGAGAGACACAGGTGCCATCTGCCCAAGCCAGGGAAATGTGTGGGGGTCCAGGGAGCCACCATCTACAAGTGCATCCTCCCCTCCGGGCCACCCCCTTCCCTCTCCTTGTCACTGGTGTGGGATGGAGACGAAGGCTGCGGTCATCTCTGTCCTGTCCCTCACAGCCGTGTGACCTGGGGGCACAGTGGACCTCCCTGAGCCTCTGTCTCTTTTTTGGTTTAAGATTTTATTTATTTATTTGAAAGGTGGGATTACAGAGAAGGGGAAGGGAGGGAGGGAGGAAGACTGATCCTTCACCTGCAGGTTTACTCCCCAAGTAGCTGCAAGTGAAGCCAGGAGCTGCTTTTGAGTTTTCTTTCAGAAGTCCAGGGGCCCAAGCTCTGGGCCATCCTCTGCTGCGTTCCCAGGCACACTAGCAGGGAACTGGATCCAAAGTGGGACAACCAGGACTCAAGCCAGCATCCATGTGGGATGCTGGCACTGCAGCCAGCAGTTTCACGTGCTGTGACCTGCGGCTGGCCCTCTGTGTTTTCTGTGCGGCATGGGCAGGGAGCCAGTCATGCAGCACACGACTGGAAGGGGGCAGGTGTGTGGTTGAGATGTGCATTTTGTTGTATCAGACTGTGTCACTGCCCATCTCAATCTTAGCCTTGACCAAAGTTGGGCCAACTGTGACCGCACCCCTCGGTGGGCTGTGGTGAATCAAGATCAGTCATGAACACCATGTCTGCGTGGTAGCTGAGTGCTGTGGTCACTGCACTGTTCATAACACCAGGGCCAAAGGCATGGTGCCCTGGGGAGCTCCTGCCAGCTAGTTTGATCAGCACAGCGCCCCATTTCCCAGAGGGGCACTGGTGGGGACACCCTGCCACCCAGCGCCTGCGGGCAGTAGGTGTCAGAAGTACAGCCACGGTTTGTGAAATGGCAGCTGGGTGTGGATGGTCAAGGATCAGGCGTTCCAGATCCTGCTTTGCTGCTAGAATAAATTCCCTGTGAGCCACGGGGTTCGGGGACCTCACTCCTTGCGCTCCTGCCAGCCCAGGGCCTTCACACTCGCTGTTCTCACTGCCCGAGTGTTTCCCTTGGACCCCTGCTCCTTGTTTCTGATGTCTGCATGACTTTCCCCCTTGATCCTCAGTTATCACCTCCTCTAAGATGTCTTCTCTGACCTCCTGTTTCAGCCGCCCCATAAGCTGTCTTGTTATTTCTATTACTATTATTATTGGTGCTCTTCTCAGCAGCTCTGGTTTCTGTGTTTGCTGTTGTGTCCCTGCCTGGGTGCGACCCCATCTAACCCCTTGCCTGCTCTGTGCTCCGAGTGTAGGGCAGTGCTCTGCACATGCTGGCTGGTGCACAGCTCTCTGGAGGAGTGAGCGATGAAGGAGAGCAAGAAGTCGTGTCCGAGTGCAGGTGCTCGGCACAGCCCTGACCCATGCTCAGAGCTTGGCCATCATCGAGCCTGGGCTGGCTGCTGTGGCTGCTGTGTTTCTCTCCAGCCCCTGTGACCTCCTCAGCCCAGAAAACACGTGGTGGCTTTCCCCTCGTCCTCCCTGGCCAGTCCCCTATCCCTCTGCCTTTTCTCCCCGTTCTGGTCATGGCTTTCCTGTAAGGAGAGTCCATGACACTGCAAAGGGTGGGCTGGTATTGCACTGGCAGGCGGCTGCGGCTGGGCAGGTGCTGTCCAACAACCCCGAAGGCTAAGCTCCCTGGGCAGCTGTCTGTGGTTGCCCCTGGCATGGTTCCTGCTGGACAGGAGGGGGCCGAGGAGGGGATTCTCCACCCACAGCTTGCTCTCCCTGTCCAGCACTGATGGTGGCCGTGGAGGTGTGACCTCAGGATCTGGGAGATCTCAGAGGTCTTCCGAGGCCTTGGCACGAGGGGCAGTGGCAGTGGAGGAGGGAGCAAGAGGAGGAGGAGGACCACTGGCTGCCTCCAAACTTTGTCAGGTCTGTCTGAGTAGCTATGGGGACAAATGGATCCAGTTCTCTCCCTCAGGTAGCCCCTCTCTCTGTGTGACTCTGGACAAGTTGCCTGACCTAATCCGCATATTCCAGTGGGCACCGACGATGGTGGCAGGAGGAATGGGGGTGGTGGTGGTTAACGCTGGTTCCCACCCAAGGGCTCAGGGCAGGAAATGAGGTCACTCAGCGGCCCAACTCTGAGCACAGCATCTGGGAAGCAGGGACAGCCCATCAAGTCAGGCCACTCTTAGTCCCTGCAATCAATCCACTGTCTGCTGCACAGCTCAGGAGATGCCCTTTGATCTGCCCAGTGCCCTTTTCCACCCTGGTGCATAGGTGGAGAGTGGTGCCACCTTTCCTGTTTGTGCTGGACTGCCCCCTGCTGGCTAGGACCAAAATTACAGTGCTGGCCAGCCATGCAGCAAGAGATTGGTGCCCAGCCTGGCTCCTGCAGTGGGAATCTGACTCATGCATGTCAGAAGGGAATGGGGGGTTAAGTGTTAGCCCCAAATGGATGTGGCTATAATTGTCTTGCTGAAGTTTAAGGACAATGCTGGCTCCATGTCTTAGGGATGGAATTTCCTGAACACGCCTGGGCAGCAGGGTGGGGTCTTACCGACTCTTCCCGCCCTTTGCTGAACACTCAGGAGGACAGGCCTTTCCCCTCCAAAGGCCTTGGGCAGGGCTGAGGAGGCCCCGTTTGCTTCTGTTTGTCAATGTGAGCCAGCTGGCATTGAGAGCAGGGGTCAGGAACATCTGGGTTGTGGGCTGTGAAATCTGGCTCTGCCAAGACAACCACAGAGGGGACATGAAATGCAGAGTCCACAGCAGGCGCGTTTTGAAGTGGATAGCTTGGAGTATGGCCCATGGTTTTGTGTTCAAATATCCAAACAACTCTTGGCAGAAAAAAAAGTCTCCCAGGGCAGAAGGGCAGCTGCAAGAGGCACAGGGTGCTGAGAGCCTCACAGAGCGCCTTCCTGGCCTCAGGAGTCTGTGACCTGCCCTCGGGTGCTTGAGAGATCCCTGAGGCCTGGAACCAAGCACCTGCAAGGGTGGGGCTGTCGGTACTGGTCCTTGAACTCTGCATGTCAGCACACATACTGCTTCAACTAGCAGCTCTGGCATTTCTTTTCCTTAAAAGTACACTTAGGCCTGTAGATTCAACTTGTACTCAGGCAGTGCTGGGCAGGAGCAAGGGGTTAGGGGGTTGAGTGCCTGGTCCCCTTGTCCCCTGGGCTCCCTGAACGTCTGACGTGGGTTCTACTTGCACCGCAGCGAGGCTCTGGACACACGCAGTGTAGGCTTCCCTCCCTGCCTGGCTCCAAACTCGTCTGTCTGCCCAGACCCGGCGAGCACACCTCCCACCTGCGCCCTTGGGTCCTTGTCTTGAGACCTGCACATGGGAAAGCCTCGCTGGGCCAGCGGGAAGGCAGTCTACCTGGAGTTCAGGCGCTGTCATCTCCCATGAGAGCAAGCGCCAGCAGCCCTCTCCGCACTCCCTGGTCCTGTCATGGTGGGGTGTGTGTGCATGTGCCCACACGGGCTTACCTCCAGAGTACATGTCAAAGGAGCTGTGTCTCAGCAGCAGTCCCGTGGTTCCTGGGGTGAGAGAGCACAGGGATTACTTCTGCAACGTGGGTCATGCCACGTGCCATTGTGCCAACAGTGGCTACATGGGCTAAGGTCTAAGGGAGACAATGAGGACGAAACAACATCTAGTCGGACAGCTGTGGCTGAAGGTGAGGGTGAGGCCCATGTGAGACCACAGGCTGGAAGGGCTTTGGATTTGAAAAGGAATAGAACCATCCAAGCTGTGTAGCACGTCTCAGCGTGTTCACCTCAGTCTTGGACAATGGGCTGTGGAAACTAATGTTAAGTTTTACTCAGTGAGTATAGGACAAATCTAATCAGCAAAGCAGTAATAAGAATGATAGTTGTCATCATTATTCCCATTTAAATGGAAAATCTGCAGGGTGAGCCATCCAACTGGCAGAAGCTTGTGCTGGGGCCAGTGCTTGCCCAGAGTGCAGGAATCTGAGTTTGGCCTTGGGTTTTGTGGCACAGTCCTGGTCCTCCAGGGAATGGGCTGTTTGGGAGGAAAGGTGCAGTTCTCGCGTTGTGCCACTAGATGGAGGTGTTGCAGAAGGGATGTCAGCTGTGTGAGTGACTTCCTCACCAGAGTGCTACAACCCCCTGAAAGTGCTTCTGTGACTGCCTGTGCTGGTGGATTTTTCTGGAATTGGAGCAGGGGTGTGGGTGTGGAGGGCTCCAAGGGGAGCTGTGCCCCACTGCAAGCTGCGTGTCCGCGTTGGCAACCCTCTGCTTGCTCTGGCTCTGAGCCCCAACATCCTGCACAGGACTCAGCCCAGCCTGCATGCAGTAGGTGCTGCACACATGCCCGGTCAGCCCGAGCTCGGCTCACACTGACTTGATTTTGTTGGCTCTGTGACTTTGGGCAAGTGACTCAACCTCTCAGAACCGAATCTCTCTCCTTGAAAATGGAGAGTATTGGGCATAGCTCTGTCCTCACACATATAAAGTGCTCCACAGATGTTACTGCGTCATGCTGTCTTTGGTGCTCACTGTGAGGGGCCTCGACCTGCGGGCTCACAGCTGACCCCGGTGCCCTGCATAGGGCCTGGCCCACAGTAGCTGTTCTCCGTGATTCTTGAATGAGTGAGTGCTGGTGTCCACCCAGTGTGTTTCTACACAATGTCCCCATTGGCCTCGTGTGTTTGTGTGTGGGGGGGGGTGGGCTTCAAGGTGAATGGCTTTGAGGATGGACCACATGTTCAAGGAGAAGTGTGTGTTCTCTTGTTTGGTACTCCAAGTAGAAACAGGTGTTTGAGACTTTGGTGCCACCTCTTGCCCCAATACCAGTCATGCTTCCCCTCCTGAGTGCCATGGGACCACCCCAGGGCATGCTGGGAGTTAAGCCAGTGCATTTGTCCCAGGCCCAGCCATGCGGCCCTACCCGTGCTGACTGTGGGGAGGATTTCCTAGCTGCTCACCGTTCACCAGGGCGATGTTCAGGCCTCTGCCCACGTTGTTTTTCACCGGACTCATGATGCTGTAAGGATGGTGAAGGAAATTAACCCCAAACGTCACACTGCACAGCCCATGCATGGCCCTCTGCGTCTGGGGACCCCCGAGGAGGCCTGTCTTGTGGCTAGCTGGCTGCTGGGATGGGGCCCTCGCTCTCCCTGATTGCACAGCCAGAGCCTCCTGGGGGCCCTGGCCACAGTCCTTGGCCCGGGCATGGCCTCGTGACGCAGGCCCAACACTGGGACCCAGTCTTGGCTCTTGTGCAGTAGGTGTGAGGCTAGGCTGAGATGCCAAAGCAGCTGGCGGCCTCTCGCATTGATCATACAGAGAAGTGCATTTTCTGTGTAGAAAATGACGACAGTGGACAGAGGCCTCCAGAGCTGAAGATGGTGTGACCGGGGCCTTGGTGATCACGGTTGTTGATTCCCTGGGCCCAACTGGTCCTGATGTCTACCACTGCCAGCCCCTTCCATGAACGAGCCCACAGGCTCTTGTGTTGAGTTGGCCAGCTGTGGTCAGGTGTTTGGAGTCTGAGGTGAACCCCCACCTCTGCCCTCTTTCACCGGGTAATGCCAGTGTCCCAGGGCCTTGCCTGCCTCGGCTGGGTAACAGGCATAGTCTTCCTCTTGCCTCTGGGTGACACCCTGGTACCTGCTACATCTGGCTTTAATACCTGTTTCTACCCTGAACCCTCCCCACAGGCATCCCCATTTGGAGGTAAACGCATCAATTTGACTGTCAGACCCAAGTTCAAGTCCTGGTCCTTCTGCAGACCTGGCAGCTGACCCGGGCTGCCCTCACATCTCTGTGTCTCCCAGAGTCTTGAGTGGGTGTGGCTGATCTGGCTGCTGTTTGAATGCCAGCTGTTGTGGCTTATACTCCTGCCAGAAAAGGAAGCCTGGGACGATGTGGGCTGATTGCCCTAGCCCAGCCCCTGCAGTCTTAGCTTTTTCTTGCAGATAAAGGAATGAATGAATGAATGAATGAATGAATGGAGAGAGACCTGGATGTCCTTCAGATACTTACATCTGATTTTCAAAGCACATAGAGGGGCCCACGACGTTGGCAGCCCCACTGCTGATCTTAAATGCAAAGAAGTTGGATGGGCAGGTCTTGCTGAGGCCACACTTAGTCTTTGGGGTCTCTGTGGTGGGGAGGGAGGTTAAGAGAGATCAGCCTGGGTGGGTGGCAGCAGCCTGGGAAGGAGCAGCAGGAGGGAGAGAAGGTTTCCAGTGTAGGCCTGCACTGACCCTGTAGGGTGCCCCACTGACCCCATCACGCACACATGGGCAGGGCTGCGTGTCCACCTACTACAGAAGCAAGTGGGGGGCCCGTACATCCCAGGTGTGAATGAGTGAGGGGCTGACAACCAGAGTCCCCACGAGGCAGGCACTCTGCTGAGAGCCTCTCTTGGGGTGCTCACTGACAGCCTCCAGTGGGCCCTCGCCCAGTAGATGGGAGCGTCTCTCTGGCTGGGTTCGGCTGGCGTGTGGGCCGCCTCCTCACTTCATCATCTTTGTCGGGTGGTGCCTTCCCCATGGGGATAAACAAGGACTACATGAGGAGGGTTCCAAGCTGACATATTGACTCCCTTGTGGCTCACTTGCTGAGCTCCTGCTAAGCACCAAAGCCTGGGACACAACAGGGAGCAAAAGGGAACAAGCAGGAGGCTCCGTTTATACCACTGAGTGCTCAGGGTGGTGAGGAGCCCACGGGCAGTCAGTGTGTGCACCTCTGCTGGCCATGGTGGTTGCTAGGACCTTCAGAGGGCAAATCCAGGAAGCCATGATTGGCAGGAGCCTTGGTCCAGACCTTGAGATGCAGCTGGAGCATCCCTGCCCACTCTGGGACTTCCATGGGCAGGGATGACACCTGTGCTCACAGCGTGGCAGGTCCTTTCCGCGCCACCTAGTGGTTGACCAAGGCCATGCTGGGGAAGGGCTGGTGCACATGCAATTACAGAAGAGTTCCCCCTCAGGTATGGCCCGACTGGGCAGCCTTTCCATCCCCAGCCGCTGGGCCAGGCATTGGGCCCAGCACCCCACTGGAGCGTGCTCATCTGCTGGGCCCACGGTTGCTTAAGAGAAACCCACTGCTATGGGCTTGCTGTGTGCCAGGCCCTGTGTACTCTATACTCAGTCTCATGCAATCGTCCCAGCAGCTCCTGGACCAGCACCGAGCAGGCACTCGAGAAATCTGTGTGGGATGAACACAGGCTGGGGTCTTGTTTAGAGGGGTGAGGTATGAGCCCAAGGCTGTGAGGGCTGTCACAGCATGCAGTGCCACAGGCTGGGTGAGCTCGGGACAGTCTTGAGTAGGCAAAGGCTCACGTGGGGTATGCTGGCTTTCCTGGCCTCAGTGTACCTGGGGATCACCATGCAGACAGTGGGGAGCAGTCCCCGGGAGCAGCTGGGCAGCAGGGAGAGGGCTGGCGGCCTAGTGGACCTGCTTCTTCCCTGTTCCCCTCCCTCTTGTGTCCCCCCGGGTCCCAGATGCCCACTCCCCTGTCTCTGTCCCCTCCCATGTTTGTGTTGAGAATAGAGGTCCTCACCTGTGCTGGGCAGGGGATTATTCCAGACGAAGGCCCACCATGGAGCCAGCCAGGAGCTGAATCAACTACAGCTAAGCCTGAGCCAGCCGCTGTCAACAGTCCGGCTTAAGCAGCCTTTTCCGGAATTGGTTTCTGACCACCCTGTCCTTCACTGTCAAGCTCTGGCTGAAGGGAGGGAACACCCATGCAGGTCTGAGCCCCGGGAGGCAGAGCGTCGGCTCTCTGGGATCTGACTTGTAGTTGCTGTTCTCAGGTGCCTGTAAACTCGGGGTCCACAGCCCCCCAAGGACCCTCACACTGGTGCTCACAGCAGGACAGAGGCAGGGGGATACTCGGTGGTGTGACTAGCCATACAATCTCTGTCTGAACTCGGGGAGTTGGTTCAGATTGGAGGTGTCAGGTAGGTGGGTTTTGGTTTAAATGCCAAGGTCCTGATCTCTGTGAGTGACAGGTGTGGTATCTGACCAGGGACTGGGCTTCTCCAAGTCCGGACACAGCAGGAAGGGTTGGTGGAAGCCACACACAGCACTTTCCTGTTCCCTACAGTGTTTGAGATGATAGGGCATCTTCAGATCTGTTAGCTCCCTGAGGCCTGCTTGTCCAGAGAGAGAAAGAGAGACTGTTGTAGGGTGTTTTATGCAAAACATGGCAGCAACCTCGTTTCTTGTCTCACCAAAGCAGCATATTCATGCGAACAATTCTGTTGTGGGTTGCGAGAGCAATCACCAAGCACCCAAGTGTAGGATGGTAGGAGGCGTCTTTATTTCCTAAGCTTGGTGACAGCAGCTCTCACTACACTCCAGGAGCTACTGCGCAGAAGTCAGGGGTATTTCAGCTCTCGTGCTCCCATCAGATTGAGAGCCACACAGGACAAAGTTTCAAGCAGGAAGGAAATACCAGAGCCCAAAGTCACAGCTAATTCACCTACAGGAGGCAGGTCAGGCCAGGGGCACAGAACCTCGGAGTAATTGAGTAATTTCCGTGCTGTCGGTTGTTCGGAATGGTGCAGGAGGAAGAGCAGAGGACACTTTTCGCTCCTTCGATTAACTTGATTGATGCGAGGGGCTGCACAAAGGGCTTGTCCTGACACCCTGTCTGCTGTCAAGCAGGTGTGAGCCACCAATGGCGAGATGCCCCATTACAATTCCAATTCGCAAAGCAGGATTAATTTGGGTAAAAAGGGCTCCTGCCGTGGTGGCAGGAGAGAACTCCATGCGTCCTGAGGAAAAAGCCCAGAGCTCCTGTCATTGTTGCAGGAGGAAGGAAAAAAAAACCCTGCATGTTAATGGTGGAAATGCTGTCTTTAAGATCCCTTTTCAAAATAATTTCTTGAAGGCGAAGGAAAAAACTTGTTCTCCATAGCGCCAGGCTCGGAGACAAAAAGTCTTAGGAGGGTGGGATCTGTAAATTACGCATTCGCTTTCTAACTACAAACTGGTCACTCAGGCACTGTCTCCTTCACAGTGGCCTGGCGATGAGATCGGTTAGGCCACTTCCAGGTGCGGGCGTGATACGTCCGCCCCGTGTCTCTCCAGGCAACAGGATGCCCTTGAGAGAAACACGCTCTGGGGATTTGAGACATGGGGGAGAAAACCCAAACATGCTGTAGCATGTTGGACGTTAAAAAAACAAAACAGCAACCCGGTTCCTGTCTCACATGAAAGAATGTTCATGCAAACAAAGTAGTTTGCAAAGTATGCTTTATTTAGAAAGGAAAGGAGGAGGCCTCTTGCTGTTTACCATCCTAAAGGACATCTAATTCTCAATACAAAATATACTTCCATTTTTTTCTTCTTTTTAGCATGGAGGCTTTTATGCATGTGAGTTTTAAAAGCAAGCAAGCACACTGTTGTGGGAGGTGGGGCAGGAGGAGTTCTCTATTGGTAGCAAAGCTCCAGGGTCATCCCGTCGTGGATGCTGTAGTCCCCCACGTGGGCCTTAAAAATCGTGCACCCCTGCTTTAGAACAATCTCGTTCCAGCGGGTGTCGGTTTGGGACGCAGTCAGCTACTTCAAAGTCCCCAATGGTTCCTTGGTGTTGCACTTAACCCAGACCTTCTTCCCAAGACGGCCATTGCACACAACCTCCATCGTCCTGCCTGGAGCCGCAAGATGCCAAGACCTCCTTGGGCGAACCCTAAGGCCCCAACAGGAGCCTGGACCAAGAGGAGGATGGTAGGTGGTCCACAAGGTCGTAATGTCGGAGCAGGTGGTGACCCGAGAGGAGGGGATGCAGGTTTATTTCTTTCACCTAAAGAAAAAAGAGAAAGAAGGGCATGCTGTGTTAGCGCGTTGGGTATCCAGGTAATACAGTGTTTTAGAAAGTGTTTCCTGTTTCTTACATCCTGGAACAGTTATGTGTGGGATTGCTATGTTTTTTAATAGGCGGACGATATCATTAGTCAAGTTGATTTGATTTGGACTTTTCTAAGAAATTTTAAATTTCTTTTTGGTAGCTGTGTAATAGCTATCACATCTTTAAACCCTTTTGAAAAAAGGTTTATTTCATTTTTATTGGAATGTGAGTTATACAGAGAGGAAGATCTTCGGTTCTTTGATTCACTCCCCAAGCAGCTGCAGTGGCTGGTGCTGTGCTGATGGGAAGCCAGGAGACAGACGCCTCTTCTGGGTCTCCCACGTGGGTGCAGGGTCCCAAGGCTTAAGGCTGTCATCAACTGCTTCCCCAGACCACATGCAGGGAGCTGGATAGGAAATGGGGCCACCAGGACTATAACTAGTGTCCATATGGGATCCCAGCACGTTCAAGGTGAGGACTTTAACCACTAGGCAAGTGTGCTGGACCCTTTATAACTTTTTTTTTAAAACTAATTCTGTTAGTTGCGGTAAGTTGTATTTCTCTAGAAATATATTCATTTTACCTAAAATTTCTCACATTCTGTCAGACGGTCACAATTCAGTTCTTATTTTTTTAGTCATGTGGCTGTGTACCCCATTTTCATTTCTAATATTGACAAGTTTTGCCTCCTTTACTGTTTTATGATAGTCTTACAACAATCCATCAGTTTTACAGATTTTTTCAGTTTTTATAATGTACAATAGCTTTGATGTGCTTATTTTTTTTTTTACTAGTTTGTACTTTGATCAGATTTCTTATGTCCTCTGGTATTTTAAACCAAGTCTCCTATGTGAGTGGCAGGGATGCAGCGACTTACCCCACCACTGCTGCTTCCCACCTGCTTCTAGCAGAAAGTTGACGTCAGCAGCCGGAGCCCGGTGCTGAACTTAGTCGCTCTGCTGTGGGACGCTGGCACAATGATCAGTGGTAACCATGAGGCTAAATGCCTCAGGTTGCTCTGTGGCGCCCCCCTGTGGTACGCTGCAGCTGTGCTTCTCGGTACACATCCTCTCCTGTGGAATCTGCTTTATTCCTGGGTCATTTTTTGCGTGTATTGAGTATGCATAGTATTTATGGACCACATTTTGGGGAAAAAAGGTCAGGGCTAAATCGGGGCTCTGCATGGTGTTACCTCCCAACGCAGAGAGCTGTATTTGTGCGAGGTCACTAAGGGCGGGGTCGTTCACTCAGTCCCCTCAGGGATGGAAGCTCAGTGGGTTCCAAGTCTGAATTCTGAACCACGGAACCCATGGTGTCGGTGTAACTAGGGCACGCTGTACATGTCGCCCACAAGCTGGCAGTGACTAGCGATGCCTTCCCCCCTTGGCAGGCTCAGGACTTTCGTTTCTCCAGGACCCTCTCAACACGCTCAGGCTGTCGGCCACTGTGAGGGGAGAGCGGGCGCTGAAAGTCAGCTCAGCTCTGCTTTGCCGATCGCTCTGTCATCTTGGCCCCTCAAGGCCTTAATGGCAGGGCCGTTGTGATGATTTGAAGTACAGATTTTTGTTTCCAGTTTGTTTTTGTAAAAGAAAGGCTTGATCAATGTCTGGTTCATTGTTAAGTGGAAGTTGAAACCCCCGGACCCCTTGGAGCAGATGAGTGACAATGCTGTCATTTTGAAGACTCACATTTGTACTTAAAAATAATTTTAAATTAATAAGTTTAGATGATGTTAACATAGTTGATCGGAGCGGGGATCAAGGGTTAGGGAAAAGAGGGTGTGATCATGGTTTCCATATTCTGTTCCTCCTTGTTTCTCGGGGGCGGTAGGGGGAAATATGGAAAAGCTCAAGTCAACAATTTCCCTGGTCTAGCAGCAGTTGCAATACAAGAGAACACAGGAACTGGTATTTGTTTCCTTTGGGTGACACCATTTCCTTTATTTCTTGGAAACTTTTCTGGCTTGGAAAGTAAGGTGCCGTCTTGCCCCTTCGTGGAGAGTGAAAGGGGCATTGATCCCAGTGTTTTACCGCGAGGTCCTGTTTGCTGTAGCCAAGCACATGATGGTAGGGGCTGGGCTAGGAGTGAGCTGCACTGACAGGCAGCCTTGGTCATGAGCTTGGGGCCTTTGGGTAGGTCTGCTCTGTCTCTGGAGCCACCCCAGTTTCTGCATTTCCCAGTGGGGCTGTAAGCAGCATGCTCTCATCTGGACATTACTTTGGGTGCCCCCAAAGGCTTTGGTCTCTGAAGTCTCATGCTAATGGCAGCAACCGGCCAGAAAAACTAAGCTAATTAAAACTGCACTCTCCAGGAACCTGTCTTTTCTGTTAATAGTAAAAGGCACTTGTTGACTTCTAACAAACAGAAGTTTATTGCAGGTACTTCTGGAAAGGGCTGTATGTTGGGGGTCCTGGGAGGAGGCTAAGTGGGCGGCCCTTCTGTATCTCCTACCCCTCCCCCCCCCGCCCACTGCATCTGGGCAATCAGCTGCTGCTGCTCTGCAGCCTGACACATGCGCATCAGGACCAGGTTCTTGCAGTCCCCTTCCGACAGCAACCAGCCCTTTGGCCGTCCTGGCTGGCTGGGTAGCCTGCGGCACCCTGGGGCTGTCCCTCCAACCAGGAGATCTTCAGTGGGTTATCAACCAGGCCCACTTCATGCTGCACAGCCAGCTCCGCGGCCTTGACAGTCACAGCTCCACCACAGCCGTGCCTGGCCTCCTTCTGGAACACACCAGGTGGAGAATGTCACCTTACTTGTGCAGAAGCTGCAGGAGGGCATCTCTGGAGAAGCCGCCGTGGACTCTCCTTGCACTCCCGTGTCAGCTTGAGTTTGGGGGTTCCTTGGGCTTCAGCATCTTCAGCCTTTCTTCTCAGCCTCTGCTCCCGTGATCCATTTTACTACAGGTAACACAAAATATTTACAGGAAATTATTAAAAATAACTCAAACACAAAAGGGAAGATGATACACTGATTCTCTGCGAGTCTCTATTCCAGTGCCCACAGCACACACAGGTCAGAACAAATTAAGATTCCCCTGTCACAGTAGCCCTTCCATGTCTTTGATGAAATCCTCAGAAGCATCATGATAGTTTGTGTGGTCGCAGGAGCAGCAGGACCAGCTTCGGGGACTGCTTTGGCCAGAGGCACAGCACAGTCATCCTCTGATACTGTCTAGGGAGTAGAAGCCCCTTTATTCTCCTGAGCCTCAGTGCAGTGGGAACAAATCGAGGACATTTGCCTTGTGATTAGTGAGTTGTGGCTGATTGCGGTGGCTTTCTTCATGGTGGCTGCGCTTGTATCTCATTCGCTTTGTGTCCTTGAATCAAATTGGATGGGGCACTCAAAACCTTTTGGTTCGGGAAGGGAGCTGGTGGGAAAAGCTCAGGTTGGGCAGGTCCAAGTGGAGGCACCGAAGGTGGGCCTGTCATTCCTGGATGAGGTGTCCCCAGGGAGCAGGTAGTGGTCCAAGAGGAGGGAGTGCTGGCATGAGAGGGGCTTGTTGGGATGCCTGGAGGTGGAGCGAGAGGTTTAGCCGTGGTGGCAGAGGGACAGGAGGATGACCTTGGAGGAGGAGCTGGGGATAAACCTTAGGGTAAAGCCTGGGAGTCCTGGCATTCCAGGGGGTGTCAGGAATGCAGGAGTCCCTGGAGCTGGACTGGGAGTAAGGTCGGTAGGTGGTCCAGAAGGTCGTAAAGGTGGAGCAGGTGGTGGTTCAAGAGGAGGCTGTGCTGGCATGGGAGGGGCAGGAACAGCCGAGGGAGAATCCTGCTGCTGCGAAGATCACACGTGCCACCAGAAGAGCAACCTTCTTATGTTGTTTATTTTGATTGTCTCTCCTCTGCTCATCTGCCTTTCCAAAGAGAAAGATCCTGTCTGCTGATTCACTCCGTAAGTGGCCACAATGGCCAGAGCTAAGCTGATCTGAAACCAAGATCCTGGAACCTCCTCGGACTCTCCCATGTGCAGAGTTCCAGCACTAATGCCCTCCTCGACTGCTTTCCCAGGCCACAAGCATGGACCTAGATGGTGGTAATTGGAGCAGATGGGACACAAACCAGTATCCATGTGGGATCCTGGTGGTTGCAAGACAAACATTTAGGTGCTAGGCTATTGCACTGGATCCCCTCATTATGTATTTATTTGAGGCAGAAAAAAAAAAAAAACACAGGCAGAGACATTCTCTGGCTCAATTCCCAAATGCCCTCAGAGCCAGGGTGGACTAGGCTGAACCAGGAGCCATGAACTCAATCCACATGTCCCATGGGTAGAAGGAACACATGACCTTGAGCTCTCACTGCTCCTGCCCAGGATCTGCATTAGAGCAGTAGAAGGGACTCAAATCCAGGTACTCCCACATGGGCTAAGGGGTCTCAGCTGCTAGACCAACCACAGTCTCCCCTGGACTTCTGTTAACAGGACAAAAGCCCACAAACAGCCCAAAAGACTGTTGACATTAGGAAAGAACCTTGACAAGTCATACCCCTGTTTTATACAGCATCTCCTAGCATGCATTATAAGTCTTACAGATTTTACGTTGGGGCACAAGACCAGGCATGGGGCCCGGCGGCATGGCCTAGCAGCTAAAGTCCTCACCTTGAACATGCCAGGATCCCATATAGGCACTGGTTCAAATGCCAGCAGCTCCACTTCCCATCCAGCTCCCTGCTTGTGGCCTGGGAAAGCAATAGAGGACGGCCCAAAGCCTTGGGACCCTGCACCCGTGTGGAAGACCAGGAAGAAGTTCCTGGCTCCTGGCTTCAGATGGGCAGCAAAAGCCGTTGCGCTCAGTTGGGGAGTGAATCATCAGACGGAAGATCTTCCTCTCTGTCTCTCCTCCTCACTGTATATCTGACTTTCTAATAAATAAATAAATCTTTAGGGAAAAAAAAGACCAGACATGGTCTGGCACTGAGGTGCTAGAGAACAGATACAGTAACATGAAATGCGCTCTCTTCAGTGTCACCGCAATTCTCTACTCACAAAGTGACACTGGAAAGACAGAGGACAAATATGCACATCTTCTGGAAGCTAAGATGGAAGATAGGCCTGTTCTACTTATAGTTACTGTAGCTGCCTTTATTGGGGGTTCTCAGCCTTGACACTATTGTCACTTAAGGCCATTTAATCCTCCGTGAGGGGTGGCAGTGGTGCTTTGCTGTGCATTATAGAATATATAGCCGCATTCCTGCCTGGTTCTGCTGATACGAGTAATGCCATCACTTCCTGGGAGGGAGCCTCAAAAATATCTCCAGATGTTGCCAAATGTCTCCGAGGGGCAAAGTCACACTCATTCAGAATCACTGAGCTAAGGCCAAGATTGGGCCCTTGGGGGTTATCACTGGGAACAAAATGCAGCTTAGAAAGGACACAATGTCTCTAGTGCTCCATGAAGCAGCTCACTGTGTGCTCAATGTCTGCCCAGGGTGGAATCTGCTTAGGGCAGAATATCTGACCTGCAGCTGAAAAAGCAAAATGACATTTCCCACCTGTCATGCATTCAAACTCACTGTTATTGGATTCCCGGACTTCCTTCAGCCCCTACTCACAAAGGAAGGATTCCTATTTGGGCCAGGGTTCTCCAGAGAAAAAACAAGCAGTGGGGTATGTCTGTCTGTATGGGAAGAGAATAATTTAAGAAATTGGCTCACAATATTGTGGAAACTTGGCGAATCCAAACAACCACAGAGCAACCTGGCCGCTGGAGACTCAGGGAGGAGTTACAGTTCAAGTTCAAAGGTTGTTGCTGGCAGAGTTCCTTCCAGGTCAATGGAGACCAATCTTTGACTTACTAAAGACTACATGTGGCACATCCACATGATGGAGGACAATTGCTTTATTCAAAAGTCTAAGTATTTGGGGCTAGTGTTGTGTAGTGGGTTAATCCATGTGACACTAGCATCTTATAGGGACACCAGTTCACATTCTAGATGCTCCACTTCCAATCTGGTTTGTTGCTAAGGTGCCTGGGAGAGCAGTGGAAGATGGTCCCCAAGTGCCTTAGCACCTCATCCATGTGGAAGACCTGGAAGAAGCTTCAGCCTCTTGGCTTTGGCCTGGCCGTGTCCTGGTTGTTGTGGCCATTTGGGGAGTAAACCAGCAGATAAAGGATCAACCTCTCTCCTCTTTCTCTGTAGCAGTGCCAGAGAAGTTTTTCAAGTAAATAACTTTTGTTAAGAAAAAAAGAAAGACCTGCCATTTAAATGAAAACTCATCCCAAAAACTCCTTCCTAGAAACACACAGAGTAATGTTTGCACAAATATTTGAGTACCATGGCTCAAATGGATACACACAATTGACTGTCACACTCTTCCTGATTACACTCCAAAGAACACTTGGTCTTGCCAAGTGGTTTCTTCGAATTTTTGGATTCTAGGATGGGATAACTGAGAGGATCAGGGGCAAGTCAGGTAACCTGAGACAGCAAGAGTAAGACCTGAAGAAGGCTTTGCTGTGCATAGAACAGGTAGAGAGAGCAGCATGGCACAAAAGTGGACAGCAAGGATTCATCAGACCAGACTGCAAGGCTTTCAGGGGAACTCTGTCAGTGTAATACAAATAAGGAACCACAGGTATTTATAGAAGCCAATTTGATGGCATGAGCTGTGTGCTTTCAGTGGCAACACCTTCTTGGGACTTGACCCACATGGGTCCTGGCTTTCATTTCACCCAAGGGGAAGCCTCCCGCATGCCAACAGCCTTCCCAAACGAGCTGTGGCTACCTGCAGAGGTGAGCTGAGTCCATTGTGTTTGCTCAGCCATCCTTTCCTCTAACAAGAACACCTCCCAGGAAATTCCTCCACCTGCTTCTCAAAGAAGTTCTTACACTGCCCATGAGGAAGGAGCAAAGAGCCAGGCAGCAGCTGCCTCCTGACCCCAGTACCTGATGTCAGGAGAGTGCTTGGGGACCATGGGAGTTTCAAATGGATCAAATTCTCTCTCTTCAGGGCCTGTAATCAGCTCTGCTGGGCTCATGGGTGGAAAGCCAGGGCTGGTGCAGCTTGAACAGGCTGTAGCAGAGAGCACTAAAAGAGAAGGCACAAAGAGGAGAATGAAATAGAAGTGCAGAGAGAAGGCAGTCCAATTATCTGAGAGCTAGACACGGGGATAGCTGTGAATGGGAGCTGTCTCCCTGCACCCATTTTCAGTGAACACTTTTTTAAGTGGAGAAATGATGACCATAGCATTGTGTTGCTTCTTGCAAATAAGAAGGTAGTACAATCTCTAGAAAATGCTCTTTTAGCCATTTAAGAATGTGAACTGTTCATTTAAGGAAGAGCAATGATTTCTTCTTTAGTTATACAAGCCAAATTCCAAGATGGTCCCCAATGATTCTTTCATCATGGGATCCGTGCCATCGTGATGCTCTTGCCAGCCACAGAACTGCTGTGGCTGGAATCTTGTCCCTCGTGGAGGTTGTGTATCAGTAAGTGCTACTTCTTTAGGTGGGCTTTTTTTTTTTTTCATTTGGCATAATGTTCTTGAGGCCAGTCCAAAGTGTTGCCTCTGACACAGTTTATGTGTTTATACTGCTGAGTAGAATATAGTTGTATAGATTTTACGCAGTTTAACCATTCTCCTGTTTGAGGATGTATGAACTATTTCTGATAGGTGGCATTCAAAGCTGCTGTGAGCAATCATGTAGCTTTTTGCGTGAACAAACACTTTTATTTCCCCAGGACAAATATGTACAAGTATAATTACTGGGCTTTTGGCAAATATAGACTTAACTTTATGAGAAACTGCCAAACTTCTAGAACAGCCACTTTCCATTCCCACCAGGAATATATGAGTGATCGTGTTTCTCTATGCCCTTGCAAGCAGTTGATATAGTCAGTATTTTACCCATTCTAATAAAAAATGACACATCGTGACATTTTTATCTCCTGTTTTACCAGTGGCTAATGATCTTGAACTTCTATTCTATCTCAATTTCTCTGTATCCCCTTTGGTTAAATGTCTAGGGTTTTGTTCATTGACCAATGAGATTGTTTCCTTACTACTGAGTTGAGAAAGTTCTCTATAAGGATTCTAAATCCACATACTTGTGACCTGCAACTATGTTTTGCCAGTCTTTGCTTGTCTTTATATTCCTCAGCAGGGTCTTTGATGAAATACAAGTATTTCATCCTAGTGAGGTATAATTATCTAATTTTTTTAACAGATTATCTTATGTAATGCCTAAAATCATTTCAGATCATCCTAGATCACAAATATTTTCTTCTAGAAGTTGATAGTTTCACATGTACATGCTTAGGTGTCACTGAGCAGGTGCCTGACGTTGAGCCACAGCTCATGGAGTTGAGCTCCTGCCACCCACTTGGGACACTGGTTTGGGTTTTCAACTTCAGGCTTTAGCCAGGCCAGCCACCAGCTGTTCAAGGCATTTGGAGAGTCAGCCACTAGCTCACTCTGGTTCTCTCTCAACCCAATCACTCTTCCTTTCAAATAAATGGATTATGCCGTCTGAAAGCAGAGGCAGGCATTTAAGGCTATTGTGTGGTTGAATTAGCTAAGGCCCTCATCTCCTGAGTGCCTGCTTCTGATCACAGCTCCAACTTCCTAGTAAGGCACATCACAGAAAACAAAGTGATGACTTGATTACTCAGGTCCCCAATAACCCATATGGGAAAGCCAGATTGAGTTCCTAGCTTCGTGATTCAGACTGTCCCAGCATTTGGGTAGTGAACCAGAGGGTGGAAGATAATCATTCATTGTCTCTCTCTTCCTTTCCCTCTTTCCCTCCCTACCTCCACTCCTTCTAGCATCTTCTCTTCCCTCTGCCTTCAAATAAAATGTGATCTTATTTTCATTTTAATAATTTTTAAAAAGCATTCTGGCTTAAGTATTTTCCAGCGATCCATCTGTAAACTGTATAATGTATTATTGGCCATTTACAAAGACTCCAGGTTTGAATTGTGGTTTTGCTAAGATAGGAAGCCTGGCTGATAGCCCTTGCTCAGCCCTCTGGGCAGGGCTAACAACCCTGACTTGACCATCTCCCTTCAACAAAAGCAACAAAATGAATGGGCAGATGGCAGGGGGGGCCTCCAAGCTGTACTGCTGTGTTCAGTCACTAGCCCTTCTACTTCCTAGCTGTAGAATACAGCTGTCCGCCTGTTTCCCTTCTCAATTAAAAAAAGGGGAGGTGCCTCATCTGTACGTGCTCACAGGAGCCCCTCACTTCCTCAGTACAATGCCTAGCACTTAAGAAGTTCTCTGTATCATCCGGCTAACTTCACTTTTTCCCACAAGCCTCTTTATGTTCGGTGTTCATTTCCATTAACTTCAACATCCCTTTCCTGAGACACACAGAGTATCACAGGCATGCTTTCACTTCACTGTGTGTGCCATGCAGCCAGGAATCCCTGTCAGCATCCTCTCTAAGCTGCTCCCTGTGTGGAGTCTCATGCAGGAGGACCCCTTTGCAGGTGTAATCACTCCTGGGTTTTATACTGCCCAAGAAAACAGTGAAGATCTATGGGAGAGAACAATTTTGACATGGTGTGAGCCTGTGAGCCAAGTGTCACAGTGCACCTGCCAGGCAGCTCAATGATTTTGACCCCCTGGCACTCAAGCTCTTATGTGGTCCCTTCACACTACATCAAACTGACCTGTGTCAGAGTGGAATATGACTTCCCAGGCCCTTCCAGGCAAGATACCCTGGCCTCCACATTGCTCTTCCAGGGGTCACTCTTCAGGACATGGAGACACCCAAGGAGCCCTTTAGAGATCCCAGAAAGTGAGGAGCTGAGGCCACTGGCCAACAGCCAGCCTGCGCCAGCCAGGCACCTAAAGTAGGCCTCCTTCAGGGAGCATCAGCCAGCTCCAGCCCGATCTCCCAATGACCATAGCTCTTGCCAACTCTGACTATATCTTCTTTGAGACATTAAGGTTCTGAACTAAATCACACTGCTAGCCTGTTACTGAGTCTCCTACCAATATTGTGAGGGGCAATGGATACTTATTATACTTATAAACCCAAATTTTAGGGCAACTTATTACATAGCACTTGGTAACTAGTACAACAGGACTGAGAAGAGAGAAGGAAGGAAGCCCTATACCCATCTTGCCAATCCCCTCATAGGAAGAAGCTGAGCTGAGTGTAGAACATGCCAGTATTGGATCTCAGAACTGTTTGATTTGGGGTACCTGCTTAATATGCATCCTTATTTAAGATTTATTTTTATCGCAAAGTCAGATATACAGAGGAAGAGAGACAGAGATGAAGATCTTCTTGCCGATTCACTCCCTAAATGGCTGCAATAACCAGTGCTGAGCCGATCCAAAGCCAGGACCCAAGACCTTCTTTCTGTTCTCCCAATCAGGTGCAGGGTCCCAGGCCACAAGCAGGGAACTGGATGAGAAGCAGGGCTGCCGGGACACGAACCAGTGCCCACATGGGATCCCGGCTCAAGCAAGGCAAGGACTTTAGCCACTAGACTGCCAACACCAGGCCTGCATCCTTATTTTTTTAAAAGATTTACATATGTATTTTAAATGCAGAGTGAGAGAGACATCTATCCTTTGGTTCACTCCCCAAATACCTGCAACAGCTGAGGTTGGGCCAGGCATGTCATCCAGGTCTCCCACATGGATGGCAGAGATGCAAATGCTTGAGCCATCAACTGCTACTCCCAGGGTCAACTAACAGAGAGCTGGTTCAAAGGTGGAGCAGCCAGAACCCAAGCCAGCACTGACATAGGATGCCAGCATTCCAAGTAGCGGCTATACCCACTGTACCACAGCCCAACCCCTTTCATCACCTTTAGTAACCAGATTCCAAAATATACAATACAATCATTTTGTCTCAGGCACCTTGGACCCAGTGTGGGGTCTTAGAGCTGCCAAAGGATCAAGGCCATGGATGGGGCAGCCAAGTGCATGGGCAACATCCTCACCAGGCAGCCGAGAGGCCTGAGCCCCTGCCTTCAGCTGCAACACCTGGCCTTCAAGCCCGCCTGCCCCTCAGGAAGGGCCCAGCCTTTTAAAAATTTACTGTGAAACTTTGTCACTGTCCAAACACCTGTGATCTCCCCGCCCCTTGTGTGCTTTTCAACTCCTCTGACAAATGCACATGTAAATGACTGAGGTGGAAAGCTAAGCCCTTCCACAAGTGTGGAAAACCCCTAGGTCTCATAAAACCAGGTTCTGGATAAGGAAAGTACACCCAACATTAAAGCATGTGCTTGGTATAAGGAAATTAGGACAGAAAAGTACTTGGCCATGATCGAGCCCTATAATCTGAAGACATCCAGCTCCATCTACAGAAATCTTTGAAAACATTTGCTTTCAGTGTTTCCAGTTTGTGTTTTCATGGGTGTTAAGACACTTGCACAGGAGCCATCAGAAACCCTGATATTGGAGACTATATTTTAATAAGGGCACCAAGGCTATCACCTAGTCCCCTTGCCACCTAATGAAAGAACCTAGCAACATCACCCCAAAGGCTACTCCTCCACTCTCACAGACAGCTATCAAGAAATCACAGACTTAAAATGCACAATTGCAGCAGTGTGGGGGTGCTGCATCCATATGATGTGCAAAGACAGCCCTGGCATATGCTGGAGCAGGAGAGTAAATGGAGCATTCCAGCATTTTCGTAAAGTGTTAAGTGTACGCAGCCTTTATTGCACTATGGGCAGCCATTCAGAGGTGCCAGCTGTGGTCTTGGAGATGATGTGGAAATGGCTAAGTGGGCCTCATAGGAGTGGCGTGGCTGAGGCCTAATGTGATGGAGCAGGTGGACAGCACCATTTTGTAAAGAATGCATTAGGACCCTTCTCTGCAGGCACAGACCAGAGGAATCCAGTAACATCCTCCATGATACTCAGAAGTGGGCACTGACATTGTTAATGGTACTGAAGTCCCCTGCTGTAGTGCCTCTTCCTTTCACCAGTAGATCAGAGGACTTCAGCAGCTGCTTGAGGCAGAACTCTGGCTTATGTCCTGCGGCCAGCCCACAGGCATTCAGCATTCACTAGACTGCTCTACACAATCTCCCTTCAGACACACCACCACCATCTCCCAGCTCTTCCACTCACTGGTGCTGTGTTCCTTGTTCGTTATCAAACATCTCAAGATGCCTCATTCACCTCGTCTTAGAGATAGTGCCTTTCATACAGGTGTGGGAATCCACCACAAGAGGACCCACGGAGAGCATAGCATAGGGCCCAGCATGTGGTCAACACGTGGTACTTAGACATCTCAGGGTTGATGTCGCGGCACAGTGGGAGTAAGCCACCGTTTGTGATGGCAGAATCCCTTATTGGAGGGGCAGTGTGAGTTGTGGATGCTCTACCCATGTCCAGCTCTCTGGTAATGCACTTGGGAAGGCAGATGACAGCCCAAATACTTGGGATCCTGCCACCCTCGTGGAGGACTGGATAGAGTTCCTGGCCCAGCCCTAGCTGTTACAAACATTTGGGGGAATGAACCAGCAGACAAAAGATTTTTCTCTCTCTCCCTAACACTCTGCTTTTTGAACAAGAATCATTCCTTTATGTATATAAAAAAGTGTAGGTATACTCTAAGACACATCATTTAGTGTACCATCAAGAAACAGCAAAGCTATAATTGAACATGACATATTGCTTACATACCAAATTATAAGTCACATCCCAATTTGATTATATTGAAATATGAGGAGAAAATGTACATCTGAGAATCAACAAAGCATAGCATATGCCCTGTTCAATAAGGCATTTGAAAATGCCATTTTCAGACCTCGCATGATAGCATAGTGGCCAGATCTTCACCTTGCATGCACGAGGATCCCATATGGGCACCAATTTGTGTCCTTGGCTGCTCCACTTCCCATTTACCATCTGCTTGTAGCATGAGAAAGCAGTGGAGGATGGTCCTGCACCCACGTGGGAGACCTGGAAGAAGCTCCTGGCTCCTGGCATTGGATCAGCTCTAGTCATTACAGCCACTTAGGGAATGAACCAGTAAATAGAAGTTCTTTGTCTCTCCTTCTCTCTGTAAATCTACCTTTCCAATAAAAACCTTTTAAAAGTAATTTTCTGGAGTCCCCACAATGAAGTTGGTATGATAAAATCTGTTTCACAGGTGGAGAATCTAAGGCACAAAGCAGTGAAGTAATTTACAAGCCAACATTGAAGCTAGCAACCAGACTCAGAGCTGTCTAACCAACATTCAAGGTCACATCCATCATGCTACAACCCAAACACTTATAATCCAGAGAAGCTAGTCAGAGTCACGGAGGGGTCAGACTTGGAGCACACAGAGGTAAAAATGTTTTTAGGAGCCTGGTGAGTAGGGTTGGGAAATGTGCAGTGGGGGTTCCAAAATTTGTGGAAAATTCGATCAGAATTCATTTTACTGCAAAAAGTTAGAATTTATGATTTTCAGAATACATTTTTCATGAACTGTATAATCTATTTTATATAGTTGAAAGGTAGAATGACAGAGGACAGAAACACACACACAGAGTGACAGTCCACATACTGGTTCTACAATGACCCGAGCTGGTTCACACTGAAGCCAGGAGCCCAAAATTCCATGTGAGCCTCCCACATGGGTGGCAGGGGCCTAAGCACTTAAACCATTTTCCACTGTTTCCCCACGCGCATTACCAGCCAGACTTGAACCGGTGCTCATGAGATGCCAGTGGCTCAGGTTGTACCACTCCACCAGCTCCTTCATGAACTGCCTGGTGTCCCCTTGTATGCATGAACTTAGTTCTTTTAGACCAAGTCATCTTTTCATTCCACTTCCCGTGAACTTCCTGAGGTGCCTCCCTGGATTTCAAAGGCACCGTCTGTGTATACCTGGGCTGCAGTTCCTGTTCGTCTATTCACAACAGGACCCATTAACCACATTCTCTAGATTAAGGCTTCTGAAGACAGGCTGAAATTGTCCTAAATGGGTTATAAAGACCAAATTAACTTGCACTTGTTCATTTATCAGCATTGTCCAGAACAAGCTCTTAAGACGCAATTAGACAATTGTCACTAAAACTATGGAAGAACTCATGAGCGCAATCAGTGACTAGGTGCCCAAAGTGGCACTAGGCAAACCAGAAGAAACAGACAGGCAGGTGATGGGAAAGAAAAGGAGCTCAAACCTCAAAGCACCACGGGGCAAGCTGTTCCTGAGAAGGAATGTGCCGAGATCTGTGGTGATTTTGTCTGCTGGAGAACCATCTGACTAAACTATTCAAGAACTCTGCAATTAGGGGATAGCTGGATGTTGCCCAGGACAAGAATATCCACAGCACAGAAATAACCACAGACTACACAGTGAAGCTTTCTGTGGGATGCATGGGAGACATGGTAGAAACAAGACAGGCAGGAGAAAACACATGGCAGAGCCCCTAGGACTGCACCTGCCCCATGCTGTACCAGGAAGCAGTCCTTGTCTTTGTTTGCTTTCATAGGCTCCAGATTGATTTTAGACCCAGAGACGGGTTCATTAAATATTTGCTGATGAATACTTGGGCAGATGAATGTCCAAAGGGCTGTTTAGATCCAGTACCAGCTTGCTTTTTCCTTCTCCAAAGATGTATGAGGACAAGTAGAAGACACCTCGCAAATGTACGCAGTGCCTGCTCCCTTTGAGCTGCTACCCCTGCCCAGTAGAGGGCCCAACACAGCCCTGCCTGGCCCACCCATTCGGAGCGCACTCCTGGATGGGGCAGACCAGATCACCCAGAACAGATCTCTACCACTCCTAAATCATTGCAGAGATCCCATCGTACAAGAGCAGATTCAGAGTCAGCCCAGCTAAGGAAGCTAGAAAAGGTGAAAAGGACTATAGACATGAACCCCTATATGTATATACACACACACATGACATGGCCATGAAGACTCCAGGCCTTCAGAACTTTGCTCCACCCAGATCCTCCCCAAAGCCTCGGGACATGAAGAAAGGGCCACCTCCAGTTCGCAGTCCAGAAATTTCTATGTTGTTCATTAAACCTGGGACCACACCCAGGGAGGGCTTGACTATGGAGCACTGGGCAAACACTCAACTGGAAGGGATGGATGGCAGGTATAGAAGGTACCTAGAGAATTTATAATAAACTTTACTATGTGACTATAAAATGATATCTGAAGTGAGGTAAAGGGGCGAGCTAAGTATCACACTGAACATTTAAATCACCATTGTCCAAATCTACAAAGCAAGGCACAGCTATTATTGCACTTGGCTTGCCTGCTTGCAGTCTTGGCTCTGTATTTGATTTCTTCCCACACAGAACTGTTCACAAGAACTATTTTAATAACCTGTGCTTCTACAGCAAGAAAGAAAGGAGGTTCTGTTCCCAAGATCTCTAGGGTCCTCTTCCCATCCTCATTTTTTTGCCAATATCAAAAAGGATGAAAGGAGTTTCAGAATTTACATTTGGCACTGAACTTAGAATAGGATGGGTGAAATTTGATTTAGGAAACTTATATTTATCTGTGGCTAGTGTTGTGGCACAGTAGACTAGGTCAACACATATGACACTGACATCCCATACGATGGCTAGTTTGAGTTCAGTCGGCTCCACTTTGCAATCCCACTGCCAGTCTGTGTACCTGGGAAAGCAGTGGAAGATGGCCCAGGTGCTTGGGCCTCTGCCACACGCATGCAACACCCATGGAATTGCAGGTGCCTAACATTGACCTGGCCCAGTTTCTGCTATTTGTGGCCATTTAGGGAATGAATTAGCAGGCAGAAGTTCGCTGCATCTCTCTGTCCAACACTTCCCTGAACATAAACAGATTTTTTTTTAAACTACAGAAATAAGATGTAGAATCAAGATCGCAAAATAGAGTAAGGACACGTTTAAAACAGTCAGAGAAACATTAGCCAATGTGAAGCAGAGTGGGCACATTTTAGGAAATAGGAGAGGACAGGACGACAGCAGATCTGAACTGCACCAGCAGCCAGAACTGCACCAGCAACAAGGTGGGAAGGGAATTTCACTGGGAGCTCAGGAGGTGAACCCAGAGAAAGAACTGCTTAGCTGATGGTCTGTTTGATTTGACCAGGAGCAGAGACAGAGCGACAGGTCTCAGATGGGTGGTGTGTGAACAAGCTGGATTTCACAGCCCAGTCCACCCCCTAGAGCTGAATCGAGTGCCACTTTGTGTAGGGAGGCAAAGGCTAGGACAGCACTGTGCATGCACTGAACTGGGAGTGAACTCCTCTCTGGTCAGTGAAATGCAACAACACGGCATCCTACAGGTTCCACCCGAGATAGATCTGGGTAGCCCTCAGACCTGACGGCCAGCAGATCAAGAATTCTAGTAGTGACACATTTTCTACAGTGTGGCAAAAAAAGACTGAAGGGACAACAGTGAGCTGTGCATGCGCTGAGCTGGGAGTGAACTCACTGAGCTCATTGCATTGCACCAGTCCCATAGGGGAAATAATATGGACTAGCTGGGAGGGGCACAGAACTCCCAACAGGCTTGACCAAAAGCAATCTTCACCACAACACATGATATTCAAACTCTCTTCAATCCAACATAAGGAAAAGATCCTTAAATGTGCACGTGAGAAAAATAAATTAGCACATGAAGGAATGCCAAGTAAATTCACAAAAGACCTCTCACAGGAAACTCTACAGACCAGAAGAGAATGGAGCGACATATTCGATTCTAAACGTGTACAAAAAAAAATTGTCAGCCCAGGATAACGTATCCAACAAAGCTTTCCTTTGTCTTTGAAAATTAAATAAAATTCTTCCACAGTAAAGAAAAGTTAGAAGAATATGCCTCTTCCAAACCTGCCCTACAAAGGATACTTAAAGATGTTATCTTGACAGATAAAAGGAATAGCACCCACCAAAACCAAAGGCAAATGTGAAGAACATCCCAATAAAATAACAACAGAAGACTAAATCAATGAACAACCCTTTGCTAAAATGACAGGACCAATTTACCACCCATCCATATTAACCCTGAATGTAAATGTTGATTAAACTCATTCAAATGTCAGATTAGTAAACTGGATTTAAAAAAACAAAACCCATCTATTTTTTGCCTACAGGAGACATATCTCACCAACAAAGATCAGTAGAAACTATATCTCATGGATTTTTTTTTTTTAGTTTCATCTCTTCAAAACACTTTCTCATTAAATTCTTCACTGACTCATACACCATATAGGATTTTTTTCAAGAAGGTTCTTGATTTTTTTCTTCAGTGACACATTAATCATTCAGTAGCATGTTATTTAACTTCATGGCATTATAAATTTCTATTTTTCTTCCTGTTTTTGTATGGTGGCTTTTCATTTATGGGGGTGCATAGTAACTATGTAATGGAGACCATATGCATCTCTACTTCTAAATCAGAGATGGACTCCCAATGAAACTGTTAACTGTATCTTGACAATAGGATGCTGGACTCTCTGCCATTGTCCATGCCCGCAATGATGGACATATGACTGTTTATGAAGACCTATACTGTAGTAATAATACAGGGAACTCAGTTGGGGGGGAGACTTGGGGAGAAAAGAAGGGAAATCCCAGGACCTATGGAACTGTATCATAAAATGATAATAACGTAAAAGAAGAGGATGACTTTTATTGTGGCGTAAAGCCATCCTCATACCAGCCAGATGGCTGCGTGGATGAAAGCATGGTTAAGACACATGGAGATAAAGTGGAAATTAAGAACAGCAGTACTTGACACACACAGATTTTCTACAAACTCCTTGAAATAACCCCATAACTTAAAAATAAGCTTCTTTTGGTGCAGAAAACTTGTGGAGACTCAAGTGGTTTTTTTCATTCTTCATCATACATTTTTGAAGATCCTTTGTATATCTAGATTTCAAAATTTTTTTTGCACTAAAATAAACTTAATTCTAGTTTCCACAACCTTTTGGAAATACCATCATATATACTTGCATATATGTGGAAAATTCTTGAATGGTATTTCATAATTGTAAACATGGTTCCATCTTGGACAGCACAGATGGGTGTTTAACTAGACATTTCAGGGAGTTCTGCCCTGTTCCAAGTACTTTATCATGAATACGCATCATTTTATTTTATATCAAAACATGCTTTAATATAATGCTTTATATTACTGTAGAAACTAATGTTTTATTTCTAAAATGCTTGGAATGATTTACCTACTTCCAACATTATCAATAAGTTACCTTATGTGATAAATGGAGAAATTAAAGTTGGCAGATTCAATTAAGGTTGCTAAAGCAACTGAACTCAAACCTAGAAGAGGCCCCTAAGTTACTCATCTGGGTCTGATGTTCTCACAAGGGCCCTTGCAAGGAGCAGACACACACAAAAGGGAGAGGCAAAGAGCTGTAATGATGGGAGAAGGACCACAGGGAAGTCACATCATTGGCTTTGAAGGTAAAGGCAGAGACTGCAAGTGAAGGGGAATAGAAAACAGAAAAGGCAAGAAATGAATTTCCCTGGAATTTAAGAAAAGAGAGCATGGGCACTGACCCAATGATTTTAGCCTGAGTCAGACTGCAAACCCAATTATTTTTAAAGATCTATTTATTTTCTTGGAAAGGCAGATGTATATAGAGAAAGGGAGAGACAGATCTGTCCATCTGCTGGTTCACTCCCTAAGTGGCTGCAGTGGTCAATGCTGAGCTGGAGCCAGGAGCCTGGAGCCTCTTGTGGGTATGCAGGTGCAGGGTCCATCCTCAACTGTTTTCCCAGGCCACAAGCAAGGAGCTGGGTGGGAAGTGAAGCAGCCAGGATTAGAACCAGTGGATCCAGGCAAGTGCCTGGTGAGGATTTTAGCCACTAGGCTACTGCACCAGGCCCTTCACACTGTATTCTACTTCAAGGGTGGACAGTCCCACTGTGGACTGCCCAGTGTGGCCATGGGAGAACAATGCCCCTGCACCCAGGAGCTTGTGCCCACACTACCCACTCCACCGTGGCATTGATAAAGGCTTCCATCCCCACTGTTGGCTCTGGCTGCTATTCAAAGGACCAGGGGTTGCTCCTAAAGAAATGAACAAATAAATTAATGTTTGCAAGAGAAATCTCCAACTTCCTATTAATTTTGGCTCAGGCAAAATTCTTATTTTATCATAAACAGATCAGCATAAGGCACAGTTGGCAACACTGGATTTGGCCAACTAATGGGGGTGATGAAAACTCTAAGTTGTGGGTAGGTCATTTATGGTGCTTTTGGCCTCAGCCTCAGAGCACACCGGCTTCCTGTTACAAGGCCCATGGTTGCTGTGAAAAGTGCTGAGGGGAATGCAAAGCCCTGCCCAGCACCTGGTCCAGTTTCTTGAAGATGGATAATGACCCTCTAATCTAGATGGACAAGCATTTGGCCTAGTGGTTGGTGGATAACTTGAGATGTTTCCAATCCATGGCATAGTACCTGGGTTCGAGTCCTGACTCTGCTCCTCATTCCAGGCTCCTGATAATGCGTGGAGGCAGCCGACAGTGGCACCACTAGTTAAGTTCTTGCCACTCCTGCAGGATAGAGTTCCTTGCGCCCAGCTTAGACCCAGTCCAACCTTGACCATTGTATTTAGGGAAATGAACCAGTAGGTGAAAGAGCTTCTGTTTGTTTCCCTCTGCTTTTCAAATACACAAAAGTGTAACTTTTTAAAGAAGGAATAGAAAAAAAGTTCAGTGCAGTGGATCTTTATTTCTTTGGTGAGCCAGCTCTCCTGACTTTGGGAACTCAGAAGGTCAAAGACACACACCTATTTGTATGTCCCTATGTGTGCACACCCACACAGGCTTCTCCATGCCCCAACTTAGATACATACTCATGTATACACACGTGCGTGCTGTGGAGACCACGCTCGGATATCACACAGTGGCTCCACTTTGCCTTTTGGTGCCAGACAGGTTGGAGACCAGTCTTATTCCTCTGGGAGTTTCCCTTCAAATGCAGCATTCTGGGACGATCATCTTTAGATATCTGGTCTACCTGCCATGATCCTTAAACTGTGCCCCATAAACACAAAAGCACTTTCCAGTACAAACACTGGTGGTACTAGATGTTCTGAAACCTCAGGGACCTGCTGTGATGCCACGGAAATGGGGCAAGGGTGAAGATGGTGGAGGGGGTAGGGGATCTCCTCAGCTCCTCCCTCAGCAGCTGTGTCACCCTGAGCAAATTACTGGATCAGTGTGTGCCTCAGTTTCCCCATTTTAAAGTTGTATGTAACACTATTTTCCTTAGAGGGTGGCTGTGAGATTGAATCCAAAACGTTCCTGGAGCATGCAGCAGGAATGGGCGTTTGGTACAGTAGTTAAGTCCCAGCCTGGGATGTGCCTGGGATGCTCTCACCTCATGGCGGAGCCACTGGGTCGGATCCCACCTTTGCATTGCTTTCGGCTTCCTGTGGGAGGCAGCAAAGGACGGCTCAGTTACTTGAGGTTCACATCAGAACGGAGTTCCAAACTCCAGGCTTCAGCCCAGCTCAGTCCTGGCTGCTTCAAGCATTTGGAAAGTGAACCAACACACATAGAAGTGCTCACTTTCTTTCTCACTCTTTGCGCCTTTCAAAAGCAGAATTTAAAAAAATAGAGCAAGCAGCACAGAGTGAGTGCTCTAGACATGTCAAATCCTGCCATCACTTCTACACTTACTCTCCCATTTGAAAATCTCCCAAATGTTGAGACATGTGCACGCATGCACACACACAGCTTGAAGAGGTGGCTCAGAATCTGTCCCTGCATTTAGATGTCTTTTGATATCCATTTCTTTCTTTGAGCCTCATAAAACCTTGCAGAGTGGGATGGCTGGAATTATTGGTCTATTAAAAGGGAAGGAGTAAATGAAGAAGCACAAAGGTCAAAGATACACCTGCAAAGATTCGTTGCAGCCTGTCTGTAAGCACACACACACACACTTGGAAACTGAGTGCACAGCAGCCGTGGAAGGTAAGTGAAGATGGGACCACCCAACGTGCAGTCATGTGTGGGTGTGAAGAAACCAAGCGTTCTTCCTCTCCATGTTTCCCACGACCAGGGGAAAGGCCTCAGCTGTAGGAGCAGGGCAAGAGGAGAGTACAGGGCAGATGCACAGGAACACCAGTCAAGAAGCCAGCATGCCTCTTGCCACCGTCACTCCCAGGGGACAGTGCTTTTGCCTGTTCTCGTTCCCCTTTGTACTGTTTGATGTTTTTCAAGGATGAGATTATTTTTTATCATGAAATTAGAGGAGTAATCTTACCTGCAGCAGTAACTTCCCTCAACATGTATGAGTGGGCTGACAGCAGAGCCATTCATTAGCCTCAGTCTGTCATCAACACAACGTTGAAAATTCCCTCCTCTTTATGACTACATTAGTACTTGGGACTAAACTCTCCCCTCATTGTTCAGAGCCCCTTGGACCCCACACGGGTTCAGCATGGTCATCCGAGAGAATCCCATCCCGCCTTCTCCAGGGGAGTCAAGTTCACAGATGATATTGGACCAAGAAGTGGCAATGACATTGAGCAGTCACTGCAGGGCAGGCCCTTCCAATGCACTTGCTTATCTTTTTCTCATAACCACACTGTATTGGTGAATTATCCCCTTTTGTTGAACAGGACACCAAGGTTTAGGAAGCAAAAGTCACACTTGTCACTCACTAAAGAAACACAGGTTACCAGCAACAGAGCCAGGACACATACCCAGGCCCACCTGCCTACATGGTAGATAGAGCAAATGAGGTGGGCGCAGAGAGCAGCTGACACACACAGGAACCAGCACCAGCACCAAGATCCCGTAGGCAGACTCCTCTCTAAGTAGACAATGGGCTAACATCCCCAGACACCTACCCCGCTGATGCTTCGGTGGGGCTTCTGCCATAAGGAGGACAACAGGGATGACGTCACGATTATAACTAGTGTCTCCATAATGCACAGTCCTCAGGGAGACAGGGCTATTTGTGAGGAGTTGGGAGAAGGAGGGTTCCCCAACTTCACAGGCTAAAGTAGAAGACCTCAGCTCCCAGCTCCTGGGCCAGCGCTATCTGTACTGATAGAGGTGCAGAAATGAGCCAGTGCTCATTCATTCTTTGCAAATCTGCATCAAGCACCTGCTGCATCGTACACACTGTTCTAGTACCAGCACCACTAAGGACTCCACTCTCACAGGTTTTACTCTCCCACAGATAAAGACAGCCACAAGCCAACAAATATCGTGGCGACCTAGAAAGCAATATCCCCATGCACACAGGACTTTGACCTGCTGAGTTGGACAAATTGCCCCGAAATCAAGGTTTCACTGACCTCACCCTCTCTCGGAACTTCCCTTATCCGAGAAAATATTTTCTAAAGAAATGCAATTGTCTCCACCTCATTTCCTGGGAATCCTGTCCAATAACCACTGAAGATGAAGCTCAGAGAAAGGAGGAGACTTTCACGGCTCCCATTCTGGCTTTAATTCCTTCCTCTGAGGGTGATTCCCAACATCACCTGGGAGACTTGATCCTCACAACCAACCGCCCTCAGTTCCCACTGAAGTTCTGTGCCTCCCCTTGCTGTGGCAGGTGCCACCACTCCTTTATGAAAAGATCTGAACTTCAACCATGTGGCCCCTGCCTTAACTTACCAGTTTTGTGTGTGGCTCTAGTGTACATATGCGTTCTAATACATTATGCTTTTCTCTTATCAACACTTCTCTCACAATAGAGGTATTAGCATGACCTTTTGTGATGAGCAGGTTTCCTCTACATTAGTGAGCAAACAGCATCGTAAGCTGCCCTAAGTGCTATCGATGAAATGAAACAGGTTCACATCTGTGATTAACCCCATCATGGCTCCCAAAGACATCCCTATCCTAATTGCCTGTGAACACCTGACACTTTGGGACAAAGCAGAATTGGTCCGGCCCAATCCTGGCTGTTGAGGCCATCTGGGGAGTGAACCAGTGGACAGAAATCTTTAACTCTTTTGTGTAAGTACTTTAAGAAGTGGAAGATAGAGCTAGAAGGAGTGGGAGGAAGGTGACTGGGAAGTGAGAGGGAGGAGAAACAGACACAGTATTGCTCAGCATTGCTCGCTTAGACAACGGAACAAGGAGCCATGAGCCAGAGAATGGAGGGTGGTCCATAGAGGCTGGAAAAGAAAGGAGTGGATTCTCCCCTGGAGTTTCCAGAAAGGGACCAGCTCTGCCCACGCCTTGGTCTTAGCCCACTGAGACCCAGGCTTGCCTTTTGACCTCCAGCACTGTCAGACAACATAGCTGAGTTGTTTTTGAGCTAGCAGACAGGTGTGTTTGACTAGAGCAGCCCTGATGAACCAGCCCAGCCCACTGAAAAGACCCCTCCCTTGGAGAAGTCCTTCCTGACCACTGACTGTGGGGAAATTCTATAGCCTTTTCAGTAGACTCCTTCCTAGAACCCAGCACAACTTTAAGTTCTTTGTTTGTTTACCTGTTGACATTGGGAAGGGCTGAGGGAAGAGGGGGCTCTTGAAGGCTAACAGGCAGGGCTGAGTGTAGAACTGTCTGGACAGGAAGGAGGTGGCAATGATGCATCTAAAACCTGTCAGAACCAGAAAAGCACGCTTGTCTCTAGGGCTGAACCCCTAAGGGAGGAGTGCCCAGAGCGGCAGGACTGGGGTCGCCAGGGTCCGTACTGCCAGTTCCTGGGGCTATCTGGGTTTCCTTATCAGCTCCTGGACTTGATGTCCCTGCATATGCATTTGCCAGCAGTCACACATCCTTTTCGGAAGCAGGCAGGGTGAGTAAACAGGAGGGGAAGGCCTGCCTCTCTTGGGTACCTATGTAGGGTGGAAGGTGGAACTCCTGGTCACAGCTGGTCCTGAGAGAAAGAGCTCTGGAATGGGAACAGCCATCTCAGGGTGCTGGCTCAGGAGCGGTACAGGACACTAAACTGTGTCCCCCCCACCCCTGCCTCATCCCTGCCCAGTGCCTGGTGGCCCTAGGGAGAGAAACACTGAGCATATTCTTACCCAGAGTCCACCAACCCTTTCTCTTAATCCTTCCCTCTTTCCTCTCTCCAGGTTTAACATAATTCATGCCCCAACCCAAATCCACCTCCTCTCCCCACTTTCCTCGCTCTTGGAGGAGGACTGGCTCTCCTCCGTCCTCCAGAGTCTGGTCTCTCTAAGTGGCCCTTGACCCCCTGATTCTTGGCCACCCCCAACTCACACTGGCAGGCTCATCTCCTTCCTCACAACAGCCATAGCAGCTCCAACAGGCTCCCTCTGAGAGCCTCTACCCAGAGCAGCTGGCTCTACCAGTCCTGCCCTGCAGCCCTAGCTCCTATGGATAGGCCTTCTTTGTGGAGGAGCAGGTTAAGGCTATTTTAGGCAGATTCTGGGATATCACTGCTGATTAAGTTGCCCAAGTCCCCTGCCAGGCCAGGAGAGCTGTGGAGACAGGAACTGCTAAGTGCTGCTCCCCTGCCCTGAACAGGCGCCAGGCAGGACCTTAGCCTCATTTGCTCCAGGGTGAGCACTCAGATTAAACTTCCTCCTTCCTGGTGAGATTGTTTAACAGGGCAAGGAGCATTTATGGCAAACCTCCCTGAAGGTACGCGGCAGCTGGGCAGGGCCCGGAGCAGCTGGCCCACTGGAGGGACCCATGAGCCACCTTACCTCTCCCTCTGGGGTCCCTACAGGAGGCTGGACTCTCAGTAGCCAGTCAAGGTGACCCGTTGGCAGGGCCAGGACCTGGGCCCCACCTGGACCATCGGACCGTCTCCCCTGAAGCTGGACAGGAAGCCTTAAGATCTCAGGTATGTCACCAGCGGAATGGGAAGGGTCACGCTTCTTGACAGCATCATGGAGAGGAAAGAGAATGGTGGTGGGTGGCAGTGGAGAATGAGAGGATAAGGAATAAGAGCTTGAGACAGAAAAGCAAAGGAAAGGAAGGGAGAAAACAGGTCAAAGAGATTGAGATCTGATTGAAGAAAGCAAACAAATTTTCCTAATGGCTGATAGAGGACTGTGAGAAGAGTTTGGGGTTGAGTCCGATTCCAGCAATGGTGTACAGTGATTAATTATGTCTGCCCTGAGCACAAGAAGATATGGGGAAGGCTAGTCGGGCCTGGATAACCTTTGCTGCAAGATTTTTTTTCCCTGAACCATGGGAACTCTCCACATGTAGTCATCAGTCCCTCACCTGCTCATCATAAAACAAAAACCACATTTGAGCATCAATTATGGGCCACACAGATATTCTGAGAATAAATAAAGAAGGAAAGGATGTGGTCTTTGGTCCAGAATCTCATTCTGCTCTGAACTTTTCAAATTATTTCTATTTTTTTTTTTTTTAAGACAAAGGTGCTTGGTGTTGAGACATTTCCTGCTGTGTGATGTCAGGCTAGTCCCTTGCTTTCATTGAGACTCTGTCTTCTGTGAAGTGGGAGTGCCAGTCTGAATATCCCCTCTCCAATCTTGTAGTTCTCATTGGTTAGGCATCTCTGGTATCCACTAAACCACAAAAGCCCATCTTCTAAGTGCTTTCTGTGTGCTGCCACACTTAACACACACATCACAGTAACCAGCCCAGGCGGACTGGCTATGAAATTTGTGCACCTGATCACTAAGCGATACTGTTTCTATGATGAAGTTGATGCCAAGTCCATGGCTGGAGGCAGGTGGCGTGAGTACCAGAGTATCCCTTCCAGAAGGTTCAGTCTCTGAGCATGTATTGAACACTTCCTGAATGTCAGGTACAGAGAGACACTGTAACAACACGGGGTTACACACACCAATGGTGCTAGACAAATTGCGAGACACAACTTCACACGCAGCCTGCCATGGAGATAGTTTTGCAAACAGAGCAGACCTCCATGGAAATGAAACTTGCTAAGAAATGCTGGGACTCTTGAGAGGAGGAGAGGACAAGGGAGGAGCAAGGGGGAGGGGTTGCAGATATCAATAAAAGGCCCATAAGGCAGACAAGGTCAAGCCCAGCTGTGGGCTGAGATGGCTCCATCAGTCAGTTTTTCAGCCTTTTCCGCATCTACAGGCTCAGAGGCTCAGCACAGTGACCATGCATGGCTCTTTCTGAACTCAAGCCCCATCTACCCCCGGTGCTCTATGCCAGTAGAGCCAAGAGGCCTGACTGCTCAATGGCACATCCAGGGGCTGGAAGGTGGGTGGCTCTGTCAGTGCTCCTCAGGCTGGGGCAGCTGCTCCTCTTGGGATGGGATGAGACCAGCCTAATACTGGCAGGCCTAGAGGGCAGTGCACAGTCTGCATGGAGGAATGCCAGTCCCTCCCTGTCCAGTCTGGAGTCCCCAGAAGAGGGAACAGCCACTTCCTATGATCCGTATCATTCCCTAGCTGTGAGAGGTTTTTGGAGAACTGGGTGGCACTCCTAGATTTGCTCCCCCAAAAGGTACAGCCTGGAGAGAAGAAGATAGATGTTGCAAGGTCCTATCTTTGGATCCCTGCTCTTCCATTTGTCCCAGCTGTGACAACTGCAGCAAGGTCTCATTGATGGGTTCATCTGATTCTCCCAATCACAGAAGGATGGGGTGATGGATAAATTCCTGTGAGTTTTGCCTGATAGGAATTTTTAAACACAGAGGTATATACAGTACCAACCATGGTGCCAGGCACACAGTAGGTGCAGAACATAGGGTGGGGCTGATGTCAAAGCCTACTGCCTACTTTGTACCAGGCTCTCTGCTGATGGTTTATCAGATGACAGTCACATCAGTTATGGAGAGTGAAGGGAGTTAGACACTGTCAAAGAGCAACATCAAATTCTAAGTGATCTGTACATGTCACCTTAATGTGCGCTAGGAGAGTTAACTCAGTGGTGCTGGACACCTTACATGCATTGCTTCATTCAAGTATCACAATTCTAAGAGGTAGATCTTATCATTCTCACTTTACATATAAACTACTGAGGCCTAAGAAACAGAATTAGTTCCCCAAGGCAGCAAGCTATGTCAGCCAGCTTTGTATTACAGTAACAAAATGCCTGAGGGAACAAATGTAGAAAAAAAGGTTGGTGTGGCTCACAGATCTGAAGATTCAAACTCAAGATCAGATGGTTCCCCTTGGCTTGGGGGATGGTGAGGGTGGGGGATGGTGGTGTTGGAGCATGTGCAAAGAGAAGGGGTCATGTGGTAAGAGCAGAGAGAGTGGCTGGGCCTACTGTAGTCTTTGAAAATCACTCCCCTTGCGTGGATACCTTCCCAGGGCACCCGCATTCCCAACACCTAAGGATCTCCTATTGGTTCCCAGCTCCCTATGGTGCCTCCAAGCCTCTAACACTTGGACCTCCAGGACCCACCCCAACTGATATCCAGACCATAGGACCACACATGGTTGAGAGAGGTTTTGGGGATAGACAATCTAGCTCCAGGAAGACCTTAACAAGGGAGGCCATACTGTCCAAAGCGTGAAATTCCTCTGCCAAGAAGCAGTGAATGTAGCCCTGGTTGCATGAGCAGAGTCACAGAGGTGGGTGGTTGGAGTCACCCAGCATGGAGAACAGGAGGCTGAAAGTTAGGCCCTCTGCCAGAAACTCGGAGCCCTCCACAGGCATGACCGGTTCTGTGGCTAAGGAACTCACTTCTGATGAAAATGTCAGAGGCGATGTAGCTAAAGACAGAGAGAAGGAGCCAAGAGTTGGCCTGGGATTTAGGCCTCACAAGGAATCGGGGTCTTCGGACCTCATAAGGAAGGGATAGATATGCACTGTGAGTTTGAGATTTCTTCCAGATGTCACTCTGATTTGAAATGAGAAGCTTCCTGTATATTGGGGGTTGGGAAGACTCTTTGGGGCACAAGCAACAGCAGCCAACTCAAACCAGTCCAACAGGAAAGGGATCTACCCTGGCACACAGGACAGAGAAGCCCAGGGAAATCCAACTTCCAACAGAGCTGGGGGTCTGAAGGCTGAAAGGACACCCCCACCCCATCCAGCCCCCTGACTCTTGTCTCAAGCACTGAGTGCCTTCTTCCAGCTGCTTTATTCTCAGGCAAACTGACCTCACAGGCTGCATAGACACCCAGGAGCAGCTGCAGCTCCAACTCTCGACTCAACAACCCAGTAGAAAGGGCATCAGAAGCACTGGGAGGGCTCTGATCTTGGCTGGAATCATGTCTAATCCCATCTCTGTAACCAACGGATGGAGCAAGCTCACCAGCTGGGCCCGGGACACATGCCCACCTCTAGAGTTGGGGAACAGGATCAACTCCAACCCAGGAGTGTGGGAAGCACGGGTTGACTCTGCAGGAGGAGGGGAGCACTAGAAGGAGGAACATGTGCTGGACTAAGGACCGAGACAACAGGTGATGTCTACCAGACCCTTGCTCCCCCCATCCTACTTTATTCAGAGACAGTTACGCAAAGAATGGATGGTGAGTCACTAGAATTCTGAGCATTTGTTTTCTCATCAGTGACATGGAATTACTGAAAGAATCTGTGTGACCACATAGTTGGGGAAATGAAAGGACATAGGATTCAGTCAATGGAAGAAGACTTATGTTCATTACAATTGTGATAACTATTTCTTCAAGGAGATCTCTGGCTCCTGTGCCTTCCTGGGTAAGGCTTAGCTCCTAAGGCTTTGCCAAGACCTTACTGAGTTCACAGCAGAGGCCACCACTTCACTCATTAATCAAAGCAGCTGAGAAGTTAGGGAGTGCACTGTGACCTGCATGCCTATAGGGCTGGAATGACTTCAACAAGCCTGCCACACCCAACAAATGAACCCAGGTAGCTCCACCTCCATTGAGCAAATCCTTCCCGATGACGCACAACCCCGCTCTTGGCACAGAAAAAATTTGGCAGCACAAATAGGCCTGGGGAGGCTAACAGAGCCAAAGATGCCCAGCAGCTGTGAGGTGGCCTATCCTCTCAGACATTGTAGGGAACAGGAAAAGTGTTGTGTGTGTGGCTTCCACCACTCTCCCCACTCCATGGAGACTTGGAGAAGCCCATTCCTTGGTCAGAGTACCAAACCTGTCATTCACATATCCCAGGTACCATGGACTGGGTGCTGGCCGGCATCTCATCTCCACTCAACTGGGAATAGACAATTGGGATGGCCACATGTTGAAGAAGAAACTGAGACTGAGAGTTGGCTGCGTCCAGAGTGTCACAACAAAAGCCAGACAGGACTCCAGGCCCCACTCAACAACCATCCCCCCATATAAACCTTTATGTGTATATTCCCACTACTTCTGGGCAATGACCTTAAGCAGGCATACCAGCCCACCCTGACAACTCATGCGTGGATGAGAAATGAGCAGCAGGTGATGAATGACTGTCCTGAGAAAAACGGAATCACAGCAACTCTGTCCTATCCCGAGGGTCTCTCTGTCACCCCTGCAGAGCCAGCCCAGGCAAGATGAGGCCCCAAAAAGGCAGCATGTGGGACTATGCATGCCTGAAAACCAAAAGGGGTTCTGCTAGAGTGGGGGCTGGTCAACTACAGCCCGCAGGCCATATACAACCTGCCACCTGCTTCCAGGAATAGAGTTGGATTGTTGCACAGTCATAATCATTCATTCACTCACTCAGTCTCTATGGCTGCTGTCCCATCTGAGGAACACAGAACAGTTGGTACAACTGAGAACAAAGGCCTGCAAAACCCAGCGTGTTTACTACCCACAGAAGCTGCCACACCTCGCTCAAGGAGCTATGCCTCCTACCAGCAGCGCAGCCTGACCACTCTGTGCCTGCCTTCCCAGCTTCCTCATGGAGCTGCTTTAAGAAACTGGTAGGGCTGGGGAATGTCCCTGAGCGGAGTCTGAGCCATCTATTTTTGGGAACCACCTCAGGACCATGGGGGTAAGATCCTCTTTGACCCAACCCTGTTCCTAGCCACTCCTACATTTCACACTGTGTACATCTGCAAGGCCCAAGAGTCCTACCAGGCCAGGCTTGGGGAAAGCCATATTAAAGCAACAAAGCACAGAATGCAAATAATGGTCTTATTTCCTTCCCAAGTAAATGTCATGGGGACAGATTGTCTGAGCCATCAGCCTCATTGTTTATGGATTTAATCTGTTTATCACCCTGTGTATTGGAGACATGATCAATAATTGCTGATATATATCGGGGATTTACAAGAAGGACAATTAGGCGATGAAAGCCAACTGCTGTTTACATTAGTAACTTCACACAGGCCTGGGCCATCAGCCTGGGTGGTCAGAGCAGCTCTGAGGGATGGTTAGAAACTGGGGGCAGGGGAGTAAACCCAAACTGGGCAGGGCTGTGCACACCCCAGGTTCTAAGTGGGACCCTTTACAATCTGGGCCTGGTGTGGGTGGCTCCTTCTACCATCTATTTTATTATTATATGAAAGGCAGAGGGGGAGAGATCCTGCATTCCTTGGTTGACTCACTCCTCATGCCCATACAAGAGCCGGAGCTGGGCCAGGCTAAAACCAGGAGCCCAGCATGCCATTCAAGTGTGTCACCTGTGCACACTGGCTCTGTTTCTTCCCTGTAACCCATCCTACCCCTGTAGCCTTCTATTCATTCCTCGTGGTGAATCCCTGCCCTGGCAGGCAGGCTAGCACACCTGGAGGGAGAGGAGAACGAAAGCACAGCCATGCCTTTGAAACCCCACAGTGACTGCCAAATATCCAGGGGTGAGGGGGAACACAGCTGCAGCCACAACTTCCAGAAGTGGCTTCTTGCAGTCTAAACTCTCAGTGAGAGCCCTGGATACAGTTCGGGTTTACAGGAGGCAAGGCAGGAAACAGGAAGAAGCCATGCAGATGCAAGGAGTCAGCCACTTCCTTCCTTCAAGCTCACTTTCAGCCCATCTTACCTGAGCCTAGGCGCTAGCACTGGGGTCCAGACAAGGACAGCCCCTGCCTGCAGGGCAATTCAGGGCTGACCATGAAGCAGGACAAGGCGCCTTCTCGCACATTTCTGGGGAATGCCAGGGAAGGGTCTGGAGGCAGCAGGAGCCAGGGAATTTATGCACACACACACTTCTCCCCGAGGAGGCGCCACTCAACCCTGCAAGCTTTGAAGATGCAATAAGCTTGTCTCTGTCCTCCTGGCGCTGGGACAGGTCACAGCTAAGCTGGAAGGCATCCGTATACGCAAGGCTCAGAAACCAGGACAAAGCTAACGTGCTGGCTCCTGGTAGTGCCATTAAGAAATGTCACAAACAGACTGGGAGATGCTGGGATGGCCCTGGGGGAGGCTACAGAAAGAGCAAACACCCAGGTAGGAATCCAGCTGCAAGTAGCAGGGATGCCTGAGGCCTGCCAGGAGACAGGAGCGGGGATAGACGCTGTCTCTAGCAAGTCCCTTCCAGGCAGGTTGCTCACTGACCAGCACGCCTTCCAGAACAGGAATTAGCATCGCTCTCATCATATAGTTCTATTTCCCAAATGCATTCCCTCTGTGCCACAGGCTTTTCTCTGTCTGGCTCTCTCAAGGCCAACATGCTCCGCTCGACATGCTCACCCACATCTCTAGAAGGCGTGTCTATCACAGCTTCTCTCACAGAGCAGAGAGGGTCTCTCTCCCAGTGTCCTTCTGTCCATCCCAGGGAATGGCTCTGGTTGGCCATGCTGGGGTCACATGCTTACTCCTAAAACTATTGCAGGAAATCTCAAAGCTTTGATTGGCAGGGCCTGTGTGTCGAGGTGGGATGCCATGATGGATGTGTTCCCACCCAGTAGGAATTCAACCTTGATTTGGAAGGCCAGGGAAAGCTTCCCAGAAGGATGGGCATGAGGTCCAGGAAAGAGGCAGGGGACCCATGTTCAGACCAGAGAGTTGCAATTACAAGACCCAGTGAGACCCCAGGGCACGACTCTCACAGCCGTGGCCCCCCCAGCCTGAGGCTCCACCTACTTTCTCACGGATGTGCACAGAACCCTCCCAGAGTAAGATCCACAGCTAGCTGTGTGACTTTCGATGAGTAACCTGCCCCTTCTGCACTTCCTTCTCCAGTAGAGGTTTCATCACCTTCCCCTTCCAGCAATTTGTGAGAATGCAGTTCATTCAGTCTCCAAATTGTCAAGCACATGGTGTACTCAGTGCAGGTGGCTGACACAGCAGCCTGGCAGTGGGAAGCAGGGGGAGAGGCGGGACAGAGGAAGCTGGCCCCAGGACAGTGAAGGCAGGCAGTGGGCTCTCCCAGTAGGTCGGTAGGTTGGTAGGCTGGGTCAGAGTGGAGAGGATCAAAGCAACAGCCATCCCACTGGTGCAGGTGGCAAGTACCCCGGGGCCCTCTTCCCTGGGCCTGAGGTCGGCAGGCCAGCGTCAGGGGCAGCAGGAGCATTCTCCAGCAGCTCTAACCTGAAGAACAGGTGTGGCCATCTCTGACCAGAAGGAGGAAGACAAAATGTTTTTGGGTCTGGGTGGGTACAGAGAGATTTCTTGCCCCACCCTGCATCTTTGTCCCCAGGTGGCTTTCCCCTCCCTGGCCTGCAGCAGGCCCGGTCCTGACGCCAGCTCAGCCACAGACTGCCAGGGGAGCCAGCTGGACACTCAGCACGTCAGGGAGCCCTGCGGGTGTGAGGTGGGCAGGTGAGGCCTTAGCCGGGGAAGGATAGCAGGCCCGCAGATCCCACCTCAACCAACCAGGCCTGGCCCTGGCACTTCCAGAATCCCGGCTGAGCATGGACCGGGTAGCCCAAGACTAGCCTCCCAACCAGGTATGTGGCCCACCCCCACCACGCCCCCAGCTCTCTGTCCTGTCTCTGAATGTTGCTGTGTGTGTGCACATGAGGCAAGCTTGCTTTTGCTTTGTGTCACGCTGCCCCTCCCCTGCCCCTTCTGAGTGCTGTCCCTCAGTGGGCTCCGTCTCTGTGCCCTGAGCAGCCCTGTATGTCCTTCCATCCTGTCTGGCCTTCAGTTCTCCTGGCTCCTCCACATACAAGGAACCGAGTCTCACCCATGGGGGCTCACCCCTGGTCACATAATTATACTGTGCTTTCGGATGGGAAACCAAAGGTGGTGATTTGAATTTCAGGAAGTTAAAGTTTGACCAGATACAGCTCGGGTTTCTGACCTCTAAGGCCCGGGAGGAGCAGGGTCAGGACAGGTGGGAGGACTTGCATAATTAGCAAGCCAAGAAAGGAGAAACGTGGTTTGGCAGTTGCCACTGCTACTGACTGACAGAGGCACGGCTGATCCTGCCAGGTGCTTTGGTAGGGAGCTGAGAGGCCCAGGGATGTGGCCAGGGTCAGAGGTGGTGTTCGCAAAAGCCAGGGGTTCAGTGCTGCTCTCCCATGTCAGGCTTGACTCTTTGGCAGCTGGGCTCTGGAGGTGCTTTCTAAAACAGGTCAGGAAGGGGGACAGGAGCAGAGCGGGGAAAGGGGTGGCAGACGCCAGAGGAGAGGCAGCGAGCAGGCAGAGAAGGCTGCAGATTGGCCCCAAAGAATAGGGGACAGGAAACCTCCATTCTCTCTATCCCTCTTTATCTTTCCCCCTTCCCCAATCCTCTCTCCCTTTTTAAAAAAAAAGATGTATTTATTTTTATTAAAAAGGCAGATATAGAGGAGAGAGACAGAGAGGAGAATCTTCCATCCGCTGATCCCCCAAGTGGCCGCAATGGCTGAAACTGAGCCAATCCGAAGCCAGGAGCCCAGAGCCTCTTCCAGGTCTCCCACACAAGTGCAGTGTCCCAAGACTTTGGGCTGTCCTTGACTGCTTTGCCAGGACATAAGAAGGGAGCTGAATGGGAAGTGGGGCCACCAGGACAGAAACCAGCACCAGTATGGGATTCGGCCCCATGCAAGAGAAGAACTTAAGCCACTAGGCTACTGAGCCAGACACATCCCCTCTTCCTTTATTTGTCTCCCCTTTTTCCCTTTCACTCCTCGCCTTCCCTCCTCTGAACCCTCCCACCCCATGGTTGATATCCCGGCCCCTCTGCTCCCCTTCCTTTCCCTCCTCCCCACCCTCATGGGGCTTTTAAAGCTGCACTCACGGTAACTGCTACCATATGCAAGCACCACAGTGCCAGATGGGAAGATGGCGCCCCTCACTCCACACAGGACTCAAGAAGGAAGGAAACCTTGGTTTCAAAACTTCCCTCTGGGGCCCGTCACGATGGGGTAGCGACTAAAGTCCTCACCTCGCACGCGCTGGGATCCCATATGGGTGTCAGTTCTAATCCCGGCAGCCCTGCTTCCCATCCAGCTCCCTGCCTGTGGCCGGGGAAAGCAGTCGAGGACGGCCCAAAGCTTTGGGACTCTGCACCCGCGTGCCCAATTGGGGAGTGAACCATCGGATGGAAGATCTTCCTCTCTGTCTCTCCTCCTCTCTGTATATCTGCCTTTCGAATAAAAATAAATCTTAAAAAAAAAACTTTCCTCTGGCCTTGGGAGGGACTGGAAGGGAAGGGTTAGTCAAGCATTCAGATTCTCACTCCCACCTTTGCAAGCTGAGTAGCCTTGGGCTGAGCCAGTGGCTCGCACTTACTCATCCCCACAGTGCAGGCTGTGCCCACTGAGGAAGATACTGCATTCCATCCATACACAGCACCGGTGTCCCCACATCTGTAACCTGTGAGTCAGATGGCTCTCCGTTTTGGTCCATCAGCAAGGAACACTTGGCTCCTCCCTCCCGATGGTTGAGCTCAGGAGCTAGCTCAGAGTTTTTTATGTGTAGGTCAGATGGGGACAGACGGGGTGGGCAGAGGGACAGGTGAGTGAGTGAATCCAGTCCTCCAAGAGAAGAGAGGCAGGCACCTGCTCCCCATCCTCAGGCTCGACCATTTCCAGATCCCAGTTGCCCACTTGATTTTCTTCTCTCCCTAGGTTACCGCTGACCCCAAGCTGCCCTCCCCTGCGCAGGATGAGAGTGTCAGGTAGGATCAGGCAATGGGGTCGCTTCCTGCGAGCTGTGACTGCCCACCGTGCAATGCAAGGGGGTTGGAGGGTTGGTGTGCCTGTCCTCAGGGTCAGGTCAGGAATCCAGGAGCAACCAACCCAGGGGAGCCTGGCATGACCTCCTGCCTCTGGGCTCCAAGGTGGGAAGACCCAGGCACCGCAGCCGTACCTTGCACTGGCCCTGGGGATGGGCCCCATCTCAGAAACACCTGGCCCTGCCTGGAAATTTGGGACAAAACTCTGACCTCAATGGGAACTATTCTAGACTCTTCAGACAAAAAGGCACAAGGAAGACAAAGCTCTTCTCATTGTCACCTTCACTCTACCCCTTTGCATTAAAAGGGAAACTAAGGCATCAAGTAGAAAAGGCACAACACCCTTCCTACCCGCCCTGAGTTCATTCCCAGTTGGGAGAAGTCAGGAGCCCTGGCTTGAAGTCTGTTCGTTCCTCTGGGTTCAAACACCTGAATGGGGGAAATGAGTCAGATCTGGCACAGCGTGAGAGCTGAATGAATGTGAGCTGGTGCCCAAGATGACAAGGCATCCACCCACCCACAGTGAGCTGGTACTCAGGTCCCTGGACCACAGCCTGCACCTCCAATGAGCCAGCAACCAGTACAAAGCCACTGAGACCAGCTCAGAAGGAAGCTGCTGACCTTGGGTCACGGGGCAGAGGGGAACTGAGTCAGGGAGCCCGAGTGCTGCTCCTCAGACAGAGAGTCAAGGGAGCAGGAGGCTCTGGGTGGCTCCACCGTCCCTGTACTAGGTAGGGGGCCAGGGCCATGGCTTGCACAGAAACTCATGGAGTAGTTGGAGTGGTGATAGCTCTGAGAGGAGTTGATGGAAAAATGCGGAGGGCCAGTCATCCTTGCTGTCGAGGCACCCCAGAGGCTGCCTTGCTATTGCTAACTCTCACATTCTCCCCAACAAGGCACAAATCCAGTGCAAGGCCCTGCCATGTCTCCTCAGTGACTAAAGGACTCCAGCTTAGAGGCTGAGCTCCCACCCAAGGACCCAGCAGCCTTCCTGATTCCTGTCCCAGGTCTCACCCCCAGTATCAGCCTCCAGCTCCCCTGGCACCGTTCCCTTGCTTCACAGCACCCAGGGCATCTTCCCAGGCCTCATGCGTAGAGCACTATGGAGGGCAGAGCCTTAGCAGGTGCACTTTCTCCCCCAGGGAACCAGCCTTGGGGAACACGGCCTGGCAGCAGGACCTCACCATTCGGCCATGGCATATAGATTCACTTGTTGTCCTGCAGCCCTGATGAAATACAGTGCAGCCTGCACCTGCCATGTGGGCTCTGGTGCTGTGGCCTCCTGGCAGCCTCTCCTTGCTCCACAGGACTGCTCCGCATGCTGGCCGTCACCTTTGTCCTGGTCACCACCCTTATCTTTGTGCGCAGCTACATCAACTTCACCATGAGAACCATCCGTCTGCCGCGCTGGATCGGTAAGTGGAGCCCTCTCCCAGGAGCTGAGGACCCCATTCCTTCCTTCATCCCCGGGTGACCTGGGAAGCAGCCAGTCATGGCAAGGTGTGCACCTGCTCATGCAAACCTGCCATCCTAGGAGGCAGGATGTGAGAGAGGCAACCACAGGCTGTCAGGCAGGCTGGAGCCCATGAGGAACAGGGAAGGATGGAAGGCTTCCCAAGGCTGTGGCCAGCACCTGAGCCTGGGCATGGGTCTGCTTCAGAGAAGTGATCCCAGGAAAGGCGGACTGAGCGAAGAAGCAAAGGTGGCAGAGAGGGAAGGCAGGCGAGTGTCTGTGTGTTGCCTCATCTGCTCCTGCCCCTCTCAGTCCTTCCCAGCTAGGGGTCTTGGAGATGGGAGCAGGGGCAACGTGTGTGTGTGTGTGTGTGTGTGTGTGTGTGCGCGCACACATTAGTAGGCAGACTGGATGTATAACTAGACTACCAAGTGGGACACAATAGAAAATGAAGTGTCACAAGTGTCCAGGGCCCTAAAGCCCAACACCGGTAGTAGCTACTACAGGCAGTCAAGGAAGATTTACCTCAACACAGCTCAGCCACCGCCACACACATGGACCCTGTCTAGGGACCCTGGGCCAGCCCTAGGCTGAGTTCCTGAGGAACTGACACACCAGCTCCTCTCCACAGATCCACAAGGGGGCTGTGAGGGCCTCCACGGGCAGGCAAGGGAACCAAGGCTCAGGCAAGGTCAATGGCACACACAGCCACAGCCTGGGGTGAGGGCTCCAGCTCGGTGGGTCTCAGGACAGAGCCCAGCTTCTGTACAGGAGAGTCGTGTGTGTGTGTGTGTGCATGTGCACATATGTGTATACATGTATCTTAAGTGTCTGCATGCGCATGGCTGTGTGTGTGTGTGTGTGAAGGGATGGCTGGGACCTGTAGGAGAGGACTCCCAGGCAAGGTGGGTGGGACTTGCAGCTTACTGCAGTGGCACCTTTTTTAAAGTCCCTTCAGCCCATTCCTTGAGCTCCAACTTACATCCTGAAAGGGCCAGGATGTGCTCTCTCTCTAATAAACTTGGTCTTCTCTCCAGCAGGTCTGAACCCCAAGGAGACTGGTGAGTACTGACCCACCTCACCACCCCTCCACCTCCTGACCAGCTCCTAGCCATGCCGCAGGACCAGGTGGCCCAGGGTGTCTCTCCCAGCCCTGGGAGTCCCAGCAGCTGTCCTCACCTCCCTAGCCAGTGGTACCTTCTGCAGTCCCTCCCCACATCCTGGTTGCAGATGCATGCTCAACCATGCAGGTCAGATGAGTAAAGCTGGACTGTCCTCTTGGCCCTAGGATGTCCCACCTACAGCCTGGCCCAAACCCAGCCACTGCCTACACTCTTTCATACCCCCGCCAGATAGGAGCCTGACTTAGGCACTCCATGCCAGCTCAGGGTTCTGCTTCAAGTGCAAGGATGAGAGGTGGGCATGTTGAGTGCTTTAGGACCCCCCAAGAGACAAACAGAAGGTGCTTATTGTTGGAGTAGAAATGTGAGATGAGCCCAAAATGGTAGGAGAAATGCTCTGAATTTGAAGGGCACCCATTCAACGAGGGGAGTCAGGGGAGGCTTCCCCAGGGAGATGGCCTTCGGAAATTAGAGGCAGGAACACGTGGGGTTCCTGTGGAGAGCTGGGCTGGCGACTCAGACAGGAATGACAGTGAGAGAGCCTGCAAGGTGGGAGTGGGAGTTGGTGGGATAGGGGTCTTGGGTGCAGCCACAGTGGGTGTCAGGACATCAGCCAGGACCTGCTGCTGAGAGCCAGAGGTGAAGCGAGGGTGAGCTGGGGGCGCCTGCTGCCTGATGCTGTATTCAGCACCTCATGAGCATGACATGGGGTCCCACACACAACCCCAAGTACAAGCGTCACAAGGGGAAGAGGGAAGAAGCAGGTCCACTAGGCCGCCAACCCTCTCCCTGCTGCACAGCTGCTCCCGGGGACTGCTCCCCACTGTCTGCATGGCGATCCCCAGGTACACTGAGGCCAGGAAAGCCAAATCCAGCATCATACCCCACATGAGCCTTTGCCAACTCAAGCCTGTCCCAAGCTTACCCAGCTTGTGGCACTGCGTGCTGTGACAGCCCTCACAGCCTTGGGCTCATACCTCACCCCTCTAAACAAGACCCCAGCCTGTGTTCATCCCACACAGATTTCTTGAGTGCCTGCTCGGTGCTGGTCCAGGAGCTGCTGGGACGATTGCATGAGACACTGAGTATAGAGTACTTGGCACAGGGCCTGGCACACAGCAAGCCCATAGCAGTGGGTTTCTCTTAAGCAACCGTGGGCCCAGCAGATGAGCATGCTCCAGTGGGGAGCTGGGCCCAATGCCTGGCCCAGCGGCTGGGGATGGAAAGGCTGCCCAGTCGGGACCATACCTGAGGGGGAACTCTTCTGTAATTGCATGTGCACCAGCCCTTCCCCAGCATGGCCTTGGTCAACCACTAGGTGGTGCGGAAAGAACCTGCCACGCTGTGAGCACAGGTGTCATCCCTGCCCATGGAAGTCCCAGAGTGGGCTGGGATGCTCCAGCTGCATCTCAAGGTCTGGACCGAGGCTCCTGCCAATCATGGCTTCCTGGATTTGCCCTCTGAAGGTCCTAGCAACCACCATGGCCAGCAGAGGTGCACACACTGACTGCCCGTGGGCTCCTCACCACCCTGAGCACTCAGTGGTATAAACGGAGCCTCCTGCTTGTTCCCTTTTGCTCCCTGTTGTGTCCCGGGCTTTGGTGCTTAGCAGGAGCTCAGCAAGTGAGCCACAAGGGAATCAATATGTCAGCTTGGAACCCTCCTCATGTAGTCCTTGTTTATCCCCATGGGGAAGGCACCACCCGACAAAGATGAAGTGAGGAGGCGGCCCACACGCCAGCCGAACCCAGCCAGAGAGACGCTCCCATCTACTGGGCAAGGGCCCACTGGAGGCTGTCAGTGAGCACCCCAAGAGAGGCTCTCAGCAGAGTGCCTGCCTCGTGGGGACTCTGGTTGTCAGCCCTCACTCATTCACACCTGGGATGTACGGGCCCCCCACTTGCTTCTGTAGTAGGTGGACATGCAGCCCTGCCCATGTGTGCGTGATGGGGTCGGTGGGGTACCCTACAGGGTCAGTGCAGGCCTACACTGGAAACCTTCTCTCCCTCCTGCTGCTCCTTCCCAGGCTGCTGCCACCCACCCAGGCTGATCTCTCTTAACCTCCCTCCCCACCACAGAGACCCCAAAGACTAAGTGTGGCCTCAGCAAGACCTGCCCATCCAACTTCTTTGCATTTAAGATCAGCAGTGGGGCTGCCAACGTCGTGGGCCCCTCTATGTGCTTTGAAAATCAGATGTAAGTATCTGAAGGACATCCAGGTCTCTCTCCATTCATTCATTCATTCATTCCTTTATCTGCAAGAAAAAGCTAAGACTGCAGGGGCTGGGCTAGGGCAATCAGCCCACATCGTCCCAGGCTTCCTTTTCTGGCAGGAGTATAAGCCACAACAGCTAGCATTCAAACAGCAGCCAGATCAGCCACACCCACTCAAGACCCTGGGAGACACAGAGATGTGAGGGCAGCCCGGGTCAGCTGCCAGGTCTGCAGTAGGACCAGGACTTGAACTTGGGTCTGACAGTCAAATTGATGCGTTTACCTCCAAATGGGGATGCCTGTGGGGAGGGTTCAGGGTAGAAACAGGTATTAAAGCCAGATGTAGCAGGTACCAGGGTGTCACCCAGAGGCAAGAGGAAGACTATGCCTGTTACCCAGCCGAGGCAGGCAAGGCCCTGGGACACTGGCATTACCCGGTGAAAGAGGGCAGAGGTGGGAGTTCACCTCAGACTCCAAACACCTGACCACAGTTGGCCAACTCAACACAAGAGCCTGTGGGCTCGTTCATGGAAGGGGCCGGCAGTGGTAGACATCAGGACCAGTTGGGCCCAGGGAATCAACAACCGTGATCACCAAGGCCCCGTTCACACCATCTTCAGCTCTGGAGGCCTCTGTCCACTGTCGTCATTTTCTACACAGAAAATGCACTTCTCTGTATGATCAATGCGAGAGGCCGCCAGCTGCTTTGGCATCTCAGCCTAGCCTCACACCTACTGCACAAGAGCCAAGACTGGGTCCCAGTGTTGGGCCTGCGTCACGAGGCCATGCCCGGGCCAAGGACTGTGGCCAGGGCCCCCAGGAGGCTCTGGCTGTGCAATCAGGGAGAGCGAGGGCCCCATCCCAGCAGCCAGCTAGCCACAAGACAGGCCTCCTCGGGGGTCCCCAGCCCCAGACGCAGAGGGCCATGCAGTGTGACGTTTGGGGTTAATTTCCTTCACCATCCTTACAGCATCATGAGTCCGGTGAAAAACAACGTGGGCAGAGGCCTGAACATCGCCCTGGTGAACGGTGAGCGGCTAGGAAATCCTCCCCACAGTCAGCACGGGGAGGGCCGCATGGCTGGGCCCGGGACAAATGCACTGGCTTAACTCCCAGCATGCCCTGGGGTGGTCCCATGGCACTCAGGAGGGGAAGCATGACTGGTATTGGGGCAAGAGGTGGCACCAAAGTCTCAAACACCTGTTTCTACTTGGAGTACCAAACAAGAGAACACACACTTCTCCTTGAACATGTGGTCCATCCTCAAAGCCATTCACCTTGAAGCCCACCCCCCCCACACACACAAACACACGAGGCCAATGGGGACATTGTGTAGAAACACACTGGGTGGACACCAGCACTCACTCATTCAAGAATCACGGAGAACAGCTACTGTGGGCCAGGCCCTATGCAGGGCACCGGGGTCAGCTGTGAGCCCGCAGGTCGAGGCCCCTCACAGTGAGCACCAAAGACAGCATGACGCAGTAACATCTGTGGAGCACTTTATATGTGTGAGGACAGAGCTATGCCCAATACTCCCCATTTTCAAGGAGAGAGATTCGGTTCTGAGAGGTTGAGTCACTTGCCCAAAGTCACAGAGCCAACAAAATCAAGTCAGTGTGAGCCGAGCTCGGGCTGACCGGGCATGTGTGCAGCACCTACTGCATGCAGGCTGGGCTGAGTCCTGTGCAGGATGTTGGGGCTCAGAGCCAGAGCAAGCAGAGGGTTGCCAACGCGGACACGCAGCTTGCAGTGGGGCACAGCTCCCCTTGGAGCACTCCACACCCACACCCCTGCTCCAATTCCAGAAAAATCCACCAGCACAGGCAGTCACAGAAGCACTTTCAGGGGGTTGTAGCACTCTGGTGAGAAAGTCACTCACACAGCTGACATCCCTTCTGCAACACCTCCATCTAGTGGCACACCGCAAGAACTGCACCTTTCCTCCCAAACAGCCCATTCCCTGGAGGACCAGGACTGTGCCACAAAACCCAAGGCCAAACTCAGATTCCTGCACTCTGGGCGACCACTCACCCCAGCACAAGCCTCTGCCAGTTGGAAGGCTCAGCCTGCAGATTTTCCATTTAAATGGGAATAATGATGACAACTATCATTCTTATTACTGCTTTGCTGATTAAATTTGTCCTATACTCACTGAGTAAAACTTAACATTAGTTTCCACAGCCCATTGTCCAAGACTGAGGTGAACACGCTGAGACATGTGCTACACAGCCTTGGATGGGTTCTGTTCCTTTTCAAATCCAAAGCCCTTCCAGCCTGTGGTCTCACATGGGCCTCACCCTCACCTTCAGCCACAGCTGTCCGACTAGATGTTGTTTCGTCCTCATTGTCTCCCTTAGACCTTAGCCCATGTAGCCACTGTTGGCACAATGGCACGTGGCATGACCCACGTTGCAGAAGTAATCCCTGTGCTCTCTCACCCCAGGAACCACGGGACTGCTGCTGAGACACAGCTCCTTTGACATGTACTCTGGAGGTAAGCCCGTGTGGCACATGCACACACACCCCACCATGACAGGACCAGGGAGTGCGGAGAGGGCTGCTGGCGCTTGCTCTCATGGGAGATGACAGCACCTGAACTCCAGGTAGACTGCCTTCCCGCTGGCCCAGCGAGGCTTTCCCATGTGCAGGTCTCAAGACAAGGACCCAAGGGCGCAGGTGGGAGGTGTGCTCGCCGGGTCTGGGCAGACAGACGAGTTTGGGGCCAGACAAGGAGGGAGGCCTACACTGAGTGTGTCCAGAGCCTCGCTGCGGTGCAAGTAGAACCCACGTCAGACATTCAGGGAGCCCAGGGGGGCGAGGGGACCAGGCACTCAAGCCCCTAACCCCTTGCTCCTGCCCAGCACTGCCTGAGTACAAGTTGAATCTACAGGCCTAAGTGTACTTTTAAGGAAAAGAAATGCCAGAGCTGCTAGTTGAAGCAGTATGTGTGCTGACATGCAGAGTTCAAGGACCAGTACCGACGGCCCCACCCTTGCAGGTGCTTGATTCCAGGCCTCAGGGATCTCTCAAGCACCCGAGGGCAGGTCACAGACTCCTGAGGCCAGGAAGGCGCTCTGTGAGGCTCTCAGCACCCTGTGCCTCCTGCAGCTGCCCTTCCACCCTGCGCTCAGCCACGCTTCTCAGGCTTCTCCCTGCTGACCCTGGGGAGTCACCGCCTCCTCCCCGCTGCAGGGGCAGCCAGGGCGTGGCCCTCCCCTGACTGGAGTCCCACCAGCATCCATGTTCCTATAGTAGCTTCCTCGGGAACTGGCCGGCCCCTCAGCCCTATCTCCTGGTACCTCTCAAAGTGGGGTCTTCAGCTCCGTCTCTGCTGATGGCTCAGTGCAGCAGCTGGCCAGCCCTTAGCAAACAGGCAGGGAGATGGGCCCTACAAGGGCAGCCTGCCATCTGACCTCAGTTTCCCATGCAGGCTTGGCCACTGTGGGGTGTTGAACATGTATATTTCCAAATACCCAAAAATGTGCTCCTCCTCCAAGATGGTAGCACTGTTCTTGGAGCTAAGCAGTGGCCAGAGCTTGGACAAGCCCCTACACTGTCCCTGTGTAGGTTTGCAAGGCCCCCACTGATTCCAGACAGAGCTAGGGCAAGGGTGAGAAGGGAAGGGAAGGGAAGGGGGCAGGCCAAGGGCTGAGGGCTGGAAGCCTCCATTCGTTCTCTGGCTCATACCCCGTGGGGGTTTAGTGTGGCCTGGGCCAGGTCTCTGAATCACAACTTCAGACAGCGGGCATCCCCTGGACCCCAGTTTCCTCCACACTCCCATCGAGGTCCACTGGCCCCACACCATTAACTGTGATGAGCAACTGATAACTGAAATGGTGACATTGATGGGCAGTGTTGTGAAAATCACCCATGAAACCCTGACATTCCAGAGACCAAAGCCACACGCATGTCATTCCCAATGCCCCCCTCTTTTCGTCTCTCCCTTTCCCTTGCCCAGCCAGGACAGAGGCCTCCTAAGGGCTTCTGATCTCGGTGCCAACCTGCCCCAGGCTGACCCCAAGCAGCAGGACAGCAGAAGAGTGTGAGTGCGACGGACACTTCCCCTGAATAACCGGCGCTGTGTTCCTTTCTCCCCCAGACATCAAGCCACTGCTGCAGTTTCTTACAGAAATCCCAGGCGGCACGTTGGTGCTGGTGGCCTCCTATGATGACCCGGGGACCAAGTGAGTGGGGAGCTTTCCCTGCTGGGCCACATCACTGTGCAGTGCCGCAGGCCAGACACTTCTGTGCCGGGCGTGCCGGTTCTGCCTTCTGGCAGCTTCTCTAGGGAAGTCATGAGGCGTTTATGCACTGACATCTTCCAGGGGTTCCTCACAGGCTGCTCAGAGCAGGACCAACCTGGAACTTCCCCATCCACTCTGGGCAGGGTGGTCATGGAGGTTCTGATATTTAGAGAAAACAAAAAGTGTATGCAAAGTAGAATTCAAAGGTGAGTTTACTTGGGTGCACAATGTTTTTGAGATCCACACCTAGTTGCTGCACAGTACACATTTTCTGGCAACTTTTGGAAGACCCCTTGTATTATTACATGCACTTCAAGATGTTCTGCATCCAAAGTGATGGAACAGAAACTATGTGAAGGGCACAGGCATTGAGCACAGTGGTCACCTAGGACGCCACTCAGGGCTCCCCCGTCCCATCTCAGGGTGCATGGGTTCAAGCCAGGCTTGGCTTCCCCTTCTAGCTGCCTGATGATGTATGCCCTGGAGGAGGAGGCTGTAGGGACAGCCAGATATGGAGTTCCTGGCTCCCAGCTTTGACCTGGCAAAGCCCTAACTGTTCCAAGTGTTTGGGGAATGAACTAGCAGGTGGGAGGGCTTGGTCTCTGCCATTCTAATAAGTGGATTTTTTTTCTTTTTTTAAGAAAAGCAAATGTCTAAGCACACGGAAAGATGTTTACCCTCCAGTGCTACAAAAGTAAATAATGCTGAGTCATGCACTGCCCAGTGACGTGTTGTTGCTCTGTGTCCAACCACATGCTGTGACACTATCACCCAATGACATCTTCGCTGCCTATTTTGCTAACTGCACCTGTAACAATTGGCTCAATAATGAAGTCACCCGATGTTGTGTTTCTCAGAATATATCTGGGATTGAGAGCTGCATGACTGCATTAAGCCACTTATGCTGATTGTGTCTAGAGGAGGAGGAATTGTTTGTCAGTTACTTCCTGGTGATGTCCTATTGGGAAATAGGGAGACTTTTTTTCTGCCAAGAGTTGTTTGGATATTTAGAACACAAAACCATGGGCCATACTCCAAGTTATCCACTTCAAAACCCGCCTGCTGTGGACTCTGCATTTCATGTCCCCCCTGTGGTTGTCTTGGCAGAGCAGATTTCACAGCCCACAGCCCAGATGTTCCTGACCCCTGCTCTCAATGCCAGCTGGCTCACATTGACAAACAGAAGCAAACGGGGCCTCCTCAGCCCTGCCCAGGGCCTTTGGAGGGGGAAGGCTTGGCTCCCTGGCACTGTCCTCCTGAGTGCAAAGCAAATGGCGGGAAGAGTCGGTGTGACCCCGCCCTGTGCCCATGCTGCTATGGGCTGTCCCCTCAGCCCATCCCACACCCCAGCCATCCTCTCTGTCCCCCCTGCAGGATGACCGAGGAAATCAGGAAGCACTTCTCTGACCTGGGCAGCACCTATGCAAAAGATGTAGGCTTCCGGGACAGCTGGGTCTTCCTGGGGGCCCGAGACCTCAAAAGCAAGAGCCCCTTTGAGCAGGTGGGTGCTCGGCTGCCTTCCCTACCCAGGGAAGGGGCACGGGCTTCAGGACCCCAGGTAGGCAGGGAGCTGGGATGGGGAAGCAGGAAGGACAGTTGCCCAGCACAGGTCCCTATGTTAGGCCAATAGGGAGAGCCACCTGGCCCCCAAAGTGGCCTGCCCACCTTGGGAAGCCGTCTCCTGCAGCTTTCCCATTAGCAGGAAGCTGGATCAGAAGTGGTGCAGCTGGGACCCAAACTGGTGCCCCATGTAATGCCCACATCCGGCATGAGCCAGACCTCTGCACCACCAGTTTTAAAGCACAGTCCAGTCCGACATTGTCTGCACCAGCAATGTCGGAGTCCACTTAAATAAGAGACTGATGGAGTTGTGATTCCTTACGAAGGACTATATCATTGTAGCAAAATGGGGAAAATCTGTCATGGGGTGGGATTTTCAGGGGTGGGAATCAAAGTCTATACAAAAATGTACCACATAATTCAAAAATTCAAAATAAGAATTTAAGAAAAAGCACGGTCCAGACGCAAGCAGGGATTCTAAGCAGCCTCCCTGTTCATCTTAACTCTGTGTTTCTCTGTTTCCTCTTCTCCAGTACCTGAAGAACAGCCCAGAAACGAACAAATATGAAGGCTGGCCAGAGCTCCTGGAGATGGAGGGCTGTGTGCCCAGGAAGGTTTTCTAGGGCGACTTTAGCTGTCCCTGGGTGGCGGGCCTGAGAAGCTTCTGCCAGACCCAGGAGTCAGACACCAAGCAGGACACAGCACAGGTTGCAGAGTTGCCAGTAATCCTTGCACACATGGCAACTCACTTCCGGTCTTTGGAACCTGAACCCTCCCACTGCCCCTACGAACTTGAGTGGGCCTGAGAGACACCCAGCTTTGGAGGATCCTTCTGGAAGCCACTGTGTGTGGGAGGGCACAGGTGTGCTTCCTCTGGGGACTGACAGCCCACACTTGAGCAGAATTAAATTTTATTTTTATTGATGTGGAATAAGCTTTCCCAACCTCCACAAGTTTCTCCCTGGGATAGAAATGGTATAGACTCAGATCATGGGCTGGGGACAGGCCTGTGACAGCTCTGGTGTCTCTGTTGGTAGAACAGGGATCTCGTGAAGGTGTGAAAGAATCCTTCCTGCCCAAAGTAAGCATAAGGTTGACAAGGCCAGAAAAGCAAAGGATAGGAACCAGGGAGTGTCGTCACAACCTGCCCTTCAACCCAGGGCTAGAGAGACTCCAGGGCTGGGGGGATAGTGGGAGGACAAATGGGAGTGAGGGAGTGAGGGGGAGTGAGGGGGAGAGAGAGGGGGAGAGAGGGGGGGAGAGAGAGAGGGGGAGAGAGAGGGGGGAGAGAGGGGGGGAGGGAGGGGGGAGAGAGAAGGGGGGGAGAGAGGGGGGGGAGAGAGAGGGGGGGAGGGGGGGAGAGAGAGGGGGGAGAGAGAGGGGGGGAGAGAGAGGGGGGAGAGAGAGAGGGGGAGAGAGAGAGGGGGAGAGAGAGAGGGGTAGAGAAAGAAAGAGAGAAAGAGAGAAAGAGAGAAAGAGAGAAAGAGAGAAAGAGAGAAAGAGAGAAAGAAAGAGAGAAAAAGAGAGAGAGAGAAAGAAAGAAAGAAGAAAGAAAGAAAGAAAGAAAGAAAGAAAGAAATGATTGGAAAGAAAGAAAGAAAGAAAGAAAGAAAGAAAGAAAGAAAGAAAGAAAGAAAGAAAGAAAGAAAAGGAGGGAAAACAGCCAGGATGAGAGCCGGCTTCCAGCAGCCGGCTTCTGGACTTGCCTTGGGTTACCCCAGACAGGAGTAGGAGGCAGGCAGTTTACTTGGGAGGGGATTCCGGGAACCATCAGTAGGGGAGGGGAGGAGTGAGACAGGAAAAGTGATCAAGGATCCGTCAACCCAGTTCCTTCTGTGCATGCTAGGGCTAAGTCCCAACAGGCTTGTCTAGGAATCTTTGTGTACCCCACAAGAGAGCTGATGTGAAGTCCCAGACACCTCCTGTCTGCATCCACAGCAGCTGCTGATGGACCCCTGGAGCATGCCAAAATTGGCAGAGGTGAGGAGAGGGGAGCAGGCAAGGAATGTGATGCCTGGGGGTGGGGGTGGGGGACTCAGAGAAGAGTTGGTTCCCAGGCTCAGGGCTGATTACCCCAGGCACAAAGAGGGGACAACAAGCTGCCTGCAGTAGCCTGAAGTGCAGGAGCATACCAGCTCCCTCACCCAGGGAACAGGAAGAGTTCCACATGCTGAGGAGCAAGGACAGAGAGGACAGAGCTGGGGATCCCTCAGCCAGAGGGTTAAGTGTCAATGGGATTGTGAGGGCAGCCAGCTGGTCATCTTCCTCTGTCTACCTTGTACACACACACACACACACACACACACACACACACACACACACACACACACACACACACACACACACACACACACACACACACACACACACACACACACACACACACACACACACACACACACACACACACACACACACACACACACACACACACAGGATCAGCCTCACTCTGGGAATGATAGTGGCAGAAATTTTCCATTATTTCCACCAACACCTCTGTGTGCTCATAAACTGTTCCTTGTAAGAGGCAAGAATACCTTTTTATGATTTAGAAAGAACCAATAAAGACTCCTCTTTTCTAAGATTGAGTGAATTATTTGATGAGGAGAGTGACAAAGAATGAGACAGAAATCTTTTGTCTGCTAGTTCACTCCCCTAAATGACCATAACAGCTGAGGCTGGGCCTGAGGCTGAGTCCATCTGGGTCTCCAGCGTGGATGCAGGGACCCAAGCACTTGAGCCATGCTCTGCTTCTAGGTGCATCAGCAGGGAGCCGGATCGGACACGGGACTCAAACCTGCACGCAAATGGGTTGCCAGAGTGGTAGGCAGCAGCTTAGCTCAGTGCACCACAACACCAGCCCAGTAGGGTCTCAACGTCATTCAGGGGCACTGTGGCCCAACAGGGACTCCTCCTGACACACACACAGTCGCCAAGATCTGTTCAGCATCTGGGGCAAGATAGCGGCCAAGAAGGGCACAAGACAACAGCGAAAGATTTAAGCTGGGCGATGGCACGATCTGGCCAGCTCATCTGAAGAAAACTAGGAACGCTGCATGGAGGAAGGGAGACCTGCTAAGGAAGAGGCTGCAGTGTCATGGCCTGTTAGGGCATAGGAGAAAGGGTCACAGCCCAGGGGTGTTCAGGAAATTCCATGCCTAAGACATGGAGGCAGTATTGTCCTTAAACTTCAGCAAGACAATTATAGCCACATCCATTTGGGGCTAACACTTAACCCCCCATTCCCTTCTGACATACATGAGTCAGATTCCCACTGCAGGAGCCAGGCTGGGCACCAATCTCCTGCTGCATGGCTGGCCAGCACTGTAATTTTGGTCCTAGCCAGCAGGGGCAGTCCAGCACAGACAGGAAAGGTGGCACCACTCTCCACCTATGCACCAGGGTGGAAAAGGGCACTGGGCAGATCAAAGGGCATCTCCTGAGCTGTGCAGCAGACAGTGGATTGATTGCAGGGACTAAGAGTGGCCTCGTGGAAGCACCTGACATTGATGGGCTGTCCCTGCTTCCCAGATGCTGTGCTCAGAGTTGGGCCGCTGAGAGACCTCATTTCCTGCCCTGAGCCCTTGGGTGGGAACCAGCGTTAACCACCACCACCCCCATTCCTCCTGCCACCATCCTCGGTGCCCACTGGAATATGCGGAATAGGTCAGGCAACTTGTCCAGAGTCACACAGAGAGGCTACCTGAAGGTGAGAACTGGATCCATTTGTCCCCATAGCTACTCAGACAGACCTGACAAAGTTTGGAGGCAGCCAGTGGTCCTCCTCCTCCTCTTGCTCCCTCCTCCACTGCCACTGCCCCTCGTGCCAAGGCCTCAGAACCTCTGAGATCTCCCAGATCCTGAGGCCACACCTCCACGGCCACCATCAGTGCTGGACAAGGAGAGCAAGCTGTGGGTTAGACAGTGCGGTTGGAACTCCTCCCAGGTGTCTGCCTGGCTTCCTTCCATAAGGCCGAGAGCAGAGAAGGAGCAGGTGATAGCACCACTTTACAGATGGATAAACTGAGGCTAAAACCTGGACCTGGACCACATGGTGAGATGAGGCAAAGGGGCACAGAGCACCCCACCCCTGGACCTCCACTCCCGCCTGTCAGCCCCTCAGTCATCTGAGCTTGTGTCTCAAGGGTCTACTCTGGGCCAGCCACGTGCCGAGCTCGGGGCTCCCTGCCACCTGTGCCATGCAGTCTGACAGTTGCATTTCAGACCCTTACACAGTCTAGCATTAATGGATTCAGTCGGCCAGGTGTCTGTCCAATGCCACTCACCGGTCTTATCTTCAGCGGACTCCAGGCAGTCGGGGGGGGGGGACATGACTCAAGGTGGAAAATCCCCTCCTCGGCCCCCTCCTGTCCAGCAGGAACCATGCCAGGGGCAACCACAGACAGCTGCCCAGGGAGCTTAGCCTTCGGGGTTGTTGGACAGCACCTGCCCAGCCGCAGCCGCCTGCCAGTGCAATACCAGCCCACCCTTTGCAGTGTCGTGGACTCTCCTTACAGGAAAGCCATGACCAGAACGGGGAGAAAAGGCAGAGGGATAGGGGACTGGCCAGGGAGGACGAGGGGAAAGCCACCACATGTTTTCTGGGCTGAGGAGGTCACAGGGGCTGGAGAGAAACACAGCAGCCACAGCAGCCAGCCCAGGCTCGATGATGGCCAAGCTCTGAGCATGGGTCAGGGCTGTGCCGAGCACCTGCACTCGGACACGACTTCTTGCTCTCCTTCATCGCTCACTCCTCCAGAGAGCTGTGCACCAGCCAGCATGTGCAGAGCACTGCCCTACACTCGGAGCACAGAGCAGGCAAGGGGTTAGATGGGGTCGCACCCAGGCAGGGACACAACAGCAAACACAGAAACCAGAGCTGCTGAGAAGAGCACCAATAATAATAGTAATAGAAATAACGAGACAGCTTATGGGGCGGCTGAAACAGGAGGTCAGAGAAGACATCTTAGAGGAGGTGATAACTGAGGATCAAGGGGGAAAGTCATGCAGACATCAGAAACAAGGAGCAGGGGTCCAAGGGAAACACTTGGGCAGTGAGAACAGCGAGTGTGAAGGCCCTGGGCTGGCAGGAGCGCAAGGAGTGAGTTCCCAGGTCCCCATGGCTCACAGGGGATTTATTCTAGCAGCAAAGCAGGATCTGGAACGCCTGATCCTTGACCGTCCACACCCAGCTGCCATTTCACAAACCGTGGCTGTACTTCTGACACCTACTGCCCGCAGGCGCTGGGTGGCAGGGTGTCCCCACCAGTGCCCCTCTGGGAAATGGGGCGCTATGCTGATCAAACTAGCTGGCAGGAGCTCCCCAGGGCACCATGCCTTTGCCCCTGGTGTTATGAACAGTGCAGTGACCACAGCACTCAGCTACCACGCAGACATGGTGTTCATGACTGATCTTGATTCAGCACAGCCCACCGAGGGGTGCGGTCACAGTTGGCCCAACTTTGGTCAAGGCTAAGATTGAGATGGGCAGTGACACAGTCTGATACAACAAAATGCACATCACAACCACACACCTGCCCCCTTCCAGTCGTGTGCTGCATGACTGGCTCCCTGCCCATGCCGCACAGAAAACACAGAGGGCCAGCCGCAGGTCACAGCACGTGAAACTTCTGCCTGCAGTGCCAGCATCCCACATGGATGCTGGCTTGAGTCCTGGTTGTTCCACTTTGGATCCAGTTCCCTGCTAGTGTGCCTGGGAACGCAGCAGAGGATGGCCCAGAGCTTGGGCCCCTGGACTTCTGAAAGAAAACTCAAAAGCAGCCCCTGGCTTCACTTGCAGCTACTTGGGGAGTAAACCTGCAGGTGAAGGATCAGTCTTTCTCTCTCCCTCCCTCCCTTCCCCTTCTCTGTAATCCCACCTTTCAAATAAATAAATAAAATCTTAAACCAAAAAAGAGACAGAGGCTCAGGGAGGTCCACTGTGCCCCCAGGTCACACGGCTGTGAGGGACAGGACAGAGATGACCGCAGCCTTCGTCTCCATCCCACACCAGTGACAAGGAGAGGGAAGGGGGTGGCTCGGAGGGGAGGATGCACTTGTAGATGGTGGCTCCCTGGACCCCACACATTTCCCTGGCTTAGGCAGACAGGGCACGCTCCCTCCAGCCCCCCAGATGAATGCAGGCGTCACCTCTCAGAGACCATATGCTGATCAGCCTCAGGATCTGCAAGGATCCTGGCCCGTGGTTGAAGTCCCCACACCCGCCTGCCCTGAGCCATGCCTCGGGCCACGCCTGGCCGCCTGCGTGGTCTAGCCCCTTCTGCTGAGCGGTGTGCAGCACAGCTGTCTGCCCACTGGACTGGCTGTAGGTCAGCTTCCCCAGCTGAGCCACCATCGGAGTACAAGGAGAGGACCACCGGGTTCTTGCTGCCTCCCAGGTTTCTCTTCCTGAGAGATCAGCGGTCTAGGAAGAAACAGCTGCAGGGAATGGGGCGGGGTGGGGGCAGCATGAGGGCAGCCTGTTGACACCAGCCCCTCTCCGTGTCAGGACCAATCTTCCTAAGTCTGCCTGATGCTCAGCAGGCTTAGGAGCAGCTGTGAAAGCCGCCTTTGTGCCTGGGAAAATGAGGCACAAGAGAGCCCCTGTGGCCCCTCTTCACCTTCCATGCCCGATCCCATCCCCGCCCGTTCTTGAGATCAGTGCCAGCAGGGAGGACCCCAGCAAGGGCCCTGCAGCCCACCCAAGCCTGGTGCCTGCCTTAAGCCATGGGAGCCGTAGAGGGGAAGAAGATACGAGCTCTGCCCCCTCCTCCTCCCCCTTAGAGTCCTGGAAGGGAGAAGGGACCCCCAGCCACCTCAGAGCCAGTGTTGCCCTCCTGCCTCCTTCCCCAGCTCCCAGCTGGAATTTGCGCCTGGAAAGCTGTTCGGGGCTCAGGGTAAAGCCAGCCTTCCAGGGGTGGCCCCATCTCCTGTGGACCCGAGTACCAGCTCCCTGGCCGCCGTCTCCCTATGGCCTGGAGGGTGTGTCCAGTGCAAGTGGATGCAGGGAAAGAGATGAAAAAATAGTAATGGTGATAATAACACCAGCCAAAGGGCTGGTACCAAAGGCAGAAGATGGGTGAGTCATTTCACCTTTTGCCTCACACTGCCACCTGGGGGGTTTCCTATGACCAACATGAAGGGACTCCAATTGTGCAAAGAGTATGGAATGCCCCTGGGCCAGGTGACTGGACCCACATAATGTTCTGTGAGTACCAAGGCTCTAGTCGCACTGTCACCCGTGGTTGTATGAGTCTGTGCTCTCTGCTGTGGGGGCCTCTGCACTGTGGCCCCTGCAGCTGTGTAATGCAGTACAAACAAGGCAGGAATGGAGCCCATCTGGCCTTCTTCTGGTCCACCAGGATTAGTGGGGGAGGGACTCTGCAACTGATCACTCACACGTGCTCATGGCCCCAAGGGTCCCAGGCCTGCATGTCAATCATGCGGTCAGGTTGCCAGGGCCCAGTCCCGCCCATCTTAGTGGCAGAACCTGCACCCCTCTCTGGACCTTAGGCCACTGTCTGCATGATGGGGCTGGACAGTGCCTGTGAAGTGCTTAGCTCTGCCCAACAGACAGGGGATTGTGACCTCAAACACCCGAGATGACCCACTGCAGGAGGGATGTGGGGACATGGGATGGGTGTTTAATGCAGTGATGGATAGTGGCGTCCCACAGCACAGTCCCAGCTCTACTCCCATCCCAACTGCCTGTTTGCATGTACCCTGGGAGGTGGCAGAGGATGGCCTAAATCCTTGGGTCCCTGCCACCCATGTGGGAGACCCAGATGGAGTTGCAGGCTCCTAGCCAAGCCCTAGCAGGTATTAGGGAATGAGCCAGCAGATGGAGAGCTCTATCTCTTTCTTGCTCTCAAATAAACACATTAATTAAAATAGAATGAGGAAACTCAGGCTCAGAGGAAATAAATGAATTATTATATTAATATCAAAGATCTACATGGGATGCATGTGTCCCTGCACCAAACACCCACTCCAAGAAGTGATTTCTTAGCCTGGAACATGGAGCCCACCTAAGGAGAGGATGGGATTTTGACCCCAATCTGCCTGACTCCAAACTTCAGAATGCCCTATCCTCCTCACTCTCTTCCGGTGCTTAACTTCATCTTCATTCATGCCCACCCCACCCACAGGGAACTGCTCTCCAGCACCTGATGGGAGCCTGTGGTGAGCTCTGGGTGGAGGTTCAAAGCCTCCCGGCACCACAATGGAGCAGCTTGCCTAACCTGCATGAACCTCCACAGTAGGAGGAGTGAGGTGCTTGGCACAGAGCAGGTGCTTAGCGGGGACAGGCAGTGGCTGGAAAAGCTGCAGGTGCCTGGCAACACCAGGGCAGACAGCCACATCTGCAAGCCCACAGCCTCACACCCCAAAGGCTGGGATGCTTGACATTGTCTACAAAGCCCCTCCAGGTTCCACACCAGCCAGTTCTTCATGTTCCCAAGGAGTTCTGGCCCCTGACTCTGGCCCTGTCTACTCATCATCCTTACACGTGGGTTTCCTGACTGAGTTCAATTCCCAAGCATCGGGCAGGCCCTAGGGCTCCCCAGTCAATGACCCTGGCCCAGGGAGGAATGGACCGGCTGGGTGCTCAAGACAGCCCAGCTCAGCTACACAGGAAGACCTCATCAGCACCCCAGTACCATCACTGCATCTCCTGTCTGCACCCCGCCCATCAGTGCTGTGTTCTCCAAGGAAAACTGTCCCACAGCCAAAGCTCAGGAGAAGGAGTGAGCTCCTGTGTTCCCCCAGCCAGGGTAGAACCCTCTTCCTGCCAGTGACCCCCTTGCTAGATCTGGTCTCCAGGGATCACCCTACCTCTGGGCTTTGGCCCCTCCAGTGGCCTGCACTCATGGCACTGCCCCTCATTTGGCTGCCTGCCAGGCCCAGGACCTGCCCCACTTGCTCCTGCATGTCTCAGAGCATGTGTGCATCAACTTCCAACTGGCAGATCCCAAGGGACAGGGAAGCTGGTGACTGGGAGCAGGAAGAGGAGGAGGGAGCTTCAGGATGTTGGTGGTGGAGTACCAGCCCCTCTGGCCACCACTGAACTCTTTCCCTCCAGCACCCCCAGGCTGGCAAGAGACAAGCTGTTGTACCCATGTTAGCATCTACCCTGGACACTGCTTGTCTGGCCTCAATGCGGCAGCTGAGGCTTCCATCCACCCTGCAAAGTTCAAGGTGCTGACCTCAGCACTTTGCCCCTCGCAGGACACAGCGCAAAAAGAAACCGTGGGGCCTTTGGCTCAAAAACTGTTAAGAACTTCACCATGGCAGCAGCAGAGCATTCAGCCAATCAGGGACCTTCTGTGCTCAGGGTCCTGGGGGCTTCACAGGCCTTGCCCAACCCCACCCGCAGACAGCTGGCCACCAGCCTCAGGGCCAACAGCGTGGCACCTGTGCATGCAAGGCCACATTTCTGGGGAGCTCTGGGGTTGGATACCACACAAGGGCTGAAGCTGGGAGCATGAATTCCCAGAACCTGGACTTGGACATTCGATTCCAGGCTCACCCGTGGACCTGTATTTGTCATACAAGTCCCTAATGTTGGCCTCCTAGGCCTGAGCCAAGTGGTCAATTCACTGCTCCCCACTTCACTGAGAGCTCTCCCTGCCTGTCTTCGTGTACCACCCCCTGCCGGATGGCCTGGGTCGAAATCCTTGGGAAAGTTTTAGCATTGCAATTGTTGTTTTTTTGTTTGTTTTCCCAGAAAAGTCCTCTCAGAGACAGGGTTTGGGGGTGAGAAGTAGGGAGGAGAAAGACTGACAGCAGCACACAGGGCAGCCCTGGGAGACAGGGAGGGGTTCAGCTTTCCTGCCATCTGAGGCCTCTCATTGGGGCCTCTTCTGTCCTTGGCTACTGTCAGGGGCTGAAGGCGCAGGGCTGCCTGGGTCAGGGATTCTGTTCTTGCACTGCGCACAGAGGCAGCCAGTGGCAGAGCTAGTGGGAATGGAAGTCCAGCTAGTTCTCTAGCCAAGCCAGCCCTGTTCATGCTGGCTCTGCTCTTCACTGTCATGTCTGCCAAGACGCAAACTCTCCCTGTCCTCCCTTAAGGCTAGAAGCCCAACCTGAGAAGGAGGGGGAATTGAAGGAGAAGGGAAGGAAGATGCAAGCTTGATGGATACCTCTTGCAGGAGACCTTTTCTACGTGGCTCTCAAATGTCTGCCAAGCAGGGACTTAGCAAAGGGCAGTGGGAGGGTGAGCTTGTCTCTGAGATGCCTTTGCATAATCAGACCCACGGAGCTGGCTGGATTTGCAGGATTACTGAGAGCTGCTGGGAGAGGGCCAGAAGGGGGCAAGCTGCTCAGGGCACCACAGGCTGGCCAGGCCCAAGGCAAATGCTGTCACATGCTGGCTGCCCTCATGGCTCTCCACCCCCCTGCCATGCACGTGACACCCTGTGTGGCTCTGCACTGATCCATGACCCAGGGAGGTTACACTGACTCACTTTCCGGTGTGATCCCAAGGCCTAGCACATAGTAGGTGCGCAACCAACTGACTCAGGGAAGGAAGCGAGAGGGAGGCAGATTTCCCATGAAGGAAGGCAGAGCTCATGGAGGGGAGCCCTGCAGAGCCTCAGGCTGGGGGCAGGGCAGAAGATGGGACCCTTGGTTTTGTCCCCATGTCCCCTTCTTTCCTTCCAACAGCTCTGTGTCTGATCCAAATCCCCACATTTCCTGCTCTGCCTTCACCTGCCTGCCCCCTACAAACACACACACACACACACACACACACACACTGTCCACTTGCACAGATTGCTGGCCAAATGCAAGAACCTCTCATTGCTTATTGAGCATTCATTCAATAAACATTGACTGGGCACCCCATGGTCCCAAGCAAAGGATACAGATCAGTGAATAGGACCTGGCTCTGCCCATGGAGTGAGTACCCTAAAGAGGGAGAAAATGACCTCTGGCAGTGACTGAGCAGGTGCCAGGAACTCTGAGAAAGGACATACAGAGGAGGGCCACAAGGAGGGAAGAGCAATCATGGTGGCCTTCCTGGATGTCCACATGGGGATGGAAGGATGAAGAAGCCAGCATCAGGCTCAGACAGCATCTGACCAGGTCTGGGGGAGTAGAGGCCACAGCATAAGCCAGCTCTCCTCCAGAGCCTCATGGGGCCTCCCAGCTCCTGGCTCTGAGGCTTGGGGACAGAACCTCCCTGGCTGACTCAGTGCCACCACAGCCCCCAAGCCCCACCAACCACTCCCTTCCCCCAGAAGAACAGGAAATCTTCCTCAAGCTCCGGTCCAGGAGAACACAACTACTTACTGCTTGATCCTTCAAAGCAGAACTAAGAGGAAAAGGTTAAGAAAGAGAGAGATGACAACCCAAAGTTCCTCCAAGAGCAGAGCGAGGAGACCTGGGGACATGCCCTGTGCCTGAGATGGCAGAGAGAAGACGGCTCTGGTTTGAATTCCCTGACCTTGTTTCATTCATCTGCCTCCTTGCAGCGTGTAGCCTTCCCGTCCATAAAACACATCTTCACCCCAGAGGTCCTCAGCTACCCTCCTGCCCCAGGTCCAAGACCAGGACCTCAGGACGGTGATGTCCTTAGCCACTCTCAGCTAATGTGACATGCACCTTTCCCAATTCCATGGCCGTGAAATGTCAGAGAAGGTCACGCTCTTCAGACTCCACTCACCGAAATACAGGACAAGGCCTCTGCCAGACCTTGCGTGGCACAGCCCAGCCTTACCTAACCCCTTCCGCTGGGCTGAAACCACACCAAGGCAGATGCCAAGGCAGTTCAGTGCTCTCTTGGGGCTCCACTGTTCTAATCTGTAAAATGGACACCTCTTGGTGCTAACACTAAGAATGCCTTCTAGTGACTAGATGATGCCTGTGGAATCCTCACCCCCACCCCAGCCACGAAGGTGTCAACTTCCCCTTTTCACCAAAGCAGAAACCTGCACTCAGAGAGGTTGGGTTTGCTGCTCAAGATCACACAGCCAGCAAGCGCCAGAGCCTAGACTTGAACCCAAGTCCCCATGGCTCCTTATCCAAGTTTTCACAGGTTTGCTTTTCAACTAGTGGGGGTTTGAGCTTTTTCTTTCTCTGGCTGGACTAGATCTTCACCTTGCTGGTCAGAGCTAATGGTGGCTGGTGGCTTCTGTCCCTACCGGGAGCAGGAGTGATGCTGGATGAGAAGGGGCCTTAAAGTTCAAAAGAATTTAATTTCTGTCTTAATAGGGTTCCGAGGTGAGGCGGGAGGGGATTGAATGAAAAGCCGGCTTTGGGCTCTTACGCAGGCAGAAGCCCAAAAGCCCAGCTCCCTCCCTGCACCCCGGGATCAAATTTCAGAACATTGTGTCCCTGAGCAAGAAGCTTCTAGAAGAGGGAGATTGGATCCCAGGGCCTGGGGTGCACAGAAAGTGCAAGTCACTGGGGCTTGCTTTTGTCCCTGAAAAATCTAAGCTGTCCCATCCCGGCCAGCTATGGAGGCTGCCCAGGGAAGCCGGAAGGACCTGGTGTGGTTCTGTAACTGACATCCTATTCTAAAGAGATTTCTCCCAGTGGGGCCCTGCCAGGGAGGGACTCTCCACCTGCTGGACCCTGGGGAATAGCTGAAGGGACAGGTGCTCCCGGAGATCCGGGACTCTGGGACCACAGTCTGTCCTGAAAAGTGGTATGTTCACTTGGCTGCAGCTGCCCTCATTAAAGCTCAACAGGAAGTTGCAGAAAGTTCTAGTCCCAGGCTTCTGGAAAGTAGAAGCTGATATCTAGGAGCTGTCCGGCCTGCACTCATTCTCGAGGCTGTCCAGCAGTCTGTGTGTTCTCAGTCTGGGAGCCACAGCCTTCTCACCTCCAAGAGCCCCAGTCAGCGAATCCTGTCTTGGTGGCTCCACTTCCCATCCAGCTCCCTGTTTGTGACCTGGGAAAACAGAGTATGGCCTAAAGCCTTGGGACCCTGCATCTGCATGGGAAACCCAGAAGAAGCTCCTGGTTCCTGGCTCCTGACTTCAGCTCAGCTCAGTTTTGGCCGTTGTAGCCACTTGGGGAGTGAACCAGCAGATGGAAGATCTGTCTTTCCTTCTCTGTCAATCTGCCTTTCAAATAAAAATAAACCTTTTTTAAAAAATTAGTTTATTTTAAAGACAGAGACAGAAATCGGTTGTTTCACCCCTAACTGCTTGTTGGGACCAGGCCTACACCTGGCCAAAGCCAGTAACCAGGAAGCTGATGCAGGCCTCCTACACGGGGGATCTGACCACCTGAGCCATCATCCACTGCCTCCCAGGCTATGCTTTAGCAGGAAGCTGGAACCAGGAGCAGAGCCAGGACACAGTCCCAGGAATTCCAACATGAGATGCAAGCATTTCAATCAATGGCCTAACCACTAGGCCAGAAACCTGTTGCATGTTTTTTTTCATTTTACAAATCTGATGGATTTACACTGGTGTTTCATTACAGTATTATTTGGGCCCAGAGCAGTAGCCTAGTGGCTGAGTTTCAGGCTACTGGCTTCAGCCCGACTCAGCCATGGCTGTTGGGGTCATAACAGCAATGAACCAGAGGATGAAAGATTCTCTCATTCTCCTTCTCCCTCCCTCCCATCCATCTCTCTCTCAGACTCTGCCTTAGAGAATGATATGACTGATTTAATGCCTATACTATTTTGAACTTTCTAGAAATATCTAGCATTTATGAGGATGCTTCGGAAATTTCATGGAAATCTTACATTATGAGTCTATACTTGGAAAAAATTCAAAATTTCTTGCACCAAAATACATATATCTTTTAATTCCATTTTTCCATGAACATTTTAAAGCTCCATTGTGTGGCTGAACAAAATCAGCTTCAGGAGAAATAGTTTCTAACATTTAAAGAAAGTACATTGTAATGTGCTTGTCCCACAAAGAAACCATGAGGCCATCAATTTTAAAGATGAGTTCTAGTAAACTTTAAAGAAATCCATCGACTTGGTTTTATGCTAAGCCTTCTAGATGATAGGAAACAAGGCCACCGTTTCCTCCTCATTTTGTTAATTCTGATAAATGGAAAATCCTGATTAAAAATAATTTTGACATCAGATATCAATATTAAACAAGGACAGTGAAAGGAAAAACACATCACAACTCAGAAACATATATGCAAAAAAAAAAAAAAAAAACCCAGATAAGACACCAAAATCTCACAGCCAAGACATGGGGTTACTGAAATTCTTTGTACTTGTGTGCCATGAGGCTGCTGCCCACTCTGTGGGTCTAGTCCAGGCCAACACAGCTGACATGCTCAACTCTGAAGCAGCTGCAAGCTGTCCTTCCTCTGGGTCCAGAGCCAGGCTGCAATCAGTGGAAAATTCCAGTGACTCTTTTTCCAGGATCAGCCTAGTGAAGGCTGCTGCAGAGTGGAAGACATCACAGAGTGACTTGTTCAGGTCCAGCCCAACCTGCAGGTGCACCTCTGCCTGGGCCTGACTCCTACCTGCCCCTGCCCCTAGAGGCTGCGAAGTGAAGACTCGGGGTTGGGAGTCTTAGCCACAGGGCTTGGGAAACAGAAAAGGATGCAGGGGCACTTGGGGGGAACCTGAGGGCCCAGGGCGCTCCTTGGTAAATGTTTGTTGACTGACTAATGTTTGCTGACTGAAAGTAATGGTCGCATTTTTAGAGCAAAGTGGCCCAGGTATTAGAGGCAATTGGGGAAGTTACAGTGGCCACCTTCATGCTCCTTGTTTCGTCCCCTCTTATTTTCCACATTGCCTAGGCTGAGCAAGTGTCAATTTTACAGTCAGGAGAAAATAGCCTTCTCTGTATAAGTTTAGGGCTCATCCCTGTCTCACAGAAGAGGAAATGAAAGCCCCAAGGCCAATGTAACAGAGCTAGAAGAGAATGGCAGAGCTGAACTCAAGTCAGCTATCCACCACCTGCACCTGCTGGGCAGCCAGGCCCCAGGACCATTTCCAGTTCTTGCCTGATGGGTTCTCATCTCCAGGTCATGTTTTCATGACCAGGCCCGGAAAGCACTCTCCACCCCAATGCTACCAGTACCCACCCCCCTCCCCAGCTGCTGAAAGAGCCCTTGCTGATCCCAGGAACGTGGCCAGCGGAAAGAGATGTGCGTCACACCCCTTACCCTCCTTTTCCAGCTCTACTACTCGCTGTTTATTCATTAATAAAAGAATGCACAGGCTATTCTGGGCACCTGTAATTTTCTACCTGAATAACCAAGGAAGTGGCTGCCTGCCCATGCCTGTGCCCTACTCACGGCGCCCGAATGGGGAAAGGTGATCTCACCAGGAGTAATGGGATCTGGGCCAGGCTCAGTTCCTTTGTCCCAGTCCAGAAAGCCCCAGGGGTCCCCCGTGCCACCCCGAGGAGGCTCTAAGGCAGAAACTCAGGACAGGCTTGAATACTGTGAGCTAGGTAGTTCCTTCCAGATGCAGGGACCAAAGCCCCAACAGTGGGCTTCGGGCAGAGACACTCACTCTCTGAGCTCCAGCTTCTTGACTTGGAAAATGGGGAGGTGTGGTGTGGAGGAAGAACCTGGTCCACAGAGTAACTGCTGCTGGCATCGCAAGCCCGAGGAAGGGACTGCTGGAGGAAGGGCCTCTTGGAGGTGCTGGCTCACTGGCTGGCTGCCTGCCTGCCTCATCAAGTGGACCCGGGAAAGTCTATTCCAACCTTTACAACTGAAGCCCATTTGTCTCCTGTTTATCAAAGTAACCCACAATCATCACTGAAAATTTAGAAAAATGAATGCAGAATATCATGACTCTTAACTACTATGATTTATTGAGCACTTACAATGTGCCAAGTCCCCATGCTCAAGGGGTGAAGGGTCCCAAAGCTTTGGGCCATCCTCAAGTGCTTTCTCAGGCCACAAGCAGGGAACTGGATGGGAAGCAGAGCAGCTGGAATACAAGCAGGTACCCAAATGGGATCCTGGTGGTTGAAGGGGGGAAGATCAGCAAACTGAGCCACTGCACCAGGTCCTGTTTTCATTTTATTTTGAAGGCAGAGGAGAAGCAGATGTAGAGAGAGATCTTCCCTCTGCTGGTTCTCTTCTCAAATGCCTGTAATAGCTGAGGTTAGGCCAGGCTGAAGTCAGGAGACAGGACTCCATTCAGATTTCCACAAAGGTGCCAGAGACCCAAGGACTTGAGTCACTCACTCCTGTCCCATTCATAGATGAGACAATTGAGGTTCCAAGGTCTGAACCATGTGAGGTCTCAAGACTGGTGCAGGGGCACAGAGAAAGCCTGGGTCTCTCACTTTCCCAAGCCTGTCATCCTGCTTTCCTATGGCTGTGTTAAAACACTCTCATTCCACAAATACAAGGGTTTAAAGCAGCAGGCATTTATCACAGCTTCCATGGGCAGGAGCCCAGCTTAACTGCCAAGAGTCAGCCAAGATTTTCACAAGACTATGCTCAACTAGGTCAGGCTTCATTCTCATCTGGAGGCTCAACAGAGGAAGACCACACTTCCAAGTTCAACCGGAAATTGACTGCCTTGCAGTTCCAGGACTAAGAGCCCAGAAGGTTTTCTGGCTGTTCACAGGAGGTTGTCCTCAGACCCCCTAGGCTGCTCAGAGTTCCTTGTCACATATTAGCTGCCTACTTCATTGATCCTTCAAGGAAACTCTCATGCCAGTGTGTGCTAGCAGGACAGTTACACACACATGTAAGTAGACCTAAACACATGAACATGCCTATGAACACAATCATGAAGACGCCACATGTGTGCTATACTGCATTGTCAGAAAAGCACAGGGACCATGCCAGGGTGTGACCCACAGGGGTTGGGGGCCATGAAAGGTTACATCGGCCCCTGCCCACTCACTCAGCTCTTCCTACCATTGCCTGCTCCTGTCTTCCCTAAACATCCCCATCTTTGCCTCTGGGGGAAACCACCACTCCAGGCTGGCAACTGGAAAATGTTACTTTTGTGTAACAGACACCCAGACATAGCTCGGGCCAAGGAAAGTGACTCCCAGGGGACAGCAACTCATGACATTTAAGGGACAATTTAGAGTCCAAACATGAGTGCCACATTGTGCCAAGACTAGAGAACAAAGGGAAAGGGATATAGTGCTCAGTGGCAGAGGACTGGGATGGATAAATGCACCTGCTGATTGCATCTCCTTGATTGCAGGAATCCTGGACTAAGGGGAAGGCTCCTGCCTTCTTGTCTGGACATTGGGCTTATACAGGAAGCAAACCAGATGGAAGCTCTCTTTCCCTATCTCTTCCTGTCATTCTGTCTTGCAAATAAAATTAAAAATTGTAAAAACACGAGCAGAAAGTGTTTTCAGCAGAGATGCTAATGTGATCCACAGAAAGCAAGTGGAGGGAAGCCCCGGGGGGTGGGGGGAAGGGGAGGACCCCCATGCGAAGCTCCTACCTGTTTTCTAAGAATTGTCAGATAATCTACCATCAGAGCTTGTAGGCTTCAGACCTGAGCTCAAAACTCAGTTCCCACTTTGAGGCGGTACGCTTGGGCAAGTGACTTAACCTCTCTAGTGCAGTTTCCCCATCTGTAAATTGGGGATACAGCGGCAGGAGATTGGGGCTCTACTCAGATCCCTTTGCTGGTCCAGTCCACCTATCCCCTGTTGCTAGGAGTGCTGGCTCCCACAGCTGCATGCTTCTCAGAACAAGGGCATGGGATTGATGGGAGGAGCCTCACCCAGATGTACCTGGGCTATGAGCTCCCCTCCCTGGTTACACTTTCCATTGTCGTATAGCCAGTGACCAACTGAGAGAAAGGAATAAAAACCCAATCCCCCATGGCTCAAGCTGTGGCTCCACTCATACTTCAGACTCCCCATGGAATCCAGCTGAGCCTAGACATCAATGAAACCCACACCTGTCCTTACCTTCTGCCATGTCCCACTCCCTTCCTCCCACCTTTACAGATTCCCAAGAGAGCTCTCCCTCAGTTGGTCACTCACACAAAGACCGAAGTTCGGGTTCCTACTACGAGGCAGTCCAAAGGCAATGTCCACACTTAACACTCAGGCTGCCCAAAAGAAAAACCACCCATCAACGGGCAGTGCTGTGGCACAGCATCTTAAATCTCCACCTCAATGCCGGAATCCCACATGAAGGCTGCTACAATCCTGACTGCTCCACCTCCAATCTAGCTCCCCGTTAAGGCACCTTGGAAGGTAGCCGAAGATGATTCAAGTGTTTGAGACCCAGTCACTTATGTGGGAGACCCTGGTGGAGTCCTAAGCTCCTGCTTGGACCTGAGTCAGCCCCAGCTGTTACAGCCATTTGGGGGAGCGAGCCAGCAGAAGGGAGATCTCTGTCTCTCCCTCTCTCTTCCTATATATATCTACCTTTCGAATGAATGACTTTAAACAATGCAGAGTAAGCACTCTTGACACAGTATTGTCCTCTGCTTCTTGTTATCATCACGTTAAAAATCGTCCTAGAGTCAGACACAGGAGTCAGGCAGTCTCAGTAAGAGGAAACCACTGCAGACGCCCCAGCTAATTCAGCTGAAACAGTACCAGCTTCTTTTGCCCCCCAAAACTGATTACTTTTCTGATTATAAAATGAAAAAAAAAAAAAGCCTAAAGGCAGTGTGAACACGGTGGCGCAGCAGTTCAGAAGGCCCACACGCACATCAGAGTGACTGGTTTGGAGTCGCAGCTCCTCTGTCCCCGACCCTCGGTACCGCTGATGGACACTGAGCAGGCAGCAGGCCATAGCTGCGTCCCTGCGACCCTGGACTTGGTCCAGCTGGGAGACCCAGATTGGGTTCTGGCTCTTGGCTTCAGCATGACTCAGCTCTGGCTGTTGCAGCCATTTGGGGCTGGATCAGTAGAAGATCTCTTACTCACTTGGGTTCTCCCTCCCCTTGTCCTTCAAATACAGTAAAATAGAAAAAAAAAAAAATCAAGAAAGGTAGAGAATCACAAATATGTGTGCATGAACAACTGAAATTCCCTGGGCCCAGCGTGGTAGCCTAGCGCCTAAAATCTTCACCTCACATGCACCGGGATCCCATAAGGGCAGGGGTTCTAATCCCAGCAGCCCTGCTTCCCATCCAGCTCCCTGCTTGTGGCCTGGGAAAGCAGTCAAGGACAGCCAAAGCCTTGGGACCCTGCACCCACATGGGAGACCCAGAAGAGGATCCGGGCTCCTGGCATTGGATCAGTGCAGTTCTGGCCGTTCCGACTGCATGGGGAGCCAATCAATGGATGGAAGATTTTCCTGTCTCTCCTCTTATCTGTATATCTGTCTTTCCAATAAAAATAAATCTTAAAAAAAAAAATTCCCACCACTAGAGTATAACCACTGAAGACATTTTTAAAAACCATATCCTTCCAGATATTTTCCACATAAATTCAAACACATATATACAGTTGTCTACACATATAAACAGATGCATAAATTATATAAAATACATATATTTATGGATGTGTATCCATAAACACAAATATTTTTAAATGATCTTAAATATATAACACTATGTATATCATTATATGTACACAGAATTTCACAACTCTTTTCAGTCATTTTTCACAGTGCAGAAACATCTTCCATATTTATAAACCTAGGTCTACAGCAATAATTTTAACCACAGACCTCTTTTTTAAAAATTCTTTTTTTTGTTTTGTTTTGTTAAGTAAGAATTATAGCATCAAGGAGAGACAGAGAGAAAGATCTTCCACCTGCTGGTATATTCCCCAAGTGGGCTGCAGTGGCCAGGAGCCAAAAGCTTCTGGATCTCTCACGTGGGTGCAGAGTGTCAAGGCTTTGGGCTGTCCTCCACTGCTTTCCCAGGGCACAAGCTGGAAACTGGAAGCGGAGCAGAGCAGTCGGGATACAAACCAGCACCCATAAGGGATCCTGGGCGTGTGAGGCAAGCATTTTAACCACTAGGCTACTGTGCCAGACCCTAGCCATTGGTCTTACATTGAGTGGAGACAACAGTTTATTTTGCCAGTCCTCTCTGGAGGGTGACCTTCTCACCAGTCTTTGCTAATGTAGAATGCTGGTGAATACACATCCTGGACCATGCATCTTTGTGCATCTGTTCAGTCACTTCCTTAAAACACCAGACATACAGCATAGCCCAGATACAGGGAGGCACGGTCCGTGGGCCTTCGTACCACGTGTCTTGCCATGGTATCACAGCACTCTCAGCCAGGCCTCCAGGAGTAGAACAGAGAGCCCGTTTCCCTGAACCCTCTCCAACACCAGGTCTCAAGCTTTCAGCTCTGCCAATCTGATAGACGAAAGATAATACAGTGCTCCATTGTGGCTTGGGTGCACGTTTTCTTTGGCTCTTGGCGAGGCCAAGCATCTCCTTACGTTTGTGGGCCGCTTGGATTTCATCTGCTGAGCACTGCCCTTGTCCGGTTGTTGGCAAGTCCCTTCTGGGTGTCTCCACTCCTCCCCTTCCCTGCCCTCAGCCCCGCGGTGTGTTATTTCATAGGCTCTCAAAAAGCTCTGCTTCCTACAAAATTGGCTTCCTGGGAAGGCTGGGGTTTTGCCCTCTGCCCATCAGCCAACTTGAGTTGGGAATAGAGGGGATCCAATTCCTTGAACTCCAGGGGTCCCCCTGCCAAAACTTCACCTTGGCCCCCTCTACACCCATGCAGTGGAAACTTTAGAAACTAGATCTGTTTAAAGGAAAAAAAAAAAAAAACTGTTTTCTCCAACATTCCAAACCTGCCCAGCAAAGACATTCCAGAAGTGATTATTAGCATGACCCTAAAGATCTTTTCAGAAGGATTTACCAGAACATTCTCTCAAAGCCCAGCTCTCCAGAGGCTTAATATGATATTGTGCTGTCTCAAGGCCTGCGACAGTTGAGAACAGCCCAGCCACTGACCCAGGACAGCCCCTGATCAGGACTTACCCGCTGAGTGGGTGCAACTGGACAGAAAGGCATGTATAAGGTGTTCTCTGACACCTTGCACAACAGCACAACCTATGACAACAGGCTTGCTCTTGGCTGCATGGAGTTTTGGGGAGGAAGTCCAACTTGCGCCCCACCTGTGACACAACAGCCCCACTGGGGCCAACCTGGATTCTGGCAGGTTCTCTCCAAGGCCTGCCAAGGTGCAGTGGCCTCAGTGCTAAACCAGGTAAGACCCTGTCTCCGAGGAAGAGGAAAAGACGCAGACCCCAAACACCTGGCCAAGGACTTCCATGGGGTTCCCAGGCCATGCCAGGTGCGGAAGCCCAAATGCAGGCCTCCCCTTAACAGCAAGGAAACTTATGCCCCAGGGTTCACCAGAATGAACTGTGGCTTCTAGAGGAATTTGGGACTGACATCCCAGAGATACTCCCCAGGGAAGAATGCGGGTAATAGTGGAGACCCCCTCAGAAATCAGTGCAAAAGTCCCACATTTCTCTTTCACGTGCTCTTTTAAAATCATCCACTGGGAGCTTGTGGTTAAGTTAGTCACCAAGTCCCCCTCCCCCTCCTTCAAGGGATTTGCTCTGTCGGGCAAAGCACTGACAAGACCCTGGAGTAAAATACTTGGAAAAAAGGAAGTCCAGAAGACCAACATGTCAACAAAGAGGGCTCAATGTGCAAAATAAATTAATCGTGTAAGGCTGTATCACCCACACAGAGTGCAGAAGGCGAGTCTGAACATTTTACTAAAGAACAGTGTACTAGGGCACTTCAGGAAGTTTATGGAAAATGGAATTAAATGATAAGTCTGTTTTGGTGAAAAAAATTTGAAATGTACCACATTTGCAATGCACATTTTCCATGATCTTCCTGCAGTCCCCTTGCACACATGGAGGAAGGCCCCTGTCATAAGCATAATATTGAACAGATTTAGAGAAACCGGAAACCTGTGTAACCAGCACTCTGGTCTAGAACCAAGGAGCCAACAGCACCCAGAAGCCATCTGGGGTCCCTTGCATCCAACATTGTCCCCAGAAGTGCAACCACTACTCTAACACCACTAACCCATTTTCAGTAGACAAACCTAGATGTTAGTGAGGGTACAGACAATCTAATACTCTCAAATACTAATGATGGATATGTGAAGTAGTGCTACCATTGTGGAGGGTAATTTGGCAACATTATGTTACAGCATTAAACTCACAGGAGCAGACATTTGGTCACGGTGGTTAAAGAAATTGCTTAGAATGCCCATATTCCATAGCAGGATATCTGGGTTGGAGGCCCTGGCTCGGCTCCTGCCTCCAGCTTCCTGCCAAAGCGCACTTAAGAAGCAGCAGGCTGTGGTTCAAAGCACTTGGATCTCAGCTACTCAAGCAGGAGACATGGATAGAACTCTGGGCTCCAGGTTTAGGACTAGCCCAGTGCCAGCAGTTACAGGCATTTGGGGAGTAAACCAGAGAATGGAAGATGTCTCTCTATATATCTCCTTCCTCGTCACTCTGCCTTTCAAATAAGCAAATAAGTAAGTAGAAATTGTTTAAAAGGAAGAAAGTCAGAAATAAATGAACGAAGCACAAACACTTCTCAGTAAGCATTTCAAATCAGTGTCTGCCTCAGAGGCAAATACAAGGATGCTCAGAACAGAATTTTTTGCATGGTAAAAACTGGAAGCAATTGAGTCAAGCAGATGGCCTAGAGGCTAAAATCCTCGCCTTGCAATGACTGTTATCCCATGTAGGTGCCGGTTCATGTCCTAGCTGCTCCATTTCCTCTTCCGGCTCCCTGCCTGTGACCTGGAAAAGCAGAGAAGGATGGCCCAAAGTTTTGGGAACCCTATGCCCAAGTGGAAGGCCCAGGAATGGCTCTTGGCTTTTGGCTTTGGATCAGCTCAGTTCCAGCCATTACTGCCACATGCGGAGTGAGCTGACAGACAGAGGATCTTTCTCTGCCTCTCCTCACTGTGGATCTGACTTTCCAATAAAAATAAAATACATCTTAAAGAAAAAAAAAATAACTGGAAGCACCCTCAGTGTTCAACAAAAGGGAACCAGTTTCAAAACAGCAAAATGATGCAGCAACGCACTATCATGTTTATTATTCGTAGGTCAAGAAGGTGAGGTAGATCTATGAGTATTGACATAGAAGTATCTCTAAGACATTTGTAAAGTTTAAAAACCAAACTGGCCACCATCTGCCACACCAACATTCCATTTGGTTATCCTACTTCTGACCCAGTTCCCTGTTAATGATCTGGAAAAAGCAGCAAAGGACAGTGTAAGTGCTTGGGTCCCTGCCACCTATGTGGGAGACCTGGAAGCAGTTCCTGGCTCAGCCCTGGCCATGGCAGCCAACTGGGGAGTGAACCTTTAGATAGAAGATTCATTCATTCTTGTTCTCTTTCTCTTCCTCTTCTTCTCTCTCCTCTGCTTCCTCTCTGTAAACTCTAATTTCAAATAAATAGACAAAGCAAAATAAGAGCAAAGCACAGAAAAATAACAAAAACATGTTCACAGCATCAAAAACACTGGGAACTATAAGAAGGAGTGAAGATCAAAGCTCAACTGGGACAGTAAGGACCAAAAGGAAAAATGTTGGTTTTTAAAATATTTGTGCAAATGAGGTGAAGCAAAAACTGGACATAACTATTATTGTGTGAGCCATTTGCAATCTTTTAAGGGGGAAAATCAAATCCCTAACCACCAACCAGGTATGGAGAAGACAACTGCCTGGTGCCTTCCAACCAGAGCAGGCAGTTTCTCACTCAAGGCCTCAGCTTGGGCTCCAGGAGGCAGTTTTCTGGGCCTCTGGGGCCTTGAGGAGCTGAATGAATGGAAAGAGGAGAAGACCCTCGTGAGCAGCACCTTGGCTGAGAACTCAACACCAGTGTGGTCTAAGTGAACCCTTAGAAAGGAACAAGTCCCAGGGCTGGGCACCTGCTGCAGATAGTGGCCAGCTTGTTAAAGGAAGGACTGGCCAGTTTGATTCTCTCCATCCCTGGAGAAAAGAGTGGTAGCAGGAGTTGCTCTGTGAGAATGAGACAACCAGCAGCAGCTAAGCGTGGTCAGTGTGACATCCAGTGGCTGCAAGCTCAAGGGCAAGGGCAACGAGTTCTGCCCTAAAAATATTCACCCTAAAAACATGTTATACCTTGGAGGAGACAGGTACATTTATCCTAACTGAAAATCATTCAATATATGTGTGTATCAAAATACCACGGGGGGGGGGGGGGAAGGTGGTGATGGTATGATAGCCTTGCTTTGCATGTGCCAGAATCCTATGTTGGCGCAGGCTCTAATGCCACCCTGCTTCCCATTCAGCTCACTACTGTGGCCTTGGAAAGCAGTCAACAACGGCCCAGGTCACCCACATGGGAGACCTGGAAGAGGGTTCTGGCTTCTGGCTTCTGGCTCCTGGCTTCAGATTGGCTCAGCTCCAGCCATTGGAGCCACTTGGGGAGTAAATCAGCAGACAGAAGATTTTCCTCTCTGTCTCTCCTCCTCTCTGTGTGCCTGAATTTTCAATAAAAAAAATAAATACATCTTTTTTAAAATGCCACACGGTATCCCCACTAACATATATAATTCTTAAGTCTGTTTCAGTTTTTAATTGTCAAACAATAAATTTTTCATTCCTAAGCTTTAAAAATATTGGCACAAGATCTCAATGACAAACTACAAAATTTGAGGAAAGAAATCAGAGATTTTTTTTTAAATCAAAGATCTTAATAATGTGAACTTTAGCTAGTATTATCAAGATATCAGCTCTGCCCAATTTGACCTACTAATTCAACACAATCCCAGTCAAAATCCCAGCAAGTTATTCTGAGGATATTGAAAAACTGATTGTGAAGTTTATATGGAGAAGCAAAAGCAGCAGAATATTAAAGAAAATTGGAGGACAGAAGACTTATTATTATAAGGACTACCATAATCACACTCCCCTGCTAGACTGTACCTACTACTGGTGAGTATGAGAACCAGGACTGGGGTGGGCAAGGCTGGACAAAGCAGCAGCACCTGTCAGCATACATGAGGGATGGGTCTGGGAGGGGGGCAGGCTGAAATATACTACAACACCCATGGGTGTGCACAAGAGCTAGATGAGATGTGGGCTTGGTCAGGCTAGGCTGCAGTAAAGGCTGGCATGTATAAAAACCAAAAACAAGGGCTGGTCTAGTGAGGATTATTGGGGACTGCCTTGACTAGGCCATGGCACCCACTGAGATACTTGAGGAACAGGTCTATGGTGACTGGCTGGGTTAGGCTGCAGCACCCATAGATTTGTGCATTGGCTGGTACAGGTGAGGGACCACACCTGACCATACACTGGCTGGTACATACAACAGTTCAGTCTGAGACCAGCCCAAGTGTGGTCTCTTGGAAGACTCCTCAACTAGATGGCTGGACTCACGCTCTAGCCACAGAGGAAAAAATCACAGGTTGTGTGGTCTAACCTTGGAGTGCATATGTTGGGACTAGGCCTCCTCAGTTACTGATGTATGGTGCAGTGGACAACATGTCCAGATGCACACAGTTAACATAATGTCCAGCTCATCTAGGCCAGCAGGCCTAGATGTCAACTACCTCCTAAAAGGATGGAAAGCAGAACAGGTTGGGCAATTCTCCTGACCAAGTTTTGCACCATGTTCCTGGGTCTGTGAATGCACTAAGGTAGACTGTGTCAACCAATAGACCTTGGAATGATTTTCTCTATCCTGTTGGAGCAATGAAACCAACAATGTCTCAGAGCTATTAAAACCACCTAAGCAATACCCTCAGAACACTCTTCCCCACATCAGGGCCTCTAAGGCGTCATCAAATGACCATTCCCCATCCCTAGGAGCTAAGGTAGTTTGACCACTCTTACTCCTCCCTTGCAGACACAGAATAACAACAACAACAACAACAACAACAAATATAGGCTCAGCATGGTGGCCTAGCAGCTAAGGTCCTCGCCTTGAATGCACCAGGATCCCATATGGGCGCCAGTTCTCCCAGCAGCTCTACTTCCCATCCAGCTCCCTGCTTGTAGCCTGGGAAAGCAGTCAAGGACAACCCAAAGCATTGGAACCCTGCACCCGCATGGGAGAGCTGGAACAGTTCCTGGCTCCTGGCTTCGAATCGGCACAGTGCCAGCCATTGAAGTCACTTGGGGAGTGAATCATCGGACGGAAGCTCTTTCTCTCTTTCCTCCTCTCTGCATATCTGACTTTGCAATAGAAATAAAAATAAATCTTTAAAAAACAACACAGAAAACATAGAAGAAAGAAAGAAAAAGAAACATTTGTCCCACGCACCTGCCGCCATACTGCAGCCTCCCGGCCTCCACTCTATTCAGAGCCCTGAGTAGGCATGCATCTCTCTCAATTATGTAAAGAAAATTAAAAAGAAAACTTAAAAATGTAATAATAAAGACTACTACAATCAAGACAAAGTACTCTTTGACTAAGGAACAGATTCAAGCTTTAAAAATTAGCCTGAGGTGGGCCTGTGGTACAGCAGTTAAGTCATTGCTTGAAATACTCATATCAGAGAACCTGGTTTGAGTCCTGACTGCTCCACTTCTGATCAAGCTTCATGCAAATGTGACTAAGAGGACATGATGACTCAAACACATCAGTGTCTGTCACTCACATGGTTGGTTCGGGTGGAGTTTTTGGATCCTGGCTTTGGTCTGACCCAGCCAGCTGTGGGCATTTGTGGAGAGAATCCGTGTATAGAAGACCTCTTTCTCTCTCACCCATTCTCACTCCTAAGATTTATTGTTTATTTTTTTTTTATTAGAAAGTCAAATATATAGAGAGGACAAGAGATGGAGAGGAAGGAAGATCTTCTGTCCATTAATTCACTCCCCAAGCAGCTGTATAGTCAGAGCTGAGCCAACCTGAAGCCAGGAGCCTCTTCTTGATCTCCCACACAGAAGCAGAGTCCCAAGGCTTTGGGCCATCCTTCACTGCTTTGCCAGGCCACAAGCAGGGAGCTGGATGGGAAGTGGGGCCACCAGGACACAAACTGGCACCCATATGGAATCTTTGTGCATGCAAGGCAAAGACTTTAGCCACTAGGCTACCACACTGTGCCTTACTCTCTCTTTTTAAATTTATTTATTTTTATTGAAATGGAAGATTTACAGAAATAAGGAAAGACAGAGAAAAAGGTCTTCCATCTGCTGAGTCACTCCTCAAGTGTCCACAATGACCAAAGCTGAGCCAATCCAAAGCTAGGAGCCAGGAGTTTCTTTTAGATCTCCCAAGGGGGTGCAGGGTCCCAAAGCTTTGGGCCATCCTTTACTGCTTTCCCAGGCCATGGGCAGGGAGAAGGATGGGAAGTGGTGCAACCAGTACACAAACCAGCATCCATATGGGATGCAGGCAGAGGATTAATCAGTTGAGTCATCACCCCAGCCCCGTACTCTCTTTCCATCACACTACTTTTCAGGTAGATGAAAAGAGAGGGAAAAAAAATGTTCTGCCTTCCAAAACACTGCATCTAGAAGTGACCTCAATTTGTCAAAAAATAATACTCTTCAGTTGTGAAAACATCAAAAACAGAACATCTAAATTAATACAATCACTACTGGTAGTTGGTAGTACCTACTATAGCTACACATTCACCCCCTTCAGTCTTAATGCTGGGTATCTGCCCAACGAAAGCTAAGACTTGTATCTACCCAAAAATTCAAGAAAGACTCGCCTAGCAGCTTATTTCCCAAACTGCAAACCATCCCAATGTCCGCTCACAGAGTAAAGTACAACCCAAGTGTGATACGCTTGGAAAGCAGACAACCATTCCACAGAATGAAAGATGAAGTATGGATAACAACATTGGTGGATCTAAAACACACTCTGACTGAGGGATGTCAGGCCCCAGAGAGCGAATTTCAGGATTCCATTTCTGTAGAACAAGAGAAACCAATCCATAGGTACATGCAGCCAGAATACTGCTCACACGGGGGGTAGAGGGGAGATCACCAAAGAAGCACAAAAAAGCTTTCTGGCGTTTGTGAAATGTCTCATTTCTTGCTCTTACGAGGGTGGAAAATCTTCATTCAGCTGCACATTTTAGACTGGTGTGCTTTAGAAGTTTACAAACAAGCAAAGCAAGGTCCCTTGCGAGTGACATGGCATCCGGGGAGGGTTACAGAGAATGCATGATCCAGTCGTTAGTGTTGCTGGCACTTCTAATCAAGGCATCAATCTCTAGGGGAAGCAGTGGGAAGAGGAGACTTTGGATGTAAGATCATCCGGTGACCCACCCCAAGAGGTTTTTCTCAACAACCAGGGCATGACCAGGAAGCAGGTGGTCACAGAAGGATGAGATGTGAAGGTCTAGGATTTCTGCCAAGGCTAACGTTCCATCATTATATTTGAGTATATTGAACACCATGCAATAGTACAAGGGGTCTTCCAAAAACTTGTGAAAATGTGTGTAATGAAAAAACTACGCATGGGTTTCAAATTTTCTTTGCACCAAAATAAATTTGTCTTAATTCCATTTCTCCATGTACTTCTTGAAGCACTCTTGCATTCCTTTTGGAGGTTATATTTGCTAACTTTCATTAACCAAACTATAACCAAGGCAGCCTTTCCAACACTAAATGGTGTGCCAAGAAGGAGCTGGCTCCAGGTATCACCACAGTTCTTGGAAATGATCAGTTCCCTGCAATAACAAGCAAAGACTGAGGTGGCTTTGCAAACCACTGGTCTGTACAAACAGCTTTTGTCATTTGCAAAACCCCAATCCCTTGGTCACTGAGGTGTCACTGAACACAGAATGACCTGATTTTCCCACAAGTCTTTCACTAAAAGGGGCTTGGCAGGTATGCAAAGGGACATTTCTTTGAACCCCAGGTCTGGGAGCCACTCCTTAAGACATCCTGGCTTTGTAATGCTAATGGTGCCAAAGACCCTGCGTCACCTGCCCAGCCCCCAAGCCAGGACATACAAGCAGCTCAGATCCCCAAACCCTCTGGGATAGGTCTTTTTTCCTAGGTCCTAGAATTTTCTTCCACAGATAAGGTTACTTGGCCCATCAATGCTTTTGTTTAAAACACACACACAGAGAGACCTGGCTCAACCCCAAACACCCTCCTTCTCCAGGCCCTCCTTGCTGGCAGTGCTTTAAAGGAAGAACCTCTAGGGGAAACATTAGGACTCCAGGCCTCTCCTTCCACTAAGATAATCCCTGGGCAAACAGCAGGTGGGGCCTCCCTTGGGTCTGACCCTGGCTTTATTCTCTTTGAAATTACCCACTTTCCTAATACAGCCCAGAACTCCTTCTGTGGGCACATTCGTTCATTCATTCATTCATTCATTCCTTTAATGAACCTTTATTGGGTATCCACACCAGGTCCAGCTCCAGATGACGCCATGGGGACACCACTATGAAGATGACACCTTCCACCCCTGCCCCCCCAACCAAGGTGAGGACAGTGTGGTAGGGGACACAGTGCTGAATGAATCACCATCTGTGGGGACTGGTAACACAAGGGGAGTCTGGGGTGCAGTGGGAGCCCAGGATCACCAGGAGTCCTCCCTGAGCAAGTGGGCTTCTGGCAAAGACCTTAAGGAGAAGGAGTTTTAGGCAGGGTTGAAGGTATGTCCTGGGTGGAAGAAAGAGTTGTGCAAAACCTGAGAGGTGAGAGAAAGCTCTGTTTGTAAGGTGTCCAAAGGCTCTGAGTGATTGGACTGTGGGTGATAGTGAGGCTGCCCCCATTTCCGCAATGAACTCCTCTTAGTTCACTGTTTCTTGACCTTTGGCTCCATCTGCCCCAGCTTCCTCATTGTTTCCTGAACAGGCCAGGCATACCCAACCCCAGTGCTCTATTGACATCCTCCCTGAGCAGCTAACTCCCCAAATCCTAAGAGCTGCACTCACCTCTCCTTCACTAGGGAGAACCCCCTGGGCAGCAGGGTTTGACTCATAGGCTCAAGCTGATGAATTGGGTAGGGTCAGGGTTTGCAAATCTTTTTTTTTAATCTTAGTCTAATGTCTGTATGGGGAATGGCTTGAAGGAGAGCAGCTGCTGTAGGTTTCCAGAGACATGGTAGAAGTACCTGGGCTGGTGGACAGAAGAAGAATTCAAGAAGACTGGCTAGGCAGCGGGCTTGCCACATCTAAGTGGTACCAGGCTTCCGGGGTTCTGGCAAGACAGAGTCCCAGTTTCAGAGACAAGCCACTTGCTGAGATGGAAAACACAGAGGAAGAATGGATTGGGGACTGAGGTGGACAAGAATCCTATTTGGGCCACAGTGAATTTCAAGTGGAGATGTCAAGTGACTGACCATGGTCATGGCTAAGGAACAGTCTGCATTTAGATTTGGTTTCAAAGACCTCAGAGCATAGAGGAAAAAGAAAAGTCCAGGAGCTGATCCTAAACACCAACCACTGGAACATTCTGGATTGGTCCTTGAAGAAAAAGGACTTTCCCAGGAAGATGGGAAGAAGGCAGTTGAGGTCCACAGGACGGCATGGACATGAACTCAGCAGGAGAGAGCATGGGCTACGCTTCAGTACTGTGAAGGTCACCAAAAACAAAGACAATATGCAACAGTCATGGGGTGGGCCTAAGGAGACAGGATGGCTCAATGTCAGATGGGATCTTAGATGGGGTCTTGGAACACCAGGAACAGAAAAGGGGCATAGAGCAAAATCTAAGAAAATCTGAATAAAGCATGAACTTCAGTTAGTAATCATGTATCAATAGCAGTTCATTAATTCTAACAAAAGCACTGTCCTCCAAAGCTGTCCATCTTCCCACATGGAAGGATATCAACCACAGGCAAATCCAGTGTGTGCAGTATCAGGAGAATGTATTCCCAGCTTGCTATGTTTGCTCTAAATCTAAAACTGTTCAAAGAAAATATTTGTAAAGAGAACATGATCTGATCTGACCTACCTCTCCTTCCCTCCCTCCCTCTCTCTTGCTTTCATATATACACACATGCCAAGGACTGCAGGGATTTGCTTCTCAGCAGAGAATCCAACCCCCTTCTATAGCCAATAGACTTAGGGATCCGAGGACCATTTCAGCACCCAATCCCAGGCAGAGGTCTTCACCTCCACCCGCTTTCTTTCTGTTCACGGAGAGAATCCCTCCCCAGGTCAGACTTCCGAGTGAAAATGAGCAGCAGAGTCAATCTGGCTCAAGTAATTCAGGCCAGATAGAGCTCCTTGTGGGTACAGTCGGAGTTCCTCCTTTCCACACTCCCCAGCAGCAGTCCCCTGAGCCACACCTTTCCTGATTCTCACTTGGCACAGCAGCTCCCTGGCTGCCTTTCCAGAGCCCGGCCCTCCCTGACCCCAGATTTGCCACCATCTGGGTCCAAATTCTAGCGATGTGATCTTGTGCAAATCACTCAAGCCTTATTCTCCTTACCTCTAAAAGAGACATACCATTACCTTCCCCAAAGAATGACTGAGTGGGCTAAATGAGATCAACTATGAATTGGATAGGACGACATCCTCTGGAGAAAGAAGTGAGATAGTGAACGCCCAATACTTGGCATCATGCCTGGTGTCCCTGAAGGCTGATTGCCGATGGTCAGTCTGGCCAACTAGCAAGGTCTCCAAAAATGAAGCATCACATCAGGACCCTGGGTGAGGTTTGAGGAATATCATATGAATCCTCAGGACACAGAAACCTCTGAGTGTGAACAGAGGCTGGGCCTAGGCAGTGGCCAAGGACCAACCAAAGAGGGCTTGGCCGGCAGCTGGCCTAGGAAGCTCCAAGACTGGCAGGATGCAAAGGCAGAGGGAGATGGTACTGCATGACTAAGGCTGATTCCTTGACCACTGAGGCAGTTTTGAAGAGTGGCCATCCAAGTTTGGGTCCTGGTTCTGTGGGTGGCAAACTGGGGTGGGTGTTGGCCCTGCAGCCATGAGGGAGCCACCCTACTTTCCTGAGTCCCAGGAACCTCCCCTCTTTACTGGAGGTGATCGCTACCCTTTAGGCTGTTGTGAAGAGTAAATGGGGAGCCGGAGAGCTAACAGAGCAGAGCAGTTGATCTCTAGGCCCCCTGAATTCATACCCTAGTTCCATGCTGTGTGACTATACAGAAGATGCTTAACCTCTCTGAGCCTCAATTTTCTCTCATTTGAGAAACTGAAAGCCAATGAATCCCAGTTCAAAGGGTTTAAGAGATTAGACAAAACAGACATGAAGCATTCAATAAATGTCAAAAAATTAAAAAAAGAAAAATAGCACCTCACCAGACACAGAGAAGATCACCAAAATTGTTAGCCTCTCATTTCTCCCAACCCATATGCTGTCGGACTTTGACCCCATGGTTACTCTCCCATTGAACCTCCCATCTCCACAAAGCTAGAAAAATCAGTTTTTCAGGGTCCTACAAGCCTGCACCCTCAGCCTTCTTGTGTCCTGGGATACCTTGGAACCACTTTTTTTTTTTCTTGAGACAGAGAGAGACAAGATCTTCCACCCACTGGTTCACTCTCCAAATGTCTTCAGCAGCTGGAGCCGAGCGCTCAATTCAGGTCTCCCGCGTGGGCGGCAGGGACAGCAATGACTTGACCCATCACTGTGGCCTCCCGGGTGGCCAAGCAGCTGGCGTAGGAAGCAGGGAGTCAAGCGTGTGACTCTGAATGTCTTAACTGCTAGGTCGGTGGGGTGTGTGCTCTGCCAGGGGCTGTTCTAAGCACTCATTCCCTTGTAAGAGAAATACTAGGGCCACTTCCACTTTACAAATGAGTTTAACTGAGCTTTTGCCGAAACTAAAGCATGGAGTCACCTAGCTGTGATTTCATGTCGCTGGGATCTGATCCCAGGTACAGCACTTCCCAGGTATGGCCACACAGACCTGCAGCATCCAAGAATGGAAAACAGTAGGCGGGCGACAGACAGTAGGAGTCAGAACACTGTGTTCTCGCCTTGACCCTGGCACCTCGGGGCTAGCTAGCAGTCCTCACTCCTGACGCCCCCAGTGCCTTGCCTGCCCCCCACCCCGTCCTTGACTCCTGGTCTTGCCCCTGCCCGCCTTCCCTCCTGGCGCCCCAACGTCCGTCCCTCGGGCCACCAGCTCCACTGTAACCAGATCCGCAGTGGGGTTTGGGAGGCTGGGCCGAGTCGCCGAGCCCCAGGCGCTTTGTTGGGGACTGCTCTCCAGCGGCTGCAGCCGCTCTAGCTGGGCACTCTGCTCTGGCTTGCAGTGCCAGCTCCCAAGTCAGCCGGTGCGCAGGGCATGGCGCAGAGGCTGGGCGAGTGGGCACGGGGACCTGCCGAGGCCACAGGGCTCTACCGAGCAGTGCTGCTCAGGTCAGGTAAGCGGGCGCCAAGCCACCGTGCCATGTGCAGGGCGGGAAGAGCGCGCGGTGGGCGCAGCATCCTTCATGGCGGAGTTTTCCTCCTTTCCATCCCTTTGAAATTCTTTTCAATCACTTTCTCTTGTCTTCTTTCATTTCCTCTTTTCTCTCCCATTCATCCTCTCAGGCATCCACACTTGACTATGCCGTGCTGCTCCCGTGTTTAAGCTCACACACATTCACACTCATTCGCTCTCACACTCAAGCCTTTACACTCAGTTTCTCCTTCTCGCTCGGGCTCTCGCCTACAGAAGTCCTGCGAGGTCCACTTCCTGGCGGGTCCCCCAAGCCGAGGCATTCGGGAGCGCGCAGTTCAGGGCAAGAGAGTGGAAAATAGGCACAGCCAAGAAGCAGGCGGTGGGGCAGAGAGGACCTGAGCTGGCAGCGGCTGGGCAGGACCCTGACAGCGTCCCGGCTGCTGAGCACAGCAGAGAGCAGTGCCAAGTGTGTGAGGAGCCGCCTTCCTCTGCTTGCGTGTGCTGCGGGATGGGAGAGTCAGCGTCATCGGCGGCTTTACTTATCAGATGACCGGACTTTGGGCTAGCAGGTGTTTTTCTCTAGTCTTTCTGATTGCTGGTTTATAGTCCACACCTATTACTTGTCTATTTTAGGGCAATGAAAGGCTTTCCAGATTAGAAAAATGCCATCAACGTCATACGGAATCAGTGAAAACTGGAAAACATAGATATGAGAGGGAAAAGAACAGAAATGCCCCCTTATTCCCACCACACTCTCCCTTCAGCCCACCCAGTAAGTGTTCAGGATGCTGGATTCTGAGCTTGGAGAGGGCCCTTTGAGGAAGGCAGATCCAGGTCTCTGTCAGTTACGGGCATTATTTAGAAAGTGATCAGGGACTTGGGCTCAAGGGCCAGCTACCCTTTGCACAACCCACCCATCAAACCCTGTACCAGAGAGGGCAAAGCCAGGCACCCTGCTACCAGTACTGGAGTGCTATTCTCCAGCACGGACCATCTTTCTTATTCCAGTTTCCTCCCGCTCCCTCTGGGAGATCCCGCCCCCAGTTCCTGGATGGGAACTTTTAGAACAACGAATCTCTAAGTCTCTAAGCCAGAACTGCCAAGGACTGCAGGACTGCTGGCGCCGCCATCCTGTGGGGGAGGCTCTCAAATCTGGCTGAGTCAGGGGAGGCCAAAGTGTGGAACTTTACAATCCCAGGAATCGGATTTCAAACACCCGCTGGAGCTACTTCCCCCACTGTGTCTAAGGGTCCACTCCGGGCTTCTCTTCTCCGGAACGGGGCTGCAGAGAGGTGGCCCCTGATCTGAAGTCCTGAGTTCCCTTCTAATCAGAAGTTGTCAGCTTCCAATGCATTCCGAGGGGCAGGGGCCACAGGATCTTTGTCCCACCACTGCACCTCACACAGCTGCAGGCCAGGCAGGGACAGAGGGAACTGAAGCTCAGGGAGCCCAAGCACAGTAACCTAAGGGACCTTTCCTCCCCCACAAAGGGCTCCTCCATGCCAAAGTCCGCACCCCTCTGAAAACAGCAATAACAGCCAATGACTGTTGATCACCCAGGATTACCCTTCCGCCACATGCTGTACCTGTCATCTCAGCTCCATTCACTGGCTCCCTCAGCTAATAGTTCTTGCCCTCTTATACACTGGGCCCCGTGTGTGGCACAGGGATATATTCACAAATCAGATATGAGCCTCCCCTCCTGGAGGTAATTCTAACACCCAATGGCAACCCAAGGAAATTGCATGCAGATGACAACATGACTTGTCTAAAGTCACATGGCCAGGTGGGGCATTGCGGAGGTTCAAGCTCGGAACCATGTGCTTATGGAGCCACTACTCAGGCTGTGTCCCTCAAGGAGCAGGGAAAGTGAGTGTGGGAGGGAAAAGCCAGTTCCCTCACTGGGTGAAAAGGCAAACACTGCTTTCCTTTAGGAAAGCCCCAACCCAAGAGGGTGGGCTGCTTTCATCCATAGCAGCCCCAATTTCTGCACCAAGTACCAAATACTTTTGGAAAAGTGCTTGTCCCAAATAATACCTTACCAGTAAAGTATTACATAGCTCCCCACGGCTATCTGTGGGAAATTGAGAATAAAGGGAGGAAGCCTACTAGGAAACCCCCACTAACCACAGGCAGCCACTGGTGGCACTGTGGGTGAGTCTCTTCATACAGAGAGAAAGATGTAGTGCCAAGATGATATGGACCCTGTTCTTAAATTCCACTTTTTTCACTTGAATGACAAGCCCTTAAATGGCTTGTGAAGATAACTGCCGCCCCCTTATGGGGTCCTGACTCTGTGACACACACTGTGTGAAGGGCTTTCCGTACCTATGTTCTGGAATACAAGGTCAAAGATCACCTAGTTGCCTAGCCAGGACTGGCATCTGAGTTGGTCCCAGAGCCTACACTCTTAAGCACTGGGCTGGAAGGGTCACCTCTGTGGAGTACCTGCTGCATGGCCATACTTAGAAAGCTACCTAGTCCTGTTTAGTGAAGGAGAGGGGTGCTACCTGCATCCCACCTGCAACGCAGGCCAGGCACCTGGAGGGAAGGGAGCATCTCTCTAAAGCATGAACAAAAGGGTAGCTCGTACTTCTCCCTGCAGCCAGAGGACTAAGCCTGGGTCTCCGTCCCTCCCTCTGCCGGGTCAGGTGGCCAAGTGAAATGCAGGATATCCAATCACATTTGAATCTCAGAGAAACAGTGAACCATAGCTTAATGGATATGTGCCCCAAACACTGCAATGGGGGCAGACTTACACTGTAAAAACAATGCATTGCTTATCTGAGATTAAACTGGACATGCTGCAGCTTCATTTGCTGCATCTAGAAACCATACTAGCAGGAATCCCAGAAGTCTGCTTGGCTTGACAAGTTAAGACATGCCCAGGTTCCTGTCTGCACGCGCACACATTCGCACAATCTCCCCACCTCTACAACCACTAGGACCTATTTATTTGGCTACAAGGGAATTCAAATGTGCTGGGGTTGAGGGCACTCCCGAGTCCTTCTAGAGCATAGAGACCCAGTGAGCCATGGCTAATTGCAGCTGCGCTAGGGGCCAGCTTGCTTTAACACGACCGGCTGCCCTCCCCCACCCCTCTCACTTTTCTATCTTCATGCTTCACATCCCTCCACTGAGTCCATTCTTCCTGGTTCAAAACTGTTGTAAAGACAGCTCTCCCCACTGACCCTGGGACGTGTTTTTCTGCCAGAAAAGCTTCTTGCCCGCCCCCATGTCCTTTCAGCTGACCATGTTTAGGGGACAACGGGGCGGGGAGCCGCTGTTTGATCCTGGGGTTGTTCTGTGGGTGGTTTCTCAGAAACCTCATTGAGGCCTGGGAGACTCGGACTGAATAACAGAGCCCAGGAGGAAGTTTTGGGTTGTCATGGAAACTTCTGGTCAGGCTGTGTGTGGGGCCCATACATGCTGCCCCTGGCACCCAGAAGTTTGCAGAAAAGGAGGCAACAATGAAAAGGAAGCCGTTAGGGTTGTTTGTTGTTATTTTCCCCTGCAAGTTATAGCCTAGCCCAGCCTAGCCCACCATGGATGCAGGAAATTTCTTCACCTCCATCTCTGCCTCCTGACTGCCTTCCCAGGGTCTTCTGCATTCCCACCCTTTCCTCCGTATCCCCCACATTCCCACCTTTTGGCATCCCTGGTTTCCAAGAAATTAGACCTACCAAGGCCAGAAGATGGGGAGTGAGGGAAAGGTGTGCTTCAATCTCCCTGTCTGCCCAGGGACAGAGCAAGAATTCTGATCCCCAAGCTCCTGGTATTGCAGAGGCCTTCTTTTTTGAAAAACTGGAAGGCACTGGAGGAAGAGGCAGCAAAGCTGCTGAGCTGGAATCCGGCCATTACCTGGAGGGAGCTCCTGGGAGACTCATTCGTTCAGAGTGCCACATTCAAACTGGTGGCAGTACGGGAACTCCGTGCCGTAAGGTGTCACTAGGGATGCCATGCATCCCTCATCAGAGTGCCAGGTTCAAGTCCCAGTTCCCTTGTTTCCAGTGCAGCCTCCTGCTAATGGGCACCCTGACAAGCAGTGGTGATGGCACAGGTGGCTGAGGTGCCCCACACCTGGGAGGTCTGAGTTCCCAAGTCCCACCTTCATCCTGGCCCAGCCCTGGCTGTTGCGTTTGGGAAGAGAAGCAGCAGATGGGAGATCTCTGTCTCACTATAGATCTGTGTCTTTCAAGTGAGCAATAACTGGACCACACATGACCAGCTCTAACAGGTTGGAAAAGGACGCTTTTTCTCCCATTTTAAGCTTGCTTTTTTTTTTTCTAGTAACAATAGCAATATATGCTTGGGAGTTTTCTTAAGTTATGAACATTGCAGAAGTGTTTGAGAGGAGACTGAAGAGGAGGCCCTGTAAGGTTATGCTGCAGAACAGTGACGCTCAAACCCTTTCATGTAAGTGAATCTTCAGGGAAGCATTCACTTAAAATCCAGATTCCCAAACCCCTCTCAAAGGCTCTGATACAGAGATTCAACACCATGCCCCATCCAATTTCATTTTGAGCATTCCTTTCTTTTTAGGGGAAAATTTTATCTATCTATCTATCTAGAAGGCAGAACACTTTGATGAGACCAAGAGATAGAGTCAGAGGCAGGATAAGAGGAAGAAGGGAAAAAGAGAGAGGGTTGCTGGTTCACTCCCTCAAATGCCTGGACCAACCCAGGCATCCACTGGTGTCTCCCACATGAGTAACAGGGCCCTAAGTACTTAAGCCATCAGCTGCTGCCTCCCGGGGTATGCATCAAGAAAAAGGTGGATTGGAAGCTTAGTAAGGACTCAAACCTAGGTGCTCTGATGTGAGATGTGGGCCTGTCAAGCAAATGCTATACCTGCTGCATCACAACACTCCTTGCAGATAACGTCTAGAGGTGATATTTGTGATATGGTGATTTCAAAATGAACTCTGCAAACAAAAGAGTTGGTACTCTCTTCATATATATATATATATATATATATACAGATGCTCCTTGACTTACAATAGGATTGCATCCCAATGAGTCTGTCACACATTGAAACTATCTTAAGGCATAACCTACCTTATGTACAAGCTTGGCAGCACAGGCTGCTGTACAGTCTCGCTGTTCACCTGTGACCACGGGGATGTCTGTGACCATCAAGAGAGGATAGGACCACCCCAGGAAAGCAGCCGATCTTAAAACCAGAAATAGGCTTCCTACTTTTATACCACCAGAGGGTCAGAAATTGTAAATCAAACCATTGTGAATCGTGAACCACCCATACTAACAGTTTTATCTTTCCAAAAAGATAGGATGGAGTAGGGAGGGGTGGAGGATCAAGCTTTCTGATTTTCACAGTTTGATCTTCCACTACATGTGTCAGGGGCACCTTTCCTAGCTCAATAAACAGGTCAGAGGCATAATTCCTTCCAGATGGGGTTGTGGCAGACCCAGTGTAATAGCCTAGTGGCTAAAGTCCTTACCTTGATGCACCAGGATCCCATATGGGTGCCAGTTCATATCCCAGCTGCTCCACTTCCTTTCTAGCTCCCTGATTGTAGACTGGGAAAGCAGTCAGGATCCCGTACCTGCGTGGAGACCTGGAAGAAGTTCCAGGCTCCTGGCTTTAGATCGGCTCAGCTCTGGCTGTTGCAGCCACTTGGGGAGTGAATCAACAGATGAAAGATCTTTCTCTATGTCCTTCTCTCTGTAAATTTGCCTTTCCAATAAAAATAAATCTTTTAAAAAAGAGAAAGTGCCAAGGACAGAGTGGCTGTTGACCAGTCATCTCATGTTTGTGTTTAATACCTGTCACAAGGTACCTTATTCCTGGAATAACAGTACCAGGAAGACTAAGGTGAGGCCTCTGCCCTCAGGCTGGCAGGCTGGTGGCAGTCTCACGAGACTGTGTGCAAGTTGGATTTACAGAAGAGCATTAATGCAAGAAATACAATAAAGACCCAACTGCCTAGGGCAAATGGCATCCAACCTTGGGCAATTGCTGCCCAACACTCCTTGACTCGCAGCTGTCCTGGACTAGCTGTCATTGGCTTCCCAAGCTCCTGACCACCCCCTTTTACCTCACCCTGCCTCATTGGCATCATAGCATTCATCGCAATAAAGTTAACACAATAAAGATGGAGCTGAAGGCCACTGCTACCCCAGAGACTCACAGAGATCCCTCCTCTGAGTGAGCGGGACAGAGGAATATGCGCTTTGTTTTTATTTGAAAGGCAGAGAGACATCTTGCGTGCACTGGTTCACTCCCCCAAATGCCTGCAACCAGCCAGTGTTGGGCCAGGCTAAATTGGAGCCCTGTGCTCAATCCAGGGTGGTAGAGACCCAGCCCTCATCCGCTGCCTCCCTGGGTGCACATTAACCAGCTGGGAGCCACTCTAATACAGAATGCAGGCATTCTAAGGGACACCACAGCACTGCATCAAACATGTGCCCCTGGATCCTAGTGTTCTGTAGGCCCTAAGTGTAAGGTGCCAGAAGTCCCCACCTCTGGATTCCCTCTTACTCCTCCTGCTGTCAAGAGGCCCTGAAATTGGTTCCTACCAGCCGGGGAAATGCCCATTTTCGGGAAAATGCTCATTTTCAGAGCAGGACAGTACATGGGAAGGAACCAGGGGCAGTGAGAGAGCTTAACAAAGTGAAGGCACAGCAGGGTAGGAAGTGAAGGGAGGCTTCTAAGGCAAATCAAGAGAGGTAGAATTTAAGACAAAGAAAAAGGAGCCATGCTTTATTTCCGGAACATCCTTTTATACCTAAGAACATGTCACCCTCTAGGTCGGCATGACTGTCAAATGGCTGCTTTGGCCAATGTCCCCCAGACCTTCACAGGCCGCCCCTGCCTGACTCCCCAACACTGCAGCCCCGGAGGCCTCAGGACCCAGCTTATTTCCACCCTGGGGCTCCCCCACCACTGCTCTCTAGAAAACTCTCCCATGTGACTGTTCCTTACGTGGGCAACTCCAATGTTACATCCTCTGGGTCCACCTTTCCCAAGCTCCCATCAGCACCTTTCACCTGAGCTTTCCTACTGGCATCACAGCATTTATCGCATATATTTCTTGCATGTCTCCTTATTCACTGTCTGAATACCTCGTTCCATTTTGAAAATGATTTTAAGGCAGAGTTACAAAGAAATAAATATTTTCTATCTGCTGCTCTACTCCCCCAAATGGCAATGGCCAGGGCTGGACCAGGCTGAATCCAAGAGTCAGAAGCTTCTTCCAGACCTCCCATGTGGGTTGAGGGATCCAGAACGTGAGCATTCTCTGTTGCTTTTCCTACGTGCATTAGCAGGGAGCTGGCATGGAAGTGGAGCAGCCAGGACTTGAACCAAAGGCCATGTGGAATTTTGGTTTCACAGGCAGAGGCTTACCTCACAATACCATAATGTAGGCCCAAGTTGCCCATTTAAATGCAGATTCTCCAAGGACAAGCATCTTCGTGTCTGTCACTTTCACACTATAGTCTCAACAGTGCGGGGAACACAGTGGATACTAAAATGTTTGTTACATGAACGAATGTTCTAAGCCAAAGAGGCCACACACTTGAGTTTATAACACCTTATTTCACGTTTGACGTGTGTCTTGTGACTCATCAGCACCTTCCAACCAACCAAGACTATGAGAAAGTAAAGTTGGTACAAAGGCCTCATTTGACCAGTCAAGGTCAACTTCCTCACTGGGGCACTTAGGCCCATGCTGTGAGCTAGAAAACACTTGTAAATCTTTGAATGAGAGTTGATTCTGAAATGAGAAGGCAAAACCCCAGCCTGGTGTTAGGGATCCACAATACAGAATACAGATTCTGCCAGAGGTAGTGTTGTGTGCTGGCGCTGAGCCTTTGGTCACAACAAGCTCAGTTCTCTCTGCTCAGGAGGTTGCACATGCTGATGCGGTCTGCATGCTTTCAGTAACATCACCTGACCCTATGTTCTCTCCCAGTCTCCTCCACATTTGATATTTGCAGAAGCCAAGGCTCAGAGGTGTTGAGTAGCTGCCAGAAGGACTAGGGCCAGAGCCAGAGCTTTCCCATGGACCTGCATGGTCATCTCCGAGTCCCCCACTCTCTGCCCTGGGCCATTTTCTGAGAGCTCCTCCCTGAGGTTCAGATGCAGTTCAGAGTACAGAGCATATTCTGTGCTGACAGTTTTCACTTCATTAAAGGGTAACCCAGAATGACCCAAGGATGTCATTATTCCCCATCCTCTTATACCCCAAGAGCCATTGCTCCTTCAAGGCTCCCTGGCTCCAGCAGGAAGTGTGGCTTCCCTTTCCATCGGGGAGTGCCGGAATTCTTGCCTGACCCTCCCACTTGAAACAAGGGAAATTCCTTTCCGTGGAACCGCCTTGCTCAGGACAAAGCTTGGCATGTTTGCGTCCTCACCCGTCTGACAAAATCCGTATTTATTTGTGCCACGCAAGCGGGTGGCCTGGACACGGTGTTCTGTGTCGCAGAAGTGGCCACGCACCAAGTGAAATACTTGTTGCTATAGCAACAGTTCTTTTTTATTGATACCAGAATAAACAGGAATGCAAGCTGCCTCACTTGTTGGCACATTTTGGGGGCCTCCCATCCCTGGGGGTTTAAGAACCGCCCTGTGGAGGCGGCCCTCCATGCTAGCCTGGGACTTCCCCGTGGAGCAAGGATCGCAGAAACACCTCTCCTGACTTGGCTCCCTGAGGACTCGGCCTGAAAAGTAAGAGCCTTTCAATTTTGTCTCACTTGTTGCTGAACTGGGTGCTGCCCCGGGAGGGCGGGGGGGGGGGGTCGAGGGACAGGAGGGCAGTTGTTGAGCCCTGTGGTGGGCTATCAGGCAGGCCCTGAGCACTTGGAATTTGGGGGCAGGGGTCTGTTTCGTCTGGGATGTTATCCAGGGGCTGCCTCCCAGCATGCTGGGTTTGAAAAAAAAAAAAGGAGAGACAAAATAACATCCCTCCCAATCAGCCCTGAATCATGGCTCATCTTTTTTCCTCCCAAGTTCTCATGTGAATGGAATTAATGTGTGATCTGGCCTCACCTAAGTCCACTGTTACATAAAACAGGGGCTCTCCGCATAAACTGGTACACAGAGGCCCAAGTGCAGCAGGTGGCACAGCTGAGAGAACCCGAGTTCCAGATACACACAGAGCTCAACTCAGACTCTAGCCCATTCCTTCCCCGGCTCTGTAATCTGGGGAGACAAGATGGTCCCTCTCAGCCTCCTGGATTCCTCCACACCAGAGAGCAATGGCCATGCCACCCCTGCCTGCCTTTCAGATGACTTTGGCTCTAGCACCCTATGGTCCATGGCAAGTCTGGAATTGGGCTATGAGTCAGGGTGAGTTGCCTTCTGGAACTGCTAGGGCAGGTAGCTTTTTGGCTATGAGGCAGTCGTGGCACCCAGGTGGCCATGTGCTGCTTAGATCCGGGTGGCTCTCTTAGCTCTGTGCCATCAAGCACCTGCAGCCATCTTCCCCCTAGAGCTGTCTGTGGATGCAGCGTCTGGCATGATGCCACTGGTGGGCCAGCAGGTACCTCTGGTCTGCTGATGCTTGTTCCCCAATCAACTGCAAAACATGCTCCAGCAGCCTCGCTAAGGACCCCACTGCCGTGGCTAGCTCCAGACTTTCCCATAGAATGGATTTTAAACTCCCAAGAGTTTGCCTGCTCACGCCTGCTCCTCACAAATGGGGCAGTTAGGGCCAAAGGTGTGGGAAGTTTGTCCTGGAGCTGTTGCATCCAGATAGGCAGGCACGCAGCTCTGACAGGGGGTTCAGACATCAGCCCCCAAACACACTGCTCTTGGATTGCTGACCCCGGAGATAGAAACAGGCATTCTTTCCAATGGGAGGAAGCCAGCAAGAAGTGTGGGGAAATTTGGAGGCCACGCTTGTCACTTCTGCTGAATGCTTCTTTCTCCTTTGCCAGCTGTGATTTGCAAAGCATCTCTTCCTCTCTGTGCCCTGCCACCCCTTAAATAAATGCAAACTGAGAGGCCCCTGCAGCACGAAGAGCAACAGGGCGCAAAGGAGAGACCCACAGCCCTGAGGAGGGAAGGCGGCCTCTGTCTCGACAGGCTGCCAATTGCCAGTGCCAGTTTGACTTATAGATCATCCTCTAGTTAAGAGACCTCCATTTTCTCATCTCTAAAAGAGGCTCAAACTGCCCCTTTCTTGGGGTTTCTTGAGCATCCAGAGAAATACAAAGACATGTAAGCCACTGAATGACATTTTGCACCTGGAAGACAGTATCCTGGTAGAAAGAGCACTACATTTGCAGTAGCATTGTCATTTCCTTTCTGTGTGTCGGGGGGCAAGGAGCTTGGCTTTTCTCAGCCTTGGTTTTCTCAGCCAACAAATGGCATGCTCTGGCTGCTTCCCAGGGCAACTGTGAGACCCAGCTCGAATGCCCCTTCTGGATAGGAGGACACAGTTTACCTTCAGTGAGCAAAACTCGGTCAGGCATACCACATACATCCTATCATCCACATTCCAAATGGCCCTGTGAATAAGCACGACCGATGTCCCCACTTTATGATGCCCAGAGAGGTCAACTATTTGCTCAAGGCCGCCCAGCTGGGAAGAGCAGTCCCTGTCACTCAAACCCAGCATCTCCTCTGAAGAAGCTGCTTCTACCACTTTGCTGCACTCGCCCGTGTGTCACTTGTCATCTCTCACATCAAGGAAAGAACCAGCGTACCACAGTGAGGGAGAAGCTGATGGAGGGGACACTAAAGCCATGGTCAGCCAGGGGTCCCATGGCCATTCTTGGGATAAGCTGGGACCTGGTACTCCCCCAATGCTCCTGTTTCATCTCTCCTAAATGACCTGCAGCCATGGTCCACTATTGTTTAGCATCAAAGCTGACCCCCCAAACATTGACACACCTCCACAGCCTGCTGAGCACACCCTGCAGGACAGCGAGCTGAGCACACACCTGCCCTGCCTGGCATGGGGCCCCTGTCCTGTGAGGCAAAAACCAAACAAGGGGCTCCCAACCCTTGAAAGATGAGCTCTGCCCTGTATCCACATATTAATGAGAATTATGTGCCATCGTCTATCAATGGATCGGTTTAGCTCCTGGCCACTGTTTCTTCTACCCTGTTCCCAGGATGTTACCAGGCCCATAGCATCGTGGCTCTCTAGAAAGGATCTCAGAAGTTACAGACCTGCCACAGTCATGCACCTGCCATCAACTGTGACCTTCAACAGACCCACTTACAACAGCCAAGCCAAATGCAGTCAGCTGAAAACAGGCGAACACCTAGAAGCTGGCTGCTTTTATTCTGTTCTTTTGTTGTTCCTGTTGTTTTTAACTCCATGGTGAGCAAATCTGGCTGATTTGGCAGATGAGGCTAGAAATGCCAAGGAGCCTTTATCACTCCTGATGCCAAGATGCCCCCAAAGCCAATTAAATCAGAATTCCCAGGATCAAGGTCAGAGGCTGATGTCTTTAAAATTTCCCCTGGTGATGACGAGATGGAAATCAAGGCTAAGAGCCACTGATTTAACCCATGTGGTTTTTAAGGAGAATGAGAAAGTTCAGTCCGGAACTAACACAGAGATTTCTTTGATAGGAACTGTTAACAGCAATACCAGGTATTCCTTCATGGTTTAATCTACAGGAATTCAAGGCTTGGAGTTGTGCAGTGCACAACCTCCCTTGCCGAGTGTGGCAGCCCTGCCAGCCAGCCAGCCAGCCAGCACTGAGATCTCAACCCTGTACCAGGTATTTGCCAAATGCCTTGGCAAGCCTCCCCTCATTTGTTCTACAAAAGCCTATGAAAAGCGGCTCTACTAGAAGGCCTGCTTTAGAGAGCAGAAAACAGCAGATCGGAAGCAGCTCTCCCTCCTCCTCAGCCCTGCTCTGAGCCGGAAAGCAGCCCCAGCTAGTGAGTGAGGAGTGGGTGTGGCTGTGAGCCAAGGAGCTGGAGTTTGGTCCAAAGCTGAAGTTGTCAGACTGCAGCTCCAGAAGGCAGCTGCTAACTTGCTAAGCTAAGGAAGGGAAACAGCTAAAACTCAGAGCCGTTCTGGAAGGTTCAACAGCCACATCCTCCCCTCGGCCAGCTCTCCCCTGGAGTCTGTTGTCTTTTCCTTGGGGAGATGCCCACCTCGCCTCCTGCAGCCACTTCTCCAGAGGTGCTGGGGCTTCAACCTCTCAGGGACCCCCAGCCCCTCTAGGAAGGACCCCAGACATCTGCCCCTGAAGGCTCAGCTGCCCCCCAGGACAGCACCAACTCCTTGGGCCTGGCTCTGTGCTTTGCAGAGCTGCCTCTGTTGTCCCACGCCCTGTGGGACACTCCTCCCTACACGAGGCCTCACTAAAGGGGCAGGCATCTGTCCCAGGGATGAAGACCACCAAATCCTGCATCAGAGAGCCTGCGTGTAGGTCCAGCTTCCGGCTTCTGATTGCAGCTTCCTGCCAACAGGCACCCTTGGGGGCAGTGCTTGAGTGTGTGGGTCCCTGCCACCCACATAGGAGCCCTGCTTGGAGTTCTGGGCTCCTGGCTTCAGTCTGACCCAGGACAGGCTCTGTTATCCACAGGACCTTCAGCAAAAGGCCACTCATTGGAGAGATGCAAAGAATGTCACGGCAACAGGACGGGTTTAAACTGCATAGGGTCCCCCCTTGTGACCCTGGCAGGCCAGTGTGCATGGGACCTGATGCAGTCAACCCCGTGGCCGTGCCTGGTGACCCATGGAAGAAGGATCTCAGCCAGGCCAATCAGAGGGTTTTCTTCTGGAATTTAATGGGGCGGGGAAGCGGGATAGACACAGAGTCTGCCCATTGGAAGTGAATGAAACTCAAGTTATAAAAATTCCCCAAACTTGCTGACCACATTCCCTACACAGCAGCCAGAATGACCTTTTCAGCACTGAGACGTGCTCTCCCCGCCCCACACACCCCAGGCCCACCGGCCACCCTCACAGCAGACACCCTCACAGGGCACCGTGGATGCCTGGGCCGCACACAGTGCCTCTGTGTGCCCCGAACAGACCCAGCTTGTTCAAGGTGCATGAGTCACACTGGCCAGTCCATAGCCACCCCAACCCCTCACCAGCAGCTTCTCCCTCCCCTCCAATCGTCAGACCTCGGCAAGGCCCTCTCCTGCACCCAGCTGGCCAAAGGTAGGTCCTTCAGTAGTCGCTTGCAGAGCAGCCTGCTTCCCTCATCAAGTGCATCACCATTTGTTATCAGGTGCTTCTAACTGCTTTATGCTCGTGTTTAGCAATGCATTGGCTAGGTTCGTAGAGTGTCCACTCCATAAGAACAGGCCCCTTGCCTGTCCGGTCACCTCTGTATGTCCTGGATGTACCGCAGGACCCTTCAAGGTCTACCAAATGAACATTTACAAAGTGCATGACCTTTTTCTTAGTGTTAGCTTCTTCGTGGTCATCGCTGTCAGGTAGGTGCTCCTGGTTTTAGGGACTTGCCTTTTTAAAGATTGATTTATACACACAGAGTGATGGGGACAGACAGAAATGTATATCCCACCCTCTGGTTCACAAGTCAGGGCTGGACCAGCCAAGCTCAGAAATCTGCAAGTTTATCTTGGGTCCCCCACGTGGTGGCAGGGGCCCAGGCACTCGGGTGCTCTGTTGCTTTCCCAGGTGCATTAGAAGGAAGGTGGATCAGAACCACCTCGAACCAGGGCTCTAAATCAAGATGTGGCTGTTGCAGGCAATGTCTTCGCTCACTGTGCCATACACCAGCCCCCTGTGCTTACTCTGTATCTGGCCACGTTGCTCATGAATTCCATCTTGGGTTCCAAATGCTTTTCTGCTAATCATTTTGAAATCTGGGCGATACTGCTAATCCTTTGCAATGATGACTTCTGCCTTCTCATTTCCTAAACTTACACAAATTATTTCAGCTTTCTGCCTTATCACCAGGCAGCTTCGGTACTTTAGTGTGCGGTCACAGCAATAGGACAAGAACTGAGGACATGGACGGAAAGGGCACAGCTAAGGGATATTCTGTTCAAGGGTTGGTGGAATTTAGTAACAGGCAGCAAAGGAGGAGAAACCCATTCCAATGTGATTCAGTGCTTTTTGAGGCCTTGGTTCCCAGATAACTTGGTCCCACAGAGCAAGAAAATGCCCACACTCCCCCGCCTCGAAAAAAAAAAGTTAGGTCTGCATCTGGGGCAGAGGTGCCACTTGGGATGGCCACATCCTACATCGGAGTGCCTGGTTCAAGTCCCAGTTCTGCTTCTGATTGCATCTTCCTGCTAGTGCAGACCCTAGAAGTGAGCAGGTGTGCAAGTGTTGGCGTGCCTACTGTGTGCATGGGAGACACGACGGAGTCCCTGGCGCAGGGTGCAGGCAGGCACGTGGGGCCGTACCAGAGGATGGGAGTTCTCTCTGTATTTCTGCCTCTCAAGCAAATTAGACTAATTTTTTAAGGAGGTTGCTCTGGTTAGCCAACTATCTATTTTGTCAAGTACCCCTTTTTAAGCAACTACCCAACAGTATCATGGTTACTTGCTAAGTACCAAAAAATTCAAAAGGCTATAAACTGAAAACAAACATTATAAAGAGATAAGGAGAAGATAGTTATTTGGAATTCCCACTTTAGAAATGGGTCTGAGAATGCAAATTCATGAAAACATTAGCATGGAGGTGTTTATGCTTTGACACTTTAACAGACTGCATCCACAATAGCTTACAATAAGTAACACTTTTCCAGTTTACGCACGGGGTCTCAACTCTGAGCTGCTCACAGCCCGGCCATGGGCAGCAACAGAAATGCCAGATGTCTGTTCGTGTGTGTGAGGCAGCCTCCCCTCAGATGCCCCCGCGACCAACACATCCCCTCACAAGTCACAGCCCCTCAGACAGCTGCCTTTGTGTCACCTGAGCACAGCGACCACCTCCAGGTCACCGCGCAGACCACCACACCTGGCTAGTTGACACAGAGAACTCCTGTGCCCCCCGCACGCCTGCTCCAGGCGGGAGGCAGCTGTGGTCCTGTTGCCCAGGCTGGAAGTGCGAGCCTCTCAGCAGCCCAGTGCATGATGGGAGAACCAGCTCCCTCTAGGAGCCACATGGCGACCACAAGTTTTGGAGAATACCATTTCCCCAAGACCAAACCTCCAAAGCTTTGTTGTCTAACATCAACAGACAATCGATGGAGAGCCTTGTGTATATCCGATCAGACACCTGCAGTGCCTAGCACAGCACGCAGCTGGGCTGGATAGGGCACAGAGCTAATACATCAGCTTTCGCTGAACTCCCCAGAAGGAGGTCATGGTCAGGCAATGTCTACCCACTTGAAATTGTTCTTGAAAGGAAGCCTTGGGCTGGGTGGTCTACCTGTGGCTGGGATGCTCCCACTGCATGTCAGAGTGTCTGGGGCTCAAGCCCCCTCTCCAGCTTCCTGCTGAAGCAGCCCCTGGAGGCACTGGCAGTGGCCCAGGCAGCTCCGGTCCTGCACCTGTGGGGAGGGCCTGGATTGGAGCCACTGGACCCCAACTCTGGACCTTCCCCCAGAAACTGCAGATACCAGCAGAGGGGTTGGCAGATGGGGGCTCTGTCTCTCAAATACATCACAACCTTTTTAAAAAATTCACAGAACTATTTTCTCTCCTCCTCCACCTTCTCTCTTGCTGTTGGACATTCCAAGGAAACATGAACCATCTTGTAGAGCTGAGAACCATTCCACCTGAATTTCAAGCAAATGGACACATTTCAAACTGCTATGATAGAAGTGAATAAGCCACTCACCAGCTCAGCAGGCAAACGCTGGCATTTATGATGACGTCTGTGTCCTTGTGATTAGTGGCACAGCCCCTGGCTCTTCTCCTCTTCGATGTGCAGAAAGTGAAAATTCAGATGCTGCAACCACAAGACTTGGACCTGTGGATGGAGAAGTTGCACAACAGGGATTAACATTTTCATTCCATCACTGCATGTGCCCAAAGTATCTTTAACAAGTGCATATCACTTCCCTTTTCTGTTACCAAGTTCATTGAAACACAGGAACCCCAATAGAGTTCTTCTGGTGGAAGAAACTGATTTTTGTAACCAGGCCAAGATCATGTGGGTGCCAACCCACACGCTGTGACCTGGTGTCACTCGCTTCTCTGCCCCGGGTTTTTCACAAACACCATCTCTGATCCTTATTACCTTGGGCATCGGTCCGATTATCATCTCCATTTTACAGAAGAGTCCATCTACGTTTAGGAAGTCAAGTGACTTGTCCAGGTCTACATGGAGGCAGGTGTCCAAGGACCCTGTGACATGAAATCCCCTTCAACTACTTGTGGTAGGCCTGGGCGGGACCGGGACACCCAGTACTAACAGATTCCTCTGACCATCTCTACAGCCTCCATGTACTCTGAGATCCAGCGGGAGCGGGCAGACATCGGGGGCCTAATGTCCCGGCCTGATTACAGAGAGTGGAACCCAGAGCTCATCAAGCCCAAGAAGCTGCTGAACCCCGTGAAGGCATCGCGGAGTCACCAGGAGCTGCACCGAGAGCTGCTCATGAACCACAGAAGGTGGGGACAGCACTGGGCTGCCCTGGCTGGGCTGGAACAGGTGCCCCAATGCAAGGCAGCCCAGCTTCACTCTGGGTTCATCCAGGCTCAGGGTGGGAAAGGACGCCCCTAGTGGTCAGCACAGACTCCGAGAGGCCCACCAAGCCCCGGATGCCCACCCAACCATCCCGAGCACTCAGAGAGCACCCAGGCCTAGCAGCACAACAAGGAGTAGGACTCAGTTCCTGCATCTACAGAGGAGCTGCATGCACAAGCGGGCAGGAGATAAGAGCTTCTTAACTTATATCGGGGGCAGAGTGAGTGATAGAAACCCAAATGCCCACAACAGCCGGAGATGGACCAGGCCGAAACCAGGAGCCAGGAACTCAACCCAGGAGTCCCACAGGAGTGACAGGGACCGGAGTACATAAATCATCACCTGCTAGCTCCTGGGCTGCACACTGACAGGAAGGCAGAATCAGGAGGGGAGCCAGGACTGCCGACTGCTCCTCTATGGGGTCTGCATCAAGTGGGGCTTTGACAGGGCACAACTAGGCCTGGAACCCCAGAGCAATCCAAAATAATGTCATGCAAGAGAAGAGTGAGCCAGGCTAGGAGGTGGGCATTGCATGGCATAGGGACTAGCATGAGCAACGGGCAGGACACACAAGCAGTTCAGTGAGGCCTGGGGAGAGGCTGAGGGGACAGCCTGGGAGAACTCTGGAGTGGGAAAAGCTTTCAGCAGAAGCAGCACATGATATGGTTAGATTTGGCTTGGGAGGGGTGCACTTGCCGAACTGGAAGGTGAAAGCAGGAAGCAGAAGGCCCAGATTAAGAGCAGAAAGAGGAGCTCCAGGGGCAAAGAAGTGGCAGCAGGGCAGGGACTCTGCAACTGTTGGAAAGGGTGGCCTGGGCGCTGCAGAACCAGGAGGAACGCAGCAGCGTCTTTGCTGCTCCCTCTGCTGGCCGGTTGTGGTACTGGAGCCGGTTGAGATCTGTTATGTTTTCAGTTGTGGCCAATGTTGTAGTGGACATCCCTTTGGACCCTGTTGGTTGCAGTTTTCTTCACTCAGCATTATTACATGAGAATTTCCTCTGGTTGCCTTTCAGAGGCATCCTCTTTAATATCAAAATTATTCCCATTATCAAATTCAGAAGCAATATAAATAGATTACATTGAAAAGTTATATATGCAGGGAAATAAAAGTAGTAAAACCAGATCTCTTAAAAATACATGATGGGCTAGCATCATGGCACAGCAAGTTAAGCCTCCACCTGCAGCGTCAGCATCCAATATGGGCAGTGGTTCGAGTCCCAGTTGCTCTACTTCTGATCTAGCGCCCTAGTAATAGCCTGAGAAACCAGCAAAACATAGCCTAAGTGTTTGGGCCTCTGCACACACGTGGAAGACCTGGATGAAATGTCAGGCTCCTGGCTTCAGATGGGCTCAGCTCTGGCTGGTGGGATCACTGGGGAGTGAACCAGCAGATGGAAGATTTTACTCTGTCTCCTCAGACTCCACTTTTCAGGTAAAAATAAAGCCTTAAAAAGGTGCACAAGGAAAATACAAATAAACAGAAAGCATGTACAGTTGAGTCACAAAAGAGCAAGCACTAGTAGTCCCTGAACCTTCCAAAGCCTATTCTTTGTGAAGAAATAAATGAAAATCAAATACTTAAGACTTAATTTATTTGGCTGAAAGACAGGAAAGCTCTTCCATTGGCTGGTTTGCTCATCGAATGGCTGCAATAGGCAGGACTGGGCCAGGCCAAAGCCAGGGGCCTGCAGCATCTTCAGGGTCTCCCCAATGGGAAGACAGGTGCCAGGACCCCAAGCACTCATCCAGGCACTCAGCAGGGAGCTGCCTCCGAAGTAGAGCAGCTGGGCCTCGAACCAGCAGCCTAACATGGAATGACAATGTCACAAGCAGCCGCCTAACGCCCTGGGCCACAATGCAGCACACCCCCCACACCCGTGCTGTTCCTTAGCTACCAGACTCCAAAAGATAAAAGACTGGCTAGTGGTAGGAAGGGAGAAGCAGAAGCTCTTGTCCGCTGCTGACAGAAGTAGAGCCTGCACAGGCTGCCAAGGGTTAGGTAGAAACAAGTAACCAAAATCTTCTAAAAGACGCCAGCCCGCCCGAGATGTATTAGAAAAGGTAACCAGTGTCGTATGTTTGGCTCAATGGAGAGGATGCCCACAGTAGTGGCTTCTGACTCAGCTTCCTGCTAGCACAGCCCCTGGGAGACTGCAGGTGACAGCTCTGGCCCCCGCATGGGAGATTTGGATCCCGTGTCCAGTCCTGGCCATCACAGACATGTTGGGAGTGAATCTGTGAAGGGGAGTGCTCTCTTTCTCGGCCTGTCACTTCAAGCCTCGTCTCTGCAGTCAAACAGATGGGTTCAAACAATCCCTGAGCCCCTCGGTGGCGGGGGCTCAGACCTGTGTCTTCAGCTGAGCCAGCCCCTCTTCCCTTCTCTAACACAGGACAGTGAAAAGTTCCACCCCCGAGGCCTGCCAGGAGGATGGCATGAGACCGTGGTGGAGCTGGCATCCACTCCCAGGTGTAGCTTTGAGCCTGGGCAAGGCAGGAGGGCAAAGCTGGGGGGGGGGGAGGGTCTCCTGACGCTCTGCCCCCACCCCGCAGGGGCCTGGGTGTGGACAGCAAGCCCGAGCTGCAGCGGGTGCTGGAGCATCGCCGGCGGAACCAGCTCATCAAGAAGAAGAAGGAGGAGCAGGAGGCCAAGCGGCTGCAGTGCCCCTTCGAGCAGGAGCTGCTGAGAAGGCAGCAGAGGCTGAACCAGGTGAGAGAGATGGGGAGGGGCGGGGAGGGGCAGGCCCCAGGCCTGAGTGCACCTGTGCATGGCCCCCCCACCCCCCCAGAGCCGGCAAGTGAGGGGGAGGGGTTAGCAAAAGGAGCACAACGCTCCAGCTCTGCCACTTGAACCTTGGAGCAGTGCTTTTCCCTCTCTGAACCTTAATTTCCTCTTTGGCCCAAGGTGCCACAAGGCACTTCTGATGTCACACTCACAACAGCCCCTGAGGAGCCAGGTGGCTGCCACCTGGGGGGGGGGGGGCGAGGATAGGATGAGGTCAGTGGAGTGTACTAGGCTTCACAAGCTGAACCTCACTGCGCCCTCCCAGCCCGTTCCGTCTCATGGCTTAGAACAAACCCCAGGGTCCTAAAAACCCACTTTTCCACTGCTGCTTCTCTCTCCCTCGCAGCTGGAAAAGCCCCTGGAACAGGAAGAGGAGCATCCACCCGAGTTTATTAAAGTCAAGGAAAACCTGCGGAGGATTGCCACGCTGACCAGCGAAGAGCGGGCACTGTAGAGCGATGGCGGGCCCCGCAGCCTTGGGCATCCGGTGGCGGTCACACCAGCTCCCCGGAGAACACGCCAGCACACAGCCTGGTCCTCTTAGCTGACCACCCCTGAACGCCCCAGCTGTTCCCTTCTGAGCTTGCACTCCTCCCGTCCCAAAGGGAAGTCACTGCCGGTAACCCTTCACGTAGGTGCGCGCACCCCTGCAGAACTGGGACCTGTGCCCCTCTGGCTTGCTGTTCTGTCCAGGCCTTCCCACCTGGAGCCCTGCAGGCCTAAAGCAGCCCAACTCCCGGAGAACTTCACTCACCTGGGGTTGCATCAGCAGTCAGGTGAGGACAGCTAAGCAGAGCTCAGCTTCCAAGTCACCTGCTTTGAAAGCCACCAAGAGGAGAGAGGGGTCCGCTTTGAGGGTCGCAACAGGACGAGTCCCCCCCTCCCCTCCCCGCAGTGGCAGGGAAGGGTGCTCCCGGAGGCCTCGGAGGGCTTGCACGCATCCCCGCCCCTCCACGCCTAGGCTCGGCTTTTCCCCTCTCCCCGCCCACCTAACCACACCTGCATCTAGCATGCCGCAAACTTTCTCGTGCTAGGAGTCACGAGGGCTCTTATTGCAACAGGGCTCCTGAGTCGGCCTGGCCGTTGAGCGCCCAAGGAGGAGGCAAGGCTAGAACCCACCAGGGTGGTCCATATTGAAAGCTTGGACTTCTCCCAGCCCCTCTGTGCAGCACCCCCCACCCCCACTTCGGCCATCCCTCCACTCCTACCCAACGGGGCGAGTGTTTTCCCCAGAGATTGGGGGTAATTGCCAATCTGCGTTTCCTACCGCTGAGACCCCTCCATACAACTCTAGCCAAAAGGAGCAAACACTTTCACCTTTTTTCTCTCACCTTTGGAAAACAATTAGACGCTGTGGTCCCATGGCCTCATCGTTCACGCACAGGCCCCCCTGCCTCTTCCCCACCTCTCACCGGGACCCCACCCCTACTCCTGCCTCAGCCAGCTCAGTGCCTGCAATTTACCTGTCTCCTTAAAAAAACAAAAAACAAAACAAACAAAAAAAAACCTTTCCTTCACAGACCCCAGATAGTCTAACCTCCTGCTCCCACTTGCTCCATTTTCAAGAATCCATGGAATAAACCACGTCTTCCTGCTTGAGGAGTGGGCCCCTACCTGTGGCTCTGTAAACCCACAGTGCTGACGGTGAGAGGCTGCTGGGCAAGCAGGCGCATCACCAGCACCTCCAGCGGGAACCACTGCCAGATGCCCTTTCTCACCCCTTCCTGGGTGGGCTGACGGAGATCCAGGTTGCGTCCCCTCCCTGTGCGCCATCCTAGTATAAGGTGTGGATGTTGTGTGCGCATGTGCAGTAAGTGGAGTTCGGAAGGCTCCAGAATGTAATGTGACGTGCCCAGGCCGCGGTGTAAGTGTTGGCCAGGTGGGGCTTATGCTGAAGATGGACGATCCCCAAATAAAGGCTTCCCGGTTCCCGTTCCCCGAGAGGCCTACCTGAAGACAAACCAGATGGGGTGTCTGGAAGTAAGCAGCCCCTTCCCAGGGGGTTCTCCTGGATGGTGCCCACAGGTGTTCCTTGGAGGCGGCAGGTCACGGATAGGAAAACCCAGCGGTAGAAGGGACAGCCAGCCCTTAGGCGAGCCATGGCAGCCCCTAGGTTCACTCTCTAGCTACTTCCTGCTACGAAGGTTGTAAATCCAAATTCTCACTAGCCCAGCCTTCTTTAAAGTTGGGCATGACCATGTGATCAAGCATGGCCAATGAAACCAGAGAGAAATCCGCAGGGGCTTCTGGGAAACGTGTGCTTTCCTGATGAAAGAGGCATGGCGAACACCTCCCAGTCCCTTCTTTCCTCCTGCCTTGAGTGAGGAAGTGATGCCTGCAGCCACAGCAGCCATTTTGTTATGTGGAAAAAAAAAAAAAAAAAGAAAGCCTAGCGACCATAACCCAATCATCTGACCAAGTCGGTGCCAGCAGTTATCCTCCAGAATTCTTGTAAATAAAAATAAATGGCTCTTTGTTTTAAACTCCCATTGGTCAGTCCCCTACTTGCACTCCTACAGGTGCAGAAGACCAGCCCTGACTGCCCAGAAACGGCTTTGCAGACCACACTGCAAATTCAGATCTCAGAAACTGAAGGGGCTGGGATTCGGGAGCAGTAGGACCGGGGTCTGCTTTCCTGAACCTTCTCTAACACACCATTCAACAAGCACTTGGAGAGAGTGTGCCTGCTCTGCACAGGAAACCTGTTCCTTGTCAGGGCATGGCTTAGAACAAAATGCCAGACCACCAGCTGGACCCCTGCCATGGGCTGCCCCTGTCCCCTGAGCCTACACCCACCACAGCAGCCAGGATGGGCTGCTTTGCACAAGCTCCCAGTATGTCTCCTGCCACATCGCAAGTCCTCGGAGCACTGCTCCCTTATAACCTGTGAACTCCTGCCCAGGATCGCCCCTTATTCACACAGCTGCAGGGGATCTGGCCCCCTCAACTCCCCAGGCACACACACACCACCTCCCTCCCCCAGCACCTGTGCACCTCTAAACTCCTCGGCTAAAGGAGTTAACTTGACTTCATCAGAGAACCACCGGCTCCACAATGTAATGTGACATCCTTTATTTTCTTCAGATCTTTTCTTTTTTCTTAAAGATTTTGCTTATTTCAAAGGCAGAGTGACAGAGAAAGGGAGAGAGATACAGAGAAAAAGATCTTCCATCCATTGGTTTCATTTCCTAAATAGCCGCCATGGTGCAGCTGACCCAGGCTGAAGCCAGGAACCTGGAACTCCATCGAGGTCTCCTGTAAAGGTGACATCTGCTTTCCCGGGCGCAATAGCAGGGAGCTGAATCAGAAGTGGAGCAGCAAGCGGCGATCACATGAGATGCCAGCATCCCAGGCAGTGGCCATAACCCACTGTGCTACAACACCAGCCCCAAGATCTTGCTAGCATGCTCCTTCTAAATCACACCCCCATGGCCATCCCCGCCTAAAATCTCAATATCTACACTTCCTATCAAAGGAGTTAATGACATGCCATCTCAGAATATGCCTCTCTGGGGGCTGCTGCTATGGCTTAACAAATAAAGCTGCCACCTGCAGTGCTGGTATCCCATATGGGTGCTGGATTGAATCCCAATCACTCCACTTCAGCTCCAGCTTCCTGATAATGCGCCTGGAAAATCAGCAGAAGATGTCCCAAGGCCTGGGGTCCCTGTACCCACATACGAGGCCAGGAGAAAGCTTCTGGCTCCTGGTTTTAGCCTAGGCCAGCCCTAGTCATCATGGTCATTTGGGGAGTGAGCCAGCAAATGGAAGATCTCTGTCTCCCCACCTTTCCCTTTGTAACTCTTTCAAATAAATGAATCATTAAAAAAAAAAAAAAAAGGACTATGCCACTGGGGTGCTCATGATCTGAAGCAGGAATCCGGGGAGGAGGTGTAACTACAGGAGGGGAGGGGCCGTGAGCAGGTTCTCTGGGGAGCAGCGTCCTCTACCCAGGCCAGAGAAGGACTTCCCTGACACACTGTGCGGCTCTATGAGCCTGAATGAACAAGCCCGCGGCAGTGGCCGTTACCCTCCTCTGCTTTCACACCTCCACACAGCTCTTAGTGCCATCCCTAGAATTTGCCACCCTTGCCCAGAGGCCCACTGCTGACCTCTCATCCCCTTGTGAATGTGTCAAAGCATACAAGCCCCATGCTTGAGTCACATCTTCAGGCTTTGCCATGTATGTGTGCTTTTCTCTTGCAAATCAGCCTGGTATGGATCTGGTCCTCCAGAGTCCACATGAACAACTCAGAGTAGGGGGAAGGTTCAGGGGGAAGAGATTTCTTCCTGAGCTACAGACTCTGGAGCCTTCGCTCAGAGCTTGGGGCAGTGTCTGTCCCAGGCTCTTGCAGCTTTCCCCAACCCTGTCTGACCTCTAGGGCTTGGGTTCTGCCTGTGGGCTCCCTGCCCACCCCCCCCCCCATGAGGCCCTTTGAACAAATTTTCCAGTATACTCTAGATTCTTGCTTGACAGTTCTCAGGGGAGACAGCCTTCGATTCCCTTATCCTGTCTCCATGCCATTGGTCACAAAGGAATCCCCCTAAGGAGAGCCTCAAGGGCTTAAGCCCTTATAAAGCCTCCCATCTTGTTCTGTTTTGTGTCCTGCAAGTTTGGCTTGGCGACCCAAGCGGCCACCTTCTGCCACAACTGCAGAAGGCAGGTTCATGACCCATGGTGAATAGAGAAGAGGACAGCTCTATTATTGGCCAGTAGAGGGAGCCACACAAGCTGGGAACAGTTTTATGGGCTAGGTAGGCAAGAGCAGAGGTGTGGCAGAAAGTTCCAGAAGTACTAGGAACCAACCCTTCAAAGCACGACTGTGTCCTAAGCAGTTCTCCTAAGAAAGCAGGGACTTAAAAAAAAATTAAGATCCACCCCATTGCTAAAGATGAAGGAACTTTCAGGAAAAGAATGAGGAAGCCTGGGCCTGGTGCGGTAGCCTAAAGGCTAAAGTCCTCACCTTGCATGTTCCAGGATCCCATATGGGCTTTGATTCATGTCCCGGATGCTCCACTTCCCTTCCAGCTCCCTGCTCGTGACCTCGGAAGGCAGTAGAAGATGGCCCAAAGCCTTGGGACCCTGTACCCATGTGGGAGACCTGAAAGAAATTCCTAGATCCTGACTTCAGATCGACTCAACTCCGGCCACTGTGGCCACTTGGGGAGGGTGAACCAGCAGACAGAAGATCTTTCTCTCTGTCTCCTCTCTGAAAACCTGACTTTCCAACAAAAATAAATAAAGCTTTAAAGAAGAATGAGGAAGCCTAACAAAAGGATTTTGAGTTTGGGGCATCAGGGGAAAATGGGTAAAGGGAGCGGCCCAAGCTGGCATCCCAGTGTGTGCCGTGTGAGAGGTCCTGGTGGCTCCTGTCGACAGCCAGCAGAGAGGCTGCGGACTCGGGCCAGGCATGATCTCAAGCTCCACTCTCTGTGTCTCACTGTATCAACTCCTCAGGGCAGTTCATCTTAATGAACGATTCCCATGCAGAGCGGACTCCTCACCTTTGGTTGCCAACTGTGCCAGGAAGCTCCCGTCCACTACTGCAGCTTAGCAGGTCTGGGGCTGGATGAGGCTCAACGAATGTCATCTCTAACTGCCCACAGGAACAAAGGCCTTGGGAGGTCTGGTCTGACTCTGAGACAGCTGTGGGTTGTGGCCGTCACAGTGCTGCACCTGCTTCTGGAACACCCAGAATTGATTACTTTTTAAAAGATTTATTTTTATCGGAAAGGCAGATTTACAGAGAGAAGGGAATCGAGAGAGAAAGATCTTCCATGCACTGGTTCACTCTCCAAGCAGCCGCAACGGCCAGAGCTGAGCCAATCCGAAGCCAGGAGCCAGGAGCTTCTTCTGGATATCCCACACGGGTTCGGTGTCCCAAGGCTTCTGGCCAACTTCTACTGCTTTTTCAGGCCACAAGTAGGGAGCTGGAAAGGAAGTGGAGCACCCAGGACATGAAGCACCACCCATATGAGATTCTGGAACATGCAAGGCAAGAACTTTAGCCACCAGGCAACTGCGCTAGGCCCTTGTTTGTTTTAATGTGCTTTCTTAGATGCAGTAGCAGACAGCTGACTCAGAAGTAGAGTGGCTGTGACTGGAACTGGAGCACTAAGAGATGCCACAAATGGTAACTTCATCTGATTTACCACAACACGAGTCTCAAGCATGTTTCCTTCTGATCAACCCATGAGCCTCAGAACATTTGGGAGACCTCAGGAAGAGAGGAATTCACCAGATCCCGCAAGTGCAAGTGGCTGATGAACCCTTATCTCACTTTGGGGAGGATCTAACTTGATGTTCCTTATCAAAGATTCCACAAAGAGCCTAAGAGGCAATCACTAATGTTGCTGTATTATGTAAGAGAGCCAGCCAAGATCAAAATGTACTGTGCAAGTTTTTTTTTTAAGATTACTTTATTTTTATTTGAAAGTCAGATATACAGAGAGGAGGAGAGATAGAAAGGAAGATCTTCCATCCGATTGTTCATTCCCCAAGCGAACACAACGGTTGGAGCTAAGCTAATCCAAAGCCAGGAGCCAGGAACTTCCTCCAGGTCTCCCACACAGGTGCGGGGTCCCAAAGCTTTGGGTCATGCTTGACTGCATTCCCAGGCCACAAGCAGGGAGCTGGAAGGGAAATGGAGCCACCTGGATCAGAACCTACGCCCATATGGGATCCTAGCACATACAAGGCGAGGACTTTTACTGCTACGCTATCATGCCGGGACCAACCTGTGCCTTTCTTAAAGCCCTACAAGCTAAGGCTTAGCAATGCAGAAAAGGTCACTGCGGCAGATAGACAAGCCTTCCTGCCTGGTCCTGTCTGTGCGGACTCCTCAGAAAGTTCGCTGGATCCAGCGAGGCTCAGCAGTCACAGCCCGGAACAGGTGTCCCCTTGCCATTGCGTGCAAGCATTGCTTTCTTCCGTGAAAGCAGAGGATGCTTTGAGCCCCTTTCTAGGGGTGCTCTTGGCTCACTGTCCTCCAACACGGGGACCGGCTTTTGAAAGTATTCCACAGTTACATTTGTTTGTTTATTATTTCTGCCAGAGAAATGTCTTAACTAAATACTTCCCTCAGAACCCCCCTGCAGCACCACCTTCAGAAGCAAGGCTCAGCTGTGTAACTTAGCTTAACTATGCCCAGGGCCTGTGCACTGCTTCACAGGGCCATCAACTCAGCTTCCAATGTTTTAAACTCCCAGGAAGGTTTCAAGACTGGGGAAACGGGGGCGTTAAGGACAGGGCCATCTCAGAATCTGCCCATCTGGTGTACTGATGATGATCGCAAGCTGGGAACATGGGAGGTAGTTTAACTGCAGGAAGAGCCATCCAGCCTGAGCTTCCTTGCACACGGAGTTTGGGGAGGTGGGGGAGGCCACTGTCCTGCCATTCCCAGGTTTTCTGATGGCTTTGGATTTTCCTGCACGCTTTTCTCTCTTGTGGATCAGTCTGGCATGAATTCAGTTCCCAGGTCTAGATCAAGAGCCCGCATAAGAACTGGAAGCAGTAGGGGAAAAAAAAAAGGAGGACTCTCTCCATGGACAGGGCTGGTCCAAGCTGAAGCCAAGAGGCCTTAGAACTCAATCCTGACCTTCCATGTGAGTGGCAGGCACTGAGTACTACAGCCATCACCTGCTGCCTCCAAGAGTGAGCATTGGCAGAAAGCTGACACTCGGGGCTGAGCTGGGACTCCAGTCCAACCATACCACTGTTGGACACACGGACTCCAGGCAGCATCTTAACCTAAGGGCCAATCTAGGCTCCATGGGAGATGAGGGGGAAAGGGGACAGGACACTAAGTTATTGATAGTCTCCTTGTCCCATCACTCCCTTTCTGACTTCTGACTGGAGGCCTATGTTGATTTCCATGTCTGTTTCCATTTAAACACGGAAACAAAAACAGGAATTCCAAAATCTGACTTCAAATCCCTGGTGCACCACCTACTACTACCTTTTAGGAAAAAAAAACGTACTTCAGTTTCCAAACCTGCTTCCCAGGGCTTCACATGGGTGGGGAGCGGCGGGGAGGCAGTCAGTGATGTTTGTCCTGGTTATGGGATGAGGAGCTTGCTTCGAAGCTGGCAGTCACTCTGACCTCAGATTGAAACTTGGAAAGGACAGCAGAAATCCCCAAAGCAGTGGAGCCACTGCTGCACCAATGACGGACACATGCCAGCATTCCTCACTAAATAACAACCGAAGCCACACCTGCTTCAGCTTCCATGTCAAAGAGAGGTTTAAAAACCCTGCATGCTGCTTTCCTTGCCTTTCTGCGCCTTTGCAGCTCCTTCTTCATGTCTGTCTTTCCATGGGAAAGGCCCTTGAATGGAGTTTTCTCCAATAAAGTATTTTGCATCCTTTTTTTACACCCAGCTGAGGTGTTCCTCCATGGATGGTTGGCGTATCTAACAGTGAGATTTTTGTTGGCAAAACAGTTTCAAATAGACTCAGAAAAAAAAAAAGCAGTCTCAGCATACAGTAAGGACTCAAGTTCTGATAACTGCCAAGGAATTGGCCACGCCAAAATAGGCCTCTTGGACATGAAATTATTTTTGAGCTGAAGGCAAATAAGAAAAAGCCTGGTTGGGAGAAGAGAGTGCTGCCTCTCCACATTTCTGCCTCTTTTACTGGAGACACTGAAGTCACCAAGCAGTCCCGAGCTGGTATTATGGTAGTTTGCACACAACCTCATTCTACTCCTTTCCTCTCACAGTTCCCAACACTCGGAAGATACCATAAAAGCCAGGGTTCTTCAGGCTGCTATGACACCAGCATCCCATATGGGCGATGGTTTGAATCCCATCTGCTCAACTTCTGAGCCAGCTCCCTGACAACATGTCTGGGAAAGCGTGGAGGATGGCCTGGCTCATTGGGCCTCTGCACCCATATAGGAGACCTGGAGGAAGTCCTTGGCTCCTGGCTCCTAGTCCCTGGCTATTGCAGCCATTCAGGGAAATGAACCAGTGGATGGAAGGGGTGTGTGTAAGTGTATGTATGTCTTTCCCTCTCTCTCCCTCTGTAAATAAATAAATATATATATATATATATTTTTTTTTTTTAAAAAACAAAAACAAAAACAGAGCTCTTGGGAGCATGCCCAGTAGGGACACAGTGGGCACCTCCCTCTTGGGTTGCTACTCCCACTGGTAATCATGAGAGCCAGCACTACGGTAGGTGTTGGCAGGACAGAGAGTGGCACCCACAGGCATGTGTATGGGCTGGATAGTGGGGCTGGTTGGGTTGAACTAGGCTTATAGGCCCAATGACACATATGAAAGCTGATGGTATGTTGGACAGACTGGACCAGTCTGCTGTACATACTGGCAAGCACAGGAAGGAGGGCAGGGGGTGGCTCTGGTGGGGGTTATTGCGGGTCGCTAGACTGGGCTACAACTCCCACTGGTTTGTGTGAGAGCTGAGTATGTGGTGGGCAGGATCGGGTTGGGCTCCAACACCCATTGGTTTGTGTAGCAGACAGAGCTGAAGGCAGAATTGACCCAGCAATGGCAACCACCAGCATATGCATAGGCTTACTGGGGCAACCGTCTGTCCAGATCCTGTATGGGCAAGCACACACAAGAATCTGGTCTGAGGTCACCTCAGACAAAGTTTCTTTGGGGATTCCCCCCAACCAAACTGCTGAACTCAGAACCCCAACCACAAAGGGACTTGCAGGTTCCATTATCTGACTGTGGAGTGCATGTGTCAGAGCTGGGCCTCCTCAGTGGCTCAGACCGAGCAGTGGACAGCACATGGAAGACATGACAGTCCATTGGTACTTGCAGACAATACCTGGTACCAAAACAGAGAATAGAACAAACTGATCAACTACCCCAGTCAAGTATTGGCAGTGAAAATCTGGGCAAGCAGAGACACTAAAGTGGACTATGTCAGCCAGTGGATTCTGGAGAGATTTCATTATGATTGGAGTGGCGGGAACAGCAGCAATTCAGGACAGTCGAACTATGAAACCACTTGAGCAGTGCCCTAGGAACATGCCACACACTGGGGACCCGGGGTTGTTGGGAAGGTAGGTGTGGCTTCTCCTTTGTTTCTCCCCTTCCCCCAGATACAGGAAGGAAAGAAGAGAATGTGGAAACAATGGTCTTACTCACTTTCCTGTAGCCCTTGACCCTTTGAGCCCTAATCAAGTACGTAAAGATCATAAAAAAATTTTTCTTAATTTAAAAAAAAAATAGAGCTCTAAACCACTGTCCTGAGTTTCTGTCCGCTGACATTTAATGAAGTGATGCGAACTGTTTCTCTCTTGTTCATCTGTCCTCTGTTATAAGGCTCTGTCTCCATCTCAAAACTCACAGTGCTAAAGAGGAAAAAATAAGCATTTTCTCCCTTATACTGTTATTAGCAATCATGCCAGTTCTCCAGAAAAGAGAAACTTCTTTTCAACACAAAATGCCAAAAGGAATTGGAGCCCAGATTCACACAAGAAGGGACATTAATTGCATAATGTTCTATTTTCAAAATTGCCTTTTTGCTGGGCCAACTCTGTTGCCGATTCATGTGCAAAGAGGAACAACATTTCCATATGCACGTGAAAGACAGGGGAGCCAGCTCCTCTGATTCAATAAAAGACCTCAAGTACTTCATCAAAAAGAAGGAAGGGGGCAGGATGAACAATACTACAGGCCAAGTTCTCCGGCAAGTACCTAAGCCCGTGGAAATTCTGAGGTAGATATGGACAACCAACAGGCCTAAGAAACAATTTCTCAACTCTTGCACACTGAAGCCACCATCTCTAAGCAGTCGAGACCACTCAAGGAACACCTTCAGGACACATGAGTCCTCTCACCCAGGTCCCTGGAAGGACATGAGGGAACTATCTTTTCCCCTGGTGCTGATGTGGTGTGGCAACAGAGAGTAATGCACCATCTCCCCACCACCACCACCCACCACAGTCACAAGACAGGGGAGTAGTGGGCAGAAGCTTTCCATTCACCCACCTTCTCCCCTCAACCCTGTCTTTCTCTACTCTAATCAGTGGCCCAAGTGAATCTGCAACCCCCTCACCTCTGTAATAAATATTATAAATAGATATTCACATTTTTTTAAAGTAGCCTTTTTATGGAAAACACGGGAATATATCCCTCGTTTAGTCTGTGGGTAGGACTCCGGATGAACTGTTCTGCTGGAGTCCTGCAAAATGTGGGTCTACAGGGTTGACTCCTGTACCCAGCTCAGGCACCATCCTTGCCACAAGCCTGTGCAGCTCACCAAACTTAGTGTTCCATTTCCCACCTCTGTGACAAGGGTAATTGGAGGCACGGTCATGAATTGTCTAGCATCTCTGCTGCGGCCTGTGCTCAGCACTTCATATGAATTAGCTCACTCAATCCAGCGCTGTCATCACCCTCATTTTATCTGAATCTGTGAGCGGTCTGTCTGGCTCGCTCGTTTTGGCAGCACCACATGGTGGGGCTGGCAGGGGTGCTGTTTTGCAATGCACCCACATTGAAGCTTTGCCATCTGTCATCCAGGCCTAATGGCCTTCCCCCTTTCCTACTTGCAGGTGGCCCCAGCCCACAGCAATTTGACAAATGTAGGCTCCTGGGACCATCCCACTCCCAGCTTTTAGAAAAACACCGTGGCCAAATGAAATACTGAGACAGTCCCTGCCCTAGGTCCAGGAAGGGCAGGCAAGCAGCGGGGGAGGAAGATGTGTGAGCACATGGTTGGGTGCCTGGCAGGTCCCAGAATGTAAGAGAGCAGACACAAAGTGCCTAGGCCAAGGGCCTGGCATGTTTTCAGGGAGTGGAAGTCCCATTTTCCTTGTTATCTTCTTTAAGGACACCTTGATAGGCAGCACAGCATGGCTACTAAGAGTCCAGACTCTGAAGCCAGATGAACCTCAGATTCCATGCAGTTGGGGGCGGGGGGAGGGAGCTTCTCTGCCACAGCTGGGTGACCCTGAACAAGTTGCTGGACAATCTCTGGTTTCTCTATTAAATGAGGATTCCAGTCAGCCCTGGCTCACTTACAGAGTCAACCTGAGTTAACCAATGCAGAGGGTTGGGCAAGCACATCAGGTACAAGGCCAATGTGTTCCCTTTCCCATGAAGCTGTCACTGACTGAAGTTGCCAAGCCCTGCTTCTGCTAACGTCTCTCGGTCCCTAAGTCTGGCATTTGTCTCTGCCCCATGGCTAGCTCACTTCGACACCTTTCATTTCCTTCTCCCAGTCCTGAGACAAGACTCCACTCATAAGTCCCTTTGCTCTTGGGCAGGGTCCTGTGACAGATTCCCATCAATGCAATAGGAACCAGTCACTTCTGGGCTGAAGCAAAGAGATGCTCCTGAAAGGTCCCTCAGCCTCTCTCCTCCCCTTGGTAGCAGGTACAGAGATGCAGAGTTAACACAGAGGAGCCCAACATCAAAGCAGCTTGGCCAGCACGTCACCCCACGGAGGACAGCTGGACTGAGGTAAGGGATGGCTGTCATGCCAGCAGTGGCCGTGAATGAGACACAAATACACATCGTGTGTTTAGGTGTCTGGGGTTGCGCCCTTACTGCAGTATAGTCCATGGCGGTGTTAGAAGCTAAAGTCTCTGGAATTCCTTATCTTGGATATAGGATTCAATCATAGAAAACTACTAAGACTTAGATAGGAACAAAACACACAGCAAGGACAAAATGAAAGCAAATGAGCTCCAGTTGACTGAGAAAACAAACTGACATTGTAAAGTCTATTATTGAAGGGTGGTTTTCACCTTTATCAGATTTTTTTTTTGTACTCAGAAGAATGTTTTATTTTGACAACCATATATTCATAACATTTTTAAATTTCTTTCAATAGTTCTATCTGTATTTAAAGTTTTCTAAGGTAATTTAAAAAACAATAACATAACAATGTACAATCTATTATAGTGACAGATTTCCCAAATGTGTCACCTTTATCAGATTTTAAGGCTCTGGGAAATAAATGTAGACTTCAACCAACAGTAGACTTGTTAGTCAAGGCTGTTTTTGATAGCCAGTGACAAAAACAGAAGTCACATGTACTTTTTAGGGGAAAAGGGAATTTATATCTAAAACAAAGCCTCCGGTAAAGCTGCACCCAGGGTCTCCTGGCTTCAGGTCTCACAGCCACGGGCTGTTCTCTGCTTTTCCTTTCAGACCAGTCTCTCCATGTGGGGGTGGGGGAGTGTGTGAGATGACTTCTCCAACCCAGTGTCCAACTGAGTAAACACAACAAAAAGTCTGTCCCAACTAGTAGAGGAGGGTAGTTGTCACAGACAGGTGTCTGCTCGGCCCACCTGGGATCATGAGTTCATTACTGAAGCAGTCACTCATCAGGGAGTCGAGAAACAGTAGTTGGCCATGCTGGGGTTAGATACTCGTCTTTATGTCCAACTATGCCAACTAAAGTTTTCAGCATGCTCACAGAAAGGACTTGCTTACTAACATAGGAGGTGAAGTTATTGAACAGGTAAATATGTCCGTCACAAAACTTTCTAAGATTGAGGAAGGCGGAATGCCAAAAGGTAGGAAATTGAAAAAACAAAACAAAACAAAACAAAACTGTATACACACAGAGAGTCAGAGGAGACAGAAAAAAACAGAGGAGAAGATATATGCATATAAAGTATGGATTCAGTTCTATCACATTTAAGAATTTCAGACCATATAACAATTATTATGAAAGTTAAGGCAGATATAATGATCCCTGACACACAGAATTTAAATTTCCAAGATAGAATCAAGCAAACATAAGAAGTTCATACATTGGATGTGGAGTGTAAATAAAACACAATGCTTCTCAATATTTAAGGATTCAGCAGTTTAAAGCACCACTTAAGATCCTTGCATCCCATAATGAATCCCGGCTACCCAGCATGTCAGATCTAGCTCCCTACTAGCACACCTGGAAAGCAGCAGACGAGGTGATGCCTGAATCGCTGGGTTCCTGTTGCACCTGAAGAAGTCAAAGATGGAGTGCCTTGCTCCTGCTTCAGTTTAGCTCAGCCCTGGCTGCTGCAGGCATTGTGGGAATAAGCCAGAAAATGGAATTCTTTCTCGCTCTGTTTTCTCTTTCTTCTCCTCCTCTTCCTGGTTCTCAAATTTTAAAAATCTTAAACAAAAACAAACACTCTTGAAGCTATAGAATTCAGTCACTGGTTAAAAAATTCAAAAATTTTGGACCCAGCACGATGGCTCAGTGGCGAAAATCCTCACCTTACACACACCCAGGATCCCATATGTGCTCCAGTTTGTGTCCCAGCTGCTCAACTTCCCTTCCAGCTCCCTGCTTGTGGCCTGGGAAAGCAGTTGAGGATGGCCCAAAGCCTTGGGACCCTGCATCCACATGGGAGGCCTGAAAGAAGCTCTTTGTTCCTGGGTTCGAATTGGCTCAGCTCCAGCCACTGCAGTCATTTGAAGAGTGAACCAACAAATAGAAAATCTTTCTCTCTGTCTCTACTTCTCTCTGTATATCTGCCTAATGAAAATTTAAAAAAAAAAAATCTTGAAAAAAATTTTAAATTGCTATATCCAAAACAGTACAGGAAAAGTCTCAAAACTGATCAAGAATCAATTTAAACATATTTTAAATATATTGTGAAGATGTGGAAACCTTAGCAGAAAGAAATGCAGTCATTGAGCATGGTTAGCGATTGCACAAACTCTGGACAGAGGCCACACTGGAAACGAAAACTTTCATCTTTGAACAGTGTGGTCAAAGTCATTCCTGCTCCACCAACCCTGTGTGTTGCCACTGCCAGCTGCCAGGGGATCTAGACAACATGTCCCAGCAGGGACTGCTAGGTGATGAGTCTCAAAGTGTGGGCCACTGGCCCTGCCTCTTCCTGCAGACACCACCTCGGGGACATCAAGTGGAGCTGTGAGGCACTGTGGTGAACACACACAAAGGGGAAGCTGAGCCCAGAAGAGGCACACACCAAAGCTCAGAAGTCCTGCCAGGTCAGAAGAGTCTTATCTTCTTTTCCAAGTGTGCACAATTAGGTGAAGAGACAGTCTTTGTTATCAGAGACATGGTTCTGAAATTTACTTATTATGCAAAGGAGGCCAAACAGCATCACCTGTCTGAGCTCATTTCCTTACTTGCAAAATGGGCAGCTGTGAGGTAGGCATTGTGGTGCAGCAAGCTAAGCCAGCGCTTACAATGCCTGTAACCCTAAAAAGCTGATCTGAGTCCTGGCTCCTGTCCTTCCAATCCAATTCCCAGCTAATGCACCTTAGAGCAACAGATGACAGCTTGAGCACCTGAATCCCTGCCACTCACATAGGAGACTCAGAAAGAACAGCAGGCTCCTGGCTTTTGCCTGGTCCAGCTCCGGCCATTGTTTTATATATATATCTCTGTATCACTCTGCCTTTCAAACAAATAAAGTTTTGTTTTTTTTTTTCTCTCTAATGGGGAGCTGGATCCTCCTTTCCAGGGTTGTTACCCATATTAATGGGTAAACTTCTGAGCACCCATTTCCCGCCCCCCTCCACTGGCATAGGAGATGCTTCACACATGACTGATACCAGAAATGCCAGGTGGGGTGTGCAAACATGTGAAAACATGAACACTAAGCTCAGCAACAGAGGAAGAGAGGAAAACCAGTCCCCTAACAGAGCCCTTTACACTCAGCTTGAGTCCCTGCAGGCACCACAGCTCTTGCCTTCAGAAAAGACTGGGAAGGACAACTGGGGTTTCCTTTGGAAGTGCCACTGCTGGTGCCAGTGGTCTCTAGGTAACCATCATGCTGAAACTGGAGGGCTTTATCCCAGGAGATGCCTCTAAGGATAGCAAAGGTACCTGGGCAGGGCACAGCACGCATGCCCAGGGAACTAAGAAGGGGAAAAAGTCATCAGCCTCCTGGCCTGCTGACAGCCAGCCAGAGCTGTCAGAGTTCCACGTCCCACCCCTCTAGGGGAGGAGAAAGGGGATGGGCCATGAGCCTACAGCCTGGGAGAGGCCAGCTCAGGCCTAGACCGACGCTGGCACAGGACAGAGGTGAGTCTGCAAACCCGGCCACGGGGCAGAGGGAAATTCCAAGGATAGGACCCTCCAGGAAGTTCCTAGTGCCTCTGGGTACCACTTTCTTTTGTCCACACATTTACCAGGGTTTCCTGCAGGACAGGCCCTGCCCTAAGCGTTAACACCCCTGCATGCAGGTGACAAAGGTCCCTGCACTCCTTTGTATCCTCTGTCTTAGTGCTGGGGGGGTTGGGGGGGAACCAATACACAAAACCCAAACAATGAGATGAGTTTGTTCCTTGCTTGATAGGAAGAGAGAGAGAAAAAGAGCAGAGTGATGAAGCCTGGGACCTTAAAGAGGTGTTAGGAGCTGGTACTGTGGGCTAGTGAGTTAAGCCACAGCCAGCAACACCAGCATACCATGAAGATCTAGTTGCTCCACTTCTGATACAGCTCCCTGATGATGTGCCTGGGAAAGCAGTGGAAGATGGATCAAGTAATTGGGCCCCAGTACTCACAATGGAGACCTAGATGAAGTGCCTGGCTCCTGGCTTCAGTTAGGCTCAATCTTGGCTGTTGTAGCCATTTGGGGCATGAAGCAGCAGACAAGATCTATGTCTCTGTAACTTTGCTTTTCAAATAAATTAACTTAAAAAGAGAGAGAGAGAGAAAGAGAGAGAGAGAGAGGAAGAAAGAAAGAAAGAAAGAAAGAAAGAAAGAAAGAAAGAAAGAAAGAAAGAAAGAAAGAAAGAAAGAGAAAAAAAGGTATTAGAAGTGCCTCAGAGAGGTGAAGTTGGGAGAGCTAGAGTGCTCTGGGCTAAGAACTTATCTCCAGCAAAGGCTGCTGGGAGAGGGAGGCCTAAAAAGTCTGGGACAGCCAGGAGCAGTGAAGGTTGGAGGAGCAGAGGCCTGGCAGGGAGCAGTGAGAACAGGTGGTCCCAAAGGAATCCAGCCAGCAGCCCTGTGGGGCCCCATCCTGCAGAGGCATTATTGGGAAGCTTACTGCCACCATACGACCTGAGCAAGTACCTCCTGCAAAACGGTAAGCAAAGCAGCACCATTAGGTGCTGTCAGAGGAAGAAAGGGAGGAGTGAAAAGAGGCAGTCTGCCAGGGGGTGACCTTTTGTTTACTGCCAGCCAGGCTCTAGGCACTCAAGGAAAAGCAGAGCTAACTTCTCAGGAACTCACAGCCTTGGAGTAGAGGACATAGGGACTTGCCTCCAACTGTAATAGCCTACAGTGAGGACCACAGGAGGGTGCTGCAGTTAGGAGGGTTTCACAGGAGAAGGGCTCTGGGAAGCTGGGATGCTTAAGGAGCACCAGAGAGGTACACTTTTCTAGAATCAAGTCAGAGAGATCAAAGGGTAGGAGGAGAGTGGCAGGAGGCCAGGTTCAGGACAGTGGCCAAGGTCAGTAGGCAGGTGGCGTGCCAGGGACAGAGGGCACCAGGAGTAAATATCAAAATGGGAGAGGAAAGCACGTGATTTGTGGTTGAAGTGTTCATCCTAGTAGCTGAGAGAATAAACAACACAGATGCCAAGGCCATGAGAGGTATGGCAGCCTAGGAGCAACCGGATTTGGGAGACTTGCAAACTACAATGGGCTGTACCTGGGGGCTTCTTGGCTATGGAGCACTGGGGGCCACAAAGAGACCAAGGGTTTGCCATGAAGGAACAGGACCCACCCTGGCTGAGGGAGAAACCCAGGGGTCCCTAGAAAACACAGCGCAGTCAAGGAGCTGGCTTCCCCTCCCATGCTGCAGTACCGCAGGGCTCACAGACACAGTGCTGACTGAATCCTGGGCCAGGGCCTCAGCAGTCACTTTTCTTTGGCACCACGGCACAAGCTTATTCTTTTACCTAGAAACACCAACATCCTATATGGATGCCAGTTGGTGTCCTGGCAACTCCAATCTGGCTTTCCACCTATGGACTAGGAAAGCACTGGAGGATGGCTTGAGTCCTGGGGACCTTGCACCCATATGGGAGACACAGAAGAGGTTCCTGGCTCCAAATAAACTCAGCTCTGGCCACTATGGGAATTTGGGGATTTCTCTGTCTCTCCCCTCTCTCTGTATACCTGCTTTATCAAATAAAAATAAATAAATCTTTTAAAAATGTACTTATTGGAAAGACAGAGTAACAAGGCTACTCCTGCTGGTTACCTTAGATGCCCTCAATGCCTGGAGCTGAACCAGGAGTCTGCAACTCCATGCAAGTCTCCCACATGGGGAGCGGGTTCCTATGTACTTGGGCCACCCTGTGCTGTTTTCTCTGGTGCATTTTCAGGGAGTCAGAAGCAGAGCAGCTAGAACTTGAACATGTGCTCCAATATAGTCTCTGAGTGTCACAAGCAGTGGCTTAACCCACTGAGCCACAAGATCACTGGCCACCAGCCCCTTTTCAAAGAGGGCTGTTTTCCTCCCCTGAGCACCTCCCAACTGATACATAACCCAGGACAATTCTTCTTGCACAAAGGTACTTGGCATCACCTAATTGCTGGGAGCTGATCTTCAGAACAGCCAGACTAGAAGTGTTTTTGCTCAGAGACCAGGCCGACTTAGGACAAGATGGGCAGTCCAATACACCGGGTATCACTGGGGGACACATGGAGCAGGAACATGCATCCTGACATTCAGAGCGAGCGGCGTGTGCAGTCCTTCAATGTGGAACGGCTCACCAACATCCTTGATGGGGGTGCCCAGAACACTGCACTCCGAAGGAAAGTAGGTAAGAGGAGGCTGGGGCATGGGGTGCCTGAGCTTTTGTGGGAAGAAGAGTCCTTTACATCTTCAAACAACACCCTTTGCTCTTGAGATCCCACTTGTTAGCAATACCAATATTCCCTGCTCCTATCTGAGGGATGGACCAGTCCCAGGCAGCACATCTGGGCCTCAGCTGTCTCCTCTATAAAATGACCTCACTGTTCTCTTCCCCTGCAGAGGATATCATCTGCAGTGACCCGCAGTTTAGCCGTAAGGACAACTACTTCATGAACCGGAGTGAGCTTTATGAGGCTGCCACGCGGAAGAGATGTCATCTACAGAAGACAGCAGAGCGCCTGGGCTGGTTGCAAGAGGGTCTTGAATTATACTATGCTCAGAGGTGCTCACTTCTGGGGCAGCCCTCTGCCAGAGATCATCGGGAATCCCCTACCCCCAGCCCTGTGAGCCATTAGAGCCATTTTCCCCAACAGAGGCAGAATGCTAGGAGCCCCTTTTGTCCCCCATTCTGAACCCTCAACCGTAGCATCTCTCCTCCACAGAGTTCTTGCTGAAGACCTGAACTTAAACTTACAGCAAGTCTTCATGAACGCCCTCAACAGCCTGGGCTCAGAGGAACAGATTGCCAAATGGGGTCCACTGTGCAGGAACTACCAGATCATCATAACATATGCGCAAACAGAACTGGGGCACGGTGAGCAAGGGTTGCTGCATGTGGTATCCAGGTTGTGCACTGTACAACCCCAGGGCATCCATTCACATCTCAGATTTGCAGGCCTGTATTTTCAGATCCATATATTTAAGATGAAAGCATGCCAGCAGATGGCAGTCAAGGGTCTTGTGGAAGGGGTGGCCTTTTCTAATTTGTGCAAAACATACTGTGTGAGAATACTTTCAAGTGTCTGGAAAAACGAGATTAACAAAGTTTATTTTGAGGTAAACAAAATCATTGCAATCCATGCACAGCTTTTTCACAAAATGCATTCTTCATGTACTTTTCATGGACTTAAAAACATTTCTGTACCAAGATAATCTTACCTGTTTGCTCCCTTTTCCATGTACTTTTTGAGTTACCAATAGGGCAGGTGACTCCTTCCGGAAACATTAGCATCACCCTGCCAAGGACTGGCACAGGGAGCTTTGTGTCCCCACCAAGGCCACAGATGGAAGAAGAAAAAAATTCCTACAAGTGCAGTTGGGAATTGGGCCCAGTCCATATCACACAGCTGCCTCAGGGTTCCAAACTCACCTGGAAGAACTCTGCCTGGGCCCCATGTCTAACACCTCTCCTTGATCCCAAGGGACGTACCTTCAAGGCCTGGAGACCGAAGCCATCTATGATGCAGCAACCCAGGAGTTTGTGATCCACAGCCCCACAGTTACTGCCACCAAATGGTGGCCTGGTGACCGTGAGTATCCCTCCATCCTGCTTCCCCATCTATTCTCAACATGAGCAAAATCAGAGGGCATGGTAGCATTGGCTACTGTTGGTTTCCTCTTCTGGGCTGGGGATGCTGGGCACATCAATTCATCTGCCTGCTACTCTATCAAACAGGCTGGGGTACGTCTGTGTGGAGGGGGGAATGTGAAGAATTTCATTAGGTGAATGGTTGAGATGATGCCCCGGGGGACCCTGCAGTAGATAACGGAACCAAGCCAACCTTTGGAAGATGAGGGATAGGTGTACACACACACACACACGTCATAGGTACAACACAGTCACATACAAACACTTAGCCTAGGCCCAGATACAACCCTAATTACTCTTACTTCCTGAGTCAGGGGTTAGACTTGCCTCCAGCCACAACAGGGAGCAAAGCTTCCAACCCTGCCAGGAACTCAGACAGCCTCTGCTACCTCCTGTGCCAATCAGGACACCTGCACTGTGTTGGTCTCTGTGGCCACCAGGTGGCAACTGCACCAAACATCCCTGAAGTTCAATGCTGCCAAGTTCTAAGAAAGGGGTCCCATCAAGGTCTCCTGCCTTGGACTTAGGAATACACTACATGGCACATGGGGACCCAGTCAGGGAATGGCTTATGTGGAAAAAAATAAATACAAGTATAAAGAGTCCCAACACAAAACAAGCAGAGTGATGACAAAGATGGTGGAAAAACAAACAGAAAGTAGGGCAAGACAGGAAGAATAAGTGAGAGAGGTAAAATGACCATCAGAGCATTTTTTTTTCTTATTTGAAAGGCAGAGAGACCAAGAGGGGGAGAAGGAAAGGGAGAGGGAGAGAGAGAGAGAGAGAGAGAGATCTCACATGTGCTGGGTCACTCCATAAATGCTCACAACAGCTGGAGCTGGTTTAGGCCAGCATTCTCATGTGTGTGACAGGGACCCAACCCTGTTAGCCATCTGCTGGCTCCCAAGGGACACATCAGTAGGAAGCTAGAGTGAGGAGTCATAGAGGGTTTTGACCCCAGGCACTTGAAATAATTTGGGCATTCTAACTGGTGTCTTAACTGCAACACTGACCTTGAACATCAAAATCAGCCATTAACATCAGGTGTGGTGTAAGCATTATGGCCAAGCAAGTTACACAACCTTCTGAGAAGGTGATGTCCCTTATTGGAGCTCTGGTTCGAGTCCAGGCTACTTTGCTGCCAGTCCAGCTCTCTGCTAATGCACTTGGCAATGAAAGATGGTTTACATATGCCTCCAACATGGGAGACTTAAATGAAATCCCTGGCTCCTGGCTTCAACCTGGACCCAACTCTAGTTGTGCAGCCATTTAGGGGAGTAAACCAGCAGATGAAAGATCTCTGCTTCTGTCTCTCCATTGCTCTACCTTTCAAATCAATGCATTTTTTAAAAAAGAAAAGAAAAAGAAGTTGGACTGGGGACAATCCAGGCTAGGCGGACTGTACCTACTGGTACATGCATAAGCCAGAGTGGGTGTGGGTTTGTTGGGCTTTGCCACAGCATCAGCTGGCAGATGCTGGCATAGGGACAAACTCTGTTGAGTTAAACTGTAGTGCCACCTGGAGAGTGCAAAATCCAGGAGTGGGAATAGGCCAATAAGGAAATAGTGGGCACCTTCCTCTTGGGTTGCTACTCCCACTGGTAAGCATGAGAACCAGCACTAGGGTAGGTGTTGGCAGGACAGAGAGTGGCACCCACAGGCATGTGTATGGGCTGGATAGTGGGACTGGTTGGGTTGAACTAGGCTTCAAGGCCCACTGACATATACGAGAGCTGAATGGGATGTTGGACAGACTGGACCAGTCTGCTGTACATACTGGCAAGCACAGGAATGAGGGCAGGGGGTGGCTCTGGTGGGGGTTATTGCAGGTCACTCAGACTAGGCTACAAATCCCACTGGTTTGTGTGAGCCAAAATCAGACTGGACTGCAACACCCATTAGAATGTGTAGAAGACAGGGCTGGAGATAACTGGCCCAGCAATGGCAACTAATACTGTACACGAAGACCGATTTGGACGACAGACTGTGCCAGACCCTGTATTGGATAACACACACAAGAATCAGGTCCGGGATCACCTCAGATGAAGTTTCTTTGGGAGTCTCCCCAGCTGAACCACTGGACTCAGAACTCCAACCATGGAGAAAATTGCAGGTTCCGTCGTCTGACTGTGGAGTGCATGTGTCAGAGCTGGGCCTCCTCAGTGGCTCAGACCGAGCAGTGGACAGCATATCCAGAAGCACATGGAAGACATGGCAATCCATTGGTACTTGCAGACAACACCTGGTACCAGAACAGAGAATGGAGAACAGAACAAATCAATCAACTACCCCAGTCAAATATTGGCAGTGAAAATCTGGGCAAGCAGAGACACTAAAGTGGACTATGTCAACCAGTGGATTCTGGAGAGATTTCATTATGACTGGAGTGGCGGGATCAGCAGCAATTCAGGACAGTCGAACTATGAAACCACTTGAGCAGAACCTTTGGAGCATGCCACACACTGGGGACCCGGGGATGGTTGGGAGGCTGGGTGTGGCTTCTCTCCTTATCTCTCCCCTTCTCCCCAGATACAGGAAGGAAAGAAGAGAATGTGGAAACAATGGTCTTACTCACTTTCCTCTAGTCCTTGACTCTTCACACCCTAATCAAATATGTAAAAATTATCAAAAATAAAATTTATACAAAAAAAAAGCAAAGAAAAAGATCAGGCTGACCAAGGTTCAGATTCCAGCTCTGCCATCTTTTGGGCCAGTGGACCTTCAGCGTATGGCCCTGGGAGCTCCAGCTGCCTCATCTGGAAATGGAATTCATCACATCTGCCCTGTAAAACCAGAAGACAACATTACAGGATGTAATACCACTTGGATTTTAATCAATGGCAATTGTCTGTATTCACTACAATGGGACTGATGACAGAGTAGTTGGCTCATTAATAGTTTAGGAGGGCCCAGCGTGATAGCATAACAGTTAATATCCTCACCTTGAACGCGCCGGGATCCCATATGGGCGCCGGTTCTAATCCCAGAAGCTCCACTTCCCATCCAGCTCCCTGCCTGTGGCCTGGGAAAGTAGTCAAGGATGGCCCAAAGCCTTGGGACCCAGCACTCACGTGGGAGACCTGGAAGAGGCTCCTGGCTTCAGACTGGTTCCACTCCAACCATTGTGGCTACTCGGAGTGAACCATCGGACGGAAGATCTTCCTCTCTGTCTCTCCTCCTCTCTGTACATCTATCTGCCTTTCCAATAAATAAATCTTTAAAAAAAATAGTTCAGGAGGAACAGAACATATTTTTAAAAGCTTGCTCATTTCATAGTGTCTTTGCAAAGAGTCTGGTTCTCTGGGGACAAATTCCCTTTCATTGTTACTAGCAACTTTTCAAGGACCTAAAGGTATCTTCCAGTGACCTCTGCCCTGGGAGAGATGGGTTGGTGACAGTGGCACACAGGCCTTGCTGTGACATACCTTTCATCTTCGTGTTCTCAGTGGGGCTCTCAGCTACGCATGCTCTGGTCCTGGCCCAGCTCACCTGCTCAGGAGCTCAGCGGGGCATGCATGCCTTCATCGTGCCTCTCCGGAGCCTCCAGGACCACACTCCACTGCCAGGTAAACTCATGTTACTCCTTGAGGATTCCTGCCAGGCAGAGATCCCAATAGGCACCCAGCAGTTCATAGGAGAAGCTGGGAACATGTCCCACAGGCCAGGTAGGGTCCAATTGGACAGACCTAGTGCTGACAGGGTGAGCTTAAACAAAGTCAGCATCTGTCTGACCTCAGCTTGCTCACCTACAAACCTGATGTGCTTAAGCCCAGTGCCACAGGCTGCTGTGGGCTTGGAATGTGTATGCAGTGCCTCACTCGGTGCAAACACTCAGCTGATGGACATTCTCATCTCTGTCTCCTTCTAGGCATTACCACTGGGGACATTGGACCCAAGATGGGCTTTCAACAAATGGACAATGGTTTCCTGAAAATGGATCATGTTCGAATCCCCAGGGAAAACATGTTGAGTCGCTTTGCACAGGTAAAAGTCCTGGGGAGGCAGCTGCTGCTGACTCTGGAATCTCCTGGGTAGGGCTGAGCTGGGCCACACACAGGAATCAAACCATAGGTGAAGTGCAATGTGTGACTGGGTGAGTCACTTCGCCTTTCTGAGCTTCAGGCCTCTCTGGCATAAATGCTTATCACATGGGGAGTCGGGGTAATTGTGGGATTAGAGGCAAGGTCATCCCAGAAGAGGTATGGGGCCAAGAGTAATAGGATATCACTCATTCATGGCGAGGCCTCGCCAGGGCCCAGTGCTAAACAGACACCAGCCAGCCAGAATGTTGACTGAAGACTTAGAGGTCCCCATTTTGCCAGGTGTTAGCCTTTTAGGTGTGGGTTGTGAGGAAGTTCGAGTGTACCAGGACACATGGGGAAGTGCCAGTAAACACAGAAGGGTTCTGGTGGTTACGTTTCACGATCCATTGGCCAGACCCATCACCCAAGTGACTGCCGCTGTCTGCTATTCAAAGGCAAGGTGAGGAGTATACTGATCCCTGCAGGGTGTGGAGACAGTTCAGGAAGTGGGACAATCTGTGTCTGGTTCAAACTTAACACCTATCCTTGTTCAACACAGGTCTTGCCAGATGGTACCTACATCAAGCGTGGGGCAGCACAGAGCAATTATCTTGGCATGGTGGTGACACGGGTGAAGCTGCTGTTGGCCTCGATCCTACCCCCACTGCAGAAGGCTTGTGTCATCGCCATGCGTTACTCAGTCATACGCCGCCAAGGCCAGCTCCGGCCCAGGCAAGGGATACCCAGGGGCTGACCCAAGCAGACTTCGCTGCTTCCTGCTCCCTGACACCCCGCCCACCCAGCTGTGCCAGAGCTGGGTGCTGATCCATCCGGCTGTTGATGGGATATTTTAGGTTTCTTTTAACCCTGGCTGAGCTACCATCCGAGGAAGGCTGTATAATTGAATTGTGGTACTGAGAACAGGCTGACATTCCATCCTGACAGGTCTCATCCCAGCCCTGCTGACTAGTCTTGGACAAATCATCTGCCCTTGCTGGGCCCCAGTTTTCTCACCTATTTCCCATAGGTGTGAACTTGAGAACATCAAATCTTGAAGGGCTGGGAAGTATTTCATGCCCTTGAGTAGCAAGATGCAAAAGTCTCATACAAGATGGGCCAAGGGCTAGATGGAGAGCAGACCTAGGTGCCAGTCAGTGAAGCTTCTCCATCCACAAAACAAATTTAGCAACCAGAGTGAACTATCAGGGCAGTACTGAAGGATGAGATTCCAGTAGCCCCACATCTGTTTTTGCAATACATTCTGAAGAACTGTTGGTGCCTAATGCTTTACGACACTGAGACTTGGGCAGGTGGGCGTGATAGGTAACTGCCTCCTAAGTCCTCTGATTCTTTGTTCCTCAGTGATCCAGAGGTCAAAATCCTAGACTACCAGACACAGCAGCAGAAACTTTTTCCTCAGCTGGCCATGTGTTATGCCTTCCACTTCCAGGCCACTAGCCTCTTGGAATTCTTCGAAAACTCCTATAAGGCCATTCTGAACCTAGACTTCACCCTCCTGCCTGAGGTACCTACCATCTGCTGGTGGGTGGGTGAGTGAGAAGAAGGGGGTTAAGATTGTTCTACCTACTGGGAAGCATCACCATCCAGCATGCCTGCCAACATCCCAGGGTATCTGGGGAGAGTGTACCCTGCTCTGTAGGTTCAGAGAGCTCCAAAACTGTTAGTGTAAATAATTATACAATGTATAGTGAACATAGGGCAACAATTCCTGATTATGCATTTGAAACCCAAAAAGCTCAGAAAGGTATGTCTCTTGAAATTCATCTGGTGGTGTAGTTTGGCCTGAGCTAACCTAATTGACCCTGTTGAGCATGCACATAGTTTGCATTTTGTATTTTCAACCACAAAAGTTGTCTATAATGCCACTTGGAGTGTTACATATAATATACCTTAAATGCTCTGTTCTGCCTTTCTTAAAAAACAAAAATCCTTACTCCAAAACACATCTGGGCCAAGGGTCTCAGAGAAAGCACTGTAGACCTAACTGATGCCAAGATTCCATCTCTCCAGATGTGGTACTAAATAAGCATTGTTTTGTTAATCCTTCCAGGGTACCTTTTCAGCCCCATTTGAGAGATGAGGAAGTTGAAGCATAGGAAGATAAAGGGACCTGCCTTCCTCACAAGAACTTGAAAGTTCCAAAGATGAGGAGGGGCTTTCTATAACCAAAGACTGAATTCAGGCCAGCTGCCCAGCAGCTCCTCTGTCCTGCTTTCAGGATACTGTGAAAAACAAACGCCATCACCTTGGTAGTTTATCAACACCAGGAAGTTATTTCTCATAGTAATGCATGGTGGGAAGTCTAGGACCAAGGGGATGGCAGGTTTGGCATTTAGCTGCTTCCTGGGTCATGGACAGCTACGCGCTATGTCTTCATGTGGGGCAAGGGTTCCCTCAGGCTTCATTGAAAGGGCACTGATCCCACTCACAAGAGCTCCATCCTTACGACCTAACTACTGCCCAAAGACCCCACCTCCTAATGCCATATCCTTGAAGGCAAGGATTCCAACATACACATATAAAAGCGGACATGCTCAGAACATAGCACCATCCCACACTTCCAGCTGTGGCTTGGTAGTAGACACAGGCCACCTTTCTCAATCTTCTTCCTGACAGCAAACTGCCAGAGGATGGTGGCCACAAGACAGGCAGTATTCTCTCACCAAGATTCCAGAGACACGGGTCAGTGTCAGGTTGTCCTCGGCCCAATTTGCCTCCAGAGTGGCATTCCCACTCATGTGACTTTTGGATGCATTTCCACATCCATAAAGTTGTGAGTTGCGAAAGCATCCTACTTCGCAGGTGTGTGCAGCATGTAGTGAAAGCTCAGTAAGAGGTAAGCATTGTTGTTACCCCTGGGCCCCTAAGCCTCCTGACCACCTTCTTCTTCCTGCAGCTTCACGTGCTAAGCACAGGGTCAAAGGCCATGATATCAGACTTCTGTGTCCAGGGAACTGAGTTGTGCCGCAGGGCCTGCGGTGGGCATGGCTACTCCCAGCTCAGTGGCCTGCCCATCCTGGTCACCAGTGTGACGCCCGCCTGTACCTATGAGGGCGAGAACACAGTGCTCTACTTACAGGTAGCCAGGTAAGGTCCAGACTGGGCAGGGGCTCTGTCCAATCCCTGGAGACCACTGAGCTTCTGCCTGGGTTGAGGGTTCTGTGTGGTGTCCACAAAGGCAGCGGGAGTTGGGAAGTACTGCCTGGGATTGTCCGAATCCTACCGAGATCTCTAACTCAGCTCTCTACTTCTCCACCTGACCGTCCTGTGGCCAACAAGCTCCTTACACCTTGGAGCCTGTCTCCCTGTCAGTGCTGCTCTAACAACTTCCTGCCAACTACATCTACGCATCTCCCTTTTCTCACCAGAGGGTCTTTGCTCTTGCTGCCCTCTCAGCCAACACTGCCTGATTCCTTTGGAGCAATGATTGTGATCTAGCACTGTCTTCTCTTTTTCATTACCTTCTTATCCCTACTTCCCAATTCGAATAGGTGCTTGAGGGCAGGGATTACACCTGCCTTGGCCCATGCAGGATGCCTGGGACTTAGTAATGAGTATGTACAACAACAGGCTCCCCTGTGAGGAGCAGGAAAAAAATGGACAAGTCGGCCTTTTCCCAACAGGCAGCTTTTTCACCTCTCTCGTGTGCTGGGACCCTGAAGTTGCTAAAGCCCCTTATGCTCACCTTTTCTTAGGTGACTCCTCCCAGGGGGAAGGGAAAATGTACTGGCAAACACAACAGATAACACATACTGGGGCTTTAAAGACATATAATATTGACTATTTTTCCAATTATTAAAGGAATATCATTGCATGAGCCAAGCACTTTCCAAATATTCTATCCCTCAATTCCTCCTCATCACCACACCCTTCTCCCCGCTCCTCCCATGCACATTTCAGGTGAATGGAGAAGCTGAGGTAGCATCACATGGGTCTTGTGGAGCTGCTCAGGAATCCAGGGTTGTCTGTACCCAGGACTTGGAGTCACTGGGCTCCGCCTTGCCTTTGTGTTAACATTCTTGCATCTCTCTTTCCTTCAGCTAAGAAAATTTAATTTCCGCATAGTCACTGTGCAAGTCAGAGCAAATCTCCAAATCGGGAGAGAAATCCTGACAGAGGGTTTTGTTTGTTCAGACCTTACAGGGTGTATGTTCAAGGTCTGAGAGTATTGGCCTAGCTCCCTAGCCAGCTGCAGCACATCTTGCTAGAGGCCCTGCCCCAAGGCAGGAGGGCCTGGGGGCTCTGCAGGGAGATGGCAATTACCAGGAAGAAGGCTCTCCCAGGGGCTGGGGAGTCAGGAGGGCTCTGGGAGTAAGCTGAGTCTGCCCTCTTACCTGTCTCTATCCCACCCCTAGGTTTCTGGTGAAGAGCTACCTGCAGGCTCAGGGGCTCTCAGGCTCCAGGTCGCAGCGTCCATTACCCCAGTGTGTCTCATATCTCACACTGCCTGACCTGGCCAGGTGCCCAGCACAGAAGGCAGCTGACTTCCTCCGCCCGGAGCTCTACACAGCAGCCTGGGCACATGTGGCAGCCAGGTAAGCCATGTGGAGCCGAGAAGTCAGCTGTGCCCCTGGAGGCAGGCCCTGCCCATTCTGGGGCCACCTCTAGGAATTGGTTGTGGACGCAGCAGGGGGTGGAGGGGTGCTGAGGGTGGGTGGGGAGTGGGCATTTGTGGAGACCCTTCTAAAAACCACCCCAGCCACTGTGCCCACCATCCTAGCTCCTGCTACCAGGGGCAGACGGAAGGTAAAGAGATCCCCATCATTTCCCCATCTGGACATGACCTCCCTGGCCCTGAGGGGAATTGTGTAAATTCTTAGATTCTTACAGTGATTGGCAATATATCAGAATGCAAATATGACTAAAAATCAAGATTCAGATGTTGAAATATCCCATAATCTAAAAATCATTTAAAAAATACCACCATACAGAAGGATGGATAGAATTGGCTTATTCCTAGGGTCTAGTAGACTTCATGGAAACAGACAAGACCAAGGACTCCTCCATTCTGCCATTTAGCAAGTAACATCTACTTTGTATTGGAAATGACCGGATATGCTGAGGGCTGGGAATAAGGGGAAGTCCTAGCCAATCATAAACATCATCCTGCAAGACAGGCAGACTAAACTACCTCAAAAGAAAACCTTTTCAACTCTGCAAACACCAGAAACTGCCTCAGAAAAAAAAAATCGTTCCTGTGTATCAAAGGTCCTGTATCCTAGCCTGTAGAAGACCTGGGATGGTGAATGTGACTTCCAGATCACAAGCAACTTAGGACACCCATTGATTTGTTCCACAAACCTTTAAGTGCCGGTGCTACACCAGGCACTGTTCTAGGTACCAGGAATCTATCAACTAGCCGTCTGCTAAAAGCTTAGGGCCCGCAGAGCTGTCACACTAGCTGAGAGTTGGAAAGTGGAAAATAAGGCTGTCAGGAAAATTAAAGCACCATTAGGTTTCTCTTTGCTTGGAACTCCATGTGACATTTGCTTTTGTACACCCTAAAAAACATAAATGTTGCTTAATAAGGAGTGTATAATGTACAAATTCCAAGGGTCATGGATGGGCAAACAGGGAACAACAACAAAATGGTGACTAAAGGTTAGTCAAATGGCACATGATATTGGGGACAAGGGTTGGTTTTCTGGTTTTAGATCCCTTGGTAGATCTTGGAACAGGCAGGTTGCCAGCCATTAAAAAAAAAAATCATTTTGCTGGCAAGGTCCACGGGCAGCCAGGCCAGAGAGAGGCCTGAGAATACTGGCATCAGGATACAATGGGAGTTAAAAAGGGAGGGCAGCTCCTGCAGTGGCTGCTGCACAACAGCATAATGAAGAAAAAATTCAAGTCCTGGCTGTGCAATCCTGGCCAAGTCAGATCACCTCCCTGGGACTGGTTTTTCGCCACTGCTGATTGGGAATGTGTGGCTTGAGAAAGAGCTCAGGAGGAGTGTCTCTTGAGCACTGCACTCTATTCTCACATCTAAAGGACCAGCAGGTAGGAACTACTGTGCCTTTGAGGGAGCCCAGGCAGCCCATCGGTTCTCCTGGCTATGATTGGGTCAGAGAGCTGAATAGTCTTTTTCTGGCTTTCAGGCTCATAAAGGATTCAGTGTACCACTTACAGGCCCTGACGCGATCTGGGGCTGACGAACATGAGGCCTGGAACCAGACAACTGTCATACACGTCCAAGCAGCTAAGGTGAGCTTGGGCTCAAAGGGCGCCCCCGCTGGGATAGTCCCAGCTTTGCCCCTGTTCCCAAGCCCTGTGTGGTGCCCTCATTTTACTTCCAAGGCTCCAGTCCAGGGCATTTTAATTAAAGGACTTAACTCCAAAACAATCTTGCTGGTAGCTCTTAGGAGAAAAGGTAATGAGGCAGCGTTATTGGATTTGCTTCAGGTTGTTCAAATATTTTCTCCCAGATTGAAAAGCAGGTCAAGTCTCCCCTTAGTCCCTCAGGCAATCCTTGGATGTCTGATTCAATTTCCACCATGTTTTGTGTTGTGTATAAGTCATAGTTGGTTGGAAGATATTTAAGCATCCACTGTGTACCAGGCACTAGGCAAGGTATTACAACAGTGAAGCCACTGCCCACATGTAGGTACAATCAAGGAAGCACTGCGAGAGGGAAACACAGACTACTATGGGAGCCCAGGAGAGATGCATCTCTGCTCACCTGGAGGAATGAGAAGAGGCCTAGAGGCCCCAACTTCAGGGATGAACTAAGATTAACCAGCTAAATGCTATGGTGACAGCTTTGCAAAGGGAAGTTTTCAACCGAACATAGCTGATACAAAGAAGGAGGCAAGAAATGGCTAGCACTAGGGAAGAAATGCCCATCACCCTGGGCTTTAACCCAGGGTGCCCATCACCCAGGCTTTAACTCTCTATCAGATGAAGGGATCTGGAAGAGCCCTTGGAGATCTGACCCTGTAGTGTCAGATTCTGCCCAGGAGAGACATCAGAGTGCAGGAACCCTGGAGCAAAGGCTGCATTCTTCAGAAGCCAGCCTGTCTGTAGCAGCTCTGGCATCCCAGGGGAATCACGGCTCCCACTTACTGGCCATGTGACCTTGGGCAAGGAACTTCGCCTCTCTCATGGATGGCGGAGTGGAGTTGTCAAGGCCTGCCTGGGAAGGGTAGATTCTCCCCAAACGAGAACCAAAATCAGGTCACTATCCTACCAAAGACTGACAGTCATCCCTAGAACTCGTGGAATAAAATCCCCACTGTATCAATTCTAGCCCTTCATCACCAGGTGTGGGTTCTCCCACCCACTATACAGTTCCCCTCATCACCTTGTTGTACCCCCATACTCCAGCCTGCTCCAAGTATAGCCCTTTGCCCAGAAGGTCCCTTGGCCTGCAACAGCCTTTCCTCCTCCCTGTTCCCCTGGATGCATTCCTTAAATCCCCAAGACACAGTAATTCTGGCTACTTAAAGTCCCTCCTAGCAGTATGGGAGCTACTGCTAGGTTATACATCCATGTGCTCAGGCCCCACCCCAACATCTGCTTTTGGACAAGATTTCTATGTGGTCTGTTGACACTGGTTTATATTCTCCTGCCCACACTCTTTATGGAACTCCCCAAGAAGTACTGTTTTAGGTGGTACTGGTGAACTCCAGGTTTCAAGAGATAATACTCAAAATGATGGGCATGGACCATTCAAAAAGGGTTTCAAGCCTAGAGAAAGCATAGTTGAAATCCTGCTGTGGAACCGGCATTTGTTCTGTGGTTGCCAGGCTATGGAGGGAAGGAGGGACCCAAGGAAGGAGCCTATCTGACACAGGAACTCCCATCAGGCTGATGGTGGAAGTCACTTAACCAACACATGGTTGAGCACTGTTGAAACAACTGACTGTACTAGACATCTGCCTATGGGCTAAATAACAATACTGCTTACCTTAAGAGATTAAACTGCAGCAGGGATAAATTTCATATACATCTTAAGTCCCCACTTTCTTTTTTTAAAATTTATTTTATTTTTGATAATGTTTACATAGTGGATTAGGAAGGGAAGGGTCCAGGATCAAGGTAAAATTGGTGAGACCTTTGTTTCCACATTTTCTTTTCCTTCTTTGTCTGGGAGAAGGAGAGACAAGACCTGGCCTCCCAACAGCCTCAGCACCCGGGGATGGGGAACAGCCACCTGATGTCATTACAAGAACCCCCACTTTGTCACCCCTGTGAGCACACCCTTGCCCGCACCTTGAACAGAACAGACAATACATGGTTAGTCTCTTAATAAAGGAATCTGTCCCCCATTTTCCCCAAGCCAGCCTCCAGTGATCCTGTATGTTCCTCTCCACCTTCAAACCTACTTGAGAAAAAAATGAGAAAAACCAAGGGCCAAATTTCAAAGCCTGCCAGCCCCCGCCAACATGCACACATACACGTTCAGTCATATACACCATCACAACAACAGCTATGCCAGAACTGGAGGGAGCTAGGAGAGGAGTTGGCTGCTGTCAGTGTGCTGGGAAACACACGGCTGCAGCAAGTCTATTCCCAGCAGTCCTGCCAAAGCTTCCAGAGTGGCTCCTGGAGCTGGAAACCAGAACTCTGTGGTTAACGCCTCTGTGTATCTTTGCAGGCACACTGCTACTATATCTCTGTAAAGAGTTTCAAGGAGGCTGTGGAGAAGCTAAGGAATGAGCCAACCCTTCAGCAGGTGCTCAAACGCCTCTGTGACCTCCATGCCCTGCATGGCATCCTGAATAACACAGGAGACTTTCTCTATGATGGTTTCCTGTCCGGGGCCCAGGCAGAAATGGCGAGAACAGCCTACCTGGACCTGTTCCCTCTGATCCGGTGAGTAACTAGACCTTCACTCCATTGTAGCTTCCAGAAACCCCCGTCACAGGTCACTTCAGTCTCTAAAACCTTGCTAACAAGAGGGATGGCAAAAGCAACAATAGCCCTGCAGAAATTTATACCCCAGTATCATCATGCCAACACAAAGCATGATGGATTTAACACAAGAATAAAATGGGAAAAAATTGGACATAAAAATGCTCAAGAATAAATTAGCTTCTTCAACTCTACAACACTGTCAAGGCAACAGGGGCATGCTCACTTCCTAAGGCATAGGACTACAATGCCTCCTGCTGTGTAAGAATATTGTGCATTAATCATATTAGCTTTAATCATAGCCCACATGGAAGGGGCACTTAGGTGCTAGCCAGGCACTGTGCCAGGAGCTTGACACATATCATCTTGTATAGTACTGACGGCTCTTTGAAATGGGTACTGTGAAGCTCCCTACTTTACTGGGAGAAAGAGACAGATACCTTCTTAGGCCTGTGTGACATCCAAACTTGTAGTCTTAACCTGTTCATTAAGGTCACAGTGGGAAGGAAGTATTGCTTTTATTTCAAATCTCTCTCTCTCTCTTTCTCTCTCTTTCTCCCTATATATATATATGCCTGACTTGATGTCTGTATTTAAGCAAGTTCTTAGCAAGAAGTTTAGTGAACTTATTTTAATCCTTCCTCAGCATCATTATTAGATTCAAGCAAGAATTCACATATGGATTTGTACAATTATGCAAATCATAGTTAAATGTAACATAATGGATAATTTAAGCTCATGGAATACAAACACAATGCTTTCATCTTATTATCATATATACATCTAAATGATTACCTAAAAAGCAAATCGAAGTCCAACCTGCTCAAACAATAGGAAGAAACAAAAAATGATGCCTGTTATATTGGGGGAAAGTGACTTTTCTAGTACCTCCAAGAATCCTCATTGTCAATAAGACTTAAGAGAATAAAAATAAACATTTAAAAGATAAGACTTCCTGGTTAGGTTAAAAACAACTACACCAAATTCTTACTTGTTAGAAATTTACTATGTTATGTGCCATTTATGACTTCACATAGGTTCTTAACAGCTGGTGACCAGAACATGTTCTTTTCAATTAAATGACCAAAAAAATTGCTCAAAGCACATTTGATACAATCATTCCCCAGGCATTAGTCTTTTCCTAAATAGAGAAACTGTCCTGGCTTCCAGTGATTGAAATTATTAAAAGCATAACTATGATACCGCTCAGCCCCACGTATGTTAAACTTTCTCAAAGGCTCAGCATTTGAAAGCACATGGCAAAAAAGAAAAAGTCTAGTCCTGGCTGGTAGCGATGATAAAATACAAAAGATCACCTTATCATGCCACAAGTATTTCTTTTTTTAATCTGCAAACAGCATTTGTGAGTGCCCGCTGCGGCTCCAGGGACTCAGAATGTGAGACAGGACAGACAGCAATGACGCAAGTCGCCAGCTTCCACAAACATCACATCCACAAATTGATTTACTTACATTAGGGTTCCTAAGTAACCTCGTCACGGCAGGGTAATGAAGTATGTAACAGATTCCATGCTTTTAAAGGTTCTGTGTCATAGTTTCCTGCCTTGATTAGTCATGTCTACCCTCAGATTTCTGTGATGACACATGAAGGACAGCTCACTATTCCAAGTGACACCAAGAACCAGCTCTCTATGCAATGCTCATTAACAGACCCAAACAGTTTTAAAAGATCCTAAGATGCCAGTTGCGGAACAGGTGATGATTCAACCATTCAGTTTTCTTCCTTTCTGAAGCCCTACCAAAACATCAGCAGATACATTACAATTTTTGAAGAAGCCAAAACCAACAAACAAGAGAGGGAAGATGAAAGTGGGAGGCTACGTGGCCACATAGTGAGTCTCTCAGCAGACAAGCAACAGTAAAGAACCCCAAGGAACTAGCAGCACTGAGTAGTTCTCTCTGGAAATGGGGGTGACAGTGAGACAGTATGGGTTGAAGCTTCATTTACATTTTGTTTGGACAGGATTAAGACTTTCTTATGGGTAGAAGCATAAACAGGCATAGCTGAAGATGGGGCTGTCCTACAGAAAACACCTCCTTTCCTTCACCCTCTTTTCCCACTGCTTCTTACAAAATAGGCAGCCAAGGCAGGTTCTGTAGGAAATGATGTTCACCCTTCTTTGGAGTACCTGACCAGTCCGACAAACAGCAGTTGGAGACACTGATGGCAGAGTCCATTGGAAGCCTATCAACTAACTCCACAGTGAGCCCAGTGAGCCCTGTCTCCCCTTAAAGTCGGTCAGTGTCCTGCTCTTAGCTATGGGCAGGCCATTAAAGGACCTGTAGACACCTGAGCAGAGTCCTTAACACTGGGGCTGGAAACTAAAGCAAGCAAAGCAAAGCAACTTAGAGACACAGAAAAAATCTGCAGGGAGAAGAAAGATTTTAAAAAGAAATGAAGTTAAGAGAGGTTATCAAAACCACAAAAAGCAAGTATCATTAAAGAATAATATTCCTAAAATTTAAAAGAACACGCTAAAGCACTTTTGAAATTAAAATGTGAGAATGGAAATGAAAAAAAAAATTTAAGAACTGGGGGATAAAGCTGTAGGGAACTCTCACAAGAAAGAAAGCAGAAAGATGAAAAACAAAACAAAATAAATAAATCAAAATGAATAGCTTTAGGGAGTAAAAGGACCAGTAGTAGCTGCTCATCATCTAAAAAAACAAGTTTAGAAAAAGAATAGAGGAAACAGAAGGGAGAAAAACATTAATAAAGTAATTCAAGAAAAGAATTCTTCAAATGAATGACAGACTTTCAGATCAGAAAGGGCCACAGAAACCTAGACAGCAGACACACGTACATACATGTCACACACAGTCACTCAAGGATATAGAAAAAGGACTATTCCTTAGGGCGAGGAAGAAAGGAGCAGCAGAGAAAGAGGTGAGGATTGCTGGGAAATGTGTGGGTAGGGACTGAAGGAACTGTTTTAAATAGGTCAGGGAAGTCTTGCAAATGCTATCTGAAGAAAGGCCTGGGGTGAGGGTGGAGGGATAGCTGTGTGGCCTCCGGGAAGGGTATTCCAAGAAGGCCTGAAGTCTTAGTGTTGGAGTCAGAGTGTGCTTGGCACTTCCACCAGAAGAACAGAGCGACGGCCCCAGAGGTGGGAAGAGTGTGACTGAGCTGGACAAGGAAAGCAACATCAGAGAGTTAACACCAAACTGGGAGAGGATACACATCATTGCAAAAGATACAGGCTTCTGTGAGAGGAAAGGAGAGACTTACAGTGGACTAGACACAGTCTGAAGTCAATAGGTGCCTTTCTTTAAAGGATCATTCCAGCTGCCCAGTTAAGAATAAAAGGGTTGCAAAGCAGGGAAATCCATGGAAAGAAGCCAGCAGACTGGACCAGGGAAGCAGTGATGGAGGTGGGAAGAAGCAAAATTCAGATATGGCTGTTTTAAAAGCGGAACAGAATTTGCCTGCAGATTAGATGCTGGGCAGGACAGAATGAGAGGAAACAAGGTTTTCAACCAGAAAGGGAATTTCAAATGAGAAAGACAGGAGGGTCAGGCTGTGCATAATGGATGTCTACAAGACACACCATGTTTGAGGAGTCTAATCCAAGTTAGTAGCTCCTGGATTTGGCCTAAGCCAATGCGGGAAGACAGGGAGTAAACCAGCAGACGGCAGCTGTGTTTTTCTGCCTCACAAATAAATAGAAATTTAAAAAGACAAAAGAGATGACAATACTTTTTTTCCTATGGTTATTTTGCAGTTGCTTAAAAGGCACAGCAACAGAGTGACAGAGCAAGAGTAAGAATCTGAGTGACAGTGAGAGAAAGAAAGAGACCTTTCACTCACTGGCTGAATCCCCCAAGTGCCTGCAAACATGGCTGCCAGGTTGAAGCTGGGAGCCCACAACTGCACCCAGGTCTCCCAGGTCAGTGGGTGATCTCCCGTGTGTGTGAGCCATGACCGGCTGCCTCCTGGGTCCTGGATTGCATTAGCAGGAAGCCAGATATGAAGTAGAGGAGCTAAGATGATTAACTGGTAATTAGATGTGGAATGTGCCATAGTGCTCACCCCAAAAGCATGTTTCTATACTGATGGGAATAACCCAGCAGAGAGGGGAGTTTGGGTGTGGTAGGGGAAAGGGAGCAGCTTTACTAGAACATTGTTCTCCAGCAGGCAAATACAAAAGGCAAAGCAAGAGAGGTTGACTGGACTGAAAGGGAATAATTGAGCAGAGTTAAGAAGGGAGGAGGCACTGTCTTCCTACCAGACTGGGAATTTGTGAATACTGTTTCCATTTTATCAGAAAAATTGGACACATAGTAATCCATGAAAGAGACATGGGAAAGAGGGGCTGTGCATATTCCATAACTGAAGAGAACTCTGAAAAAGTAAGCTCAAAAAATTAGAGCAATGTAATGACTGCAAAGAAGTGAGCAGGACCTGCTACAACCCTCAGCACACCAGTCAGGCTTGGTTTTTCTAACCTACACAGCTACAAACTTGTGGCATGAAATCAGTAGAATAACAAGGACTGGGTTTTGCAAAACTAGGATGACGAGGCAAGAAACACTTTTGAGGGGTGCATATAATGAGCCTTGAAATTGCAGCAGGATACGAGCAGCAATGTGAGGTCACAAGATTAGAGTCAGCACATAGGTGGGAAAGCTAAAGATGGCAATGAAGGGTTGTCAGAAAATGGGCAAACTGGGTACAGCGCCCTAGTCACCTTGGACACTGTGACGATACACACAGTCACTGCATTATCACTGATTAGTGATTTGAACAAAATGAAAACTGCACTAAGAGACCAGAAGGCCAAGCAGAGAGTGTGTGGGGACAGGGAGAGTTGGGCCAAAAACAAATCGTGCTCCCCTGTAATACTTACTCACCAGGTGATCTCTAAAACTAAACCCTCAAGAAGTAACGACATCAAGAAGATATCCAGAGATGTTTAGGCAAATGCCAGCTAAGGGACTGCAACTGACTGCCTCTGGAGAAAAGGAAATGGAGAGGAGACAGTGATATGTTAACAGGTCTCAAGGAACTCTCATTATATTGAACACATATATAAAAGATTATAGAACAAAACAAAAACCTGAATTCATCACAAAATGAGTAACGATTCAATCCTAACCCAGATTAAGTGTTAGCCACTAACCCGACCTAACAAGATTCAAAAGAACATTCTGAAATACTTACAAACCCTCATTTCCTCCCTTAGGAAGGATGCCATCCTGTTAACTGATGCTTTTGACTTCAAGGACCACTGTTTAAACTCAGCGCTTGGCTGCTATGATGGAAATGTGTACGAACGTCTGTTCGAGTGGGCACAGAGGACACCTATCAATAACCAGGTAGTGGAGTGGAACGTGTTATGAATTATGTAAGAGTAGAGAACACACAGTGAGCAAACCTCTGTATTTTCCCATTTCAATTGACTCCCATTAGGTTGGAAATCACTTAGTATAGCACGTCTGTCCAAGATATTTTTAGAGAATATATAAACCAGGAGTGGATGTGGCTGGCAGGAACCCTAACGCAGCACTGTAATTAACAAAATACATGGCTCAGAATTTGGTAAAATGAATTGAAAGGCCCAAACTCTAAATTGTAGCTTGATGTAACAAAGGCACATACATATAATGGTAAAATGGCTTTGAAGTGAAAAAAAATAAGAACATTGCAAGGATTCGACATCTTTCCAGCCCTTGAAATCTCAATGCTGTGCAAATTAAGGTTGGTATTCAGGGGTGACAGGAAACTGGTATGGTGGGGGAGCCGACTCTCTCACACCTTCCTGCTAGAGACACTCCCTTCCTCCCCTTCACTCTGAGGAGCACAGAAGGCTGTGGTGCTGCCACCAACAGCCCAGGAGGCCACACATGCGACAATGGCAAGAGTGACAGCCCCGGAGACCTCCTGGGACTCAACTTCTCTCCTCTGGAGGGCAAAGATTCACAAAATTCCAAAGCAGTGAGCCAGAGTCTCAGTTTCTACTAAGTTGCACTGAAAAAAGTTAGGAATGTTGGTGACTAACTGCAATGAAGAAATAAACTTGCATTTAGGGAACCAGTATTTAACAGCAGATTTGCCACAGATGATAAAAACAGAATCTAAGGGCACACAACAGATTTTTTTGTTTTTGTTTTTGTTTGTTTGTTAAAGTTTTCCAGTGCAAATACACGAATCAGATGGTGAAACTTCCTTTCTTACCTCTCTGGTCCAATTTCAGAAAAGGTGTCTCAACAGCTCATCAAATTGGCAACTCCCAGGCTTTTGTTCACACTTAGTGTGGTGTGAGACGGGCTCATTTTTTTTCTGCCTGGCTCTTAACCGTTTCCTTCGCATCCTGTCAGACTTCATAGCTTAATTTAACATAATTATCTAAAGTTAATAACACCACAATTATTCCCAAGATTATAGCTGATCTGCTTCTGGTCATTCCTTGTCCTCAAGAAGGCATCCATTTAACTCCGAGAGGAAATGCAGACATTTACACTTAATCTATTTCTAGTGTGCTACTTTTTCTGATTAGATCCCACCTCTCCAGGCTTAAATTCTGGGATCCAAATGCAGCAATCTCCTCTATAAGCCAGCTCACTTGGTCTAAAGATAAACACCTGTCCCAGGGGCTCTCCAGAAACACCTGCCCTGCTCTAACACCTGTCAGGAAATGCTGCCGCATAAAGCCCAATCCTGACTAACAGCCATTCCAGAAACATCCTAGTTCTCCCAGCTTAAGCTTCTCTAAAGAAAGTGAGGGCCCTTCTTGATTTATATATATTTTTAAAAATCCTTATTGTCAAAAGCTTACTCTAGGGTCTGACATGAGTAGTCTAAATGCTTGTACACACCAGGATCCCATATAGGCTCCCTGCTTTTGTGGTCTGGGAAAGCAGAGGATGGCCCAAAGCCTTGGGACTCTGCATCCATGTGGGAGCCCCAGAGAAAGCTCCTGGCTTCAGAATGGCTCAGCTCCGGCAATTGTGGCCACTTGGGAAGTGAACCAGTGAACAGATCTCTCTCTGTTTTCCCTTCTCTCTGTATATCTCTCTTTCCAATAAAAATAAACCTTAAATGTTTTGTTTTTTTAAAGCTCACTCTGGACATTACCTGAGAGCAGGCTTACTTGGGGGCACAGCTGACCTATAGTATCAGGAGTCTTTGTAAAACGCTGATGCACTTCACCTCAATCACTTTTCTCCATCTCCTTCCACTTCACTATGAACAAGAATAGTATTTACTTTTCTACCTCCAAAACCAATCATGAAGTAGACACACTGCATTTATGAGATAAAGGAACACAATTTTATGACCTACATGGTGAGACAGAGGAACCTGCTGCATATAAAATGCCACACTCTTGGTATCTTGGCTTATACTACCTTGCTAACAAAACAAAAAAACCAACAAACAAAAAAACAAAATTAAAAAGGTGGCAGGTGCAGCAATGTGATTCTCATGCACAGCAATTCAGAAATGTGAATTTACAAATGACCTAGGAGAACTGTTTCCAGTTAGTCAAAATGACTCAGTTGACTGCTAATATACAGCAGAAGGATAGTACAACACTTTGCTGGCTCCTTCAGAGACCACCAGAATAGCGCTTGTAAAATACAATTTTCTAATCTATTACAGATAATTTTAGGCTGCAAAGCTACATTTTCCCTCATTTGCTCAGGAGAAAAAGGCACAAGACAGGTAGTTCAAATAAATTAAAACAGCAGCTACACTGAAATGTGCCCTGTAGACACAAAACCACAATTGGAAATATATTTCACTGACATTTTTCAACCAAAAAAGAAGTGCTCTGCTAGCTTGTCTTAGAATTCTAAGAGAGTCTCTCTTCTGGGGTAGGCTTTGTTGTCCGGGCAGGGGTAGCATGCTCTTTCTTAATTTACTCTAGTCATCTCTACTCTTTCTTTCCTGATAAGATGCTATTTCAAACCAGTTTCAACCACAGTTAAACTTGCAAAGACTGTTCCTCTCCTAAGCAAGAAAGCAAGCAATCAGAGAAGCAATGGGGATCATGTCCCTTTCTCCACCCCCACCCGTTTTCTATGGTAAAAATTTAATTAAGCTGCAATTAATGTGTTAAACACATCTACTAATTCATTCACTCCATCCCTCAACAAGCTACGGAGCCGGAAGTGATTCAACGTCCTGAGGACATAGTGAAGGACAAAAGTTGCAGACTCTGTTCAAGGAGCAGTTTTATAGGGGATGAACATAAAAACAAAACAAAAACAAAAACAAAGAAAGTAAGATGAGGCTAGAGCCATGAGCAAAAAACAACCAACAATAACAACAACAAACAGTGACATAGAAATACTTGAGGTATAGATACTCTATTCTGATGGAGAATTTAGTTTACCTGAATCTCCTCTCTGGCTCCTTACTTTGTGGCTAATGCTCAACTTCAAAGAGCCTCAAAGAGTCAAGCCTTTTAATTGTATTAAATTCCAAAAGCAAGAGCCCGGTGTAAAAGCCTCATGGCTAAATCCTTGTCTTGCAACTACCAGGCTCCCATATGGATGCAGGTTCATGTCCTGGTTGCTTCCACTTCCCATCCAGCTCCCTGCTTATGACCTGGAAAGCAGCAAAGCATGGCCCAAATTCTTGGGTCCCTGTGCCCACATGGGAGACCCAGAGGAAGCTCCTGGCTTCAAAACGACTCAGCTCTTGACTGTTGCAGCCACTTGGGGAGTAAACCAGCAGATGGATGATCTTTCTCTCTGTATATCTCTCTCTCTAAATCTTCCTTTGGATAGAAATAAATAAATCTTTAAAAAATAATTCCAAAAGCAAATGTTAAGCTTAATTTTTTTTTTAAATTGGCCACCTGCAACCATAATTTAAAATCTGCATGAGAAAAGTTAAGATGTCCTTTGAAGAAAATGTTTCTCCATATGTTCACATAAAGTGAATCTCCAAAATAACTTTTGAAATTAATGATCCTATGTGATATTTCTTTTTTTGAAGGTAAGGACTAAATTTGAAAATAAAGGTCATTAATCTGGGCAGAAATATTCTGCATTAATAATACCTTTCTTTCTACAAACAGGAGAACCCTGCCTATAAGAAATATATACAACCGCTATTACAAAGCTGGAGAGCCAAACTATGAAACAAGCAGCAGCACTCAAGAAGCAAACAGCACTACTCTGTGATCATGGCATTGTGGCATATGCAGAAAACGTAAATTTTAAATTACAAATGAACTCTTTTGGTCATTATCTTTTAGATGCAACTTGAAATAGTATCTGTGAAATAGTATTTATGATTTATTTCGATCTGTAAGAGGAAAAACACGGAGTGGATAATCACTGAAGCTGATCAATGCATAAATAAGCGGGATGTAGGTGCTCGTGACACTGTTTTGTCTACTCTCCAAATATCAACCAATTAAATGCAGATCCCTAGGTATGCAAGTATGAATTTTTAAAAATGAACTCTCAATACTGGCACAATGGCATAATTGGCTAATCCTCTATCTGCAAGTGTTGGCATCCCCTATGGGCACCAGTTGCTCTACTTCCCATCTTATGGCATGTGAAAGCAGTGGAGGATGGCACAGAGCCTTGGGGCCCTGCACTCACTTGGGAGACCCGGAAGAAGGTCCTGGCTCCAGGCTTCATATTGGCTCAGCTCTGATGATTGAGGGCATTTGGGGAATGAATCAGCAGACAGAAGATCTTTTTCTGTCTGTCCTTTCCTTTGTAAAATCTGCCTTTTTCAATAAAATAAATCTTTAAAAAAAATTTAAGCTACGTTTTTCACATTATTTCAATTCATTCAGTTAGATAAACCACTCAAAACTGAATGCCAGCAGATAAATAGCAAATATATTGTTGCTGTCTACCTTTCCTAATATATAAATAAGCGTTCTATGGTTAATAGTTAATCTGAAAAGATTTATCAACAGTAATTTATCTCACTAGTAAACTGGGCAAGAAAAAAATCTTGAAAAGTTTTAACTTTAAACCTTTGGAACAATCAGCATTATTCCCATTTCTGCAGCAGGTTTTATGAACTTTGACCTCAATGTCACCTGACTCAGCTCAACAACAAATACTTGTAAAGTTGTTTTTGTTTTAGGTAAACCTTAATCCATTGGAAACAGGCACAATTTTCCAAATGATAACCTTGTACTATGGTACATCAATTTATCAAAGCCACAGAAATTTGCCAATAATATCAAGGGATCTTAGTTTGGGGACAACAGGGTTTCTTGTTGTGAGTCACTTGCAAACCTTAAATGATCAGGGACCTGGGGATAAACTGACAGAAGTGAGCACAGTCAGCTTCCGTTCAGGAAGGGGAAGGGAAGAAGCAGCATGGCTGCAGGCAGACACAACTTTGAGCTGCATTCTTCCCTTAGAGAGCAGGGAAGCCATTATTTTCAGAAAATATTCTGGCAAAGTAGAAAGTTCTCACTATAATTAACATAATCCTTCCTGTGAGTAACTTTCAAGAAACAGGATCAAATCACTTATGCGAAATACGACTTCAGTGAAACGAATAGAAGTACCTCCGTTTCCCCAACCGTTCCAGATCCTTCATTCAATGCAGTTTACTTCTCCTCCTTTGAAACAAACTTAGCAGTGGTGAGAAAATGCACTTGTCAGTGACCACAGCACAGGAGCAGAAAGTGGCGGAAGAATCATCTTGTCCTGTGCTTCCTGAGCACAAAGCTGAAATAATAATCGTATTGAGAGCATGACAATCGAAGAAAACGATCATCTTCAGAGAGCACCACTCTCAGAAACTTGTCAAACTGTGTATTTGGGGACACAAAGCCAACAACACATACTAGAGACAAGAGATGGTTTTCTCCCAAATGTAATAATAATCAAGAAATACAAACTTAGTTTTCATATTTCATTTTTTATTAGCTTTTTTTTTTTTTCTGGTAGACAGTCCACTTGGGAATTATACTGTACCAGGCATAAGAAGTAAGATTTCTACCACAGAGACATTTTGTATTCAGAATCCAATATAAATATTTCTAGTCAGACATTTCCATGGCTACAGATATTTGGTTGCTTGATTTATATGCATAGAAAGAAACAGTTGTCATAACTGTAAGAAGCAGTACTTTACAAGTACTTTTAAATGATTGGAACAGTTTTGCCTTAATATTACAATACTGCTTATCGGTTTGGAAAGTAGGTCATCCTACATGATGTTTCAATTTTTCTCAAAGGCATCACGACTATACAGCTTATTCTTTCATTCCTGTATTTTATAGCCTTCTAGTTAAGTTAAGGGCCACTTTATCAGAAATCATTTTAGCACTGTAATAATTATAAAAAAACAAAGCTCTGTTAAGGGTAGATTATATCCATAATTTTCAGATTTCTTTTTATAAAAAAGGTATCTGGAGACTCAACAGGCACATGCATACTCAGGGTGAAGGGACAAAATAGGAGGAGTCTGGTAAAACACAAAACATCCTTCTGGTCCTCAATACCTTCAAATAAATACAAATATTAAAAAAAAAAATCTCACACTGTGATTTAAAAAAAAAAGTCTCTGCCATTTCCTGGGGAACCAGTTTCCAGGAACTTCTCTCTGGGTTCCAGATCAGTCATCCGTCTTCCGGGCCAGCCTACAGAAAGTCCAGTTGTGCTCCACTGTGTTCTCATTGGCCCGCTCACTCATGTGGTGCACGCGCGTGTTGCGGATCGTGAAGCCTTGTTTTGTAATGTATTCCATCAGGTGGACCCGCAGAGACACTTCCTGGTGATAATCACAGGGCCCAAATGTAAAGGACACCTGGCAGTCTCGGGTGTCCATCATGTGCTTATTCCACTTGGTGAAATAATTGGAGATGCCTTCTAGTAAGGAGTGGACCTTGGTGGTTATGGTTAACTGGGTGATGATGACAGCCACTGGATTGGAGTACTTAGAAAGCTTCCGAGTGCTAGACAGCTCCACAACTTCTTCGAAAGTATCCACAGGATACAAAGGCTTTGGGTCATTGAGACACTGAATCAAAGGTTCAATCTGGTAAAAATCGGCTTCTTTTCGAAGCAGATCAAACTCCTTAAAATCCAGGGGTAAGGTCAACTCTGAAGTTCTTAAGAAGTTAAGCACGTATCGGAAAAGAGGTCCATCCCGATCGATGAAATAATTGCCTTGAGGGTCTCTAGCTGTGGGGAAGTCCCCCCCAAACATAGCTCCAAGCATGGAATCCGGGTAACGCGTCAATGTGGTAAGAGACGTTGTATACAAGTGTCCACCTACATTTAACGTGACTGGGTCAGTCATCTGAAATTTTTTAAAAAATAATCAGTCATCTGAAAGTGTGAAACACCTAACTCTGACAAAACTACTGGTAATAACAAGCAACCAAGTTAGGCCACCAGATATTCAGTCATTCCGTAATGCAAAATGGCATTTATTGCAATGATAAACCCACCAAGATAAAGGAATCTAACATTTCCTCTGTGGAAAAAAATTTTTGTGAAACTGATTGTAAGAATGGAGGATATGACTTTCAGAACACACAGCTTCTGGCCCAGAAGGTATAGGTCAGGGGACATTACAGGTCAGGAAAGATCAAACTAAAATATATCCCATTTAAGATTTTGTCTAATTTACAAAAACTAGCTCGTATTTTCCCAGTATTTTTATATGTGATAGAATTAAAATGATGTGATAATGTAAAGACATCTACTTTCAATATTTTTGGGGGATTTTTCCATCCAAAGAAGCAAGAAAATCTATGCATTTTTAAAAAATCCATAGAACTAACACTGATAACTATCTCATGGAATTCGGTTTCAAATATGGAGTTAAAAATACATAGCTGGGACAAGACAAACCAGATACAATACCACTGCACACCCTCAGCCTAACTGCAACCTTAACATTTTATAATCTTATAGCACAGTCACTTTTGTAACATCAACATCGTAACACAGTCTTCAGTTCTGAGAAGTAAGCTTCTCTAAATAATACATATCTTCAGTTTTAGAAAACATATTTAAGAAAAAAAAAAACACAGATATAATTCAGGTACTAGGCAAGCAAAACATTTCTGACCAAAGGAATAAATGCGCAGGGAGACCCAGGACACACCTCCAAGGCAGAGAACAGTCTCCCCGCCATGGCTTCCACACCACTATCTGCTAGAAGCTCTCAGTCATCACCACCCCGGAAGGACAGGTTTTAAAAATATACTCCAAAGACCAGAAAATCAGGCCTCAAGGCATTATAAAAGTTACTGAGAGGGCCCGGGCGGTGTGGTCTATTGGCTTAAGTCCTTGCCTTGAACGCTCGGCAGCTCCACTTCCCATCCAGCTCCCTGCTTGTGTTCTGGGAAAGCAGTCAAGGACGGCACAAAGCCTTGGGACCCTGCACCTGTGTGGGAGACCCAGAGAGGTTCCTGGCTCCTAGCTTCGGATTGGCGCAGCACCGGCTGTTGCGCTCACTTGGGGAATGAATCATTGGACGGGAGATCTTCCTCTCTGTGTCTCCTCCTCTCTGTATATCTGACTTTATAATAAAAATAAATAAATCTTTAAAAAAAAAAAGATAAAAGTTACTGAGAGAGCCCAGTGCGATGGCCTAGCGGCTAAAGTCCTCGCCTTGAACATGCCGGGATCCCATATGGGCATCAGTTCTAATCCCAGAGGCCCCATTTCCCATCCAGCTCCCTGCTTGTGGCCTGGGAATGCAGTGGAGGACGGCCCAAAGCCTTGGGACCCATGTGGGAGACCCAGAACAGGATCTGGGCTCCTGCCTCTGGATTGGCTCAGCTCCGGCTGTAATGAACATTTGGGGAATGAATCATTGGACGGAAGAGCCTTCCTCTCTGTCTCTCCTCCTCTCATCTGCCTTTCCAATAAAAACTAATAAATCTTAAAAAAAAAAAAAGTTACTGAGAGTTCAGACTGAGTTTACCTCTGTTAAAATACAACAGAAAATGCAAAAATAAATAAATAAATAACCACCATATGCTGGCTGAAGTGGGGAGAGAGGGTGCCTGCATAAATCAATTTTCATTTTATCTAATTAGGTAAGGGGAAAAGGTACACAACGATAACCTGCCAGGGTTCAAAACACATCTGTGGGAACCACTCACCATATAGCCCCATTCTCCATTATCCATCTGCTCCAGCGCTGCGTCTTCAGGAGCCCAGGTTCCAGGCAAACTTCCAGAAGAGGAAACATACATTAGCACATCGTGCTACGAAAACATACAGAATTGGTTTTCCCACCCAACAGAGCAAACCAAACACCCAAAACCATCATCTGTGCTGAACTACAACCTACCAAACAACGTTGGCAAAGACCTGGAGAAGACAGCATTCCCAAGTCCTTCCAGAAACATCCACCTAAGGACCAACATTCTGCACAGAGGACAACTCCATACCCCAAAAGGAAGAGCCTCGGAAGGAAATTGGCCATATCTCTTCTAGGAAATCCAATTTTTAGAATTTCTATAACAACTGAGAACTAACTCTGCAAATTTATGTTGGTACAAACTTTAGTATGATCCTTATCAAAAGTTATTCAAGAGAAAGAAAGGGGGTTGGTACTACATCCCAGTGGACTATGCCACCACATGTAGTACTAGGCTATTCCACTTCTGACTCAGTTCCCTGCTAACAACCTGGAAAAAGCAGCAGAGGATGGTACAAGTACTTAGACCCCTGCCTCCCCCACATGGGAGACCCAGACGAAGTTCCTGGCTTCAGGTTGGCTCAGTCCCAGCTGTTGCAGCCATTTGGGGAGTGAATCAGTGGAAGGAAGATCTTTCTATTTCTCTTTTTCTTTGTAACTCTGTCTTTGCAAATAAATAAATGAATCTTAAAAGTGGGGGTGGGGGGAGCTGGAGGAAAGCGTCCCAAATTACCAAATCAATAATCTCCCAGGATGCCACTGTTACTTTCTGAGAAATGTTTCAAAATGGTATTCATTTTATAAAAAAAACTAACTATACTTTTCATAATGATATATTTCTCTTCTCATAATAGAATAGAAAACAATTTAAATGCCAAAGCACTGGATCACAATATGAGACCAAAAGAACCTACCAGAGTCAGTCAGACAACACTCAAACAGAGTCTGCCTCAAGACATGGATAAACATCCAGAAACTAAGGCCTCCAGTTTGAATTTATTTTTTACAATTCAAAAGCACTTAAACAAACAGTTTCTCAGCTACTATATAGCCTTAGTCAGTTCCCTCTCACACACTTTATTTCCCCAATCAACTTGCAAAGCAAACTGCAGAGCAAATTTCAGAAGCTCTGGCAAGGGATGGTAGAAAAAAAAAAAAAAAGCCTGGACTCGTGGGTATTCATCCAGGAAAAGCACTGGCTTTTTTATGTGGTCTCTGAACAGATCCACTTTTCCTACTTCTAGAGGAATCTGGCACACAAGTCCCAGAACAAGCCCCGGCTACAGAAGATCACAAAGGCTCTTTCTCAAAAGGTCACTCAGGCATGTAGAGAACATTTGCATAGCACAGCAGGGACTGAAATCAGAGCCCGAAGCATCTAGTCCTCCACCTTGCAAATCCTTCAAAGCAAACGGGCTCCAGTGAGGACCAGACGACGCCATGCAGTCAGTTTTCATTCTTTACACTCAGCAGTTGGATAGAGACAGGCCTCCACATGCTACAGGGTGTGAAACGGAACAAATGTCAAACTCAGACGGTCGTGACAACCTCTCTTTCCTCTGCCTTGCTTCATAAATTGTATTTGAAACAAACAGAACCAAGGATTGGGCTTTACCAATTTGTCTTGCTGGCATCTGATTCAGTTACTGATAATAAGAGATCAGTCACTCTGCAATGTAAAAGGCCAATCATCACAAAGTTCTAGAAAAATGTTCCTCTTTGACATTTGCCATCACCCAAAGTATTCATTCCTGACAGCCTCGTTAACCAATCATTTAATCAACATCTATTCTAAGTTAACCATGAGGGGGGGAAACAGCTATGTGCAATGGGTTACACAGAAACAGGAAAGCACATTCTTGCCCTCATAAAGTTTCTAGTCTATGAAAAACCACATGCACAATGAAGTACAGAACAAACTTCAAAAGTGCAATACAGATGAACCAGCAGAGAGACCCGTGGGAGGGAGAGCAAGCATCCACATTGAAAAATATAGATCCCTGGCAAAAGCTCATTCCGTGGAACCCTGACAGAAAACCCAGACAGAAACAGTGAAATCTGGATAGGAACATCTTTTCCTCCAAGCATACCAAGCAAGCATTGCTGTCCCTACTTTGGAAATGCAAAACAGACACTAGCAGGTTAACGTCCCACAACTAGGAGAAGTGACTAAACCACAGTGTCTTCCAGCTCCTCACCTGCATCTCCCCATAACTCCCCTTCCAGGGTAGAAACTGACAGAAAACAACCCAAGAAACAAGAAATGGGAAGGGATTAACTTTAGACTCCACCTGCCAGGTATTTATGGAGAAAGCTTATAGTACAGGTAAACAAAGCAGTCACAACAGGTTTATAGAAAGTCCTAAGGCAAAAAAATGAGCAATCAAACTATTCACAAATGGTTGCTGCTGTCCAGGGGTGGGGTGGGGGAACAGACATCAGTGTTAACAGCTGGTATGCAACATCTGTCCACTATGAGTTTTTTTTTTTTTCTTTACTGCTAAATCAAAACAAGATAACTCCTGAGCGATCATAAACAGCAAATTAGATAATGTCCCCAAATCTGATTTACACCAAAAGCCAAGGTTCCGGTACAAAGTCATAATGAAACCTCAAGCTTAATAATTCAGCAAAGCAAGTACAGAAATCTATACAAACCCATTTCTTAAGAAGCACCCAAAAGCCTTCCTATAATGTATGTAAGAAACATTTAAAAAAAAAAAAAAGCAGCAAACTCACTGCTGGTCACTTCCAAAATAACGAAACTGTTTTAAAAGTGTCAAATTGTTATGGGGGAAAAAAAAACCAGAATTGATCTGCTCCTTGCTTCTAAACATGCCCTGTGTAGAGATACTCAGGTACAACCCAAAGGGGTTATCCAATAGCTGCAGAATCAGCTTCTGAATTCTGAATAGATGACTATCAGGGACATTTCAGAGACAATGCAGATGAATGAAATAAAACATACTCCAGGGGCTACGGTCGTGGCATACCATTTAAAGTTGATGCCTACAATGCCAACATTCCACGTAGATGCTGAGTCTCAGCTACTAATAAGCCTGGGAAAACAGAGGATGGCCCAAGTCCTTGAGCCCCTGCACCCATGTGCGACACTGAAGAAGCCGTCTCCTGGCTCCAGCCTGGCCAGCCCCAGCCACTGAGGCCATTTGGGGAGTGAGCTGGCAGACAGATCTGTCCCCATTGCTTTCTGTAGCTGTGTCTTTCAAATAAACAAAACAAATCTTTTTTTTAAGAAAATAATCCCAAAGAATTTCCGGGAGAGCTTCAATCTCTTCTACTAAATCATTTTCCAAAGCTGCTAACAATTAGAAAATGATTCATTTTGCTTTTCATCTTTTCTCCCTTCTGGCACCGTCTCCAGTGGAGGGCTTAATGAGAAGTTAAATGACCACAAGAAAGACAGGCAGCAGAAGGAAGAATCTGAAACGGGCATCAAATGGATCGGTTTGACTCAGTGAAGGCAAAGAATCTTTAACAGCTCAGAAAATTTGCCAGCAATGGAGATCACGAAGCTAACAATGAAACAAACTTCCCTTTACGGTGACTTTCCTTACTAAAGATTCTTTTAAGACAGCCAATGTAACCACGCACAATGAGACATTTCCAAGCCAGTTTCTGACCTTGTCAAATCAGTTCACCTGAAAAGATCTGAACTTTGATGCAAATAAAATTTGTGTGCTAATAATATTGACCATTCTCAAAAGATTACAAAGTAGCACTGAAAATTTATCCATATTGCAACTTCAGAGGTTTTTTGCAACTAACTCTGACAGTGAAATGTTAGCAGGTAAATTAAGAAAAATATACACTAATTTTGTAAATGAAGGATTTACAGAAGCCTTAAAAGATATTATAAATTCTTCCAATGTAGCAAATCTGAAGAATGTACAATTCAGCAAGTTAGTAACCCATGAACTCCTTAATGCCATTAGCCCCGCTGTGGCAAAACTGCATTTACAGGCCAACATTAACAGTTGTGATGAGCCAACTTAACAAGCATTCTGAGCTTATCATTTCTTCCAGAGCCTAAGAATCAGCAAGGACCAAAGCTCTACTCCTATAACAAGCTAAGCCTCACAACCCAGACCTCCGAACTTGAATGAACAGCAAAGAAAACCTTCACTGCCTCTGGGAGCTACCGACAAGCCTTTTCAAATGCTCCTCTCCTGGCCCCTCTGCGTCTGGCATTCAGAAAAGACTCAATAAATTCCCTCTATCTACACTTACCTTCCAAACTGCCTTTGTACTGAGTTTCTCTGTTCTTGAAATGTGGGAGTTTGAAAGTGAGACACTTTTTATAGTAACTAGTTCAGCCACATCTAAGAGAGTCTTCGGGGTTAACACTCCCGTACAGGCCAGCACAAGCAGCCAGGCATACATGGATAAGGTGATTACAGTGTTAGAGTATCCTTAACCATGCTACAGCACAAGTGGATGTTCCATTTTTGTTTTTCTTTCTAAAAGTAATTATTCTCTCCCTCTTTCTTTCTTTCCTCTCAACCTCTCAACGGTCTAGAAGAAAAGAGGTCTAGGTTGAAAAGTGACCCTACTACTTCAAAATGTCAAATAGTCACAGCATCGTAAAATTCCTCAGTCTTGGGACTGGTGCAGTAGCCAAGTGTCTAAAGTCCTCCCCTAGCATCCGACAGGATCCCATATGGGTACTGGTCTGTGTCCCGGCTGCTCCACTTCTCATCCAGTTCCCTGCTTATGGCTTGGGAAGGCAACAGAGGATAGCCCAAGGCCTTAGGACCCTGTACCCATGTGGGAGACCTTGAGGACGTTCCTGGCTCCTGGTTTTGGATCAGCTTAGCTCCAGCTGTTGGGGCCACTTGGGGAATGAACCAGCAGACAGATCTTTCCTCTGTCTGCTCTTTCCTCTCCTCTCTGTAAATCTGACTTTCCAATAAAAATAAATAAATCGCTTAGTCTCCACTAAGTAAAAGTGATCAGACCACCTTTCCAAAAGTAATTATGCCACTTAAGCACAACACAAAGGCCTAGAGGTTAACATATCAGATTGAAGTTCCAATCCAAAGGCTACACAGGCGGGTACACAGGAAAGACAACTGGTCGCCAGGGAGGACCTGCCTCGCACTTCTGCTCCCTTACCAACTATGAGGCCTTGAGTCAACCACTCATGTGCCCAGCCTTCTCCCTAGGGAAATGGAGAAAATAAACTAGGTTGCCAATACATTTGCAACGCTATCTTACAAACGCTAAGTACTTCACACATGTGAAAATAACAGCGGCAGTAGAATAAACAAAATTTCTGCAAGTACACTGAGAAACTTAGTTCAAACATAAGCAACTTAGGACTCTGGCCTGGGGGCAGGGCATTACAAACAAGGCCTCTTCATCTGCTCCAAGTCTTCCCGGCCCTGTGGCTGCAGAAGGAAGAGCATGGCTGCAGGTGAAAGGCAGCATCCAGCTCTCAGCCCGACCCCTGGGGAACTGGACTGGAGACCTTCGCAGCAACTTCTCTAAAGCGTGACTCAGGATTATCTCTGTGAGAAAGACATCCAACTGAACACATGAACTCCATTTTAAATAGATGCTAAATATCAAAATACAGGACATATGGTGATTTACACGATTCACCCCAGTATTACTTTGTGTGGTCATGCTTTGGTTAAAACATGATTTATAAACAAACAAACAAATCACAAGGGCCTTGCACAATAGCTCAACTGGTTGGTCCTCCACTGAAAGTGCCAGCATCCCATCTGGGTGCCGCCTGTTCACGTCCTGGCTCCTTTACTTCCCATCCAGCTCCCTGTTTGTGGTCTGAGAAAGTAGTAGAGGACGACCCAAAGCCTTGTGACCCTGTACCCACGTGGGAGGCCTAGAGGAGGTTCCTGGCTTCAGCTCAGCTCAGTCTGGCCTTTGAGAACATTTAGGGAGTGAACCAACAGACAAAGATCTTTCTGTCTCTCCTTCTCTCTGTAAAATCTGCCTTTCCAATGAAAATAAACAAATCTTTAAAAACAAAACAATAACAACAAAAACTCCACAAAACTTAGGAGCTAGAATCTATGGCTATTCTGGCCACTCAACCCTTCTTCTGTGCGGCACCACATCAAATCAAGCAATTAGCACGAACAACCAAATCAACCTCGTTGACAAAAGTATCATTTTCTTTTGCCTGGCATATCCTGTGCCCGGGTCTGTGCTCAATGTTTTCCCCTAATTGTTCCCCTCTCCCAAGACCACTGCTGTGCTAGGACATCCGTGATCCCAGGGGGATTCGAAGGAGATCCTACGCCTACCCCGAAAAACTCCTAAACACCAGATTGGATGATGGTGATCCCAGGGTCTCTTTGCCACCCAAACCTTTCCTACCACACAGTCCTAAAAGTAGGCTTTTCAACCTGTTCCAGAATGGGCATACTTGCACAGAAACAGGGTAACTTCAGCAGAATATCCCCCACAGGAGCTCTGTCACGGTTCATTCCCCAGTCCCACGCCCCCAGCCAGCCTCCTGCAGCCTTCCAGCCCAGCAGGTGCGGCAGAGGCTCCCCACGACTACAGCCACATATCACTTCTGACATCGAGCACAAATCCCATCTGGAAGAACTCAGCTGCAATCTGAGGGTCTCTCCGGAGCAGAAGCCCCTGCCTTCTGCCTTAAACCAGGACACACGCGTTGGTTAATAAGCGCCAGTCTTAACCTTCCCGCCCCCCTCCCCGGGGGGAAAAAAAAACTATCATTTTCAAGCAAACCCGAGTGAGTTCCCCGTGCCGGCTGCGCTTCGCTGCTGCCCCACGAGCCAAGCCCCTCACCACCACCTGGCCCGGGCGCGCGCGGGGCGGGCGATGCTCGGGCCCGGGCGCGGGGCGCGCAGTGCAGCCCCGAGCCCCGGCCCGCCCAGCCGCTCCATCTCGTCCTGCGGGCCCCGGAACCGCCGCCCAGGCCCCGCCGCGGGCTCGTGCCAGCCCCGGGACGCGCGGTCCCCTCGGCGCGGCCCCGCCGCCGCCCGTCTCCAGGGCTCCCCGCCCAGCTCCTGCTCCTCAGCCTCGCCGCCCCGGCCCCTCGGCGCGAGCCTCGCCGCCCCGGCCGCCCCCGACCCCGCCCCAGCCGCGGCCCCGCCGGCTCCGCGCCCGCCCTCACTCACTGCGCGCCGCGGCTGCTGCCCGGCCGGGAGACGCCGGCGGCCCGAGAGCGCGAGCGTGGGGACGAGCGAGCCCGCGCCCGGCGGCGGCGGCGGCGGCGGCACAGGGGACGACTGAGCCCGAGCCCGGAGTTGCGACTCCAGCTGCCCAGCGCGGGCGGCGCCTTCCCAGCACGGCAGCGAGTGCCGGCGCCCCCTATCGGCGGAGCGAGCGGGAGGCCCGAGGGCTGGGAGAGGAATAGTGTGCGCGGCCTCCACTGCAGCCCCGAGGCCCCGCCCCGAGCCCCGAGGCCCCGCCCCAAGCCCCGAGGCCCCGCCCCGACTCCGCCCTCAGCCCGGAATCCGCTCAGCCCGCGCCGTTCACGCTTTGCTAGTCGTCGGTGCTCATCCAGAAGGGTACGGCGAGTTCTAAGGCGAGGAGAAGATGGGCAACATTCAACAGCTAGCAGACAAAATAATGCCAAACTTGTGATCGATCCTACTCGAGGGGAGAGCCTGAACAAGAGGAGGGGGCCTCTGATGCAGACGCAGTGGCCAGGCGAGGCTGCCCTCCACCCCGCCCCAGCCTGTGTCCAGAGCCCTCCCTTGGGCCATCTTCCTGCAGCAAAAGGCAGCCAGGTCTGAAGGCTAAACAAGGTGGAAGTCAGGTGGAGAGAGAGGGGCGAGCCATTTTCCCCAGCCAAAACACACTGGGCGGGGGCTTGAAGCTTGAGGGGGGCTTGGCCCTGGATGAGGCTCCTTGGTGCTGTCCCCACTTCCACGTTTAGGATGGGAAATTATTGAAACCCTCAATCACTCCGAACCTGCTGTCGCATCTCTGTCCCCATCCAGGTGGAGGCAGTTAGCTATACAAGTGTAACATTAGCTTTGGGCTTTTTTTTTTTTTTTGGATTTATTTATTTATTTGAAAGGCGGAGTTACAGAGTGTGAGGTAAAGACAGATCTTCCATCCACTTGTCCACTTCCCAAATGGCCTCAACAGCCTGGACTGAGCCAGGCTGAAGCCAAGAGCCAAGAGCTTCTTCCCTGTTTCCCGTGTAGGGACCCAAACACTTGGACCATCTTCCGCAGCGAGCTGGATCCAAAGTGAAGCGGCTCTAACATGAACCGGTGTCGAAGTGGGATGTCGACATTGTGGGTGGCAGCTTGTCCCACAACACGACCAATGCTGGTCCCTGGTTTTTGCCATTGGCATTTCTCTGCAATCCCATGTGGGCTCTGGTCTGCGTTGGGGCTGCTTTACTCCTCCACTGGGGATAACCACTGGCATGGGCTGGCTCTGGGGTTGAATTTGTCTCAACACGATCATCAGTCACATCTGATACTTGGCTTTTCTCCAAAAACTCAAATGGTTGGCACGAGTACTGTGTGGTTACATTCACAAAGACTAGGTGAGTTTACAGAGAAATGTGTGTGAAAATCATCAGCCACAAAACAAGTATCCTTTTTTATTAGAAAGATATACAGAGAGGAGAAGACACAGAAAGGAAGAGCTTCCATCTGATGATTCAGTCCCCAAGCAGCCGCAACAGCCGGAGCTGAGCTGATCCAAAGCCAGGAGCCAGGAGCTTTCTCTGGGTCTCCTACACAGGTGTAGGGTCCCAAAGCTTTGGGCTGTCCTTGACTGTTTTCCCAGGCCACAAGCAGGGAATTGGATGGGAAGTGGGGCCTCAGGGATTATAACCAGAACCCATATGGGATCTGGGCTTATGCAAGGTGAGGACTTTAGGCACTAGGCTACTGTACTGGACCCATATCCTTTTTAAAAATTTTTATTAATTGTATTGGAAAGGCAGATAAGACAAATGGAGAGAAGGAAAGTCAGAGGAAGATCTTCCAGCTGCTGGAAGGTGAGGATTTAGCCATTGAGCCATCGTGCCAGAGCCCAGTGTGCTTTTACAAAAATATGTATTTGAAAGACAGAGGGACAACCAGACTGGGCTCTCCATCTGTCCTTTCACTCCCTCAGATGCCCACAGACTGGCTGGACCAGCCTTACACTAGGAGCTGGGAGTGCCAGCCAGTGCCTGAGCCACCACCTGCAGCGTCCGAGGATACTCATCATCAGAAAGCTGGAGTGGAGAGAGTAGCCAGGATTCAAGCTGAGGCACTGTGATATGGAATGCAGAAACCCCGAGGAGCATTGTAACCACTGAGCCAAATACCCACACTTCTATCTTGTTGTTTGTTTTGCTCTTAAGAATTATTTTATTTATTTGAAAAGGCAGATTTATACGCCTGGTGCAGTGGCTCAACAGACTAATCCTCCACCTGCAAGTGTTGGCATCTCGTATGGGCACTGCTTTGTGTCCTGACTGCTCCACTTCTAATCTAGCTCCCTGCTTATGACCTGGGAAAACAGCAGAGGATGGCCCAAGTCTTGGGCCCCTGTACCCAAGTGGGAGATCCGGAGGAAGTTCTGGCTCCTGGCTTCTGATTGGCCCAGCTCTAGTTGTTGTTGCAGCCATTTTGGGAGTAACCAGTACATGGAAAATCTATCTCTTTCTCCCTCTCTCTCTTTCTCCCTCTCTCTTTTTCCCTCTCTCTCTCTGTAAATCTGCCTTTCAAGCAAGCATAAATGAATTTATTTAAAAAGAAAGGAAGAAAGAAAATTACAGAGAGAGAGGGATCTTCCACCTGCTAGTTCACTCCAAAAATGGCTGCAACGACTGAGGTTGCATTAGGCTGAAAATAGGGAACAGGAGTTTCTTCTAGATTTCCCACATGGGCGCAGGGGTCCACACCCTTGGGTTGTCCCCTGCTGCTCTTCCAGGCCACCAGCAAGGAGCTGGATCAGAAGTGGAGCAATCAGGACTTGAATTGTCACCTCTATGAAATGCCAGCACTGCAGACAGCATTATGCCACAAGCACCAGCCCCTATTTTGTTTTAAAATAACCAAAAATATACATACACAAACATTTTGAACAAAATAAAACCTTTCGGGCCCAGCGTGGTAGCCTAACTAAAGTCCATCCCATGAGCCACCTGGATCCCATATGGGTACTGGTTTTTAATCCTGGCTGTCCTGTTTTCCATCCAAATCCCTGCCTGTGGCCTGGGAAAGCAGTCGACGATGGCCCAAAGTCTTGGGTCTCTGTACCTGCGTGGGAGACCTGGAAGAAGTTCCTGGCTCCTGGCTTCAGATGGGCGGAGCTCCAGCTGTTGCTGTTACTTGGGGAGTGAGCGATCACACGAAAGATCTTCTTTTCTGTCTCTCCTCCTCTTTGTATATCTGCCTTTCCAATTAAAAAATAAATCTTTATACATAAAAAAAGAAACCTTTCATTTACCATAGTCCTCTAGAAAGCACAATGGAAATGCTAGTGACACATTCATTTTTATATTGTTATGAATTTTCTGGAATATATAAATATTGTTACAGTGAGAAAAATATAATGAGTTTTAGTTTTTTATAGGAAGACAACAAAATGATCCAACTCTCAGATCTCTGAGATTTGTTAACTCAGACTTCCTTCCCTTGAAGGAAACCTTTCCTATCCCAGGGCTTGTAGTTCCCTGTTCCCTATCCGGCAGCCATGAACTTGGTACACGGAGCCAGTAATCACATGCATGGACTGCTGACTGATGGTCAATAGCTGAAGTTTATTTGTGGCATCAGGCCGTTTCTAGATTGAGAGTCACATAGGATAAGGGAGGAGGTTTTGAGGAGTTTAATATCAATAAGAAGGAGTTGACTTGAGATTGTGGGAGTTCCCATAAGCCTGTCTGTGGAACCCATCAACCCTTACCTGGAAGTATCTCTCTTTGTTTTGTGTAGCCAATCAGTTGTCCTCATACAGATATATCCATCCAATTGGCTTCCTACAGTTCCCCACCGAAAAGCTGACAGGATCGTTTATCCATTACTTTGTCCATTATTCTGCCAGATCAATTTTTCCACATCTTAAGATTTTTATAAGTATTATGAATAATGTTTTCAAATATGTATTTTCTAACTCATTGGTTGTCAAAGTGTAGTTGGTTTTACATAACGCTCTTGCAGTTAGCAGGCTTGAAGTCTGTTGGTTCTAGTAAGTTGGTAGGCTATCATGAATTTCCTGCACATGCTGACAGTTGGCAATCTCCTGTGCAGCCTTCATTTTATTTCCTTTCTCTTGCTGTACTGTGATAATATCTCCAAAACAACGTTGAACAGAGGTAACGATCATGGGCATTTCTGCCTTGTTGCTGAGTGTTAATGTGTCATCATTAAGTGTAATGCTTGTTGACATTTTTGATAGGTACCTGTCATGGCAAGTGACAGGTGGAGGCTGGTGCCACAGATGGGCAAGGAATTCACCAGGAGCTCAGCTAAGAGTGAGCCGGGTTTACGGAGCAGGCTGTAAAGGGTGCAGCGGGCAGGTCAGACAGAATTTGATGGCCACCACAAGGACTATAATCCAAGGGACAGGCATCCCTGTATTGGCAGCCTCCCCACGGTTAGGATATGTTTATTTCCTTATTTGCCTTTCTTGGTAGATCTTGGCAGCTTTTAGTTTTGTTAGCTGTGGATTTTCCTGTGCACCACTTGCCCTGCGTGGTTCCGTGGTACCCTTTTTTCCAGGTGAGAAAGTACTGTGAGGGCCCAGTGTGATAGCCTAGTGGCTTAAGTCCTCACTTGCATGGATTGGGATCCCATGTTGGTGCTGGTTCGCATCCTGGCTGCTCTACTTCCTTTCCAGCTCCCTGCCTGTGGCCTGGGAAAGCAGTGGAGGATGGCTTGAAGCTGGAAGACCCAGAAGAGGCTCCTGGCTTCAGATTGGCTCAGCTCACTTGGGGAGCGAACCAGCAATGGAAGATGTTTCTCTGTCTCCCCACCCTTCCAATAAAAATAAACAAATCTTTGGGGGAAAAAAAAACTATTTATTCACCAGGGCAGTTTCTCTAAGAGTGAAATTCTGTGAAGTTTGAATATTTTATAGGATTCTCCTGTAAACCACCTGAACAGCTTGGGGTTTTACAGGGGAAGCCTGTTTGTCCCTTGGAGTTCAGGGCCCTGTCCCCCGGCCTTTCTCTTCCAGGGAGCCTCCTGGGGTGAACAATAACCACAATAACCCTCTTTGCCCCTTGACCAGACATGCCTGGAGGGCTATTCCTTAGGCCAGTTACATCAAGGGCTTCCAGGAAGGACCCAGTGGAGTTCCAGTCAGGCAGCTGAGGAAAGCAGGAACTAAGCCTGAAGTCTGAGCTCTCTCTGCTTTTCCCCTTTGCTCCTCCGTCCAGGAACTCAGCTCCCACCCAGGAAACCATCTTTAGTGGAGCTCCCTGGCTGCTTCCTTTACCCACTTCTGGATTTCCTCGCAGGGCACTGCCCTCCCCTCAGGACAACTCCCTCCCCGGCTTTCCTTCCATCCCCTTCCCTAGCCCTCCAGCCCTCCAGGATCAGATCTTCAGCCCCTGCCTCTACCCAGCAGATAAAGCAGCCAGACCTTCAACCTTCAGACCGCATCCCGCTTCCTTTCTGCTGCCGTGTCCCTTCCCCCTCTCTGCAAACTACGGCATTTCATCCAGGCTCCGGCACCAGCTCCACCTCAGTGTTCTTGCTGGGGACACCAGCACCCTGCTCCTCACATCTTAGTGCTCAGGCATCTCTGCAGAGACGTCCTTGACCACAGCCTCCGGATGACAGCTTCGTTCCTTGGGTTCCTCAATACTTTGCTCTTCCGACCTTCTCTTCCTTTTCCCTCTCAGATGCATGAAACTCTTCCGCTTGCCAAACGCACCCTTTTACGTTCATGCTTCTGTCCAACGCCATCCTCCCCTCTCCATGGACTGGCTCAGCCACCTCTGTGGCTTCCATTACACACCCTAAGCCAAAAGTTCCCCCATCCACAACTGCAACCCAAACTTCTTGATCCCCACAGCCCAAGCACATGCCAGGCAACTGTGCTAAGTGCTTTTACCCTCTGTGCCTCTGTTGACGACGTACATGAAGTGATCCCAAGTGCAGGGGCCTGGAACAGCGCATCTGTTATCTTGCTGTTTCTGTGGATCAAGGACCTGGAAGTGCTCAGGGGCTCCTGTGAGCTTGCAGTCCATATGTGGGAAGGGGCTGCTAACTTCAGACACTAGCCATGCTCCCCACGGGGCTTTTAGCCATGGCATTCGTTCCTTGTCACCTGGCCCTCTCCTGACAACATGGGAACTGACAACCCTTGGGACAGGTGATCTAAGAGGGAACAAAGCCAGAAGCCACAGAAATCGTTTATATTCCTGCCCTGGAGAAAGAGATTAATGTTATTTTGGTTGTTTATACCAACCATCCTAGGATGTGAAGGCCCCCACCTGGGTATGGGCACCAGGTGGTGGTGGTCCTTAAGGGTGACCTTGAGGCTGCTAACACACCCCCACACCACCCATGAAGGTAGGTTAGCCTCATTAGTCCCTAGGACAGACCACAAAACTGCAATGAGAAGAGGGGAGGCCACAGATGAAGGAACACAGCAATATGTCAGAAAGGAGATCTGAGTACATTTCTCCCCCAGCACAGGCTGACATTTCATCGTCCACCACCAGCCTGCTCACCCCAACATGTGCAAACCTGAACTCTTTCCCCACCACCCCCAAACCTTCCAGTCCCAGCTCAGCTCAGCACATGGCACAGCAGACGCCTTGAGTCATGCCTGCTCCTCCCTCCCCCTCGCTTCCCAGTGCCAGAGAACTCAGCCCTGCCAAGTCTCCCCCTCAGCACAGACTGCCTCCCGCACTTCCTCCCCCTCTCCCTCACCACCACCACCACCACCACCGCTGCGCTGGCCCAAGCCACCCATGTGTCCGGCCTGGACATCTGCAGTATCCCCTCTCTGGTCATGCTGTTCTCTCTGCTAGCACACTCCCATCCATCCTCCTCTCACCAGCCTGAGTCACCTTGGCGGACATGGAGCTGGCTGTGGCGCCCTGGCAGCATCACACTCCTTCAGAGGTTCCCACTGCCTTCAGGATGCAGGGCAAGCTCCCTGTGGTGCGGGGTAGTCTATCCCTGCCCTCTTGTCCTGTGTCCTTCCCTGGCCCCTCTTCCATCTCTCTGGGTCCCAGCATCTCTGGTCGTGTTTCAGTTCCAGGATCTAATGTCCAGATTTTTCACCTGGGGGCCTCCATTCTCCCAGTCCTTGACCTGACTCCTCATCCCTCAGCAAGTTGTCAGCATGCCTTCCCTGACCTCTCAATCCTACCCTCCCCAGAGCCCATCCTTTCCGCCTCACCTCAAACTTGCTGCTCAGCTGAACCACCAGTTCTCTGAGAGCAGAACCACATCAGCCTGACTCCTCAGGGCACCTGCCACTCAGCACACGCTCAGGAACTGTGACAGCTCACCGCACTCAACGTGCTTTCCCCACTGCTCCTTTCCCACCTTGCCCACTGTCATCCAGCCCCAGGGACATGCTCCATTTCCCAGATGAATTGCAGGACCTTGCACTGACTCTGCACTGGCTATTCCCTCTTGCAGGCATGCTCTTCCCTTGTTCCTCCATTCTCTCAGCTAGCTCCTGCTTATTCATCAGCAAATTTTGCCACTGTCATTTTTAGCAGACGAAAAGTCAGATGAGGACAAAAGTGTTTGGTCAAGAGAGTAAGCTCTAGGTTAGGACACCCATGCTCCATATTTCATCCTACATCTCCTACATGAGAGACAGAACTCTGGCTCTTCCTCTGACTCCAGCTTCCTGCTAAGTAACAGGCCCTGCCATTTGTGGGAGACTGGGGTTGAGTTCCTGGCTCCTGGCTTTGGCCTTGCTTCCACCATTAGGGGAACTGGGAGAAAACCAGCAGATGGGCGCTCTGGCTGTCCTCACTTTGTCTGTCAAAGCGTACACACACACACACACACACACACACACACGCTTTTAATGTCAGCATCTAATGTTTCAGTATAGGTATGTTCCCAATGTTACGTTCAACACAAGCATAATGTGTTTTATCTGTCAACCATAACAAGAAGCAGCACTGCTTCCTGCCCCCTTCCCCTGCCCCTCCCCTTAGGCCTGCACACCTCTATCTCAGTGCTCCCGGTCCAGCCCACCACCCGCAGTCCACCCCCAAGCAGAAACCCTTCCTTGCCTTCTGAAGCTGTTCATTACAGGCCAGACCAGGATCCCCTGACAGAGGGCTGTGTCTCAAGCTGTGCTTGCTTGGGGCCACTTCACCTGGGACAACACTGGCACACAGAGACCACTGGTCAAGTTTACAGAGTGGAGAAAGCAAAGAGCCAGGGAGAGAGGGAAAAGTCAACAAGATGGGGAGAGGCTCTGGCCAATGAGACGGAAGGAAGCAGTGGCGAGCTCCTTTTTCCACCCTGTCATTTCCAGCCCCTGTCTGGCCTGCTGGAGCAGGGAGGAAGGGGGCGGCAGAGGGAAGATAAAGCTGACAGGGCACCAGGGTTGCCCTCAGACAGCCTCCCTCAGGACCAGGATCCTGGAGGAGAGGCCCCCAAAAGCAGCAAATTATATGGATTTTTCCAGATGCAAGACCCTGAGCTCCTTTCCACAATCCCAGCCAGTGGGAAAACCTGCTCCACTATGCCCCTGTCAGTGGCAGGCTCTGTCTCTTCGTGTGTGTGTGTGTGTGTGTGTGTGTTTCCCTTTTTCTCACTCAGTCCCTGGTGTCCTTGGGCTACACATCTTACCAGCTAAGGTCTGGTTGGGGCTTATGAATGGCCTTCTGTGGCTTCTTACTGGTTGCTTCTACTCAGAAGTTCCTCAACAGCCAGTAACCACCCATTTCCCACCCCTAGCCCCATCTCTCTCTACACTTTCCCGGGGTTCCCAAGGCCACCCTGGGGATCCCTGCAGCCCACACTTCCCAACACCTCCCCCTGCCCCAACCTGCAACAGAGACGCTTCAGTAAGTTTAACTGAAAAGCATTTTTCCTTTTTATGAGGTTTTTAAATTACATGTTGCTACAGGCTTTCTCTTTCATCACTTTCCAGAACCCTGGTGGAAGCTGCAGAGCCAGGAGAAGGCATCTGGTTCTCACCAATGTGGAAAGGCAGGCCCTGTGGCCGGCCCTTGGATGTCACCCCCCTCATCACTGTAGTGACCCTGTAATTAGGGAAAACAGATCTCATGTTGTTAGCCCAGACGTCTTGGCTTCTGTCTTCAGACCTCTGAGTGTCTCATGTGCCACCAAGGACAAGTTTCCCTCCAGCTCCCTGTAAAAGGTGTGTGAGACTACTCCAGGTTCTGAGTCCAATCCTGTGTCCCACACATTGTCAAGAACACATTTCAAGGGGGCTGGCATTGTGGCACAGCTGATTAAGGTGTTGTCTGCAGTGTTAGCATCCCATATCAGACTCTCAGCTACTCCATTTTATGTTTATTTTCTTGCTAATGTGCCTGGGAAACAGCAGATGATGGCCCAAGTGGCTTGGGTCCACATGGATGGCAGATTCAGATGGAGTTCCAGGCTCCTGTCTTCAACCTGGTCCAGATTTGAATGTCATGGACATTTGGGAGAGTGGACCCACAGATTGAACAAATCTTTCTCTCTGTTGTTCTGCCTTTCAAATATACACATATATAAATGCATATACAATACATTTCAGGCCTTCCTAATTCTCTCACTACCTTCCTAATTCAAACCACCCCTTCTGCGTGAGTTTTGCTGGTGTGCACTTGGCCTGGCCCCAGTCCTGGCTCCGGCCATCACTGACCAGTCCCTGGCAGTCTGGGTCTGCACATGTCCCAGGACTCTCCTTCTTAACACAAGTAAGGCCCCTCTCTCCTGGGTTCCCATCTCCACATGCTCAACTCAGGGAGATCAACCCATGCACGCCTTGAACTTCATATGGACCACTGTGCCAAGGAGTTCTAAGGGAATTGGTCAAAAATATGGTGCGTTATGACAGGGCTCAAAAGATGTCGTCCCTAAAACATGACTCCTTGCTTACTGAGATCATTGTAAGCTGAATTCATTTGAGAAATAGCAGATGTAGGAAGGGCTCTAAGTTTCCCATGAAGCAGGTCACTCCTTCGAGAGGTTACCTCTCTTTATGCAGAGGAAAGGAAGCTCCCTGCTTCTGAAGATGGAAATGCCAGAAGAATCTGCAGGAATAGGCCCTGGTAAGTTCCCCCATTCATAACACTCAGCTCACACACCTGCCACATTTTCCCATGACTTTCCACTTGACAAACCTTGCTGTTGTCTCAAGTTGGGGCCAATGTTTTTAAGTGCTGGTTCAAGTCCATCTGCTTTATTTCCATTTGAGCAGCCTGGTTTTGCACCTGGGAAGGCAATGGAAGCTGGCTAACCGCATGGACACATGCCATCTACATGGGAGACCTGGATGGAGTTCTAGGCTCCTGGATTCTACCTAGCCCAGGACCAGCCATTGTGGCCAATTGGGGAGTAAGCCAGTAGATGGAAGATTACCTCTCTGTAACTCTGCCTTTCAAGTAAATAGTAATGTTTGTTTTTTTCTGTTTCAAAAAAGCTCAGGTTTAGGCCTGCTGTGATAACCTAGTGGATGAAGTTCTCACTTTGCATGCACTGGGATCCCATATGGGTTCCAGTTTGTGTCTTGGCTGCTCCACTTCCCTTCCAGCTCCCTGCTTGTGGCCTGGGAAGGCAGGCAAGGACAGCCCAAAGCTTTGGGCCCCTGCACTCACGTGGGAAACCCAGAGCAGACTCCTGGCTTCGGATTGGCTTAGCTCTGGCCATTGTGGCCACTTGAGGAGTGAACCAGAGGGTGAAAGATCTTTCTCTCTGTATCTCTGTAATCTGATTTTCCAATAAAAATAAATAAATCTTAAGAAAAACGTGTTAAATAAACCTGCTTCTTTTCTCTTATCAATCTATATTTTGTTTCAGAGATATAGCCCAAGAAGCTAGATGGAGAAGACAAAGATACTTTTCCTTCCCCTACAGAGGCCTTCCTAGAGCATCTATGTTTTACCTAGGATAGCAGCAATAATTTTTTGTAAGGCTGCTGCACTATGGTATCTAAACGTTCCAGATCTTTTTGAAATAAAAGATATGGCTACAAGGCAGAAACATGATTTACACCTATTAAAAGGTGCCTTGAGTTGGAGGAGGGAGAGGAATCCACACCTTGATGCCTAACAATGAATCTATTATCAGCTCAGTAAAAGGGAAAAGAGAAAAAGAGCATCATGTAGAGCGGTAACTATAGTAACCAGGTGAAGAGCCTGTATGCTGGTTTTCAGCACTGTTTTGCGCATGTCACATACCTCCTATCTCTAAGGTCCTATCAGGATAAGGCAGGACCTGAGAGTGGCTTACTCCCTGGTTCTAGCACTTACTAGCAATGCCAGCTTGGATCCACTGAGAAGCTCTTTTTTTTTTTTCTTAAGATTTATTTATTTTTATTGGAAAGTCAGATTTATAGAGAGAAGGAGAGACAGACAGATCTTCCATTCACTGGTTCACTCCCCAAGTGGCCACAACGGTTGAAGATGAGCTGATCCAGAGCCAGGAGCTTCTTCTGGATCTCCCACGTGAATGCAGAGTCCCAAGGCTCCTCCACTGCTTTCCCAGGCCACAGGCTGGGAGCTGGAAGGAAAGTAGAGCAGCTGGGATACTAACCAATGCCCATATGGGATCTGGGAGCATGCAAGGCTGCAAGGCGAGGACTTCAGCCCCTAAGCTATTGCGCTGGTGCCTAGTGACAGGCTCTTGAGTCTCGGTTTTTTCAGCTGTAAAATGCAAGAAACAGCTCTTTTCTCAGGTTGTTGTGACAATAAAGTGTGACAATTAAAGAATGAAAAACTCTCATAATGCAGTGCCTGGCATGAAGTCAGCACACAATAAATTGGTAGCTCTTATTATAATAACTAATTGCTCTACTGCTGATTTGAGAAGATAAATATAGAACTGAAACTGAGGCAGGCGGCAGGAGAGCTGGGCTGAGAGGAAACTTTGCAATAGTGATGATTTGATTGTTCCAACAAGGCTTCTTAAACATCCATTTATTTTGGTTGCATGTTGAATATTGTCCATGTTGATAATTGCTGTGGAGAATTAAGAAACAATAGCTTCCACTGACATTCTTATAATATTGCATGACTAACTAAACACATCTTTTATAATCCTTTCTGTGTTAAGACACCCTAAACCTAAACACCTAACAGTGCAAAGCTAAGCTGGCAGAATAATGTTACTATACAAAGTAATAATAAAAATAAAAAGAAGGTAATAGCTTTTAGTCTCATTAAAAGATTGCGGGCCTGGTATGTTGACTCAGTGGCTAAATCTTCACCTTGCAAGCACTGAGATCCCAAATGGGCGCCAGTTTGTGTCCCGGCTGCTCCATTTCCCATCCAGCTCCTTGCATGTGGCCTAGGAAATCAGCAGGGGATGGCTCAAAGACTTGGGGCTTTGCAAGAAGCTCTTGGCTCCAGCTTTGGCAGTTGCAGGCATTTGGGGAGTGAACCAGCAGATGGAAGATCTTCCTCCTTATCTTTTCTTCTCTCATAAATCTGTTCTGATTTTCCAATAAAAATAAATAAAATTTTTAAAGTTTTTTTTTTTTTTTTTTTGGAATTTCATTTATACAGAAAGGAAGAGAAACAGAGAGGAAGATCTTCCACATTGGCCAGAGCTGAGCTGATCCAAAGCCAGGACCTTCTTCCAGGTCTCCCACACAGTTGCAGGATCACAAGGCCTGCTTTTCTAGGCCACAAGCAGGAAGCTAGATGGGAAGCGAGGCCATTGGGACATGATCCGGCATATGGGATCCTGGTGCGTGCAAGGTGAGGACAACCACTAGGCTACTATGCCAGGCCCAAAAATATATCAATCTTTTTTCCTTTTTTCAAAAATAAATATATCGTAATAAAAGTTAGTTTGGGCAGAGCAGGATGCTGGCCTGAGGCAGAGTGAGTGTGAGTACCTGAAGACCATCCAGTCTTATCTTCTCAGGAATTACTGGAACGCCTTAGGGGAACATCCAAAGTCTCTGCCCTCCACAAGGAGTACCTTGCTCTACAGGTCACTCCTCACTTGCGCAAACCAAGGAGCTGCTGCCTTCTCCCAGCCCTGCGCCTAAGATGTAGAAAACCCAGTGCTGTAAACCCTGGGTGGTCATTTCCTGCATGTGATCACCCTGCCATGTGGAAGTGTTTGCAGGCCATCTCCTGCCAGGCTATTTCCTGACTAATAAAACCCTGAACTGGAAAGTCTCACATTCCCTTTCAAATACCTCTGAACCTAACACTTAGTACTTAAGTAATCATTGAGAAGAAATGACATCCTCATCTGGACATTTTTTTTTTTAAATCAATACTGTTGTTGGGGTATACTATTCACATAGAACTAGACACAGAGCATAAAAGAACAGCTTGGTGAGTTTTCACAGAGTGGACATACTCAAAAGCAACACAGATCGATAACTTCACCAGTGTTCCAGAAGCCCCCTCAATTTGTTCCCTGGCTAATTTGCCCTCTTGTTCCTTTTCTCTTCCTCCTCCTCTTTCTTCCTTTTTTATGATAAAAGTTACAAACCACATGATTCATTCGTTGTAAATATAGATTGGAAATGTGTACCAAACTTATACAACCATGTAACCATCCAGCTTTAGATTCCTTCCACCTTTTCCGAAAGCTCCTTTGTTCAAAGCCAGTCCCTGTTGAAGGACAGTCCTCACTCCCATCCTTCCCCAAGCAATCACTGATCTGACGCCTGTCTCGAGAGTTTTGCCTTTGCTAAAATTTTCATCTAAGTGGAAGCATAGTAGACATGCCTTTAGTATAATGACTTTTTCTCACCATAAAATATGTAGATATAAATATTGCTAGATTAGGGCTTCCCAAGCGTGACACATAAAATAACTTTAGGTGGTATAAACAGTTGCTAGCTTAGTTATGTATTTTTGATAAATATATAAAATAACTAACACATGAGCCCTTGTTACTGATACTGTCATGCAGGTCCAGAATAAGCTTAAAAACGAAGTCAATACATAGAAGTTATTAATACTACAGATATTATGCAGGCATCGGCATGATGGCTCAATTGTCTAATCCTCTGTCTGCATGTGCTGGCATCCCATATAGGTGCTGGTTTGTGTCCCAGATGCTCCATGTCCCATCCAGCTCCTTGTTTGTGGCCCAAGAAAGCAACAGAGGACAGTCCAAAGCCTTGGGACCCTGTACCCACTGTGGGAGACCCAGGGGAGAATCCTGCCTCCTGGCTTTGGATCAGCTCTAGCTGTTGTGGCCACTTAAGGAATGAACTAGCAGATGGAAGATCTTTCTGTCCCTCCCTTCTCTCTGTAAATGTGATCTGCCTTTCCAATAAAAATAAATAAGATACTATATAGATAATTTAAAAAAAAAAGTATAAGATGGGTCTGGCACGACAGCATAATGGTTAAAGTCCTCGTCTTGAACGTGCCAGGATCCCATATGGGCGCTGGTTCTAGTCCCGGCAGCTCCACTTCCCATCCAGCTCCCTGCTTGTGGCCTGGGAAAGCAGTCGAGGAAGGCCCAAAGCTTTGGGACCCTGCACCCATGTGGGAGATCCGGAAAAAGTTCCTGGCTCCTGGCTTCGGATCAGTGCAGCACCAGCCTTTGTGGTCACTTGGGGAGTGAAACATCGGACAGAAGATCTTCTTCTCTGTCTCTCCTCCTCTCTGTACATCTGCCTTTCCAATTAAAAAAAAAAAAGGCATAAGAGTGTAAGCAAATAACTGAAGCCAATAAAAAAAATGGAGCTTAGACTAAGAGAACTAAGCTACTTCTTTGAATTCTGAAATCTAATCATGAAGAAAATAATAATCATCATGGGTAGGCATTTTTTAAAAGTTTTACTTTATTTTTAATGGAGAGAGAGAGAGAGAGAGAGAGATATCCTCTGTCTGCTAATGCACTCCCATGCAGCAATGGCCAGAACTGCACCAATCCGAAGCCAGGAGCCTGGAGCCTCTTTCAGGTCTCCCACATGAGTGCAGGGTCCCAAGGTTTTGGGCCGTCCTTGACTATCTCCCAGAACACAAACAGGGAGCTGGATGGGAAGCAAGCCTGCTGGGATTAGAACCGGCACCTATATGGGATCCCGGTACATTCACCACGAGGACTTTAGCCTGTAGGCTATGCTGTTGGGCCCCATGGGTAGGCATTTGACCTACCAGTTAAGGCACTGTGAGATGCCCACATTTCATTATAGAGTACCTGGATTTGATGAGTTGGTTCTACTTCCAATTCCAGCTTCATATTTTTGCAGGTGATGGCTTAGGGATTTTGGTTTTCCACTACCACTTGGGAGATCTGGATTGAGTTCCTGGCTCCTGGTTTCATTTCTTCCCAGCTCACATCAATTCAGGTACTGGTGAAAATCAGCCATTAGATAGGAGTCTGCCTCTAGTTTTCTCTCTGATAAATGCTTACAATTCTTAAAATATAATAAATAATAATTGGAATTTTAAGGCCACTGAAGTGTTTCTTGACCACTTCAACACAATTTTCTATTAAGTGCCTTCTACATGCTAGGGATTAGATAAATGTTCATTTAGAGATTCTGTTCAAACTGCCATTGGCATTTACACAATCAATATTTGTTAAAGGAATTTCATGATCAAATTAAATCAGAAAGCATCTGTGAAGGCTCAGGGGGCATCCTAAGGTCCTGGGTGCTCCCTCTCATGCAACAAGGAGGCACTGTGGTGTGCAGGACACAACCCCAGCTGTCAGGGAGCCACTGAGGAGGCTGATGAGAAAAGATACAAATAAGGTGAGAAAAATAACAGTAAAACATGAACAGACCCTGAGAGATCACTATTAGATGTCTGCATGTAGAGATGCCACCAGCATTCAAGAAGGGGAGAAAAAGTGTATTTGGATAATGAGGATTTAGCTCATGCAAGAAGACAGTTTAAGCAAGCAAAGGAGAGGGGAGGGTGGTTCTTCCAAAATCAGAAGTAAACGAAAGCTTGTTCCAGGGCCAATGAGTTGACTATTGACTAGAATAGAATTGGAAAGGATGCAGAGCTGGGTGACACAGCTGGAAAGGCTGACTGCAATTCTGACCGTCCATAAACACTGTGAAGCCAACAGCAGGAAAGAGAGAGAATGTTTAGGTTGCCTCAACCCTTTGTGGAATGTGTAGAGGATGGGAGGATGCGAGGGTGGGTGCATGGATGCATGGATGGAAGGGTGTCAGAGAGTGGAAAAGGTGGTTATATGTTTGCATTCCACATTCATCTCTGTAGTATGAGTCCAATATTACCTGCTGCCTTGACATCTGGCAAAACTGGAAGAGCTTCTAATGGCCTAACCATGTTTCCCTCCCTATTCTACTCCTGTGGATAAAGTCTCCTTTATCCAGACAATCCTTTTTATCCTAGGGAGCAGGCACAGTCCCTGATTATCTTTGAGAAGCAGATTATCCTTCTTGCCAGCCCACAGAATTACCCAATACGCCAATCACTTCCTCCTGCAGGAACCACCGGGCACCTCTTCCTCTTGATAGGGCAAAGTCAGCTTCCCAACTCACACCCCCATCTTCCCCACTTGTGCATTCAAGTCCTAAGTGCAAGCCTCATGCTGTCCTGTGTGGCAAGTGGTATCCTTCTCCTCGGAGCTATAAGGACACTTGACGAATAAATTCCCATCAGTCTCAGTTGGCCAGTCTCAGATGTAGTATGTTTGGTCATTCCCCAAACATACTAGGTAGGAATCCCTTCTTCACCAACATGGTGATGAGGAAGTGATCAACACAATCCTCCTCAGGGTGAATGCTGTGGTGCAGCATGTAAGCCTCCGCTTGGGATGCCCACATCCCCTTATCTTAGTGCCAGCCGGAATCTGGAAACATAACGCTGGGGTGAAATGGGGGCTGAGCTGGTTTCAAGCCTGAAGCTAGATCATGCTGAAAGCCACTAATTCACACAGTTGCTTTTTGCTGTGTTTCGTATTTCATCCTAATCAAGAAAGGAATGACCCTGAAATGGTGTGTGGAACCTGGAGACCTGCGGGAGGTGGTACAACCCAACCTCTGGGGAACCTCAGTGAAGGCCCCTGGAAAGCGGGAAAGCAGCAGAGGATCTTGGAGTCATGGGTCCCACACAGGCACGGCCAGAAAGCCCTGGACCAACTAGGGACTGACAGCCCAGAGCCAATAGCACCCTCCTCCCTGACTTGATTTGCCTTACTCTCCACTACTGTGGGCTCCTTAGCAGCAGCCTGTTGCTGGGCAGAGTATCTGGGATCAGGAAAGCATGCAGTTACAGCCTAGTGGAATGGAGGCTGGCACTCAGAGTTGAATTCTGGAATAGAAAGCTTTCTTTCTTGTCCACATTAGTGGACTAGGATACCAGCTAGGGCTGGGCTGAAGAATTTGCTCCTGGGAGTTGGAATGGAAACAAAGGGCCAAAGATTCCAGCAAGCAGTAGGAATGAAGGTAGACCTGTAGGCAAGACCACAGGCACTGGGCTGGGAGCGAAGCAAAAACAATACTGGCCACAAATGACCAAGAGGCTTTGGTGTGGGTTTGGACACGAATGAGGGTGGGAAAGGACAAACAACCCCAGCTGGCAGAAATCCACTGTGGCTCACAGCTTTTCACAGTCAGCTCAGGAAATCCAGCAGCAGAGGGTTGTGGCCGGCGCTCAGCAATTAGATCGGATAGGTAATGACATCTCGGGTTTGAGGTTTAAAGCAGGAAGGTGCACGTCTGTGGACACCACAGCTTTCTGAGCAAACATGTATTATTCTGCCCCACCAGGTTTCACCCGTCAGCCCCCAATCCTGCTATGAACGTCAGTCTTTCCCTAGATGCCAACAGGATGAAGCTCATCTCTTCGGATGAGTGAGCGCTGAGAGCCTAAGTCCTAGCTGAGGAAGGCTCGGGCCACGGAGACAGGGTCCCAGGCTTCCTGGGTTGCAGCAGCAGGGGTAGGCAGCTATGACTGCAGTGAACCAGAACCTAGACCTCCAGGTTTTCATCGCTTTAACATTTATATTCCCAGAGCCTGAGGCAATGCATCTTTGAGATGACACAAGTTTAACCTTTGCTGGGGCAAAGTCTGGGCTGTCTTTGAGAGCCTCATAAGAGTTCTCTCCTTTTTTTGTCCAGAATCTGTAGTTGAGGGGGTGGAGAGTGTGGAGCGTCAGAGTGCAGGCAGCACTGGAAACCATGTAGTTAGGGACCAAGTCCACACTGGCATTTCATGCCTGAGTGAAGTTGGCCAAGGAGAGGTCAGGGGACATTTGCAAAGTCAGATATGCTGTGTGCCTGGTGAGCTGTGACTGTAGTCCTATGACCTGACTCTAGTCTAGCATGAACATCTGTTGGTTACTATTTGGAGACCTCTATGGTGATGTGAGCCATGGCAGGGAGCAAGGCCCCCACTTCTCTCTCCCTCCTCCTGATATCTGCTTAGCCTGACTGTAATGGCCCTGGGAGGTCAGGATGTGCCACCCACAGAGAGGCCTCTTGAGCACCAGGAGATTTGAGTGGAAGGCATCTGAGAAGAAGCAACTGCAGTATGATGCCCTGCCTTTCTTCTCTTGGCTTAACAGCAGGTGACACGGTGATAAAGATAGAAGGTTTCCTCTTTCTATCAAGGAAAATCAAAGTTAACCACTGGAGGTTAGCCTCTCTCTGTCCTGGGGATGGCACTAGAGGAATCTCCAAGGGCAAGCTTTGCTCACCTGCCTTCACCTGCCATTTATTTGTCTTCCTATAAATTACTGTTCCCGGGGCCCAGCGGTGTGGCCTGGTGGCATGGCCTGGCGGCTAAAGTCCTCGCCTTGAACATGCCGGGATCCCATATGGGTGCTGGTTCTAGTCCCAGCAGCTCTACTTCCCATCCAGCTCCATGCTTGTGGCCTGGGAAAGCAGTTGGGGACGGCCCAAAGCTTTGGGATCCTGCACCTGTGTGGGAGACTCGGAAGAAGTTCCTGGATCCTGGCTTCGGATCGGCATAGCATCAGCCGTTGCGCTCACTTGGGGAGTGAATCATTGGTTGGAAGATCTTCCTCTCTGTCTCTCCTCCTCTCTGCATATCTGACTTTGTAATAAAATAAATCTTAAAAAAATAAATAAATTACTGTCCCTAGAAACTCAACGGTCACCCTCCTTTGTCTTATCACCTAAAAATCTGGTTTGAGTTTCAAAATTCTGGGGCATGCAAGAGAGATCATGCCAGATATGTCTAGTCACGCCTTTGTCCTTTGTCCTTGGTGTGTACCCAGGAATCCCTATGAAGGCAAGATTCATTTTGGAATGTTCTATCCTTATTCTCAGTAAATCATTTAGGGGCCTGAGTTAGCCATTTTAGAATTAGCTCACTTAGGGATATCTCACTCCACAATGGCCAGAGCTGAGCCGATCCAAAGCCAGGAGCCTGTAGCCTCTTCCGGGTCTCCCACGCAGATGCAGGGACCCAAGGCCTTAGGCTGTCCTCCACTGCTTTCCCAGGCCATAAGCAGGGAACTGGATGGGAAGTGGGGCAGCCGGGATTAGAACTGGAGCCCATATGGGATCCTGGCGCGTGCAAGGCAAGGACTTTAGCCACTAGCTGCTAGGCTACTGCACCGGGCCTTTGACCTCTCTTTTTATCATCATCTAATATTTATTAAAAATTTTTCCTCTGGAAAATGAAAGTGTTTCAGATTCTCTTATACCTTTGAGCTAGTGTCATTGTTCTAACATTCTGTCAATAACATTCTGTATAACAGGAAAGTCGTGGTGGGAATGTAACATGGCACAGCACTCTGGAAAATAATTTGGTGGTTCTTCAAGCAACGAAGCATTATACTTATTCTACACCCCAGGAAGAAGGTTCTTAGACAAAATTGTCTCTGAGAAGTGAAAGTGTATGGCCCCACAAACACTTCATGGCAGCTCTAACAATCAAAAGGCCCTACGAGTAGATGAATGATTAAGGAAATGGTGCTGCATTTGCACCATGGGATGTTATTCAGCAGGAAAAAGGGACACATTACAGATGCACACAACTTGCGTGGAACTCAGTGGCGTGATGCTAGCTGCAAAAAAAGTCATTTGGTATACATTTCCTTCTACACAGCATCCTCAAAATGACAGAAAAGGAGAAAAGATTGTGGTTACCAGAGGCAAGACTGGTGGGGTAAGGGTAGTGTAACTAGAATGGGGGCAGCACAAAAGATGTCTTTGCAGTGACTGAAGAGTTCTGGTGTTGTGATTGTGGTGGTAGCCGCGCAGCTCCATCCACATAACACGGCATGAAACCATGCACACGTCATACCACCGCAGTTTCCTCATTTTGATATCGTACTTAACATGTGAGCTACAACTGTAAAGGGAAAGTAGGAAAAGAGTATATTGAATCTCTCTGTACTATCTTTGCAACTTCCTGTGAATATATAACTATTTCTAAATAGAAAGCTAAAAAGAAACAAGAGAGCAAGAAAGAGGAAGAAATAAAAGAAATTATAATTAAAAGCCATACCTGCCTATGGAAGTGTATCATAAAATAAAAAAAGAAAGTCATACCTGACTTCTCCAATTTTCCTGTGTAATTCTTCTGGATGAATACTTATAAAATGAAAAGTTAGACACACCTTTCACATATAGAAAGTTTTCAAGTTCTTTGGTACAGCTTGATCATTCCATAACTGTATCATATACACTTTTAATAGATATATTTATTTGAAAGGCAGTCACAGAAAGAGATCTTCTTATATTTATTAGTTCATTGCCAGGTGCCAATAACTCCGTCTGGTCTTACACATGGGTGGCAGGGGTCCAAGGTGTTGGGCCATCCTCCACTGCCTTTCCAGGTACATTATCAGAAAACTAGATTGCAAGATAAGTAGCCAGGACTCAAAATGTCACTCTAAAATGGGATGCTGGCATCATATACAATGGCTCAAAATCCACTATACACAACACCAACCCCTGTATCCCCATATCATGTATTTTTAATCCAGATTCTAATTGATAAGCATTTACATTGTTTCCATTGCTTTTTTAAAAAAATAAATATCATTACAAGTGATTTCTATGACTCATCTTACACATAAATAATTTTGCCCATTATTGTGACTCTGTTTACACTGCAAATTCCTGGAAGTAGAAGAATTGGTTTTCTTGAGTTACAAGAATGTTGCAAAACATTCAGGGAAAGCAGAATTAAAAAGATAAATTATTTTGTTGATGAACTTCACTTTTTTCTTTTGCATCGTGTATATTAAATTCAACATATTGACTCAATGATAAGATAAGCGGATACAGACCTGGCACAGTAGCTTAGTAGCTAAAATCCTCACCTTGCTCACACCAGGATCTCATACAGGTGCTGGTTCCTGTCCCAGCTGCCCCACTTCCCATCCAGCTCCCTGCTTGTGGCCTGGGAAAGCAGTGGAGGACAACCCAAGGCCTTGGGACCCTGCACTCCCGTGGGAGATCCGGAAGAGGCTACGAGCTCCTGGCTTTGGATCGGCTCAGTTCTGGCTATTGTGGTCACTTGGGGAATGAACCAGCGGAGGATCTTTCTGTCTGTCTCTCCTTCTCTTTGTATATCTGCCTTCCCAATAAAAATAAATAACTTTTTTTTAGACAGGCAGATATCGAAAGGTAGAAGTTTTTCACAGTTCATATTTAAGAATAATGTCAGTTTTCTCCATCTAAAAATTAAGCAAGAAATAAAACCTGTCAGCTAGAGTTGACCTGGCTTTAGGATAGCCACATTTGAGAATTACAATGACGTTATTTTTCTCATCTCCTTTTCAGCCATTGAGAGCAATTTTGCAGGTTCATGCTGTTTATGTTGGGGTTGATCACGGTAAAACAGAAAGATTCCCTCAGGATCAGTAAGAGAAGCACAGTCCTGACTCTCTCCACATTTCAAGAACAAACAAATCTTCGTGTAAATCAGTAGATCAGCTGAACGTGATACTTCTAACAGTGTCAGAAATAGCACAGGAGCTGTGGCCTGTCTGATCACTGAATGGATTTCATCCCAGACAGCGTTCCGAGACTTTGCTCCGGGAACACTGTCATCTTTTGCAGTCTGGTCACGCTCCCTATCAAATTGCTGTCTTTCAAGGACCTTGCCATGTTCAGTGTTTGAGATGACTCCTGCCAATTTCTGAACTGAACACCTGTATAGTCAAATCTTTCAGCTGTTCCACCACATTACTTGGGTATTTTATGAGCTCTGGATCAGTAGTTACAAGCAAGGTGAGTCCATATTTCTGCACTTGAGTAAAAGTTTCAGATGAATATATGCCAGGCTGAGAGCAAATGTTGCTGATGCCAAATGAGAATCTTGGTCTTTACATTCCTTTTGACTACAAATATTTGAGAGATTCAAATGGTTTTGCAAAAAGCCTCAAAATTCTGAAAGTAGATATTTAGTATACATTCTAAATGGAAGAAAATGTATTTTAATCTGCTTCAAGTTAACTGCTTGTATTCAATATTAATGAAGCATTTTTATTTGGTTCATTTAAACCACTCATGTGTTCACTGGTGTTGATTTAAATACTTTAGAGGGGCCGACAGTTAGGTTACTGGTTCAGATGCTCTCATCTCATGCTGGGAGATGTGGGTTTGATCCTCAGTTCTGGCTCCTGACTTCAGCTTCCTGCTAATGCACACCTGGGAGGCAGTAGGGATGGTTCAAATGGTTGGTTCCTGTCACCCAGGTGGGAGACTTGGGGGGAGGTCCTGAGCTTTGCCAGGCCAGCCCTGGTTGCTATGGGCATTTGAGAAATGAATCAGTGAATAAGGAACTTCTCTCTCTCTGTCCCATCAATATACATACATATACACACATACATATTTCTAATAGAAAATTAATTTTTGTAGCCTATAAAGGAATATACTCCCTATTTAATACAGTTTGCTTTTATGCAGATCCAGAGATATTATGGTGAAATCCTGTCTTCCTAAACGTCACATGCTACACATGGAAAAAGCCTGGCACTATCGTTAACTCAAGGAGACCTTGTCTGACCTCAATGGCGTCAATCAGTCCTAATGTATCAAACAAGGATCTCTTTTTGTGTCCAGAATGGACACGTTTTATTCATTCTCTGAAACTTTCCAACGGTCTGTGTGGGTGAAGCTTCCCAAGTACCTTTCCCAATTTCAGCCTTATAAAGCCAAATTGTGGACATTGCATCTGAGTTCTGCAGCCCACAAGAAAACTGGCCAATGCCATAGAACACACATTTTACCAGCTTCAGAAGATCAGAGTAGTGGCCCCACAGAGGTTCCCATGCCTTCAGGGCTGCAGTTGCCAGTTAAGAGAAGAGGGTGCCCTCTAGCGGTGAACCAGAGCAACAAACTACAGGTTGAGCACCACAGTCTGAAAATCTGAAGTCCAAAATGATGCAAAACCCAAGCTTGCATGCGCACTGACACATGTGGAACACTCCACACCTGATCTCATGTCACACTAAAACACAAGAGCACTTACAAGTTGCCTTTGGGGGCCAGCGCTATTGGCACAGCAAGTGACGTTGCCACCTCTTACACTGGCATCCTGCATCTGAGTGCCAGTTCAAGCTCAGATGCTCCACTTCTGATCCAGCTGTCTGCTTATGCACCTGTGAAAGCAGCAGAGGGGGGCTGAATACTCCGGTCCATGCCAACCAATGGGAGACTTTTGCAGGCATTTGGGTCTCTCTCTCCTTCAATAAATAAATCTTAAAAACTCCATCCACATGGAAGACAGGGGTCCAAGTACTTGGGCCATTTTCCACTGCTTTCCCAGGCACATTAACAAGGAGCTCAAAAGATGCTCACATAGGACATCAGTGTCACAGGCAGGGGGCGATGACTTAACCCACTGCACCATGACATCAGCCCCATTGTAGTCTGTAAACCCTAGCATAATATACAAACAATTTTATCACATATACAAACAATTTTATTAATCATTCTAGTAGTCACCTCTAAGAGGTTTGTGATAGAGAATTAAAGTTATTTAATAGGCAGAGTGACAGAAAGAAAAGAGAGGTATTTTTTAAAAGATTTATTTATTTTTATTGCCAAAGTCAGATATATAGAGAGAAGGAGAGACAGAGAGGAAGATCTTCTGTTGATTTACTCCTCAAGTGACCACAATGGCTGGAACTGAGCCAATCTGAAGCCAGAGCCAGGACCCTCTTCCAGGTCTCCCATGCGGGTGCAGGGTTCCAAGGCTTTGGGCCATCCTCGACTGCTTTCCCAGGTCACAACCAGGGAGCTGGGTGAGAAGCAGGGCCACCAGGATTAGAACCAGTGCCCATATGGGATCCCACTGCATTCAAGGTGAGGACTTTAGCCACTAGGCTACCGCACCAGGACCAAGAGAGAATTTTTTAAAGACTTATTTTTATTGGAAAAGCAGTTATACAGAGACAAAGAGAGACCAAGACAAAGAAAAAGATCTTCCATTCATTGGTTCACTATGCAATGGCTGCAACAGCAAGAGTTGAGCTAATCCGAAGCCAGGAGCTCCCATGTGGGTGCACGATCCCAAGGCCTTGAGCCATCATCTACTGCTTTCCTAGGCCACAAACAGGAAGCTGGATGGGAAGTGGAGTAGCCGGGATACAAACTAGCAACCATATGAGATCCCGAGTGTGCAAGGCAAGAATTTAGCCACAAGGCTATTGTGCCAGACACAAGAATTTTCTATTTGCTGGTTCACTATTCAAACACAACAGCTGAGGTTGATCCAGGAAATTCAAGGAGCCTAGAATTCCACCCAGGTCTCCCATGGATATGTAGAGGCCCAGGAACTTGAGACTTCCAAGTAACCACAAGACACACCTGGCATCCCAGTCTTTTCTTTAAAAAGCACAGTAACAGAAAAAAAGAGAGGGGAGAGACACAGAAATTTTCCATTCACTGGTTCACTCCCTAAATGGTCACAATGGCCAGAGTCATACAGCTGAAGCCATAAGCCTGAACCTTGTTCTGGGTCTACCACATGTGCAGGGGCTCAAGCCCTCGAGCCATTCTCCGCTGCTTTCCCAGGCCATCAGTAGGGAAGTGGATGGAAAATGGAACAACTGGGACTCGAGCCAGAGCTCAGGTGGAATTCTGACACTGTAGGCAGCAGCTCTGTCTGCTACACCACAGAGCTGGACTCTACCTGCTCCTTAAGTGTCCCCTTTGTAAGTTGTCTTGGCCCTATTGCTGCCACCATGGCCACCAACGAGAGCAGGTTGTTAAAAACCAAGTATGCTGGGGCCAGCATTGTGGCCCAGCACATTAAGTCTCCACCTGTAATACCAGCATCCCACATTAGAGCTCCAGTTCAAGTCCTGGCTGCTCCCCTTCTAACTCATTTCCCTGCTAATGTGCCTGGAAACTGCAACAGAAGATGGTCCAAGTGCTTGGACCCCTGCTACCCAAATGAGAGACCTAGATGGAGTTCCAGGCTCCTGACCCAGACTAGGTTGTTGGGGTCAAATAAGCAATGAGCAAGACAATGAATGCTAATCCCATCCCGCCTCCTTCTCTCATTTGGTTTTGCCTACACTTATTTATTTATTTATTTTAAAAGATTTTTTATTTATTGCAAAGTCAGATTTACAGAGAGAAGGAGAGACAGAAAGATCTGTCTGTTGGTTCACTCCCCAAGTGGCCACAATGGCCTGAGCTGAGCCAATCCGAGGCCAGGAGCCTCTTCCAGGTCCCCCATGCAGGTGCAGGGTCCCAAGGCTTTGGACCATTTTCTATGGCTTTCCTAGGCCACAAGCAGGGAGCTGGATGGGAAGTGGGGCAGCTGGGACATGAATTGGTGCCCATATGGGATCCCAGTAAGGATTTATCCACTGAGCCATTGTACCAGGCCCAGGGTTCACCTTTCCAATAACGTAAATCTTAAAACAAAATGAAAATGAAAACCCTAAAACCAAAGTCTTCTGGTGCAGTGGGGCCAGACAGCTCCTGGAAGAGAGGGGGAATAAGGAGAGAGGAGAACCAACTAGTACTGATAGACCAAGTCCTTCATGATGTATTTTTAATTTTAAAAAGTGTATTGCAGATGTATGTGTGCTTAAAAACTAATATCCGAGTCCAAGCACAGGGCTCTGATTCCAGGGAAGATAAACACATTCCCCTGATCCACCACCACATAATGAGTTTGGTGATAAAAACTAAACTGAATTTGTTTCCATGCCAACATATGAATTTGCTCAAAAACAAAATTCGGTCCCCAGGAGGCTTTAGTCTTTCTGCTCTGTTGTGCACCTCCCAACATGGTACCTGCAGCTGGGATGACAAAAGGGCAGAGTAAGGCAGTGGATACTTCCTCATAGCTCCTCTGCTAAGAAACAGGTATTTTGCCTCAGTTTTAAAGATTTATTTATTTTTATTGGAAACTCAGATTTATAGAGAGCAGGAGAAAGATCTTCTGTCTGCTGGTTCATTCCTCAAGTGGCTGCAATGGCCAGTGTTGGGCCGTCCTTGACAGTTTTCCCAGGCCACAAGCAGGGAGCTGGATGGGAAGTGGTGCTGCTGGGATTAGAACCGGCGCCCATATGGGATCCCAGAGCATTCAAGGCAAGGACTTTAGCCACTTGGTTACTGTGCCAGGCACCCTTCCTCAGTTTTAAGTGCTGTCCACCTGCTGTTGCCACCAATGCCAATATACGGTCTACAGATTAGGATAGAAGAGAAAGAGAACAAAACCAATACCAAAATGGGAAATGCCTCTCTTCCATCTCTCCTCCAAAACCACACACACAGGAAAGAGAAATCTCATAGAGCTCTTTTTCTCCGTGACTGATTCACACTTCTAAGCCTTTGAATCCAGGCTGGGAAATACTATGAGGAAACAAGTACTATAAATGTCTCATGTAGTGGCTTAAGCCACTTGTGATGCTGGTGTATCATATTGGAGTACCAGTTGTAGCTGTGGTTGTTATACTTCTGCTTTCAAGCTCCCTGCTAAAGCGCCTGGGAAGGTAGTGGATGATGGCTCATCTAATTAATCCTGTGCCACCCATATCGGAGACCTGGATGGCATCCCAGAATTCCTGGCTCTGGTTGTTGTGATCGTTTGGCTAGTGAACCAACAGACAGAATGATTGCTCCCTCCCTTCCTTCATCATCCTGCTTTTCCATCAACTTGCAAATGCCAGGATCTCATATGGGCACCAATTCATGTCCCAGCTGCTCCACTTCCCTTCTGGCTCCCTGCTTGTAGCTGGGGAAACCAGTGGAGGATGGCCCAAAGCCTTGGACTCTGCACCCATGTACAAGACCTGGAGGAGGCTCCTGGCTCCTGGCTTCAGATCAGCTCAGCTCTGGCCATTATTGCCATTTGGAGAGTGAACCAGCAGATGGAAGATCCTTCTTTCGGTCTCTTCTTCTCTTTGTAAAATCTGCCTTTCAAATAAAAATAATAAATAAATCTTTTTAAAAAGAAACATAGAGGAAAGATACAGGATACTAAATTTAGGAATGAAAGAGGGTTTATTAATACAAATTCCCCCAAGACTTTAAGATTTATTTATTTCTATTTGAGAGGTGGATAGAGAGACAGAGACAGAGAAGGAGATGTAAAAAGATAAGGAAATAGAGAATCTTCCACCTGCCAGTTCACTACCCAAATGCCTACAACAGCAAATCCAGGATCTAGGAATTCCACCCAGGTTTCCTTTGTGGATGGCAGGAACTTGAGCCATCACTGCGGCCCCCAAGGATGCTCATTAGCACAAAGTTGGAGTCAGGCAGAGAGCCAGGCATTGAACACAGGCACTCTGGTGTGGGACATCAGCACCCTATCTTAACCATAAGGCTAAATGCCTGTCTTACCCCTAGGACATCAAAAGGTTCACATGTGAATATTATGAACAAACCACTGGATACACAGCAACTTAGATGAAATGGATTGGTTCTTTGAATGAACCAACAGATGAAAGATTTCTCTCTGTACAGTTATTTCCCTCTCTTTCTGTAGCTCTGCCTTCCAAATAAATAAAACCTTTTTTGAAAAAAAAAAAAAACAGAAAGATTAAAATGGCTCAATGTTGCAATGCTGTCCAAGAACAAATATAAGGTAATCTCAAAAAGGCATGAGAAAAAAAAGGATGGAAGTAAAAGATAAGTCTGTGGAGCCAGTGCTGAGACGTAGGGGGGTTAAGCCGCAATGCTGTCTTCCCACATGGGAGTGCCATTTCAGTCCCCGCTGATCCTCTTTCCACCCTGTTTCTTGTTGCCACACCTGGAAAGGCAGTGGAGGATGGCCCACATGCTTGGACCCCTGCCATTCATGTGGGAGACTCAATGGAGCTCCTGGCTCCTGGTTTCAGCCTGGCCCAGCCCTTATTGCAACAGGCATTTAGCAAGTGAGCCAGCAGGAAGAAGCTCACTTGCTCTCTCTGGTTCTCCCTCTGTTTCTCTGCCTTTCAAATAAATAAATAAATCCTTCATAAAAATAAGCAATTCCCTCCCATAATTCTGTATTATCTATATCAGCATCTTCTACTGGTTTTGTTTGTATCCAGCTCCCTGCTTGTGATCTGGGAGATCACTGGAGGATGGCCCAAAGCCTTGGCACCCTGCACCTACATGGGAGACTTGGAAGGAGCTCTTGGCTGGAGCTCAGTTCTGGTGATTGCAGCCACTGGGGAGTAAACCTACAGATGGAAGATCTGTTTTTCCTTCTCTCCATAAATCTGATCTGCCTTTTCAATAGAAATTAATAAATCTTTTTAAAAATAAACCTTTAAAACAATATATGAATTATTATATAAAGGTATTGCCATATGTGGCTAAGATTATCCCAGTATATTGAACTGTAATTTTGTGCCTTATCTATGTTAATTAACCTTTGATTAGAAGAAATACATTGTAATTATTTTAAAATATTTACTACTTAATAGGTGTAAAAGGACAAGTGTTCCTGACCTCTGCCAGTCATAAGCTCCCTTCCACAGTTTGGATATGGCTTGAGTGAAGTCCCCCAAAGATTCATGTGTTTGAAGTCTGATCCCTAATGTGGAGATATTAAGAAATGGTGGTAGGGCTCTAAGTGGTGGCCTAGCAGCTGAAGTCCTCATCTTGCATATGTTGGAATCCCATTTGAGTGCCAGTTTTAATCCTGGCAGCCCTGCTTCCCATCCAGCTCCCTTCTTGGCCCATAGCCTTGGGACTCAGTAGCCACATGGGAGACCTGAAGAGGTTCCGGGCTCATGGCTTCAGATCAGCTCCACTCCAGCCACTGTGGCCACTTGGGTAGTGAATCAGCAGACAGAAGATCTTCCTCTCCGTCTATCCTCCTCTCTGTATATCTGACTTTCCATTAAAAATATGATAAATCTTTTTTTTAATGGTGGTACCTTTAAGACAACTGATCTGGGCCCAGCACAGTAACATAGTAGCTAAAGTCCTTTCCTTGCAAGCACCAGAATTCCATATGGGTGCCGGTTCTAGGTTCTAATCCCGGTGGCTCTGCTTCCCATCCAAATCCCTGCTTGTGGCCTGGGAAAGCAGTCAAAGACAGTCCAAAGCCTTGGGACCTTGCACCCATGTGGGAAACATGGAGAAGGTGCTGGGCCCCTGGCTTCGGAATGGCTTAGCTCCAGCCATTGTGGCCACTGGGAAGTAAATCATTGGATAAAGATCTTCCTCTCTGTCTCTTCTCTCTGTATATCTGACTTTCCAATTAACAAGAAAATCTTTAAGGCACGTGACCTAACAGAAGGCTATTAGGTCACTGGGGGTATCACTCTTGGAAGGGTGATGTGGTTCTTACGGGACTCTGGCTCACTCCAGGAAAACTGGTTGCTACAAAAAGAACAAGACTAGGCATATCCTGTGTGCTGGCTTCCTGGCTCCTGTGCCTTAAGATGTCTCCCTTTCCCACCTGCTCCTATCACCAGACATATTGCTGATGTCACCAGACATATTGTGATGCAGCCAAGGGGGCCCACACTAGAGGCCAAATGGATAGAGCTACCTAGTCCTGGATTTTCTGCCCTCGAAACTGTGAGCTACACTAACCTCTTATATCTTATGCTTGCTTGTTTGTTTGAAAGGCAGAGAGAAGACACATACACACACAGACAAAGGTCAGAAAGACAGCACCTTTTGTACACTAGTTCACTCCCTCCAGAGCCCACAACACCTAGGGCTGAGCCAAGCTGAAACCAGGAACTCAATCCAATTCTCCTTGGTGTGTGACAGGGACTCAGCTACCATCATCTACTGCCCTTCAGAACAGCAGGGACTCGAACCCAGAAGTTTTGATATGTGAGGGTCCTAAGTGATGTCTTAATTACTGTGCCAAATATCTACCCTAGATAAACTCCTTCAAAAGCAGTTATGAGAAGAGTGTAGCAAACTACTAATACACCTAACATTGGATGAATCTCAAAAACATTTTTTGCTGTTGTTAGACATATAACTGTTCATAAAGAACTGTATTATTGCAATAATACAGGGGAACTTGAGGTGGGGAGAAGGAATTTGGGGAGGGGATAAGGGAAATCACAGGGCTTATGGAACTGTGTCATAAAATGCTAATAATTATAAAAAAAAAGTTTAAAAAAAATCAGTTGACCATAGGTACAAGGGTTTACATGTGGACTCTCCAGTTTAATTCCTTAAACTATGTCTATTCTTTTAGTATCATGTTCTCATGATTGCCAATGCTTTGTGGTAAATTTTGAAATCAGGAGGTGTGAGTCCTCCCATCATATTCCTCTTTCATAAGATTGCTTTTGCTGTCCTGGGTTTCTTGTAATTCCATTTGAGTTTTAGAATCAGCTTGTCAAATTCTACAAAGAAATCAGTTGGGATTTTGTGTATTTAGTCTGTAGATAATTTTGGAGAGTAGTGCCACATTAAGTCTTCTGAACCCTGAATCTGGGTATTTTTCTCCCCAGTTATTCAGATATTTTAAACCTTCTCTCAACAATGTCTTACAGTTGTCAGGTTATAAAACTTTGTTTCTCTAAATTTTTTAAAATATTTTATTCTTTGTGATGCTATTGTAAATAAAAATTATTTTTTTAAATTTTTGGATTGTTTGTCACAAGCATGTAGAAAAAAATGTCTCTTATTCACTTTTGCTGTGTAATTTACCTTGTTAGAACCTCCAATACAACATTGGGTAGAATTGATGGGAGTGGACATATTTGTGCTAATCTTAAGGGAAAACATCAACTTGATCACTATTGAATATATAGTGGTGCATTTTTCAGAGATAATCCTTTATCAGACTGAGAAAATTGCCTTTAATTCCTAATTAGCTGAGTGTTTCTTTAATCATAAAGGAGTAAACAGTTTGAGTTTTATCTATATTAATGTATGTATCTGTAGCTGATTAATTTGAAGTCATACAGTTTCAAAACAAGTACAAATAAACTGCAATGTATAAAACATACACACACACTAAAAAAAATTTTTTTTTCCTGAACATAGGCAGACAAAATAGAGTATACATTGTATGATTCCAACTATTTCAAATTCTAAAACTGGGAAGGGATTGGCATTATGGTATGGCACATTAAGCCACCATTTGTAATACTGGCATCCAACATTAGAGTACTGGTTCACATCCCAGCCACTCCACTTCCGATTCTGTTCTCTGCTTATGCACCTAAGCAAGCAGCAGAGGAAGGCCCTCGCATTTGGGTACTTGCCGTCACATGGGAGACCCAGATAGAGTTTCCAGCTTCAACCTGGCCTAGCAGGGCTGTTGAGGTCATTTGGGGAGTGAACCAAAGATCTTTGTCTCTTGGTCTCTGTCTGGAACTCTGCCTTTGAAATAAATAATCTTAAAATAAAAATAGGCGAACTAAAATATAGTGTCAAAAATCTGGCCTGTGAGGTACTGTGTGGGGAAAGACTGGAAGGAGACATGAGGACATGGCCTGGGATCGTGAGCATGGGGCATTTTACAATTTATATTTTACCTAAAAACGGGGGATGGAGGAAGGAGCCGCCAAATGTGTTTTTTGATAAACCTTGGTTGCAATGACAAACAACATGCTGGTCAAACCCAAGAGATCAAAAACCCTCCTGGCAACTGCTAAAGAACCTAATGCTCACTACAGCTCTGCAAAGATTCCATTTGGCGAGCCAATCGTCACTTTCCTGCTGCTTTTGAGAACATCTGCTGAGTGAGCATGCAGATGTAGAGGGGGGTTGCAAAGATGAGGGATTTCACCACTTCGATCTGTCGTACCTTTTACTTGAACAAAAAATTGTGTCCACCTTTTCCAAACTGGTCAGTTTGAGTGGGAAGTGCATAAATCTTGCCTAATCCCTCAAAAATGTCCATGGTCATTCATTCTTTCTTTTTTTTTTTAAGATTCATTTATTTTTATTGGAAAGGCAGATATATAGAGGAGAGAAAGATATTCTGTTGATTCACTCCGCAAGCAGCCATAACAGCCAGTGCTGAGCCGATCTGAAGCCAGGAACCCAGAGCTTCTTCTGGGTCTCCCACGTGGGGGTAGGGTCCCAAGGGTTTGGGTAGTCTTCAACTGCTTTTCCAGGCCACAAGCAGGGAGCTAGATGGGGAGTGGGGCCATCGGGATTAGAACCAGCACCCATATGGGATCCTGGCATGTGCAAGTTGAGGATTTAGCTGCTAGGCTACTACTGCACTAGGCCAAATTATTTCAAAAGAAACCCCTAAGATTCTCCTGACTGGGTTGATTAGACTGCACATACCCACTGGCCCTGGCTTTTTTGGGGTTTCTGCATAAGCACTGAGACTGAGAATACTGTGCCTTGTTTAGAGTGTAGCCTGGAATCCAGCTTATCTTGCAGTCCCTTGTTCCTACCTTGAGGTCACCTTTGGCTATCAGCGCTGAGTGGTGAGGCAGACAGGGAGAAGCGCTCCCATTTTCACTCTGAACACGACCCAGCAATCTCCTGGGGGCTAACAACTCAAAGTCCCGGGTTCCTCGGGGAGGCTCTGGTTGTCTGGGAAGTGCTATGTTCTTGAAACTTCCCAGCAGGGACTGCCTAACAGGCAGCAGGTTAAGGAGACTTGGAAGGTGCCTATTAGAGACCATCTCTCCATTTTCAGATGACTAGACAGTGACTCAAAGAATAAAGACTACTTCCAAGCAGAAGCAGCTGTTCCCAGATTTCTCTCTATAGCCCTGGCTAGTCTCCAGGCTCTTAGATACAGCGTGGTTGGCTATTTAAGGCCCAGTCCTCTAAACTCAGCCTGCTGAGTTGAACTTCCCATCCACCTGCATCACCCTGGGCTCCTCCCCTGTCCAATCCATCCAAAATACCTATTCTTCCTCGTTTTTGCTTCTGTCTTCATGGTAATCCTTTGGGTTCTTACCCCCAGGAGATCCCAAATCTGTCCCATTCAGAACCTGCTGCCTAGCCCAGCTCTCTCTTGCCAACTCCCTGTAGTCTCCTTGCTTGCTGTGCTCTCACTTAGCAGCCAAACCCATTCTTATCAGTCACTGCCCATCCATACCACTCCCCTAGAGTCCTGAGATGAAATCCAGACATATCACAGCCACAAAGCCGTGGCCCGCAGGTTGCAGCTGGGGAGCCTGGCACTCTGGTCCACAGAAGGAAATGTGTTGAAGGTCTTCAATGCTAGGGGATCCCCAAGTTCTGGTGTGGGGATCAATGGCCCTGCCTAGGCTTGGAGAAACCCTTCTCCCCTACTGCCATTAGACTTAGGCCAGGCTTTTGTCTTTCCATGTATAAGGATGTCATTGGATCAATGCACTCTAACTGCTCACTGACAGTTAACTCACCTCAGAGCTAAGAGGAAGGGGTGTACATGACAAAGCTTAGGGAAAGTCAGTCTTAGGGAAAGAAAGATCTCTGGATCTAAAATGTGCTCTTTCCATGTAACAAGCCAACAAAAAGGATTTTTTAAGCGACAGGCATAGCTGAAGAGGAAGGTTAAAAAAAATCTGTACAGTCAATGAGCAGGTGGGTCTGGAAATTCATGAGGTGGAAGTTTCTTTTGGAAGGTAGAAATACAGCGATAAGGAGAGACAGAGAAGGGTCTCCCCTCTGTGGGTACACTCCCCAAATGGCTGCAACATGCAGGAGTGGGCCAGGCAGAACCTTCTCCAGGTCTTCCATGTGGGTGCAGCGTTCCAAGTGCTTTGATGGACTGTCTTGCACTGCTTTGCTAGGATCATGAACAGGGATCTGGATCCTCAGCAGAGTACTCAGAACTTCAAGGAATCATAGCCTAACTTTCTAGGCCAGAACGCCCGCCCCCTGGTGGAGATTTCTTAATACAGAGCTTAACTGACTGTAAGATCTATTATTCTAGTTATTTAATTTCAGTAAGTCCCTGGAATTCTTATGCAAACATTCCTATTCACAAGACTAGTCACAGGCAACTGTAAGTATTAGCAGTTGGCTTTGTGCCAGCTACAGTATGGAAATCGGGAAGATGCCTTTATTGCAGTTGCAGGAAACCAGCCAGGAAGACAGATAGGGGTGGGCAGAAGAGCAGGATTCACTGAAGGGCAAATAGGCGGTACACACTCAAGACGTGAGGTGCAGGCAACCTCAAGCAGGAGCTCGGCTCCCTCACCAGCTGGGGTCATCCTTTCACAGAGGGGGAGTGGTGCCCAGAGCAGGGCCTAGCTGCAGACCCAGGCTTTGGAGTGCCTGGTGGTCTCTTGGGTGCCATGGTGTTTTTGCATAACGTAGTGAGGCTGAGCTGAACTGTAAGAATGGGTGTAGGGCGCCTTCAGCAAGGAAGATGGCAGGATCTGGGCAGTGCATGTGGCTTGGGCGCTGGCAGTGCTTGGCTCCTTAGTCCTGCCTGACTCTCTGCCTCTCCCAGTGATTACGGTGTACCCATCGGCCCCACCCTAGACCCCAAAAGACCAGGCTATACCTAAGGAGCTTCCAGAAGCTGTCCTCATGGTCAGATGTTGCCTACCTCCCTATAAGGCTCCCTCTAAATCCGGGTCATTGTAACCTTTTCCCAGACAGGACCTAACATCTGACACAGGAAGTAAGGGCGTTTTGTTTTTTGTTTTTTGAGGGAGGAGGGGCAGAGAGGAAAACCCTAGTTTGTTTAGCCCCTTTGTGGCAATTCACCCCTCTGTGAGAATGGAGCTCTGTGAGCTCTAATAGGGCACTTACCACCTGGCCTTAATGTGTCAGTGAAAGCTATGGGTTTATCTTCTCAGGAACTGCCATCCAGGCCTATCCAGGGCAGACCCGGCGTCATCACCACAGCGGGGGGGGGGGGGCCAGGCCACGTGCTGCCCCCGGGGACTGACTTCAAGCCCTGCAGTCAGCGGCCCCTCCGGTCTCCCGATGGCTGCCTACACGGAGATGCGCGTGTGCGGCTTTGAGGAGTTCAACCAGGCTGTGAAACAGCATGAGGGCAAGCCCATTTTCGTCTTCTTCGTGGGTTCCCTGGATGCGGAAGGGAAGAGTTGGTGTCCCCTCTGCGTGGAGGCCGAACCGGTCATTCGAGAGGGCCTGAAACACACTAGGAAGGAATGTGTGTTCATCTACTGCCAAATAGGAGACAAGCCTTCCTGGAGGGATCCGAATAACGACTTCAGGAGAAAGCTGAGCGTCATGTCGCTGCCGACGCTACAGAAATACGGGACACCTAGGAAGCTCGTCGACTCGGAGTGTCAGCAGGCCAACCTGGTGCAGATGTTCTTCGGGGAAGACTAATATTCTTCATTTCCTGATTTGCCCCATTTGCTTCTTCCCATGTCAGCGAGACATCAATTAAAGATATTTAAGACCCGGTGTGGCTCTAAAACAATGAAGTGTCATTTTTAAAACAACAACGAAGAATCTTTCTGCAGCGTCGAACGATCCTGCTACCGAGCCTCAGTTTCGGTGCTCCCGAGGCGTGCGTCCCTAGGACACCCCGCGCGGCGGCGGCGTGCTCCGGGAGGCCTCGCCCGGTCAGCGCCCCGTCAGGAGGAGCAAGGCCGCTCCTCCCGTCTCCTCGCGGCGGCCCGAGCAGCGAGCGGAGAGGCGGGGCACGCAGGCGCCGCGCCCTGCCATTGGCCCTGCCGGCGGGGAGGCGGGGCTCGCCGCCTTAATCCGGCCCCGCTGTGTTGTCATTAGGCGGCGGCTAGAGGACACGGTCAAGATGGCGGCGGTGCCTGGGCTGGTGCGGAGGCCCCTTCAGCAGGTAGGCACCGGCGCGAACCCACGAGGAGTCTGCACGACCCGTGCCCACCCCGCGACCCCTCTGATCGTCCTTCTCTCTTTCCACCAGGTCTCCGGGCTGCTGAAGAGACACTTTCACCGGACGGCGCCGGCGGCGCTGCAGGTAACTGGCACGGACGCGGGGTAGCGCCGGGTGGAGCACAGGCTGGCGTTGAGGGCCCTGCGGGTCTGGGAACGCGCACATCCTGCGTGGGGCTGAAGTTGATCCTGTGCCACCAGGCGTCCGGGACACCGGCATGCCACCCCCTCAGGTTGCCTGGCACCAAATGGGCACTCGGAAGAGAAGTACAGTTGACGCTACTTCCTTGACCCCTTGCCGCTTAAAACATTGTGCTAAATTACGCATAGCTCAATTTTGCTGAGGGTGCGTAGTTCCGCGGCGTTAAATGCATGCACCATTTTGTGCAGCTGTCACTTTTACCCGTTCCCAGCACTTTTCTCATCATCCCAAACAAAAACTCTGTCCATTACATAACTCCCTGTTCCCTCACCCCTGACTCATGAGTTTGCCTGTTCTAAATCTTCTTGGAAGTAAAGTCACTTGTCCTTTTGTGTTGGCTTATTTCACTTACCTGGATAAATTCCTAGTTTGTGTCTGAATGATATGGTCCATGCCATACCACACTTCAGCCTGGCCGAAACCTGGCTATTGTGGTCATCTGGGGAATAGATCAGTGCTTGGCTCTCTGTATATTTCTCTATAGCTCTACCTTTCAAGTAAATAAATAAGCTTAAAAATACTTAGCACTGCCTCGTGTCTTGGCTGTACTGGCCAATCCTCTATCTCCAAGCCCCGCACCCCATATGGGCATTGGTTTGTGTCCCGGCTGCTCCACTTCCCATCCAGTTCCATGTGTGTGGCCTTGGAAAGCAGTGGAGGATGACCAAAAGCCTCAGGACCCTGCACCCACATGATAGATCTGGAAAAGGCTCCTGGCTTCAGATTGGTTCAGCTCCAGACGTTGCAGCCAATTGAGGAATGAACCTGCAGATGGGGGATCTTCCTGTCTCTCCTCTCTGTAAATCTGCCTTTCCAATAAAAAATCTTCAAACAAACGAAAAACCTTCAGCACTTGTGCTGACACAGTGGCTCAACAGGCTAATCCTCCACCTGCCAGTGCCAGCATGCCATGTAGGCCTCAGTTCTTGTCTTGGCTGCTCTATCTCTTGTCCAGCTCCCTGCTTATGGCCTGGTAAAGCAGAAGAGGATGGTTCAAGCCTTTGGGTCCCTACCCTCATTACACCCGTGTGGGAGACTGGAAGATGCTCCTGGCTTTTGGCTTTGGATTGGCTTACTTCTAGCCATTGTCACCATTTGGGTAGTGAGTCAGCGCATGAAAGATCTCTGTGTGTTTCCTTTTCTTTGCAAATATGCATTTCAAATAAAATTTAAAAATAAATTAAAAAAAATTAGATCTTAAAGAAAAATAGCGTGGATTAGATTTCCTTCATAGTAGTCCAAGTGTGTTAACAAAGCAATCCAGTGTGTTTTCTCCTTAGGGAGCTGCCTTCAGCTGGCCACACCAATAGGCTGCTTTCCTAATCAAGGAAAGCCTATCAAATCAGTCCATTAATGAAGACCACCTTTGTATGACAGAAAACCTTACTGAATTCTTTGAACTTTTAAAGGCACGCCTGTTCCAGTGTTAGTTTTCATAGTATAAATTATAGGTTGTAGACTGCCTAGATATAAAGGAAGAAAAATTCAGGAATATCCTAAATAATTGTGTAACTTATTGACAACTTGCTCATAACTCTTGACAGGTGACAGTTCGTGATGCTATCAATCAAGGTATGGATGAGGAGCTGGAAAGAGATGAGAGGGTGTTTCTGCTCGGGGAAGAAGTTGCCCAGTATGATGGGGCATACAAGGTAACCAAAATATATGAAAGAGACACACTGAGGTGGCTGTTTGCCCCCAGATCCACTTTAAAGTAAATGAGATTACTCTTAATTGCAGGTTAGTCGGGGCCTGTGGAAGAAGTATGGCGACAAGAGGATCATAGACACGCCAATATCCGAGGTAAGCTTCCAGGAGGAAGCAGGCGCCCGCAGGGTATGTGTGTTGGTGTTCTCTCTTCTCAGCTTTACGATTTGCACTTCCTTTTCATTTTACATTACAGATGGGCTTTGCTGGAATTGCTGTGGGTGCAGCTATGGTACGTACTAGTCTCTGTGAGGCTTATCCAAAGCTACTGAATGTGACAGTTTGAAAACAGTGCCCAGTGCCTGCCGCTCTCATTTGCTGTTTCTCATCTTTAACACATGTGTTTTTGATCTGATAGGCGGGGTTGCGGCCCATTTGTGAATTTATGACCTTCAATTTCTCTATGCAAGCCATCGACCAGGTTATAAACTCAGCCGCCAAGACCTACTACATGTCAGCAGGCTTTCAGTCTGTGCCCATAGTCTTCAGGGGACCCAATGGTGCCTCGGCAGGTGTAGCTGCCCAGCACTCACAGTGCTTCGCTGCGTGGTACGGGCACTGCCCGGGCTTAAAGGTGGTCAGCCCCTGGAATTCAGAGGATGCGAAAGGACTTATAAAGTCAGCTATTCGGGACAACAACCCAGGTCAGCAGAGTGAACTGGGAGGGCTCTCTTTTAAACAATAAAAAAAACTAAACAATTTTTTTTTAAACTGAAATTTTTACAAAGAAGGAGTCTTTCAAGGTTTCTGGTTAGACTTAAACATGACTTATGTATGTGATTTGTAGATGCAGTAAAAATAGTAAAAAAAAAAAAAGTGCTGGCTTTTCTTCCAACTAGAAATGGGGCAGTTAGGGAGAGGAGACATTTAGTACACACCCACAACACTGCTTTAATCTCAGTAGGAAAAGTCTTATGTAAGTACCCAGATCATCCTCCAGACTACTGGACAGTAGAAACACAGCCTTCTTACCAGCACAGTGAAAGCTTGTAAGGTGAAAACACTGCTTGGCGTGCTCTATAGTCACTCGGGATGTAATGAATCATTTTTGTTTAAATATGTGTAATATTTTGCAGTGGTGGTACTGGAGAATGAATTGATGTATGGAGTTCCTTTTGAATTTCCTGAGGAAGCTCAATCAAAAGACTTTCTGATTCCTATTGGGAAAGCCAAAGTAGAAAGACAAGGTAAGGAAAATGTTTAAGCATTTTAAATTCATCTGTTCTATTTGTGTTGATCAGATATAATCTAGATGTTATTACCATTTAGCCATGATTAAAAAATTGCTAGTTCCAGTTAAGAATGCATGGTAGCCTGATAATCGCACACAGTATGCTTTTCTACATTTCAGTTCAGTGGACTTAACATGTTATTTCTGAGTCTATTTCATTCCTCAACTCATTGTAATGAAGTTGAGTTGAAGACTTTACACAAACAGGAATGATGCATCTTTAGTTTCAACCTGATCTTTGACCTGTGGTCACTGTGTTTCAGGGACCCATATCACCGTGGTTGCCCATTCAAGACCCGTGGGCCACTGCCTAGAAGCTGCAACGGTGCTTTCTAAAGAGGGAATTGAGTGTGAGGTAAGTGGACATTGGCCTATTACAGAACCTGCTCCTTTTAAACTGAGAATTTGCCAGGGATTGCACATCAGACACGGCAGTTACACTGCTGCTTGGGATGTCCACATTCCATACCAGAGTGCATACGTTTGCATCCTGGCTTTACCTCCCATCCAGCCTCCTGATGAGCAACCCTGGGAGGCAGCAGATAGCAGCTGAGTGCTTGGTTCCTGTTGCACACGGGGAAGACCCATGTTGAGTTGGGGCTCCCAGCTGTTGTGGATCTTTATTATGGACATTCTAGTAGATGGAAGGTCTCTGTTTCTGTCTCTGCTTTTCAAATAAGTAAAGCTCAAAATAATTAAAGCCTAAAAATGGGGGATTTTAGTCCTGTAATAGGGTAAATAGATCAATAAAATCGTGCTCAGTTCTTTTTCTACTTAAAGCCAAGAACCTGCTTCTTTGTCATATTTAGTCCTGAATCTTTGAGAATAGTACGTGCCTTCACTGTTAATCCAGCTTTGCAGCTGGCATGGTAGGGTGAAGCCATATCTAGGGACCTACCATTTATTATTTATAGTTGAACAGAACATGTAATTTACATCTGTTATATGAACTGTAAAATGGGAAAATATACTGCCTGATCACAGGGTGGCTGGAGAATTATAGTATAGTGCCCACTATGCATTAGTGATCACTTAGACAAGACCAGAGTTAAAGCCAAGGAGGATGGATGAAACTTGTAAGTGAGTGGAGCTGCTTGAACAGAATTTAATTGCTGTTTCTTTTTTTTATATTTTGTGTATTTTTATACCTGTTAGATTTTCCTAGAAACAAATATTAAAATGAAATAATAATTACAAAAAAAGTGGTATCATGTGGACAAGGCTTATGAGGGTGCTTCAGCTAGGTCATGAAAAAAATGGACCTAGAAGAACCTACTTAGGTGCAGAAATTTCTGGGACTTTTTTAAGATCCTTTTTTTATGTCTGGATTTTGGGGATTTTTCACACCAAGATAAACTTATCTTTTAATTACACTTTTGTAGATTTTTTTTGAAGTGAGCTTGTGATTTGTGAGGTAGCAGTTCCATAAAGCTTATTTGTTGGATTATCTATTTAGGTAATAAATCTGCGTACCATCAGACCAATGGACATTGAAACCATAGAAGCCAGTGTCATGAAGACAAATCATCTGGTGACCGTAGAAGGAGGCTGGCCACAGTTTGGAGTAGGAGCTGAAATTTGCGCCAGGATCATGGAAGGTAATTCAAATGAAGCCGCTTTAGAATATGGTCATAGCAAACATTGTGTACCTGAACACAGACTGTACAGGGATAAAAAGCTAGGGGTTGTTGAATGACTTGAACTTATATCCTTATTGCTAGAGAATAAATGTTTTAAAAATCAAAATCAGAACGTCTTAATAAAGTAGTACCCATTTATTCAGGCTTTCTTGTCCAGGGCAGTTCTTCGTCTTGCCACGTGGCAGTGCTCCACTGGCTTTTCCTGCCGGCCCGGGGGCCTCACTTGTGTCTTCTTTCTCCCGTAGGCCCTGCTTTCAATTTCCTAGATGCGCCTGCTGTTCGCGTCACTGGTGCCGATGTCCCTATGCCTTATGCAAAGATTCTAGAAGACAACTCAGTACCTCAGGTCAAAGACATCATATTTGCAATAAAGAAAACATTAAATGTCTAATCAGGACCTGAACAACAAGGCATTGAAATTTATTTAAAATACTTGTACTGCAAGACCTCACTGTTCATGAAGTAATCTCTACAGCAGCAACATGTGTTTTTGTACTGGGAAGCAGTTTTCATGTCTCTGTGGAAAATCCTCCCTCTTGCCCCAGACTCACGCTTGCTTCCGTCTGTTACAGTTACCTTGTTCTTGGAAGAAATATTTTGCCCTTTCTCACCAGGACAGGTACAGGTGTGTCAGTCTTAAAGATATATCCAAAATAAATAATGTATATGTATTACATAATTGTACAATCTACATTTACTGTAGGTTGTTTTAATAAGGAATAAAGAAAGTCCTAACTATGAATAGTTGTGTTTTTATAATTTTTTTTATTCTTGAAATAATTAAAATTTTAGTCTATTAAATTAGTGCCAAATAGAAGATAAGCTGAAATTACAAAACCATTGCTTGCTTGTATTCAGATTTCAAATTTTATCTCTGATAGCAAAACTGACCTCAGAATCATGGCTTTGGGCCAGTGTTATGGCATAGCAGGTTAAGTTGCTGCTGTGACACTGGCATCCTATAGCTGAGCAACAGTTTGAGTCCCAGCTACTCTACCTCTGATCCAGCTCTCTGCTACTGCACCTGGAAAAGCAGCAAAAGATGACCCAAGTGGTTGGGCCAATGCCACCCAAGAGGGAGACCAGAATGGAACTGCCTGGTTTTGGCCTGGCCCAGCCCCAACCTTTATGGCTATTTAGAGAACAAACTAGTACATGGAAGATTCTCTATCATGCTGCCTTTTTAATATAAAAAGATCCTAAAAGACATTAAAAAAAAATCATGCCTCACAGCCTCAGTTAAGGAACTAATAACCTAAGATATGTCATACTTGGAAGAACTAGTCATTTGCTTAGTTCTAATATAATTCCCCTTAAAAATGAAAGCAGGGGTCTTGGTGATGGCTGTCTAAATCTTTGCTTTGCAAGCACTGGGATCCCATATGGATGCAGGTTCATGTCCCAGCTGCTCCAATTCCCATCCAGCTCCCTGCTTATGGCCTGGCAAAACAGTTGAGGACAGCCCAAAGCCTTGGGACCCTATACCCATGTAGGAGACCTGGGAGAAGCTCCTGGCTTCTGGCTTTGGATCAGCTCAGCTCTGGTTGTTTTGGCTGCTTGAGGAGTGAAAGAGCAGGTGGATGACCTGTCTCCTGTGTATCTGACTTTACAATTTAAAAAAAAAATTACAGGAGTTGGTATTGTGGTAGAATGGATAAGACCACTGCCTGCAGCATCAGCATTCTGTATGGGCATTGGTTTGAATCCTGGATATTCCATTTCCAATCCAACTCTGCTAAGATGCACAGAAAAACAGTGCAGGACAGAATAAATGCTTAGACCCTGTGCAGGTGAAAGAGAGCCTGAAGTAGTTCCTGCCTCCTGGCTTTGACTCGACTCAATCTTGGCTGCTGTGGTCACTGAGAGGGAGTGAACAAGTGAACAGAACTATCTCTGTATCTCAGCCTTTCAAAAGAACATTTTTTTTTAAAGAGACTCACATGTACTTTTTTTTAAAGTTAAAAAGCCTGAGACCAGCATTGTGACACAATGGACTAAGGCCACCTATGACACCAACATCTCATATAAAAGCAACAACTTCAAAACCTGGCTGCTCCACTTGCAGTCCAGCTTCCAACTAATGTGCCTAGGAAAGCAGCAGAACATGGCCCATGTGCGTGGGCCCGTACATGTGGAGGACCCAGACGGAGTTGCAAGGTCCTGGCTTCAGCCCAGACCCACCTATTGTGGCCACTTGGGAAAGGAATCAGCAGATGAAAAAAATCTCTTTTTGTCTTTCCCTCTCCTTTTAACAGCCTTTCAAATATACAAGTATTGTAATAAATACATAAAAACTAAAAGACTTAAAAAAAAATGAACTTCCAGAAGCATATTGGTGGCGTCCAGTTTTAAACAGGATTGTTGGGGCAGATGTTTGGTGGTGTGGTTGGGACGTCCCGTATCCCACACAGGTCCAGGGTATAGCCAGGTACAGGTCCTAGCTTCATGTGTACTTCTGGCTTTGTGCTCATGTACACCCTGGGAGGAAATGACTCCAAGTGCTCGGGTCCTGCCACCAATGTGGGAAACCCACACTGAGTCTGGGGTTCCTGGCTTCAGCCAGGCTCTGACTCTTACAGGCTTTTGGGGAGTGAGCCAGCAAATGGAAGATCTTCTCTTTCACTCTGCCTTTCCAGTAAAGATAAATTTTTAAAGCAACTATTAGTTTTAAGAAGGAAAATACAGATAGTTAGGAATGAAACCAGAACTGTGAGAATTTACTATTTTCAATAGTGCTTCAGAGAGCTCCCATTTGAAGTATGTAACCAAGCTACAGATGAAACATGTTTTCTTGACATGGTTTCTTTTAATAAAAAATACAGCTGAACATTTGTCACAGATTACATGAAACTATACACAATGACATTCTCTGCATAGTAACCAACACTGATGTGTGTACTTGAATTTTTAAATGGATTATTTATAATCCTTTAAAGTGCAATTTATTTAAGCAAATCATAAGATAAATGATCTTTCTAATAAATGAGTGACATTAAAAAGGTGATGTTCTTGAATAAATTTTTAAAAAATCAGAACTGATTTCTGTAGATGTCTAATTGACTTGTCACAGTGACCCACAATGCCCTGACCCAAACCCCAAAGTTGATTTTATTACTGAGGATTAAAAAGATCCTCTGTAACTGGTCAGAGTTTTTTCTGATGTGAACTTTTTTTTCCGACTGTTCCAGGACATCCTAACTAAATAGAACAAGGGGTCTGGAGTAGTTACTGAGCAGCCCTGAGTTCTAGAACCTCAATGGTCTCCTGTTGGAAACTAGGAGACTCCCCGTGCTTTTTGAAAGGGTAGGACTTGACTGCTTCTCTGACTCAGCAACACAAACTATGATATGGACCACAATGTAGAAGATGAAACTGAAAAGTTGCAGAAAATAGGAGTTACCTAAGAAACAACCAGAAAATGCTTTAGAGAAGTGAACTATGAGAGGAACCTTGCTAGGAGCTGTCTGAGGGGGGAAGGGAGGGACTGTGTGTGATGCAAAGGTCATTCACTATCACCATGGTCTTTGCTTTTCTTTCCATTTACTTTTGTTGGGTGAAAATATTGATTTCAATAGTCTGCTGCCTCAAAAAGATGCCCATGAGAGGAGGAACAAGACCCCCCAGACATTGGTCATCAAGGAGCAAAAACAAACAAACAAAAAAGACTCCTTGAACAAGGCAGCAGTGCTGGACTGATGTTTTCCTTCGTGGAAAACCTCTTGGGGGAGCATCTGCCAGACAGTGCGTTCAACAACCATTCAGCCCCAAAGAGGGCACTTCAGAGTAGGGGAGTGGAAGGGAGGAAAGGAATAGTTCCCTCCAAGTGTAAACAGGAAGCTTCAGCTGATCTTCGGAGCGCTGTGGTCACAGGTCTCGGCCTTCCTCAAAGTTCCTTTTTGGAAATTTTGGATGGAACTGAGCAGGGCCCCTCGGCTCCCGCCATTCACAGCCTGGGGCAAGAGCTGTGCAGGTGTCTCTGTGCTGGCAGGAGGCAAGGGAGCTGCTGGTGGTGGCGGTGGAGGCGGCGGTGGTGGTGGTGGCAGCGGTGGAGGAGGTAATGCAGACGTTCCTACGGAGGACAGAGGGGCAGGGCCAAGTCAGCACCCACCCTGCCCACCACCCACCACTACTGCACATGCTAGTAACATCTAACAAAAGGAGCAGGTATTTCCTAATGGTTAATATGCTAATACCCCTGCATCCCCTATCACAGTTGCCTGGGTTTGATGCCCCGGCTCGGCTCCTGACTGTAACTAACTGCTAATGCAGGTCCTGGGAGGCAGTGGCGATGGTGCAAGTGACTGAGTCCTTTCCTACTCCTGTGGAAGATCTAACTGGAGTTCTTGGCACTCAGCTTCAGCCCTGGTCCAGCCCTGGGAGTTTTGGGTATTTAGAGAGTGAATCAGTGAATGGGAGCTTACTCTTTCTATGTCTCTGCCTTTCAAATAAATGAATTGAAAAAAAAAATGAACTAGATGCATCAAAGGCAAATTATTTAAAGATTGGGCCTTGCACGGTAGACTAGTGGCTAAAGTCCTTGCCTTGAACGTACCAGGATCCCATACGGATGCCAGTTCTAATCCTGGCAGTCCCGCTTCCCTTCCAGCTCCCTGCTTGTGGCCTGGGAAAGCAGTCAAGGACGGCTCAAAGCCTTGGGACCTGCACTTGAGTGGGAGACCTGGAAAAGGCTCCTGGCTCCAGATTGGTGCAGCTCCAGCTGTTGCAGCTGCTTGGAGGAGTGAACCAACAGGAGACTCTTCCTCTCTGCATCTCTGACTTGCCAATAAAAAATAAAATTAAAGTATTTAAAGGCTGCTGTTTGCCTTAAATAACAGTCATGGGAAAAAACACTTGGAACAAATATCACAGGTTATACGAAAGCACACACAGTGCTACAGCATCCGATGAAACTGACCCCATTTCCAAATCCCTGTAATGCTCCCAAAAGCTACTTTAGCCAGGTTGCAGGGAACTCTCCCAACTTCTGAGCCTGCAATTAAATGTATACATCTGTATACACAGAGTATGGTGGCTGGCAATGCCAGTTACTTAGAAGGAATACAACAGTTCTTGAGTTGCTCCAACCGCCATGGTGTCTAAAGGGTGTGATGTCATGTAAAATGACAAACTGCTTTGGATTCTCAACAAGGAACCCACTGGTGTTTGCTGGGTTATGTGTTTCCCAAGGGGAGTCTGTCTTAGGTTTTATGAAAGGAATATAAAATGTTAAGAGCGAGTAACACGAGGCAGGGGCTCCAGGGGATCACTCCCTGGCAGTGGCAGTCACAGGAACTCACAGGAACTGCAGAAGTGTCAGGAAGCTCTTGGAGGTTGGGCTGCACCCTGGCGGGCAAGGAGAAGGGTACTGGACAGGAATCTACCTACAACTGCTCTCCACTTCCAGGCACACACACCTTTGAATATATATGCTTGAATGAACAAGTGAACTGCTCTCTTGAGACAAGTATTGAATACAAGAAAGGGAAAAACAAACAAACAAAAAACCCTGCCGTGAAGAACACTCCTGTTTCATAGTGAGCTGCCCAACCCCTTGAGAACACAGCAGTTCCCAGAGACTCCCTCTGTCTGTTACTACCTCTCCCCTCTCACCCCTCCTGGAGCTACACTAGGGAGACATCCATTGTGAATGGAAAGGACGCCTGAGGGGGAGGAGCTGTTTAGCATTACCAATAAAAAAATCCAGTAAGTACATCCTTTTCACCAAGTGTGACAGACAGCAGTTAAAGTCTCACAATTCACAGAAAGCCACTTACCTTCCTTTACATCTTTTACCCAAACCTAAGGTAGCTGAAAATAAAGGACCACACAAACATACACTCACACTCATGCTGAGCAATACAAAGACTGAAAACAGACAAATGAGCAACATGTAATTTTCATTGTTTCTACACAATAAAAAATGATCATGAATGAGGTTCCATTATATTCTCTGCTAGGAGGCTCATGGGCATATGTTCCTGCCTTTAAGTCATAGAGTTATAAAGATAAAGAAGGCTGTAAACTTTTGAATTGACCACTGAGGTGAGAGAACGTGAGCGAATGACAAGTGATAGGAGCAGCTCTGGAGGAGGACTTTGGGAGAGCAACCTGTGGGATACAAGGACCTGGGAGACCTTGGCTAAGCTCCTGGAACTTGGAGTTAGTGGTTCAGCACCCAGAGGTCCTGCAGAGGTGAGTTCCGTCCACTTGGGGGCAAGGGGATGCCAATGCCTCCCAGTACACACTCCTCCCAGTGTCCAGAAAAAGGCAGCGCAATCTGGACTCACATTCAGGGCCCAGCGGGCACCATAAAGAATGCCCAGGGTTTCTGTTTCTGTTTTGTGCTTTGACCCCTGGCTGAAGAATCACTGCAGGGTTATATACCAGGAGGTGGGCTGCAGCAGCCTTGGGCTTTTATTAAAGGCATGGAACTGACTATCCAGAGACCACTACTCTTCCAGCCCAGAATTTTGGAAGGTGATACACAGGTCTGGGGAGGGGGACAGGGGATAGCTCTGGGATATAGGTTGCCATCTTGGCACAGAACAAAACTGGTTGAGCTCATGGAAACAAACCATTCACTGTGCCCTTGTGACCAACCAGACATTTGAAAATCAAAGTGCAAATGTTATCAACACAAAAATGACAAATGAGACGAATATTCAATCACACCAATCTGCTGTCACACTGAATGCCATAAATGATTATATATCACTTAAAAATTAAAATTTAAAGACAAAATGAAAGGTCCATTGGGGCTACATAACATGCTGGTAACAATGGCAATAAGAAAGGGTGGCAAACGTGAAAGAATGAGCTCCTTCACATCAAGAGGGTTCAAACAGCCCTTATACTAGGCCACAGACAGGAGTGGGCAGACTCCATGCTATCTTGATGGTTAAGAGAAACCACACAAGCACAGGGGATGCTCCAAGCCAGCTCATCTACAATTAGACCTGAACCACTGCTGATGTCTCCCATCTCACTTTCTCTTAGCCAAAAACCTCCTTCATCCTCCCCAGAATCATATCTACCAGACCCAATGGGCACCTGGCAGTCCAGTGGAGGCCCTGAAATAGAGCACAAGGCTGCTACAGCCAGAACTTGGAGTAGATCTGATGTGTATGTGTGTTAGGTGGGGGGAGACACACTGTGGCAGAAATATTCTCCACTATTTTCTGCAAAGGATGCCCAAGTGTCCCCTGTCCTTAGTCCAATTTCAACTGCGGGCTATCAGTAGAACTCCAAGCTCCTTTGTGATCCACCTATGAAGGTGGTGAGGACAAGTGGGTGCTGGATCACCCTTCAGCCACAGTGGACCCACACCTACTCTTGGGAGACTTGAGAGCATCCCGCAGCTTGAATGAGCCACTTTCACCTCAGGCAGAGGAGGCAAGGTTGTACTCATGTCCCAACCTTAGAACGATGAGGGATGCATGAGAAAGGAGCGATCCCCCATACCCCTTTGAGGTCAGCAAAGCCAGTAAGAGGTCTCCCTAGGATGGAGAATTCCTCTGCCTAACACCCTTGTCCTTCATTAGACTAAGAACCCACATGTCAGCAGCAATGACAAGACTCAGAGTCGTGGTTTCCAATATGAAGATGTGCCAAAATGCCATGCAGTTTATTCATAGACTTTGGAGCTGCACTGTGAGACTAATGATGGAGTGAAAATGAAGACTTTGAAGGTCATGATGAAAATGTAATGAATATCCATGAAGTTACTTGGGGTGCTTTTTTAAAGATGCTGTGTTTCATTGAAATATTCAGATAAGGGATCCTGTCTCAGGTCTGCCTTCCCATTTCTTTATCAAGTGATTGAGACACCCTAGTTCCTATTTCATAGGCAGAAACAGAGCATCTTTAAAGACAGAGAAATCACCATAGCTTACTTTACCGAAAATTCACGTTCAAAATGGTGCATGCTCTACTGAGAACGCAGGGAAAGAAAGAGAGAGGACACAAATCATTATTCCGATTTTGCCTCATTGAACCAAACAGTAATAGACAATAAAACATTAGTTTAAGTCATGTACCAAAGTAATTTCACTGCAAAACTAGGCTATCCTAGAATTCACTCACAAAATGCCCTGGGACCATGGGCACCATCACTACTAAACAGTCACTGTCCTCCTCACATCTTCTGGTTCCAAGGCCAGAGATTGGCTTATTTATTGGTAAGCACAAGGCTCATTTGAGAAGAACCAAGAGGGTTTCCCCAGATTGCCTGCAGCTCTTCCCAAGCAGGGACTGCCTAGGGTGGACACTCCCATCAGAAGCCCTGAGCTGCCTTCCCCGGGTCTGGAGACAGAAGTGGACAGGCAGTTTACCTACAGCTTTAAAACTGTTTAGAAAGAAAACAGCCAGGCAAACATTTCTGCCTTCTTTGAAACTTTGATCAGAATTCTGGTTAAATGGCGAATTCCAACTCTTTTTTTTTTTTTTAATTCCAACATTTCTAAGGCCTCCCCACTGCTGCTAGAAGAAACATTCCTTTCCCCCTGAGAGGTCCAGTGCAGGGTGGGGCTGACCTCTCACAGCAGGACAGCTCTGGGAGGGACAAAGGATGCTGGGAATTCCTGTGGTCCCTGTCTCCCCTTCTCTGCACTGGATCTTTTCCCTCCTGCTCTTAAATAAATCCTGCTTTGCAAACTAGAGTTGTCCACATGAAAATTCTTCTGTCCTGTGAGACAAGAAACGAGGTTGCTCTTGTGTTTCACGTTGAATTTCCTGCAACACTGTGAGAGCCTCAATTCTTCATTTCACAAATGGAACTACATAGGAGTCCACTCTCATTAAATAGGAGGGAAATCGACTATAAGCCACCTGGAGCAGTACCTGGCACAAAACAAGTGCTCAAAAGATATTACGTATGATTAGTTAAAACGACAACAACTTAGAGCCTCCTGCTTATTTTACTTTTCCAAAAATATTATTTTGCAAACCTGGCTTAAAAAAAAAAATGACAAGGCAACGGGTCTGTGTGCTTCCAAAGGGCAGAAGGAGATCAGTTTTGGGGTGTGTGTGTGTGTGTGTGTGTGTGTGTGTGTGTGTGTAACCTGGGACCTTTTAAACCTCGCAGCTCCATGTATCCAGAGCACAGGCAGTAGTCTGTGACATTTACCATGAGGTAAGTCAGGATAGAGTTTTGAAGGTGCTGAAAAAGTGACCTTCTTCAGCAGGAAACAACCTTTAGCAAGCAAAACAGAAAAAAAAAAAAAAAAGTTAGGAATGCTTTCTGCTCCCATCCCAAAAAAGTAGAGGTCTTAGCAAAAGAGCGCCCCTTGGGGATTGCCAGCAGACACAAGGAAATAGTCTTTTTTTTTTTTCACCAATTTGCTAAGAACTTCAAAGAGAGGCTCCCTCCAGGGAGCGAGCTGCAGTAAGCAAAGTGAAGGGGCCCATGAACTGTACAGTTTCTAACAAAGGCTCCCAAGGATAAGACCCCTCCAGACTTAAACATCTGTCCGCTTCTGCCCTATTCTAAAAGGAACCAACTTCAAGACAGCAGTCTATTACTCTAACCGGACTTGAAATTGATGCTTTGAGATGTCAGATGATTTTGGAGGCCCTAAGTTCTAATCCTTCCAAGGCCAAGTTGCCTGGCCTTCATTCAACCAACTTTATCTGCTGCCAGTCACTGGACATGCTGCAGCAGGAATTCGTTTCTTCACATATTTGCTGTGTCATGGACTGAGTACGATTCAATATACTCACTTCTATTATGAGGGGGGAAAAAAAGAGATACTGACCATTTAAGGGAGAAAACAGCTGCTGCTAACTGACCTTGCCTAAGCTGACCTACTGCTGTTGATCTATTGATGAGTGAAGTGCCAAAGGATGGAGTCTGTCCTGGACGTGGCCAACACTTGGTTAGAAGAAACTATGGCATGGTCCTTTCGCTCTGTGCACAGGAGGGAACACAGACCTTGCCCTCGACAATGACTTTATCAGGGTCCTGAAGGCTAAGTGCCGGGTGCCTGCCTAAGGCCCTGACACAGGCACTCGCTGCAGGCAGGCGCCAGGTGGCAGCCAGGACATAGCAGCTCTCAAGCTTAGCTCCCAGACCCCTGGTGCGGTTCTGGAGGGTTCTCAGACTGAGCTGAGAGGTTGCCTTTGGCAGGAATTCTTCACGCCACCCCTCCCTTCCAAACACAATGTCTCATCATCAAACTGGGAGAATCCATCCTTGACTTAAAAGTTGGCTTTTAGGTAAAGAGTTACCTCAGAAGTAAAGATGCTGCAGTCGACAGGATGTCAGAAGAGGGGCAGTGGGCAAAGAGATGGCAAGAAAAATGAACCCTAGGAGAAGTGGGTCTTCCTGTCCTGTGAAGAGAAATCTAAGTAGAGGCTGCCCAGCCGGAGAGGCTGTGAGCCCTGTCCTTGGCTGGCAAGGCCCTGAAGGCAGGTCCATTCTATGGGGACATCCAGGAAGATTTGCCCAGCATCTACCGCAGGTACAGTGGCATATCTGCAGGGACCTTTCCTGCTGCTGTGTACATACACTCAAGATGTGGTTTGTTGATGGGTTCATTTGTTAAGTGATCACCCTTTACTTCACAGGGCCTACAGGGAGCAGAAGGGACCAGAGCTGGACCTCATAGAAAGCCTCTGTTTGCACTGTGTTTGTCATTCTGCAGCTCCTGACAGGTGCTTAGGCCTTGTCTGATCATCTTTGTGTCCAGTGTCCAAGTATAACTGCTGGCAAGCCACAGGTCCTCGGCTAATGCATATGGAATGAGTAAGTGCATGGGTGTCCCATTTAGGACCTGTAGTGTTATCTTTCAGACAAATGCTGATGTTAGCTATCTTCCTAATGAGCTGCATTATGAGAAATGACCAGCAGAGGTCAAAGTATGTTTTCTGGGGCTGAGGCAATTCTGCCCCCAAAACGTTAAAGGAGAAAGAGAAAAGAAGTCAGTGACCCACTGGAAGCCTCTCACTCCTGCCGGGCATTGCCATGTGGGCCTCGGCCTCACAGGCGTTTTCCTTCTCATTCCCTTCAGATGGACACTGGCAAGTTCCCGGCCCTGCCCCTGCCTTCCTGTCTGCCTTCAACCAAGTTCTTCCAGTATCACCTTGGGTTACTGAAGAGTCCTCCTCTTCTTTCATCCTCACCTCATGAAGACTTGCTACTGAAGGAGACAGCTCACATGTAAAGCACAGGTAGGGAATCTCTCCCCTTCCTCCCCACCCCCAACCCAAAAGGCTAACAAGACTGTCAATTCTCCAAGGCATTTTCAGATAAAAATGGACAGATAATGACCTGGGACCACACTGGATGCATACCACTGACATGGTCTGCAACTGACACTTCATTTGTTAAAGGAGGGTCATGGGATTCCAGACATTCCCCCAGCATCCTTCACATGTCCAAGTGGGGTGATACTGTGGCACTATCTTCTGTAATATGCCTCAGCATGGTCTGGGCAGTAGATCTCCAGAAACATCCGACCAGCTTAGCCAAGTCACCTCTGCAGGAGACAGGGACATCTAGCCTCTGTCTGGATCAATGCCTGCAGTATCTACTGGCCAAGACAGACAACTACAAGAATACCATGCTCCTGAGCCAGATACTTTGCAACTCAACAGATCCTGACTCTGGAATGTTCTTCAGTAAACCACCCTCTTAAAGAGTTCAAACTAGTTCCTTTAGTGGAGGGTGCTGTGGAACAGATGAAGCTACTGTTGTTGTGGGTATTTGGGAAGTGAATCAGTGATGAACGATTGCTCCCTGTCTGTTACTCTTATAAATGTTTTAAACAGTTCCTTTGAATTTGCTTGCTGTTGGCTTCTTAAGGGGGTCAGTGAGAACACTTGGGAGCAGCTGGATAGTGCCCTTGGTAATGTCCGTGTGCCACCTTAAGCACTGACATTATCAATTCACATATCAGCACCTGCCAATAATTGTGCTTCCAAGAGCCCAACCCACAAGCTCTGAGCGGCAGAATCAGCTCCCAAGATGTCTAGAACACGTGGTTCAAGAAGTGGAAGGAAATACTAGGGTCCCAATAAGCTTTTAGGGACCAAGAAAAAAAAGGCAAAAAAGGAAAGAAGAGAGAACAGGATTATCACGCTACTCTACAGAATCACAGCTTATTGTATAAGCAGTCCCCACCATACAGTCTTTTTTTTTACATTTTTCTTACCAAACAGTTAGTATCTGATTTCATTCACAATAGTGAAACAAAGACTAAGGACACGAAAATATTCTGGTAACTGAGTGCCTCTCAGGGCAGACAGGAAGCTCAGTGGCTACCTCACCCATACACCGAGCCGTCTGAATGGTTTTGCTCTGAGCCAAACCCACACTTGCAGGTGGGCACGCTCGGTGAACAGCTCGGGCAGGACAGGGCCTGAAGGGCATGGTGTCTGTTGAGTTTGGTGAGGTATGTACCAGGCCAAGCTCTTATCTGCAGCGCCCTTCCTGCATGAGCGAGGCTTCTGAGCAGAGAGCAAGCTTAAGCAAAAGGGCGGCAGGTGGCTCTGACACTAGCCTATTCCCTGAGAACTCTGCAAGAACATCTCCTAGAGGACACAGCTCATCAGCACTCACACCGGGCACCCTTGAGAAGGCTGTGGCTAGCCACACTCCTGAAACGCATGCGCCTCAGGCTGGGCATGGGGAAGAGAAGGAAGCCTCCAACTCCAGTCGGTGGCGAGGAAGCAGCAATGTTCCCTGGACCCTTACTCACCTGCTGTAGAGGGTGGAGTCGGTGATGATGGGGATGTGAGAGGTGAGCTGGCCCCAGACCCTGCTAAGATAAAAACAAAACAAACAAAAAACAACAAAGAAACCTTTATGGGGACCAATGAAAGAGACCTGGAATTTGGAATAAGCTGGTATCCATGGTTGTCTCAGACTCTGCCCTTGGCTTTGGCACATAAAGCTGGAGAACTAGGTGAACCAGTGCCCACAGGCTTTCCACCCCCTGCCACACAGTGCAGAGCTTGCAACCCTGCCCCCGGCCACGGAAGGCTCATTGCCTTGGCTGCTCCCCACAGCTGGTCTGGTTGGAAACCAACTTTACTTTGCTCAGTCCACAGTTTATGCCATAGGGCAGCATTATTTCTTACAGACCCACTGTCCAGGCATGGGTAGTGGCAATGACAGTGACCACAAATGATACAGGGAAAGAGAGGTGCAGAGTACTTATCACTCTTCAAGGGCAGGGAGAACCTTTTTTATTATTTATTATTATTATATATATATATTTTATTATTATTATTTTATCATTATGGACATTCAATTAGAGAAGGTCAGTCTGCTCAGCATGTAGTTTTCCTATGCCTTTACAGTAAATAAATCCTTATTTATATAAAAATAATGCCTGAAATCCCATTCAGAAATTATATATTCCTTTTGTTCACTTAATGATCTACTCCTACCTGAGAGGTTCTCAAGTTCTTGGTATTTTCTCACTACAGTGAAATCCAAAAAAATACTCTCCTAGCCTGGTCTAGAAGTTCCTATACCAGCCTCACACAGGGATTTGATAATGTCACCTTCCACGCACACCCAGAGGGAGGGCTGCTGTCACTCGCTTGAGAATTCATGACCAACTGCCCCAGCTGAGCCTTCTGCTGTCCCACAGGATGTGTGGCTGCCTCATGGGTACCAAGCATGATAAGAAATGCCCTGATTAAATGACACCTGCCTCCACCTTTAGTGCCCTTCCAATACCGTAACACTCCCGTGGCTCCTCTAAAACATGAGAGGCATTTCTTGGAAGAGGAGGCAAAGTCCAAAGTGTCAGCAGAGCTGCGTAGGGAGAAGACACGCCTGTGGTTCTGGTAGGGGCTGGAAGTGGTTTGCACGCTCCCAACAATACTGCACCTGCCGAAGCTTCCAGAGAGCAGGCGCATGCCTTGGAGCCTGGAGGGCACTGGCTTTGCAGGCAGGCATCCTCTCACAAACAGGGGCAGCACAGAGTCAGGCTTTTTGCCTGAGAAAGTAGCCGCTGCATGACTGCCAAAGAGGCATGCCTGTTGGAGACATGAGTCTCCGCCTAATGATAATGCTGGATCTGTGGAGAAACTAGACTTCCAAGCTTGAACCTAACTGCCGGCCATGACACGAGCTTGCTTCGGTCCTCGCTGGGGTCTCCCATTCTGCCTCTACCTTATAGCTTTCCACAGTGGTGTCAACAGGATGTTCCCCTTCTTTGTGGAACCCAGGGACTTTCTCTGCCCACCCCACCACCTGTGGCTAGCCCAGCTCTTGGGGCTGCAGCCTAACCATGTGACACACCTCCCCGGCTCTCCTGCAGTGCCAGGCAGGCAGCCTGCCTGCAGACTGCACAGGAAGGCCCAGGTACAGCCTGGGGACACTCTCAGTGTCCTCCTTGGCTCCTGCTTTTAAACAGGCCTGCCTCTTCCCTGGGCTCCTGCTTTTAAACAGGCCTGCCTCTTCCCCTCGAGGCTGTTGGAGGGCCCTGGCTGCTTCCCCTCGGCCTTCTCACCACCTACTACTTTTGCATCTTTGGCTTCTCTGCCTTTGCTAGGACTTCCCCCTACCAAATGTCTAATTAGCTAATCCTCAACCTGGCCTCCCTATTCTCCCCCAAGACCTCCCCTTTTCAAGGCTGCTAGGACTGAGCCAAGGCTGTCAGCATAAAGAGGAAACCTTCCCTTCTCCCCATGCAACTCCACTCCACAGACTCCTCTGCTGCAAGGACAGGAAGGCCCCCAAGGATCACTCTGTGTGGCGATGATTTCCACAGAAGGTGACACTCAAACCCAAAACCAGCAAGGCAGAGCAAGGGGCAGCTGGGAGAGGCAGTAAAGGCTGCTGACAGAGGATGGTGCTCCTTTCTGAAATGACGCTTCTTGCCTACCCCACATCCCTCGAGTCCTCCCTTTCATCCACGCATGAGGGTACATCCCTCCAAGCATATGGGGACAGAGAGCAAGGTCCACAGTCATTTCTGCTCAGCAGACTCTAGCTAGCAACAGAAGGGCTAGCATTTTGAAGTTGAATCTGTGCATCTTTCATGGCTATGCCTCCTATGTCTTCAGCTGAGAGGGTGGCCACCTTGAGCACCTGACAACCTCTGTGTCCCTTTCCTGTGCCTGATGGCTGAAGGTGAATGTTGCCACGCTGCCGTGGGTGCGGGGACACTGTTCTTGTTCTCTGCGGTCATTAGCACACTGGCCAGCAGGTGCCATGACCTCTGGACTCCCTCCAATCTCCCAGGTGCCGGAGCCCCACTGCAGTCTATAAACAATTAGTTACCTGAGTTATTGGAGTTGTGCTTTGTGGACTGCTCCTCATTATTTTCAATCCCAGATCGTTTTGACTTCTTTATGAATAAAAAGTGGGGAGGGGAGAAAGAAAAAAAAAACATACACACATACATGAAGTTGGGAATTAGAATGAAACTACTTTCAAGACATACAGTCACAGACAAGGTCTTATCCAGTCTCACAACGTGAGCCGGGGAAGAAGCCACAGGCCCAGACTCCAGAGTGCTGACCTCACGGACTCAGGCAACCATTTCTTCCAGTCACAATATGCCACAAGCAAACCCAGTGAGCCAGGAAACCCCATGGTCCATTTCTCTGCTGATATTATCTGACTCCTTTTTTTAAAAGCTGCAAACTAGTCATCTGGAAATAATTTTCATTTCAAACAGCTACAGCACAAGCTCTGTCATTTAATGTGTACTATCCTGGACTGTTGTTGCAGTGCAGTGAGTTAAGCCAATGCTTATGAAGTCGGCATTCCATGCTGAACTACCGGTTCAAGCCTTGGCTGCTCTGCTTCTGATTCAGCTTCCTGCCAATGCACCTAGGAAGGCAGCAAAAGATGGCCAAATATTTGTGTCTTGCCACCCACATAGAAGACCTGGATGGAGTTCCAGGCTCCTGGCTTAGGACTGGCCCAGATCAGGCTGCTGCCACCATCTGAGCAAAAAACAAGCAGATGGAAGATCTCTCCTTCTGTCTCTCCTTTTCCCTTGACCACATTACTAAGTAAAAAATTTTTTTAAGACTTATTTATTTTCATTGGAAAGGCAGATATACAGAGAGGAGGAGAGAAAGAGAGGAAGATCTTCCATCTGATGGTTCACATTTCCCAAGTGGCTGCAACAGCTGGAGCTGCGCAAATCCGAAGCCAGGAACCTGGAGCTTCATCTGGGTCTTCCACGCAGGTGCAGGGTCCCAAGGCTTTGGGCCATCCTTGACTGCTTTCCCAGGCCACAAGCAGGGAGCTGGATGGGAACCGTGGTTGCTGAGATTAGAACCGGTGCCCATATGGGTTCCTGGTGCGTTCAAGGTGAGAACTTTAGCCGCTAGGCTATTGTGCCATGCCTGATTAAGTAAATCTTAATAAATGCATTTGGAAAATGTGCCTGGTTAACTCAGAACTCTTATCATAGGTGGTCAAGAATTCAAAGGGATGCTGGTCTCACCTTTCGTGCTAAAATCTTCCTCTTTTTCCTCTCTTCCTCAGATCCATGGTGTGACTGAGCTCTTGTCAGTCTCCGATGCTGATGAATCTTAAAAGAGATCACAAGCCACCACAAAGGTCAGCACATGCTGCGTCCAGCAGCTTCCTGCTCAAAGTCTTCTCCAGAAAGTTTTGCTGAATCAAATTAGTTAGACAAAAACAAAGAAAAACAATCTTTCCTTGCTCAGCCCTTCTCTCTCTGTCTGGGGCCTGGATATAACAGGAGAGTATGTCAGAGGCTGAGGGTCCTCCTCGCTCCCCTACTGCCTCTTGCCTTTGTTTCACAGATGAAGAGAACAGGGCAGGTATGTGCTGAGCCACCTCCACTGGGCAGGCCCTGATGACCAACACAGACCACCTGTTGTGGACATGCTCGATGTTCCCCAGCCAGAGTCCCCAAGGGCAGAAATGTGAAGCACCTGCCGCAGTGTGAGCCTGGATGCACGAGGTGTGGAGGGAGTCCGTGGTGTGCCAGAGGCCAACTGCTGCCAGCCTCGAAAGGACAGCGAACAACAATGACTAAGTTACCTGCTTCTGTTCTTCTACGAGTCTCTTCTCTATACATTCTTTGGCAATTCTCAATGCTTCTTTTAACTTGGTGGGGATCTGAAAAGATGGGAAAGCACATAACCCATTGAATAAAGTGGCTGGTGACTCTGTAAAGTCGTGGAGTCAGTGAAGGGGCAGCTGATTGCCTAGGAGGAGGTCATCTGGAATAAAGCCAGGCGCAGCTGTCCACTTGGATCCTACTCCAGCCACGTTTGGGGGGTTCAACAGGCACCTATCCAGCATGTTTTAGTAACAAACACACACAACTTAAATATGTATTCCAAATAACACAATCTTGGAAAGAGAACAACACAACTGTAGGCCTCACATTTACTGACTTTTAAACCTGTTACCTAGAAACAGTAATCAAAATCATTGTACCATTGACATAAAGACAGGCTATTGGAACAGAACAGAGGGCCTAGAACTAAACCCTTGTGTGTATGGTCAAATGCTCTTTGACCAGGGTGCCAAGAGCACAATGAGGAAAGGACAGGATGTTCAACAAAGGGCAGTAGGGAACTGGTGTTTTGGTTCAAAGGTTAAGCTGTGGCCTGTGGCATTGGCATCCCATATAATTGCCAATTCAAGCCATGGCTGTTCCACTTTCAATCCAGCTCCCTGCTAACATGCCCAGAAAGCAGCAGCAAAAACAAACAAACAAACAAACAAAATCGATTTGGTTTACCTTAAACTGTGGCTTTTCAGATGTGGTTAGTAAGACATCATTGAATAATCTGTAAAGAAAAGAAACAAATAAAAAAAGATTTTTATGAACTACTGGACTCTCAGAATAGCAGCCAAGCAGATTCTGACACCTTTGGCCTCAGCGGTCTCCCTTCCCCAGGACCCTACACCGCACCACCTCACACCGGGTGCGGGGTCAGATGCAAGCTCGGGGGTCATTTCCCCTTCATGGGCAACCTGTTTTTCTTTTTTTTTCTTTTTCCTTTTAGAGGGAGGGGAAAAAGAAAGGCTGCAAATGGTAACATCCAGAAACATTGTAAACAATTTTTGGAACACACAATACATTTTTCTCCCCCAACCCCACCCTGCCTTGTAAAACTCAAGAAAGTAAAAGTGTTCATACATATTGAAAGCAATTGTCCTGATTGCAGTCTAAGAAGAAAACCACTTTCTTGTTTCTCATATTTTATTGAAAAAATATATATATATACACATATACAGCAGGAACATTTAGAACTTTCCATTCAAAAGAATGCTATTAAACAAAACAGAGAACAGGGAACTCCTAACCCTTTTGCAGAAAACAGGTCTTAGAATTTAAACGGTTGGTTGGGTAGTGCCCCAGTGGATCATCCCCCCTCTTAGAGACAACAAATCCATCACGAGAAGAACCCACAAGCTTCTCTCCTCCAGGATGATCTGGGACTGAGCATTCCCATCTCTCCCAGAGCTTTTCTTAAGGCTGAAGCTCGCAGGGAAGAAAGAGTTGGAGGACTGGGACAAAAATCCAAGAGCTTCAAGATTAGCGGAGCATGAATGCGGCCCCCCATGTGCAGGTTGCCCCTAACCGCAGGTGCACTTTGATCTATAAGTTCCTGAGGAAATGGTTTTGCTTTCAAACTAGATCTGTCTTTCCGTGCTCACACTGTTACTAATGGGTGTGTTGGTGAAATGGCACTGCTCTGTTCATGGGACAGGGGTCTGCCTCTCCTATCTAGCACACCCCTCTCTGGTCCTAGGAGAGCCCGGAGTAGGCCCTTTTTGAAACTCCTGTGGGAGAAAACAAGTAAAGAATCCCAAGTTACCACCACCTCCTCTGAACTCTCTCATCCCAGTTTGCTCCTGCTAGACTTCCTGAGTTTACCTGTTCTTCCACAAGCTGGGATGGCCAAGGTACCTGTGTGCTACATGCCTCTTGGTGGGGGAAACTGAAGAAGCTGAATTGGCAGGAATCGGCAACAGTGTTGCGAAGTGCCTGGCACACACCAGCAATCATTTCATTCAACCATTTCAGTCACTGTCTCCCTCTTATAGTTCAGGAAACTGCTTCCAGAAAAGAGGAGACACGTTCAGGCTCCCCCCAGTGGACCTGGTGAAGCTGGCATCTACCTGCTTGTTGGTTTTTCTGGACCCCCAAACAACTGCTGCCTCTCCAGAAAGGGACAGAAAAGGCAGCTACAGGATAGGCGCCCCAAGCACCATGTCGATTGCTCCAAAAAACTACTCCTGACCCTCTAAAAGAGAATCAGCCCTAGCACAGTGCCTGGCACATGCCAGATGTCCACTCACTCTTAGTGAGAAAATGAACTGACAAAACCAGGAGAGCCCAGAAAGTCCTGGCCCTCCTTGGGGAGAGTAGCCCTTCTGAGCTCCTGTGAGCTGTGGGCTACCCAGAGCCTGGAACTGACTGGTGAGCTCAGACGAGGCCAGGAGGGAGAGCGGTTGCCACAAACACATGCATACAATGCCAACATGGTGACAGAGGAGAGGCATGCGGCAGAATGACCCTCTAGGAAAACGGTCAGGTAGGAGTAGACCAGAGCGGAGTGGTCACAGAAGGAGGAGAGCCGAACATCAGCCAGCATGAGTCACTTTGACTCTGCAGGGACAGTGCCCAAGTCTTTACTAGAGTATTAGGAGCTGGGACACAGCAGCACGGTGCTTGACATGGCCGTCACGATTACAACAACGCGCAGGAGTGACTTACGGCATCTGTAAGAGCCGGGAGACGGTGGGCATGCCATTTTTACAGGCTTCACAAGACAGCGTAGACTCCAACACGGCCACTTGAAATGAACAGATACGCATTTTAGTTCCACGGAACCATGCTGGCAAACCCACTTGGTGATGAAAAGTTTGACACTGCCTTGCAGCCACTGTCTGCAAGTTCACCAGGACAGTGTCAAAACTCCTCACACAGACAGATGGCACACGTTGGGGAGAGGAGGGCCAGCAACACTGGGGTTACCCACGACTCAGAAGAAATGCTTCAGAGACCATGTGCTGACAGAAAGCCAAAGAGATTCCAAAGATCATCTGAGACGAGTCATGGTATCATTCATAAAAGTGTTTGTTGCTATAAGGAGAAGTAAACACTACACAGGAGTACAACTCTGAATTTGAAAGACAGCTTGCTGCCTGCCTGTTTTCATCTCCAGCCAGCTGTTGCCATTTTGTCAATCTAACACTCTGGGTGCTATAAGCAAGAGCAGCCAGACTTTTCTACCCACAGCTCACTGTTCAGTTCTGGTTGTTTAAACTCAATTCAGAATAGTCTCTGGCACTGCCTGCCTTGTAGAGATTTGACCTGCATACCTCCAAGGCTCAGCAATTCAAGAGCCTCCTGCCCTCCCGTCTGCCCCACCATGAGTTCTGGGCTGAGAGTAGGGGGAATGAAAGGATTCCTGGCTGATTCCACACTGGTTCTTCCTAAAGGTACCTCCCACTGCCTGCTGGGTGCCCTTATAATCTCAGGTAATGCTGGATCCAATCGGTCTAGACATCTACACTCCCACCTGTGCCACTCTGCCTGTGCCAGGCTTCTAGTCTAGGGCTCTCTTGCACCTTGCAAGTTTCACACTAGCCTTCAGTCCTGGCACCTGTCTGAGGCCTCAAGATTGGCTTGAAGTTGCCCAACGCTGGCTCCTGCATCATACTCATGTTAACCATAGTTCTATTTCTATCCATCTGCTTTCATAAGTCTGATGCTGTTTACAGAGAATCCTCTAATGGCTTCATAGAACAAACTACCCTCTTTTTTTGTGGAAGTATAGTCAAGGAAACTACTCAAATCTGATCTATTTTTAAATAGGGGAAGATGTTGTCATACAGTGAGCTCAGCTGCTGCCTGTAATGCTGGCATTACTTATGAGCCCTGGGATTGAGACACAGCTAGCCCATGTCTCTTATAGCTCCTTGTGAATGTGTCTGGGAAGAAACTAAAGACAGTCCAAGTATCTGAGCTCCTGTCACCCACATGGGAGACCAAGCTGGAGTTCCTGACAGCCTTCTGGGGAGTGAACTAGCATAGCACATGGAAAAATCTCGTTCTTTCTGTCTTCCCCTCTCTTTCTTCGTCATTGTCTTCCAAATAAATCAATAAATCTTTAAAACACAGCAACAATAAACAGCTAAATTAGATAGAAATTTTTAGCTATGGACAACAACAACTTCTTTGGGGCTTTCCTGAACTCTGTAAGGAAGGTGAGTAGCTCAGCTGGTTAGAAGGGCCCAGAGACCCCTCCAAGCCCCATACTGACCCACAGCCATGGATGGTGCAGGAGGGAAGGAGTCTACAGGCACTGAGTCTGGTGGTCGTCCGTAAGTCATTTCATACAGTAAGTGGCCAAAGCAGTGGATGTCCACACTTTCCAAGGTCTGTGGAAGAAAGAGAGCAGTGGCATGGTCATCCTTCAGTTAAGCTTTGGGAACTCCAATGCTCTTGTTCCAGGCCTCCAATGAGAAACTACCCCTAGAACAGTCCCACACCTAACCCTTTCAGAACACTTTTGTGAGTACTCAATAAGGTCATGATGGTACCCTCTGGTGTCCTCCAGTCAATGATTCTACTGTCTCCTTGATCTAAGTGCTTGTAACTTAACCCCTGAGAAAAGCAGCAATACTCCAGGGGAGAAGCATGGCACATGGGCAAAGCCTACCCAAGAAGCCCTTCTGTGTTAAACACACATTTCAGCCATAGTCATGGGCACATCTCAGAATGAGCCTGTTGCATCAGTACATCAGTACTTCCACCACTTACATTGATTTTCCGGAACTGTGAGAAGTAAGATCGGTAGAAGGAAGGCAGACCCAGTAAGGAATTCTCAAGGTCTAGCAGCCGGCAAGTGTCTCCTTCGAGCATCACGTTGGAGGCATGAAGGTGCCCATAAGGGAATCCCTTGTCATGCAGAAACTTTAAAACCTGTTAGAAAACATGCATAGGTAACATTCTCCCTACAACGTGCTTAGGTATCCAACAGCTTCAACTCTGGGTTTTGCTTTTATGTTTGTTTATTTTTAAGGTCAATATATATTTTTAAAAGATTTATTTATTTTATTACAAAGTCAGATATACAGAGAGGAGAGAGAGGAAGATCTTCCGTCCGATCATTTACTCCCCAAGTGACCGCAACAGCTGGTGCCGCACCAATCTAAAGGCAAAAGCCAGGAGCCAGGAACTTCCTCCAGGTCTCCCACACAGGTGCAGGGCCCCAAGGCCTTGGGCCTCCTTGACTGCTTTCCCAGGCCACAAGCAGGGAGCTGGGTGGGAAGTGTAGCTGCCGGGATTAGAACCGGCGCCCATATGGGATCTTGGTGTGTTTAAGGCAAGGACTTTAGCCGCTAGAGCATTGCACCGGGCCCAAGGTCAATATATTTTTAAAGATTTAAAAAATTATTTTTATTGAAAAGGCAGCTTTACAGAGAGTAGGAGAGACAAAGAGAATGATATTTTATTCCCAATTCATTCCTCAAGTGGCTGAAATGGCCGGAGCTGAGCTGATCCAAAAGCCAAGAGGTAGGAGCTCTTCCAGGTCTCTCATGTGGGTGCAGGGTCCCAAGGCTTTGGGATATCCTCTACCTCTTTCCTAGGCCACAAGTAGGGAGCTAGATGGAAAGTGGAGCAGCCAGGATATAAGCCAGAGTCCATACGGGATCCTGGCACTTGCAAGGAGAAGACTTAGCCATTGAGCCATCACACCAGTCCCTAAGGTTAAAATATTAAAAAGAAAAAAAAAATCAAACAAGTCACTAGGGAGATTTCTAGGGAAAAAAGTCAAATCTATCGGGCCTGGCACAGCAGCCTAGCAGCTAAAGTACTTACCTTGCATGTGCCTGAATCCCATATGGGTGCCAGTTTGTATCGTGGCTGCCCCACTTTCCTCCCAGCTCCTTGCTTGTGACCTGAGAAAGTGGTGGAGAACAGCCCAAAAACTTGGGACCTTGCACCCACATGGGAGACCCAGAAGAGACTCCTGGTCTCTGGCTTTGAATTGGCTCAGCTCTGGCCATTGCAACCACGTGGGGAGTGAATCAGCAGATGGAAGGTCTTTCTCTCTGTCTCTCCTCTCTGTAAAATCTGACTTTCCAATAAAAATAAATAAATCTTAAAAAAAAGAAAAAGAGAGAGAGAAAATCCTGGCTCCTGGCTTCCACCTACCCCAGTCCTGATCACTGTAGCCATCTGAGAAGTAAGCCTGTAGTGGAAGACCTCTGTATCCCTCTTTCTCTCTCTCTCTCTCTGTAAATCTGTCTTTCAAATTAAGTAAATAAAATATTGAAAAAATTTTCGAAGGGGTCTTCAAAAAGTTCATAGAAAATGCATATTATGGAAAAATAAGCATGAACTTTAAAAATGTCTTTAAATTCCATTTGTTTGTAAGCCTTTTGAAATACCCTTGTATCATAGCACAGATACACAATTTGAAGAGCTCATACACATAACATGGGAGAGAATTACACTTATGCTGATAGGGTTGGAGATGCACAGAGAATGTGGTCTATAGCAGGGGAGGGCAATGTCTAGCCTGCAGGCTGCACAAGGCCGATGAAACCACTTGGTCTGGGCCTACCAAGGCAACCACAGGCAGGACTCAAGATTTAAAATTCAGTAACTCTAGAGCAGGCTAGTTTTTAAGTTGATCATTTTGCATGGTCCACAAATGATGTTATAAATGTAAAATGGTTCTTGGCGGAAGGAAAGAATTTCCCACTCCTGGTCTAGAGGATGACTGGGGAAAGGCTTCCACTGCTGGTTCTGTAGGGAGCCCTCTGGAATTGTGGGTGACATAACAAAACCAAACATTCTGCCATGGAGACAAAGATCAATACAAAATAACCTAACAGTTGGAAAATGCACAATAAAGTTCTTCAAAAAGCAAATACTCAATTAGTCTAATAGCAAAAGATTTTGAAAATTTTTAAAAAATAACTTAAAGTAACTTTGCATTTATTTATTTAGTTACTTTGCATTTACTTTTAAAAGTCTGTCCTTCTATTTATTTGAAAGGCACAGTGACTGATCAACAGAAATGGAGAGGAAGAAGTAAAGCAAGACAGGTCTTCCATCCACAGGTTCACCATTCCCCAAATGTACCCAACAGCTGAGAGTTGGCTGAGTCGAAGCCAGGAGGCTAGAACTCAGTCTAAGTCTCTGACATGGGTGGCACGAATTCAAATACTTGCACCATCGCTTGCTATTTCCCAGGTGCATTAGCAGAGAACTGTAATCGGGAGTCCTTCAGCTATCATCATTTGCTTCCAAGAGTAATTACCAGCAGGAAGCTGTGTGGGAAGTGAAGGTGAGATCTGACCCCAAGTACTCCAATGTGGGAAGCTGGCGGAGCAAATGAAGTGGGGGTCTAAACTTGCTGTGTCATAATGCCAGTGCCAAGCTCTCAGAAGCCTGTGCATCTAAATTATTCCCACCTTCATCTCAATTACTTGCCAAATGGTGTAAATATGACCTTGCGATATTAGTGCATACGTACTCAGACAACATTAGCAATTTTGGATATTCCCTGGGAATTTCTCCAAAAGAATTATGCAACCGTGGATGAAATTCCAATGTAATTTAAGCAAAAACTAAGTATCTCTTACCTCTAGTATTTGCCGTCCATATGTTTTTATTTGCTGGAGTTCAAGGCCCTGGATCTTTTTAGGATTGCAGTACTTTTTTAGGAATGGGTCCTTTGGTTTCGCCTTTGGGAAAAGACAGAGGACACATATGAAGGTGGCAAGGAAGCCAAAATCCGCACCCAGGCTCCCTGAGCACACTGGGCGCCACAGGGCCAAGGGTGCAGGGCTGGCCAACCCTCAAGAAGGATGTGGGTTTTCAACAACAATGTGTATTTGGTCAGGTTTCTGTCCCTCTTCTAGTCCCTCTTCCCTCTGATTTTGACATCAGCAGATTCCAACAGCTTGCATATCATTAGTACAACTTTATTAAGTACAAGACACAGACTTAAGAGAGCAGCTTACATAATGGATGTAATCATTAAATATTCAGAGGGAAAGGAACATTTTTTTTAACCATCCAGTCTTACTGCTAAAATAAAGACAAATTTTAAATAAAATCAAAACCAAAGTAAAACCTCAGGGAGTGCCCTAATTCTGGAACCTTAGGGCTAGAGCACCACACAACAGCTTTTAATGGGACTTGAGAGCTTCTTCATGTCCGTGAACTTGTGCCCCAAGTACCTTGTAGATCAGATCCTTCAAAGTTCCTTTTTCATTAAACATCCTAATTAGCAATGCTGAAGACTCACTGGCTGTGGCAAAAGTAACCCGGTAGATGTTAGGATGCTGCCAAAACAAAACAAAACAAAAATGAAATTTATACTGATTTTTTTTATAGGGACCCATCTCATTATATGGGAGCCAAAGCTGATTTAGTAATATATATAAATGTGATGACATTCCCCAGCTGCATGGTATTTTCAAGTTTTAACAAGTACTTCACCCTCCTTTAGATGTGGGGAGTGATACACACTGTGGTGACACAGGAAGTGGGTAACCCATGTGGATGTGAATGTCTCTGCTTTGGCCTGTGCAGCCTCATTGTACAGGTAAAAAGTAGAGAGAAGTCTGAGGTTTTAGAATAAAGGTTTCAATCTTCTGCCTCTGTGAATCGGTCATGAGCACAGTCAAATCTGGGAACCACCAACTTAGGACCAAGATGAACATGTCTTTGCTCACACGGCTTTCCCTAGTATTCACATTATTATTGTGGTGCCAAGTCATTGAGCACCACAGCCAGAGAACAAGCCAAAGCAGCATCTCAGCACTTTGCTGACACAGACAGCAAGAATCCCTCCTACCCGCCCACAAGTTTGCAGCACGATGATTCAGTGTCCTCACATGGAGATACTGACGTCAACCAAGGAGGGTGGGGAAAAGGCAAAGTACTTCATGTCTGGAAGCACAGTCCTCAGATAACCTGGAATTTTCGTTACACTAACAGCCTGGCTCCAGAAGTGTGCATTAGCTCAGAATAACATGCAAATTGAAACCCATGGGAGCTGGGCTATGTAGGGTATTTGGAGTCCTGGCATGTATAATGGGGGGTGGACGGGTATGCCTGGGAAAACATGTAACCCAATGCAAGGCTTCTCCCGAATATCACATTTTAATGGTTATTGTTGAGTTTTTAACCATTTTATTGAGGTAGAAATCATATACAAACAAACTTTTAAAAAGTTCATGAACGTGACGATTATGGAAAAATTATGCATGTATTTCAATTTTCTTTCATACTGAAATAAGATCATTTTTTTAATTCCAGGAGCTTCTTTTGTATCTCCCAAATGGATGGCAGGGACCCAGGTACTTGATGCCATTTTCCATTGTTTTTTCAGGACCATGAGCAGGGAGCTGGATCAGAAGTGCAGCAGCTAGAACTTGAACTGGCACCCATATGGGATGCCAGCATCACAAGCAGCAGCTTTACCATCACAACACAACACTTGCCCCTCAAGTTAAAAAAAAAAAAAGATATTCATGAAATGATTTATTTATTTATTTGATAAGCACGGAAGCAGAGACTGAGACAGAACTCCCATCTGCCAGTTTACTCAGCCACACATCTGTAACTGTTGGGGCTGGAGTCAACAGCAAGGAATTCAATCTAGGTCTCCCATGGGAGTGCCAGGTACCCAACCACTTGAATCATCACCTACTATCTCTCTGAGTGTGCACTGGCAGGAATCTGGAATCGAGGGCTCAAGCAGGGGATAGAACATTGGTACTCAAACAGAGTAGACGGGTATCCTACCCAGCACCTTAATTGCTAAGCCACACACCTGTCCCGATTCAGTAGCTTACAGTATATTAACATTAACAAGGTTATGTAACCATTACACAATTTAAACTGAACACTTTATCTTCACAGAAAAAAATTCAATAAATAACTACAAAATTCTTGGTTCCAAACTAATGTAAACAAAGAGCAAAGAAGGGAAGCTCCTCCTTATGGTAGAATACCAATGAATAGATACAGAAAGAACAATGGAGTTACAAAATCATGTTGTCGGGAGGTGTTTGGCACAGTAGTTAGGATGTCCACATCCCACATTCCAGTGTCTGAGTTTAAGCCTTGGTTCACCTTACAGTTCCACCTACCTGCTAACACACGCTCTAAGCACAGGCAATGACTCAGTACTCGGATTCCTTCTGCCCAGAGAGACCTGGACTGAATTCCTGGTTCCTAGCTTCGGCTTGACCCAGCCCCAGCTAACATAGGTATTTTAGGAGTAAACCAGAAGATTCAAGATCTCTCTCTCTCTCTTTCTTCCTCCCTGCTCTTTCAAATAAATAACTATAATTTTTTTTTAAAAAAAGACAAGTACATGGAATACTTAAACCAGGTTTCACAAAAACAAGATTTATATAATTGCAAAATACTTCCCTACATATCACCTATTCTTTATTTTTTTTAAATTTTTATTGGAAAATCACAATTACAAAGAAAAGGAAAGACAGAGAGAAAGATCTTCCATCTACTGATTCACTCCCTAAGTGGTTGCAATGGCCGGAACTAAGCCAATCTGAAGCCAGGAACCAGGAGCTTCTTCTTGTCTCCAACACAGGTTCAGGGTCCCAAAGCTTTGGGCCACCCTCTATCGCTTTTTCAGGCCACAGGCAGGGAGCAGGAAGGGAAATGGAGCACCCAGGATATGAACCGGTGCCCATATGGGATCCCAGGCATGCAAGGCAAGGACTTTAGTCACTAGGCTACTGTGGTGGGCCCTATTCTTTTTTGTGAAGCCATTAAGAATGGTTGTAGTTGTTTAGCTAAAATTGCTTGTTAAAAAAAACCAGTAAGAGCAAAAAATTGGAGGTGTTGGGGCCAGAGTTATGGCACAGCCAATTAAATTGCCTCATGATGCTGACATCCCATACTGGAATATCAGTTCAAATCCCTGTTGTTGTACTTCCAGTGTGTCTGGAAAGACAGAAGAAAATGGCCAAAGTACTCGGGCTGTTCTCCTCCATGCAGGAGACCCTGACAGAGCTCCAGGTTCCTGTCTTTGGCCTGGCCCAGTCCAGTTATTGACTGCAGCCATCTGGGAAGTGACTCAATAGACATAAAATTTCTCTCTCTCTGCTTTTCAAACAAATAAAATAAATTTTAAAAGTTGGAGGTAACCCAAATATCTAGTAATTCAGCTGAAAAACTAAGGTAGAGGCAATAATCACTCTTTGCAGTCAGTACTGGTAATGTCAGTTTATAAAGACACATCATTAGTTAAAGATACACCATTAGTTAAAACAAGTTTTAAAATAATACACAGCAGCTGGCATTATAGTATAGAGAATTAAGCTGCTCCTGAAGCATCAGCATCCCATATAAGCATCAGTTTGAGTAGTGACTACTCCACTTGCAATCCAGCTCTTTGCCCATGTGCCTGGGAAGGCAGTGGAAGATGGCTCAAGTGCTTGGGACACTGCACACATGTGGAGGATTGGGTAGAAGCCCTGGCTCTTGGCTTCTTCTTGGTCCTGGCCAGTGCAGTCATCTGGGGAGTGAATTAATGGATATCAGACCTCTCTGTTTCTCTCTCTCTGCCTATAATTGCTTCTTTTAAATAAATAAATTGTTTTTTTTAATGAAGCAATAATTTTTTATTTATTTTTATTGGAAAGGTGGACATACAGAGGAGGAGAGAGAGAGGAAGATCTTCCGTCCAATGATTCACTCCCCAAGTGACGGCAAGGGCCGGAGCTGAGCCATTCTGAAGCCAGAAGCCAGGAGTTCTTCCGATCACCCGCGCAGGTGCAGGGTCCCAAGGCATTGGGCCCTCCTCAACAGCTTTCCCAGGCCACAAGCAGGAAGCTGGATGGGAAGCAGGGCCACCGGGACCAGAACTGGAGACCATTTGGGATCCCAGCAAGTACAAGGCAAGGACTTTAACCACTATGCTATCGTGCCAGGCCCTACACATAATTTTTTAAAACAATCATATAAACAAATGGTAACTGAATATTTTGGTTCATAGTCACTGTTGGTTGGGATTATAAGTGAATTTTATTTTCTTATGTTTATTTACTTGTATCTTGTCATTTAAAAAAATTTGTATGTGCCACTTGCTTCCTGCCCCACAGACACTGGAGGGAAAATGACAACATTTATCTTAGCCACTTTCTCCCCTATTCTGATCCTCCCCATCCTAATCACAGACCTACATAAGACCACAAACCCCTCAACTTTTTAATAAATATTAAAATTAAATTTTAAAAATATGTAACACTTATATATGTACCATCTCTTTTTAAAAGGCACATGAAAGCAAATTTAGAGCAGATAACAGCCTGGGTCACACAAACCACCAAACTCAAAGGCCACAGCACATTTGTGGCCACATGTTGGATCTCATCAAAAGCTTACTTTTGCTGCCTTGACAAGACAGTCTCACCTTAAAAATGAACTTGTCAAGCGAAGTAAACAAGTCAGAACAACTGTGCTCAGTCCACAGGTGACACATTCTAGGGCTCTGTATCTTCATGCAGATAAGAACATCAAAACTAACTCAGTCCCTTGAACATACTTTTGAAAGGCTTTGTGTTAAAATTGTGAATTAACATAAATGTGGCCAGCTACCACTGAAAGTCAGTTAGCCTTTGAGAGCAGGAACCTGGACAGCAAAATGGCTGTTTTGCTTTTGTTTCAACTGGATTATTAAATCCATATTAGTTCTGTTCACCCAGGCTACAAATAATTCTTTTAATACTATTGATCTAAACACCCTCACCAGGAACAAGAGGTTCAAAGAAGTGGCTGCTTTGGGTCTGGTACAAAGGCTTAGTGAATAAATCCTCACCTTGCAAGAGCTGGGATCCCATACGGATACCAGTTTGTGAGCTGCTCCGCTTCCCATCCAGCTCCCTGCTTGTGCCCTGGGAAAGCAGTAGAGGACGACCCATAGCCTTGGGACCCAACACCTGTATAGGAGACTTGGAAAAACTCCTGATTCCTGGCTTTGGACCAGCTTAGCTCTGGCCACTGTGGCCACTTAGGGAGTGAACCAGTGGATGGAAGATCATTCTCTCTGTCTCACCTTTCTGTAAAATCCACTTTTCTAACAAAAATAAAATAAATCTTAAAAAAAAAAACCCTCTAATTAGTTACGCCTCACTGGGGCATTGGGGATTTCTCTGCACACCCATCCTAAAAAATGTTCTGTACCTAAACTGATGATAAACAGCTAAATACTAAAATAAAAAGACAAGACAGCTGAATAGTAATCTATAGCCATTTTGAGGTGTATGGAATCCAGTTGAATAAAAAATAAAAATTGAAATGTGTATGAGGAAGTCACAGGATATAGTTAAGAACCCACATTTTCCTATTAACGTATTGTTAATCAATACCATGTCAATTAATGCCATAAGGTTGTAAATGGTTGTTGATGTTATGTTGGAGCTTCTAATTGATTGGGATGGTACTTTGCCAGCTTTACCTTCAGACCAGAGATGGTCTCACCAAGAAATCATTGAACCCACTAGGTTAATAAGATGCTGGACTTTATGCTTGGTAAATACTTCCATTGAAAGAACCTCAACTGAATTTGAACTGTGGTGATGCAGCAAGGTGGAGAAATCCACCATGGGGAGAGGGTTCAGGGAGGGGTGGGGGGAATCCCAGTGCCTTTAACATTGTGTCACATAATGCAATAAAATTAATTTTAAAAAAATCAATTCAAAATCAGCTTTTCTGTAACACCTGGACTGTTTTAGAATTATCTCTTTTCTCTTTCAAATAAATATTATAACACATTTAAAAAAAAACCCTCTATTTCAATGCTCATGTTTCTTGGTTTGTAGAGATGTCATGCACATCTTTACAAACGGCCCTTGACCTACAACTTCAACCTGAACGGAAATCCAGTATAGCTGTCCACTCGCTTGAGTCTATAGATTATTCCCAACTGTTCTGTCCATGTCACCGCCAAAACAAAACAAAATAAAACAACTCCACCATGAATCTGTGATTAGAGAAAAACAGAAGGATTTGTACTCACCAAACAGGAAGGCAGAAGTTTGATGAGACACTGGAAATCTTTATCTGACAAGTACTTGTCCGGGCCAAGGTCAGCCTGGGAACATTGGTGCAAGTATCAGGGTACTGCTGGGCTTTCAGAAGAAAAACTCCTTCTACGTCTTTCCCCTTAGTTTTTACTTGTCCAAATACAATGACTGCAAACCACACTTAGTCTTACTGCCTCCAGGCCTTTCTGGAGAGGGTGGTATGTAAACACAGGGATACCAGGACTTAACTTGACCTCATTCCATTAACAAAATGTATTCTAGAACTTCAAAGAGACAAAATAAAGTCATACTTGAGTGTTTTCTTTGGAAGCATACTCCAAAACTATCAACCCTAAAGAGATTCCAGAGAGTTTCAGCTGTTCTCATATCTTTCCAAATATTTACTAGTTAGATAAACATAAATAAAGCCATATATAACCAAAATGTATAGTGAAATAACTTAAACAACTCTGCTTTGATATGGGACTGAGCAGATTTTTCTGTGGTTCCTTAACAGCCCAGCACAATTCTGATTCTCTGGTCAACTCTGCTGTTGTAAATGGACAGTTTACGACAGTTCTTGGGAAGGGAGTGAAGTGAAACAAACTGACTCACCCAGCTTAACACGAGCCGCTCTTTTGGCTGATTTTTAATCTTCATCAAGAAATATTTTTTCCTTATCCTCCATCCTGCCATAAAAACAAAGATGTGTTTACAGATGCATGATTTTTTTTTTTTTTTTGCACAATTGACATAAGATTTCATGGGCAAATAACAAGCTAGCTTTGGCAATACTATCCACAGCTCTATAGAACCAGCAAGACAATCATTGATAATGTTGATACGGGAAAGGGTACAATGAAAGAAGGCAGCAAACACAAAACAAAAGGAAAACAGTGTTCCATATTGAAATCAATGAAAAGCTGAGATGAAAGACGAACAGTGGTTCTCAAAGTTATTTCTACCCAAGCTCTCTGATGGGGCCCTAGCTGAAGTTCACTGAGTATTAAAACTTAAGGGCTGAATCTTCGAGTAGTAGGCAGGAAGGAAGTACAAGAGCTTTCTTGGGATCCACAGGGAAAGTATGGCAAGAACCCTGTTATGTGATAAACGTGCTGGTCTCTCACCTATGTCTTTCAACGGTTCTACAACCTCCCACTTTGGTTCTGACCGGAAGAACATGGAAACATGTTGTAAGGCAATCTCTGCAAAGACATTTTAGAAACTCATTAGTCACACAACTTTACAAAGAGCCATTTATTTACTATGATTATTACTCCTGCAAATGAAATCCTGACAGTCTATGACCTCCTTAAAAAACTGAATTTTACAAAAAACAAAAAAAAAAACCAAAAACCAAAAAACTCAGACAAGATGAAATAGATCAGATCCTGGAACAGAAAAAGAACATTTGTGGAAAAACTGCTGTAATCTCAGTACAACCTCCATTTGACAGTAACATATTAACATCCATTTCTTAGTTTCTAGGTTTGCCATAGTTACATAAGACATTAACATTAGAGAAAATTGGGAGAGGGTATATGGAAACTATACTTTCTCTGCCACTTCTCTGTAAATTTAAATTTATTGCAAAACGAAGCTTTATTAAGGAAAAAAAAAACTACTAATGATGTGAAAATATACATTGTGAAACTAGAAAATCTAAAGTATACCAAACTAGTTGGCGTAAGCCAAGAATTCAATTTACACACCAGATCATGACCCATATTGTCTGGGCCAATTTGGAATAGCATTTGGTGTCACACCAAGTGATACTTATCCCCTTTTCATTCCACATGGAGGAACTGCTTTCAATCAAACAAAGAAGCGATTAGTCTTAAATATATATTGGAAACAAAGGCCAGTGTTTTTGAAAAACATCTATGGAGAGCAACAACACAGTTTTATTGTGGGAAGTCACCATGTGATCGCTTGCTGGAAAAAAAAGCACATCCTTCTTTTGTGTCCTTTTGTCATGATAATATTTCCCCCTCTAGGAAGACAATGACAAAAGGAAGTTTCTTAGAATTATGACATTATCAGGAAAACTGAGCTTCTTATATTTCCTCTAAGCAGCAGCACCAGTATTTTGTTGTTTCTCCCTCAACCCAGTGAGTACAGCGAGCCACTGTGGCTTCCTTAACGCAAACAGCGCTAACAACAAGTGCATGGGGACATTTCACCTCCACCTGCCATACATTCTATTCCAGGGCAAAGTGGAGAGGTAGGGCAGGTTTTGCTAGTGTTCTCCACGCGTCTGGAACTTGGAATGAATGTGCCAGGAGCTTGGTTACAATAACATTTTGATGTATTTTACAATCCATGATGAGTTTAGAGATTCAGGGACAAAACAAACCCGACTAGCTATTTGTTTAGTCATTCAACATGTAACATCTACTCAAAACGGAAACACGTGACAATCAAGTGCAAACTTGGCTCCACTGACATCTGCTCTGACCCTAGGTGTCTAAGGAGCCATTTGGGGAAGGACTGGGCCTAGCAGAGGAATATCACGTACATTACCAATGTTGGGAACACTGAATCTCTTCTATGATGAATGCTGATACCAAATGTTTTTCTTATTTCCAAACTTCATGATAATCAATCCTGAACAAAGAGAAAACTCAATGACTGGCCCCAGTGCAGGAGCCTACTGGCTAAAGTCCTCGCCTTGCATTCATCAGAATCCCATTTGGGCACAGGTTCATATCCCAGCTGCTCTACTTCCCTTCCAACTCCCTGCTCGTGGCCCAAGAAAGTAGTAGAGGACAACCCATAGTGTTGTGGCCCTGCACTCGTGTGGGAGACCCAGAAGAAGCTCTTGGTTACTGGCTTCGGATAAGTTCAGCTCCAACCACTGTGGCCACTTGAAGAGTGAACCAGAGGATGGAGGATCTTTATGTCTATGCTTATCTCTGTAGATTGGACTGGTGCTGTGATATAGCTGATTCAAGTCCTAGCTGCTCTGCTTTCAATCCAGTTCCCTGCTAATGAACCTGGGAAAGCAGCAGAGGATGACCAAGTACTTGGCTGCCTGGATGGAGTTGCCACATTCCTGGCTTCAGCCTGGCCCAGCCTCAGCCATTACAGCTTTTTTAAGAGTGACCCAAAAGGGCCCGGCGCGGTGGCGCAAGTGGTTAAGGTCCTCGCCTTGCACGCCCGGGATCCCATATGGGCGCCGGTTCTAATCCCGGCAGCCCCGCTTCCCTTCCAGCTCCCTGCCTGTGGCCCGGGAAAGCAGTCGAGGACGGCCCAAAGCTTTGGGACCCTGCACCCGCGTGGGAGACCCGGAAGAGGCTCCTGGCTTTGGATCGGCATAGTATCGGCCGTTGCGCCAAACACATGGGCCATCTTCCACTGCTTTCCCACACCATTGTCAGGGAGCTGGATCAGAAGTGGAGTACCAGGACACACACCAGAACCCACATGAGATGTCCATATTGCAGGCTTTACTCGCTACGCCTCAATGTTGGTCCTTAAAAAGTATTTTAAGTGAAAATTGTTTCCATCCACAAGCAGCAGGACCACGAAAAGTCATGCCCTGATGTGGGGCACTGTTCCTCAGAGCCTGTGAAAGACAGCCATTCACAACTAATCATCATTCCCCACAAAGCCACAGCTCAGCTGCAGGGCTGCACACTATGGGGCACCAATGGGCCATTTCACAAACTGAAAGCTATCAGTAAGCATAGGGAATAAGCTGCATTTGCTATTGAAAAATAGAGTACTGGGAAACAGTCTTTTTTTTTTTTTTTCAACCTTAAGGATAGGGCCTTGGAGCAGGAACATTTTTTTTCCAGTGAACTATGACTGTTGGTCAAACCACATGACTACCAGGCCCCAGTATTACTCCCCTTTGTCCCCAGGATCTGGTGACATGCTGCAATCACAAACGTCCACGTCTCTCTTAGCCTTTCCTGGCTCCTCGCTTTTTTATGAACTGAAGACCAATTTTTCCTTCTCTTCGTTAAAAAATGACTTTCCTTAAAAAGAAAAATGTACTTAATTATGTTACTTGAAAGGCAGAGTTATGGAGTAGTGGGAGGAAACAGGAAGAGAGAGGGAGAGAGATGTTCTGTGCACTGGTTTACGTCCCTATCTGAAATAGTCAAGGAAGATGATAAACGTAAGATCAAAAATAACCATATAGACATCACAACGTCTGTATTGTTCCATGCAGATGTGACAAAAAGCTGGAAGTAAATGATTTTTCTATTAGAAACCTACAGTAATTTGTGATCACCTAAGTCTCAGCACCAGAACACCACAAAGGCACCAATATGTCTGTTCTCTCGTGTGGAAGCAGAGTTCCCACCACTGCTGTCTGCAGCAATAGGCAGTGCTCAGCCACAGGACTCCAGGCACACACCCAACTGGCTTACCAGTGTAGTTTGCGGAATAGTTGTTGGGATCTAAAAACTTCTTAACCAGTTCACAATTCGACAAGATGTGGTTTGTGGTGATGACGTTGAGATAGTTCTGCAGACCCTTCTGTCTCGCAGCGATGAACTCACGGTCCATGTTACCAATCAGCTTTTTGGGAGGAAGAGGTAGACTTAGGCCTGCAATCTAAAAAAGAAAAGGAATAAGCATTATATTCATGTCAGCCACAAATAGGATCCCTTCTCAGAAGCCTAAGCTGTTGCACTGGGTAAACCCCAACACAGCAAGTTTTTTTAAAAAATTTATTTGTTTTGGAAATAAATTTGCAGATTTAGAGAGAAAGGAAACAGAGAAAAATCTTCCATCTGCTGGTTTATTCCCCAAATGGCCACAATGGCTGGAACTGAGTCGATCTGAAGCCAGGAGCCAGGAACTTCTTCCAGGTCCTAAGGCTTTGGGCCGTCCTTGACTGTTTTCCCATGGCACAAGCAGGAAGCTGGATGGGAAGTGGAGCATCCAGGACACAAACTGGGGCCCTTTTGGGGCCCAGTGTGATGGCTCAGAGGTTAAATCCTTGCCTTGCATATGCCAGGATCCCATATGGGCACCAATCCATATCCTGGCTGCCCCACTTCCCATCCAGCTCCCTGCCTGTGGCATGGGAAAGCAGTCGAGGATGGCCCAAAGCTTTGGGACCCTGCACCCAAGTGGGAGACCTGGAAGCAGCTCCTGGCTCCTGGCTTTGGATTGGCTCAGCTCTGGCTGCTGTGGCCACTTGGGGAGTGAACCAGCAGATAGAAAATCTTTCTGTCTTTCCTTCTCTTCATAAATCAGGTCTGCCTTTCCAATAAAAATAATACTTTTTTTTTTCTATTGGCAGTCTTATGACATTCCACCCTCACCAAGATGACATATCCATCATCTGGGAACAGTCACATTCAGCTTTTAGCTGATATTTTGGCTTTGGAGAACACTCACTTTGTTTATCTTGATTTTTCCCTTTTTAGGTATTATCTGTAAACCTTCTATTATGAAGGGAAAGGATTAAGCATCCAGTCCCATACCTTTTATCACTCCTATATCTTGACCCCAGTCGTCCCAACATTGTTTGGTAATTTTATTTAGCTCACTATTCATTTTAACAGTAGGCAAATGGTAGTCACAGCACTGCTCAAGAACCACACCTACTTTTCCAACAACTTGTGGTCTCTTTTTTTCCCACTTTCTATTCAACTCCAAAGGCTGCACCAGTTTTACACACTATACCACAGCCCTGTCCACAAAGGTTTTATCTTTATCTTTCAACTCTTCTAGAGTCTTTACTTCTGGCATTATCTTTCTTTTCATAAGTACTCTTCTTGTTTTTTTAATGTCATCCAAGTGTAACATAATTTTTTAAAATCTCTCTGAGCTGATAAAAGCTAGCTTTTCTGAAGTGCCTGGAACATTCTTCCTCCTGCATTCCTTTCTGCTTCATGAAGGTTCCTTTGTTTCCTTTTCGGTTGAGGGTAAGCGTCAAGAGGACAAAAATGACCTATCTGTGTCTTTCCATGTGTCATCTCCACGTTAACAGAGCTTCTTAGAGGCTGAGAAGGGTCAACGGAACCTTGGAGAACCAGGTTTTGGGGATAATGCCAGGTCTACTTTCTGCCAGGAGTGACGGGGAGATAGTGGGATCTGAGCAGAGCAACTCAGCGAAAACAGAAGAGTCCCACAAAACAATTCTGCAGCAAAAAATCTCAGACAGCCCTTTTCACATATGAGGACAGAGAAGACACAGGACCATCTTAGCAGGAGATGGAGAAAAGGAAGGAAAATAACTTACCAGAGCCCAATATTGAATACAGAGAAAAAATAAAAGGCAACTAAAATATTTTTAGGAGCTGAACGGATCAGTCACAGAGCCCTTAAATTAAACTCCAGTACAAGTTATTTAAATAGCAGCCCTTCTAAAGAGCAGCTATTTACAAGTTATGTAAATAGCAAACAAACATGGTACCCTTTAGAGGTCTGGGGCTCTTGGCTGCTGGCCCCTGAGCGGGGTGCCAAGAGATGCTCCCGAGCTCCGGCTAAGCAACTTGGGCTTTCTACTGCAGCTTCCATTTCTCAGGACCAACCTTGACCTCCTTCCTCTGAGGCTGGGCAGATCCCCCAAGCAAATAAAGCTCCATTTCCTGCAGGACGGTGCAGGCCTGACTGCCAGAACCCCAGACAGTGAGCAGCAGCAGCAGCGGAAGGATGGACGCTCATGTATGTCACATGCATGTCTTCAAGCATGCCTGCAACTCTCAGTCTAAACACTGTGTTACCGGTTCCAGAGAGTAAATAACCAGGTCTTTGCTGGGGGGGCGGGAGGACAGGCTTAAGCTGCTCAAACATAGAAGACTAAGGATTTGACTATTTTTCCTTCTCTGATTTATTGATGCATTTATTTATCTGACAGAAACCATCTATCTGCTGGTTCATCCCCAAAATGTTTACAATGACCAGGCATTTAGGCTAAACCAGGAGCTGGGAACCATACAGGTCTCTCACCCATGAGTAACAGGGAGCCAATGACCGGAGCCATTATCTGCTGCCACACAGTGTCCGCCAGAGCAGAAAGCTAGGCCTGGAAGCAGAGCTGAGATTCAAACCCAGGTGTTCCTAACTGGGACACAGACATTGCAACCCCTAAGTCAAAGGTCTACCTGCTTGCCCCTGGTGGCTTTTTGTTTTCCTTGTTTGTTTTAAAGGTCAGTTTGAAAGGCAGAATGGAGAGAGAGAACGAACGAACAAGCGTGAGTTTTCATCAACTGGTTCACTCCCAAAATGGTTGCAACAGCCAGGACTGGGCTGGGCCAAAGCCAGCAGCCAGGAACACTAACTATCCTGATATCCCAACACAGGTAGCAGGAACTCAAGTACTGGGGCTTTCTTCCATTGTCTTTCCAGGTGCACAGTTGGAGTGCTGCATATGAAGTGGAAGAGACAGGATTTGAATGGATATTCTGATCGGGGATGCCCCGAGTTAGAAGCGGATGCTGACGCTCCCTGGCCTCCATGCCAGCTGCTCAAACAGACTTGAAACTCCTGGTATTACCTCAACCTTCATCTCCCTCCAATCTTGGGATCCAGTGAGATTATCTGCTACCCATACTGCCTTAGTTAGCTTTCTTCCACTGAGTTTTCAGCTTACAGTGTTTTTGCTGTGGTTTTTCTCTGATATTCTTTTTGTCCTTGATGTTATGCACATGTAAGATTAATTTATTTTTTTGCTTGGAGTGGTTTTGGGAAGGAGATAAAATACATGTGTTCCATTTACTATCATTTTCCAGATCATTTAAAGCTTTATAGAGCTACTTTTTAATAAAGCTTAAAAAACAAAGCATGAAGTTGGCATCTGAATTTAGTGAGGAAAGTCACTTTCAAGCAGTAGCACCATTTTACTCGGGTTGCTATTAGAACAGTCCACGTGGCGTGTGTATTGATCGAGGCGAGGTCTCAAGAGGAGCGTATGTAGACTTCAGGACAAGGGGGAAATCTATACCACTGACCTATATGGCTCCACCGATGATGCAGCCAAGTGAAGGCCTTGAACTGGATAACCTAAAACAAGATGAAAAGCCTAGCTGACCATCCTAAATTGTCTTTCTCCAGCATAATTATGAAACCAAGTCAGAGCACACTTAGAGTGGAATTTTCTACAGTGAATCTATTTGCTGCGAGATACTTTTCGTAAATTTCATGTTGTTTTCTTCATGCATTTGATTAACACTCTGCCTAACAGTTTCTTTACTAACAAAGAAAGTATATCTCTCAGTAACCACCTATCCAAACCATTTTCTGTTTGGGGCCATAACAAGGATAATTTATTATCTAAAAATGTATAACTATTGGGCCTGGCAGCATGGCCTAGTGGCTTAAGTCCTCCCCTTGAATGCGCCCGGGATCCCTTATGGGCTCCGGTTCTAATCCCGTCAGCTCCACTTCCCATCCAGCTCCCTGCTTGTGGCCTAGGAAAGCAGTCGAGGATGGCCCAAAGCCTTGGGACCCTGCACCCATGTGGGAGACCTGGAAGAAGTTCCTGGATCCTGGCTTCGGATTGGCATAGCATTGGCTGTTGCACTCACTTGGGGAGTGAATCATCGGATGGAAGATCTTCCTCTCTTTCTCTCCTCCTCTCTGTATATCTGACTTTCCAATAAATAAATAAATCTTTTTAAAAAATGTATAACTATTTTATGAAGTTGTAGAATATAATTTCATTTATTTGTGTGTGTGTACATGCACAAGAGATATGTTTATATGGGAGAAAGGTGTCATAAAAAGATTCATATCAACTGCATAATTAACAGCAGCTACCTCTGGGAGCATGCTACTAAATTAATTTTATTACTCCTCTATGAAATAGTTACAATGCTCAATGCTCTTTAAAATGAAAGAAAATCCTTTTTGTTTATCAAGCTGTCTATGCAGCAAGTATAAAAAATAATATTAACTGATATGAATTAAGTAGCCTGCACTACCTGCACAACAGCAGATGAAATTAAATCCAAGGGTAATGTCTGACATCATCATATTTAAACCCCAATATTCTAGCTCTTTTTTCTTATGCGGTGGAGATGGGAGAATAAATTTGATACAGTGCCTGGAATCCAGTCCTGCCTCTGTCCCAGCAGATGATGGTTCAAGTACTGAGTCCCTCACCCTTGTAGGATGCCCTGTGATTGTGAACATCTGGGGGAATGAATCAACAAATGGAAGATGTCTGTCTGCCTGCCTGTCTCTGTCACTCTGCCTTCCAAATAAATAAAAATGACTAAAGAAACAGTTAGAAAAAACAAATATAAATCACCAGGCAAAACAGAGCCCTCCGGCCAAAAGCTGCAGACCGAAACATTGCAGGTGCTCTTTCTGCCCTAGTTTAAGCCCTCATAAGTGTTCTAAAAGTGCTAAACTTATGCAACGTGTGTTATTTTTAAACCCTGCCTTTTAACAAAGATAAGCATTCAAGAGATATTTATTTTCAAAGTGTTCTCCTAGAATTTCTAAAATGTGTACCAATCACAAGACACAAAATGTAGAACACCAGGACTAGTTAGAAGGGAGGGGCAAAAGTCTCCTGGCACGTAGGGTGATGAGTCCGGCAAGGCCCTGATTTCCTAGACATCTCCACACCGACAGCTCCAAGCCAGGGCCGCTCATCACCTTTCCCTACCTCAGCCCTTTAATGTGCCCTGTGGGTTCCCTTCTTGAGTCCTTACTGAGGAGAAAGCAAGAGGCCAGCAAGGAATGCAGCCTGGCAGTGACAATGTGAGGGACAGATGATCTCGAACGTGTGTCCTCATCTGCTCTGCTGTCCTGCGAGAGGCCTCTAAGTGACGTGACCAACTGGATCGTGCTACAAGGAAACCAGCATTCGTCTGGTGGAGAAAGCCTTTCAGGACAACCTGCTCACCCCTCCCCTCACTTAGTCTTCATCTCATCTATTTTAATAACCTGCAAATGATCTTCAACCAACTTCTGGTCGATATTCTAGAGAGTTATGAGTGCTCAACAGACCCTTAACTTGTCCCAGTTTTCTTCCAACGCACAGTAAAGTCTCTGCTAGGTCAACCATGGACAGTAAAATCAGAAACACAAAACTTCTGTGCTGTGAGAGATCTGAGAACTCGCCTGACTCACTCCCTTGAGACAGGAAGTGAGGCCCCTACAAGAAATGACCTGGCCATGGGGGCTCCACTCCAAGCGCGGGGCATACCTTTACTGCGCAGCTTTCATCAATTCAACCACCTGCTTCTTTCTCGATCTTCACTGTATGCAGTCTCCATGGATGATCTTAATTATTATGACAAAATAAGTCCACCATGAAAATTTTGAGAAATATAGCTCCTAAAATTTTATTTCTACTTATCTAGTTTACACGGGTTTGTTTGTACAGAACTTGTAAAGTACAGGACAGTTAAAAATTTATTTATTTTTCAGGCCCGGCACGATGGCGCAATGGTTAAGGTCTTTACCTTGCACGCCCGGGATCCCATATGGATGCCGGTTCTATCCCGGCAGCCCCGCTTCCCATCCAGCTCCCTGCCTGTGGCCGGGAAGGCAGTCGAGGATGGCCCAAGGCTTTGGGACCCTGCACCCACGTGGGAGACCCAGAAGAAGTTCCTGGATCCAGAAGATCCAGTTCCTGGATCCTGGCTTCGGCCGTTGCGCTCACTTGGGGAGTGAATCATCGGACGGAAGATCTTCCTCTCTGTCTCTCCTCTCTGTATATCCGCCTTTCCAATAAAAAAAATAATAAAAATAAATCTTTAAAAAAAATTTATTTATTTTTATCAAAAAGGTAGATTTACAGAGAGGAGACAGAAACAAAAATCTTCCGCCTGCTGGTTCACTGCCCAAATGGCCACAAAGGCTGGAGTGAGTCGATCCTAAGGGTATCCCACATAGGTACAGGGTCCCAAGGCTTTAGTCTGTTCTCTACTGCTTTCCCAGGCCACAAAGAGGGAGTTGGATGGAAGTAGAGCAGCTGGGATGCAAACCTGCATCCATATGGGATCCTAGCATATGCAAGGTGACGATTTAGCTACTGGGCTATCACACCGGACCCAGGACAGTATAAAGAACCAGAAAATAACAAAGCCCATGATCCCATCACCTGGGGATTGTCGTTGTTAGTATTTTGGCATGCTGCCTTCCAATTTTTTACCCTAAACATTTTGTGTTTATAATTTTGCATTCTGCTTTCCCTCCCCTCCCAAGTGGGGCACGTTCCTATTGGATTGACAAATGTGCATACAGGTATTATATTTCTCTTTTTCAGCAGGAACTCATTTGTCTGTCAAAAGGGTAATCAGACACTGAAGATTATGGTCACAGTTTTACTCTGTGGTTTCGGAGTCTTTTTGGTCTGCCTTATGGAGGCTGTTTTGAAATTATTTTCTTGCCAAAAGCTTTCTTCTGTTTGTTTACTTGGATCCAGAAAAACCTCCCACTGAAGCAATGTCTGGCCATGTTCTGCCCAACGCAAGCCAACATCAATACATGTGCATATTTGCATTTGAAATAAGATGCATACAGCAAGTGCCCATTTTAAAAGGGGAAATCACACTGAGGCAAAAATAAAACTGTATTATAATAAAAGGCCATCACCAAAAAAAAAAAAAAAAAAAAGGCCCAGTATGGTAGCCTGGTGGCTAAAATCCTTGCCTTACACATGCCAAGATCCCATATGGGCGCCGATTTGTGTCCTGGCAGGCTTACTTCCCATCAAGCTCCCTGTTTGTGGCCTGCGAAAGCAGTTGAGAATGACCCAAATCCTTGGGACCCTACACCCACATGGGAGACGCGGAAGAGGCTCCTGGCGCCTAACTTTTGGATCAGATCAGCTCCAGCCAGGCCACTGTAGCTACTTGGGGAGTAAATCAGCGATGGAAGATCTTGCTCTCTGCCTTTCCAATTAAAAAAAAAAAAAAAAAAAGCTATCATTGCAAAGCCATGGCGATTCAAAACCTATGTCCCCAAAGAGCGAGCAAGTGGAGACTGGCGCAATGGCTCAGTAACTAATCCTCACCTTATATGTGCCGGGATCCCATATGGGCACTGGTTCATGTCCTGACAGCTCCACTTCCCATCCAGCTCCCTGCTTGTGGCCTGGGAAAGCCGTCGAGGATGGCCCAAAGCCTTGGGACCCTGCACCCATGTGGGAGACCTGGAATAGGCTCCTGGCTTCAGATTGGCTCAGCTCTGGCCATCACGGCCACTTGGGGACTGAGCCAATGGATGGAAGATCTTTCTCTCTGTATCTCCTTCTCTCTGTAGCTCTGTCACTCCAATAAATAAATAAATCTAAAAAAAAAAAAAAAAAAAGGAAGAAGAAGGAAAAGAAAGAAAAAGAAAGCAAGTAGGAGCTAAAACTTTCCTCCCCATACCTACTGAAAGGCACTTGGCCTAGAAAATGGCAATTTCAGACTTGTTTTTTCCAGGAGTCTGACTCAGCACTGGCTAGCTGGCTATAAAGGTGTGCACACACAGTAGGCCCAGTGTTAGCTTCCAGATACTCACATCACTACAGAAATGTCACATGGGCCACTGCATGAGAAGAGAAAATTGATTTGTTGCAATAAGCTGTACATGATGCCTCACCTATTGTGTCACCACAGGTTTAGCTTTATTGTAAGTACAAATAACAGGTTATTAACATTCACAAGTGAACCCAGTTAGATCCTTCACTAAGGGGAATCTGATCTCTTCCAATCTTCTGGAGATTTAAAATTGATCATATTGAAATTAAAACACGATGGCATGATGGGCTAAGTCACTATCTGAAATATCTATATCTCATGTCCTCCATTTTTTTTTAAAGATTTATTTTTTTATTATTTTTTCATTGGAAAGGCAGATATACAGAGAGGAGAGACAGAGAGGAAGATCTTCCGTCCGATGATTCACTCCCCAAGTGAGCGCAACGGGCCGATACCATGCCGATCTGAATACCAGTAGCCTCTTTCCGGGTCTCCCACGCGGGTGCAGGTTCCCAAGGCTTTGGGCTCTCCTTGACTGCTTCCCGGGCCACAGGCAGGGAGCTGGAAGGGAAGCGGGGCTGCCGGGATTAGAACCGGCGCCCATATGGGATCCCGGGCGTGCAAGGGGAGGACCTTTAACCACTTGCGCCACCGCGCCGGGCCCATGTCCTCCATTTTTAATCCAGCTCCCTGCTAAGGCACTTGTGAAGCAGCAAAAGACAGTTCATGTACTTGGGTCCCTACCACCCATGAGGGAAACCTGGATGGAGTTCTTGGCTTTAGGCTTTTGGGAGCATAAACCAGCAAATGGAAGATTGTTCTTTGTTTCTCTCTCTCTCTTAGTCTGCCTTTTAAATAAATAAATCTTAAAAATAAAAGAGACAAGACACAAATACTCAGACCAATTCTTTCAGAAGAAAAATACGGCATTTGTGTTTCTGGTAGCATCATCATCAACAATGTGAAGGGAAGTCTGAGCTCTCTTTTCCCAAGTCTGATCAATCAAATGTGGCCTACTGAGCGAAACACTGTGCTCCCTTCCAGCCAGCATACCTGTGACTGCCATGAACCAGACCAGAGGTCTCTCTGAAGGGCTGATGGCTAGCTCACCCAGGACGGGAGCAGCACTTAGCTCCTGGCAGAGCTGGTCAGCTGGAAAGGGTTTTAGGTCACCGCTCAAATCTCAGGCACAGCACAATTCACACCACTGCAGGTTGGTCTGCCATGGAAAGACCTGAGCGGTGTGGCCAGCTCTTGGAAACATGGCGAAGGCCCTCTGGGACCCTTCATGACTGCCTGCTTCTAGAAGAAGGCTCTGAAGCTCACCTGGCTCCCATTGTGGCCACCAAGTCAGGAATGTTCAAATTAAAGGGATATAGAAAAACATGAAAGGGCTTCAAAATGCACATTATCCTTGCATTTAATCTTTTCACGAACTTCCTGAAGACTTCCCATATTCAACAGAAAACAACTAAACCGAAGAGGCTGAGTTTCCACAGTTGCTGTTGAACAAGGACTGGCACTGCTAACCCCATGGCTGAGTTCCGTGGAGAATCTGAGAGTCTAAGGACAGGCTGTGTCAGCAATCTAGGATTGCTGTCAGGACACACTCTGGCACAAAGGGACTTGGGGACAAGATGACTGACTGATAAATTATAAATCACAAGTTTGCTCTTAAAAGTTTAATTTCAGAGTCATATATCATCTGTTAAAAGTGTGAATCATTCTTCGTCACCAGAGAAATTTGCTGCTATCTTGTTTCCGATATCCTTGTTCCCAAGGCACCCCAAGCAATCAGCAACATGCACCACTGGAGTTCCAAGACATTTACCTGCAAGCTGTTGTTCAGCAAATCAAAGTCACTGTATCTTCTAACAATCTGTAAGAGACAAGACAGTACTGTTTTGAGTCAGCAAAGACACTTTCTTTCCAATTCTTTCCTGCTGACCCTCTGGAAGTGAGGTGCTGGGTTAAGGGTGAGAGGGATTGTAAGTGCTGCTCAGCTGTTTAACAGGCCCATGACAGAGTGGGCTAGGCTATAAAAAACAGGTTAATTTCAGCCAAAGCCATGGGACACCAAGTGGTTTTATAAAAATATGTCTTTTCAGGATAAAGAGCCCTTACATTTTTCTTATTAACCAGGTGCCTAGAATAATGAATAATGATTTGTACACACATACACACAAAGACTACTAAGCAGGAATCAAACAAAAGTATTGAGTTTTGAGACAAGTTTCTCCTCGTCCTGGCTACAACTCTCACGGGTTGAGATCCCACCACCCAGAGTCCTGGATTACTCCTGTAGGCAGGCTGCCACATCTCCGCCTGATTGTCCAAGCATCTTCCCCTATACTGTGGTTATCTACACATTCCTCCTCAGTTATGCTGATTCCAGGGAGTCTTCCAGCTCTTCAGGCTCTGAGCAAGCGCATGACTGTGCTTCTGAACAGTGTGCCTTTGACCTTCGTCAGTGAGTCCCCAAAGTTACTCTGCCGGAGACTTATCCGGAGATCCTCTAGGACCCCACCCAAAGAGCAGTTCAGTAAGTCCAGGCCCAAGACTCGCTTTTTGCCATGTGACCCCTGGGCTTCTAACACAGTTTTTGGACTTAGAAATTTTCCTCAAGGCTTGATTTTTCTGCTAAGACATTCTTGTTGGTCTTGTCTGCCAATCATATACCAAAAAACCTGAATATAAAACATGCCAAGCAAGAGAGAAGCAGCTAAAAGTTAATACATAGTGGTTAACCATGAAGAACATTTGACTACCAGTCCTGTTCAGCCAGTGGGGTGGGCGTGACCTCAGACAAGCCAGTTAACCTTCTGGAGCTAAAATGGGGATACAATGACTGCATAGCACTTGTTTCCAAGGATCAAGTGAATGAATGCGTTTGAGTCAGTTCTGAACACTTGGTAAGCGCTCCAGAGATGTTGGACATAATAATCATTTAAACAGAAAGCAGCTTGAGATTTCAGACAAAATGCCAAATGCAGGCCACTGTGGTCAAAAACTGCGGATGGTGGCAGGTAAGGTTCAAGTTGGGCTCTGAAGGATAAGACAAAACTTTGGAAGCGGGAGGAGTGATGATCATAATGACCACAACTGGAGAGAGATGGCTCCCCACGGCTCTCAGCAAACTGGGTGGGAAGGTGCCCTGGATCTTGCTCTCAAGTCTTCTATTTCTGAGGCCACTGCCATGGAAAGCAGCATGTGACACCCCAGAAGTCCATCTGAGAGAGACAGACAGTGAGGGAGCCAGCACCCCAAGTTGCCCGTGTGTGGATGTCAATGAGATTTGGTACAGTAGCCGGGACAGCGTGTCGCCTTTGTACGTGTAGGTTTGGCTTGAACTCCAAGCTCATGCACTTAGACCGTGGCTGTGGGGAAGGAAGTTAGAGACACTGCTTGCTCTGGGTTAAGCTGGAGAACGAATTCCTAGACAACTTCCATGACAACATCACACACAGTTTTCTCAAACACCTGGGAACAGTTTTAAAGTCTTTTGTAATGCTTGTCTTAAAGCTAAAGATTAATAGCTGAAAGCAAAATATATAATTTATATGTATTTACATTCTGAATTTTCTAAATATTCCCTAAAGTTTGGGTTTTGGTCACAAAATTAAGCATTTTTCTAATTGTTGAAGAAAAAAAATTGCTTACCTGCCAGCTATTTTCTACAGAAATTCCTCTTTGCACCCGAATGATATATTCCTTAGAAAAAAAAAAAAAAAGAAAAAAGAGCTTCAGTTACAAAGTCAAAAAATTAAATAAGTAAAAATATTAGGTATACTTCAGATTAAGCAGCCCTAACCTGAAAATCTGAAATGAAAAGTAATAAAAAATAAACTTATTGAGCACTTACATTATTTGGGAGATATTTCAGAATAAATATTATATATATATATATACACATACATATATAGTATATATTATTTTTATTGGAAAGGCAGATTTAGAAAGGAGAGAAAGATCTTACATCCATTGGTTCACTCCCCAATGACTGCAACGGCTGGAGCTATGCCGATCTTAAGGGAGGAGCCAGGGGCTTCTCCCGGGTCTCCCACATGGGTGTGGGGTCCCAAGGCTTTGGGCTGTCCTCGACTGCTTTCCCAGGACACAAGCAGGGAGCTGGATGGGAAGTGAAGCAGCCAGGACAAGAACTGGCACCCATAAGGGATACCTTGCTTGGAAGGCAAGGATTAGTCGGTTGAGCCAATAGGCCAGCCCTATTTCAAATTTTAATACCTCAGATTAGGGATGCTCAACTGGCAAAGTCTACAAATTCTGGAAACCTGAAAAAACCCAAATACAAAGCATGTCTGGTACTAAGCATTTTGGAAAAGGGATACAAATACCTAGGGTATTTCATCAAGACAAAAACAACACACCCAGAAGAAAGCAATCTTAGATGTGCATGCACCAAACAGTGCGGCTGTGACATATATACAGCAAGTCAACGGAGCTGAATGAAGAAACAGACAAATCCAAATTATAGTTGAAGACTTCAACTTCCCTCTCTCAGTAATTGATAGAACACCTAAATAGAATAGAAATTTCAATAATACCATGGGTCAACAGGACTTAATTAACACTTATTGAGTACTCCTGCTTTAAAACTGAACATACAATACAGACCAATTTAGAGCATACTCTGAGTCATCAAGCATGCCTCAACAAATCTGAAAGAATTGAAATTTTATGAACAAGAAATGAACAAAAATATAACAGGAAAATTAAGTAACACACTTGTAAATAATCCATAGATCAAAGACAAAAACATATCAAGGAAACTAAAAATAATAATAACGATGATGATGATACCATTGGATTGAAAGAAAACAGCGTTGGGGATAAGAACATGATACCCTAGAACACAGGGGCCTGGCATGCCAGACACTCAGACCAGAAGGAAAGGAGCTCAGAAGCAGACCTTTAGGACCTTCCTCTGCCCATCTTTCTCATGCTCCTCTTCCTTCCCCTCTTTCCCCAGGTAGGTTAGAGACATTTGAATTCCTTTTCTTCAAGGCTGGTCAAAGACACTGCAGTCATAAAGCCTGGGAATATGACCTTGGCCTTCCCATGACTTTCTGTGTGAGAACCGTCCATAAAGGAGTTGACCCAGCTGGTCTGTTAGAGGCCCTCATTCCGGAAGGGTTCCTGCCCCACACCTAGGGCGAAGAGGCACCTCACAGAGTATGAGAAAAGTCTGACAGTGCGTGCAGGCTGGCGCCTTGCTGTACGCATGGGTCTTCTATCCAGTCACATTTCTCTGTGACTGTTCATTCTTTATCAAATCCAAGCACAGAAGTAGTTTTCCCTGAGACCTCGGGGTTTTGTTTCTGAAACCTAAAACTTGATTAAAAGTGCTTCCCTTCTGCTCACCTCTGCTTTACTGCAGACTCAGCCAGGAGCCCCGGGGAGGGAAGGGGAAACCGACCCTCGCCTACAGCAGCGAGCTCAAGCCGGTGAGCTAATGCGGGCTGACAGCGCTACGCAGTCTTGGTACAAGGAGGAAGAGTTTCAATCAATCACAGAAGCTCGCTCGCACGAGGACCTAGAACAGCACTAAATGGCCTTTCATAAAAAGAGGAAGAAACTCAGATCAATCACGGAAGCTCACTTTCTCAAGGACCTAGAAAAAGAACCTAATAAACTGCAAGGACTAAGCAAGGACACAGACACAAGTACAAGCAGAAATCAATAAAAATGAAGGAAGTTTTTAGAGAAAAACATGAAATGAAAAGCTGATTCTTTGAAAAGATACAAGTTACTAGGATCAGGAATAAAACAGTGCATGCTTCACACTCTGCTGACACCAAAAGGACGAGGAAGTGCTATGAACAAATCCAACACAGATGAGACGGGTCATTTCTTCACAATAACACTAAGTGCCACAGCTCAGCCATTTCAAAACAAATAATCTGACTAATTCTGTAACTATTAAAACACTGAATTCAGGGGGTTTGGTCTTGTGGTCCAGTGAGTGAAGTTGCCATCTGTGATGGCTGACATCCCATAGGAGCACCAGTTTGGCCTGGCTGCTCTGCTTCCAGTCCAGCTCCCTGCTAATATGCCTGTGAAAGCAACAGAGAATAGCTCAAATACATAAGTCCCTGATACCCTGGAGTTCCGGGCTCCCGGCTTCAACCTGGCCCACTGGAAAGAAGATCTTTGTTCATTCTGACTCTTCCCAAACTGTCTTTTGAGTAAATAAACAGATCTTTAAAAAAAATTAATTCCTGGTCCTGGCACAGTAGCTTAGTGGCTAAAGTTCTCATTTTACACACTCAGGAATCCCATATGGGTGCCAGTTCTAATCCCAATGGCCCTGCTTCCTATCCAGCTCCCTGCTTGTGGCCTGGGAAAGCAGTTGAAGACAGACCAAGGTCTTGGAAACCTCCACTCGCACGAGAGATCCAGAGGAGGCTCCTGGCTCCTGGCTTTGGATTGACTCAGCTCCAGCCATTGTGGCCTCTTGGGAAGTGAAGCAACAGATGGAAGATCTTCCTCTCTGTTTCTCCTCCTCTCTGTATATCTGCCTTTCCAATAAAAATAAATAAATCTTTTAAAAAATTAATTGCTAATTTAAAAACTTCCTCCAAAAAAAAAAAAAGAGAACAGGTCCAAATATTTTACTGTAGAATTCTACCAAATGTTTATGGAATAACACTAATTTCTTTTTTTTTTTCTGGTTCTTTTCTTTTTATTCTCCTGGTCTGATTGTGCGTGTGTGTTTGTGTGGGGTAGAATAATTCTACAACTTTTCCTGTAAATAGAAGTATTATCCTGACCAAAAAAACAAAGAAGAGAACTACAAAGCAATATCATTCATAGGCATAGTCTTGAAAATCCTTACCAAAATATTTTGGCAAACAGAATTTAGCATCAGAAAAATGGGAACAATTCTCCCTCAGGAATTGCCCACAGGGATAGCTGAGTGTTTCTTTAAACTCTTTACATAAATCCTGATCTCATTCTTGTACTTTACCTATGTCTGCTTTGAATTCATCTGTCGTGCTAAGAAATCAGAATAAATCTAGCTGGTGATCCTATACCATGGCATATTTATATGCTAGCAAGAACACATAGACACTGAAATAACAAATATGTTATCACTCATAAATAATCAAAAAATCTTTTAAGTACAAATCTAAAACATGCATAGGACTTATATATTGAAAACAACAAAACACCAAAGAAAGAAATCAAAGTTCTAAAAAAAAATCTTCAAAATTTAAAACTATTAATAAAAAAATTAAAAATGAAAGAAATGAAAAATAATAAAAAACAAAATTAAAACTATTGTTTTACGAAAGAATCAACTTACCAGCTTAAAAAATAATACAATCCAGTTAGAAAATGGTGAAAATCAAGAAAAGATATTTTGTAGAAACAAGATGGCAGAATGGGGTGAGAACACATTGAAGCAGATGCAGAATATTTAGCCGTGGTGAAGCAGAGAGGCTTTAATCCCAGAAAACAGGCGAGGCTAGGCCAACTGCATAATGACACCTGGAGCCCCATGGACATGAGCAAGCACAGGGTTATAAAACTGACATTTCAAAACTGATCTGTGTAATGTGGCAAATCTCTTAAGCAATATGCTAATGCAGTTCCTTCTGAATACATAAAGTTAAAATGCTGAAAGTTGTCTGACAGTCTAATTAACATTTGGGAATCAGTCTTGTGGCTTTGAAATAGATACTCTTCTTAAGATTGTTTACTGCCAAAATTCGTGCCCTTACATTCTTATAGCAGAGTTGTAAATTAGCATGCATAATCGAGGAATTCCAGTCTGCTACATATGTGCTTCAGTTTGGGTATCACTTTTTCTTAGGCCATATTTTAGAGTCTTGGCCTAAGAGCAGAGACTTAATCTGACTGTGCTGCCTGAAGGGGATGGGGGCTTTGGGAAGGAATTAGCAATGGAGACTGGGCTGCCAGGATGCAGCACCATGACTGGATCACGACAGAGCCAGGAGCAGCGTGTGTCCCTCTTTGCTTCGTAACTTGCCTTGGGATTGCTCCTCCACACACACTCCGCCAGTGCCAAGCCTCCACCCTCCCCACTAATGGGCTGCCTGGTATTACACTGAATGCCCAACACCACGGGCTGCAGTGAACTCTCCTTTCTCCGTCTTTGCTATGATGACGAGCTGAGAAATACTACATGGGTGATTTTTTTTTCACCTAACGTAGGAATAAAATGTTAAATCTCAAGCAAAACAAACAAACAAAAAATATTGTAGACATCCTTGCCTTCACAGAGCAGAAGAATAATCCGACATTTAAAAATTATGTCTCAGGCCTGGCACAGTAGCCTAGTGGCTAAAGTCCTCACCTTGCATGCCGGTTCAAGCCCCAGCTGCTCCACTTCCCATCCAGACCCAGCTCCCTGCTTGTGGTCTGGGAAAGCAGCTAAGGATGGCTCAAGCTTTGGCACCCTGCACCCACCTGGGAGACCTGGAGGAAACTCCTGGCTCCTGGCTTTGGATTGACTCAGCTCTGGCCATTGTGGCCACTTGGGGAGTGAATCAGTGGACTCAGGACCTTCCTCTCTGTCTCTCCACCTCTCTGTATATCTGACTTTTCAATAAAAATAAATAAATCTTTAAAAAAATTTTCATCTCAAAGTCAGACAGCTAGTAGGTAATAAGGAAGCATGTGCTGATCGCTTTACCTACTTTGGCTCTCAATTTGGTAACTGTTCTATAAATACGCTGTGTGAACTGCTGATTGTAAATGTGTTCCAAATCCCGTACTTTGTTCATTCTGGGAATACAAATGAATAATAAAGATACAGGCTGACCAGAAAGGCACTATGCTCCAATCCTTTCCTTTATAGATGTATAATTTCTATTTAAAAAAAAATTAATTTGGGCCTGGCGTGATAGCACAGTGGTTAAAGTCCTCGCCTTGCACGCACCAGGATCCCATACGGTCACCAGTTCTGATCCCGTTGGCCCTGCTTCCTATCCAGATCCCTGCTTGTGGCCTGGGAAAGCAGTTGTGGACAGCCCAAAGCCTTGGGATTCTGCACCCACATGGGAGACCCAGAATAGCTCCTGGCTCCTGGCTTCGGATTGGCTCAGTTCCGGCTGTTGCAATCACTTGGGGAGTGAACCACCAGACGGAAGATCTTCCTCTTTGTCTCTCCTCCTCTGTATATCCACCTTTCCAATAAAAATAAATAAATCTTAAAAAAAAAAAACTTGGTCATAAAATAGTACACAATGTTTGGGAAAGTGCACTTGGTAGAAGGGAAGCAGGAGCCATGAGACAGCCTGGGTAACAACCTCAGGCTGTAGCACCCCCAAATGGCAGAGCAGTGACTGTTTCTGCCAACGCACACTTCCTTAGGTCAGTGTTCTCCAAGGAGGTCATTTGGTAATGTGTGGAGGCTTTTTTTATTTTGCTGGAGGAGGCAGATTGCTATCTAGTCAATGATTAGAGGCCAGGGGTGCTGCTACACACCCCATAACGCACAGGATAGCTTCCACAACAAGAGCTGTCTGGGCCCAGAGGCCAAAGTGCAGGCGCTGAGAAGCCCAGGATTAGGTGATGATGCGGGTCATTCCAGTGTGTGTTAGTCAGCCTTTGGTCACTGCAACAAATGCCAAGAGAGAAGGTATTTGTAGAAGGCGGCTTGTTTGGGCTCATAGCTTGCAGTCTCACAGTCTAATATCACAGGGCTCCATCCAGCTGGTGTCTGATGAGCGTGGTGGATAGTGGAACATGAGCAGGGAAAAGATCACAAGGCAAGCCGTAGGCACACCTGGCCACATGGTTTCCTTGTGAAGCTATCAAGACTCGACTCTGGGGCTCCATGCCAGTGACCCAATCCAGTTGCCTCCCATCATAGACCCTGGCTTCAGATACTATAACTAGTCCAAGCTTCCACCCTATTGACACCATCAACCCATGAAGGGAACTCATTGTCTGCATGAGTTGAGTAGCCCAACTCTGTTCAAGCCACAGCAGAGTGCTTGGAGGCATGGGGTGCAGGATGGTGGTAGAAGCTGCTTCTGTTGTCATTTGCCCTCGGCAACAGGATTTGCAAGTGTGCACATTTGCTGGAGGGTACAGTGAGTCACGGGTGGCCTCTCAGCACCATCTGTCCTGCTTCCCCTGTAAAGAGGTTCCAGAAGCAGAGCAGAATCATGATTACCACAGGCTGGGGGACGGGGGCAAGGGTGACAAACACAAGGAACAAATGGTCTACTGAGAGCATGCAGACTATGGTTACTAGTAAATCTATTGCACATATCAAAACTATCTGGACTAGACTCTACATGTTCTCACCATGAAGAAATGATAGGTATGCTGGATGATCAAAATCTCTTGATGTGTGTGTGTTTTTACCTGTACGGGTGCCTGTAGCCAGGCCATGTGGCTGCCTTGGGGGATGGATGCTCACAGCAGGCCTTCAAGATGCCCTGACTGGAGGTTTTTCAAACCCAGCACAGGTTTGTACAACTGAGCACACTGGTTCCCTAGGGAAGGGACGCTCAGCAGGCCTCCAGGATCACCCCATCCTGGAAGTTGTTTTTTTTGACCCGCACAGTTGTCTGTAGACTGGCTGTCTGGCTCCCACCCTTGAAAGGGCCCAGCCAAACACCCTGGACGAAGTCCCTCAGACTGCCCAGCATCACACCCTCTTCTTCATTTACAGGGAGTTAATGGGATCACATAGGTGGTAATGAGAAATGACCTGTGGTTTTTATGCTCAGGTTAGGGATTACAGCTTAGGGACTTCCATAGATAAGTCCACGACATGTGTATGCAAGTAGGGGACTGGCATCAAATTGGTTTGGAGGGGAGAGAAAGAGTGAGAGAAGCAGGCTGATAGCAGAATCTATGCAGGAAATGTGGGCTCACCCCTGTGGAATTGCAATCTCTGCTGGTTTACCCAAGAACTACAGATGGGGTCAGGCCTTGCTGTGCAACTGAGGGGGCACCCCAGCTGGGTGGGGTTCCCACTGGTCAGGACAAGAATAGGACTGGGGGCAGCAGGCTTGGCTGTACGTGGCTAAAGCCTACACTGGCATGGATGTACACCAGGACTGTGAAGCGTCAGATTGGGCTAGACTCCAGCCCCCACTGGTACTCGTGAGAGCCAGGTTGAGTGTAGATAGGCCAGGCTAGGTCTTGACTCCCATTGAACTATGTGAAAGCTGTGTCTGGGTGCGAATCAAGTGTCACTGGGCTGTAACACCCCACAACAAGTACTACAATGGGTGCAGCCAGCTGAACAAGGCCACTGTCCTTGTCAAGATGGGAAGTAGACAAAGTTAACCTGAGTCAATGACCCACTGATGTGAGTGAGAACTGACACCAGGAGTAGACTCCATGGAGGAGCGTGGGAAACTCCTTCATTGGGATGTAGTCCCTGCAGGTGAGTGCAAGAAGCAAGGCAAGAGGCAGCCCAGAAAACACCAGGTTACAGTACCCGCTAGCATACATGTGGGTCAGGTCTGGGGACAAATCAGTCTGGGCCAGCACATAACACCCACGGGCAGATCTGAGAACCTGGGCAGGAGACAGGAGGAACCAGATTGGGCCCCAACACCAGCCAGTTCACACTAGGTCCGGAATAGCAATCAGACTGGGCTGGGATAGGCTGCAGCACCCACCAGTAGGAGCTAGCACAGGGGGCAGACTAGACTGGGCCAGTCTGTGCAATGAGATTACAGATGCTGAGGTGAGGTGAGTCTTGCCAGCCTAGGCCTAGTGGGGACCAGGTTCATGAGGCCCAGGGATGGGGGATCTGACAGGGCTCAGGTAGCCTAGCTCAGGTCTTGGGGTCCCTACCTGCATGGTGGGGAACAGGTTCCCGAGACCCAGGGATGGGGGAACTGGTTGGGCTTGGGTTACCTGGCCCAGATCCTGGCGCCTGCCTTTTAGATGGGTGTTGGGTTCATGAGTCCCAGGGTTGATGATCTGGGAGACTCAGGTCACCTAGCCTGGGTCTTTGGAGCCTGCCCGAGAGGTGGGTGCCAAATTTATGAGCCCCAGGGGTGAAGGAACCCAGCAGGGTTTGAGTCGTCTGGCCTGGGTCCTTGGATGTGTCTGTAAGAACATGTCCTACTTAATGAAAAAGGTGGAGCAGTGGACACAGGCCCTGTTGTAAAAGAAAACGGCAGCTCATCTGGTGCTGTAACAAAAGAACAGAACTAACTTGACAACTACCTCAAACAAATGACAGCAAAAAAATCTCAGTGAATGGATCCAGTGGACATTGGGAGGGTGATATCATCCTCGGATCGGTGAAATCGACAGCATTTCAGAACTTTCCAAACCACTTGGACAGAACCTCAGAATATGTACACATTGAGACTCTGGGTTGATATGAGGTGGTGGTTCCTCTCCCTGGTTACTGGGACGTGTGGGAAGTTATGAGTGGTTTCCTCTTTAGTCTTTTTCCCCTTTCCCCAGAAACAAGAAGAAATAGCAAATTTGGAAGCAATGGGTACACCCAATTTTCCCTAAACCTTGATCCTTCCCATCCTGATCAACCATGTAATCATTATTAAAAAAAAAAAATTATAATAAAAAAAAACTCTTCATGTGTTCATAACATAGAGTAGGTATCATATATTGTGGCCCATAGATATGTACAATTATTATTTGCTAACTGAAATAAAATTTAGGTGTATGGGTTTGGCATAAAATATATAATATAGGTTAATATATATGTCCCATATCAGAATACCTGGGTTCATGTCTTGGCTCTGAGTCCTTATTTCAGCTTCCTGTTAACACACACTGGGGGACAAGCAATGATAGTTGAAGTGTTGAGCCCCTGCCATCCACGTGGGAGACCTAGATTGAGTTCCTGGCTTCTGACCCAGCTCTGAATGTGCAAGTATTTGAAGGAATGAACCACTGGATAAGGTCCTTTCTCCCACAACTCCCACCTTTTCTTTTCTCCCTCTCCCTCGACTGTAGCTCCCAAGTCCCATCTGTTATCTGGTTATAGATGCATAATGAGAATGGGAAAGCTGAATTTTCTCAAATATTTTTATTTCACTTCAGTAAGGCAAATTAATCCTTAACCAGTAAAACAAATTACTTGGTACCACCCCTCGATCTGAACAAAAGGAAATATGTCTCATATAAGCAACAGTTCAGTTCCAGCTCCAGCTCCAAGCTAACACACCTGAAAAAGCAGTAGAAGACAATCCAGCTGTTTGGACCCCTGCCACCCACATGGGAGATGTGGACAAACTTTCTAGCTCCTGGCTTTGGTCTGGCCCAGCCCTAGCCATTGTAGCCATTTGGGAAGTGAACCATTAAATGGAAGATCTGTGCCTCTTTGTCTCTCCCTCTCTTTCTCTGCAACTGTCTTTCAAATAAATAAACCTTCAAAACAAAACAAAACAAACAAACAAACAACTACCCTGGAGACCAAAAGAACACAGACCCCTGAAGTCAGACCTCCACTTTCCAAGCTAGAATCAGCAGCCCAGATGTCTCCAGTGAGCCACTCCCACCTTCCCCATCAACCACAAGGCCCATCACACGCAAGAGAGAGCTAAGGGCTCTGCAGGCAGACAGATCTATGATTTTCATCAACCTTGCCATCTGTCACCACTTCCTCAAAGGACTCTACTTCCTCTCCTGACACTTGCACCTCTTATCATAGCCTGCCAGCACTTTGGCAAAGTCACTGTGGTCTGCTGCTAAAGGTTGTCAAACTGGACATGCACTAGGACCATATGATTACTGATCCAAGCAAGTAGGGGAAGAGAAGACAGAATTAATGTAAAAGGAGCATTGACTACAGACTAGGAGCTTTCCAAGGCCACTCAGCCAATACTTCTCATTCAAGCTTCATAGTGACCCTGGTGGGGCAGGGGATCGTGGCCCAGCAGGATAAAGTGAGCTGTGTAAGATCACAGGGATAGACACCAGCTGATCAGGAATCAGTACCCAAATCCTGCTAACTCAAAGGCCTCCAACCTGCCGAACATGAGTGACACCCAGTGTCCAGGGAAGCCTAGGGGCCTCGCCCTTTTTGCAGCTCTGAAAGAGCAGGGTCCTCACTAGTCTGTGGAACTAGGTTAGTTCACCCCTAATGACACAGATTTACCGACTCCTACCAGGAGGGATGTGAGAGGTGTCACATGCATAAATCTTATGTCATGCTCCCAGCCTGGGCAATTTTCCAAGCATCCCTGCTGGCATTTTGTGTTTCTTGAGTTTTCGGAAGGGTGTTTAGGATCTCTTTGCACAGCACTTGGTACCCAAATCTGCCTTCACTTGAGATTTTAGGAAAACTTACTTTGAATCTGCTTGGCCCTATGTGACCTTAGCAAGGCTGCAATGAAATGTATTCATTTCAAGACTTTTGCAAACCTTCAAGTCAGCCTAACCCATATAATTCTCTCTACTTTGGGCTCAACTGTCTGATTTACCCTGAGACTCCAAGTACAGAAAGACAAGGGCACCTGTGCAGAGATGTTTTAAAGATGGAGCCAGTGTTCCCACCTCTCTTCTCTGAAGTGGAAATATGTCAAACCAGTCATATTCTAGACTCAGCCAGAGAACAAAGGAAAAAAGATACTGATGCATGGCCCCGAGTTCCAGAGCCTAGTTTAATCTGTGCTGGGCACAGGCATTTGAGGGTCTTAAAAGTTCCCCAGGTGATTTTGCTGTGCAGATAGGGGCAGGAATCACTGTCTTACAGCCTTTTACAGAAATCGGAAGCAGCTGCAGTCCACAAAAATAAAACTCCTCTTATGAGAGGAAGGAAATGAATGAACCAAAAACTGGTCATGCCTCATGTCTCCCCCACCCACCACCCATCTCTCTCTGCTTCTTTGTAAGAGTTCCACTCTTCTGTCTTCTTGGGGGCGGTGTGTCCACCCCGCGTCCCTGGTAATCCCCACGCTGGGTAGTTTCTCGGAGCACTCCCACAGCATCCCTCACACCATGTGCCAGTGCTCTCCAGGGAGCAGGGAGAACTGCTGTTCTCCTTATTTTGTGAATGGTTCTCTGAACGATGGATGCCTAGACCAGAAAATGGTGGTTCTCGGACACAAAGCAGCCCTGTGTAAATCAAGGGCCCACCAGCATCCCTCACACCTAAAGGTACTGCTTTCCTGGCACGTTCCATGATACAAAGGCTTGAAAACAGGGCCCGGCACAATAGCATAATAGTTAAAGTCCTTGTGTTGCACGTGCCAGGATCCCATATGGTCACTGGTTCTAATCCCGGTTACCCTGCTTCCCATCCAGCTCCCTGCTTGTGGCCTGGGAAAGCAGTCAAAGACAGCCCAAAAGCTTTGGGACCCTGTACCCACATGGGAGACCCAGAAGAGGCTCCTGGCTTCAGATTGGCTCAGCTCTGGCCACTGCGGTCACTTGGGGAGTGAACCATCATACGGAAGATCTTCCTCTCTGTCTCTCTTCCTCTCTGTATATCCGTCTTTCCAATAAAAAGAAATAAATCTTAAAAAAGAAAAGAAAAGAAAGGCTTGAAAACAAACACCTTGCTGAATATTCAGCACTATGCTATCTTAGCGCTCCAGAACTTCCCATGGCCCCAAATGGCCATAGGATAAATCCACCCCTCTTAACTTAGTTTCTGTGTTCTGCTCCTGACCAAACTGACCTTTTCTTCCCTCTTCTATTCTTGCCTATTCATTTCTTTTCATTCTATTTTAACCTCCTCTGCTCAGACTCCTTTTATCCTATACATTCCTTACTTACCTCTCTTCCACTGTAAAGAGGGGATAATTATTCCAAAGTTGAAAAGCTCAGCCTTGGAATCATTTTTGTTCCATTTTTGCATATCTTTGGGAAGGGGGTAGTTCTCCAACTGAACTTCAAGGTTCTTCAAGGATTGGAGTCACACACATGTATTCCAAATAGCATCCGAAACATGTCAGACCAACAGCACCAACAGAGGCAAATAAAATACTTGTTGTTTTGTTTTGTTTGTTTGAGAAGCAGAGATAGACAAAAAGAGGGCTCTCACACATCAGTTCTCTTCCCAAATGCCCACAATGGCCAGGAACTCAATTTATGTCTTTAGCAGAATAGCAAGAATTCAACTACTTGAGCTGTCTCTGTCACCTATGGTCCCTCACGAGCAGGAAGTTGGAATAGGCACCCAGGCACTCCGATGTGGTACATGAGTGTCCCAACACACACCTCTGAGAAAGAGGATGCCTGCGCCCCTACAACCAACTAAAATCAGACAGCATTCAAGAACACCTTGGTGAGCTCTCCCCAGCCCCAAATGTATGCCTTTCCAAGAACTGCCCTACTAAGGCACAGTGTCACACAGCACAGCTGCAGCCCACAGGCAGTGATCACTACCACTAATGGACAGTGGTGTTTCTGAGGCAATTCTGATGGAATCAGCTTGTAAGACTTGCGCTCAGTTCAGTGGCACCTGCCAGGCTATTCACAGTCCTTGATATTTTACTTGGAATTAATGACTATTCCTTGTTTGTGAAATATTCATTACTGTTGTTCTATCTGCAAATTTTCAGGGCTAGAACCTACCTTTGTTTCAGTCCAATTACTGGGCAACCCCATATTGGGCAAAAACATCCCCCAAACAAATGGAAATGACAAGGGTTTTTCCAGACCTCTGAAGCATCCCCACTATCTTTACCCACATTCTGGCAGATGAGTGTAGCCAGGTGCATCTCCTTGTCGGCCAAGGGAAATCAATAGTATTTAAAAAGCCAACCAGCCGAATCACAGAACTATGTGCTTTAACTTTATGCAAAGTGGTTTCTCCTATTTACAGCATTAACAAGGAATGCGTCACAAACATTTGGTTCCCTGCAGTGAGAAATATAGCTCCCCTTTGTGCTTGGCGCCAACCTTCTCCCTTCTGAAAGCCCTGTTCTGCTCTGTGGGACCAGCTCCTGCACTAGCTGGAAAAGAGCCAACCTCCACCAACTTCAAAGCCAGCGGATATTCCAACCAAGTGAAACATGCAAAGGAGCTTTCCCAAAGCCTCTTACCTCCACTCTAACATAACTACAGGATGGATATGACCCTAAAGGCCACGAGAGCCTGCTCCTCCAATATTCTCTCTCTGCTACAAGGACCCTTACATGATACCAAAGCCAAATCACATGATTTGCTGAAACGAGAATATCATCTTCCTTCACAATGCAAAACAAAACAAAAGCAACCAAAAAAATTTTAAAAACCCTCAAAATTCTTAAGTTCAAATACAGAGTAATCAAAATGAAATATAACCTTTGCTTGGTTAACAATTCTGCAACTGCAGAAATGGGGGCAGCAAACATGAGCCCAGAGAAACATCCAACATCTATTTAACCATGAAAACTCCAATCTGGCTGTCAACAGGATTTTTAAAGATCTGTTCATTTATTTAATATTAATTTGAAAAGGCAGAGTCTCACACACACACAAAGATACTTGGTCCATCTTTCACTGCATTCCCTGGCGCATTAGCAGGAAGCTGAATAGAAAGAGGAGATGAGTGGCAAGCAGTGACTTAACCCACTACACCATAACATCAACCAGGCATGATGACTTTTATTTTGACTCTAGACTCTAAAGGGTCCTTGTTCCTCACACCCTTGGCTGGCAGCCACCCAAGCACCTGTTGATGGTGGAAGTGCTCTCTGCTGGAGCCACATCTGCTCTACTTGCACCTCTTTTCCATCACCTCAAAGGCAGCTCCCCTGGGTTCCTTTTGGAGTCAGAGGAGGAGCTGGTCACCGCATAATGATTAGCCACACTAGAATACCTCTCCACACTACAGCCACACATCCCCAAGAGTGGGCATAGGTTTTTCTATTCTCAGAGACCTGGATTCAAAGCCTGGCTGGCAGTGAGCTTCAGTTTATTCATCTGCTAACTCCTACCCTTCCAATAGGGTTCTTTTTTTTAAAAAAAAGATTTATTTTATCTTTATTGGAAAGGCGGATTTACAGAGAGGAGAGACAGAGAGGAAGATCTTCCGTCCCATGATTCACTCCCCAAGTGAGTGCAATGCCAATCCGAAGCCAGGAGCCTCTTCCGGGTCTCCCACAGGGTGCAGGGTCCCAAAGCTTTGGGCCGTCCTCGACTGCTTTCCCAGGCCACAAGCAGGGAGCTGGAAGGGAAGCGGGGCTGCCGGGATTAGAACCGGCGCCCATATGGGATCCCGGGCATGCAAGGCAAGGACCTTAACCACTGCGCCATCGTGCTGGGCCCTCCAATAGGGTTCTGATGAATAAGAAACAAGACAGTATATTTAGAGCATTGGTGCAATGACCAGCTTTGTAATCATCCCTTTTCTTCCCTAAGAACACAATAAACACAGGTGTCTGCAGGAAAATAAGTCATGGCTTAATCAGCATGGACAGGTGACAGCAGCAGCTCCACAGGGTGTTGGACAGGCTGGTGTGGTGGAGTAGCAAGCTAATTCTCTACCTGTGGCACTAGCATCCCATATGAGTGCTGGTTCATGTCCCAGTTGATCTACCTCTGATCCAGCCCCCTGCTTTATGGCCTGGGAGAGCAGCAGATGGCTAAAGTCCTTAGGCCTCTGTACCCATGTGGGAGACCTGAAAGAAGCTCCTGGCTCCTGGCTCCTGGCTTCGGATTAGCTCAGCTCTGGCTATTGCGGCCATTTGGAGAGTGAACCAGTGGATGGCAGATCTTTCTCTCTATATATCTCTCCTCTATGTAAATATGCCTTTCATATAAAAATAGATAAATCCTTAAAAAAAAAAAAACTGAAGAGGAGGCTGGCTGATCCAACTTCTTTCTAATGTGCCTGGGAAAGTAGCAGAGATGGCTCAGACAACTGAATCCCCGCCATCCATACAGGAGACCAGGATGGAGTTCCAAGCTTCTGGCTTCAACCTGGCATAGCCCTGGCCATCACACCCATCTGGGGAGTGAACAAGCAAATGGGGGTTCTTCCTGTCTCTCCCTCCCTCTGTAACTCTTCCTTTCAAATAAAGAAGCATATCTTTTAAAAACAAAACAAGGAATACTAAGTAATAAGACATGGAATGAGATAACCTGACCTTGTTTGCAGTTGATCTTTTTACTAGGGCAAGGAAGCTTTTGCTGATCTTACTACTTACCAGCACCTTCACTGTGTGTGAGACAGGTGTAAGAAGATGAAAGCAAGCTAACTCCTACTCACACTGGGGCTGGTAATGCACTTGACAGCAAGGAAGCCTAGGATGAGGGGCTGAAGCCAAGCCAGAGACGTGCTGCTGATCTGAGAAACCAGAGGCGTCACCATCACTAAGGATAAAGGACATCTTTTCTCTCTAGCCTGACACTACCCTCCTGATACCAGCTCCAGTTTCCTAGAAAGCCTTACGCTGGACTCTGGATTGTACCTTACCAGCGCATCATGTGGCCAAGCATCTCCTCAAAGCAGAGGCCCAGGCTGCTGCCCTCACGGGCCACGGGCTCTCTGCCTTCTGTGTGTCGCCCTGTTTCTTCTTCCTGCCACCATTGGACAGAGGTGTTATGATCTCCCTTTTACAGTGAGAACACTGAGGCTCAGAGAGGTTAGGTGATGAGAACAGTGGGCTGGTCTGGCCCACGGTCATTGCATCCTACAGCTGTGAGCAGGATGTCTTCACACCATACATGATCTCCTTTTGGGGGAGGGAAGAGGGCAGCTGAGCAGGCAGAACTGGGTCTACCAGGTCAGGATGATGCTGAGAAGGCAGGGGCAGGGAGGCCAAGAACGCAGGCTTGGGCGAGAGAGGGGAATTACTAAAGTCACAGTGCCCTCGGAACACCCCCTGGCCACTGAAGCTTGCCTCAGGCAGCTCTGCACTTTGTAACCCACTGCTTACACCCGGAGTTGCTGCTGAGATGGAATGTAACTGGAACACACCACACCACACGGAAGCTGTGGACAAATAGGAAAGCTATTTTCTTCCACTTTGTTAAACAAGCCTCACCATGGACATCACACAGCTTTGGAAGCAGCAAACAGAAGTGTTTGGGTATGAACATGCCTAGAGCGGACATCAAGTTTATGGGGTAGCCAGCAATGCGAATGGCAGTTAACTTCAGTGGTTCAGAAGAGGAACAGTGTCCTTGGCAAGGCTGTGTTGTTTCCACACTCCGCTCCTACTAAATTTCACAATGGGCTTCCTTCCTGCACTTTCCCGTTACAAACCACAGAGACTTCAGGACTCACTGGCCACAGGGCTAACAGACCCAATCCTCTTGCTCAGTCCTCCTCAACCATTCAGCAGCTGGAAGGAAGCAGTGTTCTAAGGTCTGAAGTCCACGATGGCAGCCACATGCTCATGGTACTACTGAATTCATGAAATGCAGGGAGAGTACTTAAAGGACTGCATTTTGATTCTTTTAAAGTGATCCAGTGGGTATGGTAATGGGCACTGAGTGTACCTAGCGAGTATTTGCAGGTATATACTGACAATCATGAAAAAAAAACCACACTAAACACTGCTATTACTTGCTTTTTCCCATTAAACATATGGGTCCCTTTCCATAGTACATTTGGGTATTATTATAATTTTTTAAAGAGTTATTTATTTTCACTTGAAAGGAAGATTTACAGAGAGAAGAGAGACTTAGGGAGAGAAATTTTGCATCTACTGGCCCACTCCCCAAATAACCACAGCAGCCAGAGCTGGGCTGGTGTGAAGCCAGGAGCCAGGATCTTCTAGGTGTCCCATGCGGTTTTTAAAGCTGAGTCCTTATGGTGGGTTAAGCACAGTTTAGAAAAGGATGAATGGCCAGGGGACTCAAGGGGGTTTCAGATTTATATCAGAGGCTACTAAGGCTTCTGTATCTATTTCTACGTTTAAAGAACTGTCACTGAAATGACAACGTAAACATTTTCAACCTTGAACTCAGAGTAAAGTAGGAGCCTCCAAATGTGCTCACAGAAAACTTGAGGGGGAGAATGGTGCGTAACACGAGTGTGCTCCCAACTTGGTTGCCGTGTTGGCTCAATCATGCATCAAGTCCACAGTGGGCCACTGGCCAACTACAGACTCAAGGAATCCCCAGAGCAAAGGCTGGTGATAAATACAAGAAGTGAGGTTAAGATGCTGCTTGGGATATGTGCATCTCACATCAGAATACACGGGTTCAAGTTCTGACTCCAATTCTAATTCCCGCTTCCTGCCTATGTGCACCCTGAGAGGCAGCAGGTGACGGCTTAAGTACTTGGGTCCCTGCCACCCATAAGGGAGACCCAGATTGAGTTCCAGCCTCCTGGCTTTGTCCTGGCCCACTCAAAGTATTGCACACATTTGAAGGAATAAAACAGCGCATGGAAGATCTCTGTCTCTCTTCCCAAATAAATAAATATAAATTTTAAAAAGACAAACCAGAGGTGAGAATCATTGTAAAAATTCAAGCTGTACAAAGATGCTTTAAATCATGTTCATCTTATCACAATTATAATCTCTAATATCTAAAAAATCCAATATAATTCAGATCCCAACAATTAATATAATTGTTTATGGTATGCTGATCTGAACATATTAGTTGTAACCTAAAATCACCTCCAGGCACATGGTTTCATATCACTCCGTATCACCATGAGAGGTATGCAAGTTGCAAATGGCTGGGTTGTGAGCGTTACTCTGAAAATGCTGGTTCCTCTCTGAGCCTCTCCTATCGCCTGACCCCAGGAACACAGCACTGGCCTCTCACAGGAGCCTGCACACTCCCGGGCAGCTGGGCCCTTGCGGCACCTTCCATACTTCCAGTTTACACCTCTGTTACTTCCACCAGGGTGTGAGCTCCCTGCTTCACTCATGTCTTTGTTAGTGCCCAGCACAGTGCCTGGCGCCCAGAAGACTCTTCACAAAAGTCTGTTAACCTTCAAATTGGTGTGTGCTGATGTAAGAACTCACCCTGGACTGGGCTAGGAGAAGAGCTGAAATGGCCATTTGCTAGTGGCTGGCTCTGTGGACTGGGTCCATAGCTGGGCCCTCAACCCTCCCATTGGCCTTGACTGCTATCTTTTTTTTATTTTATTTTTTTTTAAGATTTATTTTTATTATTTTTTTTATTGGAAAGGCGGATATACAGAGAGGAGAGACAGAGAGGAAGATCTTCCATCCGATGATTCACTCCCCAAGTGAGCGCAACGGCCGATACTATGCCAGTCTGAAGCCAGGAGCCTCTTCCGGGTCTCCCACGCGGGTGCAGGGTCCCAAAGCTTTGGGCCGTCCTCGACTGCTTTCCCAGGCCACAGGCAGGGAGCTGGAAAGGAAGCGGGGCTGCCGGGATTAGAACCGGCACCCATATGGGATCCCGGGCGTGCAAGGCAAGGACCTTAACCACTGCGCCACCACGCCAGGCCCTTGACTGCTATCTTTGACCACCAGCAACTAGGTCTACTGCCAGTTAGCTGGAGTGGAGACACTTTGCTGTGTACACCAGGGCCTGGCTGTCAAAACATATACATCTGGGGCAAAAGGGAGAAAAAAAAAAAAAAGGAAGAAAATGTCACTGATTTTTTTTTTTTTTTTGGCCATTAGTTTCAGCTGACAGTAAGATCAACTCTTGCGGGGAATCCCCAGTGCCTATAAAACTGTATCACATAATACAATGTTAATAACAATAAAAAAAATATATATCATTCTTCTAATCTGTGAATGTGGCTGTCTTTCCATTTGTATATGTATGCATCTTCAATAACTTCATCAGTTTTTATTACACAGATATTTGATTTCCTTTGTTAAATGTACTCTTTATTTCCTTGGCATTTATGGTCAGACATGTTGCTTTCTTGATTTCTGCTTCAGCTATTTTACTATTGTAATATATTGTTACCAATGAAATGTTTGTTTCATATATTAAATATTCATTAATCTATCACTTAAAAAAAAAAAAAGATCAACTCTTAAATAAGTGATTCTTTTTCTATTCAACAAACCTGAGTGCCAAAAAAAGCCCCAGGCAGGTGCTCAGGCTCTGCCCTACGCGAAGATAATAAACAAGCACCCAGCAGCTGACACTTAGCATGGCAGTCCAGCCAGTCCTCACAGCAGCCCTGACGTTGCTGAGCACCCCCACTTCACAGACGGAAAAATGGAGGTTGGGCAGCTTAAGCAACCCGACAGCAATTCTGAAAGCACTATCTCCTCAGCTATTCAGCTGTGGAGGCAGGGAGAGGAAGTATAAATAGAAAGCAGGGCAGTAAGAAATTGGCATGTATGTAAAACACTTGTACTTAGGGGACAGTTCTCTGCCGGCATTTCAGTGGGTGGGAAATCACATCCAGCTTGGCAGGTAAGATGAGAAATACACAGCAGGGCACCGGAAACCCATCCTGTGCCGCGAATGACTACATTCATTTAAAAAATTCAATGATTCAACAAATATTTACTGAATGCCTACTATCTATATGCCAGCAAACATTCCAGTTTGCAACTAACCAAAATAGCTCATAGATGAGAAAGCTGGATCTAGAGTAACAGAAACAAAAATCAAAGAGAAAGACCTGGCCAGAGGCTGAACAAGCAGCCCACACCACAGCATGCCACTCCAGGCCCAGCCATGCCCTGGGCTCTGGTGGGCACCAGCAACTGGTGGGACCTGCTGGTATCAAGCCTCACATCAAGGGCTAGGGTGCAACAAGTCCCCACGTGGGAGTCACCTGTCATCAGAGGAAGGGCAAGCTTGAAGGAAGGTGCTGCGGGAACAAGCCCACATTCTGCCTTCACTGCACAGTGGTTCTGAGATATTTTTAGATCCAGGACTGCCCCCAGCACCATGATGGCCTCAGTTGAGTTAACAAGAAATAGCCTGCTGAGCCAGGCCAGAGAAAAGTGGGCAGCTGTGGTTTATTATTTTTTTAATTTATTTTTTAAAAGATTTATTTATTTTTATTACAAAGTCAGATATACAGAGAGGAGGAGAGACAGAGAGGAGGATCTTCCGTCCGATGAGTCACCCCCCAAAGTGACCACAACGGCCGGTGCTATGCCGATCTGAAGCCGGGAACCAGGAACCTCTTCTGGGTATCCCACACGGGTGCACGGTCCCATGGCCTTGGGCCGTCCTCGACTGCTTTCCTAGGTCACAAGCAGGGAGCTGGATGGGAAGTGGAGCTGCTGGGATTAGAACCCATGCCCATATGAGATCCCTGCATGTTCAAGGCGAGGACGAAAGCCGCTAGGCCATGCCGCCGGGCCCGGCAGCTGTGGTTTAAACATTACAAACCCAAGTGCCATGACAAGAGGGCAGAACTCTGGCTGGGACAAGCACCCTGCTTTCTGGCACACAGCCCTTTGCCCTTCTCTCGTACCACTTTAATAAATCACCTGTGCATATACACCTAAATGCCACATAAGCTGCAACCTGAAGTGACTTTTTCACACCTACAAAACATGACCCACCTATTGTTCTAAATAGTGAGCATTGTCACCAACTCAAAGTCCTTCCAGGCGGTCATCTACAAATGTTTCCCCAAACACTCTGAGAGCAGGCTTCAGGTCAGTGAGACCCAGAGAGGTGTTAGATTTGGGGACTGGAGCTGGGAACTCTCAAAAAATTGACTGTGGTGATATAGACATAATTCTGTGTCACACTAAAAGCCACTGAATTGTACACGTGAAAGGGTTAAAGGGAATGGTATGGGATTTGCACACACTGGGGTAATCTAAAACAAACAACACACCTTACAGTGATTCTGCAATGGATTCCCCAAACCAACTTGTCATTGCATTAATAAACAGGACAGTGTCCTTTCAGCCACACAGAAGTAACTACTCAAGGATGTGATGACGACAATGGCAATGGAATTCCCTTTCGCCTTCAGTTGTACTCTGCTAGTAAGCAGAAGGAAGTGGCCAGACTTCCCCAAAACCCTGTTGTCAGCACCGTCAGCTGGAGACTGAAGGATCAGTCGCCACGAACCCCTCCCCTCCTGAGAGTCCCAGTATTGACCCAATAGAAGGCACTTGTCCCTTCACTCCTGACTCAACAGTTTGAAGCTGCTAAGGAAGGGCAGCCAGAGTCACTTGTTAATTTCCCCCACTATATGCTTGGTGTTTGCAAAACAAGTCATTGATAAGAACAGTTATCAGACTAAGGGGAAAACAAACAATAGGAGGAGTCAGATTCTCCCTGACATCCTGCAAATACTGAAGCATTCAGGGCCCAGAGTGATGGCCCAATGGCTTATCCTTCCCTTGCAGGTGCCAAGATCCCATATGAGACCATGCAAAATGTTCTGGCTGCTGCATTTCCCATCCAGCTCCCTGCCTGTGGCCTGGGAAAGCAGCTGAGAACGGCCCAAAGCCTTGGGAAGCTGCACCCACCTGGGAGACCTGGAAGACGCTCTAGACTCCTAGCTTTGGATCAACTCAGCTCCAGCTGTTGTGGTTGCTTGGGGAGTGAATTAATGGATGGGAGATCTTCCTCTCTGTCTCTCCTCTCTGTATATCTGACTTTGCAAAAAATAAATAAATCTTTAAAAAAAGACAAAGAGATCACTTACAGCCTCTACATGAATTCATTACCAATATTTAAAAGCTTCCAACTCTGACTGCCTTCATCACAGGTTCCTAGGACAAGTGGAGGAAATGCACAATCCAGTGCAGTGATTAGACTCCCAGAAATAATTGCCATTAAAACCATCTAATGTGGGGAAATGCTGCTAAATGAACCACCAGCTTGCTTTTGTCTACACAAACATCTTCACAAATTTTTACAGTATTCAATATAATTTGGAATCCTCAAAAGTCTTCCAAATAACATCCTAAAAGAGAGTCCAAATACACATTTTCATCTCAAGTGCTAGATTATCTTAAAATTTAAAATCTGGGGTATTGGCATTGTTGGCACAGCGAGTTAAGCTGCCAAGTGTGACACTGCCATCCCATACTGCTTTGCTGCTTCTGATACAGCTTTCTGCTGAGGCATCTAGAAAGACAGAGCAACATGGCCCAATTCCTTGAGTCCCTGAACTCATGTGGGAAACCTGGAGCAAGCTCTTAGCTCCTGGCTTAAGGTCTCTCTGTTTCTTCATCTCTCTGTAATTCTGGTCTTCAAAAAAAATAAACAAACCTTTAAAGGGAGGGCAGAAAGGGGAAGTGTGCAGTATCATGACTTAGTAGGCTACTCCTCCACCTTTAAGCGCTGGGATCCCACACGGGGGTCAGTTTATGTCCCAGCTGCTTTACTTCTGATCCAGCTCTCTGCTTACGGCCTGGGAAAGCAACAGAGGATGATTCAAGTGCCTGGGCCCTTGCACCCACCTGGGAGATCCAGAAGAAGTTCCTAGCTCCTGGTTCTTGGCTTCAGATAAGCTCAGCTCTGGCCTTTGCTGCCACTAGGGGAATGAACCAGTGGATGGAAGATTTCTCTCTCTTTCTCTCTCCCCTTCTCTCTGTAACTCTGCCTTTCAAATAAAAGCAATAATATCTTTTAGTTTAAAAAGAGAGAGAGAGAGAAATAGATGCCCATCTCTTATGTCAGAACGCCTGGGCAAAATGTCCAGCCCTGTTCCTGACTGTAACCTGGGGGGAAGGTATGCTAACTGGACTCCTGCCACCCATAGAGGAGACCTGAACTGAGTTCCTGGCTCCCAACCCCAGGACTAAGAAAACTAAACATTTTTTCAGTGAGCCACTAGATGGGACTTTCGTCTCCCTATGTCTGCCTCTCAAATAATAAGTTCATAAAAATGTTCAGGAGCCACTATTACGGCATGAAGGGTTAAGCTGCTGTGCGCAGGGCCCAGTGCAGTAGCCGAGTGGATAAAGTCCTCGCCTTGCATGCACCGGGATCCCATACGGGTACTGTTTCTTTTTTTTTTTTAAAGATTTATTTTTTTTATTATTTTTTCATTGGAAAGGCAGATATACAGAGAGGAGAGACAGAGAGGAAGATCTTCCGTCCCATGATTCACTCCCCAAGTGAGCGCAACGGGCCGATACTATGCCGATCCAAAGCCAGGAGCCTCTTCCGGGTCTCCCACGCGGGTGCAGGGTCCCAAAGCTTTGGGCCGTCCTCGACTGCTTTCCCAGGCCACAGGCAGGGAGCTGGAAGGGAAGCGGGGCTGCCGGGATTAGAACCGGCGCCCATATGGGATCCCGGGCGTGCAAGGCGAGGACCTTTAACCACTTGCGCCACCGCGCTGGGCCCTGGGTACTGTTTCTAATCTTTCTAATCCCGGAGGACCTGCTTCTCATCCAGCTCCCTGCTTGTGGCCTGGGAAAACAGTCTAGAGTGGCCCAAAGCCTTGGGACCCTGCACCTGTATGGGAGACCCGGAAGAAGTTCCTGGATCCTGGCTTCGGATCGGCATAGCATCAGCCGTTGCGCTCACTTGGGGGGTGAATCATCGGATGGAAGATCTTCCTCTCTGTCTCCCCTCCTCTCTGTATATCTGACTTTGTATATAAATAAATAAAATCTTTTTTAAAAATGGTTTCTCAGGTTCTGAAGGCAATGATATCACCTTGATTGAGACCAAAGCTAAATAGGTATTTGGATGACATAAGAACAGTTTTAAAGACAATAAAAGGAGGTCACTGATGCTCAATAAACCAAAGACCACAGAAGAACTCCAGGTCCACCTGGACGGCAGGTCAAGGTCGTGGGTAACTTGCATACATCTTAGAAAACTCAAGACCTCAGAATCCTAGTGAACAAAAACTCCACATAGTAAGGGCTGTCTTGCTCGTGGTCCTGTCTCTAGTGCGTGTCTGACACAGGGCAGGCAGTCAAGACATTCTGGTTGAATGTATGAATGTTGTGGAATAAACAAACCGTGCAGGAATGCAGTTTCAAAAAATCAGAAGTTCTAGGACAGATCCATTTTCAGGAAAGAATTTCCCCAGGTTTTTTTTTTTTAAGATGTGGTTATACATGCCTCAAATATCACTAAAATCATCTTGTGTTTCTCAAGAACAAAACACATTCAAGGCAGGTTAACTGGACCCTGAATAACAGGAACCTCAAAAAACCCTAGTGAAAAAGTAAGGTGGAGATTAAACGGATCACGCCGCAGCACGCCCACCCGCGGAGCTTGGAGATGAATGTGGACCAGCCCTCTCCAAAAATCAAGTTTCATCCAGATAACCAGCTTCGGGTCTGTGAATTTCTCCCTTCCTCAGGTATCCAACAAGTTCTCCTTTTGTCTTCTCTCAGTCCTCTCAAACCTGGCCCTAACTCACCTGTGTGGCTTTTTCTTTTTTTTTAATCCAAGGTTCCCTTTGGAAAATCCTCCCTCTTCTCCCGACCCCCTGCTGGGAGCATCAAGACCCTAAAGCATTAGTTTTATGGAAGCTTCAGTTCCTTGCAACAGAGGCCTGGTCTTGTTTCCTGAAAGTTCAATTCATTGTGCTGTGCCCCAACCAAATGAAAATGATATGACCCAAGCCACAGTCAGGCACTGAAGCACACACCAACACGCGTCCTTTCTGCCAGGCGCTCCTGCAAACACTGCCTGCCTTTCTGCCAGTGACCCCGAGTTCCCGTCACCCTTCTGGCACGTGTATTTTCCAAGCCACAGATCTCCCTTCACTCACTCCTCAGTCTAAACTCATAAAACCAAATCAGATATAACCTTAACTGTTTGGCTATCCATTCTCTTTCCCACCCGACCCAACAGATGACAGAAGCCACGGACAGAGGCAGGCTTATTTTCAACAACACACTTCCACGTGTCTAGTCCTGTGTATCTGTACCGTCGGGGAGTGAAGTGTGGGAAAAAGAGGGACGCACTTGACAAGGACATCATAAAGATGAATTCACTGGATTTTCCTAAGAACCCCAGGAGGCAAGCTGGGCCTGCATTTATTATTTCCAGGTACAGCTGACAAAACCGATCATCAAAAAGAAGGCTGAGGGACTTGCACAGCCAACTGGTCACATGACTAGCGAGTGTCAGCCCAGGGCTGTACTGTCTGAGGTCTTACCTTTTCTGAGTCTGCTTCAGCATGCTAACTCTGTCTTTGCACAGCCCAGGAGCAGCATCTGAGCGAGTCTGTGTTTCCAAGGGAGGCAGACCTCTGACCTCCAGGCGCAGGCTCCCTCCTGCTGACAAGCTGCTGGAATGGCATCTTCCAGCTTCCTCACAAAAGGCACAGCCTGACTGACTCCTAAGACACTGGCAGCATGTGATTTCCTCAATAAAATGCAGAGCTGATGCAACATTTCCCAAACTTTACAGCTAACATGACAAGAATACAGACCAGTCAAAGAGCTTATGCAAGACAATGCTACACTTTTTATTCCACCACATCTGCCTCTATGGGTCTCCTGTGAGTCATTACTGTCTTTTGTGTTCAGTCATCATGGTAAGAACTGCCATTTTCTACCCCAGATGATTTCATTTCTGAAAGAATTGCCCAGAAGTAATATCTGGATCCTCGTGGGACCTTTTACCTCCTTGCTGATGAACTGACGCCTCAGTTAGCACCTCAGAGGCCATGGTGCTCCAAATCTCACAGGTGCCATTTTACATACAAAGAGGACACTCCAGGTAGTGGCTCATTTATCAATTCAACACACACACATGAAATCCTATCAAGACACCAGGGCCTGGACCCCAAAAGACAACTAGCAGTGCCCCTCCTCTCACAGGCTAGGGGAGAGGAAAAGGAAACAAGGAATTGCAGCGCTAGGCATTCGGCACAGTAGGCTAAGCTGGGGCTTGTGATGCTGGCATCCCACACTGGATCTGGCTGGGGTCCTGACTGGCTCTGCTCCTGATTCGGGTTCCTGCTCCCGTGCCAGGAAGGGAGGGCACCCGGAGCAGAGAATGGCTCAAGTGCTTCAGAGCCCCACCTCCCCTGTGGGATGACACCCCGAAGTTCTTGGCTCCTGACCTCAGGCTAGCCCAGCCCTGGCTATTGCTGCCATCCTGGGAGTGAACCAGTGAATAGAAGACTTCTGTCACTTTGCCTTTCAAATAAAGTAAATCTTCTGTAGAAAGAACTAATTACAGAATAAGATGATCAAAGGGGAAGATGCCGGATAGGCACATGGACTGAGGCACTTCCTGGAACAAGTGGTCTGTGAATACTGATAAGCATCTATCTCCTTACTTTCAATACAAAATAAACCTAAAGGACTCACCTGCAGCCTCAGAAAGTTTCAAGGTTCCCTAGCCAACAGTCAACGATCTAATTCACCAGCAGAAAGAGCCCAGTCTCGGTCCCCTAAACATTAACCCTTCACCCACACGTCCTCCACAAATTCTGCCCTATAGGTGCTCTCTCTCTCACTTGTCTCAAGAATAGGATTAAACAGAATGAAACAAAACGCACTTTAAAAAGAGAGAGACAATTATTTTCCCAGCTGGAAATGCACACTGTAAAAACAAGACAAGCCCCACAAAGCGTGGCTTTCGGAAGAGGAAACTGGGGTTCAAAAAAGTCCCACTTTACTACCGGAGAAGAAAAGGTCTCTTTGAACAGCAGAAGAACTTGAACAAAAAAAGACAAACAGAAGGCTATTGTGGGGCCTGCGCCGCCAGATGATGAACCCCCAAACACCCTGCCTTGTGAACAAACAAGCCTGTGAAATGGCGAGCTTGGGGAGGGGGGGAGCTGAACATCACAATTCCAGGAATCCGCCGGCTCCCATTCAGCGCTTCCCAATGTGCCCTGGCTGGCAGCGCCAAGGGGTTTTACTGCTTGCCCCGGGTTTACAGCTTGTAAAAGCGAGAAAAGAAAAAAGAAAAGGAGGTAGAGGCCAATAAAAACACGCATCATTTTAAAGCTCCATCAAGACCGAGCGTGTACCCGAAATGAACTCCACCTGTACCTACCACGAAGCCCTCTTACTTCAGGGGAATCGAAACTTAAACCCATACTACCACTGCAACCGTGGGGAGCTGGGGAGAGGAGAAGGGACGCAGCAGAGTCGTACATTCTGCCTCAAAGGAATCCCTGGTCATTTCCTGGGACCAAGAGCAAGCAGCTGACCTGGAAAAGGGGGCTGCACGCCCCGGGCCACTCTGGCCCCTGCTGTCCCCACAAGTAGTCTCTTAAAGTTCTACTTCAATCTGTTCCACACCCTCTCAAGCCTCTCTACCGAGGGGAAAGGGAGAGAGGGGGAGCTGTAAAGGGACCGACCCCTCCAGGGGCCCGAAGAGAAGGCTGGGGCTGGCGCAAGTGGACGAGACTCGGTCCTGAGCGGTCCCTGAACCACGACTCCCGAAGCCGAGCGCAGGGTGGGCCCGGGAATCCCACAGCTCCCCCAGGCCACCGCCGCGCCCCTCCTCAGCTTCCTCCCTGGCCGGGCGAGGGCCGACCGCGAGCCGCAGCCACCCAGACACCTCCGGGGCCGGGGACCACCCAGCCCCTTCCCCGCTGCCCGACCGCGGGCCGCCCGCCTGCCCCGCCGCGCACCGTGTGGGACTGCAGGCTCTGGCTCGCCTCGATGGCTGCTGTCAGCGGCACCGTGTCGTCCAGCAGCACCTTGCCGGCCGGCGGCTTCTCCATGAAGGCCATCCCGGGGAGGACGCCCGGCCGCCGCCGCCGCCTCAGGACGCGCGGGGAAGGAACCCGAGGCGCCGACTCCCGCCGCCGCTGTCAACACGCGCCGCCCCACGCGCCGCCGCCGCTCGCCCGGCCGGCCCGCGCGGTCCTAGCGCCGCCCTCACTGTCAACACCGGCGGCAGCCGCTGCCCGCGCGGTCCTAGCGCCGAGCCGCCCGACGGGACTCTGCCTGCACCGTGCGTAGGACGTTCAGCTGCACGGCGAGTCGCACGGTGTCCTTGCCCGGAGATCGAACCTCCCCGATCCTCCTGGGCGCGCGGCAGACCCGCCGGGCAACTCTTGGCGTACTGGGCTCTGACTCCTCGGGAAACGCTGCAGCCTGAGTCAGCACCACCAGGGATCCGGAGACTGGACAAATCATGCCCAAGCACCATTAGACCCAGAGATTCCCATACCAAAGCGTATAAGAATCGGGGGATTTTAGAATCGGGGGGTCTTACACTCTGGGACTAGAATAGTTGGAAACCTTAGAACTGAAGCTCTCCCCTGGGCCCCACGTCCCGGGTTCAAGGATCCCGAGTCTCAACATAATAACATGAGAACTGACACAGTCTGAACTCTCTAGATCTTAAGGCTTTCCTTTTTTTTTAAAGATTTATTTTTATTTTTTATTGGAAAGGCAGAAATACAGGGACAGGAAAACCTTCCATCTGCTGATTCACTCCCCAGGTGATCACAATGGCCGGAGCTGCACCAGAGCTGCGCTGATCCAAAGCCAGGAGCCAGGAGCCTCTTCCAGGTCTCCCACTTCGGTGCAGGGTCCCAAGGCCTTTGGGCCATCCTCTTCTGCTTTCTCAGGCCACAAGCAGAGAGCTGGCTGGGACGCAGATCCTCTGGGATCAGAACCTGTGCCCACATGGGATCCCAGTGTGTGCAAGGAAAGGGCTTTAGTTGCTAGGCTACCATGCCTGGATCAAGAGTTAAAAAAAAAAAAAACCCTCATATTCAGGTCTTCTGAGTCGCTAAAAGTGGCTTCTCAGGCCCAAAAACCTAAAAGTTGGACCGACAGAATCAGGACCCACAATTGGAGGCCTTGGGGCCTGCAAACCCAACCTCTAAGAACTCCATATCCTAAGAACTAGTCCGCTCTCTGCCCAGCCCCAGGTCTGCAAGTCCCAGAATTTTCAACCACTCCACCAACTGTGCCTTCCTATCGGCACAGCGTGCCAGGATGGTGGAGAGGGTTAAGCTTGCAGTCCTGACCAAGGGCTACAGGCCTCTGGTATTACCTACTGTGTGATCCTGAACGAGTTAACCTGCACCCCGGCTGTCCCCTGTGCAAAACAGGGGATGCGGTGGGATGGAAATGGGGTGGGCATACGAAAGCTCAGCAAATATTTGAAGCTTTCTCTTTGTTTCCACATTCCCATGATCATCACAACTCTGGTATAAGGCCGAGGTTGCATCCATAGCGTCCCCTCTGCAGACTGCAGGCTTCATGGGGCTGTTGGGCAACCCCAAAGTAGCCAAATGGCCATGGCCGCCTGGCTTCAAGGGCCGAGACCTGATTGCAGGAGAGGTGAACAAAAGAATGGCACCTCATGAGCGGGCCCCAAGAGCCAGGGCTGTTCTCACAGCCCATTTGCATGCCAACGTGTTCAGGAGCAACCAAGCAAATGCTATTTAAGGAGGCGTCAGCTTTTCACTTCCACTTCTTTAAGAAAAATGGATTCTTTCATTGCCCAGAAATCAGAATCCTGCTTTCATCACTACTTTCATCTGATGTGGGCCGAGTCAAGACTACTATTGTGTGGATGGAGCGCCTGCAATGTAACGGGCTTGGTGCTGTGTGCTGGAGCTCAACAGTGCAAATCAGCAGCTTTGTAATTCAGTAGTTCTGCTTCAGGAAGGCCCCCGGCTGGGAGAAGTGAGACAGATATCAGACACCCGCTCAGAATGGTGTGCAAAGGCAGGGGTCTAATAGTAAAGGATTAGACAGATTCTAACACAATCAGGAAGTGTCTTGCTGCTGCTGCTGCTGCTGTTGTTGTTTTACAAAGCTAAGAATTGGGTTTTCAACATTTGAGATGCTGGGAAAAGCTGTTAATATATTGTTGTGATTCTAACAGATTATGGGACAAACATTGGGAGGAAACATACCAAACAGTTAAAAAAATTTAAAAAAAAACCTTAAAAAAATTTTTTTGTTCTGAAAGGGCTAGAGAGAGGAAGAGACAGATACTCCCTTTGCTGGTTCACTCCTTAAATGCCCACAACAGACAAGTATGAGCCATACCAAAGCCAGCTGACTGAAACCATCGGGGCCTCCCTCAATGGACTGACAGGGATCCAAGTTCTTAAGCCATCACGTGCTTCCTCCAGGGTGAAGGGAACTGGAATTGGGAGCCGGGCTGGGACAAAGGCAGGCACCCGGGAAGCTGCCTTTGTAAACTGAAGAGGAAGCTGGAGAGTGTGGTGGAAGTTGAGGTCCCAAGTTCTAAGGGCACTTCTTGGGTTCTGGCCTGTTTTAGCTTCCTCATCTACAAAACAGAGATGATGAAAGCCTCCACTCTTTGGACTGTTAAAATTTACTTGAAATGCAGACACAGAGCGATGTATCTGTGGCATGGTAGGGTCATTCCCCAAAGGCCCACAACAGCCAAGGCCGTGCCAGGCCAAAAGGAAGGGGCCCAGAACTCAATCTGGCACTGGCACTCTAACGCGGAACCACGTGGAGAGAGATAAGTTGTTCACTTGTTTGCTTTCTGGAAGGAAAGAGAATTGATACAGAGCTGAAGGGGAAGCTGAGTCGCAAAGGTCATAAAATCACCACTCCACCCCGCTTACGGAGGAAGTGAGACAGGTTTTTCTGATGGAATGAAACACGAAATAATCTCAATCTAGTCTTCCCCTTTCTCGGGAAATTTTTCCTAGAAGGCCTTTTACAATAAATACTGCTGGCAAGTTTCAGATCCCCTGAGGATCCTGTACTTCACGGGCTCCAAGGTTCTCCTAGGAATGAAGCCCCAAACTGCAGGAAAGCCTCAACACAGCCATTGGGCTGAAGCGGAAGCAAGTCTCTGCGTTTGTCATTTGAAGGAAGGGCAGAGAAAGAGAGGGACAGACAGACACCTGCCATCTGCTGGTTCACTCCCCTAAAGGCCTACAGCTGGGGCTAGGACAGGCTAAAGTCTGGAGCCAGGAATTCCACTGAGACATCCCATAGTCTGGCAGGAACCCAAGTAGTTGGGCCATCTGCCTCCTGGTACAATAGCAGGAGGCTGGATCGGGCATACAGAGCCTGGTACTCAAATGGGATATTCCACCATGAGATGCCCACATGTCAACGTGGCGGTAAATGCTGCTATGCCACACCTCCTGTCTCCCATTTGGCCAAGGCACAGGGTCAGGTCGGATGTGCAAAAACCCTCCCAAGGCCAATGCTGTTCTAAGTCAAATCAACTTTCTGTATCTGGCTGGATAAAGCTAATGAGGAATGTAGGAACCTCAGTCTTGGCGACACAAATACTCAGGGCTAGCAGAAAAAATTCATATGGTCTCTGCTGGCCAAGTATTTAGATGGCTGACAGGTTGTTTATCTAACAACTCACTGTTTGGCAAGACTTATGAAGATAATGAGTTTCAGTGAGGACTTTCGAGGCCTGGCAACTGCTCTGGCAGCCAATCCTAGAAGCATGCGAAGAAGTGTCTCCCAAGCAGTGTGGCCTCCCAAGTGAGAAAGATTATTTCTTTAAAGATTCATGACCTGCAAGTAAAAATCATCAAAATTCAGCCCACATTCTTATTTTCCTTACCGGTGGATTCTTTCTATTACCTCACAGGGGAATTCCTCCCAGGGCTGATAAAGATTACTGCAACTGCTTTCTAAATCAGTCACCCTTGGAAATACATTGTTTTTGGAGCCTCCTATGAAATCTTTTTCTTATTTATGTAAACACTTAGTTTTGGGTTTCTTCTAGCAGGTGATTTTTGCTCCAACTCAAAATTTATCTATGCAGGTGCTGAAACCATGCGTCTCTGCTGTATTTGATACCCCAGGGAGGGCAGAACAGCTAAGGCGTGGAATGTCAGGGACCTTGGGGCGAGTATTCATGCAGGGACCCCGAGACCTTCAGTGGAGCCTCTGCTCCGCTCACATCAAGGTAGTTAACAGACTATGCCAATAGGCAGGCAGACATTCACAATGGCACGCTGTCTCAGTGACACTCGGCCCTTGCTAGAACATGTTTGCGTCTAGAAACGTAATAGAGGTAATTTAGCAGCAATTTTCCAGGGCAGTAAATTGGTCTGTGAATCATACTCTAAAGAACACAAAGGAAAATGACTAATAATTCAGCACAAAATGAATTTCTGTGGTTACCTAAGAGGCATTGGTGTGCATTTTAGCAACTCTTTTTTTTTTTTCTAGATGAATGCGCAAGTCGAGCTCTTAAGACAAACTGACCATGGGGGACGGTTTCTTCGGGTGCCACTCAAGGTTTGCTCTTGCAAAAAACAACAACAACAAAAAACTAAGGGCATTTCACAGAGGTGGAAATGTTTCTAATCGATTATTATAAAAATCTGTTAAACAATTTTCCGGTACATTAGGCTGAAATTGCTTAAGATAAGTTTTCCTCTCTGTGGCAATCAAACATCACAAAACTGCCGTCTTAGCAAGCCCCTGTGTGGAGCGTGCCAGCGCACTGGGCCCGATGTTTCAGTCATCGTGGTGTATTCACTTCCGCACCGTACCACGTCAGTAGCACATCTCCGTTGTCTTGGAAGAGATCTTCCGAAGTTGAAGACCACCCAGGCTTTCATCAGGAGACAGTCGTTCGTTTTCTGTCACAATGAAAGGGTCACCTGGCTTTTGCTCAGAACTGACTCTGACAAAGCCCGAGTGCTTTGAGACTCGCAGCTCCGAGTGAAAATGAAAATCACCTAGAACCCAGATACATCCGGAACTTCTTGCCTGTTTCTTGATTTCCACTTCTATTGCCTTACAGAGATTAAATACCCTGACTCCTAGGAGGCATTTAATTATTTTTTTTTCCTTTTTGCAGATTTTACAGAGAGACCAACATCTGCTGGTTCATCCTCTAAGTGATCACAACAGGTGGAGCTGAACCCATCAAAAGCCAGGAGCTGGGAGCTTCTTCCGGGTCCACCACATGGTGCAGGGTCCCAAGGTTTTAGACCATCCTCTGCTGTTTTCCCAGGCCACATGCAGGGAGCTGGAAGGGAAGTGGAACAGCCAGGACATGAACTAGCACCCATATGGGATCCTGGAACTTGAAAGGCAAGGATTAATGAATTGAGCCATTGTGCCGCATCCCATAATGGAAACTTTGTATGACTCACAGGGTGATGGCAGAACAATGATTCTAAAGCTGGGAGTGGGGAAACCCTGTTATTTGAACCCCAACTCAACTGCATATTAGGGGCACTATCTTGGGCGAGTCACACATCATCATAACTCCATGCCTATGCAACAGGACATTAACTCATGGAGTTATTTCAAGGCTTAACATATGCTCACAGGATGCTGATGACTGTCAGCCATTGGATTGGTCGTCATACTCCACTGTGGACCTGCTTTGAAGATGCCCGCAGAACCCCGAGGGATGAGTTCCACAGGAGCAAGCAATCGGCCTCAAGCTCCCCATCTTGTTTTGAACTGTAACAAATCTTGGTACAGGGGTTAGTGCACTGGCTGAACTGGCTAGTCCTCTGCCTGCAAGCGCCAGGATCCCATATGGGTGCTGGTTCGTGTCCTGGCTGTTTCACTTCCCATCCAGCTCCCTGCTTTTGGCCTGGGAAAGCAGCACAGTACAGCCTAATGCCTTGTAACACTGCATGTGTGAGAGTCCTAGAAGAAGTTTCTGGCTCCTGAGCAGCTCAGCTCCAGTTGTTGCAGCCATGTGGGGAGTGAACCACCAGGTGGAAGATTTATCTTTCTGTCTCTCTGTAAAATTTCTTTCCAGAGCCTGACGCAATAGCATAGCGGCTAAGGTCCTCATTTTGAATGCGCCAGGATCCCATGTGGGCGCCGATCCTGGCGGCTCTGTTTCCCATCCAGCTCCCTGCTTGTGGCCTGGGAAAGCAGTCGAGGACGGCCCAAAGCCTTGGGACCCTGCACCCGCGTGGGAGACCCGGAAGAGGTTTGGGCTCCTGGCTTCAGACTGGCGCAGTTTCAGATGTTACGGTTGCCTGGGGAGTGAACTGTTGCACAGAGAATTTCCTCTCTGTCTTTCCTTCTGTCTGTGTATCTGCCTTTCCAATAAAAATAAACAAATCTTAAAAAAAAAAAAATCTTTCCAATAAGAACCTTTAAAAAAAAACTAAAAAAATAAAAAAAGAAGACACAACTAGCAGTTTGCCTGCAGTTAAGTGTTGTGTAGCTGGGCCTTAGCTTGTACCTGCCACGCACTGCAAAACAGAAGCAGCCCTACTCTTTCACATAGACCTGATATTTTCTTCTTACCTTCACAGACTGGACTATGGAACTCTAGTCAGTCTTCATGCACTCATTTTGTATGCATCACTGCCCTCTAGTGCCCAGAATGGTTATTTCTAGTAACCCATTTAACAGCTTTACTTTTCATTAAAGAAAAAAAGCTCCATTAACCACCAGCAGAAGGAAAATCCGCATTCCCAGGAAATGTGATGTCAACCAGTGACATTTAATCTTCTTTTTCTTTTTTTTAAAGTCAAATATACAGAGAGGAGGAAGAATAGATCCAGATCTTCCATCAGCTGAATCACTCAGAGCTGCGCCCTTCTGAAGCCAGAAGCTTCTTCCAGATCGCCCACATTGGGTGCAGGGTCCCAAGGTTTGGGTCATCCTCGACTGCTTTCCTAGGCCCCAAACAGGGTGTTGGATGGGAAGTGGGGCTGCCTGGACACGAACTGGTGCTCATATGGGATCCTGGTGCATGCAAAGTGAGGACTTTAGCCACTACGCTACTACACCGGGCCCACGTTTGATCTTAAAATGCCAGCCGTGGCCAGAACTTATGTCTGAAGTGGAATGGAGGCACAGTTGCCGTAGGTTCTCCTCTTCAAAGTGTCACTGGATTCAGGCATGCTTTCCCTTCAGTGTCCCCAAACACTTTAAGAATTTGGCCTCTATCGTCTTCCTTATGCTATTTGCTCAATTATTTGCTTTGGGGAACAATAAGCATGTATTTCTGTCACAGACAGTGGGGGCACATTTTCAAGGGTGAAAAGAATTTGGACTCCTAAAAATATCTTCGCATAGAGTATCCTAGAGCAGCAGCAGAGATGAGCGCCCTCGAAGACTTCCATTGTATATTCAACTGCAGGCAGGGCAAACTTCAACTCACACCATTCCTGATCTCAAACCCGGGGAGATGGGGCGAGAGCAGCCGCGGTCCACAGGTGAGCCCTGTGTCTACCCCTCGGCCTCCATCATCTCCAACGTTAACCCCACAAGGAATGCATTCCTGTCACTTCCCACCTGAGACCAAGCTTCCACGGCTGAGCCCAAGCCTGAGCGTAAAACCCTCTCCCAGTAACAGGAAACCTGAAAAGCAAGTCCCGCTGAAGGTTGAACAGGATGTCACTTTGGGGCAACCGGTGTACAATTACAAACTCTAACCCAGAAAGAGTTGAAGAACAGGATCGAGGAGTTATTTACTGGTAAAGAGCAAGTACTCAAGAATGACCCACCTTCGCTTCGTACATGCCAGCTGCAGAATCTGTGAACAATTTCCACTGGATACATAGGGCTCATTGGTGTCAACAGAGGCAAACCCAAGAATGAAATTCAGGACACTTATGGCCAAGCTGGGAAGGCCAAGCTGGGAAGTGCTCGTTTGAACACCCTCACCTAACAAGCCATCCCCGGCAGGGGAAGAGACAACCCTGCTTCGCCTGGCACTCTCGTCACAGCAGCACTGGTGCTTGGCCGTGCCCCTTTACATACCTCCTTCAGGACCTGAGGGCTCCTGGGACCATGACTTTCACCTGGCCTTCCATAACGGTCTTTTTACTTTCTAGGACACAGCATGTCACTGCAATGACAGCAAGGAATTGCTTCAGCTTTTTCACTTCTGCAGAAGCTAATACAACTTCTCCAATATATAAAGGCGCTGGAAAGCTAATTTCCTGGGAAAGAAACACGCAGCCAGGCCCTGGCATCTTTGTGCCCAGGAGCGCTGAGATGAGTCCAGTGATTAAAACCCCATGCACAATGGGCTTCCCGAACTTGGTGTGCTTTGCAAAGTCTTCGTTGATGTGCAGAGGGTTGACGTCCCCTGTTAACGCTGAGAAGGCAGCCACGTCCCTCTGTGTGAACACCCTGCTCAGTTCAGCTCGGTCTCCAACTCGGACGTGCATGTACTCCTGGTGCTGCCTGGGCAGCCCTGGCCGACTCAGGCAGACCCTCAGCTGGAGCCTACCCCGCCAAAGGCGAGGGCTGCAGGCTAGTGGGAACATCTTCAGCACCTTCAAATCTCATCCAAAGGTGCTCTTGGCTCGCTTCTGTCTTTAGACAAACGGCAGGCAACGAAGAATATTTGGAGGTGGGAAGAAAAGTGTTTGCACTTGACAGTTCAGTCCAATACTAGCTCCCTACTATTACCAGATAAGGCCAGCAGAAATGGAGAAACCTGCAAGACAGAGGAAGGGTTAACATAGCATCCTGAGAACACTTGTAGGGTAAACACAGCAGAGAAAGGGCACTTCCAGAGCATCCTGGGGGCAGCGTGAGCTACACAGGCACTGATAAGCTCAGAGACGGCACGCCAGGCATTAGCATGAAAGGAGACATGAAACCTTTGTCACAAGAGTCCAAGTTTTATCCCCAAACCTGTCCCCTATAATCTAAAATTGAAGGACTTTGCCTGTTGTTTTCTCAATTGCTGAAGTCTTCCTTGCTTATTTTGTGCTAGATAATGCTAACCATCCCAGATCTGTTCAAGCACAAGACTGAGGAAGATGCAGGCACTTCAGAAAGTCAGAGGGAGGGACCAGAACAGTGGCTCAATTGGCTAACCTTCCCCCTTCTCGTGCTGGGATCCCATATGGGTGCTCTTTTGTGTCCTAGCTGCTCCACTTCCCATCCAGCTCCTTGCTTGTGGCCTGGAAAAGCAGTTGAGGACGGCCCAAATCCTTGGGACCCTGCACCCACACGGGAGACCTGGAAGGAGCTCCTGGCTCCAAATCAGCTCAGCTGTGGCTGTTGCAGCCACCTGGGAAGTAAATCAGCTGACAGAAGATATTTCTGTCTCTCTTTCTGTAAATCTACCTTTCCAATATAAGTAAATAAATCTTGAAAAAAAAAAAAAAAAGGCTGAGGGAAATGATTACGAACAAACTAGGCATGGATTTCAAAAGGTTTTTGCACCAAAACAAACTTAACTTTACATTCATTTTTCTCTAACCCTGCAGAAGTGACCTTATACCCCCTGAGCACCTGCTGGCCACCAGTCTAGGCTGGGGCATGTGAGGGCACGGCGTTTACCTGCATCACGCGAAAGGCACACTTCCTGCTTCTATAGGATCCCAACATGGTCAAAGAGCTCCACAGTTTTACAAGATCACTGCAGAGAGATCAAGAACATGGAAACCAACATTTGACCCCACAACATTTCCCCAATACTTCCACTTCTGGTAGTCCCTGAAGTGGCTAAACAAAACCCTACTTAACTAACTAAATAACTCCACCAACCCCAAGAACAGAGGCATACTATATCCCAGGTAACAACACATGAACCTCTGGTAGCACTGTTCCTAAAACATCCCTTTCTGATTCTGCTGTCAACCCAGCCACTGGCAACCCTACAATCCTACAACCATATCACACATTCCATCTCTCCACAGTATTGGCACCTGCTCAACGAATATTCATTTTAACCCCAATTTAAACTCCTGGAAGTTGTTCAGAACTTGCAACGAAGTTCTCACTATCAGAAGAGGGTGTCTGCTCTATTTCCCATTAGCTGTGCTGTACTAGGAATGCTGCCCCCCAGCCCCGTACCTGCTACGCACTCTCAAGACAGCCAGCAAGGTCTTTTCTTCATAGGTTAGGACATCCACGGGCGAGGCCGCACCGACCTACGCGGGAGATGGTGCTATTAGCACACTGGCACCATGGTTACTCTTACGCTCTAGTGGTTAAACTTGTCCACTCTGAGCTTTGCTCCTCCACAAAAAGCAGTATTATTTATTTGTTTATTTAAGATTTATTTTTTTGAAAGCCAAAGATACAGGGGAAGGAGGGGAGGAGGAGAGAGGAAGACAGAAAATCTTCCATCTACTGGTTCGGCTCCTAGATGACTGCAACAGCCAGGGCTGGTCCAGGCTGACGGCAGGAGCTTCTTCCAGGTTTCCCACACGTGCGGCAGGAGCCCAGGGACCTGAGCCACCTCTGGAAAAGCAGCACTCTGTTCAATGGTGCTGGAACTGCACCGTCGTGTTACAGCATGCTTCCTAGCATGCTCCTCTTATGGGCTGAGGCAGTGATGGACTTGGTGCAGGGAGCCAAAAATAACACGCGTGGACTCTGACTGATGGTCAGTAGCATCAGACTTTATACCATCAGGGTCATATAGGATAAGGGAGAAAGTATTGAGCCTATCAACAAACCCCATCAACTGTTTCTATACTTTTGTTTGGAACTCATTTTGTTTTGTATATTCCACCAAGTGTTTTCATTCACATGCTGTCCACTCAACTGTTCTTATACAAATGATATCCAATCAGGTATACAAAAGGTAGCCATTCAGTTGTTCTCATGCAAATATTATCCAATCAACTGTAATCCTGTGCTCACTGACCTTCTAGGGTCACACTGCCCTCCTACAATCTTCCCCCTACTGACACCATTCTTCCGCCTTCATTATTCTCATTGCTGCTGTCTGACCCATTTTCTTATTTCAGAACCATTACCATCAGTCCACAAGGCGAGGTCCCGTGACTTTATAAATGCAGATCTAGTCCTCAAGTTTTAGACCTGACAAAAGGTGCACAGAGCTTTAAATAATAATTTAGATGAGCCAGCGCCACACTCCACAAGGGCACATGTTTGAGTTTGGCCACTCCATTTCCGATCCAGCTCCCTGCTAATGTGCTTGGGAAAGCAGCAAAGGATGGCTCAAGTCCTCAGGTTTCTGCACATGCAAGAGACATGGAAGATGCTCCTGGCTCCTGGCTTCAGACTTGCCCAACTCAGCCATTGTGGCCATCTGGAGAGTGAACCAGTGGATGAATGATATCTCACTCTCTCTCTGTAACTCTTTCAAATAATAAATAATTCTTTAAATAGAACGATTTAGAAAAAGTACAGGCGTCACAGATTACAAAGAGGCTCCATGCGTCCTTCACTCCATCTGCCTCGATGTCAATGTCTTACATGACCACAGGAGTTTCAAACCCAGGAAAATGGTATTGGTACAAGCCACACTTCATTCAGAGAGCCCCAGTTATACACATACTTGTATTTGTTAGCTGTGTACACTTCTATGTCACTTGATCACAGAGGTAGATTCATGGAACTATGATTACAATTAAGACAAATAATTCCACCAAATAATTCCTTATTCCAACCCCTTTGTAGTCACATCCTGGCTTCTCCCACCCCTAATTCAGAGCATATAATGGTGTTATTTCAAGGGCATATAATCTTCCAGGACTCAGTTTTTTTTCACTCAGCCTCATGCTCTGGAAATTCAAGTAGTGCATCAATAGCTGATTCCTCCCCCTCCCCTGCCATTCGTGAATATATTTCATGGCATAACTATGAATGTGCCATAGTTCATCAATTCATATACTCAAAGACACCGAAGGTGTGTCCAGCCTTTGGCTATTACAAATAAAGGTGCTATGAACGTCTGCGTACAGGTTTTCGTGCACCAAGTTTCACTAGGACAAATGCCAAAGGTGCTAAGTCTGTACTGTACGGCAGATACATGTCCAGTACTTTACAGAAACTGATGAACCCTTCGGCAGCACGGCTGTGCCAATCAACAGCACTGACTCACTGCTTCATTCATTCATACTTTCTCATCCAGAGGAAGTTATGCTGGTTCCACATCTTCAAGATGGGAACAACAAAACCAAACCCCTAAAGGCTTGCCAATTCTCAGGTGGAACCATACCTGTGAGAATTACTGAGCCAGAACGCCATTTGTCCAACAAGGTCCTTGTCAAATAGAAGGCACATTAGAAAAAATATGCCCCAAAATCACGGTTTCCGTTAAGTCAGCTTCTGTGATCTCCAACCCAGTTTTACAATAACAGCGAGAGGGCCTGTGATAGCTCATGCGATCGCTCAGTAGCTAAATGCTTGCCTTGCACACACAAGGATCCCATATGGTGCTGGTTCATGTCCCGGCTGCTCCCTGTCCAGCTCCCTGCTTGTGACCTGGGAAAGCAGTGGAGGACAGCCCTATGCCTTGGGACCCTGTACCTGCATGGGAGACCCGGAAGAGGCTCCTGGGCACAGCTCCAGCTGTTGCTTGGGGAGTGAACCAGCAGAAAGATCTTTGTCTCTCCTCCTCTCGGTATATGTGTCTTTCCAACAAAGTAAGTAAATACTTTAAAAATGATAACATTCGGAAAGCATTCTTTCTGTGTTTCTAGCAAAGGAAGGTTAGGCTGTCCACCACCCCAGGTGACTCCTACCTCCCCAAACAAGTCCTTCAGGGCTGAGACCAGCAGCTGTTTGAACTGCGCGGCATTCAGTCCAACTCCGCGTTCCTGAAATTCTCTGCAAGAAACATTAAAAAAGGATTAAAAAAAAGTGAAGTCATATCAAATTGTGTACCACCCAGGTCCATTAAAAAATTAATTTAAAACAAAACTGAGGAGACTGAACTTACAGGCAGACTTTCATGTAGTGGTACTCGGAGGGATTTTTGTACACGACTCTTTCATAAGTGGTCTCTGGGGCTGGCATCCTTTCCAACGCTGAATACACACACCTGCAGTAAGTCCAGACAGATGCTGTCAAGGCTGCACTGTGGCACAGCGGACTAAGCTCCCATCTGCAATACCAGCCTAAGTCCGTGCAGCACTGCTTCTGATCCAGCTCCCTGCTAACGCACCTGGCAGAGTGGCAGAAGGTGACCCCGTGCCTGGGCCCCTGCCACCCACAGGGGAGATCCGGACTGAGTTCCTGGCTCCTTGCTTCAGTGCAGCCCAGCTCAGCCCAGCCCGGGATGTTGCCACCATTTGGCAGAATGAACCAAGAGATGTATTAGCAACCTGACTGCCTTCAAATAAAAAAATATACATATAAGTAAAAATGCCATTTCTCATATTTTTACTAAGAACATGGCTTATTTTAGTGCAGTAACTTACCTAACTCTGGTCCAACTATTTTTTTTTAAGATTTATTTTATTTTTTATTGGAAAGGCAGATATACAAAGAGGAGGAGAGACAGAAAGGAAGATCTTCCATCCAATGATTCACTCCCCAAACGGGCTGCAACAGCCAGAGTTGAGTTGATTCGAAGCCAGGAATCTCCTCTAGGTCTCCCATGCAGGTGCAGGGTCCCAAAGCATTGGGCTGTCCTCGACTGCTTTCCCAGGCCACAGGCAGGGAGCTGGACAGGAAGCAGGGCCTCTGGGATTAGAACTGGCGCCCGTATGGAATCCCAGCACATGAAGGCGAGGACTTCAGCTACCAGGCTACTGCGCCAGGCCCTGGTCAAACCATTTCTAAATACTCGGAAATAGTGTTGGCTCCTGTTTCTCTTTACTGAGCACCCAGTTCTGTGCTAAGCACTCCACAGGCTTCAGCTTCTGCGCCTTCACAGGGAGCTCCCCATGGTGCGGACCGGGACATGGAGGCCCAACCAAAGAAAGGGGCTCCTCTGGGGTCACAGATGTGACCAGCATTTACAAAGCCTCCGGGGTTCAGGTCCGCTTGCCGATGAGGACCCCCAGAGGACAGCAGCGGGACTGCGGGGGCCTCATGCACTCCTGGCAGCACGTGCAGAACACTCAGCAGAGAGAACAGCGCCAGCGAAGCAAAGGTGGGACTCCTTGGAACGCGCGGGCTCTTCATCTTCAGGCCGGCACTGTTACCTGTCCCAGGTCCCCCCTTCCAAAATGGCAGAAGTCTCATCTATTATTGCCCGGCGTGCCTGGCACACGACAGGTGCCTCTGAAGCGTGTGCAAACGCTTGGATGTCAGTATCAAAACCTCAAGAGCAAGCCAGAGAAGGGTACCGGCCGTAGTGCCCAACAGCGGGAATGGGCTTCACCAAATAGTAAGTTTAACCTCCTACATTATGCGACAGTGTCCCCGGCAGGCTGTTCCGAACTCAAAGAGGCGCCTGGCACACTCCTCGTGCCACCTGTGGTCACTGTGCACAGCCAGCTTTTAAACAGCTCGGTTCGGAATAAAGCGACTTCGTCCCTCCCCAGTCTATGGTCCGCAGCAGCCTAGGAGTGCGAAGATCTGCTCGGGCCGTGTTGCAGCTCTGTTCGGATGTCCACACCGCCTGCCGCTCAATCCAGAGCCAGGCCGGGCTCTGCCCAGGGGCCAAATCTCTCCCACGGGGCACCCGAGCGGCCCTCCCTCCGGGGCGCCCGCCTGCTGCCTGGCCCCGCGCGGCCCAGTGACCGCCCCTCACACCGCCACGACCCCCGGGCCCCGCCTCGGACAACCTGTAGCAGACACGCGATTCCCCTTCTCTTCCCTCGCCCCGGCAGGGAACCACGACGCTTCCTCGCGGGACGCTGCGGGCCTCACCACGCAACCCCCGACTGCGGACGGCGCACTGCTACTCCACTGCTCCCGGGCCGGCCGGAGGGAGGGCAGCTCCGCCCGGAGGACACCGGGCACCTCCGCTCGGCCGGCTCGGCGCGTGCGCAGCCGCGGCCGCACCGTCCTCCCTCGGGCTTCCGCCTACCTGCCCTGGGTCGCACGGGCAGCAGCTCTGCCCCGACTCCGGTCAGCTCCAGCTGCCGCCCGACTGAGCCCCAACCGGGCTGCCGGCGTCCCAAGCCCTCCGATATCACCACCCCCCCCCGGGCAAACTCCCGGTAAGTTTTCGTTTGGCTTTTTTTTTTCCCTGTGCCGCCCACGGCGGCGTGACGTCAGGGAGGTGACGTCATCGCGCGGCGTCCGCCCGAGGCTGCAGGCGTGAATCCTGATTGGGAGGGGAGACCCGCGGAGCGCAGCGCCCTCTGGCGCCCACTTGAGAGAGGTGGGTGTGCGATTGGATGCCGCAGCGTTGCGGGACTTGGGGGTCAGGAGGGATGGGTATGGGGCAGCCAAGCCTCAGCCCGTGCCAGCCAGGATCTTCTCCCTCATTGCTGTTAAATTTCCACCCTCTGCTGGTCTCTGAACTTTAGCCTCGCTCTCTGAGTTTCCGAAGCTGCCACAGCTCGCTTCCTGACCACCCTTTGCCATCTACTAGCTTCCACATGTGTCACAAGGAGAGCCAGGTAGCACCCCTCCCACCGAGTCGTAAGGTCGATGATGTAAAGTTTCAGCCATCCAGGAGACATGCAGGCTGAGAATCCATGTCTGCCAGCTGCCTGGCAAGCACACGCTGCCAGGGCTGCAGGACAGGTGTTGGCACAGCTCAGCACAAGCTGAGATGGCTCGGGCTCCCGTATCCCCTATCAGGGTCTCCAGACTTCGGTTCCCCCTCCACTTCCAGCTTCCTGCACATATGCACCCTGGGAGGCAACAGGTGTGTTCCAATGCTCGGGTCCCTGCCACTCCTGTGGGAGACCCAGATTGAATTAGTTCTTGGCTCCTGATAGCCTGGTCCAGCCCTGGCTTTTGTGGGCACTTGGGGAGTGAATCAGCCGAAGAGTCTGTTTTTTGTCTGTCTCTCTCTTTGTCTACCTTTTGTAATGAATTAAGTAAAGGCAGAAGGGAGAAGCAGCAGCTCATGTTTTGGGCATTCAAATAACTGGGTAACTTTCATGCTCCTGTACCAAGTCCTAGCAATGATGCATACCTGGGGATAACACCGGCAACTTGAACCACCTGGATTAGTGGGAAGCTGGGAAGTGGAGGTTTCCCGCTAGGCTGCTGGCTTCCAGCCTGCCTGTGTCCTGACGTGCATGCTGCCCTGGCCCTGATCTAGCTCCTTGTGCAGAGTAGGGCGGCCTGGTCAGGCTTGGTGTACTCTCCCCCAATGAACCTCAAGGACCACCATGATGGATCAGAGAAGGAATGCAGTGCTATGGGTCTGGTGACAAGCCTTGGTCCGACACCCGAGACCACTGGCCTCAGCACCCTGTCCTCCTTATTTAGATTGGCACCAGGGACAGGGACGGAGCTCCCAGTAACACAAGAACCTCCCCAGCCCCCTGAATTCTCTTGGTCAACGCAGTTTGTTAATCTGGAGTTGAGGATAAAACAATTCCCTTTGAAGGATAAAGACGGGGGGATGGCTCAACTAGCTATTCCTCCACCTCCAAGTGTCAGCACCGAATTTGGGTGCCAGTTCATGTCCTGGCTATTCCACTTCCCAAGCAGCTCCCTGGTTATGGGCTGGGGAAGCGGCAAAGGATGGCCCAGTGTACCCATGTGGGAGTCCCAGAAAAAGCTCCTGGCTAAGGATCAGCTCAGCTCTGGCTGTTGCAGTCACTTGGGGAGTGAACCAGCAGATGAAAGATCTTTCTGTCTCTCCTTCTCTCTGTAAATCTCTTTTCCCAATAAAAACAAATAAATCTTTTAAAAAAATATTTAAAAGAGATATGGATGACTGACTTGAATTTTAATTGAAGTTCACATTAAAAACATTTATTTATTTGAAAGGCAGAGTGAGGAGAGAGAAATAGAGATAGAGGGGTAAAGAGAGAGAGAGAGAGAGAGAGACGCCTTTCATTCACTGGGTCACTCCCCAAAAAGCCGCACCAGCCAGAGCTGGGCTGGGCTGAAGCCAGGAGCCAGGAGCTTATTTCCAGTCTCCCCATATGGGTTGCCTTCCCAGGCATATCAGCAAGAAGCTGGATCGGAAGTGGAGCATTCGAACCGGTGCCTGTATGGAATGCTGGTGCTCTAGGCGGTGGCTTTGTCTGCTTAAAGTTTACATTTAAAATAGGCACTTACAAAATATATTTGCAAAATATATAGGTAGCTTACGAAGTATATTTCAAGTGATGTAAAGGGTTACTTCATGAAAGGTCTCCCCTGCCTTCCACAGGCAAGCACTATGTGAGTTTTACAACACTAATAATTCTTCAACAAAAACAGGACGAGCCACTGAGAGTCGGCCACAAGAGGGCGCTGCAGACCGCAACATACACCTGGTGCAGTCTTCTGTCCGGGCAGGAAGAACTCTGCAGTGGAACACCCACCCCCAGGGCAGGCGGGTGGAAACAGGAGGCAGACCCCCTGCCTGTCATCCACAATGCGGAAGTTGGCCAGTAACCCGGGAACCAAACCAATGTCCAACAGGTTCCCAGGGGAAGAGTGTGCAGCTTCTGTCTCACAGAGGGTGGGCATGCATCCTTGCAGGGTGCCTAGTGAAAACATGGATATGGGCTGCTCAGTTTTAACTGCTAAACTCACCCTGAAAACACGGTTTTCACTGTCACCTTCAATTACAAACTACGGAGCTGACTACCCTCTAGTTGTTAGCTGTGTGAGCTTGAGCAAGACTTACACTTCTCTGCACCTCCGTTTCCTTTTCTGTAAAGGATGATGCTGTTTAAACCTCTCAGAACTGAGACAGTGCTTCGTAAGAATTACACCTGACACAGCAAAATTCAGTCTGCCAGCCTGGACACACACAAACACACACACACTACAGTCCTTCCATGCTTTCTGGGAACTTCCCCTTGATAGAGCATCAGGTATCCCTAAGATGGAGAATACTCCCTAGCTCAAAGGGAAGACACAGACTCAAAAACAGGCAGTGTCAGCAAACCAGTACAATAGAGTGGGCAGTAATAACATCCAGCTTGACTCTCATCTCAGTTACTCCTGGTGTCATCCTGGTCCTGGACATGAAGCCCAGACTGATGACAAACTGAGTCCTAACTAAGGTTTATCCCTCAGCCTCTTCAGTGCCTGTCTGGGACAGGGTTCAATCCCAGCAACCCTGCAGGCAGTAAGATCAAGAGCCCAGCTGTGGTTCCTGGGGCTTTCCATGGTTACCGTGTGAGTTTCTGGCAGTCATACAGTGATGAACAACTCCTTTCTTCTTTCCAAGACTGTGGTCCAAGGCTGCCTCTGGTTGGCAGCCACCAGTTGGCTCACTGTCATCACAGAGACTGGAGGTGGGGCACCGGCGTCCTTCCCTATGGGACCACAATTGTAGCATGAAGACAGAGCTTGGGAGACCCACATCACAGGGCTGCAGAACATGACATGTAGTACTTTCTGGAGGCAGAGGAAGAGGTGAGACCTGCCCACCATACCATGCCCACTCACCCTGCTATGGATGCTGTGCAGCAGGCTTCCTTTGATGTGATCCTGAGATGGGAGTCAGCCCAGAGCATGAGAAGTCCTGCACCAGAAGGGCTTCTGAGCTGAGACACTAATCCCAGAGGTAGGACTTCGGCAGTGATCCCAAGGAAGCCCCCAACAAGAATGACTCCCACTCCCACAAAGCTCAGAATTCTCTGGTGAACACAGGAGATTGGAACAAATGAAATATCTAATATCCACTATTTTTTTTTCTGTTCTATTTGGTTTTTGTTTTCATCTGTATTACTTGTTCTATTTTCCTTTGATTTCCCTTTTCTAGTTTCTTGAGATGGAAATGTAATGTGTTGATGTTTCAATCTATTCTTAATAACTGTATTCGGGCCTATGATTCTCCTTCTGCATGCTGCTTTAGCTGCAGCTCCCACTCCCGGTTTGATATCACATTTTCTTATCTTCTTGCTTTTTAAGATCTATGTTCCACTCTTCTCCGATAAATTATTCAGGCCAGGTCCTGAATGCCAATTTAAACTATAAAGTTTGTGTCACTTTATTTTCAGAACCATCTGGCTACCCGTAGACTTCCCATAAGGACATCTGAAAGAGTGAAGCTCCTGGCGAGTTCACAGCTCCTAAACACAACGGAAAAGAAGTCAAAGGGGTAAACTGATGATGCTTTCAATTGAGCAAAGACTGCGAACATGATTTCTTAAGATGAAATTTGATGGCTGCACAGGGCACTGGAGACTAGGGGCTGGTCTGGCCCGCCCCGACATCTCCTAGGCTCCAGCCTGGAACAGGAGGAGGGGCCACAGGAGCCAGTTACGTCACCTACCTGGCGGGATTCCAGGTGACCAATGGCACACCTGAATGGACATTCCTTGCATAGTTGGGACACAGACAGCCCCTTTACCTTCCCACGTGTCTAGAGGGGTATAAAACTCCTCCACACGTATCTCAGATGCCCTTTTCGCTTCCCTCTTCCTTCCCCTCTGCGCAAAGGGGGCTCAGGAGCGGATTTTCCAATAAAGTTTCCATCTCAACTCTGAACAACTTGCCGATATTATTCCACCAGTGGGCGGGCGGTCGGTGGCCATCATCTAACAAAATTCATCACTCATCTAAGCAAGCTTCTATCACCTGACTTGAAAGGACACATTTTAAAGTTAACAGAAAATTCACCAACATTGCATTCAAACTTGGAGCTCAGAATAGAAAACCAGGTTGCTGCTCCAGAGTTAATTAAATACATTTCATGTCACTGTGGTCAATTTCACAGCTGTTCAGACTTTTTTTTCAATTACGTTACTGTTTACAGAATTCACAGAATCCATTAGCAAACTGGTATTTCACATCCAAGGGTGTTCAATAGCAAAACCAAATCCAAAAGAGGCCCACAAGTCACTGTATGTGGGAACTTAGGTCTGATTAGATAGAACGTCTAGAACATTATTGCTTTATTAATCCTATTTTTAAAAATAATAAATTATGCAGGGGAGGCTAGCCCGGTCAGGGGTTCTTCCCTCTGATTATTCTGGGTTCATTCACGACATACCCAATCCATGGGTGGCCATCACATGGCCCACCTGTGTTCTCTGCTGCGCTGGCTGTGCCTAGAGCAACAACACTGGTCTCACGCCTCTCTAAACTAAACCTTTTCCCAGCTTGCCTTTGTCCTCCCACGCCCGGGGGCCAATGGGCTGCATTCATGGATGGCTCCTCTATGGAAAACTTAAATAAGATCTAAACAAGAGGGTTCAGCGAATGGGGGCTAACACTCCTTCCTATCAAAGGCACTGATCATGCAGGGGAATATAGCAGAAGCAACAGAAGTATCTCCAGCCTTAGTCCATGAGGAATGTCTCAAAAGAAAGCGTCCTCTGTGATTAGGGGCCAGGGCGGCTGCTTTGCACAAGCTCCTCCGCGCTGTTATCGTGCAGACTCCTCTGGAGATTTCATGGCTGGGCTTGCCGATTTTGTTCCATGTGGGTTTCTGCTTTGTGAAAAAGATCTTGGAGATTTCCTTGTGGCTCTGAAGCTCTTGTGGAACCTTGGACACCAGGGAGCAAGGACTGGTGTCCTTGGGGACACTGGCGCTCCGACCACCTTGGGGGCAGGATCCCTGAGAGTGGTGGCCACGTCAGGCTGGGGTGGGAGGAGCAGGTGCTGTGTGCAGAGCGCAGGCTGCAGTCAGGCCTCAGTCCAGCTTCTGGTTATTATCTGTGTTGTGCACAGAAGCTAGAAAGTCGACCATGAGCTTGGCTGTCTTCCTGGGTCTCTCCATCACCACCGAGTGCCCACAGTTTTCCAGAAGCTCCACCTGGCAGTTGGCAATAGACTTGGCCAACACATCTGCCCCAGATACATCGAGCACCTGCAGGGCAAGAGAGAAAATGAGATGGTGGCTAAAGAGCTAGATGAGCAGGAGGGCTCTGTGGACAGAACCTGCATGAGGTTTGGTAAGCAGACACTGCTCTGACATTCAGGACCCCGTCCCTTCAGCTCAGGGCTTGTGACTGTCAGAAGGAAGCAAGCAGCATGCCTCCCATCTGAGTCTGCAGCTTCCAGTGATACTGAAAAACACATAGTCCCACCAACAAGGAGGTTATGCCTTGGAGGAAAGGCTGAGCAGGACAAAGGACAAATACAGCTCAGTGTGACAGGGACTCAATTGGCAGGGGACCTGGGAGCCAAGGGAACATAGTGGGATGTTGAGGGTTGACACTGCTCCTGAGTCCTGGGAGAGTGAAGAGGAAGGAATTCAGAGAAGGGAGCAGACAAGGTGGGAGTCATGACAAGTGCAGAGATCAGGCAGGGTATCAGTGGGCAGGGGCATGGTGGGGGCGGGGAGAAGAGGGGCTGTGGGGCTGTGTTAGGGAGAGCTGACTGAGCTGGCCCGTGGTTGCAGTAGGGCACATGAGGAAGATGCAAAAAGTGGAGGCTAGCTATCATGAACTGGGAAGAAGGGGTCTCTTTGAAGGTCCTTTGGGGATGCCCCAGAGGCCAGTGAAGAACAGAGGACTTTCTATAATGGGAGCCAGAATCTGTCCTGTGCTGCCACTGCCCACAAACTCTCTCACTGTTGCTGAGAGTCAGTTCTGCTAGGGCAGCTTCCAGTTTGCCCTGGCCTCCTCCCTTGGCAGAATCACTTTGACTTTCAGCTTAGCCTCCACCCTTTATGGCATACCCAAACCCTCAAGGAACTCAAGCACCATCTGGGTTGGGCTGGCTTTGGCTTAGCTGTATTCCTGTCATCCAGATTACAAAAACCAAGAATTTCCACACAGTGGGCAGAATGGCTCCGTCAGGTAAGGGAAATGAACAGCTAATGGGAGCTGAGTGGCAGCAAGGCACTGTGTCCCTGTTCCTTGTCACTCAACTCATAGCAAAGAATGCCATGGCAATGATATGAGCAGAAATAAAGACCCACTATGGTAGAAAAACACTCAGAGGAGGGCAGGGCGGTGTGGCCTAGCGGCTAAAGTCCTCGCCTTGAACATGCCGAGATCCCATATGGGTGCCAGTTCTAATCCCGTCTGCTCCACTTCCCATCCAGCTCCCTGCTTGTGGCCTGGGAGGGCAGTCGAGAATGGCCCAAAGCCTTGGGACCCTGCACCCCTGTGGGAGACCCGGAGGAAGTTCCTGGTTCCTGGCTTCGGATTGGCACAGCACTGGCCGTTGCACTTACTTAGGGAGTGATTCATCGGAGGGAAGATCTTCGTCTCTGTCTCTCGGTATATCTGACTTTGTAATAAAAATAAATAAATCTTTAAATAATAATAAAAAGAAAGAAAGAAAGAAAAACACTCAGAGGAAATGCAGATGGGGTATGTCTCAGCAGGCGAAAAAAAGCATGAAAAGGTATCCTGTACAGGACCCTCCCAATTTGCTGGACTGAATGTGGAAGAGAGAAGCCTGGCTGTGATGAAATCACCTGAGGAAGGGCCAAGAGGCCCAGCTGGGTAAGCTGTATACTGCCTAAATCCAAGGGGCATCATTCATACAGATGGCAGTGCACAGTTCCCCCTGCAGGGGTCTCAGGCATCAGAAGAGGAGGGAGACAGCCTGGTATGGGGTGGTGCTGGGACAGGGCGGGATCAGAGCTGGAGCTGTGGAAGCAGAAGACCATGAAATAAAGGACATTGTGTAGCCTGTGCTATTTGGCCTTTGCGCAAAACACATAAAGGGAAAGATCCTATTTACAGCAGGCCCTAGGGTGTTAGACTTTTTTTTTTTTCTTCTTCTGGAACCAAATAAATTTCAGAGTCCTGCAGGAGAGTCTGGGTCAGTTACTACTTGAGGAGGAAGAGAACACATGTTCCTTGACAAGTGGAGAAAGGGCACTTTCATCCATATTGTTCAGGTGGAGCCTCACAGTAATTCAGGAGGACAGAAGGCCTCACTTGCAGGGACCACTGACTCACTCAAGGTCACAGGCAGGGCCATGACGCTGACTTTCAGGCTCCAAGGCCTGAACTCTCACTCCCACGTTGTCACCACAGGCCCGTGGGGGATGGCCTTGTTCTGCTGGCTGCTGGAAGCCTCAGGTCCACTTGGGACTTGCACGATGAAAAAGAGCCACACTGCTGCCTCTGGTGACTAGCCAATGGCTCTCCTTGGGCTGAGCCCAGGTCCCACCTGTGGCTCAGGCACACACACATCTGCTTTCAGCAGCTTGGCTTCTCTCCATGTCCCTGCACTGTGCACTCTGGGCCATGCCTGGCTGACCTGATACCTGCCCTGACCCCCTGTCATGCCTTGGGCATACTCCTGGCTCCTCCCTGCCCCCAATCTCTCTTTGCTTGGGCATCCATGAGCATTTGTGACCACAACCTGACCTTCTGCCTTACTTTTCATCAGCCCTGGCAGGGCTCCCTGTGGAGGCTTTCGCTACTTAGAGATCTGAATGGATTAATGAGAGCTCTGCCCTCGTGAATGGCTTAATGTCACCATCACAGGAGTGTTTTCACTGCTGTGAGTGTGGCTTAGTTACAGAATCGAGTTCTGTGTGGCAATTTGCTTGGTCTCTGTGCCATACCACAACCGCGTGCAGTGAGAACAGCCTTACCAGGTGCTGCACAGATGCAGAGGTCATGCTCTGGCCAACGCAGCCTCCAGAACTGTGAGCCAAATGAGCCTCTAGTCTTTCATTGTGGCAACAGGAAATGGACTGAGGTCAAGGCTTTGGAGAACCTTCCCCATACCAGAAGAGCTTGCCCTAGAATAGCCTTTTCTCTCCATCTTCAAAAACATAAAGCTCCTGGATATGTTTTAATGAACCCCGTTGTTCTGTTGCCCGCACAAGCCTTAGAAAGCCTGCATCTCTCTTCACCTCCTTGCTTTAAGCTTCAAGTAGAACTGACAGTATGGCATGATTTCCACACAATAGTTGCAATCAGGAGAGGAGCTCCTGGGGCTATATATGAACTTGCCTTAGAGGGGACTGGCTATGGGTTGGCTGATATCCCCTAGATCTATCTGTGGAAGCCCCGTCCTTCAGAAAGCGGCCTAATTTGCAAAGGGAGGCACTGCAGGTGTAGCTGGTTATGATGAGCTGGGGCCTGCTTCCAATCTGATTGGCAGCCTTATAGAAAGGGAACACTGGAACCAGAGACAGATACACACATAGGCAGAGCACCACATGAGGGTGAAGACAAGGAACAGAGGATGTGCCCACAAGCCAAGGCTTGCCAAGGACAGCTGGTACCACATGGAGGCCCTGGGAGAGGCACAGAGCAGAGTCTGTGACAGCCTTCACAAAGGAACCACCCCCTTGCCCCAGGATTCCTGGCCTACAGAACCTTGAGATAATGCATCCCTGTTAAGCCACCCAGGTCAACATATTTTATTAAGCTTGAACCTATCCAGCTAATACAGGGCTATCTGACACAGCCTGTAAACACTGTACATGCAGCTGCCCATGGACCCAGTGATTCCACATCTAAGAATTGACTCTTATAGTGTGTTCATATTCTATAACCATTTTATAAAACAACTGGCCCATCCTTTTTGAGTTTCTCCCTATGGGAGGAGACGATGCGAGAGAACTAGCAGGTAGCAGGTAGCCCTGGGTCGGATCTGGGTCAGGGTGGCAACAGGGCAGGAGGTACTAAAGACACAACTGAAGCAAGCGACAAAACTGAATCACAAACAAAGCATGAAGCACTGTGTCATGGTGACCTGGAGAAGCTCCTGGCTCCTGGGTTTAACCTGGCACAGCATTCGCCATTACTGCCACCTAAGAGGCTTAACAGTGGACGGAAGGTTTTCTTCCTCTCACTTTCTCTCCCTCTCTAACTCTGCGTTTCAAAGAAATCACAAAAAGACTTTTCTTAAATAAACAAACAGCGTACTCCAAATGGTCCCAAAGATACATTTCTAGACAGACCGATGGGAATGATAAATGTTAAAAGTTTTAAAAAACTATTAACAAAATGAGACACATACACACCAGGGAATAACATCAGTGAAAAGGAGCAAACAACTTACATATGCAATGACATACACTGGCCTCAGGAACCACAGCAGGACCCTTACACACGTAACTTTTGTCCTAAGCTTGAGACCATTTAAAAAATATTTTTGAAAAGCAGAATAAAAAGATTTTTATGAACTAATATGAAATCATTTCCATGATACAATTTTCATCTATATACAAAGTCTACCTCCTACATATATGAAGTCAGTTGCAATATGCAATATACAGGGCTCGGTGCAGTGGCCTAGTGGCTGGGGTCCTCCCCTTGGGCACGCTGAGGTCCTATGTGGGTGCCGGTTCTGGTCCCAGAAGCCCTATTTCCCATCCAGTTCCATGCTTGAGGCCTGGGAGGGCAGTCGAGGACGGCCCAAGAACTTGGGACCCTGTGCCCGCATGGGCAACCTGGAGAAGCTCCTGACTCCTGGCTCCTGGCTTCAGATCAGCTTGGCTCCGGTCATTGCGGTCTCTGGGGAGTGAATCATTGGACAGAGGATCTTCCTCTCTGTCTTTCCTCCTCTCTAATATATCTGAGTTTGTAATAAAAATATTTTAAAATATAGATATACAATATACAGTGCAGATGCTACATACAGTGTATATAGTGTCTGAAAAACTTACACATGTATCATATATATATGTGCGCACACACACACACACACACACACACACACATAGGATCAAGGGGTTTTCAGGACATTCACCAAAAATGTGGTAAGAACCTCAGAAAACACAGACCCTAAAAGCAGACATGGTTACCATCTTGCCATTTACAGAAAACACCCACCAACCTCTGCTATAAACAACATAAGAAATAAATAAGCTATGCACTACAAGGCTAGGGGCATTGGGATTAGGGCTGTGAAAATGGCTAGGTTTTCCTAATAAACTTTTTGATAATCTTTGAAGTTGTTTGTACCATGTGACTGACTACATGGCTTTGGTGAAAGTGTATTTCAGAATGACTGTCGATGGCTCTTCATTTTCAAAGACCAAATGTCCTTGCTCTGAACTCCCAGAACAATGCGCCTGCGGTCAGGCATGGGGCAATTCCAACAGCCCCTCCTGATGACTTCTGGCTTTCCCTCAGGGACATTTTTCTGCAGGGCAGGGTTGCATACCTGGTCTTGTTTTCCCCAGATGATCTGCGTGGGGACTTTGATCTTGTCCATGTTCTTGTGCAGGGAGTATCTGGATTTTTCACTGACGATTTCCAAAAATACTTGCCGGAAAAGGAAAACAAAGAGAGCGTGGGTCGAACTGTGCCTGTGAGTCCCCGCCCCCCACCTCCCGGGTCAGGGGAAGCAGCAGGTGTGGGGCACTGAATTCCTGGCTTCTGGGGCCCGAGGAAACATTCAACACCTTGGAGAGCTAACACACAAAAGGCAGCCGCTGCATACCATGGTAGCAAGTGCCAAGTTGAAAGCAGGGCTACTTACACTTTCGGTAGAAGTTGTTGTGAGGGAGGCGGACATCGACAAGGCCCTGCAGGATCTAAGAATAAAAAGCCAGAGTCAGAGAGCAGGACAAGATGCACCTCCTGCAGCCTCTGCCAGCTCTGGAGCCACGGAGGGCTTTACTGCACTATGCAGGTTCTCAGGGTCCCCTAATTCTCCAAATTCTCATGGTATTGCTATAAAGTAACTGGGAGTAGCTCCTAAGCTCCTGTTTTCCTTTATAATTAAGAAAGAATGTAGGTAATGCTATGAAGCCAGAGGTCCCCTCCGAGCATGTAAGAGACAAGTGAGATGGCCTGACGGAAGACCTGCCTCAAAAAAAATCTCTATTTAAGACAAAGAGTGAGCCCAATGTCAAGTCAGTATTCAGTAACAACCAATGCATCAGAGTGTGGTCTTTTCTTCCAAAGTAGATTAGGGAAGATAGGCCTCTTAAGCAATGAAGACAAAAAAATAAGTTGGGCCATTGTGGTATTGCAAGTTAAGGCTCACATGTAGTGGGTGCCAGTTAGAATCTTGGCTGCTCCACTTTATATCCAGCTTCCTACTTTTGCGCGTGGGAAAGCAGCAGAAGATGGCCCAAGTGCTTGGGTGCCTGCACCCATGTGCAGACCTGGATGAGGCTCCTGACTCCCGATTTCAGCCTGGCCCAGCTCCTGTCATTATAGCAATTTGGGGAATGAAGTAGAAGACGGAAGATTCTCTCTCCTATTCTCTCTCTACAACAATGCCTTTCAAAGAGATAGAAAGACAGAAAGACAAATAAATAAATAACTTATTTTTAAAACAATTGATAAAATTCTGCAGTGGTTTCATAGTCTTTTGCTTATCATTTATGATTATCTCTGTTCCCTGGTGCATCGTGGTGAGGGCTACAGCCACTGTGGACAGACAGGTGGGCTGGACCTGGACTTCTGACCCAAAGAAGGAACACAGTCTTCCCCCCTTAACTCAGTTGTCTTTTTTTTTTTTTTCTGAAAGGCAAGGTGACAGAGAGAGACCAAGAACTCTTGCATTTGTTGATTTGTCCCCACAAATGGCCACAGCAGCCAGGGTTGGGACAGGATGAAGCCAGGAGCCAGAACCCCATCCTGATCTCCCACAGGGGTGGCAGGGATTCCAGTAATTGAATCATCATTTGCTGCTTCCTAGGTCATTAGCAAGGAGCTAATCAGAAGCTGAACAGCTGGGACTTGAACTGGGCTGCTGCTGTCCCAAGCACTGCTTAACCCACAGTGCTACAATATCTTGCCTCCTTAATTCAGATTTCGTAAGTCAAAGTAGAAGCTGAGAGATGAGACCAATGACAATCTATTGAGCAAACTGGAGCTCAGCATCAGATACTGTTCTTTGTTCACTAAGCCATCCTGCATCCAGGCATTAACCTATCTTTCACCCATCCACCCTCCACCTTTTTTGCTCCATTCATCCATTCATCCACTCACCCATCCACCCACTCATCAACCCATCCCTCCACTCACACATCTCGCTTCCCTGAATCATATGTTTGTGCCTACCATGCATCTATGCTATTCTACATTTGCCAATCCCCCATACTCCATCCCTGTACTACCCAGGCATCCTCCTGTCTAGCCAACCCAGCAGTCAGGCACTGCCCCTGCATCCCTAAACCACCTACGCATGCATATGCATCAGTTCACGGATCCTTCTATCCTGCACGTACTTACCCATCCATTCTCCATGCCTGCATTAGCCAGGTATTCCCTCATCTCTCTATCCAGTCTATAGCTAGAACCAACTTCATGCAAGCACTGTGCTACAATCTGGGAACAGAACAGTCAGTTAAGGTCCAACCCTGATTTAATGGAGCTCAGTGTGATAGACACAGAGAAGCAAAGGGACAATCACAACAAGACATGAGCCAGTGAGTATTCTGGTGCTCATTCTCTCCCAGGAAGGGCTTTTGTAGCTGCCATTTGTTTTCCCTCAGCATTTCATATTCCTGATGCTTGAAAACTTGGAGCTTGCTAGAACACTGCTGGACTATTCTAATCTGGGAACCAGTCAGTGCTGAAAGGGAACAATGCCACATGTTCTGGACTAAAAGGCATACAAGCCCCTATAGATTCAGATTCTGGGTGCTTCCTCGGATATCTGCCACCCTCCTAACTGAATCACGCTCACAACCTCTCAAGAGAACCCATCCTCTCACCTGGGTGGACCCACCCCACCCTGAGGCAGGGTCGAGTTCCTACCATAGAAGGAGACTCTCCTGCTTCTCCCCCACACCCCCTTGTTGGGATGACCTGAGTCACCCTGTGACCTCCAACATCACCATCCACTGAGGGCTCCAACCATCTAGCCTTAAGTCAAACTTCCATGGGTGCCACGTGTATACCCACTGCCTACTGGACACCTCCACCTGAGCCTCTAGAATGTAACAATTCAAAACAGAACTTTTAGTCCCCCAAGCCACCCTTCCTCTCTTGCTCCTGAGCAGCAAATACTACCTTTATCTTCCAGCCAGGTACTCAAGCACCAGAAGCCACCTCACCCAATTCATCTCAGTTCTCTGGTCTCCACTGCTGTGCTGCAGTGCATCCCATCACCATCTCCAAATAGGCCTCTTTGTTTCTGTGCTCCTCCATACTCCTTGGGAATCCTCCTCGTGCACTTAGGAAGATTCCAGTTCCCATCCTGTATATGATGAGACCCCCACAACATCCAGCCAAGCTGTTCTTTTTTTTTTTTTTTCCCCAAGCTGTTCTTAAAGTAGAACTTGGGAACCCACACTACAGTCGGCACTACTTGTCTTTCCCACTTGTATTCTCTCAAAGCACACCAACTATCTGCACCCATGCAATGTGGGATAACATTGGACAGTCCTTGCCTGTCATGCTGATTCACCACTGTACCAAGCAGGGTGCCTGACATGTCAGGGGCCCTGCATAGGTGCTACCTGAGTGAAGGAGGGAATGCATGCAGGAAGCTGGTACTCACCAGCTAAGCGCAGGGCAGAGGGCACCTCACCTGCTGGGGCACCTTGAAGCGGACGTAAGAACAGAGCTGGAGCATTTCACTCATCTCTTCCGGGGTAGAGGGGATCAGGGGGATCTTCTGCATGGCAGCTGAGTCTTGTAACTCTTTAAGCCGCTGAACAAACTGATTATCAGTCGAATACTGCAGGCCTGTAGGATTCAAACCCAAAGGGCGTGACAGTACATCTGCCTTTGTACTGACTCTCTCTCACTTGATGCAACGGCCGATGCTATGCCAATCCAAAGCCAGGAGCCTCTTCCGGGTCTCCCACAAGGGTGCAGGGTCCCAAAGCTTTGGGCTGTCCTCGACTGATTTTCCCGGGCCACAGGCAGGGAGCTGGATGGGAAGCAGGGCTGCCGGGATTAGAACCGGCGCCCATATGGGATCCCGGGCGTGCAAGGCGAGGACCTTAACCACTGCGCCACCACTCCGGGCTCCACAGAGAACTTTCAACAGCAGCCTAGAGCCACTACATATTAGGTTTCTGTCACTTTGCATTTCCTTTCTAACAGATACCACCCTTTTTTCTTCAAGTCAAAACACATTGTGAGAAACACAGGGAAGAATCCTTCAAGATAACTTTAGGGACTAGCGACTCAGCTCCTTGGGCCAGGAGCATCAGGAGGCCCAGAAAGGCCCCATGCCCCTGGAATCCAAATGTACACTTTGATTAGTTGCCAGGAATCATATCTAGGGTGAGGTTTAAGAAGCATCAGTAGAAAGCAGCCAGCCCAAGCCCCCTTGGCCTGAGTATTGTTGAAAGGACTTGATAGAAAGCATTGAGCTCGTGTGACTAATTCTTCCTTCTCATTGGCCTGGACCCTCTTGACATTGTCTCTCTCTCTTTTTCTCTTAAGATTTGTTTATTTTTATTACAAAGTCAGATATACAGAAAGGAGGAGAGATAGAGAGGAATATCTTCCATCCAGTGATTCACTCCCCAAGTGAGTGCAACAGCCGATACTATGCCAATCTGGAGCAAGGAGCCAGGAACTTCTTTCGGGTATCCCACACGGGTGCAGGGTCCCAAGGCTTTGGGCCGTCCTCAACTGCTTTCCCAGGCCACAAGCAGGGAGCTGGATGGGAAGTGGAGCTGCCAGGATTAGAGCCGGCGCCCATATGGGATCCCAGCATGTTCAAGGCGAGGACTTTAGCTGCTAGGCCACACGCTGCTGCTGCAGGGCCCTGGTTCTGACTTATGACAAGTGTGCTAACAATGGGGAAACTGGGCAAAGCATGTATGGGACTCTCCGTGTAACTTTTCTGTCAATTCAAGATATTTTGGAGAAAATGTTTATTAACAAAAACCTAGGTAAGATATAATCCTAAATTTGTTTCTACTTTTTCATTTTTATATAGAAACTTACATTTCCAAATGGAATGTGCTCTAAGATTTGTATCTGTGCCAATGGACACACACTTGAAAAAGTTTGCTTTCACCTTCCATTAGTGATTTAAACAGAACTACATTCCACAGGTGCTTCCCCTTCAATTTTGAAACTTACTATTTTTATTTTTTTTAAAGATTTATTTATTTTTATTGCAAAGTCATATAAACAGAGGGGGTGATGGACTGTATCAAAGTATCTGCAACAGCCACAGCTGAGCCGATCAGAAGCCAGGGGTCAGGAGCTTCTTCTGGGTCTCCCATGCAGGTGCATGGTCCAAAGGCTTTGGGCCGTCCTCTACTGCTTTCCCAGACCACAAGCAGCGAGCTGGATGGGAAGTGGAGCTGCTGGGATTAGAACCTGTGCCCATATGGGATCTCGGCACGTTCAACGTGAGGACTTTAGCTGCTAGGCCACAGTGCTAGGCCTGAAATTTATTAAGATACAACTATTTCATGCATGATGCTTGGAAAGAGGAAAGAAAAAGTGCTTTGAGGGCTTGTCTTCAAGTTCAGTGTTCCTAATGGACCTGAAAACCATTAACTCTCAAGGTAGCAAAAGAATATTTAAAGCCAATTAAGCCAATAAATGTTTATCTTATGGTATTCTCTGTGGATCACATAGAAAAAGGTAAATCAGAAAGGATTTCCCAAACTACCACAAGGTAAGTGATGGAGTTAAAGTGTGTAGGAATGGCTCCTATTTCACCTCTCACAAATAGAAATTTTTGCATCTCCATTATCTCATCTATAAAATGAGCATAATGTCTTGATTTGGTAATTACATATATAAAAGAAATCATTGAGTTGTGTACCTGAATTTATTATTGTACAAACAATATGCCAATCTAGTATCAAAGAGACAGTAAGAAGAAAGAAAGAGAAATTAAGATGTGTAGCTATTGCATCTTATAAATCCAAGTTTGAAGATTTATGGAAGAAGAACAAATTTAAAAATCCAACTTCAGATGGTAATTTCTGCAGACACGTTTGGCTCAGGTGACATATAAAACAAGGGAGAAACCAAAGTCACATTTTTTAAAGTATCTGATCTTTGAGTTTTTAGTAAAAAGGGAAAGAGGCATAATAGTGGTCCCTTCACTTGATAGGGCTATTGTGAGAAATAAATCCATATAAATAGCATAGCTCAATAAGTGTTGGATATTAGCATAGTAACATGATATTTTAAAGCTTTTATGTGCTGCAAATCACCACACACATTGTAAATTAACTGTTTCAAATTCTTTGGAGTACAAGGCTGGTTCAAAATTATAAAAGTCAGCCTGGTTATGATTATTATTATACAATCACTGTTTGGTTAGAATTATCATTAAAACAATTTAAAAAACAGTCATTGCAGACCTTTGGCTACTTGTTCCAATCACTCCCGGGATGTTTTGGCATCATCACTTACCAGCAGGGCACACGAGACATAGGCTGGCGACATCCGAGGGGTAGTAAGCAGCATACACCCCAGCCACATGGCCACCCATGGAGGTGCCTACCAGGTGGAAGGGTTTTTTGTTCAACTTAAGGCATTCAACAAACTAGGAAGGGAAATGAGAAGGATCCTTGGTTACACAGCTGAAGAAAAGGACAACAGTGATTACAGAACAGAAAATCTTCGCATTTCCTATAGACAATGAGAAATGGCTGTGGCTCAGAGATGGCATGAAACTCCAGTGGCTCCACTGCTCAGCCAAGCCCTGTGATATATATAGACTTCTATCTACCTAGCATAAGTGATTGAGAGATCATAGAAAAGTATAAAGCCAACAAGCATTCCCCCTTATTCCCATTAATGAGTCAGTAAAGTTTTCTACCAAGGTCCAGAAAGCAAATATTGTCTACTTTGTGGGCCATGAGATCTGCTGTTTCAGCACAAAGGTAGGTAAGACAATATCTAAGTAGTTGGTTGTGTTCTATTAAAATACTGCCTACAAAAAGAGGTGACAGGTTACAGAGAGCTTATGGGGGGTATCATTTGAGACCCTCCATAATTGAAAGACCTTCCTGTCCATCCACCCATCCATCTATCCATTCACCCATACATCCAGTCATTGAACCAGCTACTCAACCAAACATCCACCTGTCCATCCATCATCTAAAAGTAGCTTTTGATCATCTATTATGAGACACTATGGACAACTTAAGGATATAGCAAAAAGTCAAAAAGGTTTCTGATTTCATGAAAATATATATTTTAATGGGGGAAGCAAACATTAAATATATATCTTCATTCAGGTACTACACCTAACATCATGTGAGAGCCTTCATGACCTTGAAAGCCCAACCAAAGAGGGCTAGAAATAGATGTTGAAGTAGGACAAGATGCAAAAGAAACCCTCTCCAGCTGGGCAGAAGGGCCACTGCTGTTACCACACAACTGCAAAGCAGAAAAGTCCGACCCCCAGGAAGAGTAAAGGTCTAGAGAAATTCTGAACTCTTTTTTTCAAAGAGCTTAGAAAATGTCCTGATTGCATTTCTGCAACAGCTGCAGTGGGCTTACAAGAGAACATCTTTAACAAGTTGTGGTCCTCTACAGCTGACCAAGGGCTCATCGTGTTGCAATCACTTGCAGACAGTATGCATTAGAGACTGGTCCCAAGTCAGTACACTCAGAACTCTCTTGCTTGCTCTCCAGATGTGGGTAGGTTATGATAATGGGTAAGTGGCAGACTGGGCAATTTTTGGTAGAACCTTCTGCTTACCTGATGTATCCTCTTGACTTGTCCATCTATGGATAGGTCATCCAGGGAGGAGCGAGTTGTTCCCTCATGTCCTGGCATGTCCACACAAATCAAGTGCAAGTTCTTTGGAAGGAACTAAGGAAATACAGACCCAGAGAGAGTCAGGATGGGGATGTAAACCCTACTTGATTTTGCAGTATTCTAAAACCATATTCCAAATCACTTTTGGTCCTGGCTTATGGATGGCTTACTGGATGCAGCCACTTGCTGAGATGTCTTCCCACTTTTCAGGAGGGACTTCTCCCTCCCTACTTTAGCAAGTGACCTGGGCCACCATCCCTGTAGATGTTTGGATCTGGACCACCCAGTTTTACCCTACTGGTGTGAATAAACAATGCTGCAAGTCTTTCAGGGGGCAGTATTTCCCAAAGACAAACACACAGAAGGAAGGGTCCCAGGAGATGACAGGAAGAGGGAACAAAGTTGGGGTAGCAAGCAGAAGGCCCTTGTTCTTTGCTGACACTGATAGGAAGGCCTGCCTCCTTCTCCCCTTTTCCCTTTCTTCCACACTTATTCCAAGTCAGTGTTTTACCACCCCAAAGGGCACTTCTCTCAAGAGTCATGTCTCAGCACCTTGATTCCAGCACCAATTTTCTTTTAAATGTATTAAACAGTGATTCTGGAGACACTTATTATCCTAAAACATCTTCTTCCATTTAGAGGTGCACCACTTTTAGCCAGGAAGCTGAAAAATATCTTTTGTTATCAACGTACAAATACCTGGTTACAGTAAGATGCTCATGTGAACTGGGGACAGGAGTTAAGGGGTTCCCTAAGGCATCATGCTGACTGGCTTTGTAGTGAAATCTGGAAATGAGATTATGAATAGTGTGGCAGGTGTGAGCCTTCCCCTAGGGCTACAGACAGCACTTGGGACCCCTCACCTATAGTTCTGCTCTAGGTGGGAGCTGGAGATGCTTCCCACCCTCAAGATTTCCATCAATTCCAACCGCACCCCCCCCCCCACTGTATCTAGCACAGCAGGTAGCCACACCGAGGAAGCCAGAACAAAAAACAACTTGGAAAACTCTTCTGGAAAACTGGTAAATCAAGACCATTTCTCTACATGGCTAAGAAAAAGGAAAAATAGAAGTAAGGAAGGGAGGACAGGAAAGGAAGAAGTGAAAGGAGGAAAAGGGAAAGGAGGAGAAGAAACATGGTGTACAAAAGAGCAAATGATTTTCAAAAGCCTGGTCTTGGTCATTATGGCAGTCTGAGATGAAGCTGTTGGAAGCATAAGAAATCTCCAAAAGGCAGAAAGGTTCCTAAGACACAGAATTTCCACACAGTCATCAATTTTGATAACAGAATCTGAAGGAAAAACTGTGTTCATTTTAAGACGACTTGAACTGTGTGGTTCTGGGTTGACTTAGCCCTCTACCATTGCTGATGAAAACACATTCTTTTCCTCTGAGGGAGACGGGTCTAGCACTGCACCTTGACCACGCTGAGCCACATATCCTTGTGAGCAGAGAATCCGTGTAGCATGAGGATGGAAGGCTTGTGCCCTGGCCTGCCCCGGAAGGAATAGCAGAACTGGTAGCCTTCATGGTGAACATAGCGCACCTGCATGCCCAAAGTCCTCCGCCAGTACCTGTGGGAGAGACAAAGGCAGAAAAACAGCAGCATGCTGTGGTGAGTGGCTTTTGCAGGGGCACGCATGGGTCCTCTTCTGCAGGACTTCTCCCAGCTCTCTCCTCTGGGAATCCTTCAGGGCTTCATCCCAAAGAGCACTAAAGCCAAACCATTCTATAAAGTACTCCACTGAACTGTTCTCAGATGTATTTTATTAACACTCTAGTGAGGAAGGGAAAGGGCATGTTTTCTAAGTGTGTCCCATGTAATAACCTCTTGTTAACATGAAATTCTGGAGACTCTGAGAGTGCCAATTCATTCCTGGGGACCATCTGCCCCAATCCTCTGCCTTGAGCTCGCACAACATATGGCAGCTGGCTGCTCGCTCAGCTTCTCCTGGTTACATAAGACTTGGCAGTGGTGGCATTTGGCCCCAAATTGGTTTCAATATGAAATTATCATCTAAACAAATTGAACTTTCTGCATGAAGAATCTCTCCTAGAAAAAAAGAGGATTAATTCCAACATGCACTTTAGTTTTGCAAACAAAACAAAGCAAAACCGAATAATTTAAACTGGCCAGTTCTCACTATTATGTAATATAAGTAGAAAAGGATTTATGTTCATGTTTATTTGTATCACACACATGACCAATGCTGATGCTCTGACAATAGTTGTATGGCCATTCAAAATACTACAAAATACAATATCCTTGGCTGGCTGGAAAGCTCTTCTCCTGACAAAATGAGCAAATTTCAAAATTGTGGATCACAGCACCAAAATATGACTTTGTTCCTTCACCAGTTCACTTGTTACTGATTATATGATCTTGAACCTCAATTCCTTATCTACTCCACGGGGGAAATGCTGCTTTCTACTGGGAATAAGGCAAAGAGTAAACAAGACAATTCATAAAGTCTTGATCAATGCCAAGCATACCGTAAGTATTCAGGAAACGGTATTTATATTACACAGAAATAACTGTGTCCTTCCTAATATACCATATGACAAAATTCAAGGGGAAAAGAATATTTACAACATATATGGCAGCCACAGATTATTATCCTTAACATACAACATGCTTACAGCATGATAAGAACTATACTAAAATCCTGATTCAATTCTGAGGAAAATGAATAAAAAAAAAAAACTCACGGCAAAAAATAATTATTAAAAGGAACTATTTATGTACTTATTTGAGAGGCACATCCATTGATTGTCTCCCCAGATGCCCATAATGACTAAGGCTCTGCCAGGCTGAAGCAGGGAGCTGGGAATACACTCTGTCTGAGCCATCACCTGCTGCCTCCCATGAACTGCTTCAGCGGGAAGCTGGAATCAGGAGCTGCAGGTGGGAACTGATGTGTCACTACAATGTGAAATGTGGAATCTCAACATCTGGGCCAAACATTATTCTATATAAGAGATATGAATAACTAACAAACATAGAAAACATATTTAAGTTCACTAATGATTAAAGAAATTAATATTGCAAACTGAACTCTTGTATACAAAATCAGGCTGAGGGGTCAACATGGTGATAAAGTGGGCTAGTTATCTAGATCACCAGCCTGGGACCGAGGCCTTGTTTACCAGGTGCAGCTCTGGCACAGCTATTGAAAAATGTTCCCTAGACTCTAGAAATGAGGAGCCAAAGAATTAATATTTCCAATAATTTCACAAGAGTTCCTCAGTGGAAGATCAGGAAGGAGACTCTAAGCTATGGGGCTAGCTAAAAAATTATGAAAGACAAATGGCTCAAATTAAGAAAAAGAAGCAGGCCCGGCCCTGTGGCCTAGCAGCTAAAGTCCTCGCCTTGAACGTGCCAGGATCCCATATGGGCGCCGGTTCTAATCCCGGTAGCTCCACTTCCCATCCAGCTCCCTGCTTGTGGCCTGGGAAAGCAGTTGAGGACGGCCCAAAGCTTTGGGACCCTGCACCCGTGTGGGAGACCCAGAAGAAGTTTCTAGTGCAGTACTGGCCATTGCGCTCACTTGGGGAGTGAATCATCGGACGGAAGATCTTCTTCTCTGTCTCTCCTCCTCTCTGTATATCTGCCTTTGTAATAAAAATTTTAAAAAAAGAAAGAAAAAGAAGCTTTGGTTTAAAAATAATAGAAAGTAAATGATCTCTAATTCACAAAAGCAGAAATCAGAAATAGCTAGACCTAACAACACAGAAAGAATGAGAGAAAAATAAGTCAGGATGAACAAATTTCTCAGGAGCAAGACCTTCCAGAGATAGTCTTGGTACAAGGGCCAAATGCCCCAGTTTCAGGGATAGAAATCATTGAAGGCACTGTTGACCCAAATAGAGAAGTGCAAAAAAGGAACCTCCCCGGGATTCCTCTTTAAGAAGGGCCCACAGTCTAAACCTCCATCCTGTTCAGTCTTTCCTGTATTGAACAAACAGGAAGCTTGGAACTAGATATTACTTTCCTTCTTTCTCTTTTCTTTTCTTCTTCTTCTTCTTTTTTTTTTTTTTTTTAAGAAATAGAGAGATGGACAAAGAGACCTCCTATCCACTGCTTCATTCCTCAAATATCCACAAGGGTGGGACTTGAATCTGGGTTTCCCATGTGACTGAGAAGAGCCCTGTTACATGAGCCATCACCACTGTCCTCCAAGGTCTGCACAAGGAGGAAACTGGAGTCAGGAGACTGGGCTGGGTATTGAAACCAGATTTGTGGATGTGGGACAGGGTCATCTTAACTGCAGGTCAAATGCCTACCTCTACCCATTCATTTGCTGATGGACATTTGGGTTGTTTCTATCTTTATTATTGTGAAGAATGCTGCTATGAACATTAGAGTACAAGTACTGTTTATGTCTTTGCTTTAAATTCTTTGGGAAATATGCTGGATCATATGGTAATTCTGTTTCCCCTTTTGGAGAGCCACTAAACTTATTCACAGGAGCTATACATTTTATAGTTTTATTTTATTTTATTTTTCCACTAGTAATGCACGAATATCTTCACCAACACTTACTTTCCATTTAAAATTTAGGTTTATTTTGCCATAGTAAGAAAAAAAAAAAAAGGGAATCCAAGCCCATCAGCATTCACTCTCCATTTCCCATTCCTTTCAGCTCCTGGCCACCACTAGTTTATATGACATCTCTGTGAATTCACTGAATCTTGACATTTAAGAGAAAGTTAATCAATACAGACCTTTTATGCCTGGCTTCTTTCACTGAGCATAATGTCTTCAAGCTCATACATGTTATAGTACCAATCAATACTTCATTGCTTTTTAAAGCCAAGTAAGTTGCTTTAAAGCCAAGTAAGTTGCATGCATTTTCCACACTTTGTTTATCCATGTGTCTGAGGACATGTGGGTTACTTTCCCCTATTGCTACTGGCTCTTTTGAGTAAATACCCAGGGTGAGATTACTTGGGCATATGTTATTCTATGTTTCACTTTGGGGGAGAGGGAGAGCGCACTGGCAAACTTTTGGGTGTCCAGCACCCAGTTTTGGCTCCAGCTAGGGGTCACTCCGGGCATCTGGCAAATAAATTGGTGGATAGCATCTCTCTCTCTCTCTCTGTCATCTGGGAAATAAGCCAGCAGATAAAAGCTCTTTGTGTATTTCCATTTCCCTTTCTTTGTCTCCACCTCTCAAACACATTTTCAAAGAAATTGAAGACTGTCTCTGTTAATTGGAGGCAAAAAAAAAAAAAACAACAAAAAAAAACCCTGCTGAGATTTCAAATGGGCACACATATCACTGCAGGGAACTTTGACATCACCATGGTGATAAACCTTCCAACCCACATATAAAGTCTGTTTCTTCATCAATGTGGGTTCTTTTCAAATTTCCATAAAAAATACAGTGCAGTTTTCCAGGTAGTGATCTTCCACCCTGTTCTTTAGATATTTCATGCTTTTTGCTATCATGGTAAATGTATTGTTAACATTTTTTCACTTTCTACTTGTTAATATATAAACTGACTATTTTGTATTGACCTTTTATTCAACAGTTCTGTCAAGTTCATTTATTCTAACAAATAATCATGTAGGTTCTTTCAGACACTATGTATATACATTATGTCATGTCATGTGTAAGGTATGTTTTATTCCTTTTATGCATTTATTTCTTCTTTTTGCAATTATTATCCCCTTAGATTTCCAGGAATGAAGAAATTGGCTATGATTTCTTATCCTGATTTCATGATTCAATTTCCTTGGGAAAACAGAAATCTTGGAACATCTTTTGCATCCTATCAACAGACTAAACACTTTACACAATGATCATCAGAGCTGTTCCGACACCATCCAAGTGGCCCCAGCACCACCAGTTAGGGCTCTCTCTTGATTCAAAGGGAAGTTGCTAGTTCCTCCTGTTGCAGCAATCACAGCCCACCTCACTGCGAAAGTGGGCTGGCTGTGTGCCAGGGACACTTGGACAGAGAGAGATGCTCTTAAGACTGGCTGTGACAAGCAGGGACACCTGTTCCTTTTCTCTGAGGAGCTGTTAGGATCCCTGAGGGACGTCTAGGAGTGTAGCCAGTGGGATGACTTCATCAAATGCTTCCTGTGACAATCACTGAGTAAATGTCACTTTGTCACTTGCAGTTTGAAGGCCATGCTTTTCAGTGGGGTGTGGGAAGCCACTCACAGGAGTTTCGAAAGCTCTCTGCAGTGGCATCACAAGTTCTAGGACTAGAATCACAACCCCTCATGTCACAATGCCACCTGGCACAATCTGAAAGGTTTTCTAGGATTTTTATTCTCCTAACTAGCTGGGTTTTTCTTTCTGGCCTGCATGCTTGAGTTTACAAAATAAAGAACATTTCTGTCCTCTAGACACAGCTCTTAAAGGTAGGCTTTAAGATGACATGTTTTGGGCCCAGCATAGTAGCCTAGCAGCTAAAGTCCTCGTCTTGAATGCGCCAGAATTCTATATGGGTGCCAGTTCTAATCCTGGCAGCCCCATTTTCCATCCGGCTCTCTGCTTGTGGCCTGGGGAAAGCAGTTAAGGATGGCTTAAAGCCTTGGGACCCTGTCCCACGTGGGAGACCCGGAAGAGGCTCTGGGTCCTAGCTTTGGACTGGCTCACCTTCAGCCATTGTGGCTGCTTGGGGAGTGAATCAGTGGATAGAAGCTCTTCCTCTGTCTCTCCTCCTCTCTGTATATATCTGCCTTTCCAATAAATATAAAATAAATCTTGAAAATAAAGATCACATGCCTTGGTACTGCCAATAATAAGGGACAGAACACTCTGCTCCCAGAGGCTTCTGCTGTCCTTGTAAGCAATTCTGGTTAAGGAAACGAAAGGATCAATTGTAACATGATTTACATGAATCAAAGGGCATATTTGGTCCAAGTATCCAACTGACCCATGAATGGAAAGACAAAAGGCAGGATAACCACATTGTCTTAAGCCATTTTCCATGGCTGTAATAAAGGATCTAAGGCTAGGTGATTTGTAAAGAGCTGAGATTTATCCTGACTCAGGGTTCTGGGAATACCAAAAGCATGGCATCTACTTGGTTTTTGTGCTACTTCAACTTGCAGATGAGATGCCCAAGCAGACAAGAAAACCTCAACGGGACTGCCTCGCCTTGTACAAAGCTGTAGAATTACATTTATCTCTCTCAGTGACTGAATTCTAGTTCCAAGGTCTCACCAATCCTGTGAGATTGGTAACCAAATCTCAGCATCAATTTTGGAGGGAAAAAAACATCCCAGTACCTCCAGTAGAATATTATTAAGCCCTCTCCCCCAAACAATGAATGCCCAACACCAGCTACAACACAGTTAAACCCAAGGGATAGAAGCCAGACACAAGGGTGACAGAGGATTTGACTTCTGTCATATGACATGTTCATAACAGGCAAATCCTATGAGACAAAGTAAATCCATATTTGCCAGAATATAGGGGTGGAGGAGCTGGGAGTAACTGTCATGGGCATGGTGGAGGGTCTCTTTGAGAAGATAGGGAAGCTTCTGATTCATATAGTAGTCATGGTTGCACAATGAATACATTAAGATATATGAACAATGCACTTTTACATGGTAGATTTTATGTATGTGAATCTGAATTCTATTTTTTTAAAAAATGAATTTGCTACAAGGTTATTTTTCTCTTTAGAAATCAAATATCAAAATGCTTTTCATATCTTGATCCGGAAAACATTCTCTTGAACAGACCAAGGCATGTGGGTGGTGGGGAGCTGTTTAGTCAGGTTTGTATCCGGGGTAGAATTAGTGTTTGTGTAATCTCACCTCTGTAAGCAACTATATCCATGGTTATGGGTCATATCAATGAGTTGCATGCTGTGCCTCAATTTCAGTTGTTTCATAAAAACCAGGTTATGATGTAGAGTTCCGTGGTGCCTTGGCATAGCCACAGTAGAAGGGACATATCACGCAGGGCGCGGGGGGGGGGGGGCGGTGATGGGTCACGCTGCAGCCTCAGCCCCAAAGCACAGGGCTCCAGCTACCAGCACTACAAGAACGATAGCATTTCAATAGTTTGCATGCCTAGTTTTGGCAGTGCAGAGTTGGGTCCTGGGAGACTCCCTGAAGTGGTTGTCACCCACCAGTCCCTGCCTCCCGGGGAGCAAGAGAAAGAAAAGATGAAAAACGATGTCAAGTTCTCTTGCACTCAATTAGCTTCTGTTCAAGGCTTAGAGCCCAGCTGGCAGGAGGAAAATTCCACAATCCAAGGAAACAAAAGGGAGCCAGAAAGCAGGGCAGATAAAGACCCCATGACCTCCCAAGCTTTCTCTTTATCTGTGTCCAGGCATTTTTCCTGACTGCCCAAGGCCCTGGCGGAGTCTCAGTGGGCTGTTCCACAGCAGAGGAGGGTGGGGCTGTGGTAGCACTCCTCTGCCACATGAGGCTGGCAGGAGCAAAGGAGAGGGGATGGGATCATAAGGGACTGCAGCGTGAGAAGGCAATAGGGAATTTCACAAGAAGGTCATCTTATTTCCAATGGTTACCTCTCTTGCTCCATCAAGAAGGCTTCATGCATTCAGGCTGCCCTGGCTTCCTGCCTCTCTTACTGTTTGTAACAAAGAGAAAGGAGGCGCTGAGCTTAGCTGAGCTTCTGGTAGGCAACAGTATCTGGGACACAATTAAGTAAGACTGCTTAATGCCACTGTGTTTATTTTTACTTCTGTACATTTACAGCTTATGGTAGGCACGGCAAGCTTTCTGCTTAAAATTGTGACATTTAAAAACAACTCTCTGAAATTCATTTATTTGAAAGGAAGACAGAGAATCAGAGAAAGAGAGTTCCCATCCACCGGTCACTCTTCTACAGTGGCTCAGACTGAGCCAGGCCAAAACCTAGAGCCAGGAACACAATGCAAGTCCCCTATGTGGGTTGCAGGGACCAACTACTAGAGCCACCCCTACTGCCTCCCAGGGCACATGATAGCAGGAAGCTGGAGTGAGGAGTCAGAAGCTGAACCTGGTTCTGCAATGCAAGACACAGATACCCTATCCAGCATCTAACTGCTAGGCTAAAATGCCTTTTTGTGTCACTTTTTAAATAAAGTGTTTTAAGGTATTTTTACACATTTTTAAAGGTTGGTTTATTTTTATTTAAAAGGCAGATACACAGAAAGAGAAGGAGAGACAGAGAGAAGGAGGGAGAGAGACATATTTCCATCCATTGGTTCACTCCCCAAATGGCTGCAATGTGGTGGCGGAACTGATCCAAAAAGGGACCAGGAGCTCTTTCTGGGTCTTCCATGTGGATGCAGGGACCCAAGCACTGGAACATCCTCCACTCTTCCCCAGCTATTAGCAGGGAGCTGGACTGGAAGTGGTGTATCTAATGCCAACATGGGATGCAGCACCACAGCTGCAGGGTTAGACTGCTACACCTCTGCACCAGCCCCAAGGCATTTTTTTTTTTCCTTAAGTGACTCACCCTGGGGTTGGTTCTGTGACGTAGTAAGTAAAGCCTCCACTGCAGTGCCAGCATCTTGTATGGGCGCTGGTTTAAGTCCTGGCTTCTGCACTTTCAATTCAGTTCCCTAATGGCCTGGGGCAGCAGTGCATGATGGTCCAAGTCCTTGGATCCCTGTACCATGTGAGAGACCCAGAGGAAGCCTCTGGCTTCAGATTAGCCCAGCTCCAGTCACTGTAGCCATTTGGGAAATGAACCAGTGGATGGAAGTTCTTTCTCTCTGTTTCTCCTCCTCTCTCTATAACATTCTTTCAAATAAAAATGAAAAAATAGGGCCCAGCCCGATAGCATAATGGTTAATATCCTTATTTTTTTTTTAAATAATGTTAGTTTATTAGGGTACAAAGAGCCAAGGGCTACAGGGTGAAAGTGGGTAATATCATTGTTTCCACTAATATCCTCATCTTGAATGTGCTGGATCCTATATGGGCACTGGTTCTAATCTTGGCAGCCCCGCTTCCCATCCAGCTCCTTGCCTGTGACCTGGGGAAGCAGTCGAAGATGACCCAAAGCTTTGGGACCCTGCATCCATGTGGAAGACCCAGAAGAAGCTCATGGCTTCAGATTAGCTCAGCTCCAGACATTGTGGCTGCTTGGGGAGTGAACCATCAGATGGAAGATCTTTCTCGCTGTCTCTCCTCCTTTCATATATATATATTTTTTTAAGTGACTTTTTTTAAAGTGACTCACTCCAAAGAAAACATGAAAGTGTAGATATTGGGCCCGGCGCGGTGGTGCAGTGGTTAAGGTCCTCGCCTTGCACGCCCGGGATCCCATATGGGCGCCGGTTCTAATCCCGGCGGCCCTGCTTCCCATCCAGCTCCCTGCTTGTGGCCTGGGAAAGCAGTCGAGGACGGCCCAAGGAAGAGGCTCCTGGCTTCGGATTGGCATAGCATCGACTGTTGCGCTCACTTGGGGAGTGAATCATCGGACAGAAGATCTTCCTCTCTGTCTCTCCTCTCTGTATATCCGCCTTTCCAATGAAAATAAAATAAATCTTTAAAAATAAAAAAAAAGAAAGTGTAGATATTATGCGGATAAGGAAAGAATCATGAAAATGGTGCAAGAAAGAGATTAGAGATACTTTGGAAATTTCATGTAAAGTTAGTAAAATTAGTTACTAACTGTAAAGTGGTAATGGTAATTCTAGAACAACTCTAAAAGTGTTGTGCTCTACACCAGTCATTCACAATGGTCCTGGTGTCTGTCATTTCTTTTTCAGTGACATCACCCTTCATGACCGCACTGGGTCAGAATCCAGTGATCACAAAAATGCCAAAGGCATTCTCATACACATGCAGAATTCCTGTCTGCAGACAGAATGGGTGGCTGCAGGAACGAGGGTGTCCTCAAGGGCAGAGGTACCGTCAGAGACCAGACAGACCTGACCTGCCCGTGAGCAGCTCTGGCCCATTCTTCAAGAACATCCCCCAGATTCCAGCTTTCTGTGTGTTTGAAATCACCCATGGCGAAATGTCAAATAGCAATAACAGAAAGAGCAAGCTGAGAAGATGACCATATTAGAATACTGTTGAGAAGGCCAGACGTAAAATGAACTCACCAATAGTAGATTCTGATCAGCGCCGAAGGCCACAAGAGAAATGAGGCAACAAACGCCAGGATTGGGATGGCCAGAGTGCCCCCCGCGATCACAAACATGTTAACCACGTCCAGATCCATCCTGTTCTTCAAGGTGGGCTGAAACCTGCAAGGGCAGAGAGAAGGATGGCACTGAAGCCCCATATTAGGGGGCAGGGTGAAGAAACACAGATCAAAAGAGAAGTGAAGAATACAGGGAGGGGAAAAGAACTAGGAGGAAAAAAATAGCAGGTATATCCTTGAGGGAGGGGCAACTAGTGGGAGTCAGCGTTTTGGCACAGCATGTTGAGCTTGTGATGCTGTCACATCAGAGTGCTAACTCCAGCCCTGGATACTGTTTCTGATTCAGCTTCCTGATGATGCACCTGGGAAAGCCACAGATAATGGTCCAAGTGCACGGATGGAGTTTCTGGCTCTAGACTGGCCCAGCCCTGGCTGTCTCAGACATCTGAGGAGTAAATCAGCAGATAGAAGATTGCTCTCTCTCTCTTTCTCACTCTCTGCCTTTCAAACCATAAAAGATACATGTATTCATTTATTTATTATTTATTTGATAGGGGACTAGATAAAAGCAACAACAACCAAAACTATAAGGGACATTGTTGGGACAACTGGTAAAATTTTTACAAAGAACTGGGTATTAGATAATACTACTGTTTCAGTGACGTAATCTTGTTAATTAAAATTTTTATTAATTCAAAAGACAGAGTGACAGAGACAGGGGGAGACGGTGTGAGAGACAGAGAAGAGAGGAGAGAAAAGTATCTCCCATTCATGTGTTCATTCCCCACGAATGGCCACATCAGGTAAGACTCGGTCAGGCTAAAGCCAGGGTCCAATAATTCCTATGGGTCTACAATGTGGGTGGGAGGGACCCAAATACTTGGGTATGCCTTCCCAGAAACATTAGCAGGGAGGAACCAGGACTGATATGAGATGGGGGGGTGGGCATCCTGAGCAGTGGCTTAACCCTCTGTACAACACTCCCCACACTGATAAAGTATTTCAATGTTATAATGAATACAGGAAAGCCCAGCAAGACCTTACAAGCACAGCACACAAGGGACGACACCACTGTGCAGGGCCAGTGGATAGATGTGTGAGTATGGGGACCACAGAGGCAGCGCCACTGCTGGTCGATCTGGCATTACAGTGAGAAAGCCCCACAAATGATGTGGAATGAATCGGTATCACTGTGTCCCCAATAAAATTGTATTTCTAGACAGGCTGCAGACTAAACTTGGTCTAGAGGCTGTAATTTTCCTACACTTGACACGGCAAGCACATCAGCCTCGTCAAACAGGTGAGGTGGGTGTTGTACCGCTTTAAGGCTGAGAGAGATTAACGAACTTGACCAAGGTCACAGAGTTGTTGAGTTGTGATTACAAAGCAGCTTTCTGACTTGGACACATGCCCTTTGTACCCAGTTCTTTGTCTCATCTTTTTTTTCAAGAGCGTTTCTGCTCTCTTCACTAGTGACTGCCTAATTTATTCGAGAAGGTGGCAGCGCTCCATTTCTCCTAGAGAGTTGGCGAAACAAGACCCCCAGGGTCTAGACATGCAGATAGGCACACATGTAGATGGGTTACACACGTGTGCTGTTGGGGTGTCCCGAGTTTGCAGTGATGAAAGCTGCCCCCATGCAAGGGTCACAACCCCTCGCCTTGTTCCTGACTCAGTGGCCCTCTTGGCTTCTCAGTCATAACAAGCTAAGTTAAATCATTGGCTTCGGCTTCCTTCTCCTTTTGGAACAGAAGCCCTTGAGGGCAGGGACACGCATGTGTTCTTTCTCAGAGCCCATTACAGAACAGCATGCAAAAAAGGCATAGCAGATTGATGAAAAGCAAAGTTACAAAATGTGCTCAGCCCTGTTTGGTTTACCTTAGGGACAACTGTTCCCAGTGATGCTCTAAGGGAACTGCCCTTCATCCTGTTTCAGGAATTATAAAACTCCCTGGAGGAGTCTCACCTGAATCACTGGGTACAATATACCCTGCTTGGGGCTGACATAGTGGAGCAGTGAATTAAGCAACCACCTACAATTCTGGCATCCCAGACAGGCACTGGTTCAAATCCTAGCAACTCCACTTCCAGTTCAGCTCTCTGCTCACGGAAAGCAGTGGAAGATGGCCTGAGTGCTTGGCCCCTGTACCCACTTGGGAGAAATGCAAGAAGCCCCTGGCTCCTAGTTTTGGCCTTCTCCATCCTAGCTGTGTGGTCATCTGGGAAGTGAGCTAGTGAGAGAAGACTGCTCTTTGTCTCTCTCTCTCTCTAACTCTGCCTTTCAGATAAACAGATAATCTTAAACAACATACCCTGCCTGGGGCCTCTTCAAAGACGAAGTGTATTCATCACAAAGGGAAGGCAATCTGCCCAATCTCAACACTGTGCAGTGCAAATGAGTTGGCATCATGGGCACTTTCACTTCTAAGTAGGCACCTCTGTATCACCTGAATCCTTTAAAACTGCCAAGAGCCACAGTGTATTCTGATTCCCAAACCACAGGAAGTTAATGGCACAGTGTTCCTTTGGAAGAGGAATCAGGGCATTTTATGCCCACAGCTAAATAAATCATAGACTTTGAGCCTGGAGCAGCTGGAAGTCTTGAACTGAGAGTGACCATCACGTTCAGAGCCTGCTCCGGGTGAGTGTCACAGGCAGTTTTGGAGAAGGGCTCATCTGGCTCTGTCTTCCTCTTACAGGGCAGGATAAATTTTTCAATGAAGAGTGTCCTACCTGCACGATCCATTTAGCAAGGCTTGGGCTTCTGATTACAGAGAGTCCTGTAGATGTTCCTTGACAAGGATGCACAGAGCTTTAGGACTACAAGGCTCTTCTCAGCAGATAAAGAAAGGGCAATTATTTCTATCGCTACAACATCCTTCACTTGACAAAGAATTTGACCCAGCTTTCCTTTAAACGGGCGGCTCCTCCTTGCCCCACTGGTGTTGTTTATTTATAGAATACTCTACACACCCAAGCGGACTCTGGGAACAGAATAACTGATGCTATGAACCAGGAATTACCAAGGACTGAAAAGCAGACACTTGACTAAGGGATATGATGCAGTTTCCCAAACTGGGGCCTCTATAAGTGACAGTTTGCAGGATAACTTCAGCAAAGAGGGGCCACTGCATGAGGTGGCACTGACACGGATCCTAAGGAAATCCACCTGTGTCCAGCTCTTGCACAGTCCTGATTAGGTCAAAGAAGCTCCCTGGATTCCTTAACCAGTTCTCTGATTCCTTGTCCTGCTGCAGGTAGCCAGCTAGTTAATAACACTGACTCCTTTTCTTTTTATGGATTATTCTCAATATATGGTGGGTAAGTAAGTTAATTTAAAAAACAAATTTAGGCGAAGAGGAGCCAATTTCAGGAAAACATGGAATGGGTGATCCATGAGGCAGTAGAAAGCGTGATGGTTTGTGGGTGGCAGACTCCTGGGTTGGCTGCTCCAAGGTGAAGTTGAGTCATTCCAGCTGGCTCTCTCCTGCCTGGCTGTCCCACGCACTGGCCAAAGGACCCTGGCTCCCTCACCTGCTAAAGCAGAAAATGGTCACATTCGTTCTTCCCTATTCTGGGGATGGGCATTTTGGGAATTATGTCAAGCAGCTCACGGCTGGCATCTGCCTTGTTCTCAAATGAATCTTATTCCCTTGTGAGATTTTTCCCAGAAGCTAAAAAAAAAACCTGGCAAAGATATGATGATTGATCATGCTATCATATGACTGAAAAATACTCATTTTACAAATCTATGCTGCTTCGGGAGGTACCTGAATGTTACAGATGGCAGTGTGAAGTGAGGCAATCGACCTCTCACACCTCTCACACCTTACAGCCCACCACTCTTGTCTTCTCTGCCATCTGCCAACACCCAGATTGGGCAACCAGGGCCTTCTCTCTGAACTCAAGAGTGAAGATTAATAGGATAGGGCCTCAGTCGTGGACCCAGGGAAACACTGAATCAGGAAATTGAATTTAGTGTGGGATTGGATGTAGAACTCAACATTTCATATCTGTCTTCTAGTATTCTCACTGATTTTGAAAACCTGGGATCCTGACTTTCAATACTTTAATCCTCAGCATATAAAGCAAACTCCAAGAATAAACGCAATGTGACACACATATGGCAGAATCTTGCCTCTCTCTTAACACACACTTGGAGTACATCAAATTGGACAAACTATAGAGTCTTGGTCCTGTGAAAATAATGTTGATCATTCCAACAGCAGCAGCGGCAGTGACAATCACAATGACCATTATTCTCACAGCACATGAAGCTGTGAGAACAATGGCCTCTACCGGCCTTGTGCTGCTGGTGGTTTCGACCCATCCTTTCATTTTTTACCTCTCACAATATTTGAAAGATATCAAAGATATCAAGATATATATCCTTCTTAAAGACAGGAACAATGGAGGTTTACAGAAGTTATTCAAGGTGCTCAATCAAGATCACCAGACACGTAAGTGGCATGAGTGAAATTTCATCTAATCCTATGTATCTCTCTGGTACATGCCACCTTTGTCTTAGCCTGGTACTCTCTGTAGTAGATATCTACTATGCATCAGCTTTACTCATGGCATGAAGTTCAATGTCCCCACGGATGTTCCTTGTCCCGCTTTAGAACTGTGTAACAGCAATCACATGATAACAGCTTTACAAGTCACTAGCTGACTTATTACCTTATTCCTTTTGGTGTGTCTCCAACATTTCACACTACTTACATTCTAACATTATCTCAGAATACTTACACTACTACCATAATTCTGCCTTAGGAAAGCTCTTCTCACAATGTTTTTCACTAAAGAAATGCTATGTTCTTGCATAATATCCCAGCTGTTACATAGTGCTGCACACATCCCACACTGATCTCCTCTAAACAGTCTTCGCTGACAAGCAACAGCTAAACAAGGTAAAACTCTTGGGTGGAAGCCCCAGGATGGATGAGGCAGAAAAACTTGAGGAACAAACCAGCCTGCTTTCTGGTCATATTTGTCTTCTCCATTGCGGAAGAACATTGCTGAAATTCCCACACTGCCATTTACACCCTGACCAGAGAGGCAAGGCCCCCGGATGTGTGCCCAGGAACCATGTCTGCCTGTCACTGTGGCTGAGCCCATTCTTCCTCTGCACTTGGCAGCTCCGGCAGCCTGAACCCATGAAGCTCTCTTCACTTTCTCCCCTGGATATTCCCATCATGCTTCCCTCTCCCTCTCTTTGCATCTGTATCCTCCACTACTCCCTGACCATATGCCTGCCTGACTACATCCATGGCCCAAAGGCCCCTACACTGCCTCAGACACATCTCTCCATTTCTCCTAATTCTGATTTCTGCCAGCAGAGCTCCCACCCTCCCCTCCACCCCACCCCCGACACTAGCGCACTCCCAATTTACTACCTGCTTGCTACTCTGGGTATGCAGTAGAAAAGCAATGGTAGTGGGGTCGACTTATTGGGAGCCTATACAGGAATAAAAACGAAGCACACAATGTGATTCAATCATCTACTCTAATTGTCCACCTTTTAAGCACTCAACAGTCACCTGCGAGCATACTGCATCGTGGCATCTATAACCCTGAGAGCCAGTCTGGCCCAACATTCACTAGGCATGCTGAGTGGGAAGTAAAGTTCCCATCTGTGTGGGACTCCCATGAGTTAGGGTACAGTTCTAAAGCTACCATCGTGGATGCATCCTCCTCTCATTTCCTCTCACCCCACTGCTGTGTAGGCTGCTCTTTCACACCCAACAGTGCTTCCAGCACCAAAAAAATCTCAAGTTACAACAGTGATTAGGCTAAACTGCTCTAATTGCCATCAAATAACATGTGAACCACACCATGTGCCCTGACTTAAATTCCTTGTCCCAACTCTGTCTCTGCTCGGACCTCCGTTAGCCAATGCCTTGCCTCTGGCTGTTTTCATTCCTGCTGCCCTCTTCACATGGGCTACTCTCCATTTCTGGTCATCCCCTGATCTTCCCTCTACATTTAGGGCTGGTTCAAGTGCCATCTACCCCAGCAAGGCAACGAAGTCCCCGCACGCCAATGCCTTCTAGATTACTAGCACAGTCTCCATGAACTGTTTTCAGAAGGCTTGGGGTATATATTTCAGAGCTCTGAAAACCTTGAGGTTCTCAAGCCCTTCCTGCCAGACTCTGCACCACAGAAATCACCCACCACAGGGTGGCTGTAGAGGAGCTGGGTGGGAGCTTACAGAGGCAAAGGCTACATTCTGGGACAAATCCAAGGCATATGAAAACCCATACTCACTCTACACAGAGCACATACTCTCCAAAGAGCTAAAATGACAAAGCATTAACTCACAACAGGGAGTATGAATAAAAGGCTAGAGCTTGACTGCGCTGCTGTTTTCTGCAGCACAGAACTCTCCTCCTTAGCACAGACCAAGTGCAGACACCCGTGGCTTTATAGTCCGCCTCTTGTTCAGGTCTCCTCCCCAAAAAAAGCAAACGTGTACAAAGAGCAGGACATCTCAGATGATGAGTCAGCACTAGGAGGGGAATCAGAGAAGACAGCTGGTGAGAGGTCACGGCTGTGATGTGCTGAGCTGTGGTAGTGAGAATGCCATACTGGGGAACAGGTGTGTTCAAGTGCCACATGGCTGTGGAGACTATAAACTCAGATCCTCAAAGACAGAACATTCCACCATGCCTAGGGTTTACCTGTATTTTGAAAGGAATGGAAGAAAGGCAGCAACCAATCTGCAAGGAAGGCTGCTCTCGCTACTAGAGCGAACAAAGGCTGCTGGCTCACGGCCAGAGCTGGGAGAAGCTAAGGGGTAGCAGCAATGGCTCAGCAGCCGCAGTAGAAAGGGATGAGCAAGGGATTTCAAATAAAGAAACCTTTCAATTGTTTCATATGGGTCAAAGAGTTAAGCACAAAGCCATGAAAGTTCCATAAGAAAACATTGTAATTCTGTTATAAAATGCATCCTAAAGAGATCGGGTGTGAGGCACGTGTTAAGGCCCTGCATGGGATAGTCCCATTTCAGATTTGAAAGCCCAAGTTTGAATCCTGGTATTGAACCTGATTCTAACTTTCTGCTAGCACAGACCCGGAGAGAAAGCAGGTGATGGCTCAAGGTAGTTGATCCCTGTCACCCAACCGGGAAACCTAGATTGAGTTCCTAGTTCCCAGGCAATTGGAGAGTAGACCAGTAGATGGGAACTGCATGGGAAACAGGGTTGCCAGGATTAGAATCAGTGCCCATGTGGGATCCTGGTGCATGCAAGGCGAAGACTTTAGACACTAGGCTACCATGTTGGAGCCTGTCATTCTATTTTTCAAACAATTTTTTTTTTCAAAAGAGAAAGAATAAGAATAGGGACAGGAGTTTGACAGCAGTTAAAAGACATAGCTGAGGGCCCAGTGAAATTATTCAGTGGCTAAATCCTTGCCTTGCATATACCAGGATCCCATATGGCTGTTCCACTTTCCATCCAGCTACCTGTTTGTGGCCTGGGAAAGCAGCAGAGGATGACCCAAAGCCTTGGGATCTTGTATCCATGTCGGAAACCCAAAAGAAGCTCTTGGCTTTGGATCAGCCCAGCTCTGGCCATTGCGGCCATTTTGTGATTAAACCAGTGGATGGAAGATCTTTCTCTCTGTACCTCCTTCTTTCTGTAAATCTGCCTTTCCCTTTCCAAGTAAAACAAATAAATCTTTTAGATAGATAGATAGATACAGCTGAACTGCTTGATAAAATTCCTGGTCCTGCTCCTGATTTCAGCTTCCTACTAATGACTGCCCTTGGAAGCAGTGGGTGATGAGTCAAGTGCCGGGGTCACTGTCACCCACCTGGAAGGCCCATGTGGAGTTCAGAGCTCCTGGTTTTGACCTAGCCCAGCTTCAACTGTTGCAGAGATTTGGGAAATGAACCAGCAAATGGAAGATCTCTCAGTGTCTATCTATAACTCTCTAATGATTTTTTTAAAAAGATTTATTTATTTTTGTTGGAAAGGCATATTTACAGAGAGAAGGAGAGACAAGAGAAACAGAAAGGTCTTCTGTCTGCTGGTTCATTCCCCAAGAGGCCAGAACGGCCAGAGCTGAGCCAATCCAGAGCCAGGAAGCCTAGAGCTTCTTCCGGGTCTCCCATGCGGGTGCAGAGTCCCAAGGCATGGGCCATCCTTGACTGCTTTTCCAGGCCACAGGCAGGGAGCTGGATGGGAACAGGCCGCCAGGATATGAATCAGTGCCCGTATGGGGATCCTGGCAGGTGCAGGGCAAGGATTTAGCCACTAGGATGTCACACATGCCCTCCTTCTTGAAGAGAGGGAGAGAGAGAGAATATATTCATGTTTATGTATGTGTGAAATATTAACAGATGGACACCCAAGGAACTGGTAATAAAGACTGGCATTGGGGAGGGAAATTGAAGACTGGGGCAGTGATGAAATTAAGAATTTCACTGATATGCTTTCATATTCCTGAATTGCTACTACGTACCACCATGGAGTGTTTTTCTATTTAAACAGCCATATGTGACTGATGGTTACAATATTGGACATTACAGAATCAACTTTATTTGGGGTACTTATAAGTGTATTTTTAATATATATATATTTATTGAATCCAGTGCAATAGCCTAGTGTCTATAAGTCCTTGCCTTGCATGCATCTGAATCCCATGTGGGTGCCAGTTCGTATCCTGGCAGCTCTGCTTCCCATCCAGCTCCCTGCTTGTGGCCCGGGAAAGCAATCGAGGATGGCCAAAACCTTGGGACCCTGCACCCACTTGGGAGACCTGGAAGAAGTTCCCAGCTCCTGGCTTTGGATTGGTCCACTTCTTGCCATTGTAGCCACTAGGGGAGTGAATCAGTGGATGGAAAATCTTTGTATCTCCTTCTTTCTGTATATCTGACTTTGCAATAAAAATAAATAAATCTTTAAGTGTATATATTTATTAATTGATTTGACATGTAGCATTACAGAGAGACAGGGAAAGACACAGAGAAATCTTCTATTGACTAGTTCACTCCCCAAATGGCTACAAAAGCAAGAGGTGGGCCAAGATGAAGCCAGGAACCAGGGCTCCATTTCCAATCTGCTCTCTGCCAATGCACCTGAGAAATCAGTGGAAGATAGCTCAAGTGCTTGGGCACTGTACACATGTGGGAGACCTGGAAGAAGCTCCTGGCTTCTGGCATTGGTCTAACCCAGCCCTGGTCGTTGTGGCCATTTGGGGAGTGAACCAGTGGATGAAGACCTCTCTCTCTCTGTAACTGCCTTTCAAATAAATAAAAGAAATTTGAAAAAAAAAAAAAGTCCTTCATTGTTGCTCATAATGAGAAAAAGAATACAAACATGAACACTACTAAGATGAAGGTGCCTCCATCTCTACACATCTAGGTGGCCTGGCTGCCTGCTAAGTCACTATCTACGTGTCCAAAGATTAAGAACTTCATTCCTTAAAGCTCCAAGTCCAGCACTACAAGGCAAAAGATAAGCAATGTGCACCCTGGACTCACATGGCTATCTATCCATAAACCATACATTTCTACTAAAGGTTCATCCTGTCCTGTTTCATACCAAACGCTAGCAACTGGCAAGTTCTCCATAGGGTGCTTGTTCAAGAACCAGCCCAGCCCAGCCCTCTCCTTGCCTCTGCCACTTAGGGAGCACTGTGGTTGGGCCTATAGTTGGAGGATCAGATAGAACCCGAAAGTCCTGCTACTCAAGCCTCTAAAGAAGTGACAGCTGGAGGTGGGAAAAAGCAGGCAGATCAATCAGGGACTCAGCTGGAAGGTGAAGGGTTGGCTACAATGCAGCCCAGCTCTGAACAAATTGTATTGGCCAAGTAGCAAGATGACAAAACCCAGAACCCATGTTCCCACCTGGCCCAGCACCTTAGATATCATACTCTTAGGTCAAGATGTAGGTTGTGACAGTCTGAAACAACTGCCTGCTTGAAGTCATGTTTAAAGCCAGATGACCCTACAGGAATGAAGCCACTCTCCTACTGGATAAAGTGGCAGTCAAAAGTCACTTGACCTTTCACCTCCAAGGACCCCAAAGTCTTCAGACTCCATAGTCTTCAGGAAGCACACAAGTTTTATTTACCACTTCTCTGAATTGCTGAGGGCACATGTTCTATCAACAGTCAAGGTCACCTCTCAGACATAAAGTTTGGGAAAAGCATAATATAAGTGACTATTTTCCACATAGCTGGAATGAATTAAAATAGTCCTCTGGCCAGAGGGCTCTATTGCAGAGACCACAAACAGAATCTCAAACCCTCAAAACATTCCCCTACTGTCCAAATCAAGACTTCAAAATAAAAGGGAGTGCAAGGAGAGACAGACGCTTGGCAAAGCACTGAAGTTATGACTTGTGTCCATATTGGAGTACCTACATTCAAGGCCCAGCTGCACTTCCAATTCCAGCTTGGGAGGCAGCAAGTGACAGCTCAGGTAGTTGAGTCCCTGCCACTAACATGGGAGACCTTCATGGAGTTCTGCATTCCTGCTGGCCCAACCTCAGCTGTCATCGGCATTCAGGAGTGAACCAGCAATTAAAGATCTCTGTTTTCTTTCTCTACCTTTCAATTAAATACAAGTTTTAATCTCTTTTTAAAAAAGAAAAAGCAAGGAGGAACTTCATTATGACTAGATCTTTTATTAATCAATCAGAGGGGTTGATGTGATGGTATAGCTAGCTAATCCTCCGTCTGTAGCACTGACAACCCATTTAGAAGCTCGTTAGTATCCCAGTTGCTCCACTTCCAATCCAGCTCCCTGCCAAAGGCCTGAGAAAGCAGCAGAGGATGGTCCAAGTCCTTGGGTCCCTGCACCCAGTCTGACTCCTGGCTTCAGACTGGACCAACTTTGGCCTTATCAGCGATTTGGAGAGTGAGTCAGAGATGGAAAATCTCTCTGTTAATTCTCATCCCCCCGCCCCCCCCTTAATCCTGATTACCAAGTAAACTAAATAAATCTTAACAAAAAAAGGAAGTCAGCAAGATAAAACCGAAAGAAAAATCAACCATCTTCTATTTCACTTTCACAATGCCCACAATAACACCTGAGCCAGGTCAAGGTTAGGAACCCAAAACTCAGTCTAAATGTCCCACATAGGTGGCAGAGACCCATGTAATTGAGTCATCACCGGTTGCTCCTAAAGCATGTGCCAGCAGGAAGCTGAAACTGGAAGTCTAGCCAGAATCCAAACTCAGACACTCCAATATGAGATGCGGGGATCTCAGCCACTGCAACAACTGTCCCTTCCCTGATTCCCTCCCTGACTCTGCTGTTTCTGAAGGAAGCACAGCTGGGCTACAACACTTCCTAACTGTAGGAACAAAGTGAGTGTTAAACATGAATGGAGCCCTGCTAGTGCATGGCTGGCAGGGTAATAGGACAGGATAGCTGGTTCCTGGCACCAAGTCCAGCATATGGAGAAGTCTCTGTGAGCTGGGTCCCCCACCTTCTTCCTAATCAAAATCTCTTCCCCAGGGACCCCAGCTGCCCAGGCAAATGAGCACCAGCAAAAGGGACAGATGATGAATGAAGTCACACTACAAATTCCCTGATGAGGAAACTAATGTGGCTTTGTTTGAGTTTTATCCAAATATGGAAAACAAAATATGTATATTCATAGCAATAGACACCACCACACAAAATTTAGGTTCTATTTACAACCCTGTGCTAACTCCTTGGAACCAGGAATGAACATCATGCAGACTGTTGTACAGTGCAGCAAAATCTCCAGTTAACCTTTGGCTATCCTGACACCATCGCAAAGAAGTCATCTTTGTGAAAATACCTGACTACTTCACTGATTTATCAAGAGCCTGTGGGTCCTTTGGGTCTCCAGGTTTTCTCCCATGAAGAGGTATCTAACCTTCTTCCCTCTCTCTGTGGACAGTTCTCACGCTGTCAGAGCCCATCGCTGCCTCCATAGGTCATTCAAGCAGCCTCCAGAGCCACTGGCTGAGATTTCACTAAACCTGCTTCTCCTGCCAAAGCTGCACTTTTATTTCTATGGCTGATCTTATCTTTGTGAAACTTTCTACGACCTGATAGACAGATGAACAAAACACAGCTGTTCCAGGGACCTGGGCAGCCACCAGGGTTGAAAAAAGCAGAGTGGATGTCGGAGTGGAGCCTACTTTGGTAAATGACAAGTCCATTAATGAATATTTTCCAGTTACGAGAACTTCTGGTTCCCACCCATGTGCTCCAGCTGTGGGAATCCTAGATATGCCAATAATGTGACTCTCATGACTATACAACACTGGCTGTTTTCTCCATGTTCTCTACTCTTACTACTGTCCTGGTGCAGGCATTTAGCCTGGCAGTTAGGATGTCATGTAAGGCACTGGCGTGGTAGCCTAGTGGCTAAATCCTTGCCTTACGTGTTGGGATCCCCTATGGGTGCCAGTTTGCATCCTGGCTGCTCCATTTCCCATCCAGCTCCCTGCTTGTGGCCTGGGAAAGCAGCAGAGGATGGCCCAAAGCCTTGGGACCTTGCACTGGTGTGGGAGACCTGGAAGAAGGTCCTGGCTCCTGGCTTCGGATTGGCTCACTCTGGCCATTGCGGCCACTTAGGGAATGAACTAGAGGATGGAAGTTCTCTCTGTCCTTCTCTTTGTATATCTGCCTTTCCGATAAAAAATAATAAATAAAGCTTTAAAAAATGTCAGTTAAGATGCCATCACGTCCCATGTTGGAGCACCCGGGTTCAATTCCTAGCACCAGCCCTTGACTCTAGCTTTTTGTTGATGTAAATCCTGGAGGCTGTAGTAACTACATTCAACTAACTGGGTGCCAGTCACTCACATGGGGACCTGGACTGGGTTCCCAGCTTCTGGTTTCAGCCTGGCCCAGCTTTGGTCATTGCAGGTATCTGGGGAGTGACCAGTGAATAGTAGTATTCTCTCTCTCTGTCTTTCCCCCTGCCTTTCAAATATGCTTATAAACCATTATTATTATTATTATTATTACTATTATTATTATTAATAGGAAGGCATTGCCCCTCTCTGGAAATTCACCTCTGAGGGTTCACCGTGGCACATTAGGAACCCAGGCTCAAATCTATACTCAGACACTTAGCAGCCATGGGAACTCAGCAAGTCACTTAAGCTTGAGGGTCTCAAGGTGGGACAGACTGAGAGGATGCTAGTGTGGTATTTAGAGAAGAGGCAGGCAGATTTGCAGTGTTTGGACTGAATGGCTGGGAAGACCTTGCCTGCCCTCCCAGATGGTGTGCACATTATCCCATACTGCCTGGCTTGGCAGTGGGGTCGGGGGCATTTCCAAGGCTTGAGTTGTCACTGGGCAAGGTCTACGTTGCAATCTTCACATTTTCTGCCCCCAGATTTCATCGCACATAAAGTCAGAATCCTGTGTTGGGTCTATCATGTACCATGAGGCCATGCTAGGTGGTCACAGCTTCTGGAAAATGACCTGTGGGTCAAAGTCACTGTTTCTTTGGGTAACGGCTTCATTAAAAGAGGATCCTGAGCTGCAGCAAAAGAAGGGCCTCAGCCCACACCTCCCACATGCTTTCCTGAATCAGTAGTATCCTTGGCACAGCACTGGTGAGCGCCACCAAGCCCATGACAAACCCTCAACATGCTCACCATGTCCTCTGCCATCAGAAGTCTGGGCCAACCTACAAGGGTTTCTGGTATAGGAGAGCACCTACCCTGAAAAGGTAATTAGGTCAAAGGTCAGAAAAAGCTTTAATATCCTTGGGTCTGGAGTAGGTTTCTCAATCCTGGGGCAGGTTTCCCAGCCCTAGGGCAAGGGGAAGCCCAGGGCAATATCATACAGTCCTTGTGCTGATTGCCCTGGGCATCATTAGACTGCCTGCCTGTGCCCTGGTCTTGGTGCACTGCATTCTGTCTCCCACCATTGTAGCCCCTTTAGTGTGCACAGCAGACAGCATGCAGTATCCTTCTATGTGAGCCCACTGGGCCCAACTGTTGTCTTACTAACTCAGTGAATCTGGGAGGAACACTGTCTGCCACTCACTGAGTCTGCCTTGAGGCACTGTGTTCCAGGTCTTGGGGAATTTTGTTTGGCCCAACGTCTGCAGGCCAGTTTCTCTGCCTTCTGGCTTCCTGTGAGAAGACCCTAGGGAGCTTTCCAGAAAACAAATCACCAATACCAAAGATCTAGAAGAGAGTCAACATGCACATCTTTCTCAATTCCCTAGGTGGTCCTAACACAAGGTGAGGGTGGTGAAGTGTTCCCTGAGTCCTGTCTTTTCATTCCACGCCCTCCCATCTTCCAACTCAGCAAGTAGCAAAGCCAATGAGGCAGCCACAATGTGCCAAAGGAGATTTATTAACCTGCCTCTTCTTGACAATGAGGCATCCGCTACATACCCTTTCCTTGGCTGGCATGTGACCGGAAAGAATGGAAGTTAACCCGCTCACAGGGGCCTCCCATGGCATTACTGATCCACACACTGCTGCCAATAGAACTTGCTGGCTGAAGACACGCTCTATGTGCTCTGACACCACAGCAGCCAAGCCACTGCCCACAGGTGGCTGGAGCACTTGAAATGCAAAGAAATAAGGTTTGAATTTGATGTGATTTTAATTAGTTTGAATTTAGACAGCCACATGTGCTAAGGTCGCCACACTGGGAAGCATAAAACTGTTCTTATCCCCACAGTAACAGAAATGAGATCCCATGACCTCCTTAAGACCCTAGAAGAGTGAAGTTAATAAAAATTTATATCTTCAAATATCTAAACTCAACCATCTTGAAATTATCAAACAGGATCTCACTTTATTTCAAGTAAGATTCACAGTAGGAGAAATTTTAATACATCAAATTTTCATCTTGTAGAGCCGACTTCCTGGAATACTACAAACACTTAGAGCATTTGAGGGTATCCATCTCTGCCCCCATTTTTTGAACATTCATCATTAGAATAACTGATAGAGTCACCAAAGCAGCCAGGAATCAGAGAAGAAACTTTAAAAAATATTAAAATTGATTTCCACTCACCCTGGCCTTTCTTTCCTCCAAACCCAAAGCTAATCAAAGACACTAATTTCTCACCCCTAGGACAGGCCCGAACCCACACACACTATAAAACAAGGCCACCCCTAAGGATGAGCACATTTTCACGTCATCAAACTTCTTAGTCACTGACAACTGTACAAACTGTTTTCCCCACATTCATTCTATGTGCATGGATTCTCACAAAATTCAAAAATTTGTACACTTTGGTAGCAAGAAAACTATGGAAGATCAGTTCTGCCTCTTACTGCCAAGGACAGAGTTGAAGAATGTCTCATGAGCTCTTCTGGGCACCAAAGAATGCTGACTCTGCTGGGCCCCCTTGCCCACCTCTAGGCAGAGTCAATAGGAGTCACCTACTAATGACTCAGTATTTCCGCCTTTATTGAACATGGCAGTCTGGCAGCTGGCTGTTGCTCAGTCTTCTTAAATGTTGTTGGTGTATACTGCGTGTTGAAGCAGGCACCATCACTGGGAGTTTAGGTCACCTGCCAAAGGCTGCACACAGAGCCAGCAACAAGGAGGAGATCTGGACCCACATCTGAGTTTCCAGTGGGAATCTTTGGGATTATGAAGAAAACAAACATCCAGGTACCAGGTGGAGTCCTACTCCCCACAGCCAGGCTCAAGAAGGAGTTTGAGGTTTGCATGGCTCAGAAATCTGGGGCCTATGCTTATTGCAGAAAACACACTAACCCCCCATGACTCTCTAGCTTGCTCTCTTCTGCTCTCACTGCAATGGGGAACACTTTTGGCCCCATCAATACAACTGCACCCATGAGGACAAGACAGATGCACGTAGCAGAACCTTCCAAACGCTATCATAGGCATGGAAAGTAGGAAAAGCTTTGAGCAGGGGGGAAAGCAGGGGACTGGTCCTGGAAGCAACAGCTCAGCAGGACCTTAGAGGAAGGTAAGATTTAGAGGTTCAGAAAAAAGTTCCAGAAGAAGAAATGGCCTAAGCAGCAGTGAGAAGCCTTGGATTTGCCAACTTGGGCCACAGCAAAGGGAAGGGGGAGAGAGTCAGCAGAAGTGGTCAGGTTGCTGAGGGAAGAGAAGGTCTCTAGGGGCCTACCCTAACACTAACATACCAGGGCAGCACAGGGCACCCCCAAGTCTCTAGGTAACCAGGACCCATCTCACACATCAGCACCAGGGGTTTGCTCTCCAGCAAGTCCCTTCTCCTCTCAGGCCTAAGTCCCTTCTCCTCTTGGGTCCTCCTCTCCTGAGAACCCCTTGGGGGTTCCAAGGACTTTAATGCTACAAAACCAAGTTAGTGCCAGGATCTCAGGTTATTCTTATTTCTGATGTTCTACATTGTAACAATGTTGTTGGTTTGAATTTGGTCTGGTGGTTTGGAGTGAGGTTGGACTCACCTTTGCCTGGGGAAGGAACCCCCTGTGGTAGCCTCACACTCCTCCTCTGAGAAATGGGCACAGGTGTACCCCTACTTCCTGGGGATGCAACAGGGAGTGAGGCAGGCAGCCTTCTGAAGGGGATTAGGTCAGGGTGTGGTACCTGGTACTTGCTCCTTCTGCCTCTGCTACTAATTATCAACTATTTTAAACCTCCAGCCAGATGGGGCCAGACACTAGAGATTTCTAAGCAAGTGAGTGGGGTGAGAAAGATACTGGCCTTTAGGTCCCAGCTGGGGGAGGCCCTTCCTCTGTTGCCTCTTCTTAACCACCAGGCTCTTGGGGCCTCCAAAGAGTTCAAAGCACAGGGGACATCATGGTTGATGTCACCTCCCCCCCCACACACACACCTCTCTTCCTCTCTTCAGCTGCCCTCTGTCGACTTGCCTCCCCCGCCCCCCCTCCCCCGCAGATTCAGGGGTGCAAATCTTGCACGCCCTCTGCCCTGCAGCTGGCATTACACAACCTGCATTTCCCAGGCAGCTGGGAAGCCCCGGTTGTGGGCGAAGATAATGGGGAAGGAGGCCCGCGTTTGTCTGGCATGGAGTGGGGGTGAGGTAGGGGGAACAACAGGCAGTCTCAGCTGCTGCAGCAGAATTCCAAGGCGGGTGGCGTTAAGAGGAGGAGAGGGTGCAAGAGTGAGGGGACCGGACTGGGACTGGCTGGGATAAGGCGCCCTGAAACGCTGAAAGGGGAAAGCTATCAGCAGAGAGAGCTCTTAGTGGAGAAGTGCAGACTCCTAAGGGGACAAGGGAGAGATGATGGGGGGGGGGGGAGGGCAAGAAGCAACCCTTCTCCAGGAATGCAGAGCCCCCAACCAGGCAGGCGTGCTGGGAAGGGTGCCCAGGGGCAGGTGCGGGCGTGCAGGGTGGAGAGGTGGAGTCGAAGGAGAGTGCAGGTCCCGGTTGGTCCTCACCGTGACTCCCGGATCATGAAGACTGTCAACCCAGATCCGGGAAGTAAGGGAGGGAGAGGAGGTCACGGGGCTAGCGGGGCGTCCCCAAGTCTTCCTCCTAGGCGTGCATCCCCCATGCCGCCCCGCAGCCGCTCACCTGACTGACCACGGCCTCCTGGATCCCAGGCTCCTCGCTTGGCCACCAGGCAGGTACCCACTCCGCGCTCAGCAGCCGGCGCTCGGCTGAGCTCGACTCTTAAAGGCGTAGCACGCTGGCACCACGTCCTCCGATAGAAAAACCGGCCCCGCCCCGCCCGCCGGCGGATTCCTTCCGCGGCCACAGAGGCTGCTGCGGAGAGCACTGAACCTCCTTATAGAGTTAGAATCCTGCCCAAACTGACCCAGCAACATGTGTCTGAGCCAGGCCTACTGTGTTCCAGAAGGGCAGGGACGAATCACCCTGCCCCTGAAAAACTCGCTGGGAGGCGAGCCTTGGTTGGGGAAGAGCCTGGAGGCCTGAGGAGCAGCAGTGTCCCCATGCTGGGCCCAATGCCCCCAGAGATTTTGTGTTGCTGCTTCGTTGAGTGCGGACCCACTGTGTGCCTGTTGTATATGCGTTGTATTTAAGAAAGGGATAAAGACAGATTCGCAGACAACCCCATCAGTTATCCTGTTTTTCATTTTTCTTTTGAAAGGTTTTTTTCACTACCCCAACCCCTTCTTTCACTCCCTTCCCCTCTCCCCCAAAACAAAACCACAGTCAAGGAACTCTCAGTCCTCCACTGCTAAGGGCAAGGACCCAAGGACTTGGGCCATCACCTGCTTCTTCCCCCAAGGCATGCATTAGCAGTGTGCATATCCCACTGTGCAGTGATGGATGAAGCTAGACTGGGGCCCTGAGCTTTCTGGTAGCCAGGCCTTCCTGCCACCCAGAGTCCTTGACTTGCTCCTCTGTCCCCCAGCCCACATCAACAGTAGAAATTTGTGGGATCACTGCCTGGCAGGCCTCAACTGGTCATTTAAGTTCACCAGCAAAACTGTGTCCAGGGCTATGTCCACCATCCCTCCAAACTGGTGACACTCAGAGGAGTTGGGCAGCTTTTGGGTTTTAGGAATGGGTCCTGGGCAGCACGCTCCAGAGAGATGACAAAGGGCCACCTTGGGTGAACACCATGCCTGCCCCAAGCCTCTGTGTCACTGCTGCTGGAATTTGCCCAGACTTGGGCACAAGCTCCCTGGCCCTGGGACATTGTCCTCTACACTGTTGGCCACCTCATCACAGAGATGTCAAAGGCTGTAGCTGACTCACCCAAGGGACCAAGGGATCATGGGAACTGATCCAGAGTTTCAGCAGCAGGGATGTTGTTTGGTATTAGCCCTGCCAACAAGACTTCAATAAGATGGTCTCACTCCTCCCTGCCAAGATGAATGAGACTCAGCTACTTACTGACCCAACAGTCCTGAGCTCAGGCAGCATTCACTAGACAGGTGTGAAGGGGGCAAGGTGGGAAATCAGTGAGTGACTTCCTACAAGGCCCCAGCCTGGAAGCCAGGCATACCCCTTACCCAGTCTGCTTAACAATGTGAAAACAACTAACTTTTAAGTTTCCCTCTTCAAAATCTTCAACCTGGGAAGTCCATCCTTTTAGCTCATCACCTGTGGCCTCTAAGCATTTCTGAGTTTCTGTATCCAGATGCTGTCTTCTCTTCTCCCACCCACAGTGGGAGTCTCCTATGTGGCTCTTTCCCCCCTGATGACTGATACTCAGCACATGTTTTGTTTTATAATGATACCAAGGAGGCCAGAGGGGAGGAAGGCAGGCATCTGCAGACCACCTGTGAGTCAGTGCTACCATCTCAAGCCCTGTCCCTGAGTCACCAGGGGTAGTTGGAAGGGAACAATCCCAGGTGCCACCTTCTTTCTGATCGCATCTTCACTCATCACATAGAAACTTCTTATCAGTTGACAGCTCACACCCAGATATTGGGAAAGAGTTTTGAAATATCTCCTCTGCTGGCAGATAGCACAGAGCTTCTTGGGCTGGGACCCACCACAGTCTGTCACTGTCCCCTGGACTCAGCAGCACGTCAGTCAATCAGAGCTGAATGGTGCTGTCAGTCACCACTGCTCAGTGAGCACCTGTTATCTGCAATGCTGGCCAACAAATCACTTAGTCCTCACAAACATCCTATGAGATGTGCTACCCATCTCATAGACAGAAGCACTGAGGATTAATCGGCTCACTCAGGATCCCACACCCAGCATGTGGTGGGGCCAGAAATCAGAAACATGCATTCATTTCTCAAATGCTACTGAGAAACTGCTGCATGGCAGGTCCACTGTGCGTAAGCACAGACACACCTCTCCCTGGTCTGCTTTCTGTGCTTGTAACAAAACACCAGCACTGGGTGATGTGTATAGTAAATAGGTTTGCTTAGCTCACAGTTCTAGAAGTCCAGGAGCATGGCACCAGAGTCAGTGAGGCTTCCAATGACAGCCTTATCCAACTGCAAAGCGTGGCAGACAGCAGAAGAGCAAGCAGGCCCAAGGGGAGGAGAAGTATGTACACAAGAGAACTAGATCTGTTTTGCAACAACTTGCACTTTCGATAAACAACTCACTCTCATGAGCACCCACGGCCTCATTCTTTCTGTAAGGTTCTGCCACCTCTGACTGTTGCTCTGGGAAATACAAGAGTTTTGGTGGGGACAAACCATACTCTAGCCATAGCACACTGTTTGCTTCGAAGAGTCAGTTGATGATAGGAAAAGGGTAGCAAGAGGGTATTTGGCACAGAGTATAAGATACTGGTTGGGATGCCCACATCTCACTTCAGAGTACCTGGGTTTCAGTTATGGATCTGCTCCTGAGATCAGCTTCCCACTTATGTAGATCCTGAAAGGCTCAAGTACTTGGGTCCCTTCCATCCATGTGGGAGACCTGCATGGAGTTTTAGGCTCCTGGCTTTGGCCTGGCCCAAAGTTGGTTATTGTAGGCACTGAGAGAGCAAACCAGAAGAGGGGAGCTCTCTGTCTTTCTGCCTTTGCAAATAAAATAAATGAACAAATAAAATTTTCTCTAACCCCAGATACAGGAAAAAATGATTATATTAGTGTGGAAACAATGATATTACCCACTTTCACCCTGTAGCCCTTGACCCTTTGTACCCTAATAAACTAAGATGATTAAAATTTAAAAAAAACAAATAAAATTTTCTAAATCATCCAGTCGAGAAATCGTCACACACAAATTCAGTGGACTGTCACCAAGGCCATGTTGGCAACATGCAGATGCAGGTGGGAGAATGGGACACATAAGGTGCTGCATGACGCAGCTGGCAGCTAAGCAACACTCCTGGGGTTTATGAGCCATTGAATGTGCTCAGTTACCACTGCCGTGCAGCGGTCTTCCTTGCTTATTCATACAGAGGTAACTGTTCCCTCATCTACACTCCCATAGCACACTGTACATGGCCATCTTCTTACTCACCTAGGAAGCTCTCAACTCCACTGAGTTATGAGTCCTTTTCCACTTTCATTTCTCCAGGAAACAACACATGCGTGGCACAGAACAGGTGACTATTAGTTACCCACAATGCCCTGAGCTTCTGTGTTCTCATCTGTGCTCAGTGTTCTAAGTACATGATTTCAAGGACATCTCCCAACAGGTCTGTGGAGCAGGTACTATGATTAGCCCCATGTTACAACTGAGGACAAATTTTAAAATTTTCACTTGGAAAAACAGAGACAAGTAGAAAACAGATGATAGAGTTCACTTCCTCAAAGATGCAGATACCAGCCTGGGCTGGGGCCAAAGCTGGGAGCTGGGACTACAATTTAGGTCTTGCATACTAGTGGCAAGAATACAAATAATTGAGCCACCATGCGACCTCCCAGGGTCTGCACTGGCGGGAAGCTGGAGTCAGGAATTGAACCCAGGTGCTAAAATGTGAACCACAAGTTTCTTCAACACTAAGCTAAACACCCACACCAAGATTAGATTTCTTTTGAGGCTCAGAGAGGTTAAATAAGCTACCCAAGGTCACAAAGCTAGTCATCAATACCACCAGAATTTAAAGTTGTTTATATCTAAACACAAATGTGTATGTTGCAACCTCTAACTTATAGGCCACCACAAGTAATGAATCAAATATGAGAACAGTATCACCTTAAAAGACCTTTTACCCATAAATCCATAAAATTTTAGTATTTTAAGCTAAAAACCTTATTTCTAAATGGCTTTAAATGTTGCTTATATATTTACTTATAAATCAAATGCTTACTAAGCATCTATTCAGGCACAGGGCTCAAGCTGTGGAAGACACAATTTAACTCCTTCCTACAAGTAAAATAATCTTAAATACGGGCAAATTATATGAAGGTACTTGGAAAAGTTTATGGGAAAGAATGGAATTAAAACTATATTTATTTGAAGGTTAAAAAATTATATAAACATTATGCAGCTTTTTCAAAATATGCATATTTCATGAACCTTTTTAAATTAAAGATTTATTTACTGTTATTAGAAAGGCAGATATATAGAAAGAAGGAGATATATAGAGAAAGATCCTTCATCTAACTGGTTCACTCCCCAGGTAGCCACAACAGCTGCAGCTGAGCCGATCCAAAGCCAGGATTTGCCAGGTCTCCCATGCAGTTGCAGGGTCCCAAGGCCTTGGGCCATCCTCCAAACCTTTCCCAGGCCACAAGCAGGGAGCTGGAAGGGAAGTGGAACATCAAGACACAAACCAGCGCCCCATATGGGATCCTGGCCCACGCAAGGCAAGGACTTTAGCCACTAAGCTACCCTGCTGGGCCCCCACTACAATAATCTTTAAAAGATTTATTTATTTATTTGGCAGTCAGAGTTATACAGACTGAGGGAGAGACAGAGAGAACTCTTTCATCCCCTGATTTACTCCCTAAATCGCCAGAATGACTAGGATTGAATCAGGCCGAAGCCAAGATCTAGCAGCTTCTGGTTCTCCCACTTTGGTAGCAGCTGGGCCAGCTTCTACTACTATTTCCAAGCCATTCCCAGGGAGCTGGATTGCAAGTGGATCAGCTGGGCCTTGAACTGGCATCCCTGTGGAATGCAGGTGTCCCTGTATTTACTACAGCACAATGCTGGCACTAATAATCTTAGTTTGCAATACCATTTTCCCACAAACTTAAATAAAAGTGTCTTCAAGGAGCAAGTATTTGTTCTAGTGTTTAAGACACTGGTTGAGATGTCTACTTCCCATATCTCAGCCTTGACCTAGCCAGTCTTGGTCCTTTGGGGCCTTTAGGGACTAACCCAGCAAGTGAGATGACCCTCTTGTTCTCTCTGTCCCTCAAAAAACTATATACAAAAATAATAAAATTATCTTTGTGACCTGAGAAAGGTACACCAAAGCTAGAGTGAAGCAATAAGAACAATGACAATACAAAGTTGACATATACAATTACAGAAAGAACTCAATGATACAGTTTTAAAACTATAATTCCCAGTATATTGATTCATTTGTTGAAAATGGCAATCAAGGAGCCAGTGTTGTGGCACAGTAAATTAAGCTGCTGTCAGTGGCACTAGCACCATATATGGGCACCACTTCCAGATCCAGCTCCGATTAAGGTGCCTGGGAAAGTGGCAGAAGATGGCCCAAGTGCTTGGGCCCCTGTACCGACATGGGAGACCCAGTGAAATCAGTAGAATTCTGGAATCCTAGCTTCAGCTCCTGGCCCAGCCCAGGCTGTTTGAAGCCATTTGGGGGAAGTCAACCAGCAGATAGAAGATTCACTCTTTCTCTCTCCCTCTCTCTCGGTCTGAGCTACAATCCCCTTCAAATAAAAAAGTAAAACTTTAAAAATTATTTTTAAAAAATCTAGATTTGGAGTAAGAGGATGAGTAAGAATGGAACTCAGCATGTAGAATGTTATCAGGCAAAAACAAAACTCCCAGTTCTAGGCTTTCCTTCATCTTCATCACTGAGAAATTAGGATTCCAGTACCACAAAGAGGGAAACTGTTCAAGGTAAGAAGAAAGATCGGGCCCTATGAGGTAGTTTAGCAGCTAAAGTCCTCGCCTTGCACACACTGGGAGCCCATATGGATGCCAGTTCTAATCCCAGCAGCCCCACTTCCCATCCAGCTCTCTGCTTGTGGCCTGGGAAAGCAGCAGAGGATGGCCCAAACCTTTGGGACCCTGCACCCATGTTGGAGACCCAGAAGATGCTCCTGGTTCCTGGATTTGGATTGGCTCAGCTCCAGCCATTGCAGTTGCTTGGGGAGGGAATCAATAGACAGAAGATCTTCCTCTCTGTCTCTCCTCCTCTCTGTATATCTGACTTTACAATACAAATAAATAAATAAATCTTACAAAAAGAAGAAGAAGAAAGATCGTGAAAGAGCACCAGACTACTGTATTGAATTCAAGTTACTGGATCAAGAGAAATTACTGCTCAGGATACATGTTTTATCTGACAATGTCAAACTTTTTTTTTAAAGATTTATTTTTATTATTTTTTCATTGGAAAGGCGGATATACAGAGAGGAGAGACAGAGAGGAAGATCTTCCGTCCGATGATTCACTCCCCAAGTGAGCGCAACGGGCCGATACTATGCCGATCCGAAGCCAGGAGCCTCTTCCGGGTCTCCCACGCGGGTGCAGGTTCCCAAAGCCTTGGGCTGTCCTCGACTGCTTTCCCAGGCCACAGGCAGGGAGCTGGATGGGAAGCGAGGCTGCCGGGATTAGAACCGGCGCCCATATGGGATCCCGGGCGTGCAAGGCGAGGACCTTTAACCACTTGCGCCACCGCGCCGGGCCCGACAATGTCAAACTTAAAGCACATTTTTAATAGAATGTTCCAGTTCTCTGATCTTGACATTTTAAAAGAACTTAGATGAACATCAATCCAAAGTTCTCATCATATTTTAAAAATTGTATTTGAGAGGCAAGAGAGAGATAGATGGATAAGCCCTCTTCTCCTCTGAACGTTTTTCCAAGTGCCTGAGGGCCAGAAAGAGGCTGGTCTGGCGCCAGGTGCCAGGAACTCAAACCATACCTCCTATGTTGGTGGCAGGCGCCTAGTCACTTAAGTCATTGCCACTGCCTCCCATTTGTGCATTAGCAGGAAGCTGCAGTTGAGATCTCAAGCTGAGTAGAGCCCCCAGGCACTCCAATGTGGGAAACAGGCATCTTAACCACTCTGGCCCAATGTTCACCCCAACCAGGTCTTAAGCAAAGCTGAGAAGAAACCTGGGGTTCAGAATTGTTTCAATACTTTGGAATATGCCAAAAACATAATGGTGAAATACATCTCACCTTTAAGCTTTTTAAATTCAAATTGCATCCCAGCATATGGTGGACCAGATGCACCCGTCTCAAGACATTCTATTCTTAATAACATAGATCTTGTGTTGAATTATAGAGTTGAAAGTATATTAAGATTAGTGAAGGTGGTGGTAAGGAATAAATAAGCGTGAAATGTCAGGTGTCTTGTGGTCAAATGTTTATAACATACCCATGGATGATACTGGGAGACTAAGTCTTAGCTAACAAATAACATGGAAACACCTGATCTGAGAGATTCACAGTTAGCTAGGACCCTCAATAAGCTTTAGTGGTCTCTCAGATGAGTTACATTCTTTGACTCCATGCATACACAAAGAAGGATATGCCCCAAGAGTAAGAAAGTCCCGGGGAATCTCATAGTTCATGACTAACTACATAGGAGCTTGTTGAAAGACATAAGGCACAAAACAAACAAACAAACAAACAAACAAAAAAACCAGAACAAAACAGGGATTATTCTATTGTGTTAAAAATAAGAATAGTGGTTATCTTTATTATTATTACTATTAGTGTTATTAAGAAGGCAGAGACAGAGTTAGCCAGATAGGCAGAGATCTCCTATCTCTGTCTTCACTGCCCAAGTGGCCACAGCAGCCACAGCAGATCTAGGTCAAAGCCAGGAGCCAGGAACTCAACGCATGTGAGTTTACTTGAGCCACCACATGGTGCTTTCCAGGGTGCACATGCAGGAATCTGGACTTGAGACTCAAATCCAGGCACCTGGATGTGGAATGTAGACATGACAAGTGTTGTCTTAGCTGCTACACCAGACACCTGCCTGAGTGGTTCTTTAACAAGTAAATCACTGAAAAGCAGCATGAGGCAGGTATCTAAAGTATTCTATATCTTGATCCTGGTGATGATGGCTACACTAGGGTATACACCCATAACAATTCACCAAAACAAAGATATTTAGTGCAATTTTACATATGCATATTATGCTTAAAAACAAACCCTCAATGAAATCAACATCAGTATCACTAAACTCAAAAGAAAACAAGTCCCAGTGAGTCAGGGAAATTGGGAGAGAGAGAATGAGAGAGGAGAGGAGTGAGGAAGGGAGAGTGAGAGAGGGCCAACAGAAAGAGTAACAGTCCAGATAACAGAAAATGGTGACAGTAAGGCTAAATCTTCTGAAACGTTTCTGGGAAATGTCCATAACTTGGAAAGTCCCGAAAAGGGAATGAGAGCTGAACACAGGACAGTATGTCACTCCAGACTGAGATCTCACTTTTCTTTTACAGCTCATTTTTTCATTATCTATGTCTTACTTGCTGTCCAGCCCATCCTTTCAGTGTTAAGTATCCATTCCTTCCTTTGAATCATCATGCTTTCAAACTCAAAACGAATGTTTTCATTTCTAACATTTTGATTCTGTTCTTAAAAAAGCCAATCTTGTTATTTAAAAAACTGCTTACTAATTTTTGTGAATTCATATTTTATTTGTGCTAACATTATAAATGCAATTATTTTATATTTTGCACCTGATAATTCCAAAAGATCCTTGAGACTCCAAATTTGCTTTGTTCTTATTGTGAGCTGACCAAATTTATCCCAGAAATGAGGATGCACAGACTTGCTGCACGATAACAATTTCAATTTCTCAGCATAATGCTATTTAAAATATTCAAAATGTAAAGATTGAGTCCTAGAATTACTAAAGAGAATAATGACTTTTAAAGCAAAGGAAAAGATCAAGCCCAAGTGTCACAGAAGCACGTTCTTCTAAACTCACACAGAACAGATCTCTGGGGATGGTGTTGTGATACGCAAGTTAAACCACTGCTTGCAACACTCACATCCTAAATCAGGTTCTAGTTCCAGTCCCAGCTACTGTGCTTCTAATCCAGGTCACTACTAATGTGCCTGGGAAAGCAAAGGAAGACAGTTCAAGTGTTTTGGCCCCTCACATGCAAGACCTGGATGGAGCTTCAAGTTGCTGCCTTTAGTCTAGACCAGTCTTAGCTAGTGTAGTCATTTGAGGAGTGAACCAGCAGATGAAACATCATTCTCTGTCTCTCCCTCTTTTTCTCAGTTGTTATTCTTCCTATCAAGTAAGCAAATCTTGGGCCAGGCATGATAGCATAGTGGTTAAAGTCCTTGCCTTGAATGCACCGGGATCCCATAGGGGCAAAATTTTGACTTTTGGAAGACACTGTAGGAGATTATCCTTAGGCTCTTGGAGTCATCCTTGCCAGCACTCAGCAAAGCCAGAGCTTTCCTAAGCCAGTGGGTATGAAAGAGCCCAACCCTGAAGTTCATGATCGTCTATGAGGTTGAGCAATTTTTTTTGAAAGATTTATTTATTTGTTTGTTTGAAAGGCAGAGTTACAGCAAAAGAGAGAGACAGAGATGTTGGTTCATTCCTCAAGTGGCTGCCCTGACCAGAGCTGAGCTGGCCTGAAGCCAGGAGCCAGGGAACTTCTTTTGGATCTCCCATGTGGGAGCAGGCAGCTGAGTACATCAGCCATTTTCCTCTGTTTTTCTAGGCACATCAGCAGGGAGCTGGATCAGAGGTGGAGCAGACAGGGCTTGAAGAGTATCTATATAGGATGCTGGTGCTGCAGGGAGTAGCTTTACCTGCTATACTGTAGCACTAACCACAAGCAATTTCTCATGTATTTATTTGCCATTTGTATTCCTATGTATATGAAATACCTATTCATATGCACATCATTCCCATTTGTCTAATTGTCTTTGTCTCAACTCAGAGTTATATGTATTACAATATCTTCTCTCAGTTTGTGGCTTATTTTTAATCATTTTCTTTGGTGGTTTAAAGAAACAGACTCTAACTTTAATTTAGTAAGATTAATGCTTATGTTTAGTACTTTCCAAAATTAATTAACTCTTTAATTTCCTTTGTTTGAAAGGTAGGGAAATACAGAGACAGAGACACAATCTTTCATTGGCTGGTTCACCCGCCAAATTCCCACACAGCCAAGGTGGGCCAGACTGAAGCCAGGAACTAGGATCTCAATCAAGGTCTTTGAGCTGGGTGTCAGGGACCCAGTTCAGCCATGAGCTAGAACTGGAAGCAGGGCTAGGACTTGAACCCTCACATTTCAACATCTCAAGCAGTGTCTTAACTACTGAACCAAATGTTCAATCCTTTCTGTGCCTTTCTTGGGAAATCTTTTTTTATATCACATGGAGTATGTGGGTTGAGGTTAAGGAAGATAAAACACCCCAAGGAAGCAGAGATCAGCAGACTGAGTTGGGTGTAGCAACTGTAGGACTGGCAGAAGAATCTGAGATGCTGCAGTGACGACGGCCCGGGACCAGAGGGTGAGGCCCTGGGATGACTCAGGTGGAGACAGTGGATTCCACAGTCAGAAAGTCCTCTCTGCCATTTAGTAGACAACTGACTCGCACACCTCAGTTTCTTTCTCTAAGAAGTGACAATGGGGCCCAGCGTGATAGCCTAGTGGCTAAAGTCCTTGCTTTGCATGCACCGAGATCCCATATCGACACAGGTTCTAATCCTGGTGGCCCCACTTCCCATCCAGCTCCCTGCTTGTGGCCTGGAAAAGTAGTCCAGGATGGCCCAAAGTCTTGGGTTCCTGCACCTGTGCGGGAAACCCGGAAGAAGCTCGTAGCTCCTGGCTTTGGATCAGCTCAGTTCCGGCATCCTCCTTGTTCCCATGACTTCTCTTCCCTGAGCTGCTGGGATCAAGCAGGGAGTTGAGTTATACTATCTGGACAGGCCATGGTCTCCTTCCCCTTTAGACGGTGCTCCTGGTACCTGAGTTGGGTTTCTTGGGACTGGAAGTTCCAGCCAGGCAGCAGGAACTACATCTGGTCATCTCTGAATGGCACAGAAGTGACTGGGAACAAGCCAAAAAGTCAGCAGTGGGATGGACACTGGATCAGAGGGTGCTGGGGCAGGTTAGAATGGAAGGCAATTGTATAGGATAGAGTAATTTGCTGCTTTTTGTTAGTTTTCAAGTGGTTTCTCATTTTAAGTCAGAGACCAGGCGGAGAACAATTAGCAACCAACAGACCTTTTTTTATTGCCCACGCTGGATGGGCATTAAGTTTCTTATGCATCATCACAACAGCCACTAGGTGTGAGTGTCCTAACTTCTACCACACCACAATGATGAAACCAGGTTGTGAAGTTAGGTAACTTGCCCTAGGTCACAGAGTCAGCTGTCAGTGGAGGTAGGGGTTGACACCTAAACTCATGCTCTTCATTGCTGTATGTTTTGCACAAATCTCACGTTTTTCAGGTTGCCATGGAACTTCTATGGACATGGAAATGCACACTGGGAAGGCTCAGGAAAATCCTGCCTGCTTAAGAAGAATATGTTCACTGGGGCAGACATCTAACCCAGTGCCAGGATACTGGCCTTCCTGGGTCCAGGTTCTAGCTCTGTCCCTGGTTCCAGCTTCCTTCTAATGGCACCCCCACTTGCCACTGGGGGTACTTGGCTTCCTGCCACCACGTGGGAGAAAAGGAATGAGTTCCAGGTTCTTGGTGTCAGCATGACCAGTCCTAGCTATTGTGGGCATTAAAGAGTGACCGAGTAGACAGAAAGTCTCCATTTCTCTCTTCCCTTGTTTTTCAAATAAATAAGCAAATTCTTTAAAAAGGAGAGATGTACCCTATTTTAGTGACAGCAGCTCCTTGCTGGTGCAGCTACAGTAGAACACAATCTAACTGAATGTGGATCTCCATGGAAACACAGCTTTTATCAATTTCTGCTTCCAGAAGAATCTGTTCTCTAAGAATTAATTTCAGGCACAGCTTCAGGACTTTGCCTCACACATTCACAGGAGCCCTCTAAAGCAGGACAGAGCAGTGGGTAGGAACAGGGAACGCACGATCTGCAGCCCTGACTCTGCCATTTGCTAAATGGACACTTCCTCTTAACCAAGGGTTTATCTAATTGGGGTCCGAGCTTACAGCTGTGTAAAATAGGGGTAATATAGTATCCACCCCACAGATGGCTTTATGGGCTATTAAATTACTGAACAAAATTGGTATTGGATATGATTATACTTCTCCCACCTCACTCATTTCCTCTTTGGCTGCTCTTGTTCCCCAACACAAGGGTGACCAAATCATCCCAATTTGCTTGGGACTCAATTGTGAGTCAGCACTGAAAGCCTAGCCTCAGGCGGAGCCCTCAGGCGTGGGCAGATCAGGATTGCCTCTTCACCACTGCAGCCAGACAAGTCACAAAGGCCACGATCCCACAGAGGCCAGGGCATTCAGGGAGGTTTGAGCCTGATTTACACTCACAGTTATGAACTATGACTGGTGGCCACTGGATATAAAATGGTAGCTCAGAGACACAGAACATTCTGTGAAACAGAAGGTGAGTCCAATTCACTAATCCTGGGCATCCCCAGGGCAGAACTGTCTGACTCCTCTCTGCCTCCTGAGTTGGTTTTCTGCTGCTGTCACGGGTTTTAGCACACCTGTTATTCACTCATTGAACAGCGTGCCCTTCTGCACATGGGGAGTGCTATGGTTTGAATGAGGTACCTGGAATCTGGGAAATTTTTAAGGAAAGAGATTTATTTTGGTTCATGATTCCAGAGGCCAAAAGTTCAAGGTTTTGCTTGTCCTGCTTGAACTCCTGGCAGTTAGACAAAAAGGGAAGTGGGCGCATGTGAAAGGGGTAAAACACAAGGAGTCTAAATTGATAATTCCCCACTCCTGCTGGAAGGAAACCACTCCTGACAGAAAGGCTGTAATCCATGCTAGCATCCTGATCATCACTCAACCCTGTGACACTAGGAACCAGATTTCATGATGAATTTTGAATGGGGCAAAATTTATTCAAACTATGGCACTATGGCACTTCCAGTACTTGGAAGGCCCAAACGGTTCAATGAGTGAATAATAAATCTCCTAAAACCCATTATACAAAATGACCCCAAATCCCAGGCCAGAAGCTGCATATTTCAAATCTCTAGGGCTGATTCCTTAAGGATGTATGGTACGTGCCTGCATCTAAACAGGCTTCTGGAGCAAGGTTGGGGACGCCCTGCCCCCAGGGGAAATCCCTAGAGAATCATTCCTGAGTCATTGTTTGCTTAAGGATCCACACTGCCAGAACCTGCTCCCTTCTCCCTGCCTCTGGAATGAGTATGGCTGATGACAGGTCCTGATCTCAGTGGCTACTGCACTGATGGTCTGAGAGGGCTGCCTGCCCCCAGAGGACAACACACCATCCACCAGGGGCTCCCTGCCCACGGCCGGGCTGGCCCACAAGTTCTTGTGTTCCTTACATATAGGAAAGCTGGCAGAATCAAAATGGAGTTGCTTGTGTCAATCCTAACCAAAATAATAAGAAGAAAATAAAATAAATACGGATAAGAGGGATATGGGAAGAGTTCTCATACTCAACTACTTGACTGTAACTACCACAGAAGGCTCTTCCAGAACTACAGCCTCACACAGAGCCATTGCAGGCTTCTGCAGAAAATACTTGTGCAAGGTCATCTGTCCAGCAGCTGCTCAACCTTGACCTGGCATCACCCTTCTTAGTAGTGTTTGCATGCAGCCTGCTATCACTGTTTCAAAATAGCTTATGAAATCCTCCTAATTTTGGCCTTTAAATACTTCCTGCTGGCTCAATCTCTCTCTGAAAGTGCAACAGTCCCTTTATTCCCACTGCAGGGCTCTGTCAACATCATCACTCTGCAGAATCTCTCTCTGATTGTTACTTTGATTGACAAATATGAGGCAAAGCAAGAGAGAAAGATCCCCATTTGCTAGGGGGCAGAGATACGGACTGTTCTCTGGGTTCTGATCTGGAAACTTGATAAATGATGTAGGAGTCTCAGCAGGAACTCACACTCTGATATCTCTTACAAGCTGTGTGACCTAAGCCAGGTGATTCACCCTCTCTGAGGCTCAATTTCCTGACGTATGCATGGGGAGAACACTAACATTTGGATTCAAGGAGGCCCTGAGGCCCTAGCCCCTACCCAAGAAGAGGGGCGGTATGGGACCCAAGTCAGCTAAGTGACCACAGCCTGTCTCTTGATGATTGTCATCCCGCAGCAGCATCTACACGGCAGTGTTCTACGTGGAAAATAACTTCCCAGTAATCAAAGGCAGATGGCAGTGGGAACAGGGAACAGCCAGCCATCAACAAATATTCACCTATCTTACTGATAGCTTTTAATTTTTTGGGAAAGATTTATTTGTTTTACTTCAAAGATAGAGATGCAGAAAAAGAGGGAGAGAAAGAGATCTTCCATCTGCTGGTTCATTACTCAAATGGCCACTACAGCAAACTGGGCCAGTCTGAAAATAGTAGTCAGGAGCTTTTCTGGGTCTCCTATGTGGATGCAGAAGCCCAAGATCATGGGCCATCCTTGGTTGCTTTCTCAGACCATTAGCAGGGAGCTGGATTGAAAGTGGAATAGCCGGGACTCAAACTGGCACCCATAAGGGATGCCAACACCACAGGTTAAGGATTAACTTGTCATACCGCCATGTTGGTTCTCAGACAGTTTTTAAATTGTAATCTGCTTCCTGTGTTTCGGAGTCACCCAGAGCCCTGGGAATGCCAGAAAAGGCTATTTAAGAATTTCTGTGGAGGGATGGCATTTGATTTAGCTGTTTAGATGCCTGTGTTCCATGTCAGAGTGCCTAGGTTCAATTCCCAGCTCCAGTTTTCTGCTAATGTAGACCCTAAAAGACACTGGTGATGCTTCAAGTCCTAGGGTTTCTGTCATTCACATGGGTCAGGATTGAGTCCTGGCTCCTGGCTTTGATTTGGACTCAAACTTTGCTGTTCTGAATGTTTGGGGAGTGAACCAGCTGATGAAAGTTTCTCTCTTTCTTAACTGTAAATAGTACAAAGAATTTATGTGTTCTTGACAAAATGCATTTTCTGAATCCAATCACAAAAGAAACTCTAACTGATGAGATTCAATTAAGCAACTGCCCTGTATAGTCTACGAAAATGTCCAAGTCATGAAATACAAAAACGGTGAGACATGATTCAGATTCAAGGAGACCAAGAAACAAGATCGCCAGATCAGCATGTCATCTTGGATTGGATCCTGGAGCCGAAGGAAACGTCACTGTAACAGCTGGTAAAATGTGAATAGGGCTTGTGGATTGGGTAGCAATACTGCATCATCACTAAGCCTCCTAGCTCTGGCTGTTGTTCTGCACTTATGTAAGAAAGTATACTTGCTCTTGAGAAACACACTCCTGGGGTATTCAAGAATAAGGAGTCACAGTATTTCCAACCTACTCTTGAATGATTCAGGGGAAAAAGTATGTAATATAACAATCTCATGAACAAGGAGGCAACGCCTTGGGGAATTTGGGCAGAGAGTAGATGAGAGTAGTTTTGCTGTTGCAATGTTTATGTACAGTTGAGATGACTTCAAAACAAAACAAATTAAATGAAACTTGTAAAAAATACTAACTCTTTAAGAGAAGAATAAGAAGGCGTATGGCTGGACAGCTAGCCAGTAGCAGTGAGAAGCCTTCTGTCTCTGGGTCCTGTTTCCTCACTATGCCATCTTGTAATCAGCCTGGAAGGGCCAACCTGCTATTGTCCTGTCACTTTAGAATCTTGCACAGGTGCAGTAACAAGTCATCATGTATGTTTGTACTGGGAATGATGTGAACAACATAATAGAAGGAACCCAGCACACAGCCCATGGGGCTTCCAGTGACATTGTTTCACCTGCTAGCAACCTTTTGATTTAGCTGTCTCATGAAGAGGGCAGAGGAGAAAGCATGGTGGCTCCTAAAAGACTGTACCAGCTTGAGGTATTACATTTGCACAAATGTGAACCTGGCTCCCCCAAAGAAAGACAGTGTTCAATACCAGACAGAAGAGGGCGCTGCTGCACAGGCACCCACAGATTTTGGACTCCTCAGGGATTTCACAGATCTGCAGGTCCCCTGGTCCAGCCTTGGTAAGATGATTGACACAGGATCAAGGGCAAGTGTAGGGTTGGTTCATGTCTTTATTTAAGATATTGATATTTTGTTCATCATGAAATTTTTCTGCACTGAGTTTTCAAAATAATGTATTACAACATTTTGAAAATTACCAAATGTCATCACTAGAGGCCAGTGCCTCATTCATCTCTCCCTAGTCCCACCCTGGCAGATCCAACTTACTGACCTGCAACACTACCAGCTAGAGTGTACCACTAGTCAGATGATGTCTGGAGTTATATGGGGCCTTCAGTATCTATAAGGAAAGAACTAGCACAGGGAATTAACTCTGAGAACCCCACTGGGACCCCACTTTTGTATCCCCAAGTCTCAGTTTCCTCATCTATACAATGGTGATAGTAATTTCTTCCTTGCAAGTTTTTGCTGAAGACAGTATCACTCCTAAGGCACTGTGCTGAATCTGCACCTTAGTTATAAACTCATGTAAGAGCTATTACTATTGGGGCTGGTGTTGAGGCACAGTGGGTAAAGTCGTTGCCTGCAAGGTTGGCATCCAATTTAGGGGCTAATTCCTATCTTGGCTGCTCCCCTTCCAACCCACCTTCATGATGATGGCCTGGGAAAAGCAACAGAGGATGGCCCAACAATTTGGGCCCCTGTCCCCCATATGGGTACTTACATGAAAATTCTGACTCCTGGCTCTAGCCCAGCTGTGGTCATGTGGCCTCCTAGGGAGTGAACTAGTAAATGGAGGATCTCTCTTTTTTCAAATATTTATTTACTTATTGCAAAGGTGGATTTTACAAAGGAAAGGAGAGACAGAGAGAAAGATCTTCCATTTGCTGGTTCACTCCCCAAGTGGCTGTAATGGCCAGAGCTGAGCCGATCCAAAGCTAGGAGCCAGCAGCTCCTTCCAGGTCTCCCACGTGGGTGCAGGGTCCCAAGGCTTTGGGCTGTCCTCTACTGCTTTCCTGGGCCATAAGCAGGGAGCCGGATAGGAAGTGAAGCAGCTGGGATGCAAACCAGTGTCCCTATGCGATCCTGGCACATGCAAGGGAAAGGTTTAGCCAATGAACCATCATGGTAGGCCCAGAAGATCTCTTAATCTCTCTCTCCATCTTTCTCTATAACTCTTTCAAGCATATATATATTTAAAGAGAGCAATTAATATCTCCATGTTAAAGTTGACACAAAAGGCAGAGAGGTCCAGATATTTGTCTAAGGTTGAACAGCTGGTACATGGATATGCAGTAGCTTTTTTTTTAAGGATTTATTTATTTACTTGATTAAGTTACAGATAACGAGATGGACAAGATAGAGACAGAAAGAGAAAGAGAGGGAGATGGTTGATCTTCCATCCACTGACTCACTCCCCAAATAGCCAAAACAGTCAGAGTTTCGCCAGTCCAAAGCCAGGTACTAGTCATCCATGTCTCCCACTTGGGTGCCCAAACACTTGGGCTATAATCTTCTGCATCTGGGTCACAAGAGAAGTACCAGGGACTTGAACTGGGGACCACATGGAATGCCAGCAGTGCAGGTAGTGGCTTTCCTTGCTACACCACAGCACCAGCCCCTGCCTTAAACTGCACACCAGCGTTGGAGTGACTCCTCAGCCTATGGGACATTGGCAATATCTGGAGACTCTTAGGGCTCTTCACAACTGAGAAGTGCTGGCATCCATTTTGTAATGCCCAGAGCAGCCCCACCCCAAACAAAGAACAATGTAGTCTTGACCTGTCCCTCATGTGAAGGTGAGGAGCCTGCTCTGTGCTATGCTCTGCCATCCCACCCACTCAGTGATGAGTTATTGAGCACCTGCTGTGTCCTTGCCCCAGGGCAGGGCAGACAACTGCCTCCACAGAACTGTTTAGTGGAGACAGACATAAGCCCAGGGCTGATATCACACATGCTGCATGCCACAGAGCAGAAGACCTGGGTAGGTGTCATGAGAGAAAACTGGAGGGAGGTCTGCATTTGGGTGAGTGGGGCCAGGAAGGCTCCTGGAAGACAGCAATGTGGGAACTGAGAACTGCAGGTGCAAGGAAGGAGGGGCAGTGTAGGAGGAAGGAGTAGAAGGGCAAAGGCCCTGCGGCAAGAACAGAGGGCGGTGGTGGGAGACAAGGAGGGAAGCAGCTATGGGGCAATGCCAGCCAGCAGTCCAGTCTTTCTGTCAAAGCAAGAGCCTATGAATGGCATTCACCAGCAGTGATGTTTTCTGTAAATGGACCACCCTGAGCTGCAGGCACAGTGCTGTGGGGAAGCTGCAGGGTGAAGCTGACTCCCAGAGCCTGTGGTGTCAGCTGGCAACCAGCCCATGCAGGCCGGTGTCGTCACAGTCACACACCCTGCAATGAGGCATCTTTCTCACCCTGAACTCCAAGCTGCTTGTGAAACGTGACTCTGGAGTCATGTGCACGTCAGGCGCTGATCACTGACACTGGAAACACCTGTTTGGCCCATGCCACCCAGCCCCTGCCTGCAGCGGGGATTTTCCTACATGTCCCTGGTTTCTCCTGACGCCTTTTGGGTGACTCAGCCTATGATACATCTGCTCCTCCTGCAATATCTACTTTGCCTTCTGGACATTCCAAACACCCCTTTGTCCCAAGGTGGTCCCCAAATTCTGAGGTATCACTCATGCCCCACCAAGGCCAGCCTTAGCAGCATATATATAAATGTCCAATTCTCTTTTCTGTCCATGCATATGACATTCCTGGGACTTACACACAGGGAAAAGAGCTTGAGACCTTGAGGGGATCTGACTGTCATCACATAAGCAGGGACAGGATTTCCCAAGGTACATTCTGTTTGAGACCATCAAAGGAATCCTATAAATACAGAGGTACCTGGGATGATAAATTCAGGATTTCCTATTTCAGTATAGCACAGTAGCTTAAGAAAAAAAAAAAAAAACTCAGGATGTTTCAGATCACTGGTTAAATATGCTGACATGCACACTGACCCACAGGAAGAAGGAGATAATTATCTTTTTCTGCAGGCACATCTTACAGACTAATGTTGGAAAGTACGTGCCACAGGAAATATCACCACAGCCACCGAATGACAGAAGGACGGACACCTCAGAGTGGACAGCAGGTCCCACCAGTGTCTGCCCGGCTGCTGGTCTCTGGGCGCCCCAGAGGGACTGGCTCAGACCTCTCATGGGGCCCATCTAAAGGAGGAGATGCTTTCCTGCTTTTCCTGGACTACCTTGGAGGGCTTTGGGCACTTGACCCCTCCATCGGTGACTCCTGGGGATAGGAGAAGCTTGCTTGGATCCAGCTGTTCAGAAAAGACAGGAAACCTGTTAGTCTGGGCATTGTTTAACCGCTTTCAAGACCTTTTAAATGTTTTATTTCCTTTTTAATTACTAAGAAGGATTAAAAAAATTCAACAATAAAAAAATGTCTACAGGTCCACCCTTTGGTGTTCCCTAGGCAAGGAGGGGGCAGCCCAGGTCCCTGTGTGAAAAGGGACCCTGCTCCATGTCCTGGGTCACACACCTGGGTCTGTTTGTGTCTGAAATGAAGGAAGTATCGCAAGGGACCTGGGGAGTCTTGAGTGAAGTGAAACAGAAAGCACCGAGTTGGATTCAGTTCAGTTTGACTCATATACTCAAATAATAATTTTTTAAAAAGTCCAATTTCATATTGTGGGTATGCTAATTACAGAATAGGATCCATGCCTTCAGAGAAATTTTTCTAGGTCCTTAAGAACATTTCTTATATACAGAAGTCAGTGTTTACAGGTTTGCTTTGCTGTTCCAATTAACAAACTATCAAAATTGAAATATGTATCAATAACGGACTCTTTTCTATGCTAGTTTATTTTTTAAAAATATTTTATTTATTTGAAAGGCAGAGTGGTAAGATGGAGTGACAGAGAAATATCCCTTCCAACTGTTAGTTCTCTCCCCAGTGGCCACAGCAGCAGGGACTGGGCCGAGCCAACGTCACTGGGAGTTAGCAACTCCCTCCTGGTCTCCCATGTGGGTAACAGGGGTCCAAGGACTTGGACCATCTCCTTCTGCTTTCCCAGCTACGTCAGCAGGCTCACTGTGATCTGAAGTAGAGCATGTGGGGCTCAAACTGGCACACCGACATGGGATGCTGGTATAGCAGACCAAAATCTTAGCCAGCTACCCCACAATAGCTTATTTTAGGTACTAGGAACTGAGAAGGTTTGTAGATCTCTGATGAAGGTGATTATTACCTTAGAAAAATGTCACACTTTTAAGTCCAGCTCACAAAAGTTCTTGTTTGTATAATCAAGCCAGCTAAGATTTCCATGTTAAATCCAGACTGTCCAATTAAAAATGAATTATGTAAAATTCAAATCTATCTATTGCTGTGAATTTTAATTCTTCTGGCAACTGTGCACCCAGTCAACTGAAACAATTTAAAAGTTTCTATTCACTTAGAAGCATTTTAAACTGTTTTTGCAAATTTCGTATGTCCTATTAAAGTTCTTTATCTGAACAAAAATGTCACCTTTTTGTACTAAACAATTCCAAGTCTGACAAAATTAAGCTTGCCAAACACTGTGAACCCAAAGTCTTTAGCAAAGTTCCAAAACTATACATAAACTGAGTAAGGTTTCAATTTAAATCCAGGCATCTAAGACAATTCCCCTAATTGTAAGTGTGATATTGGAGTCAAAAGACTGCTGACATATGTCCCACATTGCCCTCTCAGATGGTCCAAGCTCATAAAACTCTATGTATGTGAACGCTACACATGTTCCATCTTAAAATGCATACCGTGTGAAGCATGGCTCGGATTTTGTAAGCATTTCAGCATTTTACTCTAAATCTTCTTCTGTGGCAAGATGCCCATCTACCCTAGAACACAGTTAAGCCACCTTAGCTGTATGGTTTATCCCAGAGCTTCCACCCGGCCTGAGGCCTGAGGTTTAGGACAACAGGGAGATTTGTCAAACCGTGAGTCCAGGAAAACATGATTTCCTTTCATTTCTCCTTTTTGGATTCTCTTATAAGCCATGGTTGCATGCTGACTATTGAGTGCTAGTGACACACGTGTTCTTATAGGTATGGCCACAACCCCACTGTCTCAGGAAGAGGTGGCCCGGAGCTTCCAGCACTGATTTAATTATTCTCCTTCCTACCCTTTCCTCACCCACTTGTCTTTGTCAACATCCACATGCATAACTTAATTGGATTTTGTATTTCTTTTGCATTTCAGATCTTTCTGCCCAACTCTAAGTCCCTTTGGACAGAAATCCTACAACTGTTTCTAAGTGGGTTACAAAACTATCACAAACATTAGAACAGTATCTACTTGAATTGTGGCTCTCTACAGGGGCTTGAATTGGCAATTTGTCCTTAAAGTCCGAGGACATTTCACCGGACCATTCCAGCATCCCAACAGTCACTCCCTCTTGGGTAACACACTGCTAGGGCTTGATGTGTTAAATCCTGTGTAGCCAAACTGCCTTGGAAATAAGTAATTCAAACTAAGCTTGACCTTAATCACACCCATCAGGGCATTAGGCAGTCAGTGCCTGGGTGTGTCTGGGGACAGCTGGATGCCAAGTCCCTGTGATTTACAGAAAATCCACAGGATTTCCCAGTGTCCCTGTCTCATTGTCCTCCACCAAGCAGAAGGTTCTGTCACCCAGCTGCCCTCTGGGGCAGACATTTCTGAATTCATCAGGTATCCGGGAAAAGTGCATGGCACAAAAGCCCAGAAACATGGCAGAGGTCAGAGTTGGCACCAGTAAAGGTGTGAGTGACGGCAGGAGGACAGGGCCACATTGAGGCCTCCCAGTTTCCTACCCTTCCCCCAAGCAGGATGACAGAGACAGGGGCTCCTTGCAGGCTGGCCTAGTGTCTTCATCTCTTTGGGATGTAAAGGCAGGATCTTTAGTTCCTCAGAGAAGTGAAAGTAGCAGGGAGGAATCCCGTCATTCCTGTTATCTGCAGGCTTCATAAGTCAGCGCCCAGCACAGCCGGCACAGCCCGGGAGGCCACAGGAGCGCCAGGATGTTGCTCAGGACGAGCTCAGCTGCTTTGCTGCTCTTCCTCCTCTGCCTGCATAGCTCCCTGGCCCTGAAGCTCTGCTCCTTCAATATCAGATCTTTTGGGGAGAGCAAGAAGGAAAACCGCCAGGCCATGGAGGTCATTGTCAAGGTAAGCCCCCCTCCTCCCCACCTGTCCAGCGGCAGGTCCTTCATATTCTCCAGAGGAGACTGGGGAGTAATTGCATTTGGTCCTGAAGGTAATAGCTGGCTTGGAGTTTGGTAGTGACTAGAACCTAGAACTGTGAGTGTGACAATAGCCACAATAGTCATCTCACAAAGGAGTGACAGTTGGGGGAGGTGGGGAACTGCGGTGGATGGGGAATGTTGAGATCTCTTAGTGCAGTCTCTGATTTACAGTGAACTCCAGGGAAGGGCTGGCCATAGCCATGGCTTCCATTCCCATTTCTTGATAGGCTTTATAAAGGCAGGGTTCACTTCATCCTCCTAGGAGGGTTCTTTTCTCCAGGAGAAATGATGAAAAAGAAACAAAACAACATTGTGCAGCTGGTGGGTGGGCAGGCGAGCTCCTGGGTCTCCAGCCCAGTTGGCATTGTCTTATCCATCACTGAAACGCAGCTTCTTACTCTCTCCTGTCCTTCCTTCCCTGTCTAGTTTTCTCTCTCTGGTCCTTTCCTCCCTCCCCGCTACTTTCCAGCCCCACACACCTTCCCCTAGTTCTCAATCCTATTCCTTCTTCGCACTTATTGAGTGCTGGCTCTGGAGAATCCGACCCAGTGTCTGGTGACACAGCTCACCCTTCTCGAGAGCCATTTGGCTCTCTTTAACCTACAGGGGCTGGGACCTCAAACCTGCCTCAGGACTCTGGCAGGGTGCCCTTACCTAGACAGGCAGCAGAGGTCCCATGGTGTGGTGGGAATGCCGGAACCCAGGGTTCTGATTTTGCCTGCCATCCATGGGTGTCTGAAAATTCCTGCACTTCTCTGAGCCTCCAGTTTCCTTATAAAGGAAAGCATGAGGCTTGCACAGCCTAGATCCCCTGGCTGGGAGAATTCTAGGTGTGGGAGGTACTTAAGTTATTATCAGGCAAAGGGGAACCTAGCCATGCTCCGTTCTTACTGCTGTGGTCCTTGCAGCCCTGCCCTTTGGATGGCACCCACGACCTTCTAGATGTTGTTTAACCACAACAGCTGTGCCAAGCCTATGGGAAGCATGGTGCTGCGGCTCCATGGGAAACCCCGACATTCACAGAAGCTGTTTCTCTCACGTCTTCCCTGACAGCACCAAAGACCCCAGTACCTACCAAGTTCCCTCCACCATCCTTGATTATCCAATGTGGAAGTGTCACCACTATCTTAAGGAGCTGTCTTTTTCTGTTCCCTGGAGGTTCTACTGTGTTGGGGTCGGGGGAAAATTGCCAGCTACACTCAGGGCCTCCCCTGAGATGCAGAGTCCCACCAAACTCAGGTGAAGTTTCGTGGAGGCCTCTGCCACCTCTCACTCCTAAAGAATCATCCTGTAAGCAGAGGTTGGTCATGGCTGGCAGCAGCCATGCCACACAGTGCCTACAGCTGCACCAAAATGCCAGGCAGCCACACAGCACTGTCACCAAGGCCCAGAGAATGAGATTCCATTACAGGCCAGGAATTTTATACTCTGTTTTTCAAAATTTATTTACTTTGGAGAGAGCATGCCCGCTCCCATATGCTGACTCGCTTTTCAGATGTCCACAAATAGTAATTAGTTGAGCCATAGCCAATGCCTCCCAGGGTCTGCTGAACAGGATGTTGGAGTTGAAAATCAGAGGTGGGGATACAACCCAGGCACACTGATGTGGAACCTGGGTGTCTCAACCAGCAACTTAACTGCTAGGCTAAACCCACAGCCCCAGTGCTGTATTCTTCTTTCATATGATGGCATGGATGGCATTATTGTAATTTCAGAACCTCTTTTTTCTTTCACTTGGGTCAGATGCTGTGCCAGGAGCTGGAGATAGAACTATGACTATACCAAGGTCTAACATGTTGCCTGATGCCCCAAGGGTGCACAAAATCTTGCTCAACAGATGAATCAATGAGTACAGAAATGGGTGGAAGAATGAATGGATGAAGATCAAACAGCTGTAGGTTTCACCTCCTCAGGAGAATTCTGATAACAGGATCTTGAACTATCACTCCCTGTAGTTTCCTGTAGGTTTCCATCTACAGGAAATACTCCCAGAGGTGCCAAAGGAAATGTTCCAGAGAAGTGGAAATCAGCAGCTGCTATAGATACAGAGCTAGCAGGCATTTGTAAAGCAAGGAAAGGGTTGTCAACAGGAAACCCGAAGCCTGAAGCTTCTACTCAGTGAAAGGAGACTGAATTCGAAGTCAATGTTCACTCGGTATCAATGGGCATCACTCCAAAAAGGGGCCTTGTTCTTTGAGAAGGAGTAGTCACAAGGTCAGGCTGAGTTCCTTGGCTGTTGGAAGAGATTCTAGGATGCCCCACTATGCCTTGGCATCTGAGTCACTGAGTCTCACTGGCCTCAGTCTACACAGCTACACAATGGTCACATCTAGAGGACTGATTGCAGCTACGTCTTATGGTGGCTTCCTCAAGTGCCAGGCACTGTATTAGGCATGTCAAACAAGACAGCTTACATATCTAGTGCTGAATATGTCAGAAATGCATGTGTCATTCCTAATCGATTTTGGCTGTCAACTTCTTCCCTAAAACTCCCTATTCATCCAGCAGTTCCCTTTATAAAATAATAGTATAGCTTTCAAAATTGTGAATTTCTTTACAAACTGTATAAGAGTTTCATTCAATAGCTATGATCTATTTTGAAAGTGATAGAAACATAAGGAAGAGAAACCATCCAAGGGTAACAGCTGAGGAAGAGGGCCTACACCTAGCAGTGAAGATGCCAGCTGAGATGCCCACATCCCACACTGGTGCACCTAGCCTTGAGTCCTAGCTCCAACTCCCAATTGCAGCTTCCCACCATTTCAAATCCTGGGAAACAACACTGATGGCTCAAGGAACTGGGTCCCTGCCACCCACAGAAAACCTGGATTGAGTTCCCAGCTCCTGGCCAACCCCACCTGTTGTAGGCAATTGAAGAGTGAACTGAGAAGAGCTTTCCCTGGGTCCCTCTGCCATTCACATTAAAAACAAACACATACACTAATAAAATTTTAAAAGAATGCCATTGACATTTGGGTAATTCCCTCGCAAGGCATTTTTCTTTGAGAAAAGATTTATACACATGTGCATCTGTTTTGCAGCATGTTGATCACCCAGTGTCATTGGTTTTGTGTTCTGTTTTTATGAGCACATTAAATATGCACTTAGGGGCATGATCATGGGATCTGGGGTTGGATTTCTTAGATTCAAATGCTGCCTTTCTTAAACTGTTGACTTCTTTGAGAAGCAAATGGATAGAAGGAAAGACAGATAGAAATGACCCATCTGTTGGCCACTCCCCAAATGCCTATAGGAGACAGGGCCTACAAGGGCCGGGCTAAAATCAGAAGCTTGGAATTCCATCCCAGTCTTCCATGTGGGTGGCAGGAACCAAAGCACTTGAGCCATCACCTGCCGCCTCCCAGGGTGTGCACTATTAGTAGGAAGCTGTAATCAGGAGTGGGAACAGACTCAAGAGGAAGTTCTCTAATACAGGATATGGGTATGTGAAGCACATCATACCCTCTGTGCCAAACACCTGTGCTTGTCTTGGCCACTTTCTAGGTAGGTGACCTATTGGTCAGCTTTCCAGACACCTCAGGTACCTCATCTTTGAAATTTATGTAATGAAATGTAATGTAATATATGTAAATGTAATGTAAGCACCTACCTCAGAGACTTCTGAATTTAGTTTAGGAAAGAAGCGAAGTTATTTTAGCAAGTACCCAACGTAAAACACAATCTCCCAACAAGAGTTCTTGTTGCATGTGGTAAAAGTCTTGACTGCTTGCAAATTCTCTCTCTGCAGGTCATTAAACGCTGTGACATCATACTCTTGATGGAGATCAAGGACAGCAACAACATGATTTGCCCCATGCTGATGGAGAAGCTCAATGGGTAAGTGGGGGCTGGCAGGCTCTTCTAGGGCTCACAATCAGGTGGATCATGTCTAACTCCAATGCCAGTGCTCTACTGCGTGCCTCCTCAGACATCCCTGCAAAGTGGTCCTGTGACTTTCCATGAGTGTGGAGTATTGTGGGGGCAGGTGGATTACACAGTCAATCTGCAGTCAGCCTTTGTTTCACCCATGCTTTCAGTGTTCCCCAACCTGAATGAACTCTAGGCAGAGCCAGGTCTGCTTATCTCTTTGTCCCCCTCAATCCAGAAGGGGTCCCAGACACCTTGCAGCTGAGTCATTGCAAGCAATTTGTCAACTAAAAAGGGCCAACCCACTCCCCCATCCCAAAACTGTGCCCATCACACTCATTTCTCAGACTCCAGCAGTCCAGCCTAGCATAGCACACAAATCTGGAGTCCCAGAAATTTCTGTACAGTCTGCATTGGTCCCTAAATAGTTCCTTTGCTTTTTTCCAAGTGAACCTGACACTGTAGCCTAGTTTTATACATGACCTAGATCTTTTTGTGAGCAGATGGAGAGAAACTGTGTCCGATGCTGCCCCAGGTGGAGTCAACAGCAGATCTGGCAGATGCACAGAATCAAATTGCCCTGCTGTAGGTGAGGGTTGGGACCAAAGGTCTTTAGAGCTGCATCTCCAGCCCCTGGGGTATAAATAAACAAGAGTGATTTGAAATTGTAGTTCCAGGACTTGTGAGAAAATGCTTTGTGGAGACAAAGGATAGAATGTCCTTGTATTTGACACATGTTCAGGAATAGTGCACAGATAAGATGACCCAATAAGGCATACTCTACTGTGGGCCAGAGTGGGTTTCTGCTTCCAGGATAAACTCCCTACCAAGTCATTCATAGGCAAGCCAATACATGAGGGGTGAGGAATGTGTCACATACAAGTTCAAATCCCAACTTCATGCTTTTAAACTGCAACAAGGGGCAACAATATTATCCAATACATAAGGGGGGGGGGAAGCTGCAAAGATCTTAGCAGGTGTCTTAGCCCCAGTCAATAGAAGCCACTCTTACTGGAACCAAAGTGAGGGACAGTTGTTTTTCCTGTGATGTCATTAGAAATATGGAGGCAGATTCATAGGTAGGAGAGGGATGTTCATTCTCTAAGATGCCTTGTGAAGTCTTTATTTTCTAGAAATTCAAGAGGCACAACATACAACTATGTGATTAGCTCTCGGCTCGGAAGAAATGTTTATAAAGAACAGTATGCCTTTCTCTACAAGTGAGTATGACCCAATGCCCCCGAACAAGGTTCACTTGCATATTTTGACTGCGAACTGAGAAAATAAGCATCTTTTGTTCAAAACCCAATTCCTATATCTAAACAGGGCTCAATATCAATCAATATAATTGCTGTCAAAATTGGGACTGATGCAAGTGATTCACTTATTCAACTAGAGAAGCTGAGCAGCTTCCTAACACTAACTTGTTGGCCTGCCTGGGTTCATTTTCCATTTTTCATAGCCATGTTCCAGCCCACGGCTGGGAAGTAAAAAGTCCAGCATGACTGACTTTTAAACATCACATCCTTGTTCTCTCCCTACTAGTACCTGTCATTTGCGCATTGACTTGTAGGGGCCCCAGGTGACCAGGGTGGCTCAGATCTTGAGCTTCTAGAGGCTCTGGCCACTGAGAAGTGTTGACTTGGCCTTATTCAAATGAGAGAAAAGATCCTCCTAGTACTTGAGTCTGCTCTGGAGGACAAACAAAGAAGCTGTGAGAACTGCTCTGTGCCTTGAAAGATGAAAACAACTGACTCAACGGGATGGCTTCCTTGTCTCTCTAGGGAAAAGCTGGTGTCTGTGAAGAAACGCTATCTGTACCATGACTATCAGGCTGGAGACGCAGATGTGTTTTCCAGGGAGCCTTTCGTTGTCTGGTTCCAGTCGCCTTTCACTGGTGAGGCCCACAGGCCCCTCTCGTCTGGGAGCTGGCTGTCCTGAGAGTGAGCTACAATCCCTGAGACAAAGCAGCTTTTTTAGGGGGGCATTCAGCTTCAGGCAACAATGTTTTCTCCCATCCAGATGTAGAGTACTGCAGCTCAGCTTGATGGCACTAGACTTGCTTCTCAGAATATCAAGACTCTTCACCTCCCCTGCTTACAATCCACCTTCTGAGAACAGCACTGCTGTCTTCGAAGCACTTGGGTTTGGGGAAATTACCAAGATTCTTTGGTCCCTGCCAAGTCTAACTAGTCCTTCATTTTGAAAAGTCCCAAGTGACAGCCACCTTTCCTATAGTAATTACAGAGCAATCTCGTCTGTAGACTTCAGGGAGGGAAGATTTCAAAGGGATGGCACCCCAGACACTAAAAATCCTATCTACTTGCATTGATCCCTGATTAAATGCTGGCCTCCTAGCTGCAGAATCCCTGCAATACCATTGCACGGCAGGGGCCAGGACTGACTTTACACTGGAGGTTCAAACAAGTGGGGTCGTTGCACAACTCACCCCGTTATTGAAGACAATGAGCCAGGTTTATAACTTGCTCTTAATCACTACACAATACTCGAGGGAAAAACCAAGAATTAACTTTGGCTTTCAGATTACAGATCATAAAACATCAAACATGTTTTCAGTTCCTACTACATGAAGGCACCGGACATGCCAGACAAGGTCTTTCTGCTGGCCAGATAAACACATGTAGAGTCACAGGCAGGGCCACCTACAGCTGCACAACACCAACATAAACATCCTGACCTATGAAGTGAACCATTTCTGCCCCAGTTAATTACTCAGGGGAGGAAGGCTTTAGGAAAACAAATTCAGGAGAGATGTGTGGGATCTTCCAGAAGAAAAAGAGAAAATACTCTTCAGGGTGCACTGCATTTGGCTGGCCAGTGAGTGTCCTGACAGCCCCTTTGCCTCCCCACAAAGATCATCTCTTGTAAAAGACCAATCTGGATCCCTACAAATGGCTAACAAACCTGTTCAGCCTGAGCCTCCATCCTTCCCCCATCATCCCTCTCCCCTGGGACACCACTGCCTATCCAGAGCTGCTTTCTTGGTCAAAGAAGTTTCCTATGTCCCCTGATTTGAGATTCCATGTAAAAGAGTCAGCTGCTCACCACATTCTCTTTCATTCATTAGTGGTTCAATCATGTACTCAGTCAGCAAACACTTCTGAGCACCTCTGACGTGCTGGGTACAGAGCTGGGGTTCTAGAGCCGAGACAGACAAGCCTGCCTCTGGAGGCTCTTCCAGAAAGGACAGCCTATTTCTCCTGGGTGGAATCTGTGGGAACCTGACAGGGCCAGAGTATGACCTGGGCCTCTTGCTTGTTCCTCAGTTGTCAAGGACTTTGTGATTGTGCCCTTGCATACCACCCCCGAGGCATCTGTGAAAGAGATTGATGAGCTGGTTGATGTCTACACGGATGTGAAACACCTCTGGAACGTGGAGGTGAGGACCCCTGTGTTTGCCTGATTCCTGTCTAAGAGGGCAGATCTGTGCCTCGGGCCCAGGGCATGGGCCAGGGTGTGTATAAGCCACGGCCACTTCATAGCCTTTGCTCAGCCCTAAATATCCTGCAAAATCTGCCTGCGCATGCGGGCCCTGGGAACTCATGCATCGTTAGTAAAGAATACTGACGTTCATTAAGGGACTAGCTAGGGCCAGGTACTGTGCTGAGGCTTGACCAGAACAACTGAATTTAATCCTTCCTATATGATGTAGCTACTTTTAATCACTCCTGCTTTGCATTGAGAGAGATCAGGCAACAGGATGTCAAACTGGCTCCTGAAAAGACAGTGCAGTTTTTTTGGTCTAATTGAAGGGCCCAGTAGTTCAGGCATAGCCGGATCAAGGGGTCAGACAAGGTACTCAGGGCTTCCCATCTCTCAGCCTCCTTTCATTTTGAGTGAGTTCCACCCTTGAGATGGCACAATGGCCACCAGCAATGTCCAGAACTGACTGATTTTCTTTCCTACAATGCCACCAATAGTAGAATTGAGCCCTGTTGGCTCCATCTAGGTCACATGTCTATCCTGAACCAATAACTATGATAGGTGGGAAGGGGCAGTAGTTTAGATATTCTGATAGGCTAAACCTATTGCCCCAAACTCATAGCTGAGGTGGAGGAAGGAGAGGTGACTTCCCAAAGAAATTTGGGTGCTAGTTTCCCAGGAGGGGACACACATGTTATTCCTCTTGGCCTTGATTATTCTAGTCTGGTAGAAGGAGACCTTGCCAGCCGTGGCTGGCCAAGAAGTGCTCCCCAGGGCTCTGCTCCCCTTCCTCCTCCACAGTGCCATGCACCAAGCACAACGTGAGTCAGGAAGTGTGACCACGGACGGACAGGACAAAGTACATCTCCTGGCATACAGATAAATAGCAGCACATGAGGAAAGCCCACTCATTCACTCCAAAAATTATGAAACCGTTCTTTCAACAAGAATGTGATAAGCACCTACCTATTGAGTGTTGGGCTCTGAGGAGGCACCAGTGGCCCAAGTGGCAAGACTCTTGTGATGAGGGCCCTCAGAAGGGACCATTAGGACCCCATTCTTGATTTCATCACTTGAACATAGCCTAGAGTAGGTCACTTAATCCTCCTCTTCTTCTATAAAGGCCAGTTATGACGTCTACTCCCCAGTGATACATATTGTTGTGAGACACAAATTAAATATTACAAACACTTGATGTTGGACCTGGCCATAGTAAAGGCTCAGTAAATCCTGCCCATGGGAGCAGAAGCTGGTGACTTGCAGGTTAAGGGTTCCCATTTGACCTCAACTACACCCAGTAATCTCAGGAGAAACCACAATCATGAAATATTCTGGAAAAAAAAAACCTCCCAAGTCAGCACCACTCCTAACAATGACACGAATGAGGAAATCTGACACTTCCTGTGTTTTGTGGGATGTCAAGACTCTGTTCCAAGAGTCCTGCACAGGGAACAATACTTCCAAGATAAAAAGCTTCTGTGGGTGGCCTGCAGCGGCAGAGGAGAGGGGAGGAGTGATGGACAGCTCACACTGTGGTCCCCTGCCCCCAAAACTCCTCGCACTTCCTCCAAGGGCTAAATTTCCACAGGAAAATAGTTTCCAACTTCAAAACAATGGGAGAAAAAGAATGGTGCCAAAGCTGTCAGTGTGGAACCGCCCAAGCTGATTTTCCTGCTTGGAAGCCAGAAGCAAGAAGGAAAGGCATCAATTCCTTCCCATGCATGTAGCCTGCAGGCATTTGAGCCAGAGAGGGAGGCTGTAAGGGGATCTACTGGCTAGGTTCTTTTACTCCCTAACTGTGCATGCTGAATTACAGGTACTCCAAGACCAAGCAAGCACAGGCAGGCCAGCAGTCTCCACAAACACCCTCCCTCCCATGGATAGCCCCTCCTGGTACTCACCTGTCACTCAGGTGTCAAAGCTGAGACACCACCCGGAACTTGGGGCTCTTCTTCCAGAAAGCAAAAAGAGCTTCAGGAAGACCCTGTACTAGTGTGCGAACGGAGACTGTGTGCTTTAAAACAATACACAGTGACGTGCTCACAATCTGGTAGGCCACAAGTTCAAGAGTGAGATGTGTCCAGCAGGGCTCTTCCCCACCAGGAGCCTCTTTCATTGGCCTGCACAAAGTTGTCTTTTTCTAGTGTCTTCACCTGGGTCCTCCTTCCATGCCTGTGTACTGGTCCCTGCTGCCCACACTAGAGTCTGAATGATGGTCCTAGCGCCCTGCTATAAACTCTGCCTCCCAGGATCTGCCTCAGCAGCAAGCTGGAATCAGGATCTGGAGCTGGGAATCAAACCCAGGTCCTCTGTTATGGAATGCAGGTATCCTTAACTTCCAGACTGAACAACCACCCTATATTCTCTTTTTATTAAGTACACCAGTTATGTTGAATTAGGGCCTTCCTATAGAACCTCATTTTACTTTATTTACGTTTTTAAAGACCCTACATCCAAATATAGTCACAGTATCTTAAGGATATTTAAGGATTGATTTATTTATATGAGAGGCAAAATTATAAAGAAGAAGAAGGAAAGGCAGAGAGGGGGGTAGCAAGATCTTCTATTCACTGTTTGACTCCCCAAATGGCTACAACAAACAGGACAGGGCCAGGCCAAAGCTAGAAGTCCAGAATTCTGCCCAGGTCTCTCTCCATGGGTTGTAGAGGTCCAAACACATGAACTATCCTCTGCTGCTTTCCAAGGCACCTTAGGAGGAAGCCAGCTCAAAAGGCAAACAGCAGGACTTGAACTGATACTCTGTTTGAACTCATGTTGCAAGTAGTGGCTTAACCATTGTGCCATAATGCCAGTCCCAAATACAATCACATTCTAAGATACTGGGGGTCAGAGCTTCAACCTATGAATGGAGTAAGAGACACAGCTCTGTCAATACAGACTCCCCTGCCTACTAAGAGTAGTGGATGCAGTCACTGCCAGCAGTCCCAGGTGAATGTATTCTGCCAGAATGCCCATCAGGTGATGACTCAAAATGGTGTCTTTCAGAACTTCATTTTCATGGGCGACTTCAATGCAGGCTGTAGCTATGTCCCCAAGAAAGCCTGGAAAAACATCCGCTTGAGGACCGACCCCAAGTTCGTTTGGCTGATTGGGGACGGAGAGGACACCACAGTCAAGAAGAGTACCAGCTGTGCATACGACAGGTAAGGGGTGCCTGCGGACTGCTGGGCCCTGCCCAGGCCTTGGTGAATAAGAAGTAAGGCAGCAAGCAACACAAGGCTTAGAGAAGCAGCCCAATCATGAGGCTTTCGGGCCCCTCTGATCAGTGCCTTGTATGGGGAGAAACACACTGTTCTGGACGCTAGAGTTTAGCAAGGGCAAGGACTGGCTTGGGTGTCGGATAGGCCTGGATTCAAACCCTGACTCTATAACTTAATTTGAAAGCTGTCTAAGTCTTCCTTTCCTCGTGGGTAAAATGAAGCCAGTTGTTCTACTTCCTTTGTGGAAATGTGATGAGGCTAAGTAGAGTAACTAACACATATAATGCTGTGAGTTCCACACCCAGTGTGTGGCAGAGGCAATACAATCGTGGGCTGTTAATCAGTCCATCTCCAAGGAGACTCCAATTCATTTACACCATCCCCATCATGGCAAAGTAGCTTACTGCCAAGGGTTTGCTATTATAAACACTGCTGAAATGAATATCCTCTGTATGCAGTTTGTGTAAATATTCATGATTTCCTCAGACAACAAACTTACAAAGGAGACCAGAAGTGCAAGAACATTCACACCTCCAATGCTTCTGCTACATGTTCCTACGTGCAAACGCAGGCACTGAAAGATACGCATTCCCCAGTCACGGGAAAGTCTCGGAAGATCTGCAAGCAGCTTGCTCCTTGCTCCTTCCACAGAAATGCAGGCTCTGCAGTTGAAGCATGTGAACGTCAGGGACTGTCAGGAGTCAGACCGCAGCAGGGAAACCCCTGGGACTGGTCCCACGGGAGGGAGGCCGTGGCACCCAGAGCTCGACGGAACCAAGGCGGAGGAAGCATGAGATGGGCCATCTGCAGGAAAGGAGCTGGCAGTTCTCACTTCTTGGGTTAGAAGTCTGACTTTCGTTTCCAACCCGTGACTTCCATGGTTCCTTCTGGAGCTTTCGGGACTGTTGTGTCCCATGCAGAAGTCCTCACTCCAGCTCTCCAAAGGGGAAACCCACAGAGGGAAGTGGCAGAAGAGGAGCACCCAGGGCTGCATCTTGCATGCTCTCTTTTTAAAAAAAAGATTTTGTTTTTTGTTTTTCTTTTTTTAAAAAAAGATTTATTTGAAAGGCAGAGTTACAGAGAACGAGACACACAGATCTTCTACCCACTAGTTCACTTCCCAAATGACTGCAACAACTGGAACTCAGCTGATCCAAACCTGGGAGCCAAGAACATGTGGGCTCAGGGGCCCAAAGACTTGAATTATCCTTCATTGCTTTCCCAGACCACAAGTAGGAAGCCGGATAGGAAATTGAGTAGCCAGGACTTGAACCAGCACTCATATGGAAAGCCAGAGCTGCAGGAGGAGGCTTTGCTACCATGCAACAGCACTGGCTCTAAAGATTTATTTTATTTATTTGTAAGGCAAAGGTACAGAGAGATAGAGCAAGAAATAAGAGAGAGGACTTCCATCCACTGGCTCATCCCTCAAAGGGTTGGGCAAAGCTAAAGCCAACAGCTTGGAATTCCATTCTGGTCTCCCACATGGTTGGCAGGGGCCCAAGTACCTGGGCTATCTTCCATTGCTTTTCCATGTGCCTTGGCAGGAAGCTGGATGGAAGATAGAACAGCCCAGACTCAGAATGGTGCTGCAATGTGGGATATGATGCCACAGGTGGTAGCTTAATTTGCTGTGCCACAGCCCCCGCTTCTGCACCTTGCAGCCCTGCTCAGGAGTTGGGACCAGGCCAACCTGACTGCATTGACCACTCCAGGTGTGCTAGATTACATTTACAAAATCTACCAGAACATCTCACTTCTAGTCTCTACGTCACTGCTGCAAGCACTTGGCCTATGATTTTTCCTCTACATTTTTCTTCAAATCCCTTAATTTCCTACCAAGATAAGTAAATTTTAAAGGAAATGTCATGAAGTTAAAGTAAGGACACAGTATCATTTGCCAAAAGTCAAAGATATTTGTAAAAGGCAACCCAGTGTGGTGTGCACTATGCAAGGCTAAACTGTGACTTAGCTCAGGCCTGCAAACTGCTTGAGAAGGCACTGACTCTCTCAGAGAAGCTGTTAAAGACAAGTGAACACCTACAGGGACTTCCTCCATCATCAAATCAGAAGCAGGCAGGGACAAAGAATGGAAAAGGGAGTAGCCACCCCGTCATTATGTAAGTTGTGGCCATGTGGGGTGGTGCCCATGATTCATGAAAACCCGTCTCTCGCATCACCAGGTACCTGCCCATACTATCCTAGTGCCCATGGGGCCTTGGCTGAGACTGATTCTAGTTTGAAATTGTGGGCACTGTCCTCTAGGGTCATCTACCAGCTGGAAGCACCACATGAAGTCACCAGGCTGCTCGGTCACTTCTAGGTGTTGGACATAGTCCTTGGTTCCATTTCTGGCCAACAACAGGGAGGGGGCAGGGCAAGGTATAAACACGATTCTTCTCTCTCCCTGTTCCAGGATCGTGCTCCGAGGACAAGACATCGTCAATTCTGTGGTGCCCAAGTCAAGTGGCGTCTTTGACTTCCAGAAAGCTTACAAGCTGACAGAGGCAGAGGTAAGGCTGCTGTCTTGTCTTTCAGCACGGCCCCTCTGGAATGATGGGCTGCAGTCACCCTTCATGGTCACCCTGGAGACACAATGTTGGGTGACTTGACTTGAGGCTCAGGGTCTGTGGTTCTGTGATTTGAGGACCTGCCAGAATTTCTGATTAAGCTGGCGTGGGGAAGGTGCTCACCACAGGATGCTCTGTTCAGTGACGTCAGGGACTTCATCTTTCCCTTCGTGGTCCTGATCTTGCTCATCACTACAATAAGTACACCTGCTGGGCACAACCTATTCCTCAAACCTGCTTCCTTTTCCTCCTCACAGGCCCTGGACGTCAGCGACCACTTTCCAGTTGAATTTACACTTCAGTTTTCAAGAGCCGTCACCAACAGCAAAAAATCTATCCAGTCAAGGAAGAAAGTGAAACCCAAGCTTTCCTAGATATAACAGCACCATCTCTTTTGAATTGCTTCTTGTCTTTCTAAATAAACAGCTCTAACCAGGGTGACCTGATCCCAGCACTTTCAGGCGGCAGGACTGATGTGACAACTTTCACTTTTCAACTTGAATTTACTCTGATCTGAGCCATTTGTGGAGCTGGGGACGTCTTCTGTTTCCATGCCGAATTATCCCAAAGGAAACTGGTGGCTGCTGAGGTCTGCAAGACCAGCCTTCACCCTCTGAGCTTCTGCCCTGCCCATTGGCCCTGCTCCCCCTATCCCATAAGCGGCTACAGGAAAAGGAAGAGCAATGGCTTTCAGCCCGCTGTGGGAAAATGGATTCAATGGAAACGACCAGGAACACCAAGGCTCCATCTGCATACTGAACAGGGCAATGACCTGTTTTAAGAACTTGTCCTCTCCTACCTATAACAATCTGTGCCACCCCAGAGCCTGGGTTCAGTGTCCCCAGTCCCTATGGATGCCAGGCAACTTAAATTCCCTGTGTGTCACTAGGGCCAGCAGTGACACTCAGGGGCTCTAACACAGGTCCCATTGGCCAGCCGGGGCTCAAGGATTTTTATCTTTTTATCTTTTTGAAGCAGCTCAGGAAGGTCTAGCCACTCAGTACCCTTTGGCTTGTTTTGCTTTATTGCTGTGAACATGGCTAAAGGCACCATGGCATAAGCAATGAAAAAGAGGTGTGGTGCCCCCGGACTCCTCCCCTAGTGTCCCATCACAGAGCCCCCCCCCCCAACCCAGCTCCCACCCCAGCTTGTGTGTTTCCTTCCAGAGCAAGTCTGTGCATGAATGAGCACTATATGTAACCTTGGAAAATACAAAGCATCACTTAAACTGTGCCTACACATCAGTTCTTCATTCATTTCCCTTGGTGTATCAGCACAACGTGACATCGGATGTAAAAGAGAGAGAAACCCTTAGCCTGGTGTTTCACCCTATTTGACATGACTGAGAGCAAAACCAACAGGGCTTGATGAAGGAGGGGAATCACCTTCCCCAAATGCCTCAGCGATCTGGCTGGGCGGGGCAGGGCCAGGCAGGGCCGGGAGTGGGGGGCTACCTACCACTCTTCTCCTGAATCAGGACCCCCCAACCAAGAAACCCTTGATTGCCAAGGTCCACAAGGGTCAGGCAAGCAATCCACAAATGACCTTGCTCCAGCGAGGAGCCTCTGCCCCATGCAACGGCAGCTTCTCCAGCCCATGTGGATGGGTCCCGTGCCCCTAGGAACCAAATGAGCCTGTTTGTGGCCTTGACTTGAGGCAGACAAGTCCCGACTGGCTGCGGCTCCCTCCCAAGCCACAGCTGCCCCCGTCCCTCATCTAAGGCAGCTTCCTGAAAGCACAGCTATCTGCCAGCTGCCTGCAGGCAGGAGCGCGCACAGAACACCTTGCCCTCACAGCCCACAGAACCCACAGGACCAGCAACCTCCTCCTCTCCCTGAGTCCCCGGGCCTGACCAGGGTAAGGATACTGGGGTGTCTTGAGAAGGGGAATACATCCCCGTGGCACACACCCTTTCAGCCTCGGCTTTGTCCAGAGTGTCTGACCTTGGTGTGCACCAAAATCCCAGGGAGCCAGCTACTATGCTGATTCCCAGGCCCCAGCCTCCCAGGGTCTGTCTCAGGAGAGCTGGGCCAGAGCCCAGGAACCAGCATTCTAGCAAAGCCATCCCTCCCTGGCAGGTGGTCTGAGGGCTCACATTTGTCCTCCTTTAGCTGAAGAGGAGGAGTGTGGGTGCAAATGGCCAGCTCTGTCCCTACTGCTGCCCAGAGACCAGTGCCAGCTTCAACGTCCTTATATGGGAAAAGGAGACTTGAACTCACAGGTAAAGCTTCCATGAGAGGGCTGGTATGTGACCCTGAGCACAGGCCTCACCCCTGGTAAGCCCCCATACATGGAAGATATGCTTTTTTTATAAGCAGACCTGGCTCCATCAGAGTGTAGGTTTAAGCCCCTGGAAACACATACAGCTCTGTTATTTAGAATGAATTTTAACCACATGGGCAATCATGCTACTGTCCCATTTCTTTGTCATTCACTACAGCAGTGTTTTGGCCAATGAACCTTGAGAATGGAGAAGTCACTACTTCCACCACTCCCAGTCCATGTTACACTCTCTTCCTTACCAACATTAGTTTCTTGCCTTGAACACAGAGACCCTGCCCCCCAGTGACCTTCACCTTGCCCAGGCTGGGGGTGGCTGCTTCTCCAATTCAGCAACCTGATTTGTATCTATTCTGTGGGTTGGAGAAGGCAGGTTGCAAAGTAATGAGATACCACGCTAGGAAAAGGTAACAAATTGGAGGCCATGGTCCTTGTGCCTCCTGGAAGGAGAGGGTGGTACATGGGTGGGAGGCAGAACCAGAGAAACCCTCACCCTTGCTCCAGCTACCCAGCTTCCCCGAATGATCTCAGACACTTGTGCTCCCATGTACCTTACCCACAGTCACCGTGGTGCCCTGGACTCTGGCACCAGTGGCATCAAGCTTTAGGGTTTAGGGAAGTCACTAGGTCAAACTAAAGGACCTTAAAAAGGAAACAAGCAGTGGTGTTTGGTGTAACAGCTCGATCCAGCCTGGCAGGTCTATATCCAGCAGGAATGCTGGGTTCAAATCCCAGCTTCCAGCTAGCTGCACCCTGGAAAGCAGCATGTGATGGCCCAAGCAGATGGGTAACTGCTACCCACGTGAACGGAGTTCAGGCTCCTGGTTTCCACCAGGCACGGCCTTGGCTGTTGTTGGCAACTAGGGAGTGGGACATGGAAGATTTTTCTTGTACTCTCTGCATTTGAAATAATCAAACATTTTAAAAAACACTCATTTTCATTGGAGAGGCAAATTTACAGAGAGGAGGGACAGATAGAGATCTTCTGTCCAATGATTCACTCTGCAAACGGCCACAACAGCCAGAGCTGAGCTGATCCAAAGCCAGCAGCCAGGAATTTCCTCCTGGTCTCCCATGCGGATGCAGGGTCCCAAGACCCTGGGCCATCCTCAGCTGCTTTCCCAGGCCACAAGCTGGGAGCTGGAGAGATGTGGAGCAATTGGGACATAAACTGTCACCCATATGGGAGATGCTGGTGTTTGCTGGTAGTGGATTAGCCAGTGCAGCTCTGACCACTAAACAAACATTTTTGTAAAATAAAATGAGGGCTGGACCCAGCACAGTGGCCTAGTGGCTAAAGCTCTAGCCTTGAATACACCAGGGTCCCAGGATCCCAGGTGCCAATTCATGTCCCAGCAGCTCCCCGTCCCATCCAGCTCCCTGCTTGTGGCCTGGGAAAGCAGTTGAGGACAGCCTAGCCTTGGCACTCTGCACCAGCATAGGAGACCTGGAAGACGCTCCTGGTTCCTGGCTTCAGATTTGTTCAGCTCCGGCAGTTGTGGTCACTTGGGGAGGGAAGATCTTCAGATCTTCCTCTCTGTTTCTCCTCCTTTTTGTACATCTGTATATCTTTGTATATCTGACTTTGCAATAAAAAAAAAAAATTAAATCTTTACAAAAAAACAAAAAGGAAAGAAAATGAGGGCTGTGTGTTTGGCACATAGGGGTCAGCAGCCAGTTGGAACTACACCCTACCTTGGAGTGCCTGGGTTCAAGTCCTAGCTGGCTTCAGTTCTGATTCCAACTTCTTAACACGCACCCTTAGGAGACAGCAGGGATGGCTCAAGTATTTGGGTCCCTGGCCCCCACATGGAAGACTTGGATTGATTTTCTGACTCCAGGCTTCAGCCTGGTTCGGTTCCCACTGTTGCCGGTATTGGGGGAAGTGAACCGGCAGATGGGGGACTTCTGGTTTTCAAATCTCTCCAATTAAAAATGGAATGATGCACACACCCACCTTTTTTCCAAGGATCCCTCAGCAGGCTCGGCTCCGTTCGGGCTCCAGTCGCGGGAGCCCCCTGGCGGCAGGAGTGAGGATGTGCGCCTCCCTGCCTGTGCCTCTGCTGAGCGGGAAACTCTTTCAGGCCTCAAACACCACAGGGAGCGTCACCCTATTTTTCTGTCCTTTCCTTCCGATTCCCGCTGGTGTCGAGGTCTCCTCTTGGCTCTGTAGAGGACAGAGCAGAAAAAATTCCCCGCGGACGGCAACAAGTGCAGCTGATGCCGGCTGGGGCCTGCTCTGTGCTGGGCAGGGCTTCCATTTGAAGGATACCGGGCCACAGCGATGGGCCATGGGGTCGGACGCCGCCGGCGTCCTTGAGCCATGGAGACAGAGACGTTAACAAAGCGGCCGGATCCGGAGGAGCGCTGGGGCCAGCGCCAGTTCTCTCGTCAGGCGCAGCCATCATGGCGCCCAGGCCTGCGCGGGGTCTCTGAGGCAGGCGGGAAAGGCTGAGAGGAAAACGACTGTGGAATATTCGTGTGTGTCCTGAGAGTAGCTGCTATGGCTTGGAGATGAGCCTGGGGACGCGCTCAGAGGACCTGGTGGGAACGGCTGAGGACCCAGGGCGGGCGAGCGGCACCCGGGAGGCCGGGTCCTGGGGCACTGGGATTTCTCCTGCCGGCCCGTGGGAGGTCCCGTGTCTTCACGCGAGAGTTCCACAGCCGCGCGAGTACGGGCCTCACCTGCGCTGCCTCGGCCCTGCCAGGTGACCCTGAGCTGGGTGACCCCTGAGCCGGCCCTGCCGGGTGACCCCTGAGCCGGGTGACCCCTGAGCCGGGTGACCCTGAGCCAGGTGACCCTGAGCCGGGAGACCCTGAGCCGGAAAAACAGACCTCATACATCAATGAAAAATATGCATAGTATTTTTACGGAGAGAGGGACTGGTGAACGCCAGTGTACGTAGGCACCAGGAAAATCAGAGTCACGGGGTCAGAATTCGATCCCAGGCTCTGGGCCTCAAAATGTTCTTGCTAGGTAGTATAATTCCCTTTCACAGGTGAGGAAATGGAGGCCCAAAGCCCGCCAGCAAGTGGATGGTCTCACAGTACCATCTAGTGGCCGGTCTAGAAGCGAGCCAGAATTCCACCCCGAGGCTCCTGGCGGCTCATCCTCACACTGGCTTCTCACCAGCCCATCTTGGGTCCAGCTGAAGTCACAGACCTCCAGATTTCCTTCCATGAAGAGTGTCCTTGTTCCTCGTCCACTCATCTGTTCATGTGTACCTTCCTTCCACAGTCACTGAGGACCATCCTCTCTCCGGGAGTTTGGAGGGCAGCCAGAAAGTTAATGAGTCCTGGAACTCAAAGGGCTTTCCCTAGGGTTAGATAGGTGTCCTCAAGCAATGGACAGGCAGTGGGCCCAGTGCTTCTTTAAACCCAAAGATGGGCTCAGTGGATGTTTCTGGAAGAGTCCTGATGGACTCCCCAAAGGAGGTGACACATGCAATGTGGTCAAGCAGAGGAAGGAGCAGGAGGAACATTTCAGTAGCAGAGACAGGGACTGGAAATGAGAAGGTGCCCAGCCTGCTTGGAAGATAGTGAGCCGCCTCTACGTGCCGGGAGAGAGGGACAATGATGGTTGAGGCTGAGGAGGGAAGCTGGACCTGCCTAATAGTCTGGAATGGCTTTGATGCACCTGCCAGCCATATTCCCAGGACAGCAGGACCGGATGTTGGAATCTCTCCTTTGGGCACCTGTGGATGCAGCTCTTGGAAGGTCAGGGCCCGGTTGCAGCCCTGAGGATAGAGGCCATATCTGGATTTCTGGCCCTGGAGAGACTTCTCCCAACTTCCCAGACTCTGGCTCCACTGGGTAGGGGCACTGGACATCCATGCCCCTGCACAGCTGGTTCTGGACCCCTTTGGGCTTCAAGCTATCCTTGCTCAGTTGCTGAGGCTGACCTTAAGAGGGCACCCAGGAGCTGCTTCCTGGTCCCGGCCCCCCTCCCTGAGGTGCTCACGCCATAGCTTACCTCTAGGGTGGCTCCTGCTTCTGGGTGTGCTTTTAGATAAGGGAGATGAGCAGCGAGGGGAAAAGGGAACTCGTTCTGTGTTTATGCGGCTACTGTTTGTCTCCCAGGTAATGAAGGCCTGGTGCCAAAGGGATTGGGGCTACCCACAGGCAGAGGGATAGATCCAGGCTGGAACTCAACCCCACCTGCCTGGCAGGGGACCCCGTCTACAGAGGGACTCAGGCCCCTGCTCTGCAAGCAGTGCCCAAGTGCAGACATGTCCCTAAACTCAGCCCAGTAACTGTAATTACCATCTGCCCTCTCTGTGCCTGCGACAGGTGGGACTAAAAACCCAGAGTCTAACATGGTGTGATGCAGGTGGGTCAGCTCCTGTAAGCCCACTGTCATATCCCTATGAAGGGGTGGGAGCAACCTCAGGCCTGCCTCGTACCTGGGCCTGCATTAAGGCAGAGGAGTGGCAGCGGCTCTGAACAGGGACAAGGACACCCTGGGGCATGGGCTGGAGTCCCCATAGCAACACACTCCCCCCCTCCTGGGCCTCCGGACTTGTGTCCTTCAGGTACCTCCCTGTTCCTGGGCTGGCAGCTCTTCCTGCAGAGGAATTATCTCCATCACCTCACCCCAGTGATCCTGAAACCCCAAGGACCCTCCCCATGCCAGGAGATGCTCCTGACACCCGTACCCGTGTCAGTGAACTTTCAGGATACTCAGGGTCCTATTAACCCCATTTCATTGGAGAGAAAACTGAGGCACAATCTTCTCTGAGGGTCAAGTGACTACTGGACAGTAACAGGATCTGAGTCTTCTGGCCCTGTTTACAACCGCCATGCTGAGCCCCTGCCCTTACTGGGGAACCCCTTCTGCTCTACCCTGGGATGGGGCAGAGTCTCCCTCACACTCACAGCTCTGAGTGGAGGAGGGTTTCCTCAGGCCAGTGAGGGGATGACAGGACTGGGAGTGAGCAGCTAGATTCCGTCTGATCCTAGACTGGAAGTTTTCACAGGTGAGGGCACAGAGAGCACGAAGCTGCAGCTCTGGGCTGGACTTGTACCTATGGCACCTGCAACCTTCTGGGTCCTTCTCGCAGCCCAGGTAGCTCTGCAGCCTGGAGCTGGGCCTGTAGCATGGCATTCCTGGGCTTGGCTCCTTTGCCAAGACCCTCTCTGTTCTTGGAGCTCACCTGGCTTGGGCGAGGAGGGTGCCTAGCTTCCGATAGGGAGAGGTGCCCTGATGGTGCCTGTGAAGGGTGTGTGGACAGGGCAAAGGGAATGACAGGGGCCATAAAGGCTGGCTGAGCCTTCGTCTTTGAGCTTTGTCCTGAGCATGAGCAAGTCCACAGCTCAAAAGCCTCCTGGCCGTAAGCCACGGGCCAGCTTGTTAATCCCTCTCCCAGTCCTGAGAACTCACAAGGAAGAGGGAACAAGGGTGTGTGTGTTGTGGGAAGGGGATCCCCTTAAATTCCATACCCATGAGCTGGTCCCCTGGACAAAGCCAGCACAAAGCTGAGAAGACTCCCTTTGTTTGGAAAGCTTCCTCTCACTCCTTTAGGACAAAGCAGAGGGGGGAAACCCAGGCTTGCTTTGGGCCCTCGGCTCTCTAAAATCGGACATTCTCACTGACTCTTTTGAGTTCTGACTTGCTGATGTGAAAACACAACAGCAACAACAAAAATACTTAAATCAGATAGATTTTAGAGGGTGATTTTCATTTGTAGCAAGCTCCTCCCTGAGTTACCGGAGACTTGGAAATACTCCATCCCATCCGGGAACCCATCCTGCACACTGAGGACTGCAACTCAAGTGTCCAGTTCTTGATCCTTCTTGTTTAATTCATACTTATTTATAGGAGAACAGAAGCACTCCATTCCATTGGTTCATTCCCCATCGTCCACAATAGTCAAGGGTTGGGCCAAAGCTGGGAAATAAGAACTCAATCCAGGTCTCCCAGCTGGCTGACCAGGACCCATTGTCTGCTGCCTGCCAGGATGCACATCAGCAGGAAGTTGGAGTCAGGAGACAGAGGCAGGTATCAAACCTGGATGTTCTGGTGTGGGACAACTTAACCCGTGACTTAACAATTAGGATGAAATACCTGCCCCCAAGGAATGATCGTGGTCCCCTACTATAAAACACAAACTGAGGGGGTTGTGTGTGTGTGCATATGTGTGTCATTGCAGGATAAGCCTCCCTTTGGGCTGTTCACATCTCACATCACAATGTTGGTTCAAGTCCCAGTTGTTCTGCTTCAAGTTGAGTTTACTGCTAAAAGCGTGATCTAGTACTTGAGCCCCTGCCACCCCAGTGAGGCCTGGATGGAGTTCCCAATGTCTGGCTCCGGCCTGGCTCCGCACTGGCTATTATGGGCATTTGTGGAGTGAAGCAGCAGTCTCTCTGCTGCTCTTTCAAACAGATGAAAATAAATAAATAAATAATAATAATAATAATAATAATAATGGCCCGGCGCAATGGCCTAGAGGCTAGTCCTTCCCTTGAACGTGCCGGGATCCCATATGTGCGCCGGTTCCAATCCCGGCTGCTCCACTTCTCATCCAGATGCCTGCTTGTGGCCTGAGAAAGTCAAGGACAGTCCAGAGCCTTGGGACCCTGCACCCGCATGGGAGACCTGGAGGAACTTCCTGGCTCCTGGCTTCGGATTGGCTCAGCTCCAGTCATCACAGCCAGTTGGGGAATGAATCATTGGACGGAAGATCTCTGTCTCTCCTCCTCTCTGTATATCTGACTTTGCAATTAAAAAAAAATAAAAAATCTTTAAAAATTAACAAGGCAAACTTGAGGGACTACCAAGCATTCAAGGATCACTCACATTTATTCCACCAATTTTTAAGACTGATTTTCAAGGGGAGTTCAGTCCCTACGCACCCAACTTCTTTTACCCTGAAGTCCTCCAAGTGTAGCTTTCAAGCCTTTTTGATATTCTCAAAACAGACACGTGGGCCAAGGGCCCTCTTGTTGCTAAGTGCACTGGAAATAGGGCTCTGTTAACAACCCACTTCCTTCTTGGACAGCAGCTGGGGCGTGCTGCCCTGGCTGCACAGGAACATGCCTTGGGCAGGTGCACTGAGAGGGAACAGTGTCTCTTCCCATTGAGGGTTCCTGCAGGGTGACAGCCAGTTGCCATCTGATGACCTGCCTGGTTACCAAAGAGTGAAGGCTCCACAAGCTCCTACTAGGAAAGGGTCAAAGTCAAACAACGAAAGTTGGAAAGGACTTGGCACCAAGGCTGTCCAGGGTCAAGTTTCAAACATTTTAAGGTGTTTGCACAAACAACAGCCAGTTTCCATAGCAGCCAAGCCTAAGTGCAGCCAAGGGCTGTCCTCTGCCCTAGTCACTGACCGGCAAACAGGTGCACATTTCCACTCTGAGAGGTTTTTAGAAGGATCAGGTGGGAAGAGGCTTAGAGGGAGAAAATGCGCCACAGGGACCACTGAGCGCAGCCCCTGGTGCTGACAAGCGGGGGGCTCTCACCACCTTCTGCAGGTGCTGGTTAACTCAGGTTGGAATGGCTCTCTAGAGCCTGCTGTGGGATTTCACGTGATTCCCCCACACTGAGAGGTGAGGCCACCCAGTGAGTGAAGGGTGGAGCTAGCATTTAAACTCCGGACTACCTGATGCCAAAGGCCCTGCTGTTAACTCACAACTGCCACTTCCTACAAACAAAAACCAACCAGGTTCCATTCCTGTGGTCAAAGCCAACGTCATGTGGAGGCTTGGAGTTCCACACAGGGCAGACTGTAGACCATGTGAACTCCCCCAGACATGCTGGGATTAGGAGCCCAAGACATGGTTCTGACTGATACAGGTGCTCTAGGAGGGGCACCAGAAACCCCACTGCGAATCCTCTACCCTGCTTCCTCCCACAGCCAGGGTCAGAGGACACAGAAAAGGGCTTATCTCTGGCCAGAGGCAGAAGTATGTGTGTGTGTGTGTGTGTGTGTGTTTTCCTATAAGCAGTTGATGGTGCAGCAGCTAAGCTGAAGACAAGGAGGGAGTGCGGGGTGGAGAGGCTGGATGATAGGGCACTTGCTTGTGGGATTTAACTCCCTAAAAAAAGCATTTATCAGGAAGCCAGGACCCAGGCTTTGTGTGTGTGTGTGTGTTTTAAGATTTGTTTTATTTTTAATTGGAAGGGCAGATTTACAGAGAGAAGGAGACAGAAAGATCTTCTGTCTGATGATTCACTCCTGAAATAGCTGCATCAGCTGGAGCTGAGCTGATCCAAAGCCAGGAGCCAGGAGCTTCCTCCAGGTCTCCCACACATGTGCAGGAGGGTCCCAAGGCTTTGGGCCGTCCTCTATTGCTTTCCCAGGCTACATGCAGGGAGCTGGATGAGAAGTGGAGCAGTCGGGACACGAATTGGTGCCCAAATGGGATCCCACTGCATGCAAAGGGAGGATTTACCCACTAGGCTATTACACTGGCCTGGGACCCAGTTTTCTCTCTTTCTCTCTCTCTCAATCCTCTAAAGCTGCAGGGTCTGCCTGGGTGGTTTTCCCAGGCGGGACATGCCAATAAGTGGTGCTGGCAGAAGGGCAGGTCCAACCTTCAATGTCTGCTCATCCTGGCCTCTTGGAGCCCCAGGAGAGCCCCCTGCACAGGAGGCCGCACTCCCCATAGGAGAGCCTACTGCTCTTCTGCTAGGGTTCCTAGGAGCACAGTGCCTGGATTCCAGCCATTCATTCCAAGAACACCCAGGGTCATTTGAACAGAGCGAACATTTTATTTAATAAGTTATAAGATACAATTTACAGTCGCCATTTGATTCCAGTTTGGGTTCCACGTCCCCATTCACAAGGCCTGTGGTCCTTTCACATTAGGCTTCGGGCTACTCCAGCTTCCAGGTATCCGCATACGCCCCCCGCTACTTCTCAGGGTCGTGCAGCAAATCAGAGCTGGGCTCTGCCATCACACACCATCCCGATCCCAGAGCTGACTCTGGTCTGCAGGAAGGCACAGCAGATGCCCCACACTTCGTGTCTGGGATTCCACCCTCTGCAAACAGCTTCAGAGAGTAACATGTGTCATGGTGAAAGACACATCTACCACCGCCGAGGCTGTTTGGCAGGCGTTTCATCCCTTGCTGTCTATACTGAGGGATGCAGGAGGCTGACTGGAGGCAGATACAGAATGTGGCATCACGTGCCAGGCTTCTGTGCCAAGGATGCATGCCAGGACTCACCAGGCTGACCCCTGTCTGCAGCGTGTGTTACAAACAAGGACTTAGGCGGGTTAAGGAGGTCTTTGGCAAGTGGTGAGGGTTGGGGACTCTGGCCGCTGTAGAATTTCCTCAGGCTAACCAACCGAGGGGACTTAACCAACAGAAGCAGAGATGCGGTTGTCATGTTGGTTACACATTGTGACTGCAAGGTAATGAAGGCAAGAAGGGCATGAGCCCAGGGGGGCCCATCAGTTTGCCACCACCTTGGAGCAATGGGAGACCACCACAGAGCGCAGGGCGCTGCAGCCAAGTAGCTGTGGCAGCCTTTAGGGATGCAGTATGAACCCCCTGGGAAGACCTTGCCAAATAATCCCTTCCCTGCCCCCCACCCAAAACCTCTGGTCTAGTTTCTTAAATGTGGAGCTAGGAGCTGGAGCCCAGGCTAGCCAATTTCATTTTTTTTTTCTTTTTCCTTTTTAAAACCACCTTTCTTGTCCGCAATCTGACCCTGGCAACGAGACTGCATTTCCTGGGTTACTCCAGGGAGGCAGAGAGGGCAGGCACGAGGCTTGGAAGGCACTTGCGAACAGCAAGGTACGGTGAGGTTGGCGGGACGAGGCTGCAGACTCACCAACAGGGCAGAGGACTCGATGTCAAGTGAATTACAAACAAGCGACACAAGTAACTGCAAGAAGCTTGTCCCAGACGGAAGCCGGTTTAAGGCACGGTCACGTGGAAGGGGCTTCCGGGGATGTGCTCCTCCCCCCACTTGACGGCCAGCACGTACTCGCCCCGCTCTTTGACGACGTATGTGACGTTGTACTGCTGGTTGCCCACGTGCTTCATGGCCACCTCTTCACAGGGTGTGGTGGGTCCGTGGACCCCAATCAGCAGCATGTTGGAACCTGCAGGCAAAGACTATGGTCACTCCACCGGGTATGAAGGGTTGGGCAGGAGCAGAGGAACTCAAGGGACCAGGGCCTTTCTGTTGGGCATTCACACTGCTGCGGGTGTCCTCGAAGGGGTGAGAGATGGGAAGGTAAGCAGAGACCCCCAGAGGCTGATGGTGTGGGCTCCCGTCCCTGCCCTGCCACTTGTACCCTAGCCACTAGGATATACAACTTTCCCTTTCCCCATTGGCCTCCCCATTTCAGCTTTGCTTGTGAGCACAACCAAAAACCTCAGCAGAGCATGCCAGAGTGGACTGAAGGGACTCAGCCTGCCCCTGCTTCCCGTCTGCCTACTGCTCGAGCAGGCAAGTGCTACCTACCGGCTTTGCTGCAGTCCACCAGGAAGGAGCTCTTCTGGCCCACAAAGGCCTTCGACAGCCCTGCCCCCTTGGAGGTCACCTTGCTGGCGTCCGAGGATGCTTTGGGAATGGCACTATAGCAGGTCTCTGTTGAGGACCTGGTCACCGACTCCACTAGAATGGATGAGGTCTCATTGGCTGAACCAGCACCCACGAGACGCTGACCTAGGACACAGGAAGGAGGGAGGTGGAGGATGAGTAGCCGGATCAAGCGGGTGTTTCAGTCAGAATCCACAGGAGAACCCCTGCACCCCAACACTTGCATACAAAAGCCAGGATCTCCCCCATCTCACATCCACCCACGATGTCTTCCATACACATAGCATCCAATGAGGATCTGGCTTCCTGACCAGCCAATGGGCAGGTCTGGCCTTGGCTGACCTAGAAATCTCTCCCACAGAAAAGATGTGCTACTGGAAAATCTACAATTGCCATTTTATTCAAAAACTCCAGGTTCAGCAGGCCCTCCACATCTGCAGATGTACAGCTGGGCATGTAACCAATTGTGGGTCACCAAGAAGAAAAAAAATGTGCATAGGTCATGTTCCTTGTCCTTCTTCCTCAAATAATACAGGGTTAACAACCACTGACATAGCATTTACACAGGGTTAGGCAGTCAACGTAACTAGTACGTAGACTAGTGCAGCTGATATGCAAATATCACATGAGGTTTTTACGGGACTTGAGCACTATGGATCATGGTATCCCTGGGTAGAGGTGGGGTAGGGTCCCTGGAACCCAAGAAGAAAGGCAGTATGAAAGCCTGGGAGATTCTTGATTTTCTTTTTCATTTCTTCAGTGACACGTTAGTCATTCAGTAGCATGTTATTTAACTTCATGGCAACTTCTTTTTTTTTTTTTCCTGTTGTTGATTTTGTATTGTGGCTTTTCATTTAAATGGATGTACAGTAACTGCGTAATGAAGACTATCATATTCAGTAGCATGTTATTTAACTTCATGGCATTGTAAATTTCTATTTTTCTTCCTGTTGTTGATTTTGTATTGTGGCTTTCCATTTAAAGGGATGTATAGTAACTGTGTAATGGAGACTAACACATCCAGATGTGAGGATACAATGCATATTCATCTCTACTTCCAGATTAAAGATGGACTCCCAATGAAACTTTTAAAACCTGGGAGATCTCAGAAGATATCACCTATGATTCTCTACAAAAGAGAGAATGCTTTTTCTATTTGGGTTTTCTCAGTTTTCATCAAGGAACCTACACTACTCATATCACAGTGATGTGTGCTGTCTGGACAACATTTACCACTTTATTTACAGTTGGTATCTATCGTAAGATGTCAGACAGTTTCCGCAGTTTGCTATTTTCCCCCAGTGTTCTGGAGGAGATATGTTTTTCTACGACTTAATAAAATATTTGATCATTTTACTCCTGGTTTTGGATTGACAGAGCTCCAGCCACTGCAGCCATCTGGGGAGTGAACCAGTGGATGGAAGATGCTTTGCACACACAGTGCCTGGTACCTCATGCCACCTGCTTATGGTGACGATTCAAAGCAACTCAAGATCCGTAGTCACCCTTGGTTCTACCAGGGTTTGTTTCCCGAGAACAGTTCACTCCACAGTGAGGAGGAACCCTGCACGAAGTGGGTCAGTGCTTACCTGTCACCTTGGCCTTGAAGGGACTGCCCATGATGTGGTTGGGCCCGCCGTATTTGATGCCGATCAGGTAGTTTCCAGGGGCCATGGGCGTGTACATGACTTTGTAGCCTTCCGGGGTTTCCTGGCAATCCATTTTCACCTTGGACGGGCCTTCGATGGTGACAGACAATGTCCCTGGGCCCGCGCGAGTGGTGTTGATATAGAACTCAGACTGGATACCTGGGAAGAAGGAGAGAGGGTGGTGTAATGATGATCTGGGGTGGAGAAGGGGAAAGCAGGTGTGCTTTGGGGGCTTTGCTGTGGGAAGGGAGCACTCAGTCCCCTCACAGAAAGCTAGCTTCAGTGGCTCAGGAACCCACTTACCTGTCCCAGCATGAAAGACCCTGTCCAGGCCAAAGCAATGTGAGCAGGGCTGACATTTTGCCCACAAGCACCCACTGCCTGGGCACCATGCACTGTCCTCTGAGCATGGGCCATGGCCAACAGGGAGGAGGGGAGGCGTGGGCCCTTCTGACCTTTCCCTGCTGCTCTGAGTGGACTTTGGTGGGGGTGGGAGGGCCAGAATCTAGTATCTCTTGCCTTGCTTCTCATAGAGACCATGCTAAGGCCTGGGCCAATGCTGTGATCTGCAGACACAGAGGGACAGGTGCCAGCTAGCAGCACTAGCCAACTGTGTCCACACTGCAGGCTCTGTGCGTGGAATCCTTTCTCAGTGCCCCCCGATTCCAGAAATGACTCTTGGTGAGCTGGGTCTGAACCATGTCTGCCCAGGTGTGTCTCTTGGCCACCAGATGGACAGTGGGGCTGCCTTGGATGTTCTCACGAAAGCCGTAAGTCATGTGACCTCTTGGCTGGCCCACAGTCATTCCTGCCCAGTCGTACAGCCTCATGACAAAAGGAGAGGCCCAAGCAGCACCTACTGAAGACCACAGAGGTGCTCCCACCCAGGCCCACTGCTCCACTAAAAGCCCCTACCCATTTTCAGGTCAGAGGGAGAAAGGGGCTCAGTGGGGACTAGTTGGGTTTATAGACCCCAGCCGCAGTGTCTTCTGTGGAACATCCCTGTACAGTACCCAGGCAGGGCTGTGCTTTTTTTTTTTTAAATGCCAGAGGCCTAGATGCCACCCCAGCTAGGAAATATTCTGATTTAATTATAGCTCCTAGGCCAGAGAAAGGCCGATTGTTCTGGCCATCAGAAAAACAAAGCAGCTGCTATTGTGCAGATACAACTCAGCTGTTCCTGGAGGCTCCTGAGGCTCCTCCAAGGTGGCCCTTGCAATCTCAGCCACGTCCTAGCATCTGATCTGGGTTGCTGAGAAGGCCCCTGGGCAGCAGTGGGCATGCATGTAGGGGAGGTGGATGTTGGGGAGTGAGGGAAACATATACGTCCAGGAAATATCTGTAAGGTGCCGATAAGGAAAGTTATTTTTAAGCAAAACTGAAAATGTGGCCAGAGCTGGCATTCAGCCAAGGCTTGTGATGCCGGAGTGCCAGAGTCCTGGGTGCTTTACTTCTGATCCAGCTTCCTGCTAATGTGCTTGGGAAGCCAGTAGAAGATGGCCCAATCGCTCAGGCCTCTGTCAACTATATGGGGAACCAGGAGGGAGTTCCCGACTCCTGGTTCCAGCTTTGCACATATCTGGGGAGTAAACCATCAGATTGAAGATTCTGTCTCTGCCTTTCAAATAAAGAATCACAGGACAAGGGCTACTTAGCCACAATCTCCTTTAAGGCTGAGAAATCTATTAAGTGAGATCTGTTTTTATACCCACTTTACAGAAAAAGGAAGTAGAGTCACAGAGAGGCCCAATAGTGTGCCCAGTCACACGGCTGGGGACCAGCAGATTTTTGATCGCTGGGTCTAATCTAACCTAGAGGTAAAGCACTTGTCTGAGAAGGGACAGGGGAAATAACGCACATGTACACAAGGGTCTCCACTGCTTCTAGCTCGAGAAAGTAGCTGGTGCCCAAGATGTTTCTCTCAGGGCATGGCAGTCTCATGTCCATCCCCCAGTGCATCCAGCCAAGGCCCCACGAGTTCCACGAGAAGGTTTGTGTGCTACACCTGCTGCAATCTGGGGCTCCTGGACTCCTCACTGGGAAAAACTACTCCACAGGGTCCAGTATTCCCAGGCCTAACTCAGGACCTGTGAGCTTGCCCTCACTGGCAGAGCTTCCCCTCCATCATTCTTCCACTACTCTGCCCCTAGACTTACAGAATGCACTCTTTACAGCTTTGGCTAAGAGACACAGCCAGGCACCCATGCAGACGCAGGGTGCTTGCTTTGTTCTAGAGGGTAGGGTGCAGCCAGAACTCATGGAACCTTCCACGTGTCTCCCTCCCATAGCTGTGGAACCTCCACATGGACATGTGCACAAGGGCTGGGGAGTCTGAGGCCTAGAAAAACAGACACCTTCCCCTGGACAAGGGCGGTATTGACCCAGGGTTCGGAACAGTGCTAATCTGTTTCTCACCCCTCATGGCTTGAGCCTCCTAGTAACCCCAGCCACTACTATCTCAGAGGCATGTCCTGGCACTGACAAGGCACAGACTGAAAGCTGAGCACCTGAGAAGGTGTGCTAACTGCCAAGAGGCAGTGGGAGAGTCCCTGGGTGCAGTTGGCCCCTGCCTGTGTGGGGGACACCAGTGGCCACTGTGGGGTGGACTAAGGCTGGCTGTGCCCTTCAAATGCCAGTAGAACCTCAGCTGGCCCTTTGATAGTGGGTCACTACAATGCCCTAACTATGGCCTGGAAACCACTCTTGGGCACTCCACAAAGAGGGCTGGGGCACAGTGAGTGCCTCTAGGGGAGGAGCCATAGAAGTCAGGGGTAAAAGCCTCTGTCTCCGAGTCCTGGACATGAACCAATTCCTGATTCTTTCCAGGCCGGAGCCATGCTGGGTGCACCTGGGGAATTTGGCAGCAACCCCACACCCCAGGGGGTCACTCGGCTGGCACTACTGTGTGGCTAGAGTCTTCTCCGAACTCCTGGCCTTAGGCAGGGCCCCTCCATGCCTCAGGACACTTGCTCATCAGGGCAGGATGGCTGGCCTCCAGCTGGGTGAGTCTGCTCACTTCACTCTCAGGGTGGGGAGCTTATGAGGGGTGCACATACACGGCACTGGGAAAGCAGGGGCCTTCCCCGGAGGGTTCAGAGCAATGCCTAGAGCAGCCATACTGCCGAAAGCCAGGGCCAGGCAGCAATGCTCTGGATATGACTCGTGCCCATCCCTGGGATCCTCTTCAATAGCTGCTGGCTCAAGGGACCTTTGTGCTACCCACATCACAGTGCCAGTGTTTGATATCCAGCTCCAGCTCCTGATGCCAGCTTTCCCATACCAGACTCTAGGAGGCAGCAGTTGTGGCCTGAGCAATTGGGTCCCTGCCACCTACCACATGGGAGCCCAAGACTGAGCTCCTGGCTTCCAGCTTTGACCCACAGGTTACTGCAGGTTTGTGCAGGGAAGTGGACCTGTGCATGAGAGAGAGTGGACCAGCCTACCTTGATTTCTCTCAAAAAACAAACTGATACAATGAAAAAAAAAATCCCTAACAAACAGCACTGTGCTACATTCCTTGACTCTCATCTCAGCATGCTGGCACTGAGGCCTAAAGACCAGCAAAGGGAGACATTGATGAAGTGCAATGAACATAGCAAATAGGCCTCATTGCACTTGGCTCAAACCCCATGTGCCAATGCAACTGTGAAGTTCTGTCCCAGCTCCACTGCCCTCCATCCCAGCAGATAGCACAGCTAAATCTGCAGCAGAGATAATACATGGGGTATTGTGTTACCTGTGGTGCCCCCTTCCAGGCCTGCGCCATAGGCAGACACCAGGGCAGGGTTCCCCGCCTGTCCCGGCTCCCCAACACGCACTTTGAAGGGGCTTCCGACCACATGGCTTCCATTGAACTTGACGTCGATTGTGTGGATACCATTCTCATGGGGGATGAAACGGACGGCATACTTATCTAGGAAGAGAAGCACAGGCACATGGGGATCACACCAAGGACACAGACGCCCCACTCCCCTGACTCTAGGGAGGGCAAAGAGCTGCAGGTGCACCCAAGCTGGCCTACGTTAGATCACTGAATGACCACCAGAATGGGTACCTGCAATATCCAGCCACCCTGCACTACCACATGACCTGCCCACCCTGGGATGCAGAGAGTCTGTTCTGCTCCCTGCCCAGGCTCATGGCCAATCCTTGCACCCTTGACTGCCTTCTGAATTCATGCTCCTTAAAGCCCTCATTCAAACCCCTAATACACAGTCAACTCTTTAAAACCCTCACCTACCCTTGTTTGCTTCTGGCTAGCTCTTAGTCCTGCTACCCGAATTATCCCCGTCCTACCCAGTCATGGAACTAGGTACCACCTTTCTGAATCCCCCCCCCCCACCTCAATCTCTGGGCACCATTCTCTGCAGCACTTCTTTTTGCCTTTCAGAAAGCACCAGCACATTCCCTGATGTGACCAAACACCCAACCCGACATGGGCTGTCTTCTACACTGGCTCTTCCCAAGGCTCCCCACTGCTCTTTCTGCCCAGGGGGAAAAAAAGACACCCCCATGTTAGCTGAGGTTCTTGATTTTCTACTCTCATACACTAACGGGGAACACACCAAAGGCCCAGAAGGGGCAGGTGTCCTCTCCCGAGAAGTCCTATTGAGCAGGCCAGGCCACTTTGCCATTTGCTTCTCAGTGCTCCCGTGAGTAAGCAGTGCTGACTTGGGTGTAAGCGGGTAGATGTTGTCTCCACTGAGCTGGCTGCAGCTGGCCCATCCTCATGGGATGCTAAGCAGCTCTCAGAGGGAAGGAATCTTACACAAAACTCTTCCCCTTCCTGCTGGTCTGATAGATAATAAGATAAACCCTCACTGGCTGTGGTCTCATTGAAACTTGTTGCAGTTGGGGTAAATGCCAAATACTAAGGCAGTGGTCTGGAAAACCTCTGGATATTAGGCCTTAGAGAGCCAGCCCCTCTTTTACAGAATCACAGATGAGTATAACCTATCTCTCTTCTCCCATACTTAATTCACATCCAAAGGTCCATAGCATCATAAAAGTCTGTAAGACTTTAACATCACAATGAAATCTCAGGAAATAAAGCAGGATTTGGTACACCAAATGGAGAAGCAAAGGCTAAATGAGGAACATCAGGGCAAAGCAGAGTCTGGCAGACACTGACACCTGAGTTTATAAACAAGGTCTGGGGCAGAGCTCTCAAAAGCTCGCCTGGTGGGTCATCTGCTGGGCTGAACGCGTGCAAGAATATCTGTCGGAAAGTGCTGGTATGGGGACCTCCACCCCAAACCACCTGCTTACCTGGCTCCAGCTCAGACACATGGCATTCCTCCACAGCTCCTGAGGGGCTATGCACCTTGGCATCAATCTTGCCTTTTGCACCATTCAACCTTATAGCAAAGGATGCTGGCTGGTTAACTTTTAATCCCGATTCCTGAGAATTTAATATATTAGACAAGTTATGGCCCTCAGCATTTCCTGAGAAGAAGGAGTGCACACTGAGCCAACTTGGGGTGCTGAGTGACAATTCCCAAGTAGATGGGCACAGAAAGCTTCTCCACAGAATAGCTGACAACACAATGGATGGGTCACTATTAACTTCGAGTTAAAAAAAAAAAAAAGCAAGCAGGACACACAGACATTTAGCTGCATGCATGGGCTTGTACCCACAGAATCACCATGGTGCAGGTTGGAAAACACAGCTCCTGGGTTTGCAGACTTGATTGCCCAGTCAATCATGCAGTGGTTTCAGTTTCAGAAAACCTAGTGTCTTCCAATCCCCCCAAAACAAGAACCTGTTTTCAGGAGAAGGCTGGCAGATCACAGGCCACACGCTCACTGGCATGAATCATTCTCTGTCTGCTCCTTTTTCTCCCAGCAGTCGGAGTGAGGAACTTTTACTATAGTTGTCAATGGCTATGCACAAAGGAGAAAATCCTGGACAATGTCCGAGAATCAGTTGGGTCTGAGTTTATTATTTTAATTTCTTTGAGGCTTAGTTTTTCACATCTATAAAACTTAACGGTATCTCAGAGAGCTGCTGAGAAGACATTAGGTATGCAAAGCTCTCAGCATAGGGTCTGATTCAAAAACGCCAGCTGGTTGTTAGTATTAACATACATTTCAAAGTCACCTGCCCTTCCTGCAGAGCAGCAGTGAGGGGGTAGTTCTGGCTTTGTGTTGGGTCTATCTCACTCCTTGTGCTCTGAGAAATGGCACCCTTCTGGAGGAGGGAACTAGAACTTAAGAAGTTTGGCTGCAAGGCTGAGCAACATCACCCTGGAATGGGTCACCACCAAGCTGTAATGGACTGAGTTTAGACTGAGTTCTGGCCAGAGACAGCCATAACTCCCAAGCAGCAGGATTCACAATTCAGTGCAAGTGAATCTGCTGGGGATCTTGCTACAATGCAGATTTAGATACTGTACACCTATGCTGGAACTTGGGTTCCATGCTTCTAGAAACTTCCACAGGTGATGACAAGGACTATCGTAACGGTGATGACAAGATTGGTGTGAGGGTTGCATCTTAGCTGCCTAATTTGAGCATCACTAGTGGCACATGATCATATATACTACATTTGCAGCACCTCAGGCCTGTGTTGTAGCCTATCAAGTTAAACTGCATACCTTACTAAAGTGTAGGTTCAGCCTTGGCTATTCTGCTTCTGATCCAGATCCTCGCTAACACAAAGGCAAGAGAAGATGGCCCAAAAACTTGGGCTCCTGCCACACATCTGGGAGACTCAGATGGGAGTTCTGGGCTTTTGGATTTGGCATGGCTTGGCCCTGCCCCAACTGTTGCTGGCAATTTGGGGAAGGAATCTGCAGATGGAAGAGCTCTCCCTCTTTTAAAAATCTCCTTTAAATTAAATCTTTAAAACAAACAAACAAACAAACAACCAAACAAACAAATAAACAAAAAAAGAACCAGGGGCTGGTGCTGTGGTGTAATGGGAAAAGCTGTCACCTATAACATCCTATTTGGGCACTGGTTTGAGTCCCAGCTGCTCCATTTCTGTTGCAACTCCCTGCTAATGCACCTGGGAGAGCAGTAGAAGATGGTCCATGTGTTTGGAATCCTGCATCCACATGGGAGACCAAGAAGACACTCCTGGCTCTTGGCCTTGGACCAGCCCAGCCCCAGCTTTTGTGGCCATGTAGGGAGTGAACCAACCAGTGGATGGAAATTTTCTATCTCTTCTCTCTCTGTAGCTCCACCTTTCAAATAAATAACTTTTTTAAATTTAAAAATAAATTTAAAAGCACTGAAAGTGCTATCACAACTAACAATTCAATATTTCAGTGTTGTGAGTGGGAAAGTGGAACAGGGTGCTCTATGAGCCAGGCTTCTGAAGAGCCTGCAGACACACGCAGCAGGGCCATCACCCACTGAAGGCCAGACAACTTCAATTTCCTATAGAGTGTCAGGAGCAAGGCAGAGCAACGTGAGCCCCTCTTTCCTAGGCAGCCCCAGATGCTACTACTGCGTAGGCTCATGTCGAGTGTCTGATAAATAATTCACCTATATACTGGGCACGGAGACCCAAGGATAACAATGACAACGCCAACAAACGCCTCTGCTCAGTTGGGGTCACTGCTTGCCGCAGCCTGCCATGTGCTTCTGCAACATTCACGCCCCCAGCACAATGACACAACCCTAAGATAAAACCTCTGGAGAAGCTTCTCTCCACGCCAGCCCTTCCCGGACAGAATCACATACATTACCTGAATCCATGCACTGCCAAAGCCTCAAGAGGGAGATAAACACCTCAGAAGATCCGAAGGGAACCTTCGAGAAGCAAGAAGGCAGCTCTGTGCCTTCCATAAATGCTAGGTTGATCTCCCTCTATAGGCTTGAGGTGCATTGACCACAAAAGAAAGGTCTGTTAAGAAGCCTTTACATGAAACACAAGAAACACATCAATGCCACGGCAACCAGTTAGTGAGTGCTCTTGGTGTCCTCCAGAAGAGGCCGTTTCAATCTGGGGCCCTAAATCAATGGCAGATATTAAGGATCACCAGCCATTCCCCAGGTCTCCTTGGAGTGAGCCACCTGGAGTCTCACAGGTGGATCTATGATATCTGAGATATGAGAAGAATCTACTTTTTAAGAGCTGGGGAGGAAGGATGAAAAAAAATTGGTGCAACGGATAAGTAGCACCTGGGTTTCAGTCCTGGCTCTATTTTTGATTCCAGCTGCCTGTTAACATGCATTCTGGGAGGTAGGAAGTGATAGCTGAAGTACTTGGTAACTGGTACCTGTGTGGGAGACCCAGCTGAAGTTCCAGGCTCTTTGCTTTGGCCCAGGCCAGCCCTGGCTGTTGCAGGTACTTAAGGAGTGAATTATCTCTTTCAGACAAATACATTGAATATTTTTCAAAAGCACTGGGGGCAGCTGAAGGCTCTTTAGAATGTCCACAAGCCAGAAATCATACTTTGGCATTCTGGTGTTATTTGCCAACCTAACTGGTTCTCCTGGTTCAGAGTTCTTATTTTTCAGTGTTCTGAACAAACAGCCAGAGGCAACCCCAACGGCTCATAGGCACACATGCAACCATGCATCTATTAAAGACGAGAAAAGTCGCATGTCCTGGCATGCCACTTGCCATAAAATTGTCAAGGTGGGGACCAGCTACAGGTGAAGAGGCAGATTCTAGAGACACAAGGACATCACTCTGCCTCATACCTGCTGGACTCTGAGGGCCACAACCTCCTGCAAAACAAGAGCCAGTGAACCTCCTTGCCAGGGTGCTGCTCGTGTTCTTCCTGTAGTTTCCTTGCATACTTACGGGCTCAGAAAGTACCCTTAACCCAATCATTAATAAGCTTCGTTTGTTCCTCTTAAATAAACATGGGAAAGCAAATGTATTCCCAAACACATTTGGGAATGTGCTGGTGACTGGGAATCGACTGTGCCTGGGGAAAGCTCGTCTGGGATCGGCAACACCAGGATCAGGTGGGAATGGGATTGAAACGGCCTCAGGAGTTCAAGGGTCTCACTGGTGGGCCTGTGGCCAAGGAGGTGGATGTTTCCTTGCGTCTCACCTGAAGGCTCATAACAGTAAGGCGGCGGGCGTCGTCGGAGGGCGCGATGATGGGCACCAGGTAGGGGCTGTCCGGAATGTGCTCATCGTTGAACTTGATAGACACCTCGTAGTTACCTAGGGGAACAGGAACCTCTGGTTATTTCACAGATTCTGGAAACATGGCTTGGGAAACCTAGGGCTAAGATGCCTTCAGGGACTTCTGGCTCTCATCGATGGCTTTTTGCTGATTGTCACCCGGCTGTGGCTGTGCCAATACAATTTTCTAGTTGGACAAGGTTAGGGATTCTTAACCTATAACCACCCAGAACTACTGGGCTGTGGTACGGTAGAGAATTCAGGAGACTCATGGCATTGAAGGAGAAACACTAGGTCTCTATTTTCATCAACCTGTCAGCACTCCTTTGAAACGAAGGCAGTTAATACATTGTGACTAAATCTTAGGGTCTATTGCATTCATGAAGACATACATGTGCTGCTGAACCACATCTTATTCCTTACAAACTTTCAATCAATCACTATTTTATATTATCATGTGATACCTTTGATTTGACTGCAAACCATGAGCCTGAGGATGGTTTCCTTAAGATTCACCAGATGCCTAGGGGTTCCAGGCACTTACAGACACAAAGGTGAAGCAGGTCAGTTCTTGGGGGCTTAGGCGCCCAGGCCCCTTGGCTGGAGCAGCCACACTGGCCAGGGACCCCTGGCTAGTGGGCAAATAGAGAGGCTGGTTGGTGGAAAGAACGTAGCACTTGAGGGAAAGACCCAGCCAAGAGCTCAACAAAGACACCAAGATCAGGAATCCCCTGCCTTTGCGATCAGGCTGTAGCCCTGCACTTGGATTTTTCACAAGATTCTCTCCTGTGTTCTAATACATCAACTCCTTGACTGTTCCTTACAAGCTCACCATCTCTGGACTAGGCAAATGTCCTCAGTCAACCCTTGGGTACATACCAGGCTCTTGGGCAATATAGGACACGCCGCATGACCCGTTTTTATGGTCATCAAATGTAATCTCAGCCTTACTGGGGCCCTCAACGGCGATGGAGAGGCCCCCAGCACCCGCTTCCCGTGTCCAGATGCTGAACTCGGCTGAGAGCAAAGAAATGGCTGGTTAGTGATAGAGCCCAGAATAGCCCCTGCCCCACTCTGTGTTCCAGTCCACAGCACTGAGTTTAGTTGGTTGCTGGCCCTTATCCCAAGCAGAACCCAAGTGAAGCCTGATCCTGAGGCCTCCCAAGCACCACTGATGGTTATCAGCAAGTTCAAGGGCAAGCCAACACCTTCTGAGAATACCCAAACCAACTCAGGAGAAGAGGAGCAAGTTCTATCTACTCCCTATAGATCCTCCCACCCACAGCCACCATGACCAGGGCCCGTTGCAATCAGTTTATAGCACTGCACAAACTGATCCATAAAATGCCCAGCAAGGTCTCTGGTGACAGCACCAGGACTCTACTTCCCTCTCAGAGACGCAGAGGCACACCGTTAGTTCTAGGCCCCAGAAGCCCCTCTTGCAGACACTTGTTTAGCTACACGTAAGTACAGCATGGCCAGACTTAGTTAGCTACAGGAGCTGTGAGCAGAACACACCCCCAAAATATTCAGCAGATTTTCCTCTCTAGGACCACACCCAAGGGTGTAGACACTCACATGGCCCAGACTCTACTCTTTTTCTCTTGCCATAGTATACCTGCCAGGATCCTCACCTGGAACTCCTGCTTCTCCTCTCTCCAGGCCAGGGCCTCCTGCCCGGACCTTATGTGCGCCCCCTTCGCCGAGTGGCCCCACAGTGAACTGGAAGGGGCTGCCGGTCACATGCTGCCCACGGTACTTAACGCTGACCGTGTGAACACCCATCTCCTGGGGCACAAAGCGGACGCAGTGCGAGTTCTTCCCCACGGGCACAATTTCTGCCTCGGTCACGTGGCCAGAGGGGCTGGTGACATGGGCTGACATGTCACTGCTGTCTATTTCTGAAAGAGGCAGGGAGATGGGGGACAAAGAAGAGGGTTAGGGTGAGGGCTCAAGGCATTGTATGGCATGCAGGACAAGCAGTAGCCGGTGAGGCAGGTGCAGCTTGGTCCCTGGGGAGTGCTCAGGCCCCCGCCGCCCCTCCCATGCCACCTGGTGCAGACAACATTTGAGGGGCATGGATGCTTCTTGCACACAGAGCACTTGTACAGCCTTCCAGTCTGGAGTCAAATGGATCTCACACAGCGCTTCGACCAGGGCCAGAGCCAATGGGTATAGCATGTTCTTTCTTACAGTTAGGCCACAAAGCGAATGCATTTAGAGAACAAGGTGAACAATCACAGATCAGTCCCGATGGCACAAGGAAACCATGCAGGTGCAAGGAGGGAGCACACCAAGGAGCCCGAGGCAGGATCTCAGACGGACAACAGTCCCAGGTCACTGCCAGCAGGGCACACAGAGTGTGTCCACTCCACCAAGGCAGTTTGCATCATGCTAAGGACTGTGCCCACACTGTAATGGTGCAGACAGGCAGCAACCAGGCCATCACCTGGAGCCAGTGCAAACCTGCACCCTCAGCCCTATGGGTTTGGGGCTGAGCACTTCATGACCGTGAGTCCTGAGGGCAGAGAGAGGACAGGAAGTGGGCAAAGGGTCACCCCATGTGATAGATCCACAGTCCACAACCCTCCCCAAAGTCCTGTGTGGAAACCCAACTCCCCAAGGTGGTGGTGGTGAGATGGGGCTTTCAGGAGTTTGTTAGAGCACATGAAATCATGAACATGAAGCCCCTAGTGATGGGATCAGCGCCCTTGCTAGACCCTGGCAGCACTTTCTTTCTTTGCAGACTCCATGAGAAGACACAAAGAGCTGTTGCCTTGCAACCAAGAACAAGGCCACTGCTAGCACCCTGGGCTTGGACTCCCAGGCTTGCACAACTGAGAAACAAGTCCCTGTTGTTGGCTGGCACCCAGTTCTCATTACTGCACTCTAGCAGCCTGCAACCCCTCCATGGCCAGGATCCCGAGGATGTGTGGAAGCTGGGGAGCTGTTCACCTTGGCACCCAATGAGAGCATGTACGTAATGAGGAGATAAGTATTTGCCAATTGTCTGTTTCCAGGCAACGGAAAGGAGAAAGAGTCAAGAGGTAGGGCAGTTGTTAGAGACAGGACAGGTGACGCTAGATAGGCACGCACCAGCTCTTCCAGGAGCTAGCTGGTCAGGTGCTAAGAAACAGAAAGCACAGATATCTCATCCCCAGTTGCACAGTTAAGGTGGTCTTTCCTCATCAGATGAGGGCACAAAACCAGAGACAGGCTCAGTGTGACAAGTGGGCTGCCAGGACATGGCTAGCCCTGAGAGGCACTGGCTAGCAATGGCCTCCTGGGCATCCCATCAAAACTCCCCCCCCCCCATTTTTTTCTAAAGATTTTTTTTTATATTGGAAAGTCAGATAAACAGAAAGGAAGATATTTCATCCATTGATTTACTCCCTGAGTGGCTGCTATGGCTGGAGGTGAGCCAATCCAAAGCCAGGAGCTCAGAATCTTTGGATCTCCCATGTGGGTGCAAGGTCCAAAGGTTTTAGACTGCTCTCAACTGCTTCCCCAGAGAGCTGGATGGGAAGTGGGGCTGCCGGGACACAAAACGGCACCCATATGGGATCCTGGCTTGTGCAAGGTGAGAACTTTAGCCACTAGGCTACTGGGCTGGGCCCAAGGCCCTTTTTAGCATGAGCATTTTATTTATTTATTTGAGACAGAGACAGACAGACAGACATAGAAAACACTACTTGTCAAACATCCAGGTAGGACTGAGCCTAGTTGGAGCCGAGCTGAAATCAGGAGCCAGAAACGTAATCTGGGTCTCCCACAAGGGTAGGCAGGGACCTAATTACTTGAGTCATCCGCTTTATCTCCCAGGGGAACAGGAAGCTGGAGTCAGGAGCCAGAGGTGGGTACTGAACCTAGATACCCTGTAATGGGGATTGGGTAAAATATCTGCCCTTGGTGAACATTTTATGATCTCAAACAACCAAGACAGCTCTGGCTAAGTGATCCCGTCTGGATCTCATGTTACAGAGGCTTTGATCACACTGGCACGTGGCCCAACATGGATGTTTCTACACAGGAGGAAGCCCACTAACTCTCACAGAGTCAACAGACATCACAGGATCAGCAGCTCTCTCGTTAGTGGACCACACGACCTTCATCTGCACTCTGCATTACACTGCTCTATAGTTTGTATACCTGCACAGCATGGCCAGCTGGTGGGCAGAGGAGATGGCCAACTCCACACAGTGATTTCCCTCAGGGAGGATTCTCTGTGGGAAGAACCTGGGCCATGTTTCAGATACATGGCATGGCCTGTTTGCTGCTTCATAAGCCCTGGGAGGAGCAAGTCACCACCAAAGGATGCAGCGTTGCCCACCCAAGTGTGCAGCACAGCCCTCTTTCTCATTGTACAAATGGAAGAGACATGTCAAAATATCAGAAAGATGCTACTGGGTTGCCACCTCCTAAATACTTCCAGATATGGCATTGGCATGGGCAGTTCCCTCACTGACATTATACCACTCAAGAGAGCAAATCTATAAACCTAAAAGGCTTAATTATGTTCTCCCCTTGTGACACTAGTAAGTCATTTTTATTTAGAAGATGAAAAAGGTAGTAGGAGCCGGTGTTGTGGCACATCTTGTTAAGCTGCTGCATGTAATGCTGGCATCCCATTTGGGTTCTGGCTTATGTCCTAGCAACTCCACTTCTGATCCATTTCCCTGCTAACGCACCTAGGAAAGCAACAGATAGGGTCCAAGTACTTGGGTCCCTGCCACACATGTAGGGGTCTCAGATGGAGTTCTAGGCTCCTGGCTCCAGCCTAACCAGGCACTGGCCATCACAGCCATTTGGTGACTGAACCTACAGATGGGAGATTCATCTTTCCCTGTCTTCCCCTATTCCTGTAATTCTGCCTTCCAAATAAATAACACAACCTTACAAAAAGAAAAGGAAAAGCTAGCACATAATCATAATTTGTTGCAGAGGGGATAGGGCTGTATGAAAATAAATGTTTAAAAAAGAAAAAAAAAAAGCCAAGGTCAGCATGGCCAACCTGGACCGTATGCTCTGGCTAGCATTGAACTTACTTCCCAATGGGGCCTGTTCCCCAGCCCTGGGCACTATGGTGCTCACCTGGGATTTTCAAGTTCAGGTCACAGATGCTCCCGACGGTAGCCACAGATGGGGCCCGGCTGGTCCGGGTGATGCTCTCCTTGACTCGTCCCTCCCCGCTAATCTTCACAGTAAAAGGGCTCCCTAGAGAGACCAAGAAGGTCTTTGTGAACTGTCCCGAGGCCAGGCCACTGCACTTAAAGCAAACGCCAAGCCTCACGCAGCAAGGGTAGAGGGGACACCTTACCAGGTACATGCTCATCAGCAAACTTGGTGGAGACAATGTATACCCCGGGCACAGTGGGGAAGTAGGAGACTTTACAGGTGCCGTCTTCCAGGTCCTCTGTCTGGATGTCCACCTTGCTGGGGCCTTCCACTGCCAAGGAAATGCCGCCATAACCTGTAAACACAGAAGCCCCAGGTTGTTCTGGTGGTGACTTGTCAGGAAGGGGGAAAGGGAACAAATGTATGAAGGACACCTGACCCTTTTAAATTCTAACTTTTTTGCAGACAAGGAGAATGCAAGGCAGAAGAGGAAATGAAGGACTCTGAGGAGTCCTGCAGGGGAACAGCCTGTTGCATGTGGTTCTGACCAGAGAAGCCTTCCCTACTGATGTCCCACGAAGTGTGTGATCTATACAATTAGCTGGGGACAGAACTCTGCCATGCTTCCAAGACACACGTGCACTGTCTCCATTTGTCAGCAGCTACAGGCCTGAGAATATGAATATTTAAACATTATCAGCTGCCTTGGTTAGGTCAGCAGGCCTGAGGGTTGGATAACAGAGGAGTCAACAGCCAGCATCTTCCCACAGGGACAAAACCTCTCCAGCTTTCTCTGTCTCTCTCCAAAACTCAGTAATGAGGCTGTTACTCAAGAAGGCAGAAGATGACAACATGGGGATAGAGCATCCTGGGAGAAGCCTAAGCCAACCTAAAAAAGGACAGGCAGAGATGCCTCACTTCCATAAAAATCCTGCTCAGTGGAACATGCCATGCCCTTGGGGGACAAATGTCCTCTGCTTGGGATGATGAGAAACCCTGGGCAGCTGGGAACAATGGTTTGAAAACAGATACTAAAGCAGAGGTCTAAGAATTGTTGTGACTGTAAGTTCAAATCCCAAAAACAGACAGGGATTAAGAACTTTCAACATCTATAAGGTTACAACACCTATTCTACTGATGGCCATGAGTCTTGAGTGATGGTGCAGGTAGGTCTACAACTTGAAGCCTACTCAGAAAAAGCAAGTGTAGTAGGTTAGTAGTGGGAATGAGGAAGCAGCCAGAGAAAAAAAAAAAAAAAAAAGCACATTCCCCCATTTTCTAAAAATTTTCTGGGGCCAAATACAGACCTGCGTCCCTTGTATCCACGATGAAGTCAGACATCTCGAAGGTCCGGCCTTCTGAGAGGCCACGGCCATAGACTTTAGCTCGGCGGGCGTCACCAATCTCGGACTGGACCACCATGATGGACACGGGGCTGTTGGCCACGTGGTTGCCATTCTTCTTGATGCTGACCAGGTGCTCTCCCACTTCCCGGGGGATGAAAGAGATGCCTGGAGCCAAGCACAGAGTAGTGTTTTTTTTAGGTGAGGAGAGAAGTGGGAGGGAAATAGACTCTCAAGGATGGGACAGTGACTTCTCTCCAGACTTTGTAACAACTCAGAGAATCTAAGGAGATCCACATTGCAATGCAGGAATGCACTCGACTTTTTCTCATGTGTGAGACCCAGCAGGTGGATCACAGGCCACTCCAATGGGTCACCAGTTTCCCAATGACAGGAGCCCCCAACTCCCAAACATCTGGGCTCCAGTAAGGGAGGTGGTCCTGAGCTCACCAATGTGGTTGTTGGGCAGTCTCTTCAGGAGACAGGGTTCATCACGGCCAGATGGAGCCTGAATGCTGGCTGTCAGTGTGCTGAGGTCAGTCTCGCTGATGTCGAGCAGGAAGTCTGCGGCTGAGCCCAGCTTCACCTGCGAGCACCGTCTGCTGTCATCTGGGAAAGAAGCCCCAATACATCTCCTGTTACATGTGTCACCTGGCCTTCTAGGGACTCCAACCCAAGCATTAAGGATCCAAAGTTAAGTGATGAATCATGCCTCAGACTATAAACAGATCTGAGCAACATAGAAGGACTGGCATCTATGCCTGGGCAAAGGGCAGATGGAGCTTACAGGATCTAGAGGCACAATTCCCCACAGACCACCTGTCACAGAGATGCTTGACCTTGAAGGTCCCTCCCATCTGAACAATGTTCTTGATCACCTTACATGATTCATCTGATCATGTTCCACTTGATGCTGCTGGCCAAAGCACCTTGAATAGGCAAGAAACTTGCCTTGTACAGCTGATACAAACACCCCAAGCAGAACACAGGTGGGGAGCATGGCTGGAGTACTAGATAACCAGAACAGCTAACCATAAAATTTAACCTCAATTTTCCCATCAGTTACATGGGAGTCAAAACTCTTGACTAGGAGAGAAGTTGTGGGACCCCTATGAGTTTGTGACCCCTCTGAGGCAGCAACCTTGGCTCAAAGTAAGTGTCCTCCTTTTGTAAATTCCTTGCTTTTCCTGTGATTATTGGCTTAGCAGCAACTCAGCAAGTCCCACGCCAGACTGAGTTATCACTCTGAGAATTCCTCAATGAAACTCTGTCACTTGCACTCAAAGAGAGAGCTCACTTGTCATTCCGGGTCTGATGACAGCAGTTGACAGGGCAGCCACAAACTCCCATGGGAAGCCCCTGGCAAGTTAGGTGACCCTACCTGTGATCTTGGCTGTGAAGGGGCTCCCGGGGATGTGCTTGTCATTGTACTTGACCAGAATGCTGTAATCACCGGGCAATGTGGGCAGATAGGTCACTGTGCATGTTCCGTCTTTGTTGTCAATGCAGCTGATTTCTGCCTTTGAAGGTCCCTCAATAGCCAAGTCCAGTCCACCTGTGAATGGGAGCAGGAGGAGGGTAAAAGAGGAAGAGAAATTAAGGCAGACTTTCCTTGTTTCTATGGTATAACAGATGGCTGCAGTCCATGTAGGTCACAGGTAAAGAGTATCCATGGGAACATAGTAGTTCATGTGCTAAGAATGCTCATTGGGAGCATGCCCTCTGACTCAAGTCTTCACCACAAATAATCCTGAGATTCACTATACTATTCAGGATGCGTGGGGTGGGAAAAAGATGGAGGCCAGAATGTCAATCCCATATCAGAGCCACAGCCCCAAGGGACTGTCCTCTTTGCCTAGGATGACAAAAAATCCCTTTATAGCCAGAGATTTAGGAATCTCCAAGGATACAACAGACAAGAACAAAGCTTTATCCAGAATGACTTATTAAACAACTCTCATGGTTCTGGGATGCATGTGCAATGAAATAAACAAACACGCATTAGTCAAAGCAAACTTAATTCCCAGGGAGGCACATACAATATTTCCTAGCATCAATCTGATGGAATCAAAACAAAACAAAAAAAGACTTCAGAATCTTCTACTTTTGGTAAAAAACAGAGTAGCTCTACCAAAAAGAAAAGACAGATGTTATGCAATGTCTTATTTTTTAACAGCTGTCCTGGAACTGCATTCACGGAATTCATACAAATGGGAGGTTGGACGTGTAAGAACATACAAACACACAATACCTTCTCCTGCATCCTCAGTGACGATGGTGAAGGTGGCGGTTTTGTTGGCCACTCCGTACACCAGGCCAGGGCCGTATGCAGACACACTGCCACTGTTGGGGTAGTTCACGTAGAACTGGAGTGGGCTCTCTGCATTTGCAAAGGACATAAATGAAATTGGGACCCTTAAACAAGTGGCTGATAACCATAAAGCAAAGTTTCAAACTGAAGGGAAGGTCATGTGCCCAGTTTGTTCAAAGTGGTAACACTCTAGAAACCATCATACAAATTGAAATGTACAGTGATGGAGTAATAGAGATTACCATATCCAGATGTGAAGACATAGTGCAACACCCATCCCTACTTCCAAATCAAAGACAGACTCCCAATGAAACTGTTGGAAATATCTAGACAATGGGATGATAGACTGTCTGACATTGTCTGTACCAACAATGTCAGGGCACACTTAATCAAAGTGGTCACACTCTCTGACCTAGAAGATTTGATTCTAAGAACCCTCCCATGTGTCTACCTGCTCAGCCCACTCCCAGCCTAGGCAAACACTTGCATTTCTGTACCTTTCACATGCAAATCAGGACCAGCCCTTAGTGCCCGAGGAAGGGAATTACTTAAATAAATGCTATTCTGGTGGGCCATGAAGACTGAGTGAGAGCAGTGTATACCAACTGGAGAGATTATCCATCATGTACTGCATGTGAAGCAGAAGCAGCAAGCTGCTATGTAACCTCACTACCACTGTGCCATTGCTTTGAAAAGTGCACAGGACACACAAAATTGAAAGCAAATGTTTAATCCAAATGAATCTTTCTATCTCTATCACAGAAAGCAAATCTCTTCCATTTTAAATGGCTCCTGGCCATTGGCAAAACAAAGCCGAACAGTCAAATTGAAAAATGGCCTCAAGAAGGCAAAAATTGCCTTAGCAGTTAAGACACCCATGCCCCACATGGTTTGATTCCCAGAGGCAGGAGAGCTGGGTGCTTCCCTGGCTTCTGGCGAATGCCAGCATTTGGGGAGTGAATCAGTAACACACAGGGAATTTTCTGTTTCTCAAATTTTAAACGGAGGAGGAAGGGAAGGAAGAAAAGCAGCAAGAAAAAGAAAAACATGTCAAGGATACCAAGTTTCAGTTTACATGAAAAAGAATGCAAGTGGCACTTATACATAGCGGAAAACTGCTTAATCTCATTTACGAGAGATGTGTAAATGAAGCAACACTAACATAACTGGTTTCTTCTTACTATCAGATTGGCAAAGACCCAGAACATTGATAGCAGGTTCCACTGCCAGGGCCCCTCCTGCACTGCTGGTGGGCATGTGACTGGACCAGCCCCTGTGTGGGGTGATTTGGCAGCATTAACCCAAGTCACTCCCAGCCAAGTCCGTTTTGGGAGCTCAAACACAGACAGTTTTGCAAGTGTGAAATGACAGGCATGAAAGGTCACTTGTTGCAACAAGCCTGGGGCCAGCACAAGGTGGGTAGAACTGAAAGGTCCTCTAACAGACAACTGGTTTTCCATGGGGCAGGCCTAGCAAGGTGTTCTCTCCATAGGACCTGCCAAACTGCCCTGGTCACACTGCCATATTCGTAGAGCATGTGGCATTTTAAAAATCAACAGCCAGGTTCAAGAGCAGGGCAGGAGAAATTGGGGGATAGGCAGGAAATATTTCTCTCATTATTTTTATTTCTAAACCAAGTGTTACAAACTCAAAATATGAAAGTGAAAAATAAAAGCTTACATAATACAGAGAGGGAAACAGAGCAAAACTAATAGTATGTTGGCTGATGGCCATAAAACAGAAGCCACTTGCCCTGTCAGGAGGTGTCTGCCCTCTTCTTCCACCCCAATCCTGCCCCTGCCCCGAGCCACCAAACCTCAGGGGGATCTGCAGGTGGGGCTTGAAAGCCCCTCACTGAGCCTCACATTATTACCTAGACCCGACTTTTGGTCACACTCTACTGAGCGGGAGAGATAAATGTTGTGATGGACCCCTGAGTTCAAGGACCCTGAGCACTCCCTGGAAGAACCACTTCCCAGCCTGCAGCTGTTCCAACACCTCTCCACCACTGGCATTTCCCAGCCCCTCCCCACCCCTCGACCGTGGAGTGCTTACCAGGGATGTGGCTACCCATGTATTTGATGTGCATCTCATGGAGCCCGACCTCAGTGGGGGCGTATCTGACTGTGACCGTGCCATCCTTGTTGTCCACGATCTCGGGGGTGGCCGTCTTCCCAGAAGGCATGTGGACTTCTCCTGTGGAGGCAGACAGAGCAATGAGTCCACGGTGACTGTCCCAAGCATGAGTCTTGAAGACGGATTTCAGAACCCAAAACACTCATGGCTACATCCAAAGCTCATATCAGGGGAAAAAAAAAAAAAAAAAGAATCTCAGCCTTTCTTTTTTCTTTCCTTTCCTTTTTTTTTTGTAAAGTCAGGTATATAGAGAGGAGGAGAGACAGAGGGGAAGATCTTCCCTCCAATGATTCACTCCTTTACTCCCCAAGTGGCCACAACAACTGGAGCCACGCCCATATGAAGCCAGGAGCCTGGAGACTCTTCTGGGTCCTCCACACGTGGGTGCAAGGTCCCAAGGCTGCCAGTATTAGAACTGGCACCCATATGGGATCCTGGGGTGTATAAGGCGAGGACTTCAACCACTAGGCTACCTTTTTTTCTTTTGGAGGGGGGAAATGCATTTTCTTTGGCTCTCAGAAAATACAGCAGACAACTTGTAAGTGTAGAATTTTCTACAGTGAGAAACTCAAACAGGATTGAGGAGATCACAAAATCAACAGGGCTAGAAAGGAATCAACTCAAACAGAAAAAGGCATTAAAAGGAAGCTAAGGAGAGAAAAATCTTTCTTTTTAAAAAATGTAATTATTTGAAAGGCAGAGTGATACACAGAATGGGCAGGGTGGGGAGGGTTGTCTACCTATTGGTTCACTCCCCATATGCTCACAAAGGGTTGGGTCAGGCCAAAGTCAGGAACACCAGCACCTGGGCGATCTTCTGCGATGCTAACAGGAGGCTGGAGGGAGCACAAAATGTCCAGGACTTGAACCAATAATCCAATATGGGATGTGGGCATCATAGGAAATAGCCAAACCTGCTGTGCTACAACACTGGCCCCAGAATGTAACAGAATGTCAAGGCCACCAGGCATTTGGAAAAACCAGAGACTAAGAGAAGGCAGAAGACAGAATGAACAGGATGTAGCAGTGGAGAGCAACCTAAACACAATAGTTCTTCAGAAAGCACCCTGACTTTCTCCAGAATGCAAGGCAAGTAGCAGATGAACCACCCTTCAGTCAACACAAACACATGCATTTAGTGCAATCTAAGAGGCCCCTGAGCCAGGGAACCAGGGACACAGGAGCCTAGCTTTCCCGTGGCAGTGACACCAGCTCCCTGGGAACTGTTGTACATGGCTCATGTGAGAGTGAGGGAGAACGAGAAGGTTGCCATGACAAGTGCTTACCTGTGATTTCTCCTTTCCTGACTGCAAACGGAATGACCAAGTCAAAAGGTTTGAACCCCAGGCCATTAATTTCACCCACGGGGACATAGGCCTCTTCAGTCACCTAGAATCAGAAAGTGGCAGTCAGTGGCTAAGAAGACTATAGCAGGGGCTGGAGAAGCTACTGGGGGCAGAGCCACTGGGAATTCTGCAAACCAGTCAGGCCGGGATTTGCAGATGAGGTTGCCCATGTGGAATGGGCTTCACCTAACAGGGCCCAGGCCCAGAGTAGAACCAGAAGCACCAGGCCAAGTCATGCGGACCAATCACTAGAAATCACTCAGCGTACTGCTTGTAAAACTCCCAGCAGTGCCCAATGGGATGAGGAAAGTGAGAGACAGCAATGTCTTTAAGTCCCAAGAGGCTCCATCTGGAAAGGTTTAGTTGCTTGTGGCCTGGAAAAGAAGGTGCGTTTTAAGTGGCAGAGAGGAGCAGTGGGTGGCTTTTTCCCCTGAATAGAAACTGATGTGCAAACAGTGAAGGCCCCGAACATCCAGCTGGCTCTTTAAACACCGGGACAAACTGTGCTGAGCGTGATCACAGACAGGATGGCTGGCGATTTGTGGAGTGCAGGCGGTGACGCAGGAGAGTGGGTCTTATTACAAAGCGGGATCATCATGATGGGCTGGCTGATCAGTGGGGACACGCCAATGACCCCAACACCCAGAGGGCTCAAGCCATCCCCAGAAGCAGGAAGCAGTTTTCTGGAATGAAGGCTGAGTGAACACAGAAATGCAAACAGGGATTGGAGGGGGGAACAAAAAAGTGTACCCAGGGCCTGAATCCAAGGGGACATGCATTTACCGGTGCCTGTTCCATGGTTGCGACTTCCCCGTCTGTGGCCTGGTTGGTGGCAAAGGGAGATTAGTTGGGCATCGCAGTGGACTCTATAACCTGAGAGCTGCCTCCTGCTCCTACTTTGGACGTTCATTCTCACAGCGGACACTTCCTTCCTACCCAGGTGGAGGGCAAGGTGGTATGGCCTTTGAACTACTTCTAGCAAGCAGGCCTCTGTTGGCAGGAGAGTGCATGAGGAAGTGAACTGTGAGACTTACTGCAGCTGGGACTGGAGAATGCTCAGGCAACTGTCTGGCTGTCCCCCAAGGGGACTGCCTAGATGGATTCCTCTAAGTGTGCAGTTTGGGTCTGCTTAGAGCAAGGCTATCTGGGAACACCCCAGGGAAAAGGAGGTTCATTCAATGGCTAAGCTATGATCTCTGAACCAGCAGTTTTCTCAAAGGGGCTGGGCAAGACAGCTGTCCATCCTTAGGGTGTGGTGGCGTAATGTGTATGAGAGAAGAGTGTGTGTTTGGACACACGTACCCAGGAAGGCAGGCAGGCAGGGATTCTATCCACTAAAGCCAAAGACCACCAACCTAGGAAGGGCAGGGAAGGCCTTGAGTGGGAGAAGACCCAAACCTGTCTGCCATCAGCAGCGGTCAGAGAGCAACATGCACACATCAAGTACCTTGCTTTGTGTGTATCTGGGCCTAAGGGACATTCATCCCTAATGGCTTCGGGAGGCTTCATGGGAACTTTTCACCTTCCTGCTACAATGTCCTGAAGACTCCTGCATCATGACCCCTTAACTCCTCAGCCCAACGCAACAGCAGGCCCAGGACCCCCGTCCAGTAGCTGTGCTTCCATCCTGCCCAGCTCCAACTGGATATAACCCAGGAGTGGACAAAAAGAGATGTGGAAAATGACAACCCCAGCCCTCTCTGTTAATAAGAATAATAAGTTTCTTGCTGCAGTTCCTTCTCCTGTGCTGGAGGAAGACAATCCCAGATGAAGGCCTTCAACAGCTGACAAGTGTTTATGTACTAGAGGCACCAGAGGACCTCCAGGCTCCAGCACAATGTTTACTGATAAACATATGTCAATGGGGGAAAGGGAAAAACCACAGCAGAGCACAGACTGCAAGGAAGACCTCAGGCTTTGGTGGGGAATGAAGGCTCCCTCCCCTTTCCATGGATGCACAAAGTGAAATAATTAGAAGGTGTTTTGTAGGTTGCAGGCAGGGCCAGGTCATTAAGGGTCTGTGGCATCAAAGGACAGTGGGGAGGGAGACGGCACTGGACTAGGCGCTTAGGGGGTGGGGTGGGGTGATGAGTGGACACGCCTCATCTGTAAAAGGGCCAGCAACGCTTGCTTTGAGGGTTAAGTGAGGTCATACTCCTATGGTTTTCTTCCCTCTTACCTTGTTGAAGATCTGAAAGTCAGTCGGGGTTGAAAATTAAAGGCCCAAAGTCAGTCACTGGCCTGGCTGTCTGCATAAGGTTTCCCGCCATGCTCACTTCAAAAGATAAAGCACTGCCTGCTCAGACCTAAGGTATCACTCTTTCCTAAAACCCGACTGGGCGTCATCCGAGTACTAAGGTATCAGGGTCAGATCTGCAGACAAAACAACCTCAAGATCCTCACTCCTCCAGCCACCGCAGGCTCAAAAACCATCATGTTCTATCAACTTTTCTGCAAAAGTGTAAGCTCTCCCAAAAGTGAATCTTTCTGAGCAGAAATTGTTGCTCAAGCTTCCAAGTAGGACCATGCAGGCAGGGAAGTTCCCTAAAAACCCCAACAAGGTCACAGCTGTGTAACAAATGTTTCAAGGAGACCGCAAAAGGGAATGACCTAGCTAGGGTTCTGCCAAGGACATCTGCCTGCTGCTGCTTGGAAGTTCCTGAGAGGGGCTCTTGCTTACCATGACAGTGAAGGGGCTGTTGGGAATGTCAACACCACCAAAGCGCACATAGATGACGTAGGTGCCGGGCTTGGCAGCAGTGTAGAAAATGTCATAGGTACCATCCTCGTTTTCAATGACATCGGCTTCTGCCTCAGTGCCATCTGGAGTCAGAATCGTGCAGGTCACTTTCCCCTTCCCAGCAGTCTTTGCATCAACCACAAAGCCAACTTCCTCGCCCGTTTTCACAGTGGGAGCGATGCCAGGACCTGGAGAAACAATGGGAGGGGCGAATGGAAGCCATGGAATCTCATGCAGGAGGCCCGAGAACAAATCGTACCCACTGTGCTGCCTGTCCACCGCCTCCACACACAGTTGGATCTCTAACCTCAGCAGGGACAGGAGTGGCTCAATGGTGTTTGTCACCTTGGTCAGAATAAATACAGAGCATCTAGGTCCAAGTGTCAATCAGGCATAGAGAAGTGAGGGTCAACTGCCTATCAGCAAACATGTATTGGGCATTTGCTTAAGTGCTAGTCCCATATAAAAAAAAGAGAAGAAAACACAGTTCCGACTCTCATGATGTTCATGGTCTAATAGACACAGGCCGAGAACCAAGAATGATGGCTCACATTGCCATGGTGCTTTTCACACGAGTAGCTGACACAGCAGAGAGCACAAAGCATACCCACTTGACTTTCCACATTCACTTTCTACATTCTAAAGAAAAAACAAATATACTCCCAAGATGTATCCTGTAAGACAATGTTCAGACACCAAGCATTCCTATCTCAGGGCTGCCATGCCGAGAGTGGGCTTCCTCACACAAAAGAAAAAATGGCTGCTCTCTGAAGTGTGGGTGTTCATGACTGGGGGAAGACTTACACTCTTTTCCCAAACAATGACTTCTCTCTCACAGTGGTACTTAGTGCAGAAAAGCATCAGCTAAAGGAATATTGGTAAAAAAGTGGGCAAAGTGTAGGAGCAGCAGGGAGTAAGACTTTGTTCAGGTAGGGGGCTAGAGCCAGTCCATGAGAAATCATGAATGACAGACCAAGTGATGATGCCAGTAGGGGTCTCCAGCCAAGAGAGTATTCTGCTCAGGAAATAGGGCTTGAAATGCAAGCAACAAGACCCCAAGCAACAGGAACATGCTCACAGGTGAGCAAAACCAGCTCAGTTCTCAGGGGCAGCTGCACCACTCCGGGAGGTGGCACAATGCCTAATATTTCAAATTTCTATGTTTGCTATGGACCTGGGTGACTCAAAAAGCGTCAAACCACGCAACTCACAAACTTGCTGTGGAAGCCAGAAGATTCTCTCTATATGGAGCACAGCGAGGTATATGGGAGCTAGAGTATACAGGGGTGCACATCGCAATTTGGTCTTCCGATTTCAAGAAAGGCAAGCAAGCTTCACTTTGAAGATGGAGTTTTAATGCCCGCTTGATCCTCAAAAAATTAGATGAGAGCTTGGAAAGCCAAGAGCTATGTTAGTCAGCAAGTCCTGGCTTAGTAACTAAGGGAAGTAGAGTGTGCAAATAGCTGTGGAGACTTCCAGAGAGGCTCAAGCACAGGTGCCTAGGAGGACCCTGGATTCTGTATGCATCTCTCCAGTGTTGATCTGAAAAAGCTCGTGGATATCTGGATGAAGTAAACCCTCTACTGCTTTTCACACAAGTTGCTGACACAGGAAAGAGCACAAGGCATACCTACTTGACTTTCCAAGTTCACTTTTACAATGTTTTGATTAACATCTGAAATTTACACATGTTGGCATGGAGCAGTGAAAAATTTAAATAAAGGCACAAGCCATGACTTCATCAAATCAGGCCAGTAACAGCCCCGCTGCTCCATCCTCTCTCCACTGTTTGAGAAAGACACTCTTTTTTCCAGGTTCCAGCCCACACACACTCCTTTTCAATCTACATCTCACTGAAGCGCAGAAGTTGAGTAACCTCCTTAGATCACACAGTGGCAGACAGGGCCAGAGCCAGCCTACAAACTTCCAAGCCCACATTCCTGCCCTGAAGGTGCCTTACTCACCTGTGGCCAGGCACTTGCTAGCATCGCCTGTCTGAGTGGCCCGGATGCGGTAAGGCGAATATGGGATGTTATCCCCTCCATAGGTGACTCCAATTGTGTAGCGTCCAGTCTTGTCTGGGATGTAGGTGACAGCATATGTGCCATCTTTGTTGTCATGGACAACAGCCCTTTTGGGTTTTCCTTCTTGGTCCTGCAGATCAGAAAGACATGCTTTTAGGATGCTGCTGTCAGACTGACAAACCATTCATTCACATCTTCTGTCCATCTATTTGGGTCCCGAATGAGAGGAGACAGATTCAGTCGTGTAATACAATCTGGTATTGTTTTAATGGGAGAGGACTTTAACACAATGACAGACATGGATGGTGCCAAAATAATTCCAAGTGTTTTAGCTCCAGATCCACTGTGGCATGGGAGGTAAGGATTGGAGGCTCCTACTTACAGACCACCCAGCCAGGTGTACTGCCCCCATTCTTCCCAGCAGCTGTGCCATGAGCTGCAGCCATAGGACTTGTGTCTAACTCCTGACCAATAAAGTGGATACAGAAGTCTCTGATGACCATAAGGCCGCAGAAGACAGCTGACTGAACTGGGAATCTGGGAGGCCCCGCTCGTTCCCTTATGCCTTTTGGTTTGACCCATGGATGCAACAGCTAGAGCCTCATGGTCCATAAGGACACCTTGAGGACAAAAGCCACCTGTCGGGGTATAGGAGTAGAGATGGAGCCCGCGGTTCTGAGTGATCTGCGAAACAACCCATACAGCTTCAATCTGGACTTGTAAAGAGAGAAATCCCATGTTTTAACTACTCTTACTTAGGGGTTTATTGTGGCTGGGGGCAGAACTTTGTCCTAACTGATCCATAAAGTAATTTAAGACATTTTAAAGTAAAAAGAAAGAAATGTAATAACTAAAATACTTGTGATTCACCAAAGTGGCACTTAGAATTAAAATTCTCAGACCTCTCAGGGAACGTGTTTGATTTCCTGTGCCAATACCTACTCTTTGATGGGAAAAATCTTAACAAACACTTGCATCGGGTTAGAACCCAGGGATTAAAACCTAGCTTTTATGCCTGGCCAGGAAGTTGGGTCTTATTAGAAAAGGGTTGACTGCAAAAAATAAAGTTACCGTGATCTGAACAGCAAGCAGGCCCTCCCCAGCATCTCTGGCATCAATTGCAAACTCCACGGGGAGACTGGCAGGCACACCATAGGAATTGAGGCCAGGACCACTGGCAGTCACTTTACTGGCATCGTACGTAGGAAGGACCTTGACCTTAAAGGGACTGCACAGACAGACACACACATCCTTGTCAGTAAGTACATGTCAGCCCAATTACACCTGACCTCTCAGATAAACTGGGATTAGAAAGGCAATTTTAGGACCCAGCACAATGATTCAATTGGCTGATCCTCCCATTTCAAGTGCCAGCATGCGATATGGGCACTAGTTCATGTTCTGGATGCTTCACTGCTTGTAGTTTGGGAATCCAGTGGAGGATAGTCCAAAGCTTTGAGACTCTGCATCTACGTGGGAGACCTACAGAACTCCTGGCTTCAGACTGGCTCAGCTGTAGCTTTTGTAGCCACTTGGGGAATGAACCAGCAGATGGAAGATCTTTCTCTCTGTAAATCTGCCTTTCCAATAAAAAGATAAATAAATCTTTCCAAAAAAAGACAATTTCAACAGCAAACAATTTCAAATGAAGTCAATGATCTCATTTTAAATGCTATAGGATCAACAGAACTTCAAGTCTTTGAGGCACTGGCCATTTCCAAGTCTCTGCCCTGATTATGCTCCATTAATTTAGGTAAAAGTGTTTCAAAATTAGTTAAAGAGACATAAGGTTAACACAGGGAACCCACTTTTAGTATGACCACAACAGTCATCAAAACAGAAAGAGAATGCTGGAACTTGGCCTTTAGTATTCCAGCTCATTCTACCTTCTACATTAACTATTATTCTCCTTATATATTCAGCATGTTTTATATAATAAGAAAAAGAGAGAACACTCCTATCTGCTAATTCGCACCCCAAAGGACCAGGAAGCAGATCTAGGTCTCCCACATGGGTGGCAGGAGCACCAGTTATTTGATCAACCTCCCTGGGTCAAATGCTCCAATATGGGCATCTTAATGGCTAAACCAAAAATATGCCCAAATTGCATAGCCAGATAAACTTGTGTATATCTCTTGCCAATCCCGCAGGAGGCAGGGCTCAAAGTTGGCTTAGAAGTCATTCCTCCAGTGTCAGGAGCTTACCTGCGAGGGATCTCTTCATCGGCATATTTAACAGAGACCATATAAGGCCCCTCCTGAGATGGGGTGTAGGTCACTGTATGTGTGCCATCTCCATTGTCCACCACATTCACAGGCTCCACCAGACCTAAAGACAGACATGGGAGCTCTGAGGAACTCTGCCTGGCCTCCTATTCACTCAGCTCTTAGTTGGGTTTGCGATAGTAGTGCATCCATTCCTGAAGCAATTGGTTTTCACTGACAAGTCACATGGAGACAAGCAGGTTATAATCACAGGAACCCGAATTCATGGCTACAGAAATTACCTCAAAAGACACCTTTGCTTTCGGTTGGCTAAGGGACACCCAGTTGGCCCTAGAGTTTAATTAAGGAGACCGTCTATGTTTGCTGCTGGAGGGCAAATGGTGAAGATACAGCTTGCAGACATAACAATCTCCTTTCAAACTGGTCAGACACGCTTGGGATGTGGCAATTTTACCCTTTGGCTGAGAAAATGTCCCAGGAGTACAGAACTCTGAACAGCAAAAATTAACTAAGAAGCTGGCAAGTCCAAGATTTGTGGTCACCTTTGAGCAAAAAACACTGTGGCATTAAGCCTATTGGGATGCTGGGGAAGGCTGGGGAAGGATGCTCATCTCTGCCTGTGAGTTATAGCTGAGATTGCACGGAAGCATCATCATCAAGACATGCACTGGGCTGATAGATTCCAGATGCCAGCTCTGTCTGGCAGTGTTAAGGATAGGTCAATGACAGGGCAGGTTCATCAAAGTTCGGTGTGTTAATTAAGCAAAGCAGACAGGGCAGGCACAAGCCAGTTGTAGAAGCAGGGCCAATGAGTGGCATTCAAGTTACATAATTGAGAGCAGCAACCAATGGGAAAATACAGAACAGTCTCCATAGAGTCACCCTTGAGGTCACCTTTAAAGAACTCTGAAATGATTTTCAAGAAGTTGTCCATGACTCCACTTCAGCAGTTACAACTATAAGGCTCTCACTTGAGAGTCCCCTATAATAAATGCACCTAATTCTCATGCCCTTGTCCTTCACCTCCTCAACCCCAGTGCAACTCCAGGAGCATAGTAACTTTATAAGTTCAGATTCCAGCTCCGTGATCTCATTTCTCCCAAACCACTTCTGTCCTGAGCTTCAAAAGTGCATAACCTCCTGCTGAACCCCATTAAGGAGGTTCCTCTTCAAAGAAGGAAGCCCGTTTTTGCTACTTCTGTGAAGCCAGGACACGTCACTGGGGAAAACTTCAGATTATTTAAGAAATTGGGCACAGTTCTTATATATGAGGGAGAGAGACACATTTTAAATTCTGAAAGTGGAAAGTGATTGTTTACCAAAACAGGCATGCTTCAATGCACTTCAGGCCTTTATCCCCAAATGAACTGCTACTAACCTAACCAAATCTTACACAACAGACTGCCACCAAAACCCATTCCCCAAGAGATCCTCTCTCTCTCCAGGGAATTTAGATATTGACAAGCCAAGGGTCACATGGGCTACATGTCTGGCATTCCCAGAGATTCTGGTAGGCTCCACAGGAGTTTCAAGAGAACACCTCCTAACTATACACCATGAACATCCAGACAAACCCAGGCTTCTCACAAATGCTACAGCATGTAATTGATTATCCATGCAATTAATCACAATAAAATTACACCAGAGCTTTCAAAGATGACTTTTTCTACTGAGCTGCTTTAAAAAATTAAATTTAAAAAAATTAAGGGCCACATTATTAAACTGAGGAAAAGAAAGATCCCTAAAAGCAATAGATTTGACACCTTTTAAGGAATATCTCTACTGTTTAGCTAGAACAAGAAGCAATAAAAGTAACAGGAGATTTAAAATCAAAGGTATAGTCCTGGGTCATGGCTCTCCCTCTCCAAGGAAGGTAACATGAGCAGGATGTACTCACCTCGTGGGCCCATGACTCTCACTTCCAATGGGGCCAGGCCAGCCTTGCTGCTGTCTACCGTGAAAGACTGCAGGATGCGAGCTCGAACACCTGAGCCCAACCCTGGGCCAGCAATCTTGACCTTGCTGGGGTCCACGACATCCTTCACAGGAACCCTGAAGGGGCTGCCTGAAAAAGAGGTAACAGGAGGATTCTGAGCACAGCTACCAGGAGACTCATCCACGTACACTGAGAACGACAATGCAGTTCCACCTGGGATCTTACCTTTGATGATAAGGGCCTTTGGCAGCATCAGCCCCCACCCGTCCCCATCCCACCCCTCGGGCTCACTATTAGGTAAGTTAACAGCCCAGACCACCAAATACAAGACAACAGCTGAGCCTAAGTGGTAAACAGTCAATCAGGAACTCACAGTGCAGAGGACGGACATGTGAGCTTTTCACTCTAAAGTCCTACAGGTTGGAGGTACACAAGAGATGAGAGAAAGTTTGGTGGGGACAATTGAGCTGAGCCAGGAGAGGGCACAGACACTGCTCAATAGGAGCACAGGGAAAGATACTTTAGGCAGAGGGAGCAGCACCTACAGAAGCCCAGAGATGGGATGGTTGTTGGAGGAACAGAAGGAGGAAGCAGTGCAGTGGGCACACAGCCTGGGACCCAGACCCAACCTCTTCTGCCACGAAATGCTCCTGGAGTCCCCAGACCCCTCTCCCTCCTGCTAGGGTTTACGGACAAAATGAAGCTTTGGCTTGCAGGATGACAGTGGAGGATTTCAGTATCAACAAATGCCAGCAGTGAATTAACTCCATTGGAAGTTCTCTGACTGCAACATGACAGCAACCCAGAACCAACAAGCAAAGCCTTGGGATGGCAGACCTAAGCACGCCCACCACCCACGCCCATGACAGGGCCCAAGGGAGACATCACTAATTAGTCTCAAGAACCCTTTATCCTATCATGTATGGGATCCTAGTTAGCCCAGCAGTCTAGGCAGCTACCAGCAGCAGCCCTCAGTCAGTTACTACATGACTCCAAAATGCCACTAAAGGCAACACAGGACAGTTTTAAAAACAACCCCACTGCAGGTCTGAACAAGGCCAGAGAAAACTAGGCTAATATCTATTTCCTTATTTTTAATTCCTTTATTTATATAAAAGGTAGAGTAACAGAGAGAGTGGGAGAGACAGCAAGAACAGGACCAAGAGGTATCATCTACCCACTGGTTCAGTCTCCAAATGTCTGCAAGAGAAAAGGCTGAGGCTCCATGCAAGTTTCCCACACATGGCAGGAATACACGTACTGGGGCCATCATCTGCTTTCTTCTAGGCACATTAGTAGCAAACTGGATCAAAAACAGAGGTGGCATTTCAGCCCAGATATTCCAACATGGCATATGGGCATTCCATGGGAGTGTTATTTAACTGCTATGTCACAACCTGCATTCCTGGGTAGCAGCCAAAATTCCCATGAAAGAAAATTAGAGGCTAGCAGGTGCCTGAGAGTCTCATGGCTGTCGAGTGACCCTGGTTAAATGGCTTGACACTTTGCTAACTGGCTCTCCCTTAAGAACATTCTAGGTTTAAGGAAGGAAGGAACACTATCCACATCTGAGAGAGGAACCCCCAAAGAGGTCACTTTCTGTTGTTATCCTCAAAAACGAATACTTGGGGCCCGGCACAACAGCGTAGTGGTTAAGGTCCTTGCCTTGTATGCCTGGGATCCCACATGGGCGCTGGTTCTAACCCCAGCAGCCCTGCTTCCCATCCAGCTCCCTGCTTGTGGCCTGGGAAAGCAGCTCAAAGCCTTGGGACCCTGCACCCATGTGGGAGACCTGGAAGAAGCTCCTGGCTTCAGATTGGCTCAGCTCCAGCCGTTGTGGCCGCTTGGGGAGTGAATCATTGGACGGAAGATCTTCCTCTCTGTCTCTCCTCCTATCTGTATATTTGACTTTCCAATAAAAATAAATAAGCCTTTAAAAAAAACAAAACAAAACCCAAATACTTGCTTCTAAGTCACAGCTCAACCACAGAGCCCCAAGTGTTCAACCCTTTCCTGTACAGAGAATCCCAAAGCCAGAGGTACCCATTAGACCTTTGCAAAAGTCAAAACAGCCTTGCTGCTACCAGCATGTGCTCACTTCCATAGTGGTCTGTTGGTTGGAGCAACCAGTCATCTCTCCTGGGGTCAGCCTTCCATCCATTCTTAAAACAAATACAGCCATGCTGTAAAACTTCAGACAGAACGTGTGTTCCTGGAATCTGACACTGAGCCCTGCTGATGTTCCTTGGAGTAGTTTTGAGCGTAAGTACATGAACTTCAGAGAATCTACTCTGAGGGGAGGAGGTAATATTCTCTTTCTTCTCCTTTATCCATATACTGAATGAATTGTAAATACAAATTTACAAATTTGAGGGCAAACTTACTACTTCAAAGCATGTACAACAAATCTTGTTCTTTGTCGAGGGGCATATGTGTATTTATAACATCATTCCCCAATCAAAATTATCTACATAAAAATGGACTTGGGACAATAGTCTAGTGGCTAAAATCCTTGCCTTGCATCTGTCGGGATCCCAAATGCTCACTGCTTCCTATCCTGGCTGCTCCCCTTCCCTTCAGCTCCCTGCTTGTGGCTTGGGAAAGCAGTAGAGGACTGCCCTGCACCCACGTGGGAGACTCGGATAAGTTCCTAGCTCCTGGCTTTGGATTGGTTCAGCTCTAGTCATTGCACAACTATGTGGGGAGTGAACCAGCAGAAGAAGATCTTTTTCTCTGTCTCTCCTTCTCTCTGTAAATCTGCCTTTTCAATAATAATTTTTTTAAAAGTCTTTTTAAAAAACGGAGTTGCTGAATTTTAAGTCCCACCTGTTGCTGACCTTACAGGATAGGACCAGATCTTTTTGCAAGCGTTTTAGGCCCTATATGACAAATGCACCCTGCACCTGCTTTACACAATGGCTGGGGAGACTTTAATGATAGCTGGGAAAGAAGAGAGTGAATGACACACATTTATACACAGTAAGCAGCTAAAATCCCTTGCCCTCTTAGCATTATCCCAACTTATCAGCCTTCAGGATAAGGACAACTCAACCCACTGAGGTTTGTCCTACTCTGAGATGAAGCCGGCTCAGGAACAGCCTTGGTGTCCTTGGACCTGTGCCCACTCCACAGTCCACATGCCCTTTCAAACACATTACGTGTATGGGTGCGGGTACATGCAAGGGTTACTGAAGAGGTACAAGGGTCTTGGTGATCACCCTTCCCGCAAGATAACAAAACTAAACGAGAGATTTCATCCCTGGAATAAAATGGGCAGGATCCTTCAGCCATATATTTCTTGACTGAATCTTCATAGCAAAAGTTTTCACTTATGGGTGGCGCTTTCCTGAGAACATATGGCAGTATCTAGAGACAATTTTGGTTGCCACATACTGGGGATTGGGGCTGCCAACTAGCACTCTACAGTACATTGCTGTCCCCAAGAGAGAATTATCCTGGCCAAGATGTTGGGATACACTACGCATCATGAAGCATAAAGAAACAAGTTAAAGCTAAATGCAGGTGTCTTTATCAGCAACTAAAGCTGTTAGTGGAAAAAGAAAACAAGACATATATATGGGGTGAAAACTGAGCACAAAATCAAGACTTTCAACTGTGTAGAAAACCAACTTTCCCTGAAATCGAGAAGTAGGGTTTCCAACACACACACAACCACTTCCAGTCAAAAACTCTGAGCCATGGCCCTCTGCCATGCTGCTAGTTTACTGGAAGTTGGGAGTATTCCTGGAGACAGAGCCCTATGGAAATTTTTCCCTTTGCAGCTGCTATAAATACAAAACCAATTTTCCCACTTGGAGAGATAAGCGAATCAAATCGGTTTTCACACAAAATCAATTACCCACAGGCTGCCTTCCATGGCATAGCTTACGTACCAGGGATGTGTGCGCCTCCATAGGTGATGTTCACATCATAATCCCCTGGAGCGAATGGGATGTACTCGGCACTGCAGCTGCCATCTTTGTTGTCCCTGCAGTTTATCTTAGATTCCGATGGTCCCTCAACAGTTATGCCAAGTCCACCAATTCCTGCTCCTCTGGAAGAATGAAAAAAACAAGTAGAATGTACATAGTTCACATTTTTCTGCTCACTACCAAAATTCACTTAAAATCCCTCCGTAAAGTATCCCAATTAGCAGACATAGTTGAGTATTAGGACAACACCTCCTACCCAGACAACTTCTAGATAGTATAACATTCCTAGTGTTTAATATTTTTCTCATATTTCATTTCATTGCATAAAACTGCGAATCTGATTCAGTCATATCCTTTATGACCAGTTTAAATAGAAATGCTTCAATATTTCTTTTACATAGTAAAATCATTATAAATTTCTGCTTCATCAACTGAAGATCTTTGGCTTCACCAGTTGTATAAGAGTATTACTGGAGGGTTCAGGGATATATTTATAAGGAGACTTGGTGCCTCTCTATAACACAGATCTCTATTGATATCACATACAATGAAAATAAACCTTTTAAAAAATTGGGAGACTGTTTTTAAATCAGTTTTTGCTTTGTAAAATAGAACACTTATCTAAAAACACTTATGGTATCTAGGGTTATTCCTTTACAAGACTGAACCTTTGAATTCAGGCCCTTTACCTACCTGGTAACCACAGTGAAGACGTTAGGTTTGTTGGTGAAGGCCTCTTTTAGCCCAGGACCTTGGGCCTGAACTCGAGATGGTTGGCAGCCTTCGGTTACAGCCACTTTGAAGGGACTGTTCGGGACAGGCACATCATCATATGTCACCTCAACTACATGGAGGCCTATTCAGAGCAAAGTACAGAAATGCCAAGTTTACATAACAGTTACCTACTGCTGGAAGTGATGCACTTCTTCAAGGCTTTACCTAGCATTCAAGTCTGTAAACTATGCAAGACTTTCAAAATAAATTTTAAAATACATCTTAAAAAAAACAATAATTTTAATTTTTTTTGAAGAGCAAATTACTTGTGCTTGCCATTCATTTAACAGTCACATAAGCAACTCTATACCCACAGAGTCTCTATTTCAAGTTAGTCCTTCTCAAAAAACCCTTAATTTGGGAAAACTTCATCCAGGCAATAGTCAAAAGACAAACAGAAAGCAGCACAAAGGCGGAAAGATAGAGTATGTGAATAGTCACAGTGGTCATATTATATCTAGTTTCTAAGGATATTAAATGCTTTCGTTATTTCTTTGTGCTTATCTGATCTTAAATTTCTTCTTAATCCTTAACACTGAATAAAATAACACATAAACACATTCCACACGTGAGCTCCATGCCATGACCTCACAACTCGTCCAGGTGACGCAGAGGCCAAACTCCTGCCTACCAATCACACAATGAGACAGGCAAGCCCAGGGTTCAATAGGAAGGCGAACTACTGGACAAAAAGCTGTCATATTTCCCTTTAACAGTGCACCTGGGGCAGGGGTCAACAGCAGCCACCTAGAAGAACTGGCCAACTGGCCAAGTATAGCTCGGCCAGCACTGGGTGACTCACCTTTCTCAAAAGGTGTATACTCCACCTGGTAGGTCCCGTCAGCATTATCAGTGACGAAGCACTCAGTAGAGGCCCCAGAGGGGTTGACAATGTGGGCCTTGATGTGGTCACCACCAACTTGGGTCAGTGGCCGTGAGTCCACAGTGAAGTCAGTGGTGGCTTCTCGAAATACATCTGCAGATTGACCACAAAAGGTTCAGAATGTTGCCAATACCTGGTACCCAGAACCAAATTCCTGCCCACTTCAGAACATAGCAAGGCCAATTTCAGTGACAGTGAACAACTGGTCTGACACTCACAATCCAGAAATATTCACTTTACTGCCTAAATAGTCCCTATCAAGCTGTCTTGGCCAAATGACTTCACATCCAGTGACACCCATGACAGGCTAAACAATGAGGAAAGGGCCCAGGACGACAGCCTAGCAGTTAAAATCCTCGCCTTGCAATGCCTGGGATCCCATGTAGCTGCTGGTTTGTGTCCTAGCTGTTCCACTTCCCATTCAGCTCCCCGCTTGTGGCCTGGGGAAGCAGTTGAGGACGGCCCAGAGCCTTGGGATGTTGCACCCACATGGGAGACCTGATATAAGCTCTTAGATCCTGGCTTCAGATCAGTTCAGCTCCAGCTGCTGTGGCCACTTGGGGAGCGAACCAGCAAATGTAAGACCTTTCTCTCTGTCTCTCCTTCTCTCTGTAGATCTGCCTTTCCAATAAAAATAAACACATCTTATTAAAAAAAGAGAGAGAGAGAGAGAGAAGAAATTTGCTTTTGCTCTGTAGTATGCATGGAGCTAGCCAGCAACATATCTGAAGTCCTTTTGGTACAAGGGTCGTGAAGGATATTGAGTTTGCCCACACAAGTTGATATGCTCGCCTTTGCAATAAAAACCAGGAGATCCACAAATAATGCTGACTGAGCAATGGGAACAAAGCCGCTATATATGCACAGCGCTGGCCCCCACTCTCTGGAGCTTAGACCTCAAGAGGCCATTGGTGGCCAAGTCTGCAGTTGTGCCCCAACTTCTCCACCCAGAAGTTCCATTCTCATTTATTCTCTCTTTAATGAAACCTACCGTTTCCTTCTATTCCAGGCCCAAAGACTTTGACCCTGCTGGTGTCCACAGTGGGCTCCACTTTGACCCGGGCTGGGAAATGCGGCACCAGCTCACCGCCGTACTTCATGGTCAGTGTGTACATGCCAGCAGTCAGGGGCATGTAGGTTACCACGTAGGTGCCATCTTTATTGTTCTGAATAGAGACTTCAGCTCTGGATCCTGAGTCTGAGACAGCTTCCAGGCCCAGGTTTCCGGGTCCCGCTTCTGAACAGTCAACGCTAAGGAGCGCAGCTTCACCCACTTTCCCATGCTCGAGACCCGGTCCTGATGCCACAACCTTAGAGGGGTCAAATGGCATCTCAATGTCAGCTTTGAAGGGTGAACCAGGAATGTGGACTTCTTCAAAGAGAATGTTGACAAAGTATTCTCCAGGTTTTGTGGGAAGGTATGACACGGAGCAGGTTCCATCACCATTGTTTGAGCATTCAATTTTGGCCTCACACGGACCTTCCACAGTTAGGCCCAAACCGCCAGTGCCAGCTCCTTTGGTGTCAATGGTGAACTCAGCAGGTCTGCCCACCAGACCACCTTTAAGGCCAGGACCATGGGCCTTTACCTTTTGGGACAAAGAATAAAAATTAAGGTTCCATGTCATGTTGCTAAGGCCATCAGCAAGAACAGTTCCTTCTACCTGGGGACCCAACCTGGAACATATACCTGCATCTACCTGCCTACGTATATTAGAGCCAATATGTGGAAAACACATATTATGGAAAAACAAAGCATGGATGGCAAGTAAGATTTCTGAATGAAAATACACTTTTCATTCCAATGTTCAAGAACTGTTTTTGACTTACCTGCATACACTGAATAGTACAAATAGCTAAGAACCCAGTTACAAACCAGAAGGCAGAGACAGGCGTAGGGTTCAGCAGCAGGAAACAAGACAGAAACCCCAGATGCTCCTCTCTCCAGTCACGTGCTGTCCTCCGAAAGAGCCTGAATTTGAACATCCAGCCAATAAGCACATGTGGGTTTTTCCTAGCCTAGAGTCTCATGGAAGGGATTCCATAGACTTTGCTTGGGCTTTGGCTGCTAAACGTCATTCAACAAATTCTGTGTAATGAAAAACTGAACTGGGGAAGGGCATTTGGCACCATTTCATTGTTAAGATGCTGCTAGTGACACCCACGTTCCATATTGACACATCCAGCTCATGCCTTTGCTCTGCCACTTCTGATCCAGCTTCCTGCTAATGTGCACCCTGGGTGGCAGCAGGTGTTGGCTAAATTATTGGGGTTCATACCTCCCACAGAAACCCACTTGGCATCAGCCTGTACTAGGCCTGGTTGTTGCAGGCATCGGGGAAATGAACCAGTAGATGGGCAATGTGTGTCTGTCTCTCTCTCTGCCTTTCAAACAAAAGTAAAAGTGATTAATTAAACAGACAAAACAGGGAAGGTCTGGCCATGGTATTGAAATTTTGTTAAGGACACCTGCATTCCACATTAGAGAGCCTGGAATCAACTTCTGTCTCCACTTCTGATCCAGCTTCCTGCTGAGGCACTGGGAGGCAATGGACTATGGTCCAAGTATTTAGTTCCTGTCATTCACCTGGGATGTTCCTGACTTTTGCCTAGCAGAGCCATAACTACTGTAGATACCTGGGAAATGAAGCTGCAGATGGAAGATTACTCTGAGTCTTTAACACCATCCTTGGATGGAAGATTACTCTGACTCTTTAACACCATCCTTTTAAATAAGTAACCAACAAGAGGGAGGGATGAGATTTTCAGCTCTATTTCAATAATTAGAGCAACTGTCTAACATCCATGGCATCCAGTCCACCAGAAACAAATCAAATCCTTTGAGTTATGAAGAAACTTTAACAAGAGCAGATATGTTGTTCATGTTATTTCAGTAGGGTAAGCTTAGCCGGGGCTCCAGACACTAACCTGCAGCTGGCTTTGTAGTGAACACCATTACTACAGGAACAAATGAAGGAAAAGGACTCTAAGACATGGAGGTAGGAGGTCCCACACCGAAGTCTTGCAGGAAGAGCACAGATAAGGGCAGGGACAGGTCCCGTCTGCCCAGGGGCTCCTGACCCACTACTGTAGAAGGATGATCATCATCCACTGCCTGGCATCCATACAAAGGGATTTTCCAAAGGCTCTCAACAGACAAAAAGCCAGAGAGAGAGATGACAGTGTACATTTTCACAACAATCAGTCTCATTCTTGAACAAAAACACAAGCTGACCTTGGTTGGATCAGGCGGCAGTGAGGCTTCCATCGTGTATGGGCTCCCAGGCACAGGGTGTCCATCGTAGGTCACATCGATGGCATACAAGCCCTCCTCCCGAGGGATAAACTTGGCAGTGTTGCTTTCCCGGCCAGCCACAGGTGCCACAAGGCACTGTACAACCTTACGTGAGGGGCTCAGGATGGTAACATCCAGCTTTCCCTGGCCTCCTGCACCCCTGGTATCAATGGTAAACTCCTGATCCTGTCCAACTTCGACCCCTAGAAAAGGGAAACAAGCCAGAGTGAGGAGCATACCAGGTTCAGTTGCAAGAATGACTGTGAGTAGGGCAAGGTGGGTCCTTAGATTTTGGGACTTAGCCTCTCAAGAAATACCACTACATCACTACAAAGCAGGTACAGAAGAAAAGAAGCAAAACTGAACCAAGATGCACAGCTCTTGCATCTCAGTAATGGAGGTGCAGGCACAGTCATGAACACACAATGATGACTGCAATAAGATGGCTGACTTCTTTGCATGCCAAACACACACAGCACATTGCCTCCTGTGATATCCTCCACCAATGGTGGCACAAATGAGACTCAGCGAGGGTTAGTGAACTGCCCAGAGAAACATGTCCAGCAAACAAGGAACTGGGATTCAAGCCTAAAGAGACTTCAATGATCCATGTGGCTGACCAGCAGTTACAACCTAACTGACCTCTTTTCCATACTTTAGATATTCATCATGCATCAAAATATGTACCTAAGTCAGCACTGCATTTACTAATTCTTTGCAAGAACTAATTTCCACAGCCATGCATCCTCTGAACTCCACTCCCAAGAAGGACAAAGTCAGGACACTGTGGTCAGTCCTAAGAACCGGTTGTAGTGTGATAGTTTGTGAAGATCTTTGCCAAGCCGTGCCATAGGCAGCTCAAGTGCTATATGTGACTTTCACAGACACAAAAGGCCCAAGAACTCAGGGTCCTCTAAACAACCCAGAGAAATCTTGTCTCTGGGGCATTCCAGGACCTGCCAAGATCAACACTGCCAAACTACAGGTACAGAGGGCCTTAGATTCACATGTCACTAAGGCAAAAAGGTTTTTCTTAATTGGCACTGGGTTCTTCCTGTTCTGGAGGTGAATACCTCCAGGTAGGTGCACGAAAGGGCACACATGAGAGCCAGGACATGACCATTTGTTTGACAGCTGCCACCACCAGCCACTTGCTTTGTAACCTCTCGCGCTGGGAGCTGTCCTCACTCTCAACTTGGGGACTATGGTCACTGGCAAAGGAAGTGACAAGTCTAAGGCACAGCTAAGACCTGGGGAAACACGAACTCACAGGCCTTCCCTGGATGGAGTGGGCCCTTGTCATGATAAGTTGGTAGCCCTAAAACCAGATGAACATATACCACTAAGGGTCAATCAGGATGGAATCACCTAGGAGTTAACACTAATGAGGGACATGTAGATGAAAATGACTGCCCTGAGACATAGCAGATTTCAAAGGCCAGTAGGCACTGCAGAGTAACCTTAACACACAGTAAACAATGGCAGAACCCTTTCGCTGGCACATATAATTCCTAAGTGCTATCCTCTGACTTCTTAGCTCACTGAATTTTCGCAGTTGTTCTATGCACTCAAATTCTTGACAACCACTTCCCCCTTCACTGTACAAATGAGAAAACTGAGGATTGATGGAATTCAGTGGACAGCAAGGTCAAAGATCTATTTCACAGCCTGGCCAGCTGCAAAGCCTCAAGTTAAATTGGCTTCTCCATGAATTCCGCCTCTGGAAGAAAATGTCACTGGCAGGCAGTCTGCAGGTCATCAAAGACCCACCCTCCCAGCATACTGACACTTACTATTTTCCAGCCCGTGAATTTTGATCTTGCTCAGATCCAGTGGGGCAGCAACACCCACAGTGAAGGGACTCTTCGGAATGGGATCGCCACCGTAAGTCACCAGCACCTGCATGCTTCCCTGCAACAAACAAGACAGGAAACTGAGTGGAGCTTGGGTACCAGCATACTCGTTAGATGTGTACAGTCACATCCCACCCTCTTTGTGTTCCCAAGAGACACAGGGGATGCAACTCTAATGCCTTTAGAAAGCATGTCAGGTCTGCTTCTTCATATGAGCTTTTGGCCAAATGGCAAGAACAGTTTGAAATAAAACTGACAGCAGCTTAGAGCTGACAACACAACACATTTTGCTTCACACCAGTAGTATGTTATCTGCTTTTTACATACGTCCTCCAATCAGCTTCAAGAGTCCCAAGTTACAGTTCCTATTGTTACGGCCATTTCTTCCAAGAAATGTTTCAGAGAAGCAGAAAATATGCCTATGCAAACCCCCAGAACAGTCAAACACCTGAAGTGAGAAACAGGCTCCTTGATGCTCTTCCTTGAAACCCATGTGCAGCGCAGCCTTGGCTGCAGCCCCTGGATCCTGGTCTTCTAATCAAACAGTCATTTCTACATCCTAGGAATCCCTTGCTGGGGACTGAACAGCAAGGGCTGTTTGCAGTTCACCTGGAGCTGTTCCTAGATTAATCTATACGATATCTGAACCACTGTTATTAGGTGCAGAAAAGTCAGGGTTGGCACGGGGGTGTAGTGCGCTATCTTCCTCCTGCAGTGCTTGCAATCCACTACCTGATCCAGCTCCCTGCTTGGGGCTTGGAAAGCATCAGAGGATGGTTAGAGGCCTTGGGACCCTATACCCACGTGGGAGACCAAGAATAAGTTCCAAGCTCTTGTCTTCGGAACAGCTCAGTTCTAATTGCAGTCATTTAGGGAGTGAATCAGATGATAGAAGATATCTCTGTCTCGCTCTCTCTCCTTTTCTGTAATTCTAATTTGCAAATTAAAAAAACTTTTTAAAAGATTTATTTATTTGTATTGTAAAGTCAGATATACAGGGAGGAGGAGAGACAGAGAGGAAGATCTTCCATCCGATGATTCACTACCCAAGTAGCCACAACAGCAAGAGCTGAGCCAATGGGGTGCAGGGTCCCAAAGCTTTGGGCGGTCCTCAGCTGCTTTCCTAGGCCTCAAGCAGGGAGCTGGATGGGAAGTGGAGCTGCCAGGATTAGAACTGGTGCCCATATGAGATCCTGGGTATGCAAGGCAAGGACTTAAGCACTGGGTCCTAAAAATCTTATTAAAAAAAAAAAAAAAAGCAAAGAAAAGTTAAAAGGTGCAGGACAACTGTGCTCAAGGGGTTGGCTGCATCCTTGTGGTGGCCCAGGTAGCATTACCATTTGTACTGAAGTGTTCCTACAGGTCCTGGTCATCTAGCTGCTGGTTTCCTCATGCAGACAAGTCCCCTTCTTCCAAAGCAAGATGCCATGAACACCCTGGCTGTCCAGGGTTGTCTCAGAAGATCAATGATTCAGGCAAGCACACAACAAGAGGGCATGGGAGGGAGCAGGGAGTGAGGGATGAGTTTCCCCAGGAATCCAGCAGGCTCGCCAAACTCACAATCTGCAGCGAGCTATGGCGGTTAAGTGCTAAAAGGGTGCATCTCTGGGCCTGTGTACATTTTCTCACATTCTTTTGGTAATAACAAAGAGGAAAAAGCCAAGGAAATAAATTGGTTGCATCAATGAAGGGAGAAAGAGCTATTTTCCTGGCCTATTTTGTTTTGGTACTGCCCACACAGACAACTGGAACTTGCCAGCCCTAAAATGCACAGAGGTCAAAGTCAGCAGAGCTGGACATTGGCCAAGGGGCAGAGAGGTGTCCTCTCCTCAGTGTCATTTTGATGGCTGACCTGAGTCGTACCATTCCCAATGTGCCAACTGCCTGATCTGTGCTCGAGCTCCCAACTCCTGGAGGGGCAGTGAGGTAGGCCTGACAGCTGTGTGCCTTGGCCACTTCTGAGAAGTGCTCAACGACAGAAGGAACATTCTCATTCAGTTAAACCCACTCATCCCATAAAATAAAGAATGTTCCCTCTGCCAGTTATAAAAACAACACAAGAACTCAGATAGGAAATTAACTGCATTTTAAAAACACGCAACAAAGAGGGGGGAAAAATGTCAGGATTTACACCTCCAATGCTGGTTACATTTTAAACTTCCCCAGAGACCCACAGTTAAGGAAAGGACTGTTCATATCCCCACAGGATGGTGGAGGGAGGGGTGTGGTGGCAGTGAGCCCCCGAGCATTCCCCCGGTAGGACAATTTCATGTTCCTTTACCTCCACTGAGGCCCAAGTCACCTTCCTCAAACCACACAGTCGAGACACCAATGCCTCAGCTCTGCGAGGACATGGGCATCAAGACCGCTTCCAGTGAAGGTGTCCCAAAGGTGCTAGAGTAGCTTTATGCAGCATTCAAATGATAGTGCTCTGGACCTACTACCTTCTCAAATGCAAAATCCTGGGGAAACACTCCCATTTCTATCAAGCGTCAAGGCTTTGTCCAATCTCTGGGAGGGCCCTCAAGAAACGACAAACAACTCCACTCCGCTGGCATTGCAGTGCAATGAGTTAAGCCTGTTTCTGTGATGCCAACATACCATATGGATGGAAGACCTTTCTTTCTGTCTCTCCTTTTCTCTGTAAATCTGCCTTTCCAATAAAAATACATCTTAAGGAAAAAAATTTTGAAAGAAGCAAACTCTGATCATGACCACTGTGTCCTGCCATCACTTGTCCCCTCTAGACAGGGCAGTACCAGCACACTGTCACTCAGCAACCCTGCAGGTAGGGCAGCAGTCCTGCAGATTACAGGTAGCAAAGCTGGCCATCCAGGTCCTGGGTCCCCAGACAGGTGGAGCTGTGGAGCCTCACATGGCACAGTCTGCATTCTAAGGGGGAAGTGCCCCACCAAGCCAGGCACTTCTGTGCTACACACAGACACCAAGCAGCTGCCTTTCTGGAACCTTTTGGCCAGTTATTCCCTAAAACCATCTGGAGAAGGTGCTCCCTGCTCTACTACACTAGGATACAGCTGTCGGGGCTGACCCAGGCCTCTCTTTACCACATCCAAGAGCACAGCTCAACAGCTGCTCCTCAAGAAAGAGTTCAAAGAAGGAGGAAGGGGAGGAGGAGAAGGTGCCAGCCCCACTCTTTCTTCCTTGCAAATTCTTAGGCCGGCTCCCTCTGCTATCACAGTGCTGGTGGCCTCCTTCCAGGCACTAACCCACACCAAGCACCTGGAGCTGCAGGCCCTGTGCTCAGCCTGGAGGTGGGAAAGACATACAGGACATGATATCCTATTCCCACGGAGCCCCCGGAAGAGCAGCAGAGATGTTGTAAGTTTTCTCTGCCAGAGAGAAAGTGACCTTAGTAAACCTCAGTCTTAACCCAAAACCGGGACCCAAGAAGCACCGTGAGGGAATCACTAATGCTAATAGTGTTTGCTGCCAGGAATTCACCAGGCTCTTCCTCAGACCTACAATTGGCAGCACTTGGTTATAGAACTCCAAATGCTTATGAAGCTGGCCCACAACTTTCCAACAACAGTTCTCACCAAACTGGATGAACCTGACTATGGGGGAGATTCTGACAGGAAGAGGTTTCTACTCTAATATTACATCCAACGTCACAAAGCCAGCTCGGACTCTGACTTCCACATTGATGGGCATCCTAAACAAAAGTACTGCCAGGGCCAGCTTGATAGCCTAGTGGCTAACGTCCTCGCCTTACATGTGCTGGAATGCCATATAGACGCCAGTTCGTGTTCTGGATGTTGTATTTCCCATATAGCTCCCTGCTTATGGCCTGGGAAAGTGTCAAGGACAGCCCAAAGCCTTGGAGCTCTGCACCCCTGTGGAAGACCTGGAGTAGGTTCCTGGATCTTGGCTTCGGATCACCTATTGTGGCCACTTGGGGAGTGTATCAAAAGATGGATATCTTTCTCTCTATATTTCCTTCTCTTTTAAATCTGACTTTTCAATAAAAATAAGTAAATCTTTCAATGAAGAAAAACAAAAGTACTGCCAACCATGCAAGATATGAACCCAATTCTGTGCCTGTTGTGATGTGTGCAATTCACATCTTAACTGCCCACCCAGAACATCAACGGGTACAAACAGGGAAAGCAAAGTCACAGAATGTTCATGGAAGAATCTGTGTGACTCTAGGATTGTGGCCATGCACTACGAGTATGGCTTTTGGATACCTTCAATGAATGGGGAGAACTGGCAACAATGATGATATAAGCCCAGTAACAAGGTGCCCAACTGCCTGGGGACCAACAGCAAGACAATATTTACCTGTTTACCAGGGAGCAGCCTAAGGAGGAAAGGAAATTGTATCTACAAAAGCCTAATAAGAAATTCTGCGTCAGCACAAAAAAAAAAAAAAAAAAAATCACAGAAAGAAGCAAGCCTGGGGATTAAAAGCTCCACTTACACAACAGAAGAAAATAGGAACCACCCACAAAACGAAAAGGCAACCCACACAGTGTACAAATTCATTTTCTCATCAGGTCTCTGATAAGTGCAAAGGATCCAGTAAACTTATACACTTTGCACATTCCTAGTCAGAGCAGCTGTCTTCACAACAAAGAGGGAAGCGACCCAAGTGTTTAAGGGCAGATGGTGGTGATGACAGTGCAATGATTTGAATGCTCTCAACACTTGAAAACAGATAAGATAGGGACAGGGTTATGGTGCAGTGGGTTCAGCTTTGGCTTGTGATACCAGCACCTTGCATCAGATCTCTGGTTAAAGTCCTGGCTGCTCTGCTTCCAATCCAGCTATTTACTACATACCTGGGAAGTGGTGCACTAGCAGTGGATGACAGCTCTAGTGCCTAGGACTATGCCATTGACATGCCAGACCCAGATGGATTTCCTGGCTCCTGGCTGTGTCTGGCCCAGGACTGGCATGGGAGGAGGAGGGGGGCGCAGCTGGTGTGTGAACCAGCAAACGGAAGAACTCTCTTTTTCTGTCACCAACCAATTACACTCTGACTCCCCCTTCCAAATCTATAAACATACTTTAAAAAATGGGCACAATTGGGCCTGGAGTGGTATCCTAGTGGCTAAACTCCTTGCCTTGAATGCGCCAAGATCCCATATGGGCAATGGTTCTAATCCTGGCAGGCCTGATTCGCATCTAGCTCCCTGCTTGTGGCCTGGGAAAGCAGTTGAGGACAGCCCAAAGCCTTGGGACCCTGCACCCACGTGGGAGACCCAGAAGAAGCTCCTGGCTCCTGGCTTTGTGTCCGCTCAGCTCTTGCCATCTGCAGCCACTTGGGAAAAGAATCAGCTGATGAAAGATCTTTCTCTCTGTCTCTCCTTCTCTCTGTTTATCTGCCTGACCAATCAAAATAAGGGAGACCGGAAAGAGGCTCTGGGCTTTTGACTTCCGATTGGTGAAGTTACGACCACTGAGCCATTTAGGGAGTGAACCAACAGATGGAAGATCTTCCTCTCTGTATATCTGACTTTCCAATAAAAATAAAATAAATCTTAAATAAACAAACAAATAAATCTTTAAAAAGGGGGAGCACAATTGTACATTCTGTGTCATACCTATTTCACAATTTAAACCTTTGAGGACTAAAAAAGGCATAAGAGGAAGCAAGTCTGATGATTCAGAAGTCATACTTCCAGTGATGCATGCAGGATGCCCACTCAGTGAATCCTGTCTGCTGCCAGGAAAGTTCTTAAAGAAATGATTTGACCTCCAAGGATATGGACGCTTGAAAGCCAAGGAGACATCTCTACGATGCTCCCTGACCCCTGCCATGGGCTAGCTGGCCTCACGTGCAGAAGGCATGGCTAGCATCCTAACCAGTGTGTCTATGGGAAGTATTGTCCTAATTGTCCCACAAGGGGCATTTCCCACTCCCTGGTACGCTGCCCTCTGAAAGCATCTTTGAGGCTCAGTACAGCTGCTGAGAGCAGCAAAGCTAAGGAGAATACAGCCTTTTACACCGGCACACGTCTGCTCGCCAGAGCCTGGAGGTGCGAACATGAGGGAAAACAAAATCTTACACAAACATAATGGGTGCCGAGTTTCAGCTCTATGAGATGAAAAGAGCTACAGAGTGAACTGAGGGACTGCGCCTGGGGACACAATTCAACATGGCACCGATGTGTATTTCATCACAATAAAAACAATAATAAATTTGGGGGGAAAAAAAGTTAACCAAATAAACACGGGCTTGGATAGAGAGGGTACATTGTTCAGGCCTTGCCTGACGAAAATACTCTCAGTCAGCCAGCCTGGACCACAGGCTCTGTCTGCATTCCTGCATTCCAAAAAGAGGAGCGATCTGTTGCCATCAACTGGGCTGTGGGCCTTGGGGACTGGGAAAACTTGGCTCCGAGAGAAAAGACCCTGCTGTAACACCTCGTAAAGAAGGGAAACCGAGTGGGGGAGTGGGGGTAGGCAAGGAAAACACAGTAACACAGGCGTAGCAGTTCTTGCGCAGTGAGTAATTAATCAAGGACTTAGAGGCAGCTGGTATGGATGGGAGGAAGGCAGGGAGGGAAGAAATGGGAGGCAAAGAGCGAGGGAAGAGAGAGAAGGTGTATCAGAGGTAGGTAGGTAAAGGTTGAGCTAAAGGCTGCTGTCCATGACACCGCCATCCAATATGAGCACCAGTTCAATTCCTGACTGCTCCACTTCAGATCGAGTTCCCTGTTAATGTTCTTGAAAAACCAACAGGTGATGATGCAGGTGCCTTCCATGTGGGACCCCTGGTGGACGATCCAGGCTCCTGGCTTCTGCCTGGCCCAGCCCCAACCACTATGGCCATTTATTTATAGAACGAACTAGTAGAAGGAAGACTCTTTATCGCTCTGCCTTTCGAATAAACTTTAAAAAATAAATAAATAAAAGCAAGGCAGAGGTTAGGTCCTAAATCTCAGAAAGTTGGCATTTCCCTCAAAGTAGCCTCAGTGGAGATAGAGATGGAAGATTAGCTACGGGCATGTTCCTGAGGATCCTGCAACCTTGCTGGCAGAATCCAGTGGGCTTGCCATGATATTCAGTCAGAAAGTAGGGTAGGGGAGGGGGTCGAGGGGACAGCACCTGTTACAATAGCCATGGCTATACAGTGCACGCTGCCACCGCACTGCAAGGGGCCTGGCTGGGAACCTACAGAAGCACAGGTGCCAGGGACCCTACCTGCTGGATGGGTGTATACTTGACAGTGTGAGAGTAATCGTAATTGTCGATGATATCCAGATCCTTCACCGCGTCGCCAGGGAGGGGGCTGCTGAACTGTACATCAAGTGGGGCCTTCCCAGCACCCTTGGTATAGACGGTGAAGTGGGTTGGTTTCCCATTTTCCACACCTGGAAGGACATACCCATGGTGAGGAGACAGGTCAGCGGAGTGGTTTCACTTTTAGAACCAGTCTGGCAGGTTCAGTCCTCAGAGTCAGGGAAGGGAGCACAGGAGCAAAAAGGTGGCGCTCACACAACAGGTGGAGGTGAGTAGCCTCCAGGTCTCAGCCCCAACACGCCCAGAGCCACTGGCCTTGTAAATGGCCCAAACCAGCCTCACCCCCGGCCTCTTACCTGCTTTGCTGAGCCCTGGGCCTTCTGCCTTCACTTTGCTGGCATCATGAGAAGGATCAACTTTGACCCTGAAAGGGCTGGCAGGGATTTCCTGTAGAAGAGACACTGTCTCAGAAGGCCCCCTGGAGCCACTGCCAGAGCTCAGCCTTGTGCCCCATCCCCCAGGGGAGCTGTGGCATGTCTACATGGCTGGGGACAAATGCCAAACCTCCAGTTCAAGGTTGTACTCCCTCACAACAGGCAAGGGCTTCCTCCAGCCACTTGCTACATTCTGGACCCCCAATCTTCACAAGTCAAACAGAAAACAGGGAGCTTTTGACACCCTGAAATTGGGTATTTAGCAGTAAGAAAGCGCTAGCAAGGATAAAACCCAAAAACAGCGACAATACATGGGATCAAAGGAAAAGAATATTCTCCAGGGACAGACTTCGGGGAATACAAGGAAGTAATCAAAACAGAATCATTGCAACTCTTCAGAAAGAATGCTATTGGAAGAAAGGCAGGAGAGGGTACTCGGATGGCATTAATTCAGGACCACAACCCTCCGGCACTCCATGTACCATGAGGTCGTTCTGTCCATGTAAGGTTAAAATAAATTACCAGCTCCCTGCTATAAGGCACTTTTCACCTCAGCTTCTCACACACCTGAAACTTCAAAATACTTCTCACTCTAGAAGCTTGAAGGTGGAGGCCAAAGTCCTTGCACTAAGCAGGTCAAAGTAGACAAGCTGTTAATCACATTTCAGCCCAGACTCGACGAGTGCTTGTAACAGCCCAGTCTCTTTAGAGAACTGTGCTTTAAATCACTGACTACCACCGCCTGCCTTCTGTTTAAGAAAGTGTTGCCCTAGTTGGCTTTAAAGACCCAGAGACAAAATTATTCAGTTAAGTTGCCACTGCTGAAAAAAACCACAAAGGAAATACACACAAGTGGCTGGGAGGAACCCAGCCCATTCCCCCCGCCTCCTCCCCTTCGAGGTCCCAACACACACCTGAGACGCAAAGAGAACTTTGATTGTGTATCGCCCAGCAGCTGGAGGCACATATTTGACAGTAAATGTGTCGTTGGCATTGTGAATAATGTCAAAATCCACATCTTCCTCATCCTCACTTAACACCCGGGCATCACATTTAATGCCAACGCTGACATCACCTGGAACAGACCAGTTCATTAGGAATAGGTTACAAGAAACAGCATGTTCTGTGCAATCACTTCTAGCTCAGGCTGCCACCCCAGGGAAGCAAGTGGGAGGTTTCCAGTGAAGAACATGATGAGAGTAATGGGAAAGTGAGGGTTTTGAAAAAGGGATTAGCAAAGGAATCCCCGGGGAACTGACCAGAAAGGCTCAGTGGTGGGCTGTTACCCACAGCCCTCCCCACACAGCAACCATCACTGCTGCCGCTCACCTTCACCAGCCTCAGTGCAGTCCACTGTGAAGTGGGTAGGCTCATTAGCCTTCAGGCCACTTCTCTCCACACCCGGCCCAAACACCTTGACCTTCTGGGGATGGCTCCCTTGCCCAATGTTGACCTAGAAAAGATAGGAGAAAAGTTACCAAGCTCTGTTCTACTTGGAGCTAGGAAAACACTGTCGGAAAACATTGGTATAAATAGTCATTGGGGAGGGCTGGAGTACTCAGATGTCAGTGTCCCTCATCCTTCAAGGACCACCAACAGTGAGTTCTCTCCATAAAACCACTTTGACCACTGAGTATCAAGCCCAGACCTGGCACATGACCGGGATTTTCATGCAACAGACCAATTCTGCCTCCTAACCTACCCGGAAGGGGCTCTGTGGGATGTTCACACCTCCCCAGACCACAGCAATGGTGTGCTTAATGGCCTTAACTGGGGTATATGAGCAAGCGTATGTGCCGTCCATTCGGCTCTTCATCTGGATATCAATGGGTTGGCCTTCCCCATCCTGTAAAAGAGTCAGATGTGAGCCTCACATTGTCTCCATCAAATGCAGCTGCCACAATCTCCCACACAGCGAGGTCACCACATGATTATACAACAAAACTGTACAGAGCCACTACACGGTGCAACAACAAAATATTACCCTTACTGTTAATTATTAAAACAAATGGCAAAGAAAAAAAAAAGCTGCGGATAATTAATATCTTATAATTTTGATTTTTGCAGTTAAATCCTTAGCCAAATTCAATTTAATTTAAAATAGATAAACACAATTCAAAAATCCTATTTGGGGCTGGTGTTGTAGCATAGTGGGTAAATGCCATATGACATTGATCTGAGCTCTGGCTGCTCCATTTATGACCCAGCTCCCTGATAGTGCATCTGGGAAAACAGTGGGAAGACGGCCCTGTACCCATATGGGCAACCTGCAAGAAGGTCCTAGCTCCTGGCTTTTGTCTGGCTCAACCCTGGCTGTTGTGCCTATTTGGAGAGTGAACCAGCAAACAGAAAATCAATCTTTCTCTCTTTCCATCTGCCTTTCAAATAAATCTTTAAAGAAAAATTCTGTACAAATCTCCCAATGTGATCTAGTAGCTTCTGCCACTTCAAAAGACACTACAGATAGTGTAAAGATTAGGTTTTGTTTCTATAGAATACAAACCATAAGCTTGTTCATTTCACTTAATCCTCACATATCCCCAAGAGGCACTACCCTCATTTCTAATGGGCAGATGAGACTGAGTAACTTCCCACTACACTGACAGATTTTCTCACCCCTAGACATTTACCTGAGCAAATATCTTTAAGGGAGCTTTCCCAGCATCCTTTGGATCCACAGTGAACTCGGCTGGATTGTTGACAATGCACCCGGATTTCTCCAAACCTGGCCCATATGCTCGGACCTAGGGCAAAAGATCAGAACAGTATTATCATTGTGATGCCTCAACTAAATGCCTATATGAACATCGGCATCGAGAGAATGGGAGACAGCCAAATGCTCTAGACTACCATTAACTAGGAAATAAACAGTACCTGTCATTGTCCTTTCAAGGAGGGGATAAAACCTGTAGATTTAGAGCCACACAAACCCAGGCCCTCAAATCTGAGCTGACCGAGGGCCTGTCAAGAACTGGATGTTTGTGTCCAGTTGCAACGCGCCCACCTTGTGGGTACACAGAACCCTTATCAGACACAACATTCCAAAAGCCTGAAGCCCCAGGGAGCACAAGACTAGCAGGTGGTTAGAGGAGCAACCACCAGCCAGGACTGGTTACAGTTAATGAACAACTGTCCATGGAGGGCTAAGAACCACACACAGCAGGTCTGCCAGGATGTCTGAGACTTGTTGCTTATCAACCCGTTGAAGGGTTGAGAGGAACATCTTGAAAACCTGGTTCCAATTCAAGGGGCAGGGAGCTGGGGAAAAAACACCTTTTTCTATGGATCCCCTTAAAACAGAAGATAGCCAGGTGGCATGAAAATGCTGTGGGATGTGAGAACACAGCAATCTGGACTCTACACAGGACAGGACCATGGCTGGCTTTCTGCACGAGACCTTCTTTGTACCATCCAAAAAGTCTAGCAAGCAGACATCTGGACAGCCCATTTTACAGAAGACAACAGAAGAAGCCAAAGAGGCAGATTATGAACCCAGGCCTGTCTGCCTCCAGAGGCCCCAGTTCCCTCCTTGCCATCTCTCAGCATGCAGCTTAAGGTCTTCCAGTAGGTGCAGACATTTAGAAAGCCAGGAAGGAGTGGACAGCAGCACAAGTTCATTTACCAGATCAGGGTTATAGTCTCCAGTGGCTGGCTGGATGAAGGCCATGTATGGGCTGTCTTTGATGTCTTCATCATCACACATGATGTGAACGGCATATTCACCAGGCTCCTTGGGCCAGTATTTGACATCACATGATCCATCATTCTGGTCATCATACTCGATCTTTGCCTGGGAGGGGCCTTCAATGGCAAACCCTGGGAGAAGGGGAGGAGGGATATAAAAGACCTCCTTGATTACATGGTATAACATATCAATTCTGTTATTACCAACTCATTCTCTCTGCCTCCTGAGAAAAGTCACATTATCAGCTAGAAGGTTGAAATCTCTCTGCCCTGACCACAAAGCAAGCCTCCTGGACTCTGCCACAGATGGAAGATCTGTTTCAGATAATTTTTAAAACAAAAATACATCATGTAACAGGGAGGGTTAGCTAGCTAACCTTTCTGTTGGCAATACAGAGTACAAGTGCCAAAAGCCTTAAACCAACATCTACTCTTTCTACAACAGAATCTGCTTCTGGTTTTTATCTTGAAGGAAATAACCAAGGATATGTATTCAGCTTTGTTTTCATAACAAAATCCTGGAAACAATCAGAGTATTTAACAAAGGCTATACACACAAAATGGAATTCCCTGAGAGTAGCAGAAAATAAAGGCATACTTTAGATCTACCAAATGCACAAAAAGATTTGCCCAAATAGTTTATGTAGCAAATCAACCTTTGTACTTCTATGTCCACGAAGAAAGCCTTGAAGGACATAATGTGAGGCTAAATAAAATTTCTAGACCAGAAGACCACAACAGGCCAGGGTGAGTAACATTATCTTTCAAGAAGGGAAAATTAATGTGATCTCTTATTTTTCTCTATTTTGCTTACTGTTATTCTCTAAGAGAGGTCACTGAACTACAGTCTAATGGCCACATCTGGCTCTCTGTCTGCTTTTATTTTTGTAAATAAAGTCTCACTGGAACATGGCCACATCCCTTTGTTTTTGTATTTTCTACGGCTGCTTCTAGGCTACAATGGCAAGAACCAATAATTGTGACAGAGACCATATGGCCTACATGTTGGAAGTATCTGCTATCTGTTTCTTTATAGAAAAGGTTTGCTGACTCCTGATGTAAAATTTAAAATATATACAATGATGGTTTAGAGAACAGATTCACCTTCCAAAGTTCAAATATCAGCCAAATACATTCATTTATCCATTCACTTAAAGGAAAGATCTATCAACAATATTTACTAGGTGCCTACTATGTTCTAAGCACTCTGTTTCTAGTGGATGACTGAAGGCTAGTGCCAGGCAGGGGGCATGAGGGATTCTCCACCTACATCTGGAGGCCAGGAGACCAAGGAAAGAGACTGAGTGAGCCCCTCAAACCCAGTCTCAACCAGCCTAACACCAGACCCCAGTGCCCTACAAGCCTGTGCATCCCAGGAACGGCTGGTCAGCTGCCTCCACTTACCTAGAGACCCCACTTCAGAACCAATCGACTCCACCACAAAGTCTGCTGAGCGCCCAACAATCCCTCCATGGAGGCCAGGGCCCCATGCACGGACCTTCTGCATGCCTGCTTCGGGGCCAACTTGAACTTCAAAGGGGCTGGAATGAGGGGAAGAGAAGCAGCACTAATGAGGAGCAAAGCAGCTACCTACAGCCAGAAACTGCTCACACACATTCTTTCCACTTGCCTGATCCTTTCACCCAGAGCCCCAAACAGCTGCCAAGCACTTCCATGTAGGCTCCCTTACAACCATTGTTACCTCAACAATATACCACAATATGGCTGCCTCAGGCAGCTCAGGTGGCCACCGGCTTGGCACTCAAGTCATATACCCTGGACTATATGTCCAGGAAGGTGAATCTGTACCCCATTTAAGCAGACACAAGAAAACACAGGGGATTAGGGTCTATTCCACTCATGAATTATTGCGCTGTCCCCTGTGTAGGACTTTTAAAAAAGCATGCTTGGATACTAGGAACCCTAAACAGAAGTTTCTGTTTATCTACGTTTATCTTCAGTTCTCCAAGGCCAACTTTGGTCCAAAATATGTAGAAGGGCTGGCAAGTTAGGCTGCCATGTGCAACACCAGCATCCCATCTAAAAGAGCCAGTCCCAATCTCAGCTGTTCTGCTTCCCATCCCAGCTCCCTGTTAATGCCCTTGGGGAAACCTCAGGAAAAGGCCCAAGTCCTTAGACCCCATGGAGTTCCTGGCCTCTGGCTTTGGCCTGGCTCACTCCGGGGCACTGTGGAACATCTCTGACTCTTCCTCTCTCTCATCCTGCTTTCCCCCCAACCCAACAAATAAGCTTAAAACAAATCAAAACAACATATATGTTATCTGAGGGTCAATAGTAGCCTGACATTATAAACATCCACCTCATTTCATCACATCAGTCAGGCATTGCATGGCCTTGTATCATCATCATCAGAGTAAGTATATTACAACATGATATTTTAAGGGATAAAGAGACCACATTCACTTAACTTTTATTAGGGTAAAATATTATTATGCTACTTTATTATTAGTTATTGCTGTTCATCTCTTATCGGGCCTCATTTATAAGTCAAACTTTGTGTGAGTTCTCCCTGTGGTTTCAGGCATTCTCCGACCATCCCCCACACCAGTGGGTAAGCAGGAACTGCAGCAATGCACAGATCTTTTTCAAGGCAAACTGTATTTACTCAGTTTCAAGTTGCCCCCAAGAGAGCTAGAAAATGTGCACCGAAGGGATCAACAGTGACGCCTACGAGGCAAAGCTGCACACCGCATGCCTGGGTCTCTGACAGCACTCGCGTAGATGGTTTTCATGTAAACCACAGCAGCTTTTGCCCTGGGGCATCCGTGAACAGAGGCATTCATTGTAAGAAGGGCATCTGGGTGTACGCAAGGGGGTGTACACACATAGCCCTTTTACTATCCACAGCCGCTCCTCGGGCTGCCCGGCTACCCACCAACTCTGACTGCCAGCATTGGATTTCAAGCAAGGCAGCTAAAACCACAGTGACTTAAAGCTACAGTGGAGAACAGGCCAAATGCTTGTATGCAGCTCTGCCAAAAACACAAAGATTTGAACAAAGCAGATTCTCTTTCCCTCCTGTAGCTCAGGAAGCCACAGCCTGCTCAGGAAGAGAGTGCCCCCCACCCCCCCACCCCCGCTCCCCCATGAAGCATGCTGCCTACAGGTAAGATGTGGTACTGTCTGCACTTACCTCTTGGGGATGTGGTGTCCCCCCCATGTGATGGCAACACTGTACTTCCCGGGGGTGCTGGGGTAATACTCGAATGCGTAGACCCCATCTGCAAAGGCTTTCTGTTTCACCAGCTCCTCCAGGCCCTCTGCAGGAGGGAAACACACATGTGTGCAACTTTCAGAGAGAGTCCACAGGAAGGTGGCTCTGTGCCCACAACACAAGCTGCCCAGGAAAGGATAAGGAGACCCTGGGATCCCCTAAGATGGAGGAGCTGATTCCCAAGCTAGACAACTCCATCTCTGCTTCAAGATGTGGGGGAATGAGAGGTTTCCTAGCTCTCTCAGCTAGCAGGGGCCCTTGGATAAACATCAATGCAGCAGTGAGTGAGTGGCACAGCACTGCATGGGGGTTCAGATCCCATATCCAAGCGCCTAGATTCAAGTCCCAGCTTCCAATTCCAGCTTCCTGCTTCTGTGATCCCAGCTTGCAGTGAGTAGAAAGAAAAGGCCTTTATCAATCTCCTCTTCCTCTCTCAAGTAAAATGAAAATAAATGAATCTTGGGGAAAAAAAAAAAAAAGATAAATGCCATCTCAGTTACATATTAGTAACTGTCATTACTGGTCTCAGTAACCTACAAAAACTGGGGAGGAAGTGAGCCTTTATGAATATGTGGCAAAAATTAGGTGTCCCAACTCATCTTCCTCAACTCACGGCAGATAACGGGAGAGCGCTCTTGTACGCCATCTGCCAGGCACGAGAGAGTAGGTTTTAGATGCTCCACCACAAACTCCAGACCTAGTCATCAGGCAGAAACTTGTTTCAGGCTGATCCCTGAGGTTTGGCTGGGAAAGCCGTTGAGTCAAGCGAATCTCCAAGGTTGGGGTGGTGGTGGTGGAACAGAATGCCGGCCTGGCTCCTGTCACAACAGGCTGGGAGGAAAGGCAGTCCTAAAGTAGCCTGGCTTCAGGTCTGTGCTGTTTAGAACCCAGGCCACCCTCAGGGTACAGCCTGCCCCCAGGCTTGGTGCTAAGATTGAATATTAACTTTGTAAAGCTCTGAACCGCCTGCTTCAGCCCCACTGGAAAGGAGGGGATGGGGTATAGGAAGCTCCAGGTTCCATAAAGGAGGAAACCACCACAGCGGCTGCACCTGTGCCTGAAAATGCTGAGCTGTTCTTTCTCCCAGGGGCAAATGTGGGAATAAGGAAGACATTTTTCCCTGCCTCTTTCCTCCTCCGGTAGGAGGGAGTGAGAATGGAGGGCGCTCAACTACAAAGAAAACTTAAGCTTCAAGAATTTTACTTTCCTTCTATAAGCACAGATGGGTAGTAATTAAGTACTTGACATAATTTCATAGTCCATAAAATGTAATTTTCCCATAGTGAGAAAATCATTGGGTTTGGAGGTTGAGTTTGAATTCTGGCTCAGATGCCTACAAGCTAGAGGACCTGTGGCAAGAGCTGACCTCTCCAAACTTCCATCTCCTTGAACTTAAAAAAAAAAAAAAAAGCAGGGGAGGGGGGCCTCTTTTGGGTGGTTGTTCTGACAGCAGCCTTTTCCCAATTTTTGTACCCTGCTTATCCACTACCAAAAGTCTTCCCACTCAGTGTGGTAGCCCACATCCAGGGTAGAACTTATTAATCCATCACTACTCTCATATGCCACAACTACAAAGTCAACCAAAATCACTTCAAGAGATGGAGAAAGGAAAGCACACTTACTAGGCCCCTTCACTGTCACACTGAGCTCCCCGCTGCCAGCAGCTTTGGTATCAACCTTGAAGTCGGCAGTCTCCCGGATTCGGACGCCTTTGGGCTGCAGACCCCGGCCACTGGCCCGGCAGGCATTTGGACTGCAGGCTGCAAGCAAAGTTTTGACATCCTTTCAACCTTTCATTCTTTAGTTGGTCAAGAAAGCCATGGTAACCGGGAGCCACCCGCCAAGAAAATGTTTGCTTTGCACAGAGATTATGTAGCAGTTCCCCAAGCCAGAGGTCCCGTTTGGGGAGCACATGAGGCCAGCAAGAAAGGACACAACATAACAACTGTCCAGCGGCACCACAGAAGGATGAAGGTAGAGTTACTTTACCATAGAAATTAGGAGAGCGCAGTGAATCCATGCTGTGCCCCTGGTACCAGGGCTGACCCTTTCATGGGCAGGTGGAGGGGTGCAGGTTCTGAAGCCCAAATGTTGGACTGTACTCAAACCTCAAGAGCCCATATTTGGGAAAACCATACTTTTTCTTCCCCCACTTCTACTTGGAAACTGCAGTGCTTGAAAATGTCTGTCTAGGTTCCAAATCCTGGGCCAGACACACTTATATAGAACTAGAAACATGGCTGTTGTCTTCCGCACAGTCAGGCAGAAACAACAAGGGTCTCAAAGGCAGCCCAGTCTGGCTCCACTGGGGCGCAGGCCGACTGACCTCTGATACAAAAGCCTTGGAATGTGGGCGGCCACCAGGGCATCCATGAGCAGTAAATACCACTCCCAGCCGGGCTTCCTGGTCTGGTTTTAAAAAGTTGTGAAGTATGAAAGTTGGGATTGAGGGTTCCTTTTTACTGTGCTCACCGGATAGGGCCACAGAACCACTGCTCCCCAGGGCAGTTGGGGGAGGGGGAGTAGGAAGATGCCTTTATACCCTAGGGTGTCTCTGGCCAGCATGGACAACTTTTGCCTTTGGGAGAAAACAGGATAAACATCATGGAGAAAATGTCATGTGGTTTATGCAGTGGCTTTTCCTCTGTTCCCCAAAAGGTGGCCTTTCCTCTGTGAGACCCCAGCTGCCTGCCATGCCCTTAGTGGCCTATCTGCTTCCAAATACCTGCTTCCAAAAGAGCTCTACACTCCCCCTTGGAAGGACAGGTACTGCTGAGTGATTACCAGGTGTGCCTAAGTTAACAATGACACTTGATGGCAAGTGACCTGGGTTCTGTGTTCTGGTAATATAAAATCATTGGGGAAAAGGCTAACCATTTAAAAGAAATCGACTAAAAAAAAAAAAGAAAGAAAGAAAGAAAAATAAATCCACTAATAAAATACTTAGTAATACAAGTGGTAGGTGAGCTATTTTAAATAGGCCAGAAATAAAGAAAGTTGTCCAAGACAGAAAGGGCTGGGAGACACTAACGGAAAAAAGGAACTGGTCCCAATTCTGTGACTTACACCAAACGAGCTTGGCTTAAGAGCATATGCGCATTTCTGTGCTGTTTTATGATTTCTGTCTAGGGGAGAAAAGTTGGCTACTCCAGAAATAAGTCTTAACAGGATGACGAGAATTCCTCAGAGGGCTCACATGTGCATTCCCACAGTCACAGAGACAGGGGAGGCCTGCAAGTGGGCATCCAAAGGGCAACTGGTCAGTTCCTACAGACACCACCGGGAGCTGAAGAGACTGACAGAAAAACATCTTAATTCTGCTGTCCTGTGCATCAAATCCTGAGCCAGGCTTCAGCGGTGTTAGAGTGTGGGCTGCGGAAGGTCTGGCTGGACTAGCTGCAAAAATGCCCACACAGGAACTTCCTGAACTCACAACAGCTCTGGCTCAGCTGACACGCACACGCAGCACAAAGAACTGACGAAGACGCCCCACCCAACCAGCCCTTACCAAGCAAGAGCCTCTGGCCCCGTGCTCAGCTTCAGGGTCCAGGCTGGCCCAGAGGCAGGATTCAGAGGAGCAGGCCAAGTCTGCAGACCCAGAGGCGGAGGACAGAACAGGGAGGCAAGTATCAGTTAGACAAGGCGGTACAGTTGGAAAACAAATGAAAAAGGGGGCAACAGAATGAGAAGGAGAGTCTTACATTAGAGAAAACTTCATGCTTCAGCAGAGATTAAGGGTTATAGACAGAGACCACAGGGGCAACTTCTCCTGATGACTCCAGGACCGACCCCTTACGTTATCTAAATGTTCCCACACGCAAAATGGACACAATGCTGGCACCTGTACCATGTGACAGAGGTAGCAGTGCTATTGCAGTGCAGACAGAACACCTGTTGCAGCTGCTAACCTCAGTTCCAGACACCCACTCTCCCACTGCCTCAATCCCGTCTCTCTCTCTCTGAGGATGAAGACTCATGCATGTAGGTGCTTTGAGCGGATGAAATGAGTTAACACAAGTGAAGCACCAAGTTCCCTTGCATGGCTTCTAAGAGACATGGTACCGATGTCTGGAGGACAAGGTGACCATTTAACAATGAAATTCACCTGGTAAAATGGGGACAGGTACAAGCTCGTGCTGGCCCCGATATTTTCTCCTGGCATTAGAGCCCAGCGGCAGAGTCAGTCCCCATGTACCATCACTCACCTTCTCCAACCTGCACAATGAAGGGACTCTTGGGGATGGCGTCCCCAGCAAAGGAGACTGTGACCACGTGGGGCCCAGGCTGCACTGGCTTGTACACACATCGATACACCTGGTTTCCTTTGTCTTCCACAAGCAGCTCCACAGTGTGCTTCCCCTGGGGATCTTCCACCTCAACATTAATGTCACCCACGCCAGCTCCTATAAGACAGTGAGCAAACCATGAGCCAGAGTTTCTTCGTAGAAAGTTTGCTGCCAGGGGCAGGGGGTTTGTGCAGTGAAAAATCCCACAGTGGAGTGTCTGGGTTCAAGTCTGGCTCAACTTCCAACTCCAGCTTCCAGCTAATGTGCTCCATGGGGGGAAACAATGATGACTCAAGAATCTGGGTGTCCACGAGCCATGTGGGAGAGACAGGTTGAGTGTCCAGTCCCTGGTTTCCACTGGCACAGAGCTGGCTGTTGTGGATATTTGGGGGAATGAATTAAATCAAGCAATCTCCCTCAAATAAAGTGAAGAAAAAAATTTTTGTTTATGAACCAAAGGTTTTAAATTGTGCTAAGCAGTGTAAAACGCAAACAGCAGGGAACAGAGAGGTGCATGGGAAAGTCCACATCCAAGTTAACAAGCACTGTCTTGCGGTGATGGGAGTGGAGTGATGGTTGAACTTTTCCCTTTTTTACATTTTCTACTTCTAAATTTTCTACAATGAAAAGAAAACTGATGATTCAAGAAGTATGCTTAATGCAGTCCATAGATCTCACACAGAATCTTGTTAAGCAGATAATTCTAAAAACCCTGTTTCTTTGGAATACTTAGGTCAGAAATACAAATACTGCTTATTAATCAACACTGAGTGCATTTTGAAAATATCTACAATCAGAACAAATTTGAAAGGCTATTGTTTTTGTTCTTTGATCTAAAAAGACAGAAGGTGGGGTGTCCTAAGCCTCCAGGCTGTAGGCTTCAATGAAAACCTGAAGGTCTGGTCCAGAGGGGAAGGCACCTTACCTGCCGTGTAGATGTCAAAGTAAGTAGGCTTGTTGGCGATGTTTCCTGTGGCTTCCAATCCTGGCCCTTTGGCCGTGACCTTACTGGCATCACCCTGGGCTTTGTCAACATTCACTTCAAACGGGCTCTTAGAGATATGTTGTCCTGCAAAAAGGACTGTGACCTATAAGAGACAGAAGAGGAATGTGCAATCTTTCTCTGCACCCAGCAAGACCACCATCAAGCCATATATGCTGACCAGCTTCTCTTCAACCCTCCTCAGAGGGACGTGCGCAAAGGGGCCAGAAACCCTTGGCCAAGTTCAGCAGCCTCAATAGGCCTGACACATGGTCCCATCAGCCATACGGCTAGGTCTGGAGGGCCAGCACTGAGCAAACTCTAAAGCTTAGGGCAGAAATGCTCTCCTTCTCTTGCTATTGGTCTGCCTTTTAAACAAACAAATCTTTCACACACTTCATATAATGTAGTATTCAAACTCCAAGCATAGAGCAGCAATCGTGAAAATGCCAGTACACAGTTGAAAAAAATTTTTCAAAATTGCAAAGAATCTGCTTGTAAAAATCTAAGCCATAGAGCTTAGCAGTTAAAGTATACAGTCTGATTGTTAGGGACTCAATAGTTTCTACAACGAGCACAGATATTTTCAGCATCAGAAATAAGAAATGAGGCATTAATTCAAGAAAGCCAATCTTCTTCCCCCAGTTGTCCTTCAGCACATACTGAAATAAGCCCAAAAAGCAACCAAGCCACCCCCAGGAAGCTCATCTTACTTTGTGCAGCCCAGTGACCTTGGGCAGGTACTCCACAGAGTATGTCTTGCTCTTGTCGCTGTCTGGGGTCACTTGTGCCTGGGAGAGAATTGGAGTGATGGTTACAGAAGTGTGTCAGGTGTGAGTAACACTATGTCAGCCAAAGTCCTGGAGCAAGTTGCCATGTCAGAAATCCTATAGGACCTTCCTTTCCTGCCCCTGCTGTACAACGCACCATGACACACATGGCCTGGACTCAAAAAGGATAAAAGCATGCAGCATTGGGCAGATATTTGGCACAGCAGGTCACACACGCTATCTGGGATGCCTACATTAGAGCCCTTGCTCTACCCGGCTCCAGCTTCATGTTCACGCACACCCTGCAAGGTAGCAGGTGGCAACAGCGCAAGTGTTTGCTGAATCCCTGCTGCCCATTTAGAGAGACTCAGACTGAGTTTCCGGCTCTCAGCTTTGACCTGGTCTATGCGTGGTTATTGTGAGCACTTGGGGAGAGAACCAGCAAGATGGGCAATCTCTTTCTGTCTTCAGGGAAGATCTAAGACTGGCCAGTGTAAAAGCACAGAGCAAGGATCAACTTGGTATCCTGGCTTCTAGCATCTAGAATTTGTTAAAACCAAGTGCACTTTAATAGGAGTAAACACTGTGTTCTTGAGAAATTAATTTAAATTACATTTCAAGGCACACCTCTGGACCAAGTTACTTTAACTGCTCTAACCCACCGCTGTGAACACTGAAGAGGCAGCAGAGGTAGAGGCAGAGGTAGAGATCCTGGTACAAGTCCCAGAGCTCCTTAGAATGCTACAGGGGTGAAGACGTACCTCCTCTTTGTTCCCTTCTGGATCCTCGACAAACACCATCACGTCTCCTTGCCCGGCACTGATGGTGTCCACAGTGAACTTAGCTGGCTGCTTCACCATGTTTCCAGTGGGCTCGATTCCTGTCAGGAATTCACACAAGCGTATTATTAGCTGGGCCACCCTGGTACAAGACTTCCCCAAGCAGGGAGCTGAGAGATGGGAACAAGTCCTACAGTCCTTGTGCATAATGAGGACCAACTGCTATGTCCAAGGAAAGCAAAGAAGTCCAAAGCTTAGGTTGTGACTGAGTTATTCCTGCGGCAACTTCCAACTTAGAATTATTCAGTGATTCAGGTAGGAACCTAAAATTGCAAGGAGTCACGTGGTTGGTAACAAACAGCAGGGCTTGCCCTAAGGGAGGTAATATGGTGCAGAGAAGGAAGGCTCATTTTTTTTCTTGATCATGACCTTACATCATTTAAAAATTTTTTACATTGTTCTACTATTAAACTTTTACCAAGATGAGCAAGTTAATTTGAGATTGATTCACATGTAGGTATAAAATCTAATATACTTTACCCAGTTCTTCTGATGGCACACTGTACAAAACTATGGTACTGTATTATAGTCAGGGTCAGGTGGTCAGCCCCAAACTTAGCATGCCCATATCAGTGTGCAAAGGCACGATATTAAGCACAGACTCCAGCTTCCGAGTAATGTAGACCATGAGAGGCAATGTAATGGCTCAAGCAACTGTGTTTCTACCATCTACATAGGAGTCTTGAACCATGTTCCTAGCTCATGGCTTCAGGCCCAGTCTGGTCTACACACAGCCTAGCATTCGTCAAATCTCACCCACTGTAGGCATTTGGAGAATGAATGAGCCAGCAGATGGGGGCTCTATCTGTGAGGTAAGTGGTAGGTGTAGGGCAGGGGAGGTGTCAACACTAACGCTCCCCCCCCCAACACCTCTCACATTAAAGTTTTTAAAGCTAAAATTAAATAACCAGGGTTGATAATAATGCAGTTAAGACACAGAACACTGTCACCACCTCTGCCACCCATTTAGAGTCACACCACTTCCCACCCACCCCACCTTCTTCAACTACTAATATGTTCAAGACATGTCTAACATTTCATTGTTTCAAGAATGTTCAACAAACATCCAGAATCACACAGTATGTAACTGTAGGAGATTGGCCTTTTCCTCCAGAAATACTCTTTGCAGGTACACTGAGGGCATGGCTCACAACAATTGAATTGTCATCATGCCTAAATGATATAACCTTCTTAGAAATCCCTCATGTGTTTGGGGTTCACAGGACTTCCCAGAGGGTGGTGCATCCCATCTACAATGAATGAAGCCCCTCCGCTTAGGACCCTCTCCAGTCTCACCCCATGCACCTCTTCAACTGGCAGTTTTCCTCTATATTACCATCTTAGCTGTAGAACAAACCAGTGTGTAAGTTTGCTTGAGTTCTGAGCTCAATCTCACATATTACTAGACCTCATTAGGGGACCATGGGAACCTCCAATTTGTAACCACATCTAACAGAAGTTGTATGTAGCCTTTGTGACTGGCATCTGCAGCAGGAAGCAGCTTTGAGGGACAGAATCTTAAACCTGTGATAATTCCAGGAAGTGACAGAACTGGGGTGATTTACAGGACACCCAGAAGGGGTCCATAGAGAGTTAAAGAGTTAAGTTTGTGGGGAAAATTCACAAGTGCAGGTGTGATGGAGGAGAAGCACTGAAAACAGGAGAAGAGAGCAGCAAGCCAAGTTTTGTCCTTGAGTTTTGAATAAGAACTTAGAGAAACCAGCTTTCCTACAAATTGTCACTTTTCTGGGATGCATGCCAGAATCATTGTTGGGTCATGTACCACTTGTATGCTTAGCTCTGTGCCAAACCGTGTCCCAGAGTGGCTATATCATTTTACACATTACATTTTACACTTCCACCAGTAAGGCAGGAGTAACCCATGTCCAATTTCTCTCCGTTTTCACCGGCATCCACTGCTATCACTACTGGGGCCACTCCGGAGGCTTGTACAATGGTTCTAATTTGCACTTCACTGATGATTAGCAATACTGAACATCTTTCCATGGGCGTCTTCATCATTTGCACATCGTGTTCAGTGCAACTGTTCCAGGCTTGTGCCTATTTCCTAATTGGATTATTTTCAACTACTGAGAGTTCCTTAGATGTTCTGAATATGAATGTTTTGCTGGATCGTCTAGACCTTCAGCTTGCCTTTTCAAAAACTTAAGTACACGAGCTCCACTTCCAATTAGCTCCCTGCCAATGTGCCTGGGAAAATAGCAAAAGACAATCTCAGTGCCCGGGCCCTTTTTCCCATGTGGGAAACTTAGAAAAAGCTCCACACAGTTTCTGGTTCCTGGCTTTGGCCTGGCCCAACCCCTGCCACTGTCGCCACTTGAGCAGTGAAGTAGAGGACGGATGGATGATCACTTTCTCTCACCTCCATTCTCCATCATTCTACCTTTCAAATAAATGAAATAAATCTTTCTAAAACTATACAAATACAATTTCTGTCACGGTTCTAGGACCATTCAGATGATTTCACCTCAGTTGAATTTTGGGAGTTTTTGGTTTTTGAAGAAAGTGTATTGTCTTACTTTGGCTTACCACGTTCTTGCTTCCTGTTTTTCCAAGAGTTCTTCTTTTATTGCTTCCTTTCTATTCACAGGATTTCCTTTAGCTGTCCTCTTAGGCAGGACTGCTGGTGAAAATTTTTCAGTTTCCCTGCCTCCAACAGTGTGATTTCTCTTTCATTCCAAAAGATTCACTTCCCTGGGTAATGATTTTGTGGCTGATATTCCTTTTCGTATTCTAGCACCTATAAAATGCTATGCCACTTCTTTCTGGTCTCTGTGACTTTTAACAAGACAATCTGTCCCCCTCAACAAAGGTGTCAGTTCCCTCTAGGGACTTTTATGGTCTTGTCTTGGAGGTGTCTTTGTGTGGACTTCAGTTTCCCATAACTGAGACTAACCCAGCTTCTGGAGTCTGCAGGTGGATGTCTGATTTGGGGCATCTGCAGCTGTTATGCATATCTTTCCATGGTTTTCCAGTCCTGCCCCCTCTTCCACTCTTCCCATGGCTCCTCTAACATGAATGTTGGATGTTCTGCTACAGCCCCACACATTCCCCAGACTCTGTTCATGTTTCCATTTCCTCTGTTGCTTAGATGGGGTCATTTCTGTTGCTTTTTCTGGTGTCAGAGGCAAGGGGAGGGACATCATCCTTTCTGTAGTATTTGGCTGGAATAAAAGCAGTTGTTGTCTGAAAGTGTTCTGCTTGCTGGCTGCCCTCTCTTTGGTTGGGGCTTTAACATTTGTGTTCACTGGCCTTCTCCCAGCTGTCCACTGCCTCAGCTCCAAGTCTGGCTTTCAGTCCAGAGAAGATGTAGGAGACTTACTACCATCACTGCTTAGGGACTGAGCCAGCTCTCTGTTATTTCCTATATAAAACCAAGGCGTTTTAATGGTGCAGAGCAGACAGAATTAGGAAAAGTTCTTCTACTGCATCTTCAAAGAAGTAACAGTTGAAATATTACTTTTCAAAAAGCTTTTCATCATGGAACATTCCACACAAAGGTAGTGTAAGAACTGTCTAATGAACTCACAATCTATCACATGGGGTCAACATCTATCAACTCATAGACGGTCTGGCTCTATCTTCACTATCACTTCTGCCTTCCTCCTACATTATCTTAACACAAAATCTTGAGCCTCACGTTTTTCACCCATAAATATTCACTATAATGGCTGACATTTGGCACAGTGGTTAAAGTGCTGCTTGGGACGCCTATATCCACATTAGATCTGCGTGAGTCTTCCCTCTCCTCCTGGTTCAGTGCTAATGTCCATACTAGCGCAAGCAAAGCTAAGAACTGGGTATACAATCCAGGTCTCCTGCCAGTGGCAAGGGTTCCAAAATCATCTCTGCCATTTCCCAGGATCTGTATTATCAGTAAGCCAGAGTCAGGAAGCCCAGCCAAGGACAGAAACCACATACTCCAACATGGGATGCAAGGGTTCCTGTTAGGCTAAATGGCCGCTCCCTCATTCTAGCTTTTCTAGCTTTTCTTTTTCCTTGCCATCAGGTTGCTGAAGATACTGGGTCACCTCTTAACTATATTCTGATTTATATTAGTTTTTCAATATATTAGTGAATAAATGTTATAATAGATTGTGGCATAGTAAAATAAACTCATATAGTTAGGTTGTAAAGGGTAAAATGAAGAATAGAACTCATTTCAACATAGAAAAAAAAAGGCTTTGAAGGAAGGAATAAACAGTTGAGAAGCAGGCTTTCAATGTTTTGTTTTGTTTTCCACACTTTTAATTTCCTTAAAATATATATAATGACCAGGTCATTGAACAAATAGATTCAAACATAAAAAACAATACCCACTTGCTCAGGCTCTACCAGTCTGAAGAATGACTTTCAAAAAGCCCTGTTACGGGTCATCTTTCAGCACTAACCAGGATCGGTTAGGAAGTTGAATTGCATCCCCATAGCCTGCAAACTCTTGCAAAACTGCTCACTTTGTGCATACTCAGGGGTCCCCATGACTACAAAGATGCAAGAGATATCACGGCAGCAATATGTCACACGCAATCTCATGTCTGGGAAACGTTTCTGCTTTAGTTCATGCCAGGATGCCTTCAACACACCTCACCCTGCAAGGAAGTCCCACCACAAAGACTTGTCTGTGGCTGTACATCCACACCCTACACCCTCCAGCCTTCCCTTCTTTCAACAACCTGCAACTAAGCAAGTCCGGGCTCATTGAATGGATCTGCAAGTGCCAATGGAAGTGGGTCCAACTCAACACCCAAGGAATAAAAAGAATTGATCCTCACCCCCAACATTTCTGGAAACAGAAGATGAAGCATGCCCCTCTTCCTAGGTTCAGATGTCAGATGCAAGCTGGTGTGGCCACAAAGGAGATATGGGGTGAGAAAAGTTATCTCACAGTCTTGCCTATGCAGTCTCAGGTCCTGGTCCTCCAGCTAAAGTGATTGTTCTATCATTCCACTTAAAATGGGAGGGGGAGGTGTCAATCCAAGAAATCACCCAATGATCCAGAAATTCCACATCTAGGCATATAACCCAAGAACTGAAATACTTTGTATACCCATATTCACTGCAGCGAACATGCACCACAGTTAGAAGGTGGAAACAACCCAAGCTTCTATCAACAGATGAGTTGATAAACAAAATATGACATAAGCATATGATGGATATTATTTAGCCATAAGAAGGAAGGAAATTCTGACACAAGCTCTAACATGGATGAGCCTTGAAGACATGTGCTAAATGAAGTCAGCCAGACAGAAAAACACAGATGTTTGCATGATTCCAGTGCTGTGAGATATCTCTAAGAGGCAAACTCACAGAAACAGAAAGTAGAGAACACACCACCAGGTGCCAGGCAGAAATGAAGAGTGGGAGGATGACTATCACTGAACAGGCACTGGGTTTCGGGTTAGGAGATGCACAGGTGCTAGTAAGGAAGTGACTGCCCAACCCTGTGAAGACACTTACTGCCACAGGACACACCTAAAAATGGTTAAAGCGGCAAATGTTGCGTAAATTCTATCACAATAAGACAATGCAAAAAATGCATGAGAAAACCAAAGTACATTTCCTCTGTTAGGTATCCAACATTCACAAAGAAGCTAACGAAGGAAAGGGCAGTAACCAGTCACATTCCCACACTGCAGCACGAGGTCATTTTCTAGAAAAAAGGACCGTGAGAGGAAACTGTCTCACATTAACAATGAGGAAACTGGACAGCCAGTGATAAGGTTATCGTAAGCAGGCTCTTTATGCCTTAATTAGATTTAGCCCAGTTGACTGATTTTGTTGACAAGGGAGTTGACTATTGAAGCTTTTTTTTTTGCCACCAGGGAAGCACGATTTTGCAAACCAAAGATTCATCACAACAGCCACCTCCTTTACTATGGCTTAGAGAACTATAAGGAAACCATGGGTGTGCCAGCCCTTGAGAGAATAATAATGTAAGGTAGAGAAAGGTTTTTGACTAAGTCCCCTGCCCCTACATAACACAAATGACTGCACAGAACTTAGCTCAGCACTAAACAGAACCTCAAATGTCGCTGGGCTTGTTACAGATCTAGCAAACTCTTTGCTGATCTAATCAAACCAGAAAGGGCAAAGGAGAAGACCTAACAATCGTCAAGAACCAAGAACTGCACACATTCAGTACATATGTTATGACTAAGCCAATGCTCAGAGACGTCACAATGGGTCAAATGGCTAATCCTTCACCTCCAAATGCAGCATCCAAGATGGGCACCAGTTTGTGTCCCGGCTGCTTCCCTTCCCACCCAGCTCCTTGCTTATGGATTGGGGAAAGCAACAGAGAATGGCCCAAAGCCATGGGACCCTTCACTCACAAGGGAGACATAGAAGAAGCTCCCGGCTCCTGCCTTTAAATTAGCTCAGCTTCAGCCACTGTGGCCATTTGAGGAATAAACCAATAGATGAAAAATTTTTCTCCTTCTATCTTTCCTCTCTGTAAATCTCCCTTTCCAATAAATATTTTTAATATTTACTTATTTAGTAAGTAAACCTATGCCTAGTAGCAAAAAGCTACATCCAAAGCGAATGTGTATATGGGACATCCTACAAGACATGCAGGACAAGTCAATGCCATTAAAACAAACAAACAAACAAACAAACCTGGAGGGAGTGAACACTGCAGAATACTAGATTAAGCAGTTATTTACAACACTAGCATCCTATACATGGGAGTGCCAGTTTAAATCCTGGCTGCTCCACTTCCAAACCAACTTCCTGCTAATGTGTCCGAGAAGGCATCAGAGGATGGCTGGAGTACTTAGACCTCTGCCACAGATATGGGAGACCTTGACTGAGTTTCTAGCTCCTGGCTTTGACCTTGCCCAGTCCTGGCTGTTGCAGCCACTTGGGAGAATGAATCAACACTCTCTGCCTTTCAAATAAGTAAAATATTAAATTTTTTTAGTAATTAAAAATGGGAGTAATTATGATACATTCACTAAGAGCCCAAAAATTAATTAATTAAATAAATTTATCAGACATTAGCTGGTAAAGCAACTAAAAAAGACAATCTTAGAACAAAAGAGGAATTCAGATGCAGTGATTTCAGAGAATCTGAAATAACTGGTATTTTTGTATGGGTGACAGTGATTACCGTGGTTATGGCACTTGGGGTACTAAGGAATGTTGTCACCATATTTTCAAATAATGCAATAAACACAGAGACGCAAACACACACACCACACTCAAAAGACAAGAAAAAACTATAGCAATGGCCTACTGTGGAGGAAGATGTAAGAGATATTGTGTGGATACAAATATTGCTCCAGTTGTCATTTCAAAAATTCACAAAATGAACTTTCTTCTCTTCCCTATAGCAAAGGGAAGGCAATATATGTCACTGAGCTAATCTTTACCAGAAAATGTACTCTCAGTCAGGCACCTGTTCTCCAGAAAAAACTTGTGTGCTTGAACTCATCTGCAACCAGGACACCAAGTGCCTCCAGGTGGCTTTGACCAGCTCACTTGTGCCCTGCAAATGTCTTGAGTCACAACTGTCTTGAGTAAAGAAGCAACCTCCATGGGTTCAACAGTTCCCACCCGATGTGAAAATCAGAAGTAGCTTTTGCATAACAGAAGCAGAAATGAATCAGCAGAGACTGACCTAAGCTATTCTCATCTTGAACATAGACTGGAGCAAGAGTCAAACTCCCAACCTCTGCCAAGCAGACTCTGATTTCTCATCAAAAAAATGGGAGCAGGAGCCCTTTCTCAGCCCAGGGCCCCTGCACTAAAATGACAAAGCTTCAAATGCACCATTCTCCATCATAACAAAGCAAAAGCAATATTTAAAGCCTTGGGGAGAGGCAGTAGGTCTAGCCTAGTACCTCACATGTATCATCCAGCTCCCATCTTAGAGTGGTAAATTCTAGTTCTAGATCGGCTTCCTGCTAGTGTGTGACCTTGGAGGCAATAGGGATGGCTCAAGTTCTTGGGTTCCTGTCACCCACATGGTAAACAGACCGAGTGCCAGCTTGGTTTGGCCTGGCCTATCCTACCTACTGCAGCATTAGGGAACAGATGGAGAAGTTCTTTCTCTCACTATTCCTCTCTCTCACCCATTCACCCATACACACACACACACACACACACACACAGTTATTTCAAAATTTAATAAAAATAAATAAAATTAAAATCCTGGATTTAGCAGGTCGTAAATAAAGGAGTCTTTACATTAAAAAAAAAGTTTTTAACAAGTACGAACACTCCTGACCCTGAGGACATTGTACACAATCCTCCAACACTGGAGGACAAGCCTCACTCACCTCTGCCATAGGCCCTGGCTTTCTTTGGGTTGAGTTTGGGTTTTAGAGGAGCCCCCGGCTTGAGCTTGGCCTTGGGGAACTGGGAAAGGTACGTCATCACTGAGTGCTCATCTACATCCGGGTGAATAATTTCTTCTGGGGTAATGACCTAGAATAACAACACAGTAGTGAATATGTAGAACACATCACCTGGCAAACACAGTGGAATGTGAAGATAAGTTTGTTTTGATGGAAAATATTTTGAAGTCCACACACAGTTTTTTCGTAATACACTTTTTAGAAACTTTTAGAACGTTCCTTGTATTGAAATGTTTGCCACCATCACTTAGAACAAACACTATAAATACTAAGAAATTGGTTCAGCTTCTACATTAAGCAAAACATCACTAAGCCAAGGTCACAGTCCATATTCAAAGGGCCACCCTTGTTTTTGGAAGCTGAGAGAACTTACCAAAACACCCTACAGGTAACTTTTACAGCTTTGTGTCCTACTCCCACTCTTGCAACAAAATAGAAAAATGTGAAAAAAAAAGCACAAATGGGGTCAATGCATATTACAAGAAATACACATAAATAAAATGGTATTTTCTTTGACTTATATATAAATTGACTGAATCCTCTCTAACTGATAAAAGAATAAAAATAAATCCAAAACAGACCACACAAGAACATACAAGACATGTGATCTCAACATATGAGGGAGTCTTTTTGAAAATGTTTATTTTCCTTTGCTTGAAAGGCAGAGCAACAGACAAGAGAGATATTCTGTCTGCTAGTTCACTTCCCAAATGCCCACAATGGCCAGGGTTGAGTCAGATAAAAATCTGGAGTCTGGAACTCTATTCAGGTCTCCCACATGGATGACTGGAGCCAAAACACTTAACCCATCATCTGCTGCCTTCCAAAATGCATTAGCAGGAAGCTAGGTCTAAAGCAGAGGTGCCAGGCCTTGACCAAGCACTCTGATGCAGAATGCAGGTATTCCAAGTGGATACTGAATCTACTGTACCATAATATACACCTCCTAAAGAGCCTTCTTCAAAAACAGGGAAGCACAGTAGTCATTTGGCACAGTACTTAAGATGCCATGTGGAATGCAGACATATTAAGAGTGCCTAGGTACAGGATCCAGCTCCACTTGCAATTCCAGCTTCCTATAAACACATATCCTAGGAGACAGCAGGTGATGGGCTAAGTGCTTGGGAGACCCAAACCGACTTCCAGGCTCCAGGCTTTGATCTGGGCTAGCTCTGAATCTGGAGAGTCAACCAGGGTATCAAATAGAAGATCTTGCTTCAACTGTGTCAGTCTCTGTCTCCCTCTGCCCTCAAACAAAATGAAAACAACCATATAAAATTTTTGTTTCAAAAACAAAGGAATGGTCCTCTCCTGAAATTCATCTGAGGACAAGATGAGACCTTCCTAAAGCCATCAGAGCCTCAGTATCACACAAAGTGTGACCCAGCACACAAAGTGCTCCCTGCCCCAGAAATGGTGCAGGAAGGCAGGCCACAACCCACCCTCAACAGAGGGATAGCAGGCTCTGTCTTAGGAACCACATTAACCAAATGCAACAGCAGAAGATATTGATGATTAGTCTGAGGGAACAAAGCAGCCATTTGGGTTTGAACAGTCGTCAACAACACATTCCAGAAAGGATGTGCGTTGACTTGGCACTTCTTCCTGGCAGCTCCTTTAACGGCTTCACAGTGCCAACATCACATGAACGTCAAGAGGAGGCAGTTTTAGTTTTAGGAAGAGATGAACAGACCACACCACTTCCTCAGGATGGACTAGCCAAGAAACGGATCATATAACAGACTGACTACAAACCCATACCTAAGAGTTTGGCAAGTATCCCTACCTTCTGAGGATTCTGTTGCGAAATACACTGACCACACCTTTGAACATTGACTCAAACCTTAACAGGGCTTAGAATAAGGTCATGAAAGCCTAAGCTGCCTGCAGCTTCTCGATTGTGGAGTGTGGAAGCCACTGTGTTGAACTGCTATTGGGAGGTTTATTCAGAAAACACTGGTTGGCCTTGCTGCCAAGAAGAGTGGACATGAAAGATGGCATGTGTCCACTGTAGATGGAGTCTCCCAGACTCACTTCATTTCCACCTTCTCTTGTTACATTACTGATTGGATTACAGGAAAATCCTCCCACAATTTCCATTAATGGTGAATTATCCCGAGTCCCCTCACCACAGTGCATTCAAATGACTCTTTTGAAAATATAGGTAGCAACTAGGGCTGTGGCACAAAAGATTAAAATGACACCTGCAGTGCCAGCATCCCATATGAGTGTGCCAGTTCAAGTCCTGGCTGCTCCACTTTTGATCCAACTCCCTGCCAACAAACCTGGGAAAGCAGAAGAAGGAGCAAGTGCTCAGGGCACTGCACCCATGTAGGAGACCTGGAAAAAGTTTCTGGCTCCTGGCTTCAGTCTAACCTACTCCTGGCCACTGCTGCCATTTCGGGGAGTGAATCAGCAGATAAAAGACCTCTCTGTCCCTTTCTCTCCTCTCTCTGTACCTGTGCCTTTTCAAATAAATGTAATAAATCTTTAAAAATAAAAATATGTGTGTGCAGGCCTGGTGTGGTGGCCTAGCAGCTGAAGTCCTCACCTTGAACACGCCCAGGATCCCATATGGGCACCAGTTCTAATCCTGGCAGCTCCACTTCCCATCTAGCTCTTTGCTTGTGGCCTGGGAAAGCATTTGAGGACGGTCCAAAGCCTTGGAACCCTACACCTGCATGGGAGACCCAAAAGAAGCTCCTGGCTCCTGGCTTCAAATCAGTGCAGCTACAGCTATTACGGTCACTTGGGGAGTGGATCATTGGATGGAAGATCTTCCTCTCTGTCTCTCTTCTTTTCTGCATATCTGACTTTGCAATACAAATAAATAAATCTTTAAATATATATATATATATATGCACGTGCAAAAATTGGTCAGATAATGGCACTGACATTTGGCTTAAGCTAATAATTAAGGTACATATTTTCAATGTTTGGTAGCAAAATACTATAAAACCTTCCAGTAGGTAACTAGGATGACAAGAGGACTTCTGCACTATCAAGCACAAACACTTGAGTCCATGAGAACCTACTAGTAACAAGTAGCACCATGGAAATGGAGCAGCACCATAGGCAACACTCTTGGTGGCTGAATGCCATAAGTGTCAGACTGGTGACCTGACCCAGAAAGGCAGGCCCAGGGTGCAGAGCAAGTGAGTTGATGGGAGCCATCCACTTGACAGTAGCATGCCTGTACATACCTGTGGGACACCCAGCCAGTCATCAGCCTGCTGCATGGCTTCTCGGGCATTATCCACAGGCCTCCGTGGATCCCAGGATTCCCAATCTGGGCATAGACCTGTTAACACAGCACAAAGGATGCTTTAGCTTTAGCATTAGCTGACTGAAGAGATCAAAGTAGACTATGTACCTAACTTCAAAGCACACCATGTCAGATGCCCAGAGGAATTTCTTCCCAAATCTCAATGAAGTATGGATTTTATAGGCAAACAGCTTGGACACCTTGCCACACTAACAGAGACTTTTCCTTCGTCTTGCTGTCTTCTTGCATTCAGATAGGGATTATTGGGACAGATGTAGAGAATAGCATAGTATAATCTAGCCATCACACTATATCAGACTATTTCATTTGACACCCAGCTCTTGCCCTGGCTCAAGTTCTCTACTAATATAGTTCCTGAGAGGCAATAGTGATGATGACTCAAGTAACTGAGTTTCCACCACTCAAATGGGAGATCTGGACTGAATTTATGGTTCCTACCTTCAGGTTGCCCAGTAGCTCTGGCTGTTACAGGCACTTGCAGAGTGAATCCATGCATGGGAGCTAGCTAGCTGATTCTCTCTTCCATACTTCCCACTTACCCACACCCCATCTATCTATCTTTCCTGTGCCTTTTTGAATCTCGCATATATTTAAACAATAAAAATAAAATGTAAGGATTATCTGTTCATTGAAAAGTAGTATAAACAGATAAAGTCTATTAAAAAGCATTTGGGTCAGGTGACCTTTCACAGAAAGATCCCTGCCCCTCCCCCAGATTAAAACTAAAATGAGGTATCCTAAATTGTGCCTTGGGGAGTAAGGAGGAGGAGGGCACAAAGAAAGGAATCAACGTAGTACTTTGAATGATCCTGGGATAGCACCAGTGTCTCACAGAAGAATGAATCCTGATTCCCCACCCAGCTGACAACAGCTTGTTTTACTTTACGCGTCCTGAGAACCACAAGCTTACTAAATATTAATGGGTCCAGGACATACAGGATATTTGCAAATGGAAAATAAAAGTATATATTCTTTAAACTAAAAAAAGCGCAGAACTACTGGTTCTGGTTTTTCAATTGAGTATGTGCCAGCAAACTTTACCCATCAATCTTAGCTCTCCAGCAAGGATAATTACAGCCTTGGTGTACACTTGACCACTTGACAACAAGAAGCCCATCGAATCTAGAAAAGACTCCAACTGGAGCCTGGCCAAGTACCATTTCACAGCAAAATAAAAAAGAGAAAGGGCAACAACGGCCATATATAGTCAAACCCATGGTTAATAGAAGTGGGTACTTTCCATTCAATGGAAGTTTTTAGATTTTCAGGCCAAGCCACTTAACAGAGCCACGTGGATCTGCTGAAACCAGTTGGAAAAAGACACCAATGCGGGAAGACACAAGACTCTAGGGCACGGAAGCTAAATCCAAGGCTTGCTCCAAGGACAGAAACCATTAGTGGATAAGCAACTGAATCCAAGGCTCAGGAATGTCTATTGATATACCTGGATTTGCTATAATAGCAAGGTCCATATATCCCCATTCCAAAGGGATGGTAGAGACAGGGATACAGTGTACAAATAAATAATCTGGTCCCTTTACTCGGGCATGACACCAAACCCTCAAATTACAAGTGACAAAGTATTAGAAGTACCAGGTAATTTAATCCAGCGACTGTTGGAGGCAGGGTGTGGTAGAAGTCCCAGCACTCATAGACAGCACACACTTGGAAGGCAGCTCTCAAGAAAACAGTGGTATGAAAGTCTCAGTGTGCACCTGGCCAAGCTCTCCATCCTTTCCTCAGCTTTTGGTCTTGTCATATGATCCTTCCTCCACACCAGTCTCTTGGATGCCAGCTACCAATACCACCCTCACTAGACCCATCAACGCTGCCACCCAATCCTGGACTTGATACTTGCAAACTATGCTAAATACACCTCTTGAGTTGCCTCCACTATCCCGTTGCCGAATTGAGCCCTGGGCTCTTACCTGGAGCACAGCTGTCTACCAAGGCTCCCAGGGCTTTACCATCTTGCCAATTTTGGTTGAAGTTTGTGATGGGCAGGTAGGGGATCTTGTTCTGAATCCAGCCCAGCAGCCTCTGCTTTGGTGTCTGCTTCTTGGCTTCATCATCCCCTTCATCCTCCCACACGGGCATGGAGATGGAGTAGTGCAGAATCAGTGTCCATACCAGGCCCAAGATGAGCTTCAGGTTACCATCCACAATGGCTTTGCTGTCTGTGGAAAGAGACATAGGCACAGTCACTCTTTTGGGAAACACAATGCATGTGGTAGGTTTGATTTCTTACAACAGTCAAGAAACCCTAAGCTATTTGAAAATTATACTCAGATACTTAAGACTGAAATGATATGGCGCTGGAATTTCCTTGAGAACATCTGGAAATGGAACAGATACAATGATTTCAAAATGCCGTTAACTAGCAATCCTGGATAATGGCCACATGAGAATATATGTTACTATCGTCTCTACTTCTGAGTATGCTTAAAACTTTCCATAGTAAAAGGAATTAAAAATTTTAAAAGAAATCTGCTTGGAACACACAGCATTGTGGTACGGTGGGTTGTCACTGCTTGCAATGCTAGCAATTTATACTGGAGAACCTGGTTGAGTCTTGGGTATTTTATTCTTCTGATCCAGTTTCCTGCTAATAATTTAGCACCTGGCAGATGGCTTAAGTCCTTGGGTTCTTGCCACCCACATGTGGGACAAGTGGGGTTTCTGGCTCCTGGCTTTGGCCCTGGTATAGCTGTTGTGGGTATTTGATAAATGAGCCCACAAATGGAAGATCTCTCTTTCTCTCACTCTTTCAAACATTTTTAAACATTTTAGTAATAAAATTTTAAGAAAATCATTTCAGAAATATAGACAATAAAAAGTGGCCATATCACCTGCTAACCTGTTTGTCAGTGGTCAGAGAGTGTGTGTATATTCCTGTGCGTGTGCATGCTGAATTTACAGTATACACTACAAAAACATCTTCTCCCTGTGATTGGCAAAGATCAAGTTTTTCCGTGCTTAACACAACATGCCATATCCCTGCCTAGACCCTTCCAAAATCTCACTGCCATTTCTTTCCACTTCCCATTCCCTGAAGGTCCTCTGTGTCTATTTTCTTTCCAATCTCTTCTGCACCCATCAAAATTCCAACACCTGGGGGGCAGCATGGTGGCAGAATGGGTGATGTCACTGTTTGAGTAGTCTAAGTCTCAATCCCTGCCTGTGTAATAATTTTGGTAAAGGAAAAAAAATAGTAAACCAAGCAAAGGGCCCTGGGACTCTCTCTAAGCATGCAGGCCTTGGAACACTGAAGCCAGCCTGCTTTAGAGTGTATGTGGCCCAGGAAGCAGCAAGGGTTTGCATAAAACCCTAGCCATGGGATGGGCACTCGTCCAGCAGCCGGGATGCCCAAGTGCCCAGTCAGAAGGCATGGGTTTGCTGAGTGGCTCTATTCTTGATTCTTAGCTGTTGTGGGCATCTGGGAAGTGAGCTGGCAGATGAGAGCTCTTTTTGTCTGTCTCAGTCTCTTTCTAGGTCTTTAGTTCTCAGTTAATAAATAAATCAGAAACAAATAGAAATATATTGCAGTATCCAAATCTGCACAGGGACTTGGATATCCAGGGAATTTGCCTCAAGAACCAGACTTGCAGAACGTGACTAGAACTGCAGTTTCTGGATGACATGTTCTGTTGTGAGCTGTCTTTTAAGAGCTGATTACTCCTTGACCACCTACTGATCCTCAGAAACTCCAAAACAATGGTCCACGCCAGCTTAAGGGGGAATAATTGGCTTCATAAGAGTGGACACCACCTCCCAAAGAAAAGAATTAAAAAAAAAATGTGTCTGTGTGCACTGCTTGTTAGGGAGCAGGGGTAGCCTGGCTCACTTGACACACTGATCTCTGGCACCACAAGGGACCTGAACAGACCACAAAATCTCATCCAGTCACAAGCTTCAGTCTGCAAAACTCGACACATCCCAGTTATGCATTAAATGCCTTCCATAAGCAATGCGGCAGATTTAATTCAGAACTCAGAACACGAAATCCGTTCGCTCTATTTTTACTCAGCGTACACATGTGGGTCTAAAGGAATCTTTGTCAGAAAGATTCAAGGGGAAATATGACCCAGCGGAAGTCTGGGCCAAATTTATAGAATGCCCAGAACTTCTGTTTCCAATGAACTCAAGATAGGCATCCAACTGGGCCCTCCCCCATCACAGCCTCCCTGGGATCCATTCCAACTTTGTCCTGCTACTCTGACAAGCTGGAGAGTGAACGGCCTTCCTTCACAACACAACTCTGACAGGTGAAAGTTCAAGTGTTTCACAGCCGAACCCTTGGAACAATAAAAAGATGGCAACTTGCCTAGAAGGCCTCCCCAGCGCCCCTCCACATGAAACAGGAGATTCCTGCACCTTGAGAAAGCAGTGATGCAGTGCAGTGTCACCCATGACAGAGCAGCGCCTGGCAGGGCTCTTGGACCTGAGAGTGCCCTGCTGTGTTCAGGCAGGATGTAGGTACGGGGAAGGAACATTAAGAGGAGCTCAGTTCGATCAACCCGAAGCATCCCCACACGAGGAGCTGCCGGGGATGGTTGAGGTGGGGAACCTCTCAGAAACACAGCAAGCCAACATCCACCACGCCTGCACAGCCTCACACAGCCAGCCCAGGCTTCAGTGGGTTGCAATAGCTTGAGAGTTTCTTCCTGACAAATCCCATACAACTGACTGGGGCTCTGGACAACACTGACCCTCCAACTAGACACCCTACTTGAAACCATCCAGCGTTGCAGGGAAAGGAGGGCCTTCCTTCTTATTATTTTTAAAAAATAGCTTTCTAGAAAGTTCATTTGAGCCACTGGAAATTCCGGGATAGAATGAATGTATTGGCCTCATTTTGATACACTGGTTCTTCAGGCACTGTGAAGGAAAATTCTGGAATGGGCACATTTACAGAGTGGGAACAGCAATCTCTGGAAGTAGTTTGCAAACTTCTTTAAGGAGCAGTTCCCCTGAGGTCAGGGAGGCACTGCTTGTTTCTCTACTCACCCACATTAGGATCTTGAGCCACTGGGTCCCCTGCCTACCTACTGCACCTACAGTGAGGCCCCAGGAGGCAGCTGCAGCACCTTCTCTCCTGTCACTGATTAACCAGGGTGGCAAGAGTGGTGGCCCATGAGAAGAGGTGTGGGTGGATATCCCAGCACACTTTCACTTGCCTGGGTAAGGACAGTAACTCCTCCTCTGCTGGCATAAAGGAGACAGAATGACCAAACTCAAAGTCTTTACAGACTGTCGTAAGGAGTAGATAGATTACACAGTGCAAGAGTCCAGCCTGATGCCAGGCACACAGTAGGCACTCAGTAAAGCATACAGCCCTCCCCTGTGCCTGCTATAACAGTCTTCCCACAGTCAGATGCCCAGACGGAAGAGTCCAGTGTGTGAAAGCCAGCAATAGTTATGACCCAGCAGGCGTAGCAAATGTCCATGTGTTACTCCTTAGAGCAGAGCAATTAATTCTCAGGGCCAGGGCCACAGCCTCCAAGGTCCTTGGGGCAAAACTGCCTCCTCTGCCCCAAATGTCAACTGCACATCTCAAATTATGTTTGGCTGTCTTCATTGTGCCGACACCAATTGCACCTGACAGTGTGGCAGACAGGCTGCGGTGCCCTGGGAGTGTCCCAGGATACACAGGCAGCTTTGCAGAGTTCTACATGCTCCGGAATGTGGCCACTGCTTAGTGTCCTGGGCCCCAAAGCAGCACCTGGCTCAGAGGACGCAGCTCCGCAGCTAGCAGACTCAGCTCCATGGCTCACTTTCTGCACCTCAGTTGCTTCAACAGTAAACTAGGGTGATGCTGGCCCCTTGAAACAGGACCGCCAGAAGCAATACTTACATACCTACAGCTCTCACACTTGACATGCAGTCAGTTCCCAACATCATTCAAGGGATTATTACTATTACACCTAGCACAGCTCACTTCCGGTGTGCTTTATCACTCTGAACCACAGGACAAGGAAGAAGTGCAAGTATAACATCAAGGTTGCAACCTGCAAGCTTGTACTAGGCCTTCTGGACCACTTTAAAGGCTTGGCTGAGCCCATAGCAGCACTCTGGGATGGCTCGCTGCAGCAATGCAGACCACCTGGCTCCGGAACCCCAGTGGTGGGACCCAGTACTCACCGCCAGCCAAGGATGACTTTGTAATTTCTCTCCAGCCTATATAAACCATGGCTGAAGAGTAGCCCTCAGGTATCCAAAGAACAAGGAGCCCTGAACTAAAAGGAAGCAGCTGGTTGCTTTCCTCACTTTCCCAGTCAAAATCTAGTATCAGGGTGGGTGTGTGGCACAGCAGGTAAGTCAATACTGGGACACCCACATCCCATACCTCAGGGCCTGGTTTTGAGCCCTGGCTACCTTGTTTCTCAAGACAACTTCTTGCAAATGCACTCCCTGGGAGGCAGCAGGTGATAGCTCAAGTACTCGAGTCCCTTCTACCCATGTGAAATACCTGGACAGAATTTGGGGCTTCTAAATTCAGCTTGTGCTCCAATCCTAACTGTTGTAGGTATTGGAGATATAAGCCAGTGGATAGAAGACTTCTCTTCATCTAACTCCGTCTCCCTCTGCCTTTCAAATAATATAAAAATTAGTTACCTACATGCATCCCATTCTAATCCTCCTACATCTAGATCCTGGAAGGCAAGATCAGAATTGTGTTTCTGGGGAGTCCCAACCCTTCCATTCACACAGCAGATGAGGCCCTCCACACTTTGCTTTGCTTATTAAAGTATCCTGAGGTCTCTGGTGGGATAAAAGGGGGCCAGGCTGGTGTCTGTCCCCCTGCTCTGCTTGTGGCAAATGAGACAGAGTCTCACGGACCTGGCAACTCAATCATGTCCACGACCAAGGCCACTCTTTGGGCACTAAAACCCCCCACCCCATACTCTCTCCCAGCTGCCCTTAAAATTCAGCGGTATGGCTGTTTCACCAAGAAAGAGGGAGCACAAGTGAAATGCATCTTCACTTCAAGGTCTTGGGCCAGCCAGCTCCATGCACTTTTCCATCGCCAGCCAGAGCCCTGGACACTGAAGTCACCTAGCTGCAACCTCTCCCAGGAGAAGCTAGCAAGCCGATGAAAGAAGCCAGGGCATCAGGACACAGCATTCTATTCACCTGAACACAGGGGGAAAAAAAAACACCTCAAATTCATATTCTTTCTGCTACCATTGGTGTTTTTCAATCTCTTCATAGCATAGCACGGTAGCAACTGAACTTTAACAAGAGGATGTTCTTAGATTGGGGAGGACTTGAAGTCACGTGGGTCCATTCAATCAGAAACAGAAAACACTGACCATAAAAAGCCAGGGCTCCAGGGTCAGCGATTTCTGATTCCATTTCCTGCTCATGAATTAATTTTTAAATTCATTTTTACATGCACCACTGTGCCTGAGTCCTGCTAATAAACTGTTCATTCAAAAGGCTTTTCATGTTGGTCATTTTTCTTTTTTTTTTTTTCTTTAAAGACTCTTATTTATTGAAAAGGCCAAGTGATGGGACAGGAGAAGAGAAGGGGGAGGAACAGAGAGAGTTGGAAAGGAAAAGGGATCTTCCATCTATTGGTTCAGTTCCAATGGCAGCAAAAGCTAGGGCTGGGTCAGGCTGAAGCCAGGATCCTGAAATTCCTTCTGGTATAGCAAGGGCCCAAGTCCTTGAGCCATCCTGTATTGTCTTCTCAGGTGCACAACCAGGAAACTGGCTGGGAAGTAGAGCAGGCAGAACTTGAACCAGCACCCATTTGGGATTCCAGCACTGACAGCAACAGTTGTAACTTGTTATATGACAGTGTACCCCGTCTGTGATACCACATTATAGCAACAGAAAACAGACCAAGACAGTACATGAAGTGAAAATCCCCTTTCACTGTGCTAAGATTCTAAAGTTATATCTGGATGCAGCACGAAAGACAGCTAAAACAGATTGCCCATGTCTACTCTGAACAAGGTTTGAAGAGGCTCAGCAAAGCCCAATTTACTGTGCAAACAGACTGGCAGTGCCACCCTGGCCATGGCTTGGAGGAGTGGTGACCAGGATTTCTTTGCAACAGAATTGAGTCAATAAACAGCCCTAAGTGTCTCAGATTTCCACTATAGGCCCCTAAAACATTCTTTACGCATAACTTCAGACCTCAAATATCAAATCTTGCCAGCTATTCCTACTGTTCTCTTTTACTTGCGGAACTACTTTTGCCTGAAATAGTTGGAACAAAATACGTCATAAATACCTTATTTTTATTTCAGTACAGAGCTAACTGGGAGAGAACTTTCATAGATCCACTGACAGTGTACCACTTGGAATCTCTCCCAAATGTCTTATTCTCTGGTGAAGAGATCTCAATTTATTTAAAAGTTCCACTTTCATCACCCTGGAGCTTTCTTTTCAATGCCACTTTGAAAGTTTTTCTTTTTCTTTTTCTTTGTTTATCACTCACTTCAGAGAATTTACGTTCAATAACAAATGAGATGGGTACATTGAAGGGTGTAAATAGAATACACTTGCTCTTGGGATGTTTTTTAGAAGTTTATGGAGGTTCCAGCATTGTGACAATGTGGGCTAAGCTGCTCCTTGAGACACCAGCATCCCTTATTCCAGTTCCGGCTGCTCTGCTTCTGATTGATATACCTGAAAAAGCAGAAGGTGGCCCAAGGACCTGAGACCATACTACTCACATGGGACACCAGCAGAAATCCTATGATGCTGGCTGGCTTTTACTGGGCCCTGCCCCAGCCACTGCAGCCATTTGAGGAGTGAACCAATGGCACTCTGCCTTTCAAGTAAATAAATAAATCTTTTGAAAGTCCATGAAAAAAAATGCATGTTATGAAAAAAATCATACATAAACCTCAAAAAAACTTGAGCATGAAAATACACTTATTTAATTCCATTTTCCATGACCATTTTTCTAATAACCTTGTACCATCATGGACAAATCCTGAAAAGGTTGGAACCAGTATTTTAACCTTTTTAGAAAGATCAAACAAAATTAAAGGCTTCAAAATGCTCAAGGCTCATTCTAAACTAGGGTGTTTTATTGTCATCAATATTGATTTATTTTTATTTTATTGGAAAGAAAGGCAGAACCAAAGGGGAGAGATCTTTTATGCATTGGCTCCCTTCCCAGATAGGCCAGGCCAAAGCCAAGGGCACAGAATTCTAATTCTCTCACATGGACCCAAGTATTAGAGCCCTCATCCACTGCCTCCCAGGAGGCATATAGCAAGTGGCTAGACTGCAAGCAGAACCGGGTACTAGGACATGAGATGCAGCTGCAACAAGCAGCAATTTAAATCACTGCATCAAACATCCACCTCCTAAACTAAGTTACGGATCTCACCAGACCTGTAGGTAAACTCATTCTGTCACACACAGAATGCTCCAATTACCAGCAGAACAAGGTTCCCAAGTGCGAGCAGCTCAGGGTAAATTCCCACTGGAGCTCACCATGAACATGGTGGCCGTGTGTGCCTGGCTAGCAGCTCCCAGCAATAACTGCCCTGAGAACACGTCCAGCTGAAACAACAAACGCTGGCTGTGAACAAAGGTCCTCGTGACCTTCTGACTCCAGCTCAGTTAGCCCTGTGGAGAGGTTGTCTCATCTGAACGCAGCTCACTCTCCTGCCAGAAAAGCCAGGCCCACCATGAGGCCATACACATCACCATCGCCATCACCACCACCACCACCACCCCAACAGGGGAAGAAAGTGAGAGTAGGAGCACCACATCTGGCAAAGATGCCTCAGTGCCACTTTTCCCATCAGCAACAACCACAAATACGACAGTAGCTCCATCACTTACAGATGTTTCCACTGCACCAGGCTCTGTTATAATTCTCACGGTGGCCCTAAGAGGGTGGCTTTATGACTGATCCCATTTTACAGGCGTTGCCAAAAGTGACACAGATGGGGAACCTAGATTTTATTCTTTTGTTTTTGTTTTTTAATATTTTTTTATTTTAACAATCTTTACATGGTTAATTTGGGCAAAAAGGGTCAAGGGCTACAGGAAAGTGGGTAAGACTATTATTTCCATATTGTTTCCTTCATATATCTGAGGAACCTAGATTTAAACCAAGCTCTCTTGGTACAGCTCACTACTTCTCTGACTCTAGTAACATTTGAGGGAGGTACGTGGGTATCATCGTCATGTTACGGAAGAGGGAGAACAGAGGGGAAACAGCCCATGCACGACCTCACAGCTTATATGACACTGTGCTTGGGACCAAAGTACATTAGCCATCACTGGCTACTTCCAGGGTACCTGATAGCAGGAACTGGATAGGAGTGAGGACTTGAATTCAGGTATTCTGATATAGAATCTCTTAACCACTGTGCTTAACGCCCACCTCAACTACACCATGGCATTCCCATGAGTCTTAACCCCGTGAGGTGCTAGCATAGAAACTTGGCAAGTGGGCAGCATACAAAGTGACAGCATAAGCAATGGGATATGACAACACAAGTCACTGCTGGGTTATTCTTATTTCAACCATTATTCATGCAGCCTTCCCCACCCCAACCAGATAGCAATTCTAATATCACAGCCTTCATCCTCCATCCAGGAGGGCCTATGCATGCCTGCAACCGCTTCCTCAGCCAACTTCTGGAGGAAATCGGGGAAGACAGGAGAGGAGACAGCTCTGTCTTAAATCACCCAAACCCATTAGCCTGTTTCTTCTCTCAAAAACTCGAAGTAGGATTACTTGTGTACTTGAAAGCTCAATTTGTCTTCTTTTTCTGTATTGGAGCCAGCATATATTTCCCCCACTAACTGCTAAGTTTAGGCCCTGGGCTGCATACAAATGATGCTTTAATATAAGAAAGCAAGTTAAATTAACCTGAAAATACTCCATAGAGATGACAATGTGATAATGAAAACTGGCTGCTCCACAGGGCTAGACATTATTATTAAAGAGTAAACTTAAAAAAAAAAAAGAAAGAAAAAAATCACCACCTTAATTTTTCTCCACCTCAATTTAAACTATGTGAACTGGAAATACATACAACCCCCTTTTTATAACAGTAAGAGTCAAATAACACTAATGACAGTGAATAGAATGGAAATTCATTTTCAGCTAGAAGCCTGTTGAAGTTGAAGCTACAACACTAGATCAAGGAGGCTTTCTTGGTTTGGAAAGAGGCACAATCAGTTTGCATTTCCCCCATTACTAACCTCCTCTTACAACTCCTAGACGACTCTAACAGCAATGGCAGGCAGCCCAAAGATTGTGCAGTCTTAAAAAGGAACAAGCTTCCAATTTAAAGTCTTGAGCAGGAACCAAGCTGAAATTCCAAACAATTTATAACTGTTGGGTCCTACATGTCCACAAAAAAGATGAGTTGGAGGAAAGGAACTTTGTAGGACACACAAAGGATTTGTCACCTGCTTCTGCGCAGACTGACACTTCAGCTGATGGCTCCAGCATGCAGTCCCAAAGGAGGACCTCTCAAGAGGCAGGCATTTGTTAGAGTGGGTAAAGAGCCACCTGAAAAGCCCACATGCTGTATCAGAGTGCCTGGTTCAAGCACTGACTCCACTTCTACTGAGCTTCCTGCTAATGCACTCTCTGGGAAGCAGTAGGTAATGGCTTAAGGACCTAGGCCCCTACATTAACTTGAAAGACATAGATGGAAATATGGTTCTGGGACCTGGCCCATCCCTGACTATTGAGGGCTTTTGGAAAGTCAACTAGTAGACAGAAAAGTCCTATCTGTATATGTGTGTATTTCAAATAAAATGAAAATAAATGTCTTTCCTTAAAAGATTATTAAAAAACAAAAATTTAGACCTTTTGGCTCGTGATGATGTAAAGAGGCTTTCAAACACAGAGCCCACCCATAGCTACAGAGTTCTCAGCCCAGACTCCAGGCTCCTGCCTGTAGGTATATTTATTCTTTCTGGCCAGTAAAGAGCACAATGCAGGGAGAGGACTTCATCAGCTCCCTCGGTGAAGCAGGCAGTGGCCAAATGACCAAAGGTCAGGAACGTTAGGAGAGTGGGTGATGAGGCAGGAGGCTAGAAGCTCAGGTGCTCTGCCTGGAGTCCAAGATGCCTGGGCTGCCTCTGTGTCCATGGAGGCCAAGCGAGACAGTCCAAGCAGCAGGTGGCACAGTGTCCCCATGAAGGCCCCACCACCATATCATCAGTGACTACAACTGTTCTTACCACAACATGAGAAACACGCAAGTGTGAGATTCCATACTACTCAATTCTGCTTCAAGATCGCTCACAATGTAAAATCCCAGAATGCAGCCTTGCAACACAGACACGCATTCCATCTGTTCATGACCACAAGTGCCGGGCCCACTGAGGGGGACCATGATCAGGGCTGATAGAATCAAGATGTTCTTGGCTCTGTGAGCTGCTGAATGAACTGGCAGCTTGCTCAGTTTGCTCAAATCTGCAGGCCACCCCGATTCCTCTAGCGAATCCCTCAGCAGTCTGCAGGCGCCACAGAATTGAATGCAAATTCAATGAAACACCGTGTGACAATAATAAAGCAGAGTGGGGAAACCGGCCATACTGTACATGCCTCCCGGACGATGAGCTTGACATTCAAGCAATAGCATTAAGAAGCTGACATAAAAAGAATGAGAAAAATGTGTCTGTCCCAATAGGGGCAGGCATTCATGATGAAAGAGAATCTTGCAATGTTGGTTGGTCTTAGGGGAAAAAAAAATGTTAAAAGATCTATTTTGAAAGACAGACCACAGGAGAAAAGAGAGAGAACTACAATCCACTGGTTCACTTTCCAAAAAGTCACAATAGCCATAGCTAGCCCAGGCTAAACTTCATCAGGGTCTTCCCAAAGAATGGCAGGGGCTCAAATGCTTGGAACACTTTCTGCTGCCTTGACAAATGCATCAGCGCAAAGCTGCATTGGCAGTAGAGCAGCCAAAACTAGAACTGGTCTCGGGATATGGAATGCCAGTGTCCCAAGAGGTAGAATAGTCCACTTAGCTGGAACACCAGTCCCACAATCCCACTTATGAAAGGCATGAACAGAAGGACCTAGGAGCACACCAAACTGTCCCTATATGTCCCTTGCAGGTGGGCAATGGCAAAAGATGGTTTTTCTTGTTCTGCTGCTGTTGCCACTGTTGTGATATATGTCTTATATGTCTGCATTCCTTAAACTACTAAACTGTGCAAAAAATTTAAAAAAAGGCATAACAAATTTTAAATGTTGGCACACACCACCAGAAAGAAACCATAGTGTACAAAAAAAGGATGTTCCTATTAACAAAATTGCTTGTGTGGATCCACAGGCACGAAATGTGGAAAGATGGACAGGTTTTACCCAATGATAAAACGATCTGAGTTGAAGAGATGCTGGCAGAATTATATACAACTGGGCTCATAGATGTATCAAATGTCTCCCAAAGAAACATGAAACTGTTGGCCCCTCTCACATTTATTTTTAGTGTTAAAGATTGGAGGGAGGTATAGGGGCCTGGGACGGAGACAACCCCTCACTTTTTTTGTTTTTAATTTGAAAGGCAGAGATAGAGACAGATCACCCCTCCTGAGATGCCCACAACATCAGGAGCTGGGCCAAGATAAAGCCAAGAGCCCATATTCAATCTGTGTCTCCCACGTGGGTGGCAGGATCCCCATGCTATCACCTGCTGCCTCCCAGGGTGCACATTAGCAGGAGGCTGGAGTCCAAGCAGACTCAAACCTGGGAGCTCGTATATGGGGTGTAGGCATCTCAAGCAGCGTCCTCACCGCTGGGCCCAATCACCACCCTGCGCTCCCCTTTCTATATCACACAGAATTTTCATCATATGCCATGAGATTTATGAACAATTGAATACCCAGAGATGCAGGGAGCCTGCCAGTTGTCTCCCTGATCATCTCTTCTATCCTACCTTCTTACACCAGCTGTCCAAGCATCTGCTCTCCCCTCACCACAGACTGCCTTCCTGAGCAAGGGGTCTGCCAGCCTCAGCAGACGACCATGGTCGATTGTAATGATTGCAAACAGCTTGCCTAAGGTTGGGCACATGATGGAGACGGCACTGCAGCAAGAACAGAGGGGCACCTGATTGCCTTTGGGCTTATTTTTTAAGAGATCAAGAACAGCACAAAACCAACAACTTGGCTTCCTGACCTTTTCATATCCTACTTCCTGGCACCCCAAGAGCCCCCACCCTGTGAGGCAGGAAGCAGTCCAAGGTTCCAGTTAAATGAATTGAGGGTGAATTCTCAGTTCTTTTATGAGGTACCTTTGCTATCTTCCTTTTCTAGATTTTAAAAACTGAGAAACGAGGCTGCAAGGGTACATCTCAACGCACAGTAGCACAGCAAGCTAATCCTCTACCTGCAGCATTGGTATCCCATATAGGCAATAGTTCTAGTCCCGGCTGCTTCCATCTACTTCCAGTCCAGCTCCCCACTAATGGTCTGAGGAAGCAGCAAAGGATGACCCAAGGCCTTGGGCCCCTGCACCCACATGGAAGACCCAGAAAAAGCTCCTGGTTCCTGGCTTCAGACTGGTGCAGCTCTGGTTGTTGTTGCCACTTGGAGAGTGAACCAGCGAATGGAAGATCTCTCTGGCTTTCTCTCTATATATACATATAAAACTCTGCCTTTCAAATAAAAATAAATAAGCCTTTTAAAAAAAATTTATGTTGGTACAAAAATTAAAAAGTTGGAAATCTATGCATATGAGTCTTTAAAAAGTTCACAGATAAAAGGTACCAAAGAACTATACAAGGATTTTAAAATGTTTCACACCAACATCAACTTTACTTTGAACTCTATTTCTCCAAATTCCCCGTCTTTGTGTTAAAGGCAGAATTCCATAGCTCATAAGCAGAACAGCAGGGATTTGAACCCAGGCCACAGACTCTAGGGACTGCTCAGCCTGGAGACTATCACAGCGGATGTAAAAGGAAGCGATCCAAACTTGGGCATGACGGTGTTACAGAGGCCGGAAAAACTGTGACACCCTAGCTTGATTACATCATCCTCCTAAAAAAGATTTATCGCTGTGGCCCTGAACCCTGCTCCATGCAAAGCGGTGGTGGCAGGAAGATAAACAGCACAAGCACACAGCATGTCAGCTCCACCACTCAAAGTGGAACGCAGACGAACATTCCTGAGGCCCACAGCCCAAGTGCAAGGCAAGTGAATGACACGTGATTGATATCCAGCTGCCGCCATGGCTGAAAACACCAGCCTACAACCCAATCTTTTCATTCCCAAATCTGCATGCCTGGAGTCAGCGCCAGGGGCAGGAGCTGTGGTGGCACTCACGTGGGACACTGGCAGCAACTCCACCTCAGTATGAAGCCTTGTCTCATGTTGCTCAGACCACACTCAAGCCTGGTCCATCCTCATACCATTTACCCGTGGTTTTTCTTCCTTCAATTCATTTTCCTTAGCTTGAGGAATCATGAACATGAAATCACCAACTCAATACTACTGTTCATACTACTGGCATGTCTAAAATATATGTGACAATATTTGTTACAACTTTTGAAAGTATAACTATACAACACTACATAGCATTTTAAGTACCAAGTCTTAGAAAAGACTAGAATAAATGTTTGGTTTTCCACACAAAAGGATTTCTGTAGCCAAATAACTGTGGATACACTAAATAACAAATTGCAAGGTAATGCTGAGGGCAAAGTGGTGATACACTAGTTAAAACGCTGGCACCTCCAATATGAATGATGGTTCCAGACCCAGCTGCTTCACTTTCAATCCAGCCCCCTGCCAATGTGCCTGGAGAGCAGTGGATGATGACCCAAGGACCTGGGCCCCTGTCACTAATATGGGAGACCTGGATGGAGCTACAGACTCCGGGATTGGGCTCTGTTCAGCCCCAGCTATAGTGGTTATGTGGAGAATATACCATTCATTAAAAGATTCCAAAAGTATAATCAATTCAAACAAAGAAAGAAAAAAACATATCCCCCTGTGTATCTTTAAAATTTAAAAAAAAAAAAAAAAAAAAAAACTTATTGCAAAGTCAGAAATACAGAGAAGCTCTTCCATCCATTGATTGATTCCCTGGGCACACATTCACGCCATCACCAGCAACTCTTTCTAGGCTCAAGCCTGGCACTGAAGTCACTCGGGGTGGCTCAGTGCATTCTGCAGGGGCAGGCAGCAGGTGAGCCAGAAAGCTGTGAGCTGCAGTCCTGACTGCTCTGGGTCCAGCCTGCCATCCACACCAGTGTCACAGCCAGCACACACAAACAGGCTAGAAGCGATAGCTTTGCAGCTCCTGGGTTTCTCCAGGACTTTCAAGAAACCCAGGGCCAATTTTGACTCCGATTTCCCTAATGGACAGCCTGGTTGTCCCAGCTGTCTGACTCCCCAGGTTGTGTGCCAAGAGCTGGGTCACTGCAGACAACCAAGTCCAAAAGGTGAGTGTTGTGGTGCAGCAGGATAAGCCACTACTTGGACACCCATTTCCCATACTGGAATGCCTCACACCACTGCCAACCACTCTGCTTCCCATTCCAGCTTTCCAGTTATAGCTTCCAGGAGACAGCAGGGGACGGCTCAAGCACTTTCAGTCCTAGATGCCCATGTGAGAGACCAGGATGCAGTTCCTGGCTTTTGGCTACAGTGTGGCCCAAGTCTAGATTTGCAGGGATTCAGGGAGTGAACCAACAAAAGAAAATAATCACAGCTGTCTGTCTCAGTCTTTCAAATAAATGAAGCTTTGTTAAAAGAAAAAAAATCCAGTCTCATAGAAAAAGAAGGAAAGGTGGCCACCTCTGGGGGGACTCACAAGAATAGTAAGTACCATTTCAATTTCAAAAGCAAAGAATGGTTTCACATCCTGCCAATCAGATATACAGAGAGAAGGAGAGACAGAGAGGAAGATCTTTCATCCGATGAGTCACTCCCCAAAGTGAGCACAACAGCCGATGCTATGCTGATCCAAAGCCAGGATCCAGGAACTTCTTCCGGGTATCCCACACACGTGCAGGGTCCCAAAGCTTTGGGCCATCCTCAACTGCTTTCCCAGGCCACAAGCAGGGAGCTGGATGGGAAGTGGAGCTGCCGGGATTAGAACCGGCGCCCATATGGGATCCCGGTGCGTTCAAGGTGAGGACTTTAGCCGCTAGGCCACACCGCCGGGCCCAAATAAATAAATCTTTAAAATAACTGGATTCTCTCACATAACCCCTTCCACCGCAACATCTCATCCCCATAACCTCAGTAATACTCCAAGCTTGTCCTTTCTTCACCCTCAGCACTTTTATGGTGCACAAGTCATTAGAATCTCAACCCCAGCTACACGTGGTAAAACATATATATATATAGGGAAAAACTTTCCCCCCACTAAAAGAAAGCAAAATTAGCACATCTTACGTGAGAGGTGTAATTTGAAAGCTCTCCAGTTGCTTCTATAGTGCAGCCGGACTTTGAGAAGCACTGTCTGTCACCTCACGGGATCCTACAGGACAATCAGAGCTCGGGAGGACAACCTTCCCTTTGTGTGCAAACAGGCCCAAGAGAAACTAGAAAAGGCAAAGAAAAGCAATCCAAGCCTGCAAGCACATCAAACAGTTCATGGAAAACAGGATCAAAAGATAAGTTTATTTCAGAACCACCTCCCCAACTGAAGCTCTCATCTATTTGAGGATATGCCAGAGTATGGGGGTGCCCAGGGCTGTTGAGCTAAACTCACATGGGTGAAAATCAGAGAATCACCTATGTCAAATCCCAAAAAGCAAGAGAAAAAGATGATTCTGCCAGGCACTAGGAGAAAAGGTGCTACAATGGTGAACAAGGGCCAGGAGGGGCCCAGAGTTTCAATTCTTTCTTCTTCACAAAAAAGAACATCAATAAGGCACTCTCACCCAAGAGGAGAATGGTGTTACCAACGGGAAAAAGAAAAAAACCGTTCCTCCAACGGACTTGCCCTTGGTCCCTGAGGCTACTTACTGCCTGGCACACCCGTCTATGTGGCCGAAGTCAGCCACTTGAGCACCAGCGGCTGTGGGGCCTCGCCCACAACAGGCACAAACAGCATCCCCTCTCCCAAATCCCAAAACAGAGGCTTCAGTTGCTTGCCCAGCATCACGAGTAGTGCATGGTGGGTCTCCAAGGAATGATGCAGAAGAGAAGGGGGTACAGGAGCACCTGCTGGGCTGCTCCATTTCAGACGTTCATGATTGCACCAACTTAAAGACTTGTTCTAATCTCTCGAAGGAAACCAGAGGGACAGAAGCCAGAACTTCAGAACTAAGTCCGGAGTCAGCACTGGTAAGGGATGAAGGCAACTGAGGCTTCAGCAGGGCAGAACTGCCCTGGGCAAGCGCCTAAGCAACAGCTTCACAGGCCCAGGGAACATTGCAGAGCAAGACAGTCCTTCAGGGGAAACCCCCCACCCAATCCTGGAACCATTCTTTTTCAGGAATGCATATTTATGGAAGATGCTAAATAAAATCACATGACCACAGTTAGCATGCTCAGCACTGGGTTGAATCCCATCATCCCTCTAATCTGACAGCCCACTCCTGTACAGCAGACTCAACCCTTTCAAATACGGTGGGGCAGAGGCAGGGAAGGGATTTAAAATTTGTTTGTTATCCTCCAAACCACAAGACAAAAGGGGGCTTTGTCTAAATTCACTTAGGGGATCCTCCTTCAGTAGGGCACACTGATGGTCACCCGGGCCACCATTTCCTAGGCCCACCCTGAGCATTCTAAGGACCAATTTCCACCTGGGCCTCCTCTCCTCTCCAAAGCAGGAACAACACTCAGAGCTCTAAATGTTCTGACACCCGCTTCGCAGTTCCTACGGCATCCACAGAGAACAAGCCAATTTCTCCAGGGCACCGGTCCAACAGTGTAATCACAAGCCCACATTAGAAGCTTCTGGTTGTTGAGCAGAACTCAGAAAGCTGGCTAGGGACTGCAGGCAGGCGGGAGGTTCCTCCAGGCTTCCTGTCGTCATAAATTCCTCCCCGCCCCACCTGTGAAACTCCGTGCCCATTTATTACCAAAACTGGAGCCTTGGCTGTGCAGCATTTTCCTGGGGCCTGGAAGCCGGCTTTTCCAGCTGATGACATCACTGACAATGGCTTCAGAGCCTCAACCCCAGTGACTACCTAGCAAAAGCACATTCCTGGAGGGTGAGGTCAGGCTGAGTTAATTACTCATCTGGCCCCTACCCCGGGCGCCCAAACCCACAGCTCTGGGGATGAGCCTCTCCAGCGGGCTTGTCTCCTGTTCTGAGAACCCTCCCGTAGCTGCAGCCGCGTGAGCCGCATCGAAGCAACTCAACAGGCATCAGACTCACATAGCTTGCAAACACAAAACACCAGATGTCCCGTAAAGTAAAAATTTCTAACAACAGCAAATAATCGTCAAAATCTGGGTGCATCCCATTCATTCAATGGCTTGTGCCGGGGAGAACTGCCTGCCACTTCAGGAGCGCACTTCCACTAAACAGGCATTGACTGTTTTTTTTGAAATGCCAATGTGACTGCAAGGTTTCTGCCAACCCTGCTGAGCACACAGGTAAGCTCTACCCTCTCCTGCGGCTTGTATGGATTTCCTGTCAATTATACATGACAACACACACTCTACCAGAAAAATATGAATATATAATGAAATACAGATGAGGACAGGCATACTTTGGTTGCTTTTAGAAACAAGAATGCTCAGAGCAAGTGTCTTGGACCAACATGAAAAGAATGGACAATGGAGCATTAGACCTAAGTTCTGTAGGACAAGGATATGGAAACTGACATTATTCTGGAGCCTGGCTCAGAGTTCAGACTAGCTTTTGGGACATGAATCTGCCTGGCTTGAGGTTTTGTTTGCAAACTAATAATAATGCTAAAGTAATCCAGTCAAGCATTTTAGTAGACAGCACACGAAGATTCAGCTGTTCAGATTAGCTCAAGAAACCATAACTTGATACACAGAACCTTTGATAATATGAGCTAATATCCATTTGTTCAATAAACAGTGATAAATAAAATCAGTAGCAAAAAAAGACCAACAAATGGATTGGTCAGTAATAGATTTTCAATTAAAATGGACTCAAGATCCTTTGTTAAGGACTAGAAATGCATTCAATCCACACCTCTTGGCATTCCCTGTGTGCCAGATCCTGTCTTAAGTACTTCCCAGTGTCCCCTCCCTTTATCCTTAAACAACCCCAGAGGTCCAGACCACTCTTGTCTCCATCTCACACACAAGGACATTGGAGTGCCAGAAATTTGCACAAGGCTGAGGGGAGTACAGCTGAGTTTGGAATTAGGTCCTTCTGTCCATGGGCCTAACATTCTCCTACCCTGCACTTATTATTATTTTTTAATCCACTTATTTTCATCTTAACTTGAAAGATGGAGAGATAAGAAAATAGAGAGCAATCTTGACCCACTGACTCACTCCCTGAATGCTTGGCCAGGATGTAGCCAGGAACCAGGAGTTCCATCTGCATCTCCTAGGTGAGCAACAGGGACACAAGCACTTGAGCAACTGACTCCCACAAGGAGTACTAGCAGGAAACTGGGAACAGGGCAGCCAGCACTCAACCATTTCTACCTCCAGATTGGCAAGGTTCCGGCCCAATTCATGAGACTGCCAAAACCACCCCAAACTTCTCACCTGTAACTAGCAGGGCACTTTTGATTAAAATAAACATTGAAGAGACCAGTAGTGTGACACAGCAGGTTTAGTCACCACCCACAACACCTGCATTTTATATGGGCTCCATGTAACATCAGCTGCTACACTTCTGATCTATCTCCTTGCTGATGCATCTGGGAAAGCAGTGGCGGATGGCCCAGGTACCTGGGTCCCTGCAACCATGTGAGAGACTCAGATAGAGTTTCAGACCCCAGCCATTACGGAGGGTGAACCAACAGATAAAAGATCATTCTGTATCTTCCTCTCTTTGTTAACTCTCTTTCAAATCAATGAAACACACACACATATATACATATATTTTAAGTAATTCTTGAAGTATGTGGTTCTACTTGAGGAAGTTCCCAAACAATTTTTTTAAGTGGCTTTTAAAACATACCTGTGAATCTTGTGTGGATTAGAGATATATCTCATAAGAACCATACAAAACAGGATTATAAAGTGTCAAATATATAAAGCTGTGAAGGTCAATGCACAGCACAAAGGAAATCAATCAACCACTGGATTTTAAAAATAAAAACCTCATACACACAATTACAAACAATTGCTGGGTACCTGAGAGGCATATGTTGCCAGCAGGGAACCGTAAGTACAAGACACTATTCACTGATAGGTAAAAATGATGGGGAGCAAGATCTTCACACAGTCTCAAAGATTAATAGTTATAATTACAGACTACTTAATAATTACACCAGAAAAAAAGTTCTATTTTAAGAAAGAGCCAACAGATACCTTCTGAATCAAGTGATCACACTTAGCTCACTAATTACATGACAAATTGACATGATAAATATGTTGCTGTGATGTAATAGCCAGTACATTTGACCTCTAGAGATGCACCAGCAAAAAATACCAAACTTGAATTTAACCATGAAGAAACAGATCTAGAACACAGAATATTCTACAGCCTCATAACTGCAAGTGCCAGCTGCAGATGAACAAGGACAGTGTCACCAGCAAATTTTCTAGAAATGCAGATTCTTGGTAAAAGGTGGGAGGCAGGAGGCGGGGCTGTGGTATAGCTGATAAACCAACTTTCTTCAACATCAATATTCATATATTGGTACCAGTTCATGTCCAGGCTGCTCCATTTCCCATCCACCTTCCATCCACGTCCCCACTAATGTGCCTGGGTAAAGCAGCTGAAGATGGTCCAAGTGCTTGGAACGCTGTCACCCATGTGGGAGAGACTCAGAAGGAACTCTTTGCTTAAGCTTGGCTCTGCCCTGTCCATTGCAACCATCTTGGGAGTGAAATGGTAGGTGAAAGATCTCAATATCTCTCCCTTACAAATAAATAAATAAATAAATCTATAAGTATGGAGAGTATAGCTTTAGAAAGAGTAATAGCAAATCAGGGTAATGAAATATCAACCAGTAGAGAATGAGGGAAAAATTATAGGAGCATTTATGATAACACTGCATACATTCTCCATAGAACTGATTGCATACACTCTCCATAGAACTGAGAGCTTCCAATAAATTTGGGGAAAGAGTACGTTACTGCTGAAGTGAGACTTGTTAAATGAGCTCACGCCTGTGGAAAATGAACAGAAGGAAAAAGTTCATCACAACTCCAGCTCCTTGAGCATCTGTGCTAATGAACCTGCCTGCGTATCCCCAGCAACACAAGAAAAAACACACTCTCTTTCCCTCCCAGGAGGGAAAACTTGTAGGGAAAGTAACCGAGTACCAAGGAATAGGAGGTGGAGAAAGTCTCCCAACAAATCCCTACAGGCAGAGATGGCTTTCTGGGATAAAATTTACAGGCAAAGGGAAATTCAAATTCAAATGCTACGCATCCCATCGTTGGGCCCCAAAGAGGAATAAAAGATGGATAGGATGTGTGTGACCCTTGAAAATCTGCTACTTGGTGAACAATCGGTCACACCAACACTCACACAGTCTAGAGGCAAAGCCATGGCAGCTGCAGGAGGCTCTTGGCTGCAGGGCCTGGCAGGGAACCAGGCTGGGGAGGAACTGCTGATGGGCGTGGGGGTCTTTTTGAGGAAATAAAAAGGTTCTGAAATTATATAGTAGGGATGGCACAATTCCATACAAATACTAAAAATACATGCTTTAAAGGGGTGCACTTTATGGTGTGTGAATTATATGTGTCAGTAAAGCTTTTTTCTTTCTTTCCTTTTTTTTTTTAAATTTCCATACATTCCTCCAGGCTATAGGCTCTGCAAGCCTTCTCCCTGCTTGCAGCAAGCAGCACAAGAGTTCCTAGGAGGACTGAGACAATGGAATCCCTATGGCTTGGGACCCAAGAGGCTCTTGGGGTTTAGTCACAACTCCTGTGTTGTCTCCTGCAGCATCTCCCTTCTCTGTGCTTTTAGCTTCCAATCTGTACACCCAGGACTGGCCCAGAAGTCACCTCAAAGTTCTCCAAGACATTCTATTAAAACCAACTCCAAGTCTTTTACTCCTGTTTTAAAGAGCACAGTTACTGAACTTCCTTGAACTTACAAGAGTCATAAAAATTCATTTGGTTTAACTGAGATCAAGTTTCAAGTTCACTAAATTAAACCACTTTCCTGAGATGTGCTTGGGACTGGACAACATGGCATCTCTCCTTACTCAGTTCTGTGACTCAAGTCATCAGGATACATAAAGGTTAGGATTTTTATAGAAGTTTCCCCAGTCACTTTTGGGATCTCATTTAAGAATGGGCCCAAAGCTGCCCTGCACGTGTTAACCAGCTGAAGGCAAGGCCAGCCCCCGGATCTGTGAACTTCACAATCAGGGTTTTTCACACCTCTTAGAGTCAGGATACTGAAAGCACCCATACCTTCGCCAGTGCTCATCCTTACACACTCCTTTCTCCTGGGCAGCAGAAGCCGGACTCTGCAGAATGGACAAAAGTCTCAGCAGGACCAAAGGCAACACTCTGGAAGCAGTCAGTGCTGATTAGTGTTTGGGGAACTCCTTGGCCTGAGCACACACTCTTTGATTCAGTTTTTCCAGGCAAAGCCATCCCGAGTCATGCTGACTCGAGCCTGTGAGGAGGAAATTCCCATTCAGCTTTCAGGGGCCAGGCTGACTCCCTGCAGGAAGGAAGGGCGCACTCTGGAGCAGACACCACAGGCTCAGAGAGGCCCCAGGTGCTGGTCTGGGCCTTGCTTGCAGGCAGGAAGCTGCCTGCTTGGAGCTGGGCTGGATCCTCATCTGCAGCTTCCTAGCATGGAGAGAGGCCCTGGATTCTATTTATTCTCTCTTGGGCCAGAGAGAATGCTTTCCAACCAGAGAAGCTGACACACCCCTTCATCTGTCCCTCCTTCCAGGGAGCCTCAGCCTCCATCACAGCTCTTGCCATACTGTTGGATTCGCTGACCATCGGGGAAAGAATAAGTCAGCCAAATATATGAACAGAATTTAGATGACCTTTATTTCAGGGAACCACCAAGAATCTGTGAACAGCCTTCCCTTTCCCATGCAGCAGAAAGACAAATGTGAAGGAGTGGGCTGCAGAGGAAGAAGAGCACGGAAGAGATGGGGAATGGGCTTTTTAAACTCTCCTTGACATGGAAACCGAGACAGGGGTCGCCTCGGCCCTTACTGGTGGGGGGACATGGGTCCGTGCCCCTCATTGGTGCAATGGTGGCTTCACAGCCTGAGGGGCCTGCCAGAATCCCGCTATCCTTTCCAAGTCTGGTTGGAGGCAAACTCCACCCTTCTCCAGTAACTCTGGTAGCCATCAATAACACAGTGTACCACTGGCTCCCGGGGGGGTTGGGCAGAACCTTCAGTGTATCCCAGAGAGAGCACAGAAACAGAGACCTGCAGGCTAGCTACTAGGAGAAGAGAACCAAAAATATACCCCAGGGAAACAGAGGCCAGAGGTGGACCCAGGGCTCCCTGACTTTAGTACCGAGTCCTCCCAAGTCCCTTGTGAGCTCAGGGTTCTGGGGTACCTTATTCCTGGTACTCAGCATGAGGGTGTGTCCCAGGACTGGCTGAAGGACTGAGAATTTTCTGTGCTACCTGCTCTCCCACTGCTTTGTCTGGTCTGGGTTTGGATCAGGAAGACCTAAAGGCAGGGAGGTGCTGGACATTGTGCTGCCACCTCACAGAGCCCAACACACCTGAGGGTGAGACACCCAAAGCCAGCCAGTCCTTTTGAGCCTTGGAACCTATGCATGGGGGCATCCAGCTCTGGGCTTCTCCCTTCTTGGGTCCAAGTGGTTTCCCTTCTTTTGCCTTTAAGTAGCTTTATAAGGGTTCTGACCACTTGCCACTTAAAAAAAAAAGTTTTCATAGAATTCTAGCAAAATATAATTTTCCACTGGCTCAAATTTCTCTCGCTTGTATACCAAAGAACAGTGCTCACTGAGTTACCAAGATGACTTCTCCAATCTACAGACAGAATTTAAAGCTTATTTTCTCAGTTACCCAAGAAGGCATTTCCCGTCAGAGGACTTAAAGAGATGAATGACTGTGGTCAACATAGGGCAGTGAACATTCCCCAGCCCCCAAAACCCTTCAGAGTAAGAATCTGTGAACAGCTGTGGAGTGTGAGATGAAAGCAGGGGTGATTAACCAACTACAAAACTAAGAAGATCCCCTCATCAGAGCCAATGCAAAAGCTAAAGTTCACCTTAAAAAGAAGAGGCCAATCCCACTTACCAACATACAACTAGACCCATTTAGGAAGAAACCAAGCTGGGGTGAGTCAGCAATTGTTCAGGATTCTAAAAGACTTGTCCTAACTAGATTGTACAAAACCCACACAAGCCAAACACAATCGGTGTTAAAGAGAAGGCGAAACTGGCTCGTACCTAAGACAATCCTTTGAAGGGCAAGAGGAGGAACAGAGTCAACCAGGAAACTGAAGAAATGAAATGGTTTACCAAACTGGCCACAGAAGGAATCTCAAGAATGCTAAAATCTCTAAACTCTCTAATGAGTCTCAGAACTCTTTTTTAAAAAAAAAAAAAAAGGGCAATGCGAACACTAGGCCAGAGCGCTGAGCCAGGAATCCTCAGGACTGCTTGCCGGCTCGCTTGTGTGGCTGGGACCACCCAGCTGGCCACAGTGAAACCAGGTGAGGCCTCCTACGTCTTCTGTAGGAGGAAAGCTCAGCAGGGTCCAGACAGCAAGTGTGAGGAGGCCACTTCACAAGCACAGGCCACAACCTGGATGGTCCTCAGCAAGGTTCACCTGAACCACGACCCAGATTCAAGGCAAGCAGCCTGCCTGGCTAAATAAATTAATTAATTAAAAATATTTTTTTAATGTATTTTCTTTTACTGGAAAGTCATAAATATGGAGAGAGGAGAGAGAGAGAGAGAGGAAGATCTTCTGTGCCCTGATTCTCTCCCAAAGTGGTTGCAATGGCCAGAGCTGAGCCCATTCAAAGCCAGGAGGAGCTTCTTCTGGGTCTCCCACGCGGTGCAGGGTCCCAAGGTCTTGGGCCGTCCTCAACTGCTTTCCCAGGCCACAAGCAGGGAGCTGTATGGAAAGCAGGGCTGCCAGGATACAAACTGGTACAAGCACATGTGGGATCCCAGAACGTGCAACGCAAGAACTTTAGCCGCTTGGCTACCACATCGGATGGAGCTAGATGGGAAGCAAGGCTGCCGGGATTAGAATCAGGGCGCATATGAGATCCCAGCGCGTTCAAGGCAAGGAATTTAGCCACTAGGGTACCACACTGGACCCAATAAATAAATCTTTTTTTAAAAAATTAAGATAAATAGCATTGCTATTTTTTTAAAGGCAACACATTGTACAATATGAATGCTCAGTCCCTATAGGTAATAATCTCATTGGTGATCAGACATTTTAAAACAAATGTGTATCTATCAGGTTACCTAAAAATAACAGATACAAATGTTTGGTTTAGTGATTAAGCCACTTTTGGGGATGCTGCATCCCATGTCAGAGCGCCTGTTCCAACCCAGGCTCCGCTTTTTTAAAAACATTCATTTATTTTTTAAAAAGACTTAAAAAAAAATTGGAAAGGCAGATCAGATTTACAGAGAAAAGGAGAGCCAGAAAGATCTCCCATCTGCTGGTTCACTGCCCGAATGGTCACAATGCCCAGAGCTGAGCCAGTCCAAAGCCAGGAGCCCAGAGCTTCTTCTGGGTCTCCAATGCACATGCAGGTTCCCAAGGCTTTGGGCTGTCCTCTACTGCTTCCTCAGGCCACAAGCAGAATGGAAAGTGGAGCAGCCAGGACACAAACTGTTGCCTATATGGGATCCCAGCATATGCAAGGTGAGGATTTAGCCAATTCAGTCATGGAGCTGGCTCCAGGTTCCACTTCTGATCCAGCTTCCTGCTGATGCACACTGGGGGCGGGGCATGGGGTAGTGGGGGGGGGGGGTGCTGCAGCAGAAGGAGTGCAAATGCTTAAGAACCTTCGGCTCCTGTGGAAAATCCAGATGAGGTTTCTGAGTCCCAGCTTCAGCCTGAGCCAGCCTTAGCTACTGCACGGGAGTGAACCAGACAATGAAAAATCTATCTCAGTCTCTCTAAAAGAAAAAATAATCTCACTCCCATATATGAGAGCAGGATGAGCCTCAAAGCTGTGTCCCCAGACCTACCCCTCCCCCATGAGGTGCTACAGGCACAGCCCAGAAGATTGCTGGCTCCCTTAATGAAAGGCCAAGGGCTCCAGGAAAGGAAGCCATCAACAGCTATCACGTGGCTGGCTAGAGGCCAGCTCCATGGGGGTGGGAGGTGGCTGTTTACTCAGGATGGCCTGCAGTTTCCCAGTTACTGTCCTGTTTGCTCTTGCTAGCTGGGTCAGACAAGCGCTTATCCTGTCAGAGACCCTAGGGTTAAGGGAGGCCGTGCTGGGGGAGATTGCTCTTGCCACACCTGCAAGGCTCTGAGGGTTTCACCTCCCTGCTGGGAGCACACACTGGTTTTTAAACAACGGGGGGCCAGATCCTGAACCTCCCTGCCTACCAAGTTTGTCCCCCTTCTTTGGAGCCTCAGAGGGTTCGTTTTGCAGCATCCAGTCCCCAGTAGTCAGCATTATAGAGCCCATTTGCATTACGGGAGAGCAACATCTTGAAGGAAATGCACCAGCAGAGAAAGCAAGGCATGGGGGGTGTTAAACCACAACTTTGAGATCAAGGGATCTCAGAAATAACAGGGTTTATTGAACTTTGAGGCTGCTAGCTAGAGGAAAGGACTAGGCTCCTTTGACAGCTTGTCTCTCCCAAAACTAGCAGCGCAGCAGAAAGGTCCAGTGTGATGCCTGGCTAATCCTTCCCTTGTGCTTGGACCCTACATCCTAGTGGGAAATCCAGAAGAAGCTCCTGGCTTTGGCCTGGCCGAGGTCTTGACTACTGTGGCCATTTGTAAATGAACAAGCAGTTGGAAGATATCTTTCTTTCTCCCTTTTTTCTCTCTTTATAACTCTGCCTTTCAAATAAAAATAAAGAAATCATTAAAGAAAAAAGAAAAGCAAAACCGGGACTTGAACTTCATCTTATTGGGATGTGGAGTAAGTGCCAAGTGATGCCCTAATCACTGTACCCAGTACCCTATTATCTGTGGCCAATGCAAGTTCATTGTAAACAACCTATAGTTTCTTCCCATTATTTTAATGATCAGAAAATGTTCATAGTTCAGATATTTACAAAGACAGACAAGAAAGAACTTCTGTCCACTGGTTCACATCTCAAATAGCTGCAATAGCCAGGAGCTGAGCCTATCCAAAGCCAGGAGCCAGGAGCCAGGAGCTTCTTCTGGCTCTACCATGCAGGTGCAGGGTCCCAAGGATTTGGGCTATCTTCTACTGCTTTCTCAGACCACAAGCAGGGAGCTGGATGGGAAGTGGAGTAGCCAGTACACAAACTAGAACCCATATGAGATGCTGGTGCTTGCAGGATGAGGATTTAGCCATTGAACCATTGTGCCGGGTCCTAAGACTGCTTCTTTTTTTTTTTTTTTTTAAGTTTAAAAATGTAAAGAAAGCAAGCTTAGAGGCTGGTGAGATGGAGAGCTGCAGTCATCAGGCCATGTGATCAGAATCGTACTTTGTGTGCACAGTGCCGTGAGGACACAGGGAAGACATGACTCACTGCTGAGTCGGGGGTGGGAAGAGGGCTGGGAAGAGGGCTTCACCAGAGACACGACATCTGGGTTGTTTCGTGGGTGGTTAAGCAGGGCAAGGCCCAAGGCACCCAGGCCTGACGAAGAGCTGTGCACCTATGGGGCTGATGTACCTACAACAGCAGTCACTCAGGGCAACCTGCCTTGCAAGCTCTTCGTGAGGTGAAAGTCAAACAGCTACTACAGCAGGGAAGTTAAAATTGAATGCTGTTGGGCCCAGCGCGATGGCGCAGTGGTTAAAGTCCTCGTCTTGCACGCCCGGGATCCCATATGGGCGCTGGTTCTAATCCCGACAGCCCCACTTCCCATCCAGCTCCCTGCCTGTGGCCCAGGAAAGCAGTCAAGGACTGCCCAAAGCTTTGGGACCCTGCACCCACGTGGGAGACCCGGAAGAGGCTCCTGGCTTCGGATCGGCATAGCATCGGCCCGTTGCGCTCACTTGGGGAGTGAATCATCGGACGGAAGATCTTCCTCTCTGTCTCTCCTCTCTGTATATCTGCCTTTCCAATAAAAATAAAATAAATCTTAAAAAAAAAATTGAATGCTGTTGCATCCACACCATCAACAGGCTTCATCTCTGGACTCCAAAGGCTGCCCCCCTACAGCATTCACACTCAGCAGGAGTGCCATGCCTCTAGTTCAGGCCCCAGGGTTTCCAGCTGGGGAAACTGAACCCCCAAAGACAAGAAGCACACACAGCTCAAGGACAGGAACCAAGGAACCAAGGGTTGGTTGCATTCTGTGCTTCCTCTTGCACAGCAGGCAGAAAGAAGCCTGGCTTTCTCACTAAACAAAAAGCAAAGCTGGCCCAAGTCTTGAGCCAATTAATTAAGAAGCTTAATTTTATGGGTCCAAAACAATTAGGCTGTGTGGCCAAGGGCCATGGTGAGCTCACCAGTAAGGAAAGAAGAGTCCCTTTGAAAGTGCATCTCTGCATAGTTCACCCCAATCAGAATCTTTCTTTCCCATGTCATTGTCCCAGGCCAAGAATGCTGGACAGGGCCAGGCTTCACACATGGCCAACAAATCTGTCCAGGGAATAGAGTTGCCTCCCCTGGCGGGGGTGGCGTGCTGAGGAGCTAGGAATTCTCATAGCTCCTACGTTTCCCTACCAGACCCTTCCAATTTGGAATAACACTCAATGTAGCCGAGGCTGCCAGCTTGTCAGCAATCCAAACAAGCCCTATCACCACGATCTTTTTCAGTTTCTAATTGGGGAATATTACTCTGGCTGAGCTACATTTTCCTCTCCTTCAACAGAAACCCTGGGAGGTGATCAAATCCATCACAAGTCCATCCTAGGTAAGGAAAGAAGGGATGTCCACTCCTTTCCCCAAGCCGCCACTTTGCACCCTCTTCCGATGGGAGTCGTGCATGCTCATGATGAAGCTAAGAGGTGCCTTTTAAAAGGCAGGGAAATTATGCCACTTATACTTGAAGTCAATTTTATTTCATACCAACATCTAAGTAATACCTTTTAATGACACAGATGGCATAAAAGCAGCCTCAAGCACACTACCATTAACATGCATTTGATCTGCCTGTGAGGTGAAGAGGTACTCTTACTTCACAGATGTGCACGAGACGCTTGCCCCGCACCCAGCAACACAGCAAAGGTAGGGCCTTTGTATTTGTAGAGAGCACATGACCAAGCCAGCACAGCAACATAATGCTGAAAAGCCAGCCCCTCTCCCACCTCCTGAGCAAGGGGAGACTATGGGACCAGGTTAAGCCAATCCCACCAGCAAACTCCCTGGTCAGTGATCGGCTGAGGAGTGGACAGGTGACTCAGGCTGGTCCCGGTTCTGCTGGGCCCATGCCCTGCCTTCTTCCTCTGGGAGTTGCTGGATGTGGTTGTGAGGCCTGAACTACTACCCAATCCAGTCCATGAGCAGGGACAACAAAACCACAGAAGCAAAGAGCCAGGGTTTGCCCTATCCCTGCTCTCCTCAGTCCCTGGAGCTAACACATTCCCTCTAAGGATAAACTAGCAGTTTCCCCATTGACAAAATGAAGCACCACCAGCATCCCGTATCAGAGTGCTGGCTCAAATTCTGGTTGCTCTGCTTCCAGTTCAACACCCTGTCAATGCACCAGAGAGACAAACAGAAGATGGCTCAAATGCTGGGGTCCTTGTCACCCTCATGGCAGATATGAATGGAGTTCCTGGCTCCATGCTTGGGCCTGGCCCAGCTCCAGCAGTAGCAGCCAAATCAGAAGTGAAAAAGTAGATGAAAGAGCTCTCCTTCTATGAACCCAGCACAACAGCCTAGTAGCTAAAGTCCTCGACTTACACACACTGGGATTCCATATGGGCACCGGTTCTAATCCCGGCAGCCCTGCTTCCCACCCAGCTCCTTGCTTAAAGCCTGGGAAAGCAGTTGAGGACAGCCCAAAGCCTTGGGACCCTACACCTGTGTAGAAGACCCAGAAGAGGCCTCAGGCTCCTGGCTTCGGATCGGCTCAGCTCCAACCATTGCTGCCACTTGGGGAGTGGACCATCGGACGGAAGAGCTTCCTCTCTGTCTCTCCTCCTCTCTGCATATCCGCCTTTCCAATAAAAATAAATAAATCTTTAAAAAAAAAAGAAAAGAAAAAGAAAGCTATATCCTTATATAGACCAATATTAAATGCACCTAACTAACTTTATGCTTCTCTAGTTACTTTCATTTTATTTCAATGGCAAAAGAGGCATACAGAGAGGGGCCATCCGTGTACTGGTTCACTCCCCAAAGGCCTGACACAGACAGGATGGGGATGAACTACATATGGGAGGAACATGGATCTTAATCCCTGGAAGCAGGAAGGAATCCAAGCCCTTGGCCCCCTACAGCCACATCAGAGACCAGGATGAAGCTCCTGGATCCTAGTTTTGGCTTGGACCAGCACTGGCTGCAGCAACCATTTGGGGCATGAAAGATCTTCATCTCTCTTTCTGTTTCTCCTTTTCTCTCTGTAACTGCCTTTCAAATAAATAAACCTTTTCAAAACACACACAATGAGCCAAGCACAATGGCTCAATTTGCTAATCCTCTACCTTCCTTCAAGCACTGGGATCCCACAAGAGTACTGGTTCATGTGCTAACTACTCCACTTCCCATCTAGTTCCATGCTTGTGGTGTCAGAAGGCAGCAGAGTTTGACCCTGGACCCTGCACTCATCTAGGAGACCCAGAAGAAGCTTGTGGCTCCTGGCTTTGGATCAGCTCGGCTCTGGCTGTTGTGGCCACTTGGGGAGTGAACCAGTGGATGGCAGATATTTCCGTCTCTCTTTCTCTGTGTAAATCTGCCTTTCCAGTGAAAATAAATAAATCTTTACAAACACACTAATACACATGCACACATACAATGTGCTATTATATTCACATTGTGCAAAAATACTCAAGCTATTAGCAGTAAGAAGAAATAGAACTACTGATACATGCGCTGCAGCAAGAATGAATCTCAAAATAATTATGCTCAGTGAAAGCAGCCAACCAGAAAAAGACAGCCATACTGTCTTGGCATCCCATTTACATCAAATGTTTAAAGCAGATCAGGGACAGTTTAGGGTGGGAGAGTAAGGATGAAATAATAATAAAAAGGCATAAGGAGATAATCAAATTATTCAGCTGAAATATGTCATTCGGGGCAGACGTTTGACATAGTAGTCAAGTAAGAAGGCACCTACCTGGGACACCTGCATTGCACATCAAAGTGCCCAGGTTCAATTCCCATCTCTGCTCCTGACATCAGTTTCTAGTTAATGCAGATCCTGAGAGATAGCCGAGGACCCCTGGAATGAGCCCCCAGTTGTTGGCCACAATCTAGTTCAGCACTAGCCATTATGAGCATTTAGAGGATGAGTCAGTGGATCTAAAATCTCTGTATCTATCTTTATCTGTAACTCTGCCTTTCAAATAAATAATGCCTTACCTATTGTATGTTAAATATACCTCCTATACAGCACTTTTGCAAAAAATCCTTGGGAACTCCTATCTTCAGGTGCTTGAGATCCATCCCACATGCATACAAGTTGGGGACCACCAAGCCACTGAATACTAAACACTGTATTCCGCTGACAAAACACCTGTTCCTACCTATTTTTAGAGATAATGCAAATATTTCAGCAATTCCTTAAAAATACTCTCTTGAGAAAGTACCTCCTTCACTCAGACAAAAAGCCATTGACTGGAAGCTCCCAGGGGCAAACTTTCTCTCTGTCTCTTTCTATCCCTCTCTCTCTCTGAGAAACTCAAGCCTACCCTATTCACAGGCACCTGGAGAGACCTTACATTCTAAGGTAATTAGCTCAGGAGTTTCAACACACTCGGGGGTGGGGGAAGAAATCCTGGTCAGCATGAATGTCTTTTGTCTTCTTATAACATCCTGACATCCTGAGCATGATCTGCTTGCTTTCTTACAAGCTAAGCCCAAACTTTGTCTTTAAACCAAATAAGAAAATGCATGCCATTTCCCCCACCTCCCCCACCTCCCCAAGTTGAGCAGTGCACCGGATGGGCATTACAACGCTATACTTTCTGTAAGGGACGCCTTCCAAAAAAACACCAAGCAAAGCTGAAACACAATGCAACTACCGTGCAACTTAAGACAAGAAATGCTACCAAGAGTCCCACTTCCTGCACACTTCTTCCCAAACTCACATCCTCTCCCCACCCCTTGGCAACCTCTAACCATGGTTGGTGATTAGCAGTCCCATGAACAAACCTGTACTTTTATGCACATACGAAGAGTTTCTGGGCCCAGCGCGATGGCCTAGCAGCTAAAGTCCTTACCTTGAACACGCCACAATCCCATATGGGCGCTGGTTCTAATTCCGGCAGCCCCGTTTCCCATCCAGCTCCCTGCTTGTGGCCTGGGAAAGCAATTGAGGACAGCCCAAGGCTTTGGAACCCTGTACCTGTGTGGGAGACCCAGAAGGAAATTCCTCTCTATCTTTCCTCCTCTCTGTAAATCTGACTTTGTAAGAAAAATAAATAAATCTTAAAATAAATAAATGAAGAGTTTCCGTAGACAGTATCATAGCGTATGCATTTATCTCTGTCTTTTACACCTGGAGACCACTCGGTGCCTGGGTCCCACCTGACAGACCCCAGGTCTGATGTCAGCCATGGCTGCAGTGGAAAGTGCTAAATCAACCCAGTTCTCTTCCCCAGAGATCACCAAAAACCCAAGCGCAAGGCTTCCCTTCTCTTTTGTCCCAGCACAGCCTGCAATACCCAGACACCATGATGGAATCAATCACCACTTTCATCACTGGTGGAGCTTTAGATTTCTGTCCTTCTCCAGGGGAACAATTCTAGAGGTGGGTATGTGCTTCTCCGAGAGTCTCGGCAGAACTGAGCCCCTGCTGCCCAAAGCAGTGACTTGCATCATGCCCTGTTTTCCTCAGTGCTCATCACCTCTTGCATGCTGGGGTTGCTTCTCAAAACAATCCATCTCCAATCTTTGGGAGTAGGTTCTCAGGTTTTGTCTCTCTCTCTCTTCCTTTTTTTCAACCTGGGCAAATCAAGACTCCAAGGTGGGTTATGTCAGTCAACGGACCTTGGAAGGAGTTCCTCAACCTTGGAGCAACAAACTCAACAACATCTCAGAACTATGAAAACTACTTAAGCAGTATCCTCGGAACATGCTCCACATTGGGAACCATGCGATGATACAGGCGGCCTTCCCCCATTCCCGGGCACTGATGCATTTGGGTGGCTGGGAGCAGCCCTCTCCCCTTACCAAATTCCCCAGATATCAGAAGAAAAAAAGAGACTGCAAGCAGTTGTCTCATCCACTTCCCCCATTCCTCCACCCTCTCCACCCTAAATGCTGGTCCATGTGGGGATGCATCCCTCACAACTATGTAAACATCACCAAAAATAAAATGAATTTATTATTTTTTAAATTTATTCATTTTAAAATCTATTCATTATTCATTATTGGAAAAACAGATTTACAGAGAAAGAAAGAAAGACAGAAGGTTTTTTCGTTTGCTGGTTCACTCCCCAACAGCCACAATGGCCACAGCTGGACTGGTCCAAATTCGGGAGCTTTCTCCAGGTCTCCCATGTGGGTAGCAGGAGTTTAAGTACTTGGGCCTTGTCTGCTGCTTTCCCAGGCACATTAACAGGGATCTGGATTGGAGGTGGAACAGCTACAGCTAGAACCAGTGCCCACATGGAGCGCTGGAACCCGGTCCTATACTTAAAAAGAACTCAAACTAAACAAAATTCTACTTTATTCATTTTTCTTGCTCTGTATTCCGTTTGCAATGACAGATTTAGTTTAAAGTCATTTGCCCTTGTTGACTGGAGTAATATTTTAAAATCATGTTTCAAATGCTATTTCATGCCAGAGAAATTCCAATGCTGGATGTAGGCATCCCAGACTGGATGCAGTAATCCCTCTTCATCCCTAGACAACAGGTTCCAAGACCCTCAGTGGATGCCTGAATCCGCTTTTAGCACCAAACTATAATTCAACGTCCTACCCATCCTCATCAAGCACTTACACCCCATAGCTATAACTTCTGCAGTTTTTGCCACAGCAGCAAAACTAACATGGTTTTCTCCTCCCTTGAAGATGGTGAAGACCATCTCAGAGATGTAAGATATATTCTTACTACCTCAACATAGATTTTCTGTCTTCTTTCTAAATGCAGGACTTACATCGACTCATTTAAAGAACTTTACAATGTAAGGTATTATTTCAGGTAAGGTGGATCACCTTAAAAATGAAGCCTAACTTTCCAAGCCCCAGGTAGCAGCTCAGCCAGTCTCTTTGCATTACAGGCAGTTGTGATTCTCTTTCTAATCCTTTCTCCGCCCTTTTGTGCAGGCTCAGAGGAGAAAGGCTCAGTGTGGTGCCAGGCTACCTTGATTACCTCTCAACTCTCCTGCAGATCTTTTAAAAGGGAATAGGAAACAGTGCTGCCAGGTCCCAGCATCCACTGTTTGGGGTTTATTTATGGTTACTACTACCCATTTACCTAGTGACACTATTTTTCCATTATGATAGTGAAACAAAGTCCCCTTTTCAATACGTAGAGTCAGCAACAGGGGAATACACTAAGTGAAAACGAAATAGAGACAATAAAGGGAAATGGCAAAACAGAGTGCTTACTTTAGGAAGGACTAAAGTTAGAGAAACACAGAAACAGTGCAGTTCCCCCATCTTATGATGGGGAAAAGGTGAGGGTGTAGGGGTCCTCACTGATGGCAAAAGTGAGTCTCAGTCCTGCCACCTGCCTGGGCCCCACCATCAGGGTGAATCCAGTGTGTCCCAGGCTTTTCCCAAGACCAAAAACTGCCCACTGGAATGGGAACTGTTTAAAATCACCTGCCCACGCGACAGATAATGCATGACAGTCAACTTTAAATAGCTGGGGAAACAAAAGCCATTGTGCAAGTGCTTAATTTTTGCCCTGTCACTTGGAGAAAGTGCCCAGGCTGACTAATCTCTTCCCATAGTTAAAACTTAAAGTGTTATATTAGTCACTCCAGGTAAAACCTTGACAAATTCTATCCACCTTTGGGAGAGGTGTTGGGTGTTCCCTGTACCCATGAGACAACCTAAAAATGATGCGTAATAATGCTGCAGTGTTAGAAATCCAGCACAGGAGCCCGCACCTCGCTGCTAACAGGTTAAGCTCTCGCCTACGGCACTGGCGTCCCACAAGTCCCAGCTAATCCACTTCCCATCAGGATCTCTGCTAATGGCCTGAGAAAGCAGCGGAGGATGGTTCAAACCCCAGGGCCCGCAGCAACCATGTGGGAGGCCTGGAGAAGGGGCTCAGCTCAGCTCCAGCTATTGTGGCCTTTATAGGAGTGATCTTCCAGCAAGTGAAAGATTTTTCTCTGTGTGCATCCTTCTCTCTGTAACTTTACCTTTAAAATAAAAATAAAATAAATCTTTTAAAAATTATTTTTTTAAAAAAGAGGGGCCCAGGGCCCGGCGTGGTGGCGCAGTGGTTAAGGTCCTCGTCTTGCACGCCTGGGATCCCATATGGGCGCCGGTTCTAATCCCGGCGGCCCCTCTTCCCATCCAGATCCCTGCTTATGGCCCAAAGCTTTGGGACCCTGCACCCGCGTGGGAGACCTGGAAGAGGCTCCTGGATTCAGATTGGCATAGCATCGACCGTTGCGCTCACTTGGGGAGTGAATCATCGGACAGAAGGTCTTCCTCTCTGTCTCTCCTGTCTGTATATCCGCCTTTCCAATAAAAATAAAATAAATCTTAAAAAAAAAAAAAAAGAGAGGCCCAGCACTGTAGCCTAATGGCTAAAGTCCTCACCTTGCATGCGCTTGCATCCCAAATGGGTACTGGTTCATATCCTAGCTTCTCCACTTCCCTTCCAGCTCCCTGCTTCTGGCCTGGGAAAGCAGTCAAGAACAGCCCAAAACGTTGGAACCCTGCATCCACTTTGAAAACCCAGAAGAAGATCCTGGCTCCTGTCTTCAGATCAGTTCAGTTCCGGGTGTTGTGACCACTTGGGAAGTGAGCCAGAGGATGGAAGATCTTTCTGTGTCTCCTTATCTCTGTAAATCTGACTTTCTAATAAAAAGATAAATCTTAAAAATAATAACAATAATAATAATAAAGAAAAAAGAAACCCGGCCCAGTTACAGAAACAGCAGGCAGCTGGTGTTCACTGGGCAAACAGGCAAATGCCTTGCAGCCGAGGAAGACAAAAACTGGTGTGTTCCTCTGAGTGTTGCCCCCACCCCCAACTTCCTATGTCCATTCCGGTCTCAGGAGTCACTGTTTCCAGCGTCTCTGAGTGCTGGCAACAACCTTGGTGCTGTTTGTACAGGGAGAAGTCCAGAGGTCCAGGTTCCAAGCTCTACTGTAAAAATACTGTCGCCAGCTCCACGAAAACGAGGTTGTTAAAGCCACACCCTAGGCAGCAGAAATCTTGGCAGGTAACACAGGCAGCCCCACTACCATTCCAGATGCCAAAGGGCCAGGATAGAAGGGAGAGAAAGCAGTGCCCAGCCAGACTCCTGGGGGTTGGAGCAGCTCACACATCCCAGCCTTGGCTCCCGCTGGAAGCACACGCAGTAGACACAGCCTCATTCTCAAGCGTGAATGAAAAGCTGAAAGATTGCCCTGAATCTTTTTTTATTATTATTTCTTTTTAATATTATTTACATAGTTGAGAGGGATGCACGCCCACTTGGGCCTCTGATTAGGGTGAGGAGGCTCAGGTATGGAGGAAAGTAGAAGGAACATACGTTTCCGTTCCACCCTCCGCCCCGCCCCCCCGTGTTGCCAGAGGGGATTATCCTATACCACTGAGCCCCAAAGGGAGCAGCAGGAGCTACCGCAGCTGATTCTGTGAAGGTAAGTGACAGGTACGGGGTCCTATAGCATAGCTCAGATGCTAATAACACAACAGTAGCAGGTGTCACTGACTGCACACTTACTACAGAGCTCCAGACTGCACATTTGTCTTTTATAGCACAGAGCAGGTTATTACCATCTTTTGCTGCATACAGCAGCGAGACTTGTACAGGGAAGCAGTTTCCTGAGGTCAGAGCCATGATGCAGACTGTTGAGTAAACATTACAGCCACTTCCAGGAGTGGTCCCTCCCAAAAAAAGACAAAACCAGGAAAGAAAGAAATGGGAGGAGAGAACATTACCAGGGACAGAAAGAACTAAAGGAGCATTCCTTATCTCTCTCCTCCTTTCAAATAAAATAAAAACGGGATGGTATTTTTCCTTTGGGGTGGGGGTGCGGGATTTAGCTGGAAACAATCAGTAGCCAAACAGAGAAGGAGGGGATGATGGAGGAACCCTTGGCACCTGTATCTGTCCTTACAAGAGGTTTGGCAGATGACCAGAAAATGCCATTGACCCACAGTTCCTACCCAACAGGCTAATCAAAAAGCGAAGCCACCTCATTCAGAATACAGACTTTTAAGTCTGAGGCATTTTTGACCAATTTCTGGGAATATTCCCAAATGCTTCTCTCCTTCCTAGATCATTAGAGGACATCCTCCTTCAGGCTTTGAAGGCCACCACACATCCAGGAAGTAGAGGAGGAGGACAAGGAAAGAAAGGCTGGGAGGGGCAGGGCATGGCAGGTAATCCAAGAACTGGGCCAAGGGCAGCATTGGGATTATACCACTTAATCTTCAACAGGGTACCCCGGGATGGCCCAAGTCACTGAGCCCTGGCAATGCTGCCTCCCACCAGCAAGCAGCAGGGTGGATCTTATCCACAGGCTGTGATCCACATGGGGAAGTGGTTTCCATTCTATCTCCTTGCCTGTAATCAAAGACGGGATGACTCCAGGGGCCTAGTGTCTTAATGCCTACTGGGAAAATGGGACTTCTACAAACACTAATACCATGAAAACTTCATGAGCATCCACAGCTTCCAGGCTTCTAAAACCTCCCAGACAGGCAAGAGGCAACCAAGTTACCAACTACATTCTGCTAAGAATGAGAGTCTTTGCAGGGTTAAAAGGGAAAGTCCCAATAGTAATTGAACATAAGAACTAGTAAGAGACTCTGGGGCCCAGCACAGTAACCCAGCAACTAAAGTCTTCACCTTTGCATGCGCTAGGATCCCATACGGGCGTCAATCCTAATGCCAGACACCCCACTTCCCATTCAGCTCCCTTCCTGCAGCCAGGGAAGTCAGTAGAGGACACCCAAAGCCTTGAGACCCTGCACCCATGTGAGAAACCTGGAAGAGGTTCTAGGCTCCTGGCTTCAGACTGACGCAGCTCTGGCCATTGCAGCCACTTGAGGAGTGAATTATCAGATGGAAGATCTTTCTCTCTGTCTCTCCTCCTCTCTGTATATCTGACTTTCCAATTAAAAAAATAAATAAATCTTTTTTTAAAAAAGAGAGAGACTCTAACAGTCCCAACAAAAGTTAATCCTAAAAACTTTTAAGACAGAAAGGGGCTGGAACATCCTCATGCTCCATGGTTAACCAAAACATACTTCTGGACAAAGAGGGACTTGCAAACTCCCAATTCTAATGCTGGCCAAAACCCAGCAATAACTCGAGATGAATCCTGTTACAACCATCAGAATCACCAAAGCGCTTCCAAACCACTTTCTCTTAAGAAAATACTTCTCTCTCTTGTCCATTCTGATCAAAAGACATCTATAAGCACAATTCCCTAAAAACAGAGAGGGATTTGTAAAATCCTAGCTTTAAGCATTTGTGCATTTATTTGAAAGGTAGTTATAAAGAGGGAAGGGACAGAACTCCTATCGGCTGGTTTATTCCACGAATGGCCACAAAAGCCAGGAGCCGGGAGCTTCACTTGTGTCCAAGCACTTGGGTCATCTTTCACTGCTTTCCCAGGCTCTTGAGCAGGAGGCTGCTGCGGACGGGAGGAGGAGCAGCAGGACTCTGATCCCCATCCACATGGCTGTGACCTGAGTTAAAATTCTTAACAGGTGGTATGTTTTTTCTGTTTTTCCGTGTTATTGTAATTCTTTGAAAAAATAAAAGCAACAAGTGTAACTTTTTAAGGTCCAAAAAATTACAAGAAGTTAATTTCAAAGACACACTCAGGCTATGACTTCACTTTGGGAAAGCAAACAGCACAGAATTAAAATCTCAGCTGATGTGGACAGGTGTTTGGCTTATCAGTAAGTCGTCAGCTGGGAAGCCTGAATCTCCTATTGGTTCAAGTCACAGATCCCTATTCCAACTTCCTGCTAGCACACATACGAGGCCAACTATGACGTTTCACATAGCCGAGCCCCAGGCACCAACAAGGAGAATCTAGATGGAGTTTCTGGCTTTGGCATGAACCAGCCCAGGCTGCTGCAGCCGTTTGAGGAATAAACAGGACAGCTAGTGCTTTTACTGGTTCTCCCCGCCCCTCAATAATAAAGAAATCTCATGAGAGTTTAAGTAACAGCCACATACTCACTATCAGGATGTGCCTCGGTTTCCTACATAACAACTACATCTCAGAGCTGCAACAGGGTTTGGCTGCTATTGAGAAGCATTTATGACAATGCCTGGCCGTTAGTAAGTGTTCAACACACAGTCACCGTGATGGAATTGCTACTACACTTACTACAACTCTCAATGTAAAGCCATTTCTGAGCTTCACATGGCAGCGCGGAGCAGACCTTGTTTTCCAACAGCTGAGACGAGGCATAGCTGTTCAGAGAATGAAACGCTGACTCTAGAGTCATGGCTCAAAATACAAGGTGTTGTGGCACAATGAGTTAATCAGCTAGCTGTGACACTAGTGTGCAGGTTTGAGTTTCAGCTATCCTACTTTCTGTTTTGTTTCGTTGATTTACACATAGAGAGAAGAGAAAGAGGCACAGAGCTTCCATCTGCTGGTTCATTCCCTAAATGGCAGCAATGGCCAGGGCCCAAGAGCTTCTTACAGGTCCCCCTCACGGGTGCCAAGACTCAAACCAGTGTCCATATAGAATGCAAGAGCTGCAGGTGGCAGGGTAATCCACTTTGCCTCAGCACTGGTCCTGGCTACTCCACTTCTGATCCAGCTTTTTGTTAATATGCCTGGGAAAACAGTGGCAGATGACATAAGTACTTGAGCCTCTGCCACCCATATGGGAGACTGGGATGAACTCTTGGTTCCTTGATCCAGCCTGGCCCAGACTTGGCTGCTGCAGCCATCTAAGGAGGGAGCCAGCCCATGGCAGACCTGCACTCAGCACACTTTCTGGGTTCTGTACATGCATGACTCTGCTGGGGGCAGAGAGCTACCCCACCAGCAGCACATCCTGAAGTCTTCCAACCTTGTCTCTCCCAAACACAACCCAGGACTCTACTTAGTTAACACAAAGGTCTTTTAAGATCACAGTCAAGGGCCGACATGGTGGCACAGCAGGCTGTTCCTCCTGTGGTGCCAGCATCTATGTGGGCACCAATTCTAACCCTAGATGCTCCTCTTATGATCCAGCCTCTGCTGATGGCCCAGGAAAGCAGTGGAAGATGGCCCAAGTGGTTGGGCCCAGGTATCCATGTGGGAGACAAAAGAAGCTTCTGGCTCCTGTTTTCAGACCTGCCCACCTCTGCCTATTCCAGCCATTTGGGGAATAAACCAGAAAATACAAGACCTCTCTCTGTTTCTCCTTCTCTCTGTAAGCATGCTCTTCAAACATAAATAAATAAATCTTAAAAAACAGAATCCAAAGGTCTTTGATTGGACTAGGGGAAGACATCACGTGCCCTCTCCCTGCCATCTCTGGCTGTTTTATGCCACCATGGAACAGTCACTTGGGCAAAAAGCCCCAACCACAGCAGAGCTCCTGACAAGCTACCAGATGCCAAATCATTCTCATTTCCCTGGAATCTGACCCTGCACTTCGGGGAGGTACAGGGCAGCCAAGCTGCACCAACAGGAAAGGAACTTGATTACTCTTCCAACACAGGGGAGATCCAGGAATCAGATGCAGCCACTCTGGGCACTGCGGAGGCAAGTCCCCCAGGCGAACAGAGCACAAACGGAAGGCAGGCCGCAGCCTTGCCGTCTACCGAAGGGAAGGTGGCTGTCGCCTGCCTTTTCTTGACTGGACTGCAGGGGTGGCAGCAAATAGACACGCTCCCTGCCGCAAATCCCCACCCACTTCCCTATAGCTCTCTGGCACTGAAATTCCAGCCTGGGTTCCAACATCATTCAAGCTCTTTGGCTGTCTTTATATCTGGGAGGAAATGCCAGCACAGTCGTCTCTGGTATGGCCAAGGCTGACCAGCCTTATGAAAATACCCAGAAAGGTGACCCATTTAGTCAAAAGAGCTTTTAGATCTCCAGCAGAAAAGGAATTCACGCCAGCATAAAGGGCCTTCAGAGAGAGAGAACAGGAGGGTTGTGTTAACACCCAGACCTTTCAACAAGGCCAGCACTGCCGCTGAACTGTGAATGGGGCCCGCGGAGAAGCCCCCAGGGGGAACACATGCTCGCTGGGCTCCACAAGGAGCCTGCCCATGCAGCTGCCTGAAGGTGAGGCCTTTGCCTGGAATGGAAGCAAGCTGCCCACGGCCAGGGCCACCAGTGCCAGGCCTGGAAACAAAAGCTCCAGCCGCTCAGCTCAGCTCAGCAGCAAATACACCCTCCCATTAGTTAATGTTTAAAGGCAGCAGAAGCAAAGGATGTGGGTGAGGTTGTTTCTGACAGGCACAGCTGTGCCAATGAACAGCCAGTGTCCCCAAAGAGCTCCCGGCCCCACTGGTTCAGGAATACTCCCTACCCTACTGCCACGAACACACACTCTCATGCTGGAGCATACATTCAGGATTCTATACATGATGTGCATGGAAGCCTGGAGGAAGTCCAGGTTCACTCTAGCTGGCCCCCATCATCCAGGGCTGCAGGGACATCCTTGGCTCTGGGAAACATGCAAAAACCAGGGCACAACTAGAGCAATGTCTCCAGGAACTGCAGAAAGGGCCCCAAAGCTTCCAGGTGCTGGGAGAGGCAGAACATATGGGTCCCCTGAAGTTAGGCCTGGTAGAAAATTTCAACTTCACATCAGTCAAGCCCCAAAAAGCAGAGCTTTAAGAACAAAACAGGAAAGAGGGGTATGGGAGAAAGCACCATATCCTCTCCTCTCACTACAATGCACACATTTCACTTTAAACGGTGCTGACCCGAGTTCATGTCATGATGCAGGTCAGCATCAAGCATGTGAGGATGTGAAAATACTCCGTGGGATATCAGATAGATATTCAGTCGCCTACTGCCACCACCATTACAGTATGTGCTTGGTACCGAGTCTAGCCAATCCGGAGGAGCAGGACAGGGTTCCTCATCAAACTTCTGACCTGCACTACTCGGAAGAGCCAGCACTGGAGCCCAGCACAGTAGCCTAGTGGCTGAAGTCCTCGCCTTGCATATGCCAGGATTCCATATAGGTGCAAGTTCATATCCCAGCGGCCCCACCTCCCATCCAGTTCCCTGCTTGTGGCCTAGGAAAGAAATAAAAGACAGCCCAAAGTCTTGGGACCCTGCACCCAGGTTGGAGACCTGGAAGAGGCTCCAGGCTCCTGGCTGCAGATTGACTCAGCTCTGGCTGTTGCAGTCACTTAGGGAGTGAATCAGTACATGGAAGATCTTCCTCTCTGTCTCTCCTCTGACTTCTCTGACTTTCCAATAAAAGAAATAAAAATAGGGCCCGGCGCGGTGGCGCAAGTGGTTAAAGGTCCTCGCCTTGCACGCCCGGGATCCCATATGGGCGCCGGTTCTAATCCCGGCAGCCCCGCTTCCCTTCCAGCTCCCTGCCTGTGGCCTGGGAAAGCAGTCGAGGACGGCCCAAAGCTTTGGGAACCTGCACCCGCGTGGGAGACCCAGAAGAGGCTCCTGGCTTCGGATCGGCATAGTATCGGCCCGTTGCACTCACTTGGGGAGTGAATCATTGGACGGAAGATCTTCCTCTCTGTCTCTCCTCTCTGTATATCCACCTTTCCAATGAAAAAATAATAAAAATAAATCTTTAAAAAATAAAAAAAAATAAAAAAAAAAAAAGAAATAAAAATAGATCTTAAAAGAAGAGCTGGGACTCATGAACGGACAAGTAAGGAAGTCAGACATTTGATCAAAATAACTCACAGCCAGGCTTGAGTAGTACAAGAAAAATCTTGGCTAAACACACTCGACTACATGGAAATTAAGCAACAAGAAACAAGATAAGGCAACTGTGCCTTGGTAGATTTTGAGTTACTCAGAAATGGACATCAGGTTCATCAAAAGGGTAGGCCTCAGCATACAGCAGGCTAAGGTGCCACAGGTGACAAAGCAGCATATCCCAGCATGCCTGGAGAAACAGCAGAAGACAATCCAAGTCTGGGACCCTGCCACTCATGCAGGTGAACAGGACAGAGTACTGAATTCCTGGCTTTGGACTGGCCCTAACCCTGGAAGTTGAGGCCATATGGAAATGAACCAGTGGTTCATTCTTTCTCTTTGGGTCCAGCGCAGCAGCCTAGTGGCTAAAGTCCCTGGATTGCATGCACCAGGATCCCACATGGGCACCAGTTCATATCTGGGCTGCTCCACTTCCTATCCAGCTCCCTGCTTGTGGCCTGGAAAAGCAGTTACGGAAGGCCCAAAGTCTCTAGATCCTGCATCCATATGGGAGACTCGGAAGAGGTTCGAGGCTCCAGGCTCCTGGTTTCAGATCGACTCAGCTCTGGCCATTGTAGCCACTTGGGGAGTGAACCAATGGACAGAAGACATTTTTCTCTGTATCTATTTCTCTCTGTAAACCTGACTTTCCAATAAAAATAAAATAAATCTTTTAAAAAATTTCCTCTTTCTCTCCTTATCACTCTACCTTTCAACTAAATAAACCTTAAAAAAAAATAAAAAGGATCACTTTGCAAGTCAAAAAAGAAAGTATTGAAAATGTTGTTGATTATAAAGTAAGCTGAGCCAACTCAGTTATTACTGAACATGTTTAATGAATAACTAGATTTACAATGTCTTCTAGCAGAATGGCACGGAAGACCATTGTCATTGTTTTAAAAGCAGGAAATAGCACCCACTTCTATTGAAATGTCTCATTCCAGTGGATTTATTCATCTAGGTAAACTTATTAGGGGGGAAGGGGTTATAATGATAAAGTCTAGCGTCTCAGGATAATCACAGGTGAAAATTAAATACTGCCTTTCTCTTTTTTCTCCACCACTGTGGGGGTGTATTTGAGTCCTCTTCACAAGACTTTTAGAACCAAGATATTCCTAGCCAAAAAAAAAAAACACAAAAATCATCCCTTTCCCCAAAGGATTCTGAACAAAACTGGTAATAAAGCCAGGCAAAACTCCAAGAGGAGATTGGAGAGGGCTCATCCCTGGTCTATACAGAACTGCACTGTGACAGCACACATATTTATGCTGTATCAAGGTCAATATCTCCCCTCCACAAGGATTTATTTATACACACAGAGAAAGATATTCCATCTACTGGTTCATTCCACAAACGGCCACAATAACCAGGGTGGGCCAGCCCATAACCAGGAGGCCAGCAGCTTCTTTGGGGGGTCTCCCACTTGAGTTTCAGGGGACAGGCACTGGGGCCATTTCCCAGTGCTTTCCCAGGCACATCAGCAGGGAGCTGAACTGGAAGTGGAATACACAGTAGAGGAGTCGCATCTGTATAGGATTCTGGAGTCATAGACGGTGGCTTAACCTGCTCTGCCACAAGCTGAAGATGTCACAACTATATGAACAGATGGACATGTTTGATTGGTGGTGTGTCTAATGAGGTTCAGGACAGGATGAACACATTATGGCCTGATGGCAGGAGCCTAGTGGCTAAAGTCCTTAGCTTGCACATGCAGAGATCCCATATGGACGCCAGTTCTAATCCCAGTGACCTCGCTTCCAATCTAGTTCCCTGCTTGTGGCCTGGGAAAGCATTGGAGGACGACCCAAAGCATTGGAACTCTGCACCCACGTAGGAGACCCAGAGGAGGCTCAATGATGAGGAGTGAGTCAATGGATGGAAGATCTTCCTCTGTCTCTCCTTCTCCGTATATCTGACTTTCCAATAAAAAAATTTAAAAATAAATCTTTTTTAAAATTTAAATACAGAACAATATGGGGAGAGGAAGCTCAAAAAACTCAAAGCCAAAGCACAGGTACTTGCAAACGGTATCTATCCACTCCAGGGGTACATACAGGTAACCCACTGGAGCGAGAAAAAAGCAGATCAGATAGTTGGATATGTTATCTTAAAGTAAGCTGTCCTGATATTTCATATGTAGATCAAGAGAAGTCTGTGTACATCACACACAAATATACAAGAAGGGCTAGTGTTACAGCACAACATAAGGTTAGGCCTCTCCTTATTGAAGTAGGCATCCCATATCAGAGTATCAGCTCAAGTCCTGGCTGCCCCACTTCCAATCCAGCTCCCTACTAACGAATCTGGTATTTGGGCCCCTGCACCCATGTGGGAAATGAGGATCAAGTCTCTGTCTCCTGACTTCAACCTGGCCCTGAATCAGTTGTTGCCACCATCTGCAGAGTATCCCTCTTGCTGGCTCTGTCATTTGCTTTTTAAATAAATTAATCCTTTTTTTTTGAATGCTTATTTATTTGAAAAGGCAGAGCTATAGAGAGGAGACAGATCTTCCATCCTCTTGTTCACTCCCCAATTGGCTGCAAACAGCAGTGGCTGAGCCAGGACAAAGCCAGGAGTCAGGAGTTCATCTGAGTCTTTGACGTGGGTAGCAGGGGGTCTAAGAACTTGGGCTATCCTTCTCTAACGTGCTTTCCCAGGCACATTGGTAAGGAGCCAGAAAAGAAGTGGAGCAGCTGGGACTCAAACCAGCACCCACATGGGATAACTGGTGTTGCAGACAGCAACTCAATCACAACATCACCTCCAATGAATCTTTTTTTTTTAATGACAGACACATGAAAAAGGGGCACAGCCCTAATGTTTCACTGCGAGGACCGACTGAATCAACAGCAGAGATCCCCAGTCAGATGGCCCATTGCAGCTGCACCCCTCAGCAGCCTTTTACCTGCTTAATTCTTGTAAAGCTTTAGGTCTCAGGTTAAATGCCCCTTTCCTTCCTGGAGCCTTCCAAGTGAACCCACCCACATGGCGGCAGGTGCTCCTCCTCTTTAAAGGGCTTGCCATCTAGGTCATTGCTACTCGCAGTCGTGTCCCCAGGCAGCATCTGCAGCTGCTTGGACATGTCTCAGCCCCCCCTACCCCGCACCCCCGCCAGCCCAGCTGAATTAGGGCTACCTTTTCAATCAAATCCCTTGGAACTTGGACGTGCCGGAAAGTTCGAGAAGCCCTACTCTGTCTGAGAAAGCAACTTCTTTGTCTTCCCCCCATGGAGAAGGTACAGCCCTGGATCCTGAGGTTCCTCCTCCAGGCACATGACCAGCTCAAGTTCCGAGCAGGTTTTTCACGGAGCTGCTAGGGAGGAAAGAAAGAAAGAGTTCCCATTTCCTTCAGAGCTTCCAAGCTGGCAGGAAGGGACGGGTCCACCCAGTAGACTCAAGAAACACCTGGGTTAACTAGAGATTAGATGGAAGACAGGACGAAGTCCTGGTCTTAGGTTCAAAAACAGTCCTGGGCCCAGCAAGGTAGCCTAGTGGCTAAAGTCCTTGCCTTGAACATGCCAGGATCCCATATGCGCGCCAGCCTTAATCCTGGCGGCCCCATCTCTCATCCAGCTCCCTGCTTGTGGCCTAGAAAAGCAGTCAAGGATGGCCCAATGTCTTGGGACCCTGCACCTATGTGGGAGACCTGGAGGAAGTTCCTGGCTCCTGGCTTCGGACTGGCTCAGCACCAGCTGCTGCGGTTACTTGAGGAGTGAACCATCAGATGGAAGATCTTCCTCTGTCTCTCCTCCTCTATGTATATGTGCCTTTCCAATAAAAACAAAAAAACAAAGTCCTACTCACAAGGACGAATAATCATTACTAATAGAAAGAGACAAACATAATGCTCTCAGCACACTGGATAACAACCACTCTTCTATGTTACAAACGGGAAAAGATGAGCTCAGAAAGGTAAAGGAAGCGGGCTATAGATGCACAGCTGTTAAAGCAGAGTGGAGGCTGGGTATCAGACCCAGGCAGGCTGGGGCAGACACGTGGCAATTCAATCGCTCTTTGCCTGCATCGCACACTGCACTTACTAGGTTCTACTCCAGTGTCAGCTCTGCTTCCAAGTCTGTTTCCTGCCAGCAAATGCTCTCAATCCATCCTTAATGAAAAAGAAATCCAGGCACCTGACATTAGACTTATGTCCCAAGTCCCCGGGCAGTGTCCCTGTGCACCCCAGCTGCGCTGACCTGGAGGCTTCCCAACAGAGAAAGCAGACCACCAAGCGCCCCTGCAGGCAGGTCCACAGCAGCCACCCTCACCTGGACCAGCACCCTAACTCTGTGACACAGCATCAGCCTGTGAAGGTGGGAGTAGTGATTGGCTCCCAATCAAAGCCCTCCTGAGAGAGCACGAGCTCCATCAGAATGAAGGCGGCTGCATACTGGCACGCCAGCTCCAGGGCTGTTGAGCCGGAGAGCTCGCCAGAAGCACGGCCGCCATCTGGAAGTAATCTGGCCCAGAGATTCCTGAACGGGGTGGGAGGTTGGAATGACCAGCCGCCTGCAGCACCGGTCCAGCGACACTGGTGTGAAGAGCCCTGGAGGCAGCCATAACAAAACCGGGTCACCATCCACCCCCACCCCCACCTCAGGGACGATACCCACCAGGCAGGCAGCTCTTCCCTCCACTTTTCCTCAGAGAATCAACAGGAGCCTTCCAAGTAGGCTCCCCCAAAACAGTGTTGAAACCCTTCAGAGCTACTTTGAGAATACTGGGATGTCAGCATCATGCTGCAGGGAGCTAAGCTGCCTTACATCTCTCACATTCCCCACCCCAGCCTACAATGCCAGCATCCCGTATCAGAGCTTTGGGGTCAAGCCCCGCCTGCTTAGTTTCCAATCTAGCTCCTTGATAATGTGCCTGGGAAGGGAAGGGATAATGTTCCAAATGCTTAGGTCCCTGCTACCCACATGGGAGAAGGATGGAGTTCCAATCTACTGGCTTTAGCCTAAGCCAGTTCTGACCATTGAAGCTATCTGTGGAGTGAACCAGCAGATGGAAGGTCTCTGTCTCGCCCTCCCTCTATAACTCTGCCTTTCAAGTACATGAATTTTTTCTTTTTTTAATAAGAGAACACCTGATTCCTTTAACAAGCTCTCACATAGCAGTTACTCCACATCATGAACTGCTCCAAGCACTTTAAAAAATACCAACTTGCTTATTAATAACAATCTTTTAAGAAGGTAGTAATTATCCCCATTTTAATGATAAAGAAACCAAGGCAGAGAAGTTCCTTCAAAGCTACTTAGTAGCAGGTGGGATTTAAACCAACAACACATTCCCTGCTCTTTTCTCCATCTCACAGTAAGGTGCTATCTTGTTGCTAATGGTCTTGAAGTTGTGAAAGCAGACACTGCTCAGCACATGGCCTTTTTCTGGGAAGCTCAGGAAATAGCAGAAGTTGAGACTTGTTCGGACAAGACTTTGATGGTGCTGGAACAAAAGGGAAAGGAGGGAGAAGGGGCAGAGGAGAGCCCACCACCCTGGAGGCTCTGCCCAGGGACCCCAAGTCATCAGGGCACACACTGGCTCTGCCACTGGCCTGGTAGAAGTAAGACAAGGAAGGGATCACTTCCTCTAAAGACCAAATCTAAACACACCACACACACTTCTGTGCAGCTCTGACTGTCATTCTGGGACCAGAATACCCCTTCTTTTCCAAGTTGGCTGGACTACTCAATGTCAGAAAGTGTTCTTGGAAAAACAAGTAAATAAAACTGCCAGTTCCTGGCAAACAAACAAAATTCAACATGCTGAGGTCTCGGTGTGAACTGCCTGGGAGACAACAAACTTAGGAAGACTTTCAACTTCTGGAGGGAGCTTTGGAAGGGCCCCACCTTATAGCAGACCACAACTGTGAGTAAATAGCTGGAGCTGTCATTCAGTGAATCTGAGGCAGAAAAACCACAGTCCTCTGGCAGCTGTCAGAGCATCTCATGTCCCAGAGCTGGGCGTACGCACAAGTCCCACAAGGTACGTGGTCGGGAGTCAGCCAAGACGTGCAGAACCCTGTATTTGTTCAAAGATGCCTTTCCTTGCTCATAGACTGAAATGACATTCATTGGGGACCAGAAAAATCTCGAAACACAAAATAAGGAAGACATAGTCATCCCACAACAAAGTCAACCTCAACACAAGGGGCAAACCGACTCCATCCACCTCCAGCTGTGATCCTGGGACCCTCATCACAGCCAAGCCGGCTTAAAGCTGTCACTTTTGGAAGGCTCTGCCAACCCCATCTCAAGGTCAAAGGTATCCTGCTCTCACCCCACACCCCAACAAGAGGGGGGAGAGCTCTGAGAGAGAGGATGTCGGTTACTGATCCCAGCTTAAGGTTCAGACTCCACAGCTGGGTAGTCACCATTTTCAGAGTCCCTGGGTTGTCTGTGCAAGCAACCTCACACTTCACTCAGCTTCCCATCTTTACATAGAAACAGTAACACTAACAAAGGCAGCGGTGTTCTCAGCCCTCAGCCCTCCTAGGGACCTGCTTAAGCAGAGTCTTCACGGAGGGCCTTGACTGCCAGCAGCCGCTAGAACACTAGTGGTGGCCCGCAAAGGGGCTATAGTAACACCAGGCAGTGGTGCTGGAGGCGCCAGGTCAGGTGGACAGAGCACCCCCCCCCCCGCCCTTTTTGTTTGTTGAAGGATCCTAGCCTAGACAAGCCCTTAGGGCAGAGGGAAGAAGCCTCAGGCTTGCAACTACCCACCCCCACCACACACTTGGCCAGGCACCCTCTGGTCTCCAGAGGCTGGAAAACCTGTTTGCTCAGAGATCTTTCTGGAGAGCAACGTAGGCAACCAGTGACAGAGGCCACGAATGTGATGGCTCCACCTTTTGACCTAGGAATGCCACAAAATCACTTCACAGAAAAAAAAAAAAAAAGAAAAGAAAAAAAGTGCTACTCAGAGTGGCAACAGGGAAAGGAAGAAGCTGCCCACTGCCCACAAGCCCTGCCTGGAGGAAAGCGATCCAGCCTAGAGGGTGGGTACAGTGCAGGTCTCAGGCTGGGGAACCGGGTTCTTGAGACCCTCCAAGGTGTGTGGGCGCAGGGGGCTCGGCCGAGGAGTGCGCCACACTGCAAGCAGCTGCTGCCTCTGTAACAGCTGGTAACACTACGCAGGCTGGGATTTTCTGGTACTGTGGTTGGAACTTTTCAAAAGAGATTTCTTGTCATGTTTGGATACTCCTGGTTTACTTTAAGTTTCTTTGTTCAGTTAATTAAATAAATACACATCTTTAAAACAAAGAACAGATCCAAGTTGGACCCAGCCAGACCTACAGAGTGGTCTGGGCAGAGGCTGGCTTCTGAAAAGGAGGGTGTCCCCGGAAGAGGGAGGAAATGAGCCTCCCCCTACCCGGAGGAGCACAGCACCCAGGTAACCCTCCCTGGGCTGAGTAGCTGCCCTGCGGGTGGGGGCCACCCCTGGGGGAGGAGGAAGCAGCCCCACCTAGCAGCACAGGTGTGGGGGAGGGGAGGGCGGGCCCGGAGAAAGCTCAGCCCAGGGGGAACCCCTTTTTGCCTGGAGAGAAAGTCCCAGCAGCCACACCCACCTCCATTTTTGGTCACTAACGTCTCTCTAATGGCCTTCTGTCCCAAGGGAGGGACCAGAGAACTAGTGCTGGGCACACCTAAGGAAGAGACCAGTCCGGGACCAGCCCAGCCCCTCTCTGGCAAGACCCACAGTGAGGCCCCTGCACACACACACCATTCACACAGGCTGTGTGGATACACAAACTGCCTTTGCACAGACACATTTCTCTTTGCACACATAGATGCTATGTGGACACAGTACACACACACACACACACACACACACACTGCTCTGCTTGCTTAAGCTAGGGGCGGGTGTGCACACCTTCCTTGCCCCTTCCCCCACAGCCCCAGCCTGGAGGCCTGCAGCTACCGACTTAGGGCTACAAGGGAGACACCTCAAGCTCACTTCTTCTCCCAAGCAGCCGCTGCAGAAAAAGTGGGGGCCTCTGCTCCCCACTCTCTCTCAGGAAGCCCACTGCTGAGGGGGGACTAGGAGGGGGAAACAAAAGCCTTCTTCCTAAAGGTCCCCCATTTCCTCTCATTCTCACCAGGACCCTACTGTTGGGACCACGGGCAAGCCAGTTAGCCCTCTCCACCCTCTATCTGTAAAATGGGTCTAAGGGCACCTCAGAGAACCCGGGCGCGGGAGTTGGGGGAGAACTGGGCAAGCTGTTGACCTAGTGGTCGTTCTTTTGGACAAGGCAATTACTAGGATTATCTCAACCTGAGGTGGCTGGCGGCCAGGGCTGCGTCGGGGGCGGCAGGCAGGAGCGAGGACACACACCCCAGGCTCCCAGGCCCACAGACTCCAGGCCCACACCCATTCCGCGATGGCGGGGGAGGGTCCCAGGTCCCGGAGTCCACCTGGGCGGGGGAGCCTCGGGCACAGAGAGCCTCAGGCACAGAGAACGGTCCAGGTTCCCCCGCCCGCCTCCCAGCCAACGCCCATCACCGGACAGGGCGCAGCGGGGCCAGCGCTCCCGGGTGCATCTGACCTTGGAGCGCGGGGAGAAGCGGGGAGTTTCTAGAGACTCGGCTCTAGGGCCGTCGGAGCGCGGAGAAAGGTCCCTCTTCCCTTCTCCCGCGCCCCTGACCCTCGCCCACACCCACACGCAGCCCCCGGAGCGAACCGCCGTGGCGCACGGCAGATGGCGACCATACCAGGTCCCAACCCCGGGGGGACGACACCGGGCGAGGGTCGGCCCCCGTCCGCCACTCCCGGGACGCCTCTCCCCGCGTCGGTCCCAAGCTCAGCCCGCGCTCCCGGGCGTGCAAAGGGGCCGGAGCCTGGGCCCAGTACTCACCGATGGACACCAGCTTGATACTCTCGCGGTCCAGAAACTCGAGCGCCACGGACACGTTCTCGAGCTGCATCTGCCGGAAAGTGGGCCGCTGGTGGTACTTGCGGTACATGTGCTTCTGACTGAGCACCTCGAGCAGCGCGATGAGCCGCAGCCCGTCGCTCAGGTCGGTCTGCAGGTTCCCTATGCGCTTGTTCACGCACTTGAGGTGCTCGTTGCACCAGCGGGTAAACGTGTTCTGCTGAATCTTCTTCCACGGGGCGTCCTCCGCCAGGTCCTTTTCGGTCACCGGCATCCTGGCGGCGGGCGGGGCGCGAGGCGCAACAACGAGCTGCTGCCGGGGACTGGCGGCGTCTGCAGGCCCAAGTGCCGGGGAAGCGAAGCGAGAACCGAAGCGGAGAGGGACTGGGGCTCGAACTCGCTGCTACCGGAGCCGCGGCCGGGGCTGATCTGCGGCCGCCCGCCTCAGACCGCGCGAGGCGCCTGGCGGCGCGCCTGCGCGCTGGGCCGTCCCGCCCCCGAAGCCCCGCCCCGCTTCTCCAGCGGCGAATGAGAGGGGAGTCCCAGGGCCAAGCGCGCCCCCTACCGCCCGGAGCAGGCACTGCGTCTCCCGGCCTGCTAAAGCCTCAAGGGGTCCGGAGCTGGGGCTCAGCTGCCCCGCAGGACGTCAGGATTCTTAAGAGAAGAGCCGCTGGCCAGCCCCGAGCTGAAGGAAGCAAGGGAGGCGCTGTTTAGAATCGTCTTCAAATAGGGGCTTCTTCATTCCTACCCTCCCCCAACACCATAAATTCAAGCAGGGTTTACACTGAGCTTGCACGGTGTGGCAGGCACGCTTCTCAGAGCCTACAAAGCAAAGTAGCAAATAACACAGGTTTACTCGTAGCCTGGTCGGAAAGAAAGCATAAATCAGCCATCACAAATACCTTAGGAGTAATCCAAGTCCGCCGACACTTGCACTGTGTGTGCTGGGTTTCTGTTGCTGCTCAAACAAGTTGCCAAAACTTTGAGTCTTGAAATAAAAGAAACAAAACAGCCTGAGTTTATGACCTTGCAATGCCGCAGGTTAGAGGTCCCCCACCTGTGTGTCTGCGCTAACGTCCACATGCCCACATGCTGGCAGGATGCGTTTCTTTCTCGGGGCTGAAGGGAGAAGCCCTAGGTGTGTCAGGACCTGTGCTAGCTCACGACCCCCTCCACTGGCTCCACCGCTTCAAGGTCATGCCACGTCTTTCCACACTGTTCCAACTTCCATTGTTCAGAGTCACAGCTGCCCCTTTGTTAAGGGGTTACATTAAGCTGGTAGGCTCCTCCAGGTGACTTCCCCAAGAAATGAACTGACGGACTGCAGCCCGAATTCGCAGCCTGAATGCTCCTGGCACTAAGGTTACATCTACAGGTTCTGGGGACCTGTAGATTGCGAACATTCTGGAAGGTTGTTAATCAGCCTATCACATGACACTTGGGAATCCTCCCAGAAGATGAGTACTATGAAAAAAGTCATGCATGACTTATAATTTTTGGTACACCAGAATGAACTTTTAATTCAATTTTTTCATGAAGTTGATGAAATGCTCCACGTATTAACTTTTAAGATTTATTTACTTGAAAGGCAGAGTTACAGAGAAAGAAAGGGAGAGACAGAGAGGTCTTTCATCTGCCAGGTCACTCCCCAAGTGGTCTCAAGGGGCAGAGTGGGACCATTCCGAAGGCAGGAGTTTCTCCTGGTGGATGCAGAGACACAAGCACCTGAGTTGTCCTTCACTGCTTTCCAGGCGCATGAGCAGGGTGCTGGGACTGAAGTGGAGCAGCCAGAACTTGAACCAGCACCCATGAGAAGCCAACACTACAGGCACTGACTGTATTTGCTATGCACCAGCACCTCCTAGAAAAAAATATTTTAATGGAAATTCCCTTTAAAAAAAAGATTTATTTATTTTTATTGGAGAGATAGATTTACAGAGAGAAGAAGAAACAGAAAGATCTTCTATCTGCTGGTTCACTCCCCAACTGGCTGCAATTGCCAGGGCTAAGCTGATATGAAACCAGGAGCCAGGAGCCTCTTCTGAGTCTCCATTGTGGGTGGAGGGTCCCAAGGCTTTGGGCTGTCCTCAACTGCATTCCCAGACCACAAGCAGGGAGCCGGATGGGAAGTGGAGCAGACGAGACATAAGCCATATGGGATGCAAGCACATGCAAGGTGAGGACGTTAGCTACTAGGCTACAGCGCCAAGCCCTCTCCTAGAATGTTTTAAGATGATCTTTTCTCTTTCCTTCTCTCTCTCTGTTCAAGATTTATTTATTTCAACGGGACAGTTATTTTTTTTTTTATTGCAAAGTCATATATACAGAGAGAGAAGAAGAAACAGAGAAAATATCTTCTGTCTGATGATTCACTCCCCAAGTGACTGCAATTGCCAGTGCCGAGCTCCTCTGGGTCTCCCACGTGGGTGCAGGGTCCCAAGGCTTTGGGCTGTCCTTGACTGCTTTCCCAGGCCACAAGCAGGGAAAAGTGGAGGGAAGTGGAGCTGCCGGGATTAGAACCAGCACCCATATGGGATCCCGGCATGTTCAAGGCAAGGACTTTAGACTCTAGGTCACCATGCTGTGCCCCCAAAGGGACAGTTATTAAGACAGAAGGAGAGACAAAAAGAGTTCTTCCGTTCACTGGTATACTTTCCAAATGGCCACAAGGAACAGAACTGGACTGGTCTGAAATTAGGAGCCAGGAGCAACTTTTGATCTGGGCCCGAGGACTTGGTTCATCTGCTGCTGCTGCTTTCCCAGGTGCATTAGCAGGTTAGAAGATGAGCGGCTAAGACCTGAACCAATGCCCACGTGGGAAGCTGGCATTGCAGGAAGAGGCACAGTTTGCTATGTCAAAACGTGGGCCCAGCTCCTAATATTTTAAGTATCTACCCAGTATACTCATCCAGTCTTTATACTCATCCAGTCTTTGTGCTGAGTACTGGGACACAGCAGAGACCCAGCCAGCAAGTATATAGCACCTGCAGCATGCTTGTGCCAAGCACCATACTAAGTAATTTCCTTGCTATGGGCCCCAATGGCAAGAGTTGCCTGGGCCACACAGCATATCAGAACTGGAGGCTGAGTCCACAGGAGAAACTCAGGGTGCCTTGGGCCAGACATGGAGCTTTACATCTGGAGAGTGAGGAATAGGAAAGGGCTTCCAGCCAGAGCTGCCAGGCTTTTGTGAAAGCCCAGCAGCCGGGTTGGGGGGGATGGGACAGGGGACGACTATATCCCCTGGCCCTAGCTACAGACTCATTTCAACAGTAGAAATTTGCTGGAGGTTAGCTGGTAAGGACTGGAAAAAGCTGGACTCGAACCTGAGATGGCTTCCAAAGGCTGTTCTCTACCCTCGAGGCCATCCCCAGCCCAGGAGGTGCCTTTTCCTCCCAGTGGATGGAGCTGCATGGTTCCTGGCAGTGAGGTGGTGGGAGCCACTGCCTTTCCCAGGGCTGCAGGTCCTTTCTCATACTTGTCTCCACCCAAACTCATCCATCAAAACTTATCAGCCAGTGTCTCACTGCTTCGAGAACCTCCTCCCTTCAGAGGGAGACAGCAGCCAAGTGATCAAGGGAAAATGAAACAGTTAAAATGAATCCCAGAGCCTACGAAACTGTGTCACATAATGTAATTAATTTTAAAAAATGAATTACAGCAACATATTGAAGTCAGTGTCAGGATGACCAGATGTCCTCGCTTGCACAGCCCAAAGCCATTTCTTGGGATCAAGACCTTTAAGTGCTGAAACCAGGAAAGTCCCTGGAAAACCAGGACATCCACCCAACATATCCATAATTTTATCACTTCAATGTGCAACTGATGTTTTTAAATTGTTTTACCTAGAGCCTGTCATGGTAGCCTAGTGGCTAAATCCTTACACTACATGCACCAGAATCCCATATGGGTGCCGGTTCGTATCCCGACTGTCCCATTTCCCCCATCCAGCTCTCTGCTTGCGGCTTGGGAGGGCAGTCAAGAACGGCCCAAAGCCTTGGGCCCCTGAACCTGCGTAGGACACCCAGAAGAGCTCCTGGCTCCTGGCTTCGGATTGGCACAGTTCCAGTCATTGTGGCCACTTGGGGGAGTGAATCATTGAATAAAGAATCTTCCTTTCTGTCTCTCCTCTACTCTGTATATCTGACTTAGCAATATGAATTTTTTTAAATCTTTAAAAAAAAAAACTTTCATGTTTTGACTTTTCTTGGAACTGCCTTCCAAAACTGATGTATTTTATACTCACAAGCACCTCTCACTTCAACTGGCCACATTGCAAGTGCCCAGCATCCACTGGAGGCTAATGGTCACAGCCATCACGCCGCACAGAGGTGTGAGGATACGCATCTGAGGTTGAAATCAACTGGGACTGGAGCTTCCCCTGACCTTGTCTCCTGACTGTAACCTACACTAACATGGTGTCTCTTTGGCGTGTCTGATGGATGAGAAACACTGCGGCGTGGCACGCAGCTTGGCGGGAGCACTCAGGCACAGCTGTGGCGCTATCGTGATCAGTGCGTGGAACACACTGCAGCCGTGGAATCTGCTTTCCCAAGGCACCCAGATGAGGAAGCAGGTCTTGCCCAATGTGCTCATGTCCTGCCCAGGGTGAGGCCCTGGATTTCTCCTGCTCCAGGGTGGGGGCCTTGTCAGTTGTAAATTTACACCCACATCCACACCCTGCCAGAGAAAGAGAAGCAAAACACAGCATGTGTGCTGCGGCCAGTCCAGGAGGATGCAGAGCCAGCTCCTTCAGCAGCTCCCCTTCCCACTGGGGACACACACAGAGCAAGCACAGGGGTGACACGGGGCTCGCCTTTGATCCCTCCACTACAGGACATTCACTCCCCCAGGCCACCGTCTCAAGCCTGGGCTAATTTTTTTTTTTTTTTTTTTTTTTTTTAGTATTTATTTGAAAAGCAGAGCTCAAGCAGAGAGGGAAAGGGACTGAAAAATCCTTCCTCAAATGACTTCCACAGCCAGGGCGGAGCTAGGCCAAAGTCAAGAGCCCCAAATTCCATCTGGGTCTCCCATGCAAGAGGGACATCACCTACTGCCTCCCTGGTGTGTTCATGGGGAGCTGGACGGAAGCTCCGAGCAGCCAGGACATGAACCAGATGCAGGATGTGGGTATCCTAAACTGCAGCTTCCCACATGGACCTCAGGAATGCACTAAGTGAGATACTATTGTATCCCACCATGTTACCTCTAGGGAAGCTAAGGTTCAAAAGCAAGTCACTTACTCAGTGTTACATATAGGTATCAACTGTTGGAATCAGTACAGGGAACACTGCCAGAAGGAGCTGCAGGAGGCAACTGGGACTCTCCTGGCTCAGAACCCACAGCCCTAACGGCCTAGCAAGGGTCCAGGAATGAAGGCGTCGGCTCTGCCTCTGGGTGTTGTCCATCCAACAGTGAAGTGGGGCGCGGCACAGACATGGGGCTGCTAAGGGCATTGACTTCCTCCCCTGAGCCCTTCCAAGCCCAAGGTGGAACCCGAAGCCAGAGCATGCCTTGCACCCCACCCCAAATGGCTGGGTCCTCGTGCTCCACCCAGTCTGGCTTTCACTTCTGGGGACTGATGTGAGAGTCTGCTTTGTTTTTTGCATACTTTAAAAAAAATGCAGATAAATGCTGCAGAAGATGTTTATGCTAAGAAAAACTTTCCGGTCATCACTCACCTGGCAACCCACTTCCCCACTGGGACACGGTTCCCCTTGACAGCAGCCTCGCAGCAAACACAGCCCTTTTCCAACCTGGTCTCGTCTGTCTACACTGGTGGCCAGGATCTGGAGTAGTAAGTACTCTTGGAGGCTCAAGGACAGGGCTGTTTATCTCAAAGAGCACAGGCATTGAGGCCCACTCATTAAAGCAGGGACGGGTGAAGTGACTCACTCAAGGTCAGAATTAGAACTCAACTGTATGTCTTCTGGCTCCCGGAACATGCACTCCAAATACATCTTTAGAGATGCTGATGTCTGTACTCCTGATGGCAGCCGAACACTGGCCTTCTCTGCAGCCCTATTCTCCAAGCATACTCCTCCCCCAACGGGCGGCACAAGCCTCACCTGGGAGTGTACTGGGTGTCAGGAGCCACTCTGGCCTACTTGAACCAGAAGCTGCAATTCACCAGGGCCCGGGGTGATGCACTTGCTCACCCAGCTTGGAGGAATACTGCATTCAGCACAGGCCATCTATGCACTCCTGTGCACTTTTCAAAAGAATGCGACAGGGGCAGGCACTTGGCTTGGCCGAGCAGTTGGGAGGCTGGGCTTATGTTGTGCTCCCAGCTCTAGTTCCAGATTCCAGCTTCCTGTTAACATAGACTCTGGGCGGCAGCCACGATGGCTCAAGTCACTGTGTTGCTGTCAGCTTGTGACAGACCTGGTTTGGATTCCTGGCTCTCCAGCTGCTGAGCACATTTAGAGAGCTACCAGCAAATGAGAACACTCACAGTCTCTCTCCCCATCGACTTTTCTCTCTCCACCACCCTACCAAAATAAAGAAAGTAATGTGATGGATTTATAAAGCTGAACTCAAAAATCATGGAGGGGAGGGGAAGCAGACACCAACATGAATTGCTCTAATGTGTGTCTAATTTAATAATTAGAAACCATGGGCCTGGCACAATAGTCTAGTGGCGAAAGTCCTCGCCTTGCATACACCGGGATCCCATATGGGCACCAGTTCTAATTCTGGTGATCCCATTAGGCCAGGTACAGAACCTGGAAAAAGCTCTTGGCTTCTGGCTTGAGATCGGCTCAGGTCTAGCCATTGCGGCTATTTGTGGAGTGAACCAGCAGCGGATGGAAGTTCTTTCTGTTTGTATCATCTTCTCTCTGTAAATATGCTTTTCCAACGAAAATAAACAAATCTTAAAAGGGGGAGCTGACGCGGTAGCCTAGTGGCTAAAGTCCTTGCCTTGTACATGCTTGTATGGGCACCAGGATTCCATATGGGTGCTGGTTCTAATTCCAGCAGCTCCATTTCCCTTCCAGCTCCCTGCCTGTGGTTTGGGAAACCAGTCGAGGATGACCCAAAGCCTTGGAATCCCACACCTGCATGGGAAACCTGGAAGAAGCTCCTGGTTCCTGGCTTCGGATTGGCTCAGCTCTGGCCGTTACAGTGCTTATGGAATGAATCAACAGATGGAAGATCTTTCCTTTCTGTCTCTCCTTGTCTCTGTAAATCTGTCTTTCCAATGAAAATAAACACATCCAGGGTCCAGCATGATAGCCTGGTGACTAAAGTCCTTGCCTTGCATGCACCAGGATCCGATATGGGTGCAGGTTCTAAATTTGGCAGCTCCACTTCCCATCCCAGAGTCCCTTCTTGTGACCGGGGAAAACAGTCAAGGACTCCCGAAAGCCTTGGGACCCTGTACCTGCATGGGAGACCTGGAAAAAGCTTCTAGCTCCTGGCTTCGGAATAGCTAAATTCTGCTCATTGCAACAACTTGGGGAGTGAATCAATGGACAGAAGATCTTCCTCTCTGTCTCTCCTCCTCTGTATATCTGACTTTGCAATAAAAATAAATAAATTAAAAAAATAAAGAAATAAATGCATCCAATAAACAAATCTTAAAATAACAGTAACAGTAATAAGTTAGAAAGCATTAACACATGTTGATACATGGGTAGACCTGAACTACCTTGCAGCTCACTCGGGCAGCTTCCTAGCATCCCAGATGACAAAGGAAACCCAAACAGCCCTGGATCTGAGCTGCTCCACTTCTGATGCAGCTCCCTGCTACTACAACTAGGAAAGCAGCAGAAGACAGTCCAAATCTTTGGGCACTTGCCATCCACGTAGAAGTCCTGGATGGAGATCCATATTCCCAGGATCAGGCTGGGCCAGCCCTGGCTATACTGTGGCTCACTGGAGAGTGAACCAGTAAATGGAAGATCTCTTTCTCTATGTCTCTGCTTTCCTCTTAGTTCCACCATCTTTTTCTTTTGTAATATTTTATTTATTTTCATTGGAAAGACAGATTTATAGAGAGAAGGAAAGACAAAGAAAGATCTTCCATCCACTGATTCATTCCCCAAATGGTTGCAATGGGTGGAGCTGAGGCAATGCCAGTCAGAGACCCAAGAGCCTCTTCTGGGGCTCCCAGGTGGGAACAGGATCCCAAGGTTTTGGGCCATCCTCGACTGCTTTCCCAGGCCACAAGCAGGAAGTGGAACAAGCAGAGTGTGAGGATGCCAGTATTGTGGTGCCATGGGTAAAGCCACCAGGGTGCAATGGGGAATGAGAGCAGGATCCTGTGTGGGCACCATGTCCGAGCCCTGAATTTCATTTCCAGTCCAGCTCCCTGTTATTGGCCTGGGAAAGCTGCAGAGGTTGGCCCAAGTATTTCAGCCCTTGCATTCATGTGGGAGGTCTGGAGGAAGTTCTTGAATCCTGGCTTAAGCCTGACCCAGCGGTGACCACTGTGGCCATTTGGGGAGTGAACCAGTAGATGGGTGATTTCTTTCTGTCTCTCTTTGTTGCTCTGTAATTCTGCCTTTCAAGTAAAAAGAAATAAATCTTTTAAAAAATGTTATTTATTTGAAAGGCAGAACAACAAAGGGAGAGGAAAGACAGAGAGGGAGAGGCTTTTTTTTGTTTTTTTTTTTTTAAGATTTAATTATTTTTATTGCAAAGTCAGATATTCAGCGATGAGGAGAGACAGAGAGGAAAATCTTTTGTCCGATGATTCACTCCCTAAGTGACTGTAATGGCTGGAGCTGAGCTGATCCGAAGCCGGGAGCCAGAAGTTTCTTCCAGGTCTCCCATGTGGGTTCAGGATCCCAAGGTTTTGGGCCATCCTCAACTGCTTTCCCAGGCCACAAGAAGGGCTCTAGATGGGAAGCAGAGACTTTGGGATTAGAACAGGTGCTCATATGGGATCCCGGCACATTCAAGGTGAGAACTTTAGTCAGTAGGTTACTGTGCTGAGCCTGAGAGAGATCTTATTCACTGTTTCATTCCCCAAATGGCCTCAACTGCAAGGATTTGATCCATGCTGAAGTGAGGCACCAGAAACTCCATCCAGGTCTCCAATCTGGGTATTAGGTACCTAAGTACGTGAGCCATCATCCACTGCCTTCCCAGGTACACTAGCAGGGAGCTGGGTCAGAAGTTTACACAACTTCATGCCAGGACTTGAACTTACACTCTGAAATAGCTACAAGGGTGGCTCAACTCACCATACCAACACACATTTGTTTTTTTTTGTAATTTATTTTTATCAGAAAGTCAGACTTACAGAGTGAAGCAGAGACAGAGAGGACATCATCCACCCGCTGGTTCACTCTCCAAATGGCTTCAACAGCCGGAGTTGAGCTGATCTGAAACCAGAAGCCAGGAGCTTCTTCCAAGTCTCCCATGTGGACACAGGGTCCCAAGGCTTTGGGCTGTCCTCTACTGCTTTCCCAGGCCACAAGCAGGGAGCTGGAAGGGAAGTGAAGCAGCTGAGATATGAACCAGCTCCCATATGGGATCCCGGCACATGCAAAGTGAGGACTTAGGCCACTAGGCTACCATGCCAGGCTCCAGATTGTACACTTTAAGTCTTTGCAACTTGCTGTCAGTTGCATCAAAAGAGAATAAATTAAAGACAAGCCATTTTCACTTTCATGTGTAGAAAAAAAAATCCAGAAGGATAAATTTATGCAAAGGCACACCCTGAGAGAAATAGGAGTTCCTCCACCTCACATGGTGTCTAAGCCTGGTCCCACCATCGCAAGCAGCCAGTGCTCACAGTCTCTCCAGGGTGATCTGTCCCGTGCTGGCCCCCGCGTGGCCCTCAGGAGCAGATGAAGTTGGATCCTGCTGAAATGGGCTCAGATAGGGTTTCCACACCTCCCTCACGCCCGGAGTGTCTCCCAGTGGAGGCTGCAGGCAGCTCGGAATGTGATGACATGTTTACTTTGGAGCCGACTTTGGCCTGTAAATACATTTTCAACTCAGATGAGACTTGGGCCCCGACAGGGGAGAGGCCCTTCTGAAAAGCTGGAGGTCAGGCCTCCTGCAAACACTCTATGGTGACCGTCTTTACCAGTGAGGGGACGGTGGGAGGCTGGAGACAGCACAAAGCATGGGGCCTCCCTCCAGCCTAAACAGGGAGAGCTCTCCCGCAAAGGGAGTTTGTTGCTAAGTAACGAAGGAGCAATTGGAACAGAGCTGGCTAAGCTTAACCAGGCCTTGATGGGTTCCTGCTGTCCAAGGGTAAGAGGGTTAAGGTTCGCCCTACTTTTGGGGTGCTGCACATGTTCACCATTTTAAAATTTATTTACTTGAGAAGCAGAAATAGAGAGCCAGAGAGAGAGAGAGAGGAGACTAAAGACAGATTCCATCCAGTAGTGCATTCTTAAATGCCAGCAACATTCAGTACTGAGCCAGACTGAAGCCAGGAGCCAGAAACCCAATCCAGGTCTCCCACATACTTGGCAAGGACTCAAGTGCTTGACACATCTCCCCTGTCTTCTCAAGTGTGTGTCAGTAAGAAACTGGAACCAGGAGCGAAGATGGAATTTACAAGCCCAGGCACTACAGTATGGTATGTGAGTGTCACAACCAAATTCTTCACCACTAGGCTAAGGGACTGCCCCCATTCACCATTTTGATTGCTTACCTGAGTTACCAGCCATGTGCTCCCAAATAGGTTATGCTCAAAAAGAATCCACTGGATCAGATGATTTTTCCAAAATGCAAAACTTCTTTAATAATAACATTGACCATTGTAACAAGTGTCCTGAGAACTGAGAAAGAACTTAATGTCCCCCATTTAATAACCAAATAACCCTGGGAAGGAAGAATTGAGGCCCAGAGAATAAGCCACCAGTCGGTAACTTTGACTCTCAAGCCCTAGGTCTGAGCCACGGCGCCCGCCACGCTGCCTCCCAGGAGATGCCCAAAGGGCCAGCCATAGAGAGAGATCCAGACTGAGGTCCAGTTTCAAACCTCTGTTCTTCCACTGCTGACTTAAATGGGAGCAAAGGTCATATCTGCCCCACATGGCTTTTCTGAGGTGTGAGGAAATTACACAGGCAGTGTGGGTTGGGCACAGGGCAGGTGGTTCAGAAGTAGAAGTTGCCACCAAGATCAGCACTACAAACAGACATCTTTTTCCTGAACCACTCTAATAGGAACCCTACCGACTGACAGTCAGGAAATGTTCACACAGTTTACCTCCTCCTTCCTACAAACCTACATTCAACAGTCCCATTCTCTGCAGTGTCTATACCGGCCACCTCTTACAAACAGAAACTAAGTTGGCAATGCGCCATCTGTTCTGGATGCATATCAGCTTCTGGTATAATGTATCACCTGTATACACTGAATGATTTATTTACCTTGCTCACACGCTGCCACCCCGGGTAGTTTCATGATGACAGCACTGTGTAAAATATGCCTGGCATAGAGCAGGTGCACAGCCAATATTTGATGTTAGATGAATGAATAGACATTTCTTGGGAATAACTCTGCTTCCTTTAGTCTTACAACATTAACCAGGGTTTTCCGCCTTCTGGAGCCTTATTTTCTTCCTGTCCTGTGATAGATCCATAACACCTGGGCTCCGTGTGGCACTGGGAGGGCCTAAGGGAACGACATGGCCATGTTTGGGAAAGAATCACTTCCACATACTCCAGAGACAGTGTTTCTCCATGTCAGGCAAGGTACCAGCAGGGGGTATAGAGACATGTGTCATCCCCTCCAGGAACATGCAACCCAGCTGAAGAGACAAACACGTCAACAGACTGAGCCTGGTTAACAACTCTGGCCAATGGCAACACGTTATCAATGAGCACTTGGACGCAAGGATTTGAGACAGTGATTCAGATGCCACTTAGGACTCCTACATCTCACACTAGAATACTCCCGACTGATTCCAGCTTCCTGCTGATGCACACCCTGGGGGGCAGCAGGTGATGGCTCAAGTACTTGGGTCCTTGGCACCCTTGTGGAAAATCTAGATGGAGTGCCAGGTTCCTGGCTTTGGCCTGACCCAGCCCTGGCTGTCATGGACATTTGGTAATAAAGTGAATCAACTGAAAATCTCACCCTATCTCTCATTCTCATTATCTCTCCCTCTGCGTGCATGCATACACGCGTGGGTATGTGTGTCTGTGCCTTAGCCCTCTGACCAGACGGAATCACTTTCAGTTCCTCAGATGACATCTTATTCTCATTGCCAACTTTCACCCCAGCTGGACTCCTTGGCTAGCGCCTTCCCTATCTCTTTTCTCCCAGGTAATTTCCTACTTGTTCTGCAACCTTCAGCCAAAGCAGCTCTTATTCTGGAAGTCTCTTTGACCCCCTCAAACCAGGCATCTCTTGGTGCCCTGCCAGCCCCATGCGTCCCATTGATCGACCATAACTGCCTGTCACTGTCCTTTTCATGACAGGCCCCATCAGGTGTCAGCCACAGGTGGCTGTTTGCTGTCTGGCTGTTATCCAGCTCCACGTTGCACTGACAACGTGCAGGGTGACAGCCATTGGATTCCTGTAGCTACTGTAACCAATGGCCACAATTGCAATGACTGACAGCAGCACAGATGTGTTCTCTGACTCTCCAGCGGCCAATCAGAAACCAGCTGCACAAGGTGCTAGGTGTTGTTGCACAGCAAGCTAGGACATACTTTGGGGGTTCACACTGCATATCCGAGAATCAGTTTGAGTCCTGGTGACTGCACTTCCACTCTAGCTTCCTGTAAATGCATCTGAGAGGTAGCAGATACCGGCTTGAGCACTGGGATCCCTGCCCTCACATGGGAGACCCAGATGGAGTTCTGGGTTTTCAGCCTGACCCATCCCTCGGTGCTGCAGGCCTTCAGAGAGAACTTGCAGGCAGAAGCTGTATCTGTTATACCACCTTTTAAATATGTGACAATGAATGAACGTTAAAAACTAGAAAGTCGGCCCGGCGGCGTGGCCTACTGGCTAAAGTCCTCACCTTGAACGCACCAGGATCCCATATGGGCGCCGGTTTGTATTACGATAGCTCCACTTCTCATCCCACTCCTGCTTGTGGCCTGGGAAAGCAGATGAGGATGGCCCAAAGCCTTGGGACCCTGCACCCATGTGGGAGACCCGGAAGAGGTTCCTGGTTCCCGGCTTTGGATCTGCATAGCATCGGCTGTTGCTCTCACTTGGGGAGTGAATCATCGGATGGAATATCTTCCTCTCTGTCTCTCCTCCTCTCTGTATATCTGAATTTGTAATAAAAATAAATAGATCTTTAAAAAAAAAAAAAAACCAGAAAGTCAAGGTGACGGCAGGGCTGGTGCCATCTGGAGGTGACTTTTCCAGCCTCCAGAGGCCACCTGAGTCTCTGGGTCAAGAAAGGTGACTTTCCCAGATTCCAGGAGTTAGGACACAGGCTTCTGGAGGAGCTACTAGTCTACTGACCACAGTGACCCAGCATGTGGACCATGAGCATAGAAACCTGCCTTGCAGCATAACCAAGGGACTTAACTGCTGAGTCCCAAGGGAGCAGAGGCCAGGGGCTAAGTGGACCAAGCAGCTAGAGGAACTGTAAGCAATTCAGATTGCCTGAGGACAGGGTCACGGGAGGAGGCCCTTGGCCTGGAGCCGTAGCACTGAGTCAGCTTCTGTTAGCATCTGAGAAAGGCAGATGATAACATTCCAGGCTCCTAGTGCGCCTGTGCCAGGATGAAATGAAGCAATTGGTAAAGCATCAAACCCTGTGCTTGGCACAGAGGTAGCAACCAGTAAGTGCTAGTTATTGGTCATGTCTTGACTTGGGGCTCCCATAGTCCCTGAGACTAGGTTTCTGAACCCAAGTCATTGATTGAAGTGATCCCCAAATGCCCTGGTATGGCAGGCTGGAGGCAGAGCCGGAAGGAGACAGAAGCCCAGGAAGGATGCATTAGTGAGCAGGTGGCAGGGGCTTGATACCGCAGGGACCCTAAGAACCAGTGCACAGATTAGATCCAGGGCACCCAGAGGGTTAGGGGACACGGCTGTTTACCATTCATTATGAAGTGAAGGCTTCAGGCTAAGTGTGCTCCTGCTATCAGAGAAACGCATAGGGCAAGGGACACGTCTACCAGCAGCCCAAGGAAACAGCAGGGGTAGTGATTGGGTCTAGAGGTTAAGATGCCCACAGCCCCTGGGTTTTACTCCTAGCTCAGCTCCTCACTCCAGCTTCCCCCCAGTGCACACCAAATGAAAGAGGATGTCTCAAGTGTTCGGATTCCTGTCACTCTTGTGGGAGACATAGGTTGAATTCTTCATGCCCAGCTTTGACCTGACCCATCCCCAACATTGTGGGTATTTGGGGATTGAACCAGCAGACAGACAATCTCACCTATCTCTCTCTTTCTCTGTCTGCCTCACAAATTAAAATTTTTTTAAAAAAATTAAAACTCACCACATTTGATATGGTGGCTAAGGTGCTGCTTTGGGACCCCTGCACCCAAATGGCACAGTGTTTGGGTATAAGTACCAGTTCTGATTCTCTGCCTAGTTCCCTGCTGATGTATACACACCTTGGGGGGTGGGGTGGGGCAGTTGGAGGAGACTGAGCAGTTGGACACCTCGGTCACATTCCTGTTCTATTGGGGAAAGCAGAGAGGCAAGGCAGGGCTCAGGGCATTGATAGGTACAAAGCAGGGAAGAAAGTAACTACACGTGGGTCCATCCCCGGGAGGCAGTGTCACCTGAAACTAAGAGCCAGATGGCCTAGAGTTCTCAAGCCAGCTTTTCCAGCTATATAACTCTGGGCAAGTTGTCCACTTTCTCTGCCACTCCACTACCTTCCTCTCAGCACTTGGGCATGACTCCACAATTCCCATCCGACAGACTTGGAGGAATGCCCAGTGAAGCCCCATCTCTTTACCTAATATGGAAGTCTTCCATCTCTTTACCTAATATGTAATATTCCAATGACAATGATGTGGAGTCAAGTCTTCATTTTTAAAGATTTATTTATTTGGGATTGGTGTTGTGGCACAATGCATAAAACCATTGCCTGAGGTGTCAGCATCCCATCTGGGTTTTGGTTTGTGACCCAGTTGCTCCACCTCCCATCAAGCTCCCTGATGATGCACCTTGAAAAGCTGTAGAAGGTGACCCAGGTGCTTGGACCTCTGTACCCAGAGGGTAGACCTGGAGGAAGTTCCTTGTTCCTGGCTTTGACCTGGCCCAGTCCCAGTTGCTGTGGTCATTTGAGGGGCGAATCAACAAATGGGAATTTCTCCTTCTCTATATACTCTGCCCTCGAATAAATAAAAACTAAATTCTTCTAAAAAGGATTTATTTATTTGAAAGTCAAGGTTTCAAAGAGAGAGCGAGAGAATGATGTTCCATCCATTGGTTCACGCCTTTAATTGGCCACATTGGCCATGGCTGCACCAGACTGAAGCCGTGTGCCAAAAGTTTCTTTTGCATCTTCCACATAGTTGTCAGAGGCCCAAGTAATTGAGCTGTCTTTTGCAGCCTCCCTATGTACATTGGCAGGGAGCTGGATTGAAAGTGGAGCCTCCAGGGCGCAACTGGCATCCATATGTGATGCCAGCATCACAGATGACAGCTTAACCTAGTTATGCCACAAAGCCAGCACCTAATTCTTTAAAAAAAAAATTATTTTTATTGGAAAGGGGGATATACAGAGAGGAGGAGAGACAGAGAAGATCTTCCATCCGATGATTCACTCCCCAAGTGAACGCAACAGCTGGAGCTGAGTCAATCTGAAGCCAGGAGCTAGGAGCTCTTCCAGGTCTCCCACACGGGTGCAGGATCCCAAGGCTTTGGGCCATCCTTGACTGCTTTCCCAGACCACAAGCAGGGAGCTGGATGGGAAGCAGGACACCAGGATTAGAACCGGTGACCACCTGGCGTGTGCAAGGTGAGGACTTTAACCACTACGTTACTGCATTGGGCCCCTAATTTTCCTTTTAAAAGATGTACTTATGAGCTAGAAACAGGGAGAGACATAGATTTCCACCTGCTGGTTCACTTCCCTAGTTAGCCGCAGTAGCTGGGGCTGGGCTAAGCCAAAGCCACAAGCCTAGACTTTTGTCTGGATCTCTCTAATAGATGATAGGAGCCTAAGAACTCAGCCCACCTTTAAATGCTTTCCTAGGTGCATTAGCAGGAATCTGGACCGGAAGTGGAGTATAAGGGCCTCAACACGAGCTCATCAGAATGCTGGAGCTATGAGTGCACCACAGTGCTGGCCACGTCCCATTGATTCTGATAACACACACAGGACTCTCTCAGTGCTCAGTGTGGCCCCTGCCAGTGGCCACTGCCTTTGTGTGGGACTGTGACACCCTGGTGCCGTTTCAGACCCTTCCCTCACAACTCCTCGAGCCAGGTGTCTGAAGCATTTCACCCTTGTTCCCAGTACAGTACACAGTTGTTATGAATAACGCCCATTTGGAAAGAATTCCTGTTTGAGAAAGCAGGAAGCTATGGGCGCAAGGTTTCAACAACATACTCATGGTTCCCCAGTAATGAGTGGGTGTGTCCAATACACAGAGACAAGCCCAGGTCAGCCTGCTCCAGCTGCAATATTTGAGATCCCTTTGTATGGGTGGCCTTGGGCTGAACACTGAAGAGGGACACAAAAAGGCAGGTGAGCCTTCAATCCTGTCCTTCAGTCTCTCAGGAAGGATCAGTTTAGAAATACTCACTGTACCGAGAGCATCACACACAAGGGCTTAGCCTCGTGTCCCTACCATCTGGCACACAGTCAGTGTTCAAAAAACAGTCACTGAACCCACCAATGAAACTCAACAAGAAGGAAATGATGGCAGCTGACAGTGAAATAACAGTCACAGGTGTCGAACTGTGACTGTGTTGGTCCAATGGCAAGTCCATTGCAACATCATTGGAACCTCCCAATACTCTAGCAGGCAGGCAATACACCTGTGATCACTTTAGAGACAAGAAAATCAAGGCTTAGTGGGGTGAGGTGACTTCCCAAGGCTATCAGCAGCAGTTGGCAGAGGAAAGGCTGGAACTATCATCAGATCTGTGCTTGTGGCTTTGAATTGAAGTTAGAGCCTTGTAGAGGCAAGTGTGGGGCTTCTCAGCAGAAGGCAGAGGGAGGGCAGGCATGGGGCAGACAGAGGCTGACGACTGTGAGGGTGTCTCCTTTGGGAGACACTTCAAGAGCATGGTGCAGGCTAAAACCACAGGCACTGCAGTTCTGTACTGGTGATATGTGAGCTGGATGGACCCAAGCCAGTTCCTCATCCTTCCTCAGCTTCTGCAGCCTCCTCAGTAGAATGATTCCTCCCAGCCAGGTCACGAAATCAGGGCAGCAAAGCCCATGACCCACACTAAAGAAGGGTTTGGTAAATGGGTATTGATGCCAGTCTGTGAACCTATTCCATATATATATATATACACACATATTTTGGTTCATTTATTTCTTTGAAAGGCAGAGTGAGAGATAGTATGCTTCTATGATTCATTCCCCAAATGGCCATAGCAACTGAGCCTGGGCCAGGCAGAAACCAGGAGCATGGAACTTCATCTAGATCTCCTACATGAATGGCAGGAGCCCAAGTACTTTGGCAGTCTTCTCAGGAGCATTAACAAGCATGTAAATTAGAAGTTGAGTCCTTGGAACTTGAACACTCTGTGTTTATTTTAGTATGGCTATAGCCCTGTAATTTGTGCAAAGTCAGCCACATAAGGGTTGCTACAAGAACACAGAACAAAAATGAGTGGCTGGATGATAGATGAATGGATGGCAATGGACTGATGAATGGATGCTGAATACTAGACGGATGGTGGCCAGGTGGTAGATAGGTAGATAGACAATGAGTAAATGAATAGATGGATGGATTGGTAATTGGATGATGAGTAAGTGAATGAGTGGAGGGCAGGTGATGGATAGGTAAGCAGATGTGGATTGATGAAGAGAGGGGTAGACGCAGGAATGGATGGAGGACAAGTGTACAGATGGCAGACTGAAGGACAGCATCCATCTACTAGGTTATGCAAAGTGTTCGGCTGTGGAACGCCTATAGGCGTATGACCTTGAGTTTGACAGTTCAGGCCCAAAGAACGTACATCCGGTCCCTTCCCTGGGTGGGGTAGTTTGCTCTCACCTTATTTCCACAAAGCAATTAACTGCAAACATCCTTAACCCAGGAAGGCCTATTCTAGAAAGTCAAACAGCCCTTCCCAGCCTGAGCAGGAAAAGAGTAACAGTCTCGCCATCCACCTACGGCCAGCTTCGGGAGCTGGTGCTGGGTGAAGCTTTATGTTCTCATGCATGTCACGGAGTGTGGCACTGCCAGTGTGGCCCCTGCTTCACTACATCCTCCTCAGAGACAACTTCCATGGAACCGACTTTTGCTCTTCTTTGATGTCTGTCTTCCATGAGACCAGCCACGATTTACATATGCAACTGCTGATGGCAGTAGTCAGGCGGCCTGCAGAGTAACCGTCTTCTCTGGCACAGTGGGGTGACTGAGTTGTTCATAGGATCTTACCAGTTCAAGAAACCCTATGTTTTGGTGCCTAACATTGTGGCTAGGGTGCTGCCTTTGTGTAAAAAAGGTGGAGCGAAATATGTACAATTGCTGGTCTGTGCATAAAATACTTCTGGAATGATTCACTAGGCAATGGTAACATAATTACTTAGGGGCAGAAAGGGAAGGAACTTCTCATCGTGTGCTTTTGGTGTCCTTTGTAACTTAAGCTATGGGGATGGATTTTTTAAAAGCAATTAAATTCAAGATTTAAAGTAAACATGCCTGGAGGCTGGTACTACAGTGTAGTTGGGTGAAGCTGCTGCCGACAGTGCCAGCATCTCATACAGATGCCAGTTCCAGTCTGGGCTCCTCCACTTAAATTACAGCTCTTTGTTTATGGCCTGGGAAAGCAGCAGAGGATGGCCCAAGTCCTTGGGCACTTATGCCACATAAGAGACTTGGAACAAGTTCCTGGTTCCCAGCTTTGATCAGCCCAGCTATAACTGTTGCAGCCATTTGGGGAAGGAACCAGCAAATGAAAGACTTCTCTTTCTTTCTTTTCTATTTTTTAAAAGATTTATTTATTTTTATTACAAATTCAGATATACAGAGAGGAGGAGAGACAGAGAAGATCTTTCATCCAGTGATTCACTCCCCGAAGCTGAGCCAATCCAAAGCCAGGAGTCAGGAGCTTCTCGGGTCTCCCACATGGGTGCAGGGTCCCAAGGCTTTGCTTTGGGCCATCCTCGACTGCTTTCCCAGGCCACAAGCGGGAAACTGGATGGGAAATGATGCCACTGGGATTAGAACCGGAGCCCTCATGGGATCTCAGAACATGAAAGGTGAGGACTTTAGCTACTATGCTACTGCACTTGGCCCAAGATTTCTCTGTTTGTCTGTCTGTCTCTCTCTTTTTTAAAGCTTTATTTTTATTGTGAACTCATATATAAATATATATAGAGAAAGAGAGACAGAGAGGAAGATCTCCCATCCGATGATTCACTCCCCAAGTGACCGCAATAGCTGGTGCTGTGCCGATCCGAAACCGGGAGCCAGGAGCCAGGAGCTTCTTCCAAGTCTCCCACATGGGTACAGGGTCCCAAGGCTTTGGGCCGTCCTCAACTGCTTTCCCAGGCCACAAGCAGGAGCTGGATGGGAAGTGGGGCTGCTGGGATACGAACCAGTACCCATATGGGATCCCGGCATATTCAAGGCAAGGACTTCAGCCGCTAAGCCACTGCATCGGGCCCTCTCTGTTAATCTCACTCTCTGTAACTGCCTGTCAAATAAATAAAGAATTCTAATTAAAATTTTGGGGCCTGGTGCGGCTAAAGTCCTCACTTTGCACGTGCCTGGATCCCACATGGGTACTGGTTTGTATCCTTGCTGCTCCACTTCCCATCCAGCTCCCTGCCTGTGGTCTGGGAAAGTCCAGTGGAGGACAGCCCAAAGCCTTGGGACCCTGCACGTGTTTGGAAGACCCAAAGAAGCTCCTGGCTTCAGATTTGCTCAGCTCTGGCCATTGTGGCCATCTGGGCAGTGAAGCAGCAGACAGCTCTCTCTCTCTGACTCTCCTCTCTGTAAACCTGCCTTTCCAATACAAGTAAATAAATCTCTAAAAAAAAAAAAATTAAAATTTCCTCCTGGAGATGAAGGCTGCCTTCCTTCCATTCCTCTTCCTCCCTCCCTCCCTCCCTCCCTTCCTTCCTTCCAGTCTCTCCCTCACTTCTTCCCTTCCTTGAAGACACAAACAGAGAAACAGAGGTGACAGTTCTTCCGACACAACCCCCAGATGCTCTCAGCAGCCAATCCAGGTGTTCCCCTTGCATAACAGGGACCTGGATACTTGAGCCATTACCACTGTCTCCCAGGGTCTGTGTTAGCAGCTGGGAATGGAATCCAACAACCACATTGTGGGGTACAGGTGACCTAACCACTAGGCCAACTATAAGGCCTTAAAAAATAATCTGCATTATGTCTTCATAGTTCTCTTCATAGCAACACACATTCCCATGTCACTGTGCCTGCCAAAGACTATGCCTGAAAACCCTGAGAAAATTCATGCTCACTTCCCACATCCTACCTCTGCTGACCCTGTCGGATTTTGGTTTCCAGGGCTCGCTTCAGCAGCATATGTACTCAAATTGGATTTTAATTTCCATTTCAGACTTGTCTTCCTTCTCTTAAAAAATTATTCTATGGGGGCCCGGAGGCATAGCCTAGCGGCTAAAGTCCTCACCTGGAACGCGCCAGGATCCCATATGGGCTTTGGTTCTAATCCCGATAGCTCCACTTCCCATCCCGCTCCCTGTTTGTGGCTTGGGAAAGCAGTTAAGGACGGCCCAAGGCCTTGGGATCCTGCACCCGTGTGGGAGACCCAGAAGAGGTTCCAGGTTCCCGGCTTCAGATCATTGCAGTACCAGCCGTTGTGCTCACTTGGGAAGTGAATCATTGGACAGAAGATCTTCCTCTCTGTCTCTCCTCCTCCTCTCTGTATATCTGACTTTGTAATAAAAATAAACAAATCTTTTAAAAAATAAATAAATAATTCTATTTATTTTAAAGGCAAAGTGGGGCCCAGTGGGATTGTCTAGCGGCTAAAGTCCTCGCCTTGAATGCACCAGGATCCCATATGTGTGCCGGTTCTAAACCCGACAGCCCTGCTTCCCATCCTTCTCCCTGCCTGTGGCCTGGGAAAGCAGTCAAGGACGGCTCAAAGCCTTGGGACCCTGCACCCGTGTGGGAAACCTGGAAGAAGCTCCTGGCTTCGAACTGGCGCAGCACCGACCATTGTGGTCACTTGGGGAGTGAATCATCAGATGGAAGATCTTCCTCTCTATCTCTCTCTCCTCTTCTCTTTCTCTCTCTCTATATATCTGACTTTCCAATAAAACTAAATAAATCTTTAAAAGAGAGAGACAGAGACAGAGAGAGAGAGAGAGATGCAAAATGTCAGAGAGAGTGAGTGATAGAGAAATCTTCCCTCCAGTGGCTCACTCCCGAAAAGGTTCACAATGGCCGAGGCTGGGGCAGGCTCAAGTGAGGACACAGGAACTCCCATCCGGGTCACCCATGTAGGTGACAGGGGCCCAAGCACTTGAGTCATCACCTCGATATCAGCAGGAAGCTGGGCAGGAAGCAGAGGGGGAATTTGATCCCAGGCACTCTGACACAGGATGTACACATCCCAGGCAGCAGCTTGACCCTTGGCGTCATACTGCCTGCCCTGACAGTGGGCTTGATCCCACAGGCTCGTCCAAGGAAGCCAAGAAGGAGGTATTAACAGCTTTCTCTTCAGCACCTTCTTCTCCTCCTGTTCCTCTCCCTCCTTTTAAATTTTACAGACCAGTTTAAATGTAAAGCATTAGCCAAACCAACTGGTCCCACCCCCTCTGGTGAGAGGAGGAAATAACCCACAGCCATTGGGCGACTTCACCTGACAGCATGCTTCTAGCACTAAGTATCTTGAAGAACAATCCCAAAGAAAATGGAATGGGATATCACACCTTTCTGATGTAAATAAAATAACTTCCCAACCAGGTCTAATTTTTTTAAAGATATATTTATTCATTTTTGTTGAAAAGACAAATCATATTTACTCCCCAAGAAGCCGAAATGGGTGGAGCTGAGCTGATCCAAAGCCAGGAACCAGAAGTCTCTCACATGAGTGTAGGGTTCCAAGGTCTTAGGATATCCTCTACTGCTCTTCTAAGCCACAAGCAAGGGGCTGGTTGGGGAGTGGAGCAGCCGAGACATGAACTGACACCCACATGGGATCCTGACACTTGCAAGGTGAGGATTTAGCCATTGAGCCATCATGCCAGACCTTTAAACAGGTATAAATTGAACTTAATGAACCTAGCAGGAGTAAGGCTTAGTAAACCAGTGTGCTGGACCCGGCATGGTCGCCTGGTAGTTAAAGTCCTTGCCTTGCACGCCCAGGTTCCCATATGAGTGCCAGTTCATATCCGGCTGCTCCTTTTCCATTCCAGTTCCCTGCTTGTGGCCTGGGAAAATAGTCGAGGATAGTCCAAAGTCTTGGGACCCTGCACCCACCTCTTCTGAGTGGGAGACTCAGAAGAAGTTCCTGGCTCCTAGCTTCAGATTGGTTCAGGTCTGGCTTTCCAATAAAAATAAATAAATCTTTAAAATATTTTAAAAAAACAATGTGCTTTGAATTTATTTAAGTACTGGTATTACTATATATAAAGATATGACAAATACATCAGCTATCATGAAAAGCAGGAAAAGATTTTAAGAGCTAGCTCTATGGAATAGTGGATAAAGCCATTGTCTACAACACTAGTATTCCATACAGGCAATGATTTCTATCCCAGGTGCTCCAATTCCAATCCAGTTCCCTGCTAATGTTCCTGGAAAAGCAGCAGAAGATGGCTCAAGTGCTTGGATCCCTGAACCCACATGAGAGACCTGGGAAAGCTCCTGGCTCAGCTCTGCTGTTGCAACCATTTAAGGAGTAAATGGCAGTGGATGGTAGATTATCTATTTATCTAACTTTAAATCAATCTCTGCTTCTCCCTCTCTGTATCTCTGCTTTGCAAGTAAATCTTTTGCTCTTAAAGTTATAATACATGGGTCCAGTGCAGTAGTCCAGCAGCCAAAGTCCTCACCTTGAACGTGCCTGGATCCCATATGGGAACTGGTTCTAATCCTGCAGCTCCACTTCCCACCCAGCTCCCTGCTTGCGGCCTGGGAAGGCAGTCGTGGATGGCCGAAGGGATTCCCGGAAAAAGCTCCAGGGTTCTGGCTTTTGAATAGTGCAGCTCCAGCAATTGTAGTCACTTGGGGAGTGAATCATTGGATGGGAGATCTTCCTCTCTGTCTCTCCTCCTCCTTCTATATCTGACATTGTAATTTAAAAAAAAATCAAACTTTACACATGCTAGTTCACGAATCTCTCAGCATCCCTTTCAGGCCAGCCTTGTCTCCCTTAGACTCCTGGGGGTATGACACTAGCAGGGAGCTCACGGACTGATCTCTCATGACCTCCGTCAAGCCTGCTTGCTGTTCCATCCTACTGCAAAGCCCCTCTCCTCTTTCTCTCTGCCCCTGGTTAGGTTTTCTAGCTCTTCTTGCCTCCTGCTTAAGTGGCAGAGGCAGTTCTCAGTGTATTCATATTGGAACAGGAATCACACGTTTCAAACAGCCTCTCCCAGCTGCAGCCACAAGCTGAGACCTCAACAGTCCTGTATCTGGAATCAACTTGGCAACTTGGGAAATGCCCTGTCCTCCTGTGACACAGATCCCGGGACCATCCTTCCTTCCTTCCCTGGGGATGGCCCCGGCGAGTCTTCACTTCTGACGGTGTTCTGTTCCCCCTTTCTTTGGTGGAAATGGCTCTGAGCTGAGTGGGTTGGAAGCAAGAGTTTCAGTGCCACATCTAAGCTTAGTAGGGTCTGGTACTTGGTTCAACGGTCTGCTGTTGTTGACACTTTCCATGGTTCTCAGACAAGGGCGCCTTATTTTCATTTGGCCTTAGGGGCACCTGCTGGCACTGGGTGTGAGAACTGCAAGCCGACTGGATTCTGAGGGACACCGTGGGTAGGAGTGGCTGTGTGAAAGGTGGCAAGAGACGGGGGAAAGCCCAATGAGCTCACAGGTGCCAGAGGAGCTGGGCTTTTTAGCAGTCCAGCAGACCAGGGACCTGATCTTTGAAATTCCCAAGGAGGAGGCAGGATTTGGTTTGGAGGGAGGGTCTGTGTCAGGACTGGGTTCTGCTTGGCACTCTGTGGAGATGAAGACCGGGAGCACAGGCTGGCTCCATGTGAGACACCAGCCACAGCCAGATGCTTTCGTGTGCAAGGAGAGAAAATCCATAAAAGAGGACCAACCACCTCTGCCCACTCTGCCTGCTCCTACTCCGGATGGAGTCTGAGCAGGGCTCCTGTGGTTTCTTTGCATCTCTAAATCTGGGATTTTGAGGAGGGATGGAGTTGGCACGCTCCTCTTGCTGGCTTCTGAACAAGGGGAGAGGCTCTGACCCTGGCTGGGCCTCAGCCTTGCCTGTTCTACACTTCATCTCCACTTGGAGGCCAGCCAGCCTACTGCCCTGCCCTGCCCTTGACCTGATTGATCCCTGCTACAGCCTCACCCGGACCCTGCCCACCACACCTCACCTCTCACACCTCTGCCCCACCTGAAAGCATACCCTGCCCTATAGGCCCATCCAAATCCTACCTGGTATCCAAGTTCAACACCAGCCCAGCCCTCTAGAAGGCCTCTCCACTATCACGGGCATTCTGCAGTCTTTGTACTCAAAGGCATAACACACTGTGTCACTGGGCCACTGACCAAGGCTCCTTGTAATGTTGTGTTTCTGTACTACTGGGTCCCTCTCAGTTGCCATCTAAATGCCATCTGGTTAATGGCTGAGTTACTGTCAGAGAGACCCAAGATCAAATCCTAGCTTTACAAGCTGGTGCTGTGGCGGAATGGGTTAAGCAGTGGCACTAGCATCCACATGGGCCTCAGTTCAAGCCTTGGCTGTTCCACTTCTGATCCTGCTTCTTGCTAATGCACCTGGAAGATGGCCCAGCTATCTGGACTTCTGTACTGACATGGTTTTGGCCTGGACCGGCTCTGGCCACTGTAGCCATTTGCAGAGTGAATCAGCAGATGAAAGAATTTCTCTCTTTAGCTCTTTCTTTGTCTTTAACTCTCTCTTTCAAATAAATAAAATAAATCTAAAAATTAAAAAATCCTAGATCCATCACTGTGATCCTGGGCTTATTCTCAATATTCCTGTGCCTATAGGGTAAGTTTGGGGCCATGAAGTCTGTTCAGAGAACATACAAGCAACAAGGTCCTGGCTGCTACAGCTGTTGTTGCTGCTACCGTGGCTGGGGAGGGGCATGTGAGTGAGGCAGAGGGCAGCAGCCAGCACAGATGCGCGATCCAGGCACTGTTCTCCATGCTTTATGCAGAAGGCATCCTCCTACTATTACCCCATTACACAGAAGAAGCTATGCAGGAGGTTATTAAGTGATCCGTCCATTATCCCACGGTTAATAATAGATGTGTGCTCAGCTCCTGTCCACAAGAGGCGGGAAACAGGTTCCTTTGTCGGCATGTCTTCAGAGCCCATGGGTCACAGTGGCTGACGTGGGCTGAGAGTGGAGATGGCCAACCTGTTCCCTGGCTCCAGGACAGTGGCCAGGTCAGAGTGAGCCAGCCCCTACGCCTGTCACACCCCACCCAGGCCTGCAGAGGCTGACGAGGGCCCTGGTCTTCCTGGAAGGCAGGATGAAGAAGCAGCAGCTCACCTTCCAGAGAAGAGCTGGGCTGAGTCAGCCCTGGGGCCTGGGAGGGGTGCGATCCTGTCTGGGGCCAAAGGGCTAGATAAGATGAATCACTGGTCCCACCCTCCAGGCCTGGTCATCTCAATGGCCTAAAACCCAATGGTGGCTTTAAGCATAATGGTGGCGGCAACTATCAGCTTCATCTGAGATCAACACCCCACAACTTTGGAGTTTTCAGAAGATTTTGCATGCCTATTCCGCTTACTCATACTCCTGCCCCAAGTCGCCTCTCTGTAAAATCTGCCTTTGAAATAAAACTAAATGTTAAAAAGATTTGTTTACTTAGAAACAAAATAAACTGGGGGCCGCTGCCACAGTGTAGTAGGTTAAACCTCCACCTATAATATTTGTTCATGTCCTGCCTGCTCTACTTTGATCCAGCTCCTTGTTTATGGCCTGAGAAAACAATAGAGGATGGCCTGGTGCAATAGCCTAGCAGCTAAAGTCCTCGCCTTATACGGCCGGGGTTCCATATGGGTGCCTGTTCTAGTTCCCGCAGCCCTGCTTGCCATCCAGCTTGTGGCCTGGGAAAGCAGTGGAGGACAGCTCAAAACCTTGGGACTCTGCACCTGTGTGGGAGACCAGGAAGAGGCTCTGGGCTCCTGGCTTCAGACTGGCTCAGCTCCAGCCATTGCGGCTGCTTAGGGAGTAAGTCTTTGGGTGGAAGATCTTCTTCTCTACATATATGCCTTTGCAATAAAAATAAATAAGCCTTTTAAAAAAAGTTTCAACATTAAAAAAAAGAAAGAAAGAAAGAAAGTAGTGGAGGATGACCAAAAGCTTTGGGACCCTGTACCCACACGGGAGATCCAGAAGAGGTACCTGGCTTGGATCAGCTCAGCTGTGGCAATCATAGCCATTTGGAGAATGAACCCGTGGACGGAAGCTTTTCCTCTCCCTTTCCTTCTGTGTAACTTGCCTTTCAAATTAAAATTTAAAAAATAAATGTTTTTAGGGCCCAGCACCGTGGCCTAAGTGGTTTAAGTCCTCTCCCTAACGCACTGGGATCCCATATGGGCACCGGTTCTAATCCTGGCAGCTCTACTTGCCATCCAACTGCTTGTGGCCTGGGAAAGCAGTTGAGGACGGCCCAAAGCCATGGGACCCTGCACCCGCGTGGGAGACCTAGAGGAATACTGGCTTCAGATCAGCGCAGCACTGGCTGTTGTGGTCACTTGAGGAGTGAATCACTGGACAGAAGATCTTCTTCTCTGTCTCTCCTCCTGTCTGTATACCTGACTTAGCAATAAAAATAAAATCTTTAAAAAAATATTTTTTAAAAAGAAATAATCTGGAAATTGAGATGAAATGAAAATTAGACTAGGTTAGGACAGGACTAGAACAGATTTATGAGTCTCTTTTTTTAAAAAAATTATTTTCCTATTTCTTCATTTGAGAGGCAAACAGACACAGAGTGAGAGTGAGAGAAAGTGCTTCCTTGTGCTGGTTCAGTACCCAGGAACCCACATCTGATGCTGGATCAGGCCAACTAGGGGCTGAGAACCCAATCCAGGTTTCCCAAGGGGGTGGCAGAAACCTAACTGCTAAGTGACCGCCTGCTTCCTCCTAGCGTACACGTTAGCAGGAAGCTGGAGTCAGCAGGCAGAGTTAGGGGTTGAACTCAGGAACTCCGAAACTCAATGTCAGCAGTTTAACTGGTCTCAGCTACTAGACCAAGGGCCCACACCATCTCCCCTGCCTTTTTTTTAAAAGATTTATTTATTTTTATTGGAAACCCAGATATACAGAGAGAAGGAGAGACAGAGTAGAACATCTTTCGTCCTCTGTTTCACTCCCCAAGTGACCGCAATGGTCAGAGCTGAGCCAATACGAACTCAGGAGCCAGGAGCTTCTTTCAAGAAGGTGCAAGGTTTCAAGGCTTTGAGCCATCCTTGACTGCTTTTCCAGGCCACAGGCAGGGAGCTGGTTGGGAAGTGGAGCTGCCAGGATTAGAACTGACACTCATATGGAATCCTGGCATGTGTAAGGTGAGGGCTTTTAGCCACTGGGCTACTGTGCTGGGGCCTCCATCTCTGTTTTATATAGAAGCAATCCAAGCCCAGAGAGGTTAATATATCTGTCTGAGGTCACACAGCTTGGACATGGCAGGGTCAAGATTCGAACTCAAGTCTGTGGCAGGGGGGTGGTAAAAAAAACATAATGGCAAACACAGTGAAGGCTCCAGGGGTGTGGCGGGCCCACAGACACTCTTTGGAGGCCATCCTTGCACAGTCACGTTGACCAGAGGGTGAAAAACAAGGGAGAAAGGAGCTGGAGACTTGGGTTATGGAATGCACTGCCCACATGCTTGGCCCTGCCCAACCCTCAGTTAACGGCACCTTTATCTCTGGGTTGCCAGGGTATACTTTGGGCCCCAGAACAGGCCCAACACACCCTAGAACAAATGACCCCTCTGTCCTAGAAGACCTCAGGGTATAAAAACAGCCCAGCTGCCTCACCCCATGGGTCCGTGGAGGTAACAGTGAAGGTTCGGGCCCCTCCATGCCTAGGGAGAGCCTGCTGGTGAGCAGGCCTCATATCCTCCGCCCCTCTCCACTAGCCCTTACCTGCTCTCCTGCTCGGCCACCTGAGATAGTCCTCTCAACTTCCACCTCTGTGATAACATAAACCTGGGAACATTTAAAACACAGGATTTTTAAAATTTAATGTTTTAAAAAAGGTTTTTATTTATTTGAAAAAAACAATAGAGAGGGTGTGAGAGAGAGAGATCTTGTATCTGCTGGTTCTACTCTCCGACAGCCACAACGGCTGCAGCTAGGCCAAGCTGAGGCCAAGACCTTCATCTGGTTCTCCCACAGGGGTAGTAGGGACCCAAGCACTTGGGCCGACCTCTGCTGCTTTACCCAGGCACATTAGCAGAGCATTGGATTGGAAATAGAACAGCTAGGCCTTCAACGGGCACCCAAATGGGAAGGATGCCAATGGGCACAAAGCCAGCATCATCTGTTTAATTTAAAAAATCCGTTTGAGAGGCAAACACAACGAGAGAAAAGAAAACATTGCTCTCACATGCCAGTTCACTCCCTAACTGCCTAGGCTAAACCAGAGTTGAAAGTGAAGAACTCAGCTCCGGCTGACCCCTTGGGTGGCAGAGAGTCAGCTTCTTGAGCTGCGACCTGGTGCCTCCCAAGGTCTGCACTGGCAGGAAGTGGCAGACAGGAGCCTGGACCAGGCATGGAATCGAGGGACTCAGGGGTTGGAATGTGCTGAATGCCTGCTCTGGAGATGTTTCTGGTCAACTCTGTGGAAGACAGGGGAGCTGACACCGGCTTCTAAGGTGTAAAAGTGAAGGATATCATTGAACAGCGTGCCAACGCACAGTTCAGCCCCTACAGCAAAGACCTCTCCAGCACAAAATGGCATTGGTGTTGAGGAAGGTGAACGGCCTGGACAGCACAACCCTCAGTGAAAGGGCCGGCTGGGTGACAGGCCCGCTAGGTGATGAGCCGGCCCCTGGGGGCTCAGTCAGGATCTCACAGCGTTTCCCTGCCTCCTTCCGCCTGTTCTATGTGCTGTGGCTGCTGTCTCTGCCCTTTCGAGATCCAGTAGGAAGTTGGGTACAGGACAGTGGCTGGACCAATCAGAAAAACCTTCTTTTCCTAGTGGTGCACGGTGATGGGCTCCCAGATGGCATGTGACTGACACAAGCCAATCAGAATGTTCCTTGGGACTTTTCTGACAGACTCCTTGTTTCTGCTTTGAAGCCAGGGGCAGCCAGGGGATGTGTGGGTGGCCACGAGGGCCCTGAGGTCTGAGCTGAGGGAGAGATGCTGAGGGAGCAGAGTCCTGAGGAGTCAGAGGCATGAGTCAGATCCTTCCCTTTTTTGGAAGTGTTCTCCGTCTTGACTAATTGTGCCGTCTCTCCCACTGGGCTGGGAATTTCCTGTGCTTTTGTCTCATCTTGGAGCACCACATCCTCCACCCCACTTCTGGAGAAGGAAAAGGGAAGCCTTTTCACCCAGCTGCTCATTTCTGAACCCAGCGTTACTCACCTGGTGTCTGGCCCGCTGGAATGCACCTGTTGCACTCTCTCACCCCAGCCCACAGGCTGACGGACTGCGGCTGGCACAGGACTGCCTGCCTCTTGGCAGAATCCCCTGAGGCGGAGCTCCTTTGGGTGCTCCCAGAGCTCCTGAAGCCCACCCTGCCTTGTCCTTTCTTTCTTTCCCCTTTGGTTTCTCAAGAGAACTTTCTCGACTGGGCTTGACTCTCAAATCCACTACCTCAGAACCGGGTGAACTAAAGTCATTTCCTTCCCGCGTCTGGGCCTCGGGTCCCCTCCCCCACCCACCTTGTAAAAAAACGTGGACAGCACGACTGCCACCCCCAGCACCAAAGCAAGGAGGTGACCCAGCGTCACCACGAAGCAAGCTGCTGGTACATTATGGGGGGGGGGCGGGTTCCTGAGTCGCCGAAACACAAAGTGCTCAGGGGGCATGCGCACGCATGCGCCCCTCTCCAGCAGGCCCGGCGTCGAGGAGACCTTCCCCCTCATGGCCTGGCCGGCAGCAGGCCGGCAGGGCAGGCTGTGGCCGAGCTGGTACACCAGCCGCTCCTGGCGATCTCCCCCGCCACGCCCAGCCCCGCACCCCACCCCGGTGAGTCAGTCCCTGTTCCTTAAATCACGGTAAACTCTTCCTGGCAGCCCCAAAGGTCTAGAACCCAAGGTCCAGAACTGGCTCCTTATCGCTGCTCCTGAGGCCTGATAAGAGGAGCAAGAGGGTATGAGTCAGCAGGGAGCTGCCGGGGCGAGGAGCCCATCCCCTGCTCCAGCCGCCCCCTTCCCTGCTGACGGCTCAGCAGACTCACCCTCCCTGACCCGCTGCTGCTGGCATGAACCAGCCGGGTCTGGCCCTGGGAGCGCTGGAGTCCATCAGGCAGCCTGGTCTGGGCTGCGGACTCAGGTTCAGCGGTGACCAAGGACAGACGGGGGACAGGGCACGGGGGTGCAGCGGCAGGAGCTCAGTTGCAATCTGCTGACCAGCCCTTGGCGTGCACCTGCAGCCAGGGTAACCCTCTTGGCAGCTACAGCCGCCTGTCCCGCCCCTCTGCTCAGGACCCTGGCTGGGCTCAGGCTGCCACAGCCCCGTAGATGGGGTGCTTTCTACACCATGGGACTTCATCCTCACAGGTGTGGTGGCTGAGAAAGTCCCTGTCAGAGGTCCCTGTGGACTCTGGCCGTCACCTCACGTTCTCTGGGACCTCTTACCAAGGCTCCCTGAAGGCTCCACCTTCAGACCTGACCACCTCCCAGAGGCCCCACCTCCTATGACTGTTGCCCTGGGACTAAGGATTTCAGTACATGTGATTTTGGAGGGAACAAGAGCTTGTAGACTGCAGCACCAACTCTTCTTGTGACCCAGTGAGACCCAGAAGATGGAATGTAGGGAGGGAAAATCAAAACTTGCTGTACAGAGTGCTGGACATTGCTGGAAGGCTTCTGGGAGGAGGTGGTATTAGGACAAGAATGAAAAAGGCAAGAGAAGAGGGCAGCTGATTCCCAAACAAGCCAACAACTCCAGCCTCTTCCGGACAGTGGACTCCCATGGAAAGAGCAGGAAGCTCGGCTTATAACAGCTGTGTCGCTTGGAGTGTTTGTCAGCCTCTGCATCCTGGGTGAGATGGGGGAGGCCACCTGTCACAGTGTCTTGTTGGGCGAGAGGAAGCAACACACTCCCCAGGGGTAAATGCTGTGTCCCGGTCAAAGGAAGGGGCCAGGAATGGCAGGGAAGTGAGGCCCAGCCAACTTAGGCTTGCCAATTGTTCCTGGCTGCCTGTGTGCTCCAGGGGGCAGGAGGAGGGAATTCTTTGCACAAAGACAGGAAGGCAAGGTCCCGGTGGTGCCTGCTCCTGTCCAGGGATCCGTAGCACCCCTGGAACCAGTTGTGGGAATTGTAGCAGAGGCTTCGTGGCCCCTCTGACAGTGTCTGGATGACCCACATGGGTAAACTGAGGCACACAGGACAGATCTGCCTTGGGCCCTCTAAAGGTAACGGCTCCCCATACAGCTTCCTGTCCTTTCTTTTTTGTTAAGATTAATTAATTTATTTGAAAGGCAGAGCTGCAGAGAGAGGGAGAGACATAGAGAGAGACTGTCCATCTGCTGGTTCACACCCCAAATAGTTACAATAGCTGAAGCTGGGCCAGGCCAAGGTCAGGAACCAGGAGCTGCTTTTAGGACTTCCATGTGTGTTTAGGGGTCCAAGCACTTGGGCAATTTTTCCACTGCTTACCCAAGCACATTAACAAGGAGCTGGATTGGAAGTGGAGCAGTCAGGACTTGAACCAGTGTCCACATGGGAGGCGAGTGTCACAGGTCAGGACCCACAAGCCAGTCTTCACGTTTCTATCATCTGATGTACCCAACTGCAGTCAGTCACACCCCAGGCAAACTATGGTCTACTTTTTGTTTCTGTGATTTTTGCCTTTTTTTTTTTTTTTAAAGAAATGTTTGCCTTAAAGGGGAAGGCAAAAAATTATACACATACACACACACACAACTCATATGGGCAGTCTGGGGCCTGATGCCTTCTGGTTTACTTGAGAGAATTCTCAGACACACTTGGGGTCAGTCCTGGGTGAGAATGGCTGTAGCAGTCCTTCCAACCCATGCCTTCCTGCCACATGCATTAATGGAGCAAAGCGAGGTGGGGAAGGCAGCGCTGTGGCATAGGGAGCTGGCTAAGCCCTGGCCTCTAATAACCGCATTTCATATGATTGCTAGTTCAAAGCCCAGCTGTTCCATTTCCCATCCTGCTCCCTGCTGATGAACCTGGGAAAGCAACAGAGTTCAAGTATTGGGCCCTTGCTACCCATGTGGGAGACCCAGATGAAGTTCCAGATTCCTGGCTTTGGCTAGTGTGGTCATGTGGGGGAGAGAACCAGTAGGTTGAAAATCTTTCTCTGGGTGCCGGTTTGTGTCTTGGTGGCTCTGCTTCCTGTCGTAATGGCCCTGCTTCCCATCCAGCTCCCTGCTTGTGTCCTGGGAAAGCAGTCAAGGACCGCCCAAAGCCTTGGGACCCTGCATCTGAGTGGGAGACCTGGAAGAAGCTCCTGGCTTCGAACTGGCTCAACTCCATCTGTTGTGGCCACCTGGGAGAGTGATTCAGCAGACAGAAGATCTTCCTCTCTATCTCTCCTTCTCTGTATATCTGGCTTTCCAATAAAAATTAAATAAATTTTAAAAATCTCTTTCTCTGTGTCTCTTTGCTAATCTACCTTTCAAATAATAGTAATCACAAAATAAGATTTTAAAAAGCACAGTGGAGTAAGCCTTCTCTTGGAATGCCACATCCCATATAGATGTCTCATTGAAGCTGCGATGATCCCATGTCCGATCCAGTTTCCTGCTTGGGGACCAGCAGATGATGGTTTAAGTGTTTAGAACCCTACTACCCGTACAGGAGACCTGGATGGAGCTCCTGGTTTTGGCCTGGGCCAGTCCAGGCTGTTGTGGACATTTGGGAAGTGAATTGACAGATGGAAGATCTCTCTTCCTCCCTCTCTGTGTGCCTTTCAAGTATATGAAAACAAATAAACATTAAATAATAATAATATAAAGAGCACAGAGACATCAGCCACAGCTGTTGCTCAGGACCTGGCCCAGCCATGTTTACTCGAGAAGGGAGGAGAGTTCTGGACAAAGAGCCGGGAGCCTCAGGGAGTCCTGACCGGTTTTGCTCCAACCCTGCCCACATGGTGAAGGCCAGATCTGGCATCTACCGAGCCCTCTAACTTATGCTGGGCTCGGTGAAGCGTGCTCTTCTGCCCTGTAGCTGGAAGGGCTACTGTTCCTAGTTCCTGCCTTCAGGCCCAATCTGCCACATCCTCACTTGCTTTCCCAGGTATGTGCATTTGGGACCACACAGCACCCTAGTGACCACCCAGCTGCCTCTTTTGTGCCCTTTGGGAGCTTAACTTGCCATGTTTGCTGGGTACTTTTCCCACGCATACAGCAGCATCTGCCTTTCTCACCCAGGAGGCAGCAGAGCTGTGAGTCAGCTGGCAGGGCTAGTCAGGACAGTGGCAGCCATCACAAACAGTGCACACTCCTTCAGAGCCACAGATCTGTGACTCTAGCACCAGTCCTTATGGGGTGGGCACCGTGATCATCCCATTTCATAGGAGAAAACACTGAGGTGCAGAGAGGTGAAGAAGAAGGCTGGGAGTCATGCCCACTGGGGAGCCCAGCTGGGAGCTGGCTCCAGGGTTCCCCGTTTCTGCCCCCGAGCAGTTCTGTGAGCTCCCCAGCCGTGCCTTGGCAGCCTATGCAGGCTGGCCCTTCTTCCTAGAGTACCAGGGACACAGCATAGCTTGACATCAAAACTGCCTGTGGCTCGGATCCTAGTGCCCCAAGACTTCCCCTTGGAAGCCAGGGGTCTGTGGGGGCTGAATAAGGAGAAAGGAGCTTGGAAAAGTAGGCATTTGGGAGCAAGCTATACCTCCTAAAAAGGTGTGTGTAAGTCCTAACCCCCAGCACCTGTGGATAGGGCCTTATTTGGAAACTGAGGGGCGGGGTTTGCAGCCATGACCAACGTAAGATGAGGTCATAGTGGATTAGAGCGGCTCTTAATCAGGGACTGACGTCCTTATAAGGCCGGGGAGATCTGACGCCTACAGATACACATGTGAGGAAGAGGGCCACGTGAGTGCCAAGACAAGACAAGCAACACCAAGGTCAGCCTGCAACTGCCAGAAGCAAAGGGAGAGGCATGGTGCAACTCCTCCCAGAGCTGCCAGGAGGAGCCAACCATTCCATTCCTGCATTTGGGACTTCCAAATTCCCAGCCTCTCAACTCTTTTTTTTAAAGATTTTTTTTAAAAAATTTATTTGAAGAGTTAGAGAGAGAGGTCTTACATCTCATTGGTTCACTCCCCAAATGGCTACAACAGCAGGATGCTGCTATACTAGTCAGAAGCCAGAAGCCAAGATCTTCTGGGTTTCCCATGTGAATGCAGGCACTCAAGCACTTGGGTCACCTCTCCATTAGTTTCCAGGCACATTAGCAGGGAATTGAATCCGAAGTGGAACAGCTGGGATTCAAACTGGCACTTAAATGGAATGTCAGCAGTGCAGTTTAACTGGTCACACCACAGCGTCAGCCTCTGTCCCCTGAATGATCTAAGCCGATCTTGGACACACGGTCCCGCTATCCTTTTGGAAATCATACTTTGCCATAGCATAGCCTGGAGTTGCTATTTCAGCTCATTGTGCTCATAGGCAGCAAAGTCTCTGCCCAGACTCCTACCCAGCCCTCTGTCCCATGCACCTGAAAGATACAAGCTGGGCCCTACTCCACACTGCAATGGCAACCCTCCCGCCCAGTGCTGGGCAGACGGATAGCAGTCCTTTCTGCTTTCGTCTTTTTTAGCATCCTGAGAGCCGAGCCAAGCTTGGCAGTAGAGAGCTGAGAGGTGAAGAGAGGAAAGCGGTGAGCCTCACAGAGCTGGCCGCATGGTGGTGATGTCCAGAAGGCAGAGATGTCCAGAAGGCCATGCTTGAGGTGCTGGCACCATGAGGCAGGCAGCCCGGCAGTCCACTGAGGACAGTGAGGCCATGTTGGGGCTGACCCGGGCTGACTCACGCACAGGGAAGCCTGTGCAAGGAGGAGGAAGTGTACTGCCCCCCACACCCAGGCGGCACCAGATGCTGCAGCAGGGATCCACAGGGTGAGCTTTGAGGGGGAGACTCAGGCTCAGCTGCAACGTGAAGCTGGCAGGGAGCGGGGCAGCAGCCTTGCATGGGTGCCACTGTGTGCCTATGCACTTGTGAGCTTCAATTTCCTTATCTGGAAACTCACCAGCACCGTTCCCACCCGTTCCCAGAAAGCCTCGACATAGTCAGAGATGAGAAAGCACAGGGCCTGACACGGAACTCGAACTGGCACAGACATTTTTTTCTTGTTAATAATAATAAAATTAGGTCATCTTCAGAGACAACTCCCATGGTTTTTTTTGTTTTTTGTTTTTTTGTTTTTAGGAAATAATTTTAAGCATGGGGTGGGGCAGGGTAGGGGACAGAAGGCAGGATTTTTTTCCTCCCCAAAATGGAAAAATACCTTTTAATTAAAAAGCAATTACTCGGGCCCGGCGCGGTGGCGCAAGTGGTTAAAGGTCCTCGCTTTGCACGCCCGGGATCCCATATGGGCGCCGGTTCTAATCCCGGCAGCCCTGCTTCCCTTCCAGCTCCCTGCCTGTGGCCTGGGAAAGCAGTCGAGGACGGCCCAAAGCTTTGGGAACCTGCACCCGCGTGGGAGACCCGGAAGAGGCTCCTGGCTTCGGATCGGCATAGTATTGGCCCGTTGCGCTCACTTGGGGAGTGAATCATCGGACGGAAGATCTTCCTCTCTGTCTCTCCTCTCTCTGTATATCCGCCTTTCCAATAAAAAAAAAAAAAAAAGCAATTACTCGATTCCACTCCCCCACCGCTTATTTTTGCATTTCAAAACCCAGATCTGGCTCCCCAGTAGGTGACAAACTGCTTGTGTGGACGCCAGTGGTGTCTTATGCCTCCCTGGAGAGTGGAAGGATAGGGGCCCACTGTAACAGTGTTGACACACAGCCATGTATCTGGCACAGCTCCCCTGTTACCGGGCCCATACTCCCCAGTGGACCACCATAACCACTACCAGTGACCTGCACATGCCCACAAGCGCGGATTCAACAGCAATACTTTGCTCATCTGGATGTCATGGTTGCACGCCTTCCTCACTCCCCTACCATGTGGCTGGTGCCTTGCCTTGCTGCTCCAGGGGCCGTAGGATTGGGGAAGTGCCAGGTCCTAGTCTTGCACAAAGTGCCTGTGCATGTGACAGGCGTCAGGGTTGTGTGGGACAAGGAAGGGGTTTGGGAAGCTGCAGTGAGAAACCAGAAAGGTGTGGCTTGGCCAAAGACAGGGTTTTCTTAAGCCAGGATACAACTCAACAGCCTCCTCCGGGGAGGCCTCCATGCCCGCTCAGCTCAGCAGTGCTGATTGAACCCACGCCTACGAAGGTGTTCACCTGGCCTGCCGGAGGGAGCCACGGGTACAACCAGTGACTGTTCAGAGTGCTGTGCTGTGCTGTGGAGGTTTCGGGGGAACCACATCACAGAAACAAGAATGGGGATAAGAGATTTGTCCAAAGTCATTGGACTCAAGCAGCAGAATAAACTTGGGGTGCAGGCAGAGTCCATCAGCAAGCAAATCTTGGGCTCTTCTCACCAGGCCCATTCCTTTTCTGATGCCAGCAGCTAGTTATGGAACCTCTCTGGCCTCCCTGATGCTTGCTGGTCTTGCAAGCTTCAGCAGAGGACGGCATCAGGGAGGGAAGGGGAAGGAGGGGTGGAGACGCTGGCTTGCCAGCGAGACTACGGGCTATGAATGGGGCTTCTGTTTGCCTGCCCTGTGCGTCTGGAATTTTGTAAGAAAACAATGAAGTGGAAGGAGGTGAAAGCATGTTCCTTAATGCAAGCCCCCGCTCCGAACCCCCCCTCTATCCCCAACTTATAAAAGCCCTGCTTTGTTCCAGGCCAAGCTAAGAAGAGCCTGGGGAATACAAGGTTTGAGGGAGTTCAGGTGTTTGGGGGCTGGTATGCTGAGGTCTTGGGAGGGGGCAGCCGAAACATGGTCTGAGACCACAGACTCCCCGTCACCTCCGTAACCACACCAACCCCGGGCTCACGCTTGGTAGTCTACAAAATGCTTTCTCAGATGTTTTCCCCATGGAGAGCGCAGGCGGGGACAAAGAGCTCTGACTCATCCTGCTGCCAGGGTGACTGTGGTGTGCCAGGCACTGTGGGTCCCATGCTTTGTTCATCATTGTCCCTGTTGTGAGGAACGTGACAACTGGGCGTGTGTGTGTGTGTGTGTGTGTGTGTGTGTGTGGTAGTGGGGTCTTGGGTTCCCTTCCTGATAAGCCTGGGAACCTTGTGCAAGTTCTTCAGTCATTGCATCAGTGGCAAAAGGAAGAATGGCAGGGGCTGGATGAGTGGTGAGGATTCTCTGGGCTGTTGGGGTGGAGGGTGCCTGGTTTGGGATGAGGTGGTAATTGAGGGTGGCCATTAGCCATTATGGGTATCGAGAGGCAAGTAGTCTGGCTGGACAAAATATGGTCTATCCTGGGAGCACCTCAGGGTGTCACCTGAATGAAAGGTCTATCCCACAGAGCAGGGTGTAGTGGCAGGGGAGGCACATATGTCAGGGAGTCTGGGAGAAGTGGGGGTGAAGTGGTGCTTCCCGTGGGGAGGGGTCTGCGGGGCTGCTGCCTTTCCGTTTCAGTTATGATACACAAGCACTGGGAGCTAAGGAGGGCCAGCCCCCTCTGTGTCCCTGGCCTCTGCTCTGACTGTTCTCGTACCCTGCTCCAGCCACCACAGCTTCTCCCAGCACCTTCTAGCATCCTCCAGCAGTCCAAGCACCCTGCTACCTTGGGGCCTTTGCACATGCTGTTCCCTCTGCCAGATCTGTTCTTCTGCCAGGTTAGCTCTCTCATTTCTTAAGAACTTGGGCTCGGGTGTTACCTTTCTAAGGAGGCCTTCTCTGATCACTTTATATAAAAATAACAATTTGCTGATGGGGAACCCTGACCACCACCCCAGGCTGAAGCTCCCTTCAGAGCACTTACCAGTCCATGACACACTTTATACTGCAAATCTGTCTGTACTAGAATGCGAGTCCCATGAGGGCAGGAATTTGGTTAAATGCTGGGACTTGAGCACTATGCTTGGCATGCAACGGGTCCTCCAAAAGAAAGAAGAAATACTTGCCAGATGACTAAGCCATTGTTAAGTCAGGAGGCTGCTGCTCAGTGATAAAGTCTAAGTCCTTTTTTGTCATATTCGGCCACTACTTTGCTGCAGGCATTGGACAAAACCCTGGAATGCCTTCGCTTATCTACCCAGGTACCATTGTTGTCGTGTTTTGTAGACAAGGAAACCAGACCTCAAAGAAATTCCTTCCCTTACTCAGGTGAGTTATGCACAGGCACATGACATTCATTCCTGATGCAACAAGACTCTGCAAAGGTGGATGCCATTACAACTACAGCGCCTACAGGTGATCTGTATCCTCGCTTCATATTTTTCTGTATTTATGATTTCTTACCCAAGAAGCATGCATTAAGTCTGTATTTAATCCCACATGCACATCTATCCAAGGCTTCACCAAGACAGCAGGCATCCTGAACAGGGAGGCTGCCTGTGGCAGGGTGCTTGGGCAGGGGTAGGAATGGGGGAGACTCCTGCTATAGGATGGACTCAGGGATGCAGGGACTGCCACTGTTACCATCGGTGGCAAGGGCTAACGTGGAAGAAAAAGCCTCTTCCACATGGGTAATGCTGTGACTTCTTTTCCTTCTGGACTTTTGTGTTGCATGGACTGGACCCAGCGTTGTGGTGCAGTGTTAAGCTGCCACCTTTGTCAGGATCCCATACTGGAGTGTCGCTTCTGATCTAGTTCCCCATCAGTGAGCCTGGCAGGGCAGTGGAGGATGGCACCAGTGCCACCCGTGTAGGAGACCTGGATGGAGTCAGTTTAGCTTTGGCCTGGACAAAGTCCCTGACGGGAATAAATCAGCCAATGGAAGATTTTCCTCTGCCTTTCAAATAAATACACCTTGGGGGCGGTTGTGTGTGTGTGTGTGTAGGGGGGGAAGCTTCAGGGGCTGTTTAAGGGCTATTTGGCTTAACTGATGTCATGTTTGGCTTTGGAGCTGTGACAAGGGCCACATTTTCATCCAGGCTGATTTTCGGCTGAAAGAGGACTGCCTGACAGCCCCATACCTCTCAGGGTCGGCTTCTGTCCCTGCAGGCTCTATGCAGGAGACAGGCAGGCTGTGACAACCTAATTCCCTCAGCTCCACAAGCTTTCCCTCCCTCCACCTCCTGACTGCTAGTCACTCCTGGTCAAAGCCCAAGAGATGTCCCCATTCTTAGGAAGTACACTCTAAATCCTCTGGGGACAAAGACACTGGAGGAATGAGTGGACGCTTGCAAACAGTTTTCAGAATGGAAGTGTAAGAACACAGAGAAAGCAAATGGTGTGGTGTGTGCAACTGGTAAATCTGGGTAAACACGAAATCTGAAGTCACAAGGAAACAAAGGAAGAGATCTAGGTGAGTTACGCCACTGCTGTGCTGAAAGAAGCTGAGCAAAGCCTCCTGCACTTTTTTTCCTTTTTTCCCCTTTTCTGGTACTAACCCAAAGCAGGAACTGCGGACACAGGCGATCGCCCCGTTCCTCTCCCTGTTGGCCCTCTCCCGACCCTCGTAAACTTCCTCAGACGAAAAACATCCTGTATGGAAGAGGCCTTTGATCAGAAAAATATGTAATAAATGTCCAGGGCCAGAGATTGGAACCTCAGAAGGGGCTGAAGGAGGTAGGAGGGAAGGTGCCTCCCCCAAGGGGCGGCCAATGCAGGTCACCCGGAAAACCTGCTGGAGCCGCCCCCCCGGGGCAGTGGGGGCTGCATGAGGGGAGGGAATGCGCTGCAGCCCTGTCATTAGTCCTATCATTATAATACGGGAAGAAACTCCTCCAGGGGACTCCTTACTGACAGTGCTCAGTCCAACAGGCGCTCAGAGCACCTAGAGGTTGCCTCAGGGATTTTGATGGAGACTGGGAGGGAGAGAGGGAAGGACAAACAGAACTGCTCTGCAGTAAATTCCTTTCTGCTTAGCCAGCCTGCGTTCTCCTCACAGCCAGCAGAGGGCAGTGGTGCGGTCTTTGCAAGGGGCAGGTGCGCACCTAGGCTGCTCCCCTCCCTGCAAGCACTGTTCCCACCGGAAATGCCCTCTGCTCCGTGTCCTCTACAGATTGTTCAGCCTAGCTCATCTACAAGAACCCCATTCATATCTGACACCTACCTGCAGCCCCCCTGCAATGTCCTCCTGCTTCTTCCCCCAGGAAACCAAGGTCTTTCCTGTTCTTCGCTTTCGGTCTCAGGTCTCATCCCCTTTCTCAGGTTGCTCCGTGGGGGAGGTCATTGATTCTGAGCCACTGCATCCCTTCCATCTGTATGATTTGGTTGTTCAAACATTGAATGCTCTCTCAGGATGCACAGACAGGAAGCTATTTTGAACTGATCAAGCCCACAGCACCCTCTGCTGTTCACATCTTTCTGGAAAGCATTCTGAAAGCCCCAACAAACGACCACAGTTCCATAAGGACTCGGTATGGAAGGTAACATTGTCACCTGACAGGCACAGGCGAGGGAGCCAGGTTTGCTGGTGTTATGGCAGCAAGGAGGTGGATGAGCTATGTTGGAGGTCAGGAAAGCTGGGGTTGAGGTGGGCACCACAGAGGTCTGAGCTAGGACGGGTGTGGTTCCGAGATAACCGGAGACAGGTTTAGCATTCTTACCGCCAAGAACACCAGGTTAAGAAACGCTACCACAAGCGGTAGTGTGCTCTGTCACTAGAGGGAGTCCCGTGCAGGGCGGATGGGGGTGGGGGAGGGAAGGTGTGCAGCTGGTATAAAGACTTGCCTTGGCCAGCACCGGAAGCGTGTCAATGTCTAACCGTTAGTGCAGCTGCCAGTGGCCCAGAGTGACCTGACAAAAATAGGGCCAAGCGGCTGAGGTTTTCATAAAGCTAGGCCACTGAAAATACTTTGCTCCCCTGATATGGGTTTGCGATCCAAAAGGCTCTGAAAACCAAGTTTTCTGGTTTGGCATCACAACTCCTTTGGCAGAAAACCGTGACCTGAACTGACATACAGCTTTAACCGCTTTTACTTATTCCATGTAGTTGAATAATCATATGGCTCACTGTAGAAACCTCGCAATTTACTATGGGGTGATGCATGCACCATATTACATTCTGAACACATCTGGCCTTCAGGGCTTCCTGAAGAGTTACAGATTAGGTATATTAGCATATCAGGTGTGTCCTTTTATTGTTTGTTTTTAAATGTTGCAATAGTTTATAATGGTGTAATAGTATCTTTTTAAAACAAAAATTAGTGTTACAAATTAAACATTTGACAACCCAGAGTCTGGCTCCAAAGTTTTCCGGAGCATTTTCTCAGTCTCTGAGGCCCAACTCCAGCAGAAGTCACCACTGCTACTTTACAAAGCTAAGCTTGATTAGAACCGAGGTTGCCAGCTGGTGGCCTCCCTGGTCATGCCAGGCCTGCAGCCATGCTTGGTTTGCCCCATACAGCGCATTCTTACTTTCCCTCTAATCTGGAAAGTGAACATAAAGTCCAGTTTCCAGTGTCTCTTGAAAATTCAGAAAAAGTCCACTACAGTCCTGCCAAGGGGTGGCTGATCCTTCTCTGCTGACTGGGACAGTCACTGGACACAGGACCCGAGGGGCTGCTGTTCCAAGCTTATGACTGCTGTCATGAGCTGTGCACAGGAATGGTGTCCCAGCCAACACCTCCACACAAAGCCAGGAGTTACTGCTCCAGGGAAAGCCTGTGCGGAAACAGGCCTGTGGCAGACCAACGGCACATGGGACAGAAGGCAAAGGGCAACTCGCCCAGCTCAGTGGGTTCATTAGTGGACGACACAGAATAACTCCCTTAACTGGGAATCCTTCTCCTGTCTGGAGTTGTCAGTTACAGTACATCTTAAGTCTAGCCACTGAGAACCTCTATGATGATGTGACACGGCCCTTGACCTCCAAAGATGCCAGCATCCAGAGGACAAAGTCTTGAAAGATGGGGTTGATGTGTTTTAAGCATCGAAATGAGAAAGGGACAAACCAGGGTCAGTTTTGGCTACTCAGCCTTTACCTGCAGAGCAGGAGGAGCTAACACTCTGCTCGGAGGGGAGTTGATACTGATAAAATAGGCCAGCCTTACACAGACGGTCTGTTTCAGGGAATTTCCAGATGTAGTGGAAACAAATCTTTACCCACCTATGCATCTACCTGAAATGGATGTCCGATTCTACCACATGCGCGTTTTATTTTTCATGAAATAGCTAACGTCCCCTCCCTATTTCTCCTGTGTCTCCCTAAATCACGTTTCTTGCCCACCAGCACTTCAGAAGCAAACATGGGGAGCTGGAATTTGCACTGTCACTATTTATACGTTTCCTACATAGAAAATGTGTAGAGTGGTTATGTTTTTCACTCAGTGTTATTTCAGCTCTATCAGAGTTAATGCGTATAAACCCAAAGCATTAATTGGTTGAATTGTATCTCATCATGGAATCACCCACCACAGTTCATCTGGTCCCTATGGATGGATGTTTAGGTTGTTTCTTTGTTTGCACCATTACAAATGCATCAGTGAACACGAATGCTGGTACACAGGCCTAAATTAAATTCCCAGATATATGAAGACATACTATTGGTCCAAGAATCATACATTTTCATTGTTACCAAGCATTATTCAATTGTTCTCCCAAGTGCTCATATTAAGTTACAGTCCCACCAGAACGAGTAACTCCTGTCAGGGTGCATTTCCATGAATGACCCTTTCACATTTTACTGACCATCTGGATTCTATTTTTTTCCCCTTTGGTAAAGATTTATTTATTTAAAAGGCAAAGCAACAAAGAAAGCCTAGAATTCCATCTGGGTCTCGCACTTAGGTGGCAGGAACTCAAGCACTCCCAGGCACGCTAGCAGGAAGCTGGGTCAGATGGCATGGATGGCCTGGCACTGAAAGGATGCTCTGGTATAGGATGTGGGCATTGCAAGCAGCAGTCTAACCCACTTCATCACAATATGTGCCCCACAAAAAGTTTTCAATGTTACTACAGTTCAATTTGTGTACCTTCAATAAATTGGCCTAGCATGAAGGTCATAAAATTATTTGTCCTTTTTCTTCTAAAACAACATTTAGTTTGTGTTTTTAAAATAAAGACTTGCAGGGCCTGGCATGATAGCATAGTGGTAAAAAGTCCTTGCTTTGAATGCACCGGGATCCCATATGGACGCCGGTTCGTATCCCTACAGCCCTGCTTCCCATCCAGCTCCCTGCTTGTGGCCTCGGAAAGCAGTTGAGGATGGCCCAAAGCTTTGGGACCCTGCACCTGCGTGGGAGACCTGGAAGAAGCTCCTGGCTCCTGGCTTCAGATTGGCTCAGCTCCAGCAGTTTGAGACCGCTTGGGGAATGAACCATTGGTCAGAATATCTTCCTCTCTGTGTATCTGCCTTTCCAATAAAAATAAGATAAAACCTAAAAACAAAACAACCCCCCCCCCAAAAAAAAAACCCCACACTTTCTGACTAATTGTTTCAGGTATTTGGAAACACTGTGGATATTTGTATATTACTGTTACAAAGCCTAGGTTTGTGTCCTGGTTCTCCTGTGGATAGGCTGGAAGACAGATGTGAGCATCTGGGTAACGAATCAGCAGATGCAAGGTTCTTGTTTGTTGATCTCTTTTTCCAAAGAGAGAGAGAGGGTAGCAATAAAGAGAATTAGTAACTTAGTAAGTTAAAGCACACACACACACACACAAATATCTCATGAGACAAGGTCCTTTTCTATGGTTCAATCTCCCCTCATGGTGACTGAAGGCATTAAGTGGTTTGTTCCAGGTCACAGAACACACAGGAACACTTATCTACTGATTGCTACGCCCACTGGGAATCACAAAACAGTGATTCAAGTTTACCTTCTGACTTGGATCCTAATCTCTTTATTCAACAGATATTTATAATACGGTAGGAACGGTACTAAGTTTACTTATGCGATGGTGAGTGAAGACCAACACTTAGGTGCCCTTATGGAGCAAACAGTCTAGTGGAGAAGAGAAAGAACTATCAGTGACAGCCTGAGGAGGGAGAATTGTGGACAGGCACTCTAGTCCAGTATTAAAACTGTGGGGCTGGCATCATGCCGTGGCAGGATAAGCCTCTGATTGCAGTGCTGGCATCCCATATAGGCGCCAGTTAGAATCCCAGCTGCTCTACTTCCAATGCAGCTCCCTGCTTATGGCCTGGGAAAGTAGCAGAGAACGGCTCAAATTTTTGGGCCCCTGCACCCATGTGGGAGTCCAGGATGAAACTCCTGGTTCCTGATTGGCTCAGCTCTGGCCATTGTGGCCATTTGAGGAGTGAACCAGCAGATGGAAGATATCTCCCTTTTTAAGAAACAATAAATAAAAACTGTTCCTGCAGTTGAAGAAAATGGGAAGTTTTTTTTTTTTTAAAGATTTATTTTTATTATTTTTTCATTGGAAAGGCGGATATACAGAGAGGAGAGACAGAGAGGAAGATCTTCCATCCGATGATTCACTCCCCAAGTGAGCGCAATGGGCCGATACTATGCCGATCCGAAGCCAGGAGCCTCTACCGGGTCTCCCACGCGGGTGCAGGGTCCCAAAGCTTTGGGCCGTCCTCGGCTGCTTTGCCAGGCCACAAGCAGGGAGCTGGAAGGGAAGCAGGGCTGCCGGGATTAGAACCGGCGCCCATATGGGATCCCGGGCGTGCAAAGTGAGGACCTTTAACCACTTGCGCCACCGCGCTGGGCCCGAAAATGGGAAGTTTTAACAGAATCATTACCTTGAGAAATCTTAATAATTTTCAGTTTTAAAAAATGTATCTATTCTCCTGTTACCTGATGATGGCTCAAATGCTTGAGCCCCTGTCACCAACATGGAAGGTCTGGCTGCGAGTCCTGGCTCCTTCTCTGGCCCGTGGCTTTTGCAGGCATTTAAGGAGTAAAACCGCAGGAGGAAGATGGCTCTGTTTCTCTGCCTTTCAAGTGGATGAAAAAAAAAATTTTTTTTTTTTAAATACATTAACTCTGAAGATTAACTATGGGGTGTAGAAATAGGGGTGATGAAGAAGGATAACAAAACAATAATTATACTAGAGAACATTTTCAACCAAAACCAAAATGTTCTAACCATGCAAAGATTCCGGACAGTGAACTAATTTATGGCAGAAACCAAGGATTTCAGAAGCAGAAACAGCTGAGGTTTTTGAGCACTGCTGGAGTTCTTTCCTGTCTGCTTGTGCAGCCTGGCGTGAGGAAAAGACCCTTCAGCCTGGCAGGGAAGAATTCCTGCCATTTATAGGTTCAAGCAGGCATGCCTGCTTAAAGTTCTATATGGAACAACATTCTGGATGAAGAGAAACTCTACGATATCGCAGTAGCAGTATAGATGCATGAGATGAAGTGTGGCTACCTTGTTAAACTCTGCCAAAGCAAGAGGCTAAAATGAATGCTGAAGTGGACAGTGGGAACATAAGCCACAAAAGATCCCCTACTTGCTTCTCTCTCTGCTTGGGCTCCTTTGCCATCAGTCTCAGTGTCCTTACATGACAGTATAAGAAATCATGTATCATCAAATCTGGGATAAATGTGGCTAATCTTTAGGGGGGGGAAAACAAACTATGGTGCTTAATGTATGGCATGAGCGGCACCATAAGCACAGAGATGGGACCAGACAAGACAGTCAGACAGGAGCAATGCTTGCCTCTGAGCAGGGGTGTGTTACCAGAACAGCCACACTGCAACTTTGCCCGACAACAGCCCCTTCCCAGAACGAATCAAAACCTTTCACCTGTAAATCACAGTACAGACCACCCAACTGGGCAGAACTCCAGCACAGCACAACACAGAGCCTCAAAAATGATGACCCATCACAATGCCTTTAGGAAAAAGCAATCTCAGATCTGAATGGTTTTCAAAGGCAGGTACTTCAAGAGAAACCAGTTCTGCTCCCCTGACCATCAGGAAGGGGAACTCACCTTTGGTTCTGCAGTCAGATAGTCCTGGCGTGGATGGCTGGGTGGTGAAGGAGAGAGGAGATCACTCATCTATGTCGCCACAGGTTCCTGGGTCTTCAGTTACATTGGATTGTGACTGCCATGTCCCCTGTTTGAATTCCCCCTCTATATTACAAGCTCTATAAATACACGGACTGAGTATTGCCAAGACTGGGCATAATGTCTCAAACATTATTACACATTCAATAGGCAGTTGTTAAAGGTGTGGTCATAAAACCACTGAAACCTGGAGACACAGTGTGGAACAGCAGAAAAGAAAGTCAACATCTTGATTCTCAACTTTACTCACTCTATAATTCTGTGTACAAATATACAAAGCAAGTTCAGCATTCTGATATTGTTGAATGAACATATCAGAATTCATAAGTGCAAATGAATATGAATGAGTTCCTTTCAAAGTAGGTATTTTGGTAAATTCTCATTCATCTATGGAAATCAGTTTGGAATCTTTGTTTTTACCTTTAAGCAACATCACATGGCTTTAAAACATTTTACAAAAGCAGTATATATTTACCAACTAAAAATACATCAGAAATCACAACGAGGGAAGGGAATTCACTCAGCATCATACAAAACCAACCAGTTTTGTGGTCTGTGTATAAATCTTCTCAAGTCCTCCCACTATAAACATACCCTGTAAGTTTACATTTTTCCTTTTACAAAACCAAGGTTATTCTACACTGATATTTCTTTTACTTTATGAGGTGTGAATATCTTTCCTTACCTTTACTACAAGTATAGTCACCTGCAGGTTGGCAATACTGATTTATTTGACTGATCCTTTGCTAGATATTTACGTTGTTCGTCTGTTACTCTTACAGAAAGCGCTAGTACAAATACCTGTTAAACACTTCGTGCGTATGCCTGCTTATCTTCTCCAAATACATTTCCAGGAGTGATTTTTTTGAGCTAGGTTTTATTTTTAACTTCATTGATTTGTATGCAGATTTTTTCTACTTGTTAATATAATTCCATTTTTTTCCCTCTAAGACTTTTTTTTTTTAATGTGAAAAGCAGAGTGGCAGAGTGAGTGTGTATTCCCATCAGTGTTTACTCTCTAAATGACCCCAACAGGAGCCTTGGACTCCATCTGGGTATCCTACGTGGCTTTTTAATGTGCTTCTAGCACATCAGCAGACAGCTGGAACTGAAGTGGAGCAACCTGGACTGGAACCAGGGCTCTAAGAAGGGATGTGGACATTCCAAGTGATGGCATAACCAGCTGGCATGTAGCACCTGCCTCAGATTTCCATCTTTTTGGTAACAGACACATCAGTACTGGAAATAGTCACAAGTTACTTGGGATCAAATCTAGTGATTAAAGTGAGAACTCGAGCTAGGTAATACTATTTTTGCCTAAAAGTCTCTGAATGTACAGCAAGGTTTTCAACATGTCACTCAAAAGTGGCTCTTAGCTCCATTACAATAGGAATTCCAAAACCTTGTGTGAAATTGGTTCAATTCTAAACAAAGCGTGGTAGTTAGTTTTCCAAACAGACTAGTAAAAAGAAGATGAATAGAGCTAAGTGATGATGCCTTCTTAGGATTCATAATGTTACAATCTAATCTCATTTACATTCATAGAAACTCAACGGTTCAGTCAATTAAAATAAATGTACTGTTCATCTGAAACTTTAATAACTGCAGTATTTTTTCCAGTAGGACCTTTTCGAAAACTAATTTTCCACTGAATGGCACTTTAGATACATTATCTTTGAATTTTCACTCTACCACCACAAATATTATGCTCTCCATTTTAAAGATGAGGAAATGAAGATTAGGAGAAGTGATATGTCTGATAAGGCACATACAGCAACATCGAGATGCGAATACAGATCTGTTTAGCTTTAAACACCATTAAACACCATGTTCTTAATTTTTTGACTCTGTCATGTAGTAACTGTAGGTATTTCTCAAATGGGATCACTACAGGGTCATTCAATTCATAATTTCAGTGTTTAGAAAAATTTCTTAATGACTCGTCCTTACCTGTTAATACTACTACTCTACTTAACATGGAAGCCAGCTGAACAAAATTGGAATTACTACTTGTGAATAGGTTCACTTATGTTCTTGAGAAATAGTGGAACTATAAAAACCCATTTATTCAATTTTTTAAAAAAAGCAAATATTGATACTGGCTTGTACAGTTAATGAGACTTATCTGGCAAGTGTGTCACATTTCAACAACAGCCATATTAAGGGTGGGAGGCGCGCGGAACTAGAGCGGTAAGTCAAATAAAAGCCTAAAAAACCTGAAGGAAGGTTTGGTGTTTTCTTTTAAACCTCAAAGACAAGCAAATACATGTATGTGATGTATAAAGAATCATTTCAAGAAAAGACTATTAACAACTTAATAGCAGAGGCAGTACTAAGAAGTTCAATGATATTCAACTCAAACATGCATAAGGAGAGTAAAGTTATTTTATTAAATCATGCACATCACGTGTGTTAGTGCAAATAGTTTAATCTGTACTCCAGAAATTCTATTGTACTTTATATCTTTACAAAATAGATTTAAAACAATTATTTACTTTAAAAAATGTAATTCTGAAGTTAAGCATTTCAGAACAATATTTGCAATAACCTATATACAAGAGGTACTGGGTACCACTGGCATATTAGCATTCTGTGGTGGAGTGGCTTCCTGCAACAGAAAATGATGAAATGAGCTACATGACAGTATTTTCTACAAGTTGTTTGTGACTAATTCCTCCACAAACCTAGTGATCCTCCCAACAGCAATCTCAAATAGCTTAAAATATAGCTTTTAAAGTACAAACAATGACTGCCAAACATTACAAGGCAAATTATACCCTAAACTCCTATGTCAATCTTTGGCTAGGCCTGTGGATTGCCAAAGAACATTCAAGCCAGTTCACTCACATTCCCTCTCACTCTTCACTGACTGAAAATTTTAACTATGTGATCCTTTAGGATATAACTATGACCTAAATAAACTTTACTGACGTAACTATGGTGCTGCACAAAACCATAGCGAAACTGTCATGTCTGTGTTTTGAATTGTATAATATTAAGCAGTGCTGAGGTGCCTCTTTGTGCATGGAACACTATTAATGTTGGGAATAGTGCTTCTTATGGACAGAAAGTCCCAATTAACAGCAATAAAAAGAAAATAACCATTGGCATAATCAACCAGGATATCTGTTGATAGATCACAACAGCCACCTTGCACATGAATTAGCTCCAAAATATCATAACCAAATTAAGTCAGTAAAATCTTATCTAAAGAGATATTCTTTCTTCAATTAAACATGCTTGGAGGAACAGATGATAGAAAAAAAAATCATGCTTTCTAAAAATGCTGTATATGAGAAAGTAAGTTGGCTTTTAAAGAAAATATCTCTTTAAATACATGAGGTTTAATAATTTACATTCCAATTGACTCAATGGTTTGGTTGACTGCACTGAGACTGTGTAATTACTGTTTTTTGCTCCCAGAAATACTTTAGTTTGCTCAAGAAAATACACAACTCTCATGGAAAGTTTTCAAAGCTGATGTCCTCCACATCTTCAAGTCACATTAAGGCTAAACAAGCGTGCACATATTCCCAAATTATTACTCTAACAGAATATTGTTCAAATGTATTTTTCCTTAAAAAAAAAAAATCCACACAAATAGTTGTCTCTATGTCTTGTTCCCAATAGCTCAGTGGTTTTACAATAAGTAAAAATGGCGTAAATATGTAAAAAATATATATATGTGTATATATTTCAAACTGATAGGCACTGAGCACACAGGGCCTCTCTTCCCATGTACGTACTGGTTGTTTGGTTCGGGTAGTTACCGAATCAGAAAAATGAATTATCTGGCCATCAGAATTCAGAGTAAAATACCCATAAACTTAAATGTTATAAATAATTTGGTGTACCAAGAAGCCTACTTTAGGCCACCATAATATTCAGAATTTCAACATACTAATTTAAAAATTACATGAAAAATTGCAAGCAAATTATTGCTTACAGTAGAATAAGTCACAATTTTATATCTTCTTTATAGACAGATACATTTTATATAATTTAAAGCAATGACCCTACAGTTGTATTCTTGCACTTCTGTTGTTTTAAGAGGTAAAAAAGAAGAAAATGGTTCTGTTTGTCCCCAGCATGAGTGTGATGCCAGCTTCTAGAGGGAGACGGTGTACGGACTCAAGGAACGCTCTCATGGAGAAGCTCTGGCCAGACCTGGCACGTACAGCACGATGGCTGTCACCGCAACCAGGGCAGCCAACATGGGCATCCAGGGCCAGGGTTTCTGTGTGGAAAGAAACCAAGAGTCAATATCACATTCTCCCCTCTTTTGTCATACCTATTAACCCCTTCGTTGCAGAGAGTCCTGAATACTTAAGAGGATATTGGAAAAATCTTATTTTTGTATTGTGAAAGCAAAGTTTGAATAGAAAAGAAAAAAAAAAAGTTAAGAGGGAGTGCAGGTATAAGGAGAGTTGTAAAGTAGGAAAACTCTTTGGAAGTCTAATGCACCCCATGAGAACCCCAGGGAATTTTCAACTCTTACATTATAAGGAGAATCTACTAATGATTTCTAAGAAATTCTGGGACTTCAACTGCTTTATTTACTTCGCAATTTACTTTTTCCTACATAACTGATGAAAATAGGCCCCTATAGTATTTCTGCCTAGAATGTTTATTTCTTGATTTTAAAAAGCCTCACACATTGGGAGAGTTTTGCACATGGGGCTGTAACTAAGGTGACAGAAAGAAAATGGCCTGGACTTTGACTCTCTAATGTGAAACCACAGCCCAGAAGACAAAGTTAGATGGGGTTGAAGATGGAATGGTGTCATCAGGGGCCTTGCGGATCTGAGCCTCTCGGTGAAGACCTTGCCTTGCATAATAAAATCATATGAACATTCCACACAAGCACTGATGGACTATTCCCTAACTTTCAGAGGGTTTTATAATATTATTGTGCCCTGGCTGATGCCTTTATTTTTACTAGTATTCCAGATTTCACAGAGAAAACTGCTTTTTAAAGAAATATTCTGATGTTGCAGCTCAGAGCTCAGAAAAAATGGGATAGGCTTATGTTCTCACTGTATATACTGGGGCTGGAGTTGTGAGTCAATGGTGCATTATGCTAATTTCAATCTTTCTAAAAATATTTATAGTCATAGTGTAAATAGCCAAAAGTCTAAAAGAAATTCTTTACCAAAGAATGATAGTGGGGAAGGAAGGAAGGGTGAGACAGGTTGAAAACTTCAAAGAGGCAAACTCTTCATTTCTCATTCAAATCTGATTAAGCACATAATAGGGAAGGGGTTACAAATACTGTAGAAAAGCACTGTTTACTTCAGTTTGCTGGAGATAAAGACTCAGTTAAAGGAAGCATAGTAATAACTGGTTAGGTTGGGATTCATGGTTAGAATTACTACAAAGGAAACAAGACAAAATGTTATATGATTAGTGGATTGTTCAGCTCACTGGCAGGACACAAATACATGGCATACTAAATGAAGGGTTTGCTTCAGCTAACAAAATACCCATGTGGTTTTGCCATGCACTATATTACAAATATGGCACAAACAGGTGACGGGGACAAACAGACAAGGACTCAACAATAGTGCTTGTACCTTTCTCTACCACAATGGACCGAAACACCAAAACAGGAAAGCCAGGAATAGGCCGATGAATACGGCTGGGACGGGTTGTAATATGGAAGGCTAAAGAAGGCAAGGGATATTAAAATCATTTTATGCTATGAAAAAAAAAATCAAATAAGATGATTTAGACCCCGGGGGGTAGAAGGGAAGGAAGGAGAACAAGGTAATAGGAATATACCACTCAGGTTTCGCACTGATTCAAATATTTTAAAGACATTTGACACAATCCAGAACAATGGACTGTGATATGTATGTTGGCAAATTACCAGCTGAGAGGGACCAGCTGGAGGCAATGGGCAACGTGGGTGTCCTTACCACGCTAATGAAATGCAGCACATTAAGACAGAGCAACGACAACACTTCACCAACTCATGCTCTGCTTAACAGTGTATTATTTTTGTTTCAAATCTGGAATCCATTATTTGATAATGTACTCCCTTGGCAATGACTAAGTTTATTTTATCCCTCCATGAAACCCTTTTTGCAACCCTCCCCACCCCCAACAAAAGACAACTCACTTGCTTATGAGATGGTATTGCTTTCAAGCTTAGAAATAAATGCTCTTGATAATGCATACCCTCTAACACAAGGCCTGAAAAACCTTTGGTATATACGTAGGCACCTGACTCTTGGGGCTTTTGATATGTTAGCAGAATATAATTATCTTATGGAGGATTTTGATTATGCCAAATGTTTTTGTAGGCTTATTTAATAGGAAGTAGACTGAAATACCTTAATCAGAGGGATATGGATTAAGACAAAAGTAATGAAACTACTATTGTATGATTTTTTAGAAGAGTTCTATCATCTACATGTTAAACTGTAGATTTATTCTCATAAAATGAAATCTATTTTTCACTTAGCATAGAGCTTCCATATACAATCCACCAACTTTTAAAAGGCTTCCGTCTAAGCAGTAAGCCTTTGTTGCTTACAAATCAAGACTTTCTTAAGCAAAGGGCAGTTGGACACATCTCATGAGCATTCTGTGTGCAACTGCGTAACTGGACGGCCATGCAACATCACTCGGAAGCCTCGTGCTGCAAGTTAGGCAGAGTGCCTTCTTCAGCAGGAAGCACGTGGCTCACACCCTCTGCAGTGGCCAAGCCGTGACAAGAGCCTGGAATAATCAGAGCACAACCAATCACACTGAACATCCATCAGTTAGGGCCCACAAAGGCGATGATCACCAAGAACACACAACACAACACTTATTTAGTATAACAGCTCATCAAAGACCATCTGCCTTTCTCACAAATGGAACCAAACACAATTGGACTCAATTTATACCAGTGCCAGAATATTCTCAACTTTTTCTCACTGAAAGTCCTGCAGAAATTCACCAAGTATTTTCTAATATTTACAGGATGCCAGGGAGACACTACACTTTTAGGATGTACCTTGGTGAGAACATTATTAGTATAAAACGAAAACCATAAATAAGTCTCCATTTTTTTTGGGGGGGAATAGAACCAAATGCTAAGGATTAGTATTGTACTACTTTCCCTTAAATGGATCCCTGGTGGTACAGTGCTTCATTTCTCAGCAAAGGAGGAAAAAGAGCAAGATGATGGCTTAGTGACAGAACTTCAGACTTCAAGTGGGAAAAGCTGACAGGTTAGCTCTTTTGATTGCAAACAGGGCAATCCACGCAGGACTTGGTGCCTTCGAGGGGTACAGGTAAAAGGGCAAATTCCTACTAAAAGAAACTAATAACAATGATTCTATTGTAGAATTTCATAATGAAAAGCTTATTTCATTTGTATCACAGGCCATTAGTTCCCAGATCAGTAATACAGTCCTCTGAAAATCCATTTCCAGTCTCTCACCTGCCTTTCAGTCAAAGCTAAGCCAAATTCGCAAAGACTTACATTATTATTTCCTTTCTCTTGGAGCAGCTTCAGGTTGTCTTTACATTGTTTGAGCTCATCTGTGATTGATTGCTTTTCCTGCTCAGTCATTTCAAACTTCAACTTCAGTTCTGAGAGTACAGTCTGTGTCTTTTCATACTAAAGGCAAAGAAAAAAAATTGTGCAGACTCAACTTAAAATGGGCATGAAGTTATGGTGCTATTCAGGCTTATATACCAGACCCTACTCAGTCACCTGCAAGGCCGAAGTCAAGGCTTCCTGGTTTAAGCAGGGTAAGATTCACATACACTCTTGTCTTTAATAGTTACCTTGAATTTCTTTAAGAATATTCTGGCCCTTACGTGTAAAAGAAAAATTAACAGGAGTCACCATTTTGTCATCTTTTTCTAATACAAAGGATCACTTTTCACCTTTTTCACCAAGTGAATTATAGGAGAAAAGGAAAATTGTAAACTGAGAAACAGAGAAAGAAAGCAAGCAAGGGAAGAAGGAAGGAAGAAATTCCATAGCCAAATTAAATGGCAATATTAGAAAGCTTGGATTTATATCCTGGACAATGTCACCCAAGCTATTTAGCCTTGAAGTAAAAAGTATTAACTCCCAATAGGTTTTTCTTTATCCAGCATTATTATGTACTAAAATGTTCTGATTGAGATTTTTAGTTAAATGAAACACAAAATAAATCTAAATATTTAGCACTATGGGAAATTCTGATCTTTTCTACATAAGGCTTGCATCAGTTAAAAATAATTTTAGGGACAAGTACTAGGTACAGAGTCAAGATGCTGTTTAAGAAACCTTAATCCTTAAACCTTAACCTTAAGATACTGTCTCTGAGTATCTGGGTTCAAGTCCCGGCTATGCTCCGGATTACAGCTTCCCACCACACCTCGGGAGGAGCGAGTGACAGTTCAAGTAGTTTAGCTCCTGCCACCTGCTTGACAGACCTGGATTGAGTCCTGGCTGTAGCCTTTGGTTCCAGCCATTGCGGGCGTTTGGGGAGTCAACTTCTGGGAGGGGGCTATTTCTTTTGCTCTCTCAGATAAATATAGTTTAAAATGTTTTTAGACATCTGTTTACGAAAGAAGCTTTACTTATAATGAAACTTGCTACTGTCTGTCCTGGGAAATGGTTCACTGTAATGTGACTTTCAGACAAATGAAATCCCTGGAACATAAGTGAGACCAAAGTAAAATGAGGTGTGATCTGCTCCTACTTTAACAGGCCCTAGGAAGTTAGAATTCTACAGGTTCCACTTTTAGACATCTTTCTTGCAAGCCAGGCTTCCAGGCAAAGAGCAGAGACTGTTCTGCTACTAGATGTGTCTTCCTCCCTGCCTCTGCTGTCCCACACTAGCATCTTTGAAGCTTTTAGAAGGAAGACAGAAGGAGAAGCACCAAACAGGAAATACATACACCATGGGTATGTCATACCAGAGATTCCACTACTTTCTCCATTATAGCCTATAAGGCTGCAAAGTTTCCAGTTTCAAAACTACTTATACCATAAAAATTCTTTAATAAAGGAAACTTTATTAATGGTGTTTTTAAATAATTCAAGCATCTTGGACTAATTAGGAACTCATCAGTATGCTCAAAAAAGATGAATACTGTGGTGGGCATTTGGCCTCACGGTTAGGACACTGCTTGGGAAGCCTTTCATACTGAAGGGCCAGCATTTCGGCCCCAGCTTTGCTCCCAATACCACCTGCTTTCTAATGTACATGCTGGGAGGCAGCAATGATGGCTCAAGCTGGAAGTTTTCTGCCACTCACACAGGAGGCCTGGATTGAGCTGCAGATCTTGATTTTGGCTCAGCCTAGCCCCGGCTCTTACACAATTTGGTAGAATAAACAGTGCATGGAAGCTCTTTTCCATTAAAATATAAATACAAGAAAGAATGAAAATGTAAAAAAATAACACTAGAAGAGAGAGGCCAGAGGAAGTGGTTAACGCCAACACACAGATTACTACAAAGGGAGAAGAAACACAAGAGTACAGAGGTGAGGGATGGGGGAGCGGGGGGAGAAGAGACAAAACCTGAAACTGTCACCTAACAATGTTCCCAGCATAAACCTGGGTGCTATGCCAGAGAATGAACTAAAGAATCCTTTACCGCAGTTTTTTCCAGTGGATGTGAAGGTCTGTGATTTCCTTCCAAGACGCAGAAGGTTACTGGAAGGCTGCCAAAGCAAAGTCACTCTACCTGGCCTAGTTTCTGCACCTTCAAAACTAATCAATTCTCAGTGATCCACGACACAATCTGACTCTCAACAATAACTAAGAAAGAAGAAGCAAAAAGTTCTTTGCTGTCCACAAATTTCCCTTGCTTTCCTTTTCCACCAATCTTAGATCCAGCCTGCGCTTTACACTAAAGCATTTAATTATTCTAGGCCTTGTCAGCAGAAGCAGAGGAAGGCTGCAGCTCTGTCAGGAAGATCCTGCTGTTCCTTCCAGAAGGAGGGGCTGCAAAAGACTCTGGCCCCACAGCCAAGTGGTGAAGCCAAACAGCTTTTCCGAATCAGCTTTTGCAGTGTGAGCTCGTGTGCTCAACATCTTACGATTGTTATGATTAAGTAATGGCAAATCAGATGAAATTAAAATAGTAGATGGTTTCTACAGTCAAATATAAAGATGATATGCCATTATTTTCTCTTAATACTGAGATTTAAAATTTATTTTTCTCATATGCTTTAAGTATTCATCTGAACACTGCCACAAATATATAAATAAAATTTAACTAGTGGAACAAAGGTCACTTTCTGCAGCTTAAATTTCACACCTTGCTTGTATGTCATTTTTTTTTTTCCATCTTGCTTTCCAATTGGGGTGGAAACAAGCTCAGCCCCAATTAAGAGGCAAATATCACACAATATCATAAAACATCTTTAGTTCTTATTCATAAAAATAACATGTCTGAGCTTGCTTCTAATAATAGAAGAGGCTGTTACAATGAGAAAGATATACAATCATAGCACTGCACTGCACCTTAAGTATGATTCTGTGAGGAGAGAAAGGGGAAATGTAGGCAGTTATAAGTGTGTTAAAAGGTGATTATTCATTTGCAGTGGCTTATACCAGTAAGAACCTCATTAAAAATTATTTTAGTTACAGACTAGTATCAAATATGTTGACAACAGGACAAACGGAAAGATAGCAAGTTCACATTTTCACAGGATTATGACTGACTATATATACAGCATTTCACAATGGAAAACAGTGAACAAGAAAATTGAGAAGAAACATATTGACAAGATCAGACATTTTTTAAATATGCTGCATTTAATGCAATCCAAATACTATCAACAATTTAGATATCGTGACAACATGCCACTGCCATTTGTGGAAACAGTTAAAGCATTTTGCACTGACTGCTCAGTGACCAAAAACAGCGAACAAATAATGCAACAAAATGGCTAATGCATTCACAGTAACATATAACAGAATCATCTTCCAACCATAGCAGTCTTCCCAGATTCTGAAAGAATTATGGCATATGGACTGGAAGGACACAAAGTGCTTACAGTATTAAATACCAGGATATTTACTTTGGCACAAAATTTGTGTTCCAACCAAATAAATGAGATTTCTCCTAAAACACATATCCTTTGCAAGGTAAAAATGAACATATTACATAACCAATATGTCCACATGAATTTTACAGCTTTTTTTTTTTTTTTTAGGAACAAACATGAAGACAGAACAATAATCATTTCCAAGTTCAGAATACTACAAGGAAAGGAGAAGGCAAAGAAAAACAGCATTGATAAAACAATTTTTTAAGAAATAATTTTGGGAAAGTCATTATTAAAAAAGTGAGTCCACAGCTTCCTTCCAACTTATAGAGTCCTTCATTTAAGACAGTCAACAATTGGGATGGTCCTTGATCAGTAGATCAGGCCTTAGCAGCCTTTCCATCCCCTAAGCAGGCCAGGTGCAGATGCAAGGAGCACCAAGGAGCACACTGCTGAGTGCAGCTCTTACTGCGCTGCAGCCAATTCCAAAGCCTTGGAAGGTCTCTGCTTTAAAGTTAACTCTTATTATTTTTAACATCCTTAATTAAATAGCTGCCAAGCCAAGGTTTTAAGCAACAAATCATGAGAGATGAACATGCATGCTGGTGAAGACTCCCCCATATACAAACACAACCCAACCCCCCATCCCCCCCCCCAACCACCACCCCACCAACCCCACCCCACCCCCCACCCAACACACCCACACCAACCCCCCCACCACACCCACCCCACCCCCCACCCCACCCCACCCCACACACCCACCCACCCCACCCCACCCCCCCACCCACCCCCCCCCCCAACCCCACCCCCACCCCACCCAACCCACCCCCCCCCACCACCCCCCCAACCCCCACACCCCCCCCCACCCCACCACCCCACCCACCACCCCCCCCCACCACCCCACCCCCCACCCCCCACCACCCCCCACCACCCCAACCCCCCACCCACCCCCCAACCACCCCCACCCACAACCCACCCACCCAACACACCACAACCACCCCCCACCCCCCAACCCCACAACCCACCCCCACCCAACAACCCACACCCCCAACACCCACCCCCACACCACCCCAACCCACCCCCCCCCAACCACACCCCCCACCCCCAACCACACCCCCAACCCACCCCCCACACCCCCACCACCACCCCCCACCCACCCCACCCCCCCACACCCCCCCCCCCCCCACCCCCCCCCACCCCCCCCACACCCCACCCCCCCACCCCCACCCCCCACCCCCACCCCACACCCACCCCCCCCACCCCCCCCCCCACCACCCCACCCCCCCCCCCACCACCCCCCCACCCCCACAACACCCACCCACCCCCCCCCCCCCCCCCCCCCCCCCCAACCCACACACAAACCAAACCCAATAACTTCCCCCACAAACACAAACTAACCCCACATACCCATCCACACAAACAAACAAACTTACCACACCCCACATACATAAACACCATCAATTACTAATACTATTCCTTCCTTCCCACATTCCTCTTTCCCCTCCCCCATACCATAAATTCTCACCATCCCCTTCCCCAAAAGACAAAACTGCTTTAATGAGAAGACACCAAACTGGGGGAAAACACTAATCCTGGGATGAAAAACGAGGTGCCCCTGACACGACTGAGCTGTGGCATGTTTTCTACTTAAATACTCTTGAGCCTGCATGTCTGTGCCATATTATACAGACACAAACAATACCAGAGGATCTTAGTGATCCACAATGTCAAATAAGAGGCATGAATGCAATCCTATCTGAAGCTGTGCTATAGGTTTAATTCTGATCACTTCTATAATCTGATGTTAAAACAAAAAACATGATATGAATAGCAGTAAAACAGCTTGATACACAGGAGTAGAAACTTCTTGTTCAATTCCTTCTTTTATATCACAGACAACAGAGAATGAAGGCAAAATAGGGTAGTGGAACTGTACAATTTCCTTCCTATAAAAACCAACAGAGAGCCCGGCGCAGAAGCCTATGGCTAGAGTCCTCATCTTGCATGTGCCGGGATCCCATATGGGTGCTGGTCTTAACCCTGACAGCTCCACTTCCCATCCAGCTCCCTGCTTGTGGCCTGGGAAACCAGTTGAAGATGGCGTGAAGCCTTGGGACCTTGCACCTGCATGGGAGACCTAGAAGAGGCTCCTGGCTTTGGATTCACTCAGTTCTGGCTATTGTAGCTACTGGGGAGTGAATGGGGAGTGGATGGAAGATCTTTCTCTCTGTCTCTCCTTCTCTGTAAATCTGCCTTTCCAACAAAAATAAATAAATCTTAGAAAAAAAAAAAAAACGGAATCAAACCTATTAATTAAGGAATTGCAGAGTATAAATCACATAGTGATTATATGCTAGGTAATATCTTAAAGATTTATTTTTTTAAATTTTTATTGGAAAGTCAGACATGCAGAGAGGAAGATCTTCCATCCACTGATTCACTCCCCAAACGGCCGCAATGGCCGGAGCTGCGCCAATCCAAAGCCAGGAGCCAGGAATCTCTTCTGGGTCTCCCACTTGGGTGCATGGTCCCAAGACTTTGGGCCATCTTTGACTGCTTTTCCAGGTCACAGGCAGGGAGCTGGAAGGGAAATGGAGCAGCTAGGACAGGAACCAGTGCCCACATGGCATCCCAGCATGTGCAAGACAAGGGCTTTAGTCAATAGGCTACTGTGTCAGACCCCCATTTCTACTTTTGATGCAGCTTACTAATGTGCATCTTGGAATGCAATGTGTGATGATGCATTAAGTAGTTGGGTCCCTGCTAGCTACCCTTAATAGAGAGAAACCTGGATGGGGTTCAAGGCTGCTGGCTAAAGCCCCATTCCGTCTCAGCTGTTGCTGACATTTGGGAATTGGACCTGCAGATGGAGGATCTCTATCTCTTTCTAGTTTCTATCTCTTGCAAACAAATTGAAAATGAATACACAAAAACCATTCAATAGAATGAACCAAGCTTTTAAGGAGGAAACCAACTTTAAATAAACTGAAATATGACAAATGTCATTAAGGAGACTTGACTCCATTATATTTGTTTGAGCAAATATAATGCATTCATTGGTTTGCCTGTAAGGGACTGGATACTAAAATGATTCAAGCAGTTTTTGAGAATTCTTGATCTTACATATTATTTCTCTTCATATAATTCTCTCAAATTCAGAAGCTGAATTTTTATCTCTCAGTATATGTTCTTTTTCATGGTCACCTAGTCACTAACAGAAAGGGTTACTGGCATGAAAGAAAAACATTACTGAAATTTACAAGGCAAGTTCAACTACTAATTGCACATCTTTGATGTTTAGGTTTTTCAAAGGGGTGAGAGAAATTTAATGAATTTATATTCCATGAATACACCAGGAAGGTATTTAAATATCAAAAATCCATTAAACTCAGATAACAATTCAAGATAAAGACATATTTTGAAGCTACAAGAGAGTTCTTGCATACTTGTGCAATTCTTTTTCCTGTCGTTGCAGTTCTGAGGATAACAAGACATTTTCCTTTTTTAGAGAATGGCATTCGGTTTCCAATACATTCCATTCCTTTCGCAACTTCTCCAGTTCACCTAAAATAGTTCCAAATCATACCTGTTAATAGCGGAATGTAATTTCCAAAATAATTCAAACGGTAATGGTATTTCAGAGAATATACTTTTCCCACTTGAATACTTTACATGGCTGTTCTTTGATTCTGCTTACTTTGCATCCATATCCAAGAAATTCTATTGGAGAAGTATTCTTTTCCACTTCATTTTCATTATGCAAATAATTTCAACATTACTCAATATTACTTAAATAAGATAGGAAATTACAAAAAAAAAAAAAACAAAAACCCAGCTCTTTAGCTTGTAGAGCCTGCAGATCTAAAGAAAACGCTTAAAACTCCAACATATACACTTCAGTGCTTTTATACAATTGATTGTTATCAGAGAGGAAAAGGCTGAACAATTCTTTCTCACGAGTGAGGAAGTTACCGCTGTCCAGAGTTAAGAGCTTTCTATAAAAGAGCCCAATCACCTTGCAACCTTGTGGCTTCCTCTCTCTGCTGGTCCTCACACTGCTGACAGCGAAGTTGGAAACTGCTCTGCAGACTCGTGACTTCTTTCTCATATTCCGAGGCTGCTTTCCGCCACCGCTCAAGCTCGGCTCTCACCTTCTTAAGCTCTTCTTGCAAAGAAGCAATGTCAGTGTCCCGCTCAGAAGCAGCCTTTTCTGCTGCTTGATGAAGGAGCAAAACTTCATCCCGGGCACTAAGCAATTCATCTCTAGTACTTGAGATTTCACTGTCCTTCTCCTCCCGGAGATTCTCAATATCCATGTGTAACCTCTGCAGCTGGGCTACAAAAGTATATGACTCATCACTTTCTTCATATACAAGACTTAGGAATAAAAGAACAACTCACATGTGTAGCTATTATGCAGCCCAGTTCTCAACACTGTTGCTTTTGCTTAAACTGTATAGGCAAATCCATATCTGATGCAAAAAATGTCAAAATACAGGTTCCAAAAAGAAAAGTCAAAGTGATATTTATTTCCTCTCCCCAGAGAGAAATAACGTTTTGTTTTCATTCTTCTAGATTATTTCCTATGTTTTTATACATAGATAAAAATCAAATATTAACAGGAAGAGATTATACTACATATATATTGTTCTCTTCCTATTAATTAAATAAATTTTAGAAAGAATTTCTAAGATGTATTTGACAGACAGAGTCACAGAGAAAGAGGGAAAGACAGATATCTTCCGTTCACTAGTTCACTCCCCAGAAGGTCTCAGCATCCAGCACTGGGTCAGACCGAAGCCAGAGCCTCAGTTCAGGTCTCCCACATGGTTGGCAGGGGCCCCAAACACTTGGGCCATCAATAGGGAGCTGGATCAGAAGCGGAACAACTGTCTGCTCCACTTCCCTTTCAGCTCCCTGCTTGTGGCCTGGGAAAGCAGTCGAGGACAGCCCAAAGCCTTGGGACCCTGCACCCTTGTGGGAGACCCAGAAGAGCTCCTGGCTCCTGGCTTCGGATTGGCTCAGCTCCAGCCATTGCGGCTGCTTGGGGAGTGAGTCTTCGGATGAAAGATCTTCCTCTCTGTATATCTGCATTTCCAATAAAAATACAGAAAATCTTTTAAAAATAAAAATAAAATAAAATAAGATAAAATAAAATAAAAATAAAGTCAAATAAAATAAAGGCTCCACAAAGACCTGGTTATAATGTAAGGTTTTAGAGAATTGAAGCTGTGAAAAAGGACCCCAGTCTGCTTACTCTTTGTTTCTTTTGAATCACTAAAAGCAGAGAATAAGGATTTTAAACATCCTTGGTGTGTTCCATACCTTGAAGAACCTGTATCTGTTTGCTGGATTCCTCAACTTGACTTCGATAGGCTTTTCTTTCTTCTTCCAAAAGAGCTAAACACAAAAACACATTATATCTAATTATAGGAAGTAACGAAAGTATTAAGAATTGAGCAGCTAGCAGATCCTATGAAATTCTTTCTAGAATATTGAAATTAACAAAAATTACACAGTAAGTATTATCAGTATTAGCAGTTAGATAGTTTAGATTTTAGGAGCATAAAACAGTGGTAAGTAACAATTTAACCAATTGAGTAGACATGTACCTTTAAAATAATATGTGCTATTCCTCACATGAAAAAAAATTCTTGATAATTGCTAATCAGTGTTTTGAGCTTGAATTTTTAAAAGCCAGATTTAAACTCCTCATGTTTACTGCCAACCCAAAGTACTAAATAATTGCTGAAGAGTAAAGTTTATTTTTTTCTTGGGATTAACTATATTAGTCTGTACCCTGTAAAGGGTTCAACTAAATGACTACCAGTTCCAATTTCTTCAAGAAACAGGAAACGAAGAACTAGTAACGGAAGTCCCTGTTCCCTCCTAGTAGGTTAAATTTTCTTCCTGGTCAAGAAGGTCATCTTAGAAAACAGCAGGACTTTATGGACTGTTAATTTTTCCCCATTTTAAGACACTCCAAAAATATTTACTGACTGCCACCAGGTAATTACTATCAATGATGTGGAATGTAAGTTCTAGTGAATATCACAGACTACTGGTTTATGATAGCAAAGGTAAGGGAGCTGTTAGAAAGTAAAGCAGCTGGGATGTTGGCAGATGCTGCCCTTTAATTTTGCCTGCTTTCTTTCATTTATTGATGAATGTATTTATAAAAATCAGAAGGAATATATATTTCCCTTGTAAATTATCTTGTAAAGTAGCTACCACTAGGTACAACTAGTATATATACTCTGGATTCCAAGTTTGGGTCCATCCAATTCAACCATGTTGCTTCCACATATTCCTTAAAGAATCAAAGCAATCTGGATCTCACCTTGAAGTTCAAAGCATTTTTGTTTACTTGCTCTAGCTAGCTCCTGGGCTTCGATCAATTCCTTGCGAAGATGCTGTATTTCTTGTTTTGCCTCAATTTCTGACTGTGCACCCTGCAAGTCATCTGACAAAAACATGTTTATTTTAGAAGCAAGAGTTAGTGTCACACCATAATCTTTACAACAAAAGAATGTCAATCTCTTTTGTGTTGAGACATGCATAACCAAGATAGCACAAGAAAAGTTAAATAAAATCTAGAAGCAAATTATAGTAAGTATTTTTAGTCATTTTATCCTGGAGAAAGAGCACAGTTAAAAATACATATTAGTAACTCACGATAATGATATTACAGCAGACATTTGCATGTTAAATTACATATTCAATTAATGTAGAGTTTAATAACACTTGAAATTCATTGAAATGGGCATAATACAATTCTTATCAATTTTTGAATTTCTTGATAACAAGTCAGGAAACCTTCACTTGAAACTGGAAATGGAAAAGTGAAAACTTGCCTTCAAGGAAAAACATTTAGTACAGTTAACTCAGTTGTGAAACATAAAATGAAAAGTAGGCCCTATTGCGCCCACTTTCATCACCATTTCCCAACATCACACACACACACACACACACACACACACACACACACACACACACTCTCTCTCTCTCTCTCTCTCTCTCTCTCACACACACACACTCACACACACTCTCACGCACACACACCGACTCAACATGGGTCCTCCTCTAAACTCTTTCTTGCATATATATCGCTTATCCTTTCTTGTACACTTTGTATTTTAGTTCTATCTGCAAAATTTATTAGATGAAGAAGAAGGCCGTAAAATGAAGAGATTTACAACTGTAACAAGTAAATAATTGTTTTGGTAAAGTTATGATTTTTTTTTACCTTAATTACTAGCAATAGTAAGTTCCTATCAGAGATGAGAGAGCCAACAAAAAATTACAGTTACATTTCATGTTCTACATATACCATTTTACCCTTCACAATATTTACTGATTCAAATTATTTTACAACTTACATAGTTTTATTTGAAGCATAGAACACCAATTATCAACTTTGAATTTTACTTCCTGTTACTTTACAGAACCTATCTTAATTTCTTCAAAATATGAAAGTACCTTTTAATAGGGACACTTTAGCAAGAGGTTCATTTAGGTCTTGTTCATCCATCTGGGCGTCTAATGAGGGGAGGAAGACAAGTACAGTCAATACTCAGCTATACCAGCAAGCTATCATTATGAAAAGAAATAATCAGAACTTAACATAGGTATTACATTTAGATAGTTGAAAGTGGTTTTAGCAAAATATCCTAAATTCAAGGGAGTGACCTGATTAAAAAAACAAGCACTGCTTTCCTTCTCAAAATAAAAACTTAGAGATCTCTACGTACATTAAATTCTATACTTAAACTGCCAATAACAAATACAACCACAGGCTGTAAAGCATCAGGCTACATGGACTTACCCGTAGTGTCGTCACTGCTTTTTTCCTTGCTCGGACTCAGAGTATCGGATAAATCAGATTCCTTTGCTCTTGACTGGTTTTCTACAGAGAAAAGAAGAAAAGTAAAATCTCAAGATAACAAATATCTGGAAATGCTTCAGGGAATGAATGCTCATAATCCACTTCTATGCAAAATACTGTAGGAATCAGTAAGGATGATTAAATCTCTTACTTCTTCAGCACCCTGGTCCAAAATGGAATGCGGGTTAATACACGCAGCTCAGGTTAAATTACCATGTGGCTCATGTCTGCTGCTCAGAGGGCTGGGGCTTTTGTTCAAGGTTGTCTATTTGCCAAATGGAAACAAAAAATGAAGCAAGCTTTGCTAAAGTTCAGGGAACCGCAACAAATATAGCAAAATTCCCAGGACAATGTGGACATTGTATGAGGATGATGAAAGGAAAAGACTCTTTTATATGAAAAACACTAGCTAAGAGGTTGTCCTAGAAACATCTATACTCATAATAAAACTCTTTATAACTAAAAAAAAAAAATCACAACTATTTGATATAAAAGCATAATTTAAAATGGGAAACTGAGAATATTTTATTTCTAAAAAGAGAATTAAAAAGTCCATGGAAATGTATATCATGAAAAACTATGTATTATTTTCATGATTTTTGAGGCACAAAATAGACTTTTTTTTTAACTTCCCTTTTCTATGAGCTTAAAAAATACATGTATGTTTATTTCAAAGAGAGTCAGACAAATCTTCCATCTGCTGATTTACTTCCCCAAATGCCAGCACCAGTCAGGTCTGGTCCAGACTGATGCCAAGAGCCAGGGGTTCAATCCTTACCGGGTGTGGTAGGAACCCCATAGACCACAATTTTCTGTCTCCTAGGACATACCTTAGTAAGAAGCTGGAGTTAGACGCAGAGCTGGGACTAAAACTCCAGTAATCTACCATGGGAGGTGGGTACTTCAAGCAGGGACTTAACTGCTGTGGCAAATGACTGACCCTTGATGAACTTTTTAAAGTACAGTTACAGCAAAAGCTCAAAAAAAGTTTGTGAAAAAATGGAATTTAAGTTTTTTTTTTTCCTAACAAAAGTTTTGAAACCCATTCAGTTTTTTTTTTTAAGAATACAGGTTTTTCATGAATTTTTTTGAAGACCCCTTGTATATTTGAATACATTGGGAATAAACTGAAGATTTGTTCATTTATTTGAAAGACACTACGAGAGAGGAGAGGCAGAGGGGACAGAGATCAGAGATCTTCCACTGGCTGGATCACTTCCCAGATGGCGGCTGGCAATGGCCAGTGCTGGACCAGGTCAAAGTCAGAAACCAAGTGCTTCATTCAGGTCTCCCTTGTGGGTGAGCTAAATGAGGCTATCTGCTGCTTCCCTGGCCATTTGCAGGGTGCTGGATCAGAAGTGGGATAGCTAGGACTCAAACTAGTGCCCATATTGGTTGAGTTTGCTTTTCCCTGACATTGAAAGTGATTTTCTCTTGTGTGGCTTACACGTTCTATAAAGTACTTTTCTTTCCTTTTTTTTTTTTTTTTTAAAAAGATATATTTCTAATCCTTGCCTTGCATGTGCCAGGATCCCATATGGGCGCCAATTCATCTCCCGATTGCTCCATCTGCCATCCAGCTCCCAACTTGTGGCATGGGAAAGCAGTTGAGGATGGCCCAAAGCCTTGGGACCCTTGCACCCACCCATGTGGGAGACCCAGAAGAAGCTCTGGATCCTGGCTTCAGATCAGTTCAGCTCCAGCTGTTGCAGTCACTTGGGGAATGAACCAGAGGATGGAAGTTCTTTCTGTCTCTCCTCTCTGTAAATCTACCTTTCCAACAGGAAATAGATAAATCTTTTAAAATTTTTATTTTTAATTGGAGAGGCAGATTTACAGAGAGGAGAGACACAAAGATCTTCTATCTGCTAGTTACTCCCCAAATAGCTGCAATGGCCAGAGCTGAGCTCTTCCAAAGTCAGGAATCACAGGCTTCTTTCGGTTCTCCTATGCAACTGCAGGTTCCCAAGGCTTTGGGCCATAAGCAGGGAGCTGGATGGGAAATGGAGCAGCCAGGATACAAACCACTACAATATGGTATGTACTACAGTGTTTATAGGCTGAGGATTAGTCAGTTAAGCTATCACGTTGGCCCCTCTGTAAGACAGTTTAAGCTCCTTTATCTCTAAGGAAGTCTTCATTTTTCTAGTATGTTGTTCCTTTTTATTACATCTTCTGTATTTTCTTAGAAATTACTCATGTTCTATTTATACCATTCTGTGTGTGTGCATATTTATTCCCTTCAGGAGATTATAGTCATAAAGCATATGTTTTAAAAATAATGTTATCTACTTGAACATATTTGTGGCAATGTGAAATAAAAATTTTAATTATGCATACCCACTTCTAAGTTCCAGTCCCAAGGAAACAGTAGCTGATGCACTGTATAATATATAAAGGTGCTCATTGCAGAACTGTTCATGAAGAACATTAAATCTATTATGAAATAGAAAATATTCTATACACTCCATTATTATAATATAGTTATTACTAATGGATAACAATTGAAGAGCAGTATATATAATATAATCTGAAGTAGACTGAAAATAGATGCCCCTTTAACTACATTTACTTACTCAAGTTCTGGGAAGGCCTGTAACAGGGCTCTCAGTGGTTATTTCTGGCAGTGGGGACACTTCAGACATTTACTTTCTGATTTCAAATAGTCATCCTGTTGCCAAGCAACAGGCCTGCCCTACCTCTGTGCTATCCTTAGAAAAATGCCAGACTGTAAACCTTCTGAGAAAGCAAAGGTTTATTATAAGCTTGCCATGTGACCAAGGAACAAAAATCAAAACCAAGTCTATCTCCCTATTCAGATAGGTGTTTGGGATTTATACAGTTAGGGTAAATGGGACATAACTGGGTAAAAACAAGTGATGGAAAAAAGCAGACACAGAGAAAAAGGGTGTGGAAAGACTTTTGTGTATGCACATTAACATGTTTAAGATGGCTTCTGAAACACATCAGAGTGTTATTTGACACCATAATGAACCATGAGGTAATCTCCAATATGAATTGTTCCCTGAAGATTCCAGTCGTAATGTTGGCTGTTGATGGTTCTGTCTAGTTTTATCAGGGAGCCTAAAAAGACATTTCAGCAGATACTTAGCAATGATAACTGCTATGAGACAGCAAGTAGCGATGCAGCAGGCAGGCAACTGACTATTCTCAGCTATTAGCATTTTAGGTATTCAAGAAAGGCTTGTTGATAAGGGGAGATGGGTCCTTTAATGTCAATAGTTTCAATGTGGGTATATTTAAAAAATTTTTGGAGTATATACAGTTTTATAATCAATGACATGTAAAACCACTATTGTCAATATCCAATAAAGTATTAAAATATAACTTAAGGCTACTTCATGTAAGAACATTTTTAAATCTGTGCGTTAATTCTGAAACGAATGATGAATTACAAGAAGCCTTTTCCTTTTTCCTGGTTGCCATTTGTAGTAAAGGTCAGCTTCTGAGTGACAGGGGCTTAGATTAGAAGTGAAGTCACAGACCACAAAGGCCCCAGGAATCTAATCTGGAACCTCTGCTGCATTCATACTGTGGTACAGTCAGACATTTCTGAATGTTCCAGTTATAATCACAAAGTTACTATCTCAAGTAAAACAGGCCAACACATCTAACCTCTATATATGGATAGAAAAGCAACCACTTTGTAAGAACAGAAAAGGAAACAGGAAAGAGACTCTTCTCAGATTTTAGTATTTTTGGCAATTTTATGATCAAGATATCAAAGTAAAGCAATAGCAGGGTATTTTCAGAAGCATTCCTCTGGCTTAGAAGTAACTTTTATTCTATATTTAGAGTACTGGCTGGGAAGGTGGAATTAATTGCCTCAAAAGGTGGGATATCCAATCTTCCATCAAGATCTTACCAGGATGTATATTGCATGAGAGCGGAAGTTTGCGTTTATTTCATTAACTGCTATATTCCCAATGTATAGAACAGTGTTCAAAAAAGACTGAAAAAGACTTAAGGGCCCATATCTACTTTTGAGTAAAACGGCAAGCTTTTATTAAGTCAACTCATGATCTATCATTGTTGATTCCTGATAATATAGTGATTGCTTGGAGGTAAACCAACTCCATTCAAGAATGAAACATGTCTTTTCAAAACTTCTATTTTGGAGAAAGCATTTGGCCTAAGAGCTATGATGCTGGTTAACACACCTATGTCTCACATTAGAGAACCACGGTTTGATCATTGGCTTTAGCTCCTGACTCCAGTTTCCTGTCAATATAGACACTAGGTGGTAGTGGTGATGGCTCAGCTGTTTTCCTGTCACCCACATTACAGATCTGGATTTGGTCCCACCCAGTCCCATCTGCTGTGGGAATTTGGGGAGTGAACAAGCAGACAGTAGTTCTGTGTGTCTGTCTCTCACAAAAACAGAAATTTTTAAAAAGCTAACCTCTTCTTTACTTCTGAAGCAGCATTTAACTTTCTAATATTAAGCAGTCATTGCTGGGGTAAATATGTGGCATATTGGTTAAGCTACTGTTTGGGAGAGAACCATATCAGAGCGGCAAGGTGTAGGTCCTGGCTCCACTCCCAATTTAAGCTTCCTGTGCACTGCAGGAAGCAGCAGATGATGGCTCCTTGCCACCCTCATGAGAGACACAAAACGAGTTCTTGGTTCCCAGCTTTGACCTGACGCAGCAGTACCAGCTGTTATGAGCACTGGAGGAGTGTAGCAGAAGTTGGGAGATTTGTGTCTCTGCCTCTCTTACAAGGAAAAGTAAAACAAAAAAAGACAAGCATTTGGTGTGGTGGTTAAGTTGCTGCTTAGCACGTAGACATCCTTTGAGGCCTGGCTCTTCCTCCAATCCAGTTTTCTGCAGATGTATATCCCAAGCAGCAGCAGATGATGGTTCAAGTATCTGTACACCATCTGCCCACGGGAAAGCCCCAAACTAAGTTTCAGCCTTCTGATTTTGACTTGGCCCAGCCTGGTTGCAGTCTTTTGGGGAAGTGAACCAGCAGAGAGAAGATCTCTTTTCTCCTTTTCAATTAGGTAGATACGTGTTTTCCTTGTTATCTAGGTTTGATTTATTTTTATCGAAAGGCAGATCAGATTTACAGAGAGGAGAAATACAAAGATCTTCCATCTGCTGGTTTCCTTCCTATATGGGTGCCAGTTCATGTCCCAGCTGCTCCACTTCCCGCCCAGCTCCATGCTTGTGGCCTGGGGAAGCAGTAGAGGATGACCCAAGCCCTTGTGCCCCTGCACCCATGTGGGAGATCCAGAGGAAGCTCCTGACCCCTGACTTTGGATCAGCACAGTTTTGACCATTGTGGCCACATGGGGAGTGGAAAAACTTTCTCTCTGTCTCTATGTAAAATCTTCCCTTCCAATAAAATAGTACACAAATCTTAACAAAACAAAACAAAACAAAACAAAACAGGAGCAAGGGCTAGCACAATGGCTCACCTGGCTAATCCTCTACCTTCAAGCACCTTCTTACATATGGGTGTCAATTCATGTCCCCGTTGCTCCACTTCCCATCCAGCTCCTTGCTCATTACTAAGAAAGCAGCAGAGGATGGCCCAAAGCTTTGGGATCCTGCATTTGTGTGGCAGACCTGGAAGAAGCTCCTGACTCCCAGCTTTAGATCAGCTTGGCTCTGGCTGCTGCAGCCATTTGGGAAATGAATCAGAGGATGGAAGACCTTTCCACCTCTATCTCTCTTCCTCCCTGTAAACCTGTCTTTCCAATAATAAATAAATAAATCTTAAAACAAAAAGCAACCCATAAACCAAGAAGTAGAATTGCTGGGAAAAAACCATACTCTTTTTATACACAATGATAACCAGGCTTTAAAAGGAGGTTAGCAACACTACACAAATATTTTTCCTTAGTGACACTAAAATAATTTTAAACACATATTCTCATTCACTATGCATCCATCAAAAGCACTAAGGTACCAAGACACTTTTCTTTAACTGATTTGAGAAATTTTTCTCTTTAACTCTACTTGCACTTCAAAATGCTGGCTACTCAATCAGCTAATTTGAATAAGTACTTAGGTGATGAAGTAAAAGCTATTTTAAAGTGTGTTCTCATCTAACTTTAATAAGATGAAATGAATTGCCATTGGTACTAAAAATAGTTCACTGTTCTGAAACTCAATGCCTGTTTGCCAGAACAATATTAGTGATGCATATTCTATGCATTCTTTCCCCAAATATGGCATCTGCTGTGCACAAACTTTACAATGGAATCCCCCAGATATTTGATAATACCACCTTTTAAATATTAAAAAAGGACAAATAAATCCACTTACTTTAACAAAACAGAATATACTAAAATTTAGCATTCCAATCTCTCATTACTCATTTTAACTGATGAAAAAGACTATAAATCTAGTTTTAATTTTTACACTCTGATGAAAATTCCACTATGACAATGAGCATATCTGCAAATTTATTTGCTTAAAAGCCATGTTTTAAAATTCACTTTTCATCTTCTTTCTTCTTCTCTAGATCTGACAATTCTAACAGATTAACATAGTAAACTACTTTCCATTATGAAATATGATTCTATACTCCCAACGCTAATCACTTCTCTTTAATACACTGGCATGACAAAAACTAGTATTTAAAAATTTTTTTTTGTATTTTTATTCTAAAAAGTAATAAATATTAAATGTCACATGTACTTTAAAGGTGTTATACCCACAAAGAAGTAATTCTAAGAATGTTTTACTTGAACTGTATTATAAAAGATTTGCTATGTGTTTGATTAGAATCCTGTGACCAAAGACGAAAATAAGACTGGAAATCAAATCACAAAAATTCTTAAATATACATAGAAAGTTATTTTAAGAATTAACTTTCAAAAACAATACTTATAGGCCCATCTTAGAAGCAAATTCCAAGATATCTGTCTTAAAAAGCAAGCTTTACTAATGTCTGATACTCTTAGAGAACCGCCATTTCGGCAGTAGTAAGACCTAATCGGATGGTTAAAACACAATGACCTTGAAAACGTATACATCATGATCCAAAAGAGTTATCAAAAGCCATAGGGAAAAACAGAATACAAACCTTTTGCAAGCTTTGTTTCTTCTACCACTTTGGTTAGATGCCCCTCGACGATCAGCTTCTCTGCCAAAGAAAATAAACGTTAGTATCCCAGCCCAAAGGGAGCAGCACTTCCCCGAGGCCGGCAGTGTAACACATTCCATGACCAAATTTAAAGATGATAACATTACTCCTATGACCAAGCTTGAACAAAAACTTGAACCTGGAAGGGAAACTAAGAGAACTCTAAACTGTGATAGCGCAATAACGTTAAAACAGAAAATGCAGGGCAATCAGACAACTTGCTTTTTATTTTTACTAGATTTCTTATTTTAAAAACCCTGACCCTTTTGCAAAGGACTTGGAAAAAATAGCGCCATCCTCTTTTAATCAAAGGCAGCAAGTTAAAATAAAGCAATTATAAGAAGGTATCTTATCTAAGTTAAGAAGCACAACAATTATGTTACACTAATAGTTTGCCTTTCCATGCTGACAAATTCAGCAGAGATCCCTACTGTATAACATATTTCAGGAAATGGAATAATTTTAGAAATTAAACAAATTAAACGATTTATTTTTCCTGTAAATATATAAAGTGGTATACAGCACTGCTTGTTCCTGTTTTCTTAAAAACAAAAAGCCAAAGCAATACACTTAAGACACTATTTCTTATACTTCAATAGCAGAATGATGGACTATGACTGTTTTGAATATTACTACTGTAATAATATAGGGGAAATCTGCGGGGGGGGGGGGGGGCAGGAGCCGGGAGGAAGAAATTTGACAGGATGGAAAGGGAAAAATCCTAGAGCCTATGGAACTACATAATAAAATAAATTTTAAGAAGGGACATCACTCCTACTGGATGTCCCTTATAATGTAAGCTGTCCTTCCTGTTCTTTGATTTGTTTTACCTTATTCCTGAAATTCCCTTCATAGAAACAGCAATTTTTAGCCATTTTTCTGGCATTTACATTTCTACTTTTTAATATACTATCTTAAAATTTTCTATTAAGCTTTAATATCCTGTCATCCACAAAAGCTACACTTTATCAATCTCTATCAATATTTACATTGACTTTTATATATCTGAGTCATATGCTAAGATTTTCTTTTCCATACTTTTACATTAAGTATTTTTGTATCTTACATTGCTTCTTTTTTTGTTTGCTTGTACTATGCTTTTGTATATCAAGCACAGCCCAAGTTTAAAAAAAAAAAAAGACTTATTTTTTATTGGAAAGGCAGATGTACAGAGAGAAAGATCTGTCTGCTGGTTCATCCCCCAAATGGCCACAATGGCTGGAGCTGAGCTAATCTGAACCAGGAGCCGGGAGCTTCTTCCGGGTCTCCCACGTGGATGCAGGGTTCTAAGGCTTAGGGCTGTCCTTGACTGCTTCCCCAGGCCACAAGTAGAGAGCTGGGAAGTGTGGCAGCTGGGACATGAACCAGTGGCTATGTGGGATCCTGGCACTTGCAAGGCATGGATTTAGCTACTGAGCCATCACACAGGGCCCCAGCCCAAGTTCTCATAGAACATAAAACATTCAATATTGTCAAAAATACTAAACAGTCTGTGATTCCCTTCCCATAGTTCTTTGATCTTGCTCCAGTCTGGGTGGTCCCCTGTGCAAATGTCTTTGTCTCTAGATTCTAAACCATCCTCTTCTATTTATTCCCTGATTTTCTTCTATTACATCCTCTCATAACTTCCTAAAATGGATGATAACAGGTTAGCTTTGAGGACTGGCACTGGTCATGGCTCTCAGGTTAAGCCAGTAGTCGTTATGCTGGTACCCCATAACAGACTGTTGGTTTGAATCCTGGCTGCTCAGATTCCTGCTGCTGCACCAGAGAAGGCAGGAGAAGACGGTTCAAATGGCTGGGTCCCTGCCACCCCTGTGAGACAGCAGCGTGGCAATCTTGGCTCCTGGTTTCAGCCTGATCCTGGCCCTGGACACTGTAGCCATTTGGGGAGTTAACAGGAGCATGGAAGAGCAATTATTCCCCCTTTGCCTATTTTCCAAATAAACAAATAGTCTTCTTCTGTTTGCTTTTTTAAAAAAGAAGCAAAATGCATGATTCCACAGTCAGCTACAATCTAAGAAGGTGATTTTAATAACAGTCTGATTTCTGTTCTCCAGTAAAACATGATAGAGACTTTGTGTTCCGTATCACCTGGCTTGCCTGTGCCTTCCGGTCACCCGAGAGGACTGCCTGGTACTGAAGCAGGTCCAAGGACTGATGTACAGCGTCTGAGAGTATGAGTTTTCTATACTTCCCTCACCTTTCCTGCTGGGGCACCTGAACCAGCATGCTGAGAGAGCAGGAGGCTACATCAGCAAAGCCTGCAGCAACCCAGGCCCCTGAGTGGCTGAAGGACAGAGTAGAAACCTTCTTTCTTGTATAGACCATGTTTCTTGGAAGAATCCCTGAGAGGTAACTGTTCGTTTTCCTCTTTTTTTAAAATCGTATTTATTTATTGTGAACACTAAGAAACAAAAAGGAACATAGAATAAAAAAAAAACTAAGAAAAAAAAACAAAATAAAGGTATAGATTAGCTAAATTTAATAAAGCAAAATTCTGTGTAACAAAAGTCCAAGAAACAGACCTTCCCACCAGCCTCCAAAGCCTTCCAGGTAACTCCTACACATCCATACCCTGATTTCTAAGGTATTTACTCTCTCACATTTCTTTATAATCACACTATTTAAATATTCATGACTAAATAATATACTGTAATTTTTACTGCTTCTGAACTTAAAAAAAAAATTATTTTTCTTGGAAGGACAGGTTTACAGAGAGAAGGAAATAAAGAGAAAAAGATCTTCCATCCATTGTTTCACTCCCCAAGTGGCTACAATGGCCAGAGCTGAGCCAATCTGAAGGAGCCAGGAGCTTCTTCCAGGTCTCCGATGTGGGTCCAGAGTCCTAGACTTTGGGTCATGCTCTACCTCTTCCCCAGGCCACAGGCAGGGAGCGGGATGGTAAGTGGAGCAGCCGGGATTAGAACTGGTATCTATATAGGATTCTGGTGCATGCAAGGTGAGGACTTTAGCCAATAGGCTACAGCGCTGGGCCCTGAACTTTTTTTTAAAAAACAAAGTATTTTCTTGAAAACGCAGATTTACAAAGCAATATATTCTACCAGCTGGTTCACTCCACAAATAGCTGCAACAGCCAGAGCTGAGCCAATCTGAAGCCAGGAGCTTCTTCACAGCAGAAGTTCACACATGGGAACAGGTTGCCAAGATTCTGGGCCAACCTCCATTGTCCCAGGCACAAGCAGGGAGCTGGATGGGAAGTGAGCAGCTGGGATACAAATTAGTGCCCATATAGGATGTTGGCTCTTAAAGGTGGAGAATTAGTCAGTTGAGCAATCGTGTCAGCTCCTGCTTTTGAACTTTACATAGCACGTCAGGCTTCTTTCACAACACACCTCAATATCATTTGCCTACTAAGGGTCTGTTGCGCTATTTGGAGTTTTGAACAATTGGGAATATGACTGCTGTGAATTTCTTCGAGTTACATTTCTCTGCAGGCAATTCTGTAGGGAAGTTTAACATCTGAAAATAATCATCTACGCATTTTGCTTAGTCAGAAAATATCGAACAGATTCCCAGAAATGATCAATTCTTTCCAATGTCTGAAGAGAACCAGGCCAGTTTCCTCGCTGACTACATTACAGTTGTGACATACAATAAAAGAAAGCTCAAGCTAAGAAGTTTAAAGGGAGCACAAGTGTGCCAAGACTGAATTGAAAGCTAAACAGCTGTCCTCCTCCCATGACAGCTGTAACTGAAATGTTTAAGCAGAAGATAAATTCAAATACCACAGACAATCTAATACTAATGTCAGCTACTGAGGATATCTCAAACAACCCAAGAATCTGCTGCTACATATCATGCTGGATATTTCTCTCCTTTTTTTTCTTTTTAAGATTTATTTATTTTTATTGCAAAGTCAGATATATAGAGAGGTGGAGAGACAGAGAGGAAGATTTTCCTTCGGATGATTCTTTCCCCAAGTGATTGCAACGGAAGGAGCTGAGCTGACCTGGAGCCAGGAGCTAGGAGCTTCTTCTGGGTCTCCCATTTGGGTGCAGGGTTCCAAGGCTTTGGACCATCCTCAAAAGCTTTCCCAGTTCCCAGGGAACTGGATGGGAAGTGGGGCCACCAGGATTAGAACTGATGCTCATATGGGATCCTGGCTCCTTCAAGGCGAGGACTTTAGCTGCTAGGCCATTGTACTCAGCCCCATGCTGTATATTTCTAAGTCTCAAAGGTGGATTTCATTCAAGAAATAATGCTATGAAGTCATCAAAATAATGTGTTTGAGATTAAACTTCCCCAGGTAAAAATTTACATACATTTTGGTAATCAAAAGATATTCCCTAGACTATAAGAAAATATTATTTAATAAAAGTAATAAAGCCAGATCAATCAGCTTTCACAGTCATATAATGGAAGATAAGGAGAAAAACAAATTATTTCCCTAAAAAAGCTTCCATAAATACTTCTCAATTTTATCCTCTCCTCACCCCATAAATTTCATACTTACTAGCTAATGTGTAGTTCTATGTGCCAGGCACTACTTACAGCACTTAGCAAAAACAACCTCAATTCATTTTCCTAATAATTCCTACAGGTAGGCACTGCAATACCATTTTATAAATGAGGAAATTGTGATTAAGAGAGGCTAATTTGTCCACTATTACATAAACTATGAGAAAATATGTTAGTATTTGTATCAAGATCTCTCTGACCCACAAGTCTTATGTGAATCTCATTGGACTGAAATTTTCATGGTGGGAGGTCTGTGTTCCCTCAGAAGGGTCTAGGAGCATCTATTTGTTGGCAGAAATTTAGCGTTGTCTGTTTCAGAATGACAACATCAACAATAAAGGAGGAAGAGTAAAGCAAGTGAGAGATTTTATTAAAAACCAGAGATTCCTGCTTGCCAGGAGGGGTCCCCAAAGGAGTTGTCCATCTGGGTCTGGGTCCTGGGAGGTTACACAGGGAGCATAAATAGATTATGTTTGTGTGTGTTCATCATTTTGTTGTTGTTTTCTATGATACTGCTTTCCTTTATTTTTTTGTTGAGGATTCTCTTATGGACAAATGCATACTGACTTTTCTAGTAACCTTACAAATTACATATATTATCCAATTTACATCTTATGGTGTAAGCTATATTCTTATTTTCTGTGTTTTGATCTAGCAAGGTCTGTGATATGTGATTTAATCATCACCACAGAACTATGAATTTACAAATTTTTCCTTGTTAAAAGATAAAATCAATTTTTGCATTAAGGAAATCTCTGACCTAATTATAAACATCATAAATGGAAATGAGTGAAAGTGACCTTTAAGGTCAATAAAGTTAAATATGGGAAAGAAACTGAAATCAGATTTTAATAAGCTATCATCAAGGTAAATAAACAAACAGCTCCAGAAGGTATTTGTCCTAGAAATGAAGACGGAGGACCAGCTGAGAGAGGAGCAACTCAGTGACAGTGCAATGTCGGCCTCAGATGTTAAGATGCCGTTTAGGATGCTGCATCCCATCTCAGACCGCCTGGGTTTAAATCCCAGCTCTGCATCTGACGCAAGTTTCCTGCTCATGTTTGTTCTGGAAAGCAGCGAATGATGGCTCCAGTATTTGGGTCTCTGCACCCACAAAAAGAGACCTGGGCTGAGTTTCTGGCTCCTAGTTTGAGCCTGGAAAAGCCCTGCTGATATGGGAAACTGCAAAGGAATCAGCAGGTGGAAGGTCTTCTTGTCTCTCCACCTGTCATTCTCTGCCCTTCAAATAAATCAATAAGCCATTAAAAATATGGATATAGATAATTTTTTAAAAGATACAGCCTACACACTTAAACACAGTTGACATGAATTTTAGATTATCACCTGAGTAGTTATATTGGGAAAATAGCAAGTAGAAATGTTAGAAAGCTGGTCAAATGGGAAAATGATAGGTACAAATACTCCTCCAATATATCCTACACAAACCACCATAAGGACAAAGAAACAAAAAAAGAAATTTAGCAATATCTAGCTTACATTCTTTCTTGATATGATGGGAGATATAACCTCCAATAAGCAGGGAGCCTCTTGCTGTTGAGAAACTTCAGTGAAAAAAGCAAAGTTTAAAAAGCGTTCAAGCAGGATATGTAATCAGAATAATCCCAAGATTGTTCACAGAGGCTGACCTCATAGTGATGAAAAATAAACGTTCAGTCCCAGGAGCAACACTTGGCCCAAATAAGGCAATTTCTATGTGAGAGCAAAACCCTAACAGAAAGAAGCAAATAAGAAAAAGCACACACAGATACTGACTGGAGTTTTATGAGAGTCAGGACGACACATTTTTGAAATTTAGAAGAAGTATCCAACAAGATATGAAACATTAAAAGAATTAAACTTTTGTCTAGAAATAACAACAGCACTTAAATCCCACAGTCAATGCGGATTAATATAATGACATAAGGTTCACTTCAGGCCAGTTAACTCCACCAGAAGGGAGATGCCCTTGAGGGAGTACACAGTCTCTACAATGTAACCTCCGAGGAACTTTGTTCTGGCATCCGGCTGTGATGCCACTGCCCTTTCCAGGACACACAGTAGCAAGTGAAATCAAACGGGCAGGCAACAGCCCAGGGAAGGCTGCTTCGCACTCTATGCCCACCCAGCGAGGTCAGATCTCCATGTGTTTAGATTCTCCATGTTGCACTTTTCATCTTTCCCATCAGTATACAAGATATATACATGACAGAGCACATGGCCATGTATGAAACAGACTTAGAGATGCAGATTTCACGAGCTCAGAAAGCTTCTTGGGTGGCAAAACACAGAAACCTCATTATATCCATTAAGTTTACACAGTAAACATTAAGTAATTAAAATCTGCAGTGTTTGTAAAGTGTGAAGTTCTGCCTAAACCAAACTCATCTCCCGAATCCCCGAAGAAGAAAATACCGCAAAAACTTTTAGTTTTATTGAAAAAAAAAAGTTTTTAATATACAAAATACTGAATTTGTGGTTCTGGAATTACACAAAAGATTTAAATATAATCTGTTTGAAGTCCAGTCTCTCTGACTGGGATTAAGAGCTATTCTCTGAAACGATAATTTAAAATAGTTTGTATTACCATAAAAGGAAACCAAGTTGAAATGTTTTCCATTTCACTTATTGTCCACAAAATCACCATGGAAACTGAGAGCCAACAACCAAATAATTCTCTCATGGATTCATAAATGTTTTTATATATTTGTATAAAATACATACATATAAAAATTAAAAATCATTATATTAAAAAGACATGTACAAAGAATCAGATGGATAGTAAACTGTTTGCTCTCTAACTTATAAAGCACAAGTTGAACTGATACCAGGCAAGCACAAGCACCAGTAAACAATGAAGGCTAAGTATTTAATGTTTGCTTTTCCAAAAACTGGTCTACCTCTGCATAGAGAATATACTCTTCATGATCGTAAATCAGTTCAAATGCCTATTACTGAAAATGGCAAAAAGTTTGTGTGTACTTGTCAGTAAATAGTCTCAAATGGTTAAAAAGTGGTTAGTACAAATTTCCTACACTATGAGATTTGCTGGACTTGCCTGCGATAATACTTTAAAAAAAATTAAAAATTTCTATTATGGCATCTTGTCATTGAAGAATGAAATGTCTCTTTGAAAACAAACTGAATTTAAGGTAACCTTTCCTATTCTAATTCTGGCCATGCAAATTTAAGGAATCAGCTAGAACCATTAATAACCAAATCCTTGCTATTTGCAACTTAGAAACCAAACAAATCCTAAACACAGGCCTAAACTAGTAGTCATTGTACTCAACGACCCAGGGGCTTCAGAGGTTCAAGAATATTTGTATTTTTGTTGTTCTTTGGTCAGCCATATGTACAAAGAGTGAGATTTATTTCATTTTGCTTTACTTGCAAGGCAGAGTTAAAGACAGAGGGAGAAGCAGAAAAGATACACAGAGAGATAGATCTATTGATCAACTTTCCTTCAGCAGGTTCACTTTCCAGATGGCCCAATGGCCAAGTCTGGGCCAGGCTAATACCAGGGGGCCAGGACTCCACCTGGATCACCCACACAGGTGAGAAGGATGATGTGCCTGGGCTATCTTCCATTGTATTAACAGGTGGCTTAGCAGAGAGCAGGAACAGAAGTGGAACAACTGGGACTTGAATCATTGCTCATACAGGATGCTGGCTTAACCAGCTGTGCCAAAATGCTGACCCCTGAATGGGATTTTATATTCTAATTTTTCCTTCTATGTACCACAAGCTTAATATTTCCTAAGATATTACATAATCCTCATAAATATCACTTTACAAGTTGTCTAATATTACCACTGAGGAAATTTGCTGTAATTCACAAAACTTCTTTGCTAATTCTGAATGTCTATTTGAACCATTTTTCCTCCATAATTACAATGCAGTGAAAATCTCTAATCAACTTTATGTTCAAAAAATTGTCCTGTGTTACAATTATAAATATTTAAAAATGATTTTAAATAAAATTGTCCATGATAAATTACACATTAATAATTAACAATTAAAAGTGAAATAATTTTTAATTTTCATTTTTAAAAGATTTTTTTTTTATTGGAAAGGCAGATTGACAGAAGGAAGGAGAGACAGATATTTTTGGTCCACTGGTTCACTCCCCAAGTGGCTGCAATGGCTGCAGCTGAGCCAATCAGAAGCCAGGAGTCAGGCGCCTCCTCCAGAGTCTACCAGGTGGGTACAAGGTCTCAAGGCTTCGGCCCATCCTCTATTGCTTTCCCAGTTCACAAGCAAGCAGCTGAATGGGAAGTGGAGCAGCTACAATATGAATCAGAGCCCATATGAGACCCCAGTGGTTGCAAGGTGAGGACGTAGCCACTAGGCTACTGCACCAGGCCCATAAAGCATTTTTATAAACTACAACAGATTAAAACACTTTCTGTTTTTTGATAATTTTATGTTCACATTTCTTTGGGTTCAAAATATAAAATCCAACTTTCAAAACAAAATTAACTTATCAAAGAATGATCACATGTAATAAAGTATAAATTTTTTTCCGAAGTGGATACTAATTATCTTACCCCAAGTAGCTGTATTAATTCATAAAGTTTTAAAAGTTACTTTAACTAGAGACAACAAAAAGATGCACTGACCTTTGCTTTGGGAATATTGTGGTTTTTTTTTTTAATACCTATTCATTTTTATTGTAAAGGCAGATATACAGAGAGGAGGAGAGATAGAGAAGAAGATCTTCCATCCAATGATTCACTCTCCAAGTGACCGCAATGGCCGGTGCTGCACCGATCCGAAGCCAGGAGCAGGGAACTTCCTCCAGGTCTCCCACACGGGTGCAGGGTCCCAACACTTTGGGCCATCCTCGACTGTTTTCCCAGGACACAAGCAGGGAGCTGGATGGGAAACAGGGCTGCTGGGATTAGAACCGGTGCCCAAATGGCATCCCAGCGTGTGCAAGGCAAGGACATTAGCCACTAGGCCACCACGCCGGACCCAGTTTCAGTTTCAACTACTGCTTCCCAGTCACTTCCTTGCTAACGTGTCTGGGAAGCAAGCGAATGCTGGCCCAGATATGAGGGCTCCTGCCATTCGCATGGGAGACCCCGATGGCCTTCCTGATTCTGACTTGGCTTATCCCTGGCTGCTGTGGGTATGAGGGGAGTGAACCAGTAGATGCAAGATCTGTCTCTGTTTACTCTGCCTTTCAAGTAAATAAACAGGCAAAGTTGTGAACAAGACAATGAAATAAATCGCTTCAAAATAATACTAATATATCTAATATTATAGCGTATAATATTAGATATGTTATAGCATCTAAAGTTGGTAAATCAGAAGCTCCCCTAAAGCTATTCTCCAGAAGGATCTCTATGGAATATAATATTGATCTACTGACCTTCTGCCTGCTGTAATCAGCAGGTGTGACCCTTCCCTGTGCACCACAGATGGGGACACCACACAGGCACGCACACCCCCCCAGATCAGATCAGACATTCAGGAATGTGTGAGATCCCTCGTTCCGAGCCGGGGAGGGAAGTGTGTGAGGAGGAACGTGGTGAGCAAGACAAGAAAAAGGGAAATGCCTCAGAAAGTATTTGCCTAATCAGAAAAAGAACGGATGTCAGCAAAGGATTTTTACTAACTAGAGTGGTCTTCACTTCTTACTAAGAAGATGAAGAAATTACAACAACCTCAGGAGCACTATAATGTAAACATTTACATGATTTTCAACAATGGACCATAATATTTTTGTTCAGGATTAGCATGGCTGTCTAAACTGCCTCAAAAGACTACTTTTCTTTAAAATCATCTTAAAGACAGTCTTGCTCTAAGATGTAGGACAATCTCCTCTAACGTCTTTCCCAGAAACAGCAAGTTCCTGTGACCCTGAGGGCCATCTTCGGAAGGGTGCACCAACTAATTATTTTGGTGGCCTCAGTTAATCTATGTATTTAAGAACCTCAAAATTTAAATAGTTGATAAAACTAAAATTCAAATAAACAGCTTAATTTTACTCTTTATTAAGCATCCACAGGAAGCTTAGACACTTAACATTTAAAACTGCTCAGTAATGATTTTTTTTTTTAAGATTTTTAAATTGAAAAGTCAGAATTACAGAGAGAAGGAGAGACGGAGAAGGATCTGCTGTTTGTTGGTTCACTACCCAAGTGGCCATAACATCCAGAGCCGAAGCCAGGGGCTTCTTCCACGTGTCCCACGTGGGTGCAGGTCCCAAGGCTTTGGGCCGTCCTCAACTGCTTTCCCTGGCCACGAGCAGGGAGCTGGATGGGAAGTGGAACAGCCGGGATTAGAACCGGTGATCATATGGGATCCTGGCGCATGCAAGGTGAAGACTTAACCTGTTAGGCTACTGTGCTGGGCCCAGTAATGATTCTTAATTAACAAGCCTGAAACTTCCTTGCGCGCGCACACACACGTGTGTGTGCGTGTGTGTGCGTGTGTGTGTGTGTGTGTTTGTGAGAGAGAGAAAGAGAGAGACTAATCTGAAATGTTCTGTTCCATCTATGAAGGCAAAATGCAACAGGAATATTTTTCTCAAAAGAGAGAAATACTGACACTATGAAAAGGCCGGCTATTGTCTGAAGATGGCCCTTTGTGCATGTCTAGTAAAATAAACACATGGAGTTTCTCATTTAGCCTGACTGCATTAAAACCAATGTGAAAAATACTCTGTACTCACTCTGGCATTCTATGAATTGATGAATAAAAGTGCAGTCCCCGCCACTCTTTGAAAGCAAGTGCTCTAATAAAGAAAGAAACACCTTTAAGGATACGATATTGTTGGTCTTTGAAAACCAACAGCAAAGAGAAAAACGGAAATGTATAAACATAGCTAATTCTGGATAAAATTTGAATAGATTTTAATACATATTTTTCAGTTGAAGATAAAGGACTGAAAATGATAGTTTAATAATCATTAATTTGTACCCCAAATGGTTAGCTTTTAAAGGTGCAGTTTTTATCCAAAGAGATAGAAAAAAATGCACATATTGCTTTAAAAACCTTCTCCCATTTTCAAAAATGTTTCTCCATGAGAACTTAACAAATACCTTTAAATAATGTTAAAAATTTTGTATTTTATTACTACATTAACATTTAATTTCTATTTTCTAACAGCCCCTCTTAGAAGCTAAATATTCATATCAGTCAGGAGATAAAAGGTAAATATGTTAAAAATACCATCAAATAATTCTTTGAAATTGAAGAAACATAAAAAATTCTATATTTATCATTTCACACAGTCTTCCCTTTTGAGTCATTTAATCTTTAATTCATATATTGTCAAAAAGTTACACTGTTGAACTTTGTTCAAATGATTATAACCACTGTCTGTGCACTTTAAATTAAGAGCTTGGCCAACGGCTTTTGTTCAGATAAAACTGAGTTGTTTTCTTTTTTTTTAATGAATAGAGAGAACTAAACCGAACCACAGTACTTCTAATAAGTTTTAGCCCTTTTATTAAAGTTAAATTTATTACTCTGATGCAAATAACTACTGAATTTGGATAATATCTTTCAATGACATATTTGTGTCTTTTTTCAAAAATACTAAATAGATTGGGAAGTTTGAGTGTTAAAGATAAATCCCAACATGTTGACAATCTGAAAGGTGTTAAAACACTAAAACCTGTCAAAAATGGACATGAGTTCGTATCACTCTCACAGGAAAACCTCTGCTCTCCTTATCTCAACCTTCCACATCCCTTGATCAACTCTGCAGCAGAAGCAGACACCTCCTATTCTGACAGTAAGTCACTTCTCTTAGCTGCCTTCTCTGCCCCTACTAAATCTGTCATCATCCTTCAACTAGTTACAAGGCGTGCAGAGCCTCCAGTCCACAGTCATCATCAGTAACAGGGAAATAAAAGGTTCATATAACTCACGTTTTGGAATGATCACTGCATTACATATTTGAGATGTTATAGGGATAAAATATAGCCCTTAAAAAAACCCAATGTTGGGTGTAAAAGAATCCTAAAGTTTATAACTATTTCATAAAGAAAATTTGCTACTTGGAGCCAAGAAGATCAAAACAGCACACCTCAGGAGGGTAGTAACAACCAAGAGAAAAGTTGTTCTACATCATTGCTAAGCTACATGATACTTTCAAACTATACTACATCAGAAGCCAACTAAAGGAATTCATAGAATCTATTTGAAATCAAATTTCAGAGTAAAATCAACAAACGCTGCACAACACCTATTAAAGCAGAAAACTCCACCATTAACTGACAAAGCTAAAAGTCACTTTTGTCTACTTGGATTTTAAAACCTAGACTTCATTAAAATACTTACTATACTGTTTTAGATAAAATTTAAGATCAAGTATACACACATATATGTTTACAACTTCTACAAAGAAATTGCCTATATGTATCAGAGAAAGCTCTTACAGATTACATATATATAAAAGATTTGAATCATGATAATATCACTTGAATTCCGATCTTTGGGAATTAATTTTCCCCAAACTAAAAAAAATTGATAAAACAATCTCAAAGAAATTATATTTACTGAAGGGAAAAGGGTTGCTTATAAATAAAGATAGAGAAATGTAACTTAGAGAAATACTATTAAATTGAGTTTCAATTTATGCATGAGTTTCCTATACATTCTGATTTCTTACACCCACACTGTCCAACACTATAGCCATTAGTCACATGTGGTTGTTGAGTTCTACAAATACAACTAGTTCAGACTGAGGTGTGCTGTAAGTACAAAACATACACACCATGATTTCAAATATAGTAAAAAGAAGCAAAATAGTTCATTAATAATCCTCTAATGCTGATTACATGTTGAAATGCAACATTTTGGATACTGTGAATTAAGCATATCAATAAAATTTGTTCTGCCTAATTAGGTTAACTATTTAAACCAAAAAAATTAATTATACATGTAGCTCATATTTTCATAAGGCGTTAATATTCTAAATTTTCTAAGCTATAATACTTATTAAATAAGATACAAACGTTACAACACAAAATCTGTGCTTTCAGCAAAGTATATTTAAATAATTTTAAAAAGGGAGCTCATTGGAAGATGTATTACTTTATTATTTAAATAGTAACTTTCATTAAAATCAGGACTCTGGCAATATTAGAATACTTTGTAATTGGCATGTTCCTATATTATAAGCAATTCAGAGTGGAAAAGGGGCCCCATCTTAATCCAAAGTCTATTTCATAACTAAATCTGGTAAAACACAATTTGAGTATATACAGAAATTTACTGCTTAGTTACTCTAAAATATTGTTAATCTGTCTCAAGTTACCCAATTTATCACCCCCGACCCAAATTCCTATACACCAAGGAAATAATAATTATAGTATGGTTTACCTTTTAGTATTTAAAATAACTTTAGTTTTTTTTTTTAAAGATTTATTTTTATTATTTTTTCATTGGAAAGGCAGATATACAGAGAGGAGAGACAGAGAGGAAGATCTTCCGTCCGATGATTCACTCCCCAAGTGAGCGCAACGGGCCGATACTATGCCGATCCGAAGCCAGGAGCCTCTTCCGGGTCTCCCACGCGGGTGCAGGTTCCCAAAGCTTTGGGCCGTCCTCGACTGCTTTCCCAGGCCACAGGCAGGGAGCTGGAAGGGAAGCTGGGCTGCCGGGATTAGAACCGGCGCCCATATGGGATCCCGGGCGTGCTAGGTGAGGACCTTAACCACTTGCGCCACCGCGCCGGGCCCATAAAATAACTTTAGTTTTAAATCAAGGTATCTATTTATAACTATTACAGTATGAAAATAATCTACTATTCTGAATCAGTTAAATTTTAAGCAATAATTTTCCAACTCTGTAAACACATCCTCAACACCTGGAGGGTGATGGATTTGATTAAAAAGTACATATGTCAGAAAGAGAGAAACAAGCAAAATAATGACAGAAAACATAAAAAAAATTTAAGCAAGTTATCAGAAGATGATTAGATAATTTCATGTAAGTTTTCTGTATATATTTGACAACCAACTAGTAATTTTTGTGCAATGAATATAAACTACACCTTTAAAAATTCTGAAATTTAAAGTTGAAATTTTAAGAAATCAATTTAGTTTACAAATCACACTTAGAACAAGTAACAATTAGTGATGAAAGTGTTATCCTGAGTTTCAAAACTTATGAAATATGCGATATTAGGCCTTGACTTTGCTATATAGATCTACCTGAGCCTATTTTGCTAGTCTTAATTAAAAACAAGTTAACTGAATCAAACAAAAAAAATATAAAAATCCACCTCTTGACTGACTGCTGCCCAAGAACTACCATGATAATCCCTGACGCCTGGAAAAAAGTACTGAATATGAAGTTCTAGGCATGGATCTTGTTATTTTCCACTTAATGTTTATATCAAAAGTGAGATGACAGGCACATAGATGAGTAAACACAGAACGATATTGCTCCTTTTGCACTGCAAGCAGGTAGTGCAGGATCTGCCTCCTTACCGGTGCTTGAGCAATGCTAGATGGAAGGGGAGGGGTAGAAGAACAGGCATCTTCAGAACTGAAGCATTTTAAAGGCCACTTGATAAAATGTACGTCATGTTATAGTAGGCAAAGCAGTAACTAATAGCTTACAGTTTTTGACAACAGAGAGCTCACACTATGCTTAAAGAATGGTGACAGAACTAAGAAGTAACAAAGGATTTTTCTGGTGGCAGAAATGACTGATTTCATTCTTTGATCAATGAAAGACTGATAAAGAAAACAATCCAAGGGATAGATAAATAAATTCGAACATTAAAAAAATAGGGGTCGGGGGTAAGCGTTTGATTCAGCAGTTAAACTGCCCACATACCACATCAGATTCCTAACTACTCCACTACCAATCCAGTTTTACGGTAAGGTGCACACTGGGAGAATCAGGTAACAGTTAAAGTTCTTGGGTCCACGGCACCCATGTCAGAAATCCAGACTGAATTCTAGGCTTCTGTTTCCAGTCTGACTGAGCCCTGGCTGGCGCAGGCACTTAGGAAAGAACTCGCACAGCACCTTCCTCTTTCTCGCTCTGCTTTTCAGATAACATGGGGTAGGGTGGGAGCAGGGGAGGATGCTCAGCAGGTGCTCAATTATCTCCTAGAAGCAGAGCCCAATGGAACAAAATGGTAATATACCTCTTTGTAAAATACAATAGGGACTAGGAAGAGCCTACACGGACCAGTAATACAGTTGAACTTCGTCATTTTCCTATTATTTGAATAGTTAAAATTTCCATACAACAAGGAATATCTAGGAAAATAATACAGTAACATGTCTTACAGAATAAAAGGAAACCTGATTTTGAAAGATGGAATTCAATGGTCTGTGAATAGCATGCATTTCATTCCAAATACTTAAAACCCTAGACTACCTATCCTGCTTAAACAGTAAAAGGAAATCACAGGGGGAAGAATTTAAGTTTTTTACACTACCTTTTTCTCTGCTCCCATTTATTTTAGGTAAGAAGTCATCAACTTGTATCCCTAGGATTAAGACAGTATATCATTGCCTAATCAAAGAAAATATGACTTAAAAGTGGTCAAAGTGTAACCATGGCATTTTATATTTCAATTCATACTAAGAGTGTACTGAATGAACATTTTAAATGTATTTTTACAAGAAAAGCTCAACTTGCCATTTTTCCATTAATTTAGAGTAAAGGTTCCAATTCCATAGCAGCCTTACACTGAACCCCAAAAGAAAAAGGATCCTGCCATTCATGTATTGTTCTTACCTACAGATCTCAAAGGAAACACACAGAAATTCCATTCATCTCAAGGACTAAACAATGGTGCCCACTGGTGGCAATCAAATATATTTTAGAAGGAAGTCTCCTAAGAGCTCAATTATTTTATATTCAATCATGTAAAATATCCCTTTAAGAAAGCACTCAGTGTGAGATAATAAACAAGGTCTAAGGTTTAATGATAAAAAAATATTCGGCTTTAAGTAAAGAAACAGGATCACACCTACCTAAGCTGCTGCATTCTTTAAGAGTTTTCTCCTGAAGATGTCCTAACCGTACTGTAAATAAAAGTCCAAGAAAAAGATATTTCACAGATAAAAAGAAAGAAATCGAATCAAATCAATTTATGGATTAGCTAACTTACCTTGTAAAGCTGTCAGCCTTTCATTGGTGAAATCATTATCAGCTTGCAAAGCTTCTATTTTTGCCTGCAGCTCCTGTTCCTTTTCTTCCATTTCATCTATCTTATGCTGCAGTTCTTTTTTCTCAGCCTGTCCCTTCTGTTGGATTTCCTCTTGTTTTCCTTCTGCTACCTGTTGAGGAAAAAAATAAAATACAGAAAAGAAAATTTAGTTATTCCATAAGACCTTCTTATGTTTTCATAAGCCTTAACAAGGACAGCCTTATTCACCTAAATATCTAAACAAATTATTCCATATTCTAGAACATACTGGTGTTTCTAAACTGGGAAGATAAAGACAAAGGTGTAATGTCAAAAGGGATTGACACTCAGGTCAGTCCTTCCCGAAACCTAAAAAAGGAAAAACGTAGAGCAATCACACAGGCTCCCCACCATGATAAAGAAAGGTTAAAGTTGAAAAAAAATTAATTTTTAAAGAGGAAAGTAAAATAACTAAAATTACTATAGTTTTTATCCTAAATTCTGAAATGTAACTTAATCTGAAATTTTAGGTAAAATTGCATTTAGCTAGGGGAATACTGGCACATGTACTTTTTCAAAAGACCTTTAAAAAAGAATAATTTTTAGGGCCTGGTGCAATAGCGTAGTGATTAAAGTCCCGCCTTGCACACACCAGGATCCCATATGGGCGCCGGTTCTAATCCCAGCAGCCCCGCTTCCCATCCAGCTCCCTGCTTGTGGCCTGGGAAAGCAGTCAAGGACAGCCCAGAGAATTGGGACCCTGCACCTGAGTGGTAGACCCAGAAGAGCTCCTGGCTCCTGGCTTCAGACTGCCTCAGCTCCAGCCGTTGTGGTCACTTGGGGAGTGAACCATCGTACGGAAGATCTTCCTCTCTGTCTCTCCTCCTCTCTGTATATCTGCCTTTCCAATAAAAATATATAAATCTTAAAAAAAAAAAAAAGAAGAATTTTTAAACTATTACAGGTTAACCAGCCACACAAAGAAAGGGCATGATTTGGTCTTCCTTAAAAAATGCATATGTTTGAAGTATTCAATCCATGGTTGGAATTACATGTATGTATACTGTATGTACAGATCTTGATATACTTAGTTTTAAAAGCCTTTTTTTTTTTTAAGATTCATTTATTTTTATTGGAAAGGCAGATATACAGAGAGGAGGAGAGAGAGAGAGCGAGCAAGATCTTCTGTCTGATGATTCACTCCTGATGTGGCTGCAATGGCTGTTGCTGAGCCAATCTGAAGCCAGGAGCCAGGATCTCCTCCATGTCTTCCATGTGGTACAGGATCCCAAGGCCTTGGGCCGTCCTACACTGCCTTTCTAGGCCACAAGCAGGGAAGCAGAGCCGCTGGGATTAGAATTGGCATCCATATGGGATGCTAGTGTGTGCAAGGCAAGGACTTGGGCCACTAGGCTTTTGCACCTGACCCAGTTTTAAGAGTTTAATGAACTGGGCCCAGGATAGTGGTCTAGCGGCTTAAGTCCTCGCTTTGAACATGCCAGGATTCCATATGGGCACCAGTTCTAATCCCAGCGGCCCTGCTTCCCATCCAGCTCCCTGCTTGAGGCCTAGGAAAGCAGTCAAAGATGGCTCAATGCCTTGGGGCCCTGCACCCACATAGGAGACCTGGAAGAAGCTCCTGGCTCCTGGTTCCAGATGACCGCAGCTCTAGCCGTTGCAGTCACTTGGGGAGAGAATCATCCGAAGGAAGATCTTCCTCTCTGTCTCTCTCCCTCTCTGCATATATCTGACTTTGCAACAAAAATAAATCAATCTTAAAAAAAAAGTTTAATGGACCAACTAGACATGACCTTGTGCTGTGACCTACCCTAACCTCAAGGTCCCGTATGCACAGGGATTTGCAGCTGAGTCAGAGTCAACGCATCCTTACAGGTTAAAAGAGGACAAGCAGATCACGCTGAGATTCCTCTGGGCTTGTTCTAGCACTCACTGATCGTGGTTTGCCATCAGGATAACCCAAAGATAAGCAGTTTTAGGATTAAAAAACATAGCTAAAATCTTGGGTTTTGCTAAAGCTCATTTATCAGAACATACTTCTGAAAATACATGATAATATATTAAAAGATGCCTACTGGGAAGCACTTACTAAATTTTCACCCAGAGGAAATAAATCAGCTTTTAATTGTCTATGGGATTGCAAGTTGGGCTGCATGGAATATAAGCACCTCGTTGTCATGATAAATTTCAGCCAGTACGAAGTTTTCCTGCAAGTTTCAGCGGCATCAACCTGTTGAAGTAGCCAGTGTGTCACAGACTATTAGCATTCTTTCAGGGTGAGTAAATACATACCTTTAATTTATCAGATAGATCTTTAATTTCATTAACTGCTCCATTATATTTATTGGCTAATTCTCTTAACTCTTCCTGAGTCCGTTCATTCATTTCTTTCAGGTGTGTACATTCATCTTCAGTATTACTCAGGCTTCGCTGCAATTCAAGTTTGTAAGTAATTTACTCAATAAATATAACTTAATAACTTAGAACTTCTTTTTAAATTTAGTTTATAAAAATACAATTCTATGAGTAATTCTAAACCAACATTTTTTTTTTTTGCCTTGGACTTTTTATAAAACATAGTTCAGTAATATGTGGATTTTAATTTATTTCAAGGCATATGGAAACAAAAAGTGCAAGTATGAATTTGCAAAAAAAAAAAAGCCCTAGGGGTCAGGAAGAGAACGTTACCTTTACGCAACTCTACTCTAAAGGGCCACAATCTGTTACTTTTAACCTTTAAGATATTTTGAGTGTATTAACTTTTATGATATCATGCTTAATGTGAAACAATTTTATTCCTCAAGTACCCAGAAAGAGCACTGAAGATAAATCACTCTTGGAATCTCTAACACTGTAAGCAACAATGAGTTCCTCTCTGGAGGACAGGTGAGCTAACGTGTAGTAGTCAGTTCCAGACCATCCTGGACCAAAAGCAAAACCAGGTGACAGGAGGCCATCTGGCACACAACACTGTCCACTGTATAAAGGCTGAAATACATAAATACAAATTGCCAAGATTCCCTGGTTAGGAGTCCTACCCTCCTAATGAGAACTTGGCTAAAGCAGTGTACTCTTTCCTTCCTACCTGAACAAATATTTTCTAGCCATATATTACCAAGTTTCAAAGGTCCTGGAGCGGCTGGCACCGTGGCAGAGTGCGTTCAGCCTCCATTTGTTAACACTAGCATCCCATTTGGGGACTGGTTTGAGATCCAGCTGTTCCAGTTCTGATTAGCTTCCTGCTAATGTGCCTGGGAAAGCAGCAGCAGATAGCCCAAATGCTTAGGTCCCCGAACCAATGTTGGACACCTTGAAGAATCTCTGGGCTACTAGCTTTGACCTGGCCCAGGAATGACTGTTGCAACCACGTGGGGATCAATCAGCAGATTGAAGATCTCTTCCTTTCTGTCTCTCTTCTTCTCTCTATAACTCTGCCTTTCAAATAAATAAATATAAAAATATTTAAAAATATAAAGGGCCCTGAAAAGTTTAAAATTCAGAAATAACTCTACTAGCAACCTAATACTTTTAAAAGTGAAATACCTCAACTTCTGAAAGTTTTCTAACAACTTCAATTTTCTCCTGAAGAACTCGCCTCAAGGACTCTTTGGCTGTTGTCTCATAGTTGTGTTTATCTTCCTGCAATGCTATGAGTTCCTTCCGTAAACTATCTTCTGTTTGATTCTAGAAGAAAAAAAGGATTTATAATTATAAACAAGTTGTTTTTTTCTTAAAAAAGCACTTAGAGTTTTTTAAATATTAGCAGATTATAATATTTTTAAATTCTATAATAAGGTACCTCCAAACACAAATGATGCTAATCATTTATAAACTGAAGCTATATTTAAAAACTGCATCAGTAAATTATACCTTTACAAACATATTAATATTCACTTCCAATAAAAAGACAAAAAGTGATTGACAATTTCAAAAACACAAAATTAAATACTCAAATTATTAGTATTCTGCATACCATCTTAATTACATCCAGAGGCAAAAGTAATTATCTTTAGAAGCACCAAGCCTAAAATAATAGTTCAAAAAAAAAAAAAGCAAAAAAAACGGTATGAAAGGAACAATGTGGACTTCAAGTCTGAGGTAAGAAATGTGCAAAAAATGTCTTTGCTTGTTTGTCAGCATAAATCTAACAAACTCCACTAGGCTTTTATAAAAAAAGACTAAGGAGTCATTCTGAAGAGGTTTATTCTGATCAAATATTCAAAACAAATTGATCAATTACCCCAGCCAAGTGTTGGCAGTAAAAATCAGACCAAACGGATACTCTAAGGTGACTATGTCAGCCAGTGGATTCTGGAGAGAATCAACATGCTTGGAGTGGTGAGATCAGCAGCAATTCAGAACTGTGGAACTATCAAAACTTCTTGAGCAGGACCCTCGGAGCATGCCCAAATTGGGGACACTGAGATGATTGTGAGGCTGGGTGTGGTTTCTCCCTTTATCTCCCCTCTTCCCTCAGATACATGAAGGAAAAAAGGGAATGTGGAAACAATGGTCTCACCCATCTTCCTCTAGCCCTTCATCCTTTGCACCCTAACCAACTATGTAAAAATAAAATACAATTTAAAAAGTTTTTTTAGAGGCCAAGTGTGATAGCCTAGTGGGTAAAGTCCTCGCCTTGCATGTGCCAGGATCCCATACGGGTGCCAATTCTAATCCTGGGGGCCCCCTCCGCTTCCTATCCAGCTCCTTATTTATGGACTGGGAAAGTGGTCGAAGACGGCCCAAAGCCCTGGGACCCTGCACCCGCATGGGAGACCCAGAAGAGGCTCCAGGCTCCTGGATTCAGATTGGCAGCCACATGGGGAGTGAATTAATGGACAGAAGATCTTTTTCTCTCTTTCTCTGTATATCTGACTTTCCAACAAAAATTAAAACAAAACAAAAAAATCTTAAAGAAAAAAAGGACCAAAAAACTTGCCAACTGAAGGAACTTCTGTAAATGACCTAGTTTCTTCAAAAAGCATCAACTACAACGGAACAATTATAGCTATACACGAGCATTCATTATATTATTACTTCTACTCACAGGTGTTACTTGAAATTTCCCATTTCAAATGATTAAAAGAATGGTGGAAACACATCAATGTTTTAATATTTACTCAGAATTACATTCAAAGAAAGGAAGTCACAAAAAATACTATGTAGATTTCTTTACATAAATGAGATTAATACTTACTTTGGAGCATGCCTGCAATTGGTTTCCCATAACTTCTAACCGTGATAAGAGCCTATCTTCATCTATTAAAGCCTGTTGAAGAAAAGTTAAATATAAATATAACCCAAGAGTATCTACACAATAACATACATATATAAAGATTTCAATTAACAAAAGATGAAATCATAAAATTGACCCATATCTGGCTAAATTTTCAACATATGTTCATTAGTTAGAAAACTATGTTTGCCACAAAAATTTAGTTTTAGTTCATTCAAGCTACAAAGAACATTAAACCATATTTAAAATGTTTCTTGAAAATAAACGTAAGTAGGATACCTGCCAACTGGTATCGGAAGCCTCTTGGGTGATGGCCAGTAGTCGCTGAAGCGTAGCTAACTTCTGTTCCAACATCTGTTCCCGATGTAAGGCCTCCTAGTATTATAAGTCACAAAAGAGATTTTTAATAAACTCAATGAGTCTTTTAAAGAGCAATCAATTAAATTTCTTTTGGAATATAGTCTCATATTATTACATTTCTCTTAATATAGTCCAAAAATTTTTAAACATAATTTTAAAAATGTATCTAGGCTATATTATTTTAGAATTTGATGGATTTTAATTTTGTTAGAGATGTTCTAGCTGCAACTTCACCTATACCAAGAAAAGAATTCACCTGTTTACAAATATAGTAAATATGTAAATAAGCTTTTATTAAAAAATAAAAGCAACTTTGAGAGGCACAGAGACAAAAATAAAGACAAAGAGAGTGTCCTCGGTCAGGGCTGGGACAAGGCTGAGGTCAGGAGGCGGTAATACAGAGCAGGTTTCCAGTGCAGAGAGCAGTGACTGAGCAATTCCAGCCATCACTGTGGCCTCCAAGGGTCTGCATTAGCAGGACACTGAACTCCGAATCCAGAGCCTGGTAACAAATCCAGGCAATTTGGTTCGTGATATGGGTGTCTTAATTGCTACACTAACTCCCTACCGAGTAAACTGCTTTAGGTTTTATTTAGTTAAAATTTAGAAGAGTGTCTTTAAAAATCTATACCAGAAAAAGCCAACAATTGGTTCACGCTTGCATTTACTCATATGTATGCACACATATGTAATATCTACACACACACACATAAATCCAAAACGTATATCTCAAAACAAACTCTGTATAAAACAAGATAATATAATCTTGGCAAGCAGCTAAAATAGCTTATAATTTTTTCAGTGTATAAAAATGATCTTTTAAAATGAAACAGCTTTTGTTTAAAAATTTCTGTGCTTTAGAAGTGCTTATTCAGGGAGAACCACTCTCCCAGCTATTTTATCACAGCATCTCTAGGTGTTCTAATTTTCTGACTGTACTCCACTTAGCAGCAATTAATAGGCTGCAAGTAAACAAGAACTCAGCAAATATTGCTTCAACGTACTTAAGGGATCAATGAGTTAAATAACAATTTGGCAGCTCCAAAGGAATATTTTACAGTGAAAATCACTTGTGAACAAAGTCTGATTGTTAGATGACTGGTTAACATTTTATAGCTGTTAACATCGTGACATACTTTACTGGGAGTAGTTTCCATGTGAAACGCTGGCGGCACTTAGTTGTGGTTTTGGCATACATTCTTTTTTTTTTTTAATCTATTTTTATTGGAAAGGCAGATGAGATTTACAGAGACGAGAGACAAAGATCCTCTATCTGCTGGGTCACTCCCCAAATGCCCTCAATGGCCAGAGCTAAGCCGAAATGAAGCTAGGAACCTGGTGCTTCTTTCAGGTCTCCCATGCAAGTGCAGGGTCCCAAGGATTGGCGCCATCCTCCACTGCTTTCCCTGGCTACAACAGGAAAGTGGATAAGAAGCAGAGCAGCTGCGACATGAACCGGTACTCATACGGCATTTCAGTGCTTGAAGGTGAGGATTTAGCCATTGAGTTATTGAGCTGGGCCCAGAACAATGAATGAAAAGAAGAATGTACACCATGTTTCTCATGTATATTTTCAGAGTGCAAAACAAGATTTATTTGAGAGTGAGAGAGAGGTCTCCTGCCGTAGTGACAGGATGGGGCTTCAAGGGAGGAAAGACCCTGGCATACATTCTTTACCTTCTTTTATTCCTGTTATTATCCAAAGAACATTTACTACCTTAAAACTGTCAAGTTACCTCAACAGACAAGTGTACACTTCAAACACAGTATTTGATGTTTGAAGCAAGAATTTATTGCCTTTCATGGGCTCAGTACAGTACCCTAGAGTGGCTAAAGTCCTCGCGTTAAATGTGCCAGGATCCCATATGGGCACCAGTTCTAATCCTAGTGGCCCTGCTTCTCATCCAGCTCCCTGCTTGTGATCTGAGAAAGCAGTCAAAGACGGCCCAAAGCCTTGGGACCCTGCATCTGTATGGGAGACCCGGAAGAGTTTCCTGCTTCCTGGCTTTGGAACACTGCAGCTCCAGTTGCTGTGGTCACCGGGGGAGTGAATCATGGGGGGAAGACCTTCCTCTCTCTCTCTCTCCTCACTGTGTGTCTGACTTTGCAATAAAAATAAATAAATCTTTTTTAAAAAAAGAATGTATTGCCTTTCACATCCTTTAATAATCAAGGAAAAGGTGATCATTTTAGAGTTAGAGGTATTATATTTTTACACAACTCAAAAATATATTTAAAATATCTAATAAAAGAACTATCTCAGAATCTATAGAAAAAGGACAATTTACATTCCATGTTTATTTGCTCCTAACACCTTCCTAATATACAAGAAGTTATAGATGCTATAGAATGTTTTACAGAAAAATCAGTCTACTAACCAACTATATCTTTAGAATCTACCTCCACTAGATGGTGTAATTACACTTTATAAAAGGTCTCTCAATTCTAAGACATGGAACGCATGCATTCTAACTTTTATTCAAAAGGTTCAGAATCTACATTAGCAATTCAATAACGAAATATACAGAATGTGTGGTATAATTTTCTCTTTAAGGAGACAGAAAAAGGAAAAGTGAGGTGAGTCTACCATGAATATTCACAAGAAAAAAAGTTAGGAATCAACAAACCAAGGCATGAGCTTAACTAACAGATTATTAGTATGAGCAACAATAGGGAACAGCCTTGGGATCATGATTTAAAGATTATGAGCACCATATTACTCAGACACAAAATGAAATTTATGCCAAATTAATCTCAAAGTTTTCTTGCATCTCTAAGAGCAGACAGATTTTTGAAAAATGCCTTCCTATTGAAAAGTAAATAATTTTTCACTGTATATACCAGGCAATAATCTGTGTGTTTTATATTTATAAATTCATTTATTCACAATTCAGTAAAATAAATGCTATTATTCTATCCATTTCACAGAGGAGGAAAATGAAGCACCTCAGGAATTACAGTTAGGGATCACATCTGGGGAATTCTTTGATATTCTACGAAAGCACAAATGTGTTGAGCTGTTTTTGTTGTTGTTGTTGTTTTAATGTAAGAACACATTATACCTGGTAGAAGATCCAGCTAATACACTGATAATTTATTTTTATAGATGTGTATATCCTTAACTGAGGCAGAACATCCCTCAGTGACTGATTCCCATTAAAGAAGGTAGGAACCCCGGATCACTGGCTTCGTTCTATAATTTCAAACAAAAGACACCTGAATGTAAAATGACTCACCCAAGGTCATGGAACTGATTTAGGAAGAAAGCCAAAATTTAAATAACAAAACAAAACAACAACAAAAAAAACCTCAATCTCTAAATTTCAAGCACAAAATTTTTGTTAATCATCTTCCCTCACCAGAATAACTATAACTCAGCCTCAAACTATATTAGAAAGTCAGATATACAGAGAGGAGATACAGAGAAAAAGAACTTCCATCTGCTGGTTCACTCCCCAAGTGGCCACAATGCCTGGAGCCAAGCTGATTTAAAGCCAGGAGCTTCTTTCGGTTCTCCCACACAGATGCAGGGTCTCAAGGTTTTAGATCATCCTTCACTGCTTTCCAGGCCACAAGCAGGGAGCTGGATGGGAAGTGAGACTTCCGGGACACAAACCAGCATCATATGGGATCTTGGCACAGGCAAGGCAAGGGTTTTAGCCACTAGGTTAGGCCTGAACTGGGCTGCATGAACCTATTTTTAATTCTTTGTCCTTTCTTTTGTATTTATATTCTTCCAGTACTTTAAAAATTCTTTTTTTCCCCAGTGCTTTTAAATTCTGTTTGTGAGCTAAAGAAATAAATGTAAATTATTTATTTGATTCTGCTTTTAAGAAAGTCTCAAGATTAACTTTTACCTGAAGATACTGAGAAAGCTGGAATAGTTCCTGAGAGTACATACTTGGAGTGTTAGCAGCAACCTAGAAATAAAATGATACAGTGTCAACAATCACATAAAACACTTTTTATAAAAGACATTGAAGACAAATCAATTCCTTGAATTATCTATTTGCCTAAATGCACAAAACATTATTTTAAAAATTCATCAGTTTCCTTAGTTGTCAATATACCTCTGTGCTATGTCCAAAGTTTGTAAATGGTATTTATACCTGATTACCTGGTTTAAAAGCTTAAAAGCAGGTGGTAGAACAAGTACTACTCATGAAAACAATGCAGAAATAATACTTCCAAAGTCAGAGCCACTTACTTTCCTTTTATAATTCATTGTTAAATGGTTCTCCAAAACAATTTATTAAAAGTAGCCATTTCCAGAATCAGGTTGGACTGCAACACCCATTGGTTCCAGTGGAAGACAGGGCTGGAAACAGAACCGACCCAGCAATTGCAACCACCAGCTGATTGGGGCGATGGACTGTGCCGGGCCCTATACTTGCAGGTACACACAAGAATCTGGTGTGGGATCACCTCAGACAAAGTTTCTTTTGGGATCTACCCAATAGAACTGCCGGACTCAGAAACCATGGTCTTGCCATGGAGTACAAGTGCCAGAACCAAGCCTCCCCAGAGGCTCAGACGGAGCAGTGGAGAGAATAACCAGCTGCACATGGAGGATACGGCAGTCTATCGGAATCTGCAGAGGACACCTGGCATCACCACAGAGGACAGAACAGATCAATCAACTACCCCAGCCATATGTTGGCAGTGAAAAACTGGGCAAACGGAATCTATGGTATGTCAATCAGAGGATTCTGCAGCAACTTCACTGTGCTTGGAATGGCGAGATTGGCAGCAATTCAGAACTGTTGAACTATCAAGACCACTTGAGCAAGATGGGTGGGAGACTGGGTGGGGCTTCTCCCTTTACCTCCCCCTTTACCCCAGATACAGGAAAAAAACAATGTGGAAAAAATAGCCTTACCCACTTTCCTGTAGCCCTTGAACCTTTTTTGCCCTAATTAACTATGTAAAGATTGTCAAAAAAAAAAAAAAGTAGCCATTTCAAAATGGTATTTGTATGTGTGTGTGCTTGAGGGTGTGAAATTTCACATTTTATCCGGTGGCCAGAGATAATTACTCTCTCTCAAACTATACACAGGTTTTAAGAAAAAGGATGAGAGATAATGGTGTTCAAACCTACAAAAATAAATAAATAAACAAACACTGCAAATCATAGTCAAGCTTTTAGAAATCAAGAGTATTACAACAGCTTGGTTTTCAAACCTGTGGAATGGAGACCCATGGCATGGCTGCAATTTCCTACTCAACACTAACAAAGCCTAAGCGGTAACTTATTAATGAGGTCACAGTATCATTCCTTTTAGTGATCAGAAAGTATACTTTTATTAATGTGCTGACTAGAAGACAAGAAAAAAAAGTCAACTTTTTTTTTAAACTAAGTTCTAAGTCACAAGACCATTATTTATTTCTGGAGTAATTCTTGGTACTGCAGAAACCCAGGATTAAACACTTACATTACTAAAAAGGAATCAACAGTTTAAAGCATGCTTTCATTCTTTTCCCAAAAGGAAGAAATAAGTAGAACATTTGTCCCAATAGTTCAGTTACTGCAGTAAGAAAACCAATACCACTTTAATGCCAGAAGATGTGAAAGAGTTTTTGCTATTAAGTAGTATCTATCATTTAATGCACTGCTATTTTTGAACAAAAGAAAAATAGTTCCTAGTTGGTAATTATTACGTAGTTTATGTTCAGATCATGTTAAAACTGATCTTTGAAATAATACCTGAACACTGCTATGAAAGAGCACATATTTCTTTACTACTTTCCAGTATATACAAATGTTGAGTGAACTATGTAGATGGAAAGTTTTAAGAAATTTCTAGACAAAGCTATAACTTAGAGTAAAAAATAATAGCAAACATTCCTTACCTTTACCTAAGAACTAAATAGGTACTTATAGTCTATACAGTTAATGGGTTGAAATAACAAAGCCTTTTATTGAAGAAACATCCTAAAATTTCCAGATATTAAATACCAGAGGATTACTACATAGTTATACATATTCTACATATTTTGTTACAGAGAAATAAGTTTCTAGATGAATCATATTACAAACAAAATAGTTTCAAAGTAAACTAAAACAGGCTATAAAGAATAATTATTAGCAACTTACTTTGTCAACAGGACTTGGTAATGGGGCATGGATGACACTGAAAAGCAAAATTTAGAATTTTTATCGAATTTCCTGACAATTAGAGGAGACAAGAATATGACAGTACCAGAATATCACAAACCACAAAACTGACACATTTGCCTTCATATAGCTAAAAGAACATGAATTATCTTTTTAAACCTCTGTAAATGTATAAATTTGTAGGGAATAAAAAGGGGGTAACAAATACATTAACCAAATTTTTACACATCAGTATATTTCTAAAAGCAAGCTCCAATCCAAAAATGTATTAAATACTGGGAAAGAATCCACACTTACTGAGGGTGGTGATGGAGTCTTAGGCTATATTTTTAAAAGACAATTTTGATTAACATGTAACATATACACTTTTGAGGCAAGTGCATAATTTTAATATATACAGAAAGCATAAATGGATCAAAGCAGATATTGAACATCCCCACTGCCCTACCTTCCTTTCAAGTTTGGAGGCTTCTAGCTCCTGCTTTCCAGGTTCTCAGGCTGTAACATGTTACGGTGATCTATGATTGCCCCAGTGTGCTGTGGTACACTGGGACCTCTCATTCCTATCTGTCTGAGTTTTGTTACCCTTTTTCCAACATCCTTCCAATTCCTCTCCTCCCATCATTCCCAGATTCTAATAATCACTAATATAAGTTCAAAATGACATTTGTTTAAACTTCACACATGAAAGAGAACCTATAATATCTACCTTTCTGCACCTGGCTTATTCATTGAATGAACCTAAAATCCCAACCATTTTATTGTAAACGAAATACTGGATTTAATTCTTATTAATCATTGGGTACTATTCCATTTAGGTATTTACATTTACTTAAATAATTCACCTAACGCCAGACATCAAGATTGGGTCTACATCATAGCTACTGGGATTAGTGCCACATCTTTTTGGTAAAACTCATCCTATTGAGAGTGAGACAGTATCTCATTGTGATTTCGATTTGCATTTTCCTGGTGGTTAATGATAATGAGCATTTTTTCATATATTTCTTGGCCAGTTGCATTTGTTTTAAGAAATACACATTCAGATCATTTCCCCAGTTCTTAAACTGCAGTTTCAATGTTTTTTGATTAGTAATTATTATACTTATTGATGGGTCACAATGTGATGTTTTAATACAAGTACATAATATGTACTGATCAAATCAGAGCAATCAACCTTTCCCCTTCTATACCATCACTTTATGAGGTTTGAAGTTCCTTTCTTACATCTGCTCTTAAGACATGTATTTGATTATTATGAATCACAGTCACCCAATTATTCAGTGTAACATTTCTTTGATGTATCCTGATTTTGGCACCTGTTAACCAAACTTCCTTTATCCTCTGAAGTCCTCTAACCCTCTATTATCACTACTTCATGCTCAGAGAGGTTTCTAGCTTCCATAAGAAGGAAAACTGTTGACATTTGTCTTTCTGTGGTTTACTTAACTTACCCCGATATCCTCTAGGATTTGTTTTATTACATTGACATAGCAAAGAATCACTCTCTAAATCCCTCATCTCCAATTTGGGGATGTATAGGTTAAGCTTCTAAAATTAAACACTCCTATGGAGAATGTCTTATAGACCCAAGTTCTACAGTAAAGAAAGGCTAAGATCTGGAAACCTTCTCTAGTGAACAATAATGCTAAATAGAACAGCAGTACTGGGACCAACTTGGTGGTAGGCTAACCCTCTGCCCTGCGGCCTGGCATCCCATGTGGAAGCCTGTTCACGTCTTGGCTGCACCACTTTCCATCCAGCTCTCTGCTTGTGACATGGGAAAGCAGAACATGGTCCAAAGCCTTGGGACCTTGCACCCACGTAGGAGATCTGGAAGAAGTTCCTGGCTCCTGGCTTCAGGTCAGCTCAGCTCTGGACACTGTGGTGATTTGGGAAGGGGAGCCAGTGGATAGAAGGCCTCCCTCTGTCTTTCCTTCCCTCTCAATCAAATCTTTCAAATGAATACAAATATATTTTTTTAAAAAAGGACAGTAGTACTATTTTGCTGTACCAGCCACCTCAGAAATTGAATACTTAAATGTACGTATTAAATTGAACTGTCACTTTAAAACAAACATTAAACAGACAGTGTTACTAGCTGCTAATTGCTTAAATAATACTGACACAAAGTTTAGAACTAAAGCATGCAAGTTCAGAAATTACACTGACTGGGTCCAAATTCTAGCTCTTCCTTCCCAGCAAAAGACAAATTGCCTGATCAATGCAGATCTCCTCTTCCTCAACCATAAAAATGAAAATTATCAACCCAAATTACTGTATTGAATCTGCTTAAATAAAGAGCTTCAAGCAGGACCATGATAAGCCCACAGCTAAGGAAGGCAAGGCCTCTACTTTTCATATCCTACAAAATAATCTATGTGAGTTGGGGGTAAGTCTGGGGCACACATATCTGCCTTAGCAGGTACTAATCATTTGCACCTGACCAGTCACTCAGCTTGAAGACTGGGTCAGATTCTTAAATTCAAGTGGCTAATTGTGTGTAAGCTGCTAAGGAACTGATCTGGCACAACTGATCAAATTTACTAATAATTCCAGCACTCCACTCCTTTCTGAGCATCCATGATCTCTGTGTTACAGAGATTTCTCTATATAACTCGCTACTGTACTTCTATGTTTTAATTAGTGTGATTAATTCACTAAATTTAATAATTTAATAATCATGTGCAGCTTCAGTTTTCCTTTTTACCCTATAAAATTAGACATTTTAAGATAAGCCCATTTAAAAAAAAAAAAAAGATTTACTTATTTTTATTGCACAGTCTTCACTCCCCAAGTGGCTGCAATGGCCGGTGCTGCACCAATCTGAAGCCAGGAGCCTGGAGCTCTTCCGGGTCTCCCATGCGGGTGCAGGGTCCCAAGGCTTTGGGCCATCCTTGACTGCTTTCCCAGGCCACAAGCAGGGAACTGGATGGGAAGCGGGGCTGCCATGACTAGAACCAGCACCCATGTGGGATCCTGGCACGTTCAATGTGAGGACCTTAGCCATTAGGCCACTGTGTTGGACCCAAGATAAGCTCATTTTTAAGAGTACAATTACTATATATTGATGATAGAACATATATGAAGTAAACCATGAACAAATAGATCAAAACTGCTCAGTGCTAGTACCCTATCCAGATATAACCATTTTGGTTATATATTCTTTTATTTGCATATGCACATAAAGGGAAACAAATAGGAAAATGTAAATGGGAGCAAATGGTGCTACTAAAATTTGGGTAAGAATCTAGCTTTCTTACTGATTCAAACATAAAATCTTCTGTTCTTGTGAAAATTTAGTTAACAAACAAAAGGATAAACATCCAGTAACACATGTGATAATATGCATTTGCACTTCACAGACTCTCTTGGATATAGGCATATTTTATTTAAATTATGAAGAAAGTCCACGTGTATATAAAAGAGCCAGAGAATGCAGAAAATGAAAACAAGTGTTCAGTATTAGAACAGTGGAGCTTCATGTAGTATCTACATTTCTTATCATTAGAAAATTGCTTATGGGTCAGGGTAGTAGCCTAGTAGCTAAACTCCTTGCCTTGCATGTTCCAGGATACTCTGTGGGTGCCAGTTCATATCCTGTCTGCTCCACTTCCCTTTCAGCTCCCTGCTTGTGGCTGGAAAAGCAGTTGAGGAAGGCCCAAAGCCTTGGGACTCTGCACCCACGTGGGACACCCGGAAGAAGCTCCTTGCTCGGATCGGCTCAGCTCTGACCATTGCAGCCACTTGGGGAATGAACTAGGAGATGGAAGATCATTCTCTCTGTCTCTTCTTTGTAAATCTGACTTTCCAATAAAAATACATCTTGAAAAAAATTGTATACTATAAGAAATCAAGGAACAAGAGTCAGCTTTTGGAGAATAACCTGCTGAAAATCTGAAAAGCACTAACTGCTATATACACAATCTAAAATCAAGGCATGTGGCACATCCAAAAGCATGTTAAGCATTACAAAAATTGATTAAAGTAACAGGAACAGCTCTAATGTGGATCACACATGTATTCCATGCCAGGTATTAGGCTGAGTACTTCAAGCACAGAATGTTGCTTAATCTTCATAAAGTTCCTGCTCCAACGGTATTATTGTCATCTTCATATTTCAGTTGAGAAAATGAACCCTGATCAAGTCACAGAACACCTGGCATTAGGCTTTGACTACACTACTTCTGAAGGCTATCGGATCTTCTTCCAACTCAGGAGAATGGCCTGTCCAAAAATTTTCCAGAAAGGCAATCAAAATCATGTACAAGGAACTACAGCAAAATTGTAAACGATGCTAATATTTAAAAAAAAAAAAGTGGGGGGGAATACCAGAAAGAGGGTAATGGGAACAAAGGTGAAATGGACTAAAAAAACCCAATGACTAAGGTCATAATTAACTGAAAAAACTCACACACTCTGCCAGTTGGAACCTGGGAACCCACACTCCTCAGGTAGCTGCTCAAAGTTTGAAGGAAAAAGCTGTTACCAAATACAGACCTCAAGGTCTTTCAAGAAGCTATACATCATCAGTAAATTAAGAGTTACTCTTAGTTATAAAATATTGCTCCTGGGCTCAAAAAAGTTGTTTCATTGAAGTTCAAAATTTCTCCTATTTTCATAATTAAACCCGTTTAAAACAAGAAACATTAATTTTGTAAATTTAAAATATCTTTAACATTTATGCTGTATTTCAGATACTCTTTAAAAAAATTTTTTTTTTAAATGAGTACAGAGTGCCAGTTTAAGCCCCAGGTCCTCCACTTCTTAACCTGTTAACACATCCTAGTTGGCTTCAAGTACTTTAGGACCCCAGGACCCCTTCTACATGAGTGGTGAAGGAGTCCAATGGAATTCCAGTCTGCTGGCTTTGGCACATCTCAGCTCTTCCAGCTGTAGAATGAACTAGCAGATAGAAGATTCTCCCCCGTGCCCCTTTCTTTTCTATGTATATATTTCCTTCTTGCTTTCTTTCTGCCTGGTCCTCTCACATGAAAAATAAATAATGATAAGAAAGCACTGGAAAAACATTGGGTTTAAAAGCTTTGTATGGCATACAACAGGTAAAGCCACCACCTGTTACACCTGCACCCCATCTGGGCGCCAGTTGGTATCTCTGCTGCTTACTTCTGATTCATCTCCCTGCTAATGACCTGGGAAAACCTGGGCAAGATGACCCAAGTAGTTAGGCACCTGCCACCCACAAATGAGACCCAGATGCAGCCATTTGGTTAGAGAACCAACGGATAGAAGCTCTCTCTCTGTAACCCTGATTTTAAAAAAATAAACCTTTTTTTTTTTCCATTAAAGGTATCTTCTAAGTGAAGTATAAAATACATGACTAATCAAAGTACAGACGGTCACAGTGACAGAAGAATCTCTATTGCTTCTCTCCTACTCACTGCTCTTGTCCTTCAGTTTCCATGCTCTCACGCATCACTGTCCCTCCTCTTTTAGGGCAGAAAATATCATGTTGAGTACAGAAACAAGCTGCTAGCAATTCAAGCATTTAAAAAAAAGGATTTTTAAGGATCATGCAGCTGTGTTGTAAAAATCACCAAATCAAAATGTACTTATGTTTATATTTTAAAATCTAGATTGTATGTGTGACTTTCACTTAAATACACACACACAACACACAACTTGAAACTGTGAAAAAAAAAAAAAACATATTCAAGGGCCTGTAAGATTGTGAGCTCGGTATTCATGTATTAATTGTACAGGCAATCAGTGTCTAAGAACCGCTACAGTAACCTCCTACCCAAAGGGATGGAGGTGCCACCACGACTAGCATGCCCCAAACACTGTGAAAAAACAATTAGACACGAATTAAAATAAAAACTATAAAACTAAATTTAGAAACAAAATAATCCCTGCCTCTAATGCTTTCTATTTAGTATAATTTCAACTAATGTGAAAAGCAATTTAAAATAAAGTGTATCATACTCCAGGAAATATAACAGCAATTATATAACCTAATTAAAATAATCTTACAACACTGACTGTTTATTATTGTCTAGAATATTATTAACCAAAATAATTAATCCCCGAATTAAAGAGCACTAAATTATACTCACTCTGAGCGGAGCCGGGCTTCCATACCATCTGGTAGAAAAAGTTTTATTGTGGAAACAATACACCCGTGGGTAACTGGTTAAAACAAACAAATATCATGAATAAAACAATTGTTTAAATATAAACCTTTGTACTTCTCATATCTAAACATGTATTTCTTTTCCTAAAAATAACTTCTAGGGAAGAAAACAAATCTGGTTTAGTAGCAGTAACAAAATATTCATTATCCTGGAGAAACTTATCTCTATTCATAATAAATCATAATTATAAAACAGAATTACAGATGGAATGGTTTCAAAAAATCCTAATTTCCAATTCTGTAACAGTCAATATATCATATATATGGAAATACAACTGAGTGAGAAAAATCTAACTCTGTTTCCTTTTCAAATATAGCCTTCATTCTAAACTCTCCTGCCTCTAATCTGTAACTCTTAGTCACACTGCATAAAACTCTATGAAGTTATAAATAATTAAGAAATGGCATTTAATATCCCCATTTAATGTCAAGGAAATCAAGACCAGTGAAATTGCTTATTAGAACTCACATTTGAGGTTTCTAGCTCAGTATTTACAATTTTTGTTTTGTTTTCTTGATAGCTGTTTCTTGTCCCGCCCGCAACATTTTTATATAACATCATAACGCTGAAGATAATTTATTATTGCTACTTCCTTCCTCCTCTTCCTACTGATTATTTTAAGAGACAACACTCCTCCACAAAGCAGTAACTGTACAAAGCTTCCCTGTGAGCATTTCCTAAGAAAAAAAAATTCATTTTCTGGTTTAAAAATTGATGACTCTTAATTTCTACATTCTTCAAATACTCCATCTTCCTCGTTTAAAATATTAATTAATTTATTAAAATTATTAATTGAGAAATGGCAGAAACACATTATATCATGATAAATGTAGTATTTTATAATGGTTACATGACTATGTAGAGTTGTCAATAAACAATGAATGGTATATATAAAACTGGTGTTGCAGATAAATTATACTCCAATAAAGCTAAAGCACAGAGCTAAGATACTTGGGAGAAAATTATTATTATTTTTCATAGATTCATTTATTTTTATTGGAAGGCAGATATACAGGGAGGAGGAGAGACAGAGAGGAAGATCTTCCAGCCATTGATTCACTCCCCAAGTGGCCACAATGGTCGGTGCTGAGCTGACCTGAAGCCAAGAGCTTCCTTCAGGTCTCCCACATGAGTGCAAGGTCCCAAGGCTTTGGACTGTCCTCTACTGCTTTCCCAGGCCACAAGCAGGGAGCTGGATGGGAAGTAGGGCTGCCGGGATTAGAACTGGCACCCACAAGGGATCCTGGTTGCATGCATGGCAAAGGCTTTAACCATTAGGCTACCGTGCCGGCCCTGGGAGCAAATTATTAAATGATCAGGCTCACAATATAAGCAAGAAGTACTATGATTAGCATTTGGAAATATACATGAAACTTAAGCAACTTAGCACAATTTATTTAAAACTGATATTCATTATTTTTTTACACAAAAAATCTTAACAGATATCAAAAACCACATTCCACAGTCTTCTAAACTCTGCTTAGCTAGCAAAGTATCATAAGAAGCCAAGCTACCTGTAATCTCCAAACTACCTTATCTTTTCCAATCTCTGTCCTGTCCTCAAGTTTTCCCTTTGGCCACTGACCTTTAAGTGTCCCTTATCCACCCCACTGTGCCCCCAGCTATGGGTGTGGCCAAATGCTGTTTATTTTGCAGGATCAGACTTTCACCAAAGATCAGAATCTGGGTTAAACATTCCAGAGCCTTCATATCTACTTCTGACAACATTAAACACATTGCATTGTGAATATCATTTACACAACTGCTGTTTCACCAATTAAGCCAGAGAGCAGCAAGGATTGGTGGTTTCCCACTTTTTGAATGTTTCTTTGGTAAAATCATTTGGTACAAAGTAGGCATTTAACATACATTTATGAACATATCAAGAGCACACCTGCTTAAAATTTTATGGTTCAAAGGCAAAGATGTTTTTTACAGCGGGGATAAGGGGATTCATTTCCTTTGCATGAATCACATAATTTTCTCTTAAAGATGAGGAACAGATGAATTTATAAAGCTCTATAGCCTTTCCAGAGAATCACAACAAAGAGTCCATAAGAAATACAGGAGTGCAACACAAGTTGGAGATGCAACAACAACTATACTTAACTAATATATATAAACACCACAAAAATTTTACAGAAAAGTGAGCATTTGGCCTAGTGGGTAAGATGCCACTCTGGGGCCTAACGGGGTAGCCTAGTGGCTAAATTCATGCCTTACATGCACACCAGGATCCCATATGGGCGCTGGTTCATGTCCTAGCTAATCCACTTCCCATCCAGCTCCCTGCTTGTGGCCTGGGAAAGCAGTAGAAGACAGCCCAAAGCCTTGGGACCCTGCACTCATGTGGGAGACCTGAAGGAAGCTCCTGGCTTCAGTTCAGCTCAGCACCGACCATTGTGGCCACTTGGGAAGTGAATCAGTGGACAGAAAATCATTCTCTCTGTGTCTCCTTCACTCTGTAAATCTGACTTTCGAAAACAAACAAACAAATCTTCAAAAACAAAAAGATACCATGCCATTTGGGATGCCTGAATCCCACAATACCTTCAGTAGAAGCCCAACTCTGCTTCCAATTCTGCTTTCTGTACATGTGCAACCTGGAAGGCAGCAGGCTGCTAGATGGTTCAAGTAATAAGGGCCCAGTTAGCTACATAGGAGGTCTGGATTGAGTTCCTGGCTCCTTGCTTTAGCCTACTCTAGTTCTGGCCATTTGTGCATTTCAGGATTGCGTCAACAGGTGGGAAGAGACTCTTTCGTAAACATATTTTCATAATTTTTAAAAAAATTTGTACTTCCTATACCTGTAAATACTTTTTTAAAGCTCATGGAATCATATTATTACAAGTTTAATACATTTGCAGAGAGAGAGGAAAAAAAAATCCATGCAGTTCTTTTCATAACATACTTTTCCCAGGATCTCTGAAGACTCTTTAGTATGCAAGGACTTAAATTTCCTTTGCACAAAAATAAATTTACCTTTCACTTATTTCATTTATTTGAAAGGCAGAGAGACACACACAACACATATGGTCACATACATACACAGAGAGAACTCCCACCCACTCTCTGGTTTACTTTACAAACGCCCACAACAGTGGGGGAACAGTCAGACCACAGTCAGACGCCAGGAGCTTCAGAGGGTCTTGTGACAGGGATCCAAAAGCCTGAGCCATTATCTACTGCTTCCCTGGCACACATAAACAGGAAGCTGAAATGAAGTGGGGCGGCGTGGAAGGCAGAACTCCGAAGCCAAGCCGCTCAAGCGGCATGCTATTTAAACAAAGGGAAGCCAGTATTGCAGACGATGACTTTACCTACAACGCCACAATGCCAGCCCTATCTTGCTATTTTTTCAACAACTGATTTTAACTCATTTTCATTTTATTTGAAAGGTAGACAGGTAGAGAGGCATCTTTCATCACTGGTTCACTTCCTAATGTCCACAACAGCTGGAAGCCCAGAACTCAGTTCAGGCTTCCCACACGGCTGGCAGAGGCTATAGTCATACCTGTTGCCTTTCAGTGCATACATCAGCAGGAAGCTGGATTCGCAGCAGAGGACCCAGGATTAGAATCAGATACTCTTGACACGGATACAGATACAAGCAAGTACTGACTGCATATTGTACCAAATGCCACTCTTTGTCCTAATTCTATTTTCCGTAATTTTTTGAAGCCCCTTTGTGCTTAATTTGGTAATTATTTTTAAAGATTTGTTTATTTTTATTGGAAAGGAAGTTTAAAAGAGAGACAGAGAAAGATCTCTCATCTGCTGTTTCACCCCTCAAATGGCTGAACTGCCAGAGCTGAGCTGATCTGAAGCCAGGAGCCAGGAACTTCTTCTGGGGCTCCCACGCAGGTGCAGGATCCCAAGGCTTTGGACCATCCTCTACTGCTTTCCCAAGCCACAAGTGGGGAACTGGCTAGGAAGCAGAGCGTCTAGAACATGAACTGGTGCTCATATTGGATCCCAGCAGATACAAAGGGAAGGATTAGCCAATTAAGCCATTATTTTGGCCTTCCTAAATTGGCCATTTTTTTTTAAAAGCAAAACAAGTCAAATTAATTACAGAACAAAAATGTAATGCCAGAGCTAAGAATTTGTGATGCGTTACATTAAGAGCGCTATGGATCTGATATATTACACTGGAGTTCACCAAAGGGACTGATAAAAAAAAAATTATGAAGTGAAACAATGCAAGGCAAGGACTTTAATCACTACCCCATCTTGCCGGGCCCTAAAGCATTTTAAAGTACATTTTTTTCACTCCAACACTGACAGGGAACACCATCACAGATTAATTCCAGGATTTAAAGACACAATCTCATTCAAAGATACATTCTAAACAGCTTCTCCAGATAAGGGGACCACAGGAACAAAGCCACGTGCAAATTCCAGATATGTAAAAACATAAAAACAGGTGTGTTAGAATTGAGGCAATGAGGTATCTATGGAAGAGCCATCTGCAATTACCAGTTGTGGTTATGAAACTTAAAAAATCAGAGTCAGGGTCCAGCATGGTCGCCTAGGGGCTAAAGTCCTCGCCTTGGGCACGCCCGGATCCCATATGGGTGCCAGTTCTATTCTAATCCCGGCAGTCCTGCTTCCCATCCAGCTCCCTGCCTGTGGCCTGGAAAGCATTTGAGGATGGCCCAAAGCCTTGGGACCCTGCACCCGCGTGGGAGACCTGGAAAGAAGTTCCTGGCTCCTGGCTTCAGATTGGCACAGCACTGGTTGTTGCCATCATTTGGGGAGTGAATCATCGGATGGAAGACCTTCCTCTCTGTCTCTCCTCCTCTCTGTATATCTCTGACTTTGCAATAAAAATAAATAAATCTTTAAAAATAAGTAAATTTTTATTTTATTTTTTTAAAGATTTATTTTTATTATTTTTCATTGGAAAGGCGGATATACAGAGAGGAGAGACAGAGAGGAAGATCTTCCGTCCGATGATTCACTCCCCAAGTGAGCGCAACGGGCCAATACTATGCCGATCCGAAGCCAGGAGCCTCTTCTGGGTCTCCCACGCGGGTGCAGGGTCCCAAAGCTTTGGGCTGTCCTCGACTGCTTTCCCAGGCCACAGGCAGAGGGAGCTGGAAGGGAAGCGGGGCTGCCGGGATTAGAACCGGCGCCCATATGGGATCCCGGGCGTGCAAGGCGAGGACCTTTAACCACTTGCGCCACCGTGCCAGGCCCAGTAAGTAAATTTTTAAAAAATAAGAGTTAAGACTTCATCAGTTGGGGGGCCAGTATAATGCCTCAATTCACTAATGCTCAACCTGTAAGCTCCGGTATTCCACATGAGTGCTGGTTCATGTCCCAAATCCTCTACCTCTCCTTCAGCTCCCTGCCTGTGGCCTGGGAAAGCAGTAGAGGATGGCCCAAAGCCTTGGGACCCTGCAACCCCATGAGAGAGACCCAGAAGAAGCACCTGGCTCCTGACTTTAGATCTGTTCAGCTCCAGCCACTTGGGGAATAAACCAGTGGATGGAATATCTTTCTCTCTCTCTCCTCTCTGTAAATTTCCCTTTCCAATAAAAACAAATAAAATTTTAAAAAAATAAATAAAGCCAACATGAACTGATTACCATTTGTCTGTCCTAAGCTATTACCACCTCTGTTATCTTAGACCACTTGTTTTGTTTTGGGGGTGGTACATTCACTTTGTGTTACACAAGCAGCATTTTCCACTCATTGTTCACACAAACAGTATAGAACCCAATTCACAGAGAGGAAGATCTTCCATCCGATGACTCACTCCCCAAGTGAGCGCAGAGGCCGGTGCTGTGCCGATCTGAAGCCAGGAGCCAGGAACTTCTTTCCGGTCTCCCACACGTAGGTCCAGGAGCCCAAGGCTTTGGGCTGTCCTCAACTGTTTTCCCAGGCCACAAGCAGGGATCTGGATGGGAAGCAGGACTGCTGGGATTAGAACCGGCACCTATATGGGATCTCGGCGTGTCCAAGGTGAGGACTTTAGCTGCTAGGCCACCGTGCTGGGCCCAACAAATTGGTTTTTTAAGTTCCTCTAAAGTTGCTTAGCTATTTTTCCACCTTTTATATATCATCTCAAATTCATGGATTTGAACATACTTAATGTATTTCGATCCAATGTTTATTATTTGATGCTGAATTTACCCACTGTTAGCCAGTTGAGGTTCATTCCCCTTATTTCCTAGAAGTTTTTTTGAGAGACATCAATTTTAGATGACTGATTTCATTGCTTTCTGGACTAGCAAGATTGTAGGCTTTATTTGCTCTAGTCTCAGAGGCAGCTGGTTCTCCTAGGAATCTTGTTTCTATTTGTCTGGTGGAGGAATTCTTTCTCCAGGCAAGTATATGCATTTACTTTATTTCTCCTAGTACACCGGGGGGGGATAGTGCTCATTACTTTATTATTTTTTTTACTTAGCCATGAGTATGGCTTTCTTGGTTTACCTGTTCCTTCAACAAATATTCACTGAAAACTCTTGGCTACAAGGCAGTCTGAAGGAAGTACTGGAGAAACCAAGATAATTATAACCAGGTGTCTGTGTCTAAGAAGCTTTCATTCAGAGAGAGAACAAGCCACAAATAGCTACCATATACACAAAGGGGAGGAAACAAGAATTACAAGTCTATAAGAAGGGCAAACTGCTTGTGGAAATGGAAGGCAAGGGCATAGGAAGGTTTTATAAAAAGTAAAGAATTCAAAAGTTGGAAGGAAAGGTAGAAAGAAGGGCATAAACCAAGAATCATGAAAAGAAAAGGAAGTGAGAGTGCATGTGCAAGGCAGTTGAAGGAAACTGGAGACAGGCAACAAGGGTTTGCATGTCAAGGTCCTCCTGGTGTCAGATCCCACGCTAAGAACTATCCATGATGAACCATGCAAATAGCTATGTTTCCATTTCACAGACCAACTGATTTAGGAAGGGTTGAATTAACTTGTTTGAGATCACACCTTGGATTAGTCGCCAGTGCTAGGTTTCAAAAGAAATCTGAAGGTCATCATCTCTAACCAAATTGAATAGCTTAATTTATGAAGGAATAACGGAAAATAAAGCAAAAAGGTTGAACCAATTCTATATTTTTGAGTACCTCAAATGTACAAGTAAGCATTTCAGGTTTTATTCTAAAATATGGCACACCTACTTAAGGCTTCTAAAAGCCGGAAAGATACAAATAAAGTTGTAATTTGAGAATATTCTAGAGGCAGTAGGTTGGCAAGGTATTGTGGGCAGAGGCAGTAGCAGGGAAAAGAGAAATATATGGTCTAAGCGATACAATTATTAGGGATAAGGAAGACACAGAATTCAGAAAAGATGCCATGAGCTAAGGTGTATGGCAGAATGACAGAGAAGTAAAAGAAACTGAGAAGTGAATAGGATGTTCTAGCTTGAAGGTGAAATTAAGCTATGTGCAATGTAATTACAAAGCAACAGCAAGACATTCAAGAGGAAACAACCAGCAAGCACTGGGAATACAAATTCAAAGCCAATAGGAACAGACACACAGCAGACGAGGTGAGTAGGTCAACTTGGGACTTGGAGACAAAGCAAAGCATGTATGCAGCCCCTGCTAGGAATCTGATCATGCAGGGTTATTAAGTTCAGTTGTATAACATATAGGATCCGCATCAAACAATGCTCCTTTTAGGACTAAAGGTTGTATCCAGGCATATGCAGTTTCACAAAGCACTACAGGTGATTTTAGTACCCAGTCTGTGCTGAGAATTCACTTTTAAAATGAACAAAAGGCGACTGCTGTGCCACCAGAATGGTTGCCTTGGTTAATCTTGTAAAGCTGGCACATTCTGTGCGCAATCAGCTTGTGATTTCCTCTAGCAGCTGGAAAGTGGAGTTGGTTAGGAGAGCCTTTGATGGCCAATGATAAGTTCCAAAAGAAAGACAGAGGAGCCTAGGCCTGAAGCTACAGAAAAAGAAGCCAATTTATGGCAAACAGACTGCTCAAATGATAAGTACAGAACCTGATAGTAATAATACTAACCCTGAACCTGAGCTGAGCACTTTACATATGCTTTCAAGGCCCACACTGAACATGGTACTATGACCATTTCATAAGATGAGGAAATTAAAGCATAGACAAGCTAAGTGACAGAGGAATAAAAAAGATACTGATTAATAAGGCTAATAATTTCCAAGCCTTACATTAAGCCTCTAGTAATTATGAAGAACGGTGCCAAAATCTTGGTTGACACACTGTGATAGAAAAAAATGTTTCTTCTAAAACTTTTTCTTTTAATTAACAGGTAATACTTTTATATTTTTGTAGGGGAGTACAAAATTTCAACACACATATAAAGCATAAATTGGTCAAATCAGATAATTAATATTTCCATTTTCTTATCTTTTCTTTGTTTGGAATATACCAGCTCTTCTCTTCCACTTCACAGATGTTTATATATTTTTGTGACCTATAACTAGTTTGCTGTGTTGTAGAACACTAGAACCTGCTATATTGATCTTTAAAAAATTTTTTTTTCATTTATTTCAAAGGCAAAGCAACAGATTTTCCACTCACTTCTGATTCACTTTTGTTTATAGGGTTTGATATCTATAGAGTAGGTTATTCATACATGTGAGATCATCCACATTGCACATTTAAACATCAAAACTAGATTTTTTGAAGAGCTTAAAGGAAACACTAACATAAACTGATATATTCAGTGGCTCCAGACTCATATCACTATATATATATTTCTAAAAAGTTCTGAGAGGATAAGACACTGGTTAGAAGGGTTGTGTCGAGGGCTGATACAATAGTTCGACTACTCCCCTGCCTTGCAGTTGCAGCATTCCTTACGGGTGCTGATTTGTGTCCTGACTGCTCCTCCTCCCTGCTTATGGCCTGGGAAAGCAGGAGAGGATAGCCAAGTTGCTGAGACCCTGCACTTGCATGGAAAATCTGGAAGAGGCTCCTGGCTTTGGATTAGCTCAGTTCCAGCTCTTGTGGCCATTTGGGGGGTGAACCAGTGGACAAAATATCTTCCTTTCTTTCCCTCTGTAAATCTGCCTTTCCTGATATTTATTTATTTTATTTATTTTTTTATTTTTTTTAAGTCCTAGCTTTAGTCCCTGACTCCAGCTTCCTGATATTCTAGACCCCTGAAAACAGCAGCGATGACTCAAAGTAACTTAGATTCCTGCCACTCTCGTGGGAGACCTGGATTGCGTTACTGGCTCTCTGTTTAGGCTTCAAACAGATGCAGGCAGTTGGGGAACAAAATATCTCTCTTCTCTGGCTCTCTGTTGCAGCCATTTTGGGAGTGAACCAGCAGATGGAAGACCTCTTTCTGTGTCTCTCCTCTCTCTGCAAAATATGCCTTTCAAACAAAAACACGTAAATCTTTAAACAAAAGTCACTATATGGTACTGCTTTGCATATATTCACACTTTATATAACATATTATATCATACATATCTTTCTTCAATTTACGTGAGATTTATCTTGGAACTTTAGCTCATATAGTTTTACAACTATATAATATTTTTGTTACTTTTTACTCTATTTTACTTATAAATTTTTTTTTAAATCATTTGAAAAGCAGAGTTAGAGAAAATGGCCTCAATGACCAGGGCTGTGCTAGACTCAAACCAGGAGTGTAAAACTCCATCCAGGTCTCTCACACGGGTGGCAAAGGCCCAGGCACATGGGTTCTTGGATGCTACTCTTCCATGAGCACTGCCAGGGAGCTGGATCCTAAAGTGAAACAGCTAGGGCTCAAACCAGCACTGATATGGGATACTGGCATCACTACAGACAATGGCTTAACTTGCTGCAGCATCACAGTGCCTGCTACCTTAAAGATCTTTTCCTCCTATTTAGAGTTTTTATTAGAGATAATCACTAAATATGATTAAATGCTTTTTAAACTTCTATTGCTTATATAAAGTTACTGTTTAAAGTTATATAGATTTTTTAGGCTTTGGATTATGCTGATATTTGCTGACACTGAGTCACCTTTGCATTCCTGGAATAAATTTGTTGTTTATTCTATGATTTTTAACTTAATCAAAATTTTAATTATAATACTAGCAATTTATCATACTAAAATAGCTTAGTTTCTGTACTAATTCTTCAGCAAATTTGGCAGTAATATATGTTAATTTCTTTCAATTTAGTTGAGAATCCTTCTGTTTCTGGTATCTTGACAGTGATGAATTTTTAGTAACTTCTCAGGTTCTTCTAAGAAAATTGATGTGGGCATGACATGATGGCTCAATTGACTAACCCTCTCCTTGTCAGCAGTAGGATCCCATATGGGCGCTGGTTCTAATCCCGGCAGCTCCACTTCCCATCCAGCTCCCTGATTATGGCCTGGAAGGCACAGAAGGATGGCCCAAAGTCCTTAGGACCCTGCACTCACATAGGAGATCCAAAAAACTCCTGGCTCCTGGCTTCAAATTGGCTTAGCTCTGGCCGTGTGGCTACTTGGGGAGTGAACTAGCAGATATAAGATTTTTCTCTTAGTCTCTCCTTCTCTCTGTAAATCTACCTTTTCAATAAAAACAGAGAACTCTTTTAAAAATTGACTTTAAGTTTTCCACATATTGGGATAATTTTGCTAGGAAAACATTAATATCACTTTTCTCCTTATTATTAGTAATCATACATTCTCGTAGAATTCTTTCAATACAGTATGCATTTGTGCTTATTCATGCTTCACCTAATGCACCTTATGATTTATGGATAACCTATCTTACTGTTTAAAAAGAATTAGCATTTCAATTGTTTTTAATTTCTGCTAGAGTTTTGTTTGCTTCATTCATTTCTGCTTCTTCCAAGCCTTTTTTTTTTTTTTCTTATTCTTGGTCTAATTTCTTCTGATAAGTGGCCTGTTCCTTTAGTATTTGTCTTTGGCTCTTGATAATGCAGGAATTTAAGATTATAAACTTTATCTGACTAACTGATTTACTGTATTGAGGTATAAAGTGTCCTTTCCAGGGCCTACCATGGTGGCCTAGAGGCTGAAGTCCTCGCCTTGAACGCCCACGATCCCATATAGGCGTCAGTTCTAATCCCGGCAGCTCCACTTCTCATCCAGCTCCCTGCTTGTGGCTTGTTGACCCAGAGCCATGGGACCCTGCTCCCACATAGGAAACCTGGAGGAGGCTCCTGGATCCTGGCCTCAGATTGGCGCAACACCGGCCACTTGGAGAGTGAATCAATGGACAGAAGATGTTTCTCTCTGTCTCTCCTCCTCTCTATATATCTGACTTTCCAATAAAAATAAATAAATCTTTTTTTTTTTTCTTAAAGAAGCAAGTGTTTGGCTTAGCAGTTACGACATGTGCATGCCACATCAAAGCACCTGAGTTCAATCCCTGGTTCTAGCTCTAGACTTCAGCTTCTAGATCAAATACTTGGTTCCAAGGTTTAACCCTGCCCCGACCATGGCCATAGTAGGCATTTGACCCAGCTGATGAGAGCTCTTTCTCTGGTTCTCAAACAAATAAGTCTTTTAAAAAAAAAAGCTTCCTTTTTTATCCCCTTAAAAACCATCCAATTGATTACTTTTTTTTTTTTTTTGCTTTTTTGGTTGTTTTAAATTATTTTTGTTGGTTTTTTTTAATCCCATGCTTATCCAGTAGTGTTGCATAATTTCAACAATATTCTCCAAGAATTATAAACACTATTATTTAGCACATACTTTTTTTTCTGGCATAAGCTTAAAAAGATAATACTTAATTTGTGATATAGCTATATCCCCAAAACAGCTCTTGGGTAATGTATGTCAACTTTTTAAAGCCAGTAAGTTAAAAAAAAAAAAAAGATTCTAAGATCATAAATAATGAAGAAATTTTTTAAATTTTCTTAAAGTTAGCACAAAAGGCAAATTTTCAAAAGAAGCGTGTAGGACTCCTACATTGCTATAATAATACAATGTTAACAATAACCAAGAGTTTCACAAATATCCTCTTAGTTTTCCATAGTACTTTCTTTCTACAACAATATCTCTCATAACTAGATGAGAAGGATGGAAAGGAATTTGCAAAGAGCTGCATTCTCTAATGGCTTACTATGGCATAAGCTCATCTGGAAATCTGTAAACTAGAACAGTATATTAAATGCTCTGGGAAGTTCTACTTGCCAAGGTCAACCAAACATTTTTCGTATGTATTTCATTACCTCACACTTCCATCAGTTAACACCTAATAATGCTTTTTAGGAAATGGAAGCTTAGGAGACAAATAGTCCTTGGAGAAAAAGTCTCTTCTCTGTGGTTTGTTCAAAAGTGATGCTTCATATACTGAGCTCAAGTCGATGCTTGTTAAATGACTCAGTATCAAGGGAGGTGTGATATGGTAAGAGTCATTAAAGTAATGAGTATTCAGTGCTGCTATTCCCAGAATGGTTATACTTAAGTAGAATTCTCCTAATAGTGTAGTCACTATTTTGCAACAGAAGTCAATGTTTCTCTTTTGTTTTACCATTGTAAATGGAAGTTCCTTAAGACTTCAGTTTTACTTAAGTTCAAATACTTGAAATCTAATTTCTGAGGATATCAACAAAAACCAGAAAAAAAAAAAGCCTACTACTGAATTAATAGCTAATGAGCACACTCACACCGCCCCCAGCAGTAACCATTATATCAACCCACCACCACCACCTCTACTGCTCTGCTGTGCAAAATGTCATCTGTTAGCAATGTTATCACCACCATTGCATCTTCAGAGAAAAAAAAGAAAAGCTTGCCAAGCTATTCCACTGTCCATATCAAATGAGGATAACGGGATCACACACTACCGGTTTCTAACATGAAGTTTTAAGATCCAACAACAGAATTTTAGCATTATAAAATACATAATAAACTAAATAGTGCCAGTAACCTTCAGAATTACCAAGACCAAACAACATTTATTTAGCTAGAAATCCTTTAATTCCAAAAGCTGTGAAATATGACATTTTGTTTTAAAACTTGTGGTAAGTTCTATGGGCTGCCTACCTCTACAACATTTCCCTCTTGTTTCTTGTTAACAGAACTCTGATTTTGTTGGTCAAACAATGCATGTAAGACTTCAAGGGACAAATCAAAACTGATCTGTATCAATGGCAGATGTGCCACAGCTTCTACCCGGCTGCAGGTTGCTATAGGTAATTATGTAACCCACCCACAGAGCCAGTGAGATAGAAGAAGAAATCTGTTTGGGAGATATCTAAAAGATTGCTCTATTAACTCAAAAAGAGCCACACTTACAGTCAATACCTTTTGACTATGTGGCAATAAATCAAAGCATGATAAAAACTACAACATTTCAGAACTCAAAATTTGCAGGGTTGAGTGGAGTTGAAGTTGATTAAGATGTTTCTTGAGAGTTGTATCCCACACTGGAGTGCCTGGCATTGGGGTCCCACCTCTGCTGCTGGTCAGGCTTCTTGTGAATGTACTCAGCAGACAGCAGATAACAGCCTATGCACTGCCACCCGTGTGGGAAACCTGGATGAAGTTCCTGGTTCCTGGTACTGGCCTGGCAAAGCCCCAGCTATTGCAGACATTTGTGGAGTGAAATGTGGAGTACGCAGAGAATGGAAAAATCCATCTGTCTCTCTCTCTCTCTGCCTTCCAAATAAATAATAACCAAAACTTTAGAAATAAAAATATTTAAAAAGCAATAGAAGAAATAGAAAACTTTGTTTTTCATGGCACATAATGCTGAATTTAAATAGCTTTTATAAGTACATAAACATTAACAGAATTTTAATAAAAACACAACTTTTAAAATAAATAATAAGAAAAATTGATCCATACCCGTACCTTTCCGTGTGTTCTCCGTCACATCTACCCCAAACTGAATAATGTCTCCAGAAAGAATTTCACATGGTGGACTTTCTTCGGAGCCTCGACTCAATCTCTGGCTATTTATAAAGGTACCATTACTACTTTTAGTGTCTTGGAGATAAAACTGCAAGAGGGAAAAAAAAAAAGAAAGAATCTAGATTAATAATAATTTCAAGCCTACCTTAGTTTAAAGGAAAAAAGTACTTCCAATTTTGCAAGATACTCCAGGTGAATTTTTTACCTTATCAATTCAAGTGGCTTACTTTTGCTAAGGTTTTCTACCATCAGGCTCCTAGGTTTGGCCTGGCCCAGTCTCAGCTATTGTGGGTATCTGGGGGAATGAAATGGCAATGGAGCAGCTGCTTGTTTTTCTTTCTGCCTCTCAAATCAAAACAAAACAAAACAAAAAAATTCAAGAACTTCTTAAAATAATAAAATCCAGCCAAGAAAATGGTGCAAACACTTTGCAAAGTAGCTTGTTAGATGTTCAAACTATTATACATAAAATTAGCATATAACCCAGCAATTCTACTTCTAAGTATATATTCAAGAAAACTGAAAACATATATCCTTATAAAACTCATACACAATGTACATTATTTACAATAGCCAAAAGGTCGAAGTAACTCAATGGTAACGAACAGATGAACAAATGTGGAATAACCACACAATGGATTATTACTTGGCAATAAAAAGTACTGAGGTAATGATATACACAATATGAACGAACCTTTAAACTTTCCTATGTTAAAAAAAAAAAAGCCAGTCACACACACCCAGAACTTAAATAATTTCATCTATATCAAACATCTAGAATAGGCAAATGCATAAAAGCAAAATGCACATTAGTGGTTTCAAGTGGTACAAGGTTGCTTTCCGGGGTGATAACAATAATCTAAAATGAGTGGTAATGGTCACACAACTCTGTGAATGAAACAGAAACCATTTCCTTGGCCAGCACTATGGTATAGGGGGTAAAGCTGCCACCTGCAGTGCCGGCAACACATATGGGCACCAGCTTGTGTCCAGGCTGCACCACTTTCAATCCAGTTCCCTGCTCAAGTATCTGGAAAGCAGCAGAGGCTACCCCAAGTGATTGGGCCCCTGCACCCACATGGGAGACCCAGAGGAAGCGCCTGGCTTCTGACTCTGGATCAGGCCAGCTCCAACCATTGCAGTCATTTGGAGAGTGAACCATGGATGGAAGATCCTTCCATTTCTCTCCGCCTTCTCTCTGTATAACTCTGCTTTTCAAATAAATAAAATAAAATCTGAAAAAACCAAAACAAAATAAAAACAAAACAAAACAAAAAAACATGCTGGGTGTATATTTTAAGACAATTTTATAGGGCCTGGTGCTATTAATAGCCTAGTGGCTAAATCTTTGCCTTGTACACACTGGGATCCCATATCAGCACCGGTTCGTGACCTGGCTGCTCCACTTCCCATGCAGCAACCTGTGTGTAGTCTCAGAAAGCAGTAGAGGACGGCCCAAAGTCTTGGGACCCTGAGCTAGTGTAGGAGACCAGGAACAATCTCCTGGCTCCTGACTTCGGGTCAGCATAGCTCCAGTCATTGCAGTCATTTGGGGAGTGAACCAGAACATGGAAGATCTTATTTCTCATTGTTTCCCTCTTTAAAAAAAAAAAATATGAAGAGTCCTGCATTTTAAAAAGGAAGATCTTTCTGTCTCTCCTCTCTGTAAATCTGCCTTTCCTATAAAAATAAATCTTTTAAAAAATTATGGAATGATTCCTGTATAAAAAAAATAAAGAATTTTAGGGGGCCTGGCACCGTGGCTTAGCAGTTAAAGTCCTTGCCTTGAAAGTGCAAGGATCCCACATGGGTGCTGGTTCTAATCCCAGCGGTCCTGCATCCCATCCAGTTCCCTGCTTGTGGCCTGGAAAAATAGTCGAGCACTGCCCAAAGTCTTGGGCTCCTGGACCCACGAGGAGACCCAGAAGAGCTCCAGGCTTCGGATTGGCTCAGCTCTGGCCATTGTGGCTGCGTAGAGAGTGAATCATTGGACGTAAGATTTCCTCCCTGTCTCTCCTTCTGTCTATATATCTCTGACTTTGCAATAAAAATAAATAAATATTAAAAAAAGAATTTTATAGTAAGCTATCCTTTTTTAAAAAGCCAATTAGACAAAAGCCTTTCTTTCCAACTCACTTTGACTTTCTAGTTTTACTTCTAGGATGACTTATGAAAGCAAACTGTCTTTATTGTTCAGATAAGGGCAAATGGTTTCTAGTAATATCCATCATTAATATCTATCAATTAGCCAACACAATTTAAAATCAGGAATGACACATCTTGAATAAATTCTCTGTGATAAAGTGGACTTGAGATATTACAAACTAAAATACTGAACCAAGTACAACATCTTCGCTGCCTTCCCAACTTTCATCACTTATTTTCCTTCTTTAAGAAGGGAAGGGATAGCATAGGAAATTGAGAAGAACTAGGATCATATGCTTGACTTGCTAGAAAGAAAACAATCCAAAGAAAAACGTTCTAGTTTGCTGTTCACATCTTTCTGTCCTCTGCAGCCATACTTAAGCCAGCAACATATTGCCCAGAATAGGTTTTAAATAGTCTTTCCCAAGAGAGAATTGCAAAGAATACATCATACACTAAAATATACTTTACACCATTAGGTGCTCACAACCTTAACATTAAAACTATGACATCTAAATGTGAGAAAAGTAAGACTAGGCATGTGAAATATTTTTCCAAAGGTCACAGAGCAAAGTTTATTCAAGTAGAACTAAAAGGGCCATTTTCTCCCATTTCTTCACGCTGACCTTTATGTTTCATTTATCTTCACTCCTCCCACAAGCTCTTCCAAATGAAACACAAAAGACTAAGCAATCTGTAGAAAATGTGAAATGACATTTAATTTCATTAATTCCAAGGTGACAATTTAAAAGTCACCAAGCTACCTATAAATGATTTATGATTTGCTTATATTCAAAACAGATCAACTGTTGCTTTGCCTGGCAATTTGTACATTTAATTACAGATTATGAATAAAGAAGATTGCATTAATATTTTTCAAGTCTATTTAAAACTCACAGGCCCTAACATTTCATACCAGAAGAATAAAAAAGGGCAATATTTTAAAGTAAAAGCACTAATCTTATTTTTCTTTTTTTTTTTTTTAATACACATCTCTAAATTCTGATTTGGCTCATTTCAGTAAGTTGAAGAAGAGCATTATACTAGATTCACAGTGGTGGTTTTCAAACTTTTTTTGATCCATTAGTGGTTATTAAGTCAATTGAAGTAGGTTGCCATCAGCATTTTCTTTTTTTAAACATAAAAGGGCTCAAAATAAAGAGGACATGAAATAAGGCCATTATTGTTCGTAAAATGTTTGGTTTCCAAATATTTTAGAGTAAAATCAAAATCATTACTTACCACTGCAACCCACAAAGCCTAATATGATCGATCTGGCTCCTCGCTCCCTCTCTGAACTCAATCATTCTCACTTTTTTCCACAGTCCTCGCTCTCAGTCACACTAACCTTCACTCATGCCTGTGACCTCTGCACTTGTGTATGGCTAGATTGCATTATATTTAGTTTCCTACAGAAATGTTTTCACTGATATGATATAACCTTTTGTCTTTGGCTGTTTGAAAGGTTGATATTGCAAATAATGGTTTTGCACCTGCTGTAAAATATTTGGCCATTATTCAGACTACAATGTACAGAAACTACTCTATTTACTGCCGGGTTAGGCTTCCAAAGTTATATAGATGTCGTAAGGAAGGAGAAAGAGACCATGCTTACAGTTCCTGGATGAATTTCCAGAAAGCTGGCATGTAGCTAATTCTAGCCACTTTCAAACCAGAAATACCCTGCTTTATGCTAACAAACTTTGTCAGATCTTTTCTTCATCCCTAAAAGAAATCAGTGGTAACAACATTAACAATCATTTATGAGACTTAAGCATGTTGTTTTCCCAATAGCTTAAGGAGTGCCCTACCAGCTTTCATGTTTGCACTAACCACCAGACATTCACTTTGCTTTTTCCTGAATAAACTTTAAGTTACTAAAACCCAGGCACTGGTGGCAATTCTTTAATTGAAAGAGTTGTCCCTATCCCATCACCCACTTTTCCTTGTATCTTGCTGATTAATTTTAATGACAAAAGCTTTCAAAAAGTTTCTTTTATAGATTAAGCATGCATATGTTTAACTAGCATTTGGCAGAATTTTCAACTTTGCTACAACCAGTAATTACTTTTATTTCTACTGCAAGGATAAACTAGACCTTTCTAATCCTTCCTATATTAATATTCAAATACCAAAATGTTAACAACATCCAATGTTCCAATATCCAAACACCAAAATGTTAACAACATTTGAGCAAAAGCTGGAAAACAAGGCACAAACATGGTAGACTTGGCAAATGTCAGAGACTTCAAACTATACATACAGGGACGTTTTAAATATGTGAATACAGAATGGATTCTGAGGTAAGTGACAGAGCATAGATTTGTATTATATTTAAAGATTTATTTATTTGAAAGGCTGAGCAAGAGAAAGGAAGAAAGAAAAATCTTCCATTTACTGGTTCACTCCCCAGAAGGCCCCAACAGCCAAGGCCAGGCCAGGCAAAACCCAGAATTTCATCCAGGTCTCCCACATAGGCACACAGGATCAAGAACTTGGGCCGTTCTCTGTTCTTTCTCAAGCACATCAGTAGGGAGCTAAATAGAAATTTGTGCAACCAGGACTTGAACCAGCACCCACATCAGATATTGACACTGCAAGCAGCAGTTTAATTTACTGTGCCACAAGGACAGCCCCAACACTGATTTTTAAAATAACCTAAATCTAAATCTCAGATCAGAGTAGTAAAATAACAAAACCAAAAGTTCACAAACAACATTCACAAAAAAAGCAGAGGACTTTTTATCCATTTACACCTCAAATCACAATGAGTGAGGAAAACGACCAACAGCCACAAACCCTGCATGGACTCAGTGTGTGTGAGTATATACAGAGTAGCTATGGAGCATTTGAGGACTTGAGGAGGACACCACACTAACTGCTAGGCATTCCAAACTAAACTAACTGCTAGGTATTCACTGCATAGAACAGAGGCCAGTTTGAGATGAGAAGCTGAAAATGGGAAATGTTTTTAGCTTACTCCAATCCTGAGGAGGTATCTTCTAAAAAAAGCTCAAACAGCCTGTGGCATACAGATGCTAAACAACGACCTACCAAGCAAAGCCACCCTGCAGGTCCAGGGTCCACACTGTGCGCAAAGCTCCTAAAGGACACACAACTGACAGAGGACAAGCGAAAGGACATCCAGATCAAAGTGGAGAAACCCAAGGAGCCTAATTCTAAACATTTCACACAAACAACAGAAGAGGGAGCTCTCGGAACTAGAAACGGCACCCTGAAACAACCTGTTTCCAAAGTCCAGGAAAACTAATTCCACATACAAAGAAATGAGCAACAGATCAAGGTTCATCCCATGGTTATTTCATTTACTTATTTTTTTTAAAAGAGAGAATAAGGAGCAAAGTAATATTTTTATAGAAAATGAAAGACAGACCTTGAGAACAGATTGAAATTATAACCTCCTACTTCAAACCAAGCTAAAAGGCATTAGGAAAATAATTCAAAACACAGAACATCAGTATAAATCACAACTACAAAACTCTAGAAAGGATGAAAAAACTCAAAAAGATAAACAGAAATAAGGAGAAATCCATTTCAGAAATGAATACAAACCAGAAAGAATACAACAATGATTTAATATAACAATGCCTTAAAAAAGGGTAAAAGTGAGAAAATTCCTAGTTTTCTTCTTTTTATTTATTTTTAGGATGGACAATGTTAGAAATGGAGACAAAGACTGAGAGGAATCTGCTGATTCACTCCCCACGTGGCCAGGGCTGAGCCAGGCAGAACTCAGGAGCTCCCACACAGCAGTAGAGGCCCATCCACTTGGGTCATTCCCCATTGCTCTCCCAGGTATATCAGCAGGGAGCTGGATCAGGAATGGAGCAGGTGAGACTTGAATCCAGAGACATAGTAGCAACTTAATATGTTATGCCACAACATGGACCCTATGTGAAAATTTTTAAAAATCAAGGGAAAAAGAAACACAAGGTAGGTGAGGACAGATGTTTGGCACAGCAGCTAGGATACTGCCTGGAATACCTGCACCACATCAAAATATCTGGATTTAGCTCTGATTCTTCTGATTCCAGTTTCCCATTGCTACATACTTGAGAGGCAGTGAATGACAGTTCAAAATTTGGGCCACAGCCATGTATATGGAAGACCAGCAAATGAAATATTTCCCTGTCACTCACTCACTCTCTCTCTCTCATCTAAATTAAATAAAAAGAAGAGAAGCAGGAGGAAAAGGAAGAAGGAAAGAGAACAGAAGAGAAGAGGAGAGAAGAGGAGAGAAGAGGAGAGAAGAGGAGAGGAGAGGAGAGGAGAGGAGAGGAGAGGAGAGGAGAGAAGAGAAGAGAAGAGAAGAGAAGAGAAGAGAAGAGAAGAGAAGAGAAGAGAAGAGAAGAGAAGAGAAGAGAAGAGAAAAAGGAAAAGGAAAGCAAAGCATGGAACTTCTTCCAGATCTTCCACATGGGAAGCAAGCGTCCAAACACTTGAGCCATCTTCCACTACATTTCCTAGGCCATCAGCAGGGAGCTAGGTTGGGAGTGGAGCAGCCAGAGCATAAACTGGTGTCCATATGGGCTGCCAGCATTGCAGGTGGAAGTTTTACCCTTCCATGCCACAATGCTGGTCCCGGAGCAGTGTCAATGCAAACTCCCACTATGGTAAATAATTCAGTCTAGCGTTTACTTGCCACCCATCTCAGAGAGAGATGGCACATCCATTAGATCATATGCAGAGCAACCCTAAATGAAAAATTAAGAGGTCTAATTTAAGTACCCAAATCCTAAGAGAATAGAAATTTAGTTCGGCACGATCAGTTGCTAAGGAGGCATGAGTGAGGGTGGTGATTGGAATGAAGAAGAAAGAGGAAGTCTAACAGGCACTGCTGTACATTTAGACACAGTCAAGGCCCAGTTTCCAAGGACTATTAAAACAAAACAAAGGAACAAATGGAGAGTTTGAAGATCATGGCCCCATAAAGAGAACCTTGGGACTGGACTAAGAATTTGAGATTTCGTAAAACAAAGGCAGTCCTAAGGGATTTGATTTTAAAAAATTGTTTTAAGGAGATTATTGTGATAGCTCTAATGATTTAGCAGCTGTGTGTAGGATGAACTACAGTGGGAGTCACTGGAAATAGCGAGATCCATGACTTGCTCACTTAACCATCAGGATTCTAGTTGTTTCTTAGATTATACAAACTTAATTTCTAATATGCATGGTCAATATAAAATCACTTATATATAACCTTTATGCCTGCCTGACTAGCAAAGCACCACATGTTTCAGAAGCTGGAGTTTTGTTTTGTTTTAATTATGCCATGGAAGAAGAACGTAAGAAACCTGATTCACATTCCACAAGAAAATACGTTGAAATGTGGTGAAATGTCTTCACCAAAATGAAACCTCACCCATACACTGGAATGAAACTTGCAAACCTATCCACTCAAAACCCTTACAAATGTTATCATTTTGCCAGGATTTTTTCTTATTTACTAAGTGACATTTTAGACACATTCCATTGTCCAATCTTGTGGGGCCAGCTCACAAGGCAAAAAAGAAAAGACCTGTCCGTAGCTCTCTCCATAGGAAATGATATTAGGAAAGACATAAAATATTATCAGGGATAGTGAAGATCTTTCTTCATCCCTCAGGATATCAAATAAAATGAAAATAAATATTTAAAACCTAAAAGATGCAAGAATTTCAAATTCTAATATTTAAAGTACACATTTATACAAATGCCACATATTTTACATAGCATATTAAGGACAGAAACACAGGGATATTGTGATATTTAAGTACCCAAACATTTTGACTACACTAAATAGGCCATTCTTTTCATGACAAAATGGTTGTTTAAATGATCCTAAATTCAGTTGAAACAACAAAATAAATCTACTACCTTTTTTTTGTAAACTTCACCCACAGAATAGCCATGTTTCCCACAAACAGAAATCATCGTGTTTATATTTCTGGGAAATATAAAACAAGCATACTATATTTAAATCATTACATATTATTTAGTAAGGCACATAACAGGTTTAAAATGAGGATAGTTGATATTGATCTATACAACCACTAGGAGAAAAGAGAGAAGGAAAAACTGAAAAAAAAAGGACAAAACATTAAAATACATTAAAGATTGGTATAATCGGCAAAACACAGGAATATAGATCTTACTTAGAAAAACTGCTCTCACACACACACAAACTTATCTCTGGCAAACAAATTCTGTGGAAATGTTAAAAGATGCAAACAGCACAATTGCTGAAGAAATAACATTCAGTTTTTTTTTTAACATTCACAGTTTTTAAAAATATTTTAAAGGATGTTGAAAATCATGATGAACTTTTCTATTATTTAGGCATAATTACTCAAGTTGGAATGTAATTTTAATGTCTAAAACACATTACAGAGGGGTAGGTATTTAGCCTAGAGGTTAAGATGCCTGCACCTTACACCGGAGTACTTAGATTAAATGTATAGCTCCTATCCTGACCAGCTTCCTGCTAATGAAGTCCCCAGGTCTATCAAGCAATTGGATTTAGGCAATCCATGTGGGAGATCTGGATTGTGTACCGAGCTCTTGGACCCTGCCCAGGCCCAGCACTGCAAGCACGTGTGTATGTGTGTATAGTATGGGAGGAAGGTGAATAAGGAGATGGGACAGCTGTTTCTCTGGCATCTATAGTGATTATTAATTCCTCAGATTTATTTCCTCAAGGGTTCTGATAATTTAGACATCAACGAGTCCTTTTAAAAAATGAGAATTCTGCCTTGAAAGTAAAAAGGAACTAAAGTTACTGAAAGCTCTAAGTGAATCAATACAAGTAATAACATTCTAATTTATGAAACAGTCATTTTTACTGAGATGGAAAATGACTATTTGGATATGGAAAAGACACTCTTTACAGGGTCGAGTACACCAAAGAGGCTTTCATTTCTCTCTTACCACACAGTTCCCAAGATCCCTCGTGTTAGACACAGCCTCTCAAGATAAGAAGGTAATGTTCCCTGGTAGGTACGAATCACTATTTCTTCTATATTTTTGAACAAAATTTGGCAATAAAAAGCATCATGCAAATTCTATATTTATTTACAGCTTAACATAGACAATATTTCTTTTTCTCCAAGAAAAAAAAAATCTTTTTCCCTAAATTTACAGTTTGAGAGAGAGGGGGACAGAGAGAGCAGCAGAAAGCTCCCACCCAACTGGATGACTCTGCAAAAGCCTGCAAGAGCTGGGACTGAAGCCAGGAACTCAACCTAGATTCCACATGGAGGTCAAGGACCCAATTACTTGCTATCTCAGGGTCAGCATTAACGAGAAGATGGAATTTGGACATAGAGTTGGGACTAAAACCCACGTACTCCAACATGGAATACAGGTGTCCCAAAACCATAATTGTTAACCCAAATGCCTGCCTTTCCCTAAAGATCTTTAGAGGTCAAAGTGTTGGGATCCCATATACGTATTGGTTTGTATCCCTGCTGCTCCAGTTTCCATCCTGCTCCCTGCTTGTGGAGTGGGAAAGCAGTAGAGGAGGGTCCAAAGCCTTGGGACCCTACATCCTCAAGGAAGACTCTGGCCACTGCTACCACTTAAGCAGTATTTACCAATGGATAGAAGACCTTTTTTTCTGTCTCTCCTCTGTCAATATGCCTTTCCGATAATTTTTTTTTTGTGTGTGTGAAAATTTAAAAATCTTTAGGGCATGGCACGGTGGCCTAGTAGCTAAAGTCCTCACCTTGAATGTGCTAGGATCCCACATGGGCACCAGTTCTAATCCTGGCTGACCTGCTTTTCATCCAGCTCCCTGCTTATGGCCTGGGAAAGCAGTCAAGGACGGCCCAAAGCCTTGGGACCCTGCACTGCTGTGGGAGACCTGGAAGAGCTCCAGGCTCCTGGCTTCAGATCAGCGCAGTAGCAGCCATTGCAGCCGCTAGGGGAGTGAATCATCAGACGGAAGATCTTCCTCTCTGTCTCTGCTCCTCTCTCTATATATCTGACTTTGCAATAAAAATAAATAAATCATTTTAAAAAGAGAGAAAGTTGTTTTTCTAAAAAAACTGTTGATTCATTTAATGTATCTATAATTCAGCATGGAAGTTTTAATCACAGCAAAACAAAAGAGAGGTAATTATTCAAATAGTGACAAGGATAACAAAAATAACCTCCAGTTTTCCAGTTCTGGGGTATTTACCAAGAGCTTGGATAAACTTCATTGCATGTATTTTTTACTTAATTGTTACAACAATCTCATATTTTATTTTAAAAAGATTGATTTATCTGTTTGAAAGACAGTTATAGAGTGAGAGGGAAAGACAGTGCACTTCTGTCTGCTGGTTCACTTTCCAAATAGCCACACAGGCAGACAGGCTTGAGTCAGATCAGAGCCAGAAGCCAGAGTCTCCATCAGGTGTCTCATGTGGATGGCAGAGGTTCAAGTACTTGGCTCATTTTCTGTTGCCTCCATGTACATTAGCAGGGAGCTGGACTAGAAGCAGAGCAGCCAGGACTTGAACCGGTACTTTTAGGAAATGTCAGCATCACAGTTGGAGGCTTAACCTGCAACACCACAATGCCCGCTCCCACAATAATCTTCTTTAGAGATCTATTTATTTTTATTTGAAATGCATATTGACAGAGAAAGAAGAAGGGAGGGGAAAAAACAAGAGCATAAACCTGATTACATTGTTTCACTTTATTATTTTTTAAGATTTATTTTGTTTTTATTGGAAAGGTAGACATACAGAGAGGAGGAGAGACAGAGAGGAAGATCTTCCATCCGTTGATTCCTCAAGTGGCTGCAACGGCTGGAGCTGCACCAATCCGAAGCCAGGAGCCAAGAGCTTTTTGTGGATGTCCCAGACAGGTGCAGGGTCCCAAGGCTTTGGACCGTCCTCAACTGCTTTCCCAGGCCACAGGCAGGGAGCTGAACGGAAGTGGAGTTGCCGGGATTAGAACCAGCGCCTATATGGGATCCTGCTGTGTGCAAGGTGAGAACTTTAGCCACTAGGCTACCGTGCCATGCCCACGTCGCTTCACTTCATAAATGTGCTGTTGACTTCAAGTTCAAGAGCTGTGATAACTTTCAAAATAACCCAATCACCCTGTCTAGCTTGACAAAGGAACCATCCATTCACTCTGTTCTGCTTACCTAGTGTCACTTCCCAATCAAGTCCCAGTCCTCTGCTTGTTTGCTCATGCTGTTCTTAGACTTGAAAAGCCCTTGCCTGCACTCACCCACACTCTCCACCTGCTAAAAGACTCCTTTTATTTCTGAAATATAGTATAAACATCTTAACAAATAAAATTTCTTCCAGATAACTAAACAAATACCTAAACTAAATAAAACTTGAGATTGTGTTCCAAGTTACACCGCTAACTCCAAAACCTCAACCTCCATAACACGTTTGAAACAGTATTATAATGCCCTCTTCATTTTTAAAAAATATTTATTTATTTTTATTGGAAAGGCAGATTTACAGAGGAGGAGAGACACAGAGGAAGATCCTCCATCCAATAGTTCACTCCCCAAGTGACCACAACGGCTGGTGGTGAGCCAATCCAAAGCCAGGAGCCAGGAGCTCTTCTGGGTCTCCCATGTGGGTGCAGGGTCCCCAGGCTTTGAGCCATCCTCGACTGCTTTCCCAAGCCACAAACAGAGAGCTGGATGGGAAGCAGGGCTGCTGGGATTAGAACCGGTGCCCATATGGGATCCCGGTGTGTGTAAGGCAAGGACTTTAACCACTATATTATCGTGCCAGGCCCACCATCTTCATTTTAATCTATAACATTGTTGGAAAGTTCTAATAGACGCAAATAATAAATTTTCCAATGTAGAAGAAATCATTCAAATCTTATATGAAGCAAAATATAAAGGTTTGAGTTCAAGCTCTATCAGATTGTAACTTACTATGTTACCAACAGCAAGTAACTTAACCTTTTTGAATCTCCCTTTAGTTACATTTAACTTGAGGATAATATCATTACCTATACTTCTGAGAGTTTATTATAAAGGTTAAGTAATGTAAAGCATTTAGCACAGTATTTGTGTTTAAATACTAATTTTAGTAAATGCATAGAAATACATTAATAGGAAATTATTCTGACTTTCCATAGTCAAAAGAACTGATTCAAGACTTTACTGGTCCATGTTCTAAAAACAAAGTTCCTTGACAATTAATTACTTAACAGTAAGCAGCTGAAACAGACATAAATAGGTCATTTAACAGCTGAATTCTAATTCATACAGGTGTTAAAAATAGTGAGTCAGCCTTCATTGTACGGAAATATTATAATAAATAACCACAAGGAACAGAGACCACAAACTGAAAACCAAATGGTGAGAAACGAGAAACACTGTGATATGAATCAGGGAATCCCTACGTATAGTTACAGCAAAAGGAAGTGACCAGGGCCCGGCGGCATGGCCTAGCAGCTGAAGTTCTTGCCTTGAACGCCCCGGGATCCCATATGGGCACTAGTTCTAATCCCGGCAGCTCCACTTCCCATCCAGCTCTCTGCTTGTGGCCTGGGATAGCAGTCGAGGACATCCCAAAGCTTTGGGACCCTGCACCTGCGTGGGAGACCCGGAAGAGGCTCCTGGCTTCGGATCGGCATAGCATCGGCGGTTGCATCGGATGGAAGGTCTTCCTCTCTGTCTCTCCTCTCTGTATATCCGCCTTTCCAATAAAAAAACTGGACTGTCATACAAAATATAATAAAAGTCCATCCTTATCTAATATCACATATAAAAATTAACTGAAAATGAATCAAAGACCTGAAAGAAAGCTCTGAATGCATGAAATTCTTAGAAGACAGTATATAACAAAAATTTCAAGACACTGGATTTTGCAGTAAGTTCTCACACTTGACATCAAAGCCAAAGGCAACAAAACAGACAGCAGATTGATTGAAAAACTTTAAAAATTTTTTGTGCATTAAAAGGAAAGGTATTTATAAGTCATATATCTGAATAAGAATGTGATATCCAGAGTATGTATGAAGGCACTTAAAACTTCTTTTAATTCATGCATAGTTTTTGCATAATATGTATTTTTCATGATCTTTTGGAGGTAGCTTCATACATACTTGACGACAACCGCACAATCCAACTCAAAAATGGGCAAAGGATCTAAACAGACATTTCTCTAAGGTTATACAAAGCCAATAGGCACATAAAAAGATGCTCAACATCACTAATAATTGCAGAAATGGAAACTAAAACTACAATGAAATACACCTCACACCTATTAGGATACTTACTATTAAAAAGAGCAGAAAGGGGTAGACTTTGACAAGTGTTAAAAATGCCACTTGGGAAGCTTGCATTCTGTTAGTGAGTGCCTAGGTTCAAGTCCCAGCTCTGTTTTCAACTCCAGCTTCCTGTTAATGCCCACTCACTTTTTTTTTAAAAGATTTATTTTATTTTTATTGGAAAGGCAGATATACAGAGAGGAGAGACAGAGAGGAAGACCTTCCGTCCGATGCAACCGCTGCTGCTATGCCGATCCGAAGCCAGGAGCCTCTTCCGGGTCTCCCAAGCGGATGCAGGGTCCCAAAGCTTTGGGCCGTCCTCGACTGCTTTCCCAGGCCACAGGCAGGCAGCTGGATTAGAACCGGCGCCCATATGGGATCCCGGGTGTGCAAGATGAGGATCTTAACCAGTGCGCCACCACGCTGGGCCCCCCACTCACTCTTAGGACCAGCAAGTATTTCAGGCCCTGCCAATCATGTAAGAGATCTGGATGGAATTTGGGGCTCGTGGTCTTGGCCTGGTTCCACACATGCTGTTGTGAGCATTTGAGGAGTAGACCAAAAAACAGAGCTATTTCAGTATTTCCCACTGCCTTTCAAATAAAAAAAAAATTAAAGGGTAGAAATATATTTACAAAGATATGAACAAATCAGAAATCATATGCACTGTTGATTGGAATTGAAAATGATATAGACATTGTGGGAAACAACATGATGATTCCTCAAAAAATTAAAAACAGCATTACCACATGATCCAGCACTTACAATTGTGATATATACTCAAAAGAAAGTTATTACAGCAATATGTACACTTATGTTCAGACCAGTAATAACTAAAACAATGAATCAACCCAAGTGTTCATCAAAAATGGATAAGCAAAATATGGTATATATGTATAATTACACATACACATATATATACACACAAACACAATGCAGTATTATCAGCCATATAAATTAAGAAAAATTTTGAATCATTATGTTGAGCAAAATTAGTTAATTACAATAAGACAAATACTGGATGATTCCACTTATACGACACAGAGCAATCAAAACCAATGAAAGAGTGAGAACGTAGAGTGGTGGGTGCCAGGAGTTAGAAACCTGGTGGTTCAAAGTTTCAGTTTCACAAGATGAAAAGAGTTCTGAAGATGGATGGGAGTGATAATTGCACATTATGAATGTATTTCATGTAACCACTGAATTAATGGTTAAGATGGCAGATTTTTTGTTGTGAACATTTTCCCACAGTAACAAATAAAAGCAGTTAGATGTATAAGGTTAGAATTGTGGGCTTGAGATATAAATGTGATTGTCATAAGCATATAAACAGATCATAAAGTCAAATGACAGGATTAGATTACAGAAGCAACCAATACAGTAGACAGAGCCTTGGAACAGTCAAAGGTTTAAGATCAGGGAGATGAAGACCAAGCTAAGGAAACTGAGAAGAATGGCCTGTGAAACATAAGGAGAACCAGGAGAAAGTGATACGTCCTGGAAGCTGAGTGAATGAGGTTTTCCAAGAATGGAGCAGATCACCTGTCAAATGAGGCTGGTGGATCAAGCAAGGTAATGAACAAGAGCTGACCACTGGAAATAGCAAGTTGAAAACACCAGTGATGACCCTAACAACAAGTGTAGATGTCGTAAAGGACAAATGCCTGACCAGACTCATTCAAGAGAGAATGAGTGAAGAGGAGTAAGAGACCAGATACTGAGACAAATCTTCTGAGGAGTTTTGTTCTAAAGGAAAACAAAAAATGAGTAATTGCTAGGAGGGAAAGTTGAGCAGGGGAATTTTTTTTTAAACCTACAGTTTCATATACTAACAAGAATGATTCAATAGAGAAGAGGGCACTTAGCCCAGTCTTGAGGATTCAGAACGCTTCTTGAAGGAGCTGTCCCATGTAGAGCCAGGAAGGCTGAGTAAGAGTGAGTCAAGACAAATGAGGATAGGATTAGAACAAATGAGTAATCAGAAGTAATAACTACATAGTGTGTGAGCCTAGCTGTGGTCGGGAGTGGGGATGGTTAACAATATAAGACAAAACTGAGAATGATAGGAGATGAGCTTAGAGGTAAACAGTTACCAAGCTGCTCCATTTCCGATCTAGCTCCCTATTTATTATGGACTAGGAAAAGAGCAGAGGATGGCTCAAGTCCTTGGGCCCTGAACCCATGTGGGAGACCTGGAAGAAGCTTTTGGCACTGGGTTGGCTCAGCTCTGGCCATTGCAACTATTTGATGATTGAACCAGCAGTTGGAAGATCTCTCTGGCTCTACACTCTGTGTATCTGTCTTTCAAATAAAAATAAGTAAAAAAAAAAATTTAAACAATAAGAAGGAGAAGGGGGAGGAGGAGGTGGAAGAAAAAGAAACAGAAAAGGGGCCTAGCGACAGAACCTAAATGCTCAGTTTGAAGGCAGCAGCTTCTAGCTTGAGCTGCTAGGCACATGATGTTGCTGTTATTTGTGTTTGGAATACTGGAGAAGGTACAAGTAGTGAATAAATAATTTCAGCTTTGGATATGTTGATTTGGGGAACTGTGTAAGGCATCCAGCAACTTAATATGGTTAGACAGGTAGAAAATTCAAACTTTAGGGCTCAATAAATCTAGAAAGCATCAACATTTGTGCAGCCATTAAAATTACCATAAAGGGCCAGTCATATAGCATACCAGTTAAGGCACTTCTGCTTCTGACCCAGCTTCCTACTGATGCATGTGTGAGGCTGCAAATGGCCAGGTACTTGGGACTGGGATTGAGTTCCAGGCTCCTGGTTTCAGCCCGGCCAAACCCTGGATATCACAGACAAAGGGAAAGTGAATTAGTGGGCGGAAGACCTCTGTCTGTTTCTGCCTCTTTGCTTTTTCAAAATAGCATAAGAATAAATAAATTTCTTATAGATTTATGAATTTGTAAGGCAGATTCACAGAAAGAACACTTATTGTTCGAGGTCTTCCATTTACAGGTTCACTCCCCTAGTGGGCATAACAGCCAGGGCGAAACCAGGCAGAAGTCAGGAGCCACATGCTTCATTTGTGTCTCCCATAGGGTGGCAGGGGCCCAAGAATATGAGCTATCTTCCATTACTATTCCCAGGCCAGTAGCTAAGAGCTAAATCGGAGTGGAGCAGCCGGGGCATGAACTGATGTCAGCTGCCTGTATTGCAGGCAGCAACTGTATCTGCTATACTACAACAACGGATCCAAATGCTAAATAAAAATTTTTTTAAATTACAACAGTGTGTGAGATGAGTCAAAAGTAACACAGGGTAAACAATGGAGGAAATTTTAGGAACACTGGCCTCTAAAGAGAAGCTAGTGGCGGAAATGCTTCACAGAGTTTCAGATACAACAGCTAGAAAGATTAAAAAGAAAAACAAACAAACAACAACAAAACCAAACAGAAAAACAAACCAGAAATAGGCAAGAACTAATTCTACTATATCAGCAATGTACATAGAGGAGTGACAGTGACTTTTATAAGCTGACAGACATCAGAAGAGATTAAAGACAGAGGGGTAGGAGAGACAGAGATACCACGTCACTTTACAACCTAGATCCTCTCCATTAAAAAAAATGAGTAGAACCTACAGGGACATTCCTTCTTGTGGTACTACTGAGATATTCAAGTCATTTTTGAGTGGGGAAAAATCAGAGACCAAGCACATATATATCACCATCTGTAGATCACAGATTATTTACAGTAAATTATTCTAAGAATTTGACAATATATTTTAATAAACTAAAAATTATGGTCGAGCATTTATAAAAGGAATAGGACAATTTTTACTTTTTATTCTCCTCCACAGTCTTATCACCTAGCTGATGACTTCAGGTAAACTCAACTAACATTATAAAAGTCATGGGGCCTGGCGTGGTGGCGCAAGTGGTTAAGGTCCTCGCTTGCATGCCTGGGATTCCATATGGGTGCCGGTTCTAATCCCGGCAGCCCCGCTTCCCTTCCAGCTCCCTGCCTGTGGCCTGGGAAAGCAGTCGATGACAGCCCAAATCTTTGGGACCCTGCACCCACGTGGGAGACCCGGAAGAGGCTCCTGGCTTCAGATCAGCACAGCATTGACCGTTGGGCTCACTTAGGGAGTGAATCATCGGACGGTAGATCTTCCTCTCTGTCTCTCCTCTCTGTATATCCGCCTTTCCAATGAAAAAATAATAAAAATAAATCTTTTAAAAAAAAAGTCATACATATACTATTGTTATAATACAGGGGAAAACAGTGGTGGAGTAGGGAGAGAGGGTGGAAGTGGAAATCTCTTACCCTAAGGAACTGTAAAAAAGTCATACAGCCCTATGTAACAAGGACATGTATTTAAGCATGGATGATATAGAATCTTAAACCACTAATAATTAAGGAAAGATATTATCAGTAATAATAAAGACTTATCAGAAATGGAAAAGCTCTTGGATGTCCAAAGAAAGATACAAGTGGAAACAAAGAAAACAAGATTCAATTTCCATTTCTGACTAAAAGCAGACAACTTGTCAACTAAAAATCACTTCGTTCTGGATGACTGTACTGCACTACACTAAGTGGCAATGATTCACAAGTTTTTGGTGTCTGCCACCTGTCCAGAACAAGTTCACAGACTTCCAAAACATCAACAGGAAGCATGTTTTCTGATGAGCACCTGAGGCAAAACCATGTGTAGAAGGGACATAACAGAATAATGTACTTAAAATGGGATTGCACTTTTTTGGGGGTAGGGTAGGGAAAACTTCTATGGTGTGATCATTCGATTATGGAATATCTGGATCTAGGATGTATCCAGCATTAGAAAAGCACGACTCAGACTACAGCAAAATGAAGCGACAGCACTCTAGGCCAGAAAGAAAAAAAAGACATTTGAGGCGGTGTCTTCCAGTGTCTGATTGAGTCAGAGAAAGAGAGAAACAGAAAGGAGAGAGATGGGAAGAGAGATGAGAAGAAGCAAACTCAGACTTGACTTCAAAACATAGAAAAAAATCTGTAGCTGTGTTCAACTTTTTGTTTAGTCCCCTCCCGTATTAATTTACTACTAAAACAGCCTAATTATATTTAGGAAAACTAAAAGTGCAAATTATCTCAGAATCTAAGTACTAAAGGATCTTAGATGAGTTTTCTGCACAGCATTCATCCTTCGTGACATGTTTTAGAGCTCTGCTTGACTGCTCCACTCACTTCATTTTAACTCTTTATTATCACTCAATTTTATATTTCTTCTAAACTATAATGCTGTCATCTATTCCTGAAAAATAAAGCTTTCTTTGATAATTAAGTGATGATATAAAACTTAATTGGGTCCATGAAATTCCACTTCTATGTATCTACCCAAGAGAAATAAAAAACAGAAAAAGCTGTGCACCAGTGTACCAAACAGTATTGTTCATAATAACCAAAAATCAGAAACAAGCCAAAAGTCCATTAACCACTGAATAAACAAAACAAAGCAGCATATCAGCAACAAAAAATAAGTGAAGGGCAAGCAGGAGGAACACTGGTTAAGCCACCACTAGGATCCCCACATTCCACACTGAATGCCTGGGTCCAAATCCTCCCCTTGCTTCTGCTGCAGCTTCCAGCTAATGTGTGTCCTGGAAGGCAGCAGATGATACTGGCTCAAGCGCTGAGGACTCTGCACCACACAGGGGGCCCACACAAAGTTCATGGTTGCTAACCTGGTACAGTCCTGGCTACTGTAAACATTTGGCAAATAAACCAGCAGATGAAAGACAACTGCTTGTCTCTTCCAAACACATAAACAAAAAATGAACTACTGAGATAGTTGACAAATGGATAAACCTCTAGAACAATGTATATGAAGGAAATCAAATATAAAACACTATATATTTCATGATATTATTTAAAATTTATGAAATATATAAATCTATAAGACAGAAAGCAAATTAGTGACCAGAATCACTGGATATGTGACTGAGAACTGGCTGGAACTGAAAAAAGAATCTCTTAAAAGAACCACCTTCTCAGATAGGTCACACCCCGGGCCCCAAAGCCTTACTACTGGTCCCCCCCTCTCAGGTGACATCCCAAGATCAAGTTTCTGCCCTCATCAATCAGCTGCCCAATAAATCATTAACATTAAACACTGTTTTGGGGAAACAAAGTCCTACTGAAACAATAACACCCCCAGACATACGAATGTTATGAGTCTCTTAAAATACAGAAAATTTTAATCAAAAAATAATACTAGCAATTATAAATATCTCAAAATGTTTAAAGGAGAAGTTCATAAATCCTTACATTCAGAAAATATGTGGAGAAAAATAAAATAATGCAATTATGAAGATCAAAGTAGCGGAAGATACAAAAAAATACAAACTTTGGAAATCTAGAAACATCAAGTTAAACCTCTGAGAACATAGAACATTTAAAATATGGAGTAAAAATTCTCTCATCTCCACTGTATTGCTACATATTTAACTCATCCCAAGATAAAATCCAATCACTGAGGCAAATAAGAGTTCTTTCACCAACCAGTAAGAGACGAAACTGTCTCCTGGCTTCATCCCCAGGAGGTTACCGAGGTACGTTTTGTGAACAAAGTTAGTACAAACATCAGAGAATGGCCTCTAATATCTGTTTTTTAAGTAAGAAAAGGAAAAGCCTTCATTAGCTACGGCAAACTCCTGCTTTTTGCAACGTTGCTCTGCTAATTTACACTTCTCACAGAAATAATGACGGTCACTGCACAGGAGACAGCTCTAAGAGCTAAGAAAAAACATGTTAAAATACAATTTCCACATTTACTCCTATCAGGGACAATACAATCATCTTCATTATGACTGCCACTACAAACTAAGATAGCACACACTTAATCGCACACAAAAATGTCCAAAGCAACCCAATAGCTGAGTCATTATCCACTACAGAGCTTAAGAAGTTGATATAGTCAGTGAGTGGAAATTATATATGTTACAAAAGTAATCTCTTTCTGTAGTCTTTGTTAAGGGTTCTAGAAGTGAATTTCAACATGGTTGCTAACTCTAAAAGTGATTTTCTTACAGTTATCTTCCTACTAGCTTTTGGATACATCCCCCACTCAGGAGTTAAATTAAATAACATTTATACATCAACTGAGTTATACTAAAGATCATGTCCTACCCATTTCTAGCTGAGCATAGATGATAATCTATTATTAGCTTCGCCAAGAATGGGCTAGTCAGCTGGGATATAATAGTCTCCTGAGCTTTATGCCATTTCCTAAATTTAAAAATGAAACTTCAATTGAATAAAAATAGGTACAACGTAACAGCTAGTGTAATTTAATTACAGATAGATTAAGACAAGTATGACACTAACTTTAGAACAAAAAAGAACTAGAAAAGAATCTAGAAAATTAAATATGAAGGGTGGGCATTTTGGCAGTGGGGTAACCATTGTCAACACCTACATACCGTAACTGAGTGCTAGTTTGAGTCCACACTACTTTACTTCCTACCTTTATTTTACCTTGCCAATACGCTGGAAATGAACTAGCAGACAGATCTTTCACTCTCTCGCTCACCACTCCTCCTTTCAAATAGATAAACCTTAAAAAAATAATCCAATGTGGGGACTAACACCACAATGTATCAGGTTAAGCCCCTGCCTGCAGCACAAACATCCCATATGGGCATGGGTTTACTTCCAATTCAGCTCCTTACTAATGGGTTGGGAAAGTCAGTTGAGGATGGCCCACAGCCTTGGGACCCTGTACCCATGTGGCAGACCCAAAAGAAGCTCCTGGCTCCTGGCTTCGGATCGGCGCAGCACCAGCCATTGCGGTATCTGACTTTGCAATAAAAAATAAATGAATCTTTAAAAAAAAATTCCCCTCTCCCTCACTTTGATTTTAATTATTTGAAAAACAGAATGACAAAAAACAAACAAACAAAAACAGGAGCTGAGAGATCTGTCTCGCAGTTGCTCCACTTCCCAGTGAGCCAGACTGAAGCCAGGAATCTGGAACTCTACCAGGGTTTCCCACGGGGATGGCAGGTTCACATGCGTGTGGATCATCTTGCTTGGCTTCCCCAGGTGCATTAGAGGAAGCTGGAGCAGAAGTAGAGGTCCCATATAGAATGCCAGCATCACAAGTGGCTGCACAACGACTGATGTGCCACAACACTGGGCCCTAAATATGTTTATAAATATTACAAGATCAAAATTTAAATTCCCTGCCTGCTATTTTTCAAGAATTTTGTCAGATGTAGTTGTACATTTGATTTTTTCACTTATGGCACTCATATTCCACTTTATTTTCCCATGGCATTAAATACTTTCTGACCATGATTTACTGTTATGATAGCTCATAAATTTCATTATTTAAGCCTAGTTCTAGTGACTACATATAGATGTTTGCGGTTATTTTCTGTATTTGAAATTTTTGCATGTACATTTTTATGTTAAACATCTCTAATAATATAATTAAATTCTTAGCTTTAAAATTAGTGACATAAAGGATATAACAGATAACAGTAATGCAGTAATTACCATTGCCAAGTTGTCCTAAATACTTCACAATATTTTTGGCATACACACACACACACATATAAATTCTAAGCAACTCACAGAGCTAGGCTACTTCTTGCAACAATTTCTGAGGAAGGAAATGAAGGCCCAAAGAGAACCAGTGACTTGCCCAAGATCATAAGCTAGGAAGTACCACAGTCAGGATTCAAATTTGCTAGTCAGTTTCCAAGATTCATATTTCAATCATTATACTAGACTATTAATCCCATGTTCTTCAACCACAGAATGCCAAGTATCCTAGAAATGTTTACCTACGTAAAAATTTACCTGAGGAACCTCTGTTTTAGAAAGCATTTCAGAATATGTTGAAAATTACTATCGTAATTATAAAAGGGGTAGGGGAACAGAGTAGTACAATGAATAAGCCCTCCCTGCCAAAAACCTCTGAAAGTCATTTTGCTAGTAGTTTTAAATACAGATAGTCAAATAAGAAAATACTCAAAAATGTTTAAAATAACGCATAGTCTTGGATTAGGCAACAATATCTAGGAAATAACAATAAAAGCACAAGAGAAAACATAAATGAACAAATTTAAATCATTAAACGTTATTAAGAAAAATAGGACTTCATTGAAATTAAAAATATTTGTGCTCTAAAAGACACCATGCAGGCAACTAGTTAGACAAAGTCATGAAGACGCAAAGCAGAAAAGAAGTTAGTAGGGACTGGGAAAGTGACTGTTACATCAGCATGCAGCTTTTACTTAGAACGATGATAAAGCTTCGAAGAAAGGATGGAGGCTATGGCTGCACAACAAATACATTTAATGCTGCTTAACTGTACATTTATTATACAAATGGTAAAAAAATGTTTAAGCTTATTTTTTTGTTTGGGAAAGCAGAGTTACAGAGTCAAACAGTGATTCTTCTATCAGCCAGTCCACTGTCCGAAAGGGTGCAAAGGCCAGGGCTGGGATGGGCCAAAGCCAAGAGCCTGGAACTTCTTCCAGATCTCCAGCAAGGGTGCAGGGACCCGAGCACTTGGGCTCTGCTGCCTTCCCAGGCACATTGGCAGGGGACTTGATCAGAGGTGGAGCAGTCAGGACGTGAGCCTGTGCCCAAACGGGATGCCAGAAGCTCACGTGGAGGCTTCACCACTAGGCCACAGTACTTGCCCAATAAATGGTAAGTTTTATGTTATTTATTTTACCACAACAAAGATTAATAAAATTAATCGATACCGAGCTCTCCTGCTATCATCTGTTGGCTCACTCGATAAATGCCCACACTGGCCAGGATTGAAGCAGGACAGGCCAAGCTAGGAGCCAGGAATTCTATCCAGGTCTTCCAGTGGGTGGCAGGAATACAGCTACTAGAGCCGTAACCTCTGCCTCCCAGGAGACGCACTGGCAGGAAGCTAGAGCCAAAAGCCAAAAACACTTACAAGCACTTCAACAGTGGATGCAGGTTTGTCAGCCACTAGGTCAAATGCCAAACCTGAGATAATTCATGTTTTTAAATGGTTATGAATTGTTCTGCCCTCTCCCTCTTCCCAAAAAAATACAAATGGTCAGTAAAGATAAGAAAAGATGGAGCCAGACACGGGGCATGGCATGTAAAGCTGTCACCTGCAGTGTCGGCATCCCATAAGGGTACTGATGAGTACCAGTTGCTCCACTTCTGATCCAGCTCTCTGCTAATGCACCAGGGAAGCAGGCCCAAGTATCCGGGCCCCGGCATCCATGCGGGAGACCTAGAAAAATCTCCTGACTCCTGGATTCAGTGTGGCCCAGCCCTGACTATCGTGGCCTTTTAGGGAGTAAACAAGAGGATGGAAGACCTCTCTCTTTCTCTCAATCTGTAATGTGACCTTTCAAATCAATAAAATAAATCATATAAAATCATGAACATATGAATAAATTTCTTATAATATCAGTAGAATGACAAATATAAATTAGTCCATATTCTTCTTAGGTGTTCACAATTCAGGGCCCCAACATGATGGCTCAGTGGCTAAAATCCTCACCTTACATGTGTCAGGATCCCACATGGGTACCAGTTCGTGTCTGGACTACTCAACTTTCATCCAGCTCCCTGCTTGTGGCCTGGGAAAGCAGTAGAAGATGGCCCATGCAATCGTGAGGGGTACTTAGAAGAAGTTCCTGGTTCCTGGCTTCGGATCATATCAGCTCTGGCCAGTGCGGCCACTTGGGTAGTGATCCAGCAGATGGAAGATCTTTCTATCTCTCCTTCTTTCTGTAAATCTGCCTTTCCAATAGAAATAAATAAATCTTTTAAAAAATTTACAATGTAAATGATACAAGTAACTACATGCTGTACACTTAGAATTCACCCTGCTCACTTTGTAGGGGTGGGGAACATCTGGTCTATGGGCCAGAGGAGCCTTGTGAAGTCATCTGGTAGATTAGAGCCCTACCAGGACAACCGCAGGCAGGGCTCTAAATTCAATAACTACATAGCAGGCTAATTTCTAAGCTGATAATTTTTATGGCCCACAAATGACATTATAAATATCCAAATGACACTTGACAGAAAAAAAAATTCTCCAACAATAATTTAATGGGACACACAATACAGAAGATAAAATCAGGGGCTGCTTGTAGTGCCAATGTCCCATATGGGTGTTGCAATTTTTTTTTAAAGATTCATTTATTTTATTTGGAAAGGCAGATTTGCAGAGAGAAGAGACAGAAAGAACTTTCATCTGTTGGTTCACTCCCCAGCTGGCCGCAAAGCTGGAACTGAGCTGCTCCAAAGCCAGAAGCTTCTTCCAGGTTTCCCAAATAGGTGGCAAGGACCCAGGCACTAGGACCATCTTCTCCTTTTTCCTACTGCACATAAATAGGGAACTGGATTAGAACTAGAGCATCCTGGACTCAAACTGGTGCCAATGAGCCCAGCATAATGGCTCAGTAGCTAAATCCTTGCCTTACACCTTCAGGATCCCATACGGGCACCAGTTCATGTCCTTGCTGCCCTACTTCCCATCCAGCTTTCCGTTTGGAAAGCAATAGAGGATGACCCAAAGCCTTGAGACCTTCTACTCACAAGGGAGACCCAGAAGAAGCTCCAGTCTCTTGGTTTCAGATTACTTCAGCTCAGCTGCGACCACTGTGGCCACTTGGGAAAAGAATCAGCAGACAGATCTTTCTCTCTGTCTCTTCTTTGTAAACCTACCTTTCTAATAAAACTACATCTTTAAAAAAGGGGGTGGGGAAATTCAAGGAGTAGGAGTTTCATGTAGCAATAAAAATGACTCTTTGGACACTGACATTCCATATCAGAGTCCCTAGGTTCAAATCCCAGCACCGCTTCACTCCCAGCTCCCTACTCAAGCACATTCTGGAAAGCAGCAAGTGACATCTCAGGTGACTGGCTCCCTGGCACCCACGAGGAAGACCTGATCTGAGCTCTGGGTTCCTGGCTTCAGCTCAGCTGCCTGTGTGTGTCTGCCTAATTAAATACATTATTTTTCAAAACATGAATTCAGACTACGAGATAAGAAAAAAAGCTATAACATGACACATGCTATAAAAAAAGGTAATCATTTCTAAACTGCTGATTTAGTAAATTTGTTCATACGTTTACATACAGACGAAAAAGACATTAATCTAACTTTTTAAAGCATGAATACAAATATGAGTAGTATAAATAGTAAAATCAAGACCATCAAAACAAGATCGTTTTTATAAAAGTATCATTTAAAAGGTTATATTTAAATATTTAATCAGTATACTTATACGCTTTTCTTTAATTCAGACCACTACATGATAAATGTTACAACTCTACTTCACTGTAACTTTTCTTCTTAAGCAGCATACTTGCTGGCAACAGACAAGCAATTAAAACTACCTCAAGTTCAAAAATTCCCTTTGGACACAATAAAAGGTAAAAAGGCCATTACAACATCTTTTAAATAGTGTTTTAGAAGTACCTCTTAAACACTTAATTTAAATCAGAATACCAATCAAAATGGGGTCTCTTATATAGATCAACTTAGTAAAAGATGTAAAATGATTCAAATACTCAAATAAAAGATGTCTATTTATTAAAATTAAAATTTGGGAGTACTTCATCTGAGACAATTTGGATGCTGTGCCAAAAAAAATTTAAGCAATTCTGGGAGGTTTCTGTTGACTGAAAAGTTCATTTGATAGGCTTTTAAAAATTACACTGAAAATACAGAAACAAGCTTTAAAAGAATAGTTAAAACTAAGAAAGTTATTCGTACCTTAACTTTTATTTTCATTCGCAAACTTTCTCAAGACCCTGAGAAACTCAGTCTTGTTTCTGGCATGTTATCTTAGCAGCAGAGCAGGATTTACAACAAGGAAGTGACAATGCAGGTTCTGGGTTTTGACACAGATGGTTTACAATACAAAAAATTGTGCAAGAAAACAGTACCAAGGCTCAGAACCACCTTCTATGCTAAAAAAAAACACGAGAAACTTTGTATTTTTTTTGTTTTTTTACATATAAGACTGCTGCTTTCTTAAAACTTACACTGAGCCAACATCCATAAAAATGCAGTTTCATAGTTTAATTCTTCCCTTAACTCCTGGCTCAAAATGAAGTTTTAAATCCTACAAATCATCAAATGTGTTGAAAATCTTGACTATCCTTATTTCTTAGATACAGTTCACTAAAATGAAAGGTATTTTGTTTGACCCCTCTGCTACAAAACAATTTAATCATGCTTTTCATTAACTTTAGAGTTCACCTTTAATATTTCTAATTAAAATTAATTTATATTACCTCGCTCATTACTTGTCTTACAGGTTTAATTAATAATTGCTTTTTATCTTCATTTGCACTGATTTTTTAATGTTGAAAGTACCCTATTGTGAGTAGCCAAAAGGTCGAAACAAGATGCAAAACTGGAAAACTATTTGGAAATTATATAATCAGAAAATAAATGACAAAAATAATATAAAATCGGGCCCTGGAGCGATGGCTCAGTGGCTAAAATCCTTGCCTTACATACCTGGAATCCCATATGGGCTCCAGTTCATGTCCTGGCTTGGCTGTTGTAGTTCCCATTCAGCTCCCTGATTGGGCCTTGGAAAGCAGTGGGGGACGGCCCAAGGCCTTGGGACCCTGCACCCGCATGCGAGACCTAAAAGAAGCTTCTGGCTGCTGACTTCAGAGATTTAGCCACTCTGCTCTGTGAATTTTTTTTGTATAAAGTTATTTAGGACTTTGGATATCACAGAACCCAGTTTCAAATTTCTTGGTTAAGTTTCTGTAACTCTTCTTTTAAAGTTTTATTCAAACAAATGTCTCAACAGACACTAAAATATTTCACTTTGAGATTTATGGTAAAAATTCAAATTTTGGTCAAATGTAAAAGAAACAACCAGTTATCTCCATTATAAGCAGTAATTAGAAAGCCTCTCATTCACATATTTTGGACACAGTAAGGGCCAAATATATCCAGGTCATGTACACACACACATACACACACACACACACACCCCTCATATAATTCTTTATTAAACTCTTTATTTACTTATTTTCAATATATTTGAAATACAGAGACAGAGATTTCCCACCTACTGGTTCATGTTCTAAACACTTGCATCAGCCCAGGCTAACCAGGCCAAACCAGCAGCCTGGAACTCCCAGCGTGAGTGGCAGAAACCCAAGTATTAGGCCCTTACCTGTTGCAAACTACTGAGAATTCATCTGAGTGGTAACTGATCTATATACCTTTTCTTTTAAAACTATTTTATAAAATAATTATTTTCATTTTTTTGAAAGGCAGAAATATCTACCATCTACTGATCCACTCCCCAAATGCCTATAATAGCCAAGGCCTGGCCAGGCTAAAATAAGGAACCAGGAACTTCATTTGGGTGTCCCACACAGGTAGTAGGGACCCAAGAACTTAAACCATCACCTGTTGCTTCCCAGGGTACATTATCAAGAGAAAGCTGGACTGGAGGTGGAGCATCTGGAACTTGAATTAGGTACTCTGGTATGGGATACAGGGTATCAGAAGTGGGGACCTAGTGGTTGCATCAAATGCCTGTCCCTGTATAGCTTTTCTCACCGTATTTCCCTGCACTGACTCCTTGGAAGTATTAAAATTGGGGGGGAGGGGGAGGGAAATGTTATCATTCAGATGTGCAAACACATACTTTTCATACGGAAATACTTAACTACATGTATCCTTTCAATCAAGCACTAACTTAGAATTCTTCACTTTCACTGTCCTTCTATTAAACAGCCTTCAAGTCAAGGAAGAGACAGACACTCTTATCTCAAGTCTGACTTTCAGCCCTCAAAGTGACAGGTCATGCTATTAACAATGCCCTTTTCAAAAACTCTTCCGGGCTGACAAGTTAACCTAGTTGCTAATGTCCTCACCTTGCACCCAACCAGGATCCCATATGAGCACTGTTTCTAATCCTGACAGCCCACTTCCCATCCAGCTCCCTGCTTGTGGCCTGGGAAAGCAGTGGAGGACGGCCCAAGGCTTTGAGACCCTGCACCCGCATGGGAGACCCAAAAGAAGCTCCTGGCTTCAAATTGGCTCAGCTTAGCAAACCGAAAATCTTCCTCTCTGTCTCTCTACCTCTCTGTATATTTGCCTTTCCAATGAAAATAAATAAATCTTAAAAAAAAAAAAAATAGCCAACCTCTTCCCTACCTTATAGGTCACAAATTCCATCTTTCCTGGTCATTTTACTTCCCTGGCTGTTTTTCCAAGTCTGTTTTATTTTTCCCTGTCTGCTGTTTAAATGTTGTTCATCTCTGGAGTTCTTCCCTAGCTTTTATTTTTCCGGAAATCTAATTTCCCTGGGAATGTACTTCCTATAAGCTTCAACTACATGGACTAATAACTTAAATCTCTCTCTCTCTACATAGATGATTTGATTGCACTCCCAGAATTTATTTTTAACTCTCCTTTTTACTATATCACTCACTCTACTGCATTTCCTTGCCTCTCTAGACACACTGCCAAAGCCTTCCACATTACTATCAAGACATCTGTTCTAAAAACAAAGATCTCACTATATGATTCTATTAGTAACACTCCTCAATTTACAACAGGGTACATCCTGATAAGATCACTGTTAAGCTAAAAATACTATTAAGCTGAAAATATACACAGTTTCCCAAATCTCAGATCTTACTGACACAACACACTGGAGTATCACTGTAACCCCTCGTGTACATTAGGACCTACAGCAGCTCACTAGCACTGCACAACCTGTAACACCATATCCAAAGCCGAAGTCCAAAGTATGGTCCCTTTTTTTTTCTTTTAAGATTTAACAGAGATTTTTCAACGTGCTAGTTCACTGCCTCACCCTGCCCCCAATGTCCCCAACAGCCAGAACTGTGCTTGTCTGAAGCCAGAAGCCAGGAGCTTCTTCCAGGTCTCCCATGCGGGTGCAGAGGCCCAAGGCCTTGGGCCATCCTACATTGCTTTCCCAGGTCCTTAGCCTGGAGCTGGATTGAAAGTGGAACATTGGATTCGAATCAACACCAATACAGGATGCCAATGCCACAGTTAGAGACCTAGCCTGCTACACAACTGTGTCAGTTTTGCATGGTTTCTGTTTTAAGTACATGGCTTTTGTAGCACTGTAAAGTCAAAATATCTCTTCTGTTGAGAATCGCCTGTACTTCAAAACTTTTGGAAGTCCTCACCACTTGATCTTAAAGGAAAAGCAGCACGGCTTGAAGACATGACTTCCCCTACGTTTTCTGTTCATCTCCTGTCCTTCCTCCTAAATAATACCACACAACATCACTCAGTTTCTCAAGCATATCACCTATTTTTACTCTATGTCAATGAGTTAAGAGATGTACTAGTGCTGCCTAGAAAATGTTTCCCCAAAATCCAGCTTCCCTTTTCAAGACCTCTTTCAGATATCACCTCTGGAAAAGCAATTTCTTCTTTTAGGTTGGATTCATTTATTTGAAAGGCAGTTACACACAGAGAGAAACAGTTTGAAATATTCCATTGGCTGCATCACTCCCTGAATGTCCACAACAGGCTGGGTTGGGCCAAGCTAATGTCAGGAGCCAGGAACTCCATCCAGGTCTCCTACACCGGTGTAGGGGCCCAAACACTTGAGCCATCCACAATTACTTTTCCATGCATATTCCCAGGGAGTTAGGTTAGAAGTGGAACAGTAGAGACTCGAACTGGCACCAACTTGGAATGCTGGCATTTTAGGCAGCAGCTTAACATGCTAGAAAAGCAATTCCAGTAGTTCCTTCTTTGTTGTTTTATCATTAGTCATTCCATCATCAACATTTCAATTGCAGTTCACCTGAACAGTGCCATTTATAACCATTATTTCACTGCACTGTAATTAACCTATAGCCATGTCCACCTATGCAGTATCCCTAAAAGTAGTAATTAGATCTTTTCACTCTTGCATCCCTGTCAGCTGGCACACATGTCACATAATAGATGATCAATAGAGAGATATTCAACAAGCAAGTGTGTAACTAATGTTATCCCTATGATAAATACTCTGATGTTTGATGTTAATGTTTAACTATTTTATTTGAAAACAGTGTTGATGCAGATTCAGTCTACGACAAAGCAGACGAACCAACAAGACAGTTTATGGAGATATGAAAAGGGGAAAACATTAAATCTCAAAACTCAATGTTACATGTCAGTTATTCACAGGAGAATCTCTAAGAAGTATAACAGTGTTAATCTTCTAGTTCTCATACTTCGAAGTATAACCTTTATAAAGATTTTTTTTTTGAAAGATAGGCTTACAGAGAGGCAGAGAGAGACACTGGGAGGGTGGGCTCATCCTTGGATCAGTGAAAACAGCACCATTTAGAACTATCCAAACCCCTTGGACAGAACCCCTGGGGTGTGTACACATTGAGACTCTGGGTTGTTGTAAGGTGGTGGTTCCTCATCCCTGGTTACTGGGATGTGTGGAAAGTTGTAAGTGCTTTTCCCCTTTGCCTCTCCCCTTCCCCCAGGAACAAGAAGAAATAGCAAATTTGGAAGCAATGTGTTCACCCAATTTTCCCTAAACCTTGATCCTTCCCACCCTCATCAACCATGTAATCATTATTAAAAAATAAAATTTTTAAAAAATTATGAAACACAAAATATAATAGCTAACAAGTAGGCCTACAACAAGGCAGTTACTTCAGAAAATAATTGTTATTTAAGTCTGTAATTTTCTTAGTACACTTAAGTCTCCATTCTGCTATGATATCAAAACAGTAATAAAGAAAACTAGTAAAGGAAGACTAACAAAGGAATAGGCAATGATTAATTTTCATAATAATACTATCACCTAATGTTTGAAAATAATTTTTAATCACTTTCTCACACATTCAATAGTTTACTTATTATTACATCAGCTTTAAAAACAACTTCAGCTGAAATATAAGATTTTGATACAGTTATCAAGTCAGATTACTGGGAAGAGAGGAAGTGAAATAACTACTAGAACCAAGCAAAACACCAATATACTTACTTGATGCTTACTGAGAACTGCCTACACATAACTGATAATGTACACAAACTTCAACTTCAGGGTATTAATTTTAAAAAGCAAAATTACTACTCCCAAATTTTGCATTTCAAAATCTATTTCATACTGAAATTCTGAAGCAGTTCCTATTACTTAATATATACCTCTGATATTGACAATCATGCAATATTTTCTTCATCATAATCCTTTTATTTCCTTACATGTTACTTTCAGAGCATTAAAATCTATACTGACTCTATCAGAAAAGGGATTTAAACAAATTATTGCAGAATTTTAAATTGATAAAAACAGTATAATTTAAAACAATACATGCAACTGCAATCCATTAATACAACTGCAATCCATTAATACAAGATTAAAAACAATGCTGAAAATAAGAAAATACTCTGGAGTCTTCAAATCTTTCACACTCGGGCCAGGCACAGTAGCCTTGCAGCTGAAGTTCTTGCCTAGCACAGGCCAAGATCCCATATGGGTGCCAGTTCTAACTCCGGCTGACCTGCTTCCCATCCAGCTCCCTGCTTGTGGCCTGGAAAAGCAATCAAGGATGGCCCAAAGCCTTGGGACTCTGTACCCACATGGGAGACCTGCAAGAGGCTCCTGGCTGATAGCTTCAGATCGGCACAGCACTGACCACTGTAGCTGCTTGGGAAGTGATTCAAAAGACAGACAACCTTCCTCTCTGTCTCTCCTCCTCTCTATATATCTGATTTTTCAATAAAAATAAGTCTTTAAAAAAAAATCTTTTGCACTCACCATGAATCTAATCTTCATCATTTTGCAATCCTTCTAACCCAAAGCCAACAGGCTAAAGCAGAAGGATAGTTCACAATCTATCATAATACATGCAAGTTTAGTTATTAGGGTCATTCACATGGATTAAGGGAAAGCATGGTCTCCCTACAGCTCCAATTCCAAGATTTTTAACCCTCTATTTTATGCCTTAGTTTCCTTAAGGTTTCTGCCCTACTGCCCAACCCAGTACCTCCAAACAGAAACCAACCTACTACAGCTGATCCAGTATGTAGGGCCCTCCAACACAGAATCTGCTTGGCAGGGACAATGATCATTTTCCTAGACTCTGAACACTGGGCCATGACTGGGTAGTTCAGCAACTTCATGGAGGCAAAGATCCCTTCCTATCACAAGTTGAAATGCCACCTGTTTTAGGTTTCTTTGAAAATACATTATAGATATGCCACCTAGCATGGCTCAGCCTGGGACTCCACATTTGGAATCAGTGCCACAAGCAAACACAGTAATAGTGGGTGGAGTACTCTGGTGCCAGAGCTGAAGGACCAGACCCATTTTCCAATGGCAGCAAAGACAACAGTGCCAAAGGCATTATCTGAAGTCCAGTGTAAGCACTGAAAGCTAAGGAGGTACCCAGTGTCCAAGGAATACCTCGGGCCACTTCTGTGGCATGATTTTGACTGCAGCTGCAGCATCAGTCTCCAGATTTTTCAGAAATTGTGTGAGCTATCCAAGGACTTCTCAGTGTACTGCTCTTCTTACATCATCCACAGTGTCTATGGGCTCTCACTAAAACTCCAGCTGATAAACTACTCTTCTAATCTTAGTCATCTCCTCACTGCCCTGCTAATTGTTTCTTTCATCTTTACATACCAAAGACACTTACTGATCTCTTCCTTAAATTGTTATTGTCTAATGCAAGTCCCCGTTTCTAACAAGCCTTCCATACTTGATCATATGGTGCTCTTAATTCCATTGAAAACTTAATTTTCCCTAGTTCTTCACAGAAGTTAGCTTGAGTTCCCATCTAAACTATAAAATTCGTGAACACAGAATTTATTTATTTTTATTGGAAACTCAGAGTTACAGAGAGAAGAGACAAAGATCTTCCATCTGCTGGCCTATCAAGTGGCTGCAAATAGCTGGAGCTGAGCTGGTCTGAAGCCAGGAGCCAGGAGCTTCTTCCGGGTCTCCCACATGGACCCAAGGCCCTGGCCCACCCTCTGTTGCCCTCCCAGGCCAAAAACAGGGAGCTGGATGGAAAGTGGAACAGCCAAGACATGAACTGGCACCCATATGGGATCCTAGCAGTTTCAAGGCAATGATCCACCCACTAGGCTGCCATGCCAGGCCCTGAAGCAACATTTTAATAATGACATGATGTCACATGTTGTCTGAGATAGTCTTACAGGTCATTTTGCATGTTTGCTGATCGACTGGAATCTTACCTTTTATTTTATTCAACTTATTTTATCTTTTACCTTATTCAACTCTTCCATTTCAAATCTTTACATAAGGAAAATCAAGTATACCACTGAGTTTTACAACTTTTAACAGCAGAACTATGCAAATTTGGTAGTGTTAGATAACAGATATTAATTAAAAGACAACCTCTTTAACACATTCTCTGAAGGTTTTTCATACAATTTTTTTTTTAAATAACTTACATATAACAGACCCTAAAGGCCTACATTCAAGGAAGAAAACTTTTTCAACAATGAAAAACCGCTTCCCAAAATAAGTACAGATATCACCTGGCAAACACACCACTAAAACAATAAGAGCAGTTATTACAGTCACAAGTTACTGAGTACGTATCCTGGACCAAGCATTCTGCTAAATACTTTACAAGAATCCTCATTAATTCTTTGCAAGAGTCCTGTGAGGTGAATCTCACTACTAGTCTTCTCTAACACAAGGGGAAAACAGAAACAGAATTCTCAAGGTTACCCATCTGGCAAGCAATGGAGCCAAAATTCCAACCTAAGTAATCCAATGTAACCACTTTGGCAGCATTGCTCAGTCACCCAACACATTTGGTAGACATTCTACTATCCCTCCTCAGTTGGGTTAACTTCTGGGTTTGAATTTCCCAAAGAATATCACTGTCTTTCAGGCTTTCTTACCTTAACCACATGCTGTTCCCTTGGTCCTTCTACTGCAGAACACTGAACAGCTCACCTTAGGTCTCTTTTAATCCAGCAAGCAAAGCTCTATTCACTCTTCAACCTGTCACTTAAAAACAACTTTCTCTGGGAAACCTTCTTTCTGTCCATATTTTGTGACCCTAGTTCTGAAGGAAAGCATGTACTTGTATCCCTCCCTTATTCCTGGAAACGATTCATAGATATTAGTATCATTGATCTAATCTATATTGTAATTATATTTTATAGGAATATTTAGCAAGCATTAGAATGTACCACAAACACAGCATACTACAATACTAGTGAAAGACCTAGAATAAATAAAGACCTCACTTTAAATCCAACTACAACTCACTTCCTACCATACGTTCCAATATTTTACTGTCCATGTGCCTATATGTGTCGCACATTTACTGGCAAGTGAAATTAGTATCTTACCACACCCAAGCTCAGATCAGAACTTTAAATTTTATCTTACCAATCATTTCTCACTTTTCCCGTAAAGTTGGCACTACACTTTGATAATACTAAAATTGTGCATATAACAAATATTTCAAAATTGGAAACATACTCACTCTCCTCTCTGTTAAATTTGCTAAAACAAAAGTCAAACTAAGAATAAGACACTGGAGCCAGTGATGTGACGCTGGAGCTGATAAAGCCACCGTCAGCGTTGCAAGCAAGCATCCCATATGGATGCTGGTTTCAGACCTGGCTTTTCCACTCTCAATACAGCTTCTTGCTGACATACCTAGGAAAGTGGTGGAAGACGGTTCAGATCCTTGTGCCCCTGCATACATGGGAGACCCAGAGGAAGCTCCTGGCTCATGGCTTCAGACTGACCCAACCTTGGGTCACTGCGGCCACTGGAGAGTGAACAAGCAGGTGGAATATCTCTTTCTTCCTGTCTAATCTTCTATCTTGCTTGCTCTATAACTCTTTCAAATAAAATAAATCTTAAAAATAAAAAAGGGAGTAGGACACTAATAGTAATGAAGCAGAAACAAACAAAAAAAAACTAAATTGTACTTGAAAAGATGCTTTTAATCCTACTCATTTCCTACAGCTCACTTTACTTTCACTAAGCTATTACTCCACCTAACCTTTCAATTTTACCAGTTCAAGAGGTAATTCATATACCAATACAATTGTTTATTTGCAGTGTATAATTCAGAGATCTAGAATCATCACCAATCAAGTTTCCATTTTCATCATTTCGCAGTTATTCTCGCTGTGTCAGGGTTCCAGAGCATCAGAATGAAGAGCACACATATGCACAGGTTCGTCACCTGAGTCGGGCTGGAAACCCAAGGTAAGCTGTTCAGTGGCCCTGAGGGAGTGTCCTTCTGCAGAGAGCTCAGCCTTGTCTTTTAAGGCCTTTGACTGAAACACCCACTCACAAAATAGAACATATACTTTGTTCAAAGTCCACTACTGGTATAAAAGTTGATCACATTTAAAAATATATACATTCATGTCAACACATAAGCTGATATTTGACCAAGAACTGGGGACCACAATCTTGCCAAACACACACATAAAATTAACTATGAAGGGGCTAGCATGATGGCTCAACTGGTTAAAACTCGGCCTGCCAAGTGCCAGCATTCCATATGGGCTGGTTCTTGTCCGTGCTGCCCCACTTCCCATCCAGCTCCCTGCTTGTGGCCTGGGAAAGCAGTGGGAGATGGCCCAAAGCCTTGGGACCATGCAACTACATGGGAGATCTGGAAGAAGCTTCTGGCTTTGCATCCATTCAACTCTGCCCATTGCAGCCATTTATTTAGGGAGTGAACCAGCAGATGGAAGATATTTCTCTCTGTCTTTCCTTCTCTGTAAATCTACCTCTCCAACAAAAAACAACCAAATCTAAAAAAAAAAAGAATCACTACCAAACTTCCTGTTATCCAGTTCCTAACAAGCACTAATCCACTTCCTGTCTCTGAATTTGCCTATAAATATTCATACACCCAGAATTCCTGAATAGGCAGCCTTTTGTATCTGGCTTCTGTCACTGAGCATGGTGTTTTCACGGTTCACCTAAGCTAGATGTATCTGTACTTTACTGCTTCTCTTTTTAACCACAAATATATTTCATTTTACCATCTATACATATTTTATCTATCCGCTCATCAACTGTTTGACAGGCTATTTCTACCTTTTGGATATTATAAATAATGCTGTTGCATTCATACACAAGTTTTTACATAGACATGTTTCTGCTGGATACATATTAGGAGTTAAAACTGTTGGATCATTGGTAATTCTGTAATATTCCCTTTTACTTTGCAAACCTTTTAAATGAAATTCACAACTAAAAAGTTTATGTTTTTTACAAACATAAGCTCCGGCCTGGCACAGTGGCCTAGTGGCTAAAACCCTCACCTTGCATGCAGCAAGATCCCATGTCAGCATTGGCTCATATCCCAGCTGTTCCACTTCCCACCCAGCTCCCTGCCTGTGGCCTGGGAAAGCAGTTGAGGACGGCCCAGAGCCCTGGGACCCTGCACCCGCATAGGAGACCCAGAAGCTCCTGGCTCATCTTTTTCTCTGTCTCTCCTTCTATCTGTAAATATGACTTTCCAATAAAAATAAAAACAAATATATATCTTTAAATGTCTATTAGTAGGCTTTTAGTTCAGGTGAGAAAAAAACCTAGATTCTAACTCCCTCAGTTATATGACTTGATGCAAATAATCTCTAAATATCAAACTCTTTTTAAATAAAAAGGACATAGACTATAACTATTGAACTTGCCTCCCGAGAGCATTATACTGATCATATGAAGAAAGCACAGTGAGCATTATATAATCTCACAGAAAAGTGTTATTTTGCAGAACATATACATAATAACTCAAAAGTTATATCACCAAACACAAGATCACCTACAATCCCAAAACACTGAGCAAGGTGTCTTGCCCGTAGCAAATGGTTAAGTAGGGATTTGTGCAAAGATTACATATCTGTAATTGAGTCCAAGATCTCAAATTGAGAACCAATTTGAATGAGTATCTGTGCTTTGAGCCTCCAAGGGTTTGCAGAAAAACAGACCGCTCCGCCATCCACATTTCATTCTCTGAAATATTTGCAGAGTACCTATTCCCCTGCTCCCAAGAGTTGGTTTGTTGTAGGGCAAGAGTACATTCGCATCAGAGTTATTTTGCTGTCTATGTCCCACAGTGCAGTTGCACACAAATGCCCATGAAAGTACAGAGGAAGCAGCAATTACTTCTTCCATTACTGGGAGTCAGGGAAAGTTTCACATTGGAACTGAGCCTCAAGGGATAAAGGGTAGAGGTCATTCTGGAAGACAAAACAGCAAAAAAAAGGCACTTGTTTTAGGAACAGCGAGCACCGTCACAGTCAATACCCAAGAGTCTGGGAAGAATGAAGGCAAAAATGGTAAAGCGGAGATCAAAGGAAAGGAAACAAGAGACAGAGTTTTAAGTCTACAAATAAATGGAGCAATAACTGAGACTTTTAAGCAAGGCTGTAAGCTGTCCACGGTGCCAGCAGAAGGCATGGGTCCAAAAGAGGAAAAAAGTTTCAGGCCATTTCAGCAATTGATAAATGGGATCAATTTTCTTGATCCAAACAACTATGACATAATCATGAACCAATCTCAAAAAAAAAAGTATCACAATGTTTTCACGTAAAACTCTAAATAACAGCTATTCCCCTCCCTGTTTACCAAAGAGAATAGATACTAAGCTCTAATGCAAATGCCACTAAGAAAAACAAATACAAGTCTGAGATAATAAAATGTGAATTTAGGTGCTGGCATTGTGGCACGGCAGGCAAGGCCACAGCTTGTGACACTGGCATACAATATGAGACTTGGTTTGAGCTCTGGCTGCTCCAATTCTGATGCAGCGTCCTGAATATTTGCTGGGAAAGCAGTGGCAGAAAATTAAAACACTTGGGCTCCTGCACCCAAGGGAGAACTGCAAGAAGCTCTTGGCCTGGATTACCCTTGACTGTTGCAACCATCTACTGAGTGAACCAGCAGGTGAAAGATCACGTTGTCTCTTTGTCTCTCTGCCTTTAACTGTGCCTTAAGAAACTGTGCTGGAAGGAATATTATTCAGCCATTAAAAAAAAAAAAGTGGTCCCAACTGGAGACCGTTATGCCAATCCCAAAAGGACAAATACCATATATTCACTCTGATATGAGGTAACTTTCAATCCAAAATACAAAACGAAAAGAAACAAAGGTAAATAAGTATTACACTTGTAACCTCACAAATGAGACATGTAATGGAAAGCACAGTACCAGGAACCAGAGGACTGGCAGTATGCATCTCCACTCGTGAACAGAAGTAGGCCCCCAGCAACACTGTCAAATACACCCAGACAACAAAATACTAGACTCTCCCCACTGCTTACACCTGCAGTGTCAGGACATACACAGAGCTGAACAGTGGAGTCCAGACTACAGCTCAAGGACCATATCACTGTAAAATCTCAGGGGACAATGGGGAGAGGAGCAGGACAGGCGGAAGAGGAGGAAATGGGGGGAGCCCTATGCCTGCAAGACTGTAAACTGTTAAATAAGAGTCTAAAAATTATAAGAAGTAAAGAAATAGATAAAAAATAAGTTGTGAATTAACCTAGGGACTAGTCAAATAGCTATGCAGGGAAGAAAAATGTCATAAGTAGACATCCATATATTCTTTTAAAGATTTATTTATTTTTATTGGAAAGACAGATATACAGAGAGGAGGAGAGACGGAGAGGAAGATCTTCCGACCATTGAGTCACTCCCCAAGCGGCTGCAATGGCCAGAACTGAACTGATCCGAAGCTAGGAGCCCAGAGCCTCTTTCGGGCCTCCCACACAGGTGCAGGGTCCCACGGCTTTGGGTCATCCTCGACTGCTTTCCTAGGTCAAAGGCAGGGAGATGGATGGGAAGCAGGGCCACCAGAAAACAAAATATGGGATTCCAGCACGTCCAAGATGAGGACTTAGCCACTAGGCTACTGCACCAGGCCCTACCCATAATTTTAACAAACTAAAACAATAAATATTTCATCAATTTTCCACTGTTGTGAAAAGTAACATGGAAGGAAATGAGCATATTTTCTGAATATACACATTGGCTTTCCACATGTGTTCATATTAGTATATCTTAAGTAATGCATGTATCAAATAAACAATGCTCTCATAGAAACTAGCACCTCTTAGTGACCTTCATACTTCCAGCAACAAAATGATTAACAGCAAGTGTTTGGTGCAGAGGCCTAAGCTTTCCTTTAGCATGACCAGATCTTGCACTGCAACTCCTGGTTTGAGGTCTGTCCTACACTCCCAATCCAGCTTCCTGCTGACGGCAGCCAACGAGGCAGCACAGTGTCCCTGTTACCCACAAACAACGAGGTGGACTGGAGTCCTGGTGTGGGCCTGGCCCAACTTTGGCTGATGGGGCATTTAGGAAATGAACTAGCAAGCAGAAGATCACTAATGAAAATAGGTAAGTAAAATATCAAAAGAAAAAAAAAAAGTTCTTCCATTTAAAATAAATGCACAAACAAAAATTGAGGGAAAAAAATAGGGGTCCAGTGCAGTAGCCTAGTGGCTAAAAGTCCTTGCCGTGCACACACCAGAATCCCATATGGGTGCCAGTTCTAATCCCAACGGCCCCACTTCCCATCCAGCTCCCTGCTTGTGCCCTGGGAAAGCAGCTGAGGACAGCCCAAAACCTTGGGACCCTGTACCCATGTGGAAGACCCAGGAGAGGTTCCTGGCTTCTGGCTTCAGATCAGTGCAGCTTGGGCTGTTGCAGCCACTTGGAGAGTGAACAACAGACAGAAGATCTTTTCTCCGTCTTTCCTCCTCTCTGTGTGTCTGACTTTACAGTGAAAATAAAATGAATCTTTAAAAAATATTTTAAAAAATTAAAAATTAGGTATTAGGTGTCCAGTAAAATTAACACAAAAACAAACAAAACCAATGAATATATGATCCATCATCCAACCAAGAGCTAAAGCAATGATCCAATCACCTTTCGAGGTGAAGGAAGATGAAAACGGTCTTTATGACGAATCTTCCTCTGTAATGATTTCCTTGCAACGTCCCCGACACATGCAAGATCACTCCTGCTTCTATGTCTTTGCTGAAGTTCCTCCCATCCAAAATTCCTTTCCCTAACACCGTGCCCTTTTTGAAAACTTGTAAGGTCTACTTCAAAGGACATGGCAGCTAAGAAACTGTCCTATCCGAAACCTGCAGTTCATGCAGAATTTTTTCATTTGCTCTAGTTCTAAGGGACAATTTATTTTCTTTTAAAGGTGTATTTCTTGGGGCCCGGCGCGGTGGCGCAAGTGGTTAAGGTCCTCGCCTTGCACGCCCGGGATCCCATATGGGCGCCGGTTCTATCCCGGTAGCCCCGCTTCCCATTCAGCTCCCTGCCTGTGGCCCGGGAAAGCAGTCGAGGACGGCCCAAGGCTTTGGGACCCTGCACCCGCGTGGGAGACCCGGAAGAGGCTCCTGGATTCGGATTGGCATAGCATAGGCCATTGCACTCACTTGGGGAGTGAATCATCGGACGGAAGATCTTCCTCTCTGTCTCTCCTCTCTGTATATCCGCCTTTCCAATAAAAAAAATAATAAAAATAAATCTTTAAAAAAAAAGTGTATTTCTTTGTATTTGAAAGGCAGATTCACAGAGCATAGAAGAGACAGAGAAAGATTCTCCATCCGCTGGTCCACTCCTCACGGGGCCACAACGGTTACAGCTGAGCTGATCCAGGGCCAAGAGCCTCCTTTGAATCTCCCGTGTGCGCGCAAGGGCCCAAGGACTTGGGCTGTCCTCTGCGGCTTTCCCAGGCCACTAACAGGGAGCTAGAACAGAAGAGTAGCAGCCAGGATGAGTACCCATATGGGATGCTGATGTTGCAGCTGGAAGATTAGGTTGCAATGCCACCGTCCCAGCACTGACGATTCAATTAACACTGTCACCTTTTTTCAATTTCTGGCATTTGATCATTTTCATTCCTACTGCCAACCTAGTCTATGCCCTTATAAAAATACATTCTAGAGGAACGAGCCAGCAGATGGAAGGTTTCTCTCTCTCTCTCTCTTTGTAACTCAGTCATTCAAATAAAAAAAATATACATTCTATATAAGCTGCTAGTATGCCTTGGAATAGCTCAGTAGTTATGAAATTGGGCTTATGGCTCCTAGAGGTAAAAGTCAAAACACCTAGGTTCAAATTCCAGCTCTTCCATTTATTAAGTTATAGGAACTTGGGGAGTTAAACATGGAGCTAACCTCTCCATGTTTCAATTTCCTCAGAGGTTGATGTGGAAAAAAAAAATAAGCACCTACCTCAAAAAAAAAAAAAAATGTTAAAATAGAGAGCATATAGAACAGGGCAAGCAAGCTACATAGAATATACACAAGTGTTAGTTAAGCTGCTGGCCGTTTTTCCTCCCCCAGGCCACTGGATACACTATTGTCATGCCACTTTTTCTTAAAGAATGGTTTTGTTATATTAGCGTTCTGTTCAGAACTCTCCTTGGCCCTCCATAACCTAAGGGTCCATGTCTGCAGCTTGGCACTGCACAACTTGGCACCATACTACCTATTCAGCTTGATTTACTTGACACCTTGTATATACAAAATAGCAGGAAATACACACAGTCATTCTCCTCCAGATCTGACAACTACACAGAGGGGGCACAAACATAAAAAGTCACAAAAATGGTTGCCCACCATTTTCCAAAAGATCTCCTCAATCCAACAAAATCAGTGTTCTTGGCATTGGAAAAATGCTAAACCCATTCAAAATTATCTGCTTGCTTGCTTTATTGCATTTTCAATACTCAAGCCAATGTATATGCCCCAATTTTAAAGTCTAATTCAAACACCAGTATCCTTATATCCTTTAAACTCGAATCATCTTATCTGAATCAGCTTTTCCAAATGTATAACCACCTTCACTACCCAGTACATTAGTTCCTAGAAAGAAGGAATAATTACATCTAGCTCTTGCTACTTCCTTCCCTCCTCACCACAAGGACTTTCACAGAAAAAGATCACTATGATAGAAAAACACACTCAAAAAAAACACACAGTGAGTTCAAAGAAAAGACTGGAAGTAGACAACTACTACTAAGTGAAGTACAATAAGGCTCTGTGGTAAACTACTGTGCCAACCACGAGTCTGTCAATAGTCCCCAAAACCTTCTATCAAACAGGGTCATGCAATTAAAAAGTAACAATCTATTCACTATCCCTTCTATATAACCACCATCTAGGTAGCTTTATTTGTTCAGTGCTACTTTGAATCAACATGATTAAACATTCTACTGTCTGTTACTTAATTTGAAGTTGGCCTTCAAGGGCCAGCTTTCAAGCAGGGCAATAACTCAACTGCTAAATGCTTGGGAGGCTGACTGGGAAAGACATCACTTGGAGGCAAACCTGCAGGTTTAAGTAAAATAAGATATTCCATGAATTTAGCATGAGAAAGTGTCAATAGGGGACAGTGCTACGACACAGGTTAGGTTGCTGTATGGAATGTTGGCACCCCAAAGGGTCACCAGTTCAAGCCCTAGTTGCTCCCCTTCCAATCCTACTCCCTGCTAATGCACCTAAAAAAGCAGTGGAAGATGGTCCAAAAACTTGGACCCAGATGGAGTTCCTGGCCTCCGACTTGAGCACGACCCATCAAGTGAACCAGCAGATGGAACATCTCATTCTATCTATGTTCACTCTCTGTGACCCTGTCTTTCAAATAAATAAATAAATCTTGAAAAAAAAAAAAAAGGACAAGTCCTTACAAATAAATAAACACATAAAAAATAAAGGGATAGCCTCATATCCAGAGTTTTACTTTATCCAATACAGTGAGGGAGCGAGGCAGAATGGCAGAAATAAGCCCAATCTACCCTTCAAAGCTAAGGCTTCCTAAGTAACAAGTTCCACTCACAGTTTTAACATGTCATCCAATTCCAAGCTAAACATTCCCTATTGATCTACTCTTAGTCATTGCAAAACCAGCCCACTGTGAGGACATTAGTACAGCCATTAGTACAGCACCTTTCATGTAAACACTACTTTTCAAAGGTTTTTTTTTTTTTTTTTTAAAAAAAGGAGTCTCCTTTGAGTTCTGAAGGAAAATAAGTGAATTGATGGCGTATGCACATACATTCTGAGAGCAAACCAGAGCCAAGCCCTTATCTAACTATGTAGAACCCAACTGGTTGCTGAGGCAGTGGAGGAAGGGGAACAGCGAGCAAAGAAAGTAAAAGGTGGTTAAGGTAGCAGTGGCTGGAACCAATGTGCAAATTCAAAGGCCAGAATGGTGAATTCTATGAATGACTGTTTTAGAAGAGTGTGTGTATTTTGTGCAGTCTTTGAGGCACCTAAACTTCAGCTTCTAGGGACCAAAAAAAAAGTCTACTCCATAGGTAAATAGACACCTGGTATCATCTGGTATTACAGAGAAAAATGAACACACTTTCCAGTTCTGGCCCCACACACAGAGTAGGTTATGGGGATTATGCAAGCACACAGCACTTGGGCAATCCTTCCCTCCTTTCCTTAGAAAATAATTTATATAATAACTCCTTAATTCAGTAGCTACAGGAGCAGCACTGTTCGCTCCTCCTTGCGAGGCTCGGCTTTCCTTCGCTGCAAAGCACTGAATCCTGAAAAAATTCAAATTGTTCTTTTAAGGAAGACTTAATCATTTATCTCAGAAAAGGGCAAAAAGTCAGGCAGCGAAATGTGAGCTATTCCTATTAAGTCTTACATAACTTAAAGTTGAAACGAATTCAGTAGTTCAATTAAAACCTGAGGCTGGAGCACAAAGATGAGCTCTCTGAGTACAGTCCTCACACACAGTTTTTAAAACTTGAAGGGCTTAGTATTTCCTTAATACAGAAGCACAGATCTGTATAGTCAGTTGGGATATCAACAGAAAAATGCTGAAATTGTTATACTCGAAAGAAGTATCCCCTTTGGAGAAGGGGGTAATTAACAGAAGTGTAGTTTCCTAACACTAACTTCTAAAATGTCATCTCTGTAAGGGATGACACCAAGAAGTAATTTCCAAAAGCAATACATATATGTCAGCTATCCACTGTCACCTGTAAACAAGACTGAAAATGTAAAACCACAGATGCTCATGCTTTATTCAACTGACTGCCAATTACTCCTTCCAGGGTGAACACCTAGCAAAACTTCTCAACAGCATGAGTTCCACACGAGCATCTGCCCTTACTGGAACAGGCCCTGATCTCAACTCGACTCACAGTCCAACCCCCCAGATAACCTGAACCCTGTTGAAAAATCGGCCATGGATGCCCTGCTTGGCTTCCCGCATTGAATCCACCTTTCTAAAAAGCCTGAAAGCGAGTCTCCAAGCCCGGCTATCTAGTTTTCTCCCACCAAATTAGGGTTTGTGGTTTCACTGGGAATGATCAGCACTATCAGGCTGCCCATCGCCCTCTGAGGCATTTGGTTACAATACCTTCTGTTTTCCATTCAACCACCTCACTGCCATTTCCCCCAGAACCAGAGCTGCCTCCCAGGCTCTGCGCAGTGTTCTCTCGGAGGGTGCAAAGCCTGGGATCCTGCATCACAGCACCTCCTGAGAGAGGGCCAAAGGCAAGGCAGGTAGAACACGCAAACACGCGGCGCCAAGACAACGTGGGTGACATTACCTTGCCGGTCTTGTGATCGAACCAGACGAGAGCATGGTTCCTTGATAGCACTTTGCAGTCAAAGGTGGCATTATTCTGCGCCGGCCGGCAGCGGGCCACCGAGCGGCCGATTTTGATGGGCTCGTCCAGGTAGACATGACGCTCCTGAAACGGGTGCGAGTTCGGGCGGCAGGTGAAGATGGCCAAAGCTGACGGCATCGAGGACAGCCTGGGGGTGCCTCTCCTACCAGGGACAACGAGGAGTTCCTCCAGATCTGCACTGTCCTTCACCAACGTAGACTCCCCCTGCCTATGCCCCACCTTCCCACCCCCCCAAAAATTTTTTTTGCCAATTATAACAAACTGCGCATCGTCTAAGAGTAACCAGGGCACATCAGCAGCTCTCGACTGGGGTGGGAAGATGGCCCATCGCTTCCTTGCACATCCAGCAGCGCCCCAATCGCATACAGTCCCCCGCTGGCAGCAGCCTCTCTCAGTCCATCTTCCCTGGGAAGGAAAGGCTCACACATCGGGCAGCTTCGGCCAACACAACTCCTGGAAGACACTTCGGGGGGCAGACAGCGATTCCTGGGCAGTGCTGGCGATCGCGCGACCGCAGTCCCCTCTCGCTGGCGGAAACGGTGCAGCACTGCAGCATGAACGAAGGGGTCCGTCCGGGGACTGTCGGCTGCAAGGTCCTCAGGGGGCTCGAAGGGCAGCCGCCGCCCGTCCGCAGGGGCCCTGGGTGGCGACGAGACGCGAGCAGAGGCCAGCGAGGAGCTCTAGGCGGCCAGCGGGACAGTCCGCATCGCCCCTGCTGTGCACACCCGGGGGTCCCCAAGCCCCTTGCACGGGATGAACCGGCGGCGGTGGCTGGGGTCTCCCGCGCGCGAGGCGTGGGTGCAGGCAGCGGCCAAAGCCGGAGTCCCCCGGCACCTGGCGGGCGTCTCCGCGACCAGGGCGGGACCCGCTCCGCAAGCAGGCCGGTGCGGACCGGAGCGAGGCCGGCGGGAAGTTGGCCCCCTGGACGCCCGGGCTCCCGGCGGGGGCTGCTCAGCACACGGGCCGACTCCCTTTCAGGGGCGTCCCCGCGAGGGTCGCATCTCAGGGACGGGCAGCCCCGGCTCTAAGCGGACGGACGGGGAGGTGGGGGAGGGAGGCTGGCCCGGAGGTTGAGGGAGAGGCCTGGAGGCCCCGGGGCTGAGTCCGCCGCAGCCTCCACTCGTCGCGGCCAGCGGGGCAAGGCTCAGGCTGTGCCCGAAGAGGCAGGAAACTTTCCGACCTGCGGGGGGAAAAACATCAAAACAAACGGCCGTCAGGCGCCGGTGCCCGCCCGGCTCAGCCCTCGCCCCGCTCAGCCAGCCCCCTTAGCCAGCCTCCACCGCTGCCCACGACCTCCCGGCCGACCTCGCCGCAGGCTCACTGCCGGGATCGGAGCCGGGACGCCACGACGACTCCTGCCTCCCCAGCCACCGATGCCGCCGCGGTCTCAGCTTACCTTGCCAGCGCCCGCCGCCATAGTGACTCTGACTGAAACCTACCCGGTGCACAACCACGGGAACGCGCACCCTTCAAGGGCCCTCCTACCCCTTCTCCCGCGCCGTAGCTTGGGGATGTCACGTGGCAGACGCCATGGAAGCCATGTTTGTCGAGGGCAGCAAGCAGGGCAAGCTGACTTTTAATGAATCCTCCGGGAGCCATGTTAGTTAAGGGCAAGAAACTTCAAATCCCCGGATAGCCTGTACGACCATTTTGGTTAAGGGCAAGAAAGAATTTGAGCTGTTGAAAGTTTCAGAAGCAAATCGTACTAACTGCCCACTTTTCCTTCTTTCAGTCGAGTACCAGATTTGGCGAAATTTTATTCACTGTAGCTCTTTTTGAAAGCAGCCACGAGTAAAGGAAACAGATCCGAGTGCTAGAGATAGTCCTTAGAAGCCATCTTAGCTCTGGGCACACAGTCACCCTCTGCCGCTTGGGGGAAAGCCACCAAACTCCCACAAGTCTCGGGATTTGCGCCTTAGGTATGACAAGAACCATCCTTCACTCGTAAATTCTTCGCTGTGTTTCCTGAAAGGAGAAAAACTTCCTTGGTGCCTGCATTCCGACTTGAATAACCGTCCTCCAACATGGAATTAGAGGGAATGAGACTTCAGAAAATTTAGAATCACTTTGCTTCCAGAAAGAGGTCGGACAAGTTCCAGTAGGAAAAACAGAATGTTGCCTCCCCTCAAAAATCTTAAAACATGAGGAGTTATTGGCCTAAAGAAAACAAGACTTTAAAAAAAAAAAGAAGAAGAAGAAGAAGAAGGCAAGACTTGGACCCGGCGTGGTAACCTAGCACCCAAAGTCCTTGCCTTGCACAGCTGGGATTCCATATGGGCGCTGGTTCTAATCCTGGCTGACCTGCTTCCCATCCAGCTCCCTGCATAGGGACACTGGGAAAGGCTTCTGGCTCCTGGCTTTGGATCACCTCAGTTCCGGCTATTGTGGCCACTTGGGGAGTGAATCGATGGACAGAAGATCTTCCCCTCTGTCTCTCCTCCGCTCTGTATATCTGACTTCCCAATAAAAATAAGTAAATCTTTAAAAAAAGAAGAAGAAGACAAAGCTTTTCCAGAGCTAACCAAAACTTCAGGGAAAGATCTCACTAGAAGTCGTTTAGCACAAGGAAGGCCTCATTCTTCAGATTCCTGTGACAAAATTCCTCCACCATGACCTTGGGCAAGTTTCTAAACTTTTTCAAATGTCTTTCTCACCCACAACGTGGATATAGGATCGTTAATGCACTTGTTGTAGCGAGACTTCAAGGTGATGCCAGGTGTCAAGTGCATGTTGTGCAATGAAAGTGGAGTTATTATTTATTACAGTATTTATATTTAGAGCTTTAGCCCCATGCAGTGCTGGACCCCAGGGACTCAGGCAGGGTGGCCTCCTGGCCCAGTCCCTGAGCCCAGCTGCGATTGCGTTAGCGGTGGGGGAGGGGTGGCAGAGCTACAGACAACTGATCTCGGCTGTCAGGAAGACTAAGACAGAGGCGAGCTACCACGGCGTCAGCGCCAGACGGGACCGAACTGAAGGAAGGAAGGTGAGAAAGCCGCAATAAGTGTCGTGTAATGCTGAATGTTTTAATAATAAATTTCCGGGTAGAAGAATAGCAAGGAAAGGAATAAGGCTATTTGAAGCAGCTGCAGCAATGTGCACTGGTGGCGTGGTTAAATAAATATTTGATGCGTTCATGAAAATTGCATACAATTACTCATTATTAGAGGATAAGGTAGGAGTGGTACAAAGTAGGTCTAGACAATAGGCATTACTGGGATTCAATCTAGGTCTGCCACATGCACTGAGGGGTCCCGCTACTTGAGCCATCACCCGTTACCTGCCAGCATCCTCATGAACAGGCAACAGCTGGCCTCAGGAGCCAGAGGGTTCACTCAGGTGTCCTAACCCCTGGGACACTGCTTTTCTGTAAACTTATATACTTTTTTGAGACCCTTAATTATTTCAGCAAATATTTACTGAGTCACCATTGATCCCCAGGTTCTTTGTTCTATAGAAAAAAGGGTATGCTGGGAAGTTTTCCTTACAGAAATTTTGTTTGTCGGTTTTTAATTTCTAGTAACTTTTAGGCTTGTCTAAAATAAGAAGGAGTCTTCCATAAATCCATAATGAATACTGTCCACTAATTTATGAGTCATTAATATATTCTTTCTTTCATTCATTCATTCTATAAATATTTTCTTGAATGGCTGCTGGTAAGCAGTTATCTTGAAAGACCCTGGAAATAAAAGAAGGAAGAAAAAAGATTCCATTGTAGCCTATCATTTTGCCATACCAGTTAAAGCTGCTCCACTTCCGATCTAGCTCCCTACTAATGGCCTGGGGAAAGCAGCGGATGAGGGCCCCAGTATGTGGGCCCCATCACCCACATGGGAGACCCGGATGAAGCTCTTGGCTCCTGACTTTGACCTGATGTAGTCCTGATCTTTGTGGCCACCTAGGAAGTAAACCAGTGAATGTAGGAGCTCTCTGTCTCTCCTTTCTGTAGCTCTGGCTTTCAAATAAATAAATAGATCTTTGAAAAGATATCCCCAAAGCTGCTGACAATTTAGGTGGTGACATACTAATATCTTTGATGTAGTAGAGAGTATAAAGCACAACAGGAAGCACAGGACAGAGTAAGTGTTTTATTTCAAGGTTTATTTATTTTCTTCGGAAAGGCAGATTTACAGAGTGAAGGAGAGACAAAGAGAAAGATCTTCAATCCGGGTTCACTCTCCCAGGTGCCACAGTGGCTGGAGTGGAGCCAATCCAAAGCCAGGAGCCAGCAGCATTTTCCAGGCAGAGTTCAAAGGCTCTCCCAGGCCACAAGCAGAGAGCTGGATGGAAAATGGAGCAGCTGAGGCACAAACCAGTGCCCAGATGGGATCCTGAACATGCAAGGCAAGGATTTAGCCACTGGGCCATTGTGCTAGGTCCAGGACAGAGTAATTTAAATTGGGACTTGGAAAATGAGTTCACACTAGGCCAGCTAGTCTGGTACTAATGTGATGAAAATATTTTTAAGCCAAGAAAATGTTATCATCAAAGATCGAGAGACTTGAAAGAACCGATCTTAACGAGAAATAAGAGTGCATCTACATTACTGGAATATGAAGAATGGTTGTGGTGACAAAAGTGCAGTTTCAGTTGCTGAAGGACTTCTCGGCCATGCCACAGACTTCAGAACGTTTCCATCTGCCTCTCGGGAGGTCAGTGGACAGTAAGGAAAATTAAGGTTTTGAGAGCCAACGTGGCATCACTGTTTACCAACACTGTAAATGGTAAATGATTTAACACCTGTAAATCTCATTTCCTCTTGGAGAAAAGTACAAAACATCTCACAGACTTTTATTAGGTTTAACTAAGATACTGCATGACAAAATGCCAGCTACAAGGCCTAGAAACTAATAGATATTCAGAGAATGGTCATTTTTATTATCACGGCTCATAATTTGAATTTCTTCAACCTTGTAAGTAAGGAGGCAGGTGTTCTATCCTGTATGCAATCACCTCTGTGCCTCAGGTGATAGGCAGGTAAGCTCTAAGCCATGCCACCAGGTACCTGCGTATGACCTGAGGCACAGCTTCCAGGCCTACACGAGCAGCATGACCACCAACTTGACTAAAAGGTCAAGGAGAATACACATGGAACATGACCTCTGACATGACCGGAATCAAGGGAAATAGACACGTCTTCTAGCCAATTACATTGTCTTTGGTGAGTGGGGAAACTGCTAGAGAATGCCCTCCTGTCCTCCCCTTCCTTAACCTATATAATCCTGGAATTTTTCTTGTAAATATTTGTTTATTCTTATTGGAAAGTCAGTTATACAGACAGGAGGAGAAACAGAGAGAAACATCTTCCATTTGATGGTTGACTCCCCAAGTGGACGTAATGGCCAGAAATGAGCCGATCCAAAGTCAGGAGCCACGAGCCTCCTCTGGGTCTCCCATGTGGGTGCAAGGTCCTAAGGTTTTGGACCATCCTCAACTGCTTTCCCAGGCCACAGGCAGGGAGCTGGATGGGAAGCAGGTTGGCTGGGATTAGAACTAGGTTACCACACCAGGCCCTAACCCTGGAATTTGTGGTGAATAAGCAGGCATTCCTCAGCAGCTTGTCTCTGATGGTTCTTTGGCTGAAGATCACCGACGCCTCTCCCTCTGTGACTTCGCAGCCTGCTGGCAGGCTTAAATCCCGAGACTATCTCTAATTTATGATAAACTTGAAAACAAATATGTAAAGGAAAAATTACTCTTTGTGTTCAACTCTACTGTAGTATCTCTTAAAACCAGTATTACAGTAAGTTTTCATCTATTGTAGAAGAAAAGCTGGAGCTGCTGTGACCTGTCATGGTAAAGAATCCCACTGAGTTACACAGGGCTCTGAGAATGCCAAAATGGCACAGAAGGCATTCTTCACCCACTGGTATGCAGCAGGCACAGAAAATGTTTAAATGAAGAAAGCTCATACATTAGATACTTCAAATTCTAAACCATGTGGGTGTTCCTCGCCCTGATCTGGATCCATACAAAAAGTTAGTGAAAGAGAAAACATGCCATGTTTTCTGACATGTGACATGGCAGTATTTGCCCATGACGTAGCTCTTGCTCTCTTTTTCAGTCTGTTGCCTTTGGTAGACCACTGCTGCGATCCAAGCCACTTTTCAATCTCACGAAAGTGAAGACAATTATAAAATGATTATCCTAGTACCATCAAACAGGGGCAACTATTATTATTACCTATAAGTAAAGGCCAACTCTGTAAAGGCAGTTAATGTGCAACCCTTCTCCAATTGATTTTAATTTAATTGGACTTTACCCAAAGACATCCACACTGGACGTAATAAATGAAGAACGCTTGCATAACTGCCTCAGTAGAGTGGCCTGCAAATGCTATCAATGCAAGCAAACCGATGAAAGAGAATGTTGTAAGTACTCAATAAAAGAGCAAAATTGAGAGTATATACGAGTTTTCGCGGTACACGCTGGCTTCGTAAGATGGAAGTTTGAACCTCTTCCTCCTGAGGAAGGTTCATCTCAACAGGGAGTTTCTAACGAGTGGAAATACACTATCATTTCCCAGGTGCCTAGGGTGGAGCAGCCCAGACATTCCAGAAGCACTATTCATCTGTTTGGGGTTTCCTGGTTCTTCAGGAAGTGAAAGGAAAATAACGACCTGAAGACGGGTAAAGACATTTATTTTTTTCATTAAGCAGTTGTGTTCTGTCGATATAAGAAGGAATAGGAGTATTAACTTTAGACAGGATCTCAGAGAGCTCAGCCAGTTTCTTTCTCACAGAGCCTAGGAAGCCAAGGGTGAAAAGGAGCCTTTACCAAGTGTGTATTAACCTTCCTCATACCATCTCTGTGTCCTAGTATTGATCCTATTTGAAAGCTAGGGAAACTAAGTCTCAGGCTCAAAGATTAAGATTCTTAATATGACCCAACATGTTTCACTGCGCTAGATCCATGGTGCATGCTGGGGTTTTTTTCATTCTAAAAAAAAAAAAGCCACTATAGATTTTTTTTTCTAATTGGTAAAAGAAATGCATGCTTCCTGCATATATTTAAATAAACAAAAGTAAATAAAGTTTAAGTCCTCGTTAACACCATCACAGCAATCCAGTCCACTGGCCCCTTTTAACAAATATTTTAAAAATAATATTTTGGAACACTGTGGCATTTTGAATCAGTTTTGAGTGTAATATTTGTATTTCATTTTAATAAGCTCCACTAGAGCGCTTGTTTAGATAGATACAATTGTTACTACTGTGTAGTAATGTCATGAATAATGGTGAATAGCAGCCATATTACCAGATGGCTGTGTTCTAGAAAACTGATGGGTTCTTCAAAGGTCTTCAGTATTAAAGATTTCTAAGAAGACAAGGTGGAAATGAGGTGAAGAGACCCATAGAGTGAAATGAATCTAGAATGCCTGCTCCTCCCCTCTCCCTCTCCCTCCAGGCATGCCTGCCATGCAGGGGTGTGGATGCTTTGCTGGGTTTTGTAAGGAGCCAATTCCAGTGGTCTGTGATCCATACGAAGAAACTGCACTTGACAGAACTACACATGAACAAACCCTGCTATGTTGAAATTCTAGATAATTTTTTAACAAAGAGCTTTCTCCTTTTCAGTTGCACTGGGCCTCTCAAATTATATAGCTAATGCTGCCTTAAACATACTGCTTGGCAAACACTGTCTCCCCGCTGCCAGGCTAGCCTGTTGGTAAGCCTAACAGGGTAACCTGAGCAATGCTGTAGGAGAAATGCTTACATCACTGACAGTGGTAAAGCAACTAGAGAAATGAGACACTTTCAGTGAAATCAGGCAGATACATATCTCCACTTCTTGGAGTTAATTTTATGATGGCTCAGGATCAGTGGCAAAGGTGCTAGCAGAGGAAAACCATCCTTGAGGAGTGTCAGCATCGCAGTGCAGAAGAGTAGGCTGTCCCTTGGGATGCCACCATCACATGTCCGAGTTCCAGGCTTCTGTCTTCAGCCTGGCCTGGCTCTGGCTGTTGCAGACCACTTGGGAGTGAATCAGAGATTGGAAGAGTCTTTCTGGTGCTTTCTCTCTCTGCTCTCTGTCCGTGTGTGTGTGAGAGAGAGAGAGAGAGAGATGCAGCCTTTTAAGTAGATAAAAATAACCAAACAAAATTTAGGAAAAAAGAGGAAAAAAGAAAGACAGTGAGCAGTAGCTTCCTGCTGCAGCAAACAGCCCGAGAGTCGGTCCGCAGGCCAGGAGCCCAGGGTGGTCTACTGCGCCCGAGTCCTATTGTGTTTCCTCATTCTGCCACCCAGATGAAGCAGTTTGAAGGCAGAAGCGGGCAGTAAGACAGTGCTCCACTGTTGGAGACATTTCTGAGAGCTGTAATGAACAGAACTGCTCTGCTTTTCCAGGAACGGGCACTTCTGGGAGTGTGAAATAAGGTGTCATTTGAAAGCTGCAGGCTTGTGAGGCACCAACACATGAAGCATTGTGAAAGTGCATACCCAGAGCCAACTTTTTTTTTTTAATAGATGTCCTTTTATTTCAAAGAGTTACACAGAGAGAGGAAAAGACAAGAGATCTTCCCGGTGGTAGTTCACTCCCAAAATGTGCAGATTGGCCAGAACTGGGCTAGCTCAAAGTCTAGGCCTGTGGAACTTGTTCGAAATCTCCCACATGGGTGCAGAGTCTGAAGCATTTGGGCCATTTCCTTTACAAGGCGCATTAGGCAGCTGGATTAGAAGTGGAGCAGCTGGGCCCAGCATGGTAGCCTAGCGACTAAAGTTCCTGGCCTTGAATGCGTCAGATTCCCATTTGGGTGCCAGTTCTAATTCCAGTGGCTCCCTCCTTCCCATCCAGCTCCCTGCTTGTGGCCTGGGAAAGCAGCCGAGGATGGCCCAAATCCTTGGGACCCTGAAACCATGTGGGAGACCTGGGCTCTGGGCTCCTGGCTTCAGATCAGCTCAGCTCTGCCCATTGTGGCCACTTGGGGAGTGAATCAATAGATGGAAGATCTTCCTCTTTGTCTCTCCTCCTGTCTATATATCTGACTTTCCAATGTGAATAAATAAATCTTAAAAAAAAAAGTGGAATAGCCAAGTCTACCACAGATACTATCCTTAGTAGGAATCATCGTACCCTTTTTCTTTTCTTTTTTTTTATAAGATTTATTTATTTTTATTGGAAAATCAGATATACAGAGAGGAGGAGAAACAGAGAAAAAGATTTTTTGTCCGATGATTCACTCCCCAAGTGGCAGCAACGGCTGGAGCTGAGCCAATCCAAAACCAGGAGCCAGGAGCTTCTAATAGGTCTCCCACACAGGTGCAGGATCCCAAGGCTTTGGGCTGTCCTCAACTGCTTTCCCAGGCCACAAGCAGGGAGCTGGATGGGAAGCAGGTTGGCCAGGACTAGAATCAGTGCTCATATGGGATCCCGGTGTGTTCAAGGCGAGGACTTTAACTGCTACACTATTGTGCCGGGCTCCATCTTAATCCTTTTTCAATCTTATTTTTTAAAATATTTTTTTGAAAGTAGATTCACAGAGAAAGAGAGATGTTCCATCCACTGGCTTACTCCGCAAATGGCTGCACCCACAGCCAGGAGCCCCCTTGGGGTCTCCCACATGGGTGCAGAGGCCCAAGGACATCAGCCATCCCCTACTGTCGTCTCCATCCACAGAGAGCAGTGGAGCAGCCAGGACTAGAACCAGGAACACAGAGGGTTAGCCTGTTGAGCCACCATGCTGGCCCCTTCTTTTTCAATCTCTAAAATCATTTTTTTAAGATTCAAATGCTCCAGAGAAGCCAGTCAACCTGCACTGCATTCCAGAAGGCAGGACACTTGCAAGAACTAACTGCACCAATGAAAGAGGAATGGTTTTTTAAGGTTGTTGCCTGAGGGAGTGGGAAGGACAGCTGAGCAGGCAAAAGCATATGTCTGTTTATGGGCTTATTGAGTGAACATTCAAGAAAATTACTCATCTGTGTGTCTCTTAGCAGTGAAGTACAAGCTGCTAGTAGAATACGGTCTGTGATTCTAAAAAAGGGTAGAATGGAAGTAGCTGGGTCAGTTTCTCTCCTCCCTCCACCTAAATCAATGTAATATACTTATTTTCGGGGAATACGTAATGATGAAAAAAGATATGTAGTACCTACTCTCCAAAAACTTCACTGAAAAATGTTTGAGAAGCATGAACTTGAATAAACGGCATATGGATGTTCTTTGAGCAGTCCTTAAAACTAAGTTTGGAATGCAAAATGAAGTTAAAAAACACAAAACTCAACAGGGAGAGCAAGAAGTGACCATGCTCATCCACTGGCACGTCCGAAGGGCCTCTAATGAATGATTACATGACAAGTGAATATTTGTGTGTTCGCATTTCTTGATCCAAACTCCCTCGGGGAAGTACTGAATGCCGAAGCACAGAGTCCACCATGAGTTCCTGCGTTTAGTGTCACAAAGCTCCGCTGTGGCCCAGAAGACACTGGCCGGGGCTTGCTTTCTCCTCCACCTGCATTTACTCCTCCTGGGGAGTTGATGTAGGTGGAGATTTCCTCTTGACTTTTCTTTAACAGTTGTTTGTGGGACTATGTTTCAGACCCAGCACATGTGTTTAATGCTTTGTATTTTTTAATATTCATCTGAAAACCAAGACTTTTCTCTGCCAAATACTTGGTAACTTGATTTGAGATCAAACACTAACCCCATACGGTCATCCCTTATACCAAAAAAAAAAAAGATTTCAGCATCTAGAAGGATAATCATCGCAGTATTGTATGCACAAAGTTTTTCTTAAAGATTTTTATTTTTTATTGGAAAGTCAGATGTACAGAAAGGAGGAGAGAGGAAGATCTTCTGTCCTCTGATTCACTTCCCAAGCTACTGCAATGGCTGGAGCTGCACCAATTCGAAGCCAGGAACCAGGAGCTTTGTTCTGGTTTCTAACAGGTCTGCAGCGTCTCAGCAGGGTCCCAAGGCTTTGGGCCATCCTCAACTGCTTTCCCAGGCCACAAGCAGGGAGCTGGATAGGAAGTGGGACTGCTAGGATTAGAACCAGTGCCCATATGGGATCCCAGTGCATGCAAGGCAATGACTTTAGCCACTAGGCTTCTGCGTTGGGCCCAGTTTTTGGTTTTGTTTCTGTTTTTAAGATCTATTTTGTTTACCAGAAAGAAAGAGTTGTACACTGCAACAGAAAGGGCTGGGCCAGACCAAAGCAAGGAGTGAGGAACTCCATCCATGTCTTCGATGTGGGTAGGAGGAGTTCAAGCACTTGTCCCATCTTCTGCTGCCTTTCCAGGCACTTTAGTAAGTAGCTACATCCAAGTGGAGTTGCTGGGATTCAAACTGGTGCTCATTTGAGATGCCAGTGACACTAGTCCTAAGTTTTATGTTTGGGACCAACCAGCATACATGGAGTACTGGTAAAATCCATTCATTCAGAGGTGGGCTTTTGGCTTCGCTGCTAAGTCACTGCTTGTGACCCATCTTCCATTAGAGCGCCTAGGTTTCTTTCTTTCTTTTTCTTTTTTTTCTCTCTCTCTTTCTTTCCTTCTTCCTTTCTTTCTTTCTTTCCTTTTAAGATTTACTTGTTTTTATTGGAAACTCAGAATATACATACAGGAGGAGAGACAGAGAGGAAGATCTTCTGTCTATTGATTCACTCCTCAAGTGGCCACAACGGCTGGAGCTGAGCTGATCTGAGGCCAGGAGCCCAGAGCCTCTTCCAGGCCTCCCACATGGTTTCAGGGTCCCAAGGCTTTGGGCTGTCCTTGACTGCTTTCCCAGGCCACAAGCAGGGAGCTGGATGGGAAGGAGGGTGGCAGGGATTAAAGCTAGGGCCCATATGAGATTCCATCACATGCAAGGCTACCAACCATCCCCCCCTTTTAAAATTTTTATGATCACGTGGTTGTGGATGGCTTCATAATTACAGGCTTAAGACTCCATTAGGTAAGGAATTTAATAATTACCAAGTGTAGAGAGAGAAACACCATTCCCCAAGAGTACAGTCCAAGGCAGTCAAGAGTAACTCAACCTCACAGTGTCAGTTTTGCTCATATAGATAACTTTTTTTGCACTCCATATTTTTTGATCAGGGAAAATATATGACATTTTTCTTTTTGTGACTGGATTTTTTTCACTAAAGCATGATGACTTCCAGTTGCATCTATTTGTTATCAAAAAAAGAATTTCATTCTTTTTATGGCCAAGTAGTCTTCCTTAGTATATATGTATACCAGATTTTCTTTAGTTGATAGATATGCAGGTTGATTCTATATCTTAGCTATTGTGAATTTAGCTATTGTAAACATGGGAATGTAGATACCCGTCTCATATGCCGACTTTATTTCGTTTGGATTAATTCCCAAGAGTTAAATAACTGGATCAGATAACTTTAATATATCTTAGATTCCTAAAATTTTAAAATAAGGTTTGTTTCATTTTTATATTGCAATGAGTCCTGAAAGCATATGTAGTCATTCCTTATTAAGGAATAATATTATTAACATATATTTACTTTACTCTACATTAGGCTCTGTTAAACACTTTATATATACTATCTCATTTAATTTTCAAAAAAAATGTATAATTTTCAAAAACTTCTAAAGAAGTAGGTATTATTAATGCCCCACACTTCACAGAAGAACACACTGAGGCTCAAGGCAGTTACACTGTTCACACCTCTGTCATGCCTTCAGTCTGCCTGTTAGTACAGTATACGCAGTAGACAGTCAGCAAATAGCAATAACAATATGCACTTCCATTTCTTGAATATGTTCTGTGAGCCTAGAAATACTCCAGCTGAAACGATTGTGGGAAATGGGGTTCCAGCTGGGTGTACTCCAAGTTCTTGTCTCAACAGGGGAGAATTGAAAGGGGAGACATAGATAAGGTGCAAGAATGAGAGCAAGATTTATTTAACCAAACAGAAGGAGTGGTACTTATTTGGATGTGAATGTGATCAGCCTCTCTCCATGAGGAAGGGGTTGTGCCTGCTGTTGTGAGATGCAACACATCCCCCAAAGTCATCCCTTAATTCGTCAGGTAAAGAGTGGCACCCTAATAGAACACACGAATGAAGCAGAATTTGGGTGGGGCTGCAGTGCACACAGCAGTCATGGCGTCCCCATGTGAAGCTCAGCATACACACAGTCATCCTGGTGTCTCATGCTTGATCGAGAAGGGAGGGTGGGTGTGGCAAGCCTACAGCCGTATCAGTCTTGGCATGGAAGGAGGTGGGAATTTTGCAGTGCAAGGCACAGGCAGCGACTGCTGGCAGCCTCTCAGCTCCTGGTTACTCACTGACTCTCCAACATGCCCATATTAAAACCTGATATGTTCGCTCCTAACCCAGACTCTCCGGTTTTTGAATCACTTCCTCAAAGAAACATCCCCATGCCACCCTAAATCAGGTCAGGTCTTCTTTTATGATTCCGTAGCCTCTGGAGAGCAGTCATCACGATGGTAATTAGATAGTTCTTTGTTTAACGCCCATGTTCCCTTCTGGACTGAATCTGGGGGAAAACAGTGACTCATTTTGATCCATTCACCATGTTATTCCCAGCACCCATTGCTCTACTTGGAGCACAGCCTGCCTGCTTGCCTGCCTGCTGGGACTTGATTATGTCTTTTCTCATTTAATCCTCAGCTTGGTGAAGGGAGATGGTTACTATCATTTTACATATGAGAAAACTAAGGCTTCCAGAAGTCTGCGTTACTACTTCCCCTGGGAGGAAATGTCCCACCATAATGTGTACGTACATCTGTTTGACTCCTCAACTTCTAATCACGTCACTATAGCCCGGTGTTCCCACAAGACGGACAATCTGCCTGACATTATTTTCCATCTTTAGGATCAACTTATTCCCTCTCTACCTCTTCCAGCTCCTATTTTTGCTTTCTGACCTCCAGGCTCTCTAATGAACAGGAGACCTGCTTTCCAGCAAGTAATTACAGCAGGTGCTTTCAGAGCCAAGCTAGCTGAAACCAGGATTTTATTTTCTAACCTTGATGAGTGCAGCAGCTGGTAAACACTACCTTCAAAAAGCAACAGATCAGGTTTCCTTTGGGTGCTGGTTCTCCTTTAGTCCTGAGAAATACCCCAAAGTAACCTCTTGAGTTACGTAAATGCAAAGCAATCACCCAAATCTAGTTCTGTGGGAAGGCCTTGAAACAATTGACATAAAGCCAGTGTAGATGCTGCAAGCTGTTTTTACAAAGTGTCTCTTAGGAGTTTTTCTGCCTCCACTGATGAATTTGTGTAAGGAAATGATTTTCCCCAAGGTTGGCCTTAGGCTGTCCTGGGCTCGGGCGGTGTGACTGGATACCTGTGCAGTGTTGAGAGGACTGTTCTTTGAGCAGCCTTCGTGAGGGTGGTGGGAGCAGGATGGGGAGGAATGCTGAAGGTGAAGATTGGTTTTCTTCAGCCAGTGCTGGGAGGGAGGCTGTGAACAAGAAGAGAAGGATGTTTGGCCAAGCACTGACGGCATGGACGGTCAAGTTCCACCTGTGGTGCTATTTAAAGGCTGAAAAGCTCAGGCCTTAGGAATGGGACTGGTGACAGGCTGCACTGCACTGTCTTTTGCAGGACACAGGACAGGAGGTCACCATCTGCTTGTGGCTGAGTTCTAGAAGACCTAGGTCTGAGCCACTCAGAGATTAAGGTTAGACTTTGGACTTCTCTCAGAGTAACCAATGGTCCTGTAAGTTACTCTGTTAGACTTTTTGTAAACAAAAAGCTGAAGATGTGTTGATAGTCACAGCGTGGCCTCACTGGTGTTCTGGAGCTTGCTTCACTTTCTTGGAGGTCTTTGAAGCACTTTCCAAAGTCAGTGTTGGAAGCAGTGGCGACAGTGGTCAGTGTAGCATGCTGAGGCCCAGCAAGGCCACCTTCTTGATGCTTAGAGAAAGTAGAGCTGTGACAGACCCAGAATACCAGGAGGAACTTTTCCTAACAGCATAGAACTAACTATCTGCTGAATCTTATCAGAAATGTGGAGGAAACAAACCATGAGGATTTTAGCATCATAGTATGAAATAAAATAATAAACCATCATAATTTGTACTTTTAAAGGAATATTATATGAATATCCATATAATAGGAATGCACACAGCTCAGTAGCAAGAAAAAAAAAAAAATTCAGGGCCTGGTGTGATAGCGTAGCGATTAAGGTCCTTGCCTTAAACGCACCAGGATCCCATATTGGTGTCGGTTCTAATCCCGGCAGCTCCACTTCCTGTCCAGCTCCCTGTCAAGGACAGCCCAGAGCCTTGGGACCCTGCACCTGCCTGGAAGACCCAGAAGGAAGTTCCTGGATCCTGGCTTCAGATCAGCGCAGCACCGGCCATTGCAGTCACTTGGTGAGTGAATCATCAGATGGAAGATCTTCTTCTCTGTCTCTCCTCCTCTCTGTATATCTGTCTTTCCAATAAAAATAAATAAATCTTTAAAAAATTATTAGTATGCAGTAACATATATTACATTTTCAGAAATGTATGCTCAGTATTTTTAAATCAACATGTTTAAACTTATGATGTTATTTTCTGTCATTGGCCGGTGTGAAATGTTGTATAGTTCAGTTACTCCAGGAGAGCCAGTGTCCAGGATGGCTCCCAACAATCCTCACTGTCTGGCTTCATACTGATCGTGTAGTCTTGTACAGTTAATCAGGGCTGGTCTATTTGATGAAGGTTGCAGTGATCGGTTGTAAAGGACTTGTGGCTTGTGCTTCATTCTCTTGGATTATTTCCTTAGGGGCAGACAAGTGGTCATCTTGTAGAGAGGCCCATAAGTGAGGAATTGAGGTTTACACTCGGGGCTGATGCTGTGGGTAGCAGGTTAAGTTGCAGCCTACAGTGCTGGCATCCCATGTAGGTACTAGTTCGAGTTCTAGCTCTTCTTCTTACTCTTCTTCTTTTTCTTCTCCTCCTCCTCCTTCTATTTTTAAATGTTTTTATTTTCTCCTCCTTCTTTGTAAATGTTTACTTGAAAGTCAGAGTCAAACATAAAGAAAAGGAGAGACAGTGAGAGATCTTGCATCGACTGGTTCATTCCCTAGATGGCTGCAATGGCCAGTAGTGGGACAGCCAGAACTTGTTGAACTGGTGCCCATATGGGATCCAAGCATCCCAGGAACCTCTACTCACTGCGCCGGTTCCACTGCTCCACTTTGTTCCAGGTCCCTGCTTATGCCCTGGGGAAAGCAGTGGAGGACGGCCCAGGCACTTGGGCCTCTGCTCCTAGGCTTCCTTACAGATGAAAAGAAGCTTCTGAGTCCTGGCTTCTACCTGCCCAGCCCCTTTGGACTATTTGGTAAGTGAACCAGTAGATTTATAGACTTCCTCTCTGTCCTTCCCTTTCTCTCTAACTCTACCTTTCAAATAAATATCATAAATCATTTTATTTTAATTATAGAAACACTCAGCACACATATGCCAGCTGTGTGAATAAACCTTTGGAATGAAATGACCACTCAGAATATTATATATTGTACCTCTGGCTGATAGCCAACTGAACTTCATGAGAAACCCCATGCCAGAACTGTGGAGTCAAGCAGCTCCTAAAATTTTGGACCTATAGGAACTGTGAGAGATAGTGTCTACAGGTTAGCTTGGGTGTTAATATAAAAGCTGTGCTATCTAGAATAATGTGTCTGCATGCAGCTCTGCCTACAGATGCCAGGAAAGTCTTTAGAGAGAAAGGGGACATGCGTCTTTAGAGACAACCAGGAACTTGCAGGTGGATTGAAGGTGGAGCAAGGGAAATCATTTCAGCCTGAAATAGCAGCTTGACCACAGGGCCAGAAGAGGGCATGGCTTGTTTAAAAACAGCGGTTAGGACTTAAAGAATGAAATGGAGAGGGATTAGAAGAGCAGGCAGATCCACCCTCTGCCCACTTCCGGGCTCTTCCCTCCTCCTGAGATGCTTTTCTAGCCATGCTATACAGGAGGCAAGCCGAGATGGAAGGTGAAAGGCCTCACTCAGGTCACCCCAGCTTGGTGATGACAAGATCTTCGGGAGTACTATATCTGCAAGGAAATGTCACCCAGAAACATTCCTGAAGATGGCCAGTGTCTGATTTTCCATGACATTGCCTTTCATACACTAACACATCCCAAATTTCTGCAGAAGAAGCTGATGATGAAAATCTACCGGGATTTAACGGTTCCTCGCAGGAAATGTGTCGCCCTTCTGACAGCAACAGAATGGTGGTAAGGGTGGCGAAGGGTACTGACAAAAGGTTCGGATGGCAGTGTGTCTATCAAGTTCATCTTAATGTGCTCAGGTCAGCAGAGAAAATGGTCTGGTTAAGCAGGTTCTGGGGATAATTTTCCCTTCTCTAAGCAGTGAGCAGGTCTGTATGTCCCAATATGCTAAACAGCACACTTGGTTTTGTCTGTATATAGTGAGATTGAAGAAATAATTGTGGAAACTCATACATGGTAAAAGATACTACTGCATGGTTTAAAAAAAGAAAAAAAATAGGAACCCGTTCATAAATAACCATATGTCAGGCTCATGTACTTGTTGTTTTTATCCTGAAAGCAATAAAGAACCACTGAAGAATTTAAAACATACTCTTACTTTGTTTATCTCAAAGCAGAGTGGGGCCTGGTATGGTAGCTTAGCGGCTAAAGTCTTTGCCTTGCATGCACTGGGATCCCATATGGGCACTGGTTCTAATCCTAGCAGTCCCACTTCCTATCCAGCTCCCTGCTTGTGGCCTGGCAAAGTAGTCGAGGACAGCCCAAGGCCTTGGGACCCTGCACCTGCGTGGGAGACCCGGAGAAGGCTCCTGGCTCCTGTCTTCAGTATGGCTCAGCTCTGGCCATTGCGGCTGCTTGGGGAGTGAATTATCAGATGGAAGATCTTCTCTGTCTCTCCTCTGTGTATCTGACTTTTTGATAAAAATAAATAAATTTAAAAAAACAGCGAATGAGAGGGGGAAGAGCTCTTCCATTTTGCTGTTTCAATCTCCAAATCACTATAAGTGATCAGAGCTAGACTAACCCAAAGCCAAAAGCCACAAGCTCCATCCAGGTCTCCCACGTAGTTTCAGGGCCAAGCACTTGGCTCATGGCCCACTGCTTTCTCAGGCGCATAAGCATGGAGCTGAATCACAAGTGAAGCAGCTGGGACTCAAACTGCTGCTCACACGGAATGCTGGCATTGTAGGTAGTGGCTTAACCCATTACACCCCAATGCCGGCTCCCTGTTAAAGAATTTTTAAGCAAGTGACATCATTGATTACACATTTTATTTAATTGTATGTTTTAGAATGATGGCCAAATGGATGATGGACTATAGGCAGAAAGACCATTTAGAAGCTCCTTTGCAAGTCCAGATAAGAAAAGTTTGGGGTTTGAACCAAGTCCTTAGCAGAGAATGGATTTGCGGAGCTTTAGGAAGTTACATTTTTAGCGTATGAACAATCCAAGAAATGGAAAATGTGGGATCCTAGGGGAGTAACAAGTTATAGAGGGGTGAGTTTCAGTGGTCTGACACACCCTGGTAAACATGTATGAGAAACGCTGTTATAGGATAAACCCAAGAGAGAGCAAAATTAGGCTGAAGATAAAGACAAGTTTTAAAGTCTTTTGCATCCATGCATGCCTTATTAAAAATTCCATGGGCAGAATAAAATATAAATAAATAAATACATTTGGAGTTTTGCCTTTCACTGACAGCAAATTCATTTAGAATTAAAAGTATAGTGGCCAGGATAACAATTGAATTGGTTAATCCTCTGTCTGCAAGCAACAGCATCCCATATGGGTTCCATCCAAAGCCTTGGGATCCTACACCCACGTGGGATGCTGGTGTTAAAGATGGTGACTTACTCTGCTTATTCTGCTTAGTCATAATTTGGGCCCTATACTTTTTAAATTTTAGTTTATATTTGTACATTTGAAAGGCAGAGAGAGACAGAGAGAAAGGAGAGGGAGAGGTTCTTCCATTCCCTGCTTCAGCCCCAAATGCCTGAAACAACCAGGGCTAGAGTCTGCCAAGGTCAGGAGTCTGAAACTCAGTCCAGAGCTATTACCTGTTGTCTCCCAGAAACCGGAAATCAGAAGTAGGTTGGTGCTGTGGGGTGCCAGCAAGACAATACCACCCCCTCTCAGGTTCCAGGTGATGATAGGTGAGCATCACAAGGAGACAGGAGGGCACACCTAGGTGGTGGTGGTAGTGGGGTGGCTTCCAAGCTCGTGCCCCTGAACTAGCTGCCTACCTTACCACATTCTCTCCCTCAGGGACTTCCTAGCCCGTAATCTTTTTTTTTTTCAAAGATTTACTTTTATTTGAAAAACAGATTTTCCAGAGAGAAGAAGAGACAAAAGAGAGATCTTCCGTTTACTAGTTCACCTCCCAAGGGACACAAACCAGCGCCCATATAGGATCCTGGCACATGCAAGCTGAGGACTTTAGCCACTAGGCTACCGTGCCAGGGTTGCTGAGGGATGCAGAATCATATCTTCTGTAGCTGCTTCCTGCTGATTAGGGGACTAGGCCTTGCCTTTCTGAGGTTCAAAAGTCTTCCTATCTCATCTGATTAGTGGATCATCTCACGAGCTGGATAATTTTCAATCACTGCCAATGGCTGTGCGCCCATATGGTCCTCATTCTCCCAAGTAGTTGAAGTAGTTGCTGGATTCTGAAATAGACAATTTCAATCAGTATGAGCAAAGCTGGAATAAAGCAAATAAACCCTCTAAGGCCTGTCAGTTATCCGTAACTGTTTAGACAGAATATCCACCGATTTGAGTGTTTGCTGTAAAGGCTGGCCTTTTTCCAATTGTGAGGCTCTGTGCAAAGCTTTGAAGTTCAGCCTGAGCTTCTATTACGTGGGTAAAGGCCACAATGGCCTAAGCTGTCTTTCTGACTCCTTTATGTAACTAATACCATCAAGAAACCCTCTGACATCTGGATTTTCCAAAGGTTCAGCCTGCAGATGTGGCGTTTGGACTTCGGGTGGCTGGTCTCAAGTCAGCTTTGTTTCTTTCTCCACCAGCAGCAACTGCTCCTAAGCATACAGGCCATTAGTAGCCACTGCATTACAAGCTCTTTCTATTTAAGATTTTTTAGATAACCAAATATCCACAAAACACTACTTTAAAAAGTCTATAAACAGGGTCCAGCGGCGTGGCCTAGCGGCTAAAGTCCTCGCCTTGAACGCCCCGGGATCCCATATGGGCGCCGGTTCTAATCCCGGAAGCTCCACTTCCCATCCAGCTCCCTGCTTGTGGCCTGGGAAAGCAGTTGAGGACAGCCCAAAGCCTTGGAACCCTGAAACTGTGTGGGAGACCTGGAAGAGGCTCTGGGCTCCTGGCTTCGGATCAGCTCAGCTCTAGCCATTGTGGCCGCTTTGGGAGTGAACCATCAGACAAGATCTTCCTCTGTCTCTCCTCCTCTCTGTATATCTGCCTTTCCAATAAAAATAAATAAAAAAATAAATCTTTTTTTTTTAAAAAGCAATTTAAGTGAATCCCATGGCTTCTGCACCCTCAATTTTCAGGGTGCTTACTTTGTCATGCCCAAGGACTATGACCTTAGGAGGCCTTGTCATTGCCGTGATCCTAGTAACCCACAGGGAACATCAGAAAATGAAGAGTAGGAGCCAGAGACATCTTGCAGGATCTTTTGAGCACCTCAAGCTGCCACCTTTGCCCCAGAATCTGAGGCGGCAAAGCTTCACTCCTAGAACTATCCTGGGTAACAACCAGACTAAACTTAAAACCAGTGAACCCAAGCCATGATACTGCTGAAAAGATACAGTTCTGTGGATTTCATAGTTCTTTTCTTCTCAGAGTTCTAGAATTTCTTATCTAGTTCATCAACATTAAAGCTGCAAGAAACCTATATTCAGGAACACTTCTCTTTATAAATCTGAATGTAAACATATCAGAAAATACAAAACTGGGTTGCAAGAGACTTTAAATAACTTACACTCATTCATTGGCCAAGAAAACTGTAGTGAAGTAGGCAGTTAATTTAGGGTCTTGAGCTTGGAAGCCACCCCCTCCCCCCACATGGGTGTTCCCTCCTGCCCACCTGTGACTCTCACGGATCATCTGAGCAGGGATGGTACTGCATTGCTGTGTAACCACCCCCTCACAAGCCTCTGTAACGGCCCATGAGAAGGAGGGGCCCACTCTCCTGGTTGTGTGCCTCCATCACTCTGGCACTCTTGACTCTTGGCCTTCCCAGTGCCTGCTTGCACTCTGGCTTTCCAAGGACAGGCTGAGGACAGGTATCCCCTGAGCATGGCCTCTGTGTGTCTGTATTTCTCACCCTCTGTTCACTGCTTGGGTGGGACAGTGAAGATAGCAATGCTAAGATGCTTTGTATTTCTAATGTGTGTACTATCAGGAGTATCAGGCGAGGCCTAGCAGTGATGGAATGTGAGCAGAGAAGCCAGGGAAAGGTGAATGTCTGCACCTTTATAAGTGTGTCCAGGTTATTCATTGCATGTCTCTTAGGATAACCTAGATTGTTGGGAAAGCTGAGACATAGGTCTTCGGCATAACAGATGGACTTCAGGGTAATGATCATTTGTTCTTCTTGTGGTTTTGATTGACTGGATTGGTATATGGACTTGTGATTTGTTATTTCTAGTGGGCCATGTTATCACCAAGCTTGGTTAGTAAAGACTCTTTAATAAACCTTAGACATGTCTGGAGTGATCTCACTTGCACCCGCAACAAAACCACTTATACTCAGTCCATGTAGCATTCTGAAAGCAACTAAATGATTTACAAAACTTGTCCCTTCTCAACAAAATAACAATCAAAACTGATAATAACGAGACGATTAAGTTTTCTAATCTCCAGGGACACCTGTATCACAGAATAATGTAGCGTAATTTCACATCTTGGCAGGACTTTGCATACCATCCAAACAGCAAAATTAGTTATTGCCTTTACCAGAAGAGAGAGTTCTTCTAGTCTTCTTACTTTAAGAACTCCAGGAGCCCATCTGGAAGTCTCAAAGTCACATACCAGAACTTTCAAATATGCCAAGAGACTTTAAAAACATCCAGTCAAAATAAGATTGCCCATCATCACAAAATAATATCTACCCTTTTGGGCAGTTTACAGATTACAGGTTACAGATCGAATTTTCACACTTACAAAGTGCTCACTCAAATCATTTCAAAGAAAATATGTAACCATTACATTTTTAAAACTCAGCTCTTCCCCAAACAATCAGAACTTAACAGTTTCATGTTATTACTTTTAACATTCTAACAATTATTTTGATTCTTCTAACAATATTTAACAGTGAAGACAAAATATAGCTTACTGGAGCTGGCTGGGAAATCAACAGTCACCAACTAAGCAGAAATTTACCAATTAAACTATTTTTTTAAAGATTTATTTTTATTATTTTTTTATTGGAAAGGCGGATATACTCCCCAAGTGAGTGCAATGGCCGATGCCGATCCAAAGCCAGGAGCCTCTTCCCACGCGGGTGCAGGGTCCCAAAGCTTTGGGCCGTCCTCAACTGCTTTCCAGGGCCACAGGCAGGGAGCTGGAAGGGAAGTGGAGCTGCCGGGATTAGAACTAGTGCCCATATGGGATCCCGGGCATGCAAGGTGAGGACCTTAACCACTGCGCCACTGCGTCAGGCCCCAATTAAACTATTAAAGGGAGACATTTTAGGGTTTTTTTCCTAACAAATCTACTTTTTTCAGGTACTTACTAACACATCTACATATTAACATTTCAAAAAAACCTTTTTGCAAATAGATTTCAAAATTAGACTTCAACTAATTCAGATATTAGTATGTCAGAAAGACTCATTCCTCCAACCTTCCATTCCAGGATAATGCAGTCATTCTTCTTCAGGAAAAACATGCTACAAGAAATCCCCAAATTCTTTCTTTCTGAACCCCCCCCCCCTTTTTTTTTTTATCACTGAGGACAATTTTCAAGTTTGTAATCATATTTCATCTGCTAATGTTGTTGATTTACAATTTGAAACCATCCTTCTAAATAAATAACATGCCAAATTTAACACAGTACTTGAAACAAACCCAAATTATCTCCTGCCTTTGCCCAATTTATACTTACTCACTGTACCGACATGATCCAAGAAACATATATATATCAGACAAACATGTTTACCCTTTTAAATAATTTTTCTGTTACAGAAAACTCTTAAAAGCTAGTTCACAGTAAGCAAAAAGTATTAACACTTCCCAGTTAGCAAACACAGACAGCAATACATGCTAACAATTTTGAGATTTTTCCTAAAGCAAGTAGCTGGAAAAACGAGGCATAAAACTAAAATTATAAGGCTGTTCCTACTTCAGTTTCAAGGAGTTCTGAGACTAAGCAGTGTTACTGCAAAACAAGACCTTTTCTTTTACAAAATATGTATTCACTTAACAAAAGACAGGCAAGACAGACAGACCTGTGACCATACAATCCAGAAACCAACTGTCTTTGGGAACCCAAAATCTGGGGACCCAAACCTGATGGGCCATGACTGTATCTCCTATGGACCCTGACTCAAGAAGTTATGCTGCATCCAGCCTTCTCAGAGTCCCAGGTGAGCACTCGCAGGAACAGAATCAGATCAGATGGTGGCAAACAGTGACTGGTCACGCAGGTGACCCCTCTTAAGGGTCAGTGAGAATCCTGTGAGCCAGGAAGCCAGGATTAGGTGCTGGGACCCTGTTGTAACCATCACAGTGGCCTCCGCAGACTACCAACCCAGGTTCCCTAGCAAAGGATGGCCACTGCCCTCTGACCAGGGTTCTCTATCTTACTGAGGTCTCCAAATGTTGCGGGGTGCAAGCAAGATAATATCGCCCCCTCTCAGGTTCCAGGTGATGATAGATGAGCCTCACAGGGAGACAGGAGGGCACACCTAGTGGGTGGGGGGGAATGGCTTCCAAGCTTGTGACCCTGAGCTAGCTGCCTACCCTACCACACTTGGACTCAAATCTATAGGAAATATAGATGTCCCAAGTGCCAGACGCCCCCCCAGACCACCTTCCATATGTATCTATAGTTAGAAGATATATTTTTTTTCCTGAGGACTCAACCAGAAGCAGAACCTAGTGACTAATTAAATATAGATCCTGAGGTAAGGGGAACAATCTAAAAAGTGACTCCTCTTCAAAGCTTTCCCTTTTACGGGTGCCTGTTTCATCACTTCTAATTTGTTACAATCTCTGCCCCAATTCTGTGTCATCAATTTAAAAACTTTGCTTTAATTAAATTGTGCTTCTGTTTACTTCACCTGTTTTCTAGCATTTTTGCATCAGTTTCATAATCTTATACTTCCCCCCTTTTCTTAAACCACTCCCTTAATTAAATATATGACAGCTGCGACAGCTGTTCCTTAATTTCCTTTATTGAGCGTTGAATAAGCAACGCAGTTTTTTGTTGTTTTTGTTGTTGGTTTTTTTTTTTTTTTTTGGCATGGCACAGTTCTTGATTTTATTATCAATACCATCTAACTCTTTGAAAGTGTTTTTCAACTAAAGGAGTGGTTATCATCTCTACCAAATATGCCTAGTCACCAACATTCCAAGAGCTGGGATTCAACGAAATCACTTGAATTGACCTACTTGTCCAGTAACTAGGTATTAGTAAATTTACAGATAAATGCAGTGCCATAGCATTTATCTATGTATTGAAGGATTGAGAAAAACGACTTGAAGGCCACATAATTTTAAAATAAAGAAAAAAAGAAAAAAAGAATGAATGAAAAACATGCACTAAAATGCCAGATTTTGAACAGTACTTTTTCCTTTAATTGTTTCCAAAAGTGTTTCTGCCTCAGTAAAAAAAATTCATATCAATGCAATTCATGTCATCTTCTTTGTGGAAATAACTGTGATTTAAATAAATATGAAGTTATCACTTAATTTCTGTCAGCACAAAACTCCAAGAAAAATAATGTTAAAATTGTATAATTGGAGCTGAGCATTTTTTAACCAGCTTATTGGAAAGAACACAAGAATTATGAGATATCACTTAATGTTCTTAACTTTTTGAAATTGAAAGTGGAAGCTTAATGGATAGTGTCTAAGGTACAAAATATCTGATGATTGTTTTAAATTTAGCTTTAAATAAAACAGCATAAAGCTAAAAATTTCAGATTTTTTTTTCTAAAGTGAAAAAAATTTTTTTCTGATTGCATAACTGAGACATTCTCAATTCTAAAAACCCAGCACAGAAAAGCAGAAAATGAATTCCATAACCTCAGTAACCACAAGTGGGCTTTGTTAGCATTTTGTGAACTTGCTTCCAACCATCCCTTCAGTCCCTTCATACAGATATTTGTATATGCCTATTCATGTACATGGTTTGACTTACACATAATCACATTCTGCATACTTTTCTGTAGACTGATCCATTCATTTTGGAACACATTGCGGACACCTTTTCACATTTATGAAGATCTATTGTGGCTTTGTGGATGTGAGCACAGGTGTTACACTCTATAAATACCCATGTGTTAAGCAGCCAATCCTGTATTATAGAATCTTTAGGTTATATTCAGGGTCTTTGCTTTCTTTCTTTTTTGTCAAGTTTGTATATGTATTTGAGAGACAGAAGACAAAGAGAGGAGGAGAGAGGGAGAGAAAGAATCTTCCATCTGCTGTTTGCTTCCCCAGATGCCTGTAAGGAAGCCGGATCCAGGAACTACATCCAGGTCCTCCAGATAGGCTGCAGAAACTCAAGTACTTGGGCTATAATTTGCTGTTTCCCGAGTGCATTAACAGAAAGATACATCAAAAGTAGAGTCAGAACTCAACCCCAGGTACTTATCTTCAGCAGTGGGTCAACCTGCCACATCACAACACTCACCCCATTCCCAATGTCTTTTTTTTTTTTTAAGATTTATTTATTTTTATTGGAAAGTCAGATATACAGAGAGGAAGATCTTCCATCCAATGATTCACTCCCCAAGTGGTCCCAACGGCCAGAGCTGAGCCAATCCAAAGCCCGGAGCTTCTTCTGGGTCTCCTACGCAGATGCAGTGTCCACTGCTTTTCCAAGGCACAAACAGGGAGCTGGATGGGAAACAAGGCTGCTGGGATTAGAACCGGTGGCCATATGGGATCCTGACGCGTACAAGGCAAGGACTTTAGCTGCTAGGCCACTGCACTGGGCCCCAATGTTTTCTTCTTATTTTTTTTTTTTATTAGCAATGCCATGATAAATAGCTAAATCATATTTATTTATCATTTACTACACATAGCAACAGAGAAGAATCAAAAAACAAACAAACAAATGTTCTGTATGCTGGTTTACTCCTAAAATGGTCACAACAGCCAGAACTGGACCAGGCTGAAGCTGAGAATTTCAGCAGAGTCTCTCATGTAGGGACCCAAACACCTGAAACATTTTCTGCTGCCTTTCCAGGTCATGCTGGGTTGGAAGTGTAGCAGTTAATACACAAATCAGCACCTTGGTACAGGATGCAGGCATCACAAGGTATGGCTCATCCCACTTTGCCCTGAGGGCACCACATTTCTATCCCTTGTTAGTTTAATGTATTTATTGACATAAACATGATGCAGAGCCTCCCTCCACACACTTCATTATTAGGATAGCTGCAAGTTATTTTGGGGACCTCTTTGCTCATTTCAGTGACCTGTATGTTGTGGGCGACTCTAGGACGCTGGAATAAAGTTATACTGTTGATCTTCTGTGTCTAATCAGAGGCAGCTGTCTGCAGAGGGCTTCCTCACATTTGTTTGGCACTGAGGTTGCCCCACACTCTTACTGGTACTTCCATAGTCTCAGTGCCTGATGACCTGTCTCTGGGGCATCCTGCAACCATCCCAACCCGAGTTTCATCTAGCTGGGTGTTCTGAGAGAGGCATACACTTGGAAATCCTAAAACCTCACAACCCCACTCCAGAGCTTTTGTGCAATTCACCCTTTTGAAAAACATTTTCTATTAATTTGAAAGGGAGAATTGTGCGTGCACACACACACAAAGTGAGATCTTTCATGTGCTGGTTCACTCCCCAAATGGTCGCATAGCCAAGTTTGTGCCAAGTTGAAGTTAGGAGCCTAGAATTTTATCCAGGTCTCCTATACTGGTGTAGAGGTTCAAGTCATTGTGCCATCTTATGATGTTGTCCCAGGTGCATTAGCAGGAAACTGGATTGGAAGTGGAGCAGGTGGATTCCCAATCTGCACCTGTGTGGGATGTCAGCATTTCTGGCTTTAACTTCACCCACCATGCCATGACGTCAGCTCCACATTTCATTCTTGTATATAAATTAGCAAAACCTTCTTGGAATACAGGGGACCTATTGTCTGTTGAGTTGAGGGAAACACAGAACTCCAGCTAGGCTTTTTCTTAAGAAAACGGGAAGAGGAACCCCCACTCAGCTATTCCAGATAAGCCTGTAACTGACAACTGGACAGTTACTTAACCTCCTTAAGCCTCAAAATACTTTATCTGTAAGACAACAGATAGCAGCATAATCTTGCCAGTTGCAGAAACCAAGAAGCCTCCTTGTCTTTATAAGCTCCTTTAAAACATTATCTTCTGCCTGTTTAATATTCAAGATAGGTCCAGGCTGAGTACCTCTCCATGCTTGTGTGCTTCCACTTGGAACCCAGCATCTCACCTGCATCTTTACAGCAGTCTCCTAACAGATCTCCAAGGATGCAATGCTTGTTTCCTAAGATCAGTTTTCTTTTTTAAATATTTATTTATTTTTATTGCAAAGTCAGATATACAGAGAGGAGAGATACAGAGGAAGATCTTCCACCCACTGATTCACTTCCCAAGTGGCCACAATGGCCAGAGCTGAGCCGATCCAAAGCCAGGAGCTTCTTCTGGGTCTCCCACACAGGTGCACGGTCCCAAGACTTTGGACTGTCCTCGACTGCTTTCCCGGGGCCACAAGCAGGGAGCTGGATGGGAAGCAGGACCGCTGGATATGAACTGGTGCTCATATGGGATCCCAGTGTGTGTATGGTGAGGGCTTGAGCCACTAAGCTACTGTGCCGGGCCCCCTAACATCAGTTTTCAAGGCACTAGCTCTGATTCTTTAAAAATAGATCATTTTTTGCTTTACTTCTATTTTAGAGAAAAGTGCAAAAATTCTTGGCTAGAATACCAAGTCCTCCTATGTGATTTAGTGTCATGCTTCTTCTCTTGTTTGACCTCTGACCCAACCATCCTCTTCAGTCAAACATTGCCAAACGTGTTAAGCATGCACCCCTATGGTTTGTGTTTTCTTTGTCTCCATCTGTCTTCAAAGCTAACGACTAACTCCGTTTAGGTATGTGCTCATACCATTCCCTTGATCGTTATCCCAAACCCTGCTTCACTTTTTTCCTCAGCACTTGCCACTGGTCATATTATGTATTGACATGTTATTATTTATCTTTGAAAGTTTTCCAAAAATTAATCTCAAAGTCAGATGGGCAAAAACAAAGGGAGTTTCCAATTTTTGATTCATTCCTTAAGTGCCTGAAATGGATGGGGCTGGGCTGGAGCCAGGAATACAACCCGCATCTCCCAAGAGGGTAGCTGAGCCATCACTGCTAGAGTGGTGTATCAGGAGGAAGCTGGAGTCAGGAGTTGGAGCCAGAAGTCAAATCCAAGGACATAGATATGGGACATGGGCATCTTCATTGCTGGGATAACTGCCAGCTCCTGTTAGTAATCTCAAAACTGGAATGTAAGCTTATGGAATGAATACACTTGCCTATTTTAGTGCCTCGTGTAGCACTTGGTGCTCAAGAAATATTTGCTAAATGAATGGGCTCTAATTCCCAACTGTCATAGCTAGGGCTAGAATTTACTAAATAATATAGTACAGAGCAAATAATAAGGACAATGGTAAATACAGATTGTTATTTCATCATCATCATCATTATGTTAATACTAGGCTTTGGAGAACATAATAGAAAAAAGGCATTCAGCAGAGACCTGCAAGCAGGAAGTACCTGGCTCGTAGGTGTGGTCTGCACTGAAAGTGTGTGAGGAACCTGGTTATTGATAAGACAGAGTTGAAAATATAGTAACGGACCAGAATATGAAAGAAATCGAATTAAAAATTTGGAACTCTTTTGGGTTTCGTCCTTAATACTGGGCAATGAATTTTCAGAACACAAGAGAAATCACAAGTATTTGCATTTGAAACTTATGTCATGAGCATCAGTTACCCTCTGTTAGAAACTTTGATTCTCTAGCTTTGGGGGTGTAGGTTTGTTCATCAGGGGTTCTTTAAGAAATTCCGTGGGCTATTTTTTGGCTTTACATACGAAGAGGACATGCCTGTGCCCCTCTTCTCATGTAGGCATCAACCATGCCCCATGGGTGTGTAAGAACAGTGGTTCAGGACAACTAGGAAAGGCTGAGAGCTAGAACCTTGTTCACTGTTAGCCAGGGTGGGTTGCCTGAATTGTAACTCAGCTGTTTCCCTTTTCATGATTCAAATTTGCTTAACCTTTGGATCCAGTCTGTTTGGACTGTTGCTGTGCTACATGGCTTGGCTTGCATTTTGCGTGCAGTTTCTGACCATCTCTTTGCATTTCATACCTCACCTTTAGCCTAAAGTCTTATAACTCAGATGTGTTCCTGGGACTATCGTTCAGGTCTTTTACAAATAAATTTCTCTCTTGGTCCCACTAAATTAGAATCTGCATTTTCACAAGATACATGATGATTGGTGTGCATGGCCAGGTTTGAGAAGCACTGCTCCAAGTATCCCTTAACAAATGGTGACTCCCACATCCCTCAGGCACACATCACATAAACAAACAGCATATCTGCTTTGTGAGCAAACTTTCTGAACAAGTCCCTTAGCTACCTTCTCCAATCAGAGAGCCTTTCACACTCCATCTTGTATACAGGCAGATGGAAGTGCTTGCTTTGAATGGGCAGTGTTTCTGAAGCACAATGCTGAATTCACATGCATCTGAATGATATACAGGTTTATTAAAAATTTAGGGGCAGGCGTTTAGTGTAGCAGTTCAGACACTTGTTAGGACACACAAATCCCATATCAGAGTGTTCACATCTAATCCTAATTTCAACTTTCTGCTAATGTGCAACCTGGGAGGCAAAATTGGTGGCTCATGTAGTTGGGGTCCAGCCACCGATATGGGACACCTGAATTGAAATATTCAACTCTGGGTTGAGGGTGTATCAGAAGCTTTCTTTAACTCCTTCAAAAAGTCCTACAAACCACAATTTCAACCGTCATCTGATATATACCAGCCACCAGAGAACTCCTGGCTACACACACACAGCCACTTCTTACTTTCATATCTTTTTCTTCTGTGAGCGCACTACTGCATCCTGTCTAACAGAATGTGTCTATGTGAAGTACAGGACTTCAGTTATAACTCTATTATGAGGAGACTTTGTATGATCCCTTTTTAAAAAAAAATTACTTATTTACTTATTTGAAAGGCAGAGTCACAGAGAGAGAAAATCTTATTTTTTTGGTTCAACCTCCACATGGCTGCAATGGCCAGAGCTGGTCTGGTTCGAAGCAGGAATCGGGAGCTTCTTTCAGGTCTCCCATATGGGTGCAGGGGCCCAAGTACTTGGACCGTCTTCTGCTGCTTTCCTAGGAGTATTACAAGGGAGTTGAATTAAAGTGGGTTAACCAGGACTCAAACTGGTACCTATGTGGAATGCCACCTTTGCAGACAGGGGCTTAATGTACTCTGCTATGATACCCATGCATGCTGTTATGTTTTTTTTTTCCCTAAAAGGATGCCAATAGCATTCTAGAATTCTATTTTTATTATTTATCAGTCACTGTATACAAATAAAAAGTAAAGGTTCCTATTAAATAATTCAATATTTATCTGCTTATTAGTATTTTCTTATATAATAAGAGCCATTTTAAAAAGTCCAATAATTTTTTTTTAAGTTTTGCTTCAATAGTATCTTACATTAGGCCAGCCAGTTTTATAGTCAATTCTACTGGGAAAATGCCTAGGAAGAGGGAAGGGGGAATGGCAGGTACAGGATTATTCAGTTTGTGCATTGGCTTGATCATATTCGACTTGTTATTCCATTCTTCGGAAGGGCCTGGGAGAAGGGTGGCGTGAGCAAGTGCTGAAGCAGGTGCTTGCTGCCTGCAGTATGTTCTTTAACTTCTTTATCACTACAGACTATGTCAGGGTTGCCACTGCAGACTTGAAAGTTGAGAATGGATGAAACAGCGGAAGCACTTGTCATAGAGCTACCAGTTAAGAGTGAAATTGCACAGTTGGATCCACATTCATAGCCATTGTATGTCTACTGTAAAAAAAAATTATACTCCTTACAAATTAAATCTAAATGAAGTTCCAATATTAATAAAGAGGAACTAAAAAGGAGAGAGAATAGAATATATTGCATACTTCTTCATCTACACCACAATGTTGCATTAGATTTTTTTTTAAATAAAAGCTTTCTTTAAATGATTAGGAAGCAAAATAAATAAATAAATAAATTATTAAAAATAATAAAGAATTAGGAAGCCAAAAATAAAAATCTTTTTATTTCAAATCTAAGGCTTCAAGGACATTCTCTAATGTGTCAGTCTTTATGTATCCTTCTTGAACTCTCAGAAAGATACAATCTTATTCTTTTAGATACACTGTAGTGTTGCTTTCCTTATTTTTAAAATAAGCTTTATTTGTCTTTATTGGAAAGGCAGATCAGATTTACAGAGAGAAGGAAAGAGAGAGAGGGAAAGTTCTTCCATCCACTAGTTCACTCCCTAAATGATCCAAGGCTGGAGCTGAGCTGATCTGAAGCCAGGAGCCAGGAGCTTCCAGGTCCCCCACGTGGGTGCAGGGTCCCAAGGCTTTAGGTCATTCTCCACTGCTTTCTACTGCTGTAAGTGGGAGCTGGAAGGGAAATGGAGTAGCCAGGACACGAACCAGTGCCGATCTGGGATCCCAGCATGTGCAAGGCAAGGATTTCGCCATTGAGCCATCACACGTGGAATGCCTTTCTTTCAAAATCTCATTTTCCAATTCTGTTTTTCCCTTGATAAGTCATCTTCCCTGGGCGTCTTCTTTTTCTTTGTATTTCCTTCTCCAGTGATAAATTCCAAAAACAGAAACTCTGCATTCTCTCTTTCTCTCTCTCTCTCTCTCTCTCTCTCTCTCTCTCTTTTTTTAATATTTATTTTTCAAAGCCAGGAGCTCTTCCAGGTCTCCCATAGGGGTGCAGGTCCCAAGGCTTTTGACCATTCTCCACTGCTTCCCAGGCCACAAGCAGGGAGCTGGATGGGAAACAGGGCTGCCAGGATTAGAACTGGTGCCCGTATGGGATTCTGGCACATTTAGGGCGAGGACTTTAGCCGCTAGGCCACAGCGTTGGGCCCACCACATTTTCTTTAACCTTCATTCATAAATAGATTTATAGAATGTTTCCATCTTTTGGCCATTTGAACAAAGCTACTATGAACACTGGTTTCACTTATTCTGTGTATATGTATTTCGAAGTGGGATTGCCAATTCTGTTTGGTTTTTTGGTAGATCTCTATACTGATTTTACTTATGTGTTTGTTTGTTTAAAAGGCAGAGTGACAGAAAGAAAGAAAATTTCTCTTCCATCCACTGATTGACTCCCCAAATACCTGCAATGATCAGGGCTGGGACCGGCTGATGTCAAGAGCCAGGAATTCCATCTGGATCTCCTATTTAGGTAGCAGGGATTGAAGTATTTATACATTATCTTTGGCTTCCCAGGGTGCCTGCTAACAGGAAACAGGATTAAAGTGAAATTGGGAGTCTGTCACCATGGCTCAATAAACTAATCTTCCACCTTCAAGCCTTTAAGATCTCATACAGGTGCTGAATCATGTCCCAGCTGCTCCACTTTCCATCCAGCCACCTGCTTATGGTTGGGAAAGCAGCAGAGGATGTCCCAAGTCTTGGGACCCTGAACCCACATGGAAGACTGGGAAGCAGCTCTTGGCTTCCAGCTGCAGATCTGCTCAGCTCTGACTGTTGTGGCCATTTGGGGAGTGAACCAGTGGATGGAAGACCTTCTCTGCATTCTCTCTATGTAAAATCTGCCTTTCAAAAAAAATAGCAGTCATAATTTGGAATTTTAGTATTTCCTTTATTTTCCCTAGGCCAAACTCTCAATTGGCATAAAGTAAGAGTCTTTAGCACTCCAGTCTTGTTCAGGCTGGCACTGCCAGGCTGGGAAATCTGCCAAGGGAGACTTCCTGGATTAAGTTTAACTTAAGTAATTCTTTGTAGTTTGTACTATCAGCCTCCATGGAGAATAGAGAAGAGGGCAAATGTGTTCCAAACAATCTGTTTGGGATTTTCCTCAGACAGGGTTGCTGCACACTCAAGGTTAAACTAATAAAAAGCAAAAGTCAATGAGAGAAAAACCATGGCAGAAAGTTGAAGCCAAATTCTGATAACTGGGACACAGCCTTGACTGCTTTCCTTCTATAAATGATAAAAGGAGAATCAAGCTTTACTTTACTGTGAGCTCAAAGGCTATGCGGGAGGGAAAAAAATAGTTCAGGAAACTTTGACATTTTGCTTTTTTCCTAAAGTGGTAGGGTGCGGTAGTAAGAGTGTGGGACTGTGTTTACGAGATCTGGTTTCTAGTGAGATTTTTACACTGATTTACTAAGGAAATCAAGCCACTGGTTGACATCACCACCACTGTTAGAGACTTGTTCACCTCCGAGAGTTCTAACAGCCCTGATACTATTACAGGATTTTGTTTCTACATCCCCTAGATATTATTTCTTACCATTGTCTAAATCTCAGAAAGTGATGTATAACTTATTTGCCAACATGCTTTATCTGCCTTACTTGATTACAACAGCCTAATACTCAGTCTGCTCATCTTGTAGTTCAATTTTGTGTGTTTCATAAGTTAAATAAATATTTGAAGGGAGGGAGAATGAACTGATCTATCTCTCTTTGTTTTGGAGATTATTTCCCAGTGAAAATTGTTTCATTTGGTTTTTTTGCGGGGAGGGGATGAGATAAATATTCTTTATCTAAGTGATGGTATTATAGTAATGATAGGTCCCTTTATAAAAAGTTTAAATTGGAGGCCCAATATGGTGGTTCAGTGGCTAAATCCTCATCTTGCAAGCACCAGGATCCCATATGGGCACCAGTTCAAATCCCGGCTGCTCCACTTCCCATCCATCTCACTGTTTGTGGCCTAGGAAGCAGTAAAGGATAGTCCAAAGCCTTGGGACCCTGCACCCGTGTAGGAGACCCAGAAGAAGCTCCAGGCTCCTGGCTTTGGATGGGTGTAGCTCTAGCTGTGTGGCCCCTTTAGGGGGTGAACCAGTGGACGGAAGGTCTTTGTCTCTCCTCCACTCTGTATATCTGATTTTCCAATACAAAAATAATAAGTCTTTAAATAATTAACTTAAAAACCTCAAACAAAGCATTATGTTAGCATTTGATTATAACTTGTGGTAAACTCTCGGGAAAGATTTCATGTAAGCACTGGGATGATGAAAAAGTGCCTAATGAATCAGGATTATTTACCATGTGTAATTGTGTTAGCCAAACCTCTTAGACCTAGTTCAAACTGGCTTCAGCCAAAATAGAAAATGTATTTGGCTCACATATGTGAAAAGTTCAGGCTTGGCTAAATCCAGGGTTAAAGGAAGTCGTTAGGACTTCACCTTACTTTTTGCATTTCTTGGCTGTTTCTCTGTTGGGTGTTCTTTCTGCCCATGGTGATAATACTGCTCAAAGTTCCAAGCTTACATTCTTTCTCCTCAGCAATTCTACTGGTAGGACAGTAGCTCTTTCAGTACAGTTTAATGACTTCCAGAGTTGAACTGCATTGTTTGCTTGGGACATACACGGGTATGTGCCTGCAAATAACTCTAGCGAGGTAGAATACAGTGATTGTCTAGGCCTGAATTACGTGCCCATGTTGGAGTCCAGAGGTAGCATTTACTTCCTCCTGAGGTTCATGTAGTGAGAATTTGGGGCAGTAGCTTTTCCCCAGAAAAGCAATGTGGTATAATAGGTAAAGCTGCCACCTGCAATGCTGACGTCCTATATGGGTGCTGGTTCATGTCACAGCTTCTCTACTTCCAATCCATCTCCCTGAAAATGACTTGGGAAAAGCATCGGAAGATGACCTGCAGATTGGGGACTCTGTCACCAATGTGGGGAACCTGGATGAAGCTCCTGGCTCCTGCCTGGCCCAGAGCTGGCTTCCAAAGAACTGATTTGGGGTGAAGCCATTACCCAGTGCTGTCACCATCCGGGGAGTGAATCAGGGGTGGAAGATTTCTTTCTCTGTGGTTCTCCCTCTATTTTTCTGTAACCCTTGCAAAATAAATAAGTGGATTAAAAAAAAATGGAAAGCAGGTAAATATACAAGTGAATAGTCATTTAAATTCATAAGTTCCTTAGTTTTACATGCTAATTAGATAAGTCTTGGTATGTTTTTTTTTTTAATGGAAGATACAAAGAGGTTTTTTACGTTGATTACCAATATTCACAGAAATCTTAGATAGCTTTTCTTCTTCACTCCATCATTGTAGAGTGTTTCTGAGTCTTGTTCACCATGTCTTCTCACAAGAGCTTCAGAACTGAGAGAGGGCACTGTGTGATGGTTCAGTGGCTAAGTCCTCGCCTTGCATGCACTGGGATCCCATGAGTGGCGGTTCGTGTCCTGGCTGCTCTGCTTCTCAGCCAGCTCCTTGCTTGTGGCCTGGGAAAGCAGTAGAGAATGGCTCAAAGCCTTGGGACCCTGTGCCTGTGTGGGAGACCCAAAAGAGGTCCCTGGCTCCTGGCTTCAGATCAGCTCAGCTCTATTGTGACCACTTGTGGGGTAAACTAGTAGACAGAGGATATTTCTCTCTGTGTCTCTCATTCTGTTTGTAAATTTGACTTTCCAATAAAATCAAATAAATATTAAAAAGAAAGAAAAAAGAATTGGGCCCTGCACAAGAGCCTAGTGTCTGAAGTCCTCACCTTGCATGCACCAGAATCTCATATATACATCAGTTCATGTTCCAGCTGCTCCACTTTCCATCCAGCTCCCTGCTTGTAGACTGGGAAAGTAGTGGAGGATGGCCCAAAGCCTTGGGACCCTGCACCTGCATGGGAGACCTGAAAGAAGCTCCTGCCTCCTGCCTTCGGATTGGTGCAGCTCTGGCCATTGCAGCTACTTAGAGAGTGAACCAGTGGATGGAAGATCTTTGTCTCTCCTTCTCTCTGTAAATCTGTCTTTCCAGTAAAAATAAATAAATTTTCTAAAATAATTAATTAACATTTAATTAATTACACAACTAATAATTTAGAAATTATTTTCTAAAATAATAAAATAATAATTATTATAATAAAATAATTAAAATAATTTATTTTTATAAAATAAAGTAAATTTTCTAAAATAATTTTCAAAATAATAATGGCCTTTCTGGGTACATCAGGAGGGAGCTAACGCAGAAGTGGAGCAGCTGGGACTTGAATTGGAGTTCCTAATATGGTCTGCTACACTGCAAGTGGAGCTTAACTTGTGCCATAATGATGGCCCTCATGCTAGCAGCCCCTTGAAGTTAGTTTCTGAAAGCAGTCAAAAGTGCCCAAACTTGAGATTTTTTAGTCTTCCATACTTTCCTCCCCCAAATAATGTGTCATTCACTTTGTCAACTCTGTTAAATAAAAGACTAATTAAGTACTAAGTGTCAACTCCACAAAAGCCAAGCGAGGCTCCTCTTTTCTCCCCAAATCAGTTATTTGGAATCCCGAGTGAATTTGAACAAAGTAACTGCTGAGTCCTAGATTTTCCTCAAAAGGCAAAGCTATTTTAAAGTCTACTTTTGCATAAATGTAGTCAGCTTCAAGTTAATACAAGCTTATTTTAACTTATGCCTACCATTTGGGCTTTCTGGTGCAGTTTTACTCATTGTACACATTGTAATATGAAAGCTGACTCACGTCCAATGTATGTTTGCCAGGAATGACAGATCTAACTATGGTACAATGAGAAGGTAAGTCTTTTCTTCACATAACATGTCCAGAGGCAAGTTGTTTCCTGCCTTGCTCCTACACATTATGGATGCCTCTTAATATTTTCTTCAGAGTCTCAAAATGGTTATTGGAATTTGGCCTTACATTCTGGTTGGCAGCAGGTAAAGGCGTGTTCAAGGGCAAAAGCTGCTTATTGTATTTATTGATTTTGTTGTTTGCTTTTAAAAGAGTGTGATCAGATATTCTAGTTAATGCTTTTCCATAACCGTATTCTTTTCATGATCTTTAATGAAAGCTTAAAAACACGGTCTTCTAGTCTCAGTGACATCCCAAGTTAAACTAGGCTACATAAACAAGAAAGCAACAATGGGTATCTTGGTGATGAATTGGTTGGCATAGACTCTATAGCAAAACACTTTAGAGGGGCCAGCATTATGGCTTAGTAGGAAAAGCAGCTAGCTGCCTGCAGCACTGGCGTTCAAGTCCCAGTTGCCCCATTTCCAATTCAGCTCCTTACTAATGTGCCTGAGGCCCAAGTTCTTGTTTTACACCCACATGCAGAAGCTCCCAGATCCTGGATTCAGAATAATCTAGCTCTGGCTGCTGTGGCCATTTCTGTAGTAAATCAGCAGATGAAAGATCTCCTCCCTTCCTTCCCCTTTCCCTCATTTTCTCCATATTTCAAATGGACAAATATCTAAAAACAAATTTTAAAAACGATAGAGTGAGTGTCTCAGGCAATAGATATTTATTTTTCACAAATTTGGAAGTCAAAAAGTTCAAAATCAGGGCCAGCATTGTGATACAATGGGTTAAACTACCTGTGGTTCTGGCATCCCATATGGGCACTGGTTTGGTTCCTAAATGTTCTACTTCCATTCTAGCTCCATGCTAGTATGTACCTAAAAATTTTTCCAGCTCCTACCCATTAACCACATTAATCAATTTCAAAGCCACTGGTTCATTTTTTTCTCTCTCTTTTTAAAGATATATTTATTTATGTAATAAATACATATTTATTTAGAGGAGGAGACACAGAGAGGAAGATCTTCTATCCAATGGTTCACTGCCCAAGTGACCACAATGGCCAGAACTGTGCTGATCTGAGGTCAGGAGCCAGGAACTTCTTCTGGTTCTCCCACACAGGTGCAGGATCCTAAGACTTCGGGTTGTCCTCCACTGCTTTCCCAGGTCACAAGCAGGGAGTTGGATGGGAAGCAGGGTTGCCAGGTTAGAACCAGCGCTCATATGGGATCCCCGGCATGCAAGGCAAGGATTTTAGCGGCCAGGCTATCACACCAGGCCCTTGTAACCTACTTGGGTTTTTTTTTTTTTCTGCCTAGGATATTTCTCTTGAACATTTTTCTGCCACAAAATATTCATGTATAACATTTTGAGTACCTGCTAATAGTGGATATATGGTATCTGCCATCAGGCTTCTATTGTTGGTCATCTAGGTGGTTTCCAATTTTTTTAATCGTACAAGCAACTCTTTTATACTCTTGGTATCTTTTAATGTTTTGATTCCTAAAGCAATTCATGCCCTTACTAAGTAACTGAAACAAAAAAAGAACTATGTAAATAAAAGGCAAATGCTTGATCTTATTTCCCAGTACTTGTATTTTCCAGCACTTCTGTTTTCCTTGGGTCAACCACAGTTTACTGTGTATCCTTTTGATTTATTATTATTTTGTTCTATGTATCGTTTTATTCCTCTTTCTTCTATTAATCTATATCTTATTTTTCTGATCTTGTCAGGCTCCATTTCAAGTAGCCTGGAGCTCTTTTCTTAGTCTGGGAACCAGAGAAACAATCTGTTACAGTTACAGTGTAAATTTAGGAAAACTAAGTTATGAATGACAGCCTTACATCTTTCTGGCTAAAGTACATGAAATTTCCTTGTTATATTTTCTATTTTGCAATTTGATTGCATTGTGGCCTATTAAATCCACTTCCAGGTACTAACTATGTCAGATAGTTGGAAGTGACTTTGAATAAGTAAGTTACTACTATCTTTACTTTTCATTAACTGAGAGAACTCCATCTAAGAAAAGCTTTAATCATTTTTTTAAAGATTTTTTTTTTATATTACAAAGTCAGATATATAGAGAGAAGAAGAGAGACAGAGAGGAAGATCTTCCATCTGATGATTCATTCTCCAAGTGGCCGCAACTGCCGGTGCTATGCTGATCCAAACCCAGGAGCCAGGAACTTCCTCCAGGTCTCCCACACGGGTGCAGGATCCCAAGGCTTTGGGCCGTCCTCGACTGCTTTCCCAGGCCACAAGCAGGGAGCTGGATGGGAAGTGGAGTTGCCAGGATTAGAACCAGCGCCCATATGGGATCCTGGCACATACAAGGCAAGGACTTTAACTGCTAGACCGCGCTGCCGGGCCCCGAAAAGCTTTAATCTTAACTTTTCGTGTGTTACAGAAAGAAAAGTCTGTAAGAGAATGAAAGTTAGAGCTATTTTCTTTTAGTATATCATTAATTCAGTGAGTATTTACTGAGTGCTTGCCATGATTGAGGTACTATGTAGATATTAAGAATATAAAGATGAAAAAGTTAATCTTTTTCTTAAGGTTTCATAAACACTGTTTAGAAAGTGTCTAACTGTACATTTTATAATCTTCTTTGGATTGATCTTCCTTCAAAAATCTGCATAGGTGCCTTTGGTCTTCCTGAGATATGGCAATAAACTCAGTTTTCAGAGCTTTCATTGTGGCTCAATAGGTTAAACTGCCTACAGCAATGCCAGCATCCTATGTGAGCAGTGGTTCAAGTCTCATCTGTTCCACTTGTGATCCAGCTCACTGCTAATGCACCTGGGAAATTAGCAAAAGATGGTCCATGTAGTTAAGCTCCTGCCATCCACATGAGACCAACATGAGTTTCTGGCTTCTGACTTTAACCTGGCTCAGTTCTTGCTGTTGCAGCCATTTGGGGAATAAACCAGCTATTGCAAGATAGCTCCCTCTTTCTGTAGCTTTGCCTTTCAAGTAAATAAAATAAGTCTCTAAATAAAAGAAAATAAATTTAGTTCTGTATTGCTGGCACATTTGTGCTTGGGCCTCTGTGTATTTCTTTATGCATTTTCTTTTTATATTTTTAATATTGTTTACATGGTTGAGAGGGATACAGGACATGTAGGCCTCTGATTAGGATGGGGAGGGTCGAGATATAGAGGAACAAGTTTTTCCCTTTTTCTCCTGTGCTCACATTGAGGGAAGAGAAGGGGCCACTCCTTGCTGTCAAACTACATCAACATCAAGGATGTGGGACAATCATTTGATGACTGATATGGCTGGCCCCAGTCCTGGCACTCACTGGTTCGTCCTGTGGCCTAGTCCAACTGGCCTGTACCCATTCTGGTTCTGATTGATGGGTATTACAGCCCAGTTCAGGCTGGCCCTCCCAGGCCCAGCTCTCATGTGATCCAGTGGGTGCTGTGGCCTAACCCGGCCTATCTACACCCATTCTATCTCTCACAAGCGCCAGTGGGTGCTGAAGCCTAGCCCAGGCTGGCCTACTCCCACCCTGATGCTGATAGGTACTGCAGCCTTGTCCAGCCAGGTGGGCTCACAGCCTTGGCTCTTGCACTCACCAGTGGGAGTTGTTGCCTAGCAGGGGAGTCCCAAAGTTCCCCAACCAGGCCCTTTCAGGTTCTTGTGTGCTAACAGCTGCCACAGCCCTGCCTGGCATGGTCTGCCCTCAGGCCTGGCCCCTGCAAGTACCAGCAGGCATTGCAGATTTCCCAGCCTGACCCCCTCAAAGCTCTAGCTCCTGTGAATGTCAGGAGAGTTCCAAGGTCAAGCCCATCACCACCCTCAGCTCTCTGCACAAAACAGTGGGTACTGTAGTCCCACAGAGGTGAGCCCACAAATTCCCTACAGAATCTGCCCCCACATCCAGTTCTCTCACTTTCTGGTGGGTGCTGTCACCCAGCCTGATGTGGCCCAATCCCTGCCCTAATACTCAAAGGCAGGAACTCTGCCTAACCCAGCCAGGCATGCCCCCTGGCCCCAGTTTCTGCATGTGCTGGCAGGTGCAGGTGCAGGTGATGCTGCTTAGCCCAGCTCAAATCTGCTATGTGGGCAGGTGTCTTGGCCTGACCCATACATGCCCTCTAGTTTTTCCTCTTCTCAACTATCTTATCTCAGCCCTCTTGCCTACCTGAGAGTATAGTGGCCGTCCATGTCCATGGAAGCCCCCAGAAGTCATTCCTCCCCTGTCAAACATGCTCTCAGCCATTCCCACTCCAAAACATCCCTTCCCTTCTCTGGACCATCTGTTGGCCCCCTTCCAGTGGGCTGGAGTAGTGTGCCCTGGCCTGACATTCCTTGTCCCCCTCAACCCCCTGCCTCTGGTCTTCATGTGCTGGTGGGTGCTGTGGCCCAGTCTGATGTGACCTGCCTCACCCCAGCATTTGCCTGTAGGTGCTGTAGCCTGGCTTGGACTCGCCTGCCTTCAGTTCCAACTCATTCTGGTGGCTGCTACAGCCTAGCACAGCTTGGATAAACCTCCTAGTCCCAGCCCTAATGTGAACTGGCTGGTGTTGTGTCCCAGCCTGGCTTGTCATGCACCCCATCCTGGTTCTCACATCTGCCAATGAGTGCAGTGAACTGGCCCAGCCTGACCCACCCCCAGACCTCACCCACAGGTATGTTGGCAGGTATTGTAACTTGGCTTGGTCTGGGCTGCTCCCAGTCATGATTCTTTCACTCACCTGTAAGAACTGTGTTCTGACAGAAGAATTCCTCAAGCTCCTCTATCAAGTGACCTTCCTATGACAGATCTCGTACACACTGGTGGGTGCTTGGCCCAGCCTGATTTGACCCACCTTCTGTCCTGGCAGGTACAGCAGTTTTGCCCAATCAGCCCACACCCATTCTGGCTCTTACTATTGAGTGCTGTAGCCCAGCCACACCTGGTCAACTCCCAGACTCAGCTCTAGCGTGGTTCAGTGCATACTGAGACCTAGCCAAGCCTGTCCTACACCCACCCTGGCTCCTGTGAGCACCAGCAGGTGCTAAAGCCTAGCCAAGTCTGGCACACCCCAGACCCTGTCCACACCCATGCCAAGATATACTGCAACCATATCCAGCCGTGTTTGCCACCCTCATTCCAGCTCTCACCAGTGAAACCCACAGCCCAACTGGGGTGTGCTTTTAACTCCCCAACTAGTCCTGCTCCCAGGCACAGATCTTGTGTGCGTCACTGGTTGCTCTGACCCAACCCAGATAGTCTATCTCCCGGTCTTGGCCTTTCCCATCAGATGCTGCAGCCTGGCCTGGCCTGGCCCAATTCCAGTTCTAACTCTTGCTAGTCATGCCACAACTTAGCCTGCCCAGCCTGCCCCGATCCCTGGCTAATGCAAACCAGTAGATGTGACTCCAACCTGACTCTTGCACATGCCGGTGTGCTACTGTTTGTCCTGGCCCCTCCTGGTCCACCGCCCCAGAACCAGCCAACACACTTGCCCAGTTTGACCAACACCCAGGCCTGAATCATGTGCTGCTCCCTAGTGGCAGCTACAGGCCACCACAGAAGTCTTCCAGGATCCCCTACCAGGCCCACTCTCAGACCCAGATCTCACATGTGCCAGTGGGTACTAGGACCTTACCCAACATAGTCCGCCCCTTCTGTCTCAGCCTTTGTGTGTGCTGGTGGATGTTGCCGCTCATCCCACCACACCCTATTCCTGGGTACACTTATGTGTGCTGCATCCTGGACCACCCCAGCCTGTTCCCAATCCTAGTACCCATGAGTTTCTTGGGGTTTCATGGTAATACCTAGCTTAGCCTGTCACCACCCCTAGCTCTTGAGGAAATAAGCAGACACTGCAATTTCACAGGGGTGAACACACATATCCCCCACAGAATCTGACCTGGTCCTCTTGCACACTGATTAGTGTTATGGCCCAGCCTAGTGTCACCCATCCCCTGTTCTGACACTCACTGGCAGGCACTGTGATCTATTCCTCCCAGGTAGGCTCCTAGCCCTAGTTTTAGTGTGTGCAAGTTGGTGGTGGTTGGCAGTGGTTGATGCTAATTAGTCCAGCTGAAGTCTTCCATGTGGGCAGTTGTATCAGTCTGATCCAAAAAGTTTCTCTAACTCCCGTCCTCCAAACCTCTCGGCTTCAACACCCTTGTTTATCTGCAAGTACAGTGACCTTGTTGTCAGAAGTCATTCCTCACCCGTAACATACTTCCTTAGCAGTCCTCTCTCCCACACATCCTATGCCCCTTCCCTGATCAATCCATGGCCTCTGTGCCTGCAAGAACAGGTGTTCCCTGTCCCAGTCTTTTGACCGAATGACATGCTGGCCTGAAGTCCACCCACCATGACTCCCAGAGCTAGTTGTCCAGCACATGTGCGGGCTTGGGACCCTACCCTTCTGCTCATCCAGAACTCAAGCATGTTAATGAATCCACAAGCCCAGTCTACCAGTACACCATGCCACCATGCCAGCCTGGGGTCCTAACAAACCCCGCTCCCGCAGCTGCCTGCCTGGACTCAAACACACGTGAAAGTTCCCAGATCTACTCTGCTCTGCCAGCCCCAGTGCAAGTCCTCAGAGCCTCCTCCCTGAGGCAGCCTAGGTGCCTGGTAGAAGGAAGCTTCCTCACATATCTTTTAAAAATATTAATACAAATAAAAATAGGAATAGGCTACTATGCTGCCGCACTGATATAATTAACACAGATTTGACATCAACCAGGCCAGAATGCCCACCAGCTATTGGCTGCTTTTCTCCCAGCACTGTAACATTTGCCTAGGTACGAGGCAACCTAGGCAGTTTCCTATAGCTGGAGTATGTATTTTCTTGCCACTGCATTATAGTTACGCCTCAGTAACCCTGGTAATATTTGGCACAGATGTAAGAGGGAATTCCTCTAATTGCCCAACTAGGTTATGTGGGTTATGTAGGTCATTTGGATTCCCTGCAGGTATTTTTGGTAAAGTTAATCAGAGAGACTTCATATGGTGGATGCCACTGTATTTCTGTACTTGTGCTCGCTCGCTCTTTCTTTCTTTCTTTCTTTCTTTCTTTCTTTCTTTCTTTCTTTCTTTCTTTCTCCCTGAAATATCAAGAGTGTGCTGATGGGTGAGTAAGGAAGTTTGGAATGTTTTTAATCCTGTGTTCAGGCTAGTCGGTAATATTAGAAGAGCAGCAGAGCCCACGGATGCAGTCACGCACTTGGCTGAAGCAGCCTACCCTGACTTAAGTGCTCCTCACATGAAAAAAGACCGGAGCTTTAGTTGACAGTAAATGTAACCTGAGCCAGGGATGTGACTTGGCTGCCAAAACAAGCAAATGTGATCTGAACTGGCATTAACAGAAGGTTGGTGGCTGGGACAAAGAGGATAATAGTCCCAGAGTACAACCTGGAGTGGCCCAGATCACACCTGGTGGATGGTATTTCCTTCTGCATTTGAAGAGTGACGTTGGCAAGCTGGAGGATGCCCAAGTTGAGCAACAGGATGATGAATAGCCTAGAAACTACATCTTTTGAGGAACAGTTGTAGGATCTGGAAACCAGAAGACACAGATGGGGGTATGGGATGACTGTTTTGGAACGTTCACAGGGCTATCATGTAGAGGCGTTGGAACCTTTTGTGTAATCTCAGTGAGTACAATTTAGATCAGTGGTATATGTTACAACATGGCTGATCTTGTCTCCATAAAGGGAAAGGTTTTCTAGCCCATGAGCATCTAGAAAATGCCAGCTCTGAAAGATAACAAGTTAATTTTATTAGGGGTGTTAGAAAAGAGGCTGGCTGGCTGAAAACCAGAGGATTCATGTATAGGACAGCAAGTTTGGAGAGATGTCCCGATTTAAGATCCTAATGGCAAACCTAAAGTTGGAAGCAGTCAGTACTTATTTTCTCAGATCCCATTACTACTATTCCATTTAGAAAGGTTTAATAGGTAGTATGCGTGTGCCTTCTAAAAAAATTGTTCAAAACAGACTAATTTTTTTTCCATAAAAAATTCACTAGATCCTTGGCAAACATTTTTCCTCATGAAAATTTTGGCCTTTTTTTTTTCTTATACAGATTTATTTATTTTTATTAGAAAGTCAGATTTACAGAGAGAAGGAGAAACAGAGGGAAACTTCTTCCAATTGCTAGTTCACTCCACAAGTGGCCACAACAGCCAGAGCTGAGCCAATCCGAAGCCAGGAGCGAGGAGCTTCTTCTGGGTCTCCCATGCAGGTAGAGGATCCCCAAACCCTGGGTCGTCCTCAACTGCTCTCCTAGGCCACAATCAGGGAGCTGGATGAAAAGTGGAGCAACTGGGACATGAGCCAACGTCCATAGGAGATCCCGGGATAGGCAAGGTGAGGACTTCAGCCACTAAGCTGCTGCGCCAGGATTGGCCCTCTTAATAAGTTATTTTCAGGGCACTTAAGTTTGTTAATCAGGTTTTCATTAAACGCCAGGCACAGGCCACTTACACAGGGAAAGGTTTATTTTGTCTTAAGGTTTGGGGGGTTCAGAGTTCAATATCAGGCCAGTCTCATTGGTCCAGCTGTCTGATGAGACTGGAGGATGGCAGCAGCACAACATATACAAAGTGATCACATGACGAGCCAGGAAGCAGTGGGAGAGCATGCTTGTCAGCAGCCTGTGTGGTCTTTCTTTATAAAGGCATCGGGATTCAATCACGCGCTCCACCCAACAAGCTGATCCAATCTAATCGCTAACCAGGGCCCCACCTTAATTGGACACCATAATTGGATTAGGTTTCCACCCTTAATCCATTAACCATTAACATCAGTCTATTAACCATTAACATAAGCGGATGGGGATCAAGCCTTTAACCCTTGGGCCTTTGAGAAAGTATGAACTAAAATCCACACCATAGCAACCCTTAACCATACGGCAGTATCTGAGAATGGCAGTTTGGCTGTCCATGTGTGAAAGAACAGGTGAAACCATATGGGGGATTAGTGCTCCCTCATGATTAATAACGAAGTAGAAACCAGAAAAATGTGTGCATTTGGATAGCTTGCCTCACCCCAACAGTCAGTGAGATGAGTTAGCAATAACTAGTCCTGTTTACCAGTGCAGAAACTGGGTCTTGGAGTAGCTGGCCTTACCATGATCATGGATGGGTCTAGTATTAGGACTCAGGCTTTTTTATTTGTACACCAGTGTTTTTTTTTTTTTTTTCTAATACAAAAGGCTCCTGGTTTTGTTCTGTTTTTCAGTAGTTGGTTTAGGGACTTGAATGCAAGATATAGCTTCTTTTTTCACTATAGCGGTGCTCTGCAGTAAGATGGTGGGTGGTTGCTTTGGCCTAAAGCTTGACCTCACACTTCAGTAACATCTCTTGTTCATCTTTTGTTCTAAAGTAAGGTTCTAACAGGCGTTACTTTCGATGTCTGGGAATATCTCACTGCTCTCAAAGCAGAGGTGTTAGGGCTTACTCCAGACAAGCAGCCCAGGGCTTTGGTGAGGATAGAGTTTGTGAAGTAGGTTTGGGCTCAGGCTGTTACAAAGATCTGGGTTTAAGTGTATGTTCTCAGTGTAGACTTTTAGCCCAGCCGTTGGGCCTGTGTCCCTCCTGGCTTTAATACTTGGTGCTGGCTCCTGCCAACCCAGACCCTAAGGAGGCCACGGTGAGAAGTCAAATTGTTGAGCTCTTGCCACCCACTTGTGAGACCTGGCTAGAGATGCCAGCTCCTGGCTTCCCCTTGGTCTTAGGCAGTGGGGGAGTCAATCACTGGATGAGATGGGGGGAGCTCTGTCTCTCTGGCTCCTAAATAAATACAAATTGGGCCCCGGCGCGACTGCATAATGGTTAAAATTCTCGCCTTCAACGTGCTGGGATCCCATATGGATGCCAGTTCTAATCCCAGCGACCCCACTTCCCATCCAGCTCCCTGCTTGTGGCCTGGGAAAGCAGTCGAGGACAGCCCAAAGCCTTGGGATCCTGCACCTGTATGGGAGACCTGAAGGAAGTTCCTGGCTCCTGGCTTCGGATCGGCATAGCACCAATGGTTACAGCCACTTGGGGAGTGAATCATCGGACGGAAGATCTTCCTCTCTGTCTCTCCTTTCTGTACATCTGCCTTTCCAATAAAAATAAATAAATCTTTTAAAAAATAAATACAAATTAAAGGTCTGTTGTGTATTGTTGTGACATGCTAATTCAATGGCTACTCAGTTTCTTTCTCTGTAAAATGGGAACAATATTGGGACCTGCCTTTAGGCACTGTTGGAAGAACTAGGTATGTTAGTAAGTATAAAAGCGTGAGCATGGGCCCAGCGCAATAGCCTAGCAGCAAAAGTCCTTGCCTTGCACACACCAGGATCCCATTTGGGTGCTGGTTCTAATCCCAGCAGCTCCACTTCCCATCCAGCTCCCTGTTTGTGGCCTGGGAAAGCAGTCAAGGATGGCCCAAAGCCTTGGGACCCTGCACCTGTGTGGGAGACCTGGAGGAAGTTCTTGTCTCCTGGCTTTGGATTGGCGTAGCACCGGCAGTAGTGGTCACTTGGGGAGTGAATCATCAGATGGAAGATCTTCCTCTCTGTCTTTATAAGAAAAAAATGATCTTCCATCCTGGTTCACTCTATAAGTGACTTCAACAGCTGGAACTGAGCCAAATCGGTGCCTATGTGTGATCCCAGCAGTTACACGGTGAGGATTTAGCCACCAAACCTTCTAGGCCCTTATAGTGCATTTAATATTCATTATTATCAGGAATTTTTTATGCATCTGCCTATTGAAATATTACTTCATTTCATGTTCAGTTTCATCATGCTGTTTACATTAACAGTGAGTGCTGAATAAATCCTAGCCAGTCCTATCATGTTGTACACAGAATCAGTAACCAACTCAGCAGAACAAGTGCCTCCCGGGCGCCCAGTACCGCGATCATGTCTGAGGATACAAAGTAGCCTCGCCAGGCCCTTGCCTTGCCCAGCTGCTCACGTGAGCAAGAGCCCCAGATTATCCAGCAGGCCAATCTACCTGCTCAGCCTGAAGTTCCAGAAAGATCTGCAGGTCTGTGATCATTGAGTGAGTCACAGATAGCCAGACCCAGAAGGGAGGGAAGGGCCTTGGTCAGGACAAAGTAGTGGAGGGCAGGCACACGTGTCTGAGTCAGTCAACTGCATGAACTGTCATCCCTGCTCTACTGATTTCGTCACCTCTCAGTACTGTACAACGCAATCAGGTCTCCCTGCCTGCGATGCTGGGAGGACTCAATATTTGTCACCATCTTTACCTGGCACATCAACTGGTAATGAAGAGAAAAACCATCTCGGTAAACCGTAGCCAGAATAACGCTTATGTTTTAGCAATACTTTATGCTAATAATTCTAAGCGGTGCCATCCCCTGGAGGTGGCTGGACTGGGGACAGCGGGGGACAGGGATCCGTCCAGCACCGCGTCGGCCCTGCACAGCTCGGTCAGGCCGGGTTTCTCCGTCAGCAGAGCAGCGGCAGCCTGACGTCCGTGGCGGGGTGCCTGTCGTCACGTGCTCTGCGGCCCCGCCCCGCCGCCGGAGCGGGTCCCGGGCGGCTGCGGCAGCGGCTGCTGCGCCTGCGCCGAGCCGAGCGCGCTCTGCAGCGCGGTGAGCGGCGGAGGGCGGCGCGAACAGCCAGGGGGAGGCGGATGGCTCTGCGGGGCCCGGCGGCCTTGGAGCCCGGCACCCGCGGGCTGTTGGACGAGACGACGGTGGCTGCGGCCGACGGGCGCGAGGCGTCGGCCCCGGTGGCGGCGGGAGCCGCAGTGGAGGACGATGAAGAGGACGATGGCCGCGGTCGAGGCCTGCTGCGCTGGGACGGTTTCTCAGCTTGGCTGCACTGCGTGTGTGTGGTGGGCTTCGACCTGGAGCTGGGCCAGGCGGTGGAGGTGAGGCCCGGCCGCACCCAGGCTCCCGCGCTCCGGCCCCGGGGCGGTCCGGACACAGCCTGTGGCCCCGCAGGGCAGGCGGGCCTGGACCTTAGCCATTGCGCATCCGGGCGTGGTCAGCCGCCCCTCCGCCGTGGGGCCGGGCTGCGGTCCATTGGCAGTTCCCGTGGGAGGATCTAGGGCTGTGGCTAGGGGTGAAAAGTTGCCTCTAGGCCCCTCCTAAATACTTGCTGATGTTCGTGTATTTTTTTTTTTTTTAAATCCCAGAGTCACAGAAAAAAAAAAAAAAAAAAACAACTCAGAGGGTTAGTGGTTCCCAGAGTAAGCTGTCGGCAGGATGTTTGGGGCTTTTCCAAGAAGAGAACAATGGCCCTGACAGACAGTGTGAAGTGTTAATAGCGAGCCTTGTGTACAGGCAACTCCGGAGGCGAGATTGTTTGGGTCATTCGCAGTAACTCTGAAGAGCATTCCAGTCCGCCTGAGTCACGTGCCTATCTATCTCAGCGTTCCTTTTTGCCTCATTTCTGTCATTTTGTCAGTGTTGCTTCTTGACTGTCGCGAAAGCTCATGTCAGGGTGAATGTAGGGAAATTCCTTTGGCTCGTAAATGTGCCAAGTTGTCCAGTTTTCTTGGCTCCCTATTCCAAAGGCCATGGCATGTTACTCCTTCTTGACATTTCTTAGGTTCCTTCGAGTAGCACAAGAGCTTTTTGGCCTTTCTGTGTCCGAGAGAAGCATTATCTGAACGAATTGTGCTTAGAAGCGTTTGGGGTCTTCGGCGGAGATGAACATTTTCATCTCTATCTGAGAAAACTGGGATGGAAGGTTTTTCTTTATGTGATACTACAACTTCTGTGTTTGGCTTGTCTTCTCAACGTTTATTACATACACAGCTCAGTAAACATGAAGTTTCCTTTGAGATCTAGGTATAAATGCTATTTGTCAGACATAGGCTCCAACCAGTGTTTGTCGATTGGGACAGTTTAGGGAAGGACCAAGCATTAATCTCAGTAGCTCAGTAGCTCAGGGGGGTCCAGTGTGGCACATAGCTCCATTTGGTAAATACCTATTGGCTGAATGAATGGATATGTGAAAAATCCTTTACCTTTCTGGAAGACTATAGGAGTTCCCAAAGACTTTGGAAAAGACAGTTAAAAGCATTTAGTGTTTACATGGACCTATTAATTCAGAGTTACCTATATGGCAGAATAGAATTAGACCAAAAAGCATAGGATTAAGTTGTTGTGGTTTAAGGCATATTTTAAAAAGTATTAGAGAGAGAGAGAGAGTGCACGTGCTCCTCTCCAGAAATCCATTCCCCAGATGCCAGCAGTGATTGTGTCTGGGAGCTGGGAATTCAATCCAGGTCTCCCACATGGCTGGCAGGGACCTGGTTATTTGAGCCATCACCACTGCCTCTGAGTGTCTAGATGAGCAGAAATTTGGAGTCAGGAGCTAGAGTCTGGGATTAAACCAGTGCTCTGATGTGAGGCCAAGATGTCTCAATCATTCGGCTGAATGCTCACTCCAACGGCATTTTCCAAAAAAACAGCTTTGTTTGATAGAGTGATGACAATAGAGAGTCAATGAGAGATCTTCCATTTGCTTGCTCAGTTCCCGCATGCCCACAGTAGCCAGGGCTGGGCCAAGCCCTATCTAGGAACCAGGAATCCCAGCTTGATTTCCTACATGAGTGGCAGGATCCCAGAGACTTGGGCCATCTGCTATTGCCTTCCCAGGCACGTTAGCCCGGAAGTTGGATTGGAAGTGGAACAGCTGAGATTTGAACCACCATTCTCATAAGAAATGAGGGTATTTTAAGTAGTGCGTCACACAGTTGGCCCTGAGTACATTTTAAAATAGCTAAGAGGATCCTTTTGAGACATTATTTGCAGTTTTGTAAATTAAGATGTATTATTTGTTTGAAAGGTAGAGTTACAGAGAGAGGGAGAAGGAGAGACAGAGATCTTCCGTCAGCTAGTTCACTCCCCAGTTGGTTTCAGTGACCAAGACTGGGCCAGGGAGAAGCCAAGCTTTAGCTGGGTCAACCACGTGGATGCAGGGGCTCAGACAGTTGGCCCTTCTGCCATTTCTCCAAGCACATTAGCAGAAGCTGAATTGGAATTGAAACAGCTGGGACTTCAACCGGTGCTCTTATGGAATGCTGGTGTTACAGGCAGTGATTTAACCCACTGTGCCACACTGTGAGTATATTTTTTGACCAAATAAGCAGAACACTTATTAAGTAGTTTAAGTGCTGCAGAAATGTGAATCATTAATGAAGTTACATTGAATTTCATTTCCCATAGTACATGCCACTGCATAGTCTAACATAAGTACTTCTTTTGATTTCTGGATCACTAATTAAAATGTGAGAAACATCATTCACTCTCTATAGGAAAAAGCTTGCCAACTCAAGAGTATATTGATACACTGCTATGAACTGCTGTATACATGGGCAGTCTGTCTGTTAGCCTCTTATTAAATCAGTGATTTGGGCTGGTGTTGTGCTGCAGTGGGTTAAACTGCTATCACTATCCTATATGAACAGTAGTTTGTGTTCCACTTTTGAACCAGCTTCTTGCTGATGCGTGTGGGAAGGCAGAGGATAGCCCAAGTACTTGGAATCCTGTCACCCGTTTGGAAGAACTGGATGGAGTTCTTGGCTTCTGCCTTTAGACAGTCCTAGGTTTAGCTGTTTTGGTCATTTGGGAGTTGAACCGATAGATGAGAGATTTCTGTTTCTCCCCCTCTATCGTTCTGCCTTTCAAGCAATTATTTAAAAAAAGAGAGAATCACTCACTTTAAAAGGGTGTCAGATGAGGATGGGGAAGATTCTTCCATAGAAGATCCAAAGAAAGATACTCACAGGTGAAACATAAGACAACTTAATTTTACCTTGTTTTCCCTGAGCAAGAAATGTGGAATATTTGCCATTTTTAAAATGAGGTATGGGTAGCAAATGATTGGCCTAGCCGTTGAGACAGTATCTTCTATTAGAGTATTGTTGATTTGGACCTGGCTGTATTTTTTCTTAGATTAATTTTATTTTTTTTATTGAAAAGGCAGACATACAGAGAGGAGGAGAGACAGAGAGGAAGATCTTTTTTTCTGTTGATTCATTCCCGAAGCAGTCGTGGCAGCCAGAGCCGAGCCAATCCGAAGCCAGGATCCCGGAGCCTCTTCTGAGTCTTCCATGTGGGTACAGGGTCCCAAGGCTTTGGGCTGTCCTCAACTGCTTTCCCAGGCCACAAGCAGGGAGCTGGTTGGGAAGCAGGTCGGCCGGGATTAGAACTGGCACCCATATGGCATCCCAGCTCATGCAAAGCAAGGACTTTTGCTGCTAGGCTATGGTGCCAAGCCCCCTGCCTGCATTTTTAGTCCAGCTTCCCTGGGAATGTGGAATGTTCCCTCTTTCTCTGTCTCCCTCTCTCTTATTTGCCTGCCTCTCCAAACAAGGAAAGAGACCTTTAAAATCCCTATTGAAAGAGACAGACTAGGATAGTGATCAAGAATCTAGATTGTGGAGCTGAGCTGTCTAGGTTTGAACCCATGTGACTAGGTAAGTTACTTAGCTTGTCTAAGCCTGGCATTCACCGCTTCTGTAACAAGATAACAGTACCTGTGTCTGACATTGTTGTGAGGATTAGGTAAGTTAATGTTGGTCAATCATTTGGAACAGTGTCTAGATATGGTAAGGCCTGCTAAAGCCTGTATTCGGGAAGTTGATTATCCAGAAATTCCCCTTTTCAGTGGAAAGAACCCCTGGCTTCTGCTTTGGGAAGTTGGACCTTGGTTTTCTTATTTGTAAATTGGAATTTAGGTACTTGAATCAGTACTTTTATAGAAGGGGAACTTTTCCACCTGTGTAAATAAAACACTAATATAGAACTATATTGACTAATGGGGTTGAATGGGTACTTTGTATCTAGTTGTAGACAGCAGAATATAATCTAAGTCAGCTCAAGCAGAAAACAGCAACTTGCGGTAAGAATACCAACATATTTCAAGCTATTCAAGGCGCCAAGCTAGAGGAGCTTCAGAAAATGGCCCAGTACTGGAGGATCTTTTGCTTTTTTTGGAGGGCGGGTCTTGTTCATGCTTCATGCTCCTGGCAAACTGACTTTCTGTTTCTCTGACCTTGAGGATGGGGAAGTTGCTGTTTGCAGCCACTTGTTGAAGAAGGTCAATCTTTGATTCTTATTCTAAGCTTGTGAAGAAGGTACGCGGGCCCGGTGGGGCATATGTCCTCTCATACAGTTGGCTTGAGACCTAGGTGGGTCTAAAGAGTAGTTCACCTTGCATGAATTGTCACTTAAAGACCCTGTCCTAAGTGGAAGTGGTGTTAAGAAGGATTCATGGTCACCCCTAAGGTGATTCTATAAGTGCCTCCATAGAATTCCAGGGGATTTGAAATGCCCTGAGTTTTATGTACTTCGTATCACTTCTGGCTTTGAAATGATCTGGTTCTATAGTCACACCTTGTTTGTCTGAATTCAGAATTGGGTCTTTTACTCACAATTCTCCCCCCCCCCCCCAAGTAATAACGTGCTGATTGTTGAAAACTTTGCAAGAAAGGAAAATTATAAATACTACAAAATATCACACCTAACTCTACTTCTCCAAGAGTAAACGTCTTAGTATTTGGCATGTTGTTAATGCTTTTGTTTTACATATAAAGTTTGTATCCATCAAAGATTGATTTGATTGTTAGAAGCAGAAATCTTAAACTTTCTTTAAGGGAGACTGAGGTTTCAGGCAACAGAGACACAGACCACAAATGAGATCTTCATTTGCTGATTCATTCCCCAAATGTCCACAGCAGCCAGGGCTGAGCCAGGCTGGGACCATGACCTTGGAATTCATCTAGGTCTGTCACGTGAGTGGCAGGAGCTCAGGTATTTAAACCATCATCTGGTACCTCGCAGGATACCCATTAGCAGGAAGATGGAATAGAAGTAGAGTAGCCGGGACTTGAACCAGGTACTCCAATATGGGATGCAGGTATCTGAAGTGATAACTTAACCTGCTGTGTCATAACACCTTCCACTTAGTCTGTGTTTATTGAGTAAGTGAGATACTGCATATAAGAATTAATGCCTACGAGGCAGGCACTCTGGCATAGCCAGTGAAGCTGTCATCTATAGTATTGGCAGCGCTTATGGGCTCTGGTCCCAGTCCTAGTGGCTTCACTTCCTATCCAGCTGCCTGTCAATGTGCCAGGGAAAGCAGCAGAAGATAGCCTAAGTGCTTAGGTCCCTTCACCAAGGTGGAAGACCCAGATGAAACCCCTGGTTCCTGACTTTGGTCTGGGCCAGCCCTGGCTATTTCGGCCATCTGGGAAGTAAACTAACAGATGAAAGATCTCTTTCTCTCTCCCTGACTCTGCCTCCCTCTATCTCTTTTTAACTTTGCCTTAAAAGAAAAATTAATGCATGCTCAATTTGTTAGTTTCCTTTGTAGTTAGTGGCCTTTTACATTGAATTTTCAGTGTGGAGCTATTTGTAGCTATTCCCTTAATCTCATTATTTTGCCTTTAGATGATTTTTTTAAAGATTTATTTATTTGTTTTTATTGGGAAGACAGATTTTTACAGAGAGAAGGAAAGACAGAATGATCTTTGATCTTCTGTCTGCTGGTTCACTCCCCAGGTGGCTGCAATGGCCTGAGCTAAGCTGATCCGAAGTCAGGAGCCTGGAGTTTTTCTGGGTCTTCCACATGGGTGCAGGTTCCCAAAGCTTTGGGCTGTCCTCTGTTGATTTGCCAGGCTACAGGTAGGGAGCTGGGTGGGAAGTGGAGCAGCTGGGACCCATATGAGTGGGGATTTAGTGACTAGGCTATCATGCTGGGCCTGATTTTTTTTTTTTTTAAGACACAGTTTTGGGTGTGAATCCAAGGTGTTTTCTAGAATGGACATTGTGGCACAGCAGATGAAGCTCCCACTGGAGATGCCTTCCCCCTATATTGGGAGTAACTGGTTTAAATCCTGGCTACTTGCTTCTCATCCAACTTCCTGTTAATGTGCCTGGGAGAAAGGATAATGCTTAAATATGTAAGCCTCAGTCACACATATGAGACCCAGATGGAGTTCTAGGTTTCTGGCTTTAGCCTGGCTCCTATGTCTCTTGTGAGCATTTGGGGTATGAGTCAGTGAACTAAAAATCTGTCTCTGTCTCTCTATCTTTCAAATAATTGAATAATTTTTTAAAAGTCTTTTCTGGTGGCCAGCATCATGGTGTAGTGGGTTAAGCTTCCTTGTGCAACATCAACATTCCCTAGGTTCAAGTTTTGGCTGCTCTGCTTCGTACTCAGCTCCCTGCTGATGACCTAGGGAAGTAGTGGAAGGTGGTTTAAGTACTTGGGCCACTGCCGTTCATGTAGGAGCCCCTGGGTAAAGCTGTAGGCACCTGGCTTAAACCTGGCCCAGCCCCAGTCCTGTCCATTGATAAGTAAATCAGCAGATGGAAGAGATTTTTTTCTCTATTAGTCTCTATCCTTCTCTGTCATTCTGCTTTTCAAATAAATAAATGAATAGTCCTCCTGGAGAAACAAGTTTGCTAGAATTCATTTTGCTGATAATTTATGATGTAATCCATTTCTATTTACATATAATTTACAATCTTCAGACAACTTAGGTGATTAAAGCCAGGACAATCTGTCATTAATTTGCTGTGTGAATCATACATTTAATTCTTACTCATTTTAAAAACTTTATTTTGGAGAAAGAGACAAAGAAAGTTTCCATCTACTAGTTTGTTCCCCAAGTGACTGGGATCCTGGGATGGCCAGGGTTTGGTAACGGGCAGGCCCACGCAAAAGCCTGGTACCAGTGACTCAGTCTGGATCTCCCAAGTGGGAAGCAGGGGTGCAATGACTTGAATCATCACCACTGTCCTCCAGGATCTGAAGCAGCAGGAAGCTTCAGTCGGGAGCCAGAGCTTCAAGTGGAACCCAGGCACTACAGATGTGGGGGGGTCAAGCACCTGTCCCCACTTTGCTGACTGTTCTCATTCCCAACTAGGGTGGAGCATGGAGGAGTGACCAGTGTTCTTTATCTTAGCAAAGTTTCTGTTTATTATCCTGAGAGGGATCGAGGCAGCTGTGGGAAGGGTTATTTGCTCTGTTTCTTTCTCATGAACTGCGTGACCCCTAGCCTCAGTGTTTGATTCTCAGGGAGTGGACTGTTTTAACTGAGAGTTATGTGAAATGGGAGTGTTTTGCTGTGCTGTGCCATGGAGCCATCTACTCAGCAGATATTTACCGGGCAGCTGCCGTATCTCAGACAGCAGTGTATGCTGAAGACATAACCTTGTTCATCCTGTCCTTTGTGAAATTTACAATCTAGCACAGAAGGTAGGCTGTTGGGATAGGAGGAAGGGCAGATTATTAATAGTGTGGCTTCATATTCTCTTCTTAGATAACAGTGCTTCCAAGCAGCATGGTAGAATCCTGTATTTGAAGATAAAATCCCCAGCGACTTCTGAACCTCCTAGGCCCCCAGATTTTACAAAGGCTTCCTTGGTGTGCACCAACTTCTGATTCTGTTATGAAGTGTTATAATCTCAGGCCAGAGATAATCTGAGACATGCTGCTGTTCAGTTAGCGCTTTCACAGATGCCTGTGCTTTTTTAAGTTTATGTGTCGAACATGGACAGTTGCATCTAAACTTTATACTTTCTTGGGAAAAGCAATTCACTGTGTGTTCCATGTTCAGAATGACCAAGTGTTCAATAGCATGCTTGGTATAGAGCTTGAGTGAGCTGGCATCCATGGCCTGTGCTCTCCTGATACTGTGATGTCAGGCAGTCATTTTTATTAAAGTATAATGTACATGTAGGAAACTACACAAATTCTAATTCTGTGTTTTAATGAGTTCTTGTAGCATGATCACACATAAAACTGTCATTTAGATAAAAAAAATGGAATATTGTCACTGCCCCAGATATTGCCTTGTAAGTCCTTGTTTAGTTATAACCTTGTTTAGAGGGGCAAGCAAAAGTACATCTTGTTTAGAGGGGCAGCAATACATTGGTGACGTTCTTGTCCTGTCCATTTAAGGCCACAGCCTGGCCAGTTGTGAACACTATTTCTCACACATTGTGAGTCAAAACTTGGACCACGTATCTATATTAAGTTACAGGGAGATGGGGGCAAGCTATGGCTGAGATTCAAAGGCTTCTATGAAGAAAGAAGAGAAGAGAGGAATAGATATTGGGAGGCAACAAATATTCACTGTCCTGTTTTTGGAGCATCACAATCCTAAGTAGCAAAGGGTTTATTTTAATTGATTCATAAGCTTGAATTTTACAATATAAACTTAAGAAAATTGAAGAGTAACTTTAGGTTCACTGAGGGACAGTGTTGTATGTGAATGAAAATTCTACACCATTCTTCTATAATTTTGGAATAAAGGATTATGATCTACCAAGAATGTGGAAATTTCTGTAGCTGCTCAGAAATGAGGCTAAACATTTTTGTTTTAGTAAATTTAAGCTGTTATTTGTCACTGGGATTCTGTCTGTTTGAGAAATTTTGTTTCTGAAACTTCTTTTACCATGAGAGTCATTTAGGGGCATTTGTTGCAAATGAAAATTCCGGGGCTTTATTCCAGACTTTCTGAGTTAAAATCAGAACGTTGTGGTAGTGTATGAGGTATATGTTTCCCAGTGTCTTTCTCTATGCATGTAATTATTAAATGCACTATAGCATCTGAAATCATTGTGAAGTTGTCTGTTGAATATTTTTCATGGAGGAACATTTGTTTCAGGGGATGAGATGATGCTTGGCATACCAGCATCCTGTTTCTAAATGTCTGGTTTGAGTCCATTTGCCTCTGCTACCTGCTAGTGTACATCCCACTGGGCAGCAGATAGTGGTTAAAGAACTTGGGATCCTGCTACCTATTTCGGAGACCCAGATTAAAAGTACCAGGCTCCTGGCTTCGACCTGGCCATTACGGTCATCTGTAGAGTGAACCAGTGCTCAGTGCTCGGAAGATTGGTCTTTCTCTCTCTCTCAGACTTTCAAAATAAAAAAGTAAATCTTCAAAAAGAGAGAGACAAAGAGTGCCTGCACGTAGACCAGTGTGACCTATGTAAGTGATATAAATATTAATTTTCTGTATGTTAGTATTCTGATAATACAGTTTACAACATTAGGTAGATGCTGAAATGAAACAATGATAGTTCCTTCTAGTGTGTTTGTAAGAATCTACACTGTATAGTGCCTGGGACTAAGGAAGTACTTGTTAGATTAAGCTATTGTAATGATTGAGTTTTCCCTAAGTAATGAAATAGTTACTCTTTTAGGTGAATATTATATTAACATTTCTATGTAACTGTAGAATCCATAATCAGTAATATAGATTCAAAATTAAATTTTTGTTAGTATTTATTGTTATAGGGGCACTAATACTGTATTCATAGCAATAATAATTCATTTGTTAGCACCTATAATGTACAAAAGATTCATTAGGCACCTTAATCAGATAAAGACAGAGTGGGAATTTAGCCTGGCAGCATTAGCCTGTCTCACATTAGGTTGCCTGGGTTCAATTCCCAACTCCTGGTTCTATCTCTAGTTTCTTGCCAGTTCAGATCACCAGAGGAGGTGGTGATGGCTCAAATAATTGGATTCCTGCCAGCCACGTGGGAGACTTGGTTTGAGTTCCCAGCTCCTAGCTTTGACCCTGAACCCTGGCCCAGCCTCCAGCCAGTCTGTCTCCATTTCTCTCCTTGCCTCTCAAATTAAAATAAACAAAAATGCCAATGAAAACATGAGAATCCCTGTTCCCCAGGAATTTAACTAAAGAATTATAAGAAAAGTAAGCAGTAAGTGATCCAGAGAGTAAGTAAGAATTTCTGGTGGAGGGTGAGATTTGATTTGAACCCTAAGGCCTGCAGTGTTGAAAATTTTAACTTATATTATTAAAAAGTGATATACATGAGTTCTTTGGATAATTGCAGAAATAGTGAAAAGCAGAAATGGAAATAATTTATTTTATGTGCAGGTTAGGTTTTGATGGGCAGATTCAAAATAATGAAATAGTTCTTAAGTGTGAGCAAGAAAGAAATTGGCCAAGTTCAGAATATATTAGAATTATTAAATGGCAGGTTGTATACTGAAACGTTAAGATCTTAACATGATTTATGCTTACAAAAATACATGTATAATTTTGTTTGAAAGATGTAAGGTGTTTATAGTGATTGTGTTTGAGGAAGGCAGCCTTGACATCAATGAGGACATTTTTTTGTAATAATTTTTTACCATATGATTTTATTTTTTAATTTGAAAGAGTTAGAGAGAATCTTTCATTTGCTGATTTAATTTCCCACATGACCACAATGGCCAGAGCTAAAGTGATCTGAAACCAGGAGTCAGGAACTTCTTCTGGGTCTCCCTCATAAATGCAGGGGGCCCCTCATAAATGCAGGGGGCCCCTCATAAAAGCAGGGGCCCAAGCACCTGGACCATCCACCACTGCTTCCCCAGGCCCTAAGTAGGGAGCTGGAATGGAAACAGAGCAGCCGGAATATGAACCAGTGCCTGTTCCTGATCTGATGAGTGCCAGTGGGTGCCTCTGCCCTGCCTGGCTTGGACTACCCTCAGTCTTGACCTTTCTGTGTGCTGGTGGGTGCTGTAGCCTGGCCCAGCCTGACCTCCTCCTAGCTCTGGCTCCTGTGAATGTCAGGTGAGTTCCATTGTCTAGTCTGGCTCAGCCCATCACTACTCAACTCTCTGCACAAACCAGTGAGTACTGTAGTCCCACAGAAGTGAGCCCACAAGTTCCCTACAGAATCTGCCCCCCACATCCAGTTCTGTCACCTTCTGCTGGGTGCTGTCACCCAGCCTGATGTGGCCCAATCCCTGCCCTAACACTCAAAGGCAGGAACCCTGCCTAACCCAGCCAGGCATGCTCCCTGGGCCCAATTTCTGCATGTGCTGGCAGGTGCAGGTGCAGGTGATGTTGCTTAGCCCAGCTCAGATCGCCTTTGTGGGCAGGTGTCTTGGCCTGACCCATACATGCCCTCTGGTTTTACCCCTTCTCAACTATCTTACCTCATCTTCCTTGCCTACCAGCCAGTGTAGTGGCTGTGTCCATGGAAGCCCCCAGAAGTCATTCCTCCCCTGTCAGACAAGCCACTCCTTCACCAGGAACTCTGCAACCCCCTGCCTTCCTGCCCTGCTTAGGAATTGTGGTAGCATGTCCTGGCCTGGTGTTCTCTACATTCCCTGTGTATCTTAAAAAAAAAAAAAAAAAAGCAACTCCACTGGCACACTGGTATAGTTAACACAAATTTGACATAAACCAGGGCCTCAGTACCCACCAGCTATTGGCTGCTTTTCTCTCAGCAGTGTAATACTTGTACCAGGTATAAGGCAACATAGGCACTTGCCTTCAGCTGGGACCAGACTTATGTTTAAATTTTTTTCTTTTTAAAAAGATGTATTTATTTGAAAGACTGAATGACAGAGAAGTGGGATAAGGGGGGTTGTGAGAGAGAGAGAAGGAGAAAAAGTAAGACAGATCATCCAATGGTACACTTTCCAAATGCTTATAACAGCTGAGGACTGGACCAGGGTGAAGCCAGGAGCCTGAAACTCCATGCAAGTGTCCTACATGGTTGGTTGGTACCCCGGTACAGGGGCCATCATCTTTCTGCTTTCCCAGAAACATAGCAGAGAAGCTGGGACTCAAACCAGCATTCTGTTGTGGGATGTAGGCTTCTCAAATGGCAGCTTACCTTGGAATGCCACAACACCTGTTCCAAAACTTTTTCATTTTTCACAAGATAGACAGTTATAGTAACATGGCAATAGGGACAGTGATTCAGGATCCTTGGCAAAGGCTGATTTCTCTTTTATGCACACATGCGTATTACATACATTTAACATACTTTTAGTTCTTTTGTACATTTAAAACATACTGCCTTTTTTTGTTTTCATATGTTATGCTGTTTTATTAAGCCACAGAAAACCAAAGTCCAAAGAAACTACTGCGATATCTTTAACAAAATGTGTAAATTGTGTATATTAGCTTTGGAGTTGATATTTTAATTGTGGGAAGTAAAATCTGGAGGACATTTATGTAAAACTGAACTTCTAGTCTAAGATTGAGCTAAACTTGCCAATGTGATGCAGACCAGCAGTCTCCAGAGCTATAATGAGGTTTTCATGAAATTTGAATAGAGCACAACAAAAATAAATGATTTTTGGTTTGCCATTTCTGCTGCAACAAATGAAATGATCCTAACGCAAAGCAGGGGAGATCTGCATGCACATAGGAAAGATTATATGTTATTAAATACTGTTCACTGAATTAATCCTAGGGTTGAGCAGGCATTTTTATGGTGTTTGCTCCGGTCCATAGACCGTTCTAAATGGTGAATGAAGCCAAGCATGTTGTTGCTTCTTTGTGAGTTGTGGAGACTGAGGTTAAATAATTACAGACTAAGTCTGTAGTGAATTATGTATTTTGTGCTGCACATGAAAAATGGAAGTGGCCATGAAGCAGCATAATATTATGATCGTGTGTAAGTGTGTGTGTGTTTGTGTGTGTTTGAAGGAGAGGGAGAGAGGAAGAGGTCAAGGGAATGACTAAGTCTGAATTAGGGGAATTGCTGTCTGCCCACTGACTGGGGAATGCCCCTTGAGCATAAGCCAGCCAGGGCAGGGTGAAACTGAAGAGGTTGGGAAAGGACGGATGTGTGGAGGGGCTTGTGGACCACATTAAGGAAGCTGCTAAGGAGTTTTTAATCTTGAGTGGAAGGAGGGGGCTCAGCTGCAAACGGAGAGCAGCTGCAAGAACTGCAGCTGCAACACAGCCTGGCAGAGTGGGGAGGGAGAGGTTAACACTGAGATGACATGGGGTGCTGAGCATGGTGATGGACAGAAACTTGGGAGAGGCCATACCAGTATGGAGAGCAGTGGGTGTGGGAGGTACCCCTTCATACTCTGGAAGCAGAGGTGAGGCATCAGCTGGCTGGTGATTTCCCACAAGGGCACATCCAGTCACAATCAAGATCCGGTTTTGGGACCAGTGCTTTCTGTTATACACCATGACTGCTGGGAGGCTGAAGAGGTAGACCTGTATTTGTTTATTTTTAGGATAAGCTTTAAAGAAAAAGAAAAACTGAAGTGGAGAAGAGATGATAGGAAGCAAAGACATAGGTTAGGACAGTAAAATGAAAAGCAACAACGAAGAAATAGATGACAAAATGTTAATTTTTCAAATCCATTACCTTCTGTCAGGGCAGGTGGGAATGTATGTTTAATATTTCTTAGAAGATAGAAAGATGGAAGAACAGGATCCCTACATATGGTAACCATACCGGTACATTCTATTCTCATATCTCCTGTCTTCCCACAAGCCATCTGTACTTCTCTGCTGTGGCTACTGTAACAAAGGCTGTAGATAGGGCAGCATCAACAGACATTTATTTTATTTCTGTCCTCTGGGAGGTCCAAGACCAAGTTTCTAGTGAGAGTCCTCATTGTAACTGAGTCCTCACATAACTGAAAATAGGCAAGTCCTTTTCTTGGACAGATGTTGTGGTGCAGTGGTAAATGCCTCTGCTCGGGAAGCTCACATCCCGTATTGGAGTGTCTGGAATTAAGTCCCACTTCTACTTCTGGACCAGTTTTCTGTTAATGCATTCTAAGAGTTAACTGTTGACAGTTGAATCGCTCGGTGTGAGAGACCTGGATAGAGATTGGGGCTCCTGTGTTTGACCTGGTTCAGCCCTGCAGCTATTTGGGGCATGAACCAGCACATGTAAGATTGCTCTCTCTTTCTCTCTCTTTTTTTTTTTGTTTCTGTCTTTAAGATAAACTTTTAAATTATTTATATTTTTGAAGGACAGAGTCAGAGAGAAAGAAAGAGATTCTTCCATCTGCTGGTTTGCATTCCAGATGGCTGCGGTGGCCTGACCGGGCTTCCCCAGAGCCAGGAATGTCTTTCAGTGTTCTCAAATGGTAACAGTGGCACAAGAAATTGTACCATCTTCCACTGCTTTCCAGGAAGCTGGATTGGAAGTGGAGCAGCTGGGACATGAGCCAGCGCTTATATGGATACTCAACACTGCAAGTGGTGCTTTAACCCACTCACACCACAGTGCTAACCTCATTAACTTTTTTTTTTTTTTAAGATTTATTTATTTTATTAGAAAGGCAGATGTACAGAGAGGAGGAGAGACAGAGAGGAAGATCCTCCATCCTCCATCTGATGATTCACTCCCCAAGTGGCCGCAACTGCCGGTGCTGTGCCGATCCAAAGCCAGGAGCCAGGAACTTCCCTCCGGGTCTCCCACATCGGTGCAGGGTCCCAAGGCCTTGGGCCGTCCTTGACTGCTTTCCCAGGCCACAAGCAGGGAGCTGGATGGGAAGTGGAGTTGCCGGGATTAGAACCAGTGCCCACATGGGATCCCGGCGCTTTCAAGGCAAGGACCTTAACCACTGTGCTATCGTGCCAGGCCCCCAATCTTTTTTTTTTTTTTTAAAGAGGAAAGATTTCACCTTTTTCCCTTGTGAGCTCTCTCATCCAATCACAACCTCCACTGTCATGACCTAATTACCTCCTGAAAGCCCCCATTCAGAATATTGTCACACTGGGGGTGAGGTCAACATAGGAATTTTGCAGGACATGATTTAATCCATTGCACCATTGAAATGGACTAATTATTTCAGAATTTGAGTCTAAGTTGTGTACCCAGGCTACATTTCTTGTCCCCACATCACGTGAGAAAATCTAATCTTAAACTATTGTTATTTTTATTTTGGAAACCCCTATTTAATGCTGCCTCTGAGGGGGATTTAATGTGAGGTGCTCTTATTACTGATCTGGAAGCATGTATTTCTTAAAAGATAGTAGTGGATATTTGTCAAGGCATTGTTATGTTTCTGAATTCTGAACTGAAGAGATGTCTTTGTTAAAAGTAAATCTGGATATATCCAGGGTGGGGACTCGGAAAATACCAGAACTGATTCTTATTTCTATGAGTGAGAGCAGAAAGAGAGAAATTACAAGTTTGTAGGTTTGACTACTCACGAATTTAAAGATTCTTGCCATTAAATTGTAAACTGTTTACTGAGAATACAAAAGTTTGCTGACTTCTGGGGCTGGCATGTGGTAGAGTGGATAAGCCTTTACTTGCAACACTGGCATGCCATTTTCAGAGTTTGTTGAAGTCCTGGTTCTTCTACTTCCAGTCTAGATCTTTTCTAATGGACCCAGATCAGCAGTGGAAGATGGACCAAGCATCAGGGCTCTTGCTTTCTACTTAAGGGACCTGAATGTGTTCCAGGCTCCTGACTTTGGCCTTTCCAAGCCCTGGCTGTTGCGGCCACTTAAATGGAGAGTGAACTAGTGCATTGAAGCCCTCTTTCTCTCTCCCTCTATAACTCTGCCTTTCAAATAAGTAGGACAAATCCTTAAAAAAATAAAATGTTGGCCAACTTCTGAGTCTTAGTTTCACACACTAGAAGCCTGAGTTGTGTGTGTATGTATGCATTGAGGGCCTTGCTCTCAACCTCAGATGGCACCTTAACAGTACTCCTCTGTTACCTTATTTGCATAAGGGCAACCCATAACTGCCAGTGCTATGAGGTGCCTTTTGTCTGTCACTAATGTATTGACTAGTCGGGAAGCACGTTTTGTCACTCTAATAAATGTCTTGTCCATCTCAGGGTTGATGATCATGGGGCAGGTTGGTGATACCTTGTAGAGTGGATACCCTTGGACCTGCTGTTTACTGGTGGTTTCTCTGGCAGCAGCTGCTTGGCTCACTTCTGTTTCATTTGCAGTGGTTGTGAGGCAGGAGTTTACCTCAGAAGGAGGTTAGAGCATTGCAGGTGCTAAATCACCTGTCTGGGAATCACGTGATGAATATTGGAAGGCATTGAAGGTATTAGACTGAGCCTTATAATGGGAGATCATTGAGACTTCTTAGACCACAGATACTTAATTTTCCTTTTAGTAAGTAGATAATGATATATATTGTGTCTTGTAAAGTACTGTTTTTTGATAGATCAAGGAGAGTCAGAGAACGAGCTTCTGTCTGCTGGTTCACTGCCCAAGTGGTCACAATGGCCAGAGCTCAGCCCATCTGAAGCCAGGAGCCAGGAGCTTCTTCTGGGTCCTCCACATGGGTGTAGGATCCTAAGGTTTTGGGCTGTCCTCTCCTGCTTTTTCAGGCCACAGGCTGGGAGCTGGATTGGAAGTGGAGCAGCCAGTATTCAAACCAGTGCCTGGGATCCTGGTGGATGCAAGGCGAGGACTTTAGCTACTAGGCTATTGCACCAGGCCTGCCTCAATTTTTAACTGGAAGTGAATTTTACTCAGTTTTCCCAGCGTCCTCCTTGTTACACTGTCAGGACTTATAACCTGTTTATTAAAGCTATTTGACTGTTGTAAGTACTCTATTTGAAGTACCTGTTAATGTTTATAGCTAACAATATTTGACTTTTTTTTCTAGGTAATTTATCCTCAACATTCCAAACTTACTGATAAAGAAGTAAGTAAAAATATTGTCCTGCATGCTCTGCTGTGAAATTTGATTTTATTGGTGTGTGTGTGTCAGCATATATAGCTTTTGTTTTCTTTTTCAGAAAACCAATATTTGCTATTTGTCTTTTCCAGATTCAAATTCAGGTAACTATTTTTCATGTAGTGTTTCTTTTGAATTTTATATTGAGAATACCAAGTACATTCTAATATCTGAAAATTAGTTGAAATAACGTGTTAGAATGCAAACTCAATCTTAGCTCAACAAAATCATTATTTTGATTCCTAATCATGTCATTGCTGGTTTTGGTTGGTTCCACTCTTAAAATAACTGTTATGGTGTAATGAAGTAAAACATCCCGGAGGAATAAACTGTTGCAATAGTGAGGAGATTGAAAGTGAGCAGCAGTGGTATGGTTTCGGAGATTGCCAGGAACTTTGTAAAAGCAGTGAGTTTATATATATTAAAAAAACAATGACTGGTTATCAAACACAGTCATCAATCATTTGCAGTAGTTAATGGGTTCGTATACTATATAAAGCACTTGGAGAGATTCTTGGTGTATAGAAAAATCATGTGAGTGGTTGCTTATTGTTAAGTTTGGTTTTTGCTGGTCTCTCTCAAACTTCCTTTGTGTGGTCCTAATGGCTGACATCTTTCAGGTTACCTCCTGTGTTTTCCTTTCAAAATAGTATTTTAGGATTACAGTGACCAGAGCTTTCAGCCTCTCTGGCCCCACACAGTAAAAACCCTATAAGGCAGTCACTCCGGTTTCCCGTTAATATCCTGTGAACTTAGTTTAGTTCACCTGACTTGGGAAATTTAACATTATATCTTTGTGTTGCTTTTGGTTTTGTTTTGTTTTGTTTTAGCAGTTTTCTCCTTTCTGTTTAAATGCCTCCAGAGTTTCTCCTCTGTATATTTGAAACTCCGCTTTGGTGAAACATGAAAGAAAAGTGGATATCTTGGTAAAGTATATGCTACCTTTGAGAAATTACAGTGTAGCACTCCTTGTTCTGATCTGTAATGATTACAACCCTTTAGAGTTGTTTGTCCATTAATGAAATAATGCGAGAGAGGTTTTCTGGGCTCCATCCTTGTTTAGCATTTTCCTTAGGAAATTTGTACATACAGCTATGAATTGTCTGCATTGCAGGATTGCAGGACAGACTGACTTTCTGCAATTGGAGTCATTGGAGTCCCATGGATTATATAGCACATTTTTTTTTTTCACACGGTAGCTGGTTCTGCTCTATTTTTTTTTTTTTTTTGGATTTTTAAATTTTTATTGGAAAGTCAGATATACAGAGAGAAGGAGAGGCAGGAAGATCTTCCATCCACTGACCCACTCCCCAAATGACCACAATGGCTGGAGCTGAGCTTATCTGAAGCCAGGAGCAAGGAACTTTCTCCAGGTCACAGGGGTGCAGGGTCCCAAAACTTTGGACCATCCTTGACTGCCTTCCCAGGCCACAAGCAGGGAGCTGGATGGGAAGTGGGACTGCCAAGGTTAGAACTGGCACCCATATGGGATCCTGGCATGTTCAACGCAAGGAATTTAGCCTCTAAATTTTTACTTCTAATTTTTACTTTAGAGTAAGAGTTACACAAAGAGAGGTAGAGATGGAGGGAGAGAGCTTGCATCTGCTGCTTCAAAGAGCAGAAGAAAAGTCTCCCCCCTTAATTCTATGTGGTTTCAATATCCTTTTTATGGTTATATGTAATTTTATATAATTTTATGATTTTATGATTACTCTGCATGTATTCTATGTATTATTTTCTTTATGGAAGTTAAATTTGTTTTAGATCTATATAGATGAAAAACTTTTTGATATGTTAGGCATATGATCTACTGATGTTTTGAAATGCCCGCTTACAAGTTCTGTATCAAATGAAGTATATTTCTTTACACTGCAGTATGGTTGAGATTTATAACTCAAACTGACAAAACATCTTGAAAGCGGGCATCTCCCCCAAAAGCAGGCATTTGAACATTATGAGGCTGTGAGCAGCAGGAGACCATGTGTTTTGTACATATTTATCATCACCGTTCCAAGTTGTCATCCCCCAAAATGTTCGTTTCTCTTATATGTCCCTTCAGTGGAAGTTGGGATTACGGTGCCAGTCTTGAAGTGGATTTAGTTTTCCCTAAGTAGCTGTTCTTGCTAGGGAAGGAAATCTAGGTACAGGAGAGTCGTCCTTAGGAAAGACTCATAAATCAAGCTTTTCTTTTCATGGCACCAGCTTGAGAAAAAAATGAAACATTTCAGACTGCTACACAGGTCAGAAAAAGTGATTTTGGAATTCCCAGTGGATTGATTCACTAGTCCCAGCACTGCCTCTTCTATCCCCTGCTTCCCCCACACTGCCCATGAAATCCTCATGATTTTAGAAGAAACTTTTGTTTATTTTTATGTTTCTTGTTACATTTGAATGATTTTTATCTTTAGGACCCTAGATTTAAAATGTGCTTTTTCTCTGACAAATACTTGTCCATTTTTTTCCCTCTTTTCTGTTTATCACAAGTGTTTTCTAGATGTAGGTGCTTCTGAAACAGCCTGCAAGCTTACACTTGGCAGTGGCTACAGCTAAGATTATGGTGCTATTCCTGAAGAGCCATTAGAGGTTTCTAAATTTTTAAAGTCTCTTATGGACTTAGAATGCAATGTAGAATGAATTATTTGAAAAATGAAATCTAAAAAGCACAAATAAATAAAAACAATCGAAGTCCATATTTATCATTCCAAATATTTTAACTTTCATATTTATTTGGTTGTGGGTCCATAGTGAGAGTTTGTGGACTGGTGTATAGGATGCTCTGAGAAACTCAGCTCAACTGTATGTACTGTTTCTCAGCAGTTGCAATGTAGCTACTCTAGTTTCATGGCGAGTGACTACACAGAGCTGATGATGATGGATTGGAGCTTTCTCTCTCTTGTTTAAAGATTTACTTATTTTTATTTGAAAGACAGAAATCTTCCATCTGTTGATTCACTTCCCAAATGGCTACAATAGATGGGGCCGAGGCCAGGGCTGGACCAGACGGAAGGAAGAGCCTGGAACTCCATCCAGAGTTCCCACTTGAGTGATAGTGTGTTAGCAGGGAGCCAAATCAGAAGTGGAACAGCAGAGTTCACACCAGTGCATATTTAGGGTGCTCGCATCGCAGGCGTGGCAGAACCCACTGTGCCATAGTGCTGGCCTCTATAGCTAGTTCTTGAACTTTTACATTTTGTCTTAGGCATTTGGCATTGTGCTAATATAAAAGTAATATTTTAAAGTTGTCTGTTGCCTTCAAGAAAATGATGTGTTTCAACTTTTTTTTCCTAAATTCCAGAGTGATATTTTTGGTGTAAGAAGAGTGTTATTTACCTTCAGCTCTGCAGTCTCTGTTTGAGTTGGAGAGGTAAAGGACGCTTACATAATTCTCCGAGCTTTTGATAACTCTAAAATGAGTGGCAGTCTCTTCCTGCCTTCCCACATGATGTTCGAGAAGGAGGAGCTGTGACTGAAAGGCCTCGCTCCCTGAATGAATGACGTGACTCAGTGGCAAGCTGAGTTCAAGAACTCTTCAAGCTGAGTAACCTTTTACAGAGAAACTTCTGTTGTTTGGATGAAGAAACGTTTTATTCCCCCTCTCCATTTAGTGGTGGAGTGACATTTTAAAAAATAATGTCTTTATTGAGATAAAATTCACTCATATCAATTGTACAATTCAGTGACTTTTACTATATTTAGAGTTGTGCAACTGTTACAGCAATCAACTTTATTTTCATTATGGTCTGAAACATGCATATAAAATGACTTGACCAATGTTGAGTATATTGCACAGTAATGTTAACTATGTATGCATCTTTGCAATATATCTCAAACTTTTTTATCTTAAAAAACTGAAATTTTTGTTTTAAGATTTATTTGACTTGTTTCAAAGGCAGAGTTACAGAGGGATCTTCTATCTACTGGCTCAGAGCCGGAGGGAAGGAAAAGTGAGATCTTCCATCCTCTGGTTCATACCTCAATTGGTTATAGCAACAGGACCAGGCCATATGCAAGCCTGTAGGCTGGAACTCCATCTTAGTTTGCTTGGTGAGTGGAAGGGGCCCCAAGCACTTGGGTCATCTGCTGCCTTCCCGGGCACATTTGTGGAGAGCTGGGTCAGAAGTGGAGTAGCTGGGACTGAAAACATGGGCTCATATGAAGGCTAGTGTGGCAGATGATGGCTTAATCCACTGTAGCACGACTCAGACCCCAAAGCTTTTTAATTCACAACTTCCTTTCTCCTCTTTCCACCCAGCCCCTGGCAACTACCATTTAACTTTTCTGTTCCTTAGAGGCTAAGTATTTTAGGTATCTAGAGTAAGTGGAATCATGCTTTCTTTTTTATTTTTCATTTGTGTTGTAGCACATGACAGGATTTCCTTCTCTTTAACATCCAAATAATATTCCACTCCTGCCTGCTACAGACAATACTGGGATGAACAAAGGTGTGCAAATATCCCTTGGAGAACCTATTTTCAGTTCTTTTAAACGCATGTACCCAGAAGTCATATTGCTGAGTCATCTAGGAATTCTGGTTTTGATTTTTTCTTAAAGGAACCCCACACTGTTTTCTATAGCAGCTCTGATACTTTATCTTCAGGCAACAATGCACAGAGGTTAATACGTCTGAATCCTTGTCAACACTTGTGATTTTCTGGTTTGTTTGTTTTGTTTTGTTTCACTAATACCCTAACAGGTGTGAAGTGGCATCTCATTGTGATTTAGTTGTGCACTTCTCTAACGATTCGTGGGCATCTTTCATAGACTTGTTGTGCATTTTTTATTTTCTATTGGAAAAAGTCTATTCGGAAGAATTAATCCCTTCCCAGGTAGATGAGTTGCAAATAATTTCTTCCTATGTGCAGATTATTTTCACTCTGTTGATTTTTTTCTCTTTATAAAGATTTAAATATCTTTTAAAGAAAAAAGTTGAATCATCAGTATAAATTTGCTGAATCAAAACGATCTGAAACCTGTTTGCAGGGTAGCTCTCATTAAACCACATTTGTCTCTTTGCCTTGTTTTTGAACTAGCTACTCTAACAAATAGAGAAACTGAACGGCCTCACCTTCTGCAGTTCTCTCTGTTTCTTCTCTTCACCATTAAAGAAATAGTAATGTCTCTAATTTCATTGAGATATTCATACTGGGTGGGTTTTTATTTACTTTTTTAAAAATTTACTTATTTATTTGAACTGGATTACTTTTTTAAAAATTTAAATGTATTGTCAAGTTTCTATTTCCTCTCTTGAGAATATCCTGCCTAAAGAAATGTTAACAACTCATGTGTCACAATGAAGATCTTGATCGTATTTCACGTTTGTAGCATTATTAATTATTGTATCCAGGACAAGTTTGAATCATTAATTATTTCAGGTGATTTTTACATTTTTTTTTAAATTGTTACCAGAATGATTTTGAAGTTTGCGTCTCAAGAAATTGCTAAAATGGTTACAGGTTTTTTTAATCCCATTTAAAAAAAAGATATTTACTTTTATTGGAAAGACAGATTTACAAAGAAAAGGAGAAACAGAAAGATCTTTCTTCTACTGGTTCACTATCCAACTGGCCACAATGACAGGAGCTGAGCTGATCCAAAGCCAGAAGCCAGGAGCTTCTTCCGGGTCGCCCATATGGGTGCAGGTCCCAAGGTTTTGGACCATCCTTTACTGCTTTCTCAGGCCATGAGGCGTGAGCTGGAAAAATCCCATTTTTTATTAAAGTGATTAATATGGTAAGTTATAACTTGGGCTCTACCTGAGTGTTTTGTATTGTATCTTTTAAGAGGAACTTCTTACTGTGAATCACAGAATAAGGCCAAAAAATAGAACTTTGTTAGTGCCTGAAAATTCTCTTTCGAACTGTTCTTCTTCCAAATGTGACCAGTATCCTGACAATGGAGTGATTTAGTTTTTGCTTTATTTTATGCTTTCTTATTATAAACAAGATTTAATTTATTTACTTTTTATTGTAAAGTCAGATATACAGAGAGGAGGAGAGACAGAGAGGAAGATTTTCTGTCCGATGACTCACTCCCCAAGTGATCACTACTGCTGGTGATACGCCAATCTGAAGCCAAGAACCAGGAACTTCCTCCGGGCCTCCCACACAGGTGCAGGGTCCCAAGGTTTTGGACCTTCCTCGACTGCTTTCCCAGGCCACAAGCAGGAAGCTGATGGGAAGCGGAACTGCCGGGATTAGAACCGACAACTATATGGGATCCTGGCGTGTTCAAGGCGAGAACTTTAGCTGCTAGGACACCGCACCAGGCCCAGTTTTATGCTTTCAATACCAAACTGTTTGAATAATGTATTTTAGTTTAGCCAGTTTTGCAATGTTTTAGAAATGGGATTGAACAATTGTTTGTGTTTGGCTTTATTTCTTCATTATTATGCTTGTGAGTCTACATTATGGATATATATGAGGAAAATTAAATAGAACAAAAAGTAAATATCTTTAGAGCAAAGATGATTGTTTTCCTTATGACGCTGGGTCTAACCAGAAAAGATTGTTTTGAACAAGTCATTGAATCCTTACAATCTTCTTTATCTTCTCTGAAACAGGAAAGAATGAGATAAAGTAATTTTTAAGGTTTCTTCAGCTCTAAAATTGATGAAAACTGGATTAAACTAAGCTCTCCTTAACTTCTTTCATTTTTTGTTTTCATTAGGTTGTCTTGGAGATACCCAGTTTTGTTTCAGATTTCGGCAGTCTTCTGGGCGGAGGGTGTCCCTGCATTGTCTCCTGGATCAGTTTGACAAAGATTTGCCAGTTTACTTAAAGGTTGGAAAAGTAGCAAAATATCCACAAGAGGGAACTTAGAACTCACTGTCGCCTCTTTTACTTTTGTTTTAATACTGTATTAGCTAGCTGCTTTTCCTCGTGATTCTGATTTTTAATGACTCAACATGAGAGTATAGAGACTTTATAAAGCTACTGGTTTCAAAATATAGTGCTATTATGAATTGAAGAGATGGATTAGAGTGTTGAAGTAATTTTTCTGCCATTAATAATTCCTGTTTAGATGTGGAGTTGAAGTAGTGTTCATTGGTAAAGATCACCCAGAATTGGGGTACTCGCTCCCTATGGAAATCCCTGAGTACTTTATGATAGCATGTCATCAGATTTCTGGTATCTTAATGAGTTTTATTTTATAGTTAGTGATTACTGAAACAGTTCTAATAACTCACATGATTTCAGCATCTATAGATTTCTTTCTTTGCTAATCCATGCATACATTTATAGCTGCTAGAGGGACATTTGTTTCTTTTTTTTTTAAAGATTTATTTTATTTATTTTCATTGCTAAGTCAGATATACAGAGAGAAGGAGAGATAGAAGGGAAGATCCTCTGTTGATTCGCTCCGCAAGTGGCCACAACAGCTGGAGCTGAGCCAATCTGAAGCCAGGAGCCTCTTCTGGGTCTCTAATGGGTGCAGAGTCCCAATGCTTTGCACCATCCTTGACTGCTTTCCCGGGCCACAAGCAGAGAGCTGGTTGGGAAGCAGGGCCTCTGGGATTAGTACCAGCACCCATGTGAGATTCTGGCACATGCAAGGTGAGGACTCCAGCCAGCAGGCTACCGCCCCAGTCCCCAGGGACATTTCTAATTGGATATGCTGTTAACATATCCAGTATGAAGTTGGTGCATTAGCCTGAAATCATTCTTTATAGTTTACCACCCTGGTTCTAATGGCTGAAACCCTCTCTCAGCTGATGAAGACAGTGCCTCCGAAGTGTCTCTTTGAGTCTTCTACTCTTTTCCAGGACCAGTTGTTACCATTAATACCAAATCGTTCCAACTGGTGAATATAAAAGCAATTAATCATCAGGGCTTTTGTGTTCTTGGCATCGTATAATAAGCATGTCATCCCATTTCAATCTTCTTGATAGTGAGGTGAGAGTCCCTTTTGCAGAAGAGTTAGTTTAGGTCTGTTAATGATAAGAAATTTGCTCCAGGCAGGACCTCTCAATTCTATGTTTTCCAACTACCACAATGTTGCCAGCTAAAGTGTGCACATGTATTCGTGGATTTCAGGGGCTTTTTGGCATCAAAATAAGTTTTGCCTGCTGTGAACTTGTTGTATTATAAAATAAGATCTAACGTGACTGTTAATTGCCTAATGGGAAAGTTAATGATAATACTGTTTCCTAGTCCTCACTTTTTGGATCTTTCAAAATAAAACCATTTACTTTTCCAGTGTCATGTCTATATTTGTATTTTTGCCAAACTGAACCCTGTGGTTTTTCATGTGATAGTTTGTATTTCTGTCTGTTTTACCCATTATGATTTATTCTCTACGGTACTTCATTGAAAAAAAATCAGTCCTTTGCACTCACAAATTAAAAAGCCAAGAGGCAACCAAGTGTAATAACAAGGGATTGGTCTGAAGTCTTTACACTGGAAGCCGTGAATTCTCTTGCTTCAGGGAAGCGAGAACAAAAAGCCAACCAAAAGAACTCCAGCTCCCTAGGCTCCAGAATCTCAGTAGAAAATGATGCTAAGAGTTAGGGAGGTTGTAGATGGTAATGTAGAATGGAAGAAAAAAAAAAAAGTCATGTGCAAAGTGTTGAAGCTAACACAGGACTTTTTTGTATAGATCATTTTATCACAAACAATAAAATGTATGTCATGTCACAACTACAAAGCCTTCCAAGTGGAAAGGGTCTCTAACATGAGTTCTTTTAATATTATGAAGTTAGAAAAAAAAGCTGAAGGACCACACAGTGGAGACAGTCCAGCACTGTCTCTGTTTTTGCTCAAATCCCTGGCCCTCTATACCTGGAATGTCTTTGTTTTTGTTTCAGTCCTATCCATCCTCAATGCTCAATTCAGAAACAGTTACCTCTATGAAATCTGCTCACCCTTTTAGGCCTTCCTGTAAACACTCCGTGCTTTCTTTATGGTACCTGCCCTCCTGTAACCTCATGTCCCCTTTGAACTTTACTTGTTCCAGATTGTAATCCCAAGGAACTGTGCTTTGTGTGCCTTTTTAATCTTCTCTAATGTAATATGTTGTTCCAAGTAGATAGTCAATATTTCTTGAAGAAGTATCTGTCAAATATAAAACAGAGCTGATGTTTATTCCATTAGGATGTGAGAACTTCTTCGTTCTTTCAGTAATCTAATTATCTTGAATTTGGGATCGATAAAAATTGTGTTTCATTACTTTTGGAATAAAATAACTGGCTTTAGAAGATTCATTATAACATTAACTTCTTGAGAGTGTGCATTAGGACTTCTCGTTTTAGTGAAAGCTGGTACCTTCACCTTGAGAAACTCAAAATTATAGGCAGAATATTTAAAAAGCTAATATACCATGGGGGAAAGCACAGAATTTGATTGTCTCCTAAGCTTGACCCTAGCATAGATATGGATAACTAACATAAGCTGCCTATGTTGCAGGGGGAACATTTGACTTTAGTAGTAAGATTATGATGGTTTCGCCTGTGGCCAAGTTAGTGGGTTTGCCATCTGGCATTTACCCTTGTGGTTGTTACTTGTTGGCAGAAAAGCATAGCCAGTTGTTTGTGTGTACCTCACGTCTTGATTCGGGCTTAGCTTGGTGTTAGTGATAAAGAATAACTATGTATACATATGTATGTTTGTCATTTCTTTCCACAGAAAGATCCTGCTTATTTTTATGGATATGTCTATTTCCGACAAGTTCGAGATAAAACTCTAAAAAGAGGCTACTTTCAGAAGGTAACTTTCATATAAGCTAATAAAATGATTCTATATTGTTAGAAATATAGAAATTGTTAGGCTTACCCACCTTTACACTTTTTGATATTTTAGCCTTAAAACATAACTAGAGTTTCTATATTTTTTTTTAGATCACAGACACTTGTCGATAGATTTTTCACTGCCATTGAAAATTTTTTTTCTGTGTTATAGATTCCTGACAATAAATTATGATTATTGTAGGGAATATTCTGCTTGATTTTTTTATGGAAGATTTTGCTTAACAGATTGTAATATTGTTACACCTAACAAAAAAACCCTTAGAATGTCTTTCTGAAGTGCCAGTGAATAAACTGTAGCAATATCTTAGCCTTTTTGTTTACATCCTAAATATTCAATCTTGTTTTCTACTTCCCACCCCTAAATCTATAGCATTTAGTCCCAGACAGACAGCAGGGCACACTTTACTCATTTGAAGTCAGAATTTACCCTGATTGCTAATTGATACTGGCTGGAAACAAAAAGAGTGGTTTTTCAAGAAAAACAAAAACCAAAAATCAGCATAATCTATATCTAAATTAATTAAGCTATTAAATCACTATAAAGTATATGGATATGAAAATTGAACTGTAGAATACAAAATTGTAGGTCTTTCTCCAAAAACTGTATAATTTATTCTTTCCTTAATAGGAAGAGTTTTCTTTAAAAAAAAAAATCTAATCCTGATATTGCTATGCTAGGGACAATAGGTAGACTTTGGAAATGATCCATGATATTAGTCGATTTATAGGAAATTGTTTTTCCTGGAGAGCAGGAAAATCTGAATATGTTTTTATGTTAGTAAAGTGTAGTAATACCATGGAATATTTTGCATGCTTCAGCAGTGGTTTTCTGTTTCCTTCTGTCTGCAATAAAAGCCTTATTTCAAAGCCAAGCCTTTTGCTATCTTTAGCATAGTAGCAATTGAACCTGCAAGCAGTGAATGGAAAGCTTAAGTTACGAGCATTAGGTGGTTAAAATTTGTTTCTTTTTTCTCTGCAGTCCTTGGTTTTGATCAGCAAACTACCTTATATTCATTTTTTCCACACCGTGCTGAAACAGATAGCACCAGAGTACTTTGAAAAGAGTGAACCTTATTTGGAAGCAGGTAAGTTAACTATTGTAGGAGTTGTGTATCCTTATGAAGAAATTAAAATTTTTTAGTGGAGTTGTGTGCTAAAAATAGTTGGACCTTAGGTAAGAACTTAGGGACTGGGGCAGGGATTTGGCATGGTGTTAAGATGCCCACGGCCCATGTTCAGGGTGCCTCGTTCAGTGCATCCCACTGGCTCCTGACTAGCTTCCGGCTAGTGCAGCCCCCATGAAACAATAGTGATGGCTCAAGTCATTGGGTTCCTACTACCCAAGTGCAAGACCTGGCTTGAGTTCCTATCTTCTGGCTCCAATCTCTGCCCAGTCTTGGATACCATGGACATTTGGGGAGTGGATTAACAGATGGAAACTCTTTTTCTCTTTGCCTCTAAAATAAGAAAATACTAAATGGAATATAAGGGCTGTAAAATGGGTGAGAACTATAAAACTGTTTGTCTGGTATATTTGCCTGCAAACATAGAAGCTGTCTTTCATTGCCTTCTCCAACACCATAGATGTTTTATTTATTAGGATGCTAATGAATGAGTTCTGAGTGGACAGAGTACTAATAAATCCTTAACAGATTGATACAGTTGGAAGACCTCTGCCAGAGGTATGCTTTGTTAGGGAATTTTGGTAGTAATTTTTTATAGGAAGACTTCCTTTATTATTTTATTACTTCCAAAAGCTTATTAACAAGTTTATATCCTAAAGTGTATGGTTTTCTGAATAAAATGTACTTTGCTATTACCTTATTTTTCATTCTTCCTAGTATATTTCTCTTGCTCTATAGGAAGTAGAATTTTATTTCTATTGCTTCGTTTTTGAATACTTTACTATTTCTACTTACACTGAAGAAGCATTTTGTTCTGCTTTTCAGCTTGTAATGATGTTGATCGATGGCCTGCTCCAGTGCCAGGGAAAACATTACACTTGCCCATCATGGGGGTGGTAATGAAGGTAACAGCTGATACCATATTTGTTTCCTCTTTCAAGAATCTGGGAAGTTCACACAAGGGTTTAACTTCTCAATAGCATTTGGTGGTATAACTGCTTCACTTGTTTGTCATTGATGTGAGACGTTATATGTGACATATGTGCAGTAAATGCCACCTCTTGGAATTCTGGGACTCCTTTTACATTCCAGTACTTCAAGAGAGAGATAGTTAACAAAAAACAGATCACTAGTAGAATCAAACATTAATCATTAAAAAAATTAAGGAAACTAGGAAAGCCATTGGTTCTTATTAGAAATGATCATCTTAAGCTACAATGTAAGAACATATGTTTGGGCCCAGTGTGATGGCTCAATGGCTAAATCCTCACCTTGCAGGTGCCGGGATCCCATATAGGGGCCTTCCCTCTGCTCCATTTCCTATCCAGCTCCTTGCTTATGGCTTGGGAAAGCAGCTGAGGATGGTCCAAGGCCTTGGTCCCCTGCACCCACATGAGAGACCTGAAAGAATCTGGCTCCTGGCTTCAGATTGGCTCAGCTCTAGCTGTTGTGATTATCTGGGGAGTGAACCAACAGATGGAAGATCTTTCTCTCTCTGTTTTCTCTCTAAATCTGATCTGCCTATCCAATAAAAATAAATAAATAAATAAATTTCAAAAAACAAACTATTATGTTCATCCCTAGGTATTGCTCTCCAGTTGGTTACTTTTCATATTAACATTTTGCCCTCAGTCTTTTTATGAGTATGATGTGTTTCGCAATTCACTATCAAGTTAGACATTTTTTAAAAGATTTATTTATTTTTATTGCAAAGTCAGATATACAGAGAAGAAGAGAGACAGAGAGGAAGATCTTCCATCCGACGATTCACTCCCCAAGTGACCACAACGGCCGGCGCTGCGCCAATCTAAAACCAGGAGCCAGGAACTTCCTCCAGGTCTCCCACGCAGGTGCAGGGTCCTAAGGCTTTGGAATGTCCTTGACTGCTTTCCCAGTTCACAAGCAGGGAGCTGGATGGGAAGCAGGACTGCCAGGATTAGAACTGATGCCCATATGGGATCCTGGCGTGTTCAAGGCGAAGACTTTAGCCACTAGGCCATGCCGCCAGGCCCTTGACTTGTTTTTGACTATGTTCTCTTGAGATGTGCTCACTTTTGGGTAGGGTAGGTATTTCTGTTTTTCCTTTTGGAAGTCATTAAAAGTAGCACTGATAGCATTCTGTGTTGGGAGTTCCCACTGTTTCCTGTGAGATTTATCCAGAAGTTTGGCAAGTCCAACAGGGTGTGCTTGGGTGTGTGTACAAAGTGAAACAAAGATTGGAACAATAAACAGGAAGCCATATGGAGTTCATGTCCTTTTTCCTTTTCTCACTGCATTTGCTTCTCAGTGGGTTAGTGTTTTCTTGTGAATGTGGGAATGGAGACCTTGGTTCACTAACTTCTGTAACTAAAAATAAGACTGAAAACAAATATGACCTTAGTTATTTAATCGGATATAAGTATTTTATTTTTATAGCTTTGAAAGGCATGTTAAGTACACACTTTTAGCAGAATAATATAGCTGTCTGGTCCCTCATTCTCTCCCAGCTAAAGCTGCTCTCTTTCTCTCTAAGGTACGAATTCCCACGTGTCATGACAAGCCTGGGACAACTCAGATAGTGCAGCAGGTACTTTGGCTGGTGTAGTACTTTGATGGAGTAGTCCAGCACAGTCTCCCTAACAGAATTTCAAATTTTAAATTAGTAGATGAAGTTTCCTCGGTTTATATTTCTAACTCTTATAGAAATGTTCTACTAAATATTCCTTTTAGTGAGATGATAATAAACTTTGTGATGTTTCTTAGAGTTTTTTCTTGTTATTTCTCCAGTAGACTCTGGAGAACTCAGGATTTATGCTGAGGACAAAGAAAAGAAAAAAAACATTAAACCAAGTTTAATTCTGGCACCATCTCTTACCGTAGATGAGTGGTCTGTAGTCTTCTCCTAACTGTAGGACACTCAGTCCAAAGAATTATTTAGTTATAATTGCCTTTCATGTTCATCAAAGTAACATCTGTTTATGGGTGTGGTTGAATTTTTTATTTGGAATGTTTTAACTGGTATCTTGACACTCCCTTTGTTTTTTGAATTGAGTAAACTATGGAAAATAGTAGGAAAACTCATTTTCCTATTTATCTATACCAACCAGTACTACTAATGATATTTCTTACAGTTGTGAATTAATCTTATGTCAAACTGTTGGTTAACTAATAAATATACTAATTGTGTTATTTTTTATTTTCTGTTGTATTGGGGGAGATTGCTAATGCCTATTTTCTCTGGCTGCTTTTGGAGAAAGATAATCTTTAAAAAGTAGACAAGACCAGCATGCCTTATTGATCATCAAATAAATAGACATTTTAAGAATTAATATCAGCCAATTTTGGTGATTTCTTTTTCCTATTTTTCTCTTAGGCAGACACACACATATCTGTTATTTTACCAACAGTTCATGAGGTGGATCTTTTCAGGTAAAAAAAAACTGCCTTTTGTCTTTTACCTTGTGATGTTTCTTTATTTAAAAAATGAATATTCTTTTATAGGATATGGAAAAAATGAAATAAAGGAATCATTGTGGGCTTTTTTAGAGATTTATTTTATTTTTATTTTTAAGTCAAATGTACAGAGAGGAGCAGAGACAGAAAGGAAGATCTTCTGTCCATTGATTCACTCCCCAAGTAGCCACAATGTCCAGAGCTGAGCCAATCCAAAGCCAAGAGTCTGGAGCCTCTTCCGGGTCTCCCATGCAGGTGCAGAGTCCCAGGGCTTTGGGCTGTCCTCAACTGCTTTCCCAGGCCACAAGCAGGGAGCTGGATGGAAAGCTGGGCTGTCAGGATTAGAACTGGCACCCATATGGGATCCTGGCACACAGAAGATGAGGACTTTAGTTATAGGGCCTTTAAAATTATTGTGTTTCATAATGCTGTAAATCCATGGTTCAATTCTGAGTGTGTATTATCAGTCTTAACAATCAGGGAAATTGGGTATGCATTGGGTATTACATGGTAAAAGCAAATTATTTTTTGTTTGACATTAGAATTTTATTGTAGCAGTACATGTATATATCTGAAAGATGTATCTGTTTTTATTTGAAAAGCAGACTTAAAGAAAGAAGGAGAGATAGAGTGAGAAAACTTCATTTACTGGTTCATTTCCCCACATGGCTGCAATGGCTGGAACTGGGCTGGTCCAAAGGAAGGAGCCTGAAGTTTTTCCAGGTCGCATTTGGGTACAGCAGCCCAACCACTTGGGCCAGCTTCTGCTGCTTTCCCAAGTGCATTAGCAGGGAGCTGGATAAGAAGTGGAACAGTTAAGGCCCAGTGCAATAGCGTAGTGGTTAAGATCCTCGCCTTATACATGCCGGGATCCCATATGGTCGCCAGTTCTAATCCCAACAGCTCTGCTTTGCATCCAGCTCCCTGCTTGTGGCCTGGGAAAGCAGTCGAGGACGGCCCAAAGCCTTGGGACTTCAACTGCCATGGCTGTTCCATCTTGCTCAGTCTAGTTTCTTTTAGTCTTACTTTTCTGACCATGAGGTTTTGTGGATTACAGGATTACAGAACAGTTATTTTTGCAAAAACAAACCAAACCAAAACTTTTTTGGTGTAGGATTATCTGGCAGTACACCTATTTAGATTCAGGCTTTACATCTTTGGCAGGGAAGTGGCACATAAATTGTGCTTGCCTCATTGCTGATGTTCTCTTTGAATATCATGGTGTCCTGGGAGCTTCTCCACAGAGTTATTGCTTTTCCTTCAAAGATATACTTTGAAACAATGTTGTTTCTCGCTAAGTAGTAAGTTATTCCAATACTTAAAATGACTGATAGTACTTAAATTTAAAAATTCTATTTCCTTGTTTACTTTTATTTATTTGAAAGATAGAGAGAGAGATAGCACTATTCCACCCATTGGTTCACTCTGCAAATGCCTGGAACAGCTGGGGCTGGGCCAGGCTGAAGTCAAGAGCCTGAAATGCAGATAGGTGACAGGGGACCCAGGTACTTGAGCCACCACCTGCTGCCTCCTACAGTGTGCATTAGCAGAAAGCTAGAATCAGAACTGGAGCCACAACTCAAATCCCACCACTCTGACATGGAATATGAGCATGCCAAGCATTGTCTTAATTGCTGCTCCAAATGCCCAGCCCTAAATAATTATTGTTATATTGTTTCTGAGGGTTAAGAGTATAGATCTAGCTTAGGTGTCTTAAGTGGTTGCAATCAAGATATAAATATTTTAAATAAGAATGATTGCATAAAAAATTAGCACACATGGTTGGGTAAATAACAAAATATTTCTGCTGTGTCCACATGTTTTAGATGTTTCTGCCCAGTTTTCCTGCATAGTCAAATGCTTTGGGAGCTGGTGCTGTTGGGGGAACCCCTTGTGGTCATGGCACCATCACCATCAGAGTCATCGGAGACTGTATTGGCCCTTGTCAAGTGAGTATAACACATTCCTGGTGGTGGGATTTGTTGCACTTTCCCGTCAGTTGTACTTCCCCACACAGTATTAAGCTGGTGTACACAACCACCTTGTCAGAGACAATGCTTATTATAGCACCAATTTATGGGTGAGGATGCTAGTTCAGACTCTATGAGGGCTGAAATGACAGTTTTGTTACTCTGAACCACAGGCACATCCATTCATTTACATGAAGTTGACTCTTGTGACAAATACTAGTTTATCAGTGGTCACTGTTTAACCAAAGACACATGACTCATGAATGTTGCAGTGTGGATTTCATCCCATCCTCTGCTCCATACGTATTTTTTCAGTGGGCCATTTTACATTCATATTTCCATTTGTCTTTCTGATTCCCTAAAATGAGTTTACCTTCTTTTAGAATAAATGAATGCTTCCCTTGGGTGTAAGCTGTGTGGATAGTTGACTTCTAGAGCCTTTAATCTTCCTGCCCTTTGTTTTCCATGCTCTTCCTGCCCTACAGCTCTATTTCTCCGTTGAAGTACTGCAGTGATTTCCGGCCTTACTTCACTATTCATGATAGTGAATTCAAGGAATATACTACCCGAACTCAAGCTCCGTGAGTAAACAGTAACTTTTATTAACCAGGTATTAATCTTTATATCCAAAATGTGTAGAATTATTTTCAATAATGCCAATTTTAATTAAGGTTTAGAACTTACAGGAATCTTAATTTTATAAAGAAGGCTTGAAGCGCTACTGGTAAAAATTTTAGATGTCAAGAGTTAGTATCTAAAAAAGAGAAAGAGTTGGTATCTTTGAGTGATTGCATTTAGTAATGGACTCTATCATTAATAGCCATCCAACAGTACTTTTAATTCTACTGCAGTTTTTATGAAAAAATTTCCCAATCTGTAAAAGGGAGAGAATCATCTTACCCTATCTCTACTCATCCCTTTTCTGTTGCTCACTTTGTTTTTGGAACTAAGTTTCTAAAATAGTCAAAACAGAGAACTCCCTCTACTTTCCCTGCTTGATTTTCTGGTTGCTTTTCCATCAACTTGCCAACTAGATGTCATAAAGCATTGAAAAAATGCTTTATGAAAACACATTTCATCTCTTTTTTCTTATCAAATCTCACATCCCTTTTTTTAATTGGATGGTACCAGATTAATGATTTTACTTACTATAAATGTGAATTGTAAATTTCACATCAAATTTTAATGAAATCCCACCAATTCAACATTGTAAAATGTTCTCATAGCAGTTATTATCTTCTTGCCCTGCCTCCCTTCCCGATTTTATAGTCCAGTCCTTCTCAAATGCTTTTGCTTTTCTTCCCCCAAGCCCTGCTTTGTATGGGTAACTCCCAAATCTCCCCCACAGTGATCTTTCATTCCTGTGGTAATCCTCCAGTTGGTTCTAGTAGTTCCCCTTTCTTTCTTGTATCCGTAGCTGCAAGATAACATCTAAATTCCTTTGCCTGTAAACCTAGTACTTCATGATCTGTGCAACATGCACTCTTACTTCTCACTGTTCATGTTTTCCACTTTGTGTTCCAGGAATGCTGAACCATGTGTAGTCCACAAGTAGACCATGATTTCACATTATTGTTTCGCATATGCTGTTCACTCTCTTGTGTCACCCTCAGCCTTTCTCCTCTGTCCACTTAAAAAAAAAAAGCAAAAAGCATTCCTGTGTCTTCCATAAATGTCATCTCCTTGATGAGGCTGTCCTTTAACTCTTTGGTAGACACTGATTCTCCTTTGTCGTTATTGTCCATCTTATACCACCTTCATTGTCTGCTAATTTTTGTGATCCTGATTGGGTATGTGTATCTACTGAAAGGAACCATCCCTCCATCTTCATGCCTGTTGCTAAACATGTTGCTCGGCATAGAGTTGATCTGTAAAGCATTAAGTCATGGAAAAGATTACATGTTACTCATAAGAAGTTGTAAGCAACTCCTCACTGATGTAATATTCATGTTTTCCTCACCTCCTTCTGTTTTGTTTTTATATAGGCCTTCAGTCATATTAGGAGTAACCAATCCTTTTTTTGCTAAAACTCTCCAGCACTGGCCACACATTATTCGGATAGGAGACCTTAAGCCTGCAGGTAAAGTATAATCTGGATGTTGTGATTTTAGAGTGTAACATTTGTCATTCTTTGGTTTTGTTGTCATTCCTTTGGTATTGTTGGCATCTTTCTTTGAAGCAAACTTTTTTTTTTAAAAATAATTTTTTTTTATTTTGACAATCTTTACATAGTTAATTTGGGCAAAAAGGGTCAAGGGCTACAGGAAAGTGGGTAAGACTATTATTTCCATATTGTTTGCTTCATAAATCTGAGGTAGAGGGGGATATTGAGGGAGAAGCCCCACCCGGTTCTTTGAAGCAAATTTAAAGGAGAACCTTGGGAGAAGAATGTTTCATTATGATGTGCAAATTATATGCATATGTTATGCCCTCCTCCCAAAAATGTACTTTCTGTGTTACACACATTGAATGAATCACAGTGAAGTAAAAAGAATCCCCTGAAATATGAGCTTTTTGTAAATGTGTGTAGAAGCTCAATAGAACAGGAATTTCCAGTAGTATTTGGCTAAAGCCTTGATAGAAAACTAGAGTTATTCTAGACTGTGCACAAAGTTCTCAGCTATATCTCAAGACAAATATTATACATCCTTGGGCACAAGTATTGATTAAGGGAGACATTAAAAAAAGTTGTGCTTTTCTTGAGAAAAAGACATCTTCGTTTTCATGGTAAGAGTTTGTAAAATATGTGTTCATTGAGTGAGTTCTGAGAATTGGAAATTTTATTGATCTAGGTAATAAATTAATGGTACCTCTAACATTCCTTAATGAACATTACTGAAATTTCACTGAAATATACCTGTAATATGAGAAATCTGATTTTTTAAAAAATAACTTTGTGGCTTATCACTGTTAAAGATTATTCTTTCTGGTAAGCACAGGCTGTATTTAAAGCATGATCTAGTAATATTTTATAAAATATCCCTTCTGGCATGCCATACCTAGATGCCTGTAGTCACATTTGAGATAGCTTTACATCATATTGTAAAAGCTCTATTTTGTCTTTCACTGAAATTCTTAAAAGCCTTTTTTTTTTTTTTTTAATGTTTATAAGATTTTATTTTGACATTTTTTACAAAGTTAATTAGGGTAAGAAGGTTCAAGGGCTACATGAAAGTGGATAATACTAGTATGTTTTCCATATTGTTACCTTCATGTTTAAAGGGGGTTATTTAAGGGAGAAGGCCCACCCAATTTCCCACCCTCCCCAGGTCCCAGATGTAGGGCATGCTCTGAGGTTCTTGCTCAAGTGGTTTTGATATTGCCACAGTCATGAATCGCTGTCAATCTTGCCACTCCAAGCACTATGAGATCTTTGAAAAATCAACTGATTGACATAGTCCATCATAGCTGAGATGGTTGGTTGACCTGTTCTGTCTTCTCTGTTTTCTTCGTTAGGGTTCTGAGTCCAGCATTTAGATTAGGAAGATCTCCAAAGAAACTTCTTGTATGTGCTAACAAGTACAGGGCCTGGCACCGTCCATCGCTCCAATCAGCTGGTGGTTACAGTTGCTGGGTTGGTTCTGTTTTCACTCCCGACTTCCACTGGAACCAATGGGTGTTGCAGTCCAGCCTGGTTCTGCCCAGCACATACTTGGCCCTCACATTAAACCAGCGGGAGCTGCAGCCTAGGTTGGAGCGACCCACAATAACCCCCACCAGGCCCACTCCCTACCCTGGTTTGCCAGTAAGTGTAGCAGTAATCCAGTCTGTCCCACACCCCATTCCACCCCAGCCGCTATCTTAGTTATCTTAGTTTTATGTCCTGTGAAAGTGGTAACCCAAGAGGGATGAGCCCACTATTTCCCTCCCAGGCCTCTCCCACTCCCAGATTCCGGTTGATGCTGCGTCTAAGCCCAAACAACCCTTGCCCACTTTAATTTTGCTTGCACCAGTAGGAATAATCCGCCCAGCCCGGCTTTAAAAGCCTTTTTGAATAGAGAAAAGGCCCTCACCTTCAGGCAGAGATATCTAATATTGAACAGAACTGCTTCTCCAAAGCACAAGTTCTTTGCAGGGAGGGTTAAGAACAGAGCCTAAAGCATGGTCCAGGTAAACAGCATGGGCTGCAGCCATTCCTTTAGTGTCTTGAGTATCAGTGGTAGTTCAGAAAGCAGAAATTGCTAGAATTTTGAATACAAGAACACAGGAGAAAACTTCTTAAAAATTGTCACTTAGTCTTGGCATTTATTTTCATGATTTGATCCAATTAATGTAATCTGGCTATTATTACAATAAGGTACTATTTATTCTCTCTTTATAGTGGAAAATGACCCTGTGTTTGGGATGTGGGTATAGAACTTATGTGTAAAATCACTGGTTCGAGTAGCTGTTGAAACCACCAAACTCTTTCCTTACTGGCTCATTCTTTTACTTTCTTATTAGCAGTCTGTGAAGGTTCCCGCTTCTTTATACTTTGCCAACATTTGATGGTGCTTTTACATGATAGCTGTTCTGCTGTGTATGAAATAGCCATTTTAATTGACTTTCCCTAATGATAGTGATGTTGAGTTTATCTTCATCTTTGAATTTTCACTTACATGTGATCTTTCTTGAAATGAAAGATCTTTCTTTTCTGTTTTAAGTATGATGTCCATTTTTAAGTTAGGCTCTTTGTCTTATTATTGGGTTATAAGAAGTCATTGCAGACACAAGTATGTTATAAGATACATGATTTGCAAATCTTTCCCTTAGTATACATTTTCTTTGTGATATCTTTTGAAGTGGAAAGGTTTTTAATTTTGAGGAAACCTAGTTTATCGAATGTTTTCTCTGATGCATTGGCATTTTGGTATTCAATCTGAGAATTTGTTGTTGCCCAACTCAGAATCCCAAGGATTTATCTTCTATGTTTTCTTCTAAAAGTTTTACTGTTAGTGCTTATGTTTAGGTCTGTGGATCACTGTAATTTTTATGTATGGTCTAAAATGAGTATCTGATAAAATCACCATTTTGCTTCTGGGTATCCAGTTATCCTCACACCATTTATTGAAAAGACTATTCTTTTCTACTGAATCGTGTTGGTTCCTTTGTTGAAAATCTGTTGACATTTAATGTCAAGTCTTGTTTCAGTTTTACTGATCTGTGCTTTCACCATGACTATGCTGTCTTTATAATAAGCTTTGAAAGCACAAAGTCTTCTAACTTTAGTCTTGTTTTTCAAAATTATATTGGCGATGTTAAGTCATTTGTATTTTCATATCAGTTTTAGGAACAGTTTGTCAATTTCTGAAAAAAAAAAAGGCCAGTTGGAGATTTTACCTACAGGTGTTGTACCGAATAAGTAATCATTGGAGGAAGAATTGCTATCATAAATGTAGAGAGTTTTCTTATTCATGAACATGTAACTTGTTTCTGTTTGTTGAGATCTTTAATTTTTCTCAAGAATGTTTTGTAGTTTTTGTTGGATAAGCCTTATATTTCATGTGTTAAATTAAGCTATGTATGTTTCTTTTTTTGGATGCATTTATAAGCAAAATTCTTAATTTCACTTTGTTTTTTTATTGCTATTTTATAGAAACAATTAATTCATGTATATTTTCCCAATGGTCTGTAGGATATTTATGTTGCGGGATCATGTCATCTGTACCTAGTTTATTTTCTTTCTTTTTTTTATCTGAATGACATTTATTTTCCCATCTATTTAATCTAATCCAATCTACTTAATCTATCAAATCTAGTCTCTACTTTAGCTGGAACTTCTAGGGGAGTAGAAATTCTTTTTTTCTTTCTTTTTTTCTTTCTTTTTTTTTTCTTTTTAAAAGATTTGTCCATTTTTATTGGAAAGGCAGATTTACAGAAAAAGAAAGAGATAGAAAATCTTTCATCTGCTGGTTTACTCCCCAAGTGGCCATAACTGCCGGAGCTGAGCCAATCCACAGTTAGGCATCGGGAGCCTCTTCTGGGTACCCTAAACTCTGTGAAGCAAGATCTTGAGATGTGATCCATTCTCATGAGAATTAGAGTGTGAGGAAGATGAGTCAGTTGGCAAGGGGAAAACTGAGAAAGCCTAGCTCTGGAGTCTGCCCATTTCTGTCGTTCAGCCCCTCTCTCCCTCCCCTCGCCCAAGCCTGGCGGTCCCCTCCTTTAACAGGGCTGGCCACCTTGCTGAAGGCTCTGCCTCTGCCCAGGAGTGGTGCTGTGCTCTGCAGGGCACAGATCTCCCCTCTCCTTTCAGCTCCTCCATGCAGCACAGCAGCCCTGTGCAGGAGCCTGTCCCTGCATGGCTCAGGACTGTGCTTGTGGCCTACACTCTCAGCAGCTGGTGGCAGTGAGTGTGTCCAACTGTACACTGGGTCATGGCATCTTACTCTTCACTAACTTGTCCACAAGCCCATCATTTTAGTCTTTCAAACATCTTCATTGCTCATTGAATACCCAACCGGCTTCATCCCCCGTTAACAGCATACTCTCCAAGCATGCTGTAATGCTACAGTGTTTAAAAGTGACTGCTCAGAAGTCCCTGTGTTAAATGAAGTAAGCCAAGCACAGAAAGATAAACACCACATGACCTCATTCCTATGTGGAATCTAATAAAAAAAAGGTTGATCTTGTGGAAGTTGAGAGTCTAATGGTGGTTTGCAGAGCCTGGGGAGACAAGAAGGGATGAGTGTTAGGGAAAAGTTGGCCAGTGAGTACTGTTAGTTACATTTGTATAGTAATGCATTTTTATAATTCAAAAACACTACAAGAAAGGATTTTGAATGCTTTTGCACGAAGAAAAATGTTTGAGGAGATAGGTATGCTTATCCTGTCTTGAACATTGCATGTTCAAAATGTCACATGGCACCCCATAACTATGCACAATTTAATGCATAAATTAAAAATAGGGAAGGGGAGAAAAAAAAAAGTCTATTACATTAGGTGTGTTCATGACACTTTGAGTGTGCACCTTGAGGGATTTTCTGCCTGTTGTAAGCACTGTTTAAATTGTAGCTTCTCTTGACCAAAAGGCAGAGCCCAGGTTTGTCTGACAAACTGTTGGGATAAAGCAACAACCTTCCCGGGAGTTGTATCCGTGTGTTTCAGAGCTGTGGGTGTTGTACATGCTGTCACCACTTGGTGGCAGTGTGAGATTCTGCTGTGCAAATCTAAACTTTGGAAAGAAAGTTTTGAAGACTACATGTACTCAGTCAATATTTCATCTACCCTTGAGGCATATTTTATTCCTATTTGGCACATAAACCTGCAATTTCACGTTTCATAGGTTTTTTAAATTATTGGTTAACATATATATATGTTAATGGGAAACAAAATATTCACTTAATATAATTTTGTTTATGTATTATTATAATAATCCAGTGTTGTATTTACCTAGTTTTAAAATGCCCAGAAGAAACTCTTTAGCATTAATTTATGTTAAGATGAAGGATTTAGTTATATCTCTCTGTAGTAAGTAGTCAGAATATTAAATGTATACAATTCCAGTTTTATGTTTATGATTGCCATAATTATGAGAGTATTTCTATTGTTTCCTGCAGGTGAAATTCCTAAGCAGGTTAAGGTGAAAAAACTGAAGAACCTGAAGACTCTGGATTCGAAGCCTGGTACTGACCTTTCTTAATGTTAAAATACATGTCAAAGCGAGCACTTGGCTTTTCTGTTCACTGTCTTTTCTTTACCCCTAGGAGTTTATACTTCTTATAAGCCATATCTAAACAGAGATGAAGAGATCATAAAGCAACTGCAGAAGGTAACTTACTTGCTGTAATTAGTAATTTAAAATTTCCTTGTTCAGATACCTAAGGTGCAGCTAAAATACACATGCTTCATATATGAGATGTGAAAGGTCCTTTTGGTCTTAAGCATCACAAAAACCAGGAGTCTGAAGCAGCAGCAATTACAGACTTGAATATTGGTGCTACAACTACAGAAGAGAGCCAGTATCTCTAGAAGGTTTAGGGTCTACTGGAAAAGTTACAGATTTTACCATGAGGCAGCTTATCATCTAACAGTTGGACATAGTTAGCATTTTAAAAAGTTTAAATAGTATTAATATAAATATAAATTTAAAAAGTGAACTGATATTTTAAAGTATGGGATGAATGATGTTCCCTAAGCTGGTCTCTCATGTTTTGTTGTAAGATTCTTTCCATAGGATGTTGCATAACGAACTTCAAATTAAGTTATTCCAAAATGAAGTTCACTTATTTTTTTTAATTGTTAAGTATAAATGTTTATTTAGTGAACTTGATAATTATACCTTGTTTCATATTCCCTGATGCCAGAATGTACATGTGGGTCCTCACTGCGGGTCGTCACTGTGGGTCCTCATGGTGGGTCCTCACTGTGTCTCCTTTTAAGGGTGTACAGCAGAAACGTCCTTCGGAGGCTCAGAGTGTTATTCTCCGACGCTATTTTTTGGAACTGACACAAAGCTTCATCATTCCATTAGTAAGTTAACAAATACATCTGACCTAATTTAGTGATTTATTAGCAAGTACACGAATGTGAGTCCCATCCTTCAGAGCCTTGAGTTGTGTGTTTTACTGCTGGTGTTCTGGTGGTGAAGGAAGAGTCTTGCCAAAGAGACCCACTGTCTTTGCGCTCGCGTTATCTGTGCGGCTCCGCTGAGTCGCTTCCTCTGTCCGACCCTCACTTTCCTCCCCTGTAAAATGGCGCTGATTCCTCTTTCCCTGCCTACCTTACTGAATTGTGGTGAATCTCCACTGACACAGTTAAGATAAAATCTTACATAACTGTTACGTCTCACTCATCTGAAGAGTGCTGCCATAGAGCTGCTTTCTCTTGGAATTGTTTGCTTGGACCTCATTTGGCATCATTCCCTGAGACCGTAGTAATTTCATCACAACAGTGCCCATTTCTTCAGTCTGGCATATGGTGGCACTCAAATGCTTATGAAATAAATAACTAGGAAATATGGTTATCCTCAGAAGTTCAGTGGACCAATAAAGGAAAATTCAGGTCGTACCATAGCATGCTGCTCACCTGGAGATTTCATGGTAGGTTTTGTGTGATTTCTAGCATGACCTATCTCTGAATATTATACAGGGCAACTTGTAAGATTTTTGCTGTTAGATTTTGGGAGAAAATGTTCTTTCTTTGTCTGTGGATGTCAGTCTATTCCGTTGAATTTCAGTCTGCTTGTTTAAGTAAATATACTTTGCTGTAGAGACTAAAAGCATGGATTAAATTCAAGTAGACATAAATTTGAGTTCAAGCTGGTCAGGTTACTTAGCCTTTTGAAGCCTCAGTTTCCCAATAATACTTAAATCATGTAATAAAATGTGAAGGACAGTTTTCAGCACCTGGTTATTTGACGAGGTTAATTATTGTCATTAACATATGTAGTCTCTGGCTGGCACTGTGGTTCTGCTGGTTAAGATGCCTAACCAGCAGTGCTGGCATCCTGTTTGGGTAAGCACTTCAAATTCCAGCCACTCTGCTTGCAGTCAGCCCCCTGCTAAACTATGTAGGAAAGCAATGGAAGACATCCTAAGTACTTGGATCCCTGCACCCACGTGGGGGATCCAGATGAGTCTGACTCTTAGTTTGTACCTGGCCCAGACCCAGCCATTTTGTCCTTTTGGGGAATGAAACGGTGCCTAGAAAATTTCTCTCTCTCTCTCTCTCTTCCTCTTTCTCTCTCTCTCTCTTTTTCTTTTTCTTTCCATCCTCCACCCCGCCCCCCCCATCTCCCACTTTCCAGCTCTATCTAAATGTGTCAGTGTCTGTCATAGGAAGTACTGGAGTTGTTATCCGCGGAAAGTGCATATGCTGAATAAACAAGTTCAGACCCAATTTCTTCCATTATATACTCACAGCACAGATGATTCTGTGTTCCCAGGCAGTGTGAGTTTTCTCCCTGTCAGCTAGTCACTTGTGCAGTTGGTACCAGCTAGGTGTCCTCTGATTTGATTCTGTCACTATCTACCTGGAGTTAAATCCCACAGGTTGCGGGCTCAGTCCGCAGGACTGGCTTCCTCTACTTCAGATGCCAATTGCAGCTCTGGATTTTTTCACTTGTGCTTCTGACTGATCACCTGTAAGTGAGGGTTCCCACAAACCCTCAAACTCAGGTTTGATTCGTTAGCTTAAGTTGCCCAAAGAATTCCAGGAAATACTCGAAGGCTATTGGTTTGTCATAAAGTTATTATAGAAGATACGGGTGAAGAGCTGCATGGAGTGAGATGTGAACGGAAGGCTGCAGAGCCCTGCAGTGAGTTGTACAGGTTCAGCTATCCCAAAGCTCTCCAAACCCTCCACCCCCACTTTTTTTTTAATGGAGACTTTGTTGCATCAGCGTGATAGAAGCTTAACAACTGTGTAGAAATGTGATTGGACAGAAGGGGAATGATCCATGCTAATAGACTGTGGAAACCCAGCCAAGCCTGTCTGTTCAGATTCTTCAGCATTCCTTCCTTGCTGGTGTGAGGCTGGATCCCTTCTGAAAAGAGTTTTATTGTCTATTATCAAAGGAGCTCAGAGAATTTATGATCAGCAGCTCTAGGACAGAAAAGCAAGGGAAGATTAGACTTTCTGTGACCCACTTTGGGGAAGAAAACTTTGTTTTCTAAAAGCTGCCAGTGGAGAAGGAATTTGTGCCATACACCATGGATAAAAGCCTGTCCCTCTACCTCTCTTTCTCGCCATATGTATGAAATCTCACACTTGGGAACCTTAAAAAAAAGGTTGAGCTGTCTAAACATTTTTGAAGACTGCCAGGGTAAGACCATCTCATTCTGTTTTATTTTGTTTCAGGAACGATATGTGGCAAGTTTGATGCCTTTGCAGAAAAGTATTTCTCCATGGAAGGTATGGGTATATTGAATTCCTTTTTGTGTTCTCAAATTAACTTCCACAAATGTATCCATTTCTGGTTTCTAAATATAGCATGTCCTGTTTTCTAGAGTCCACCCCAATTAAGACAGTTTCTTCCAGAGGAATTCATGAAAACACTTGAGAAAACTGGACCTCAGCTAACATCTAGAATAAAAGGAGATTGGATTGGACTTTATCGGTTAGTCTTTTCTTATTTACCTCTCTGTATCTCTTTTTTACCCAGTTGTACTGTTTCCTTTGAAAACAGAACAATACTGATGGGTATTGATCCTAGCAGTTAAGATAACCTGTGTCCCACGCCAGAGTAACTGGGTTTGAAGCCCAGCTTCTCTCCAGAGCATAGGGGTGGTAGCTCAAAGTGTCAGCCACATGGAGCCAGCCACATGGAGCAGACCTGGATTGTGTTCCAGGCTTCTGGTTCTGGCCCCTCCTGGCTGCTTCAGGCATTTGAGAAGTGAGCCAGTGGGGATGGGAGGTCTAGCACTCTTCCCCTCTCTCTCCAAAAACAAAAACAAACAAAAAACTTTAAAAATAAAAACAAAAAAGACAAAAGAATTAAAAATCTGGACTTCAACTTGTTTGTTTTAAAGTTTCCAATGTTTAACCTGGTCCTCTGAGCTATAAGTGAAAGTATTGAGAACAGGAAGGAAGTCGTAGTCAAACTTTGTTTTCTTTACATTTATTCTTACAGGCATTTTCTAAAGTCTCCAAATTTCGATGGCTGGTTCAAGACCCGGCGGAAGGAAATGACCCAAAAATTAGAGGCACTTCATCTGGAAGCCCTTTGTGAAGAGGTTAGAAAACAGCATGTTTATGTGATAATGACCAACTATTGACAGTTAAGACACAGTTACCCTTAGAGGTGGAAAATTGAGCCCGTGTCCACTGTATGAAGTTGTGATGATAGCCAGATTGCCTAGGTCGTGGGCTACATCCCCGAGACCCTGTACGTGTGTTTAGTGGATAAGCTCTTGTCATCCTCAGAACAGTACATTGAGGGAAGTGTGTTCTGAACTGCCCGAAGGGTCAGTTGCAGGGATGTGACTTAATTTTGTTTGCGTCAGTGGAGCCAGCAGTGAGCTGGGACTCACCTGCATTGCTTCAGAAGAGCTGCTTGCATGGGTACACCTCCTCCCAGCGCTGCGTTGTGTGAGCTTTGGTTGGTGGTTAGTTTCAGAGTGCCTAGAGTGGGAGTGAACATCGTAGAAATTGGCAAATGCTGCAAACCAGGGACTTTCTCTAGAGAACCAGAGGCCATCACACTACTGGGTGGAGTCAAGGTTCACATTCTATCAGGTGCAACTCTGCATCTTTTACAGAATAACTTACATTTTCCACTGGTGTTATCAAAAAAATTTTTTTTTTTTTTTTGCAAATTCAGGTATACAGAGAGGAGGAGAGACAGAGAGGAGGATCTTCCATCCGATGATTCACTCCCCAAAGTGACCACTATGGCCGGTGCTATGCCGATCTGAAGCCAGGAGCCAGGAACTTCTTCCGGGTATCCCATACGGGTGCAGGTCCCAAGGTTTGAGCCATCCTTGACTGCTTTCCCAGGCCTCAAGCAGGGAGCTGGATGGGAAGTGGAGCTGCTGGGATTAGAACCGGCATCCATATGGAATGCTGGCACCTTCAAGGCGAGGACTTTAGCCCTAGGCCACGGCACTGGGCCCAGTATTATCAAATTTTTAAAAACATGTTTGGACTGATGTTTCATATTCTGTAATTTCTCACTAGACTACTTTAAGTTAATACTTGTGAAAATATAAAGGATAGTCTTATTTTCATTAGTATTTAATATGCTCAGGAAGAGCTTATTTAAGGATGAACGTTTATATCCCGTAGTATACTCACACTCACTCATCTGGATTTGTTAGTGACTGTTATGAGTAGGCATTATGAGCCCGCTGGTTAGGCTGCATCCCACATCAGGGTGCCTGTTCAAGATCCTGGCACTGTGTGCTTCTGACCCAGCTTCCTGCCAATGCACCTGGGAGGGCAGTTGACAATGGCTCAGCTGGGTCTCTGCCACTCCAAGCTCCTGGCTTGGGCCTGGTCCACGTCCAGCTGTTTTACAGGTTTGGAGAATGCAACAGAAGATGGAGGATCAGTATCTCCTCAGTCTTTCCCTCCCCGCCCCCCCTCGTCTCTTTTTCTCCTGTTTTTTGTTAGTCTACCTTTAAACAAATAAATAAATCTTTTAAGAAATTCTCTAACAATGGCTGGGTATGATGAAAATTATTCTCGCACTCTTTACTACTGAAATAGGTTGGAATCTTATTTTAAACAGTTAACTGATTTGAGATTTGTTTATTGTTCTTAGGATTTACTTCTTTGGATCCAGAAACACACAGAAGTAGAAATAGTAGACCTTGTTTTGAAGCTGAAAAATAAGCTGGTACGTAGCAAAAGCAACTAAAGATTAAACTGAATCTTCTGTGGAGACGTTTCCCCTAGTTTGAGCTGTCAATCCATGCTGTAAGGCAGAAGTCACTTTGTGAATGAGAGGACTGGAGGTTGGTCAGTTGATGATAGATCTGATTGGACCACTGGGTCGCTTGCAACCGTGATGATGCTGTATTGTTATAAAGCTGTTGACGTAGACTGTCGTGAACTCCTCAAAAGCACTGTCACGTGTAGTACCATGTAGTACACATTCCTCGGTACTGCCTGTGAATTTACATAGCAGCTTTTTACTGAGCTCGGTAATGGATCATTTAAATGACATGTTCTTTACTTCTTTAGTTTCTATAAATTCTGCTGTAAGACAAGGTTTTCTTCAAACTGTAGACCATTAAAATAGCTCATTTAAAGGATCTGGTGATTGACATCTATTTAAATGCTCCCAATGTTTCTTTATGTAGTTGCAGGCTGATCGGGAGCATTTACCTGTGAAACCCGACACCATGGAAAAGTTACGGACACACATAGATGCAATTATCTTAGCATTACCAGAGGACCTGCAAAGCATATTGCTCAAAACAGGCATGACATGACACCAGAATTTTCCAGCCAAAAAGGATTGTGTACCGTGAAGCATACTGACATTTCAACAGATGCACAAAGGAACTCGCTCGCTCGGCAGCAGTGGAGTGCAAAGTGGCTGTGAATGCTAGCTACAGGGTGGAAAGACTGTATTGTATAAACAGACCTTTTTAATGCATTATTTTTAAAAATGGATGACTGTGGGGGTTCCACTTTAATACTGAAACACCAAAAGGCATTTCTATATTTTTAATCATGTTATAAAGTGCTCTTAGGAGAGACCTGTGGGGCCATTAGTATAAGTGATTCCAAACTGCAGTGCTGGCATTGCAGGTATTTTTTTAAAAATTGGTGCTGTTTTGCCCAATCATGTTAAAACTCAGGGGGATATAAAAATAACACTCACACTGGCTATCTTCTTAACAGGAAAACCATCTGAACTGTCCAACTCTAGTTAGGAGTAATTGATGCTTGTGTAGTGCCTTCTGTTGTCCTATGTGTTTAACGGAGCCCAGCTGCTAGTCTCGAAGCTTTTTCTTAGCTTGATTATGATATATTATTTTATAAGACATTCTACTGAGTAATCATTGCTTATAAATGTTTCTTGCTGCTCATCGTGTTTGTTCATAGCCATGGTAGGGTTCTTTGTTTATTTTTATTTTTTTGTTTTTTCACCAGTTGTCATACAGGTTTTCATTTCACTGTTGTCTTTGATGTTTTTAAAATCCCATCTTACCAGTTTCTCCAAAGGCAAGAAGTTGTCCAATATTAATTATGGAAGAGTGTATTTTCTCTTATCATTGTCAGTCTAACCTGTTTAATTGAAAACCATTCTAATTTTAACCTTATAATCAGCTGTTTTTTTTTTAAAACTGAATGCTCCTGAATTCAAGAACATTTGTAAGCCTTTTATGTAATAGTTGAGTGACTGTATGATTGATTTCCAGCATTATTCGTTTGGTAATTTTTTTTTTCCCTTCCTGTTTCTCAGAACATGTTTCCTACTGTTGTTTCACATGAAAACTTTTCCCTGAATCATTGTTATAGGTAGTTTTGTTGTTACTGTTGCTGTTGTTGTTTATTTTATTTCTTCTGTTTTGTTTGTACTGCCTTGCCAAAAATAGAAGAATGTGACTTGGAAGGGTAAGGTTGCCTGGTTTGTGTTTGGACACAGTATCCCACAGAAGCCACTATTTGAAATAGGCACACATAACACAAATGTAAATAGCTGTATCTTGGGTTATTCTCCAAATTCAGTTGTATGTATTTATATTTGAAAAATGGCTCCTGGAGCTATCTCTTGTTTTCTGTCAGTATAACCCTCAAGGGCATTCCTGACTCAAGAAAGGCTCCTCCTGTTGCTAACTGTGGTCTGATACCTAAATGTGCCCTTTCCCGCATGGATACAGCTCTTGAAGCATACCTCAAAGAGAGAATATGGCGTTTGAAGGAAGTCATTTGCCTTGGATCATATGAACAGTAGACCTTTCAGAAAAGGGTCAACTGCTTTTATATGCTAACGTATTTCATAACTTTCTGGGAAACTTTATTTAGGTATAAATGGTCATCTTATTATTTTTCAAGAATGTGTATTTTAATAATCTTACATTTTATATACACTGTTTGTGACCAGAATTTAAAGGTTATTAGTGTCATATCAAGGATCTTTTTAATTATGCCACTACAGGCTGTATCATTTCCAGTTTATTTTGCACATCTATACTGTAACGAAAGATGCCAGTTAGCATTACAGTGGTATCTTCACGTTTACTTGTGTTTAATTGAAACCTAACATGTGTTGACAACCGTATCATACTTTGCCAGTTTCTCTCTTCATTTCAAATTATGTACCTGTAAGAGTAACTTCAAGTTGCATTGGAAACCTGAGAAGACTGCCTGGCAACTTAATTTTTTTTTATATGATTTTCATAGTTGTATTTTTTTTTTCAGAAGACTTTGTTAATATCTGAAACCTGCCATGTAATGTTTTCTCTCCACCAGCATCAGAAGGAATCACTGCTGTAAGGGTGTTTTGTAATGCCTAGTGCCTTCTCTTTATGCTAAAGAAGAGGAGTTGTGGAGGCATAGGTGGTCATTGCTGAAAACTGAATTAAAGGCCTTGGATTTTAAAGCACTTGAATATCTTGTGTTGTTTCTGAGGGGAGTTGAAATGCTTGGAAAATATACATAGTTAATGTAACTTACACATTTGTAAATTGTTTAGTTAATTTGTTTTTTTTTTTTTATATTACAACATTGGGGCTGGCATGGTAACATAGCAAGTTAAGCTCCTGCCTGTGACACCAGCATCCCACCTGGGTGCCGGTTAGAGTCCTGGCCATTCCATTTCTGAGCTAGCTACCAGCTAATGGCATGGGGAAACAGTGGAGGATAGTTAAGTCCTTGGCTTCCTGCACCCATGTGAGGACCCAGAAGAAGCTCCTGGCTCCTAGCTTCGGATTAGCTCAGCTCTGGCTATGGCAGCCATTTGGGAAGTAAACCAGAGGATGGAATATCTGTCTCTTCTCTCTATGTAACTCTGACTCTCAAATAAAATAAGTAAATCTTTTAAAAAATAAATTACAGGCCCAGCATGGTAGCTAGCAGATAAAGCCCTCACCTTGCATGCACCAGGATCCGATATGGGCTCCGGTTCTAATCCTGGCTGCTCCACTTCTCATCCAGCTCCCTGTCTGTGTCCTGAGAAGGCAGCAGAGGATGGCCTGAAGCCTTGGGACCCTGCATCTGTATGAGAGACCTGGAAGAAGCTCCTTGCTCCTGGCTCCTGGTTTCAGATTGGCTCAGCTCTGGCTGTTGCAGACACTTGGGTAGTGAACCAGTGGATGGAAGATCTTTATCTCGGTCTCCTTCTTGTTGCAAATCTATCTGACTTTCCAATAAAAATAAATAAATCTTTTTTTAAAACCACCAAAAAAATAAAGCTTTTAAAAAACTGGATCTCAAACCCAGGTACTCCAATATGAGTTGAAATATTTGAACCACTAGACCAGATATCCACCACATTTTTTGTGGTGTTTGTTTATAAATATATTTACGCCATTTCAATTAATGTGATTATTTATCCAGAAAGTTTGGAGTCTTTTGTCTTGCTGTTTATTTTTCAAAATTTTCTTGTTGATGATGTTTAAACAGTTGATGATGGTGGGAAGTGCTGTCTTCCACTGCTTTTCCAGGCCACAAGAAGAAAGCTGGGTGGGAAGCGAGGCTGCTGGAATTAGAACCACTGCCCATATGGAATCCTGGCACGTGCAAGGCAAGGACCTTAGCCACTAGGCTACCACGCTGAGCCTGCAACACAACTTTTTAAAAATTAATTAATTTTTAATAATGAATACCTGGTTGATCAGATGGGAAGGATCGAGGTTTAGAAAAGATTGGGTGAATTCATTGCTTCCAAATTTGCTATTTCTTCTTGTTCCTGGCTGCAACACAACTTTTAACAGACCTAGAAAAGTTCTGCCTTCTTAAACATCACATATAGGTAAGTTAAGCTGCCATACATATTCAGGGTGAAAAGTATTTAAATTGAAAATGTTACTAATTGATTGATTTTAATTAATTATTTAAATTCTAAAGATTTTGCAAAATATAGAACTAAAAAAATAATATCTGTCAATTTTGAACTGGTTTCAATTACTAATTATTTTTATTATGGTTATGTACTACTGCTTCTGATGCAAGAATTTAAGCCTTGTTGGGTATAGAATACTCATAGTATAGTGTTATGAGTCTTCTTGATCTTTGTTCTAGAAGTTAGGTTACTGAGAAGATTTGAGTCTTTCATGTCTCCTATAAATTTATTGGGTAGGTCTGGAGCAATTGTTTACTGCAACTAATGTTCTTTGGTACCGAGGCAAGACCTCCGTGCATAGTCTAGCTACTGTCCCATGACACTGGGATTTTTTTTTTTTTTTTTTTTTTTGCAGTCTGACGATGGGAATAACCATTGTTTACCCCACCAACTTGAACGCTGTGCACTCAAATTGTTCTGATGTTCTCTTCCTTGGTTTTGGGCAGTTTGCTTGCATCCTCTGATGTGTACTTGGTTAGGTAGAGGAACCTTCTGTGTCTGGGCACAGCAGCTTCTCTTTCTGTGTTGCTGTCTCCTCTCTGGAATTCTCAAGTTTAGTTCTCCCAGACTCTTAGCTCATTAACTACCAGGATGCACTTTTCTTTCCTTTCTCTCTGCTACAGCCTGGAAACACTTGGCAGGGCAATAAAGTGGGCGCTGTCTCAAGGCTCAGGGCTCCCTCCATTTGACTCGTTTACATCCAGGCATCATTGTCCTCTGTGGCTTGGTATTCAGGATCTCGAAAAATTACTGCTTTGGGTTATTTTAGATAAGAAGGGAAATCTAGGCCTTCTTATTGGATCTCTGTCAGAAGTAAGAGTTCCAGCAATGGAGTTATAATAAATAACCCTGTCTTCAGTTTAAAAATTCTGTTGAAGTCTGAAAACCATTTAGACACATGAACTCAACATTAGGTTTTTATTTTTATTAACATTACAGTTAGTGTTTAGCATAAAGACAAGATGAGTAAATCAATAAATCTTTTCATCTATTGAAAATACTGGAAATATTTATACATTAATTCTTTTATTTCTGTTTTGTTGCAGAGAAGATATTTTAGTAATTGTGAGATATTTAAAATATTTATGCAGAGGCTGGTGCCATGGAGTAGCTGGCTATGCCTCTGCCTGTGGCACTGGATTTACATATGTGTGTAGATTCAAGTACTAGCTCTTTCACTTCTGATTCAGTTTCCAGCTTATGGCCTGGGAAAGTAGCAGAGAACGACCCAAGTCCTTGGCCCCTGTGCCCATGGGGCACACCCAAAAAAGTTCTTCTTGGTTTCAGATCAGTTCAGCCAGCTCTAGCTGTTACAGCCATTTGGGGAATGAACCAGCAGATTGAAGATCTCTCTCTCTCTCTCTCTCTTTCTATAACTCTGTCTTTCAAATAAAAAATCTTTAAACAAATATATTTGTGCAACCAGGAAGGGTGGAGATTTATGTAAGGGAAAAGGGTTTTGTGAAATAACCTCATTTTATTAACATTGCTATTGCGCAAGTGAGCAGTCTTAGCTGTTTTGAGTTACCCAATTTCATTAACGGTGACACTTTTATAAAGATTTGATGGTAAATACAGATCTTACTGGCGTTAATGGCTTCAAGCTGTGCCCTCATCATAAAAATACTGACAGGTTTCTTCTGGAAACCTGGACTCAGACTGCCATACACACTGCAAAGAAAGCCAGTCCTGCAATTGTATTTCTTATTTTTTTAAAAAGTTTGCTCCAGGAAACTTTAAAATAGGTTGCAATGTCTATAATATGTATGCCATGTTTGTGAAGCAAACAAAGCAAGGAAATTTTTTTACGTTGGGAAAACAAGCAAATGTTGACTTAGGTAGATTTTATGCTCTTCTAAGTCAGTAGTGTTTACCAAAAATTTTAAAAGCAAATAAGACTCTGACTCTTACGAAGGATGAGAGACCCAGATATTTGGATGCTCCCATAAAACCAAACTGAATACATAGTGTGTGTGTGTGTGTGTGTGTGTGTGTGTGTGTGTGTGTGTGTGTAAGGAAAAGGCAGTCAAGGGCGCTAAAGCTAAGGCAAGCTCTTAACTTCCTGGCTGACGTAATTTGCCGAGAGTCAACAAGTGGGGCCAAAGCACCCAGACTGGGAATTCACATATCGCTTCCTTCTGGAAGAGAAAGTGGATAGACAGTATTCTGCAATTGCATATGAATAATAGAGAATGTGAATTTCAAACAGGATTAGTGATTCAAGTTAGAATGAGATCAAAATGGAGTTTACACAGGTTAGAGGGGAAGTTGTGCAACTAACAATTAGTGGACTAGAAGCAAAAACTAAACCAGATGGAGAGAACAAAGTGATTTGGAGGAATTCATTGTGAGGATTCAATGGCACAAACCATGTTCAGCACAGTCCTCGGCACACTGTAAGTGCTGCTCAGCACACTGTGAGCGCTCCAGAAGCACTCAGCGTTGCTCTTAAATACCAGCGCTGGCTGTTGACTATAACCTCTCAGGCACGTTGAAGGTTACCAACGAAGTGACACAATTTCTTTCGCTGCATTGTTATGTGACATAGATGATCAGCAAAACTATTAGACGAGACCAGAAACATAGGCATTCATGTCTGATTAAGGAAAATAAACAGAGATGAGGAAAATGTGATCTCTAAACTTTCTGTCTCTCCTTTTCTCCGTAAATCTGTCTTTGCAATAAAAATAAATCTAGAAGAAAAAAAAAAAAAACACAGGCCCATCCCCAACTATTTAAAAAAAAGTAATCAGTATGTGTAATGGTTACACTTTTTGAATTATTATTTTTAATCTTAATTCAAAAGGCAGTTAGAGATCTTCCATCTGCTGAATCACTCCCCAAGGCGCTACCAAGGCTGGTGCTGGGTAAATCTGAAGCCAGAAACCAGGAATTTCTCCTAGGTTTCCCCCTGGGTCCAGAAGCCCAAGGACTTGGGCTATCTTCTGCTGCTTTCTCAGGCCATAAGCAGGAAGCGCAGTAAGAAGTGGAACATCTGGACACAAACTAGTGCCCATACGGCATTGCTGGTGCTGCAAGAGGAGGCTTAATCAACTGTGTCACAGCTCCAGCGGCTCGTTACTCGTTGTAATGAGAAAATGGGTTCTTATTCCGGTTCTACTGTTTTTATTTGTGTTACTTTGGGTAGGTTACTTAACCTCACTTTTATTAGCCTTATCAGTACAATAAATTTCAGTCTGGCATTAACATCTGGTCTCATGACTACATTAGCTACTGTATTTGCAGTACCATGTGGGGGAGGGATCTGGGGTGGGAGTGAAAACACCATTTTTATTTTCCTGTACTAGAAATCAGTGTGTGGATTAATTTACTCATTATGATTATATCCATAGCCCTTTTTACTTTTCTTCCTGGCTGTAACCTTCTTCTTGGGAAGGAACACGTTGCAATCAGTACAGAATGCCTCTGAGCAGTGGGAATGTGGGCCTGTGGGCATTGTACACTCTCCGGGCTCTGCCAGCATAAGCAGAGCAGAGCCTGGGCTCTGGAAACACCAGGAAGATGTTTAGATAATGGATTCTTCATTGTCACACTGCTGAAGATCTCTTTTTTTTTTTTTTCATCTCTGGAACATAATTGGACTGCTGGTATTAAACCCACTTGAAGGGCTAAGAGTAAAGTTACAACGTGCTAAGCAAAGGCTGAAATGGCCACCTTCCTTTAAGTTTAATCTTCATCTTAATGTTTTAGAGTCTATAAAACATACATCAATTGCAGTTTCGGGCAGCATTTGTCCATTCTTTAAATGACAGACAGTGCCTTATAGAAAAAATTCCTCATGCTCCCCATTTATCCCATGATAGGAGCTTCCTCCAGGTCTCCCACGTGGGTGCAGGATCCCAAGGCTTTGGGCTGTCCTGTACTGCTTTCCCAGGCTCACCAACAGGGAGCCGGAAGGGAAGTGTGGCAGCTGGGATATGAACTGGCACCCATGTGGGATCCCAGAAGTGCAAGGCAAGGATTTAGCTACTGGGCTATTGCACTGGACCCTTATTTTACATTTTTACAGAGTACTCTAAATATTCCAATACATATATGCAGTGATTACTGTATGTATTTCCATTTCATTATAATTCTTTATTGTTTGGAGTCTTTGAGTTCCTCTCTTCTTCAAAAAAGACATGGTACATCATAAACTCTAATCCCCCCTTTGCATTGTGAAATAATAAATCTCATTCCTTCCATGTAACTCTGTTTTGGCATCTGTTATGTAGCTTTCCTTCTTCCCCTCTCCTCCTGCCTCTCTTCCTTCTAATAATCACTATTTTGTATTCAGATCAAGTTGTTTTGTTTCTAGCTTCCACACATGAAAGGTAACATGAAGTATTTGCTTGTATTTGGACTATTTTGTCCAAAATGATGACCTGCATTTGTCAGGATTTCATTCTTTTTATAACTGAATAATATTCAATTATGTGTACATATATTTGCCCCTTTCTCTTCATTCACCCATCAAGTGCCTCCTAGGTTGGTTCCACATCTTGTCTGTTGTGCATAATGTTATAATGAACATGAAGGTACTGGTATTTTTTCATATTTTGATTTCCTTTTCTGTATATACACCCGGAAGTGGGAAAGCTAAATCACGTGGTAGATTTCTCTTGAGGTATGTTCCTTGTGTACCTAGTCTGTTCAGCATTTTCATTAAAAAGAGATACGGAATTTTTATCAAGTTCTGTCTTTATTGAGATGATTATATGGTTTTTAGCTCCAACTCTGTTGAGGTGTTATGCATGTTGAAGTGTGTATGTTGAAGCCTGGATAAATCCCACTAGATCACATTGAATGATCCTTGTGGTGTGCTGTTATATTAGATTTGCAAATATTCTGTTAAGTTTTTTCACATCGGTGTCATCAAGAAGATTGATATGTAGTTTTATGTTCCATCCTTATGTGGTTTTGGTATCAAGGTGACTGCTGGCCTCATAGAATGAGTTAGGAAGGGTCCTTTCTGTTTGAGGGAATGTTTTGAAGAGAATTGGTGATAGTACTTTATGTATAGAGGGAGACATAGAGTTCAACACTGAATCTTCTGGTCCTGGATTTCCCTGTTAGTTGACTTTTTCATAGCTGCTTGCATTTCATTGACTGTCACTGGTTTGCTCAGGATTTCTGTGTCTCTGTGGCCTAATTTTAGAAAATTTTGTGTCCAGAGGTTTATCCATTTTTTCCCTAGGGTTTCCTGTTTGTTAGTGTGTAAGTTTTTCGTAACAATTCCTAATTGTTCTTTATATTTCTATATTAGTGTCTCTGTTTTCATCCTTGATTTTGTTTGAGTCTTTGCTAATTTTTTTTTATTAGTCAAGCTAATGGTTTATCAATTTTGTTGATTTAAAAAAAGCTCTTCATTTACATGATCTGCTAAGTATGTATATTTGTAGACTATATCCTTTATTTCTGCTCTGTTTTTTATTTCTTCTATCAATTTTGGGTCCCGTGCCCGGTGCCATGGCCTATCGGCTAAAGTCCTCGCCTTGAACGCGCCAGGATCCCATGTGGGCACTGGTTCTAATCCCGGCAGCTCTACTTCCCATCCAGCTCCCTGCTTGTGGCCTGGGAAAGCAGTCAAGGATGGCCCAAAGCTTTGGGACCCTGCACCTGTGTGGGAGACCTGGAAGAGGTTCCTGGCTCCCGGCTTTGGATCGGCTTAGTACCAGCCATTGCGCTCACTTGGGGAGTGAATCATCGGACATCGGACAGAAGATCTTCCTCTCTGTTTCTCTTCCTCTCTGTATATCTGACTTTGTAATAAAAATAAATATATCTTTGATTTTTAAATTTTGAATAAACTTTTGATTTTATTTTATTAAATAAATCTTTGATTTATTCATTTTGATTACAAAGTCAGATATGCAAAGAGGAGAAGAGACAGAGAGGAAGATCTTCTGTCCGATGATTCACTCCCCAAGTGAGCCGCAACAGCCAGTCTGAGCCAATCTGAAGCCAGGAGCCAGGAACTTCCTCCAGGTCTCCCACGCGGGTACAAGGTCCTAAGGCTTTGGGCCGTCCTTGACTGCTTTCCCAGGCCACAAGCAGGGAGCTGGATGGGAAGTGGAGCTGCTGGGATAACAACTGGCACCCCTATGGGTTCCCGGTGCGCGTTCAAAGCAAGGACTTTAGCCGATAGGCCATCACGCCGGGCCCTGTTTGTTGATTTTTTTTTTTTTAATATTTTTACTTATTTGAAAGGCAGAGTTACAGAGAAAGAGAGAGAAAGGTTGCTATCGTCCGTTCCCTAGTTTACTCCCTAAATGTCTGCAGTGGCTAGTAGAATGGTTGAAACAGGATCCAGGAATCTCTCATGTGGTTAGTACAGGGATCCAAGTACCTGGGACACCCTCTGCTACTTTACCAGTTGCACCAGCAGGGAGTCAGACAAGGAGCAGCCGGGACTTGAAACAGTGCCCTTACAGGATGTTGGCTTCTTAGGTGGCAGCTCAACCATAACAGCAGCCTGTATTGATACTTTTCTGAAGGGATGTTGCGGTTTCCCGTTGTTATTGTATAGCCTGTCTCTCCCACTGGATGTAATAATGCTTGTTTTATAAAATTGTACTCCAACATTAGGTATTCGGTACATTTACAATCATTTTGTTACTGAATCAGTCACTTGATCATTATATAGTGATCTTGTCTTTTTTTTTTTTTAAAGATTATTCATGTTTCTTGGAAAGGCAGACATACAGAGAGGAAGAGAGACAGAGAGGAAGATCTTCTGCCCATTGATTCACTCCCCAAGTGGCTGCAACAACCAAAACTTAACCGACCCGAAGCCAGGAACCAGGGCCTCTTCTGGATTTCCCACATGGGTGCAGGGTCCAAGGCTTTGGGTTGTCCTCTGCTGCTTTTCCAGGCCACAAGCAGGGAGCTGATGGTAAACGGAGCTGCAGGGATTAGATCTAGAACCCAAATGAGATCCTGGCTCATGCAAGGTGATAACTTTTAGCACCTAGGCTACTGTGCCAGGCCCTACCTTGTTTTTTATGCTATGTCTCTATGCAGACATTTGCACATTTAGAAGATTGTTTCTACTATGTTTAAAAGGTCACTTTCATGATAGATTTTTTTTCTTCTGACTATGTGTCTTTGAGGTTGTTTTGGTAGACTAATTAGGCTATGGTTCCAACTGAGCAGTCTTCCTACAGCAGCTTCTGCAGCAGTTGATGGTAATTGTGAAGGGCGTATGTACCTTTGTTCTCAAGTCTAGAGAGGCACACAGGTCCCAGCCGTGGCACATGCTGTCTTGGCTAGTGCTAGGATGTTGGGGGCGAGTCCACCCTGCTGTAGTAACATTTCCCTGTAGGACATGGCACGTATGCTCTGGGATGCTGGGTTGGGTTTGGGAAGCTGATGTCCTTTCGGTTACTCTGTGGGGTTCCGGGTAGGGAGTTACGCAGGAGCCTCTGCGCTTTACAGCAGTATGATTGCTGACAGTCCTTTCCTTCTCAACGATGGCACCACACTGTCAAAGCCTGTTCTGTGCACACAGAGCTGCTGTGCATGACATCCGTGGAGGTGCCCCTCTCCTTTCCCTTTCTCAGGCAATGAGGACTCCTTTTAGTTGTGGCCTCTGTCTAGGCTTCCAGTGTATCTTCACTAGCTTTAACTGTTTGGGCTTTTAAAGGCTATAGATGGATAAAAAAAAAAATCTTTCCATTTGAAACAACAGAGAGGAGGATCCATATACTTTGTCTTCAGAAATTTAAGTAGTTGATGGAGAAGACCCTTGAGATCAGGTGGCCATTGTTTTAAGGATTCCATGTGAAACACAAGACATACATAAAGTGAGTCAAAGGATATAAGAATGTCTTTTATTGAATAAGCTTCCAAATGTCGTTTTATTTCATTATAAAGCAACTCTTTACATGTGTCTCAGGTGCAAAGAAGGTATTTCTGTTCTTCTTTGGGAGATAAAGATTTAATTACACTCGTTAAATCCTAGGGAAATGTTTGTGTCTCTCGAGTAATTGCATTAAGCTATTAAAAAATTAAGAGACATTTTTCTTTACATCAGAAATTAACAGACATTTATAGTCAATTGCTTAGAGTTTAAAAGCCCGAGGGCAAAAAAAAGAAAAAAACAGTTTAATTTTCCCTTCAAATTTCCTCGGTGTTACATACATTACTAATTACAGTTGTTTCATCTAGAGTATGTGGAAGTAGGGCAGGGGACCCAGAAGAGCAAAATCATCTTTGACCATGAAATGGCTTTTCCGGCCCAATGCAATGGCTGTATGGCTACATCTTCACCTTACGACTGCCATGATCCCAAATGGGCACTGGCTCATGTCCCAGCTGCTTCACTTCCCATCCAGCTCCCCGCTTGTGACATGGGAAAGCAGTTGAGGATGGGGCTATGCCTTGGAACCCTGCACCCATTTGGGAGACCCAGAAGGAGCTCATGGCTTTGGATCAGCTCAGTTTCAACCATTGTGGGCATTTGGGGAGTGAACCAGCGGATGGAAGATTTTGTCTCTCCTTCTTTCTATAAGTATGCCTATCCATTAGCAATAAATTTGTAATAAACAAACAAGCAAGCAAATAATGGTTTTACCCTGTCATCTACTTCAGCTAGAGGTTTTGCTTTTGATACAGCAGGGCCATTGCTGATAAATGACCATCTCTGAAGGATATTTCTATTAACAAGGCTTTTCCAGCAAGCCTTCAGCTATACAAAGTAGCTCACTCTTTGGAACTTTGCAGGTGTTTCTAATTCAACCCTTTTCTGCAAAAATGCACCAGTTGGAATAAACAACTATAAAACTGCTTAGGACAGCAGTAGCAACAAATCAAATCAGAAGATAAATTAAATCTTGAACCTAGGGCCTGGCGTGATAGCGTAATAGTTAAGGCCCTCGTCTTGAACGCACTGGGATCCCATATGGATGCTGGTTCTAATCCTAGAAGCTCCACTTCCCATCCAGCTCCTTGCCTGTGGCCTGGGGAAGCAGTGGAGGACAGCTCAAAGCCTTGGGACCCTGCATCTGCGAGGGAGACCTGGAGGAAGTTCCTGGCTCCTGGCTTCAGCTCAGACTGGCCGTTGTGTCCACTTGGGGAGTGAATCATCGAATGGAAGATCTTCCTGTCTGTCTCTCCTCCTCTCTGTACATCTGCCTTTCCAATATAATAAATAAATCTTTAAAACAAAATCTTGAACCTAGAGAGGTCTATTTAGTCTTAATTTATCATTGTTGTGAATTCACTGCAAATCCAACATTGGAGTCTCTGGAGTATTAGTTAATGAGGGAAAGAAATAACAATTTTAATTTTTAAATTTTTTTTAAAAAAATCAATATTTTCATGTTTTCTTCTGTTACATATAATGCTATAGTGAACACTGGACATCTTATAAGTACAACCAATAAAACTTGAGGGAAATTTTTCTTAATATTATCAAAGTGTACACATTTTACAGTTTGATAGATCAGTTAAATAAGTCATCTCACATGCACAAGATGAATGCATGAATGAAGTCTTCAGGTACTGCTATTTTAACATGTGCACTTTATGTTAAATATACAAAGAAATGGCTTACTATTATAAAGTCTCATTAGTACTTATACAGACAGTGGTATTTCAGAGCAGAAAATCTGGAAGAATATTTCAAACAGTGGGCAGTTCATTCACCAAACTTGAAGATATAATTTTTATAAATTACTTAAGTGATGCATGAATAAATTTATAAAATTGATAGGTATAAAAATGTGTACTCAGATGTTCAATGCAGCTTTATTCACAATAACTTAAAACTTAAGACAAGCCAAATTCTTTTTATTGATGGCTGATAAACAAATAGTAGTATATTCCATACAAGGGACTAATAACTATTAAAAAACTACTTACACGTGCAATATGGATCTCAAAATCAGTATGCTAGAGGAAGGACATAAACAAAAGACTACATATACACACAGATTATATGTGTGTGTGTGTGTGTGTGTGTGTGTGTGTGACTGACTCATGTATATGAAATTTTGGATGGGGGTGCTGGTGCATCGATTCGACTGGCTAAATTCTCCACCTGCAAGTGTGGCATCCCATAAGGGTGCTACTGTGTCCTGGCTGCTCAACTTTCCATCCAGCTCCCTGCCTACAGCCTGGGAAAGGATAAGAGGATGGCTCAAGTCCTTGAGGCATGCACCCACATCAGAGATCCACAGAAGTTCCTGGCTCCTGGCTTCAGATTAGCTCAGCTCTAGCCAATGCAGCCATTTGAGGAGTGAACCAGTGGATGAAGATCTTCCTGTCTCTAACCTCTGTAAAATTTGCCTTTCCAATAAAAATAAATAAAAAAAATTTTTTTGGAAAGGGAAAACTCCAGTGATAGCAGACCAGTGGTTAGCTGGGCATGGACACGAGGTTAGAGGATGAGGTCAAGGGAGAATGCGGAAATTTTTGGGGTAATAAAATAGTTGCGGTGATTATAATGGTGGCTGTGCTACTGCATACACTTGGCAATATCCAACGTATACTTGAATTTTATTGCAGTAAATGACAGCTCAGTAATGAGAACTTTTTAAAGTAAGCATTCGCTGTATTTTGACCATCAGCCCCAAATAAAGTCCCCTCACTCTTATGGGTCCCCTTGTCCCCCTGCACAGATTAATCACATAAACTAACTACCCCCTTCTTTAAGTGCATTGTACTTTAATTCTGCATTTACACTTACACACAAAAAAATCTGTTTATAACACTTCACAACCCTATTTGGCTTTTTTCCATCCTGTGAATCTTGGAGATCTAAGCAGAATACTGTGTCCCCTTTAACAGTTCCTAGAAGTAGCCCACAGAACAGGCGTTTCATTTCATCCAACCATCCCCTTTACCACTCAGCTGCACTTACATGGCGTGCCAAGCCCAAGAAATACAATAGGTAATAAAAATGGACTTGTTTTCAGCCTTCCAGGTGCTTCCTACAAGGGGGAAGGGCATGGTCAACGGTAACAACTAACTGTGAACGCCTTAGGAGGGATTTTCCAAGGGAAAATATCTTGCAAACAGCTCTGAAATAGAGGAGGATGGAGACACTAGCCTGCAGTGGATGGGGGATACTGACATTTAGGGAGAAGTTGGGAATCCTTCCTAAAACATGCTTGAAAAAAGATCTCTTGTAACCAGAAAAACAGTAAGCTTAGAAATCATCTCAAAGCGAGGACGCTATTTTCCCATTTGTTCTAGGAAAGATACAGGAAATAGTCGCTCTGATACAATTAAAATGCCGTAGCCAGCGGCAATGTCTTGGGGCGGTCTTGACATACAATCGGGGTCCTCAAGGCCTGGGCTGGAGGTCGAATAGTCTCGCCTCCGCGGCCCTACTAGGCTGCCACCAACTCTCCGCCCGCACGTCGGCTTTTAATCCCTTCTTTCTCGGGAAGGCAGGGCCTCCACTCGAGACAAACTTCTGGTCGCGTCTACGAATCGATCGTTGTCCATTTGTGTGGGACTCTCCAACGTACAGAGCGCTCTAGAACAGTAGGATCACAGGCGAGAAGGAAGGTCCATTCTTAACCCATAATACACAACTCGCCTTCCCGGAAGCGGGACTACCGCCCCAGACGAAGCATTCATCCGGGTGGGAGCGTCTCCCCTAAAGCCCGATTGGCAGGGACAGAGCGAGGCATTGTGGGCCCTCAGCGATCTCCTCCTAGTGCGCATGCGCCTGGCAGCCTCGCCCGACTCCTGGAGCCACGTCCCGGAGGCGGCGGCGGCGAGAGAAGCACGTCAGTGAAAGTGGGCCAATCCCTGGCGTGCGCAGGCGCAGTGGCTCTGGCAGCAACCGGAAGCGCAGGGGGATGGGGCGGCGGTGACGCGATTTTGTCCGCGTTGGAGGGGCCGGGCTGCTGCCGGAGCCGCCGCGGCCGCCGCGTGACGTGGCACAGCCCAAGACTTAGAGCCCGGAGCCGGAGCTGTCGCGCCAGTCGCCTAGCAGGTCCTTCCCCCGCCGGTGTCCGTTCCGGAGCTCCGTCCGACAGACACGCCGGCCTGCGAGCCGTCCCTGCCGCCCTCTCTTTTTCTTCCTCGACTCTTTTTCTTGTCCTTTCTGGTTCACTTGGCCAGGAGGGTGAAAAGAAAGGCTCCAGGGACTCTCCCCGAACCCCTTCTGCTTCTGCCCAGAGCAAGTGCCCCTGCCGCCATGGGCCTCACCATCTCCTCTCTCTTCTCCCGCCTCTTCGGCAAGAAGCAGATGCGCATTTTGATGGGTGAGCGAGGCAGGGCCGCGGGCGGAGGCCAGGGCCTGGTGGGTGTCGGGGTTCGGGGCCGGAGGGAGGCTGGGTTGTCTCGCTCGCTTTGTTTGTTATTTTGTTTGTTTTTTCTTCCTCCCACCCTCTCCACCGGCCGTGGTGGGGGAGGGGAGGCGGGTCCAGGGTCGGAAAGAATGGTGGAAAGGGGGGAGTGGGGAACAATGGAAGCGTAGAGTTAGCGGTCGCCTCCTCGGGATCTGTCGCCCGAGGAGACCGGGGACAGGGCCTGGGCAAGGTTTCCTCTTTCTGGGCTTGGCTTTCTTTGAATGCCGGACAAGATTGGGCGGAGACTTGGGGGGCGGGGTGGAGCAGGGGGGTGGGGTGGGGTGGGGTGGGGGTGCCGAACCCTGGGAAGCGAGCACAGGTGAGGTCCTTTGTGAGGGTGCAGTGGGCCCCGGGTGTGGGTCACGGCCGGGAGGGCGGCTAGCGACCGCAGCCTGCCTGCTGCTTTCCGCTTCGTGTGCACATTGCACACCCTGCCGGTGTGTGAGCCCGGAGCCACCCGGGGCAGGAAGTGACCAGGCCCTGGGCGCCGGCCGGGCAGCACCCGGCTTTTCCCCAGCACTCACTGGGCTAACTTTGCCTCGCCTCGGAATCCACGTATTCTTATTAATAAACTCGTTTCATGTAGACTCGCTTTATTCTGTATGTTTCTTTTGGTTACTAGAACTTTAATGTATTTGACTTGTTGTTTTTGGATTTCCAACTCGTTTTTATCTAGCCGGCCTAAGGTTTTATGCAGAAAGGACTCCCCCGACTCCCCTCCCCTTTTTTTCAAGCTTGATATTTTTTCGGCTATTGTAGAGTAGGCATGTTGAATGATAGCTACAAAGTTTTTGTTTGGAAATTCCTTTCGAAATAGAATTTGAAAGCTGCTTTTCAGGCGTCCTTCCTTGCCCAGCCTTGAGGAAGGACTGTCAATTGGGTGATATAGACGAACCCCCCCACCCAGTCCCAGTACTGTGAGCAGCAGCGTGCATCACAACCGAGCTCCGAGCCCCCCGGAATGCTCGGAGGAGCCCCTCTAGCTTTGAACATTGAACCTTGTTGGTTCTGCTAGTGAATTTCAACCGTGGAATAAAATCGGATTTGTTTTTTAAAAGACACGGTGTCAGTTCATTAACTGAGAGAGACGGTGGAGGTCGTGATATTTTAGAGCTCTTCCACCAAACGGAAAGTTTTAGAAGCAAAATGTGACGTTTCCAGATATCTGAAAAGTAAGTGTGTATCCGTTTGGTTGTTTCACTTTCCCGTGAGCCTGTGCGTTCAGCTTGTTTCCAGTTCGTAGACAAGTTTTCTTGATCATTCACTGGGGTAAGACGGTTTTCAAAGTTTCAAAGATGGTCTTTGTGAAGAAGACGTGGATTATTTTTAGAAAGGCATACTAAAGTGAGCTTTAAGTGGCTGGAAAGTGGCAGTCTGGAGAAGGACCTGAAGGCGCCGGAAGGACTTTGGACTGTGAGAAATTTCCAACCAGTTCCTTAGAATAATAACCAGGACGCAGTTGTTTCTGAGAGGTGCTGCTGATCGGTCTCTATTTAGGAGACTGTGACTGGGGTGCTGCGGTGGGGAAGCAAGGCAGCTCCCCTGTAAGCACCCCCTTCTACTTACTGAGGAGAGTTATCCTAATCCACACCCCCCAAAAAAAAGAATCACTGGAAGAAAACAGAAACATTTAGAGTTTTCCGCATTTGTACAGAGATGGAAGCCATGGTCTGGGATTATTCAATTTATGTCAGATGTTTTGCTACTCAGGTTTAGCTCTTGTTTTACAATTTAATTTTTTTGATGATCAGTGTTTTTTGGAGGGTCCACTGTGGACGTAACTCATTAAAGTACATATAAACAGGTGAAGGATATGAGCACCAACAGGGAGAATAATGATCTGGGAGCTTGCTCATTTCCAGATTTTTCTTTCTGACCCTATGAATGATTAGCAGCAGAAATCATTCATAGAATGAACACTTTTAAGGTATCTACCCCATCTAGGTGTTGGAATGATCAGTGAATAATGTCTTACAGAATTTGTGAGTTTTTTTTTTTCCCTTTATAAAGCTTAGGTAAAAATCATGCTCAGTGACTTTTTCATACTTTACCATTTTAAAATAAAGAGGCAGATGTTAGCTAATAATTGATTTGTGAAAGCACTGTGGAGAAGTTTTAAGCTTAATTTCTATACTGCTGTTATTCCCAAAATTCAGTTTTAAAGGTATTTGAAGACTGATTTTTAACTGTAATTTAAAAGTAAAAATACAAGACAATTTCAGTTTCAATTTCAACCTCATTTGAAGTTTTGGTTGATACAAGGGATAGTAGCTCATATGAATGATACTGAGTTTCAATTCAAGGACAGCCAGTTTCCACCTTAAATTTCTCCTGTAACCAGAGTTGGAACACTGTATGGCTTCAGCATTGGCAGATCTCTATGTCTTAGTATCTGAGAAGGTGTAATTTTCATAAACAAAACCCTAAGTTGTATTTATGTTTAAAAATACTAAATTATTCTGCAAAAAAATTACCCATACTTTCTCTAAGACTTATTTATTCTTAAAGACTTATTTTTATTGGAAAGGCAGATTTTCAGAGAGAAGGAGAGACAGACAGATCCTCCATCCTCTGATTCACTCTCCAAATGGCTGCAACAGTCCAAGCTGAGCTGAGTTGATCCAAAGCCAAGAGCCAGGAGCTTCTTTTGGGTCCCCTACACAGGTGCAGGGTCCCAAGGCTTTGGGCCATCCTCGTTGCTTTTCCAGGTCACTAACAGGGAGCTGGATGGGAAGAGGAGCAACCAAATCACGAACCAGTGCCCATATGGGATCTCAGTGCCCAGAAGTGAAGGACCAGCCAGTTGAGCCAACTTACTAGGCCAGAAATTACCAGTTCCAATCTCTTTGTTTTGAACTTCTGAAGTCTTGTTTGTGGAAAAGCTGAAAGTATGGCTTTGTAAAAATTTGTCAATATTAAATCTATTTTGTTTCTCACTGTTTTGGGGGGGACACCAGAGTTGTTCAGGAGTTAGGGTCCCATGCTTGTCAGTTTGAGAAATGTTATCAATATTTTTTTTTAAGATTTATTTTATTTGTTTATTGGAAAGGCAGATATACAGAGAGGAGAGACAGAGAGGAAGATCTTCCATCCGATGATTCACTCCCCAAGTGAGCGCAACGGTCGATGCTATGCTGATCCGAAGCCAGTAACCTCTTCTGGGTCTCCCACGCTGGTGCAGGGTCCCAAAGCTTTGGGCCGTCCTTGACTGCTTTCCCAGGCCACAGACAGGGAGCTGGATGGCAAGTGGGGCTGTTGGGATTAGAACCGGTGCCCATATGGGATCCTGGGCGTGCAAGGCGAGGACCTTAACCACTGCGCCACCGTGCCGGGCCATGTTATCAATATTTTGAGTGAGATTTCAACTGGACGACTAGGGCTTTGTGCTTTTTTTTTTTTTTAGCATACTTTGTTTATTTTAAAATTTTTCTGATTCTAAAAATGTCATTTTTATTAAATTCAGAAAACACATGAAATTATAATTACCTATAATTCACTTTCACCCTTTTAAGAAGTTTTTGAAAAACATCTGAAATGATAGTTATGATACGTAGTTTTTGAAGTAGAATAGTGTAAGCGTGTTCTCATTGGTTGCAAATTTAACTGCTAGTGTTTTCCAAAGGAGGGCCCTTCTGATACAGCCGTGTGACTTGGGAAGCATCAGAAAACCAGGCATCTGGTTTCGTGCTGATTGAAGTTGACGAGTACTTGCCTCAAGAGCACTTGCTTGCAGTGTTAATATGACTGTGTGAGACATTGATGATTTGTTGCTGGTGGATTCATTAGTGGAAGTGCAGATGTTCCTGATGTGTTGGATAGAAGCAGAGCCAGTTTACTGTTTTTCTGTGTACCTAGTAGCCTCAGGTTCAGCTTGGATGATCACAGCTCTGAAAAGGCAGATAAATTTTAAGATACAGTATGTCTGCTATAAAAACCCAAAGGCAGGATACAATGTGTAAATACTATCTGACAAATTTGGCATCAGAACCAGGGGTTTTTTTCTTTTTCTTTTTTTTTTTTTAAATGGCAATTTTATGTACCATAAAATGTACCCATTTCTAGTGTATAGTTCAGTACTTTTTATTAGAATATTCACGAACTTCTGTGGCCATCACCACTGTAATTCCAAATTACTTTCTTCATCACCTAAAACAACCTGTGTCCTTTAGCAGTTACTCGAATTCTGTCCCCATCTTCTGGCATCTGTCATCTATTTCTATTTGTTAACATTTCATATAATGGAATATCGTATATCTGGGTTTTTAAAAGAGTATTTTTTGTTGTTGTTGCTATTAGAAAGGCAGATTTACAGAGAGGAGAGACATAGAAAAAGATCTTACGTTCTGTGGTTCATTCCCCAAATGACTGCAGTGGCCAGAGCTGAGCCAATGCAAAACCAGAAGCCAGGAGCTTCTTCTGGATTTCCCACACAGATGGACTGTCCTCCGCTGCTTTCCCAGGCCACAAGCAGGAACTGGATGGGAAGCAGACAACCATGGCTGCAGTTGGCACTTACATGAGATGCTGTGCTGGGAGGTGGAGGATTAGCCAGTTGAGCCAACATGCTGGTCCCATATCTGGCTTTTTTACTTTCCATGACTTCAAAATTCGTATTACAGAATATTTATGTAACTTCTTTTTTTTTTTTTGCCAAGTATTATTTTCTTTGTATTGGTTGAATGCTACATTTTGTTTATATTTCTTCAATTGATGGATATATATATATATTTTTTTAACTTTTAGGCTCGTTACTGTGTTTAACATTTTGAAGAATTGGCATACTTGTTTCCAAAGTATACATATAATTTTATAGCCCTATGAATTATACATAAGGGTTTTGTTTTGTGAAAACCTAGGTCTCTGAATACCTATTGTACTTCTTTGATTTTTGGGAACATTCCCTAACCTCAGATGCCCTCATCTTAAAAATGAAAGATTATTATAAAAGTTAAATTACAAAACTGTATGGGATCAATTGAATATTATGCTTGGAACACAATAAACACCCAGTTTTAAATTATTTTTAAAATTACTAGTATGGTGTCTTTAAATCTTGCAGGAAATTTGGAAGGTGAAGGAAAACATGAAGAGAAATGATTGGTCTGGATTTTGGAGTAGTTTTGCTTGCTGTGTTAGTACTTTGGTTAGGTTCAGGTCTGAGAGAAATGAGTAATGATTCTAGTGTACCTTTGCAGTCACTTGTTTATGAGGCCGTGAGGAGGGGAGCATTGCTGGGCTGTACAGATTAGTTTTATCTCAGCTAACTGAAAATTGGTTGAAGTTTCATTTTGTGGAAAAAAATCTCATTGCCAAATATTGCAACATTAAGGAAATAAATACTTAAATGACTAAAGTGGCACTGAAGTGTTAGTAACAGCTGTGTCTTTTTTTTTTTTTTTGTGAGATTGATTTATTTTTATTGGAAAGGGAGGTTTACAGAGAGGAGAGACAGAAAGATCTTCCATCTACCAGTTCACATCCCAAGTGGCCTCAACGGCCGGAGCGGAGCAGATCTGAAGCCAGGAACCTCTTTCAGGTCTCCTGTGTGGGTACGGGGTACCAAGGCTTTGGGCTGTCCTCCATGCTTTCCCAAGCCACAAGCAGGGAGCTGGATGGGAAGTGTGGTAGCTGGGACACAAACTGGTGCCTATATGACGAGGACTTTAGCCACTAGACTACTGCTCCAGACCCCAGCTGTGTCTTTTGAGTAAAGAAACATGCAATTAATCTTAAAAAAAAAAAAAAGATTTATTTATTTGAAAAAGGGAGAGAATCTTCCATCCACTGATTCATTTCCCATATGGCAGCATTTGCCAGGCTGAAGTCAGGATCCAAGAGCTTCATCCGGGCCTCCCACATGGAGAATGGGACCCAAGCATGGGCCATTTCTGCTGCTTTTCCAGACCATTAGCAGGGAGCTGAATTCAAAGTGGAACAGTCAGTATCTGAATCAGGGGCAAAAATGAGATGCCAGCCAGCATTGCAGGTGGTGGCTTTACCCACTACACCACAGCACCTGCGCCATAGAATGAGTTTAAATGATGTACATACAGTTTGTGCTCTTAAAGCTTATGGTTGAGACAGTTTGTAACAAGATGATTTTATGTGACAAGCAGAAACAGACCCAGAAAGGGAAATCTCTGAATTTGCTGGAAATGCTTGGTAGGGAGAGCTTGGTTAGCTTCTGTGTAGGTGCGTGTCAGACATCCAGCTGCCTGCCATCAGCTGCTGCCTCCACACAGTGTGTGTTAGCAGGAAGCCAGTCAGACCCTAATGATGTTTTATCATTATGTCAAATACCACACCCCATTTTTTTTTTTTTTCGCTTTTGGTTTGATTTTTATGCTTGGCTGTTCTTTCAGGTATAACTGCAAAAGATACCTTCTCTTTATCATTAAACTCTTGTTTTGTTCTTTTTACTTAAAATATTTGTGACTGTTTAAAAGAGCTTCCGGTGGCATTGTAAACACTTCCTTTTTATAAAAAGACCTAAAAATGAATATGTAAAATGTTTAAGGCCCTCAAATAGTCATCTTCCAAAAGTTAGGAAATTTAATCAGTGAGTATTGTATTAAAATCTAGATAGTTTTTCCTTTTTTTTTTTTTTTTTAAAGATTTATTGTATTTTTATTGGAAAGGCATATACACAGAAAGGAGGAGAAACAGAGAGGAAGATCCTCCGTCTCTTGGTCTACTCTCCAGTGTTTGCGACAGCAACAGCTGGAGCTGAGCTAATCTGAAGGCAGAAGCCTGGAGCCTTTTCCGGGCTTCCCACATGGGTGAAGGGTCCCAAGGCTTTGGGCTGTCCTCAACTGCTTTCCAAGGCTATAAGCAGGGAGCTGAATGGGAAGTGGGGCCGCTGGGATTAGAAATGGCGCCCATATGGGATCCTGGCTCCACAAGGATACTGTGCCAGTGGCTTCCCTCTTTTTTATTACTTTTTTTTTTTTTAAAGTATTTATTAAAAGGCAGAGTGACAGGGAAAGACCGAGATTCTTCTGTCTGCTGGATTTCGGCCCAAATAGCTGGAGCCCATAGCTCAAACTGTTTCCTGCGTGAGGGGCAGGTGTCCAACACTAGGCTATGCTCTACTGCTGGGCTCCTGCGTGTACGTGAGAGACCTAGAACATCTCCTGGTTCCTGACTTTGGATCAGCTTAACTCTGGCTGCTATGGCCACTGGGGAGTAAGCCAGCAGGTGGAAGATCTTTCTCCTTATTTCTCCTCTTTGTAAAATCTGCCTTTCAAATATTAATGAATTTTTAAAAATTCCCCCTTCCCCCAACAAGGATATTCTTCCCTTTTTGTCCTTCTACCTCAAATGAACTGGTTTTTAAGAGTTTAGACATCATTTATAACTGAGATGAATATGTTAGAACTGTTTTACACACAATGTAATGAGATTTAGGTGTGTACTTTTGTACATTTGGTGCTGAAATGGCTTTAGGTAAGAGTAAAATTGGCTTCATAGTCCTTACTAATATAAGGGGCCTAAGGCATAGCCATGTGAATTTCCCACAGTCTCAAAGTCTTTTCCCCCAAATTTGCCCTATAAATAAAGGGAAATTAGTTTATAAATCTTAAGATGATTTTTAAAAAAGATGTACTTATTTGAAAGAGTTACTGCAAGCAAAAATTGGCTGGTTCACTCCCCCAAATGGTTGCAGTGACTGAGGCTGAGCCATGCAGAAGCCAGGAGCTTTTTTTGGGTGGCTTGGGTTCAGGGCATTGGGCCATCCCAATCCCGTTGCTTTAACAGGTGCATTAACAGGGAGCTGAACCAGACGTTGAACAGCTGGGACGCAAACTGGTGCCCTTATGGGATGCTGGCACTGTTGCGGAAATTTAGCTTGTTAATGCCACTGTGCTTCCTCCCTCACCCAATAATTGTTAGTCACACGTTTTAATCTGTTCTTATTTAATTCTAATTTGGGTCTTTAGAACTGATGGTACTTTTTATGTTGTCTGATCTAGTCCCTTTGTTTTATGGCTAGTTTTTTTGACCCTAACACGACCTATTTAAAGGTACCAGAGATCCTCAATCTCCCTCTCTTTTCTTTTTTTACAACTATACCATGTCTCTAGAAGTAGAAAGTAAAATGGAGAGAAATGTAGAAAAATGTTGCCTGTGTAAGTTAGAAATGGAGTAGTTTCACTTGTGACTTATATTTGGTCTTGTGAGTAGACTTTAAACTTGTAAAAGTATTTCTTTGTTTTTTGTCCACATTTAACTCTATAATGTCTCTTCTAGTTGGATTGGATGCTGCTGGCAAGACGACCATTCTGTATAAACTGAAGTTAGGAGAGATAGTCACCACCATCCCTACCATTGGTAAGAAAGTTTACAGATGACGCTAATTTATGTCATGATGATACATACTAAAGAGAAATAGAAGTCTTATTAAGCTTTTTTATTGTCTTAGTAGGATTTTTTTTAAAAGATTTGTTTTCATTACAAAGTCAAATATACAGAGGAGGAGAGACAGAGAGGAAGATCTTCCGTCCAATGATTCACTCCCTAAATGACCACAACGGCTGGTGCTGCACCGTTCCGAAGCTAGGAGCCAGGAATTTCTAAGTCTCCATGTGGGTGCAGGGTCCCAAAATCTTGGGCTGTCCTGACTGCATCCCAGGCCACAAGCAGGGAGCTGGATGGGAAGTGGGGCTACTGGAATTAGAACCGGCACCCATATGGGATCCTGGCACATTCAAGGTGAGGACTTTAGCCACTAGGCCACAGTGCCGGGCCCTGTCTTAGTAGGATTTTAATAAAAAGTATTCTATATAGACAGACTTCTTCAATAAAGGGATTTTTTTTCCTTAAGATGCTTTAATATGCACAGTAGTCATTTTTATTTTTGTTACAGGTTTTAATGTGGAAACAGTAGAATATAAGAACATTTGTTTCACTGTATGGGATGTTGGTGGTCAAGATAAAATTAGGCCTCTCTGGAGGCATTACTTCCAGAATACCCAGGTGAGAAATACTGTACAAATTATTGTAATTTTATGGGATTCATGCTCTGAAGTTTAGATTAAATTACTATTTACTTGGATGATGATGTTTGTTATATGGTTAACCTTCATATTCTTTAATAGATTCCCACACATGATTTTGAAAGCTAAGTTACGTGGGGTAGAAAAATGACATACTCACCATATATTTTTGAAGTAGTGCGTGTTGCCTCATCAGTAATCCTTTGGTTTCATTCTTTTTATTTTATTTTTATTGGAAAGGCAGATATACAGAGAGGAGGAGAGACAGAGAGGAAGATCTTCCGTGTTTTGATTCACTTCCCAAGCAGCCACACTTTAATAAATTTGTGGAAATAGAATTTAAAGAAAAATCTTATTTTGGTACAAAACTCTGTAATTCATCTATGTGGTGGATCTTCAGAAACTATGGAAATTTTGTGTGTGTGTTTGATATTTACATAGTTGATTAGGGCACAAAGGATAGAGGAAAGTTGGTAAGACCAGTTTCCATGCTCTCTTCTTTCCTTCTTGTATCTGTACAAAGAGGCAAGATAAAGGGAGAAGCCACACCCAGCTTCCCAAGTGGCCCAGGGCCTGCTCTGAGGGCACTGCTCAAGTGGTTTTGATAGTTCAACAGTTCTGAATTGCTGATGATCTCACCACTTCAAGCATGGTGAAATCTCTCCAGAATCCACTGGCTGACATAGTCCACCTTAGAGTCGCCGTTTGCCTAGATTTTCACTGCCACTTCGTTGGGGTAGTTGGTCAATTTGTTCTGTCCTCCATCATCTGTTCTGGTACCAGGTGTCCTCTGCAGGTTCTAATGTGTTGTCATATCTTCCACGTGCACCTGACCATGCTGTCCACTGTTTTGTCTAAGCCACAAACACACCATGGTTGGACCATGAAACCTGCAATTTTCTCCATGGTTGAAGTTCTGACTCCCAGTGTTTCAATGTGGGGGGATCCCCAAAGAAACCTTATCTGAGATGGTCCCAGACCTGATTCTTTTGTGTGCTTGGCAATACAGGGTCTGGCACAGTCTGTCATCCTAATTAGCTTACGCGCACATCCATGTTGCAAATGATTCCATCCTTCTGCATGATTGAATAATATTTTACATAGAAGTACATTTTATCCGTTTATTAGTTGGTGGATCTTTTCATTATTTCTGTTTCCTGGCTATTGTGAATACTACTGTAGTAAAAATGACTGCAGGTCTCTCTCTTCAAAAGATGAATTTTACTTCATTGTAATTCTTTTTTTTAAAGAACTAAATCCAGTTAAATTTGAGGGACAGATGCTCCCATTATTTCCCAAGTGCCTGTGATCAGCCCCAGCTAGGGCTGAGCTGGGAGCCAAGAAGTCAGTGTTTGAGGGTGAGAGGAACCCAGTCAGTGGAACCATCAGTGCTGCAGCAGAGACTGTTCAGCAGCAGGAAGCTGGAGTCAGAAGTGGAGTTGGATATTGGAGTCAGGCACTCTATTACAGGAAGTATGCATTGTAACCACTAGACCAGCTGCCTGCTTGCGTTACATTTTTGGGCCTATCCATGAGCTTAACTTTAACTCTAGATTTGTTTCAAAATGCTTTGTAAGAACCTTGAGTTCTTGAGATTGGGCTCATTCTTGACCTCTTTGGACTACTGTAGAGTTAAAAATGCGCCTTCCAAGGGGGCTCGTGCCTGTGAAGGAAAAGCTTTGTGCTACTTTGACTTAATTACAGCTAAGCTGGCAGCTTGCTCCTCTGGTATTCCTAATGTTATTCTAGATGTAACAATGAAAAGAAAGTAATTGTGTCCATTTAACTTTCTCTTTTATAATTAACAGTCCAAGGTACAGTGTTTATTACGTTAAATTCTGCTTCCTTCATTGAATAATTCTGGTTATTTCACTGTTTAAAATAAAAATTTGACTTTTTATATAACCTCATAGCAACTGGGCTTAATTTTAGAATCCTAGTTTTTGGTATTCTTGATTCTAGACTGCTCCATGAGGAGAAGGTTAACTTAGTACATTCTTAAAATAATTCTATCTGTACTGTTATTTCACACAGCGTTGTTTACATTTTAAAATGATAGAAATAGAATATTGGCAGGCGAGACAAAGATCCTTTTAGAGGGATTACCCCTTCTGGAAGGAGGGTTCCAAAAAGGAGAGGCTTTGGGGATAAGGGGAAGAGACAGGTTAGCAAGTATCTGATGGGATATGGGATCCTTTCATGTCTCTGATTCATCTTTACTAGGCTGGAGGAAATGGTGGTATTGTTTTATTTAATAGAAAGTTGGGATGTTTGGTTTGAAGGAAATGAATTTGGAACTTGACTTTAGTCTGAAATAAATACTGATACATTTTGGTGAGTCCAATACTGTGGTATTACTGACAAATAGAAACAAAGTAATATAGCATTTTTCTTTGTTCTCTCTGGATGTAATTTAGTTACTTATATAAGTAAATAATGACACAAGACAGCCTACAGTGTATAACAAATGGTTATAATATATTTTATTGGTTAGGGTTTTCAGAAGAAAATACAAAACTACTCTGAAACATGTCGACCTCTGATCCTGCCCTGCAGCCCTTTGCATGGATTAGTGAATTTTTTCAGTAAATTGATGAATCTGTGTATCTTTGGATGATTCTTTTATCCATATCTGGTCTGTGTTATCATTTATATCAATTTACATTTGACTATGGAAGTAAAAATGGAGAGGGAAAGAGATTACATTTATTCTTGCTGGTATAATTGAGAAAGTGATAGGTTGCTTAAGAGTAAGACTTGGGGAGCAGTGGGCAGAATACAGATGGTTATCAGTTACAAAGACAGTTGATAGGAATAAATTTTTTTCAGATTTGAAGAAGCTTTAAAACTAATCTTTTTTTAAGTATTGGAAGCTTTGGATTTGATATTGTTGTCATTTGTTTTGTTTTTGAGCAGAGATATTTTCTTCCTAATATCTGTTCCTTGATACCTTTTTGCTACTGTTTCAAATTTAGTGTCCCCTTTTAACTGTTATAGGTTAGAAAAATGATTTTATAATTTTGCTACTGCTTCCTATTTAGTGTGTCATGTAAGTGTTAGAATTGTTATAATTGGTTTTATATAAATGGTTTTATATAAAATGTTATAATTGGTTTTATATAAATGGTTTTTCCTAGGGTCTTATTTTTGTGGTGGATAGCAACGATCGTGAAAGGATCCAGGAAGGAGCAGAAGAGCTGCGGAAAATTGTAAGAATATACTTTAAATTTGTCATTTTCAAGATACATGTTGTGGTTGATATTGTTATTTGTGGCTGGTATGTTATAACCGTGGTTACACTGTACAAATGAAGCGTCAGAGGAATCTTGCTATTACATGTGAGTTCTTACAAATGCGCATAAAAACCCGTAGAGTTTTTGTAGAAACATCTGCAGGAGCAACTACTTCAGTAAGTTGAGAAGGCACAGATCTTTAGAATGCTTCCTGCTTGATTTTGATGATGTTTTTCTGGTAAGGGATCCTGATTTGGTCTAGTGACTTATTTTACAGGTGCAAAATTTATTTATTTGTTTTATTTGGAAGGCAGATTTCAGAGAAAGAGGAGACAAAGATCTTCCGTCCGCTTGTTCATTCCCCGAGTAGTTACAATGGCCAGGGCTGAGCCATCCTGAAGCCAGGAACCAGGAGCTTCTTTGAGGTCTCCCATGTACAGGGTCCCATGGCTTTGGGCCATCCTCTATTGCTCTCCCAGGCCACAAGCAGGGAGCTGGATGGGAAGTGGAGCAGCCAGGACATGAACTGGTGCCCATATGGGATCCCGGCACACACAAGGTGAGGATTTAGCCACTAAGTCATCGCGCCAGGTCCACAGATGTAAAATATTAGTTTTGGGGTTTTTTTTGTTGTTTTTTTTTTCCCCATTTTTAAAATTATGTTTTTGACAATCTTTACATAGTTAATTAGGGCACAAAGGTTCAAGGGCTACAGGAAAGTGGGTAAGACTATTATTTCCACACATTTTTTTTTCTATATCTAGGGTAAAGGGGGGGGGTAAAGGGAGAAGCCCCACCCAGTCTTCCACCCATCCCAGGTCCCCAATGAGGGGCATGCTCTGAGGGTCTTGCTCAAATGGTTTTGATAGTTCAACAGTTCTGAATTGCTGTCAGTCTTGCCATTCCAAGCATGAAGAAATCTCTCCAGAATCCACTGGTTGACATAGTCCATTTTAGAGTCTCTTCCCTGTTTTTCACTGCGAACATATGGCTGGGGTAGTTGATTAAATTGTTTTATCCTCTGCCTTTTCATGGTTAGGAATCTGAGTCTGGCAGTTCGATTGGGGGAATGCCTAAAGAAGCTTTGTCTGAGGTGTTCCCAGGCCAGATTCTTGTATGCACCAGCAAGTACAGGGCCCAGCACAGTCCATCGCCCCAATCAGCTGGTGATTGCAATTGCTGGGTCGGTTTTGTTTCCAGTCCTGTCTTCCACTGGAACCAATGGGTGTTGCAGTCCAGCCTGGTTCTGCCCAGCACACACTTGGCCCTCACATTTGGTTTTAGTTTAGGCTTAAAAGCGAATCTATAATAAATCAGTACTTAAAAAAAAAAAGTTTTTCAAAGTGTCTGTGGAAAATGGAATTCAGTGGTGTTTTATTCACAAAGGCCTTTTGTGCAGATTGGGGAAACAAAGTTTTCTTAGAGTTACCTATATAAACAGGATGCTCATCAGATTGTTGGCTTTTTTCTGCTTTATTTCTTTTAAGAAACTGAATAAAAACATCTGAGATGAAAGTTTATTTTTGGTGCAGAAATGCACACGTGCGGACTTCAGAAAGTACATAGAAAAATCAGCTTTCAAAACCATACATAAGTTTCAAAATTCTTTTGCATCAAAACAAATTTTCATTTGATTTTTCAAAAGTGTTTGCAAATTTTTTGCAGTGTCTTCATGTTCCTTGCCTTTTTGAATTCTGTGGCCCTTGGTGATTGAATGCATATAGGGTGATACACTTTAAAAAGCAGTATTACCTTACTTGACGTCATGATTATTGTTCTGGATTTGCAATACCTGAACTTAATGTAGAGAAATTTGGCTAATGTTTAGTAACATTTCTAATGTTGGATAAAAGTTACATAGAGGAGGACAATATTTAGCCTGGTTTGTTACAATGACTAGATTGTAGTGTGCTAGTTGGTAATTTCTTAGCTTCACTTGTTCCCAGCTTCAGGAAGATGAGCTTCAGGATGCAGTACTGCTGCTGTTTGCAAACAAGCAGGATTTGCCAAATGCTATGGCCATCAGTGAAATGACAGATAAACTAGGGCTTCAGTCTCTTCGCAACAGAACAGTAAGTATTTGGAGGTTGATACTAACATCCTGTCAGTGTTAATGTTGATATCTTACATTTTTAAAATGGTAATTTATTCCTTAAGGTTCCAAAGTTTAAATATTTTTATTAGAGTTTTGTTAACTTTATCTTTAGTATTAAGAGGTATAACATTATAGAATTGAAATCTCTAAATATTGTTACTCTTAATTTCATTTGTTTACTTTTTAAAGGTTCATTTATTAATTTGAAAGGGATACGGAGAGAGAAAGAGAGCGGTATCCCACACTCTGATTTACTCCCCAAGTGGTTGAAATGGCCAGAGTTATACTGGCCCAAAGCCGGGAACTTTGTCTGGGTCTCCCATGTGGGTGGTAGGGTCCCAAGTACCTGAGCTATCTTGTGCTGCTTTCTAAGACATGTGCAGGAAGCTGAATCAAAAGTGGAGCAACCTGGACCATAACTGGTTCCTACATGGGATGCTGGTGTTACAGACTTGGTGCTCTATGCTACATCACAACACCAGCTTCTATTAAGAATAACTTTGTGTCTTTTAAATAGTTAGACCAAATATTTTGTGATTTTTTTTTTTTTTCACATGAAGTTTACTATTTATTTAGTAGACATAGTTGAGATGATAGTGGCTAGTACCTGTTTGCTTGTTAATATAAGCTCTTGGAGGGATCTCATGATTGACCTTTGGCTTGGTGTGAAGGTATGAATTCAGGCCCTGTGCCAGCCTTCCAGGTTACTACTGATACTTAGATAGTGATTAGCAACATGGTATACATGTGGTCTTGCCACATTAAAGCAAACTTTTAAGACAAAAACAATTGATAAAACAGTGCCTTTAGAATTTTTTTTTAAATTTAGAGATATTTATGATGTACAGAGCATCTTTTTTAAAAAATCCAGAAAGTACAAAGACAAATTCTGTTTAAGGCAAATGACATGGTCAAAGGATTTCTACCATTTTCAAGTAATAGACCAATTCAGCAAAAACATGCAGAAAACCCACCTCCTGTAGGACTTCACATTCAGACTTACCAATAAATTTGTTTTCTAGCTTTTTTTCCCCTTGATACTTTGTAATTTTTTATTTCTGCTCAGTTATTAGATGTAAAACGTGTTTGCATGTAAAAAGGCGGAAGATTTTAGAATAACTATGATTAAAGATGGTAAAAATATTTGAAAAGTTTGTTCCTAAAATAACAACAGACCCTGATTTTTAAAAAATTGCCTCTTCTGCTTAGTTTTGTGTGGAATAGGAAGGTCTTCAGATGAAGTGATAGTAAATCTTATGAGTGGATAGAAAAACTACAGCCGTGGAGAGAGCCTTATGAGGAGCAAGATGCGTGAGAAACTCCTAAGGATAGCAAAATTTGATCTTTATAGTTACAGATACTATTAAATGTGAAACAATCATTTGTGAGATAATACTTTCTAACATTATTTACATTCTTGGGGTTTTACTTTTTTTTTTTCCTTTTTTCCTATTCATGATTACTATTGACTTCAGTAATGTTCTTGGACATTTGGAGGGAAATGTTTAATTTTTTGATTAGGGAAATTTGAACACTGGTTTTATGTAGTCTCCTGTTAATTATTTTTTGTCCTCTCTTCACAGTGGTATGTTCAAGCCACTTGTGCTACACAAGGAACTGGTCTGTATGAAGGACTGGACTGGCTGTCAAATGAACTTTCCAAACGTTAAGCTGGATACTCTAACCACGGACATGTTTGATAGAGTTGGTCTAGGCTTGTTACAACAAAATTAGTTTGCATCTTGGTTATTAAACAGTATCTGGAACTGGTTTGGGCAGAATAATACAGCATTTAAACTTACTTTGTTGCCAATTATTGTTTACCAAGTATAAGGTTGCTATTTAGCAATATGCTTGGAGTTAAAGAGATTTTTCTTGGGAAAAAAGTGTACTCTTTTAGTTTTACTCCCTAAACTTAAATGCCTGGACATAGCTGTTGTGACACCTTTAAACAAATCTGTTTTGAATGTTTCTTGAGCCCACAATGAATAATGTTTTAAAGTTACCCCTTGTTACTTTATTGAACCTTTATCATTCCTGGAACAGTCTGCTGAGTTAAAAATGTAGCATTCCATTTGTATTTATTTCTATCCCTTGCCAAAAAGATTTTCTAATACTGCTTGTACCAGCCAGGGAAATGCTCCCAAAACACTATTCAGCTCTCTTGCACTGAGGAACTATTTTTTCCCCACTATTGACTCCTGGCTTCCGTCAGCCAAGCGTACCTTGGCAAGGTTTGGATTTGATCGATACTTAGTTCTATGCTGGTTGCAAAGAGTTCATAGTGAGCTGGTTTTTTGATATTCAGCAGATTGTCTTCCTTTCTATTTTATCTTTTTTATGTTGCATGTTGCTTTTGGTATCAGCCTGACTCTTTGCCCAGTATATGATAGTTCTGCTGATGTTTTATTGTTTATTGGTGAACATACTTTCAGTAAGAATTTTTGGAAAATTCATCAAACTCAATGAATACGTTTTCTTCATAACCCATTTGGAATTATTCCTAATAAAATGATAAAATAGATCATTGTGTATGTGTCCTTTTTGAGTCTTGAAGACAAAGTAGGTTTCCTTGCATATTTTATAAAGTGTGAACTATATACTGCAAATCCCTGTTGGTTTACTAGTTGTTCAAATTGGAAGTGAAATGAGTTGTTATGTATATAATAGAGTGGAGAACAACAGCAAAGATGTAGTTTTCTTTGATAGCTATTTGATGATGTAAGTTTCTAAAGTCCGGCCTAAAGGGAGAAAAATGTATAATAAAATATAAATATATACTTAATTATATATGTTTATCTGTATGTTTTTGTTTCTCAGCTAATATTCCACGTTTTTTCCAGAGCTGTTCACATGGCAAAAAGCATGGACTGCTAATGTTTCTACTCTTCTGCAGAGAACAAGTTGACAGTTTGTCATTTTAACTTGATAAATTTGAGAACTTCCACAGAGAGCTGCATGTGACGTTCTTTTGTCCATAAGGGCATAAAGGTATACCCTACTGACCACATTGTTAAAGATGCAATTTAAGCACAGTAACTTAGTTTTTGTCTATAGTATAATATTTTATAAAACTTCTTATTGGCTTGTATAGATAGATAAACTTATAGACTGGGTTTAATTTATTTAGAAATTTATTTTTATTTGAAAGAGAGATGGAGAGAAATCCTCCATCAGCAGAGGCCAGAGGTGAACTAGTCTAAAGCCAGGAGCCAAGAGCTTCTTCTGCACCTCTTCTATGCGTTGCGGGGCCAAGAATTTGGGCTCTCCTCCACTATCTTACCAGGCAATCAGTAGGGAGCTGAGTCAGAAGTAAGCAGCTATTTAAGAACTGGCACCCATAAGGGATGATGGTGCCTCGGGTGGAAGATTAGCTTACTATACCTACCATTCTGGCCCCTGGAAATTTGCTTCTAAGACCAAATGCACATTTGTTAAAAGTCCACTGACTTGGGTCTGGCACTGAGTGTAGTAGGCTAAGCCTCCACCTATAGTGCTGGTATCCCATATGGGTGCTGATTCAAATCCTGGCTGCTCCATTTCAGATCCAGCTCCATGGTTATGGCCTGGGAAAGCAGTCGAGAATGGCTCAAGCATCCATGTGGGAAACTTCGAAGAAGCTCAAGGCTTCTGGCTTTGGATTAGCTCAGGTCTGAATATGGGGCTGTTTAGTGAATGGAAGATTCTTTCTCTCTGTTAACTCTGTCATTCAAACAGGCATCCTGAAAAAATGGCAAAAAGCAAAAAGAAAATGGAATTTAGCAATTGGTGATTATCAATGTGATTGAACTAGTTTGACACTTTTTTGTGACGATTTACTTGTTTTTATTGGAAAGGCAGATCAAATTTAGGGAGAAAAGGAGAGACATGTGTTAGTTCATTCCCTAAGTGGCTACAACAGCTGGAGCCAAGCTGAAGCCAGGAGCCAGGAGCTTCCTCAGGTCTCGCAGGCTAGTTCAGGCTCCCAAGACTTTGGGCCTTCATCTGCTAGGTCACAAGCAGAGAGCTGGATGGGAAGTGGAGCAGCTGGGCCATGAACCAGGCACCCATATTGGATCCTGGCTTGGGAGCAGAACTGCAACTTGTTTGCAGGTTTTCTAGTGTGGAACGTGGGCGTCTCAGGCAGCTTCTCCAGATGCTCACTGAAAGTCCATGTAATCTTACTTGTGATGTGTTAGCTCTTACACCATTAGAAATGGATGACTTAAACTAAAAATTGCCTCATTTTTTCCCAGATGGGGTAAAAAAAGATGTGTAAGTTTTCCCTTTTAAAATTATTTTTAAAATAATTGAAGATTTATTTTTGTTTGAAAGAATTAAAGAAGCAGAGATATGTCCACCGGTTCACTTCTTAAATGGCCGCAGTAGTCAGAACTGCACTGGTCTAAAGCCAGAAGCTTCTTCCAGGTCTCACATGGGTGTAGGAACCCAGGACTTTAACCATCCTCTGCTGCATTCCCAGGCCATAAGCAGAGAATTGGACTGGAAATGGAGCAGTGGGGACAAAAACTGGCACTCACTTGAGATACCAGTGGCATAGACAGAGGCTTGGCTTGTTATGCTATGGCACTACCTACCCCCCCCCCGCCCCCTTTTTTTTAAGGGAAAGCATTCACTTTTTTTAAGCCTGGGGAAATGACTTTTTCTTCAGTGTTAGATACTAGTTTTAAAAATGACAAGTTCCTTTTTTAAAAAAATAGATAATTGCTTTTCATATTTAGAAAACGTACATTGTCTTGATTTATTGAAGTGACCAGTGTTCTTATGAAATACTTGATACTGTGAAGATTCAGTGTTTACTCTTAGCTTAAAGTTAGTGTTGATGACCAGTCAATAAAAGGTTTCTCTGACCTCCCCCCTATCATGCAGAATGGTTGATTATTCTCCTAGATGAAAAATTCTGTTAAATGATTGTCAAGCATTATAACAAACTGAAAAGGAATTGTGGTTCTCTTAAAGGCTCACTAGCAGTTCAGAATAGCATCATTATTCTGTCCCTATCAAATACTTTTTTTTTTTTTTTTTGGCTCATCCTATTCCCCATTGTCTTTTGTCTAGTTGTTAGCTACTCTGTGGCATCTTAATGTTTCTTACAGACTTCAGTTTCTGTGCATGTTCTCCCTTTGTCTTATGTACTTTTTTATTGAAAACAACTGACAGGAAATATGCTACCTTTACTTTAAAGAACATCTGTGAATCATTCAGGAGCTTTGTAACAGATACAGAATTATCCCATGTGTTGATTATGTCAGATTGCTGGGGAATTCGTTTTCCTAAAAGAATTTCTGGTTGCTTATCATTGAGATTTGGAAATAACTTCTGACTTGTTAAACAAGTTACAGTTCCTGGTGATGTGTTGGATGTTTCAGTAGTAACTGGGAATGGTCCTTTGGCCTCGTGGTTAAGTTACTGTCTTAGGATGCCTGCATTCCATATTGGAGTTGTATCTCTAAACTCCCAGATCCAGCTTCCTGCTCATGCAGGTCCCGGGAGGTGACAGGCGCTTGGGTCCCTGTTGCCCGCATGGGGACCTGGATGGAGTTGCTGGTTCCAGCCTCAGCCTGGCCCAGTCCTGGCCACTGTGGGCATTTGTGGAGCGAGCCAAGGGAAAGGAGTGCTGTCTCTCCCCACCTCCCTCTGCCTCAAAAAAATTTTTTTGAAGTCATGTAAATATTGGTCATGAAATTTTGTGGAATAAGGAAGACTTGAGTAGTAAGCACAGATGGTCGACATTTCTGCTAGTACATTATCTGGAAAATCTGATGAAAGAAAATTAGTGCAACGGCTGTGTCAAGTCTGATGCAGAAGGTTTGGTTCTGACAATGTGATTAGAAATAAATGATTGCCAGCACTTCACCTTTCCCAAGGATCCACAGAGTTGGTATAGGGGTAGGAGCAGCGCATCAAGAACTTCAACGACGTTTATGTACAAGTTGTATTTATTTTTTATAATAAATACAACTTGTTAAAAAAATAAATACAACTTGTTAACCTATCTGGATACTAGAAATTTTACCAGAACATCTGGCAGTTCACAACATTTTATTTCCTGATAACTCTGAAATACCTCTATACAATCTATCAAATGTAAGGACTTAGGACGTATAATGTATGATTGTTTATTTTTTCTGATCAGAGTTCCGTCTATCCAGCCTTGGCTTTAATGTAAGATCTATATGCCTTTTTTTTTATGGGTATGAATAATTTAGTCACAATTTTTTTCTTTCAAAATGTGTTCATCCTTTTTTGAGAATTTTGGTTTTCTCTCAAGAGACCTACCACTGTGTCTTAAAAATAAACAAAAACCAAATTTTAAGAAGGAAAAATAAATATATTTTGCAAAGTAATCAGATGGTAGCTTTTATTTTGGGTTAGTGAGAGCTCTCGTTCACTGACTTACTCCCTAAACGCCTGCCAGTTGGTCGCAAAGCCTCAAGCCAGCGGCAGGAACTCAACTGACCAGGGCTGTCCCTACTGTCCCCTGCGTTCTGTATGGAGTGGGAGGCCAGAATCAGGATCTGGGTATCAAACTCAGGCCATCAGGCTGGGCACTCACCCCTCCAAACTCGTGCCTTACACAAACACAAAAAGTTGAAGGCACAGGGTTCTTTTGTTTTAGCAATATCAACTTTACATTTATAGCTTTTCCAAACAAGATCCCTAAAAACTGCTACCTTAATTCTATTAAGTTCTTCTAAGTTTGATCTGAAGTGCATGTAAACTTTCTCAAATTTATAAGCATTTGATGGTGACCAAAATATCAGTAGTACAGGCAACTTCATCAAAATAGTTATGACGCAGATTTAAGGGTTTTCAGATTAAGCAATCCGCAGTAAGCACTTGTGAGGCGAGTCAGCTAGAAATAAAACAGCTGAAGGACTACAGATGCATGGTGGCAAAGCCCTGCGCTGGTGAGGTTGAAGGCTGGACGCCAGGGCCACTGCGAATCACACCTGCTGTTAACGTTTGCCTTCACATTTTCATTTTCCTGCGTGGAATGTTAGCTGTATACACAGGGTTGCCCTGTGACTCAAACTATAATGCTGAATGAAGTCTCGCAAAAGAGATTTTTATATCAGACACATTCAAAAAGCTCTACCGTCCCCCTTTTGCTTATTTATGAAAACAGACAATTCTGGAAATGTTCTTAGCGCAGAAATGCTCAGTGGTTCATCATTTGAATCCCACGTCAGCAGGCAGTTTCTTATGGCACGACATTTTCTAATATAGCTGAAGACCCTGTTGATTGGGGAGCACATTTCATGGGCCAGAATTAGATAGCACTGAGATCAAGCTGATTCTGTTGCTCCTTGATCTGAATGCTGAAATGTGCTTGCATCCTAAAAATGAAAACAAGCCGAGCACCAAAAGGAATGTTATGTCCATTTATACCATATTCTGAACACGATAATTATAAAAACAAAATACATTGTTGATTACAAAGAAGCAGCAGTAACAGTTGGTGATAGTATGTTCTAATCTTTTGTTAAAACCCTTGACACTGTATTAAATGCCATCCAGACTGAGGCAGAGCTAGACCCTAATGTTATTCCTTCCATGTGTTGGAATTTGGGTCTCTCACCTGAACCTACATGCATTTCTTCCCTAACTGTATAAACATGATTCCGTTTGAAATGTTATGAAAGAAAAATTGTAAGATCTTTGAAACTGTTAAAAAAGAATTCTTAATTATTGGCTTAAAAAAATCACAAAAATGTAGGCAAAATTCCACTTTCTTCTTACTAGTCATAAATACATTTGGGGAAAGACGAGTAGGGAAGGTATACACTGCCAGCATAGGCAACCCCGCGGGGAGCCACCTGCAACGTTGGGTGTAACTCTTCTACCTTAGTGTCCCTGGGAGGGTCACACAGAAACTGTGATTAACATTTTTCTACCAAAGTAATTAACTTCCTTTTCAGACTTAACAAAGAAATTCCACTGAACACAAATCTATTTCCATTTTAAGTCACATACAAGTGCTATATGATCAGAAGGATGGGAGACGCTAGGTAAGGCCTGGTGGGTAGTGACTTCTTCGTGACTAGGCAGTGGAATCACCTGTTCGACTTCCAAAGCATTGGCGTCAATGAAAATGTAATCCAGACACCCATGAAAGCCGCCCACATAGTTTGTGTAGGCGGGCTCGCCGCAGGCACTCCTGAGCTTGAAGAGATGTGTAAGGGCCATGTTGCACCTCTCCTCCTCTCCATTGGAAGTCCAGTCTTCATGATCCTCTGGAATGCTGCCTTTGATGACAAAGTGATACATCCCTGCTGAGGGTGTACTGTTGAAGTCCCCACAAAATATAACTGGTATGCCAGGGTACAATTCACATGAAACATGTCTGATGTGAGCCAAGGCCACTGCCATTTGAATGAGACGAATGTATCCACCTGTGAACATAAAATCCATTATTGTAGTATTACTTAGTTATCTCTCAGGGGTAGGGAACCTTTATTCTGCCAAGGACCATTTGGATATTTATGTCCTCATGTGCGAGCCACACAAAATGATCAACTTAAAAACTGGCCTGCTACTGATGTATTGAATTTTGAATCCTGTCTTGCAGTTGTCTTGGCAGGCTCAGACCAAATGATTTTGCAGGCCTTATTCAGCTCTTGGGCCAGAAGTTCCCCATCCCTGCTTTAGATTATGAAACAAGTGAAAATCAAAAAATCTATGGTAGCTAGGTGACATTTATGACATGTATTAAGCCACCGTATGAACAAATAAAACCTACCTTTTGGATGCCAGTACAAATGAGTGTTGGCCACACATATCTTCTTCGAAGAATCCTGTGTAGACTGAAGAACTGAAACCTAAAACAAAGTGCCAGGAGTTCAGCTGGTGTCTACCAGTGCCCACTTTTTAACCTATGACTCTGTGATGAAAACATTATTCTCTATCTAACCTTTGCTACATGAAGACTGAAATCATGAAATTTCATTCGTTATCAAAATTTCAGGATGTGCATAGGTCAGTGTAACATGTTGCACTCATAGCCCGACATACAAACATACAAAAACACAAAGCTGGGGACAGAGCTTCAAGCCGGAAGTGCAGGGTCTGGAGTCGGAGACCCAGGTTTGAACACCTGCTGTCAACTGGGAGACTTCCAAGACGAAGCCATTCATCCTGCAGGGGATCCTTGTGCGGATTTAATTAAAGAAGCTTACATGTAAGTGCAAGAAACCTAGCAGGTGCTTAAACAGGGAAGAAAAACGTCGGTAGCAAGTCCTTGCGCCTGCAGTTTTCTTGTGTTTCCCAGGAGTCCATCTCACTGGGTTGTAAGTCCCTGACTGGCAGCGGGCAACCTGCAGCGTGGTGAGCACACAACAGGTGTCCCGGAAGAGTTTGCGGAGCCAAGGAGTACTGAACTTGACGCCCTAGAGCCAAGCGCCATCACACCTGTCCATCAAATCTACTTAGTTTCAGTTCAATGACAACCTCTGCCTCCACCCCCTACCCGGTGCGCCTTCCTGCTCCCCGGCCCCCCGACTCCCGGGCGAACTCTTTTACCTGAAGGACAGACGATCTCTGCAGCACCTTCTCCTGCGCCCGCGGGTACAAAGCCAGCTTCTCCAGCAGTTCTCTGTGTAAGGGGTCAGACTCCAGGGCTTCGTGGAAGGAAATATCGTGCTGGCTCAAGAGGCGGAACTTGGACTTGCGGTAGAAGGTGGCCAAGCCTTCGTGCTGCTTGATTCGAAACACACCCTCCAGCCCGAAGGCCTCGAGGGCGGGGACCAAGCTGTCAGCGAAGACGGCCTTGTCCACCTCCTGCAGACAGACGAGGTCGGCGTTGTAGCCCGTGAGCTCCTTCTGGATGAGGTTCTGGCGGTAGTCGAGCTCCAGGGCGTAGGGCGCACAGTACGGGTACAGCACGGTCCGCGAGAACTCGGTCTGGGCGTAAGTGTCCGCCAGGATGTTGTAGGAGACGGTGCGGATGCGCGCGGCCTCTGTCACCTTCTTGGTGTAGAGATGCCGATGGTCAAAAGTGCAGGTGCCAGGCCCGGCCTCCACCGGACACACGCTTTCCAACTCGCGGCTCGGCCCGAAGCGCTGCCCATTGCCTGGGGTGCACTGAAGCTTGAGCCGGAGCCCGATGTCGGCATTGGAAGGGATGTAGACGCGCGCGTCCACACCCGTCTCTGTCCAAGTGGCAGACCCTGAGGGAGAGGAGGAGGAAGGGGCAGACGAGGCCGAAGAGCCACTGTCCTGGGCTTCCGGCGCTCCAGGTTTGGCTTCCTTGTACCAGCGGAAGAGGGAGCTGGCAGGATCCCCAAATTCGAGGCTGAGCTTGGGGCACACCGGGAAGCCAGCCATGATGTAGCGCGGCAGCTGCAGCTCGGTGAAGGCGGGCGGGTTGCGCTCCACTTTGTACTTGACATCACCGATCTGCAGCACCGCGCCGTCCTGCCAGGCGTCCACGTTGAGCACGTCCTCGGCCACTGCCTCCTCCCGGTAGTACAGCCTCACCACGGGCTCGCAGGCCGCTGCCGGCTCGGGGCCCGCACACGCCGCGCCGCCGCCCGCGTTCGGCCGGTTCTTTCTACTCTTTTTGGCCGCGGCCGCCTTGGCGTGGCCCTTGAGGGCGTTGGTGGCGATCCGACTGAGGGCCCGGCCCAGCGGCTCGCTCTGATCGCGCTGCATGTTTTTGTGGCTGCCGTCGGCCAGCGCGAACGACAGGCTCAGCTTGGGCTCCGAGGGCACGCAGCGCACCACCGCGCGCTCCATCGCGCCCGCCGCCGTCTCGGTCGCCGCCTCGGCCCGGCTGCGCCGCCCCACGACCGTCCGCACCCCACGAAGCGCGGCGCGAGCTCTTGGGAGCCTCCACATGAACCTGGCGGCCCCGAAGCAGACAAGGCGGGCTCAGGCGCCGAGCGAGGAGCCCCGGGCGCCGGCTGGAGAGCCCATTCAGAGCCGGCGACTTCCGCTCCGGGAAGAGAAGCAGCGCGGTGCTGCTACCTCGCAGTTTCGCCAGACTCGCTTAGCTGAACTTTTCTTTCTGTGGTCGCTCCTGTCTCTGAATTCACCAAACTTCATTTTCATCCGCAACCTGACCCAGCATGAGGGAGGCTTGAAGAAAATGCAAGGGTGCCAGAGGAAACTATGGGAACTCCGGGAGTTTGTTGAAAGTGCGGGTCTGGAACACAAAGGAAGGCGCGCCAGGCCGGACGTGGCTGGGCTAGCGTCACGCGTTGCGTGGCGTTGCTTCGTTCCGCGTCAGTGTGAGCTGCCGCGCTGCTCGCTCGGCCCCAGCCTGGGCGGCTCCCGGGAGTGGCAGAGCTCTCCACCCGGATTCCCGGCTCGGCTCCCGGCGTGGCCAGCCGGTGCCATGGCCTCTCCGCCCTCCTTCCGAATCGCGCCTTTCCCAGGTGCAGTGGGGTCATCGCAGACCCAGCCGGCGTCTACGCGTGGAGCCGAGCCTTTGTGATCGTTAATATTAACGAACAGTATATAGTGACTCCCCTTTAGTGAGTGCTGACTCAACCCCGAATGGTGAGGGAGGTTCCGGACCCGAATAAGAGCTAGAGTGACCTGCGTGAAAGGTCACCCTGCCGGTGACCTGACAAATGGTGGGAAGCCGTTCAGTCAGTGGAGGGGCAAGGGAGAACCTTTTTGGAGTATCTAGATGTTGGCACCTAAGAAGACTCGTTCCGCCTCCCCTTATCCCCCACCCCTTTGAATTTAAAAGATTATCCCAAGAAATACTGAATGGCTTATCTGAAATCCGGATGTAGCTGGGCGTCTTGCGTCTTATTTCTAGTTCTGAAGACCTGGATGGGCTCGGGGAACTTGGCTTGCAGCGCAGGAACAGTGTGGACTGTGAGGAGTGTCGAGAACCGTGGGTGATACGTTGTACTTTCCTCCCACGAGTTACCGGCACGGACAGTGCATCTACAAGTTACCTGATAAAATGTGTATCCAGAAGATGTAAAAAACCCTCCCAACTCAGATAACACAATTTAAAGATGGAGAAAAGGTGTTTTTGTTTTGTTTTGTTTGTGTTTTTTTTTTTTTTTTTAGATTTATTCAATTATTTGAAAGGCAGCGAGAGAGAGAAAAAGATGGCTCAGTCCCCAAAGGTGAGAGCTGGGCCGGTCTGCAGCCAGAAGCTAACTCTGTCAGGGTGATCTACACAAGACAGCGGCTGGCCCAAGAAGCCCAGGAATAAAAACCGGTGCGAGGAGCTCAGTGGTTTCCTCACTGTCCCCACCACATCCCTGCCCCTGCTTTTATAAATATGTACTTTGTGTCTCCGTCTCGAGTGGCACGCTCCCTTTTCAGCAGGGTTTATGTTGCGCAGGTTATGGCAGAGTTTTTCATTGGAAGCAGAACAGCCAAGACTTGAACCGCCTTCCATAGGGGATGCAGTGTCCCAGGTGGTGGCTTAATGTGCTGCGCCACAACCCTAGCCTCTGTATGGCCTTATTTATATAAAATTCCTAGAAATTACAATGCTAGAACAACCAAAGGCTACTCAGTAGTGTCCCTGGATCTCGAGGTAGGCATGGGAACTGCCCTAAAGACCTTTCTTCAGGGATGGAAATGTATTAGATCTTGGCAATTGTAACACAACTCAATAAACTTACTAAAATCATTGTATTGGACTCAATTGTATTCTTATAAGTGGTGTTATGGTACATAAAGTTGCTTTAAGATAACACATAGTTCAGAACTGGTGTTATGGTATAGGAGGCACCCCATAAGGATATTGTTTTTTTTTTTTTAAAGGTTTATTTGTTTATTGGAAAGTCAGATATACAGAGAGGAGGAGAGACAGAGAGGAAGATCTTCCGTCTGAATATTCACTCCCCAAGTGAGTGCAACAGCCGATGCTATGCCAGGATCCAGGAAGTTTTTTCTGGGTCTCCCACACAGGTGCAGGGTCCCAAGGCTTTGGGCCATCCTTGACTGTTTTCCCAGGCCACAAGCAGGGAGCTGGATGGGAAGTAGAGCTGCTGGGATTAGAACCGGCGCCCATATGGGATCCTGGGGCGTTCAAGGCGAGGATTTTAGCTGCTAGGCTACCATGCGCTTGGCTCAGATACTGGTTTTTTGTCCCGGCAGCTCCATTTTGCATCTAGCTCCCTGCTTCTGGCATGGGAAAGCAGCAGAGAATGGCTCAAGTGCTTAAACTCATGCACCCATGTGGGAGACCTGGAAGAGACCCCTGGCTCCCTTCTTCGGACCGTCCAATGCTGGCTGGGGATTGAATCAGCAGATGGAAGATCTCTCTTTTCTGTCTCTCCTCTCTCTGTAAATTTGCCTGTCAAATATAAAAATGGCAAAAATCGTAAAATATATATACTTTGTGAGTGGCATAGTGTGTTTAATTGCCTCCTGGGATGCCAGCATCGAGTTCCAGCTGCTCCACTTCTAGCCAGCTTCTTGCTAAGGGCCTGGGAAAGCAGCAGAAGATAACCCAAGTGGGACACGTGGATGAAGCTACTGGCTCCTGGCTTGTGGCCATCTGGGGAAGTGAACCAGGGGTGGAAGATTCCTCTTTTTCTCACTCTGTGTCACCAGCTCTCTGTGTAATTCTTTCAAATAATAAGAGATGAGATCCATGACATCAGAGTCTAATCAGAGAAGCAGACCACTGGCGTGTGCAACCGAGGCGGCTACACAAGCCAGCCTAAAGTCTGTACTGCAGGTGGGATGGAGAAGCAGCCCCCAAAACTTGGTGAGGAATGGAGACACAGCTGTTGAGTTAGCCGGCCCAGCAAGACTCCCCTGGATTGGCAATTGGAAGAGCTCTCAGCTGCGGCAGGGGAGTTGTGCAACTGATTAACTGGGAGAAGGTGTGTCAATCCCACAAGGCTGCTGCCTTTCCTTTAGTCTTTGTAGTTGAGCCTAACTTAAGTGATCTCCAAAATCCCATCACAATTTTAAAAAATTTGTTTCCTACACAATGGTTTGCTTTTTCTGATTATGTTTGATTAGAACCAGAGAAGTTCCTTACAAGGTGATCTTTGTTGAAATACATCTACCAGAAGGTTTTGCTCCTTTTCCCAGAGGCAGGTAGTGTTAGTGGAGGCTGCTACAGTTGAGGGGTAGATAGTGTGCGGCTTCAAATTGCAAAATTTAGCATCTCTCTCTCGAGCAACCTCATGGTTGGTTGTCAATTAGTAAAAGAAAAAAAAAAAAGTTCCCTTCCCCTCGGGAGTCCTCATCAAGGGCAGCTGAGCGCTCGTCTTTGCCGCCTGCCCCACGCAGTCGTGGCCACGACGGTTTCCATGGCTACGACTCTGTTTCCAAACGGTAGGCGACCGCCGCTGACCTTGTCCTCGGCCCTGAGCTGGTGGCATTCTGGAAGTTTCTTCCCTCGTCACCCCTCTTCTTTTGAACTAGAGAAGTTTTGAGCAGCTTCCCTTTTGTGTGCGCGTCCTGAAAGCAGCCAGCAGCCGCGCACCTGTGCGCTGGTCTCCTGACTCCGCCCCTCCGCAGGTGATCGCAGTTTGGGCGCGGGTTGAAAAGACCCGGGCTTGCTTCTCCCAGGCAAGACTCTCTCCGTTCCCGGGCGGGCGGTCGCTGCTGGCGGGTTGGCAGTGCGGGTAAAGTTGAGTTTTTCACCCGGTGGTACTTTAGATTGGCTATGCATGAAGCAGGCTTGCGTGTGTTTGTTAGTTTCTAAGGAGGACACAAGACTAAGAAACGATACTGAAGCGTAAGAATATTAACGATGCTAACTATCCGATCTTAGGCGGGTGGGAGGGTAGGGAGTAGGGGTAGGAGAGGGGTTGTTATTCCTCATTTCTAGATTTTTCTTTTCTTTTTACTGAGGTGGTCGTTGTGATTTACCTCCAGGGAAAGCTTTGAGCTCAGGCCCAATAACGGAGTTTAAAGAACATAGTTTAGTTGATTTCAAGTCTTAAAGGAGACTGACGGACTTCATTTCTTTAGAGCGAGTGGGTGGGAGGACGGTTAACCAGAATCCCTTTGCAGGTGTCTACCCTTTAGTTTTTTTCGGATTACTATCACACTTAGGAGGAAGCTCTAGAAAAGTCTAGAATTGGGTGTTGCTGTGTATGTGTTTGTATGTGTGTAAGATGTAAATGGCATCCATATGTGTAAGTCTATGGTAGAACAGGGCTGACATTCACAATAACGGTTGAACAACTTCTCCCTAGAGTATTTTAGTCATCAAGAGTCCAAGATGTCCAATCCAGACAGAGCTGCCATCGAAGAGGAAAAGAAGGCTCTGAAGTTGAAGCTACCGCCCATCGTCCACCCTCCAAAAGACTTAGGTGTCCTCACCCCGAGCCAGTGCGAGCTGATGAGCTACCGAAGAGCCAGGGAGCAGCAAAGGACCATTAACCAGCTAGTGTAAGTGTCTGCGGCTTGGCATCCGTAACAGGGTTCAGCTGGGTAGATTGTGGGTAAAACACTTTCTTCAACTTGGGGAAACAATTGGGAAAGTGTTGATGGTAGTAAATATTTCTGTCTGAGGCATTGTTGCGCCCTGTTGAATTGCACTTCGCACAACAACCCTGAGAGGCACTGGGGGTGTCGTTGTGTGAGGGCACTGAGGCACAGAGATGCCCGGCTCACGCTGCCAGGGTTTGGGGCTGGGGAAGCTGGTTGTAGAGTTGATGGACTTGGCTTCGCGGCACTGGGCTCCCCTCCACAGACGATACCACACTCCTCTTTGAGAATAAAACCAAACGACTTCAAACAGCCTTGCAGTGAAGCACTTAGTAAAATATTTCAAAAAATACTTGTGCATAACATTTTTTTTCCATACAAAAGAAATCCTCATCCAAGACCCTTCTTCCCCACCCCACAATTTAGTGTTTAATATTTTTCTTAGTTCATTCAGTCTTGCTTATTAAATGTATTAGTTACACTAACATCAGTTTATGTACTATTAGAGGTCCCAATTCTAAAATCAGTTTATTTGTTTGAAAGGCAAAGGTCTGCTATCTGCTGGTTTACTCTCCCAAAGCGTAGCAACAGCCAGGGCTGGGCCAGGTTGAAGCCAGAAGCCTTGGACTCCGTCAGAGCCTCCTGCCGGGTGCCAAGGGCCACCAGGTAGCTGGGCCATGAACTTCTGCTTTTCTGAGGCATAGTAGGAGGGAGCTGAAAATGCAGCAGCTGGGACTCAACCAACAGTCATCCCACACAGATGGGATACAAGTGCCCCAGGCAGCAGCTTAACCCATGGGGTACAGTGCCGGCCCCTAATGAAGATGCTTTACCCACAGCTTTCCCACAACTTGGTGTTTCCATTCTTTTAGAGTGTAGCCAGGTGTGCCAGACTGACTGACCATAGCCACTCAACACTTCTCACTATCTCAAGTTGCCATGTTCGATGCCTTGGAGTTTTCTGTGAATATCTTACACTTTTCGCAGATTAGAGATGATCCGGGCAGTCTCTTCTCTGGCCCTGCCTCACTGTGGACTTTAGCTTTTCAAGCTTCATAGACCAGCTTTTCTTGAAAGCCTTCTCTGAACCCCTTTCGAGCTACCTTAACCTTTCTGCATCCGTTTTCTCTTCCCTCAGTTTATTTAACAGATGGTGAGCATATGTTGTTACCCCAAAACTGTGCTTGTTACTGGGGAGGCCCTAGAATATGCAATCGAAAAAACTATCTTTAAGAGGTTTGGGTGTGGGTTTGCCATTGCGGTGCACTGGGTGAAGCTGCCACCTGTAACACTGGCATCCTAAATGGGCACCAGTTCAAGTCCTGGTTGTTTGTTTCAGATCCAGATCCCTGCTTATGCACCAGAGAAAGAAGCAAAGATAGCATAGGTGCTTGGGCCCTTGGATGCACGTGGAAAGGGGATGAAATGCCTGGTTTCCTTGTGGCCATTTGGGGAGTGAACTGGCAAATGGAAACTCTGATTTTCTGTACTCTGGCTTTAAGAGTACAGACTTTAGAGGTTTTTGTGCTCCTGGGAGGAGACACAGGAGGAAAAGGCAGCAGATATTAACCTTCTGGGTGGTGGTGGGCACTCCGGAGAGTGGAATAGAGACAGGCAGGAATGGAGACTAGACAGAGAATCCTGTAAAGACGGTGTTGAAGTAGGGATCTTTAAAGAATGGGAGGAATCCTCCTTTAAATAAACAGGAAAAAGAAAAGCAATAGCCTAGCAAAGGGATAGTCCTGCTGTATGAATGCTTTATTGCGTCCTAGGAATTGTCAACGGCCACTGCCCCTAGGGTGTCAAGAGCCTGGGACTGTGTCCTATCTGATGGAGAGGGGGTTGGGTGGAGCTTTCTAGAATGTGATGAGATACTTGGGTTTTTATGAAGGACACTGAGGTGACTGAAATGTTGGAAGCAGAGGCAGGAAACTCTTCACATTCTAAAAAGCATTGACTGCTGAGAAGAGTGAGGTGAAGGGAAGGCGGCCATGGAAGGAAATCAGGAGCCAGGCTGGGGCTACTGTAGTAGCTCCCAAGCAGATCCCGTGAGGGCTTGGATAAGACGGGGAGGGGCAGTGGAGGAGGAGAGTGATAGATGTCTAACATGTCTTGGGGAGCCAGAATCGATGGATTTGGCTGTGGGATTGGCTTTGGTAGCCAGTAGATGGTGGTGTAGTGCATAGAGATCGGAAGTCTGTGAGGCAGGGATCAGAAGCAATTATTCTTGTCTGGGGCTGAGGTGCCGACATAGTGGTTTAGGGTAAATGTGCTAATAGGCAGTTAGCCATTGAAGAAAAAAGCTAAAATTAGAGGTAGAAATGTGCGAATCATAGCCTTTAGGTGATTTTTGAAGCTGTGGGGAAGGCCCAGCGTGGTAGCCTAGTAGCTAAAGTCCTTGTCTTGCATGTGCCAGGATCCCATAGTGGCACCAGTTTGTTTCCTGGGTACTCCACTTCCCTGCTTGTTGCCTGGGAAAGCAGTAGAGAACGGCACAAAGCCTTGGAACCCTGTGCCTGGCTTTCTCCTGCACCTGAATTGTCGTTAAGGAGAAAGATGACAGCACAAAGCACTGTGTCCGGCACTGCGGCACTGTGAGTGAGCGAGTGAGCGAATGAATGAAAGAATGCAGGTTTTTTAGTTTTTCTATTGGAAAGGCAGGTATATAGAAAGATTTTGCAGAGAGGAAGCTCTTCCATCCACTGGTCCACTCCCCAACTGGCTCTAGCGGCCAAAGCTGAGATGACCCAAAGTCAGAAGCCAGGAGCCTCTCCTGGGTCTCAAAGTTTGAAAGAAACAATCTTGCTTTACAAAGATGTGCTCCACTTTGTTCTGTAGTGGAGGGCTATATTGCAGCTGAGATTAGGATTGCCATGCATTTTCATTCCATTGCATTTGGAATGAAAAGTTGTTCTGGAAGCGCATCTTTGACCGTGAAACTGGAACTGCTCTGTCGGCCTCCTAGCTTTCTCCTGGGCAAGGAGAACGCACACTTCCTAGTTCTGAAGGTTGGATGTGGATTGGACAGAAGGAGCCCTCTGCTGCAATCTGTCCCCGGGAATACCTGCCTGAACCCAATCGTTTAGTAGAATCAGGAGCTTTATTCTTTTTCCTAAACATTTATTTATGTTTATTGGAGAGGCAGATCTGTTTGCTGCTTCACTCCCCAGATGGCTGCAGTGGCTGGAGCCAGGAGCGTCCTCTGGGTCTCCCATGTGGGTGTGGGGGCCAAAGGTCTTGGGCCATCTTTTTCTGCTTTCCCAGGCATGTCAGGGAGCTAAAAGCATTTGGTCCTGAAATCGGCACCCATATGGGACGCCAGCATTGCAAGTGCAAGTTTAGCAAATCAGTAACTTCCTGGTTATTTCCTTCTCCGTTGACTCAGGCAATGTCAGTTTTACTATTTTTCTTTCACTGAATGTGGCATCTCACACTGTCTTCTGAAACTGCCCAGTTTTCACTTTTTTTTTAACGGTTATTATGCAAAGTAGTAAGAGTGAAAAACCTAATTCCTGCCTTTTCCCAGCTGTTTGTTTATTCCCTGCAGGAGGAAGCATACTCCAGAAACTGGCTCTCTGTTACAAGGTGGCATTTCTGTGTGAACCGATCCAGGGAGCCGGGCATGTTTCTGCTGGGATAACAACAGTGTAGCTCTGCCCAAGACTGGTACCAGTTAGTGTGCCAAGGGAGGTTCCATTCTCCTCCATTGCTGAGAGCAGTGCTGTTCAGAGATGTGTTGGAGGCGCGTCTCCTGACAGTTTGGTCTAAGCCACGCCTGGCTGTTATGTGCGCTTGGGGGATGAACCAGCAGATTTTAAAATCTCAACCTCTGTGTTTCTTTGCCTTTCAAAACAAAATTATAGATAATTTTTTTAAAAAATCCTCTTAAAAACTTGAGCCAATGATGGGCTGCCTCAGGAAGTGATGAATGGTATCCATGCATTTCACATTGTTGAGGTGTTTGTGGATCTGATGAAGTACTGAGCTGGCTGTGCAAGGTCCTTCTCAAACCCACCCCTCAGATCATTCATTTCACATGTGTTTAGTAAGCACCCTGAGGGAGACTAGACAAATGTCGCCGCCCATCCCTTTTGGCATTCCTTTGATTCTGCTCTGACTTCTCTCACGGGTCTGCCATGTTCCTTCTGTTGTTGCCTTCCTTCATTTCAACCCTTGGCCCCTCTGGTCTTCTTGCTCAGAGTGTGTGCTGCCTTCTTGGGTCATCTATTCCACTGCAGCAGCGTGATGTGGTAGACATCAACCAGTGTGTGTGAGAGGAGTCAGATGAACAGGGAATGTGTATAAGGAATGTGGAAGCAGGCCTGGGAAGCCGACCAGTATCTGCATCATCAACAGTTCACCCTTGTTTGGTAATGTTGTCAGGTGGGTCCCAGCCTGCTGGGTTGGAAGGCAGCTGAACCCACCCAACAAAGTCACCAATGGGGCTGCCAGGACCAAGAATGGTGTGCTGATGAAGTTCTGGGAGGAAACTCTTCACCCAGGACAGGAAGCAGGGAGGAGAAATGATGGGCCCATACCTGTATCTTTAAAACAATTCAGATTGTAATAATTTCTGCTACCATCATCATAAGCGGGTCATACCTTTTCCTAATTAAACATTTCAGAATTGACAGAGCCAAAGGCAACTTAGATACAACCCTTGCTAAGAGGACCCCTGTGCTGCCGGAGATCGACTACCCTCCAACTGTAAGTCTGTCCTCTGACGTTCTCAGTCCTCAGTTGGTCTCAGTGTAACCAATATTGAAAAAAGAGTAATAGAATACGTGCTTCAGAATTGTTTTTCATGCTGTAAAAAATGAATTACTTTACATTTTTTCTTCTTTAATTATGCCTTTTTTTTTTTTTAACAGATGACCAGTGAGCTGAAGAAGAGAGGGGTGAGTTGGCTTATTTTTCTTGTCTTGAAAATGTACAGAGAAATTATTACAAGCTAGATCCATCTAAGACAAGGATTGTTTCATTCTACAGAAAAAAAAAAAAAATTTAGAAACAGACTTTTAGTTCCTTACCCAGGAGGAGAGACCTGTCGTAGGTGGCAATATGGGCTTTAGGAGTAATACTTTTATTATCATTCATTATCTGAGGATTACTGGTATAAATATTTCAGTTCTTCTGATTAAAAAAATACTGTTGTTTATATTTTTAAAAAATTCTAAAGAAAATGCTGCTTGTTTTGTTATTTGGGCAGTAATTGATACCTAAATGTGGTAGCTTTTTAGCTACTAAACAAATGTGCACTGAGAATCTGGCTTGTGCTGGACACAAACCACCCCCAAGTCAGTAATAAATATTTTTGAAATGTTTTTATTAATATAAAAAAACATATTACAAGCAGTTCATAGACACGATTCTAAGAATACAGTGATGTGACCCTCCCTTCCCTCATCCTTCTTTCATCCTTTCTTTTATTTGACTTAGTAATAAATACCTACTGTGTGACTGCTTAGACTATGAAACACATCTGTGTCCATGAGGGGATCTTCTTCAAAAAGTTCATGGAAATGCTGAACAAATATGCACAGATTTTTTTTTTAACCAAAACCAACCTAGTTTTAAAATTTATTTTCCATGAATGTGTTAAGTGTATTCATGTGTGTTGAGCATTCTAGCTGTTTGTCCACAGTTCTTGCTTTCCTAGTGTGTTTCAGGGTAGAACCTACTGTGCTGGGCAGCCTGGCTTCCGAGAACCTGTCACTGTTGACATTGTCGCTGCCAGTTGGCTTAGCCATAGGGCATTGTTTAGTACTTTTGCGGGACCTGTGCATGAATTTTCAGAAACATGTCCTTTTGAAATAACTAGATACATAAGTTAGTGGAGCAGAAAAGATAATTCACAACTGGACCTCACCAAGGTCAGCCAGCGTTTGGTTTATTCTATAGGGTTAGGATAGCTTTCAACAAACAGGAGGGAGCAAAGGGACACCCATAAAAACAGATCCAATAAAAAAAAAAAACCAGACTAAACCTCACACTTTTGACAAAAATTAAGGGACAAAGTGATTTTGGTTTTAAGTTCAACTCAGAAGATTATTTTCAAAATTATGAGAGAAGAGAGAAGACAAATTCAAGACTTTGAAGTTTTAGGGGAAAAAACCCACAGGGTTAGTCAAACAGCCTAGGGGTAAAATCATCCTATTTGACTAGAGCAGTAACAAGAGAAAAAGAGAAAGTGTTAGATTCGGTGTGTTTTGGAAGTAGAGCTGACAGGACTTCTGGCAGAGTTGTGGTAGAGGGCGAAGAAAAGCGGTGCCAAGGACAACTCTTGCTTTGGTCCTGATTTTACAGAGTGATGGGTAGTGTTTATTAAGATGATTACAAAGCAGGTGAAGGAGTTGGAAGTCAAAGTGTTTGCTTGGATGGTCCTGGAGGTTTCAGGGAGAACTCGGTTGTAAAGGCATAGACTCAAAACATAGCAACTTCCGCAGATGGCATCGCCGTCACGGAACAAGTCCAGGCCTTGCAGAGAATAAGAAGTGACCGGGTTTGTTTCTAGATCCTCATCAGTCTGTTGATGTGAGGAGAGATTGGGGACCACTCAGGATCAAGCAGCACGTTAATGGGGAAACCATAGAAAATGAGTCCTTAAGAATTTTGTCGTGAGCAACCAGTTAAAACAATTGAAACAAAAGTCTAATGAATCCATTTTAAAAATATTTAAAGTATTTTCATATTTACAGAGAAACTGTAAAAAAAAAAAAAAAACGAACTAAATTTGCTTATCTTGTTCCAACAATGTTAACATCCTTGCCTGAACCAATGATTGCTATGGTGACCGTCAATAGTGATTTTTTCCATCGTTGTATATTTTCTAGATGAGATTTTGTGGTAAGGAAGACCTTGATGAATCTTTCTCTTCTTTCTCTTCCTTCCGTCCTTCCTTTTCATTACATAGTTGATCAGGGTGGAAAGGATCCAGGTAGTTAGGCGAAAGTAGGTGAGACCATTGTTTCCAATTGTTCTTGTTCTTTCTTCCTGTTTCTGGGGGAAGGGAGGGATAAAGGGAGAAACCGCACCCAGCTGCTGCACTTTCCCAGTACCCAGAGATGGGGAATGGCCGCCCACTATCAACCCAGGGTCCCCAGTGGACAGCATAGAACTTGATCTTTTTTCCTTATTCATTTGCTCAGTCATATCAATGCGGGTCACAGGTTTTTGTTCAGCCATTGACTTACAACCTGAGGATGATCGGGGCTTAGGTGATCAGTTGTCCCAGGTTTGACCAGTGAGAGTGCTGCTGCTGCTTCCCCTCCGTGCCCCAAATCTACATCACCCATCTTTCTTTGAGTACTTACCTACTCTCGGCTACAGTCAGGTATTCCTGGTTCCCTTTTGTATACATTCTTTTCTAGCCCTGAGCTCAACTCTTTCTCCAAGGATTCCATGGGCCTTGAAGGGGAGAATGATGCGTCAGACTCACAATACAGATATCGTGCTGAGAAGTCATTGATTCTGGGTGTTCTCAGCAAAAACTTCCAAGAGCTTATTCTCTATCTGTGATTTATCTGTCTAACCAGCTAGTTGTAGTATCTGTCTTAGCAATCACACTGATGCCTCCTATTCAAATTTAGCACCACAGGATTTATTTTAGTTTTCTGCAGCTGTGAGGCATCTGGCTTTCATTGACCAAGATACATTTATTTATTTTGTTAAATCCTAGAACATACAGAGTTTCAAGGTTGCTATGCATACCACTTTAAATACAAACACATTCACTGTGGTTCAGTAATTGCCTGTAGCTTTTTTTCTTACACAATGGAATGGTATTTATTTTTAATGTTTACATAGTTGATCAGGGTGGGAAGGGTGAAGGAGTACGGGAACATGGGTGAGACCATTGTTTCCATGTTTTCTTTTTTCATTCTGTATCTGGGGGAAGGGGAGGGTTAAGGAGAGAAACTACACCCAGCCTCCCAACTGCCCCAGTACCTGGGCCTTTTAAAGTCTTATTTTAAAAAAAAAATTCAGCCTTAGAGTATATAGTCAAGATATTGTGTTCAAAAGCCATTGGAGGAAAGCGAGTAGTGCCACGGTAGTGCTGTGGCAGAGCTGCCTGAGTTTGTGCCTGCAGCGCCAGGATCTCACGTGGGTACCTGTTCAAGTCCTGGTGGCTCCACTTCTGATTCAGTTCCCTGCTGGTGGCCTGGGAAGGTAGCCAAGAGGGACCCAAGTCTTTGGGTCTCTGCACCCATGTGGAAGAACCTGATGAAGCTGCTGGTTCCTGGCCTGGGACCTGCCCAGCTCCTGCCATTGTGGCCATTTGGGGAGTGAGCCAGCAGATGTAGCAGCATCTCTCACTCGTCCTATCTATCCTCTTCTCTATAGCACAGCCATCTAGCACATAGCACCTTGGGGAGGCTTAAATCTGCCTTTTCTAATTATGAGTGAAAACAAACATCTCTGTATGGGGTTACAAGCCATTTTTATAAGATTGTTTTGATGAAATGTTAGTTCTTATCTTGTGCCCATCCTTCTACTGTTTTTAATCTTATTTTCCCCTGAACATTAAATCTGGCTAAATACATGCAATGTAAAATGTACTGTGTCAGGACACAGTTCAGTAGTGTTAAGCATTTCACATTGTTGTGCAACTAATTTTTAGAATATTTCATCTTGCAAAACTGAAACTACACTTACTGAATAATACCTCCCTATTTCCTCCTCCCCTCCACACCCACCCTGGCTGTTGCATTCTGCTCTGTTTTTGTGAGTTAAAGGCCTCTGTGAGTGGAAGCATTACAGCATTTGTTCTGTATCATAGATATGCTGTACTTAGCATAATGTACTCTAGGTTTGCTCATCCCCTATGTTCTGAAAAATTTCTTTACGCTTTACCTGAAATACGTGTTGCAAATACCTTCTCCCACTTTGCCAATATTTTTGCCATTTTCATTTTGATGTCATTCATTTCAACTTACCTATCACCTTTTCCTTTTTTTTTTTCTTTTTTGTATTGGAAATTTGTACTGTAGCTAGAACTTTCTAGCAAGTCTTTTTTTTTTTTTCAGAAAGGTGTTTTTGTTTTTTGTTTTTACAGTTTTACTTCCCATGAAAATATTTGCCAGTTGCTGTAGGTAAAATCACAGTCACATCTTGCTTGCCTTGGCTCTCTGCTGGCACCGGTGTTGGTCTTGGCAGTTTCCCCGACTCTATCCATCCTGTTCCTGGGTTCCTTTCACTCTCTTCTCAAAGTCTTTTTCTCACACAGGCCGGGTCTTGCAAGTCTTTGTTTGGGTTCATTTTTCTTTTTCCAGCATACCTCAAGGAGTCTTGAATCATGCCAAGGCCTGTTGTCTTGGTGAATTCCAAATCCAAATATGAAGGTGACACTGGGAGTGGTCTTGTACATTTTGGATAATTTTTTTCTGGAACTTCTGTCTTTGATGTGGTCACCTTCCCAGGGTGAACATCCATGACCATTCGTTTCCTCTGATCGTCGGTCAGTCCCATGCTCCCTGATCTCAGAAGTTACTGTGTCATTCATGATGTCAGCTCACCCTCTTGCAACCAGGGAAGAAAACAAAGGATGTTTTTCCCAGTACTAAAATTGCAGAAGATATCATCTATGCTTCCACTTTCCCTGGTCCTCATATGTTTTCATTCTTTCAGTTAAATTGCTAATCTATTTGGGGCTTATTCTGACATAAGGTGAAAAGGCATTGATTTACTTGAAAGGCAGAGTGACAGAGGGACACACACACACACACACACACACACACACACACACACACACACACTCACACACTCAGAAGTGGAGTACCTGAGTCTGCACTGGCACTCATGGAGCGTCAGCAAGACAGCCTTACCTGATTGTGCCAGACTCCAGCCCCTAATTTTAAGTTTTCCCAGATGTCAAACCAGTTGTCCCAGAACTATTTATCGAAACTCACGTGTGTCCCAATTGCTTAAGACGGAATGTATATCATATGCTAAGCTTTCTAATATGCTAGTCTTTTGCTGGACTTTGTTCTATCTGTCCAAGTACATTTACCACACTGTTCTAATTATGCAGGCATGACAGTAGGCTTGAATGTTTCCTAGGGCTAATTTTCCAAACTGAAAACTCCATTTCCCACTGAACTTATCTGGACAATAAGACGCTGGACTTTATGCTAGGTATATGCTTGCAATGAAGGAATCTCAACTGAACTTGAACTGTGGTTATGCAGCAAGGTGGAGGAATCCACTATGGGGGGAGGGGTATGGGAGGGGTAGGAGGAATCCCCAGTGCCTATTAAACTGTATCACATAATACAATGTTAATAACAATTTAAAAAATCTGATTTTCCAATAAAAATAAATAAATCTTTAATAAAAAAAAAAACTTCATTCCTCCGGTTGCTCTCACAGCAGGTTGCTTCTCCATCAGATGTGTGTGGAGTTTTCCTCAATACTGTGATCAATGCAAGAGTTCTACAGTGGATGCCTTTTGGGGACAGTGTCAGATCCTACAACTCGAGGTCTCACTTCCAAAGACTGCCTCCCTGCACTTTAGACGCCAGTCACAAGCCCCTTGTTCTTTCACCTGTGTCTAATCTACTGGCTATAGATCCGGGTTCTTACAGCTTCTTCTTTGGATTCAATTAGTTTGCTACAGTGACTCACAACACTCAAGCCAGGGAATGTGCTTCCCTAACATAGGAAGAGATGCCCAGGGCAAGATATGGGCAGGTGCCCAGAAATTCCATGCCTTCCTCGGCTGCACACCCTCCTGAGACCTCCGTGTGTTCCACTGTCTGGAAGCTCTCTAAACTGGGTTTTCATGGCCATGTCACTGCACGGGTGTGGTTGGATTTGGAACAGTGAACAGATGAAAGAGGTCTGATAGAATGCTAGTAGACTAGATAGGGAAACCCTGGAGTGCCTGTCCAGATTCTTCTTGGCTCTTTTGTACAATGATACTTCCTTGTGAGTGTGGAGGTTAGCCCTCTGAAACAGGAGTCTTAGGGCCATCAGACAAGATAGACAAGATGGGGCAAAGATTTTTGCAGTGGCCAGATCCAAGACCAAAAGGTGGAAGGAATTTCAATGCCCTACCTTTGGGAGGGAGTTAGAATCCAAGAATGGTGGATGAACACAAGATGCAAATACCATATTACTATAGACCACTTTTAGGTTACAAGTTATTTATTCTGAGAACATTTTCTTTCTCTGGATTTTGTTTTTAAAAGAAAGAGTGTGTTTATGTATTTGAAAGACAGAGAAGGAGAGACGGATATCTTCCATCTACTGGTTCACTGTCCAAATAGCCAGGTCTGGGCCAGGCTCAAGACAGGAGCCAGGAGCTCCATCCCACCTGGGTGGTAGGGCCAGGAGTTCTACAGTAGAACCTGGACCATCCTCCAGTGCTTTCACAGGTGTATTAGCGGGGAGCTGGCTCAGTAATGGAGCGGGTGAGGCACAAACCAGTGCCAATATATGATGCCAGCTTTACCTGCTGCACTACAACATAGGCTCAAGAGTATTTTTATTTCGATATGTTATTTTAGCGAGGCAAGAGTATTCAAAAGTTATGCTGAAATGCTATCCCATGGAGAATATTTACATTTTTCTTATATTCTAGTTCAACTATATTTACATGAAGCAATGTGTGGAAAGTAGACCTATAGTACCTATTCAGCAGGAGTGGCTGGATCATGTGTTAATGCTGATACCCGAGTCCTTAAAGGAAGGGAAAGAGAAAGAACAACTTCTGGAGCATCTCATAAATGAGGTGTCACATGACTTTGAAAAAAGCATGAAGAGACATTTGGGTGAGTAGCATCTTACACATGCCAAACTTCTTTTAATTCCCTCTCCGTACCAAATCTAAAGTAGCAGTAAAATGAGCAATGAGCATTACGTACTTTAGATATAATTTGTATTTAAACATTTTATCTTCAGTTTATTATAATTTACTCAAAATTTCTGCAACCTTTTTTTTTAACTGTAGGTTTAGTATCTAATAGCTAAAGGCTAAAATAGTCCCAAGAACTTCATTTTCTTAATATTGAAGAATTTATTTTACTGTATGTTATACCATATTGTCTAATATCCAAGGTTAGAAATGTTGGCAGGTGTAGTTCTTGCCGGGGTTTTCAAGCAGTGTTCATGTGTACATGTATTTTAGTGCAGAGTGTTCTCGTGAAACCGTCAGTTTCCTGGCTCGAAGATGAAGGAGGCCCTTTGCCCGAGTCCCCTGTGTGAGTAAAATGTTCTAAACACTGTAGTTTACTTGAATATTTGAAATTCATTTGTTTATTTAAAAGACACACACACTCAGAGATAGAATGGGAAAGCGAGCAGGAAGGGGGAGAGTGGAGAGAGAGGCAGGGAAGACAAGGAAACATCTTGTATTCACTGGTTCACCCCCGGATGCCGGGAGCCTGGAGTCTGGGTCAGTCTCCCACATGTGGACAGGGACCCAGGTATTTGACCTGTCATTTGCTGCCTCCCAGGGTGTACATTAACAAGGAGATGGATGGAAAGCAGACTTGGAGCTCAAGCTCAGGGACTCTGAAATGGGTTGTGAGTGTCTGAGGGATGTTGCTGCTGTGACGACAACTGGCCCTTTATCTAGTGTGAGACAGGTAGAAAATGAACTGATCTTCCATTCAGGTCTTTAGTTGTGATGGTCAGAAGTACAAGGGGGCTTCAAAAATCAGGAGAACAGAATTAAAAGATAACTTCATGACAGAAGGTGACAGCACAGCAGTTAAGACGCTTGTATCCTACACTGGAGTGCCTAGGTTCAGCTTCTGGCTTGGCTTGGGCTCCTGGCCCCAGCTTTGTGTAGGACCATCCATAGCGGCCTGACTTCCCAACCCATGATAAGCGATGTTCCAGGCTCCCTCCTGAGGTCCTGGTCCAGCCCCGTGCCTGGCTGTTACGGTTATTTGCAGAATAAACAGAAGAAGTGCGGTTCTAACTTTCTGATTTCTCTCTCAAATAATAAATTAAAAAAATTTTTTAAAGTTTATTTCTGGTGCAAAACACTGAAGTCCGTCCATGCATAGGGTTTGTTTTTTTAAATATCCATTTCTGCGAACCTTCTGAAGAAGACCTGTAATTTGGAACTTACCCAATTAGAGCCGAAGCTTTTCTTTATACCGTGCTTGTCTAGGTCTCCTTTTCACAGCTAGGAGGACCTTTATGAATATTATAACTCAACGTTGCCTTTAAATAAACTTTGATGTATACTGGGCAGCTTTCTCTGTCATTTTTCCCCAGTGTGCAATCGAGACCTCAGGCAGCTGAGCCATGGCACAGAGGAAGTGAGCTGGGGCTGGCCCAGCTGCCTGCCTTACCCACAGACGACCTGCTTCGGATGCCTCGATCGGTTATTAAATGTCTGTCTCCCAACGCTGCTCTGACCATAGTTGATGCTTCTCAATCCCCGGTTTTCTCACTTTAATATTAACAATATGTCCTAAGCATTCTTTCTGAAAGTTAGCCTTGATTGTTTTAATGATGCTTTATATGATGTTTTGCTTTTCCAGAGGCCTCGATTACTCCAACCCTTGGCATTCCAACTATGTGCAGGCGAGAAGCAAAATATTAGCTAATTTACACATTGTTCATCCAACTATGAAAATGTTACTGGACCTTGGTTACTCAACATTCGCTGATACAGTGTTGCTGGACTTAACAGGAATTAGGTATAATTTTGTATTTAAAATTTGACCCTATACTTAAATATGTATTTGGCTTTTTTTTTTTTTTTTGGAAAGGATTCACAAATCTCCAAATATTCAGGGTTTAAGAATTTTTAGAATTTATCTTATTTCAGCAATTTTATACCAAGACCAATATCTGTCATTGGTTTTTTTCTCCCTCAAAAATAGAGCTAAAGGCCCAATTGATTGTGAGTCACTGAAAAATGACCTGTCAATACAAGCCAGAAAGATGGAAGAGAAGTTGTTGAACACGTGGTATCCAAAGGTTATAAATCTCTTTGCCAAGAAGGAGGCATTGGATGGGATTAAACCTGAAAAACTGGATGCATTTTATAACTGTGTTTCCACACTTATGTCAAATCAGGTAAAAAAAAGTTTTATATATCTTAAGTAATACTGTTAACCTTACATCAGCATTTTTTAGTAAAGTTCTCCTTAATATTTAAGTAAAATTATTTCCTGAATAATTCTAATTAATTACTTCAAGATAAATTTAAAGCATTATTATTTTACTTATATCAAACTTTGTTAAGTTATTTAATTTAAAATGACAAATTCTTGAGTGATGGATCAGTATAATGAGTGATGGCTTCACTCATGCTTAAGGGCTACAAGCTAACCATTATTTTATTGGAGTTTATTAACAGAAGTTCTATGCTAGTAATTATATTTTTGGACTTATTCCAAAATGAGTGGCTCTCATTTTGTTCTCAGTAAATCTTGATTCACGATGTTATTAATAATCTTTTTAATGACAGAGAATATCAGTTTTGGTTGATTATATTTGTGTATTCCTCAAAATAAGATCTATTTTAGTTATTTGAATTGTAGAGGTGTGGTACTGGGGAGAGGAGAACTGAGCGAGGTCTCCCATCTGCTGATTCTCCCTACATAACCACAGTGGCAGGGTTGGGCCAGGCTGAAGTTAGGAGTCAGAAGTTTCATCCAGGGCTCCTGCGTGAGTGCAGAAGTCCAAGTGCTTTTCCCAGGCCATTGGCAGGGACCTGCGTTGAGATTGGAACAGCTTTTGTCCAAAGCAGCAGCCCTAGGGATACTGGCATTGCATGCAGCAGCTTAGCTCTTTGCGTCACCATGCCAATCCCGAAGAAAAAAAAAAGTGATTTTAATGAAGCTCTGGATTTTTGGAGAAAAGATCACTAAAGGTTCCATCAGTTTTTTTTAAAATCAGGGTTTTTTAAATGGATTTATTTTTGTTGCAAAGTCAGAAGTGGAGCTGCCAGGATTAGAACCGGCGCCCATATGGGATCCCGGCACGTTCAAGGCGAGGACTTCAGCCGCTAGGCCATGGTGCAAGGCCCTCCATCAATTTTTTTAAAAAAAGATTTTAGTTATTTGAGAGAGTGACAGAAAAAATAGACAGGGAAAGAGATCTTCTGTCCACTGGTTTAGCAATTGCCAAAACAACTGGAGGTAAACCTGGTGAAACCCAGGAGCCTGGAATCCCATCTGGATCTCCCATATGGCTCATGCCTTCCCAGTGTTCATTCAAGAGCATTTTGTTCAATTTCCATGTGTTTGCCTATTTTTACAGTTTCCTAAATTGTTAAATTCTAGCTTCATTTTCATTATGGTCAGAAAAGATACATGGTATAATTGTATTTGTGTGTGTGTGTGTGTGTGTGCGCGCGCGCACGCACGCACATTTGCTGAGACTTTTTAAAATGACCTAGCATATGGTGTATCCTAGAAAAAGTTGTTTGTATTGATCAAAAGAATGTGTGTTCTGTACCTGTGTGATGAAATGTTCTGTGGATACCAGTTAGGTCCATTTGGTCCATAGTGTGGATTAGCTCTGCTTCTTAGTTGATATTTTTTGTCTAGTTGGTAAAAGTGAAATGTTGAAGTCCCCCATTATTATTTTATTGGAGCCTATGTTTTGCTTTAAATACTTTAACATTTGTTTTTAAAAGAACCAGGCACCTTGGGAATCCATGTTTATACATTATTTAGGTCATGTTATCCTGTTGAACTGAATCCTTAATCATTACATTCTGTACTTCTCTGTCTCTTCTAACAGTCTGTGTAATTGTCTGTTCTGGTACTGGAATGGCTAGTCCTGCTCTCCTTTGCTTTCTGGTATCATGGGACATCTCTTCCCATCTTTGCAATTTCAGTCTGCGTGCATCTTTGTGGGTGAGGTGTGTTTCTTGGAGTCAAAAAATAGATGGGTCTTCATCCATTCAGCCAGTCTGTATTTTCTAATTAGAGAACTTAATCCATTTCCAATCAGGGTGGTTATCAATAAGTAAAGACTTGGTCATTTTTCCATAACTGTTCCTATTGTTTGTTTTGGATTGCCTTCATACTTTTACCAGGATATTCTAAGTCTTTACATTATTGCATGGTGATGACCATTTTTTTAGCTGTTTCTGTATTACAGCATATCCTTAAGTGTTATTTATAAGGCTGAGGGAGTGGTGACAAATTCTTTAAATTTGTTTTGTACAATTTTTAGCTTACCTTCATTTAAGAATGAGAGCTTTGCTGGATGCAGTATTCTGACAGTTTTTTCTCCCTTTAGGGATGTGGATTAAATCTCTCCGTTGTTCTCTAGCCGGTAGGGATTCTGATGAGAAATCAGCTTTCAGTCTAACTGGAGAAACTGTAAAGGTGACCTTTAGGTCTTGTGCACACTGTAGAATATTCTCTTTGCTTTACTTTTGAAAGTTTGCTTATGATGTATCACAACAAAAATCTTCTGGCTATTTCTGTTAGAGTTCTATGTGCTTCATGAACTTTGTTTTATATCTTTCTCCAAATGAGTGAAGTTTTCTGCTATTTCTTAGAACAGGCTTTCTAATCTATTCTCTTTTCCCTAAGACACATATGCTTGGTTGTTTTTTTTTTTTTTTGTAGTATTCCATAGATATTGAAGACTATTTTCAGTTTTTTTTTTTAACTTTTCTGCTTGTTTTGGTATGAGTAGTTCCAAGGAATTCTCTTCAAGCTTGAATATTCAGGGCTTGAGAGTGGAGCAAGAGTCCAGGGTGACACTCAGATTGAACGCAGTAAATCTTCAGCAGGGTGCAGGGTGCGGTAGCTAGTGTAATTGGATCCTCAGCCTCTCTGACAACGTGAACCAACCACGCAGGATGAGCCCACGATGACTAGTTACCTCAGCCATACAGGCGCGTGAATTACACAGTCTGTGTGCTCCTGAGTGTAGAACCCTGAACCTGAAAATCTAGATACAATGACTGCACTGGAAATATTTCTAAGTTCTGGTGACTTCACCCTCACCTGGGTGTGCTGGCTATCTGGCTCTCTAGAGATAAAAATACCTTTATTAATGGTGCTTGCCAATTTCTGTGGAACAAATATTCCAACCATTTAAGATATCAATAGCCATTTGAAAATTGTTCATGTTTTATAAATAAAGGTTTGCTGGTGTTGGCTTATTTATTGTTTTCTACCATGTTTATTAAGAATGCACTGTATTACTGTGTCACATAATACAATATAATCAATAAAAAACAATAATAAAATAAAAAGAATGCAGTGTATTGAATAAAGATAATTTTCGTGACTAGACTGAAAATGATTTGATGGTAGAGCATAGTTCACTGACTTCAATTAAAGGCTGTGTACTTTCTAAAATAATAGTGATCTATGGTCTACAGCTAAAGGATCTCTTAAGAAGAACCGTAGAAGGATTTGTCAAACTCTTTGACCCAAAAGATCAACAAAGGTTGCCAATATTTAAAATGGAATTGATGCTTGATGATGACAAAATGGAGTTCTATCCTACCTTTCAAGACCTGGAAGATGCCGTTCTGGGAGTGGTGGAGCGCATAGCTGATGCCATGCAGGTATACCACATCACCTTGACCCGCCATATTTCTCTATGTGGCTCTGTTGCATGCTGCCGAGTTTCTTGAGCTGAATCTCTGTGGGGTGTATATGTCTGGAAAATCTCATAAGTTATTTTAAGCTGGAAAGTACTTCCTCTTCCCTAAACTTTCCTTGTAGTTATAAAGTGGTATTTTTGTGTTATGTCTCATCTTTTCTCCTAAGTTGTGAGCTTGTTGAGAACAAGACCCCATTGATACTTGTTCTTCAGAAAGATTTCTAGCATGATTGATTGACATTATGGTTACTCAAATACTTATTAATGATAGAGAATTATACACAACTTATGTTTTTATATTAGACTACAAATCATAAAGATTTTAATTCTTAAGTTATTTTTGTTTCATTAATGAAATTTTTTAAAAATATTGGTTTGTAGACCAGTTGCAGTTTGATGTTTAGTGCATGAATTGTTATTTCTTGTGACAGAATGTCCAAACGGTACACTCGTGGCTATCAGGAACTTCTACCCCTGTGAATCTTGACACAGAGCTTCCCGAGCACGTGTTACACTGGGCTCTAGGCACGCTGAAGCTCGCTGTGAATCGGAACCTAGAAGGTGTAAGAAAACATTATGAGACTTACAGTATGTATCGTTTTAATTGTGCTCTTCCCCCCATCGTTACGTTTGCTAGAATTGGCAGTTATTTGGTGGTCTGGGGTTGACGTGGAAGGAAGGAAGAATTGGGCATAAACACAAACATGACTTTTGGCAGATCCTAGGATCAAAGCCAAGAAAGTAAAACTGTTTTGTGCAGCTCAAAGGATGACTGTTAATTGGAGCAAGGCAATGAAGTCCAAGGGTAGAAAGAAGTTAGAATAAGAAGGTAATAAGTCAAGGATAAAACAAGGTAGTTCATAAGAACAGTTTAGAAAAACTGGCAACTTAATTTTTTTTTGGTTCATCTCCCATAGTGTGTGTGAGATGAGGATGCATAGTTGCTGCTTTACTTGCTATTAAGGAAAATATTTTAGTCACTGGTTAATTGTTATCTTTAAGTTAATGAAAAATAGTACTTTTACCTTTATTTTAAAATACCCATATTTTAAACTTAAACACATTAAACTCAAAACCATGTTTAGCTTGGTTTGCAGTTCTTTTTATTCCACCCATTCCTTTCAATGTAGTAATTCATGTATGTTAAAATTCTTCTAATATTATTTGAGTAGGTTACCCATTTGCATGATTATATTTTTAATGTATTTTACCTTTAAAAGGGTATTATTCAAATTTTGATGATCAATTTTCAGTTGAAAAATATAATTGGCTCCTTGATGGGACTGCAATCAAAAAGATCAAGGCTTTTCAGGCAAAGGATCACACTTTTGATGAATACACGGCAGTAAGTGACAGTTGTGCTTGATATTAACGCCTTTCGCATCTGTTGTGAATTGGAATCTTACTCTAAAAGGAATTAAAACACAATTTCTTAAATATTTTTGTAATCTCATTTGTTCACCTCATGATTTCCTTTTAAAGTACTTTAGCCACTAGGCCACCATGCCAGGCCCAACACATGTCTTATTTTTAACCTATTCTTTCACAAAGGAATTTACCCATTTCCCAGAAAATGGCCAGCATGATGGCATGCCACCAAAAGCTGGGCTTACCTTGAATGTACCGGGATCTCATATGGGAGCCAATTTCAATTCTGGCAGCTTCACTTCCCATCCAGCTCCCTGCTTGTGGCCTGGGAAAGCAGTCGAGGACGGTCCCAAAGCCTTGGGATCCTGCGCCTGTGTGGGAGACCTGGAGTAAGTTCCTGGCTCCTGGCTTAAGATCAGCGAATCAGCACACCACTGGCCATTGCGGTCACTTGGGGAGTAAATCATCGGATGGAAGATCTTTCTGTCTCTCCTCTCTGTGTATCTGACTTTGCAATAAAAATTAAAAGTCGGGGAAAAAAAGACATGTGACAATGAAGGGAACATTTCAGTCACTTAGCAAAAAGTGTTTGATTTATGATTAAGACTTTCATTAAAACACAGTCCTATAAAATTATTAAATTCTAAGCACTCATAATTCTTCTCTCTTTTTAAGTTTATAGATAAGTTTTTCAGTCTTGCCTCAGAAATAATGCTTTTGCCTCAGTGGGTTCATTTCCCCATGGTGCGTTTGGACTGCGAAGACTTGAAGACAGGCCTGAAAAATAAAGCAAGGGACTTCGCGAACTTATTGCTAAATGACATAGCTTCGAAACACAGGAGAGAGAATGAGTGGTAAGTAGGAATAGTTAGCAAAGTCAGAATTGCAGAGGGGAAGTAAAACACTGTGCCAAAACTGCTAAAATGCTTCTTGGTTATCAACAAGACACAAGTTGGTGTGCCCACAGCCTTTCCTGCGGAGAGACCTCCCAGGAGCTTTCTGGACACATCCGGTGGCTGTTCTGCATGTTGGATGCTGGCTGAGACACACACTTCAAGGCAGCCCACAAATTTTGCTTTTTTACTATTTGTACATGAATTACACAATAATGGAAACCATGTAGACTTCCTGTGAGACAGCAGAGGCTTGAGTTAACTGCCAATTCTGATATTCACTTGTGTCACTTTTGTCTTTGTCATCTGCAACGTGGAGAGGTGACGGCCGTTTAGCCGGTGGCCCCTGTTCGCTCCAGGTTGTGCAGCTGGGTTGTGCTTTTTCTCACTGTGCTTTTTGGTTTGTTTAGCTGAAATTTTAGTTTGCTGTTGACTTTTTCAAAAATTTCTCTATCACCCTTTTCCTCTAGATGTGTTACTTTTCTTTACAAAGTGGAGACAGTACGCCATGTTGGGCGTTGGGTTGTAAGCGGAGCTCAGAATCTGCTTTCTCATTCACACACGCATCCAGTTTCTGGCAGCTCGGCCTCCAGTTCATCTTGCTCATTTGTTCCCACCTGGCTCTAAAGCAGTCCACGTTTCTAGCTTCTGAAAGATTAAAACCTGTATATGGATGGCGTCTGTTACTGTGCTTGGCACGTGGAAGTCAGTAAATGTTAGTTATAACTTTATTTTTCCAGAAGCAGTGTGGGGAAAGCAGGTGCTTTAGAGTAAAAAATAAATAAATAAATAAATAAAACCACCATGGCCAACAAAAACTGAATTCTGACGCTGCTGTGAACTAATTCCATGACTCTGGACAAGCTACTTCATCTCCCTGAGCCCAAGTTTCTTGTTGTGTCAACTAGGAAAAATATAATCTCCCCTGCTGAACTAATGTCGGTATCACAAATACTAGTGTTTAAAAGATGTATTTATTTGAAGGGGAAAGGCAAGGAGAGCGAGTGCCACATTGTCTGGGACTGGTGCAGGCCAAAGCCAGGAGCCCAGCGCTCCATCCAGGCTTCCCATGTGGGTGGCAGGGGACCAAGCACTCGGATCAGCCTCCACTGCCTTCCCAGGCATATTCAGGGAGCTGGACCAGCAGGGAAGCAGCCAGGAACTGGACCTTCAGCCCTGTGGAATGGCAGTATTGCAGGCAGTTGCATAGTTCACTGTACCATGGTGTCAGCCCCCCAGATAACACATGCAACGCACCTAGCCCCATGCCTGGTACAGAGCAGGAATGCTTCCCTTGTTTTAAATAAACAGATATGGCTGTCCAGAAGTTGAGGGTTATCAGGTATTTGCTGAGTAAAAAGTACACAACACTGAAAAATACAAAAATGAAATGCTAGATTCCATTCCCGTCTTGAGAGTCTTTAATAAGAATCATAAGTGATCCTACAAAGAACCGTTTATTGGTAAATGAGAGTGTGCTGTGTGCCTGGTCCTTTAACGAGTTGTTCTAACAAGCATCTAGCAACATAAATATGCCAAGCTTTGTTTCACAGGCGTGGACATTCATTAAAGCTCACAAAAGTAGGAGCTTGCACTTTGGTTTAGGGCTGCCTGATCCCAAATGCGATGTGATCTTGAAGAGATCACTAAGAAGACATATGCCATGATTTCACAACAACATTTTAACTATAGATTTTGTTGCTGAATAATGTGTATTGACTTAGCTTACTGTTTTAGAAATACGTTGAGTTAACCAACTTTTAGATTCCCATAGTTGCTATTTTGTGATAACCCAGCAATGCATTTATGGAATGTGCTGGAACATGAAATGCTACAGCATGGTAAAGCAGCCTGTTCTGTCAGTATTTGCAGTGAGTTTGAAGCCATTAAAGAGCGTGCGCTGAAAGTCCCGGAGACGTCAGAGGAGATGATGGATCTGATCTCCTACATCGAGAAAGCCCGCACTGCAGGCATTGAAGACCTGGCTTTAAGGATCCAGGTAAGAAACTTCTGGTGGACATATTTTAAATATTTTTTTTTTTTTATTGTGGGATGTGTTTAACATGTGTGAGACACATGGATAAAACACTATCAAGTGAAGGCCTATGTTGTCACCACCCAAGGTAAGAAATAGGGGAGCTCTATGGAGCCAACAACATGGTGTAGTGGGTTAAGCTGCAACCCATATTGGAGTGCCTATTCATGTTCTGGCTTCTCTATTTCTGATGCAGTTCCCTACTAACATGTGCAAGAAGAAAAAGTTGGCTTAAGTGCTTGCCACTCTCATGGGAGACCTGACTTTGATCTGGCCCAGCCTTGGCTGTTATACCCGCTTAGGAATCAAACCAGCCGATAAAAGATGGACCCCTCTCCCTCTACACTACCCCCACATTGTTCTTCCTTTCAAATAAACAAGAGATCTTGAAGGCTTCTGCAAAGGACTTTCTGGAAACAATTTCTCCTTTCTCCCCTGGGGAGAATTTCCCTTAATTTGTACAGAATCCATGTCTTTGACTTCCTTTCCTACAATTTATATATTTTTAAAAACATTTATTTTGAACCTGGCGTGAAAGCTCCGTGGCTGAATCCTGGCCTTGCAAGTGCTTGGATCCCATTTGGGCACTGGTTTACGCCTTGATTGCTTCATTTCTTTTTTTTTCCCCCCTCTTTTATTTTTTATGGTACGATTGCATAGGCCATATTCCCTTCCCCTAACTTAGTTACTCCATATTATTGTGGTAGTATAGTCCTTCATAAACAGTCATAAGTCTTAGGGCTGCTTAATTTATGATCCAACTCCCTGCTTGTAAACTGGGAAGGCAGTAGAGGATGGCCCAGTGGTTTGGGACTCTGCACCTGTGTGGGAAATCCAAGGAAGTCTCCTAGCTCCTGGCTCCAGATTGGCAGTTCAGATTTACAGAGAAAAGGAAAAACAGGGAAAAGAACAAGAAGGAGAGCAGGCAGCACATGGTTTGACACCCATATGGGATTCCAGCACTTGCGAGGGAGGGTTTAGCTATTGAGCCATTAAAAATGAGCCTGGCAAAAATGAGGAATCAAAAGCTTGTTTTCTCCTATGTGGATGGCAAGGACCCAAGTCCATGGGCCATCATCTTCTGCTTCCCCAGACTCATTAACAGGGTCCTGGGTTGGAAGTGGAGCAGCAGGGACTCAACCTGGTGGCCATACGAGATATTGGTGCAACAAGCATAAGCTTAACCTACTGCACCATGACATCAGCCCCCCAAATATTTAAGTTAAAATGTACATGCACCGTATCTTCATATACATTTATTTGTATGGGTGTGTCTTAAAGTGAGTGGAGAATGTATATTCACATAATAAATAACAACAAAAAAAAAAACCCTTAAAGTAGGCATCCTATTTCAATTCTTAAAAAATGTCATGGGTAGATATGTGTTTGAAGTGGTTGAGCTGCCTGTTTCCTTTATTGGAGTGCCTGACCTGCTCCAGATCCCAGTTTGGGTTTCCTGCCAACGTCAGTGCTGAGAAGCAATAGGTGATAGCTCATATGTTTGGGTTCCAGGTAGGACCTGATTGAGGTCCCAGTCTTAGCTGTTGTTTAAACATTTGTGGGGTGAACCAGTGGGTGAACTCTCTCCTTTTCTCTGTCTTTGTGATTAAAAAACTTCTATGGGAGTTGGGTCTATGACACAGTAGGTTAAGCCTTCTTGCCCCACTGGCATCCCATATGGGTGTTAGTTCAACTCCTGGCTGCTCTACTTCTGATATAGCTCCCATCTAGTGTGCCTGTGACAGTAGAAGATGGTTCCAGGGCTTGGGCCAGTGAGCCCACATTGGGAGATGCTGACAAAGCTTCTGGCTTTTCATCAGCCCAGTTCTGGCCGTTGTGGTCTTTTGGGGAATAAATCAGCAGATGGAAGACCTCTTTATCACTCCATCTCTCTCTCTCTCTCTCTCTCTCTCTCTCTCTCTCTCTCTCTCTCTCTCTCTCTCTCTCTGTCTTGAACTCTGTCTTCTAAATAAAAATGAGTAGATCTTTAAAAAAACATTTTATAGCCTTATGATACAGCATGAGATTAGTGAAAGCTATAGGAAGTAAGATAATATGTGGCTTGTCTATCGGATAAATTGTTTTCAAAGTTTTTTTTTTTCTTTGCTGCTTACCTCGAAAATCTTTCCTGTTTGCTGAGACTATTGCTTTATGCTAAGTGGGCAAATAAGATGGTAACATCACCAGCTATACAAAACATATAAAGCTTTAAAAATTCGTAAGTTAAAACTAATTTTAAATTCCTTAGGATCCAAAGTTTAAGGCGTTACTGAACGTTTGAACATCTTTTCAGTTTTGTATGAGGAGGATCCAGAGTTTCTTCACGTTAAATGAGTCACAAGTGAAAACTTTTAAAAAGCTTTGTTTGCCAGTATGGAGGTACAGCTATGTGACCTGAAACTGAATAAACACTTCACATATTAGAATGTTGGGTTATTTATAAAGGTCAGCTCATCTGAGTCGGATTGAATTTGAAAGACTGGATCATTAGTTCTGTTTCCTGATGCCTTTGACTTTGTTCGGTGTATTATATCTAAAGTTTCTTTTGTAGGAATCCAAACGCCAGATGAGTTACTTCTTGGATGTCTTTTTGTTTCCTAAAGAACACTTAGCTTTAAATGCCAGTGTCCTCATGTGGCCCAGCAAAATTCGTCCTGTCTTTGATGAGAATGATGAGGTAAAAATATTTTTCAATGTGCATTTTTTTTGTAATGTATCAATGCTGTCTGTGTTCACATTTATTTTTCGTATCTCCATGGTTACTACCTTTTAAAAGTAAAATACATGTCAGTATAACTTTGAGCTTGGCAACATTGTTGCTCAGGGTAAGCTGTTGGCCTTAGCTCGCAGACAGGGCTTCTGCAGTGGGGAGACTGACACTAAAGAAGTCTGAACTATTAGGAAAACTTGCAGTAGCAAGCCGTAAATTAAACTCTGTGTGTGTTAAATGCTTAAGGACAAATCAAAACCCCCAGGTGCTGCTGTTTATCTCACTTTGCAGATGAGAGAAATGAAACAGAAGTGAGAAAGCTTCCTATCACAGGGGTGAGAGTGCTCAGTGAGCGTCCTACGTGACCGCGTCTAGTTGAATTGGAAGAACTCCGAGTGGAGCCACTTGATCCTCCGCTGGGAGGGAAGACAGTCTAGTAATGATTAGCATGAGCTTTAATCGGGTGAATCGAGATTCTGGTCCCGATTTTAATTTTTTTTTTTTAAGGTTGGCTATGCCTCTTGAGGTGTCTCATTGTCAACTTCCTCACCTCTGAAAAGAGGAGGAGAATTCTTGGTGTGACACAGAATGACCCATGGTGCAGGCATTGCTCACCAGACTGTATAAAATAGTTGTATCTAGTTCATAAATAAGTGGCGTGACAATCACCTTAGAGGAAGACTTTCTGTGGTGTTTATTCTTTGGTTTTTGCTTCAGTTATTGTAGATTACTTGATCTTTATAAACATTTGTACTTCACTGATTTTTTTATTGCTATGCAAATCATTTAGATTCATGATTTGATAATTCTCTGCTGTAATATAATTAATATGATTCAATTTTTCAAAAGCTCATCGAGAATGCTAAGCTTAAAAAAGAAAATGAACTAATTGCCAGGAGAGAGAAACTGATTCTGGAAATAGAAAAGATAGCACGCCGCATGGAGGAGTTCTCCGAGTTTGCAGAGCTGGATCGCATGCAACAGGTGTGACTCTGGAGGCTGTGGCTCTGGCTGGCTAGGATGCATTGCCGTATATTTGGATATACAGGAAATCATGTGCTCACAATGACTTTTAAGGATCGGGGCTGACTCAAGCACTTGACTCTTAGGGATGGGGCTGATTTTATCTGTGTGATTTTTTAAAAATGAATTAATTTGCTATTTGTAGAGTAATTATTGCCACACCTTTTCTCTCTAGCATTATAGTGTTATCCTCATCTTTTTTCTTTTTTTACACTTCCTTAAATTTAAAAACATTCCAAGTACTATAAAAAGACATAGAGGAAGGTTCAGTGAGCACACCTAGGTTTGACACTTTGTTTTTACTATGCTTGCTTTAAACATTCTATATACCTGTTGATTTGTTAAAGCAGGAATTAATATGCAAATATTGATTTCACATAACAAGGGAGCCATGATAAAGATCATAAAATGAGAAGATAAGGGTACATTATTATGTAAGGGATGTAATCCACTTAAAACAACATTTGAGTATCTGTATACCAAATAATACACTCTTTTTTTTTCTTTTTTTTTTTTTTGCTATCCTACATTTGAGAGAAAACATGGGAGTTATCTGTGTCTGATTTATTTCACTTAGTGTAGTGATCTCTAATTTCATCCATTTTGTTGCACATGTCAGAATCTCACCATTTTTTTATGGCTAAGCAATGTTCCAGTTCAGACATATACCACATTTTCTCGTTTCTTTTCCCCTTGCCCACCTTTGCCTCTCTTTTCCCCTTCCCGCTCTCCCCCATTTCCTTCTCCCTGTGTTTCTCTTCCTCTCCATTCCCCTGCTCCATTCTCCTCCCCTCATTCATAAGGCAGAGTCGGTGAGAGATTTATCCACTGCCTCACTCCCCCAAATTGGCCTCAACAGGCTGAGCTGGGCCAACCCAAAGCCAGGAGCCTGAAACTCTGAGTTGCCCATGTGGGTAGAAGTGCCCTAGGTATTGAGGTCATTTTCTGTAACTTTACCAGGCAATCATCAGGCCCTGGATAGGAAGTGGAACAGTTGGGATTGGAACCAGTGCTTAGTGGGTGGTGGCTTAACCCCCTGTGCCACATCAGCCCCCAAGTTTTCTTCACCCTTTTATGGACATCGAGGCTGAATTCACACATTTGCTCTTGTGTATAGTGTTGCCATAAACATGGGAATGCGTGTGTACTCTTCATATTCTGACTTGATTTCATTTGGGGCTAGAAGAGATAGCTGGACCATAACGTCAGTTTAGTTTTAGACTTTTGAGAAATCACCATGCTGTTTTCCACAATGATGGTATTCCACAATGCTGTGTATTCAGGTTTCTTTTTCTCCACATCCTGGTCAGTCGACATTTACCATTTTTTAATCATTCTGACTAGAGTGAGACGATACCTCCTAGTGATCCTTCATTCCCTTTTCCTTCATAGCTGATGAACCTGATCATCTTCCTGTGTTCGCTGGTCATTTGTGTTTCTTTCTTTGAACCAAACATCTACTTACACCCTTTGCCATTTTTTAACCAACGTGTTTGCTTTGTAATTGTATGAAGTTAATATTTAAAGCTGCTGTATAAATACAAGGACATAGCCTATGCTGTACCAAATGATCTATTTTTAATAATGTAACTTGACTATTTCTTGAGATAAAAAATTGTTTGCTTACAGTATGTGACAGATGTAAGGCAATTACAAAAACGCATCCAAGACTCAGAAGAAGCAGTTCAGTTTATTAATAAAGAAGAGGAACTTTTCAGATGGGAATTGACAAAATATCCTGAACTGGATAAATTGAAAGTTAACATTGAACCCTACCAGAAGTTTTTCAATTTTGTTTTAAAATGGCAGCGAACAGAAAAACGGTAATTTTTAAGTTTATTTATTTGGATGGCAAAATGAGGGAAAAAAAGGAGGAGAAAGAGAGACAGAAGGAACAAAAAGAGAAGTATTCCATCTGCTGGTTCATTTTCCCAAATGCCCATAAATAATGAGGCTGGGCCAAGAGCCCCAGAACTCCATCTTGACCTGCCACGTGGGTGGTGGAGATCCAATACTGGAACTGTCAGTTACTGTCTTCCCAGACACATCAGCAGGGCACTGGATTAGAAGCAGAGCAGCTTGGAGTTGAACCAGCAATTCCAGTAATTAACATGGGCAGCCCAAATGACTGTTTAACCTGCTGCCATCATGCCTGCCCTGAAAGAGCAATCTCTGGTCATAATTTGTGAAATTTTAATGGTTTGGATTAAATGTTTTAAAGCTAGGACTTATCTGTTCATTTGTAAGAGAAACACACGTCTTATAGGTGAGGAGTCAAATGCTATGGCAACTCCCCCTGACTAAAACCTGAGCTGTCACTTGGGGTTTCCAGAGTCCATTCCCTTGCTAAATGTGTGAACATGAGTCACACGAGTTAATGGGTATGAGACCTGTGTTTTATTTAGTGAATGCTAGTTTTCCATTTGCAATCTGATACCTATTTCAGGACATGCAGCAGAGCTCCAATGATGATTTAAGTCACGTGTCTTGTCTGCTTTCTATGACTGATGGCAATCATTAACTGCTCTTGGCCTCAGCATGTCCTATAGGCAAAGAGAGAGAGTGAATTATAGTGAATGTTCCAGAAGTCTGGACTTCAATGTCTATTACTTCAATCCAGGTGGATGGATGGAGGGTTTTTGGATCTCAATCGGGAAACCATGGAAGCTGAAGTGGATGAGTTTTCCCGAGAAATTTTTAAGACGCTGAAGTTTTTCCAACTGAAACAAAAGAAAGAATTGCAAGAAAAAAGGAGAGCAGAGAGAAGACTATCTCTGATGGAAGAGAAAATTGAGGAAGCACCCAAAGAGAATCCTACAATTACCATGTGCGCTGCAGTAATGGAGCAGATAAAGACATTTAAGGTACAGATATACTTACTGATTTTTCAGTGTAGCTATCTTAACTTTTTTTTTTTTAATTTGAAAGGAAGGCAGTGCAACTGAGAGAGGGAGATAGAGATCTTCCATTTCCTGATTTGCTCCCCAAATGCATGCAAGAGCTGGACCTGGCCAGGCCACAGCCGGGAACCTGGCTCCCTTCCAGGTGTGCCATGTGAGTGGCAGGTAGCCCACTACTTAGTTGTCATCTGCGGCTGCCTGGGGTGTGCAGGAAACTGGAAGCTGGAGTGAGAGTTAAAATGCAAACAAATCTATTATGAAATGTGAGCATCTTAACTGTCGAACCAAATGCCTACCCCTTATTTGTTTACAAGATGGAAACTGAGAGGAATGAGGGGGTGATATCTGCTACATAAAATATAAAATTCATCTTTTAGTTTTAACAATAGTCTTGCTTTGTGTCAAATGGGTTTGATCAACCTCCCACTTGAGTATCTGCTTGAAGCTAACCCAGTTGGCTTATATCTTCTACGAATAACTTTATTGAATTATAATTCACACACCATGATAATTTGTCCTTTTAAAGTGGTTTGAGAGTATTCCCAGAATTGTGCAGCTGTTGTTCCAGTGACTAAGCCCATAGACGTCGGCCATCACTCATCTGTGTCCTCTCCTCCCAGGCCACACCAGTTACTAATCTACTTTTTCTTTTGTGATTTTGTCTGTTGGGGGGACATTTCATGTAAGTAGAATCATAAAGCCTGGCTTCTTTCACATGGCACATATTTCCACTGTATGTCTGTACTGTGGTATGCACCAGGTCTTCATTCTTGCTCACTGGGGAATAATACTGTTCAGTTGATGCATTCATCTCTTGGTGGACATGGACGTTGTTGATCTTACGAATACTGGCATGAACATTTGTGTTCGGTGGAACTGTACTTAGGGGCATAGATTTGACATTTCTGAAGCCAGTACCTAAGGGTGAAATTAGAGTCGCATGGTAATTTATGTTTAACCTTTTGAAAAACTGCCAAATAGTTTTACTAAGTGGCTGTACCATTTGTTTTATTCTTCTTTTGTTAAAATGCTTATTCTTGTCTTTTGATTCTTTTTCTGTTTTTGTTGATTTATGGGATTTTTATAATACATTCTAGATAGGAACCCCTTGTCATTTATGTGATAATGACCTATTTGTGCTAATTGGGAATTTTTAAACATCTTTTAAGTTACATAATTTCTTCCAAACCAGCATTGCACAGCAGCTTTCATTTGACTTCTCCCTGGATACTTTTGTTGTTTTTGTTATGAATTGATTTTTTTTGGTTATCTTTTTAGCTGTGACTGGTATTTAAAATTTGTTCTATTTACATGATCTTAATATCCAGCCACCATTAATGGAAAATAACCTGTGAGCTATGAAAGTTTTGCTTTTATAATTTCCAATCCTCATATATCTTTATCTAAATCATTAGACTGGCCAGAATCCTCAAAACAATGCCAATTAAGTAATATGTTTTTCTTATTCTTGATTTTAAGGAAAACAGTATCAAGAATGATGAATTTTGTTTCTTTGAATGGTGTCACTTTCAAACTAAAGCAATAATTATATGATTTTGGTTAGCACATACTTAGGTGATGTAGAAAGGCACAGAAACGTGGCTTAAAACTTTTAGTCTCATTCCTTAGTTAAAAAAAATTTAAGATAAATTTTTTTTTTTTGAAGATGGAGTTGGGAGTAGTGGGGAGGAAGACAGAAAGCGAGTTCTTCCATCTGTGGATTCACTCTTGAAATGGCCACAATGGCCAGTGCTGAGCCAGATAGGAGCCAGAAGCCAGGAGCCTCCTCAGGTTCTGTCTCATGGAGTGCAGTGTCTTAAGTTCTCAGGCTGTCTTCTACTTTTCCAGGCTATCTGTAGGGAGCTGGATTGAAAATGGAGCAGCTGGGGTGTGAACCAGTGCCCTTGTGGGATGCAGGTGCCACAGGCAGCAGCTTAACCTACTGTGCTCAGCAATGTTCCCATGAAAATGTTGCGTTTTGGCACAGACTTTCCCCCTTCATAATGTTTGTATATATTTGTAATCACATTTTACATGGTTATATTTCTTATTTCTCCTTACACATAAATTTGAATTTCTAAAATGATGCCATAGCTTTAATGATTACTGTTTTCAAGATTTGGTTTTATTAGAAAGGCAGATATACAGAGAGGAGATCTGCTGAGTCACTGGCTGTTTTAAAATATTTATTTTTGTTGGAAAGACAAATTTACAGAGAGAACAAGGAAAAGAGAGATGAAGATCTTTCATTCACTAGTTCACTCCCCAAGTGGCCAAAACGGCCACAGCTGAGCTGATTCAAAACCAGGAACCCAGAGCCTCTTCTGGGTCTCCCACGCAGGTGCAGGGTCCCAAGGCTTTGGGCCATCCTCCACTGCTTTCCCAGGCCACAAGCAGGGAGCTGGATGGGAAGTGGAGCTGCCAGGATTAGAACCGGCGCTCATATGTGATCCCGGGTCATGCAGCGTGAGGACTTTAGCCACTAGGCTATCGCGCTGGGCTCAATTACTGTTATTTTTATCATAATTAATATTTCATATAACATTTGTGTCTCATTAATGTTTTCATCTTCCTCAAAATTTCATTCGGATATTGATTGTAATCATAAAACACGTTTAATAATTTGGAGACAAGTTTCCCCATACTATGAATATGTGAGTATGAAACTGGTACATGACTCACTGTGGATTTTTTTGTATTTTTTTTTTTAAATGTTTGCTGTTAGGAGTATGTCCCTACTGTCTCCATTCTGTGCAATCCGGGCATGAGGGCCCGTCACTGGAAACAGATGTCAGACATTGTCGGCTACGACTTGACTCCAGACTCGGGGACGACGCTGAGAAAAGTCTTGAAATTAAACCTCGCACCATACTTGGAACAATTTGAAGTGATAAGTGCCGGGGCAAGCAAGGTACACATAAAGATCAACTGCAACTTATCTGATGAATTCATCAGCCAAATAAGCATAGTTTTTCTTGCAGCTGAATATGTGTGGCCCAGGATCAGCAGCAGTTAGCAGAGGAGCTGGGGGAAGTGATAGGCAGTCACGTGTTTCCCCCACACAGTGCGGATTTACTTGTCCTGAAACTAAGGAGGAGCAGACCTGTTAGTCCTGCCTCATGCTGCTGTGGTTGGATGACACTTTCATGTAGACACATAGTCTTTTCCAGTTAAATGTCGTATGTGTATGTTATAGCAAGACAAGTGTGGCCTTAGGGAAAATACCCTTGAAATACACAGGGAACATCTTCAGCCAACAGGCTGCCTGCAGAAAGGCCCCCTGGGAGCAAACCCAGCAGGCATTTCTTCTCATCCATCTGTAATAGTGACAGCATTCATTTTCACAGGAAGTGAATTAAAAAAAAATTTTTTTTTTGAATTTTGAAATTATTTTTAAAAACCTTCCCAACCCAAAAGTGGCATTGTATTCACTGATGCCTAAAGGGAATGGCGGCGTTAAGGCATCGGCTGCTTGTTGAATTCAGCAGGGACAGTCATTCCTTCCTCCTTCCTCCCACGTAGGAATTTTCGTTAGAGAAAGCCATGCGTACGATGATAGGCACCTGGGACGATATTGCGTTCCACATCAGCCTCTATCGGGACACTGGCGTCTGCATCCTTTCTTCAGTGGATGAGATCCAGGCTATCCTGGATGACCAGATCATAAAAACTCAGACCATCAGAGGATCACCTTTCATCAAGCCGTTCGAAAAAGAGATCAAGGTAGAGTGAAAATAACAGCTCTTGATTGTTTATAAAAGTGATCTTATTCTATGTATGTTTTCATGGAGATGAGTGCCTTTGTTTTGAGGGCTTTTCAAACGTTAATTGAAATCATCCTTAACCTTGGTATCTCCTCTGAAATTAATACGGAAATATATGGAATAGATCAATGACATGAATTCTAATGGTTTTATGAGGAAAAAAAATACGTCTCATTAAAATCTTTTCCAATGATGGTAATTGGCTTAGAAGGAAAACAGTTGGTATTTGTTTTGTTAAGAAAGCAAGGATTCACGGGCCCGGCGCGGTGGCGCAAGTGGTTAAGGTCCTCGCCTAGCACGCCCGGGATCCCATATGGGCGCCGGTTCTAATCCCGGCAGCCCCGCTTCCCTTCCAGCTCCCTGCCTGTGGCCCGGGAAAGCAGTCGAGGACGGCCCAAGGCTTTGGGCACCTGCACCCCACCCGCATGGGAGACCCGGAAGAGGCTCCTGGCGATCGGCATAGTATCGGCCCGTTGTGCTCACTTGGGGAGTGAGTCATCGGATGGAAGATCTTCCTCTCTGTCTCTCCTCTCTGTATATCCGCCTTTCCAATGAGAAAATAATAAAAATAAATCTTTAAAAAAAAAAAAGAAAGCAAGGATTCAGTTTTGTAATGCTGTCTGGTAACTTGTGGTAAAGTTCATACGTTGGACATTCATTACATCTGTAAAAAGGTACCTTGACAGTTTTTTTAGAGTAGTTAATGGGTTATTGCCCACTTTAAAAAATGATATTTCGCATCCTAAGTATGTTTAAATTTGGTATAGGTAAAGGTGAAAAAGAAATTACAGCAATTAATAGCTTTATCACTATGATCAAAATTCTAATTTGAAACTGTATAAGAACAAAGATATTGGCTGCTTTTCAACCACGTGTCAGATCCTGCCCTGGAACATTATCCCCATGCATTATCAATTATGTATTGATCAGCTTAACCCCCACAGGAGACCTTCAAGGCAACTTTGTTACCAGCTACGTTCACAGAGCAGGAAACTAAGACACCACAGGATGGGTCATCTGCCCGTATTGACCCAATTCAGAAATGACAGAGCTGGGATTCACACCAAGATGATTTGGTCGTTTTTTTAAACAATAGCTATGATTGTTATTTAAATCTTTTAATTGACAAATAATTACATATATATGGGGCACATTGTGATTCTTTGATGTATGTTTACAAGGTAGACTGTTTTATCTGGAAGTAAGTAATGCTTTTTTTTTTTTTTTAATTTTTTTTTTTTTCTTTATCTAGTTGCTTACATTTATTTTAGTGTACAGTTTTATAGGCAGTGGGGGATCCCCCCACCCCTCCATACCTCCCACCATGGTGGATTCTCACCTTGTTGCTTAACCATAGTTCAAGTTCAGTTGAGATTCATTGCTTGCAAACACCATGACAGCTAAAGTTCAGCGTTTATGTCCAGATATGTTCAGTGGCCTCTTGGGGAGACCTTCTATGGTCTGAAGATAGGTCTAACAGAGTAATGATCCAGTCAGTTAAAAGCCCCCTACAAGGCCTCAGTATCATTATACAACATTTATGACATTAATGTACAATAGTTTTGGTTGTAAATATATTTTAAAAATAATGGCAAGTTCCATCTTCGAAACATCTGGGTTGAGACAGTATCAATGACAGGTTCGGAAAATAACAACAACCAAACAAAAAATATGGTTAATCAAGGCAAACATGTGGTATTAATCTTTGGGATTCGCTCATTTCCCTTAGCATTATAGTTTCAGTTGAGCCCATTTAGCCACAAAGAACTGCATTTGTTTTTATTAATAGCTGAGTTGGATTCCATGGAGTAGATGAACCAAAGCTTTCTTATCCAATCTTCTGACTGATGGGCATTAGTTGCTTCCATGTTTTCGCAATTACTGATTGTGCTGCAATGAACATGGGATAATGTGGGTTTGTCGTTAATCACTTGTTTGGGGATTTTCTAGGAGTGCTATTGCTGGGTCATATGGTATGCAGATTTTGAGTGTTTGAGTGTTCTCCAGACTGATTTCCATAAAGCTGTGCCACCAATTTGCAGCTCCACCAGCTGTGGAGTGGGTTCCTTTTTCCCGCATCCTCGCAGCAAGCGTCGTTGGTGTTCTTGTTATGTGGGCCATTCTTACTGTGTTAGGTGGTACCTCATCGATGTTTTAATTTGGATTTCCCTTATTGCTAGGGAGCTGGAACATTTTTTCTATGTTTGTTTGCCATTTGGACGTTGTCCTTTGTGGAAATGTTTGCCGTTTCCGTGCCATTTTCTTGAGTGGCTCTTGTTTGTTTTGGTTTTTTGGTTGTTTTGAAGTTCTTTGTATATCCTGGATATTAGGACCCCTATCGACTATATCGTTGCAATAGAATCTTCTCCATCTGTGGGATGCTTTTTTACTTTGTGATTGTTTCTTTGCTGTACAGAAGCTTCTAGTTTGATGAGGTCCATTGTTTTATTCTGTTCTCATATGCTATTGCTTTTGGTGTCCTTCTTAGAAGTTGGTTACCTACTCTAGGTTCTTGCTGGGTATTTCCTACTTTTCTTGCAAGAGTTTTTAAGGTTTTCTGGTTGTAGGTTTAGGTCTTTTATCCATGTTGATTGGGATCTTAGTGATGGTGATAGATGTGGGTCTATCTTTTTGTTTTTACCAGGCTATCAGCAGTTGTCCAACCAACATTTACTAAGAGTCCTCCACTTGCTTAAGCTGTCACTTGGTCTTTTTGTCAAAGATTAATTGGCTGTATCTGTGTGGATTCCCTTTTGGTGCTTCTATTCTATTCCATTGATCTTCCTTTCTGTCTTTGTGCCAGTACCAGGCTGGAAGATCCTGGCTTCCATTATTTGGAGAAATACAGAGTGGTGTTCTCGCAAGAGGATATAAGGTTGAACATTACTCCCCTGTCAAATAGGCAGGCCCAGCTTTTCCTGATGCGACATGTCCTGTATGGAAAAATTTTTTTTTTAGATGTATTGTTTGTATTGGAAAGTTAGATATACAGAAAAGAGGAGAGACAGAGAGGAAGATCTTCCATCCAATGATTCACTCCCCAAGCGGCTGCAATGGCCAGAGCTGAGCCAATCCTAAGCTAGGAACCTGGGACCTCTTGCAGGTCTCCCAAGTGTGTGCAGGGTCCCAAGGCTTTGGGCCGTCCTCGACTGCTTTCCCAGGCCACAAGCAGGGAGCTGGGTGAGAAATGGAGCTGCTGGCATTAAAACTGGTGTCCATATGGGATCCTGGTGCATGCAGCGTGAGGACTTCAGCCACTAGACTACCATGCCGGGCCTTGTGTAAGAATTTAAGGCACAGTCATGAGGCCAGGACCTTAAGGTACATACTTGGGTTTAAAAACCAAAGAGAATTGTCTGAACGGTTTCTAGCTAATGAAACATCTTTGAGGGTGGGGTGGTAGTGGTAGGAACCTAGAAGAATAAGCAGGTTTATTTTGCTCATCTTTTTATTTTGTTCTATTCCATTGACTCTATAAAAGACCTTAAGCTATTAGCTATATAGCTGACCTGAAAATCACAGGAAAGTTTCAATAAATTTTGTTACTGTACTCTCCAGCTTTCCTTTAATAAGGGGAACGTAGAACAGTGTGTTTTTCTTGAAGGCCTGGGAGGACCGTTTGATTCGCATCCAAGAAACAATTGATGAGTGGCTAAAGGTGCAAGCCCAGTGGTTGTACCTGGAGCCCATCTTCTGCTCGGAGGACATCATGCAGCAGATGCCGGAAGAAGGGCGTCAGTTTCAGACGGTGGACAGACACTGGAGGGACATCATGAAGTTTTGTGCTAAAGACCCAAAGGTAGCGGGGGGTTGCTTTCTCTGTTTTCAGCAGGTGAGCCTTTATCATAGAGTTTTAAAGAAAGCATTGGACTTCCCCCCCTGATTACCAAGGTAAAGCCAGGAATTTCTGAAAAACTGTTAGAAAGTAAAAAGGTATTACAAATAATTTATTTTTCAGTTAATAAGATGAACTGCTACGTGTGCTAACAAGTTACTTCAGGTGTTTATTTAAATCCCTTGGTCATTGCTTCCCCTACTTACAAAACAAACAGGTAAATAAAATGGGACATGGGGGAGAGTAGAGGGAATGAGGCGTGCAGGTGTCTGCCTGGCATTCCACCGTGACCGTGGTGTCCTCTCAGTTGTCTCTTGGATAAGAACTATGCCTTGTTGAGTGTGAGTCCAGTAACAAAAGGCAGACCGGTTTTCATCCATGTCTGTCTACTTCTAATGTGGAATTCCAGTAAAGAAATGCTTTATTCTGACACTGGATGGAAAGTGAGCTGTTCGAGACTTATTTACACAGAAGAAGTGCACTGACAGGTGTGAGCTCCAAGGACTTTGCTGAACTGTTAACTCCAGATCCTCTGTGATCCGTGATTGTTGGTAGAGAGATGATGAGCAATTCTTTCCTCCAAATGGCAGGGTTTAGGTTGTATAAGACAGTCTTTTAGCAGCAGCTGCTCAACTCTGCTGCCATCATAGTCAGAGAATGCCCCAAGTCCTTGGACCCCTGCAGCCACATAGAGACCCAGAAATTCCTAGTTTTGACTTGGCCCAGCTCTGGCATTGCAGCCATTAGGAAAGTGAACCAGCAGATGGAGGATCTCCCTCCTCTCTGCCTTTCAAATATCTTTTTTTAAAAGCTGAAATTGAGTAGTATATCAACCTAACAAACTCTTCCCACGACACTCAAAAGAACAGCACTCATTTATGGTTAGTCTGCTTGGATGAGAATATTTTGAATTTGTTGAATTTTTAAGTTTTTCATTATAGAAGTATTTTACTACACATTTTATTTTTAACACTTAAGCACTTTTTTAAATGAAATATTCATTTTTCTTGGAAAAACTGATTTATAGAGAGAAGGAGAAACAGAAAAAGATTTTCTATCCACTGGTTCATTCCCCAAGTGGCTGCAATGGCCAGAGCTAAACCAATCCAAGGCCAGGAGCCAGGAGCTTCTTCCAGGTCTCCCCGACTAGTGTATGGTTCCAAGCAAGTGGGCTGTCCTCAGCTACTTTCCCAGGCCATGAGCAGGGAGCTGGATGGAAAGTGGAGCAGCCAGGACATGAACTAGTGCCCATATGGAATCCTGGTGCTTACAAGATGAGGATTTATCCACTGAGGCATCGTACTGGACCCAATACTTGAACACTTTTGATGCACAGTATAGGTTAATATTTAGGTCGTACAATTGTAGCTAGCACATAAATGCTGACCTGAGCAAACGTCTCTTTTAGGTTCTTGCTGCTACTTCTTTAACAGGTTTGCTGGAAAAACTGCAAAACTGCAATGAACTTCTGGAGAAAATCATGAAAGGGCTTAATGCGTACCTTGAAAAGAAGCGGCTGTTCTTCCCCCGGTATGGTGGCTAACGCCTTACATTACAATGTGTGTCGCTGTCTGGTGTATGTTGAATTAGCCCCAAAACTTGTGTATTTACATGTGCTGTTTCTTTTCTCTCTCTTTGTCTCTCTCTCTCTCTCTTTCTCTCTAGCTTCTTCTTCTTGTCCAATGATGAAATGTTAGAGATTTTGTCGGAGACCAAAGATCCACTTCGAGTTCAGCCTCATTTAAAAAAGTGCTTTGAGGGCATCGCGAAGCTGGAGTTCCTTCCCAATCTGGACATCAAGGCCATGTTCAGCTCGGAGGGTGAGCGCGTGGAGCTGCTCGCGCTGATTTCCACATCTGCTGCGCGCGGTGCCGTGGAAAAGTGGCTCATCCAAGTGGAAGACCTGATGCTCCGGAGTATTCACGAGGTCATTGCTGCTGCCAGGCTGGTGAGCTTGCTGGGCTTTCACACCTATCCCATGGAGGAAGTCTCAAAGAGGTGTCGGGGAAATGAACGTTTCAAGTTCTTACTAGTTCCAACTATGTGTTATTGCCTGGGCTCTGGTATTTGTTTCTATCATTAGTAATAAAATCATTATCAAGAAGGATTGGTAGTTTGAACTAAGTGCTGTTAAAAGAGACAAAAGGGGGGAATGAGAGAGAAGAGAACAGTAATTTAGAGTAGAGGTGGCATGCCCAGTTGCTTAGCTCTTAGAGGTAGTCACATTGCAACTGAGACTCCGTGGATAAGCCAGAACTGTCCAGGAAAAAAGCAAAATGAGATTGTGTCTGGGTATCTTGTGGTAAGGCCCCAATTGGTGAAAACCCAAAAGAATAAAAAAAAAAAGTGAGCAAATTGGAAAGAAAGGCAGTCAGTTTTTTAAAGATGTTATTTATTTAATTTTTATTGGAAAGTCAAATTTACAGAGAGAAGGAGAGGCAGAGAGAGGAAGATCTTCCATCCACTGGTTCACTCCCCAAGTGGCCACAACAGCTGGAGCTGAGCCTTGCGGGTGCAGAGTCCCAAGACCCTGGGCCATCCTTGACTGCTTTCCCAGGCCACAAGCAGGACGTGGGAAGGGAAGGGAAGTGGAGCAACCAAGACCCATTATTAGCATGATGGTACTCATCTATCCAAGGATATTTCAAAAACATACGTTTCCAGTATTTCATATACTCACCTGAAACTGGTCATGACTGTAGTATATTCTGTCCTATAAATATGTTAGCTACTGTACTTCTGTGAGTTGACACATTTTCCAGTTTTGCTTCTTGTAGTCTCTTAAAGACACACATTCATTTTCACTATGCAGGCGTATCCGGAGTCTGCGCGAAGCGACTGGGTTCGAGAGTGGCCGGGTCAGGTTGTGCTCTGTGTTTCTCAAATGTTCTGGACCTCCAGGACACAGGAGGTCATAAGTGGTGGACCGAAGGTAAAGTGCTGTTTAATTGTAAACACTAGTTCTCTTGTTTTGCACTCCAGCTTTCTTAGCTTGTCTGTTCTGTGCAAAGGCAACACTTTTTTTCAATTTTATATGTAAAAATTAGGTCATTCTTTGAATACTTGTTACTTTCACAAGACCTGGAAAGAATCATTCTAGTCTGTAGTTCATTTAGAAATTGAAGTCAGAATTCTTTTACAAAAGAGTAAATTCCATAACATGCATATTCACAGGAGGGTATAGCATCAGTGAAGTTGCCTTTTGTCCTACAGGGGTTAAAGAAGTACTACACAGAGCTGCAGAGTCAGCTGAATGACATCGTCGAGCTGGTCAGGGGAAAACTGTCAAAGCAGACCCGGATCACCCTGGGAGCTTTGGTCACTATCGACGTCCACGCTCGAGACGTGGTCATGGACATGATTGAAATAGGTCTGTGAGTTTTCCTTTACTGTTAGCAATAAAGCCTCGATAGCTTCTAGAACAAAACCTGATGCTATGTGCCTTTTGCTCAACAGTTTCTTGTATGATTTTGTCTGTGAGTGGGGCAATATGAATCAGCATCTGCTGAGCTAAACGATGATGGAATATCTGTTTTCATATCCTTTCCATTTAAGAATTATGTGTTTGATTTTGTTGTATTCTTCTAGGTGTCTCCCATGACACAGATTTTCAGTGGCTTGCTCAGCTCCGTTACTATTGGGAGTATGAGAATGTACGAGTTCGTATCATTAATTGCAATGTAAAATACGCTTATGAGTACCTCGGCAACTCGCCCCGACTCGTCATCACTCCCCTCACTGACAGATGCTACAGAACATTGGTAAGCATTCCAATTATTTAATTCATGCCCTAGACATTACTCTTCGCTATGTCATATTTTCTCATCCAAATTGGATTCAGTACCCCTCATTAACTGCCTTACTTGTAATAGTTGGAACACAGTTATGCCTTCCTAATAGCGGATTATCCTTTCATGGAATTGGAAGTACTGAATATTCTCTCTCCTAGATGTTTCTGTAGCATGTGAGAATGGCTGCTCTCTATTGTGTGGGAATTGTGAGTCATTCCTACTGGGGATGATTAGGAAAACACAAGATACTAAAGATAGAAAGATAAAACAGGAGCTTTGGAGAGCACAAGCAGCTTTTGCAGGGCAAATCCTGGGAGAGACGACAGGAAGATGAGGCATATACATTTGGGCCTCAGAACTCCAAATTGGAGCTGGGGTAGGGGACAGGTGCTGACATCTGTGTGTGGTTGGAAGGCTGTGGAAGATGCATCCATTACTGCTGTCTTGCAGCTGCATTGCACATCTGTACTCCAAAATAAAAGGAGGACTCCCAATGACACTGTTAAATGCACCTGGACGGTACAGCGGTAGGTTTTCTACCTTTGCCTGCACCTACGATGCCATGGTACACTTAAATAGCGTAATGTTAAACTTGCAATTCCTTTTTTTTTAAAAAAAAGTTTTATTTTTTTATTGGAAAGTCAGATATACAGAGAGGAGGAGAGACAGGAAGATTTTCCATCCACTGATTCACTCCCCAAGCAGCTGCAATGGCCAGAGCTGAGCCTATCCTAAGCCAGGAGCCAAGAGCCTCTTCTGGGCCTCCCACATGGGTGCAGGGTCTTGGACCAAGTCTTGGGGCTGTCAACTACTTTCCAAGGCCACAAGCAGGGAGCTGGATGGAAAGCAGGGTCACTGGAATAAAAACTTATACCCATATAGAATCCTCGTGCATACAAAGTTAGGACTTTAGCCACTAGACTACTGCGCTGGGCCCTAAATTTGCACATCTTACTAAGGAACTATACTGCTGTGATAATATGGCAGGAGGGGAAAAAGGGAAGAGAGGAGGAGGAGAAAAGAGTTCTACACCCACAAACTAACGTGGAACATCATCAGCATAGGAAAATATGATTGGCAGACAAAATGCTTTCAAGTAAATCTGAATTTCAAACAAGCAGTAAATATTTCTTTAGTATAGGTACATCTCAAATATAATTCGTTGTTATGCTGGAATTTGAATGTAATTGGGCATTTTGTATTGGTATTGGTCAAGTCTGACACCTCTGTCTGGCAATAGGTGGGGGAGCAGTGAGGAACTTGTGCTGAGTCAGCATAATCAGTGTCTGCCATTGAGTTCTCCAGGAGCAGAGATGGAATGGGGCTCTTGCGCAAATGCGATGCGATGGGGGAATGAGTTCCAAAAAAGAGGCGGTTTCACCTGATGTGCAGCTGCTGCTGGATCTCCTAGGCACATCCAGGGCCTGAAGTGACATGGCGGAGTTACCCACTCGAAGGCAATGGAGTCTGATTTTTGTAGCCCTTTGGGCAGGGGTTTATTGACAAATGCAGTTCTTAAGAGGAAGGGCCAACTGTGAGCTCTTTGCATCCCATATCAACAGCGTGTGTGTGTCTTGGCTTGCAAGGACGCTTCCAGTAAGTTGCCGATGGCTATGCTACATGTTTCCCTAAACCCTCTGTTTAACCAGAAAGCTATCTGAGGGCGGATAACATGCCTGTTCTGTACTTTATCCTAGCAGTAAACAAGCACATAGCTGTCCCTAGATGTTTAAGTAGGTGTGTTGCGAGCTTCTTCATCATGTCTTGTGAGTCAGTGAAAGAAGCTGAGATTTGCTGCTAATGTGGACGTTAACAACCCTGAGTTATAAAATCAGAGTCTTATTGAGCACTTGAGCATAGCGCTAGGCACTGGAGAAGATGTCTTCTGGTTCTGATTCATAACGAGGGGAACAAAGTTGAACAGTTTGCTTCGAAGGTGGAGGACAGCAACAGCCTGAGGTTTCCAGCAATCTAGTTAATCGACTTTAACAGAACATTTTATTATCTAAGGAAAATTTCAGTAATAGTAACTTTATTTGTCGTCTTGGATTTTTTTTGGCAAGTATAAAAAATACTGTTAATTTTCTTCTCTTTACTATTTCTAAAATAGGCTATTTCTCTAGCAGTTTTAAAGATTTATTTTTATTATTTTTTCATTGGAAAGGCGGATATACAGAGAGGAGATACAGAGAGGAAGATCTTCCATCCGATGATTCACTCCCCAAGTGAGCGCAACGGGTCGATACTATGCCGATCCGAAGCCAGGAGCCTCTTCCGGGTCTCCCACGCGGGTGCAGGGTCCCAAAGCTTTGGGCCGTCCTCAACTGCCTTCCCAGGCCACAGGCAGGGAGCTGGAAGGGAAGCGGGGCTGCTGGGATTAGAACCGGCGCCCATATGGGATCCCGGGCGTGCAAGGCGAGGACTTAACCACTTGCGCCACCGCGCCGGGCCCTCTCTAGCAGTTTTAAATTCACAGAAAAACAAAGCATCCAGTATAGAGTTGTTTGATCTCCTCTGCTTTTCTAGTTGCACGACCTTGGTCCCTTAGCTTCATTTTTTTTTTTTCTAAAAGGAATTAAATGGCATAGACTCCCATGACAGTCTTCCTGAAACAAACTCTACATAAAGGACTAATGAATTATATACTCCTAAAATGTCCAGCCACTGTACTCGACATTGTGAGACCCCAGAAGTAATTCAGATCCTGTTTGTGTTGCCCGTAAGGAGCTTAAAGACTAAATGTATGATTTTAAGAGAGTGTTCATAGCTAACTGTAATACAGGATAGAGAGGAACGGTGCTAGTGAGAAAAACATAGAACAGGGCTACAGGAATGTGGAAAATGGAAAATATGCCCACAATGGAAGGACCTAACCAGGCAAACTATACACACAATTATATAATAGGGCACCCGTTCATCTTGCAGACGATGGGCCCGCCGTGTCGCACTGAGATGCCAGTGTTTTTCCTTTCTGCGGCTGGCTGTCCGGAGAATGTCATTACTGCCCCTTAGAACCTTCTCCACAACCACTTGTTGCTAAAATTCTTTGCCAACTGAGAGTGCCCTGCAAGGCTGGTTCTCTCTGTTGCTAAAGGCAAACGGGGAAGGCATGAAGTGTTAGAGGAGGAGATTGCTATACATTTCCACTTTTAAAAGACACTTCCGAGGGCTTTCTCTTGGTGTAGTTGGAAAATTTTCGTGCTAAAAGTTCACAGTGTAGCTGCATGGTAAACAGTTGTCTACTTTTTCTTTCCCCTCCAGTTAAGTATGGGCTTCTCTGTTATATTTCTGTCTTCAGATAGGTGCCTTCTACTTAAACCTGGGAGGAGCTCCAGAGGGGCCAGCAGGCACAGGAAAAACCGAAACCACGAAGGACTTGGCCAAGGCCCTGGCTGTGCAGTGTGTGGTGTTCAACTGCTCTGATGGGCTGGATTACCTCGCCATGGGAAAGGTAGCCACATGGCTGCATTGCCAGTATGATTCTGCCTCAGGCTGACATCTGGGTCTAACTGGGTAAACGGCAGCCAGCTCCTGTCTAAAGCTTATTTGAATGTGCATTAAGTATTACTTGAACTCTAATGCTTACGGGTAAGGACATTGTTGTTTTTTGGGAGGGGAGAGGGAGCCTTTTAGTAACCTATAGTTGAGTTTTGACTTAAAGGTTAAATATTTGTTACCAGAGCCGAAGCCCTCCCCCTTGACCTCTCCGTGTGCTTAGTTTTTTAAAGGGTTGGCGTCTTCGGGTGCCTGGGCTTGCTTCGACGAGTTCAACCGCATTGAGCTGGAGGTGCTGTCGGTGGTGGCGCAGCAGATCCTGTGTATCCAGAGAGCCATTCAGCAGAAGCTGGACGTGTTCCTCTTCGAAGGAACTGAGCTCAAACTCAATCCCAACTGTTTTGTGGCAATCACTATGAATCCCGGCTACGCAGGGCGCTCCGAGTTGCCAGACAACCTTAAGGTAATTTTTTTTTTTTGAGAGTATAACATGGGTAGCCAAATGATAGCAGCGTCACGTATTCAGAACACAATCAGTGCTTAGTATGTGTCTGTCATTCCATCTTTTCTATTTTCTGTAAGGTGGATCGGCAATAACTTCTTTTAGCCATCCCCAAAATACTATGTGCTGACAAATACTATATACTGACAAATCACAGCGTTTGGGGGCGGGGCTGGGGAGGGCAGTGCATTCAGGGAATACAGTTGAGCATCACCACGATTTCTTTTTTGAAAATTATTTTTTATTGGGAAAGCAGATTTACAGAGAAAACAAAATAGAGATCTTCTGCCTTCTGGTTCACTCCGCAGATGGTCGTGATGACCAGAGCTGAGCCAATCTGAAGCCAGGAGCCAGGAACCTTTTCCCAGGCCTCCCATATGGGTGCAGGGGTCCATGGCTTTGTTCCATCCCCTTCTGTCCTCCTAGGCTGTAAGCAGGGAACTGGATGGGAAGTGGAGCAGCCAGGACACAAACCAGCGTCCATATGGGATGCCAGGATTTACAGGCAGAGAATTAGCCAGTTGAGCCTCCATCATCATTTTTTTTTTTAAATTCCCAAGTTCAGCTTAAAAACAGCTTCCTGTATGTCAGTAATGTCATATTTTTTTTTCCCGTATCTCTCAGGTTCTTTTCAGAACGGTGGCTATGATGGTCCCCAACTATGCCCTCATTGCAGAAATCTCCCTCTACTCCTACGGGTTTTTGAACGCGAAGCCTCTCTCCGTGAAGATTGTGATGACTTACAGGCTCTGCTCAGAGCAGCTGTCCTCGCAGTTTCACTACGACTATGGCATGCGAGCAGTAAAAGCGGTCCTCGTGGCTGCTGGCAACCTGAAGCTCAAATTTCCAAATGAAAACGAAGACATACTTGTAAGTGTGACATAAATGTACCTCATGGAAGATTTTTCTTTTTTCTTTTTTTAGAGCGAGGTCAATCAGGAATTGTAAAGCATCCATGGAGAGGGTGGGTACTTTGAATCTTCTGTATGAAGTTAAAAGTTTCATTTGGAGCTTGTGGTGTTCGTTGCAGTTGATAGGAATCCAGTGACTTTTTGGTTTGCTAAGCACAGTAATCATTTTTTTTTTCCATTGGGGTAATTCCATGGGACAAACATAACCGAACTTTGTGGTAGGGGACACAAAAGCTGGCATGAACTTCTGTTCTACCCCCTTTTTTCTGATTTCAGCTCCTTCGGTCGATTAAAGACGTCAATGAACCAAAGTTTCTGTCGCATGATGTACCTTTATTTAATGGGATAACCAGTGATCTGTTTCCTGGCATCAAGCTCCCTGAAGCTGATTATCATGTATGTAAACTCATGAGAACACCTGATCCTGTCCAGGGAATCCATCTGATGACTCCGTTGTTTACAGTTTTATGAAATGAGTGAAATTGTTCTGTTTACAACTATAATCCCTATTTGGCGAATTTACTTAATGGGAATAACAAAATGTTGACACATTCTGTTATATGTTACTAGGGTTAAACACTAAGATTCAAGTACAAGGTGATTTTTACTTTGTTCTGTTTTGAAAAAATTTATTTTTCTTGGAAAGGCAAATACATAAAAGGAGAGACAGGAAGATCTTCTGTCCATTGATTCACTCCCCAAGCAACTGCAACAGTCAGAGCTGAGCTGATCCAAAACCAAGAGTCAGACTTCTTCCGGGTCTCCCACACGGGTGCAGGGTCCCAAGGCTTTGGGCCATCCTCGACTGCTTTCCCAGGCCACAAGCAGGGAGCTGGATGGGAAGTGGGGCTGCCAAGATTAGAACCAGCGCTCATATGTGATCCCAGGTCATACATTTATCTTAGTGGAAAAAATATTTAAATCCATGCACGCGAGGAAAGTAGAATAAATTCATGAAAAATTGTATTTTGGAAAAAATGCATTACTTTGAAACTTTTCCCCAAATTTTTTAAGCGCCCTCATATTACATAATGATCAAATCAGGCTGATGATTAGCAAATCCATGGTCTCCAAAAGGAGTAAACCTCAAACATTGGTGGACAGTGGAGTTGAGAAGGCACATATTCCAAGAACTTTTTTGAAGTTAGCTTGTGTGTGTGTGTGTGTGTGTGTGTGTGTGTGTGTGTGTGTGTAGGGTGAGAGCATTTAAATCCTTTCTTGAGTGGTTTTGCCGTGCACAGTACACTGTCGTAATGAACTGTGGCTGCCTGGCAGTGTGCTGGGACAGCAGCTCCAGTTCCCACTCCGTCCGCCTGTGCACCTGTTGGGTCACTGCTCCCCTCTCTCCCTGTCCCTCTGCACTGAACTTCTCTGAGTCCGGCTTTGTTAGACAGTACTTGCGTCATAATAATGTACCATCAAGAACAACCCATCTCTTTGGACATTCGCCACGTCCAGTGCTTTTCTTTATTCTTGGCAGCAGATAAGTGCTTTGTCTAGGATCTTTGCTCTTTCAAGAACTTCCTGTGGTCGTCTTTGGTGTTCAATCTGTGTTTTCTCAACTTTTGCTTGTCTGAACATGTCTTTGCTTGCTTCTCCCTGTTGTGCAGCTTTTACTGGGTGTACATTTCAGCTGGTTAGGGTCTTCTCCCTCACCTCCCCCAGCCGTCAAAGATGTTTCTCCACGGACTCCTGGCTTTCCTTGTTATGCTTAGAAGTCAGATTTTTTTTTCTGATGCTTGCTTCTTGCTAGTTTAATATGAAATTAAGGATTGTAATACTTTCTTTTCCCTTGATTATAAGCAGTTGGTTCATGTGCTTGGTGTTCATCTGGTTTTGTGCTTAACACTGCCCGGAATTCACTGTGCCACGAATCTGTGGGTTGTTGTATTTTTCTAGAGAATCCCTTGTAATTTTTAAATACTTTCACCCTGTTTTCCTCCCCTTTCTTTCTGGGATTCCAACAGTATTATGATAGACCATACTATGTAGTCTCATTCATAGCTTTCGGCTCAGTTTTTGTTCCATTTTGCATTATTTTCTCTCTGTGCTTTGCTTGAACTTTGTAACTGACCTGTCTTCAAGATTAATGATGCTTTCTTTGGCTTTGTAACATTTGCTGATCAACCCATTCACTGAATTCTTCATTTTACACATTTTTTTTCAAGGATATTACATCTGATTGTTTTTAGTGATCCTATTTCTCTGTACTATTTTATAGCTTTTTTTTTAAAGGAATACATTTTGGGTCATCTGTTGGGTTTCTTTATCAGTTTTTCTCTTAGTTACCAGCTCTTTCTCTTATTAAACACTGAATACAAAACAATTCCATAGGCGAAGCTGGTGCTGTTTTCCCTATGGAAAATCTCTTTTCCTTTCAAACAGATCAGCTTGAGCTGCTCATTAATCAGGAGTTGACCTAAGTTAGAGCGTTGCTGAGCTACGGTTTACTTCCAGTTAAAATGTATGTTGAGTAGTCCTTGTTTTCCAGTGTCCTGTGCCCCTCGCTCTAGCCAGATTTGGGGATCTTAAACACCCTAAAACTAGAGGTGCTCTCTCTACACTGCAGTGGAGGCCTCAGGCTCTATGGTAACGTTTATGCTCCATGAGCACAGGAGATGTGGTGGGCCAGTTGCATGTCTGGTGCTCCTGGAAATCCCAGTCTGTCACAGCAGTTATCATAGCCACTAACATCTCTGTTGTTTCTCCTCTCTTTAGGCCAGTACTGTTGTTGGTAGCAGATCCAATCCAGTGCACCTTGTCCAGACTTAGGAAATGTCCCCAGACATAATAGGAGCTAATATACTGAGCTTGATAGAAAAGGTTCACCTCATTCTGAAGCTTAATTCCTTAGACTTAGACACTACATAATGCTTTTGGGGGATGATGGTAATTATCATATAGATAGCCCTACTGTGTGGTAGGCTGTACTGTTTGTGTAGGTACACTTGATGATGTTTGTACCCAAGGACAAATTTTTCAGGATGTATCCTTGTCAGTTAAGCAACACAGAATTAAATTGTACAGAAGTCCTCTAAGGCTTTAATTTCTAGATGGCATAGTATGAGGGGTTGTCTGGCATATCTTTCCATAGTCTATCCAAAAGTGGAATTTTGAGAAATACTATTAAAAAGTTATTGCTATGCAGCATAGCCCCGATACTGTAATGTAATGGTCATAAATGATTTATGGTTTAAAATGCAAATCAATCAAAGGTACTCTGTTTTCCCCTTGTCTTAATTTGAAAAATAATTGGAAGACACAATTTATTAACATGAAAATCCCATTTTTTGCTTTAAAATACAAAGCTACCTTTATTGAAGAGATCTATGGTAGAATTTACAAATACCACCTTATAGATATGTATCCTGTTTTTTCTTTTATTTCAGGAATTTTTGGAGTGTGCCCATGAAGCTTGCAGAGCTCATAATCTTCAGCCTGTGAAATTTTTTCTCGACAAAATCATTCAGACCTATGAAATGATGATCGTTAGACATGGGTAAGATGGCACGCTGGTGGCCAGAGTTAGTGGTTATTTTTTTTAAGACATTTATTTTTATTGGAAAAGCGGATATACAGAGAGGAGGAGAGACAGAGAGGAAGATCTTCCGTTCGATGATTCACTCCTCAAGTGACTGCAACAGCTGGAGCTGAGCCAGGAGCCAGGAACTCTTCCAGGTCTCCCACACGGGTGCAGGGTCAAAAGGCTTTGGGCTGTCCTCGACTGCTTTCCCAGGCCACAGGCAGGGAGCTGGATGGGAAGTGGGGCGGCCGGGATTAGAACCAGCGACCATATGGGATCCCGGTGCATGCAAGGTGAGGACCTTAACCACTATGTTATTGTGCTGGGCCCAGTAGTTATTTTTTTAAATAGAACAGTTAAAACAGCTAAAATTTGTAAACCAGAAGAAGCAACAGAGTTTGAAGATGGCTTAAGAGCAAGCAACCCTTCCCTTCTTTACCCAGTAGCTTACTACCAAGATTCGTTTCTTTATTGTATTACAGACCCAGCAAGGTTAGTAAGGAAAGCTCATTTGGTGATAACCACCACAATGAAAGATTCTCTCTCTCTCTCTCCCTCCCTCCCTCCCTCTCTCTCTCATTCCCTCTCTCTCTCCCTCTCTCCTTGTCTGTCTCTGTGTTTACTAATAAAATGTTTAATTTAAAATGCAGTTATGAAGTTTTATCATCTGGAAATTTTTTAAAAAGATTTATTTTTATTGGAAAATCAGATACACAGAGAAGAGGAGAGGCAAAGATCTTCCTTCCACCAGTTCACTCCCCATTTGGCTGCAATGGCTGGTGCTAAGCCGATCCAAAGCCTGGAGCCTGGAGCTTCTTCCTGGTCTCCCACACGGGTGCAGGGTCCCAAGGCTTTGGTCCGTCCTGAACTGCTTTCCTAGGCCACAAGCTGGAAGCAGAGTTGCCAAGATTAGAACCGGCGCCCAGATGGGATCCCAGCATGTGCAAGGCGAGGACTTTAGCTGCCAGGCTACTATGCTGGGCCCCCTGGTTGGAAATTTTTATTATGTCTTTTTAACTAGATATTGCTATTAATGTAAGGAAATTATTTATTATACTTATTTACTGATATTAATGTAAAGATGTTATTGTTTTTTGCCTTGTGTCTGTGGAAAAATTCCTAAAATTTCAAAAAAGGTGAGCAGTCATTATCACAGGACGCACAGTCCTGTAAAGGTCTTGAGTTGATTACCTGCTTGCTTTTTTGCTTTCATAGTTTCATGTTAGTAGGAGAGCCTTTTGCTGGGAAGACCAAAGTTCTGCACGTGCTGGCGGATATTCTCACCCTTATGAATGAACACGGCTACGGGGAGGAGGAGAAGGTCGTTTATCGGACTGTAAACCCCAAGTCCATTACCATGGGCCAACTCTTTGGGCAGTTTGACCCAGTGTCTCATGAGGTATTGCACAGCAAACTCAGACATTTGCAGTGTCCTCACACTTTCAGTGTTAAGTGCCGTTTTACAAAGGGAGCTTTCCTGTTCTTTTTTTTCCCTGCAGTGGACTGATGGTATTGTGGCTAACACTTTCAGAGAATTCGCTTTAGCAGAAACACCTGACCGGAAGTGGGTTGTCTTTGATGGTCCTATTGACACCTTGTGGATAGAGAGCATGAACACCGTACTGGACGATAATAAAAAGGTAAGTCGTGTTTAAAGACAAAGCAACCTCAGGCTTGATGTCGCACTGTTACTGGATTCAACATTCAGGCAACCAAGATGAACTGTTGTAAATGAGACAGCAACTTGAGCAGACTTCAAAACTGTCCTGCCAACGAAAGCTATGTGGTAGCAAGCCTCTCCTTTCTCTTAATACAATGAGAATTTAAAAACTTGTGTTAGCTGACTGGCATAGTCTTCTGTTTGGTGGGAATAAATGAAGTAACTTCAAGCCAATGATTTCTTCTGGAACTTCGAATTGTTATTTTAAGAAAAAGTAAAAAAAGGGCTTATTCCTTTTTTGGAAACTTTGAATGTTGCAGTGTTCCTGTATATGTGTGCAGCGAGATATGCAACAGAACTTCAAATGAAAGCCCTCTGATGCTTTGAGAGCAAGTATACGTAGGGTAGATTATGTGTGCTGGTTTGCATAATTTTAGCATAGATATGCATACATATAAATATTACCCAGATAGATACAGAAAACTCCCTGTACCCAACATTCACTCTTCGCTGTCTATGCATACAGTCCCATTCTGACTTGCATCATAATCACTATTCTGATATGCGTGACAAGCAAATTTTGCCAGTTCGTGAACTTGATATAAATGGGAGAATGCTCTTGAGGGTCTTCCCTTTTCAAAAAAAATTATTTGGATAGGAAGTAAAAATAGGGCTGCCGTTCGTTGATTGACTCTTTCACCTCTGGTGATGACCGGGACTGAGCCGGGCCAAGGTCAGGAGCCAGGAGCTTGGTGCAGGTCTCCCCTCTGAGAGTGGGAACCATGCTGAGCCGTCAGGGACTGCATTAGCAGGCAGGTGGAATCCAGAGCTCAAGCCAGGGACTGACACCAGGTGTTCCAAACTGGGACCCGGCCGTCTTCCCCAGTGTTGTCCACTGCACCAAATACATGCTTCAGTGTTGTCCGTGATTAGGGTATCTATGCTTAATGTGGATCTCATTTTACTAATTTATTTTTTAAATTTATTTGAAAGGCAGGTTTACAGAGGAGAGACAGAGAACCACCTGCTGGTTCTCTCCCTAAATGTCTGGAGCTGAGTTGACCCAAAGCCAGGAGCTTCTTCCAGGCCTCTCATATGGGAACAGGGAACCAAAGACTTGGGCCAGCATCTGCTGTTTTCCCAGGTTGTAAACAAGGAGCTGGATTAGAAGCAAAGTAGCCAGTACATGCAACAGTGCACATATAGGATGCTGGCACTGCAGGCAGAGGATTAGCTTGCTATACCACCTCGCTGGCCCCAAATTGATTGCTCTTTATATCAGTATTCTATGTAGATGCCAAATAAGCAAAGGCATCTAATTTACATTCAAATATGTACTTAAATACCTCATCATCGGTAGTTAGTTATGTATTCTTGTTTATTATTTCAGTAACGTTGAGCTGAGGATAGAAAGTAAACACACAAGAAGCCTCGATGATTCAGAGGGGATTAGTCAGTAAAGTGAAGTCCGAGCATTCAGAGGCAGGTAGAAGGATCGTTTCCTGTTGGGTGAGAGAGAAGTGTGAGAGATAGTTGTACAAATAGGTGAATGTACAGATTGCATGGTAGAAACTTGTAGGCAGTTATTGTTATAACTTCTCGTTATGAAGTGTTGGGCCCTGGTTCTTTGCAGATAGCATGAAGTTAAAGCAACCATTATGGAAAACAGGAAAGAGTTGTCAGGGAAAGCATAGGTGCATATGTGCGAAGCCCTGATCACACTGTGTTGAAGACACAGTATTAAGTATACCAAGGTCTGCCCTTGTGACAGCATCACTCCCAGCCCCGGATAGGTTAGGTTTTGGACTAGCTGAGGTTACCATTCTTGATCTATGGAGGCGTTTCATGACCAATGGCGTAAAGCTGGTAGAGAAGCACTGAAGCATAGAACCGAAGCTGCTCCCGATGAAAGCGAAACGATGGAGCTGTGAAAGTCCTGAAGAGCGTGAAGAGCAAGTACGGTAGGAGCGAATGAGTGGGCGAAGGGGGCAGATCGGAAGCCATAGGAAGAGCCTGAGATGAGGCAGGGGAAGGCCTCCGATGCATGGGCTGAGTGCCTGGAGAGGAGCACGGGAAAAGACTTAATGAAGCACGGTGGTCCAGCTGCTGAGGGCCTGCCAGACTGAGACGCTCGTCCTTATCCACACTGGATCACGTCAGAGGTACTGTGGAGAGAAGGAGATTGGACCACCTGCCAGTGACTTTCAGCAGAGCGGAATCCTTGGTTATGGGTGACAAAACAGGAGCTGTTCCAGGAACAATTGATTGACCTTGAGGGTGGCCTAGAAGTAGCCAGTAAACAACACTGGAGAGCCTGAAGCCTCCACTACCCAAACTGGTGGCTGGGGGGATGTGTGCTACATCATGACATGGTACGAGAGTCCCACTGTTCTGGGGACCAACATTGAGTCCCCACGTTAAGACATCTGTGTCACGCGTCAGGGAATCTTAGTTCCACTGCTGGCTCCGACTCCCGATGCCAGCTTTTTGCTGGGAGGCAGCAGTGATGTTCGGGTCCCTGCTTTCCCATGGGAGACATGGATGGGATGCCAGTCCCCAGGATGAACCCTAGCCCAGCCCCAACCCTTGAGGGCATTTTAAGAGGGAACCAGCTCTCCGTCCTTGTCTCTGTTTCTGCTCTCCCCACCAGCACTTTCTCTGCCTCTGAAATAAATGAAAACTTGGAATGTTGTAGGCCAGCACTGTCACATAGAACTTTCTACAGTTTTGGGAATCTCAATTCTGTCTGATGAAATGAGCACTCATCAGCCACCTATGGCCCTGGAATATTTTGAAGTGTGACTGAGCACAATCTGAAGAACAATTTTGAATTTTGTTGAATGTTATCGCATTGACACTAACATAAATCACCACAAATGGCTAGTGGCTGCCGTATTGGGTGACCCAGCTCTATACCATTCATTTTTTTTATCCAGAAATATTAAAAAGGGCCTCATTGTTAACATACAGACAGACAGAAGCAACATTGGGATGACAAGAAGTAAAGATGAACTACTGAAAGACAAATGTAGGCAAAGAATTGAAAGGATTAGTAATGGAAAGGGAAACACCTGTTTGGAAAAGACTGATGCAGAAAATATCAGCTTATCTAGAAATGACTGATGGAGCTAGACCTAGAATTCAAGGTTTTCTGTTTCAAGTCAAATACTTATTCCTTTATCTCATAGGAGATGCTTTCTGTTAGGATGCATTTTTTATCTAATTTGGAAATATTTTTCAAATAACTCTCTGAAAAAATAATTGCCTTTAGCTTTGCCTCATGAGTGGAGAAATAATTCAGATGTCCCCTCAAATGAGCCTCATCTTTGAAACCATGGACCTTTCCCAGGCCTCAGTAAGTTCATCGATTTATTTATTCACTTTTTGTGATTAGTTTCACCGTGCTTGCTTAGGAAAGATGCGCAGCATGCCAGCGACTCGGGTCCTCTGAGAGCAGGGAGGGGCGAGCATGCAAGAAGGGGCTGGACCATGGCAGGTGGGGATGCCTGATGGGGTTTTGCAGAAGGTGGAAGACTTCTCTAGGGTGGCTGTTTGGGCCTTTCCAGGTTTTGAGATGATGGTGTCTAAAGACCCAGAACCATGACCTTTCTGGGAAACTGAGTTGAATGAAAGTAGTTTTCCATATGAGGACCGTCTGGTGGAGATGTGACTGTCGGGATGGACAGGAACCAGATCTGGAAGGGACTCCAAAGTCATGTCTAGAAGTAGCTGGTGATTTCCAGGAGCTGTTGCTACACAAAGCCACCTGAGAGAAAGACTCCCTGTCCCTCTCCTCCAGCCAGCCACCGTCAGCCGCTGTGGCATGATTTACCTGGAGCCCTCACAGCTCGGATGGGAGCCGCTCGTGTCTTCCTGGCTGAACTCCCTCAAGGGTCCGCTGCGGGAAGCTGAGCACCAAGCACTTCTGAGGGAACTTTTCGACTGGCTAATACCACCTGCTCTGAAGTTCCGAAAGAAACAGTGCAAGGTAACACTCGCGTTCTGACCCATTCAAGTTTTCGCAGTTTCCACTTAGCTTGAGGAAGTGCAGTCACAGCGGTGAGGGGAGGAGCTAACCTTACCTACTGAGTGGTTTTTATGTTGCTCAACGTACAGCTGAGTAACCTGGAGGTTGGGGAGTACTTCAGCTAAACTATCCGTATAAAACAGTGGTCTCGAAAGCTATCAAAATCCCAATGATTTTCCACTCTTGAAACTTACTTTAAATCCCTACCTTTACAAAGGCACATGTATACCTCGTGTTGCATGTAAAAGTTTCTCATATTGTGTTAATTTGCAGACACCCCAAAGTAGGTGGCCTCCATGGACAGAAGTATGTCCCACCAGAGTTCTGGAGGCTGAGGTTGGAGTTCAGTCATGGCACAAGCACCAGAAGTGGATCCCTCATGACTCTTGGCGAGTCCCGGCAGCCCTAAACAGTCCTTGGCTCCAGGCCCTTCATCCACCTCACACAGTCTTCTGCCCCGTGCAGCTCGCTTCTCTGTGTGGTGCTGAGAAGGGTCCAGGGTTTGGAACTGACCACCTATCACATCCTCCAGAATGGATCCCATTGAAATCCATAACTTAATTAAACCTTCAAATACGTTATACTCATAACTTCCTAGATGAGGCATGGTCATGTCTTCTGAGGATCACCATTCAGTCACTGTAACACACACACACACACACACACACACACACACACACACACACACACACACACACACACACATACACACACACACACACACACCTGTATTACTTCCACAGGAATAAATGCATTGATATAGTCCCTTCTGTCTGTGACTTCTGTCATATCATTGCACTGAATATTTTTGCCTATTAAATGTTAAAGTCACTCCTTTGTGAGGATCAAAAGAGTTAAAAGATTTAGCAGATTACTCGTCCTAAACTATTATCTCAGGGAGTGGAAAACATATGCTGCCTTAAAAACAAAAATTCTAACGGATGAAGATTCTGTGCAGTGCCTTTCTTGAGAAAACACCCGGAGTCCTTGTACGGTTTCCAGTGTTGAAGCTGTGATACTAGAAGTCGTAGGTAATACAAGCAAGGCGCCATCTTTGTAGGTAATTAGTTTGTCTTTTCCTGATTCATTCTGGTAGCTTCTGTATCCAGTCAGTCCGCAAGAGCAGCTGACTTCCTCTCCTTGTCTGCGTTGGTGCCCATCCCCTCCTCTCTGTTTCCGTTTCTCAGCCATCTTCTCACAGCCCACCTCCCGCTGTTCGGACCGTCATCATTTCCCACCTGTCAGCCCACTGGCCACTCTGGGGAGTCACTCTGGCCCCCTCTGTGCTTACAGCGAGGTCCCTGACACAGCTCGTAACACCTTTCAGGATGATCCTGTCGTCTGCTTCTCAACCCTTGCTCTTTTAAAAAATTTTTTTAAAATCTACTTATTTGAGAGAGAAAGCGAGATCTTGAATCTACTGATGTGCTCCTCAAATGGCTGCTGCAGCCGGGATCTAGGCTGAACCCAGGCAGGAACTCCATCCTGGTCTCTTGTAGGGAAGTGTCTTCTGCTGCTTTCCCAGACACAACGGTGAGGAGCTGGACCAGAAGCAGAGCGGCCGGGACTCACACTAGTGCACTGTTATAGGATGCCAACATCAGCAGCAGCTTAGTGCACTGTGCCACAACAGTCCCTCAAATCTTACTCTTTACCCATCCCTCTTTCACATGCTCCAGAACACCCTCAGCCACGTGTGCTCACGTCCGCATTTCCTTGTGTTTTATACCAGATCCTGCCATAAGCAGCCTTGCCACCTTCCCACCTTGCTAACTACTGACTTCCCTCCCAATTCAGCTCAGTGTCACTTCCTCCAAGAAGTCTTCCTTGGCATTTCCTTGGGGTTGAGTTAGACTTAGCCCAGGTACTCGGGAAAGTTCCTTCTATCCATATGGCGATTTTTACCACATTTTGTTATTAATTTAATTTTAATATTACTACTTTTTGGTGATTGTATCTGTCAATTAGGTATAGAGATAGCATGCTTTTCATAAGTGTTTCTTGACTAAATTAATACTGAGTGGCTGTAAGAGGCCTCATTTCTGCTATCCTTAAAACACTGTTTAATCTCTTACCACAACAAGTTTTCATTTGGCAGAGAATTTAGAATCTTGTAATTACCTGTGCCAAACTCAGATATTTGAGAAAGGTCTTTGTCACACCTACCATTTAAATTTTTAACTTTAAAGGCTATGAAAACCATATATGCTATTGCCAGGTTGAAAAACATTCGATCGTTGATTGGAGTGTGTTTATCATATGTATTTCAAATGGATTTTTCTTTGACTCTCCAGCTGGGCTGCCAGCCCGGCAGGCTTAGCACTTCTTAGAGCTGTGTCTTCTTGTTCGCCCTCTGCAGGAGCTGATACCCACAAGCAACAGCAATGCGGTTGTGTCCCTCACACGCCTCTTCGAATCCCTGCTCTGTGATCTGGTGGAAAATGAGCCATCAAGCAAGCACATCCGGGTCTGGATCATGGTAGGTTGCACACTCAAGCTGGTTCATAGTTCTAGAGTAAAGATGCGTCTCACCAATCATGTTGGCATCGAAGAAGCAGAGCTGTTTGGGGGGTAATCACACACAGATGAGCAGGAGACGCTCTTCCTTGGCGTTCTGGTGCTAAGAAGCGTTTTACTGAGAGCTCAATATATCAGAAGGAGCCACTGCAGTTACTTATGAGGACACGACTTAATATTAAGCCAAGTTTAGTCCTAGGTGCCTGAGTTTCCATCTGGGTCTTCCATATGGATGACAGGGGTCCAACTACTTGGGCCGTCTGCTTTGTCGGGAATGTTAGCACAAAGCTGGATGAGAAGTGGGGCAGCTGGAACTCAAACCAGCACTCAGATGAGATGCTGGTGTTACTGGGCATGACTTAAGCCACTGCGCCACAATGTCAGCCCCAAGTGACACTCTCTGTAATGACTGTATGTTTCTCAATGTGTCTAGCATAATCTAATTATGCTGAACCCCTGTGGAAAGGAGCTTTGTGTTGCTTCTGATCCTTGCTTATTACAAATAGTGCTGTGGGGAGTTTCTTATATGTCTTTCATTTTTACAGGGGAGAATGTAGCTACAATAAATTTCTAAAAGGCAAATTCTTATACCAGTTGATACACACATTTAATAATTTTCATAGATGTTTCCAGAGGATGGATGGATGGTTTGATTGATTTTAGTTGAAAAGTCCCAAAAAGAGACACAGATCTTCTGTCCGTTGGATCACTGCCCAGAGGGCTGTAACAGCCAGAGCTGGGTCATTCTGGAGCCGGGAGATAGGAGTATCTTGCAAATCACCCACGTGGATTCAGGGACCCAAGGAATTGAGCCATCTTTTGCTTCCTTTTCTAGGACACTTAGCAGGGAGCTGGATCAGAAGTGGGGTAGCCAGGGCCCGAACTCGCACCCATATGGGATGTCGGCACTGTAGGCTGAGGATTAGCTTGCTCATTATCAGCCCCTCAGAGGAACGATCTCTTACATGGCTTAGCCGTGCTCCATTCGTATCTCTATATGTATCTGTGTATGGATGGATGTGCACACATATACCTGTTGCAAGCAGGTTGAATAGGCTCTAATGTTAAATTTTAGGTTTTTTTTTCAGAACTTTTTTGAAAATCATTTGTATAAATCTTTAAAATATTTCTTTCACCCATAGGCTTGCTTTATATTCTCTTTGATCTGGTCTCTTGGAGGAAGTTGTGATACAGATGGTCGCCTTGCTTTTGACACTTTCATACGCACAACCATAATGGGGAAAGACGACGAAATACTGGTGCCAGCCGCCGTGGGTAAATGGGAATGCCCATTCGAGGAAAAAGGCCTGGTCTATGACTACACGTACGAGGTAAGATCTGAAGTGCTTGCTAGGGTGAAATGCAGAACACAGCGCCTTGGGTCAGCAGCCAGAGCGCCTGTGGGTCCCTGCCACGGACCTTCTGGCTCCTGGGGTGACCTTTTCAGTCCTTTTTTCTTTAATTCTCCCACAACTTCTGGACAGTATAGACAAATGTGCTCTAATATTCGAAGTGTCATTTTTACATGTGTTTTTTTTCCACTTCATAAGAGTCCCCAAAGGTTCTTGGAAATAGTACTTATCAGTGTCTTTAAAAAAAAAAAGATTTATGCATTTTTGAAATGGAGACAGAAGGAGACAGGGCAGAAGAGGAGAAGGAGAGAGAAGCCTTCTATTGCTGGTTTCCTCCGCAGGTGACTGCAGCTGCTGGGGCTGGCCCAGGCTGAAGCCGGAGCCTGGAGTTCTGCCTGCCTCTTCTCCGTAGGTGGCGAGGACTCAGTCCATCTTCAGCTTTCTCGGGTGCATTAGCAGGGAGACAGATAATCTCAAGAAGATCATGCACTATTACACCACTGAATAACGGTGGAATGGGGCTGGCACCATGGCGTAGTAGGCTAATCCTCTTCCCGTATGTGTACCAGTATCCCGTATGTGTACCAGTTCAATTCCCAGCTGCTCCACTTCCAGTCTGGGTACCTACTAATATGCCTAGTAAAGCAGTGGAAGATGACCCAAATCCTAGGTCCCTGCAACCACCTGGGAGACCTAAAAGAGGCTCCTGGCTTCAGCTTGGTCAAGTCCTAGCTGTTGTTGACATTTGGGGAGTGAACAAGCAAATAGAGGACCTTTCTCTCTACCTCCTCTCTCTATAAAGCTGCCTTTCTAATAAAAATAAAATTTTTTTAAATAGAAGTTATTTTTATAACTAAAAAGTTATAATTATTTTAAACCAAATATGTGATGATTATAATATTTTAAATCTTCTATTCTCTTGTAGTTTAAAAGCCGAGGCCGCTGGCTCCATTGGAATGAGTTAATTAAAAGCACTAATTTGGAAGATAAACGTATAAAAATTCAAGACATCATAGTCCCCACAATGGACACAATTAGATACACTTTTCTAATGGATTTGAGCGTTACCTATGCAAAGTAAGAAACTTTCTATAAACATAAACTTTAAATAATGGTGTCACTTTAATAGGATTATAGTCATTTGAGGTGAGTATTGAGGGCATTTTCCAGATGACTGAGCCCTGGGGACTGATTTAGAGGTCCTAAGTGACCGCTGGTGACACTGGCGAAACCGGAATCCAGAGTGCTCATTGTCTACTCCAAAGCCCTTGTCATCACGCTTGATAATCTTTATGTTTCCAAAGCCAGAGTTATAAAACACTAGGCACACTAAACAGACAAATTTGCATAATATTCATAAGCATTGTGTTTTAGGGGATTACATATTTTTCTTCCAGTATGAGGCAAAGTGTCTTTCATTCAATGGGAAGCAAGTGGTAGGGACAAAATGTCTCCTGGATATTTTGAAAACACTTCAAAAAATGGATCATGTGTTGCCATTGAAAGAGAGAAGTATTAATGATGAATTTCTGCTTCACAGGAATCGTTACAAAATAGCGTTTTTCCTTTTGTGTTTGTGTGTGTGTGTGGCATATACATGTATGCATGTAGGTGTATATGTGTGTATGTATAATGGAAAAAAAGAATCAGAGTTTGCTTCTAGGCGAACATTTTCAGATGGTAATGAGACTGGCGCATTATTACCAGTCACAGGCACATGTAACTGTCAGCTTTACAAGTCACTGTCATTCTGCCCCTTTGAAACAGAAATGACCAAGAAGCAAACCTTGTCTTAGGCTTTGACACAACCACGGAACCCAAACTATCCCAACCTGCTGGTCATCACCGAGTTCTATCTCGTTGCCAGCCCATGGCTGAATCCCACACTAGAAAGCACAAACACATCACTTTGGTTTTTAAAAAAAAAAAATTTTTATTTTTATTGGAAAGGCAGATTTACAGAGAAAAGGGGAGACAGAAAGATCTTCCATCTGCTGGTTCACGCTCTCAGTGGCCCCAAGTGGCCAAAGCTGAGCTGATCCAAAGCCAAGAGCCAGGAGCTTATTCCAAATCTCCAATACAGGTACAGGGTCCCAATACTTTGGGCCACACTCTGCTGCTTTTCCAGGCGACAAGTAGGGAGCTGGGTGGGAAGTGGAGCAACCAGGACATGAACTGGTGCCCATATGGGCTCCTGGTACTTGCAAGGCGAGGACTTAACCACTAGGCTATTGTGCTGGGCCCAATAATCACTTCTATGAGGAGAAAACTTAGTTTAAAAAAAAAAAAGACTTATTTTCATTGGAAAGGCAGATTTACATGGAGAACAGAGAAAAATCTTCCTTTGTGGTTCACTCCCTGAATGGATGTGATGGCTAGAACTGAGCCAATCCAAAGCCAGGGGAACCTCCTCTGGGTTTCCCATGCAAGAGCAGGGTCCCATGGTCTTAAGCCATCCTCCACTGCCCTCCCAGGCCACGTACAGGAAGTTGAATGGGCAGTGGAACAACTGGGACATGAACCAGTGCCCACATAGGATATTGGCACTTGCAGAGAATTAACCAATTGAGACATCAAACTGGCCCCCAAAATGTTGTGTTTTCAAAAGTTACGTATACTATTACTTGTTTTATGAATGGTATTTTTAATTGAGCAACATTGATCTATAAGTCCCTGCAACAACAGGCAAAAATACACACCAGTTTTCCTTTTGCCAATCTTTCATGAACAACAATTACAGGTAAAAATGAGTTACTAGTTGAAGATTGTTGTTGAAGTGTTCAGCTAGCTCCAGCTTCGTGTGACATTTTGCCATTCTGAATGCTGTGTTCATTTTGCTTCCATAAAGGCCAATGCTCTTTGTGGGCCCGACGGGTACAGGAAAATCCGTGTACGTGAAGGATAAGCTGATGAACCACTTGGAGAAGGACCGGTACTTTCCTTTTTACATTAATTTCTCTGCACGGACCAGCGCCAATCAGGTTCAGGTTAGTTCAAAACCAGAAACAAGCATCTCTAGTTTTGAACTCTGTGTGCATGTGTGTGTGGCAACTGGACATCTGTGAATTGAAGCCCTAAAAGTGGGGAGTTACAAGCTACTTTGTAAGTCATCTTTGAACGAAAACCCTTAAGAGAAGATTGGGTTATTGAAAGGAAACACACACCCACTTGCCAGCAAGGTTGGATTGGGGGCAGGGATGCTGAGGTCCTTGTATTGTTCTTTTTAGACGCCCCCCTCCTTCCGGGGCACTTGCTGCTCCCTGGACTGTTAGTGTGTGGTACGTCCTGCCCTTCCCACCCACAATGCGAGATCAATGCACTTGGTCAAACTCTCCTAATTGCCCCTTTAGCCTCTGTTCCTAGATTTATGTCTGTTCCGACCCCCTCCTGTCTGTCATTTTAAGCCTATACAATTCCCTTAGCTCCAGATTGGTACAAATTTAGAGCTATTTTGGTGTGGAGCTTTATTTTAATGATAATGGTAACTTCACTGCTCATTTGTTCGCAAAGGACAGATGAGTTTTTAAAATATTTTTTAAAAAAATATTGTCAGTAGGGGCTGGCACAGAGACATAGTATGCTAACCTTCCACTCGCAGCACTGGCATTCATATGGGTGTGGGTTTGAATCCCCAGCTGCTCCACTTCGGATGCAGCTCCCTGCCCATGACCCACGAAAGCAGTGGGGAGTGGGGAGTGGGGAGCAGGTCCCTGGGCTCCTGTACCCGTGTGGGGACCTGGAGGAAGCTCCTAGCTTTGGACTAGCCCAGCTCTGGCCATTGCCACTACTTGGAGACTGAACCAGTGGGTGGGAGATATTTGTCCTTCCCTTTCTCTCTGCAACTCTTTCAAATGAAACAAATGTGTTTTTAAAAAATAACAGACCACAGACTGTCCATATCTGTGTTACCTATACCTAGTTGGTAAAGACTGTTCAGGTAAGTATTAATAGATGCTTTGGGGTAGCTGCTGAGGAAAATAATAGGAATATACATGTGTGCATTAAAAATACATGTGTATGCATTAGAAGTACATGTATATATAACAATTCTGATCGTTCTTTGATCTCCCAAAATAGGGGTAAATAGGAAAATAATAGGAATATACATGTGTGCATTAAAAATACATGTGTATGCATTAGAAGTACATGTATATATAACAATTCTGATCGTTCTTTGATCTCCCAAAATAGGGGTAAATAATGCTATTTAGCATTATTTCCTTTCTATGTCAAATACAAATTTTATGTTAATCATTGATAAATAAGTGGCAACTGTTACTAATAGAAACCCCATGAATTCTAGCAATACACACATTCTTGTTGAAAATCATTTAACATAAGCAATGATGATAAATTTCTCAATAATCGGCATATAACCCACTCTTGTGAAAATTTTAGAACATTATCATGGCTCGATTGGATAAAAGACGCAAAGGAGTTTTTGGACCACCTATGGGGAAGAAGTGCATCATTTTTATAGATGATATGAATATGCCTGCGTTGGAGAAATATGGAGCTCAACCTCCTATTGAGTTACTACGACAGTTTTTTGACTGTGGAAATTGGTAAAGATCTAGTTTGTCTGATTTTTAAATATGTTATTTTCATTTAATTTGGAAGAGAACAGGACAGAGCTTTTCCATTTGCTAGTTCACCCCCAAATGTCTGTAACAGCTGGAGTCAGAATGAAGCCAGGGGCCAGGAGTCTCCCATGTGCTAAAGGAGACCCAAGTGCTTGAGCCATGCTTGAGCCACCACCTGCTGCCTCCCAGACACTAGAAGGAAGCTGGGTTGGAGGGTGGGTCTGTTGGAACTTAAACCTACATGCTCTGCCATGGGAGGTCGGCATGCCAAACAAGGGTGTGGCTATTGCGTCAAACCCCTGTCCCTTCACTAGTGTTCTAAGAACACTAAGAAGTTATACTGAAGTCATTTTATACTTTGGTGTTCATTTGTTCCAGTTTGTGGATCTCTTTGTCTTGATGGTGTGATGTTATATGTTAAGAATCTTTTCTGATCATCTCAGCGCACAGCATCTGGAGATGGAATCCCCTGGGGTTTGTTGTCGTTTGTTCCTGTTTGTCTGAGCTTCCTGCACAGGATGGCTCTCCTGCAGATGTATCTGACACGTACTTGGGGAAAATTCTCAGTCACTATTATTTCAAGTATTTCTTCTGTTCCTTTCTCAGCTCCTGGCACTCACAATCCTCTATAAACTCAGGAAACTTTTATGCCTTTTGCAGTATAATATAACATGTCCCCTGGTCCTCAGACAGCCTGTCCAAGTTTCATCAATCTGTTTAGTTCTTCAAGTTTCTTTTAACGCATCTTCTGGCTCACGGCTGCTTTCCTTAGCCAGGTCCAGCCTTTCTTTGTAAGCCCATAAGCATTCTTCATTAATGTTACAGCATCTGTCTCTTCTAGCATCTCTGGTTTGTTCTTAGGGTTTATGTCTCTCTGCTTGACACTGGTCTCTGTTCTTACATGGCTATCTACTTGGTCGCTAGAGTCCTTATCTTTTTCATCAGTGGCTTCAAATTCCCACTCTGATAGTCCCACCATCCCTGTCATGTCTGATTCTGATGTCTGCTGTGTCTCTTCAAACTGCGTTCCTTGCTTTTTGGTATGCCTTGCGATTTTTTTACTTGCTAGTCTGATGTGATGTGCCACATAAGAGGAACTCCTGGAAATAGACTTGTAGTAATGTAGGTAGTTGGACAAGGAAGGCATTCTATAGTCCTGTTGTGGTCACTCTTTTGCGAGCTCACACTGTCAACTTCACAGGAGTTTCTCTGTTTGCTTGTTTGTTTGTTTCTCCCCCTGGTAGATGGGACAGGATGCTTTAGGCGATGTGAAGGTGGTAGGTATTTCCTTTGTGCCACATGGAAAGCTAGGCGGCTGAGGCTGAGCTTCACCCTCCCTTCAGGTCAGTTGGATTTTGAGACTACACCAGCCTGGGGAGCTGCAGCCAGCTCCTTTCTCCCGAGGGTAGGCTTGGCTGAGAACCTGCTGTGTTGGCATATTTAAATAGTTCCTCCTCGTCAGGGGAGTTTCCCCTGGAATTTACTGAGAACTTTGTCCAGCTCCTGGAGGTCAGTATAGCAAAATTTTAGCAGATGATCGGGACTCCCTGGAGATTTTAGCTCTCAGATTTGTTTGCCTGGAGTTCCCAGTAGTTACCTACCACAAGTGGGGTTTTCCATCCTGCTACTGGTCCCTATTGTGGTCTCTGCCAGCGAGTGTCTGTTGGCTAAGCCGTGGTCCATGTTGACAAGCTGGCTCTAATACCCAGGGCAGTGATTTGGCCGTTTAACTCCCCTGTGTCGGCGGGATGGAGTGGTGACTTCCAGGGTGGTCGGTGCAGGCAGGGTCTGGAAACAGCAGTTCCATCCATAACTGTGTATGACATTTGTTCCTCTGAATGTATTAGGCAACTGGGATGAGAATGGTGTTACTTAATGCAGTACATTGTTTGCTTTCCATCTATTATCTTCAGTTACTGAAAGTAATTTACCTGTTACATCGTCCTGCATACCATTCCCCCAGGGCTGACACTGTGTGGATGTTCTCCAACCCAGGCGACCATAATTAGCAGTTTCTACAATATTGAGTTCGCGATGTTTTCTTTGACTGTTTGGGATCCCAGTTCTTTGTGATGACTTGCGATTTTTTAGAAAACCCTTCCATTCTTCCACATCAACTTTGTGATAATATTGCCTCCAATATTTTTTTAATTATATATTTTGGTTAGGGTTAATGATTGTTCATTTCCTCCTCTTGAATGTAGTTTCCCCAATAAGGCCATGATTTTTTTTTTTATCTGAGGGCAAGGATAGACTAATTTTGAAGCTACTTGATATTTTTTGCTCATTTATTAAACAACAAAAAAAAGCTAGAGAGAGTAAGTGGAAAGAGAGAAACAGAGAGCTTCCGTCTACCTGCTGGTTTGCTTCGCACATGGCCAGAATGGGGCCAGCACTGGGCTGGACCAAAGTCAGGAGCTTTATGTGGATCTCCTGTGTGGATGGCAGAGGCGCAAGCATCCAGGCCATCTTCCACTGTTTCCCATGTGCATTAGCAGGGAACTGATTGGAAGTGGAGCAGCTGGGACTTGAATGGCACCCATATGGGATGCTACATTAATGATGGCAGTGTGACCCACTATATCCAACACTGGCTCCAATATTTCAAAGAGGCATTTATTTAGTCAGAGACAGTTACAAAGATACACCCAAAAAAAGGAGAAATAGTGAGAGAAAAAGAGATCATCCACCCACTGGTTCTCTCCCCAAATGGCCACTTCAGCTGGGCCTGGGCCAGGCCTATGACAGGAGCCAGGAAGTCCATCTGGTGTCTGTCTTGTACGTTCAGGGGCCCAGGTAGTTGAACCATCTTCTGTTGCCTTCTTAGGCATATTAGCAACAAACTGAACTGGAAGCACAGTTACCAGAACTTGAAACCAGCACCCCAGTGAGGGCTGCTGGCATTACAGGCAGCAGCTTGACCCACTGTGCCATAATGCTGGCCTGCTGCTCACTGATGTTCTAGACATACATTTTCAGCAGTACTTAAAGGTCCATGGAATCCTCCAAGAAACCCCTGGCAGGTTAGCTGTGTGTCCCCAAGTCCTTAATGCTTTCTTCTATGTAAGTTTTAAAAAGGTTTGTTCTTTATTTTTTGTTTGAAAGGCAAAGTTATAAAGAGAGAGAAGGAGAGATAGACAGATCTTCCATCCTCTATTTCACTCCCCAAATGGCCACAATAGCCAGAGCTGCTGGGCTGTCTCAAATCCGGAAGTTAGGAACTGCTTTAGCGTCTCCTGCACAGGTGTAATGGCCCACACACTTGGATCACCCTCTGCTGCTTTCCCAGACACGTTAGCAGGGAACAGAATTAAAAGTAGAACAGCCAGGACTGCAGCTGGTATCCATATGGGATACCAATGCTGCAGACAGAGGTTTAATCTACTCAGCTTACGTTGTATGTAATAGTTTTGAATTGTTTCCACTTAAATATTTTATTCTGAAAATCCACTTCTAACAGTGCATATTGGTCTATTTCATACATTTTATTGGCTTCTAATATTACTTGGACTTTGTGTAGATTTTGCCAGTTTCCTCAGCCAGATTGCCTTGGTTGTTATCAGGATTATTGTCAAACACCAAATCATATTTTCATTCTTCCTAGTGTGCTTGTAGTGTAAGGATTGACCTATATATATTTCTCCCTCAACCTCCTTATTTTGTTCAAGACTTTTAATATTAAAGGAGGTAACCGTCTATTGAAAATAGCCACCATTTTACCTGTGACCTTCTAAGCAAACTGTAACATTAAGGTTACATTTTTGAAGCATTATTATTCCCTCATGGCTCTCTTTCCATATGACAGAGTATCCAGATACTGTGTAGACTTTGCAGATATGCTGTGGAGACAAGGTTTGAGAGGAGAGAATCAGAGCCCTGCTGTAGCTACAAGGGCTATGTTATTCATGGTTCAAACTGGGACAGTGCTGGAAGTAGAGGGGTGGGGAGGTTGGGGGACACTGTTATAGTGACTCCAGGACAAAAGGCACAAATCAGAGTTGCTCTAGCTAAGAAGGGCCACGCATGCAGTGTACTTACTACCAGCCCCAAGTAACTGTAGACACACTGATCTGTGCTTTTGGGGTTTCGGAAGTAAAAGGACACATGCAGAATCCAGTGGGAGGAAGAGTGGAGGAAGACAGGCAAGTGCAGAGAGACGTGAGAGACACAGGAGCTGAGCAACAGCGTTAGCCACGCCAAGGAGAGAGAGGATGCTCGTCTTCAGAAAATCCTCTGCCGTTCAGAACACTTATCTGAAACTGTTCCTTTTAGAAAAGCTGAAATCAGATTCAGTCCCTGGGGTCACCTGTGCTGCAGTTCCTTCCATTGTCTGCACATTCCGGTGAACACTTCTGAATGTGCTTTGCAGGTACGACCTGAAGGACACGAGTAAAATCACACTGGTTGACATAGAGCTGATTGCCGCCATGGGCCCGCCAGGTGGTGGACGCAATCCCGTCACTCCCCGTTTTGTTCGACATTTCAACATCTGCACCATCAACGCTTTCAGCGATGAAACCATGGTCCGGATCTTCTCCACGATCATTGCGTTCTACCTCAGGACTCACGATTTTACACCAGAGTACTTCATCGTTGGAAACCAGATAGTCAGCGGGACTATGGAGGTGAGCGAGTGCTGTCACAGGCAATGGTCTAGGGTCACACATGTCTCCCATTTGGTCCTCACTTTGGCTTTTTGTTCCTGAAAAAAAAGAAAAGAAAAAAACTGTTTCTGAAGCTACTTGGGTCTTCATTAGCAGAGAAGGAGATCAGAAGACTGGAGGAGAACCTCAGTCTCTGGAGTTAGGTATCTATGTGACGGATGCTTCTCCCTATATGAATATGACCTTTCACAAATCATGTGGTCATTCATAGGCTTGATTAAATCACAAAAATATCTTTATTGGTGGGTGAAGGTAAAACCAGTTCTATTTTCTGGTTCTTAACCCCAAATGCCTGCCACATGGCCAAGACTGGGCCATGGAATTCTAGAAACTGCTAACTTGGCCCAAGTTTCCCACACAAATTGCAGGAACCCATTATCTGAACCACCACTGCTGCCTCCTGGGCTCTGTTAGCATGGAGCTGGAGCCGAAAGCTGAAATTGGACATTGATGTCATGTTTATCTTTAAAAAGGGAGAAAAAAGTTCAAGTAGCTTATGAACACATTACTTTTAGCCACACTGCATAAGTTTAGAAGTAGCAGTGGTAAAATAATGAGGAAATACAAGAGTAGGAACAGTAAAACAAGACAGCTGTTGGGGCCCGAAAGAGCTTCGGCATCCTCAGCGTGTGTCATCTCCGGCTCCGAGGCCAGAGCAGCCCCATCTCTGATGGTAAAAGGAATAAGAATGTGTTTGCAGGTAAGTCAGAGACCATCTCACCAATCCAAGCTTTCTGGAAGCCTGATACAATAGGATTCAATTTAAGACAACAGGAAGCTCTCCCCACAGTTGCTCTCCACTGGTTTCAGCACTATAGTGGTGCTGTGAACAAAACCTTAAGCAAAGAAGTAGTACGTTGATTCTGATACATAAAGGTGCTTCCGTCATCAAACTGGATGTTTGCATTTTAGGTACCTCCTGGGAAGGCAGGGGAGTTGATCAGCTAGAAAGAATTACAGAAAGAATTCTTTCCCCAATCTTTGAAGTTTTAAGACCTACTGTGTGTGGATGTTGGGTTGGGGAATGAGACTCAGAAAGCACACAGGATTTGTTTTTCTATTTTGTGGACTATTTGATAGAAGACTGAATTCAATTTCTTTGGTTTAAGCTTTGGTGAGTTCTCCATATAGTAAAAATAACGTTTATTTCTGTATTGTAACTAATAAGGTGAAGGAAGGGAAACGATTAAAAGAAAGGAGATCTACAGCAGACTGACTTTGAGACAAGAGTAGTCAAAAGGAAATTCTTTCCTCCTCTTTTTCATTGGGAAAGCTTTAGAGTGAGCTCCCACATTTTACTTTCTGGCATGGTCTTTTCCTGGGTTTGAATGTAATCAGATAATATGAGGTTCCCTCAACTCCATAGTGTCTGCTTGAGTACTGTCAGGAAGCGTGAATACTCCCGTGGAATGTGAGGCTGAGTACTGTCCAGTGCTCGAATCTGACAGGATGGATAAAAGGTGACAGGATCTGATAGGACAAGTAAAATGTCTTCCACGGCGGCACGCCTCGGCTGGTGATTGGCTTTGGCTTTGTTGTTTCTTCGTGCTCAGGTATACAAGCGATCCATGGAGAATCTTCTGCCCACTCCTGCAAAATCTCACTATACTTTCAACTTGCGTGATTTCTCGCGCGTCATCCAGGGCTGCTTGCTGGTCGAGAGAGACGCAGTGGAGAGCAAGCGCACCATGATCCGCCTGTTCGTGCATGAGGTCCTGCGGGTCTTCTACGACCGCCTGGTCAATGACGATGACCGCAGTTGGCTCTTCAAGTTAACCAAGCGTGTCATCAAGGAGCATTTTAAGGAATCATTTGATATGGTCTTTGCCCGACTGAGGGCAGATAACGCTCCGGTGAGTATAGTCAGTCATTAGAAACACAAGAAGTTAGAACGTAACAGTAATGTGAATGGTTACTATCAAGTAACCATTCTATCGTATTTAAAAATATGGTTGATTTTTGATGAATGCATCCTTTGAGGTTTTCTCTGTAAATAGGTATTTGAGATGTGTGTTCAGGGGAAAGTATGTTATTCCAGTTATTTGAAGAATAAAAGCTGCTATGATGGGGAGTACGCAGTATTATGGAGTTCATGACATGATAATATCCTGGGGCTCCTTAATGTCCAGTAAGTTGGATTCATACATAATGACTCCAACAAGGAACTTATAAAAAGGGAAAAATCTTTTTAAAAATCATGATTCATAAGGACATAATTGAAGGTATTCACTTTGTAATGTTTAAAAGAATCTCTGGTCATCATTGCATAACATGGATGACCAGTACATGCATTTTCTTCGTTATTTTAGAAAAGAATTTATAAGTGTTGTAATTTGTTGTTTTCCTGTCTGTAGATCACCGAAGCGGACTTAAGAAATCTCATGTTTGGTGATTACATGAACCCTGATCTTGAAGGAGATAATAGAGTTTATATTGAAATTCCAAGTATTCAGCAATTTAATGAGGTTGTAGACCAGTGCTTAGATGAGTACAATCAAACTCACAAGACAAGAATGAATCTTGTCATTTTCAGGTAATTAACAAACCTGACGTTGATGCTGAAAATTGCTATTTGTCAACTTTTATCGTGAAGTATTGAAAGCTTAGAAAAAAATGTGTAAAGAAAAATCTGCTGGATAACCTTGTAGCCATCATCCAGGTTAATGCATAAAGTGTGGTCATTTATTTGGGGTCTCCTGTTGTAACCAACCTTCCCTCACCCCATCCACTAGAGTAGTCAGAAGAAATTCCAATGTGCTGGCGCCATGGTGTAGTAGAATAAGCCTCTGTCTAGGGGCACCAGCATCCCATGTGGGCACCAGTTTGTATCCTAGCTGCTCCATTTCCAATCTAGCTTCCTGCCAATGGCCTAGGAAAGCTTTGGGTCGCTGCACCCACATGGGAGACCCAGAAGAAGCGCCTGGTTTCGGATAGGCTCAGCTCTGACCATTGTGGCCATTTGGGAAGTGAAACAATGGATATATCTCTGTCTCTCCATCTCTCTTATCTGTAACTCTGATTTTAAAAATAAAATCTTAAAAATAGAAAAATGTTTCTTTGGACTTGAACTGCACATAATGTATATAGTCTTATTTGTCATGTTTTATTTGTTTTTTTTTGGTAAAAATTTGTTTATTTGAAAATCAAAATTTCAGAGACAGGGAAATGGAGATCTTCTATTTCTTGGCTTACTTCCCAAATGGCCCAAACAGCAAGGACTGAGCCCATTCGAGGCCAGAAGACTGGAGCTGCTCCTGAGCCTCCTGTGTGATTGGAAAGGGGCCAAGAAGCTGGGTCATCTTCCACTGCTTTTCTCAGGCCATTATCAATGAGCTACATTAGATGTAGAGCAGCCAGGACTAGAACTGTCACCCGTATGGAGTACTGGCATGGCAGGCAGTGGCTTTACTTGCTACGCCCTAACATTGGCCCCTATTTTTATTATTTTTTAAACATTTACTTAAAAAGCACAGTTGCAGAGAGGAAGAAGCAGCGATCTTCCATCTACTGGTTGACTCCCCAAATGGCCACAGTAGCCAAAGCTGAACCCGGCTGAAGGCAGGAACCAGGAGCTTCATCCAGTTCTCCCACCTCGGTATAGTGAGCTGCTTTCCCAGGCCCTTAGCAGGGAACTGAGTGGGAAGTGGAATAGCCAGGACTTGAGTCCATATATGATGGTGGCGTTGTCGACAGAGGCTTATGCTGTTATGCCACAATGCTGGGCCCTTTCTGCTATTTTAAAAAAAAATTTTAATGTAACAGCATAGTGTTGTAAGATTTGTATGCAATAAAATAGAAGAATAAATTAACATATGTAGTTGTAGAAGCACAGTGTGCAGCTAATTTTCAACAGTGACATCAAAAACGACACTGGAGAAAGGATAGTCTCTCAAATGAATGGTGGTGAGAAAGCTAGGTTTGCACAATGGGGAGAACAAAATTGGCCTGTTCTCTTATACCATTCACAAGTATCAACTCAAAATGGGTAAAAGACCTAAGTGAAAGACGAGAAGCTATAAAACTGCTAAAACAAAGTAGGAGTTGCTTAACAGTAACCTTGGCAATGCTTTCTTGGATATCACAATGAAATATTGGGCTACAAAAGCAAAAATAAATCATTGGGACTACATAGAACTGAAAAGCATTTACATGAGAAAATGAAATGGTAGTCTTGGAATGGAAGAAATTATTTGCAAACCAGATAAGGAGCTAACATCTCTGGTTTATGAAGAACTCATAAGAAAACATGCACCCTGATTTTAAAATGGGCATGGATCTAGAATAGACATTTCTCCAAAGATGCCCTTGCGATGGCCAGCAGGTGCCTGAAGTGGTGCTCAGCCTCACTCCTTGCTTGGGAAATGTACAGCAGTGTACCTGACGCCACTCCACACTTACGAGGGTGGCTGTTAGTCTGCATGGTTTGACTTGCTCCATACTGTTGAGTCACAAACATGAACTTTTTACTACTGTATTGCAGCCTATTGCAATATAACCACAGTGTAGTTTGTCTGAGATAAACTTAGTTGTCTCTATTAATAGTTGTCACTATTGAAAAAAATAGGCTTTGAGCGTGGATATGCATGTGTGACAGTTTCTCTATGTTGTATTCCTACAAATGAGTTTATTGTGCCCTGGCATATGAGCATCTTCAAAGACTAAGTGTTGCCAAGATGCCTTCTAGTAATATTGAGAACTTCTATTATGCTTAACATTTGTCAACTGCTGGAACTGCCAAACTTTCTAAGTTTTTCCAGTCTAAGCAAAATGGGATGGCATCACATTGTGGATTTAAATTTAATTGGGCTAATTTAATTGCTTGTGAGGCTAATAAATTTGGTGTATTATGGATGAACAATTTTCTATGTCTTACACAGAAATTCTATTTAAAGATTGAAGAGATGATATCATAGAAATAGTAATCTATATATAATATGAATATTAGTATATATACTAATAAAATAACAGGCATTATAATATTATAGCATTATATCATAATACTATATAATCGATTGTATAGTATATGTATAATATGCACATTATATATGCTAGTATATACATATACTAAGTGCCAGTATAAGCAGCTATAATTTTATTTTTGTTCATGCTCTATATTAATTTCCTTGAATCCGAACTTGTAGTTTTTCTCTGCATCAAATGATTCCATTGTAGTTGCTTTTGAAAGAAAATCACAACTGTCTGATGACGAGCTCTCCAACAGTGAGATAACATGGGGCAGCAGTCACATCCTCCTCCTAGAAAAATCAATGATAGTCGCCCACAGTGACATCCATCTTGTGATGTTACAAGTCCGTTATTTGGTGGCAGGTACGTTTTGGAGCATTTGTCAAGAATCTGCCGGATCCTCAAGCAGTCGGGTGGAAACGCTTTGCTCGTTGGTCTTGGAGGAAGTGGCCGGCAGTCCTTAACTCGTCTGGCCACGTCCATGGCAAAAATGCAGATTTTCCAACCAGAGATCTCGAAGAGCTACGGTATGAACGAGTGGCGAGATGACATCAAGGTAAGGCATGGGAGAAGTGTGGTGTCTAATGCTGTGCCAGTACGTTCTGTGTCGCCGTGCGCTGTAGGTCCGGGTGCTGCTGATGGTGCTATCGACAGAGGGCCAGCTGCAGGAGCCGCGCAGTGCCCTGCTGGCCTTCTCTCCTTGGATAGGTACAGCAAGCGTGCGAGGGCAAGAGTGATATAGCTGATGAGAGGACTAACTCCACTCTCAGCTGCCCCGCCGTCGGCGGTGGTGCTGCTGCCCGGTGTGTCTTGGTTCTAGCTCAGGGATGGGCTTGCGGTAAATCTCCGCTCTTCAGCAGGCTGATGGGTGTGAACCTGCTAAGGATGGTGATTCAGAGGAGTGTGCCGTTGGTGTGGCCTTCATAGCAATCTTAACAGATTCTTCAGAGCTGTTTGGTTGTCCCTGAAACCGGCATAATGGGGGAGGGTACGTGCCTTGTGGTTTGCAATCCCCCAATACAGATGATCCGAAGTGAAACCAGGAAGGGAGAATTCCTGGGCTTGTTTCACTTTTACTGGCTCCTACACACTCGATCTGTCACGTCCTAAAAATAACCCAGAGGAATGGGCTTCACGTGGCTACTTACACCTGGAAATGGTAGAATCCAAGTTGATTATCAGAGAGATCTTTGCAAACAGAAATGAAACCATTGCATGTATAATCTTTGTGATGGTACTTCACAGGAGAAATGTTGACGCATGACTAGTGAGTGGTTTGGAAAGCAGCGTACTTCATGTGCCATTTCACGTAGCAAGAACACGAACTTGAAAGTCATCCAGTTCAGTTTTGTTTTTGTTTTAAGGGAACGCTTTTTTTGTTGTTGTTGTTCATAAGATTTGTTTTTATTTGAAAGGGTTACAGAGGGAAAGAGACAGAAATCTTCCATCTGCTGGTTCACTCCCCAAATGGCTGCAACAGCCAGAGCAGGGCTTATCCAAAGCCAGAAACCAGGAGTTTCTTCCAGGTCTCCCACGTGGGTATCGGGGGCCCAAGGACTTAAGCCATCCTCTGTTGCTTTGCCAGGCCTTAAGAAGGGAGCTAGATCAGAAGTGGAGCAGCCAGGACACAAACCAGCACCTACCTATATGGGATGTTGGCACTGCAGCCAGAGGCTTAGCATACTACTCCACAGTGCTGACCTGCTGGCCCCATCCAGTTCAGTTCTAATTCTTGACTTACCCAAATTCTTGGCTGTGTTTTCTGGGCATATTACTTAATCTTTCTGTATCTTAAGTACTTACGCAGTTTTTTAAGTACTTACGCATTTCTTCTAGGTTATCCAGTTTGTTGGTATACAATTATTCATAGCATTCTCTTATAATCCTTTTTTTTAAAAAAAAAAATCTCTGGCATTAGTTATTATGTTTTCTTATTAGTTTCTGCTTTTGTTTGAAGCTTCTTTCTCTCTGTGTGTCTCCCTATTAACCTAGCTGGTTTTGTCATTGTTTTTTATGTATTTTAAAAACTTAGTTTCATTGGGCCCAGTGCAATAGCCTTGCAGCTAAAAATCCTTGCTTTGCATGCGCAAGGGTCCTATATAGGTGCCAGTTTGTGTCCTGGCAGCCCCGCTTCCCATCCAGCTCCCTGCTTGTGGCCTGGGAAAGCAGTCCAGGATGGTCCAATGCCTTTGGACCCTGCACCTGCACGGGAGACCTGGGAAAGGCTCTGGGCTCCTGGCTTTGGATCAGCGCAGCTCTGGTTGTTGTGAACCCTTGGGGAGTGAATCATCAGGCAGAAGATCTTCCTCTCTGTCTTCCTCTCTATATCTGACTTTCCAATAACAATAAATAAATAATTTGAAAGCTTAGTTTGATTGATTTTTAATTGATTTTCCAGTCTATTACTTTTAACTATAGTCATTCTAGCGCCTAGTGTTGTGAAGTTGGATTGTTTGACATTTTTATTCTTTTTTATTTAAAATTATTGCAGCTATAAAGTTTCCTGTTGGCATCGGTTTTTGCTGTGTTGCATAGGTTTTGGTAGTACTTCTGTTATTATTTGATATTTTTAAAGTTCCCTTCTCATGTCTTCTTTGACCCACTGGTTGTTTAAGAACGTATTATTTATTTTCCATGTGTTTGTGTATTTTCCAGTTTTGCTTCTCAGTTCATACAATCTGAGTCTTTTAAAATCGCTCAGGACTTGCTCTGTGACCAAGCATGTCTGGAGAATGCTTCAGCTCCAGTTTATTCTGCTGCTGTTGAATCCAGTGTTCTGTGTCAATCTCGGGGCTAATTGATCTACATTGTTCCTGATTGGTTTTCCACAATCATTCTAGCCTCTCTTGAAACACGAGTGTTAAACTCTCTTACTCAAGTTTTGCCATCGACTTCTCCACTTAATTCAGTAAAGTTTGATTCATTTTGTTAACTCTGAAGTTGGTACACAAATGTTTATTATTGATCTTTATGGAGAATTACCCCTTGTGTTAATGTATAATGCCTTTCATTTTCTCTATATGTATCCTTGGGTCTGAGTGAGTCTCTTGTAAGCAGCATATTTTTAGGCCCAGTTTTTAGAAATCAATGAAGGGGCCAGCATGGTGGCATGGCAAGCTAAGCCCCAGCCTGCAGCAACAGCATCCCATAAGAGTGCCATTCCATGTCCCACCTGCTCCATTTCTGATCCAGCTCCATGTTCATGGTCTGGAAAACCAGCAAAGGATGGCCCAAGTGTTTGGCAGACCTGAAAGAAGCTGCAGGCTCCTGGCTTCAGATTGGCTCAGTTCTGGTCATGGCAGCCATTTGAGCAGGGTGCCAGTAGATGGAAGGTCTCTCTCTCTTCTCTCTGTGCATCTGCCTTTCAAATAAAAGGAAATAAATCTTTCCAAAAATCCATTTAATATTCTATTTCTGTTGGAATGGTATTCATTTACATTTCAAAGTAATAACTTGTATATGTGAAAAGATTTATTATTGCAGCCTTGATATTTGCTATCCATGTGTTCCATAGCTTTTTTATTTGTTTCTTTGCCTTTCTTCTTGCTTTGCTGATCTGCAAGATGGCTGTAGGCTTTGATTTCCTTCTCATTTCACTTTGTTTATCAGATATCTTCCTGGCAGTCACCACTGCTGTTGCATAAACAGTTTAATGTTGTGATAATCTATTTTAAGCTGGTAATAACTTCAGCTGCATCCAAAATTTCTATCCCTTACAACTCTACCACTTATCCATTCACTACTGATGATGCAAATTACATCTTTGTATATTACAAACCCATTAACATAGGTTTGTCATTTCTCTGTATGCTTTTGTCTTTTTGTCCATTACTTCACTGGGATTTGGGCGATTTTTATTGTTGTTGTTGAGTTTTTGTAGTTCCTTAAACATTCTAAGTGTTTATCTTTTGTCAGATGAATAGTTTGCATTCCCCAAATGGTCACAACAGCCAGCACTGAGCCAATCTAAAGTCAGGAGTCAGATTCTCTTTCTGGGTCTCCCAGGTGGGTGATGGGGCCCAAAGACCTGGGTCATACTCCACTGCTTTCCCAGGCCACAAGCAGGGAGCTGGGTGGGAAGTGGAGCAGCTGGGACACACACTGTTGGTCATTGGAATTGCTGGTGCTGCAGGCAGAATATTAGTAACTAAACCACTGTGTTGGTCCCCGGTCTCATTTTAACTCTGGAGATTTTAAACTCTGGAGATTTTAAATGATTTGCTCGCAAGTTCCTGAAATTCTACCAATCACTTCTAATAATCTATTCAAATCCTGTATGTTACTGAGTTCATATCTTTATTTGGGAGTTTTAGTTGCAATTGACAGAAGTAAACAAAAAATTCAACTCAAGTAGAAAAAGAGGGTGACAGACTGAGGCGTCTGGCACTGGAGCCTTGACAAGGCTAACAGGCGGGATTCAGATCAAGTCCTTGGTAAGTTTGGATCTCCTGGCACTGCTCTCCCCCATTTGGGTTTTAGTCCTGCAGGCTCACTCCTTGAGGGAAAACAGTTGGTCCCATGATGCTTAAATGATGACTTTACACCTTGTGTCTCAGGAGGACAGAAATTGTTTGGGTTTCTATCTCTGTCCCCCAAGTAAGCAGTGACTGGGCTCTGCTCCAATCTCACCCTTTCCCCTGAATTCATAATGATGTGTAGGCGACTGTGAACATGCTGACCCATGTGGGTCACTCACCTAACACATGGAGGAAATGAAGAGTTATTTCCACCAAAAGTGGAAAGAAGTACTGCCCTAAAGCCAAGGTGTTTTTATTTGAGAGTGAGAGAGAGAGAGAAGGAAGGGAAAGCACGACCCCCAGATAGCTGCTGCGTTCTGCTCAGGTGGTTTGTTTTGTTTTTTGGCCAAAGGGTCTGCTAAAGAGTGTGGGCGTGAAGGGCCAGAAGACGGTCTTTCTGATCACAGACACTCAGATCAAAGAGGAGGCTTTTCTGGAGGATATTGACAGTGTGCTCAACACCGGAGAAGTGCCTAACATTTTTGCTGCAGATGAGAAGCAGGAAGTGATGGAGGTAGGTGCTGCTGGGAGAGGGCTGTTCTCTGCCCAGCAGTCAGCCAAGCATGGGCAGGTGACTGTGGTCCTTAAGAGTTTGAAGTATGTAGGCTTACTATGTATCCTTTTATAGTGGATTGGAAATTGCTTCATAGTAGGTGTATTTTTATTTTGCTTCCTTTCTTCCTAATGATGGTAGTTGGACTCATGAGGTAGATGTTGTTTAGGATGCTTTAGGAATGCCTGGAGATCATAAATTCATCTCTTACAGTTACGTTGGTGACTTGATTTTCATGCTGCTTAGGTAGTTCTTGGGCTTACCAATGGGTAGCAAATCTTCCCAAAGTCTTAATGACACTGCTGACTTACAGCTCTGACCAATCTAAAAGTCATGCTTGGCAATGTGAGCCACAAGAATGCAGTTGGTAAAGTGTCCGTTACTGTCCGGTGTCCTGCACTGTGACCCCTCTAAGACTTGCTGTGTCAGGTCTCTGCCTGGTCACCCCCTTTTTGCTTAGTAACTCCTGGCGTCCCCAGAATGCATCTCTCACACCTGATGTTTCCTTCCCAGCCTCCTTCCCACGCCTCCTTCTGGCGTGACAAGGGCACACTGGTCATTAAGTTCCTCCAGCGGGGGCACAGATAACAGTTGCTCCTCTACAGGGTTGGTGTGGGGCCCGACACTCAGACAAGACAAAGTACCTTGGTGTCAGGCACTCAGAAGGCCCTCGTTAAATATCACATTACTACTACAAGCTCTAAGTGGGCCTGGAGAAAAGAGAAGAGAATTGACTTCTATTCTTAGCTTCTGCCTGGGAGGTATCAGAGCCAAGGGCAAGGGCAAGGCTGCGGGTGAGCCTCTTCATTCACAGGAATCTTTCCTCGACTCTCCCTTCCCAGGAGCAGCTGCGGGGATTTCCTTACCTTTGCCAGGCCTTCCTGCTTGCTTTAGCCATTGCCATCATTTTCCTACCCATTGTTTCCATGACCCTGCCATTTCTGTTCCATATTTGCATGTTTTACAATCCTTGGTATATATATATATTTTTTTTAATCTAACGATGAGGATTGTACTCCACTTGCCATTGCACAACCCAGGTTTCTTGCTGCTCTTCTCACAGCATGGACATGGGCATAGCCTGTTACTTTTAACAAGTTTATAAAATTACAATATGTGGATCTTTCATGTTTTTAAATGACTTCTAATGGACACTAGTTTCCTTCTCTTTTCTGTTAAAAACCAATACTGTATTACTGTCCTATACGTGCATGGGGTGGACTTTTGTGACTGTCTTTATAAGGTCAATTCCTGGCAGATATTTGCTTGTAAGTTACAGAATTTATAGTAAATTGCAGAGTAGGATTGGAAAAAACTTTTCTAAATATTAAGTATGTAAAAGCCATTCTGTTGACTTAAAATTGTAATGATATTTGCTGAAAAGAAGACTCTGTCATGTTCTAATATCCACACATCAGCTTGACAATTTTTATTTATGAAATTGTCATTTTCTGATCCTCCCTAGGGTGTTCGCCCGGTAGCCCAGGCTGGCCATAAGCACGAAGAACTCGGCCCCTTAGCCCTGTTTGCTTTCTTTGTGAATCGCTGCAAAGATAACCTGCATGTGGTCGTGGCCTTCAGCCCCATCGGGGATGCCTTTCGCAATCGCTTGAGGCAATTCCCTTCCCTCATCAACTGCTGTACCATTGACTGGTTTCAGGTTTGTGTGTGTGTGTGTGTGTGTGTGTGTGTTGCGCGCCAGGGATGGAAGGTATACCTAACTGTTGCCATTTTAAATCTTATTAAAGTTCCTATCATTTATATGTAGCAAATGTTTCCTGATGGCTCTCTCCAAGGACAGGAGAGTGCTCAGCACCAGGGCCTGATAAAGGATACAACTTCCCCACAGCATGCTCACACTCTAGCCTGGAAGTCAGGAAAAAAGAGTATTGATGTGTAAGAAGCAGGAGGAGTCAGTGTGAAGATGAGTATGTCACATAGAGGGATAGACTAGCAACCAACAGGAACAATATGCACGCTGGGCCCACAAATAATTTTTACATTCATGCATATAGGGAGTCTTCAGAAAGTTCATGAAAATGAGAATTATTAAAAAGCACACATAAGGGCCCAGCACAATGGCCTAGTGGCTAAGTCCTCGCCTTGCATGCCCAGGATCCCATATGGGTGCCAGTTCATGTCCCGGCTGCTTCACTTCCCATCCAGACTCCTATTTGTAGCCTGGGAGGGTAGTGGAGGATGACTTACAGCCTTAGCACCCTGTACTCACATGGGAGACCCAGAAGAAGTTCCTGGCTCTTGGCTTCAGATCAGCTCAGCTCCAGCATTGGAACCACTGGGGGGTGAACCAGGAGATGGAAGATTTTTCTCTCTGCATCTCCTCCTCTCTGTATATCTGCCTTTCCAATAAAAGTAGATTTTTTAAAAGCATGTATGTTTATTTAGCACACCACACACATACACATGCATACTTTTTTTCTCTGCATGATTGTCTCAGGTGACAGTAAGAGGCTGGCAATTCCCAAAGTATGCCACCAGTAAAATGGACCCTCAAGAATGCCAATACTGTACTGTGTGCTGTTCCCGCCTAAGGACCTAGAGCAGGGAAGGGCAGGAGCAAGGCCGAAGGCAGTATTGGTGCTTGCGCTCATCTTGCTAGTGTGTGTAAACAATTCCTGGTCAGTGGATCCCGAGATAAAGACGATTGTGGTGCTTTGGGGAGAAAATGTATTTCCCTCATCCATTGGGGGTGGGGGGGGAGAGTTCCATGATAGGAAAAGGCAGATGGCAGGGATGGCAGAGAAACTGTAGGAGATGGAGGAGACTGGGTAAGGAGCAAAATGAAGGAAACCTGAAGTTGAGGAATGCTGTCCTGGGCTTGGGGTGACAGGAATCCAAACTAAACATGTAAGGGGTTTTATTGTTGTTTTTCCCTTTCTGCAAAAAAAAAAAAAAAAAAAAAAAATCTGAAGGCAAGCAGAGTTGGGGGTGTTTGTAGCTTAACAGTCATCTGGATCCCAACATTTTCTGCTTTAAGTTTCCTTAGCAGGTGATTTCTATTCTCAAAGTCTACTCATGATCACAGGAAGCTGCCAGGCCTCCCCCTTTCACAACTCTGTTCCAACAGATGGAATAACAATAGCAAAAAGGACACTTGCTGGGCAGTCTACAGCCATCTAAAGAACCTTCTCTTGGTTCTACCCAGCAACTGCTTGTATGTCACTGCTTATTTGAAATTGCAGGGGCAGCTGGGTATTGTAGCCTTTTAGCTGAGCAAAAGGGTACTGATACTTGTTTATATAATGTTAGCCTCAGTTGCAACTTTAACACATAAGATTGAAAGACCAAACCCATGCCACGGCCCCAGTTCCTCTAATTTTTCTTTCTTTCTTTCTTTTTTTTTTTTTTGGAGATGTATTTATTTATTGGAAAGGCAGGTCAGATTTACAGAGAGAAGGAGAGACAGAAAGATCTTCTGCCCCCTGGTTCATTTCCCAAATGGCCACAACAATCAACAATCAGAACTGAGCTGATCTGAAGCCAGGAGCCACGAGCTTTTTCTGGGTGCAGGGCCCCAAGGCTTTCCCAGGCCTCAAGCAGAAAGCTGGACGGGAATTGAAGCAGCCAAGACACAAACCAGTTGGTGCCCATATAGGATCCCAGTGATTGCAAGGCAAAGATTTAGCCACTGAGTCATTGCACCCGGACCAGTTCCCCTAAATCTATTTTCCCTTAGAAAGCTTTGAAGTTGTTTTTTTTTTTTAAGCCCAAATTCTTCCCCCGGAGGCAGTCACCTGACCTCGTATTTTGAGTGGGACTTGGCATCTTACATTTCCGGAATTTTTCACTTTTCCTTTCTCTAGCCGTGGCCTGAAGATGCCCTTGAACGTGTAGCTGTGAAATTCTTGGAGTCGCTGGAGCTTACTACGGCTGAACGGGAAGAGGTGGTGCCGATCTGCAAGCACTTTCACACCTCCATCAGGAGTCTTTCAGAAAGGTTAGTATTGCCCTTCTTGACAGCACAGTGATGCTTTGTATCTGAAAACATCTCTTCTTGTGGAAGTCCAAAATGTTCACGATTTCTGTGTCTTCTAAATCTTGCTGATCACATATTAGGACTAGAAAAGTCCCTAATCTGGTTCAGTAATAGGGGCAACTTATTAGAAGGTGCAGGACTGTGTGCAGAACGCACCTGGCTCTCGGAAGTGAACGGGAGCCGGTGGTAGGAAGATGCCAGACGCCTAGGAACACTCTGCTTCACAGTCCTGCTCTCCTGCGGTTCCGCTCTCTCCTTTCTCTCAGCTAACAGACTTTTTTTTGCATGCCAATGCATTTAGAGAAACTGGTGCCTCTACTCTGCGACTTTTTTTTTTTATGGATTTTTTTTTTAATTGGAAAGTCAGGTATACAGAGAGAGAGGAAGATCTTCCATCCACTGATTCACTCCCCAAGCGGCCACAACGGCCAGAGCTGAGCCAATCCAAAGCCTGGAGCTTCTTCCTGGTCTTCCACACGGGTGCAGAGTCCCATGGCTTTGGGCCATCCTCAACTGCTTTCCCAGCCACAAGCAGGGAGCTGGATGGGTAGCGGGGCCACCAGGACACAAACCGACACCTATATGAGATCCCGGCACGTGCAAGGCGAGGACTTCAGCCACTAGGCTACCACACAGGGCCCTCTGCTGTGACGTTTACTAACATAATCAGAGACAAATAGGGTGTTTCTATCTCCTTATTCCAAATGTACTACCACATGGCATAGCTTTGTTTGGGTCCAGTGCCCAGCCATGGTCTGATCAGCAAGTTTCTTAGATGAGACATAATTACAGAGCCACCAGGTAGAATTCCCTAGAGAAGGCAGCTGATTGGTGGGTTATAGATAACCCGTAGTGTCACATCATCCCTGTTCACATTTGAGATCTGCATTTCAAGGTGCGTTTATCTATGTGCTCATGCTATATTGCTTATCCAGAGATGTGCATCCGGCCAGCTGACGTTGGCTTGACCAGTGGCACCCATTTAGTGGGCTGTAGTTGGCCGACTTACCACGATATACCATTGCTTCCATTGTCTCTGCAAGTATGTGTGATGGCCATATCCCAGTCAGCCTGCACGTGGCCCCTTGTCCACGGAACTCTGACCCCGGCTTGCTGTCCTGTGCACAGTCCGCTGTCCTACTAAACTTGCCCAACTTACCCAGCATCAGGGGGCCCACCCAAGGTCAGATTCAACTGTCTGTAATTCACCCCAGGTGGACATCCTCACTGACTTGTGCTTTTTAAATGTAGTAACTAGAATTTGCTATCTTGTTGACAAGAAATTAAGATGTAATTATGGCTATAATTCTAGAGTCACAAATTTCAGGTATGGGACTGAGCAATTTCTGTGTCAAATTTTATTACTACATACTCGTTGCTGTTGTTTTGAACTGACCTTTTTTGTGAAATCAGTAGCTCACAGCAAACTGTCATCTGCATCTTGTAGGTTCCTGCAAGAGTTAGGACGGCACAACTATGTTACTGCCACTTCTTATCTTGAACTCATTGGCTCCTTTCAAGAGCTTTTGACTAAGAAACGACAGGCTATTATGGAGGCAAAGCAACGATATGTGAATGGGCTTGACCAACTAGCTTTTGCAGAGTCTCAGGTAAATTTCACGAACTGCTCAACATGCTCATTTGCGCTGAGCAATAGAAGCACGGCAAGAGCTACTGATGCCGCAGATTGCCTCACCTGCCGGGGCTGTGTCTTTCCTGTGCATTCCCTCAGTAACTCAGCACGACAACTCCGCAAGGGGACACCTTCATGGTCCTCATTCTACAGATCAGTACAGTAAGTTTTAAGAGCTTTAATAAATTGCCAAGACAGCATGGACTCAAAAACATCCTGCTTTCATTTCATTTCATTTTTTATATTTGAGAACATATTTTAACTCTCAGTTGCTTTTATTTTTAGAATAATTTTTTTAAATATAAGATTTCATAATATAAAATTAAGTAATTTTTAAAGTTTTATTAGAAAGGCAGATTTAGAGAGAAGGAGATGCAGATAGGGAGTGAACCAGTTGACAGAAGATCTAAGTGGACACAATGGCCAGATCTGAGCTAATCTGAAGCAAGAAGCCAGGAGTTTTTTTTAGGTCTCCCACATGGATGCAGGATCCCAAGGCTTTGGGCCATCCTTGATTCCCTTCCCAGACCGCAAGCAGGGAGCTGGATGGGAAGTGGAGCAGCCGGCATGAACCCATGTGGGATCCTGGGTCATGCAAGGTGAAGATTTAGCCACTAAGACATTGTGCCAGGCCCAAGATTTCACGTTCCACAATAGCAATGGGTTAATTTAATGCAAGATGGAGCTTGCATTGTTATTCAATGGGTTAAGCCGCTGCCTGCAGCATGGCATGCCATTTGGATGCCAGTTGAGTCCTGGCTGTTCCACTTCTGACCCAGCTCCCTGTTGATGCATATGGGAAGACAATGGAAGATGAACGAAATGCTTGGATACCTGCACCTGTGTGTCCTGTGTGTAAGACCCAGAGGAGGCTCCTGGCTCTGGCCTAGCCCAGCCTGCCTGTTGTGGTCATTTGCAGGGTCGGGGAGGGAAGGAAGGGGAGCAAGCAGTTGGAAGATTCTTTCTCTCTCTCCTCCTTCCCCCACCATAGCTCTGCCTTTTAAATAAAGAAAGAAATCTTTTTTTTTTAAAGATTTATTTTTATTATGTTTTTATTGGAAAGGCGGATATACAGAGAGGAGAGACAGAGAGGAAGATCTTCCGTCCGATGATTCACTCCCCAAGTGAGCTCAACGGTCGATGCTATGCTGATCCGAAGTCAGGAGCCTCTTCCGGGTCTCCCACACGGGTGCAGGGTCCCAAAGCTTTGGGCCGTCCTCGACTGCTTTCCCAGGCCACAGGCAGGGAGCTGGAAGGGAAGTAGGGCTGCCGGGATAGAACTAGTGCCCATATGGGATCCTGGGCGTGCAAGGTGAGGACCTTAATCACTTGCGCCACCGCGCCGGGCCCTAAAGAAAGAAATATTATGAAATATTTGAGATAAATTCTGTGTGACATACTTTTTACTACAATGACTCCATGTATGTAAAGTTTTTAAATGAGTCAGTGTTAATAATAGTTATTAGTGTTAGCTCACCATAAATAATAGGGATTTGGCTGGTGGGTTCATCACAGTATAGCAGGAAAGCGTCCGGCTGCCACCTGTCTTTCTGTGACTTCCAGACAGTCTTCTATGAAGAAAGCTTCACAAAATCATTTTGTTGATCTTGCACAAAGACTGGAGGAAAAAGTTGAGACTTTACTGCCCTGATCGTTTATGACACATTCAAATTTCTGTTTCCTGTGTTCGGTTTCAGTCACCAGTGTAGCAATGGAAATTTAATGAGAAATGTTCTATTTAGGTTGGCGAAATGCAAGCGGAGCTTGTTCAGTTACAGCCCAAGTTGGAGGAAGCTAAGATTGAAAATGCACATATGATGCAGGTAGAGTATCTTGAGTGCTTCTTATTGATGTTGAAGGACAAGTGAAGTATGTAAAATTGACCTTGAAGGTGAGCCTGAATTTTGGCAATGGCAGTTGGGGGACTTTGCCCTTTGGTGCTGACCGTCTGTCCCATTGGGTTCCATGTGGATGTGGTGATTTGTGACTGGAGGACCAAAGCCCACTTCCAAACACACTCACATGTGCCTGCATTTCTCTCCATGTTTATCCTTGAATTGTGTGTTCTCTTGGGTTTTAGAGACTGGCAGAATGATTGTAGAAGTACCTTTATTTCTTTCTCCTTCTTTTCTTGAGGTCATTGAGATCGAGTCTGCGCAAGTAGAAGCGAAAAGGAAGTTTGTGAAATTGGATGAAGAGATAGCTAGTGGGAAGGCCGATGAGGCTCAAGCTCTGAAAAATGAATGTGAAAGTGACCTTGCTGAGGCCATCCCAGCCCTGGAGGCAGCTCTGTCTGCACTGGACACGCTTAAGGCAAGTGTCGGAACTGGCTGCCTGTGGACTGAGCATCCACAAGGTGAAACTCCATGGGTTCTCGGTGGGTGAGATAGGATTCTGTCTCCGGGAATGGCATTCTGTCATTTTTGTTCACTTGAGACCCTTGCTATTCAGCTCTTCTTAGGTACTTTGTTACGTTTTTGCTTTTCACATGCTGTTCATAACCTTCACCAGGGTAATCTCACAGAATCAGGACTGGCCATCCTGGGGAGGCCACATGGACCAGGAGGCATGTGTAGGTCGGATGGGGAACTGCCCCTTCTGCAGCTTCCCACGCTGTCTGCCCAGAACAACTTCAAGGTCACGTCCGGCACAGCTGTGACTGGCACCTGTCTGCCCCACACTGTGTGGTGTGTAACTTTTGAGAGGGTCTCTGGGCTCGGGACTCAATAGCCTCAGCAAGCAGAACAGTGGAGCCATGTCTGCTGACTAGGGGAAGCCTGAGAGAAAAGAATGACAGCTCTTGACCTTCAGTCCCACCCTTGGACCCTTGTTTGCTTTCCTAGCCAGTGCCTTAGCTTTCCTGGAAGGGACCCCCAAGATTGTAAATTCAACCCATTCAGAATCTTGCAGGGTCAAACTCTGATCTTTGGTTACATCAGCCCTGTGGTTCAAAGACAAGAGATTTTGCTATTTATGGAGACTGATGACCTCACTGTGCCTTGAACCCCTGAGTTTATCAGATTCTTTCTTTATTCTCTCTGAAACAATGAAAATCCACGTGCTGCCCCCATTGCTCTCTCTTCATTCTGTCCTTACAGGTTCAGGACAGCATTTGATTTGATAAAGCTATTAGCTTTTTTCACCACAAACCCAAAATACCAGACACAATAAGTGAGCCACATGATATGTCTTTATTGCTGTAGGGCAATATGTGGATACGTGCTGCCAAAGTGAGCACTAAATTAAGGTTCTTAACCTGGGGTCTATGTACGGGTTTGGCATGTGATTGGATATATGCAAAAATGTTTTTTTCTGGAGGGTTCATACTTGTCGTCTTCATATAATTTGTAGAATTCTGACCATTTAGAACTTTTAGTCTGAGCTAATTTCTCTTTTGGTGATTTTTTTTTTTCATAAGCATGGTATCCATCAGCTTTTCATTACTATAATGAAATATTTCACAAGCTACTTAGGAAGGAAAGAGATTTATTTTGGCTCAGGGTTGAAGAGACCAAGGTCAAGCAGCTCCAATATTGGTGTGGTGAAGGGTGCCTACTGGCAGAGTCCTAACGTGGTCCAGAGTGGCACTTGACAAGAGGGAGCACAAGTATTTGTATGGTTTCTTAAAAAGTCACCAGGGCTCAATCATGCGGTCCCAATTGTCATTATCCAATCCAATCACTTTCCAAAGGTCCTACCTGGTAAACCCCATAATGGGATTAAGATTCTACCCTGGTAGAACCCTCAACGTTAGACTGGGGGACTGAGCCATTAACACATGGGTCTTTGGTGAACAGTCAACTAATCCAAACTAATGTCTAAACCATGACAACCACACAAAACAACATTTAAATGGAACAACATCTCCCCAATGTTACTTTAATAGCTTTCATTATTAAAAAGCAAGCTACTCTGAAGAGGTCCCCATTTTCTTTTGATTTAGCCAGCTGATATTGCAATTGTGAAATCAATGAAGAATCCTCCATCTGGCGTTAAACTGGTCATGGCTGCCATTTGTGTCATGAAAGATATAAAACCAGAAAAAATTTCAGACCCTTCGGGAACTGGAGGCAAGGTAATACCTGCACAGACTTAAATCATGTTCATAAATGCACACAACTTTTTTTTTTGGCAGCAATTTGTATCTAATTAAATATTGGCAGTCCTCAATCCAGGGAAGAAAAGATGAGCTAGATTTGACTATGAGCCTTTGGGTGACATTTGACTTCCAAAGCAATATCCAAGCCATACAAATGTGTTTTAGGGTAAGGCTAAGACAATATAGTGCCAGGAAAATACGGTTCTAGCTGCTCCCAGTACCTTTGCTGTCTGCGTGGGAATTCCCCAGGATCATGTGTTGGAAATGAATGAACACTGGGAATATTTGCATTTTCCCAGCTAAGATTTTTGAAAATGTGACCTGTAGATGCTGATTCTGAGCATTTGAACGATTCTGCCGATTCAATTACTGTGACATTGCTGAAATCAAGTGTTCTTGCGTCATAATATCTGCATCCATAAATCCTGACTCCACTGGTGGTGTGACCTTGGACAAGGTGCTTGACCTCAGTGACAGTCTGTAAAAGCAAAAACCATAGCACCTTTCTCACAAAGTCAGTGTGAGGACTGGATTAGTTAATAATACTCATAGAAATCTCTGACGTACAAAGTCTCATACCCGGTAAACACACTGTTGTTAACCTAACACTGTGTCCATATTAACCTAAATTTACAGATTGGTTTATTCAAATTTGTATAATGCCTGAACTTGCACATTAAATTGGCCATTTTATTCTTCAATGAGATAATACAGGAAATAACTAGGTTTTTACCGAGTTACTCTCATCACACACACACACACACACACACACACACACACACACACACCCCTCTTTATAGGGCTTCTGGACATCAGAAAAAGAGCATTCTGCTAATAGCTCAGCATCTTTTACCAGCACATTCCTTACCCCAGAACTGGCCAAACAATATGTAATTTCTGGCTCTGTGTGGGCTCTTGTTTTATTTCATTTGGAGATCATATTAAGGTAAGGAATTTATCTCAAAACAAAAGCATGTTTGCTGCTTTTCTTGCTTGAAAATCAAAGAAAAGGGAAAACAAAAGTAACAAAAATTTCTCTTTTTTAAGTTTAATTTTGATAGAATTTATGCCAGTTGTATTTCTAAAGTTTTCAAAAAATAATCATATCATTTTCCTTTATGTTTAATTTGAGAAACATACAGAGAGAAAGAAAGGTAGGCACAGCTCCCATTCCTTGGTTCTCTCCCCAGATGCCCACAGTATCCAGGGAACTGGCCAAGCCAGTGCTGGCAGCTAGGAACTTGCTCCAGGCCCCCCACGTGGGTAGCAGGAAGAATTGCTCCAGCCATCACCACTGCCTCCAAGAGTCCTTCACTGGTAGGGATCTAAAGTCTGGAGCTAGAACCAGGAGCCAAAGTGGCTTTTTAAAAAGCAGTTATTTCTTTGAGTCTTAGAGATACACAGAGAGAGGGAGAAACAGAGATATCGTCCATCCCCTACAACAAACCAGGAGCCCAGAAACTCCACCCGGTGTCCTGCTTAGATGGCTGGGGGCCCAAGTACCTGCCTTGCCAGGCACATCAACAGACGTGCTGGATCAGCAGTAGAGCAGCCAGGACTCAAATTGGTTGGTCCTCATATGTGATTCCGGCATCCCAGGCAGAAGTTTAACACACTCTGACACAACACCAGCCCCACACCCAGCCATCTTAATCAGCAGGCTAAACACCTATTCTTTCAAAATAAGTTTTTTTTTATTACAATTTCACTCTGCAAGTTCATGTACATGTTTTAAATTTTTCACATCTTGCACATATTCTCGAATACAGGAGTCTTAGCTTCCAGGGAGCATTTTGAACGTTAATGTGTAATTTCTCTTGCTAACATATCTTCAATTTCAGGAAAGAATTGATTTGTGGCATATTTAATCACACGTAAAATTTCCATACATTTTATTTATAGATACTAGATTACTGGGGACCTAGCAAAAAACTTCTGGGAGATATGAATTTCTTAAGAGACCTGAAAGAATATGACAAGGACAACATTCCCGTGAGTCGCATTGGATTTCTTTCTGTAAATGTCACTGTCACAAGATGTGTGAGATCTCTCACACTGTTTTATCAACTTTAGGAAGAGGGCCCATTTTTTAGAATCAAGATGATTAAACAAGGGATAGTATGTTTGTGAATGACTGTAGATTTCATGACGTATGGAGCCAGCCTCCTTTCACATAATTAGAAATTTACCTAAGAATTATGCTTTACATGCATACAGAGAACTTGAAAGAGTTCTCTGTCATATGATAGATTACTTAAGAAACCTACAACAGATTAAAAGAGTGGCACATCTTTCCCCATCCATATTCTAATTTATTTGCTTGCTTATATTTAATTGTTCCTCTCCCTTTTGTCTTTTTTTCTCTTAATTCACAAGAGTCTTTTAGTATTTTGGAAGGAAACATCTTGCCTCAACATCCGGGATCAATTTGCACATTTTACTCACAATTTTCTTGTGTTTCTATGATAGTTTTCCTCCTTCTTAACTTTTTTCGTACAGATGTTTTTATTGTCTGGGTTTTTTTTTTTTGTCACCTTGAGTTGTGGGTCCTATACTAAGATTGTGAAGCCCTCCTCGTTGTTGTTCAGGTGGCCATCATGCAGAAGATTCGTGGTGAATACTTGACGAACCCTGAATTTGACCCCCCCAAGGTTGCCAAAGCATCTTCGGCAGCTGAGGGGCTGTGTAAGTGGATCATGGCCATGGAAGTGTACGACCGGGTCGCAAAGGTATTTTGAGAATCAGCACAACCGTCTTCTGCCTAAATTTTCCCCAGAAACTAAAATCTGTGCATGTATTTGCAAGTTAAATTACTCAGAGTGATTGCAGGGAGAACATATCCTGCCACGTGGATGGCACTCCTAGCGGGGAGGCAAGAACTCGGCTCTGGCACCTCCTGGCTGGGGGACGCAGTGATCCTTAACACTGATCACACTGGACTTGCCTGGCCCGGCCAGGCCCCAGTCGTTACAGCCATGTGAAGAGTGAACCAGTGGATGGAAGCTGTCCTTCTCTCCTTCCCTCTTTCTCTGTCACTCTGTCTTTCAGGCTGCAACAACTGGGGAGATGAGCCTAAATGAGACAGAACACCTGCCTGTGGAGGGTAGAGACTTCATCAGAGCATTGTAAATCAATAAAGAAATGGCATTAATTTTATCTGGGATGTCCTGTTAACTTTCTTATGTCCCATGTGGTAGTATCACAGCAGGTCTGCTAGCGTGCCACAGGGCATATAGAATTTTCTGGGTCGTTTCCACAATGCAGAAAAACCAGAACCCCCTGGCTCATTTCTGCCTTCCAAACCTGCAGTTCTTCACTGCCTCTCTCATTCTGATGCAGCTGCCCCATTTGAAACAGGAGGGAGAGGGGAGCGATCCAGCAGCGTCCCTTCCAAAGCCAAAAGCAGAAGGAGCAACTTCCCACTTGCTGTCTTGTTAGTGCAGGTGTCCGTCCCTCCAGGTTTCAGTCCAAAGGAGGCTACTCTGCACATTTGGCATCCGGCACTTGCTCGCTCTTTCCTCTCAACTTAATCCAGCTCCATTCATAGCACTGTACCAGAAGGGGGTCGGGTCCGCCCTCCTGCTGATTTGGACATCTTGAAAAATCCCTTTTACTAGTAGCTTGTAGTACATTCACTGAAGAAATTTGCCAAATCCTGTTCTTGGCAGACGAAGGAGCCTAACAAGATATTTATCTTGAGGAGAACCCTTTTCTCTCATCAAAGTGCCACTTTGCAAGTTGGTTATGAAAAATTCCCTTTTGGTAGTGAAGCTGAATGTCAAGGTTTTCTTCTTGGTGTTTCTGCTGTCCTAGGCAGTTGGATACCTTAGGTTGGCTGGATTACAAGATCACAGACTTGGAAAGGAAAACAAGCCACCCCCCCCCAAAAAAAAAATGACAGCCAAAACAAAAATCTATTCATACAGTTCTCAACACTTACTATTTGTCACTTATCTTTGTGGGAGTTTTCTTTGGTAGTAGCGTAGAAATGTCTCATTGTTTGGGGATACTTTGCTACACATTATGACATTTAGACCAGAATGATTTCTCTCTTTCACAGGTAACAACTCACCAGGCTAGATGTCTTACAGTGCATATAGCAGTGTTAGACTTTTTTTTCTATATAAAAATAAGATTTAAGGCAAAATGTTTATTTTGTGTAATTTATGTTTAGAATGCATTTATAATCCATTGTGTTCATAAGAGTCAAAAACATACCAGCTTGACATCACATCGGGGCTGTATTGCTCCCACACAGGTGGTGGCTCCAAAGAAAGCTCGCTTATCAGAAGCCCAGAAGTCTTTAGCCGAGACCATGGAACTTCTGAATGAGAAGAGAGCAGAGCTGGCATCCGTAGAGCATCACTTGGAAAATTTACAAAAGACGTTTCGCGAGAAAACAGAGGAAAAGGCTGCTTTAGAAGATCAGGTGGAACTCTGTGCAAAGAAACTCGAAAGAGCCTCCAAACTGATTGGGGGACTGGGTGGAGAAAAATCAAGGTCAGCATTGAAGGATGTCGGGTTGGACATGACCACCTGTGGGTGCTTGCTCAGAGCGCTGAGCTCTTCCAAACAGAACTGTCTTTTCATTTTATTTTTAAAAAAATTTTAAGAGGTGATAAGGGCAAAATGACAACAGTTTTTCAATTGAGATGGTGACTATGTGGGTATATTCATTCTGCTTTCTTTCCAATTTTCTAGATGTTCAGTTTGGTAGTGAAATGTTTTGGGGGAGCAGCACCTGAATTACTGGGTAAAAATTGATTTCAAGCAAGATAAGTGTACACTTCAGAAACTTGGTAGAAAATGGAATTAAAAGATAAAATTACATTTGGTGCCCCCCCAAAAAAATCTTCAAAATTCACACTTCTGAGTCTGTCTGGCTTGATCTAACTTCTCTTTTAACTTAGATGCAGAGCCAACTGTTTCATTTGTTACTTGTATTTGTTATGCAATGGCCTAGTAATATGACAGGTCTTTGACAATATTTTGTAGAGCAGATGATTGAGGAATACACTTGTTATTAAAAGGCTTTCGTTAAATGGAAAGGCTAACAGCCTTACAATTAGCATGTGGGCTTCTCATACAGGTGTAATTTCTAGTAGTAATTATAAATATTCCACCTTATGGCCTAATAAACATGTAAACAAACAGAGTCATTAGACTAAATCATCCTAGAGAAAATTATGAGTCAAGATCCTGCTGTTGTGTTAGTTCGTTTTAGCTTATGATGAAAAGTCATGTCCTGCAAAAAATGTCTAATGTTCACGACAGGTAAAATATTACTCTTATGAACGTGGATATTTTAGTATATCCGGTCATGTTAGTGTTAGAAGACACCAAACCGCCTCACTTTACAGGGACGCAAGTGCCCAGAGCCGTCGTAGCTTTAACTAGAATTTGGACTGGATGCCCCTTGCCCTTTGGACGCCCGTCCTCTGTCATCCCCTGGTGTGACGCACTTGTTGTCTGTGGTTGACTGTGCAGGTGGTCGCAAGCCGCCAATGACCTTCAGAGCACGTATGAAAACTTAACTGGCGACGTCCTGGTGTCCGCGGGGGTCATAGCCTACCTCGGGGCCTTCACCTCTGGCTTTCGGAACACGTGCACCCAAGATTGGAGCAGGTTGTGCAAGGTTGGACCCTTCACCTTGGAAATTTTCTTTTCAAACTTTTCAGACCGTTTTGGGAGATTTGAGGGGAAAGAATGAGGAGGACAGAGGAAGAAATAGCTACAAGTATGGAATACTGATTTACTTATTGGCTTGTTTTTGCTTCTTTGGTAAAATGCTTCCTTAGTTCTACTTTCAATTTTTTCCCCCTATTCCTTAAAGTTAATGATGATTTCCTAATGATACCTAAGCAAGTATCTTAATTTCAAAAACAATTCAAGTGGCCACATAAAAGAAAAAAACATTAGATGTTTGTTTCTTACAGGAGAAGAAAATCCCGTGTTCTGAGGAGTTCTCACTGAGTAAGACCCTGGGCGATCCAGTTAAAATCAGAGCCTGGAACATTGCTGGCTTACCCACGGACACCTTCTCCATCGACAACGGCGTGATCGTTAACAACTCCCGGCGCTGGTAGGAAGATCTTAACGCGTTTACTTTTTGCATGGTTTTACTGGAAAAGCTCCCCCAAATATGGTGAAGTTTGAAAAGTTTTATAGTAAGCACCAAATACAGCTCCCACCTCTTAGATTCTGCGACTAGGTTTTTGTTTGTTTGGGGATTTTTTTTTCTAGCTTTTTCTTCTTCCTGCGGCTGTATCACACGTGTGTCCATCCCCTGGAAGTCCTCCAAGCCGTCTGGTACATTTCAGCGCAAGTTACAGATGGGAATGTGTTCTCCCCAAAATACTTCCGTGTGTGTGTGTTTTTACAAATATCATTTATAGTTCGGGTGAAATATACAGACCGCAAGATAGACAAAGCCTCAATGTGCCATTCAGTATACAATTCATGTCATACGAACCTCTGTCATCATCATTCCCACCTCAGAAGGTCCTTCGTGGTAAGGGAAATCCCAGAGCCTATGGAACTTTTCATAAACTAAAAAGAACATCTGTGCCCTCACCCCTCCCCATCCCAGGAAGCCTGTGCTCTAATTCTTTATCACCTTAACTTTGACCTTTTCTGCACGTTCACATGCGTGACATCACACTGCATGTATGCTTATATCTGAACCTTCTTCCCTGCTACGTAACTTTGTTTAGGCTCATCCATGCTGTGGCCTGCATTGGTAGACAGTTCCTGTCTTTATTTTGAAAATATTATGAAAACATCACTATGCTTCCTCCCGTTGATTGACACCAGATTTGAGGCCTTCAAGTATGCTTTTTTAACTTGGTACTTCGACCCATTTTCAGGATATGCTGTCATTTCATAGTCGATGCCATCTATTGAGATCGTGTTACCTTCAGCTTTCTCCGCTCCTGACTGCCCGCACCGCTGAGGGCATCTCTCTATGTTCTTGCTTTCCCTGGGGAAGATGGCTGTTCCTTGGCACTCCCGGTTAAGCTTGTGTTGGTGGCAGGGTGAATGACTGGTCCTCCGGCTCCCCGGGGGCTTGCACTGGGACTTCGTGTGCAGCTTTCCCAGGCGTGTTAACCGGGGCTGGGGTGGCAGTGGAGCAAGCGGGACTCAAATCTGTACTCAAGAGGTGGTGATGTGTGGTTAGCAGCTTAATTCATTCGGCCACAACACTGGGCCCCGGGCAGGATCTCATTACACTTTGAGCTGAGAAACAAAACAGGTAGTTTTGTCTTGGTGGCAAGGAAGGGAAAGTTTAAGACAGTTGTCTGGGAGTGGGCGATGACAGAGCTTATTGACCAGCCTGGGGAGGGAGGAGGGAGATTTGAGCCTTGTCATAGAAAGATGTCTGAGACAGCTGAAGTGATGGAGAGCGAAACACCCCTTTCTGTACTGGATTTAAAAAGAGAGAGAGAGAATGTAGTGGTCCTAGAATCTCAGCACCTTGGCAGGAGTTCTCACTGAAACTGAATTTCTTCATCTGGAAAAAATAAATAAAGCTTGTCAGTTTTTTCCTCCAGTACTTCACAGTTAGTGTTGACAGCATGTGAAATAGCTTCAATTTGTAGTGGTTGGTGATGCTGTTGATTGTTTAAATGATGTAATTTTTAGAGACATTTCGGCATGGATCTATCCCCGCTCAGTTTTTCTTCTTGTATTCTAGGCCTTTAATGATTGATCCGCAGGGTCAAGCCAATAAGTGGATCAAAAATTCGGAGAAAGAGAACCAGCTTAATGTTATTAAACTATCTGATGCAGACTACATGAGGACCCTGGAGAACTGTATTCAGTTTGGAACTCCGCTTCTCCTGGAAAATGTTGGCGAAGACTTGGACCCGTCGTTGGAGCCTCTGCTTCTCAGACAGACTTTCAAACAAGGTACAAGACAGTTCGTATTAGTGGATAGAACTGAACGATCACCGTGAGCTCGAGGCACGAGTGAAAACCACTATCTCAGTACAAAGCCTCTGCGTCACTGTTGGGAGCGGCAGGAAGCTGGGCGCATTGCCGGGAGTGAACCTAAGTCAGACAATCTAAGCTAGCTGGCTGGCCCTGTCTTCACTGCCTTAGCCGCTGTTACTCGGGTCACTGCGATAAAGACCAAAGTCCATAATTTTGCACCATGATGATTGGGGCCAGAATTGTCCCAATTTGTATCTTTGCCCACCTTGTATCTTTCTGCTTATAAAAATCATTTTTGTATTAAGTTCTAATACCTTTAAGAGCCCCATGTATGTATTTTGGGATCATAGTTGAAAATTGATTGAGAAGAAAAAAGCTCAAAGGGAATGTGGGTTTGCTGAGGTCCATTGGAACCCTCCAAATGTCTCACATAACCCCGGAATAAGTCCTCCCGGATATGTGCTTGTTTGTCTCTGCGTCTGACTTTGCTCACACCAACTTTCTGTTTCAGATTTCCTGTTGATCCTTTGTTTGCAGCCTAGACAAGTCCATCTCGGAGAGGGAGCTATGTTTACTTACTATGCACTTGTTTTGGAAATCCAGGTGGCATTGATTGCATCCGACTGGGTGAAGCAATTATTGAGTATTCCTTTGAATTCAAATTTTACATCACCACCAAACTGAGAAACCCACATTATATGCCAGAACTGGCGACAAAAGTATCTTTGCTCAATTTCATGATAACTCCAGAAGGACTTGAAGATCAGTTGCTAGGAATTGTGGTTGCCAAAGAAAGGTATGTGTTTTCTAGGCACTCCCAGATGCTTAGCGAGGATTGTTGGGGCTCTCTGATGCTGTATTGCTACTTTAAGGCTGTTAAAATTTTATATTTCATTGTTATGCATAGTTATATACTAGGTAGTCATCCTTTTGTAAGTAAGTTATACATTAACTATGTTATATTGGGCTACTAGTATGGATAGCAGGTTTTGGGTTACATGCCACGACTTCTAACTTGTATCTGAGCTCAAAATTTCAACCTGAAGAATCTATGCTAAGGACTTGTGACAAATGCATTCTAAGACTTGCATACAGGATGTTGGTGAAATAAGAAAATGCTTAAAATAAAAAGGAAAAAAATGGGATACAAACTATATACAGTATAGCAAATATTTTTAAATGATAGCTCTATATTATTTACTGTGGAAAAAATATTGCAAAAAAATACACCAGAGAGTATTAAGAATGATTATCTCTGGATAAGGTTGTAGGTAATCTTTACAATTTATTCATCCTTTATCACTTTTCAATACTAGTATATATTTTTCAAATAAGAAAGAAATGTTACGATATCTGAAAGGCCACCAATAAACAGTGGCTTCAGGAAAGGACTCTGATTCACTTGAAGCTTGATATAATACCATCATATCTATTTTCCAAAATAAAATTAAAAGCAAATTAAAATTAAGAACCGTGAGGTGGTTTTGTTGCTGTGAATTTTTTAAGCTCTTGGTAGAGTATCTAAGCAGTACCCTGTCAAAACATAGTAACATGGTAGATTGTGTTGTTTTGAAGTCTCAGCTCATCTTCTTTTCTTTTTTGAATTAAAACGTAAGTGCCAGTTTAGCCTTTGGCTTGAAGAGCCAAATATATATATGACTGATTGTACTTTTTGTCCTTGATATTTACAGAAACGGTGAAAGTGAGACTTGATGACAAAAATCAAGTATTTGTTAACTTTCATATGCTCATCTGCCCTTTTGATATAACCAGTTATTATATAGATAAATCTAATACATTTTTAGACTTACTGTGGCGTGTTACTGGTACATTTAACATGTATATAATTAATGGGTTTTTTTGTTTGAATTTCTCAAAGTAATATTTATCTGCAAGCACTTTTCCCTTAAGTTAAAATGAAAGAGATTAATGCATTCTGCATTGCATGTCTTCAAAATTACTTAAATGTCTACAGCACGTGGTATGCCGTGGTGAGGTATATATGTTACATGAAGGGCTACATGCACATGGAATATGTCTGTCTTTTTAGACCAGAATTGGAAGAGGAGCGAAATGCTCTTATTCTTCAGTCTGCAGCTAATAAGAAGCAGCTTAAAGATATAGAGACAAAAATTTTAGAAACTTTGTCATCTTCTGAAGGGAACATTTTAGAAGATGAAAGCGCAATTAAAGTTTTAGATTCCGCCAAGATCATGTCCAATGAGATAACAAAGAAGCAGCAGGTAAGAAACGAATCCTAAAGCCGTTTTTCTGTAAGATTCTAGTTTGTCTTTGGTCCCTGAGGTAAGTGCTGGCATGGGTTTACTAAAAAAGAAAATAAGTTCTCAAACACAGAAAGCTTACTTTAAACCCATAAGAAGCTATCTTTTCAAATACTTATTTATTTTTATTGGAAAGATTTACAGAGAGAACAAGGAAAAGAGAGATAAAGATCTTCCATGCACTAGTTCACTCCCCAAGTGGCCACAACAGCCGGAGCTGAGCTGATCCAAACCCAGGAGCCAGGAGTCTCTTCTGTGTCTGCCATGTGGGTGCAGGATCCCAAGGCTTTAGGCCTTCCTCGGCTGCTTTCCCAGGTCACAAGCAGGGAGCTGGATGGGAAGTGGAGCAGCCAGTGGACGTGAACTGGTGCTCATATGGGATCCCAGGGCATGCAAGGCGAGGACTTCAGCTACTAGGCTAGTGCACTGGCCCCATAAGAGGCTATCTTAATGCTGAATAGTTCAAAACCTCATCTGGACTATACTGTACCATACACAGAAGAAATTTAACATGAAGCTTTTAAAATCATATTTATTTGTTATTAGGTAGGTAAGCAAGTCTAGCCAAATTCACTCAAATTTAGTTGCTGCTTCAGAGAACTCCTCTTAGCCTCTATTTCCTGTTGGAGTTTGAAGAGTGTGGGAATGACTGCTGATGAAGTGGTTCTAGGAACCACAAGGAATGTTCCTCTGATGTGACTTTGTCATTCGCTTGCCAGGACGAGAGGTAAGAGAATTGACCGTGGCAGTGGAGGGAGGAAGGCAGATTGTCTACAGCTTAAAGTTTGCTGAAAGTTCAAGGACAGGTACTTAGCCTAACTAGATTGAGATGCTGGATGAGACACCTCCACTTGGAAACCTGCCCCTGGCCCCTTGCTTGGGCCACCCATCCCAGCAGCCCGTGGGAGGCAGCAGTCACGGCTCAGGTGACCGGGTCGCGGCCGTGGAAGTGGAGCTTTGCATTCTGCCTCAGCTGAGCCCTCCTCATCTCAGGCATTTGGGCAAGTGAACCAGCTCTAGAAGCCCACTCTTACTCGCTCTTCCTCTCCCTTCTGCCCCTGCAAATAAACATAGTTAAATCATGCGAATTTGTCTGACACAGCCAAATGACACTGTTATTTCTTTCATAAAGCCATATAATATTATAGATAAATGAGGCCTTATCTATCAGTGGTTCACACATCATAGCTGAGAAAAGCAGGGTCCAGATGAGTTAGTTGAGACCCCAGTCCCTACAGTGAAATGGTATTGTAGAATGATGTCCATAGGCTAACTTGATTGGTTTCCAGACTTTTATTCCTGCATGGCCCACTAGCTGAGCTAAATACTCATTCCCTTTGGGGTAATTAAAACATACTAAAAAAAAGACTGTGCTAGTCAGTCAGCATTCCTCCCACTGCTCTCCATCCTATCCCACCTCTGTGCTGGGCCCACGGATTTTCAAAATGGCGTCCATGCAAGTATACAAAGGCAACGGTGTTTTCCATTCAGCTGTGTTGCTTTTCATTTTTCCTCTCCAGAGAGCCAAAGGAGTAGAATCTCTCAGAGTGATACAGTCACATGTCACTAAACAAAGTGGGCAGGTGCTTTCTGAGAATAGATCTCCCCTGTGGGTGGCAGGAACCCCATCACTGGAGTCGTCACCCACTGCTCCCCAGGGTCTGCCTTAGTAGGAGCTGGAGCCAGAAGGGCAGGGCCAGACACGGAACCCCCAATACACCAATGGAAAACACAGGCATCTTAACCAGCTACTCGACCACTTGGCTAACACTGTCCCCTCCAGAGGGGTTTTTGATAAACTTGCCCAAGATTTGGCCCTGAATTTCAGCTGATCGGACCAGCCCTGAGCAGCATCATTCAGCAGAAGCATGACTACACATGCATATTTGTTTGGCATTGTCTGTGGGCAGGAAAGCCAGAGACGGGAGAGTGGCTCAGATTAGAGTTCTAGATTATTTCTATAGAACATCAGCCTGTCAGACTGAGTGGTCAGTTGAAGAGTGAGAAGCCTGTAGGAAGTTTTTCTTTAGGGGTTGAATATCAACATTTATTAAGTCTGCACAGGTTAAACATATGAGAACCCAGTTGAAAAAAAAATCTGAGTGTCAAAAGCCACGAGCTAAAGCAGTTTTGAATGCTATGACTGCTTCAGCTGACTCTGCTGGGTCCTGTCAAAGACACGTACCTGCATACTTGATCATCAGCTCTCTGCTACCGTCACATTCAGGCAAGGAATAAGCAAATGCTGATATCTCTGGTATTTTTTTTTAAGTTTATTTTGTTGTGTATGCTGTAATGGCTAGTGGCTAAATCCTTGCTTTGCAAGTGTTGGATCCCATGTGGCTGCACTTCACGTCCCAGCTGCTCCTCTTCCCGTCCAGCTCCCTGCCTGTGGCCTGGGAAAGCAGTCGAGGATGGCCCAAAGTCTTGGGATCCTGCACTTCAGTGGGAAAACTCAAAAAAGACTCCTGGCTCCTGGATTCATTCAGATGGTTCACTTGGAGAGTGAACCAGCAGATGAAAGATCACTCTCTCTCCTTCTTGTTCTGTTTCCAATAAAAGTAAATTTTTTTTAAGTTTGTTTATTTGAAATATACAATTGCAGCGAGAACAAGAGGGAGAGACAGAGATCTCCCATTCACTGCTTTACTTCACACACGGCTGCAATGACTATGGCTTTGCCAGGCCAAAGGAGCCAGGAACCAGGAACCTCGAGCTTCTTCAGGTCTCCCACGTGAGTGCAGGGCTCCACGGACTTGAGCCATCCTCCACTGCTTTCCCAGACACATTAGCCCTGGAAGTGGAAGAGTCGGCACTTGAACTGGCTCCCAGATGAGATGCCACTGCAGGCGATGGCTTTACCTGAGAAATAGCTGTCCTGTGTCAGATCATCCTAACCTGAGAATAAGGTTTTGTTTGCTTTTTCCCATCCCCTTCTTCCTTCAGTCTCCCCTTCCCTCTTTTGTTCTTTTCTGCTTTTCTTTCTTTCAAGCTTTTCAGATCCTCTTGTCTTCAACTGTGCTCAAAACTCAGGTAATTTTGTCAGTGAGGGAATATTTTTTAGTATAAACTTCATTATATACATGTCATTAAATCCAGTTTGTTTTTAACCCTGATTTTCCTCCTCCCAGGTTGCAGAAAAAACAGAGCTCAAAATTGCAGAGTCTCGGGAAGGCTACAGACCCATCGCCAAGCACTCGTCCGTGCTGTTCTTCAGCATCGCAGACCTGGCCAACATCGACCCCATGTACCAGTACTCGCTCACCTGGTTCGTGAACCTGTACATCAGCTCCATTCACGTCAGGTAGATGTCGCTCGTCATTCTCCCTCCCCGGGCTGGAGTCACACCCTATCTATGGTGTAAATATGTAGTGTATACTAACGTGTTACATGTATACATACACATTACACATTCATTATAGAACACTGCAAATATGCAATGGGAAAGAAAGGGAAGGGGAAGGAAGCAAAGAAGGAAGCAGCGAGACAGGAATGGAGGGAAGGAGAGAGGAGTAGGAGCAAGGAAGGAAAAGAGAAAAGGAAGAGAGTGAGAACTTCCTTCCCACATAAGCATGCAGAGACTCGCTTTAATCATTTTGCTCCTCCTCTTTTAAATATTTCAGTAACGTTCCTAACATTTTTGTAAAGATTTGTTTTTATTTTTACTGGAAAACGGCAGATTCAAAGAGAGAAGGAGAGATAAAGATACTCCATCCACTGATTCACTCCCCAAATGGGCACAACGGCCAGAGCTGAGCTGATCCAAGCCAGGAGCCTCTTCCCATGTGGGTGCGGGGTGCCAAGGCTTTGAGCCATCCTCCACTGTTTTTCCCACTCATAAACAGGAAACTGGATGGGAAATAGAGCAACCAGGACATGAACCAGCGCCCATGTATGATACCAGCACTTGCAGACAGAGGATTAGCCTATTGAGCCAACGTGTTGGGCCCCAGTTAACTTTTTTTGTTGTTGTTGGCAACTCCAGTTTATATCTTCCCCCAACCTCAAAGCCTCCATAAAGCATTAGTCATAGCTTTGTGTGTGGTAGTTTGCTAGATATTTTCACTTTAGTTAACTCATGAATATGTGTGGATTTTGGCATCAAACAGATCAGGGATTGTCCCAGGCTTGCCATGTAATAACTGTATTTTACAGACAAGCCAGTTCACCTTTCTGTGATTGTTGGAATTTTCCTTAACAATAAATTAAGAATAATGATAGTGTCTACCTTGTAGGATTTTTTTAGATTTTTTTTTATTGAAAAGTCAGATATACATAGAAGAAGAGAAACAGAGAGGAAGATCTTCTGCTGATTCGCTCCCCAAGTGGCTACAATGGCAGAACTAGGTTGATCTGAAGCCAGGAGCTTCTTCTAGGAGCTTCTTTGGTGCAGGGGCCCAAGACCCTGGATGCGAGTTGCCTGGTCAGTTCCACCCCCTGCCCTCTATATCATGTGAACTGATAGGTGCTGCAGCCCAGCCCAGCCAGCTGACCACAGAGCCCCATCCTCATTCATTTCAGGGTGCTGCAGCCTTGTTGGGGTAACCCCCATTAACCTCCACCAAGCTGACCTCCAGCCCTGGTTTTTGCACATGCCAGCCTCTCCTGCAGCCGAGTCTGGCCCAACCTACATCCCATCTGCTCTTAGACACATCAATGCATGCTGCAGCTTAGCTCAGCCTGCCCTGCCCTGAGATCCAGCCCTCATGTGTGCTGACAGGTGTCTGCCTTGTCCAGCCAGACCCCCACCCCCAGCCCTGTTCTCATGTTCACCAGCGGTAGGTACACCATAGCAGAGGAGTTCCTGCAGTTCCCCTGCCAGGCATGTTCCCAGACCCGGATCTAGTGCCTACCAGGGAGGCTGTTGCTAAGTTTTGCATGACTTGCACCCAATCCCTGCACTTGGCAGCAGGTGCTGCAGCCTATGGGGCTTGGCTTTTTTCCCTCAGCATAATTCCCTGAGAATCCATCCAGGTTGTTATGGATATCAATAATTTGAGCTGTTTCTGCTTTATTGCTGAGAAGTATTTCATGTTGCGGGTGTTCCATGGTTTAATCATTTACCTATTGAAGGACACCTCTATCATTTCAGGTCTGAGGTTATTATCTCTTTTTTTTTTGAGATTTATTTTTATTATTTTTTCATCGGAAAGGCGGATATACAGAGAGAGGAGAGACAGAGAGGAAGATCTTCCATCCGATGATTCACTCCCCAAGTGAGCGCAACGGGCCGATACTATGCCGATCCGAAGCCAGGAGCCTCTTCCGGGTCTCCCACGCGGGTGCAGGTTCCCAAAGCTTTGGGCCGTCCTCGACTGCTTTCCCGGGCCACAGGCAGGGAGCTGGAAGGGAAGCGGGGCTGCCGGGATTAGAACCGGCGCCCATATGGGATCCCGGGCGTGCAAGGCGAGGACCTTTAACCACTTGTGCCACCGCGCCAGGCCCGAGGTTATTATCTCTTAAACTGCTGTGAACATTTGTGAACACATATTCTGAATACAACTTTTCATGTCTCAGAGAAATACAACAGTGCAATTGCTGGGTCGTGTGGAAGTTGCATGTTGAGTGTATGGGCTTTGTTTTGTTTTGTTTTGTTTTTTTCTGTTAAGATATTTGCCATACTGTTTTCCAGAAGGGCTTCTTCATTTTATAGTCACACCAGCAAAAGTACTGGATTTTTAAAAATTGAACTTAAAAAAAAAAACATGAATGCTTATTGCAAAAACTTGAAACATATAAACATGTAAAGAAGAAGATATCAATCATAACCCTCCAGAAAGAACCACTTTGATAAATCAACAGTGTATGTTAACTCATGTTATCTGTTATTTTTAGCTTGTCTACATTTTTTCCTTTCTTTCCTGCCTTTCAGTAACAAATCCAAAATTTTGGAAAAGCGCCTTCGATATTTAAATGACCACTTCACATACAACTTGTACTGTAATATCTGCCGGTCACTGTTTGAGAAGGACAAGCTACTGTTCTCCTTCTTACTATGTGCCAATCTTCTTCTGTAAGTTACTGACTTTTTTGTAATTTCATTAGTAGAAACACTCTCCCGGAAAGTCTAATCTGTAAAGATGACTTCCCACAGAGAGGTGCGATATTTTGCTTTGCTTAATTCATTATTTTCTTGGTGTGTTTCTTCTACAGATGTGGTTAATATGGTGATTTGATTTAATTTATGTAACAGAAAACATCATGAAATATCACTGTAAAATCCAGTAGCTTCTTATAAGATTTATTTATGTATTTGAAAGTTAGAGTGACGGAAAATGAGAAAACGAGAGAGAGAGAGGCTGAAGCCAAGAGCCTGGAATTCTCTCCACGTCTCCTATGTGGGTGGCAAGCGCCAAAGCACCTGAGCCATCTTTTGCTTTTCCAGGCCCATAAGCAGGAAGTTGGATCCGAGGCAGCGGAGCCAAAATTCAAACTAGCATTGCAATATGAGAAGCCAGTGTTAGGAACACGAGCTTTATCAACTTTGCTGTAAAGTTAATTTGCAAAAAGTTGATTTGTTTATTTTATTAGAAAGGGAGAGTTACAGAGAGAGGGAGAGAACAAGAGACAGTGAGAGGGAGAGAGAGAGAGAGAGACAGAGAGAGAGAGAGGGAGGCTGGCTCTTTGGCTCATTCCCCCAATGGCCACACTGCCTGAGGTGGGCCAGGTTGAAGCCAGGAGCCAGGAGCTTCTTCTGGATCTCCCATATGTGGGTACAGGGATCCAAGGATTTGAGATCTTTTCTGCTGTTTTCCCAGGCAATAGGCAGGGAGCCGGGTTGAAGTGGAGGATCTGCAACTGAAACCAGCACCCATGTGGAATGCTACTGGCACTGCTGATGAAGGATTAGCCATCTGCACCACAGCACCCTCCCCCTGTCCCGCATACCTTACTTTTTTTTTAAAGATTTATTTATTTATTGGAAAGTCAGATATACAGAGAGGAGAGACAGAGAGGAAGATCTTCCATCCGATGATTCACTCCCCAAGTGAGCGCAACGGTCAATGCTATGCTGATCCAAAAAAGGATCCAGGAACTTCTTCCAAGTCTCCCACGTGGGTGCAGGGTCCCAAGGCTTTGGGCCGTCCTCGACTGCTTTCCCAGGCCACAAGCAGGGAGCTGGATGGGAAGTGGAGCTGCCAGGATTAGAACCGGCGCCCGTATGGGATCCCAGGGAGTTCAAGGCGAGGACTCTAGGCCATGGCACCGGGCCCACGTTGAGTATTTTTTCATGTGTCCTCTTTTAATCATACATTCTTTTACTCTTCTTTTGGTGACTAACCTGCATTCTCAGGACCAGTCTAGTTATCTTTACTACTTTCACATGCCAGGATTTACAACATCTTACCTGTTCATTTATTTGCTCCACTTGTACATTTTAATATTCTCCGTATTTTAATTTCTATAATATGCTTTTATCGTCTATAAAATATATATATATTTTCATTTAAATTTACTCCTGTATCTTTTTTCTTGCTATTGACCTTCTTAACTCAATAATATGTTTCTGCTTTAGGCTTTACTTTTTGAAGTAAATTACTAATGGGTCAGCTCAATGTTCTCAAGTCTTGTTTTCGGTTTTTTTTTTAACTTTCTTCTGACTATCTTAGAATGTTTTTGCTGTATTTTTGTTTGTTTTTTCAATAGGAGTAGGCTAGTTTTGTTGCTAAGGTGATTCCTCCTGCATCACCAGTGAGTTCCTGTGATTTGCAACCAAGATTCAGGTCTGATTGGCAAGAACTGAAATGTCCCGAACTTGTGTGATCTTTGGGAACATTCCAGCAGCCTTCGCCTGGCCTCGTGGAGTTCTGTCCTACTCATTCACACCTTAGCGTGTGTCAGTGGGAATCGAGAAAGTGTGTGCTCAGTCTGGGGTATCCACCTGCTCCACTCAGCAGCATGTCTGCCTTTGGTTCTGGTCACTTCCCTCCTCTTCTCTTCTCTGTCTCTCCCCCACCCCCACCCCCGGGGGCCATGGTTCTGCACTGCCTACTACACAGCTCCCCCAAGCCAGTCGTGTTGTTCACACAGTTCCATTTCTTGGTGGCCGACAGCAGGACGGTAAGCATGGCCCTGCTTACTCATCCGGCCAATGCAAGCAGAAGTGTCATTCCATCATACAGAACAACTCACTGTGACCCTTATCTTGGGATTGCAGGGCAAAGAAAGAGATTGAATACCAGGAGCTGATGTTTCTTTTAACTGGTGGAGTAAGTCTTAGGAATGCTGAGAAAAATCCCGACCCCACGTGGCTGCCAGATAAAAGCTGGGAGGAAATTTGTCGTGTAAGCGAACTTCCCGCCTTCCGAGGACTGCGGTAATTACTTGCATCTGATGATTTAACCTCAAGTAGTGACACGTAGATTTGTAGTGGTAGAGACATTTAAAAAAAAAAAAAGCCCTAAACTGTCTTGTTTCTTCTCCTGCTTTGCTTCAGTAATCTCTTTTAAAAGTTGGCCCACGAAAGGGAATACTTGTGAAACTTTTTTTCCATTAGAGATCATTTTTCTGACAATATATCCGAATGGCGAGAGATCTATGATAGCAAGGAGCCACACAATGCAAGGCTGCCCGCGCCGATGGACGCCAGGCTGAATGAGTTGCAGAAAATCATAGTCCTGCGCTGCCTACGGCCCGATAAGGTAAGTGAGCATACCTTACTCTATCAGAACATACTCTGTTCCCCAAATGGATCAACTGCCATGTGTGAAGTACTAGTCTTCAAAGTTTAGTCATGTGCTACTTAACAGTGTTTGGGTCAATGATACACGTCACGGCCTGTGAAGGATCCATGAGATGATACAGCAGCTGAGAATGCCATCAGCTGAGACGCTCACTTGGTCCTAGCATCCGAGCACAGCACATGACTGACACATCTGTGTCGATGCTGCAATCAGCAAGCCTGCTACACTGCCAGCATAGCATCACAATTATTTATGGTACATAGTACTTAATAATACACTATTGACTTCTGATTTTACTGTGCAATGCTTTTATCACTATTTTAGATAGAAACATGTAGACTACTGCTGGGTATTGTTTGGCTTGTTTCTGAAACCATAGGGTAGGGCCAACATTGTGACGTAGTGAGTGAATCTGCTGCCTCTATTGCCAGGATCCCAAATGGGTAGTAGTTTGAGTCCCCGACTGCTCTGCTTCTGATCCTGCTAATTAGATTCCTGCTAGTGCACCTGGGAAGGCAGTGGAAGATGGCCCAAGTTTTTGTACCCTTGCCGCCACACGGGAGACCCACGTGGAGTTCCTGACTTCAACCTGGCTCAGTCCTAGCTGCCTAAGCATCTGGGGATGAACCAGCACATGGAATCAATCAATCTCTCTCTGCACCTTTAAAATAAACAAATAGTCTTTATAAAGAACATGGAATGTGAAGATAGTATGTAACTTCTGTTATAGTTATGACATACTTTTCTTGTAAGAAGACAGACTAACCTCTTGTACCAGAAAGACCTAAAATACAATCACCTAAAATAGAAGCCAATTTTCTTTCTCTCCTAACAGCCCAGAGCCAAGGGATTAAGGACAGAGAGGGCAGCTCAGTCCTTGGGAAGTTCCAGAAACGTAGGCTTTCTCTCCCTTGCTAGAAAAGTTCCTTGATTGTAATTCTCATCAGCAAGACAGGAGCTGGTATGTGAAGCTTGTCTTTGCTGAAGACAGAAGTGTAAAAGGCAAACAGCTTCTTTATACAATCTAGACATTTCCTGTCTAATCTCTGCTTGTCTCCTTCTGGCCAAAATTGAGTCATGTTGCCACGTTAGCTGCATAGAAATCATGTGGCAGTGTGAGGTGCTATTTCTAAGAGGAAGGAAACGGTTTAAGGCTCTGCCACGTGAATGAGTTGAACATCTTCTATCATGTGCAATATCCAGTTGTGTTTCATTTCCTGAAAACAGTTATTTCCTTTACCCATTTTTTTAATGACTAGTTTGTCCATCAATGCACAGACTATCTAGGTATATTGGAGAAATTACTTTTTGTCTAATTTTATCTAGGGTATGTTGCATGCTTTTCTTGGCCATTAGACTATTGTGTTACTATTTTTTTAATAGTAATCTTAACTGTTGCATAAGACAGAAGTTAGTCTAAATATCATCTCTTCTCTCTTTACCAGATAACTCCAGCTATAACGAATTATGTCACTGACAAACTGGGGAAAAAGTTTGTAGAGCCTCCGCCCTTTGATTTGGCAAAGAGTTACTTGGATTCAAGCTGCACGGTTCCCTTGGTTTTTGTGCTGTCTCCAGGAGCAGATCCTATGGCCAGTAAGTCACATGCGGTGTAAGCCATTAAGAAGTTATCATGAAAACATCTTGCTTAATGCCCATTTCTTCAATAATTGAAAACCTATTATTAAAAAGGGTAAGAAGAATTTTCCACCATAAACCATCTCTACCCTGACCGATAAGGCATATGTTACAATCCTCCAGTCAATGGTGGGGCCATTTTTTTTGTATCCTCCACAGGCTTACTGAAATTTGCAAATGATAAATCTATGTCTGGAAACAAGTTCCAAGCTATTTCCCTGGGACAAGGACAAGGACCAGTTGCTACAAAAATGATCAGAGCAGCAGTAGAAGAAGGAACATGGGTTTGCCTGCAGAACTGTCACCTCGCCGTCTCCTGGATGCCCACGTTGGAAAAGATCTGCGAAGATTTTTCGACTGAAAACTGCAACCCCTCCTTTCGACTTTGGCTCACGAGCTATCCATCTCCAAAAGTAGGTGTCTTTCTGTAGCATTCAGTACATTTACTGAGCTCTCTGTTACCTTATGTTTCCACATTGAGTTTTTGATGCATCCCCTTAAGAGGTTTAATATACACACACACACACACACACACACACACACACACACACACACACACACTCTCTCTCTCTCTCTCTCTCTCTCTCTCTCTCTCTCTCTCTCTCTCTCTCTCTCTCTCTCTCTCTCTCTCTCTCTCTCTCTCTCCCCCGGAGTTCTCCTTTGTATTCAGTACATCCACTACTGTACTCAGTTTCAGGGGTTCAAGCTTGCTTTTTTGCGTAATCCTGTGCGTCTGTTTTCTCCTAGTTCCCAGTAACAATTCTACAGAACGGTGTAAAAATTACCAATGAGCCTCCCACGGGTCTTCGGCTAAATCTCCTTCAGTCGTATCTCACAGATCCAGTTTCTGATGAGCAGTTTTTCAAGGGATGCCCTGGGAAGGAACTGGTAATACTCGGCTTCTGGGCCTTATAAAATTTGTTTATGGGTGATAAAATATGAAAGTATAGGTTGACCAATCCTAATCTGAAAATTTCAAATCTACAGTGTTTCAGAATCCAACTTTTTTTTTATGTGATGCCACTATGGAAAATTCCATACCATCTTCACATAATGAGGTCACAGTCAAATGTGGGTGCATTATAAACTATTGCATTAAATTCCCTTCAAGCATGTGTTTAAGATGTATTTGAAACAAGTGAATTTTGTGTTTAGGCTTGGTCCTATCCCTAAGATATCACAACATATTATATGCACAAATATTTTAAGATATTTGAAATATGAAACAACTGTCATCCCAAGAATTTTGGATAAGCAAAGCTCAGCCTGAATAAAATCTTATTTAATCATGTTTGATTAAACATTAGGCATTTCGTAACAAGCAGAAATTGTACCTTCCTGTTCATCACTTCATTCTCAGTACTTTATTCATTGAAATAAATATGTATTCAGTGACTTTATCATAAATCAAAGCCCAGTAGCATTTTCATTAGAATTTAAGAGTAGAAATCTATTTTCAAGTAATTTGTTCTCTCAATAAATCAGCCTAGATACTAGACACAAAACAGAAACATGGAAATTTGACATTCAATTTTCCAAAACTTTCCCTCCTTCACAAAACCTATGTGAAAATAAACTATGTGGATAATATATAAATTAGGTATCGCTCTCGTTGTTAAAAGATCCTTCTTTTATTAAATGTTTTGCCAAGCATGCATCCTGGTGTGTTTAAAACATGCTTTGATGTACGTACACCATTTCCAGAATAATCAGTATACTTTAATTTTAATATTAAAAAAATGTTATGCCAGTACATCATATTAAAAACCACAAGTGGCTTTTCACTGATTTGGAGGTATATTTGAGATGATCTAACTTAAAATGCATGCCACATAGCATACTTGAAATTTATTTGACAGTCCTCAACAAGTTGGTTAACATGCCTCAGAATAGTGAGACAGATTCAGTGAAGGGACTGTGTGGCCTATATGTCACACATATGAGCATGCTGGGGACAGGTAAAATACAACAGTCACCTGGGACTGGCATTGTAGCATAACAGGGTAAGCCACCGCCTGTGACGCTCGCATCTCATTTGGGAGCTGGTTTGAATCCTGACTGCTCGACTTCTGATCCAGTTCCCTGCTTGCAAAAACAGAAGAAAATGGTCCAAGTGTTTAAGCCAGCCTCCCCCCCAAAAAAAAACACCTTTTAAAGAAAGTAAATTTTAAGGTCTCAAAATGGAAAGTCACAAAATTAAGGATTATGTACTGGAATTTATTCATTTCATAATAATCCATTATTGTTTTGCACTTATAGTTGCAAATGCTTAAGCCGGTGAGTGCTTTATGTAAGCCAGTGAGAGTATAATTTACAGGATTAATTATAAATACCTATATATAAATAATTCCGAAGCATTAATAGCTATTACTTTGGTAAAATGGCACATTGAATTTAATAAAGTATACAATTGTGGTTTGACAAACTTTAGAAGTTTGAAGTAATGAGAGCAATACTTTTATACTAAATATTTGATAGCTGTCTTTTTAAAAACAGTTTCATGAGTGATATCTTAGAAGCTTGCAATCATTTTACTAAAGGAAACCTGATCAGAATTTTGCCTTGTTGCATAATTTTTATGTTCAAGGCTTGGGAGAAGTTGCTGTTTGGAGTTTGTTTTTTTCATGCTCTTGTGCAAGAGAGAAAGAAATTTGGTCCTCTTGGTTGGAACATTCCGTATGGATTTAACGAATCAGATCTACGCATCAGTATCCAACAGCTCCAGGTAAAGCGAGAAAGGAACTGGTATTCTAAAGGATCACTGTCCAGCGAGCCCTAGGCAAGTCCTTTTGCTTTAGGATAACTAATCCAGGCCTCCCAGCATCACCACTGACTCGGAAGTCAATGGTCATTAAAAGTTCTGGGTTTTAATGTAGTGTCTCCATCTGGATTCCCTCTGTTGCTAATAATGGAAAAATCTGAATCTAACTGGCTTATAACATAAGGGAAAACAGAGATGGGAGTGGAGGGATCAACTCCAACATTCGCTGACTGGCCAAAAAAAAAACAGTGCTGACCTCAGGGACCCTGGCCCCCTCTCGCTGCAGTGCCATCCTCCCTGCTGGATTTACGTAGTCCCTCTCTCTGAACTCTAGTCTCCCCTTCCACCCAGTAAATTCTGTCTTCACGCTCCATCAGACCACAGAGCCAGGTTGTCTACCTGAAGTAGAGATACATTTTATTACAAGTGTGTTTGAGAAACTCCTGGAGAGGCTGGCTCCGGAAGGAGACCTCCAGGACATCCCTGTGCCTGCTGAGAGCAGCATCTCTGCCCTTGCTGTGCAGTTATTGGGAAATGAATATGATAATGTGAAACCTATGTAAATAAGTTTTTATTAATATCAGTACTATAACAACAAAGAAACTAGAAATTCTGTTATATATTGATGGAACTGAGTCATGAGGTGTGACACTCAAGTTTGGGATTGCTTTGTTTCCATCATATTCTGAATGTGCCCTGATGTCTGGTTCTCCACTGTGGCACTGTTGCTGCGGGCAGCTGCCCTGTGCGTAGCTCAGCAACCTCCCAAACTCTACCCCGTCGATGCCAGTCGTGCCCCAATTCCTAACTTGGCTTCTCCCAACATTGTCTGATGTCCCCTCAGGAACCAGAGTGACCCCAGCTGAGGAGCAGGGCCCAGAAACAAAGGTAGTCCAAGCTCAGAAGAAAAAACAATTGGTCATTTCCATGTCATCTTTCCTTACTCAGCATTTTGCTCAGTAGAGAAGCAACTCATTTATTCTAGGAAAAAAAAAAAAGTTGGGAGAAGCTGCTAAGCAAAGTGATTTAAAATAAAAAACACCAGGGCCTGGCGGGGTGGCCTAGTGGCTAAAAGTCCTTGCCTCAAACGCGCCAGGATCCCATATGGGCACCGGTTCTAATCCTGGCAGCTCCACTTCCCAACAAGCTCCCTGCTTGTCGCCTGAGAAAGCAGTAGAGGACGGCCCTGGAAACCTGCACCCACATGGGAGACTTGGAAGAAGTTCCTGGTTCCTGGCTTCGGGTCGGTGCAGCACCGGCCGTTGCGGTCACTTGGGGAGTGAATCATCGAATGGAAGATCTTACTCTCTGTCTCTCCTCCTCTATATCTGACTTTCCAATAAATAAATAAATCTTAAAATAAATAAATAAATAAAAACACCAGCAATCCCAGCTACCCAGTGATAAGCCATAGGATAATTCTTTCAACTCTTGTTAGAGAATATTTAATGTCATCTGAAAAATGAAAAAGTGAAAGATTTTAAAGTTTTTCCTGTGTCATTTCCCACTTTGTTTCAGTTATTTCTGAATGAATACGACACAATTCCATTCGAAGCCATCTCCTACCTGACAGGGGAGTGTAATTATGGAGGAAGAGTGACAGATGACTGGGACAGGCGGCTCCTGCTAACCATGCTGGCTGACTTCTACAATTCGCACATAATTGAAAACCCTCATTATAAGTTTTCTCCCAGTGGAAACTATTTCGCACCTCCCAAAGGCACTTACGATGACTATATTGAATTTATCAAGGTAACCGATGCCCCGAAACAGGGTTAGACTGCGACTTCTCCGTGTGTGTGTACAAAGGAGTCTGGTTCCCACCAACATTCAGTATCTTGCAAACACTGAAAACTGGAAAAGCTTGAACCTTTTGTTATTTGATGTTCATTTGGTTTTGGTCTGCACATGTCTGTTCCTTGAATTCATCTATTTTAAGGGAGAACAAAAAAGCCTTTCCTCTATATATTCTCTTATGTTAAGTGGCTAGGGCCTGTTTATTAAGTTGACAGATACAAAATAACAGGAAGTAAAAGGTATACAGTTTTTATTTATGTTAATGTTTTTATGGACATTTCTTTTGCAGGCAAGAAATGAAAACCAGAAAAGCAGTTATTCTTGGGGGTTTATGTACCAGTTTAACAAAGGGTGATAAATTGTAGAGAAGTGACCAGACAAAAAGGGGTTATGCACTCATTTTGGTATCAGGACTCCAGTTGGATAAGAGTTGCTCTCCTCATCCTGGTACAAGGGGAATTTTTTTGCCCTGCTTTGGGGCAGATGCAAAGAAGGTAAAGAAAACTTCGTGTCCGCAGATTCTTCCTTCATCATCAACTCAAAACAATCCTTATACCATAGGGCCTATTTGGGGGTGGCATATCCTGCTGCTGTCTGGTCTCCAGTAAAAACATGCAACATATTCACTCTGTTTTCTCATAGAAACTTCCATTCACCCAGGATCCTGAGGTATTTGGATTACATGACAACGTGGATATCTCCAAAGATCTGCAGCAAACCAAACTCCTCTTCGAGTCCCTGCTCCTGACCCAGGGAGGCTCCAAACAGACTGGGTCTTCAGAAAGCACCGACCAGATTCTGCTGGAAATCACCAAGGATATTCTCAACAAGGTAACATTCAGCATAAAATGCCTGGCGTGCCCTGTGTAGAGTGAAGATGGAAATGGTGCCGAGGGACCACGTGAAAACTCCACTCATCAGCATTAAGACCTGGAGCGAGAGATGTTACCCCCTCTAAGCATTTGCTAACAAACCTTGTAAGAGGGCATGACCCTGGAGGATGTCAGAAAGATCAGGAATTGAAAGCAGGGGGCAAAATGCCTGCCCTAGACTAAGTTCTTGCCGTCGTGGTTGGACTAATGCATGCATGATTGATTAACATTTCTATGTCAAAGGTAAGGGGACTATTAGAAAAGAAAACTATCTATTTGAAAAGCAGATTTTTTTAGAGAGGGGTGCAGAGATAGAAGACCTTCTGCTCACTGGTTCACTTCCCAAAGTCGCAACAGCCAGAGCTGAGCTGATCTGAAGCCAAGAAGCAAGAGCCTCCTACAGGTCTCTGCGGGCACAGGGGCCCAAGCATTTGGGCTGTCTTGCACTGCTTTTCCAGCACAAGCAGAGAGCTGGGTTGCAAGTGGAACATCCAGGGCACAAACTGGAACCCATGTGGTATGCCAGCACCACAAGGTGAAAAATTAGCCTGACAAGCCACAACACACGCCCCAAGGACCTGCTTTTTAAAAATGGAGGAAATGTTCTAAACTCCCTGAGTCAAGGAGGGAATGGTTTTTAATCCGTGTTTCATGAAGTGAAGCAAGGAAGCAGTGGGAAGTCAGATGCTACAGCTTTTCTGTTGATAAAACAGCCCCCACACTTAGCCCCGCTAAGGTAGAAAGGCATTCTCGGGTCTCACCTTTATTTTGTAAATTTTAAATCCAATCAAGAACTATTCCAGGAACTTCTGGAAGTTTATACTCCTAAGCATGAGTCCTCTCAGTTTCCTTCCAAGGCAAGCTGGGGCCCTGTATGTGGGCACTGGACAGGAGAGGGGAGCTGCACTGCCTGCAGCATGGGGAAAGTGCCCTGGCCTACCCCCACTCCCATGCCCGTGCTGTGGCCTGCCTTCTGCCACCCGGGACCCTCCTGCTGCTATGGCTTATTTCTGTGGGGAAAGGATCTTGCCTTTGGCTCAATGGTGGCTCTTGCAAGATGCCAAAGAAGGCACCCATCAGACATGTTTGGGACTTGATGAATGAGAGGGTTGTGCAGAGCCAAAGGGCGCTTGAGTAACGCCCCCTACTGGTGTGACTTGGAAGATTTGTGGGGTTTTTTGTACTTGTAGGGCCCATCACCTGCACACTCTGAGCAGTCAGCTTTCCCAGCCTAGAACTCCCCTGCCTGGGAATTTGCTGCCTTGGGAGTATGAATTCCGCATTCTTAAGACTCCCCAAATCTCCCCTAATCACCTCTCAGCCAACACTGAGATGTCTCAGAAATCAGACACTCTGTGATCTGGAACATGCCCTGTGCCATGGAACCCTGCTACATTTATACAGATAATAAATGATAATTGCATAAGCCAGGCTAATGGGAGCCTGTTGACTGTATAATAGAAATTAATTTAAAACAGTTATGACATGGTGAATAGTTTTGTCAATGGAAAATGTGAATTGACAAAAGGAAATTATACTTTCAGATTATTTTTTTCTGTAAAGTGCTATGGTAATTAAAGATGTAAGCCTTTAGAATCAAAGACCTGCATTGACACAGATCACTTTTTTGGCTGTATGCCTTCAGGTCAGTAACTTAATGTGTCTTTACTTAAAGGTCCTTACCAATAACATGGAAATAAGTATGGCAGCTAAGATCGCATGGTGGGAATTAAATGAGATAACGTGTGGAAAGCAGTGAGCGCAGTAACTGGACATCATCACATCCTGGTGTTTGCTGCTGATGTCATTATGGTTGAGAAAACCAGCTGTCAGTTCTGAGTGATGTGTGATTTTCAAAATCTCTCCTTTTAGCTCCCAAATGACTTTGACATTGAACTAGCGCTGCTGAAATATCCCGTGAGATATAAAGAGAGCATGAATACTGTGTTGGTACAAGAAATGGAAAGATTTAACAAGTAAGAATTCATATTCCCTAACTTAGAAGGCAATTAATGAAAGCTCATTTTTTTTAAAGATTTATTTTTATTATTTTGTTATTGGAAAGGCGGATATACAGAGAGGAGAGACAGAGAGGAAGATCTTCCATCCGATGATTCACTCCCCAAGTGAGCGCAACGGGTCGATACTACGCCGATCCGAAGCCAGGAGCCTCTTCCGGGTCTCCCACGCGGGCGCAGGTTCCCAAAGCCTTGGGCCGTCCTCGACTGCTTTCCCAGGCCACAAGCAGGGAGCTGGAAGGGAAGCGGGGCTGCCGGGATTAGAACCGGCGCCCATATGGGATCCCGGGCGTGCAAGGCGAGGACCTTTAACCACTTGCGCCACCGCGCCGGGCCCAATGAAAGCTCATTTTTTAAAAGGACGTAGTGGTGTTACTTTCCAAAACAAATTTGTTTAGTTGAAAGCCAGTTATAGAGAAAGGGAGAGACAGAGAGACCTTCCATCCACCTGTCCATTCTCCAAATGGCCACAGTGGCCAGGAGCTTCTTCCTGGTCATTTACAGCTGGGCTGGACTGAAGCTGGGAGCCCAGGAGCTTCATCCTGTTCAGCCAGGTGGGTACAGGGACCCAAGGACTTGGGGTGCTTTTCCAGGCCACAGCAGGGAGCTGGATCAGAAGGGAAGCAAGCAAGACACAAACCAGCCCCCATATATATGAGATACTGATGCTGCAGGCAGAGGCTTAGCCTGTTAGGACTGCACCCCCCCAAAATCTTTTCTTATATTCATTAATCATAATTTCTCACTCATTTGTGACTAATCAGAGGAAGCAAAGGCAAATGAACATGAGTTAGGACTAAGTGTAGTCACATCTTTTGACAAATACAGAAAGACAAGTGAGTACATGTTCTCTATTCCATGTGGGATCTGAAACAAATGAACGTATAGAAACAAAAAGTAAAATCGCCAGTACCACAGGCCGGGGCGGAGGAGAGCTGGAGAGGAGCACAGAGCCTCAGGAAGGAGGAACAGTTGGTGGTTTCTGAAATCAGTAACAGCCTGCTGGGCACACTCACCACTCAAGTGCTGTACCTTTTAATACTACTAAGAAAAAAATTCTAATGTTCTCACTAAAAAAAGTTAAATATTTGAGGAGATAAATGCGCTAACCAGACTCACTTGCTCACTTTCTACCTCATGAATATATGCAATTATATTAATCATTACACAAGAGACACTGGCTAATTTATCCTTTATTATTGCATACTCAAGCCTCTGCCTGCAGTGCTGGCATCCCGCATGAGCTCTAGTTAAAGCCCTTGCTGTTCCACTTCCTATCCAGCTCAGGTGACATGCCTGGAAAAGGGGAGGGTGGCCCAAGTACTTGAGCCATTACTGCCCACGTGGGAGAAGAGCTAGAGTTCCAAGCTCCTGATTCCAGCCCGACCCAGCCCAGCCATTGTGACCATTTAGGGAGCGCACTGGAGGATGAAAAATCTCTCTCCTTCCCTTTCTGTGGAAAGAGAACTCTGCCTTTAAAATAAGCGAATAAATATATTGTAAATAATAATGAAAACAAATTAGCCAGGCCCTAAACAATAATGGCCAAAAGGCAAAAATGTTGATTGACTAGCTGTGTTGTTTTTTTCTGTATTCTTAAGTGGATATAGTGATTAAAATAAAAAAGATCCACCCGACCATCAGCTAACATCACCTCACCTATCACCAAGTGGATGGGGACCACACTTTGGGCCACCTGGAAATGGGATTCCTGCTAAGTCTTCTGGGGAATCTGGATATTAACATTTATTGTTAAATATAGGAAAATGACATTATTTCTTCCATTGCAGTTTAATTATAACTATACGGAACACTCTATGGGACCTCGAAAAGGCAATTAAGGGTGTGGTTGTAATGGATTCTGCATTGGAGGCCCTGTCTAGCAGCTTACTTGTTGGAAAGGTTCCAGAAATATGGGCAAGGCGGTCATACCCAAGTCTGAAGCCCCTAGGAAGTTACATCACGGATTTCCTAGCCCGGCTAAAATTTTTACAGGTAAAAGATCGCTATACTTACACATGCCTATTGTTAGTGTTGGCGTTGCTGAAAGGAAGGTGTTGGTGATTAATTGGCTGTGGCCACTCAAATGTCCGAGTTGGAAAAAAGGTGATTAGTAGTATCCTGGAAATTTAGCCAATATTTTAGAATATTGAGAAGATGTATATTTCAAAGTACTGAGGATAAAATTTAAATTTCACTCTACCCAAACTTAAGTATTATGTAACATTTTATAGTTTGGAAGATACTAAGTTTTTGTTTTTCTGAAACCACAATTCAATGCTATCTTGTGATTAATACCCTGGATAAGTTACAAATGTGTTTGAGTGTTAGATTTACATAAAAATGGCCATTATCTTAAAACTCAAAGCCACTGATCACTTATAAATACAAAGGAAAAGTGAAAGTTTTTAAATCCCCTCTAAGTACATGTGTGTACACACATATGCAGGAACACACACGTGTAGAGATGTTCAGGGCACAGGAAAACAAGAGGCAGACGCTACTTCCCCCTTCCCTCCCCGGGCCTGCCCAGGCCACGGTTGATATTAACGGAGGAGGGAGTAATTGCTAAAAGCATTTCTTGGGAATTCACATGGGCATATGGCCTTTCAGTACCCAGAGGCCCTTTAACACAAAGCTCTGTGGGTTTCACTGTAGAAACCAACGCTAAAGTGGCGATGAGGATGCAAAGAGTCAGACTTTGTCCTGTGTCCTTTTTACATTTTTACAGATCTGAGTGTTCACTTGTGTCTTGTTTCGACCCAGCTTTGATTGTTAATGATCATGTGCTGCTTTTGATGTGTGCACTTGCTTCTTCCATGAATTGTGTATTTACATCCTGTCGGGCTTTGGGACCAGTTTTTTATACACAGTAGCTTCCTATATAGACTGCGTGTATTAAAAAACAAGAAATGGCATCCAGCAGAATCCCAAATACCCGACCTTCAGTGCCCTCCGACCCCTGCAGAAGCTGCCTGATTTTTCTCAACATCTTTCTCCTGGACTCTTCCACCTCCCAGTGAATACACTAAGCAAATGAGCCGTCTGACTTTTCTATCCTTTTTTCACTTCTCTCTCACCCTTTACCCTGCATAGCCTCTGTCCCATGACTCAGTAGCATTTCTTTCTCACGATCTCAGAAGCTGAGAGGGCTGTGGTGGTCATGGCAATCGTGGCAGTGGGATGGGATGTTTTCCTGGTTCACCACCTCCACCCCTGTGACCTCTGAAGGCCTTATCTCCACACACCATCATTTTGTGGATGGAATTGTGGAGGAAGACACACACATAGTCCTTGGCGTCTTCCCTCTCTCTTTTGCCTTCATTTATGTTGATTTTTCACACGTTGGTTTAAAACCTTGGGATACATTCCGGATTAGACACTATTTTTGGGACTGAGCAAGTTATCCTTATCTGCCTGTTTCTTCCTCACTCAGGATTTACGGATTAAATGAAAGAGATGCATATCAAGTGAGCTAAACACCCAGGCATGTTCTATGCACTTGATCAATGATGGTTGATTCAAGAGTTGGTACAGGGAGCTGACCGTGGCATCAGTGCAGTGCCACACCAAATGAAGCCTTGGGTTAGTCAGAGTTGGCTATGCACTTGCCTTCTAGGTTCTTTCTGCCTTTTGGCACTGGTCCCTTGTCACACTCCATCTCTTTCTTGACCTTTTTTTCATTGCTGCTGGTCTGTCTCATGATAATAGCAGCAGCAAGAGTTTGTTCCCTGGGAAGCTGCTTCTTCCCCCGGTAGGCTGCTTGCTGAGGGATAATGTGTCATCCACTGATTCCTGTGTTCACTCAACACTTCTGAGCTGAGAGCCCACTCAGTGCAAAGCTTCTTGTCATGTGCTCTGTGTTTAAAAAGCAGAGTTGGGATTGTGGACAGAACGCTTGCACTGGATCTAAACAATGAATGGTTTGGGACCCTGCAAAGAAAGGGAAAGGGTTTACAGACAGCTGCATAGGTGTGGATGGATGGCACTATGTCATGTATGGCTGAGGAAGAATGCTGATGAGCAAGAGGAGAGTCGGTTCCCTTCCCTAGGTGGGAAGTCGTGGGGTTGAAGTTCTGATCCTGGCTCCTCATGCGTCACCCTTTGGCTCAACTCCCTTGAGTTGGACTCCACACTTGAGTCTTCTGTGACACACAGTTGCAGTAACAGCTATGAGCTCACATCCACACAGCTTCAAAGTGATGAGTGCAATCTCAGGCCTGTAAGTCCCGGCATGCATTTCTGGCTTTACTTGGGTCACTTCTCCATTCCTAGATGAGTCACTGTGATTGGAGGTATGGCTGGCCAACCACAAATCACATGACTACTCCAGGAGGTGAAGAGAGTGGGGTTGGAGGGGAAGATGGGTACTATCATGTCTCAAAGATAGCAAAAACAACAGATGTCCACCCAGAACAGAGGACATCACTGAATTGTCAAGTCTGATAAGAATGGAGGGTACTTGAATATAGAGAGACAATGAGAGCTGAAAATACAGCTTGAGATCAGATGGTGAAGTATCTCGAATAGCACACTAAGAAGTTGAGGCTTGAATTTGTTGGATCTCTGCAAAAGAGTTGGATATTACCACTATGCTGGCAACATAAATGCCAGCAACCTGGTTCTAGATACATTGAGCAGAATAAGGGAAGAAGCCAAGACAGTACATGGTGATGGAGAAAGAAGACCCTAAAGCTCTGGGTTGGAGAGAGCGACAGACATGCAGACAAAGGCCTGAGGCCCTGGTGCCAACATGTGACAGCCATCATCAGACTGTGTGTAAGATGGCTACAGCTGGTTGCTTTGGAGTAGGAAAAGGCATGCAATAAATCCCTGAACAACTTACATCAGGCTTTTTGCAGAAGAGCAATCTTTCATGCTGTGACTCATTCTGGTTATTTTGAATTTTCCACAAAGATGAACTGAAAAGGGAGCATAGCTGCGGCGGGAAGGTGGTTTAAGCTAGGCTGTGAGATGACAAGAAAAGGGCTCTTGGGGGAGACCTGTGGGCAGCCCAGGCAGGAACCAGAATTGGGGAACATATGTCAGATGACACCTGCACACGTCAGAAACTGGCCATACTGAATGTTATTTTTCCCTTTCCAGGTCTGGCATGATTCAGGAAAACCTTGTGTGTTCTGGCTGTCGGGTTTCTTTTTCACCCAAGCCTTTTTAACGGGAGCCATGCAGAATTACGCCCGAAAATACACAATCCCGATTGATTTACTCGGATTTGAATTTGAGGTAGAGTAACTCCTTACACTTAACAGTAAATGACTTCATCACAGCCTGTGTTTAAGCAAGGCAGGACTGCAGAATATAAATATTACATCCCATTGTAAGTGCATTTTACTTTTCCTTCTGTGTGTTCCATGAAAAAAAAAAAGCATGTCATATATCTTGGTATCCCAGCACAGAACTTCCATGTATTTCCATAATCCGTTCAGATAATCTAAACTGTTCTGCCTTGATAAAAATTCATATGAAGTACAGCAAAACCTGATAGAATAGCTAAGCATGATAATACATGTATACATACTCTGGATGTAAGAGAATTAGTTTCAAAAGCTGTTTTAAGATAGAGTTGCCCTAAAAGCGTTCCGCTGACTTGGCAGTTTTCTTCCAAAGGCTTAAATTGCCTCGAGAGGAGATCATAACCAGCGTGTGTCTCTCCCCTTAGGTTATTCCTGTGGATGAATCTGACACCGCGCCAGAAGATGGCGTCTACATCCACGGATTGTATCTGGATGGGGCACGCTGGGACAGGGAAAGGTTAGTAGTTTAAACCACAACAAACCGGGCAACTATCAAGAAAGCTTAGGTTGCATCAGTCATCTGCTTGTTGTTATTTTTTTTTTTCCTAGCCAAATGGCCTTTTTTAAGAAATAAATAATACCAGGGATTTTTTTATGTAAACCATTAATAATTATCTTTAGAAGCTGAACACATTTTAAGTATTATTTCAGTGGCTTTGTTGTTGATAGTAGGAAAAGTTAGCTGAACTTACCTTTCTGCTCTTGTTTTATAACCAGTACCTTCCATTTTGTAACTTGTAGGCCATCTCACAGCAGCTGAGCAGTATTCCACTGCGTGTATGTGCCACATTTTCTTTAGTCCTCAGGGGATGGATGCTTAGCCTGCTTCCATCTTGGCTGCTGTGGGTGGTGCTGCAGTTAAGGGGGAGGACAGATGTCTGCTCAGCCCACATCTGCCTTGGATCAGCACTCAGTATTGGGATTGCTGGGTCATCTAGTAGTTTCAGATTTAGTTTCCAAGCAACTTCCACACTGTCCTGCACAGTGGCTGTACTCCTTTACAAGCCCACCAGCAGTGTGCGAGGGCTCCTTTTTCCCCCCCGTGTGCCCCATCAGCACCTGCTATCTCTTGGCCTTTCAGACCATGTAAATGCAGTGTGAGCTGTGACATCTCATTGTGATTTGGGTTGTCCTTTCCCTGAGGATTATCAATGTTGCATGACTTTTTTTTTCTCATACTCTTGGCCTTTTGTAGGTCTTCCTTTTGCAAAAAAAACTCTGTTTAGATCAATCAGATATAGACCCTGAAAATATTATCTCCCAATTTGTAGGTTGTCTCTTCACAATATGGATTGTTCCTTTTGCTGCTCAGAAGCTATTCAGTTTGATGAAATCACATTTGTCTATTTTGTTTCTTTTGTTTCCTGTGTTTTGGGGTGCCAATGGGAAAAAAAAATTCTCTCCCTTCCAGTGTCATGAAGTGTTTCTACCAGCAGTTTCACAGCTTCTGGCCTTTCATTTGGGCCTTAAATTGATTTGGAATTGATTTTTGTACATGAGAGATGGGCAGGGGATGTCTTGTTTCCATCTTCTGCATATCGAGATCCAATTTTCCCAGCACCATCTGTTTCAAAAACAGTCCTTTTTTCCAACATATATTCTTAATGTCTTTGTCAATATTCAATTAGCAATAGATCCACAGGTTTACTTCTAGGGTCTCTCTCTTTTTTTTTTTTTTTAATACCAATGTCATGCTAGTTTAATAGCTGTAGCTTTGCAATATATGATAATGTCAGGTAATGTAATGTCTCCTACTTTGTTCTTCTCCTTGATACTCTGTTGGTTATCTGAGGCTTTTTGTGGGTCAGGGCAATTTTTTTTCAGTATTTTTCTAGTTCTGTGAAAGAGGTCTTTGGCATTCTGATAATGATTGGGTCTATAAATCACTTTGGACATTATATTGATTCTTCCAGTCCGTGAACAGAGTATGTCTTTCCATTTCTTTGTATTTTCAGTTTATTTAATCATTATTTTATGGTCTTCATTATAGAGATTTGTCACCTCTTTGATTAAATTTCTTCCTATGTAGTTTTTTTTTTCCATTTTATAGTACTTGGAAATTGAATTGCTTACTCAATTTCTTTCTTAGGTAGTTTGATATTGATGTGTAATGATGCTATTTATCTGTGTGTTAATGATGTGTGTTAAAACTTTGTTCGATAGTTTTTGATGGAGTCTTTGGGATTTTCTATTTATAACATCATGTCATCTGCAAACCAGCACAATTTTCCTCCTTTACAATTCAGATGCCTTTTATGTATTTCTCTTGCCTAATTCCTCTAGCTGGGACTTCCAGCACTGTGACAAATAAAAGTAGACACAGATTTGCTTTTTCGGTATGTTATTATTTTGTTTCTTTGCCAAAGATTTTGGCCAGTAGCTTTCTCATGTGTTGCTGTGTCCTTAGAAAATGGATTTTCTAGAGCACCATCTCTGTGTTTGAAAAGTACTTATATCTCTGAGTCTCCAGGCTCTACCTGTGAACTAACAGGAACGAGGACAGCATCCCAGGTGCTGGCGCAGTGTCTCCCTAACGGACGGCACTGGAGACCTGGCCAGCACCCACCTGTATCCCCTGCTTTCCACTTGACCTGCTGTCATTTTTTTTCTTCCCCTCAGTATAGCTGTTTCGTTTTTCCTGCATATTTCTGGTCCTCTCCTATTAAAAGCCAGCATGTAAGTAGCATTCTATCCTAAGTAGCATTCTATCCTAAGGAATGAATTCACTAAGTTATTTCTAATGTTTCTCAATTTCTCTCCCCAGTGGATTGCTTGCTGAACAATATCCCAAACTTTTGTTTGACCTGATGCCCATCATATGGATAAAACCAAGTAAATATGCTTTCAACAAAATTTCTGCAAATTGGGGGGAAAATATTGGTATTCTTAGCTGCCCTTCCTAATAAGTTTTTTGCTAAAAGCTTTTAGGATTCAGCTCCATTATAAGTAGTAGTGGAATATTTACATTGGAACTATATTGTTGTCCCTTTTTCAGTGTAATGTGTGTGTGTATATATACACTATATATACTACATATATATGTACACGTATTTATACTATATATTCACATGCATATAACTTAAGAGACTGTCATTTGATTGTTTATGTTCTTAGCCCATGGGATGTATAATTTTCTGGTAAAAGAAAAAAAAAAACACTAACTTGAAAGAGGACAGAAACAAGGCTAGACACAGGTCTTCCACCTGCTGGGTCACTTCCCATGTCCTTACAATGTCCTCACAGGCTACAGTAAGGGGTTAGGAATTTGGGGTCTGCTATGTAGATGGCAGGACTTCAAGTATTTCCACCATCACTTGCTGCCTACCTGCCCCACCCACCCACGGTGCACATTAGCAAGAAGCTGGAATTGGGAGCAGAGCTGGGATTTGAACCTGTCACACCACAATACGAGATATGAGCCTTCCAATTGGCAGCCAGGATATGAATTGGCACCCATATGGGATCCTGGCACTTGTAAGCAGAGGATTAGCCAATTGAGCTATTGTGCCAGGCCTGTCCCCTACATCTCTATGGGTGTTTCCAAGATGTTACATTTGCTCATCCATATTTTGATCCTGCATGGCCTCGCATACCATTCACAGGCACAGAGGGTCAGGAGTCTCCAGATAATTATCGACATTCTCTGGCCATTGGAAACCTCAGGAGCCTCAGGCATGAACAGGACAAGCCATGTGGGGTCAAAGCCAGTTGTAACTCCTTGGAGAAGCCACTTGTGCATTGCTTCCTCTGCCATCATTTTCCCATCACTCTGAGATAATTAGGCCCATTAATTTATATATATATATATATATATGTGTGTGTGTGTGTGTATATATATATATGGCTCAATCTTCTGTTTTTTTAATTCTTCAATAACAATAAATGAAAGCATTTGTAAATCACTACCCAGCCTGTCAAATATTTTCATCACTAATGTGGGTCAACTATCACTACCAAAAATGTGGCCTTAGCTCCCAACATCTCACATTTGGCATTTCAGGAATTAAATGTAGATCCTTTCTGAGTTGGTAAGATTTAATGTTTTTCCTATTAATGACCCAAAAACAAATGGAAACTTTGGCTTCTAATTTATGGATTTCTTACATTAGAGGTCCAAGCAACTGTATTTTTCCTCTGTGCCTTCTCCATTGCCTTTTCCCCCTTTCTTCCCGAACTTCTCCTGTCTTTACTCTCTTTGCCTGGCACATCCGCTTGAGTTTCTTCATGGCTACTAAGGGATTTGACTTCTAGACCTAAAATCATATACCATATAAAATAATATGCCTTGTTTCTCAGCTATAATCTTTTTTTAAAAAAAACACATACCTTATAAATCTTTAAATATTGGCAGTACTAACCATTACACATATATGCTGTTCTGGTAGTGCTGGCGATAGCTTTTGTTTTTAACAGATGAATTTCCTTTTCTTTCAAGCTCGAAAGTCTGAAATTGTGAAGTCAAATGCCTATGTCTGTCCTCTCTACAAAACAAGTGAACGGAAAGGAACCCTTTCCACGACAGGACATTCCACTAACTTTGTCATCGCAATGTCATTAAAAACAGACCAGCCTATCCATCACTGGATCAAGCGTGGGGTCGCTTTGCTTTGCCAGTTGGACGATTAACTGGGACACATTTAGAAAACATTTGTGAGAGTAAAGGAAACCACTATCTTCACTCGTTTTAAATACATGTCTTATAAACTCAAGTTCGTTGGCATTGTTATCTTGGGGTCTTTGGGGTCGGTCTTTGTATGGTTCTCCTCCCTGGTTTGCCACTGTTGATTTGAATGGAACCTTCTGAATGGACTGAGGCGCCACAGATGCCTGTAGAAGGGAAGTGTGAAAAGGAAGGCTTCCTTGGAAGCATTTGAAAAAGTTTTTGCTTTTCAAAATTTTACATGTACATATAATGTACATGTTTCTCATACATATGGGAACTTTGTGCAATGAAATGATAAATTCTAACAGACCATCTCTTTCGTGGGCATTAAGTCACTGATTCCTTCAACTTCAGTGATAGTTTACTTTCCACTGCACTGTCTGAAGTGACTGTCTTTAGGCATTTCAAACTCATAAAGAAATTGTAAATTAGGAAACTATTAACAGACTTGTATGTTCATATGGTAAAAACATTGATTCTATTTCTGATAGTACCCCTTAGAAAGGAAAGGAACCTCAAGACCTTTTCATGTTTTTGTTAATTAGAAATGTAAGGTGGCCTCTGCATCTGTTTTAACAGTATCATCACTTAGTGTACACTCCTAACTAGTGTACATTAAACATTTTTAAATATTTCAACAAAACAAAATTTCACTTAAATTTCTGTGCTCCTGTGTAGAATTAACTCCTTTCTTAGAATTCCAAGGACATTTGTGTCTTACATTTTCTTGGGATTGTGGAACATTTCAAGTTCCACATGTTCCGTACTCCCAAGAAAATGCAGCTGCAGCTACCCCTGAATTGGGAATGTTGGGCAGTTACTTTTGATAATTCCATTGGAGCAAAGTGAACTGAGTCTCTTAAATAGAAAGTTGATTGTAGTTTTCAGTGGCTGTGTGTGGCTTTTAAGAGAATGACTTCTCTTTTTAACTAACCCCATGCAAAAGCTTTTTATTCCAAGCATAAAACATTTTATATTTAAATTTGATGAATCTAGCGGGAAAGAGGTCATGTTTTCAAACAGCTAAACCACAAGTGAAAAAAAAAAAAAAAACCAAGGAGAATGCGCCAGACTGTCTTATGATCAAGTATTTATAGTAGAGCTATTAATGGAATGGCCCTACAGCGAGTGGAGAGCCTAAATAGAAATGAAAATCCTGAAGCTTACATGTACGAATGCCTAGCAGCGAAAATCTCGGTGCTGTCCTAAAGAACACAGCGAAAGGTATGTGATCAGACCTACCGTTTGCTAACACTAAATGTTCTTTTAAAACTCCTTAGACATTGCCTAATAAAACACATTGGCTTTTCACTACCGCTGTTTCTATTCTGTGAGGTAGTGTGAGGATCTTCTATTCCTATAGAATGTCTAAGTGTTTACTAAGTCACAAAATATTTTCAGCTTAACTGTGTGGGAAAGATGATTTTTTGGTTACGTGAAAAGTACAAGCATTTCCAGTGTTACAATGACATGGTCTTCAGTCTTATGTGAAAGGCTGTGCTTTCTGAATAAGCTTGGAACACAGACAAACTTATGTATGTGCAATCTACAGCAGTCGGATAACTGTTTGAAACAGGGAAAGCATTTAAATGAATATGCTGCTTAATGACCTTTGCATTTTCTAGTTTTAGCAATTCTATCAACTTTCTACATCTTTTTAAAAATAATTTTCAGCAGCTGACACTTATCTCACATCAGAAAAATCCTTGTCTTCCATCCTGACTGTCCACACCTCATGGATAATCACTCCAGCGACGAGGACACGGAGGATGACCTGGCCACCCAGCTCACCATTCAGCAGAGTCTGCAGGATGCTTACAGGCCAGGACCACATCGTGCACCTGAGCAAGCCAGGTGATCGCTTTCTCCTGGCCAGTGTCCTGTTAGGTATTCCACAGGCATGGCTGGTCCCCACCATCATTCTAATGTGACAAAAGCAAGGAAAGGGGTGGGAAGGATAGTCAGAATACTACTACAAACTACAGTGTAACTATCTTTAAAAACAACTTAGAAGAAGTTTCTAGGAAGAAGGGGAGAGGAGAAGCAGGGGCTAGCAAAGAACTCAAGCGCATGTTGGCTTTGGGGAGTCAGGGACACACATGAACCCAGACGAGTCACACAGAGCTATCTGCAGCCTCCGTGCAGGAGGTGGGGCTAGGGCCCAAGGAGCTCTCATTGACTCAGATCATGGGGGCAACGATAGAAAGGTAAACCCAGGAGAGTCCTAGCCCTCTGGGAGGTGTGGACTCAGTGTTCTGTCTTAAAAAGAGCAGAGAAGGACAAGGGGTTCTTGATGGCTTGGGAGCTGATACAGGCACTCCAGTCACGTGCCCTTGAGCCGACACACCACTGGCTGCTCAGGGACCGCAGCTCCCTGCCGTAGCTGCCATTGCTTTCTCTGGGGTGGTAAATCCAGTTTGCTTATAATGGTGACTTCTATTTTCCTGCTGAAGGTGAAACTGAAGAGATGTTTTTCAAATCCAAGATGCTTTACAATTATAATGATAGAGTTCATCTCTTGGGGTGAGCACTATGTGTGTGACACACTGAAGCACTTCATAAACATGAAGTCACTTAAGTCCCACTTCTCTTTACCTCTCTCCGACATGAGTGCTTTCATCCTCAGGAATGCAGAAACTGAGGCACAGGGCTGGCAAGTGAGGAGCAAGGCAGTCTGATTCCAAAGTCCATGCTTTTCACCACACACCTTTTCTATACTTAGGAGAACTCGCTAAGATAATCTGTAAAGTTTTATAAGTAAATTGGGCCTGCCCGATCCTTTGCTACATTACCCATGATTAAAAATCTAATGGGCTCCCTCCAGGCTGGCACACAAACCTTGCCCTTAAGAAGCTAAGGGGTCCGGGGCGGGGGAAACAGGTGGGGACAGGGGACACACTGCGAGAACCTACGTCAGGGATGACAGGAGGCCTCACATCACTGCCAGGATTCCCACCTGGCATCTAACATCCCACCTGTTGTATCTAGGCTTTCCTTCCCAGGAGTTTTTGTCCTTGGCAAATGTCTGCTGCCTTTGGTTTCAGAGCCCTTACCTGTCCCCACCTTGTCTTTGGTTTCCATGAGTTGCCTTGGTTCTGCCCTCAGTTGTGGATTCATGAATGTGCTTTCTCTACACAGCTTGCATTCCATGCTGAGCACCGAGTGTCAGAAGATAGTTGAGACTATCGAGGCAGTTAAGTACTCTTCCTATTCTAGCTCCTCATTCCCCTCTGAGCTCAGGATGCCTCGGTCCACAGCTGGTTGTCAAGGATCTCAGGGCCAGGTGTTTTCTCCCAGGGGAGGCCACAATTTAGCAAAAGTCCTGGCTTCCTGTGTACACAGAACTGTTTGTGACAAGCTTGGGGGGGAGGGCGGTAAGGGGAGGTGTGATCAGGGGCCCTGGGGTTATGGATTGCCAGGTGATAGGTTCTGTCATCTGTCTTTCCTGAGCCACAGGTACATGTACCTCTCATAAAAAGTAGTGTTAATTCGGTTGTCTCGGCACCGGCTGTGCAGGTAGCATTTGGTATTGGTGTGTACCACCCAGAATGTGTGCCCAAATGTGAATCTGTTCTCCTATGACCTGCTAATAGGTGAGGAAGAGGCATTGTCACAGCTGGCCCGGCACCCCTCTGCTTTCGATGAAGCCGATGGGATGGGATGGACCCCTCTGCACAAGGCAACGGTGCAACTAAATAAGAACATTCTGGAAATAACCCTGAAGGGTAAACTGCCTTTCACTCCTGTTGATGCTTCTGAGACGTGTCTGTGAGGTTTGTTTCCATGTCTTAACCTACATGGGACAATCCATGCATTTCAGCTTCAAAAGCCAGTGTGTGGGAGCAAACCACCCAGCTTGGGGAGACCCCGCTGTTCCTGGCCGTAAGCAGCTCCCTCATAGAAAACGCCAGTTTCCTCCTCCTCAATGGCTGTGATCCCAACGCAAGGAACTTTGAAGGCAATTCTCCACTTCTCACAGGTAAGGGAATACCATCTCTCAGATGGTTTACTTACTTGAAAGTGTTACAGAAAGAGGTGATCTTCCATCTGCTGGTTCACTCCCCAGATGGCTGCAATAGCCAGGTCTGGGATAGGCTGCAGCCAATAGCTTAATCCTTTTCTCCTACATGGACCCAAAGTTGGGACATCCTCCACTGTTTTCCCAGGTGCATTAGCAGGAAGCTGGACTGGAAATGGAACAGCAGGGACTCAAACCAGCAACTATATGGGATGCTTGTGACTCTGAGCTCTCCTCTGTGCCCACGAGTCCCAGCAACAAGTTGCTGTGTTTCCTGGCAGCCCTGTCACACTGGTCCCACCCACCCAGATCTGAGAACCTGCCTGTCAAGGAGCTTTTCCAGGGCTGGCCTGTGGTCACGGCCTAAAGGAACCTTTGCCCATAGAGAGGAAGCTTGTTGGTCCTGGCCCTTCATCACTGCAGTTAATTTGGTGCAGGCTAGATCTAAGAGGGGAGGAGCATGGGGCAGCAGCTGTGAGTGGGTACAGGTAGTCTCTAGATCTGTCACATGCCTCCCTGGGACACATTCCTCCCTGACCCAGCTTTGTGTAAGTACAATCATCATAAGGTAAGCATCATTTCTCTAACACAAGCATTGTGCAATAAGCATAGGAGATTGGCAGGATGAGCAATATGCAGGCGAATGAGGCCAGGAGGAGAAAAAGGTTCATTTTTCATAGTGAGAAGTCATTCAGATAGACCCACACACAAAAATTCAAAAAGTAGCAGTGTCAGCAGGCTATCCAGAAACGTAGATCTAAGGATCGGCTCAAGGAGGCCTCTGGGGAGGGAGAAGAAAAAGGCCAGAGTAACTGATGCTTGGTTTAAACTCTTGGACCTGTGTGAAGGATCAGACTCAGACAAGGAAGAGCAGAACCTGCTGAGGATGAAAATGTGAGGCCCTCCCTGGTTTGTGCCAAGACGCTGTCTTGGGCTTGTGTCTGTAAAAGGATTAGAATAGAATAGAATAGAATAGAATAGAATAGAATAGAATAGAATAGAATAGAATAGAATAGAATAGAATAGAATAGAATAGAATAAAGAAAACTTTAAAATAATAGAATTAGAATCGAAAAATTTTAAAATAGAATAAAACATCACACATTTTCACATTTAAAATAAAAAATAAATTTAAAAAGTAAAATAAGAAGAACAAACTTAAAAAAAAAAACAGAGGAGCCTTCTCCATGACTACAGCTTGTAAACTTCAAAGTCCCAGGTTGCACAACTGAGTGAAAAGAACTTTGGTTTAAGTCTAATTCTTCTGAATTTACTTCCTTATCTATAATATAGGGATCAGAGTTATTGTCTAGTGTGTATATGGAAAAGTCACGTATGTGTTTCAACAATGATAGTGGAAAGCACTGATTTTCCTCTCTTGACTTCTGCCTGTTTGGCAGCTTGAGTGAGTCCATGTCTATGGGCTCCACATGGCATTTCCTATGTGAGACCAAGGGGTATGTGGCCGAAAGAGAAGCAAGTTCATTGAGAGATTTATTGAAACCTGCAGTGCAGCCATGTGCGAAGTGAACCTCACAGAATGTACAGTGTTCTCAGACCTTTTATGGTTAAGGATTTGTTTCTGTACAACAAAGTGCTTATAAAAGAACTTAAGGCTTGGCACGGTTGCTGAGTGGTTACAGTCCTGGCCTTACATGCACCAGGATCGCATATGGGTGCCGGTTTGTGTCCTAGAAGCCCCGCTTCCCATCCAACTCTCTGATTGTAGCCTGGGAAAGCAGTCAAGGAAGGCCCAAAGCCTTGTGACCCTGCACCTACATGGGAGACTCAGAAGCTCCTGGTTTCAGATTGGCTGAGCTCCAGCCATTGCAGCCACTTGGGGCATGAATCATCAGAAAGAGGATCTTTCTCTGTATATCTAACTTTCCAATTAAAAATAATAAATCTTTAAAAATAAAGACAGAGCTTCCATCCACTTGTTCACTCTCCAGATGGCTGCAACAGCTAAGGCTAGGTCAAAACCAGGAATGAGAAACTTCGTGTGGGTCCCCCACATGAGTGCAGGTAGACCATCCTCTGCCGGTTTGCCAGGCACATCAGCAGGGAGATGAACTCAGAAGTGGCACAGTTGGGACTTGAACCGACACCTGTATGGGATGCCAGCATCATAGCAGCGGCCTGATCCACTGTGCTCCAGCACAGGCCTGTTTTATTTTTCTGACCACAGAATTGTTTTCTTTACAGAGAATCTCCAGGGACTTTATGCCACAGGCAAAAACATTTTTCTGTTCCGGAAGCTTAGCCACTCATTTAAGCATGCACATCTAAATTGCTCATTAGTCTATGTTCAGCTGGAGTAGCTCTTATTGCTGTTTTGGTTTTTCTTCTTTGAAACCAGAAACAGCACTGCTGGGACTGCACTGGGCATTTAGGATCTTTTTTTTTTTTTTTTAGAAAATTAAGATGATGAGTGAGTACATGCTTCTGTGTCTCAACTATATAAGCAGCCAGGTAGATGATGAATAATTGGTCCTGACTTTCAGGAAACAGGTAGTCCGCTGATACAAAATAGGATTAATGTTATTTGACACGTACCGTACCTTACTTTATGCTGTGATTCCTAAATACAGAACACTGGAGCATGGGACAGGCATAGTGGTATAGCATTTAAACCACTGTTTGGGATACCTGCAACCCACATGAAAGTTCCTGGGGGAGTCCTGGCTGCTCTGCTTCCAATCCAGCTAGGTCCTACTCCTGTGTACTGAGGTCACAGATGACAGCTCACCAAGTACTTAAGTCCCTAGCACCAGATGAAGTTCCAGGTTTCTGATTTCTGACTGTTGCAGGCATTTGGGAAAGCAAACCAAATATACTGATCTTACTCAATAATAATTCTGAGGCATGGGAGTAGGTTGAAGGGTTCCTAAGAAGCCTGAGGGGAAAGGAAGAAATTTGACAAATAGGTTAAAACAGCACTTGGGACACCAGAATCCTTTATCAGTGTGTCAGAGTTCAAGTCCAGGTTCTGCCTTCAATTCCAGCTTGCTACTAATGTGTAACCTGGGAGGCAACAGTACTAGCTCAAATACTTGGCTCCCTGGCACCTAAGAGGGAGACGCAATGGAGTTCCAGACTCCTGGCTGTCACAGACAGTTGGAGAGGGAACCAGCAGATGGAACATCTCTCTCTTCTCTTTCCAAGTTAATTAACTACTTTAAAGCAAGCCAACAGAAACTTGGGGGCATCAGCAATATGGTACTTACTGACCTATGGGACGTTACCATGCCCACCTCACTCCCATTTCCCAGCTGTTCTGCGTGACTGCTATGACATGGCCTCCCTGCTGATCAGCCACGGAGCCAACGTCAATCTGCGCTGTGCCAATGAGAGGACGGCTCTGCACGAAGCAGCCAAACTGGGCCGACAGGACATGGTGAAGCTGCTGCTGGTTTCTGGGGCACACCCTGACCCTCAGAGCTCCTACGGGTTCACCCCTCTGGCTCTCGCTGCCCAAGGTGGCCACACTGCAGTCATGGAGCTGCTACTACAGAAAGGCAAGTTAACTCCTCGGATGTGCAGGCTACCAGGCTAACATGCCAGGTGCTCTCCTCTTGGTGCAGAGCTCCAAAGCTCACAACTTCCTTAAGTCAAAAGGAATGTCTGATCAAAGTACTTGTTACTGTTACCTCCTGTACAGCAGCTAAAAATAGAATCTGAGTTTCCTTTTCAGGGTGCTGTAACTCCTTAAAACAACAGGGGTAGAAGTCATCCTCTTAACATTTCTTCACCATGCTGAGGGTAAGGTTGTCCATTTTTACTTTTGTGATGTTAACTCTTTGCTAGGATCATAAAATTGAAGACCTTGCAAATGCCCTACATGGTGTCACTGCTTAGACTAATTGTGAGGCAGGTTCATGTCTTATTAAATGCCTCTAGGTCCTGAGTTATTTTCTTTTGGTTCCAGTTCTCCACTCAGTTAATAATCAAACTCAAAAAAATGAAGGTGAAGCCTGCTGAAGAAATGACAGAGGTTAAGTTGCCCACAGTGCTTCATACAGTCCTTAATAACGGGGAGGTGATGTATCCTCAGATAGGGGCTAGATGGACTATAGGGGCTGTGGCTATTATGGACCTTGGTTACCTGCCACAGGCCCCTGGCCCACAGAACTTAGGCACTGTCTTCGAGGAGTCCTCCACGGAGGATACCACTGGAGGAAGCAATGTAGTATCTGACGATTATTTGCAAGGAGCAAACTTTTAGCAAGATTTAATCAAGTTCTCACATAGAAATTGCTTTTTCCCCCTCCTCCCTACTCCAGATGCCTTTTTTCCTTTCCTTTCATTCTTTCTATTACAGTCCTGGTCTTCAATATTCTAGTTGGCACAAATGCCTATATTTAAGAACAACCTTGAGCTTTTTAGACTTATCTCAATCTTCCCTATCCCAGATGGCTAGCTGCTAATCAATGGCCATCAGAAAGTTTAAGCAGAATGTTTACAAAGAATGGCATAAGAAATGTCTCAAATCATCAGCACAAACAACCAAAGGCAACGCTGACGAGAGAGAACACATTAGATTACTGATGAAAATACACGGAGGCAACAGATTTTCAAACCCCTGCCCTTCAAAGAAATCAATACTGGTTCACTGCAGCGAGGTGAGTGTGCATTTCTTTACAAAGGAATCTGCACACAGATTGCAGACAGGAGGCAGCCACGGGAGCCACATCAGCCCGATCCCAGATCTCATGCCTTTAGCGCCCTGCAATGCTAGAGAGCTGGCATGGCATCGCAGCAGCAGTCCTGGGTCTGGAAGACCTGCACACAGACACTGAGGGTCTTGCTTTCTGGGGAAAACACTAAATAAAGCTCAATGAGCCTTGGCTGCTTCATATTGAAAGTAAGGACACTGGTACTTTGGGGGGTTGTTGTGATGTTTAGTTCTGCACTTGGAAAATGGAGGCACCTAGGGTTTTGTAATACATTCAAAGAATGGGGATCTCAGGGAGCTACTGTAGAGTCTGCACTAAATAAGTCATTAACCTCTATTTATGGAAGCCCAGAAAGGTGTCATCAACTTGGGTCCATTTTACTGGCAACCTTCAACATCTGACCCCAAGCTCTTTTACCTTCTTGCACTGTCTCCCAAGGCTCCCATCACAACCTCAGCCCTAAACTTCCTGGACAACATTCCCAGTCCTCTGACCCATATCACTCCGCTACACTTAGCACCCAGGGTTCTGTAGTTCTTTTCACTGTTAACTGTCCCCAGCTTCAGTTAGAACAGTTGCAGTGTCTCTTATTATGAAGAGCCCCCCCCAAAACAAATCAGAACAAACACCATCTTCTACCAAAACACCATCAGATGGCGTGAAGTTACAGTCCAATACATTAATATCATCCCATTACAAGTTAAGTGGGTGTTTGTAGGCTGGTCTAAAAAGAAAACTTACCTTTTATGAAAATGTTTCTACTCAAAGTGTCAAGTTTCCAACCAACGCTTGACAAAATTACTGAAAGTTAACCTGTTTGTTAAACTGATTTACCATTTTCTTTCCTCATCAACTGGTTTACAAATTGCCCAAGAGCAGGACATATAGCATTTCTGATTCTTAGTACTTGAATTGCATTTTGGTGGTGGTTTAAGCTTGTTTAACACAGTGGAGAATAGTTTTTGCCTAACCGCACTCCATCTCCTCCTAGGAGCTAATGCTCACGGTCAGGCCTCTGATTCTTCTTCCATCCTGCTGGAAGCTGCCAGAGGAGGAAATCCAGACTCAGTGGCCCTCCTGCTTGAGTACGGAGCTGATGCCAACATCCCTAAGAACTCGGGCCACCTGCCCATCCATGTGGCTGCAGACAGAGGTCACTTACTGTAAGTTCAATTACATTAATATATCTACATAAATAGAAACGGCTACCTTTGTCACTTTTTATTTGAAAAACAGAGACACAGTGATCTTCCATCCACTGGTTCACTCCCCAAATACAACAGGAGCTGGATCAAGCTAAAGCCAGAAGCCAGGAACTCAATCTGAGGCTCTCAGAAGGGTAGCAGGCTCCCAAGTGGTTAAGCCATCACCTACTGACTCCCAGGGAGCAATTAGCAGGAAGCTGAAATCAGAAGCAAAGCCAGGACTCAACACCAAGCACTCTAAAATGGGACATTTTATGTGTCACCAAGTGGTATCTTAATCACTATGCCAAACTCCCCATACAATGCCCACTTTGAGCAGCTTCTAGAACTCTGTTCTTTATCTGATGCTTACATCTTTAACACTCCCTCTAAATTCTTGACTAGCTGCAGAGTGAAGCCAAGTATTCTTGGTAGCCACTGACAAGATGTAAGATCTGTTTCATCATCAGGTCAGTAAGCAATTTGGGCAGCTTCACATCAATTGGCAGGCTAATTCTGAGTCTTATAACCTAGACAGTAGTGAGTAGTACCCAGTATCTGATCTTTGGGGGAAGGAATTGTTTTCTTGTTGTTTGATACTAAAACCACACATCCAGTGTCAGTATTAGACTTGTAAAAGCTGAATCTTAACAAATATGGTTTTGAAATGCACTTTGAAACTCTTTCTCAGAGCTCTAAAGAAGCTGATTCCAGTTACAAATCTTGTTGCCATCAAGCGGAGCGGGATCAGTCCAGTTCACTGCGCAGCAGCAGGGGCGCACTCTGAGTGCCTGGAACTTCTTATCCAGGCTGGATTTGATGTGAATTTCATGTTAGATCAGAAAATTCGCAAACATTATGATGATCAAAGGAAATCAGCTTTGTATTTTGCGGTATCAAACGGTGATCTCTCTTCGGTAAAGCTGCTTCTGAGTGCAGGAGCTCTGCCTAATCAAGACCCGGTTAACTGCCTCCAGATAGCCCTTCGACTGGGCAACTACGAGCTGGTAAGTCTGCTGCTGAGGCATGGGGCCAACGTGAATTACTTTTGCAAAGTTAACCCTCTGCACTTCCCGTCGGCACTGCAATACACACTGAAAGATGAAGTCATGCTCAGGATGCTGCTCAATTATGGGTATGATACAGAGCTGTGCTTCGACTGTCCTCACGGTGACAAAGCGCATCCTTTATATAGTTTTGAAGGCTGGACCTCTACAGTTATCAAAGACACCATGGTAAGTCCACATTTATGACCCTTGACCCTGGGCCTAACAGCAATGGAAGCTCATGGTGGGGAAGATTCTAGTGTAACAAATATGTGATAAAATAATTCTATGATCAAGTAAACATACTAGTAGAAATAAAAGGCAAACAGTGATGTGACCCTGCCTAGCCCTGCAGTGGAGTGTTACAAAGCATCACCCCAGTTAACATTTTGAAGTCAATGTATTCTAATTGTACTTTTTTTTCTTTGATAAGCTACCTCGCTAAAATGCTTCCAAGTTCTTGACACTTGTGCTCTTAGATTGGTGGATCTTTTAGCTCTAGTGTTATATTGCTTCTCAGCTTTTTGGCTAAGATCAAGTGTAGCTCTAGTATTAAATGGCTTCCCTGGGTCACCTTTTTGATAAAAAGAATCACAAGAAACAAGCTAACAAGACACTTCATTTCCATCACACCATGCTCCTAGTTCTCTCCAACTGATTCCCTGATCTGAGCTCTTAGGGGCTCATTTTGGAGCCTGAGAGAGGCCCTGCTCTGGGTACCACCATCACTCGAATGTGATGCTCATTTCCCTTACAGTATTTATCAGTTTATAAAAGGACCTTGTTAATTCTACCAACCGTGTCTTCCCCACAAATACACAAATAGGAACATTTACTCATTACTTTCCCCAGCTTACAGATCTGCTTAGTGTAGCAGTGAATGCTCTGGAAATACTTGAATTCCTATCATCAAAATTTGAAATAAAAACAAGTGGACAAGTGGGTACCTTGTGGTTCAGATGTCCACGTCTCAGTTAAAGTGTACCTGGATTCAATAACCACCTCCAGCTTCTTGCTTACAGATCCCTGGAAGCCAGTAGATGGCTCAGTTGGGTCCTTACCACCCCGTGAGGATACTTGGCTTGCATTCCCCAGTTTCTGACTCTGAACCTAGCTCCAGTCCTGCACTAGGTCAATTCCAGTCATTGTAGGCTGGTGGGAACTGATACTATTGATTTGAGTACTCTTTTTACCTGGGTATCTGAAAAATATTGTAATGATTTACCTGTAGATGATTAATGTAGCACTTTAGTTCACAACTTGGCACTGATTATTTCTTGATTATATAATATTAACTTACCTGTATATCTTAACTAAAAGCACTTTAATGCATAAACTGTCACATCCCTCAGACAGCAGGGCAGTATTAGGTTATGAGTGACAGAAAACTCCCAAAGGAGAGGAACTTCAAGATGGCTACAGTGACAGTGTTACAAAGCTTCATGATTCCCAGAAGGAACTCACACCCACATTCCAGCCCACAGGACAGCAGGAGGAAGCAGCACAGCCTATGCCTTTGTTATTCTGAGATGTTCTTGCTCCCACTTAACATCTCTGGCTGCAACATCATGGGTGGTGTCAGATAGCCACACCTAGGTATGAGTGATTCAAAAAAGGAAATCTACTTCAGAAGCCAGTGGACCAGAGGCTAACAGAGCTTATGAAACAGTCGTTACACAGCAAATTCATCTTACATGTATATCCTTCTGAAGGCACAGCTCTACCACCTGCTAAGAGATTTTCTTTGTTATTCCCTTAGTTTACACGTCAGGAATTTGAAACCTTGGATTACTATGCTAACCATAGATACCTGATGTTTTCTATTTTACCGTTTGTTCTGACCCCTCTCCCCTACCCCCCAGTTCTGTGAAGTAATAACACTGTCGTGGCTGCAGCATCTTTCTGGAAAGGTGGTTCGAGTGATGCTTGATTATGTTGACCAAGTTCAGATCTGTTCAAAGTTAAAAGCTGTGCTCCAAAAGCAGGGGCTTTGGTCAGAGATCCATTTTATCTTGAGTGAGTATCTCTGCTGTAGAAAACTCCTACTGAAATAGTAACTGTATTCTCGTTTGTGTGTGCTTAACGCTTCTCTGGTTAAAAGCTTGACCTAAAGAAGTTAAAAATGCCATTGCTCTCTGAAATATTATTTACATCTATATTTAACATACTATCTACTGGGAAATTATAATAAGCATATGTTAGGTAACTACTTATTACATATAAGTAGTAATACTCTTTCGCAATCCATCTGAACAGTGACTTCAAGATATTAGTCACAGGAATTACAAACTAAAAAAATAACTTGGTGGCGAGAAAAGGTAAGGTCTAAATGTGTACAGAGCATCAAATGACACTTCTCAAATTCTCTCTGGCAGCACACTGTCAAATCAAGAATTCCTTTTATTGTATTTCCACATGAGTGCTGATCTTGAAGTATACCAAAAGAAAAAGTCTCGTTTGATATATTTAATAAGTTCCAGGGCCACTAAAAATCTGCTCTTAGTTCTTTCTGATAATGTGCCTATTTCTTCCATTTTAGCAAATCCTCGCTCCCTAAAACACTTGTGCCGCCTGAAAATCCGGAAGTGTATGGGACGTCTCCACTTGCGATGCCCTGTCTTCATGTCATTTCTTCCCCTACCCAATCGTCTAAAAGCATATGTCCTTTACAAAGAGTATGACCTTTATGGACAAGGAATTGTGACAGGATCCTGGTAATCAAACTATTGCAGAGAAAAAGGTATAATTATGTAGCTCTATTTCTTAAAATACTAGTCACCCATAAGTTAAATTTCAGTGTAGTCCACACCAAGATGTTATTCTACACCTAGCCTTTCAACCTATAAATGGCTAGAACTCTAAAGACTATAAAAAGCCAAAACCCAAAGATCAATGAACTAAAATCCACCTGCTCCAGTTCTGTATTGATCTTTTATGAAGTATACAAATGAAATTTCTATATGCTCAAAATTATAGATGCTGACCCCTGGAAGCCAGCTGTCCTGATGGCAATATAATTTAATACTATTTGCAGGGTCATATACAGAGCCAGGGTAATTCAGTTAATTGAAATGAAACCTTCAAATGAAATTTCTTCATCCATAGGAAAAGGAGTATCCCTTCTTCCCAGAGACCCCTGGTTATGGCTTACCGTTTAGTGGTTGATGTGGCTGCTAAAGTTGATACCGTATATTTTTAGAACTGAGCCCAGCCTGATAATGGACAGGGCAGTACTCAGGGGCAGCAGTTATAAGATACTAGCTTAAAAAGTTATTCTGTGCTTACATGCATTTCTGTATAAGAATATTAAATCTTTATGTAGTCCATGCTGTTTGTCAGTACAGGTTTCTACATGTGAATGTGGCTAAACAAAGTGCAGTGGCATACTTACAGAATAAAGAGAAGTCCATTTTTCCTACAGCCTAGTGATTTACTGACTATAAATGCAAATAATAAAGCTTAGATTTTTGTTTAGCCACAAATCTACCTCAGAAATCATAGCTTGTTTTATTAATATGGATTGTTTTGCTAAACAGATTACATGGGTGTGTATTTGGTCCATTGGCTTAAAGCTGCCACACCCTACATCAGAATGCCTGGCTCAATTCCCACCCGATTCCCAATCCAGCCTCCTGCTTAAGTGATCCTGGAAGCCAGCAGGTGATGGCTCAAGTATCTGGGTGTTAGCCACCCACATAGGAGGCCCCTGGTTGGAGACACTGGGAAATAAACCAGCACATGCAAGATCTGCCTTTGAAATACAATAACAGATGACCTCTTCACTAAACAGACTCAAAGAAGTCAAACTGCATGTTATATGCTTAAGTGATAAACCATGTCTATCAGTATACATACCCTCAGATAAATCTTGTAATTCTAACATTAATTTCATCCACATTCTGGATCTTCTGAAGGTGTGTAGGTAATCCAAGGAGAATTCAGGAGAAAGAAATTCAAGAGAAAGACCTTGGATGAATACACATAGTAAAACTTAAGCTGGCATGCACAGGAACCTGTCCCTTCAATTCAAATTTCCCAGAACAGAACCCAACAGTAGTAAGTACACACTGTCTGTACCACATGTAGGCTAATTACTGAAACATCTTTGCTTCCATAACCAACTATTTCCAGTGTATGGACTCATTTTAGCCAATGTTAGAATTTCAATAGAGTTAAATGTGTAATCATAGTGTCATAACAAATTAAATCCAATAATTTTTATAAAAGACTAAAAATTACCTGGTGAAAGTGTATATCAAGTGTTTCATACAAAAGACTGTACAAAATTCATGGATTTTATTATACATTAAAAATCTAAATGTATTTCTTGAAGTCTTGCTATCAGTAAATACCTATTTTGACAAAATGAAAAAATAAGTTCTCCACAAAGTTGAGTCCTTGAAATTCAATCTTAAGGGAAATGTTGCATCATTTTTAGTTGTATACTGCAAGATTAATAGTGTAATTAAGAATTAACTAATTCACTTACATTACAAAATCACCAAATATACAATTTTGCACATTAGTTATAATTTCACCCCCCAGTTCTCATTAACTGAATGACCAACCACACGATATTTTAAAAAGTATAATAGGGTTCCAGTTTTGAAACTTTGTTCATTTATACATAAAAATTTAAAAGAGTAAAACCGAACTTGCTAAAAATGAAGAGCTTGCTTGCTACAACTGGTATAATTAAATGATAAGAAGCTGTTACCAAAACCAACATTAATATTTTCATTTTATTCAGGTAGCAGAGGGTTTTACAATGTTAGTTGTAAGGGTCTATCATTTATAAGATGATTTCAAGTGGTCCTTATGTAAAACCTCAAATGCCATGTGCATCCCACTGTCCTTTTCCAAAGCATAATGGAAACAACTCTATCTCCTCCACACTTCGGAGCCTAATTCTTTCAAAATTCAATCATGGCAGATGCAACAATCTGTTCAAGGTAAAGCTTTAGCTCCTTGTTACCATGTTTTTTTAAAATGGTAAAATGGAGAAGCAAAAGACAGCTTCCTGACTTCACTACCATAGTTACAAAAGCACTGTTCACATAGAATGTACAGAACTCGGCAAGCTTGGTTACTCTTTAAAAGTTGTGTAATTTAAAAAAAAAAAAGCATTAAGGTTGAGATAGGAAAAGACATCCCCAATCTAATCCAATCACCCAGATAATAGAACAAGCTCATCTTTAACAGTAGGCAGGAACTCACAGGCAGCCATCTTCATAAACAAAAAAGGAGAGCTTAGTCCAGTAGTTCAATGGTAATGGAATAGAAGCTGCATCTTGTATTTACTTAACTTTTATTTGGCATTGGAATACATTTTGGTCTGATGTATGGGAAATCCATAAGCAAACAACTAAAAAGGACTAAGGTTTGTCTTGCATCCCTAAATCTTCCAGCACCCTTTACATCATAGCCAAGTGCTATCCTTCGTTAGCAGGCTAGAGTTAAGTTCTAATCCTTTCTAGTGCTGATCGCCTTCTGGGTAGGACCACAGCTTCCATGTAAGTATGTAGAGCTTTATTAACTATTCTTCCCATTTGGCACATGGTTAAAAAAAAAATCCCACATAAAATTACTCCACTCCTACAGAAAACAATGTATAACAAAGCTTGAGACAACCAAGTATATTCTGAGACCTGACACGAATGCCATTCCAAACTGAAAAAACTAGAAAAGACTCTCGTGTAAAATTAATCTTAGTAACTTAACCTCTGGAAAATGTGTAAATATGTCTATGGAAAATATTTTAGCATACTAATCTTATAGAAGTTAAATGAGACACACGAGCATAATTTGTCAACAACAATAAAAATCAAAGAAATCAAGTTTTGACCAAAGACCGGCAACACAGAAATGGCACTTTAACCTTGGCACCAGGCTAAAATCCTTCCTTGGTCTACATTTCCTATATTATACCATTCATTTCCTTTTTAATCCTTTCATGAAATTAAGACCTTTTACTCATTTGCAGATCAGAGGTATTTACCATAATTAGTGCAATTTGTTCTACTCTCAACATGGCTTTGTGGCTATAACATGATTTGATTTAGTACTTTATCTAAATATAGGGTTATGAAAATATGGAGAATATCAGCCTGAAATTATGAAAGATTTTACAAACTAAACTCTGGAAATTTTTCCTTTACACAGTAAACATAAGTGTTACAGAACTTTTTTTGAAACAACACTTGATTATCAATAAAAATTATTCCCTACAATGCAAAAAATTACAATGCATTACCCTATAAGAGTGTCAGTCCTACTCTAAAACGTATTTTAACAACAGAAAAAAAGCCTTTTAATAAACTCACATCTTATCTTAACCATTACCGCTCTGCAGCAATAGTTGAAGTCCCAACCTGAGAACTAAGAAGTGATAATACAACGTCACCGTCTGTCCGACTTCTTTCCTGCTGGCATCAGGCGTAGAACCTAAGAGAAACATGAGCAACCCAGAACAGTGCCCCAGATCAACACTGCCACCAGCTGTAATCTGAAACCTTCAGTCTAAAATCTCTATTTCTAAAAAGTTCTATTGCACATTTAATATTGTAAAATATTTGCAAATTCATTGACTTCTCTGTATAAAGGGTTTAACTGAATGCTTCCTTACTACCAGCAAAACACTCCCAATGAAAAGAGGGAGCACATCCATGAATATCTGAACCTGAAGAATAAATTATTCCTATGTTCATAATCAATTACAGTGCAAGATAAGTTCAAAACTTGAAGGAAAAACACTTAAGTTTAATTCCCCAGCAATCTATTTACGGAGATAAGTGAGTTTCTTTTTAACATGTAGAATTTTTCATGTTAATGCATAGTATGTTATTTTTAGGGGGAAAAAAATCACACCTAAGTTATCAAGTTCAAGCTTATTTTAAAAATGAAGTTAAAATGAAGAAATATAAAGCTTAGTCTCCTTCTTGATACTTCAACATGGTTGTTACCTTGTGCCATTTCACCACAGAAATCGACCAACTCCAAGGGAGGAAATACCAATCAAAAACCAAGAGAAAGTCTATGCTTCTGATTCTTTCTTCCTTCCTTCTTCTCCCAAGTCGCTCTCTTCTGACTGGCTGCTGCTCAGGACAACAAACTGCCCCTCACTATTGGCTTGGTTTGGTCTATTGGAAGCAGCTATTAAACGACTTTGTTCTTCCAAGTCCTGGTCGAAAAGATGGAAAAGAAATGAAGTTAATTGTCTGCAGTCCAGTGGAAAAGTATGCAACTAAAATACAAACTCCAGAGCTACTTCAGTCCTTTGTCACCACATAATTCAGGCATTTTGAGGGAGAGAGAGGCAGTAGCAAACAATGCAACAGCAAAGTGAGTATTCTGGAAATCCTGTAAAAGCAAATATTCAAACTTATGTTTGAATCTTTTTTTTATAGCCAACACCCAATTCCAACTTTTATGATAGTAAAATCCTCATAATGGCCCATCCCACTCCCCTTGCCTCCTTCCTTCTCTAGGTATCTCAGAGTCACCTTGGCCACATCTCTGTCCACATATGCAGTCAATTCCCAACTCTTACTCCTCTGTTCTCATTAAGTACTCCACAGCTGACTCCTTTTTTTCTATTTTTACTGTCCTCTTTTCTTGTCATCAATATAATTTTCCTCAGGTTTTGTTATGGAAGTCATGTAGCTTAAAACTCTCCTGTTGCATTGGCACTCCTAGCAACATTTTTACTAAGAAAAAAAAACTCCTCACTGAAATATGCAAGTTCTGCTATTTGCTGAATAGCAAGTTATGCTACATGTCAGTATTACAAATATATCACAAGACAAATATGCTTTTCTACTATGCTAGGAACCATCTGGTTATGAAGTATCTGAGCAAGAAGAAACAGAGGTGCACTTGGAAATCAAATCTGGAAGTCAGAATGCTGAATTAGTCTTTGCATGGGGAGGGTATGTGACTTGGCGATGAAGACGCCATTGGGGATGTTCCACATTACTCATGGGAGGGCAATATTGGTTATATCCTAGTTTCACCTTTTTACTGGTGCAGACCCAAGGGAGACACCAGATGATGGCTCAAGCATTTGGGTCCCTGTCACCCAACTTGAGAAAACTAAATTAAGTTCCTGGCTCAGCTGTTATAGGCACTTGAGGAGTGAACGAGCAAATGGGCAATCAGTTTGAGTCTTTCAAAGAAAATAAAACAAACATGAAGTCTTCACAAACACCACAAGTAAAGATCCAGAGGCCAGCCCTGTGGTACAGCTGGCAGGCCACTGTTGAAATTGGCACCCCACATCAGAGCATTTGTTTGAAACATGTCTATTCCACCTCCAGTTCAGCTTCCTACTTGAATACCTGGACAATGGCCCAAGCTTCTGTACCGGGGCCATCCATGGCGGAGACGCAAATGAAGTTCCAGGTTGCTGGTTTCAGTTTTTGCAGCCATGTGGTTGGGGGCAAACCAGTCAGTAAAAATTCTCCCTCTATCCCTTGCCCATTCTCTCTACCTTTCAAGTAAGTAAATATATTTTTAAAAAGAAAAAAACATCAAAACTCCATACCTTTTCAATCTGCTTTTGTTTACTAAGTTCTTTCTGTTGCTTCTCTTTTACTCTCTCCATTTCTTTTTGCTTTTCTGATGCCCTACGATCCTAAAGAACAGATAAGTAAAATTAATGAATATAAAGTAACTTCATATTTTATACACTGCAATTAATATCACCTTTGTGACTTCCATTTTATTTTCTGCATTTATATATAAGAAAACACATCAACCGTTTATACTAAATGGTACAAATTTATCCATATTCTAAATTTTCTATTAGTAACAGCATTCATCATTGCTAAGGAAAATCACTTTTATTTACTCAGTAACAAGAAACAGTTTGTATTACACCATATTATTATTGAAAGATTCTTGGAAAAATCGGTATCTCAGTTTCTTACCAGTTCAGCGTGCAAAGCTATTTGTTTTGCCAATCCAACAGAATCACAAATCTAAAAAGGGAAATGATATGGAAACCTGAGGCAACTGTCACAGCAAAACAAAAATTTCAAGTATCCAAATAGCTTGATATCTAGTTTTATAGCTCAACATAAAATACTACTTGTAACAAAAGTGAACTTAAAAATTCTCCTGTCCCATAATCAAACTTTCTGTGTACCCAGCTTCTTTATCTCAAATTTATTAGACAGGAAGACTTGCCAAGAGGAAAGCAAACATATGTGTTGCTGTGATGAGCTAGATACCAGAGAATGACTGAGGAAAGGTAAGTCCATTCTCAGGAGTTAATGAGGCTAGAAGGCTGAGCCAGGAAGAGATGGCTCCATTGATCAGAAGGCTCAACCTGTATCAGTGCAACACTTTCACCAAGTAACCGAGGCAGGTTACGCATCATCTGGCATGGTTTTTCCTCCCCCTACCCAGCAATCTAAGGGCAACATACCTTTTCCCCTTCATTGTTTGATTCAAAAATATAGCAAACTGATGACAGATTACTTTCACTTCTCCCTCCTGATGTCCGAAGAACAAATCCAAAAAGTCTCTTGTTCTCCTGGTGTGTAGCATACAGAACTACACAGGGTAATGGAAACTGCAACAGAGAGCACAAGTAAATAGGAGTCCTTTCCAGCCAAAGGGAATACTTATGAGGATGCTTCAAAAAGTTCACTGACAATGAAATTTCCTTATTTGAATTTTGTTTCTTATTTGCTTGTCTTTACCTGGAAAACAGAGAAATCGTCTGCCCACTGGCCCTCCCTGCAAATGCCCAAAGAACTGGGACAGGGCCAGGTCACAGCTGGGAGCCATGAACTCCCTGCAGGTCTCCCACCTGGGTAAAAGGGATCCCAACCTCTGAGCCATACTTGCTGCCTCTAGGAGGATGCTGGGCTGGAGGCAGAACTTGATCCCAGCACTCTGATGTGGGATGCAGGTGTCTCAGGCAGAAGCTTCACTCACTGTGCCATGACACACACCCAGTAAGCTCAAAGTTGCAAAAAATTTTTTCATTTCATGCATATTTTTTCAGATTTTCACAAACTTTTTGAAGTGTCCGCATACATAACTAACTACTTTGGTCAACAAATTTTAACAGAACAAGAGGTTGCTGAATACTCCGTTTCATTAGACTCAGTTTCATTGTACATTTTACAAAGTCGAATTCAGTAACAAAAAATGGCCTATCTCATAAATCACTAAGGAGAAACACACTCTTGTAATTACTTCAAGACAGAAAACTAGAAAATAAATTCAATAATATTCATCTTTTAATTTCTAGCATTAATTTCCCTGGTGTGTGAAATACATTAAATTAGGGAGACCTAAGTATCGTACCAGATTGTACTGATTCTTTTTTAACTTACAAGGAATTTTCAATTCTAACTTTTTGAAAATGCCACAGACTTAACTGATATGTTTGATCTTTGCATCGCCCAAAGATTAAACATAATTGAGACTATCACATCTGAATCCACAGAATCAGGGTTAGTATCAAGTTATAAGATGTATATATGCATAAAGGGACTAAAGATTTGGCAATGCAGAACTCACCGTGAGCCGTGTAACTTGTGTCTGTGGGTCAATTAACCTATAACAACAATTAAAAATTTGGAAAACACATTTTAATCAGGTCAAAATTAAGAAAGCCTTTTTTCCTATACAATTTTTAGAGGCCATTACTACTTACTTTAAACAGTCACAAGTGACTAATAAATGGGATTCTGTCATACGAAAGATGTTATGGATGGCCCGGGCAGCTAAGATTTGGCGCATAGTTTCATAAACAACATCTGGATGGTCATCTGATTTCACTTCCATAGAACCAAGGAATCGAACAATAAATAACTGATGAAGAATAGAATCTATAACAGAACAAGATACATTTTGTTTTCAAATTTTACATTTCTTCTCAGAAGAATAAAATATCTTACCTCCCTTTAGATTTCCAATGAAAAACTCAAACTAAAGCAAGTATTTAAAAGTAACTCCTAACTACAATGTTTTAAGTTATAAGAAAATTAGGAAGGGGCCGGCATTCTGGCATACATGGTTAAGCCACTGACAGCGATGCCACCATCCCACATGGATACCGGTTCATGTCCCAGATGTTCCACTTCTGAGCCAACTCCCTACTCATGTGCCTGGGAAAGCAGTAGAAAACAGCTCAAGTGCTTGGACCCCTGCACTCACAAGGGGAAACCTGGGAGAAGTAACTAACTCCTGGTTTTAGCTTGACCTAACCCTGGCCATGACAGCCATTTAGACAGTGAACCAGTGGATAAAGACTGCCTTCCTCCCTTCTTCCCTCTATAACTCTGTTTTTCAAATAAATAACTACAATCATTAAAAGAAAAAAATTGAATCTCAAATTCAAACAGCATACTGATTGAATAACGTAGTTCTGAGGAAAAAGAACTTATACTATCCCAACCGCTTTGCTGTGAGTTTGCAAATATAAAGAAAAGCCCTGGTGTGGTGGCCTAGTGGCCAAAGTCCTCACCTTGAATGCAACGCTGTGCTCCCATATGGGCGCCAGTTCTAATCCCAGCAGCCCCATTTCCCATCCAGCTCCCTGTATGTGGTCTGGGAAAGCAGTCAAGGACGGTCCAAAACCTTGGGACCCTGCATCCATGTGGGAGACCTGGAGGAGGTTCCAGGCTCCTGGCTTTGGATCAGTGCAACTCTGACTGTTGCAATCACTTGGGAAGTGAATCGTCAGACAGAAGATCTTCCTGTCTCTCCTCCTCTGTGTATATCTGACTTTGCAATAAAAATAAATGTCTTTAATGTATATGTGTGTGTGTGTGTGTATAAAACCTCCAGTAAATACACATATAACTGGAGGCAGACAGCAATGAGTTAAGCAACCTGTGACATTGGCATCCTGTGTCAGAGTGCTGCTTCAAGTCCCAGCTTCTCTATTTCTGATCCAGCTCCCTGCTAATGCTCCTGGAAAGGTAGCAGAAAATGACCTAAGTATTTGGACCACTAGCACCCACATGGAAGACCCAGATGGAAATTACAGACTCCTGGCTTGGGCCTGGCCCAGTCCTACCCATCACGACCATCTGGGGAGTAAACCAGCAGATGGAAAATCTCTTCATGTCTGTCTTTCCCTCTGTTTCAATAAACAACATAAATCTTTAAAAAAAAAAAAAAAAGGAAGAAAGAAATTACTGTAAAAAGAAAAAATAAGTTATGCTCCCTCTAGTAACTAATAGCAGTAAGGAAACATCAGTTGTTAGAAGGTCAAAGTATATTCTATAATTCTGTATAACAGTACCTCAAGTCTAATTAAGTTCTGCTATTCTAAGTGTGCTAAGAATAAATACAGTAAATTCTGAAGAGATGACAAAACAGAGCATAGTAATAAAACAAACACAAATGACAGATTCTTTGATTTACATTGAGGTGCAATTCTACAATACTGAGACAGTAAACATTTGTTCTACCTTCACTTTCAGACTTTGTACCTCCTCCAGATTCTCCAAATGGATTTGTACGCCTGCAAGGTTTAGAAGAAAATGTGATCAAAATGGTTAGTTACTATGAGCCACATGGGAGAAATTTCATTATTTAAACCAGAGATAACCAATAGCCACAAAACTGTTCACACATTTAAAACTGAAAACCCATTACTGTTAAGGAATTACTGAACAGCAAACTACTATTAACTACTAAATAACAAACTACTATTAACTACTAAATAGCTAACTTATATTAACTATTCAATATGCTGAACCCTCTTGCTACACTTAAAACATTAACTGATTGGGAGCTCAGCCACATACAATAGATCAACATCAAAGAAACTTCCCTAAAGTTCTTGAATTTAAGTAAGCTAGTCCAGAGGAGAAAGCATTTAGCTTTAATATTAATTAGCAAAGCATTAATTGGCAAAGCATATTAACTGGCAAAGCATAATAAGCCTGTGCCACCAGCATCCCATGTGGGCACTAGTGGAGTCCTGGCTGCTCCACTTCCCATCCAGCTTCCTGCCAATGGCCTGAGAAAGTAAAGACAGCCCAAGTGTTTGCAGCCATGTAAGAAACCTGGAAGATGTTCTGAATCCTGGCTTTAGACCAGCCCAACTCTGGTTATTGCAGCCATTTGGGGAGTGAACCCGTGAATAAAAGATCTGTCTCCCCTCTCTATACCTTTGCCTTTCAAATAAATAAATCTTTTTAAAAAAAAAAAAGGAAAAAAGGGATTTCCTGGGGTTGTAAAAATCTCTTTTTGGATTCTAAGTGTGTGTCACAAGTTACTTCAACAATTCAAGCTAATTTACAACTGTAATTAGTTTATTTTTTAAGATTTATTTATTTTTACTGGAAAGTCAGAGATACAGAGAAGAGGAGAGACAAATATGAAGATCTTCCATCTGCTGATTCCCTCCCCAAGTGGCTGCAATGGCTGGAGTTCAGCCAATCTGAAGCTAGGAGCGCAAGGTTTTGAGCCGTTCTTGACTACTTTCCCAGGCCACAAGCAGGGAGTTGGATGGGAAATGGGGCCACTGGGATACAAACCAGCACCCATACAGGATCCCGAGAATGCAAGGTGAGGACTTTAGCCACTATGCTATTATGTTGGGCCCCTGTTTTCTACTTTTAAACCTGGATTTATCATGATAAAATTAAGTACAGGAAGAAAATTGAGCTGGGGAATGGACATTACCTCCATCTTACTGTATTCAAGTACAATACAGTTTAAAGTAGGCTTTGAGGAGCTATGTTTTTTTGTTTTGTCCACAAAACAAGGGCTGGGCCAGGATTGCAGCCAAGTCAGGAACAAGATTCCAATTCAGTTCTCCTACAAGATGATAGTGGCCCAACTAACTGAGCCATCAACAGTGCCTCCCAGGATCCACACTGGCAGGAGGTGCAGAGACAAGACACACAGGGATCTTCTGTCCTCTGTTTCCCTTCAAGTTGCCCAATAGTAAGGGCATCTGGATCTCCCGTGTGGGTGCAAGGGGGCCAATTACTCGGGCCGTATTCCACTGCTTTCCAAGATTTATTAGCAGGAAGCTAGACTGGAAATGGAGTAGCCAGGACTCAAGCCGGCACCCATATGTGATGCCAGCATCACAAGTAGTAGCTTTACCATCTACACCACAACTTTGGCCCCCAATTTTCTTCTGTAATTTCATGAGAAAATATCTAACTAGACAGGCTAAGCAATTTAGAATTAACAATTTTTGAAACTGTCTTAACTCTGTACATTGAGGCAAAAGACAAAAAAAAGCCTATGCGACTCTTCCCTACCAAAATTATGTTAAATAATTATACAGAGAAACTCCATGGCTGATTCACATGAGATTTAAGAGCTGCATCTCAATGCAGAAATGGAAACATAAACCTTACAAAATCCAGCACAGTGTTCCTGTGGTGCCATCACCTACCTGCCTCCCTGGCCAGAGTTTTTTGCCAGGCCAGGCTGATCTTCACTCACAGGAGAAATTATGTCAAACTGAATTGGGGTGTCCGGGGCAACAAGAGAATCCAGAGAGAGGGCAGCCAAATTTGATGACTCAGACCCTAAGGATCCTGAACTGCTGGTCCGAGCCGTCGGTGGTCGAGATTGTCTGAGCACAAAGGGAAACAAGAAGGCATTGCATTTACTTTTCTCTTTCAGAAACTGAATACTTAAATTATAAAAAAAGATTTTTGGTAATTTCATCTCTTCAAATTACTTCCTTCTGATTAAATGCTTCAATGACTCATAGATCATACAGTAACATTATCTTCAAGAAGGTTGATTTTCTTTTTCATTTCTTCAGTGACACATTAGTCATTCAGTAGCATGTTATTTAACTTCATGGTATTGTTGATTTTTTTTCCTTCCTTTTGATGTTTTGTGGCTTTTCATTTAAGAGAATGTGTAGTAATTGTAAGGGAGACTGTCATATCCAGATGTGAGGATACAATGCAGTATGCATCTCTACTTCCAGACAAAGAAGGACTCCCAATGAAATTGTTTACTATACCTTGACAATAGGATGCTGGACTCTCTGCCATTGTCCATGCCCACAATGATGGACATACATATGACTGTGTATGAAGAACTATACTACAGTAATGATATAGGGGAACTCAGTGAAGGAGGAGGGAATTGGGGAGGGGATAAGGTAAATCCAGGGCCTGTGGAACTGTATCATATAATGATAATAATAAAATGAAGTACAATTACTTTAAAAAAACTCCATGTTAAGTTAATGAGAGAAGTAAAACTTCAACATAAGCATAATCCCAAATCAGCTAATTATTTAACAGTAGACTTTCCAATTAGTGAACTCAAAAGCATAGTATTACCTCTACCTAGAGATTTAGTTGGAAATAAGGGAATAGGAAATCATTTATTTAAAACCCTTATTGGTAAAATTGCCACTTTGAAATCCATGTTCTCTGTTGTTCAATGAACTAATTAATGCCAGTGTCAATAGTATTATTAAGAGTGCTTTCCAACACTCTAACCCATGAAATTCTTTCTATAAGCAGTATGGTAACTTGCTGGGGTCCGTGTGGTGGTTGTGGAAGACACGAAGGTGTGAAGAGTATTGTTCCATTGCAGGCAGGGCCGTAAGGAATTTTCAGCCCAGCGATGTCTCTACAACCACCTGAATACAGCTCCACCTCCCTTTGCATGGACACTGGACCACCCCGCTGAGATTTCTGCAATCTATTTAGCCATTGTCTGCCTCTGCAGAGTCAGTCTTTACTATCAATGTGAGACTGGAAGTTGATGATGTTGCAAAAGGGCCTTTTACTATTCAGGCTAACCCCATTGACCATATGCTAACCAAGGGTGTTAAGTCCCCAGGTGTACAGGAATCTATTCTTTCCCTCTTTCCTTGATCTTTAGGTCCCTCCTTCTGTGATGCACTTTCTCCCTTAACTGATTCAACACTAAGCTGTAGAATGAGGATTCTAGTAGGAATGTGTAACTGATTAATATGTACCGTCTACTGAGAACTTCCTGACCTCAGGATTAGGACAGCTGATATCCTGCCTCAGGGTGAAATAACTGGCAAAACTATCCTTAGGATGTCCGCTTGACCAGGTGTGGTCTGTGCCAACCTTTGTGAAGGCTTCTGTATAAATAAAGTGGACAGCTTTCTCACATTGTCCATTATGATCCTGAAATTGTGGTGGTCCACACACCCTTTGTGAACTCAGCTGGAGCTGGACTCCAGTGGTGACTCACCCTGCTGGCCGCAGGCTCTCATGCCTCTGCTGGAAAGATGGGGAAGGAGTGACAGCTTCCAGAGCAGACTGATTTACTCGGGCAGCAATTTCCTATTTAGATTTATTTCAGATAAAAGGGCTATTATTAGCAAAGAATGAAAACCAAAGCTGAAACAGAACTAAGAATTGTCAGAATATGTTCTAAGTTATACTTAACATACAAATCACACATATTAAAGTACTTCAATGTTTTTAATATATTTTCACATTATAAATTACCTACTAGAAGAAAATCTATTTTCTACTAATATACATAACAAGAATGAGTACTGCCTTCTCTATAAACTTTCAACTATAAATGTTTGGATTAATGTTTTCATTGTAAGTGCGCAGCATAATGCCTGGAAAAGTAGACACACAGCCATCTGTCGAATGAAGAAATGCAGGATAGGAAATATTCATGAAAATATAAAGACTAGGGCCCAGCGCAGTGGCCTAGCAGCTAAGTCCTCGCCTTGAACACGCCAGGAACTGGCGTGGGCACTGGTTCTAATCCTGGCAGCCCCGCTTCCCATCTAGCTCCCTGCTTGTGGCCTGGGAAAGCAGTCCAGGACGGCCCAAAGTTTGGGACCCTACAACCGTATGGGAGACCTGGAGAAGACTCCAGGCTCCTGGCTTCAGATTGGCACAGTTCCGGCCATTAGAGTCACTTGGGGAGTGAATCATCCGACAGAAGACCTTCCTCTCTCTCTCTCCCTCTGTATACCTGACTTTGTAATAAAAAATAAATCTTTAAATATATATATATATATAAAGGCTTTATATATATATATGAAGACTAGCATTTGTTAATTTTAACCTACTTAGGCCCAGTGGCATGGCCTAGCGGTTAAAGTCCTCGGCTTTAACCGGGATCCCACATGGGCGCCGGTTCTAATCCCAGCAGCTCCACTTCCCAGCCAGCTCCCTGCTTGTGGCCTGCAGTCGAGGACAGCCCAATGCTTTAGGATCCTACACCCGTGTGGGAGACCTGGAGGAAGTTCCTGGCTCCTGTTTTCGGATCGGCACAGCACTGGCCATTGTGGATACGTGGGGAATGAATCATCAGATAGGAGATCTTCCCCTCTATTTCTCTTCCTCTCTGTATATCTGACTTTTTAATAAAAATAAATCTTTAAAAAAAATTTTTTAACCTACTTATTTGAAAGGCAGAAAGACAGAGATAGACATGTTTCACTCCCCAGATGCCCGCGATAGCTAGGCTTGACCACAACAAAAGCAGGAGTCTGTAACTCAATCCGGGCTCACACTGGGGGCAGACACCTGCTGCTTTCCAGAGTGCACATTAGCAGGAAGCTGAAATCCAAAGCAGAGGCAGGACTTGAATCCAAGCACTCTGACATGGGATGTGCTACGTTGTACCAAGTGGTAATTTAACCATTGCAGACAATGAACATGCCTGAAAGTTAGTACTCTAGCTATGCTAGCAAAGTATTAATGATTTTGTGTAATATATTTACACTAGAAATATCCACATACTTAGTAATTTATGAAGTATATCTATTTTCAGTCCTTGACTTGAAGATAGGAAAGATTTCTGTAAGAATTGCTTTCAGGGGGCCAGCACTATGGTGTCAATGGGTAAAGCTGCTACTGCAATGTTACCATCCTATATGGACAGTTTTGAGTCCCAGCTGCTTCACTTTCAGTCCAGCTCACTGCTAACGCCCTAGGAAAAATAACAGAAGACGGCCCAAGTCCTTAGTCTCCTGGAGACCTGTAAAACTCCTAGGACCTAGCTTTGGTCAAACCCACCCTGACCATCGTGGCCATTTGCTCAGTGAGTCAGTGGATGATAATGGTAGATGAATCTCTCTAGAACTACTTTCAAATTAATCTTTAAGTATTTTTACTTGTTCTTTTTTTAAAATTCTGGCTAGGAACAGGCAGTGCAGAGTATATTGCATAATGGAATGCCTGGAATTGAGTCCAACCACTGCTTCTGACATCACCACACTAATGTGCCTGGGAAAGCAGACGAAAGCCCAAGGGCTTGGGCGGCTGTCATCTATGTGCTGGCTTCAGCCAGGCCCAGCCCTGCCTGTTGTGGAGTGAACCAGAAGGTGGACAGATCTATCACTATGTGAGATTCTTTCAAAAAAAAATCTTTGAAGGAAAAAAAAAGGTGAAATCTAAATAAGATAATTTAAGAAACAGGAAGGCAAAATTAATTAACCAGGTCCTGTCATTCAGTATTTATTTTCAATATTTGGAATATTTTCTTACTCATACAGCTTTATTTGTACAGTAAATATGCAACAGTAACAAACTATTTTTCCTAAATCTGGCATGAAATTTTTCCTGATTAACTTTTAAAGTAAAAAATAGAGATCTATTAACCTAGTAGTTAAAGTCCCTACCTCACAAGTACCAGGATCCCATTATGGGCACTAGTTCTAATCCTAGCAGCCCTGCTTCCCATCCAGCTCCCTGCTTGTGGCCTGGGAAAGCAGTTGAAGACGGCCCAAAGCCTTGGGACCCTGCGCCTGTGTGGGAGACCTAGAAGAAGTTCCTGAATCCTGGCTTCAGATTGGCGCAGTACCGGCCATTGCGGTCACTTGGGGAGTGAATCATCAGACAGAAGATCTTTCTCTCTGTCTCTCCTCTTCTCTGTATATCTGACTTTCCAATAAAAATAAATCCTTACAAAAAATAAATAAACTTATAAATGTACTATAAAACTAACAAATTACTGATATTCTGGAGATCATCAAATTCTGTTTTGCTGATGCAAGTTTCCTCTTGGCTATCTTTATCATGTCTTGTCTGGCACCTAAAAGCTATTATGATGTTGTCCAAAATAATAATTAAAATTAATTAATTTAAAAGCTATTATGATGGAAATAGCACTCTTCTTTTTCCCAGTTCTCTTCATTTGTGTTTAACACTTGGTGGTCACCTTTACCTATTCATCTTCATCCTTTATATCAATCCGTTACTAATTTGTCTGGACCACATACTCCCATCTAATCTACCATTACATCCACAGCAATCGAAGGCTTAGAAGAATGAGGTCTTCTTAGTCTTACTAACGCCTCTGTCCAGCTGGGCAGGGACAGCTGGGTTCACAGCACAGTGAGGCTGGCTAAAGTCACATCAAGTTGCACAGGTTCCATCCTAGAATCATGTCTTTTCCCACTACACTCCTTGTATACCCACTTGCTTCCAGAGTTCTCTGGACCTCTGGTTTTACCTGTGTGTTTGGATTGCACTGTACCTAAAGCTGTTTCTATTTCAGAGTTCAATTGGTTTAACCTTTAACTGGTTTAAAGGACAATTTGCAAAACTTGGAAAACAACCTGCATTACCAGACATAATGAATTATAATATGCATTTTAACAAGATTCCCCATATGACTTCTAGGTGAACTGACATTTTACATTACTCCTCGTTAAAAACTTAATTTCCAACAAAGTACTAGTTCTATATGCATACTATTTCTGTATTTACAACTTTAACTCTTTATCTGCCTTTTCCTCACCATAAATTCCTACCTCGCTTCTACCTTCTCCACTCAGTTTTCTCAAACTTAAGTCCAACAGTGATATTAAACATTTCAAAAATTAAGTTTCCATCATCACAATATACTTTCAATGGTATCCTGATTTATATGAAATGTTAACAGTCTAGTTTTATCTCCCCATAAAGATATATTCCTGGAAGTTAGAGACCATAGCTTATTTTTCTTCTATGTTTTCCTTCTCCAAAGTGTTCAATCCGAGGCAAATTAGTCAATACTAAGTATTTGCTGACTGACTCATTTCAGTACTTCCAAATTAACTTATTTTTCTAGTAAGAACAGATATTCATTACATACATATTATATTCACAATAGCCATACACAGTCAAAAGAAAACATGAGAAATTATGATTAAATATAAATCATGTAAATATACAATTATTTTTGCTGGATCTAGTAAATAAAAACATTACCTCTGGATTTTCAGTTAAGTATATTTGTTTAGATATGTTATTTATTGTGCAGATCCACTGCAAAAGGAAAACATAAAAATGATTAATATTTTTACACAGAGCTTCTCTTCTTGGATGTTCAATATTCAACTGAAACAGAATTTCCATGAGAAGTTCCACTTAAGCTTCCTTTGTAAGGAAGCACATTTGTATACACTCACAAAGAATCTTCGAAAAGCTCATGGAAAACATGTATTAGGAAAAAACTATGGATGGATTTAAATATTTTAAAATTATTTTTTAACTCCATTTTTCCATAAGCTTCTTAAAATACCTTTCTAATAGAACATTCAGATTAATAATTTTAAAACTTCAGATTCCATAAAAACTGAAATATAATAATCACATTAAAATTTAACATTCTATATTTCTTGTTTTCACTTCCTCTCTTAATCCTAACTAAACAAGACAGTCTGAATTATTATAATTACCAAAAGAAAATACTCCTGGCAATTAAATTTTGCATACCCCGCTTCCTGCAAGTTCCTAAATAACACATCGAACACTGCTCCCCATCTTCTGCTTCTCAAGACCCAGGGACTCCACGCCTGATGAGCCTCACTAAACTGCTATTTTGTCTGATAAATCATGCACACAGTAGACCCATTTGTTTCTCAGAGATTGAAACAAATTTCAGTGGCAACATTTACATGAAAAGCAAATAAAGGTAGATCTTTACATAATTTCTAACTCTGCCTTTTATCAACATAATAATACCAAATTAAAAAGCTGAAAATCCAGTTGCGGTATATGATCTCATGCAAGGATACAACTCCAGACAAAGGCCGTGAAGCAACAGTTCTTGGCAGTACCTTGCCTTCCAAATCTAGTATAGTAAGAGTAGACACGGAGCTAAGACAAAAAGGCTCAATAGGAACAACAGACACTCCCAAATTTTTGTTTTTCTGGTTTTCATTCCCACACAGTTTGTAGCTTTAGGTGCTTCCTGCATTGACTATGTTCTTATGGCAGCAACTATCAAAAGTTGGTGAGGGAAGAAATTCTACTGCCACCTCATGATTCTAACCGTGTGCCAGAAGGCAGCAGTCACAAGGTCACTGCTGAATTTGACCCCTGAACACAGCAAAGACACTCTATCTAAGGTCCTTTCAGTCACGAGACTGAGAGTCTTAAAATGCTGCTTGTGAGGAAAAGACTCATCAGGAAAACACCTTTAAATTGGGAAAATGCTCCTAAATTTTTACAATGAACACATTAAGACTGTCATCAGAACAGTATTAGATGCTGCTAAAGAAATTCAATAGATAAAAATCTACCTCTTCGTGGTCTTTTTTACTCTCTGCTTGCAAAATTGAAGATCTAGGAAAAAAAGAAAATAGTTTCAACCTCAGTATTTTCAAAACTTAAACACAAGCAACAAAATTTTAGGAAAAGGAGACCACCACTTAACAACTCTGCATCTGGCCATCTACGTTAAAATGGGAGTAGATATTGTTCCTCAGCAAACACCTGAGGAAGGTTCACATCAATTAATACAATGCATTTCAAGTGACCATGCTAGCATATAAATCAATGATCCTTCTAGAAAACACCTTTATTATTGATCATTTCTCCTTTAAAAATAAATAACATGAAAAAAATCAATACCACTAACAGCAATATTTAGGATTTTCTGTGGTGGTAATGTTTTAGAAGTGAGAAGAAAATCAACTTTCACTAATTTTGTATCATATCAGGAATATTACATAGGAAATCATCTTAAGTACTAGCAAAAATTAAAAATACTATTAAGTATTATTATTAACTTTTAAGTAAGTCTGACAAACAAACATAGGGCCCCCAACATCCAATGTGATAACTGACATTCAGAACTGACATTCTGAAATTAAACAGCCTCCATCATAAAATGTAGTGGACAGTATTTTTCTTTAAGGGGAAAGAATTGGATTTATATGGGGGATGTGGAACGGAATGACCTTTAGAAAACCCTGAAATTGCTCCTGCATGTTAAAGTTTAAAGGTAAAAATAATAAGAAGAAGAAGAAGAAGAAAAAGATAGCCAACTCAGGATGTGTAGCAATAGGAAAATATTTAAATTACAATACATGTCCTTAAATAGATTATAATGCAGGCATAATAAGGCATAGTGAATATGAACCTAAATTAGATAAACTATTTTTTCAACTGTTTAAAAAAACATACCTAGGGGATGGCACTGTAGCCTAGCACATTTTAAGCCACAACCTCCAGTGCCAGTACGCTACAGGAGTATCGGTTTGTGTCCCAGCTGCTCCACTTTCAATCCAGCTCCCTACTAACGTGCCCAGGAAAGCAGCGAAAGACGGCCCAAGTGCTTAGACCTCTGCACCCACATGGGAGACCCCAAAGAAGTGCCAGGCTCCTAGTCTGGACCTTGCACAACCCTGGCCACAACATCGATCTGAGGAGTAGAACAGATGCCAAGATCTCTCCTCTAACTCTACCTTTCAAAGAAATAAATGACCCTTTGCCAAAAAAAAAAAAAGAGTACCTAGGATACAAACTGGGAGACAACAGAATAAGGAATTAATTGCTGCTTTTGGTGATGTTTTTTAAAAATATTGTTTTAAATGGATAAATGCTGGGTAAGTATCATAACATTTCATATTTACTTATAAATGTTCTCATTGAATCCACATTACGATCATTGTGGATTCATGACAATGATCCCCTCACTCTGTCTTCAAGAAAAGTGTAATGACTGCATCTGAAATCAGTGTGACAAAATGTAAAATAATCTTTGAATACAAAAAAAATTAAAACATACACAAATTTTTAAAACATTACTCTCATGCACAGCAATTATCAGCAGTACCAGCATTCTATATGGGTGCTGGTTTGATTCATCCTGCTCTACTTCCCATCCAGCTCCCTGGGGAAACAGTGGAAGATGGCCCAAGTGCTTGAGCTCCTTCACCCACAAGACAGCCGTAAAAGAAACCCCTGGCTTTAGCCTAGCCCAGCTCTGGCCACTGTAGCATTACTGGGAGTGAATTAGCCAAAGGAAGATCTCTTTGTCTCTCCTTTTCTCTATAACCTGCCTTTCAGGTAAATAATCTTAAAAACATAAATAACTTGTTTTAAGACTTTTTTAAATTTTCTTTTATTGGAAAGTGATATACAGAGAAAAGGAGATACAGAAAGATCTTCCCTCCACTGGTTCACTCCCCTGTAGCCACAATGGCCAGAGCTGAGCCAATCCAAAGCTAGGAGCCAGGAGCTTTTTCAGGGTCTCCCACACAGGTACAGGGTCCCAAATTTGGGTCGTCATCAACTGCTTTCCCAGGCCACAAGCAGGGAGCTAGAAGTAGAGCAGCTAGGATAAAAATCTGCGCCCATATGAGATTCCAGCAGATGCAAGGCAAGAATTCAGACAGGCCCAAAAATATAAATCATTTAAAACAAACAAACAAAAAATAACAGTATTCCAGATTCTCATGTAACAGTGTAACAAAAGCACAACAGCATTATAAGCAAATAAACAAAATAACTGATAAGCATTTAACACATAATGCTATTGTTAGCACCTACTATATGCTGGGCCTTGGTTACCTTTTTCCCCAAATATTTATTGATTTTTATTGGAAAGTCAGATTTACAGAGAGAAGCAAAGACAGACAGAAAAGATCTTCTGTCCGCTGATTCACTCCCCAACTGGCTGCAACAGCTGGAGCTAAAACGATCCAAAGCCAGGAGCCTCTTCCGAGTTTCTCACATAGGTACAGGGTCCCAAGGCTTTGAACCACTTTTCCAGTCCACAAGCAAGGAGGTGGATGGGAAGTGGAGCACCGGGACACGAACCAGCACCCATATGGCTTCACAGAACATGCAAGGCAAGGATTTTAGCCATTAGACCATTGCACCAGGTCCCAAACGGTGCATTTCTGATCAGGCTCCCAGCTAATGGTCCTGAGAAAAGCAGCGCCAAGCTGCTTCAAGTGCTTAGGTCCATGCCACACTCTTAGGAAACTCAGAAAAAAACTAGGGGCTCATAGCTTCAGCCTGGCATAAGCCTAGCCACTGCTGTCACCTAGGAAGTGAACCAGCAGATAGAAGGTCTCTATATACAAAGCTTTTATGGGGACTCTCCATCAACATGGGTTGCATTCCTATACCTATCGCATTCCTATTCCTTTACCTTGCAGAACTATTTTAGGAACCAGTTTCTTGACACTCTGACTACCTCAAATGTCAGTAAATCATTTCTTCAAGTCAGAAGAGAAAATGCAACTTATTTCTACAAGACAAATGAAATGATCTTAATACAGTATAAGTTTAAACACTATGCAATTTTTTGAACAAGGAATTCTGCATTTCAGTTGTTTAAAATACTTCAGATTTTAGTAGTAGAATAAATTACTAACTTTTTCCCATCAAACGAGGTGATCTGAAAGCAGTATCGCCTGTCTTCACAGTCCACAGCCATCACTGAACAGTTGTCTATGTCCATGGCCAGACCGCCTGCAACATCCCCACGCGCTTGACTCATTAAGTTTCCACCCTGCGTGAAGTAAAACTGTCTGTCCCAGGTAGATGACACCAAGCCTGTTTTACTAAATGAAGAAAGTACATTCATGCTTTAATAATACAGCATCCCAAGTCACTTTATCATCAGCCAAACACAAGACAAAGCATACTGCAAAGAACCAGTTTTTGAATAGGCTCTAAAGTGCCTCGAAAATTTAAATACCAGTTTTTCAGTCTCTAAAACGAATTCACATAAGTTGACTCACTTTGTGTGAAAGTATATCTGAGACAAGGCTGAAAATTATTACACAGCAGTTTAATGATGCTCCACAAAAATATAGGTTATATTTCAAAGAAAAAAAACTCAAAATAATTTTATTCCTAGGACTAATAACTTCATCCTATCTTAGATGAAAACTGAAACTTCACTTCATGCAATAATTACACAGTTTAAAATATGGTAACTTGAAGCTAGTACTGTGGCATTAAGCTGTTATCTGCATACAAACACCAAGTCATTCAAACTCAAACTCTATTCACCTTTTCATTCCGTTTCTCAATAAACATCTAAACAGAATCTTACTCTTAAAAAATTTTGTCACACTTCATCAGGATCACATAATAGCTAATACCAGGGCCAACACTATGGCACAATGGATTAAGCCACTGCCTGCAGCACTGGTATCTCCTATGAACACCACTTCAAGTCCCAGCTGCTCCACTTCTGATCTAGAGCCCTACTAATGTACCTGGGAAAGCAGAATACGGCCCAAGTACTTGGGCCCCTGTACCCATGTGGGAGACCCAGATGAAGCTGCTGGCTCCTGGCTTCCGTTCCAGCCTAGCCCAGCCCCAGACAGTGCAGTTATCTGAAAAGTATACCAGTGGATAAAAGGTATCTATCTATCTGTCTATATACAGATATATCCAACTCTTTCAATTTAAAAAATAACAATAAAAAGGCCCAACCTCTTCAAATGAAAATAACATCAAATATTATGTTCATTTGGCATCACCTTACATGATTCATAATATATGAAAATAACAAGAGTTTTCTTACTTCCTAGCATTAAGGTATCCAGCCTTTCGGGTTAAGTTTCGATTAACAGGAAATTTGGTGGGATCTGGGTCAGGCACATATAAGGGATCACTGGCTACTTCCAAATCCTCTATCGTCTGCTGCATGGTTTCCACGTCACTGTCCATTTCCCTGCGGACACTAACACAGAAAACACATTATTTCCTACCAAAACAAAAAATTCCTCACCAATCACATCCACTTATATACTTGCTTTATATATATTTTGTTTAAAGAGAAAAGCAGAGTTAGTTGGTAAAAGTAACATGAATATATTTTGAATAGCTTTACATTTTATTTGACTTAAGTATTTTGGAAACAATACTAAATCCAAAAAGTAACGAAGCACCACAAATGGCTCTGTGTCTTTATAGCAATGTTTTTCATTTCTTCATACCTTACTCTGACCACATCATTGCTAATTTTTGAACCTGATTAGAACTGCTTTCTGTAAATTTTTATATTTAGAAAGCGAGATTTATTTAGCATATTAAGTTATCTCCCATCCAATCCTCACAATTTAAACATAATTCCACTTATGGGTAATTACTGTGTCTTCTGTATTCAGACAGAAAAATCTAGCTTTGAATCACTATATTTATCATCAAATTTATGAAATTCAGAGTTCACACTCCAGGGAAACGTGGGGGGAAAAGGCAGGCAGCAGCCACAAGCCACTGCAGAGACTCTCATGGAAGGAAAAACACTCCCTCAGGAAGTGGACTGGTAAGTATCTTTAAATTGTGGCATTTAGCTGTCAGTGTATCCACTCCATTTTAAACTTAAAGGAAAAAAAGTACTTACTTCTGGACACTTGTTCCAATATTAGCTAAAAATTCTTCCAGTTGCTCACTGAGATTTTCAGAACCCATCTTAAAGAAACTTATCTGGGGTGAAAGACGAGTGGGTTGAACAACATAAATATGCACACCAAAAAAATTATATCAGCAAGTCCCAACATACACAGATAAGTAAAAAAAAACAGAAGGGGGGGTTATTCCATTTTATGCATCTGAAACTTTACTAGACATAAAGCCACCCAGTAAGCAAGATTTAGACCCCACTGATATCCTACCATATTTTAAACTGCACAAAAAATACACACGTATGTAAACTATTTCATATTTTCCTAAAAGATATGTAAATTTTGTAACTGAGCCAGAATAAGTACTCTTATGTGTGAAGATACATTCACGCTTCTTAGACTATATGTTTATTTAACAGGTAGGAGTGGCAAGTGAAGAGGGGTGATAAGAAAGAAGAAAAAAGAAAGAATGCATGATTTACTAGCTCATTCCCTAAATGCTCACAAGTGCGGCAGCCCCACTCTACTGCTCATGTAATTCAGAAGCCAGACACTCAATTCAGGTCTGCCACGTGGGCAACAAACACCAATTACTTGAGTTCTCACTGCCGCCTCCCAGGGTATCCGTTAGCACCAAGCTGCAGTCGGCAGTTGGGACCAACAGTCAAACCCAGGCGTATTCCAACGTGGTACACAGGCATCTCTGCCAGCACCTTGATCACCAGGCCAAACACCCACCCCAAATTCTTGATTTTTAAGGAACAAATCTTATCTACTACCTAAATTTTCTAGCCTACTTTCCTATAAGCAGAAAGGATCCAACCACACATGATGGCAAGTAGTTCGATTTACCGTAAAACATCTCAAATCATTTACAAGGAAAACTGTCATCCCAACTTTCTTAAAATAGTACTCCAATGACATTTTTAATATTACTTTTAAAAACTGAGATGCAGGTAAGTACACTGATAATAGTTTGGATATACTTACATTAAACTTTACTGGAAGCTTGAAATACAGCTTCTCGAACAATTATAGTCTAAAGTATAATACAGTATTTACCTGAGCTTGCATGTACCCAAGCAGAGGTTCTAACAATGCTATTTTCTTCTTATACTGAAGAGTATTTAATGCACAAAAATAATGCATCATCGTCTGGTGCTGTTTCTTTCTGGAAGTGTAGACATCTTCTGTTACTTCATACTTCACCTGTGAATGAAAAAATTAAAAATACTATTACTTATTTAATTTTGAATTATCTTCAATAGCAGCTATGTGAAACAGCCTACCAAGCAAAATGGTTTATCAGGAACAATTCGACATGAATTCCTATTATTCAATTATAAATCCTTCAATATATTGGCTAAGTGTATTTCCCTATTTTAAAACTACCAACCTCATCCTTTACAAAACACATACCACAGAAAAGTTCTGCACACAGCTAGGACCGATACAATAACCAAACTAAGAATACAGTCTACCAGAGAGGAAAGCCAGACAACCGTTAGCTCAGCACGGGTCTCCGACATACGCTAACACATACTACTCTTAACCTCCTGGTCCTCTTCCTACCAGCCCCTCCTCTCCTAATTGCTTTTACTCCTTCACTCGTACTTTAAAACACATATGCCCCTTGATTTTTTTCTATTCACACAGTATTTTCTGAACACCAATTGTGCAATACGCACTTAGCTCTTCCCTCTTTCTCCTCTAGAATCCTATCAAATACCAATATTCCAATATACCAAGGACTCAGTGATCAGTTTTTTCAAAGATTTTTTTATTGAAAACTCAGATTTACACTGAGAAATGTCTTCCATCAGCTGGTTCACTCCCCAAGTGGCCGCACCAGCTGGAGCTGAACCAATCCAAAGACGTGAGACGGGAGTTTCCTCCAAGTTTCCTACATGGGTACAGAGCCCCAAGGCTCTTAGCTGTCCCTGACTGCTTTCACAGGCCACTAGCAGGGAGCTGGATGGAAAGTGGAGCCAGTGAGATTAAAACCGGTGCCCATATGGGATCCTGATGCATGCAAGCAGAGGACTTTAGCTACTAGGCTACTGCACTGGGCCCTCAAGGATCAGTTTTATCTCCTGCTCCTCACTATTTTAAGAGCCAAAGGAGGGGGCCCGGCACAGTGGCCTAGCGGCTAAAATCCCCACCTTGAACGCACAGGGATCCCATATGGGCGCCGGTTCTAATTCCAGCGGCCCTGCTTCCCATCCAGCTCCCTGCTTGTGTCCTGGGAAAGAAATCAAAGACAGCCCAGAGCTTTGAGACCCTGAACCTGCGTGGGAGATCTGAAAAAAGCTCCTGGATTCAGATCGGCTTAGCTCCAGTCAATGCGGCCACTTGGGGAGTAAATAAGCTGATGGAAGATCTTCCTTTCTGTCTCTCCTCCTCTCCTTATATCTGACTCACTAATAAAAGTAAATAAATCTTAAAAAAAAAGAAAGAAAAGAGCCAAAGGAAACACACGTCCACCTGGATTTTCGTGTGTTCATGTGCAGAGTGTGTGTGTACACGTAATCACATGTTGAAATCCTCACAAAACCTGCTCTTCTACTTTCTTGGCTCTGCAGGACTCATCTAGGACTCACTTTTGATTCTGCTTACTAGCACAAGTCTTGTCAATCTTTCTTATAAAATCTCTCTCAGGGTTGGCAATGTAATGTAGCACGTTAAACTGTTGCTTGCATTGCCAGCATCTCAGTAACATTAGATAAAACCTTTATTATTTACAAACTATCCCCATAATTTTCTTCAGATTTCCTCTAGTCTTTTTTTGATCCTTCATTTTATTTTTTTCAATTCTCATGTTAACATGACACTAATACTTAGAAAACAATTCAATATAGTTCACAGACAGAATTACAAGAATATAATGCATAATGACACTACAGGAGAAGATATGCATCACACCTTGTCATTTTCTCTCTTTTTTGACAATCGGCTGTATCTGTTAATTGCAGCATCATGATCTGGAAAGCAAGAGCAAATGTTAACAGCAGTACGACAGCACCAACGGGTTCTTACTTGTGTACCTTTCTGAAGTGTGCCAACAAAAAGAATTCCCTACCACATAATTACTGCATTCAAATTTTTCTCATAAATTTCTCCCATATGCCAATTCCCTTTAAATTGTGTCTGTGTATAAAATTGGCATATATCTATACATATATATGTAAAATGCCTAGAAAACTATGTATTAGTGAATTTTTTTAGAAGTATTCTAGTACAAAAATAGCAAATGCTCATTAAAGAAAAACTGAAATGTACAAGGTAAAACATCTTAGACATTATAAACAGTAAGCTACAAATTTACTTTTAATTTTTAAATAGCAGAAACTAAGTAACAAAATAATTTAAATTAGATTCACTTAGGCTTCTAACTTTCTCCTTTTTTTAAGTTTTCAATTTTCATAACCCATCTAGCCATGGACGTGCACCAATAAATGCCTCATTCAAGACACTGACTCAGGACTTACCATTACTGGCAATCTGAAACACTTCCTTTAATGTCAGTATCTCTGAAAAAGTTCAAGGATAATTCCAGTTCAGTATATTTATGAAATATCCTAAAGTTTGCTTAGAAGACATTAAAGTGCCAATTAAAGCAAATTAAAACCTTCAAATAATACTTCAACATTAAGATATAGTTACTCCATATCTTAGCTCGTCTTTGGAACACTATCACTAGCAACAACGAGAGCAGAATCTCAATCGCTGGCACAGCCTTCCTGAGCCCCTCCTGAGCCCCCACAGCACAGTGCTAATCCACAAATCCTAACAGACACAGTGTCACCGTTACGTGGTTTTTATAATTTCTGAAGGGAAGGGATAACTTACTCATACCAGTATTTCTCAGCATCTAGTTCAGATATCTACCCAGAGCTCCTAAACATATCTGGTGACTACAAGTGGTCACAGTCTAGGTAGAGAGTGATATGCATCTTACAAGCATTGACCTTCTGATGAAAGTAAACGTAAGTTTGACTTCAATACCTTTCAGGTCTCTTTCTTTAAACTGGGTAATAGGGAACATCATGGCATCAGCAAGTTGAGTTGAAAGAACCGCATGACAAGAGCTAAGCTAGTGAAAGAAAGACCAAAAAGGCCAAATAACTAACTATGCAGAGACATTTATTGAGTATAACATAAATTTAACTGAACCTTAGTAAAAAAAAGTTTCGATACAGTTCATACTAAAAAGCACTAAAAAGTATGTGGTTATTACAAAATATTACATATTCAAAAATTCCATTAAAACTCAGAAAAAAAATAGAATGACCTTGGTTTGGCAATATCTTCTTAGATATGACACCAAAAGCACAAGGACCAAATAAAGTATAAACTGGATTTCATCGAGATTAAAAATTCTCATGCCTCAAGGACACTATCAGGCAAGTGACAACCCATAAAATTTGAGAACACATGACCAATCACATATCTAATAACAGACTCGCACTTAGAATGAAGAGCTCTTACACCTCAATAAGATAACAAATAACCCAATAAAAAAGTAAGCAGAATGGACTTAACGTACCGTGGGCTAACCTGCCACATGCAAGGTTTGCATCCTATATCACAGCAGACCCAGCTACTATGCTCCCAATCAAACCATACAGTAATGAGCCCGGGCAGGCAGCAAGCAGATGACGGCTAAGTACTTGGACACCTCCCACCCACCAGCAGGGTGCGTGGGCATTTAGGGAGTGAACCAGCAAATACAGATCTCTCTCACACCACCACCACCCCTCTACCACTCTGCCTTTCAAGTAAATAAATCTTTGTTAAAAATATCTTTCAAAAAGTGGGCAAAATATGATACATATTTCATAACTGTATAGCCAAAAAGCAAATGAGAAGATGCTGAACATTTTTAGCCACCAGAAAAATGCCAATCAAAACCACAGTATCACTTCACATTCACTTAAGATGTCTATAATGATTTTTAAAACCATGAGAACAATCATTGATAACGTTACAGAAAAACTGCAACTCTCCTACATCACCAGTGGACAGAAAAATGATACAGGCACTACAGTTTGATAGTTTGTGGAAAATCCAAAACTAGCCTATGATCCAAAAGCCTCACTTCCAGCTATACACCAAAATAACTGAAAACTTGTCTTCAAGAAAACAAACCTGTACACAAGTGCTCCCCATAGCACTACTCACACCGGATAAAATGTGGAAACAACCTAAATGCTTATCAATAATAAACAAAATGTGGTAAAGCCATAAAATGAAACTTCTGTCAAAAGAAAAGTGCTGGAAAAAGTATACAACAACATAAAGCACAAACACATGCTAAGTCTACAAATTCTCTGAATTCATTATGTAAAATATCCAAAACAAGCAAATCCATAGAAACAGGAAGCAGATCAGGGGTTGCCAACAGCTAAACATAGGCAGGGGGAAATGCCAGCCTACAAGCAGGTTTCCTTTGGGATAATGGAAAGGTTCTAGAATTAGACAGTGGTGATAACCCACAACATTGGGAATACATTACATTTCAAGAGTGGCAAATTTTGCATATATTTTACCACAATTTTGTAATTTAATAAATAAATCACATTTCATTAAAGCATTATTCTAGGACATCATCCTAGCGTAACATTTTACTAAAATGATTTGTTAAAATAGTTCAAAAATCACACTTCCAGCTGTAAGAACTAGAAAAGAGAACTACTGACTCATGAACAGCTTTCACTGCAACAGTGAAGAACAGTTACGGACTCCCCACCCATCTCTCACTGTCTTTCTTCCTCTTAGCTACCACATCTTTTCATTTTTTAATGATTTGTTATGATGACTTAATTTGAGAAATTAAGCATTGTTCAGAAAGAAAGGACTAATAAGAAATGAACACACAAATGTTGCTTGACGTCATACAAGAAACCACAGGGTCTGGCAACAGAAGTTTTCTCTCTGCTCACATTCAGTAACACAAGGAAAGGCACACTGTTAGGGTAAGGCAGGTTAAGTCACTGCTTGGCAGTCAGTCCCAGCTGCTCTGCCTCCTAGCCGCTGCTTGCTGATGTTCCTGGGAAAGCAGCACATGAGAGCTCAAGCACTGGGGTCCCTGCCACCCACATGGGAAACCAGATGGGAGTTCCTACTTCTTGGTTTTATTCTGGTCTAGACCTGCCTGTTGAAGCCATCTGGAGAGTGAACCAGCAGACTGAAGATTTGGGTCTTTGTTTTTCTCTCACTCTTTCAAATACATCTTTTAAACATACATACATAAGGAAAACTTGGGACAATCCTTAGACTACAAAGCCACATGCTTCCTAGGAAATAATCTGTTTTAATCAGGTAAAAACGGTGTACATTTTCTTTTAATGAGACAGGCACCAAGGTATAGACATTACTTCTTCAGTAATCTTTGCAATTGAGCTTTACTGAGAATCATAGAAGTTCCTAAAAGCTAAACTTGAACAACTTAATTACAAGACAATTTATTCAAATGGGAAAAAAAAATCACTTGCCTCATCTATAACTTTTGAAAACTGCTGTAAAGTAGAGCTCATAACTTCATCATCACCTCCTAAGGGAAACCGCTGAGAAGAAACAGAGACAGGTTCAGTACTGTAGGTCTCCTGTGAATGAAACCATACTAACCTCGATAGACTTTCAAATTTTCTAACAAGTCTGAAGCTGTTATTTAAACAATAAAATTTACATATTTAATAAACACTAGTTAAGATGTTTGCTAGGTAACCAATTAACATGGTATACTATAATAGTATAGTATACACTGTGTAGTGGGAGTTTAAACATCTGGCATTCAGTTCCAGTCCTTTCAACAGCCAATAGTAGAAACTTTAGCAAGCCTCAAAGTTCTTCATTTGTAAAAATCAAGACAGGTAAACTAGATAACCCACGATATCTAACATTAAATTATTAAAACTATCTTTACGTAGTAAAATTTCAGTAGCATATTCTGTTAATTCAAAAAAGCCAAAGACTCCAGATGACAGTCTATTTGTTCCCAAAGATGCTGTATCACTGTATATTTTACATCAAAATCTTGATATACAGGGGCCAGTGCAGTGGTTTAGAAGGTTAATCCTCCACCTGCAAGCACCAGTACCCGATATGGGCACTGTTTTGTGCCCTAGCTGCCCCACTTTTGACCCAGCTCTCTGCTTACGACCTAGAAAAGCAGTGGAGGATGGCCTGGGCCCAGTACTCATGCCAGAGGGCAGAAACAAAGCTCCATCTTGGGATCTGCTCAGCTCCAGTCACTCGGCCTTTGGGGAATGAACCAGCAGACCTATCTCTGTCTCCCCTTCTGTCTCTGTAAAAACTTGCCTTTTAGATAAAAATAATCATTTAAAAAAATGTTGATAATACAATACCTGTTTTTCATATTCTTTTAAAAGTTTTGAAGTCAGGTGTGTTGCCGCACTTAATTCATTCTATGGAAAACAACAACATTCCAATGAGCAAATTACTGGTTAACGAAAAAAGTTTTAACTGAAAATCTAGGGCCCGGCGGCGTGGCCTAGCAGCTAAAGTCCTCGCCTTGAACACACCACGATACCATATGGGCGCCGGTTCTAATCCCGGCGGCCCTGCTTCCCATCCAGCTCCCTGCTTGTGGCCTGGGAAAGCAGACAAGGACGGTCCAAAGCCTTGGGACCCTGCACCCGTGTGGGAGACCTGGAAGAGCTCCTGGATCCTGGCTTCGGATCGGCATAGCATTGGCCGTTGCGGCTCACTTGAGGAGTGAGTCATAGGACGGAAGATCTTCCTCTCTGTCTCTCCTCCTCTATGTATATCTGACTTTCCAATAAATAAATAAATCTTTAAAAAAAAAAAAAAAAGCGGGGGTGGGGGGAAGTATTGGGCCCTGGCGTGATGATCGAGCAGCTAAAGTCCTTGCCTTGAACACATCGAGATCCCATATGGGTGCAGGTTCTAATCCCGGCAGCCCTGCTTCCCATCCAGCTCCCTGTATGAGGTCTGGGAAAGCAGTCAAGGATGGCCCAAAACCTTGGGACCCTGCACCTACATGGGAGATCCAGAAGAGACTCCAGGTTCCTGGCTTTAGATCTAGCCATTGCAGCCCCCTGGGGGAGTGAATTGGTGAACAGAAGATATTCCTCTCTGTCTCTCCTCTTCTCTGTATATCTGACTTTGTAATAAAAACAAAACAAATCTTTAAAAAAAAAAAAAGGAGGGGGAGGATATTCCCTAGGATCAAAAACGTGATGAGAGCAAATTTACTAGCAACAATAGAAGATCTTGATCAAACCTCAAAGATCGCAATCAGAGGGCCTTACTACGTTTGGGCACAAAGCGCAGATGTTCAATCATCCCTCACTTTCATAGTGCTACAAACGACACACCAGGAACTGAAAGGCAAGGTGTATTTTCAGGGTCGGGCCTGGCAGTTAGGATGACAGGATGTCTGTATTACAGTGCCAATACCCAGCTCTGCTCCTGACTGCTCCCAGCTTTCTGTTGATGCACACCCTGACACCAATGACAGCTTATGGACTTGGGTCCCCACCACCCACCCAAGAGACCCAGATTGAGCTCCAGGCTCCCGGCTACAGGCTGGCCACATCCTGGCTGTTACAGGCATTTAGGGAACAAACTAGTAGACCAAAGCTGTCTCACTGACTACTTTTCAAATAAAATGAAAAATAAATGAAACTACTGTCTTCACTCTTTTTACCTGTGCATCATAAATCCGATGCATAGCTTGATACAACTGGTTCATGTAGTTGGAAATAGCTGTAGCATCCTCTTCAAATACACCCAGTAATGATCTTGTCTGTTAAAAATAAAAGCAGTAAGTATATATTAATATAAATTGGAAAGTTTTTCTCAACAAAAACAAAACTATTACAGCTCTCATAATTCTGAGTTTTAATCTATCATCTCTTTTGATAATATCAAAAAATTAAGGGGTGTTATTCTCAGTTTCACATCTTTAGAGCAGAGACATTTGCCAACTACATCACACAAACTTACGAAGGAAACACAAAGGGCCCGGCGGGATGACCTAGTGGCTAAAGTCCTCGCCCTGAAAGTGCCGGGATCCCTTAGGGGACCAGTTCTAATCCCAGCAGCTCCACTTCCCATCCAGCTCCCTGCCTGTGGCCTGGGAAAGCAGTCAAGGACGGCCCAAAGTCTTGGTACCTGGCACCCGCATGGGAGACCTGGAAGAGTACCTGGCTTCGGATCGACACAGTTCCAGCTGTTCCAGTCACTTGGGTAGGGAATCACTAGACGGAAGATCTTCCTCTCTGTCTCTCCTCCTCTATATACACATCTGACTTTGCAATAAAAATAAATAAATCTAAAATAAATAAAGGCAATATTCCTTCCTAATATGGTCAGATTTTCTGCCTATAAAATATCAATCACACTTTCCTAAGTGCAGAATTTGAAGGATTTTTTTCTTATTTTTATTATTTTTTTATCGGAAAGGCGGATATACAGAGAGGAGGAGAGACAGAGAGGAAGATCTTCCATCCAATGGTTCACTCCCCAAGTGAGCGCAACGGCCAATGCCATGCCGATCCGCAGGCAGGAGCCTCTCAGGGTCTCCCATGCGGGTGCAGGGTCCCAAAGCCCTGGGTCGTCCTCGACTGCCTTCCCGGGCCACAGGCAGGGAGCTGGAAGGGAAGCGGGGCTGCCGGGACAGAACCAGCGCCCTCATAGGATCCCGGGCGTGCAAGGCGAGGACCCTAACCACTGCGCCACCGCGCTGGGCCGGATTTTTTCTTTTTTATACATTTTTACTTTGTTCAGCTGTTTTAAACTGTAAGCATGTAAAAACTACCTGTAAGAAAAATTTTACAAGAATGTCAACAAAGATTACAAAGCAAACTTGCCTATCAAAAGCAAGCTTTGCTTTCCATTTTGTGTCCCACAAGCAGAATAATTGAAATACCAACAATAACTGATAACTGAAGTTTAAAATCTGAAAAATGACCTTGCACTGTTATTCCAAAACACAACTTGAGCACTAAGCTTCTACATTCGTGGCATAAAGGGGGAAAAGGCACAGTCCATTCCCCAGGCTCAAGTCTTCTACTTCTCCAGGGCCCAGAGATGTCACTCTCGCACTCCACTCCCAACTCCCCATCATCATGCTATTTCAAAACAAAAAGAAGGGGACAGAGCTGTAGCATTGCTCATACAGCTGCTGTCTGCAGTGCCAGCATCCCATATGCTCCATTTCAGATCTGGTTCTCCGCTAATGTGCTCAGGAAAGTAGAGAACGGCCCAAATGTTTAGGCTCCAACACACACGGGAGACCTGGATAAAGGCTCCGGGCTTTGGCCTGGCCCAGCCCTGGTGGTTGTGACCATCTGAGAAGTAAACCAGAGGATGGAAGAACTCTCTCTCTACCTCTCCCTCTTTGTTTTCAAAATCAATAAATCTTAAAGAAAAATGCAAATCTGGGGCTCGGCACCGGCATTGTGGCATCAGAGTAAAGCGACTGCAACACAAGCATCTCAAATGGGCTTTAGTTCTGTCCTAACTGTACCACTTGCCATCTACCTTGCCGTTAATAGTTTGGGAAGTGTGCAGGGCCCTGCCCTCCACATGAGTGAACCGACAGACAGAAGATCTTTCTCTTCTCTGTCTCTCCTCCTTTCTGTATATCTGCCTTTCTAATAAAAAATAAATCTTTTAACAAAGGAAGAGACATATCTACTGGCTCACTCCCCAAGTGGCCACAACTGAAGCCAGGTCTGAAGCCAGATCAGCTGAGCTGATCTGAAGCCAGGAGCTTCTTCCAGTCTCCCACACGGGTGCAGGATCAGGTGCCCATATGGGATCCCAGTGCGTGCAAGGTATTAGCCACTAGGCCACCATGCCAGTCCCGATATCATTTCTTTAAATCGATGAAGGTATTTATTGCAAGATATACCACTTCCATATAATACCAAAACAAAATAATGCTGGAAAGCAAGCTGTAATTTAAGGTTTTCTTTACATCTTGGTATTTTTACATGCATACAAAGAATCCTTTAGAATTTTATCACAAATAGGTCTGATGTAAACACAAAAATACAACAGTACACATTCAAAATATGCTCCAAAGTTCTCTACCTCAATTCAACTCTTACGAATCACTTTTTGACTGTAGTGCCATCAATATTCATGCTTTCTCATGTTATTCGGTGTCATGGAGCATGTTTCGGACATGCTCCAGTTGTGTCCCTGGTATTTCCTTCCAAGACATGGATATACAGCAAGTTTTGATGCTGACACTTGCTTCCACCAAATAGGAATAGATTTGCACATAAAAAAAGTTCTTTCTTCAAATAGCTGTTAAATTGATTCACTGTGCTTACTAAAAGGCTACACACGCACTTGGCCAGTATAGGACCAGAAAAAAAACCACCACACATGTACATGGTGCAGGGAATGTCAGGTTCATTACAACTGACACCTGGGGTAACACTTATTGAAAAGCACAGCAAAATTGAATGGAATTAGAGATGTTAAAACGTTGGGAAAATCGCATCTCATAGTCTATGCATATTTTATATTACACAAAGCAATCTCCACTTGACGCTGAGGTTTGTCGTCACCATCCTTTATCATGAGTGAATCACTAAACATTTACACAGGAATCAGTAGTGTTGAAAACACACTTTTATATTTCACAGAGTTAGACTCTTTCAAAGGCAGCGAGATCTTCCATTCCTTGGTTCACTCCCCAGTTGACCACATGGGCAGGCCAATGCCAGAACCTTAAACCAGGCCTCCCATAGGGGTGGCAAGGACCCAAACACTTGGACCATCTCCCACTGCCTTTGCCAAGCAAGCCATGAGCAGGGAGCTGGATCTGGAGTAGCCAGGACTTGAAATAGTGCCAAATGTGATGCTGGCATGACAGGCAGTGGTTTTAATTGCTTTGTCACAATGCTGGCTCCAAAAACCAATCATTTTAAGTCCTACCTGTTGGACCAGTGCAATGGCCCAGTAGCTAAGTCTTCCCCCATATGCGTGCCTATTCATGTCCCTCCCAGCTGCTCCACTTCCCATCCAGCTCCCTGACTGTGGCCTGGGAAAGCAGTCAGCAGTCGAGGACAGCCCAAAGCCTTGGGACCCTGCATCCTCATGAGAGACCAAGAAGCAGCTCCCAGCACCACACTGGCTTAGCTCTGGCCATTATGGTCATTTGGAGTGTGAACCAGCAGATGAAAGATCCTTCTGTCACTCCTCTCTGGGAATGTGTCTTTCTGATAAAAATAAATAAATCTTAAAAAAAAAAAAAGATGCTTATATTTAATCAGCTCCATCTGGACTTGCAGACTGACCCTATTTTAAAAGCCATCTACTAGAAATCAACTCTGATAGGGTAACTGGAAGTCAGTATAGTCTTCCACGACTCCAGGCTCTAACTTCTAAGCACACCAACTGGCAAGCCACTTATAATTTGGTTTAAAGGATCCAATAAAAAAATTATCCATACCAGGAGCTTTAAAAGTGATAGTCCTTGTTACTCCACTTCCTGGACTCTATCCTAGATCAAACATTTCAAACAGAGGAGGACAAAAAAATATGCCCAACAGCATTATTCAACCCTCTTCAGAAAGGGAAAATTGTAAAATGCTAAGGACAGGCTAATTGCTAAGTCAATTACAGAAACATGCTGTCTTCTGCCTCTCTCACCCACAATGCATGAAGATAGGTGAGCTACAACGTTAAGTGTAACAACTGCTCTTCCACCATATAATTACATTAAACATATGCTGTTTAAGGAAAAAAAAGACTAAATAAAACTGTAACTTTGTGCTAATGCCTCACAAGTAACTGAGTGTGCACAGTTTTCTGAGAAAAGCAATCATTTCCTTATTTTAGTAATAATAGGAGTAAAAACTACAAACACTGGCTAAAATAAAGAGGGTTCAGAGAATCTAGGGGATTTGCCGTAAGGCAGAAAATCCTAACTGGTGGGCCCTGCACAGTAGCCTAGTGGCTAAAGTCCTCGCCTTGAATATGCCGTTATCCCATATGGGCACTGGTTCTAATTCCAGCAGCCCTGCTTCCAGCCAGCTCCCTGCTTGTGGTCTGGGAAAGCAGTCAAGGACAGCCCAAAGCCTTGGGACCCTGCACCCATGTGGGAGACCTGGAAGAAGCTCCGGGCTCCTGGTTTCAGATTCGCACAGCTCCGGCCATTGCAGCCACCTAGGGGAGTGAATCATCAGACGGAAGATCTTCCTATCTGTCTCTCCTCTCTGAATATCTGACTTTCCAATAAAAATAAAATAAACCTTTAAAAAAATCCTAACTGGTAGCAAGACTGAAAACCTTTGGCGCCTCCATTCCAGAGCCAGGACTTACCAACCTAAACCCCAGCTGTCCCAACTTATTTCCCCAAATCAACATTACCTAGTTCAAATGTGTTGCTTCTGGAAATTAATGTATTGATGCAATTATTTCATTGTTATTATAAAAAATCAATACTAAAAACCTCATTCTCAGATTGTAAACAAACTCTGTAGCAAAACTCAAGCCATAAATGAGTCAAGAAGTCATTTGTGCCTCACAAGCCCTGGCTTGGGCTGGCTGTGAGCCAACCTCAGCTGTTTATGGATTATAAAACACACCTCAGGTGGGAAAAGAAAAGCAAGGCAATCCGTCAAGATTTAAAAAAAAAAAAAAAAGCAAAACAACAAACTACACTCCACAAAAACACTCCCACCAAAAGTTTCGCAAATCATCTGACACAAGACAGTCTATAATTCCATACTGCAGGAGTCATTAAGAAAAATCTCAACTGGCAGGCAAGATAAACCCAAATTCAGCTGTCTATCTGTCTCCTATCCGTATGGGCTGATAAGAGTACATTACCAGTAAGCAACTGGCTTGGAAACATAACTCTGGCTGAAAAAAAAAAAAAATCAATCCTAAAATCAGAGCCCAATTTCAACTTGGCAATTACAACTGGCCCAAATTCCACGGCAGCAGTGATGTCCAGGAATGGGAGGATGGGGGGGAGGCGGGGGCAGACAGAATCGCCTTTTTTCTTCTTTTAGAGGAAACCCTATCAACTCGTTGAGACACATGAAATTTGTATAGCCTGGACTTGTAAAACGAACGGCGCTTCCGAAATTTTTCTAAAGCGGTAGCTAGCTAATTAGCAATATCTTACATCGCTTGTTGCGAAAAAGGAAGGAAGTTTCTTGACGCTAAGGCACAGGCCAACATCTTTCCTAAAAACAGCTGATGCCGATGAAAGCCCAACTAAATGCTTCCCTCCCCTCAACAAACCTCGGCGCATCGCCCACCCCCCCCACCCCCCCAAAAAAAAGGTCTGAAACCACAGCAAACCGCACCGGCTTCCTCTCCCCCCATTGCACCAACACAGAACACGGGGCTTTTATTTTGATGAATTTATCACGGGAGCCAAGACTGCAGCGGGCGGTGCAGCGGCCGCCCGAGCCGCTCGCCAAGCAGCCGTCCCTCGCCCCGCCGCGCTCGGGTGACAGCGGCCAGCCCTGGACACGAACACCCGGGGACGCACACAGCCCTCCCGAGGGGGAGGAAAAGACAAAAAAAAAAAAAAAAAGGAAAGAAAAACACGACCCATTTCCTTTCCTAGCTCGCGGAGCCGCTGCAATCGTCTGCAATCCCACTCCCGGGATGGCTGGCTCCCTGTTCTCCGCAAATGACGGGGTCAGGATTTAACACACCACGGCGTTTTGAAAAAAAAATAAAAGAGAAGAAGGACAGAGAGAGGGAGAGACAGACTCGCGTGCGTGCGTGACTGCCAGGCCCACGAAAGGAGGCGGCCCCCTCGGGTCCAGCCGCGCGAGCAAAGGGCCTCGGCGGCTCCGGGCGCGGCCCCGCGATGGCGGCAGGGGGCACCTGGGCTCGAGTCGGCACCGGCGGGCGACCCCGGGCCTACGCTCGGCCCTCCCGGCTCGCCCGGCTCGCCCGGCTCGCCCTCCTCGCCCTCCTCGCCCTCCTCGCCCGCCGCCGCTCGCGCCTCACCTGCGGGCTGTCCTCCAGCGTCTCCTCAATAGGCAGCTTGTCGATGCCCGGCATGGTGGCGGCGGCGGCGGCGGGAGGACACAGGGCGGCCGCCCACAGCTCCAGGTGCCGGTCCGCGGGCAGCAGCAGCAGCAGCAGTGGCGGCGACAGCCGGCCCAGGCCCGCTCGCCCACTCGCCCGTCCGCCCGCTCCCTCGCTCGCAGGCCCGGCCCGCCGACGCCGCCCGTGCCGCCCTCGCCCGGCGCGCAGCGGCCGCAGGGGGAAATCCCGCCCCCTCGGCCTCCTGGCCGCGCCTCCCTGCGCTCCCATTGGCTCGCGGCCACGCCCGTCCGCGCTGGAGGCGGCCGGGAGGTTGAGGCAGCGAGCCCGGCCGGCCTCGCGGGTGGAGCCGCCCCGGTGCTGTGTGGGCGGCGCGCCGCTCGTGGGGATGCGACTCGCCAGGGCCCGTCTTCCTGACGGCGTGCGGGCGCCGGGTAACCAGAAACCTCCAGCGAGGATGACACTGGGGAATTTGAGGCAGCCTCCCGCAACATATTTCGTCAGCGACGTTGGAAAAACACCCTACGTTCCCTCAAATCATAACCTTCCCAGTCCTGTCCGAAGCATCCAGTCTTAACCCACTCCAGCAAAACGGGTGTCTGTAAGATGCGAGATCCCTGCTATAAATTTGTAGGGTCGAAATGATCCTTCTGGACGCTTGGTAACATTTTATTGAGTTTAAAGAAACAGACAAACCTGTGACTCCGGCCATACAGAGTTCCCGTGTTTTGTTTACCACACAAAGAAAAACACCTCTTCAGAACAAGGCTACGCTGCTTGCTTATGTACAAAACCGCTTAGCATTTATAGTCGAGTCAAAACATGTGAAAGAGGCTCCTAATCGATTTTTAATTTTACAGCAAGCAGAACGTGGGGTCGGGGATTTGACTGAATGGAAGCTGCGACCCTCTCCTTCCTTCTGCCTCCTGGCCCATCTTCCCCATCTCACTGTACAGTTCCTCGTAGGAAGCTTTGGGATACAGAAAAGCGAGTGACAGCGCCCGACACGGTAGCCTAGCGGCTGAAGTCCTCGCAGCCTCACTTCCCAGCCAGCTTCCTGCTTGTAGCCTGGGAAAGCAGTTGAGGACACCCCAAAGCCTTGGGACCCTCCACCTGCCTAAGAGACCTGGAAGAGGCTCTGGCTCCTGGCTTCGGATTGGCACAGCTTCAGCTGCTTAGGGAATGAATCAGCAGATAGAAGATCTTCCTCTCTCCTCCTCCTCTCTGTATATCTGTTTTTCCAACAAAAATAAAATAAATCTTTAAAAGAGAGAGAGCGCAGAGATCTTACCTTCACTAGTTCACTCCCCAGAAAGCCTACAGTGGCCAGGACTAGGCAGGGTAGAGCTAGAAAATCCATCCAGGTCTCCCACATGGAGGGCAGGGACCCCAGTACTTGAACCATCACCTGCTGCTGCAGGGTGTGCAGGAAACTGGAAATAGAAGGACCCACGATTCATATCCAGGCTTTCTGATACCCACGATTCGCATTCCAAATGATGCCTTAACCTCTTAACCCAACACTTGGTAGCAAAGTTTCTAAAACAAGGTTGGATTTCCTTCAAGAGGTCACAGTGCTCTAAGAAGAATGACGGAGGGGGCCCGGCGCGGTGGCGCAAGTGGTTAAGGTCCTCGCCTTGCACGCCCGGGAACCCATATGGGCGCCGGTTCTATCCCGGCGGCCCTGCTTCCCTTCCAGCTCCCTGCCTGTGGCCCGGGAAAGCAGTCGAGGACAGCCCAAAGCTTTGGGACCCTGCACCCGCGTGGGAGACCCGGAAGAGGCTCCTGGCTTCGGATCGGCATAGCATCGGCGGTTGCATCGGACGGAAGATCTTCCTCTCTGTCTCTCCTCTCTGTATATCCGCCTTTCCAATCAAAAAATAATAAAAATAAATCTTTAAAAAAAAAAAGAATAATGGAATGGCATCGTGGTACAGCAAGTCAAGCCTCTACACAGTGCTAGCACCTGATATCTGATGCTCCACTTCCAATCCAATTCCCTACTTAATCACTCCTGGGAAGGCAGGTGGTCCAGGTATTTAACATCCCACCACTCATATGAGAAACCAGGATCGAGTTCCACGCTCCTGTCTTCAGCCTGGCCAGCCCAATTGTTGCAGCCATGGAGAGAATGAAAAAGGAAGATGTTCTCTATGATGCTCTTTCAAATAAATAAATCTCTCTTTTTAAAAAAGATTTAGTTGGGGCCTGGCAGCGTGGCCTAGTGGCTGAAGTCCTTGCCTTGAATGCGCCAGGATCCCATATGAGTGCTGGTTCTAATCCTGCAGCCCCGCTTCCCATCCAGCTCCCTGCTTGTGGCCTGAGACAGCAGTCTAGGACAGCCCGAAGAAGTTCCTGGATCCTGGCTTCAGATCGGCATAGTCCAGTCCTTGCCTTGAATGCACTGGGATCCCATATGGGCACTGGTTCTAATCCCAGCAGCCCCGCTTCCCAGCCCCACTTCCCAGCCAGCTCCCTGCTTGTGGTCTAGGAAAGCAGTCAAGGACAACCCAAAGCTTTGGGACCCTGCACCTATGTGGGAGACCTGGAGGAGGACGCTCCTGGCTCCTGGCTACGGATCCGCTCAGCTCCAGCCATTGCGGCCCTTTGGAGAGTGAACCATTGGATGGAAGATCTTCCTCTCTGTCTCTACTCCTCTCTGTATATCTGCCTTTCCAATAAAAATAAATAAATCTTGTTTTTTTTAAGAGAGAGAGAAGCAGATAGTAATTGCTGGTAGGGGAAAAGTGGCAAGTTGAACAAATTTTAACAAAAAGAGTAGGTATCCAGTGTGGCTGAAGGGAAGGTACCCAGTTCATTTGACCAAACTAAATAATTCCCAGGGGGAGAAAAAAATCTGTTAGGTATCTGAGTTATCCGGGTGTGATCTCTCATTTGGGTGTGTGCAATGATTTCCTCCTTTGTTCCTATGTGCATCTAAGCTGTGTTTCTGCACAGAATTCTAAAGCAAGTGTTACATTCTCTAAGAGAAGCCAGGAATTCTTGGCAGACTCAGCTGGTTAAAAAACAAACAAAAACGGAGAGAGATGAACAATCAATTGGATGGTGGTTAAGCTGAATTATAAAATAGGAAGAATTTTAAAGTGCCTCTATTTGGATCCTTTTTTGTTTTGGCCACTCTCTATCATCCAAAGTGAAGTTGTGTTTCCTGTGCTAAAACATCTCCAAAGCTGCAGACTTTACCATCCTTAATAATGAACTTTTCTATGTTTCATCAGCTTCAGTTTTGTACAGTTGACTAAACTCAGTCCGTTTTAAGCCCACTTCCTTTTACGCAGGAAATGAAACTTGTTTAAAAAATGCCTCAGGGGCTGCTGGAGACTGGTGTGTGGGGAGCAGAGTAAAAACTGTGGGCAGGTGGTTAATTTTATAGAAGGCACGTCAGGATGAAACACCATCCACCAAAGAACTCTTTGAGATGTTTCACACATATAATTTACAACAAAAGGACATACAATCTTGTAAATAGATTTGTTAATGATTCATCTAAAATTATATTGGCCTTCTTATAAGTAGATTTTCACATGGTGCTCCTTGAAGGTCTGGTCTGTGGTCTGTAATAGGAAGGAATCCAATAACCCAAATGATGATAGGGCTCGACTTTTAAAAAATTATACCTCGGGGAGATAGCAGCGTGGCCTAGCGGCTAAAGTCCTCGCCTTGAACACACCAGGATTCCATGTGGGGGCACCGGTTCTAATCCCAGCAGCTCCACTTCCCATCTATCTCCCTGCTTGTGGCCTGGGAAAACAGTCGAGGACGGCCCAAAATCTTGGGACCCTGCACCTGCGCGGGAGACGCAGAAGAGGCTCCTGGCTCCTGGATTCGGTTTGGCTCAGCTCTGATCATACTGGCCACTTGCAGAGTGAATCAACGGACAGAAGATCTTTCCTCTCTGTCTCTCCTCCTTTCTGTATATCTGACTTTCCAACTTAAAAAAAGAAAGATTTTTAATGAGCTTTCACAGCAGTGCCTTGCATGATAAGCACTTAATAAAAATTATCTAATTATCTCTTATGATCTCTTCAGTATAAACAATTTTTAATGCCTTAAAGCCACTGTACTTCAGTTTATGCCATGTCATATCTAAACAGAACAGTAGTTCTAAATCAGAAGATTGTGTTCTGGGCCTGGCATGTGGCCTACTGGCTAAAGTTCTCACCTTGAACACACCAGGATCCCACATGGGCACCAGTTCAAATGCTGGCATCCTTGCTTCCCATCCGGCTTCCTGCAATAAAAATAAACCAAATCTTAAAAAAAAAAAAAAAAAAAAAAAAAGAAAAGAAAAGATTGTGTTCTTTGCATTAGAGAATGCTGATTCTTTTTTTTTTTTTTTAAGATTTTTTTATTTATTGGAAACTCAGATATACAGAGAGGAGGAGAGACAGAGAGGAAGATCTTACATCCGATGATTCACTCCCCAAGTGAGTGCAACGGCCGATGCTATGCCGATCCAAAGCCAGGAGCCAGGAGCTTCCTCCATGTGTCCCCCACACGGGTGCAGGGTCCCAAAGCTTTGGGTCGTCCTCGACTGCTGTCCCAGGCCACAAGCAGGGAGCTGGATGGGAAGTGGACCTCCTGGGATTAGGGATTAGAACCGGCGCCCATGTGGGATCCCGGCGCGTTCAAGGAGAGGGCTTTAGCCACTAGGCCACGCCGCTGGGCATGTTTTTTAAACAGTATTACCATTGCCCTTGCTCATGTTTCATTCCCAGGACTTAGAGACTTTTGTGGCCCAAATCAAAATTTTTTTAACTCAATATGTACGTATTTTGATACTGTGGAGAAAATGTCTACCAAAACTGTTACCAAAACAAAAGATGTTATGCTGGCAAGGCTTTGGGTTTTTGTGTGTGTTTGTTTTCAAATGGACATTAAGCGTAGGCTGTGGATGTGGAGGTGTTCCAAGGTTAAAAGATACAGACCTGATGACACTCCACCCCCAGTACAAACAGGCAAGTAAGTGAAGAAGAGATTGCTCTTGGAGAGTAATTGCCTTGAGTGATGACTTATTGAAAACATCTAAATTTTCACCAAACCACAGAGGGCAGTAGAAAACTACGCATTGTTGCGATGTGTACAGCATTCTCAGAATCTGCACATTCTTCTATGAACACTAGATGGCGCTATTAATTTAGTTGAGGTACTCCAGCTGCCTCAGGCAAGGGTTGTCTCGCACAGGTTATTTATTAAGTAATAAAACGTTAAAAAATCCTTCTGGAGCTAAGGTTCAGTCAGTGTGGTGGAGAGAAAGCTACCAGAAAGTAAACATAATAAGCAGTGTTGGAAGTGTAGCAGGGAAGTACTCTGGAGAATAGAGACGGAGAATGAGGTTGGGGGCAACTGGGATTTCTGAATAGGCTCTTAGGGGTGGACTTCATTGAGAAGGTGACCTCTGAACAAACATTGAAGGCGCCATACTGAGCCACATGACAGCCTTCCAGGAAGAGGGCCCATCAGGGCCTAGGCTTAAAACCTTTTAGCAGGAGCGGCCTGGCCTGGTTCAAGAATTATGCAAGCATGGGCCCGGCGCGGTGGCGCAAGTGGTTAAAGGTCCTCACCTTGCACACCCGGGATCCCATATGGGCGCCGGTTCTAATCCCGGCAGCCCCGCTTCCCTTCCAGCTCCCTGCCTGTGGCCTGGGAAAGCAGTCGAGGACAGCCCAAAGCTTTGGGAACCTGCACCCGCGTGGGAGACCCGGAAGAGGCTCCTGGCTTCGGATTGGCATAGTATCGGCCCGTTGCGCTCACTTGGGGAGTGAATCATCGGACGGAAGATATTCCTCTCTGTCTCTCCTCTCTGTATATCCGCCTTTCCAATGAAAAAATAATAAAAATAAATCTTTAAAAAAAAAAAAAAAGAATTATGCAAGCAGCACAGGTGCAGTGGGAGACCCTAACTCTTATTATAAGCCCCCAGTTGCTCTACTTGTATAGGTACTTTCTGCTAACGACCCCGGGAAAGCAGCAGATGATGGCCTGAGAACTAGGGCCCCTGACACCCACCCACACGGGAAACCAGGACGGAGTTCCACCTTTCTGACCCAGTTTGTTGAGACTGTTGTGGGAATAAACCAGCAGATGGAAGGTTTCTTTTTCTCTGTCTCATCCTCTGTCACTGTGTCTTGTGGATAAATACATCTTGAAAAAGAAACAAAAAAATACAAGGAAGGTAAAAAGTGAGTAGGAATGTGGGATGGGAAGGAGTCCAGATGAGCAAATCATCATCTAACCTGAGGGTGTTGGTTTTCATCCTGTCCTTAGCCAAAAATCCCTCTTAAAAGTATTTTCTACAGGTGTGGTTTGAAACTAGTGTTAGGAAAGTTGAATTCATTTGCAAGACAAAATATAAATCAAGAGCAAATTAGCATTGCTTTCATTTTTATCACACATTTTATTTCTTTGAAAGGCAGCGTGACAGAGGGAGAGGTAGACACACAGAAGAATCTTCAACCGTTGGTTCACTCTCCCATATGGGCGTCAGTTCCCATCCACTGACTCACTCTCCAGATGTCCACAGTGAGGGGCGGGCAAGGTCAAAGCGAGGCGCTGGGGATGCAACCCAGACCCCTGTGTGGGTGGAGGAACACGGTTACTCTGTGGGCCCTGGCCGGCTCTCCCAGAGCTTACACTGGCCAGTAGCTGGAGTCAGCAGCTGAAGCTAGGCATCAAACTTAGGCACTCTGATTCTGTCGGGACTGTAGGGCAGTGGCTACTCCGGGGATGACAGCATGGTGATGTCCAAAGCCCAGAAGAGGGCAAATAAGTCAGGCTGGCACATTCTGAGCTTCTGTTCACATTGTTAGCTTCCCGCTGGCAGTAACAAGTAAGACGAACCTGGGAGGTTGACTGTGTTCTCCATGAAGCCATAGCCAAGAGAAGGACAATGATATGTTACAGGGACTGAAGAAGTGGGCAAGTTATTCAGTGATTCTATGTCCCACAACTTCCTGAAGAATTGCATTTCTCTCCAAATTCTTACCCTTTCATTCAGGGACCATTTTTTATTTTTTTTTTAAAGATTTATTTTTATTATGTTTTTATTGGAAAGGCGGATATACAGAGAGGAGAAACAGAGAGGAAGATCTTCCGTCCGATGATTCACTCCCCAAGTGAGCGCAACGGCTGATGCTATGCCGATCCGAAGCCAGGAGCCTCTTCTGGGTCTCCCACGTGGGTGCAGGGTCCCAAAGCTTTGGGCCGTCCTCGACTGCCTTCCCGGGCCACAGGCAGGGAGCTGGAAGGGAAGCAGGGCTGCCGGGATTAGAACCGGCGCCCATATGGGATCCCGGGCGTGCAAGGCGAGGACCTTTAACCACTTGTGCCACCGCACTGGGCCCCAGGGACCATTTTTTAAAAAAAAAACATTTATTTATTTTGTATTGGAAAATCAGGTATTCAGAGAAAAGAGATAGAGAGGAAGATAGTCCATCCACTGATTCACTCCCCAAGCAGCCACAACGGCCAGAGCTGAATTGATCCAAAGCCAGGAGCCAGGAGCTTCCTCCACGTGTCCCCCACACGGGTGCAGGGTCCCAAAGCTTTGGGCCATCCTCGACTGCTTTCCCAGGCTACAAGCAGGGAGCTGGATGGGAAGTGGGGCTGCCAGGATTAGAACCGGTGCCCATATGGGATCCTGGTGTGTGCAAGGCATGGGCCCAGGGACCATCACTTTTTAAAAAGATATATTTATTTTTGTTTGAAAAGGAACTTGGCAGACTCACAGAGAGATCTTCCTTCTGCTGGTTCACTCCCTAAATGGCTGAAACAGCCAAAGTTGTGCCAGTCCAAAATCAGGAGAAGCCTGGAGCTGCATCTAGGTCTCCCAGGTGGGTGCAGGGGCCCAAAGACTTTTTCTGCTTTCCCAGGAACTTCAGCAGGAGCTGGATCTGAAGTGGCTCAGCCAGTACTCAAACTTCGCCCCTATGGAATGTCAGCACCACCAGCAGAGGCTTAGCCTACACTGCCATGGAGCTAGCCCAAGACCATCATTTTTTCCCTGAATAAGAAAGCTCACTGTGTTCTTACCACTACAATCCACATGCCCACCGTGCAGTATATGCTCAGTAAGAATATGTTGAATCTTCTTGACAACACTCAGCTTCTTCTGATGTTTTTTCCCATAGCAGCCAGGGTGAGCTTTTCGAGCCTAAAACCACACTTACTCAGGCCCGGCTTGAAACCCCCCAATGCGGCACTAGAGCTCCTGAGTGTGGGATTTGTAGAGATCATCCGTTGCCTAGCCTGGCTCTGCTCTGCAAGATCCACTGTTTCCGCCTCCCTTTTCAGTTGTTCTGAGTGTTTTTCAGCCATCAGACCTTAGTTCTTTCCACTCCTGGAACTGCAATGCTCTTTCACCAGCCCCAGACCTGCCGACACACTCTCAGTCTTCGGCAGAAGTTCCACCTCCTGAATGACCCTCCTAGCTCCTGTACTTGGACAGCCTGCCCCACTGCACTACATCACCATCACATTTGTGTTTCTCTTTATTTATTTCTCATCGCTCACTAAAATTACCATATTCATTGCAACCGTCTTTGATTGTGTCTGGCAACACATGGAGTGCGCAGAGTGAATAGACAAAAAACCATTTCCCCTACATTTTTAGAGAAATTCCTTCCTTTCTATTTCTCTGAGTCATCCTTCTAGAATGTAGTTTTATGCAAATCCAAGTAAAATTAGTTCAAGATGAGTGAAAAGGTTGAAATGTCCTCATTTTTATGGAAAGAAATTGGCAAGCCAGAGTTGCTTGGGCACCTGCTGGAGTATCCTTGTCCTTTGTGCCCCAGAGGCACAGAGTTGTGGGGGTGAGACGCTCAGAGTCCTGCCCTGGCTTTTACCTGCCCATTCTACAGTCACAGCACCAGGTTCACCCATGTCCTTACCCTGTAGTCACCCTCAGCTAATATACTCCAGAACTGACTTATCCTGTCATGCACGGGTGTGCACATCTCACCTCATCCTGCACTGTTGGATAAGGGTTCATGTGGGCAAGGAGGAGGTGTTGAACCAGCCGTGGATTGAGTCAATGTTTGAAAGGAAAGAAAACAAACCTGGGAAGGGCCTCAATTCCCACTCTCCAGGAGCGTCTTTACTTCTGACACCTTAGACAATAGGTCCACGAGTTGTGTAAGTGTTCATGGGTTTATTCATCCCCAGTGTCTCTCACATCCTCATGTGCTGATGAAGCCACTGTTAGCTGCGCCTGCCCATGGTTCGTATGGGAGACCATTTGCACACCCAGGGGCTGGGAGGTTCACTTCAGTTCCTCAGAGCAACCCAGAAATTTCTTCTTAAGAAATACAATGATCCTGTAGCCCTTGAACCTTTTTTTTTTTTACCCTAATTAGCTATGTAAAGATTGTCAAAAATATAATTAAAAAATGGAAAATTTTTTTAAAAAAGGAAATACAATGAACTGTGCTCATTTCCACCCCCTCCCTCTCGAAATAACTGCTAGAAAAAGAAATCATTCTGTTTGGTTCAAATAGCCATATTTCCAATATGCTATTTGGACATCGTTACACGTGACGCTTGTATTGTTCTCATTTAAAACATGAAGGGAAGGAATCAGTGCCTTAATTATTTAAAATACTTGGTGCAAATGTTCCTGTGAATTAATCCATGCACTTGGAAGACAATTACACTCAGTGTTAATAACAACGCCAACCTTTTCCAGAATGCTACGCTCCAAACACTATTGTGCTTTCATGGACAACATTGACTATTCCATATGCATATGAAAACCAGTCATTTTCATCAGAATTGCCATAATAGCATTAAGAGATTATTATTTTTCCAATTTCCTTGGAAGAAAATTCACTTAAATTAGATTATTTCTTGACTACTCACCTATCTTGCCTGCACGTGTAGGTAACCAGAGCCCATGAAAGTATCAACTTGTGCATTAAGAAAAAAAAACCCATGATTTTATACATTAATGATTTCAAATAAAAGAGGAGTGCAACATTTGTGCATCACTTCTTTCAAGAAAGTTAAGTCGGTGTTCTGCTTAGGAGAGATAACACTTTTTCTCCCTGTAGGTGGCCCCCCTGGCGTAGCCATTAGTTGCTAATTACTTGCAAACAAATAAACAATTAACTCCTTAAGCTGCTGGCTGGGCAAGTGTTCATTGACATGCTAAAACTTTCTAAGACAGGATTTTAATTAGTGACCACGTTCTAAATCCAGCCCCCTTGTCCACAAAGCTTTAACATGAACTGCAGGAAGATCCCAGCCCTGTACAAGTTGAGCAGGGACGAGAGAGGCCGGAGCTGAGGCTGTGCAGCCCAGGAGAGGATGTCTCCCAGTCTTCAGGAAGGGGCTCGGCTGGCGGAAGGCAAACCCTCATCCTGCTCCTTCTCAATTGAGAGCATCTTAGGACTGGACCAAAAGAAAGACGTCCTTCCAACAGTGGAGCCCCACAGGCCTTGGGCGGACACCTGCAGCTCCTTAGGTAAGTCCCAAAGCTCATTGTTATTTCATTGCTTGTGTTTAATTTGGCCTTGATTTCATACTACATAGACTGCATCCATGGGTTTGTCTTTTGAGTAACTGAAGTGTCTGGGACCTTTAATGCCTCCAGCCGGGCCATGTGGGAGATGGAAAGAAGTTTTTGATGCAAGTGTGTAGAAGTCACTGTTATTAACTGCCAACAATCTGTAGCTCTCTCAATGTCTATTGGACACCTTGGATGGCCTCACGCTGTTCTCACCAGAAAAAACAAACGACGTTCAGAAGCCACGTTGTTACTGATCACCAAGGCAGGTTCTTTCTGTTTTTTAACTTTTGATAGAGTAGGAAGACAACTGTGTCAAGAAAGCCGGATTAATGATTCCACTAAAAAATTGAAAGACAAGGTTCTAAAATCACTTCTAGAGCTTTCGGAAACATTGAATCGGCCATCTAAGATGGGGTTTATTTTTCTGGTCTTTAGGGAAGGATGCTAACTCACGGTTACATGTCCCAGATTTTCCCAATGGGCTATCATTCCCACGCGTGGTGGATCACCCAATGCCAGAAGAAAGAGTTTCGAAATATGAAAATTACTTTCCAACCTCAGAGAGAGTCGCTTTGAAAAGAGAGTTGAGTTGGTATAGAGGCCGAAGACCAAGGACTGCTTTTACTCAAAATCAGGTAGGAAAGAAGTTTTTAAATTAAATAATGATAATGAAAAGGTCTGGATTGATGCTCTGTGGGAAAAACCCATTCATTTTAGGATCACAGATAGAAACCTTATTGATGAATCCATAAGCTGTATCATTTTTGTACAGTCTCTGAATCATCCTTTTTTAACAGGTTTTCCAATTAACTGTCAAAGATTTGAATGCAATTATTTTGCTAGATAAGTTCAAAAAGCCTGTTTTTGGTGACCTCCTGGATATAAACCTTTTAACAACTTATTTCCTTATACTTAGATTGAAGTGCTGGAAAACGTCTTCAGAGTAAACTGCTACCCTGGTATTGATATCAGAGAGGATTTGGCTCAAAAGTTGGATCTTGAAGAAGACAGAATCCAGGTAGTTTTCCAACTGAATTTCTGCTTATGATGGTTGAAATGTGAAGAATAATATAACATTTTGAGTATTTCTGAGATCTTTTTTTTTTTCCTCTTCATTTTAGATTTGGTTCCAAAATCGACGTGCAAAGCTGAAAAGGTCCCACAGAGAAACGCAGTTTCTAAGGGCAAAAAAAAATTTCGACACGAACGTTTTGGAGCAGATGGAAAACTAAACCAGCGAAATTATCTTCCAAGAACACATCATGAAGAACCAATGAAGGGGAAAATCAGCTGTTTAAAATGTGCTTTCTCTTCCTGCATTTAATCTGTATATGTATTTTTTTCCTAAAACTATAGTATAAATAATTACTGTTATAGCATGGTACATATTATATTTGGGCACTTTTAGTCATAACACAGATATTTCCTATATATTTAAAATAAGCATATTCAGAAAAGCCAGCTATTTTTTAAGTGAGCACAGTTACTCCGATTAGAAAATAATTCCCCAAGATCGATAAACTTGTGACGAATGCATTCTACCAGTTGGATTCCATTCACAAACTATTTCAAGCAAAATACTCTGAAGAACAAAAGTGTGGTTTATTTGAACTAGTTTACTTCACGTGCATTGTGAAACATGATGTCGCTTAACTGTGTTACAGATGTGATTTATTTATCAATTTCAGGGTTTCATGATTTATGGCATAAGTAATAATAGTTAGCTCACCAAATATTAAAATATCCTGATAGCATGCCAATTTCAAGTTGTTGGGTTTTTAGGCCGAGTCACTATGTCAGAGACATAAAAACAGCAGCTGACATATTCACCATTGGCAGTATGTTGCACATAAATGCAAAATGCAGCAGCAAATAAATGCAAAATGTAAGTAGCTTTATGGTTCATTTATTTCATTAAAGTGATATTGGTTAGCTGGCTTATATCTGTTCCTGGTTTAATGAGTCCAGTCATCAGCATATTTTGTTACAATATTACCTGGGCAGAGAAAGTAGAATGGCTGGTCTTAATGGTATGTGTTTTGACACACAAGAGGACTTCAAAAAGCTCATGGAAAATGGAATTGAAATGCAAGTTATTTTGCTAAAAAAAAACACACTTTTTTCATTCATGCAGAGTTCTTTCATCATAGATATTTTTGTGAACTTTTTTGAAGATCTGTGACATTCAAGAATTTCAAAAAACGTGCCTTTCAATTCCATATTCTGTAAACTTTTTCAAATACCCTTGTTGTTATTGGTGATAATCGGGACATTTCCTAAGCCACAAGAAATGACTTGTTTTCATTCGCCATTTTCCCAATTTACTTACCACTTAAAGAAGGATCTAAGGATAAGATGCATGACAAAAAGGGAATTTTCTCCACTAAAAATTGGGTATTTGTTTTCCAGGTAATGGAAGTCTTAAGTGGGTGGGTTTTTCTGAAACTTTAGCTTGAGCACTGTGACTTTGTCCACTGTGTTTCAACTCTGTTTATATTGACACCCCCCCCCAACACACACACACACACCCCTCCCTTACCATTCCTTCCACACTCCACTTCTCTGGCTTTCTTGCTGTCATTTGGGAAGTGAATTAATAGATGAATGATCTCTGTCACTCTGCCTTTCAAATACATAATAAATTTTCACAAAGATCAGGGAGAGCTGTGTGTCATGGGATGCCCACACCCCACTTTGCAGTATCTGGGCTTGAGTCCCTGGCTCATCTGCTGAATCCAGCTTCTACAGATGTGCAACCTGTGAATCAGCGGGTGACGCCTCAAGTACTTTATTCTGAGCCACACATGTAGGAGACGGATATTGAGTTCTTTCAGCCAAGTTTACCTATAAAATCTAGTAAGATGACAAACATACTAGTTCTGGACTTTCTGTCTCAGTGCTTTCCAGCTGTAATTTTGTATGGCTGACTTAAATAGTCTTAAATTTAAACTTTGCTTACAATTGAAATAAATTCTATTTGTAACTAGTGTTGTATATTTGAAACTTTTAAATTATATAGTATAAATGATCCTTATAATGGGAACAAATAACGTTTAGAAGTCAAAAAAAGCAAGTAGTAACAATTTATAATATTAAGAAAGTAAATTTTAAATGTACTATACTTCTCCATTTATATTTTCTGATACTACTGACAGAATCTCGTAATACAGAAGACCATCCAAGAAGCAAAATTATAAACCGGATCATGTGTGTTTCCAAAAAATCCTTAAAAAAAAAAAAAAACCTCAAAGATGGAGGCTAATCTTGTGAAAGGAAATCATGAATTAGCAGTATTTTTAGAATTATAGTTGGATAATAATTTGAAGCAAATACAATGATATTTGGAGGAAAACAAACTGGACTTTAAGGAAAAATCAGACAAAATGAAAATGGCCATGAAAAACCAAAATGGAATTATCTTTCCCTCGAAACCCACAGGTTCTAATCCACAGCTTATCTCTCTGCTCCTGGTAATTCCAGGCCTTTGTCTTCGCTAATGCCCAGGACAAGGTGAACAGGAGTAACAAATCAAACTAATGCAGTCAAGCTAATACCTGGAGCGTCTCTATTATCTGCCCACTGCCTAAATAAGGTTATTTGTTCTCCGGTAATGGCATTCGTCTCCTGTGAAGCCAGCCTGACAAAGCCCATCACTACAGAGTGTGGGGGAAAACAATGTGTGTGCTGGTGGTCAGCCATCTGAGTTCGTTAGTGTGAATAGCTGCTTTCACCTGATCACACACCATACTCGTGGCAAAAACCCTCCTTTACTGAACCCCTCACACAGCATTGGCGGTCTGGGCCTTGTGTCTGCTTCTGCAGGTCGGGAGCCACGTGTTGGTTAATGGACATGATGTGGTACCCAAATCACAATGTGACAAACAGTGGCTGGCTGTCCCTATTCGTGTTCATGTTGACTGTCTTGTGTCTTGGAGCAGCTGAGGCAGGATTCACTGGCTCTTACCTCCTCCACCTCATCAGATGGACCACTTTCCCTTTTCTTTTGTTTCCGTCCACTGCCTTTTTCCTCCTGGTGCCTTGGCAAGACTGTTGGTGTCAGTGGGCATTACTGAACACCACAAACGAACCTCCAGCCTAAAAATGTTTGTTGTTAACCTTCTGGCTAATTGCTTACATTCTGTCTGGTGCAAAGTCACCAACAAACAGGATCTTAGCATCTGGTCTCTTCCTTCGGGACTCCTAGGATGGCCTAGTGCCTTGTCTCCTTTAACTGAAATTTTACAACAAGGTCATTTCAATGGAATAAATGACACCATATCTCATATCCATCATAAGCTTGCAAATAACCATGCACCTACTCAACCTGCTGTCCCTTTGGGCTAGCTCCAAAGTGAGAACCTGGAAGTCCACCTGAACTCAGCTCTTGTGCAGCCTAGAGCCAAGACCAGCCATTCCTGGCTACATTTGCCACCCCCAAGCTGATCCACAGATCTGTGATGAGTGAGTTGTCAATCGGAGTTTAATAATATATAAAAATCCTTAAGGCCCACACTATGTAACTAGTTCTTTATAAAGTTAACATTTAATTACCACATTTTGATCTCAAATTTTTCCTTTTTATGTATGTGAACAGCAGAAAAAGAGAGATCTTTCATCTGCTGGCTCCCCAAATAGAATAGCCAGAATTCAGTCAGGCCAAAACGAGGACACCAAAAGTCAACTGGTAACTCCTAGAAAGTCAGGACCTTGGCATTCTCCCACACGATGGAAGAGACCCAAGTGCCTGAGCTAGCACTTCTAGGGCTGAACATCGTGAACTTGGAATCAGGTATGGAGCCAGGATTTCAACCCAGAGATCCCAATATGGGATGTGGGAACCCCAAGGGGCATCTTAACCTCCTCACCAAGCATCTTAAAACTCGTCTTAGGATTTCATAATTTGGCAGGCAGATTTCCACATATTTTAGTCAGATTAGTCATTTCCTTTGTATTTTCCATTGCTTTATCTGATATCGTCTCAGTCTTGTGATCACCTAGTGTTTTGATAGTTTCTGATTCATTTACCTTTTTTGCACTTTTTGGCCCATCCATTTTCTTTTATGTAACAATCGTAATGACTAGAACAAGTCATTCAATAAATCATAAAATATGATGGCACTGATAATAAAAGCAATACCACCATTTGCTAAATATTTATTAGAGACTGAATATTCATGTCCCTGGTAGCCTCCCCAACTTGATATTTGAAAGTGGGGGGTTTTAGGAGGTTATTGGGTTATGAAGGTGAAAACCTTATTTTTTCTTTTGAGCGATATTAATGGGATTGGTATCCCTCCAAAAGGGAACCTCCCCGCAACGAGGGCTCCCTTTTCTCTTCTCCTATGTGAGAATACAACAGAAAATCAGCTGTACACCAGGAAGTAAGCCCTCAGCAGACACCACAGATGTCCATGTTTTAATTAAAATAATAATAATAATAGACACAAAGACAGAAGCATCCAATGGCACACTGACCAAATGCCCGTGACAGCCAAGATTGAGCAGCTGGAGCTAAAGCCAAAACTAAGAATCAGGATCTCAATCTAGATCTCGGCTGGGGACAGCGCAGACCCAGGTACTCAAGCCATCACTACCACTCCAGGAGGTCCACATGAGCAGGCAGTTGGAAGTCAGGAGCCAGAAGAAGGCTCTGAGCCCCGGCAATCAGATGTGGGACACAGAAGTCCCAGCCGCTAACCCAAACATCCTGCCTTGCCCATACTTCAAACTTGGACGCCTCAGCCTCAGAACTGGGAGAAATAAATATCAGTTGTTTATAAATCAACAGTTGCTTTGTCATGTTGGTGTCAATAGACTAAGGAAGTACTGCCAGGAGCTGTATATTGGCACTTCTCATCAAGTCTCCCATCTCACTTTCACAATATCTGCGAAGGTGATGGAGTCTTTCCCTCTGTCTCTCCTCCTCTCTGTATATCTGACTTTGTAATAAAAAATAAATAAATCTTTAAAAATTTCCATCAATAAATCTTTTTTAAATGAAAAAAAGAAATGATTAATACAATTGGCAAGCCTCAATCTAAGCTAACAAAGAAAAAAAAAAAGAAAATACAAATTTCTGATGTCAGGAATGAGAGGGAGGGAATATTGAGAATATTGAGGAATAAGAGAGCAGGGAATATTGTAAGCAACTCTACATACATAAATTCAGTAGCTCATAAGAAAATGATTGGGGTTGAGGAGGAAGCTTACTTGGGGAGGGAGCTCGGAAATCCCGGCGCCTATGGAACTGTATCATAAAACAATAATACAAAATAAATCAATCAAATAAAAGAAAATGATCAGCTCCACAAACCACTAAAATTCACCCAAGAAGAAACAAATAATATTGAAAGTCTTGTATTCATAAAAGAATTTTTAAATAATTATTTTAAAAGTTACTTGAAAGGTAGAGTTACAGAGAGACAGGGAAGAGAGACAGAAGGAGATGTTTTGTCCACTGGTTCACTCCCTAAATTGCAGCAACAGCCAGTGCTGTGCCAGGCTGAAGCCTGAAGCCAGGAGCCGCATTCAGGTCTCCTACATGAGTGCAAGGGCCCAAACACTTGGGCCAACCTCTGCTGCTTTCCCAGATGCAATAGCAGGGAGCTGGATCAGAAGTGGAGCAGCTGGGACTCAAACAGGTGCTCTGTGGGATGCCAGCATTGCAGGTAGTGGCTTAACCTGCTTACCTGAGATGTAGAAAGTATAAGAAGAAAATGAAATAATTTCCCTTCTAGAAGTAGGGGGCTGTGGCGGGATCACATTTACAGGGCAGAAGGAATGGGGCAGTGGCAAGTGGCAGCTGTTTCCTTTGTCTGCCTAGGCCCTTCATGCCTAGTTTGGTTCTTAGATCTACCATAATGTTTCACTTACTTAACACTGAGAACCAACAAGGATGTAAGAAAATTTTTGAGCATAAGCATAACTGATGAACTCAACATTCATTGACACAAACGGATGGCATGAACATGTTGAAACAGGGTAGGTATAGGGCAGAATCAGTGCCAACAATTTTGCACACTATGCTTTGGCTATATGCCCTCAGACAAAAGTTAAAGAACCATCAACAAATGTGGAACTCTAATTAGCAGGCTTGCTTTTTGTAGTGGTATGGAGTAGCAATTCTGAAACCATTTTCTGTGTATTATTGGTTTGGGCAAACAAGTGAAGATGAAGGGTCTTAGGAGTTGGGTTTCCCCCTGTTGGGAAATTACTTGGCATGGACGGGAAGTTGAAATGAATGTCTCTGTAGGGAGTTAGAACTGAAGACACCAATGTGTATTTGGTGGCACGAGACTGTGACATACACAAGAGAACTTCCAAGAGCTCATGCCTGGCCCAGTATTTATACAAGCCCCTCGGCCTGTAGGATTCTAACTGCTCATCTGCATTCCAAACTTGGCCTCCATGTTAAATTGCAAAGATAATCTGGTGCCAATAATACATTTTTTTTTTTTTAGTTGGAAACTTGGAACAACCCAACAGTCTCAGGTCTGTGCTTTTGTCGGGGTTCTTTGTGTTGCCAGAAAGGAAACCGAGCTCACGTTCAGTGAAGCATGAAGGGAATTTTTAGTGCCTGTCACTGAAGAGCTAGCAGCAGGTCTAGCCACAGCTGTCTGGATCTATGGCAGGAATGATGCCCTCGGAGCTCACTCCCTCACTGTCCTGTGGTTTCTTGGGTGAGCTCTGCTGGTGGGGTGGGGAGGGCACTGATGGAACTGGACGGCACAAGGCTCATCTTTGGCCAATGTACACAGCCCAGGGAACACAAACGCGGGAGTCAGCTAAGGAGATGCTGGGAAAAGAGGCCCATCTTGTGGGGCCAGTCACCCCTGGTGTGCTGGGATATCTAACCAGAGCTGCCTTCCCGTTGCTCAATCGCTGTCACTCTGAACGGACTCACGCCATCCCCTTCGTCAGCTACTTTATGAGTAAAGAAGGGACTCAAGCCTGTCCATTGCAATGACTGTAAGTTTTGGACTACTGCTCCGGTTTTGCCAGATTCAAGAGCAGAGCCTCACTATGGCCAGGCCATGTGGTTCAGGCTTCCAGAAGCCAAGCTTTATGTAGACTTTGAGAGACAACCAGAAACAAACATAACATCCAAAATGCTGACGGCCACTTATCTACCAGGAAAGAACTCTGAGCAAAATACTCAGGATAGCAGTGGGTTCTCTGGAGGGGCAACATCAACACCAGGAAAGGAGCTGAATGGGCCAGAGGTAGGCTGATGTGAAGTCAGGAGCCAGGATCTTCCAGATCTCCCAAGTGGGGTAGCAGCTGAAAGAGCTGGATCATCCTCTGCTGCTTTTCCTAGGCCATGATCCGTGAGCTGACCAGAAGCGGGGCATCCAGGACTCAAACTGCGGGGTCTCCCCCACAGATTCCTCTAGTACCCCGTTGCCAGAGGGGGTGAGCCTGCTGCCTGCCACCCAGCCTCCCGATGCGGGAGAGGCAGAGGGACAAGGGTTCTATCTAGCAGTTCCAGTTCATTTGCGAAGTACAGATTCTTATATAAGGTAAGGGATAGCCTCAGGCCAGGAATTTCAGGAATTCCAGGAGGGGAGAATCTAGGAGCCAATTACTAGGAGCATGACCTTCCATAGGCCAGGGGTAGGTGAGCGAAATGGCCCTGGCTAATCAGTCTTTCCTTGAAACAACGTGACCCCTGCCCTGGTTCACACCCAGGGCTCTGTCCTTGGCCATCATCTTGCTCACCACATGTAACCCAGTGACCTTGATTTAGTCGCCATCTTGTTCACTTAGGGACCCCTTTGCCCCTGAGCCCCACATCAAACCAAGAGCCGTATGGGATTTTATTATCACAGGCAGCAGCTTTGCCCACTAAACCACAATGCCAACTTTTTGTTGCCTTTTTTTTTTTTGAAGATTTACTTATTTTTATTTGAAAGGCCGAGGTATAGAGAATGAGAAATGAAAGAGAGACTTAAAGAGAAAGAGAGAGAGATCTTCCATCCCCTGGTTTATTCCACAAATGGTTGCAATGGCCAAAGTTGGGCTGATCTGAAACCAGGAGCCAGGATGTCTTTACAGATATCCCACTTGGGTACTGGGGTCTAAGCACTTCGGACATTGTCTGCTGTTTTCCCCAGGCCTTAAGCAGGAAGCTGGATCAGAAGTGGAGCAACTGGGATTCAAACTGGTGCCCATAGGTGTTCCTGAAGCCACAGGTAGAGAATCAGCTTGTCATGCCACAGAGCTGGCCCATGCCCTTTTAAAAAACATATATTTGGGGGCCTGGAAGCATAGCGTAGCGGATAAAGTCTGCCTTGCACATGCAGAGATCCCAATGGGTGCCAGTTTTAATCCCAGCAGCCCCACTTCCCATCCAGCTCCTTGCTTGTGGCTTGGGAAAGCAGTCTAGGACGGCCCAAAGCCTTGGGACCCTGCACCCACGTGGGAGACCTGGAAGAACACTGGGCTCCTGGCTTCGGATGGGCTCAGCTCCGGCCATTGTGGAGAGTGGGTCAGCGGCGGGAAACCTTCCTCTCTGTCTCTCCCTCTTTTTGTATATCCAACTTTCCAATAAAAATAAGTAAGTCTTTTAAAAAGGGCATTCATTTGTTTTTTTATTTATTTGAACGGCAGAACTGCAGAAGTACATAGACAGATTCAGTAATATCGTCCATCCACTGATTTACTCCACTAGCTTTCACAACAGTCAGGATTGGGCCAGGCCAAGGCTTGGTGTCAAGAACTTAGTCTAAGTCTCCACATGACTGAGAGGGACCCAGCTACTTGAGCCATCACCTGCTGACTCCGGAGATGTGCATTAACAGGAAGCAGAAGCGGAGCCGGGAAGCGCTCTGACATAGGACCCAGGCATCCTAAGCGGCGTCTCGGTACACCGCACCAGGTACCCATCCCAGCCACGGCATCTTGAGCAACACCGTGGCTTGGAGAACCCACCTTGACTTGCAAAGGGCTGAAGCAGAGTAACCGCATTGCACACATCCGTCAGAAGTTTCTTTTTACGCTTCCTGCCCCTGAAGTCCTCTTCATAACCCAGAGGTTTTAAAACCTGAGACTGCATGAGAGCCATGTACAGTATAGATTTAAGATGCTGATCCCCACAGACTCCAAGTGGCTGGCCCACCACAGGGGAGAGGGGCTGAGGGCAGAGCTGTCAGAGCATGGAGAATGGTAACGACAAAGAGCTTGAGGCAGACGTGGGACTTCCGGGAACTACCCACAAAGTGAGAAAGTGTGAAAAGAACAAGGAACGGAGAAGCAAGGGCCAGGAAGTGTAGGAATTTGAGTGCAAGAATGAGACCAAATTTTCATCTGAGTGCTCCTGGAAGCCCCTAAAGGTGTTATATAAAAGGGAATTAGGAATTAGATGTTCATTTTCATCTTATCTTTTTAAAAAAATAAACTGTCTTTTTGTGCAGAAACAGGCTTTGATTGTTGTTGTTGCTGGGTTGCTTTTTTTTAGATTTATTTATTTTTATTGGAAAGTCAGATTTACAGAAACAAGGAAAGAAAGATATTCTGTCTGCTGATTCACTCCCCAAGTCGCCACAACAACGGCAGCTGAGCCAATCCAAAGCTGGGAGCCAGGAGCATCTTCTGTGTCTCCCTCTTGCATGTAGGGACCCAAAGCTTTGTGCCATCTTCCACTGCTTTCCCAGGCCATAAAAGGGAGCTGGATCAGAAGTGGAGCAGCCAGGACTCGAACCAGTACCTATATGGGATGCTGGAGTCATAGAGAGAGGGTCAGACTGATGAAGCACTACGCCAATCTACAGATCTTCATTTCAGGAAAACTACCTTAGGGGTATTCCAGTTGTTAAGGCATCAGCAAGCCATATCACAGCACTTGCATTCAAATTCTGCATTTGATCTTGGCCAAAAGACCAAGAAGTGTTACGTTTATATTCTGGTTCTGCCTCTTGACTCTAGCTTCTTGTTCCTGCATGCACTGGGAGGCAGCAGGTTGGCTCAAGATTTTGGAACTCAGGAGACAACGTGCTGTTAGGAGCAGGTGAAGCCACCGCTGTGACCCCAGCACATATGGGTGCTTGTTCATGTCGTGGCTGTTCCACTTCCGATCCAGCTCCCTCTGAATGGCCTGGGAAAAGCAGGGAAGAGTGGCCCAGGTGCTCCGGCACCTGCCACTCATGTGGGAGAGACATAGATGGAGACCCTGGCTTCCGTAGTTGGCTTGGCTCAGCCCTGGTCGTTGTGAGCATCTGGAGAAGATCTCTCTCTCGCTCGCTGTTATTCTGACTTTAAAAAAAAAAAAAAAAAGAAAAGAAGACAGGGAACCTTTGCTGGGGTTCAGGCAAGAAAGCAGGGGTGTGGACGGGAGGGCAGGGAAGAGAGGGTGTTGAATCATGGAGTATGTGAGGATTTTGAACACTAACTTCGGCCCCTGTCGTTGCATTTTTCTTGTTCCTGTATTCTGCTCTTCCAGTTGCTTCATCCCCTAATTCCTCCACCTTCTGCCTTTTTGTGTTATTCTTTCACAGTGAAAAATACTCTTGTTGCAAAGGTGATACATTCTCCATATTCAAACCTTAAAGGGCACCAGAAAATCCAAGAAGAAATGGGTCTCCCATGCAGAGACCCCACTGTCTGCCTAGACCTTGTCTGCGTGAGCGCACACACATTTGCACCAGCAGAACCACATCAAATATGTGACTTGCTAATGCGCTTTTTCTTCTTGCATAAAAGATTATGATTCCAGGCCGTGCGGGATCTGCATTCCATGAGAGGAAAGCTGCATCCCACTCATCAAGATTTCTTTGCTGCCTGGGCAAATTTCCCAAGTCAAAAAAGAGCTTTAACAGGTAGCCTTTTTTGAGTCTGTAAGGTTAGAGGCTGCAAGTAATTTTCCTGCACACAGGCAGGAGGAGGACTAAGGGATTTAAAAATTAAAATACCAGAAAACGCATGCCAAACAGAGAAACTTCAACGAGTGTAGTCATTTCCTCCCAGAAGGGAGTGGGATGCCTGGACAAAATTCCATTGTTTATTTTGCCTGGTCTTAACCCAAGCTACACAAAAAAGCAGAGCGGGGGCCGGAACTGCCTGCCTGTGTCCTGGCGGCCCCTGGCTCCCCGCGTGAGGTCTCTGGATGTCTCCGGATTAGCCAAGAATTCTCAGAGCAGCGGGGCCCAAGACTACTAATTGTATTTGCGTCTCTGTCTCGGTTTGGTGGCTTAGTCAAGTTTCCTGGTGCATTCTCATCTTAATTTTCTAAAAATGTAGTAAGGATAAGTATCTAGTTTTGTGCTTTGCACTTTTCCCCAGGGGGAAATGATCTAAATGCAGACCTGCGGGTATTTCTCTACACTCCTGTCTATAGAGCGTTGGGGTGAGCCCTCCTTTCTTAGCCATCAGGTGCTTGACACAGAAAGCAAGGGCCTCGAATACCTGAACTCTGCTCTCAGCCACCAGCTGCTTTCTGCAGGGGAAAGGCCTGCTGGCCTGACAAGGCAGACAGCGTGTGTGCCGGGGGAAACACGGCTTTACACTCCAACAACGGAATGTGACAGAGTGGAGTCCCTGAAGACTGATTGTAGCATGCAAATGAGGGCTTGCGGGAGTTCGCTATTAAGTCGAGATTCTAGATTACTGTTTTACTTATCTTGCATGATTTTACTAGCAGCCGTAGTTAGGCTAATTTTATACAAAGGATTCTCACATTTAACAGAAGCAGGGGAAAAGGGGCCTGGCGTGGTGGCCTAGTGGCTAAAGTCCTCGCCTTGAACACACCAGGATCCCATAAGGGCGCTGGTTCTAATCCCAGTGGTCCCACTTCCTATCCGGCTCCCTGGTTGTGGTCTGAGAGCAGTTGAAGATGGCCCACAAAGTCCTGGGACCTGGCACCCACATGGGAAACCTGGCTCCCGGTTTTGGATTAGTTCAGCTCCGGCCACTGCAGCCGCTTGGGGAATGAATCAATGGATGGAAGAACGTCCTCTCTGTCTCCTCCAAGGCTTTGGGCTGTCCTCGACTGCTTTCCTGGGGCACAAGCAAGGAAGCTGGATGGGAAGCAGGGCTGCTGGAATTAAAACCGGTGCCCATATGGGATCCCAGTGCGTGCAAGGACAGGACAGGACTTTAGCCGCTAGGCCACCACACTGGGCCTGGGGCTATTTTTAACTCCTCTCATGCTCCAAATTCCTATGTTGAAATCCTAGTCCTCAAGGCGATAATATTCTGTGGCCTCGGAGCCTTCAGGTGGTGTTTGTCATAAAGGTAAGCCCTCATGAATGGGCTTAAGGTCCTTCTGCAATAACCCTGCAGGTACTGGGCACAGCTGTCAAGACACCCCTTGGTATCCTGCTTCCCAAGTACCAGGGTCTGGGTTGGAATCCTGGCTCTGCTTCAGGCTCCAGCTTCCTGCTAGATGCACATCCTGGGAGAGAGCAGGTGACAGCTCAGGTAGGGTCTTTGCCATCCGCCTGGGTCAACCCTGGATACTGTGAGCCTCTGAGGAATGAAACAGTGGCTAGAAGGTCTCTTCCTTCTTTTCCTCTCTCCACACACTTTTCAAATAAAATTGGAAGGGATATAGAGACTATAGGGGGAAAGGGGAGGACTACTTAGGACGAACAGCTTAAGGAAGAGCCCCCTTCCCCAGGGCAGGGACCCAGACCCTTGCTGGCGAGGACACAGCCACGCCTCACTGAGGAACAAAGGGGCTCCAATGGGGCTAATCCACCTATTATAGAGCCTGGAGAAGCTGCACAAGGGAAGGTGAGATTACGCATCTCAGTGGAGCGGGTGCCTGGGGAGGCTGTTGTGCACTGCAAGAACTGGTGTGGGAGAAGCTGTCTGGGTGGCAGGAATCAGACGCTGGGGAAATGGCTTGCGCTGCAGACACAGAAAAAGTCGCCCAGGCTGTAGGAACTGGGTGCTGGGGGAGCAGCCCCCACTGCAGGAACCTGCCAGGGAGCAACAGCCCAAACAGGGGTGTCTCCTTTCCCCTACAATGTCTCTCCATCGCCCTCTGCTGACTAAGTTTAACAGTGCCAGCTGACAAGGGACCTGGTTTCCAATAGATCCCGCTTGGCTTTTGCATAGAGCCTGGGGGGGGGGGGGAAGAGAAGGAGCCCCCATTTGTTGCTTCCCTCCCAAATGCCCACATCAGCTGGGAATAGGTGAGGCAAGAGTCAGCAACTGGGAATGCAATCCAGGTCCACGCACGTGGAACCCAACAACTTAAGCCATCAGCACTGCCTCTCAAGGTCTACACTGGCAGAAAACGGAAGACAGGAGCTGTTGTGATAAAATATGGACTTGAGCTAACAAAAATGTATCAGCAGTTGGGTATTTGGGGCCAGTGCCAAAGCCTAGTAGCTAAAGTCCTCGCCTTGCACATGGCAGGATCCTATATGGAATAAATCTTAAAAAGAGAGATAGAGAGAGCTGGGTGTTTGGCCAAGAAATTGGGATGCCATTTGGGTTGCCAAGGAACTATGCTGATGTCCTGGGTTTGAATCCTCATTCTTCTTGTATTTTCTTTTCTTTTCTTTTTAAAGATTTATTTATTTGTATCACAAAGTCAGATATACAGACAGGAAGATCTTCCACCCAGTGATTCACTCCCCCAGTGAGCACAACGGCCGGTACTGCGCCAATCCGAAGCTGGGAACTAGGAACCTCCTCCAGGTCTCCAACACGGGTGCAGGGTCCCAAGGTTTTGGGCCGTCCTTGACTGCTTTCCCAGGCCACAAGCAGGGAGCTGGCTGGGAAGTGGAGCTGCTGGGATTAGAACCAGTGCCCATATGGGATCCTGACGCATTCAAGGCGAGGACCTTAGCTGCTAGGCCACGGCGCTGGGCCCCTTGTATTTTCTTGTCATCTTTCTTCCTTCCTTTTGTCTTCCTCCTTTAAAAGGTTTGTTTACTTATTTTAAAGTCAGTGTTACAGTTACAGAGAGGGAGGGACAAAGAGAAAACGCTTGCAATGTACCAGTTCATATCCCCCCCGTGACAGCAACTGCCAGAGCTGGGCCAGGGCAAAGCCGGGAGCCAGGAGCTTCCTCAGGGTCTCCCACGTGGTTGGCAAGGGTTCCACGCACATGGGCGACGCTGCTTTCCCAGGTGCACAAGCAGAGGGCTCAATCAGAAATAGAGCAGTTGAGACACAGAAGGGTGCCTATTCAAGATGCCAACATCACAGCAGCACCTTAACTTGCCACGCCACGATGCCTGCCTGCTGACTCCAGCTGATGCCAACAGTCACGTAGCGGTGATAGACAGCCCAAGTTCAATTCCTGCCAGAGGAATGAATTCCTGTGTCCTGGTTTCAGCGTGGCCCAGTTCTGGTCATTGCAAGCATTTGGGGAGTGAGAGGATAGGTAAGTTGTTTTTTATTGCAAAGACAGATATACAGAGAAGGGGAGAGAGAGCAAAGATCTTCCATCCACTGACCCACTCTCCAAGCGGCTACAACAGCCAGAGCTGAGCCGATCCGCAGCCAGGAGCTTCTTTCGGGTCTCCCATGTTGTTGCAGGGTCCCAAGGCCTTGGGCCGCCCCCACTGTTTTAGTATATGTGCTGCCGAAGCGAGCACCCTCCCCCACTGTTTTTTCAGACCATAAGCAGCTAGCTGGACGGGAAGCAGGGCCACTGGGACCAGAACCAGCGCTCATATGGGATCCCAGCACATGCAAGGCAAGGACCTCAGCCACTAGGCTATCATGCCGGGCCCTAAAAACTTGTCTTTTAAAAATGGGACATTAGTGGGAAGATTGGTGATGTTTCAATAAGGTCTGTAGATTACCCAGTAATATGTTAAGGCTAGATTTCTGGAATTAATAACTGTACTATGATTACATACAATGTTAATGTTAGTGGAAGCTGGGTGGATACCCAATGGGTATTCTTTGAACTAAGTTTGCAATTTTTCTGTATGCTTACAATTATTTGAAAACTTTTTTTTTTTTTTTTGTAAACGCTCTTGAAATGCTGCCAGGTTTTTAAAAAGAGGAACCCAATCTACGGCCTTGCATGGCATTTTCTGCGTTGGCCTCAGGCCACACATGCATACTTCTCAAGGTGCAGACTGTGTCGACAGCAGCCAGAGTGCACACAGCTCGGTTTTATGGAGAACAGTTTGGAAGTCATGAACAAAGCTGGAAGCACAACTGAGGCCGTAAATGAGACCGCCTGGAGTGTCCATGGGAAACACTGAGAGACATGACGTAATCCCGCCGGCAGTGATGGAAGAATTTACTTTAGGTTTCCAGTTTAAATATATTTCTATATTGATTTGCATTGGAAGAGGCCAGTGGAATCATCATCCGAGCTCTCCAGACACGGCCAGCCTGCCCTGCTCTCCTCTGCCTGCAGCCCTCACCCCTCCTGGGGCTAACCTGCAGGGCTTCTCACCACTCCTAGGAATGCACAGGTGCCCAGCTGCTGCTGACCCAGGGCTGGTCCACCCTCAGAGCTGCCCCTGGGGGAGGAAGAGCTGCTACTGACCCAGCGCTGGTCCACCCTCAGAGCAACCCCTGGCTGGGCAGGAGCCTGGGGCCTTCGCGGGGCCTGCTCCTGGGTGCTTGTTTGTTGCTGGTGTGTGGCTGGCTCCTATTGCTTGTGAACTTGGCTCAACATCTTGTTTTGCTGCTGTTGTTGCCATCTGTCCTTCTCTCCTGGCTCCACCTTTAGCAACATTTAGCTACAGTTTATAAATTTAGAACTTGCTGTGCGCTCGCTTTGGGTTGGGAGGGAGACCAGAGTCATGGTGCATAGTGAGTTTTTATCACTGGACTACTCAAGGTGTGTGAGTTCTTCAATGCGAGTGCTGTTCTACCTGCAAGTATCCACAGAGCACCATGCATCTCATGCTTCTCTTCTGATCTGAGAGCATTGACAACCCCTGTTCTTTGCTGCCTGCCCCGCTAACATGCGCAGGCCTGATCAAGCTATCAAACTCCGTCTGCAGTTGCTTCCTCCCAGTTCTTTTGCTTTTCCAAATCCTCCTTCTGTGGCATGTTATCTCTAGCATCTCTTTATGCCCAGCTTTTGGAACATGACATGTAGGAAAGAAAGGTGTGGGTGTGTGGGGCAGCTTGGTGCTGGAATAGCTGTGTGTCCCTGAGCAAGGCGAGGGGCTTCCCTGATTCTCGCATCCTTTCTTTGTCGAATGAAACTCACTGTGGCCACCTCCCAGGCCCAGTGGGCTCTGGCTAAGTGAAAATGGTTGCTCTGGGGGGTGAGTTTCTGCAAGGACATCATCACCTTGATCCAGTCATTTTCCCAGAGCCTTACTCAGTGCCTGGTATACAACACGTACCCAACAAACGCTCGGAAAGTCAACAGTTGAGTATGGAAATGCTAGTCATTGTGATTGCACATTGTTATTTATCACTGCTGTGTCGTTTAAATTCATAATGATATCAAAGAATATAAAAAGCAGAGACTGGGATGGTGGCCCGTCAAGTTAGGCTACTTCCTGCTGTTCTGCCATCCCATAAGAGGGGCTGGCACGATAGCCTAGTGGTTAAAGTCCTAGCTTTACATGCACCAGGATCCCATATGGGTGCTGAGTCTGATCCCAGCGGCCCTGCTTCCCATCCAGCTCCCTGCTTGTGGTCTGGGAAAGCAGTCGATGATGACCCAAAGCCTTGGGACCTGCACCCGTGTGGGAGATCTGGAGGAGGTTCCTGGTTCCTGGCTTTGGATCGGCGCAGTACCCTTGGAATATGTTCCACATCAAGGACTCTGGGATGACATTGGTTACCGTGCCCCATCTCTGGGTATCGATAGTTAGGATGCTGGGCAAAGCTTCTCTCTTTATCTCCCCTCTTTCTTCAGACACAGGAAGAAGGAACAGAAAATTGAAAACAACGGTCTCATTCATGTTCCCCTTCCTTGACCCTTTCCACCCTAATCAGTGGTCCCACATGGGCATGCATCCTTCTCAATTATGTAAACCCCATCAAAAATAAGTTTTTTTACAAAGAAGAAATCAGGAGCCTCAATTCAGGTCTCCCATGTGGGTGGCACATTAGTAGGAAACTGCATTCAGAAGGCAAGCCCAGGTGCTCCAACATGGGACATGGGCATCCTGCAGAGTGGCTTACGCGCTGTACCAAATACCTGCCCCGCACCTAGCTTTTATTGCAGGATGCTGTTACAACTCTCCAGTTTTGTTATTAGCTACTATTGTTTATCTCTGACTGTGCCTAATGTTACTTAAACTTCACCGTAGGTATGCGTGCATGGACATGAGCAGCGTACTGGAATTTGAGATTGTTGTATTTTCAGGCATCCCAGAGGGTCTAGGCAGGTATTTATTTCTTGGGATAAGGGGGCATTATTATACCTAAAAGAACTCCCCAGAACCCAAAGACAATATGAGCTGTGATGAATGAAGGGTCTCACCAATGTGCAACTCCAAAATGAAGAGAGAAGCCTGAAGCTGGGAGACAGTCTTCTCTTTACTCCTCTTCTTTGTCCAAGTAACTTAAGAAAAAAAAAAAAAAGAGATTAGTTTATTTGAAAGGCAGAGTTACAGAGAGAGAGAGGGAGAGACAGAGAGATATCTTCCATGGTTCACTCTCCAAATGGCTGCAAGAGGCTGGTCCGAAGCCAGGAGCCTCTTCTGGGTCTCTCACGCAGCAGCACAGGTCTAACGACTTGACTGCACTGTTTCCCCAGGCCATAAACAGAGCGCAAGATCGAAAGTGGAGCAACCGAGATTCAAACCAGTGCCCACATGGAATATCAGCACCACAGATGGCATTTTATCTGCTGTGCCACAGCACCCCTCGATAACTCTCCCCCTTTCAACAGGAGACACCACCTCTTCAGAAAAGAGCCATCTATTTCTTATTCTTTCCTGGTCACAGCATCCTCCAGGGGATGTTTGCCAGAAAGGTGTCCTGTTGCAGACAGCGTTTCTGTAATACAAAGACCCTTGCTACATTATAATCCCTCATGGGAAACAGGGACTCCATGAGAGCTGAATGAATGACTGATGGGCAGGATGTGATTCACAACCCACTTGTGTGCAAATTCTACCCAAGTGTTAGCCTCCTCTGGAAGAAGCTGGAGGTGCAGGTCCCTAACCTCTCACCCTTCCCCCACCAACTCTCGCCTGGGTTTCACCTGCTCCTGGGACTGGCTGGGTGAATTCCTCCTCCGCGTCCTGCAACAGGAGGTAGTGCTCACTCACCCTCATAACTCCTTGCTTACTTTATTTTAGCAAAAACTCACTGAGGTCAGCATGCATGGGCCTCCGTCATTGACACAGCCAAAACTCACATGCAGTGAGGGAAACCGATTTGTGCATAACCCCGTTTTCTTACTGCAGTCTGCGTTCTACTCCCACCCACAAAATCAGGTCTGGATAACAGGAGTAATTGCACCCGCCCGGAAGGCTTTTTGTCTAAAAACGACCTATGCTTGCCTTGGGGCAGCCCAGTGGCGTCTCCTGGGGTGGGGATGCGGCGAGTGGGAGCTCCACACCTGGACGGCGCACGCCCTCTCGCGGTCACCGTGGTGACCTGATGTCCCTCGCTTCGTAGCCCCCTGGAGAGAAAACAGGAAGTGACCGCTGACCCGCGCACTGCAGGGGCGCGCGCCCTGCAGTTCGTGGGTGTGCAGTTGGGTCTTTCTCCAGCCGGAACGTCGGTTCTATGGAAGGAGAAGGCGCCGTGAAGAGCCTGCACGCGGCAACTGACTTTGGGGGAGCCTCCAGGCAGGGCAATAAGGAACGACGCCGGCCTCCAGGCAGCCTGGGGTGGGGGCAGGCAAGGGACCAAAGAGAAAGCCAATGCCAAGATTGCTAAATTCTCAAAGCGCCGGGACCCTTGCCCCCTGCACCTGCTGGGAGTCAGGGTGGGAGGACCGGAAGAACAGAGCGCATCAATACTTCCATTATTATCACAGCACCCAAAATAAATAAGAAATTTGGCCTTCTACTTCTACCCACCGTTCCTTAAAGCAATCTTTAGTTATTCTCAGCTGAAAAAAAAAAAATTTGTGACACAAGTAATTTTCATAATCATTTTATCCTTTCTTGGGTTTCATAGGATACTCTAACCCCTAATAACATCCAATCTTTGAATTAAAGATTTTGCTTATCTGGTGAAGTTCTTGGTAGATTGAGGGAGACTATATTTGCGTTTCAGCAACCGTTTATTTTAAGGTAATTTTATCTGTTTAATCCTCAGCTTCATTCCAAATTTGGGAGGGGGGAGCGCCAGTGACAAGTTTTTGTTTGTTTGTTAGTTGTGCCTAGTAGGATAGCAGACCCTGGGAACCCAGACGTAATTCAGATAGGGACCTGAGGGGGTGTCTTCTCCTCCTTGCCCTGCTCCAGTTCCCTCTTCTCCTCTTCCAGGATTTTCTCTCAGCTTCCAGCACCAGGGCTAATCGCCTTGCACCCTCCCAAACATTCTGGAGGGCCAGGCTGGAAAGGGGGAGACAGGAGGAGGCACCTCATTGCAACACCGCAGATTGGAGAGGCCGTTGCCCAATGCCAATTTATTACCCTGATTTTCTGAATACACTTGCCCTTTTGTTATGCATGACTCTCTTGCCAGCTTGCCTTCTTCCCAGCAAGTAAGGAAGAGACCCGCTCCTTCCCTGCCCTGTCTTACCAGGTTCTACCCAGAAAGAGAGGGGAGCGTGGCTCTGCTTGTCGTGTTGGCACATGATGATGTGAGCAAAGCCCATCGGGAAACACTCGCCAGTCCTTACAGCTCTTGGTAGGGTTCTCCCTCTGTTATAGGCTCCCATCTAACTCCTGAACAAAATGCAAGTGGCCAGGAAGTGCAGGAGACCTGCTCTATTGTACCACCCGAGAAGTCAGTTCAGGGGGCAATGACATATGAAGCAGTTTGTTGTTTTTAAATGTGCATCATGCAACAATTCTGAATCTAGGAGTGTGCCCTAGAAAAATAGGTGAATAGTGGTGGCTGGTTAAGATGCTGGGCCCTGCGCGGTGGCCTAGCCGTTAAAGTCCTCACCTTGAACGTCAGGACCCCATATGGGCACCAGTTCTAATCCCAGCAGCCATGCTTCTCATCCAGCTCCCTGTTTGTGGCCTGGGAAAGCAGTTCAGGATGGCCCAATGTCTTGGGACCCTGCACCGGTGTGGGGGGAACTTCCTGGGGGAAGTTCCTGACTCCTGGCTTCGGATTGGCTCAGCTCTGGCCGTTGTGGTCACTTGGAGAGTGAATCATAGAATGCAAGATCTTCCTCTCTTTCTCTCCTCCTCTCTGTATATCTGACTTTGCAATAAAAATAAATAAATCTTAAAAAAGAAACAAAGAAAGGAAGAGCCCAATCTTCATAGAAAGAATTAAGCATTTCAGATCAATCATCAGATTATAAAGTCGTATTCTGTAAGTTAATTAGATGATAGAAAAATGGGCACAAGATAAAAATACAGTTTACAAAAGGGGGAATCTAAACTGATATCAATAAAAAACTAAATAAAAAGAATTGGAGTGCCTGTGTTTGATTCCTGACTTTGACTCCAGCTCCCAAATATGGCAGACCCTGGGAGCGGCGGTGATGGCTTGGAGGACTGGGTTCCTAGCACCCACGTGGGAGACCCAGCTTGAGTTCCCAGCTCTCAGCTCAGGCCCAGGCCTTGCAGGCATTGTAAGCATTTGGGGAGGGAGGCCGCAGATGGGCACTCTTCTGCCTTAGTTTTGTTGGAATTCCTGTCTGTCTCTCACATAAGTAAATAAGAGTTCAAAACAGAAAACAGTTGAATAAACATGTTATGTTTCTGATTATACTAGAAACCCCTTGGCATGGGATTCGTTGATAACTTAGGCAGCATATTAAAGGTTACATATTTACGCATATAGATTTAAGGGGCCAGTAGCCTCACAGGTTTCTTGCTATTTTACCAGCACCGTCGAAGGTCCTGTTCTCAACCCAGGCTCTGACACTTCTGACCTCCAAGACTGGGACATTCCCATTGATACCCCATTCCCTGAACCCCTGGGGCTTTACTGAGAGCGAGAGGGAGGAAGGGCAGAGCCCAGAGCCTCCTCAGTTCTGATCAGACTGTGAGCCTCCCGAGCAGCCTTCTGTGGATCCTGGCTCAGGATCCTCAGGAGAGGAAGGGCAGTGTGGTGCCTGCCCTCCCCGGGTCTGTCAATTCCTGAATGCCAGGGCAAGTGAGATGCATACTAAAACAGTCCCAAGGAAGATGGTGGGGTGGAGGTCACAGAGGCAAGGCGAGGCGAGCGCGGCGCTTTGTGGCCACTCCACTGCTCCCAGACTCAGTTTGGTGTTCGAGTGACACACACTTCATAAAGCTAAGTGTGACACGGTCAGTGGTTAAGATCACTGCTTTTGGTCAGTTTGGGGTGTGAAGCTCAGGTCTGACAGGTATCAGCTGTGTGACCTTACCAAGTCAGTTAATGACAGGTGGCATATTGATGGAACCCCTGCTGTGCTGTCCTTTCCCCCATGAGGATACCCTTATTATTTTAGCTAATAGGGGACAAACAACGTGGTGGAAACGGCAAGCCACGTCTAAAGTCCCAGCAGTTAATGCTAAACCGGAGTTCTCTGTCACGTTAGGCTATTTTTTTTTCTGCACCTAAAATTGACACAATCATCCTGACACTTTCCTGTGTGGTTAGGAAGATGTGTAAGGGGCTTGGCACATAGCAGGTGCCTATCACTTAGCCATTATGGTATTCTTGTGTATTCCAGAGTTTTAGCATGCAACAGGCACGCAAACAACGCGTTTGCGTACGGCATTAAAAAAAAAAATCTCAGGCGAAAAGATCAAAACTTGAAGCTGTCCTTCTGCAGTGACCAAGACTGGAGGGTCAGGCTTAATGGGCAGGAGCAGGACCCGAGAACTGAGGCTAGAGGCGGGGCCCAGAGGGGAGGGGAGGGGCGAGGGCCGGCAGCGCATGCTCGCTACGACGCGCATCGCGGCCGCCGCTGCTACCGCCCACTCCGGGCTGGCCAGCTGCTGGCGGCCGGGGGGCTCAGAGGAGGGCCCGGCAGGGCAAGCGCACGGCCATGGCCCCGTGGCTGCAGCTCTGCTCCGTCTTCTTCACTGTCAACGCCTGTCTCAATGGCTCGCGGCTGGCCGTGGCCGCGGGCGGCTCTGGCCGCGCCCGGGGCGCCGACACCTGTGGCTGGAGGGTAAGAGCGCGCACGGGCGCGTTTCTCCCCGGGATTTGGGGGGAAGCGGGGACGGCGTGAAGCAGGGGACGCGGTGTTCACAGGTGCTGGCGGAGGAGCCAGCGCGCCCTACCTGCTGTCCGAGAGCCGCACTGGGAGTAGGAGGCTCCCGAACTCCTGGCGCGCGCATCGCCCGCCTTTCCCAGCTGGGACGCGCGTCCGCGGGCGCCGGCCGACCCCCCGGCTTTGTGTTCCCGGAGGAGAGGCGCGGCCGCCGGCTGGGGTCGGGTCCGGGGGTGCGGCGGGGCGGGTGGGGGAGCGCACCCCGCCTTTCGTTCGCGACCCCCCGGGGCTGAGCGTCCGGAGCTGACTTCTTGGGGGCGCCCCGACGCGGGGTTCTGGGGTGTGGGAGTGGGGTCTTCCTTGGAGCTTTCTCCACCGCTCTGCAGAGGCCCTGACCGGCCAGCGAGGGGAGCCCGGAGCGCGGGTTAGGATGCGCCCCAGCCTGTATTCGCTTTTGTTCCTTTTCGGCCGGGGCGGCCACCCCACTCGCGCTCCGCTTCGGACTCGACACTTAGTGAAGAATTTAGCCAACCCCCGCAACCTACCTTTCATTCGCCTCCTGGATGCTGCCCCACCTCTCCTGCTCTCAGACTCTCGAGGTGCGGAGATTTTTCGCGTCCTGACGGCGGGCGGCGTTGATTTGTCACCTCAGTCAGGTGCGGGACAGGACGCTGGAGATGTGCCTGGACTTATCCGTGCGCTTGGAGCTCAACGCGGCGCTCCAGGAGGGGGAGGGCAGGAGATGTGCGCGCCGACGCTGCTGTCCCCACCGGCTGCTCCCCGGGGTTCCCGGCTGGGCCTGGGGTGGATTTAGGCGGCGTCAGAACTTGGAGGTGCTCGCCTACTAACTCGTAGCCAGGTCGGTCTGGACTCAGGGTACTTAAGTCTTAAGCCTGAGGAGAGAAAGCGAGCTTTGCACTTAGGAACACGACCGACCGTGACTCCGACCCCACCTGGGCAGCCGTGAGCCCCGGTTTTTTTCATCTGGAGAATGGGGAGGAAAGACGGATTTCCTTGTTTCCCCCATTCTTGCTGCCAAAGGATGGGTATCTGGTAGCTCACTTAGGCCAAGGATGACCCAGCTCTTCTGAAAGGTGTGCCTTAGCTTTGGACATGATGCTCCTGGGGCGGTTGTCTCCAGCCAGACATACAGAGATGCAGAAAAATCCAGAGGGAGCTAGGTGGAGGGGACGGAGGGGGGCAGTGGAGGAGTCACAGTACCTGCCTCACCCCCCCCCCCCAAGAGTGAATCTCGCCTAAGCTTTGTGGCTCTTTGCCAGTTGAGTAAAACATCGCATTTTCTAACTGTGTTTCATTGTAGTAAACATCATTGCTTCACTTTTTTTTTTAATTAAAAAGAAATAATAGGTACTAAGTTTCCTGAGGGCTGTCTCACAGTGCTCAAATTCTGGAGCACTTGGATGGTCTGACTGCTTTTTCTCCTATGGCTTCTTGCCCCAGGGCATAGAACTTGTGACTTGTCATTGGGTAATGGTAAGGCCTTGGGGCGTGGTGGTGGTTTTGTTCTCTGTCTCCTCCCTCCAACCTGCAATCTTCAGAGCTTCAGGATGGCCCCTGTTCTGGTGCACTCCCACTGGGGCTGACCTCTCTTCCCCCACCATGGCCTCTGGTGGAAGGTGACCTGTTCAGCAGCCATGGTCCTGCAGATCCTTCCTGGGGGCTGGGAGAGACCTCCCAGCCATATCCCAGATAGTAGGCTCTTCCCAGCCTGGCACCACCATTTGGTGCATCGGATGGGCCCAGCTCTCCCACTTTTTTTTTTTCCGTACCTACCTTTCTAGCCTCAGCCCTCCCACCCTGCTCCTCACCCCCCTGATGCCCTTGGTGCCGCCAGGGCACGCTTTCCTCTCTGGCTGGCATGTCTTGTTCCCCTCAGGAGAACGCTCTGCTTGGCCTGAGACTCGACTGAGGGGTTGTCTCTTTGGGGAAGTCCTCCAAGAATGCTAAGCCCTTTGCTTTGGTCTTCTGCAGGTCAGCACCTGCCGTCAGGCTGCCCTGTCAGCCTTTGTTTCTTCTGTCCTTTAAGTTGTCTTTCCTCTGGCCAAGCTCTGAACCTCATTGTGGTGGCCTCAGAGCCTGGATATGAATCTTAGCTGAATCCAGTTAGGCCTGCCCGATTTTTTATCTATCTCAGAGCACCAGACCTTTGCACATGGCTTTTCCTGCCTGTGTTCCTCAGCACGCCACTCCCGGCTCCAGCATTACTCTCTACAGGAACGCTTCCCTGCTCTCTCAACGCCCCCACTCCCCACCCCCAAGCCCTCCTGGCAAAGGCCTCTGGAAGATGCTGTGTCAGGGGGAAGTGGGCAGCGACTCAGGTATTTGATGCCTGTCTGGGTCTGCTACCAGGTTCTCAGTCGACAGGCTCAGGCTGCTCACAGTGTGATTGGGACTATAGGAACAGACAGGGATCCATCCTATGGATCTGAGTACCCAGAATCCAAGAGGAAAGTCGCAGGGTGGAGGCGAGAGTCCTGAAGGAGGGACAGGATCTGGGTGTGGAGAGAAGCTGATCCATTCACCTCTTGCTCTCCAGGGAGCAGGAGTTAAGGAACCCTGGCCCCTTCGAGGCTGTGAGCTTTCCCAGGAGACACACGGTGATGCCAGCCAGCCAAGCAATCCTCAGCGTCTCTGCTAAGCAGACCCTTTGAGGGCTGGTCTCAGTGGAGCCAGCGGCTGGCCTGGTTTGAGTGGTCAGGTTTCACAACCTCCTGATTATTAGCAGGGCAATTAAGAACTGATAGCATCTTGAACACAGCTCCCTGTTTGGGAAATGAGTTGTGGGCACACTTCTGCAAGGAACCACTTTGAAAGAGTCTCTCTTGCCAGGCGCTTGCCAGCTGCATTGCTCTCAAAGAAGTAACAATTTGTAAAGCCTGCGGAGGGGTGGGCATGCTGGCTCTTAGCTCTGGTCTGCTTGCTAGGAGGGCAGGGGTTTCCTGTGTGATGGCAACTTTCCTTGTGTGGGACCTTCGTGCTCAGGTCTCTTCCAACCGGCCCCCCCTTTCCTAACTCCCTCCCTCCTCCTTCTCCAAGCTGGTGGAGGAGCCTATTTCTGGAATAAGGCCTTAGGAATTCACTCCCACAGGTTTTTATTTAGTGGCATTTCCTGCTGCGGGGGTGGAGGGGGGCATTTCTTACCTCCTTGCCTAAATGGGGTACACCTCTGGTCTGTTATCCCTGAAACACAGTTCTTACAGCACCCCTTTCCCTCTGCTTGCCCTCCCCCTCCCGCCCCGGACACCCCCAGGGTGCTCCTTTAGGAATTCAGGAAACCAGCATGCTGGCATCATCTTCGCAATGATGTGCAAGTTTCCCATTTAAGGCATTCTTCATCTGGAAAGGTAGGAAGGAATAGGGTGGTACTTGGATAAAAAGGAGTCCCAGCTGGTTAAAATTTAGGTTCCTGATAAAAGTCCAATCCAAGAATTCTGCTTGGCCGTGTGCCCAGCTGTGTTGATTTGATTCAGAATTGGATGCATTTTCATTCACTTGCAGCTCAGGGCTCCCAAGCCCCACATCTGGCCTGTCTTTCTCCTGGATGTATCGTCCACGTTACAGATGCTCTCATGGCCTTTAACGGATCTTCGTTAAAAATTATTCAGGCTGGCTGACACATTTTGCAGAGAGGAGACGTTTTTATGAGAAGTGCAGGGCTTTCTTGCAGCCCATTTTGCCCTGTTAATTGGGAGCCCTCCTGGCCCGTGTCCATCTTTCTTCAGCTGCCCTCTCTTCTTTCCCTACCCCGGCTGGTCAGCCAGCCAGCCAGCCTGCGAGCCCCCACGGTGCCTGGGGCATTGTGCTGATTATTAACTCAGTGTTGTGCAGCCCAGTGAACGGACCGGCAGCGCCCCCTCCCAGCTCCACTAATGGACCTTTCCCTTCCAAACCTGAATTGCCTTGGGAGCTTGTTAAAATGCAGATTCCAGGCCCCCTGGGTGAATGAAAGTGAGGTGGAACCTGGGAATCAGCGTTCCAGGAAATCTCCCTTAACCCCACTTCTCCCTTAACCAGGCTTCTGCTGCCTGGGGAGCCAACAGTTTCTGTAACCTGGAGAAGGGAGAGAGGGAGGGAGGAAAGGAGAGAGAGAGAGAGACTTATCCTAAACAGTGGAAATCAGGTTGGTTCATACTGGACTTGGAGAGAAATTCGGAGATTTTGGTCAGAGCCCTGGGAAATTGTAGGAGTTGGCTGGCTGGGAGGGTGCTGGGCAGGAGTAGGGGTGGGCATGCGTGGCGAGTTAGGCAGAGCATTCTGGCTTGGGAAGGCTCCTCTGACCAGGGGCTGAGGAGCAGGCCTGGGGAGAGAGGGACTTGACACTTGTGCTGGACTCTTCCCCAGAACAGCTGGGCTCATCTGGAAAACAGTCCCAGGAGGGAGCGGGGCAGGCTCCAAATCAGTCTTGCGCACAGATCCAACCTCAGCGTTCCTACAAAGGAAAGAACTGCTAATGCTTTTTTAAGTCTGTAGTTTGAGTAGAGTATTTTTCATGCTTCATTTGGCCTAAAATGTGTCAGGGTTTTTCTTTTCTTTCTTTTTTTTAACTTTCAAGCGCCCCCACCACCCCTTCCTCTTCTAGCCCTAAAGTTTTCCCATACTGTGCCTTGGCAGATGTTTGCTGCTGGGGCCACCCCAGCCACAATGACGTTGTCCCCTTTCATTCCCCACCACCTCTTGTGCTGGGATGGGATGGGATTTTCTGGCTTCTGGAGGCATGGGCCTCGCTACCCTGGATTTATAAGAGTTTGGGGACAGGACATGGGACAGCACCCTCAGAACAGATTTCTCTTCTGCCATCCTGACCTAGCAGCCATACCTTTCCTGTCTCACATCTCCCCCCAAATATGGAGTATGTTCTGCCTGCAGCAAGCACAGGGACCCTGTGTGCTGGTGCCATAGGCCCCTTCTCCAGTTGGCCAGAGTGGTCCAGCCAGTGGGGAAGCGATGTCCTCCTGGGCAGTGTTTGTCTTGGCTTGTGAATGGGCCCGACACACCATTAGGTGACTGATGGCCCCACCACACATTGTCTCCACTGGGGCCCAGGGCCTTTGAAGCTCCTCCTGGTGGGAAGTAGACTATTTGCTCTATTAAAATGCCTTGGTATTTCCTCTGTTTAACCGCAGGCCACTTCCCCTCTGCCACTCTAAACCCCGCAGGGCCACCAGGGCTGATTGAAAAGACACCAGCCCTGGAGTGAGCCGCATCCCAATTGAAACAGATCATCCTTTGCAGATGAAAGCTGGGGCCAGTCTGTAAGGAGAGACAAATCCGAGGGTGGCATCTTGGAAGGCGGCTCCTTAATTTGCCTAGGCTGGTGATAGGGACTTTTTGTTTTTCTTTTTGAAGGAAGGGGTGGCCTCAAGAGGGTGGTTGCATCAGTGTGTTTTGTCTGGCTACAGCAGGTTAAAGTGATTTCCCATCATGCAAGTTGGAAACTTTGGTGTCTGTTTGCAGAAAACATCTTCAGCTGGCTTTTCTGCTGGCCGATTCTGTCTGCCTGGTGTCACGTGCTTAAAAGCCAACTGCAGTTTGTAGCTTAAGAAAAGACCAAGAATATCTCCTGGGAGATTCCCTCATCTTTTGCTCAAGCTCTATCTTAGAAGAAGGTTTAATTAATAACACCAGGCAGGAAACGAAACATTGAAGATTGCACACACAAAAAATGGAACTACATAATAAAGACTGAAAATTGAAATTCCATCTGTACTGTGTTTTTGGGAAGGGGCCTAGAAAAGGAGTCACCTCAGCCAGTCCCTAGCAGACACTATTATTTTAACGTTTACAACTCCATTGTTCCAAGTCCCCGTGGTGGAAGCAGCTTCCTTGTTCTTTGGTTCCTTGTTTGGAAATGTTGGGGGAAGGTGGATGTAGCTAATTAAGGCTACAGCATTTAAAGGGGGGACTTAATAGGTGCCAGCTGTCCTCAACCAATCACCAGCCAGACAACAAAATAAAGATGTGATGTGAGCACACATGTAATTCTCTTCTAAAACGGAAGTCAGCCTATAAATTTTCTGATTGACTAGCGTAGATGTAAACTGCCTCTTCTGTACACATTTGAGAAGGGTTGGTTTTGTAGCTGACCTGATGGCAAGATGTCTTCTTTGCCTATGGCTGGTACGTTAAGTCTTGAAAGGGCAGCAGATGACAAGTGTTGTTGGAAGTGGCGTGAGTTGTAAATTTTCTTGTCATCTTCTTCATTTTAGTCCTGGCTGAACATTCACTTGGAGGTCTTTGATTAGAATCATTGCATTGTTGGAAAGCTTGCTTAAAACTTGCCAGAAAATCCATATATGGCTGGAGCATTGATTTTAAAAACAGCGAATAGAAATTGATAGCCTTCATTCACATTGAGGTTGGTATATGTGCATTTCACACCTTAAGTGAATCTTTTGGAAATCATAAGGGATTCGGCTTTAAATAGAACTTATTTCAGATTTTAAAAATACTTTGTTCTCTTCCAAATAGTTTTTTTTGTCGCTTTTGTAGATTCCTCCCTCACCTTTACCCCTTACCGTTGAATAGTAACCCTTTAAACAGGGCTGGCTGTGGCCCTAGACTTCTGTTCTGAGACGTTTTCCTTGGGTGTGGTAGGATGCTGGGATAAAGGGAGGGTGCCCTTGGAAGGAAGGGGTGAATTTTCCCGAGCGGAGGCCATATGGTTTAGAACCTCTTTGCCTGCGATTTTATTCTGTCCAGGTGATTTCTGGTTTTTCCCTTCCCCCGGCCCCCCTTTCATCTCAGGAAAAGGCCATGCAGTGCAGACCAAATGCAGGGGCTGTCGGCCGGAGCATGGTCCCAGTTGAGTGACAGTTTATGGCCTCCTTCCTCTGGAGTGTGCGCATTTGCTCTGGGGTGAGGCACAGGCACTCACACCGTTGGGATTTATTGTAACTGCTCAGTCACTATTCACAGCTCCGAAAGACTTCTTTGGAGCGTGAAAGCAAGGGTCCGTTTTTGTGCCTGGATCCGGGATAGAGAGAAATAGGCATAGGACCAGACTCCAGGCCCCAGTCCACGGTGGCTCCCTATCCAGAGACACAAGGGAGAGGAACTCAGTCCCACAGGGAGGTGCTGGCTGGAGTCTGAGGGCAGCTACAAGAGAACTCCTTGTCATCTCCCTGCCGCTTCCTGCTACTCCCTAAGAAACCTGGCCCATGTGTCTGCGGCTGCTCTTACTAGAACTGCCAATGGGAAAACAATTTGATGTCGGCAGGATGCCTTAGGCTGCTCATGGAGGCCACCATGGGAACTCTGGCTTTTTTGGCCATGTCTTGATTGGTCCCCAGTCATTCTGGCTTCTTGCTCTGCCTCAGTTTCCCCATGTGAATTTTACCTGGGCTACTGAGCCTGCCTTTTTTTTTTTTTTAAGCTTTATTTATTTTTATTGGAAAGGCAGTATACAGAGGAGAAGAGACAGAGAGGAAGATCTTCCGTCTGATGGTTCACTCCCCAAGTGACCGCAATGGTTGGAACTGAGCCAATCTGAAGCCAGGAGCTCTTCCAGGACTCCCACATGGGTGCAGGGTCCCAAAGCTTTGGGCCGTCCTCGACTGCTTTCCCAGGCCACAAGCAGGGAGCTGGATGGGAAGCAGAGCCATCAGGATTAGAATCGGTGACCATATGGGATCCCGACATGTACAAGGCAAGGACTTTAACCACTACATTATCGCGCTGGGCCCTGAGTCTGCCTTTAATAAAGTCTGACTGACCCCTCCACTTGCCTCCTGGTGTGAGACTTCATCCGACCTTTTTTTTCCAGCCTTTATTTAATGTATTTGAAAGGCAGAATTACGGAGCTGAAAGGGAAATCCTCCATCTGCTGGTTCACTGCTTAAATGGTCATGATGGATGAGTTGGACTGGGCCAGGCTGAAGGCAGCAGCTAGGAGCTTCATTTGGGTTTCCCACATGGGTATAGGGGCCCAAAGACTTGGGCTGCCTTCCACTGCTTTTGAATGTGCATTAGTAGGGAGCTGGATGGGAAGTAGAACAGCTGGGGACATGAACTGGCGCCTTATAGGATGCTGGTACTGTAGGCTGCCAGCTTTACCCACCATGGCAGCCCAACCTTGTTGACAGTGGTGTGATAAAGAGACTGAGATATGATTGATTTATGAAGAAGACATGGAATCTGAATGGTTCAGTGGAGGCTTTGGTCTGACTTGGAACAGAGCCTCTCCAGGCAGTGGAGCTGGAGGAGAGGACTGTTTGGCAAAGAAGCAAGATGTGGGCAAGGCTGGAGGAGGAGGGCGTTCTGGGGAGGGGAACAGTAAGCCGAAGCCATGGATGGTGATAGCTGGAGAGCACCTTGAATTGTGCCTGTGTAGGCGTCGTTAGATGTAATGAGGCTTGGAAGGGCTGTCCAGCAGATGGCTGGCTTGACACAGTGAATCTCGGTGGCCATTCATTCACTCACTGATTACTGGAAGCTTTCTGTGGGTTAGACATGATTTCTGAAGCTTATGTTTTCCTTAAAGATATTAATTTTATCTGATATTTTTACTTTGGAGGCAAAGAAAGAGCGAGCAAGTTCCCTATCCCTGGTCCACTCCCCAAATGTCCACAATGGCTGGGGCTGAGCCAAGATTAACATGGGGAGCCAGGAACACAACCCAGGACTCCCACACAAATGGCAAGGACCCTTTTACTTGAACCATCATTGTCTACTGCCTCCCAGCTGTGCATTAGCAGGCAGCTGGAATTGGAAACAAAGCCAGGACTGGAACCCAGGTCCTCTAGAAGGGAATGCTGGTGCCTGCAGACCAAACACCCTGCAGCTGAAATTTCAGGAGGGGGGACAGAATAACAAAATATCAAGCTCACTGAAGATCCTGTCTTCATTTCCTCAGTTCTTAGTGTGAGACAAAGTAGTTTCTTGTCTTTGCTCTTTGCTGCACCATCAGCTATACCAGAGTGGGGCCTTTATCTGTTATGTTTCCTTCTGCATCACAAGAACAGTACCTAGTTTTCTAAACCCGCTGTTTCTGAAACAGCTGAGTGCTTGATAGGAAATTAAAATGGGTGAGAAGAGCACCAGCGGGCTGCTTGCAGGTTCACCATCTCCTATGAAGGAGATGACATGTATGCTGAGCAGTTGCAATAGAAAGATCGCTTGGGTTATTCTGGAGTTACTTGTGTTTTCTTAACATTGTTAATTCATGTGACATTAGGTGCAGAGAGTAGCAAAAAATATGTTGTATACATTCATTCACAAAGCAGATTATCAGCCCTCCTGCTGAGAGCCACACAATTTGCCAGAGCCCAGAGGGAGAAAGGGGATTGCAGTCACATCAGGGCCATTACACAAGGAGGGTGTTTGGCCATCCACATCACCGTTCCGTGTGCATGAGAAAGACGTGAGAAAAGACTGTGGAGTACTAACTTAACATGCTGGTTTGGGGCTTTGCAAAATAATGTGAGTGAGAAGCATCTCCCCCCAGGGAAAGTTGCCATCATCCTTAAAACTTTCTGTCCTTGCTGGCGCAGGTGCATGGCTCGCCTTTGTTCCCTCTTACTTGTGAATGGCCATGTTTCATTTTTCTTCTGAAGCCCCTTGCAGGTCTGTCCAGCACCAAAGATGCTCTGAGCCTTCCTTCCGGGGTTGTGGATTTGCCGGCCAGCTGTGGTAATGAGTTTTTGCCTGGCTTTGATTTTCATGCCTTGCCTCCCTGTGGGAGGAATGAGATATTTCTGATCTTACCTCTGCTTATATTCAGATCCAGCCAAGCAATCAGTGACTTCCCGGGCTGTTTTGTGGGAGGCTGTGGGAAAAGTCCTGGTTGGCTGGCTATGAATTAGTGAAATCCTTAGAAGGTTTCACTAAAGATAGCTCCTGTGGTTTTGGGGGGGGGGGAAATGGCATTGCCTTTTTAATTTGAAAAAGAGGTCATGGAGTTTTACCAGAATTAAGCAGAGAAGAGGTAACATCTGGCAGAGCTGGCTGAAGACAACTTTAGGACCAGGAGCTGGGAGTTCTCAGTGTCCCATACACCTTAGGTGACTGTCACCCAAGCCCTTGCAAGGTTGTTCTAGACCTACTGCCATTCGCATTGTTCCCTTCCCTGGGGAACACATCACAGAAGCATAGAAATTCATTCTGTCTCCCATATCTTTCCATTTGCACACTTCCCCCATCCTTTTCTTTTTTTCTTTTTCCTGAGCATTTTTTCTTACTTTTACTGAAAGGGGTCACACCTTTTTTTTTTAAGTGCTTAGTTTTTGAGTTGGTCAAGGCTAGTATAATCACTGCTTTTATCTCATTTTAAAAGGTTGGGGGCAGGGAGGTTTTAAGGAGTTCTAAAAGGTTAAAATTAGTTGGAAATCTGATAAGAGGAGAGGGAGAATGAGCAGTTGCTAGGAACGTTTGTAAGGAAGAGTCTAGAGGGGAATTTTAAAGGCACAGATGACTTCCCTCCATCCCTCCCTGTCCTGCTTCCTCCCCTCCCCCCCCCATTTTATTTGGAAGATACAGAAACACATCCTTCATCTGCTAGTTCACTCCCCAAATGGACACCGACAACTAAGTCTGGGCCAGGTCACAGCCAGGAGCCAGGAATTCCATTCTGGTCTCCCTCATGGGTGGCAGGGACCCAAGTACTTGGGCCAGCATCTGAGGCCTCCTAGAATATGCATTAGCAAAAAGCTGAGCTGGAAGCAGAGGAACCAGCTTGAATCAGGAGTGAGAAGTCATGAGTCCCAAGGAGCGGTTTCTCTGCTGCTCCACACACCTGTCTCTGGGACCTGTGAACTTTCAAAGCAGGAATATGAATGTTCTACATGTTTGTTGGCTGCACGCCTACTCAGTGAACACCAAGTTGCGCTATTATGTTGTCTTCATTAGATCATATGGTATCTTTTTATTTTTTTAAATAAAATTTATTTTTGCTAGAAAGATTTACAGAGAAAAGGAGAAACAGAAAGATCTTCCATCCGCTGGTTCACTCCCCAAGTGCCTGCCTGCAAAGGCCAGAGCTGAGCTGATCTGAAGCCAGAAGCAAGGAGTCTCCTCTGGGTCTCCCATGCAAGGTCCCAAGGCATTGGGACGTCCTCAGCTGCTTTCCCAAGTCACTAACAGAGAGCTGGATGGGAAGTGAAGTAACTAGGACATAAGCTGGTGCGCATTTGGGATGCTGGTGCACATTTGGGATGCTGGTGCTGCAAAGTAGAGGATTTGAGCTATCATGCTGGCCCAGTAAAATTTTTCAAACTCATAGAAAAACAGAAAAAAAATGGTAAAATGAACACACAATTTTCTGCCTTGAGTCCCCAGTTCTCACTGTCTTTGCCTCTCCTAGCTTGTTCTCATACTTCCTTCATGGCTTTCTGAATGTCCTGCCTCCTCACTTGCCATTTATCTAGAACAGTTCTTCAACCTACTCTTGCTCTTTGTCCCCTTAAGTTTCAAAGTCACTGGATTTCTGATTATTGTCATCAAATGAGCTATTTTTGCAAGCTCTACTGCAGGTGATAAGGGTGACATTGTTGTACTTCAGATATCAACAGGGAACAAAGAAATGGGTTCACTTTTTTAGCCATAAGCAAAATTTGGTTTTTTCTACATTGAGATCATGGCAGACAGGGAGACCTTTTTGGTGGCTGAACAGTTTAGTTTTGTGTTGTCTTTGAAAAAAAAATCTTTGCTATTTGACATTAAGAATTTGGCTTCTTTCGGTGGAAGAAGGTGATCTAAAAGCACATATATATATGGGCACCATTTGCTCCTTCCTGCAGTAAACTGTGAAAAGACCCGTTGGGAATCGGCTAACCCCCTTTCAACTTCAGGGGGACTGTTTCTCATGACTGCTGAGATCTTTAGCTATTCACAGGGGTGTGCTGCAAACAGTTGTAGGTGTTGCCCTAGGGGACTGGGAACCAGTTGGTTTTTAAATCCCCTGTTCAGTGAGGGAGCTGGGGGGGGGGAGCAACACTTACGGTTGAGTGCCTCCTCACACCCAAATCCAGCCATTCCTTTCCTTTGTACTGGAAAAACGTTGAGCTTTATTATCTCCAGGAAAAGTCACCTTGCTCACAGCACATCCCCCGAGTCACTTTCCAGCCTTTTTAGTTCTGTGATTCTTATGTTGCTCAGTTATTTTAGGAGAACTCCTTAAAGACAGTTTCACCGGCTTCAGTGGAATTAACTGTCTGCTGTCTAATTACATGGCTTTTCTTGGTTCCTATCAATGCCCTGTCCCTGATATAAGGGCCAAGGCATGTAAAGTTAATATTGGTCATTTTTCAAACTTAAGTGAATACCTCAAATGGTGACACGTTGTTATTCTTAGAGGTTATCAGGGAAACAGCAGAGACAACCCCCCCCCAATCTTTTATTCATAAGTGCAGGGAGAGCGTGAGGGCTCAGGCGTGCCTGTGTGTCCCGCATTTGTTCAGCATTCAGGACTGGGCCTCCTCCCCTGCTGGTCCTGAAATGTCACGCCGAGAGGCCATAGTGGGACATTCAACATCCAGAGAATGGACTGCAGAGGTTCAGCTCCGCTGCTTTTCATTTTCTTTGCTGGCACCGAGTCCGTGGTCCCTTCCGTGGCCTGGCAGTGAAAGGCCAGAAAGCAACGAGTTGGATGCTGGTGAAGATGGGGTGTAGCCCCAACCCAGCAGGGCCCCGGGGCTCTGGACACAAAGGCCGGCCGAGTTGCACCTCTGGAGGAGGGGTGGGGGTGGCAGCTTGCCTCTGGCTTAGTCTGGCTTGCTCTGGTCCCAGGCGGGAGCGAGCTTTGGTTTCCATGGTTATGCTTGCCTCTGTTTGGGTGGAAGAGGAGGAGGGGGGAGGGGTGCTTTCGATTTCACAGACCACTTGGGGTGGTCTCTCTCTCCATCTCCACGTGTGGTGGGGGGCACTCGGGAGTGGGGGGAACAAAGCACTGGGGGCTGTATAACACTTTCTTTGAATGGGGCACTTTCTTTGAACTGGGGCAGTGGTATTTGCTAATAAGTAGGCCTAGAATTCAGTTTTAGAGCTTGGAGTTTGGGGGTTCAGGTGACTTGGGAGAGGGATTTCTGAAAATATTTTTGATCATCATAACTGATTTTGGGGGTGCTGCATATCCCAGAATGCACAGATCAGTCCTCCCTCTGTCCCTCCAGTGAAGAACTTTTGTGGCCCAATATATTATGGATAGTACTAATGTGAAGAAACTCTGATTTTGAAGGTATTTCTCAGCTCTCTAAGCCTCACACTTTGCAGCCTTCTTTCTGTTTTGAACAAGCTGCTAGTTCTCTTCCATCTGCACCCAGGACAGAGCCTACTGAACTCTCCATAGTGTCTGGTGCACCTTTAAAATCTTCCCCAAATGCAATTACTGTTTTAAATGCAAATGCTGATATTTTTTTGGTGGGGGGAAGGGGTGCATAGTTTGATCAAAGTGGCATAACCTGTGCCTCTGTTTTTGTTGCTCACTGATGGTCTGTGGATAACATTACATTTTTTCAGCATGAAACCCAACACTTCAAATCCCTAAAGCAGTCTCAAATTTATGGTTAATAAAAGCATTTATTGTACTGGATGTCATCTGTTATATCACTCTGGGGCTAGAAACTGGCAAGCAGCGGACAGGAAATATTTTCATTTCAAATCGCTTCAATCTTATGGTCTAGGGGCAAAAGTGTCTGATTTCAGGAAAGCCACGGTGAATAGCATAGTAATGAATGCGTTTTTAGTTGATTAAGCAGGCATTCTCTCCTTTTCAAACAGCCTTCCCTCTTTGGCTTTGTGGGGCTAAATAAACATGTGATATTAAATGATAGCGTTTTGTGTGTTGGCCAGGCCTTGGCTTTGATCATTCTGAGCTTCTCAAAGTGTTTTCCAGGAATCCTTGGTGGAGGAGACGCAAGCCAGGGAGTTTGGCTGCTGTTGGTAGCTGTTTACTCTCTGAGCAGAAGAGATTTTTTTTTTTTTTGAAATGGTGCTTAGGCCCTTGACATTCACTTGTAAATATGGAATTTGGTACCTTGCCCTTGGAATCAGGAATTTTGGAGGGAGAATTTTTCTGGTTTTCTCTCTCTCTCTCTTAAGCCTGTAGTTTTATTGTCATGTGTCTGCTACATCCATGAGGTGAGCAGTCAGGGTGAGGAGGCTGCCTTGCAGAGGAAGCCGCTGCTGTGTTTTGAGGGCTTAAGCGGAGACAGTGCCCCTTTCTCCTCGTCTGCCCAGTTAGTGCCTTTGAACCTGTTATCTAAGCCACCATCGCTTCCTCAGGAGCCTCAGAGGTAGGCGATGATTTCTGACGGGGTTCCCTTTTTTTTCCCCTCCCCAAGTGAGGATTCCATGGCACAAAGAGCCAGGAAGGGATTAAAATGGGAGAGCACCTGACTCACAGAGGCTTCTCTGTGCCAGAAACCAGAGCCTCCGAGTGCTCCCCCAGCCCCATTCCCCAGCAGGCTTACCCTGCCTTCCAAGCCCCCTGCTAGCATGCATGACCACCACATGTCACAGAGCTGCCGGTGGGGGACAGACAGACAAGAAATAGCCCTTCCCAGACAGTTCACATTCTGCTCAATTAGACACTTACCCCAAAGATTCCCAACCCTGGCGGAATACCAGAATCACCCAAGGAACATTCTTTGGGTGGGTAGGAGATTCCGGGCCTCACCCCAGACCTGCTTAAGTGGGATTTCCAGGGGAAAGACAGGTATCTGAGTATTTAAGCAAGCTGTTGGGTCAGCGTTTGCCAAGCTTGTTGGGGGTGCAGAGGTCTTGATTACAGCAGAGCAGTTCAAGGGAATGTGGGGGCTGAGAGAGTTGCTCTGTATGCTGATTGTGGTGGCAAATACCCGTATGTTTACGTGCCTGTGAACTTGGGGAACCACAGAAAGGTCCATTTTACTGCAAGTGACTGAACAGAAAACGTTGCCCAGTTGAAATGGAGTTTTTACATAGGCAGCAGATGGTGCATGGTGATGGCTGGCAAGAGACTATCACGTGGGATCACAGGCAGGTGGTGCAGGTGCTGGACCTCTGCACTTGGCACTGCTCAAAAGGACTTTGTGTGATGATGGATCTGTTCCTTCCTGCACTGGCCCATTCAGTAACCGTTAGCCACTGTGGCTATTGTGTGGCTCACACATGGAAGAACCACATTAAAAACAAAAGTTATTTGAAAGGCAGATGGACACAGGAATTAATTTTTTCTTTTTTTAGTAGAGATTTATTTCAAAGGTAGAGTTACTGAGGGAGGAGGCGAGACAAAGACGTGACGGAGATGTTCTGTCCACTCATTTGCTCCCCAAATGGCCAGAGCTGCGTGAGGCGGGAGCTAGGAGCCAAGAGGTTCTGGGTCTGCCATGTGAGTACAGGGAGGACCCAAGGACTTGGACCACTTTGTGCTGTTTTCCCAGGCACATGAGCAGAGAGCTGGATTGGAAGTGGATTCAAACTGGCACCAGGTGGGATACCAGTGTCACAGGTAATGGCTTTGCTTGGCATATCACAACGCCAGCCCCAAAGACTGAGATTTTTCACCCACGGATTCACTCCCCAAGTGCCTGAATAACCAGGGCAGGCTGAGACCAAAGATAGGACTGTGGAACTCAATCTAGGTCTCCCATATGGGTGGGAAGGATGCAAGTATTTGAGCTGCCATCTGGTACTTCTCAGGGTCTGAAACAGTGGAAAACTGGAATGAGAAACAGAACTTGGAACTCCTCCCAGGGACTCTCAGATGGCATGGTGGTATGCTAACTGCTATGCCAGATGCCTACCACTGAATTTTTTTAAAGCTATATATATATAGTAAGGGTTTATTTTTTATTTGAAAGGCAGATTTACAGAGAGAGAATGAGAGATGGAGAGATCTTCTCCACATGGCTGCAGTAGTTGGAGCTGGGCAGGAGACTAGAGCTACCTCCGGGTCTTGCACATGGGAATCGGGGGCCCAAGGACTTGGGCCATTCTTTATTGCTCTCTCAGGCATATCAGCAGGGAGCTGGGTTAGAAGTGGAGTGCAGGGTAAGGCTTAATGAAACCCTACCACTGAAATTTGAATTCCACCTAAACCTAGTTCTTTGAGTAGCCACTAATAGCTACAAGCTATGTCACTGGACACTCACCCTCCAGGCGTGGACGCCGTGATAGCATGCAGCCTTGGCTCTGTGTCAGCCATACACAAGACCAAGTGATAGTTTATGCCTGAAGAGTAAGTCACCCCAAGACTAGAGGAAAAGGGACATGGGAGCCAAAACTAGTTTTCCAGCCTCATCTGAAGAGATCATCTGCAAAAATCGGAGTTTTTAGTTGGGCTCTTCCGTTGTTGTGCTTCTGTTCCTTCACGGTAGGAGGATGGTCAGGAGGCAACTGCAGGGTCTACGTCCAGAGAGGTCAGGGAGTGTCTGTAACTTAGCTCGTGTGTGCCGCATCCACGTGTTACCGTGCACAGGGTATGAGAAAGAAACGGAGTGGGCATATCCTAGTCTTCCTGAGAGGACAAGGTCAGTACAAGTGACAGTTAGGCATAAACCACCCTCTTTCTGCATTGAACACGTGGCTTCCACCCAGGCTTGTGTTCAGCTGCTCTTATACCCCCCGTTTTCAGGAGTGTTACTTTTCCAATGTGCTGTGAGAGTTGGAGTGTGCACTTTCGTTGGCATGAACACAATGGTGGCAGAAATCATGTTCCAATTTGTTGATGTACTCTTACTGACTTTCATGAATTGTAAGCTTATAATTACTTAGGTTTTGTTAATCAGTTAAAAGTAAGACTGGGGGAGGCCAGAACCATGGCTTAGCAAGCAGTGCCGGCATTCCATATGGGCTCTGATTCAAATCCTAGCTGTTCTACTTCCTATCTAGCTTCTTACTAATGTGCCTGGGAAAGCAATGAAGGATGGCCCAAGTCATTGTGCCCCTGCAGTCATGTGGGAAACTGGAAGAAGGTCCTTGTTCTTGGGTTCAGACTGGTCCTTTCCTTGCCAGTGTGGCCATGTCGAGAGTGAATGAGGGGATGGAAGATCTCTCTATGTGACTCTGCCTTTCAAATAAACAAACCTTTAAAAGAATAAGAGCAACCTGAGAGATTGGGGTGGGTTGGAGTAGGTGGTTCACTCCCCAAATGCTCACAACAGGTAGAGTTGGGTCAGGCTCAAGACAGAAGTTGGAACCCTAATCTGGGTTGGAACCCTAATCTGGATTACTACTTCACCTGCTGTTTAAACGTATGTATTATCAGGAAGCTGAAATCAAGAGGGGAGCTGGAACTCAAGCCCAAGCACTTTGATAATGGGATGTCTTCTCTAGGCTAGATGCTCTCCCTCTCCTCCCATGGCTGAAACTTTTGGGCGATTTTCAAGTTATTGCTATTGTAAAGCTGCAGTGAATGCCTTCATGCAAATTAGTTTTCTGCCCACCCTCCATTGCCGTTTTGGTTTATTTCCTTGACTTACACTTCCCAAAGTGCACTGACCATGTCAAAAGCTCTGCTGCTCTTTTTATGTGTTTACCAGCCTGTGCTGTGTAATGAGTGTGCCAGTTTACTGGGAAGAATGGTGTTTTGGGAAGGGACAGGTTTGGTCCTCAACTCCCAACTCTCTCATTGGATAATTGGCCAATGGTAGTTTATTATGACTGTAGGCAGATTTCTCTCTAAGCGTAGGTCTTCATCTGTAAAATTGGTTAATGATCATTCATTTTCCAGGATTGCTTGGCAACTTGATTGTTTAACTCTTTGACTGGCTACATATGCATTAAAAGTTCAGTTATCAGTGGCATTCCTTGTGACCAGCAGAATACCTGTGTTCTGTTTTCTACAAGCTGTGCATTTTGATGTTTATAATTCTTAGGATTTATTCTTTGGTATTTTGGTAAGTGCCTTGTGGCATGTTTACTTCTGGATTTATTGGAAAGGACTAAGATCTCACCCTCTGCTTGGTGAGATCTTCTGAGTGTATGGCAGGGCTGTTCCGTCTAACAATAAAAAGCCATCATGAGTGAAATAAATGTTGCAGGTAAGAGAGTTGCGGCAGATGTGTTGAGTGAAATAAAGGTTAGGACAAAATTTGCTTAGTGAGTCTTCTGACTTAATAGCATGTTATGAAAACAGTTGGACCTTAGTATTATCATGGAAATTGCATTTGTACCCCTAATGTGGCCCCTGGCATCTCCCCGTTAAAATGTCTAGGCTATTGTTAATGATTGATACCATTTAGTGTTCTGGGCCAGGAGCTTTTAGGGCCTCATCCATCACTGACTCTATAAACAAGAGTGGTGCCTTAACTGCTCCTGGCTCTCAGAGTCACAGCAGGAAGGGGATGTGGGCAGTCACAGGGACCCTGGACCTTGGTGTTGGCCACCATTAGGATTGGAGAGGATTTGGAGTATTGGGGGCAGGGAAAGGCAACTACAAATGAACATTCATCAGATATAACGTCCTTTGTTCGGTGGACAATCAGCATAGCAGAGAATTTGCATGTAGGTGAAATGCAGAACTGAGTAGTTGCTTTTGAGGTCTCCCACTGGCATCTACACCAAATTGTCTTGGGAAAACGATAAGAGGCTGGAATAGTGAGTGACACAGACATTACACACCCACGTTGCAGCCCCTTCTTTGGAACTCTGGTGGGATTAGAGGACGGTGGCTCTGCTTGAAAACAGCCCTCAGCTCCTTATTCCAGTCCCTCACCCAGCAAGTGCTGTCTAGGGATTTCCCTCTAGGCCAGGAGCCCTCATCCTTAGTGATGGGCCACCTGCCCTGGTTGAAGTGGTATTGTTTCTTCTGCTCAAGGGTGGCTGGCTCTGGGTTTCTCCTTAGCAACCAGAGTGACAATCCTAGACTTAACAACATTTGTGGGTGGCCAGAAGGAGAAAAAAAAAAATCAAAAACAGAGGTCTACTTAAAGGTAATATGATGAAGGCATAGGTCAGTATTCTCTAATGGGTCGGAGAAGAGACCAGAATGTCTGGTAGACTGTAGGGAAGGTAGACACAGGTCCGAGGAAGATGGGAAGAAGAGTAGCTGAGGAAGAGGCCATCCATTTAGAGACCAGAAGGTGGCAGAGGCTGGGGGTGGAGGGGCCTAAGCCTTATCTCCAGGGGTCATACCCTCTGAGGCTCTGAGCTTAGACAGGAGTGATGACAGGCTGCCCCAGGGAAGGCACTGGTTCCTTGAAAGCAGCGCAGCCAATGGCAGCACGGGACACAGAGTCCAACTCCTCTGCACGAAGGCCTGAGCAGGGTATGGGCAGCTTGTTCCCTTGAAAGACCCTCCACTGTTGGCATCCTGGAACCTTCCCTGAGCCTTTGCCCACTTGTGACGTTTGGTGACCACCTTGTACTTATGAGCCATGGTTCTGTGCCAGCTGAAAGCTATGCCTGCTGGCTGCTCCCTTGTGCCTGCAGGGGACTGGGGTCACCACCACGGTAAAGACCAGGAGGGAGAGGAAGGAAAACGGAAGTGGTAGTGGATTACCCCTCATTGCCAGAACCCCCTTCCCTTAATTCCACCTGGGCTGTTTGGAGACAGCCAACCATCACTACAGAGAGAACTGAGCTCTGGGTGGAAACATCATTTTTTAATGTTTGTTTTTTAAATGATGATTCATTGGAAAGGCAGAGTTAGAGAGAGAAGGTGAGATCTTCCTTCTGTTGGTTCACTCCTCAAAGGGCCACAATGGCTGTTGACAACTATGCCAGGCTGAAGCTGGAAGCCAGGAGCTTCTTTGGGGTTCTCCCATGTAGGTGCGGGGGCTGAAGGACATGGAGCAACTGACACTTGAACCAGCGCCTATATGGGATATAGTGTTGTAGGCAGTGACTCAATCTACTATGCTGCAACACTGGCCCCAACAACGTCTTGTAGCAAGTGGACTTCATGTCTGTAAAACCTGAAAAAGATAAAGCACGGGGACTGCTTTTCCTCTGTGCTCAGGTGCCTCCTGCAGGTTCAGAAATAGTTAACACTGCTTGGAATGCCCATATGCCACATTGGAGTGTCTGGGTTTGGATCCCGGCTCTGCCCTCCATTCCAGCTTCCTGCCAGTGAGCACTCCTGGAAAGAGCAGGTGATGGCTCAACTAGTTGGGTCCCTGCCATTGGCAAGATGGAGCCAGATGGAGTTTCAGTCTATCCCAGGCCTGGCTGTTGGAGGTATTTACGGAAATAAAAAAGCACCTGAGAGATCTCGGTCTCTCCCATAAGTAAAATAAATAAATACTTCAGAGAAGTAGCCCAAGTTGCACGCTGTTTTAACCTGAGATCATGAAGCTGGCCACTTATAGGAGATGCCCCTTGTCCGCTCAGGTAATATAGAGGTTAGGAGTCAAGATGGGATAGTGGAAGTTAAGTTCTCTGGTTTCTGGTGAAGTTACTTTTTAAAATATAAAATCATGGTTCTCCCCATCTCTTACCTTTCCAAGGGCACGTTCTCCCATTTAGGGAGAACTGAAGGACAGAATCAGCATACCAATTCCCATCTCTTAGAGTGGTTGTCCTAACAAAGGCAAGGAGAACACAGCCTACACCAGTCCCATCCCTGGGTTATTGTCAAAGAGATGGTGCCTGAGTTTTCAGCTTATCATCAGAATGGGAGGAGGAAGCCACCAGTCACACCCTTCCAATGTCCTTTGGTTCTGGACAAGGTGCTAACTTGCTGCCCATTGTGAAAATTTTTTTCCCCCTAAGTCACTCCCTTGAGATGGTATATAAAAAAACACCATTTCCACCAGTTCAGGGATCTTTCCTACTTTGGAGCCCCCTCCTGTCCCTATGGCAGGAGATCTCTTTCTTAAATAAATCTTGCTGTTGCACACTAAAATTGTCCACATGAAAATTCTTTCATGTGAGACAAGAAACAAGGTTGCTGTCATCTTGGGTCAAATTCCCTGCCACACTGATGTGTGTTTTCTACCTGGATGCCTTGGGCGCACGGCCCCTATCACAGTCAGCCTGTCCCTTTCCCAGGACCTAGTGCTGGCCTCTGCACATCCTGTGTACTCTGAGCTTAATTACCTATTCAGTGCAGTTATTCCACCACATATGTCTTGGTCAAAGGGGTTTCTACGGGATCCACATTCTGGGATGCCTGTGAAGCCTAGGAGATCTTGGTGCTCCTTCTGATCTGTGTGGGAGCCCCGTTTCCCAGCCCCTTGTCTGCTTCCCAGGGGGTTCTGGTGGACCTGAGCTGTCCACCGTGTGGATGCTCCTCTGACTTCAGGGAGGCCATCACAGGGCAGCCCGGATGCTGGCTCCTCTGGTGGAGGTCACCATTCTAGCCCACAGGGCACTGATGGAGATGACTTGTCCTTGTTAAGATTGTCCAGTAGCAAGGAGATAAGCTCCTTCTAACTTGCTGAGACTGTTCGGAGCCTTGGCAAACAAAACACTTCACCCAGGAGGCTGCCCCGCCCCGCCCCCATCCCGTGTAAGGTGGCGGAAGGAAGCAGAGGCTGACAGTGGAGTTAAACAAACTTGAAGGTAGGTCAAATTTTTGACATACCATCTCCCTCTGCCGTACCAGCAGCTGCTCTCCGCTTTGAAAGGGGGCTTAGCTGCTCACATAAACTTTGGTTTGTGCTCATGTAAACTATTATTAGGATTATCTTTTTATTCATAATATATGCCTGACTCTCTGTCTACCTTATTTATGCTCTGTTTAAAACAATCATCTACCTCCAGGACCCAGAGCCCGCCCCTGCACTTCTGAAGATGCAGGAAGAGCTGTGCGATGTAGCAGCGATGCAGCGTGCTGCAGGTCCTCCTGGGCTCAGGAGGACTGGAGGAAGCTGTGGACCTCCGTGGTACTTCCAGGGCAATCCTGGGCCATGATAGCAGCAAAACACATTGGTTAAATATGTTGTTTATTTAGGGCCCTGGAACAATGGCCTAATGGCTGCATCCTCGCCTAGCAACTTCCAAGATCCCATACAGGTGATACAGGGGGTGGTATCTACTGTGTCACGATGCTGGTCCCAAAAAAAAAACAAAACAATGTTTGAGTGAAGGTTTTTATTCTAAGAGGATCTGTTTCTAATGCAGAAATGTTTCATTCTTAACCTGAGTTGTGTTTCCTTTTTCTTCTTGGCCTTCAGAAGCACCTGCCCCCACAACTACCTTTGGCACCACCTGGTGGAACCGTGACCATTCAGGCTGATCTGGAAGTTAGAGGCATTCCTGAGGTTTTGCTTTCTCCTGCACCAGGGCAGGAAGGACATGGCCTGGTCCTGCCTTGGGCGTCCCTGCCTTGCCTGTCAGCCCAGAGTGAGTGGGGTGTGCAAGCCAAGAAAAACCAATAACCTTTTCCATTTTTAATAAAATGTCTCTCCCACCCATTGTTTCTCCCTCCTCTGCTCCGCCCCTAAAGAAAGAAAAGACTGAGTTTTTAAGCACATCTGGATGCTGTTTTTGTAAAACCTCTTACCCTGGCTTCCCAAAAGCAATGTATTGGCTCCTAGTTTTCCAAGCCAAAAAAAAAGAAGAAAAACCTAGCATACTGCTGCCTTTGTTTGCGAATCTAGTGTGTTCCTGTGTTTTCCTGCAACTCTAAAAAGGGAGGAACTGCACTGGTTTGCAAATCCTTAGCTGTAGGCTCTTCTGAAACTCCCCTTGAGTGCTAAAAGTTTATGGTTCGTTATTTTTGGGGGGGAAGGGGAGAGGGGTGCCACGTGTCTCTTTTGAGATGACTTTGGCAGGCTTCCGTGGCTGCAAGCATTCAGGCTGGGGATGCAGGGGTACTTGGAACCCTGATCTGACTGTTCTGCCTTCCTTATGGGGCGCTGCCCTCGTGGTGACCACCACGTAGTTACATCATCGTAATCCAGACCCGACAGCCCAGAGGCCTGCTGTGGAAGATGGGCTCCATCCTCCCCTTCTCAGACAGTATTTTTTTTTCATAGGGGCATCTAAAAGCCCCTGGTCACTAAGGTGATCATACTGAGAAAACAAGGTTGCCCTTTGGTTGCTGCCAGCCCGCCAGGATGTTGATTGGCATGTCATGCCTAGAACCAGCAGAGAATCCCAGGAGATGAGTGTGGAGCTTTCAAAGATGTTGTACATGACCCATCAGTATAATTGCTTGCTCAGATATTTATATAATCAAAGAGGTGATTTTGGGCTGGCATTGTGGCACCGCAGGCTAAGCTGCCAGTTTGAGTCCCAGCTGCTCTATTTTTAGGGCAGCTCTCTGCTAAGACACTTGGAAAATCAGCAGGAAGATGGTCCAGTTACTTGGATCCCTACCAATCAAGTGGAAGACCCAAGTTGAGTTCCAGGCTCCTGGCTTTTCCCTGACCCAGCCCTGGCCATGACAAACATTTGGGGACTGAAGCAGTGGAGAAAAGGTGTCTTTTTTTTTTCCTGCTCTCTTCCCTGCCTGTCAACTCTGCCTTCAAATAAATAAGTAAATAAACTTTAAAAAAAGATTTATTTATTTTTATTGGAAAGAGAATTACAGAGAAAAGGAGAGGCAGAGAGAAAGATCTTCCATCTGCTGGTTCATTCCCCAAGCAGCTGCAATGGCCAGAACTGAGCTAATCCAAAGGCAGGAACTTCTTCTGGGACTCCGATGTGAATGCAGGCTCCCAAGGCTTTGGGCCGTCCTCATCTGCTTTCCCAGGTCACAAGCAGGGAGCTGGTTGGGAAGTGGAGCAGCCTGGATTAGAACCAGCACCCATAGGAATCCCGGTGGATACAAGGTGATGATTTAGCCACTAGGCTACCAAAAGAAACCTTTTATAAAAAGTGATTTTTGGGCCTGGCGCGGTGGCGCAGTGGTTAAGGTCCTTGCCTTGCATGCCCCGGATCCCATATGGGCGCCGGTTCTATCCCGGCAACCCCGCTTCCCTTCCAGCTCCCTGCCTCGGCCCAGGAAAGCAGTCAAGGACGGCCCAAAGCTTTGGGACCCTGCACCCGCGTGGGAGACCTGGAAGAGGCTCCTGGCTTCAGATTGGCATAGCATCGACCGTTGCGCTCACTTGGGGAGTGAATCATCGGACAGAAGATCTTCCTCTCTGTCTCTCCTCTCTGTATATCCGCCTTTCCAATAAAAAAAAAATAATAAAAATAAATCTTTAAAAAAAAAGTGATTTTCATGTTGAACACATCCTTTTTGGCATTCTTTTACTTCTAAGCTACTTCATATTTTGTATGTTAATTTTATTTCATTCTCTGATGTCATTACTAATCTCAATTTTTCAATTTTTGTTTTTCTTTGTAACCCTAACTATGGGCAGTCCTGAAAGTCTTAGTTCCTTGTTTTCAATTATTTTATTTGAAAGGCAGGCAGAAAGACACACACACATTTACAGAGAGAATGCTCTGATCACTAAGTACCAGCAATGACTGGGGCTCTCTGGGTCACTCAACCCTGGCATCCCCACATGAGAGACATAAACCAAATTACTTGACCCTCACTGCTGCCTGCCAAACTCTGTATCAGCAGCCAATTGGAATCAGGCACCTGGAACGGAACCCGGGCACTTTGAAGGGGAATCTGGGTACCTTGACCACATCCAGACATCTGTTTTCTTTTTTGTTAGTTTTTAGATACTCTATTCATTTTCTTTGTTTATCTCATGGATGAATCCATCTATATTTTTTTAAGATTTTTTTTTTTTGCAAAGTCAGATATATATGGGAAGGAGGAAAGGCAGAGAGAAATATCTTCCGTCCATTGATTCACTCCCCAAGTGATTGCAATGGCCGGAGCTGCACCGATTTGAAGCCAGGAGCCAGGAGCTCTTCTGGGTCTCCCACGTGGGTGCAGGGTCCCAAGGCTTTGGGCCGTCCTCGACTGCCTTCCTAGGCCACAAGCAGGGAGCTGGATGGAAGGCTGGGATTAGAACTGGTGCCCATATGTGATCCTGGTGCGTTCAAGGTGAGGACTTTAGCCCACTGCGTCGGGCCCAAATTTATCTGTTCTGAAGGTTCTATAGTGTGAATTTTTGCCTCCTAATCCTACCCATCCCTCCCCACCCCTCCTCCCGCCTCCAAAAATCCCATGGTGTGATGAGAGCATACTCTGTAGTCACCTAAGTTTTTCTGTATCTTTAATGACATTACCACCATATCCTCCCCTTTCCTCTTGAGGACACTTTTCAGACCATCTGCAGTTGCCCGAATGCCCCATCTGTCTGGCTCCAGGCTTCTGCTTTCCTAGTCCTTGCTGCAAATGTGGTTACAACCCCTTTGTTATTATTACTTAGCTGCTTCAGTTCCTCCTTTTCTGCTTCTCTTTTAAAGAATTGTGGCAGGATGTACCATGTGGGGCTGCCACCTGTAACACTGGTATTGCCCTAGGCACCAGTTTACATCCTGGCTGCTCTATTTCTAGTCCAACTCCCTGCTAATGTGACTGGGAAAGCAGCAGAGGTTGGCCCAAGTGCATGAGATCCTGTGTACCCACTGGATACCTGGAGTAAGCTCTTGGCTTTGCCCGACCAAGTCCCAGCATTGTCCATGGGGCACCTTGGCAAAAACTCAGATAAAAGTTGGCAAAAGCTCAGATAAAAATTAACGGTAAGTGGTGAACAGGACTTACCTCCTTTCTTCTTAAAGCACCTTCTGTATGCATCAGGGGCAGTCAGGTCTGTCTTGAGAATCTAAGAGAATGGGTATGATGAGAGCCTAGCTTCTGGCATGTCTGGATGCCAAACCAGGCACTTTGGCTCACCCCTTAGGTTCTGTTCTTTAATCCTTTTGGATCACCCTTAGAGAAAGACAGAGCGCTCCCTGCTGCTTTATTCCATTACTGCCTGCAATGGCCAGGGCCAGGCAACGCCAGATCTGCAAGCTTTCCCACCTAGTCCATTGCTTCCTCTTCCCTAAGCTCCCGTCTGTGGCATCCAGCCATACAGTTACGTATGTAAGGACCACTTTGAGTCGGCTGCCAGGGTGCCCCACGGGCAAGGCTGAACCCACCTTCCATTCCGTGGCCTGTTGTGCCCATTGTTTCAGGTGGTGGTCAGTTACTTCTAGATTTGCCTTAAGTGTGTGTTCTGGATGATGAGGACTCTGAGTCATTCACAGGGAGGTTGTCTGACTGTTCACCCTGTGCTGAGGTTGATGGTAGATGCCTGGGGGGTCCTGTGTCTTTTCCCCACAGTCCTGCTTCCCTTCACCCACCCTGACCAAGGCTCATCCCCAGCATCCAGCTAAACACCTGTCTGTCCTATAAAGACCTTTTGCTGGCCAGCCTCCCTCTGTTTAACTCTTGTCCCTCTCCTGCGATCCCGTTTCACTTGGAACTCATTCTCATGACTGGACATGTTCGTTCTATGAAGCATAAACTTAACTACTGTATTTTAGTTTCATGTTCTTAGTATCATTTTTCCAAAATGGTCAACTCCTGCAGGTGAGAGCCTTATCCCTGGCCATGTCAAATGTCACTCTCAGGGGAGGCAAAAGTACATTTCAGGTGCTTGAGACATATGATCAACACGTACATTCTGGCACATAGGCTGAGGTGTTTTTTTGGGTGGAGTACAAATCAATACTTTTATAAATCAATACTTTTATTTTTTTTAAAGATTCATTTTATTTTTATTGGAAAGTCAGATATCCAGAAAGGAGGAGAGACAGAGAGAAAGATCTTGCATCTGATGATTCACTCCCCAAGTGAGCGCAACGGCCGGAGCTATGCCGATCTGAAGCCAGGATCCAGGAACTTTCTCCAGGTCTCCCACTTGGGTGCAGGGTCCCAAAGCTTTGGGCTGTCCTCGACTGCTTTCCCAGGCCACAAGCAGGGAGCTGGATGGGAAGCAGGGCTGCCAGGATTGGAACGGGTGCCCATATGGGATCCCGGGCATTCAAGGTGAGGACTTTAGCCGCTGGGCCATGCCGCCGGGACCCAAAGCAATACTTTTAGGTAGAACTAAGTTTTTGAGATGATTCTCTTTCCATACTCGGAAAAAGAGAGGCCCAATTTTAACCAGCAAATTCTCCTATGTCCTCAGCTTGTCCCATGCAGTCATATGCGTACTTGTGTTTTCACAACCTCTCTGATGGCTCTGCTAGGAGTTGGAGGTCTTGGGTTTCTACATGGCAGTAATGTGATTACTGTGTAGGGCGGAGGCTGTTGTCAGTTCGCTTCCTGGATTTGCCAGTTTCCCTTTTAATTTCCAGCAATTCTGTTATTCACATGAGACCAGCCAACTAATCACAAAATCCTCAGAATCCATGTAATTTTAAGGAAACATACAGGATAAATTATACTAATTGGGTTACCCAACAGACCAATGTTTAGGATAGTCACATGAGTAGGCAGCCTACTGAGAAAGCAAGGTTTGTGTCCTGCGCACTGAGTGGCCTCATCGATACATTTCTCCTATTGTGTTTTCCATGGGCATGGTCCATTTTAGGACAGTGGGACAGGCCAGTTCTATTACTTCTTAGCTCTCCGTTTGTTGGACAAGATGGGTGGTTGGAAGTGACTGGGCCCTCAGAGTCCGACCTCAAAATCCTGTCATCTTGTGAATTTCTGTTATTTCCCCTTTTGGTGCCTTATATTTCTTTCAGGATGTTTTGTATCTGTAGATGAAGTGTGTGTGTGAGATGCAGGCAAGTGAGACCACTTGTCTGAAAGAGACTTTCACAGTGAGAGGCAGGGGAGGCTTGGGAAGATTTCATATTTTTGTTTGTACTTAGATTTTGTTGTTGTAGTTGCCTTGAACGTGTGTGTAACACTTACAAAAATATAAAGCTGTCTTCAAAAAGAAAGCCTGTCTTTGTACATTCCTTTTTTTTTTGCTTCCCTTTAGTATTTAATCATTCCCTCAAATCTTTCCTGGTAGGCTCCTTTTCATGCTAACTTAATGACAAAGTGTTATAAGATTCCAATTTATTTATGCCCCAGTGCTTTGATTTTGTAAACATTTTTCCACGGGAAGCCTAAGGAAGAAGATAAGACCCGTTGATTTGTCCCTGTTGATGGATCAGGAAGAAGACTGTGACATTTGGTTGCCTCAGCCTGACAAGAGAGGGACAGGGACTGGCCGTGACCAGGGCCACCTTGTCAGGGGAGCAGCTGTGCTTCTGTCTGCTGTTCCTTCTGCCTCCTCTGTCACATAGTGCATTTGCTCTGGACTCAGCCAGCAGTCGTTGTAGGGGGAAATTCAGGGAGCCCTTCCTGCCAGGGAACATTGCCTTTCCCCCACAGGGAGCAGCATCTCGGTCAAATCCACAAGGATGCTAGGCCTTTACTTTTGTATCCTTCTTCACACACCTTTGCAGAATGACATGTTAGCTGCTCCAGGAAGTTCAAATGAAAACTGAATATGTCTTGGCAAAGTTGTTTTCTGGCCTACATGTCTTATGAGTTGATTGGTGCGTCACCGTGTGTGTGTGTGTGGTTGTGTGTGTGTGTCTTAATGGCAATTCCATATGGCATCATTGGGAAATTAGGAAAGTAAGCCTGCAAGTTATTGCTTATAGCCTCAGGGCAGATTGCTGGTCTCTATCCAAGAAGTGGGGAGACAAAGTGGCAGGGATCCTTAGTGTTGGAATATCTCCTTCCTTTGGCCTTACAAAAGGTAAAAAAACGACAACTAAGGGCAACGTTATTTGCCCTCTGAAACTTTGAATATTCATCAGTTTGGCCTTACCCATGCCACTGTGTCCTTTGCTGTGCTCCAGTTTTGGGGCCTGCAAGTGTTTTGCTCTGGCTGAGCCATAGATCAGCCTACATTTTGCAAAGGTGGGGTTTTAGATTATCCCTTGGAGAGTCTCTTGGATGCATATTTCAGAATGTGTCCCAGACTTAACCCAGTTTTGTGTGTTGACAGCAAACACCACACTCCTTAAAGGCAGTCGATTGGCCGGGGGGAGGGGGCGGTTGGGGGAAGGGGGCGGACGGAAATCGGCTGTTTCCACACTCAGTGGTGAGAAAAATGGAATAAGAATTAGCCATGTTTGCTCCAGTCAACTCAGCAAAACTGGCTCGACTGCAGACATGACCGTGTCCCCAGCGATCTGAAAAATGATAGATGCCTCTCTCTTTTTGCTTCATGCGTAAATAATCGTCGCCTTTGATGTTGCTGCTGTGCAAAGGTTGCCTATCCCAACATCCTGAAAAAGTGTTCAATTATGGAACTGTAGCAACTACTGCCTAAGGGGTAACAGTTGCACAGCATGATTCCAGAGTTTTATTTAAAACTGAGATTGCACCCTCAGTGAACATTTGAATTTGATTTTCAATTGCTGAAGCAAAATCCTGTATCATTCATTAGACGTTGTATTCATTCACCACGCAGCATTCTTAGGGCTGGCAGGTGAGGTGTCCTGGTGGGTTTCTGGGGTCCAGAAGCCTCCTAAAATGCTATGAGTTCTCAGCAGTTATCGGTAAACAGAAGAAATAAAGTCATGCATCTTTTAACCATTTGTGTTTTCCATGCATTAAAAAAAATTGTCTATTTTTAAAAAATATTTACTTTATTTATTATTATTATTATTACTATTATTATTTTATGCAGGGAGGGTGTGTGTGTGTCAGATTTACAGAGAGAAGCAGAGACAGAGAAAAGGATCTTTTGTCCACTGGTTCATTCCCCAAGTGGCTGCAATGGCCAGAGCTGAGCTGATCTGAAGCCAGGAGCCAGGAGCTTCTGGTTTTCCCGCACAGGTGCAGGGTCCCTAGGCTTTGGGCCTTGACTGCTTTCCCAGGCCACAAGCAGGGAGCTGGATGGGAAGTTGAGCTGCCGGGATTAGAACTGGTGCCCATATGGGATCCCGGTGTATGCAAGGCGAGGACTTTGGCCACTAGGCTACTGCATGGGGCCCTACCATGCATGTTTTAAAGATCATTGGTATGCATAGGTTTTCTTTTTTTTTCCCACCAAAATTAATTTATTTTAAATTTCATTTTCCATAAACATTTTGAAGTCCTTTTCCCTGGCAGGGGATGGGGACAGTAGAATTGCGTCTGTAGGGCAGTTTACTCAGCCCGTTTTCACATCTGGCCAGCATGTTCTGAAGCTCTTCAGCCACTCCCTGAATCTTGAAGCCGTCTTGCATTGCAGTCCTCGAGTCTGCCATACTTCTCAGAGTCCTGGACTGGCTGTGGCAAAGCCAAAGACTTTGATATTGGCTGAGCATCTTCACCTGTGTTCGTGCCCTGTTGGGCAAGGCAGGACAAATGACACAGCCCTGGGGACCAGTGGGCTGTTTGCAAGCATCGAGTGTGCACGTTGGTAGCAGAAAGGCTTTAGCAAAGCAGGTTTGGAAGCTCTGTCTGCAGACGGGGTCTCTCCAGAGTCCCTCAAGTCAGGGAGAAAGGGTTGAGTGTAGCAGGCTGGAGTGGAGGCTGGGACAAGGGGAGAGAAGGTTGTTCACATGCTTGTTAACTTTCGAGGGTCTTTGACAAAGGAAGTCTAAATCCTTGCCCGGGTCAGGCCGGCCATTGCCCCCCGGGAGACCCCGTTGTGCACAGGAAGTCAGACACTAATGACGTTAGAGAGGGGACAAAGGCGCCCAGCCCCGGGAAGGGCCTAATTGCTGTGTCCGGCTCCCAGGCAGCTTGCTTCAAGCTGGAGGGGGCTGGGCAGGATGCGCTAAGTGTTAACACCTGGAGCCTGCACCGCCGACTGCCTGGTGCTTCCCCACCCCCACCCTCCTTTTGGGCTGTGCGGCTGGGAGCACACACGCAGACACACCAACCGGCACTTAGAGATCCAGGCTGCATCTTGGGGCACATTTCTGGATGTGACTCCTGAGACTAGCTGAAAGTAGCTCCATTAAGGAGGCTGCATGTGCTGTGTTGGTCACGCCTGATCCAGGGCGGAGTGAACAAGAAGGCCTGCTTCATGACCCCCTCCCCAAACCAGCACCCCCAAAACGGCTTGGTGATAGCTGCTTCTCCTGTGGCCTATTCATTAACTTCCCTCTCTGTCCCAGCAGGAAGTCTTCAGAGGGTCATTCTGGCTTTTAGGGTGGAGATTTTGGTCAGAACTAATGAAGTGTTCCTGTGTTGAGGGCTTGCAGTCAGCTAGAATCTTGAGAAGGGAGATGTGGCAGAATGGGGTGAGCAGAAGGTTCCCGACCCCAAAGACTTGTGGTGTATGGGCACTTGTCTGAATTCACACCTGAAGGGGTCAGGTTGAGGTTTTCACACCAGAGAAGTGGGCAAGCCCAGGTGCAGCCCTCTCATTGCCAGGTGTGGGTCTCTAGACTCTTGGTGTCTTAACATGGCTTTGAACCTGGGGCCTGAGACAACTTCAGAGGCCCTTGTGTGCCTTAAGGAGCTCTGAGAATGCCTGAGAGTTTGTGAGCCATGTTCCTGGGGGAAATTGGATAAGGTCTGTTTTTCATAGGATTCTCCAAAGGGGTCTAGAAACCCTTTCCCCTGAACAAAAGGGTCATTGGTAATAAAAAGTGAAGACCCCCTGCCTGGGCAGTGGCCCTACAGGGATGGGATTAGAGGCACAACCCCCCTCCCTACCTTCTCCACTGGATGGGGCAAGGTCAATTCTGCCTGGAGTCTTACCCTAAGTGGGGTTCCCTAGGGGGCCACCAACAGCAGACAAGTTTCTTGCAGGGAGAGATTCTTGCAGAGAGCAAACAGGTGCATTTCAAAGGATGTGAGAAGCCTGTTTCCCTTCTTGGAGAAAGAGATGAAAAAAGCCACATTTGGAGGGGGGAGGATTGGGCGGGGGGAAGCTCTAATGGCAACTGGCTGTTTCTGTTATATTAAGGTTTTTGTGCCCAAGACCACCATGGGGGCAGATGGTTATGGAAGGGTCCACCCTGCTCTCTCGCTTGCCATGTGAGGCTTCCGATCAGCCAACCCGAACCCAAGAGGGAGGCCTTCCCTCATTTCCAAATACTGGAAATCCGCTTTGAAGGCAGCACGTGTGTGGGGCCTGCCAGGGACCTGCTCGGGTGGAGGGGGCTGGGTTCCCATGGCAACGCCCCCCCCCCCCATCCTGCAGACTGGCGTGTGCTGTAAAAGCAGATTCCAGAGGTTAGCGGTATTCAGACTGGGTCTGCTGGCCGCCTCGGAAACGGTATTTGAAGTCTTGCACCGTTCAGTGTGGCGCTCTCTGTGTGGTCCCAAGGCTTTTTATTAGTAGTTGTGTTTTGATCCGAACATTTCCTCTCAGCTTAGGCATAACAATCATGTTTAGAGCCCTTACTTCTGTCTCTTCTCCCCCTCCTTCCTCATTGTCTAATCACTGTTTTGCTCTCTTTTGGGTTTCTGGAGTAAAGTCTTGGTAACTGTTCCTTTCACAGCTAAGGAAGAGGGAACTGGTGGCAGATTTGCTGGGTGGGCAGATGGGAATGGGGGTGGGCAGTGGCTGGTTCACTTCCTCTTTGTGCCTGGCGTTTCCAGAAGAGCAGCTCAGCCGTGTCTGCGAGCTGTCTGCCTGCATGTGCTCTTGAAACTACAGCTGGTGCCGCTGGTGACCTTCAAGATGCCGGCCCTCCACATGGGCTTGTTGTTGAAGAGTGCTGGGGAGTGCTGTCGGAGGCATGTTTTATAGCTGGCCTTGAACCACATTTGCAGAGTGGGGGGAGGAGAAGAAGGGAACTGGAGCAATCCTATCTGTGAGTCTCAGCCACTGGAGGGACACATAGCCCAGATCTTCTACAGGCTGCTTGGCAAAGAAAGCATGGCCTTTAAAGCTTTGTGGAAGGCAAGGAGGTTGCAGAACTTTGCTTTTAAACACAGGAGGGAGGTCAGCATGTGTGTGCATGTGCGTGCACACACATGCACATGTATGTGTGTGCATGCATGTGACTGAGTGTGTGCAGTGCTCTCAGCTTTAGCTTGTGTGTTCCAGCGACGGAGCATTGCGAAAATGATAAAGTCAGGCTTGGGGAGCGGAGGCATTTCCAAGTGTATGCAATTCCATGGAGGCCACCATTGCGTAGAGCAGCTGTGCCGTGGAGAAACAACCCATGTGAATGTCCTAGCAGGGCCTTTCCTGTGTGCCCTGGGGAGGGGATGGGCAGCTTGGATTCAGAAGAGAGCTTTGCGTTTGATAAGCAGCACACATGGTGACTTGGCCCAGGTCGGCTCCATGTTACAGCTTAGAAACAATTGTCCCTTCAGCTCTCCTTTGGGGAGCGTGAAATTAGGAACATGTGTGTGCTGATTAACAACACGTCAGAGATGAATCATGATTATGGCTTTGGTCTGGTGCACAGACTGTGCTTCGGAGTAGTGATTTCCTACCTCCCGGAGCAAATCTCTTTAATTAGCTTAAGATCTCCAGGTCTTTTTTTTGGGCCGACATGGTAATTGCTGGTGGGAACCCAGCAGCACTCAACACCCCTGAAGCCCATGCCTTGCCACCCCCGAGGCGGATGGCTGGCATCCTTCCGTGGCTGAACCGGGTTGGTTGCATCTCCCTGGAGGGTGGTGAGGGCACAGTTCCCGGCAGTGTGAAAGGAATATCTTGCCTAGATCCAGGTCCAGGCTGGCTCAGGGATGCATTTTCCTCACGTTTGGGGTTCACGAACATTCCCGTAGGCTTACATCACTTGGGGCCTTTGCTGACTTGTAGTTGTTGTGGAAGGGCTTGGACTGAACTAAGTGGGACCTGTCCTTGTTTATGCAACCATCTGAACCAGCACAGAATCAACAGACCCCGTGGTGCCTTTCCCATGTGTCTCAGTTCACAGGCACAAGTGTTTGTTCCTGTGGTAGATTTTAAACCTCACATCCTTACCTTTTTTTTTAAATAATCTTGACACACTGGAAAACCAAGATGGGGAAAATGTTATGGTAGTTGGCCTTAGTTTTCAGTCACTACAGGTGCACGTTTAAAAACCTCAAGCTCTCACTTGTTTTCTGACCAGTATTCTAACTTCCATTTTCACCCCACATCCTGGTCCCTAAAACGTCCCCCACTTCCCTAACGCTCCCTAGTTGATCTGAATGCCTCACCATTTGGCCCACCGTCTGTTGGAGAAGGGAGTGCTGTATTTAACACAGTTATCAAAATGAAGTTTTCTAAAATGGCTGTTCATCTGTTGGGGGGATAGGATTGAAAGTGCTTCTCTGGGAAGTTGGTGTCTTTAGCGGGGTAAGAATCCCCAACCCTCACCACCCCCCACCCCCAGGAAGTACACTCCCCTTAAGGCTGCTCCTGGCTGTGAGGCATGAAATCCTGCCTGTGGCTGGCTGGCTTTGTCCAGGAGCCATATGGTTGAATATTGGTGTGGGGTTTGCCTTTTGCATTTTATTCCTTTAGTGCACTTAAGGGCTCCCTTCCCCCACCGCCTCCTTCCTGAATCAAAGATGTTTTCTCCATTACGCTCCCATTTGCTGCTTCCTGCTCTGCTGGCCCCTAGAGCACAGACCAAAGGTATTTCAGAGCAGGAGTTCCAGGCACCAAGACTTGCTTCTTAGGCCAGCTTTGGAACAGATTAAAAGCTACCCGTCAGTGCAGCCAATGGGGGTGGTTAATTAACGAAGAATGTGGCACCCTGAGGCCACAGCTTCAGCATTTATAGTTTTTCACTAACAGGCAACAAATAAGTATTTTTTCATTGTCAGCTCATTAAATATCAAGATGGCATGGTAGCTAAAAGCTGGGGATTGTTTCCTGAAGAACTGTCTGCCTTGATGCAGCCTTATTTGTTTCTTCTTAGTGTAGCCTCTGACTCTGAGCCCACAAATCAGCTACGTATCACCTAGCGAGGTATTGCTGTTTGTAATCCTACATTCATTTATTCGGACGGAAAACTGATCATTGCCAAGGGCTGGTTAACTGTACCAGTCCCAGGGCTGTGAGCAGGTATTTTGGGGGCTGCAGGGACTCATGTCCTCCCCAGTTCCTACCATGCCTGTCACTCAAAAGTGCCTCCTGCCACCTTGTGCTAACCTGGTTTTGCACCCCATCTCTGAGTCCCTCAGGGCTCTGGGTGCTGTAGAAGGATTTGGACAGTGCAGTTCCTGCCGTTTTGACCATCATCTTCGTGTGTCCTCTGCCTTTAGGACAGCAGGAAACATCTCAGAAACAATGGCATCAACATTTCTGTAACAGCTGCTTCATTGAGCTCATGATGCAGAAGGATCTTCCTAGAGTTCATAAAACAAACAAAAAATCCAAAAAAAAATGTGTTGAAGAAACAACTGCTTGGACCTCAAATTATTTTTTGTTTAGTATTTGGCACCAAACTCCCAGCTTATCTCTCCATTCCTTTTTCTGTGAATATTTTGGAATATTGCTTGTCATCATAATTAACCACAACACCAATCCTTGCTAGGAAGTGTTATTCAAATACTTTATAGCCGAGGGAAATGAGGCCCAGGAAGGTTCCGACACTAGCCTAAGATCACACAGCTGGAACTCCGGCAATGTGAAGACTCAACTGTGCAACCAACTCCTCCTCTTCTCTAGATGGACCCCAGGTCAGCCCACGGAAGGCTGGCTAGGCTGGCAGAACCTCGGGCAGCAGCCCTGAGGGTCTCCTGTCTGCTTGAATCTGTGTGGGAGTGGGGTGGAAGAGAGTGCAGTCACATGCAGTCCATTGCAGGCCTGTTGGGGTGGGAAGGAATGACAAGAGCTGCCGTGTGTGTGTTTTGTGTGTGTGTGTGTGTGTATGAGAGAGAGAGAGAGAGAGATGCACTTTGCAGCTGGATATAATTATATAAGTGCAAAAGGGAACCTTGCAAAGTTTGTGGAAAATGGAAATAAAGGATATGTTTATTTTGGTGAAGAGGTTTTTTGTTTTTGAAACGCATACGTAGGAGGGGATCTTGGGAAAAGTTCAGGAGGGGTTGGCCTGGTGCCGCAGCTTAAGCTGCTGCCTTTGGTGCTGGTGGTGTCCTATGTTGGAATGCTGGTTTGAGTTCCAGCTATTTCACTTCTAATTCAGCTCCTTGCTCCTGCACCTGGTAGGGCAGCAGGTGATGGCTCGGGTACTTGGGTTCCCGTCACTCCTATGGGGGACTCGGAGGGAGCTCCTGACTCCTGGTTTTTTGTTGCCACTTGGAAAGTTAAACCAATGGATGGAAGGTCTCTCTCTCTGTTTCTTTCTTTTCTTATTTATTTATATTGGAAAGGCAGATATACAGAGAGGAGGAGAAGGAGAGAGGAAGATCTTCCATCTGATGGTTCACTCCCCAAGTGGTCACAACTGCTGGAGCTGAGCCAGTCTGAAGCCAGGAGCCAGGAGCTTCTTTCAGGTGTCCCATGCAGGTACAGGGTCCCAAGGCTTTGGGCCGTCCTCGACTGCTTTCCCAGGCCACAAGCAGGGAGCTGGATGGCAAGCGGGACTGCCGGGATTAGCAGCCCTTCCCAAAGTGTTTCTGTTCAAGTGAGGAGTTCTGGAATCCTGTGTGTGTGGAAAGAGAAGTTGGAGAAGAAAGGTGCGGTGGTATGGGGGGGTGGGGGTAAGGTGCTGGGAGGTTCGGTGGCTCAGGGACTGGGGTGCCTGTTGACTCAGATTCTGTTACTGCTTAGTCTTCACTTTAGCATGGGATGTGTGTGTTCTTGCTTTTTTCTACATGACCATACTTTCCCAAGCTCCTTGTATATCTGAACTGTGGGATACGGTTGCAGTGGGCGTGTAAACGTGCCTGGAGCATTTGGCTGAGATGGGGCTATGGCCTGAAACCCTGGGCCCCTTCAGAAGTATTTTCCACATTGTGTCTCTGGGTAACAATGGCCCGTTACATACCAGGCTGCTGGCCTATGGTTCCCACCACTCCCCTTTCTCCCCACCCCCTCCCAGCATGCTCCTTGTTCTATGGAAACTTCAGCTGTGTGCATAGAGAATTTTTCCCATCCTTAAGCGTTTCAAAATGCACATGCTTGGGAGAGTTCTGCAGTTAATGGCGAATGGCCCATTTGCAGGTTGTTAGAGAAGCAGTCACATCCAAGTGGGTGGACGTGTAGCTGCTGTTTCCCATGATGGATAAGTGGTGGGTTAGGGAAAGGTAGGGTCACCGGGAGGGTTCCAGTGTTCCTCTGCAGGCGCTGTAATTAAAGCGAAGAGTCTGGTGGAATTGTTAGCCCTGCTATTAAGAGTGCAGATGGCTAATGGCCACATCGTCAAGAGTTAAGAGTTAGAGCTCTTAAAGTCGCGGGTTTTTTTTTTTTTCCCTTTCTTTTTTATGACCCGGTCTGTGTATTCCAAGCATAGGTACGGATGCAGGGAAGAATTTCCTCATTAAAAGTGATGGCTTATTCCCACACTCATTCCCTAGTCTTGGAAGGAGAAACTGGTTTCCTTAGACTTGAAGAATTGCCTATCTGTCGTAGCTTAACAGAGCTTTCCCAATGAGGGTGTCTGGTGAGTGAATTTTACAACCAATCAGGGTTCAAAGCGATCCAACTGGAAGGGCTCCAGCTGGCTTGGTCTTCCTTCCAATCTTACAGTTAATTATTTAGCCCCTCGGCGTAGAGGAAGTGAGTACCTGTGACCGCCCTGGCCTGATAGTTTAAAGTTGTCCACCACCTCCACCCCCTGCCCACCACTGACCACAGGCAGGTCTCTGGGTGGTAGAGAAAGCTCAGACTGGCCTGACCCTGGGTGCCCATGGGACTGGGTGGGTTGAGACCCTGTGGAGTCTCTGTGTGAGAAAGGATCTTGGCTTCTCCTCCACCTCATGTTCTTTTGTTTTCCCGCAGGGAGTGGGGCCGGCCAGCAGGAGCAGTGGGCTGCACAACCTCACCTTCAGATACGACAGTAAGTGCTTGGCTTGCCCCACAAGGACCAAATCCCCTTCGGTGATTTCAATTGTATATTGTTGGGCTTCATCCAGGACACTGTGGGTCCTGGAGTGGGAAGGAGGGAATTGAGGAAAGAAAATTTTTTTTTTAACGTGTTTGTGTTTGTCAAGAGGTGTGGCCACTCGGTCAGCTAAGCCCCTGGAGTGCTGGGAAACTTGCACAGCACAGGGGCATAGAAAATCTGCATTCAGAGACCTTGGGGTTCCACTGAACAGGCTAAGAGGGCTCAATGGGGAGTGTGGTATGTGGGGGAGGCAGAGGAGCCAAACTGCCCAAGTGCAGGGTGCTAGGGAATGGTGGGGACTGGGGCAAACTGGCTAGCCTGTGTCTGGTCTCGAAGGAGCTGTGACTCTTTAGGCTCATTGTAACCCTGAGGAACTCCCACTGAGTGTAGCCAGATGTAATTTCCAAGAAGAGCAGAGAATTTAAAAAATGTATTTTATGTGAGCAGTGATGTGAAAATGCTCTCGCACACAAAATGGGCCGAGTGGATCTGTGTCCCCGCTTGGCCCAGGGATCTCCAGTTGGCCATCTCTGGCTTGGCCTGAGGTCCTGTCAGCCATGTTTATACCTGTCGGCTGTGATGAACTGTAGCCAGGCAACTGGACTTTATCCGAGGCCTCAGTTTTTTTTTTTTTCATAGCAGATGAAGGCTGCTTTCCTTCTCCCATTATCCCTTCAATGGGATAATCCTTACCACTGCTGAACTTGGTAGTTGGCTGGTGGTGAATAATCAATGATTGCTATCTACTGATATTAGAAGTTAGGTCAACTAAGGAAAGTGCAAGCACTTTTTTTAAATTCCTTTTTTTTAAACATTGGGACTTTGCTTAAATTGTTTTCTGAGGACATAGTGCAAGACCTTTTTCTTTTGGTGATACACGTAGGAGCCTCTCCAAATAGCTGTGTTCATTCATAAGCAGGTAGCTGTGCAGGATTGGGCGCCTTTTGGCCTTATGAGCCATGATTTAGATGTGAAAATGACTAGAGGAAGCTGCATTCCTCTTTATTGGAGTCATCTCTTGGAGAGGGTTATGAATCCATGTAACGAAGAGGAGGCTTGAGGAGGCTTAGGTCACACACTGAGGTTGTGAATACAATCTCACAATTTTATGATACAAATCTATGTGTCAAACTCATGCCCACACTTGCTGGCATGGGCATTTAAGGCTCCAAGGAGAGCTGCTACATGGCCACTCAGATGTTTCAAGTTATTAGTTCTGTGTGCATTTCTGGGGGAAGATGCTGGGATGCAATGAAGAGATTTGCAAGTCCATGATACTTGATTCAGCTAAATATCGACATGTAAGGAATCTTTCTTTGAGTTAGGAAGTGAACTGTTTTTTAAAAGATTTATTTCTTTTGATTGGAAAGTCAGATTTACAGAGAGATGGAGAGATGGAGAGAAAGCTCTTTCATTAGCTGGGTTATTCTTCAAGTGGTCACAATAGTCAAAGCTGAGCTGATCCAAAGCCAGAAACCAGATGCTTCTTCTGGGTCTCTCACATGGGTGCAGGGTCCCTGGGCTTTAGGCCATCTTCTACTGCTTTCCCAGGCTACAAGCAGTGAGCTGCAAAGGAAGTGGAGCATCCAGGATATGAATTGGTGCCCATTTGGGATCCTGGCACATGCAAGGCGATGCGAGGACTTTAGCCACTAGGCTATCATACTGGGCTTGGAAGTGAATTTCTAATGTACGCTCTTGGTCCTGGCACATTTTGCATGATGTTTGAGAATTCAAAAATTTTCGTTCAGCTTCAGATGAGCATTTTTCTTTCTAATTTAATGAGTTTGATGAAAAAGAATCTATACTTGCAAATCCTTACAGTAACTCACTGATTATTGTCTTCAGGATGCTAAACGTTTGGGTCATGGACCTATACCTGTCCTTTACACATTAAGTTTATTTTTACTCCTTCAGCATTTAATTAGGAGGCAATATACAGCTTGTATTGACTCCTGAGATGCGCAAAACTTGTACTTTGGCAAAATGTTATTTGGGCATAAGTGTCTTTAAACCAGAATCCAAAAACTTTAGACTTTGCTGATGGGTCCAGTCTGTGTAAAACATTGATTCAGTGTTTTTTGGTGAAAAAGGTTCTTCTCTTACTCACTAGCAAGTTCCTGTTTAGTGCTCAGTTGACCCAGCTAGGGGTTCTGTTTGAAATGGCAAAGGAACAATTCCAGGTTTTCTCCAAAACTAAACTACAAAATCTTTTTTCTTTGTTCTAATGTCACTTAATGTTACAAAGAAAGAAAATGCTGCTGTTCTAAGTGCACAGGGAGTTTCACAAGTCCCCTGGTTTGCTTTGACCTTGCCATCTATGTGTTTTCTTTGGACTCTCAGGGAAGAGTATGCCTGAGTAAGACTGAAGTACGTTTTATCAGTTCTTGGACTTTATATGTGCGTAATGATATTTACAGAAACCCAAAGAGCATTCCCTCTGGCTTTGACAATGAACCAAAAGTTCTGCTTTTGCTCCTGCATCTCCTTAGAACTGCTGAAGCCAAAGGGTTCACTTCCACTGTAGCCTCAATAGATGACAATATCTGAACAGCATGATAGGGTCTTGCCTTTTTTTCTGTACTGGGAAGCTGATCTCAGCCACGTTTGTTGCAGGCTGACCAACCAGCTACTGGGGAGCTTGTGCTGGAAGGAAGAAGCTCTGTGATGATTCAGTCTAGTGACAAGAGCCAAGAGGGATCCTTCTGACTTATGTCACTTAGGTCTTGAGCCTGGGGTAGCCAGTGATGGGATCCTAAGGTCCTTGGCTTACCTTCCATGGCTGTAGGTTTCTGGTGTGTATCATGTAGGTATTGAACCAGATGGTTGAATATTTTTTTCCTCTTCTGAAATTCTCATGTGCACCCAGAGAACACTTGTTGATTGCTCTGAGAGTGAGTTTTAATCAGAAGTCTAACTTGGCTTTTGTTATTAGCATCCTCTCAGATCTGAATGAAATGGAAAGGTGGCTGTTTTTGAAGCAGAAGGCATTAGGAGGTGAGAAGATGGTACGTACTTAGGCAAGAAGGCAGGACAGAAGCAGTGTGGAGGATGGGGTACATGTGACTTCCCAATAAGACGTATTTAAAAGGAGAGATACTGCGTGCAGGTTAAAAGGCTGGGAAGGGTGTCCAATTATGATGTTAATAGTTACCTCTTAGTGGTGAGAGTGTGGATGTGTGGATGACTTTTACATGTTAAAACTAGTCTTTTGTGATTGGCTTGTTTTGAAGTTTTATTTTTTATAGCTTATTAATTCTCTCTTGAAAACCTGACACCATCACTGCAGGTGACGTCACTGCAGACTTTCCAGACTCCAGCTTGTTCCTGCCAGCACCAGCGCTGGCCTTTGTGGCTCTCTGACTTCTTCGCCCTGTTTTTGTGTTTTCCTAAGGTCTCTTTCTTCTCATACAGGCCACATCTTGTAAATCTGTCTTTACGTACCTTTTCCTTCATGTAATCCGAGGAAGCATAAATCATGCCAAAGCCCGTTGTTATTTTATCACCCAAATGGGCTCTATCCCAAATATGAAAATGCAATTTGGTGTGTGGTCTTACTTCCACATCTTCTGTTCCCTGGATTTCTGTGTGATGCCTTCCCTGGATGAAAGACAGCAACGATCATTTGTTTCCTTGAAACAGTCTGTGAGTCATGAACTTCTTGATCCAAATGGGTGCATTATCATCCATAAGGATGGCTGATCCTCAGGCAGCCGGAGAAGGAAGGTGTTGGCAATTTCCTAAGGTCTCCGATGAACATTTGTAGTTGTAAACATGGTGTATGTGCGCTCTGGTTTGTAGCAGTGGGCTTGTTGGGACATGCCCTGCAGTACCTTGTCCCAGAGGATCATGCCATGACTTCAGGGGGTAACCAGGTGACTTTGGACATTTGATGCAGGAGGGACTTCACGGAGAAAGGGCTAGAGATGAGGCAGTGTAAGCATTGTATTAGCAGGGAAGGCCCATGATTGTTCCTGCAAGCGTGGCCAAGACAGGCAGGTCATGGCCATGCGCGGAGGTCCCAGACTGATTCTGGCTGGGAGTTTTTTGTGGGTAGCTTCAGCTAGATTAGGCTGCAGCTGCTTCTGTGCTGTGGCTGGTTTGGCAGGTGCCAGAGTGATATCTTCAGACAAAAATCAAAGAGGGAAGTGGTTGTGTCTGTTGAGCACTGTAGGGCTCTTTGGGTTTAGTGGGGATTGTGGGTGTCTTTGATGATAGAATGTTTGGGAGCAAGTGTTTTATCTTTGAAAATGCTGATTAATAACCTTGTCACTTGGGCACTGTGTTAGGACCTTGTACAGACACCTTTCATGCTGGAAACTGGTTGGATGAATATAAAAACTTAATGGTTAAGGTAAAATTACGTAATAATCAAAGAAGTCAATGTCAGGTCCAGGCACAAAAGTGCACATCATGTATGATATTCTTAACACTGTCCTCCAATATAAGCCAGGGTGTGTGGCTGGTGGTGGTGGTGATGCTATAAATCCTTCAGTCATGCCTTCTTGTTTCCCAAACAGTAAGTCAACTTTTGATGTTGTATTTAGGTTTTTGAGATACATATGTTTAGATGGAACGGATCTGGCTTTCTCCAGACTAGACTTGCTCTATGTGACTTGACTAAAATGAACCTAAAGATAAGCAAACAAACAAACAAACAAAACCACATCTTGATTCTTCATCCTTCCCATTCTCCAGACTGTACCACCTACTTGAATCCAGTGGGGAAGCACGTGATTGCCGATGCACAGAACATCACCATCAGCCAGTATGCTTGCCATGATCAAGTGGCAGTCACCATTCTTTGGTCCCCAGGGGCCTTCGGTAAGTGATTCAAGAAACCCAGTGACTGAGGGCTGTTCCCATGTGGGTTGACCTCCAGGGACAGGCAGGTCTTGATGGCAGTGAAGTTTAGGTTGGATTGGGCACAAACGCACTTTGTCTTTGGCTGCCTGTGCTTGTTGGGCACACGCACAAGCACGTCGCTTGTCTTCTGTTTCCTTGGCTGTTCCTGAGAGAGATGTGGGCTTGAAAAGTAATAAAAGAGGTGAGTGATGAGTGGCTTTCTCCGTGTGCCAGCAGCCTTTGAAGATGGGGACCAGTGGCAGTGCCAAGAGGACCCTTGTCCAAGCGTGTGATGGTTTTGGCCACCAGTGTTGTGATCTCTTGTGGCCACACTGAGCATTGGTGCATTTTGTGATTTTTTCAGGAAAATCCTGCTTTTTCATGAGAAACCATGACATAAGTGAATTTCTGAAATTGGCAACTGATTGAATTTTTATTTAACTTGTGTGGGCCAAAAAAAAAAAAAAAAAAAAGGAAAAGAAACAAAAAAGCAGAAAAAAAAAAAAACCCCTCCACAAATTCACATTATGTGGCTGAATTCAGGCTGGGGCTGACCTCTGCCCTGTTGAATGAGTTGATGACCCCTGTGAGGGGACAGAGGAGGCACGCGTGGGACAGGGAAGGGACCCACTTGTTCAGATGGGCTCGGATCTGAACCTGGAGTCCACAGGAGGCGTTCACACCTTGCTGAGCCCAAATGCCAAGTGGAGTCCTATGGTTCAGAAACCCCTGCAGAGTGTTTGCAGAGCACGCTGCCAGACCAGAGCTGCTGCCACAGTCCTCTTCATTACAACCTGGTCCCCCTGTCTGCCCCTTTCACACTTCCTGGGGTGTCCAGGAAAACCGTGGCCAAAGGAGAAGCAAAATGAAGTCTAGTTGACTTCTGAATGCGGGGACACGTTGCAGAAGAACTGGGATGCTCCAGCGGTGAAGAAGGGCTGGCAGTAGGAGCTGGGAGCAGACGCACGGGCTTGGCTCACTTTGCCACATAAATGCTTGTGGGTTTTCCAAAACTAATATTGTCTTAACATTTCAAGATTAAAAAAAAAACCCCTCTGTGGATAAAAGGGAAGTGGTCATGCTAAGGAAGCCTCCACAGTGAAAGGCAGACTGGGGTGCAGACTGAGGGCAGGAGTTACACATGCAACAACCGGGGCAAGAGGCTGGGAACTGTTCCTGGATGAAGATTGGTGGGCACAGAAAGATGGACAGGTTCTGTGAGTTTCTATCAAGGGAACTCTTTGGAGGGCAGAAAGACGTGGTATGAGGGAGGTGAACAGCCTTGGCTGAGAGCCATGCACTTCCTGAGTTTCATTCCTACGAGACCCTGGGGAAGTCAATTAACTTTCTTAAGACTCAGTTCCCTCATCTGTGAATTGGGATAATAACAGCTTCCTCCTGTGGTTGTGAGGAGGATTTAATGAGCTGAGATGATGGGAGAAAGCACAGATTCCTTCATGGGAAGCTGCCCTCGGAAATTGATGGCCATTATGTAACTTAGAGGTGTTCATAGCATTGCCACAAGAAATAACATTGTCTGCCTCTGTCCCTGCCCGGAGATTTGGCAAAGTAATTTCCAGGCTGGCCTTTTAAAGGTAAGGACACTGCCTGGGATACCTGCCTCTTGGCTCCAGTAGTCCTGCCTGTGCAGCTTCCAATCCAGCCAGCCACCTGCTGAAGCCTCGTGGGGTACAGCCCAAGTGCCTGATTCCCTGCCACTCATCCGAGAGGCCCAGAAGAAGTTCCGAGCCGGGCTTTGCCCTGGTACAGCCCTGGCTTTTGCATGCATTAGCAGAATGATCTCTCCCTTTCTCTCCTTGTCCCTCTCCCTGTTGCTTTGCCTTTCAAGTAAATACCTAACTATTTAAACAACAAGGACTACAGCCCCATCTCCATCTCAGCTGATAACGTTTCATGTAATTTGGAGGTATTTTATTGGCCTTCATGAATCACCTGACTTTTGTTGACTAGTAGTCCTAGGAACACAGCAGAAGTTAAAGCTTGTTATAAATATTAATGGTTTGCTCCAAAAAAATTATATATATATATATATATTTGGCGGGGAGGGGCTCACAAAGCAAGTCCCTGGAAAACCTAATGCATTGTCAGGCTGAGCCCTTGTATCCGTCATCACTTCCAAATCCCCAGCTGTGGGTCTGTTGGTCTCCCCCACTTCCCCAGGAGACTTTAATCGAAATGCAACGTGGCAGAGTCACTTCCTGGGCACAGCAGCCCTCTGAACCCACCTCGCGTGAAACTCTAATTGTGGCTACAACTGCCCTGCCCAGCCATGAAGTATGTGCTCTTCATCAAATAATTATAGGATTGGAGGAACCCATTCGAGAGAGGAGAGAGGTTTTCCCTGGCCTTTGCCATCAATAATGGTCCCACCTGGTTAATTGCATCCTGTGTAATTATTATTTTATTTTTTTTTTTGCTGTGGGAGGGGACGGGTTGAAAACGTCTGGGCGTCTGGTGCTGAGAAAGAATGTGAAATCGATCTCTTGGCCACTGGGGCCGGCTGTGGAGAGCTCCAGCTGCAGCTGGGCCACTGGAGTCTCCTTAGGAGACAGGGACCCGAGCTGGCTCCTGCTGCCACCAGAGCCTAATCCTTTGCAAAGCGGAACACGCAGCTGGGGAAAGCTCAGGTGGCAGGGCGAGGGGGGAAGGGTGGCCGGGGCTTTTCTGCAGGGTGGGGAGTAGGGAGGTATCTGGGGGCGCTTGGGGGTTGGAGGTACGGCACACATAGGGCAGCCCTTGGGTGTCTGCCTTTCAGTTGTGAATGAAACCAGGAACCACTTTGTAAGTCCTAGAGCCATCCCCTAACCGCTCAGGCTCGGACACACATACCGTATGTTGAGTGTTTTATCTGTCGCTGGGTACAACATGCCCACACGTCAGCATGCAGAAAGTTAAAGTGGAAATGTGTTTTGGGGAAATGACCTTGTCAGCCAGGGAAATCGGCTAGATGTATCCCGTTTCATGTCACGGGAACAATACAGTTCTGTGACTGTCACGGCCCATCGTGACTTGGGTGTAAAGATTTGTCCCTTGAAGCCACAGAGGCAGTGGAGGCTTATGGAATGGCTGGCTGGGTTAGTGATTAAACAGGTGATGCCAGTGGGACAGGGACAGTCACCTGTTCTGTTCACAGGAGTGCAAGGTCGCATTGTGTCACTCGTGTAGACACTAGACTCAGACGGCGTCGGAAGTCCTTTAGCTGTGGTGTGTCTGTAGAGAGGAAGGAGAGAGTTCTGCAAGTTGTTGGGTCTGTTTTTACTGATTGCGTTCTACTTTGCTTAGGCATCGAATTCCTCAAAGGATTTCGGGTGATCCTGGAGGAGCTGAAGTCAGAGGGCCGGCAGTGCCAACAGCTCATCCTCAAGGACCCCAAGCAGCTCAACAGTAGCTTCAGGAGAATGGTGGGTCCCAGGTGGGGACTGCGACACAGGCGCAGACCAGCCCCATGCCCCGGGGGAGAGGGGTTTCTGAATGGTCTACTGAGTGTCTGAAACCGGAGACGGAAGGGGCTGCATGCCAGAATGGCCTGGCCATGCCGCCAGCCTGCCTGCTCCATGATCTCTGAGACCCTTCGGAGGTAAACACCTCTCCGGTTACCTGCTCCCAGCAGCCCTCCCTGAAGGTTGTCCGTGGGCCTAGCGCCCTGCCCCCCTTTCACCCCTTGCCCTGAGCTTTGGTATTAACAAGCCATGGCGACCTTGCCAAAGATCACACAGTGCTGGCTGTCCTCATGGTTAGGAATCCAAACGTGAACTTGGTGCAGAAAGCAGACCTTACTTCCTGCTTTCCTGGGGGCAGAGTGAGGGGGTTGCACCCCGCTGCCCTGGAATTGTGTCTGGGTGCTGCCGCTATGGCACCCCGTTTGGTCTAGGTAGCAGCAAGGGTCTCCCATATGGGTAAAGGGCGGGCAGTTTCTCCATGGCGTCACGTGTGTTTTTCGTTCCCTTTTAGGGAATGGAATCTCAGCCTTTCCTGAACATGAAATTCGAAACGGATTACTTTGTCAAGATTGTCCCTTTCCCTTCCACTAAAAATGAAAGCAATTACCACCCTTTCTTCTTCCGAACCCGAGGTGGGTATGGCCTTCCCTGGCCCAACTTGGCTTTTATCCTGCTTGAGTAATTGCTCTACAGAGACCTGTTCAAGAGCACACCAGATCCTGGTAGGCAGCAGGTGTGGCAAAGAGACAAGCATCCAGGAAAGCACTTTTTAGAGTGAAGATTAGGCCCAGACACGGTGCCTCTCGTCAGATCAGCCACTGTTGGCTTGTTTCAGGACATACCCGCCCGTGGCTGTGGCCACCATCAAGACATTCACGTCTCTAGATTTTTGTAGCATTATGTGGCAATTGTCCAGAACTCTCCCCACATGAGCAGCCTGGTCTCCTGGACCACGTGTTCGGCTCTCTACTGTTTTTATCATGTTTTAAGCTCTGTTTCTGAGTTTACAGCTTGGGCCAAACCTGGTTTTTAGCGTTAACACTACTGCTCAGGAGATGCCTGCCTGTGGCTAAATCCTCACCTTGTATCCACTGGGATTCTGTAGGGGTGCTGGTTCATATTCTAGCTGCTCTACTTCCCTTCCAGCTCCCTGTTTGTGGCCTGGGAAAGCAGTAGAGGATGACCCAAAGCCTTGGGACCTTGCATCTGCATGAGAGACCTGGAATAAGCTCCTGGTTTCAGATTGGTTCAGCTCCAACTGTTGCAGACACTTGCAGAGTGAACCAGTGCGTGGAAGATCTTTCTCTCTGTAGATCTGCCTTTCTGATTAAAAAAACAAAAGTTTATGAAAAGGAATTTAAATGAGAATCTTGCTGAAGGTGGAAATGATGCTTCTGTTACATACCTTCATGGTGCCCACATACCTTCATGGTGGAGGTGTGCAGGGGCTGGCATCATTTCCGACTGCCTCTATATCACAGTGATGTGTGCATGCTAGCATACTTCCAGTACCCATGGTTATTGGCCTTGGAACTATGTACTGCTTGACAGACTGAACCCACGGGTATCTTTATACTTAGGCTGTCTCCATTTATGTGGCATAAACAGCGTTGATATTCTTCTACTTTGCTGTTTAAACTGTCATAAGATACAAATGTGCCATAGTGAAAATCGTTATTGAGCTGGTGTCTTTTATGGCTTTTTCAGCAGTTACTCAGCTTCGTATGTTTATATTTCATAGATATGTGAGGTGAGAAAAACATTGGACTCTCCCGATACTTAAAAGTATGTTTCTCTTCCAATAGCCTGTGACCTGTTGCTCCAGCCAGACAACTTGGCCTGCAAACCCTGTGAGTAGAGGTGTCCCTAGTTTTCAGGTGTCTGCACCTTACCACCAGCCAGGTGCTGGTGCCGACTTGGGGTGCTCACTCTGTTTCTTTTCTGCCTTCATCCCCCACCAACCCCAGTCTGGAAGCCTCGGAACCTGAACATTACCCAGCACGGCTCCGACCTGCAGGTGTCCTTCGACCAAGCGCCACACAGCTTCGGCTTCCGCTCCTTCTCTCTTCATTACAAGCTCAAGCACGAAGGACCCTTCAAGCGAAAGACCTGTAAGCAGGTGAGCTGCTTGCTGAAGGAATGCTCTGTGTGTGTGTGTGTGTACATGTGTGTTTTAAAAGATTTTTTTTTTTATATATGACAGGAAGAAAAGGAGACAGAGAGAGAGGAGGAAAGAGGGAAAGCTCTGCCATCTGCTGATTGATAAGCCCCTCCCTCCTCCACATGGCTGTAACAGCCGAGCCAAAGCCAGAAGCTGATGCGGGATGCTTACTGTGCAGGGGCCCAAGTAGTTGGGCCATTGTCTGCTGCCTTCCTAAGCACATTAGTGGGACGCTGGATTGGAAGTGGAGCAGCCAGGAGTTGAAGTGGCAATCCCGTGTGGGATGCCAACATGGTTAGAAATGGCTTAAGCAGCTACTGTGCCATGTACCCGCTTCCCCCTCACATGTATTTTAAAGTGACCCTGGGGGTGGCAGGTGTTTGGCCTGGTAGTTAAGATCTCAGTTAGCATACCCATATCCTACATTGGAGCTCCTGGGTTCCATTCCCAGCTCTAGATCCCAGCCTCACCACCAGTGTGTGCCCTAGGAGGTAGAGGACACCTCAGGTAATTAGAGCCCTGCTGTCTACATTAGAGACCTGGACTGAGTTCTCAGCTCCTGGCTTCACCTATTCCATCCCTTACTGGCTACTGCTAGCATTTGGGAAGTGAACCAGGGCATCAGAGTACTGTCAATCTGTTTTCGTCTCTCTCGGTTAGTCACCTTTGGGCTTTGGGTGGCTAAAAGGTGGGCATCATGCTTTCCCAGTACTCAGCTCTCAGTAGCTGGTTCAGAATGTCATCACAGGGCCGGTGTGGTGATTCAGCATGCTAATCCTTTGCCCGCAACATCACATTCTAAATTGGTGCCGTTTTGTGTCCTGGCTGCTCCACTTTCTAATCCAGCTTTTGGTTTATGGCCTGGGGAAGCAGCAAAGGGTGGCCCACATCTTTGGGAGTCTGCAGTTGCACTGGAGAATTATAAGATCTTGGCTCCTGGCTTTGAATTAACTCAGCTCCAGCTGATGCAGCCATCTGAACAGTGGAGCAGAAGATGGAAGATCTTTCTCTCTCTCTGTTTCTCCTTCTCTCTCTAACTCTGCTTTTCCATTTATATATATATATAATAATATATTATAATATATAATATATATAATAATATATTAATATATATAATAATATATTATATTATAATATATAATAATATATTATATATATAAAATATAGTATATATATAAGTATTTTAAGAAATGTCATCACTGAGTGTGACTCGGGAACCTCTGCCCAGGAGCCCTCACTCTGCAGATACCTACCTTCCAGCTGACAGGGAACCAAAAGCCTTCCATATTTCTATCGACTCTTCTGTGATTTGTCTGATGCTCGGATGCTCACTCTGGCGGGTGCTGAGCTTCAAGCCCTGCAAAACTCAGGCGCTGCCACTGTCCTCCCTTCTCAGGTGGGGAAACTGAGGCTCAGGGAGGTCACCTGCCTTGCTCAAGCTTACAGTTTCCAGAACGTAGCAACCAAGCCGCTAGTAGTTCAGTGGCCACTGACTTTATCTGCTAGGCCAAGGTTAAGCGGTGGGTTCTGTAGCCAAATTCTTAACACTGGTGGTGATCGGACTAAGGGGGAAACATTTCGTGGGTGTTCACAGGACAGCAAATGCTAAGTGTGTGGTGTTGTGGTGGCTGAAGGCCAGCACCCTTCCTCAAGGTGCTCCTTTGTGTGTTGGGCCCTCCTCACTTCTGCCATTGACCTTCATACAGAAGTTCAGCGCCTGAGATGTTGGCTGATTGTGTGTACGGGAAGCTCCATTTGTTTTCCTTTGTCCCTTTCGTTAGATGAAAGTTCTAATTAGTACCTGGCGAAGCACAGAATGGAGCTGAACGCAGTTCCTCCCCAGCCAGTCTGGTGGAGGCTCCTGGCAGGATCCTTTTGCTCTACGGGAGAAGCTCCATGACCTTTTTTACATTCTTGTTTGCTTCTTTGCCAGGAGCAGAATATGGAGATAACCAGCTGCCTCCTTCAGAATGTTTCTCCGGGGGATTATCTCATTGAGGTAAGCGGAACACCAGAAAGCCCCATCAGCAATTCTACTGAACAAATTGACTTCACAGACAACTGAGGGATAGCAAGAAAATTGCAAACCATTGAAGACATGTGCCAAAAGCATGGTTTTTACATGCTTTTCAGAAAAGTTCACATATAATCCATACTTCATCTTTCCATGAACTTTCCAAGAATATTTCTGGTAATTTTTTTTAAAGTGACCACATAATCCCTGTGACCCAAGATTTATATTTTCTATATGGTATTCCTTAACCTACAGAGATACTTTTTTTTTTTCCCCCTTAAATTTTAGTTTTAAAAAGTTGTAATGTGATATTAAAACAGGAAAGCAAACTTCTGTCTGCCTACACTTCCCCATCCCAGGTCTCTCTTGCTTTTCTTCCTTTGTACTCTGACAGGGAACAGGTCAATCCGATTCTTCTCCTGTCTTTGATGACTTTTCCACGATCGAACTGGTGCTGTAGACGTTGGTGGAAAAGGAAATTAGCCGTGTGTCTTTACATTTTTGTCGCAACACCTACTTCTTGCATTCTCTGGCAGCTGGGAGTGGCTCTGGGCAGACGCACCTTCAGAAAGCACGCCCGCTGGAGTTAGTGGTAGGATGCCAGTGTAGTTGAGAATCGTTAGCATGTGAGACTCGCTGGCTGTATTCTTCAGTTGCATGAACAGCCTTTGGATTCAAGAAAGGAAGCCTGGTGAAGTTGAGAGCTTCCCGCTGGCAGTGCAGAGATGAGCCTGGATGTATTTCATGCCTGGGCTCTCCCTGGTAAATGAAGATGAGCTCCAGCCACATCCTTATCCCAGGCGTTCTCTTCCATCACGTCCCCTAGACCCACACTGCCCACCAACGGAAAAAAAGGAGTGAAATCACCCTGTTTCCCCTCCATGTGCATGGTAGATATAACTTGTTGCAGTGCTATCACTTTGAAGAAGAATAACACAGCGTTCTCTGTTTTGCAGCTGGTAGATGACACTAACACGACAAGAAAAGTGATGCATTATGCCCTCAAGCCAGGTACACATTGTTTTTGCTTAAAACATTGGCTCTGGGGTGCTGCTCACCCAAGTATCTGATCCTTTCTGTACCTCACGGTTTCTAAAAACAGAAGTCGGCTCCTGTCTCTTGAATGCTGCTCTGTCAAGTCTGACTTTGCTTCCACCCCTGTGTTGATGCCTGGAAGATCAAAGCCAGTGTGGTGTGCGCCGTTGCTGGGAACTAAATAAACAGTCAATTGTCCTTGGAAGAAAAGTGGTGGGAGGAGAGGTTTCCTTAGGCAGAATTCTCCTCCAAGGTATTTACTGTGCCAGCCGCTACTCTTCACTGTTGAATTGTTGCCTGAAATCCTTTGAGTGAGCTGCTTTAAAAAAAAAAAAAAGTGAGTTGCTGAATCCTTTTAAAGTAGCCACATAAGCTCTATGAGAAAGGTGGTCCATGGGGTCTGAGAACCTGTCACTTGGCTTATGTTTGAAAAACAAACCCCCCCTGGAAAAAAAGAAACCAAACCCAGGTATTTCTCTTTGAACCTGTTCCTGCTGCTGAAGTTCCTCAGACCGGTCTCCTTTCTGCTTTCTCCCAGTGCATTCCCCGTGGGCAGGGCCCATCAGGGCTGTGGCCATCACCGTGCCGCTGGTCGTCATTTCGGCGTTTGCAACCCTCTTCACTGTGATGTGCCGCAAGAAGCAGCAAGGTAGCTCTTTGTGGGTTGTCTCCTTCCCTGCTCCTCTCCCCCAACACACGCATGCATGCACACGCACACACACACACACACAAGGGGCAGGCCCAGGGTCACTACCAGCCCTAGGAGACTTGGAGGCAGGGAGGGGTACAGGTGCTTCCTGGTGCGGGCGTCTGGGAAGCTTCAGAGCTCCTGGTTAGTTCCCTGGCTCCTGTACCTACCTCCCTGGAGCAACGTATTTGGTATCTGAACCTCAGGAGCAGCTAAAAGGACAGGCATTAACTCTGTTCCTGTGCTCGGGACAGCACATGCCCAGGGAGCTGACGAGGGAGTCTACCCAGGTGTCCACTTCCTCGAAGCTTTGTGCACTGTCAGTCACACCTCCATAAAACACTCTGGGAATCCTGCCGATGCTTCCTTGGTCCCAGGAGGTGCACCATGCATGGCCGCCTACGGTGTCCAGTGCTGTATTTCCTGGCCTGTCCAAGGTCAGTTTGATGCTAGGAATAATGTTCGTTGCTTCACTATAGAAACCAGCTGTCCCTTCTATCCTGGTGACCCAACAGTGCTGACCAAGCAGGACCCCTGGACTGTGTCCAGATCGCCTGGGGTTCCTAATATTAGGGAATAGGACAAAGCATCCTTGTTCACAGATAGCTATCAACCCTGTCTTCTTTTCCCATGTAGAAAACATATATTCACATTTGGACGAGGAGAGCTCCGAGACCTCCACATACACGGCAGCTCTCCCCAGGGAGCGGCTCCAGCCACGGCCCAAGGTCTTCCTGTGCTATTCCAGCAAAGATGGCCAGAATCACATGAACGTCGTCCAGTGTTTCGCCTACTTCCTCCAGGACTTCTGCGGCTGTGAGGTGCGGGTTTCAAAGCCTTATCTTTCACTCTTGTACCATCTCCTTGCCTCCACCTCTGCTCTTCCAAGCTGGTTTTGGTGACACTTGACCTTGACTTGGCCATAGTTCCCAAAGTGGAGATTTGTTTTTAAGCTTTATTTTGTTTATTTGAAAAAGCAGAGTTAGAGAGAAAGCACTCTAACATGTGTTGGTTTACTTTCCAAATGATTGCAACAGCCCAGACTGGACCAGGACAAAACCAGAAGCTAGTAATTTTTTTTTTTTTTTTTTTTACCAATCTCCCATGTGAGTGAAGGGGGCCCAAGTGCTTGGGTCATCTTCTACTGCTGTCCCAGGTGCATTAGCAGGGAGCTGGAAAAGAAGTGGAGTAGTCAGGGGCCAATGCTATGTAGTGGGGAAAACATCTGCCTGTAGTTCCAGCATTCCATGTGGGTGCTGGCTTGAGTCCCAGCCGCTCTATTTCTGACCCTGTTCCCTGCTGATGGCCTGAGAAAGCAGAGGAAGATAGCCCAAGTCTTGGGATCCTGCACCCACATGGAAGATGTGAAAAAAGCTCCTGGTTCTGGACCAGCCCAGCGCCAACCATTGTGGACATATGGGCAAAGAACCAGCAGATGGAAGATCTCTCTGTCTCTCCCTCTTTGTAACTCTGCCTTTTAAATAAGTAAATACTAAACAAACAAAAAGCCAGGACTTGAGCTGTCGCTCATGGAGCATGTCAGCTCTACAGGTGGTGGTTTTGTGCTGTGTCACAACCCCAGCCTAGGAGGTGGTCCTGTACTATTGCAGTCTGCCCTGCACATCACAAGTGCTAAGTATTCTAACATTTGCTTCCATCCCTGGCCCATAATTGCTCACAAGCATTGAGTGGCACCCACCTGGCATGAATTGTAGTGAGCAGCAACTGTCACAAGACTATGCAGCCGGGGCAGGGGTTCAGTCAAGACATCCCAGTGAATGAGCTCAGGAAAAAGCCACCGATGGAGGGTCAGAGTGTGACAAGTAAAGCAGTGATTCAGGCAGGCTTTTGCTAAGGAGGTAAGTGGAGAATAGGACTGTCTTCAGAAGGCAGGGAATCTCGGAGTCCAGAGAGGCGTGTATAACAGAGGGTTTTGTGAGCTTGTATGGCCATTGATTGCTACAGAGGAATGGCAAGGGAGAAGCTGGTTTGTGGTCGGAGGTCTCTGGGAGAGCCCTAATGTGTCAGGTACTTGAATTGTCTGCCTTGGTTTCCTAGTTGCTTGTTTAAGCTGGTAATATGTAGCTTTTCCTAATATCATGGTGTTCATTTTTAGAGTGACGTATGACAGCTCTCTTGTTGCTTTTTCTATTTCCTTTTTAAGGTTCTATTTATTTGAAAGTCAGAGTTACAGAGGGAGGAGGGAGGAGAATCTGAGAGGGAAATATCCTGCACGCTAGAAAGCAGCAAGCTCAAGTCAGGAACCAGGAGCTCTAAGCACTTGGGCTGTCCGTTCTCTGCCATTTGAGCAGAGAGAGTTGGATTAGAAATGGAACAGCCAGGATTTGAACCAGCGCCCATATGGGATACCGGCCTTGTAGGCGGTGGCCTAAATAATTGTCAATAATTTTGTGATAGGGAGTTAATTTGCGTTGAAGCCACCTACTGGTGTTTCTCAGAATCTCTCCGTGTGGCAAGGCTGCCCCCTGGTGTCAATAGGATGTATTTCCAAGGCCAATCCAGTTTCCTCCCGTGAGAAAGCCTTGACCTTGGCTTTAGCACCTGCTGAAAAAACAACTGCAAACTCAAACCACTGACACACGTTATCTGCAGATTCCGCAGACAGCTCAGTTTGTTCTGCTTTAAAGCTGATTACACTCTGGGGAGACCACTTGAACATTTCTGAGTGAACTAGATCTACGTTGTGGAACATTTAGAAACGGAAAACAGATGACAGATTTAGAAATGTCCTCTAATATCAACCTGGAGAAAGAACCACAGTTAATATTTGTTGTGTTCCTGTCCAGTCTCTTTCTATAGAGCAGAACTTACATATACAGTTTTGCTTTGTATGTTGGAAGGATTCTCTCCACTTGATGCTTTCTCCACTGTTAGCAGCGCCTCTGTAAACTGCAAGTTTAAGTTGCAGTTTAAAATCCATTATATCGATTCAGCATCACTGAGTTAACCCAGGTTGTTAGATATCTTAATCGTTCAGTAATACTCCCTTTGTGATGGTTTGCAAAGGATAGAGGCCCTGAAACAGAATTACTGGATCAAAGATTGGAACGGTTTCTAAATGCTTGTTCTGTCTATGGAAGAATATTATTAAGAATTTGTGGGAAATGGAATTAAGAGATATGTTCGTTTGTTTCCAAAAAAAATTTTTTTTTCTTGAAATCCATGCGTGAAAATTTGAAATTTCAACAAGTCTGTAGAAATGCAAATTATGCAAAAACCATGCAAGGTTTGTTCCAGAGTCAACTTACTTTTAAGTTTTCTTTTTCATGAGCTTTTTGAATCCTAAGATGACTCAGGATTACTTTCAGCAAATGGATGCATGTTGGGGGTCACATCCTGGAGCAGAGGAGGAGAACAAGGTCATCTCAGAATGCCCTTTCCCTGTAAGGATCTGTGGCTGCCGTGTTGTGTTGTAGCCATGGGAAAGCACGATCACCAAGAGGTGCCTGCAGCAGGATTCAGGGAGAGGGTTCTGAGAAGGGAAAACCGCCTGATCCACCTGCACTATTCCCCTTTGTCCAGGGACCCCGCAAATCTCCCTTGGAGTGGAAGGGCTTGTAGGCCAGGACTTGATAATGACCCCGACAGGATGTATTTTAAAAGTGGCGTGCCCTCGAGAGGCCTGGTGTGTGACCATGCAACATCAACTGCTCCCTGGTGCAAAGTAACTAAGAGCCTGCACATAGCCACGCTGATAATGTGCCGGGGCACAGATCCTGCAACCTCTGCCTAACGTCTTCCTTCTGATACCTCCAATCTTCCTGCATGTTCTGTGTGATAAGTGACCTGACTTTTGTCCTCGTGACAGGTGGCTCTGGACCTGTGGGAAGATTTGAGTCTCTGCAGAGAGGGGCAGCGGGCGTGGGTCTTCCAGAAGATCCATGAGGCCCAGTTTATTATCGTGGTGTGCTCCAAAGGCATGAAGTACTTTGTGGACAAGAAGAACTACAAGCACAAAGGCAGTGGCCATGGCTCGGGGAAGGGGGAACTCTTCCTGGTGGCTGTGGCTGCCATCGCGGAGAAGCTCCGCCAGGCCAAGCAGAGCTCCTCTGGGGCGCTCAGCAAGTTCATTACCGTTTACTTTGACTATTCCTGTGAAGGAGATGTCCCCGGTGTCCTGGACCTGAGTACTAAGTACAAACTCATGGACAATCTCCCTCAGCTCTGTTCGCACCTGCACTCCTGTGACCATGGCTTGCAGGAGCCCGCGCAGCATCCGGGATCCAGCAGCAATAGACGGAACTACTTTCGGAGCAAGGCGGGCCGCTCCCTGTATGTCGCCATTTGCAACATGCACCAGTTTATCGACGAGGAGCCTGACTGGTTTGAGAAGCAGTTCGTCCCCTTCCATCCACACCCACTGCACTACCGGGAGCCAGTCTTGGAAAAGTTTGACTCGGGTTTGGTCTTAAACGATGTCATGGGTAAATCAGGGCCCGAGAACGACTTCTGCCTCAAGGCCGAGGTCACTGCTCTTGGAATCCCTGGGCGGGCCGACTCACATCCGGAGGGCCAGCTGGGAAGCCCAGACGAAGACATGGAGGCCCAGTCCACCGTCATGGACAATGGCTCTGCCCTGCCACCCCTGTTTCACTTGGGGAAAGCCGGCAGCCCTTCAGACATGCCCCGGGACTCGGGCATCTACGATTCGTCCGTGCCCTCGTCGGAGCTTTCCCTGCCGCTGATGGAAGGACTCTCAGCTGATCAGACAGAAACGTCTTCGTTGACTGAGAGCATGTCCTCCTCCTCAGGTTTGGGTAAGGGCTCCCAGTGCAGGCCACAACACCTGGCCGCGTTTCTGAAAGCCATTGAGACCATTTTTTTTTCTTCTCTCTTTTCATTTTGGTATTTCCTTGTTGGGTGTTGAAACCTGCTGGGAAGGAACTTGGCTTCTTTGATAAACTTAGTCTATGTAGGAATAAATGTGTTGACTCCGCAGAAATAATGATGTACTCCCCAGGCCTTGTAAGGGAATGCTGACACCCTGGATGTGCCCTATGCTGTCTCGTTCGATTCCAGAAAGGGCTAAATTCCAAGCCCCTCGGGTGCTAAGGCTGTCTGATACCTGATGTCTGGTTGGTGTTCAGGGCACTGACTGCCCACTGCTCTTCCATTTGAACCTGTGCCATTTGAGCCTGGGGTTCACAGGAGCGGGCTTTTCTCCATACTAACTCAGCACAGGGCCCCAGGTAGAGGAAGAGGGCTGTGCCAAAGTAGGCCACTCTGTCAGGGAACCCCTGCAGGATGCCATCGCATGCTGTTCCCTTCCATCCCTGTGGTTAGTTCAGCATACAAACCCTTAACCTTCAAGGACAGTCTGTGGCCTCACCTCTGACAACCTATACACATTCACAGGTGCACAGTGCCCTGTCCTGAGCTGTTTGGAATGTCCTCCTTCTATGTACAAAGCCCCAAGTCCAAATCCCCACCCAGCCGCCTAAGGACCCCTCGCTCGGCCTACCCAAGGCAATGCAGTGACCATGTGGCTCTTTCTTCTTCTCAGGTGAGGAAGAGCCTCCCGTCCTCCCTTCCAAGCTCTTCGCCTCTGGGGTGTGCAGAGTAGAGCTTGGCTGCCATGTCTACAGTGATGACCTCCACACGGTTGCCCCTTTGTAACAGAACGGGAGTCCAAAGCATTGCCACTTTAGCTGTCACCTCTCTCTGGTTCCTCGGTTCATCTCTGGCTGCATACCCCACTGGAGCTGAGGTCTCATCCAAGGATAGTTGGAGTGAAGTTCCAGCCACCACTCGCTCCCCTTTGTTCCAGCCCTCTAATGAACAGCTTGGCAAAGTCTTCCACTCTCTGAAGCCCTGTGGGCAGACCTCTGCAAGGTGTGTTTGTGTGTTCTGACAGCAGCTTGCCACACTGGGCCAGGCTTTGGACCAGAGCCTGCGCTGGGACAGAGAGGGGAAACATGGAAAGAGAAAAAGGAAAATATCTGCTCTGATTATTCAGACGTCACTGAACTCCGTGGACGCTCCCTGTCTGCTACGTGGATTGGAAATGCTTTGTGGAAAAAGCACTTTGTCTCTCCTGACAGCCACAGTTATCGAGTTCTGGTCTATCTGGAGCCTTGTGATATGTTGCAGATGATGTTCCTGGCCCATTCTGAGATGAAACTGACTGTAGCATGGATGTTAACTAAGCTGGGAGCCAGAGGCCAACAAAGTGACCGAATGTGCAGTCAGCACTCATGCAACAAGCGTGATTGTCTAAGTGGGTGCCGAGACCGGCTGAGGTGGGGACCCCTGGACCAGGCTGAGCATCTGGACCGTCTTGTCTGAGATGGGTTGGTCCATATGCAGGGAGCCCATGTGTAGTACCTCCCTTGGTCTGAGGAGGCATGATACAGGTGCCAAAGCTGCCGGCCACATCTCCCGGCTTAGGTTTACCGTGTTGTGTCTCAGATATGGGTGTCTTGAAGTTTCTTTTATGGAACGGACACCCAGCTGGATGGTATTTGTTGGGAGTTGGGAATTTGTGCTTCGGTCATCTTTTTGTGTTCTGAACATTTGGGATGTGAGAATCCTCGAGCTTCAGCAGTGTAGGGAGGTGGTGGCTCGGTAATCTGACCTGGCTTTGATGACTTGACAAATGTAGATTTTTTTTTTAATGAAGGTGGGAAGGAAACTGTCACAGAAGTAAACACTCTGTTTTTGTGAATGACTTCTCTGCAAAATTTCCATTTCCAAAGAAAAGAAAGATGAGTTGCTGTTATCCTGTTTATTGATCAGCAAGATGCGATGATGTCTTAGCTTCCCCCCTGGAAAAGCCTTGTCCTGCCAGTGCGTTAGAACAAGTTGTGACATCACTCTCCTTTTTCATGGGTGCAGTTGGATTCTGACACGTCCATTCATTATGCAGCCCAGGAACCTGGGTGTTTTCTCATTCCTCAGATAGGGCCAGCCTCAAGGGGCATGGATGAGGCACAGGCTGAGGCAGGGTTGGGAGGTGGGGTGGGTAGAGCACCCCTCTGGACACATGCTTGGCAGGTGGGGAAGTGAAGGCTGGAAGTAAATGTCTGTGTGAGTTTTGCATGCAGAGTCACACTCCCAGCTCTGCAGAGGCAGCTGGCAGCTTCTCTGGAGCAGGAGAACGTGCTTGGCTGTTCTCTGGCATCGAATTTCCTGCAGCTGCTCCGAGGCAGAGCCAGGGAGCTGCAAGACCGTCTCCCCATAAAGCCAGGCGTCTGGTCCTCAGAGGAGTGTCCTCCCCTACCCTGGGGTCTAGAGCGAGGGGCAGGCTCCCAACCACAGGTGCTCACTCCACCATTGCCTCCCGGGCATCTGTTCTGTGAAGGAGATTTGGGCCCAGACTTGCTCATGTTAAGAAAATTACCTGGGACCTTGAGCAGAGAGATTTCTTTTTTTTTGAGGCCAAGAGCCCTCAGAATACCCTTAGGAACCACGTGTAGGAAGAGATTCTGGTTTGCAAGCAAAATAAGGCATCTTTGAAAAAAAAAAAAAGCCGCTTCAGGGACCAGAAGGAAAGCAGTCACTGGGCTGCAAGGGCATGGGCCCGGAGTGTGAACTCACTTGTAAGGAAAATAAAAAGGCCAAGGAGACTGCTGGTCCTGAAGTCAGGAGGTGTTTTATTTTGGATTTAAGGTTTGGGTACTCATTTTGAAATGTTAGCATTTCTAATTGACAAGTCTCACACACTAACCTGCCAAACTCCAAGCAAGTCCGGTCCAGTTTCCTCGTTTATGTTCATGCATGCAAAATATGGGACATAGGAATGGCCATAGTTGTCTTACAGAGACACAACATCTGTTTGAAACAAAGTGCATTTTTTCCCCCTCTTTTGTCTCAGAAGTTGTCCCAGAGAGTGGAAATGATAAGATGGAATTCAGAAGAAAGTTCTGCCAAGGCTCCCAGGCTTTCAGAAATTGGGGAAACAGGAACTAGACAATAGGGATGAGCTCATAGAAGACTTTGATCCTGAGAATAAAAAGCCCGTGTGGTTAAGTTGGATGAAGTTCTGTGGAAAGGAGCCCCGGGGTTCCAGGAGACCAAGGATGCTGCTGAGATGGCTCTGAAGGTGGGGAGCTGGCTGCTGGTCCTCACAGAAGGGGCACAGCATCTACTGTGGCCAGCCTCGCCAGGAGAGGGAGCGGAAAGGCCAGGTGAACAGGTGACCCCCTCGCAGGGGCCAACTACCTCTTGGAGGACCAGCTCAGCCAGGTGATAGTATTTTCACCCAAGAAGGCGATGAGGCTTTAAAGTCCCAAGACAGTTTGGGGTTAGCAGGGAGTGACCGCAGTCCAAGATGAGGAGTTTTTAAAGTTGGCCTTGAACACAAGATAACATCAATGTGTAGTGAAATGTGGGTAGTTAAACATGGGTCTTTATCACAGTCCGTTTGTGCAACCAAGTCTCACACTCAGGTCCTGTGACTCTGATACAAAGTAAACAGGACTGTCCCTCCAAAACTCTGGGTTTATGGGAGTGTTTCAGAGTTGAACCTTGTGGGAGGAGGTGAGGGGAGCACTTTGATTTCTAGAAGTGGCACAACTTCCTCCCAAAAGACAAGAAATCTTGCAGTTCATAGCTCCTCTACAATAATCCGGTTCTGTTACTGAGAGAGTAGTTAAGGTTTAGGTCATTCTAGTGAGAAGGATGCTCATCCTGTGTTTTGTTTAAGGATCCTTTGCCTCCTGGAGTGCCAACATGGAAGGTCCGGTGTAGGATAATATCATAAGTAACATTGTACCTTTTTAGTGTAAGGTAACAGGGCACGGTGGGGACTTGGGCAAAGTGAAGTGCTCCCACCCAACGCACAGGGGACAGCTACTCCAGCTGACTGTGGCCATGTTTGTGGCACTTGCTGATCTTTCCTTTTTTTTTTCCCCAAGAGAAATTGAGAAGCTGGGCATGAAAATGGAAAAAAGAAAAGTGATTTTAAACAGATATTAAAAGTGTAGTTTTCTCTTATAAGAAAAGTAGTTCTCTGTTGCTGATACTAGCACAGACTGGAGAAGTTGTATACGGGAGAGGTTTATTTCAGCTCGTGGTTCTGGAGATGAACAAGTGATGTTGGCTACCTCGCTGGCCAGAGCCTCCCAGACCGGGGGGGGGGGGGCTTATGTGCGTTAGCTAGTCAGTGTCCCCACCCCCCTTCCCCATAAAGTCACCAGAATTTAGTCATGGAAGCCTTACCGTCATGACCTTGTGTAGTCCTAAATGTCTCCCCCAACTCTCAGCGCCATTGTCTGGTTAGGTTCCCATCCTCTTACTACCTCCTGGTAGCTGGACGGAGGTGTGTGTTGTGGGGCTAACTTTCCAAAGGGGGCAAACTGTACTATTTTAAGAATTGGCATGAATGGGCTCCACTGAATACGCAGGTAGATTGGCAGTCTACCGGCTGCCTGCTCTTGACCTCTGCACTTTGGTAAGACTTGAAACAAAAGCCATCCATGGTAATTGCAGACGTTTGGTGCCTCCCAAAAACACTGTAAGTGCCATTGGTAGCGGGATCTTTTCTTTCCTCCCCACTCCCCCTCAAAGAAATTTAATGTGATTCTAAGTATATTTGAAATGTTTTGATTGCTTCTTGTATTTCATAGTACCTTCAGAGATAGGCAGACCAGCTGTTAATTTCACAATCAGTTTGGTTTATAGTTTCTCCCTCCGTTGTAACTGTTTTCTTAGATGGTGTACAGTTCTGAGTTTAGGCCCAGACATAATTAGGAAAATGGTCGTTTGTGGGGAGGAAGGCAGGCAGTCTGTCGGTCTCCACCAGAGCCAGGTGTTTGCATTATCCACTGCTGATGGGATCTGTGACCTGCCTGTGTCGGAGGTGTGAGGGTACACAGAGAAAAGCCTCCTGATGTTGAGATAATCAGGAGTCCTTCTGGGGGTCAGGGGCAACCTTGTCACATCCCCTCCTTTGCAGGCTTGAGGTGAAAGTCAACAAAAGGAAGTCTGACTGTAAGCCAATAGCTTTGGCTCCAGTTTCAGGATTGAGGGGGCGAGGGGAAAGTTTAGATGCTGTGGTGTGTGCCCTCCCTGGTGTCAGACAGGACTGAATTATTCCAGACATATGGCTGTGGATGGGATTCTAGATCTTCAGCGAAGGAGATTCTGTAACCTTCTCTGCTCATCAGATAGTTTTTTTGTACGTCTTCCTTACAGAAATTCAAACCAGCTTTCTTTTGTTCCAGCGCTAGTGGAGAGAGAACAGCTGGTCACCTTCTCTGCCTTTAGAAACCACAGTGAAGTCATCCCCCTGGTGTTTTTGTTTCAGTGATAAATAGTCCCACTCACTTAAACCTTTCTTCCAAGGCCCTTGTTTTCCAGGGGCTTAATAATTTCACTGCTATTCTGTTTCTCAGCTTCACGCTGTTTCGTTCCTCAAACCGAATGTTGGTGCCTTAATTCACATTGGTGCCTTTGAGAAAGTCAAGCTCAGGGTGAGGATTACAGGGAATTTCTTCTGGGCTCAGATGGTCTTACCATTTAAACACCTAATAGCACTTTAAAAAAATACGGTGTATGGCTCATATTAATTCTGATAGTTATATGACTGCTACATGGCTTTTGTGCCGCCCCCCCCCCCCCCGTGAAAGTCATCATTTCTTGGCGGCTGAGGTCAACTGTGTGTTGCTCATTCCCTGTAGGTTTAATATCATTCCTGAGCAGCATGTAGACCAGCTCTTACCTCCTGTGCCACCTACCACCCTCCCCCAATTACATATCTCTGGATGTTGCTTTCATTTTGGGAGGTGCAATGCCTTCAAATGGTGCAAATTTCAGTTTAAACACTGGTGAGTTGACAACAGGAAGTCATTCAGTGCCACCTTCCTGTTGGAAGGGTCATTCCCAGCATAGTGGAATCCTCCCACGAGGCCCCCTGCATTTTGGCCAGTTGTGCCCCCTCCAGCCCGTTAGTGCCACTCAGAAACTGTAACTGGGACCACAGATGTATCCAGAGCCTTTCCTATGTCTTCAAGAGCCCAAGCCTTGGCTCTCCATTGATCAAGCGCTGTGCTGTGCATCGTCAATAAAACCTGACCAAAGCAAACCATTAAGATGGTGCATCAGACAATTTGGTCCTTCAAGCTTTCAACCAGGAGGGTTCCCAGCGGTGGTCTTCCGCTAGCAAAGGATGTGGACAAAATGGACAGCTCTAGTGATACAAATCACCTGTGGATGACACTAGCTTATGTTACAAAAAAAAAAATTTTTTTTTTCCTCTCAAGAATAAAGCACAGTGAGTCTGGACAGCAATAAAACCTTTTGTTAAAAAACAAATGTGTTTGTTTAGTAACCTTGATTTTCACTGTTAAAAGAGGTTTTCCTTTATTCTGCGAAAGCTGCCTCGCTGTCCTTATGGGGAAGCCTGTGGAACACAACAGTGATTGGTGTCACGGTGTGTCTGTCTTTGGTGGGATAGTGAGTGCCCACCAACTGGCAGCGTGCTGTGGTTTTATGTTGACGATGTTAGTGATTTGATTGATATGTACCGAAGTTTGTAAATAGGTCATGGTAGATCACAGCTAACATTTGCAAAATGTTTTTTTGTACTCTAGAATTTCTGCATTGAAATAAAAAACTTTGTTTCTAAGACCAGAGTGGTTCCTTATTTCAGAGTGTCTGTTCTATTTATTGACTGGTTGGGGTTCCTGGTACTTTTCTGAGGGCTCCAGCCTCAGTACTTCTTGGGGTTTGAGCCCCAAGCCCCTCCCTTCCTTCTTCAGGGGCAGTGACCTGTGAGCCTCCCTGCACTCCTTGGGTTGTTCATGTCCAGAAGACTTACGATTCACAGAATAATTATGCTTTATCACTCCAGAAAAGTTTTGAAAAGCTCCTGAAGCTGGGAAGCCACACTTCAGTTGCCTGTCAGTCAAGCAGAAAAAAATATACACCTGTTCATTCTTTCAACGGACATTCTCTTCCCAGCTCCTTTGTGTTCTGTGATCTCTGAACTGACTTCTTGATGCACATCAATGTCAACTATTGCTGCCACCCTGTGACTCTAAAGACTCTAGTCCTCTATTTCTGATCTGGAGAATGGGCCCATTAAAAAGCCCTCCTTCTGAAGGTGGTGAACTGAACTGAATTGAACTGGGTGGTAAATGTGGCATGCTTCTGGCCCATGGCTTGGTGTAGTTACTGCTCGATAAATGCTGGCAGGCATCCAGGAGAGGATGAGCAGTAAGAAGTTTCAGGGATGGTTGGCTGCCATGGTGCAGTGCCTTAAGCCAGCACTTGAGATGCCTACTTCCTATGTGAGTGCCAAGTCCCAGCTGCTCCACTTCCAATCTGGCTTTTTGCTATTGCATCATGGAGGGCAGAGAATGATGGACAAAGTGCTTGGATCCCTGCCACCCACTTGGAGTTCTGTCTCCTGGCTCCAGCCTGACCTAGCACTGATTGTTGGCAATCGTCTGGTCCAGGTTATGAGAGCAGAAAGGACTTGCTTTCAAGGAAGCCTTTTATTAGCCACTTGAAGCACATCATTTTGCAGAAGAAAAGATGGCTGAGCAGCGGTGACTTTTGGGCCTCTTCACTGGTTTCCAAATGTGGACAGTCACCCAACATTTCCCACCTGTTTCCTCACCCAGCAGACTCCCAACCTGAGTCCAGAAATCACAGACCTCCCCTCATCAAAGGCAGGCTCGGTATGCCGACCGGGTGAAAATGGACAGTTGCATGGAGAAGCCCTGATGCCGAACAGCTGATGCGTTGCCTGTCTGCATATCGCACACGCAGATGTGTTCTGGCTTCTGGAAACCAAAATTACAAGGAGGACATCAGGGAGTTTGTTTTTTAGCAGTAATTAGACAGCACATCACCTTTGGCTGTGAGCAGGAGGCTCACACACTGCACCTACGCCTTGCTCAGCCAGCAGTGTGAGGTCTTCAGACCACAGCTTTCCACAGCATGCCTTTACCTGAACTTGTTGGAAAGTGAGGTGGACTTCCAGCAGTGGAACCTCTGTCCTGTTCTTTCTGGGCTTGTGCACCTGTCACCCTCTCATCCCTTTCCGCCTGCCTGGTTCCCTCCTTGTCTGGTTTGAGCCTGGGTTTGGTCCAGCACTTCCCACAGGTGTCTCTCATCATCTCCTGCTCTGTGTTTGCTGCTAGAAGGGTCTGACAGTCTCCCTCTTTGGCTTGTGAGCTGTGTGAGGTCAAGGACTGGATCTGTCTTGGCGTGTGGCGTGAAGGGGACACTCAAATCATTGTTAAATGGTGTCTAATGGGAGGAGAACATGGTTCGTAAGGCTGCCTGGGTAGAGCATTTGGTGTTGGCTTGTAGTTCTGCTGCTGGGCTCTGGGTTGATGAGGAGGTGGCTGTCTTTTGCTTGTTCCTTAGACACTGAATTCCTTGGCTCCTCCCCAGTGCGGAAGATAACATAAGTGGCTCCTGGGAAAACGGCTCAGCACTACAGGTCTGCACACAGTGTTCGTCCTTGGAAATCAAATGCTGTGCAGTGTGTGTTCCTGAGATAGGAAGCAGACAGGTCAGGAGGCACTGGGCCCAGGGGTTTGGGCGCTCTTTGGAGATGGAGTGGACAGACGTTGCAGCTGTTGGAATGGAAGTGGCTTTGCTCACGATGCTTCATTTCTGGCCCCAGAGGCAGGCAGGCAGGCAGGCAGGCGGCTGGCCAGGAAGAGGCCACCCAGTGTTGTGAGGCTGAGTACTTGTAGCAGGAGACAGGGCTTGCCTTGCAGACAGCCCAAGCCCAGCTGCAGCCAGTAGGGGACACCTCATGCTGGACTCTGAGATCTATAATCCATTCTTCAGGCCTCCTGTGAGGAAGGATCAGGGGCAGGGGGACAGGTTGCAGTTACAGCTCACCCTTGGACAGAACTTGGGGAAGGTCCCCCAGAGCCCTAAGCCTGCCAGGGACTGGAGCCTTGGCATCTTGGGTTGCTAAAGCTGTTTGCTCTATTATCAGGGGTCCAGCTGTGACTTCTGGCCAGGGGGCTGGCTTCATCTTCCCTAGGTTAAGTTTCTGCATCTGAGATGTGGGCCCACACAGGACCCACATCACCTAGGGCTGCTGCAAATACTAAATTCAGTCCAGCCCCTAAATGCACACTTTTTAGGCCTCTAAAAACAATGAGTGGTTTATCTTTAAAAAAAAATTATATATTTTTATTGGCAAGTCAGATTTACAGAGGAGAGGCAGAGAGAATGATCTTCCATCCACTCGTTCACTCCCCAAGTGGCTGCAATGGTCGGAGCTGAGCTGATCTGAAGCCAGGAGCCAGAAGCTTCCTCAGGTCTCCCACGTGGGTGCAGGGTCCCAAGGCTTTGGGCCATTCTCCACTGCTCTCCCAGGCCACAAGCAGGGAGCTGGATGGAAAGAGGGGCTGCTGGGATTAGAACCAGCGTCCATATGGGATCTCGGCACGTTCAAGGCAAGGGCTTTAGCCGCTAGGCCACAGCGGTGGGCCCTCACTTATTTAAGCACTGTAGGTTATATTTGCCTAAGAAATGATAAATGCCTACCAAGCTTGAGTGTTATTATTATTAAATTACTTTTTCTTTCATTTTTAAAAAAAATATTTTTTTTTTTTTCTGGGAGGCACATTTATACAGAGAAAGAGAGACTGATCTTCCATCTGCTGATTCACTCCCCAAATGGTGGTAATGGCTGGAGCTGAGCTAATCCGAAGCCAGGAGTTTCTTCCAGGCCTCCCACGTGGGTGTAAGGGCCCAAGGACTTGAGCCATCCTCCACTGCTTTCCCAGGCTATAGGCATGAAGCTGGATTGAAAGTGGAGCAGCCAGGACTCAAATTGTCATCTATATGAGATGCTGGCGCTGCAGGTGGGGACTTAGCTTGCAGAGCGACAGCACCAAGAGCTCTTGGACACTGTGGGCTATGTTTGTTGAATGGATGAATGAATGCAGAAAATACTTTCGTTTAGGTTCCCGTGTTTACTTCCTCACGGTGGAACCAAGTTTGCTGCTGGCTCTGGCCCGCCTGCATTGCCCTGCCACTTATGCTCGATTTTATCCCTCGTGCCAACCCCTTGGGGATGGGTGTTTTCCGTGGGAACGCTCCGGGCTCAGAGAGTGGAGCAAGGAACAGATTGTACACCCCGGATCTCTACTGGAGTTTCTTCCCTTCCTGACCCCGCTGGGAGACACCCCTCTCTCCGTCTGCTCCTCCAGCGAGGCACTGGGAGCAAAGTGCCAAGGGCCGCGTCCAGGTCGTGCGCCCTCGGGGCTCGGGCGCCCTCGGGGGTCTCCGGCCCGCCTCCCGCCCACGTGGCCCGCCCGGCCGCCCCGCCCCGGGGAGCCGCCTCCGCAGCCGCCGTTCCCCGCTCCGGCCACCGCGGAGCGCCCTGCAGCGGGCCGGGCCGAGCAGCGCGAGGTGCCGAGGTGAGTGCAGGCAGGCGGCCGGGAACCCCAACCACGCCCGACCCTGGCGGGCTGGACATCCCGGTAGGGTCCGCCACCGCCGGACACGGTCCCCGGCTACACCTCTCACCCCTCTGCCGCTTCGTTCCCTCCGCCCGGCTCGTGGTTACTAGCAGCCGGCCCCGAGCGCTGCCCTGGCCCGTGGGGTCCCGCGAATCGCACGGGGGCGCCCTGGGCGCGGCGCAGGTGGGCAAGTGCCAGCGCCCGTCGTGGCGCCGTCGCTCCGGCTGGAGGCGCTGACTTGGGTCGCCGGCTAGTTCTTGGGAGCCACTTCCGGGGAGGGAGGCGCCACCTGTGCCGGGACGCGCCCCTTTCCCTGGACTGAAATTTCTGCTCCAGCCCGGCGGGGTGCGGGCCAGGGCAAGGGCACGTCGCTTGCTGGTGGTTTTGCGTGACGGGCGGTGGGGGAGTCGGGCTCTGTGCGCTCCCGGCTGGGGTTCCTGCGTCGGCTGTGTCGGCGGGTCCCCGCGTTCCTGAGGTAGGAGACGGACGCTGAGGCGTTCAGGTGAGCGTCGCCGGGACACCCGGCCAGCGTTCTCCGAGGGAGTGGGAGGATGGAAACGGGCTCCCCAGGGCTTGGCCGTGCTGGAGAGCTGCTGGCTCTGTGGGCGGCCTCCGCGGGCGCCGGAACGTGCGGAGACAGAGCCGCTTGTTCCTAGAGGACCGGCCTTCTCCACTCAGCGCTGCCTGCAACTAGGCTTGCCGCCAGGCTGTGGTTCTCCCGTAAGCACCGACAGAAAGAAACTCAAGTTGACGCCGGTTCTTGCACTTCCCAGGGATTCCTTCCCTGGGGCGGGGGAGAGGAGAGCCTCGGTCTGCGTTTGTTTGAGCCCCGTACTCTTACTGCACTTGTGCGCACCTGCTTGTCCTCATCCGTAAGAGGAGGGGGATGTTGAATAGAAGGGTTCTTCAACAAGTTCGTGGAAAAAGAAAAAAAAAAAACCGGAATGAAAAACTAAGTTTATGTTGGTGCCACATTAGGATGCATTTCCTGTGAACCTTTTTGAAGAAATCCCCTGGTATTACGAACCAAAAATGGTTGTCGATTCAAGTGCTTTAAGATGGTGATTGTACGAGGTAAAGTCTACCTTGGTGCTGGTGTGATAGTATTTTAATTTCTACTTTGTGAATTATCTGAAAAGGCAGAGACACATCCGTTGAGATCCACTGATCTTCCATCCATTGGTTTACTCCTTACCTGCCTGCAACAACTGGGACTGGGTCAGGCTAGAGCTAGGAGCCAGGAATGCATTCTTGGTCTCCACATGGGTGCCAGGGAATCAAGTACTTGAACCATTCTCAGCTGTCCCCCAGGGTGTGCATTTGCAGGAAGCTGGCTTGAAGTGGAGTAGCAGAGACTCGAACCCAGGGACAGCACATTCCCCACTTCCCTATGAGGTGTGTGTGCAGGTTCTTGCTTCTGCCCATGCTGTGAAGAACCAGGAATTTTCCACACAGAAAGCTGGGGGTCCCCCCCTCCCCTCACTGGAAAACCTGAGCCTTTGCGGTCAGCTTCCAGTGGCTCATAGCCTTGTGTGAAGTTTGCCCTGGAATGTGCGACTTGGAATGACCTTTAGCAAGGACACTGTTGGAAAGCAGGGGTCTGGGCAGCGGTGGGATGTGTGTGTGTCAGGGAAAGGCTGGGGAGAGTGGCTGAGGTGCCACTTGAATCCCTTGAGCCTTTGGGTCTGTGATGGCCTCTAATCTCCTGGTGTAGGAGTCTGTTGAAGGTCTTGGGACCCCATCTTGGCCACTGTCTCCTCTGTTCTTTTATCTCCAGTGGACTGTCCCTTTTTCTGTGGAGTCTCCTGGGCTGCCCTCCAACCTCCTTTGGTCTCTTCTTGGCGTTTTGCATTCCAGACATAAATGTGCAATCTCAAGTCTGGGGACCTCCAGAAACACACGGAGCAGCCCAGGTGTCTCTCAAAGGCCCATGCCCGCCATCTTTATCCAGTCCCACCCCTGAATGACACACGTTGAAGTGCTGACATCAGCATGTCTGTGTTCTTTAGTGTGCGTGCTCAGAACCCAGCCTCGCTGTGGAAAGTTGGGGTCCACCTTGCCTTGGACAGCAGCTGGCAAAGAGGTCAGTAGGGAAAGCAGAAGGCAGGCTGTGGGGTTAGAGCTTCAGCCTATTGTGTGGCTGGTAAGATGGGGTGCAGTTCATGGACGTTAAGTTCACGGGGTCAGGAGATTTGGGGTCTTCACATGTATTGGTCCTGCTGCTTGAACACATCCTTCCACCTCTCCCTCCTGTGTGTGGTTCGCCCTGGCTCTTCAGTCCTATCGTTTCTTCTGTGACTTTCCTGGCCCTCTGGCCATCGCAGCTCCCTCCCCTGTTTCTGCCATGTTCTCCCATGACGTGTTGTTCAGGGAGCTTATGCGAAACGGTTTTATTTGTATGTTTACTTAAGGGTTTATTGTCTGCATCCGCCCAGGATGATGTAGGATCCAGGAGGGTGAAGGTGCTGCTTTGTTCTCCAGGGAACCCTGACACATAATAGATGCTTGGTAAATGCTCCTGAGTGACAGAATGGAGGCGCACCCACAGAGGGACGTGAGATGACACTGGGGAGTGCTGAAGATTGAAAGGTAAAAAGGAACTGGCCGCAAGGAGCTCAGAGTGCAAAGTGACTGTTAAGGTCAGGTGGTTTTACCTTTGCTTCCGTCCTCACTGCAGCATCTTTTCCAAGTTATTGCTTAGCTTGAGGGTGACTCCTCTAGTGACCAGGAACTCTGTCACCTCCACAGATAGCCGAGTTCATTGGCAGAAGGGTGTGGGTGAGGGAACCAGAATCCCAGATGTGGTCACCAGGCCTGTGCGTGCCACCACTCTGGTCCCCCTGTAGTGCATCCTGACTTCCAGCATCAGTGTCCACTTCCCAAATGGCCACACTAGCCAGAGCTGGGCTCCCCCAAAGCCAGGAGCTTCTGTCAGGTCTCCCACATGGGTATAGGGGCTCAAGGACTGAGCAATCATCCCCTGCTCTTGAGACGTATTAGCAGGGAGCTGGATCAAAAGTGGAGCAGCCATGACTTGAACTGGTGCTCCTGTGGGATGCTGCCACTGCAGATGGAGGCTTAAGATGCTGGACACTTGTGCTAGACCCCAAATCCATTTTGCTTTTTAAAAAAAGATTTATTCATTTTTATTGGAAAGTCAGATTTACAGAGAGCTGGTTCACTCTCCACTTGGCCACAATGGCTGGAGCTGAGCCAATCCGAAGCCAGAAGCTAGGAGCTTCTTCTGGGTCCCAAGGCCTTAGGCTGTCCTCTACTGCTTTCTCAGACCACAAGCAGAGAGCTGGAAGGGAGGTAGAGCAGCGAGGACATGAACTGGTGCCCATATGGGATTCCGGCACGTGCAAAGTGAGGACCTAAGCCTAGGTTACCGTGTTGGACCCAGATCCATTTTCCTAATGGTTGATATAGGTATCCTCTGATTTGTGTCTTGGGTCAGCTTCTTTGTGTGACAGGTGGAGTGGAATCTATTGGAGGATTTTTGATGAGAAGTTTTGTTTTGTTCTTCACTTTGATCAGAATTGTCATTCAGTTATGAAAATGGGTACACATTTTTTTCTTTAGATCTGTTTTCATTTTTATCTTAAAATCACAGAAATAGACCAGGACTGAGCCAGAAAGAAGAGGAATGGCCCATTTCCCAAATGCCTGCAGTAGCCAGGGCTGAGCCAGCCCAGCGTCAGGAAAGCAGAATTCAGTCATGGGTGACAGGGACCCAGGCACCGTAGCTGTTACCTTTACCTGCTGGGGTATGCGTTTGTAAAAAACTGGATTGAAAGCAAAAGAGCAAGTACTCAAAGGAGCTGCTCTGAGACAGATGCCCTAAAAGTCAACTGAACCCCAGCAGTGATTCAGGTGCCGAGACAAATGCCTGACCCCTCATTTTTCCCCTTAGGAAAAGAATAATGAGGACCAGGAGAGACTGTTGCTAACTGAAGTTGTGTTGACCTTGTGTGCCTTTGTCACTCAGCTTCTTTAAGAAATGTTTCTGGAGGAAGGGCGGGGAGGGCAGTTGTATGCCAGGCACTGCCCCGGTGCCGACTGCACAGCTTAACAAGTAAACTGACAGGGTCCTTCCTTTGTGGGGTGGACATCCTGTGGCAGGCAGACAGACAATAGATGAGCAGATCTATAGCCTGCTGTCAGGCAGAGGGATCAGGGTCACTCAGGTGGAACTGGAACTCACCTCTCTACCTCTCCCCTGGAGTAAGATCTGGCCATTCATTGTGGACTCTACTGGTTGACCAGGAGGCTCTTGCCTTCCTTGACAGGCAACACAACATGGAGCAGTGAGTTTTCTGAAACCACCCTGTGAAATGAGCAGGAAGCTGGGGCAGTGTGGACTGTAGTATGTCCCTTGCTCAGCCCTCCTGCTCTGCACAGGGATGCCTTCCTCTTTAGTGTCATTTGGTCCCATCCACCTTATCACCCAAAGGGAGAGTAGTCACTGAGCAGATCTTGACCGGAGAACTGAAGCGATGAAAATCAGTAGGATGGGGACAGAAGTGCATACTTCCTGCTCTCAGCAGTGATTGATGGGTCGACTGGTGTTATTTAATGCTCTGTAATATGCCCAGCAGTTCATGTATTTAAGGATGTGTGTGTGTGTGTGTGTGTGTGGATGATGTGGCATAATAGACTAAACTTCTGCGTATGGTGCCTGCACATTCATATGGATGCGGGCCAAGTCCCAGTTGCTCCTCTTTTGATCCATAGCTCCTTGCTGGTGGCCTAAGAAAGCAATAGAGGATAGCTCAAGTCCCTGGGCCCCTGTACCCACATGGGAGAAGTAGAAGAATCTTGTGGTTCGTGGCTTCAGATTGATTCAGCTCTGGCCATTGTAGCCATTTGGGGAGTGAGCCAGTAGATTAAAGATCTCTCTCTGTTTCTCCTCGCAGTAACTCGTACTTTCAAATAAAAATAAAGCAAATCTTAAAAAAAAAAAAAGACTGTCTGGGTTGTGAGATATGACAGTGATATCACCTTCCAGAGTTCTTTGCATTCTTTTGTAATACAAGGGAAGAGGAGTGACTGGGAGGGTCCTTGGAATAAGTGACATATAAAATGATGCAGAGGAGTGGTTAACCTCACAGGTAAGACATCTGCCCTGGAGTACCTGGGCTCAGCTTCCAGCTCTGACTCCTCATATCAGCTTGCTGTTAATGCAGACCATGGGAGGCAACAGATGATGGCTCAAGTAACTGGGCTCCTGCCACCCATGTGGGAGACCTACGTTGAGTTTCCAGCTTCTGACTTTAACTATCTCAGCTGAGGGCCTGGTGTGAAGGCGTAGTGGTTAAATTCCTTGCCTTGCACATGCCGGGATCCCATATGAGCGCCGATTCTAATCCCGGCAGCCCCATTTCCCATCCAGCTCCTTGCTTGTGGCCTGGGAGAGCAGTGGAGGATGGCCCAAAGCCTTAGGATTCTGCGCCCACTTGGGAGACCTGGAAGAGCTCCTGGATCCTGGCTTTGGAATGGCTCAGCTCCAGCCATTGTGGCCGCTTGGGGAGTGAGCCATCGGACGAAAGATCTTCCTCTCTGTCTCTCCTTCTCTCTGTATATCCGTTGTTCCAATAAAAAAATAAAAATAAATCTTAAAAAAAAAAAAAAACAACTATCCCAGCTGAGTTTGAGTAAGTGAGTGAGCGAGACAGCCAGCAGATGGGTGCTCTCTCCCTATCTATGTTTCTCTCTACCTTTACATTAAAAAATGAAAAGCAGGAAAGTGTGACAGCAAGTCATCCAGAGCAAGAATGGAAGTGGAGAGTAGAAGGGAGAGAGAAGAGCATGTGTGAAGATCCAGATAAAGATGCCCACAGATGGTGCAAGGCCTTGCTTTGCTTTAGCCATTTTGTTTGAGTGTGCATGAGGTATCTGAGTTTACAGACACAGGCATGGCAAGGAAGTTGACACAGCAACCCTTAGTAAACTCCAGTGCATCTGGAAGGCACCTCCTGTGCTACTGGGCTCTGTACCTGCAAACTCTACCACTGTCTGGGGCCACAGCCGTCGTGTTAGCCTTGCTTTCCACTCTAGGATGTTGTACTGTGGAGTGTGAATAACTTTCTGACAACTCTGCCTGGCTGTGTCAGGAAAGTTGGTTGGGCAAAGGGCCTTCCTGGCTTTACTTGGGAAGCGGTGATGCGAAGACAATGGTCTGTTTCTGAATGTCTGGCCTGATCTTCCTTCTCACACATTCTGTGTTCCAGCTTTGGGAGGGCAGAAGCTGCTCCTGCTTGCACACCTGGACCCTGGCGTGGTGCCTAAGCACTGGGACGATTTATGGGATGTTGGATAGTTGCCCTGGAGCCCCTGGGTGACTGCAGAATAAATCACTGCTTTCATTTCCCAGGTGTCTCTTGACCTTTCCTGGGGTGGACCTGTTAGTTGGGGCAGAACTAGACATGGGGGCTACATCAGAATGAGAATGCTTTAGAAGGAGAGGTTGGGGCACTTGGGCAGAATTGGAGAAAGACAGCGGATACCCCTGGTCCCTTAGGAACATGCTTGTATCCTGGCTAGCTAACGTTTTGTTTCGTGGTTGTCTCCAGCTGTGTGTGGGGTGCTCTGACAGAGCCCATCCTAACATTCTCCATGTACCCCAGAACCTTCCCCCTTGTGATGCCCTGCACCTGTTGATCTAACTACGTGGCATAATCTTTAGTCGCTTGTGTCTACCTTGGGAATTTGTCTTCCCTTGTCTTTTGCATGAGAAATCTTGACTATATTCTTATTTACAAATGCAAGCAAGCCAGGTACTAAAGAGTAGAACATGAAATGCCAGCTCCTCTATGCTGAGCTTGCTTCCCAAGCAAATGTTTATGCTTTACAGGCTACACATTTCTTATGGTTTTATATCCAGGTGAGTGCGCCTGTGATAGCTTTAAAAATTTATTTACTGGCTCATTGTATGTATGCTGCTCTTTAATCTTTCTCTGTTTTTATGTCTAAGATGGATTTGTTTAAGTATAATTCAGAAAGTTTATGGAATATGAGATTAAAATTAAATTTTAGTGCAGAACATTTAAAAATCCATGTGTATCTTTTATGTAATATTCATTTCTGTAACCATTTTTTTTTCTTTAAAAGTATGGATCCTATTTTAATTTATTAAGAAGCTCTTTATTTGGGAGAAGAGGGTAGGTGGTTCTTATCTGCTGGTTCATTCCACAAATGTCTGCCATGACCGAGGCTGGGCCAGGTCAAAGTCAAAGGCTGGATGCTCAGTTCAGCTCTCACCTCTGGGTGTCATGGACCCAACCACCTGAGCCTTCACCTCTAGTGTATTTCAGGATGTGACTAGTAGGCAGCCGGCATTGGGATCATACCCTGAGCTCCATCTCAGGCATTCAGATTTGGGATAGGGGCAGCCTTACAGGCTCAGTAGACCAAGTGCCTGTCCCCTGTTTTCAATTATTTTTCTAGGAAATGTGAGATGAGTGAAGAGGTTCAAACTCGTTCTTTTGCATGTGGGTATTCTATTGTCTCGGCACCATTTGTTGAAAAAAACTATTCTACCCCATTTCATTGTCTTGATCACTTATTCAAAACCAGTTGACCATAAATTTATTTCTTCACCTTTAATTTTATCTCATTAACCCATCTATCCTCATACTTAGTACCGCCATATGTACTGTGTTGACCAGTGTAGTAGTAGTTTTTTTTTTTTTTTAAGATTTATTATTATTTTTATTGGAAAGTCAGATTTACAGAGACAGAAAGATCTTCCATCCAATGATGAACTCCCTAAGTGACCACAACGGCCGGAGTTGAGCTGATCCAAAGCCAGGAGCCAGGAGCTTCTTCCAGGTCTCCCAAGCAGGTCCAGGGTCCCAAGGCTTTGGGCTGTCCTTGACTGCTTTCCCAGACTACAAGCAAGGAGCTGGAAGGGAAGTAGAGCAGCCGGGCTACAAACCAGCATCCCTATGGGATCCCTGGCATGCAAGGCAAGGACGTTAGTCACTGGGCTACCATGCAAGGCCTGTAGTAGTAGTTTTATGGTAAGTTTTGAGATAAGAAAGCATGAATCCTTCAACCTTAGCCTTCCTTTTGATGGTATTTTGGCTGTTCTAAGCCCTGTACAGATTTCAGGATCAGCTTGATCTTGAGTCAGCTGAGACTTTGGTAAGAGTTGTGTTGGCTGTAGTTTGCTGGGAAAGTTTGGCCCCCTTGACTACAACATGCAGTCTGGACCTGTAGCCGTCCTGGTCCCTGGTGCGTAGCTCAGTTCCTGTAATCAATAAATGTGCTAGGGCAATCCTCGGAGGCCTGTCCTTCGAGCTGCATGGACGGGAATCCAGTGTCCTGCTGCTTCCCCCTGTTGGGGAAGGGACACAGTGCAGTGTGGTGTGTGTAGTTTCAGGCTGGAGACTTCAGAGAAGACATTTAAATCTTAAAGTTTTGAAGTGGGATGTATCTTGGCACTAGTCACACACCTGTGGCCACATGGCTTGCTTTTGTGCTGTGGATGAGATGGGAAATCGGAAGATATTCCCCTAGCTCCTGGCCTCTGAGCCCTGAGAAGTGAGAACTAGGCAGGGGGAGGGCACACCCTGGGGGCATGAGACAGTGGCAGTCATGCTAGTGTCAGGCGCTGGCTTAGCTTGTTGTACCTATTTAACGCAAGGATAGGATTCATTTGGGTAAAGGATTCTACTCCCGAAATGCTTACTACCCCTGTCCTAATTCACTGGCATCAGAGTTTGAAGCATGGAATACAAATAAGAAAGGAACAATATCACACATCCAAAGTTTAGTTTCCACCCCACATGCACTTATATGTTCCAGATGCAATGTTTTGGCATGAATCTGAGATCGTATGCTCAAGGGAGAAGAACTAACAAGTGAAGCACTTGTGTTTATGTCATAGGGAGCCTTGTTTTCCAAACAGTGAACAGCCTGGAAGACCCCAGAGCCACACGTGCCTCAGCTTACTCTCAGTTGTGAAGAGCAAAAACTCACTCTCTTTCTCTCTGATTGGTTGCTGTGTATCATTGTTGTTTCCAAAAAGGAATTTTGAAACAGATTCATTAGGGTTGAGTTTTTGGTTTCTTTGTGGGTGGGAGGCCTTCTGTGTTGTAGAAATTGTCTTGAGATCTTCAAAATCTAAGAGCCTTTGATTTATAGTTTTCTTTTGCTGAAATTGTTAAAACACACAGTTCATTTGAGCTTTTGTTTCCATCTTTTACTGGGGGTATGTGTCTGTGTGCGCCTGCGTGAGCCCATGGGAAGTTAGGGAAAAAACATAATGATATAACCCGACCCCAAAACAAGGAAGCGTGTTACAGAGCCTGGCTTTGGCACTGTGGCTCCTGCTGAGTGTTAGAAGGAGCAGCCTAGCTGACCTCATGTAACCCTCCATGGATGACACAGCTCTCCAGGGATCTGGGAAGACTGATTCTCTCCAGTATGGCTTCCATTTTACACAAGCTTCGTGCAGTCTTGCAAACTCAAGTGATTTTTCTTGACAAATCACATTTTGTGTATTCTGAATTGGGCAGGGGCTCACTAATCTTTGGCCGGAACATATTTAAACAGCAGCATATTTAAACATATTTTAATGTAACATTATTAGTTTTAGAATGAGTTGAAGACCACGATTACAAATTTTATGGAATGTATAATTGATACTGGAGTCTAGTGCCTTTTCACCTGTGTTTTTCCTGTGACCCACCTAACAAAATAAATCTAGACTGATGGATGTGTGTGTTTGTATGTGTATACTTATCTGAAAGAAAAGTTAGATTATCTGATAACTAGCCCATGTATATCTAGTGTTTTTTGCTCATTCTTTCTTACATAATGTTTATGGTTTTTTTTTTTTTCACCCTTAAAGTTTTAGATTTATTTATTTGAAAGACAGAGTGATGGAGGGAGAGATAAAGATCTTTCCCGCTGCTGGTTCACTCCCCAAGTGGCTGTCCCACCTGGAACTGGGCTGGGCTGAAGCCAGGAGCCCAGAATTCTCTCCAGCTTTCCCATGTGGGTGACAGTGGCCTAAGCGCTTGGGGTGTCTGCTGCTGCTTTTCCAGTTGCATGAGCGCATTGGACGCAGAGCAGCCTGGACTCAAACTGGTGCTCTGGAAGTCAGTGCTAGTATTGCTGGGGATGACTCAACCTGCCCTGCCACATGCTGCTCCCAGTTTTTGTTTTTAAATGAATGATTCACCCGTTGAATTTAACTCGTTAATAGATCAGAACCCACTCTTTCTCTCCGTGTTAGACAATTCAGTGTGCTTGAGCATGTATTGTTTCCTTTAATATTCAAAGTAACTTCATGGATTGGATGTTACCATACATATTGTACGGATAAAGAAATCCAGGCACAGGGAAATAATTTACCAGCAAGTGATGGAGCCAGGATTTGAACCCAGAAAAGCTGAGTCCTGTTAAGAAGAGTTCGTGACATGAACCTAAATTACATACCTATCTCCTTCAGCAGTTAAGGGGATGCCAGGAGTTTTGGTGTTCTAATGAGTTGTTACATACTGAAAAAAAAAAAAACCCCAGCTACAAAATGGATATTGATATAATACCATTTGTTTGATTGGAAGTTGCATTAAAAATAATTATCTGCCGTGAGAGCTTTGATTGGTATGCAGACAGGTGTTATTCTTCCTTATGCTGTATTTTGTGCTTTTATTAAGTGGTAGGATTGATTTATTTGAAAGGCAGAGTTAGAGAGAGAGGAAGAGACAGAGATGGATCTTCCCAAGTGGCCAGGACAGCCAGGGGTGGGCCAGGAGCCAGGGACTCCATTTAAATCTCCTATGTGGGTGGCGGGGGCACAAACACTTGAACCATCCCTCTGCTGCTTTGCTCAACAATCCACCAGGGAGCTAAACTGGAACTGGAACAGCCAGGACACAGACCTGCCATTGTATGGGAGGCTGGCATCTCAGGAAGCGGTTTAAACTACCATGCCACAGCACACTGGGCCCAGGATTTGGTTTTGTTTTAATCTGTTTCCTCCTCTGAGAACCTGAGATTTTGTGCAAGTCTTTACGCATGATTTCAGGTGGAAAGTCACTTCTTTTGGGTGTGTTTTAGAGTTTGGTGTTATCAAGAGGATGTTCATCTTTACCCACTGAGATTTTGGTTTTTAAGTATCAGCTCATATAGTTGTAAAGGCTTGGTGAATACAAAATCTGCAGGTTACAGACCTGGGGAAGAGTCATAGCTTGAATTGAAAGGCTTTCATGGGCAGAAGGTAACTGTTGGGGGTGACACCTGCCCACACGGTGAGGTGTGATCTGCTTTGCCACGTCTAAAGATTTAAGGTTAATTGCTAAAAAAACACCTTGACAGGAACCTCTTGAGTAATGCTTGGCCAAGTGTCTAGTCACTGTGGTTTAACCCAAGTGACACATAATTAACCCTTGAGGCTCGGGTGTGTGGGGGTGTGTGAGAAAGATCCTGTTCGAAGTGGTTTGGAGAAAAGGGAGAGGGTTGTGGTTGAAAGCACCAGGGTAATACTGTTACAGGTGGGAGGGTGGGTGGTTCAGAAAGGACTCCCTCCCCGTGACGGAGTGTACACTAAGCCCATTCCGGGATCTGTTGCAGTTGCTGGGTTCAGCATAAGATTTCGGGGGATGTCACAGATTTTCTTGCTTGGATTTGTTGTTGTTGTTGTTTTAGGACCAGAGACTCGATACTTTATGGTTCTAATAATAATAATAATAATAAAAAAGGTCATTTATCTGCAGCGCTGGGGGAGCACATACCGTGGATTTAACCACGGGGGCTGTGTGTACTAAGGCGGCGTTTGTGTCTCGGATGGAACGTGCGTGATCTTGCCTTTCCTGACCTGTGAGGTATCACACAGTCGCAATGGCCAGTGGGTCAGTGGCCCCCATGACTGTTGGGATCTGGAGCTGTCTGTGTGGGAACTCAGCCTGTGTCAGTACAGGGCATTCAGAAAACATGCATTAGCATTTTGCTTTTAATTTTGATCATGATCTAATTCACCTATTATAAAACCGACCCTATAACATTTTTATTTGTTGATTTTCACTTTCTTGAAAGGCAGAGAGGTAGAGATTTTCCTTTTGCTTGCTTACCATCCGAGTTCCTGCAGCAGCTAGGGCTTGGCCAGGCTGAAGCCAGGAGTTCAGAACTCACTAGGGGTGTCCTGTGTGGCTAACAGAGACCAAACATTGGGGCCATCTGCTGCTGCTCCCCAAGGTGCACAATAGCAGGGAGCTGGATTGGAGGAAGCAGAGGAGCTGGGACTCGAACCAGCTGCTTCAGGGGGAAATGCAAGACTCCCAAATGTGTCTAAACTGCTATGCTAAGTGCACACCACAAGATATTTTTATGTTAAAAATATTTATTTACTTATTTGAAAGAGTTACAGGGAAAGGGAGAGACAGAAAGCTGTTTCATCTGTTGGTTTACTCCTCAGATGGCAGGGCTGGGCCAGGACAAAGCCAGGAGCCAGGAACTTTCTTGCAAGTACTTGAGCTATCTTCTGCTCTTTTCCCAGGTGCATTAGCAGGGATTGGATCAGAAATGGAGCAGCCAGGACTTGAAGTGATACCCATATAGGATGCCAGTGTAACAGGTGGCGGCTTTACCAACGACACCACAACATTGACCCTCACCATAATCCTTTTAAATAACACGATCTAGTAATTTCTTTCTCTTTTTTTTAAATTTATATTTTGAAAGATTTATTTATTTTTATTGCAAAGTCAGACGTATTGAGAGGAGCAGAGACAGAGAGAAAGATCTTCTTTCTGATGATTCACTCCCCAAGTGACCACAGTGGCTGGAGTTGTGCCGATCCGGAGCCAGGAGCCAGGAGCCAGGAGCTCTTCCAGGTCTCTTACATGGGTGCAGGATCCCAAGGCTTTAGGCCATCCTCGACTGCTTTCCCAGGCCACAAGCAGGGACCTGGATGGAAAGCAGGGCTGCTGGGATTAGAAGCAGCGCTCATATGGGATCCCAGTGCATTCAAGGTGAGGACTTTAGCCACTAGGCCGCTGCTACAGGCCCTTTTTCTTTCTTTCTTTCTTTCTTTCTTTCTTTCTTTCTTTCTTTCTTTCTTTCTTTCTTTCTTTTTTTTTTTTTAAGAAATCATAGTTTTAGTAGTACATTCACAAGTTGTGTAACCAACACCACCTTCTTACACCAGAAATTCTCATTACCCCAAAATACAGCTTTGTTTTGAATGTAATTTGAACATTCAGGAACAGTATTGAGTCAGTTCCTTCAAGAAATACATAGAATTTTGTTTCTCCCAACCCAATACAAAACTGAAACCCTGTGTTCTTTCCAGTTCTCTCCAGTTATGCTCTCCTTTCTCTTCAGCTCAGAGCTAAACCTCTTGAAACAATTGTCTGGACCTGCTGACTCAGTTTATTTGCCTTCCATTGCTTCTTGCTTTAAAGCATGGTGGTGCCATACAAATAACACTGTCCAGTTTAAAAGGTTTTAAAATGTATGTACTTTGACAGAGATCAAGATTTCCCATTCATCCGCTCGCTCTTGAAATGCTGGGCCAGGCTGAATCTGGGAACTCGAACCGCATCTCAGTGTCCCACACAGGTAGCCGGAGCCCAAGCGCCTGAGCCCTCTCCTGCTGCCTCCCAGCCTGCTCGTTAGCAGGAGGCTGGAATGGGAGCGAAGCAGGGGCTCAAACTCAGGCATGTGGATATGGGATGTGGGTCCCCCACAGCATCTTCACTGCCATGCCAGGTGCCTGTCCAGTAGCTCAGCAGTGAGGGCTGTGTTCCCGTTGTTGTACAGCCAGTCTCCAGGAGCTGTCTCAGGCAGTGAGCCTCACACTCCCACTCGTGCAGCCCCTGATGGCCTCCGTTCTGCTGTCTGTCTCTGTGAGTGTCAGGGACTCCACTTATCTTGCTTATCAAAAAGTGTTTTGCCTTTTGTGACTTGTTTCACTCACTTACTTTGTCTTTTTTTTTTTTTACAAAATGTTTCATTTTATTTTTTCTTGGAAAGGCGGTAAATTTACAGAGAAAGGGAGAGACAGAGAGAGGAAAAACCTTCTGTCTATTGGTTCATTCCTCTAATGACCACAATGGCCAGAACTGACCTGATCTGAAGCCAGGGGCCAGGAGACTCTGGAGGAGTTTCTGATATGAGTGCAGGGTTCCAAGGCTTTAGGCCATCCTCTGCTGCCCTCCCAGGCCATAAGCAGGGAGCTGGATTGGAAGTGGAGCAGCCAGGACATAACTGGCACTCATGTGGAATACTGGCACTTGCAGGTGAAGAATTAATCGATTGAGTTATTATGCCAGCACGCCACCCCCTCCTTTGTTTTCAAGGTTTATTCATCCGTGTTGTGGCATGAGTCAGAATTTGTTGCTTTTAAGGGCTGAGTCTTGGGTTTACCTGTTGATTCCGTCTTCCCAGTCTTTATCAATTCATGTTTAAAATGGCTGGAGCTCAGCTAATCTGAATGAAGCCAGAAGCCAGGAGCTTCTTCTGGGTCTCCCATACGGGTGCAAGGTCCCAAGACTTTGGGCTGTCCTTGACTGTTTTCCCAGGCCCTAAGCAGGGAGCTGGATGGGAAGAGGGGTTGCCAGGATTAGAACTGGCATTCATATGGGATCCTAGTACATACAAGGCAAGAATTTTAGCCACTAGGCTACTGCACCAGGCCCAGAGCCAGGAACTTCTGGGTCTCCCAGGTAGGTGCAGGATCCCAAGGACTTGGATCATCTTCAGCTGCTTTCCCAGGCCATTAGCAGAGAGCTGGATCAGAAATGGAATAGCTGGAATGGAAACTAGCACCTGTATGGAATGCTGGTGTTGTAGACAGAGGCTTAGTCTACTGCGTCATAGAACTGCTTGGCTAAATGCTTGCTGCTCTTTGAACTCATTGTCTTTTGAATCCATCATGTGAGTCAAGCTTGGTCCCTGACTTCTTGCTGAGATCTTTGAGGACTGCTGTTTTATTCACTGTAGCGTCCTATTGTCTGGAACCACCCAGTCTGGTACCAGCAGAGTTTGTGCAGTTGGTCACTCTCTTCTTTGAAGCCCTTTCATGCCTTGGCTTCTGGAACACCTGGCTCTCCTGGTCTCCATCCTGCATCTCAGTGAAAGCTGTCTGATTGCTCAGAACCAAATCTTGGGGTGTCCCCCTGGACTCTTGCCACACTTAGCAGAAGACCCCAGGGTGTCTGCATTTCTAAGTGGAGCTCGCATGTGGCCAGTGCTCTACACCCTGCTTCTGACCACCCACAGCCAAGCCCTTCTCTCCGGAATCACCGTGGTGGTCTCCACCCTCCCCTGATATCGGCTTGTTCTCAATTCCATGGCACAGGGATCCTCCTGAAGGGTGGGGCAGATCAAAACTCCTCTGATCAAAACTGCATAGGTCTTGTTTCATGGCAAAGGCAAAACTCATTTGCTGCTGTACACACTCAGTCCTGCACTTCCTTGAGCCCTTCCTGATCATTGTAGCTACACTCCCTCCAGCATTCTCCCTGGGCTCTCTGCTTTTTTCTTCCTCCTTACTGTAATCGCTTCAGTATATGCTGTGTCTTACTTATTTATCTTTATTGTCTGCCTTTCCCATTAGAATGTAGATTTCATGAAGACAGGGACTTTTCTTCTGTTTTGTGGCCTGCTCTGTCCCTAGCACGGAAATGTTGAACCAGTTTTAAAAAGGTTTGGGAAATTTACAAAGCTATGTCTGATTCTTTGATGATAATCTTAACCTGTGAGTTATGGCATATATGAGAATACTTCGAAAAGTTCATGAAAACAGTGGAGTTAAAAGATGACCTTGGGCGCGCGTGGGCAAGTTAAAGCCCACCGGCCAGGGCCCTTCTATCCGCAGCCCTCCCTTCGCTCCTGCTTGGAACGTGGGCCCAAGCTTGGACTCACCGAACCAGAGTCTGCTCGACGATCGCCTGCCGGGAGTGATCGACGAAATTTTCTCTCTGCTCTCCTCTCTCTTATTCCGCTTCATGAAAAATAATAAAAATAAATCTTTAAAAAAAAAAAAAAAGATGACCTTTATTTTGATGCAAACAGCTTTGAAATCCATGTCGACAAGGGGTCTTCAAAAAGTCGTTGGAGAGGCCGAGCATGATAGCCTAGTGGCTGAAGTCCTCGTCTTGCACCTGCCGAGGTCCCATATGGGTGCCAGTTCATGTCCTGGCTGCTTCACTTCTCATCAGCTCCCTGCTGGCGGCCTGGGAAAACAGTGGAGCGTGGCCTAAGGCCTTGGGACCCTGCATCTGTGTGGGAGACCCAGAAGAAGCTCCTGGCTCCTGGCTTCGGATAGGTTCAGCTCTGGTTGTTGTGGCCACTTGGGGAATGAATCATTGGACAGAAGATCATCTTCTCTGTCTCTCCTTGTCTTTGTAAATCTGCCTTTCCAATAAGAATAAAATAAAACTTTAAAAAAAGTCCTTGGAAATTATGTATTATGAAAAAGATATGCATTTGTTTCAATTTTTTTTGTACTGAAATAAACAATTACATTTCCCTGAAACTTTGGAGGTAATGCCATGTAAAATAATGACAGAAAGAGGGAGAATCTGGCAGTTTCCATTAGGTAGGACTGCATAACCATTTCCATTTTCCTTGAAGCTGTTACATAGTCTTCGCTGGTTATTGCTCTTTAAGTAGCTACAAAATGTTTCACTAAGTGTATGTTACAACTTTATTTAACCTTGTTGTCTTATTCAGTTCTATTGGGAAGCTTCCAAATGTTGGCTGTTGTTGATGAAAGACAGTGAGCACCTTTATGGGGCCCGTTTCCCCATCTGCATCAAGTGGAGGGAGTGACCCAGACTGAGCCTATCTGGGTTCTCTGCCCAGTGGCTGTGGGTGCCTGCTCCAGAGATACAACAGGGCCGAGTACAAGCCCAGCAGCCAGGCCATGCTGTGAGCTTTCTCCCACCTTGGTTCACAAGAGGCAGAGAAGATGCTCAGAGGCACCTGTGTCCAAAGTAGGACGGAGGGTCCAGGGGTGTGGAGCAGGGCTGGCAAGAAAAGAGGGCTGAGCTCCTTTGGATTGCCTTTTTTTTTTAAGACTTATTTTGTTTTTATTGCAAAGTCAGATATATAGAGAGGAGGAGAGACAGAGAGGAAGATCTTCTGTCCGATGACTCACTCCTCAGGTGAGCGCAATGGCTGGTGCTGTGCCGATCCGAAGCCAGGATCCAAGAACTTTTTCCGGGTATCCCACACGGGTGCAGGGTACCAATGCTTTGGGCCATCCTTGACTGCCTTCCCAGGCCACAAACAGGGAGCTGGATGGGAAGTGGAGCTGCCAGGGTTAGAAGCGATGCCCATATGGGATCCCAGCACATTTAAGGCGAGGGCCCTTGATTGCCTTTTGATATAATCATGTGACCAAACTGCCCCATGACCCTCTTGCAAATCTCCCTTCTCCTATGCAATTGGATTTCTTGCTGCATGAAAGGAATCTGAATAAAACCAGATCCAGTGGAATGTTCCTCCTACGAACCCATGTTCAGTTGTTTAGTTCAGGGCAAGGCCAGGTGTTAAAACCTTACAGTATGTTTTAGGGCAGACAATGCTTGTGAACAGAGCTGGGGTGCTTCTTTTGTAACTTACGTCTGCCATCCACTCTGCAAATGGCTGCAGCTGCTGGAGCTGAGCTGGACCAAAGCCAGGAGTCTGGATTTCCATTTGGGTCTCTCATGTGGATGACAGGGGCCCAAACACTTGCACTATTTTTTGCTGCTCTCCCAGGTACATGAGCAGGGAGCTGAATCAGAAGTGGAACAGCGGGGACTTGAATCAGCACTGCTATGTGGGATGCCAGCATTGCAAGCGGCAGCTTAATGTGCTACAGCACCATGCTAGCCCCTAGCAGTTGCCATGCTTGGTGAAGCAGCAGAAAGCAGGTATACAGTGCGGGTTCTGATGATGGCACTGCCATCTGAGAGGGGAAACCTCCCCATCTGTAGCTCCTTTGTCTGTGAATGGGGTGAAAATCGTCATGGCCCACCTCTGGGAATTGCTTTGAGGACTGATAAGGAAATAAACAGAAATGTTCACAGCTGTGCAGCAGCCTTACCTGTGGTGTGATGACTGCTTCCGTTATAAGGCCACACCCAGGTCATTCTAAATACAAAATTACTATATGATCCAACAATTCCATGTCTGGGCACGTAACCCTGAAACCAAAACTAGGGACTTGGATCCTTGCACACTCACGTTCAGAGCAGTGTGATTCACAGTAGCCACATGGTACAATGAACAAATGGACAAAGTGTGATAAATATGCAGCTTTACAGAGGAAGTAAATTCTGACACATGGTGCATCCTGGAAGAACCACGAGGCCCTCATGATGAGTGAAATAAGCCAGAAGGATATGTGTTTTAATATTTACTTAAATTGAAAAGGTGAGAGAGCATGAGGGTATTCCAATCTACTGGTTCACTCCCCAGAGACCCACAATGGCCAGATGTGGACTAGGTTGAAGCTGGTAGCCAACAATTCATTCCAGGTCTCCCATGTGAGTGGCAGGGCTCCAGCTACTTGGGCTATCACCCACTGCCTCCCAAGGTTCATGTTAGTGGGAAGTTGGGACAGAAGGAAGCCCAGGCACATGAGTGTGGAACATGACAGTATCCAATGGCATCCAAACTGGATAGATACTTTATGATTCCACTGTGTGAGATTCTCAGAATAGCAAACATCAGAGACAGAAAGTAGAATAGTTTACCAGGGGAGGAGAGTGGGGAATGGGGAATGCTGCTGATTAAATAACAGGGAGATTCTGTTTGGGATGCTGGAAAAGTTCTGGAAACAGAGATGATGGGTGCATGGTATGGTGAATAGACAAGATGCCACTGAAGTGTACATTTAAACATGGTTGGAAGGAGCTGGCATTGTGATGCAGTGGGTTAAGCCACCATGTGTCACTCTGGCATCCCTTGTTAGAGTACCTGTTCAGGTCCTGGCTGCTCTACTTCCTATCCACCTTCCTGCTATGCACTTGGAAAGGCAGTGGAAGATGACCCAAGTTCTGAGCCCCTGACACCCATGTGGGAGACCACCTGGTTTTGACCTGACCTACTGTTTCTTTCTCTCCCGCCCCCTTCTCTTTCCTCTCTTTCTCTCTCTCCCTTTCAAATAAAGAAGCCTTTTAAAAATGGCTCGAGAAATTGTGAGAAGAGTTACATATGGCGGTGGGGTAAATACTATTGTGACTGTCCTAGAGTTAGTCTCTATAGACTAAAATCAAAATGGACACACAGTGTCAAATAGATACTGACCACAAGGGACATTGTATGTGTGCAAACCATTCACAAGACCCCAAAGTTCCCGCCTAGATCTGCAGGCAGGGGTTACAAGGGCAGGCAAAGGAAACTTGTGTAAACCCCGTCTCCTTGGTGACTCTGTGGGCAGGGCAGTCCATACCCTGGTCAGATGGGCGCAGCCCAGGGCCAGAGGCCATGTGAGTCACAGCTCAGCTCCCAGGGAACAAAGGGACATGGCTGGGAGGGGCTGGGCTGTGACTCAGGCCACTGCTGCTGAAGCTTCCTCCAGGTCACCTCCAGTATGCTGGCTGCCCCTGTGTAAAGGATCAGGTTTACCACTTGGTGCACAGCCCAGAGAGAGCACTCCCCCGCAGAACCCTAGTGCTGTGCCTCTAAAAACAAGCACAAATACAGCAGCTGCTTTGATTGAGCACTTGCTGTGTACAAGCCTGGGGCTTAGTTCATCCCTTGTCTGCCTCACTCCCACCCCATCAAGAACTGCTGTCATTCCCACCTTCAGGAGAAGACATGGGCTTAGACGGGTGCAGTGGCTTGCCTCGGGCTGCCAGCAGCTGTAGGAGCCGGGACTGGGCACCTACTGCTCCCCACACGCACACGGGCACAAGGATGTGTGGAAGGAAAGACTCCACAATGTGACCCACCCTTAGGTTGTACGCTGGCAGAAGATGTTGGAGCATTCTCTCCCTGTGCTTGTAAAAGGGCTTAGAAAGCACAGGTACTAACTGTACCTCAGGCACAAAAAAACACATCCTTAATTTGTGATGGATTCTTAGCATTGCAGGCCATTATCTTCATTGCAGCTTTGGGGTCCCGAGGACGTTGCCCAGACACTGCATTGCACTTACTGACCTGGAGTCTCTGGCTGCTCTGCCCTTGTGGGTATGACATTTCAAAAAGACCCTGTGCCTCTGGAGCAAGTGACCCTAACTGTGAAAGTCGATCGTACTGGGTGTAATGGAGACTGTGTTTCCAGGGAGTGAGCTGTGACACTCAGCTGCAAAGTGTTCTTTGGTTTCGTGTGCATGTGTGAGGGAAAGACCGCTGTCTGTCTTTGTGAAAGAGATTTGCTGTTTTTCAGTTTTTGGTTTTTTTTTTGAAAGAAGTAGTGGGAGACAACAACTGTTCCTTGCTTGACTGTTGTGTCTGGGTGGATGTGGCCCTGACAACAGGCCCGAGGCGGTAACGACCAATAAACATGGGGAAAAGAGAGGTCATGGGAGTCGTTGGTCTGTCTCACAGCTGAAATTTTATCACAGTTGCTAAGGTTGGGCAGCTCCTCCTGAATAGCTAACATCAACAGCCAGATTGGTAAGAGCGAAGGTGAAGCACTCATTGTCTATGGGAGGCGCTTATTCTCTCTCTCCAAGTATGTCCTTTAAAAAAAAAAAAAAGATTTATTTATTCTTACTTGAAAGGCGGATTTACAAAGACAAGGAGAGATGGAGAAGAAGATCTTCCATCCGATAATTCATTCCCCAAGTGGCCACAACAGCCAGAGCTGAGCCGATCCAAAGCCAGGAGCCAGGAGCTTCTTCTGGGTCTCCCACACAGATGCAGGGTCCCAAGGCCTTAGGCCACACTCTACTGTTTTCCCAGGCCGCCAGCAGGGAGCTGGATGGGAAGTGGGGTCACCAGGATCAGAACCAGCACCCATATGGGATCCCGGCTCATTCAAGGTGAGAACTTTAGCTGCTGGGCCACTGCACTGGGCCCCAAGAATGTCTTGAGGAATACAATGACTATATGTGCTTCAGTGGGTGAAATTTGGAGGAAATAAGATTAGGAATGAGTGGACCACTGGAGGTACCAGCCCACATGGTACATATGTTTAAACTTTTTCACTTAAAAAAATCACATATGTGTATATGTGTATTATCTGTCACCTGGACCAGGCCCCATGCTAGGTACTAGGGAGGCCATGATAGCAAAGATAGGCTCAGCCTCTACTCTTTGGAAGGCAGCAGACTCTTTCAGGAAACCAATGTTAATCAGATACTCACATGAATGTAAGTGACAGCTGGGAGAAAGGCCAAGAAATCATGAATGAAGATGCAAAGATACTGTTTCGACAGTGTCTACTCAAACCACACTATGCTGTAGCATGTCCACTCCCAGGTGTACACCCGAGAGAAATGCGTACCCATGGACACGACAGGACTTGCATGCACATGCTCACAGCAGCTCTCTGTGTAACTACCAATGAATGGAAACAACCCCAGTGCTGTCAACATCATTATGGACAGGCATATTGTGGTCTGTCTGCTCGATGGAATACACAGCCGTGAGAAAGAAGGAACAAGAGCTCCACACAATACCACAGATAAAACTCATGACACAGTGTTTTTTTTTTTAAGATTTATTTATTTATTGGAAAGTCAGATATACAGAGAGGAGGAGAGACAGAGAGAAAGATCAGATATACAGAGAGGAGGAGAGACAGAGAGGAAGATCTTCCGTCTGCTGATTCACTCCCCAAGTGAGCACAACGGCCGATGCTATGCCGATCCCGAAGCCAGGATCCAGAAACTTCTTCCGGGTATCCCACACAGGAGCAGGGGCCCAAGGCTTTCCCAGGCCACAAGCAGGGAGCTGGATGGGAAGTGGAGCTGCCAGGGATTAGAACCGGCGACCATATGGGATCCCGGGGCGTTCAAGGCGAGGACTTTAGCTGCTAGGCCACAGGCTCCCAGGCCTCATGACACAGTGTTGAGTGCAAGAAGCTAAAGAGCCTGTACAGTATGAATCCATGAGTATGCATTTCAAACACAGGCGGAAGTGATCTAGGCTGTTAGAGGTGGTGACAGCAGTTGCCTTAGGCATAGGGCACTCGTTGGAATGGGCATCCTTCTAGGGGCCTGGAGATGTTTTGTGTTTTCACTTGTTTAGTGATGACACAGGGGTATCCATAGCTAAACATGTTGCTTAAAGTTTCTGTACTTTCTGTAGGTGGTAAACTACTTTATTGATCCTTTTACTGAACCTTTTAAGGAGTCCTTGGAGGAAGTTTTGGTAAGCTGGTACAAAGCCAGAGGGCAGGGCAAGCCCAAGAGATAGGCGAGGTTGGAGGGCTGCCGGGCGGCTGGCATTGGCTTCTGTTGCGCAGCCTCTCCCTGCCCCGGGTGTTGGCAGTGCTGTTGATTTTGTGTGACCCCCTGTGCGCCCATGCTGCTGGCCTTCTTATCCTGTGGTGTGTGAACCCTGCCTGTCGCTGGTCCCTGGCATGGTCCCTGCCTTGCGGAGAGAAGGTACATGGAGAGAGGGTGGCCTTTTCTGAATCCAGTGCTTTTTAAACAAAGAAGGCATCTACCACCTGTGTTTCCAGAGCGTGTTCTTTGGGGACTCTCTTTACTGCTCCTACTTGGACCAGGAGTTCATTTGCCTTGGTGGTCAGCTTTTCATGAAGCTGAGGGTGAAATGGAGGTGAGGGGTAGGTAACAGGGACCCAGTGAGAAGGGTGAACCTGCCTCTCTTTGGACATATCACCTGCAGCCATGTCCTAGGCTGAGCCTCAGCAGCGTGTTCAAGCTGTGCCGAGGGCCCCGGGGAAGGCCCAGCAGAGTGTTACACTGAACCGACTGCGGTGTAGTAGGGCATGTGGATTCTCTACAGGGTCTCTGGTCCTGAGCTTGGGCATTCTGGCTGGGTGGCTTTCAGATCTGATGGCCTGCTTCATTTCCTTCCTAGGTGCTAGCTCCCACAGGACCATACACGTCCTGGGCCTGAAGGCAAGCAGGGTGTGACTCTTTTTTTTTTTTTTTTTCTTTCATTGTGACTTGCCAACGACTGTGAAAATACAAAGCCAATTCTCTCAAGAGAAGATGAGGAGTGTGTTGAGGTTAGGAGAGTGTGAGGCCTGCATTCTTGGACATGGCATTGTGGCTAATGCACACACACACACACACACACACCTAGAACGTGGGGGTGAGAGGCCTGAGAACATGAAATGTCACTTATTGGCAGTGGCCTTGGGCTGGGCATGTGGGCATGTCTGGGTTTTTTAACTGTGCCATGTTTAGGATTGAAAGGTGGATTTCATCCGGTCACTAACATAGAGTACTTTCAAGTATGCCTGGTGTAGTCAGTGCTGTTAGATTTCATGGTGGTGGCAGTGGTGAAGGATCTTAGTTATACCCTTGTTGGGCCCTGGGGTAAGGCACCTGGAGAGTTACCTGTGCACATAGGGGCTTAGGAAACCTTCACCGGTGTTATTTTCATATATTTTTTTATTTGAGAGGAACAGAGAGAAAATGAAAGAGATGACTGCTGTGTTCCTTAGATGACTCCTCAGATGCCCCAAACTGTTAGGGTGCGGCCAGGTCAGAGCTGGGACCTGGGATCTCAATCCACGTCTCGTGGCTGACAAAAACCCAATTACTTGAGCCGTCACAGTAACCTCCCAGAGCCAGGTAACTCCCATTCTACCTCCTCAGGCACTCCAGTGTGGGACACAGATGTCTTCATCAGAATTGTAATGCTGAGCTGTGTACCTGTCCCTGAGCTATGGTTATTCCATTATTTGACCTGAATTTATAGCCAGGGAACCAAGAAAATCTTACACATTAAAAACAAAAAAAATCTGATAGAAACTGAGTTGGTGATGAAGTTTTCTCTGGAGTTAGTCAGGGGTTATTCATAGCACATAGCAGACATGCTCGTGTGTTTGGCTGCAGCAATATTTATGAGGTTATGGTTGGCGGCGGGGGGTAGGGAGGGTCTGTCCCCGACCCTGCAGCACTCCTAGGGAACATACTGTTCATACCTCATGTTCCCTCTCTAAAATGTGCACAGATTGTAAATTCTGAAACAGGTTAGGCCTTGAGGGTTGTTGACGGGATCCTGGGCCCGTCTGTCATAATTTATTGTCCAGGTGGCCATTTCTCCCTTCTACTGATAGGAAAGGGGCCCTCAGTGACCATCCTACATAGACTTGGAGCCGCTCTGTCCAATGGCATGCACATTGTATGTTTTGTAGATGTTGGTTGCCTTTCAAAGAGATGAGGGAAGCAGACAGATGCACCGATACGTGCGAGTATCCATTGGATCATGCTCTTCACTTGCTTCTGAGGATTTCCCTGGTGGTCCATGGTCGTCCACAATCTCTGTGTCCACCCCCACATCTCCCTCCCTGGATTTCATCCTCGCTCCTTTCTGGGATGTTCACTACCCTCCTGCCTGTCCGGCCAGTTCCTGCCCAGCCTTGCCCATTGCTGCTCAACCACTGCCCTTGGTTCTGACATCAGCTTCATCATCCCTTGTTGTTCAACACCCACCCTCCTGCTCCTGATTCCCTAGTACCCACAGACACTGACATCCACCTGCACCATGGCAGCCATGGGTGGTGCGGTGGAGCTATGACCTTGCCTTCTAGAGGAAGCAGGGGACCCGATGTGGTTCCTGTTGTCCTGTTGGGTTGCCGAAGGCTTCTGAGATGAGCAGAAGAGAATGAGAATGTTTGAGCTGGGATGAAGTCCCTGCAGAATTGTAAGCCAGGGGGTGACTTGGTTCACTGGGCTATGTTTTAATTGAAAGATAACATTATTTGAAAGGCAGACAGATAAGACTTACTGTGCTGGTCCACTTCTCAAATGTCCACAAAACCATCACTGGGCTGAATATGAGCTGAAGTCTCCATCCTGCTCTTCCACATGGCTAGTGGGGACCCAACTACTTGACCCATGACCTGTGCCTCCCAGGGTATAACAAAGAATCTGGAATCAGGAGCAGAGATGGGATGGGTCACAGGCACTCCAACGTGGGTTGTGGTTATTCTAGCTGGTGTCTTAACCGTTAGGTCTGGAATGGGCATTGTGGTATATTGGGTTAAGCCAGCACCCTATAAGATCTGGTTTGAGGGCTAAATCCTTGCCTTACAATCACCAGAGTCCCGTATGGGCTCCAGTTCATGTCCTGGTTGCTCCATTTCCTGTACAGCTCCCTGTACAGGAAGGCAGTAGAAGCTGGCCCAAAACCTTGGGGCCCTGCACCTGCGTGGGAGGCCCAGAGCAAGCTCCTGGATCCTGGCTTCAGATTGGCTTAGCTCTGGCCCTTGCAGCCACTTGGGGAGTGAACCACTAGACAGATCTTTCTCTCGTTGTGCCCTATGCTGCTACCCTCCCTCAGCTTTCCAGAATGGGTTTCTCAGCCTGCAATGGCCTCCCTGGCCCTCGGGTTCAGATTTCTCTTCCGGGCAGGCTCTGCTTTTTGTCTTCCCTGTTGGGTTCTCCTCTCCTCAGTACTGAAGTGCAGGTGGTCAAGTCTTAACACCTAACACCCTCAGGGGGATGTAGGTGCTTACAGCATCCTGTGTCCCTAGAAGCCAGCCAGACACAGGGGACCACCTGAGAATGCATGGGCTGCCAATGTGGGAGTTGGCCTTGCATCCCCTTTGGATCAACCCAGCAGCCTGGACCGATGCAGCTTCCTGAGCAGCCAGTGCCAGTCACATGGGAGTAGATTCCCAGGCTCAGCCTTGCTGAGCATGCTCAGAAGATGCCTGCAGGGGCTGGGCGTGACATGGTGTAAGCTGCAGGTTCTCCTAGCTCTGACACCTCTGACTTTTCCTCTCTCTCATCCTTGGCCACAGGCCCTCGCACGTCCCGCCACAGTGGGTGAGGTCTGTTTTCCTTGGTGCCAGGTCACCAGGCAGAGTTTGTGGGAGGTGGCAGTGTCTGACACTGTGACCTTGAGTGTCTGTAACAAGATGGCAAGTGACTTCCCAGATGATAGGCCAACAACTTGGGGGCTCCTGTTCCCAGATTGGCTTTGGTCTGCTGTCTTCTCCCTGCCAGTCCCTCGGGACAGCAGGAGTTGGGAAGCGGCTGTCCTCCACCCCAGTAGAGCCCAGTGCTCAGGCACTAAGCCTTGCCTCTGGAAGTGTCTACCCGTTTCCACTATCTGTTCCTCCTTCACTTCAGAGAACTGAATTTGACCCAGCAGAAGGGTCCTCTTCCACCTGTTCCTCCCTGCCCCTGCAGACTTCCCCATGGGCTTTGCAGTGTACGTGTGCTACGAGGTAGAGGCCTGACCCGGTCTCCTGCGCTTAAGCAATAGGTGAAGGGTCAGCAGCCTGCAGGACAGAGGCTCGTGCTGGCCACGTGACTGGGCTGGCTGGGCTCCAGAGAGCTCATTGCTCACTGTCCTCCCTTCTGTGTTAAGTGTGTGACGTGGAGAAGAGACTTTTGGTCTTGATCCCCTATGGGGAGCAGACTTAGATCTCAGCACCCAGAGTTGAAAGGGGGCCAAGGACCAGGGAGAGTGGGAAATGGGGCTTGAAGGCCTACATGTGCCTTGGGCAACATGAAGGGCTCATCAAGGTTTACTGTCACTTTCTTTGGGGCTGGGGCAGCTGGTTTATCTGGCTTCTGAGGTCATCAGGCCTGTACAAGTCTTCCTTCTGGGTGGGTCTGTAATGGTTCCTCAGCAGGCAGGTTAGAATGTTCTAGAAGCGTGCCCTTCCACACCTGCCTCTTGCTTTCTCTCATCCTCTCATTCACTCAGTATCTGGCTGCTGAGACTTTAGATTCTCTCACTCAGCTCTGGCTGGCTGATTGTAGCAGAGGTCTCTCCTCTCATGTGCAGCTTCCTACCTATAGCTCTGCATACAGCTGTCTACACTAAAACTGATGCAGGGGTACCTCCATCAGGCTGCTTAACCATGGAGGGGACCCCTCTGCTCTCCTAACATCCACCTTTATTGGTGAAGGAGGAAGAGCCACTCACCCTTGTGAGGCTCAGTGCTGGCTCTTAGCTTCTGTTGCTTCATCGATCCCTTACAAAAGCCCCACAAGGCAAACACTGTGACAGTCCTTGCCTAATGGTTGGGGAAACCAAGGCACAGAGAAATTCTGTATCTCATAGCTGCAGAACAACAGAAATCAGGTTAGGTACTGATAGTCTAATTGTGTCAGCACTGCTGTCTAAACTATAAAGATTCTTATTTTTTTTTTTTTTGTCATATTGATGTTTGAGTAGCTTACCTAAAATCATGTCAACATGCAATTCTGGTATCATGGAGTCACATCCACCTTGCATTTCATTTTGTGCAATCTCAACTAGAAACTCTCAGAACAAAAGAAGGGGAAACAACCTTTTGGTCCTGCTGCTCTGCTGAATGAGGGAATGTTGCAATCGCACATCCCAGTACTTCAGACCAGTGTGGGGAAGCCCCATGTGTGAGGCTCAGGGTTATACGTCTGTGCTTTCTTTCCGTCCTGAGCACCCCACTTGACCTGCAGTGTGGACAAATACATAGCCACCTGCTCCTGTGCTGGGGGAGGAACTGGCCCTGCTGAGTGTCTGAGGGATTTTCCAGGGGGAATTTTGGGGCACCAGGATTTTACTGCTGACTTGAGAATTTACCCTCCAGTGGCAGTCAGGAGGCTGTGATTGGTCCTTTCCATTGCAGCATCTATCTCACTAGACATTTGGGTCAGATGAACAAAGTTTCATTTTGTAGGGGAGTCAGGGTGTAGGTGAGCGGCAGCTCCCTGCTGTGTATTGATCTTCCATTCCCCTTAACTGAAGCCTCATCTGTTTCACCAAATTTGTCCCCAAGTGGAATGAATCATTTGCTTTTTTTTTTTTTTTTTGGCTGCCTTCTGATGCTCTCTCTGGGGGTGTGAGGTAAGTTGGATGTGAAAGAGCAGGAAGCTGCTTGGACTGCTGCATGTTACTGAACCAGCAAGGGTAGTGTGTGTTCATTTAAGCAAATCACCCTGCCTCGGGAAGAATCCTGTCAGAACACATTCCCCCGCCCAAGGGATCCAGTTTTGACCTCAATGAGAAAAACTGGCACCCAGCCTTGCCCGGGGCCCTGTTGTGCAAGTCTGCTATTTTCTTTTGGGGCTTCTGTGGTGGGGGAGGGGGCCAGAGGTCCTTGCTTTGAGTGCTTGTGCCTCGGTCTTGCACTCACTCACACTGTGGGTGGTTGGCACCCCCTTACACCTCAGTTTCCTCCCTGATGAGGAGATGAGCTCCTGCAGGATGGAGTCACTGAGAAGGTCAGCTTCAGAAGGAAGCCCATAGCAGGTGCTGTTGCTGTGGCTGCTGGACTGCCTAAGTGTCCTCCCTCTGACAGGCTCTGCTGCCAGTATAGAATGGGAAAACTCTAGGCCTGTCCTTATCACTGTGCCTTGTGGCCTTCCACTGTTGGTCCCCTGTGAAGCTGTCTGCCTGTTCTCTGGCAAGCTCAGTGTTCTGGGCGTCCCTAAAGATGGAGACTTAGAGAAAAGCAGGTAGGCAGGCAGGAATAGTGCTTTTCTGTAAAGTAGGGGTATTCAGCCACTTCTGCTATCCTGGCACTCTTTTAGAGTAGGAGAACGGGCCCAGGAATACCAGTGCTCAGGTCCTAGAGGAGGGGAATGCTGTGGTTGATTGAATTCAGAGCACCTTTTGGTCTAAGGAGCCTCAGTCCAGGTAGGACCTGATCCCTAGTAGGGTACCCTCTGCAAATCCTCATCCTGGGATCTGGGATTTGATCTCCCCTCTACCTCCTGGAAAGGCTGGATCCTTGTGATCCAGCCCAAGGCTGACCTTACCTCCTCCTCAGCCTTTCCCCAGTGGGCACATGGTGGAGGCCATGCCTTGGGTGCTAGCCTCGTATGCACAAACCCTACTGAAACGAAGGAAGAGTGGCAGGGGCACTGGGACAGCCCCACAACCTGATTTCAGACTACAGTGAGAAATCCCAAGGTGGCCTGAAGGGTCGTGCTAACCAAATGTCTCCTGAAGGGCCTGTATGAAACCTCATTTCCTAATCATGGCCCAGAAATCCACCATGACTGCCACAATTTTTGGTGTTCAGGAAGGACTGAGTAGAAATGCAAATAAAGATAGATACCACTCTGGGTGGACTTGTGGCACAGAGGTGAAGCTGCCACTTGGGCCCCCTGCTTCCTGGGTTGGGGTGCTTGCATGTGGGTTCCAGCTCTGGTTCCCAGTTGCAGCTTCTTGCTGACGCACACTGTGTGAGGCAGCAGCCTATTGCTCACTACTTGGGTCTGCCACCCACATGGGAGACCCAGATGGAGTCCTAGCTTCAGCCAGGCCCAATCCCAGAAGTTGTGGGTATTTGCGGGAGTAAGCCAGTGAATGGAAGAGCTCTCAGTTTCTCAAATAAAAGGAAAATGAAGTACAAATAAAACATTACAAAATAGGAGGCACTGACCACTTGATTATGGTTTTGGTTGAGCACAATACATGGATTACCTTGTTTAGTCTGGAGGTGCTGGAGGTGCATAGCCCACTGAAGTGAGAGGGTCCTCCTTTCCTCCTTGTCCTTGCTTATGCTGTACCTTTTGTCCAGAGTGGCCCTGACCCTGCGTGTTTGGCCGCTGGGCTCGCTCTTAACTGCTGTTAAAAACCCAGCCCGGGCATCACTCCATAGTACTCTGAGGTCATCCTCCCATGTACCTGTACATGTCTTTGTTATTATGGCTTTGTCACACTGTACTGTGATGGATAGTATTTTTTTTTAAAGATTTATTTTATTTATGCGAAAGGCAGACTTAAAGAGAAGGAGATGGCAGTGCTGGGCCAGATGGAAGCCAGGAGTTGGAAGCTTCCTTAGGGGCTCCCCTGTAGGTGCAGGGGCCTCAACCACTTGAACCATTTTCTGTTGCTTTCCCATGTGCATTACCAAGGAGCTAGATTGGCAGTAAGAGCTGCAGGAACTTGAACCTGTGCCTGTAGAGGATGCCAGCATCCAGGCAATGGCTTTACTTCCTATGCCCTGGTGCCATTCCCTGCATCTCCTTTTAATCTTGAAAACTCCAAAATACGGAGAAACACTTGGTTGTTATTCTTGCAAAAATACTGTCTGCACGGATGTCACTGAAACCTGCCTTCTCTTCTAGCTAGTCGGTGTCCACTTTAGAGGCAGTCACATAAAAATACCTTAGAAAAAAAATACCTTAGAAAAATACTTGACCTCTTAAAATACCTGCATCCCATGTCGGAGTGCCTGGATTCAAGTCCCAGCATCTCATTTCTGCTTCCTGCTAATGCAGACCCTGGCCCTGGCACCTACAAGAGAGACCTGGGCAGAGTTTCTGGCTCCTGACTGTGGCCTGGCCAGCTCTGACCTGTGTGGGCGTTTGCGGGGAGAGAACCAGTAGATGGGAGCTCCACTGATTTCTCTGTGTTTTTTGCATGTTCTCTGTTTTTCAAATTAAAAAAAGATAACCTTGACCTTGACCCTTTTGAATTTAAAATATGATTTGTACGTGGCTTCAGTGTGGTGCTAGAAACTGTCTAATCAGCTCATGGGTGCAGAGCTGGTGGGGAAGAGAGCTGTGATGTAGTGCTTTCTGATTTCCATGGAGGATAACTTTCATACCATGGCCAGGTTTGTGGCAGCAGCCTGGTGTTGCCAAGCACCAAGCAGGGAAGGAGTGGGTGCCGTGGACTCTGTCAGGCTGGGCTGGGCAGGCATCATGAGGGTAGCTCCAGGAATCTGGGGACTTGTCTTTTCACGGCAGCTTCATGCTTTATATACTATTCTTGCATTGCCTGTAAAGTTGGCGTTTGTCACCGATGTGCGTTCAGATCTGCTTTATGATTTAACTCTTACATCATGTTCCACTCTGAGAGGCTTTGTATTACATGGCACCGTAAGGAAGGATGTTTAGGTCTTTTTTCTTTCTGTGTCTGTGTGGGGCGGGGCGCGGGGGGGGGGGGAGGCAGGCAGGAGGCATGGCTGGAGCCTGCAGGTTTCTTGAGGTGGGGGCACTTGCAGGTGCTTTGAGACCCTCTGGGGGAGGAATGAGAGTGCTGAATGGCCCAGATACATGTCTGGCCCAGCTGTTTGCTAACTGACTTCAGTGCAGACCTTGAAAGAAGGGGTACCCGGGCCTGAGTTGGTCCCCAGCATCATGAGCCGCACAGTGTGATGGCCCTGAGGTGGTGTGGTTGCTCTTGCTACTATCTGTCTCCCTGTAGTGGCCTCAGCAGCTCTTGTGGGTGGTGACCTTGTCCTTAGCCAAGGGCTCCGGTTCATGCTCCTTGGCCATCGGGGAGGTGAGGTCATCGGGGCACGTGGCTTGGGACCTTGAGGCCCTGGCATCCTAATCAGATTTTGTCTATGGCTCTGGGAGTTGACAGACAGTGAGAACAAAAAAAAATGTATTCAGCCCTCTGCCTGCTCAGCGATAAAAGCTCTTGTGGGCCGATAACTGTTTATAAAGTTCCCGAGTGCCAAGCATGATGCAGAGCAAGCAGCACGCAGAGCCTGTGCAGGGCTCCCTGGCGGGGCGTGGCCTCTGCTGCGATCTGAAGGAGAGAAGATCTTATTTGGTCAAGAGTGTTGCTTTGCTCTCTGTGTACTGACAAAGGGCTTTCCCTCCTCGGTGGGTCCTTTGTGATGATCAGTCACAGTGTTTGTGAAGCACCAAGTCTACACCTTCCCCCTCTGCCCGTTATGGTAGGCTTGCTTCCTCTGTGAAAGCAGAGCGGGGTGCAGACTCTGGAGTCAGACAGCCCCAGGTTTGACTCTCACCCTTTCCCCCGAGGAGCTTCGGTCCTCCAGCAAGTGGACAAGCTGCTCTGTGCCTCAGTTTTTCTCCTTTTCAGAAGAGGGGTCGAGAGAGCACCCGCTTTTGTCAGGTGAGAGAAGAGGAAATGAGGTCATGTGGAAGTGGTGCTGAACCTGCTGCAGCCAGGGCTGTTATTAGAAGTCGTCATTAATTAGTCGTAGGCATTTACAGGCAGCCGGAACTCAGGGGCGAGTGGGATGTGCATGACCTTGAGAATTCTTCACTGGAGACGCTTGCAGTCTGGAATAAGTCTCCAGGGAAGGAGATCCCTGCTTGATAGCAATGAACCTGGACGGGACACCATTGAGTCCCACTGGCATGGCATGCATTTTAAGTCCTATAGCAACTGCAGGGCCAGGGAAGCTTATGAGGGGTTTAAACCCACATTAGAAGTGTGTGAAGAGAGAGGAGGGAGACCAAGGAGGGGACTGTGCAGCTCAGGGCAGGGGAATGTTCCAGAATGTCTGGTGGGCAGTGGAGAAAGCGGAAGATTTGAACAGATCAGCTGAAGGTGGAGTGGAAATAGGATGAGAGAACTGTTATTTATGAATACTGCTTAATTTTTTTAATTGAAAGGCAGAGTAAGTTAGCAGGAAAAAGAAAGAAATGTTCTATCTGCTGTTTTGCACCCCAAGTACCCACAGTGTCTGGGGCTTAGACATTCAGTCTGGACCCCCACCAAACAGGTGGCAGGAACCCAAGATCCCATAACCTGCTGCCTTCTGGGGTGTATATTAGCAGGAAGCTGGGTTTGGGAACAAAGCTTGAACTTAAACTCAGTCACTCCACTATGGGATATGGGCATCCCAAATGGTGTTTCTAATAACCTTACCAAACATCTGCCCCAGTGAGAGGTTTTATTTTATTTTATTTTTTAAAGGTTTATTTATTTTTTACTGGAAAGGCAGATATACAGAGAGGAGGAGAGAGAGAGGAAAATCTTCCATCCGATGATTCACTCCCCAAATAGCCACAATGGCCAGTGCTATGCCCATCTGAAGCCAGGAGCCAGGAACTTCCTCCAGATCTCCCACGCAGATGTAGGGTCCAAAGGCTTTGGGCCGTCCTCGACTGCTTTCCCAGGCCACAAGCAGGGAGCTGGATGGGAAGTGGGGCTGCTGAGATTAGAACCGGCGTCCATATGGGATCCCAGTGTGGCAAGGCAAGGATTTTAGCTGCTAGGCTACCACACTGGACCCAAGAGGTTTTATTTTAAAGGAAAAATGAACAGGACTTGGTGCTGGTAGACTCAGTCTTGACACTCAGCAAGTGCCCAGTGCTGCTGATCCGGGCAGCTGGGGCAAGGAGTGAGGGAGTGTGATGCAGGGTCTTTTCTCACATTCGTGATTGGAAGGGGAGATGCTGATGAACTTGAGTGTAATAAAGAACTTCCCGCCCGAGCTGCTCTCATCTTTGCAGCTTTCTGATTAATTGGGGTGAGGATGCCAATTGTGTGGCAGAGAGAATCACCAGCCACTGAGTGAGCTGAACTGGGTTTTGGAACTGCCCTCATGCAGGTGCAGGTCATAGCCAGGGGATCAGTTTTGCATCTTTAAGATGGCTGTGATGCTGGCTTCCTGGAGGGTGGATGGCCGGAATGTTTGGGTGAGTATCTGGAATTGGCTGTCCGTTATAATAAATAGGAGGCACTGAATTGGCAATGGCTGCACCAGTGTTGAGCGCGTTAAATTCTTTTCTCAGATCTTGGCAGCCTGAGTTCCCAGTGTTCAAGGGACTGAGTGACTGCCTTGAGCTGGATCTGAGAATATCAGCCGCTTGCTTGGCATCCAGGGCAGATGAGGTCAGACTCATGGTCAATCCCTCTGGGTTTAATAGAGACTTTGTCTCCAAGAGACACACACATTCAATCCCCAGCTCCACCATCCCTGGGATTCCTTTGAAGCTGTCCATTAGTTCATTCGTTCATTCATTCCACCACCATTGATTGCTGAGCTATCCACACTGCAATAGCACAGTGGTTAGGAACAAGGGTTCCCAGGTGTCAGTGTCTGGCTCAAGTCTCAGCTTTCTCATTTACTGTCTGTGTGACTTTTGCCAACTCTGGATTTTGGTCACGCCCAATTTCCTGCCTGCTAAGGCTGGTGTGAGTATTCGACAAGACCTTCCCCCTCAGTGCCTGGCCCTAGGGCATCCCTCAGTGCTAGGTTATGGGGACAATTCTCCCTCCCCTCTCCTTAGCCACAGGTTGAGGCTGGTGTTTTAGCTGTGTACAGAGCATTGTCTCCAGTGCTGGCCTTGACCTAGAACTAGCCATTGGCTTCTGGGGGGCAGGCTTTGACCTCTGATGGCTCCTTGGGAAGTGCCTTATTGAGAAAAGTTTGCAGTGTAGGGTAAAGTCCCCTGGCAGCATTTACCACGTTGTAGAAGAGCTTGTAGCGCTCAGCAAACTTGGCTCTCAGGCTGAAACAAGAGCCCAGGTGTGGGCTGCTTGGTCTCTCCGGCACTGGGAACCCCCAAGGTGCTGTCCTGAGTTCTCAGTTATTTCCTGTCTCTGCCTCCAGGATCCACATCTTGGCTCTTTTCTCACCCCAGGCCCTCCATCACACACACACATGCCTCAGCTGATGAAGTTAGTGCTGATGAAAGCCAGAGCAGTCGCCTGTGACAGGGTTCCAGATTCTAAAAATATCTCCTGGTATGCTCCTGGCCTGTGAAATAAGGGAATAGCATTGCAGGCAGTGACTTCAAGTCTGCCCAACACTGGCTTTGTCCTGTGCCATGGGGCTCAGGAGCTCAAGTGTTCTGAGTATCTGGCCCTGTTCACCTGGACCCGAGAGTTAACTTGGGAGAAGGTTAGGCTCTGGCTGGGCAAGATGGAGGAGTCTGGGCTAGAAAGGAGAATCAGCAGGCCTGTGATGCTCAGCTGTGGACACAGTGACTGCAGTAGTGCTGGATATCGAAGTGACCTGACACCTTCTGCCTCAGAAGCGCCAGTGTGTGGTCCATTGTGCTGTCCCTTCCATGGGACCTGTACAGCTACTTTCTTTGGTGTTAACGCCAGTGGCTGTTTCTCAGGCTAATAACACATCAAGTAGTTGGTATGTAAGTTGTGTGTGTGTGGGGGGGGCCCTGTTGTACCAAGAGTATCTTTCTGTTGATGCTAAAACCCCACCCAGAGTGGTGAGGAATGCAGTGGCTAACACTGGGGAAGCAGGGAACCTTAAGCCATGGCCCAGACACCCCCTTGGGACAAATGCCCAGAAAGGGGAGTAGTGAGCGAAATCTTCCATGTGGATATTGATTTGCTGTCTGTTACAAAATGCAAGAGGCTGGGTACTTTATAAAGAAAAATAGTTTGTGTGGCTCACAGCTTTAAAGGCCGGAAGTTCAAGTTCATGTGACCTCTAATGAGGGCCTCCTGGCAGTGGACATCCTTGTGGGAGGCTGTGGTCGGGGAGGGTCATGTCAGTCTCTTCTCAGGTGTTGTCCCCAATGACTGTTATGGCCTACCGAACTCCACCTTCTAAAGGTCTTTTCACATCCCATTGCTGCCTCCCTGAGGGTGAAGCTGCTAGCCTGTGAACCTCTGGCACATCTGTGCCATCCATACTCTTTGTAGCTCTGCCTCTGTCTTGCTCCCTCTGTCTCTCTTAGCCTCGATCGCCCCCAAGCAGAGTCCCCTGGATCCTGGAGTGTGGGATCACGTGCACCTGGAGGGTGTCCTGTTGTCCCAGGTAGTCACGCTCATCCTCATCGAAGCCTGCTGTGGTCCTTCTTCTGCTCTTGAAATCCTTGGCGCATGTTGGTTCTTCATACAGATGGAGTTCTTGCTACTGGCCAGGCCCTCATCAAGCAATCTGTAGTTTTAATGAGGTTGTGATCCCCAACACCTACTTGGACCTCACTTATCTTCACAGACACAGTGAGTCCCAAGTACCAAACAATCAGCTGCACCCTCAGACCCAACTGGGATGATGGTAACAAGCCATAGAAATAAGTTCCAGTTAAACAGTGACTTGGTGAGGAAATTTGTGAAGCAATGTCTTTAAGATGATGGAGATGCGATTGTCAGCAGCCCAGCTGCCTTCTTTCTTGTTCTCTCATGTTCTGCTGTGTTCCCATCAGCCTCACAGTCAGGGCTGGGTTCTGGGCAGTGGGAAGGGGTGGACAAAGCATGCCTATGTCTGCTCACATTCCCCTGGGCACACAGACATCTGAGTATACTAGACAGCAAGGGTGCCTGGGAAATGTAGTCCCCGATAAAACCTAATGCTTTATGGAGGAAAGGGAAAATGGAGTTTGACAGAGAGTGGATCTTTGGTATATTCTCCTTGGAGCTAATGCTATATTTATGGCATAAATGCACTCAGATTATAAAAGTTGATTATTTTGCTCTTTAAGGACGAAGACCTGTGTCCAACATGCCGAGTTTACAGACAGTTCCCCAGTGATGAGTCAGTGTGTCTGCAGAGGAATGGAAGAAAATAAGGAAAGGTAAAAGATGCTTTTAGTAGTTTATTAAAATTTCTTGCAGTGATGAAATGCAATGTGGAACTTTCTTCCAGAGTGTATAAATCAGCAAAACGTCATCAAGGAATGGGAAATAACAAAATTTGGTCTATCTCTTTTCATGTCTCTGATTTCTGATATCAGAGGAGAGTTGACATGGGCTGAGATGAGGGAGTTCTCATCTCAGCAAAGTGTGCAGTGTCCCCATCTTTACGTCTGCTGAGCCGTGCTCCCAGTGCTGGTGATTAGGTTGCTTCTGTTTTTTTCCTGCCTTTTACTGGTGCTGGGTGAACTTTCTGGTATATTCCTCCTGAGTACCCAGGCAAAGGCTTCTCTAGGGCAGTTCCTGAGGAGTAGAAGTTGCTGGTCGTCCCGTGCAGGCTTTTGAGGTTGAATGCATTGCCAGATCCTTCTCCACAGAGCACTGCTTGTTGGCTGAGTGCCAAGCTGCCTGTTGGCCCACTGCTGCCACACTTCTGATCTTCTGCAGTTTAATTTAGTCTGTTTGGTGGACAGTGGCTAGCTCTCTGTGCTTGTCATTTCATCCTCTTTTCTTCATTCTGGGAAGGTTTGTTGACTCAGGACCCGGCATCACTTGGTTTTGTCTTCTGAGGGTGCCAGTGAACCTCAGCCCTCCCAGAGGTTTAGCCGCTTACCCCTGGACCCAGGGCACCTGCGTTGTGTTAGCCCTCCCTTGAGCTGTTTCTGCACGCTTTCTCTTCTGAAAAGCACCTGAGTCTGGTGCTGCAAGAGAGGTCTTCACAGGGTAGGCTGCTTCTCTCTTGACTCACTGATTGTGTGTGTGTGCTTAATTTGAAAATGTATTTTTATGAAATTGAAAGGTTTAAAGGCAGACACATTCTTTAATTTGCTCCCTTAATGGCTGCAAAGGTCAGCTTGGGCCAGATCAAAATCAGGAGATTGGAACTTAGTCCAGGTCCCCCCCAACAGTGTCATGAAACCGAGTACTTGAGCTGTCGCTTGCTGCTTCCTAGAGTGTACCTGTTCAGGAAGCTGGAATTAGACACAAAACTCCATGCTAATATATGCCTGGAAAAGCAACAGAAGGTGGCCCAAGTGCTTGGGTCCCTGCACCCGTGCATGAGATCCAGAAGAAGTTTCTAGCATCTGGTTTTAGCCTGACCCACCCCTAGCCATTGTAGTCATCTGGGGTGTGAGCTAGAGGATGGAAGAACTCTCTCTTGGTAACTCTGTCTTTCAAATTAATCAAATAATTAAATAATAATAATAGCAATAATTAAAAAAAAATAGCAAAGCCGGGACTTGAGCCCAGGCACTCTGGTAAGTAGTGTCTTGATTGTTGTGCCAAGGGCCCACCCCCTCAGTTGGATTTCCTTGTTTTGGGCAGTTTTATCTACCACTGTGGCCACCAGTAGGGACAGGATTCTGAGTGTGTCCTGTGCAGTAGTCTTTGTGGGAGTTGCTTGGTTGATGTCTCATTTGCTTCCCTCAGTGGCCCCAGAAGATAGGGAGGTATGCCATTCTCACTATTTTGTGACTGTTGGATAACAGGAGGAAATTAATTCAAAACCCGCCCAAACAACAGAAAACACAGTAATTCTGTCTCACGGTGGAGAACTAGCTCCTGCCCAATGCCGTCACTTGGGATGACAAACAGACCCACGTTTGCTGCTGGGTGGACACAGCTTTGGAGCACCACTCCCATGTTTGTGGTTGCCTTGGTCACAATTGTTATTCTGCATCTGTGGCATTCCCAGGGGAGCAGGTTGGAACTGTCAGTGGTGGCTTTCTTCCCAGCTGGCTCTTGTCTGTTGCCAGCCCCTCTATTTTCATGCACAGTTGGATATGGCAGCCTCCCTCACACTAGTGCCGTATGTTTTTCTGGGAAGGAGTCTTGTAGATTGAGTGTTATTAATCAGGGGCAACCAGTGTTCTCACTGGAGGCAAAAGCAACGCTGGGCTCTGGAGAGAGAGGAAGTGCTTTGTTGGGTTTTGATGTACCTAATTGTTTACCCTCTCCTCAACTGTTTAATCCAATATCTTATTCTAAAGTCAAGAAATGACAAGCAGGGGGCAATGCCAAATACTCCTCTAAACCTCCTCCTTATTATGTATTTGACAGACATGGTCTACAGCTGAAGGCTATCCTAGATTTGCTGTGTTTTATTTCTCATCTTAGATTTAAGTAGACAGACCTAGAGTGAACAAATGCATGGCTCAAGTTCATGCTGCAGAAGCAAGCCTGGGTCCCAGGTTTCTAGAGCTTGGTGCAGGCTCTTTCCATGGCAACACAGCTACCTCTCGTGGGATTACCACGAGATGAGCCTGCACTTGTTCCAGAATGAGAGCTTATTCACAGGTCATATCTTGTAGGAAACAAGGCCGGGGGCTATGAATTGATTGTTCATTTCATGGGTTATTTCATGGGGTACTACAGTGTAAACTAGGGACAAAACGAGAGATAATATAGGAACTGTTAGAGACTTTAGATCTGGTGAAAGGGATGCAGGTAGCTTGCTGTGAGCAGTAGTTAACTGGACACTGACCAATAAGATGAGAATAGCATCTCCTGTAGTAAATTATTGGGAACTGATTGTTCTGTATTAATTCACATGAAGAACCTAACCAATGCAGTCCAATCAAGGCAGGAGTTTTCTTATCTGTGTGTTTATTCTTCCTTATTCCTGTGTAGAAGGAAGAAACTAGGAAGATTTTTCTATCAAGAGATGAATAGAGTTGGATTTCCATTTCAGCACTGGTTATTGGTCAACACTGATTTCTCGTGCTTCTTTAATTGCCTTATTTTGTGTCTCATTTACCTGGTGCGCAGTAATGTTTCTGACTTGACGATTTCATTGTCTGATTCAGTGATGTCTAGCATTTCCGCCCTGGGGTCACAGCACACAGCATGGGAAGCCTCAGTGGGCAGAACTGACTAGAAAACAGGATGGTTTGTGGATGACCGCATAGAGGATTTGACCTGGAATTGGGACGTTTCCTGGTGTCTCAGCAGTTTTTATCGCTCATCAGTTGGCTGATCCAACCCACACCCGAGAACCTGCTGTTGGTCACCTGTTGTCCTTACATCATCTTATCAGCTTCCGTCTCCTCCTTAGGCTAGGGCTTCTGTGGTCACTCCACTTCTTCTGGGGACTTGAACCGTTCTCTGCTACTTTCCCAGGTGCATTAGCAGTGATCTTTAGTGGAAATTTACACATTCACAAGGGAAGAATGATGGCTTTGCCAGGAGTGCTCATCTAGGGCCTTTATACTCCAAGGCTGTGCTGGGCTCAGGGGAACATCTGTAACTTACAGCAGGCAGACAGGGCCTCTAGTTGCAATCCCATGGGGTCCCTGACTTACAGGCCTGTGGGATTCCAGAGGTTTTCTTTTCTCCCTAGGGTTAGAGGATTCAAAAGGAAGCAGAGACAAGGAGTATGGAAAGGGGTCTGTCTGGGCTGGAGAGAGGCCTGGATTCAGGTCATGTTGTGGGGTGGGGGCTAGGTGAAAAGTTAAGGCAAAGTAGCTTTTGGAGGGGGATAAATAAAGTTGTATAGCATGTCTATGTCCATTTTTTTTTTCTTTAACGTATGCGTTGGGGTAGGTGATACTACCATTTACCTTTAGGCTTTTTAAAATACATGGGTAAAATCCTAAGCCTTCGCCAACAGACAAGGATCACATTTGCCCATTTCTTTTTTTTTTTTTGTAAAGATTTATTTATTTATTGGAAAGTCAGATATACAGAGAGGAGGAGAGACAGAGAGGAAGATCTTCCGTCCGATGATTCACTCCCCAAGTGAGTGCAACAGCTGATGCTATGATGATCCGAAGCCAGGATCCACGCACTTCTTCCGGGTCTCCCACACGGGTGCAGGGTCCAAAGGCTTTGGGCTGTCCTTGACTGCTTTCCCAGGCCACAAGCAGGGAGCTGGATGGGAAGTGGAGCTGCCAGGGTTAGAACCGGCGCCCATATGGGATCCTGGCGTGTTCAAGGCAAGGACTTTTAGCTGCTAGGCCACGCTGCCGGGCCTGCATTTGGCCATTTCTGTAATGACTTCACCCACCATGGGCATAAACAAGTGTAGACTCAGTGGGGAGAGACGCCTTCCACTCCTGCCAGTGCGAATGGCTTTGGTGCTCCACTGGCAGCACCCCTATTTAGGGACCAGCCACGCTTTGAGGGCTGCACTTTCCTTTTCTCTGCAAGGAGTGGTGGAGAGGGTGGGAGACCCCTTGGTAAAGTGAGGAGCATGGTGTTGGTGGCAAGGTGGTGAGGGTTTTCTGCAGTCCTCTCCTTATCTGCTTAAAAACCAATTTTTAATCAATTCATTGAGAAAATCTAAGTATTTCCTTTATTTTGGAAAGGAAGGATAATTCTTTGTAGAAACCCAAGAAAGTACGAGACACAGGATGAAGTACCAGAAATTGTCTTGTGCGCTGTGACCTGAGTGCCTGGATATAAGCTGGTGACACCCCCACCCCTTGGGGCCACCCGTTCCTCTAACATTGAGGACATTGCCCAGAAGGCTATGTGCCTTGAGGCGACGCAGTGTCCTGAAGTCCCTAGCAGCAAATTGGGTAGGGTCACCACTCCATGCCTTTTGTCCTTGCATTTAGTGTTGAGTGTTTTCCCCACACTTTTAAGTTTCATAAAACAAATTTGCACCATTCGCTGACTCCTCTTCTCACTTGACTTACTCTCCAAGTCCCTATAGTCATATACTGGCGGTCTGTTTTGTTGCTATAACACAATGCCTGAGGCTGAGTCATGAATGAAGAAAAGTTTACGTAACTCAGCCTTAAGGAGCAGTTTACACACACAAAGCATTCAGCGGGCAGGAGCCGACCTAGTGAATTAACCTTGTGTTCCTCCCTCCGGCTTCAACTTCTCCAACTGCTGTAAAGTTCTCCCAGCAGCAGGGACTGTAAACCAGGGGACAAACTCATTATGTCGTTATGGAGCTCTGATTTAAGATTAGGACCATGGGTGGCAGGCATGCCACCAGACTTCACACAGAGAATAAAGGATGTGCCGGAGTCCAGGAAGGAATGGACTTTAGAATAATGATGCAGGTTAACTGGATTGCCATTGTACATTCATGTTTCTTTTTTTTTTTTTTTGTATATGGAAAAGCGATTGATAAATAGCATATGTGGGCTAATATTATCCAATTATCCTATTTGTTCTAATAGTCATTCGGATCTTACTGTTTTTGTTAGTGGGGAGAGAGTTTTCCAGACATCTAATCATATAATCTCTTAAGGTAATAAAATTTTGCTTCCTCTTCCTCTTTGATTGGTAAACTTTTGTCTAATTGCATTGGCAATTACTTTCTGAGTAATGTTGGCCGATGATACCATGGAAGGCTGTTCTTACCGTGTATTTGCTTCCATGGTAGAGTTAATGTTTCCCCAGAAAATGCAAGACCAACTTTCAGCATGAGCTGCAGGTATCTTAAGCAAGTTCACCTGCATTCCTGTGTTGGTAAAAGATTTTTGTTTTGTAAATCAGGAAGAAATGTTGGAATTTAACAAAGTCAGCAGCTAAGTAGACCTCTGTTTCATTTTCTTTTTGTGATGACTATAAAGAAGATGGATTATAAGGATAGATTTTATATATATATATGTATATTTGAAAGAGAGCTAGAGAGAAGGGCCTTCCATCTGCTAGTTCACACTCCAAAATGACTGCAGTGGCTAGGGTGGTGCCAGGCTGAAGCCTAGAGATAGGAGCCTCTTTGGGTCTTCCATGTGAATGCAGGGGCCCAAGCCCTTGATTCATCCTCTACTGCTTTCTCAGGTACATTACTGGGGAGCTGGATCAGAAATGTTACAGCTGGGATTTGAACCGGCACAACATGTTTGGCACAACAGTTGGTGGCTTAATTCTGTGCCCCACAACACCAGCCCCAGATTGTTGTTCCTGCTGGATGGCCTCTGTGATGTCTTGGTGTTGGTTCTATTAGGTAGCCTTTGCTGTTGTTACAGCTGGGAAACATAATTACAGGTAGGATTGAGAGTAGAGGCAATGTAATGGCTTTTATAAAGGAGGCTGTTCAAGATAGCTTCAGGCCTGGCTGGATCCACGGGTCCTGAGCTATTAGTCCTGTCTCCGTCTGTCCATTTCTTGGTTCTCTTTGCTTCTGTGTTGGCCTCATTCCCAGGAAGGCTTCTTGCATAAGATGCCACCCAGAAGCTCCAGGTGACATTGTCCTGCAGCTGTGAGGCAGATGCAGATCTGTCCCCCTCGTTCCAGCCCAACTTCCTGAGAAGTTTATTCAGCCCAGGTCTCCTGCTGTATCCTGAGACTTTGGAACTTGGCTGGGATTGGATTTAGACTGAATGTCAGCATCGTCTCAACGCGTGGCCTGAGAGTGGAGGAGATTCCCAGACAGGGAATCAAACAATGGGTGACACAGAGACCAGGTGGTCACGCTTTGTGTATGGCAGCTTCCCTTTTCTCATGATCTTCACTGTCCTTTATTTACAGGTGAGAGGAGGAGGCCCAAACCCTGGGCCCTGTAGGTTGGTGGCAGGATCAGACTTCCAAGTCACCAGCTGAGGTCTGAGGCTCTACTTGCCCCACACTGACTATTTTGTAGAAACAGGAGGGCAGAGTTGCAGGCAAGCTGGGAGCACCTTGAGGTGTGGTGCGTAAGTCTAGAGGTTGCTCCAGGCTCACCTCCTCCCTGAGCCACTACTCAAATGTTCCAATCCATCTTGGGGCTTCTCTCTCCTCCCTTTTTCAGGGTGAATGTGGAAGACAGACACAATTTTTTAACAGCTTTTTTTTTTTTTTTAAAAAGATTTACTTATTTTTATTGGAAAGTCAAATTTACAGAGAAAAGAAGAGAAAACCAGAATGATCTTCTATCCACTGATTCACTCCCAAGGTGACCCCAATGGCCAGAGCTGAACTGATCCAAAGCCAGGAGCCAGGAACTTTCTCTGGGTCTCCCACACAGGTACAGGGTCCCAAGGCTTTGGACCATCCTCCACTGCCTTTTCTGGCCACAAGTAGGGAGCTGGAAGGGAAGTGGAGCTGCTGGAACATGAACTGGCACTCATATGGGATCCTGGGCATGGAAGGCAAGAGCCACTAGGCTACCATGTCAGGCTCCTGAATGTTAGACATTTTGAGTAAAACAATGATGGTGGCAGTTGGGTAAAATTTTGCATGGTCTAGTATGACTTAATCACCTGTTCAAATCCTTTTTATTTTCCCCTTTGAACCTTTATTGAGGTCTAAGTCACAGATACACATAGGTGCCAACTTGGGGGGCATGGCTCAGTGAGTTTCTGTGGATGTTTACCCTCTTACCCTCATCAGGGTGTCATTCTTGCTCACATGCTACGCTCACTCCAGTCTTGCCTCTTGCCCAGCTTATCTCCTCCCTGGAGACACATTAAGGCTGAGAAAAATAGCAACCCCTAGCCATTGTCCAGCTTCTTCCAGCATTCAAGAATTCTCTTCTGGGTACCCAAACCTGAGCTAAGGGACAACACTAGAAATTGCCTCCTGAAGAGTTTTGTGCCAGGGAGGAAGGAGAGGAGAAGCTGCCAGCTAGGAAGAGAGTGAGCCTCCTGCATAACCTTCCATGCCCCAAATAGCCAGGAATGCCCATGCAGGTGCTACTGTGGGTCAGCCTCATGCTTTTTTTAAAAGCAGTTTATATAGTTATCTGAAAGGCAGAGTTAGAGAGAGGTACCATTTGCTGGTTCACTCCCGGATTGGGTGCATTAGCCAGAGCTGGGCTAAGCTGAACCAGGAGCCTGTAATTCCATCCAAGTCTCCATGTGGGTAGTAGGGGTCCTCGTACTTGAGGCATCTCCTGCTGCTCTCCCAGGTGATTAGCAAGGAGTTGCATTGCAAGTGGAATAGCCAGGACTCCAGCTTGTGCTCATATGGGGTGCTGGTGTCACAGACGGTGACTTAAGTTACAGCACTGCCTTGCTAGCACCCTCTACTCCCATCCCCTGCCCCGTTCTTTACCAAATAAGGAAGTCATACTAAGTTATTCTTGCCTGCAAGTGCAAGGCCATGTGGATGTTCTCTGACTCCAAGGAGCCACCTAACTGTGATCCTTCCCATTGATTGAGCAGGGGACTAAATCCTTATTTTATCATGTTCTTGATTTGTCTGATTTGTAGGAAATGTTGAGGTTCGGTGAGAGTAGGCATCTGCAGTGGAAAGAATGTGGAGCCTGGAGCCTGACAATCCCACATTCAGAATCCTGTTCCATTTTATGATCTCCAACAAGAACATTGACCTCCCTGAACCTGGGTGCCTGTATGCGGAAATAGGATCATATTAAGGACAGCCTCAAGAGGAGGATGTGAAGGTGAGATGAGATGATAGGTTGTTATATGCTCAGCGCACCACCCAGCTGATGCTATCTAGCTGTTTGAGAAGCTGGGTCATAGCATTCCTGGTGGGCAGGAGGTGAGTCATGATGTGGAAGGAAGCTGCCGATATCACCATCGTCCCCTCCCCCCAAAGCAAGCATCTTAACATCCGTTTAATTTTATAATTTCAAATCAGTGTACTGGTTAATGATTGAAAAGCACAGGACCCGGAGCCTGTCTGTACCACCAGCCGGTGGTGTTGCCTTGTGGGAGCAGCTTGTTCTCTCTGCTTTGCTTTCTTCTTGAGGCTGATTCTTGGACCTACCTTGTAGTTCTGAGGTTGAACTGGCGCAGTGCATAGGACACACTCCCTGAGCCCAGTCCTGGAGTTGGTGATGATAAATATGATATTGTTTTCCTTATTAACACACTGATTTGTATTTTGTTGTGACTTTTAAGATTTATTTTTATTATTTTTTTCATTGGAAAGGCGGATATACAGAGAGGAGAGACAGAGAGGAAGATCTTCCATCCGATGATTCACTCCCCAAGTGAGCGCAACGGGCCGATACTATGCCGATCCGAAGCCAGGAGCCTCTTCCGGGTCTCCCACGCGGGTGCAGGGTCCCAAAGCTTTGGGCCGTCCTCGACTGCTTTCCCAGGCCACAGGCAGGGAGCTGGAAGGGAAGCGGGGCTGCCGGGATTAGAACCGGCGCCCATATGGGATCCCGGGCGTGCAAGGCGAGGACCTTTAACCACTTGCGCCACTGCGCCGGGCCCTCGTTGTGACTTTTAAATAGCTTTAAAAAAGAGATGTATTTGTTTATTTAAAACGCAGAGTGATAGAGAGCCACCTGCCCATGTCTTTGCTAGTTCCCGCCCTGCGAATGGCTGTCATGAGTCAGGTTAGATCCCATCTGGGTCTCCCATGTGGGTGGCGGGGACCCAAGCACTTTGGCCATCGTCTGCTGCCTGCCAGGGTACATTAGTGTGGGAGCCAGATGAGAAGCAGAACAGCCAGGTCTTGAACTGACCCGCAATATGGGATTTACCCACTGTGCCGTATCACCAGCCATGAGCATCTTGAGTGAAGTTGGCCTTGGTATCAAAAAAACTGCTGAGTTGCTCTCTTGATGCTTCACTGAATGTTCTGCCACCACCACCACCACCGTTTCTTTCTATTCATGTTGTAGTGGGAGGGGTGGAATGAGAAGATTGCACTCCCTTCTTCCATCAGTAGGCGGCATCCTCTGGGAGTTGCGGAAGAGGTCAGCTGGCTCTTGGAGGAGTGTGATTGGGCCACTCTCCTGGGTCCAGTCTTTTGTTCCCTGGGGACAGTGTGGCTTTTACAGGTGACTCATCCTTGTACGGCAAAGGAGAAATGGAGTTTGATCTGATGTGGGCTGGAGGGTGTCTTGGACCTGGTGGACGGGTCTGTTTCTCTGAGGACCAGGGAGTCAACTCAGCTAGCACTGGGTCAAGTTAAGCAGCAGAAAGGATGTGAAAAAAATGAAAAGCACTTGCTTGGCGGGCTTGGCCTTTTTAGTTTGAAAAACGCTCCTTTTGGCTCTCAATTGGCCTGTTGATCCACAGGGCGCAGAGCCAGGTCACCCACATTTCTTTAGAAACTGGGTCAGTGGACACTCGATGGTTGCTCTCTTTCTTCCTAGAGTTGATGCAGGGTGTTGGAGCCCAGCCAGGGGCTGGCACAGTCAGGGCCATTGATGCAGCCCTCCCTGGCCAGGTGCCAGCATTGGCTTTGGGTGAACAGGCACCCTCGCCCCGCCTCCCTTGCCAGCTCTTTCCTGGGCAAAGTCGCCAGAACCACATACAGAGAGCTCACTTTCCTCCTGATTTCTAAAAGGATCCATCTCCTTTGTTCACCTCTTCTTTGGGAAGCACCTCAGTTTTTAGAATTTTTGCTCTTCAGTGGTGCTTTTGTTGTCCTGGGTGAAATTCAAAAGAAATCAAACTGTTTATCCTTTCATGTAGTCTTTTTTTCTCTCTCTCTCATACAGAGCGAGAGAGTGAGCCTTGTTTCAAGGGCTGCAGACAGGGACACAGTGAGTTCTTTGTCTGCTTGATTCTCCCAGCTGATGGGCAAGGTCATGTCCAAACTCCTGACACCTGCTTATCAAAACCACCAGCTGTGCTCCACAAACATGGCCCCATCCACCATGCTTGGGGAGGGGAGAGATAAGAATAGACAGGGAAAGGACTAAAAGAAGAAAGTGAAGGACTCCACTCACTCAGCTTTAAGGCGGACATGGCTATTAGATTGGACCACTGGGCTCAACAAGTCCTGGAATGCTGTGCTGTACGCGTGGGAGAGGTCTTTCCCAAAGGCAGTAAATGCACGGACCTTGTATGGTCTGATCTCCTTTCTGTTTGGCAAGCAACCTTACCATTTGGAAAACAGGTTTAGACCCTTGCTTGCCACTTACCCTTTGGGAACACTGTGATTTCAGAGGTTCATTATCTTGAAACATATGCGGCAGATTGGTAGGTGGATTTTAGTGGCCGTAATGAAGGTGAAAAGGGTAGTAGATTTGTAAGCAGGTGTCTTAAAAATGTCCACTTTGGACCCAATGTGATAGCCTCATGGCTAAATCTGCACCTTGTATGCACCGGGATCCTATATGGGTGCTGGTTCATATCCCAGCTGCTTCACTTCCCATCCTGCTTCTTACTTGTGGCCTGGGAAAGCAGTTGAGGATGGCCCAAGGCCTTTGGATGCTACACCCATGTGGGAGGTCTGGAAAAAGTTCCTGGCTTCAGACTGGCTCAGCTCCAGTCACTTGAGGAGTGAGCCAGTGAACGGAAACTCTTTCTCTCTGTCTTTCCTTCTCTCAGTATATCTGCCTTTTCAATTAAAAAATAAATAAAACATTGAAAAAAATGCCCATATCAGGAAGTCAGGAACCTGGGACTCAGTGTAAGTTTTCTTCGAGGGTAGCAGATTCTTTTTCCCATTACCTGTTACCTCGCAGAGTATGCAACAGCCGGAAACCAGAATTGGAAGCAGACCTTGGTCTTGAACCCAGGCACTGTAATGTGGTATGCATGTGTGTTAACTTGTGCTTTAGTTATTGAACCAAAAGCCCTTCCCAAGGTGCAACTTTGAAAAAAAAAAAAAGACAAAAAAAACCCTTTATTTGATAAACTGACAGAAGTCATCCGTCTGCTGCCTGACTAACCAAATGTCCAAAATAGCCAGGACTGGGCAGTTGAAGTCAAGAACCAGGATATCAGTCTAGGCTTCCTGTCTGGGTGGCAGAGACCCAAATTACTCATGTCATCATCTGTTCCCTTCCCAAGATGTGCCTCAGTAGGAAGTTGAATCGGAAGTGGAGCAAGAGCTCAATCTAGGCACTCTGATATGGGAAGCTGGCATCCCAATTGGTGGCAACCTAACTACTTGGTCACAACACCATCTCTGCAAAGTGCAGTTTGGAGGGCAGCTGTGCGGTCTGTGGCAGTTGGCATCTGGGGATTGGAAACGACAGGATCCATCCTCGCTGCGGCTGCTGGGTAGGGAGAGGCATGGAGAAAACAGACCTCACTCTGAACACATTGTGGGCCCTACAAATGGAATCAAGCTGGTGAGCTACAGATCAGTTTTTAGATGCTTTAGCTGATATAACTTGGCAGGAGCTCTTCAAGAAAAAGAAAAAATTTAAAGATTTATTTCTTTTACTTAAAAGTCAAAATTAGTGAGAGGCAGAGAGAAATCTTCCATCCACCGATTCATTTTCTAAGTGGCTATTATGGCCAGAGATGAGTCGGTCTGAAGCTGGGAGCCAGGAGCTTCTTCTCGGTATCTCATGTGAGTGTAGAGGCCAAAGGATTTGGGATATCTTCCCCTTCTATGTTAGGCCATTAGCAGGTTGCTGGATCAGAAATGGAGCAGTTGGTGTATGAACTGGCTCCCATATGGGATGCTGGTGCCACAGGCAGAAGATTAGCTCGCTATGCCGCTGCACCAGCACCAAGAAGGTGACTTTGTAAGATGTGTTTAGGAGCTGGCATGATCACATAGCAGGCTAAGCCTCCACCTGAGGTGCTGGCATCCCATATGGTTGCCGGCTCGAGTCCATGCTGCTCCTCCTCTTCTGATCTGGTGCCCTGATGATGTCATGGAAAGTAGTGGCAGATGGCTCAAGTACTTGGACCCTTTCACCCACATGAGAGAACTGGAAGAAGCTGTTGGGTCCTGGCCTTGGACCTGTCGACTCTGGCCATTGAGGCCATCCAGGAAATGAACCTGTGGATGGAAGATCTCTTTCTTTCTCTGTTTTTCTCTTTATTTTTTTTTTAATAAATAAATATGTATTTTTAAAATATTTATTTATTTGAAAGGCAGAGCAAGAGAAAGAGAAAGAATGAATATCTTTTTTTTTTTTAAGATTTATTTTTATTATTTTTTTATTGGAAAGGCGGATATACAGAGAGGAGAGACAGAGAGGAAGATCTTCCATCCGATGATTCACTCCCCAAGTGAGCGCAACGGGTCGATACTATGCCGATCCGAAGCCAGGAGCCTCTTCCGGGTCTCCCACGCGGGTGCAGGTTCCCAAAGCTTTGGGCCGTCCTCGACTGCTTTCCCAGGCCACAGGCAGGGAGCTGGAAGGGAAGCGGGGCTGCTGGGATAGAACCGGCGCCCATATGGGATCCCGGGCGTGCAAGGTGAGGACCTTTAACCACTTGCGCCACTGCGCCGGGCCCAGAATGAATATCTTTATCTGCTGGTTCCCTCTGTAAGTGTTTGCAGGAGCCAGGCCAGGACCAGGCTGAAGCCAGGATTTCCTTCCTGGTCTCCTTTATGGGTGGTGGGGGCTTAAGCACTTGGATCATCTTCCACTGCCTGTCCAGGCACATTAGTAGGGGTTGCAAGCGGATAAGTTAGGACTTGAACCCTGCACCCTGATATGGGTGGAGATTCCAAGCAATGGCTTAACTCATAGAACCACACTGCCCACTCCAAGGAAAAGAGTTTTTAGATATCCTTTTCCATATCATATAAAAACTCAAGAACATGTGGACATCTTTCTAAGGAGACTGGCTTTCTCGTATGGCCGTTTTGCTCTGCAGCAAAACCAGCAGTGAGAACACTGAAGATCTTTAGAGGTAGGAAGGAAAGAGGCCCAGCTCCAGACCAGATGAGGAATGACATGAGTGTCCCAGTGTATCTGTGGGCTGCTAGTCGGCTCTGTGTTGTAGCCAGAGCCGTGGTTAAAGCTATGAACTGTCGCAGTGGAAACCTGGGTGTAAATCCTGTCCTCCTTGAGCCATTCGACTTGGACAGAACCTTGCAGTTCACCTGTAAAATGTGGCAGAATTGTGGCCCAGTGTGGTAGCCTAGTGGCTAAAGTCCTCGTCTTGTGCACGCCAGGATCCATATGGGTGCCAGTTCTGATCCTGGAGGCCATCCAGGATGGATGGATCCAAGAAGCCCATCCAGCTTCTTACTTGTGGTCTGAGACACCAGTTGAGGACAGTCCAAGCCTTGGGACCCTGCACCTCTGGGCTCCTGGATTTGGATCAGCTCAGCTCTGGCCATTGTGCCCACCTGGGGAGTGAATCAATGGATGGGAGATCTTCTTCTCTGTCTCTCCTTCTCTGTATATCTGACTTTCCAATAAAAATGGGACAGAATCAGCCTCTGCACCTTCGACAGTGCTGGTGAGGATTAAATGCGAGAACACAGGTAGAAGGCCTAGGACACGGCCAGATACAGGTTCAGTGCTCCACTGGTGTTGGCCATTATCGCTGGTGTTCTTGAGTTGATGCTTGGGTCTTGAGGAAGTCATGGAGCTGATGACCTGCACTGTAGACTGCAACCTATATTGAGTTCCCCCTCATACTGTGACAGCCTGTGTGGCAGAGGGTTGTCCCCATATCCTCAAGTTCCCTAAGAATGTGTGTGTCTCTCTTGGGCACCCAAAGAAAGTCAGTGCATTACCACTGGGGCCTCAGGTGTGTAACCAGGCCTCGCCACTCCCCAACAGCCGAGCCCTCAGTTTCTTCCCGTCACCTCCTGGTGCTTCACCGGCACACATGTCAGAGACTCTGCGAACACTGGGGAGTGAGGGACACACGGTAAAACCACGATGACAGGCACTTCCTCAAACCATGTCTCAGGTCCTTGGGATAGTAACAAGGGGTTGGGCGTGATGGTCCCTGGGTACAGGCCGGGGGACTGCAGTCCAAGGTTTGCACAGAGACCTTGGTAGATACATAATGGAGTTAGAGCACTTTTCTTTCAGGATGTCCAGTCCAAAGTTTGGATTTGGTTTATATCAATCCTCATGCTGTTGATCTTTCCGGTCAGGTCATGCTTTGTTGTGGGAACTGCACTGAGTGTTTGAGGATGTGTAGCAGCATGCTGGGCTCCAGCCACCAGCTTCCAGGAGTACCCCCTCCTTCCCACACTTGAGATAGGAAAAAGTGTTTCCAAATACTGCATATATTCCTGGGATGATGGGCCAAAAGGATGCCATGGATTTACATGTGGGTGGTGAGACTTGAGAAGGACTCTGAATCATATGGGTTGTTAGCAGCGTGTCCCCATGGGAGGCCCTCTCGGGGGGGGGGGTTCCGTTTAAGGGCAGAACAAAGCGACATTCCTCTCTAGATCAGAGACTGAACTGTCATGTTCTGTACCTCCTTATGTTGAGTCTTTTTTTCCCCACCTACTGTACCTGTAAGCATTGCTTCGTGAGGCTGTTTTCCCATTGTTACATGAGACATATCTGTCCCTCTGATGTTCAGTGTGCCGATTGTGTATTCTTAGCGGCGACTGCTCTCGTGATCAGCCCATGCACTAGCAAGAGAGACAGGAACACTGTCCCCTGATACTAAATTCCTGGACATGCCCATGCCACCTGTTAGCCCCTGTTGATTTTTTGCTCATTTTCTGCTTCCAATCTATTCTCTCTGTGAGTTCGATGAAACGTGTGTGTGTAACCGAAGAGTGAGCAATGAGTGAGGACCCATGTCATTTTTCCCCCCTATGGATTAGTGTACGGTGTATAAAATAGCCTGTATCTGTTCTTCAGCAGAAATTTCTCCATCATTCAGAGCTTTTATATATATATATTTTTTAAGGAACAGTTTATTTATTTGAAAGGCAGAGAGAGAGAGGAAGAGAAATCTTGCGCCTACTGGTTCGCTGCCCAGATAACTGCAGTAGCTAGGTCTGGACCAGGCTGAAGCCAGCAGCTGGACACTCCATCAAGTTTCCCACATGGGTATAGGGACCCGAGCTCTTGGGCCATCTCTGCTGCTTTCCTAGGAGAATTCACAGGGAGCTGAATTGGAAGTAGAGCAGATGAGACTCAAACCAGCACTCATATGGGATGTCAGTGTTGCAGGTGGTGTCTCAGTCTGCTATGCTACAGTACCAAATTCTCTTCGGCTCTTTTAATAAACACTGAAGGGGCTAGCATTGTTGTGTAGCAAGTTGAGCCTCTATCTGTGAGGCTGACATCCCTTATGGGCACTGGTTCGAGTTCTGACTCCTAGCACTGTTATAGGAGATTGGAAGAAGCACCTGGCTGCTGACTTCAGCCTGGCCCATCCCTAGCCATTGTGGCTATTTGTGGAGTGAATCAGCATGTGGAAGATTCTGTTTCTCCTGCTTTCTCTTTAACTCACCTTTCAAATTAATTCTTTTTTTTTTTAAGATTTATTTATTTATTGGAAAGTCAGATATACAAAGAGGAGGAGAAACAGAGAGGAAGATCTTCCATCCGATGATACACTCCACAAGTGAGCGCAACGGCCAATGCTATGCCAATCCGAAGCCAGGAGCCAGGAACTTCTTCTGGGTATCCCACACGGGTGCAGGGTCCCAAAGCTTTGGGCCATCCTCGACTGCTTTCCCAGGCCACAAGCAGGGAGCTGGATGGGAAGTGGAGCTGCCAGGATTAGAACCCGGCGCCCATATGGGATCCTGGCGTGTTCAAGGCGAGGACGTTAGCCGTTAGGCCACGCTACCGGGCCCCAAATTAATTCTTTTTTTGAATCTTAAGATTTATTTATTTTTATTGGAAAGGCAGATACACAGAGAGGAAAAGAGACAGAGAAGAAGATCTTCCATTTGATGATTCACTCCCCAAGTGACCACAACGTCTGGAACTGCGCTGATCCGAAGCCAGGAGCCAGGAGTTGTTCTGGGTCTCCCACGTGGGTGCAGGGTTCCAAGGCTTTGGGCTGTCCTCCACTGCTCTCCAAGGCCATAACCAGGGAGCTGGATGGAAAGAGGGGCTGCCAGGATTAGAACCAGCACCCATATGGGATTCTGGCGCATTCAAGGTGAAGACTTTAGCCGCTAGGCTACTGCATCAGGCCCTAAAAAAATCTTAATAAAAAGCAAACATTGGGGTTAATAAACACTGGGATTCTTGGGTATCCAGGCTCCCAGGAGACAGATGAGTGCAAACAGAGCCAAAGACCTGTGAGGTGACCTTATACACCTTCACTTGGCAAGCAGGAAACAAGATGCAAATAGCCCAAGTGAATCTTAAAAACTCTGTAAACACACAGAGAAAGGAGTGTGTGTGTGTGTGTGTGTGTGTGTGTGTGTGTGTGTGTGTATCCCTGGATGGTCACCTGTGTCCTTAGCTGCTGCTCCACAGTTGCAATTTTCCCCAGCAAGAGAGTGGAGAACCGGCGGGGGAAGTGACAGAACACCCAAGGCACGCACGCCCTGGCACGCCTTGTTCACGCACCCTCTCCCGAGCCTCGCAGCTGTGGGCTCTCTGCTGCTGTTTAATCTCCTGCAGCGACTTGGCAAGCTGCCGCCACCACCCTGCACACGCTGGCCTGTCCAGCAGGCTGACAAAACACAGACACGGCTTCCACCTCTTCAGGAACACACCCGACCTCCGGCCTCACTGTCCCAGCTCCCAAGCATGCATTCTTGGGGGGCTGAGGGCCTGAGATGAGGGTGTGGGAGTTGGAAGAAGGGGTCATGTGAGACAGTCCATGGAGCATCAAAGTGTCTGGAGGAGGAAGAGGGTCTTTTTTAACCAGCTCCAGATCCCTGGGGGGCAGTCAGGGTTAGAATTGTTGGTGTGCTGATGCACAATACCCCTAGCTTGGGGAAGTCGTACTTAATGGATTTTGTGTTTTGGTTTTAGTGAATTATTTTGACTTCACATTTCATTCATGAGTGTTCCCGATGGAGTAAAAAGTGAGGAAGTTAAGCAGTGTGTGTTAGAGCTGGAGTGTGTAGAGCCAGGGTGTTAGATGGGGGGTTGGGAGGGCCAGGGAGGGAAGCCATACTTGGACAGATGGGAGTCTCAGGCTCACAGGGCCAGCATGGTGATGACCATGAGAGCAGCTGCTTGCATTGGGAATAAGGGGTGTGGGGGTGGGAGTTGGGGGATGGGGAGGAACATCATTCCATTTCTCAGGAACTCACACCCCTTCCCGGTTCCTGCCTGCTGTTGGCGGCCGAGCATTGCAACAGCTATATCTGCCCATTTGCCCAGGCATTCCGGAAGTGGAGATGGAATTCTGTCAGATTGGAAGCATGCTTTGGAATGAAACTTGGCCTGGTGCACAAGAACCATCAGCGTGCAAGGCACTTGACAAGAGCTGTGCCCATGCCCTTGGGGTGTATAATCATGAAAACTGAGGCCCAGAAAGAGGCGTCCTCCTCCTAGTGTCCAGGATCCCAGAGCTGGGATTGCGTCCAGATCCTTGGGGCTCTTTGTCGTAGATTTCTTCCTTCCAGTTCCCAGAAGGCAGTGTGTTTCTGGTTGGCTTCCAAGAGGTCTGCTAAGTGGAGTTTTATTGCAGGTGCTGGGGCCACCCAGACTTCTCGGAGGTGCGAGCAGAATTAGCTCAGGGAAGAGAGCCCTGGAAGGTGGGAGCAGAGTCCCGAGTCCTGGTTGACTCAGAGGAACTCGCATAGGCTTAGAAGAGGCTGTCCTGGCGGGGTGACCCCCTTGGATGAAACACACGGCAGAGTGCATGAATTTTGTTTTGCTGGAGTGGGATGTGTTCCAGCCAAGCTCATCCAGTGGGGCTCAAAACTGAGTTTTCTGCCCAGGAATCTCCATGGCTGAAAATTTTTCAGAGATCTGAATGGAGCTAGGAAAATTCCTGTGGGTTTGGGCCAATTCGACTTTGTCCTTTAGCCAAGAAAGATGGATCGGGCTCCAGGCCTGTGGCATCAAACTCCAGCTGCCGGGTACAAGCTACCTCACTGGGACAGTGAGAAGAAATTTGCCTTTGCTAAGTGGCTAGTCTTGCCAAGCGGCTAGCTGACCGAGGGGCTGAGAGATGAACATTTGCCATTCTACAGGAGGGTAAGGGAGAAATGCAGCCTCGTGTTCGCATGTGCTTGCTGTCTGCTCCTGACAGGGAAAAAAGGTTTTTATTATTGTTATTGTTATTATTTTGCAAGTTTTTGCCACACAAGTCCCAGTGATCAAAGCCAACCTCTGGAAGGAGACTGATCAAGATGCAGGAGCAGCTGTCAGGCCCGGGGCGGGGGGGAGGGGGTGACTCATGAGCAGCAGAGTTCCCGGAACACACCCTGTCCCCAGCCAGCTAGGAGGAGGCTAAGCCAGGGCCCCTGCAGGCACAGCCCCTGATTTTGAGCCCCATGCTGTGTGACTGTCCCAGTAGCCATCCGCTGGCTGTCTGAAAGCTACCAGCCTCTGCAGAAAACCACTTTGCTGCCACCTCTTTGCGGCTGGAAGGACCGAGTCGTCACAATCCGAGCCCGATCTTAGTTTGGGGAGACAGAAACAGGATCCGTTCTAGCTCAGCCCTGGCAGCAGACACAGGCTGTCAGCCTCTGCCTCTCCTGCAGGGCTGTTGGAAGCCTTGCCAAAGCCAGCAGACAGGGAGGTTCATGCAGGAACAACTGGTTTTTCAGGCTCTTGAGAGAAACAGTCTGTGATTTATGTGGCTCAGTAGGGAGGTGGTGTTTGGCCTCCCATCTCCACCCCCCTGAAGTTCTAGAGTGTGCTGAGAGGCAGTGTGAGTGAGTGTATTGTTTTTACTGACTTTTTATGGACAGAGAGCAGGGCAGCGTGCACCAGCTGTATGGCTGTTTGGGTTGCACACGGTGAACACACCTTGTCCGTGAGCTTGAGAATCAGCATGAGCCCTGTGGCCTGAGCACTTCCCCATGACCCCCCTTGTCTGGGGTAGACTCACAGTAGACTCACAGAGATTGCTGGGCAGTTCTGAGCCCAAGGTGTTGTGAGCAGGGCGGTGCTGTGAAGCTGCGGGTGGGGGGTCAGGAGGATTCAGCCAGGCAGATGATAGTGTGTTCAGGGCCCTGGGGTGGGGGAGGAGAGTGTTGATCCCTTGGCTCAGCGGCTGATGGGTTTTCAGGCCCCTTTCTGAGAGCAGGTGAGTGAGAGAAGGCACACCATGTTTAGGGGCTCTGCTGGGGCCAGACAATACGGATGGAGCGATTGTGTTGGTGACATTGTGGGGGGTCACTGATACGTGAGGGTTTTCTTAAAGGCCTGATTGTTCAGGAAACAGGAGCATGGCAAGCTGCTTGTTCTAGGGACTGGGTGTGATGGGGTCCTGAAGTGGAGCCAGCGAGACATGCCATGTGTCGCTCCTGATAGAAATCTGAGCCTCCCGGATGCCGCCTGTCATCATGTGGGCTCCTGGGAGCTGTTTGCCTATGGCTTGGACGATGCCCCTCCAGTGAGGGAGACGGGAGGATGCGGCTCCACCTAATGAGTCCCTGGGCCCTTGACCGAAGGTGTGGGGTTTCTTTGAGGGAAGCTATTAGCCGCTTTGGTGGTTTGTCTTGAAAACGACTGCAGTCTGCCTGCGTGGTGCAAAGGACCGTCAGATGCCTTGCCCTGCGTCCCTGACAGCTGTGTGCTCCCGCCGGCAGGTGTGGACGCAGCTCAGCTTTTCTCCGATTTGTTCTCACATTACTTTAATGCAAGGCTGGCGTGGTTTTCTATATATACACACTTGGCTTTGTATGACTCAAAAGGCACAAGGAAGGTGGTGGAATCTATTAAAAGTGATTCCTGTTCAGCATTCATTCAGCAGTTATTAAACGCTAACTGTATGTCAGGTGCTTAGGGATGGGCCTTTGTGGATGTCCAAGGTTTGCAAGTGTTGATTGTTGTTGTGAAGGCTGTGTGTTGTGCATCCCTCTTGTTGTGTGCTTCTTGTAAGGATCAAGCCTGATTTAGTCCAGCCAGGGTCACATCTGTGAAAAACCTTGTAAAGGAGCTGGGATGTGGTACGGTGGGTTAAGCTACTGCCTGTGATACTGGCATCTCACATAGGGGCCAGTTCAAGTCCTAGCTGCTCCACTGCTCATCAAGCTTCCTGAAAATGCACCTGGGAAAGCAACAGAGCAGAGCCCAAGTACTTAGGCTTCTCTGCTCATGTGGAAGACTGGGATGGAGCTCCAGACTCTTAGCTTTGGCCTGGCACAACTGTGGTCATTGTAGTAGTTTGGGAAGTGAATCTGTGGATAGAAGATTTATGTCTCTCTCTCTCTCTAATGCTCTCTCTTTCTCTAAGTCTGCCTTTCAAGCAAGTGAGTAAAAAAAAAAGAATTAAAAAACCCAACCTTGTGAACTAGAAGGCACTTGCACATCTGCAGGCTCACTTTACTGGCTCTGCCTCGAGTTACCGTCCAGGGGGCAGGCCCTGTGCTGTGCCCTGCACACATTAACTCCTCTACCTTTCATGTGGTGGAAAGCACAGCCTCAGCCAGAACCACAGGACGGCTCCACATCTTTGTGCTTCACTGTTAGATCCGGACTGGTACGGTCTGCAGACAGAGCTGATGGGCTCTGCCATAGGGGTGGGTTTTCCCAGCAGCCGGCGTCCTGGACTGGGCTTTACTGGGAGTCTGACATTCATTCTGTGGTTTGCCTGCAGCACCATTAACGTGGCTCTCGCTGGTACCACTTCTTTCACCCTTGCCATTGCACTTGACTTGGGGGATGAGTGGCACCAGCCTGGCAGGTGGATTGCTTCAGATACCCCTGCTATTAGTTCTGGCCCCTTACTGTGTTCTGTCACATACCTGCTGTGGTTGTGGACCAGCCGCTTAGCACTCTTAGTTTTCTCAACTGTAACATGGTGCTAAATATTAGCACCAAGACCTCGTTAGGATCATTAAGATGAAATACTCATTAAGTGCTCACCATCATTTCTCTTTAGCTCTTCCTGGATGTTGCTGTTTCCCTCAATTCTGTAAACATGTCTTTTCTCTGGTACTATTGCTTCAAATTTGAGTCTAAATCTGTAAGGTAGGAAGGGCCAGGCTCCCTTGTAGATTTTGAGAAAACATTTGGATGGAGTCAGCATTGTGGCTTAGCTGGTAAACCCGCCACTTAGGATGCCAGCATCCCATATGGGTGCTGGCTCATGTCCCAGCTGCTCCACTTCCCATCTAGTTCCATACTTATTTTAGAGCATACTTAATTTAGAGCTCAGTTTGCTTGGACAAGTTGGGGGAAGGTTGCAGTGTGGTGTTGGGGATTGGCATGTGCTAGAGCTGGTTTGCTGAAAATGGATCTGTAGGATGTAGACGATGCCCATCTTTCATGAAGATCATCTCTTTGTGTGCCTGGCCTTGGCTGGCAGAAAGGATGTCAGCTATCAGCTCTCTGAAGGCACAGGGAATATAACGGCAGGACTGGGAGGAAAACCCGGCAGTGAACACAAACAAGCCCACAAGGGCTGCAGGAAGGAAGCTCTCAGGGAGTTGCCTTGTGCTTGCCAAGTTTTTGTCTCTTGCAAATGTGCAAACAGTGTAGGGGTGGACCCACTGGGCCACACACCCACTGGCAGATCTGTTAGTAAGTGGCTGCAGGTGGCCATGATCCTTATAGTGTCTGTAACCAGGTGTGGTTAGCAAGGACTGTCTGCTGGAGTCCTGTGGGGGTTCATGAGTGTGGACCCAACCCTTGTTGGGACTCCTGTGGCTCTCACCTGTCCAGTCTTTGGGAACAAGTGGCTCCTTTTCTGGATGAAGGAACCCCTTGAGGGTAAGGATTGGGGTCAGAGTCACTGTTTCTGTTCATTTCCTGTGGTTGTCTTGACACATGACCCCACACCTAATGACTGTGCACAACATGTATTCATTCTTGGAGGTCAGAAGTCCAAAGTTGATCTCACTGGGTTCAAGTGCAGAAGGCAGCAGGCCTGGCTCCTTCTGGGGGCTGTAGGGTAGGGTCGTTGCCTTTGGTGGCTTCTAGAGGTTTCTGACATTCCTTAGCTCCTGGCCCCTTCCTCACGTCTCTCCAACCTCTGCTTCCATGAATGCATTTCCTGCTACTACTCAGACCTTCCCTCCTCACTCTTAGAAGGTCCCGCCTTGCTAATCTAGGACTTCCCCCCATTGTAAGGTCCTTAGTTTACCTGTACCTGCAGCGTTGTTTTTTGCCACGTCAGGTACTGCACTCACACATTCAAGGACCTGGGATATGGGCATCTTAGGGTGGCGCATTATTCAACCTACTGCTCCCACCCATTGCCTGCAGTGCTACGCTCCATAGCCCTGGGTGCCAGGCTGCCTGGGGTCAGATCCTGGCTTTGTGATTCTCCAGATTATTTAACGTCTTTGTCAGGAGTCTCCTCAACTCATGGAGATGATGATTGAATCTCTCCTTCTTCCGAGGCTTTGTTGAAGTAATGTATAAAGTATGTAGAACAATACCTGGCATTTAGTGTGTTTTTAAACGTTTTAAAATTAATTTTATTTATATAAAATGAGTAGATTTAATCTATTTCGCAGCACAGATTTAGACACATAGAATCTCCTCCATCTTCTCCTCCTTTCTTATGTCTTCTCCCCTCTGTCTCTCCCCGTATTATTAGAAGGGCCTATTTCGATTTCACTCCACAATTACAAACTTAACAATCTAGTTGGTAAAGATATCAAGACGCAGCAACTAGAGGGAAAAGTTGGAAATCCCGTTATTATTCAGGTCTATAGATACGGACTGTAAATGATACATCCCAAGATGTTAAATATCTCTTATAAAGAGAGTTTTTTTTTTGTACTCTATGTATTAGTTGTTTCAGGCCAGAAGAAAACTTAATGGTATTTGTCTTTTTGGGACTGGCTTATTTCACTCTGCATAGTCGTTTCCAATGGGATCCATATTGTAGCAAAAGATAAGATTTTGTTCTTTTGGATGGCTAAGTAGTATTCTATAGTGTGTTTATACCACATTTGCTTTATCCCGTCATCCATTGATGGGCTTCTGGCTTGATTCCATATCTTAGCTATTGTGAATTGAGCTGTTGTAAGTAAGGGGGTACAAATGACTCTCTCATATGCTGATTTCATTTCATTTGGATATTCCCAGGAATGGGGTAGCTGGATCATATGGCAGATCTATTTTCGTATGTCTGAGGAGTCCTCGTATCATCTTCCCTGATGGTTACACTAGTTTACATTCACACCAGCAGTGGATTAGGGTACCTTTTCTCAACATCCTTGCCAGAAGTTATTGTTTCTGATTTCTGTATCATAACCATTCTCACTAGGATGAGGTGAACCCTCATTGCTGTGTTTATTTACATGTCCTGCGTGGCTAGAGAGCTTGAGCATTTTTTTATACGTCTGTTTTCTATTAGTGTTTTCATCTTTTGAAAAATGCCTGTTCTTGTCCTTTGTCCATTTCATAATTGGATTGTTTGTTTTGCTCTCGTTAACTTGAGTCCTTTATAGATCCTGTATCAGTTGCATAGTTCAGAAATATTATCCCCTGTTCTGTTGGCTGCCCCTTCACTTTGTTGATGGTTTCCTTTGTAGTACAAAATCTTCTTAGCTTGATGGAATCCCATTTATTTATTTTTGCTTTCGTTGCCTGTGCTTCTGGGCTCTTTTCCAAGAAGTCTTTGCCTATACCTTTATCTTACAGAGTATTCTCAATGTTTTCCTCTAGTAATTTGATGATACCAGAGTGTTGATTTAGGTGATTGATCCATTTAGAGTTGACTTTTGTATCAAGTGTAGGATAGAGTCTTATTTTGTACTTCTGCATGTATACATCCAGTTAACCATTTGTTGGCAGGACTGTGCTTTCTCTCTGGATTGATTTCAGTTCACTTGTCAAAGATCAATTGACTGTAGTGTGAGTTCATTTATGCAATTTCTATTTTGTTCTGTTGAGCTTCATGTCTGTTTTTGTGTCAGTACCAGACTACCTAGTGTATTTTGAGCATTATCTTTTTATAAAAAAATTTGTTTTTATTGGAAAGGCAGATTTACAAAGAGAAGAAGAGACAGAAAGATCTTCCATCCTATAGTTCATTTTCCAACTGGTTACAATGGCTAGAATTGAGTCAATCTGAAGCCCAGGAGCCTCCTCCGAGTCTCCCACACAGGTGCAGGGTCCCAAAGCTCTGGGCTGTCCTCTGCTGCTTTCCCAGGCCACAATCATGGAGCTGGATGTGAAGTGGCGCATCTGGGACACAAATTGGCACCCATATGGGATGTTGGCACTTGGAGGTGGAGGATTAGCCAATCGAGTCATTGTACTGGATCCTATTTATTTTTAAAAAGATCTATTTATTTTAATTGGAACACAAATTTATAAAGAGGGAAGACAAAGATCTTCCATGCAGTGGTTAATTTCCTAAATGACCACAGCCGTCAGAGCTAAGCTGATCCGAATCTGGGAGCTAGATGCTTCTTCCAGGTCTCCCACGTGGATATAGGGTCCCAAGAGTTTGGTCCATCCTCTGCTGTGTTCCCAGGCTATAAGCAGGAAGCTGGATAGGAAGTAGAGAAGCCAGGACACCAAGGGATGCCCATATGTGATACCAGCACTTGTTGGCTGAGGATTAGCCAATTTGCCATTGTGTCAGCCCTGAGTGTTATCTTTTATTGCCATTATTTTATGCTCAGTTATCATTCAGAATGTGTGAGTATGTGTTTCATAGTCTAGCTGTTCTGATTGTGAACATTTAGGAAAGAAATCTCTTGTCATTCTGATGGAAAATTTTAAAGGCTTTGTTTATTTAAAAGGTAGGGTTATAAAGAGAGAGGGAGGGAAGGGGAGGAAGAGATAGAGAAAGAGAATCTTTAATGCATTGGCTCACTCACCAAATGGCCACAACAGGCAAGGCTGGACCAAGCCAAAGCCAGGATCCAGATGCTTCATCTGGGCTCCCATATGAGCAGCAGGGGTCCAGATCCTTGAGACGCTTTCCACAGTTTTCCCAGGTATGTTAGCAGGGAGCAGGGTCAGGAGTGGAGCAGCTGAGATTTGAACCAGCACTCAGATGCGATGCTGATAATGCAGGTGGCAACTTAATCTTCTATACCACAAGGCCAGCGCCATCATTCTAGTAGATTTGTTAGTATTATATTTTTTAATCTTACTTCAGGTTTTATGGTTTTAGACAGGATCACAAGACTGTCTCACCTTTTGTACCAAGTATCTCTGGATCTCTGTAGAATAGTAAATGGTGCTATGGCAGGTGAATTTGCTTCAGTAATCTGGTTGGCTATGATTCCTAAGTCCCTCACCTCTGTCTTCCTTACATTTGTAAAATGGCTACTCTCTGCCTGTTCTCAAGCCTGTGTCCCAGCAGGAAGGAGGAGTCAGAAGGCAGGCTCAGCACTTAAGGAATGCGCAGTGTGTTTCTGTTGACATATCTGGCCTAAACTGAAGGAAGGTGTCACTCTAAAGCTGCAGGATGGGGTAGGTGCGTCTAACTGGGCAGGCTAGAATGTTGAATTGTGAGCCAGGAGCAACACTGAGTTCTGTTCTTAGGGACAGAGGGATGCATCCTCATCTATGATGACTCCCTGGAGAAGCTCTGGCTCCGGCCCCAAGGGGCTAGGATCAAGAAAGAGTGCATCCTGCTTGCAGTGCATTGCTAACGGTGAAAACCTGTAAACACCGCCCCTGTCCTCTGGGGGAGAACGCCCAGATACTCTGCTGTTCCACTTGTGCATCAAGCACTCCAGAGCAGTTGTGAGCTATATATATCTGTGGGGATAGATCTCAGAGGTCTACAGTTTCAAGTATGAGATTGCAGGAGGCTCAGCATAATGTGGTATAGTTCCATTTATATCAAGGAAACACATGGAAGCCTCCTGTATTGCTTATAGTTAAAGGGAAAGGCAGAAAAAGCATCCGAGTCCAAAGAGGAGTGACTGACACCAGATTCGGGAGGGAGAGCATGTGGCGGGGGGATGTAACGAGAAGCCCAGTGGTTCAGTGGATGGAGAGAAGGATTCAGGTTTTGTGATGTGTGGGTGCACTGATATCTTTAAGGAAAAGATTTTACAGAAAATATGCTTCCCAGGCTGGCCATAGCCAGCATGTGGAATACACCGAGAGGAGTCATTCCTGAGGTTGGCGATGCTTTTGGCAGATGAGTTATAACAAGATCCACAGTCATAATCTCTGGCGTTTGTTGAACATTTCCTAGACACCAGGCACTGGAGCAAGCACCTGTCAGGCTTTCCTCATGGGCCCTGCACAGCAAACTTACCACATAGATGCTGAAAAGCAGGGGCTCAGGAGAGTGAAATGGTTGCCCAAGGCCCAAGTACATGGTGGCAGAGTCAGGATTCAAGGCCACGGAGCAGACCAGGGCATGTTGGCTGTGTGTGGTGTGTGTCCCTTGTGTGGTGGTCCCTTCCTTGCTGTCATTACCTGCCTGTTTTCCATGAAGACTCGATATTGCTTATAAACTGCAGGACAGGCAGTAAGACCAGAAAACATTTTCTAGAATATCAAAACTATGCTTTTATTTCTTCCTGTCATGTAGAGACTGTATTTGGGAAGCCTGTGGTTGTCAGTAGTTTTCCAAGTAACTGATTGGATGGATGAGTAGCAATGATTGGTCACAGCTTAAAGGTGTTTGATAAACCTTTGATTAAATTCTTCTAAAATTCTTGTTCCTTAGTCTGTGACCCAAAGCTAGACCATGAAAAATCAGCAAGTCAGTCCTGGAAACTTGATGAGGTTTCCTTTTCCCCCTCCTTGTATGGGGTGAGTGTACAGTGTCGTGAGGAGCCCGAGCAAAGTGGGTAAAAGTGCATGTGGGATCTGTTTGTGGCAGTCCTGAGGTTAGGACTCTGTGGGCCCCCGGATCTCAGAATGACCAGTTCCTCACTAGGCTGGGGAAGAGAACGGGGAGTGACCAAGGCAGGCTATGTCTGTATTGGCCATTCCTTGAAATACCCCGAGTTATAAGGCAAAGCAAGAATCGCAGAGGGCTGCCTTGGGCTGAAGACTTGGCTGTGACACGTCTACCCGCACATCCAACTCCATGAAGGAACCAACACAGCATTGGACAGGCCAACACTGTGCTGTAAAAGTTAAAACCGCTGTCTGTTGCGTGAGCCTCCATGAAGGGCACCAGTTTGAGTCTCGGCTGCTCCACTTTGGATCCAGTTCCCTGGTAATGCATCTGAGAAGGCAGGGAAAGATGGCTCAGGTACCTGGGCCCCTGCACCTACATGGGATACCTGGAAGAAGCTCCTGGCTCCTGGCCTAGCTCCAACCATTGTGGCCGTCTGGGGAGTGAACCAGCAAGTGGAAAATCTCCCTCTGTTCTTTCCTCTCTCTCTCTCTCTCTCTCTCTCAAATAAACAAATATATCTTGAAGAAATAACATTTTAAAAAGACATCATCGGAGATGTCAGGCTTGATTGTGGCTCTCAGGAGCCCTTTGGGGCAAAGAAATGAGCCAAGGTGGAGACATGTCACTCTTGGCTGCGGAAAGGATGAGAAAAGAGGTGAATGGGGTGGCTGGATGAGAAGGAACCGAGCTACCATCCAGACAACCCTGTGAGTATCAATATTTTTGAAAAATATTTATTTTTATTTGAAAGGCAGAGTCACAGAGAGTGGAAACACATTACAGGCTTTTGTCTGCTGACTCAGTCCCCAAATGGCTGCAACAACCAGAACTGGGCTGATCTGAAGCCAGGAGCTTCTTCCAGGTTTGCCATGCGGTTGCAGGGATCCAAGGCCTGGATCGTCCTCTACTGCTTTCCCAGGTCACAAGCTGGAAGCTGGATCAGAAGTGGAGTAGCCAGGACTAGAACTGGTGATGGGCCGTTTGGGATGCCAGGAAGGAGGATTGGTCTTTAGTGTGGGCCAAGGGGCGTTTCTCCCCACCTCCACCCCTGCCCTTTTTTGTTATGAGATTCTACTGCTGAGTCTATGCAGAATGCCTAGGCTGACAGCAACCCAGTCCTAGGAGCCAACCAGTCCATTAAGCCCTCAGCCCCATCTCCTGCTGGGGCCTCTCCTTTCACTCCCAGGCTTGCTCTCTCTCCTGATGTGGGTCAACCCTCCCCCCGACCCTGCACACAGCTCCTCTGACTTCCGGGGTTGGAAGCAGCCATCAGACCGCACGCTGCCCGGCCCTTCTTGCTCAGACAAGCCCACCGCTAGACTGGCAGAGTGTGGGGGAGTTTGTTTCTGGCTTCTCTCCCTGCCCACTGGTAGCTGTCTTGCTCTTCATAAGAACCTCTTCCAAGAAGCTGGAACTGCCAGCCAGATTCCCCTGGGGCCCCCCTGGGGATGGCCAAGGAAGAGTAGGGCTGGGGGCGGGCCAGGGGAGACCAGGATTTCTGCTGAGAGAAGTCACCAGTCAGGGTGGTCGTGGGGAAGCGTGACCCAGGGGCTGAGTCCTCCAGGGCTGGGCTGCTCAGAGGGAGCTAGGCTCTGTAGTTTGGGGTGTTACTGGATGATGGGGGCTATTGGGGTTGGCTCAGGGTGCTGAGGTGGGGAGCCCAGGGAGTAGATGGGGGGGGGTTGGTTCAGTGAGCTGGGAAGGAAGTTCATGGCTAGAGGGCCTGTGGGACTGTGTATTTATTTATTTAAATATTTATGTATTTATTTAGAAAGCAGAATTACAAAGAGAGAAGGAGAGGAAACAGATCTTCCATATGCTGGTTCAATCACTAAATGACGATGGTGGCTAGAGCTGAGCCAGTCTGAAACCAGCAGCTAGGAGCGTCTTTCTGGGTCTTCCAGATAGGGGCAGGGATCCAAGCACTTGGGCCATCTTCCACTGCTTTTCCAGGCTCATTAGCAGGATGTTTGGTTAGAAGTGGAGCAACCAGGACATGAACTGTCACCCATATTGGATACCAAAGCTGCAGCACCAGACCCTGCACTGTGGTTTTTAATCTTGGGTTTTGTTCTCTGAGAGCTGTGGAACCTTGTGTATTGGTTCGTTCAGGCTGCTCTAGTAAAATACTATCAACAGAGGGGCTTATCAACCACAGAAACAGGGGCCAGCATTGCAGGGAGTCCGGTATTCCATAAGGACACCTGTTCAAATCCTGGCTGTTCTACTTCCCATTCAGCTCCCTGTGCCTAGCAAAGCAGCAGAGGATGGCCCAAGTGCTTGGGCCCCTCCATGCATGTGAGAGAGCTGGAAGAAGTTGCTGGTTCCTGGCTTCAGCCTGGCCCAGCCCTGGCTGTGGCAGCCACCTGGGGAGTGAACTAGTGGATGAATCATCTCTGTTTTGCCTTCTGTTTCTGTAACTACCTTTCAAATAAAAAAAAAATCTTTATAGAATGAAAACACTGAAATGTAGTCTCAGATCTAGGTGCTGGCAGATTTGGCTCTGGTTCACAGAAGGCACCTTTGGTGCTCTGTCTTTGTACAGTGGAAAGGGACAAGCAGGTGGCTCCGCTTAGGGCACGCATGCCCCTCACCCAGTGGCCTCCCATGGGCTCTCCTCCTGCCTCCAGCACTTGGAGACTAGCTTTCAGCGCAGGCATTTCAGAGGGCCACGAACATTCCATCCCTAACACTTCCAAAGATTTGAAGTGAAGAGGGGTTGATTGCATTGAGGACTGAAAAGCACCTTGCTGCTTGCGCATTGCGGGACGAGCTAAGTGAGGACCCCAGAGAGAAGAGGAGAGAGTGCAGGAAAGTGGGTGCAGACATGAAAGCCAGGCGGAGGGTCTCTGCAGGAGCCAGAGTGGGCATGGGGGGTGGAGGAGATGGTGCCCGGACTGTCGTTTTTACCTAGGGAGCTTCAGTTTCCATGTCTGTAAATGGGAATTCGGGCCAAGGCTGCAGCTTCAAGATTTCACAGCCCAAAGCTCTCAGTTGAAACCCCTCAGCTTGTGACCAGCCTCTCAGAGAATTTACATTTGATCACCTGTGAGTTAATGGTTGACAGGAATTAACGGGCTATGTGGGTTTTGGCGACCTGTTTCCATTTGAAATAGAGGTTTCCCCGTCCCAAGCTAAATGCGTTCTCAGAATGCTGAAGTCAGCTCTGAAGTTTTCATCCAAATTTTACCAAATGTTCAATTTTAGCTTCAACTAATATTTAGGTTTTTCTCTATTGGGGTCTCAAATTGAGAGCAGGTGATGGACTCTCTTTTGCCCCCTAGTGGCGGATTCTTGAACACTTCTTGGGATGCAACCACTTTGGGATGCCTTGATTCAGAACATGATTTCATGCCACAAAGATAACCATGGTGTGAGCTTTTGATGGCCAGTCGGTCCGTTCCTGAAGGAGCAGCAAGGCACATAAGTTAAAAATGAATTCTCTCTGGGAGATTTTCATTTATCTTAGTATTTTACATTGTTCTTTGGTTTGGCTAGTAACTTGAAGTGTTTCAAGCCCTGAGTTGAGCAGCAGTGTTCCAGATACCAGCCACGGTGCCTGCTGCATCTCATGTTTTCTCGGCTCATTCCAGACCCAGACAGGGGTAAACAGCGAGCATTTGCATGTTGTTACAGGTCTGATGGGGAATCTGTGAGATTACCTCCCCGCATTAGCGTGTCTTCAGACAGTTAAGCATGTGATAAAGTGTGAAGTCTTCTCTGAGGGGATGGTGATGAAATGAGCTTGCTGTTGCAATTTCTCTATTTCCGGCAAGTAATTTAGGGAACTAGTCACATTCTCCACAAGCCAGGTTTTTTTTTTTTTTTTTTGAGTGGGGGTGAGGGGAAACCAACAAGGCCAACAATGAGACTTCAATTTCCTGTGAGTTATCATTCTTTTAAAGATATTTATTTATTTGAAAGGCAGAGGAACAGAGAAAGGGGGAGCCACAAAGAGGGGCTTCTCTCCACTGGCTGACTCCGCGGATGGCCTCAGCAGCTGAGGCTGGTCCAGGCTGAAGCTTTCCCACATGAACAGGGAACTGAGTTGGAAGTGGAGCAGCCAGGATTTGAACCGCCAGTGTCTCCAGGAGCAGCTTCGTGTGCTGTGCCACAACACACAGTACGGTCCCATGTTGTGATGTTGATGTTTGGGATGCCTCAGGTGTGGGTGCCAGCACGGTGTGTGGCACACAGCAGCAGCAGTCCAGACGTGGGCCTGCCAGGCTGCAGGTCCCACAGCTTGTGCAGCCGCGTCTCGCTTTCTCGCCACGGGTTGGCTGCGTAGTTGTTTTTAGATTTTTCTATTTATGTGTTGCCTCGTTTCCATGTATGGCTATCATGTACCTGTAAGATTCTTTTAAAAACCCCATCTCTGATGGTGTATTTATACCGTATGGTCATCTGCAATGTGCTTTTATCCCTGGTCTCTGAACTTGTGAATGAGATGTGAAAATTCTGCCTTCTGCACGAGGAAGCCGAGGCTTAAGAAGGCTCTAGAACTTGTTCAGAGTCAGAGCGAAGTGTCAGCCTGAAGCAGGAAGCTGGTGTAAGACTCGAATATAGGGAACTTTAAAAAAAAAATCATCCCACTGTAGGGTTTTATTTTTCTTCTTTAGTTTTAAAAATGTATTTGATCGAGAGGTGGCTAGAAGAAGGCAGACACACAGATGTGGCAGAGCGCCCGTCTGCTGCTTCATTCAGCAATGCCCACCGTGGCCAGCGGCACTGGGCCAGGCTGAAGCCAGGAGCCGGGACCTCAGTCCTGTATCTCCCCTCATGGTGGGGCAGGAACTTAACTGCCCACTTAAGGACTCATTGCTGCTGCCCCCAGGGCTGGGCCAGCAGGAAGCTGGGCTTGGGAGTCAGAGCCTTGGCTCCAGTGCAGGCTCTGCAGCATGGGCTGTGGGTGTCATACCCAGCGTCTTCATTGCTGCGCTCCACTGCCTCGCCAACACTGGCAGCTGCCTTGCGCGGCTGCTGCGTCCTCACTGAGCCAGCAAGGAAGCCCGCTGTGAAGCTGGCCCTGGCCACAGAGGGACGGGCACGGAGGTGTGGGTGAGGGCTGTGCTGAGGCTGGCCCTGTGGACACGGTCCAGTGAGGAAGTGTGTGTCCCTCTCGGAAGCAACTGGCTTCGCACGGATGACTAGGTCGGGGCCACTTGGAGTTGCAGTCACATGATCTTTCCAGGGAATGAGTGTGTGTGTGTGTGTGTGTGTGTGTGTGTGTGTGTGTGTGTGTGTGTAGACATGTTCAAATCCTAGTTGTTCTGCTTCCAACCTTCTCCAAAAGAAATGTGTGTGTGTGTGTATTTATGTGCATGTTATTTGAAAAAAAAAGTAGATGGAAAATAGAATTAAGGCAGGTATTTTTTTGAAAAAAAATTTTTTTTTAAATCCATGTATGGGAGAGATGTTTAGGAAGCTTCTGAAATTTGTACATTGTGAAGAAACCATTCATGGATTTCCAAATGCTTTATGCTGGAAGAAATTCACATTTAATTACATTTCCTATTATTGTGATGTACACACAGATGAAGTCGTGGAGAAGTATTATCACAGAAACAAATGCTGGAATAATATTGCAGTTTTCATTGTAAAATTTATCAGTGGCCGACAGGAAAATAATACCGTAACTTCTGCCTTTATGGTTGACAGAAGGTTTCACTAACTATCAATCTTTTACAAATTAGCAACCCAACTTTACAGATTCTGGGATCCAATCAAAGCAAAGAGTAAATCAAGCAAAATGGCCTTCCCTGTAAGTGGGCTCTGGCTGTAGAGGACTTTAAAAAGTTATGTTCTGTTTACTAGTTTAGGGTAGTTTTTTTTTTTAAAGTATATTTTTAAAAATTTGAGAGGTAGAAAGGGTGGGAGGGAGAGAGAGAGAGTTGCCATTTGCTGTTCACTCCCCAGATGTCTGCAGTGTTTGGGGTTGGAATCTGAGCAGGGAGTTCAGTCCAGGTCTGCCCTGTGGGTGGCAGGAGCCCAGCGCTGCAGCCAGCTCGCCTGCTCCCGCACGCCTTGCCCCAGGGTGTGCACTGGCTGGAGCGAGGGGCTGGGGCCAAGAAGGCACAGTGGGCCCTGTGCGCCTGGGACAAGAGCATCTTCACCACTAAATGCCCAGTCTCTGCGTGGAGTTGTGATAAGTCGCCATGCGCCCTAAGGGTCGAGCATGGTTTCTGACACAAAGAAGGAGCTGGTGACTTTTTCTTGCCAGAGTGAGTGAACAGAGAGGGGAGACGAGTCTGCAGCTGGGTGAGTGGCTGTGCTGTGAACCCAGGCAGGAGCCGCGTGTCAGCTGGCAGGCCGGAGGAGTTGACTGCCAGGAGGGCAGTTACTCACACGGGGTTCGGGGTGCTAAGGGATCCAGCAGTGGGACCTGGACATGAGCTAAGTTCTGGGTCTTCTGGTCAAGGAGAATTCCGTGACTAGGGACAGAGGGCGAGCAGGGAGAGGACACCCACTTGGTGTGTGCTCATCAGGAGAGGCACACTCGACTGGACCCCTCTCTTGCTGCCCCCTCCTCTGACCTGCTGAGTAGCCAGGTGACTCTCCTGCATCGGGGCGGAGGCCAAGAGTCCCACAAGGAGCATCTGGTGTGGAGTGACACCTGCTTGCCATTGAGCTTAGGTTGTGCCACTCATGAGCTGTGTGACCTTTGGCAAATTACTGACCCTCTCTCAGCCTGGATTTCCTTGTCTGTAAAATTGAAATGTGACATAAGCAAATACCGAAACCTCAGATACAAGGGCCCTTCCAAAAGGTGATGGAAAGCATGTGTTATGAAAATACTGTGCATGGACCCGGCGCAGTAACGTAGTAGCTAAAGTCCTCACCTCCCATATGGGAGTCAGTTCAATCCTTGCTGCTCCACTTCCCATCCAGCTCCCTGCTTGTGGCCTAGGAAAGCAGTAGAGGACAGCTTAAAGCCTTTGGACCCTATACCCGCATGGGAGACCCAGAAGAAGCTCCTGGCTCCTAGCTTCAGATCAGCGCAGCTCTGGCCATTGTGGCCACTTGGGGATGAACCAGCACATGGAAGATCTTTCTGTCTCTCCTTCTCTCTGTAAATCTAACTTTGCAATAAATAAAATCCTTAAAAAAAAAACACGAAAATACTGTGCATGGATTTCAAGCTTTTTCTTTTTCCAATCAAAATGCCCTTAAGTTTTCATTGCAACTTGCAGATAAGTTCTCTTGAGAGATGAAGAGGAAGCAGGCTCATGCTCACATTCCCACAGCATCTGGGTTTGGGTCAGGGCTGGGGCCAGCAGTGAGGGACTCCTCCCGGGGCTTCTGTGTGAGTGGCAGGAATGCAAACACAGCAGCCTTTATGTGCAACCTCTCCGACTCTGGACCGGTGGGAAGCTGGAGTCAGGAGCGGAGCTGGGGATTGAACCCAGGCCTCTGATGTGGGAGGCAGGTGCCACTGCTGGCATGCTACCTGTGGCCTCCCTGACTCTGCCTTTCCCATGGGCTTATTGAAGTTGTTTGGACTATAGCACTGGGTTTTGTTGCATCCGGTGGCTCCAAGTCTTACCTGACCGTAGAAGTAGCTCTGGTCTTTGCTGCTGCCTCTTAGAGCAGCTGTACCTGCTGGCAGCCTATCCCAGCGGCTCCTCCCCCATTTCACTCCCTTCCCTACACTCTCTCCACTCACTGTGCCTGAGGATTTGGTCCCTGCTTCCCCCTCACCTCAGTCTTTGGTGGTGTCTTCCTTTATCTCCCTGTCTCTTCCCTCTGATGAGCCTGGTTAGCATGATGGAGATGGATGAACCCAGGTTCTGTGAAGCTGGGAAGGCATGCCGAGTGGTGGATGGGTCCTTCTTCCACAGGTGGATCATAGCCTGGGCAAGACCCTATTTCTGGTGACCCTTGCCCCAATTCAAGCAGAGAATCTGCTGCCCCCTGGTGGTCACAAAGAATTGCTCCGAAACTCAGACACACCAGGGGGTCCTTCCCACAACTGAGGTGGACAGGGAGGGAGGGAGGGCTTGGGACTGCCCTCAATCCCTATTCCTGGTTGCTATGGTGGGTAAGGTCAGAGCACAAGGCCAGGAGGGTGCAGTCTCTGCCAGGAGGCTGGGTTGTTCCTAGAGAGAGGTGGGGGCAGGACAGAGGTCTGTGGTGAAGGACAGGACTGGATGTGCTCCTAGGTTGGCAGACTCCAGTCTGGGCCCTCCAGGGTGGCTGGGTTTCAGTTCTTGTCCCTTTTAGAAGAAGGAAACCTTTTCTATTTTCAGTTCAGGTTCATTGTTTTTTTTTAAAGCCAGGGGGTGGTAGTGGGCAAAGGGTATTTGACACATGCCTTAGATCAGCTCATCAACCTGGGGACGCACTCAGCTGATTTGGACGGCTAGTCGTCGAGGTTTTCTAGTCCTGGCCAGCAGAGGGCACTGCTCTCTCATGTTTGGTGCCATCTTCCCACTCCGTACTGTTCTCTCCGGGCTGCACCGTAGGGTGATTTTGGCAACCACATCTGCTGTTGTCTGGGCAGGAAGGCACCAGCCAAGTGGTGAGAGAGGCGTTCTCCAAGGCTCTGAGAGCACAAGACTCTGGCAAGCGTGAGTGGGACCAGAGGGGCACTCGCTGTCTTGTAAACACCAGCTCATTAATGCTAGACTCCAGATGAGCCCTGCCTGCCAAACTTCACACCTCTGTGGCTCAGCCCTGCCTCCCCTAGAGACCCAAGTGAAAGCGACAGTTGTAAAAGTGGCACCTCTGGGCATGAGGGACACTTTACTTCTCGTGGGGGCATTTCAAAAGCTTGTTTTTTCTGAGAGGGTGAGAGAGACAGGTTGCCGTCTCCTGGTTCACTCCCCAAATGCTTACAACAGTTGTTGCTGAGCCAGGCTGACGTCACCAGGAACCCCTTCCGAGTCTCCCATGTGTGTGGCAGAGAGACGGCCAATTGACCCATTACCTGCTGTCCGCCAGGGTGAGTCTCAGCAGGAGGCCGGAATGAGAAGCTTGGCTGGGATTTGAACCGCACACTCTGATATGGCATGCCCGTGTCCCAAGTGACGTTCTGACTATTGTGCCAAGCATCTGCCGTCATGGGGACTTTTAAATGCTGCAACAGCCTTTCAGATGCTGTCGATTGTATTGAACTACTGTGCCTTGGGCCCTAGGCTAAGTGCTGTTCATGAGTGTCATCTTGTTGAGCCCCAGATCCCAACAGGTGAGGAACTGCTGGGTTTGTGAGTCTGTGTGAGGTTCGGATGCTGGTGGAGGGTCCGTTCGCTAGAGGGGGAGGTCCCAGACCTGACCTGACCTTGCCGAGATGCCGCCAGTGCCCTCCCGTTGCTGGACACTGGGCAGTGAGCTGGTGATCCAGACTCTGGCTGGTTGGCTTATTTTCAGTGTTATTATTCAGATGCTTTGAAAAATAAGACAGGGGAAAGGAGAAAGGAGAGGGAGAAAGAAAGAAGAGGAGGGGGGACAGGGAGAAGCGAGCCCGCGGCCAGCATGCAGCTCGAGGGGGTTCTAGGGAGTATGCGTGCCTGAGATGGTCTCAGTGGGCGGCAGACCGGAGGGGCAGAGATGCCAGGCATCCACTGGCTCCGGCTCTCTCCTAGAGCTGCTCAGCTTCTGCCAGGTTATATTTTGGGTGGGGCTGCATTCCTCCTGTGTGGTTCTACTGCCAACAAGGTCTCGGTTAAGGGCACGCCCAGGCACACTCCCCACCCCACCGTCCCCTGAGTCCTTTTCATCTCCAAGCTGTCTCTCTCTAGGGGCCCCGACCCTCTTGCCCTTGGCTCTGCCAGGTGCCTCCTGTGCCAAGCCCTTCCTTCCCCAGCCTCTTGCTGAAAGCTTTGCACTGCCAAGTGGCTCTGCTGGGACAACGTGGGAGTCCAGGGTGCGAGCTCAGCTCTCCCACACGTCAGCTCCCTGGGCTGCTCATCTGTGAGACAGGGCTGTGCATGGCATTGGTCGGTCAGGGGGGCTGTGCTTACGTGAGCAGCTAGCATCGCCTGTCCCATAATAAGGATTCTGTCTCCATGGGTCACCAGCAGGTGTTTTTGTTACCATGACAACTACAGCCACCAGCCTTTTTTTTTTTCCCTTTCACTGTCTTCCAGAATTCTCCTAATAGCTTTCCCTCTTTTCTTTTCCCCAGCCCTTACCTTTCCAGGCTGTTAGCATATTCAGCAGTCAGAGCCATGCTATGTCCAGCCATGCCAGGGCAGCCTTGGTCCCATCTCCTTGGGACCTACTCTATTTCTGCCCATTGCTTGGCTTCCCCCATGCCCTGTCCGCCTTTGCGCCCACGTGCCCCAGTGCCCCCCAGGGCTGACCCCATTGGTCAGCCAGCCTAGACATGCCAGGTTTGGTCTGATGTCAGTCCAAGCTCACTGTCCCCTCCCCCTGCTCTCTGGGACCTGTCTGTCTACCTCTACCAGGAGCCTAGCTCTTGTGCTAAACTGACTCGGGCCCAGAGCCAGTCCTGATTCCTGTGCGGCAGTCCATTCTTTCTAGCATATATCTTTATATATTTTTAATTGACGTGCAAAGCAGAAAGAGGGATGCTACCTGCTAGGTCACTCAGCAGACGCGCACCACTGCCTGAGTGGGCCGAAGATGGAAGCTGGGAATTTCATCCAGATTTCCCATGTGGGTGACAGGAACCCAGTTACTTGAACCTCTCAGGTTCTGAGTCAGTGGGACGCTGGAGCCCAGCATGAGATACGACATCCTAACCAGCAGGCTAAGCACCTGCTCCCCAGAAGTTCCTTTTTTCTTTCTTTTTTTTTTTTGAAAGTCAGATATACAGAGAGGAGGAGAAACAGAGAAGATCTTCCATCCGATGATTCACTCCACAAGTGGCCACAATAGCCAGAGCTGAGCTGAGCTGAAGCCAGGAGCTAGGAGCCTTCTCTGGGTCTCCCACACAGGTGCAGGGACCCAAGGCTTTGGGCTGTCCTGGACTGCTTTCCCAGACCACAAGCAGGGAGCTGGATGAAAAGCAGAGCTGCTGGGATGCAAACTGGTGTCCATATGGGATCCAGGCGCATGCAAGGCAAGGACTTTGGCCACCAGGCTGCCACGCTGGGCTGCCATTGGTGTTTTCACAAAGGAATCATCTTTGGCAGAGGGGAAGGGGAGGGGAGAGGAAGGGCTTGTCAGGTTTCAATGACCTTGACTACGGTCCCAGCCAAGAGGAGGTGGGGTGGGTGGCGGGGGCTGTCACTTTCTGGTCTTCCTTTTGTCCCAATCTGGAAATGGGTTCTAGAAAGGTGGTGACCGAGTTGCTTGGGAATGTCGAAGGCAGTAGGTTGATGGCTGTTTTCTTTGACCTTGTCCTCAAGCGATGAGATTTCCTTCAAAGGAAGATAATAAAAAAGAACAAACAAGCAGTATATCCAGCATCCCAGAGGAAGCGCCTCGCATTACTCCGAGTAGAAGAAAGCGTGTGCTGTCATTGCTTGCCCCTGGCTAGAGTCCTATGCCTGGCTTTTCAGATGTGGGCGCTGAGGCCCAGGAGCTTGGCTGTTATTGGGGAAGATTTTTGTTTTCCATCTCTTCTGTACCTCGGCTGCTCCAGGCTGCCACCCTGCACTAGGAGTTGAGGATGGAGACAGCAGGAGGAGAAGGGTGGGGGTGGCTTCTGCCCTGGGAAAAAGGCAGAAACCAAGGTGGCCGGGAGGGGCTGCTCAGGCTGTTCGGGAGCTGCAGCAGGGGTAGGGGAGTTGAGCGCAGGTCCAGCGGTCCAAAGGAAGCTGAGGGGAGCTGCTCCTGGGCGGAAGGTGCCCCTTGCCCTGGCAGCCACCTGTCCGACGGGGCAGGGGAGAAGGAACCCCTTGCCGTGGCACCCACCTGTCCGATGAGGCCGAGCAGTGGCCAGGCTGGTGGGGGGGGGGGATTGGGAAGCACAGGTGATTTTAAGCAAGTGAGGATCTTGTCTGAGGGCATTGGGAGGCCAGGTCAATTCTCCGAAGATCAGCCGGGGCTCCACCCTGGACTTCCTGACTGTGTATGTGTGTGTCTTTCACACACACTCTCTCTGCTGGCCAGCGGTGCTTCCCTCTGACTCCAGCCGCCTGATCCAGTCTGTGAAGTCGTGTCTGGCAGAGTGCGAGGGGGCGTTTGTGACTGCACCAATTGCAGAGCCAGTGCTCCCAGACCAGGCCCTGGGAAGGCAGAAACCGCTTTCCACTGCCTGCTGCCCGCCCCCGGGTCTCTGAGGCAGGTCTCCTTTCAGCACAGGGGTGGCAGAAAGAGCTCTGTGCGGTCCCTCTCTCCCCAGCTCCCTGTATTCACAGCCCCCTGCCAGTTCCCGTGGCTGCGGGCTCTGTGTTTTCCTGTGCTTTTCTGGATGTACTGTTCTTGAGGGCCGCAGTGCCTCCCTTCCCTGCGCTGCTACTTGGACCCAAGTGACCTGGCCCTGGGGCAGGGAGAGCTCTGCTAGTCTCCAAGATCCTGCCTTGCACCCCCAAATCCCTTCTTGTACCTCCTCTCCCATGTCTGTCTTCAAAGAGGAGCAGTGTTCCAGCTCTGGTCTGCTGCCACCTGTGGGTGTGGGGACCAGTCCTGGAGCTTGAGTTAGGGGCGAAGGTTGCCTGCCCCGGTTCTCTGGGGATGTGCGTGCCATGCAGTGGAGCACACATGCCAGTGTGATCCTGGTACTAAGCAGGGGCGTTTTGTGACGTATCTGTCTGTTTTGCTTTAAAATCCAACATGCACGTGAGAAGCTCGCTTTATGTTTCTTTGTTTTTGTTGGAAATCCCTACAGGTCAGGGTTGAAAAGATTGACCATCTTTTCCTCCAAAAGAAATACAGCTTTCCATTAAATACTGAGTTTCTGGGATCTGGAAGGCATGCTGATAGCAGGTGGCGGGGCCTGCTTCCATGCTGGGGCCACGGTGTAGTTCAGGAGGGGCGTACTCATTGGTGCAAGGTCCAGCTGATGCCCTGTCGTCTCGCTCTTCCCTTTCGAGTTCACTGTAAAAGCCAGACCCACCAAAAAGCCCAGATCCTTTCCTTTGTGTTTGCAAAATCTAGAGACATTAAAGGGGAGGATATGCCTCTGGTTATAGTTTCAGGTTGGGAGTTGAAAATGAACACTGTTCAACAAATTGTAGGCTATTTGGAAAATGCACAGGGGATTAAACCAAGTCCTGCTGTGATCAATATTAAAGAGTTCTTATCCTAATCTGTGAGTTGATTCACTGTGCGTCTCAACATCCTACTTGTCACTTCAATATTTAAAAACCTAGTTGTGTATCATTTTAGTTATTTGAGAGGCAGAAAGAGAGAGGTGGATTTTCTAAGTGCTAGTTGACTCCCCATATTCCTGCAGTGTCTAGGGCTGGACCTGGGGCCAGAACCAGGAGCTGGGTACTCAATTCAGGTCTACCCAGAGGGGTGGTAGAGATCCAACCACTGGAATCAGCACCTGTGCCATCCCGGAGTGTGCAGGAGCAGGAGGCTGGAGCAGAAACTGAACCCAGACACAGATACGGGCGTCTTTGCTGCCAGGCCAGACACCTGCCCTGGACTATTTTGATGTAATCCCTTCCTCCTGCTATCAGCAAAGTAGAAATCCTGGTGAAGGGCTCATGCCTTGCCTCGCTGCCCTGTGACATGCTCAATCCCCACAATGTCTCTATCCCTCAAGGGCATCACCTACTGCAATTGAGGGCCCTCCTGGGAGACGCAGGGTGCAAACAGGCACAGGTAGGCAGGCAGGCCCCCTACCTGCAGGGAATTCTTCTCTGCTTGTGGAACCAGGAGTGTCAATAAGTGCAGGGGCACATAGTGGAGTGGGGGTTGGATCTCTAAGAATAATGTAACTTAAAGGGTAAATGATTATGATTTTTTTTGCAGCCTTACCTATTATGTTTCCATTTTATTCATTTGCTTTTGTGGGTAATGAACATTCATTATATACCTTTGAACAGAGGGAAAAGAACTAAGACACTTTGTAAACGCCAAGGGTGCCTGGCCTTTCATTCTTATTGCTGCTTCCTGCACAAGTCTGGGTGATCAGGTTGCCTGGTCTACAGGGGGCAGCTATTAGGGTATCAGATCAGGTAAGTGGGAAGACGACGTGGCTCCAGGTATAGGATGGCTGCTGACTGAGGGGCTGGGCAGATGTGGCCCCAGGGTACCATCCTTTCCTTCACTCATTGATTCACCAGATGTCTGTTGAACGCCTGTGGTACTCAGAACGGATCTGGGTCCTAGGATATACGGCCGTGAATGCAGAAGACAAAGTCTCTACCCCATGGGATTTGAGTGGGAAGAAAGCCACAGGAAACAAGGCTGGTGGGAGCCAACACCATGGATGACTGGCAGGGGTGGTTCCTGGGCAGAGGGGGAAGGGTGTGGCCTTCCAGCAGGTGGCCTAGAAGCGTCCCGCTGGGAAGGATCTGAGGAGGGCTTTGTCTGCAGTGAGCCCACGCCTGTTAAGTGCTGACTATTGTGAAGCACTGTGTGTGGGTCTCTTGGCCACAGCCGATTTTATTGCTTGCTGCTTTTCTTCTTCACCAAGAAGTAATACTCGGTTCCTCTAGTTGTTATGTGGCAGAAATATAATGCATTCCTCTGAAATGTGTTTTTAAAAAGGGTTCACTTTCTTAAAAAGAGAGAAAGGGAAGTTTTCCATCCTCTCATCAAACCTGGGTAAGTCTGAGGTTGTGAACCTGGATTTTATTCTGGGTCTCCCACATGGGTGCAGGGACCCAAACTTTTGGGTCCACCTTCTGTTGCTTTCTCAGGCATTTTAGCGGAGAGCTGGATTAGAAGTGGAGCAGCTGTGACATGAACTGGCACTGTATGGGATGCTGGTGCTCACAAGGTGGAGGTTCACCCTGCTATACCATGGTGCTAGCTCCAGGGCTCACTTTTTGTCACTGGGGAGTTTAATGATAGTTCTGGCTCCAGATGACTAATTCATGTTAACAGGACCCTGTCTGTCTAGGTCTCTCGCTCCACTTTCCCCAGAGTAGCATCCTTCTCAAGTAGCATTTCTGCATCATTTGTCATGCACAGTTCCAAGTTCACCTCCCGCCAGCTCAGCTCTTGTGCCAGAACGACTGTGTATGTTTTCTTGATCTCCAGTGTAGAGTTGGTTGTGCTCATTGGCCAGGCCAGGTCACATGCCTATCGTTGGAGCTAGGATTGGTTCATCCTGAGTTACAGTGACTAAAAGAGCAGGGGAGGGGCATTGCCCCTACAGAAGAAGATCTGGGTACTGAGCTAACCAGCAGATGCCCAGCTGGCAGTCCTGGCATCCAGAAAGAGGGAAAGGTTGAGAAACACCTGTACCTGGTGGGGGAGACCTTCAAGGGTCCCAGCCTGTCATCAGCGGACCCTGTGACCCTGACCAGCTCTCAGAGAGGGTGGTAGTCTAGTGTGTTCTCTGGGAATCCTCGCTGCTCTTGATCTATCTGATTCAATCACTGGCTTTGGGGCCATCACAGGGTTTTGCATCCTGGTGAACAACACAGGGCTGGTGCTTGTTTATCTTCTGCAGCAAGCTCTTTAGGTGATCTGCTGAGGAAGATGTGGGAGACCTGAGACCTGCCTTTTCTCCAGTGACACTACTGTTCCCTGGCCGCCCCTGCCTGCATCTTGATTCACATGTGGTAGACACGGAAGCTTTGCACACGTTCCAGCCCGGTCGTAGGAAGTGAAGTCACTGTGCTTTTGGTCTCATGCACCCAGAGGCAGAATGGTTCACAGAGGATGGTTTCCCCTGGCTTCACCCTCCAGTGTGAACTTGTCGTTGAAACTGCCTATGACTTCCAGCAGCTGGTGGGGGAGACCAGCTGGGTGCAAGTCAGCGTGCATTTCTAAGACTCCAGTGAGAGAGAGAGAGACCTCAGTCTGAAATTTTGTCTTCATGATGCTGTTTCCCCTGCAGCTATGGGGGGGTGGCAGGTGGTGGGGATTGCTCCATGGTCACTGTGCCGATGCGACTCACTCAGCTTTTGTGTCACTCAGTCATCGGTAAGGGGCAGAGTTGGTGTTGCATGGCAGGGGTGAGTCATCTCAAAGCCGCAAAGCTGTGCATCACCCTCTCCAGGAAGTACTGGCAAGCACACAGCTTGATGAGTGGGCAGCCCTGGGCTATGTGAATGTTGGGGTGGGCAGTGCTACGCAGCAGTCAAGAGCCCTGGCACCATTTCTGCTTCCGAACTGTGTGACCCGGGGCAAGTTACCTGAGGTCTCTGCTCCTCCCTGTGTCGAGCTGCCGTGTGTCTCTCCATCTGTAAATATGGACACAGGAACGCCCACTCATTGGTGCTGTCAGGATGAAATGGAGGCACGCTTCTCAGGCCCTTATCTTCCGAATCACGACTATGGCTGCTGGTGGTGGTGTTGCAGTGTAGCATAGCATTCCCAGCAGCACACATGTATGTGGGCAGGCTAGCCCATTTCCACTTACTGTGTGACCAACTTTACTGTCCTCAGTTGCTCATTGCATAAGTATGAAATTCAATTTTTTTTCTTAAAGACTTATTTTTATTGCAAAGTCAGACAATCAGAGAGGAGGAAAGACAGAGAGAAAGATCCTCCATTTGCTGATTCACTCCCCAAGTGGCCATGATGGCCGGAGCTATGCTGATCCAAAGCCAGGAGCCAGCAGCCTCCTCCAGGATTCCTACATGGGTGCAGGGTCCCAAGGCTTGGCTGTCCTTGACTGCTTTCCCAGGCCACAAGCAGGGAGCTCGATGGGAAGCAGGGCTGCCGGGATTAGAACCAGCACCCATATGGGATCCTGGCATGTTCAAGGTGAGAACTTTAGCCACTAGGCAGTGGTGCCGGGCCCCAGAGTTCAAACTTTCATGTACTGAAATAAATTTGCGCCATCATCACTTGCTACCATGTCAGGTGTACGTGAACAGGAAGCTGGAATCAGCAGCAGAGCTCAGATTCAAACCCAGGCACTTAGGGATAGAATATGGGTGTCCCTAGAGTGGTCCTAACCTGTCCCATACGGGGGGGGGGGGGCTTACCTAATAGCCAGGCTCTTGGCCACTTGAGCTGTTTAGTTCCCATCTCCTAAACCTTGAGAGTGGCATCATACTTGCTTGATGTGTGTGGTTATTTGCTCAAGTTAATCATTGTCAGGGTGAACTTCTGTGTCATTTTTGTGCTCCTGGAAAAGGTTGCCGAATTGTTGCCAAATGCCCCAGTGGGGTTGCTCTGTCGATTTACACATTCCCAGTTGTGAGGTCAAGTGCCTGCCCACTTTCAGTGTTCCCATGTAAGCAATGCTAATTTGAAAGGTTTATGTGCTCTCTTAAGTTCCACTTTATTAGTTACTTGGTAGGTTGTTGTTGCTGGTTTTTTGTTGGTTTTTTTTTTTTTTGGTTTATTGACTGGGTTTATTTGTGAACCATCTATGTTAGAGCAAAGCACTTGAATTTCCTTTTAAACTATTATACCTTTTTCACAAAATTAATATAGACACATCATAAAATTTCAGATAGTGTAGAGATGTGTAATGTGGCAGGTGCAGGTTACCTGGATCAATCCTTTCCCTTCCCTTTTCTCTCTTCCCTTCCTTTCTCTTTCTCTTCCCTCCCCTCTTTTCCCTTTCCCCCTCCTCTGTTCTCCTCTCCTCTCCTCTCCCTCTCCCTCTCCCCTCTCCCTTACCCTTTCCTTCCCTCCCCTTCCGTTTCAAAAGAGAGGATGAGCCGCACAGAAAGTCCCATTTGCTGACTCATTCCCCAACTATTGGCAATGGCTAGGGCTGGGCTAGGACCAAAACTGAAACCCTGGAGCACAGGCAGGCCTCCCAGGGGGTGGCAGGAAGCCATCTCTGCTGCCTCCCCGGGTCTGCCTTAGCAGGAAGCTGGAGTCAGGAGTGGAACTTGAGTGTCAGACTCAGGTACTCTGATGTGTGATGTGGGCATCTGAAATGCTCCACTCGATGCCAGCCCCCACCTCCCCGCATGGTGATAGCTTTGTTATGTAAAGGCCATAGATTGGTTTCAGTAAGTTGATCTTTTCAGAGCCTCAAGGGCAGGTGCTGAGTGTGGGACCTCACTGGCTGTCTTTTCATCTGCCTGCACTCAGCTGTGTGTGGGTGGACTCTGTGCCTGGTCACCTCGTCCTGTGCTTTTGACGGCAGAGTGTTCTGTTTAGAACATCTGGCCATTGAGCTACAAGGACAATGGCAGTCAGGTGATGGCCCCTGTTCTTTCTGCACCAAGGCCCTGGCCCGGGTGAAGATAGCCGAGTAACAGCCTTCACTCTGTACTACATTGACATAATCTCACAACTTCTCTTAAGAAAGTATAAAACCTAATCTCTAGTTTTCCTACTTTGAGACCATGGAATGGGATGTGGAGGCCAAACCATGAGCTTGCGTCTCCGACTGGCAGTGCTGGAACTGGAGCCGCACCCCAACCTTGCCAGGCACTGGGACCACTGCAGAGGTCGGCTTCCCCCCTTCTGATTTTTATCTCTGTACAGCCACTCGCTGTGGCCTTGTATACATGGTTTGCTGTGAATGTAAGCAGGAAGCTAGGAATCTTCCAGTGTGTTCCCCATCTTGTAAAACTTTGAGCCAGTTGGGGATAGGCAGAAGAATCTGTTTCCACAAGGGCTACATGCTTGAATCAGGGCTCATCAGGAGGGAGAGCATCTTTGGGTAGGAAAAGATGGTTGCCATGGCAACAGCTACACCTGTTCCTAGTGCAGTCTGGCTGGAAGCTAAAAGTTAGCAAGTGCCAGAGAATTTGTCTTTTTCTGCCTTGGACTTTGGATGAGCCATGATGAGCCATGTTTGACCCTAATGTTTGGTAAAAGGCTGGCAAATGACTTTTTGTCTCCCTTGTTTATACCTCTTGTGGATTAGGTGTCTGGAAACATCCCGCGTCACTTGTCATGCTCCAGGGCTGGTTGGCTGTGAGCCTTAGTAGCTGTGAGGCATTTCCAAGTCTTACTCCTCAGGGCTACAGCCTGCTCATCTGTACAGCGCTTGTCCTCAGAATGAGGATTTAGTGAGTTCATCAACATGAAAAGCACAGTGTAAATAATACTGTAACTGGGAAAGTAAGGGTTGTTCAAAGAGTTTGTGGAAAGTGGAATCAAAGGATATGTGTATTTTGATGCAAATGATTATTTAGAATTCTGTGCTTATTTTTTTTCCCTTATTAATGTGTTTAAAAAATTTACATGAAAGGGAAAGAGAGCGAGTATTCGTGTGTGTCGGGGGGAGGGTGGGCAAATAAACGAACTGAGATAGAGTTCTTCTATCCAGTGGTTCATTCACAGCGGGGTCTGGGCCAGGCTCAAACCAAGAGCTGGGAATTCAGTGTGGATCTCCTATGTGGGTTGCAGGGACCCAAGACCTGGGGTCATCACCTGTTGCCTCCCAGGGTGTGCACTGGCAGGAAGCTAGACTCAGAAGCGGAGCCAGGACTCCAACCCTGGTGCTCTGATACGGGCTGGGCGCATCCCAAGGGTTCCTTTGCCCAATGCTCACCCCCTTGCATAAGTTTCTCATACTATTCATTTTCCTGTGCATTTTGTGAAGATCCCTTATCTGTACATGGATTTCAATTATTTTTTACACCAAAAAAATGGACTTTCAATTCCATTTTTGTGAAGGTGTCGAAGCGTGCTGGCATTTCCCTCTCTGGTTCAGAAGTACTAGCCTCCCCCATAACCCCCTTGACTTTCTTGCCTCTAGCTGTCTTGGAGGTCAGGCGGGACTTGGTCGGGTAGCTTGTTGTGTGTGGTGGGGCTCAAGTCGTATCTGCCTGAATGGTGCCCTTGGCACCAGCTTTACGTCTCCCCCTCCCCACTCCACCACCTAATGTGCTCTGACAAGTCAGCCACGGCCCCTCCCCCGAGGCCCTATGACAGTTTGGGAATAAACATGTTTTATATGTGTGGCCTTAGTCATTGCCAAAAACAGCATTTATGGAGATTCTAATTAAAAAGCAGTATTTATGGAGTTGGGAGACTGTGGTGGGTCCTGTATCAGAGTCAATGAACTGTTTTAAGCAACGTGGGCTAATTTGAGTGTTTTTTGGTGTTTTTAGCTGTTAGAATCAACAGAACATTTATTAGAAATGTCCCTTTCTGAGGACTTTTTTTTTTTTTGGAATAGTGATGCTGTTTTGCATGTGTCGGACCACCTCCATGCTGACTTATTAGCTTCTGATCAATACGTTGTTACATGAAGCTGGAAGACTTTCCTTAACTCCATCCAGGGAGAAGTGTCTGTCGGACCGTAGGGTGTCTGTAGATAAAGTTTTTTGAGTCAGAGCTGTTTAGAATTTCAAACCATGACTTCACCCTTTGGTTTCTGATATGGAAATAATTTGGTAGAATCATCCCAAAAATAGCTTATATCTGCAAATAAAGATTTTTTAAAAAAAGATTTATTTTTATTATTTTTTTTATTGGAAAGGCGAATATACAGAGAGGAGAGACAGAGAGGAAGATCTTCCATCCAATGATTCACTCCCCAAGTGAGTGCAACGGCCGATGCTATGCCGATCCGAAGCCAGGAGCCTCTTCCGGGTCTCCCACGCAGGTGCAGGGTCCCAAAGCTTTGGGTCGTCCTCGACTGCTTTCCCAGGCCACAGGCAGGGAGCTGGATGGGAAGTGGGGCTGTCGGGATAGAACTGGCGCCCATATGGGATCCCGGGCATGCAAGGCGAGGACCTTAACCACTTGTGCCACCGCGCCGGGCCTGCAAATAAAGATTTGAAATGAAAAGTTCATGGAGGTTTTTATTTTGTTTTTAATACCTTGTATTTCACCCAAATCCCTTCAAAACATTGCAAGAACTCAGCCATTGGTTTCTCATTCTCCTGCAATCAGGCTGGTGAGACTCATGAATGGACCCAGTGCAGTTTCCTGCTTGGTAAGGCAACAATGCTTTGTCGTTCTTTCATTCATTCACACTGGCCCTCTTCTGATATCTACTGCCATGTGTCACTCCTGTCTTGGTTGCAGGTTGGCCTTTGTTCTGGTCATGGAGTCCCTCCAGCTGATCCTGTGCCCATGCCCTGGTGGGTTTAGCTTCCTCTCCCACTCTTACGCAGGGCTCCTTTCTCCTCCTCCTTCCTCGCACCTTAACAAGAGCGGTGAGGTGCCCAGTCCAGTTCAGTGCTATGATTCTGGGGATGGCCCCTAGGTCTTTGGCCTGCACAGTGATTGGTCAGCTCTCCCAGTCACTACTAACTGTCCAATATGCTTTTGGGAAAAAAAAATCCTTCTTTTCCAAGTCTGGATGTTGTCTGCAAATCAAAGCTGATCTTGGGCCCGGCGCGGTGGCGCAAGTGGTTAAGTCCTCGCCTTGCACGCCCGGGATCCCATATGGGCGCCGGTTCTAATCCCGGCAGCCCCGCTTCCCTTCCAGCTCCCTGCCTGTGGCCTGGGAAAGCAGACGAGGACGGCCCAAAGCTTTGGGACCCTGCACCCGCGTGGGAGACCCGGAAGAGGCTCCTGGCTTCGGATCGGCATAGTATCGGCCCGTTGCGGCTCACTTGGGGAGTGAATCATCGGACGGAAGATCTTCCTCTCTGTCTCTCCTCTCTGTATATCCGCCTTTCCAATAAAAAATAATAAAAATAAATCTTAAAAAAAAAAAAAAGCTGATCTTTCTGTTACCTTGATGTGTTTGCGGGAGTTTTGAAATTACAGATTTCCCTATTGTAAATAATAATAATAATAATAATAGTAATGGAACCTCTGTCATTAAATGTTTAACTTAAGGGTGTGCAGTAGTTAAGTTGCAGGTGGGAGGCCTGCCTCCTGTGTTGGAGTTCCTGGGTTCAGTTCTGACCCGTTTTCCTGTACAACTTCTTGTCATGTGACGGTGATGGCTCAAGAACTTGGGTCCTCTGCTACCTCTGCAGGAGACCTGGATGGGCCTCTGGGCTCCCAGCTTCAGTCTGGCCCAGCCCTAATGTTTGCAGGCATTTGGGTAATGCATTAGTGAAGGGAAGATCTCTGTCTCTCAGCCTTTCACATAAAGAAAAAACAAGTAAGTAATTTTAATTAAAATTATATTTTGCTGAAGTACAATATGAACACCAGTGAATCCACATGGCTTTTTATTCATAGTGATGAAAAGGCCAATGCAAGAGCCTCATCGCCGATCCTTGCTCTTTGAAGGGTCAGGATTGGTGTCTGGCCTAAGAGCTGGAACCTCCACCCCTACATCCTCCAGCACCCACCGTTGAAGCGCTTGAGTTAGGTTCCCGGCTTCCCGGTTTCAGCTTCCCGCATGTGTCAGGCCCTGGGAAGTGACAGGTGATAGCTCAAGGTGCTGCGTTCTTGCTGTTCACATGGGAGACTTGTACTGAGTTCTCAGTCCCTGGCTCTAGTCCTGGGCCTGGAATTGGTTCTGGGTGTGAACCAGTGGCTAAGGGCTCTGTGGCTCTGCCCATCCACACACACATGCACTCACACCAGGGTGCTTCTAAAATCGAGTGAAGTCTGAGGACACTTTGTGTGAAGAGTGCCAACTGGCGATGCTGGCGCAGGGCCTGGCACAGAAGAGGTGCGTGTGTGTGTTTGTCTCCTTTTCTCTGTTGTTGCTGCTTTGGCAGAGACAGTGGCATCTGTCCCCTTGTTCCAAGCAGCTGTGTGATTTCACTTCAGTTCTCTGAGCCTCAGATTATTTTATCTGTAGAATGGGAATACATAAAAGCAACTAGAAAAATTGTTTTGGGGGGGACTAAATGAGTATATATCTGTAGTGTCTGGTGTATCTATACATTTATTGGTTAAAAAAAAAAAGTAAACCCTTAGGGCCAGTGTTGTGGTATAGTGGGTAAAAAGCTGCTGCCTGCAGTGCCAGTATCCCTTTTGGCTGTCAGTTCAAGTCCTGGCTGTTCCATTTCCAATCCAGCTCCCTGCACATGTGCCTGGGAAAGCAGGGGAAGATGGTTCAAGTATTGGGCTGCTGCACCTACGTGAGAAACCTAGGTTAACCTGGCTTTGGCCTCCTCATCCCTGACTGTTGCAGCCATTTGAGGAGTGAACCAACAGATGGATGGAAGATCTGTTTCAGCTTCTGCCTTTCCTTCTCTAACTTTACTTTTCAAACATAGATAGATACATCTTTTTTAAAAAAAGTGAACCCTTAAAAATGTCATCACAACAGGTTGAGGATCCCCAGGTTCATAGATCAGAGGTCAGTGGTGCTGGTGCGTTGGGGTACCCATGCTCTAAATTTACATCCATTTCATCAGCAGAGAGCTGGGATTTTTTTTTGTGCAGACCAGGGGAGGGTTAGTGTCAGTGACTGACTCTTGGAAGGCTGAACCCTCAGCAGTCCTGGTTAGAAAAAATACATGCTGGGGTTGGGGTAAGAACAGGCTCCCCCTGCCCCCCCCCCCCCCCGCCCCAGGAGAAACTAGAAAAACATCAATGTGCTGCTCCTTGATTAAAGGGTAGAGAACTAATGATCCTTTCCGGAGGGCCCTCTGCTGGGCTGTGACCTGGCGTGCAGCAAGTGGATTTCCTTAGGATGGAAGGAAGCCTTTCCCAATGGAAACAGAAGCCTGTCCCATTGGAGACGGGCAGTGATGCATGTGGATGGCTGTGGAGGAGCGGGGCAGGCGAGGGAGACCCAGCAGCCCCTTGCTTTGAGAAGCAGCCCCTAAGCACTTGAGAGGCACCTTTTGCAGGTCAACACTTTGGCTGTGAAAAAAACAAAGTTCTTAAATTAGGCTTCCAAAAGCAGAACATCCCTTTAAAAATATTTGACAAATGAGACCAGCTGAAGTGTTAACTAGCGCGGGCAACCAGCTCTCCCCTAATAATGATGTGTGTCAGGAAGCCGACAACGTGGTAACCAGGAAACACGGTTTCCCCTCTTGTTGAATAAATGCGAATAATAGCCCTTCTAGTTTCTTTAGTAAAGGAAAAGGAATGAGAGTGTACGTGTTGTGGATGGACTTTCTAATGAGCCTGGGGTAGGACATTTGTGCCAGGCTCTTCTGTGAATCTGCAGATGTCAGGAAAATGCAGAAGGATCTTACACATCCTTGTGGAGCACCTGCTTTATTCCAGAATGTCTGTAGGGTAGAAAGAGAGTGTTGGATCATTGAAGGGGGGGCGGGGCATCAGTGCTGTGCACAGTAGGTTGAGCTGCTATTTGCAGTGCCAGCATCCCATATGGGAACTGAGTCAAGTCCTGGCTGCTCCACTTCTGATCTAATTCCCTGCTGATGTGCTGGGAAGGCAGCAGTGTTTAGCCTAAAGTGCTTGTGGGCCTTGAACCCATGAGGGAGACCCAGAAGAAGCTGAGCTCCTGGTTTTGGCCTGGCCCAGTCCTGACTACTATGGCTAATTTGGGAGTGAACCAGCAGATAGAAGTTTTTTTTAAAAACTCTGTCTTTAAAATACATACAATAAGTAAATTGGGACAGCTGTGTTTGCCCAAATCTATCTTAAGGTTGGAAGCAGAGGGGTGGGGAGGTTGTGTAAGTTGCCCAAGGTCACTAAATGCACTTTGGCCTGAACCCAGGTCTTGGAGACTGCAGCACTGCTGCTCTAACCAACTGGCATTACTGCTGTCTGTCTGTGGTGGCCTGACTCGTTGCAGAAAGATTTGCAGTAGCCGAGCAACCGGTGGGGAGGCGAGTGAGCAGCCTGCAGCCCGTCCTCAGACCTGAAACCTGGGGTTGGGCAGGAGTGTTGGTCAGTTTGCTTGTCAGATTGTGACTGTTTCTCATAGCGTGGGGGTGGGGGTGTAGGAGGTGGGAGTGGTGAGGTGGCCTGCGGGTCTAGTTAGCTGAAGGCTGTTTGGGCATCTTGTCAGCATTATTCCATATAAAGAGAGTGAGGCAAGATGCTGGGGTTAGCAAGGTAAAAGTTGTGCATAGCCCGAAGCACTCTTGCAAGTCCTTGGGAAAGGGGTCCTGCCGGAAGCCTGCCATGCCATCTCGTACTGTGTCCTTGATGGCCAGCGTTGCTTCTGGACAGCTCCAGACTACGTAGTCAGCCTGGCACCTGAGTACACTTTTGTTTACAAGGTGCCAGTTCAGGCCCCAGCTCAACCTGCAAGAGGGCTGGGGAGAGAGTGATGGCCAAGTGCAGGTCCATGGCCCATCCCTGCCTTGACATGGGGCCCCTGCCTAGTGCTCAGAGGGCCGCCTGGGATGGCCTCAGCCGTGGGAAGTGTCCCTTCCTCCCCAACCCCATCTCTCTGTGCACATGATTGTGTGCAGGCGCTTGCAGCCTGTCTAGAGAACGATTCTGCGACACTGTTGACCACAGATGTGCTGAGAGCAAGCACAGTACATTCTTTTCTCAGCGGTTTATTGGGCTCTTACTCAATGCAGGGAATGCAAGGATCACCTAGTCCCTGTAGAGCTTTACCTGTACTAACTTACCGTGTCCTCCAGCCACTCTAGGAGGGTGGCCTGCTGCTTCCTGAACTTTACAGTCTGGGGAGTTAGGGATCAGAGAAGTTATGTCACTTGCCCAGTGACACTCCGCTGGTGAGTGGCCAGAACTGGCTCCAATGTCCATATTCCTGTCTACTGGGTCAGACCAGCACTACTTTGCATTGGTTTTGCATGTTATCCTGAGCCATTCTTCCAGAATCCTGCACTTTTTGGAAAGCTGTCTAAAAGACACAGCTTTGCAGAAAGGAACATGTAGAAGGGAGATGCAGCAAAAGGCAGGGAGGTGTGGAGGATGGGTTGGGTGTCGCTGCTGGATCTCTCAGCACTGGAGGAAGGGAAGGCATTGGAGAGAGGGAGAAGAAAGGCAGGAGGCCAGGAGGTGTGGGCCTTTTTGTCCTTGTACAAGGACTCATTAAATGTATTTCTCAGGCACAGGGACTAGAAGGGCGGGAGTCTCACAGGACTAAGCCTTTTACATCCCTTCCTAGGCTTAGTAGAATGTATGTGCTTGGTTTTTATTTATAGAAGTCTTCCTTCTGGAGTGGCAGGGAGTAGGACTTTGTTCCATACTAGTAATCCATGAGAATCTTTCCATTGGATATATATGATGTATCCAAATAAACAAATCTATCTCACTCTCGCTTGTACCATGTATGCATAGACTGTTAAGTCCATTCACAATGTTATGCATCCCTCACTTGCTAATTCCAGAATCTTTTCATCATCCTCAAAAGGAACTCTGTACCCACTCAGCAGTCACTGTGCTCCAGCCCCACTCTTCCCCTACACTCTGGCACCTGCCAAGCCACTGTCCAACTCTGGACATTTCAGGTAAATGGAACTGTACAACATGTGGACACTGGGTCTGGAAGCTTTCAATTTGTGTGATGTTTTCAAGGGCCTGTGTATCAGTGCTTCACACGTTTAGTGATTAAGCAATATTTTTATTGTAAAAGGCGTTTTGTTTATCAATTCGCTTGCTGATACACATTTAATCCATGCCTTTTAACTATAGCTAGTGTGGAGCCAGGAATGTGGGCCCAGACCTTTTGGTACGTGTGCTATCCTGAATATGTAAGGAGTTCTCATATACATCAGTTTAAGCACAAAAGCCATATATATGTGAGTTCAACAGGCTTGAACCACAAACGCCATAATGTGCATATTGTTGTCCAGCCCTTGCTGTTGTGGGCATTTGGGAAGTGAACCAACAGATGGAAGATTTCTCTGTATCCTTTCTTTCTTCTCCTCTTCCTTCTCTATTTCAGTTGCTCTGCTTTAAAATAAGCAAATAAACCTGTAGGGAAAAGAAAAACTGCAGCAGAGCTCATCACCCCATAGCTGATCCCTCGACCCTGCTGCCTGCTCTGCCCTGCCCACCATTCAGCATCAGACTACCTGAGTATCACTAGCCTGGGAAAAAATCAAAATTCCAAGCATGGTCTCTACTGGCTGTATTTTACTTTCACCCCATCATAACATCAAAAAGTCTTAGGGGCTGGTGCAGTGGCCCAACAGGCTAATTTGGTAAGCATTTGTATGGTCACTGGTTCTAATCCTGGTCACTCCACTTGGATCCAGCTCTCTGCATATGACCTGGGAAAGCAGATCATAAGCACGTGGAGACCTACAAGAAGCTCCTGGCTCCTGTCTTTGGACCAGTTCAGCTCTGACTGGTGTGATCATTTGGGGAGTGAACCAGTGGATGAAAGATCTCTCTCGTGCCTCTTTTCTCTGTAGATCTGCCTTTCAAATAAAAATAAATCTTTTTAAAAAGTCTTAAGCTCTACCCTTTAAGTCATAAAGCATCTATATTATAAAATACATAGAATTATATTATCATATAGTTATAGTATGACAGAATAACCTAATAAAGTTACTGTGAGACATAGCTCATGTAGGTAAAGTGCGTCATGCCCGGCCCATCTGACTGAATCATTGCTAATTATTGTGATTATGTATGTTTTGCAATAATATTTTGCATGTTTTGCAATAATTGCAAACATTAAAATAATACTAAAATCATATGCAAAACCACAAAAAATATAAGAAGGTAAAATAATATTGCAAATATGCTGTGGCTAGCAATGTGTAGAACCAGCACACCTATCCTTCAGTTCCATGCTGTTGGCTTGGGAGCAGGAAGCTCATCAAATAACCGTGAAGGCAAAATCCTGCTGTCACACAGTGACCAAAACACCATAGGATTTGATGTCAGATAGCTCAGATGAGTATTTTGTTGTCACCCGTGTGATAATAATCAAATCACTTATTATTCCTAAGTCTTAGTTTTTAGTGAACACTAGCTCACAAGGCAATAGTGAGGTTAACTACTTACAGTGTTAACATAGGCTTTGGTAAGTACTCAATACCTACTGCTATTACAATTACCTTCTAGTTAGCTTTTGTGTGTGGTGGCATCAAGGAAGATTTTACTCAGTTCTGACCATCTTCAAGGCACTGTCACCACATGCTTTCAGACTTGCTGATGCCAGCAGGGAGGTTGTCAAGGACTGTCATATACTCAACCACACTCACCCTGTTTGTTTATTAGTGGCTAAGAAAAATCCTTTTCTGCAAACATGAATTCTAAATATCTACATTGGCAGACACCATACTTGGAGTGGGAGGAATAATTTATCATTCCCTGGAGACTTTGAAAAAGGTATCATTGTGGGTCTGTTGGCAAACTGTAGACTTTGATTCATGTACAGGTTGGAAACTGGGTATTCCCCATGTGGAGGACCCCCCTGGACTTACCTGTCATGAGCTGCCTCCATCCCTTCTAAGGAAACTTGGTCACGTTGTGAGGTTCACAAACTAGGAAGCGCAAGCATCCTCTTGCTTGGCAGTGGTTGTGACTGCTGCAACATAAGTGTGTATTTGGTGCAGAGGTTGATACTCCCAGTGTGTTTGTAGCAAGGGTGAGTTCCAGGCTGAGCTGGAGCTGGCAGCAGCCCCTGGTGCCCTGGCGGGAGCTATTTATGTGTACACCAAGGAGGACAAAGAGCTGGGGTGTTGCATCTCAGTTATAACTTCAGCTTATATCTTTGCAGGGGGACACGTTGACTGTTGTTCCATGCTCAGGAACAGGGAAGGGGTCTTGAATGCACTTGCCTGTTGAGCATTGCACAAAGTTTCAGGTCACCTTGTTTGTCTGGGCTGCTTCTCGGGCATCTTTCTCTTTGATAGACCTACGTGTGAAACCAGCGCTGTCCTCCAGCTGTCCACCCAAAGAATAATGAACACGTTGTCTTTTCTCTTCCTCTAGGCTGAAACGGCAGCGGCAAAACAACTTTCCCATGTTTCCCTCTCCTAGAGCCTGGCATTTCAGAGGGGTAAGTGTCCGTACTGGGCAGCACCCACGTGCTGCTGAGCAGCTTATTCTGTATATGAGTTCTGACCCCCATAGGGAGCGCTGTGTGTGCTAGTTTTCTTGGAAGAGTCAGCTGAGTGTACTTTGCTCTTTGGGGAAGTCTTTCCATTGGTGGATGTGGCTTCAGTAAGACATCCAGCTGTCATCCACAAGTGTTGTTCTGCCTTGGATGCTGTGGGCTCCAGGAAGCCTCCAATAAGGAAGTCAGGAGGTGTCCAGGTCAGAGAGACTGGTGTCAGGATAGTTTCCTTTGGGATCTGGAACCTATGTGTGCAGTGAAGGAAAAGTGAGAAATGGACAGTCTGGATTTGTGCCTTCAAGGGCTGAGTGGGCTTTGTTTTCCAGAAGTCTGTGAACTTTCAACAGATCTTAAAGGGAATCACAAAATTTTCCCAAGTATGAAGCAGTTCATTAGTAGAGGTGGTGACATGATCAGACCCACACTCCTCGTGACACAAGATTGTCTGCCTTCCTTGACAGTAACGACGATGAGGATGATGATATGAAGGTCATGGTACACGGCAGTCCTACTGTGTGCTGTCACGTGTTCTGGTGCTGACCTCAGAAGCGCACCTGTGCACGTGTGGAGCTTTGTCTCACCTGCAGGCATTTGAATGTGCTGTTACTTCTGCCCAGAGCAGTCTCCCTTGCCTAGCACCACATTTCTACACTTGCTTCTTTTGGCACAGCAATTTCACTGCCACCTCATGTGGAAGAGCCTGCTCCCCCAAGTCTGAGCTACAGAGAGAGAGAGACCTGTAGTCATCGGTTCACTTTCCAAATGGCCACACAACAACTATGGTTGGATCAGGCTGAAGCTCAGAACTCCACCTAGATGGGTGCCTGGGCCCAAGGACCTGGACCATTTTCTGCTGCTTTCCTGAGCACATTAGCAGGGAGCTAGATGGAATGTAGAGCAACCAGGATTCAAACTAGTGCTTATATATGATGCTGGTGTTGTAGGCAATGACGTAACTCCCTGAGCCATACCAGCCTCAGCCAATCACACTTTACAGTCCTGTGTAAAGCTCATTATTTTCCCCAAATATTTCATTAAAAATAATTATGGATGATGGCACTAGGTTAACACAGGTTATAATATCCTGCTTACCAAGTACAAGAAAAAGCTGCTGAAGTAGATATGTGTGCCTTAATGAATGCAAGTCAGATACCTCCTAAGCTGTTGACAAGGCTCTGGATAAGATCCCTCTTTTTCAAAGTAAGTTCGGCTGAATGGTCATAGCCATTCATCGGAAAAAGACCTGGTTGATTAATACAACTAAGACAGTCTGAGCATGCCAAGTTTAGTATGCTCACTGCTGCAGGGCTTCTCTGTGCCTTTGATGTGTTGATATTTATGGGGAATCTATAAGCAAGAGTTGGTGGAGTCTTTAGCATTTTCTGAAGTCCTTGACCATGTTATTCAGATAGTTTGTACACACTTTGTAATACACAGCGTTTATAATTCATTTTGAATTTGGAGGGTTTTTTTTGTGTGTGAACAGGGGACCTTTTTTTTGTTAAGATTTATTTTTAAAGGCAGACTTTACTGAGAGAGGAGAGAAAGAGAACAAGTTCTGCAGCTTGTTGGTTCACTTCCCAAATGGCTGCAGCAGCCAGAGATGAGCTGATCTGAAGTTGGAAGCTGGGAGGGGGCCCAAGGCCTTGAGTCATCCTCCACCACTTTCCCAGCCCCCAGGTACAGAGAACTGAATTGGAAGCAGTGCCACTAGGAAATGAACTGGTGCCCATGTAGGGTGTTGGTACCAACAGGTATGATATGCCACTGTTCTAGCCCCCCGAGTGCCTCTTTGAAGGACTGTCTTCCCTGCTGTTCCATCCACCTTCCCTTAGTGTGGCTCCTTTAGGCATCTGTAGTTGTTTGCCAAGGGTTATTTGTCCATGCAGGGCCACCAACTGCCCACATTTGCCTGGAGATTGCCTGGGTTTAGCACTGGAAGTCCTGCACCTCTAGACACACCTTGATCTCAGGGTAACTGAGGCTGTTGATGACCTTAGGAAACCTTGGCAACTCTTTCCCCTGGGAAAAAGTTTTGTGAGGTTTTGAACTGAGCTTCTGTTTATAAATCTTGCTGCCCAGAGGAGCCCATTAGAGACATACCTTGTTTGTATGTCTCTCTGCCTTCCTCAGGCCTGCCATGCTGACATTTAAGATTAGTAATCGGTGGGGCTGGCTTTTTGTCTAGTGTGGTTAAGACATGCACCTACCTCTCATATCAGAGTATCTGGGTTTGATGCCCTCCTCTGGCTCCTGACTCCGGCTTCCTGCCAATGTGGATGCTGAGCTGCAGCAGTGATGGCTCAAGTGATTGGGCTCCTGCCACCCATGTGGGCAACCTGGATTGAGTTTCTGACTTCTGGCTTTATAGGAATTTGGAGACTGAACCAAGTGCAGATAGGATCTTCTCTTCTCTTCTCTTCTCTTCTCTTCTCTTCTCTTCTCTTCTCTTCTCTTCTCTCTCTCTGTCTCTCTCTGTCTCTCTCTGTCTCTCTCTGTCTCTCTCTGTCTCTCTCTTTGTCTGTCTCTCTGTCTCACGTCTGTTTGTCTTACACATACAAAATAAATTTCTCCTGGCCGCTGGGACTTATTTGCATCATAAACCAGTGAGAGGAGGCTCAGGGACTGCCTGGCCAGTTGCCAGGCTCCTCTGTGGCTAGGTTGATTTCTCTCTTTGAGTAGCTCCTCACTGACATGGAGGGGGTGGAAAGGGACCCACCTCTGTGAGTGTGTGTGTGTGTGTGTGTGTGTGTGTGTGAGTGGGTGGTGGTGGTGGTGGTTTGCATGGTGATTGAACTTGAAGGAGCAGAAGGTCATGGAATGCTTGGGTAAATACAATGTCGGCAGCACCACTCTGCTGATGCAATTGCCCATCCCAAATTTGAGCAAGCGCAAGGACAGTGTGCTTCAGTGGGCACTTTGTTTTCTTCTTTATTTGGAAACAAAAGTTGTGGAATCTCCATAATAGAAATTTTTAAAGTATTGATATACCCACAGAGAAAAATCTCACTAAGCATTACAGTGTCATTCCTCTTCAGCTTGTAAAGAAAAAAAAAAAGATTCCATGTTAGTTTTCTCACTCAGAAAGATTGGGGTTAGAAGTGAGAATGGGGACAATGGTGAGAAGTGAATTGCGACAGACCCACATTGCCTTGGGCGAGGAATGCATAGGGTGGGTGATCTGGGCAGACAAGATCTCAGGGGCTGAGGATTAGCCTGTGTGGGGAAAGAGAGGTTGTAAAATGATTTTGTCTATCTTACAATTTTAAAATTACTTTACTTGTACATACTTATTAGGTACAGTGTGATGAATCAGTGTAACTATATAATTTGTGTGAAAATACAATAAAGCTACTTAGCATTCCCAGCTCTTTAAGCTTTTTAAGAAAAACTGTTGATGAGCAAGAGTTGTGCATTGAAGAGGCACAGAATGACATTTCAATCCATGTGTACTGTGTGTACTGAGTTTCTCTTATTTCTTCCTGGTTGGAGCCTTCAAGCTCTTTTCTCCTATTTGCTTAGAAGTCATCTAGCAGGTTATAGCAGTCACCGCTACCCCGCTCCATGCTGTGTAAGGCTGGAAACTTACTCCTCTCTGGTGCCCCTTATCCATTCTCCCTCCAGTCCTCTTTCCCCTAAAATAATTAAAAATTTTTTAAAAATTTAAATTAGTGTTTAAGAGATTCAATGTGATTTGTAGATACAATTATAACAACATGATATCCCCTTCCTCCTTCCTGCCCTCCCCTAGAATAGCATTCAAGGAGGTTCTTGCAGAGTGACTCTCACCACAGCCACCATCCCCCCTGCCCAGCCCCCTTCCCTGGGAAGTTCCCTGCAGAGCCACTGCGGTCTTCTGTGCACTACCAGTTGGGTTTGTGGTTTCTGGCGGGAGTGTTTGCCCCCCCTAGAGGTTCAGGAAGTGCCGATGATGACACCTGTTCTTTCCTTAGCAAGTGGTTTAACCCCCTCCTGGGGTATCGTTGCTTCTAACTGCAAGGTGTCTTGGCTGAAGTTTCTGTGACTATCTAAGGGCACTAAGACCCTACCCTGGGTGTTCTCCACCTGCTGGGCCAGTCCTCCTCCACCAGGCAATGGGTGTAGCTGTGCCCAACTTTCTCCAGATCCATGGGTGCTGCAGGTCCGTGGGGAGAGAACATGATTGGTTCATGTGAGAAATATTCAAGACAGAGCAAAAATGAGGCATGCTGGGAATAGCAGAACAGGCTGGTGGGACCGTGGATGTGTCCTGCCCCAAGAGGGCTCCTGTGTCAGGCTGGGGAGATACTGAGCTCTGAATTCGTATCCTTCCTTGTGAAGATATTTGCCTCAGTTCCTCCTGTTGGCTGAGACAGACAGAAACAGAGAGGCTGAAAACAAAGAGGAAAACTTACTAAGAACTATGAAAATGGCAGAAGTAGATCTCTCCCATCACATGCAAGTTGACAAGGAAGTACTCCGCATGGGCCGGTTGTATGTCTTGTTTTATATGCAGGAAGCAATGCTTCAGTAAAGCGTCAACTACATTTTAGAGCCTTCCTTGGTTTACCCAGGTTATTTGGGAAGAAAATTTCTAGACCTGAGCTTAGAAGGGACTTAAGACATTGTAGTCTCAATGTTTTGATTTTTAGGTTAGGATTGCAAAGTCTAGTCATGCTTACAAGTGTAGATAAAACTGGCTCAAGTAGGGCCTGTTGAGGTAGCCTAGTGGCTGAATTCCTTGCCTTGTGTGCACTGGGATCGCATATGGGCACCAGTTCATGTCTTGGCTGTCCTGCTTCCCATCCAACTCCCTGCTTGTGGCCTGGGAAAGCGGTCAAGGATGGTCCAAAGCCTTGGAACCCTCTACCCACATGGAAGACCCAGAAAAAGCTCTTGGCTTCAGATCAGCTCAGCTCCGGCCATTGTGTCCTCTTGGGGAGTGAATCAGCAGACAGAAGATCTTCCTCTCTGTCTCTCCTCCTCTCTGTATATCCTGCCTTCCCAATTTAAAAAAAGCCTGCAGTGAAGCATCTCCTGCACACCCCATCCTTCCCTGCCTCTCATCTCCAGCTTCAGCCAGAGGCTTGCACTCCCTGTGAGTAGTAACTCCATCGTGGCGTGATGTGCCCTGCAACCTCAGGTTCTGCCTGGACTCACTGGGCTGGGAGCCCTGGGGGATGTGGATCCAGAGAATGCTGCCTCCCTGAGGTACAGAAAGGGAATGAGCCTGGCTAGGGTTGCACAGCCAGCAGAGGGTGGAGCTGCTGGGAGTTGGACCTAATTTCCATGTATTTCCAACACTCATCTTCTTGGGCAACATTTTCTTTTTGAACTGCAACATGAGATTATTTAGAAATAAGGGAAATGTTTGCTCTGTCCATCTCATTCTAACCTGCTTATATACAAGAAACTCTTGCAAAAGTGTAATGCAAAATTGAAAACCTTGGAAGGAAGAGGAGTTAGTGGATCAATAGGCAGCCCAGAAGAGAAAAATACACGTCGCCAACAAGCAAAGTCAAACTGCTTATCGTAACTAATCATTTTTTAATGTCAAAAGTCATGCAACAAAGTAATCATGATGTAGTTCTTTGATGTAGCTCTTGCTGGCTGCTGTTCCTAATATATTGCAAATTTTCACTCACCCCCTCCCAAAGCTTTCTAGAATAGATACTGTTATTAGCCCCATTTTCCAGATAAGAAAACCAACAAAAATCATTCCTGAAAGCCCACAGCAGCATTTTGCACCCAAGTAGCTTGGCTTCAGTCCTGTTCTGTAACAGTGTGTTTACTGGAATGTTGTTGCCAGTGACTGCAGAGCATGTCCTGCTGTAAAACATGCCTGTGTAGATTTTAACCAGTCACTACAGAAAAGCAAGCTCAGGTAATACAAAGAACAATCCCGTTTTGTAGGGAGATAGCATGTGAAGCTGTCTCTTCACATGATTGGGATGGGTAAACTCCCAGGGAATTGTTGTATAGTTAGTTATTTTTTATAGAGACTGAATTTTAAAGTTTTCTTTGAACATTTTTAAAAAGATGCATTTTTTTTTATTTATTTAAGAAGGAGAGAAAGGAGAGGAGAAATTGTTTCTGTGTATTCCCCCAATTGGCCATAACAGTCAGGGCTGAGCCGGGTATTTCATCCATATCTCCCACATGGGTGTCAGGGCCTCATGTATTTGGGCCATTTTCCATTGCCTTCCCAAATGCATTAGCAGGGAGCTAGACTTGAAGTGATGCTTTAGTACAGGATATCAGCATTGCAAATGGTGGCTTAACTCCTCATACCACAACACCAGCCCCATGGCTAAAATTTTAAGAGTGTATTTATTGCCTTTAATTAATGAAAATAATAAATTACTTATATAACTGAAAAAGAGCTATTTCCATAATCAAACCTTCCACAAGCCTGAGAAGGCTAATTTTAGAAGTTCCAGGGCTAGTGTCATGGCTAAGTAGGCTAGGTTTTCACTTATGGTGCCAGCATCCCATATGGGCACTGGTTCATGTCCTGGTTGCTCCATGTCCGATACAGAGGAGGCTGGACCAAGTCCTTAGGACCTGCAGTGATGTGGAAAATCTGGAAGAGGCTCCTGGCTTTGGATTAGTTCAGCTCCAGCTATTCCTGGCAACCAGGGAGTGAACCAGTGGATGCAAGATTTCTCTCTGTCTCTAGTTCTCTGTATGTAACTCTGCCTTTGAAAAAATATAATAATAAATAAAAGTTGCAGGGCTTTGAAATATATTATATAGGCACATCACGGACTGGGTGGCAAAGCTTCCAGGGAATGATAAGATTTAAGAACATAGTCTGATAAGATCTGCGAACACAGAAGAGACCGACAGATGGCTGCACTATGCTTCGAAACCTTTGTCCATCTCACTGTCCACCCCTCATCCACTTGGGACATCATCCATTGTCTTCTTAGGCGCATTAGCAGGGAGCTGGATTAGAAGTAGAGCAGCTAGACCTGGAGTCAACACTCTCATATGGGGGTACCACAGGACACAACTTAACCCATTCCAAGCTGTGTCTTAATCACAGTGCCAGACAACTGCCTGAGCAGCCATCTCAGTGAACACAGCTCCTGGGCCAGTCCTTTTGTGTTGGACTGTTATTGTTGACTTCTGCCCGGTGCTGGTCATAAAAACTGCTGGGTGAGACGCTGCAGCAGCACCCTGCACTCCCTGTGCTTGACCCCCCCCCCCCCGCCAGGTTAACAATGTTCAAGGAGGAAACACTCTGTACAGCACAATCCACTAATGCAGTGTGTTTTTGTGTCCTCAGGGCTGACTTGACCCAGCATCTCGTTAAGACAAAAGGCGGATGAGGCTGATTGCTCTTTATGGAGAGAGGAGGATTTGTTTAAAAGCACAGTTCTGATTTGAGGGAAATCCAGTGAACTGGCATCAGATATGCACTTAATTCATGCAGGTCTAACAATACCTTATTGAATAGGGAGGCAGAGAGAACTTAGTATTCAGCAATGTTGGGTGGGATGGCTGAATCTACTGCTTCCTTTCTTGACTGTTGGAGCGATGGGGAGTCTTGACCTTGACATGGTTTTTTTTTTTGTGCAACGGGCTCCTATGAGGCTGAGCTGAAGATGGGTAAACACTGTTCTGATGGTGGAGAAGTTATAGTGTGCAGTTTTTGAGAGATAAGAAGACAGGTCTTACCTGGTCTCAAAGGGGCTTTATTCTTTTTACTCTGTGAGCTATGTTTCATATTATGAAAAGTGCCAAGCATGGAAAAGTTGAAAGATAAGTGTAGAAAACACCCCTCACCCAGCCTCAACCATTGCTAACATTTGCTTTGCCTATTTATTTGTCTCTGTTTATTTATACAATTTGGCTTTATTTTACTGAATCATTTCAAAGTAATGTAATTACAGATATCACGAACCTTTAGTGTATATGTTCTAAGAATAAAGGCATTTTCCTACATTACTCTAGAGTGATGATCAAAACAAAATTACCAGTGATTCTTTTTTTAAAAAGATTTATTTATTTATTTTTATTACAAAGTCAGATATACAGAGAGAGGAGAGACAGAAGAAGATCTTCCATCTGATGATTCACTCCCCGAGTGAGCCGCAACAACCGGTGCTGAGCCAATCCGAATCCGGGAACAAGGAACCTCTTCCTGGTATCCCACGCAGGTGCAGGGTCCCAAAGCTTTGGGCTGTCCTCAAATGCTTTCCCAGGCTTCAAACAGGGAGCTGGATGGAAAGTGGAGCTGCCGGGATTAGAACTGGCTCCTATATGGGATCCTGGTGCGTTCAAGGAGAGGACCCTAGCCGCTGGGCCATGCCGCCAGGCCCTGGATAAATTCTTAAACAATGTGTATTCTTGCCCTAAGTCTATCAGTTGATTTAGGGCAATTCCAGTCTTCCATAGCTTGTGATGTCTGGCAGTGGGTTTTGTTCTGAACTTTGCTCTCATCTTCCCACTGTCACAGGTTGGTTCCAAACTGATTAGTTTCTTATTCACGGCACCTTAGCTACCCAAGAAAATATCCAACAAGCAACTGCATTCTTCTCATAGTTGTAGTTTTGAGAATGGGAAAAAATTCCATCACATTTCAAAGGATAAGAGAAGATGATTTTGGTACTAAAGTAATACTCAAATATAATGACTCAACAGAATAGTCTAAGGAGTGGGTGTTTTGGGATATGTTATTTTTCGCCTACAGATTAGTCAGCATTTCTGAAAGGGAGGAACCCTACCCAGGCATACAGAGGTTGTGTTACTTGGTCGTCTTTCTGGAAAGAATTTGGGTATTCCTGTGAAGAAAATAAACATGTTAGTGATTGTGGGCCTATTATTTCCAAGTATAGGATGCTCTCCAGTGGAACCCCCCCCAGAAATGTTAATTAAGATTTATGAACAAAACTGTTCAGGGCAAGTGGCAGTAAGAATGATGGGAACAATAGGAAAAACCTAAACGGCCAATCAAGTAAGGCAGCTGGTATAAAGTGTGGTTTATCAGAATGGGTGAATGTTCTGAGCCTTGGGGAGGGTGAACAAGAGTGTCAGTTCAGAGGAAAAAGGCTTATTGTTATTATTTTTAAAAGCAGGAAACAAAATTGTGTATAGAGTAATGATCTTGCCTTTGACAAGAATGCATCTGAAAAAAAATATTAATAATAATTTCCTCTTGGTGAGTGAGATTATGAATGACATGTTCCCCCTTTGACTTTCCCAAGATTCCCTGTATAGAATGCTCATATTCCAGGAGAAGAGAAGTTGGGGTGAGAAGATAAATATGTGAATCTCAACATCTCTCAGTATTTTTGTTTGCCTGCTTAAGATTTATTATTTATTTTGAAAGGTGGAGGAAGAGATTTTCTATCTGCCCGTTCACTCCCCATGATGACCAGCACTGGGACAGGCTGAAGCCAAGGGGCCAGGGGATTCGTTTGTACCTTCCATGTGGACGCAAGGATCCATCCTTGGACCATTCCCCACTACTTTTCCCAGGCCATCACCATGGTTCTGGATTATAAGTGGACCTGTGCCCATATGTGAATGCCAGTGTCTACAGAGCAGCTTTACTGGCTAAACCACAACTCAGGCCACAGCATCTTAGGTTTTAAATTTAAGAGCAAAAGTGATTCATGACAGGCAAAAGGATTGAATTTTTAGTGAGTGGATCTAAACTCCATGTTATTTCAGAGGTAATTTTAAAACATAGCATCTGTTTGTGGGGGAGTTTCAAATGTGAGAAGTTGGAAAAGATGAACTTGGAAGAATTTTGTCTTCCTTTTCTGACAGCAACTCCCCAAATCCTCATAAAATTTTTTGAGATCATTGAGAGGAGAAATACCAGATAAGTAGGAAGGGGTGATATGTGCTCAGCCAAGAGGAGCATCGTGGCTACCCAGTGGTCATCTGAAACAAAAGATAGATATTCCAGAGGACTGGCTGTATCAAACATCTTTTCATGGTGTTAGCTATGAAAATTGAGGAGGAGCTTCTTGGGAAGGAAAACGTTTACTTCAGGATACGATTTGGAGATCTCAGTCTGAGACTGGGTGCCCCATTAGTCCAGTATCTGGAGAGGCTGGCAATGGTGGAGCAGGTGCAGAGGGAGATGAGGCAGAAAGTGAGGCCAGGAAGAACCCATTCTACATAACCAATCCTTTCGTGAGAACTTCCAAGGACAAGGACTTAAAGATTTTCAGCTAGGCCGACCTCCCAGCTGCATAGCTAGGTCAAGTCTCCACCCAAGTCTGGAAACCATCAGCAGGAATCCATCAACTGTTAGCCTAAGACTCTGGGATTTAAACATCTGTGTGAGTTTAGGTATCCGAGTCCCATTCAACTCCTAACAGCAGGTAGCTCAGCTGTGTCTTAACTGCATTTTACACACAATTCTTATGGATTCTGTATAGGAAGTTGGGGATTTTATTCTGAAATATCCCGTTGGAAATTTCAAGAAAAGTACCTAATGCAGCAGCCTGTGGATTCTTCCTCTTGGCTTGATTTATTATTGAAACTCAGAGGACTATAGATTACAAACTCATATAAGGAATTTGGGCATCAAGAAGATATTTGTTAATTGAGATGTCAATGAAGTAGTTATAAGATTTGGTTAAGAACTTGCATTTTCTAACATATTGATCATTCAGTAGCATGTTAGTTAACTTCATGATGTTGTAAATTTCCATTTTTCTTTCTGTTGTTGATTTTGTATGGTAGCTTTTCATTTAAGGAGATGGTATTCTGCCATCTCTACTTTCAGATCAAAGATGGACTCCCAATGAAACTGTTAAATTTATCTTGACAATAAGATGCTGGACTCTCTGCATGGTCCATGCCTGCAGTGATGGAATTATTACTGTTTATGTACTGTAGTACTGTAATAATATAGAGGAAATCAATATGGGGGGAGAGCTTGGGGAGAGGACAAGGGAAATCCCAGAGCCTATGGAACTGTGTCATAAGATAAAGTAACAATAATGATAATCATAAAGATATTTGTCTTTAAGATAAAAATGCCCTCCACCTTCCACCCCACAACGTGTCTCCCATCGCAGGACCTTAACGTGTTTCTTCCTGGGGAAGAACCGGTAGCAGGCTTCAATATCTCCCTCAATGATTTCTAAACCTTATCAAGGAGAGAAAAGGCTCTGGGCTTGGACATGAGCAGTCTTCTCAGGTCTGCAGAATTGGTGCAATTGGACTGCAATTGCTGTTCTTGGAATGTAATAACGCCTCCTGCTGCCTATTCTTCCGGTTTTGATGTCAACCCCCCCCTTTTTTTTTCTTTTCGAATTATGCTCATCTCATTATCCTGGGTGACTAAGAGACCCAGCATATGTGCTATGAAAATATGTGTCCTCAATTTGTTCTTTCTACAACACCTACTGCTCCGGAAGTGACTTCTCCATTTCATTTCGTTAGTCATCCTTTGGGACTCATCACTCCCCCTGTCCCTCCACCGTGAGTGCCCCTGCTTGCGCATCCTCTCTGTTCCAATCAGCACCCATTCCCTTCACTCCCCTACGTGTGTCTTACATCTATTTCAGGTTTTGGACTTAAAGTTATCTATTATTTCTCTTCTGTGTAATTTTATGTGATGTTAGTGGCACTGTGCTGTTCACTATAAAAAGAAATATTTCCTGCATGAAACTCAAAGAGCAAATGTTACAGGACAGTGGTTAAGAATAGGAAAGTGAACCCTCACTGTGGGTTAATGGAAAAGAAGGCAATGAAAGGATCTTAGTTAATTTCGTTTTAGTAGTTCTGGTCCAGTAATATATGCCTACATCTGTGTCACCAGAAGAAATCCAAAGTTAGCTTTCTGCATCTTTTTCCCTCAGCTGCCTTCTGTGAATTGCTTTTGATACTTTTTTTTTTTCGAGATAGGGAGAGAAAGAGAGAAATCTCTCTGTTGGATCATTCCCACAGTGGCAGTAAAGACGAGGTGTGGACCAGGCTGAAGCCAGGAGCCAAAAACTCCATCTGGGTCTCCCCTATGAATAGCAGAGACCCAAACTCTGGGGCTATCATCAGCTGCCTTGTCAGGTAATTAGCAGGGAGCCAGGACACGAGCAGAGAAGCCAGGACTAGAATGGGCAGCCACTGGCACTGCAAGCAATGGCTTCACTTGCCATAATGCTGGCCCCTTGATACCGGTTTTAATTTTGAAAGCAACCCACCTCAAAACTCTCTTTTACCAATACGAGGAGTTAAAAATATTTTCACTTGTTTTTAGTTATGTGTTTATTTTAACAAACTCATGCAACTATAGTTGTTCACAGTCCTTGGACTCACTTCTGCTGGCCCTTGCTGGGCTTATGTTGGCAAGGTGAAGAGATGCTATCAGCAAGTCATTGTGTTCTGTTTGTATGATGGGACAGGCAGCCAAATGCAACCTTTTAAAAAACCAGTTGTGCAGCTGTTTGGCAAAGCCGTTAGCATGCTGGTTAAGATGCCCATGTCTTACTGGAGTGCCTGGGTTCAGTTCTTGGTCCCAGTTCCCCACTGCAGCTTCCTGTTAATGTACATTCTATGAAATGGCAAGCAATGCCTCAAGTGGTTGAGTCCCTGCCACCCGTGTAGGAGACCTGGAGTCAGTTCCTGCCTCCCAGCTTTGCCCATCTGGTCCATCGCTGGCATTTGGGGAGTGAACCAGTGGATTGGAAGTCATTTGTCTATCTCTGACAGTTGATGGCTGAACCCACTGTGCCCCAGTGTTGGCTGTGGAAACACAATTTTGAACCCTGCTTGTGATCTCTTTTACGATGTTGTGGCACAGTGGATTAACCCACGGTTTGTGATGCCTGCATCCCATCTGAGCATCCATTCTAATCCTGCCTACTCCACTTCAAATCCAGCTCTCTGCTCATGCCCTGGGAAAGCAATAAAAGATGCCCATGCCAGCCACTTGGGGGACCAGGTGGAGTTTCAGGCTGCTGGCTTCAGCCTTGGCCCAACCCTATCTATTGAAGTCATCTGGGGAGGGAACCAATAGGCTGAAGATTTTGCTCTCTCTCTGTTTCTGCTACTTTGTGTTTCAAATAAATACATCTTGAAGAAAATAATTTTTAAAATTATGCTCTTGGGCCCGGCGCGATAGCGTAGTGGTTAAAGTCTTCTCCTTGCACGTGCTTGGATCCCATGTGGGTGCCGGTTCTAATCCCGGCTGCCCCGCTTCCCATCCAGCTCCCTGCTTGTGACCTGGGAAAGCAGTTGAGGACGGCCCAAAGCCTTGGAACCCTGCACCTGTATGGGAGACCCAGAAGAACTCCTGGCATCGGATTGGCTAAGCCCCAGTTGTTGTGGCTGCTTGGGGAGTGAACCATCGGATAGAAGATCTTCCTCTTTGTCTCTCCTCTCTGTATATCTGCCTTTCCAATACAAATAAATAAATCTTTTAAAAAAATGTATACTCTTATCCCTGTTTGCTTCACTGTCCTCTGTTTCAGAACACCCAATATTATAGCATTCTTTGTCTCTAGATAGATCTTCCTGGAACTTGGTGCATATCCACAGTTCTCATAACACCTGCACAGTAGACCTCTGCTAGCCTAAGTGTCCTGAGGTGTGACTCCTAGGCAAGCCGGCAGCTTGTGACGGAGGAGGGAGCTGGTGATTCTCCCCTCCTGGAGTTCCCAACTTATGTAATTCATTTCCTGGCTTGGATTGTTTACTGGCACGGCCCTGCCCTTCCACTCTCCTGGCTGCTGTTTTTCTGATGCTGCCACAAAGGCATTTAGGGTTTCCTTCAACCTTGGGTGTTTTCTGCGCATGGTCTGCTGGGGGCAGAGGCCTGTTTCTCCAACCCTGCTGTGTCTCACTTCTTCAACTGTTTCTGTCTCAAGAGAGCTTTGGGCAGAGACTAAGCTGATTACATGACTCCGGTGGAGCCCTGAGCACATCTTGGATTTGGAATGCAAATTGTTCTCTGCAGTAATTATAGTTTGTGCCACGGTGGCCCCTGCTTGGTCCCCAGGGGTCATTATCTTGGTGCAGAATGAGGAGCTTTGTCCTTTCAGGGTGGGGGGCCAGGAGGACAGAGTGTGCCTGAGTGATGTGAGGGTTGCCCAGGCAGGAGCAGGACAGACCAGATGCGTGTGCCCATGGTGCCACAGACAGGCTCTGTGCCCACAGGCTGGGGATTTAGTCTCTCTGGTGCTCAGTGTTCTTGCCCCAAGGGGGTTGCCATGGTGATGAGATGACTATGAGGGAGATGCTCAAAAAGGGGGAGTTTTATTTCGCTGGCTGCAGGTGTCTTTAACACCTTTCCTAAGGGTTGACAATTAGGATACACACACCCTTCTGAGGGGGGTGATTCCTGCCCTGCCCCTAATCCTGCCAATGGCTTAGGGTACATTCTTCTCACACTGTGTAGGGCCTGCAGAGTTGAGGGCTGACTGAGGCTGCTGGCTCGGGGTCCAATTTCCTGTGTGTCCCTCTAACTCTATGCTTTTGGTGGTTACTTAACCTCTCTGTGTCTTAGGTTTTCTCATCCATAAAGTGGGCATCATAATTATATTTGATTCATGGAGTTGCTGAGAGGAATTATGTAGAATTGAACACCGCCGAGGAGTAATGTTGTTAGCCCCTTTGCAGAGGCAAGGAAGTCAAGGTTTTACAGGTGCAGTGACTTTCCCAAGTCTTCAGCTTCTGTTGGCACAGCCTGGACTGGGGCCCAGCACAATGGTTGCAGAGTTTGGGTAGATAACCCCGACATTGTGCCTGCAAGTGTTTCAGATTATTACACAAGGTATTCCCAGGCACCTGCGCTTGGGACTCCCTACTCAGTCCATTCATTATTTTTAGCATTATTCTCGTTCTTCCTTAAAGTAAGAAAAGTAAATCACCAGAATGTCACTATTAATGTACATTGAATGTATATTATATCGAAAATAACTGTTCTCATATATCATACAATAATTATATATAATCAGGATTATTATACATAGTCCTACTGGCAGCAGCTGTTTGTACATATTTATGTCCCTCCCAGAGAGATGCTAGCTGCTGTCAGCATTTGTAATGGCTTCTTTTGTGCTAAGTGGTTATTCTTAGGATGTACTGCATGATTATGTACCTCCGGTCTGTAGGGAATCGCTGCTGTTACTGTGTGCCCACACAGCTCTCATTTCCCTACACAAAGGGATCTCAAAATGTTCATGGAAAACTGTAGTGAAAAGGTTAATTTATTAGAGTTAATATAATGGGTAAAGATACCACCTGTTATGCCAGGATTCTATAATAAAGTATCACTCCTGGCTATTCTACTTCTGATCCAGCTTCCTGTTAATGATCTAGAAAAAGCATAAAATAGCCCTAGTGCTTGGGCCCTACAACCCTGTGGGAGACCCAGATGAAGCTCTTGGATTCTGTATTTGGCCCAGCCCAGTGCAGGGGAGTGAACCAGCAGATGGATGATTCTTTCTCTCGTTCTCTCTCTCTCTCTCTCTCTCTCTCTTGCTGGCTCTTTCTCTCTTTCACTCACTCACTCTCTCTGTAACTCTTTCAAAAAGATAAATTTATTTTGTTGCTAGAAATTTTGAGATCCATACATAGAAGAAAACCCCTCACAGGCAACCTGATTTTAAGTATGTTTTGCACCAAAATAAGTTTATCTTTTTATCTTTTTTCCCCATGAACTTTCTGAAGGTCTCCCTCCGCCTTGTTGACATGCTTGATCTGAATAACCACTTTTCTGATGAGTGCTCTCATTACTCTGTTTAACAGATGAGGGCATGGAGGCCATGCGGTCGGTCTCCATCCTGGAATTTGCACCTAAGTTGTCTAGCCCAGAGTTCTACTCTAACTGTATCCTGTAGGGCAAGAGGAGCTGGAGCATGTGGAACCCTTGTGTCCTGGAGACTATGCACTGATGCACTGATCACCTTGACTGGGCGGGGTGTCTCTGGTCTCCTGGGCTACACATGGAGGCAGAATAGTTCCTGGGGCCTGACACTACGTGGGTATCTCATGAAGAAGCCTCAAAGGGTCATTGTGGGACTGCCCTGGGTGGGCAGTCAGTGCTGGAGGCCCTTTCCTTCCTCAGCTGCATTCGTTCTTTAAAAACTAAAAGCCTTTCTCTTTAATGAAGATCCAGCCCAGAGGTGAAGTTCTTACAGAGCTAGCTGAAGTCATCAGCTCATGGGTAGGGGAATTCCTTCTTTTCTCCTTAAGTTTTCTCCCTGGGAGCTCCTGTGGAATTTCACATTTGCAGGAGGGTACAGGGCACGGCTAAGCCTAACACCCCCTGTCTTCAGGGCGAGCTTATCTTGCTTCCTAACCAGTCCTGAGTGGGAGTCATGGAGGGTGGAAATGGAATGTTCTCAGTGTTGTTATTAAAATTCCTCACTCTGGGCCGCTGCATGTGTAACTGGCAACTTAAAAAAAATTATTCTTATTTGTTTGAAAGATCAAGATCTTCCATCTACTTTTTTGTCCCCAAACATCCCCAATAGCCAAGGCTGAGCCAGGCTGCTGGAACTCGAGCTGGGGCTCCTGTGTGGCAGAGATCCAGATCCGTCAGGAAGGACTTGAACCCCAGAGCTTTGATGCAGGATGCGGGTGTCCTCAGTAGCATCTTAGCCATTGCACCCAATGCACACTCCTGTTCCTTGCTCTACATGTGCATTTTAAAAGATGCAGTAATTAAACTCCCACATATCTCATTGGCATTACATAGCCACAGCCACCAGACTTGACGAAGAGTTTATTTGTGGCTATGTAGCAGTTTTGGTGAAAAACCTGCTCTGCTTCCCCATTTCCTACAGAATAGAGTTGGATGGGATTCCTTTCTACTTAGACTCCAATGGCCTCGTCTGCCCACCCTCCTGCCCTAATCTCTCCCTTTCTCAATGAAATATGTAGTTTCCCACTTCTCTCTGGTCTCTTCCTTTCAGTGTGGCCCACACACCCTTAACAGTGTGGTGCAATGACATTTTGGCAAGGGAGACCCTGAGGATTGTGCCTGGCTTCTTCCTCTGTGTTCCTTGTCCTTCAAGGCCATGTGCCTCGACAGTCTGAGCTGTGAGTGTTGTCTGCAGCTCCACGTCTCTGCTGACTCCTTTGCTGAGCTGAACCCAGGCTCCTTACCCTGGCTGCAGGTGCAGTTGCAAAGTGGGGGCGTGGCACTTTCATGGCCTTTGGTAGACTGTGGGTGCTGGTTCCTGTACTGGGGGCTTCCCCAAATATAGGAAGATTAGCTACAAGGCATGCAAAGGGTAACCGTCACAATGACAAATGAAGGGACACTTGGAGTCACTGGACCTACCTCAAGCAGCATTCATCTGATAGGTGATAGCTTTTGAGGCATGCCTGATTGCTTTGTTCTTAGACAATGCTTAAGGAAAGAAAGAAACCAAGTAGTGCTGGGGCAGGCATTTGGTGCAGTGGTTAAGATAGTGCTTTGGATGCCCGTGCTTTATCAGGGTGCATAAGTAACTGCCTTCCTATTCAACTTGCTGTTGGACATCCTGCAAGGCAGCAGGTGATAGCATAAGTACTAGGGTCCCTGGCAACCCTATGGGAGATTATGGTGGAGTTCCAGACTCTTGGCTTCAGCCTGGACCAGCCCCGGCTGGTGTAGGCATTTGAGGAGTGAACCAGTAGTTGGAAGATCTCTCTGTCTCTCTGTCTCTGTTTCTCTCACTCTGCCTCTGCTTTTCAAACATAAGCAAGCAAGCAAACTAATTCCATAAATTAGTTCTGCATTTGGAAGCAACTATTTCTCACTGGGATGGTAGGCCAGGCACTGGCTTTTGGAATACCAGTTTTGTTTGTGCAGGTGTATGGGGTAACATATTTGTCCTGTTTATCACAAATTTGCATTCCTGTTGGAAATGCCCTAACCATTGTCAACTGTTATAATTGCTTCTCATTATGGCTGTGCAGGCTAATGATTGTCCAAGGTTTGACTGCTAAGTTTATTGTTTACCCTCCCGTGGTCTCCAGGAAGCTGCATACGGAAATCCCTCTGCTTACCAGGAAGTCTGACTTAAAGGGGCAGCCTCCAGGGCAGGGCCCTAGCTGGGAGGAGGTGCAGAGCTTCCAGCCAGAGCCAGTTTCCTGGGGCGGAAATGAAAGCCTCTTCCAAGTAACCCTTCCTGGCCCCCCAGGGGGTCTGCTGTTTTCCAGCATTTTGGTGATTCTGTTCTGATTCTTGTTTGAAGAGGGGCGCTATTTATTTTTGAAGTCTACATGAAACCACACAAATCAAACCAAACCAAAACAAAATAAAAAACTCACTTGCCCTGCTTGCTATATAGTCAGAATAAGTAGTACTCTGAGTCACTGGGGCCCACATTGCCTTTCATTTCTTGGTAGTTTTTTGGGGGCATTTTCAGGTGTCTTGAACTTATACTACTTTACTGTTTCTTTTTGTAAGCACACATTTATTTGAGAGAGTTAGACAAAGAGATAAAGAGAGAGCGAGCGTCCGTCTACTTGTTCACTCCCCAAGTGCCGCAGCAGCTAGGACCTGACGCCAATAGGCAGGGACCCAAAGCAGGTTTCCCACCTGGGTGGCAGGAACTCAACTGGTGGAGCCATCCCTGCAGCCTCGCAGGGTCCACGTTAGTGGGAAGCTGGGGACAGGAGGCAGAGGCAGGTGTCGATACAGTGTGTAGGCCACATGCCCGTCCTCTCCTGGGAAGTGAGCATTATAAAAAAAAAATGTGACTTGAATTTTAACTACTTTCTCATGCCCCCAACTCCCTTATTGGGGAAAAAAGGAGGGAAATGAAAAATTGCAAATTTCCGTGTCCTGTTTCCTGTCTGATGCTCAGTTGCTGCTCTCATTCAAATCAAGGCGAAAAATCAAGCTGTTAATTTCAGATTAAACACCAATTGTTCAACTTGCTTAGAGGAAAGTTTGAACCAGTATCCATAATTGGATCCAAAAAACCTCTTCTTCTGTTTTTTGTTTTGTTTTTAAATATTTCTAATTTTTAATTTTATGTTATAATTCCATAGGGTCTGGGATTTCCCCACCCCCACCCCAAATTAACATTTTGTTTTGTAATATTTTAAACCTGTATAAAGAATGGAATGATGAGAGAATCAAGATGGCAGAATAGGGATTCCATATGGGTGCCAGTTTGTGTCCTGGTCACCCCACTTATCCAGCTCCCTGCCTGTGGCCTGGGAAGGCAGTCAAGAACGGCCCAAATCCTTGGAACCCTGCACCCATGTGGGAGATCTGGAAGAAGCTCCTGGCTCCTGACATCAGATCAGCTCAGCTCCAGCCGTGTGGCCACTTGGAGAGTAAACCTGTTCCATCTGTTGATGGAAGATATTCCTCTCTGTCTCTCTTTCTCTATGTATATCTGCCTTTCCAATAAAAATAAATAAATCTTTTTTTTTAAAAAAAGGAATGAAACGATGACTTCAAAGACCCCCATCATCCTTTGTTCAGCTTTTAAATACCATGTCAGTCTTAATCCTGTAGTTCTCCCTATAACTCTGTGAGAGATAAAGGAATCATTATTTCCATTTTACAGATGAGGAAACTGAGGGTCAGAGGAGGTAAGGAGTGACTTATCAGGTCACCAACGAGTAAGCGACACAACCAGCAATCACAGAGCATTTGTATTAATTCACTGTTCATGCATTTAGCCAGACAGGAATTCCCAGAAATTATCCCTCAGGAGTCATCTGGAATCAAAATAATGGTGAGCAACTCTTTTTTTTTTTAACAAAAATGATTTTTGCTTTTTGCTTTTGTTGTATGTATGTATTTTTTCTTTTACTCAGAAATTTGGTGTTTCAAGAGTGATTTTTTAAAAAATTTAACAACAGATGACTTTTTAAAAATGCCCCTGAGTGTGCATTTCAGTGTCGGAAATACCACTCCCACCTCCCATTTTCAGATTTCTTACCTCTAACCAGTTTGGACAATATAATGCCAGAACGCAAGTCATTTCCAAGTAAGGAAGCTCTTTGGCTGATAGATATCAGCTAATCCATTTTTAAACCGTTTTTTTTTCTTACAAAGAGTTGGGCAGAGGTCAGCACCCCGCAGGGGTTTCATTTTTAGCTGACAGCCTAATGAAGGCGACTTGGCAGTTATTTGCAAAAGCGCCACACTGGCTGCTCATGCTCCCAAGAAGTACAGCCAGCTAGCCTGTTTGCAAGCAGCCCGCACAAGTTCCATGTGGAAGCTTTCCAGTTCACTCCACTGATGTTATTCTCAAGGAAAAAAGAAGCTGAGACGAGACCAAGGGTGGAGGGCTGCCTCACAGTATTCATCAGAGGACCATGGCCTCTCTTTAGTGCATGCATTGTTTAATAGAGCTGTCTGGGCACCAGTTGCCAAAATAATGTAAGAATCTGGTTATAAACGCTCAGATTTGTTTAGAGAGAGAGAGAGAGAGAGAGAGAGAAAACAAAAGAAACGCAGCACGCACACACTTATTCGAAACAAAGCCAGCGAGTGAAGTGCTCAAATGAGCTTGGTTAACACTCTGTTGGGACTTCCATGTTGGAGCATCTTTATTTTTAGTTCTTGTGTTGAAAGAACATAGATGGAGACTTTTGTATTTGTTCATTCTTGATCTTGGGTGGTCAGGTCTGTGCCCAGCTTCTTCCCATCACACTGTAATCTTGTTGAGCTGGATGTTAAGCAGGGCCCTAGGAGAAAGCATCAACATTTTCCAGTGGTTGACATCTCTGCAGTTAAGTCAACTTGCTGTCTGCTTGGCCTTGGTCTGGTCTGGTAATTGGCCCCTCCTACCTTTACCCCAGCTTGTCCACAATAAAGAGGGCAGAGAAGGTCAAGTTTTGCTTAGATTAACCACGCCTCTAGTACCAGGGAGTAGATCCTCTTTTTTCCCCCCTATTAGTTTATGCAACATTATGGAAGAAAAATAAATCAGTTACTAGCAGAGCTCTCAATCACTCATCTGGTGACCACTTGCTTCATTTATTCAATGCCTTGTTAAACAATGTATTAGGAGATAGATTAACCAACAGTGCCAAACCTCCGAAAAATTTAAGGTGGAATTAACAAAATGTTTGAAACCCTGTTTTGGTATGCAAAGGGTGTTTGACTTCCAGTTTCCATTTTCTGTAGAACAAGAATAGGTTGTTCCTATTACTGACATGCATAAAATACATCACATTTTCTGTTCTGCTGGTGCTATAAATTCAATACCACTTATCCAGCCACAGCAGTTATGAGCATAAACTGTATCATATCAGGGAGTAGATTTGCAGGCATTAAAGCATACAAGTTCCCAGGCTCTAGAAACTTTGTAGTTCTTTTTCTTTCCCATTGTCTTACTGTGCATTATGCCTTCCTGACAAACTGGGAGCATCAGAAAATATCTCCAAGTCCTCTTCTCTCACCATGATACGAATTTTTGTTTGTCTTAGTTGAATTTGACAATCGTCTCAGCAACCTGAGATCTTTGAAATATACTTTTGTTTTGATGTTGGAAACTTGTTAAATCAATGTGCAGTGTATTAATTTGAGCATTGATACCATCTCATTTCTAATGAAGTTATTTTTGTACTACTCTTTTTTTTTTAATTATTTAAATTTTCATTACAAAGTCAGATATACAGAGAGAAGCAGAGATAGAAAGATCTTCCGTCCGATGAATCACTCCCCAAGTGAGCGCAATGGCTGGTGCTGTGCTGATCTGGAGCCAGGAGCCAGAAACTTCCTCAAGGTCTCCCACACGGGTGCAGGGTCCCAAGGATTTGGGCCTTTCTCGACTGCTTTCCTAGGCCACAGGCAGGGAGCTGGATGGGAAGTGGAGCTGCCGGGATTAGAACCGGCGCCCATATGGGATCCTGGTGCATTCAAGGTGAGGACTTTAGCTGGTAGGCCACGCTGCCGGGCCCTACTACCCTGTTTTTTAAGTTATTGAAAAATTAAGATATCAAATGGAATAGAATTAAAGACCTTACAACTCCCCTTTTTACTTGAAGTCTATAAAATTGGTAACTGTTTAGATACAAATGTACAGATAACATCAGAAAAGTCACAAAAAATGGGAATGAAAAGATAAGTTTAGTGTGATGTAAATTTGAAAAAAAATCCATGGATAGTTTGTTTTTTAAAGAGTTATCTATTTTTATTGGAAAGGCAGATTTACAGAGAGAAGGAGAGATAGGGAGAAAGATCTTTCTTTTGCTGGTTTGTTCCCCAAGTGCCTACATGGCTGGAGCTAAGCTGATCTGAAGCCAGGAGCTTCTTCTAGGTCTGCCATGCAGATGCGGGGTTCCAAGGCTTTGAGCCATCCCCTGCTACTTTCCCAGGCTGTAAACACGGAGTTGGATGGGAAGTGGAGCAGCTGGTACATGCACTGGTGCTTGTATGGGATCCTGTCGTTTGGAGGTAGAGGATAAGCCAGTTGAGACATTGTGCTGGGCCCTAGTTTTTTTTTTTCCATAAACTTTTTTCTTTTATTATTATTATTATTATCATTGTTATCATCATCATCATCATTTTATGAAATAGGTCCATAGGCCTTGGAATTTCCCCTACACTGATTCTCCGTTCCCCTTCCACTGAGTTCTCCCAAATCATTACAAAAGCATAGTGCCTCATAGACAGTCATAAGTCCATCATTGCAGGCATGGACAGTGGCAGAGAATCCAGCACCTCATTGTCAAGACATATCCAACAGTTTCACTGAGAATCCATCCTCAATCTAGAAGTAGAGATGCACACTGCACCGTATCCTCACTTCTGGACATGAGTCTCCACTACACAGTCAGTATAAATCCCCCCAACTGAAAAGCCACAAAAAAAAACCAACAACTGGAAGAAAAACAGAAATTTACAGTGCTATGAAGTTAAACAACATGCCACTGGATATGATGGTCTCTGTGACACAGTTACTATACATCCCCTTAAATGAAAAGCCACGAAACAATATCAACAACAGGAAGAAAAAAAGAAGTTAAAATTGCCATGAAGTTAAATAACATGCTATTGAATGATAAATGTGTCATTTAGAAGTGAAAAGGGAAATCAAGAACCTTCTTCAAGAAAATGAAGCTACTGTATGATCTGAGTCATTAAAGAATTTAATGAGAAAAAAAGTGTTTTGAAGAAATAAAGCCTAAAACATCAACATCCATGAGATATAGTTTCTGCTGATCTTTGTTGGTGAGGTATCTCCCGTAGGCAACAAATACATGGGTTTTGTGTTTTTAATCCCGTACAAAAGTCTGTGACATTTGACCAATGAGTCCAGGCAGTGTCTTAACCACTGCTGTTGCCAACTTTTAATGAAGAATCAGTCTACTAAAATCTGTGATTTGTGCAAATGAAATTCCCACAGCCCAGATGAATATGCTCCTTGTAATGTCTTTGGTGGGAAAGTTGCTTGGGGCTCTCCACGAAGAATGCCCTCTGGTGTGTTAGAAGTCCACGCAGGAACCTCAGCCGTGCTAGGACAGTGGTGTCTCAGGCAGGCCCCTGTTTTGATACAAGTCTCTGTAGTTTCACAAGAGGTTGTCACCAGCTTGGTTGTTTAACCAGGTGTGGGGGAAAACGGTCTTTGCATTATAGGTGCCTCCTAGGTAGTTTCCCACGTAGAAATGTATGATTCAGTGCTACATACTTGAAAAATAATGTGCCCTGAGAACCCACACCTCCAGAATTTCACAGGGTTGTTTTTTTTCCCAGCGGGTCTCTCGAATCTATGTTGTAGAATTTACTTTGAATGACTGTGAAGGAGGGCCTTAAGTTGAGGTTCTTCTTTCCCAAGAAACAGATGAATTATCCTATTGTTGAGGTCCTTCTCTTCTCCAGCGGTTTGCAGTCTGCTGTCCAACGTGTCAGTTTTTTTTTCTTTCCTGCTGCAGGTTTCTGATTATCTGTGCTAGGGACTGTGTGCACACAGAGGGGCTCTGCAGTCAGCCCAACAGGCTCTCCTGTTGACCACTCTGACCATTTCCAGGCCCTGGTGCCAGGCTGTGCTGAGTTTTCTGAGATTCAGTTGGTTCAAATCTGCAAAGTCCCCTTTGGGTCAGCATCCAAGAAACATCGTGTCTTCCTCTCTAGCTCAGACTTGACTATTGAAACCGTTTAGGGAGTGAACCAGCAGATAGAAGATCTCTCTCTTTTTCTTGGTTCCTCAATACATCAATAAATCTTAAGCAAGTGGTTGAACAATGATACTATTGCATTTTAATGGAACAAATAAATGAGATGTTACTCCTAGAAACTCATGTATGTTTATCGAGATCAACATCAGAGATTGTAAACTTGTGGCTCTTAGACCAGACACTGTGTTGTGTGGCCTCCTGTCTAGTGCTTTTGGCAAGCATGAGTAGTTTCTAGCATTGAAATTTTGAGAGATTTTAAGTAAAACCTGGACTTTAAGGTTCTTCTTGAAATAAGTGTGAGGTCTGGTCACCTAAGGACTCTAGAAAACCCTGGACCCCCTGGCCTTTTCTCTCTCATACCTTACCCTGTGTTCCAAAAGCCGTTTGGCTTTGTGATTGCCTGTTCAAATCCAGCCTTAACAGCAGTGCCTCTGGAAAATGGGATAGAGAAAAAACAAAGCTGACCTTTGGGAATACTCAGGTTTTCTTTTATATTTTTCTGTATAGCTTGCATTTACATAAGGGCAATATTACTTTCATAATTTCTAAAACTGGGGCAGTCCTGGGACATGGGTAAGAAGCTGCTGGAGATGTTCGCATCCCATATAGCGCAGGGCCCTAGTTTCAGTGTCGGCTCTGCTGCTAGTGTATACCCTGGGAGGCAGCAGGTGGTGCCTGAAAGAGCTGGGCCCCTGCTACCCACTTGGGAGATCTGGATGGAGTTTTCAGCTCCCAGCTTCTACTGGGCTGTTGTGGGCATTTGAGGAGTGAGCCAGTGGATCACAAATCTATCGTGTCTCCATCTTCCTCTCCTGGAAGAAGCTCCTGGCTCCTGCCTTCTGACCAGCTCAGCTCTGACTGTTGCAGCCATTTGGGAGTGAACCAGCAAATGGAAGGTGTCTGTCTTTTCGCCTCTCTCTGTAACCCTGCCATGTCTTGAAAAATTGTTTTTCAAAATTCTCCCCTGGAGATGTCTGCTTTGTGATGACCATTTTCCCCGCTGGCATCCTTGTTTCTGGTGAGAGCAGGGGTGTCAGAAGAAATGGCCAGGCCCTGATCTGTGCCGTGTTTCTGCAGGCTGTGCCTCTCTCCCTGCCTGAGCATCTGCTGGCTCTCCCTCCTGCCCTGTGTCTTCCCCTGGCACCCTCGAAGTCTCACCTCTTCCAAGAAGGGTTGTGGCCCACGGGTTTCAGTTCTTCTCTCCAATTCACAGCCATCCTCCCACCCCCAACCCCCCGCCCCCTGCCCCGGAAGTTAGCTTGAATCATTCTAGGATTAGTTCAAGGGGAAAGTGCTCTCCCTCCCCCCCCCAAGAGAAACATGTTCTTCTCATGTTTCCTTCAGATGCTCCGTGGCCTGAGGGGCTTGTTGGCAGGTGTCTTGGTAATGAAGTTGTTGCTACTGCCAAAGGCAACGGGCAAGGAGGGCAGGAGTGCTGACCAGTTTGTGGGGAAGGACTGAACCGGGTGTAGATTTCCACCAGAAACCTTGTACTTGACTGTGGAACAGTGCTCCCCATCCAGAAGGTCAGGGTTTTATCAATGGCAGAGACCAGAGCAAGGCATTCTATGCTGGTGAAATTCTGTGCGGTTCCCAAGTGATCTGCACAGTGACTGGGGAAAGCAGGAAGGTCGCTGGTCACCCACGTCCAGTGCTGAAAGGAACGTTTCCAGATGCAGCTGGCTTAAAAGGACTCTAAAGGAAGAGGCCAGATTTTCAAGACAAAAGAGGAAAGTAACGGATGGGTGTAGTTGCTGTTGAATTGGGACTCAGTGTGCTCAAGCCCTGCCTCCTGGGCAGGGATGCTAGCTGTAGTGAAGTTCAAGGGAGCTATTGATGGCTCTTACAACACGTCGAGCTCTCCTGCCTGCTGCTTCTCTTTTGCTGGGGGATGCTTTGTCATGTAACCATCCTTGAGGTTCCCCAAAGTTCTAGACTTGAAGTAGTACATCTGTGAGAGCTGCCCCGGGTGCCCAATGTGACTGTAGTTGGGGACTTGGTAAGCAGTGTTTGTTTCTGAAAGGCAGAGAGGACTGTCAACTAGAAACTGAGTTTCTGATGGTGTCTTTCCATGCCAGCAGGCAGCGAACAGCAGCAGGCAGATGAGGAATCCGCCCAAGGTGGGGAGTGCCCAGCTGGTGCAGCTCTCTGACACTTGGAACTGATGGCCCCTGTCACTTCCTGTCGTACAGCCCAAGTGGTGGGGAGGAGTTCCTTCAGGGAAACTATGCTGAGCCCTGCTCGGAGAATCCCAAACACGGGGCTCTGCTGCAGTTAGGAGCCGGGAGTCCGGGTGGATGAGGTCCCAGTGCCCCATGGTGTGGTGTTGCTTCTTTGTCCCATCGCAGGTAAGCTCCCTGTGGAGGGGAGGAGGTGGGGACTGGCTCTTGGCTGCCAGCCAAGCCTCGCGGGGCGGTGCCAGGGGCTGAAGTGTGGGAGGGTGCAACGGTCTTAAGTCATGGAGCAGGGAGCAGCTGTTAAAACCACCTGGATGATGCAGCCAAAAGTACTGCCTGCATTTAATATGAATCAGGATTGCCAAGCGGTTGTGTTGAAGACCAGAGAGGGTTGTACTTGCTGCTGATGGGACGCTAAGAGGTGGACATTGCTGTCAGTGCCTTCCTGGTCCCTGCGAGGGTGGAGAACGAGGGGAGGGGTCGTTACCTCTGTGCTCTGAGATGCTAGCTTTTACTTTGTTGTATAAGGTCCATTTTTCACTTATGGAAGGGAAAGGGGAAAAAGAACCTGCATCTGCCTTTTGTCTTGTAACTTTTTTTTTTTAAATTCACTACATGGATCTCTGTGGTCTTCTCTTTGAATTGGAAGGTGACTGCTGTGAGCATTAGCAGTCCATTCTGCTTGGAGCAGCTTCTCTGTGGGTTTCCCTGTCATAGTGTTTTCATAGTCATAGTGTTTTGCACGTGTTCATTATTGGGAAGCTAAAGTCAGGTAAGAGCCGCAGAGTCAGACTTATTGAGAGCAGGGATCAGGGACGCCCGGTTTGGGTGATTTTAGGGGAGAAACCAGTGGAAACGTTGTTTTTCAGGGTTGAAGAAGGGATAGGGGCTCTGGAACTTACTCTCCCCATTCCTTCAATTTGTTTCTTGCAGGGAGGATGGTTCAAGTGTCAGAGAAGTCAAAATTAATTTTCAAAGGAAAGGCCCATGGCTTTCTCTTTCCTCTCTATTCCTCTCATCAGAATCACATTCCTGAGATTGCATTTTGTGAGCCCTCGTTCAGCTCTTACCACATGACCGTGTCAGGTCTACGTTGTTCTTCTACTATTATTTATTGGGATAAGATACACATACCATAAAAGGCACCGTCTGAACCGTGTCTAAGTGTGCAGTTGGTTGTTCTTACCTACATTCATATTTTTGTACAGTTGTCACCACCATCCACCTCCGTAACTCATTTCATCTTGTAATACTGAAACTCTACCTCACTCAGCAATAGTTTCCAGTTTCCTCCTCACCACACCATCCTTTGCTTCTTTAACTTACCGTGGGTTACATCTCAATCAGTCTTATTGTGGGTAGAAAGTAGCATGAGGCTGAAATTAAGCTGAATACACTCAGCCTTCTAAGTATCCCCGTGTAGCAACACAGTGCGCTATAGAACATTGGTGTTTGTCTTTGTACTCACAGGGTCAGTTGGAGCCATGGGTTCCTGTCACTGCCTAGCATCACAACAGAATTATTGCCCCGTAAATTGCTAGTCTACAGAGTCAAATCAAGGCCTCTACTAATTATGTATTACTTTTCATCCATTACAGAGTTGAAAAATTTTAAACCACCCTCTGTTGGGAACCTTCCACATTTGTCTTCTTAACTCGTTTCATTTAGTAACCTGTTCATCCATGTTGTATCATCTGTCAAAAATTTTTTTTTCCTTTTAAAGGCCAAATAATATATCATTGTATAGATATATCATTTTATCTCCTCATCAATAGACCCTTTTGTTGCCTCTTGCACGTTAAGCTATTGTGAATAATGCTGCTATGAACCTGTGTATACAAACATCTCTTTGAGCCCAGCTTTCAGTTATTTGGGCATCTACTGAAAAGTGATGTTTCTGGATCTTCTAGTAATTGTTTTTTTCCACAGTGGCTGCACAATTTTATGTTTCCACCTATGTGCACGAGGGTTCCAATTTTTCCACAATCTCTTTAGCACTTGTTCTTTTCCATTTTCTATAGTACTATATTAATGGAGGTCATGATACTTTTGATTTATATTTCTCTAAGGATTTTAGTAATGCTCAACATCATTTCATATGTATTCTTAGTCATTTGTATGTTTTATTTGAAGATATGTCTGTGTAAATCCTTTTTCTTTTCTGGAGCAAGTATTTTTTAATAAGTTTTGGGAGTTCTTTATTCTGGATTATAGTCCTTTATCGTATAGATGATTTGAAAATATTTTCTCCAATCATTAAGTTACTTTTTAAGTTTTACTCATATTGTACTAGTACATCTTTACTCTTTTCATGTGATTTGAGTAATTTCACTGTCTCTTTCCTTTTTCCAACTCACACACCCAGCTCTCTGCTCATTTGAAAAATAATTTTTAAGTCTTTGAGATGTGGAAATTAACAACATTTAAAATGATTCATTTTATGTTAGAATCAGTGCAATGTTAATAACAATATGTTAATAGCACTTGTTAAGTGCTTATCAGTACAAAAGCACTTTCCTCACGAACATTAGCTCATAAAACCTTTATAATACCGTGGGGATTGACTATGATGCTTCCCATTTTGAAAGTGATCGAAGTGAGGCTGTGAGAAGATAAGTCGCTTGTCCATGGTCACCTAACTTGTGACGTGGTAGATCAGATCTCAGACTCTGAGATCCACAAGAACAATGGATCCACAAAGAACAACCTTAGCCATTAAGCGCTAGGTCATGACTTAATGTTGCAGCCCTTGCCAGCTCCCCTGTTGTGTGCAGCTGGCAAGCACACTTGTGCTCTAGACCCTGGGTGTTTGCTGTGATCCGGATAGTGTAAGTAAAGCGGTGACCTCTGAACTCAGTTTCTCTAACCTGTCAGAGATGTCTCTAAATTCAGTTCTAATCTGAATCAATGTTATGCAAATACTTACTTGTACAACAAGTAAAAATAAGAGATAGTTTTCACATCCGCCCTGTTTCAAAGTTGGATGATTTAATGAATGTTTTTGAGCACACATTTCCCATAGACAGCAACTGAAACTCAGAATGTAATTATTCTTGAAGATGCTATTGAGTACATTTTGATGAGTTAGCTCTGAATTTCCTAAAATCAAAAATTTGACAAAATGTTGTCTGAATGTGGAGGGAAACCCTTGAAAGATTTCATAGATTCATGTTTTTAGGTTTGGTCAAGACGGCCCTTTGTGTGTGGTTAAGAGCGTGGCTCCTAGAATCAGACACATGTTGCTGGTGACTTGCTTCCTGCTAGCTGTGAAATCCACAATGTGTCACCAACCTTTCTCAATCTCTTCTTTTTTTCCTTGGAAATAGGGATAACAAACAATGCCTTCTTAGGAGAAATAACTCATGTTAAGCCTAGCAGGGTCAGCACCCAACTGAGGTGCGTGCCCCACATCGTATTGACTGTTGAATGTGTTGGTGGTCACTCCTGAAATGAATCTTTTGTCTGTCAGGCTTGGCAATAACAGAGCTCCACAGAATCTTCTGTCCTGAGCTAAACATGGACCCTGTGTGATTGTGTGGAGGGAAGGAAACAACATAATCCATGGAAGACTGAGACTTCATCTTGCGGTTCCTATCCCAGCCGTGTTTTTACAGCTTGCCTGGGGATGCTAAATGGGAGAGCCATGGAAGGGGAAGTTGATTCAGATCAGATTTGAAAAGACCTCTCTTGATGGAATACTCAGACATGTGAGTCGGAGGAGGCAAGGTCAAGCTGGTGACCCCAGCTGTGTACTGAGACAGAAACAATTGGTAGTGTTAGGATCTAAATATAGACGACGTGGGTGTCACTTGGGAAAACCAGTTCTGAAGGCTGGCAGGGGTGGACCAGTTTCTTGGGATCAGTTCAGAAAAAAAAGCCTCTTGGTGCTTTCCCTACTTTCCTAAGTGATATTACCTGGTATTCTAGCTGCTGCATGTCCCTGGGGCACCTGCTAATGTTTGGTGGTCTTGTGCATCTCCACTTCTCTTCACTTCCAGCTTAAGTCCCTACTACCTCTCTCCTCTCTTCTTGCAGACCCTACCAAATCCCTCCTATAAACTCCAGCTGTTCTCTCGGAAGTACTCCTCTTGGAGCAGCCATGAGAGCTCTGAGCTGGGAGTCAGAAGTTTGAACTTGATTCTGTAGTTAACCTAGGTCAATGCTCAACTTCCCTAGGTGCCAGTTAACCTGATGCCAGCTATTCATTCACAGATGGTAGACAGTAGTTGCTGGGCCCAACACACTGTGTTGATGCCAGTTGGTATTCCTGCATTCCACATTGCAGGACCTGAGTTCAAGGCCCGGTTCTGTTCCTGTTTCCAACTTCCTGCTTAGGCACAACCTGGGAAGCAGCAAGGGATGGATGGTTCAAGTAGTTGGGCCCCTGCCACCCCATGGGAGACCTGGGTGAAATCATGTTCTTGGTTTCAGTCTGGCCCAGCCCCAGCATTTGGGAGAGTGAACCAAGGAATAGGAGTTTATGGCAGGTGCCGTTGCCGTCTCCATTCTGCAGATGAGGTCACTGAGGCCCAGAGGGGTAAGGAACTTGTGCAAAGACACAAAATAAGTAACAGGAAGTTTGAAACTCAGGTTGTCAAGTCCCAGGATCTGAGTTCTTAAAAAAATTATTTGGAAGGCAGAGAAAAGGAAAAATGGTGCTAGTACCTGCCTCACAGGGTATTTTGAGTTTATAAAATAGTATCTGTGAAGTCTTTCCATTGGTATATCTTGTTGCTGTTCAGAAATGCTTACGGGGCCAGCATTGTGGCATAGCTGGTGGGGCCAGCATTGTGGCATAGCTGGTGAAGCCACTGTCTGTAATATCAGCATCCATATGGCCATTGGGTTCAAATCCCATCTGCTTCGCTTCTGATCCAGCTTCCTGCTAACAGCTTAGAAAAGCACAGGAAAACGGCCTAAGTGTTTGAGTTTCTGAAACTGTGGGGGAGGGACCCAGATGGAGCTCCTGGCTCCTGTCTTTGTATTGACAGATGGAAGATTAATGCCTATCACTCTTACTTTCTCTGTAACTCTGAGTTTCAAAATATATAAATGAATCTTTAAAAAAGAAATGCTCACAATAATTGTGCATGTGATTTGGAGGAAAAGGAGACCTGGGATGAAGCAGCAGTTTCTAAACTTGGCTCATGTCTCCATGCCTATGTATCACCTGTTCACTGACTTTGTGTTTAAATTGCTAAGATTTTATTTAACTTTTAAAGAATTATTTCTTAATTTGAGCGGCAGAGTGACAGAGAAAAAGGAGGAGAGAGAGAGAGAGAGAGAGAGAGAGATCTTCCATTCATTGGTTCATTCTCCAGATGCCTACAATAGGCAGGGCTGAACTTGGCCAGAGCAGGAGCTACAAGCTCCATCTAGGTCTCTGATTTGAGTGACAGGAACCCAGATATTTGACCCATCTTTGGCTTCTGTCCTAGGTGTATTAACAGAAAACTGGATCTGAAGCAGAATGGCCAAAAGTCACTTGATATGGGCTGTGGGTGTCCCAAGAGCTGGATTAACCTTTTTTGCCAAAACACCTGCCTCATTGGTTTTTTTTCTTAAGATTTATTTTATTGGAAAGGCGGATAGACAGAGAGGAGAGACAGAGAGGAAGATCTTCCGTCCGATGATTCACTCCCCAAGTGAGTGCGACGGCCGATGCTATGCCGATCCAAAGCCAGGAGCCTCTTCCAGGTCTCCCACGCGGGTGCAGGGTCCCAAAGCTTTGGGCCGTCCTCGACTGCTTTCCCGGGCCACAGGCAGGGAGCTGGATGGGAAGGGAAGGGGGCTGCCGGGATTAGAACCGGCAGCCATATGGGATCCCGGGCGTGCAAGGTGAGGACCTTAACCACTGCGCCATCGTGCCGGGCTCGGTGCCTCATTGTTTTAAAAAAATTTTTTAGGCTCATCCTCTACAGTAATAGTCCTGATACTACAGGCATGAAATGTGTTTCCTAAAACTCATTATAATAAACACATACAAGTTTTCCACAAGTGGTCTAAGATGGTACTGTGTCACCCCGAGAATCCATTTCCTGCACTTAGACAGTGGACTTGAACATCCATGGTGCAAGTTGATACTGATCCTGCTCCTTTGCTGCGACGATCCGTGAGTCCATGTCATCATGGCTCAGGCAGTGCCTGAGGACCAAGCCCCTGTGCCTGGTGCTATGTTGAATGTCACAGTGGCCAAAACATACAATCTTTGAGCAGGATATTGCCAACCTTGAGAAAATAAGCCACCATATGACCTCAGTTGTGAAATCCCACCTCAGTCAGAAGAGAGAGAAGCCACAGCCACTGTCTTTGTAGTCTCTGCAGGTGGGTTAAAGGATATGGTCTCAGTCAGACTTTGTTGAGTAACGACCACTCCTAAACCCAGCAGCAAGTAATATTGAGTGTTTATTTTTATGTTCATGCTTATACGGGTCAGCTGAGGTGGTCTGTGCCACAGGGCTTCCCTCACTTGTCTGTACTTGCGGCAGTCAGGAGCCTTACGGGAGCAGGCAGAGACATGCCATATCTCTTCAGACCTATGCTCAGAGTGGGTGGGTTGAATCTTTCGTCCACCTGCTGGTCCACTCCACAAATGTTCACAGCAGCCAGGTCAGGACCAGACCATAGCCAGGAGCCAAGAACTCCGCCTGGGTCTTCCATACAAGTGACAGGAACCCAAGTACTTGGGCTGTCATCTGTGGTCTTCCAGGTATATTGGCAGAGAGTTGCATCAGAAGAGGAATAGTTTCTATATGGAGTACTCTGCTGTGGTGGGCTGGGTTATAAATAGAGCAGCAACAAAGGATGGAGGTGATGAGGACCCAAGGCCTGGTGTATACTGGCTCCTAAGTAAGTGTGCTTGAATGACTGCCTGCTGGGGTGCTTCTCTTGTTGTTAGTGGTGGTGAATATTTCACATGGGTTATCTCTTTTGGTCCTTCCAATTCTGTGTGGATCCCTACTGCACTAAGTGTAATCCCATCACCCATTGCTAAATGTTCATTAATGCTTTGGGGTCAGCAAGGGTAGGGTTGCTGGAAACAGCAGCAAGCGGCAACCGTGTGCAGAGATCGCAGTGAAGTCGGAGGGAGAGGCAGGCTTTGCATCCAAGAGGCCTGAGATCAAAGTCTTGTGTGTTCCCATACACACTTTGTGGACTGTTTCTGGTGCCAACTCTTTAAATACCCACACCTGCCAAGAACTGGGCATGGGAATTAGCCTCACAGTTTTGCCCTCAGCTTTGTTGAGGTCATGTGCATTTTTTAGTGTTCTTTTTGGACAAAGTGCGTGCAGATATGAAGGTCTCCTTGCAAGCTCACGGGCCCGGGTAAAGAACTGTGTTCTAGAAGCAGGTGTTGTGGAATAGCAGGAAAAGGCACCACTTAGGACACTGACAACCGAGGTGCTTCTGATCCAGCTCCCTGCTACAGTATGTGGGAAATGAGCAGAGGATGTTGCAGGTGCTTGGCCCCTGCTACCCAAGTGGGAGGCCTGGAAGAAGCTCCTGACTTTGACCTGACACAGATTGTTGTGGCCTTCTGGAAAGTGAAGCAGTGGATGAAAGATCTCTGTGTCTCCCTCTGTCTATATAACTCTGACCTTTTTCTTTCTTTCCTTTTATTAAAAGATTTATTTTTATTGGAAAGTCAGGTTTACAGAAAGAAGGAGATAACAGAGAGAAAGATCTCCCACCCAGTGATTCACTCCCCAAGCGACTGCAAGGGCCAGAGCTGAGCTGATCCAAAGCTAGGAGCTTCTTCGAGGTCGTTCATGCAGGTGCAGGGTCCCAAGGCTTTGGGCTAGTCTCTACTGCTTTCCCAAGGCTCAAACAGGGAGCTGGATGGGAAGTGGAGCAGCCGGGGCATGAATTGGCAACCACATGGGATCCTGGTGTGTGCAAGGTGAGAGTTTAGCTACTAGTCTACTGCACCAAGCCCATAACTCTGTCAAATACATAAATATTTTTTGAAAACCCGCCTCTACTCTCATTCAGCCAACCTCCTCTCTCTTTTCTTTCCTTCTCTAACAAAAAGAAAGATTATTTTTTCACATTTGTACACCAGGGTCAGCTTTAGAGTATGACTTGTAGTAACTGCCCAATATATGTTTTCTAAATGAATGAGACAGTGAAGATGAAAGTGTTGGGGCTGAAGGATGTGTGTGTGTGCTAGGACCACAGAACTCTTAGACTGTCTGGGATAGGAAAACCCATAGTGTCTAACCTATTTATGTTATAAATTATGAAACTGAGACCCGGAGAGGTTAGTTCACTTTCCCAGAGGCACATAGCTAATTATACTGTTATTTTCACCCAAGCAGATGGCTTGTGTCTGATACAGTTAGATATTTCCTGGGCATCTTTTTTTTTTTTAAAGATTTATTTAATTTTTATTGGAAAGTCAGATATATGGAGAAGAGGAAAGACATAGAGGAAGATCTTCCATACGCTGTTTTATTCCCCAGGTGGCTGCAGTGGTCGGAGCTGCGCCAATCCAAAGCCAGGAGCCAGGAACTTCTTTCCAGGTCTTCATGCCAGGCTTTGGGCCATCCTGAACTACTTCCCCAGGCCACAAACAGGAGCTGGATGGGAAGTGGAGCAGCTGGGGCATAAACTGGTGTTTATATGGGATCCCGATGTGTGCAAAGCAAGGACTCTAGGCACTAGGCAACCGCGCTGGGCCCTGGGCATCTTTTGAGAACAACGCTCATTCTGCCTGTCGGTCTTATGGATCATGTTAGAAATCTGAGTTTTCTTGTCCCTCCTATTGGAGGCTACAGACATGGAGAGTAGAAACATACAAGCGACATGTTGACTGTAGCACCATCATGGGGGTGGACCTCGAGGGTCCCAGTCTGTGTCACCTGTTTGCTCTGGATGAGCCCTCATTCTGGGACTTGGAGACAGACTGCTAGGATCTTTGCCTGGGATATTTCAGCCAAGCATGGAAGGTGGATCAGGGGTGAGAGCGATGTATTTGTTCTCACAGCATCCTGGAGAGCCTATTTGGAGCCATTCTTCTATTCTTAGTTTCAAAGGCACTTTGTTCTCTGATGCATTGTTTCAGCAGTCACCAGGAAGTCAGTGCTTGCTTGGGTCAGTGATGCCCTCTGGTTCCTGCCTTTGGCCGCCCAGGTGGAAAGTGGACTGCTTAGTGTCAGGGTAGGCCCTTCACCAGCAGGGTCACCGTAGCCCTTTCTCCTTTTGTTGTCTGTTGGCGGAGAAGGGTGAGTAGAAACTGGAGACTCTGCTCTCCTCATAGCAAGAAAGACTGCAGGTAGTGCTATGTGAAGAGACAAAATGATTGATCCGGGACTCCACAGGACACTGTGCTCACTGATGCATACTGTGGACCACCCATGAAAAAGGCGGGGCTCCCTGCTGGCTCACTCACCAGTTGTTCACGACAGCCAGAAAGGGACCAGGCTGAATGAAGCCAGAAGCTGGAAATTCGGCCCAGGCTTCCTGTGGTGAATGGCAAGAACCCAAGTATGTAATCCACCCTCCTGCTTCCCAGGGTCTATATTATCAGGAAGCTAGAACCAGGAGTGGAGCTGGATATTGAGCCCAGGTACTCCAATGTGAAGTATGTGTGTGTCTAAGATTTATGTGTTTATTTGAAAGTCAGAGTTATAGAAGAGGAGCTTTATCTGCTGATTCACTTCCTGCATGGTTGCAATGGCCATAATTGGGCCAGGCTGAAGCCAGAAGCCCGGAGCTCCTTCCAGATCCCCCTCAGAGTGGCAGGGGCCCAAACACTTGGATTGGAAGTGGAGCAGCTGGGACATGAACTGACACTCATATGGGATCCCGGCGTGCACAAAGTGAGGAATTTAGCCACTGGGCTACCATGCTGGTCCCATCTTTATTTATTAAAATGTGCATTCCAGCAGTCACATGTGCCTCGTGGCTACTGTGCTGAATAGCACAGCTCTAGAGGTTTGAGCATCTTAGAGAAATAGCTGTTTCACTTGACCAAGGCATCATTTTTCACTCCATGTTGGCAGAGATGCAAAGGTTGGGTGACATAATTTGGCAAGGAGAGCAGTCTCTCATGCATGCCCAGAGAGAGCACAAATTAAATCAGGATTTATGGAGGGCAGTACGACAAGGTTATCACAATCACACGTACCAACTTCCTCAGTTCCACTGGTTCCTTTCCTTGATGTGCATGCTGCCAAGTTTGTCATGCATGTAGTAGATGGGTTTTTGTTCAGCTGCAGATTAGCAATCACATGCACTCCCAGTCAGCAAGGGCTGCTGTAAGTAAGTTTTGGCGTGTTTACAGATGAAACTTGAAGCTATTAAAAAAATGAAGCCATTTTTTAAAATTGATGTCATGGAAGTTTTCTTAGATATCCTGTTGGAGCCAGCATTGTGGCATAACAGTTAAACCTGCTGTCTGCAGTGCTGGCATCCCATATGGGCTCTAGTTCAAGCAATGGCTGCTCTATTTCCAATCCTGACAATGGCCTAGGAAAGGCAGTAGAAGATGGTCCAAGTACTCGTGCCCCTGCTGCTGTTGTGGGAGACCTGGATGAAACTCCTGGCTTTTGTCTAGCGCAGCTACGGCCATTGAGGACATCTGGGGAGTGAACAGGTGACAGAAGATCTCCCTTTATCCCACTTTCATTGACGTAATTAAGCCTCCCCCGCCCCCCTTTTTAAGATACCCTGATAAGCAAGTGTAGAAAATTACAGGTGATTTGTTAGTGTTTGAGTAAAACAAATGATTTGCTTATTTATGTCCACAGCAACTCTGAAAGAATACAATAGGAGATGATCATAGCGATAGCTTCCTGGGGGAAGAAAAGCTGTTTGGGGTGCTGAAAGGTCTACTTCTTATTGTAGGAGATGCCTTTTAGGATTTAATACCATCATTTGTAAGACCTACTCCCAAAAAAACAGATGCCCTGAAAAGGCTTCTCTAAGAGGTGGATCTGGTAAGGCTTCCTAGAGAAGGGGACCAGCAGGCAGAGTTGTAAAGAATGCATAGGAGTCCTTCTGGCAGGAGAAAGGATAAAGCTCAAAGGCATGAACAAGCAGAGCAGGTTCAGGCATCCATGTGTAGACAGTGGTGGGCGAGAGTATTCTGTCTATCAAAACAGGGCAGCCATGGAGTTTGGGCAGGCCTGGACTGGGCCAGATGGGAAGGGTTTCCTGAACCAAGTTTAGACTTAACTCTCTGAGCCATTGGCACACACTGAGAGTTTGAAGGAAACAGGAAATGACATGATTGTATTTGCAAGAGGCAGAGTGGAGGGATGCGATGCAACAGTGGTTCTCAAAATGCAACCTGAGGATCTATAGATATCCCTGAGACCTAACGGGTAACAACCATTTACATAACTTGATGTTTTCTTTGTAATGTGTTGAGCAAAGCAGCAAATCACAGTCCACGGATGGTAGGAGTGAGACATGAGTCCAGCTGTCTGCCGTGCAGCCTGGCATGGAAGAGAACTTATGACGTAGAAAGCATTGCCTCTCTTTGCGTTTTGGACAATATGGTTAATAATAAAATATGAGGATGAGATTCAAAGCAATATGTTCATTTTTTAAAAGAATGACTATTTTTGAAGTTCCCAATTTTGGTTTCTTGTAATTACTCATTGGTGTAATCTACATAAGCAAAAATTTTGGGAGGCTATCATGAATTTAATAGAAGGGGTTCTGAAGACAAACAGTGCAAGACTCATGGGTCTGGAGGCAGGGAGACCCCGTGTGTTTGTTTATTGGTCAGTAATAAACTCTAGGAAAGCAAATGCCCCCACTCTGAGGTGAGTCAGGTGGGAGGCATGAGTGAGCCATGCTGGAACTGGTGTGCATTTTGCCTAGCCAGGTGTACTGCCAGGCTCTGGGAGCTGTATGCATGAAAGGGAGGCATGGGTTGGTGGATGTCTTTTGACTGATGAGAATGCTGGTGCATGGCTTCTTCCTCATTTTCCCACTGGTGGCTCTTTCTATTAGTCCCTATGCTGCACTGTTGGCAATATCCTGTGTCTTCACGGACAGGTCTCTGCATGCCAAGCTTACCCCAGGGTATCTCCCTGAAGGTGGGGCCCTGAATCTTGCTCTTTCTCAGCCTGACTGGAGGCTTCAAGGTGCAAGCTCCAGCCTCAGTCCTCTCTCCAGCTCTCTAGCCCTTCCTAGGTTCAGATGTTTTAACTTCTCCCGGCTGAAGGTGAGAATTTACATTTTGTTGTAACTCCTCTCAAACCATCGCCTCTACCTCCATTCCCTACCTCAGAGATTCTGTATGCAATTCAGGAAAAGTCTTTACCTCAAGGGACATTGTCCTTTGCTTTTGAAAGAGACTGTCCATGTAGCTGTTTTGGTTTTTATGGTGTTTGCTAGAATGTGGGGTCTTGGGACTTTTCTCAGTGACCTAACCTGGAGCTTGTGTTCAGAGCAAAGCCTGTCTAAGGCAATGAGCTGTATGCTGCGGTTTGGAGCACACAAGCATGGTGTGTAAATTTGGACTGCCTTCTCTGGCCAGTTCACATGCTGTCATATGACTCAGGCTTCCCTGTCAGCCTCGAGCTAGGGCTGGCTTCAGTCTTTGACCTGCACAACTGCTCAGGGTCTAACATTCAGTATGGGCCACATGCATGGCTCAAGGCTGTGCTGTTGTCTTCTAACCCAACACTTTATGAACAAAATGTCTCCCACCCCTCGCCTCCACACATACTCACACCAACCCTCATTTTGGGTCCTGCAGTTGACCCAAACAGTCCTGACTGGAGGATCTTTGTGTCTACCAGACTAATAAGGGCTTGGCAGCAGTGGGTGTTTGGTTTAATGGTTAAGGCACGGCACCTGCATCCATCCCATGTCAGAGTACCTGCGTTCCATCCAGGTGACTCCAGCTCCTGGATTCCAGTTTCCCATGAGTGTGGACCTAGGAGCCAGTAAGCATGACTTGAATCATTGGGTCCCTATTGTCCATGTGGGAGGCCTACACAGAGTTCCCTCAACTCTAGTTTTGCCCCAATCCCACCCCTTGCAGACATTTAAAGAGTGAACTGGCAGAAGGGAGCTCTCTCTCATTTGTCTATCTTTCAGCCTCTCAAATAAGAAAAAAAAATGTTTTTAAGGAAGTGATAGAGGGTGCAGCTCCACCCTGAGCCCCAGTGGAGGCCTGTCTGGTGAAACATATGTTTCCTCATTTTCTGCACTACATTTTGTTTTTACTTTTCTCTCTCTCTACACACACACACTCTCTACTATTTACACATGTATGTGCATGTATGCATATGTGCATATATGTACATGCTACAGATCCTCATTGTTCACAGATTCTATACATATGTGAATGTGCTAGGTCTAGAATGTATGGTACTCAGAGCAATCTGGCCATCCCTCACAGACAGGCTCAGAAAGAGAGGAGTGTGCTGCTGAGCCGGAAGCAGGTAACCCTTCTTGTGGTTAGTGTCGTACCACACTCTTTTCTGTTGTGTACATTTCGTCGGTACGTTCACTATTTAAAGTGATGATTGTGTATGTGGTGGAGTGTTTCCCGAACAAGGAAGCTATGTGTGATGTGCCTTCCAGAGAATGCACTCCATTCAGGGATGAGTATGGTGTTGCTGGTTGTGAGTTTGACATTGCTGAGTCAACATTGTGCATCAGACACCTTTAGTGCAAACACACACATAAGACACAGTTGCGCATTAATTGGGTAGCAAAAATATTATAACAAGAGGGTCACAGGAATGTTTCCCCTAAGAGCGATGGTTCAGGGTTCACTAATTCAGTCTTCATGGCAACTTCACAAAGCCTAGCAACCACCAGTAGCAAGACTCCATTATGTGCACAGGTACTTGTGTGCTTTTTCTTCTCCCTTGATCGCTCCCCCTCTTCTCTTTTCTTATCCTTGTCTGCTTTTATTGGTCATTGGTCCTGACCTCAGTGTTCAACCAAAGGGCTTTTATTCATTCAGTGTTTGTGAATCACTTTGTTGTTGCCACATTCCTGAGCTATGCTGGGGCCAGACCACAGACTTTATGTTTCAAAAATATCACTGGCATGTGGAGTCATTGCAATTAGTGATTTGAGGGCAGTTGAGCTCTCGTACTTCTAGGAAGTGTTTTTGCAAGCTTTGCCATTCTCATCGCCACATCTCGCCCCAACCCAGCAACCTCCTTGGCTACATGGTGTCTGAAATGCAGAAAATGTTAGTGGAAAACTTCACAGGTCACCTGATCCTCTTCCCTCAGTTTACAGATAATGAAACTGAGATCTGGAGAAGGAAAGTGAAATGTCTGAGGTCACACAGCTGGTTGGATGACCTTTAAAGATAATTAATAGGGTAGAGACAGCTGTTGTGGTACAGTTCATTGAGCCCCTGTGTGGAATGCTCATGTTGGAATACTTGGGTTTGAGTCCCCGCTCCTCCCCTCCAACTTAGCTTTCTGCTAATACACCCAGAAGGCAACAGTATTGGCTCAAATACTTGAGACCCTGCCGCCCATGTGGACAATCTAGATGGAGTTTTAGGTTTCTGGCTTTGACCTGCCCAGCGCCAGTTGAGACATTTCAGGAGTGAACATCAATTCTCTCTATCTTCATACCTCCCAATCCCGCCTGCTCCATCTTGATCTCTCTGCCTTTTAATCACTTAAAATAAGTAAATAAAAAGATAGATGACAGCTTCAGTCCTGCTCATTCCCCTAGTTGCTCTGGCGTGCAACCTATGGATTTGACGTGAGGAAAAGAATGCTTGTTATAACTTAGCAGTGTCTGGTGCTACGTGTTAAACAGATCTCTCAAATTGAGTGCGCTGGGAAAAAGCTAGAGAAACGTGCAGCTAGAGGCTTTAGGAAACAATCCAAGCTTTAACTCATAGGGGCCGTTCCTATCTGCAATCAAGGTGTCTAGCTTTTGCAACATGGAGTCTGTCCATTTTTCCTTTAGGGGATTTTCATGATGGAAACATCTGTTCTGTAGTACATCCAAGAGCAGGCATCACTCAGTTTGAAAACTATGACATAAAGTCGTGAGCCAGGAGGGTGAGTACACCATGGGGTGAGATCTCCTGCACAGCCAACCAGGAAACAGGTCTAGTGGGCCCAACTTCCCACTTATTCCCCAAACTCAACCTCTCTGGACCCCTCCCAGAAAGAGGAAGGAAGAAGTTGAAGGAAAGATAAGGTGCCCATCCTGAAACAAAGCAAGGCTGACCCTTTCGGGTCCCCTCATGCACTCCCATTTCCTGAGGCTAAAGTTAGAGCTGCTAGATAGGAATTTCATTTTTAATCCATGATTGGGCAGACAGAGGCTTACAACAGTGCTGGGGTGGCTCAGATCCTCCCCATAAAGAATGGGAAAAAGAAAGGGTCCCTTTTCAGGCCTCTAAGGGAAGGCAGCCAGAGTGGTTTTTGCTGTGCTTGCCATGACCGTTGTTTTGTTGTAAGGAGAAACTTGCATAAAAAGAGTGCACATTAAACCACACCCAATTGCAAATAACCTTTTACCATTTTAACCCTTCATATTGAAAAAGACTTGCTTTTCTGAAGTAGTCTTCCCTTCTATTTGTCTTAAAGGGGGAAATTAACATTACCTTGGGGCCCCGTGCGGTGGTGCAAGTGGTTAAGGTCCTCGCCTTGCACACCCGGGATCCCATATGGGCGCTGGTTCTAATCCCGGCAGCCCCCTTCCCATCCAGCTCCCTGCCTGTGGCCCAGGAAAGCAGTCGAGAACGGCCCAAGGCTTTGGGACCCTGCACCTGCGTGGGAGACCCGGAAGAGGCTCCTGGCTTCGGATCGGCATAGTATCGGCCGTTGCGCTCACTTGGGGAGTGCATCATCGGACGGAAGATCTTCCTCTCTATCTCTCCTCTCTGTCTATCCGCCTTTCCAATAAAAAAATAATAAAAATAAATCTTTAAAAAAAATTACCTTGGTCAGCAGAAAACCAGTATGTTTAATATGAACATAAGTAAAAGTGCAAAACCCTAAGTGAATAAGCTAACTAGCTAGAGACCGATGTATCCATGTTCCACGTGCAAGCTGCTACCTGAGCCCCTGACACTGGAAGTGGAAGACAGGTTGTTGAACAATAGCGAGATATTAAAGTGAAGTAGTCCCCATCTGAGCCATTCTTCCTGGTGCACTCAATAAAACACAGTGACGGACTCAGTGTGAGATCTGATGCTGGACTAGGGTCCCAAACTTTTGGCTAGGTCACCTCAGGTACCATCCACATAGGATCCCCTTTTCATACCAGTGACTTCCTGTGGTCTCTTATCTCTGCAGGGCTTCCAGCCACATCAGCTAACTTGCCATCCCTGAGGGGATGGAGTTGGGGTCAGGAGAACATTATTATGGTCTGTGTTTTACATCCACTCTCTGGGGTTCTTTCCCTCTCCACCATGGGTGGGAACTGCAGCTGCCCAAGGCTGTAGCCAGCTGGTCCGCACCCTCTATTGGTTTCCTTCCTGAGCCTGTCTCACTTCCTACTTGCACCAGTTCTTCCCAGAAGGTATCCCAAGTAAACAGCTTACACTCAAGTCTTTCCTACAGGTTCTGCCGTAGGGGAACCTGAAACTTAAGATTCCTAGTAAGCACTGTACTAAAGAAGACACACCTAAAAGTGTTTTTTAATTTTTATTTTAGTTGAACAGTATAGAGAAAAAAAGACAGTGATAGGTAGGTGGATGATAGATAGATAGATCAATCGATCATCTTACATCTACTGGCTCATTCCCCCCAATTGTCTGCAACAGTTGAAGCTGGGCAAGGTGAAACCAGGAGTAGGGAACTCATGTGGTTGGCAAGCACCCAACTGTTTGGCCTATCAAATGTTAACCCCAAGGTGTACATTAGCAGGAAGCTGGAATCAGAAATAGATTCAAGACTCAAACCCTAGCCCTCTGGTGTGGGATGTGATCACCCCAAGTAGCATTTTTGAAAAATATTTATTTGAAAGGCAGAGTTAAATGATGTGTGTATGTGTGTGTTGGGAGGTGGTGAGAGGAGAGGAGTGGAGAGGAGTAAAGATGGAAGGAGGAGGAGAGGCATTTGACAGGGCTCCAGCCTGTTCACCCAGCTGTTGTGTGGCCGTTTGGGGAGTGAACTGGTAGATGGAAGACCTCTAACTTACTCTGTTTCTTCCCCTCTCTCTGTAACTCTGCTTTTTCTGAACTTATTTTCAGGAAGACTAAATACTAACAGTGTATCAAATACCAGTTTTGATTCTGGACTCCATGTGTTTCGGGGAATGGCAATTGCCAAGAGAATGTGGTTTGGCAGCATCTGCTATGCAGGTAGCCAGATCTGAGAAGAAATCTTGATTTTGTCCAAATACTCATAGATTGCTTCAGTCAAGTCATGAATGAACTCTTTAAGCCTTTGTATTCTCATGGGTGGTCACTTTTTCTTTTTGGCTAGCTGTGAAGTTTGTATATGATACATGTAAAACACCCAGCATGCAGTGGATTCTTAAAAGGCAGTTGCTATAAATCTCAGCAAGAAAGGAGAAGGGAGGGAAGGAGCCACCTTCATGCAGTCAGAGAATACCGTCAATAAACCAAACTTCAACAGTTGAGTTTGAGAGTGCTGACATGATGGATAACACCAAGAATCAGCAAGGGACCGTCGTGTTTATTTAAGCAGAGATGGGATACATGGAGCCCATTGGCTGTGTAAGCTTTGTGAAATCATTGGTCTGGTGCTGCCAAGGCAGCTTCAGGTGGGACTTGAAATTGAATAAATCTGTATAGCGGGTTAATTTCTAAATTGATCATTTTGCATGGCTTTTAGATGATGCTATGAATACCCGAGTAGCACTTAGCACACAAAAGTTTCCCCACCAGGATAAGGAATGGCCTGATGCATATGTGCAGCCTGTGTCTCCAATGTTATTCATTCTTTTGTGTGGCAAACTGTTCCAAGGGATTGATGTTCCAGACACCAATGACCAAAGGGAAGCGTTCTCCCGATGGTTAAAGGCCTACTTGTTGGCATCTGTGGACCTGTCCCTGAATCCCTAGGGAATAGGACTGCCAAACTTCCAGCCATAATTTTTTAAAAAAATAACTACTGTTAAAATAGTAATAAAAGTATAGTCAGTGCATAAACTTATAATGTATACATTTATTGTTAACAAATATTGTATAATGTGCATAATTCTAAGGATGTAATTTCATCAGACTTGCAGTGTGCTAAGTTTATCTTCATAAGTATCACTATAAACATGTAATACCACTATTGTTAATACAACAGTGTTAGGCTATAGGAAGTTTTTAAAAGATTATTTATTTGAAAATCAGAGCGACAGAGTTGGGGAGTCAGAAAGAGGTCTTCTAGCCACTGTTTCATTTTCCAGTGGCTATAGCAACTTGGTCTGGTCCAGATGGAAGCCAGGAGCCAGTTATCTCCCACATGGGTGACAGATCCCTGTCCTTGGGCCATTACCTGCAGGTGCATCAGCATGGGAAGCTGGATCACAAGTGGAGAAGGTAGGAGTTGAGTTGGCACTCTAGGGTAGAATGCTGACATTGCAAACTGTGAGGTAACTTGCTTGCCACGACACCTGTCACACAACCGGGATTTTTGAATCCATTATAATTTTATGAAACCATTGTCACTTGTGCAGTCTGTTCTTGACTGAAACATTATGTGACTATATATTTTTATTGATAATGGCTTCCAGTAATTCTAACAATGAAGAATTTTATTAACTTTGGGGTTATTAATAATCTGATATAAACTTAATAATTTAGGGATTATAATGTCATAATTATTTTAAAAATCAAGGGCTTATTATTACTTAAAATGTCCATGGAAATGGAATTAAAAGTGGTTTCTATGAAAAATTTTAAAACATGTATCCGTTTTATGAACTTTTTGAAGAACTCTTCATATGCTCTGATTTCAAAAAAATTTTTTGTACCAAAATAAGCTTTTAATTCTATTTCCTATGAATTTGTTGAAGCACTGTTGCAATGTTTTTTAAAAACCCAATACAGAAATAAAAGAATGCAATCAGACACAAATTCAATGCAGCTTTAAGATACCACTTAGAGGGCTGGCATTGTGGCACAGCTGGTGAGGGCCACTGCCTATGATACTGGCATCCTGTAAGGGCACCACTTTGTGTCCCTGACACTCCATTTCTGATCCAGCTCCCTACTAACGGCCTGGGAGAGCAGCAAAAGATGGCCCAAGTGGTTGAACTCGGTCTCTGATGTGGGAAATTTGGAAGAAACTTTTGGCTCCTGGAATTGACCTGTCTCTAAAAAAGGGATTAAAAGTGCCCTTTGAGAGGCCACCATTGACACAGTGGGTTGCACTGCGACTTGTGACATTCATATTGTAGGGCCAGTTCAAGTGCTGGCTATTCTGCTTCTGATCCAGCTCCCTCCTGAGGCATGTGGGAAAGTAGCATAGAATAGCCTAAGTGCCCGAGTCCCTGCCACCCATTTTGGGGACTTGGCTGGAATTCCTGGATCTGCCTAGCCCAGACCCTGCTTTTCTGGCCATTTGAGATATGAATCAGCTGATAGAAAGTGTCTCTCTCTCTCTCTCCTTTTCTCTGTTGCTTTGATTTTAAAATAAGTAAGTAAGTAAAACATTTTTCAAATGTCATTTGGAGTCCTCTAGCTCATATCAAGGCTTGGACTTGAGTCCCAGCTTTGCTTCTAACTTCCTGCCTATGTGTACTCTCAGGATCAGCAGGTGATGGCTCAAGTACTTAGGTCTGTGCCACTCACACGGGAGATTGATTGCCTGCCTCCTTCTTCAGCCTGGCCAACCCTGGCTGATGTGGGCATTTAGGGAATAAACAAAAAAGAGAAAACTATTGTATCTGTCTTTCCGTATTTCTCTTTCAAAAACACAATTTTTTTTTAAAGAAAAGAAGGCCAGAGAAGTAATAATGTACTGTTCACCAAAGGATTGTGATTAATTCAATTCGTGCACCTGACAGCCAACAGAAAAAATACATACAAAATTTTTATAGTAATTTAGAAGGCCTAAGCATAAATGCTGCTCTTACTTTGGATGGAGATTCATAATGATTGTTTGTTTGTTTGTTTTGTCTGGAACAACCTTGAGGATACTCTTTGACATCCCTCTACCATGAACAGGCAGGTGCTGTCATTTCTTCTGCGCTTCTGGGCTGAACTGTAGGGAAAAGTGGTATATACGCAAGTGTTTGCTGAGTGATTTGACTAACTCTTGCTGCTAAGGTTATCAGGACTGGCAAGGGCATTGTTGGGCTGGCTGGTTCTCCCAGCTCCTAATGCTTATTGAACACATTTTCCTTCCCAAGGAAGAACACACCTTTCCTTGGATAAAAATTTGTCACCTCTGCTTCCCAACAGGTGAAGGGTCAGGCATCCTGTGTTTAAACGCGTAATAATTGCCTTTCCTACTTTTCCAAAATCAAGTTAGTGAGTAGACTTTTTCACTATTCATGATTTTTTTTTCATCTGGTGTTTTTATTCACTGGTGCTGCTACTGTGGCTACCAGTTAAAATTTTACTATTTACTGAGTGCCAGGCATTGTGTAGAGTTCTTTACCCAGAATGATCTATTTATGTCTCACGGCAATCTTAGGGAGGTGCTGTTAGCATCCATATGTTATAAATGGAGGAATGGGTTTATAAAGTGTCTTATGTTTGACATAGTGGTTTAAGATGCCACTTGGGCCGCCCATGTCCCATGTTGGAGCTCCTGGGTTCAGGTCCCAGCTCTACCTCCACTAGTGCACACCATGGGTGGCAGTAGATGATAGCTCAAGTACTTGAATCCAAGCTAGCTGTGTGGGAGACCTGGATTGAGTTCTAAACTCCTCACTACAGGCTGGCTCAATCCCTACTATTGTGGACATTTGGGGGGGGGTGAACTAGTGGGTCCTGTATGTTTTTTAGATACATAAAAATAGTTTTGAAGGAGAGCAGAAGTGTTGGGCTTAACAAAGACACAATAAAAACATGAGCTCACCAAGTCTGACTTTAGAGCCTACGTGGCATCTTAGCTCAGAATTGTGTGTCATGCAGGTTAAAGTGTATGTACCAGTAGCTCAGAGCTCAACCTGGTCTCCAGCTTCTCCACCATGCAAAGAGAGTCTAGAAAACAGGAACAGGGCTCCTGAGTACTGCAGAGGGGGGAGCAGAAAAAGGGAATGAGAACACTGTATTGAAAATGGAATAGGGATCCTTCTTTGGAAAACAAAGCAAGCAAAAATATGGGTCTCCTCTCTGCTCGAGCATGATCAAGTGAAGTTCCAGCTAAGGGCAAGTACAGGAACACATAATCCTTTTGCTAATCTGCCAGAGAAGGCACAGATGAAAGGCAAGGCACCAAAGCCTCTGAAAGCACCAAAGCTGTTTGCCTGTGAAGGGATAAATCAGAAAGCCTTGAGATCTGGTTTGCATTTAATAATTAGAAACGACTAATCGGGGACCATTTGCGGCCAAGTAGGGAGCCACACTCTCTCCATCAGTGCATTTCTTACTGCTCTGGTCGACTGCTTATTAAATAGAAAAGTCCTGTGATTAAATCACAGGGTTGTTCCAGCGCTAATCAATTCAATCTTGGCCATTTAAAATTAAGTCAGGCTTGCATTTGCCCTGTCTCTGCAAGAGAAGTGGAAAGGACACCCCACAGAGGTGACTGAAGGTATCCAGAAGGGATCCATGTATAACCCCCAGGGGACCTGGGTAGCAGAGTCAGTCTGCATCCCAGCTGTCTTATCCATCATCCTACAGGCTCTTTCATCTCTCATGCCCACCCTGCTTGCCTCTCAATGTCAAACAGCAACAAAAGAGTTATGTCCATGATAGTGGCAGTAAGGGTAATTATGATAATAAGTACAGTTGCAGGAATAATCACTCCTATTAATTATCTACTTTTGCAATTTTATTTTTATTATTTTATCTATGTCTTATTTATTTTAATTATTATTATTTAAGAGATACAAATCTTCCCACCACTGATTCATGCCTTTATTTTTTAAAATATTTTTTTAAAGATTTATTTATTTTTATTGCAAAGTCAGATATACAGAGAGGAAGATCTTCCGTCTGATGATTTACTCCCCAAGTGACCACAATGGCCGGTGCTGTGCCAATCTGAAGCAAGGAACCAGGAACCTTCTCCAGGTCTCCCCCATGGGTGCAGGGTCCCAAGGCTTTGGGTCATGCTTGACTGCATTCCCAGGCCACAGGCAGGAAGCTGGATGGAAAGTGGAGCTGTTGGGATTAGAACTGGTGCCCATATGGGATCCTGGAGCATTCAAGGTGAAGATTTCAGCCGCTAGGCCACCACACCAGGCCTTGGTTCATACCTTTAAAAAAATAAATAAATGAAGGCTGGTGCTAGGCCAGGTCGAAGTAGGCAAAGCCAGCAATTCAATCTGGGTTTTCTCCATGGGTGGCAGGGATTAAGGTACTTATGTTAGCAGGAAGCTGAAATCTGTACCAAAACTGGGACTCAAACCCAGGCACTCCATGATGGATGCAGGCATTCCAAGCACTAGGCCAATGCCAGCTCCAATAAATATCATTTTAGAACTCTTACCATTTGCAATATGCCTTATTTTATTTTAAATACTTTATTTCCTGTATTCCTTGAATAATTAAAAAAAAAGAACTTATGATGGGAAAATCAAGGCTTACAGAATTATTTTCTTGACACTGTCCCACACACCTAGAACTAGGTACGTCATGCAGCCTCAAGAAATAATGGTTGAGTAAATGAAGGAATAGATCATCAGCTTGTCCAGGTTCAGAACATGTAGTCAGTGGTGGAATGGTGGGGCAGAGTCTATCTCGTTTCTACTCTTACTTTCTTTGAGGTGTGTAGGCCTTCTGAGCCTTTTTGTATTGTTTCTAATGTTTTAGATACCTATTTCAATGTGTTTTACATCATAAAAATAAATTTGTTAATTAAAATGAAAGATATGATGGTTTTAAATAGTATTTTAAGAAAGAAATAGCATCACATGGTAGCAAGATCAGAGGTGTAGTAGTCAGACTGACCCAAAGAAAATCTCCCTCTCCAGCACTCATTAACTTGACCTTGAGCAAGTCACTAAAGACCAGTTGAGTTTCAGCATCCCTGACTGTAAAATTAACACAGTATTGCTTCCTTACATGAGGTGAAGAAGCTTGAATGAAATGGTCCATTAAGTTCAGAACACAGGGCTTGATTCATAGCAGGTATATAGATCTGGGGTCGGCTTTCCTCTGCCTGTGTATTGTTAATTCTCCTCTGATTCTGAGGCGTCAAGTCCCAAAGGTTCCAATATTTGTGTCTCGAGAGAATGGCCAGCAATCCAGGCAACAATATTCAGATTTGGATGGTGATCAGCTCTCCTGAGTGTGGTCAGTTGAGGACAGTATCAGGGCTCATCAAGGAGCGCCTTTCCAAAACTAGACAAAACACATTTTGTTTTATGGGCATTTACTGATGGGGCTGCCCTCTGTCTTGCACATATCAACAACGTACCTAAACCTGAGAAGAGAAGGAGCAGAGTGACCATACAGTCAGGCATCATGAATGTGGACAGAAAGGGAAAAAGGTGAGAACTGAAAGCAGAAGCAGCAAGACAGTGTGGTCAGAAACAAGCCCCTGATGGAGCTCTTCTGGGCTCCCATGGTCAGAAGCAAGCCCCTGACGTAGCTCATCTGGGCTCCCAGGGATATTCGAATCTCTGTGAGGCCTTGTGTTCCAGAGTGTACCAGGCTTTGCTGTATCGCAAATTGAAAAGGGGACTTCATAGTTGTTTAGTGGTTTGAGAGAAAGAACAGAACTGGGAGAAAGAGAATCCCATTTGCTGGTTCATTCAACACTTGACCAGCCAGGAGCTCAGAACTGGATCCAGTCAATTACTTGGGTTACCACCATTGTCTCCCAGACTCCCAGGGTCTGCATTAGCAGGAAACCAGAACTGTGGATGAAATCCAGGTGTTCCATTATTGGATATAAATGTCTTCACCAAGTTTTTCTCCACTTAACACCCACCCCAACCCATCCATGTTTTAATGTTTGTTTAATTTGCGAAGCATGAGAGGGTTTTTCCAGCACCCAAGGACTTCTAGGAAGTGTCTCCATCACATATGTCACTCTGCGGAGCTAAGGAAGCAGCTGCTATGCTGGAGTGATTATGCCTACGGACTCTTCCCCCATAACTGCCTTTCCTCTCTGTCCCCATGGGGTTCCTTGGAGTGGAGACACAGGGTTCGCATGCCTATTAAACCCATTTATGCTTTGGCTTTGCTGGCTGACCCTTTCAGTCTGCGGTGTCATCAATCACCCTCTCCCTGGCTCTGACACATAGAAGTGAGGTCCTGACTGTCTCTGGCTGCAATACACTGGTCAAGGACATGCTTCACCTTTGCACAAATCTGCCATTCCTTCTCATAGGAGGGGTTGTGAAGCACCTACTTGGACCAAGGCCTGAGTGGTCATGACTTCCTTCAAAATCTGTATATTTTAAGGAAAATAAATGCCCCCTAGGTATGGAGTAAAAGCAAGACTCTTAGCTTCAAATGGCAGTTTTGAAGTCTCCAAGGAAATCTGAGGGGAAAGCATTTCAGCCTTCAGTGACTTTGGCTTTTGAGGTTTTGCTGTAATTGGAGCAGCCAGGTGGTCAGCGGAAGGAAGGGGAGTCGCCTGGAGAACACTGGCCTCTTTTCTTCATTCTCGCTCTTAGTCACACAGCCGAATTACTCACTGACCTGGGGCCCAGCACAGGGCAGTGTGGGAGGCTGGGGGGATGTGTTAAGGTATGGTGCTACTGACCCGACTTACCCAAGGTGCTTTGTTTTTGTGGTTGCAAGAGAAGTGGGGACTCTGCATGTGCTGCAACTGTGCCTGCGCCACAATAAATCTGATAAGTGGCCATGACCTGTTAACTCTTGCAAATTAGGAAGAACCACACAGTTGACTTAGCATAGACAGACCGCTGAAGGCTTCAAGGTAGGGTCTCCACAGACTGGCAGTTCTAAAGGAGTCTTGTCCCACACTTCTCGTATCTGGCACCTTCATAGCCCTAACTCTGCTGTGTGATCTGGGACAGCACATCTACTGGGAAAACAAGAAAGCTTGGAGTCAGACAGACCTGGGTTTGAATACAGGTTCTTTCTCTTGCAAAGAGGCTGATATTGCAATCCAGTAGGTTAAGCCATTGCCTATGACACTTTCATCCCGTTTGAACATCCTCTCGAGCCAGCAACTGCACTTCCCAAGCAGCTCCCTGCTAAGGCGCCTGGGAAAGCAGCTGAAGACGGCTTAAGTGTTTGGGCCCCTGCCACCCACATAGGAGATGTGGAGGAGTTCCAGGTTCCTGGATTCAGCCTGGCTCAGCCCTGGCTGTTAACATCCATGTGGGGGAATGAGCCAGTGAGTGGAAGATCTTTGTCTTTCTCTGTGTCTCTGTCCCTCTGCTTTAAAAACAAAAAACAAACAAAACAAAACCCAATTCTTTACCTCTTTTCCTCCCCTGAGTATCCACCTCACAGGACAAATAATTTTGATACCCACTCAGCTCATGGGAAAGTTGTAAGGATCATGAAGTCATGTGTATCAGAACTCAGCTGTGTGGTTTACATGTGGTGAGTGTTTAATAGGGTAGTGCTGCCATCACTCTCATTCTCATACTTATTAGTTACTGTTGTGACTAATGTGCAGTGCCCTGTACACTCTGGTATATTTAAATTTATTTATTTGAAAGAAAGAGAATCTTTCATCTACTGGTTCAGTCTCCAAATGCCCAAAACAACCAAGGCTGAAATCAGGAGCCAGGAACTGCATCTGGCTCCCCCTTTGGGTGGAAGGGACCTAAGAACAATAAAATTTCAGTCCTCAGCACTCGGGTATAGCATATGGGCACTCCAAATGACAGTTAAGCCAACTGTGTCTTCTGGGATGCTTACTTCTCCATATCTCCAGGGCTTAAGTTTCCAGAGGTGGGCTCCTTTTAGAGGCAGCTCTGTATATCACTGGCCTGAGCTCAGCTTCTCAGTGGTCTGCAGTGAGATGTGCACTGTCTGTGCCTGGTTGTCTTATCTGCATTACCCTCCAACCCCAACCAGAGTTGACCATTGGATCCCTTCTTCTTTTCTCTCTCTACCTGGGCTCTCTGGGGTTGGGTGATAGGCATAGAGGATGAACCTTTCAGAGGGTGTAAAATCAAAGACATTAACCCCCCAAAAATAAAGAAATAATATTTTTGTAGGGAGCCAGCCATGTACCAGGTACTGTTCTGAGCTTTGGGGATGTGACCCTGGCAAACCATACCTTCTTGGTCTTTTATCTCAAAAGGTCAGCTGAAACCCTGAAAACAAGTCAAATGACCTTTCTGACATGGGTCTACCCTGTCAGTCTCTATCCCAGCACCTTTTCTAAGGCATTCATGGTGGAGATCACAATCTGCAATTATTTGTTTTGCTTTTTGCTTCCAGTTGGTGGATAGAAAACCTGCTTAACTCATTCACTGTTGTGTCCCAGGGCCCGTAACAAGTTCTGCATCTTACAAATGCTCAGAGAACACACTGTGAATGAATACATGATTGAGTGATGCTTTGTGAAATTTTTGCTTTGAACCTGGCGTCCAAGCTTTGGGTTTATACGTTGCTAGTAGAGGTCAGGTACTACCATCCTGTACCCTGTATCATGAAAGTGGACAAGAAAATCTGTGGTCACGATCCATGAAGGTTTTTTTCTGTTTTGTTTTTAATAAAATGTGTGGGTTTCTGTAGAAAATCACTCTATCCTAGATTAACTGGCCTTGTCTTAATTAAAAAGGCCACTAGACGACATTTGTCTTCTGAACTTGACAGGAGGAATGTGGAGGTATCTGGAAGGAGCTAGGTGGGAGGAGCCATAAGCTGTGTGGTGTGTTGAGTTGGAGTGAGGAGGGCTGCTTAGGCCTGGGAGAGGAGCTACTCTTACTGCCCTCTCTCACCACTGTGGCTCTAGGGCTGCTATTAGTGTGTCAGGCTGACAAATTCTCTGAGCCCTAAGAACAGAATTGTAATGTCATAAAAATCTGGTCATCTCGGGCCAGCATTGTGGAGCGGCAGAAAAAGCTGCTGACGCTGGCATCCCATTAAGTACTGGTTCAGGTCTCGTCTGCCCCACATTCAATCCAGCCGGGGAGGATGACCTGAGTGCTTGCCTGGGCTTTTGTGACCCTTGTAAAAAGCCCTGGACGGAGCCAGACTCCTGGCTTTGGCCTGGCCCAGCCCAGACCATTACTGTTAATGAACCAGTAGATGGACGATCTCTCCCTTTCTCCTGTTTCACGTTCCATTTTTTCTATCTCCCTTTTGCCTCTTCCTTCCCCCTCTTCCTCTCTGAAATGTTGCCTTTCAAAAACATAAATAATCCTTAAATAATTTCTGTAGTCTAAAAATAGCCAGTATAGCATACACAAAGGTACTTTCAGAAATTCATGGAAATAAGGAATGAAAATAACTTTGCTTTGTTGCAAAAACAAGTTGGAATCTATCCCTATTTTTTTCATAATACATATTTTCTTTAAAGTTTCTAAAGACCTCCTCATGTGCATAGATTTCAGAAATTTTTGAATTAAAATTAACTTGCTTCTTAATTCCACTTTCCATGATTTTTCTGAGGTTATCTGCTCTCTGAGTAGCTTTTTTCTGAGACAGATATATACTGCCTGTGTGCCAGGTCTTACTGCTGGCCTGACCTGATAGACAAGGGATGGATACCGTCCTGAGCTACAGCCTCCTAGTGTCTCCTCCCACAATCCCAGGGGTAACACTGCAGCCTGTCTGTGCAAGAGATCATTGTAGCAACCAGGAACAACCTCCCCTTTTCTCTCGAAGCTGTTCTCTAGTCCTGCTACCCTCCCTACCCCCCACGTATATCAATCAGCTTATAACTTAACCTGGAACCAAGTTGTAGCCTGCTTCCTAATTAAAGCATTTTTCAGTTAGCAGTTTACTAATTGCAGTATTCTCCCCCTTTGTTCTGCTGTGTAATCCTTCGCAATGTGGTGCTCCAGGCAGATGCTGGCAGACTCCCCACGTGGCAAGTGGGAGGTAATTTAATTGCCACTCGTGGCTGCAGAACAAGGGGTGATGGCTTTTGTCATAGGAATTTAAATCCTGAATTCAGAGCATTAATATTTTGGTCATGTAATTTTGAGCGATTCATTTATCTGGCCTCAGATCATGCACCTGCAGAATGGGAACTATCCTTTGCCATACCTGCCCCCAGAGTCACTGAATCAATATAAGTCAATGAATTGGTTTCAGTAACACCAATAGTGCTGTTTCCAATTTTACCTGGATGATAAAACAGCCAAGGTGAACCCCTTTAGAAACTTGAAGCTTCCTCAAAACTGGCAGGTATGTGTGTGGAGTGGTGGCCAGCATCTTCCCAAGACTTTCCCACAGAGACCCTGAGTGGAGTATTTGGCTTCCTAAATATCCCTTGGCCAGCTCATTAGTGCAGAGCCATTCCTCCCAGTAGCTCCCGGAGACCTAGCAACTCACAGATGACAGACTAAAAAAACCCTTGGCTGGTTGAGCTGGGGATGAAAGAGAGAAATGAATTCTTTTTGATGAACTACATTGTGATTTGTAGATGAGATTTCTTTTTTGAAAAGGGGCGAATATTTGGTTTGACAGAATGGCTACTTACAGATATATCGCTTTATTTCACATGCAACGTTCCATGCACAGCACTGGAATATTCTGCTCACGATCCGTGGCTCACTCTCCTGCCTCTGTTGTACACTCTGGGCTTTCCTCTGTACCAGGACACTGCTTGCCCTTCTTCATGCTGTTCCTCTTCTCTCGTTTGCTGGATTCAAACATCTAGCTTTGAGATGGTGCAGATACCCCAGATGTAATATTTGATACCCCTGGCAAGGTCCTGCAGGAAGGTTTTGACACTGTTAGCCATCTCTTCACCACCCAAACTATCAACTACACAGAGGACAGAGGAATGTCCCCAAATCTTTCATCATGAAGGACCTCAGCCACCATGGCTCGGCCCGGTCCCTCAGGTCCTCCGCACCCAGCGCCCGCTCCACCGGGGCGCTCCCAGGGTCAGGGCCACAGAGCCTGCACTGAAGACATTTATTTTTAAGATTTATTGGATCTTAAAAAACAGTAATGGTGAAGAGAGGAAGAGAGAGAATGAGTGAGAGACCTTCCATCTGCTGGTTCCCTCTAATGACCTGCAATACCCAGGGCTGGGCCAAGCAGAAGCCAAGAATCAGGAATGCTGTCTAGTTCCCATAGGAGTGTCAGGGACCCAACTACTTGAGTCTGTTACCTTCCCAGGTGCATTAACAGGAGATTTGATTGGAGTTGAGTGGCTGGTACTTGAAGCAGACACTGCAGTATGGGGTGCCCACATCATAAGTGGTGGTTTAACCCATGCACCACAATGCAAGCCCCATGGAGACATTTTGTAAAAAGGTATGCAAAATAAAATACATTAGAGGAAAAAGAGTAATAATGCAAGCCAGTTATTCTTCAGTCTAACAGTTCCTTATGATTTCTCAGGCTTTCTGGAAACTTAACACAGCATGGTTAAAAGTTTAGGGTAACGAGGTAGAAGTAATAAGGATTGAACATGATGTTTAATTGCTTTTTGTCTTACCTTAATCAAAGCCATAATTTCTGTTGACATCTCAACTTTGTTTTGCAGCGAAAACGGAAGCAGAGTGCCCAGGATGAAGATGCCATTAGCCTTTGCAGTCTCGACATAAGTGTGAGTACTACTCCCTAAAGCCGCTTTCATCTCCAGTTATGTGAGCATGATTGGCTAATGTGCTGTGTACTTGAAGTCTAGGATCTAATTTTGGATTTGTGACCTGGGACTAGGGAGTGGACTTTGCTTTAAAAAAAAAAAAAAAAAAAAAAACAGCAGCAACAAATCTCAAGAGTCAACTTAACTTCCACACTGGGTTGTGTATTGCCTGTGACATCTCTGTCATATGAATTATGAATTAGAGTGTTGGGATAGATTCTGTGTAAATCCCACTCTTCTGTTTTAGAGGTTGCTTCAGGAAGGTGGGCTGAATATTGTTTCCCCTTTGGCAAAAATCAGTGGCTTGACCCAAAGGCAGAAAGAAAACTGGGCAGCATGGTGGAAGGGGCAACTTTGGAGTCAGTAGATCTTAGTTTGAATGAAGAGTCTATCCTTAGCATTTGTGTGTTGTCTTCCCTCACCTCTATATCCTTATCTGGGAAACAGGGAAGAGAAGGCTTTTGAGAGAGTCAAATGAAACAAGAAAGGCAAGGATACCAAACACACTGCCTGGCACATACAAGTCCACTACAAAGTGCAAGCTTCATTGTGTTTTTCCTTCAAAGCAATCATTTGCTAAAGATGGTTAAATGACTTGGTAGTGAAGGGTGGCAGTGATGCAGATGAAAAGCTTCCTTGGGTTTTTTAGGCCATGACCTTGGATGCTTAATCTACCTGGGCCACTGATGCCCTCATCATCCAGGGGATAGGGGGTGCGATGACAATTCAGGCCCCTCCTTGGCCTCTCCCCATCCACTGTCTGCTCACATTTTACCCTTCTTGGAGTTTACCCGATGAGCACTGTGGTTCCCTCCAACATGGCCTCTCTCCTTCACAGATACCATGAAAGCTACTAGTATGAGAAGAGAAGCTTCCCGTAGGAAGAATTAAGAACTGAATTGTATGTGGTTGTGCCTATTACTCTGCCTATTACTAATCAAGTGATCTTGAGTAGAGCCCTTCTTTCATTTGTTTAAAACAAAACAAGAAAATTGGGATCCAGTCTTCTAAAACCATTGTGAAAATGTAAAATTCATTCTAATGGGTCTTTATCGGATGACAACTAGAAGCAGTGTTCTTCTAGCTGTTGCGAAGTATTATAAGGTTTCCTGTGATATAAGCAACCATGATAGGGCAAGTCTGAGCTGGCATGTAATTAATATACTTGAGCATTTTGTTAACCATGTGACATTTATTTGTTTCAGTCTTTGAACTATCCAATTGATGGAGTCAGGCCAGTGTGTTAGATTGCCATGGTAACTGATCAAAAGATGATGTTCTCCTGGATTTTAGTGTATTCATTGAATGAACTGATCATTGAATCATTGAATGTGTTATTACTGACAAAGTCATGGAACTTTCCTCATCAACTGTAAGATTTGGAGGCTTGGATATGTTTCATTTGTGAAAATGTAAGGGTTGCCAGAATTGAGAGCCCTCTGCCATCAGGTATTCCAGGCCTAGGATGAAGTAAAAGTCTAAGAGGGGTAGTGACTTGAGCAGGATTTTAGTCCAAGGCATTACAAAGGCTAGTGTATATTTCCCCAACTGTATGTTAACATTTTTCATGAAAGCATAAGTCGCTATATGTTTTTTTTGTTTTATCAAAGAACCATTAAGCTCTCTTGTATGAAAGGATTAATGCATTCTGGCTTGGTTCTTGTCTTGATCAGCATCAATGGCCTGGTCTTCCCATGGTCACATGAGCAATATGACTTCTTATGCAACTGCAGGCAATATTTCTCTCTTTCTTGTTCATATTATAGATTATGCTTTGCCGCAGTAAAGATACCTTTACAGGAAAAAAGTCTGTCATATTACCACCAACTGCGCTTGCCTAGGGTCTCAGCTATGGCAGAACATATTTCTGAATTTACTTGACATTTTCCAGGAATCTAGGAAAACAGATTTCCTAGGGTTGCCTCTGGATATTGTTCCATAGTGTTTAATATTTACAGCAGCCAGAAGAATATCAGAAGTGGTTAGAGGGGCCTGAAAATCGCCATGTTGCTAATTCCTCTGATAGTTAAAGTCACATGGAGACAACAGGAGGCATGCCAGAACCAAATGAGATCGTGGAGGGGAGTACACTTAGCAACTTTCAGCTCCCTGAATACAGGTTGGATTGAACTGAATTGAACCCAAGTTGCGTTGGATGAAATGGGGGCAGGAAGGGAGGGGAGAGCCACATTTGAGAATGTTTTGTGTGTGTGTGTGTGTGTGTGTAGACAACGATGTCTCAGTATCTGAGTCCCAGAATTACTTGTTTCAGTAAATACATGGCCTCTGTGTTTACTGAACACAGAGGGAACTTATGTTTTTAAATGGTGATATCCAGGACAGTCAGTCCCTTAATTGTCCAGCATCATTACTGAAGAGTTGTGTTAAATCTGTTCTGCATACAGTGTAAGGCATCTAGGAAGAAAGGTGGGTTCCAGTAGATGACTTACACTGGAGAATAAAAGGGTTTAGGAAAACAATATTGGTAACTTTCAGTTTGATTCCATTTATTAAATGAAAAGATATTCACCAGATATGCACTTAGTTGAGAGGATAGAAGTCTTATCTAGGGATCATGGTCAGATTTTCATTGGGTCCTTATCCATTGTCATTTTTGTTGTTTTAAATCATGAGTTCTCCCTTTGAAACAAACGTCTTTGTGACCTAAATGCTGGGATGCATTTGTTGGGAAATGTTGATTGACATGGGTGAAATCTCCCATTGATTAGAAAGTAATTGCTAGTAGAATCCTTCAGGCCCCTCTCATGATCACAACAAACACCCCAGTGGCCATCTCACCTTATGTGAAAGTCTTGCATCTTAGGTATCTGATTTTTCCCTCTAATCCTCTCTAGTCAACTTGGACTTAAAACACCAGTAAGAGTTTAAGGAGAAAAGCTTGCTTTCATAGAGATTTTCAATTGTTTGGGGGTGGGGAAGGTGTCATTTTGGGGAATCTAGTGATAGCTCTAGGTTTCAAAAACAGTTTACAAGACCAGTACACAGTCTGGGGCACCCCCAGGCCCCCAGCCAAGACTCCAAGATACGATGTGGGTGATGCCTCTTCAAGCACTTGCTCTCCCAGCACTTAGTAGAAATGAACTTGAACTGGCGAGTCCATGCTTGCTGATGATATAATTGGTCTCTGTTTTTCCCACCACCACCTTACGCCTTCTGCTTTGCTGTGACCGCTTCAGGGCAGGATAGGACACAGGCTATTCCAGAAAAAAAAAAAAAAAGAGGGAATATAAGTTTTTGAGAACAACTTGCAGGCGGAGAAGGTTCCTAACAACCGCCTACAAAGCTCTTGTCACGTCAGCGGATATGAGTGGGAGGGATCCAGGGAGATGATTCCCTTGGCGGCACTTTGTTGACATTCTGATGGGAGATGCATGGGCGAAGAACTAGAGGGTCTGCAGTGCCCGCAGGAAAGGCCCTGGGTGAAAGAGTCATGTGTACCCTGCCCCAGGCATGGTCCAGCACTCAACACAAAACACCAAACAGGCTGTGGGGGTGGGTAGATGGAAAACTAGCTTCCAGTGAGATGAAATGATGTCAGTGGCCAAAAGGAATGTGTGTGCTTTGTAGAAAACTTGAACAACAGATTTCAACCAGCCAGCCCCAACGCAGTTGCTACGTGGGGTGTATTCCCTTCCTGTCTGTCCTTGTTCACATACTTCAGATTGTGGTGAATTTCAGACAGACAGTGTGGTATAAAAATACGATAAAACTCAGGTAGTTATCAACTCAGTCTTATGTAGCAGACAGTTCGAAGGCCCTTGCAAACCCTTTGCTTGGCCGGGTTTCATGTGTATGTCAGCTTCTTCCACGTAGGAACTTGCTACTATATGCATCCCTAAGTAGCATATGTATTTTTAACCAGCTTCTAACATTTATGTAAGCACAGCTATTAAACAAAATGAGATTGTAACAATAATTTATTCCTGTACTTGACACTTCCTTGCATCAAGAACGTGTCATCAGATCCTGAAATGCTCCTCAATAATCTTATTTTTAGGAATTGTAGAGGGCTTTTGTCAAACGCATATGTCAGGTTTATTCAGTCTGTTCTCTATGCAGTGTAGTCTCGATCAGTAACATAAAGGCTAAGATATTTGATTCCTGGTTGAAACATTGTGAATAGCTTTTTAAATCTATGACCAGACTGATAACCCCCTGTGGCAGTGAGGGGTGGAAATTGAACCCCCTGTGGCAGTGAGGGGTGGAAATAGAGTGAAGACTCATGGGTGGGAGTGTTGTTTGTAGGGTTCTCTGACCCATCTCCTTTCCTGTTGCATTACTGATCTCTTGCTAGGTCTGGGGCTTAAGGTACAACCTTTGCTTGTCTCCCATCATCTACTCTCTTCTCTGATGGTGATGGAACTGGTGGGAGGCTTCCCCAGGTGAGCAGGTGGCTGGCCATATTTCTGCTGATCTGGAGAAATCTGGCTGCATCTCGCCCTCTGCTCCCCTCTGAGGCCGGGTGGCTGAAGGACAGCTGAGCTGTGGTCTACAGATGGAGAGTGGTTCCCCTAACTCCTTTTTTGGAGCTTGCTAATGTGATTGTAGAGTGGCAGGGGTGGGGAACATTTGGTCCTTCCTCTGTCCAGGGTCCGCAAAGTCACTGGGTCTTGCCCTGCCAAGGTAACCACAGGGCAGGACTCGAAATTCAATAAATCTGTGGCAGGCTGATTTTTTTTGTTAAAGTGGATAATTTTGTATGATTCATGAATGATGTTATACATATCCAAATGGTTCTGGCAGAGAAGTCTCCCCAAGCCTTGTACCCTGGTTGCTGCCTAGCAACAATTCGGTGTCTCTGTGGCCTCCCTGCCAACATCTAGTCTGTCTTCTGTGCTCGAATCGGTCATCCTTCTAAAGCAGACGTCTTACCTTGCCATGCCTGCCTCCAGGCCCACAGACTCCTTGCAATGCCTCCAAAGCCCTGTTCACCTATTCCCAGGCTACCTGCCAACCTTCCTTCTGAACCACTCCCTTCCATCTTTCATTGACACAGGCAAGCCAGCTTTGCTGGATTCTTTGTTTCTTCCTCTTTTTTTTTTTTTAAGTTTATTTTTAGGGCCCGGCGCGGTGGCGCAGTGGTTAAGATCCTTGCCTTGCATGCCCGGGATCCCATATGGGCGCCGCTTCTAATCCGGGCAGCCCTGCTTCCCATCCAGCTCCCTGCCTATGGCCCGGAAAAGCAGTCGAGGACAGTCCAAAGCTTTGGGACCCTGCACCTGCGTGGGAAACCTGGAAGAGGCTCCTGGCTTCGGACTGGCATAGCATCGGCCGTTGCGCTCACTTGGGGAGTGAATCATCAGACGGAGGATCTTCCTCTCTGTATATCCGCCTTTCCAATAAAAATATAATAAATCTTTAAAAAAAAAAGAAGAGTTAAACTTTAAAAAATAAATAAATAAAGTTTATTTTTAGAGTGTCCGAGACAGCTCACAGAGACAGAAAGAGAGATCTTCCATCTGCTGGTTCATTTCCCCACAACTCCCCACATGGCCACAGTAGCTGGAGCTGGGCCAGCTAAAGCCACTGGACAGGAGCTACTTCAGGTTTCCCATATGCATGCAGCAGCCCCTGGGCTGACTTCTGCTGCTTTCTCAGGTACTTCAGCAGGGAACTGAAGTGAAGCAGATAGAACACAATCCAGTTCCCATAGGGGATGCTGACCCCCACAATACCACCACAGCAGTCCCTCTTTCAGTTTCTTCAGCACATCCTTTTTTGTATTCACCCTGTGCCTTTGCACATACAGTTTACCCCATGTCTGGAATATATGCTGTTTTCAGGGAGGGGCAAGACCATGAGCGCTTGCTATGTGATGGGCGGAATGCTGATATTTTACTGTTGCACCTTCACAATGCCTCCAAAGATGAGACAAACAGAGTGTGTGAAAGTTATTAACTTGCCGAAGCCCTTACAGCTGGAAGATAGCATAACTTTTATGCGTGCTCTTGTCTGTCACAGTGCTCATTGTTGTTGTCTTTATTATGTTAATAAGCAGCATACCATAGAGTAGTGATATGGGGCATTTCCAAATACCCCATCTCACTATGTCTGTCTGACCATGGGTATTATCATGCCCCTTCTGTAGATGAGGAAACTGAGACCCAACAAGATGAACAATCATTGCAGCAGCTCAGCTTGTAGATCCAAGCCTGGAATAGTTAGATGCCACAGCTTCCTCAAGAGGAAAGAAAAGAAAAAGGGAACCATTTGACTTCATGACTTTCAGTGCTGGATGATGTCTATGACATTTAGCTTTGGGATTTGTGACAGGCATCCCCAGATTTCTATTACCTGTGAACTCCAACTACGCAGCTTGTTCTGTGGGTGTCCAAAGTACAAACGTTGACACAGAAGGGAGGGTGGGTGAAGGCTTTTCTTGATCATGATTCACTGCTAGGATATGTTAAACCAGACAGCAGCAGGATTATTTTATCCCTGCTCGGTGGAGACCAAATAATTTTAGAAGAAACCGTTGCTGCAGTTCTGTTTCTTTGAGTCTGTTCTGGAACTTGCTAATTGGGGGATTAGCTTTGCCATGGCTAATCTGAGATCTTGGTGAATTACATGGCCAATTTTAATAATGCTCTTATTGCTGAGGAGAGACAGAAATCTCTTTCGACTGCAGATTCATTCCCCCAGTGGCCACAACAGAAGGGCCATGCAGAAGGCAGGAGCCAGGAACTTCATCTGTATTTCCCACATGAATGCAGGGGCCCAAACGCTGAGTCGTCCTCCACTGCTTTCCCAGGTGTGTTAGCAGGGAGCTGGATTGAAAGTGAAACTGTTGCCCATATGGGGTGCTGGTATTGCAAACAGAAGCAGCTTAACCTGTAATACCCTAATGCTGGCCCCTATAAAAATATGTTTTTTTAAACAATTGTGTGGTAAGCACTACATGGATGATTGTTTATGCATCAGGTAACCAGATGTGGCAACAAGTCTCATGATGAACACATCTGTGGTGAGATCAAAGTAGCTGATGTTTTCAAGTACCTGCATTGACCACACCATCTTGGCCAACACAGTGATGTCTGCAAATGCTCTTCCTCTTTGTGGCGTCCCTTCATCCTGGAAGGAATTGTTAAATGTTGCTTGTTGGTGAAAATCAAGATGCATTTTCTTTCCATCTAAGCTAAAGTTGCCCAGGGGTCTGAGGATTCTAGCTTAAGAATTCCTGTATAAGACAAAGTTATTTTGAACTTTGCAATACAATGTCTGAAAAAAATCAAGGGTGATAGAATTTGAGCTGTTAGCACATGAGGCTGTTAATAAAGGAGAGACTGTAAAATATGTGAGATTTATTCTAGGAAGATCATGCATGAACCATTAAATTAGTTGTCAGTGCTTGATATTTACATTTTTATTGTGAACAGCTTGGCTCACCAATCCTTTGTCTTACTTTTTGAAATAATTGGCTTAAGCCACCCCAGTATTTTAGTGGCAGTATTTTGCTTATTGTACTAATAGAAATGCTTATTTCCTAAAAGTAAAAAAACAAACAAAAAACATTTAAAAGAAATGAATGCCAAAGTAGTTTAGGGTAGACTGTTAGATCTGCCATTTACTTTGAAAGACTATAGCATAAAATATGAAGCGGATATTTTTTCCTTACGTGAGTAACACTACATGTATTTCCATCACTTAAAAAGTCAAACAACAGAGAGAGAGCTGGTAGTTGTTTCCCCTGTCCCAAGCCCACCTACCTCCTCAGATACCATCTTTTTTTTTTTTATTAGTTTTCTCTCCAGATGTTTAGAAATAGATAGATAGGATCTATGATGGCCTTTTGCAGAGTGTGTCTATCGGGAAGATTTCCTACTCATCCTCATTCATGATATTCTTTGTGCTGCTTCCTTCTAAAGAACATACTCCTGTAAGACTTAATTTGCTTCCTAGAGGCTGTTGAACACAGTAGAGCAGGCAACAGCCAATACCGTCGCTTGTGCATGGTTAAAGTCTGAAGGAACACCCTATCTGATGATTTACATAATTTTCAGGCTGTAGTCCAGAAAAAATAATAATAAAAAGTATTCTTTGCTGGTGACATCTTTCTGAGATGACTTCAGTCAAAAGTATATGGATGATAAACAGCACACTGCGGTCTCTGCCATGGGTAGAAGCACAGCAAAAGCATATTTTTCCTGTACCCATGGTTCATTTTCTCTCTATTTGATGGAGGATGGTGGTGGTGGTCAGGCAGTAATTTTAGATTGTTGGGTAGTATTATGTAACAAGAATTCTGCTGCTAACATTTTGCTCTCTTACCAAGGTCTAGAGATTGACCTGTTGGCCTCTAGCAGATAAATCGCAGAGGGGAAGTATCTTACATTTTGCAAAAGCTGAGCTTGAGATGTTGTGCTAAGCTTTACACCTGTTCTCTCATAGTGCTTGGGGCATGAGGCTCTGGAAGCACTGGGTTCCAGAGCAAGAACTCTGTTTTTTTTTTTTAATGTTTATTTTTATCATAAAGTCAGATATACAGAGATGAGGAGAGAGAGAGGAAGATCTTCCATCCAATAATTCACTCCCCAAGCAGCCACAATGGCCAGAGCTGCACTGGTCCAAAGCCAGGAACCAGGAGCTTCTTCTGGGTCTCCCACGCGGGTGTAGGGTCCCAAGGCTTTGGGCTGTCCTCAACTGCTTTCCCAGGCCACAAGCAGGGAACAGGACGGGAAGCAGGGCTGCTGGGATTAGAATCGGTACCCATATGGGATCCTGGTGCATGCAAGGCAAGGACCTTAACCACTAGGCTACTGTGCAGAGCCCCAGAGCAAGAATTCTGAACATTTTCAGGTGTGGAAGGGATCTTTAAAAAAAAATTTCTTTTATTGGAAAGCTAGATTTTTACAGAGAGAAGGAAAGACAGAAAGATGTTTTGCCTACTGGTTCACTCCCCAAATGACTACAACAGCCAGAGCTGTACCCAGGTCTCCCACATGGGTACAGGGTCCCAAGAAGTTGAGCCAGTCTCCACTACTTTCCCAGGCCATAAGCAGGGAGCTGGTTGGGAAGCAGAGCAGTCAGAAAATGAGCTAATGCCCCTGTGGGATCTCAACACTTGCAGGTGGAGGATTCGTTAGTTGGACCATTGTGCCATCCCCAGAAGGGATTTTTTTATTTGTGTGTGCCATCCCTTTTTAGAGGGGACAGGTTTGTTTTTAAGTGAGCTGCTCCTATAAATAACAAATAGTAGTGCTTAATAAAATGCCCGAGCTGTTGTTTTCATTTTTAAAAGTAAGATTGATTTATCTGAAAGGCAGAGTAACAGAGATGGGGGAATGACAGAGAAAGAGGTCATTGATGTTGATTCATTCCTTAAATGACCACAACAGCCAGGGCTGGACCAAGCCAAAGCCAGGAGTCTATGTGATGCCAATGTGTTGTAGGTTGCAGGCGAATATGCAATGCTACAATGCTGGCAATTGTTGTTTTCATTCTGCAATTTTTCATTCAAATTCCAAAAATCATGACCAATGGCTGACCAATTGGTAATTCAGTGATTAGTGGATTGTTGGACCACAGGATCAGAGCCCCATCATGTCAGTAGTGCCTGAAGAATGCAGGGGTCTCCCCTGTGGTCTCTCTGCTTCGGTGCTTGACTCTTTGCTGTCCACTGTGAACTCAGCAGCTGTCGGGTTCCTTTAAAGCCTAAATTACTTGCTGTTTATTTCCAATGGCTCCCATTCCTCTTAATGACATTGGCATGTCACATTGTGGCCCTCAAGGCCCAGCATGGTCAGGCCATGTTGCTATTTCTGGACTCCATCATCCACTATTCCCCCTTCTTGCCTATATTCCCATCATGCTGGCCTCTCCTCTTACTCTTCTATACCTGGACCACAGGGCCTTCAAACTTGCTGTTTTTCTCTTGTAGATACTCATGGGATTTCCCTTCCTCACTTTTTTCTAGGTTTCTACTCAGATATTCTTAGAAGGACCTTTCCTGCCTTCACTTTTTGAAAACAGTATTTGCATTCCTATTTCCACCACAGCCTAGTACTATTTTCTCTCTTTTTTTCTTCATATCCTTCTATCAACTGCCTCATTTTGTACTTGTATTTATTAGTATCTGTCTCTCCACGATAGGATATAACTTTCTTTAATTTATGATTTTTTTGGCATAATCTCAACATCTGGGACCGTGTCTGGTAAAGAGTGAATCCAATAAACACATCCTAGATGAATGAGTGAATGACCACCTCATAGTTCATGTTTCATGCTGCCTTTGGAAAGGTTGCTATAAACATGAAAAGGCTTTGTTCTGGCAGTATTTGAAGAATGTCTTTCTTCGTATATACACATATCTGCATTCCCTTATTTTTAAAGAATTATAATAAAACAAGAGGAAAACCCAGGCCTACCCAAACAGACTTTGTAGTACACAAAGCAAGATAAGTAAAAATAATAATAATAATAATAATAATAATAATGCCAGGCATTTATAAGCTGAAAAATCAGCCCTAAGATGAAAAGTGTATTATGGCATGTGAAATACACACATGATCTCATACAGATGTAGAATTACTAAAGCTGATACTTTTGTATCTAACTTGCTTGGGAATGTGAGAATCTCTGAAGACAGTGGAAGGAGTGGAGATTTTCTGTTAAAAGGAATAGCATTTTGTTTATGAAGACTTGGTTCTTTTCCATGTAACAGTTATTTGTTAAGTGTACAACCACGCCTCTAGTGGCACATGAAACCACAGAAGGAGAGAAGCTTGTAAGGAGTTAACTCATACTAATTGCTAATTTCAAGTTTATAGGAAGGAGTAAATGCTAGGTGACATAAAACGGTGGATGCAGCCCTGGTTAAGTAGAGAATTAAGGTTCTGCCTACAGTGCCAGCATCTCATATGGGAGCTATTCCATTTCCAACCAAGTTCCCTAAGAAAGCAGTAGAAGACAGCAAAAGTGCTTGGGCCCTTGCACCCAGAAGAAGTTCCTGGCAACTGGCTTCTGTCTGACCCAGTCCCTGTCATTGTGGTCCTTTGTGAAGTAAAGCAACCAATAGAAGATCTCTCTCCCCCTGTATGTCCTTTTCTCTGTAGCTTTGCTTTTCAAATAAATATATAAATCTTTAAAAACAAACAAAACAAAATAAAATGCAGCAGACCAGCAAGCAGTCCAAGGTTTACATCACATCCTGGAGTGTGTTCTGGCTGATTTGCTGCAGTGTGAGTGTATCTCATTTCCTGGGCATCCTCCATGTCATGAAGGAAATGGAACAGCTGGTTTAGAAAGACCCAGCCACTGTAGGAACTCACAATGTGCCAGCTTCTGTCTGGGTATCCCACATGAGGGACAGAGACCCAGGTGCTTGGGCTGTTACCCACTGTCTCCCAGGTTGCACATTAACAGGAGATTGGAATTGGAAGCAGAGCCAGGACTTGAACCCAGGCACTCGTGATGAGATATGGGCACTCCAAATAATGTCTTAGCTCTTAAACTGTTTTTTTTTGTTGTTGTTGTTGTTTTTTTAATCACTGCTGCTGCCTCGCTGCTCTCTTTGCCACAGCAGGTTCATTCTCCTGCCTTGCCAGTCCAGGCACTGCCTTACTGGGTGCTTTACCACGCTGCTGTCTTATGTTTTGCTGTGTTCCTTGAAGCTGATCTCTTTCCATAAAGCATCCAGAAGCCGAGGTTTAAACGCAATTTAAATTACAGTCATATTCTGGAAATTGGCCTGCTGTGAGCTTGCCATCCCTACAGGGAAGCGGAGGAGTGTCTGACGTGAAAGATGAGCTGGCTGTTGGCAGATCATGAGCAATGTGTCTGAAAGCAGGGATGCAGTGAAAGGAGTGTGTTATCGCCGTGTTGCATAGCAAAAGGGCAAACTTCAGGGCTCCTGGAAAACCACTGTTGGCAGCAGAGGTTTCTACGGGATCCTGAAAATTTGTTTAGGTTAGGTCCGATGGGCTGATGTTCCAAGATCTTCTGTTGCTGCTTTTTAAAAGGGTTACATTTTACTGAGTTGACTTTGAACTGTTTTTTTTTTTTTTTGTAATATGAGGGAAATCTTTGAAAAAATTAATGGGAAATGAGTATTTTGGAAAAACTATGGATTTAAATTTTTTTGGCACCAAAATAGGCATATTTTAAGTTTTCTATTTTCCAGTGAGCTCTTGGAACAAGTCACCATTCTCCTTGATACCCTGAAGGAGGAGGGATGTGGAGACCTTTCTCGTGAAGGTCTTTGTCAAGTGCATTCATGACTGAATACCTTCTTGGTGGATTGATCACCTGGACGGCATTTCTGCAAGGTCTTGGAGGGCCTTATGCGTGTTTCTTTTCTCCTCTCATTTATTCATTCATTTATATTTATATTGATGATCTCCTATGTTCATAATGTGCTGGTGAAGAGAGAACATTGTCAGCCAGCCAAACAAGGTCTGTGACTTGAAATCTAATAGTGTAAGCAAATGTGAATCACTGGTCACAGTAATAAGAATATAGCAAATGGGAAAAAAGCTTTAAAGGGGAGAGAAAAATGCTGTGGTCTGGACATTTTAACCAATGACTCTTTTTTTCAAATAATAATGATGCATTTCTTTCTTTGAAAGAGTTACAAAGAGAGAGAGGTAAAGACACACTGAGAGAAAGAGAGAAAGAGAGAGAGATCTTCCATTCACTGGTTCACTCTGCAAATGACCACTGTTGGAGACCTGGGCCAGATCCAAATCAGGAGCCAGGAACTTCATCTGGGTCTCCCACAGGGTGGGAGGGACCCAAGAATTTCAGCCATCTTGGCTGCTTTCCCAGGCACATCGTCAGGGAACTGGATGGGAAATGAGGCAGCAGAACTTAACCTGGCTCCCCTATGGGATGCCAACATCTGTAGACTATGACTTAATGTGTTATACCAGAACACAGACTCCCAATCAAGGAAGCCTTTTCTTTAGAAATAAAATCTGAAGGAAAGAATGATGTCAACTAGTTTGGATGCACAGTTAAATGTTGTGGCTGTGGGAACAGCATATGGCAGGGTGGAATATGCTGCTTCGATGGCAAAGGTGACTGGTACACAGTGAGACTGAAGCTGTTGACAGGAACCAGACCACACCAGTCTGGAAGTCCATGCTTGAGGCTTAGGGCTGTATCACATGAAAAATAGGAGAGTCACTGGCAAGCAGGGAGGGTGTATTAAGCAGAGATGTAGTTTGTGTTTGGAGAAGATTCTTTTGGCTGCTGAGTGGGGAATGGCTCAGAGAAAGCCAAGGACAGATGTGTATGCTGAGTAGATGGCCGCCTCATTTTCCTTTTGAGGTATGATGGACCAGCCGGCCATGCAGCAGAGTATGAGATGTGTAGATGGCTTCATATTTTTCCTGCTCAGTGGTCACTTAGGAAAGTCTCCCTTGTAGTTGTGCATTAGGAGACATGAGTTTTACTTTGACTTTCTTGTGGTGATTTTGTCCGACCCAGTCTCCTTGTTGCTTCTTTTTTCTGTGCCTCGGTTTAGATATCTTTAAGATGACATAGTTGGATTCCATCCTTTCTAGTACTCAAATGCCTGGAGCCTGTGCTATTTTGGGTACCAAGGGCTTTTCAGGTAGTTAATCAAAAGGTAAATATGTTGTTTAATTATGGGAGATCAGGGGCTGTTGTTGTGACACAGTGGGTTAAGCTGCCACTTGTGACTGCCATCCTCTATCAGAGGGCCAGTTCGAGTCCCGTTGTTCAACTACCAATCCAGCTTCCTGCTAATGTGATTGGCAGAACAGCAGAAGATGGCCCTGATACTTACATCCTTGTCACCCATGTGGGAGACTCAGGTAAATCTCTAGGCTCCTGACTTTAACCCAAACCAGCCTCAGACACAATAGCCATTTTGGAAGTGACGCAACAGGTAGAAGATGCTCTCTCTCTCTCCCTTCCTCTCTCTCTCTCTCTCTCTCTCTCTTTTCCTCCCACCCTCTCTACCTCTCCTTCTCTTTTCAAATAAAAGTTTTGGGTTTTTTTGTTTGTTTCTAAGTGGGAAATAATGAGGTTGGCACTATGGTGTAGCAGCTCTGCATGTGGTGCTAGCATCCCATATGGTCATTGTTCATATTCCAGCTACTCCACTTCTGCTCCCTGCTTATGGCTTGGGGAAACAGTGTAGGATGGCTCAAGCCCTTGGGTCCTTGCACCTGTGTGTAAGACCCAGAAGAAACTCCTGTCTCCTGGCTTCGTATTGGCTCAGCTCGAGCGTTAGAGCCATCGTGGATGTGAAACAGCTGATGGAAGATCTCTCTTTGTGTTTCTCCTTTCCATGTAACTCTGCCTTTCAAATAAAAATTAAATAAATTTTGAAAAAATGGAAGATCACTATCTAAATAATAACCTCTCTACAAGTGCTCCTTTCCAACTCTTGGCTGGTTGGAAAAGACACATGCACTTAGGGGCCACTACTGTATACTTTCTCATTTCATACTAAATGCAAGACTATTCTCTAATTAAGATGCCCTTTAAAAATACACCAGCTGCAATTCATTAAGAAAGCAAAGCCTCAGCCTTCATAAGGAGTGGGAGTGAAAGGTAGGAATCTAATGAAGCGATGCAGGGTGCACAGCCTAAATGAAGTGGAAAAAGCTGGAGGAGGCCATGCTCAGGGGCTTCCTTTGACTCCTGAGTCCTGTGATTTGGGAACCCTTTTGTCAGCGGTTCTAACAGCCAACCTCAGCTGCAACCACAAACGTTTTCCAGCGGAGGAGTGTTAATAGCAATTTCATTGACCTACAGAGATCTAATAACAAGGTCAAGGGGAAGGCAAGAGATGTAATTAACTGGTCAGCCTTGGTCAGCTGCCCACGGCAGCCTTGTCCTGTGCAAATCTGTTAGCAAACGCACATTGGCAGGGAGGCTTCCAGGGGGACGGCGGAGGCACCATCCGGCCTTGGCCTCCGGGAAGTCACAAATTAATGCAAGAGCAGCACAGTTAAACTTGACTGTAAACATGCAGCCTTCTTTGTGCCCTGTCACCTTGAAAAATAGCCCTGATAAAAGCTTTTGCTTTACCCACTGGGACAAGAATAGGGATCTGGGAGATGATGGGTTGGAGCTGGCTCAATGATAGCAGTTCAGTGGTCCTGGGTTCCCAGGAGGCATGGGATAGGGGTTGTAGAAATGTTCTGGTTGGTTCTCTGGTTGTTTCTGAGTTTCATTGCCCATCTCACCCAAGGTAGCCTGTCCCTGTGGCCCAGTCCATTTGCCTTTTACTAGGCCTTAGTCTCTGTTCTGTTTTTTAAAATTCCCAAGTGGTGGGATGGGTGAGGAAGGTCAGGGGACTTGTTCTTCCCTTCACTCCCCAATCTCAAGCTGGAGGTATCAATGAGAGCTTTTTACCTTTGTATCTGGTTGGCCAGAGGAAATCCCCTTTGTAGCATATTCTGGATTTGGGGAACCACTTGGGAATGAATGTGTATGAACATAGATCCGTAGAAGCTGACCGGCTGCTTCAAAATAGGAGACAGCTGTTAGAAGGTTCTGGGAATCTTTGGAAGAAGGGATGGAAGAAGAATCTGCCTCACAGTCTCCAATGTTTGAGGGGAAGCGAGGGGGCAATTCTGGCAGGAGATTCGAAGCTGAGCCTCATACCTGACATGGTACTGCAGCAGCAATAGTAGCAGTAATACTCTCCCCTTGCTCTCTGCTATGCTCAGCTTGTCCCCAAGTCCCATGTAAGTTACAGTCAGGCTCCCATCTGTAGCCCCTTTTGGCCACTGTGACAGGAAAGGGAACCCAGTTCTGGTCAACTGTCATAGACCCCAGCTTTAGCCACTGTGCTACTTTCCTTCTGGGCTCTATAATCTTCTGTTATCCATGCTGGACAACAGGTTTCCATTGCAGGGATTCATGTGGACAGCCTAGGTCTTACATGCTGAGCCCTGGAGGAGCCCATGTTGGTTTTGCCCCACCCTAGATAACAACACTGAATTCCAGTCCCAACTCTGAGCTTTTGAGATAATCTGGTGCATCACTTGGCTCCTCCATGTGCCACCTCCCACGGAAACTGATGGCTAGGGTCCCAGACAGATGGCGCCAGAAGGGAAAGGACCAGCCCAGCACTGAGCAGCACTTCCTGAGGGTGCCCTGGGGCTGGGCATCTGCACAGCAGCCCCTCTGTCTGCAGCATATGCCTGAGAACCTGTCTTAGAGGAAATCAGACTGACGCAGTGTCTTTCCCCCAGTCATGCAGGTTGAGTACAGGGGTCTCTTAGCCATGAGTACCTTTTTCTTTCCCTGTCAACAGTTCTTCTCTGGTCTTCAGTAGCCATGATCCAAGAGAAGCCATAATGTCACCCTTCCAGCTGGCCACTGCCAGTTTCTAAACAGGAAGTGACCTTGGCACAGTGTATTTGCTTCACTGCATTGCCCCCAACCATTAGGCTGATTTTCCCCCTAAATTTTATTTCAGAGACAGAGTGGTGGTGGTGGGATGAGAAAATAAGAGGGGGAAAAAAAAGAGAGAATGTGAACATAATTAACTAGTTCATTCTTTTCGGGGTAAGCAATGTGGATATGATGAGAATATTCTCATTGAGACTCTAAAAACCACACAAAGCTCATGATGAGAATGCAAAGATCTTTCTGTGGGACTGTCTGGTCAAACACAAGGGAGAACCCCAAATAAGTTTACTATTGCCCTCATTCTTCATAGTCTCTACTTGTTACATTTTATTTAAGAACTATTTCTTTGCCCATTATTATTCTTATTTATAAGTTGGAAGTTATATTTTGAATTAATTTTTTAATGTCCAATTTGTTTTCACTTTTTTGTGTTTTTCCTTTAAGAAACATTGTTATGTGTACAATCTGATAAGAAAATGTATTTTTCAGTGAGTTGAGCAAGATTCAGGGCTGAGTGTGTTGTGCTCTGTTTAAACATGTGCAGGAGTATGAGTGGTTTATCATCTCAGGGCAATAATCAGATTATCTCTGAAGGGGAGTGGAAGACACAGGGATGTGAAGGCGAGTTTCTCACAGCATGCCCTCTTCTGTTGTTTAAATTTTTTATCCCATGTATATTTATGGCAAGTAAGGGGAAACATGGAAGAGAAAGAAAGAGAGAGTTCATGTGTGCAGACTGGCTCGCCAAAAGCACATGATGGCTGGGGTGGGGGTGATGGAAAGCACCAAAGCCAGGAGCCAGAAATTCAACCACATCTCCCATGTGAGTCATCGCTCACCTGCACCTGTTCCCCTGCACCTGAACAGGGGCTCTGTCACTTGAGCTGTCTCTTCTGCCTCCCAGCACAGCATCTGTGCTAGCAGGAAGCTGCAGCCAGGTAGAAAAGTCAGATACAGTATGGGACGTGGGCACTTTAATTGGTGTCTTATCACTATGGCTCACACTTGTCCCAGGCTGATCTTAATAATATAAATCAGACCACATTACACTCCTTAATCAAACTCCGGTGACTTTTGAGGGAGCTCACATAGCAGCTATACATCTGGACTGGAAAAATGTATGTTTTTATTTTCACTATCTTTCAAAAGAAAAATGCATTTCCCTTTCTATAAATAAGGACAGTAAACCACAGAACTATCAGCAGTGACTTGAGCCTTTGTCACCTAAAGAACACACTGCTACTTTATGTTCATGTTACACCGTGTATGTTTCTCTCAGTCTCCATGCCCATGATAAGTCAAAATGACCATGGTGATGAATCCTGCCAACAGATCTGTTATTTGAAGCATGGACTGTAGGGTAAATTCATTTAAAAAAAAACTGTTAAGAGTTATATTTCTTAAGGATGGGCTTTCCTAATTAGATGTGTACTAAGGCAGAGTGAGAAGGATATGAAGATCAGTCTGCCCTGGGTTCAGGTGAGGTGGTGGTGGCACTGGCTAAGGAATGTAGAAAAAGTTTCCTTGAAGTCTACTCATTTTTCATCATCATACTACTGGTAACTAGCAATGTCCATGATAAAACTACACTCTGCCAGGATAGACCACTTCCATCAGCTCCCTTTCCGCATACTTTGTCCCTATGTTATTTTTAATTTATCTTATTTTGGCATTCAAAAATGTTTTGGGGGACTTACGTTACCTTGCAGCATTTTAGGCCTCCATTTGTGACCCTACCACCCCATATCTGAGTATCTTTTCAAGCACCAGCTGCTCTGCTTCTGATCCAGCTTCCTGGTAATGTACCCACGAAGGCAGCAGGTCGTGGCTCAAGTATCTGGGATCTTGCCATCCATGTGGGAAAGCTGCATGGAGTTCCCGATCCCTGGCTTCAGCTTGGCACAACCCCAATGGTTGTAGGGACTTGGAAAGTGAGCCAACTTACAGAAGATTGATCTCTCTTTTCTCATCTTCCTCTTTCTGTGTCTGTCTGAATTTCAAATAAATAAATCTTAAAATATTTTGTAGGGCAGACGTTTGACAAAACATTTTTTAAAAACTGCATGGGACTCCTGCATTTCATGTTGGAGTACCTAGGTTGAAGTTCTAGCTCTGCTTCTGAATCTGGTTTCCTGCCTAGTGCACTCTGTAGAAAGCAGCAGGTGATGGCTAAAATACTTGGGCTCCAGCCATCCACATGGGAGACACAGATTGAATCCCAGACTTCTGGCTTCATCCTAGCCTATGCCTGTCTGTTTTAGTCATTTGATCCATGAACCACTAGATCAGAGTTCTCTGTGTCTTTGCTTCTATCTGTCTCCCCTTCCCACTTTCTCTGCCTTTCACACACACAACAAAGTAAAATAAAATAGCATTTTATAAGAAGCAGTGCATCCATAGGCTTTAATGCCAAGTGCTCAGAGGTACAGAATCCATTAAGGACCCTTAACTTAAGAATAAATTTAGATTTCCTTTCTTGGACCTATATCCTAGGCTCCTGTTCATTTGATAAACTGTTGGTCCCTGCTAATAAACCAAAACTTCCTGATGCTACTCAAACATGCTAGGTTCATTCTTGTCCCTCTTCTTCCCCTAGACCTGACTCCCATCCTGCTCTAATCTCAGCTTGTTTCAAAGTCACCTCCCTGTAGAGTCCATGCCTGTTAACCCACTCTAATGCACCCTCCAGGCAAGTGCTTCCTCCAGGAAGTTGGCTGTTCCCGTTGACTGTCTGCCTCTCCTCCCCAGAAGGCAAATCCACAAGCACCGACAGGGACTCTGAGCTGTCATAACCCCCAGCACCTGAACAGGCCCCAGCAGGAGCTCAGTGTCCTTGGAGCTGGATTTACTTCTACTGACCTTCCAGTTGGTCATGTACGTATTTATATCACCGTGTTTAAAACCATTAAAATTTCCCTTCAAAACCTGAGCCAATTTATCCAGCTATGAAAACGCAAGTGGAGGAGCTAACATTTTGCTAAGTGGTAAAGATACCCACATCACATGTTGGAGTGTGTGGATTTGATATCCAGCTGCACTCCCAGTTTCCAATTCCTGCTAATATAATCCCTGGGAAACAGCATTGGGTGCTCAAGTGACTGGATTCCTGCCACTCACTATGAAAGATTTGGACTAAGTTACCAGGGCTCAGCTTCAACCCCAACCCGGTCCTTTCCATTAGATATTTGGAGAGTGAATCAGCAGGTAAGGAATCTATCAGTCTATTCATCTATCTGCCTATCCACCCTCATCTGCCAAATAAATGAATGAATAAATAAAGTTTTAAAATGCATATGGAGGCAATAAATGGATAATACAACTATGACAATGAAGGAAAGAGTAAAAACTTCCAGGTGGGATTTATATAGATCAGAGAAGAACATGAGCTCCACTCTCCTTTTTAGTATAATATCTGTTTGGAGAAGCAGTGGAAATTCTGCCTTCCAGAGCTTTCTACAGCAAGAATGTTTTGTATCACATGGATTTAGAAATAGAGCAAGTGGTAGGTTGGTCCCTGATTAATTGACTCTGTTACTCAATTCTCACCAAGTTCAGGTCCCTTCCACTGCGCTAAACTCTCCATACTCATGGCCGATGTGCCTCATAGTTGGAAGAAGGCTGCCAATTGACCACTGGGATGGTATGTTTCCATCTTGTAAAAACTATGTCCTTCTTTTCCATGTGAGTGGCTGTTTTGGTCACACGCTCATCTCTGGGCCAGTATCAATCCCATGGTCTGTGCATCCCATGTCGATGGGCTCAGACTATGGGAGTGGAGAGAGGAGCTGAGAATACTTGAAAAAAGCAGGATTTAGAGGAAGAAGGAAAGGGCAGTAGATGGATACTGGGCACTTTAAATGTGGCTGGTTTCCGAATCAAATTTTCTTTTGTTCTAGTGTGGAGGAATAACCACTTAGAAAATGACTTCTGCTCATGACAGTTTCTATCTTTATTCACATATATAAGCCTTTTTTTTTTCTTTTGGAAAGCATTCTTTTAAAAATGATTGCCTTATCTTGGCATTGTTATCAGTCATGTGATCTGGCAGCTGAAGAAATATGGCCTGTGGCTGCAGACTTGGAGGTTATACAACAGGCTGTGGTCTCCATACTTGGTCTTTTCAAGGGAGGATATATGCCAGAAGTTTAGAAAACTTTAACACAAATTTTCAACAAAATAGCGTTGCTTAGACCTCACTCAGATTCTGAAAAGACAGTTGACTGATCTTAGGAGGCCAAGCAAAACTTCACATGGAGCTCTGGAAAGACTCTAAATTTTTTTTTTTTAATTCCAATTTTAGCAGAAGTGTCAGTCATTATCTTGATGAATTCTGTGAAATTTTAAAAACAGGAATGAGCATTTAGCCTAGCAGTTAAGACACCCACCTGCAATAGAGTACTTGGGTTTGGGCGATTTTTAAACAATTCTTTTATTCAAGTGAAATACAGAGTTACAAGAAGAAAGGAAGAGATGGAGGCAGAGAGAGAGATCTTCCATCTACTGGATCACTTCCCAAATGGCTGCAACAGCTGGAGGTGGGCCAGATCAAAGTTAAGAGCCTGGAACTCAGACTAGGTCTCCCGCATGGTGTCAGGGGCCCGGGTGCTTGAGCTATCCATCAGGGCCTTCCCAGGTTTATTAGTAAGAACACTGGATACTGGCACTCTAAGGGTGCCCTGCTATGAGGTGCTGCTGTACATTAACCTGCTGTACCATAGCATTTGCAGACACTTGGGAAATGAACCAGCAGAAGGAAAGTTTCTTCCTGTCTTTATCTCTCTAGCTCTTTCTTTTTCTCACTCTCTGTATAACTCTGCCTTTCAAGTAAGTAAGTAAAATAAATAAATCTTCTAAAAAATAGTCATTTGATCCCTTGTTGGCCCTTGATGCTCTGGGGTAAAGGGCTAGAGAAGGAGACTGGGATTTCTGAAAATGTTGCCATGTCCTTCCAGACAGTAATTAGACATATAGCCATTTGCTCTGTTTCTCCCTGGTGCGCATCTGCTGTGTCTTGGGTCCCTCCCAGGGTTGGCTGACTGTGGGCTCAGGTCCTCACTCCCTGTGACAGGCATCTCTGAAGGACCCAGAGTCAGGCCTCAGCCCTTAGAGTCAGTCTGTCTCTCTCCCTTTCTCCCACTCCTTTTCTCCCTCTCTCTAACCACCTCACCCTTTCCCTCTCCCTCCCTCCTTTCTCCCTGCCACCCAACAAGGTGGATCTGAACTTTCTGACTGTGGTCCTTTTCCATCTATTGGTGTCTCTTCCTAGAGTCTTCTTTCCATTCTGTTTTCATCCTCACCCTTGCTTGATTGCTCTTGAGGTCTCGGTTAACTTTCCAGGTGACTTCCACTGAGAAACCTTGTCTGACCCACAAGGAACTACCCTTTCTGGAGGCTTACATCAGAGCTGATGTAGGTACTGCAGTGTTCTGCCATGCTTGGCCCAGAGCATGTGCTTCACCAACAAGGAAGGAAGCAATGAAATGAAGGTTCATGATTTGTGGGAGAATGTTTGTACATCTTAAATATTCAGTTATTTTACTTCGTAGCATCTAATAATCCACAATACATTTAAGTTATATATATACATAAAACTTATATATATATATACAAGTTTATATATTCATTTTAATACATTTTAAGTTTACATATATAACATATATATAAGTTTATATATATAATACATATATATATTTAATTTTTTTAAATAGAGAGGAAGAAAGAGAGAAAGAGAAGTCATCCATTTGCTGCTTCGTTCCTCAAATAGTCAAAATGGCTGGGATGGATCAGGCCAAAACCAAGAGCAAGGAATTCCATCCATATCTCCCACTTGGGTGGCAGGAGCTCAGACACGTGGTCCATCTTCTGCTGCTTTCCCAAAAATATGGGTCAGAAGTGGGATAAGCGGGTCTTAAATTGGAACTCATCTGGGATGCCAGAGATGCAGATGGCATCTTAATCTGCTACCCCTCAACACTGGCCACTGCAGAATACAATTTTAGTAAGAAATGCTGACAAACATGCCAACTTGGTTTTAAGGGTGGATGATGTGAGCTTGCGTCTACATGATCAGTAGACATGTTTACCTGTAGACCTCTGATTTGTCATCCTGCCCTGGGTTTTCTTCTGACCATGCTGCATTAAGTTACCTCTGTGCTCTGCACACAGCCACTAACAGAGAGTGCTGTGTATTTAGATTTCCATCTTTGGATCAAATTCAGTGTTTAAAACTCTGCTACTCCGGGGAGGTCTTGTTTCCTTAAATGTAAAACCTCTTGGACTTCAAACACAGATTCTCAAGGAAAGCACTTGGTGGCTATTCTTAGCCCTTGCTGTTACTATTTCTTAAGCTCAATGCATACTCTGTACTTCCACGGGCAGCCAGACCTCCTGTTTGGGAAGTCATAATTCTCATGAGTCCAGGGGAATGGTTGAGGGGATAAAGTGGATGTGTTTTAATGAATCAGCCAACCCAAAGCTGGGTTGATCACCAGCTGCATGCTGTACATTTTTTTTCAACCCTTGAAGTTAACCATTGAGAATGGCATGTTACACCAGCAGGTGTTTTGCAGCATGGGACCCCACCTGAGGCAGTTTTGTAATAGTCTTTCCCTTTAGTCACATAAAACAAAAGTGAATTGGCCATGGTTTTTGTAGAAGAAAGGAAGAAGGGGTCCAGTTTTGGAGCTCTCTGCTGATGCCTTTGAACAAACAGCCATTTCAGTAACAGTGTTGGTCTTGGGGCGTGCGTTGTGTGGAAAAGCTCCAATGGTGACATGAGCAAGCCAAGGACCAGGCGGCCTGCCAAGCTGTGCCTGCTGGGAACTGGTATTATGGGGACTATACCCTCATCGGAGGTGGGGGGATCCAACGGTCCCCTATAATCTGCTTTCTGACATCTTTGGGCTCCACTTCTACCTAAAGATATTCTGAGAGGAAAAACCAGGAGAGAGCCCTTCCTCTGATTCTGCTTCTGCTCCAAAAACCTCTGTAGAGATGCAGAGAGCAAATGCCAATAGAACATTAGAACTGGCACGTTGGTTCAACTGGCTTATCTTTTACCTTCAAGCACCAACAATCCATATAGGTATTGGTTCATGTCCTGGCTGCTCTGCTTACCATCCAGGTCCCTGCTTGTGGCCTAGGAAAGCAGCAGAGGATGAACTAATGCCTTGGGACCCTGCACACATGTGGGAGACCTGGAAGGAGCTCCTGGCTCCTGGCTTTGGATTGGCTCAGCTGCAGTTATTGCAGCCATTTGGAGAGTGAAGCAGCAGATGGAAGATCTTTGCCTTTCTGTCTTTCCTTCTCTGTAAATCTGCCTTTCCAATAAAAACATACTAAATCTCTCCAAACAAATAAACAAGCAAAAAGCAGAAGAATGGGCTTGTGTTTGGTGCAGTAATTAAGATGCCACTTGGGGCTCCTGCCTTCCATTCCAAACAGTGATTCATGTCGTGCTCTGCTTCTGATTCCAGCTTCCTGCTGATGTGCAGCCTGAGAGGCAACAGGTGGTGGCATAAGTACCTGTATCCTCCACCATAATGGGAGATCCAGACTGAATCCCACATTCCTGACAGTTGCAGGCATCTGTGGAGTGAACCAGTAGATGGAAGACCTCTCTGCCTCTCTCTTCCTTTCAAATAGTCATTTTTTATTGTAATAAAATAATAGAAACAAAATTTGAACTCCCTGAAGGATCTGGGATGTGTATTAATTGATCTCCCTGGAGTGGTTTTCATAGTATCAGCAGGCATGAGGGTGTATCAGAAAACATGGAGGTTGGGTGTGGTGGCTTGGTGGATCAGTCTGCTGCTTGAGGTGCCTGCATCACCCATTGGAGTGCTGGTTCTAATCTGGGCTGTTGTCCTTCATGATCCAACCTCCTGTTAATGCCTCTTAGGAGGTAACAGATGATGGTTCAAGTGCTTCAGCCCCTCACACCCACCTGGTAGACCTAACTGGAGTTGCTGGCCCCTGGCTTCAGCCTGACCAACCCCAGCTGTGGCAGGTGTTTCTGAAGGGAACCAAATGTGGGTGAAGATCTGTCTCTGTCCCTCTCTTAGGTCTCTCTCTCTCTTTGCCATTCTGCCTTTCAAGCAGATGAAATAAATAACATAAACCATTTAAAAAAATTCATCTAAACTTAAACAATAAGCTTATTTTGGTGTGAAGAAATTTTTTGAGAGCTGTGCATGCTTTTCCATAATACGAATTTTTAAAATTTTCTATATATACAAGGAATTGAAATTTTTGTGCCAAATGAAGCTTTTCTTTCAAATTAATTTTTCATAGCTTTTCAAGTTTCTTCACATATGATAGGTATCATGCATGTAGTTGCCAAATAAATGTATGTGGTGATTAGATTTTCTGATTTTTAAAAAAGATTTATTTTTATTGAAAGTCAGATATACAGAGAGGAGGAGAAACAGAGGGGAAGATCTTCCATCTGATGATTCACTCCCCAAATGGTCACAATGGCTAGAGCTGAGCCAATCCAAAGCCAGAAGCCAGGAGCCTCTTCTGGATCTTCCATGCTTTGGGCCCCAAGGCTTTGGGTCATCCTTGACTGCTTTCCCAGACCACCAGGAGAGACCTGGATGGGAAGCAGGGCTGCCGGGATTAGAACCAGCACCGACGTGGGATCCCAGTGTGTGCAAGGCGAAGATGTTAGCTGCTCAGCTACTGTGCTGGACCCCTGATCACTTTTTTATTGTATCATAAATTTGATAGACATGAGATGCCTTTGCTTCATAAACATGAAGGGGGAAAAAAAGCCCTCATTTTAGGCTCTTATAACCAGTTGCATAAAGAACTTCTGATTGTGCAACTCTTTCACTGATGGTGTTTGCCAGTGCTTCCAGAGAGGCCAGGGACCACAATGCCCTGTGCCTGATGGTGGGGGAAGTGTCAATGAGAAAACAAATGGGGTTGAGAGACAGTGGTGATGGATCTTAGTTCCCTGGGGAGGGAGTGCAGGGTGTATGGTTTAAAAACTTGAAAGGCATAAAGTGACTTAACTGTGCATCTTGCTCTTAAAATTGCTTAGACCTAAGGCCTTGAGACCATGGCTTGTTAAGACAGGTTTTCCCAAAGACCCTTTCTGCTGTCCTGTCCAGCCAGCACTGAAGGCAGCCTTCCGGGGGGTGACCAGGGAAGATGAATGCAGTTTGGTATTTTTAGAATATATTGTTCTCTGAACTCTAGCAACAGTTTGGCTGCAAATGTGTTTTCAGAGACATTCTTTATACCTCTTTAAGACTGGTTTCTAGAAATAGAAAACATATTTTCTTTGGCCATTAAATTCCTTGTTGTTTCACCCAGAAGTGAGGGACACTGTCTGTTTTTGGACAGCTAGAGTTGGGAGAACATCATTTTTTAGGCGACCGGATGGGAGCATTGCAGGAGGGAAGTGTGACATCAGAGTGAGAGCGTTTTAGCTGAGATCAGTGTGCACAAATAGTAAAAGGAGTGGACATTTATTGAGCTTTTATTGTGTGAACCTCTCTGCTTTATTCCTCTGAACAATGCTGGGATGTTGCTGCTGTCACTGTCTCCATTTGTTATTATTTTTTTAAACATTTATTTATGCATTTGAAAGGATGGGCGATACAGAAAAAGAGATCTCCCATTAGCTGGCTCACTCCCCCATATGGCTACCAAGAGCAGGAAATGGTCCAGGCCAAGCCAGGATCCAGGAGCCCTATTCTGAACTTGTGGGAAGCAGGGGCTCAAGTGCTTGGACCATCCTCTTTTGCCCTCCTGGGAGCATTAGTAGGAAGCCAGATTGGAATCAGAGACACTGGGAGACAACCAGTGCTCCAGTATGTACTGTTGGCTGCTTAAACTACTGTACCACAATGCCAGCCACCCTGTTTTATAAGATAAAGTGAGTGGGGCCAAAGATGTAAAGAAACTTGATCAAGGCCATAAAACTGTATTGCAAAGTGAATTCAGGGACTATGGCTAAACCATAATGTATATGAATTTGCCTGGAGCGACCTCCCAGAACGTATATTATCTGTACTTTAAATAAATCATAGTTGTAGCTTTTTGTGCACATTTGTAAAGAAGAATTATGTAAGCTCCTGGGGACAGACCTTTTGATTCTGTAGGTACAGAACATGTTGGTGTTGTTCTGTGATCCCCAGGGACCTAGTGAAGGATGTGGTTGCACAGAAGGCTGGCTCTTGTGAGGCAGGAGCTGATGGAGGCTTGATTCATTGCAATAAAATAAATAAATAAAGCCTTTTTATGTGGTCTTACCAAATAAAGAACTGGATACCTGCTGGTTATAATTAGCGTTCAGTTCAGCCCTTTAAAAAAAACTCACTGGCACATCAAGCGTATTAAGATGTCTTGGAGAGTTCAGCTGTCTGCATGTAGGCGTGCATCCTGTAGCAGGCCACCCTCCAAGTAACTATTGGGACTTCGTCACACAATAACAACTACCCTTTGCTGAACCCCTGTGTTTTCCAGGCATGGTCCCAGGCTGGGTTCAGGAGCATAGCCAGGTGCTCACCCTAGGTGCCCTAACGCAGGACATGGGCATCCTCACTGGCAGCCTTCAGCAAATGCTTGACTCCAAATACTTAATTCTATTTTAATTGTAAACATTTTCAAACATATACTGCATACGCAAAGTTTGTGTAACGAGTCCACGTATCCTGGTCACCCAGTATTAAGAGTTATCCTAGTTTGCTGATTTTTAAAAACTCATTATCATACTTGTTTAACATACTTATTTGTCATATCCGCTTTTTAAAAACCTATCAACATACTTTCATGAAGCAGATACCAGTCATTTTGTCATTTAGTCTATAAATAAAGCCCAAAGGTAGTTTACATGTCACAACATGAACTTTTTGTAGTTGTTGTTGTTGCTTTAAAGATGCTTCTGCTCAGCTCCAGCCTTGTTTTGTTCCACTGTGTGTGTTCCAAGTTCGTGACCCTCATCATGGTTATGAGGTCATCATCTGTTGTGTTGTGTGATTGTTTCCCATGCCTCATGAATTCCTCAAGGGCAGGTCTGGTCATCCTTCTCTTGCCTTGAACCCACAACATACAGAGTGTATGTATACTGTACTAAGTGTCTGGGGTCCAACTCCTATATTATAAAGTCAAGGGTAAGTGCACATGAAAATTTCTCAATTTTTAAAAATGAAGGGTTCACTCTTTCCTAGTAGTACCAGGAAAACATGAAAATCATAGAAAAAAAAAGTTAAGAAATGATGGTTTGGGCCTGGCACAGTAGCCTAGTGGCTAAAGTCCTGGCCTCGCACGTGCCGAGATCCCATATGGGCATCAGTTTGTGCCCTGGCCACCCCGCTTCCCATATAGGTCCCTGCTTGTGGCTTGGGGAAGCAGTAGAAGTTGACCCAAAGCCTTGGGACCCTGTGCCTGTGTGGGGGACCTAGAAGAAGCTCCTGGTTCCTGGCTTCGGATTGGCTCAGCTCTAGCCATTGGGGTCGCTTGGGGAGTGAATCAGCGAATGGAAGATCTTTGTCTCTTCGCCTCTCTGTATTATCTGACTTTCCAATAAAAATAAATAAATCCTTAAAAAAAAAGGGGGGGGATGATATGTTTACCTTGCAATCATTCTGTATATATCTTGCAATTTGACAGAAGTTTGGGGGGTGGGGAGAAGCACTGAGTTAAAAATATAAATCAAAACAATTCAAATTTGAACTTGCAAATTTAGGTGTTAAAATTAAGCCTCTGTTTGGGTTAGGTTGCATGGGCTCCTTGAGTGGAAGAGGCTGCCTTCATCAGACAAATACTGGGTATTGAGATTTGTTTCTTCCTGACTTAAAATTCTTCAGATTTGTTTTCCATTTAGTTTGTGATGTGGTGTGGGCAGACAGAGAGCTTGGGAGGTAGAATCAGAAAAGCTGTGTTTTGGGGTGAGCATTTGGCCTGGAGGTTAAGGTGTTGGCTAAGAGTCTAACCTCCCTTGTTGGAGTGCCTGGGTGCTATACGTGCCTCCAGCTTCTGACTCAGATTCCTGCTCATGCGCACCCTGGAAGGTAGCAGGTGATGGCTCAAGGAATGGGGTTCTGCCATGCCTATGCGAGACCCGGATTGCGTTCCCAGCACATGGTCTTGGCCTGGTCAAACCCTTGTTGTCGCAAGCATCTGGGGAAAGAACTGGTGGATGGGAGATTTCTGCCTCTCTGCCCTTCAAATACAAAGAAAATAAAGGAAATTTAAAGTAACTCCTATAAGAATTGCTGATGTTTTCCTTTTGAGGGGAATATTTTGAATGGTAATCTGTCCTCACGCATTATTATTGTCATTAAAAAAATATTTCTTTCAAAGGCAGAGTGATAGAAAAAGGGAACACTTATATATTGTTTTTCTTTGCAGAGGGTTGCAGTGGCTGTCTGTGCTAGTCAAAGCCAGGGTCTAGGAATTCCGTCTGACTCTCCCATGTGGCTGGAAGGGACTCAGATACTTGAGACATGTGCTTTTGCTTTCTCAGGTGTATTAGCAAGAACCTGTATTGAAAGTGGAGCAGCTGGGACTCAGACTGGCTGTCTGATTTGGGATGTGGGCATCAAAAGTGGCGCTTTAAACTGTTGTGCCACAATGTTGCCTTGCTTTTTACATAGTTAGTTTATTTGAAGGGTAGAGCAATAGGAGAGAGAGAAGGCAGATGGTGGGGGAGGGAAGGAGAAATGATCTTAGCTTTTTTTTTTTTTAAAAGATTTATTTTTATCCTTTTTTTATTGGAAAGGCGGATATACAGACAGGAGAGACAGAGAGGAAGATCTTCCGTCTGATGATTCACTCCCCAAGTGAGCGCAACGGCCGATACTATGCCGATCCGAAGCCAGGAGCCTCTTCCGGGTCTCCCACGCGGGTGCAGAGTCCCAAAGCTTTGGGCCGTCCTCGACTGCTTTCCCGGGCCACAGGCAGGGAGCTGGATGGGAAGCGGGGCTGCCGGGATTAGAACCGGCGCCCATCTGGGATCCCGGGCGTGCAAGGCGAGGACCTTAACCACTGTGCCATCGCGCCAGGCCCCACTATCTTAGCTTTGATAGGAGAAGCTATAAATACAACTGCACAGGGTTGGAGGAAGAGGAGCTGTTAGGGATACAAATGGAAGTTTGAAGGCTGTGATACGGTTTATGTTTGTCCTGCTAGCTGGGAAGCCTTGTACCATAGTGGGTGAATGACTGGCCTTGGCAAGGCCTACCTCATTTTCAGTTGTACAAATGTCCACTAAGGTATCAGAGAACTGTAAAAATGGTGGCGAGCAGGCAGCCAGACTAAGCATCCCTAATTCAAATACGAAATCCAAAAGCTTCCAAAATCCGCTGTTTTTGTGTACAAACATGCTGTCTCAAGTGGAAAATTCCACACCATGAAACAGTTTCATGCATGAAATTAGAGAAAAATGCATAAAATTACATCTTGGCTATGTGTATAAGGTGTGTATGAAACACAGGTGAATTTTATGTTTAGACTTGGATCCCTTCCCCAAGATATTTCATTATGTATATGAAAAAAAATTCCAAAGTCAGAAAAAAATGTAACATCTGATGCATTTCTTGTCTCAAGAATTTCAAACAAGTTATGTTCAACCTGTATTGCGTTTCTATGTTAGCCTCACATTGGAAGTTTAGGGGCACGTAGCATTGTGGCTCAGTGGGTTAGGCCATCTTATATAGATGCTGGTTCAAGATCCAGCTGCTCCGATTCTAAACCAGCTGCCTGCTAATGCACCTGGGAAAGCAATTGAAGATGGCCCAACTGTTTGGACCCCCTAAATCCATGTGGGAGACCTGAAAGAAGCTTCTCGCTCCTGGCTTTGGTCTGGCCCAGCTCAGGCCGTTGCAGCCGTTTGGGGATGTAAGACCTCTCCCCCTGCCTTCTCTCTCTCTCTCTATTCTTTTCCTCTCTCTCTCTCTCACTCTGCCTTTCAAATAAATAAGTCTTAAGAAAAAAAAATAAAGACATCTAGGACAACTGCTACGCGGAAAGCTCTGTGTTGGGTGCTGGGGAAATGAGCATGAGTGATGTGTGGTGTAGGCCTTTGGACAGTCACAGCTTTAGTGCAATGTACTAGTATAGTGTTCTGCCAGCACCTGTGTTCATCATCTTTTCTTTCACTCACCAAACAGCCTCGCTTCATTTTGCATTTGAGAAGAAGGATGTGATCTCATTGGAATGGTCTTTTAAATAAGGTTAAGGCCCAAGAGACTTGCTGAATGAAGTCAGGACCTGGTGGCTGGTAAATCAATTAGGAAGCTAGGTAAATCTCACAGGGAGACCATGTGCTCACAGAGTAGTTTAAACACCAAAATGCATGATGTCCTCTGTCACTATGGACAGACAGGGAACATCAGCAAGCAGAGAAACACGAAATGCAGCACTGGGTTTGGGAATAAGGCTGTGGGACATGTCGCAGGTCAGACATCACCAAACAGACCTCGGGGCCAAATTGTGGTGTGGATACTTTTTTTCTCTTGCTGCTGATGAGACTGGACTGTGCATGATTTCTATCCTGAATTCAGATGGGAAACAGGTAATTGTGCTGTATTGGTTATCCAGATCATTAGTATAAATTCAGTCTTAAAACAACACATGGTGATTATTGTGCTGTTTTTGAGGGTCAAGACCCCAGTGTAGACTAGCTGAATTTTATACTCCATGGTCTCCCAGGGCTGAAATTCAAGGTGTTGGCTAAGGCTGTGATCTGACTTGAGTTGTTGCTTAAGATGAATTAGGAGATCCAGAGACAGGGAGAGAGAGGGAGAATCGTTCCTCCACTGTTCACTTCCCAGTTGGCTGCAATGGCCAGCACAAGCAGGAGCCAAGAGCTTGATCCAGGTCATTTGTGTGATACAGGGACCCATATACTTGAGCCATCTTCTGCCGATTTTTCCAGGCAGGCAGCTGGACCACAAGAGGACAGCAAGGATATAAAGTAGCATTTGTATGGGACGCCAGCATCTCAGGCAGCAGCTTTAGTGGCTACACCACAGACTTTTTCAAGATTTATTTATCTGAAAAGCATAGCAATAGAGAGAGGGAGAGGAGAGGAAGGTATGAATACTTTGTATCAGCTGGTTCACTTCCAGATGGCAACAGCAGCCAAGGCTGGGCCAAGTCAAAACCAGGAACCCAGAACTCTGGATTCTCTCCCACATGGATGGCAGGTGTTTAAATGCCATTCTCTTCAGCCTCCCCTAGTGCACTATCAGGAATGAAGGCAACTGGGACTCCAGCCATGTAGGATGCAGGTGTCACAAGCTTATAGTCTAACCCACTACACCGCAACACAGAACCTCATCTGAAGTTTGGGGAAGGGTCTGCTTCCAAACTGCATTGCTGTTGGTGACGTTCAGTTGTTGTGGTTGCAGGACCGAGAGCCCCCATTTCCTCCAGCTATTGGACAGAGGCCACCTTCCACTAGGGTCCACTTTCCTCTGCCAACCACAGGGCCCTCCTGACATCTTGCCAGTGGAAAGGAGAATTGCCTTCAAATATAGGTGCATGACCCAAGCTTATAGAACACAGCAATATATATCTTGTCACCTTGCTGGGCTGTTAAGCCTAGAAGCAAATCACAAAGCCAGCCTATACACCTAGGGAAGGGATATCACCCAAGGGTATAAACAGGAGGAAGGGATCACCTTAAGAGACTGTCTGTCCAAGTGATAGCCAGTGAGTGACTTGGTCAAAGTGATGAAGCAGAAGAGAGGTGGAAGTGAGCACAGCCCCTGGGGGTCCCAGAAATTGTTGCTGTTGTCACAAAACCACCTTCCATGTAATCCTGATAAACTGATCTAGACCTTCAGGCTGTCGTTTCTAGCATTGTTACAAGGTCAAAATAAACATGTTCCTCTATCTGTTGATGAATCCTCATGGCAGCAGGGATTGATTTTAGCCTTATTTTCCTTTTTCTTTTTTGTTTCCTTTCTTTGCCAGGAAGATTTTGTTTTTAGATAGTCATTGAGGAACATGAACAGAGGCAGGCTTGATTCCAGAGGTTTCAGGTAGCAGTTCCAAGCATTTTGTTTATTAATTTAGTAGTAAGTCACAAGAAGTAGTGCCTGAGGGTTTTGGAATAGTTAATCCTGGCTCCAAGATGGATTTTCCTGAGCATATCTCTGATATCAATTTCCTGACCTATAAATCCATAGGGAGCAATAGACATACTAATAAGCTGTCGAGGAGAACTAATAATTTTCAGCGTAAGTGGTAAATTCTACATGATTAACATTGATTTTCTGTCTGCACTGTTGGGCAGAACTTGCCCCTGAAGCTTTAAGTATTTGTCATGTTTTTAGAGTCTATCCTGTGCTGGATACTCTCCATGTTGTCTTCATTTATTTTCTTAAAAATCTTGACAGTATCCCTGAAAGGTAGATTTTGCCCTTGAGATCTACTGTTTAATAAGTGCAAAGGCTGTAAGTTGGAATTTAGCCTTAATTCTGTGTCCTTTTAAGTTGATGTTGCACTGGGTGTTGTGGAACTAAACCCAATCCTTCACTCAAATCACCACCCATGATTTGTTTTTATTAAAATATGCACAACAGTTTTCTTTTTAAAAGGTTTATTTTTTATTTATTTGAAATATTTAGAAGGGAGTAAGACAGAGAGATCTTCATCTACTAAGTTGTTTTCTAAATGCCTGTGATGGCCAGAACTGGGCTGGTCAGTTTCTTCCAGATCTCACATTTGGGTGCCCCTGCCCAAGGACTCTGGCCATCTCTTTCCCAGGCACATTAGCAAGGGGCAAGATTGAAAATAGAGTAGCAGGTCCTCGAAGCAGCATCCAAATGGAACAATGACACTACAGGCAGTGGCTTTACGCATTACACCACAACACTGGCTACTTAAGTGGCAGTTTTCTGGAAGCCAGAAAGAACAGAACTTAAAGGGAAGCTTCCTATTGTGTATTATTATTCCATAAGGAAAAACTATAGAAAAACCAAAGGTTGAGCTATATAATATTTCCTATTTTAAAATACAAAAGAAGGGCTGGCATTGCGGTGAACTGGGTTGAGCTACCACTTGAGATATCTGTGTCCCATAGTGAAGTATTGGTTCAAGTCCTGGCTGTTCTTATAATACATCTTCCTGCCTACACATCCGAGGAGGTAACCTACGGATGATAGCCCAAGTGCTTGGGCTCCTGACACCCCTGTGGGAGACCCTGATGGAGCTCTTAGCTTCTGGCTTCAGCCTGATTCAGTGCCATTTGCTGCAGGTGTTTAGCCAATGAACCAGTGGGTGAAATACCCATCCCTCTCTGTTTGTGTCACTCTACCTTTCAAGTAGATTGAGAAAAATGTATAACCATTTTAAAACATAAAATGTGTATCCACACTATGAAATACAAGGCAGCCACAAGGAAAGGGAAGAAAATAAGCAAGCAGCCAGTTGTAGGTCTCAGGTAAGATGATTGCTGGAACATATTATTAGATTTGTTCATTTATTTTACTTTATTTTTACTGGAAAATCATATATACAGAGAGGAGAGACAGAGAGGAAGATCTTCTGTCCAATGATTCACTCCCCAAGTGGCCACAATGGCCGGAGCTGCACTGATCTGAAGCCAGGAGCCAGGAGCTTCTTCCAGGTCTCCCATGCGGGTGCAGGGTCCCAAGGCTTTGAGCCGTCCTCAAATGCTTTCACAGGCCACAAGCAGGGAGCTGGGTGGAAGGCAGGCCTCCAGAACACGAACCAGTGCCCATATGGGATCCTGATGCATGCAAGGCCAGGACTTTAGTCACTAGGCTGCCGCACCAGACCATATTAGATTTAGAAAAGCAGTTTACTAGGGCCTGTATTGTGATACAGTGTGTTACACCACACCGCTGCCTACAAGGCTAGCATTTCATTTCAGAAAGCCAGTTTGAATCCTAGCTTCTGGGCTTCCAATTCAGCTTTCTGTTGTTGCCACTGGGAAGATGGCCCATGCCCTTGGGTGCCTGTCATCCCTGTAGGAGACCTGAGTGCAGTTCTTGGCTCCTGGCTTCGGCTTGAACCAGACCTAGCTTCTGTAGCCATCTGGGAAGTAAAACAGCAGCGGATCTTTCTCTGTATGTGTGTGTCTCTTTCTGTAGCTAAACCTTTCAAATAAATAAAGCAAGCTTTAAAAAATAAAGATGCCATTTATAGCAGTTTGAATATACCATTTGTGTCATAAGTGTCACAAAGCAACTCTCTTTTTTTCTGATGCAAAAAATGCATAGAAAACAGTCCAAAAGAATGACACTCTAGGTTCATGAATTTTTCTCTAACAGGTGGGCCTCATATCAGCCCTAGTGGCAATCTGAGGTTGAGGTGGTTGGGTTGGGAGGCAAGGTGCATTTTTTTTTATATGTTTAACATTTTGAACTTTATTGGAAAGTCAGATTTACAGAGAGAAGGAGACACAGAGAGAAAAGATCTTCCATCCACTGGTTCACTCCCCAAGTGGCTGCAAGGACCCAAGCTAAGCCAAAATGAAGCCAGGAGCCTCGAGCCTCTTCCACAGGTCTTCCATACCAGTACAGGGTCCCAAAGATTTGGACCATCCTTAACTGCTTTCTCAGGTTCCAAGCAAGGAGCTGGAGGGAAGTGGAGCAGCCAGGATACGGACTGGCACCCATATAGGATCCCAGATGCTTGCAGGATGAGGACTTTTGCCACCAGGCTTTTGTGCCAGGCCCAACATTTTAACAAGGAGAAAACTACCTTTGTGTGTTACTTGTGTAATGAGAAGATAGTTTGTTTTGCTTTTTTTGGTTTTATTAGAATTCGCTTACCTCGTGATTAACCACAGCCAAGACTTGTAGTTACTTGTGTCATTTCAACAAGAATGAACTGCAGTGTCACCCAGAGAGATCTTTCCTCCAGGGCATGTACGTCAGCTGGGGCCTCCATTCCTGCCTGTTGTCTGGCCTGGTTGCTTGCTCAGAAGTCAGCTGTGGCCACCCCTCAGGGAGTTCCAAGACCGCTGTGCTGGGGACAGACGGATAAGTGGCCAGGGCAGTTTCCTTCCGGATGCCTCTGTTCTCCCTCACTTCACCCTTTCTTGGGTAATCTTCCAGGCTTAGACAATTTGTGCCTTTTTGTCTGTCGGTTGAGTAAGATGTCAGAGGATTAGTTGGTGAAGAAGAGAGGAGTAAGGGAAGAAACTCTTCTGTTCTGGATATCTTCTTGGGTTCCTTCACTGTCCAATGCCCATTGAAAGAGACTGAGGTTGGAGCAGGCGCAGCAGGCACCATGGTGCAGCAGGTAAGCCACTCTTTGGGATACCCCCAGGCCTTACTGAAGTACCTGGTATGAGTTTCAGCTATTCCGCTTCTGCTCCAGCTTCTTGCTGTTGCACATCTTGCTGTTGCAACAGATTGTGGCTCAAGTATTTGAGGCCCTACCATGCGCCTGGGAGATCCTGATGGAGTCTTGGGCCCCTGGCTTTAGCTTGACACAGCTCCAGTCCCAGCTATTGTAGGCATTTGAGGAGTGAAGCAATCGGAGATCTCTCTATCTCTTTCTCTCTTGCTCTAAATTAAATAACATTTTTTTAAAAAAAAAAAAGATTTTTTTTTTTTTATTTAAAAGTAAGATTTACAGAGAGGAGATACAGAGATAAAGATCTTCTGTCCACTGATTCATTCCTCCAAGTGACCACAGTGGCTGGGGCTAAACTGATCTGAAGCCAGGAGCCAGAAGCTTTTTCAAGGTCCCCCACATGGGTGCAGGATCCCAAGGCTTTGGGCTGTCCTCGACTGCTTTCCCAGGCCACAAGCAGGGAGCTGGATGGGAGGTGGAACTGCCGGGATTAGAACCGGCACCCATATGGGATCCTGGTGCGTTGAAGGCGAAGACTTAAGCTGCTAGGCCATGCTGCCGGGTCCAGGTGCTGGTTCTAATCTCGGTGGCTCTACTTCCCATCTAGCTCCCTGCTGTGACCCGGGAAAGCAGTGGAGGATGGCCCAAAGCCTTGGGACCCTGTACCCACATAGGATACCCAGAAGATGGTTGTCGTCTATGGCCATACCACCTTGAATGCACCTGATATAGGATACCCAGAAGAAGTTCCTGGATGTTAGCTTTGGATCAGTGCAGCTCTGGCCATTGTGGCTGCTTGGGGAGTGAATCATTGGACAGGAGATCTTCCTCTCTGTCTCTCCTCTCTGTATATCTGACTTTCCAATAAAAATAACATAAATCTTAAAAAAAGAAAAAAGCACTGGTGTGGACTTCATTTTCTGGTAGGTAGGATCATTTAATCTTTAGAAAAAAATGATTCGCCAACTCGACTATTTTTCTATACAAAAGTATGTAATTTGCAAAGTATGTAATTTGATGCAAAATTAGCCAGATCCCAAGCAATGAGATCCATAGCAGATATGCTAGTTGCTTACTTATTTTCTAATTCATAATTTTAAAATGTGTGTATAATACATGCATATATTTGTATGTATATGTGTGTATGTGTGTACAAAATTGAAGTAGGAATGTGTCATCCATGTGCCTCTTAGAAATGTCACTTTCTGGGGCAGAGGTTTAGCCTGGTGGTTAAGATGCCTCTATCCTGCGTTGGCATTCTTGGGTTTTGATTCTGGACTCTAGCTTCTGACTCCAGGTTTCTGTTAATTGCAGATCCTGATAGGCAGTGGTCACCATTTAAGTGATTGAGTGTCTTTCTTCCAAGTAGGTTGTATCCCCTGATGTTGGTTGTTGAAGACGGATTGTTGCGGTTAGGGCAGCTTGCACTTGCTGGCTCACTCACTCTTTGCCTCTCTCTGCCCCTTAAAGAAATAATGGTAAAATTTACAAAATAAAATAGAATCTCATGGTTGATTTGTGATGCATGCCCTGTGCTTAGGGATACGCTTCTGGGAGAATTATGAGCTGATGAATGTGGGCTGTGGGGAGCTGTTAGAAAAATGGAATGTCTATGAAAACGTGTGGGGCTGGCAATCAAAGGAAAAGGACAGATTGATTTTATTCATTTAAAAGAATTAAAAAGAGGAATCTTACACTTTCTAGTTCACTGTCACCTCCCACAGTAAAGCTAAAGCTAGGAGCCAGGAGTTTCCTCTGGATCTAGCACGTGGGTGCAGCAGCCCAAGCACTTGGGCCATCTTCTGCTGCTTTCTCAGGCACATTAGCAGGGAGCTGGATTGGAATCAGAGCAGCTGGGACAGGAACTGGCACCCCTCTCGGATACTGATGTCTCAGGCAGCAGCTCTACTCACTGTGCCGTAATAACAAGTCCCAAATGCTAAGATCTTAATGACAGAGTCTCCAGTAAAGATGCTTTCATTCTTTGCTGCTGTGTCAATGCTCAGCCTCATTATGGAAACTCATCTGCATATGCAAATGAGTTAGGTTTCCTTTTTTTCTTCAGAGTCTTTCCTTTTGGCCCTGTCTTTATGAGCACATTGGCTCTAATTCACAGGATTTACCTATTTCCCATCAGTGCAAGGGCTGGCAAAGGTAAAGTAGGGAATCAGGCTGATGACATAGCTCCTCTGAAATGCACAGAATCACACCCAAGAATTTTTCTAATTAAATGGCCTTGGTGGGGGTGAGAGCTCTTGAGCATGAAACTATGTAACTAAAGCCTTAGAGACAGCTCATCAGATTGTGGGTGCTGTGTTTGAGTTTTTATATTACATACATCTGCTCCAGCTCTAGCGCTTGCCAGGTTAGCTGTGAACATAAGAAAATGAGGTGTATTCAGCTACTCAGCTTGTGAGGGACCGTGGATGGAGACAGTGGAGGCATGTGCTGTGCAGCCAATGGCAGCTAACCAGGTAAGTTGGGTCTCCTTGGAGGACCTGAGATCTCATGTCCCATGGACAAACAGGGTATGCTGTGGATCATACAGGGCAAGTCCATCGGAGAGAATTATCCTCTTTAGAACTTCGTGGGGTGTCGACTTGGGCTTTTCCCACTCTGCTGCTAACGGGCAAGATGTGAGCCGAGGTGACCCTTCACCTTGTTCTTGTGCTGAGATGTCACAGTGGGCCTCTATTGGGCTCTTAATAATTTACCTGTTTGTCTAACCCTGAACTTCATCAGTATGGTTGAGTGTTTGAAAGCACTTGTGTATTTGGGGAAAAGAGAAGATGTTTTCAGCATTGTTGTACCTCCAAGTACAAATTTGAAAATCTTTAAGATTGGATAGCTGTATTTTGGAATTTAAGTTTTTCTTTGGCCTTGCCTAACTGTATATGTGTGGTAATGAAAGGCACCGTGTAGAAGTAAAATGCCACATCAGAACTCCTGGATCCGATTCCTGGCTCCATTTCCTGCCAGCCTGTGCTCTGAGAGTTGGTGGAGAGCTCTCTAGTACTTGGGTCCCTACCTCCTATGTGGGAAACCTGGGTTGACTAAGTGTTTGCTGCCTTGAGCCTCAGCCCAGGCCTGGCCATTGCTGACATTTGAGGGAGTGAATCAGTCAATGGGAGCTTGTCTGTTCATCTCTCTGCCTCCCAAGTAAATACATTTTTTTTGAAGGAAAATATTTTAATCTTCATTTGATTAAAGAGGTGAAAAATAATTTTAATGCTGACTGCACAGTAGTCATTTTTATATCGATGAATAAATTGAAAATTAATTCCTGGATACTATCTCAGTCATTCAAAAATAGGGTTTATCTTTTCAGCTTTAAAATCAGAATTCCCTGGAAATATGAATCAGGGCAGAATTGGGCTCTCATCCTGGTGTCTCACATCTTCATTACCCATGGATGATGCTTCCTCCCGGCCCCGTGCCGAGTGCCTCAGCAGACACACACTTCTGATCTCACGTCAGAGATGCAGTGTATAAACAGTAAGCTGCAGCTTGGGAAATGTGTGTTGCAATACAGATGTTTCGAGAAGTAGACACGTGGTGGGAGCGTGCTTGGAGCCTCCACTTCCTTACCTGAAAAATGTGGGAAATGGCTGGTATCCCTTGCTCCTTTCTAGCTTTGGCCCCTTGGGAACCCACACAGACTACCTCTTGTCCCAGAACACTTGTTCTTGTGTACGATCCCTGAACCATAAACACGGTGTGGGACACAGTAAATATTTACAGCCCCGTGAATCTCAGTATGTTGTTGTTGGTGGTGGTTTTTTCCTGTGACGGACCATGATTGGCAGGCTCTCCTGGCTGCAGCATTGGTTTTTCATTGAGCACCAGCAGAGAAAATCTGGGATGGTCTTCCATAGTAACCTCTTTCTCAGAGCACTAAAAATAGCTGCCTAAGGCCGAGCAGGGCTGCTGGAGCTGTCTCATGCCTTATTTCCTTCAGCAACTCCAGGGCAAACACAGAGGATGACACACAGCCGGGATGAGATAACGCCGGGGATCTGGTGGCTGAAGTCATCCCCAAGAGGCTTCCTGTCATTTGAAACATTTCCGGACCCCCAGATCGCAGATTCTGCCAAACTGGGGACCCGATCCCCTTTCTTACTGCTGCAAAGGCAAGGCTACTCCCTTTTCCTTTTTTAAAAGTTTTTTTTTTTTTATTTTAAATGTGCAGTAGGAACATTTATTTTAATACTTCTAAAAGATATTTCTCCATGCCAGATGATTTGATACAAAAATCAAGCATCATACTTTCCCCCATCAATCTCTACATCAAAGGTAATCAGAAATTTGTACAACACAAATATTTGCTTCTTAAACAAAAATTACAAATTAAGTGAATACAAAACTACACAAATCAACTGGACCTGAACAAATGTCTTATGATGTTTTCCCTTTTCTGCTGCCATCACCTAGGGCTTCTTTCTTGAGCCTCACTCTGCTCCTTTGCTTTGCTTTGCTGTGAATTTCTCTGTATTTTGCTTATGAAATGTACTCAGGCAGTGATTTGCCATTGCTTTTTTTTACCTGAGTAGAAAAATGAACAAATTGGACAGAAGAATCCAGCCTTTGGAACAAGAAAGTTTAAATATTCAGGGATATCAGGTGTTACCACTTGCCTAAAGAAGAGTTTTCAGTTTTCTTGTGCTTTTGCTCTGGTTCCAAGGTCACACCCTCTCTTCTGGGGCAACTGGGAGTAATTGGGAACCTGCACTGTGAGATGTTAGGCTCTAAAGGAAGGAAGCTTTTTAGGGTCCGAGTGTCTTGGCCATGGTCAGCAGCTGCCAGGAAAGGCTCCATGGTGAGATCTGGGGAGAGAGTTCAGGGTACTGCCCAGACCTGATTCTTTGTTTTGTGGTTTGTATTTATTTTGATCTACTGTCCACCAGTTCACTCCCCAAGTGGCTGCAATGGCTGGAGCTGAGCTCATCTGAAACCAGGAGTCAGGAACTTCCTCCAGATCTCCCACATGGGTGAAGGGCCCCAAAGCTCTGGGCCATCCTTTACTGCTTATCCAGGCCATAAGCAGGGAACTGGATGGGAAGTACAGCAGCAGGGATGAGCCAATGCCCATATGAGTTCCTGGCACATACAAGGTGAGGATTTAGTCACTAGGCTATTGTGCCTGGCCCAACAGCAGTCATTTTTAAAGCTAAAAGCATGGGACCTGGTGCAGTACCCTAGCGGCTAAAGTCTTTGCCTTGCTTGCACCTGGATCCCATATGGGCACCGATTCTAATCCCAGTGGCCCCACTTCCCATCCAGTTCCCATCCAGACTGGCATGAAACTAAAACCAGTCTCCTTCCCTAAAGAGAAGAGATGGTTTTATTTCTGTTGGAGTTTTTCATTAACTATTGATCAAAAGCAAGCATCTGGCTTTCAGTTCACTTCCTTCTGAAATCATAAACTCAGCCTCCTGTGAGTTTCAGGAGTCAGCTGTTGAAGCAGGAGGGGTGAGGAGAGGTTGGGGAGAAGGCAGTCCATGCCAGTCAGATGTGGCTGGTGTCCCTCTGTCCTCCCAGCCAAATCAGCAGTCATTTTGGTGGCACAACACTCACGCTCAACTCTATAAGTTTCCCTGTGAAATAATACTTTTCTGCTTTATGGGAAACTGAGGAAACACTGAAATCACTGCCTGACTCTCTGAGAGATCTTTTTTGTTCCACAGGAAGTCTGTGTAGAGATGCATGATTCAATTTCTTTATTCTTTTTCCCCCCAGAGGTCAGGGGTAAGCCATGGGTGACTCAGCCACAGGGCATTTTATTTACCAGGCTCTTTTATAGCCATCTGGGTGTGTGTGTTGCAGGGGGAGTGATATCCTCATGGGTCATTTTCTGTGTAGTCTGAAAAGGGGAGAGGGAGTGTGCTTTAAGCCAAGCTGGAACAACCTTTCAAGGGAGAAATTTCTTCCACATGGCTTAGACTTCTGGAGTGGAAGCAGCGCTAATCAAGCGATGGAATTTTACTCTGAACTACTGCTTTTAAAAAATGAGGCAAGGAGGAGTGAGAAAGAAAGAACGCTAATCTGTTGATTTACTTTCCTGAAGTGTGCAGTGACTAGGACTGGGTCAGGCCAATACTCAATCTGGGTCCCCTTGTGGATGGGAGAATACAGTTTTGTCAGCTACCTCCCAGGGGTGCACATTAACACAAAGCTGGAATCAGAAGCTGGAATAAAACACAAGAAACCTAATAGGAAACATGGACATATTTTATTATTATTATTATTTTGATAATTCAGTTGTGCTACAAATGCTTAAACTTGGAATACGTAAAAAAATACAATAATTACAACAGAGGAAAATATATGGAAGCATATAAATCAAGTCCTTTCACTTCAGCAGCATTAAAAAGACCTAGTAATATAATTACAGGAAAAGCATGGGCATTGCTTAATGACGTAAAGGAGAAGAGAAAACAGTTTTACCGAGGCGATGAGGTAAATGATGTGATTTATCAGCTGGCGGCAAGCAGGAACTTTTCTTCTAACATGTCAGATATGTGTTTTCTAAAAGTGAGGCTGGAAAGATTTATTTCATTTATTTTAAAGGCAGAACTAGAGAGAGAGATATTTTATCCACTGGTTCACTCTCCAAATGGCCACAATGGCTGGGCTGGGCCATGCTAAAGCCAGAATCTTCAGTTTTCTTTCAGTCTCCCACTAGTGGGTACAGGGATCCAAGGACTTGGCCCATCTCCTGCTGCTTTCCCAGCTTGTGTCAAAGGAGAGCTAAACTGGAAGTAGAACAGCCAGGGCTCAAATCAGCACCCGTAGTTGGATGCCAGCATTATAGGCAGTGACTTAATGTGTTATGCCACAATGCCAGTCTGTTTTATTTGAAAGTCAGAGACACACAGAGCAAGATCTTCCATCCACTAATTCACTCCTCAGATGCCCCCAACAGCCAGAGCTTGGCCAGGCAGAAGCCAGGAACTTAGCTCAGTCTATATAAATGTCTCATGTTAGTGACAGGGACCAGGTACGTGAGCCATCATCTGCCTTCTGTGAGGCATACGTTAGTGGAAAGTTGGATTGGAAGAACTGGATTTCAAACTAGAGATTTTGATATGGCTCTTGGGTGTCCCAGTCTGCAATCTAATTGCTGTGCCAAACACCTGCCTTGATGTGACATCTTTTTTTTTTTTTAAGATTTAATTAATTTTTTGTTGGAACATGAGATATACAGAGGAGAGACAGAGGGGAAAAATCTTCCATCCAGTGATTCACTCCCCAAACTGCTGCAACAGCTGGAACTGAACTGATCCAAAGCCAAGAGCCAGGAGCTTGTTCTGGGTCTCCCACATGGGTGCAGGATCCCAAGGTTTTGGACCGTCCTCGACTGCTTTCCCAGGGCCATAAGCAGGGAGCGGGATGGGAAGTGGGATTGCTGGGGTTAGAACTGGTTCCCATATGGTATCCCAGCACATGCAAGGTGAGGACTTTAGCTGCTAGGCTACCACTCTGGACCCAATATGACATCTTAACAGATGTTTTAACCACCAGACTCAATCTCTCCCTTGGGTTATTGCTTTATATAGCATTTAACATGTCTTATGATTGTTTCAGTTTAATGGGTAAGATATGAAGGCATTGTTTTGCACAGTTTTTCAAACTCTGTTTTTAATGCATTAGCATCCAATAGATATTTTATAAAGTTAGAAAATCAAGAAAAAGTTAAAGGGCAGCTGTTCTTAGTTTGGAGTGTAGTCCTGGAGGCAACTCTACGTGTACACATAAATAAGGTAATACAAAGCAGAGATGGTTTTGTGATTTACATGTCTTACTTAGCAGTACACGTAACTGTTGTTCATCCATAACACCTGAATCTTGTAATTCATAATATCTACATAATGTTAGACTGTTCAATTTGACATACCTTTATTCGACTACTCCATTATTGTTGAATGATTTTTCTTGGTATAAACTTCAACTTTTACTATAATGTCAGCTTTCTACTTCATGCCCAGTGAAATCTTATTTGGATAAAATTCCAACACATTAACCATTTATTACATTCACGATGTTATGCACTCATCGCTTCTTTCTAGTTCTGAAACACTTCTGTGCTCATACCGATTGAGTAAAAACTCCTACTCCTAGCTCTTGGCAAACAGCCTCTGTTTCGATCTACCTGTCTAGGATATTTCCTATAAATGGCGTCATACAACTTGTGAATTTTGTATGTCTTGTCTTTAATTTCTCCTTGTCAGAGGTTCCCAGAGCTACCACCTTGCAGGGCCAGAACTTGAACCCTCTGCCTCCTGGTGCTATCACCTCATTCGGCCCCGCTGTCCCATGTTCTGCTTTCTGAACCTGTTGGTAATAGCATCAGACTGGCTGACTGATTGATCCTTGCCTTGTGCCTCACGGTTGTAAGTAGCACATCGGCTAGTTGACCTCAACTAGCATCACCAGGAGGACACTCAGCATTGTGGATGAGGCCTGGGAGTGAGCATTCCTCACAGCAGTGATGTTGGTGCTGTTGGGCCAGGGTCCACACTCGGAGCCGCCATTCTGATAGATATGCAAAAAAAAAAAAAAAAAAATTCTTCCCTTTCACTCTCTTCTGATTGGAATACTTGCCATGGAAAACTAAAAATTCAGAAAAAAAAAATAGTCATCCAGTTTGCTGAACGTGTATGTGGGGTGTGTGTGTGTGTGTGTTTGTGTTTGTGATATACACAGAACGGCTGAGGGATATCTGGAAGTGTAATCCAAACTTGCATTTTGATTTCCAAACATACATTTAAAAAGAAGAAACTGAACATCTGGACATATTATCACAGTATATTTCCTGTGATCTGGGCACAGACATGTAAAGGTGTCATGTACAGGAACGGGCAATGCATTTTCTAATTTTCTTTTTGGAAAAAAAAAGTATTCCTGAAGTAGAGAATGTATGATGTAGAGAAGGCTGTATGGTTTGAACTAGATGGATATCAAACAATACAAAGGGAAACTCAAAAATAGGGTAAGTAGAGAAGATGCTCAATGCTTCACTCAGAAAATAATACTACACACTATGGAGAGGTGAAAACGATGTGTTTTCTCTGAAAAAAAGAGACACAAATAGCTAGTTAAAAGTACAAAAAATAATCAGCATCAGTCCTCATTGAGGAAAATCAAATTGTAAAGCACAGTCATGTACTGCTTATACCAACTAGAATGGCTAGGAAGTGGGAGAAACAGAAAATATTGGTGAGGGTGTAGAAAAATTAGGCCCTCATATACTGCCAGTAGGAATGTAAATGATACAGCCACCTGCAAAGAGCCGGGTAGTCCCTTGAAACATTAGACATCAAGTCCTATGGCCCAAGGATTCCACTCCTAGCCAGTTACCCCAAAGAATTGAGGAAGAGACTCAGACATTTGCACCCAAGTCTTTGTAGCAGTACTAGTCATGACAGGCAAAAAATAGAAACAATTCAAGTGCCCATCTGCTGATGCTTGGGTAAACAAAACGTGATTTTCACCAAACATGGGAATGCTGTTCAGCCACAGCAGGCAAGAAATACAGATGGACACCATGGACAAAACATGGATACAGGAGGCCGAATGAAGGAGGTGAGACACACAAGGCTGTACACTGCATAGGGAAGGTCCAGCTCCGGCAGATCCATGCACACAGAAAATAGGTTAGGGCTAAAGCGGTGTCAGGGATGACTTGGGGGGTACTGGGTTTCCTTCTAAATAACGGAAATGTTCTAGAATTAGTAGTGGCGGTTGTGCAACTTTGTGAATGTACTAATCACTGCCAAATTATAAACTTTAAAATGGTTATAGTGATTAATGTTATATGAATTCTGTCTCAGTAGAATCTTTTTTTAGGGTAATGAGAAATGGACTGGTGTGACGTAAACGTAGTGTCTGATAATAGTTACACTGGGGGCAGGTGGGTGGAAGCTAAAAGTGGGATAAGGGATCCGCATGGTGAGAAATGGAGATGTTAGCTCTACTGTGGTGTTCTATTTTTTTTAAATCTATTTTATAAAAAAAAAAAAAAAAGCAGTGTTGAGTTGTTAATTCTGGATAGTAAGACTGTAGCCTTAGCCTTTGGTTATGATTTTCAAAGTTTCTTTAAAAAGGTGGTGGGGAGGGTGGATAATAGAGCAGATGTGAAAGGCTTAGTGCAGCTGAAATGACAGGGATATGGGCCAGGTTGAAAATGGGCACTACCTGGTTCCCCTCCTCCGCCTGCCTCTCAAGAGCCTCTCAGCCTGTAGGCTCTCTAGTTTGTATGTTGTCTCCACATAGCCTCCACTGGTGCCTCTCAACCACGGGCACTGTGGCATTCCTGATTTAGTAAGAATCGCCAAGTTGTAGGTTCTGCAGACCTTCTGCTCCTGACCCGCCCTCAAGCCTGGACACAGGGCTTCTTGCCTGGTGTTAGAGAAGCCGCTGCCACAAGGCTTACCCAAGGCTTGTCAAAGTTTAGAACCAGATGAAAACGAAAAGGGAGACATTTTGTTTCTGTTACTGTGCTTGTCATGATGCTGGAGAAGGAACCTTGATCTTACTTAAAATGCTAATTATTTCTGCTGAACCTACAACTGCAGTATGCTGGAGGAGGGATCTGTCTCTTATCACCAGGCTTCAAAATTACTGAACATAGGTGAAAACTACATGTTTCTCCTATTGCTGCTTATGAATGTGTAGCCAAGTGTTTGTGTGTGTGTGTAGATAGATAGATAGATTGATTGATTGATTGATTGATTTGTGTAAATGTTTATTTAAAAGGCAAGGAGAAAGAGAAACAGAAAGAAAGAAGAGCTTCCATCCACTGGTTCACTTCCCAGATACCCACAATAAAACCTAGCCGGGAGCAGAGCAAGAAGCTGTGGGCCCAGTCCAGCCACCTGGGGGAGAGGGCAGCTACTTGAGCTATCACTGGTTGCCTCCCAGGATCTTCCTACTCGTAGGCAACTGGAGCTGACAGTCAAACCCAGACATATGGTATTCGGACATCTTAACACTTAAGCCAGATGCCCACCCTTGCCTTGTTAAGAGTTTTACTTGAATATGCCACATTCTCTTATTTGCTCATTGTCGACAGCTACTTCTGGAATGCACCAGCAGAGCCAGATGGTAGCAACATAGAGACAGCCATCGTTGCTTCTTGCAGGCAAGTTAGCACAATCCTTAGCTATGATTAAGAACATAGGCCCTCAGCTTCACATGCCCTTGGATGTCAGTGAAGAGCCGTGGGAAGAGCTCTCAACCTTCTGATTTTAGAAATGAGACTGAAGTGCAGAGAAATAGGGTAGAACGTCAGAGTCTGTGACTGCATGGGAGTTGAGAGGCTGGATGCTAGAGTGAGATGCTGCTTCACAGCCCTGCGGCCTTGGGTGTGTTCCTAGAGCCCAGAGCTATTGCCTGACTCCCGAGACGGCGTTCTTAAGGAGAGCAAATGAGATAACTCAGTTATTTCATCAGTAAATATTTACTGGGCTCCATCCTGTGCCGGGCACTATTTGACATGCTGGTGATAAAATAGTGAACATGAAGGACAAGATCTTGGCTTTCATGGAGCTTGCAGCCTGGATGGAGAGACAGGAAATAATGGAAAATCAGCAAAGAGACCAGTTTTAGGGGACAGTGACTGTGCCCAAGGATTGTGGGAAAGAGATGGAGGTGAGACTCTTGTGGCTAGGAAAGGCTCTGAGGATGGGGACACATGAGTCCTACACCCTCATGCAAAAGACCCTCTGACTACTGTCCCCTGGTGTGCCTGTGTACACCAGGTGCTGTTTCCAGCCGGCCGAGAGATCACTTAGCAGGCTCTTGGATTAGTCCAGGTGAGATGATGGTAGCTTGGGCTGGGATCAGGGCAGCAGGCAAGGTAAAAATCAGTAGATGGAGAGGATGAAACTGATGTAATTGGGAGGTTAGAGTTTACATGGTAACATGTGACCAGTGATGTAGTATCATCATCATTATTACTGTTGTCACCACCATCAACCATTACCATTTCAGCTATATCACCATCATCATGCTGCTACAACCACCATCACTATTCCCACTGCCAGTCATACCACTGCTACCATCACTGTTATTGCCGCCACCATCACTGACTGCCACCACGTTTATTACACCATTATTACTGTCTCCATAACCACTACCACCATTGTCAGCAGTATTACCACCATCACATCACCTCTACTATCCTTATCACTATTGTGTCCCCTTGAAAGACATCACAGCATTAGCGTTAAGAATAAATACTGAAACTCGGGCCTGGCACGATAGTGTAGTAGTTAAAGCCCTTGCTTTGAACATGCACTGGGATCCCATGTGGGTGCCGGTTCTAATTCCAGCAGCCCCACTTCCCTTCCAGCTCCCTGCTTGTGGCCTGGGAAAGCAGTCGAGGATGGCCCAAAGCTTTGGGACCCTGCACCTGCATGGGAGACCTGGAAGAACTTCTGGCTCTTGGCTTCGGATTGGTGCAGCTCCAGCCGTTGTGGCTGCTTGGGGAGTGAATCATCAGACGGAAGATCTTCCTCTCTGTTCTCTCCTCCTCTGTATATCCGCCTTTCCAATAAATCTTATAAAAAAAAAAAAGAATAAATACTGAAACTTAGCTCTACTGTGTACCAGTTCTGAGACCATGGGCAAATTAAACTTTTTCCTCGTGTCTTAGTCACATCCTTTATAAAATGGCATGATGGTGGTACAGGACATTGGGAAGGGCTATAAAATACTTATCAGTAGTTAACTCCCAAAGCTGGCTGTAGCTCTTGTTGTGGACTGTCACTGGCACCAAACGTGGTGACTTGATGAACATTGTAAAAGCCTGACATGTAGAGGTTATCCTCCCCAGAGGCTGAAAACAATCCCTCTTTATGTGGCCCAACCATTGATGAAGCTGCTGGTGAGGACTCCTCCCCCGACCGCTGAAACACTGCATTTTCAAAGAAGACAAGACAGCTTACTGTTCACTAGAGAACACTTTAGCTGCAGGCTTTTTGGTTGGCATTCCAGAGATTTAAAGGCAAAGGAAGTATGTGCTAGAGTTTCCATAGAAAAGCATGTTAAGCCTCTGTTCTGTGTTCTCTGTTTAGAAAACCCTGTATTTGGTGTGGAAGTGGTTGGTGAGTTCTGGCCAACTATGTTATTATTCAGGAGGTGTTATCTCCATGGTAGGGAAGCCTTTGCTGTACTTGTGGGGCAAGAGATATAGCTAGAACCCAGTGAATGTCCTGGCAATGGACTCTGAACAATCTGGGCCAGACACAGGGGCAGGCATGGCCTTTTGCCCTAGATAAATGGGCTGCAGGAGCCAGGGTCCGACTTCTGTGGGCAATGGGGATGATAGTGAAAGCAAAGGTGGTGCTAGTGGTAGCAATGATGCAATGGTATCACTGGCAATAACGTGCAGTGGATGGATGCTCACCCACTTCTCAGAGAGCTTGCTAAGAGCCAATGTGTGCTGCCACAGAGCTGTCCTCTATGTCCCCAAAGGCATGGTGGCTATCCATATCAAAGTGTGCCTCAGAGGAGCGGTGTATGTGTTCCTCTCCACCCAGAACTGCACGAGGGACCTTTCTACCTTCACTGTCTTCTGAGTGGTACAGAAGGAGTAAAGGTCCGTTAAAACCTAGGGTAGCCCTTTGCCTTCCCACTCAGAAATGAACTCTTACAGGTGGGAATGTTCATTCCCTTCCCAGAGTCAGGTATACCATCTGAGCAATGGAATTTTTAGGCCCTGGGTAGCTCTATGCTTCTTTTCCTACAACTACTTAGTCAGATTGTTTATTAACTTATTGGTTAAGTAATTAATTAGTAAATATTGAAGAATCAGAGAAAGAGAAGCAGAGTGTTGATTCACCCCACAGCTAGGGCTGGGGTAGCTAAGCCTGAAGTTAAGAGCCAGAAATTCAGTATGACTCTCCTATGCAGCTGGTAGGAAACCAATCACTTGAGCTATCAGCACTGCCTCCCACGGTCTAGTTTAAGCTAGGATCAGGTGCTAAAGCCAGTACTCAAAAACAGGCACTACGATATGGGATGCTGGCTTCTTATTCACTAGGCCAAATGCCTGCCCTCCTTAGGATGGATGGATGGACGGATGGACCAACGAACAGATGGATGGATTTAAGAGACAGGCAGGTTGAGAGCTTCCATGTAGGTTCACTGCCTTTATGTACATAACAGCCGGGGCATCCAAGCCTCCCTCATGGGTGACAGGATCCAGGTATTTGAGCCATACCTGCTACATCCTAATGTCTGCATTGGAAGGAAGCTAGAATAGCCAGAACTTAAAATTTTGTGATGGGAAGCAAGACTTCAACAATTAGTATAAATCCTGACACCTGTAAGAGAGTAAGAATGTAAATGCTCATTTAGGTGATAGATATCGTTTTGTGTTTATTTGAATTAAAATCTCTAGGTTGCATATGACAGAAATACAATTCAAATGCCGTTAAGCAAAAAGAAAATCTGTGTTTATGTAACAGAAAAGTTTAGATCATTGACTTCAGATGTGGCCGAAATCCAAGCATTTTCTTAGGAATCACTTCCTTTCTTTTTTACCTCTTATTTATCTTTCCCTTGTTTCTGTCCTTTCAGAGCAAATGTTAAGCTTGCAGGTTAGGGCATCTTTTGTCTCAGTTCTTGCTAGCACATTCCCAAGCCTGCTTCTTCTTCAATCAGGAGGCATGACCAGAAGGAGAGGTTGCTGATTGCTCAGTCCTAAATCAGGTGTTCTCTCAGTGGGGTTCACAATAGATTTCCTCTGACTGAAATCACAAGCATGGGGATGTGGGGCAGGACAGCTTCCCAAAGGAAAGCTAAGACTGTTATCAGGAGGGAGGAAGCAATGCAAAGCAGCCCCAGTCCCAGAGTGCACTGTAGCAAGTGTTGCTTGTTCTCTGAGTTCTTATGGGATTGATTCCAGGCACCAACAGCACAACAATTAAAGGCTTGTATGGGGCCCTCAGACTCTGCTAAGCCTGTGAAACTGAAGGTCCAGTGAACCTTCTTTTGGCAAGTGGTAATCAAGAGTGATGGCTTTTGTTGGGCCCGGTGGCGTGGCCTAGCGGCTAAAGTCCTCGCCTTGAACGTGCCGGGATCCCATATGGGCGCCAGTCCTAATCCCGGCAGCTCCACTTCCCATCCAGCTTGCTGCTTGTGGCCTAGGAAAGCAGTCGAGGACAGCCCAAAGCTTTGGGACCCTGCACCTGTGTGGGAGACCCGGAAGAAGTTCCTGGATCCTGGCTTTGGATCGGCATAGCATCGGCCGTTGCGCTCATTGGACGGAAGATCTTCCTCTCTGTCTCTCCTCCTCTCTGTATATCTGACTTTCCAATAAATAAATAAATCTTTAAATAAAAAAAAAAAGAGTGATGGTTTTTGTGAGTTCTCTCCAGCATGACCAAATAAACCTGAAAACAGAAAATATTGTTGCCTGTCTGTTACCAACAGCGAGTGTGTGATACACTGATAGAATCAGATCAGAGAACCTGCCCTCCTGTCACAGCATTTGCAAGTATCAGGTCTAAAACAACATAGATCATTGTTTTCCTTTTCTTGGCCAGTGACTGATTCTAAAGAATGAGGTTTCAAGTTGCACAAGAATTCCAAGTTGTTGGCTGTGGACAAGCCAGCATTTGCTGGCTGTTGTATTGTGTGCCCACCCTAGCTCATCTCCTCAAGTTTCCCCAATAGTTCTCTGAAGGAGATCCTGTGTTCATTCCCAGTGTGTAAATGAAGAAACTCGGACTCAGACTCAGGGGCCCTTGGATAACATCAAGTGGCCATCCCACGTCCTTGGGTACCAGTGTGGTTATCCTGTTGGGAGTGGCCCTCTCCTGTCTGTCTCCTCTTTCGCCCAGAAACAGGAAGAATAGAAAGGAAGATCGGAAGCAGTTGTCTAATCCACTTTCCCCCATTGCTTGGCCCTTCTTATTCTAATTGGTCAGTGGTTCACATGGGCATGCATTCTTTTCAACTATGTAAATATCATCAAAAATAAATCTAAGAAAAAAAATTAAATAAAACTCAAAAAAGAAAAGAAAGAAACTGGCTCAGAAAGATTTCCTCACTGCCCCCCAGGTCCCAGGGTACATGTTGATCAGAATCCAGGCTTGGGGCCAGAGTCACTGGGTGGGCAGCTAATAGGGCTCAATACTTAACTGGCTGTGGAGCCTGACCTGGCCACCTCACAGGGTTTCCTCATTCTTTTGAACAGGTGAACAACTTGGGTTGTTGGAATAATGCTTTCAACAGCAAAACCACTAAAGTCTTTTACCCTGGAAATCCCCGATGTCTAAAAGGTTCTCAGTGATGGATCCTAAAATAAAAAAAAGTCTCCAGATTTTTCTAGCCCATTTCCTCCTTCCTTTTCCAAAAAAATATCTCCCAGTGTTAAAATGAACTGAATAACAGCTTGGCTTTTTCTTTCTTTTTCTCTCTCATTTTATCTTTAGGAAGGAAAGCAAGGAGGCAAGAAATCAATTCTGAACTTTCTAAGGGTCAAGAGATATTCCGGGGTGAGGGTGGGGGGCCTCCAAATGTTGGTGCAACAAGTGGAATTCAGAGAGAGTGCACGTTTTCCAGGAACTTTTTGCAGCCTTCTTAATGATGCGTATCTGTGTGTCCAGGGTTCAGAGGCTGGGCTTTTGAACAAGTCTAGGTTTGAATCACAGGCCTGCGGTTGTAACCTCAAGGTCACTGCCTGAACCTCATTTTCCTCATCTAGAAAGGGAGCTTTCAGGGTTTTTGGGGGGTTTAAAGGAGGCACTGCTCATGAGCGCTGAATTCCACTTTGCCCCTAAGTGATCCCCAAAGGGCTGGCAGCTAGTGATGTCACTGTGTATTGTTGTGCTTCTGCTGCTGTGATTGCTTGTGCTTAGAAGAAATATAACCATCCCATCCCCATTGCAGATGAATTCCATTCCCAAGAATGTCATTTTTTATCACTGACATCAAAGAGTTAAACATCCTTTTCTTTGCAGAGGCTTGCTATTTCTTCTCTTCCTAGTTCCGGGAATTCCATTTGTTTGAACTTGAATCATTGGAGGCTCTCTGTTCAGATTTGCTTTGCTGTTTTTCCGTCAGATGTCCAGAGTCTTTAAAACAGCAGCTTTTCCATGCTCTTCCATAGAAGTTACGGTAACTCCCTGAAGGGCCTGGGTGCCTCCCCCTCTAGCTGGCTCTCAGTTCCATCCTTTCCTCAAGGTCATTTCTCTTTTAAAAAGGGAAAGCTCTTGAAGACCTTTCTCTAAAATATTCTTCCCCTCCTTAGACCCAATTAAGCTGTGATCTTGGTGACAGGTACGAACTGCATGCACAGAGAATCCTAAATGGTCATGTGGTTTGACTCACAGCCCAAAACTTTCCTCAGGTGATAAGGATCCCCAGCGCAGGTCCAGTAGCTTTGTCATGGAAAAGTTGATTATTAATGGCACTGCTGGTTCTTGCCATGAACATAACTTGAGATCTGCTTAGTTGGATTTTCCTTCCCTTTCCGCTTCCTCTTCCCGTTCCCCTTTTCTATTCCCCCTTCCCCAAGGGACATCTCTGGAATTCATTTATGGCCAAAGAAAGACACAAGGGGCATGTCAGCAACATTTTTTTTTTAGTCTTTTAAACATTTTACTAATACACAGAGAACAGATTTCATGCATTCTGTACAATTCCAAGGAGACTTCCACACTTCCCTCACTGCCCAGATTCTTCCCCTGCAATTCCCTTACCTCCCTCTCCTCTCTTTGTTAGTTTTTGCAGACATAGTTCTTAAAAGATAATTTCTTTTTCTTCCTCTTGTATCTGAGGGAGTGTGGGGAGGAGGAGGAGATACAATGGGAGAGACCACACCTAGCATCCCAACTGCCTCAGTACCGATGTCATTCCAGGGTCCCCGTTGTGGAACCTGTTCTGAGGGTTCTGCTCAAGTTGTTTTCGATAGTTCTGAGATGCTGTGGATAACACCACTCCAGGGGTGAGGAAATCCTTCCAAGATCAGTTAGCTGACATAGTCCACCTCCGAGTCTCCATTCTCCCAGAAGTTTGCTATCAAGCTTCACTGGGGTAGTTGATCAGTTTATTCTGACTCCCTTGCTCTGTAAACCAAGGGGTGCTGCAGCCCATCCCAACCCTGCCCACCACACGCTCAGCCCTCATGTACACCAGGGGGAGCTGCAGCTGCAGATCCCCCAGCTCTGGTTCCTGTGCCTGCCAACATGTGCAGTGGACCAAACTAGTCTGTCCCACATCCCATTCAGATCTTGTATATGTCATTGGGCATTGAAGCCAACCAGATTGACTCCACCCTCCAGTCCACACTCATGTGGGCAGGTGGCACTACCTGTCCAGCCATGTCTACCCCTAGTCCTGTTCTTTGTGCTCCGCAGTAGGAGTTGCAGCCCACTGCTTCCTGCCTGGACCCACTCCCTGTTCCGTATATTGCACTCTCCAGGTTGTTCTGCAGTGTTACTTGATAGTACGTGTCCCCAGTGCCAGCATTTGCCAGCTGATGGTAAAGCCCAACCCACCTGCCCTTACTCTGGCTCATGCCTATACCAGCCTGACTTTCTCTCTAAACCAGTTCACATATAGGCCAATAGGTGTTGTAGCCCTGTCAGGCCTCATCTACTTCCAATCTCAGCTCTCACGTTCACCAGCAGAAACAGTGGCCTAGCAGGGGAGTCCCTACAAATGCCCTACTGGACTCATGCCCCCTCCTGGTTTTGCATGTGATGATGGGTGCTGCAGCCCAGTCTGGCATGGCCCATCTCACCTTGGCATTTGCAAGCAGGTGCTATACCTTGGCCCGGCCTGGTCTCCCCCCAGTTCCAGCTCATGCTGGCAAAAATTGCCACCCAACTCAGCACAGTTAACCCCCACTCCTGGCCCTAATATGAACTGGCTGGGGATGTGGCCAGACCCAGCCTGTCCTATACCCCATCCTGGTTCTAAGATCTGCCAGTGGGTATTATGAACTGATGCAGCCTGGCCTGCCCCCATACCTAAGCCACACGTATCCAGCAGGTACTGTAACCTGTTTTAGTCTGGACTGCTCTTTGCCTTGGTTCTTGTGCTTACCTGCAGAGACTGTGCCCTGACAAAGGAATTTCCCAGACTCCTCTATTGGGTCTCCTCTCAGTGACTGATCTCACACATACCAGTCGTTTCTTGGTCCAGGCTGACTTAGTCTACCTCCTGTCCTGGTAGGAACAGAGGCCTTGTCCAACTGGCCCATACCCAGTCTGGTTCTTACTGTTGGGTATTACAACCCAGCCTAGTCTATACCCTGATACAACTTTCACATGGCCCAATGGGAGCTGAACCCTGCCCCTGCCTGTCCTATACCCACTCTGGCTATTACAAGCACCAATGAGTGCTGGAGTCTAGCCAAGTCTGGCACACCCCAGACTCATTCCACACCCATGGTGAGGGAGACTGCAGTCATGTCTAACCCAGGCCACCACCACCGTTCTGTCTCTCGTGCTCACCAGTGGGAACCACAACCTAGCCAGGGCTTCCCCTTAGCTCCCCAACCAGGGCTGTTTCCAGCCCCAGACCTTGCACATGCCAGTGGTTGTTCTGACCCAGCTCAGCATAGCCCATCTCCTGTCGTAAATTTTGCCATCAGATGCTGCAGCCTGGCCTGACTCAGCCTGCCCCCAGTCCCAACTCCCCCTGGCAAGTGCTACAGCCTGGCCCTGCCCCATCCACTTCCATCCTTGACTCATGCAAATCAGCAGGTGTGATAGCCTAGTTCAGCATTCCCTGCATTCCAGCCTAACTCCTGCAATCACCAGCGAGATAATGTTGGCCTGGGTGCCCGGCCCACCCCCTTCCAAAACCAACCTGCACACTTGTTGACAGGTAGAACTACCCTGCCTGGTCTGAACAACAACCAGGCCTGAATCACATGCTCACCAGCAGGAGCTATAGTCCACCGGAGAGTTTCCCTAGTTCTCCCAACAGACCCTACCCCCAGACCCAGATCTTGTACATGCCAGTGAGTGCTAGGCCCTTGTTGGTCATAGGCTACCCCCTCTGTCCTGGCCTGTGTATGAGCTGTGGATGTTGTGGCCTGGCCCACCTCACACTGTATTCTTGGGTGTACCTGAGGGTGCTGCAGCCTGGGCCAACCCAACCTGTACCCAACCCTAGAACCCATGAGTATTGAAGGGTTCCTTGGTCTTGATACCTAGCTCAGCCTGTCACCATCCCCAGTACGCAAGCAAACCAACCAAAATTGCAAATGACAAGGGTGGGCCTACACATCCCCCACAGAATTTGTCCCCAGACCCAGTCATCTCACATGTCAGTTAGTACCATGGCCCAGCCTGACATTTCCTGTCCTCTGTTCCAACTCTCACTGGTGGTTACTGTGATCTAACCCTGCCAGATAGGCCCCCAGCCCTAGCTTCAGTATGCATGAGTGTTTGGTATTTGACCTTGGTCAATCCTAGCTACCCCAGCTCTGCTCTCCCTCAAGCACTGGTGCTTCAGTCTGATCCTAAAAGGCCCTCACATTCCCCTCTCAAGATCTCACTGCTGGGTGGCCATTGACACTCAGGCCACCTGACCCAAACCCCACTACCTGGGACCCTGCCCCCAGAGCTAGCAGGCTCTTCCACTCCAAGCACCTGGCAGGCCGATGGGCGTAAGCAACCCACCTGGCTCCTAGCACATGGCAGGCTGATGGACCTGAGTCCAACCACCTGGGAGCCCACCTCTGGAACTAGCCGGCCTGTGTAGCTCCAAACTCCTGGAAGGCCATTGGGCCCAAGCCTTCCTTCAGCAGCATTTTAATCCAAAAAAACTCTCATCAGTAGAAAACTGAATAGATTTCAAAACACTTCCATGTCCATGTGTCACAGTGAACTTGCCTCCATCACAGGTGTCATTCCCAGGAAGGTGGAGGGGAAAAGGAGGAGGAGAAAAGCCAATGTGGGAGGCACTGCTGCAGGGTGGAATTTGGAGATGATGAATACCCTGATAGATGCAGGGTGGCTGTGCCTGGACTGTCATGTGATTAAAAAGGAAAATTGGATTTCCAGCTTTCTGGTGGGTTTTGTTTTGTTTTTAATCAGTCTTGTTAATAACAATGACTTGTGATCAGGTTCCACAAGCCCTCCATCATGAAATAATTCTTTGGAGATTTGTTTAAAGCTGTCGTCTTCCTATTCTCTTGGGGTATGTTTTTAGATATTCATCTTCTCTTGTAACCTTTGACTCTGCATCTGCTGCAGGAGAAAACTATAGGATGATTCTTGCTTCCTGATCAAAGTACGAGAATTCCTAACAGAGGTCCCTAGAAAGATAGTTGCAGGGAGATGAAGAGGAATAGCTCTTCCTTTAGCTTTGGTAGAATTCCAAGGAAGAAAAAAAAGTGTATTTGACAAAACTAGTAGTTTGCAGTGTTGATGGAAACTCCACTAATAAAAGGCCTTTCTTTCCACAGCAATTGTGGAAACGATCTCCACTTGATCCGCTCTCTTTAATTTTTTGATTATTAAAAATAACCCAGAGCTGACATCATGACATAGCAGGTTAAGCTTCCACTAGCTCCCCATATAGGATCACAGGCTCCAGGCCAGGTTGTTCTGCTTCCAATCCTTGTGGGAGGACAGACTTCCTGGCTTCCATGCTGTTATAGCCATGTGGAGAGTGAACCAACAGATGGAAAATTCTGTTTCTCTGTCTCTCTCCCTCCTTTCCCCCACCCCCTCTCCTGTGACCACAAAACTTGTGATGTGTCAACCCATCCATCCACATACATTGATAGTCCTTGGGAGTATATGTGTTCTGAGACCTTTTCTTTATTTTGTTATTTCATGCAACAAATTTTATTCAGCACCTGTTATGTGTCAAACTTTCTGTGATTTTGACAAATGTAGCTCACAAGGCAGGCTGATTTTATGGCAAAAATGTAAGCTGGAAATTAGAAGACTTGAAGTTTTGCCCTTAGAATGAATGTACAAAACAAATTCCTTAGGGTAGTTGTTGCTTCCAGTATTTGTAGACGGAGATGTTGGCAAAATGGACAGACTAATTGTTATCTTTTTTGATGAGAAAAATATGGATATAACATTTTTTTAAACTTTGCTCTTTCTTGTGGGAGCGTTTTACCCTTTGAGCTCAAAAGTCTAAGCTGGAAACTCATGAAACAACATTTACCACTACCCTGGGCAAAGATACAAATGAAAACAAGGCTTCTTTAGCTTGCAGAAAGCTTACCTTTGTTCAGATTCCAAGCATTTGGGATGGAGATGAGTAGGGTGGTTTACCTGTGGTTATCCTGTTGAAGAAGTATGCTCATTCTCACAAAAGAGAATTGATCTTGAGACTAAAAATGGATTAAGCTGGGGTGGGTGGCTGAGAACAAAAGGAACAAATTGTTCGCATTCTTGACATATTCATAGCAGTGGCTCAGCTTCTATCATTTGATCCAGGTCTGTTTTTCTTTGAATTCATTTCTTTCAATATTGAGTTCTTGCCATGGTCAGTTCAAGAGAAAGTATTTTACTTCCTTCTGCGTTATTGCCACCAGTTTCCCCATCCCCAAAGCACTCCAAATAAGTCAGCAAAGTATGAGCACCATGGGTACTTTTCAGACAGAGCTTAGGTCTTGCTACCGCCCCTAGAATTTCCTGAAGTCCCCTTCTTCCTCATGCTTCTCCTTCTGTCACTCAAAATTCATTCAAATCTCAGAATTTTTGTAATGGAAGAGAAATGAGGGTCACCTAGGTATGTCTACTCACCAGAACCCTAGGACAGAGGGTCAGCTCATTGTGGCATGGCTCCTTTTTCTCTCTGGCCTCCCAGGTGCAGAATGTGATTTTGGTATCATAAGAACCTGAAATTAAAAGTTGGAATCAAGTCCATTTTGTTTGATCAAGACAGGCTCCAGGAAGGCTAAGTAACTTGTCAATAGCAGCTGGAGTCTGTTGGATAGACAGGGACTAAAACCAAAGACAACCCAAGCCAGCATGCATCACCTTCCTATGAAGCTACCCGCTCATGTTGTGCACGTGGCTGTGCTGTGAATCTCAGGCATGCAGGAGCCAAGGAACCTCTGTCTCTGGGAGGAGTGCAGCTGTGTGATTGGTGAAGGCCATCTACATTTCAGACAGGGGTGTGTGTGTGTGTTTTAGAGCAGTGTGATACTGAGCAAGTTACTTAACTTTTCCATTATGCTATGCTCTCAGTTCCCTCTTTAGCAGCTTGTGAGGACTCAGCAAGGGCTTCCATGCATGGTGCCTGTCACAGGTCTACCATAAAGCAAATGGTTGCTAATACTGTTTTCTAGGTTTTTTTTCTGCCCCACACTCAGATGTGAACTCTCCAAATCACAATGGTTCTTATTTGTTCCATCCAAAGTTAACTGAAATGTATCTGTTATCCCATTTCTCATTTACATGACCTAGTAGCAATCATACATATTCATGGAGGACAATGTAGTGGTTGGCCACACAGATGTGATACGGAATTTTCACACCTGTCACCTCAGACATGCGTAATTCCTCTGTTTCACTCCACTTTTGAGAGCGAATTCAATATGGAATTTTTTTTAAAGGTGTACTTATTTATTTGAAAGGCAGAGTTACAGAGAGAGAGGAAAAAAAAAAGAAAGAGAAAGAGACAGAGAGAAATCTTCCATTCATTTGTTCACGTCCCCAAATAACTATAATGGACCAGGCTGAATATGGTAGCCTGGAACTCTATTTGGTTCGAAAATGGGCAACAGGGGCTCAAGTACTTGGGTTATCTTCCATGGCTTTCTCAGGTTAGTCAGCAGGGGACCACATCAGAAGTGGAGCAGGCAGGATTCCGGATTCCAACATGCACCCTATGGGCATATAGAATTTTTGCCTGGAGTGTGATAAATAAATCTAAGAGTTTCTGAGCTATCTTTGGTTAGTTGGTTGGTTGGTTTCTGGGCTTTGAAGAAATATTTTCTTGCTCCAGCCTGACCTCCTAGACTGTGGGACCATGGTAATCCCAGGTACTGTTTAGGAAATTATTGCTGTGTGTCATCCACATTACTTGGCTTCTAATTTTCACCTTTATCCTTTGAAGTAAGGGCTGTTACATCCTAATTGCACACAGGGAACTGAGGTGCTGGGAGATTAAGTAACTTAATTGTCGAGGGCATTTTGGTGTTTCTCCTTTGGGTGACTCTGGCACTTGAGGTTAACAGCTGACAAGCATCTAGGTGAGCATCCAAGGCCCTGAGGAACAGTAGAGGAAACTGGAGAGCAAAGAGGTTTGTAGGACTTGACCAAACTTAGCGTGGGAGTCTGGGGCTGGGATTGGAACCTGGGGCTCCTGACTCTCATCTGATGTTCTTTCCATCATATAACAGAAGCTTGAACTCTTGGCTATCGGCACCATGAATACTCTTACAAGGCTACTCTGATTTGCGAATAATCTGTAAATTATTGAGGGTATAATTTGTGACTGGAACTTCCTGTACGGGAGGCAAAGTGCTTGCATTTGAACCCGAGCTCTGCCACTTACTGTGTGACTTTGGACTTGTTGCTCCAACATCTCGGGCCTCAGTATCCTCTGATTGTAGAAGTATTCATCTCATGGAATTGTTCAAAGGATGATATGAGACACTGTACATAACATCAAGAATTAGGTCTCCAAGCAGCTGTCAGCTCCATTTGTTGGTGCTCTTGTTCTAGGGATGTGGCTGTGAATGAGAGCCGTGACTCTCTTCCCTCTGGAGTTTGCAGTCTAGTGTGAACCACTGTTTTTCAAGAAGAGTGAAGCGTGTGATTTACTAATTCTAGTACTGCTTGTTGTTTATAGGGCACAAGTTAGAAGTGGCTGAAACATGATGTATATTTGTTTCACTTCTTTATCATGAATGAGCCACATCCAAGTAAATATTTTGTGTTAGAAGTTTGAGAGTGGAGCTGGCACAATTGCCTAGTGGGTAAATCCTCACCTTGCATTTGTTGGTATCTCGTATGAGTGCCAATTTGTATCCCAGCTGCTCCATTTCCCTTCCAGCTCCCTGCTTGGAGCTTGAGAAAGCAGTAGAGGACAGCCTAGAGCTTTGGGACCCTGCACCTGTGCAGGAGACCTGGAAGAAACTCCTGGCTCCTGGCTTCAGATTGGCTCAGCTCTGGCTATCACGGCCACTTGGGGAGTGAACCAGTGGACAGAAGAGCTCTCTGTATCTTCTCTCTGTAAACCTGCCTTTCTGATATAAACAAGCAAACAAATCCTTTTTTTTTTTTTAAAGTTGTTTGGGAGTTTGCAGAGACTCATCCTTCAAAAGCCAGTTGTGGTTTGGTTATTAATTTGTGTGTTCCCTAAAGGCTCATTTGTTGAGTCTGAGTACCTAAAGGTGTTTTAAAAGTGTTTTTTTTTTAATGGTTAAGGGATTAATATTCATGGTTAAAGTTTCACCCAATTAAGATGTTTGAAAGGAGCAGTTAGTAGGAGGTTCCTAGGTCTTTGGGAGTTTGCCCTTACAAGGCTGTTTTCATAAAAGGGTTGATTTTAAAAGGCAAGTTCAGCCTAGCCCCTTTGTCTGCCCCCTGGCTTGCCACGCAATCCTTTTGCATAAGGTCCCCCCACCCTCTGGCCTCACAAGATGGTCAGTCCAGTGGTCCTGCCCAGTGTTGGGCTGTGCACTTCCAACTGTGAACCAAAGTAAACCTTCTTCTTTGCTAAAGTAACTCATCCTTGGTTTTTGGCATGCCAGTGGCACTGTGTGTGTCACATGCTCAACAGAATCTGCCCAGCCCTGAGAGCCAGAAAGGAAGTTATGACTGGGGAGAATCCATAGAGCAGCTGAGGGGACAGATAGCTCCTATAGTCATAACATGCCTGGAGGAAGAAGACAGAGTAGGAGCCAAATGTTACTGTGTAGATAACCCAGCCCATGTACCTATTTTTAAATGGCAGTGGTGTATTTTAGGCCTGTTCCATCCCGTTTGTAGTCTATCTCTATTTTCTCTCAGTGGTCCATTTCTCATAGTTGTGCTTCCCTCTGTTTCAACTTCTCGATGACTTTACCATTTAATAATTGAGACATCCATGGGCATATCTGTTTTCTGACAATTGGGAACACTGAGTGTGATGTTCTGGTGAGCCCTTATAAAATATTACCACACCGAACCGACCCAGAATACATACTGTCTATACTAAACATGCTGATTTTAGACAGTGGTGCTTTGTTGTTTTTGTTGTTTTTAAGATTTATTTGCTTTTATTAGAAAGTCATATTTACAGAGGAAAGGAGAAATGGAGAGGAAGGTTTTCTATCTGTTGATTCACTCCCCCGGTGGCCTCACCAGCTGGAGCTGAGCTGATCCGAAGCCAGGAGCCAGGAGCTTCTTCCAGGTCTCCCATGCAGTTGTAGGGTCCCAAAGCTTTAGGCCGTCCTCTACTGCTCTCTCAGGCTCCGAGCAGGGAGCTGGAAGGGAAGTGGATCAGCTGGGACACAAACCCGCACCCAAATGGGATCCTGGTACATGCCAGGTGAGGACTTTAGCCATTAGGCTATTACACCAGGCCCACAAGGGTGCTTTTTAAGAAAATTCTTTTCTTTTTTTTTAAGATTTACTTATTTTATTACAAAGTCAGATATGTAGATATGAGGAGAGACAGAGAAGAAGATCTTTTGTGCATTAATTCACTCCCCAGGTAGTCATGATGGCTGGAGCTGGTTGATCTGAAGCCAGGAGCCTGAAATCTCTTCCAGGTCTCCCACGCGGGTGCAGAGTCCCAAGGCTTTGGGCCGTCCTTGACTGCTTTCCCAGGCCACAGGCAGGGACCTGGATGGGAAGCGGAACTACCAGGATTAGAACTGGCTCCCATATCAGACCCTGGTGCATACAAGGCCAGGACTTTAGTTGCTAGGCTATTGCACCAGGCCCAAGAAAATTATTTTCAATTGACACCTTAAAAATTAGGCAATTTATAGTCACAACATTCTTGGGGTATGATATGATATTTTAATATATGGATGCAATGGATGATAAAAGTGAATAATGAACTCCCATAAGGATGTTCTCAAGGTCATAGGTAGCCCTCGAGTTTTGATCAAGGCTCCCCAGTGTTCTACTCAGTTCAGCAATATCTGGTCCCTAGGGAGCTTTGTTCATTCATTTATTCAGCTGCTGAGCCAGATGCTTGGGGTAACTCCCCTTATTTTGCAGTTTAAGAAACTGCACCACAGAGACATCAAATGACTTGCCCCAGCCCCTCATCAAGTTCAGTGATAGACTTAGGATTGCACGTCATGTCTTCTAATTTTGGTCATTTCATTCTTCATTATGCTTCTTCAAAGCCTAAGGCAGCAAACAAGCTGCAGAGTTCCCCCCATCCCACCCCCATCTCCTGATTCACTCACTAAATGCCTAGAGTGACCTGGGTTGGGTCCTGGGCTAGAGCCGAGAACGCTACCTGGATCTTCCAGGCGGGTGGCAGAAACCTATTGCTGGAGCCATCACTGCTGCCTCCCAGGGTCTACACTGGCAGGAAACAGGAGTCAGGAGCAATAGTCAAGATTGAACCCAGCTACTCTGATGTTGGTTGCTGTGTACTAGCCACTAAGCCAAACACCTGCTCCTCGACTTATCTTTTAATTCCATTTCCCACACACTTGATGAAATACACTTGTGTGTATTTTCTCATTGAAGTATTTATGTGTTGCTGTCTCGTTAAAGCTTTGAAATCCTCATGCATCGGTTTTACAGGTGAGCGAACTGCAACTTGCTGTCGTTTCATAAATTGTCCAAAGTCAATGGTTAGCAAGTGAAAATGATCCAAAGTCAATGGCAAGCAGGTTTCATAATCAAAACTTACATTATTTTTTGTTCTACTGAAAACTGAAGGACAGGGTATTGTATATTTCATAGAAATTTTTTTCTGCAGAGCTGGGGGGAGAAAACAAGCCTTATTCTTTTTAAGATTTTTTAATTTTTATTGGGAAGGTAAATTTACAGAGAAAAGGCGAGACAGAAAGATCTGTCTGTTGGTTCACTCCTCAAGTAGCCATAGTAGTTGGAGCTGAGCTGATCCAAAACCAGGAACAAACCAGGAGTTTCATCCAGGTCTCCCACACAGATACAGAGTCCAAGGCTTTAGGACATCTTCCACTGCATTCCCAGGCCATAGCAGGGAGTTGGATGGGAAAGTGGAGCAGCCAAGGTATGAACCGGCTGCTCATATGGGATCCCAGCAAAGGCAAGGTGAGGATTTAGCCATTGAGCCATCACTCCAGGCCCAACAAGTCTTATTCTTCCAAAATTGGTACCATAAGGCATTGCATTTGTAGTGCTATTTCAGGTTACATGAGCAAATTGTATTTGTGTGCATCCTTTTTATTTATTATTATTTTTTATGTTATAGTTCCATAGGCACAGGGATTCCCCTCCTCCGCCCTGTTTCTCCCCCTACTGTTTTCATTACAAAAGTATAGCCCTTCAAAGTACAGCAGTCTGCTAGTTTTGATTCTTTCGCTTATAACCTGTGCGTGGAAAGGTCTTCTAGGAAGGAAGAATCACTTTCCTGCTTCCAGCATGTACAGGTGCTTGGGACAGGTAGAGGGAGATGGCTGTAAGCTGGAGGAGCAGCTCAATTCAGGAATGATCCCAGGCAAGTGGGAGAAGGGATGTGGTATTCGGAGCCGGTAACTCAGGAAACGTGATGGCACCTCAATTCAGAGTGGCATGAAGCAAGAGTTTAGAAGAAGCATAGTGAGCTATTGTTGTGAGCTTTTGATATAATAGCTGTGTTGTGTGTGTAGAAAGCTTGTGGAACAGGAAGCTGAAGCAAAATGCTGACCCCTTTGGTTGTTAAGCTCTACCAGCACCATTTTCATATATTTTTTTCAAGTTTGGTGACAGGTACTTCCTTTATCACTTTTGGGGGGTGAAATGTAACCGGACACCCCCAATAACATTTCATACCAGCAGAATATGAATGAAGAGTTGTTTCAGATCTTTTGGATGGTGCCCCAGGACAGAAACCAGGCAGTGTGCTGAATGTGGTCCCCTTGCAAACATCCTAGATAATGTGCCTAGCATGTGGAAAACCTCTAATGCACATTAAAGTGGGATGTGTTATGGCAAAGAAAATACAGATCAAATTCCCCTCCTCTCCTGGATCATAAAAACTCAGCCTGCCCAACTATTGTTTGCCCTGGAAGATGAATTCATCTTCGGAAAAGTGACCCTGTCCATTGTGCATTTGGGATGCACTGAGCCAGTGTTTAAGCAACTGCCTGCCAACACTTGAGATGTTAAAAGCCTGTTTTGTTCCTGCAGGGCATTTATTCATTGCCTACCTTGTAAAAGCTATGTCTTACTGCATTTTCCTGGCACCAGAGCAATCTCGTACCTACAACTGCATTTGGCTTTTCTAGGCCTGCAGGCAGCACTGGGTTATTAAAGTTCAAGGAGGAAACCACGTGATGTTAGCTTTACAATTTCGTTCTCTCTTACCTTCTTGCCTGCCTTCCTCCCACTCACTGACAGATGAATCTTGTTCACCGTGTACTGTCTCTAAAGCAGAATGAGCTCTCAAGCATGTTCTTCGGGGAGAACGTGACCCTCCTTGGGTGGAGAAACTTCCTTCTGCTCACTTTGCATGTAAAATTGTTGAGTCCGTAATTTTACAGTAAACTCAGAATTTGAGGTTAGCATATTTATTATTATTATTATTATTTTGCAGAAACAACAGGAAAAATCTTGCTTGCCCCTTAAAAGTAGACCCCTCAAGGACCATCTCACAGGAGCCAAATTTCAGGACTAGCATTGTGGTATAGCAGGTTAAGTTGCCTTTGGGATGCTGGCATCCCATGTGAGCTCTGGTTTGAAAGCCAGATGCTATACACCTGGCAAAACAATGGAGGATGGTCCAAGTGTTTAGACTCTTGCCTCTAACATGAATGGACCTGAATGGAGTGTCAGGCTCCTGGATTTGGCATGGCCCAGTAATGGCCGTTATACCCATTTAGGGAATGAACCAGTGGCTGGAACATGTCCTTTTCTGTTTTGTACCCCTACCCCACCCCCAACACTCTGCCTTTTAGATAAATAAATCTTTGAACCACAAAGAGAACAGAGTTCAGTCATCAATATTAATAGTAGATCTAAACATGGCAAGTTGGAAAGAATTAAATTGTTTTGCATATTTTAACCTGGAATAAAAAAAAATATGCAGTAGGGAAAAATAGGTACTTCTTGGGGGGAAAATTGGCAGGTGCGCACATTGCAGGTACCTTTGAAATTAAGTGGCTGGTGGGTGCCCTTTCACAACCAGCTTCAGTCTTTCTGGCATGTCCACCTTGAGTAAGGAATTAAAATGAATTGCTGGGTGTGTGCAAAAAGCTGGAGAGAACTGCAGACTCTCACAACCTCTAGGAAGACTCCTGCATCCTTACTGGTTGGAGCCACTTCTCAAAGTCTCTAGGAAGACTCCTATATCCTTACCTGGTTGGAGCCACCTCTCAAAGTAGTTTCTGCAAATTTTTGGGTCTTTAAGAGGTTAAGCATCAAGGACCCCTGTACACCAGTTCATGTGATCTTCAGCATAAGACTTCTTGGTTCCGTCTCAAAATCTATAAATACACATGGCTTCTTCTTGCAAAATTTCCCCCTGGATTTGTCTCTGATGTGCCCCAAATCAATTTAATTTGCATTTGCACAAATAAAACTCTATCATCTGAAGGATCTGAATGGAGCTACGATGAGCAGCAAGATGGATGCAGTCATTGTCCCCTTGTAACTTACAATGAGATGTGGACACTCATTAATCAATCAGTATAAACAGATGAGTATTAGGGCGGGGGCGGGAGAGAGGTTTTCTGTGCAATGGAAGTACAAAGCAAGAGTTACTCTAGCCTGGGAGAGGAGTGTCACAGATGACCCTGGATGACCAGAATTAGCCAGGCAAACTATCAGAAGGTTGTTCTTGTTGTGCCAGAATTGGAGAAACAGATGGTGATGAGATGGGAAAAGTTGGGAAGCAAGCTGCTGGCAAGTGCTTCTGTTGAACCTTTCACTTATCAGGCTCAGGTTTGGGCAGAATTATGGGCACATGATAAGTGTTTGCTGAGGTTGGTTTTAGATGGGAAATGTGAAACAACAGAAGTCTTACCAGTGCAGCAGAAGCTCCTTTAGCTTAGCAGCCACTGAAAGCACCTAGTGCAGCCCCTCTGTGAACTGCATCTGATGCCCACATCACATGAATCTTTCCAACTATTAGGCTGCTCACTCACTAACTCAAACACCAGTCAACTTCTGCTCCCACCAGATGAAACACATATTTGCCAGAAGTCCCCAAGCCTGTTTCTGCTGGTGGAACTTGCTCTATAATTAAGTTCTTTTACACATGCACCCTCTCCCTGCTGCTCACCCCCACACACACTTCTCCACCCCAGCCCGAGGTCTGTGTTCGGGTAAACATCTCAAGCCACCTGCCTTCCTCCTGTTCTTTGCTCTACAGCTAATTTTTTAAAAGCTTTAAATGCGCTCAGACCCTCTGGCCATGAAGATAAGAGTGTTTTTAATTAGAACTTTGGGTAGCAGATCATAAATCAAGCCTTAAGAGCCAGAATCTGTCTCCTAGTGGGTGGCTTGGTAGTTGGTAGCCTACTTAGAGTGTGGACTTGCGTATTTCCACTTGATTCTCTGATGCATCCAGATATATTTAGCGTGCTCTCTGGCACACAGTAGTTGCTTGGTGCACACTGGTGCGTGTGCATTTAGGTAAACAGGAGCTGGCTGTGTGCATTCTGCATTTCAATGCTACATCCATCGTGTTCATGACACTTGGACACCTCTGCTGAAGATCTGTGGTCAGAACATATCTAATTAGAAAAAGGGGTGCAGGCATAGTTTCATTATTGGGGCTGCTAATATTTTTTTTAAATTGTATTTATTTGAAAGCATAGTTGTAGGAGAGGAGAGATAAATAGAAAGATAGGAAAAAGGGAGAAATCTTTCATCTGCTGGTTTACTCCCTAGATGACCACAACAGCTAGGGGTAGGCTAAGCCTCAGCTAGGAACCTGGGCTTCCATCTGGGTCTCCCACATGGGTGTTAGAGGCCAAATACTTGGGCATCTTTCTCTGCTTTCCCATGTGCATTAGCAGGGACCTGATCAGAAGTGGAGCAGCCAGGACTCAACTGGTGCTCATAAGGGGATGCCAGTGTCACAGGTGGCAGCTAAACTGACTGCCTCTGTAGATGTTGATACTTCTAATTCACAACACTACTTAAACAATACTCATTGAAAATGTTTATTAAAATATGAATTTCTTAGATCGACTGTGAGAAAGATTCCAACTTAATTGCATGGGGGGGGTGCTTGTGATGTGGTTTTGATAAGCCCTCATCAGTAGTTCTGTCCCTGGAGATGTTGTCCATAACTTTCCAAAAGTGCTCTTGCTATTAACCTGTAATTTTTTTTTTTAATTCAGGCCCAGTAATGTGAATACTGCTGCATTTCATTGTTATACATCTTTTCCCTAACATCCTAACTTCTCTGAAATTGCAGCTTATCTTGTAATTAGTCATGTGCTATACTTGAACTGGCAATATTTTCACTTATTAAACTTTTTTTTTTCATTTTATTTGAAATGCAGAGAGACAGAGATCTTCCATTTGTTGGTTCACATCCCAAATGCTCATAAGAGCCAAGGATGAGTCAGGCTGAAGCCAGCTAGCCCATCTGAAGCCAAGGGTTAGAAACTTCCTCCAGGTCTCCCACGTGGGTGCAGAAGCTCAAGGAATTGGGCCAACTTCCACTGCTTTCCCAGATCATGCGAGTTGTAAGCAAGGAGCTGGATCACAAGTGAAGCAGCTAGCACTAGCAACAAGAAAATCAGCCTATAGAGCCACTGTGCCAGCCCTAGTGAGTAGCATCTTAAACTTGATGAAATAGAGTACTTGTGACTACCTGGTTGATACTCAGAGGAAGGAAAGACATCTCCTGGATGCAAAGCTGCATTTTACACATTTCAGGTTCTAATTTCTCCACAGAATGGTTAGGAACAAACCCATATAAACACATAGATTTGCTGTAGTCCTAAGGGAATGAATACGTTGGCCCCCAAATATGTTCTCAAACAAATGCAGAGTGTCTATAAAGTTCAGAGGTCCCTCAGAGTATCCAGAAAACATCCAGCAGCTGATTGGATTCTGTGTGCAAGCCAACTGGATAGGCATAAGTTCAGCAGGAACAAGGTCAGGATCCTTATTGCAAAATCTTGAGAGAGACAAGGTTTTGATCCCACATGCCGTAGTGCCAGAAATACCATACTCATTTATCAAGAAGACGGTAAACTAAACCTTCTGGGGCTTATGTTTAATCCCTAGGTTTGCATTTCTACTCCCCCAACAACTGAATATGATGACAAAGATTGTCTCAAGAAAAAAAATTTTTGGAAGCTTTCTTTCCCCTCCCCTGGTTTCTGCTTCTGTTTCATTGATAGATTGGTTTTTCACCGATTTCTTATCTGGTGCAGTCTAAGCCCATTTTTTGGCCTCAGCTCCATGCCATCCCTTGCTGACATATTCCAGTTTGTTCTCTTGTCCTTTCAGTGTTTTGTGGCATCTGTGACTCCCTGAAGGGCCAGGCTTGGGCATGAGGGAGAATCAGGGCATGGCAATGTCCTGGGACTTTCTGACCATAAGGTGTTTTCCTTTCTTCCACCAAGCCCAAGCTGACATGTGACACTAATCAATGGTCATGATCTCAAGTGAAAATACTTTGAAGTCAAACCCAAGAGCGTCTCTCGACTGTTCCATTTTACTGTCTTTTCAGTACAGGGCTTCTCAACAGTGGCATACTTCGGACATTTTGGACCAGTGAATTTGTTTTGAAGCGTTGTTCTGTGCACTAAGAGTGGTGTCACTATTCCTGGCCTCTACTCATGAGATGCCACTGAGACCCTGAACCTTTCCAGCGGCAGTGAAAAATGTCCCCTGACATTTCCAATATCCCCTGTGGGAAGGATCACCTCCAGCTGAGAAACATTGCTTGAGAATGTACCTCTGTGTGGTATATCAGTGAAAGGCATTTCCTCATTTTTAAAAATATATTTTTATTACAGAGCTTTTTTTTCTTACATTTGAATTCATAAAACAGAGAACCAGCTCAATCCAGAAAAAAAAAAAAAGGCTATCTCTTAGCTGGGTTTTCAGGCCTGTTTCAGAAAATGAGATCTTAAAGAATTAAGTCTTCCAGATTCACAATATCCAGGGTTATATTTTTATAAATCCAGTCTGGAACCAGCGGCCATGTCGCCAGGCAGGGGGAGATAATGGTAGAGGTGTGGTTTTTAGATATGATCAGTGCTTCATTTGTGGCGTGGAATCTGTTACTCTGCTTTATTTTTTTTAACCTAACAGCAAATCATAACCTTGATCTCTCAGAATTTACTGCCAAAACTTCAGGCTTTCCACTCCCTTCCCATCAAAACTGAAGTTTCAAAGAGAAGAGAGAGATCTTGGCCATTAACTAGGAATGTCACTCAAAGAGAGAGGTATTAGAACACACACGTGCCCAACACTTATGTACCTAATCACTGCCTATTAGCAGGTAGTCGAGATGGCCCCCGATGCCAGGGAAGCAGAAAGAGGTATGCAGCTTTGAGGGATCGGCTAGAGCCCCTTAAGTGTTTTCCACCATTGCACATCTTGCTACTGAGGTCACAGTGAAAGACCACAATTTAAAATCAGCCATATTTCTGGAGTAGGTACTTGGGAAACATCTGTCTGACACAGAGGCTCAGGAATGGCCAGAGAAGTGTAGCTATGGAACACCTGACCTGCCAGAGGCACACAGTACAGATCCAGTGAATGAGTGAACAAGGCTTTAAGAGAAAAATGACAAGTATTGACCTAGATGTGACGTACACATAGTGCCAACAAGGCCAGGCACTGTCCTGCCGATTGGGAAGATTGTCACAGCCTCATCAGTTTCTGAAAGTTTAGCTTCACACAGCACTTGTTCTGTACACACAGATACAGCACAGGGATTTGAGGAGTCAGTCGATGGTCTCCTAGCCATGCCTGGTTGTGTGCTAGTCTGAGAGGAAAACTGCCAGTGGAGGGCTTACATAGGAGGTCCAGCACTCCACCCGCAGCTTAGACGACCCCCACTCGCACAGGCAAGACTGCAGCCCTGGACTTGGCACCGTTCCTGGAAATGCAGAACAGCCTCCTTTATTCCAGTCTCCAGGCTTCTGGCTTGGGAGCAACACTGCCTGGCTGTGAAGCGTTTTATAGGATTATAACTGGTTGTGCCGAAGGCAAGTTCTGAAAGGCACTTTGTGCCCTTGCTTGGAGGGAAGCTGCCTGTTAGAGTAGTGTTGTTCCTGTAAACACACACACACACACACACACACACACACACACACACACACACACGCTCTCCACCCACACTCTCCACCCACCCCTGCCCCCCCAGAGGCAACAGGCTCCTGGGGTGCTGACCTGGTCAGCACTGTGGGGCTGGACCTGCTTCCCTCCACTATAACACTTAGCCCCTGGGGTGTGCCTGGGAAACTTCCTTGTCCACTAGCCTGTTGATTAGCATTCTTTGTTCATGAATGCACCTGGTTAGGGCCCCAGACCGACTTCAGAATCCCAAATCTGCCATTGAAGAAGTGTATCACAGGGGGGCAAAGTTCTAAAGTCTGGGTGCAAGGTGAAAATTGCACAGTCAAAAATACTTTAGAAAATTCTTCAGATGTCTCAAGGACATCCATGTTTTGCATGTACACCAAATTGCCACCTTTACTTTGCAGGCTTGGTTGTACCAAAAGCATATGTTTTAAAATGCCAGGATTGTATTCAGGGTGCTGGGGGTGGGGGCATTTGAGCTATGAGAAGCTTGGAAGAGTCAGACCACCCAAGGGAACTTTAACATGCGTTTTAGAACTTAGAGAGGTTTTTTGTTTTTGTTCTTCAGCATTCTTTGAGTTGCTATGGGCCGTTCACAATCACTCTTCCTTTGTCAGTCTTTTTTAATTTTTAAGATTTATTTATTTCTATTGGAAAGGAGATTTACCAAAAGGAGAGAAAAAGACCTAAGTAGGGATTGTTTGGGATGGCTGCTCTTGGAGACAGTTCTCTGCTTACTCCCTCACCAAGGTTAGAGGAGAGGGAAGTAATACACATGTATACATTGCCCATCAGCCCAAGCTAAAAGGGTAACGTGTTCAGGACTCCCTGTAGGCAGATCCGTATTGCTGAGGCACCCTACCGCTTCTTTGGCCACTTTCTTTCCATTGCTTCCGGATGTGTGTTTTAGCGATGAAAACTCAGGCGTTGTCTTCAGCTGGAACTCACTCATTTGGGAGCTCCCTTGACATGGAGGGCAGTAACTGGCCAGCTAGACCAAGGCCAGATACTTTCTGCCTGCTAAAACAGTTTGTCAACACTAGCAGGGCAAAAAAAAAAAAAAAAAGAGTGGATTTAGTGCCAGGGTGTGGGCTTGATACCTGGGACTACGGAGCTATGTGTGTACTATGAGGTGCACTGCCCGGCAAGTAGGCAGTGCTGGGTTCTGAGCTCAGCTCAAAGCAGAGACCACCAGAATGGGGACCAGATACCTCCATTCCTCACACCCAAGACATAAAGCAAAAGATAATTCAGCCTACAAAATGTCTTTTGAAGACGTGATAATTTTAATATTAAAAAATCCGGGTAAAGCTACCACCTGCAATGCCAGCATCCCGTAAGGGTTCCTGCTCCAGACCAGGTTGTTCTTCCTCATCTCCAGCTCCTTGCCAACTGCACCCATACGGAAGAACTGGATGGAGTTCCAGACTCCTGCCTTTGGCTTGGCCCAGCCCCAGCCAGTGCGGCCATTTGGGAGTGAACCAGTGGATGGAAGATTTCCTCTCCCTGTAATTGCCTTTCGACTAAATAAATCTTTTTTTTTAAATGTATAGGTATATTATATATTATATATATATATATATATATATTTGCTGGGGGAAAAAAGCTTAAATTGTTCACACCACATTTAGGATTCTCTTTGTCCTTCTACCTATAACCCCAGGTGTCTCTCTTCAGCACAAAGAAACTGATAAAAAAATTTGCTGTGGATTCTTGACGACAGCTTTCAGTATTAGTTACCTACAAACAGGTATTCTTTTGTAGATGTGCTTTGAACACAAATGGCATTTACTGTGCTTACTCTGCAATTATTTTTAAACTCAGCTGAGCACAAGGAAGATCTCTCCAGGCCACACCCCCAGGCAGGTCTCCCTTCTGCCTGCCTGGCAACAAAGTTTATTTACACCCTGCCTATTGATGCGTAGAACTAGTGTTTACACACTTGTTCCGCTGTGTTGTTCTGCTGCCTTCCTAAATAGTGGAAATGGCTGTTGGAATTCAGGGACTTGTACCCCTTAAAAGGCGTCTTTCGCCGTTAGCACTACTTTTACTCCAGTGACAATTTTTATTTAAAAGGCAAAGTTTGAAGAGACTGCCTTGAGAGTATAAAGCAAGAACGGAAACTCCCTACTTGCCTTGTGTGCCTTTAAAAGCACACGCTTTTCCACAGCAGGCCGCTACCCGCTTCCTCTTAGAGGGCCGTGGTTGCTGCAGCAGTGCGTGGGGCTGGCCGGAGACGCGGGTCCCCACCCGCTGCACCCTGAGCTGAGCACCTGGGCGCTCCCGGGATCGGGGGTGTGGCCGACTCGGCGCCCACCTCCCGCTGCCCGCGCTGGGCGTGTCCGGCCACGGCCCCTCCCCTAGCGGCGGAGGAGCGCAGAGCGCAGTTCATTCGCGCTTGGAGCCGGCTGCGCGTCTCGGCTGTCGCTGCTGCCGCCACCTGGCACCGTGAACCTGGGGACCCCTTTCGCTTGGGAGTTTTGTAATCGCTTGGGGTCAGCGGTGACATCCCAAAGGGCAGGCCCGGCAGCCACCATGGTGGCCAAGGATTACCCCTTCTACCTCACGGTCAAGAGGGCAAACTGCAGCCTGGAGCTGACTCCCGCCAGCAGTCCGGCCAAGGACGCCGAGGTAGGATCGCGCCCCTCACGCACCTGGGCTTCTTTGGGTCGCTGTGTCTGTCATCGCTGGTCCTGTGGGCACCCTCCTAGGGTCTCTCTTCCTGCTTCCACCGTCAGGCTCCGCGTGTCTGTACCTTCTCTCTCCCCTCCTGTGTCCCTGCCCTGTGTTCCCTCTTGCCAGGATTGGGGGAGCAGAGCGAGGTGCTTGAGGACACTGCCCTCGCCCCGATATGTCACCTTTCAGACTGAGTCGCGGAGGTAGTGACTTGTCAGCAAAGCCAGGACACAGCCCCCTCTGCTTGTCCTCCGATGACATTCAGCGGGGTCATTCAGCGGGGAGTCTGGGGCTAACCAAGTGGTTGGAGTGTGTGCCCCAAAGGATCATGAAAATGAATGGAAGTCTCGGGGCCTTGGGACTCTAGACACCTGTCGTTTTCTGGGACCTGTCTGGTGCCCTGGGGGGTCCTCCCTGCTGGAGTCAGTCTGCTTCTCTCTGTTTTGTGTTCCGGTCCTGGCAAAAAAGGCTCCCCTCCACGGTGGGCGACAAGGTCTCAGGGAATAGGGTCACTTTCGCCAGGCTTTGCCATTCTGTGTGTATGTGGGAGCGTGCACACATCCAAGTGGAGGGAGGTGTGCCTCTGGCCCAGTCGCCCCCTCGCCACCCTCAGGTCTGCTCATCTGCCTGCACTCAGCTCCTTGAGTGATGGGTGTTGGGAGGAGAGCTGATCAAAGCGTCATTGCCTCTACTGCTGCAGGCGGACAGGGTTCCCGCCCCCAGTGGTACTCAGCCTTGTGTAGCCCCACCCCGAGTCCCGTGCTCTGCGGAGAATCTTCCCAGAGGCATTTTGTGCCCAACTGCGTTGAAGCTGTGATGACCCCAGTGGCCTTTGGGTTCTTCAATGTTCCCAGGACCACACCTTGTTAATATTCAGGTTGTTCAGGCTTGGAAAAGGGGGTAATCAGTGGGATTCCCCCTTTTCATTGGGATCTTCTCCGTTGGATGAATGCAGGAGCAGTGAAATGGGTGCTGCCTCAAATCTCTTGTGGAAGAAAGAAAAGCATATAGCCACTTAGGCAGACAAGTGAGACAAAAGGAAGAATCAAAGTATCTCTGGACTCCAGCCATCCTTCTTGCTATTACTCAGTCCCATGCTTTTGAGTAGTTTAGCTAAATGCGTCAGTAAGACTCACTGCTTCATATTTTTCATTCTTAATGTGTATAGATGGGACTGTAAGTCACAAATTTGACGAATTGCCATAAAATGTTAAACTTTCATTTTCTTTACTAGTAGCTGGTCTTTGTAAATATGACTCTTTTTTTTTTTTTTTGGCCTTTTATGGGGATCCCTTGAGTGAGAGTAAGGATGGAAGAAGAACACTTGGTGGAAATAGTTGGTCAGTATTTCCAGGTAGGATCACTTAGGTTTGGGTTTTTATTTATTTAGTATTTTAATCACAGGGGAGTGTGCTTTTTACATCTTGAGGTAGGGGTGTCTCTTAGCTTCTTCATTGATCTGATAATGGAAATAGGCAGGGAAAAAAGCAGCTTTCATGAGTTTAAGGGGATACTTTTTGTTGTTGTTTCTGGTGTTATTATTGGCACAAATTGGAGCCAGCCAACTTTCGCTGGCCTACCTTCCCCACAGGCAGTTAACTAAAATATATTTTCTACCAGTAGGTGTCCTCAGTTTTTTTTAAGTGTTTGAGAAGAGAGCATTCACTTGTCTGTCTCATGAAAAATATGATTATATAATTGTTTATAAACCAGAGATTGAGTAGGAAGTCAATGTCTGACACTAGGGTTTTTTTTTTTTTTTTTTGCTTGTTTGTTTTAAGATTGATCGGTTTCTTTGTAGGAGCAATAGATGGTTATAAAAAAAACAGAAAACAGGTCTACCTGAAGGCTTTTCCAGGAAAATAGGGCTCTTTGGCCTTCAAAGGCGGTGGATTCTGCATAGCACCTGTGCCCTTCAGACACACAGTGGCTGCTCCTTCCCCATTTGCTTTGGCGACTGTGTGCACAGTGTGATATTGGCAAGTGTGTTCCGGGATTTGTTCTGTCCTTGCACTAAACATGCTAGGGAAAGTCACTTAGGAAGGGACTTAGGGGAGCAGGACATCATACATGTGCATTTATCTGATACCATATGCTCGAATAAAAAAATCCTCTTGGAAGCAGATTAGAAAATTCCTACTCAAGATGTAAGTTTTTTAAATTTCACCAAAAGCTTTCAGGGAGAGCAAAAAATGACATATGTTCAAAATCTTTTAAGATCTATTTTGCACTGGAAAATGTTCCACGTAAGCTGTGGGTCTTGATATTGCATGTCTAAGTGTTGCCTGTCTGTTGATACAGTACTGTTTCTTAACCGGGTATTTCTTATGACACAGGGGTTAGAGCTGGATTGCAAATGTTTAATACCCGTAACCAGTCAGACCCTTTCCACCTTGATCATTAGTCATGAAGCCTAAGGAGCCTTTCACAAAAGGCATGTGGCATGACATGAACATCATTACATTTATTTCTTCAGATAACTCATGCAGCTTTTTGCATTTATCTCTGCTTGCCATCCTTGGTACCTCCCTTTCCACGGCAGGAGGACATGGCCATTCTAGACATATTAGGTGTTCGAAACACCTGATGCAGTCGCTGAAAGAAAAACTGTTAGTGCTAATGAATTACCTGATTGCAAGTTTTAACCAAAAAAATCACATCTTCACCCTAATCAGTGGTCCACATGGACACACATCCTTTTCAGCTATGTAAACAGCATCAAGATTAAATAAAATTTTAAAAACTCACCATCTTTCCATAGTGTGGCTTGTTTTTAAAGAAAGAAGGCTCTGGTGGGTGAACACACTGGCTAAGGATGCTGCAGCCTCTTGAAGAGCTTTTGGAGAGTGCCAAGTCCATTTTATTTAAAAATTCCAAGGCATTGCTGCTATTATTAAGAGTGTATCTGAATAAAACAGAGTGTATCTGACCCATTGTAATACTAGAGGGGAATGAGTAAGGGAAGGGGGAATTTGGGGAGGAAGACAGGAAATCCCAGAGCCTATGGAAATGTATCATAATAAAACAATTTAACAAAATAAATAAAAATAAAGAGAACAGATCTGATACCCTGGTGGACAGATTCCTCTTGCTTTTAAGGTTTGCCATCTTACATATTGGTCAGAGTTAGGATCCGAGTTGGTTTTGGATACTTGTAGCTGGTGCCTGATTTGCGTGGTAGTTGGCAGCACCTGGGCCACATGCCCTCATTGAGAATAGTTATATCCCTGGATCTCAAAAGCATAGGTTCTGGTTTTGGCTTGGCCAGTAGCCTTGCCTGCCCTGGAAATAACACCCGCACTTAGAAATGACAGACTTTTATTCCTCTTCTAAGTCAGCTGTGGCTAGCGTCTCCCTTGAGACCCTCGTCGGGCCATAAGGTTCACATGAAGCATGCATTATTCCCTCACTCTGTGAATAAGGACACTGAAAGGAGGTGACTTGCTGAAAGCCACAAAGAAAAATCAGCAGCTTGAGCCAAGATCCAATGCCAGATTTCCTGATGGATTTAGTCCAGCATTTAATACCAGCATCCCTTGTAAGATCTAAGGGTGTTTACCTCCGTGGAAAGCAAGGGTGGGGAATGTAAAAGTTAACAGCCATGCAAAATGCTTTAAAATAGATCCTTTAAATATACGATGCTGAGCACTCTATGTAACTGATAAGGTGCCTTGTAAGCCTCAGATCTAAAGGGCAAAGTGAACTCTGTACTTCTGGCACACTTTGGGCCTCCAGCAGTTCACTTGTGCATTTGAAAACTATACACTTGAGCCTGTGGTTCCTGAATGTCAATTGGAAAGCTCACGGGTTCCTGTTTCCAGTAACTTATATGTTTCTGGGATTCTGTATCACACAGTGTTGACCTGACAGCGCATAATGACCAGCTGAACAGAAGTAGTCATAAGGAGTTAACTTGAGCCAAGTTAAAATCCTGGTAAAAATCCTCAGGTAAAATCCTCAGATTTGGAGATGAATCATGTGACCTTGGAGATCTTGCTAGATTGGGAGCCACTTGGGATTATGCAGGGAAAGACCACCATTTCTGGGTAGGATTTAGTTATGGTCTCTGGGGTCTCATGCTGCGGCTTGTTCAGGTGGAAAGCATCTTGGGGATCTTGGTTGAGCCTCCAGGATACATGTGATTAAGTAGCAGGTTTATTAGAGGAACATATGTTAATTTCACATATGAGCATTTAAGGTAAAATGATTCCTGTGCATGCACTGGTTAGCATGACGACAAATGCTTAGCAAGTGCTCAATGAACATTAGTATCTGTCTTCTGTCACCTCAAAAATTGATTTTTAAGAAGCATCATGTCGCAGGGCCCAACACAGTAGCCTAGTAGCTAAAGTCCTAGCTTTGCATATGCTGGGATCCCATATGGGTGCCAGTTCATATCCCAGTTGCTTCAATTCCCTTCCAGCTCCCTGCTTGTGGCCTGGGAGAGCAGTTAAGGACGGCCCAAATTCTTGGGACCCTGCACCTACATGGGAGACCTGGAAGAAGCTACTGGCTTCAGATTGGGTCAGCTCCAGCCGTTGTGGCCACTTGGGGAATGAATCAGTGGATGAAAGATTTTTTCTGTTTTCTCTGTAAATCTGACTTTCCAATAAAAATAAATAAATCTCTTACAAAACAAAAAAGAAGCATCATGGACACCATCCTGGTTTCTGAATGCAGCTTTATAATTCACAGTGTGGTGGCAGCTTTAACACAAAGTCTGTTGTCACAACAGTCCTGTGAGGGTGGTATGATGGACCCCTTTGGGGAAGGAAACATTGAGTCTCAGTGCAGGTCCCAGGATGGCTGACCTACTCTAGGCAGAGGAGCTGAGACTCACAACCCACTCTGCCCCTGAAACTTTCCCAACCATGTCACACAGCTCCTGAGTGACTCAGTCACGGTTCTTCTCACCGCATAATACATGCAGCATTAACCCGCCTACCCGAGCAAAGTGCCTGATGACCAAAGGCCCATTTTTCCCCCCTGAATGTCTGGGTCAGGTTCCCCATCATTTAGTCACTGCTTGTGACAGCCCACCTCTTTGGATGGTAGCAGCCCACTGGAGAGGGAGTTACAAGCCCCCGTTCAGAAGGGTTTAGGTAATTTCCGTTGTGTGTTTGTCAAAACCAAGATGCTGATCTTTGGCAGAATTCTGCGTGCTCAGCTCTGTGGAGGTGACAGTTAGTTCCTCTATTAGTCATTTCGCTTGACATGAACCACCAGCCTACCGTGTAAACCAGGCCCAACTACCATCTGGATATTTGCAAATTGTGTCATTTTTCCTCAAGACACCCCAAGGTGGCCTCTAAAATCCTAGACCTGTGATGCTGTGTTCATGACTACTGAAGGAAAATAAATCACTGATCATATCCAAATGTTGCACAGGCCTGGGTGAATATCATTGTTGTTAATGGTGTGTGTTTGTGTGTGTGTTTCGTGTGAGGTGTCTGAGTGCAGTTGCCTTCCATAATTTGTCAATACCAGTAATGGGTGGAGATCACGTATGAATTGAGGAACATGCCATGATTTGCATGGCCATTTATCCTGGGTTGTTAGGAGTGAAAGCCGGTGGTTGCTAATGTCCTTTGTTTCTTCATACATTGACAGCAGCTACTAGCTTAAAAAAGACTGTGTCACAAGTGAATCACAAAAGGTTTCTGAGACTCTCCTGGCTGGAAAAGGAGCGATTCTCAGTAAGTCTAGAAACACTTGTGCTGAAGACATCCTTTTCCAAGAAAGCAGCCCCAGTTATTACTAAACTTCAGTTCATTGGAGCTGAACCAAAAACCCTAACAGTAAAGTCATTATACCTTTTCATTTCTTTATTTCTGGCTACTGAAGATGAAGAGGGAGGGGAGTTACAAAACAAACCTTTTTTTTTTTTTAATTCTTTTTCCGGGGATTCATGAAACAAACAAACAAAACCAACCTCCAGGAAATGACATAGGGTCATGGCATAAGAGAACCTCTGAGTGGGAAAGGCCTGTGGAGAACTTGTAGCCCAATTCTTACCGTTAGAGCCCTTCAGGTTGTCCTATTGTGTTTTTGCTCAGGGTGGATAATGAGCAAATTCTCTCTGAATTGTCACAGTGCTTTATGGAGCTGTGTGTTATTTCCTACTGTCTGAAAACATCTCTCTCCCGACCCACGTGTGCGTGTGCTCCCTCCCCACACCCGTTCTTATTCTTCCAGGTGCTGACGAGACTTTCCAAATGTGACGTATCTGTCTGTTTCCCATCTTGGCTGACTTCTTCAGTGTGCCTGAAAATCTTGAGTATTAATCAACCCAGACACTGTATGATGCCGTATCAGAAAACAAGATTTTTCTTGTTTCATGGGTTTCATAGGCTCTCTTATAGAAGTAGATCGACACATTGAAAAGATTTTTGAAATTAAGATGATAACTAAAGATTCTTTATTTTATAAATATTCCATACAGATGCAAAAGAACACCCAAGACATCCATTTACAGATGGACAAACTACACTGATAAGCAGTTCACATACAAGAAATGTGAAAATAAAGACCATTTTAAATTTTCACTTTAATAGGAATTATAGAAATGAAAAAAGGCCAGCAGTCATAAGGTACTATTTTATCCTTAGTTGACATTGCAGCTGTTTGATAGATGTGATAAAATTCTGCAGATGTCACACTGTAGCATACTTTAGGCATGTTCAAAGACAAAAATACATGTTTCAAATCTTAGGATTCAGCATTCTAGGTTTTTGGAAAACAAAGCGGGGGGAAAGCTGAATGTAATTTTGTGTACCAAGTAATCAATTTAGAGCTGTCCATATGTATATGTGATATAAAGGAGTGGGTGAAGGGATGTTGTAGTCAGTTATTTTTACATGCATTGCCTCCTTCGTGCCTTGCACCAGCTGGGGGACCTGGGCAAGACAAACTGTCCTCTTTGTTTGTCAACTGAGGAAACATTGATTCAGAGAGATTAGGAGGCAGGGCCAAAACTGACCTGTTGGAATATCACAATGTTGACTTAATGCCAGCTGGAAGCGACGCTGTCTATTTGGGGGAATGTCCAAAGTGAGACCCATTAAAGTTAGCCAATGACAGGCATTTGGCACAATAGTTAAGATGCTGCTTGGGAGACCTGCATCTATTATCTCTAAATGTTTGAGTTCCAAAGTGCTGGCTTTAGCTTGACTCAAATTTGGCTGTTGTAGGTATTTGGAAGTGAATAAGCCAGTGGAAGATCAATCTCTCTCTCTTTCTCTGTGTGTGTGTGTATTCTCTGCCTTTTAAATAATGTTTATTCATTAATTAATCTGTGCCTAAGAGTGACAAAGAGTAAGGAGAAAGATACCATTTCCTGAGGTTCCTCATTCCATATATAACACTAGAAACTGACAACCTGACCAGATTAAATAAAACTGGGGCACATGGCAGGGCCTGTGAAGAAATACATAAACATGAGGGGCCCAGCATGGTAGTCTAGTGGTTAAGAAGTCCTTGCCTTGAACGTGCTGGGATCCCATATAGGCACTGGTTCTAATCTCAGCAGCCCCCCTTCCCATCCAGCTCCCTGCCTGTGGCCTGAGAGTGCAGTAGAGGTTGGCCCAAAGCCTTGGGACACTGCACCAGCGTGGGAGACCCGGAGATAGCACCTGGCTCCTGGCTTTGGATGGGTCCAGCTCTGGCCATTGTGGTCACTTGGGGAATAAATCATTGGATGAAAGATCTTCCTCTCTATCTCTCCTCCTCTCTTTATATCTGACTTTTCAATTAAAAAATTAAATAAATCTTTTTAGAAAATCTATAAACATGAATGTTTAGCACTTGCCATAGATTATTACGTTTGGTGGTCTGGAATGTTCGTGGAGGAAGAAGCCATGGAAAGCAGAAGGAAGCAAGAAGGAAGGGTAGACAGAGATGGAGCCAGGCCTCCTGACTGAGGGTCTGTAGGCCTGGACACAAGGCTAGAGCCAGATGCCCCCTCAAGTGTGCTACTTCCTTTCATGCTAACATTTCATAATCTTCAAGTGACTCGGGCTTGTCCAGAATGATCCCGAGCAGATGCATAAAGGGCAACCAGAGGTCCCCCATGAAGACATTTCTCAATTTTTGACTTCTCATGTGTGGGAGGAGTGTGGGTGCCTCCTCGATATCCTGTTCGGTTTCCGTGGTCTTGGTTCATTTTTACACATCCCATCAGCCTTCCTGCTTGCTGACTAGTGCTTGTCTTGGGTGCTTCTGGGTGTGGGCTTGTACAAGGGTGGGAAACCACTGTGAAGAAGGAAATCAGCTTTTAGAAGAGGAAAGAACTGATGGTGGCTTAAGTGAAAGCCGCAGGTGCATGGCAACGCCTCGCCTCCTTCGACTTCAGCTCTTTAATGGTCACTGCTGAGCCTAGAAAGGACACCTTGTTTCTTCTTGTTAGTATACGGATGTTTTTTATCCAAGCTGTAAGGCCCTAGAAGGGTGGGCTTGATTTTAAGGAATGTAAGTATGCCTTGGAGCATTTGGCACATTGGTGAAGATACTGCTTGTGTAAGACATGCTTTCATCCTAAATCAGAGTACCTGGATTCCAGTTTGGCCTCCGTGTCTGATTCTGGCTAATGCATTCTCATGGGAGGCAGCAGATAATGGCTCAGGTACTTGGGTTCCTTGGGAGACCTTAGTTTGAGTTTAAGCTTAGTTGAGTTTAGTTGGGCTCCTGGCTTCAACCCGACACATTCATGTTCTGGCCCTTATAAGCATTTGAGTAAACCAATAGATGTAAGATTTCTCTGTGTCCATCTCTTTGTGTTTCAAATAAAGACAAATAAAATGAATATATATATATTTATGTAAATATGTATCTAGATATATATACATATTATAACACAGCATCTCTTTCTGGTTCTTACAAGAGCCTTCTACCTTGTTGGGGACAGGACACCAAAAGGCTCAGGTTCTCAGGATTTGAAACATCTGGGTAAAGAGGACAAGATTAGGTCATCACCTCTCAGAGAATAGTTTCGTACCACTTGGGGCAGTTCAGACGAGGCAGAGACAAGGCACAGGATGGTTTTGAATCACTTTCCCTTTTTAATCCACTTCTTACCTTGTTTTGGAGCTGTATCACTTGCTAACTCCCTTTTTTCTAAGTGTAGACTTCAGGCTTAGAAGCTTCAGGCCCACAACAGTATCCAACAAGAAGTTAAAAAGATTCATTTTCATTTTTGAAAGCCAGTTTCATTCTAGATAACCTCAGGCTGATCACACGCCCTCCATGGCGGCAGCGACACATGCAAACGTCTGCCCTATCAACTTTTCACAGTAATCACTGTGCCTACCGTGGTGACCACGGGTGACGGGGAATCAGGGTTCGATTCTGGAGAGGGAGCCTGAGAAACGGCTACCACATCCAAGGAAGGCAGCAGGCGAGCAAATTACCCACTCCCGACCCGGGGAGGTAGTGACGAAAAATAATAATACAGGACTCTTTTGAGGCCCTGTGAACGCTAGTTTCTGTTTCTGGCAGATAATAATGGTTTTTTTTTTTTTTTTTTCACTTAAGGAAGTGATACTGGTTATTCTTACAATATGATTGCCTAAGTAAAAATAAGTACTTTAGCAAAAACTTAAGGATAAGCGTTCAAGTGGTGTGGATGTACGCAAAACAGCTGTCAAGGTGGAGCTCAAGAATTGGCAAACAGTGTACCAGGCATCTGTCTGAGGGCTCCTGTAAGATTAGAATTCTACGAGGATCTGCTCGCAAGTTTCTAACTTTGGACATAAGCATTTGCAGATTAGAACTTAAACGTTGAGCAGAGGAGCCAAATTTCAGGTGATAAGACTGTTAAAAAGAAAGCAGTTCTGAACTGTAGAACCAAAAAAAAAAAAATAACAACAACAACAACATAAAATTAGATTTCTGCCTTAAGAACATAAATGGGATCCTGGAGCATGCAAGGTGAGGACGTTAACCACTAGGCTATTGTGCCAGGCCCTCTAGCATGGTTTTTTAGTTGTTCTCAGAATGACTTTCAAACAGGGGTAGAGCGACCCCAAGGCCAGCTCATACCTGGCATCACCAGGAATCTTTTTTTTTTTTTAAAGATTTATTTATTTTACTACAAAGTCAGATATACAGAGAGGAGGAGAGACAGAGAGGAAGATCTTCCATCCCATGATTCACTTCCCAAGTGAGTGCAACGGCCAGTACTGTGCCGATCCGAAGCTGGGAACCGGGAACCTCTTCCGGGTCTCCCATACAGGTGCAGGGTCCCAAGACTTTAGGCCATCCTCAACTGCTTTCCCAGGTCACAAGCAGGGAACTGGATGGGAAGTGGTGCTGCCGGGATTAGTACTGGCGCCCATGTGGGATCCTGGGCGTGTTCAAGGCGAGGACTTTAGCCGCTAGGCCACGCTGCTGGGCCCATCACGCAGGAATCTTAACCAAGCACTGACCACAGACACAGAGCTGAGGCAAGCAGATGGGGATGGGTTAAGCTGCTTTGAGTTCTCCACACCCTATTCTGTTAGCAAGGTGCGTTAAATATAAATAGGTCCTTTGTTTGAAATGGGAAATGCCACTGTGTGATGGAGTCACACCACTAAAAAACAAGATCCTGAGTGTTCTCTGTCAGTATTTATTGAGCCCTGCTCAAACCCCACCTGGGTTTAAACAAAGAAAAGGCGTGCTTTCTGCCCTCAAGGAACGTCTACTTGACTGATCCTGTCAATTGGAAAGCTCAGGTAATGTAGAATGACCGTTCACCAAGGAAAAGGAAGGTGGAAGGCAGGCGCTCTTTCTTGGGGAGATTGCAGATATATAAGGAGGTGAGGTGACCATCCAGCAAGGTCCTGATGCAGGAAGCCACTCCACCTGTTCCCAGTTGGGCCCCTAAGGAAAGAACAATGTCTGTTGGGGGGACACAAGCCTGGTGCTTGGGCCCTCCTCTGTGCTGCATGCTGACTTAAAAAAAAAAAAAACTATTTATTTTTATTGGAAAGCCAGGATCCAGGAATTTCTTCCAAGTCTCCCACAAGGGTGCAGAGTCCCAAGGCTTTGGGCTATCCTCGACTGCTTTCCCAGGCCACAAGCAGGGAGCTGGATGGGAAGTGGAGCTGCCAGGATTAGAACCGGCACAGATATGGTATCCTGGCGCATTCAGGGCAAGGACTTTAGCCGCTAGGCCACTGCGCCGGGCCCCATGCTGCCTTGATAGACCTTGCAAGTTGAATTCTTGGCTTCAGCTTTTCCACTTCCTGCCCCAGTCTCCACCTCCCCTCAGCCTCTGCAAGCTTTGTTTCTTTCTGGGTTCTCACCAGGCTTAGGAAATGAACAGTCCTGTGTGAGAGAGGCCAATAGGCATGGGCACCATTGTGGCTGTGCAGATCTCAGCTGAGGTTCTTAGACCTTCAGAGTTGCCTGCTGTGTGAGATGGGCACGTTGATAGCACTCATTTGAGCAAACTCTGGGAAAACAAGCACAGAGGAGTGCATCGGCACAGTCCAAAGTCACCATGCCTGCTGCCCCTGTGTTGTTACTCTAAGAGGAAGTTCTGTGCCCCTGGGAAGCCAGTGGGGTGGTGGGTAGGGGAGGCTTTTAAGTCAGGTGGGTTTGAACTCAAATTTCAGCTCTGTCGATTAATTACTAGATATAACCTGAAGCAAGTCATTTCACTTCTCGAAACACCTGCTTCCGCTTGTATAAAATAGAATGTTGGGGTCGCTGTGTGGAGCATATGAAAATGTGTGTGCCAGCACCTGGCCTGCGTGACTCTGGCTGACTCCACAGCTTTCCGTGCCTCTGTCTGCCCTTCCCCAGAAGTCTCTGCGGTTCACAACTCAGAGTTGGAGCAGTCACACCTGAGTCAACTGAGGGATACATTCTGCGTTTCTAGAAAAGTGTTTGAATGTGACTAGGCAGTGTGGCGTTGTAGTTTTTAGTAGTTCACCATGGTGTGACAGGCACAGGTGTCTATGGCTTCCCCCTCTGTACAGCCTTGCTCTGTGAACTTGGAAGTACTTAGTCTCCCACGGCACTTCTAACGGCTCAGTGTGGTAGAGAAAGGACAGTAAGGCTCGTAAGTGAATCTCCACGCCATCTGAATCTTTTCTCAAGGAAATTGTTTTGCAGGTTAACCCCCAAGCTGTCTTCTTCAGAAACCCTTCCCTCTGTTGATGGCCCGCAGTGGGAAACACAAAAAGTGAGAACTTTGCCCTTCTCTGCCCTGTCCCCTAGGAATAAACACAATGTCTCTTTTACCACAAAACTACCTTTGGCAGGTTGTCTTTCCCGGAGATGTTTTTGAAAGAAAAAAAAAAGTATCCATTTATTTATATGAAAGTGATAGAAAGGGAGAGACACAGAGATCTTCCATCTGCTGGGTCATTCTCCACGTGGTCACAACAGCCCAGGGGTGGGCCAAACCAAAGCCGGGAGCCAGGAACTCCGTGCAGGTGTCCCGTGTGTGTGTGGCAGGGAGTCCAGTGCTTGAGCAGTTGTCTGCCACTCCCCAAGCACATCAGCAGGGAGTTGGATCAGATATAGAGTAGCCAGGACAGTTTTACCCACTTCGCCACAGCGTCCACTCCTCTGGAGACTGATTGGTACCTCTTATCAGATGCCTCTCCAGTAGCCAAACTGAACAGTTTTGATACACTTAGTAGTCAGATCACAGGTTTGTGTTTTACCTCTTGTGAGTCCCCTGCCATTGTCTCTCCATTCCTCATGACTCCTTTGTAATTGAAGGGACTGAGAGAGGTGAGGGACAGAGCTGGGTCTCTGAAGCTCCCTGCCTTCCTTTGTCATAGTCACAGCATTGTGAAGTTTAACATAGACTGTAGCTAATGATACACGTGGGAGCATATTCATTGCTGGGAGTTAGAAATAACCCATAATCATTATGTTTCAAGGTTGCAGGTGTGTATGGCACTGACAATCAAGAGTTTGCCATGAGCCTCTGGAAAAATCCATTGGTAGTGGACATGTTTTTCAATTCTAGCCATGAAAATTCACCACAGAATGAAAATGACTTCAACAAATAAACTCAGCCTTGTGTTCTGCACGTGTGAGTGCATACACACCACACCACACAAACACCCCTCCTAGGGAACACCATCTTGAAGTTATACATCTGCCCATTTTGGGTATGTGGGGGTAACTGAAAGGCCATATGGCTCCCTCGTCAAGTTCCTGCATCATGATTTCCTGAACAGCATGCCTTGTACCTTATTTTTCTGCAGTACCATTGCTCAGTGGGTGGAAAGATGTTAGCTGAAAGCCACACATTTGAAATTTTTTAAAAATGTGCATTCCCATTTCAGGCAATGCCATGTGGTGGTTTGGTAGCTTCTTCAATGTTAAATAATTGGGTTCTGGTGAATTCTGTTCTTGGCTGGGAACAGAATGTTCTGAAGCTCGCCCCCCACCACCCGACCCCCCATCCCCAGAGCCATGCTCCCTGATTGTCAGCATTGACCTGTACTGCTAAGAATGCTCAAAGGGATCACCTGTGCTATAAGGGACAGTAGGGGGCTTCCTGGAGAATACCAAGAAGGGATTTTGTGTTTCTCTCTGGAGGTCACATCTTTGCAGAGCTTGTCTGTCTCCCAGTCATTGTTTACTGTCATAAACGAACCAGCTGGGAAGCAGAAGAGGCTCTGTCTAATGCTCCTGCAGACCTGGTAATCTTGGTTAGATGTCCCTATAGGCTTCCCTCAACCAAAGGTGGGACCACCAGCCTGACCCCATGAGATGGCAGACCCAGTCATTGGCTGGGTTCTCCTGAGATGTACTGGATATGCCAGATTCAGCTGGAACACTCTGTCCTTTCTTTGGGACATTAAAATCAGCACATCCTTTTAATCTCTGTACTGCTTTTTCCTCTTCTGGGAAGAAAGATAATGCTGACCTTCTAAAGGTGACAGGTGGAAAAGACAGAGACTGTGGGTGGCTCTGTGTGATCCTTTCTGGAAGCCAGCTAATATGTTATTTTGGTGAAAATTTCCACCTTGCACATCTGACAGGTTGAAAAATCCAGAGTTCCTGTGATTGTGCTAGTCCCATACAATATTGGGGATCTGGCCTGTGGACCTGGCAAGACTAGAGTCCAGCCCTTCTAGGCCATACTGCAGCAGTGTTGTGGGGAAGAGGTTTACCTGCAGACTCAAGACCTTCTGTGGTCCCTTGCCTGTGTTCAGGTCCTTTTCTTGGGATTTCACCACTGGCATTTTCCTCTTCTTCAATAGAGCCTTGGATCTGGCCAAGCCACACCCTGTTTTGCCCTTTCCAGCCAGAGAGCTTGACTAAACAGATGATAAAGCTGCAGGAAGAAAGGAAAACAGGAATGTGGAATCAAAACACGTGGTCTCAGCAGCCAGAGCCTGGGGAGGAGTATGTGCTGGTGGCAGGTGACATGGAACTCCAGTTCTGTCCTCAGGGGGACGAACCAAGGCCTAATCTAGTGCCAAAGGATGAAAGAGGGCAGGGGAGCAGGCTAGGGGAAATGCCACCTCTTTCTCTTTAAACATTTGCAATAAGAGAAGTAATTCAACATTAACTATGGGTTTTTTGCAGAGCAGGCCTGTGCCAGGCACGCTGTGCAAATCATCCCGTGGTCCTCCTACAATCCTGTGAGGGGTGGGAGCATCAGCCCCAATTCACAGAAGGGGGAACAAGTTCCTAGAAGTTCCCTTGTGGACCCAAGGTCATAGGCTGTTGCACTCTCTTTATATATATTTTTTGGACCCTTTGCAAACAGTCAAATCATTCTTTGGACTTGAGGTGTAAGAACTTTGTCAGATGTGTTTTAGCTCATTCCTAAGCTCAAAGAGAGCCCGGAAAATGTCCTTGGAGTGCTCTTGGGAGTTTTATACTCCTCCTTCCAGAACCCAGGAGCAGGGATGGAATCTCAGAGGTATCGCACTCTGATCTCCAATTGACTCTGAGGAGGAGCCAGGAATCCCTTTAGTGGAGATCCACATGTACAGAATTTTATCCGTTAGAAGTCACAAAATAACTGTGAGGCCCCAAAGCTACAGAACACATCTTTGCTACCCTGGGGATGTGACCAGATCCCTGTAGCCACCTGCTTGTAACCATCATGCAGCCAGGCAAGTCGGCTGTAGATCCATTTTCCAGACCTGGAGAAGAGTATGACACAGCGGGCACATCACTCATGTGGCACCGCGTCCGTGAATGTGTAACCTGAATCTAATGGTAAGGGAACCTGTTCTCCTAGGCTCCAGGTTGGCCTTCATGTAAGGGCCACAGAGAGATGCCTGCTCGCAGCCGTCCTGAAGGTCAGACCCTGGATGTCTTTCAGCTCCAAATGTCTGGTCCGTTCTGCCTCGACAGAGTAGAGCTTTGCATACGGAGGCCAGATGTGGAGCCCGGGACCACAGAGTGAGGTAGTTGACTTCCTCTTTTCTCTGAAGGTCTGCAGCGCCCTGTCTGGGCATGACCGAGATAAGTTTCAGGCGGGGGGACTGGCGTTTGCTCAAAGAGCTCATCCAGGGTGTGGGTGTGCATGTCAGCTTCGGCCCAAGGTCAAGTCATAGTAACATCCTGTGGGAGAGAATTCGAATGTGGCTTTCTGCTAAACTGCAGGATTTTAGGGCTATTTCTTAGAAGTGTTTAATCTTGGGCCAATTTAACCAGTAGCAGACTAATAAAATAACAAATTTGGGCTTGCTGCCAGGACAAATGTTGACTTACCCTTATGGGGTTGACTAAAAACGAATCACTTTGAAAGTCACTGAGGAGTAAAACCATAGCCAAAAATACAGAGCCTGAAAGAGTGGTTCTGTTTTATTTTACTGGCACCGTTAAGGAATTATGTTCATAAGCTAGGCTGTTGCTGGCTTCGACTCCCAGAAAGTTCCATATTTTACTGTTATTTTCTAAGGTTCTTTCTCCCTTCTGCTCCCCCACCAGCTCATAAACCCTCATTCAGTAAACATAAATTTCCCCCATGACTAGCAAGTAGGACAGGTTCCTTTTCCAACACGGGGAGTGAAAATCCACTCATAGTGAGTGGGGTAAAGTAGTTTGCTGAAGGTCTTGCCTCCACAAAACTGTGCTGTGGAGAGCCGTCCTCCCTCTGGGAGTGTACAGTTAGGTTCATTGTTTCCTCAGGGTGGGAGTAGGTGAAATCCACCTGGCTTGCCCCAGGCCCTCTCCCCCATTTCCCTTCATTTTGCCATTCAGTTTATTCAAACGCTGAAGAGCTATAGCATTTTGCTGGCCTGTGGTTTGATCTTGAAAGAAGTACAAAAGACCTGGAGGAATTGAAGTCAGGAGGAGCTCCCGAAACAGTCATGAATGGTGTTTTCTGCCCCTTGTTTCATATTGGCATCCTATGGGGAGCTATGTTTGAGTGTGGTTCCAGAGACACCAGCCAGCCTCATCTGAGTTGGGTCAAGTGCCCTCCTCAAAGCTCTCTCTTGACCAAAGAGCACCCCCCAGAGCAGCTGCCTCGTGGGCGGACTGGGGAGCCCAAGCCTTAGGTGCTGACTCAGCTTCTCATGTTGACTCGTTTAAGCAAAGACAGAGCCTGATCAACTAAGAATAAATCTCTGTCCAACCTCCTGGGTGCAGTTTTACAGCCCCAAGAGTCGGTCGTCGTGTTTGTGGGCTTTCCCAGCCTGTCTTATGACTTTCTGTACTAGCACTTCCACTAGGCAAGGCTGGAGGAATCTGTCAGAGTGTCTGCAATCCCACAGCCTGTCTGTAGCTTAGGCATGAGACTGTACTAAGTCAAAGATTTGTTGATTACTTATTCAAAAGGCAGAATTGCAGAAAGATGGGAGAGAGACAGAGAGATCCTCCTCCATATGCTCCCCAAAAGACCACAATGGCCAGAGCTGGACCAGGCCTAAGGCAGGAACCAGCAGCTTCTTCTCTCTCTCTAGTGGGTGCAGGGGGCCAAGGACCCCTTCCTTCACCACTACCCAGATGCACCAGGAAAGAGCTGGATCGGAAACAGAGCTGTCTGAACTCTACAAGCGGAGGCCCAACCATGGCATTGGTCACTCCTGGTATTTTATTTATCCATGCTCTCCGAATCCCCACATAAGAGTGAAGAAACCCCAGTGTTTGGTCTTTGCATTTCAAGAAGGAGATTGGCAGGTCTTCCTCATAGCTCATGAATCTGGAGGAGAAAGGTGAAAGATGTGAAATCACATCTGCCTTCAGTGCCTGGCACAAGGCAGCCTGCAGCCACACTCCCCGCTGGGCCAGACAGATATAGGGTGTGGCCTCTCAGTCTGGGATTAGCCAAGACGCGGGTCCCCAGGTGACTTGCTGAAGTCCTCAAGGCCTAAAATAGCTTTGCTGAAGTCACTGAGAAGTGCCTAGAGGAGAACCATAGCTGTGAGCTTGAGAGCCTTGTGCTTGCCTTGTGGATTAGAAGCCAGGATTTTTGTAATGCGTATGACCTTATCCAGGAAGCCAGGTTTCCATTGGAATTTGGGCCTGATTATTTACGTTTCATTTTTGTTAACAGATAACACCAGGTCTGTGCCAGGGCAAAGAACAGAAAGAAAAAAAATTAATGGAAATTTTGAAATAGGGGAGAATCATTCCATTCGTGTACTTTGCTGTTTCCTGAAAATAGGAAGTTGAAACGTCCTTCACAAGCTGCAAGGGAGACCCCTAGCCCTGCTGCTTTCTTGCTCGATGCTGGCTTCTCAATACTGCCCATGTGTCCTGCCTGCCTGCCTGCCTCCAGACCACCTCAGCCCTGGCTCTTTTAGGTTCTCAGTCCGGAATAGCCCTCTGGTTCTCCTTGCCCAGCTAGGAGATGTGCCCCCAAGGGTGACACCTGTGTAATTCAATAAAGACCCTGAGGGGAGGAATAGAGAGGAAACCATTCCTGGATTGGGTTTTGAAGGATGCACATGATCACAAAGCATCTCCCCCAATGTATGCATCAGTTACAAAGAAAATACTGGAATGTCACAATGGAGAAATCTAGTAGGCATCACTTGGGTTAGCTCCCTAGAACTGCTGTAGCGAAGTGTGACAATTCAGGTGGCTTAAAACAGCAGAAATTCGTTTTCTTACTGTTTGGAGTTTCAAGTGTAAAATCACAGAGTCAACAGTGCCCTGCTATGTGGAAGCCCATTGGGAAATTTTTCCTTGTTTCTGCTGTTGGTCAGCATTCCTTGATTTCCCATGGCTTTGTAGCTGCTCATTCTAGTTCTTACCTCTCTGTTCTCGCAGTGCCAGCTTCCCCCTGTGTGTCTCAGTCTAAATTTCCACCTTGTCCTAAGGGTGCTAGTGACTGAATTTAGGAAATGCTCTAATCTGCCATGACCTCATCTGAATTTGATTACATCGACAAAGATTCTGTTTCAGATAAGGTCACATTTGTGTGTGTACAGAGTTAAAACTTGCACTGATTTTTATACAGAGACATAATCAGCCTATAATACCACCATAACCAAGTATCAAGGTTAGCATCACCAGGAACAAAACACAGCAACCTTGTGTTTGCCCTGTGATAGGTGTACTTAGGGAGTTTGCAACTATAGCTAGCAGAAACGTACAGTCGGCAGTTTGCATCTGCCACATGAAATATATGTCCTTGGACCTCAGCTTGCCTATAGAGTGGGGATGATTCTGTCAGCTGTCTCGTAGAATGTTCTAAAGATGTCATAAGCAAACCCATTTAAAGCTCTTAGCCTGCCACAGATTGTAATTTCCTAATAAATAATGGCTCTTATGCAGAGATTTATCATTATTGTATTATAAGCTCATTTTCTAATTTTTCTGGTGGAAGAAAACATAAGTATCTTGCCTAAGATTACACAGGAAGTGTGAGGACAAGGTCTGTATGGATAGATAAGTAAAACAGATTTCATTCTCAACCATTTTGTTAGAAAACCATTAACATAGGAGAAGAAATCTGTAGGAATGGGTCTATTGGAGGGAAGACTTGTGACATAGAAGGAAGCAGGAAAAGTGGGTCAAAGAGAGACTCTGAGAGGTTGGGGAAGGCCTTGACAATAGGTGTCAAAGGAGGTGAGAACATAAGAGTGTATGTGGTGCCCTGCAAGTTTTAAAGGTGAGAATCCGGAACATGAACTGTCCATGGATATGAATTACCCTATGGCACTTGAGGGAGGGAGAGTGGTACAGTCAACTCAGTTGCATCCTGATGAGCCTCGATTGCAGAGAGGCAGAGAAGATATGAGACTCTGAGAGGGATGGAGTTGGGGAAAGCAAAGCACAATCACAAATTAAAACCAATACGGCGGAAACAGAAGATGCGCATCTGTGGGCAGTCTGCTCTTAAAGGCGCCATCCTTTCTCTGTGTTTTTAGAATAAATCAGAATTAACCTCTGCTCAATCGTTCCATGGTAGAGTTGAGTGATCTGGACCTGTAGATTGGTCTGCTAACGAGAGTGAATTAAGAAACCAGCCAGCCAGCCCACAGAATAAAGCAGACACAGGAGGCCAGATGGCCCGGCTAAGGGTTGTCGTTGGGTTTGTCCATCTTTAAATGTGAATTTGCTCTTCCCAAATGGACCTTTCTCTAGTCTAGTCTGTATTTGTTGAAAGTAACTGAAATTTGGAATTATGTTTCCATTTTACCAGGTTCTTTCCACTCTGGGTGATGTTTGTATGTGAAGTATTTTGACAAGGGATTACAGCTAGAACTGCATATTAAGTGCCCCCCTGTGCCTGGCACCCAGCATTGACCTCTACCAACCCGTGGCCAGTTCTGCCTCTTGCCCATCATCCCCTTTCTTCAACCTCAGAATATTTTGAAGTAAATCCCAGATAACCTTTTTATGTGTCCTTGATTCATATCTATTAATTATTAGTGAAAGAGTAAATGCAATAGGACACTCACAATAGGAATATGTCAAATATATTCTTTGCCCTACTCGAGGGAAGGTATGAAAACCAAGCTTAGGCTTTCTGTTGGAGCCTAATGATAATGAGGTTGTGGGAGAAGGCAGGCCTGGGACTGGTGTCTGTGTGTGTCATGGTAGAAAGGCCGAGGCGGAGGCCCGCTGAATGGGGGACATGAGTGATCAGGAAGCTGTGGCCTACATGTAAAGTACAGCACACTTCTCTGGGTCTCCAGTGGATAAGAATAGTTTCTATGTCTTCTATTGGTTAAAACCAAATTAGAAGAATAGCGAATTTATGATTTGAGAAGTATATGAAGCTTGAATTTTAGTGTCCATGAATAAAATTATGATGACATGTAGCCCCACTCATTTGTTTGCACATTGTTTGGAGCTCATAGCAGGTCCTCATAGTTGAACTCTTTCTGCCTGACTCTTTACAGGAAATGTTAGGCATGCCCTGGTTATATAGCATGGACTTTGGAGTCAGCCTTCCATAGTTTAAATCCTGACCACCATTTTCCAGCGCAGTGACTTGAAGCAAGTTCACCACTCCATGCCTCACTTTTCCCCTTTTAATGTGGGTATCATAATAACAGCTGATTTGATGGGATGTTAGAAAAAGGATTTGTGTAAATATCTGTAAAGCACTTGAGTGTATGACAGTATTGGGTCCTATTTATCTGTACCAAAAGTTTTCAGTCACTGTAGGATTGCAACTTGCTTTTTCATTTGAGGGTGGGGAAAACCACCTGCAGGGTTCCTAGGAGTGTCCACAGAGAGCACTGTGAGTGTGTTTTCCAGCACGTTCTCTGGCACACAGGTGGAGCTCTGCAGAAACTTCATTGGTATTTCCAACCATTGTGAAGACTTGGACGCAACCCCATTAACTACCTCCTGGACAAAAGCGTTTGCTGGCACAGTCATCTCTTGCTTCTCCTTTACTCCTGGCCCAAGGTAGAGCAGCTGAGAGCCACACTACCCTGCAGTACAATCCTTGAAGTCACTGTGCCAGTGGCTGCACCTGCAACCCATTCTGGCCTGTGTTTCTTGTGGCTCAGAGAATGTTGAGTCTCGAGGGCAGCTGCCAAAGTGACGTGAGCAATCTTTTGACTGCTCCCAACCCTTCTGTTGCTGTAAGACTAGAGTGCAAGGGGGATGAGTGAGGAGTTCCTGTCTGCTGTATCTTTTTCCATTAGACTATTTTTTGAGGACTTAAAAATTCTACTAGATAATATTGATATAATTAGCATTTTCTTGAATAAGCCTGTTTCAGTTTTTACCAACTGGTGGAAAAAATGACAAGAAGTTTGAAAAAAAATCATTGTTATGCCCTAGAGAGGTAATATTAAAATCCATCTAAGGTAAAAACTCATTAAAAATGAAATGACACAAGTGCTTTCTTCCCTTTTCGTTCATTGTTAAACACAATAGTTTAAATTGCTGAATCAATTCTTTTATGAAAACATAGGACCTCTTTACCTACCTTTTGTTTTAAAAGATTTTTTTTTTATTTGAAAGGCAGATTTTACAGAGAATGAGGGACAGATAGACAAATTTTCCACCTGTTGGTTTGCTTCCCAGATGGCCACAGAGTCCAGAGCTGAGCCGATCCGAAGCTAGGAATTTCTTCCAGGTGTCTCATGTGAGAGTAGGGGCCTAAGAACTTAGACCAGCCTCAGCTGCTTTCCCAGGCGACAAGTGGGGAGCCAGGACACCAAGCATCACTCCTGTGGGATGTCAGAGCTTCAGGCAGAGAATTAGCCTGCTCCTATGCCATGATGACCCCTTCCTACCTCCTTTTATCCTCTCCCCTCACCTGTCTTTTTGCTTTCTTTCCTTGCTTTTCCCCTTCCTTGTCTTCTGATAGATGAAGAAAAAACATTTGATAAAATTTGGTGCCAATCTGCGATAAAAATTCACAGCAAACTTGGTGCCGAAGGGGACTTTCTCTCTTGGATAAAAGTTGCCTCTTCCATATGCTCAGCAAACACAATACCTAATGATGAAACTTAAATCAGTTTGGAAGCAGAAATTAGACTAGTGTACCCGTTCTGTCAGCTTGTAATTAATAATACATATGTGTTTCTACATAGCGTAATAAGACAAGAAAAATAAAAAGGTCTGTTAAGACCTGGAAAAGTTGAAACAAAACTGCTGTTATCCACAAAATACTGTCTGTGCAGAATGCTTAATGTTTTTGAAAATAAACTTGAGTGTGATGACCTCTTGCACTGTCTTTAAATCACATGGTATGGACGGTGGCTGCACTTGAGACAGCACATCTTGTTCCTGGGCTTAGTGGAGACCTTACCCAGCCTGGGTTTAGTTTGCACTGTTGGAGGCAGACACCCCTCCAAAGCTTATATTTTGTCTTTCTCTGCAAAGCCTAAAGGCATCCCTGGAATTGCCTTTGCTGGTTCTCAGTGGATCTATTTAGCTAGAATCTGGAAACATTTCCCCTGAGGGCTCTCTTTAGACAGCAGCAGAATGTGGCTGGAGACATACTGAGTAAATGGAAAAGAAAAATCAAATTAGGCCAAGAATTTTTTTAAGCTCCTATTCTCACAAAAGCCCTCAGGGAGAATACTATAATTCATGCTTCACTCTTGTGGGTCAGCCATAATGCTTCCCCCATAGATGCAATAACCGGTCTGATTCTGGTATTGCACCTGCACCTGCCTTCATGGCCAGAACATGGCACTGAATCACAGAGCCATGTCTTCTGCTCAGTCACTCGTTGCCTGGGAATGTCAGATCGCCAGGGAGCAGCCCAGTGTTCATCTCCAGTGGGCTGTGCTTGGGGAAAGTGGTTTTAATCGCAACCTATTGTAGCAGCATGGCACTCAGCTGCAAAGGGGCTGGCATCTGCATCTTGTGGCTGTGCAGAAAATGCCTGTCCATCTGGGCCCAGGAAAAAGAGCAGCAGAGTCAGCAGAGCCTCAGAAAAGATGACACAGCAAGTGGCACCGAGCTGAATCCATCCCCCATCCTGCCAAGTGTGCTGTGCTCCCTCCCTGTTTTTAAAGCAAGAGAACCCAATTGTTCTGCCTTCCAGTTCCCTCTTCTGAGACAGAATCTGAAACCCGGTTGCTTTAGCTGTACAAATGAGACCCAGAATCTCTGGGCTCTGAGATCCATGCAGGATTAACTGAGACCAACTGTGGCTCCCCCAGGGAGTCCTCTGCCTCCTCACTTGCTGCAATGCAGTTTGTGCCACCGAAGCTAGTGATATAACAACCCTGGCATTTCTAGCCCAAAGCAGGACCATTTAGTGAAATAAGGGGATGCGCAAGAGGCTGTGTGTGCATGTGTGTGTACACGCGCACATTCAGAACACCAATGATGCAGCTCTGACGTAAAACACATTTAAAAAAAATCCTCCTCTGAGCTCAGATGCTCAGAAGTCAGGCACTGGGCAGGGAGCATTCTGAAGGGCACTGCCATTGGAAGCAGGAGAGCTACCGGACCTTTCGCTTGTCACTGACATCATTGTAATGCCATGCCAGCTCTCCTATCAGAAGATTTAGCCCTTGCGATTTGAAAGTGAACCTTCCCCAGGTTCGAGGGTTTTCTGCTGCCTGTACGTCTAGCATCCTAGGAAGCCAGAGAGCTACCCAGCAGCCTGCAGTCATTCTCCATCTCGGAAAAGTATTTGCTTTGAGAAATCGTGAAGTTGCACCTGTCCATACTCTCGGATTGTTTTTAACTTTTTTTTTTTTTTTAATTTTTTAGCTGGAGCCGGAAAGGTCGGGGCCAGTTTATTTCAAAGAAGTCTTTGGATTTCTGAAGCTGGCAAGGGCATAAAATGACAAGATAACTTGTCAGCAAGACTCCAAGTTCAGGAAGGAATTTTTTTTCCAGGCACTTGCTATGTTCAGAGCACCCCACAGGGGTGTCTTTGAGAAGCTGAAGTTCTGGTGTCAGTCTGGGAACTTGGAAAGCAATGGTTGAGAAGGGAAGATGAGCACCTGCCGGCTGGCTCTGGGAGTGATTGAGGTTTGCCATCACAGTTGGCGACTTGGGCTTTTTCCATCAAAATTTGGTGTTTCCATGTGCTGTCCAGCCACTACTCCAGGTCAGATGGAACTTAGGAAAGCAAGGGTAACTGTTCTCTTTGTCTCCATAAAACGTTTTGTCTGCCATCTCTCCTCCTGCCCCACAGTCTGTCCTCCTGTCGTTTGTGTAATTCTCCTCGACAAAGTCCTTTGCTTCCCCTCCCATTCATCAGCCTGGTCGGGAATGAGTCGCTGATTTGCAAATAATGAGCTGTGGGAAGGAGATCTGCAAAACTTGCAGTTATAAATAGTGCAGATGGCAACGTCCATGGAGGGGTTTTCTCTCCATACATCTTCTTTCGCTGTTGAGTTGCTGATTGTAAGTGTGAATATGTGTATTCCAGGTGCACAATAGTTGCAGAGATGCTTTCTTAAAAAACACTGTGATTTTTAAAAAATGAGTAAACTACCTCTGTGCTTTAGAAATGGCATTACATAAAAGAAGAGTGGCTTTAGGCAAGCTGGTGCGAAGGTTCTCAAAAAGATGAAACCAGAAGTGATCAGACTGACAAGGTCATTGCAAGGGAAATCAGAGATTGCTTTTCTCTACAGAAGCGATGGAGAGAATGATTTTACAAAGTGGAAGCTTCTGAATTTGAACCTGGCAGATCTGGGGCGGGGTGGGGGTGAGGAATAAAGATCAGATCGTTGCCCCTTGCCTATTCTCTCAGAAGCAGCCCCTGCCATGTCCCCCTCCCTGGCTACTAAACTCAGCTCATCTCCCAGAGCTGGAGTGAGACCCAGCACTGTTTACATTCCATTTACTGATGTGCAGCCAGCAGCTTATGCAATTGGACACAAATATATGATGCAGTTGTGTTGTCTCCAAAATTGATCTTGATATTTTTTTTTAACTCTGCAGGAGCCCAGTAATAAAAGGGTCAAACCCCTTTCCAGAGTCACATCTCTAGCAAACCTCATTCCTCCTGTGAAGACCACGCCGTTAAAGCGTTTCAGTCAAACCCTGCAGGTAAGAAGGGAGTGGTGGATCCCTAGTGACAGAAAAATCTCTGTCCTCTCCACCAGCACTTCCCCTGGTTTCAGCTTAACCTGCACCCATGGGACTGATAGCAGGACAGAGGGGTTTTTAGCTTGCAGCCTGGGGTTGGGTGGAATCAGTACCATTTCTGTCGCTTGTGCCCCACACTTGTATTCCTGAGTCATGTCTCCCAGCCAGATCTGTTCTCCCAGATTTTTTTTTTTCCTTACTCAGATGTCTATGGGAATCCCAAGGGATGGGAACTGGAGGGCAGTAGATAGCCCTAGGGATTTCAGTCAGGGCCAGCAAACTGCACATGTTCAAGAAAGTCAGTTAGCCACCTGTTTTGTTCTGATCCATCTGCTGAGAGTGGTCTTTATTTTCAAAAATGCTTCTGGAGTAGGAAAATAATTTACAAAATCAGAGTGAGATTTATGACATGTGAAAATGGCACCAAATTCGAACTTCCCTGTCCATCACAACAGTTGTACGGGATCACCAGAGCCATGTCCCCCTGTGTGTGCATTATCTGTGGCTGGTTTTATACAACAGTGGTGGAGCTGTATAACTGTGCCAGAGACCACCAGCACTGCGGAGTCTGAGGCATTTGCTCTCTGCCCCGCTTCTGGAAAATGTTTGCCCACTCCTGTGCTAGGACAAGAACTCTGGAGTAGAAGGGCCTTCTTGTGACCTCAACTCTGAACTTCTGACGTGTTCACCTTGTACAGCACCTTAGCTTCTCTAGACTTTGCTTTTATCCCTCTTGGGTATATTTGGCATGATACCAGCTGCTGTTTCATAGAGTCACTGTCAAGATTTACAGGACAGTGTGTTTAAAGGCCCTGCTGCACCCCGTTGGCCTTAGTGAACCATCATTTACATCCTAATTAGTTAGCCAAGTAGTAAACATCGTCTACTATAATTAATATATATATATATATATATATATATATTTAGTTTACAAGTGATTACAAGCTATTCTTTTTTCTGAAACTTTCATGAAGGTTTTCTTTTAGAGTAAGGACTGAGCTATCTAGGGCCTTGGGCCCAATTTAATCATCAACTGAAGCCCTCAAAAGCCATGCTGTGATAATACCGTCTCTTGATTTAGTTGAACAACAACTTTGCGTCTGTCCCTTCATATTTGTCTTGAATACTTGGACTTGACATTATTGTCTTTATCCTTGTTTGCCAAATGTTGAAGAAAACCATGGCGTGTCCCAAGCCATGAATGTCTGTGACTTAAGAACTATTTGGATTCTCCTTTGGCTCTTTCTGCCCTTGCCTCCTATCCATTGGGCCACTCCGCCATGGCTGCAGTAACGACGGGCGTTCTTGTCACTCCCTCGCGTCCCTCTGCAATGCTCATCTCCTGGCCATTCCTTTCATCGGGTAGTTCTCCTGGGTTTCACCAGAATGAACACCTCTTCACTCAGTGCACTGTAGGTTTGGCTCTAGTCCTTTCAGGGCTTGGGCTTCTGAGTTTCTGGTTATCCTCTGCTCCTTTTTGTGGAAGAACAGAAGAGAGAGAAGTGTGGTCATTTGGAGGAGCCCCAAGAAGGGCTTCGGATCTTGGAAGAAAAAATGCCTTTACCCCCTCTCCCTCGTGACTAGTCCTTCGGCCCTCCAGGCTGGTTCATCACGTGCTTTCCCTGGAAGATCCATCACTGCCCTCCTGCACATCTGCTCTTTCACTGAGTTTGGTATTTTGGAAACTCTTTAGCTTGTCGACTACAGCTCACTCTTTTCCCTCCCCATCTCCTTGACCATGGCGCAAGTTCACTCTGATTGCCTCCTCGGTAGATTTAGGGTACCTTCCCACCCTACCAGCCATCTCTTTTTGTTGCTTCTCCTGGGACAGTCCATCCTCTTCCTCTCTCACTCACCTGCCCTTGTGTTGCCACACTCTGGACAGAGTTACCTTCTGGTCATTTTGTGACAGAGCTGAGCTTGAGTTCGCACAAAGCGATAATATGCTGACCTGAGTAGCTGGCTAATTGTTACCCCATCACTCCCAGTTTTGCTGCAGACACCCGGCCCCTACACTCTCTGTCAAGCCTAACCTATAGACTTTTGTAATTATGCTCCTAGGTCCAGGAAGAGTTGGCAGCTAGCATTGCCCATACCTCCCTCAGCCCTGCACAGAGGCCTTTCCCTCTAATACTCTTCTGATAGTCCCTCTAATAACAAAGCTTGCTTGGAGCTGCCCAGGTTACCTTTCTTTTCTCTCATTTCTGGAATCCTGCACTGGGGACACTACAGGAGATAGCTGCTCACCTTGGAAATCTGCATTGACCTTAAAGAACTAGGACAGATAGAAGCCAAGCTGTATCTGAAATCCAGCAGACCAAGGCTGGGCAATGATGAGAAAACCAGGCTCCAGAGAGGGTCAGGCATGTGGAAGTTGGGTTCTGAAACCTCAGAGTTTTTTCTTTTAAATAATCTTTGAATTTGCTTTTTTCAAGTTTCATGAGAAATAACCCCAGCTGGTTCCATGTTTTGGATAGTCACAGTTGCTCAAGGTGATTGAGCACACAGATACGGAGTGCACTTGAACTATGTGCTTATGCTTGAATGGGTCCTTGTGGGGTCTGTGATTGGAAATATGTCCCAGAGGTTGTACACAGTTTGATGGCTATGATTTTAGGATGGTGTGCAAAGCATGGAGAATGCCATCTTGCCCCACCCCCATGGCTGTCTCCCTGGATTTGATGTTGGTGTATACAATATAAGTTGCATGACGTTGTTTCTAGTCCTAGCAGGCATAATTAGTAACATCACAAATAGCTCCCATCAACAGCTAACCAAGAGAGGATGTTCGTATAGACTGAAAAGCAGGGAAGATGCAAAACAGGCCCCTGTGAGGTGCTCAGTGGGCCAACTTCTCATCCTTTCCCATTTTATCTTGACCTTTGTGCCTGTTCTCACAGCAGAGAACAAGGGACATATATACAGGCTGTCCCAAACTTTTTGGTTATTCATGTCTTACTCATATGCCTTTTCTGTGACTCCAGGCAATCTTTGAGCAGCTTGGTCCTCTGTAACTGTATCCCATTTCCTTGGCTCATACCCTTTTAGAAATGTGTGCCTTTGGGATATTCAGTGATATCTCTCAGGTTGGCTTCCTTTCCTTGATGAAAAAGAGATGACCCTGGTGCAAGCACGATGCTTTCCCCAGTGCTGGGACATTTAGCATTCTGTCTTCAGGCTCCCTGGGAGGCCATAGGCTCACCCAGGAGAATGCCAGGACTGCTCAGTTCTGACAAGAAAGATTAAAAGCCTAGTGACCACTGTAAGTAGTCCCTGCAGCCACAGTCCAGCATGACACCACACAATTTGTTCTCTCTCCTCCCCATACTTGTTGGGGCCTGGGGCCTCAGCAGAAAGGCAGGATTTGTGGGTGTCAGGAACAGACAGCCCAACTGCACGGCACTCTGTCTCTCACCAGGAAGGTTAACCTCGCTGGTATATTCGAGCACAGATGTCTACATCCCTCCTGGCCTGTAAAGTCCTCCCAAACCAAAGAAGTCTGGCCTGGCTCTGAAAAGGGCCTGCATGTGGAGCAAGAAAGGCAAGTTTGCCTCTAGCAAGCCATGACCCTGTTTGCAGCTGTGTGGGGCTGTCATGTGAGCCGAGTCCGGCACATGATGTGAAACCCTGCAGTTGCCTTGCTGTGATATGGCCTCCTCATTCTCTTGGGATATGAATTTACTCTTTTCCATTATGAAAATGTGTGTGCATTATGGAAAAGTACAGGAAAGGAGTAGACAAAAGAACGCATATAACCTCCCATTCCAAAATAAGCCCTGTAAAGTCTAGTATTGATGGTGTAATACTTTCCTTCCACTGTTATTCTAACTATAAGTATGTAACTTACATGCCCTGAGCCTAACTTGGGTTGTTTTACTTTTGCTCTGAGAGATCTGTTCATGGTGACTAAGGATGGCCAGTGTCTCTTGCAGCTTTATTGGTCTTGACCTTACCTGTTTCCAAACTATGCAGTGCAGTGCGTGTGTGCTCATCTTAGTCCTTGATCAAGTTTGAGAGAGCTGCACCTTTTATCAAAGCTAAACATCACCATTTCTTTGAAATTCATCTTGCTTAGATTTCGGTTTTGGCTTTTGTTGTTGCTCTTTGCAGTTTTCTTAGTGTGTTCTCGTCATCCCTTTGTGATTTTGCTAAATGAGAAAGCCTCATCAGTTTGAGGGAGGTATTACAGTTATTCCTGGAAGATACGATCTTCATGGTTGGACTATAGATTGTGTATTATTTCAGTGTGTTGATGTGATTTACTCTGTGTAAACTGTCTTATTCATGGACATTTGGCCATGTACTTTTTAATTTATTCATATCAACAGCTTTGGTTAAATGTCTCGTGAAGGCCTTTGTCCTATTTTAAAATACCACTATTGTGCTTTCTTTTATGATTATTTAATATCATTAAAACATTGGAAAAGCGTGAAGTGCAGAAAAAAGATTAAAAGGCAAATGTAATCCCACCTCCCCACCACCAAAAAAGGAAAACATTTTTTTTTAAAGTTTATTTTTATTTGAGAGGCAGAGTTAGAGAGAAGGATGGAGGAAAGGAGAAGAAACAGACAGAAAGACAGAGAGATATCTTTCGTCTTCTAGTTCTTTCCCCAGATGGCTGTGAAGGCGCTTTAAAGCTGGGCCGGTTCAGAACCAGGAGCTTCTCACTTGGAGTTCATCGCTCTGGTCAAGTCTTCCATCCTCCAAGATGCTAAGTCCAATGTGTTCGAATCCCAGGCACAGCCACTGTAGGTTTGGTTTAACCCAGGGTGGCAGTGACATGGAAATATATTTTCTTCTTCAACCTTACCTTCATCAGTTTAATACAGAAATCATCTGCTACAAAATCCCCATCAAGTCAGGATAAGTCAAGTTGTGAGGACATTTTCCTGGTTTAACCTCCCTTGATGGGAACCTGTTAGTTTTGGCCCTGGAGACCTTCTGTTTTTGGAAAAGTGTGAGGGAGGACCCCATGAAACAAGCAGCATGAACACATTGATCCTTTCCTGTCCTGTCCCCCTGCCGAGCTGACATTTCCTCTGACATGGGCGAAAGGCCCCTTTCCCAGCCCACACAGGTAGGTTCCCTTTGCACACCCACTGCCTTTTCTGCATACCCAATGAAGGCTTCAATATGAGTGCTCATTTCCTAAATCTGCATTGTCTGTGAGGGTTGTGCTTCTTGTTTTATTAACTAACAGCAGTTAGAAGTGTTGGGTGTTTGATTTGTGTGCTCAGCCAGATTCTCCCATGGAAACTCTTGCTTGTTCTGGAACTTTTTTTTGTTTTAATCTCAGTCCTAGACTCTGTATCCCCACACTCAAGGGGATCTATGGCTGTGTTTGTCTTGTTAAGTGATCCCTCCCAAGGCTGGGCCCTTGCTTGGAGGTAGGTCTCTCCTAGTTCCCGTGGACCAGAACTTCTCATCCAAGAGACATCTGACAGTGTCTGGAGTTGCTTTAATGTCACTGTTGGGGCAGGTATACCATTGGCATGGAGTGGTTAGAGGCCAGACGTAATTTTCAAACACCCTGCTCCCAACAACAGTTTTCTAGTCCAAAGTGTTGGGGTGGCACAGTTGAGAAACCCTGCCATAGACTGACTCCTTGGGAGCGCAAACTCCACACACATACTCCTTCTGAGTCTCACTGGCCACCTGGAGCACTATTTAAATTCTGGAGCACTATTCATTGGTATATGACCTTCAGCAAAGTATCACTTTGGGCCTCAAGTTTCCCCATCTGTAAAATAGGGGTAAAAATCCTTTCCTCCTGGGTATAGCAGGGTTCCAAACTCCTGTCCCAGTGCACAGCACATAACAACATAACGTACATTCGTTCATTCAGGGCCCGGCGCGGTGGCGCAAGTGGTTAAAGGTCCTCGCCTTGCACGCCCGGGATCCCATATGGGCGCCGGTTCTAATCCCGGCAGCCCCGCTTCCCTTCCAGCTCCCTGCCTGTGGCCTGGGAAAGCAGTCGAGGATGGCCCAAAGCTTTGGGACCCTGCACCCGCGTGGGAGACCCGGAAGAGGCTCCTGGCTTCGGATTGGCATAGTATCGGCCCGTTGCGCTCACTTGGGGAGTGAATCATCGGGCGGAAGATCTTCCTCTCTGTCTCTCCTCTCTGTATATCCGCCTTTCCAATGAAAAAATAATAAAAATAAATCTTTAAAAAAAAAAAAACATTCGTTCATTCAGTACAAGTTGTTGTGATCTCACTATGCGCTTGCTGCCGATGACCCCATCCATTAACAGAGCAGATTGACAGCCCTGTCTTCATGGAGCTTAACTTCAGTAGAACTGAAACAGCTAAATAGCTGAGTCAGAAACCAGCCACCCTATTAATGAGGCCATAGCCTTCCTGGTGACAACAGGAAAAAAAAAAAAAAACAGTTCAAGGATCAGGGAGTGGTAGTGGTTGGGACGGTGGGAGAGTTGTGGTCGCCTTCTTTTCTCAAGAGGCATCCTCTTCCTTGGGTGTTTTCTGCAGACTGTGACCACATGTCCCTCCCCAGCCCTGTTCTCTTACACAGTTCTGCTAATGACTGGTAGTGGGTTATAGCACTTGTGAACACCGCCCTTGCTCAGATCCCAGCCCTAAACATGTCCTGCAGCCAGCCACCCCTTTCCCCTACAGCCAGCCGCCAGCCACACCTCTGAGCAGCATTGCTTTTTTTCCTGGATTCTTTTATCTCTTTCCCCACTTCATGTAGAGCCAGAGGTCTTCCATCCTCTGGTTTACTCCCCAAATAGTCTTTAACAGCCAAGACTGCTCCAGGCTGAATCTCTCACATGGGTGCAGGGGTCCAAGCACTTTGGCCATCTTCTGCTGCTTTTCCAGGTGCATTATAAAGTAGGATCAGAAACAGAGAAGCTGGGACTTGAACCAGTGCTCCTGTGGGATGCTAGCCTTGTAGGCAGCACATTAATCTGTTGTGCCACAATGTCAGCCTCAAAATGATTGCTTTAACCCACCCTGACCAAAGGTATAAATCTGAAGCTTGATTGATCAGAGTGGTCATTATTACTAAAACTAAGCAAATGGATTCTCTTTCCATAACTTGATTTAAATTCCTGAAAGACAGAAATGAGATCCCGTCTCACTGAAACTGCCCCACAGTGTGGGGTGTTCATGTAAACAGCAGGTTCAGCCCTCTTAGCAGGGAGCGTTCAGGCTTTGGAAGCACACATTTTGGAACCCTACCTGGGTGAGAACGCTAGCTTCCCTGAGCCTCAGTTCCCTTCCTGGTAAAATAAGAAGCTCCAACACCACCACCTTCCAGAATGATTGTTAGGATCAGAGAGAATGAAGTAGAAGGGCTGAGCACGCACCACTCAATAAATAAGGAAGTAAGGTAGGTTTATTTTGGTGCACAAATTTTGTAATTCATGCATAGGATGAATCTTCAAAACAGTTCATGCTGTGAATTGCAAAATGTTGCGCCAAAATAACTTACCTTTCAGTTATCTTTTCCATGAACTTTTTGAGATATCTGCTTAACATAGGAAGATATTGTTGAGAAAAAGAAAATAACTCTCTTTCTGAGAATATTAGGAAAGTTACAGAAAAGGTTTGGAAAAATCTAGAACAAACTTAAGTATTTGCTGCTAGGCAGTGGAGAGTGGGGTAATATTTGTAGTTTTTGTGTGTGTTTGTAACGTTTGAATATTTAAAGTTAGCATAAACTGATTTCAAATCAGTGGGAGTTTGGAGTTGGTCAAGGACTGAAAATGAGTGAGCAGTTGATTTTAAGTGAAAGTGGAAACTTTGGTTTTAAATGTTCGTTTCTGGATGCTTTCCTCCCTTTCTCCTCTTTATTTCCCTCTCTGGCTCTCAGCAGAGCCACAAGCTGTGTTGAATGAGCTGATGACTGACTCGCTGTGCTTTGTTTTGACCTTTTAGTGCCTGTGGCTAATTGATTCTGAGTGCAGGGGCTCTGCATTCATTTAGTCTGGTAACTGTTTACAAGAGTCTGTTTTTAAGAGAGCACAAGGATTTGCAATATGCCATTAGTGGAACTGGAACTGCACATTGGATACAAGTCTTGAAATGATCTCCCGTGTAGAGCTGGTCCAGCTGTCCTGAGCTTATTAACCTGCCCAGGAACTCATGGATGCCTGTGCTGGTGGAAGGAGCTGGAGTGGCTGCTTGCAAACAGAGCTAACTTCCTGCCTCCTGAAGGCAGTAGTAATACCCTAAAGCTCATTGGAAATGCCTTTTTTTTGTTGTTTTTCATTTATCAATTTTATTCATTTTTCTTGGAACATAAAAATTTGTAAATTATGACAGAAATCTCTGTTAATGTCATCATGACAGAATTCTTAAAAAGACTTAGTTAAAAGGCAGAATTAGATCTTCCATTTCCTAGTTCACTCTTCCTATGGCCACTCCTGGGCCAGGTTGAAGCCAGGAGCCTGGAACTCCAGCCATGTCTGCCTTGTGGATGGCAGGAGCCCAGGCACTTGTGCTGCCTCTCACTGCTTTCCCAGGTGCATTAGCAGGGAGCTGGATCAGAAATGGAACTGTTGAGACTCGAACTGGAGCTTCTATGGGATGCCAGCATCATAGGCTGTAACTTAACCTGCTGTGCCACAGTGTTAGCCCCATCAGTAGAATTTTTTGGCATTCCCTTTATGCCTTTGCTCATATATCTTTTTTACATAATTAAGTACATCATTCATGCATAGACTTTAATCTTGATAGAAGATTGTTGGAATTTTTAGTTGCCAGATCATCTCAGAAATATCTGAATGGTTAAATAATAGTCTATCAAGCAGGAAATCATACTTATTCATCAGTGCCCTTATTTGAGTGGTAGTCTTAAAAACTTTACTTTCTTGAGTTTTATTGTTGCATTTCAAAATCTATGGAAACTACCCTTGAATGTCTTTGCAATGACAACTCATGTCACATGCAAATCAGTCTCTGCCCTAGGAAAGTTTGTAGCCGGGACCATGTGAGCAGCAAGTGTCATGAAACGTAACCCCTACTGTATCAGAGCAATGTCCAAATTCCAATCCCGGAAGGGATGTTATTAGAGTCTGCTGAGAACAGCTGGGAGTTGGATAGCTGCAAAACCCAACAAATACCTTCTAGGTCCATGAGGGAAGCACAGAGGTTGGTGAAGCATGACCCCTGGAGGGAATGGCAGACCGGTTACTGTGGTGGGAGAATAACGGCCTAGTGCGTGTGCAGCACGATGCCCTCATAGTTGTAGGCTGTAATCAGACACCGAGAGGTCTTCTGCGCCTTGCTGAGGAGTGGACCTTCACACCCAGGGCCACAGGGGACCACGGGAAGAAGGATGTACTAAATGAAAATGTGGCTTTTGAGCCACATTGTGCTTTAACACAATTACCAATGAGTGTTTTGAAGTCTAGGATGGAAACTAAAAATAACATATTCCCCCTTCTTCCAGATGACTTGTGTAGGTCAATAAGAAAGCACTGCAGTGCATATTTCAGCCACCAGGGTGGACTTTGGGTAGCTAGACCACCTCAGAATCCACTGTAGCTTCTTTTAAAACTTAGAAAGAACCTCATGGACACACATCATTTGCTGCCCAGATGATATTTAGTAGGTTTATTGTGAAATCTTTTAAGTTGCAAGAACCCCGAGATAAATGTAAAAAGAAATGGAATGCATTTTCCCACGAATGAAACATCTGGGGGTTCTTCTGCCTGGCTTCAGGCACACTGCGATCCAGGGACTCAAACAACATTACCAGAGCTTGCTTCCTCCCTCAGTCACTCACTGTCCCCCTCCTTCATTCTGTGTATCCCTTTTACTGTCCTGCAGAAGATTATTCTTATTTTTAAAAGATTCATTTGTTTATTTGACAAGGGAGAGTGACAGAGACACAGAAATCTTCCACTGCTAGTTCACTTCTCAAATGGATACAACAGCTGAGGTTGGGTCAGGACAAAGTGAGGAGCCCGGTTCTCACCTGGGTCGCAGGGGAGCAAAAATTGGGGCCATCTTCTGCTGCTCTACCAGGATCATTAGCAGGGGCCTGAATCCAAAGTGGAGTGGTCAGGGCCGGAACTGCTGTTCCAGTATTTGGTGTGTGTGAACAGTAACTTAACCCACTGGCCTCGACGCCAGCTCCTGCAGCGTGTTCTTCTGTGACCCCAGAGTTTCTAGAAGAAGCACCTGCTTGAGTTTGTCTTGAACTCAGCTGTTCTGAAGGAATAAGCATGCTTTTTATTTTGTCCTTCAATAACATGGCAAATTTTGTGGAATCAGTGCCCAGGTCTGAAGTAGCGTGGTAAAATAATCTGGACAGGTCTAGGAGACCTCACACAAACGATATAAAACAGGATACCCAGATCCAGTGCAGTGGCCTAGCAGCTAAAGTCCTCGCCTGGACCCCATATGGGCGCCAGTTCTAATCCCAGCAGCTCCACTTCCCATCCATCTCCCTGCTTGTAGCCTGGGAAAGCAGTTGAGGATGGCCCAAAGTCTTGGGACCCTGCACCCACATGGGAGATCTGGAAGACATTCCTGACTCTTGGCTTTGGATCGGTGCAGCACTGGCCGTTGTGGTCACTTGGGGAGTGAATCATCAGATGGAAGATCTTCCTCTCTGTCTCTCCTCCTCTCTGTATATCTGACTTTCCAATAAAAATAAATAAATCTTTAAAAAAAAAAAAAGGACAGGATACTCAAGGAGGTGGGATTCTGTTGTTAGCAGGAGGAAGAGTCTAGAAGGATTGACTAAATGCATGCATCCCTCCAGCTGCCCCAAGGCCAACCACTATCATCACCCCATGCTGTTCTGCAAGGGTGGAGGAAAGATCTAGAATAATCTCTTATCTGATAGTTGCCTCTCTGCAGGGCTTTGCCCTACATGTTCAGGTCAGACAGCTCAGACACACCTGGCACGTATACAGGAAAGTTTTCCTCAGCACGTAGGCTCGGGGCAGTGCCCGCCCCCAGAGGCCCCATGGCCATGTCCTCTCTTTCTTGCACACACGTGACTGATGTTCTGTCAGCTGCAGGAAGCTGTTCTGCAGACCCAGCCCGTCCTGACAGTTTGTTTTTCTCATTGTTCAGCGCTCCATTAGCTTCCGCAGCGAGAGCCGCCCTGACATCCTTGGCTCCCGGCCCTGGTCCCGAAATGCCGCCCCCTCGAGCACCAAGCGCAGAGACAGCAAGCTGTGGAGTGAGACCTTCGATGTGTGCGTCAATCAGATGCTTACGTCCAAGGAGATCAAACGGCAGGAGGTAGGCCTCTGGGCTTAGGGAGCTGGCCGTCATGTTCTCTGCAGGTGGGGGCTCACACAGGATCTGTACCCCAGACTCCAGATCCAGGCTCCATTACATTCACGGAAGGAGATTAAACAGAGTGTCAGACCTCACAGAGGAACTGAGAACCCCCGTACCCAGCTGGGTGGGTGCGGCCTGCACTTTCAAAAGAAAAGCTGATGTGACAAATTCAGACTTACATGCTTATGGGGAAAATGAAACAAAGTGTCTATTTAGGATTCTGCAGTTTGCAGAAATCCTCATCTTAGTTATATTTTAGATGCAGTTCCTGGAATATTTTTAAATGTGCCATTTATACCAGTGTAACTGGTTCAGCTTGGTAGAAAAATGTCCTGTGGTGTATGATTCATTGCATTCCCTGCAAGCACCCTTCGCCTTGTTGCATTGCAAGCTGTGCTGAGCTCTTCATTTAGGTGTGTAACATCTAGTGAGGTGAGATCCTGAGAATATTTGGATTTTGGTGGAGGCATGGACATAAGCAGAAGTGGCACCTGGAACCTTTCCTTGACTCACCAGTTCTTTTCTAGAAATTTATCTGCCAGATCTACTGGTATAGAAGTGACAATACAGATGGGTAAGATTATGCATCATAGGAATGCTTATTTTTTATTTTTATCTTTTTTAAAGATTTATTTATTTTTGGGCCTGGTGCAGTGGCCTAGTGTCTTAAGTCCTCGCCTTGAACACACCGGGATCCCATATGGACGCTGGTTCTAATCCCAGCAACTCCACTTCCAATCCAGCTCACTGCTTGTGGCCTGGGAAGGCAGTCGAGGACAGCCCAAAGCCTCTGGACCCTGCACCCACGTGGGAGACCTGGAGGAAGTTCCTGGCTTGTGGCTTTGAATCAATGCAGCACCGGCTGTTGTGGTCACTTGGGGAGTGAATCATCAGATGGAAGATCTTCCTCTCTGTCTCTCCTGCTCTCTGTATACCTAAATTTCCAACAAAAATAAATAAATCTTTATTTATTTATATTTATTTATATTTATTATAAATATTATTATAAATATTTATTTATATTTATTGGAAAGTCAGATATACAGAGAGCAGAAGAGACAGAAAGATGTTCCATGCACTGGTTCACTCCCCAAGTGGCCACAATGGCCGGAGCTGCACCCATCCAAAGTCAGGAGCCAGGAGTGTCCTCCAGGTCTCCCATGCGGGTACAGGATCCCAAGGCTTTGGGCCATCCTTGACTGCTTTCCCAGGCCACAAGCAGGGAGTTGGAAGGGAAACGGAGCTGCCAGGACATGAACCGGTACCTGTATGGAATCCCAGTGCATGCAAGGCGAGGACTTTAGCCACTAGGCTATCACATTGGGCACAGGAATGATTATAATAGTACCAGTTCAGTAAGAACCTGAACATCCGTTAAGAGAAGCTAGGAGCTGGTTTAAGAATGGGTGCCCAGGGCCTGGTGCTGTAGCCTAGTGGCTAATGTCTTCACCTTGCAAGCACTTCACCTTACCCCTGATACAGAGATTGTATGTGCGCATACTGATTTGCCTGTAGAACCATAAGCTGTTTTTGAAAGAACATGCAAGATACTGGCAGCATTGTTGCTGGGTGGGGGATTTGGAGGAAAGGGAAGGTTTTGACTCTGTATCTGTGTACCATATGCTTAGTGCCATGTAGATGAATTCATCTGTTCAAAAATTCTATAAGTAAATGAAGGCTTCAAGGGGTGGATGTTTGGCCTCGCTGTTAAGAGTGCATTTCCTGGTTCTGAGAACACACGACAGCTGTGGAAGATGCTGCCATCAAGGCCAGCAGAGTGCTGTATGCAGAGAACTGAGTCTAAAATTATTTGAAAGTAAAAAAGGATGTCACGATGCTTTCCCTGGCTCCAGGAGAGGCTGCCACACCCAGCCCCCAGCCCAGGAGCCTGCCTCCCCTGCTTACCAAACACCCTACTGGTTATCATCCCCCCACCACCATCAACTTGTCTGAAGTCCACTTACTCTTCTCCTCTTAAAATAAATGCAGTAGAGCACGGCACGGTAGCCTAGTGGCTGAAGTCCTTGGCTTGCATGCACCAGGATCCCATATAGGGGTTGGTTCGTATCTCGGTCACCCTGCTTCCTATCCAGTTCCCTGCTTGTGGCCTGGGAAAGCAGCAGTCAAGAATGGTCCAAAGCTTTGGGACCCTGCACCCACATGGAAGAGCCAGAAGAAGCTCCTGGCTTCAGATCAGCTCAACTCCAGCCATTGAAGCCACTTGGAGAGTGAATCAGTGACGGAAGATATTCTTCTCTGTCTCTCCTCCTCTCTGTAAATCTGACTTTGCAAAAAAAAATAAAGCTCACATTTCTACATTTAAAAAAATGAAATACAGTAGCCCCAGAACTGACCTTTAATAAGGTGATGCTTGACAATGATTTAAACCCCCCACACGAGCATGAAAAAGTGCTGTGTGCGTTATAGCTTCTACAGTGATGACGGTTTAATAGAGTCTAATTAGAAATGGCCCATTTATACACGCCAGCATACAGCCTGCTGCTATAATTTTATTTATTGTACTTTTGTGGAACTGAGAAATAATTTAGGATGAATTAACTTCACCAGACTTTATTTAGAGCGATAAAATGTTGGATTCTTCCTGTTATCGCAGGCACAAGACAAGTAGATGATAGGTATAAAACTTCCTGTTGAGATTCACCATAAATGAACAGTGACAGCCCATTACTGAAATTTTCCAAAGATGTTGAATCCGTGGCTCAAACTGATTTTATATTACCTAAAGTCGTTTCCTGTTGTGCTCAACTACATCGATGTTGTAAACATCAAAGGTGTCTTGTTGGGTTAGAGACATACACGAGGGGCAGGCAATTGTCACAGTTGTTAAGAACACTGACTGGGGTGTCCACATCTTGTATCAGTATGCCTAGATTTGAGATCCAGCTCCACTGCTGTTGCTAGCTTCCTGCGGATGTGCGTGGCTCAAGTCACTGGATTCCTGGCATCCATATGAGAGACCTGAATGAGGGTCTCAGTTCCTAGTTTCCACTTGGCCCGGCCTGGGCTGTTGTGGGTATTTGGGGAATGAACTAGCAGATGAGAGATTCTCTCTCTCTCTCATCCTCTCTTTTTCTCTCTTCCTCCTTCTCCCTCCTTCCATCTTAGTTAATTAAAGAGAGGCTAAGCAAGTTAGGCTACCATCTTGCAACACTGGCATCCCAGATTGAACTGCCCCTGGGAGTCCCAGCTACTCTGCTTCCAGTCCAGCACCCTGTTAATATACCTGGGAAAGCAAGAAGTTGGTCCCTATGTGCTGGATCCCTGCCACCCAGACCACCCCCCAACCCTGCACTCTGTCCCTTTGTATCTGTCATGCTGCCTGTAAACTAAAATAAAGCTTTAATTTTACAAAAAGGAAGGAACCTATAGGCAGCCTCTCTCTCACAGAGAAGTAGCTTATACCTAAGTTATCCACAATATTGTTTCTTTGCAGATTCTAGCTACTCAATGCATTTACTCCAGGTCAATTTAACTCTATAGAATACTCTTCGAATATTTAAATAAGTAAATTGGGGATGTTGAGTGCTGGAACTGGCCATTTGAATTTACTGTCATACATGGAGTGGTCAATGATTCGTTTTTGTTTTTGTGTTTCTGCAGGCCATCTTTGAGCTTTCCCAGGGAGAAGAAGACTTAATAGAAGACTTGAAATTAGCAAAAAAGGTACATTCCAATCCAGCAGTGAGCTATTTTTTTTCCCTCTGAGTAATTCCATGTTCCTGGTGTGATGGTTGATGAGCAAGACAGATCAGCAACTGAGAACAGCCTATTACAGCAGTCCTGGATGTGGGGAATATGGTGGAAACAGAGCTGGTCAGAGGCCTGGCTTTGTGTGTATTTTGAAATGAACTGAGAATCCAGTTCATTTCAGCGTTTGCAGAGAGGTAAACCGAGGTACTGGCATACCCTCATATCAGCTACTCTGATATGAGTATCCATTATAGACTGACTTCCTCTTGATCAATATCAACATGAGCAGGAAACCTGTCCCTTGTAATGTGTATAGCCCTTTAAAAATATATTTATTTGGGCCCAGCACAATAGCCTAGTGGCTAAAGTCCTTGCCTTGCAGTGCCGGGATCCCATATGGGCACTGGTTCTAATCCTGGTGGCTCTGCTTCCCATCCAACTCCCTGCTTGTGACCTGGAGAAAGCAGTTGAAGACGACCCAAAGCCTTGGGACCCTGTGCCCATGTGGGAGACCTGAAAGAGGCTCCTGGCTCCTGGCTTCGGGTTGACACAGCTCCGGCCATTGTGGCTACTTGGGGAGTGAATCAATGGATGGAAGATCTTCCCTTCTGTCTCTGCTCTTCTCTGTATATCTGACTTACCAATAAAAATAAATAAATAAATCTTTAAAAACATGTATTTATTTATTTGAAAGATAGAGTGATAGAGAAAGAGATTTCCAATGCACTGTTTCCTTCTCCAAACGGCTGCAGCAGCCGGGGCCGGGCAAGGTTAAAGCCAGGATCCAAAACTCTACCTGAGTCTTCTACATGGATGCCGGGCCCCAAATACTTGGGCTGCCATCCACTGCCTTGCCAGGCACGTTAGCACAGAACCGATTCTGAAGTAGAGTAGCTGGGATTGGAACTAGCACTCTGATATGGGAATGCCAGCACCACAAGTAGCGATTTAACCCGTTATACCACGATGCCAGCCCCAGCCTATGTGTTTTTGACAGCAAGCCTTCCTTAGAAACCTTTACATTCAAGTGACAGCTCACTGCCCCCCATGGCCTCAAAGCTAAAAATCCAGGTTTCTTATCTTACATTCACAGCCTCCTCAAACACATCGAAGAGTTAGCAAGAGCCTCCTTTATCTGAAGGATCTGCTCATGTGGAAATGGCCACCCAGGCTTTACATGGACACACCCAGAAAATTCAGGTTTAGACATGGCTGGAGGAGGCGGGGATGAGCGTGGACAAAGGAGGCAGCTGACTCTGGGAGACTCCATGCTGCTCACATGTGCCTTTGCTCCTTCCTGCACAAAGGCAGGCACCTTTCTCAGGGTTCTCCCGCTGCCATCCTTGGCTATTGGGGGTCCTGCCATCCTGACATCCTCTTCTTTCCTTTGGGCCATCCGAGTCAACCCCTCCTCCAGGAGCCAACTCAGAGCACAATTTCCCTTCTGCTGAAAGTGTACCACCTTTTCCCAAATCATGGAACTCCTCTTTAAAGCCTTAGTTCTTGGACTCCTGAGTGATGGTGATTTGATAGCTTTTTGCTTTCATGTGACATTTTCTGTTTCCAAACTTGAATCATTTATTGATACATGGATTTAATTCTCCATAAGTTTTTATTATCTAGTAGTGGAGTGTTGTTTTTTTAAGATTTATTTATTTGAAAGGCAGAGTTACAGAAAGAGGGAGAGACAGAAAGATCCCCCCTCTGTTGGTTCACTCCAAAAGGCTGCAGTGGCTGGACTTATCCAAAGCCAGGAGCCAGAAGCTTCTTCCTGGTCTCCCCCTTGGGTACAGGAGCCCAAGGTGCAAAGGTCATCTTCCATCTACTGTATTTACAGTGCCCTAGGTTTAGCTATGCTTGCTTAATTAACTTTAGTAGAGTTAACAAGATCTGCAGAGGTTTGCCTCCTTTGCTTTAGATTAATAGGAAAGGATACCGACTGCATGTTTTCCTTTATATGTATAATAACTGCGCAAGAGACTGCTGGTAGCTAACTTTGAATCAAGTACAAGTATCTGCAGCTGTAGGATCTTACTGATATCTTTAAAATGTTACAGCAATCCAGCATGCCCTACTTTAGGATTTATACTCTTTGATATGCTAGACTGAAATAGCTTTGGAAAAATAAGCTCTCAGAAATATAAAACAGGATCAGTGTTGTGGTACATCAGCTTAAGCCACTGTCTGCAACACCAGCATCCTGTGTCAGCTGTACTAGCTGCTCCGCTTGTGATTCAGCTTCCTGTTAATGTGTCTAGGAAAGCAACAGGAGATGGCCCAGTACTTGGACCTTTGCCATTCACATGGGAGACTCCAATGGAGTTTCTGACTCCTGGCTCGGCATGGCCCAGACCTGGGTGTTGCAGCCATTTTGGGCATAAACTAGTGGCTGAAAGAGCTCCCTCTTTTGCTCTGCTTGCCAAATAAATGAATAAATAGTAAAATAATTTAAACACACGCACAAGGCTCTCGCAGCAAGGCTGGATTCTCCTGTCTTCTGGCCACATCTGGAGTGAGGACCTCTGTTGTTTCTGTAACATTGTGGGATAAGCTGTCAGGGGGACCTAGTGAGGGACCACGCAGGAGTATTTCCACAAGCAGCTTCCTATGATTTTAAATGTCTGTTTCCATCTCACGTCCTTCTCACGCAGGCCTATCACGACCCCATGTTGAAACTCTCCATAATGACGGAACAGGAGCTGAATCAAATTTTTGGAACACTGGACTCTCTAATTCCTCTGCATGAAGGTATAATTTGGTTCCAGGATGGGTCGTGACTTGTAGCCTTAATTGAGTTGCCTTATAACAAGTCAGTGATTATGTAATAGCGTGAATAACCCAGAGCTGACTTCCAGCCCTCTTCCTGTCTAACAACACAAACATTCTGTGTGTTTCTTGCCAGCGCTCCTCAGCCAGCTCCGAGATGTTCGGAAGCCTGATGGCTCAACCGAGCACGTTGGTCCCATCCTCGTGGGTTGGGTAAGAAAATTCTTTGGTCGTGGGTGAATTGGATGGAATTTCAGTTTTTTAGCTAGACTTTTCTGATTGGTAAATACTGCTTTCACATGACAACATAACTAAATTTTATATACCTAGGTTTTCCCCTTGAAGTGTGACAACAATTTTTTGCCCTTATTATAAATTCAATACATTTAGAGATAGCATGATCTTTTTGCAATAAGTAAAGGTACACAGGAAACTGTTACTAGTTTCCTATCAGATAAAATAGAACTATTTTGTAGTCAATTCAAGTCACTACTAATATGATATAGACATTTTTAATGTAGTAAGCATACATTTATATATTCTTGTGTCCCCCTCCCAAAAAAAGAGTCTTCGCAGGCTATTACAAGCAAAAGGTTCTTGATCAAAATGTAATTTCAAAAAGGGTTTTGGTCGACAGTCTAGTTGTTGCTTGGGACACCCATGCCTTATATCAGAGTGCCTGGTTCAAGTCCTGGCTGTGCTCCTGATTTCATCTTCTTGCAGCTGTACTCCTTGGGGGGCAGCAGGTGGGTGAGTCCCTGTCACCCGACTTCTGCTCATCTTCAGCAGTGGTCGTTGTGATTCTCTGGGGAATGAGCCAGCATTTAAGAGTGAACCATCAGATGAGCCCCGTCTCACCCCACCCCGGTGTGCTGTGTGTTTCTCTTTGTTGCCCTCTATCCCTCTCTTCCTCTCGCATGAACATGTGAATGTAGGCATTTGGGACCATGCTTTAGAGGATGCTTAAGAAGCCCACGTCCTCTATGTGAGTCCTCATCTGCTTTCCATTCCTGCTGATGCACACCTTGGGAAGCAGTAGGTGATGGCTCAAGGTCTTGGGTTTGTGCTACCCGCATGGGACACATGGATTGAGTTCCAGTTTTCTGGCTTTGGCATAACTCATCCCTAAGTGTTGTAGGGATTCGAGGAATCAAACAATGGATAGAATCAATCTCTCTCTGCCCCTACCGCATTCACTCTTCTCTTCAAATTAAAAATAAATGCACAAATACATATTAAAATGTAGTTTTATAAACAGTTTATTAAGTAAATTTGCTGATGTTTGTGAGCTGGGGACATGCTGAGCATCCCATCCATGACCCGTTCATTTTCCTAAATAAACAAAGACAGTAGCTGTAGCCCTAGACCATTAATTTATGGTCCTATCACTGAAGTTATGTTCTGTTGGGCACATAATGTTGTGGCTGATTTGTTTCATTTCCTTTAGAAAAGGTACACACTCTCTCTTTTGGCCCAGCTACCCCACCCCCATTGTCCATGTTTCCTTCCAGGAGTACTTGAATATTCTTCCCTAGCCCAGGTGTTTTCCATTTGTGTTGAAGCAGTTGATGCAAGCAGATGACTTTGACAGCTTCTTCTAGACAGGGTTAGGTTCCTCATGCCAGCAATCCACACAGTGTTACAGGAGAAATAGGCAGGAAGTGATTTAGCAGAGGGTCTCAGAAGTTGTTCCGCCATTCAGTGAGGGTTGTGTGGACTGTAAGTCTTACCCTCGCTGTGTGAGCTCTTTGTATCCCGTTCTATCTGCATGTTAACCATCCTGAAACCTTCCAGATCCTCTGCCTTGGACGCCAAGCGGACGTGCGGAAAGTTTCAGCATTGATTTTGTGACTTAGGCTTCTCAATTACTGCCTCAATCAAGAAACTTGGAGGGTTTCATGACTTGCATAGATTTAGCTCAGGAATCTATTTTAGCACCAAGGCTGAACTATCCCCAAGGGTGTCTGAAAGGCAAGTCATGTTCTAAGATGAATAATTCAGAAAATGTGCCTTAATATTTCAAGAGGGATCGCTCATCTTGTCCTTTTGACCTTCATTTCATTTTGAGCCATGGTCGATGCTCTAGCTTTCTCCGTTCTCCCAGGAGAACCGGCTATCTGTAGACAGAAAAGGTGTAATGAGAGGAGAGAGTCCACCTTCATGCTTGCTCTGTTTCCTAAGTTTGTAGATTGCTTTGATGGGAATAAAGAGGGCAGAAGAGGCAGCATGGCCCGACCGGCAGGATGATTCATTGTTTTTGACAAGAGACAGTTTCCCTCAACATCATATGCAAATTATCAACTCTCAATGAAAGTAAAAATTGTAGGAATTGGCCTTGTTAATAACCTTTTTTCTGCAGTAAATGTGTGGCACTTTTATTTAAAAATTGATTTGATCCAGGGACAACTTTGGCAATTGTTTTTCACACATCACCTACGGAGGTGTGTTGCAGCCTGGATCCTTCAGCGTCAAACAGGGACTTTGTTGCCAGTCTGAGTGAAAAATGGCCCTTGTGTATCAGCTCCAACAAACTGATGTTTTCCCTCTTGAAACTAATGTGTCTGTGCAAGTAACAACTGAAAACCAAGCACCTCATCTGTTTGAGTTCTGGCCTTTCTAAGAGAACAAAACAAACATCTTTGGACTTTGAGTGAGAAGAGTCAGAGCCCATTCCACCCACAAAAAATTTTAATTTATTCCCTCCACCCCCCCACCAAAAAAAAAGGTAAGAAAGCTTACAACAAAACCTTGCATTTAACCGAGCAGGCCTTCTGAGTGGGACAGCCCTTGGCCAGCCCTTCTATCTTTGGGATGAATTAGTCCATGCCCTTGACTTTGAAGACCTTGACCAGAATGGTTGCTTTCAGAGAGCAACTCTGCTGGATGGAGGAATCCTCCCCGCTCAAGGAAGCAGCTTCCCAAATGACTTAGGTCCACATTAACATTTTCTGTCGATAATAAAATAAGTCTTGAGCTCTCCAAAGCAGCAAGTTCTTATGTTAATTTGGCCTCTCATGAAATTTTAGTTCCAACAAGAGAGGTAGGATCACATGGAAGCGAAAAAAAAAAAGGAGATAGAACTTCTTTTCTTTTAAAAATGTGATTTTTAAAAATTTCCGATAGTCTACTTAAAGATCTGAGTCCTTCAGAGATTGTGGGGAGTGTAGGAGGAAGGGCGCAAGAACAGCCTTGGGCTCAGGTTTTCTCTTCAAAATTGTTTCTCTAAACTACAATTTCTTCAGTTAAAAAAAAAATGTAGGGACCACTAACAACGTGGGCTGATCCTGACTGATTCTTTACCAGGAGTCAAGCTTGGCACTCCCATTTCCTGTCCTTGAAGGCACAGGACATGGCAGATATGCATTGTGTAGGAGAAGAAACTGGAGCTCAGAGACTTAGAGCTGCCAACTTGTGTCTTGAACCCAGCTCTCCAATCCCAGAGTCTGTCCTAACCATCTGTTTTCACCTCTCCCATCTGAAATAAGTCAATGTGGCTGTACTTGAGAATGCTCTTCATCCTGTATCTAGTTGAAGCTCACTTGTGGTCTTTTCTGACCTGTGGCTCAATCAGAGAGCTTTTCAGGTCAGGCCCAGGAAATAAACACCGTTTTCAGGTGTGAATACCAGCATGCCCCGGTTTGGTTGCCATGGTAGTGAGACGCAGCATCAGAGAGCAACAAGGCGGTCCAGGGTTTCTTCCAGTTTATATCCAATGGTTACTGCAATTTGTTTTTCCTTGATGAAAGCATCCGGCATGTCCAGGTCTTTTTAAAGGGCGAGGAAGTGGAAATGAAATTAAGACTGCCTGAGGCCCTTTTTAATTGACACTGAAAATCTAAATTATATGCCACAACACTGCATCTGGGATGTGTGTATCAATTATCATTGCTTTCACATTTAAGGTTAAGGAAAAGATTTCTGCAACTTTTTTTAAACACAAGTAGTTTTTTTCTATAAAAAAGAAAGTAGACATTAGCAGTGTACTATGTTTAAAAAATGAACCTGTTTATTTTTTTTTCTTGTATCAAGGATTGGAAAAATAATTTAACATGTGTTTATTTTTGAAAGGAAGAATTATAGAAAGAGGAGAGGTAGAGAGAGAGAGAGAGAATTTCATCTGCTGGTTCATTTCTCAAATGGCCACAATGATCCAAAGCCAGGAGCTTCTTCCAGATCTCCCACTGAGTACAGGGACCCAAGCACTTGGACCAGCCTCCACTGCTTTCCCAGGCCAGTAACAGGAAGTGCAATTGGAGATGGAGCAATGTGGACTTGGACCACAGCCTATGTGGAATACTGGTGTCTCACAGAAGACTTAGCTTGTTACACCATGAAAAATCATTTTAATCGCAAGTATAAAGGGGCAACAAAATATATGAATTTTCAAATGCTGTCATGCTTTACTTTTTTGGTCATGCTTTACTTGTAAGCAGTGTTTGCAAATCATCAGATACGAATTTTATGATCGATTCGAAGTAAATTTATTCATTCAAAACAAACTGTGTGTGTTGAATGAGAGACAGGCAGATCTCTCCTCTACAAATGTCTGTAAGGACCTGGGGCCAGGAGCTGGGACCTGAATCCAGGTCCCCCATGTGGATGGTAGGAAACAAGCTCTTGAGCCATCACTGCTGCCTGCGAGGATACACATTAGCAGGAAACTGGAATCAGGAGTGGAGTTAGAAGTTGAACCCAAGCACTCTGAAAGAGGATGCTCGTGTCCCAAGTGGCTTGATAACCTCTATAACACATGCTTAAGTGTCTGCTAGATAGTAGGTCCAATACAAAGCCTCTTGGGTTGAAACCTTTTACAGGGTAGTGTAGTGGTAAATGCAGCCTTCTACCCATTGTAATGGCTGGGGCTGGGTCAGGCCAAAGCCACAAGCTTGGAACTCCATCCAGGTCTCCCATGTGGGTGCAGGGACCCTGTACTTGGGCCTTTTTCTGTTTTCCCAGGTGCATTAGCAAAGCAAAAAATTTGCTTTAACTTCTTCCTTTTTAAAGACTTTGTTTATTGTTATTTGAGAGGCAGATTTACAGAAAGGGAAGGAAGGAGAGATAGAGATCTTTCATCTGCTGGTTCACTCCGCAAGTGACCACAATGGCCAGAGTTAAGCCAATCTGAAGCCAGAAACCAGGAGCATCTTCTGGGTCTCCCATGTGGATGCAGAGATCCAAGGACTTAAGCCATTTACGACTGCTTTCGTAGGCTGTTGGCAAGGAACTAGATTGGAAGTGGAACATCTGGGACCCAAGCCAGTACCCATATAGGATGCCAGTGCTGCAGGCAGAGGATTAGCCTGATAAGCTACCATGCTGGCCCTTGCTTTACTTCTTGAGTCCCTTTCTAATTGGGTTGCCTTAGAATCAGGTCATCTTAAAGCCAACATGAAGGCACGACCAGTGTTAACACAGCAGGTTAAGGCAGTGTTTGTGATCCCACCATCCCATATGAGTGCCTGTTTTAGTCCCAGTTGCTCCGCTTTCAATCCATCTCCTTGCTAATGCACCTGGGAAAACAGAAAAAGGCCCAAGTACAGGGTCCCTGCACCCACACAGGAGACCTGGATGGAGTTCCAAGTGCATGGCTTTGGCCTGACCCAACCCCAGTCATTACAACCATTTGCAGAGTAAACCAGAGAATGAAGATGCCTCTTTCTCTGTAACTCTGCCTTTCAAGTAAATAAAATAAACCTTAAACAAACAAGCAAATAAATAAAAATGAATGTGAAGGCATTTATACCGAGAAACTCAAGTACTCAGCTCTGGGGTCTGACCCTTTGCCTTTTGTGTACGTGCCACCAAGTGTCCTACATGGATTTCTTATGGATAATCTTAAATGCTACTTTTTTTTAAATATAGGTGGCTTTTGCCTTACTGGATGCTTTGGTTCAGTTAGGTAGGTTATAAACTGTATCCATGTGTAATAATTCTGGTTCTTTTCTGCGTGGTTTGTGTTGGCATAAAATAGGCACAAATCTGTGATAGGGACCTTAGCAATCAAATTAAACATACAGCTAAGAAAATCACTTTATGAAAACAAGCCAGAGCCTAAGAAAACTGCCAAGGGATTGCTGTTTGAAGATAGTACTAGTTTCTTCCAGCCACATAGAGGAACGTTGTCCAGGTCAGCAGACCAGTTGGCTATTTGTTCAGGTCCAACAAGGCTTGTAGCTTCAGGGTGCAGCTGTTTTGATGTTCCAACCTTCTTTTCATGTTTCCTTCTTAGCTCCCTTGTCTCAGCTCCTATGACAGCTACTGCAGCAATCAAGTCGCCGCCAAAGCTCTCCTGGACCACAAAAAACAAGACCACCGAGTCCAGGATTTCCTACAGCGATGCTTAGAGTCCCCCTTTAGCCGCAAACTGGATCTCTGGAATTTCCTTGATATTCCAAGAAGCCGCCTGGTGAAATACCCTCTGCTTCTGCGAGAAATCTTGAGGCACACACCAAACGACAATCCAGATCAGCAGCACTTGGAGGAAGCTGTGAGTCGGCTCTTTTCTCTCTCTCTCTCTCTCTATCACTTTCTCTCTCCCCTCCCCCCTGCCCCTTCCCCGGGTTCCAGGCCTAGCAACACTGTCAGTCATATTCTGATTTTGCAGGTCTCTTGCTTGCCTCCATCTCCTCAACTGTAAAATGTGGTATTTATGTAGGAAACATACTCTAAGGTTTCTTTGCTTCTAGAAATTTTGATTCTGTATGGGTAGCTCATCTTGGGTTATAGTTGCTGGCTGTGAGGGTTAAAGTCTTTGTGAAATTTTAGACTGAATATCTTTGTTTAGTTAAACTATAGGAGTTGACTTCTAGGGTAACCGTTAAAAAGCCCATTTATAAAGTTGATATTCTTATATAAGATGGATGCTGTGTCTTGAATGTTTCCCACCTAAAGTTCTATTTTGGAAATGTAAGACTCAAACTGTTAGATTGGCAGTATTTGGAGGCAGGGTCTTTTGGAGGTAATTAGGATTTGATGAAGTCAGCCGCCCCAGGGTGGCCTCAGTGGCTTTTGATGGAAAAGAAAGACCCGCACTGGCCCACTTACTGTTTTTCCATGTAGTGTTCTTGCCATGTCCTAAAGCCTTGAGAGGGCACTCACCAGGTGCTGAGCAGAGGCCAGCATGTGTTCCTGAACTTCCAAGTCTCCTGAGCCCTAGAGCTAAGTTGATTTCTCTGTAAATCACCTGCTTTTAGATATTTTGTGATAGCAGTAGCACATGGACCCCAAATGTGGCGGCATGCCTGCTCATGCCTCCTGCTCACCTGTGGGCCCCTCGTTCAGTGCTTGTTTACCAGTGGTGGACTGGGTGGTGTGAAGAACGCCGCTTCCACTCTCACCTCAGCAGAAGACAAGGGAAAATGAGATCCCTGTTGTTAGAATATTGCGAACAACTAGAGTCCCAGAGGGCTTGGCTCTGCTCCGGGCCCTACACAGGGCAGGATAGAGCAGATGGCAGGCCAGAGGGAAGGAGGGAACAGTGTGTGCATCAGTCGGCCTGGGGCTGTACATTACTCCCAGGAAGCAGCAGGGGCGAGGCAGGAGACACAGAGGCAGATGCAGTGTTACAGGGGCCTCTAGATCAGTGTGTGACCTTTTTTTTTTTTTGGCATGTCATTAGCTGAAGGTTTGTTTTTATGTGTTTTCTACTTCCTGAGTAGCTGGGACTCAGGGTTCAAATGCCAGCTGTATCATTACAAACTGTGTGACCCTGGACAGGTTACTGTCTGTAGGTAGATCAGGGACCAGGCAGGAAGAGGCAGGTGTCTAAGCTGCATGTTCGAGAGGGCTGGGAGCGGAGGAAGGGGAATATTACTGCTGTGATCCAGGTATAAAATCCTGAAAATCTTGTAGGAGTGGAAACTGACTTGCCAATACAAAGGGCTGATTCCCAGATTTAATGTGGGACAGGTCAGATCATCAGAAGCTAGAACCTGCTAAGCACCCTGCCCGGGTAATCCCATAGGGAGTTAAGTCTTGAGTAGGAATAGTAACAATAGTTCACACTGGTTGAACACCTTTCTAGTCATTCTGCTTCACAGCTGTTCCCCATGAGACCTGGATATGGTACAAACAGCTTCCCAGTTCCAGAGCCAAACCCTATCGGTGTAGACCCCAGGTCCTGTGCCATCCTGCCTCTCTATGATCCTGAATGCTCATGCAGCAATCCCAGCCACTTCCCGGAAACCTCATCACCTTTGAAACTGCCGAGGCATTGTGGCAAGGCCTCGTCAATGCGGAGCCAGGCCTGGTGCCCTCACATGGCACAGAGAAGTGAGAAAAAAGTGATGCTTGAAGGGTCAGACCCAACTCCCCTGAGACGAGGCCCTTGGTCCAGGATGCAAAGATAGGGCAGGGGGTAAATGCAGGCAGTGGGGATGTGTGGGGGCCCTCAGCCGTGGATCATTCATCCAGGTAACGTGGTGCAGTGATGACATTCTTGGTAGAAAAGAACGGGAGACAGTTATGGTGAACTTGTTCATTTATTGGTAACCAAGCACAAGCTTATATAGGGAGGAGCCAGGGAAACAAGCCTCAGAGTAGTAACAATAGTTCTATTGGATGTAAGTATCTGTTACATATTATAAGCCTACCCAATCAGTACAGCTGTCATGTACTTTGCCAGGTGGCACTGTGTAGGCCACCACAACTTATGTAATCCATGTGCATCCTGGAGTTGTTTATTACAAGACTATCACAAGTTTACCACAAGAGGGGTATGGACGGGGGGTAGGCAGTTAGAGGAGGTGACCAAGCTACTGAAAGGTACCCAAATTACCAGAAGAGATTGAGAGGGAGGGGAATATCTGGAAGGCCTTGGGCTTCCTTCCTATTGCATGGGTCTGCAGGGGTCTCAAGGTGCTGTCAAAACAGGAGAAGGGTCTCAAGGCTTTCACTGAAACCAAGAGTGGGTCTCAAGTCTCTAGATACGCATTGAAACCTTGCTCCCACTGCCCCTCGCATAGGCTAAGTAAGCCATGACCCAACCTAACACTCGCTCGCCCATAGGAAAGCACCCATCTCACTTCATCGTGTCTTTTTTAATTATTATTACTGGGGAGAGTGTGATGGAGTTGCCTCCTCTCTGTACTTCATCTCAGCGAGTGTGTGGTTTGCAGGAATGAAAACAACACGGAGCTCTAGCTACTCTAAAAAAGCCTCTTCTGACTTGAGAGTGAAGCTTCCTTTTTTTTTTTTAATATGCAGCATGAAAGCACTGGCTCGTTTTAAAGAAACAACTAGTGCATTCAAGTTTGAATTTTAAAGTGGATGAGGATATGTTTGTTTGCAGTATAGAAGGTTGTGCCAGTAATCCAGTTTCCCTAGTGCATAAAGTGTGAAGCCAGTTTTAAAAGTTGGATCTGCACCCACCTATTCAGGCAGAGCTGCACAATTGGATATTTCTACATTTGAACATGTCTGCAAGACAAATCTTCTGTATGCTCATGTCCACAGTCAGGCACAGATCTTTTTCTCCCTCTTTTCAAAATGCATGCACCGTTACCCCCAAGGGAGCAGAATTATTTAACCTGTATCCGTGAGTGCATTGTGAATGTTCAACAAATATAAAATGCATGGTGCCAGTGGAGCTTGATTTATATGTTCCTTGAATAAATTTCCAACCTATGAAAAGGGAAATAGCAACGAATGCTGAGTAAATTGCTTGCACACTAAGGGAGTTGATTGCAAGAATGGTCTTTAATGCAGTGTATAAACTACCACGTCTTTATTAGAACATCTTGATTGTGTTTTGTGGGGGTGATTGAAATAAGCCCCAAAAGAGAGCTTCTTGAAACAGGACTTTGGACTCAGACATACAAGAGATCTGGTTATTCAATGTTTTAAAATTCTCAGAATTGTTGCAGCCAGAAAATCATCCTGCAGACTGCCCTTTCCTCATGTCTGCCACTGTTCCCCAGCACCTTAAAAAAAAAAAAAACTGAAATCAATGGGAAGAACAGTCCTGTTTTTGATGCCGAGCAATCCAGCCCACTATTCTTGGTTCATGTCAGTGCTAAAAGGTAAATGACTTCGTGGCACAAAGGGACCAGACAGACAGGGTTCCAATTCCACTCTGAAGATGATGATTCCAGCATGTGTGGGTTTAATCCCTGAACTCTTAGCAGGTCCCTCATCCTCTCCTTCAGTCTAAACCCTGGCAAGGATTTAAGTTTAACTTAATGCATAACTGCCATGACTGTTTGGGTCCTGGCAACCTGCTCTGTGTATCTTTATTCCTCCCTGGAAGCCTGGCAAATAGATCTCAGGGATCAATGAAGAGAGGTGACACCCTTGTGGTGTATAGAGATACAGACATACCAAAACATCAACTTGAATAAAGCAGATATGGGTATTTAGCTTATGGTGGTTACGACACCCACATCCTATTTAAGATTCCTAGTTATAGCGTCCTGCTAAAGTGCACTGTGGGAAGCAGGAGTTACAGCGCTCTAAGTCACTGCATTCTTGCCACCCACCAGAGAGACCAGGATTGAATTCCCAGTTCTGGGCAACTTCAACACTGGCTGTCTTGGGTATTCAGAGTGTGAATCAGCCAACAGAAGCTCTCTTCTGTGTCTATCTGTCTCTGCCTCTCCAATGAATGAATCAGATTTTAAGAATAAGTAAACATAAGTGAAAACAGACCTGGATTTCCTATTATAAATGCACACTGGGAATATTGAAGGAGGATGTTGATTGTTTCCATGGTTTTGTCTCTCTTTTCTTTGAGCACTAAAGAAATAAGCATTATTTGAAAGCAGTCATAGCTGCCTAAGGAAGCATGGTGGTGTTTGAGTTTATTAATCTTCCTATGATGTGCGAGCTGCTCCATCCCAGCGTTCAATTAAAAAATGAACACATCGTTAAACCCGTAGGGCATCTTCTTTCTGGTTCCCCGCGGACTTGCAGAAAGCTTAGAGAATTGACTAAAATGCTATTAATTCCAGCTGTCCAAATACTCCTAGTATTAGCTGGTTAAATCAGCAACTGTAGTCAGCTCTAAAAAGATTTTCAAGCTATTCTTTTTGGAAATATTTTTGTGCATTAGATTGAGTACATGCAAAGAGATCTCCAACCAAAGATTCTCTGTCTTCACAATTCTAGCATTTTGTTTTGCTTCCCCTCCTTGGCTCAGTTTTTATATGCCTACCTTTTTAACACAGTGAGCATGCTTTAAGACATGTACATGTACAGGGGGAAAAAGACATGTACAGGGGCCAGCACCGTGGTGTATCAGGTTAACCAGCATCCCATTTGGTGATAATTCAAGTCCCAGCTGCTCCAATTCCGACCCACTCTCTGCTTATGGCTTGGGAAAACAGTAGAGGATGGCCTTCGTGTTTGGGCCCCTATACCATCATGGAGACCTGGAAGAAGCTCCAGGCTCCTGGCTGTGGCCATTTGGGGAGTGAATTAGCAATGGAAGTTCTCTGTCTCTCTTTCTCTGTAACTCTGCCTTTCAAATAAAAATAATGAAATAGTTTTTTTTTTTTTTTAAAGATTTATTTTTATTATTTTTTCATTGGAAAGGCAGATATACAGAGAGGAGAGACAGAGAGGAAGATCTTCCGTCCGATGATTCACTCCCCAAGTGAGCGCAACGGGCCGATGCTATGCCGATCCGAAGCCAGGAGCCTCTTCCGGGTCTCCCACGCGGGTGCAGGTTCCCAAAGCTTTGGGCTGTCCTCGACTGCTTTCCCAGGCCACAAGCAGGGAGCTGGAAGGGAAGCGGGGCTGCCGGGATTAGAACCGGCGCCCATATGGGATCCCGGGCGTGCAAGGCGAGGACCTTTAACCACTTGCGCCACCGCGCCGGGCCCATGAAATAGTTTTTTTAAAAAAAGAAATAAAAGAAGACATATGTAACATGTCATCTCAAAAAAGCAGGGAATAGAATAGTGGGTACCAGAGCCTAGGGAAGATTTGGGGTCAAGGTAGAGAGAGGATGGTTAACAGGTACAAGATGCAGTTGATTATTAGGAATGACTTCTAATGTTCTATAGTATAGTTGAACACAATACCAGTTTATTTTGAATATTTCAAAATAGCTAGCAGAGAAAAATTTTGAATGTTCTCAGCATAAAGAAATTATAAACATTTGCAGTAATAGAGATAGATGTGTAAGTTACCAAGGTATGATTATTGCTGTTTGTATACATGTATTGAAATGTCACATTTTACCCTATAAATGGGTACAATTACCATATGTCCATTAAAAATGAAAACATAGAGGCCAGTGTTATGGCAGAGCTGGTTAAAACTGATACCTATGTGAGCACCTGTCTGCTCCACTTATGCTCCAGGTCCCTGCTGATATGCCTGGGAAAGCAGCAGAGAATAGCCCGTGTACTTGGACCCCTGCCACCCATGTAGAAGATCAGATGGAGTTCCAAGCTCCTGACTTCAGCCCAGCCACAGCCTTTGAGGCCATTTGGGGAGTGAATCAGCAGATAAAACATTGATCTTTCTCTCTCTCTCTCCCCCATCCTCTTTTTTCCTCTCTGTAACTCTTTCAAATGTGTAAATATGTCTTTAACAAATACTAAAAATATGTTCAATGAAAAGATGAGCAATTTGGAACTCAGTAGTTGAATCTAACGAGCCAAGACTGAATATTGTATTTTCTCCTTTCAGATAAACTTATGTGTCAATATGCTAAATAAATCTGTTTGGTATATGTCTATAAGAATGGATGGATAAATACAGCATCATAATAGTGTTATTTCTTTTTCTCCTTTTCCCAAGTGAGTGTTGGTGACCTCCCAGACTGAGTCTGTAAGACCTATTGGTGTAGATGGTTGCTTCCTGCCCTTCTGCCCAAAACTTACTTTCCTCTTTGTTTGCACAGATAAACATCATTCAGGGAATTGTGGCCGAAATCAACACCAAGACTGGGGAATCGGAGTGTCGCTATTACAAAGAGCGGCTGCTTTACTTGGAAGAAGGCCAGAAGGACTCTCTGATTGACAGCTCAAGAGTCTTGTGTTGTCATGGGGAACTGAAGAACAACAGAGGCGTGGTAAGGCCTACTCTCCTTGAGCAGGTTCTTTCAATCACAGATTGGCTCTCCAGGGTCTTTTATAAGCAATAGAAAATGTTTGTACTCATAGATGAGAATTCTGAGTGTATATATACTGTGAAGATATAGCTTAGAATCATTTTTTTTTAATGCCATGAATCAGTATATATTCAAAAATGATGCTGGAAGCCAACATAATTTTGTCAACGTTTTATTTTCTTTGATATTGATCTTCAATGTGTGTATGTGAGTGAGAGAGAAAGAAGGAATGTTTGAAATTTCTGTGTTGAGGGGCTGGCAGAACGGTTTAGCGAGCTAATCCCCCACCTGCAAGCGCCGGGATTTCATATGGCCACCAGTTTGTGTTATGGCTGCTCCACTGCCCATCTAGCTCCCAATGGAGGATGACCCAAAGCCTTGGGCCCCTGCACTCACATGGGAGACCCAGAAGTTTCTGGCTTCCAGCTTCTGATTGGCTCAACTCTGATCATTGCAGCCATTTGAAGAGTGAACCAGCAGATGGCAAATCTTTCTTTCTGTATTTCTCTCTGTAAAAATCTGCCTTTCCAATAAAAATAAATCATTAAAAAATAAAATTTCTTGGCCCAATGCAATAGCCTAGTGGCTAAAGCCCTCACCTTGAATTCGCCAGGATATCATATGGGCGCCAGTTCTAATCCTGGCAGCTCCACTTCCCATCCAGCTCCCTGCTTGTGGCCTGGGAAAGCAGTTAAGGATGGCCCAAAGCCTTGGGACCCAGCACGCATGTGGGAGACCCGGAGGAGGTTCCTGGCTCCTGACTTCAGATCAGCTCAGCGTCAGCCATTGTGGTCACTTGGGAAGTGAATCATCAGGCGGAAGATCTTCCTCTCTGTCTCTCCTCCTCTCTCTATATCTGACTTTTCAATGAAAATAAATAAATAAAAATAATAAAATTTCTGTGTTGAAATAGCCACTGGGAGAGTACTTCCCTTTTGATTGTAATTTCATCTTCAGTCTCTAGTCGACCCTTGTAGTGAAAGCCAAGGGGGTTCTTTGTTGAAGCTTTGTTAATTCAAGGGACACTCTCTTAACCTGGGCAAGGCTGGCTGAGAAATGCTCCCTGATTCTCAGGGCTGCTGGATCCCCACCAGCTGATGGGGCAGTGAGTGCTGCTGGAGGACACATTCATGTTTGACAAGGGAGTTATGGATTGCTGAAAACTGTGTTCTGCATCTTGCTGATCTTTAGAAAATGCTGGTGGACTTCTGTCTGACATTCAGCTTCTAGAATGTTCTTTCTAGGAAGCCTTCGGGGAAAAAGTCAGAGAGATGCATTGGTGGGGCTGTTCCTCCTGTGTGTTAGTTGAGGATTGAGGACTCTGTGGGGTGCCTAGAGCAGTAAAGATGAACTCGACTTGTACCACAGACAGATGGATTTTGAGGACAAAATGTAGTCGGACTGAGAGGTGTTTTTCTTTTTCTCTCCTCCAGTAGCATTGCAGAAGTCATTATGAATAAAGTCCTATGCTAGAAAGAAAAAAAAAAGCACAGTAGCTAGAGGGCTAAGAGGAGCTGGGACTAGCAGGAGGAGCTCTCAGGGAGTGTTCGTCAATGAAGGCATGTTTAAAAGATTGTTCAGACCATCTGAGCTGGAAAGGTCTTCCTTGGCCACAAGCTTAAAGCAGAAACAGGATAGAAATCTCTGAACATTAAGTGCATAAAACAGTGGCCAGCGCCTTCATGCCCTACCCCAGCAGAAACTGATAATGTATTCTTTTCACACTGCCTACCCCCAGAGACTTTATCTTGGTCATCTAAGTTATATTTTGCTTTTATACTGTTTTTAAATAGACATTATAATTTTTAATTGGGTCTCTCTCTTTCTCTCTCCCTTCCTGTGTGTGTGTGTGCATGTGTGTTGGGTACAAAGGGTGGGATGTGGAGAGGAGAGGAGAGGAGGAGAAACCCGTGAATTTCTTTTCTCCCAAATATGAAATGAGCTTGTCATGCTGAATGTACTTCCCCAGGCTCACATTAAAATTCTGAGTTTGCACTCTGCCTTCTGGTCTACCCCCTTCGAGTCACTGGGATGATAATATGCATATTCCCTTCAGTAAACCAGAACTCAAGTATATGAAGTTGTGGATTTTTCCACTTCCAATGTCTAATTCCTTCCAAAAGATGGGGGAAGAATAAAGCCATTAAAATTGAGTAGAGCAAATTGATCCCAGATCTACCCAGCAAACTGGCTTTGATATGATTTGAGACAAGCTTTTGTTGTTGTTGTTGCTTTGTAAGGTAGGATGCATTTAGTTCACTCCCCAAAAGACCCGTAATGGTGCCAGGCCCAAGGTCAAACCAGAAGCAGAGAGACTAAACCCTTGTTGCTGGATGGAAGCCATCTGCTTGAGCCATTGCCGCTACTGCCTACCAAGGTCCCTATTAACAGGAAACTGAAGTCACACACTGGATCCAGATGTTGAATCCAGGAACTCTGATAAGAGCTGCAGAATCTTCTCGTTTGGAGTTCTTGGATATAGCTGGCGCTCAGCTCTGTGGTCAAGGAACATGTGTTTTCATGGATTTGGGAAGCAAAAATTAACATTAGGCTTTGATACACCAGTCTCACCTTCTGTAGACTATTGTTCATTTTGATCCAATGGAACTATATTGGACAATATAAAACAAAGTCAGGAGCATGTTTCCCCTACCCTCCTTCATCACTGAGGCTGGAGGCTGTGTGTGTCTGTACAGGATGTGAATTGCAGGGTGAATATGGCTCCCAAAGTGGCAGCCTTGCTCACAACATCTGTGCAGAATGGCTCTACAGTGGGTTGTTTGGGAGGAGCTTCTACAGAAGGCAGTGGGTATATCTTGCAACACCTCAGACGTGCCCAAGTGCCCAGCTCCTGGAGTGGGATTTGAGCCTAGAAGTTCATAATCCAGGATGAACTTGGATGATCCAGAACTCACCTGCTTAGAGAAATCCTCTGGATTCTTTTCTAGAAACTGCATGTATTTCTGTTCCAAGAAGTGCTCGTAATCACTCGAGCCATCACTCACAACGAACAGCTCTGCTACCAGCTGTACCGACAGCCGATCCCAGTGAAGGACCTCTTGCTGGAAGACCTGCAGGACGGAGAAGTGAGGCTGGGCGGTTCCCTGCGCGGAGCGTTCAGCAACAATGAGAGGAGTACGTACACATGGGTCTGGCCCGGGCTGGGTTAACCTGTTGGGCGGTTTTGTTGGTGGTAGGTTAGGAGTAGCCGGCAGGTGCTAAGACCAGTGCCTCATGGTCCAGTTGCATTCCAGCACTGTCTCATCAGTTACTGATAATGTCCCCTTGCTCATCTCCTGTGAGTTTCAATTTCCCACCTGAAATGTGGACATGTGGGCATCCCTCCCACATAAGGTTGTGAAAAGAACTAAGTAAAATACTCTGAGGGAAGTTGTCTGCACATAGCTGATACATCCTAAGTTCCCTTTCTCTGTCTCCTCCTGTTGGATAAAAGCATGCTTAATACTAGATACTCCCTCTGGGGAGAATGGTTGTGTAAAAGTAGATTTTTTTTAGTTGAACTGGCAAATATCCTTACAGAGGCTGGGAGGAAGGTTCATCTGTAGCATTACTCAGATGGGCCTCTCTTAATATGAGGCTTCTTAAACGGAGGAATTAACCCAGAAATCCTAAGACAGCATCTCCTGTGTGTCAAGCATTGCTCCTGGCCCTAAATACTCAGTGGTGAGCCAAGCAGTTAAATGCCTTGTCCTCTACGTAGCTCACATCGCGACAGATGATAAAACACAGTGTACATGTGCTATTGAGAAAACTGAAAGCTGGAACAGGTGGCAGAGGGGTAGCATTGCGAGATCTGTTTCAGATAAGATGGTCAGGGAGGCCTTCTTTGAGCATCTAATGTCTGTGCCTTCTGGATTAAATAGACATGATATTGTCAGAAAAATAGGTGTGCACTGTCTCTTACCTACTCCCCAATCCCTCTGCCATACTAGGAGTGAAATAAGGGCTTATAGTCCTGGAGTATGTGCCAGGCATTGCATAAGCATTTATCTGTGTGATGCCATTTATTCCTGGTAATAGCCTTGTAAAGGAGGTTCTTACTTCCCCCCATTTTACAAATAAGGAAGCTGAGACATAGAGGAACTAGGGAATAAGTCAAGAGCCAAAGAAGAGCTCATGTTTCTAAGGGTCTAGGTTTATTCTCCAGCCCACAACAGCGAGTGTTGTAACTTTTGGGCCCCATCTGCCTTTTTCATTCATTTCGTCTGTGGTGCCACTGTCACTGGCGACAGGGTTGATGCAGGGAGTGTGATACCTGTGAACCAAACCTCGCGTGTGGCATGCAGGGCCCACTAAATACTAGTTACTATTGTTGTTGTTAGATTAAATAAGATGTTTCTCATATTGTGTGATAGCATTTTTTAATAGTGTATGTGGCTCCTGTCATTATTAAAATGTAACTTCCTTTAAAAAGGTAACCAAATACATAACAGCTCTGTGTTTTGACATATCTTTTCAATCACTGGAAACTAAATGCACTGGGACTCTCAAGCAAACCATTGGCATATTTTGGTGGTACAAAGAGCTCCTTAAACTAGAAAAACAAAAGCTATGTAATGGCTTACAGATTATCAGACTTACCCTGCACGTACTGGGTCAGAAGTGGAGCACCCAAGAATCCATTTTTTGTGTATGAATAGTGTTTATTTACATGAGCAGCTGAAAAATTTCATCTGTTGGTTTTTTCCCTAAATGCCTGCAACAGCTTCAGCCCCAGTGGCCAGGAATTCTACTCCAGTGTCCCCCAGGAGTGGCAGGGACTCAGCTAAGCCATTACCTGGTACCCCCTCCCACCCCCCCGAGTATGTGTTGGCAGGTAACGGGGACATGGAGGAGCCAGGACTCAAACCCAAGCGTTCCAATATGGGATGCAGGTGTCTTGACCACTAGACCAAACAGCCATTCCAGGAGCTACAGTTTTAACAAGCTCTGCAGTCAGCATTGGTGACAAGTCTCCCTGGGACCTCTGACCCTGAGCTGTTGTAAGCTGAGAACCGGCTGCTTGCTTGTGTGAGCTGGATCTGCGTCAGTGGCGATTGGTTGGCCCGCAGCTCTGCAGGGCAGAGAGGAGCCATGTGTTGCATTGGCAGGAAAGACTTTATGCTCAGCTATGTCTGGTGTGGGAGCCAGAAGGGTTAGCCTCACTCCAGGTATTGTCTTTGACCTGAGTCTTACCTCTCCAATGATCTATTTTTTTAATCCCCCTTCATGTATTTTCAATTCTAGTTAAAAACTTCTTCAGGGTGAGTTTCAAAAATGGATCCCAAAGTCAGACGCACTCGCTCCAAGCCAGTGACACCTTCAACAAGCAACAGTGGCTCAACTGTATCCGTCAAGCCAAAGAAACAGTTGTGTGCGCGGCTGGGCAGGCCGGAGTCATCGACTCGGAAGGATCCTTCCTAAATGCCGACTCGGAGAGCAGGGAGCCACAGGGGGAAATGAAGCCTGAACAGATGGACCAATCAGACAGCGAGTCAGACTGTAGCATGGACACGAGTGAAGTCAGCCTTGACTGTGAGCGCATGGAGCAGACGGACTCATCCTGTGGGAGCAGCAGGCACGTGGAAAGCAACGTCTGACAAAAGCGTGTGTCTGGCCTGGAAGCAGCCCTGTGTCTTACTTGTACAGTATTTGCATTCCACATGTGGAGCCGTTTGGAGAAGCACTTTTTTGAATACTTTGGTGACTGTGCTGGCCCCGGGCTCACACTGTGTCTCTACGTGTGTCCCGAGTACTGTAACTGCCAGTCACACTGTATAAGCTGGGGTCTGTGGCAGCCATTACCCTGTGTTGTCTTTCAGAAGCATCTGGATGGATGGAGAGGTACTTAAGACAAGTTACTTACAGTTGTCCTGCTGGATTTTTCTAAAAGTAGAAAGGAAAAGGATCTCTAAGCTGTTGTCTCTGCAGAGTGCCCGTGTTTGTCCAGCTCTTTGACATGTAGCTGAAGGCCTGGGATTTAGAGAGCTTCACAAAACAGGATGTGACAAAGCCACCCTAGAGAAGACAGAGGGAGAATGGAGAAAGATCACCCTTGGAAGTGAACTGGTTTTGATGTCATTTTACCTGAAGGCCATCTCGAGGGGTTCTGAAGGCTGCACTGTGCAGAGGACAAGGCGTCGTGTGAACCCTGCCATTCCCCTCCCCAGTGCACGTTGGATGTGCTCATCTCTTAGGACATGAAACTGAGGCTGACCTCACAAGGGCCATGACAGCTCCGAATCTCTCATGGAAATGTACACAGCACCAAAAGTTGTCTGTCCCACTTAGTGGCTTGCCTTAGAGAGCCATTCCTAACCTGAAACATCAGAGTCAGCCCCACAGGGCCAGGGGAAACCTGGCAGGATGGGAAGAAAAGCCCCAGCCTTGACTTGTGTCATCTGTGTGGGCCTCCTCAGGATATGGAATTGGGAACAAGGACAAAATGAAAGCATTCTGTGAGTGTATCCGTGATGCTGCCCACACGGACACATAGGAAGAATCGGGAAGGCAAAGAGCTTCGTCAGACCTCCTGTGGGAAGGGCTAGAAGAGAGAAAGCGTCTCTTGGAGACAGACCTGAGTCCTGAGGTCTCCTTCTCTGCTGTTGGGTCTCAGAGTTCTAATTACATTCTTCCAAGGCCAATTACTGATGATCAGCCAAAACCTCTTGGTCTCATCTTGATTTGCATACAGTGCAGGGTAGGGTGTAGACCTTTTAAAAAGTTACCTAAATACCCAGCAAAGCTCTCTGTAAGTGTAAATATTCAGGATGACCCCCCCTTGCAAAATTATACCCACACCAGCACTAGTAGTAGTGATTCTAAATTATTGCCAAAAAAGTTTTTTTTTAAATATTCTGTGTCTTTCAAGTTTACAGAAAAGAAAGCAGTAAATACAATATTGTCATTATGTACATGTATCATGTGCATTCAGAGCAGCCATGTGACAAAATTTATCAATGTAGAAACAACGTATATTACATTATTATTTTTCAAGAGAAAACTTGTGGTCAGTTTTACCCTGTAAAACCTATTTCTGTATTTATAGATTTTAAACATGGTGAATTTTTTCTATTGCAAGTTTATTTAAAACTGCTTTGTTTCTCAAGTTGCTGAAGTTAGCAAGGAAGTGAATCTGCTGCGGATGGAGGCAGAAGAACGCTGAGAGAAAAGACATTTCAAGTGGGGAAAGAAGGACCCAATCTTTGCAGGAGATATCAGCCACTTTGGCCAATGTGTTGAGAACAGAGGTTCGTCCAGCGTTGACCTATGCGAAGGAAGGCACTGAATGTATTGAGGAAATGAATGTTTTTATATAATGGCCTTAAACTTTTCTGGAAGCATTTCAAATAAATTACCTTAAAATGCTACCCGCCTTGTGTACGGTGTTTGCCCTACCAAGAACAGCTGTCACCTGTCCTAGTGAGGTGACCAAAAATTCAGTCTTTCCTTGTGGTTCTCAGATACACACGTTAAAGAGGGAGTAGGTTGAAATAAATATTCTGATTTATTTCATCAGGGCTTTTGCATGACTCAGGTTTCTAAGATCTGTTTAAGTATTCTTTACTTATTCATGTATTTGTTGTTGATGCCTGTCTTGATTCCCACTGTGTATTTACTCGAGTGATAAGCCATAATTGTTACAGAAAACAGTTGAACTCATTGTTAATTTAAGTGACTGTGGATGAATCTGAAGCTACATAAGAAGATGCATTTTCTTTTGCAATTCTATTGAAATTTCAGTCTACTTTTAAAGAATTAATATGAATAATCTTGGGTCTGCTTTTTATTGCTCAAATTTACAATTTTAATCTCATCCCACTTCCCAAAATCTCACTACCCTATCTAAAGTCAAGAGTTTAAGCAGGGCCCGGTGCGGTGGCGCAAGTGGTTAAGGTCCTCGCCTAGCACGCCCGGGATCCCATATGGGCGCCGGTTCTAATCCTGGCAGCCCCACTTCCCTTCCAGCTCCCTGCCTGTGGCCTGGGAAAGCAGTCGAGGACAGCCCAAAGCTTTGGGACCCTGCACCCGCGTGGGAGACCCAGAAGAGGCTCCTGGCTTCAGATCGGCATAGTATCGGCCCGTTGCGCTCACTTGGGGAGTGAATCATCGGACGGAAGATCTTCCTCTCTGTCTCTCCTCTCTGTATATCCACCTTTCCAATCAAAAAATAATAAAAATAAATCTTTAAAAAAAAAAAAGAGTTTAAGCAGGGAGCTGGTGCTCTGGCATAGTGGGCAGTCACCACCTGTAATGCTGACCAGTTCAAGTCCTGGCTGCCCTACTACTGACCCAGCTCCCTACTGATGCTCCTGGAGAAGCAGTGGAAGATGGCTACATACTTGAGCCCTGCAGTCACGTGGGAGACCAGGAAGAAGTTCCTGGCTCCTGACCTCACACTGGCCCACTTCTGGCCATTGTGGTCTTCTTGGGAGTGAACCAGTGAATGGAAGAATTGCTTGTCTTGCTCCCTCCTTCTTTCCCTCCTTTTCTCTCCCCTCCATGTCTTTCTCCTCCTCATCTCCATCTCTGTCTCTCTCTCTCTCTCTGTGCCCTTCTGTAACTCTGCCTTTCTTATAAACACATAAATCTTAAAAAAAAAAAAAATTTAAACAAAGGACTAGCATTGTGGTACAGCAGGTGAAGCCACTGCTTGAAGTACCTGCATTCCGTATGCGTGCCTGTTTGAGTCCTGACTGCTCCTCTTGACATCCAGCTTCCTGGTAATGCTCCAGAGAAGGCAGCAGAGGATTGCCACAGTGTTTGGGCCCCACAACCCATGTGGGAGATCTGGATGTTTTTCGGGCTCCTGGCCTTAGCCTGACTAAACCCTGGTTGTTGCAGCCATTTTGAGGAATGAATCAGTGCATGGAAGACCTTTCTCTTTCAGATAAATAAGCATTAAAAAAAAAAAAAGTTAGTCTTATTTCCCTCAAAAGTGGAGTTTGCAGTTGAGAAAGGTAAAAGTTTGAGCTGTTGGTAGCCAGTTCTCAGTAGCATTAGCGCAATAAAACTGGTGATTAGTATTATCTCTTTAATAGACTAATCATTTCCTGTAATGCATGCTACTAATTTCAAGATTAGATAAGATATTCATATAAACAGTGCCCAGCATGATGGCTCAATTAGCTAAATAAATATTGTTTGATTGATTGATTGTTATTGGAAAGGCAGATATACAGAGAGAAGGAGAGACAGAGAGGAAGATCTTCTAGCTGCTGTTCACTCCCTAAGTGGCCACAGCAATGCTGGAGCTGAGCCAATCTGAAGCCAGGAACCAGGAGCTTCCAGGTCTCCCACACGGATGCAGTATTCCAAGGCTTTGGGCCATACTGTACTGCTTTCCCAGACCACAAGCAGAGAGCTAGGTGGGAAGTGGAGCAGTTGCAAAATGAACTGGTGCCCATATAGGATCTTGGCAGAAGCAAGGCAAGGATTTAGCCACTGGGCTATTGTGCTAGGCCCAATAAACATATCATTTTTAAAAATATGTTTATATAAACAAATGTAAATCCAAAATTTTCTCCCAAATAAGAACTTAAATTTTTTGAAGATTTATTAATTTTTATTTGGAAGGGAGATTTACACATAGAAGGAGAGACAGAGAGAGATCTTCCATCCACTGGTTCACTCCACAAATGGCCCAAATGGCTGATCCAAAATCAGGAGATAGGAGCTTCTTCCACATCTCCCACAGGGTTCTGGGGCCCAAGAACTTGAGCCATCTTCTACTGCCTTTCCACTCCATACGCGGTGAGCTGGATTGGAAGTGGAGCAGCTAGGATACAAACTGGCATCCATATGCAATGCTGGCATTTGCAAGCTGAGGATTAGCCTGGTGAGCCATCAGGCCAACCCCCAGAACTTGTTCTTTCATTTTCCTCCTGTTCCTATTCTTTCTCCCATTTAGCTATTTTGGGAGGTTACTCCTTGCTTCACTGCCCTGGTTACATTGTCTGTGGACACTATGTATCTTGCATGGTGTATTAGACAATGTTGCTGCTAATATATTGTGAGTCCATACAAATGATAGGACTAACTAGTTTTCTTCAGTCTTTTTCTTTTTAAAAAGATTTATTTGGGCTTGGTGTTGTGGCCTATGTTAGAGTCCTCACCTTGAATGTGATGGGATCTGGTTCTAATCCCTGCCGCCCCGCTTCCCATTCAGCTCCCTGCTTGTGGCCCAGGAAATTAGGAGAGGACGGGCCAAGGCCTTGGAACCCTGCACCCATGTGGGAGACCTGGAAGAAGGTCCTGGCTCCTTGGTTTGGATCAGCATAGTCCAGCTGTTCACTTGGGAAGTGAATCATCAGGCGGAGGATCTTTCTCTCTGTCTCTCTCTGTATATCTGACTTTGCAATAAAAATAAATATTTAAAATTTTTAAATTTTTATTGGAAAAGCAGATTTATGGAGAGAAGGAGAGACAAAGATCTATCCACACGTTCACTCCCCAAATGACCACAGTGGCCAGAGCTGAGCTGATCCAAAGCTAGGAGCCAGGAGCTTTCTCCAGGTCTCTCATGCGAGTGCAAGGTTCCGAGTGTTTGGGGTATCCTCTGTTGCTTTCCAGACCACAAGCAGGGAGCTCAAAAGGAAGTGGAACAGCCAGGACACGAGCCAGCACCCATATTGGATGTCAAAGCTGCAGGTGGAAGACGAAAGCACAATGAATAGTTCTGGCTCTTTTTCTTGCCCATGACTTTTCATTTAGATTGCAAGGCTTATATCATACTATGTGTAAAAATAAGATTTTGGAAATAGATTGAAGGGCAGCCTAAACAATAGCTCAATTGGCTCTTCCTCTGCCTGAAACACACACACACACAAACCGACTATAGTACCTAATAAAACGTAAGAACACCAAATTAACCAATTGTGCTGTCACCTGGCCCCTCTTCAGTCTATTTTCGAGATGTTACTTAAAAAAAAAAAAAAAACATGGCATTTTGCACACAGTACAATATAACCCTGCAATCTAAATGAAAAGTCATAAGCAACAGAAAGAGCCGGAACTAGCCATTGTGTTCATAATTAGAGATGCAGAGTGTGGTTTCAGCTTCTGGGTTGTGGTCATCACCACCAACTGCCTTAGTTTCCATCCCCAGCCTGGTCTCCAGGACTCTCACAACCTCAGTTATATTTGACAGTGACCATGACTTAGAAGAAAGTACAGTCCATCCCCGTCTTGCCAAAGTTCAACTTGGCATTGACATTCTGGTTACATTCATGATTGACTAATTCTTCAAAAGCCTGAGGGCCACCTGGAGACCTTGATGAAGAGACTGACCACTCCTTTGCACCCAAGTTAGTTTGCCTGTCTGGCTCTTCTGGCCTTGTGAAAATGGATACTGAACACACAGCTCATAGATGTGTCTCATGGATGCAATTTAACTCACACCATCTTGTTTTTTGACAGAACTCTAAAATCACCGAATTACAAGGCAGTTGGAAGTGTGTTTCCCAAGCCCAGATCTATCAGGGGCAATTGGAAGATCATGAAGATTGGAAACCTTGCCCACAGGAGCGTAGAATGAGAGAAACTCAGCCACCATTATGACACAGCAGGTTAAGATGCTGTTTGAGATGACTTAATCCCATATGGGAGGGCTGGTTTGAGTCATGTTGTTGTTGTTCTGATCCAGCTCCCTATAAATGTGCTTGGGAAAGCAGCTTATGATGGCCCAAGTACTTGGGTTCCTGCCACCCATGTGGGAGACCAGGATTATATTCCAAATTTCAGCCTGGCCTAAGCCTGACTGTTGCTTTTATTGGGATAGTTAACCTGCAGCTGGAAAATATCTCTGTCTCTCCTCTCTCCTCGTGTCTCCTTTTTTTAAAAAGAAACTTGTTTTTTTTCTTTTCTTTTTTTTAGAAAGAACAGAGAAAGAGATGAGAGATCTATCCATTGGTTCTCCAGTGACTAGCAGTATCCAGGGCTAGGTCAGTTGAAAGCCAGGAGCCAGGCACCTAAATCATCATGTGGTGCCTTGCAGGGTGCACACTGGCAGACAGCTGGCGTTGAAAGTAGAGCAGGGCCCGGCCTAGCAGCTAAAGTCCTCACCTTGAACGCGCCGGGATCCCATATGGGCACCGGTTCTAATCCCGGCAGCTCCGCTTCCCATCCAGCTCCCTGCCTGTGGCCTGGGAAAGCAGTCGAGGACGGCCCAAAGCCTTGGGACCCTGTACCCATGTGGGAGACCTGGAGGAGGTTCCTGGCTCCTGGCTTCGGATCGGCATAGCATCAGCCATTGCGCATACCTGGGGAGTGAATCATTGGACAGAAGATCTTCCTCTCTGTCTCTCCTCCTCTCTGTATATCTGACTTTGTAATAAAAATGAATAAATCTTAAAAAAAAAAAAAAGTAGAGCAGAGATTTAAACCCAGACACTGTGCTAGGGGTGCTGGTGTTCCAAGCAGTGCCTTACCCACTGTGCCTAACACCCAGCTCTTTATTTTCCCTTTCATTTTCTTCCCTTTTCAGGAAGGTTTCCTCCTCTTTGTAACTTGCCTGTTAATTTGAAGAGCAGTTGCCATTCCAGTTTTACTGCTGAAAGTTTTCTCTTCCTCCATCTCTTTCCTGTACTTAAAGAATATCCTTATGCTTAATAAGTGAAGACACTGTCTTCTCTCAGTTCTCCCCGGGTGGTTTGCTGCTTCCTCCTCTGACCCTGTTTTTTCGGGGAGCCATCACAGTCACTGGTAAGACTGTTAAGGAGATTCAGTGTACATGAATCTAAAGGACGTACAGGACGCTGTGCCAGTTGTTGTCATTGCCTCTCCAAGGTCACCGTCCAGTCACCTGTCCATCCGAGTGTGATCTCCTGATGCTTCCTGCAGGGGCTGTCTCGCCTGTGGCTGCTGGCTGCACGTAACAGCAGGAGTCCCCCAGTGGGATCCCTGGGAGAGAGAAGAGCGTGCTTGGAACCCCCTGCTGAAGGACTGCTGGGCCACAGCTCCTCTCAAGGAGCATTCTCTATGTTCCTGCAACCGCTGCACTCCCAGTCATTCACCTCGACACTGCATGGCGCTTCCCCTACCTCCTGCCCAGAGCGCTGCGAACGGTTCCTTTCCTAGATTCTCCTGATCCGAATGTCTTTTGCTGTTTGCATATGCTGTTGACTCTGCCGAATGCCTGATGGGCCCCAGGACCTGGCATTGCAGTATCTGTAGGCTATCATCATGAATGCTCTCAGTCCACCATGTGCTTGTAGTTTCATGAGTGTGGTTCAAGGACACCAAGGTTATGGGAATCATCAAAGACGGATTTTGTGATTCTGGTTCGCGTTATTGTTGCGATGGATTATTTTGTTGAGAAGACAAATGGAAGCATCTCTGAAAAACAAAGGCAATACTTCCTCTTCAAGCATATGGAAGTTAAAAGAGTCTATCACTAACCCAGCCCCCCTGGAAGAAATGTGAAAAGAACTCCCTGCCTTTTTTTATATGTATATACGGAAAGAAAAGAATGCCCTTTGTAAAGATAGGTGCCCCCATTAGATTAGAGAGTACTCAAAATGCAGCTGTGTGGGAGACTAGGAAAGATTGTACTTATTACTTACATCTATGTCCGAGTAATTGGTTCCAGTCGTATGCATTGGATTTACCTTTTCTACAAGAAGAAGAGATGGAATATGTAAAACCACGGCTTTGGAGGGCATTGGACGTGGACAGGAGGTCAGAGACGAATCAGCCTGAAGCAGGGACACACGTGCGGCGAGTTCTGCCGCTGGAGACAGCTCAGGGAGGAGAACCCAGGCTGAGGTACCACAGGGCAACAGTCAGCCCTGGGAGTTCACAGAGACCAAAGCAGCTACAGGTCATTATGATTTTAGCTCTTAAAAAAATCTGCTGGTTCACTCCCCAGGTGGCCACAACTGCCAGAGCTGAGCTGATCAGAAGTCAGGACCCAGAAACTTCTTCCAGGTCTCCCAGGCTGGTGCAGGGTCCCAAGGCTTTGGGCCGTCTTCCGCTGCTTTCTCAGGCCACAAGTAAGGAGCTGGATGGGCAGCAGGGCCACCGGGATTAGAACCTGCGCCCATATGGAATCCCAGCGCATGCAAGGCGAGGACTTTAGCCACTAGGTCACCACACAGGGCCTGAGAAATAAGATTTTTAAAAGTGCCAAGGGGACAAGCATTCAGCACAGCTATTAAATGCCATTAACAATGCCACAATCCTTATCAGAGTGCCTAGGTTTGAGTTCTGATGCTACTTCTAATCCCAACTTTCTTTAACCCACACTCTGGAAAGTAGCAGGTGATGGCTTAAGTGCCTGACCCTTCCTACCCTCTTGGGAATTTCAGATTGAGTTTCAAGCTGCTGACTTCAGCCTGGCCCAGCTCCAGCTATTGCAGAACTGAACCATACAAATGCATACAAATTAATAAAAGGTTTTTAAAAATGAAGAGCATCAGTAAACCTCTGAACAACTTCATGCACTCTAATTTACACATATTTGGAGTCTTTAAAAGAATGAAGTAGGGGAGTGAAACAAAGTATTTGAAATAAACACAAAATTTTCCAAACTTAAACGCTTTCAAATCAAGAAGCCCAGTAAGCTCCAAACTAAATAAAATTCATCAAGGTGTATCGTAACCAAACTGCTCAAAACAGGAGATAAAGAGGAGAATCTTAGCAGCCAAAGGAAAAAGACGTGCTACATTCAGAGGAACAAAGATCAGGATAACAAATTAATTCTCACTGGCAACAAGACCAACAAGAAAATGATGAGTAGCATTTTTACTGAATAACTGAACCTGAGATTCTAGATTCAGTGAAAATATAAAGACAGCGGCAAAATAAAGACTCCACACATTTGAAAGAAAGGAAGGAACGGTGGGAGGGATGGAGAGAAGAAAAGAAAGAATTTACTTCCAGGAAACCATGAGAAATATTAGGCAAAGTCTCTGAAGCAAAATGAAAGTTATGTCAAATGCTTAACATTAGAAATTTTATTGTTATTCACCAAGGTAAGGAAACAGAAAGAATCTATGATTATCTCAACAAATGGAGAAAAAGCATTGATAAAGTGTAGTAGACTCCCCTGATAAAACACTTCCAGCTAGTTAGGAATCCAAAGAAACATTACCAACGTGGTAAAGGCTACCCATAGCAGATTATGACCTGCACCATCTGCTCTCCCTCAGGATCAGGAACAATACAGTGTTCCCCTTACAGCACTTCTCTTTGACATTCTGCTGGAGGTCATGTCCACTGTGGCCGGTGAGACAAGGAAGACACACTGAGGGCATCCCCCTTGGAAAAGTCAAACTGTCCTAGCACAGCATGACCATTTACTGTAGAGCATTTCATGGACTATGCAAAGAGCTTTCAAAATTAATAAGTTTAGTTAAATTCATAAAATACCAATAAATTCTTATCCTCGTCATAAACAATGAGACATTAGAACTTGAAACACAATGCCATTGATACCAAATGTAAAAATAGGAATAGCATAGAGAGTAAGATGTGCAGAACCTGTATACTGAAAACTTTAAAACAGTGATGAAAATTGTTAACATCCAAGGAAAAGGAAAAACGGAATGTACTTGGATTGGAATAAGCAGTGTTGGGAAGTTGTCAGCTCTTCCCTAAAATAATGCATGATCAAAATGGACTGTTTTATAGAAACTGACAGCCTGTCCTAAAACATCTGTGGAAACCTAAGAGACATGAGACATGGAGTAAAGTAAAAACTACTGAAAAGAAATAGCAAAATTGAAAGATTTACCCAAAACTCTCTACAATAATCAAGATAGTATAGTACTGGTACGGAGACAGCCATTGACCCAAAAAGTGCACGTTTAGCATCCCTACGTGCTAAGTGTATATGCTCAACTGATTTTCTGTAAAGACAAAGTGATCTGTAATTTGGTGAAAGAGGATAATACATTTTTTGAAGAGCAGTTTTATTTTTTTAAGATTATTTATTGGAAAAGCATATTTATAGAAAGAGAGACAGAGAGAGAGAACTCTTCCACCCACTGGGGAGCCAACTGGCTGCAGTAGCTGAGCCAATCTGGAACCAGGAGCCCGAAGCCTCCTCCCTGTGGACGCAGGAGCTCAAGGACTTGTGTCATCCTCTGCTACTTTCTCAGAGCACAAGCAGAGAGCTGAATTGGAAGGGGAGAAGCTGGAACACGAACCAGTGCCCATATGGGATGCCGGTGTATTAGCCTGTTGGACCACCATGCCAGCCCTGAGGATAGTATTTTCAGTACATATTGCTTGAATGACAGAATATCAATACACAACAAAAACAGCAGCAAAGGACTCTTACATGTTAAGCAAAAATTAAATATGTTATACATATAAACACTAAACTAGCGGCTGGTGTTGTGATGCAGTAGGCTAAGTAGCCACCTGTGAAGCTGGCATCCCGTTCGGTCATTGGTTCAAGTCCCATTTGTTCCACTTTCCCTCCAGTTCTTTGCTAATGTGCCTCAGAAGGCAGAAGAACATGGCACAAGTAGTTGGGACCCTGCCACTCCCATGAGATACCTGCAAGAAACTCTTGGCTCCTGCCTGTGGCCTGACTCAGATCTAACTGTGTGGCCATCTGGGGAGTGAATCAGCTGATAAAAGATCTGTCTCTCCCTCTTTTTTTTTTTTACATTGACTTTTTAAAAATATTTATTTTTATTGCAAACTTAGATATACAGAGAGGAGGAGAGACAGAGAAGAAGATCTTCTGTCTGATGACTTACTCCCTAGGTAGCCATAATGGCTGGAACCAAGCCAATCCAAAGCCAGGAACCTGGAAACTCCTCCATGTCTCCCACATGGGTGCAGAGTCCCAAGGCTTTGGGCCGTCCTCAACTGCTTTCCCAGGCCACAAGCTGGGAGCTGAATGGGGAAACTGGGCTGCCAGGATTAGAACCAGTGCCCATATGGGATCCCGGCTTGTACAAGGCAAGGACTTTATCCACTAGGCTACTGTGCTGGGGCCCTCTCTCTTTATAACCCTGCATTTCAAAACAATATGTTTAAAATACAGATCTTACATTTAAAGGTACTCGGTAAAAATAGAACTTAAAAATATAGTCATTAAAAAACCCTCTTTGGACTAAGTAATAAAGTGAGAGAACTTGACAGCCTAGCAGTAGAATTTATCTGAACCACAAAGATGAAATCTGCAGATTAAAAAGGTGGTGGGGGAATAAATGAACAGAAATTCCAGGGAAACTGTATAGCAATTTTTGAAGAGATCCACCATCAGTATCTCAACACAGAAATGTGTGCAGGGTAAGATTGAAAAATCTGGGCCCAGCGCAGTGCCCTAGCAGCTAAAGTCCTCACCTTGAATGCACCGGGATCCCCTGTGGTCACTGGTTCTAATCCTGGCGGCCCCGCTTCCCATCCAGCTCCCTGCTTGTGGCCTGGGAAAGCAGTCGAGGACGGCCCAAAGCCTTGGGACCCTGCACCCTTGTGAGAGTCCTGGAACCAGTTCCTGGCTCCTGGCTTCAGAATGGCTCAGCTCAAGCCATTACGGTCACTTGGAGAGTGAATCAATGGATAGAAGATCTTCCTGTTTTTCCTTCTCTCTGTATATCTGACCTTGCAATAAAAATAAATCTTTTGTAAAAAAAAAAAAAAAAGATTGATAAATATGAATAAGATGGACAGACTAAATTAATGGCAATGTGCTGATGGTGATACGCTATAATTTTACAAACTGTCTCCCTGGCAGGGGAGGGGAGCAGGTGAAGAGTTAATAGGATCTTTTCATCATATTTATGTTTGTGAGCCTACAGTGGTCTCAATAAAATTCCAATTAAAAGTTGGCCAGGTGCAGTTACAGAGGCATAGCAGGTTGACCCCCTGCTCTATGCTTCCCAACCAGCTTCGTACTAATGTGACTGGGAGGCAGTGGATGATGGCCCAAGTACCTGTGTCCCTTTAACGAGGTGGGAGATGGGAGTGGACTTCCTGGACCTTGGCCTGGCCTAGCCCCAGGCACTTGGGGAGTAAACCAATGGGAAAAAGATTTTCTCTTTCCCCGCCACTTCCTCTCTCCTTCCGTCCCTCTGCTTTTCGTGTGTGTGTGTGTGACTCTGCATTTCTAATAAATGAGTAAATGTTGAAAAGATCCAGCTGCAACAAGAACAAGTAGCATGTGCTGGAGTCCAGCAGGTGTGGGGAAGCTGGCACATGCCAAGCTGTGGACTCCCACAAGACACACATGCCAATTCTGACTTCAGGATGTCCATATTTGGTGTGTAATGCACTAGAGCAAAGGAAGATTTTTCGGTTAAAAAATGTTTTGAAATTTATTTGAAATGCAAAGAGACTGGGCTTTCCTATTGATTGCTTCACTCCTCAAAATGTCCACAACAACCAAGGCTGGGCTAGGTCAAAGTCGGCTCCCATGGGGATGGCACAGAGCCATGATGATTCTGGTTAAGTGTTTAGACTCAGGAAACTAGAGCCACTGTAAAGATACTGTTCCACCAACATTTCAAAAGGTTCTTTTCTGTCTCTTCTAGTCAATGACCCCACGTACTCTCCACTTCTGTCCTTGGCACCAGGCGACTATGAGGAGTCTTCTGCTAGGCTATGTTTTACTTTCCTGGAGTTTCCTGTAACTGAAGCAATGTGGTATGCATTTGTTGGTGTTTGGCTTCTTTCCCTATCACAATATTTTTAATATCCATCCAGGTGGTTATATGTATCAGTAGTACCTCCTTTTTTTTTTTATCTCAAGAAGAGTCTGTTGCAGGAATATACAGTTTATTTTTCTGTTTACCATTGATGAACGTAAAGCTAACACAGCATTAAACAGTGATGTATAAGTCTTACTGTAAAAATATATTTTTTTCATTTCTCTAGGGTAAATACTTAGGAATCATGTTGACTGGTTATGTATTAAGTGTATGCTTAGCTTTATAGGGAATGTCTAAACCATTTTCCATATGTTTGTATCATTTTACAGTCCTGGCAGGAAGTCTCAGCTACTTCACATCCTTCAGATGCTCACAACTGCATATTCTCATTCGTCCACTCCCTCTCTCCCCGCTTTTCCTTTCCCAATTGTGGCATGTGTGAAATATCTCATTGTGGTTTGAACTGCTTCCCCAGTTATAATAATACTGAGTACGTCTGTGTGTCTTACTGGCCGTTCCTGCAGCTACTTTTCTGCAGTGTGTTTTCAGATATTTGACTCATTTTTGCAGGATGATGAAGTTCTGAGATGTCACTACACATTCTGGAGGCAAGTCCTCTATCCAGTGTTGGCTTGGCAGGAAACTCATTTTTCCCGTTGTGTAACTGGTCTTGTTACTCACTTCACAATGCTTCCAAATAGTCGAATCTTTGATATTGATAATATCCAACCCTTAAGGATGTTTTTTTATGTTCCATCCTTTGGCATACTGTGTCAGGAATTTTTAACTACCCCCAGGTGATGAAAATTCCTGTGAATGGTGTGTGTTAAAAGCCAAAGTTCATTTTTTTTTTCCATATGGAATTTTTGCAAGACCATTCATTATAACAAATACTCCACTCCTCAAAGAATTACTGTCAGATCAGGTGACCATCCACCCATCCATCCATCCGTCCAGGTATTTCTCATCTATTTTGTTTCCTTGATCTGCATGTCCGTTGTTACACCAATACTCGACAATCTTGGTTACTATAGCTTTATAGCACTTTTTCTTTCAAATTCAAGGACATATTGCTTTTAAATTTTCATTGTTATTAAGAAATAAAAGAAGATACATGGTTACAAATATGTAGCATAACTGAAATTCTAAAAAATATGGAATGCATAATGAAATATTATCACCTTAGTGATACTAGTCTATATTGTTCCAATTTTAGTACCTTTGTGCTGCCAAAGCAAATACTTCATGAATTTAGCTAATGTAAACATTACTTTTCTTGTTTTTTTATATAGCTTTGGCTACTTTTATGTCATTTGATTCCTCCAAATGAATTTTTTAAAGATTTATTTTTACTGTAAAGAGCCATATGGGATGCGTAAGCACTTGCAAGGGCAAGGTTAGCAAATTGAACCTTCATGCTGGGGACTCTCCAAATGAATTTTTAAATAAGTTATGTAAATTTTTATCCAGAAAAGTCAGCCATAATTTTGAGCAGTATTGCATTGATTATATGAATCAATTTGGAAAAAAACTTAGTATTTTTATGTCTTTCAAACCACAGACCTGCTATTTCTCATTACACAGTTAGATCTTTGTAAAGGCCCTTATTGAAAGTTATTTTTATTTTTATTCTTTTAAATATTTGTCTTTTTTTTTCTTGGAAAGGCAGATTTACAGAGAAGCAGAGAAAGCTCTTCTGTCCACTGGTTCACTTCACAAACGGTCACAATGGTGGGAGCTAAGCCAATCCGAAACCAGGAACCAGGAACCAAGAGCTTCTTCCAGGGCTCCCATATAGGTGCAGGGGCCCAGGCACTTGCTTTCCTAGGTCTTAATGCAGCAGTAGTCATTGCATTGATTTGGGGAGTAAACCAACAGATAAAAGATCTCTCTCTCTCTGGCTTTCCCCCTCTAACTCTTTTTTAAGTAAACAAAATTAAGCTTTATACAAAATAAAATCATTCTCTGATATTAACAAAATATTTCAGCTATTATTTATTTATTTACTGTTGAAAGGCAGAGTTAGAGAAAGAAAGAGACAGAAATATCTTCCAGTCACTGATTTACTCCCAAATGGGATGCAATGGTCAGAACTGGGCCAGTCTGAAGCCAGGAGCCAGGAACCTCTTTTGGGTCTCTCCTGAGTGCAGGAGCCCGAAGACCTGGGCCATCTTGTGCTGCTTTCCCAGGCCACTAGCAGGGAGCTGGAATGGAAACAGAGCTCCTGGGGCTCAAAACAGTGCCCGTATGCGATGCTGGTGCCACAGGCGGAAGTTTAGCCAGCTGTGCCATGGCACCAGCTCCTCAGGCTTTCCTTTGATTGGTAGCATATTGGCATGTCTTATCATCATGTATCTTTTCTAAGTGTCATGATGTTTTTTTGAAAGCAAGATACTACCATATTTTAATTTTTTAAAAAAAAAAAAAACATGTTTGTTTAAAAAGCAGAAAAACAGAATGTACTTACATTCACTAGTTCGCCTCCCTACCCCCAAATGCCCACAGCAGTCAGGGCTGGGCCAAGCCAAGGCTGCATCCTTGTTCTCCAGCTGGGCCACCTACGTTGTGAGAGACGGAAGTACTGAAGACATCATGACATGCTGCCTCCCACAGGTGCACAGCGAAAGGTAGGTAGGACTGGAGGTGAGCATCCTTCAAGCCTAGGCACTTGGATGAGGCACGTGGGCAGACTTGGGTGTCATCTTAATCATTGCACCAAGTGCCCACCTCTCCCTGTGCCTTTGTATTTAAATAGGCTTCTTATCAGTCACGTATCTGTGTATACTCGCACACAGCGCTCACTGCTACCACCACCATTTTTTTTAAGTGAAACACTCACATAACATTGCAGTCACTTTATAGTTCACCTATCCAACCATTCCTGGCGATATCAGTGCTATTATTACCTTAATCTTACAGACAAGGAAATACAGGCTTATAATAACAACAAAAAAAGTATTTTTCTTTTTAAAAAAGATCACTGACAAAGATCAACCTGGTTCTTTGTCAAAGAGTTGGCAAACCAAGGGTTGGTTTGGACATTGTGGCTTTGTTTCCTTTTGTAGCGGTCCCAGGTCCCATCCATCCCAAAGCCTTCAGCCCTCTCACAGCTCTGTGAAGAACTCTGCCTCATCCACATGGAGCTGTCGTTCAGCTCCTGTCTGAACACATTAGTTTAGTGAAGGTTTGCTGCCCTCTGCTGGCTAGTTTGTATATATGCTCCTGAGAGTCTGTTTTCAGCCTAAGATTACAAAGCTTTATTTTAAATATATATAACGTATGTATATACTAATTATATTCATATATATACAATATAGTTTGCAAAGCTGAGAAGAATGCACACAATGTGGGCCTCTGATTAGGATGGGGAGGATCAGAGTGAATGGGACAAATGTTTCAATTCTTTTTTTCTCCTGTGTCTGCAGCAGGGTAAGATAAAGGGCTACTTCTTGCTGCCAGATAATATCAGCACCTGAGGATGAGGACAGTCATTCGATGACACCTTAGAGACTGCGACTTGGGGAACAGTGTTCCGAAGGTGTTAAGGTGAGGAGTTTTGATAGTTCTGGGACACGGTCAGCTTCATTTCCTCAGGTTGAGGAAATCTTTCCAAGGACAAAGTCTTGGGTGTATTTCCACAGGCCCAGGAACATGTGGCAAAGCTTGACCAGGAGAGTGGTCTAACCTCTTACACTTTGCATCCTCTGATGAGGCACTTGACATCCTTTGCTGGCCTGGACGGGCTGGCTGTCATGTCCCCCGTCTACCTCTGGGCATGTTGTTCCACTGCACAGTCCTGACACATACACTCAAGCGTTGGACCACATAGATTGTAATTTTCCCTGTGGCTGGGGTTTGAGTCCAGCCATCTAGTTGGGGAATCCCCCAAAAAACCTTGACTTGGCCATTGTGTGCGCCAGCCAGTGCAGGGTCAGGTTCAGTCTGTCACCCTCACCAGCCAATGCGCACACCGGTAGATGCAGCTGCCCGGTCAGTTCCAGTGGTGCAGCCTAGCCCAGCCCAGCCTACCACAGGCCTGGTCCTTACATGCATCAACAGGTGCTGCAGCCTAGTTAGGGCAACCCCCAATTACTCTCACCAGGCCTGCCCCCAGCCCTGGTTTTTGCACATGTCGTCATCATGTGCTGTAGCCTGGCCCACGCTGTCCAGCATCCCATCTGGCTCTTGTGGATACCATGGGTGCTGCAGTTTAGCTCAGCCCACATGTATGCCAATCAGTGCTGCCGCCTTGTCTGGTTCTCATACTCACTAGCAGGAGCTGCTACCCAGCAGAGTGCCCACAGTTCCCCCTAACAGGCCCACTCCCAGCCCCAGATCTTGCACCTGCCAGTGGGTAGTGTGGTCCAGCCTCACATGACTCACACCTAGTCCCAGCACTTGCCAGTAGGTGCTGGGGCCTGGCCTGGCCGCCCGTGTTCATCCTGGCTCTTGTGCATGCCCGCAGAAGTCACTCCACCCCTGTGAGACATGCCCTTAGCCTCTCCCACTCCAGCACATCTCCAGATCCCATTTCCCAGGCAATCTACAGCACGTGCACCCCAGCCTACCCCACCAGTCCCCTCCTGGGAGCCAGGGTGGTATGTTCCAGCCCAGCATTCTCCACCTTTCCCACCTTTGGTTTGTTTGTTTGTTTTTCCTCATCCTTGGATCTTCCTGTCCATTTGAACAGAACCTGCAGGGCATGCTCCACATCAGAGACCTTGGGGTGACATTGGGCGGCTGTTCTGCATCCCTGGGTACTGAAACAGTTGGGAAGCTGGTTGTGGCTTCTCCCCTTGTCTCTTCCCTCCCCCCAGATATGAGAAGATAAGGAAGGTGCAGAAATTCTGCTCCAGCCATTTCTCCCTAGTCCTCGATCCTTCCTACCCTAATCAACCGTGTAAACATCATCAAAAAGAAAATGAAAAACATAAAATAATTGTAACTTAAAAAAGATTTTTCTTGGAAAGGCAGTTTTACAGATAGAAGGAGAGACAGAGAGAAAAATGTCAGTCCACTGGCTTACTCCTCAAGTGGTTGCGATGGCCAGAGCTGAGCTGATCTGAAGTCAGGAGCCTCCTCTAGGTCTCTCCTTCACTCTGTAAATCTGATTTTCCAATAAAAATAAAGAAAAAGAAAACAAAAAGACAATTATAAACTATTACAAAATCTCCCTCATCCAAGCTGTGACTTGAAAGTGGTTTTCTCCTTTGGCTCGTCTTAAAACGCGAGGCAACAGCACTTGTGGTTGACTCTTGGTCATCTCAACAAGTTTCTACGTCAAACAGAGGAGTGCGGTGGAGGGAGCACGATGGCTTCCTGCAGGAACTGACACGGAGTCTCCCACCTGCCGACTTCTTCCTGCCCACTGTGAAAGGTGATGAGGTGCTAAGCCTCCCCACCCCGACTTTTGCAACAGTCTCCTCGGTCTCTTAACCATTGCAAAAGACTGCCTAACTGGTCACCTCTAGTCCACCCCTGCGACAAGAACCAGAATGACCTGTCCACATGCCAGTCTCTGGGGTGGATACTCAGCCACTTGGAATGCCCGCTTGGAGACAGGTTCCCGCTTTCTTTCTGTTGCAGAACCTGGCAGGCGGCTGGTGCTGATGTGGCAGACCCAGATGGAGATTCAGGCTTCTGGCTTCCGCCTAGTGCAGCCCTGGCTGGTGGGGGCATTTGAGGCGTGAACCAGAGATAAAAGGTCTCTCTGTTTCTCTGCCTTTCAAATCAATGAAAATGTGCCAGCCTCCAGCTAAAATGCTTAAGCTCTTACTGTTTGCTAGGGAAATTGAGCCAGGAGAAGGCAGTCAGCTCACTTCCTGCCTCCCTGAGTCCCCAGAACAAGGCTGACTATGCTTCCCTGAGGCAGAACTGTTTTTTGTTTCTCACAGTTGCACCTTTGTTCCCTTCCACACACACACACACACACACATCCCAACTGTCCTTGCTATCTGGAATTCCCTCCACAGCTCTGGGCAGCCTCACTTCCCCCGCATCCCTGCTGTGTGCTGCTGTCCCAGCTCTGCGCACACCACAGCCCTTGGGGCTTCCTTTGGTCTGCAGGTTTCATGTGACTTAACAGGGACCAGGTGCCTGGGCGGGGAGGCAGGGCCAGGGAAGGGAGGCGCTCTGCCCTAAGACTGTTTAGGTTTGGGAGGCTGCCAAGTCCCCAGATCGACATGGCGGCAGACTCGGACGTCGAGGGAGGGCCTGGTTTCTGATCCAGAAAGAAATGGACATTTCTGACATTTTCACATGGCGAGGTGGACGACGGCGATCTGTGGGGTCTCTCCTGTAAGGGCTTGGACCCCACTCATGAAGGTTCCATCCATCACTCCTAGAGTTCCTGCTTCCTAACACCATTGCTGTGGGGATTAAGTACCAACACGGGAATTTGGGACAGACACATTTGATCTACAGCAATACGGAAAGCTATTTTTGTTTTATTTTGTTAGAAGAGGATTTGGGATATAGATGGGTTTTTTAAAAAATGATTTTGAGGGCCCAGGGGCGTGGCCTAGCAGCTAAAGTCCTCGCCTTGAACACACCGGTTCTAATCCCGGCAGCTCCACTTACCAGCCAGCTCCCTACTTGTGGCCTGGGAAAGCAGTCAAGGATGCCCCAAGGCTTTGGGACCCTGCACCCATGTGGGAGACCTGGAGGAAGTTCCTGGCTCCTGGCTTCGGACCGGCATAGCACAGGCCGTTGTGATCACTTGGGAAGTGAATCAGCGAATGGAGGATCTTCCTCTCTGTCTTTCCTCCTCTATATCTGACTTCCCAATAAAAATAAATAAATCTTAACAAAAAAAATTGACTAACTTGAAGATGCAGAATTTTACTAAAGTATTTCTAAAGATGAAATGTTTAAATTATCTTATGTACAATTTTGCAAGAATCTCGGGGTTGTCTAACATACTTAATGGACGTAGCATCTGCAGGAGCTGATGTGGTGACTCAACAGGTTCAGTTACCAGGCACTCCATATCAAAGGGCCAGTTTGAGTCCCACCTGCTCTGTTTCTAGTGTAACTCCCAGCTAACGTGACTGGAAGGCAGCAGAAGCTGGTCCAAGTGCTCGGGGCTCTGCACCCTGTAGGACAGGAGCCAGGAGTTTCATCAAGTCTCCTACATGGGTACAAGGGCTCAAATATTTGGCACATCTTCTGATGCTTTCTCAGGACGTTCGCAGGAAGCTGGAAGTAAGGCACCAGTCCCTGGTTTCAGTTCCGATTTAGCTTCCTGCTAACGCACACTCTTGGAAACAGCAGGTGATTGACTTTAGTACCTCCCACCCCTGCGGGAGACCTGGGCCGAGTCTCTGGCTCCTGGTTTCAGATTTGCGCAGGCCCTACTGTTGTGGGCATTCTGGAAACAATGAACTAGTAGGTGGAACATCTCACTTGTCTATCTTTATTCCTTCCTCCCTCCTCTTCTGTGTTTCCATCTTCCAAGTAAATAAAAAAAAAAAGAATGGATTTTTAAAATTTTTATTTTTAGATTTATTTATTTTTCCTGGAAAGTCAGATTTACAGAGAGAAGAGACAGGTTCACTTCCCAAGTGGCCGCAATGGCCAAAGCCAGGAGTTTATTCCTGGTCTCCATGCAGTTGCACGGTCCCAAGGCGTTAGGCCATCCTCTCCTGCTTTCCCAGGCCAAAAGCAGAGAGCTGGATGGGATGCGGAGCAGCTGGGACTTAAACCAGTGCCCATATGGGATCCTGGTGCCCATACGGGATCCCGGTTCATGCAAGGACTTCAGCCCCAGGCTATTGTCTGGGCCACTGTTTTTGTTTTTGTTTTTAAGAAAGGCAGAGCATCCTAGTGTTACTAATAACAGCTTTAACAGGAATGCAGAAAAATGCCTTCTAAAGGAAATTATTTTAATATTTTTAATTAAAGAAATGGATACAAATAGTACCTTGTATTTAATATATATTTTGAGTTTGTGTTAAGTAAAGCAAAACTGATGTTTGAAGCATTCTTATCCAATATTTTGTCTCCAAGGAAACTTGGTCTCAGGAGAACAGACCAATCACCAAATGGTCCAAAACCACAAGCAGAATTCTTGTGGATAAGTAACCAAACACCACATTCTCTTCAATTAGATAAATGTCTGAGGTTATGTTTCTATAATGTACATAAATTGCAACCTAGCAATTATCCCATTTGGATTTGGTCAGTTCCCCAAAGACTTCTTAAAAAAAAAAAAAAAAAACTTAGAATAATTGGTTGCCTATCATGACGGAGTCACTGGAGAGTACTAAAGTGAGGTTGTTTTGTTTGTCTCGGTAAAGCTTTATTTTTCTTTAAAGCTCTATTTTTTCAAATCTCTTTTAACCAGTATTTTTGTTTGCTTTTCAAATAATTAAATCACCTTAAACAGAGTTACAGAGAGGAAAGGAGATTTCTATCCACTGGTTCACTCCCCAGATGGCCACATTGGCCAGCACTGGACCAAGCCAAAGCCAGGAGCCAGGGGCTTCTTCCAAGTCTCCTATGTGGGTGCAGGGGCCCGGTTGTGCGCCATCCTCGATTGCTTTCCCAAGTGCGTTAGGAGGGAACTGGTTTAGAAGTAGAGCAGCTGGGATAGCCAGGATTTGAACTGGTGCCCACAGTTAATACAAACTTACAATTACAGTTCAAATAACTTACATGTCAAATACTTGAAAAATATTTCCTGGAAGTTATTATTGGAACATGGTTGCACTGATCTTTGTTTTTTGTTTTGTTTTGTTTTTGTTTTTTAAGATTTTGTTTTTATTGGAAAGTCAGATTTACAGAGAGGAGAGACTGTCCAATGACTTATTCCCCAAGTGGCCGCAAAGGCTGGAGCTGAGCTGATCTGAAGCCAGGAGCCAGAGCTTCCTCCAGGTCTCCCACGCGGGTGCAGGGTGCAGGGCTTTGGGCTGTCCCCCACTGCTTTCCCAGACCACAAGCAGGGAGCTGGATGGTAAATGGAGCAGCAAAGATATGAACCAGCGCCCATATGGGATTCCAGAGGATGCAAGGTGAGGATGTAGCCACTAGGCTATTACGCCGGGCCCTGATGTTTGTGGAGTTTGTTTTGTTTTTGTTTTGCTTTACTTTTAAATAGTTTTACTGTGGCATAGCAAATTAAGCTACTGCCGGAACAGTGACATCCCATATGGGTGCAGATTCATGTCCTTGCTGCTCCGCTGCTTACCCAGCTCCCTGCTAATGCGCCTAGGAAAGCATGGGGATAGCTCAGTGCTTGGGGCCCTGTCACCCATGTGGGAGAGGAGACATTTCCTGGTTCTTCCCTTTCGCTTGGCCCTGCCCAGGATGTGGTGGCCATTTGGATGGAAGATTTTTCATTTCTCTCCTTCTGTTTCTGTGACTACATTTCAAGTAAATAAATCCTTGAAAAAGGGGTGAGGAAAACATAAATTGGGAAGTTACTGAAACTCAGATGATTCTAACTTCATAATTTTCTTTTTGTTTCCTTGTCTCACCTGGAGAGCTGGGAGGCCTGGGAATGCGGTGTAGTTGTAACAGCCTGCCACTGGAGGGCGCGGAGATGCAGGCGTAGTCCTGCTTCATCGCCCTTTGGGGGTGGTACCAGCCCTGCAAGGCTGTGAAGTCCCTGCATCCTTGTCTTCTCAGGGTTCGCTGGCATCTGGTATGAAGATTCAACGAGGTACTGGGCATGGAAGCACCAGACAAGAAACCCAGGCTCAGTACCCATCAGCTCCACTCCCAGCTGTGTCCACAGAAGCCCAGTGAGAACCTGGCACCAAGATGGGGTGCCAAGATGTAGGCCGAGCAGGATGAGCCAAATATTCAGTAAGTTGTAAAGCCCTGTTCAAATATTACTTCTATGTAATTATCTCTTCTCCTCCAACATAATCACATTTAAAAAAAATGTTTATTTGAAAGGCAGAATTATTAGAGAGCGAGATAATTTACCATCAACTGGTGTTTCAGGGTGGCTTGGTGATAACAGGGCCCACTAGAAATAGCAGATCACAAGTCCATGTAGCAATCCGGTCAGTTGAAACCCCAAGGGGAACAAATGGTCAATACTCTTAAGTCCCCCATCTGTTAAGCTAAAGACCTAGTCCCAGCTTCCCCAATAATGCAAGTTATCCTGAGACACGCAACAAATAACCTGGGCACACTTACAAAGCTGCAGACACTCACCTTTCCTGACTTCTCTGCCCACATTCCACTCTTGCTAGGCCTCACCTCTCCTGGAACTCTTTGAAAGTTCACACATTAGAAATACAAAGCATTGGGCCCGGCGCAGTGGCCTAGCAGCTAAAGTCCTCACCTTGAACGCACCGGGATCCCATATGGGCGCTGGTTCTAATCCCGGCAGCTCCACTTCCACTTCCCATCCAGCTCCCTGCTTGTGGCCTGGGAAAGCAGTGGAGAACGGTCCAATACTTTGGGACCCTGCACCCGTGGTGGGAGACCCGGAAGAGGTTCCTGACTCCTGGCTTCAGATAGGCACAGCACTGGCCGTTGTGCTCACTTGGGGAGTGAATCATTGGACAGAAGATCTTCCTCTCTGTCTATCCTCCTCTCTATATATCTGACTTTGCAATAAATGAATAAATCTTAAAAAAAAAAAAAAGAAATACAAAGCATCTTAGCATTGCTATATTCATTGTCCCGCCCAAGCAGTGAACAGAGAGTGAGGAATGCAGACACACAGGGCCATGCTCAGGGGACACCTGTCCTCATAGATCCTGGGGAGGCCAAATGTCAGAGTGCCAGAACAACGGAAACAGACAACCAAGAGAGCGAGCCCCTCCCTGTCATGAGCCTTTATGGGGGCTTGTGAGGAGAGTGGCTACACAACAATGCAGGACCGCCCCCTGTCAGGTGACAGGTGAGTCACAGGTGGGCAGGAGGGATCCCCTAGGTGGTGGTAGGGGTGTGGCTTCCAAGCTCGTGACCCTGAACTAGCTGCCTACCTCACCACACTGGTTCACTTTCAAATGGCTGTTATGAACCAAAACCGAGAGCCAGGACTTTCATCCGGTGGTCTCTTGGGCCATTTTTCTCTGCTTTCCCAGGTGCATTAGCAGCGAACTAGATCAGAAGTAGAGCAGCCACATCTAGAAACAGTGCTCATGTCGAAGCGAACCCCACACACTAGCTTTTAAGCTGAGCACAGAGACCCAGACAACTTTCTTTTGCCCTTTTAAATTACAAAAGCGTAAAATCAGAGGTTATTAATTTGTATAACTAACACCTGCCACAAAAGTTTGCACTTTTGCAGAGTATTGCTTCATAACTCTTCTTTATATGTTTTTTTTGTAAAGGTAGATATGTTTATTTGAAAGGAGGAAGGGGAGCCCCCCAGCACGATAGTCTAGTGGCTAAAGTCCTTGCCTTGCATGCACCAGGATCCCATATGGAAAAGTTCGTATCCTGGCCGCACCAATTCCCTTCTAACTCCCTGCTTGTGGCCTGGGAAAGCAGTCTAGGATGCCCCAAAGCCTTGGGACTCTGCACCCACATGGGAAACCTGGAGGAATCTCCTGGCTCCTGGTTTCAAATCAGCTCAGATCTGACAATTATAGCCACCCAGATGGAAGACCTTTTTCTGTAAGTTTGACTTTGTAATAAAAATAAATAAATCTTTAAAAAAAAAAAGAAAGAAAAGATAAAGAGGGAGGGGATGGTAGATAGGGGGAAGGGAGAGAAATCTTGCATCTGGTAATCCACTCCCCAGATGGCTCCAACTGCTAAGGTTGGGCCAAGCCAAAGCCGGTGGCCAGGAACCCTGTCCAAGTTCCCCATGTTTGCAGGGGCCAAGTGCTTGGGTTGTGAGTTACTGCTTCCCTAAGTGCAATAGCAGGGAGCCCAAAGGGAAGTGGAGCAAGCAGGACGTGACCTGGTGCTCCGACACAGTGCCACAAGCAGTGGCTCAATCCTGCTGCCCGAAGGCCAGTACCTATACCACTCCTCCTGAACTTGTTGTTCCTGTTCGTGTAACTTGTGCCTTTGGCACCAGCCTCCATTTTCAAACTCAAACCAACAGGAGTGGTGCGAAAAACTTTATACCTGTGGCAGCCTAGACAATAGAAAATAGCAACGGTAAAGTCTTGTGAAACGCCTCTGGGACATGTCCATAACCTGACCTTTGCCCATGACCTTGGGTTCTTGGAATGAAGAACCCAAGAAGAGCATGCTTATCTCATTCCAGGATGGGATCTTGCTTTTTCTTTTATAGCGCAGTCAGCTGAGCTATGAAACAATTGAAAACAATTGTCCCAAATTGCTTTCTTTAAATGGAGAACCTGTTTGCTGGGTTCTGTTATTCACTGATAGGTGGGTTGTGACTCTTACTGATTGGATAGTTTAAAGTGCAGTTTAAAAGGCTTAAATTGGGTATTTGTGTTCCGTGCCACTACGGTTGATTGGATAATTTGTGTTGTGCATTGATGTAAGCTTGGTCAAATGAATGATTTGCATTATGTGCCAGTGATGTCTTAGTTGTTTGGATGACTATCGTTTAAGACCCCCTGGACGCTGCTGACCGGGGCTGCTCCCCTTCCACGTGCGGTGGAATAAATGTGACGTCACACTGGTCAGTGCCAGCTGGTAAATAAAGACTCATGAGCTTCTAAAAGTCAGCTTCCAACTCATATCTGGGATATATTTGGTCAACTCGGAAATTTACTGGTCAGTCGGCTGGTACTGCACACCAGTCACTCCCCATGATTAAATTCTGTTGGTTTCCATAGGCCTTAGTTTTGGCAAACAAAAGTTCATCTATCTTCTCAATTTTATAAGTCACAGAAAGAACATGTGAATTGACACACCCTAATTTATATTTTGGTAAATACGGGGGATGAACCCAATCGTGGTGAGGTGAGATCATCACACATTTCCTGCCAGAGAAGGGCAGATAGCCACACTGGCCTCACGAATCAAAACATTTATGCACCACCTACTATGCCCAGGTTCATCCCCCAAATGACTCCACGGCTGGAAACGGGCCCGTTGGAAGCCAGGAGCATGCAGCGTCTCCCGGGTCTCCTATGTGGGTGAAGGGGTTCAAGAACTTGAGTCTTTTTTTTTTTTTTTTTTTGCTGTTTTCTCGGGCACATCAGCAGGGAGATGAATCAGCTGAGATTCAGACCGCACCCTTACGGGACGCTGGCACTGCACTATGCGGTGGCGCAGGCCCCATGCCCAGCTCCTGTCTCCAGCATCCTGTTAACGCACACTCGGGGATACAGCAGTGGTGGTTCAGGTCATGGACTTCCTGCCACCTGGACTGCGTTCCCAGCACAGTCACAGCTGTTGAGGGCATTTGGGGAATGACGCTGTGGATGAGAACACATGCTCTCTCTCTTCCTGCCTCTCAGATAAATTATTAATTTTATTAACTAATTAATTAAAAATCTTTAATCTGAAAAGGGCACATGAAATTGCTACAAAAATAACAAAGGATTGCTATTACACTCCAGTCTTAGTAGTGATTTCACTTCCTTAAATGGATCTGTAGTTGGCTCCAGTCTGGGTGAATCCTAAAACTCTGACTCTATATTTAAGTTTTGCTTTGATCAGCACGTACAAATCTGTAATTTCCTTTGCATCTGAACAAAGGAAGTCTTTTAAAAGTTCTTCCCTGGCCTTTTGCAGGATTAAGATACTTTGTTTCATGCAGCCATGTAGGACGAGATCATGATAAGACCCTCTCAGCACGCCCCCATTTCCTGTGGCTGCACCTTGAGTAATTTTCCAGTGAGTGGCTGGAGCTTCTAGGCAGGCACTGGCTCCCGGTTCACGCAGGGCTGAGGCCTGGGTCCAGCTGGGTTCCGCACTGAAGTCATGGCATCAGCTGGTTTGAGTTCTTACCTGGAGACAAAACTAAGTTTTTGGCAGCTGTCGAAGCCAGGGCAGGTGTTCCATTAAGGCCTCTGCTATTTGGAGTCTCTGTTTTCAGGGAACACCAAGCCCTTTCCCCCGCTCTGGAACATGATTTATAGCTCATGCAATTCATGGTCCTGAAGTGTGTAACACAAATTTATTTTGGTGTATTCATAGTTTTAACTAACACCACCAATTCTGGAGTATTTTCATTATCCAAAGGAAAAACCCTTTATTCATGAGTCATCTCCCATTCTCTCTAACCCTAAACCCTGATAGCTGCCAATTTTCTATGAGTGTTTCTTTTGCATTTGCCTGCTTTGGACTTGAGTATGAAAAAAGTTGTGCAATATATTGACATTTGTATCTGGCATCTTTCAGTTAGCACCGTTTCTGAGGTTCACCCATATAGCATATGCCAGTCCTTCACTCCCCTTAGTGCTTGCGTGGTATTCCATTGTATGGCTAGCTATAACCTAGTGAGAGCTCTCGCGACTGCTGACCCTTTGCTGTTGCAGACAGTATTGTAATTGATATCCCGAATGTGAATGAGTATCTGAACTAGCAGTTTCTGGCACTGGAGTTGCTAGGGCACGTGTGTATGCTTCAGTAATGATGACAGATGTGACCAACTTACAGCATTCACATTCTGCTTTTTCAAGTGTGAGGGGCTGTGTGTTGTGGCTAAGTGAAATAAGCAGCCACCTGGGATGCCCCCATCACATAATGGAGTGCTTGGGAGGAAGTCGGCTTCCGTGTCTGACCCTGGGAGGCAGCAGATGTTGGCTCCGAGTACCTGCATCCTTGCCTCCTGTGTGGGAGGCCTGGCTGGAGTTCCTGGCTCCCACTTGGCCCAGCCCCAGGGATGCAGGCATTTGGGGAAGTGAATCAGAGGTTGGAACGTCTCCGTCTTTTCAACACGTAAAAAGGAATAAACATTTTTTTAAAAAAATCTTCAAATAACTTAAACACTGTTATGGGGGCTGGTGCCCACCTGTGAATACAGGCAACGGTTCAAGTTCTGGCTGCTTCACTTAGGGTCCTGCACCCACGTGGAAGACCGGGAAGAAATTCATGGCTCCTGGCTTCAGATTGGCCTAGTTTCTACCTAGTGTTGTAGTCATTTGGGGAGTGAACCAGCAGATGGAAGAGCTCTCTGCTCTTTGCAGCTTAAAAAAAAGTGAATCTTTAAAAAAAAAAAAGACCACAAAATTTTCTTTTTTTTCTGTAATATACATTTAAGAAAAACTGGGGAAGTAAATTTCTAAAAGCCAGTATTAGCTTGCCTCTCAATCTCTCCAGGGCCAGTCCAGCTGATATTAGCTCATGAGGCTCCTTGAAAAGCTTCTGAATGCTTGATGGAATTTTAACAGCGGGGCAGGTGGGGGGTATTCTATTGTAAAAAGGCAAAAGCTGGTGAGAATGATAGGCAGTGCAACTCGCCTTGGCTCTCAGGTTCTAACCACTAACACCCCGCCCTCGCTCCATCTGCATGTCAACAGAGCACAAAACCATCATCATCATCATCATCATCCAGCATGCGCGGCTCCGAAGCTTCTTGCTCCATGGGAGGAGGGGAAGGTCTTGTGCACCTTCCAGCTTTCCCTGAGGACCGGGCCGCGGGCCAGCCTTCTCCTGGATGGCCCGCCTTCTCCAGGGGGGCCGGCCCGGTGGCTCGCCCAGCGCCGCGGGGGCAGCTGCAGCCTCGCAGGCCCCGGCGGGCGTCGAGGCAGCGGCCGGGCGTTGCCTTCACCCCTTTTGGCGGGCTCGGGCGCCTCGAGGTTCCGCCCCCCGGCACGGCGTCTCCGCACCGGCGGAGGCGGGCCCCGCGGTCCCATTGGCCCAGCCAGGCCGCGAACGGATCCGCCCCTCCTCGGGCCCGACGCGAGCACGTTGAGTGGCGGGGGGCCTGCAGAAGAACCGCCCGAGCGAGCGAGCGAGCGAGCGAGCAGCGGCTCCTGGGGCCGGCCAGCACGTTCGGGGGCGCCCCCCGGAAAGCTGCTGGGTTTTTTTTGTTGTTGTTTTTTTGGGGGGGGTGGCGGAGGGAGGGGCGGGGAACACGGCCCCAGGGAGGAAGAGGGTGGGTGGGCTGAGAGCAACTACGGCGGCGAGGCCGGCCTTTCCCCACAACACCCTCCACCACACGCGCCCGACGACCTTGTGTGTGGGTTAGAAGCTTCCCCGGAGCTCCTCGGACCGGCGCCATGGCGACTGCTGCGGAGATGGAGTCTCCTACGCCGACGGACACAAGCAGGGAAAGCGGCGGCGGAGACGAAGAGATGAAGCAGGCGCTTCCGGAGCTGGAGTCTGCCCCACAAAATGGCGGCGCTGACGACCTCCTCATCGCCGAGCCCGGCGGCGGAGGCGGCGGCCTCGGGCCTGAAGAGACGGCGGGCACCGAAGGCCCCCAGAGCGTCGGCCACGAGCGGCCTCAGGACTCCTCAGAGACGGGCGCGGCCGCTCTACCCAAAGGCCCCGGAGAGCCCGAAAGGCCAAGTAGGAGGAGTTTTCAGATCCCCAGGAAGAGCAGAGAAAAGAAAGGTGGTGCCTCCCCTTCTCCCCGACCCTCCTTTTTTTTTTTTTTTTTAAAAAACCTCCCCATCTCTCTCTCTTTTTCTCCCTTCCATCTTTTTCATTTGAATCTCTGTCTCCCTCTTCTCACACCCATCCGAGACACGCAAAGGCGCCCGCAGCGCCCGCTGCCACGGCGGTCCAGCTGCTGCTGCGCTCCGGGCGAGCGGGAAGCGGGGCAAGCACGCTCTGCTGCTCACCGTGTCCCCGTGCAAGTTTGCAAGTAGCTCAGGTTGGAAAAACCTGAGCCTCAGGAAAGACGGGGCGCGGCGCCCCTCCCCTCCCGGTCCCCGAAGGCAGAGAAGCTGACGGGCTAGTCTCCTAAGGATGTTTCTGAGAAGTTCTCCCGGTGGAAATGTAGCCCCGTGGCCATGGATTCTGGGGCTTTCTCCAAGCTCATGGCGTTCTGAGGATCACAAGTGCCGCTGCTCCCCGTGGAAAATTCTTCGGCTCTCTGTTGTCTACTTGATGTCAGCGTCTGCCCCCTTTAGTGCTCCCCATCAGTAGATGTGATCCATGCACACTGCTGGCTTTTTTTTCCCCCCCATCACACTCCATTTCCATGTAGACCTTTTCTGGTTGTGTTTGAAGACTTAGATTAAATAGGTCTCTCTTTTTAAATCCATACTTTTAGTGTGTGTTTTCTTGTATTTCAAGAGACCGGAAAGGTAGGTTCTTGGCGCAGTAATTTCCCTACTGGGGGGCAAAAAAGACGCTAGCTCATGCCCAAGAACCTCCAGCCTGGTCTCGCAGATGGCAGGACTCCAAATGGAAAAATTCAGTCTTAAGTGTTTGGAACCCATGAGAAACACATTAACTGTGTTTACCTGTCTCAACCTTGATGCCAATAAGTAGTCCATCGGCTGTCTTCTCTTGGGACAGTTTTGTTTATTCTGAATTTAGACAACTTTTTTTGCCCCACTGCATAGCTCGGTTTCTTTCGGCCTATGTTGGAAACTTGATTTGCAGATATTTTTGCTTGCTTGTTTACTGAGCAGCTCCTTTTTTACGCAGCTGTAGCCCTTAATGCCTTTTTATCAGCAATACAGAAGTGAAGTTTTTATTTGAATGACAAAGCAAAGGAAATACTTGCTTGGAGGAAACCCCCTTGACAGAACCTTTGTCCATGAACATAAGCAATGTTTGTAGAAATAAAGGAGTTAAATGTAAAGTCTTTCTGAACCCTCAGAAAGTTAGTTTTCAAAGGATTGTCAGTTGCTAAAGTATGAGGGAAATCCGACCTAAATTACTGAATACGCTGGAAGCAAGTTCAAATGGACTCGTAGGAGATTGAACACTTCTTTTAACTAGATCCAAAGCTTTGAAGTATTTTCAGGATTTCAGTGCCTAGGAATATGAGCAAGCCACAGTATACCTAAACTTTTTATTAGGAAGACAATTTTGCCTAAAAATCTTTTGGTTTGAGATGTGGGGCACCAGTAGGGCATGATTGCTGTTTCAGGTGAACCTAATTCCGAAAGTTGCCGTAACATAGGAATCAGATGAAAACACTGAATGGAGAAATGGTTGAGGATTTAGAAAATATAAGCACTAATCTCCCCGTAAAACCAATAATCCTTGGGAAAAAGTTGTTTTCAATTTTCACTTAGAAGGAAAAGATTGTAAACAGTAGAACAGTGGACACCCCCGTTTAAATTTTTTTTTTTTGGCTATATCCCTGGAGTTTATCCTCTCCAAATTACGAGAAGTTAGTCACTAAGTAGGATTTCAAGTCTTCCTTTCAAAAGGTGCTTCATCAGAAGCTGTTTTGCATTGCATTCCAACATCTTTAAGAAGGTCCAAAAGGTTATGGTATTCCTTTATGTATAGTATTTAACTGCATGTTACTGGTTTAGTCATGAGTCTCTTGCTGAAATGAGCACATGATTTTCAGCAGATTTTGCTCCAACGTTTTCATGTATCGTTGCTTCTTCAGTGAAATTTAAGAAAAGGATTTAATGTTAACGCTTTAAATTTAATGTTAACGCTTTAAAGAGTTACTTGAGCCACAAGATCCTTTTCTTGGTCTTGACAGTAGTGGAACATATCAGTACCGCTCTTCTAATTGAGTAGAGATGTTGACAAACTCCCAGTGAGATAGTAGGTATGTTGTTCTAAGAATTTTACGTATGTTAACTGAAATCTTAAAATTCTGTGTAATGGATACCGTTTCCATTTTATAGATGAGGAAACTGCAGTTCTGAGGAGTAACTACTTGGTCAGAAATCAGACAGGTAGTAAATGATAGAGATAGCATTTAAACTTTGGTGTAGAGTACTTTTATCCCTACTTGATTGTGTAGAAATTTATTTGGTAAGGATTTAGTTTTATCTTTTTGGTTGAAAAAGGAAAAACATTTGGGATTTTGTCTTTGGAGAATCTTAAGATGGGTTGTGTTCAGTATATCTGCATTTAATCATTATTGAAAGATTAAGTGACGTAATGCCTGGCAGGGTATACCTTTCACTGGTGTGATTATGATGTGTTACTCATTGGTTGGGCTATTTTCTGTCGTGTGAAGAGGCTCTCACAATTACCTAGATCAGTTGTGTCTTATGTTATTGTCATTACTATAAATCTAGCAAATGTCAGATATAGTCATCAGTCATAATTTTGAATTTTCCCTCCAGAGTTCTCTAGAAATGGAGTAATGATGATGATTTGTCTCCTGGGGAACGTTTATTGGTTAATGTTTTCTCTAGAGCACAAGGGAGTGTGAAAAATGAACTGCTCTTACACATGGATTCCATACTGGTTTAATCCATGAGAATGGCTAATTATCTTCCTCAAGCTCCATCTTTTTTCATTTTTTTTTCCTCCTGTGGAAGGCAGAGTTAGATTTATTGAGCGATCTTCCATCTTCTGGTTCACTCCCCAAATGGCTATGGTGACAGGGGTGTGGCCAGGCCTCAGCCTGGAGCCAGGAGCTCCCACGGGGTTGTAAGGACCCAAATATTGGGCCATATTCTGCTGCTTTCCTAGGCACATCCGCCAGGAGCTGGATCAGAAGTGGAGGAGCTAGGACTTGAATTGAGGCAGGGATGCTGCTCTGTCACAACACCACCCATAACCTTTTCCCACAAAATTTTCAGTTGCTTTTTTAAAAATCCAGTTGGATCAAGTCTCATTGTGAAGGAAGTGTTCATGATCTTTGGATAGTTGTGGATGGATGTCTGATCTTCCCACATAGAAGTGAATTCAGGAAGAACTTAGTGATACACATGAAACATTTAATGGTGCTTGTAAATTCTGAGAAATGAAGTAGAATTTTCTTTGACCTGTCCTTGGTCTGAAAAGTCAGGTTTCGTATTTCTCCTGCTTTCCTCTTGATTTGGTTCTTTCCTCTCAGGCCTGTTGATAGGGAAATCCTGATTCCCAAAATGTAAGACCTGAACATTTTCTTACATTGAAGAAAGTTTCTTTTCATATCTTATTTTAAACATGTGGATAGTGGTTATATTATAATAATTGTTAACCAGTAGCCATCAGTTTTGGTTTCAGACTTGTATAAATTACTTTAAATCAGAAAACCATTTATGCTTCATAGTACCAACTTCATATATATATATATATATGTATTTGATAGAAATGGCTTTTTAGTTTTAAAGATCTGAGTCTTTATTTTAAAGCCAGAGTTAGCTCTTCCATCTGCTGTTTCACTCCCCAAATGGCTGCTGTGGCCAGGGCTTAGCTAGGCTGAAGCCAAGAGCCAGAGCTTCTAGCTAGGTCTTCCTCTTGGGGTGTAGCGGCCCAAGCACGTAGGTTATTTTGCTGACTGCCTAGGCACATTGACAGAGGGCTAGATTGGAAATGGAGCAGCCAGGACTTGAACTGAATCTAGTCACTGCTCAGGCCCCCATCTTTTCAAATTTAGTATAGGTGTGTATGTGACAACTTTTTCACATATATGCATACTATACAAAGGTCTGTATTTACACTAAATTTGTAAAACGAATTGAGAGAACTGCTTTGATGAAAAACAATTTGCTGACCGGTTAGATCTGTTCCAACTGCTTAAATGTGACCTTCAGTTCTTGAGTTTCAGTGCTACCAACAATTTTAAAAGAATTCATAATATAGTTGGAAATCGGGAGATTTGAATTCTGTTTCCTATGCTATGAAACTATTGGTTTCCTTACCTGAATTAGATATTCCTAAGTACCCTTCTAGTTCTGTGTATTTAAGTCTCATAAATACTTCTGTAATCGCTTTGTCATTAGGAAAACGTTCGTTGATCAGAAATCAGCTATCTCTGACATGCATTTAATGGAAATCCTTCAGATAAGCAGCACTAGATTCCTTAATGTGTGAAGAGAACTTATGTTGCTATTGCTGCTAACATCTGTAAACCAAAATAAGGTGAAGGATTATGTGCAGGAAAATTAATTAAAAGCTTTGGTACTTTAAAGAAAGTTATTTCCCATGTCTTTTTAAAAAAGATTTATTATTGGAGAGGCAAATTTATATAAAGAAGGTGAAAGATCTTCCATCCACTGGTTCACTCCTCAAATGGCCACTCCGGCTGGAGCTGAGGTGATCCAAAACCAGGAGCCAGCTGCTTCCTCTGGGTCTCCCGTGTGGTCCCAAGGCTTTGAGCAATCCTCTCTTGTTTTCCCAGGGCACAAGTAGAAAGCTGAATGGGAAGTGGAGCAGCTGGGACATGAACCAAGACCCATGTGGGATGCTGGTGCTTAAAGGGGGAGAATTAGTCAATTGGGCCATCACACCAGACCCCTGAAGGCTGAATCTTAAGAGGATGTTGAAGAAATTAAAATCTAAAAATACTAAGGATCCGAACATGTTGGTTTTTGTATCTTTGAGATTTGAAAATTTTTTAATACTAGTTTTATGCAGTGTAACCTTACCAAACAGCTTACTACAGTTGTAAGTCCTACAACTCAGTGGTTTTAAATATATCTGTTAATCAATTTTGGAATTTTTTTTAAGCTGGGAAAGAATCTCATACCCATTTTTATTTAAACCCCTTGCTCCTAAATCCTCTTGTTTGTTCCTATTATCTCTGTAGAAAAATGATTAAAAGATTTGATGGTTGAAAGAGCATAGGCTGAGGAGTCAAAGCGTTTGTGTTTCACAGAAAATAGTTTCCCTATTTTTTTTTTAAAGATTTATTTATTGTTTTTTGGAAAGACAGATTCACAGAAAGGAGGAGAAATAGAAGTTCTTCTATCTGCTGGTTCACTCTCCACTTGGCCGTAATGGCCAAAGCTGTACCAATCCAAAGGTGGGAGCTGGGAACTTCTGGATCACCCATGCTGGTGCAGGGTTCCAAGGCTATGGGCCATTCTCTACTGGTTTCTTAGGGCATAGGCAGGGAGCTAGATGGGAAGTGGAGCAGTTGGGACATGAACCGGCACCTAAATGGGACCCTAGGAGTGCAAAGTGAAGATTTAGCCAATTGAGCCATTGCACCGGCCCCTCCTATGTCTTAAATTGTGTAAATGACTTTCTGACCTACAGAATACCCACATTTTCCCATCTGTTTGCATGGCTGGGGATTCCAACTCCATTTTACTTGAAGAGATTTGGAGCCAAACTCCCTGAACTTGAGTCTCAGTTGCCTTCTCATTTAGTAGTGGTATAGCCTTAGAATAGGGTGTTTAACCTGTCAATTTTGAGAAGTGAGCGTACTGAACTTGACAGTATGGTTTTGATGATCAGCTGAGGTAGTTCATAGAAAGTTCTGGGCATCTGTGGTGACTCACTGGTAGTTAGATGTAATGATTCCAGAGTAGAGAAAGTTGCATGATACATATGTGAAATGATTCATGTATAAAATCATCTTCCCATTTAGAGAACTTTGGTTTTTACTGTCTCAAATAATTGAGAATGTGGTATAGATATGTGTTCTTTAATAGGAGTGACAGATGTACTGATTAGCATATGTTCAGTATTGAGGCAGACCTCACATGAAAGATCACCAAGGAATATCTACTCAGAATGTGAACTTCATTTCTAACAGTGTGTTGACATGAAATCCTAAAAAAGTAGCTGTATACTTTTATTTTTGTAGAAAAGCTCATTGAAAGAAGATGAGAAATTCTAACTGGATTAGTAAAGGCACTGAAACATAGGAAACACAAAATACCTAGGGTGCAGGTATTTATTGTTAGACTAAAAGCTTCTTTCTCTGTCTTTTTTTTTTTTTTAAAGATTTATTTTTATTGGAAAGCCAGATATACAGAGAGAAAGATCTTCAATCTGCTGGTTCACTCCCCAGATGGCACAATGGCCAGAGTTGAACCAATTCAAAGCCAGGAGTCGAGTTTCTGGGTCTGCCACGTGGGTGCAGGGTCCCAAGGTTTTGAGCTGTCCTCGATGCTTTCCCAGGCCACAAGCAGGGAGCTGGGGGGTATACGGGGCCCGTATGGGATCCCCGCGTGTGCAAGGTGAGGATTTGTACCACTAGCCTACCATGCCGGGTCCTGTATTTTCATCCTGATGACAGTTTTTTGGGTACATTGACATGACTATAGGACATGGCTTTGCAATGAGATGAAAATATTATGTGCTGTTTTGGGAATAGCTAAACTTACCGTTCATAAAAATTTGTTTGACCAATTTTACGATTATCTTGATGGATGTGGTGTGGAGACAGCTTAACAATGTATGTAGACTAGTAAATTTTCATAGCAGTTTGAAGTTATGTGCTTGGTACATTTTAGATACCTGAGGATGGAACATTTTATTAACGTCTTGATATTTGAGTGTTGTTCCCCCTCCCCCGCCCAGCCGACTTGAAATCTTCCGATATCTTAATTGCATTACTATTATTGGCTTTTTAGAAAATTTGCAATCTGATCAATTATGTTTTACACAGTTTGTAACAGAAGACATGTTTTACTGACATTTCTGCAATGTTTGATTTTATCAGTGAATGGATCTCATTTGATGTTGTATCCTGTAAAGTCTACTATCGAAAATATAGGAAAAATAAGTTGCTAGCTGCTATATATTCCCTTTAAGAGTGTGTAAGAGTAGACTACCATTGCTTTAGTGGCTCCAGAGCATTTTGACCATGATATTTGTTGATTGTATATGTGACAGTGTTTAAAGCCATTAAGGTAATGAGTGCAATATGAACAGTTTCTATCTCCAGTGAACCAGAGCAACTTCTTTTTGATTTTGAGGAAATTTGTATGCCTATGGAGTTACGTTTGGAGTAAATTATTTTTATGCGTGAAGTGGAAAGTTGAAGTTACTGATGAGTTGTCTCAAAGAGCAAATTGGATTGACAGTTTTTAATTTGAAGCCCAAGAGAAACACGGAGCGATCAGGAATGTTTTACACTAGCTCCCTCCCCGAACACCTGCCACAGCGTCAGAAACCTAAGTACCCGAGTCAGCACTCCGTGATCCATTAGCTGGAAGCTGGGATCGGGAACAGAGCTGGGAGTCACACCCAGGCCTTCTGACAGGGCATGCAGGCACTTAACTGGCAGGCCGATGCCTGTCCCCTGTTGGATATTTGACTTAGCATCTTTTAAAAATAAATAGTATAGAAAATGAATGCGGCCATGGGGAGTAAAAGCTGCTAGTGACTCTGCCAGATGTGCTTGGAGCTTTTCCCCACTTTTTGTCATGGATGGCGTGGGGCGTGTAGTGGTAACCAGAATAGTGGGAGTTGTGCATTGTACACTCCAGAGAACTGAACTGTTTGGCTATGCAACCTGTGCGGCAATTTCCACAGTTAGTAAATGCTAGGCTTAGTATTTGTATTCAGATTTAACCCCAGAGCCCCACATAATTTACATTTTAGTGAGTTGTCATAATTATTTTGGCAATAAAGAAACAATTTGAGTATACTGCATTTTATTATTTCCAACTTTAGTAGCAAAAGTTTTGTACACAGTTGTCTAAAGTTTTTCTACTTTCATTTACGATGTAAGCATTTGGTGGAAATACCCGATCCTAGGTGTACTTTGCAAGTGTTAACAAAATGGCAGCTGAGATAAACCTAGTATTCAACCTAAGCCTTTTGGGTTGCCTAATGTAGTGTCCAAAAGGTTTTGCAAAATTTCAGCTACCTTGTATTTGTGTCATGTTCTCATGGTTGATGGAACTGGTCCATGTAGACAGCTGGTCTTGAATTTGTAAAAGGTTGATCTATTTATTTTAACGACAGAGTAACAAGGACAAATAATTCCCATCTGCCTGTTCACTCGAAAATGGCCACAACAGCCGGGCTTGCCCATCATGTCTGCGTGTGAGTGGCAGAGGCACAAGTGGGCCGTCTCTCTGGGTCAGATGGGGAACCTGTGCCCATGAGGAATGTGGTGACTTATGGGTTGTGCCACAAGGCTTGCCGCTTAATTTTCTTCAGTGAATTGATTAGTAGTTCTTTGTATGCCACCAAAGATATACTTGATGTCTTAATTTTCACTTACCGTTAGATTAGCCCACAAAAATAAGAAAGGCTGCCTTTATGATGGAATAATCCTAAAATTACTAATGTTTTTTTATTTTAGCACTTTTCCAGCCATTAACTCCAGGTTCTCGAGAATTTGAAGATGTTTTAAATATTCTCCATTCATCTTACCTTGAACCAGCTTCAGTGGCAAATTTTACCTACAAACGTGCTTGCTTGATACATAATGAGCTCTTGGAAAAGGAGGTATGTTTTTAATTCTATTTATTGTAAGATAACAGCAGAGGACTAAAACTTTAGTAAAGCCAATTTAGGAATGGGAAAACATTTTTGGAGGGCATCTTTTTTCTTTTTTTTATTTTTTATTGTAAAGTCAGATATACAGAGAGGAGGGGAGGCGAAGATTTTCTGTCTGTAGATCCACTCCCCAAGTGGCCGCAAGGGCCAGAGCTGTACTCATCCAAACCCAGGAGCCAGGAGCTCCTTTCTGTCTCCCACACCTGTGCAGGATCCCAAGGCTTTGGGCTGTCTACTGCTTTTTCAGGCCACAAGCAAGGAGCTGGATGGGAAGGTGGGGTGGCCAGGATTAGAACTGTCGCCCACTTGGGATCCTGGCGTATGCAACGTGAGGACTTTAGCCGCAAGGCTGTTGTGCTGGGCCCCCTGAAAGTAAATCTTAAGCTAAAAATACTTTAGTACATAAGTTTAATTGCAAGTTCAAAATTAAGCTTTTTATTCTTTGGTTTATTTTGAGCAAGTAGTAATCTGTTTGAAGGTGGTTGACGAAATCAAATGTGTGTGTGTTTGGGGTGTCCTTATGTTTTCTATAGTTATTTCTTAATGACTGGAATATGTTAATATAATTAATGGAAATCTTAAAAACTAGAAAGGGGAATAGTTGAACATGTTAGCTTAGCTTTTCATGTATTAATTAGAATATTCTCTGAGCTTTGAATGAATAAGAGCCATCCTGTGTAATTTGAAGTCATACAATTGAAATACTTAGAAATAATGTGTGTGTGTAGTGGATGTGAAATACTATTAAATTTGTACTTTTACAAGTTGAACCAGTTAGTAAAAAAGTTAATTTTGAAAAGATTCTTCAAGGGCATTAATGTTATTCCCACACAACATTAAAACCTTGATAAAACATTAAAATCCTGATAAAAATGATATTTTATATTTGATTTGTATTTATTTGTATCTGAAAGTGAAAACCAGCATTTTAGAGGGTGATTGACAGGTAATAAGTCGCTCTTCAGTATTATTTATATGTGTGGAGGACGTTTACATGCTTGGCATGGAGATGCCAGTTCAACGAAAGTTTTCCTGTTCCTGATTGAGTTTGTAATCTAGAAGCTGGTGGTTTAATTCAGAGTCATCAAACCCCGTGCTGTAGGCTGTACATGACATGAAGGAAAATGGGGGATACAGAGATAAGTAATTCTTGATTTGTGGCATAATTGAGTGATACTTTTTTAGTCAGAAATTAAAATCCAGAAACATGAAGTGCTCACTGAGCCCCGGGCTTGTACAGGGAAGAGCCGTTGGAAATGGAGAAGAGGGATAACTTGTTCTTGAGTAGCAGGAACTGTCCTCGAATACTCTTTTAGCCCTTAGATTTAAAATGTAATTAACAATTAAGTTGTTATAGATCGAGTTTTCTTTAGTTTACAGAAAAGCGAAAAGAATTGAAGTCTGATGGTCGTGTAGATAAGGAACTTTCCGAATCCTACGCGTTTCTCATGGTTGATCGATACCAGGTGAGTTAACTCTGCAGAGTCGCTTGAGAATGCTTCCAGTGTAAGGTACTAATTATGCATTCATTCAGCAATATATTTGTCATAGTATAAATTAATATTGCTTGGCTATGTAAGTGGAAAAATTTAGTTGATTGTTTCATAGTTTTAGATATACTAATTCTTTTTTTTTTTTACTAATCCTGTTTTCATTCTCTAGAATTGGGCTGATAATTAATTCATCTCTGTTTATTAAAAAAAAATTGTTTTCTGGTGGGTGTTTGGCCTGGTTGGTGACACCAGTTTACTTACTTTGCTGGAGTGCCTGATTTGAATCTTGGCTTTGGCTCTGGATTCCGGCTTCTTGCTGGGTGCAGACCCTGGTAGGCTCAGGCGATGGGTCAGCCACACAGACTTAGGTCAAATTGGGCTGTTGATGGCATTTGGGGGTAAGCTAGCCAAGGGGGGCTGTTTGCATCCCTCCCCACAATTCCCCAGTCTGTTTCATGATGTAAAAAAATTATACCTGCTTATAATCGTTCAACTGAAAGGTTGCAGATTTTCAGTGAACTTTAGAACAAAATAATGCAGATTCTTGATCTCTTTGAAAGAGAATGAGTGTGTGTGAGTGGCTGGAATTCCCAGAGTGTCACAGCTTGCATCAATATAAGTGAAATCCACAGATGGTTTTCACATTGATTTTTTTTTTTTTTAAGATTTATTTTCCTTGCAAAGTTAGATATACAGAGAGGAAGATCTTCTGTCCAATGATTCACTCCCCAAGTGACCACAATGGCCCCTGCTGAGGCGATCTAAAGCCAAGAGCCAGGAGCTTCCTCCAGCTCTTCCACACGGGTGCAGGGTCCCAACATACCGGGCCATCCTCGACTGCTTTCCCAGGCCACAAGCAGGGAGCTGGATGGGAAGTGGAGCTGCCGGGATTAGAACCAGCGTCCATATGGGATCCTGGGGTGTTTAAGGCGAGGACTTTAGCCACTAGGCTATGGTGTCGGGCCCTTCACATTTATTTTTTTTAAACTTAAACTGGTATATAACATTTCAGTAATGTAGAAAATACACACACATAATTGAGAATCTTAGGTTTTATTTAGAACATAAGTTCATAAATTTTCATCATGTCAGTGTTATGACCTCCTTTGTTTATTTAGGTTCAAGGCATTTGTGAAAAAGGATTGGAGGTTGGACAGTCCAAAATAACAATTCTTGGCAGTCCTTCCATGGGTAATGATTCTTTTTTATTTATATTTACTTAATGTTAAGTCGATGATTAATGTATTATATTGGGTAATTATTCTGCAGTCCTTATAATTCATGCTTATTTTGTCATTTTCTCAGAAAAAGACTTGGGTTCTGAAAGCTAAAACCGGTTTTCATATTTCTGATTTTTCATTCTTCTGATAAAAGGTCATTACACTTAATAATTTTTTTAATGCCTAATTCTAGCCCTAGTGGGTTTGAAAAACATAATTTCATGTTTTTTCTGGCTTTACTATTGCATTTATTTGATACCTGCTATATTTACTAGCCTTACTTTTTTTTTTTTTGAAAAGGTGTTATAGCTTTTATCTCTTATTTGGGTAAATATAATTTTTTTAATGTTCGGTCTTATTAAAATTCTTTAATTTTCCCCTCTTTATTAGGTATCTATCTTTGTAGGTATGCTGATTTATTGCAAGCTAATCCTTTGGAAGCTGGGGCAGTGGGTGATGTTGTTATTTTTAAAATAATGAAGGTAATGTTAAATTTTATGTTCTATATAGAAAAGATAGCATTTAATTGGATTTTAGTTTTCACTTAATTGTTACAGATTTCTTGTTTCTTTAAGATTTATTTTATTTTTATTGGAAAGTCAGATTTAAGGAAAGGAGAGACAGAAAGATCTTCCATCTGCTGGTTCATCTCCAAGTGGCCACAAGGGCCGGAGCTGAGCTGATCCAAAGCCAGGATCTGGATCTCCCATGTGGGCACAGGGTCCCAAGGCGTTAGGCTGTCCTTGACTGCTTTCCCAGGCCACAGGGAAGGGAAGTGGATCAGTCAGGATGCCAACTGGCACCTATGTGAGATCCTGGCACATGCAAAGCGAGGACTTTAGCCACTAGGCTAACACGCCTGGCCCAAGTTTTAGAGTTCATGTTTTCTGGTGTTAAGTGTTTGAAGATACTTTTGAGAGATAATTTGTTTGCTGTCTTTGATCAATGCTAATTATGTTAAGTTTTCTTTCTTTCATAAGAAAGAATGAGAAAGAGGAGGATAAATTGTTAACTGTAGTTTATGGTAGTGAAGAATGTCTCTTGCGGAAATTCTGTTGTTGTTAAATAACCCCATACAACTCTTATGGTTTTTTCCTTATATCTTCAGTATGTAATAAGTGTTTGATACTGATCAGGGATTCAAGGGGAAGGATGTAAAACAGTATTCTATCATGTAAATACAATATATTTAATATGGCTAGGTGAATACTTAACAGGTTTGTCTATTTTAGGGCAAAATCAAGAGTATATTTGATCCCATGGCTGTTAAAAGTTTGGAATCCATGTTGAATAAAAGTGCCTTGGATCCAACACCAAAGCATGAATGTCATGTGTCTAAGAATGCTTGTAGAATTACGTCACTTTTGGCATACAGAGCCTATGAGCTTACTCAGGTAGGTTCCTGGATCTCTTGTTGTTAAAACCTCGTATTTGTTTATCACAAGATCCTTAAATGCTTCCTTTTCCATTCCCTCTGCTACCACACTGCGGTTTCTATAGATTAGCCTCCAGTGTCTCTTACTACTGCTTCATGAGTTTTTCCAAATCAGCTGAGTGGCTGGTCCTCAGACCTACAGGCTCGTTTCCAGTCCCTGGATCTAACTTGAAAAACCCTGCCTATATTCTGTGGTCTTTGGCTAGACATTCGTCTGACCACTGATCCCAAAACTTCTCATTTCATTCCATTTTGAAACCTTGACTTTTCTGAGCCTGTAAAATCTGCTTTGTAAGATAGTACTTCTTGTTCAAGATAAAGTTGATACCTCTTGAAACAGTACATACACTGTACTATTGTGTTGACATTTTATTTTTGTTAGCTCCTTTCAGATGCAAAGTTAGAATTAATTGATGTAAAGTTTTATTTACACTGTAAAGAACTCATTTAAAGATGTCACATTTAATGCATTTTACTCAAAGCTTATGAGGTTTGTCTTGTAGTGTTAGTGTTTTTAAAAACATAAGAATGTGTGTACTCAAATGGATTTTGGGTGGAAAATAGTGATGTTAACCTTTCTGGAAATGTTCTTTAATTTTTACTTTGTGTAAAATAAAATGTATTCCTGTCCTGTCTCAAAGAATCTTAGTAGTAACCACCTACTATTGATTATTATCAGTCATCTGGAGTTGACTCATTGATAAGCTTCTGGGCAGTAGTAGTTCTATAAATATAACAAAAGCATTACTATTTTCATAGTCAACAAAACCATTGTTGGGAGTCATTTCCTAGGAGAATGGACTTAGTAGGATAATACTGTATTGTTTATAAATTCAAGTAGTTTTTTTAAAAGTGAAATTTAATAGCTTGAAAGTTACAGAAACTCTTACATAATAAATTTGGTGAGAAGGTGAAGGATTATGGGAAGAGGATCTGTTTCCTTTGTCACTGATGTTTTTATTGTTTTCCATTTTGCCTGTGCTGCTTTACTTGCAGTTGGAGCTTCATACATTTTTCTTTTGAAGTAATAAAAATGGTGGTAGTATGTAATGGGGATTGTGTGTTTAGTATTTTGCTTTTTGTGTCAAGTTGACTTCTAGCTTTACGTGGGAGTTTACGCTCCACTTGTACTGTTTTTATTTGGAAAGAAGTTGGCATATTGCAGGGGGAAATTCTTGAGAAATAAACGCTCGGATAGTTTGGAGTACCCTGGGATCTGACACATAGGAGCAGAATAGTTTATACCTTCTTTCAAGTGACAAAACTTAAACATACTTGTCAGAAGTGCCTAATGATCTTAAATTTCTCAAAAATCAGAGGTAAATACATGAATTGAGTCTAATTCTCACTTTCTGCATTTTTAAATTTTTAGTATTATTTTTATGAGTATGGCTTTGATGAGCTAAGGCGAAGACCAAGACATGTATGTCCGTATGCGGTGGTGTCCTTTACGTACAAGGATGAAATACCGCCTCCCAAGTTTGCAACTTCACGGTAAGACGTTTTAGATATGATGAATGGTATAGTACAGATCCTGTGTTGCTGAGTTACAATCGCTTTCTTTCCTTCTCTCTTTTTTTTTTTATTTCTCTTTAGAAATTAGATACCCAAGAGTTTATGGTGACTTTAGGGTGAAAATGCAAACTGAAATGTGTTCAAACCTCAGTTTATTAACCTCTTTTTTTGTTTTTTAAAAGACACAGTTAGAGGGACAGATGCCTGCAATGGTAGGGCTGGCCATCATCTGAGTCTACTGTGTGCATTTGGGTCATCTTCCTCTGCATTTTCAGACCATTGGCAGGGAGCTGGATCAGAAGTAGAACAATTGGGACTTGAACCAGCACCCACGTGGAATTCTGGCATCGCAGGCAGTAGCTTAACCTACCACATCACCCTGCTACCGTTAACCACCTTTTTTTTTTTTAACGCGGAATGAATTTATTTTTTTCTTAAGATTTTAGGATCAAACTTTTTTTGTTTTAAAGATTTATTTCTGTTTTAAAGATTTAGAGAGGAGAGAGACAGAGAGATCTTCCCATCCGCTAGTTTACTCCCCAAATGGCTGGAACTGACTGGGCTGGTCCAAAGCCTGGAGCTGGTGCTTTTTCCGGATCTCGCACATGAGTGCAGGGACCCAAGCACTGAGGCCACCTTCTGCACATTGGCAGGGAGCTGAGTTGGACATGGAACAGCCAGAACTCCCAACCAGCAGATATATAGGATGCTGGCACTCCAGATGGAGGCTTAGCAGGCTATGCCGTGGTGCTGGTCCCAATAATCTCTTGATATTGAAGGTTTGTGTAGTAGCATAAATGGCACAGTTACTTTTTTCTCATTTGAACATTCATTTCATCAGGAAGGCAAATTTAGACAGGGAAGGAGAAAAAGATCTTTTATCCCTACTTCACTTCTCAAATGATCTGAAATGGTCAGCTGAGCTGATTCAAAGCCGGGAGCTGGGAGCCTCTTCTGAGGTGTCTCACAAGGGTGCCGGGTCCCAAGACTTTGGCCATCCTCTACTGTCTTCCCGTTCAACAGCAGCGAGTTGGATGGGATGTGCTAAATGGCAGGGTTTTTTTTTTAAGATTTATTTATTTTTATTGGAAAGTCAGATATACAGAGAGGAGAGACGGAGAGAAAGATCTTCCATCTGATGGTTCACTCCCCAAGCTGCCGCAATGGCTGAAGCTGAGACAATCCGGAAACAGGAGCTCTTCCGGGTCTCTCATGCGAGTGCAGGGTCCCAAGGCTTTGAGCCTACCTTGACTGCTTTCCCAGGCCACAAGCAGGGAGCTTGATGGGCAGCAGGTTATAATCCAAATCATTGATATATAATTTTTTTTTATTGGAAAGTCAGATATACAGAGAGGAGGAGAGGCAGAGAGGAAGCTCTTTTGTCCAGTGATTCATTTCCCAAGGGCTGCAACAGCTGGTACTGCATCAATCTGAAGCTAGGAGCCTCCTTCAGGTCTCCCACATGGGTGCAGGATCTCAAGGCTTTCGGCCATCCTCATTTGCTTTCCCAGTGCACAAGCAGGGAGCTGGATTTGAAGCGGTGCTGCCAGGGTTAGAACCGGGGCCCTTATGGGATCCCTGTGTGTTTAAGGTGAGGACTCGTAGCCACTAGGCCACCACGTTGGGCCCTATAATTACTATTTTTCATAAGTAATCTTTGAAAGATGCATAGCACATATGTGATTACACCCCTATGACGTAGCAGGTGAAGCTGTGGCTGTAATGCAGTCTCCCATGTGAGCACCAGTTTGAGTCCCACCTGCTCCACCTCAGTTGTCACTACTGATGTGGCTGGGAAAGCAGTGGAGAATGCGTCAAGTACTCAGGTGTCTGCTTCTGCATAGGAGATCCAGAAGAAGCTCCTGGCTCGTGCCTTTGGCCTGGCTTAGCCCTGGCTGTTGTGGCCATCTGGGGAATGAACCAGCAGATGAAGGATCTCTTGTTTTTCCCTGCCCCTCTCTGTGTAATGTTACTTTTGAAGTAAATCATTAAAAATTCCATGTTTACCTACATACCATTTCAGGCAAGCACTGAATAGAGGCATTAAGGCCATGCCTCTAGTGCACTACTGCATTTGCTGTTTCCTCTCTGCTTGTATCTGCATGGTTCACTCCTACACTCCTTTCATTAAGCTTTCCTTAATTTTTTTTAAATCCCTATGCAAATTACAGTGACGTTTATTTTCCTATTTGAAAGAAGAGTTTAATTATGCAGTGTGCTTTTTTAAGTGGTAATTATATCAAGATCCTAAATGTTAACTTTCATGTTTTCAATCAGTAATGATTTCTCTTTTTAAAAATTTATAGATCTAACAGCTTTAATGCGGACAGAAACGTAGGTAAGATTTTTATGTTTCTTTGATTTTTTTTTTATTGAAAGATGAGTAAATGTAAAAAAAAAAGTGATTAATGTGAGGTGGTTCCTTTTTGTATTTCTTAGAGAAGAAGATTCCTTCTCGCTTCCTTTCCCCCTGTTAAGAGAAGCAGAGCTCAGGTCATACGTGAGAGTGACAGGGCTGGGTCAGGAAGCTTGGAGGTAGACACAGTATAGGTCTCCCACGCGGGTGGCAGGGATCCAGTTACCTGAGCCGGCCACTGCTGCCTCCCAGGGCCTGCGTCAGCAGGAGGCTGGAGTTGGGAGTATGAGCCAGGGCTTGCATCCATGTGACAAGGCATCTAATCAGTAGGTCACGTGCCTGTCACTGACAGATAAGTTTATTGATTTAAAGATTTATTTATTTATTTATTTATTTTTAAAGATTTATTTATTTTTATTACAAAGTCAGATACACAGAGAGGAGGAGAGAGAGAGAGGAAGATCTTCCGTCCCATGATTCACTTCCCAAGTGAGTGCAATGGCCAGTACTGTGCCTATCCGAAGCCGGGAACCGGGAACCTCTTCCAGGTCTCCCACATGGGTGCAGGGTCCAAAGACTTTGGGCCATCCTCAACTGCTTTCCCAGGCCACAAGCAGGGAGCTGGATGGGAAGTGGGGCTGCCAGGATTAGAACTGGCGCTCATGTGGGATCCTGGGCGCATTCAAGGCGAGGACTTTTAGCCGCTAGGCCACGCTGCCAGGCCCAAATTGATTTATTTTTATTGGAAAGGCAGATTTACAGAGAGAAGGGGAGACGGAAAGCAATAGTTTTCATCGTCTGGTTCTCTCCCCAGAGCTAAGCTGATTGGAAACCCAGGAGCCAGCAGCCTCCATGTGGGTGCAGGGGCCGAAGGTTTTGGGCCATCCTCTACTGCTTTTCAAGGCCACAAGCAGGGAGCTAGATGGGAAATGGGAGCAAGCGAGACACAAACTGGCACCCTGTGCTTGCAGACAGAGGATAAGTCAGTTTAGCCTCACACCAGCTACTTTGTTTGAATTTCCTTATGAATAAACATATATCCTTTTATACTTGAAAACCTTGTTTTTAAATACTTTCCCTCATTTCTAGTCAACCTGAATTTACTTCTCTGGCTTGTCAAGAGACTGAGTTATGTCATTTTTTTATTTAGATAAATTTAACTACACTCTGTGGAAAGGACAACTTTTAAATAAAGGAAAACTTCTGTGTTACATTTCTTTGAGATCACCTACTCGAGCTTTTTTGCCTGTCAAGCTGTAAGTATGTTATATTTTAAGAGAATAGTAGTTGGTAGTTGCTAATTATTTGTTTTTTCGGTTCTTATTTTATATTTAAATTTCGCTTTGGTTCTTAAGAACCTTGATATATTTGTTATTAACAAGAACTTTGGAGTTGATTGGCACAATGAGCCTTTGTCATAAATTTTGTCATGCATTCATGTGTATGATGTACAACTTTAGTGATTTTAAATCTGGAAAATAATTTCTCTAAAGTTTCATCCTAGCTGGATGCGTTTCTTATTTAAAATTCGACTGTAAGAGTTAAACATGAACAGTTTCTTTTTGGAAAGCACTTTTAAGTGGTGAATTTGGTTAAAACATAGATAGTTCTCAGTTTTATGCAATATGTATTAAAATAAATTTTTTTGTGTGACTGCCACTCTAAACTCCTTCCTATATGTTCAGAGACCAACAGGTCATATTTTTACTTATCTTTAATGAACTGATAAGCTTTTAATACTTGGCTGGTAAAATTGGTACACAGGATTAACTTCTGGCTGATGCTGCTAGACTTGTCTTTCTGTGTGGGTATTGACTTAATATACCAAATGTATCAAACTCCCGTGTAAAATAAAACAGGATGTTAATTCTTATATCTTGTTTTCCATTTTGTGTGTGTGTGTGTGTGTAAGAGAAAGAAAAGGACAACATTGCTAGAGATAAAAGTAGGAACGGCAAACATGCTCTTCTGATTTTCTTTCAGTCCTGAGAAGTTAGATGTTGAAACAGTTATGAGTATTGATCATCTGAAACAGAAAATCCCTCCAGCACTGTTTTATAAGGAAACATACTTAGGCCCGAGTGAAGGTAATGTAATTTGCTTCTATTAAAAGATTTAAAAAGCAGACTTCAGTTGGATATTTATTCTTTTTTTCTCCTATCAGTTTTGAAGAATGGGATGTACTGCAGCGTTTATGAAGTTGTAGAGAAGACAAGGATTGGCAGTAACATGGAGAGTTTACTGCAAAAACTGGAGAAAGAAAAACTGGTGAGTAAAAGGCTTTAAAGTCTTCTTCGTTTTCTTTCCAGAATGTGCCTATTAGTAAGTGGCCATATTAATATTTTTATTTTGCTTCTCAGAGTAGCAGGGAGTCTCTTTGTTGCTAATCAGTTAACAGTGTTTTACTATGGCTTCTAGGACTCTTTTTGCCCGTGTCCAAGACCTATAGACTAATTTTCTCTGTTAAAGTGTCTGCTTTGTTGATGATAAAATTCATAGTAATAAATACATTCACTATCACTTTCTTAAGCAGGGAATATCATTTGGTAATGAATAAGGGAAAGATACTCTGTCCCCTGGTTTGTGTTAAGATTGCAAAACAGGGCCTAGCAGTAGCCTAGTGGCTAAATCCTTACCTTCCATGCGCTGGGATACCATATGGGTGTCAGACAGTTCATATCCCAGCTGCTCCACTTCCCATCCAGCCCTCTGCTTGTGGCCTGGGAAAGCAGTCAAGGGCAGCTCAAGGCCTTGGACCCTGTATACCCTCATGCGACACCCTGAAGAGGCTTTTGGCTCCTGCCTTTGGTTCAGCTTAGCTCCAGCCATTGCAGCCACTTGGGGAGTGAACCAGTGTTTGAAAGATCTTTCCCTATCTCCTCCTCTCTCTATATCTGGCTTTCCAGTAAAAATAAAATAAATCTTTAAAAATAAAAGTGAGAAACAGTTCAGGTAGATAGCGTTTTGTTCCAGTATAGACAGCAGCTAGTATGATTTCCAAAAGCAAAAGAAACCTGGAGAATTTGAAGAGGGAAAAGTACACTAGAGTAGTTGAAGGGAGTCGAAGATGAGGTGACCATGTTAACACAGCCTCCTTCAGGCCGTGTTCAGATGTGTGGGGGTTTGGAGTTGTTTGTATGAGCATCGGATTTGAAGAGTCCAAAGGAGTGGAATGGGATAGATATGCAGCTAAATCAGATTTGTGTTTTGACATCTTGCTCTAGTTACTGTAGAAAATAAATTCAGCTGGGTAGATGAGGTGAAATACTTATTAGTGTGTCACATTGGGGTGATGAGAAAGGCAAGAATAATAATAAGAGTCTGATTTAAGGGATATTTACTAAGTAGAATCCAGTTTAGTAGGTATTGAGTATAACTTGTTCAGGGAGAGTGATTGAGTGAGATACCAGATTGTGATGGGCTGGAGTGAATGGAAAATGAATATATGATACCAGTTATCTATGGTTTAATTGAAGGAGAGATGGTTGCTGGGAAGGGAAGTAGCTATACCAAGTTTTACATTTTGAAAAATCACAATATATTTAATATATTTAAATTCAGAGTTCAAAGGGTTTAGATTTGGAGAGAGATTGAATTAGCTCTAAATCTGGTTCTTGTGTTTCAGAGAATGGTATTGAAAATGTAGGAAGTAGGGAATCCCCTATTGTCAGAAAAATTCCATGTCTTCAGTTCCTTGAGTTGGTGTAGTGATATTTCTGGCTAAGCCTCAGCCTGCAGTGCTGACATCCTGTAAGGGCACTGGTTCAGTTCCTGGATGCTCCACTTCTAATCCAGCTCCATACAGGATTGCAGCAGAGGATGACCCAAATCCTTGGGCCCCTGCACCCACGTGGGAGACCCAGACAAAGTATATGGGTTTGGGCTGGCCCATTTTCAGGTATTGCAGCCATTTGGAAGTGAACCAGTGGATCTTTTCTTGTCTTTGCTTTCTGTAATACTGCCTCTCTGAGAAACAGAAAAATATTTATTTAGTTGAAAGATTTACAGAGAGACGGGGGAACAGATCTTCCAACTGCTGATCCTCTCCCTCAAATGGCTGCTGGAGTTGCTCCAGGGTGAAGCCAGGGGTCCAGCCTATCCTCTTGGCTGATTTCTGCTGCTGTGCCAGGGCACTGTTAGGCAGCTGGATCAAAGTGCAGCAGCCGGGAATTAAACCTTGTGTTGATGTTGGCGTCGCGGGAGCAGTTTTGTATGCTGTGCCACGACAGCAGCTCATGAAGTGGAATCATTAAATCATACGTATACTTGACTGGCATTTCAAATAATGCCTCTTTTTTTTTTTAAAAAAAAAAGATTTATTTATTTTTATTGGAAAGTCAGATATATAGAGAGGAGGAGAGACAGGATCTTCCTTCCACTGGTTCACTCCCCAAACAGCCGCAACAGTTGGAGCTAGGCTGATCCGAAGCCAGGACGCAGGGAGCTGGATGGGATGTGGCGCAGCCGGGATTAGAACTGACACTCATATGGGATCCTGGTGCGTGCAAGGCAAAGAGTTCAGCCATTAGGAACCGTGCTGGGCCCAATGACAATCTTTTAAAAGTTAATTATACTAGATTATATTCCTATCCTTCAGCAGCAGATTAATTTGTGTACTCAAAAGTAGTTTTGTGTATATAAGACTTTGGCAAAAACTTACAAATCTAGTAAGTATAAAGAGCTGTCTGAAGTGTAATTAGCTTACATTTTTTCAGATTTGCTTTATTTGAAAGAGTTGCAGAGGAGGAGAGAGAGAGGCAGTTCATCCACTTCCAGAACGGCTGCAGTGGCTTGGGCTAGGCTAGCCAGGCGCTTCTTCCTGGGTCTGGTCTTTTATGTAATCATGAGACTGGCTAGTTGTGCAAATACTTCATTCTAGTGGATCCAGCATTATCTTGAAATGTGGCAAATGCATTTTGCTATTTGAAATTTTTTAGGTGTTTTTGCTAAAATTTTCACTCTAGGTTGAATGAAGTTGTGACTACGGAACTTGGATACAGAGGGAAGAAAGCTTAATTGCAAAGCTTTTGTTTGCAAGTGTTTTAAGTATATTAATTTCATTAATAGTTAAAGTTTTCTTTTTTCCTCTTGAGTCAGTTTATATTATGATTTTGCTCATATCTTTGAAACTCATTTACTGGGATAAAATATTTTTTACAGTTTATTTAATACCTACAGCTACACTGTTTCTCGTTTTGTTTTGCCTTGTCTCACCAGTCACTTTAACCAGGAGTTTGTCAATGGTATTAGTGTTGTAAGCCAGATTCTTACTTTTATTCTGCTGTATGTGTTACTGTTTGGTAGTTTTATTCTACTTTATTTTGTTGTTTAAAAATATTTTCAAGTTGGAAAAAAGGTCAGTGAGTATTCAACTTAAATATTGTGCTAGTAGCATTCTGCATCTCATTATGTATTTTTCTTATTATTCAGTTGTTAGTAGTTTTTCCACATAGTTTCTACTTTGACATGTGATTAGAAATCGGTACCTGAGATGTTGTTTTTGGGTTTCTCTGTTACGTTTATCCTCATCTCTTGCTCTTTTGCCAGTCATACAAATACTGTGATGCCTGTAAACTCTTCATTGTAACTGCCCGATGTAATTTGCCTTTGCTCATGACGCTCTCTCTTTTGAAATGGTCTTGCCGTAACTTCAGACTGTCTGGTCAGCGTGTCAGAAGCTACCTTCAAGTACCCTCTCATGAAATCCTTTACCTGTTGTACTGCCATAAACATTCGTGTGTCTTCTTTCAATGTCTTAGGGTAATATTTTCAATCTTGGTATTACTTGTGTTATAAACTTCCCATGGTTAGACCTTGTCCTGTTTGTCTTTAAAGTTATCTCTGGCAGGGACACTCGTCTGCCCTGTGAGAGGTGTTCCTTTAATATGTGTGGAATTAGAGCATGGCAACACATTTCATTCTAAATCGGCCTCCACTCTACAAAGGTAGAATTACAAAGCGTGTTTTGTTTGTAGCACTTCGTACGCTGCTTTGGCATTAATAACATCCTTTGAATTGATGAGAGAAATGTTTGACGTTTCAGATTGGTTGTCTTGTTGTAACCTCAGAGTAAGCTGAACACACAGGCTTTATAGTTCATTAGGGTCATTGCTTCAGTGACGTTTTTTAACTCTATTATGAAAACAGGGAGTTTTCGATTGAAAAATAGGTAAAAATTTTTTTTAAGTAGGTAACATTTTCCTCTAAAAAAGATGAACAAATTTTTTTCCTTTTGTAGGAAGTACTTTTTTTTTTTTTTTACCATATGTGTATTCATAATAAAGCAGATAAAACTTCTTCCTTCTCCCCAAAACACAGGTTCTTGTTAAACCTTTGCAAGACCGTGGATTTCTTTTCTTACTTTCTTCACATCAGATGGTTTCTCCCTACGGTAGGTGATCTCAGTTGACCTTTAACAGTTCTGTAACTTTTTCATTAAAAACACATTACTAATGAGTTTGACTTCTGTTTTGTAGAACATCAAACTGTCAAGTCTCGATGTCTGCATGCTTTGTTTCTATTTCAAGAACCTAGAGGCATACTTACCTGTAAGTTCTTTAAATATGCAGTTCTAATTATTCATGGATATCTACATTTTACTGAAAATGTTTAGATACTGCATTAAGCATTTTATCCAGTAATAGTAATATAAAGCACTAGTATGTGACTTAATTTTGTATTTTTTGTAAATAATTTTTTTTTTTAGATTTATTTATCTTTTATTACAAAGTCAGATATACAGAGAGGAGAGACAGAGAGGAAGATCTTCAGTCCGATGATTCACTCCCCAAGTGACCGCAACGGCTGGTGCTGTGCCGATCCGAAGCCGGGAACCAGGAACTTCTTTCAGGTCTCCCACGCGGGTGCAGGGTCCCAAAGCTTTGGACTGTCCTCGACTGCTTTCCCAGGCCACAGCTGGATGGGAAGTGGAGCTGCTGGGATTAGAACTGGCGCCCATATGGGATCCTGGTGCATTCAAGGCGAGGACTTTTAGCCGCTAGGCCATGGTGCCGGGCCCAATTTTGTCTTTCAGTTATGAAAATTATTTTTATTATGTCAGTGGTGCTTCTAGTAAGTTTTTTTTAAAAAAGGTTTATTTGAAAGAGCAAGAGGGAGATTGATGAGTTGATCGATCCTATTTGCTAATTGACTTCCCAAATGGCTATGATACCTGGAACTGGATTGGGTGGAAGCCAAGAACTGGAATTTGAATCCAGGTCTCCCACATAGGTGATATGAACTCAATTTCTTGAGCCATCACTATTGTCTCCTGGGGTTTATATTAACAATAAATTGTGGTCAGGAAACAAATCAGGGTGTTGAACCCAGGTACTCTGAAATGGGATCATGGACATTTTAACCACTAGGCTATATGTGCATATCTTTGCTAATAAAATTTGATTGTAGGGCCTGGCATGGTAGCCTAGCAGCTCAAGTCTGTGCCTTGCATGCACTGGGATCCCATATGGGCGCCATTTCTAATCCTGGCAGCCCTGCTTCCCATCTAGCTCCCTGCTTGTGGCCTGGGAAACCAGTTGAGGACGGCCCAAAAACTTGCCCGCGTGGGAGACCCGAAGAGGCTCTGGGCTCCTGGCTTCAGTTCAGCACAGCTCAAGCCATTGTGGCTGCTTGGAGAGTGAACCAGCGGAAGGAAGATCCTTTCTGTGTTTCCTCCTCTTTGTATATCTGCCTTTCCAAGAGAGGTAAATCTTTAAAAAAAAAATACTATACTGTACTTTAGTGTTAGTGAGTTTTATATGATTATTATTGTAGGTCAGGTCATTTTTCATTCAGATTTTATTGATAACCAGATCTGGTGTTGTGAATGACAGCTGATATTTGAGATGCCTGTATTGTGTATTATGCCTCATTCTGTGCTGGATGTTTGAGTCCTGGCTCTGCTCTTCTGGTCAGATTTCTGTGAATGCGTACTTCATGGGAGATGCAGGTGACAGCTCAAGTTGAGAGCCTGTCACTCAGTGGGAGACCCGGAGCCCAGCTCTGTGTGTTGTGGGCACCTGGGGTGTGAGCCAAAGGATCAGAGCTCGTTTTACGTCTCTGCATTTCAAATCAGTTAAAAATTATTTTTGATGACCATGATGCATCATATGGTAAGCAAAATATTAGGGCTTGTGATGGTGATATTAGGGAAAAATTGCTATCTTGAATATTACAAATGTATTAAGTTTCCTCTGTTGAATTTCACTCCTTGGCTAAGTGTGAGTTTTATAGCGGTTGCCTTTCACATGCTTGCATATTTGCTAAAGAAGAGAGTTCACGTGAAGTTAGTAACTGCTTTATATGAAGCGGCAGCATTTCCATTTTCAGGATTGTGTTGTAGGAGGCCTTAGATCTTGCCTTGTCTATTTTTCTTTTCCATTTTCTTTGCCATCATTTGAAAGAAGTGAAAATCTTTCCAGCCTCTCCCCCAACACTTCCTGTGTCAAATGTTGGTAGTTTCTCATGAGCCTCTCTTCAGGTGATAGACTTGACGAAGGTGCTGTTCATATCTGTGCTGTGTACGCAGTTGTTAGTATTAATGGGTAAAATGTCACACTTGGGCAATGTGTAGATCTATAGTTGATTAGTCTGATTGCTAACATGGTTTGCTTTTCTTTTACTCACAGCACAAAAGATTTCAACCAGTGCTCCACCACAAGAGAAGCATGAGAACATGCCAGCTGTATTAAAAATAACTCAGTTTTTACAGTTTTCTTTGATTCAGTGTCGAAAGGAATTCAAAAGTATAAATACTATAAATTTTCATTCTGTTGTTGAGAAGTATGTAAGTGAATTTTTTAAGCGAGGTTTTGGTTCAGGTAAACGACAGTTTATCATGTTTTCGTATGATTCAAAATTAGATAGTAGAAAGTTCTTATTCTCAGCTCCAAAAAATAAAGCCCATATCGATACTTGCTTGCATACTTACATTTATCAACCTGAAATGTATCAGTTACCCATTTGTAAATTAAAAGACTTATTTGAAGAAAATAGGAAACTTCAACAGTTCAGTCCACTTTCAGATTATGAAGGTCAAGAAGAAATGAACGGTACAAGAATGAAATTTAGGAAACGAAATAACTCAAGAGGTGAAACTGTTGTACCTGGGAAGCAAAAGTCATCTCATTCTTTGGATTATGATAAAGATAAAGTCAAAGAACTAATTGATCTGATTCAGTGCACGAAAAAAAATGTGGGTGGGGACTCAGACATAGAAGATAACAGGAGCAAAGCTGTCTTGAAGAGGAAGCATGAAGATCTGCCTGAACACAAGAGGAAACTTTCCAAAACCAGTAATTTATCTGAGAATTACCATCTGTATGAAGGTAAAATATCAAGATTGATTTTAATACAGCCACCAGAAATACAGTAAGATACGTGTTAGCTTTTCTCGTGGTGCAGGAGTTTGCAGATAGAAGTGCGTTGAGCCAAATGTGCAAGGCAGACACGCACTTGATGTGTGTATTCTCACATAGCAACAGCTGGCCTGGGACCAAGGCTGGGCGGCTCACAAAAGGCTGGAGGTACCATGTGACTCAGTTACAGAAAACATTGGCCAGCTCCTGCCCTGATACGTCAGATTCCAAAATTTCTTTGGGTGTAAATTTGACGGAGGGCCCACACAGTCACTGTTCTGTGTTTTCCTTTATGTAACCATAATATGACAGATGTACCAGTAGAGTTCTTTGAGACTGTTGTTGAATGAAAAGAACCTGAGCCTTGAAGTTCATGTCTCAGAGACATACACATAATCTTTATCCTAGGAATCTGGTACTGCCGTTCCTTGTTCTGTTTTACTCAACAAGAAGGCAAAAATGGGAGATGTCAGTTTTAAGTGTTTGCTTGTGTTTTTGAGCGATTTGTATGTCAGTCCATAGGTTCTTTTGCATTCAAGGAGTGTTGCTAGGAGATTTACTCATTTGGAAGTCAGGGAACAAGAGAGAGCACGAGGGAGCAAGTGTGCTTCCATTCACTAGTTCACTCGTGAAATGACTTCAGTAGCCAGGGGTGGCTAGAAGCCTCGCTCGGATCTCCCAGTAGGTCGCAGGACCCCATAATCTTAGGCCGTTCTCTGCTGGTTTCCCAGGCACATTGGCATGGTGCTGGATCAGAAGCCGAGCAGCCAGGCCTTTGATGCTGACATCCCAGGGAGTGACTTAACCTGTTGCGCTCCAGTGCTGGCTCCTGCTGCCGCGATTGATCGATTATGGCCGATCTGAGTGTTTTATTTCTTACTGAAATTTTACTTGCCTTTTCAAATTCATCGTCTCTGACTAGCTTAGATCTATGTCCTTACCACAGTTTTGTTAGAAGAAATCCGTATCCTTGCTGCTGCTTTTCTGCTCTTCACCACACCCAGCTGTGGATTGTTACTTAAATAAAAGATATTTTTCAACAGCCACATGACTGTGTTGGACAGAACAAGTATTGCTTACATGGAAGCAAGTTTTTGTAACAGTGCTGGCTGTTCTCTGCAGTGATTTCTGGATTTTGTTTTCAATGTTACTGTCTTCATCTATGTTCTTTTAGTGACCTTGGTGGCTTACTGAATTTCACACATTTCAGTATTGTGTTAATCTCAGAGTCAGTTTGCTAATGTTCTACCAATTTCATCTTCTGAATTTGGCATTTTAAAGGTTTTGTTACAGACTGTCCAGCTGTGCTTTCCACAATTTTTTTTTGAAGATTTATTTATTTTTATTGGAAAGGCAGATATACAGAGAGGAGGAGAGTCAGAGAAGAGGATCCTCCTTCCGATGGTTCACTCCCCAAGTAGCCACAATGGCCAGAGCTGCACCAATCTGAAGCCAGGAGCCTCTTCCAGGTCTCCCACACGGGTGCAGGGTCTCAAGACTTTGGGCCGTTCTCCACTGCTTTCCTAGGCCACAAGAAGGGAGCTGGATGGGAAGTGGGGCACCCAGTGGGATTAGAACCGGTGCCCATATGGATCCCAGCATGTTCAAGCCTAGGGCTTTAGCCTCTAGACCACCATGCCAGGCCCCACAATTCTTTTACATGCTCTTTAACTAAGGCTCATGTTTCCCTCTAGCATATATTGTGGTCAGTTCCTTTCTTCATTTTTCTCTCAAATTAGATTTTCGTAGGTCATATTCGTCAGCTTTCTGACTGTTGTGTTTCTCAGTGGTCTTGTCTCTTTCCACACATGCTAGAGCTAGATTGAAGTTACTAAATGTTTACTTTGTTTTAGAGTTCTAGCATACTGGAAGGAGACACAAACTAGTGCCCATATGTGATGCTTGCAGAAGGAAGATCAGCCTGTTGAGCCACCATGCCAGTCTCATCACTACTGTCTTTTGTAGCTTTGTATTTATTTATTTCTATTGCCTTTTAAAATTGGTAACCTTAGTTGCTCAGAGTTCGGCCTAGTTCAGTTTTTTCCTGAGCTTTAAGGACCAAGACTTGCCTGAATGCTTACTTCTTATAAGACAAAGCGTATGGATTATACAAGCTATCCAGATTTAAAGCTGCTTGGAGCCATATCTTAATGTGTTTTCTGTTTCAGTTTCTTGGCGTAATGGGAGAGGCAGGTAGATTTTCATTGACTTTTGCTCTCAGATAGTCCTGTGTTTAATATTGTGTAGCAAGCTCAGGGGAGATGTCTCCAATATCCCTATCATGCCAGGTTCTTTATGAATTAAACAAAATAGAATCATTCAAGATAAGAATTAAATTTTAAGAATAACCTTAAGGACAAAATGTAAGTGTGGAAATGACAGAGATCAAATTAAATTATACTGTTTTAGTGAATTAAGTGTAATTTGCAAACATTCCTAAAAATTGGCAGACAGCAAATACAAATCTTTCATTTGTTGGAAGACTTCTGGTTGATGTTGCATTGTGGCAGTACAATTTCCAGTAACTATAGCATGGTTATTAATGTGTGTTATGTGTTTTTACATATTCACAAATTCGTTTGTCTATTAATAAGATGCTCCAGTTGTGCAAAAATTAACTTTAGAAATTTCAGCCTGGGTGCAGAATTTTATATCTTTTGATTGAAAAGCATAGAGAGAAACAGGGATATCCCATCCCTTCCTTGGTTCATTCCCAAGCAGCCACAGCTTGGCGTGGCCAGGGTGACGTCAGAAGCCAGAAACTCAGTCTGATTCTCCCACGTGGGTGTTAGCTGGGACCTAAGTACTCAAGACATCACCTGCCTCCCACCGTATAGGTGAGCCGGAAGCTGGAATGGAGAGCAGAACCAGGACTCAAGCCCAGGCACTTCAGTGTGGCATAGCACTCCAAGTACCTGCACCGTGTGCGGAATTGTCTAACAGGTTACACTTGTGCAGGAAGGGGAGTGTTTATTTGTAAAATGTAAGCCCGCTGCTGGAGTTCCTGTCTGTGCGTGTTACAGTAATTAAGCTCTAAGGTATATCTAGTAACTTTTTATGTTGGCCTTCACATTTAACTCCAAGAGATGACTTTTCTCTGGTTTTTTTTCCTCAGAGTCTTCACAGCCTGTTGGTTCCCTTGGACATGATGCTGACTTGAGACAGCAGCAGCAAGACACCCGGAACTGTGGCACTGACGTCCACAGGCTGTTCACTTGGCTGTCAGAAACATTAGCAAATGCGCGGCACTCGGATGCCTCCTTGACGGACACGGTTAACAAGGCCTTAGGACTGAGCACTGATGTCTCCTATGAAGAGCCGAGGCAGAAGCCGGAGTATGAGGTAAACACTACCCCAGATAAGAAAGAGCACGAGCAGCTTCCATGCCCCAAGATGGAAAACACCCATTTTAAGGGCACTCGGAGTTCTGTGCTGGAAGTTGATACAGCATCTTTAAAGTATCCCCGTGCCGCTGTTTGTTCCAGTGAAGACACGGAGCATAAGCTACGTGTGAAAGAAGTAAGCTTCTGTCTCTTGCTTTTCTTTCTTCTTTCGAATGTGTGTGAAAGAGAGGATGTGGGAGTAGTTTTTCTTTTCCAGAAACAAACAAAACTTGAGTTAAAGATGTCTGCCTGAAAAGGTACTTTTATGTTATACATTTATTACAAAGAGAAAAAAAAAATTAGCCAAGTTTTATCAGTTGGAGTAATGTCAAGGCTGGGCAATTTATTTATTTTTTTTGTCAAGGATTATTGGGAGACTTAGGGTTTGAAAAAGGGGAGGAAATAGCCATTTAAAAGCAGAAATGACAGTAAAGATTGAACAGTGTGGTGGTTGCAAAAACTGGAAACCTTCATATTTCCCAGTGTATTTAATACCCTTAAATTGGGTTTTTAGATGTGAGGGCCAAATCCATCCTGCTGCCTGTTTTTTGTTTGTTTTTGTTTGTTTGTTCTCTTCATGTTTATTAATTTTTATTTGAAAGGGAGATTTACAATGACAGATGAAAACAGAGATCTTTCCATGCACTGGTCCACTGCAACAGGGGCTCAAGCTCAACCAGTCCGAAGTTGGGAGCCCAGAACTACTACTTCTCTGTCTTTCATGTGGGAATAGTGGTCCAAAGGCGTGAGCCATCCTTTGCTCTTTTCCCTGTCATGTCAGCATGGAGCTCGATCACAAATGAGACAGACAGATTTTGCCCGTTATAGATACAAGGTATAGGGACCACAGGAGAAGGCTTAACCAACTATGCGATGGTGCTGGTCCTCGCCTATTTTTATGACCAGAGTTTCATCGGAACACAGCTCTTCCAATTCTTTAGATATTGCCTAGGCCCTGCAATGGCAGAGTGGTACTGACTAAGTGTTTACTGATACTTGCTGTAAATCAACATTACATTATGTTTTCAAGGGCGACATTGCATTTAAATTGATGCTTTTAATGTTACTGTACTGGTTTTACTCATTTGAAATGCTTAAGAGAGAAATGTGTACATTTGCTGTGAAAAAATAATTGTTTCTTCTTGGTGCTGAAATTAATTGGAAATAAAATCATTAAATGGTGTGCTTTAATTTTTAGGATCCTAACTTTATTAACGTGAATAATTTTGAAGATTGCAGTTTGTGTCCCACTGTTTCTTTTGAACATGGATTCTGCAAACACCAATCAAAGTCAAATGATGTTGAAGAGACTGAAATACATTGGAAACTGATCCCAATTACAGGTAAGAATCAGTACACCAGGCCTTAGGCTTACTGTATTTTACTTGGGGAATAGGTTCCTTCAGATTTCATCTTTTCTAGATTCTGTGCATGGATCAGTAGATCTGAGCTGGTTTTAGTATCTTCATTACCTTATTTGCAGTGATAGGATCTTCATCGCTGAATGTTGCTTTTTTTTTTTTTAAAGATTTATTTATTTATTGGAAAGTCAGATATACAGAGAGGAGGAGAGACAGAGAGGAAGATCTTCTGTCCAATGATTCACTTCCCAAGTGAGCGCAACGGCCGATGCTATGCCGATCCAAAGCCAGGATCCAGGAACTTCTGGGTCTCCCGCGCGGGTGCAGGGTCCCAAAGCTTTGGGCCGTCCTCGACTGCTTTCCCAGGCCTCAAGCAGGGAGCTGGATGGGAAGTGGAGTTGCCGGGATTAAAACTGGCGCCCATCTGGGATCCTGGTATATTCAAGGCGAGGAATTTAGCTGCTTGGCCATGCTGCCAGGCCCTGAATGTTGCTTTTTAAAAAAAAAAAATTTTATTAGAAAGTGAGATATAGCAAGAAGGAGAGCCAGGGAGGAAGACCCTCCTTCCAATGGTTCACTCCCCAGGCACCTGCAACAGCTGGAGCTGAACCAATCTGAAGCCAGGAGCCCGGAGCCTCTTCCAGGTCTCCCATACGAGTGCAGGGTCCCAAGGCTTTGGGCCATCCTCATCTGGCTTCCCAGGCCATAGGCAGGGAGCTGGATGGGAAATGGAGCAGCTGGGATTAGAACTGGCACCCATATGGGATCCCGGCGTGTTCAAGGCAAGGACTTTAGCTGCTAAGCTAGCACTCCAGGCCCTGAATGTTGCTGTTATTAGTGTCAGTGAGAATCGGCTTGTGTGGACCTGCTTGTACAGATGCTCAAGATGTACCTATTCTACATATGGAACTTAGCGTTCACGTGGCCAGAAATTTGTTAGAACAGAGTTTCCAATGGAAGGGGAGGTGGCTGCAGAGAAGTGTTGCTGTCTGAACAGCCAGTTAAATATTATCTTTTCAGCTTGATAAATTTCATGGTAATAAGCAATCATCTATTAAGTAGCTATGTCAAAGTCATCTGTTTGAAAGAAATTGAGTTGCTGAATTGGCTTATCTGTAAAGGATCATCTGAGAGCGTGTCCTGAAGTTACAAAATACTACTATCCCAAAAATAGTTGTATAGATGCTGAGAGAGATCATTCTGGGATATTCTCATTTCCTGTGAAAACACATGGACATATGCTCTTAATATTCTAAGTTCTGGGCCTGAAACAGTAGCCTAGTGGCTAAAGTCCTCACCCTGCACACACCAGGATCCCACATGTACGCTGGGATTAATCCTGGCAGCACCACTTCCCATCCAGCTCCCTACTTGTGGCGTGGGAAAGCCATTGAGGATGGCCCAAAGCCTTGGGACCCTGCACCTTCGTGGCAGACCTGAAGGAGGCTCCTGGTTCCTGGCTTCGGATCTGCACAGCTCCTGCTGTTGCAGCCTCTAGGGGAGTGAAGCATCAAATGGAAGATCTACCTCCCTGTCTCTCCTTCTCTTTGTATATCTGACTTTGCAATTAAAAAAAAAATTCTAAGTTGTTAAGCATCTTTGTTTATCAGCTAACCATTTTTGGGGATATTTCTAGAACAAATCCTTGGCATTTCTAGATATTTTTCTAATTTTTGAAAAGGAAAGATACTCTGCTGTTATTCTTGTTGAGAAGTAGACTGAGGCTACCAAAGACCGAGAAGAATTTCTAAGCTTTCATGAGTTTCCGCGGGATTTGAGCAGGAGACCCCGAGGGAGCAGGTGCTTTCTGAGAATCTGCCTTCAGCGGAACAGGGTAGGGAAGTGCTGCTGAGAAGGCTCGTCTCCCTTCCTCGTCCAGACGCCTTCCTAGTTGGCTTTGAAGAGATATCTAGTGTATGATGCTCCATCTTCACCTGCGTTAGAGAAGCCAGCTTTGCACTTTTTAATTTTTATTGGAAAGTCAAATTTACAGAGAAGGAGAGACAGAAAGATAGATCTTCCGTCCATTGATTCATTCTCGAAAAGGCTGCAATGGCCAGAGCTGCGCCAATGCAAAGCCAGGAGCAAGGAGCCTTTTCCAGGTCTCCCACGTGGGTATGGGGTCCCAAGGCTTTGGGCCGTCCTCGACGGCTTTCCCAGGCCACAGGCCAGGAGCTGGATGGGAAGTGGAGCAGCCAGCATATAAAGCGGCGCTCATGGTATCCTGGCACTAGCTGCCTGACGGACCCCAGCATTTCAATTTGGAATGACCTTTTTGAATTACTCCAGGGAAGAGGAGGGATGTTTGCATTTGTTAGCATTTGAGGTTGCTTAATATCTGTCACTGCTGTCTGGGGAGAATCTACAAATCTAATGGTACTTTCCCTCAGGAGGGGACGCAAGAAGCCCTGAAGACCAGCTAGGGAAGCAGTGTGAGAAACCAGCATCAGGTGAGAAGGCTCCCTTTGCTCATCTCCCAATGCGCGTTGCAAAACTACTACTGGAATTTCTTTTTCTTTCTTTTCTTTTCTTTTTTTTTTTATATGAGGCTAATATTTTTTGAATATTTCTTTTTATTGATGAAAATCATATTTACAGAGAGAAGGAGAGACAAAGAGAAAGATCTTCCATGCATTGGTTACTTCCCAAGTGGCCGCAATGGCCAGAGCCAACCTGAAGCCAGGTTTCTTGGTTTCCCACCAGGTGCTGAGTCCCAAGGCTTTGGGCCAGCCTCTGCTGCTTTCCCCTGTGCATTAGCAGGGACCTGGATGGGAAGTGGAACAGCCGAGACAAGGACCAGCGCCCATATGGGATCCTGGTGCATGCAAGGCGAGGAGTTGTACTGATAAGCTACTGTACTGGGCCCCTACTTGAATTTTGTTGTTCTGTATCAATAGGGCATTGACTTAATTTGTGTTAATTTCACAGAATTTACTTATTTATTTTTAATTTCACAGAATTTTGAAAATACCATTTTTATATTGAAATCTTGTATCAAATATTCTTACCACAGGAGTCATGAGGTGTTCATAAAGATTAAGTGTTCTTTACCGATAGCAGACTATCAGCAGAGATGATTTGAAAACCTAGAAAGATTATACTGATGCTTTTTGCAGGCTGTCCTAGCAGAAATAGTCTTCAACTTTTTTTTTGTTTTAAAATTTATTTGCTTTTATTGAAAAGTCAGATATACAGAGAGGAGGAGAGACAAAGAGGAAGATCTTCCGTCTGATGATTCACTCCCCTAGCGGCTGCAATGGCCGCTACTACGCTGATCTGAAGCCAGGAGCCAGGAACTTCCTCCAGGTTTCCCTTGTGGGTGCAGCGTCCCAAGGCTTTGGGCTGTCCTCCACTGCTTTCCCAGGCCACAAGCAGGGAGCTGGATGGGAAGCAGAATTGTTTAATAAGTCAGACATTTGGCATGACACATGACTCAAGATTGTAAACGTACTGTGGAAGCTCAGCTGTCTGCCCCTGTACTGCAGATGTTCAGTTGCACCCTCACCCTAGAGATGGCAGTTACCAATCCACCGGAATCTAACACTGTTGTATTGGACCTAACCCCATTTTATAAAAGCATTATTTGTTTATGGGACATAGTTTTCATTTGCTGGTTCAGTCTTCAAATGGACCTGGGAGCCAGGATCCTAATCCAGGTTCCCACATGGCTGGCAGGGATTCAGTGCCTCAGGCGTCACCTGCTGCCTCCCAGGGCGTGCCTTGTCAGGAAGCTGGAATAGGAAACAAAGCCCAGGCGGCCACCCAGGAACTTCAGTCTGGGATGTAGGCATTCTTAAGAGGTATTGTGCCACATGGGTTAAAATCCCAACTTCCCAATTTGGTGTCAACCACTAGGCCAAGATGTCCACTCCTAAATTTCATGTTAGTCTTGCTGGCTTAAAACAGGCATTCAGGGTATTATGTGCCTCTGTCCTTGTACGGAGCCCAGAATTTTGGGGTTGTCATTTGTCATTGCTTTCTCCTTGCTCACTTCCCCTCACCAACTTAACTATGGCCTTTTAAATGTACTCACAAGCTCCTTGGCAGCAGTTAGTTAATGCAGTAACTGCTGTGATTGGAAGATAATGTCCTAGGCTAACTGCTGCTAGGCAGTTTATAACTGCACAAATGTGAGTGTGGGGAAGCCAAACTGGGTATCACATAGAGAGGGCAAGTACATGTACTCAGAACGAGTAGAGAGTCCACCATACTGTTCCCAGACTTTTGCTTTGCAAGCACCGCTTTCTCCGCTGTAGCAGCAGCTTGTTCAGTGAGTTAGTGATTTGAATCTCTGTTGGGGAAAAAACAGATGAAAGGTCATTGCAGGGTGGGTGAGTATTAGGCACAGCAATGAAGTGATTCTTTGGGATGCCTACATTGTAGCTCAAGGTGCTTGGTTTGCATCCCAGTTCATTTTACTGTTAATGCGCACCGTGGTAGGCAGCATCCGAGGTCCTCGCCAACCACATGGGACACTCAGATACGTATCTGGCCTCCTAACTTCATCTTGGCCTAGCGCTCACTGTCATGGGCATTTGGTGCATTCGCCACAGCTGGAAGATATCTGCATCTGTCTGCTTGTCAAATAACAGTGAATTTAAGAAACATTTTTAAAAATTCAGTTACTCTCACCTATGGAACTCTGAACACCAATCCGAGAGCAGGGCACTTTTAGAAGTAGAAATTGGGCCCAGCAAGGTGGCCTAGGGGCTTAAGTCCTCACCTTGAATGCACTAGGATACTGTATGGGTGCCGGTTCTGATCCTGGCAGCCCCACTTCCCATCCAGCTCCCTGCTTGTGACCTGGGAAAGCAGTTGAGGACGGCCCAGTAGCTTGGAAATCTGCACCTGTGTGGGAGACCTGGAGGAGGCTCCTGGCCTCAGATTGGCTCAGCTCCAGCCATTGCGGCCACCCGGGGAGTGAACCATCGGACAGAAGATCTTCCTCTCTGTATATCTGATTTTGCAATAAAAATACCAAATAGCAGTTGAGATTTATCTTCCTTGTGTAATTTGTTGTAAGTACATTTTTTATCAGACTTTTGAGTGGTTTAAGGGTGTGTGTTTTTAGATGGTATCTTTTTGTATTGTTCTTACTCTGTTGAACTCTCCTTGCGTAGGTATGAAATCACCAGAACAACCAGCGCAGGAGACCTTTCCTGATGACCCTCGGGTAGTAAGCAGACAGAGAAGTTCTGATGACCAGTTTTCATCCTCTGCATTCACAGACACGCGTAAGAGTACCACTGAGGATGACCCCCTGACAGGGCAGGTGCCGCCCATGGAGGAGCAGTGTGTGCCAGCAGCAGAGCTGCCTAATGTGAGCGAACCCACAGAAAGAACAGTGTTAGGAGAGTACAGTGTCTTTTCTAGGAAGATAGAAGAGATTTTGAAGCAAAAGAACGTTTCGTATGTTAGTAAAGGTTCCACACCAATGTTTTCAACGCAAGAGAAGATGAAACGGCTTTCTGAGTTCATATATTCTAAGACTTCCAAAGCCGGTGTGCAGGAGTTTGTAGATGGCTTGCATGAGAAGCTAAATACTGTTATTATTAAAGCATCAGGCAAAGGAGGGAGTCGGCCACCAGTCAGTCCTCATGATTCTGGTGCTAAGGTCGCACTGACTCCTCTGGGAAGGCCTGGCGTACCAGGACCCTCGGGTGACTGCCACAGCACACAGCCTCTCGACCCACTTCCTAGTGACGCCTCGAAAGACACCAGCTCTGGTGAGCAGCATTCCTCTTTGACTTTGGGTCAGCCTGAAGCACAAGTGAACCAGCCACTCCACGCCACAGAATCAGCGGTGACTTCTGACCATAATGTACTTGGTGATCCTGCCCAGGAACCAGTAGAAAAAGAAACCGTAAAGTCTCCTGATGATGTTAACATTTCTGCCCAACCATCTCTTTCAAATTTTATAAGCCAGTTAGAACCTGAAGTATTTAATAGTTTGGTTAAGATCATGAAAGATGTCCAGAAAAATACTGTGAAATTTTATATTCATCAAGAAGAAAACAGTGTGCTCTGTAAAGAAATAAAGGTAATTGAGAATGTTATAACAGTGCACTATAATCTTGTTGGTCTGGCCTGCATAAAGTTTTGTTTTCTGATACTGATAATGTATTTTCATAATTCAGTCTTAGAGAATAGAAGTCTAGTCAAATTAGAACCTGTGATATAGATATTTCAGCCCACTAAGTCCCAAGTTTAATTTGTGAATATTTCAACAACAATATTTATTTCAAAGTTACTGTAAGAGGCTTTGTGTTACGTATATAGATACCCGTGTGTAGGATGAGACATTTATGTACATACTACAAATTAGTTTAAACTGTTGAACACAGGTTTTATTCATTTTTGTAAGATTTATTTTTATTGGAAAGGCAGATACAGAGAAGGAGATACAGAAAAAAAGATCTTCCGTCGCTGGTTTGCTTCCCTAGCTCATGCAGTGGCTTGAGCTGAGCCGATCTGAAGCCAGGAGCCAGGAGCGGCTTCTGGGTCTCCCATGCGGTTGCAGGGTCCCAAGGCTTTGGACTGTCCTCCACTGCTTTTCCCAGGCCACAAGCAGGGAGCTGGATAGGAAGTGGAGCAGCCAGGATTAGAACTAGCATCCATATGGGATTCCAGCATGTGCAAGGCGAGGACTTCAGCCATTAGGCTATCGCATTGGACCTGATTATAATTTTTAAATTTTACCTCCCCCCAATTTGCCCTGTGACCTAACTTGTGGCAGAGACCCAGGTATTCAGCTAAACTACCAGGGAGTGAATCGGCAAGAAGCTGGGTGGAATGTAGAGCTGGGACTCAGCCAAGTACTTCAATTGAAAAGCAGGTGTCAGGCCCGGCGCGGTGGTGTAAGTGGTTAAAGATCCTCGCCTTGCACGCCTGGGATCCCATATGGGCACCGGTTCTAATCCCGGCAGCCCCGCTTCCCTTCCAGCTCCCTGCCTGTGGCCCGGGAAAGCAGGCGAGGACGGCCCAAAGCTTTGGGACCCTGCACCCGCGTGGGAGACCCGGAAGAGGCTCCTGGCTTCGGATCGGCATAGCATTGACCGTTGCGCTCACTTGGGGAGTGAATCATCGGACGGAAGATCTTGCTCTCTGTCTCTCCTCCTCTCTGTATATCTGCCTTTCCAATAGATAAATAATAAATCTTTAAAAAAAAAAAAAAAAGGTGTCCTGAGCAGTCGCCTACCTGCTGTCCCAAACTACACCCCCTCCCTGTCCTCACCCCATAGTGGGAAAGGAAAAAAAAGCAGAGGAATAAATTAAGTTGCTAGTATTTATCTTAGAAGAAATTTTGTCAAATAGAAGTGGTTCACAGATAATCTAATCGTACCCTTGACATTTCTTGATACCTAAATTCCTTGATACCTAAATTCCTTGATACCTAATTCCTAAAGCCTTTATTGATCAATAATCTGTAGTGTTTCCAATCATGAAAAATTCTCTTGCTGTAAAGATGTAATTTTTAAAAAAAGAGTTGTTTGTTTCCTTCAAAGGCAGAATTACAGAGAGGAATGCACAGGTTTCCATCCGCTAGTCTGTTCCTCAGATCGCTGCAATAGCCAGAGCTGGGCTGGTCGCGAGCCAGGAGCTTCCGGGTTCCAACATGGGTGTAGGAGCCCAGGCACTCGGACCATCCTCCGCTGTCTTCCCAGGCGTATGGGCATGGGCTGGATCAGAAGAGGAGAGCCAGGACTTGAACCAGTCACCACATGGGATGCCAGTGGGACCCACTGTGTACAGTGTATGGGACAAGATGTATTTTAAAAATTGAAGCCATACACTGATATATTAGGTATTTGTTCTGTGAAACAAATATGCTTGTGTGTGCTTATAAATGTGTAAATTTAAAAAAGCTTATAAATGATAATATTCCAGCAATTTTATTAGCGATTTAATAGTAGTGGTCATTAAACTGCTGGACTTTAGTTTCTTAAAGGAATGCCTAATTGTGAAGTAAATACCTGCTCTCATTTACAGAATTTACTGACAGTGACTCAGTTTCTGCCTGTTACTGTTTGATGAAGCAGGCCCCTCGTGACGTTGCACCGTGAGCCGAGGGCGGCCCAGAGCCGCGGGCTCCCGGACATGCTCTTAAGGCTTCTCGATATGGGCGTGTTTAATGTGATGTGTCCGTGAAGAGCAGGAAAATGAAAGAATATGAGGACTCTGTTTTTTTTCTCCGTGATTGCTTACTGGTTTCTGTGGTTGCATGTTTGTGCTGTGTGACCGACTGTAGAGCCTCTCCCGTTGCGCTGCAGTCCCAGTGACGCGTCCCCATGCACCTGCCTGTCAGTGCATAGCTGCCTGTGGCGTGTGCTAGGTGGGAGTAAGTGGGGCAGATTGCCCAGGCTACTCACCTTCCTGTCTGGGTTTTTTTTTTTTTTCTTAGCAAATTTATGTCACAATCATATTAAGGGAACAGTAAATGTATTTTATTTTTATTGGAAAGTCAGATATACAGAGAGGAAGATCCTCCATCTGATGATTCACTCCCCAGGCAGCTGCTATGGCTGGAGCTAAGTCAATCTGAAGCCAGGAGCCCGGTACCTCCTCCGAGTCTCCCACACGGGTACAGGGTTCCAAGGCTTTGCGCCGTCCTCGACGGCTTTCCCAGGCCACAAGCAGGGAGCTGGATGGGAAGCGGGGCTGCCGGGATTAGAACCAGTCCATGTAAGGGGAGGACTTTAGCCACTAGGCTACCACGCTGGATCCTGTTAACCTACTTTTGTGTTGGCTAGACTGTTTATTTTCTTACATATCTGATAGGAAATTGGTTTTAAACATGGGACTATAAATAAAAGCATGAACTTTCTAAGTATTTCTGAAGAGAAATTGATGTATTAGGTGAGGTGGTTATTTAAAAGTTGCATTTAAAGCTGCTTAATACAGCAAGCTTGTTAGTAACTGAACATTTTGATTAATTCTGAGTCAGGCGCAGAAATTCCAGAGCTTAGAGTGTCAGTGTGGAAGATCTTGAGTGCCTTTTCTCCAGGCCTCACAGCACTGCCTTGGCTGTGGCATACCAGGTGGCCCTGGGAGGTATTGTAGGCTGTGGCCAGGCAAGCTAAGTTTTGATTAATGCTGATGACTTTCATTGAGCCTGAAAAATAATCTGTGAAATGAGTGTGACTTTTTGCTTCAGGGTTCTGAATTCTGTTGACAAGCAAAGGCAGCTGGGGTAACTATTACCATGCCAGCACAAAAGGAACTATTAAGATGCAAGAACCTACTTAGCATAGAGTTGTAAACTTGGCAGAAAAATGGCTAGTGTGCAAATACCATTGTGCGTAGTTAAGTTGTGTATGATTGCTTCTTTGAGATATTGTGCGTTAAATGAGCTCACAGTGGTTTTCCAGTGCTTTGTAACTCTGGCTAAGCATCGCAGTGATCTGCCCCAGGTAGCCAAGGACACACTTCAGAAGGAGAGTCTGGGTAATGACTGCGCTTTGGCTTTCCCATAGGGACTCCTGTACGAAACCATCGTCACGGTTTTATCCTGGCATGGAGTTGGTATTCAACGCTGTGCTTTTGTAACTGGTTTCTAGACAATTCTTCTGTAAGAGTAGGTGTGTTGATCCCCAGTCTTCTAGAATGCTGAGTTCATTGTGAACAATGTCGTAGAAGCAGTTTAGCCTGTATTTCTGGGGTTAGATTCATGCTTGCCAAGAAAATTTTTTTGTGCTGATTTAGCTATTTTTGTTCAACAGGAATATCTTACCAAATTAGGCAACACTGAATGTCATCCGGAACAGTTTTTGGAAAAAAGATCACAGTTAGATAAACTGTTGATTATTATTCAAAATGAAGATATCGCAGACTTCATTCATAAGGTGAGTCTTAAAAGTCACATTTTGGCTCTTTAAAATGCTTAAGATAAGCTTAAAGAGGATAAAGTGGCAGGAAGCTTTGCATGAATCAGCTATGTTGGCTAAATTTATTTTTATTTTTTAAGATTTTATTTATTGGAAAGTCAGATATACAGAGAGGAAGATCTTCCATCCTATGATTCACTCCCCAAGTGAACGCAACGGCCGATGCTATGCCGATCCAAAGCCAGAATCTAGGAACTTCTTCTGGGTCTCCCACACGGGTGCAGGGTCCCTGCTTGTGGCCTGGGAAGGCAGTTGCGGACAGCCCAAAGCCTTGGGTCCCTGCACCCACGTGGGAGACCTTGAAGCAGCTCCTGGCTCCTGGCTTCAGATTGGCTCAGCCCTTGGCATTGTAGCCACTTGGGGAATGAACCACTGGATGGAAGGTCTTTCTGTCTATTCTTCTCTCTAAATCTGCCTTTCCGGTGAAAATCTTTTAAAAACAAATTGTCCATTTTGTATTTTAATGTCTGTTGAAGGGTCCTTTTATTGTGTGTGGAAGGTGCCAATGAATGGATGTTGTCTGTGTTGTGGGAAATGTTGGGAATGTTTTTGTGTTTGGCTTTCCAGATGTAATGGCCAAACATAAATGAGCCATGTTTGTTTAGTTAGGCTTTTTTTGTTTTTTTTTTTTTTTTTTTTTTGTCGTTCCCACAGGTACCTGGCCTGGTGACTTTAAAGAAGCTGCCCTGTGTTAGTTTTGCTGGTGTTGACAGCCTAGACGATGTAAAGAATCACACGTACAATGAACTATTTGTATCTGGAGGTTTTATTGTGTCTGATGACTCAATTCTAAATCCAGAAGCTGTCACAATTGGTAAGGTTTATGCATTGTTGGGAACATATAACTTCCATTCTGCACTCCCACCCCAGGTTTTTAGGAAAAAGCTAGAAAAATGTCAGTAACTCACTTATTTGGATGTATTATCCTGGTTTTTTTTCTGCGACTTGTAGGTAACAGTTCATTCCCATCTTCTCCTGAGTTTTTATTAATCTTACATTTCTTTCCCATTTCTTACATTGTACAAATAATTCCCACGGAGTCTCTGCCTGCTACACGTTGGGCATTTCATTGTTTCAAAATGCTTGCTTGTTTCTTTCCATCAACTTGAAAGGCAAAAAGATAGAGATCGCAATTGCTTGTAAGAGTCTAGTATTGGGCTAAGCGCAAGCCCAGAATCCAGAGCTTCATCTGGGCCTACCGTGTGGGTATCAAAGGCCCAAGCATTTGAGCTCTGATCTGCTTCAAAGGTGCTAGCCCGGAGCTGGACATCAAGTGGAACAGGTGGGATGTGATTCTCACTGTCGTGGGACGCAGGTGTCTCCAGCAGTGGTTTAACTAGCTGCCGCACAGCGCCCGCTCCTCAAATGTGCTGTGATGTGTACTCTGTCCTTCAGGAGAAGGAAGTAGTATACGGCAGTCTGTGTTTATACTGAGTATGGGAAAAATGTGCTCCCTCCATTTTCAAGAGTGCCTGGGTTTACTGTGTTAAAATGAACTTTTTTGTCTAACAGAGAGCCTTAAGAATTTCCTGACATTCCTTGAAGAACTTAGTACTCCAGAAGGAAAATGGCAATGGAAAATCCACTGTAAATTTCAGAAAAAACTAAAGGAACTGGGCAGGTAAAATTTGGAAAAGAGGTATATCATGATTATTTATTTCAAGTTTTGCTATGGAAAAATTTTTCTCCATATCCGACAGATCTTGTTCAGTTCTCATCTAGGCCTATAAATACTGTGCAGCTGTCTAGATACTGACGTATTCTAGCCTTTTGAGGAGGAAAGTGGTTTTCTTGCTTAAGTGGAAGCTTGCTGATGTTCTGATTCAATATGCTGTTTGAATGAATTAATCTTTGAAAGGCAGTTTTGTCTCCCCCTTTCACTGGCTTGCTTCCCAAATGGCCAGCGTCGCCAGGGTGGGAGTCCAAGACTCCAGCACGAATGCAGGGTTACCACCTGCCAGGTGCCTCCCAGGGCGCGCCGCAGGAGAGCGGAGGGACAGTGGAGCTGGGATTAGAACTCAGGGACTTCGAGGTACAAGTGTTAGGGCCAGATTTGCTGTGACACAGACAGCCACTGTGACAGTGACTGATAGCTGTTGACAGCCGCCATAACAGCTGCTGCTGTTCAGGTCCCCACTTCCCCAAATGAGTCACTGGGAGTCTGGCACCGATGCACGCTCACAAGGGCAGTTCTTTCAAGCCTGAGCTCAGGTCTCAAGTGTCAGTGTCGCAGCAGCTCCAGGTTGAGACCCTGAGACTGGGTGGCATGGGCTACTTATCACAGTCTAGGGGATTTCACATGGTTACACTCATGGTTGGTTAACTTAAAACTATACACAGTTGTACTCATGATTTCCTAATCATTCAAAAAAATGCAAGTTGGCAGGTTTCTGTTAGTGAAGCAGACAAGTTTCAAATAGCGCGAAGTGGCGGGCTGTGGAGCCAAAGCCTTCTCTCTCTGAGGCTCACTAGGGGACCTTGCCACATTTGCTAGAAACCCATTTCCCAGAAACAAAACTTGTGCAACTTCAGATTAGGCTAAGGCGTGAGTCATCTAGGCAACTTCAGATTAGGCCGAAGCTGATCGTTGGAATTCTGAGGGCCCTCATAAGTTCTCAGAGGCTTAATGTGGTGTGGGGCAAGCACTGTAGTACAGACCCAAAGGTGAGTCTGGAGTTCCTGGTGCTTTTAGAATAACCACTGTTGGTTTATACCTTGACATAAAGTAAGTAGCTGAGAGCCATGCATTGTTTTTTAAAGATTCTGTGTGTGTGTGTGTGTGTGTGTGTGTGTGTGTGTGTGTGTGTGTGTGTGTGTGTGTGTGTGTGTGCGCGCAAAATCCTAGGTCCCTCACTGAAATTTGAGCAGTAGTAAAGGTAGTAATTATAACTGGTTGAAATTTTAGCCTGCTGTGAAACTGGCCTGTCAGGCAGTGTACCAAGAAACTTCTGGACTTGTAAGTGGATCTCAGAATTCCTGCTCTCCATGACAGCACTGCTGCATCAAGCTGAGAAACTGTGGTTTTAATGTAAAGCCAAAACTTCCATACTAATAAGTATGCATCCAGATACTAAACTGCTTAATTTCACAGATTGAATACTAAAGCTCTGAGTCTGCTGACGCTTCTGAATGTCTATCAGAAGAGACATCTGGTTGAAATTTTGTCCTACCATAATTGTGATTCACAAACTCGAAATGCTCCAGAACTGGACTGCCTTATCAGACTTCAGGCTCAAAACATCCAGCAGCGACACGTCATCTTTTTAACAGGTGAAGAGACCACTTAGAACTTTCCAGTTACGTATGGGAATGTGGTATAAGGACCTCTGTAGTACTGTGGTGGATGTTGAAAATGAGGAAGGACTTTGAGGGCTCAACGGGCATCACTTGTCGATGCTGCTTTTAACAGTTCTGTATGTGAAACTCTTTTCCTTAGATAAGCACATCAAGATGCCTTCAAGTTACACAGATAATGGAATAGTGGTTGCATCTACTGAAGTGTTTATGCAAAACTTTAAAAATCTTGTGGGCTATCATAACTCAGTCACAGAAGAAAACTTCCCACTGCTTGGTGCTAATGAAAACCTTGAGTCACAGTCAGGTAACTTTTCATCAGTTTTCATTTTCTTTCAGGCAGACAGGAAAAGAGGAATGACTTTGCTGGGATTGTAGTCAGCTGAAACAACTCACCTCTAAGTAATCTCAGGGGGAGCGTTTCAAGACGTGTATCTGTAACACACAGCATGAACAAAATCTCATTTAACGGTTGTGGCCAGCATGAGTTCTTGAGTTTTATCATAGCCTTGCCTGTGATGGCTTATGCAGTCGTCTCTGAGGGTATATAAACTGTACTTAGACTGCTGTTGTCAGGAAAGGGGATGGATTAGGAAAACAGATCCGGGAATTTAGTATTGGGCCACAAAATCTCCCCAGAGGTAAGAGGCAATTTAATTACAAGATAGTAGGAATTCTCACAGCTTTAGTCTTTTGTGAGATGGCCTCTGCTTTGATTTCAGTTCTGTGAAAAGCGAAAGATATATTTTTGTTCTTAATGAAAAGCAGAGATGATGAAGCATTTGATTGAGCTAGCCAGTGTAGTAATCCAGTGAAGCTAGATGTCAAAAATTTTATTTTGTATTTGTCTTGTCAAATACTGAATTACCGTATAACTTTAGATGCTGTTTTGACATTAACCCCTTTGGAGCTTGGAGTTGGGATTTCCCAACATTAAACGTGAACACATTTCGCAGAAGCTTTTAGCATCGGATTATCTGGACATTCACACCTAGTGTGAGTGTTGTGAATAAATGAACTTGTGGCAGAAGACCAAGCTTTAAGGGATTGTGGACTTGCAGACCCTGACGCATTATATTGTGTGAGTAATGTATAATTTTAAAACTTAAACAAATTGTGTATTTCAATAGAGGAGGACTTTTTGTTTTTTAAATGTAGCTCTTTTAGAAAACGATGAAAAGGATGAAGAGGATATGTCTCTGGATTCAGGGGATGAAATCTCACAAATAGAAGTATGCAGCAATTTTCATTCAGAAATATTGACAGAAGAAACCAAAGGATCATGTGGAACAAATCAAAAACAGAACTTTCAAGCTGAATTGCAGTTGTCTCTTGACATGCAAAAGAGGTCACCAGAAGATAAGCCCTGTCACACTGACTCTGAAGATGCAGCGTCTGTTGATATGGCATGCTCAGAAGACGGGGACGGGGACTCAGCAGGGCAGGACTCATCCAGCAACGTTCAGGTCTATGACAGTCAATTCAGTATGTGCCATCAGGTTAGCCATTTTAATGTTGTCACTCATCAAACATTTCTGGGCATACCGTATGTCCTTTCGTCAACCCAGTCTCCAGAAACTGATCACTCTTTATCTGCTTATGCTCAAAGCGTGGAGGGAGACAAAGCTGAGTCTCCACTGAGCTGGGGGAAAAATGATTTTTCCCAGCCGTACTCAAAAGAGAAATAATTATAGTAACTTTTTTTATATATACAAAGTAGGTTGTTTTGGATTTTTTTCTGTTTCTTAAAGGTGATTAACAATTTATATTTCATTCTCAACACATTTCCTGTCCTTTTTCAATTTTTTTGGTCTTATTTAAATCATGAATGCCCTGTAACAGTTGTGAAAATTTAAATAAATCTATTTTTTAAAGTTTACTGTACTTGAATTATCTCATGTTGGCACTTTTAAGTTTTACATTTGTATGTCATGAATATTTGGGCTTCAAATTGAAGCATATTTTGTATGTAAAATTAGATGTCCTTTAGGATGGTAAACAGGAGTGGCTTTACTTTTCATGTCAAATGATAAAAAGTATGTTTTTGCTGAAATGATCAACTATTTTGATTTGAGCTTTTGTACAGTGCTTTTATACAGTTGTAAGGCAGTGACAGACGATTTTGACTGATACCTCAACAAGATGTATCTGGCAATGTAGTTTCATTTAGATGATTAACTTTGGGCTTAAGCTAACTTTCTCAGATTTTGTTACTTAGAGAAATGCAAGTATTTCTGAAGTAGTCTTGATTTCAAACCTGTTGTCTGTTGCTAACAACTGCCTCTGTTACGCCTCCCAAGAGTTTTGCAGACTGCAGTAAGTCACAGTGCTGAGCATACAAAGCCTGCGCTAAATCTGGGTTGTGTTAATGAGCTGGTACACCTTAGGCAAATCCAAGCTAGAGTGCAGAGTGGTCAGGAATTCCCAACTAAGGTAAGTGGTTTGGCAACATTTTAGGATCTGAATGCCCAGATTATGATAGAAGAAAAACTAGGTTTTTAGTACCTTTTATGAAGTGTCTGTTTTATTGTTTTATACAAAAAGACATTTTGCTACATAATGTACAAATTTTTAACAGCTTAGAGTTTTCAAATGTTTATCTGAGAAGTACAGTTAAGCACTGAGCATATTTTCTAAATCCAAGACATTAGTTTTCTATATTTAAACTGAAGAATTAAAATTCTTCTGGATTTGAAGCTGAAGGCAGGAGATTACTTTCCAACTCCTTTTGTTTTTGCAGAAGGCCCTGAAATCGAGGCATACAGGCAACTTAACAACTTCATCTCTTTCATTTCCATTAGTTTTTCAGAAAACATTTATGCATTAACACCTCAGGATAGAATCAGGTTACTTGGCCATAGCTTATGGTTTATCAGTCTAGTTATTGTTATAATAATGGCAAAATCTTTCTTCTTCCCCAAAGTGCGCTAAAGATGGTATGGCATCTAGTGCTTGTCCTAAACAGAGTAATCTTAGTGGATACCAGGACTCACTAAACCAGGAGTCATTGAACACTAAACCCTTAGCAATGCCGGGGGTTTCTCCTGGGGCTTACAGCCGCATGCGAGCCTATGATACAGTGCACAAAGTCACTGGTGCTAATTGGTTAAAAAGTAAGATACCTTTTACCTTGTCCAAATATAAAAACTGGGCAATAGTCAGTACCAGTTATAGAACCAATTTTCTACAACCATTTCCAAAAAGAGCTCAGAATAAATACATTCAGAGAAGTCAGACCCAGTTTCATTTGCATTGGTTTAATGAGAAGTCAGTATAATTGGTCTGGGAGAAACAATGCTGTGGTAAGTTTACCAGTGTAATTTTGTGCTGAATTATGTTCTTTGGGATAACGTTCTAAACACTGCCAACACGTATGTAAGAAGTATGGGGTTGCACTGTTAAGATTACTAAAGCTTAACTGTGTGTTTGTCTTTAGGGCCTTATTTGTCTTACAGTTAATGTATCCATTTTTTATTCAATAAAAGTCACTCAGATTACAATAGTCTCATGATTTTATACTGGGGAAAAATAACAATTACAGATGGTAGTGAAATTCAAGGGAAGCCCTAATTTCATTTCCATTGAAAATTTTTTTTACCTTCAAGATTGGGCTGCAGAGAGGGCATAGGAATCAACTACACCTTTATACCAGCTCAGTTCCCTTAACCCCACAGCAGAATCACATTAGCCTTACCTGTCTTAGTTCTGAAAGTCCCTTAAGGATTGCTTGTTGTCGATCTCTGTGTTTTACCAAGTTAGGATTGAGAAGTGGATCTCTAACGTCACAGTCAAATAGCTGCTGCTGATCTTGATCAGAGCCTGGAGCCAGAACAAATTCACACATCAAAAAGGATTCATTTAATTGTATCCTAGGAAAGCATCCTCAAATCTTTCTAATATACTGTGAAATTCTTTCCACCTCTCTTGGGTAAGATGTCAACAATACGTACGTACTTTTTGCACTTTCGTACTGAAGGTCCTGAGTTGAGGGCCTAGACAGTGGTGCATCTGGATCAAGGTAATAGACTTCATTTGTTCGAACATAAGGAATAAAATGGGATGGCTCAGAAACTCGAGATGAGGCTCCTGTTTGACTTCCTGAGATGACATTCTCTCTCTCATAGCTGCTGCTGCTCGCTAAGTGCAAGGTGCCAGTCTGAGTGTGCTGGGATCCGTCTCTCACTGCTGGAACTGGTGATGGCACAGATCTGTTCATGACAAAAGAAGCAGTTACAGGCTCCAAAATATAGGATACAAAATTATGTATTTTATGGAAGTCTGAGTTCTGTCCTAATTTTTCATGAAACTGGGAATGCAACAGAATGGGATAATTTGAGCTTTTACTGCTTGGAGTTATTGCAGCTTCATTTCTGTAAAGTAACCACAAAATGGTGTACACTCACCCTCTGACCCACCCTTCCCTTTAAGAGACAACTCTCAAACCAAACGGTCTGTGCACAGTGGCAATAAGAATATTCAAGGTTTCAGGGTGTGCAGTTGGTCTGACAAAGATGCATGCTGTGTTGGATTATGTTGGCTGGAGTCCCCACGATGCTCAGTCACAAATTGTTTCCTGGTAATGCACACACTGGAGGCAGCAAGGAAGGGTTCTAGTGCTTGGGTTTCCCTGCCACCCACGATTCCCAGTCTGACCTGGCTCTTAGGGCATCTGGGATTAGCAGATGAATGTGCTCTCTGCTGTTTGCTATAACAACTATAGCCACCTTGCCTAGCTAGCCCCAGTTCAGTCCAACTTGGGCCTTCAACTCCAGCTAAAATGAAAACCTTTTTGTTTCTTCCTATGCATTTGCATCTTACCCAGATTTTGAGTAAATGCTTTCTACCACACAGGAAACATGGAATTAATGTATATATAACAAACCTTTCTTTGATGAACGCATCCATATTCAGAGGCTCTGCTTCCTACAAGATGGAGAAAATGTACAAATAAATATACAGAGCATTTCCACAAATTCTAGGGTTTAGTCGTAGAATTACTAGGATCTGATGCCAGGGACACCAATCGTGTAGTTTTCTGGAGTATAATAAGCATTTTTGCTCTGGAAGCAGTGTGATTCTCTGGTGTAACTCCTGAGCCAGCTCTGCCACAGTGTAGACGGCCATGGACAATCTGACCTGTCTCTGCACAGGCGCGCATCACTGCTGCACTACCAGGACACTCACCTTTCTGCCTAGATGCCGCCTGCTCCTCGGCTGTCTCTCTCGATGAAGTTCATGAGCTGGGGAGCCGCCCTGACTTTGAGAGAGGTGTCCAGGATTATTTCTTTCTACCAAATGAAGTAGTTCCATCTGTCGTCTTACTTTTTTTTCTTCTCTCTGCTTTTGAAGCTGTTTGGGGTACTTTTCTGATGCTGGAATATATCTTCTGAGTGGTTTATTAATATTCCATTCAGGCCTCTTGGCGCATTTGTTCGTGTATTTTAGCTTCTCTGTTCTTGTCAACTGATTACACTCGTCCTTATGCCAACTGTTTTCTTTTTCTAAATTAGGTCCTTTATGCTGACTTAATTCTTGCTTGTTTTTCTTCAACTGTCCGTTAAATCCTGTAGAAATTTCGGGCGATAAACAAATACTAACTTCCCTCTCTGTTACCGATTCGCAATATGATTCTGCTTTGGTGAATATTCTTGTAGTTAAGTCCTCTGCAAAAAAATTCAAGATTAACAAGTTGATGTATCATTTTAATTAAAAACTAATTTTCCTCAGATACTAAATAGTTTTGTTACTGTCCTCTAAGATTTTTAGCTTTCAAAATAGAAAACTCTGTATGAACAGCTAACTCTCCATTCCCCCTCTACCTTTTTTTTTTTATTGCTTTTTTTTTTTTTTTTTTTAAAGATTTATTTTATTATTTTTTCATTGGAAAGGCAGATATACAGAGAGGAGAGACAGAGAGGAAGATCTTCCGTCCGATGATTCACTCCCCAAGTGAGCGCAACGGGCCGATACTATGCCGATCCGAAGCCAGGAGCCTCTTCCGGGTCTCCCACGCGGGTGCAGGTTCCCAAAGCCTTGGGCCGTCCTCGACTGCTTTCCCAGGCCACAGGCAGGGAGCTGGAAGGGAAGCGGGGCCGCCGGGATTAGAACCGGTGCCCATTTGGGATCCCGGGCGTGCAAGGCGAGGACCTTTAACCACTTGCGCCACCGCGCCGGGCCCGGTGATTTCCCCCTCTACCTTAACCACCAACGTGCCATCATTTCCTCAGATCTCATCTGTGCTGTGGCTTATGTCAGAATCTGCTGTTTCCACATGGAATCATAATTCTGTTGCATATATCATCTACCACTTTGTTTATCCATGTCTATAGAGCTGCTTCCACTTTTCACCTATTAGAAATACCGTTGTCAACACAAGTACACAAGTATACATCTGAGACTTGCTAGATTCACTAATTCTAATTTCTGAAAATGGGTACAACCTCTGCCTATGGCTAGTCTCCCACGTGGGCACGGATTGGAGTCCCTGCTGGTTCCACTTGCCAGTTCCGCTCCATGCTAGCGGCCTAGGAAAGCAGTAAAAGATGACCCACGTGGTGCTTGGGCCCCCTGCACCCATGTGGAGAACCAGAAGATGACCCAACTCCTGGACATCAGCAGAGTGACCCAGCAGAGGTGAGAATTACTCTGTCCTTCCCTTCCTCTCCAACTGTGGCTTTAGTCATGTAGGTTCCTAACTGCACAATGGTTCCAGTCTCCAAAGCTGTCTCTCTATGCTAGTGGGCAGGCTGTCCACCCACTGGTTTACTCGCCCAGATGGCCTCAATGGCCAGGGCTGAATCGGGCCAACACCAAGAAGTTCCTGCAGGTCTTTCCATAACACATCACTGCTTTCCCAGGCACATTAGCAGAGTACTGGGGACTTGAATGGGAACCCATATGGGTTGCTGACAAGGACAGAGAAATCAGAACGCTCACGCTGGTGACAGGAGTATGAAACAATACAGCTGTTGTGGAAATGTTAGCCGTGGAGCTAGCATATGACTCGAGTCTACTTCTCTCTCCCAAGAGAACTTATGAGTATACGTACACAGACTTTAAAGTATAAGCAACACAAATGTCCGTCTACTCAGAACAACAGCATTTCTACATAAGTCTTTCACATAACAATAGGGACGAAGCAGACCCTAAAATAACACAACCTTCCAGCGCATTAGTAAGAAGCCAGGCATAAAAGCCTACAGAAATGGGCCCGACGGCGTGGCCTAGCAGCTAAACTGCTCACCTTGAACGCCCCGCGATCCCATATGGGGGCCAGTTCTAATCCCGGCAGTTCTACTTCCCATCCAGCTCCCTGCTCGTGGCCTGGGAAAGCAGTCAAGGACAGCCCAAAGCTTTGGGACCCTGCACCCGCGTGGGAGACCTGGAAGAGGCTCCTGGCTTCGGACCGACATAGCATCGGCCGTTGCAGCTCACTTGGGGAGTGAATCATCGGACAGAAGATCTTCCTCTCTGTCTCTCCTCCTCTCTGTATATCTGCCTTTCCAATAGATAAATAAATCTTTAAAAAAAAAAACAATACATAAAAGTTATATAACTACTAACAACACTTATGTATTAAACCTTATGTAATAACCCAGATGCTTCAACCCCTATTTTTAAACTTTGGATATAATTTTAATTGCTTTCATTGTGAATGCGACTTTACTTTTGAACAAACATGAAATCAAATCACAGATACCCGTCTGCACTGCAGTATCCTTCTTGGGAGAAGTGGCAGGACTGACGCCAGTGTTCGCTGTTGCACCGACTCCATCCAGGTTATGTCTTAAATTTGAAATGCTGCTAGTGGCCGTATTACATTCCAACTGTTTTGTATCAACTGGCAATGAGAAAAATTCCATGTAATATAGAAATGCTAAAGGGAATATCAACAATTGAAGCTGTACAGCAGTAGTGTAAGATCATGGGCTTGATTAAACAAGCTTGCCTGGTATTTCCTTTAACAATTACCTTAATCCTTATCTGTTGAATTCAGTGAAATTATTTTTTTCTTATAGAAGTGAGTTTAAAAAGCATATAAAAGTAATGTAATTAATGTGATCAACACTTGGACAAATTTATGTGAAAAATAATACACAAGGCAATTTCTAAAACATGTAAAATAAGCATTATTTTAAGCTCTACGCTTTATTTTAAAGTATTTTATGTATTTACTCAAGATTTTTAGGGGCTAACACCATAGCAGGGTAGGTAAAACTTCCTGAGGCAAGAAAATTCCACATGGGCACCAGGTTTGAGCCTTGGCTGTTCCAGCTGTAATCCAGCACCATGCTCATGTGCCAGGGAAAGCAGCAGAGGACAGCGCCAGCAACAACCTGGGAGAGCCAGAGTTCCTGGCCCCTGAGCAGCCCAGCTCTGCTTTTCCAGCCACTGAATGCAGCAGGGTGTGGAGATTTCTGCCTTTAAGATGACCAAAACAGGAATTACTTAAAATTTTAAAAACAAAAAACATTACTCTGGTTCAGCTCTTACCACCAAGATTTTTAGTCAATCTAGATGTGTCATGTCCTTTTTGAGCCAATTCCCGGATTTTCTGTTCTTGCTTCAGTCTCTGTGCCAGCTCCTGTGCTCTCTGCATTGTCTGGAATAATGCATTTGTCTTGAGAGTCATTATTTCCTGTTAAGATTGAAAAGTACAACGTTGTTAAGCCATCGGACATGTACATGCTTCCCTGTGTCGGCGGATGGCCTGGTCACAGGGATGGAACGCGTCCAGGAGCTCTAAGTGTCTGAGCTTCTACAGTCTACATTTACTGTCTTTCTCTACCAACTGCATTAAAAATTACAAATTTTAGAAACACTTACCCATTTGAAGGTGCTTAAAAATTTTTTTAATTCAGATCACTCATTAAAGATAAACATTACAGGGTGAAACAAAGCTTACGGACACATGCGCTGAGGATACCTGGCTTGTGTTTACGGCACACACCAACGGCAGGCTCAACGCGTCGTATTTTGGGGAAAGAGGGAAAGCTGCTAAATGGGAAGAGGCCTTGAAACCTCTAATCAGCAGACGGAAGATCTTCCTCTCCATCTCTCTTCCTCTCTGTATAACTGACTTCGCAATTAAAAACAAAAAAAGTATCCTGATCTCATTTTCAGTTTGTCTTTTCTCTTAAAAATTTGAAAGGCGGAATTAGAAGATGCAACAGAAATCTCCCATGCACTGGTTCACACCGCAGCTGGCTGTGACCGGTCTCAGCTACACAGAGGTCAGAAGCCAACATCTCTGACCTGGGTCTCCATGTGGGTGGCAGGGCCCAGGAACTGGGCTGTCTTCCTTTGCTCTCAGGCCCCATTAGTATGGAGCCGGATTGGCAGGAGAGCAACCAAGGCCAGAGCTCTGATGAGGGAACTGGCATCACAGACAGTAACTTAACCTATTTCACATATGCCAGCCCTCTCCTCCTTTCCTTCAAAATATTTATTAATGCCCAGAACATCTCTAATAAATTATTTGCCGACGAAGTTCAAGACATGCTGATCAGCTATGGCTACCTATGTCTTTTTTTTTTTTTTTTTAAAGATTTATTTTTATTATTTTTTCATTGGAAAGGCGGATATACAGAGAGGAGAGACAGAGAGGAAGATCTTCCGTCCGATGATTCACTCCCCAAGTGAGCGCAACGGGCCGATACTATGCCGATCCGAAGCCAGGAGCCTCTTCCGGGTCTCTCACGCGGGTGCAGGTTCCCAAAGGTTTGGGCCGTCCTCGACTGCTTTCCCAGGCCACAGGCAGGGAGCTGGAAGGGAAGCGGGGCTGCCGGGATTAGAACCGGCGCCCATATGGGATCCCGGGCGTGCTAGGCGAGGACTTAACCACTTGCGCCACCGCTCCGGGCCCCTACCTATGTCTTTTAAAATCCTCTGTCTCCACCTGGTACTGTAGCGATAGACTCATGTCAACAGAGACCATCATTCTATTAAGTCCTTAATATTCACCTTCTGTATTTGGTAGTTCTCAAACACTGGCTTATTATTTATTTATTTATTTATTTTCAGAGCAACTGGTGGAACAACAAGGTGACTTAGGAACAGATCCAAGAGAAGATAACAGCCGTGAGGAAATGACAGGCTGGCCGTCTACCTCCATGTAGGCAGAGATGGCCAGATGTGAGACCCTGGGCTCAGTGTATGAGAACTAGCGTGTCCTACCAGACAGCTGGGTTTTGTGCAATGTGCTACCTTAGTGGGATGGCTGGTGAGGCTGCTGAGGTGGCCACCAATACACAGATGATGCAACAGCTAAAAGGGAAAGACGATGTCAGGTGACTGCAAGAGATGACCTTCCAGTCTATGAATGACCACGTGGACACCGACAGGCTGGCTGGAGCACCCCGTGCATGACCATGGAAGCCCGATTCTCTGGAAATGAGGCAACTGTGTTCAGAGTTCTGAGGACTCAGTAAGGCAGGCTTTTTTTTAACCACTAATTTATATTTTAAAAGTCATTAATCAATCTAATAACAACATGGCCTACTTCTCAAATATGATATATGATGTTGCAGAAGCTACTGCCAATTTGAGAAATTGAATGCTGCCATGACAGAGTTTGTGTGGTTGTCCTTGAATAGGGTAAGAAAGGAGAACAACAAACTGCGCCTGGTGCAGCAGCCTAGTTGGCTAATCTTTGCCTTGCATACACTGGGATCCAACATGGGTGGTGGTTCTAATCCTGGCGACCCTGCTTCCTTCCAGCTCCCTGTTGTGGCCTGGGAAAGCAGTCAAGGATGGCCCAAAGCCTTGGAACCCTGCACCCGCATGGGAGACCCAGAGGAAGCTAATGACTTTGGATTGGCTCAGATCTGACCATTGCAGCCACTTGCGAAGTGACATAGTGGTTGGAAGATCTTTCTGTCTCTCCTCCCTCTATCTGCATTTCCAACAAAAATAAGTATTTAAAAATAAAACAAACAAAAAACAGAAATGTTAATATTTTCTGGAGCAGTCCAGGTAAGTCTTTATATCCTAGGGCTCCTGGCTTCGGATCGGCTCAGCTCCAGCCACTGCGGTCACTTGGGGAGTGAATCAGTAGAAGATCTTCCTCTGTCTTTCCTACTCTGTATATTTGACTTTCTAATAATAAATAAATAAATACACAAATCTTAAAAAAAACAAACAAACCCTCTTTATCTCCTCCTTGTGGTGTGGCAACATCTTTGTCTCTCATCCAATGCAAAACCACAATTCTGTCCCTTAATTCCTCCAAATAAATCACAACTTGAGTTATTCCTGAATTCCCACCTCCCTTTTGGGTCTCGCATCTTCTGTCCTTAGCAGACAGTTCTTGTATAGCATTTTTCAAAAACACATGCAAATGTTCAACTTCTTGTCATTTTTGTTTTAAAGATGCACACTTATTTTACAATGATGCAGTTTAAATACCTACTTTTGAGTCCACTGGTGTAGCCATCACCTGTGATGCTGGCATATTGGACACTGTATCAAATCTCAGCCCCTCCACTTTGGAGCTAAGGTACCTGAAAGGCACTGGGATGGCTTGTATCCCTACCATGTGGGAAGCTCTGAGTTCTAGCCTCCTGCTTTGGTCCGGCCCGGGTCTGGCTGTTGAGATCATTCAAGGAGTTCACCAGTTGATGGAAGATCTGCCTCTCCTCCTCTCTTTCTTCAAAATAAATAATAAATGTGAGTACCTACTTCCTTTTGTTTCTGTCTCAGTACATCTTCTTCATACTGTTTCTGCATCTCTTCCCGCTCCCGTGCTAGGCGAAGCTCCTCTAGCAGTTCTTCCTTCTTTCTCTGCTCTTCTTCGAGCTGCTTTTTCCGACGCCTTTCTTCTACTTGAGCAGTGATGGCTTTCTAGTCACAGGCAATCACATGGATCATTGTTGATCAAATTGAGCAAGATAAACATTAAACATATCAAGCACTTCACATATCACAGAGCTTAAACAACTGTATTTGGGGCCTAGCACAACAGTTCAATTGGATAATCCTTCTCTTGCAAGCACTGGGATCCCACATGGGTGTCAGTTTGTATCCTGGCTGCTCTGCTTCCCACCCAGCTCCCTGCTGTGGCCTAAGAAGGCAGTTGAGGATGGCCCAAATCCTTGGGACTCTGCACCCCCGAAAGACAGTGAAAGAAGCACCAGGTTTTTGGCTTCAGATCAGCTCAGCTCTGGCTGTTGTGGCCACTTGGGCAATGAACTACCAGACAGAGGATCTTTCTGTCTGTCCTTCTTTCTTGTAAATCTGCCTTTTCAATAAAAATAAATCTTGGGGAAAAAAAGAGGGGGGGCGGGCTCAATGGAGTAGCCTATCAGTTAAAGTCCTCTCCTTCACATATGAGTGCAATCCCAGCAGCCCCACTTCCCATCCAGCTCCCTGCCTGTGGCCCGGGAAAGCAGTCGAGGACGGCCCAAAGCTTAGGGACCCTGCACCCGTGTGGGAGACCCGGAAGAGGCTCCTGGCTTTCGGATCGGCATAGCATCGGCCGTTGCAGCTCACTTGGGGAGTGAATCATCGGACGGAAGATCTTCCTCTCTGTCTCTCCTCTCTGTATATCCGCCTTTCCAATAAAAATAAAAATCTTAAATAAAATAAATCTTTAAAAACAAAAATAAAAAATTATACTGAATACCAGAAAGGATCACCAATCTGTCCACAGCCACTTGTCTTCCAACAGAGAAATAAGTTGTACATACCAATTTGAATTCTCTTAAGTTAATGTTAAGAGTCTCATCAGTTTTTCTTCTGAGTTTTGTTCAAAATGAAAATCAGTTCTCTGAAGGGAAATACATTGGGGAGAGATCTTCCATCCACTGGTTCAACCTTAAATGAGCAGTGTGCAGAGCTGGGCTGGCCGGAAGCTGCTGCTTCTTCCAGGTCTCCCACAGATTAAGGGACCTAAACACTTGCACCATCCTCTACTACTTTCCAAGGCACTCTGACAGGGAGCCGGCTCAAGCAAGCACTGCCGCACACAGCTGGGTGGATGGAGACTCTAAGGTGGACTGTGTCAGCCCAAGGACCTTGCGGGGAGGTCCTCTTCCTTGGCTTGGCAACACTGACAACGCTTCAGAACTTGCAGAACCTTCCACACATGTTCCGCATCGGAGAGCTGAGCTGATATTGGGTGGCCGTTCCCCATCCCCAGGTGCTGAGGTGGTAGGGAGGCTGGGTGTTGCTTCTCTCCTTATCTCCCCTCTCCCCCCAGATACAGGAGAAAGAAAAAGACAATTTGAAAATAATTTCCCACTTTTCCCTAATCCCTGATTCTTGCCACCCTGATTAACTATGTAAACATCATCAAAAATAAAAACTAAAAAAAAAAGCAAAACAGGGCCTGGAGCAGTAGCTTAGCAGCTAAAGTCTTTGTCTTGCACATACTAGAATTCAATTTGGGTGCCAATTCTAATCCCGGCAGCTCCATTTCCCATCCAGCTCCCTGCTTGTGGCCTGGGAAAGCAGTTGAGGATGGCCCAGAGCCTCAGGACCCTGCACACATGTGGGAGACTCGGAAGAAGTTCCTGGCTCCTGGCTTCGGATTGGCTTATTTATTTATTTATTTATTTATTTATTTATTTCCATTTGAAAGGGACCATCACAGAGAGGAGAGAAAGATCATCCATCCACTGGCTCACTCCCCAAGTGGATGCAACAGCCAGAGCTGAGTCAATCCGGAGCCAGGAGCCAGGAGCCCCCTTGGGGTCTCCCACATGGGTGCAGGGGCCTAAGGCTTTGGGCTGTCCTCGACTGCTTTCCCAGGCCACAAGCAGGGAGCTGGATGGGAATTGGGAGCACCTGGGACACGAACTGACACCCACATGGGATCCTGGATCTTACAAGCTGAGGATTCAGCCACTGAGCCATCACACCAGGCCCACAAAATTCTTATATTATGCCACAGGGATTAGTTTCAACACTGGATAGGATTAAAATTTCCTACCGGGTTTTTAATTTCCATTTACTCTATGGAAATATTAGCAAGGATTATTATCCAATAATACAAATAAAAATATTTCTCAATACTACACCTGATAAAAAATAATAGCAATAAAAAAATAAACTAAAGGAAGAAAATACTACACCTGATGTTCTAACTGCTTCTGTCGTCGCCGGTCTCGTTCCTCAATCTCAGCTGGGTCCAGGAGCGCAGTCATAGAACGGAGAAAGCTGCAAGAGACACACACACCAGTTCTTCAAACCCCAGCAAGGCAGGTTCAACAGACTTAGTAATATCTGCCTGGGATCCAACTGCTAAGTTTTCTATTTCAAAAAACAATGCCGATATGAAACCAGCTAGATATAGTACAGTCCTACTAAAAAATAGATTCTCTTAAAAAAAAAAAAAAAAACAAGCAATAAGTAACAAACTTACTTTGTTTTTTGTGTGTTTCTCATAGCCACATCCCTATGAGGCTTTTCTACATGTGCCTCCTTGGAAGGGTCAGCCTGACTCCCCGTCACAGGGGTACACACACTGTTGACATCGGCCAGCTCCGGAGTGCCAGGCGAGACGCTCAAGTACTCAGGTGGTCTGTGTGTTGACCGAGAGGACAGGCGAGACTGAGAACCAGGGTAACTCTTTAACGAATCAAAATGCATTGCCCATCTGTCATGCTCCTCACCCTAATCATAACAAATAAGAACTGCTAAGAATTTCTCCAATTATTCCCACAGAAAATCCAAAATGACAAACATGATTTCTCAAAGTGATAACCATGCAGAGTAAGCATCATAAAAAATTAAACATTAAAATTTTGTTTTCATCACATTTAGTTAGCTGAGAAATAAACAGAACTGAAAATGCTTCCAAGTTTATGATTAAAGATTTTGAAGGTAGTTTTTCTTTATAACTATAAAACCTCTATGATTTTACCTTTGAGGATATCATCTTTTCCTCTATTTTTCTTTGCTGATCACCTTCTATTTGCTTATTCAATTCCTCAAGCCATTTTTTCTGCTGTTGTTGCATAGCACAGAAAGGGTGTTTGGGCAGTGCTGCTTCCTAAAGAACAGTCACCAAAACCAGCTGAGACACAGTTCGTTTGGTAACTAGTTTATTAGAGCATCTGCAAATCTTCCCAAAGAAACAAAAACTCAGACCAGGAAGGCACTTAGGAGCATTAACTTCAAACCAAGAATGTGAAAATGCAAGAATTAAACACACATTTGACTCTAAGGATTATATTTTAAACATGTTAGCAGTGGGACATAATAAGCTGTCAGGAGGAGGACAAGAAGAGTTTAATTATCTCCTTGAAGCAGTCTACAGACAACACAGTTGGGGGAAAGCATGCGGTGGGGACTCTGCCGTCCAGGAAGGCCCTACTTGTCACTTCCTCACTCCCAGGCTGAAACCCCGACAGCCTTCTTGTGCGTCGCCCACCCTTGCACAAGCACACAAGGCATTCATGTGTATGCTGCAGCTGTCAGGACACATGCATCACAAAGGACAGGCTCTCAACAACTGCAAAACCAAGTGCGGAAATCACCATTTCAAAAGAATATAGTAATTTATTTGCAAGAGGTACAGATAGACAAAGACACTCTTCCATCCATTGGTTCACTCCATAGATGGTTGCCAATAGCCAGGGCTGGGCCAGGCTGAAGCCAGGAGCTTCATTCAGCTCACCCACATGAGTGGCAAGGACCCAAATATTTGAGCCATCTTCCACTGTTTTTCAGAGACCATTTGCAGACAGCTGTGTTGGAAGTGGGGTGACTGGGACTTGAATCAGTGCCCATATGGGATGACAGTGTCACAGGAGGCAGCTACACCCATTATGCCACAACACTGACACCCTCAGTAACTTTTTAAATATTTGAATGAAGACTTCTGCTATTTCAAACTCAAAAAGCCACCAACAGCCCCGGCTGGGCCAGGCTGAAGCCAGAAGCTTGGAACCTACATCTGAGTCTCCCACTTGAGGGACATGGTCGCACGCCCTTGGGACATCTGCTGTCTCCAGGAACAATAACCTACTGTACCACAATGCCAGTGCCCTTTCTTTCCTCACGATTTACTTATTGATTTGAAAGAGTCAGATCTTATACCTACTGAGTCAGTCTGCAAACAGCTACAATGGTCAAAGCTGAGCTAGGCCAAGGCCAGTTGCCTGGAACTTCATCTAGGTTTCCCATGTGGATGGCAGGGGCCCAAGTAGCTGGCACTTACTCTGCTGCCTTCCAAAGCATAGAGACCCGGATCAGAAACAGAACTGGTTCAAATCCCAGCTGTGGACCTACCACCATTCTCCCTCGTGGTGGGTAGCTCATGGGGGCCTGAGGATGCAGGTGTGGGTGGTGGGAGGGCTAGGGGCATAGCACTGGTGGGCATGTGTGGATCTGGGAGCTCCCTCTAGGCAGTTGGAGCAAACCTAGTTATTTCCCCATGTGCTTGGTCCTGGGCGAGGTGAGGAGAGGGGAGGGGAAGAGTCCCAGGTCGGCACGCTGCTCTGGTGTGCTGGTGGACTAGAACAAGAGAACTTCAATAGGCCTTGATATGGGATGTGTAGAGGGGTAAGGCACCAGGCCAGCACATGTTCCAGGAGCTAAGGATGCTGGTGGTCAGGCAGAGCTCCAGATCAGAACACTACCCACTGGAATTCCGAAAGCTGGGCTGGAGAACCCATGCACTCCTGTGGATTGATTAGGGAAAGGAGCAAGGGGAGATGGGGTAGGAAGGACCACCATGGGAGTATCTAGCAGGTTAGGAATGACTCCTGAGGGATTCCCAATGACAAGGCCACTGTACTTGGCAGGTAAATGAGGGGACTGAGACATGGTTTGGAGGGGAGACACCGGAAGACCTTTATGGGTTAAACCAACACATCAGCACACATGGGAGACCTGAGCTGGGCTTGTTGGCATGAAACATTGCTGACCGCCACACATCAGCCCACAGGGCTAGATACCAGTACCTAACTGTGTGTCAGAGAAGGGGATGGGTCACATTAGGCTGGGCCATGACACTAACCAGCATGCAAGAGAACCAGGTACAGAGGTAGACTCTGTGGGGGATATGTGGGCCTGACCCTGTGGAATTACAAGTCCCACTCATTAGCTTAAGAGTTGGGGTGGGGATGGGCTGAGCTAGGGTGTGACCATGGAACCCGCTAACACTCACAGGTACTGGGACTTGGGAACAGGCTGGCCAGGTCCAGGCTGCAGCAACCACATCAGCAAGCCAAAACAAGGTGTGGAGCAGGCCAGGCCATAACATCCAACAGCTTATACAAAGATCGGGAATGAATGGGGCAGGTTATGCTGGGTAACGGCCTAGCACCCACTGGCATGCGTGAAATCTGAGTCTGAGAGTGGGTCAAGTGGGGGAACTTGGAAAACTCCCCTAGTGAGTCATAGCTACCACTAGTGAGCATGTGGTCCAGGCCTGGGTGTTGGGCAGGCTGAACAAAGTAGTTCCAACTGTTGGCAAATGTGCGGGTTGGTTTTGGAACGGGGCAGACTGGGCAGGGCCAAGCAAACCTTAGCCCACTAGCAAGTCCAGAAAACAGGATGGAATACAAGTTATTCCGGGCTAAACTTTCATGCCTACTACTTTGTATGAGCCAGGGATAGGAGTAGACTGAGCACCTGCCAGCAAGAGTTGAGACCCTGCAATCATATGGGAGATCAGAAAGCAAAAGCTCATGGCCTAAGTTTGGGGCCGCTCTGTCCACCATAGCCACTTTGAGTGAGCCAGCAGATGGAAGGTCTTCTCTTTTTGTCTCTCCTTTTCTCTGTAAATCTATCTTTCAAATAAAAATAAGTAAATGTTTGAAATAACAAGCAGTGGTATGACTGGGATTTACTTTGGTGCCCTGCTACAGCATGCCAGCCTCTGAGGGAAAGGAGAGATTGTTCATCTGGTGTTACTGTCCCCAAATGGCTGCACTGGCTAGAGTTGGGCCATCTGAAGCAAGCACCCAAGAGGTTCTTCTGAGTCTCTCTTGTGGGTACAGCTTGTGCCATCTTTTGTTGCCTTCCCAGGAACACCAGCAAAGCACTGGAATACTAATGGAGCAGTTGGGCCCGGTGCAGTATCCTGCTGCTAAAGCCTTTGCCTTGCATGCACTGGATTCCATATGGGGACCGGTTCTAATCCCGGTAGCCCTGCTTCCCATCCAGCTCCCTGTTTGTGACCTGGGAAAGCAGTCGAGGATGGCCCAAAGCTTTGGGACCCTGCAACCGCGTGGGAGACCAGAAAGAATTCTAGGCTCCTGGTTCAGATCAGATCAGCTCAGCTCCAGCTGTAGCGGCCACTTGGGGAGTGAACCAGCAGATGGAGATTCTTTGTGTGTATCAGCCTTTCCAATAAAAATAAATAAGAAAGACAGGAAGGAAGAAAGTAAGGAAGGGACGGAGGTAGGGGGGGAGAGAGAGCGAGCGAGAGAGAGAAGAAGAGAAAGGGAGGGAGGGAAGGAGGGAGGGAGGGAGGGAAAGAGAGAAAGAAAAAGAGAGAAAGGAAGGAAGGAAGGAAGGGAAAAAAGAAGAGAAAAGAAAAGAAAAGAAGAGAAAAGAGAAGAAAAGAAAAGGGAGGGAGGGAAGGAAGGAAGGGAGTCGCAACTTGAATGGGCACACATGAGGAAGATGATGGTGCTCCAGGAAGCCGCCTTCTTTGCTACACCACATCATGGGCACTTTATACACATAGCTTAAACTTAAGTTCCTACAATATTCATTATTAATTCTATTACTTATTTTGAGAGACAGGTAGGAGACAAAAGCCTCCCATCTGTGAGTTCATTCTGCATATACCTTCAGTAGACAGGTCCAGGAAGGAGCCAGATGCAAGGAACTCTAATCACATGTGACTGGCTGAGACCCAGGCACTTGAGCCATCCCAGGGTATGCAATGGCAGGACTCTGGATCAGAAGCGAAGCTGGGATTCCACCACAGCATATGGGAATCCCCAAAAAAGATTTTAACCACTGGACCAAGTGCCTCTGAAGGTAGTTTTATATGGAATTTAGTGGATCCAGAAGTATAGATTCTTCTAAAATGAGCTGTCGGGTCTACTTTCTTGCCTTTCAATAAAGTGCTTTTTAGATCATAGAGAAATATAATTCAGATTTAATTCTTTTATTCATGGAAAATTAGCAATAGACAACAAATTAATGTAGCACAGTCAGTTCTACATGGAACACAGCAGACAGCTATACAGTGTACCTCAGACATTAGGACAGAGTGCTGAAAACTTCTATTTTCATAATCAGCTCTTCAGGTTTAATGTACTATTTTCAGAATATATTTGTTCACAAGAAAAGCATTACACAGTAAAAAAGTAAACAGATTTTTTTTAAAGCAATGAAACACTCAAGAAAGTTAACTAGTAATTTTAAAAATAAAGACTTACATTCATTCTTACAAGGAACATAAGAATATACATAAACGTTCTTAAGTGTAACTTACCTCTACATTCTGACCATCTCTAAGCAGCGAGTGCGTGTCAGCTTGGACCACTGTCACCTGATTAGGAGATGGTGACAGAATATTGGAAGAGTCCGCAGACACCTAAAACCAAACAGGAAGACAAGAGTACATTTTCTTTATCTACAACTAAATACTGAGAAAAAGCACTACATGACAGATACCTGGTCCTATATTTATACTTATATCAATTTTCATTTGCTTTAACAATCTTGTTACATCATTTGGTTAGTGGTAGCATTTTATGGTCTTTTGAAAAATTGCAGTTCCTTTATAAGAGAGGTCCTTAACCGCTCCGGAACGGCTCACTAAGCCGCAGCTCACTGCTGCTGTCCCAGGGAGGCCAGTTCCTGGATCCCCTGCTCCCCACACGGGAGATGTAGAGAACTCCCTGGCCTTGGCCTAGCCCAGCCACAGCCATTGCAGGGATTTGGGGACTGACGAGCAGATAGGAAATACCTGTCTACACCTCTGCTTTCACACAAATCCATATTCTTTAAAAGGCTGTGCCTGAGGTGTCCATCACTCACTAAGTGAGCAAGACAACAGAGACTAGTTGAGATCATAACTGTGCAAAATAATATTTTAAATGCCTATGAAAACAAGATCTAAATATAAATTTAATATAAACACTGGTTATCATTTTTAAAATTGTAATTAACAAGCCCCAAATTCTGCAAATGTTTGATTTTGTTACTCTTACCCTAGATTTGTCAAAATCTTGACATTTTTCCCACAGTGCTTCATTACTATCAGATTTTTTCCACTGATTATTCCATTTTTCAGAAGCTTCTTTTTCTTTCTTCTTTAAAGCAACCTGTTCATCTGCAAATAATGTCCTTTTTAAAAAAATGTACAAAAATTGTAAAGAAAGAATCATGTAAACAAATCATCACCTTCTTAAAGAATGCACATTCTGAAACAATCAGTGTATTTTAATAGGGAGAAAATTAACTCACAAGGCAGAAAGGAATATTGGGGAACATAAAACAAAAGGCTTAACAGGACCCAACTTAAGAATGGCATAGAAGGATGTGAAAATGTCTGCTTTAAATAAAAAAAAAAAAAAAAAGAAAGAAAATGTCTGCTTTACGATAATTATCAATAAGGAACAATTTTATTAGAATAACTTATGCTAATTATTTCAAGTCTCTACTCCAATATAATACTCATTCAGTTTCTACAAAAAGAATTAAATGGTAGAACACTATGAAGTCAGAAATCTAGCATCAAGTTCAACCACTTTCCAGCTGCCATTAACCTTTCTATGCCTTGATTACTTTTGTAACACATTTAATAAGTGATTTTTTTTTTCAAAATAGGTCCCAACACAAAGAAAATATTCAATAAATGCTAAATACCTTATAACAACTTATGAAAATTTAAAAAAACAAAATCCTGTATCTAACAGATAGCTATAGTCAAGACTAAGCCTGAAACTGCTAACTGTTCTTTAATTCCAAGGAAACAGATATCCTATTTCCACTGTTGCTGGGCATGTAGACCACAGCACCACTGTATAAGTCAGTACACAGAGTGTGCTCAGACAATGCAAACTTGATCGATCGTATGACCCTGCTATCCCACTCCTTGGAATGTGTCAAGGAAGTGAAGTCTGCGTATGAGAAAGCACCCTGCAACCCTACATTTATAGTGGCACAATCCTACACTAGCAAAAACATGAAAATAATTCAGATATTTATCCAAAGACGAATGAGTATGAAGCTGTGGTACATCTATTCCATAGAATACCATTAAAAAGAATGAAAATCTACCATTTGCAACAAAATGGTCCCAATTACAGACCATTATTGCTCAGCAAAATAAGCTAATCCCAAAAGGACAGATTTCATTATGTTCTTATAAAAATACAGAATAAACAGATATACAGGTGAACAAGCCTATGCAAACAGTGCCATAGATGAACTGTATGATGGAGACTAACATACCGGGAAGTGAAGACACACTGCAGCAGGCAACTCGACTCTTAAAAACTCTCCCAGTGAAACAGTTAAATACACCTCGCCAATGTGATATTAGATTTTCTACCTTTGTCTATGTCTACAATGCCATGACACACTTAGATAGCAGAATAGCAAACTTATAACTATTACTAAAGGACTATACTACCATAATAATATGGGATGGGGAGAGCAGGAGGGGAAAATGAAGAGGGAGAAGGAATTCCTACAAAACTGTGCCATGAAAAATAAAAAAATGTAAGAATGAAACACAAAGACATGCTTTGCTAACAGTATCAAGTTTTGAAAAGTAAATTAAAACAAAAATTTACTTGACAGGCAGTGAGAATAAGCCAAAAAAAATCTCCCAATCTCTGCTTCACTTCACAAATGGCTGCTTAAATCGCTGGGGTGGGGCTGAGCAGGCTAAGTAGAAGATGGGAGCTGGGTTACCAATCTGGGTCTCCACAGTAGATGTGAGCAATCTAATCACACTGGAGCAGTCACTGCTGCCTCCTAAGTCTATATTAGCAGGAAGCTAGAGTCAGGAAAACAGTCAGGTAGGGAACCCACTTACTCTGATATGAGCTATGAGTAACTTAACTGCCAGGCCAAATGCCTATTTCAGGAAACTGTTTATTAAAACTGCAAATAAAGAATGAAATATTTTAGTTTTTCCAAGAAATTCCACTGAAAATGTGGAAATCTGGTATTTTATTTGTAATGTACATTAAAAGAAAAACTGTTATTTAAACATACAACAGAGCTCCAAGCTTTCTAATACTACAATGAATTTAATTTCTTCATTCTTCTGCAACCTGGACTTCCAACATCACTCATGCCCTATTTCTTTTTCAAAATTACACATCCTAACAAGGTTACTGATCGTCTTATACGGTTTTCTGCTAGACTGGAGGGTAAAGCCAATCCTAATGCCTTTACTAAACATTACACAGAAGTACAAGAATTAAGCTGTTCATGCTCCCCGGTATCTAAGGCATAATGGAGAAAGACCAGTGTTAAACCGCCAAGTTGCAATGCTACTATCCCATGTTGGAGTGCTAGTTTAAGTTCCTGTTGCTCTACTGATGCCAATAATGTGCCTGGGGAAGCAGCGGAAACTCCAAGCACCTAATGCCTGCCACTCTTACAGGAGAGGCAGATGGAAGCTCCACCCCCTTCACTTCAGCCTGGCACAGCCCTGGACACTGCACCTATTTGGAAAACAAACTAGTGAATTGTTCTCTATTTTCCCCATGTCCCAACTCCAGCACCTTGCTTTTCAAAAAAAATAAATTAAAAAAATTGGGGGAGTTGTGGAAGAAATCAGTGTTTTATTTGTTATTAATGAAATTTCAAGACTAACAGAAATCACAAACTTTTCTGCGTTAGGTCCCTCCCTAGGTGACAGAAAGCAATAACTTGTTTCTGTCTATAAATATCAACTGATATTGTAAATAGCATATTCAGTGATTATTCTTGATTAGAATTTTTTTAAAAAGTTATTTTTGTTGGAAAGTCAGATATTCATAGAGAAGGAGACAAAGAGGAAGATTCACTCAAGTGGCTGCAACAGCCAGAGCTGGGCTGATCTGAACCCAGGAGCCTGGAGGCTCTTCCAGGTCTCCCATGCAGGTGTAGGGTCCCAAGGCTTCAGGCCATCCTCAACTGCTTTCCCAGGCTATAAGCAGGGAGCAGGATGGAAACTGGGGCAGCTGGGATCAGAACCGGCGCCCATGTAGAATCCTGGTGCATGCAAAGTGAGGATTTTAGCTGCTAGGCTACTGTGCCAGGCCCAAACTTATTGCTCAGATGAAAGCTTTACTGAGTTAGTGACAAGGGAAGGAATAGAATATTTTAATAAGGAATACATCAATTTTTAGCAATATCATTCTTAAATTCATAGGATTTCTGTAACAAAAATATGAAAATGCATTCGATAAAAGACCTAAACCTACATCCAGAAACCTTCAAACTCTTGCAAGAAAATGTAGGAAATACCCTGCAAGACCTAGGAGTAGGTCCTGACTTTCTAAGGACACCAAAAGCAATAGCAGTTGAGAACAGAATAAACAAATGGGACCTCATCAAACTAAGAAGCTTCTGTACAGCAAGGGAAACAATCAGCAAAGTAAAAAAGCAACCCAAAGAGTGGGAGATCTTTGAACACTACATAGGTGATAGGGGGCTAATCTCCAGGATATACAAAGAACTTCAAAACAACCAAAACACCAAAACAAACAAACCACTCAAGAAATGGGCACGGGAAATGGGCAAACATTTCACAAAGGAACAAGCCCAAATGGCAAACAAACATATGAAAAAATGCTCCAGTTCCCTGGCAATAAGGGAAATCCAAATTAAGACATCGATGAGGTACCACCTAACACCACTAAGATTGTCCCACCTAAAAAAGAACACCAACGACACTTGTTGGCAAGGCTGTGGGGAAAAGGGAACCCTACTCCACTGCTGGTAGGGCTGCAGGTTAGTACAGCCTTTATGGAAATCAGTATGGAGAACACTTAAACAACTCAAAATCTGCATACCATATGATCCAGCAATAGCACTCCTAGGAATATATCCAAAACACCTGTTTCATGACAAACCAACACGTTTGTTCACGACAAGCCAACATAGGTGTTTGTCAACAAACCCCTATGTTCATAGCAGCACAATCAGTAATTGCAAAAACATGGAAGCAAATGAAATGCCCATCAGCAGAAGATTGGATAAGAACGCTTTGGTTCATCTACTCCATGGAATACTACTCAGCTATTAAAAAAAACAAAATGCAGTTCTTTGTGGCTAAATGGGCCCAACTGGAAACTATAATGCTAAGGGAAATGAGCGAATCCCAAAAGGTTAGATACCACATGTTTGCCTTAATTTAACTTGTATTTTTTTGATCCTGTCATTGACACTGTCTCAACACATGTGTTTTGAAAAACTGAACTTGCATTATTTTTAACATATTATTTACTCAATACTATGTCAATCAATTCCATAACACTATATATTGTTGCTGATGTTTTGTTGGGGCTTTTAACTGACCAGGATTTTACTCTGTTAGCTTTGCCTTCAAACCAGGGAAGGCCTCCCCAAGAAGCCGTTAAAGTTATCAGGACAATAAGATGCTGGACTCAATGCTGGGTATGTGCTTGCAATGAAAGAATCTCAACTGAATTTGAACTGTGGTTATGCAGCATGGGGAGAGGGCTGTGGGAGGAGCGGGGGAAGTCCAAGCACCTATAAAACTGTATCACATAATACAATGTTATTAACAATAATAAAAAAAAAAAAGAAAAGCTTAAGAATCTGAACTACAGAGGCTTCAGAATACCAGTGCATACCACAGAGTATCAAATAAAGACACAACCTACAGCAATGTGGAACCACAATGTTTCTTATGCATTCAAAGACTGCTCTGGTTGTCAAACAATACAAGACTTTGGAAATAATCACACTGAAAGACATAATTCCTCAATACATATTTCACAAACCAAAAAAACTTAGTAGTGGAAATAAAATTTACCCACCCAGTTCTTTCCTCCATTGGGCTTTTTTTGCCTCCAACAAACTTCTATCACGTTCCCTTTCCCCCAGAGTACTGAATATGCCAGCTGGTTTCCATTCATTCTCTCTGAATAAAACACACAAAAAAACTTTATTATGCATGAGCATTAACAAACCTTAAAAGCACCAAGTCGTCAACAACTTTCACATGAAGTAAACGTAAAGCAAAATACATTCCCAAGATGATTTCCCAACAGCAAGTGTGAGCTACATACACGTCAAGTTTCTGCTCAGACTGCTTGCAGGCCTCCTGGTTTCCATTCCCGTGCAGAATGGCTGACACCCCCTCAACCTTTTGGAGTAATCCTACAGTGTTTTCGTCCTTTGCCTCATTAGGAATATTGCTTATGTTAAGACTATATTGATCTAGGAGATAAAACACAGGTTTTACAATTACTGCTGAATTATACTTTTTATCAACAACTTATGGTCTATTGCTATCCAATTTTTAAAGTGTTACACATTGCTCAACTTTCACAATAATCCTAGAGGTAGGTATCTGTCACGCAACACAAACTGAGTCCCAGAGACCAAAAGAACTGCTCATGATCATAGCCATGTAGCTTCTTCTACCAAACAAAAATAAGTAAACAGGAAAAAGCCTTCTATTAGTTCTGGCTGACATATTTTTACAATTAACACAAAACACAACAAAGGGAAATGAAAATAACTCATCAACTTGTAAAATCATTGAAAAACTTTTTTTTTTGGACAAACTGCATGTTCTAGTTATAGTCGCATGTTGTTTATGAGAAGGTACATATATGTTGCCCCAAAAACTTGTAATTCCTCCAAAGTGCCAGATCTCCCAATGAAGATAAAGCACATCTAACGTGTACCTTAGTACATGATTGTGATATTATTTCTCATCATGCCTAATAAGTTGTTACTTACTGTTCTCTGAACTAGAATTTCAGACTCAAGAGAAATTCTAGTTTCCTCATTTTACAAAGAATAATATGGACCAAAAGAGTAATGGCTCCATCTTGAGCATCTTTGGAGAATGAGTTATCTAATCACCATTATCAACTGTGAGGCCTCTCCATGGGAATGTCAATTTCATTTTATTTCACTATTCTATAATTTTAATGCTTCCATTATCATCATATTCATAATTCTTTGGCTCAAAGTTGCAACGAGAAAACCTTTAAAACATAATAAAATGCTCTAACTTGTGAAACAGCACAGATTTTTATACTCCCCTACTCCTGAGTCTGAGGGATAGGAAGAGCAAATGCAAGCAGCAAGAAACCAATGCTTTATCGCAATTCCAAAGTTTCATGCTGAAGTTCCTTATCCTCGGCCTTAAAAAACACAGGCAATTTTCCAGATAAAGCTTAACTAGCATGATTTTTACACTATCATCTTTTGAGAGTCCACAGATTTTAATTCCTTAAGGCTATGATATGTAAGAATTATGTCCTGAGCACTGACATTAAAATATAGCATATTAAAACTGTAAAAGAAGAGGCCAATAAATGAATATTTTAAAAGATATTTACAATGTTAAACTAGAACTTATGAGGTTTACATAAAATCCAACAGATCTGAAATTCTGCAGCATGTTGAAAAAACAAACGTATTAAAACTTGAGGGGCCCGGCGCGGTGGCACAGTGGTTAAGGTCCTCGCCTTGCATGCCCGGGATCCCATATGGCTGCCGGTTCTAATCCTGGCAGCCCCACTTCCCATCCAGCTCCCTGCCTGTGGCCTGGGAAAGCAGTCGAGGATGGCCCAAAGCTTTGGGGCCCTGCACCTGTGTGGGGGACCTGGAAGAGGCTCCTGGCTTCGGATCGGCATAGCATCGGCCGTTGCGCTCACTTGGGGAATGAATCATTGGACGAAAGATCTTCCTCTCTGTCTCTCCTCTCTGTATATCCGCCTTTCCAATGAAAATAAAAAATAAATCTTTAAAAAAAAAAAAAACTTGAGCAATACCTTACCTGTTTCCTCCTCTCTCACATCCCCAGGCTGGGAAACAGGCCGGTTTCCTTGGGTAACCGACATCAAAATCTGTTGCAGCTGGTCTTGTGTCAGACACACCAAGCCACCCTTCATATTTTCAGCTGTCATGGGCTTCTTGCAAGACTGCGGTTTAGCCACTAGAGATGTATTTGCAGTATTTCTAGTCCTTTGTATGTTAAGGGTGGCAGGTGAAATCTTATCCTGGATATGAAGATAGTCTTTATCTAAATACAGCTTACATAAATCCTTAGCAGGTGAAAAAGTCAGTCTATGTTTTTCACCTTTTGCCTGTGATGTTTCTGGGTCAATTGTCTTATTTTGTGCAAGTTTTCCACTCCTGATGTAAGAATTTTGTGTTGATTTTATAAAGTGTCCACTTTGTTTTGTTCTTAAAGCACATTTTACAATCTTGGTCTTACTTCCCATCTGTTAAAACATGAGAAACTTATTTTTAACAGTTCAAGAAAAATCTAGCTAAATTTATATAATCTGTGTTGAATCAGTCCTATAAACTTTTCTACACTTTGGCATTTAGATATTACAGCTATGACAATCTAATACTTCATCTTTGCAAATCTTCAAAACTTCGTCAACAACCACAAATCATTTTACTTAAGGACAACAAGGAACACAGAAGAATTTTTATTCTAGTCATTAAAGGACATCCGTATTTCACTTCACTCTCATCTTATTATTATACTACTGACACTACTTCTTTTCTTTACACACATTTACAGAATCACACCAGTGCTGATTGCTTGAACATCTTTTGTGTATTACCCTTAAACATGACTCCTGTCTTAATTTCTGGTGCTTTGACATCCACATACTCATTACTCATTCATCCAACACTGTGGCTTCTTATGCCCTACAATTCTACTCCTGTGCTTCCATGTTGTCTTATGTACTTTTGCCAGAGTAGTAGCTTAACTGTATAACAGTGTAACACTCATAACTGCAATCTCTCTATAACCTCATTTTTTAAGGTTTATTTTTTATTGGAATGGCAGATTTACAGAGAGAAAAGCAAGAAAGATTTTCCATCAGCTGGTTTACTCCCCAAGTGGCCGCAAAGGTTGGCACTTGGCCCATCTGAAGCCAGGACCCTTCCTCAGATCTCTGGTGCAGGTGCAGGGTCCCACATCTTTGGGCCACCTTCTGCTAATTTTCCTGGCATAAGCAGGGAACTGAATGGGAAATGGAGACAGAAAGAGCTTCCATCTGCTGGTTCACTCCCCAAATGGCTGCAACAACTTAACTGAGCTTATGTGCCGAGCCAGGAGTCTCTTCCAGGTCTCCCATGAGGGTACTTGCAGGCTCAGGATTAGCCATTCAAGTCATCCTGCAGGCACCATCCCTTAAGAATCTTAAACTCTAGGGCCCGGCGCGATGGCACAGTGGTTAAGGTCCTCGCCTTGCACGCTCGAGATCCCATATGGGTGCCGGTTCTAATCCTGGTGGCCCCGCTTCCCATCCAGCTCCCTGCTTGTGGCCTGGGAAAGCAGTGGAAGATGGCCCAAAGCTTTGGGGACCTGCACCCGCGTGGGATACCCGGAGGAAGTTCCTGGATCCTGGCTTCAGATTGGCTCAGCTCCAGCCGTTGTGGCCACCTGGGGAGTGAATCATAGGACGGAAGATCTTCCTCTCTGTATATCCGCCTTTCCAATAAAAATAAAATATATCTTAAAAAGAAAAAAAGAATCTTAAACTCTATAGTTAACCAGATTCCTTTTTCCCTCTGCTGTTTGCTCTGCTCTTGGTCATGCAGATTTGACAAATCCCAAATCCAAAGAGAAAACAAAACACAACCACGTGCACTGGTTTCACCTTGAACTTAAAACCAAGGTCATCAAATGGGCTGCTAATGCTATTTTCTAGTTGTACACTGCCCAGTTCAGTCAGGGCTGAGCCAGGACAAAGCTGAGAGCTTAGAATTCTTTCTGGGGATTTAACATGAGTGGTAGGGCCTACTTGAGCTAACACATTACCACCTTTTGACTGTGTGAATTAATTAGCAGGACACTGGATCACAAGCAGAGTTTGGGACTTTAAACTAGGTACTGTGCAAGGCAACAAGGCCTCCTAAGCAGTATCTTAACCGTTCCATCAAATATTCATCTCTAGGTTTTGGGTAACACCAGTAATTCAATTTTAAAATGGCCTTTTTTAGGGTAGGCATTTAGTGAGACACTGAAGACACCACCTCCCATACAGGAGTTCAGTTCGTGGTTCTGCTCCAATTCCACCTTTCTACTAATACATGTCCTGAAAGACAACTGGTGTGTCTCCAGTAACTGTGTCCCTGCCACCGAAGTGCAAGACTAGGATTGCGTTCCTGTTTTCTGGGCATTTGAGGCATTTCAGCCTACAGGCAGGAGCTCTTACTACCCATCAAATAAATGAAATAAAATGTCTCCTTATCTTTTAACCTTTCAACTATTTGAATTTAATCAGCTGAAGAATGGAAAACTCCAATACCCACCATGATCTAGCTGGTTAATGGCATAAGATGAAGAACTCACTTTCCAACTAAAGAAATCAGAACAAGCCTAACCTGATTGACAAGCAGAAAGCCAAGCCCAGCTGCTAAAATACCCACTATGTTAGACTGCTAGAGTTTACATTTTTAAATTATTTTAAGCATCAGTAAAAACTTATTCAACATTTTGAATGTTTTGTGGATTATCAGCCTCTACACATGGCTTACACAGCTGACCCCAACCACAGCTTCCATTGGACTTGCCTGCTCTGATTCCTGTAGTCCTTTTCTGGGTAGTATGTTAAGTACCACCCTCAAATTGCTAAGAAGTACACTGCACTCCCTTAAGCTGTCTTGAAAATATCTCCATTTCTATTCCTCTAGCTACCATAAATTCAAAGCTTTCTAAGACCCCTTACACTTCTGCAATCACAACTTCTCTGGCCATCCTGTCACAACTGTCTGTCCTTCACACAACTATCCTGAAGCCCTTTTCCCAAAAACATAAGATTACGTCAGTTTCCAAGTCCTCATGCACAGATCCCTCCCAACAGTTAACTCTCCGACATTCTATGTTCCACTCCTTCCCCCGAGGCACACACTACTGCCTATATTCAGTTCATGCTATATATCTTATTAATTTGCTCATTGTTTTCTTAATGTACTCCCTTGACCACAAATTATCTCAAGCTCTAGTAAAATCCCACCTTACTCATGAAGCTAGTACAGCATTCACTATTTGTGCCACAGTTATGTACCTGACATCCAGCTTTTAGAATATAAGGACTGGGATTTACTCTACTCACTCTCTACCCTCACAACCCAAATTGGAGATGGAATAAAACCAAGAATGCAGCCTTATACACATACCAAAATTATATAACCAAAATAAATTTTTGTTAAACAAATCTAATAACTGGAGTTCTAATTTACCTGAGTTATTACATCAGAAATAATACACAGAAACCCAAGTAATTTTTGAAGAGTAATGAACTGGGCCCAGCGCAGTAGTCTTTGCCTTGCATGCATTGAGATCCCACTTGGGCACTAGTTCGTATCCCAGTTGCTCCACTTCCAACCAGCTCCCGGCTTGTGCCCTGGCAAAGCAGTTGAGGAATGCCCAAAGTCTTGGGACTCTGCACCCCTGTGGGAGACCCGGAAGAAGCTCCTAGCTTTGGATCAACTCAGCTCTGGCTGTTGCAGCCACTTGGAAAGTAAACCAGAGGACGAATCTTTCTGTTTCTCCATCTCTTTGTAAATCTAACTTTTCAATAAAAAGAAATTAACCTTAAAAAAAAGTAATGAACTGACATGAAGTCAGTACACATCCATTCAAACACAAACACAAGTACTTGTATTATAAAACCAGAACGGAAAATTAAATGAAGGCAGCAAAAATAATAAATTATCAGAGTCAATCAAGTTCAGGTTACTAAATTACAAAGAGCACAACTGGGGTCAACTTTGTGACACAGATTATTAAAATTCATGCACTACTGGGCCCGGCGCGGTGGTGCAAGTGGTTAAGGTCCTCGCCTTGCACGCCCGGGATCCCATATGGCTGCCGGTTCTAATCCCGGCAGCCCCACTTCCCATCCAGCTCCCTGCCTGTGGCCTGGGAAAGCAGGCGAGGACGGCCCAAAGCTTTGGGACCCTGCACCCGCGTGGGAGACCCGGAAGAGGCTCCTGGCTTCGGATCGGCATAGCATCGGCTGTTGCAGCTCACTTGGGGAGTGAATCATCGGACGGAAGATCTTCCTCTCTGTCTCTCCTCTCTGTATATCTGCCTCTCCAATAAAAAAAATAATAAAAATAAATCTTTTAAAAAAAAATTCATGCACTATTAGCAAACCACGTCAGTGCATGGTTTGAGTCCCAGCTGCTCCTAAATCTAGTTCCCTGACTAACTTACCTGGGAAAGCAGTGGAAGATGGCCTGAATCCCTGGGTTTTTACCACCCACACAGGACACCTGGAGGGCGTTTTTGGCTTAGTTTTAGCCTAGCCCAATCCCACCTGTCTGTCATGTGGGGAATGCACCAGCAGATGGAAGCTGTCTCTCCCCTCCATGCCTTCTAGATAAATTCATCTTTACACACACATACACGTACGTTTCCCAAATGTTTTCTGGATTAGATGACTTCTTATAAGACAAGGCTTTCATGTAATAAAACCAGTAATATTCCAAAATACTATACAGCCAATGTTTAATGTATTTACTTAATACTGGCTAACTCAACAATTTATGTAGTGCCAGGATCCCAAGGCCAAACGAATCAAAGAAGCATTTTAAAATACAAATGTGGAGCCCGGTGCGATAGTCTAGCACCTAAAGTCCTCGCCTTGCAAACACCGGGATCCCATATGGTCGCCGGTTCCCACCCAGCTCCTTGCTTGTGGCCTCAGAAAGCAATGGAGGAAGGCCCAAGGCCTCGGGACCCTGCACCTGCATGGGAGACTCGGAGGCGGCTCCTGGCTTCGGATCGGATCGACTCAGCTCCAGCCACTGCCAGCTCCTGACTTCTGATCAGCTCGGTTCCAGCTGTTGCGGCCACTTGGGAAATGAACCAGGGAATGGAAGCTCTTTCTCTCTTTATTTCTTCTCTGTGTATCTGACTTTCCAATAAAAATAAATGAATCTTTAAAAAAAAATACAAAATGTGTGATTCTGCCTTTCAAATAAGTAAAATAACTATTAAAAAAGAAAAAGTTTGACAGAAACACAGCCAGGTTACACCTATGTTAACCTGATGATCTATGGGGTTCAGCTGTGTTTAAAATAACACTGGGGGAACTCGTCAATCTATGAAAAATGGGAGGCCAGTCTGTAGATGGCACAGTCATTCAGCTCCCCCCAGGACGAGGTAAAAAGCAAAACGAGAAAAAATTCATTACGTCTTACAGAAAAGAGATTTTAACACAACTATGAAAATAGGAGATTAAAGAAAAAAAGACTAAAACCGATTTGTTATTTATCTTCTATAAAGAAAAAAATTATGGAATGAGGTCTCTAACTTCTTTTTTTTTTTTTTAAAAAAAGATTTATCTATTGGAAAGTCAGATATACAGAGGAGGAGAGACAGAGAGGAAGGTCTTCCGTCTGATGATTCACTCCCCAAGTGAGCGCAATGGCCAATGCTATGCTGATCCGAAGCCAAGATCCAGGAACTTCCTCGGGGTAATCCACACAGGTGCAAGGTCCCAAAGCTTTGGGCCGTCCTCGACTGCTTTCCCAGGCCACGAGCAGGAAGCTGGATGGGAAGTAGAGCTGCCGGGATTAGAACCGGCGCCCAAATGGGATCGCGGGGCATGCAAGGTGAGGACTAGGCCGCTAGGCCACCGCGCCAGGCCCTCTAACTTCTATAATTACGAGAAAAGGAAGTTTCTTACTAAGAATACAGAATTCCTTATAAGAACATAAAATTCCTGATAAGAATACAGCCTTAGGTTACATCAGTATTTCTGAGTTCCAAATCCAATAGATGAACTTCAATGATCTGCTTTAAGGCAGTACATAAGATTACCATCTTCTAAGAACACTCTAATTCCTCAGGAGGGGGGAAATTCTAAAACACTCTTAGGCAGCTGGTAGAATTTTCTAATAGTTACAACGAAAGTGCGATGCCATTAACTTTATTGAGAACGGCTCTGAATTCATGAACAAACCAATCAAATGGGGACTGGGGTGTAGCACAGCCATTAAACTCCTCTGGGAACAAGTGCATCTCATTAGAGTGACTGAGTTTGTGCCTGGCTTCTTTTTAGATTCCAGCTTCCTGTTAATACCAACTTGGAAGGCAGCAAGCAAAGGCTTGCTGAAAAAGGGCACCAGATTAACGTGACCCAAATAAAAGTATTTATTTTAAATACATGAATAGGAAAAGGACAGAAATAATACACAATGTTATTTTTTGATTAAGGACACACATACCAGCTTTTTAACTCTGTACTATAGAGTATAGAATACTACACAGTAAAAAATACTAATGGGAGAAATATTCCAAAATCTCCAGTGGATATCCAAAATGATGGAGAGTACTGAACCCTCTAAACAAGTACTGCAATATCACAATGGACAGCCAAGCAACCACTATGGCTACCAGGTGAAAAGGCAAGCAGGGTAATATTCAGCTTGGATTGCTGCATCAAAGAGGGATGCACATTCCAGGCAGAGTGGAACAAGACTTTATCACGCTAGTAAGAATGATGCACAATCTAGACACATCAATCTTAAGCATACGAAGTGTTGAATTCTGGAATTCTCCATTTAACATTTTCAGAACAAAGTTGACGCTGGGTTACCTTAAACCTTGAAAATCAAACCATAGATGGGTAGGGGGTAACTACTGTACAGAAATACAGAGAGGGGCCCGGCGCGGTGGCGCAAGTGGTTAAAGGTCCTCGCCTTTCACGCCCGGGATCCCATATGGGCGCCGGTTCTAATCCCGGCAGCCCCGCTTCCCTTCCAGCTCCCTGCCTGTGGCCTGGGAAAGCAGTCGAGGACGGCCCAAAGCTTTGGGACCCTGCACCCGCGTGGGAGACCCGGAAGAGGCTCCTGGCTTCAGATCGGCATAGTATCGGCCCGTTGCGCTCACTTGGGGAGTGAATCATCGGATGGAAGATCTTCCTCTCCGTCTCTTCTCCTCTCCGTATATCCGCCTTTCCAATGAAAAAATAATAAAAATAAATCTTTTAAAAAAAAAAAGAAATACAGAGAGGAGTAAATATAGGGATCTCGTGGAAGTGCTCTAACCACCATCACCCATTTACTAAGTGCTTACTCGTCCAATTTCACCACCTTGATTAAACCTGGAAGAAATAACAAAGCCTTCACGGCTCACAGCTGAAGGGGAAAGCGCCCTATCACCCAAATTGGGTTCCATCTGCAAAGATTTTAAGATACTATAAAGATGAGAATTAAAGTAACTTACAGAAAAGGAGAAATTTCTGCAAATGTTAATTGAAAGTAGAAAAAATAGGGAACAAATAGCTAAAACAAACAAGCAAAATGGTAGAAACAGGAATGGGTTAAGCCACCATCTGTGATAACATCCCAAGTTCAAATGCTCACAACGGCCCAGCAGGGTCAGGCCAAATCCAAGCAGTCCATCCAGGTCTCCCACCTTGGTTGAGGAACCCAAGCACATCAGCAATCTCTGCTGTTTAGCAGGAGCATGAACAGGAAACTGGATCCAAAGTGGAGCTGAGACTCAAACCAAGGTGCTCTGACACAAGAGGCAGGTGTTCCAAGCTACAGCATAACCTGCCGTGTAACAACACTCGCTCCCTGAACATCTGCTTGCAAAGATCTCTGGATCCACCCTGTCCAAGATGGAGATACTAAGCTTAAATCAGTTAAAATTCAACGAAAAGGGGAATTCAGTACATTAGTCACACCAGCCACACTGAAGTGCTCAGTAACTACACACGGCTACCATAGCAGACAGCACTGACATTAGAACACTGCCCTCACACAGACTCACTAGGACTGAGTAAGAGAAAGGGACTCCACAGAGCTTCTTAAACTGAACAATTATGTCTCCATTTCTGTGAGGCAGCGCTAACTTCTCATTACTCCAAACCCCTTAGAATAACTGTACACTTCCCCGAAATCATATTAAAGCACTGCAAGAAAAACTGCACAAAACAGGTCAGGTTGAAAATCAATTGGCTTACCTTCTGAGAAATTTTTGATTTACGTTCTACAAAAGAAACAAAAATTACTAAACTATCAACCAAAAACATAAGGCAGTTATGAAAGAAAATTTTAGTACCAGTTAAGATGTGAAACAGAAATATTATTTATGAAAGCATTAACTTTAGACGCTGAGTCCTCTTTCACTAAGAGCTTCCAGGATTTATTTCTGTTTGGTTTATTTTGGCTATCTTTTTAAGGCAACACTATAAAAAGATATATGGGGGACAATAAGCTGAATGATGAAACTACCAAAGGATAAAACAATTACTACACTGAATTTTAAAACAAACATTAAAAATGTCTTGAGCAACTGTGGTCTTACTGTTGATTTAACTTTCTCAAGCACTACAGTATTTACATGGAAAAAAATTACATAAATTTCAGCTGTACTGCTTACTAGGCAAGAAGAACACCTGTCTTACAAATATAACATATTACACAAAATATACTGCGATGTTCAATTTTATGATTCTGGATACTGAAAATAAAGTATCTGTATATTGAAAATAAAAAAAGTAAAGCAGTGACATAATCTAACTTTACCTAAAAGTAAATTTTAAAACAATTGGGGAAGCAGTTTCCAAAATATCACTTGGATGTAATTTTTACATGTAAAACATATTAAATTAACAATCTTATATAGGAATGTTAACATTCTAGAGTTCCAGTAATACAACATACCAAATGGAGACAATATTAGCTTGGTTTTTCCATCCAGTAGCTCAGTTTCAAGCTTTAAACCATCTCTGTAACACAAAGAAAGGCATTTGTCATTGTAAGGAAAAAGCAACATTTCAATTACTCAAAAATGTTCGTTTAAACCTTAGGTATAAATGTTTAGTTTATACATCAATTTAGAAAAAAATAACAACCAAATCTTTTAATCAAAAATGGTTTCCAACCCAAGGTAAAAAAGTTAAGAGGTACAGTGTGAAAATTCTTGAAAGTTTCATGTATTTATCCCTAACCTGAAAACATTTGTGTTGTTAATAAGCAGTAGTGAATTCAGCTGCTATTGCACTTTAATTTTTTTTTAACTCTAGGAAAAACCACACTGTTACCAAAGACCTCAGCGGAGAAGCAAGACATCTACAACTCTAGTTTGAGGATCTGCTCAGAACTAACGCACAGCACGCAAGAGCCGGCACATCTGGCCAGAGCTCCAGTTACTTTGAATATTTCCAATAAAAACATATTCACACTGAATGACTCCTGTCACTACCATGATGCTCCATTTAGCATATGTCAAAAGTATGGGCATGAAGTCACAGCAGACTTAATTAGGACTTAGGTCCTAATTAAAAAACCCCAGATAACAAAAAGGATGGCCCCTACCATACCGTAAATCATCATCTAAGATGGAAGGAGTGTCTGAGAGACAAAATTAACTCAAGCCGTCAAGGGGGGAGAAACGTAAAAACCTGTGGACTGGCTCAGGTGGAGGGGAAAAAGCAAATTACCTCACTTTGTTTATTAAAGGTAAAACGCCACAAGGCTAGGGTTTGGAAGCTTTCTCTTCTGCACGGTCCTCAATAGTTCATCGCCTCTGCTGATGAAACACCACCCAACTTTACCCATCCCACCCACTCACCTCCCCAAAATAAAAATAAAACACCCGGCAACCGTAAACAACCTGAGTTTTTTCCCTCAGCCCCACCTTGCGGAACGTTTCCTTCATTTGCTGCACGACGTGCAATTAAGCCTGCGCTCCGTGACTTTGCCCGTTTTCCTATCGTGAATAAACCTCGGTGGGATGAAAATCCACCCAGCAGCCCTCATTATTTATTCACAACACTACTTGGCGAGTCGCCGAGGACACCGCTTCCTCGCCTCCCCCAAGAAGCCCCCCGTTCCCGGCCGGGTTCGCTGGCGGCCCAGGTGGGCGCGCCGACATTTCCCAAGACCCCAAGGCTGGATACGCGGACCCCGCGCCCCAGCACGCCAAGCCGCCAAGCTTTTGCTCGCCAAGCCTTTTCTCCCTCCCCATCCTAAACTCGGGAGATGGAAAAGAGGTCGAGTGGTTTTAAGCGAGTTAGGAAATCACTGAGTTGTTGGCGGGGTCCGCCAAGGCCGCTCCCAGCCCCGAATCTATCTCGGGGAGCTAAGCTCCGCCACCTCACGCGGCGACCGTCTGGAAGGTTCTCCGACAGACTCCGCGGGGAAGCCCAGCCGCTCTGCCCTCTCGGCTGATGACTATCTCCCTTAACCGCGCCGGCTTACCCCAGGTTCATGGCCTGCCGTCCTCCACCTTCCACAAGCCGCTCAGTCTTCTAGAGTACGCCGGTTACTACGGCCGCTCAATAAGCTCTACGTCCATTGGATACCATGAGACCGGCGAGCCGCAGGCTGAACCAATCGTAGCGGGCTGTGTTGGAGCCTGCTGGGGTTACCGGGGCAACCGGCCTCGCCGACCCAGCCGGGACTCGAGCGCCGGACGCTGCGTTCCTCGCTGTGGTAAACCGCAACGTTCCCAGAACTATGTCTCGCTTCAGTTGGAGGAGGCAAAACAGGAACAAAACATGTAAATATTTTCAGGAAATTCGTGTTTTCCATACTGTTTATACCTGGAGAGAAGGTTGGTCTCGCTACACTAATGGGAAAACCAGGGACCGATATCCAGTTTCTTACCCAGGCTCCTCATGTGAAACCAAGAACATTGTAGTTCTAAGTGGCAAAAATAAGTGTCCGGTACACTCAGCTATCACGTGCCAGGCAGGGATTTAAGCCCCAGTGTTCTAATTCAAGACTTGAGTCCTGAGAGGATAAGAGGTTGGCTTAAAGGTGACTAACCAATGTAATGCCCACCTCGTGCTGCAGGAGCATCCCGCACGCCTCGGTTTAAACCTCACTTGCTCCGCCAAGCCTTCCCGGCATGCAGCGGGCAGGTGGCCAGGGCACCTGAGGCAAGAAAATTATCGCGCCAAAAGTGAGCGTCGGAGAGGAGGACGCCCAGCACCCAACCGCACAGTGTAGACAAGGAATATTTGGAAAATGACTTAACAGCCAAGTTTCTCGATACCCACAACTTAAATGTGACTGATTAATGTAACGAGGTCCTTAAAAGATAGGACAATTGGCAACATGCTTATAAACTTCTTGATCTGCTCCTACCTGATTTTTGCGGATTAAAGTTAACTTACAAAATGAGATGCATGAAGTAGCATGGCACAATTAGGAAAAATGCGAATAAATCGTTTTAGTTTTAACTTTTTGATTTTGGTTTGGTCGGGATATGCTTAAACATTTGTGGACTTCCTCAACTGAGTGAATGAGGATACCTCTATACATTTGATTAGGGATTATTTTTAAATGAACTTTTTTTGTGTGTTGTTAGAGTCCGGGCTAAAGCCCCCCGGACGTCAGGGTGCGAGCTAGTCAACCCAGAGAACGACGAAGAGTCTCCCTGGTAATGCAAACAGCAAACAGAGTTTATTGGGCCAGCATGCTGGGGCCAGACCGCACTTGGGGCACACAGGCCAGCCAAGCAGGGCGGTCGGACCCTGAACAGCCCAAGACAGAAGCTTATATAGGCCCTTTTGGGCTGGGAAATACATCAGAAGTAACAACCTCAGACATGTTCATTTTTATGGCCTTCAGGCACAGGCAGCCTGTTCTGTTCCCATACCCATTATCTGTATGGCTCATCCCATTCTCACACCCTTACCTTCCTCCTGTTCCTGGGACCGGAGAAGAATTGTGCCCTTGCCCCCCTGCACCTGGGCTCACAAAGTTGCAGGTCAGCAAAGAACAGATTTATCACTAAAGCAGAGTCCTCCCAAGCCCCAGGCGCCTCCTGGCCTAGCAAAGTAGCAGTTTTCTCTACACAAAGGAGCTTCACACTGCCCAACAATAGCATTTTACCCACACTCTAACAGTGCATATAAAAAAATGTCCAAAGAGTTGATGCCAACATGTTGCAGGGAATTTTTTCACCTGTAGGTAGAGTGATGTAGCTTTAAAAATACAACTTATCTCACTTTTATGAAAAGAGAAATCCTAATAATAGTTGTCCTTTTGTTGGTCTGGCTTCTCGGCAGGTTTTCAAGGTTCACTTATGTGGTAGTATGTAGAATTCAGTTTCTTATGACTGAATAATATTCCACGGAATGCACATACTACAACTTACGTATCCTTCAATCGTTCATGTGCATTATCGCTGTGTATCATTTGTTGTGGCTGCACGGTTGGCTGCCTCCGTCTTTGGATTATTGTGGATAATGTTACAGCACACATTGGTGTTTAAGTAGCTGGTTGAATCCCTGCTTGTTTGCTAGATGCCTGGGAGTGAAATTGTTGGCTCATAGGACAATTCTGTGGTTAGCTTCTTCAGAAACAGACAGAATGCAGCTACGTCATTTTCTGTTCCCACCAGCAGTACACAAGTGTTTCATTTGTCTACATCTTCACCAATATTGTTTTGCCTTAAAAAAAATCATGGGGCCCAGCGCTGTGGCGCAGTGGTTAAGGTCCTAGCCTTGCACGCCCGGGATCCCATATGGGCACCGGTTCTATCCTGGTAGCCCCACTTCCCATCCAGCTCCAGCCTGTGGCCTGGGAAAGCAGTCAAGGACGGCCCAAAGCTTTGGGACCCTGCACCCATGTGGGAGACCCGGAAGAGGCTCCTGGCTTCGGATCGGCATAGTATCGACCCGTTGTGCTCACTTGGGGAGTGAATCATTGGACGGAAGATCTTGCTCTCTGTCTTTCCTCTCTGTATATCCGCCTTTCCGATAAAAAAAAAAAAAAATAAATCTTAAAAACAAAAGAAAAAAAAATCATGGATGTCTGTTTCCATGGAGCCTCTTCCGGGTCTCCCACGCGGGTGCAGGTTCCCAAAGCTTTGGGCTGTCCTCGACTGCTTTCCCAGGCCACAAGCAGGGAGCTGGAAGGGAAGCGGGGCTGCCGGGATTAGAACCGGCGCCCATATGGGATCCCGGGTGTGCAAGGCGAGGACCTTAACCATTGCACCACCGCGCCGGGCCCCCCCTTTTTTTTTTTAGGATTTATTTATTTTATTGGAAAGGCAGATTTACAGAGAGGTAAGAGAGAGAATGATCTTCCATCTGCTGGTTCACTCCCCAAGGGGCCATAAAGGCCATTCCCCAAGTGGCCATAAAGGCTGCATGGAGCCAGAAGTCAGGAGCCAGGGACTTCCTCTAGGTCTCCCACATTGGTACAGGGTACCAAGGGTCTGGGCCATCCTCAACTGCTTTCCTAGGCCACAGGCAGGGAGCTGGATAGAAAGTGGAGCAGCCAGGACACGGTGCCCATGTGGGATGTTCATGCCTGCAAGCCAAGGACTTTAGCCACTAGGCTGCTGCACAGGGCCCCTCTTTTTCTTTTTTCAGTGTATCCTAGATGGGGAACTAAAGGTTAGAGAGACCCCTCTATCATTTTTGTTGATATTGTCCCTCTTTACTCTCTCTTTTTTTTTCTTAAGATTTATTTATTTATTGGAAAGTCAGATATACAGAGAGGAGAGACAGAAAGGAAGATCTTCCGTCTGATGATTCGCTCCCCAAGTGAGCGCAACGGCCGATGCTATGCCGATCCGAAGCCAGGAGCCTCTTCCAGGTCTCCCACGCGGGTGCAGGGTCCCAAAGCCTTGGGCCGTCCTCGACTGCTTTCCCGGGCCACAGGCAGGGAGCTGGATGGGAAGTGGGGCTGCCGGGATTAGAACTGGCGCCCGTAGGGGGTCCTGGGGCGTTCAAGGCGAGGACTTTTAGCTGCTAGGCCATGCTGCCGGGCCCAACACTAAACATATTCTTACTGTATGACCTAGTGATGCAATCCTTGGTATTTACCCAAAAGAGTTGCAAAATTACTTCGACACATAATGGATGTTTACTTTATCCGTAATTGTCAAAACTTGGATGCAGTCAAGATGCCCTTCAGGAGGTGAACAAATAAACTGATTTGCTGAGACAATGAAATGTTACTCAGAGCTAACAACAAAAAAAAAATAATGAAAGATATGAAAAGATATGGAGAAAATGTAAATGCATATTACTAAGTGAAAGAAACCAATCTGAAGAGCCTAAGAACTGGATGATTCCAGCCACAGCTATATGACAATCTGCAAAAGGCAAAACTATGGAGACAGCGGAAAGATCACTGGTTGCCAGGTGATGGCAGGGACAGGGGTCAGAAGATAGAATATGAGGTATTTACGACAGTGAGACCATTCTGTATGTTACTATACTGGAGGATCATGTCCTTGTACCTCTGTCTAATCCCATCAAATGTAAAGCATCAAGCTAGTTAAGGGGTGTTATGGTCTCTGGGTGATAATAATATATCAAAGCATATTCAGTAATTTTAATAAATGTTACCAGTCTGTTGGCACATATTGATAACGGAGAAGGCTTTGCCTGTGTGGGTAGTAGAGTTTATGTTACCTTGCCGTACTTACCAGTTTGGCTGTGAACCTAAAACTGCTTTAAAGATTATCTATTATAAGAAAAACTCAAAACCCTATTGCCTCAATATAAAGCCCAAAAGACTTCATGTGCTCATGAGCTCAGCTCTGTCTTTAAGATGTATTTATTTTCTATATTTTCTTACTGGAAAGCCAGATATACAGAGAGGAGAAGAGACAGAGAAGAAGATCTTCTGTCCGATGATTCACCCCGTAAGTGGCCACAATGGCCAGAGCTGAGCTGATCTGAAGCTAGGAGCCAGGAGCCTCTTCCAGGTCTCCCATGTGGTTGCAGAGTCCCAAGGCATTGGGCTGTGTTCAACTGCTTTCCCATGCTGCAAGCAGGGAGCTGCATGGGAAGCAGGTTGGCCAGGATTAGAACCAGCACCCATATGGGATCCCAGTGCGTGCAAGGTAGAACTTTAGCTGTTAGGCTACCATGCCAGGCCTCCACCTTCACCTTTTAAATGTCACCTATAGCTGCTGCTGTCACAACACACTAATCTCCTCAACTACAGTCTCCTTTGCTTCAGCTGTGCAGTTTTTCAGCCTACAGATTTCCATTAAGTGCTTATTGTAAGAATTATTTTAGCATAAGGGAGAAAGCAATAAGTAAAATGAACAAAATGCCCGGCCCCCTGGAGCTATTTGTACTTGTTGGAAGACTATCATGACACACCGTTATCAGCATGACTCGTCCTTCAGGTCCTGGCTGGGATGTCACATCCTCCTGGGAGCCTCTTTTGGCTGCTGCATCTCTTGCTTTGCTACATTAAACCCTCTAGCATATATATACTCTGTACCTCAACCCGGAAAGCGTTCGTTGCATGGTATGATTGTCCCTGAAACCCCAGTGAAGTATGAATGAATTGCTGGAAAGAAGATACATTAAAACCACCATAGACTAATGACTGCTTGCTAGAAAAAGCAATCATATAAAATGAAAAAGCATTACTTCTGAACTGGTAACAGGGCAACAGAGGCCTAAAATTTACAAAGAAAAATGAATGCAATGATATAAGATTTAGTAGCAAGAGAAATTAGCTGAGCAGCTATATGATTCTAAAATTGTGGGAAAGTCCTCACCGAAACAACGGTTACTAAATAGCACTCTCTCAGTTAACTCCCCAGAGTAAATTTTTTTTCCATGGAAAAAATTATTTAAATTACTTAAATTATTAAATTAAATTAAATTTATTAAATTAAATTATTAAAATTATTTAAATTATTTCACATGGAAATTTCTTCACTCATCAACCTTAATCAATCCTATGGAAATAAAACCCTATTGAGGGCCCTTGAGGGCCCTGCGCGGTGGCGCAAGTGGTTAAGGTCCTCGCCTTGCACACCCGGGATCCCATATGGGCGCCGGTTCTAATCCCGGCAGCCCCGCTTCCCTTCCAGCTCCCTGCCTGTGGCCCGGGAAAGCAGTCAAGGACGGCCCAAAGCTTTGGGAACCTGCACCCGTGTGGGAGACCCGGAAGAGGCTCCTGGCTTCAGATCGGCATAGTATCGGCCGTTGCGCTCACTTGGGGAGTGAATCATCGGACGGAAGATCTTCCTCTCTGTATCTCCTCTCTGTATATCTGCCTTTCCAATAAAAATAAAATAAATCTTTAAAAAAAAAAACCCTATTGAACTATGTGCCATTTGTATTTATGTGCCATTTGTATTTATGACAGTTGATACGTAGGAACACATCGCAATAGGCTGGATAACGGTTCCCTCAAAGATGCGCACACTGGAATCCTTAGATCTCATGAATTTGCTACATTACAAAGGCCAAGGAGGAGTCACATTTCAGAAGAGTGAAAAATTGCTAATCAATTCGCCTCAAACTAAGAGATTATCACAGAAAGTCTGGGTGAGCCCAACGTGAACAAGACAGAAGAAATTCAACGAAGATGTGACCATAGAGGGCCAAGGAACATGCTTTGCAAGCAGAGAAGGGATCTCTAAGATAAAGAATATGGGTGGTAGTTGGGAGTTGGAAAAAGCAAGGACATGGATTCTCTCCTGGGCTCCCCAGAAGAATTACAGCACCTCAGTTTTGACATCAGACTTGAGAGCTCTGGAGCCATCAGTTTGTATCATTTGTCAATAACTCTTTGGTCATTTATTAAAGCAATAATAAAACTAATACACATACGTGTTCCAAAAAGAACCCCTTCTGTCCAGGACAACGCTTTTTTTTTTTTTTTTTTTTAGGAGATGGGGAAGAGGATTGGAGATGTTGTAATGTCTTTCCTCAGGGGAGTGTCTGTGTTCAGGTTCATTTCTAGAAGGTCACTTAGAAGATGAGACTGAAAGAGGCAGAAGTTACCTTCAGAAAGAGCGGCCATGTGCTGGGCAGAGCTGCACTAAGGTACTGTTACTGCTATCATTTGTAGAGTGGTGTACTGACACGTCTCCTGTTTGACTCTCCAGGTTTGTTTTCTGGCCCCCGTGGCCCCTGGTTCTTTGCTGGATTCTTCTAACTGTTCAGCCTTTCTTCTCCCTCTTGAACTCTTAACCTCTGCACAGAGTTGCTCTGAAACACTCTGATTCTACTTCTGCCCTTCAAAAAAAAAGAAAAAATTACAAAATCTCCAGGTGTGGGCTCTTGTCCTCTTTTGCCTGCGTGCTTACACCTCAAATGCAGCAGAGGAAATGCCAAATGTATCAATTTTACCAGTGTGACTCTAAAGGTCTGGGTCTGCATGCTGCTGGCGCAGTGGCTTTTCCAGCCCCTGGTGGTGGGTGTGCCAGTGTAGGACATGTCTATCTTATTTCCCCCCTCCCAGCAGTGTATCCCTGCTGTGGCAGGCTGCTTAATTTTCCTCCAAATGTCTTTTTGTTGTTGTTGTTCTCTCATTTCTCTCTTCTTTCACTCTCCCTCTATCTCTAGAATGTCCTTCACCCACATGAACCTGTAATGGGACAACAGGGCCTCATAATTTACAACATTATCTTAGGCATGCCAAAGAAAGGAACACCGTGATTGATAGAAGGCTTAGCTGCAACCAAGGAGAGATTAGCAGGGCAGATCTGAATGTTCCGTTTGGGGAAAATTCGCTTGGGGAAAAAGGGCACAGGAACAGAGCTGTCATCACTAACTCCCCTCAGATAAGGTGGTGGCATGGAGACTTCTTCTCTGGTCAGTTCTCACAAAACACACAGAAGTAAAAGGGGAAAAGGCCTATCATCTCTATTTTGTGTGCACATGTGTCATATTAAAACCCTTTCCAGCGCCAAACATGACATTTAGGAGGGTAGTCTCCTTGAGGTAGGTACAGGGGTAGCAGGGATGGGACCCAGGAGATAAACTCAGACAATCTCAATGCCATTGGTAATATTATTTTTAAAATAAAGGGGGGAAAAGGAAGGAGGTATACATTTTGTTTTGCTGTTCTTTCTGTGTTTTTGCAATATGTAATATTAAAAAAATTTCCTCCCCATCCTTCTAATGCAAACTGAAATGCATAACTTCAAATGTTTGTTTTTTTTCTGCCTGCATTTTTTTTTTACAAAATGCGAAGCAACACTAGCATTATTTATTGCCTATGTATATTATATGGTATATATTTTGCATTAATCAAGCCAAGTTTATTTAGCTGATTTTAACCTAATATTGGCACAGCAGATGGCAGTGTAGAATTAGCTTCATATATGGTAATAGCATATGCATATGTTCACAGATGACAAAATTGTGATTTTTAAAAAATATTCCTTTATTTTTATTGGAAAGGTGGATATACAGAGAGAAGGAGAGACAGAGAGGAAGGTCTCCCGTCCTCTGATTCACTCCCCAAGTGGCCAGAACAGCCAGAGCTGAGCTAATCCAAAGCTAGAAACCCAGAGCTTTTTCCGGGTTTCCAATGCAAGTGCAGAGTCCCAAGTCTTTGGGCCATCCTGTACTGCTAGGCTATCACACTGGGGCCCAAAATTGTGATTTTAAATGGTTGACAGGAAACCATAAAATTGAAGAAAACCACAACTCTTGGGGACTTAAAAATATGTATTTTCAGGTGTGGCGTGGTAGCCTAGTGTTAAAGTCCTCACCTTGTATCCCATATGGCTGCCGGTTCATATACCAGCTATTCCACTTCTCTTCCAGTTCCCTGCTTGTGACCTGGGAAATCAGTAGAGGACAGCTTAAAGCCTTGGGACCCTGCACCCACATGGGAGACCCGGAAGAGGCTCCTGGCTCCTGGTTTCAGATCAGCTCAGCTCTGGCTATTGTGGCCACTTGGGGAGTAAAGCAGTGGATGGAAGATCTTTCTCTCTATATCTCCTTTCTGTAAATCTTACTTTCCAATAAAAGTAAATAAATCTTTCAAAAAGATATATATTTTAAAATTATATTATGCTCATTTAAAAAATCATTAATAAAATAAAAGGTGAATCTGAAGCAGAAATGGAACTCATTAGCTTCAAAATATTGATAAGTAACCCCCATTATCACAAAACTTGAGCAATTGAACTAGAACTTGGAACCTCTTATGTAAAAATATTTTAAGTGTCTTCATCTTTTGTTATGATGGTATAAGATCATTTTTGGCAAGACATTAAAAAAATCAAACAGACAAATTTAAAACAATATTTTACCTAAGGACTTAGTGTTTGAGAGTTTGCTTCTTTCTTTGTGCTAACAAGAACTAGAAAGAGAGCTGGGCCCGGCGTGATAGCGTAAATGGCTAAGGTCCTCACCTTGAACACGCCTTGGGATTGCATATGGGTGCCGGTTCTAATCCCGGCAGCCCCACTTCCCATCCAGCTCCCTGCTTGTGGCCCGGGAAAGCAGTCGAGGACGGTCCAAAGCGTTGGGACCCTGCACCCATGTGGGAGACCTGAAAGAAGTTCCTGGCTCCTGGCTTCGGATTGGTACAGCAACGGCCGTTGCACTCAGTTGAGGAGTGAATCATCAGACGGAAGATCTTCCTCTCTACCTCTCATCCTCTGTGTATATCTGACTTTCCAATAAAAATGAATAAATCTTTTTAAAAAAATAACAATACTTAGTGCGTAGGGTTTGGAAGGTTTCCATTGTCCTCTTAGTTGTATTTTCTCTCTTGCCCTGCCCTTCCACAGAATGTAGAACTACCTCAGCTGACAACTTAGAACTGGCACCCGTATGGGATGCTGGCGAAAACAAGGCACGACTTTAGCCACTAGGCTACCACACAGGGCCCACTGCTCTGATTCTTATGCAGTTTCCTGAGATATTCTCTATGTCTTGTAAAAATATCTATTGCTATATTTGAGAGGTGGGAAAAGAGAGAGAGCGATTGTGCTTCACTGGTTCACTCCTCACATGCTTGCAGTGGCTGGCAGGAATGCCCACTGAAGCTGGGCACTGAGAACTCAGTCCTGGTCTGCCTCTTCCATGTGAGCTGAGTCATCGTCACTGCCTCCCTGGATCCGCATTACAGGAATTAGAATCAGGAGCTGCAGCCAGCAGTCAAAGACAGGCATTCTGAAAAGGAACATGGGTATCCTAACCCAACTTGTAGGCCAAATTCACTTTGATGCTTGATAAGATAACAATTTGATACATTAATTTATCAAATACTTTTTAAAAATTTACTGGATCTATTATTATTTTTTTACTTTCTTAGTCTTTAAATGTCATAACTGACTAATATTTTTAATGCTAAGCTGATATTACATTTCTTGGATAAGCTTACTTTGGTCATGATATATAGTATATGATATGATTTATCAATGTTTGTGATTATTGTTTTGGTCTACATAAGAGTAATTGACATAACATTTTCTTTTTTTGTATATTCCTTTTCTTTTTTTTTTTTTTAAGATTTATTTTACTTTTATTGGAAAGCCAGATATACAGAGAGAAGGAGAGACAGAGAGGAAGATCTTCCATCTGATGATTCATTCCCCAAGTGGCCGCAATGGCCAGAGCTGAGCTGATCTGAAGCTAGGTGCAGGGTCCCAAGGCTTTGGGCCGTCCTTGACTGCTCCTCCCAGACCACAAGCAAGGAGCTGGGTAGAACCAGTGCCCACATGGGATTCTGGCATATGCAAAGCGAGGACTTTAGCCGTTACGCTACTGTGCTGGACCCCCTTCTCTTGTTTTGATAGCAAGATTATGTTGAATTTATAAAATGATTGGAAACATTCCTCCTTTGAAAAATTTATCTGTACAAGTTGGAATTATTATTTTGCCAAACATGTCTATCTATCTGTCTGGATAGATATCTTATCTGCAACATTTTCTTTTTAAGACTTAATGTATTTTTATTGGAAAAGCAGATTTACAGAGAGAAAAGAGAGAAAGATTTTCCATCCACTGGTTTTTGTCCCCAAATGGTCACAATGGCTGGAGCTGAGCTGATTCAGAGCCAGGAGTCTGGAGTTTTTTCTGGGTCTCTCATACAGGGGTAGGTTTCAAGGATTTGGGACATCATCTACTGCTTTTCCAGGCCACAAGCAGGGAGCTGGAGGGGAAGTGGAGCAGCCAGGACACAAACTGGCACTCTTTTGGGAGGCCACACTTGCAGGCGGAGGATTAGTCACCTGAGCCATTGCACCTCTTACCTATAACCTTTAAAGTGAAGTGTAGGAGCATACACACATGGGAATTGACATTTGCAAAGCTGAATAATAAATCAGAACCACAATAATGAGTGTTAACCACTCTGTCTTCCTACAGTCCTCGCATCACGTAGCTAACAGCAGAGAGAAGAGAAAGCAATTACGGATTGTGAGAATCCTCTTAGTCAAATGCTTCCTCATGAGCATTTATGCAGATAGGGAAGACAAAAATGAAAAGCTTTAAACTTCCATTGAAAGAAGCAGAATCCTCATTTGCAGAAGACAAAGCACAGCTGATGGCCACCTTGCTGCAGCACGCCTCGAGCTCCTCTCATTGGCTGTCAGACCAATGCCGGGCGCTGTCCTTCTCACAACCTTGTGTTGCTATAGATATTTGCCCCATTCTCAAATCCTCTTCCTTTCACACAGTTCCTTCACAAAATGAGTGCTGATGAATTCAAATAAATTCATGCAAATTTTTTTTTACACAAAAGGGAAAACAAAATTAGCATATGACTGCATGTCTCTGCTTCCTCAACTGCCACCTCCAGATTCTTTTCTTAGCTAATAAAGAGCAACTTGCTTAATGGCATATATACATTTCACTACTCCTAAACTCATTCAGTAACCCCAGAAATAAAACCAAGCTGAAAAATCAAAAGCTTCATAAAAATAGAAACATTTTCTATTGCAAATTTTTTCTTACATAGTTATATCATTCTCCATTTGTTGATTGGCAATATTAATCATTTTTGGTTTATAATGTTGCACATTACATAGCTTAGAATCACTGTTATTATATATTATTCCTGTTTCCCAGTGACAGACAATGGTTATAATTTCTATCTCATAAATGAGAATCACTTCAAAACAGTCATGGATTTCCTACTGTGAATAAGAGCCATGTCTTCTAATACTCATGTGGTTAAATTTATAACAACACGCCATGCTTTTTTAAAAGAATATTGAAGTTATTGAGAAGTTGATTAACATTCTTTCATAGCTAGGTCTTTGATAGCTAGATCTTGCTTAGGAAAAATGACAAATTAGACCCTTGGAAAGCATCTTTATCCAATTTAAAATCTCCTTTCCTCTGGGTTATAGAAGGAAAATGAAAAAATTACGTGAAACCATCCGTTTTTGTCAATGATGAGGGTTAATCTAATATTGCACTATTATTTGAAATGTTTGTAGTATTTGGATCAATTTTTTAAAAAAAAATTTTATTTATTTTATTTGAAAGACAAAGAGACAGAGTTCCCAGCTGCTGATTCACACCACAAATGAGTGAAATGGCAGGAGCCCCAAACCAGGAGTTTAGCGGTCAGTCCAGGTCTTCCACCTGGGTGTCAAGGACCCGTTAGGTGATCAGCGGCTGCTTCTCATCAGCTGAGAGCTGGATTTGGAAGAGGAGCCATGACTCAGTGGAGGCACTCCTGTATGGAATGTAGTCCTCTCAGGAAATGTCTTAAAGGCTCAAACAACCATCCTCTTAGGTCACTTTGACTTCTGCTTCATGAGCTGTGTTGTATTCCTTCAGAATCTGTGTGTGAGACTCTAACATCCAGTATTTCAAAATGTGACCATGTTTGGAGTTAAGACCTTGAAAGTGGCGATGAAGTGTTGGGTGTTATCCTAGCAATTAAGGTTCCACTTGGGATGCCTGCATCCCATACTGGAATGCCCACGTTGAGTACTGGCTTCACTCCTGATTCCAACTTCTGCTAATATACACCCTGGGAGGCAGCAAGGGATGCTTCCTGCTGCCCAGGTATCAGGCCTGCCACCCAAATGGGTGCTCTTCCCACCCATGAGGGTTACCTGAACGAAGTTCCTGGCCTCACCCTAACGCAGCCCTAGCTGAAGCAGGCAGTAACAGAGTGAACCACCGGTGACCCTTAAGGGAGAGCCTTCACTAATGTGCCCAGTGGTCTGGTAAGGAGGTTAGGACAGGAGGACAGATACTGGGAGTGAACAGAGACAGTCATATGAGGACACAGAGAGATGGCAGTCACCCTGCAAGTCCAGGACTTCCATTTTTCAGAACTGTGGGAAAATAAATTCCTGATGTTTAACTTCTCTGGTCTGTGGCAAAGTATTACATTGTTGTAAAAACACTGCATTTGAGGAGGAAGAGTGATGAGCCGTCAATGAGAAGTGTCCTTGGACTTCTAAAGTTTCTTGAGTCATAAACTGGGGCTTTCAGAAAGGGATCTGTTCATAAACTAAAAACAAAGACTGGCATTTAACTGCAAGTACTCAAAGAATCACTGCATGAATAGCAACTTCTATTTTAGAAAAATGGCTCCAAATGAACTGCTCATTACCAAACACTTGATTGAACTACATTATACGGAAGCATGGCAAGGATCCAGCAACATTTGCAAGTTAACAATGAGTTACAAACAGCTCCATATTCTTTTCCTGGGCCTTTCTCCAGAAGGAATTATTTAATTTAGAATTCATTTTTGTATTCAAATAAATGTTTAATAAAGTGGGGTGTTTTTTATTGAAGCAGCAAATTCACAGGAAAATATATTTTATGGACAGTTTTTTATTTTTAATAATTTATTGAGGTGAAGTTCATATAACATAAAATTAACCAGTTTAAAGTGAATGTTTAGTGGCATTAATTATATTCACAGTGTTGTGCAACTAATGCCTGTGTCTATGTATAAAATATATTTCTGCTACTGCAAAGTAAAACCTCTTAACCTTTAGACAGTTTCTCCCTACTACCCCCAGCGCCTGCAACAATGGGTGTTCTGCCTGTGGATTTATCTGTTCTGGACACTGTTTATAAATGAAATCATATGATTTATGTCCTTTGGTATCTGGCTTTTTTATTTAACATTACATTTTCTGCATTAGCCCACATTGCAACAGGTTACCAGTACATCATTCCTTTTATGGTTGAATAATATTCCATTTTCTGTGCATACCACATTATGTGTTTCCATTTATTTGTTCATGAACATGTGTACCAATTTCATTTCTTAGCTACTATTAAGAATGCTACTGAGAACATGTTTTTACATGTGCTTATTTGAGTCTCTATCTTAAATTCTTTTGGTATATGCTAGGAGTGGCATTTTGGGGTTATATGGTAATTCTATCCATTTTTTTTAAAAGATTTATTATTTCTTATTGGAAAGGCAGAGAGAAGGAGACATAGAAAGATCTCCTGGCCACTTGGTTCACTCCCCAAGTGGGCGCAATGGCTAGAGTTGTACCAATCTGAAGCTAGGAGTCAAGACCCTCCTCCGGGTCTCCCACTCAAGTGCAGGATCCCAAGGCTCTGGGCCAGCCTCGACTGCTTTCCCAGGCCACAAGTAGGAAGCTGGATGGGAAGCAGAGTGGCCAGGATTAGAACCAGTGGCCATACGAGGACTTTAGCACTAGGCTACCATGCTGCCCTGGTAATCCTATCCTTAGTTGTGCTTTACATTTGAGAGGGAGAGAGAGACAGAGTTTCCATTTTCTGGCCGACTCCCCAGATGCACAACAGTAGTGGTTGAGACGGGTTGAAGCCAGGAGCTGTGAGCTCAGCCCAGGTCTCACCTGAATGTCATGAATCCAAGGATGTGAACCTTCACTGCCTGCTGCCCAGGGCAGGCAATAGGAGAAGCAGGTACTGGGAGCAGGCCCAGAACTTGGATGCAGACTCTCTGACATGGGGGTGTGGGTCTCCCAAACAGTATCTTAAACACTAACTGAACACCATCCCTAAGTTTTACTTAGTAAGGAACCATAAAACTGTTTTCTGTAGCAGCCGCAATATTTTATATTCCGCCAACAATCTGTAACAATTTTAGTTTATCCACATCTTTTACAACCAAGATTGATTCTTTTCTGTTTTTATTATTACCTTAACTGTCTTGGTGTGCAGGGATGTGTCATTGTGCTTTTGAGTTTTATTTTTCTAACGAACCGATTCTTGTGCTTATTGGCCATTTGTGTGTTTTCTTTGGAAATATGTTTACTTAAGCCTCATTTTAAAAGATTTATTTTATGTATTTTAAAGGCAAAGTTGCAGAGAGAGGGAAACACACAGAGATTTTCCATGTGTTGGTTTACTCCCCAAACAACCTCAGTGGCTATGGCTGGGCCAAGCTGAGGCCAGAGGTCAGGAGCTTCATCCGGGTCTCTCCCATGTAACAGTGGGTCAGACACTTAGACCATCTTCCACTGCTCTGCGCGGCACCTTGGCTGGGGACTTGTTAGGAAATAGAACACTTGAAACACAAATCTACTCCTGTATGGTCTGACTTCTTGCAGGCAGTGGCTTAACCTTAACAAAACACTGGCCCTTGCTCATTTTTAATTGGGTTTTATTTATTTGTTGCTGTAAGAATTCTTCATATATAGAGCTGCGGTACAGTGGCTCAGTAGGCTAATCCTGCACCTGCAAGCACCAGCATCCCAGATGGGCACGAGTTAGTGTCCTGGCTGCTCCACACTTTATCTGTTTTTGGCTAGGACAAAGAAAAAGAGGAAGAAGAAGAAGGTGAAAGAAGAGGAGCCAGGACTCGAATCAATGCTCTGATATGGATGACAGTGTCTTTTTTTTTTTTTAAGATTTCTTTTTTTTTTTTTTTTAATTGGAAAGTCAGATTCACAGAGAGAGAGAGACAAAGTGAAAGATCTCTGTCTGCTGGTTCACTCCCTAAGTGGCCACAATCTGAGACCAAGAGCCAGGAGCTTCTTCCAGGTCTCCCACATGGGTGCAGGGTCCCAAGTCTCTGCGCCATCCTCGACTGCTTTCCCAGGCTACAAGCAGGAAGCTGGAAGGGAAGTAGAGCAACCAGGACATGGACCAGCACTGATATGGGATCCCTGTAGATGCAAAGCGAGGAGTTTAGCAACTAGGCTAGCACGCCAGGCCTCTGCTGGCAGTATCTTAAGTGATGACTGCCTCAGTGTACCACAGTTCTGGATCCTGATCAGTTTCTTTGTCTGCTACATGGGTCTCCTGTGTAGAATTGCCTAAGGGTCCTCTTTCTTCTGATGAATCTTTCTGGAATATGCCATGATTTCAACTCATATTTTGACTCAGGTCTGTAGCTCTGACCTTCCTTTTGAATATCAACTGATTATACAAATGCAAAATAGATATTTCTTTTTCTATATCCTACAGACACAGCAAACTGAACAGTGTACAAAGCTGATCGTTTTCTCACATATATTTTCTTTTTTGTAGAGTTTTATCTGTCTATCTTTATCTATCTATTCGCCTATCTACCCATTTATCTGTCATTCTGACGGAGACTTTCTGCAAGGTAAAAACAGAGAGAGAGAGAGAGCCAGGGTTCCCATCTGCTGGGCTTACTCCCCAAAGGCCCACAATGGCTTGAGCTGGCAAAGACAAAACTGGGGGTTGGAATCCAGGTGTTTCATATGGGTTCCAAGGACCCAACCACTTCAGCCATCACTGCTACCTCACAGGGTCTGTATTTGGAAACCGAAGTCAGGAAATGGAGTCAGGGATCCAATGTCCAATTCTCTGCTCTAGGATGCCAGGTCACACATCTGCCCCTAGACTTTCTCTCCCTGGTGTTTCCAGCATCTCCAAAGTTGATTCTTAGAGCTCTGACCTCATATTTGGAATTCAATTGTGTGCCTCTTGGAGCTTAAGGATCCCCAAGCCGCTGCTTATGATGCTGTCTGCTTCAGAATTTGCTCCTTCTGTCAGAGCCACAGACATGGACAGCATCAGCTAATGAATCCTGACAATGAAAAACAAACATCTGAGTGCTCTGTGTATTGGTCTCTTCGATGCTGCTGCTGCTGCTGCTGCTGTGCCAGACTGTTTATGCTTCTCTGTAGTTGGAAGAGATGTGGCATGGGTTGAGATCTGTGTTTGGTAGTTATTGTTGTTGCTCTAGATTCCAACTCAAGCCTCATTGATTCCTAAGGGGGAAAGTGTCCCTTCTCTGAGTTACGCTTAGGGAAGGATGTTCTTTGCAGGGCCGTTTGATTGGCTCTATCTTTCTATGTTCTCTTATACTGCTGGTTGCCATGGCTGAAGCCCTCGGTGGGAAGCATGAGATATCTCCTGGACCTAAAGTGAAGGTTTCCTAACAACTGACTCCTGGTGCAGAGGCCAGCACTCATGGCTCTACCCATTTGCAGGATAGTCCTTCAGGGCACCTCATTTTCCTTTCTTCCTGTCTCTGTGACTTCGACCCGAATTGAGTCAGCACACCAAAATGCAGACTGAACTTGGATCCCAGAGAAAAGAAGGACTTCAATTTGGTTTAAAATTGTCTCCTATTAAGGCTAAAATCTACATCATAGAGAGTAACAAATGTTGGTGAGGAATTGTTTTATTTCTTATTGTGACATTGGGTGCAAAGTCAGTCTATAAACATACTCTGAAACTGAACTTAAAAAGCATAGTGACTTTAGGGTTCGTTTGAGCATGAGTTTTTAGCTGCAAGCAGCAAATAGAGAGGCACTCGGACTAATCTAATCAAAACACAGAAACGATGCCAGGATCTAATGGAAAGATAGGGATGAAGGATTTAAATCCAGACAGGTCCTGCAAACCAGGACCAGCAACCAATAGTACCCCCTGATGTCTGAATGATTATTTTTTAACTTCCTTTGTGCTTTGTATTTTATTATTCAGTTTCTGAGGCAATAATATTCATTGGGTCTTGTTTACTGCATGTGACCAGCACGGGGTAAGGTGAGACTATGATTGACCTTATTTGAATGTGAGCACATTCAAAGGCTAATTGGAGTGCCTTTTTTTTTTCTTGTGTATAAACTGTTTATTAATTTTAAGGACCTGCAGATTCATAGTAAGGCCCAGGGGCCGGTGGTCTTGGTGTGCTGACCTCAGAAATGGCGCAGTGCTCCATGATCCTGGATCCTCAGTCACTCCGAGTCCTCACGGAGCTTGTTATCCAGCCTGTTGGGCAGAAACTGACTGCATTTCCCATCCTCTACATGGTTCTCTCTGTGCAAGAACCAGCCGGAGGTCTTGTACTGTTGCATAACGGTGATCACCCAGCCCACCTTATCCTCAGTGAAGTCTCCTGCCCTGTTGGTGAAGACAGCACCTGCTTTCCTCAGCACCACATGGGCGTATCTTCCCCTCACACTTCCCATGGCAATAATGGTGAAGGCTAATTGGCCACTGCCTGTTGTTGCTGCTGTTGAGTACCCACAAACTGCTGGAACTTCTGAGGGATAGTAGAAACATGGCATTGGCAAAAGCAGCGGCGTATAGGTCTCTTGTGGAAGAGAAATTTGGGTGCTTTCACCCGGCGAAGCAAGAATGTAGGGAGCAAGAGCAGGTGTTTATTTACTCTCTGTCTAAGGCAGTTAAGGATGCAGTGACGAAGTACCATAGATTATGCAGCTTAGAAACAACAGATGTTTACTTTTCATAATTTTGGAGGTTGAAAGTTCAAGATCAGTTTGTCTTCAAGATCAGAGACTGGTAAGGGCTCCTGTTCGGATTGTGGGTTGTAGATTTCTCACTGTAGTCTCATAGTGTAGATAGAGATCTAGCAAACTCTGCTCTCTTTTAATACAGGTACAAATCACATCCAAAAATCTCCACCTCCAAATGCATCACTTTGTGAGTAAGAATTTCAGCTTACACATTCCAGCAGAACACTATCATTCTGTCCAGTTTCTGTTCTTCTCATGCGATTGTGGATTCTAATGGGTGGCCAGGCCAAGGAGCTTGTTGTAATTCTTTCCCCAACAGCACTTTGCTCTGAAAAAACAATACATTAGGAGAGTTGTGGATGGAATTCTTCTGTTTCTAGACCTGGAACCTCGCTTTAGTCAAAACATCTTCTTCCATTATATTCTTCTAGAATAGGAGATTGTATTTTGAAAATTTGTTATAGGCCTGACATATGAAGCCAATATGTTCCAGTAAGTTTTTAGGATTTCAGCATCTGTCAAAGATTCAGATAAGCTTTTTTCTTTTCTTTTTTTCCAAATCTGAGCACCAGAATGTCAAGGGGGAAATCACCGAAGCTTAGTAATGCCCAGGGAAATAATTCTGCACATTGAAGTTGCTAGAGAAAGCACTGGAGCAAATCAGATGCAAAGGTGGAATGGAAATGATCAATATAGAAAAGCAGATTTAGTAATCACAGTTCCATAGTCTTCTGATCAGTTGTTTGCTTATTCATTTATTTATTCCTTAGATATTTATTAAGTGCCCATTTTGTGTCAGGAATTATGCTGGGTGTGAGGTAGAAGTTGGGGTTCGGGGAATGGACAGAATCCCTACCCATATGTAGTTTGGTAGGGGTTGCATTCTAACGTTATTTTCACTTGGAATGTAGCTTGTAGCTGGGATATTCAGATGCTTCCAATACCCATATCGTAATGATGTCAGAGTCCACTGGAGAACCCATTTAAAAAATTCACTCTATACATTTAGTAATGAAAACAGAGCGTTTCTCTAACTTCTTCCCACACTTTAACACATACTTCCATATCCTTTAATTTGTTTCTTTTTCTTTTAAATTAAAGAGACAGAATTTTTCTGAACATTTGGGATGGTTCTGTTACCCTCAACTTGTAGTATATTTAATGCTCTCAAGGAATTGCCATGGGGTTTTCCATGAAACAATGCAGCTATTCCTAAAGCGTGAAGGGTCATATTTATGCAGAGGTTGTTGTTTGTCCTTAGATATGTCAGATTAGCTTGTAAATGCCCCATATGGTTCAAACAGAGGCAGCAGGAAGCTTCTGGAGTAATAAATATAACACATCAGATGAAAAGTTGGTAGGCCTGCTTCCTTCACCCCTGGCTGAACTGCCCTACAGATGGCTGCTGGGCAGGGGACCACAAGTGAGTAGCAAGTGCTGAACCGAGTGCTCTGTGAGGATGGAGATCGTCCTTGCCATGGTCACTGTGGCCAGCAGAAAATTGGCTCTCTGTAAGAATTTGTTACTTGAATGAGTAGACACAAAAGAGATCTTTTGAATAAGAGGAGTTGTGAACTTCTGCATTGGTTTATTAATTTAATATATTTTTGTTTTAAAAACTTAAACAGACATATAAGATTATATTTATTTCTGGAGTACTATGTAAGATATTCTTTTTTGCTTAATGATACATTTATTTTGTCTTATGATTTTTTTTAAGATTTATTTTTATTGGAAAGTCAGATATACAGAGAGGAGGAGAGACAGAGAGGAAGATCTTCCATCTGATGATTCACTCCCCAAGTGGCCACATGGCCAGAGCTGAGCTGATCTGAAGCTAGGAGCTCAGGGCCTCCTTCAGGTCTCCCATGTGGGTGCAGAGTCCCAAGGCTTTGGGCCATCCTCGACTGCTTTTCCAGGCCACAAGCAGGGAGCTGGATGGAGGCGGGGCCTGGATTAGAACTGGCGACCATATGGGATCACAGCACATTCAAGGCGAGGACTTGAGCCACTAGGCTACTGTGCTGGGCATAAGTTTATTTTATTTTTGATGATGTCTACATAGTTTAGAAGGCTACATGGCCATGTGGACCACTCATTAAGGTGCAGAGGGTAGAGGAATTGGGGAAAGTGGATGAAACAATTGTTTCCAATCTTCTTTTTTCTTCCTGCCAGTGCAGTAGCCTGGTTGGTGGAAGTCCCCCAGAAGTTATTCCTCATCTGTTGCATTCTCCTTCAGCAGTCCTCCTTTCTACGCATCCCAGATCCCCTCCCCTGAGCAATCCATAGTCCCTCAAGCCTGTGAGCATGCACATCCCCACATGGCCACAATGGCCAAAGCTGAGCTGACTTGATCTGGAGGAAGGAGCCAGGAGCTTCCACCAGGTTTCCCACAGAACTACAGGGTCCCAAGGCTTTGGGCCATCTTCTTTTTTTGTTTTTTAGCCTTTGGCCAGTCCAGTGACTTAAAGAAAGTTCACTAGATTGCAATAAGATAATGTTTGATCAATTTGTGGGTTCTGAACTGTATTTGATATACTCAAAACCCAAGTTCCAATAAAAGTAGATCAAGAATTTCTCAGAGGTAGCACTGGATATATATAATGCTCTCATATTCAAAAAAGAGTCGATGCCTACTTAATCAGCGCTCTGATAATTAAACATTATAGCTGATAATGTGTTAAATTTTTACTTACATAAGATTATTTAAGCTTCATTTATATATAGTTAGACCTTATTATTTTTGGATAACTTTTGATATTTCATCATTTTTCTGCAGTGGTAAGCTTTAAGTAGTTTTTCTAGTCAGTAATGGTTGGGTTTCATGTCACTTGTCAACTTTAGTTGATTGGTTTGCCTGCAATGCCAGGCTAAAACAGATTCTGAGGACCTGCCTGAACTTGAGACAGTGAAGGTTACCACATGTGATAGCTTATTGGTTTCTTTTGCCTGGTAGATGTGAAGGATAGCACTTGTCTTATAATTTTTATTTCTGCATTACACACACAGAGCAATGTCCACACTCCTTACTCGAGTGTCTGGGTTTGGTATATGTGCCACCGAAGCGAGCACTCGAGTGTCTGGGTTTGAATGCTGGCTCTGCTGATTCCATGAAAGACAGTGGTGGTGCCTCAAGAGGCTGAGTATCTGGTCCCTTACACTGGAGACCTGGATGAAATTCCCCACTGCTGGCTTCCACTTGGCTCAGGCCCTGCTGAGCACTCGAATTTCTTACTCAAACGAGTAAGAAATCAATAAAAATCAGGAATAATTCCGAAGATGAAAAGATGATTATCAAAATACTATGTCTCCCCAGAGATTTTAATTTTCTTTACTTGAGTGTGGGAAAGCAACCCAAATATGTACATTGGCTGCACACTGGGGAGAGAGTTGGGCAGCAGGTGAAGCTATCATTATGGTTTTTTTTTTAAAGATTTATTTTTATTATTTTTTATTGGAAAGGCGGATATACAGAGAGGAGAGACAGAGAGGAAGATCTTCTGTCCGATGATTCATTCCCCAAATGAGCGCAACGGCCGATGCTATGCCGATCTGAAGCCAGGAGCCTCTTCCGGGTCTCCCACGCGGGTGCAGGGTCCCAAAGCTTTGGGCCGTCCTCGACTGCTTTCCCGGATCATTATGGTTTTAATACATGAAAAGATTTCCCACTGAGCTAGAGTAAAGGCTGATTATTTTTTAAAATCCATTTGGACACAGGAAAATCTTTTCAAAAGATATGACACTCATTGCTTGAATTATTTGGACAACCTGAAAAGATTGATTATGGAGAAAGTAAAAGGATGAGGCTATGGACACACACACACACACACACACACACTGCTGATTTTAAGGAGAAATGGCATACATGAACACCTGGGAAATGAAAATTACCTAGAAATGTGATATTTAAAATTTTTGAGAAATATTGTGTAACATTCACATGCTTGGGAGGCAGTCATTGGAGTTTGCAGAACAAGGGACCTTGATATAAATCCTAGGAATATGAATTGTATCTTATTACGGTGACAATTATAGAGGGACACTTCAAAAAGTTCGTGGAAGATGCACGCAATGAAAAAAAAAACTATGCATGGATGTCATCATTTTCTGCTCCTAAACCAATATCTTTTCGTCAAATATCCCATGAACCTTTGCAAGTGCCTCATATACACCCCAGGTGTATAGTGCATTTCATAACTTCTTCTGTTAGGTTTTTTTTTCTGCTTTTAATTTTTTCTAACTTGTTTTGCTTTTTAAAATGTTTAAAAAGTTGTTTACATAGTTGAGAGGAATGCATGCCCAGGAGGGTCTCCTGTTAGGTTGGGCAGGATCAGGAGTGGAGGAAGGTGAATGGGACATATGTTTTAATTTCATTTTTTCCCTGTGTCCACAGAGAAGGAAGGGCAGGGTGTCACTCTTTGCTGGCAGGTGCTACAGCTCAGCCTGCCCCTAGCCCTGGCTCTTGCACTCACCAGCAGGAGCTACAAGCTAGTAGGGAAGCTCCCCAAGTTCCCCTATTAGTCCTGCTCCAAGCCCCAGATCTCATGTGTACTGGTGGATGCTGTAGTCCAGCCTGACAAGACCATCACCCAGTCCTGGCACTCACCAGTAGGTACTGTAGTCTAGCCCAACTGGCCTGCACCCATCTGGCTCTTCCTGGTGGGTGCTATAGCCTAGTCCAGCCTCACCCACCCTCTCACCCAGTTCTCATGTGAACCAGCAGTGCCACAGCCTCGCCCAGTCTGTTCTACACTCCTACTGGCTCTCGTGAACACCAGTAGGTGCTGGGGCCTAGCCCAGTCTGGTCCACCTCTAAACCTAACCCACACACATGCCGATGGGTGTCGCAGCCTTTCCCAGCCCAGTCTGCCCCCAGCTCTGGCTCTTGCACTTTTCGTTGTGAGCTGCAGCCTAGCAGGGGAGTCCCCACAGTTTTCCTGTCAGCGCTGTTCCTAGCCCTGGATCTTGCATTTGCTGGCAGGTACTTCCAGCCTGGCATGGCCTTCCTGCAGTCTCAGTTCTCACTGGCAGGTGTTGCACAGGGCCCAGGTGTGCATTGTGCACAACCTGTGCTGGATCTTGTGCACTCATGGTCTTCTCCTAGAACCAGTCCATACAAATGCTGAGCCAGTGCTGCGGCCTTTTTGGGGCCTGACCTGCCCCCAGCCCCAGCTGTTGTGCTCCCCAGCAGGAGGTGCAGCTTAGCAGGGGGCATGCCCCAAGTCCCTGTCCCAGTCTTGCTCCCAGCATGCCTCAACCTTGCTTGGCATGGTCTACGCTTAGTCTTGGTCTTTGTGCCAGAAGGTGCTACAACCTGGCCTCTCTGGCCTCTAGCCAGCCGCAGCTCCTCAAGTGTCAGGTGGGTTCCTATCAAGTGATTTTTGTGATCCAGGCTGGCAGGAGCTGCAGTCCTACAAAGACGAGCTCACACGTCTCCTGCGGAATCTTACCCCAGATCTGGTTCTGTTTTTTTCTGGTGGGTGCTGTGGCCCAGCCTGATGTGGCTCACCCCCTGCTCTCACACGTGTGGGTGGGTCCTGCAGCCTAGCTCCATCAGGCATGCCCCCCCAACCCCAGCTTTTGTGTGTGCTAGCATGTGTCAGGCTATGCTATTTGCCCTAGTTCAGGTCTCCCATGAGGGTGACTGCCTTGGCTTGACCCAGACATGTCCCTCAGTTCCCTCCTGTAAACCACTCAGCCTAAGCTCTCTTGGCTACTTGCGAGGGCAGTGGGTAGATCTGTAGAAGCCCCCGGAAGTCACTCGTCCCCTGTCAAATATGCCCTCAGCTTCTCCCACTCTATTACATCCCCAGATGCTCTTCCCTGGGCAATTGGCAATCTCCCATCCAGCCTAGTGGGTAGGGTGACAAGTCTCTAACCCTGGCATTCCCTGCCTTCCTCACATATCTTTTATTTTTGTTTTTATGAATAGACCAGACTAGACTAGAATATAATGGAATAGAATAGGCAACTGTTCTGGCACACTGGTGTAGTTAATACAAATTTGGCTTTAGCCAGGCCCAGAATGTCTGTCAGCTACTGACTGGTTTTCTCCCAGCAATGTAACGCTTGCCTAGGTTCAAGGCAACCTAGGCAGTTTATACATGGGATTAAAATTTTTTTTCTTAAGATTTATGTTTGGTTATTTTGAGAGTCAGCGTTATACATAGAAAGGGAGAGACAGACAAGGAGTACCTATCATCTGGTTCACTCCCTAAATGATTGCCATGTCCAGCGGGGTCAGGCTGAAACTAGGAGGCAGGAGACTAATCTGGGTCTCTTGCAAGGGTGTCAGGGACCCCGAATGGGTCATCAGAACCAGAGTGGCTGGGACACAGATCCATGCCCATATGGGATGCCATTATTGCAGGTGGTAGCTTTTCCTGGTATCCCACAATACTAATTCTAAGCAAAATGGGTATCTTAACTGTGTAACTTAACCTCTAGGCTAAACACTTGGTCTTAATTGTATTTTTGGTTTAATTTTGGAATCTTTTTACCATCAGCACATGTTCACATGTGACTTTTCCAATTTTAAGAAGTGACATTTGTAAATCCCAATAAAATCCTGATTTTTGTTAATAATGAAAAAATTCCAAGTATATATAAAGTACAGAAAGTAATGTAATAGACACTTGTGTGCCCACCATCCAAACTTAACAGATGTTAACATTTTGCCAAATTTATTTCCCATTCTGTTTTTAGAAAGAGGAAAGCAAATGTTACTGCTGTAATTTAAAACTTTGTGTCCTATACCCTCAAGGTGGCAGTTTTCGTGGAGTTATGTATTATTTAAACTTTTTTAGATCACAAAGTAAGAAAGCTCTTAGATTATTTAAAAGAAAACAGTTTAGCTTTTCCACATGTTACAGAAAATGTCCTGTGAAAGGTTTATAACTTGCTTGCACATCTTTTTAAGAAGTCCTAGGATGGTTTTTCATTTCCTATTCATTAATTGTTTTCTGAACACTCTTCTCATTCCTGTCTCCCTAAATGAGTGTTTCCCCTGGGATTCTGTTCCCATCCTTTCTTTATCCCATTTGACAATCACTGCCAGACACTCTTCTTACATTGAGTTTCCCACACTGTCACTACTCTTGCCGGTGCTTCTGGGTATTGTTTGATGTTTAGCAGCCTCCCGCACCTCTAACCACTAGATGCCAGTGTCATCTTCCCTGAGTGACAACCAAATGTCACAACCAAACATGTTTCCAGATGGTGCTACACATCCCTTGGGAGGTAAAAATCCCTATTTGAGAACTGTTCTCTTCAACCTGAGCTTTCAACATCCCTTCCATGCTCGCAAGCCTCCCAGAGCTCCCTGCTGCCTAGCACTTCATGTTCAAGCTTTTCCTGTCTTCCATTTGATTTCAAGGCCGTCACTAGCCTCCATTTCTCCCCTCATTTCTCACTTCTTCCTGTCTTCACTCCCCCAATGTGTTAGGCTAATTCTTACGCTTGGGTCTTTGTGCCTGCCGTCATGGGTCTTACGAGTATTATTTGCTCCTTTCTGTCTGTCCATCTTCTGTTTGCTCTTCAATCAGGCTCAAGTCACAGTTTTTCTGTCCCTTGTTTCCTGATTGTCTTTAGCTGATTATTCCTGATCTGGAAGCAGCCAAATCTGATCATTTGGTGAATGGGTATTAGAGTTAGATGAATATAGGCAAAGCTATGACACTCCTACATATGAGCCATGGGACATGGGCACATAGTTTAGGACTTTTGTGCTTAGTCTCCTCAAGGGTGTAATAGGAACAACAGTCTTGACATCAATTAAGAGAATTAAATCATATTGTGTGGACTTCACCTAGCGCCTGGATGTATATATTGTTTTATAACTTTGAGGTTTTTTTTCATATATTTAACTCTTCAAGCAGAATGAAGTTCTTTGAAGGAGATGGTGTGTTAAACTTCTGTTTCTTTGCCTATGACTAATCTTTTGTAAATATCCAGTAGACACAGCTGATTGAATAGAAAAACAAATGTGACTGTGCATATCTACAAAACGGTATACTGACACTGAACTGACTTACAGCTTTTCTTTCCTAAATTTTCCAAAGGCAATCAGAGGGTTAGGCTTCCTTCTGGATTACTTTTAAAGGAATGTCCAGTGCCAATCAATTGATGTGACAGAAAGAATGAATCGTTCCACTGATCAGTGAGAACAATTATTCCACCTGGAAATAAAGATGGAAATCATGGCACAAGACAACATGGAGTACATTGGGCTAGAAGCAACTGGGGATCCCAAATGAAGAGACAGATGGAAGATTGCTCACTCTTCAGAAATTTAGCGAGTTCCTTAGAGCAGTGGAGGGAGGGCTCCTTGGATTTTTTTTTTTTACCTGCCTTCCTTTCCTTAACTTCCTTTAAAATTAATTGGATTCATTTGAATGGGAGAGAGATAGAGATAGATAGATAGAGAGAGAGAGAGAGAGAGAGAGAGAGAGAGAGAGAATGTCCTATCTGCTGTTTGACTTCCCAGATGCCTGCAACAGTCAAGACTAAGGTAGGTTGAAGCCAGGAGATAGGAACTCAGTCTGACCCTCCCTTGTGGGTGCAGAGACCCACCGAGTTGAGCCCACGAGGTTTGCCATTAGCAGGAATCTGGACTCAAGAACAGAGCTGTGACTTTAACCCAGGCTTACAGACTTCTGAAGAGAATTCTTAACTCTTGGTGCTCCAAACCCACTCCTGTGAGCTGTCTTTCTATTCCATGACAAGTTGACTTGTGGTGACAGTCCTGGGTTTCCTGACTTAGCATTTTAGAAAAGCTGAGAAATTCCATCTTTAAGAATTGATTATATAGGAGTGATCCTGACAACCTCTTAACAGAAGGTCATATGCATAGAGCAGGGGGGACCCCAGAGTGGAGCAGGCAGACAGGAGGAGGCTTGTAACCCAACTCTGAAGACTCCCAGATCCTCATCAAGGATTATCAGTACGAGCACTGAGGACTACATCCCAACTGCCAAGGAGACTATGGGGAAATGGAGTGCCTTCAGAGGCCAAGAACTCTGAGGTCACCCACCCCCATTTGGATCTACCATATGGGATGGAAGAAGCCCAAATCCTGCCTTGCAGGATCCAAGGTCATCGGAACGACAGCCAGAAGCACTGAGCGGTTCGCAGAAACAGAACAGTAAACTTCCTTCAGAACTAGGGAGAGGAGTTTTCTCTGGTCCTTGCCTGGTTCTGACTTTGGGTCCCCACCCTCACTGGCAATGACCATCAGGATCGCTCCGGAAGCCCCTCAAAACAAGCAAACAAACAAACAAACAAACTAGAATGGATAGACAGAGAACAATAAGGAAAGCTTAGACAGGAAATGGTCAGTGGGGATGCACTTATAACTCACTGGGTGAGACACAAAGATTAGTTACTCCTAACAAGATTTCTGTGCACACCCCTCCTAAAACTGTTCACCTAAACTGTTGACATATGTCTTGTTAGAGTTATAGAGTTAGACTACTCGAAAAACAGCCAGGTTCAGCAAAATCATGCTTCAAGGCTATAAACTGCTAAATACTAAAATTAAAATAAACATGAGACAGCTGAATAGTAATCTGTAGCCATTTTAAGGTGTATAGAAACAAGTTGTATATAAACTAATAATTGAAATGTCAATGTAGAAGTCACAGGATGTGGTTCAGAACTTGCATTCTTTTTTTTTTTTCTCTCTTTTAACATATTGGTTACTCAATACCATGTCAACTAATTCCATAACATTATAAACTGTTACTGATGTAATGTCGGGGCTTTTAATTGATCGGGATGATACTCTGCCGGCTCTATCTTCAGACCAGAGATGGTCTCCCCAAGAAACCGTTGAACTTATCTGAACAATAAGACGCTGGACTTTATACTTGGTAGATGCTTGCAATGAAAGAATCTCAACTGAATTTGAACTGTGGTGATGCAACAAGGTGGAGGAATCCACCATGGGGGGTGGTTTGGGGAGGGGGAGAATCCCAGTGCCTATAAAACTGTCACATAATGCAATGTAATCAATAAAAAAAGAATTGATTATAAAGACATAACTTTAGAGATGCAAAGTGAATTAGCTGTAGGAATATTCGTTGTAGTGTGAATTCCATTAACAAGGAGAAACTCCCTCAGTAACTAAAAATACAAAATTAGCAAAGAAAACAACAGTGAATCCATATGGCATAATATTCTGCAGCTGTTCTGAGATAGAACTGAAACAGAGAAAGGAATGTATGAAGCATCCATGCTGTGTGTAGTGGCTATGTTACAGATATAGCGGCCTAAAAGACATTGATTTTTCATAGTTCTGGAAGCTGAGATGTTAAAGAGGAAAGGCTCAGCAGACTGATGGCTGGTGGAGGTTCAGATAACCACCGATTACCATCTTCTTGTTTCATGCTTGGTTTTCTCATCCAAGAGAACTAAGCCCATTCATAAGAGTTCCATCCTCATGATCTAATCACATACCTAAATCCTCGCCTAATAAAACCCTCACCTTGGAGCATTGGATTTCAGCATAAGGATTTAGGGGAAGGGAAACACAAAATAGAGATCTGTGCACTGTGAAATGCTGCAGATAACGTGTAACTAATAGTAATGATAATGATATCATAATCTAAGAAATACTACTTTCCTGTATTTTATCATTCCTTTTTAAAAGATTTATTTATTTTTATTGGAAAGTCAGATATATCAGAGAGGAGGAGAGACAATGAGGGGAATCTTCCATCCACTGATTCATTCCCCAAGTGGCCATAACAGCCGGAGCTGAGCCGATCCGAAGGCAGGGGCCCAGAGCCTCTTTTAGGTCTCCCACACGGGTGCAGGGTCCCAAGGCTTTGGGCCGTCCTTAGCTGCTTTTTCAGACCACAGGCAGGGAGCTGGCTGGGAAGTCGGGCCACCAGGATTAGAACCAGCATCCATATGGGATCCTGGCGCATGCAAGGGAAGGAGTTGAGCCACTAGGTTACCGCACTGAGCCCTTATTCCTTTTTGCTCAGAGCCAGAGATATTGTTAAGTAAATATATGTACGTGTTATATATAATCAGTACTTTTGTCTGAGGATGGGAGTAGGTGTAGAGGGTAATGAGAGCTTGCACATTTACTGTCTATATTCTTAGGTTTCTTGTATTTCTAACGTTTTTATGTATTATCTGAATAATCCAAAAGCAGTTGTGCAACAACTAGAGCTACCACTAGAGGGCTCAACTAGCTGCTCATGCCAATGGCCCTACAGTCAGTGGGAAGAGAGCTGTCCAAGTGCTGAAATAGGAAGGCTGGGAAGCTCACCAGAGTGACATTGGGGGAATGGAAAAAGTCTGATGGAGCTTGCAATGGTGAGCTCTGTGGTCCGGAATCAGCCAGTATTAGTTGTTAGCCTGAAGTGTGGGACTGAAGCCTTTGGTCCTCTCTTATCCCAGCCTGTGTCAGCTGTCTCATGCCAGGGAGAGATAGGGAAAGTGATAGCATTTCACCCGAGAAAAGATAGGACATTGTGCCACAAAACTTCTGGTGGGATTAGCAATCCAGAAACATTGGTGAAAACTCCAGCTATTGATAGAGACCAGAAATTTCTACTTCATTCTCAAACACTTTGGAAAGCATCTGTCTTAGGAAAAGAAAAGAAAGATGCTTTTTGTTTGCTTGTTTGTTTTAAATATATTGGTATTTGAATTAACCTTAGAGAACATACACTCTGAAATCTATGGTCACACATCTTGTAAACAATATCCATACCTTTTATTTTGCTATTTTATGAGATTGTAAATGCAAGTGTGAAAAGTAAGAAACTTGTAAAAATGAGAACTGTTGACAATGCTCAAAGCTGGTGAATGATTGAGCAAATAAGCATGGGTACACCTGGCTCCTGAGAGTTTAAATACTGCTTATTTGCAGTATTTTACAGGGAAGTTTGAAAGAATCTACGAAAGTATCAATGAGCATTCTTTTGGACCCAGCAATAGTGTATTAGGAAACCAACCTGGAGAAATATCAACTAGTAGGTGTTAACTTTGTATTGTAATCATGCAAACATTAAACCATTAATGTTGTGGTTAGAAAAAATTGGGGCCAACCTAAAGGTAAGAGATAAGTTAAATTATGATTCGGTGATTTCTACCTAGTCATCAAGAAGATTGATTCATGTGAATCAATCTGTCTGTGCTCATCCACTGAATTGAAAAGTTTGAAGCAGCATGGGTTTGTGCTAATCTGAAAGAGCCATCTTTAGATCATTTTATAAAGCACTCAAGTAGTACTAATTCTCTTTATAAATGTATTTATTTATTTTAAAAGTGAAATTAGAAAGAGAGAGTTCTTTCATCCGTTCATTCCTCAAAGAATCACAACAGATGGGCCTAGGTCAGGCCAGACCAAGAGCCTGGAATTCCATCCGGGTCTTCTGTCAGTGCGGGAGGGGCCCAAGCACTGGGGTTTTCTGCCACTGCTCTCCTGGGCACATTAGCAGGGAAACAGATTGGAAGAGAAGCAGCTGGGACTCAAACTGGCACTCTTATGGGATGTCAGTGTTATAGGTAGCAGTTTAATCTGTGGTGCTGCAATGCCATGTCCTGATTAAATCCTTGACTTTGCAAGGAGCCATGAAGTTTTGGGAAATGGGAAAACTGTTTAGTACTGGAAAGATTTCTGGACAAATTGCAAAAGCAATCCACTGTGAAGAGTTTAAATTAAAGGATGGATGTCATAATGGGTTCTTCCTAAAGATGATATGAGCTAAGCCACTAGATTTATCAATGTTTGCAAATTGAACCATCAGTAGATAATGCCCTTGGCTTATGTCAGAAGGAATGACTCACCACAAAGGCTGAAAATCTGTAACACTTTCCACACACGCCTCCATCTTCATGTGGGTAATTGGAGGTTTTCTAACAAGTTGTTAACACGATTGTCTCTCCGTACAGTCTGTCCAGAATCAGGTTTGGCCCATAGGTGGTTTCTTTGTAAGGTAGAACAAAGAAAAAGCGATCAGGGCCTTCACATCCTGGAATTGGCAAGTATGTCCTTTACCCTGTCTTCATCCTACATTGAATGTGCTCAGAATACTGTGTTGTGGTTGATGTTTTATATACATCAACTTAACGTAACAGCTAATGAGACTAGAAAACATGACTGAGGCGAGGAGCTTTCTGTTCTGGGTGCCAGTGACCGGGGGTGGGGAACCAGAACTCTTATGTCTTCTAGCTGTTCTGGTTCTGTTTGGCTCATCTCAAAACAGAAGAAAAGGCATGAGACGTAAAGGCTTTGTCTGCTGAAGAATACACCCTGCAGGGATTCTTTGGCTCATCTGTGGGATCGTTCCCCCTTTTGCAGATATGGCTTTAGAACCAACGTAATGATGACAGTAATTCTCTTTTAATGGAAGCCTAACTATGTGTGAGGCAGCTTTTATCTCATTTACTACTCGCTATCGCCTTATCACATACATTCTGCTCAGGAGACAGATTTTTTTCCTCATTCACAGATGTGCAAGGTGAGGTTTAATCTAATGAATGGTTACACAACTGGTAATTAGCAGTAGTGGTTTTGTTAGCCCAGGATCTAACCTCTTCCTAGGTATTTTAGAATAAACCAGGTTTACATGACCTTGTTTTCGCTGTAACTTTGAAGCAATGTGTGAACCAGGGATCATTAAATAGAATAGACTTAAAGCTGATATAAAGGCTAAAAACAGAATTTTGTAAATATTAAATAAAAATGTATTTATTATTAAATAATAAAACAGGAGTTTGTAAATCATTAAATAGAATAGACTTAAAGCTGATGTAAAGACTAAAACCAAAAATTTTGTAAAAAAAAAAAAAATAAAGAAGCAGGCTGGGCAGATTTATATAAATTCTAGAAGGAGGCATGTTGGCTAACTTGAGCTGCTACCATAAAATCTCAAAGTTGGATGGCTTAGCCAACAGGGAAACCTATTTTCTTACAATAGCGGGGTTGGAAATCCAGCATGAAAGTATTAGTGGATTTGATTTCTCCTAAATGTTTCGTAGATGGTGACCTTGTCCTTGTGTCCTTACATGACCTCTCTTCTGTGCACATCTCTGCGTTCCTTCCTTTGCCTACGGGGACATCAGTCAGACGGAATAGCGGGCCCCACATTACGAACACACTTAAACGTATCCACCTCTCTGAAGGGCCTATGTGCAGATGCAGTCACATTACGAGTGAGGGTTTCAGCATGTGAATTTGCAAGGCTCATGATTCAGTACGTGTTACAGACTTGGTGAGGTGGCATGAATTCTGGTCAGGGTCAGGGAGATGGTACCGGCGTAGTGGCTAAATGTGCAAACCATCTGTCAGAACATCAGGGAGGGAACCCTGAAGCGGGAAAGTGTTTGAGGAGATGACCTCAATAAGCCTGCTCAAGTACAAGATTCCAGGAATTATAGGTCACAGAATTCTCCAGCTGGCAAAGACTTTTTTTTTTCCTGATAAACCTTCAAACAATGTGGAATGAATTGTTGATGATCAATGAATTCTCAGAGTGCATAAGCAATTCCTTTTCTCTCTTTTATGTGTGTAGTGTAAGCTTTGATCACTTTCTAGGATTTCTATTATGCAGAAGGCTAAGGGTTTGTTTTCTTGGATTAGCACATTTTTACCTTCTTCGAAAGGGCAGCTATTTTCAAGTGGCTCTGATTTTAAAAATTTATTTACTTTTATTGGGAAGTCAAGAGAAGGGGAGACACTGGTTCACTCCCCAAGTTGCTGCAACAGCTGGAGCTGAGCTGGTCCAAAGCCAGGAGTTAGGAGCTTCTTCTGGGTCTCCCATGCAGGTGCAGGATCCCAAGACTTTGGGACATCTTTGACTGCTTTCCCGGGTTACAAGCAGGGAGCAGGAAAGGAAATGGAGCAGCTGGGGTAAGAACCAGAGCCCATATTTGATCCCGGAGCATGCAAGGCGAGGAATTTAGCTACTAGACTATTGCACTGGGTCCAACTGGCTGTGATTTTAAAAGACTGGAAACTTTGGAACACAAGGCAAACGCTGAGTGTGTAGCCATCTCATATGGGCTTGTAATGAATGCTAAGAACCTGTAGTAAGACGGGTGACTCATCCTCCCAAGCGGCCTCTTGTTTCATTAAATATACAGAACAAAAATGTGTACTGCACCCTCTTAGTGGTAATCATTGTATTTTGAAAGTAAAGCAGCCAGCTGTTTTGGGTCATGCTGAGTCTCTTCATTTCAAGAGTAAGGAAGCTGGATTCATGGGGACAAATGTAGCCCTCATTTAACTTTTTCTATTTCTCCGTCTATCCCAGTTCCTATAAACCCGTGGAATGTTTTTCTTTAGCTTTGAATTTCTTGAGATAGTGTGCAGTAAAGTGAAAAGTCAATATCTGTAGTTCAAGGGCAAAAGAGACCATAAGGTATTGAAAAAAAAAATGAGAGTCTTGCAACCCAAGAAGACTGCCCTGTTGTGCTGGCATATCAGGCCAGGGCAGTGGAGTAAGCCAATTCTTGTGGTGAAAGCCACAGGGAGGGAATTAAAGCAACTCCAGACCTCTTACTCAGCACCTGCTGTTATTCATGCAGAAGTGGGGATACCAGTAAAGACTCAAAGTGCTGACTCAGTGTCAGCCTATAATTCAGATTATTAATAGAGAAATCCTTGAAAGGACTAAGTCCTAAGGGTTGAAACACTTGTAATGCGTTTGAGCGAGCACACCTAGATGCAATTTTTGCTGTGGGCAATGAAAAAGTGATTTATCCTATTAAGCACGCAAACCGTGTGTGCACTGTGAAGCTCTTGCCTTTCACCTGTGCTCCGGGGGAAAGTGCTGATTTTCACGCTTAGCCGCCCTAAGTTTCCTTATTTATAAAGTGGGAAATAATTGGATGGATGAAGGATGCTTGCTCTGTAGGTGGCCTGGAGGATCCGTGTCTTGACATGTATGATTGCTTGCCCCAGAGCCATACTCAGTAAATGTTAATAGCAAGTAATGTAGTAATTACTCTAGAAATTATCCTTCACATTTCAACGTATGCCCATATAGATGACAAAAAACAAAGTAGAAATGTAGAGAGAAACAGAAATTAAAAAAAATTGTTTAAGAAATAGAATAGGAAGTTCTGCCTTGTAGTCTCGAAAAAATCAATATTAGGGCTAAACCAAAATGCTTGTGACCAAGAGTTCTCTGAAGCAGAAAGTGTCTGCTGATCAAGAAAAGGACCTGGTCCTGGGGTAAGTTTCTGCAACGGTGAGCAATAAAGCCGGATAGCAGTTGGGAAAATGTCCACTAGGGGACAGGTAATTAACCCAGTGACTAAGAGACCCCTCGGAACAACCCATTTCTTTGTCAGAGTGCCTGGTTTTCAGACCTGGCTCTGCTCCCGACTCCAGCCTTCTGCTTGCAATGTAAATCCTGGGAGGCAGCAATGAAGACACAAGTATTTGGGCTCCTGCCACCCCTGTGGGAAATGTGGATAAGGTTCCCAGGCTCCTAGCTTCAGCCTGGCTCAGATCCATCTTTTGTGAGCCTTTGGAGAAGGAAACAGTAGATGAGAAAGCTCTGTCGGTCTGTCTTTCTCTAGATCTCAAAATATATATTTTTAAATGTCTGCTGCACTTAGAACTAAAAGTATTTTTAGTAAGGAAAATCTGGGGAAGGAAAGCATGCATTCTTTGTACTGAGTCTGCAATGGCTATAGATAACAGGGGAAGGAGAGTATCAAGGGCATGGAGAAGCTTGGGAGTGGAGATCTCCCCGTCAGAAGCTGTCAGTAGTAGATAGACTGGAGCTAACATCCCATGAAGTTCATATGTAAATATGGCTTGGGGGCACTGGTGGTCAGCTGTGATGGGATATATCAAGGTTTCCATCTACACTCTGGAATGTTAGTTTTTTTTTTTTGTTGTTTTGCTGGTTGTATGCATGACTCTTAATTGGTTGGCTTCTTTTATTTTTTTATCCTTCCATTTCTGGCCCCTATAATTACATTGAAGGTATCTCAGAATTTATATATGTAGCAAACTATCCCAACACTTAATGTCTTAAAACAATGATTTTTTTTCAGAGCCAGAACTAGGGATGAGACAAGTGATCAGATATAAGCCTCCAGTGAAAGTTTAAGGGGATGCCTAAGAATAAAGCAATGGAGATAAACATTTTAGAAACTCAAGCATAGTGCAAAAACATGGTGAATAAAGTGCTAATATTTTAAATAAAGATGTGATCAGTATTGCTGATTTTTCCTTTTGCCTTTGGCTCTAGCAGATGGCTTGGCACAGCACTGGTAGCTGTCCTAGTCTGCTTCTTATTTTCCCATATTTTAATTAACCATATATTCTGTAAACTCTACTTCCTAATCTGGAATTTAGCAGTTTTCCCCCCACCAAACTACTCTGCTAGTCTGAATTATCTTCTTTCACTTGTGCTGCTGGAATATCCCTCCCAATGTCTTCCTCGCATATATTCTGGCTTCCCCAGGGAGCAGACAGAAAAGGAAATTTACATGGAGGAAAGAAAGCTGGAAGTGCAGAGAATCCATTTAGAAGGGGAGTGAGGAACACAGGACTGGGCAGATGGAGAAGTAGAGTTTGGATGAAATCACAGCAAATGCTGATCTTAGTGGAAACTCGAGTTCTCTCCCCACGAGGCAGCAGCCAGAGGTTTTGTTTGTTTGTTTGTTTGTTTGACCAACACCTTTCTCCTTTCCTTCTTTCCTCATTCCCTCCCTTCCTTCCCTCCTAAAGTAGACCTGTCATTGGATGGCACTGGCCCAAGGACGGCCCTATACCCTGAGGCTAGGCAGCTGTCTTTGGGCAAAGTGAATTCCCAGAGAGGGATCAGCTAGTACTGTCAATCATCCTTGCCAGGAGAGGCCATGGGATCAGAAGCTTGGTCTTGAAGGTGGTGATAGTGGGTGGGTGGGTGGGTGGGTGGGGTGTATGGATGGCTGATCACAGTGTCCACTACCATCTTCAATCTGTTGGGCAAGCTGGGAGCTGCTCATTCCTGAGCCATCACACAACTCTGTCATTTTCAGTCTAGAATGTTCTTCCACTCTGTTCTTTGCCTTCTCAGTGTTGTTCAGTCTTCAGCCTAGATAACCTAATGTTAATAGAGACCTTGGGAGGCAGCTTGATGGCTTAAGTGATCCATGTGCGAGACCTGGCTTGAGTTCCCACCCCCTGGCTCCACCTCTGCAGCCCCAGCTGTTACATGCATTTTGGGGGAGAGAACCATTAGATGGGAGTGAGTTCTCCTTCTCTCCTTCTGCCTTTCATATTAATATATGTGTTTTTGTGTCTATATATACTTACTTTTGGAAATGTTCATTTTCTGTTATTATCCCCAATTTGATAGACTAGGAAACCAAGGCTCAAAGGGGCCAGGAACTTGCCCCAGCACACAGAGATAATGGATGTGAAAATGGAATCTCAAGCCTACTTAAACTATGAGGCTTATGTGTGACTACAGATGAGTCACCACTGACAGTGCATCTGTGTGGGCCTGGAGGGCTTTTCTGTCTGGCTTCCCAATGGGTTTCAGTAAGCCCTGGAGAACCAGGACATTTTCAGCTCTGACTGTACAGTAGGGGTTCTGAGAAAGTCAGGGTCCTCCTGGGTCTGCCTGTTATTGTCATTCCTTACCTTAAGCAAGAAAGGTCATTGCTTAGGAGTACTTGAAGGCCATTTGGTGGATGCTAATTTTCTGGAAGGAAGAAAAGCTGGCATCTCCTACCCAGTGTATTTGATTCCCCAGGCTCATTTTGCAATTGGAAAAGAGCTAATAAATCCTATCTTCCTGCTTCACTGTTGATGCTATTCTGGCTTTCTGTTTATCAAGCAGAAGCAACCATTCCTTTGTAGCAACTCCACAACCTTCTCGACCAAGCAGTTATGAATCTAAGCCTTTAAGAAAAATCACCGGGCCCGGCGCGGTGGCGCAGTGGTTAAGGTCCTCGCCTTGCACGCCCGGGATCCCATATGGGTGCCGGTTCTATCCCGGCAGCCCCGCTTCCCTTCCAGCTCCCTGCGTGTGGTCCGAGAAAGCAGTCGAGGATGGCCCAGAGCTTTGGGACCCTGCACCTGCGTGAGAGACCCGGAAGAGGCTCCTGGCTTCGGATCGGCATAGCATCGGCCGTTGCACTCACTTGGGGAGTGAATCATCGGACGGAAGATCTTCCTCTCTGTCTCTCCTCTCTGTATATCCGCCTTTCCAATAAAAACATAATAAAATAAATCTTTTTTTAAAAAAAAGAAAAATCACCAACAAAATACCCATCAATGGGAAATGTTACTAGTGCAGCAAAGACCAAAAAGTTATAATTTAAATATAGAAAACGTTGCTTCTTATAGTGTCTTTCCTATTTATTATCAGTAATATCTTTGTTACTATGATATGTCACTAGCTATCTTTCATTGAAGTAACAAGAAATGTGTTAAATGCTTTATATAATTGCATTCATATAGCACAGAATGTAATACACTGTACCCATTTTGCTGATGAGGAAGCTGAGGTTTAGAAGTACTTTTTTTTTTTTTTTTTTTTTTTTTTTTAGAAGTACTCTTGCTGGGCTTGGTGCAATGGTCAATTAGCTAGTCCTCCACCTCTAAGATCCACCTCCTCGGATCCCACATGGGAGCTGAATTGGTTGTTCCATTTCCCATCCAGCTCTCTGTTTATGGCCTGGGAAAGCAGTGGAGGATGGCCCAAAGCCTTGGGACCTTGCACCCATGAGGGAGACCCCAAAGAAGTTCCTGGATTGGCTTACTCTGACCATTGCAATCATTTGAGGAATAAACCAGCAAATGAAAGATCTTTCTTTCTGTAAATCTGGCTTTCTGTAAATAAAAATGAATAAAATTTTGAAAGAAGTATTCTTGCTTTAAAACCAGACAGTTTGTTGAACCACTCCATAATGCCATATATTCAAATAAGGATAGGAAATGCAAAAAATTCAGATGTTCTTTAACATAACTTGCTTGATTTTTATTTTTAATATGGACATCTTGAAACAATGCATTTCAAAAGGACTTATTTATGAATTTGAAAGGCAGAGTTATGGGGTTGGGGGAGATCTTCCCCAAATAGCCCCCAACAGCTGGGATGGGACCAGGAACCTTGCACTCCTGGAACTCCATTCAGGTTTCCCATTTAGATGACAGAGACCTTAGAACTTGGTTCACTTGCATTCTGCTTTTGCTGGCATATTATCAGGGAGTTTGGAAGGAAATGGAACAACTGGGACCCTTGACAGGCACCTATGTGAGATGTTGGAGTTACATGTGGCAGCTTAACTCACTGTGCCACCATGCTCCTCCCTATAACTTACTTATAAGGTTCAGACTTTGAATTACTTTCTTATTTGTTTGAAAAGGAGACAGAGAGAGAGAGAGAAAGAGAGAGAGATTTCTTCCATCCACTGGTTCACTCCCCAAGTGCCCGCAGTCACCAAGGTTGGATCAGCTAAAAGCAGGTGCATGGAGCTCCATCCAGCCTTCCCACAGGTTGGACAGTGATCCAAGTACCTGGGACACCATCTCTTACCTTTTCAGGTACATTATCAGGGAATTGTCAGAAATGAAATAGCTGGAACTTGAAAGGTTACTCTTATATGGGATGCAGGCATCCCAAGCAGCAGTCTAAGCCACCATGTCTCAACACCCACTTGTGAATTCCCTTTTAGAAATGTTTTTTTCCTTTCCCTAGGAGGTATCATGGTGTTCTGTTGAGTCAAAAACAGATTGATTGGGGGAAATTACTTAGAAGAATATAGTTCTGCATCTTGAGAATTGCAAATTTCACATCTCAGAATTTTAGTTTCCATTAATCTGTTATTATGGAAATCATCCATATCCAACTCAGTTCTTTTGTGTTGAGTCTTTGCTGTCTGGGACTCCATGGTTTTCATATGGAACTTTCATTTATTTATGGCTTATGACACATATACTTCTAAAAAGGGTTTCAGGATAGGAACCCTAAGTCAATCTCTGTACCAGCTTGATTAAGTATGCATTTGTTGAAGAGTTTAGAGGTCAAAAATTCTAGTTCCGACCATATAAACTTGGGAAGTCCCGAGCTCCAGTTTCCTTATTTGTTAGTTGAGGATAAACCCAGTACTCAGTTTCTCAGGTGATTGTCAGGAGGATGAAATTCATTAAAGGACCCGCACTGTTTAATGTCAGTCTACAGTGGGCTTGTCAATGCTACAAGGATGTGTTCTAAACTGGAAACAGTTTCAGAGCACGATGAAATCCAGTAACAGAAGAAGATCTGTTTGCTTTTGGATCTTCTCATGTGGACTGCCAATGTGAAAGGGTCAGCCATTCTGTTTTCTGCTTGCTCCGATGAACTCCCTGTGGTATAATTACTTCTCTCAGGTCAAAAGGCAAGTCTTAAAGGCAGAGACCAACAAGAATTCCCAGTGTCCCCTCTGGCTTACTTATGACATGGAAGCACTTCCGCCTCTTTGGGTAACACTACAAATAGGGCTACTTTCAATTATGTACTTTTTCAAATTAATTGAGGCAAGGAAGAAGCATGTAGTCATGTACTCCAAAAAAAGTTGGCGGGAAATGGAACGAATAGATAAGTTTATTTGGATGTACAAGAAATTTGGAATGCATGCATAGCTTTTCCCTAGCACACATCTTCCACAAACTTTTCTGAAGCACCCTCACATCGATACTGAAAAGCATATTAAATATATTGCAATTATTGCTGATAACCTGGATAAAGTTTCCACTATTCAAAAGCTGAGGTTTGTTTCTCATTTTAGTTTTCAAAGCTGGTCTCGTGGAAGAAGTGTGTACTTTAACCTTTATCACCAGCAGAGATTACATCTGCTCCCCATTCCCTGCCTTTATGCTTTCTGCAGAATTTGTTTTGACCGACTGCCAGCTGCCTTTTCTCCAACAAAATGGATTGAATGGCCAGGACTACTTGGGCGCTGCTGTTGACAATTAAAATTGGAACACCCAACCACAGCCCACTCTGAGTAGGTTGGTACAAATTTCTATCCTGTGGCTATGTGGGCAGCACCTTCTGAAGAGACAGCTGGCTTTTTTGAAAGCTGGAGTGGGTATTTTGGAGGTGCCTCGAATGTGTCAGATAGTGGGAGGCTCAGCCGTCTAGCAGTTGGTCAAGAGCTTGGATTTCGGATGCAGAGGACCCAGTGAGAATCTGAGTTTAGCAGCTGTGTGGGCTTGGGCAAGTTGCCTCAGGTCTCTAAGCATGGTTTTTCTCTTAGAAATTGACTAGATGGTGGCTGTTTCAGAGGGTTGCTCTGAAGATACAGTGAGATACAAACCTATTGAGCATGTAGTGTCTGATAGGTAGTAGACGCTCAGCAAATAGCAACTCTTGCTGTTGTTGTTTTTACTATTATCTTAGCATTTATTTATTTGAAAGGTAGAGTGACAGGGGGAAGGGAAAGAGCTTCTATCTGCTAATGGCCACAACTGCCAGGGTTGATTCAGGTTAAAGCCAGGAATCTGAAGCTCTGTCCATGTCTCCCATGTGGCAGGAGCCCAAGCAGTTGGGCTATCCTCTACTGCCTTCCCGGGCACATTAGCAAGATCAGAAGTAGAGTAGTTGGGCCTTGGATCCAGACGCTAGAACAGAAGCAGAACGGTTGGACTTTGAGTGGGTGCTCTGACATGGGATGCCAGCGTTGCAAACAGTGGCTTACCTTGCTGGACCAAAACACTTGTTTCAGCTCTCGTTAATATTGTTGCATGTGCAGTGCTAGGTACAACTATGAATATGCCTCTCTGTGTGCATGTGTAAAGGGCCTCCAGGCACCCTGATATTAATGGGTGCCTGATTTCAGCCATCAGGTCAGAGGTGGTGGTAGTGTTGAGACGATATCCACCATTTTCACACCTTCGCCCACGCATCATTTGCAGTCATCCTGAGGTGAGGCAAGTGTTAGTCATGTTCCCGGAGACCCAGGATACAGTGGGCATTTATTCCAATTAGAAGCAATTAAAGAATGACTCCTTATGGTGTGAGTATTTCCTTTTCCAAATAAGAAGGGTTTTACTTTTTGGCAAAACAGACAAAACATTTGACTTTTTTGTCTCTCATATTAAAAAACAAGGTGGTTTTGCGAGTGCAGTCCATTATTAAGTTGATTTTATGTAAATGTTTTTCTTTTTAAAAATTATTTATCCGTTTATTTGAAAGGCAGGATGACAGAGACATAAAGGAGAGGGAGAGGGAATGGGGAGAGAGGAAGGGAGGGAAGAAGACAGGGAGAAACGGAAGGAGAGAGAAAGATATCTTTCATTCTCTGGTTTACTCCTACACTAGCCAGAGCAAGGACAAACCAAAGTCAGGACCCTGGAACTCCTTTCGGGTCTCCCACAAGGGCGGCATGGAGCCCAGCACTTGAGCCATCGTCTGCTGCCTCCCAAGATGCATATCTGCAGGAAACTGAATCAGAAGTAGAGTAGGGACTCAAAGCTCCCGTGTGGAATATAGCCCTAGTTGTTGGGTCTCTGCATCCACATGGGAGATGCAGATGAGCTTCCATCTGTTGGTTCATTCCCCAAATGGCTGCGATAGTTATTTGCAGTCGTTCCAGGTCAAAGCTATAATCTTGGAACGCCATTTGAGATGCCCACGTGAGTGATAGCTTCCCAAGCACTTGGGCCATCATTGGGCGCTTTCCCAGGCACATTAACAGGGAGCTGGATTGAAAGAAACTATATTCCACAGCTTTCCTTGCTGCTGGAGATGACATTAGTGAGCCAGTCAGATGCAAATGGAAGGTGTTAGAGGTCAACCTGGTTATATATTAAAAATGTAAGGAAACACACAAAGACCCGTGGTGATTTTTCTCTGGATGGTAGGATAAAGAAAAAATTTCTGCTTTTTAAAGATTTATTTATTTATTGGAAAGTCAGATATACAGAGAGGAGGAGAGACAGAGAGGAAGATCTTCCGTCCGATGATTCACTCCCCAAGTGAGTGCAACGGCCGCTACTATGCCGATCCGAAGCCAGGATCCAGGAACTTCTTCCAGGTCTCCCACATGGGTGCAGGGTGCTAAAGCCTTGGGCCATCCTCGACTGCTTTCCCAGGCCATAAGCAGGGAGCTGGATGGGAAGTAGAGCCACCAGGATTAGAACCGGCACCCATATGGGATCCCGGCGCGTTCAAGGCGAGGACTTTAGCTGCTAGACCACGCCGCCGGGCCCCCAAATTTCTGCTTTTCAAGATTTTGCAAATTTCTTTATGATTTCTTTCTGCTTTTCAAGATTTTACAAATTTCCTGTATTGGAAAAATACTACTTTTAGAACTAGAACACAAGAACAATAGAAACTATCATTACAAGTAACAATTTCAGTCGAACTTCGTTTCTAACATAGATGAAACTGTTCACTTGTATATGTGTAATTTTAGGGAGAATATATGATAAAGTTAGGCGTCTTGAGTACCTGCACAGAATGAGATGCTTTTCCTGTGATGCCCATGATAGCTCCCCAAGTAGCTCAGTGAGAATTATCATCTCATGCAGAACCTGAATCAACTCTGGCATTCCCTTGTGACATTGACAAGTCACAATGAGTCAGATGCCACAGGAATGTCAAGTCTTTCTTGTAGAATAAATGGCTGAGGAGTCTGGGGTCCTGTTCAAGAAAGGCCAAATGGGGTGATTGCCTTCTGATTGTCTTCACGTCCCAGCTGCTCCACTTCCCTTCCTGCTCGCTGCTTGTGGCCTGGGAAGGCAGTACAGGATGGCCCAAAGCCATCTGTAACGTGGGAGACCTGGAAGACGCTCCTGACTCCTGGTTTCAGATTGGCTCAGCTCCAGCCATTGCAGCCACTTGGGAGTGAATCAGCACATGGAAGGTCTTTATCTCTTCTTTTCTCTGTAAATCTTTCAATAAAAATAAATCTTTGAAGAAAAAAAAGAAAGAAGGAATAAGAAGAGTTCATGTCCATTTATTTTTAGGAGTCAGATGTGGAGGTTGAGCATTTGACATGCTTGAACAAGTCTTTAAATCTTAGAAACAAGTTAAAATTAAGTGTTCAGCTGAGGAACTGAGACCCAAAGGGGTGAAGCAATTTGCCCAAGATCACACAACTAATCAAATATGGGTTTTTCTTACCCCAAAACTCAAACTGATGACCTTGGTGTAGCCATCAGGGAACAAGAAGGTTTTCATGGGTGGAATGAGTCATACATCATTTGGTTTTCATATAGGAAGCAGTACCTGATCTCTAGAACCATTCAATATAGAATATATTACCTTGTGGTGTGAGTTGAGTTGTCTTCTGCAGAAGGGATACAAGCAGAGGCTAGCTGGCTCTGAAGGGGGTTGTCTCAGAAATTCCTGCCTGCTGTCATTGTGCTGAAATCTAATGTTGTAACTGCTACAGGAAGGCAAACTGCATCTCCAGCAGCCCTCTGGTATACTCCAGCCTCTGCCTGGAATTCTTACTCTCAGGGACGACTGTGGAGGTAGACAAGGTACAGCTCTCAACCTCTCTCCTCCTTTAAAAAATTATTTATCTTTATTGTGAAGGAAGAGTTGCAAAGAGAGGAGAGACAGAGAGGATCTTCCATCCTCTGGTTTACTCCCCAAATGGCTGCAACACCTGGAGCTGGGCCAATCTGTACCCAGGACCCAGGAGCTTCTTCTTCTCCTGCGTGAGTATAGGGACCCAAGGATTTGAGCCAGCATCTGCTGCTTTCCCAGGCCACAAGCAGGGGTTGGAAGTGGAGCAGCCTGGACTAGAACCAGTGCCCATATGGGATGCCAGCACGTTAGTGGGGAAGCTAAGGATTCTAGGCTACCATGCCAGCCCCATCAAGCCCCTTTTACCTTCATCTCTTTCAATTCCTTTGTGGGTCTAAGCAGTTACACATCCAATGAGTGATAATTATAATACTTATCACTTTCTTTCCTGAACCCGATAGCCAATTAATTTCATGAAATGTAGGTGAAATGACATCAAATACAGGAAATAAAGACATTATTATGATGCTCATAAGAAAAGCTCCTTAAAAAATTGACTTCTTGTTAAATTTGCAATGCTCATACTAAAAATGAGTTGATTAAGACAGACTTGTTTTCAAATTCTCCAGCTATTTGTTCTCGAATTCTGCCAGATCCAGTGGATTTGGCACTGGGACCAGCATGAGTCTATTTGTTCAACAGTCATTCCTGTATGGTCTCCATAAGAGCTGTGAAAGAGAAGTGCAGTGAGCAGTGAGATATGATAGCCTTGGACACATTGCAGAGGGCTCAGCACAAGCTTCTGGAAACAGTACCCGAGACTAGGCTGAAGGGTGAGTAGAAGTCAGCTAGCCAAGTAGAGGGATAAGAGGTTACTGAGCCAGGGAGAAGAAAAGAAGGAGCTTATTTCTTGGAAGGTGGTAAGCCAGATCCAAAGCCAGGTTGCATTCCCCTGGTGGATTTTCCAGGAATAATTAGCCTGATTTCCTGAGGCCTCAACATCAGTAGGAGAAGGGCCTTGGAATTTTAACTTACCCTACTTGTCTAAGGAGCTAGAACACTTTCCTTACTGTACCTGTTTTGTCTTTGTAGAACATCATGTAGGGGTGAGCTGAGCGATGTGTTTCTAGTCTATTGTAGAATCCATGTTCCCATTTCAACCCTGAAATACTGGCTAGGAAACCTCTAGATGTGTACCGTATGTTCAACGTGTCCTGAGAAGGGCATATGCCTAGCAAAACAGCATCTGACATGCCTCATGCTCCAATAAGCTCCACTGTGGAACGAGGTCATATTAAGTATGAAATATTGGTCTTTACTAACAGTGTAATTTTTGCTCTAAAAGTGAAACTCAACATTTAAAAAGTCAGGCATCCTTTCCTTATTTTTAGGAGTGTTTAGCTTTCCAAATGTTTCCTGGCTAGCACCCAGCACTTTGTGCGTGTTCCTGAAACTTTAGAAAGAACAGTTTCTGAAAGTCACATTGGCAGTTGAGAAGCCTGGAAAATGAAAGAAGAACATAGCCCTGAAAAGTGAATTTGCTGTATATTATGAATAAGTTGATTTATTGAGCATTTAATATGGGCTCAGCACAGTTATAGGAACTTTCTGTTATAATTATTTCTTCTTTAATCCTCTTATAATATCTTGAGGGCAAGTACTATTATCTTCTCTCGTTTTGGTTTTTAATGAGGAAACAGGCCTAGAGGTGTTAAGTAAATCACCCAAGATCATATAGCTAATTAGGAGAGGAACTAGAACCTGACCCCACTCAGTAGTGACCATGAAGACCAAGACTAATCTTTCATTATAATAGCTGTGCTATGTTTTGATATCTGCATGGTGAAAACATTGAGTATCAGATCTTGAGGCAGATTTGAACTTGGTACCCATTGTGCCTATGGTTCTAATAGCAATATGTATGATGTAGCTTCCTCTCCACTTTACTCAGAACATCCAAAAGCACTGAAAGATCATTCCAAAGACAGATGAGGAATCAATGTTGTGTCAAAGCAGACGAAATGGATGCCTGTGACTCTGGCCAGTTCTAATCTTTCCAACTCCACTTCTGATCCAGCTCCCTGCCAAAGTGCCTTGTGAAGGTAGCAGAAGGTGGCCCAAAAATACTGGGGGCCCTGCCACTGATGTGGGAGACCATGATGGAGTTTCTGCCTCCTAGTTTCAGCCTGGTCCAGAATTCACTGTTGGTGGTCATTTGGGGGGTGAACCAGAAAAACTTGGCTTTCTATCTCTCCCTCTCTGTCACACTACCTTTTAAACAAATAAATAAATCTTCCCCAAAAATCCACAAAGATGTGGATGGGTCCAAAGTTACCTCTGTGTGGAAGGGAAGCTGGTGATGTAAAAGGCCTAGTCATGTGCACTGGGGATATGATGATGAATCCTGAAAATTACTCTTGCAAGACTTGATGAGTACTGCCTGGGTAATTGGGAAATAAGTGCTACTTGAACTTCATCAATACTGGCCTCTCATTTACATAACAATCATCTCTGCTAGTGTGGCAGCAGCTCTTCAGGCTGAATTTAATTTTCTGTATTTAGCACTTTTAAAACCTTGTATTGCTGGTTCTAAGAAAAGTTTATCATTTTCATCCACATCATGGACTAGTATTCAATCATTAAGGGAAGTAGGTGACATGCACTCACATGCAAATTATCCACGACATACAGGGAGATTTTAACAGAGGAAAAGCAAATCATGGTAGAGTCTGTGAGTTAGGTCTTATTGCTTGATTGCAAGGTGATGGACAATCTGAGAAACAGCTTGAGTGAGAAGTGGACTTACTAAGGCTCTAGTGTAGTTGTGAGAGCTGCGACGGTACCAGAGTACCCCCAGAGAACTGAAGAAGAGATATATGAAAGAGCTTTGGCAGTGACAGGAAGCTTTAGGGTCCTCAGCAATGAAATAAGGGTCGTGAAGGCTCTTAGGGACAAGACTTTCTGCCTCTTCTCTATTTCTCACTGTTTGCAGCTTTTCCATAAGTATAGAGTCATGGATGCTGGCAGCCCTCTGATCATATTCCTTGACCTCCATCACTAGGGAGAGGACAGAGCTCTATTAGCTGAGAAATCCCCAGGAAGGATTCTGGTGGGCCTTGCTGGGTGGGGACATGTGTCTGTCCTTGGGGCTATTGTTATGGTGAAAGAGGAGAAGGATGTGACAACTTGTGAAGCCAGATGGGCAAGTTCTAAGGCAAGAAGAAGATAAAGAATATTGACAGGCAAAACCTCGAATTGGATCAAGTTGAAAGGACTTGTACACTCCACCAGTGGACCCAGCATTGCTTATGGCTGCTGGTTTCCTGCCAGGTGGCTCCACTTCTGATTCTGCTAATGGCCTGGAAAGGCAGTGGAGGATGGCCCAAGTCCCTGGGCCCCTGCATCCGTGTGGTAGACCTGGAAGAAGCTCCAGGCTTCTGGCTTTGGACTGGCACAACTCTGGCCTTGTGGTCATTTGGGGAGTGAATCAGTGGATGAAAGATCTCTCTCTGCCTCTCTTCTCTGTGTAACTGCCTTTCATAAAAATAAAATAAACATGTAAAGAAAAAGATGACACTTAACCATGTAAAGGTTAAGATGACACTTGGGATGGTCCCATCCCAGAACAAGAGAGCCTGGATTTGATATCCAGCTCCAACTCCTGACTCCAATTTTCTGCTAATGCAGAGCCTGGAAAATAAAGATGGCTCTTGTCATTGGTTCCTGTCACCCACAAGACTCAGACTGAGTTCCAATCTCCCTGCCTTGATCTGGCACTGTCCTGGCTGTTGTGGGCATCGGGGGAGTGAATTAGGGTATGGGAGCTCTCTTTCTTTCTCTCTGTGTGCTCTTCTTCCATATACATGTTTAAAAAATCCAAGGAAGTATACACTAGGCTATTAAAAATGGTCAGTAATCTCAGAGGATAGATTTTTACTTTTTCTTGGAACACAGTCCTCCTATTTTTGTAAGCTGAAAGAAATGTTGAGATTTTTATTAAAAGGTTAGGTAAAAAAAAATGTCCTAAATTGATAGTTCTTTGTTTGTTCAGCTGATAATGTATCTCATTAATCAAATCCAGGAGCAATCATTCTAAAGCTACTGCCAGTGTGGTACATATTTTTATCATTTAAAATAACTTGTTTTCTTCCATTATTCTCCTCCAAGCAAATGAGTTTCCTTTCATTTAATTGTGTAGTTAAGGCTATTGTTTAGAAAAGAACTGCTTCTCAGAAACTGATCCAAAATCTGTTTCTAGAAATGGATAAATTTTTGGCAACATAAGTTATAAAGCCTTCTACTGTCTATAACAATTGCTTAGTGCTAGAACATTCAGTAATCTGAGTCACTCTTGGAGAGGGAAAACTATACATCTAGTGCTTACAAGCAAAACCAGCATCTGATCCTGTTTTCTGGGTCCATGCACCATCTACCCTTCTCTGGCACTGGCCCCTGTCCTGAGGCAGGCTGACTAATGGGCCCATCACTTCTATCTTTGCAGTACAACTGCGGATTCCTACTCTTTAAAATCTATTAACAGGGCTCCCATTTCTAAAAAAAAAGAACTTATATTTGTCAAGTATTCAGAGTGTTTATTCATACATTTATCTCATTTACTTTTTAAATATACAGATTAAATCAGTATCTTATGGACCTTAGGTCTGTGCTTTCCTGGGGGTTAAACATGCCTGTTTGGGTACCAAGCAACATTTCTAGGTAGTTCATTGCCCTTTTCTGCATAACAAGAATTGGGCAGGTATTTTCTCCCACCCAGAGAGATTCCAGCTGTAAATATAGTAGAGGAACGCAGGCATTCTAAGCAACACTGGAGCGCTAGCACCAGGAATCTGCCTGTTGGTTAAAAGACCTCAAGTATAAAAATCTTTGTTGGAACACCAGGCTTGTAAAATTCATATAATGGAAACTCCAGTCTTTCCCCACCCCTCTTATTATTTCCTTTGTTTCTCAGAATTTCCAATAAAACCTTGTTTACCAAAACAAGCTCATGGAAGTCAGCATTCTACCTAGTGGTAAGACCCCAGTTAGGTTGCGCACATCCTGTAACAGAGCAGCTAGGTCCTGTTCCTGGCCCTGGCTTCTGACTCCAGCTTTCTGCTAATGCAGACCATGAGAGGCAGTGGTTATGCTTCAAGTACCGGGGCTTCTACCACTCATGTGACAGATCTGAGGTCCTGTCTTTAGTCTTGGACTACTCCTGGCCCTTGTGGGCAACTGAGGCATGAACCAGCCTGTTTGTCTCTTACTATGTTTGTCTCTCAAATTAATAATAATAATAAAAAAGCCGTTTAGTAATTAGTAAAAAAAAAAAAAAACCATTGCTCTTGCTAGGACAGGAGATGAACTGAGTGGTGCTGGCCCATGGACCCACTGGTATGCGTGAAACCTGGCACCAGGAGGGGTTCTGAGGGAGGAGTCTGAACAACTCCTCTGACAGGACACAGATCCTTCAAATAAGCCAGGAAGCACGGAAGGAAACAGCCCGGAAAAAGTGCATCACTGGAATACATTTGGCATGGGTTGGGGGAGGACCAGGCTGAGTCAGTTCGCGTCGTCCCCTGGCAAATCCAAACGCCAGAACAGAGTGGGTCGAGCCAGGTTCGGTCGTGACAAAAGCAGGATACAACACAGAATACAAAGGTGAGGCTGCCTGTGCCAGATGAGACCGCAGCACCCAACCAACACACATGAGAATCAGGAAGGGGGAGCAGAGCCAACAGGGGAATAAAGGGTGGTTCCCGTGTTGGATAGCTACTCCCACTGGAAAGCATGAGCTGGGACCAGACTAGGCAGGACGGCAGCACCTGTGCGCCTCATATGGACCAGATCAGGGAAGAGCCAGGACTGGCAGACTATTCCTACTAGTGTTAACCAAACGGGAGGGGGTGAGAGCTGTCAGGGCTTAGCCGTAGCAGAAACTGGCACTGGGGGCCATTACTGTCAAGTCCAACCACAGGGCCACCTGGAGAGAGCACAACCGAGAGTGAGAGTGACCTGGGAGGGAAATAGTGGGCTCTCTCCTCTTGAGTTAACACTCCCATGGGAGGGCACAACAACAACTAGGACAGGGGCTGGGTTGGCTAGACAGAGAGGCACTCAACAACATCTGTGAGGGCTGGACAGTTGAGCTGGTTAGATGGAACTAAGCTCCAATACCCTTTGACATTTACGAGAGCCCAATGGGATATGGGGCAGACTGAACTAGGCTGCTACACATGCTGGCAAATCAGGGCAGGGGCTGGCCAGGTGGGAGTTATGGGGGATCGCTCCCACTAGGCTGCAGCTCCCAGTGGTTGGTGTGATGGCTGAGTACGTGACGAACAGAACCAGGACGGACTACAACACCCATTGATTCCAGTGGAATATTGTGTTATAAATATTGTGTTATATATAACCCAATAGTGTTTATATATGTTTATATATTTAATATGTTAAAATATATAAATAAAACACTATAATATATAATATGTATTTTATGTTTATGTATATAAACATATTAAATAAATAAAAATAAATAAATATAAATAAAACACTATTTATTGTAATAACAGTTAGAGAAAGCGGGATGGTGATCTTCCATCCCCTCATTCACTTCCTAAATGTCTGTGATGGCCAAGGTTGGTCCAGGCCGAAGTTAGCAGATCAGAACTCCATCTGGGTCTCCTATGTGGGTGGCAGGGTGGGTGGCCAAACACTCGGGCCATCTTCTGCTTCTTTCTCAACTAATTACCATGCATTAGAGAAGGAGCTGCTAGGATGAGAGCTGATGTTCTGAAATGGGATGCCAGTGCAGCAAGTGGTGGGTTCACCCATTGGGCCACAGTGCCAGCCCACACAGTGCCAGCCCTCCCTGTCTATACAGAGGTCCGCAGCTTCCCTGTTGCTTCTGGCTCTGATGTGGCTTGTTTCAGTCCTCTTTGGAGCTGTCAGAACTGGCTGATGGTATGGGATGCAGAGTAAACAAAAAAAGAGGAAATCAGTGAGGCTCGTAGGCTTGGACCTGTGCTAGTGGATGAATGGTGATCTCAGGGGCGAAGGGGATTGTTTAGGGCTCACCAAACTTGAGAAGCTAGTTTGAGAGCCATGTTTTGGATGCCATGGTACCAATTGGATCACCGAAACTTGTTAGGCCTTTGGGATTCTGGTTTCTGCCTATAGTGTCATCATCTGTTCTCTCTGCAGACCAGTTTCCTTGGCAAGTGTCAGAGTTACCGCTCAGTGATGTAGCTAGGATGGTTTTGGATCCCAGAGTTCTGATTCGAACCACGTGTAGAAGCACCCCAGTCAGTGCCAGCTGGGTGGCTCTTTCTAAGCTCAGTTTCAAACACTTGGAAAAGAGCTTGCTAAGCCCACCCAAGAGTACGAGTGTGCCACTGATCCCATCTTCCATGCCTGGTTTGCAGAGCACACAGCCTGCCACTCCAGGCCGAGCATAGGGTGAGGCAACAAAGATGGTTATAACAGGCAAATGGACATTTCCTTGGAAAATCTTTTGCTAAACCCTGGCCTGTCTTTCCTGCAGGCTCCCGCAGTTCCCAGAACATTCCATCTTTAAAGGTGGTGGTGTAATTCTTCGCTGCTTTGCTTGTTGGTCTCCCTGCCTCCATTGCGCAGTCCTTATGGGCAGTGGCTTTACAACCTCTGGACCTGGGAGAAAGCAGACAATCAGTAAATATATGTTGAATAGTTACTTGTTGAATAAATATGTGTTATCGGAATATTGGCAGTGAAAATGTGTTCTTGCTGGAGAAGGGATTGGTGTAAGAGGGAATGATAAGAAAAACCACTAATGCAAAACAAAAGAAAAAAAAAAAAACAGACCTGGAGCAACAGACCATTTTTATATAATACAGCATGTCTTGCATGTTTCTTCCCTGAGAGTTAAGCTCTCACAGCGGCTACTTGTTAGCATTTTGAAAGATGTGCATGTACAAGTACACATATGCACATAGTTGCACATTTCAACATAAAAGTCTGAGCATGTTGTAGTTGGGAGGCACTCTAACATCTTTCAGGTCAGGGCTAATGTTCCAGCAAGCAAGCCCCTGCTTGTGATGCTAGCGTCCTGTATGGGAGCACCGGTTCAAGTCCTGGCTGTTGACTTTTGATCCAATTTCCTGCTAATGTCCCTGGAAAAGCAGTGGGGGGTGGCTCAAGGACTTGGACCCCTGACATGCATGTGGAAGACCTGAATGGAGTTCCGGTTTCCTGGCTTTGTCTAGGCCCAGCCCTGGCTGTTGCAACCAACTAGGGAGTAAACTAGTAGATGAAGGTTTCTCTCCCTATTTTCCAATTCCGTCCCTCTCTGTCACTCTCTGCCTTTCAGATGAATAAAATGACTTCACTTTCCCCAAACAGCCATTTGTTGTCATACCACATAAAGGAACTTTCTATTTAGTGATTTACCCTGAACATTTCCTGGGTCAAGGGCTGGATATGAAACAAAGGTATGGAGAACTGTCAGTCTCCCTATAGTCAGTTGTCCCGCTCAAACCCAAGGACTCCTATCCAGATCATCAGTTCAAAGGCTAAGAGGGTAGGTGGCCAACAGCGAGCCCTGAGCATTAATGCAGTCACTGTGGCTAAGTCACCTGATGTTTCTGAAGACTGGGACGCATCTTCAGGGAGTTCTTGTGTGAGTGGCTGAGGAAGTCCAAGCGATGGCACAGAACAGACCCTCAAGAACGTGGCTCACATTTCAAAAGGCAGGAGGTTTTAGGGATTGTCAGAGGATTCCCAACAAGGCTCTCCAAGCAGCCTTCGGGGCCCTGAGGCTGTCAAGGATTTACGGGGGGGAATGAAAACACAGCAGGTGTAGCTGCGGTTTCCTTCAGAAGTGTCCATGTCAGGAGAACAAATGCTGACTTCCTGGTGATGGGTTAAAAGTACAGAGACCTCAGGAACCACTAATCTGAACACCAGAGATGTAAAAGGAAGGTGCTAAAATAAACAACAACAAAAACAAACAAAAGCAATGAGCACTTAGGCAGGAATAGGCAGGTATTTTTGTCTTTCGGAGTCCAATTTCCTAAGCAGGAACCATTTACTACTTGAATTCCCACCAGGACTAATTCCACACCTGAGCTCACTCTGCCTGCGTCCCATGGCTAGATTTGCTCCGTTTATTTGAGTTCCCCAGGAGGAGACCTTTGGCTGTAAGCACGGGACGCAGACTCATCAGGGCAGGAAAGCCACTGGCTCTTCTACCGGGCACTCGGGGAGAGCGCCCAAGTCTGGAGGTGCCCATGACATTTCCCAGTTTCCTCTCCAATGTGAAGTGGCAGCAGCTGGCATTTCTGACTTGTTGAGTGGAAGCGTTTTTTTTTTTTTTTCTAAAGAAAAGCTTGTCCAAACCGTCCTCCGCACTACCTGGAGGTGTGTGTGTGTGTGAGAGAGAATAAATTCAGACATCATTTTCTTGAATAAATGGGACAATCGCAGGGGCCAGAAAGAGGCACCCAGTGGATATGATGAATACAATCTTTTTCACTTGTTACACCTTTCATCTTCCATCCTCGCCTTCTTGGAGGAACAAGAAAGCCAAAAAAAAAAAAGAAAAAGAAAAAAAAATCTTTTGAAACCCATTCTACCTGCTTAACGAATCCTGAGCTGACAGGAGGGTGTCGGGATCCGGGGAGTCCCGCCCCCCCCAAAAGCTTAACTTGAAAGAGAAGTGTCACTCTTGCCCGCGCCTCTGTCACCCCAAAAAGCCACCCTTGGAGAAGTGGGGGTGTGCGGTCCCCAGGGAAAAGGACGTCCGGGGGCCAGACGCTTCGCGTCGGCAGCCAGCCAGGAGGAGGCGCTGCCCGGCCGACCTGGGGCGCTCTCTGCTGCCCCCCGCCGAGCGCCCGGCCCCGGCCCCCGGCAGCGGCTCCTCGGGAATGCTGGGAATGTGAGTCAGGGCCTGGGCGAGCGGCGAGCGAGGGCGCGAGGGAGCGAGGAGGGCGCGAGGAGCGGCGAGGGCGCGAGCGCGCCGGCCGGCCGGGTGGGGGCCCCAGCGGCGCAGCGCCCGGCAGCGAGGCGCGAGCGCGCGTCTGGAGACTGCGGCGGGTGCCGCCCCCTCGGCCGCCGGCCCCGCCCGGCCCCGGCCCTCCGCGCGGTGTCGTCCTCCGTCGCTCTCCCGTTCGCTCGTTCGTTCGCTCGCTTGGCTCGCTCCCTCCCTCCCTCACCCCCGACTTCCCCGCCCCGCTCCTCCTCCGCCTCCCGCTCCGGAACGCTCGGGCTCCGGCGCCGGCGCCGGCTCCGGCTCCTCCCGGCCGGCCGCCCGCCCGGGGCTGAGGCGACGTGAGGTTGTAAAAATCCATGTGGGACGGCCCCGGGGCGAGCGAGCTTCGCGGAAAGGTGAGACGCCGACGCCCGGGCCGCCGGGTGCTTGTCTCCCTCAGGGACGCCGGGGCGCGGGCATCCCTCCGTGCCGGGTGCCCCCTCGCTCGTGGGGGAGCTGCAATGCGTTATCGGGGAGCCGAGGGGGTGAGCCATCCGCCCCCACCTGGGCAGTCTCGGGCGGGGCGGCCTCGGGCGGATTTGCATGGGATGTGTAAAGCCCCCGGAGCAAGTGCACGACATTCTCCGGCGTGCCAGCCACCTCCTGCAGCCCCTCTCCCGCAGCCACCCTCACTGCCATCGCCTTTCTTCTCTCCGGATGCACCCTTGCGCCTGGCTTGCCCCTTAGCCTCGAGGGGTGGGGTGTCCACCGGGGCCGGGGGTCTTGAGGAAGCCTACTGTCCTTCCCTCCGCGGGAACGAGTAGAGAAAGGTGGCGGGGCCCAGCCCAGAGGGTGGGGGTGCCAGGCTGCCTTGGGTGGGCCAACGAGGGGAGCGTGTTTTTTTTTTTTTTTTAAATCCGTGTCAGTGAAAATGCAGCCGGATTTATCAGGGAGGGGGAGTGGGCTGGTGTGAGGAAACGGAGACGGTGTGCAACTGAAGGCACCGCTGCCCTCCCTCTGCACAGCTAATTTTACAAGAAAAGGGGGGGGGGTACTCACGAAGGTGCACCTGATTTTTCCTTAGAAAAATTCTATTCCGAGCCTTTGAAAGATCATCTCAGGACAGTGGGATTAAGGGCTGCCTCGGTGCGCGATCATAAAATTGCGCTTGTAAACTCTGGCCCTGTCTTATTTATTTCGCACTTAAGGGTCTCTGTTCTTGCCGGAGAGGGAGGGTCCGTGCGTTTCGGAGAGGATCGATTTTAGGCGGCTACCTGCTTTGGCTGGATGAAAGGCAATTTACTCCCTGAGCGGTGAATTGTCAGTTGCCTGTGTGATTGACAGCCACACCTGCCACTTATGTAGGTGGAACGGGGACCGGTGGAACCCCAAGAGCCAATCATTGCTTGGGAGAGGAGGGCAGCTCCCACTTGTCATGGTTAGTTTCCTGGTTGGCTCTTTACATCAGTGATTTTACTTAACCATTGGTTTCCACCAGGTATGGAGTTCCAGCTGTGAGAGACAGACAAGCGGGAAGAAAACTCTTGAAAATGGGCTTAGAAACAAGTATGTTTGATATGTTTCCTTGTCCTAATCCTTGTCCCCTGCCACGCTTTTTATTTCATTATCGCTTGTTGTAGGAGTTGGGGCCACTAAGGCTGTTGGCTTACAAGATGAAAACGATAGGTGTCTGGGTGGAGAATGAGATGGGAGGTGGTGGTAGCGGCAGTGATTTTGAGGGGAGAGAATTGAGGGCCACCCGTTCCTCCAGGCTTGCTGTCTTTCAGGGAGTCACCGTTTACTACTGAGCTGTCCGAGGGAAAAGGGTGTGGCAGTTTTTCTCCCACGGTCACTCTTGTCCTTGTCCTCACACTGCTTCTCTGGAAACCGACCTTGGCTCCTGGACTCTATGGGATGGATTGATGCGATATTTTTGAAGCAGGCAGGAATGCTGTGTACAGATTAATACGACTAGAAGGGATTCTTTGCCTTCTGACAGTGGAACTCAACTTCTGGAGGTGCAGCTGCCTCGTTCTCTTTTGCTGGATGTCAGATTGGAGGTGACGGCTGAGGTTAAGCCATATTCTTCCTTGAGGGAGTATGTGTGCCTTTTTCTAATGTGAGCCATCATGTTGGCTTGCTTCTTTTATAAAAGCTTCTGTCTGTCTCTCTCTGAGGAGAGAGGATGTGAATGGTGATGGAATGGTGACTTTCCCCAGGACTTCCACGAGTAGGTGCTTCAGGGATATAGGTCCAGCACCTTCTCCACTCTTCACTAGTGGAGGCAGGCTGCCTTTTTTTTTTCTAACACCCTCTCTGAATTCATTAGAAAAATTGCTGGTTGATCTAGAGAGTTTTTGCCTGAAAGAAGCTGTAGCTGGGTGGGGAGCCTTTACACGTCTCAGTGTTTCAGAAACAGCTTGTGAGCCAGAATACGCTCACATGAGGATGGTCTTCATGTAGAGGCCAGGTGTGTCAAGGTTGTTTTGTAGCGTTTGTCCTTAGTCTGCTGGTTATGTGTGCTAGCACTTTGCCAAGTATTTTACCTGCATCTTAGAACAAAGAAACAAAACCTTGTAGAATGCCTAGGAGGTATGTATACTACTGTCATCCCCAAATTATAGATGAGAGGACTAAAAGGAATCAAGAACCTTCTGTAGCTTAGGGTTGCAGCAAGCACTTTGGTTTGGATTTGTCTGACTCCGAGTCTGTGACCTTGGCCACGGGTTTGAATTCACATGTTGGTGGTGTGGTAGGGATATGCCCAGTCTGTGGTGGGTGGGTGCCAGCCTGGGCTGAGCTTGGAAGAATTTGTTCTTGTGGTAGTGGTGCTTACAGCAGCCTCTTTGGTTTTCTTTTTGGTGAGTCTGTTACATCTGCCACCAGGCAGACACGGTGACTTTGTGTATCATATACGCTTCTAGAAGATCACTTTTGGCCCAATGCCTAATGGCAGCGTAGTTGCAAACTTAATGCTAGTGACTTAAAATAAGATAAAAAAAAAAACCACCCAAATCCCAAATCTACACTCTTCCATTTTTCTTGATACCTTAAATTTTCATGTGGGTTTTTGATTATGTCTGGGTTAAGCGCTTTTAACATTATTGGATTATCTCTTTCCCTTGATAAGAGGAGTTGTATCTTCTCTTTCATTTCTAAAGACATAATTTCTCATTAGAGATGAAATATAATTATATTTAGAGTTATTTCTGTAAGAGCATGATCCTCTTATTTTATTTTGGAAAAACTACAAGAATTAAAGCTCGTCAGTACCTTCCCATTGCTGAAATAAATTTGTCAAAATAACGTAGATGCATTGTATTGGAATCCAGAAGTTCACCTGAACAGATTTTTAAAAATTTGGTTAACATTTGTACAATCTGTATTTTTGTTTGTTTTACTATGAGATCATTTATCCTTTATAATTTTTAAAAAGTTACTTGCTTTTTTAATATTGATTTATTTTCATTGGAAAGGAAGATATACAGAGAAAAGAGGTACAGAGAGAAAGATCTTCTGTCTGCTGGCTCACTCCCCAAGTGGCTGCAATGGCCAGAGGTGAACTGATCTGAAACCAGGAGCCAGGAGCTTCTCCTGGGCCTCCCACATGGATACAGGATCCCAAGGCTTTGGGCTGTTCTCTACTGCTTTCCCAGGCCACAAGTAGGTAGCTGTATGGGAGTGGTATACCCAAGATTAGAACCAGTGGCCTTTTGGGATCCTGGGTGTGCAAGAGAATTAGCTACTAGACTACTGCACCAGACCTAGGTTATTTGCTTTTTTTGAGAGGCACACACACACACACTCTCTCTCTCTCTCTCTCTCACTCTCACACACACAGATTGGGGAAGAGAGAGAGAAAGAGAACAATCTTGCCTCCATTTCAGTCTATAGGAAGGATTGGGCCAGGGCCAAGGTAGTTACACAATTGGGGTCTCTTACATGGGCGGCAGGGACCTCAAGTACTTGAGCCGTCACTTGCTGCCTTCCAAGTTGTGCATTAGCAGAAAGCTGGAATTGGTGGAGCTGTATGGGATGTGGGCATCTCAAGGTTGTCCATATACCTGCCCTGCCCCCTCACCCCAGCCTTTTAGAAAATATCAGCTAATAAGTTAGCATTTTGGCTGTTTTATGTGAGGTGTTTGTCAGCCAGAAATTCAGTTTCAGCCATGTTTGTAGAATTCCTTGAATTTTTTTTTTAATTTTAGTAAGACAAATGGAAATCAAAAACAAACAAAACCTCCAAAATATTGATACTGATAATGTGGATCTTATGAGTTTAAAACAGTTAATCCAAAGGCAGAAACCCCTGGGTGAAGCGAGAGAGGAGAGTCTGCTGCGTGTTCTTATGTGAAGAAAAACAGGAAAAAAAAAAACCCCGAATGAACATGTAAGAAATACTAGCATATATCAAGTGGTAAGGTTATGGTAATCAACTTGGGCAGGGAAACAACTCTCTGACTAATGTACCCAGCAGGTATTAATTTTTACCACCCAGGGTCCTTTGTTTTGACTGATTTAGCTGAGCTAGCGGGGCTTCTTGGGCTTGCTACAGTGGAAGCTCCATATTGGGTTCCGTTTCACTCATCTTCTGGGGCACAGGCTGAAGCGACAGCGTATTCTTTTGAACCCCAGAGTCAAGATAAACTGCACAAATGTCACTTCGCTGATAATTTTTTTGGGACCAAACAAGAGAGAGAGAGAGAAATAGATGAAAGAGTTGCCATCTGCTGGTTTACGGTTTACTCCTCCAGTGCACACAATGGCTGGAGCTAAGATGGGAGCAAGGTTGGGAGCCAGGAGCTTAACGAGGTGTCACCCTTGGGTGGCAAGAACCCAGCTACTTGGGTTCTTGGGTTCTTGCTACCTCCCAGAGTCTCCACTAGCAGGAAGTTGTAGTAAAAAACCAGAACCCCGAATCAAAGCTAGGCATTCTGATATGCAACTTGAGCACCTTAATTGGAGTCTTAATCATTAGGCTAAGCACTAGCCTCTAAATCTGGTGTTCAGTTTTTGCATTTCGGGTATATACTGTGTTTAATTCTTGAGGTCTGAGAGTAAAAGCAAGTATGTGAATATACGTGAGTTACTTAAGTTCTCAAAACTATTTAGTAGAAAGCATTCAGTTCCAGTAGACAACGTTCAATGCAGTGGTTAGCAGTTTTTACTGAATTTGCGTCCTGTGCCATGGTGCTTGCCAGCAGGAGGAAGGGAAGAAATTGGAAAATTCAAGGAGAGTAGTGAATACAATGACTATAAATTGTGAGGAGCACTTGTGAATGTAATGCATTGCTCTAGTTGGCTGGAGGGTCAGACAGGTCGATAATAACAATAATAATCATAATTCTAATAGTATGATAGGTCTGTGTAGTTTTCATAGAAAATACATATTGGGGAAAAACTATACAAGGAATTGAAATTTTTAGAAGATTTATTTATTTTTATTGGAAAGTCAGATTTACAGAGAGAAGGAGAGACAAAGATTTTCCATCTGCTGGCTCACTCCCCAAATGACCACAATGGCCAGAGCTCAGCCTGTTTGAAGCAAGGATCCAGGAACTTCTTCCAGGTGTCTCACATGGGTGCAGGATTCCAAGACTTTGGTCTGTCCTCGACTGCTTTCCCAGGTGCTAGGCAGGGAGATGGATGGGGAGTGGAGCAGCGGCGACATGAACTGGCATCCATATGTTATACTGGCTTTTGCAGGGTGAGGATTAGCTAGTTAAGCCACTGTACCAGGCCAGGATTTGAAAATTTTTTTAAAGTCAAAATAAGCTAATCTCATTTTTCATGAACTTTAAAACTATTCATTTGAAAGTACAATGAAAAGAGTGAGAGAGAGAGAGAGAAATCTTCCATTTGTTGGTCTATATTTCTTTTACTAAAATTAAAAATTTTTTTTTTTTTTACTGGAAAGGCATATTACAAAGAGAAAGAGAGACAGTGAGAAAGATCTTCCATCTGTTGGTTCACTCCCTAAATGGTCACAATTAGCTGAGCTAATCCAAAGCCAGGATCCAGGAGCTTCTTCCAGGTCTCCCACACGGGTGCAGGGTCCCAAGGCTTTGGGCCGTCCTCGACTGCTTTCCCAGGCCACAAGCAGGAAGCTGGATGGGAAGTGGAGCAGCCGGGACACACTGGGCCTTGTTTGTGTATTTTGAAAATGGCTGCAACATGGGCCTGACTCCATGACTCAGTGTCTAAATCTTGGTCTTGCAGTTGCAGGCATCCTGTATGGGATCCAGTTTGTGCATCAATGTCTGTACCTGTTGTAAGATTCACGGGGCTTCTGGATTCCAGGTAGAAGTTTAAGTTTGATTTCTTGGGCTAATGAGTAGACAGTGATTTGAAAACATCATGTATTGTAGGTTTGAAGATCTTTGATGCTTAAGGACCTGGTGTTAGTGTGAGTTATGGCGGAAGAAATCTGGATCTGAAACGGAGTGGATACCACGAGAAGGGAGCAGATCATAGTTAATTGTTAACCTGTAATATCCCTGAGAACCAAGTTTCCTCAAGGTCGGTATTAACTTCTACCGAGGCCTTTGCTTTTGTTGGGCAGTAGGGAATGAGTAATGTAGAGAATTGCTGATAGGATATGAATCATTGTTAGTGCTGTAGAGTAGGGGCCTCTGCTTGTTGTTGGTATCATTTGCTAAGCCCTCCAGGACCTTGATGGCATGTTTTTGGTCTGGGTCTGGCTTTGTTACTGTCGGTTAAAGGCAGCAGAGAGGTAGGATGAGGTCAGAGGGCACTCCAGTAATAATCAGTTAATGTACTTATTTGTAAAATATTCTGGAGCTTCCTTGATGGAATAACTTCAACTCACTGAGTCTTTTATTTTTCTTTCTAAATCTTAAAATAAAGGATTTGATTTTCAGACATGTTTATTAGTGTTTTTTTTTCACTTTAGTAAATAAAAATTTAATCATGATCCTCTGTGTCCCGACTGAAACCCTCAAGATCTTTCTGGAAATTCAGGATACTTGGTTTACGTAGTCTGTCCTTTTCATTGAGGCCACTGCTCTGAAGTGATCCCTACAAAGCCTTCCAGAGCCAAGATTGTGTGAACCTTCCAGCTGTCTGGGTGTTTTATCTGAGCATCCTCTTTGCTAAATCCCTTTGTTACTCCCCAGTTTGGTATGTTTTGATATAATCTGCAGCAGAGGGGTTCAGTGTTCCCCCACAGCCACTCTTTCTCTGGCCCCAGACCCGTGTTGGAAGTGACTGGTCTCACTTCCCCATCCCAGAGTTGAGTCTCCAGTGTGAGACCATCAGTGCTGCTGTCTGCTGCTGCTGTGATGATAACAGAAGCCCATTGAAACTGAGCCTCTATCTGCCTGGGTTGTTCAGGCCCTAAGTGAACAAGGCTTTTAGTCAGCTGGAGTTGGGCATACTATGTGATCCAGTGATAGATGGTCACTGTTTTAAGCCGTAAAGGTTTGTGATGGCCTCCTCAGCACTTTTTAGCTTATCCTTATTGCTGCATCATGTTTTACACATCTGCTGAACATTATTTAGTTTACTTTTTGGATGTCTTCTGGTCTAGTTGCCTTTATCTGGCATTTAGGAAAGCAGTTGAAAGGCCTCTACAACAGTTCTTCCCGCGGATCTCTGTACTCACAGTTTATTTTCTTGGAAACATGTGAACATAATTACATTGATGTTCCTTTTAAAAAAATATGAAGTACATCTTACTTACATTTTAGAAAATTCTTTAGTACCATTTTTAAGTGTTTTTTGAAAGATTTATTTTATTTATTGGAAAGTCAGAGATACAGAGAGGAGGAGAGACAGAGAGGAAGGTCTTCCTTCCGATGATTCACTCCCCAAGTGAGCGTAACGGCCGGTACTATGCTGATCTGAAGCCGGGATCCAGGAACTTCTTCCAGGTCTCCCACAGGGGTGCAGGGTCCCAAGGCTTTGGGCTGTCCTCAACTGCTTTCCCAGGCCACAAGCAGGGAGCTGGATGGGAAGTGGAGCCACCAGGATTAGAACCGGCACCCATATGGGATCCTGGCGTGTTCAAGGTGAGGACTTTCAGCCGCTAGGCCACGCCGCCGGGCCCTAGTGTTTTTTTTTTTTTCCTTCTTGACAACAGAGGTAGAGCTGCCTCCCATCTATTGGTTGATTCTTTGAATGTTTGCAACACAAGTCTGACAGGCTAAAGCTGGGAGCTGGGAGCTCCATGCAGCTCTTCCACACCAGTGGGAGAAACATTACTTGAGACATGACCACTGTCTCCAAGGACCTAAGTTAGCAGAAGGCTCCACTCAGGAGCCAGAGTTTGAAGTTGAACCCAGTATGATATCAGATGTAGAAAGTCTTAATTCCTAAATTAAAGGCCTGTCCTACTGCAGTTTTAAGTAATAGAATCCCTTAGGCTTGGAGAGGACTATTGATCACCAGTTACCATGATGATGATTGCCATTGCTAAGGTGCTTATTTATTGATTTGTGAAATATTTATTAGGTTTCTACTTTGTGGTAGATACAGACATGAAATCTAGACGATTCCTCACTTGGAACTTATACACCAGTTGGGAGTTGAGGATAAGCTTGTTGTTTTCTAGGAAGAACACCCTTTATTGAGCCTTTTACTATGTTCTAGGTGCTCTCTTTTGATCATTTTTTAAGATTTATTTATTTATTTTTTTCATTGGAAAGTCAGATTTACAGAGAGGATCTTCCATTTGGTTATTTACTCCCCAAGCGGCTGCTGTGGCCAGAGCTGAGCCACTTTGAAGCCAGGAGCCAGGGGCTTCTTCCAGGTCTCCCATGCAGGTGCAGGGACCCAAAGCTTTGGGCCGTCCTTGACTGTTTTTCCAGGCCACAAGCAGGGAGTTGGATGGGACGTGGGGCTGCCGGAATTATAACTAGCACCCATATGGGATCCCGGTGCGCGCAAAGTGAGAATTTGAGCTGCTAGGCCACTGCGCTGGGCCCTCTTTTGCTCATTTCATACTACTCTAAAGGTATCTTCATTTTACAGACGAGAAAGGCTCAAGGAATTTGATCTGCTCCATGGAAGCCATGGGCTTTTGCTTTTTGCTGTATCCATTGTCCCTAGAAAAATGTTTGACACATGATAGGTGGTCAAAAAATGTGTGTTGAATGGATGAAGGAAGAAGAGAAGAACTCCCTGAACATTGATGCTGAGAAAGACAGTTTGAACTTTTGTCTGCCTGACTCTCAAGGCTGCTGAATGATCATTGAGAAAAGTAGAAGCAGTGTGGAGCCTCATGGTTTTGGTTCTGCAACCACTGAGCCCCACCAATGTCAACATGAAAAACACCAGAAAGAGCCAGACCATTTCATTTTTAGGTTCAATAGCTCCTCTCTGGTTGTAGTTCAGCTTCTGTCCCATCCCTGGGCTGGTGGATTCCCTGAGCTGTGCCTCAAGTTCTGCTCTTAACCTCTCGGTTATTCCTTCGCCATGGTAGATCGTTCAGACTTGCTGTTTTGAAGTTCTATATCCTCTGTTCTTGGACTCATACTGACTCTGCCAAGCACAGTTCATATTGGTCAGAGCCCAGGAAATCTCAAGTTGTTGGCATCTATTGGGCACTCAACAAAATTAAAAAGAGAGTGTGAAAGGGTGAAAGGCAGTCTTCATTTTCAGGAAGCCAACACTGCTTCCTGGAAGTCGTTGGTCAGATTGCAGCTCCATTGAATGAGGAGTCTGGGTCAGAGGGCATCTCTGGAGACAACTGTAGGCAGAGACTGGTGATTATCCATCTTCATTGAGACGTGTTACTGGTGGGCTTATTTTGCCACAGTTTGTTGCTTGCAGTCTTCATTTTGCCCTTGTAATTCGTGCATGAGCGTGCGCGTGCATGTGTATATGGATGGTGTTCTGGTATCACCATCCTTTTTCCTGTCCTTTTGTTTCCCCACCTCTGAATGTAGTTGCCATTCTGTGACTTGAGGATGTGAATGAATTACAAGTTCCCTAAATGCATTAGAAGCCGACCACCAGTATTAATTTAAAGCAACTTCTGAGTCAGAAGATGAGGGCTTGAATGGGAATCGAGCAGCATGAATTTTTTTTAAGAATGCTCTCACTTCCTTATGCAAACCGTGAGAGACATTTCTGCTAAAAGATTATGACTAATGATAACAGGAAGCAACGGGGTTCCCTATAAGAACTCAAATGTTGTTACCAGTTCTTACACAGTATATTTCTCTAATCCATAAGGAGGTGGGTGCAGTCTGGGAGGATAGTTTAAAGGCCAGTTTAGGGGATTGGAGTTTGCTTGGAGGTGGAGAGTTGTGCAGCTCTGTTAGTGGTGAGGTTGGGTTGTTCCTGGGATCCCTGCTTATTTTCTTGAGGACACTGATGGGCGTTAGACTTCTATCAAGTGAACTTTGTTACGTCTGGTTTAAGGCAGGTTGGCCAGGCTGCTTTCCTGCTGGCCAGCCCCAGGCAACTGCCATCACCTCACAGGGAATGACTGTGGATCAAGGAGGATAGCTGTTGACGCATCTTTGCTTCTTAGGGGTGGATTTTGGTATCTTTTCTTTCCTTCTGGAATGTGTGTGTTTTTCCCCTTACAGGCTAAAATGTTCCCTCCTGCCTTTTGTCTTTCCCGTTTTGTCTCTTTATCTATCCTGAAGACTCTAATGTAGACGTGGGGCTGGTAATGGGAGGATGGCGACCTTCTCCTGGGCTCAGTGGAAATGGATCCTGTTTGATGTTAGGTGGTCCACAGACCACTGATTTCCAACAGTTGCTATTTGTCAGCCTGATGAGCATGGAACAGTTAACAAGGGAATTCTTTACCTTTTTTTTGGTGGTGGTGGGGAAGCTACCTTTTTATATATAGACTTCAAACATGTTGATGATGAACAACTGTGAATTCACAACCTGGATGGTTGCTTAGAATAACTTCAGAGCAGTTTCTGTTGCATGCAGAGATGGAGCACTGGCCTGGGGCCAGAAGCCTTGGTTGCCTTTCTCGGCTTTGCCAAAAGCTTTCTCCGTATTTGGAATCTTGGTGTCCCCCATTATATTAACAAAAGGCCCTTGTTCAGCTCTAGAATGATAGTTTTCACACCAGTTTCTTCATGCAGAGTTTTAATTAAATAATGTCATATTTGCACATTTTTAAATGGAATTTATTAACCAAGAGTTAGGTCAAAATGTTATATATTCATTGTATTTGTTTATGTTTGTTTGTGTTAGTTCTTGTCTGGCCACAAGGAAGGACTGCTGACTAAATAAGTAACTTGAGGGTTTAGGGATAATAGTGCCTGGTGGGACATAAGACAAAGTAGTAGACATTACTAACAGTTTTTTAAAAAATATTTATTTTGTTTTTGTTTGAAAGGCAGAGTTAAAGAGCAGAGAGACAGAGAGAGAGAGAGGGGTCTTCCATCTGCTGGTTCACTTCTCAAATGGCTGCAATGGCTGGAGTGGAGCTGATCCAAAGCCAGAAGGTCTCTCATGGGATTACAGGGGCCCAAGGACCTGAACCATCCTGCCCTGCTTTCCTAGGCCATAAGCAGGGAACTGAATTGGAAGTGGAGCAGCTGGGACATGAATTGTTACCCATATGGGATGCTGGTGTCACAGGCAGAGACTTAGCCAACTGTGTCATGGTGCTGGCCACAAACAGGTGCTCTTACAGGGTGGCATACAGACGATCTTGGAGGATTTTGGAGATTTGTAAGTGGGGGAAGTACTTATACAAACAGGGAGCAGCAGGTGCACAGTTAGCAAGGTGAGCAAGACAATGGAGGTTCAGAATCAGAAGAGATGACAGCAGAGTGACCTGTAGATCTGGGGTTTAGCTTTGTCCAAGGGAGGTGAATGATGAGGGAGACTGGAGAGAGTGACAGGGCTATTAAGGAAATGAGTGACCAAGTTTGACCTTGAAGAGGTTTCAAGTAGGGAACCGATGCAATCAGAGACTAAACTCTCCCATATCCTTTAGTTACATTTTTTTATGGCAATAATTACCTGCATTTGTTGCTTATGGGGCTTAAAATTGTGGTGGCAAGATGGCCTTGAGAGTAATAGAACAATTGAGTTGGACCTTGGAAATCCTAGCAGTAGCTATTCTGATTTCATTGTTCAAATGCAATTTATGTAGCTTTAATAACTTTCAAAGACCAATTTGCATCTTTATCTTTTAAGTATTTATTTGGCAGCAGGGAGAAGAGAGAAAGCAAGCAAGCTCCCATCGCTTCATTCACTCCCTAGATGCCTACAAAAGACAGGTTGATTCAAGTAAAATTGAGGAGCCAGGAATTCAATCCAGTTCTCCCACGTGGGTAGCCAGGGCTCATCTGCATGAACCACCACCTTCTGCCTTCCGGGGTCTGCATCAGCAGGAAACTGGAGTGGCAAGTGGAGTCAGGAGTCAGCCTCAGTTACTCTGATAAGGGATGCAGCAGCTTAAGCACTAGGGTGAACACCTACCCCTCAAAGACCATCTTCTAGATGAGGGTGTTCCTGATGAGGGGTGTGGCATGAGATTCCATACCACTTACAGGACTTGAGCAACTCTCCAAATGCCAACCAGGATGAAGCTCTTTTTAATGACTTTAGAGCACTGTGAATATGGATCTTAGTTAAAAATGTTGGCACATGGGTGCAGTTAGCAGACAGAATGAAGCTGACTTTGTTAAAATAATAGGGGGAAGTACTTGGAGTAATTCGTAGTGTACTGCTTTAGAAACCAGTATGAGAAAGTTCATGAATGGAAATGGTCTAATTATTCCCTGAAATGTACAAGATTGAGAGTTATGGGCCTAGAACACAAATCAATGAACCAAGCACACTGGCCGTGTCTGACTTCACTTTTGTATAATTTAAACTGTTGTGCCCTGGATGGCAACACTGCCAGATAACTTTTTTGTATGTTTGTCTTCACTTCTGTGCCTCAGTTTATGAACTGATATTTTCAGGTTTTGGGTTATGATCTTTGCCCATGAGTATTTTTATTACAATAGCATGCCACGTTTGTCTTGCAGAGTTTGTACAGTCACCTGATTATTTATTGAATTTTATCACTGTTTTATAAGTGGAAAACTAGGAAATTATAGACACTATTATAAAGTATAATTCTCATAATGTAATCGAGGCAAAGCTGAAAACCATTAGACATGATAGCTTTAGTCAAATGTTTGACTTCAAGTTGCCCGATTATATATAGTCACGAGGAATAAGAATTGAGTTAAAGGCTATGTGTATTTGAAATGTTGGAAATAAAGCTTTGGGGGTTAGGTTGAATGGCAAGTTATAATTTGGGTTTTTATCTGCTATTTGTTCTTGGGATCAGAGTTTCCCTTTTTAACATTTAAGTCTAATCAGCTTCTGTATGTTCAGCTTTTTTATGCATATTTTCTGGAAGGCTTTTTTTTTTTAATATAAAAATAAGGGGCAGGAATTGGCTTTCTCTCTAGTGTAATTTAAGGGAGTAGACCAGAGCTAATAACCTTTTCTGTTCATTTTTTTAGTTGACATTGGTCATCGTATGTGTATATGAGCAAACAAGAGAAAGCAAAGCAAGTAAAATAGCACTTGGCAAAGGATTCACCTCAAAGGAGTGTCATGATTCTGTGGTTCACTTGCTCAAATGGTGCCATGTTGGACTAATAAAAAGCCAGAAGATTCTAGTCTTCACGATTAAGCCTCGATAATGCTAGGATGGTATATTTGGAGCCAAAGACAGAAAGGCGTAAGAATTAAGGTTTGTGTGTAGTTAACCTCCCAACGCTCTGGGTCCCTGTGTCAGGAGGGTAGGGTGGCGATCTCTGTGCCCTGGAGGATCTGATCGATATTTGAGGAGCTTCTCTTATTTTCTTTGTGGACTTTGCCTACGTCTAGGCAAAGGATTCCAGTTGGGCACAAAATTCCAGTTTCTTTTGATACTTCTTGTTGTCAAAATCATGGATGCTAAATCTGGGAGATAGTAATCAGAAGCTGGGAAAAAAATTGGCTCTTGGATTTATAGTTCCTTCCTCAAATGGGGACACATAGATCAGCTTCTGTCAAAAATACACGTAACTATGAGGTCAGGAGTTCAAAAAGCTCAGACGGAGAACCTCCTGTGATCCGGGGACTGGGCTATGCACTTCCAAGTGATATTTCATTTGATCTTTACCACGCTTCCATGATCTAAGTATTGATGTGGAAATTAATGTTTAGGGAAGTTTGGAAACTTGCCTAGATGTCTGAGTTTCCTGCAGACACACTCCCTGAGATAAGTGTAAATAGTCGTTTGGGATTTACAGGGAACACTGGTAGGTGAATGAGGACAGGAGACAGGGAAGAGAAGGTAACCTATAGATGGGGCATTATTCGATCAGTAATTACCGTGGCAACTGGAGTTTAGTTGCTTAGGGATATAATGGGTCAGGATATAGGGATATGCAAACATCAGCTCATATCAGTTGTTTTTCTTTTATTTTTTAATGCGTAAAAATATATGTAACAAGATTTACTATTTTAACCATTATATAGCACAAACCATTCTATAGCATGCGGTTCTGAGACATTAAACACATTCAGTGGTATACAACCCTCACCATCATCACCTCCTGAAGTTTGTCACTGTTTCAAAATGAAACTCTATATTTGACACAAACTCCTATTCTCTTTCCCCCAACTGCTGGAACTCTAACTTCTGCTTCCTGTATCTAGGAATTTATTCCAAATACTTTGTAGATGAGGAATTACACAATATTAGTCCTTTTAGCACTCATCTATGTTGTTGTATGTATTAGAATCTTATTCCCTTTTAAAGCTGATGTGCCATTGGATGGAAATCATGTGTTTGGCCATTCAATGTCGGCAGATGTTTGAATCGCTTCTGCGTTTTGGTGCATGAAGTTTCTGTGATCATTGTTGTAAGTATCTGTTGCCTGTTCTCTGGTGAGATTAAATCACTTGCACTTTTGCACTCCCCAAGACTCAGGAGAAACCCCCAGGCTGCTTTTGGTAGTGGGAAATCCTTCGGGGGCACTAAAATATTTAAGTCAGATGCACGTGGCTTGCAAGGTCTTAACCCAAGTGGAGAAACTGAGGCTTAAGTCTCGGCTTCAAAGCTCATGCTCTCGGTTGCTTTCCACCGAGCTGCCTCTCTTTACAAGCGTCATAGTGCTGAGGTCTGAAGGTGAGTGAGACCTGACTTGCTTGCAGGAAGCAGTGCGGGTTGAATTCTGTGTGTTCCCAAAGGCTCAAGTGAAGACTAGCCATCTGGGACTCAGATAGTCACTGTAAGAAGGAATCACAGCTAGTGGGTATGAGGGTTCCCCGTTTTTTAGCCTACAAGATTGATGCCTGCTTGGACAGACACAGCTGCGTTCTTCCTGGGTCTGTACTGACTGTTGAAGTCTGGAGTTCCAGTCAACACCCATTGTTACTCACTGGCATTCATGATTTGTACTGTTATACAACTAGATCATCTCAGAGCAGGATTCATCTTCTCTGAACCCTGCCTTCGTCTTGATGTGTATGTGTGTTTTAAACATTTATTTTTATTGGAAAGTGAGATTTACAGAGAGAAGGAGAGACAGAGAGAAAGACCTTCCATCCACTGGTTCATTCCCCAAGTAGCCACAACAGGAGCCAGGAGCATCTTCTGGGTCTCCCACATGGGTGCAGGATCCCAAGGCTTTGGGCCATCTTCTAACACTTTCCCAGGCCACCACCAGGGAACTGGATGGGAAGTAGAATAGTTAGGATATGAACTGGTGCCCATATTGGATCCCAGTGTGTGCAAGGCGAGGACTAGAGACGCTAGGCTACCACACTGGGCCCTGTCTTGATGTCTTGACTCAGGAGCAGCTATTCCTCAGGAAAGAAATTGCAGTTCAGGAATGATACAGAGAAAGACACACACACACACACACACACACACACACACACACACACACCCTGGGAGGAAGGTGAAATGGTTCTGTGTATGAAAAGACATCATTTACAAGTGATTTGCATCTGTTTAGGGAGTTAACATTAACTATTCTGTCACTGGAAAAATGTTACCAACAATAGTAATGCGGTGGAAGGAGGAAGTCACAGAGGGATCAGTAGGAACACTCTTCTGTGCTTTAACCTGAATGTTAGCTTTTTGTTTGGCATCAATAAGATCTTGTTAGGATTTTGCTGACCTGAGCACCTGACACCTCATCTCAGGGGTCTGTTTATCTGTCACGGGTTGTGTCCAATTCTGCTCCATGTTGCCTTGATTCTGGGCCCTTCTGCTCTTGTGATAGGAAAGAGAGAACGAGGGTGAAGCCAGAGGTGGCCATAATAGTTTTTACTTGGATATGACACGTAGCACTTCTGACATTTTCTTGGCTAAAAGAAATGACATGGCCTAGTCAGAATCAGTGGGTTGGCAGTGATTCTCCTGACACAGGAGAGAGATGGTTAGGGTGGTCCAATTAGAGAAGGTGAGTATTATGAGCATGGTGCAATTTACTGCACTGGTTGAAATTTTACTTTCAAGTATATAGCTTTTTTTTTTTTTGGCAACTTTTATTTTGACAGGTTTATTTAGTTATTTGAAAGGCAAAGATTTTCAGTGAAGGGAAGATGCACAAAGACAGAGACAAGGAGAGAGAGTTTGTATGCACTGGTTCACTCTCCACGTGGCCAGGTTTCCCCAGTGGCTGGGAGAGGCCTGTCGTTGCGCCATTTTCTGCTGTTTTGCCAGGCACATTTAGTAGTGGAGTAGCTGGCACTCAAACCAGTGTTCTTGGGATGTTGCCTCACTGGCAGCAGCTTAACCTACCTTAGTAGCTATTTAGCCAGTTTTTCTTTTTAGATACGTTGTAGTGTGTTTAATATTGAAATTCTTACTTTACGGGGCCATGTGTGGTAGCCTAGTGGCTAAAGTCTTTGCCTTGTGTGTGCTGGAATCCTATATGGGCTCCAGTTCATATCCTGGGTGTTCCACTTCCCATCCGGCTCCCTGCTTGTGGCTTGGGAAAGCAGCAGAGCACAGTCCATGTGGGAGAACCATAAGAAGCTTCTGGCTCCCGACTTCGGATCGGCTCAGCTTCAGCCATTGTGGCCACTTTGGGAGTCAATCATCAGCCAGAAGATCTTCCTCTTTGTCTCTCCTCTCTATATATTTGACTTTCCAATAAAAATGTAATACATCTTTAAAAAAAATTTCTTATTTTACTTGTAAGGAGGAAATATATTCAAAGGTCTATTGAAGAAGACAGTCTGGTGTGCCTGTGGTCAGTGTTGATGAGTTACACCGAGTGCTGACCAAGCCCCAGGCACTGTGCTCAGCATTTCTGTTTTCTCCGATTTAGTCACTGCTTATCTTGTTCTTGTAAAACAGCCATTGTTGGACCTGAGGCTGTTGTTACAGAGATGCTGAGGCTCAGAGAGTTCATTGGCTTGCTCAAGGTGAGGAGGAAGATAAACGCGAGGGCCAGGTCAAATCCCATGTACACGTTACTGAACCAAAGTTTCTAAAACTTGGGAAAGAAGGAATTGGGTCCAAGGGTCAGCAGAAAATATTTTAAAGATACGTTTAATCATATATAAACATAAAGCTAGTGAAGTTATTTTTTTTAAATATACACCATTATAGAATGTAAATCAATTTAGAAATTGAGTACACTTCCTATTACTAATTCAAATGAACAGCATTAATTTAACTGCATTAGCTAAATTGCTGCTTGCAACTAGAATATGATACTGATTATTAGGGCAGGTTCTTGGCAGTCAGCTGGTTTACCCTGCTGTGTGCGTGCTGATTACCCAATTTTCCCACCATATCTGCAAGTTTGACTTCTGTGAAACTGATTCATGCCCAGGGACCTGACTTCCCTTGCCTCTCACTCGGGAGGGAGATGTTATTTAGATCCCAGATCTGATTTCTCACCCTTTTTATTGACCCACAGTAATTCATTAGCACAGGGCTTGCGACTCAGGCTCAGAGGTTATGACAGCCTTGAGGTTCAAGAATATTCTTATGTTGTTTTCATTTACCCAGATGTGAAACACCGTTATCGTAAGATTCGCAAATTGTTTTAATGCACATGACTTTCGATCTCACTCCTCCTACCCCTCTGTTCTCACGTGAGTTAAGAAACTAGATTTTGCCTCTCTAGTGTGATACTGTGTTAGGACTGCCTTGGTCCGAGACCACAGTTTATCACTCACAGAAGGGCCCTTCGTCTATTTCCAAGAGTCACAGCATCTGGCAACCTTGCACAATGAGGGTGTTTGATATCAACCAACCAGAATGCTGTGACCGCTTAGAAATGAAAGGGTTTGGATCTCTGATTTGTCAGAAACCAGAGGTAGATTTGTTCTTTAAAAATATCTGTTGGGGCCTGGCAAGGTAGCCTAATAGCTAAAGTTCTTGGCTTGAACCCGTTGGGAGTTGGTTCATGCCCTGCCTGCCCTCCTTTCCATCCAGCTCCCTGCTTGTGCCCTGGGAAAGCAGTGGTGGATGACCAAAAGCCTTGGGACCCTGCACCCATAGGAAGCCGGAGGAAGCTCCTGGCTTCATATTGTCTCAGCTTCAAGTATTACAGCCACTTGGGGAGTGAACCAGTGGATAGAATATCTTTGTCTCTCCTTCTTTCTATAAATCTCACTTTCCAATATAATAAATAAATCTTTAAAAAAATTGAAATATCTGTTGGGACCCAGTGTGATTGCCTGGTGGCTAAAGTCCTTACCTTACATGTGCCAGAATCCCATATGGGTGCCAGTTGTGTCCCGGCTGCTCTACTTCCCTTCTGGTTCCTGCCTGTGACCTGGGAAAGCGGTAGGGGATGGCCCAGAGCCTTGGGATCCTGCACCTGTGTGGGAGACCCTGAAGAGGCTTCTGGCTCCTGGCTTTGGCTCAGCTTGGGCTCTGGCCATTGTGGCCAACTGGGGAGTGAACCAGCAGACAGAGGATCTTTCTGTCTCTTCTCTCTGCAGATCTGACTTTCCAATATTAAAAAAAATCTTTTTTTAAAGATTTATTTTTAAATTTTCATTACAAAGTCAGATATACAGAGAGGCAGATATTCCATCCGATAATTTACTCCCCAAGTGAGCTCAACTGCCCATGCTGTGTTGATCCTGAGCCAGGAGCCAGGAACCTCCTCCAGGTCTCCCACATGGGTGCAGGGTCCCAACGCTTTGGGCTGTCCTCGACTGCCCTCCCAGGCCACAAGCAGGGAGCTGGATGGGAAGCAGGGCTGCTGGGATTAGAACCGGCGCCTATCTGGGATCCAGGCACGCTCAAGGCGAGGTCTTTAGCTGCTAGGCCATGGCGCCGGGCCCAAGGAAAAAAAATCTTAAAAAACGAAAAGAAATATCTGTTGAATAGGGTTGTAGCATGTTCTGTAATTTCCTTCTTTGTTTATTTCTGTGTTAGATAAACCTACCCTTGTGTATTCATGGATGAGAACACAGACTCAGTTTTCCATGAGTGAATGCTCTGAATGACTCTTCACTCACTATAATTTTAGCTTTTAGCGGCGGGGGAGTTTCTTTGTGTCTGTTAGCGACCTGAACTTGATCTTTGTCAGAGGTGCCAGTGTGTCTCCTCTATAGTTGTCATTCATGATTTTGAGAGAGTGCAGAGTTACAGCACAGCTACAGCATTTATTCTTATTCTCCAGATAATACAGGTGAATGCCTGCTTCTTAATTGGATACGTGGAAGCCGTTCTCCACCCCCTGTGTGCTTTTGTTATTTTTTTTTTAGTTTGCAGGATTTGCTAGTTTTCTTTTGTGTCTGTGATTATATGTGTGTTGTTTTCTACCTGAACACTATTTAGACAGAATTCTTATGTATTACTGAAAAAGTAGACAAATTCGGTGTGATTGGACTTTTACAGGCAAAGAAGTGGGGCTGCTATTCTTCTACCTGCATGTCATTTTCTCTGAAACATCTGTTAGCTGACAGATTGCAGGGGTTTTTTTTTAGCATGAGATTGAATAATTCCAGAAAGTTCTTTCTTTTTTTTTGTTTGTATACTAAGCTAAAACTTTGCAAATTGACATTTACGCTTGCAGATTAACGGACAAGCACAGATGTTTTTAAAAAAACTAATCTAAAAATGCAGCTAGTCATTGTAATTTGTTGCATTTAGAAGACTTTATGAGATAATAATATTGTAATCAGCATATTATATTAATACACTGTTATTTTAATGTTATCTAGCATCTAAATTTTGCTGTTAATTGGAGTTGTGCTATGCTTTCTTTTTAAAGATTTATTTATTTTTATTTATTTATTTTTATTTGAAAGGCAAAATTACAGAGAAGGATTGATAAAAATCTCCCGTACCCTGGTTCACTCCCCAAGTGGCTGCAGTGGCTGGAGCTAAGCCAAATCTGAAGCCAGGAGTCAGGAGCTTTCTCTGTGCCTTCCACGTGGGTGCAGGCTTTGGGCCATCTTTGACTACTTTCCCAGGCCACAGGAAGGGAGCTAGAAGGGAAATGGAGCATCTGGGACATGAACCGGCACCTATATGGGAATCCGGTGTGTGCAAGGCAAGGACTTTAGCCACTAGGCAACCGCACCAGGCCCAGATTAGAAGCCTTGTGGCTAGGACTCAAACCGGCACCCATCTGGGATGCCAGCATTGCAGGCAGTGGCTTTACCTGTTAACACTACTATGCTGGCCCTCCAGTCTGCTCAATTTTAACATCAACATTTATTGTTTGTGTGCTCTGCTTTGGTGAAAAGGCTACAAAATTAAACCCAATCCCTGGTGCCTATTTTGGTTTGTCCAAATTAAGTCCAAGATGCTGGAGCCCGTCTGCCAGGTAAGTTGGAATTTGTGGGATTGTCTATTGCCTCGATGTTCCTTGCCTTTCTTGCCTCTCCCTGTTAGCCTCACCTTTTTACGTTTCTGTGAAGTAAAGGAGTATTAAGTACCCCATTGAAGCCAGGAGCTGTGTCTGTCTGTGCTTCCGGTTCAGCCCATCATCGCATCTTTCTGCCACAAGGTGTCACTATGGAGGCCAATCGCCCTCAGGAAGAAAGTGATGGGAATGCCTTCTGGGGTGCCCACCCAAGCCCAGACTTGCTAGTGCCCAAGGCAGAGGCTGTCAGTGCCCAGTCCACGCCCTCTCAGCTCGCATGCCCTGTGTGCGGTGTTAGAGTTTTCTCCTGGTTTTCCTGTTAGCGTGGGTTGGAAGAATCAGGACAACCGTCGGAGTTCTTTGCTTTGCTGGCAGGTAAAACTGTCTAGGTCCATTCTATACCATCAGGACTGAGCGTGGGGACTGCACAGCGGAATCCTGGAAGATGCACCCTAGAGGCAGGAATTCAGGGTGGCTGCAGTTAAACTGCTGCTTGGGATACCTACACTGCATCGTGGAGTGCCTGGGTTTGAACCTCTGCTTCACTCCTGATTCTAGCTTCCTGCTGATGTGTCCCTCGGTGGGCAGAAGGTGATAGTTTAAGTGCCTGGACTCCTGTCTAGGCTCCTGACTTTGGACTGACTCAGTTCAGGCTGTTGTGTTTTTTTGGGGGTGGGGGGAGATTGGGGTGGGGTGGGGCATGAATCAGTGGTTGGAAGAGCTCTCTATTTCTCAGCCTTTCAAAACAAATAACAAATCATTCTTTTAAAAAATTCACCCTAAGTAGGCTGCTTTCTTTCGTCTCAGCACTTGTTGAGATTACCTTCTAAACCACCTGCCTCGGAACCCCTGCTGCCCTCGTGGGGAGCCCTGGTTAGGGTGCAGGACTTGCGCATGCGTTCCAGTCCCATGCGCAGTGCTATGGCGTAGCCCCGTACAGTATGGGCAGCCTTCCCCACGTGCTCCATTGTATGAACTTCACAGTGGCTCTTGAGTGCCTTGAGTTGCAGCCACCAGCATCATCTCCCTCTTTTTTTTTTTAAACTTTTGAAATGAATACTTATGTATATATACATGTATTGCATATGCATGCATGTGTTGATTGAGTGGTAGGCAAGGTAAGCGCAGTTTAATGAACAGCAATAATGAAGGAGGTACACCTGATAGACCAGGCTGGCATGTTGGGAAATGGGAAAGGTTGAGAGTTTGACCTGCACTCAGATCTTTTTTTATTTGAAAAGCAGAGAGATGGAGAGAGGAAGAGAAAGTGAAGAATCTTAGTATACGTGCTGCCGAAGCGAGCACGAGAAAGTGAAATCTTGTACATGGGTTTATTTCCTATATGCCTAAATAGCTAGGACTGGGCCAGGCGGAAGCTGGGAGCTGAGGACTCCATCTGGATTTCCTAAATGGGTGGGAGGGACCCGCGTACTTGCCATCACCTGCTACCTCCTGGGGTGTGCCTTAGCGGGAAGCCCAGTCACTCTGCCATGGAGGAGACATCCCAAGGCACATCTTAACTGTCGCATCCCTAATTGTTTCCTTTCTGAGGTCTCTAGGCCCTGCTTGCAACCGTCCTTCTTCCTTCTCCATAGATCTCACTCCCTGTAACCCCTGGGCAGCAGGGGCTTCCCTGCCAGAAAGCTCCAGGATCCCGTGCTTGTGGATTCCTACCCCTTCAGGGCTTCCCCAGGAGGGCTGGCTGACATCTTCACTGGACCCGGGCTGAACAGCAGATGACAGATGTCTATCAGGGCAGAGAAAGTCAGATTGTCTTAGGTAAAAATAAAACAGTATTATATCTTTCCTACCATGATTAAAAAAAATTTTTTTTTGAGAGAATTTGAGGGCATTTTAAAAAGTGTGTGGAAAAGCAGAGTTACAGTTATTTTGGTGTGAAAAATTTTTTGACATCTATGTGTGGCTTCTTCATAATATGCATTTTCATGAACTTTTTTGCAGACTATTCCTATGCACGAACTTCAGTTTTTTTGCACTAAAATAAATTGACTGCTTATCTTTTAATTCTGTTGTGCCCAAACTGTTGGGAGTTGATGGCGTGGCTGAGGGCTGTGATTCCGGTGGAATAGACCTGCTGGAGGATCTGCTGTCAGGTGCTGTGACCTAAGTGAGGAGTAGAAATGAGCTCCGCCTGTCACCTGTGATGGAGATGCCAAGACAGGAAGAGATGTGATTGAGCCACAGGAAGAAGATACAGTCAGAGTCGATGAAGGACAGAATGGTAGGGAAAGAGGCTGAGCATTTCCATAGCCGGCGATGTTCTGTAGGGCCTCTTGCCAATTACAATTGCATCTTTTTTTTTCTGACAAGAAGCAATACCAGACACTAATATTTACAAGGATTTACAGAGATAATTTAGAATTGAAAGTTAGTCTGGGCCAGGGGTTATTTTTCAAATAAAGAGGCCAGCATTGTGACATAGCTAGCTAAGCCTACAGTGATGGCATCCCACGTGGGCACTGGTTTAAACCCCAGTGGTTCCACTTCCAATCCAGCTGTCTGCTGATGTGCCTGAGAAAGCAACAGAGAATGGCCCAAGTCCTTGGGTCCTGCACCCATATGGGAGATCCAGAAGAAGCTCCTGGCTCTTGGCTACTGGCTTTGGCTTGTCCCAGCTGCGGCCATTGCAGCGATTTGGGGAGTGAACCAGAGGATGGAAGACGTCTGTTTCCCTGTCTCTAACTTTGCCTTTCAAATGGATAAAATAAATCTTTTAAAAAAAATTACTAATAAAGGAAAACTTAAAACGTTTGGAATTATTAATCACTGTTATGGGAGGGCCTCATTTGGATTGCCCAGATCGTAATGGAGTTGAAAGGGACAATTTTCAAAAACAGTACGCCAAAATTCACAGCAAGCAAGCAAACAAGCAGAGGACATTGTTGGCTAGAGTAAGAGTAAGCCCGTAGCATTAACTCTATAAGAAAATTAACTTCTGAAATCATTCTGGAGAAAGTTAGATCTTTGATCTTTTTGGCTGTTTTCTCTTTCAGAGACTTCCAAGTGACCCGTTAAATATGGAAATGTATATAGACCAGTGCCATTCAATCCTTACACTAAGGTGACTGTTTCAGGGTTAACTACTCTTGATCCCTTCCAGAAAAAGTTTAGATTTCATAGAAACAATGAGCCCTGCACAAATGGCTACATAAACTAGCATCATGCGAATTTGATGAAAGCTGCGGAGTGTGTCAGTCGGAAACATGATGGTGGTCAGCATCCCAGGCTGTTTTTCTCAGATAGAGCACAGTTGTGTGTTAAAACAGTTTGACCTCACAGAAATAGAGTAGAATGTGCTAAGAAAGCAGGTAAGATGCAAGGTTGATGTCGGTGCGATAGGGTGGTGCTAGTAGGAGTGGCTGGAAGATCCAGAGAGCGGTTGGAGTTATACTTGATAGGATTTAGTAAAGGTCTTGAAGTAGGTGATGAAGGAGAATGAATTCCTGCTTAAGATCTTTGGGGTTGGTGGAAGTGGATTTAAATACTCGGGGCCTGCACTAAAAGGAGAGGGGGTCATACCGAATGGAAGGTAGTAGAGAGTGCAGGAAACTGTGGCAAACTGACGGGCTCCTGCTGTTTCTGGAAGGGGCAGCTAGCTGCTGCTTGACTCCAAGTGAGCGTTGCCTCTCTCTCACCTGGAATCTGCTTCTGACCACACCTTCCTCGGCAAGGCTTTTATAGAATGGAATGTGGTCTGTAACACCATTTTTTGTTTTGTTTTAAAGCTAGAGGTGTTGATTAGAAAAAAGGTATTTTAAGTCAGCTAAATTTTGGGAGATACTGATGATCTCAGTTCACATGGTCTATCAGCAAGGCTCAGGTGATGGGCTGAGGTTCAGACCTGTGGAAATAAACATAACCTCATTTAGAGCAGATAGCAGGAAGTGCTTCAGTCTTAAAATAGACCGTTCCAGACCAAGATAGTCTGAGACACTTGAGGCAGGCAGAAATAAAGGCCCTCCCCAACTTTTCTCCCTCGAGCTTACAGTTCAAGAGTCCTGAAACCTTTTAAGACAGTGAGTGGATGAGTTATATTTTATTTATGAATCCATAGGCAATTAGGGAAAGCCTTCTTATACAGTCATAAAACCATCTCGTACACTGTTTTGCTTAGACCTTAAATGGAACTTCTTCTCACACTCTTGAGTTGGATGGCAATGCTTTTTAAGTGAAAGGTGTTTGACTAATTTCTTTGGTGTCAGCAACATTTACATGTTTATGTGCACAGTTTGATTAAAACCATGATTTAGCCTTCTTAAGATCATACATCCAGTGTATAAGATAAATTTTTTTGAAGAGTTTTACAAAAACAGCCCAATGACTGAACTTATCCTGACTTTTTAACAGTGTTTAAAACAATAATGGCTTAACTGCTGCCTTGTTGTCTAGAACACACATCTTTAGGTAAGTGTGAAAGCTTAAGTGGAATGGTATTTTAAAGTCAATAATGGAACATAGAAAGTGTTACTGTATTTACTAAGTGCTGAATAAAATTGATCTTTTTGATTTTTCTCAGAGACTCATGATCTAGAATTTAAAAAAAAAAATCAGGGCAGATGAGGAATTAGGAGACAACAACCAGAAATAGCCTGAGTGTCAAAACAAGTACCTTAAAATACATCAGGGAAGTTAAACACAGCTGGAGGCGGGGAGGAAGGAGAGACTGGGAGTGACTCAGTAGAGAAAGTAGGAGTCAGGAGTCTGGGGGAGACATGACGATGTGGGAACCTGCTTTGGGCTGAACTTTGTCAACCAAGTTGTGGCCTCTTTTGTGCCACCAACATCACTCTATGGCCTGCAACCTTAAGAGTGAAATGGCCCAGGAAGCCATCCTGCTTTTTGTATGCTTGGTAGAAGATACTCATTTGCAAGTAATTGTTATACCTGGGTTGCTAATTCAAATTAATCGTTAAGGTGCGACTGTATATGTAGAGGTCTTCAACAAGTTCATGGAATTGAGTATTATTACAAAAAAAAAAAAAAGAACAAAAACTATACATCGAGTCCAGAAAGTTTGTGCATACAAATAAACATCTTTTCATTCTATTTCCTGTGAATTTTGGAAGTATCCTTCTTACAGAGATTAAAAATCATTCCCATATTATTTTCACGGTCTCTGAATTCCCTATTCAACTTGCGAAGTTCTAAGCACGTCTCTGTAGCATCTCTTGTCTGATGTGATATCGGTGGTGGACACGTTCACTTGTGTCCTCTGCTGCTTAACGCAGACTGCCAAGGGCTGGCTAGTATTCCCTCTGACGTTCTGACCTGTTTACTGAAGCTTGAAAAATATGTTCAGATTATGTTCATTTCTTGGAGGGACAAACTCCAAACAGTCATTATTTTGATCTGTATTTCCGTAGTGAAGGTCAATTCAGATTCTTAAAAAAAAAAAAAAAGTAATGAAAAGCTTCTATTGAGAGACAAGAAGCAGAAAGAGAAGGAAGGAGAGAGAGTGAAAGGAAAGAGAGAGGCAGAAAATTATTTAGGTAGGTAGGTAGAGAGATAGGCAGTTATAACATCCACTGATGCATGCATGCATGCTATGGCAACTCATCCGGTTCTTCCAGGTAACAGGAAATCCTCCCAGGGTCTATACTAGCAAGGAGCTAAACCATGAGCAGAACCAGGATTCAAATCCAGGTGTTTTGATCTAGGACATAGGCACCTCCAACCAGGCGCCTGATCTCTAGCCTATATGCCTGAAGCAGTGTGTAGTTGCTGTAACCATCTTTTCTGCAAACTCTGCTAAATCAGAAATGAAGACAGTCTGTCTGTTCCGACATCTGTGTCTGTCTCGATAACTGTTTCCTCCCTCCAGTATCCAGCACTGGGAATTCAGCTGATGCTTAAAAAATATGAATAGATCTGAATGTGCAGTGAAATGTTTGCCAGGTCCTTTGAAGGGAAGAGTGTTCTTTTACCAAATACATTCAGAAGATTTATGTTCTATACTTGATTTTGGGATAGGCATACTACTCGTATGTACGAGTGTCTAAAAGTCCCCGAAACACCTTGATGTACAATTAAAACCCAATTAGTCTTGTTGCCAAACCTTGCCAAACTGTTCGGGGAGTGCTGGCCTAAAACAGAACTGGAGTAGTTCAATATTGAAAGTTAATCTTTTTAAACATTTAGTTGAAAAGCAGAGAGAGAGAGAGAGAGAGAGAAAGAGGAGAGAAAGACAGAGGGGGGATTGGCTGGTAGACAGATCTTCCATCTACTAATTCCTTAATTCACTCCCAAAGTGCCCACAACAGCTTAGGGCGGGGCCAGGTTGAAACCAGATGCTAGGGAGCTCAGTCTGAATTTCCCACAGAGTGGTAGGGACCTCACTGCGTGAGCCATCACAACTGCCTTCCAGGGTGCATTTGTTAGCAGGTAGCTGGAAGGGAGAGCAAAGCCAGGACTGGAACTCAGGCACTCAGTGTGGGTTGTGTTATTCTAAATGAGTCCCCAATTACTGCACCAGATGCTCACCCCAGTAATTGGGTTTTAAGAAAACAAAACCAGAAACTGCCAAGTCTCTGTAGGGATTTATCCAGAGCTGGAATGGTGTCACTCTGTATTGACTGGTCCAGCAGGTCACAAGGCCATTTCAGAATAAAGGAGATGAGAAATAGAATCCATTTTTTTTTTTTAATGGAAAGAGAGGAACATGTAAAGACAAGACACAAATTTAAGCAGGTAAATTTTGAGATCAGGGGCCATTCAACGTCATATTTTATGGAAATGTGGCATTTATATCACATGGAAAAGGGATAATATTGAGAAGAAAACATTGGTGACAGGTGCCATGGCATAGCATGCTAAGCTGCCTTTTGGAGACCCTCCATCCCATTCCTGCCCCTGCTTCCGATCCAACTTGCTGGAGGCAGCAATTGATGGCTCAAGTACTTTGATCTCTACAATGTATGTGAGAGGTCTGGATGCAGTTCCTAGCTCCAGCCTTTGAGCAGGCCTAATGCTGGCTGTGGAGGGCATTTAGCGGGTAAACCAATTGGTGGCAGCTTTGTCTCTCTGTATCTCTGTTGATCTTCTTTTCAAATAAAAATAGACTTAAAAAAAACATAAAAGATTGAGGAAAAAGGCAAAGATAAGGCATAGAGTGCTAGGCTAACTGTGTGTAAAATGATACATCTACACATGCATACTTACTAGGGGTCTTCAAAAAGCTCATGTGAAATAGGTTTTAAAATTTGATTGCACCAAAATAAACTTACTTTTTAATTTCATTTTTTCCATGAGCTCTTTGAAGTACCCTTGTTAAGGAATTGGAAGTAACAACAGCTACTTGTTACAGAAGTTGGCTGTGAGCTGTAGGATTACCAGTGCTTTTATTTTTTTTTCTTTATGTGTATCTGTATTTTACAGGTTTTCTGCAACTATCTATTAGTTGTTTTGATTAAGGAAGTTATTTGGTCAATTATGAAGATTTTATAGATTAGAAAAACCTACTCTGCTCATTTCAAGTTTTGAATTACAAAACTGTACCCCAGAATTTTTGATCGCCTTGATGTTTAAATATATCCTTCTAAATAATTCTGGGAAAAGAAAAAGCTCAAAAGAAAGCAGCAAGCTAGTTTTTGGTGACAATAAGAATATTATACAAGAAATCTTAGAAATGCAGCCATGTGTATAATCTTATATACATTTGTTAGAAAATGGGATTGAAGATGAACATTCAATGCAGAAAGGCAAAAAAATAACAAGCACAAAGGAAGTAGAAATGATCATTAAGGATAAAGAGATACCAATGAGATGGAAAACATAACATAGTGGAATATGACAGTTTATGAATGCTAAGAAAATAGACAAATATTTGCCATATCACCAGCAAGAGAAAAAGGAAAATAGAAACAACACTGCAATGAGATGGAGATGTTCCTAATCTTTTTTAAAAAAATGGTGTATTTATTTACCTGAAAGGCAGAGTTACAGAAATAGAGAGTTAATTTCCAAATGGCTGCAGTGGCTAGGGTTGGGTCGGGCTGAAATTGAAAGGCTGGAACTCCATCTGAGTCTGCCATGTTGGGTACAGGGGCCCAGGCAGTTGGGCCATCCTCTGCTGCTTTCCCAGGCACATTAGCCGGGAGCTGGATTGGGAATGGAACAGTTGGGATTCTATTGGTTATGGAATGCTTGTGTTGTAGGCAGTAGCTTTACTTGCTATGTCCAGAGCTGAACCCTAGATGGAATCTGAAGAAACCATTTAATGATAATCGACACAGAAAATTTAATAAGCCCAAACAGATCAGTTATCGATGGTAAAAAAAAATGCAAAGATAACAACCAAACCCATTCATGTTCTGTCAGACATGTCAGAACAGAGAGGACATGTATGTGCTAATTGTTCAGCGCCTGGGAAGAGGCCCTCATATCTTGCCAGAGACTTCAAAAGTGTCTAGATACCAAAGGAGAAGACAGGGAGGGAAAGTTGGATTTTATTATTCCTTCTCGGAAGACAAGTCTGTGTGTTGTCCTCACTGGGACATAGATTTCTAGATTCCAAGCATAGCAAAAGCAACAAATTCATTTACCTGTTGGAACTATAGTGAACAAACAAAGAAAAAAAAATCAGTTTATAGCAGTATATCTTGGAGCAGGGAAGTTTAATCAAATGGCTCCTGACTCCAGCTTTCTGTCACTGTGGATGCTGGGGGTCAGCATGGACTGTTGAAGTAACTGGGGTCTTGATCCCTGACTGGGAAACCTCAGCTGGGTTCCCGTCTTCTGACTCCAGCGTGAATTAGCCTCAGTCATGACCAGCATTTGGGGGAATGAACAAGCAGATAAGTACGATCCCTCTCATTCCCTCTCACATTAGTATATATGTGAAGCTTTATATATATATATATACACACACACATATATATAATTTGAACACTTTAAAATGAAACCAAACATTATTGGTTCTATTTATTTACTTATTTGAGACGTAGAGATCTCTCTTCTGGTAATTCAGTCCTTGAATGCCTGCAGTGTCTGGGGCTGGAACAGAATCCTAGGAGACGAGAACCCACTCACTTGATCTGTCTCCATTGCCTCCAAGGATCTGCATTGGCAGGAGTTTGGAGTCAAGAGCTGAACCCAGGAATTGAGCTCAGGTGTTCCAGTGTGAGATGAGGGTACTTCAGTAGTTCAGGTAAATGAAAACTTAGGGGATGAAAATAAAAGGGAAAAAATGAAAACCTCTTGGAATCCCACTGCTGGTCCCATTCTGCTGGTAACATTGAATGTTTTCTGAGAGTGACTGTGTGGTGTATGTATTTTTCCAAATCTGTGACTAAATCACAAACATGTTTGTAGCCTGTTTTCCGCTTCACTACCGAGATGCCTGAACGGCTTTGCATCTTGTTAGGTATTCATGAAGCCATCACATTTTTTCTGTCTCGTCATTTATGTAACTGAATTCTTTTTGTTAGAACTGTTGATTCCACTTTTTTAATAGAATGAATTATTCATGAAAAAAATCTGCAATACAAAGCGATTTATTATATATTTCCAAAGAAAATAAAATTAAACTGTGATTTCAAAGTTGTTTAGTCAGAATAAGTATATGATGCTTTTTTCAGGTCTTTTTAGGGAAAGGGGAAGATTTCCTAGCAAATATTTCTTCAAGGTTTATCTAAGGATTCTTTAGGATATATGTTGCAGAAACCCCAACAGAATGGAATGTAGCACAAAGGGAATCTATGGATAAATGTTTGAGTTTCCTGTTGCCCAAGGAAAAACATCAGTGACACACTAAGAAGTATCTGCCTAGTTCATGACTGTGTGGTCCTCAGCTAGGCTCATGGCTCTGTCCATACCAGCTGGTTGACTGGAAGATTTTGCTAATCTTGGCTGGACTTGCTCACCTGTCTTGGGATTTGTTGGTTATTGGCTGAAATGACTTAGATTGATTTTTAATTTTCCTTTTTATTATTTTTTTGTCTGTTTTCCAATGGGATAGGCTGGTCATGCTCTAAATGACTACAAAGGAGGAAAATGAGTAATAGAATAAATGCAGGTGCACTCCAGACCTCTGCTTTCTGCACATTTTGTGGCACTTGTTGGCTAGAGTTGGTCATATGACTCAACCTGGAATTGTGTTGGGAGAGCACTGCCATTAAAGCAGTGCACGTGCCTGGAATTAGGTGACCTGGGATTAGAGTGATTGCTGGATCCAGAGAATCCACTTGGTTTCAGAATTTAGCTCTGCTTCCCTTTGCCCCAGATTCACTCTTAAGGGGAGCCTGTCTTACATGGTAGTTCTCAGAACTGCATCTTCAAAGCAAGTAATTCCTGCTGCAATGGAGTTTAATATTTTATTATTTTTAATTTTTATAAAATTAGTAGATTCCATATTGTTCACAAAACAGATTTAGAAGCATGGGAGTTCTTCCCCTACCCCTTTCCTTATCTTCCCCTCTTATTTTTCCCCCAAATTATTATGATAGCATATTCATTCATTTCACTGTAACAAGCTTAACTTTCCCCTATGTAGAGGTATCATGACATAGCATGGAGAAGAGAAAGAAAGAAAAATTAAAATAACATAAAAATAAATAAAAATATAAATCTTACTGTTACTCGGGAGTACAGATAGATGCATGCTGTGGATAGCAATTAATTCCCAGGATGCTAATCTCACATTATAGACAGATTATATTTTTTGTGTTCTATGTGTTAATTGTCACAGATCAGAAAGAACAGTGCTTCTTTTTTTTTTTTTTTTTGGATGGGGGAACTGGCTTATTTCACTAAGCATAACAGTTTGAGCTGGATCCATTCTGTTGCAAATGATAATATTTCATTCTTATGACTGTATAGTATATATGTACCATATTTTTTTATGCAATCATCTTTTGATGGGCGTCTGGGTTGGTTCCATATCTTTCAGTCGTGAATTGTGCTGATGTAAACATGGGGTTACAGGTAACCCTTTCATATATAGATTTCATTTCTTTTGGATATATTCCCAGGACTGGGATGGCTAGATTGTATGATAGATCATTCAGATATCTGAGGAATCTCCATACTGTATCCCATAAGGAGTTTATCTTTCTTAGTGGCTCCAGCTAAAGTCATGGTGTGGAGTTAAGTCACATGCCAGCCCTAAAGCAGCCTCTGTATCTGGAGAATGGAGTGTGATGCCTGGAGGCATATTCTTGCTAACTGGCAGTATCCAGGATGGAGCCACAGGAATGACACTTCGTTAAAGCTTTTGAATTGCTAGGAAAGACTTGGGAGCAATTTCTCCAAGGAAAATAGAGATAATATTACCAGAAAGTGTGTGTGTGTGTGTGTGTGTGTGTGTGTGTGTGTGTGTGTGTGTGTGTGTGTGTGTGAGTATGTGAGTGAGTATGTGTCAGTGGCATGGGTGTTTGAGTGAGAGGAAGGATTAATGATAGGCAAGTCAAAATAAAAGGTGCCCGGTACTTTGATGTTAATGTATTTACATCATTGAGACGCTATCAGTGAAAACTAGTTTTTTTTGACTATTCTGTGCTAGATACCAAGCTCTATGTTTTATAGACATATCTTAGAATACTGTGGATTGGGTGGTATTGCTTCGCATTTTAACAATTTGGGAGCGGAATTTCCTGACACCTAAAGAATTATCTGAGATTGCTCAGCTTGTTAGTGGTAAGAGTGGATGCTTCAACTCCAGTTGTCCCTCTCAGTTTATTCTTTCATGGTCACAAAGATGAAGAGAATATACTAGAAACTCCAGAAGGAAAAGAACAGTAGGCAATATACAGCCAACTAAAGTCATTCAGATCCCAATATTTAAGGACTAATCCCAACCCTATAGCCCCAGATACACAAAATTCCCACTAATAAACTTGAATGATCATAAAAAGGACCTACTACTTTTCTGTGAGGGTTATGGGACAAGGAACTCTAAAATGGTATACTTTCCTTTATGCCATTTCTGTATAAATGTGAAGTGGTTAATATGAATATGTGTGTGTGTGTGTGTGTGTGTATATATATATATATATAAAGATTTTTTTATTTTTATTGGGAAGTCAGATATACAGAGAGTAGGAGAGACAGAGAGGAAATCTTTCATCTGCTGATTCACTCACTAAGTGGCTGCAATGACTAGAGCTGAGCCAATCCAAAGCCAGGAGCCAGGAGCTTCTTCCTGGTCTCCCACGTGGGCTCAGGCTCCCAAGTTTTTGGGCTGTCATTGACTGCTTTCCCAGGCCAAAGCAGGGAGCTGGATGGGAAGTGGGGTGACTGGGACATGAACTGCACCCATGTGAGATCCCAGTGCCTACAAGGTGAGGACTTTAGCCGCTGGGCTACTGTGCTAGGCCCAGCAAAAACATTCTTAAAAGTCCTGGAAAATGCGTGTGAATGTGAACGAAGACAAGGCTATTGTTTTCTCTAGTGACAGTATTGAGGATATGGCTGTATATGTTAGTGTCTCATTGACTGAGCCACCTCCTGTAGCTTCAACATAGCTAATAGGTTTCAACTCAAGTGACAGTGACAATTGATTAGCAGTAAAGCAGTTGTAGTGTTATTTGTACAACAGTTCTGTACCTACTGGGAAAGAACATTATGGTAGATTAGGGATGTTTATTACGGGTACTGGAGGGGAAGGTAATACAAGCTTTCCAAATACTTACATTCTACATCCTGGGAACAGCAACTTCTCAGAGTATCTGTCAGGCTATGTGTGTATGGGTTCATATACCTGATGATGGATTATTCTATTAAGATGTCCATGATGGGGAATCAGTGGTGAATTTTTTGGTGATCCAAACTGTAGCTTAGCACAATTCAAAATCAATAACTTTATTTTCCTGAAAGAAGAGCCTCTTTTTGTTCAGAAATTTTGACCTTGCTTAGGAGAACAGTGGAGGAATTTATAAAATTGTGCAAGTGGTAGGTAGAGTTTTGGGGTTATTTTTCCTTTTATGTGAATGTCATAGGTGGAACTATCCTTTGTCTATCATTATAATCATACATATATATCAGTTTTAAAATGTTATGCAATTGTAGTCAGAATTCTAAAGAAATTCATTTTTACTTACTTTTCTCGTTTGCAGATCTCTGATTGGAGTCACGTTCTGGTACAGACTACAAAAACGATGCATTGAAAATTCTGGCCAACAGTGAAAATATTGACTTAAACTCCAACTCAGTATAGCATTTCTTCTCTTGAGTAGTAACTTAAAATACAAGAAAAATGTATGGGAGTGCAAGAACAATCACCAACCTGGACGGTAGTCCTGCCAGGTCTCCTCGTTTGCCAAGGTCACCTCGTTTGGGTCATCGAAGAACAAGTAGTGGAGGAGGTGGAGGAACAGGCAAGACCCTGTCAATGGAAAACATCCAGTCACTTAACGCAGCCTATGCTACATCTGGACCGATGTATCTGAGCGATCATGAGGGAGTGGCGTCAACAACTTACCCAAAGGGCACCATGACTCTGGGCAGGGCCACCAATCGAGCTGTATATGGAGGTCGAGTCACAGCCATGGGGAGTAGCCCCAATATTGCTTCTGCGGGACTCTCCCACACTGATGTGCTTTCGTACACAGATCAACACGGTGGTCTGACCAGCTCATCCCATCATCACCACCACCAGGTCCCCTCTATGTTAAGGCAGGTAAGAGATAGCACAATGTTAGATCTTCAAGCCCAACTCAAGGAGCTCCAGAGAGAAAATGACCTCCTCCGGAAAGAGCTGGACATCAAGGACAGCAAGTTGGGATCATCCATGAACAGCATCAAGACTTTCTGGAGCCCTGAGCTGAAGAAAGAGCGAGTCTTGAGGAAAGAAGAGGCAGCTCGGATGTCTGTCCTCAAGGAGCAGATGAGGGTTTCCCATGAGGAAAATCAGGTAGGTTATGACTCACTCTCCATTTTTCAGCCTTGACTTCTGAGTAGTTGATGCCTTGCAGATGGTACTACGACCTGTGCGGAGAGAAAAAACAAACAAAACCAAAAAAAGCAACTTCGGCATCATCAAGAAGCTTAAGGTTTAGAATGTGGTTAACAAGAGAGCGTAAGAAATACAAGGTCACAGCTGATGATTTCCTCATTTTGTAATTGCAGAATTTGGGGAGGGTCACTCACTGTCTAACTTTTGAACTTGGTTAATCTTGTTTTCTTTTTCAGCAGTTGGAACAGCTCAGATGTACTTCCCTCTGAATAGAAGATGAAAATGTTAATCTCTGCAAGCATAAACCCTTTAGAGGGCCAACTTTGACTGCTGAGTTGATTTTTAAGAAAACACCAGTAGAATTCTTTCTTTCTGGAATGAGTAGGGTTTGTTCTTCAAGTACCAAATGAAATAATATGGAGTGGGACTAGGTACAGTGAATTTGATCTCATGCTGGTGACACACACTGCATATTAACTTTGTCTTTCTGCCTTTATCCGTTCAATATTAATTACCTATTTTGGATGCATGTTGCTTTCTTTCTTCCTGCTGACCCATCCTTCGTGTCACAGCAAGGTTAGTTTCTCGGTGTTCACCTGCAGTTATGCCATCACCACGCCTCAATGTCCTCTGCAATGACTCCTTACTTGCTTGACTGAGCCTGTGATACCTTCTGCTGGAAGGCCTGGGCTAACCTTTCCAGCCTTAGGTTGTACCACCTCTCTTCATGCCTGTGCTAACTGCACCAATACTTGGTACTTGCTGTACCTACTGCAGGTGTCCCACCTCAACACCTTTGCTTTTGCTGTTCCAGTGTCCAGGTCGGCTTTTTTGCATTTCCTCCTCTTGCCTCTCCCTGTCCTTCTACTCATTCTCAAGTTTTAAAGCCCATGTATCCTGGCAGGCCCTCTTATATGCTGCTGATTTCATAAAGACTTGGAAGTTTAAATCCAAGTCTCCCTTCTTAGTGATGCTGAGAGAGGAGCTAAGAGATGTAAAGGAGAGGAAGCAGTGTCATTTGGCTTATGAACCCCCAGATATCATTGGACTTTATGTGGAAATGTGACATGAACTCTACTTGGCTTAACTCACGATTCTGCAGTAATTGGCCTTGATGTTGGCTTAATGAGGAGACTTGAGCTTTCTTGGGGTCATGTGCTGACCCTCCTACGTGTTTCCCTGCCTAGGAAACGCCTTTGAGGACTTCTTTAGAGCCTGAGCACCATGGAAGCATTTTGTGATCTGAAAGAAAATCTGCCCCTTGTTCTCCTTTTATGTGCAGAAAGCAATCGCCTTATCCCTTTGCTTGTCTTTTAGAGCCATTGCTGATTTTTAGATGTGGAAATGAGATTTTTTTTTTTCTAAGTTGGAACAGAAAGCTTTGTTTTTCACTCATATATCCAATTTGTGCTCTTCCCAATTATTTCTACCTTTCTCTCTCTTTGCTGATTCATGAAGTCGGTTTGAAGCTTTTACTGCAATGTGCATTTACCTCCTGTTCTGTACTGATTCTTCCTCGTATTCTTTTTTCATGGGGCAGAGATGGTTAAAAACACTTTAGAAATGATGTCACACAAAATTTGGAAGCCAATCTCTATAAACTGTCAGCTCCAAAATGACTTTATCTTAGGCTTCTATTGTATTTATTGCTAAGCATGGACTCTTAATTGTGCATGTCTCTGTATTTATAAATGACACCAGATGCTACAGTGCTAATCTATGATGTGTCTTCTAGGATTTCATGAAGACTTAAATATGGATGGGGTACAGCAAAATGAATCATATCTAGGCAAATTTTAACGATTAAAAAAATCCATGTTTACTTTTACAAAAAAACCACTTTTCCATTTTGTCAGGGTTAGTTTGGTTTACTCTGGATAGTTTCTGTAATTCCACTTGACATTCCCATGTTGCCAGGAGGCAGGAGTGAGTGAATGCGTGTGGAGCTCCTGTTTCCTTCTCAGGTCGGATTCCTACTGTAATCAGGGATGCCTTGGGTATTATCAATGATGCGTGACTGTGTGATATGTGAAAACCTCAACTTTAATCTGTATATTGAATGTTATTAAATGTAATCATTTTTTCTTTTAGGAGAAAGCTGGTAAAAAGAGGAAGAAGCATAGCAAGTTTGTAAAGTTGATTTACTTTTTTTTAAAAAAATATTTTATTATTATTATTTTTTTATCAGAAAGTTAGATATACAGAGAAGAGAGACAGAGAGAAAGATCTTCTGTCTGCTGAATCACTCTCACAATGGCTGGAGCTGAGCTGATCTGAAGTCAGGAACCTGGAACTTCTTCTGAGTCTCCCATGGAGGTGCAGGGTCCCACAGCATTGGGCCTTCCCTAATTGCCTTCCCAGGCCACAAGCAGAGAGCTGGATGGGAAGCAGGGCACTGGGATTAGAACCAGTGTCCATAAGGGATACTGGCACATGCAAGGCAAGAACTTAGCCACTACACTACTGCGCCGGGCCCAAGTCAATTTATTTTTCATATGATATAATATTGTAAAGGATATAAAGATTCACAAGAGCCAAATTATTTTTAAAGAAAATTGATTCACTCTTTCTTCCCCTCTTGCTTTATATTAGGATCCTATTTAGAGATATCTGAATATCTAATGGTCAGAATAGGGTAAATTCTGATTCAGCAAACAACAGATCTCCATGGTCTAACATACCAGAGAGATATTTCTCTCCTTTCATTTTTAATTAAAGATGTCATTATTATTAATTTGAAAGGCAGAGAGGTCAGGACACACAGAGAGATCTGCCTTCTCCTGGTTCACTTTCCAAATGGCTGTACTGACAAGAGCTAGGTTAAGCTCAAGCCAGGAGCCTGGAGTTTCAACAGGTCTTTTGAATGAGCAGCAGAAGCCTAAGCACTTGGGCCCTCTTCTGCTGCTTTCCCAGGAGAGTGGAGTAACTGGTACTGAAGCTGGAACCCAGAAGGGATGGCAATACTGCGGGACTTCACCTGCTATGGTAAAGGGTGGGGCCCATGGATTTTTATTCCCTGGTAGCAGTTTATTTCTTTTCTCTAGATATGTCTCCTGTGCTCTGCGGAAATTCTACCACTTACCATAACTTGTTTTACCTTTAGGGAAAAAAAATCATGGAAAATGTCTCTGTAGAGAAGAGAGGAACACAAAAAAACTCAAAGAGATATTTGATTGTATTTCCTCTGCTACAGCAACCAAAGACCGCATCTACAATTGTAATTTTTCCATGATTGCTAGATAGATAGGCTTTTACCAACATAAATCCAGATGATTTTAAATAATGCAGAATATAAGGGGAGCAGGCCCGTTACAGGGTAGAGGTGAAGAAACTGTAGAGTTTATATTTGGGACTGGCTTTTGGTCTGGTGGATCAGAGCTCTCTATTTGTTTCTCTGTTTCTCAAATAAAGAGACAGAAGGAAAAACATCTTTCATCTGCTGGTTCACTCCCCAAATGGCCACAGTGGCTCGAGCTGGGCCAGTTCGGAATGAGGAGGCAGAATCTTCTTCTGGGTCTCACATATAGGTTCAGGAACCCAAGTACTTGAGCCTTTTTCTGTTGCTTTCCCAGACAGATTGGAAATGATGCAACTGGAACTCCAGTTTGTGCCCATATATGGCATGCTGGATGCCACAGCTTTTCTCACCAGTGTGATGGTCCCAGTAGTTCTATAAATTTAGTGCAAACTAGTGCACCCCTCTTTCCTTAGGCCCAGTGTTGTGGGGGTCCCTCGTTTGTCAGTTTCTTTGCAGTAGACTTTGAAGTCCTCATGGTTTTGAGGGAACTGAATCTAACTGCATGCCTAAGGCAGTGTACTCCACTCTTTTCATGTGTTACAGCTCTGTTAACAACCTTAGGGCCAGTAGGTATATTTTGTGTGTGTGTGAACAGTTGATGCTTGGGTCTTTCGGTAAAAATCTCTCTGCCTTTCCTTCATACACTCCCCAGCCCGCAGCCCAGCTGTCATCAAGACCATGCACCTCAGTGAATACATTGGATGTGAATACATTTGCAGCAGCTAAGGGTTGCAGTCCTGAAACTTGGAGTAATTGGCTTGCATTATGAACCAGAGTGCATGGACACAGACTTATGTTTGTGCCATCCCTTGTGCTTTTGCTTCATGGTATGCTTTTTAGAGGCAATAGAGCAAGGCCCAGTATTTTGGGAGTAACCTTCTGGAATGTCCTGGACTGTTCTATGTTCTCAGTGGCACACCTGTGACAGATGAGGGCTGTTGAGAAAATATTGAGAGAACCTATTTTGCAGCTACTTGAAGCTTCCTTGTTATTTTTAGCAGCCTGGAAGGTAGGGATAGATGTGGCAGAGGGCAGGATGGATGCAACTACAAGGAAATAAAGTGGCCTGATTCTCTGAAAGGATATTGCCGTGTCTTTTTCATTACAACTGCATTCTGTTTGCCTTTGTGATGGAGATCAGACAGATATGACATTTTTTTGAAAAAAATTTTGATCTGTCTTGCATTCTGATGCGTATTCCTAGATATTTTATACAATGATTAACTTTGTGTGGTTTTTTTTTTATGGATTCTTTCCCCCACCCCCAAATTAAGTATAGACAGAGCGATTTTCAGACATTTTTCCTGGGTTGTACATGGCTAGCCAAAGCTCCACATGAGTATAAATAGCATCACACACTAGGAGATTGTACTAGATCTAATATTTACCTGCCCTGTGTATGCAGAAGTGGGACAAGGTCATTGGGAAATGCAACACAAAAGTGTAAGTAAACTTGTCTGGGGGAATGTTATAACTTTTAAATCATGGCTATGTGATAATTTCTATTTCTGGCTTAACCCAATATGAAAGAGTCTGCCCCGACCAGCAGAGCCAGTAACGTGGACACGGAGAGGGTCTGGGGTTGAAGCACCGACAGGAGACCAGTGATGGGGGAAGTCTCTGCAAAGTCTCTCTCTATTGCCCCTTCACCTCTCCTTATATACTCTTCCCTCCCCCATCCTTATTTAGCAGCATATTGGCTACAGATGAGTCCAATTAGTTCCAGGTGTTTTTAGCCACAAGTCCCGTTCCTGTTCTTGCCCGGGCTAACGAGCACTAATCAACTCCTTAGCCCACAACAGGTCCCCCTTTTTTGTTTTAAAGCAGACTTGAATGCACCCGTCTTAGGTTGTGGACTGTCAGGTTATCAGCCTTGCCTATCATTGGGAATCTCCATAGCATGGCGGAGCCCCTGTCTTAGGTTCAATGCCTGGTCCATCTTATCCGTCACTGGCTGCCATTCAATGTGTTGCCTGCTGCAGCTTCACAAACCATTCTTGGGGAGGCTGGTAACCCTGTTCCATGGCTAGGAGTATCTTTAGCTCGGTAGCAATGAGCAGACAGCTGTTCCTGGGCTTGGGAAACAGTTTGCACTTGCATAGGTGTTACATACATAAAGACATATGATGGGGAACAAGAGGCCCTGACCATATCCCACAGCATCTGCTGCTCCTCTGCCAACAAATCAACCTGCTGTTACAACATAAGCATGCCCACCCACACGTGTTCATCTATACAGTTCTGTTGTTCCATAGCTCAGGCAGTCCCACAAGCTTATTCATGGGCTCAGCGGTATCTGTAGGGTGTCCTAGGGTCACTGCTGCTGTGGTGGTGGCTGCCGACGTACTGGCTACAATGGTCACTGTTATGCCAAAATCTCTTTTGTGCTTTATCAGGTCAACAGGGGCCTCTCCGTTAGCCCCGACAGGCACAGGCAGGATTCTGGGCAGCCGCATGACAACAGCGGTATCACCATTGCCATTTCAACATGCTTTTAGGGTGCCGCTGACCTCAGTGCAGTTCACCTCAGAGATGTTTTCTGTATGTAAGAGAAAAATGGGGATAACACAGGCAGACACGGGTTTAAAATTCAGGGAGCTAAGGTTCACCCATGAGAGCAAGTCCTCAAATCCAGAGGAATGATTGAACTAATAATTTCCATAGTAATAATTACCTCCCTTAATTTAAAAAAAGGGGGGGCATGCAGTGCATGCCCATACCCCACAAAGCTGCCACTTAGAAAAGGCGGGAAATATCGGGACCTCAGCGCTCACAGGAGAAAGAAAAGAGCGGGGTGCTTAACATACTAGTATATTTATATAATATATAAAGGCCTAATATACTTGCTTTTCCTGTCAATTTTCCGACTCAAATGCCATCAACCTGGCCAGTATCCAAGCTTTCACAAGACTCCGCAGCAGGAGCTTGCCGGACAAGGCTCTCAGGAATCCACTGTGGGCCATTTTCATTTTCTGTGAAAACAAACCGATCCTTGCCCCCATATGAGAATGGGATCCGGGCCTTCCCACTGACCACTCAAGGGATCCTCTCACATCATGTAACCATTCTGCTTCTGAGACGGATTCCAGTGATGATCTGCAGCAGACCATCCTTCAGCATCCAATGTTAGAAAATATAAGATAAATAATACAAGGTTCAAATGATCCCAGGGAGTGCTATACTCCCCCTTTTTTGTTTTAATAAGATAATCCTTAATAGTATGGTTGGCATGTTCCACAATACCTGGTCCTTGAGGATTATAAGGAATACCTGTAATTAATTGTATATGGTGGGAGGCAGCAAAATCACAAAACTTATTGCTAATATAGCAAGGGCCATTATCAGTTCTGATAACTTTGTTTTTCCATCTTGGGAACTCCCATAGTAATGGGCTAGAGCATGCCTGGCTTGTTCCCCTGTCTATCTGAAGAGTCTAGAATAAATCCAGAGCAAGTATTGACAGTAACATGTACATACTTTAGTGTCCCAAACTCTGGGATATGTGTCACGTCCATTTACAAATAATCTTAAATAATTAAATCAACCTGATTAACTGTCTCCAGAAAATGGGAGATTAAATCGTTGTCATTCTTGAGGCCTTGTAAGAATACCAAGGGAAGCCCTAGAATTTGAAACTTTTGAATTCTTGGATGCCTTTTTAAAGATGGCTAAAAACATCTGGGCTGTGGAAAATTTGGGAGGTTTAATACAATTCTGAAAAAGTTGAAATTCCAAATAATTAAATGGAGAAACAAGTTGTATTTTGTCTGGGGCTATAGCTAATCTTGCCTCAGCTGAAGAGAGAGACGCTGAAGTTGCTCCTGTAAATCTTTCACAGCTGTGCCCAGATTTAATGGCCCCAATGGCACAGGCAGCGCAGAGGGCTCCATGCCTGGCCAAAAGATTTTTGCTCAGGACATGCTCTATGGGCACATGCTCTACTGGTGGAGGATCCTTGGAAGACTCACTTCCATCCTCTTCCCCTTTCTGCTCCTCAAAAGAGAACCACGAATCTTCTTCACGTAGTTTCTCCAGACTTAGTCTGGTCTGGGGTTCCTTTCTTACCCTGGTTTGCAATTCCCTTCCCCTTCTTACGGATAATTTTTCAAGGAATGGTTGCTCCTCCTCTTGAGGGGATGACAAAGTATTTTTTACTAAGTACCAGAGGAAAAAGGAGGCTACTAGGAGAGCAAACCATGGGGATATGTCGCAGACAGCTTCAACGAACTTCTGCGAGGCCTTAAGCTTAGTGTTGGTGCCTTGTGACTGGAGCAGATCTCAGATTCCCTTGATCATCTGCACTTTCATGAGTTCTTGCCCCATGATAAATTTTACTTATGCCCCTGCAAAATTTTTAAACTTGCCTCCGAATTTCTAGGGTCCCTCAGATTGTCCCTCGTGCCCCAGGACGGGGAGTGGGTCTGGGGATGAAATCAGTTATGCCCCTTCAGAGTTTTTAAATTCTAAACTTGCCTCTGGATTTCCAGGGTCCCTCTGATTATCCCTCGTGCCCCAGGATGGGGAGAAGGTCTGGGGATGAAATTAATTAGGCCCCTCCAGAGTTCCAGGGGTCCCTCAGATTGTCCCTCATGCCCTAGGACAGGGAGAGGGTCTGGGGATGAAATCAATTAAGCCCCTGCAAAATTTTTAAGTTCTAAACTTACCTTCATTGGTCCAGGGTTCCCTCAGATTATCCCTCATGCCGTGCCCCACAGTGAGTGCCATTTTCCCTGACCAGCAGAGCCAGTAACGTGGACACAGAGAGGGTCTGGGGTTGAAGCACCGACAGGAGACCAGTGATGGGGGAAGTCTCTGCAAAGTCTCTCTATTGCCCCTTCACCTCTCCTTATATACTCTTCCCGCCCTCCATCCTTATTTAGCAGCATATTGGCTACAGATGAGTCCAATTAGTTCAGGTGTTTTTAGCCACAAGCCCGGTTCCTGTTCTTGCCCAGGTAAGAGTCTACTTTAAATCAATATTAATATGAGTTTTTGATCCAGATTCAAATGTAAGATTTGTTGATTCTTATTTTGAGTTTGGAATTTAAAAAGATTGAGAGGGAGCACATTTCTTTTCTTTTCTTTTCTTTTCTTTTCTTTTTTTTTCTTTTCTTTTCTTTTCTTTTCTTTTCTTTTCTTTTCTTTTCTTTTCTTTTCTCTTCTTTTCTTCATTGTATAACTGCAAAGCTATTTAAATAGGATTTATTTTATTCTGTTCCAAGATGGGAGTGTCATTGTGAGTATCCAGATATGATGAGTTATCCAATTGGAAGTGAATGCTAAGATTTTTTTTATCCCTGCTTGAGAAGGTGGGAGGCTTAACTGGCTGATAGTTCAATGACAACTGCAGCCATCTTCAGTCCTCAGAGATTGTGGAATCAAGAGTGGACTCAGGGGCCTGGTGCGGTGGCCTAGTGCCTAAAGTCCTCGCCTTGAACATGCTGGAATCCCATATGGATGCTAGTTCTAATCCCGGCTGCTCCACTTCCCATCCAGCTCCCTGCTTGTGGCCTGGGAAAGCAGTTGAGAATGGTCCAAAGCCTTGGGACCCTGCACCCGTGTGGGAGAGCTGCAGGAAGTTCCTTTGAATCAGCACAGCATCGGCCATTGCGCTCACTTGGGGAGTGAATCATCAGACGGAAGATCTTCCTCTCTGTCTCTCCTCTCTGTATATCTGACTTTTTAATAAAGGTAAATCCTTTTTTTTTTTTTTTTAAAAAGAGTAGACTCAGGAGTATTGTATCCCTTCAGGTTTCTGGGTAGGACTGAGGTATATTCACTACCCAGAGAGACTTGTCTTGCCTCCTGTGCCTTTTTGATTTTTTTTCCATGTTCCTTTATTTCTGCTCCTATAAATCTGAGAAAAGCTTGGATCCCTTTAAGACAATATTTCCAGAGTGTGACCAAGGCAATGACACCCTCCAAAAGGGAATTTTCTTGTCAAAGAAACTTAAAATACAGCATCCTGGAGATATCTATGCTGGAAATTCATTCTGCATAGGTTCTGAGTGGAAATTATATCTCTCCAAAAGGGTATATCAGAGTTCAAATTCTAGTGCATCAGAATGTGACTTTATTAGGAGATGGGTTTTGTCTAGAGGTAATAAATTTAGAATGAGGTCATTAGGGTTGGACCTAGTCTGATATGACTGATGTCCCTACAGGAAAAGAGAGACTCTGATACAGACACAAGCACCCATTGGAGGGAAGGTGATGTAATGACAGGCAGGGGGGAGGGTATCCTTGTGGTACAGCCAAGAAAAGATGCCTGGGATAGATTTTTCCCTCATGTCTGTCAGAAAGAGCCAGCTTTGCTGACGCCTAAATCTTGGCCTTTTAGACTCAGGCTGTGACACAATAAATGCCTGTAGTACTTTGTTATGATAGCTATAACACATGGACCCCCCCATATAATCACATGAAATGCTCTCACTCTTGGCAGCTAAAAAGCATTTATTGAATTTGCCTACCATAGCAGTTTCCCAATCTTAATTGACCATGAGATTTTATCTTAAACTAAGCGACAAGTGCATGTATTAGGCAACTATTGCTGCAATAATGTTAAGCAATGAGTCGTCTCCAAACTTTGAAAGGCAAGTATTCTCTCTCATATCTGTCAGTTAGCTACAGCTTCTTTCAACTGGGCAAGAGTCCTGGATAGCAGGCTCCCCCTGGCATGTTGGCTTTTAGCTATTATTTTCCTTGTCTCCACATTCACTTAGGAAGAGCAGGTGCTCAGGGCTTCATGGTGAATCTTGGAGGATAGATGTCCCGCCAGACCACACAAGCACCTTTAAAACCTGAGCTGTGTCATGACCACAAGTGTTCTCTTAGCCAAAGCATACCACATGCCCATGCCCAAAGTCAGATGTGGAGGAAATCTCCCTGTCAAGGCACAAGGGAGTTGAATGAATCTTTGTGTGTGTGTTTTAGAAACTTCTAATCAACGTTCTGAGAACTCTAGGTGGAAGGTGACCTCATGGGAGAGGCTGCTCTGCTTCAGTGGCAAAGGTATATGAGCACATTCAATGTAGTCAGTGTTTCCATCAGCAGCCTGGCCTTCCACAAAGTCTTGACGATGCCCAATGAGGCCAATGAAACCCAAGTGGAAATCTGGGATATTCTCTGATAGTTTTTGCTTTCCTGATGGAAGGATGTCATCAGCAATGCTTTTGACACATGGCTTCCTGTCTCAGATGTTGACGTGATATCTGGAGCAATGTCATTAATTTTATAACCATGAAAGAAAGGCTGAGTAAGGTACCAAGACATATGTCCTTGCTTCTCTGAGCAGTGGTACCAGCACCAGCAGATTGTGTGAGAAAATACATCTCTAGTAGTTTCATTCATTGTTGGTTGTCTGTTCTGTTAGTTGCAGCTCAACATCTTTCAAACTGATGGATTATAGGAAACTGTTCATTGATAACCATTATTCATAATAATTACCAATTTGATAGCCCCTCCAAAAAAGGTGTATTTTTATGAGTTTAAATGAGATTCCTAGGACCTTACACTAGAACCTACGTACTAATTAATTTGGCCAAGATTCCAAAGTGATAAAATAAATTCTGCTCAAAAACCAGGAGGAGTTAAAAAAAAAAAAGAATTAGTTTCTACAAAATTGCAAAAAAGGCTTCAGCAGTAGAGCTTTGGGGTTTGACTGAATCTAGGACCTCAGATTGCATAGGACTTTTTTTCCTCATTGCTTCATCTCCGATCCTCAATTTCTGCCTCTTTCTATCTGATCGGGTGGATAAATTTTGTGGACAATAGAATTAAAAAATAACTTTAAAAATTTTCATGAATTTTTAAAGTACTGTCATATACTTGCTCTTGTATTTTTTTTATTTTTATTTTTAATGTGGTCAGCAGTCCGGGTTGCAAGTACATTAGGGTCAAAGTGCAAGGGTAAGGAGAGCTGATTGTCTTCACCTGCTGCTTGGGAAATTCATAGAGGGACTTTCATTGTGATCTGGTCTTATCCTACCTCCAGGATTTGATATATGTGTGTGTTGGAGAAAGGATAGGTGTGAGACAAGGGGTAGCTTTGACTGCTCTATTAACAATTGCAGGCATTGGGAAAGAAACAGTTGCCTTAAAGGAACTGGAAAGGAGAATGAAAAGATGTGCTAGGATAGGAAAACACATCCATGGCATTGACTTGAGCTGTCCTTGGTCTCCTTTCCAAATGTTACAAAGCTTCTCAGGACTGGAGAATGAAGAATCCAGTCATATGGCTTCTGTGTGTACGTTTACTGAGGTGTGAATGTTTTCCCCAATGCTACATAGACACAAGCACTTAGAATTGGTTAGTATGCATAAAATAGTTTAGCAGCAGAATAGAGCTTGGAAGACTGAGTCTTAGTAGGACAACAAAAACAAAAATCCATCTTCATCTTAAATGTCTCCCTTAGCTCTTGGGAGAACTGTGGCATAATGTTGGGAAAATTTTGGTTCAATATTTAGGCGACGGCCAACTCAGACCAAAACTACAATTTTTATGGCTTTCTTAGATATGGACCTTGTTTGGTTCTGAAGTGAGGTGAGATGGCACAGAGCCACCAGTAACCGAGTGATATTATCAGCCAATGCAGATGGGGTGGATTCTGATCTTGGTCTCTGTTGGCTGGAGCCCAGTTTCAGTTTTATAATTAGTTGCAGCTGCAGCTCTTGTGCTGTTTTGGAGTTTGCTGACATCTGTGTGCAAATTCCCACTACTCCCTGTTGGCAGTTGGACCCAATAATGGTTTGGCCTTGTGGGAATATAGAATATGGTAAATCTGTTTCACACACACAGAGAGAAAGCTGCTCTAAAGGTCAGATTCTGAAAGCCATGGAAAGCATTTTCAAGAGTTTGGGAAGTGGTTTTGAGGCAGAGCGTGGGCATCTAGCCAAGAGCTGAGGCGGACTGACAAACAGAATTCTGACACGTGCAATTTCTTCTGTTTCTCTGGGAAGCCAGTTTTTGACTGCACTTAGAGGAAACATATGGCTATTTTGTTTTCCAGTAGGAAAGATCTGGAAACAAGAATAAAGATGAGGCAGCTACTTTCTATCCTATAAACCCATGGTTGGGCTTAACTTGTCTGGTAGGCTCATGTATATCAATCCAGTTAACTTAGTGGTTCTCAATTTGGGGTGATTTGGGCAGTGTCCACAGACATTTTTAGTTGTTTCAGCATGGGAGAAAGGTTCAATTTGCTACAAGATTCTGGTGCATAGAGACCACAAAATCTGCTAAAAACCCTGCAGTACCCCCAAACAACCTGCTACATTAACTGGCTGAGAATGTAAATTGATATGAGATTGAATTAACCATGTGGTTACTCTAAGCTCATTTTTTTTTTCACCAAATTTTGCCTTCATTCAATGCTTTGGCTTCATGTTGTATAATTGGTGATCAAAATGTGTGCATTTTTCTGTGAAGAGGATGATATGAAAGGCAACACTAAATTCATCATAGTGTTGGGAAGAATTGTCTTTTGATAATTTCTAGTCTTGTCCTGGAGTAGTAATTATGAATCTTCAAATATCCTTTTAGAAGTAGATTTTTGGCAAATTGTATCACTCTTGTTAAGGAAATGGTACCCTCCCTCCCTTCCTTCCTTCCTTCCTTCCTTCCTTCCTCCCTCCCTCCCTTCCTCCCTCCCTTCCTCCCTCCCTCCCTTCCTTCCTTCTTTCCTTCCTTCCTTCCTCCCTCCCTCCCTTCCTTCCTTCCTTCCTCCCTCCCTCCCTACCTTCCTTCCTTCCTCCCTCCCTCCCTCCCTTCCTTCCTTCCTTCCTTCCTCCCTCAGAGATAGAGTCTGAGAATCTAGTTGCTGCTTCACTGCTCAAATGTCCAAAATGGCCAGCAGCTGTGCCAGGCTAGAGTTGGGAGCTGGGAATGCAATGCAGGTTTCTCATGACACTGCTGCCTCCCAAGACCTGCATTAGCAGGGAGCCAGAGCCAGCAGCTGGGGCTGGATATTGAACCCAGGTTCTGGATTGTGGAGTGTGTCATTTTAACCGCTATAGCAAATGCCTGTCCAAATGACCTCTTTTAAAACTGTAATTTCTGGGGCCACTGCAGTGGTGTAGCAAGTTAACCTCCACCTGCAGCACTGGCATCCCAGTGTTGGTCCATGTAGTGGCTGCTCCTCTACTTATCCAGCTCCCTGCGTATGGCCTAGGAAAGTAGCAGAGGATGGCTCAAGTGTTTGGGCCCCTTTCCCCACATGGGAGACCTGGAAGAAACTCCTGTTGCTGGATTTGGATTGGCTCGGTTCTGGTATTGCTCCGTTTGGGGAATGAACCGGTAGATAGAAGATCTATTTGTCTTTCTGTCTCTGTAAAATCTTCCTTTAAATAACAATAAATAAATCTTAAAAAACCCTACTACAATTTCTATATATTTTGGTGTTTTGTGGTAGTCTGTGTTCAGACCTGATATCTGTAGAGAGATACGAGCATTTTGAACACTTTCTTGTGCTAGGAATGTACTAGTTCCCTGCCCCTGACCCCCCATGTGTGTGAGCTCTATGGACCTACAAGACATCTTTGTAGATAAGATGAAAGGCACAGAGGGATTAAGTCATCAGCCTGGAGCCTCACCATTAGGTAGAACTGGAATTTGATATCAAGTGTTTAACTGGCATTGTTTCCACTATTATGAAGGCAAAAACAGGAGTCATTTGAAATCAGGGAACTTGGTCCTGGAATTAAAGTTCTAATGTAGGGTGACAGTATTAATGTGCTGCTTAACAGCATACTTTTTAGATTTATTTATTATTGTTTTAAGATTTGTTTGAAAGGTAGAGTGATGGAGTTAAGGGTAGAAGAGAGAGGAAAAGAGAGAGAGCTCTTTCTTCCATTCACTGGTTTATTTGCCAAATAACCACAACAGCCAGGTCTGGGCCAGGCTGAAGCTCAGGGCCATCAGGATTTCCCATATGGGTTGCAGGTCTCCCACCTGCTGAATTAGCAGGAATCAGGCTGGATTGGGAATACAGAGTAGGTAGGACATGAATCAGCTACTTTCATATGGAGTACAGGCATCCTCACTGTCAGCTTAACTCTTCTGTTGCAATGCCAGCCTTCCATGTTTTAAGAGTTCTGATAAGGAAGGGCTCAGAAAGAGCAGCAGGCAGGAAGGACAGGCAGCTGGGATAGCATATGTGTTCTTGTCAGATGAGCAGAGAGCAGCACCAAAGGAGCGTCCCTCCCTGGAAAACCCATCCAGAGAGGTGGGAGGAAGCATCTCCAGGACTGGCTGGAAAATTAAAACCACAGGTGGCAGAGGAATAAGAGAGATTATCTCGCAGGTTTCTCATTAAATGTCTGGCAGATGCATTCAACTATTTATGACTTTGACAAATTTCTGGGATGCAGGAAGAGCAGAACTTCAGGTATGGAGGCCATTCTGTTTTGTATTGCTGAACTCCGAAGGTCCCTTTAACCCAGCTGGAATTCTTCCTGACCTGGCCCTCCCTCTGCAGGAGGTTGAAGGTTCCTTGCTGTCCTCATTCCACTGGCACCTCTGAGTTTCTTGTTTAGTTGATATGTGACCTCCCCTGGTGTGATCAATACATATTTAGGCTTTGCTTTTTAGATTGTGTTTTAAAATAAGATGGGACCCCTTTGGGTTCCAGCCTTCTTGGTTTCTGCCTTTCCTGGAAACTTTTTCCTGTAGACCTTCCTCCATTTTTGGTTCTCTTTCAGAACCCAGACCATTCATTTACTCAGTAAGTCACTTATTTATGGGGTAATGTGGTTGCAAGTAGCAGAACCCCATTCATGTTTCAGCAAAAATAGGGAGTTAACTGGGGATTTCTAGTAATTCCTCCCAGACCCTAAGGATAGATACGGAAGTAAAGCTATTGGGAGCTGGAATCAGGTAATTGAAAGATCAGGAATATGGACAACTAACTCTCAAGCTCCCCTGCCGCCACATCTGCACCCCAGCTCTCTCTTATCTTCTCTCTTGATATTTCTTGTCTACCACCTGTGAAAAAGTAACCAATACAGTTAACTGAAGTGTCCGTATGTATCTTCTCTATAGAGGTGCTCAAGACAAAGCATGCGGAGTTGCTCTATTGCAGTTTCAACTTCAGAGAATCAAAAGTCTGATTGGCTCCAGTTTGGGACTTCTTTAGGTCCAGTTAACTGTGGCCAAGTATGTGAGATCCTTACACCCTTTATTGGGGCTATGAAAATAGTATAAGGACTTGGTGTGATGGGTAGAGTGTGTGGATAAGATGGTAAGAAGCACTAGATAGTCATTGCTCAGAAACAATTAGCCTGTTAAATTATTGGAAGCTTTTTCCCCCTGTTATTAGGGAGCCAAGATCTATCAAGTAGGACTTTTATGGTCTGGAAAGGTGACTTCTGTTGCCTCTCTCAGTAAGTAGGTCTTTTAACAGCAAGCTCCTGAATTCTCTTGACCTTCTCATTTACCTTTTTCATTCCCTACCTCTCCTGTGTTCTCTAGAGGAATTATACAGGTTGTATTGCTAGATGCCAAGATCAATTCATGCTGCTTTGCCATAGTGAAGCCACATGGTTCTTTTTATGTGATGTCAGATTGCATTCTTAATGGAACTTGGAAAAATTACCTACTTTTCTCTAAGCTCGAATTTCAGTGGAGATTTGGCTCTCCAAAGGGAAAGAGACTATGATACTCCTTAGGATCTTCAAACCTTCTGAACTATGTAGATTCTAAGTTAATGTCATCTATTTTAAGATGTAAATGCTTGATTTCACAAACTGTTGGCTCCTGAGCACATGTTATTTGGGAAAGTATGCAAAAATTAAGTTCAGTGCTCTATTTTTAAAAAAAATATTGAAATATGCATGCAAATAACAAAAGTTTTCAGGGAATCCAAAGATCAGTAGAAACACAGAAGTATGTGAGATGGAAAGTTGGATAGTGCACATGGTAAGCAGATACAGAAATAGTTCAAATTTAGAAATAATAATGATAAAAAATTTGCCCTTTCAAGTAAAGAAATCCTATTATCCCCTGTGGCTTTTGATTTTGTTGAAAACTTAGATAAATGGACATACCCTGATCATGCATATTTCACTTCCTTATCCCTGTGCCAAACTCCCGAGGCATCTAACAATATGAAGGTCAAAAACTTCTGTCTAGATACTGCTATTTAATATTTTGTTCCTGTGTCAGAAGTAGGTAGGTCCTAGACATTCATGAAACGAATGAGCTTTTGGCAATGTGAGACTTGCCTTTAGCTCTCTGCTAATTCAATTTGTGCTTAGAAGTAGGGAACATGTGCCAAGATATTTGTGAAGATTGAATAGTGTGTACATTGGTAAGGTGGAAACTTATTGATGAGCTTCATTCTGTAAATGTATTTCGATGCATTATACTGGAGATAGTAGGTTTTAGCCCATCAGTAACGATAAATTATCTTGAAAGAATTTGTGTAGCATTTGATGTCATTGCAAAGTACGAGATAATTGCATTAAGGGCATTTGCTTCATTATATTTGTCTGGGGGGGGTGGATGTATGCTAAAATACCCAGTTCACCTCAGATCATGCTATTTCATTTCTTTGTAATTGCAAATCAAATCTGACACTGCAAATTCAATTATACTGCAGATGTTTGTTATAGAACCTGGGCAAGCAACTTGGGTGAATTATCAGGTAAGGGTTAATTGGGTCCCTACCATGTTCCCAGTTATAGGTTTTGGGCAAAGAAGGCTATAAAGATGTGTAAGAAGCTTTTGCTATAACCTTTATCTAATGAAAGTTACTTGAGATCCATTTCTTTTTTTTTCTGTATTATGAACCAAATACAGAGTACAGCAGTGATACACCTTGCTTTTGATGGATGGTTGACACTATCTTGGAACTTGACGTGAGCATGAAGATTAGTCTTGGGAAGGAAGCTTCTTGCTCAGTCTATTTATACTTCTGGAAGAACTGTTGATGTGACCTTTATTTTCTGTAGAATCCTAACCAGCATCCAAGAGAGTGGGTGCAGACTCCTTTCAAACACCCAGCTGGTGTAAGGCTTTTGGAAGGGTGGGGGTGTTGTATAAAGTCTGGGATCCTTCCTTTGTTGACCAAGAATGTAGCATCTGTGAAATACTTGCCTATTTAGCACACCTATTTAGCTACCAAAATGTCCGCTTCATGTGGAAGAATACAAGTGATCAGTATAGCTCACGTAAGTCCTTACATGTACCTTAAATGAAATAGTTAATAGCGTTTTTTTCTTTTTGGGTGGTGGGGAGGGGTATCATCCCAGGCTCAGGCATGAGGGTCCTTTGTCCAAAGTTACAGTTAACAAGAGACAAAGAAAAGATTGAATCCAGTAGACTAACTCCAGTTCCCAAAGTTAGGGTTGATTGTAATGTGCAGACTCCAGCCCTGTGTATGCATGGACTTTCAGGACAGGCGTCGGCTCTGCATGAAACAATTTCAAAGCCCGTGAATGAGGAAGCCATTTTCTTTGCTCAATCTCGTTCCATATTTCTGATGAACGTTAATGAAAATAAATGTCAACTTGGGGCAGATCTTGAACACTTCTTTAGCGCTTAGTCATCTCCTGCCCTCGTTGTGGGGTGTGCAGTGATAGTCCTATATGATGCTTACATTATAATTCTGATGGTCCTGGATTTTTCCTTTGCATCTGAAGTGCTGCCTGTTCAAAGAATTTCTCTGAGCTGAACAGACTGTGGTGTTAGGGAGGCTTGCCTTTTCAGTTACTGCTTGCTTGTCTGTTTCAAAGTTTATCTAAGAGACATAGAGAAAGAGCTGTCATCTATTGACTCATTTCCCAGATGCCTGAACCTATGGGGCTTGGCTGAGACCCAAGCCATGAGCCAGGAACTCAATCTAGGTATCTTATATGAATGGCCGGGACCCAGCTATTTGATCTGTCATCCACTGTCTCCCACATCTGCATGGGTAGAAGCTGAAATATGGAACTATACCTGGGAATAGATCCCAGCTGTTGCAATGTAGCATGTAGGCATTAACCATTAGAGAAAATGCCGCCCCCTTTTGGTTCTCTTCGGTAGTGGTTGAAAGTACCAGTATTGGAAATGGATTTCCTGGCTTCCATTTCCACCTGTGCATCCTTGGCCAACTTAATTTTTTTTTTTTTTTCTCAGAACCTATTTCTTTACCTGAAGGGGTGGCTAGTAGGGAGTCCAGGTACACAACAGAAGGAAAAGCTGTGGGCAAATTGATGGCTAAAAATTCCTTTTATGAAATATGGGGATGAAGGCAGTGCCAAATTAATGCCGCATTAAAGAGGAGAAATAGAAATAGGTGCCCAGAGTTTTCGTATTCTTAGAATTTCTCTGCCCACCCCTTTCTTTTTAAAAATGTGAATCAGGAAAAGTTAATATGGCTCTAAAGATTATGTCAGGGCAAATTGGGTTTTGTTTCCATGACTTTCTGTATGTGTTCCTAGCTCTGTGAACTTCTCTGAGCCAGCAGAAGGATGAGTGTAAAGAGCTTCTTGTCAATATGTTCATGGTCAAAAGTGAAAGCTGTTTGCAGATCCAACTGAACAGAAACTACATCTGTTGAATTTTTCTCGACTTAATTCTTTAATGTTCCTTTTCTGTTATTAGAAAAAGAGGGGTAGAGAAATCTTCAAAATGTCATTTTCAGATATACAGTTGTTACAGGCAAGAAGGTGCCTCCCCACAATCTTTTTTTTTAAATATTTATTTATTTTTTATTGGAAAGGCAGATATACAGAGAGGAGGAGAGACAAAGGAAGATCTTCCATCTGTCGATTCACTCCCCAAGTGGTTGCACTGGCCAGAGCTGAGCCAATCCAAAGCCAAGAGCTTCTTCTGGGTCTCCTTTGCAAGTGCAAGGTCTCAAGGCTTTAGGCTGTCCTCGACTGCTTTTCCAATCTCCCAGAAGCAGGGAGCTGGATGGGAAACGGGGCTATGGCCACATGGGATCCTGGCACATGTAAGATGAGGACTTTAGTTGCTAGGCTATCATGCCAGGCCCTATATAAGCTTGAGACCTTTTTTCCCCCCTTGCTGTCTTGTTCTCTTACATGGAGTTTGTAGAATTAAAACATCCTTCTGCTGAGATCAAGTTCAGATGAGTTGCTTAGGGATGACTGTGAGAGGAACAAAACCTGATTAGGTATTGACTCCCAAGTCTGAACCCAAGCCAGTTCGTGTTGATTTGCAGATGGCTACCCTGGACAGTTTTGGGCTGCAGCCAGACCTTTCTCATTCTGAAAATTAAAATGGGAGGGGAGATTCATATTGCTTTTTTTCTGGTAGGCCTCACTGAAATATTTCTTTCAGTGGGAAATAAAAATTGCAGATTTCTGTATCATTATTGAGAATTTTTTTAAAAAAGGAGAAAATGACTTCCAAGTGAACACTATTGACTGTATCTGTTACAATGGCAGCTCTTCCTTAAAGAAAGAACACGTGGCTTCAAGCCTCTTACTGATCCAACCAGCTAGCATGGTGAAAGCTCAGAGAGCATAGTTGGTTTGGTTTTGTAAACTATCACTTATGTTTCACATCTTTGTCCACTAAGCCCATCTATTGCATAATATCTGCCCATGTTGTTTGCTTCTCATGACGTTAATTGTTTTTACCAAAGAGCTCAAGTGAAGCTTTCTACTGGCCTTTGGATGTGTCTACTCATGTTCCAGTAGAGAATAGTTGTTCCCTAACTTCCCTTAAAAAAAAAAGCTCATAAAAGATGATGAATGATCAAACTGGTATAAATGAGCAAATTTGGAACTTCCACCACATACACGACAGTATAGTAACATATGAAACTTTCATTGTAGTTGGGATTGCAAAGTGAGTAGAAGTGGCTTTGCCACTGAAGAAGAACAAAGAAATTTTCGGGTAATGTTTTGTTGGCAAAGCCTCATTCATTCAAGTGGTGAGTAGGGAGACAAGCTTAGTGAAGTTTGTTTTCTTGTGGCCTCTGCCTAAATGTTGTAGAGATGGTTAGGGTGGTAGTTTGGACAGTAGTGGGTTGGACACAGTGATTTTTATTTTTGCATTCTTCTTGCATGGAGCTAGGCTTAGAAGGGTGGTGATGCAGAGGAGGCAGAGTTTAGGTACCATATCCCCTGATTTATATGTGTAACATACTTTACCGTATTTTTTTTTTTACCGTATTTTCTGCTTGTAGGAAATGAGTCAATTGAGAGGTTATTGGGGAGAACAAAGTCTGGAGTAAGAAGCAGAAAGAGATTTGCTTTGAGCAGGAGGTGAGGTTTTTTTTTTTTTTGTTTGTTTGTTTTTGTTTTTTCCTCAAACCCAGGGAAGTGGTCCAGTAAATTCACAACAAGGAGGTATTAGTAGGTTTAACCTAGAATTACCTTTTAATCTAAGGAGACAGCGTGGTTGAACAAAATGAGAAAGCCCCATGTTTCTAGGAATTAATGTAGATGTAGATTTGATGCCATACAGGATGCATATTGGCTAAATCCCCACTTTCTAGGACTCAGTTTCCAATGCTGTATTATCATATTGAATAGAATTGTCTCAGAGGCTCTTGCTGGTTGAGACAGGACTCTAAGCTACCACATTTTGTGTGTGTGTGTTGGGGGGGTGAATTCAACAGTGATTTGGAAGTGAAAATAAGGTCACTGCTGTTACAGCATGACTTGGGTAGTTTTATTGGAGCATGGGCGCTAGTGAGGTAGACTTTTTTACAGTCCTGTATTACATGCTGTGGTCTCATCTGGGTGCTGCTGATGGGACCGTTCTCTTAGGATGGGATGACACAGCAAGTTCATTAGCATGTTTGCTGGAGATAGGAGTCACTATCATTTCCCAGGAGAAATTTTACACGTAAAGGTTCATTTTATTTTTGCTGTTGGTGGCATTTCTCACCTGTACTAATTACCATCCCATTTGGAACATTGAAGAAATATACCCCCTGCTCTTTCTTATTTTAAAGATTTATTGTATTTTTATTGAAAGTCAGATATACAGAGAGGAGGAGAGACAGAGAGGAAGATCTTCGTCTGCTGATTCACTCCCCAAGTAGCCGTAACGGCCGGAGCTGAGCTTATCCAAAGCCAGGAGCCTGGAGTCTCTTCTGGGTCTCCCACGTGGGTGCAGGGTCCCAAGGCCTTGGGCCATCCTGGACTGCTTTCCCAGGCTATAAGAAGGGAGCTGGATGGGAAGCAGGGCTGCCAGGATTAGAATCGGCACCCATATGGGATCCCAGTGCCTGCAGGGCGAGGACTTTAGCTGCTAACCTACCGAGCTAGGCTCTATGTCCCCTGCTCTTAAGATTGCAGAGGGGAAAAGAGATTATTTTTTTTTTTAAGTTTTATCTGTTAATTCTAAAATCACGGTGCTTCCTTGGCTTTCTTAAGTGGCAGACACTTGGCTTAAATAGAATTTCTGTTTGTCTTACTCCCAATTTTCATCAGACTATGAATCTATTGCCTATTCAGTGTCAGTTGCAAATAACTTCATTTCAGGAAGGAAAATGAGAGTCATGGATGGAAGTTTGTGCTTTAATTTTTAAAAAAGATTTAATAATTTATTTTTGTTTGAAAGGCAGAGTTATAGAAAGAGATAGAGAAAGAGTTATAGAAAGAGAGAGAGACTGATCTTTCATCTGGTGATTCACTCCTGAAATGGCCACAATGGCTGGAGCTGGGTAGATCTGAAGCCAGAAGCTTCTTCTGGATTTCCCATGTGGGTGCAGGGGCCCAAGCAGTTGAGCCACCTTCTGCTACTTTCCAAGGTTTATTAACAGAGCTGGATTGGAAGTGGAACAGACAGGACTGGAACCAGTACCCATATGGGATGCCAGCACTGGAGGCAGAGGCTTAATTGATTATGCCATGACACTGGCTCCATAATTTAAAAAATCTTGACATATAAATTTCACACATAAATGGGCTACTATGTGATGTGTTGATTCTTGGTATATATTGTGTAATGTCCATTTAGGGTGCATTTATCGAATATCCTTAAGCATTTCTTTATGGTGATAATATCTATCTTTTAGTTTGTTTTTTAATAAATAGGTATATATGTTATATATTGTATCTATTAAAATCTTATTTAGTGTAGAAGATCAACATTATCTGTAGCCATCCTACTGTGAAATAAAATTCATAACTTCTTATTCCAGTCTAACTATAACTTAGTACCTGTCATTCAACATTGCCTTCCTTCTTTTTCCTCATTCCCCTCTCCAGCCTGTGGTAACCACTAGTATACTTTTAACTTCTATGAAACCACCCCCTGCCTTTCCTCCATGCTCCCCCTATAAGTGAGATCATGTAACATTTGTGTATTTTTCTTAAGGCAGTGGCCTCCAGTTCCATCCATGTTGTTGCAAATGAAGAGATGTGATCCTTCCTATGGTTTAGTAGTCTTTGCCATTTATCATTCTTTATCCATTCAACAACTAAAGTTGTTTTCATTTCTTGGCTATTGTGAGCAACACTGCAAATGCACACAGTAGTGCAACTGGCTCCTCGACAGCCTTTCATTCCCCTTGGATATATACTTGATAGTGAGATTACTGGATCATCTTTTGGTTATATTTTTATGTTTCCTTGGTGTTAAAAAAGTTATTTTTTTAAACTGGCGAAATAGATAGAAGGACACACAGGCAGACGAGAGAGCTGCCATCCAATGTTTTACCCCACAAATACCCTGCGTTGCCAGGACTAGCCCAGGGTCAGAGCCAGGAGCCAGGAACTCAGTCCAGGTCCCCATGTGGATGGTTGGAATCCATCTGCTCAAACTATTATGAGCATCTCCTAGAGTTTATACTGTAAGTAAGTTGGAATTGGGAACTGAAATGAGGAATTAAACCCAGGGATTCCAGTGTGGAACATGGGTATTTATACCACCAGGCCCAATGCCCACTCTTAAAAAACTGCATTTTGTAAATTTTAAGATTCGTGTTTTGCCTCTTCCTCAGTTCCTTAATAAATATTTGGATATCTACCCATCTGCCTATCTATCTATCCACCCATCTATTTATTAAAATAACATCCCTGACTATATCAGTTGGTTAGTAAATAACTGTCACATAAATCCACAACTGAATTCAGAGCCAAGGCCCTTTGAGTTTCATGAGGCCAGGAAGCCTGTATCTAATTTTGGTTCTGCTAGTAGTTGATGATATTGGAAAACTGAGACTTTATGTTCATGCCTTTATTTCTGGATTTTCTTGAATATGGGACAGTCCTGGCAATTGAGAAGTCAGGCAGCTGGAGCAAAACAGACATTGCTCCTGGGCAGGCAGTTGTCTGTCTAGATCCCTCTAATCCACCCTTTGGTGGACCGATGTACTCAGTGTAAAGGTGAAATAGAACATATTTTCATATTTAAGAAGTTGGTAAACTATGAGTGTCGTTGGGTCTTACAGTTCTGAGAACTCTGACTATGAAAAAACATCTTTATAACCTGGTATCAGAGTTTAAGAGCCACTGTGGAGGACTGGGAAGTGGGCAAGGGCATTTTGAGTTTTTGGGAAAGGAAGGTATGTCAAATATTGGTGAATTCTCAAGATTTAGAGGTGATTTCTCTGAGTATGGATGGTGAAGATCGGGTATACATCCTGGACTAAGTGGGCTAACTCTTCCCAAGTGAATGGAGTGAAGAGTAAAGGAGAACGGCTGAAAGTTCACCACGGGTGAAGGAGCTACCCACTTAGACTAAGAAGGCAGGTGCACAGACCCTTCTAGGGAATTCACTTTGCAGGCAAAGAGCTGCCTTTGCTTGCTTTTCTGATGACTTAGATTTCTACAGCTGCTCATGGTTCTTGAACTTCCTCGAAAAAGTATAGGCAGATAGAATTGTGATGAAATCAGCATTGCAGCCCTGCCTTTCCTAAGGACACTTGTTAAGTTAGCTTCATTCCAGCAGCTGCCTTGGATTTTCTATTGGGGTTGATGTGATCAGACAAGGGATGGTGTGTGTGTGTGTGTGTGTGTGTGTGTGTGTGTGTGTGTGTGTGTGTGTAGACTCAGGGCTATAATTAGAGCAGGGTAACCACTACAATAGATTATTTGGACTGGGGAGAACTTTCCCCAGGTGTTTTCATTTTCTTGGTATTCTTCAAGTCTGCAATATGATTCAGAGTCTGTTAGGAATCTCAGTACATCAGAGAACACTTTATAATGAGCATTGTGCTTTGAGAAAAAGGATAGTTTATTGTACATATTGCCTGATAGGCAGTAGTATGGACCCTTTAAAAGTTTAGATGGGATTTTGGTGTCTGAATGGTATTGTTCTGTCTTTCTTTCCTCGGGGTCTGTCTGACAAAGGTAGCTGTCCCCTGAGCATCAGCAGTCAAAAGAAAGGTGAAGTATGGACTTTTTGGTTGCTAAGATAGGTGCAGTATCCTCCAGGCAGGGCTTTGCTAATGATTAGCAGAATAAGTTGGTTCTGATGTCTTACCACAAGAAGGTCAGAAGATGAAGAGTTAAGGAGTATAGGATACTGGAAAGTTGAGTGGGGGTATTGTGGGGAGAGTGAGTGATGCCAGAGCAGGAAGAAGATGTGGGCTGAAGGCTGTCTTGCCTGGTTGGGGCTCCACAGAAAGAAGTGAAGCTGTGGAGCGGAACTGTAGACCCTTCTCATTACAGTTACCCTGGTCCTGCTACAACATGCCTCAGTGTCCGGATCCCTGGTGATGTTAGATACTCATTTTGGGTGCAGTTAAGACTGGCTAAGAGATAGACGTTGAATATGATGTGTTTTATCACTTAGTAATATTCAACTCTCTCAAAAGAAATTGGGAGGTGGAGGGATGGTTTTGACATTTGACATTTGACACTGGAATCCCATATTGAAGGGCCCATGTTTGTGTCTCAGTGCTGACTGTAATTTCAGCTCCCTGTTAATGTACTCTGCGAGGCAGCAGCTGATGGCTCAAGTACTTAGATCCCTACAACCCACGTGGGAGACTTGAATAAAGTTGCTGGTTCCTGGCTTCCACCTGGTTTACCTCCAGCTGCTGCAGGCATCTAAGGGAATAAACCACCAAAGGATAACTCTCTCTCTGCCATTTAAATAAAAGGAAAGAAAATGAATTTTAAACTGAGAAAAGAATTTGTCATAAATTTTATGCCATACAAATGTAAGTCCCTGTCAGTGTGTCTATCAGTGTTTTTCTAGGCATTGCCAACAGTTTATAAAGTACTCTCATAACAGACATTGGAAGGTAATGGCAATAGATAGCATTTACTGAGACTTTATACCAGGCACATTTCTCATAAGAACACTATCAGACAGGTGTCATATTTATTCCTATTTCACAGATGCGACAAGTTGGAGCCAGAGCCCTTAGTCTAGTGATGGGGTTCTAAAGTGCTTTTCTTTGCAAACACTTTTAGCTTCCCAAAGAAGTAAATGTAAGAACTCCTCACCCCGTGCCCAAATGAGCCAACCTAGAAGTCTGGAATCCAGTTATGGAGCTGAGATCCGCACTCGGCTCTGTCACAAACCTGTTGTGGGACCGACAGTGTGCTGTTGAAGTTCTCACTAACAGCCTCAGTCTCCTGGTTTATAAAGCTAGGATATGAATTTCAGGTCACAGGTTTTGGAGTCCTTGACTCACTGTGTCCAGTATAAATCTGGGGAAATCTTGGGATTTTTAAACTTAAGGTATATTGCAAAGATCTTTTTTTTTTTTCAAATAATATCACAATCAATGACTCAATGAGTTACAATTTGGACATATCTTTTTGGGGAGCAGTATTCAATCAACTGTGCTTACCCTACAATTTTTTTAAGCTTCAATATGCCAAAGACCATATATCTTGGGGAAGAAACAATTAAAAATAAATAGTGGTAGAAGCTTCTTGGACAATTTGGTATTGTGGTTAAATACACAAACTTTTGAGGAGAGGGTTTGGCGTAGTGGGTTAAACACTGCTTGGGGTGTCCAAGTCCTATATTGGATTGCTTAGATTTGAGTCCTGGTTCTTCTGCCCATCACAACTGCCTGCTCATGAACATCCTCAGAGGCAGGAGGGGATGGCTTAAGCAGTTGGATCCCTATCATGCATGTGGGAGACCTGGGTTGGTTTCCCAGTTCTTGAGAATTTAGAGAGTGAACGGATGACTGGTAAGTCTCTGTCTGCCTCTCAAACAAAAATAGACACAAATTTAAAAACAGCAGCAAAACAGAGCCTGGGTTTCAAAAACCCTAGTTTGGTGACTTTGGAAAAGTCTAAACTCTTTCAAATCTCAGTTTCCTAGCCTGTAAAATAGGCCTAATAATAATAATAATACCATCGGGTTATTGCATGAGCCGTTGTCCGTGTGTTGCTTAGAGCAGGGCTATGCATGTATGCGTGAGTTGCTATTATTGTTACTTCCATTTAGGAGCAAAATTCGTGCTTAGGATTTCAGTGGAGAAATAAGCTTTGTGAGGGCTGCATTTATAAAATGGCAAGGAACAGCCTACAAATGTTCTATTTCCCACCATATTTTAAATTAAGATGTCCAAGTACGTCTGAAATGTGAGGATTACACTTCCCAGCATGCTGCGGCATTTTTTCCCCACTCAGTCTTTTCAGACATCAGGAGGAGTGAAGAGCAGAGCGGGCTGTGCTCACGCTGGAAGAGGCGGGCAAGCAGATGGGAGGTGGCTGGGCCAGCCTTTTGGTGTGCTCGCAGAGGAGGCGTTAATATTTCAACATCTCTCTTGTTATTTACAGATAATTTTTATGAGAGATTTTCAGAGCTGCTCAATTATTTTTTTTTCCATTTCCTTTGAGTGGCACAGAATTGCCATAAATCAATCTGTTAATGAAAAACTAAAAAAAATTTTTTTTAGAAATCTGGTTGGGGATTGACTGTAGTTTGAGTTTTGGAACTGGCTTTCTGGATTCTGATTTTTTTTTTTTTGGATGAGATATTTCATCCTCTCACAAAATTCACTCAGTCACTAAGATTCAGCAAGAATTGATTACTGGGCTAGCTCAGGAAATAAACTGGGTGACTGATTTCTGCTACTATGGTGTTTCTATCATGTTCCGGGAAAGGAGACAGAGGTGAGTAGGAAGGGGTGTAAATTTTTTAAAGCAAGAACAGAGTTCAAGATAAACCCTCAAATAAGCCATCATAAGGCAGTATGATTGTCTTAACTGGGATGTTTGGAACACTGAAGTCAAACAAACCTGTATTTAAAAGGGGCCCAGCGCGATAGTGTAGCAGTTGAGGTCCTCCCCTTGAACGCACCTGGATCCCATATGGGTGCCAGTTCTAATACCAGCAGTCCCGCTTCCCATCCAACTCCCTGCTTGTGACCTGGGAAAGCAGTTGAGGACAGCCCAAAGCTTTGGGATCCTGTGCCTGCATGGGAAACCCAGAAGAAGCTCCTGGCTCTTGGCTTCGGATCAGCTCAGCTGCTCTCCAGCCATTGTGACCGCTTGGGGAGTGAATCATCAGATGGAAGATCTTCCTCTCTCTCTCTCCTCTCTGTATATCTGACTTTCTGTCTCTCCTCCTCTCTGTATATCTGACTTTCCAAAAAAATAAATATATCTTTTTAAAAAGAGAGATTTACTTGTTTGATTATTTATTTGAAAGGCAGGGTGATAGAGGGAGAGACATAGCAAATCTTCTGTTTGCTGATTCGTTCTCTGAATGGCCTCAACAGCCTGAGTTGAGCTAGCCTGAAGCTAGGAGAAAGGAGCCCCATCCAGGTCTCACATGTGCACGGCAGGGGCTCAAGGCGTTGGTTCATCATCTACTGCTTTCACTTGCACATTAGCAGTGAGCTGGATCCAAAGTTAGAGCAGACAAGTCTTGAACCAGAGTTCCAATATGGGATACTGGCTTTGTATGTGGTGGCTTAGCTTGCTCTGCCACAATGCCAGCTCCACATACTTGTGTTTAAACCGCTCCCCGAAAAACAAAGAAAAAACAAAACCCCAAATCCAAAGTACCTTCACATCCCTCCCTTCAGACCCTGTGTTTCTCTCCTCTCCTTGTCCTTTCCCTCCCTCTCCTCTTCTTGTCTCTCCTCTCCTCTTTTTTTTTTTCTGAAATATTAAATTATTTTTCTTGGAAAGGAAGAATCCTTCATCTGCTCATTCAGTGTGATGCCTAGCAGATAGTAAGTGCTCAATAGTGTTAGTCATTATTATTGCAGGAATAAAGTTTCATGGGAAGAGCTCTCTTTAGAGTAATTTTGTTAATTTATTCACATGGCTTGATATTTATGTATCCTACTGCGTGGAATGTGTAATGAGTACATGCTTTGTTACTTGCCTTAACGTCTTTCATCAAAGTTCACTTGCTAAATTTATATCCTGTATCACAGGGACATAAATTATGATCAGTTAGCTCTCTCTGTATATACCCTGAAATTTGACATTTTGGATCCAGCTTTGCATGTAATGTTTTTAAAAATCCATCACTCTGTAATTACAGGCTCTAATACTTAGAATTCCAAGTCTCAGGTTATGCAGGCTAATTCCAGCCAATAGGCTTCATCTCAAGGAAAGAATAAGCAGCTGATGGTGATGGCTGAAAGCACACCCCAGAGGAGCTCCCAGCACTTCCCAGTGGAGCTTGTATTAGTTTGGGTACCCCTGGTTTTAGAGATGCTTCTTCAAGATGTCAAAATGGGCAGAGTGATTCTTGCCTCAGTGCTTTCTGCACAAAACCATATGAGGTAACAGGTAATACCCATGCACAGCATGCCGAGTGAGCGTTCTGTAATTGCCATTATTACAGATGGTAGTGAGAGGACTGGAATCCTCCAGAAATCTGGTTTTGGAAACACAATATATAGGTGGAGCTCAAGCAGATGAGCATATGGGCTTCAAAAATTTTGTCAAAAGATTACATTAAAAGAGAAGGCAGATTCTTCATGAACTGTATAAAAAGTGTTAATGTTTTAAAATTGGTATTTTTTCTAAAGTGAGAAAAAGAGGAGAGGATAGAGGGGATGGAAAAGAGAGAGAGAGAACGCGAGAGAGAGAGAGAGAGAGAGAGAAAGAGAATGAATCTTATCTGCTAGTTCACCTGCTACATGCCAACAGGCAGGACTGGGTCAGGCTGAAGTCAGGAGGCAGAAATTCACTTCAAGCTTCCCGCGTGGGTGGCAGAGACCAACTGCCTCACAGAGTGCACCTTAGCAGGAAGCTGGAACAGAGAGCGGAGGCAATTAGAACCCAGCCCTTTCACATGGGATGCTGTGGTCTCAAGCAGAGGCCCAAGCCACTGCACTGGACCCAGTGCCTCTGCAAACTTTTTAAAGCCCCCAATGCATGGTATCCCTGGGCCCTGAGGTGGTAGGTTTGCTTATTTTCTCAAGTCCTGTTTATAACATGCCCTAGCTAGTATCCAGTGTACAGGCTTGGTACCAGTCGAAGTACCTGGCTGGCAGGTTAGGGGCGGGCCCCTGTGGGGTCAGTGTGCTTCTTCATGTTAAATGAGCGAGACGGATGGGGTCATGACGGATGGGGTCGTGCTTGTCCCTGCCTGCCTTCCCAGCAGGAGCTCCAGAAAGAGCAAGCAAGTCCTCTGCAAGGTATTTTGGTAATTGGGTTGGTGACAGCATGGAGAAAATTTGTTTCAATATGGAGGTGTTATTTGGGTCCTCATGGTTCGCAGCCACTGTAGCAGCCCCAGCCACTTGACTCACATCTCCCCTATACTCAGGCATGTGGGTGCAGTTGGGTTTTAGGGCCCTTGCATGGGAAGGATCCCAGCACTTCCAGTGCAGCAGACAACTGTCTAACCTTTCAGAAGATGGGAGGGAACTGAAGGAGCCAGCAGCCTAACCTTACCGTCCCAACCCATGTAGTTCTTTCATGTACTGATTGCAGTATCTTTGCTTACTCTTCTGTTACCTGCTGATAGATAAGCAAATGGCTATTACACAGGTATTTCTAGGGTGTTCCCATTAGGACAAAGACAAATACATTTTCAGTGAGTGAGCTGTGGCTCCTTTTAGCATTGTGACCATTATAGTGTGTGTGTGCACACGTGTGCGCGTGCGCCAGGAAATTAAGTCCCCAGGAAACCTCTGGGGACTGTTGTGTTTCTTTCCTTTTCTTTTCCTAGATGTGATGTACAGATCCTGATTCCTTTGCGAGCGATCTTCAGCTGTGTGTCTTTGGGCAGGCAGCTTAACCTCTCTGTTTTGATTCTTCTTCCATAAATTAGGAATAATAATTGTACCTACCTTCTAGGATTGTGTGAGAATTCAGTTAACCAAACCTTATAAGGTACTGATGGCAGAGCCTAGTGGCATCATTTAAGGCCACTGAACACATCCAGGTATATATTCCTACAAGGTGCTGGGAAGCTGCTAGGCCTGCAGTGGTGAACTGCGGACCGTCCCCTGCAGAGTGGTGGGAAAAGTGAATTTCGTTTGCTCACCCAAGAACACGTTATGAAATGCATGACTCTTGGAATGACATTCAGGATGCTATGAACAGTTTAGCCGCAGGGACCTTTGTTTGGATTTACACTGATCAGAAAAAGTTTCCCGTAGAGGTGGAGCAGTGGTGTGAAGATGGTAGGACTTGATATGACCCATAGTGAAGGAGAGGGTGGCTGCTGATGGAGAATGGTGAGGGCAGTCTGTTGGGCATACAGTGGAACTGGGGCTCCGGATCTGGCTTCCCACAACGGCATTCCAGCTGGTGCGTGGGCCCCCTCGCCAGTTCGATTCAGTTGTTGGGAAATGGCACAGGCATCAGGGTTTTCTAAAAGCTTCCCATGTGATTCTAATGTGCAGCCAGGCTGGAAACTACTGCTCTTGGCTTGTTAGAAAAGCAGATTCTCACTGCCCACACCCAGGGAACCCAAACTTGCATTTTTACAATATCCCCAGATGATCTGTGTGCACAGTAAAAATGAGAAGTTCTGCTTTGTGTCTAGACTCCTCCCCAGTTGCTCATGAGTAGAGTATTGAATCTTTTTCCTAGGAATGCTGATTGAAAAGATCCAGCCCAGTGGGACCCAGGAGTCAGAATTCTTACTCCTGTGGTTCTGAGGCAGTTGGTTGGAGATTAGGTTTAGAAATACGCGCACAAAGATTTCAGGAAGAAATGGTTTTGTCCTAATGAGGACTGAGGCCTCCGTTCCTAGGATCTATCTGTGGAATTCAAATACATTCTGCTATCCTAAGCTTTTAATAAAACTTGGAAAAGCACTGGTTTGCACTAGGAATGCTCATAGTCTGATATGTCTTGGGGTGTGTGGAAGTTGTTGGGGGTAGCAAGATGAGCGATGTGGGTTCCTCTGGAGCAATCTTTGTCAGCTCCTGATGCCAGTTGTTTTATGCAGCTCAGAATAATGAAAAGACGCTTACCCCGTCTGTCTGAGTTTTCCAGATGGCTTCCAGGAACATTTCCAAGCAGAAATCACATTTATTCAGTTCAAGAACCTACTGGGAAGATGAAACCTTCTTAGAAAAAAAGCCAAGTTCTTGTTGACTTTGAGCTTGGTGTTTTCTGAATTGCTGTCCCTCTAGGTTTTTAAAACTGTTTCCTTTTCTCTTTTTCATGACTTCTCTGCACCTCTGTGACTACCTTTTAATTTCATTGCCTCCAGTAAGTGGTAATTTGATAATGGCCTCTTTTTTTTTTTTTAAGAATGCATCCTCTTTAAACATGCATTTCTTAAGGAGTTAATGTAATTTTCCTCCTCCACTTTTCCTATAAACACTGTGATGCTGCTCTTGTTTGGGGGAAGTTGTAAGGATCTCTTATGTGCATGCTATTGGCCTAGCCACTGTGAGGTGTGAGCAGGACTAGCTACTCACTTTGCAGGTCTCAGTGCCAAATGAAAGTGCACGCTGTCATTCCAAAATGATTAAACATTTCAACATGGTGACTGCAGAGCGTTAACTGAAGCACCAGGCACTTCCAGGACTGGGCCTGTGCATCTCTCATGAAACCATGGGTAAGAGGTCTTGGGATGCTTAGTGAAGAATCATAGTAAAAGTAAGAGTGGGAAGTTTACTTTCACCTTCTGTGACACTTCTTTGGGGGCAATAGTTTCTTTCCTCTTTAGTCTGGCTGCTCACACCGTTGGGTGCCCGGAAGCCCATACAGATTCTTTTCATGAGGTAAACCCACTGAGTGCTGCTGGAGGTGTTTGTGGATACCTTCTTTTTGGAATGAAATTGGCAAATATATATTACGGCTCTTCAAAATGTTCATGTTCTCTAACCAATAATTACTCCTATAGAAAAATATATGCACACAAAGAAGAGAGATATAATCACAGTTGTTCTACATTAAATATTGATGAGCCATACTTTGTCATATTCATCCAGTAGTGGAGAATATCCATATTATCGTATTATGAAATACTTCTAAACACTTCAATTGAAGACTGTTTAATAGCATGGGAATTGTTTCTGAGTTACCCATGAATCTTTCAGTCTAGATGTCTAATGTTGGTTATTATTGATAAGCTATCATTGACTTTTTTCACTGAATCCCATTGATAGATTTCAGTATTGTGTGGACATTGATGTTGTTCATGGCCTCTGTCCTATTGAACCATCTGTTCTGGTCTTACTATTGTCAAACATGTCCTGCAATGCTCTGGACTTTACTTCTTGTTTTCCAACCATGCGTCTTTTGGCCAAAGTAAGTCTGTTTTGTTTGAACCTCCCTTGCTCTGCGTTTTTACCTGATGTGTCAGAATTAGTTTTCAAATCTTTTCCTATCCTTATATTGAAATCCTATCCAACTATTACTCAAATACAAAGGCTACCTCCTCTGGGAAAGTTTCCCCCACCCCACTTTCAGATTATCCCAATTAGAAATTAAGTGCTTCGAATTTTTTTATAGCATGTTGTTTGTAATACATACATAGTATGCTTTGCATATTGCTCTCAGTTGTAATTATTTGTGTGCAGCTCTTCTCTTTCCTACTGGATTATTAGCTCCTCAAGCAGGAGAAGTTATCTTGCGTATCATTGAATTACCTAAATTGCCTCTGTAGTAAGAGTCATTTGCTATGTGTTTACTTAGTTCATTCATGTACATAGTACAATAAGGGAATTTCCAAGGAAGAGAGAGAAAAGATAACACAAAATGATACAGGGATATGTGACTGTAAAATTTTGAATCTCTAGAATTAATTTACTGGAAAAATAACTTTAATATCAGCTATGAGACCATCTCGCAGGTGTTGTATCAGATAATTTTCTTCATTGTGTACATGTTATTCTTTAGTCTATGTGAAATGTATTTGGAAAATAATGAGAATGTGATGAGAAAGCAAGTTGTTGAATGTAAATTCTGTGGGTAAGCTGCCTTTCTTCATGAGAAAATTGATTCCCTTGCATATGTAGACACTGGTGGCATTGATGTAGACCACTTAATGTAGTTTGTTTCAATGTAGTTGAACATGTATTAGCACTCTGATTGATGCAGCTTAGATCCTGAATATAAATGAAAGAGTATTGTGCTTTTGTTACTATTGGTGGTGAGACAGGGTGTGGAAAAATTAGTTGGTTTTCAACGTTTGTGTCAATCAAGTTAGTCCCCAGATTTCTGCTAGAAAAATAACTGGCTTCCACTATTAATAGTGCATTTTGGATTTAGAAAGTGGTTTCAGATAGCATATCAGATAGCTCAGTGGTTGAGTTTTAAGTAAGTTGATTCATGTCATACAGGAGGAGGTGGACTGTGCATGGTTATAGGTCTCTCTCTCCAATTTTGTTGTGTTTGGAAGAAGACATAAGTAGGCTTGTCAAGGTTTCACACAGAGTTGGATGAGAGAAAGGATGCATCATGACCTCTATAGGTGAAATCACAAGAAAGAAGCTAAAAAGGTTAGATTTAATATAAACTAACCACACATAGGTTTAATTATCAACGAAGGTCTGAGGTACATACTGCTTAACTGCAGTGCCATCAAGAAGGCCCAAGCAACGTGTTAATCCTGTGTACTACATGCCTCTGAGGTGATGTGGCAGATGGAAAATGACTGAAGGAGGCAGAAGAACTGTAAGTAAAGGCTGCATTAAAAAGAACATGATAGGTAGCTCCAAGAAGATGATGGTCTTATTTTCAGACCTCTCCTGAAGCGTGGCCTGCCTTCTGTTCTTTACAGTGCAGGAGGTGAGAGGGGGCTGTGGTGAGCTTTGGAAGCTGTGTGGAAGGCTGTTCATTCAGTCTCAGTTTCTTCATTTCTACAGGGAGGGCAATTCTCGTGCAATCCACACATTGAGCAAGATGTCTAGAGCAAGCAATGGCTTGTCCGCCAAAAGCTACTGTAGTGTTAAAAAGAGTGGGACTCTTTAGTGTATGGGTTCAAATGGAACTAGAAATATTCACAGGCTGTTTCCTGAGGTATTGTTGCACTTGTATGATCTTGGACTTACCTTTTCATGTAGGTGTTAGAAGGTGAAAATAAACCACAAGAGAGTGTAAGATATTAATTGGGCTTTTTAGAGGGACAAAATTGTGCCTAATGTCAGATTACAGTTGTTTCTTAGTATGATTGTTGCAATTTCTCACTAGCAGTTTGTGAAAGAGATTTGTCTGGAAGGCAAAGAGAGAGCCAGAGCAAGCAGAAAAGCTGGAGCTGCCATGTGCTGGTTGGCTCAGTGAATGGCTGCAGCAACCTGGAATGCCGTCCTGGTCTCTCACTTTGTGGCAGGTACCCGGGTACTTGGACCTTCTGTTGTCTTCTCAGGCACAATACGAGGAATGCTGGGAAGTAGGGTAGCCAGGATTTGAACTGGCACTCTGATATGAGATGCTCATAGTATAAGTGGTAGTTCAACATGATGTGCAATGATGTGGGCTCCCCAAAAGATGGAAGCATAGTGGTCTTAGCTTCTATTTAAGCAGGACCACATTTAGATCTAGAGTATGTTATCTCGGAAGTTATTAAAGGGGACTGGGTAGGAAGAAGGTAGGCGGATGGGAGGGAAGAGGGGAATGTCATTGTGTTCTTAGAATTGAATCTCATCTGCTAAATATTAATTTAAAATTAAAATAAGAGCACAGTCATCTTCTCTTTTGACATTTGATTGATGTTCTAGTTATCAGACTGCAGGCTGGGCCACAGAGATTATAATAGTAAAATAGTAAAAGCAGGTTTTTCCTAAGTCTTTCATTAGAATTTTTGTCTGTAATTTATTGGTAGAAAAATAACTGTTGGTTTTTTTGAACTGAGGTCTTTTTTTTTTGTGATAGAAATGTTTTAATTGGATGGTGGTTATTAAGAGATAACACATGTAATAAGTCAGTGAGCTGCGTTTTTCACATTTTATCCTTCTTCAGACATAATTTAAAATGTTAAACTTGGGGGCTGGTGCAGTGGCATAGCAGTCTGATCCTCTGCCTGTGGTGCCAACATCCCATATGGGTGCTCATTTATGTTCTGGCAGCTCTACTACTACCACTACTGTTTCTTCTTCTTTTAAAGATTTACTTATCTTTATTGGAAAATCAGCTATATAAAGAGGAGAGACAGAGAGGAAGATGTTTTCTATAGAATCTGCACTTGAATTCCCAGCAGCAATTCTATGCAGAATTTTGAATATGCCAAAACATAAGCAGAATAGTCTATGATCTTCCCGCTCTACATAATCTTTGTGTTTCCCTAATCTATCAAATATGGTCACCTTAATTTATATCACCTTCTCCGTCTTTATTATTTTGAAGCAGACCCTATATATCCTATCTGGTCACCTGTAAGTATTTCACTCTATCTGTGAAAAATAAAACCTTTAAGAAAAGTTCTAAATGTAATACAATTACCAACTGTACTAGAAAATTAGCAATACTTCTTTAATACCATCATACATTCAGGTAGTATTCAACTGTCCAAAGTCTCCTAAAGGCCAGGTTTGTAAACAGTTTATTTGAATCAGAATTCAACCAAGTATTCTGCATTGCCTTTTCTTGCTGGTTTTAAAGTTTCATGTATTTTGACCCCCCGCTTCCTGCTTGGCTGATTGAAAAGACCAGGTTATTTGTTCTGGAGAGCTTACTGCTTCTTGAATATTGTTGATTTCTTTCCTGCAGAGACTAAAAGGTTGCTTAGTCCTTAGTGTTGCCACAAAGTGGTACCTGAATCTAGAGACTAGCAAGGAATTTTGTTGCTTAGTTTTCTGGAGGAAAGGCATTAGTGCTGAATTCTGGGAAGGTCATTCTTCAGGTAGTTGTTTTTCAGAGAAATAATGTGCATTACTTTGAAATAAATAGATGCATAGTGCTAAGTTTTTTTATTTGTTATAAAATGTGTAAATTCTGCAGCACTTCCTACCTAATTGGGAGTATATGTATAATCAGGAGGAAAGGATATGAAAAGATCCTAAATTGTTAGTAAGAATTTAATTTTTTGGGCCCGGCGCGGTGGCGCAAGTGGATAAGGTCCTCGCCTTGCACGCCCGGGATCCCATATGGGCGCCGGTTCTATCCTGGCAGCCCCGCTTCCCTTCCAGCTCCCTGTTTGGGGACTGGGAAAGCAGTCGAGGACAGCCCAAAGCCTTGGGACCCTGCACCCGTGTGGGAGACCCGGAAGAGGCTCCTGGCTTCGGATCGGCATAGCATCGGCCGTTGCGCTCACTTGGGGAGTGAGTCATTGGACGGAAGATCTTCCTCTCTGTCTCTCCTTTCTGTATATCCGCCTTTCCAATACAAAAAAAAAATAATAATAAAAATAAATCTTAAAAAAAAAGAATTTAATTTTTTGAAGTGGTGTGTAGGGAATGTAATGAGATAACTTGCTGTCATGATGGGGATTTTTCTGTTTGTTTCTGCATCCCCAGACACTACGGCTGCTGTGAACGCCTGCGAATCTCAGAGGGGTTCTGAATGCATGGAGAGTGTACCAGAGGGCTGGTAGGATTCACCTACCTTCCGCCTTTGTAACTTTGAGCTAATGCTGTTTTTGAATAGGACACATCCTCTATTGGCTTTGGATTTGAGCACTTGCTGCAGCCTCTTTGGTGTGGTTGATTGGTCACCCGTGCACCTGTGCCATACAACAGTTCAGTTGATTTAAGTGTGGCACGTGAGTGGTGTGGTGTCTGAGCCTTTGTAAAAACTGATCTGTGAGGGGAAGGTATTTGTTTGCCCATGGATCATGCTTTTGACTCTGCCTCGTTTATTAACGCAAATGCCATGTTCGTACGTTGCAAAAACCGGGCATCAAAAGTTGAGAGGTATAAATAAACTTGTGAGCCAGACTCAGCAAATGAAAATGCAGGACTGGAGCAGCAGGTGTTCAGCCTAGTGGTGAAGACACTAGTTAGCCTGATTTCATCCTGTGTCAGAGTACCCAAGTTTGATAGCCAGCTGTGGCCCTGGTTTCCACCTTGCGGCTTGTCATGACCTTGGCAAGCAGCAGCGAAGTCTTCAGAGATTCCTGCCACTCATGTGGGAGTTCTGGAATGAGTTCCAGGCTCGCAACCTTGGCCCCACCCAGTGTTGGCTCTTACTGGCATTTGGTGAGAGAACCTGTTGATGGGATCTCTCTATGATTACCCATCTGTCTTCCCCCATCCCCACCCACTGTTCTCCTTTAAAAACCATACAGCACATTTGAATTTGAATTTCCAATACATAAAGGGATAGTTTTTAAAAGTAAGCACAGTAGTCTCCCCTTATCCACAAACATTTTCTGCAGGTACAGAGATCAACTGTGGTCTGAAAATGTTATATGCAAAGTTCCAGAAATAATTGCTAAGTTGTAAATTGTGTACCATTCTGATGATCATGATAGATTCTTACCCTGTTTTGTCCATGCCACCTGGGACATGAATCTGACCCATTTTCAGCATACCCATCCTGTACATGCTACCTGCCTGTTAGTCACTTAGCAGGGGGATGCCAATCATGAGTATAATGCACAAGATCCAGTATTGTTTGTATTTCATGCATTCTCTAGGCAGTAATGAGGGGACTACTGTATGTCTCAGGTGTTACACATGGCACTTATATTAAAAGCTATCTGTTGCTTATGTGAAAATCAAAGTTTATTGGGTGTTTTGTGTTTTGTTTGGTAGCTATATTCTGCTGGGAGCTGTGACTTTTGACAAGTTAATTTCACCTGTTTGGATTTCAATTCTCAGATATAAGATGGGAAAATTGGAACAGGCTTTCTATCTAATGTTTTTCATATTCCTCTTGTAATTTATCTAAAGATACTGTCATGGTAGTGTACAATGGCAGGCACATAAATATGTTCTTTCTTTTCACAAGCAGTAGTTAGTAGAGACTGTTATTACTAACTCTGTTTTCTCCCTTATACTTCAGTAACACACATGTACTCTTAACTTATGGTGGGTATATAACAGTCTAGCATAGAGACTACATTTCCTAGTGTTCTTTGAGATAAAGTTTGGCTATACTACTTGGGTATGACAAATCGGATATGAGGCTAAGTAGTATGTCCCAACTTCTGGAAAATACACTTGAAGGAAAGGGCGGATCTTGGTTTCCTGCCCTGCTTCTGTTGTATGGAGTGTGGACACTGTGGCTTGGAGTTGAACTGTCTCACATCATGAGGGGAATTTGAGCTGAAAGCCATGCATTGTGGTACCGAAGAGGGCAGGACATGGCTGTCTGATGCCACAGAGTAACAGAACAACCTTGTCCCAGTAGGGGTGGGGAACGTCTGATAGGCAGGGCCTATAAAGCTTACGAAATCAGTTGGTATAGTTCTGCCAGCACAACCAGAGGCAGGATTTGAAATTCAATACATCTATAGCACGCAGATTTTGTTTTTAAAGATTTATTTTTAAAATTTTTATTGGAAAGGCGGATATACAGAGAGGAGAGACAGAGAGGAAGGTCTTCCGTCCGATGATTCACTCCCCAGGCGGCCGCAACGGCTGGAGCTGAGCCATTCCGAAGCCAGGAGCCTCTTCTGGGTCTTGCACTCGGGTGCAGGGTCCCAAAGCTTTGGGCTGTCCTCGACTGCTTTCCCAGGCCACAGGCAGGGAGCTGGAAGGGAAGCGGGGCTGCCGGGATAGAACCGGCGCCCATATGGGATCCCGGGCGTGCAAGGCGAGGACTTTAACCACTTGTGCCATGGCGCCAGGTCCTAGCACGCCGATTTTTAAACCTTGTTTATTTTGTGTGGCCTGTGAATGATGCTTTAAATATCCAAATGGGTCCCTAGGACAAAAAAAGTTCCCCACTTCTAATACTTGCACAGGTTTTTGTGACAAAAAGGGGCAATTGAACACTGTTTTAGTCTTGTTCTCCTGAGTACAGCTAGACCTTATCTGAAATAATATATAAACCAGGAACATATAGGGAACGACCAGCTAAGTAAATTTTGGTGCAACCATAAAATGTGATATCAGGAGGCCTTTGATGAATTAGTAAGATGTTGTTAATAAGTAGGTACACATATGAAATGATTACATAATTATCTGAATGAAAAGGCAAGAGAAAGAACTTTGCTACCAATTTTATAAGGAAAATGGGCTGTAGGAATATTTGTATATGAGTAAACTTACTTCTGGAAAGACCCAGTCATTGCAGGGCACTTTGAAACTGAGAATCCCAGTGATTTTCTTAAAACTATGTTTTCTAAAAATCAAAACCATTTTTAAAAATCTGGAAATAAATAAAAGCCCTGGCATGCTGCTGAAGCTGCGTAGCACATTGTGTGCCTACTGCACTGCCTTGTGCTGCAGAGATAAGCTGGATTGAGTCTTTAGTCATCCCAGAGCTCATGTCTCAAACAGGAGGGTCATACGAGGGGAACAGATCACCTGCAGCTGCAGCTGTGTGTGTGTGCGCACGCGCTTTGTAGATAATGCATTTTTAACAAATTGAAGATTTGTGACTGTCCTGCTTTGAGAAAGTCTGCTGTCAAACTTGACCCATCACTCAAATGATAGAGTTTTTAGCAATAAAGTACTTTTACGTTAAGGTATCTGTTCACTTTTTTAAACACATAGTGCTGGCACACTTAGTAGCATAATATAAACATACTTTCATATGCACTGGGGAGTCCAAGCATTTGTGATTTGCAGAATTGCAGTATTCATTTTTGTTGCAGAGTTCTAAAATTCAGCCTGTACGATCTGTGAGGTGTGCCTGTCACCTGAGGTAGGAAGTGGTTAAGTTTGAGGATGGGAGATGAGGGGTGAACTCTAACATCCTCTTCTGTCTCTGTGTCCTCCCTATTCTCTAGTGAGCCAAAGGGAAGGCACGGTTTTTCTTTCCTTTTTCTACTTGCCAAAGTGAACCATTCTGTTGTAAACAGTTGAACCTTGAAAGAAATGCTACTCATAGGAAATGGAAGTCTCTTAACTCAGAGGACTGCCGTTGAATTTGAAGTATGCTCTTCCTATTTTTCCTGTGAATGTTTCAAATGCATGGGTTATAAATGCATATTAAACCAATCTTGATTTTTTTTTTAACATCTTGGATATCTCTTTGAGAAAGTACATTATCAAAGCACTTCATTTTTTTAAACAGCTCTCAGTTTAACCAATCTTCCATCATAGACATCTGCTTTATTTCTGGTTTTTCAGTATTACAAATAATTACTCAATTGAGCAAGGGTTTTGGAAGAATAAATTCTTAGGAGATAATTGCTGTGTAAATGGTTGTGAATATGTAAGATTTTATTAGCTGTTTCCAAATTGCCCTCCAAATGGCTGTATAGATTTCTACTTCTACTAACAGTTAGTATGAACTCAACCTTAGCTACACATTTTTGAAACCTGGGCTTTTTATCAGGATTCTAAGAAGAAAAAAAAATAAATCTTATTTTGTATTTTCTTTGATTCATTAAGTTAGCATTCACTTGGACTTCCTCCAGGGTGAACTCTGTTTAAGGGACAGGAGAGATGCTGATTTGTTGGTGAAAAGTGTTTGCTTAAACATCTCATTCAAGGAACAGGAATCTCCAGTCAGATAATTAATTGAGCTGCAGAAGTTCCAATTTCCCCTTTAGCAATTGAAGGCTGCTTTTTTTTCAAAGATTATTCTTATCGGAAAGGAAGATTTACAGAGAGTGAGGGGAGAGAGAGAAAGATATTCTGGTTCACTTCTCAAATGGCCACAATGACTGGAGCTGAGATGATCTGAAGCCAGGAGCCAGAAGTTTCCTCCAGGTCTCCTTTTGCAGGTGCAGGGTCCCAAGGCTTTGGGCTGCCCTGGGATGCTTTCCCAGGCCACAAGCAGGGAGCTGGGTTGGAAGTGGCGTAGTTGGGACATGAACTGACACCCTTATGGAATGCTAGTGCTGCTGACTTTGGCCCTACCCTGTATGCCACAGTGCCAGCCCCGTACATGATGATTTTCACTTTAGTTTTGGTAAATAAGAAATCTTGCCCTGGGCATAGTGATGACTCGGAAAAGCAACTACACACCGTGAGAAATCCTCACCTATATTCTTTGACTCGTAGAAAGAAATTCTCTTCCTATCCAAGGCATTGTAGTACAGTACAGGTCAGAGGCCTGGATTGATGGAAATTGCAGGGGCACAAATGACAGTTGCTGAATTTTTTCCCCTTGTTATATCTAGTCTCTAAGAGACTTTTAGAAGCTCATGTCAGGAAATCTGGGGGTTGAGTGATTGTTGTCTAAGCTTTTTGCTGCTATGCATTTTTGGTCTTCATTGAAGCCTATAGTGGTGTTTTACTGATTATGGCTTTCAGACAAGTGGGTCATGTTTAATTTGGAAAAAAAGATGAGAAAAGTTCTTATTTGGCTAACTTTAGAGTTATGCAGATTATTCATTTCGTACATTAATTAAGTTTTCAGGTGTGCCAGAAACTTTCTTACTACAGTGATGTAGGGTGAACGTGATAGATTTAATCTTTAGTTTTAAGAGCAATAGTCTTGCTCAGTGTTAGTTCCTAAATAGTTGTGAATTCCTTGCAGTGCAAAAGTGTTGTTTGGGAATCTAGGATAGACCCTAACTGGGGAGCCTAAGTGGCGTCATGTGTATAGGATGCAGGGAACACTTCCCTAGCGGATTGCTCTAGCAGTGACACAAGAGGGGTGGTGATAAAGCATTCCAGGCCAGGGAAATAGCAGGAGTGAAGACACTAAGGGAGGCGGTGACAGGTGAGGGACCTTGGAAAGGAATTGTGAACACAAGAGCTGGAGGCAGGTCGATTTCAGGTGAGATCATGAATGGTGCTGGTGGCTCTTTCAGATCAAATTTCCTAGATTTTAGCAATGAGACTGGATTTTATTGCCCTGCTGGAGCCTTTTTAACAGAGCATGGAGGAAGGGATTAGAATTAGGAGGGCCCTGTTCACTGTCTTCCTTTGTTATTGTTCCTGTGTTACTGTTCAGGGAATCAATCTCTCTCCCTCTCTCTTAGAGCCATACTTCTTCTCTCTCTTGGTCCCTGCCTCTATCCTCATCCACCCTCCCTCCCCTTTTTTCATTCTGAAGATCACTTCCTATTGAACTTGGTACAAAGTGAAGACTCCAACTGACACTTTAAAAGATTCAGTGATATTTTTATTTACTTATCCCTGTGCAAAACTAGTTAATACTGGGGAAGGACCTGAGGTCACATTGTACTGTGAATTCAATACAATGATCAAAGGAGGCAACAGGCAGAAGTTGATGAATCTCAGTGCCTTTAAACCAAGGTGCATTTCCATCCAGGAGTCCATGTGCTTCCTCATGTCCCAGTAAAAGCAGAAATGTTTGCATCACTTGCAAGTGTCCTCCATGGCCTTTCTAAATTACCTTGCACAAAACCCCCAGAAGATAGAGGATGCTTTTATTGGTGTCAGATGTCAGAAGGAAATAAACATTGCATGAAGCTCACTTCATTCAGGGAACAGAGCTAAAGATATAAGTGAGCTATTTCTATTGCCACGGGCCAGAAAACATTACAAAGGAAACAAAACTGTTGTGTTGGCTTTGAATGTTCAAGGCCATTCATGAATAAAAATGTTTCCCTGCATAGACTCCCCTTACATTTTGATAATTTTGATATATGAAATATTTTATTAAAACTATGTAAAGTCACTTATTAGAGCAAACATTTGGCCAAGCAGTGAAGCCACACGCATTCCAAGTCCAAGTGCCTGGTCCGATACCAGTCTCCAGCTCCCGTCTCCAGCTTCTTGCTCATGCACGCTCTGGGAGGCAGCCAAGGTGGTGATGGCTTAAACAGTGGCATTCTTGCCACCCACACTGGAAACCTGCATTGAGCTCACAATGGCACATTTCAGTTCGAAGTGGAGAGGGAGGGCACTGTGGACTTTGGAAGAGTGAGCCAGCAGGCTAGAGCTTGTTCATTCTGTTTCACTCTCTCACACTTAGAAGTGTTCTTCACCTTTACCTAGCAGAGGTTAACACCTGCTGTTATTTATACTGCGGGAGTCTAATGTGTTTATGCTACCTTCTGAATTATGGTTTATATACAGTAGATGCATGGGAAGTATTTGATTTGATTGAAAGTGGAGTAGTGTCTGGAATGGAAAAGTTAATCTCTCAGATTTTATCTCGGATGTGCAGGAACAGAGAAGTTTATCTTCAAGTTTTCATTATAGCTCATAGTATTTTTGATTTGTTAAACAAACCTTTACCTGATTACAGGCACATATTTCTCCCCTTCCTGCCTGAAACATTGTGGATAATCTCATAAGCAACCCATTCCTGTGCATGGTGGTCTTATCAGTACATTCTTCCTTGTATGAAACCTTTTAAAAATTATTTATTTTTATTGGAAAGGCAGATTTACAAAGAGAAGGAGATACAGAAAGAGATCTTCTGCTGATTGGTTCATTTCCTAAATGGCTGCAATGGCTAGAACTGAGCTGATTCAAAGCCCGGAGCCAGGAGCCTCAAGCCTCCTCTGGGTCTCCCATGCAGGTGCAGTGTTCCAAGACTTTGGGCCATCTTCCACTGCTTTCCCAGACCTTAAACAGAGAGCTGAGTGTGAAGTGGAACAACTGGGACACAAACTTGTGCCCATCTGGGTTCCTGTTGCTTAGAGGTAGAGGAATATTCAATTGAACTATCATGCTGGGCCCTATGAAATCTTCATTTCTACCTTTGAAACTGCTTTTCTCTCTCTCCTTCCTAATGACAGAAAGCAAGGACCGTCATTCTGTTGTCATAGTTTACCTGCTCGCTGGAATAACAAATAGCTTAAACAGTAGATGTGACATTTCTTAGAATGAAGACTGCAACCTTTCTCCTGTCCCCCTACTTTCAATTCTTTTTATTCTCCCTTTCAGTGTTACATAGCTGATGTGAGGGTCTTCTCTCAGCGCAGTCCTAAACAGAAGTTAATCACCGCTGTCATTTTGTTCTTATCTCTTCACTGATGGGGGCTGGGTTGAAAACAGAGGTAGGTGATGAAGGTGGAGTGACACTGGCTGCCACCCAGGACACAGCAGGAAACAGCCTCCTTTGCCTTCTAACACTTAAAAATTATTTAATTTGAAAGGCAGAAAATAGAGATATCTCCTGTTCACCAATTCATTCCCCCAGATACGTGGAAAGGCTGTGGCTGGTCCAGGTTGAGGAGCCTGGGACTCCTGTCTGGGTGGCAGGGACCCTATTAGCTGAGTTGTCACCTGCTACCTATCAGAATGCACATTAGGAGGAAGTTAGGTTGAGACTGGAACCTGGACTTCCAAGACAGGTGTGCTGATACGGGATGCGGGCATCCCATGTGGCACCATAACCAATATGTTCAGTGTCTGCACAGTGGCAAGTTTTTAATGGAGAAGAATCTGCTCTGTTGGTATGAGGAGTTCAACTCGGAATTTCTAATTGGAACATTTCCCACGTGTAAGATTAAAGTTGTTCAAGAAACATACTAGTCTGAATGCTTCACTTAAGTTTTCATTGTGATCCCCAAAGCATGCTTTCAGAGCTGTGTAAAAGTCACTGTCCTCATTTCAGTGATGAGGAAACTAAAGCTCAGGGGTCAGACTGACGTGTGAGTCATACTTGGAAATGGAAGCAGGTGCTTTCGGTGCAGCTTCCCCCAGCTCATTACAGCTCCCGGAGGCTGTCAGAGCCCAGTCTCAAGTGAGTAGTCTCCTCCAGCTGGAAGGGGTGTTCTTCCTGCTAATCCTGGCTGTCTCCCAGGCCCAGAGTGTTAGTTAACATCCCCACGTCATAAGACCTCAGTCCTTTCATTAGGCCAGGTGGGTGAGTTCTTGATTATGTCACTGCAAGTGACTTGTGAAATTTAAATAAGAGTCTTCTTGCTAGTACAAAGGCATGTCACTTCTTTCCTCTTATTTCTAAATAGTGTGCTGATGGCCTTGGTGACATAAAGCAATGCTCTCTGTTTCGGCTCTGATGATAGATATAGCTCTTCTATCACCAGGCTTTCCCACACAACTTAGTTTTGGTCTTAGAATTTGTCCAAACCCTATGTGCCAGGCAGCCAGCTATCCTTTGTTGTTCTCCACTGTCAGAATATCCTTATCATCCTGCACTTAGAACATCATCATCACTCAATCACATAGATGGAAGGCAGGGGAGAATGTTCTAGAGTTAGTGTAGTGTAAAAAGCAAGCCATTTTTGGTATGTAAATAAGAACAGTATTAGAAATCGAATGTTGAGTTGGTTGTAATCTTTTTCCCTCAAACTTTAGTGGGAGGATTTCCAAGAAGTTGAGTGGCAGCTCTTTTGTGCAGGGGGAAAGTGTGCTTGATGGAAGGGCTAATTAACAAATGGTTACTAATCAGAGCACTTTAGCCTGTTGAGAGAGGTTTTGAGGAAAGGATTATTTTTTTCTTGCTAAGAACACATCATTCTATTCTCAAGTTCAACATGGTCATTTATTTTGTTGGCTGTCACTGGGTTAGCATGAAAAAGTAATTATGAACTGAGATAATTTTTCATTATGAAAACCTTAGCTTATTGTAGGCTCCCTTTGAGAGTCCGATGTGGAGTTAACCAGCAAACTTGAGCAGCCTTGGTGAAATGGCTTGTTTCTTGTCGGCCATCGGCCCTTGTCTGGGTGAGTCTGGCTTCTCAGGTCAAGGGGAGGTCAATTCCGGAAGGTGTCTTGAAAGCTGTGAACCTTTCTTAGCCTGGAGAAAGCCATGTGTGGGTCTTCAGTCTGGCTGCCTGACTTCTAGAAGGTTCTCCAAAGCAGCAGGCAGGTCCAACGGTGAGATCTTGAGACTAGGCAGGGACATGATTTCTTGTCTCTGCTGACTGCAGCTGGATCAGCCTGGGAAGCAACAGGCTAGCTCCCTCGACAACACAGCCCTGATCTGCCGTCTAGCCTTCTTCCCAGAACATTGTCCCCTCTGTGGCATTATCCCAGGCATGGCACTGACATGGCTTGTGGACCTTACATTGCTGCTGTGAGTGAACTGGTCTCATTTCATTGGCAGGTGGCTTTTCTCCATCTCATGTCATTGCCTTGAATTGGGGTACTGCTGCTGGGCACCTGGGTATTTTGTGTGTGGCTCTGGAGGTCAGGGTAACTACACAGTCCAGTCTGTCTGAGCCTTTGGTGTGTGTGGTTAAAAGGATACAGATCATGGTACAACGAGACCTGTTTTGTTTTTTGTTTTTCCCGCGTTTTGCTGTGCGTCTGAAGTCTGAGCTTTGCCTCCAGGTCTTGCTGACTAAAACTGTTTTCTGCTGCTTATATTGACTAAACTTGATGTCTCTCCTCCTTATGTAGGAGCTTCTCCCTGGGATCAATATGGTCCACCCAACACCAATTGCTTAACTGACTGAATAGGTTTTTTTGCCTTTTTAGATTTTTTTATGATGTGTTTTGGCCAGAAAGTGAGCTTTACTCCTTGTTCATCCTGACAAGAATTCTATAACATATATGTTGCACTTTTTTTCATTCTTTTGTCTCCTAAAATCCTAATGTTCCACTGTACCATAATTTTTAAAATTTATCTTCCTATCTATTATTTTAGATTTTGAAAATTTATTTAGTTTTAATTTTTAAGGTTAACCTGTTTCTGTTCCCCTGTTTTGTGTTTTTACTCATTTGATCTTTTTTTTTTCAGCAGTACCATCTGTAACCAAGGTATTAATTGCATAAGGTGATATTGGAATTCATAAATGAATTTTAAAGTTCCATATGTTTGTAAAAGGGAGAGTATATAAATACATGATTGACATGCAAACTATAAAATAATATAGGGATTGAGAACTGTGAAGGTGATTGTGGAAGGCTTCTGGGAAGAGGTGGCACTTGAAAAAGCCATGGAAAGTTGAGATTTGAAACTTTGTGTATGCAGCACCTGTGGGCTTCGTTGGACCACACTGTATGCTCAGTCTGCATGGTCCTCAGCCCACACTGATGCTCTAACGTATCTGTTATGAAAATGACACATTGGAATTTGGATGTGAGAAAAAGTCTTGCTTGAAGGGAATGGCATGAACCTGGAGACCATTACACTAGAAGGTGAAAACAGGAAGGCTTTGTGAGCATTTGTCTCTCTTCCAATTCTGGGTAGAGGATACTCACCTGTTAATTCCAACTTTCTCTACACAGCAAGTGATTTTAGTCCCAGGCGTTAAGGCTTTGTTGAAAATAAGAGTTGAAGATATTAACATGGGACTTGCTCTGTCCTCTTATCCAGTCATGTCTCTTCAGTGTTGAAGGCTAGGTTACTCTTGGAAAATAAAGAGGTGACAGAGGGCAATGATATTCTTTTTTTGAGATAGAATTTGATTACCCTCGCCACTGTTCAACCAGAGAGGTTATAAAATATCCTTGTCATTTTCAAAGACAGTCCAAGGGCTGGGATGTATTAGCAAAGGCGACAGTGTTGTCATGGTGAAATAGTATTATCTTGCACCTGCCTGACCTAATCGCAGGTTTCACAGACACAAACAGCACAGAATAGTCAAATAAACAAGGGAGGTTCCGCAGGGGGGGTCATCTTTATTATGGCCCATTGCCCATTTTATTGGCCTTAATTTTATATGCCTTGATTCTTGTTGTCTGTGGCCACATCTTATCTCCTTTGCTTGATGGTAACTTTTAGTTGGATAGAACCATTGTCCATTCCTGCTGTAGCCCCTGGTGTGTCTAGCATAATGCTTGGCTTGTCATTGGTCTTTGTAATGGAATTAAAGCAAAGAGCATCACCTCCTTTGTTGCTGTGAAGTATGTTTGTAGTCAAGGCAGGAACGTTGTGGGAAATGCTATTTTTTACTTAATGCTGGTACCAGTTCTTTGTTGATAGCTAGCTTTTACTTGGATCAGCAATATATCCAGGCCTGGGAGGTAAATCGAATCAATATTAGGTAGTCAGGACAATCCTATTTTCTTTGATAGTGTTTTAATTTCTCAGCAGCTCCTGTGGTAAGGGGCAGGCACATAACCCATTTACTATTGAGAAAAATTGACTGCAGGGCAAATTCTCAGAAAGCTTAGGATTCCTGCTTTCTGCTTCCTTTGTTTTAAATATGGACCTGATGCCTGGAACTGCAATGACCATTTTGCTATGGTGATAAATGTATGAAGATTAAAACTGAGAGGAGGCTGATTGTATCTTGGATGGAATCATTAAGCAACACAGCTAATGCCAGGAACCACCCACCCCCAGACTTCTCCTTTTGTGAAGAAAAACAAAGCCCTGTTGGTTGTAGCCTCTGTGGTCTCTGTTGCTCTTGAATTTAATAGAGAAGGCACAATGAGCATGGGAGAATGCCTGCGGGAGGTTTTTGTTTTTGTCTAAAGGACGCAAGAGAACAATCAGAAAGCCAGTTGAGTCTCTCACAGATAGTTCCAGGCCTTTAAGTTCTGTTGCAGCCACTTTTATACATTTGCTCATGGTTGAAGAAAGAGCTTCTGTTGTTCCTCTTATTAAACCTTTCCAATATCTTACCTGCAGTGGCATATTTGGCTTTATAATTAGCGTGATATTGTATATACTTACCCATGTTTCTGTGTGATCTGGCAGTTCATCATTTTTAAGTGTGTGTAGCTTTGTATCCTGTTCATTTGCATGCTGTCTCTCCAACATGCAAAAACCAGTAAAGGGCTGGTGGAAGCTGGGATGGGGTGGAGGGTAGGTTAAGCCTGGGGAATTCAGAAAACAGAAAAACCCCACCATACAAGGAAACAACCTCAAAACAAAACAAAGCCCCATAACCCACAATGCAATGTCTAGGGTGGAATGTGTATTTGCAGATATACTGCAGAGGGCCTGGAGAATCGCCAGGGTGGGGAAGCTCTGGGGATATTTCCATGATCCAGTTCTTTCTATCAGAATAAACTTAAGGAGAGGCATAATCAGAGTTGATTTCTGTAACCATCCTATTCGGAAATAAAAAATTCGAAGAAGTCGGGGATGCTTAAGGTGTGAAACTCTTGACTTCAATGTTATAAATGTTTAGTTTCATCTATAATATACTGAGTCAGCACCTGAATTTTTGTTGTTATTGGGCTTTGAGATTGTCTTGCCTTTTTTCCTGCCAAGTGGTCTATGGTTTCACAGTATGAATACAAACCTTTAAGTGTTTTCCTAATGATTTACACTGGCTCTCTCTCTTTTTTTTTTTTTTTTTATGGAGCTGAGTTCATTCTTGAGGGGTAGTGTCATCTGTGATATTCTTAAAAACGAATCTTTTCCATTCATTCTTTGCATCTCCAAAGCTTAGACACTTTTGAAGCTCTATATCTATTGTCGTTCATAATCCTTCACCCTTTGGGAGATATCCAAGTTTACGATGGATGCCCCAGGAACCGAGTTATATAGTTCAGGTTGATGAACTGCAGGGTTTAATTTGTTCTGCAGCTGTCTCTGGCATGCTAATTCCCTAGCCTTTGGGCCTTTGGACAGCCTTTCTAAAGATACCCAAATGAATATTAGTACACAAAGCCTAAGGTAGTAAACTATGCAAAAATATGACACATTTGTGAGTCATCCTAGCATCCAAAACCTTGAAAACATGAAATGCTGAAATTTCAATAATTATGTAAATGATTAGGCTATACAATCTTTCAAAGCTGTAAAAAGAGCACAGGTTGTGTTAAATTTTCAACCACTTGTTTTTCAAATATGTTGCATTTAGGTAGATGTGATGGTTCATTGCTTATGCTTAGGGTGATATACAGAAGCAAATCAGCTGTGTTTTTCTACCATAAATGGGCGAGTGGAATAGTGTTCAGCCCTAAAAGCATATTCTGACATGTGCTATTACATGGATGATTCTTGAAAACATGCTAAGGGCAATAGGCCAGTCACAGAAGGACAGACATTGTGTGATTTCATTTAAATGAAATCCTTACATTAGTCAACTTCACAAGGACAGAATGTGGAATGGGGGCTGCCAGGGCAGGGACTGGCGGGCAGGGAAGAATTGACAGTTGTTGTTTAATGGGTGTGGAGTTTCAGTTTGGGAAGATGAAAAATATTCTGGAAAGGGACAGTGATCATAGCTACATAATAATGTGAAATACTTAATACTAGTGAGCTATTCATGTTTAAGTGTATTACCCTTTTAAGGATAAATTTTATGTTGTACATTTTCTCATAGATTTCAAGTGATATTTTTATATTCAGAAAGTAATATGCAATTATATTTTTTAAAAAAAGATTTATTTATTTTTATTGCAAAGGCAGATTTATAGAGAGAAGAGACAGAGAGAAACATCTTCTATCTGCTGGTTCATGTCCTAGATGGCCACAATAAGCGGAGCCAATCCAAAGCCAGGAGCCAGGAGATTGCTCTGGGTCCACCCACGTGGGTACAGGGTGCCAAGGAGTTGGGCCATCCTCTACTACTCTCCCAGGCCACAGGCAGGGAGCTGAATGGAAAGGGGAGCATCCTGGACATGAACTGGTTCCCATAGGCTGTTCCAGCATTTACAAGGTGAGGATTTAACCACTGAACCATCATGCTAGGCCCTGCAATTAGATCTTTTATTCCTTTAATTTCTGAGCATAAAAGTTGGATATTTTATAAATATACTGTGTATGTTAAAGAAATAGGAGGAGGCATGTAATGAGATTAAATCTCTAGGCCTTTGATGTGATTTGATTCTTTTTTTACTTGCACACTTCCATACATTCATTTATATACATTCATTTATTTATTCATTACTTTGTGTTGAGAATTGACCATGTGCCAAGCACTTCAGTAAATGCTGGCAATATAGAGAGAAGATGCTTGCCTGTATGCTAGTGGAGCGGACAAGAAACAGCAAAATGAAGTGCAATATTTGGGCTATGTTGTTGGTGAGTAGTATGAAAGGAATAGATTAGAAGGAAAGGTCCTGGACCATTGAGGCTGTTTTGTTTGCACTATGTGACATGAAGAGAGATGGGAATTTTTTAAATAAAGATTTATTTATTTTTACAGAAACATCAGATACACAGAGAGGAGAGGCAGAGGGAATGATTTTCCATCCCCTGATTTACTCCCCAAGTGGCCACAATGGCCGGAGCTGAGCCAATCCAAAGCCAGGAGCTAGGAGCTTCCTCTTGGCCTTCCTCATGGGTACGAGGTCCCAAGGCTTTGGGCCGTCCTTGACTGCTTTCCCAGGCCATAAGCAGGGAGCTGAATGGGAAGTGGGTGGCTGGAATTAGAACCAGCACCCATATGGGATCCTGGTGTGTGCAAGGCAAGGACTTTAGCCACTAGGCTACTGCTCTGGGTCTAAGATGGTAACTAAAAAAAAAAGATTTATTTTTTTTGAAAGGCAAAGTTACAAAGTAGGAATGTGAATGAGACCCAGAGAGATCTTCCATGTGCTGGTTCACTCCCAAAATAACCACAGCAGCCAAGACTGGGCCAGACTGAAGCCAGGAGCCAGGAGCTTCATCTGGGTTTCCCAGGTAGGTGTGGGAGTCCAAGCTCTTGGGCCATGTTCTGCTGCTTCCCCAGCAGGGAGTTGGTTTGAAAGTGGAGCAGCTGGGACTTGAACTGGTACCCATACGGAATGCTGGCGCTGTATGCGGTAGTCTTAATGCATTGCACCATTGCATTGACCCTAGGGTTGGATATTTTATCAAGATTCTTCTGCCTGCTATGTTGAGTACAAACCACAGGTGAGTAAGGGCCAAAGAAGAAGAGGTAGCAGGTTGAGGACGTTTTGTTTAGTGACATCTTATTCTGGGTGAGGTGGCAAAGAAGCCTATGCTCACAGTGCGATGGGGAGCAGGAGATGCTAGAGCTTTGAAAAAGATGCAAAGGGTATGCCAATGAGGGTGGGAAGATGAGTAGATTAAATCAGTAAAGGGAAGCTTTACTCTTTCTCTCTCTCTCTTTTTTTTAAAGATTTATTTTTTATTACAAAGTCAGATGTATAGAGAGGAGGAGAGACAGAGAGGAAGATCTTCCATCCAATGATTCACTCCCCAAGTGAGCGCAACGACCGGTGCTGTGCTGATCCAAAGATGGAAACCAGGAACTTCTTCTGGGTCTGCCACACGGGTGCAGGATCCCAAAGCCTTGGGCCGTCCTCGACTGCTTTCCCAGGCCACAAGCAGGGAGCTGGATGGGAAGTGGAGCAGCTGGGATTAGAACCGCCGTCCGTAGGGGATCCCGGGGCGTTCAAGGTGAGGATTTTAGCCGCTAGGCCACAGGCTGCCGGGCTCTACTCTTTCTCTTTTATAAAGATTTATTTATTGGAAAGGCAGATCAGATTTATGGAAGAGAGAGACAGAAAGATCTTTCATCTGCTGGTTTACTCCCCAGTTGGCCACAGGAAGCGAAGCTGAGCTGAATCAAAGCCAGGAGTCAGGAGCCAGGAATGTGTTCTGGGTCCTCCCACACAGATGCAGGATTCCAAAGCATTGGGCCAACCTTCAGTGCTATCTCAGGCCATAAGCAGGGAGCTGGGTGGGAATTAGAGCAGCCAGGACATGAACTGGTGCCTATTGGGGACCCTTGCACTTGCAAGGTGAGGATTTAGCCATCGAAAAATTGTGCCAGACCTAGGAAGCTATTGCTCTTAAAGAAGTTGACTTTGTAGAGGCTCTATTTTCTTGAGGACCCTGACTTCCAAAATGCACAGTGAAAAGATTTTGGGGAGTGCAGGGAAGTAGGTTCAGACTAGGGGCATTGCCATGTTTTAGATGTAGTTTGTTCCCAAAGGATTCATGTATTAGAAGCTTGGTTCATGCGGCAGTGATGTGCAGAGGTGTTGGGATCATTAAGGCAGAGTCTGGGACCAGCACTGAGATTTAATGGGTAAAGCCATGGCCTGCAATGCCTGTATCACATATGGGCACTGATATGAGTCCTGGCTGCTTCAGTTCTGATCCAGCTCCTTGCTTATGGCTGGAAAATTAGCAGAAGATGGCTTAAGCTCTCGGGTACTCTGTTCCCACATAGGATACCCAAAAGAAGATCCTGAATCCTGGCTTCAGACTGGTTCAGCTCCGGCCCTTAAACTAATTTGGGGAGTGAACCAGAGGATGAAAGATATGCTCTCTCTCTCTGTCTCTCTGTCTGTCTCTCTTTATAACTTTGGCTTTCAGATGACTAAATACATTTTTTTCTTCTTTAAACAGTGGGGGCATCTTCATTGGTTTCCATTGTGTAATGGTGAACAATTTGGACTCTGTCATTAGTGGGGTCCTCCTGGTGGGTCAGTAGTGGTACTGCCCTCAGGACCTGCTGTTACTCTTTTGGGTTCCAGAGGTGAGCTGGTTCATTTCCAGGAGAGGTAGTCCTGACCACTCAGTTTCTTTGGCTTCCTAACAAACATTAAAGAACTTTCACCAGGATAAACTAATGCTGATGCCATGTCCTTAAATCTCCATCACTGAGATCTGAGTAAACCTCTTTTCTTTATGAAGTTAGGAATGCTTGGATATTTTGTTACTGTAACAGAAATCAGATCCATGCTGGGATGCACTGATATGTAGGGAGTTCAGAGTTCTACATAAGCCAACAGAGAGCATTTGGGGAGTGTTTTCTCTTCTCTATAATCTTTCCCTCATGTCCCCCCCCCCCCCGCCCATTTTACATTTTTCCCTTACCTTCTCTTGCATCGACCCCTGCCCTCTAGGCTCTTCCTCCGAATCCTGCTCATCTTGGTCCCTCCTTCACACTGTCTTCTGTTTTCCTTCTACTTCCATCCTTTACCTCTACCTTTCCTTTATTTTCTTCCTCTCTGTCCACTCTCTTCCTGTCTTTATTCCCTCCTAACTTTGTCACTGAGACACTAACAAGAATCTGTAATCAAATCTGTTCCCTGAAGTTCTCTGCAAAAACAAATTGTTTTTTGAGCAAGTAATTGTGATAGCCCATGTTCTTTCCTTGATTGGGGTGGGCTAAAGGAATTAAACAAATCATATGATATGTGAAGAATTTGGTAATGAAGTGGTTAGAAGAAACTCTCTCATCCTTTTTTCCTTAAAAAAAGAAAAAAATAACCATAAAATTTCCTTGAACAGGATTGGAATCATGATTCATTTTCAGTGTAAGAGTCATAGGGTTTTCCTTGGCATGAGTTATGAATACAATGCAAAACTTTCAGTGTTTGAAAAGTGTGTCTTTATTCATCACTGTGCCTTGACTTGACTGAGTTTCCCTGGTTTTGACCCTGGGAATTGAAAGCTGAGAAACAAAGACACTGACATGCGTGAAAGTGTTTTTCTTTTCTTCTGTGGTTGTCCCAGTTCCTAGGCAATTTTAATAGGATGGTAGGTGTAAATTGGCCTAGTTTGATAGTCAATTATCATTTAAGATAATTCTGAGTTGTTTAACAGGCAGATTATATGTAATTGTCACAGACTAAAATAGAACAAAATAATTAGCTTCTGTTTCCCCTGTGTTTAATATTTTAAGAAGAAAGTTATAACTTGTAGCAATTTCAACTCTTAGTTCCATTTGGGAAGTTTACATTTTTAGTCAGCTCATTTTATATCAAAGTGTTATATTGAGTGTTAATTTCCTTTCAAAAGCAATTTGTGGCTTTTGATTGCAGTACTTGGACACCTGTATTAAGATAATGAAAGCTTATTCTCTATGTATTCAGACTTTACGTGTATATTTCTTGTTTTATTATCTGTCCAGGTTCTAAAAATGATTAACTGAAAATCTGAGTACATATAGGGCCAAGTGAGGGCAACCGAGGAAGCAAAGCAGAAGGTGATTTTGGCAGAAGAACTGTTCTCAAGGCTCAACCCAGGGGTAGAAAAGCCTGCAGATCCCTGTAGGAATTGGAGATGAGATGGGGCCAGCAGTGAAAATGTGCTTTAGAATCACACCGACCTGGGTTCCAGTCCTACGTGACCTCGAGTCAGTTGCCTGACCAGATTTCCCATGTTCTCATCTGTAGAGTGAGGGTGGAGGCAGGGTCTCCTTGTATGGCTGCTTAGGTATGTCAAATACTCAGGGCACTGGTTGTCAATGGGCAGACATTTTACCTCTCAGGTACACTTATTTGAGAGAGAAATATAGAGAAAGAGAGAGAGAGAGAGAGAGAGAGAGAGAGAGAGAGAGAAACATTAAATATGTGCTCCTCTCTGCTGCCTTACTCCCTCAATGCCTCCAATAGCTGGGACTGGACCAGGCTGAAGCTAGGAGCCTGGAATGCATCATGGTCCTTCTGTGTGGGTGACAGGGACCCAGTTACTAGAGCCACAACTGCTTCCTCTTAGGGTGTACATGAGCAGAAACCTGGGGTCAGGAGCTGGACCTGAAAATTAAACTCATATACTCTCATGCGAGGCACAAGTGTTCTAAACAGCAAAATGTGTCAACGCCCACCACTGGGATAGACAGAGAGTTGGAGGGAGAGGGGGAAAACGTCATCTGTTTGCTCACTCCCTTGATGCCCACAGTAGCTGGGGTGGGTTCAGGCCAAGGCCAGGAGGCAGGAACTCCATCTCAGTCTCTCACATGTGTGATTTTGTCCTAAGCACGTAAATCATCATCTGCTGCCTCCTAGGCATGTTAGTAGGAAGCCAGATTAAATTCTGCTTGAAACATAGAATAATGAATCCTGGCCTTTTGTGTTTGGCATTCTATCACTCTCACTTTTGAAACTTCCCCTTTTAAAAAAATTGGTCTGGGTAAAATATGTTTTTGGTTTACTCTGTTTTAAATTCAGTGTTATAAATATTGATGATCCAAAGGTGTTGCTTCTCTTGTGGGCCTCGTTAGATCTCTTTCAGCAAGCAGCATCTTCTATGAGTTTCCTGTCAGCCTTTGACCTCCTGTCTCCCAGGACGTCCATACTCCATACATGTGTCTTTAGTTCATTTCTTTAACCGTTTACTTTATCCTCTTCAGTCTGGTGCGGTACACTCACTACTCACCAGTCTCTTTCCACCTATGGCTTATCCACAACATGACCAACAAGAGTTTTGCACACAGTCAGCTCCCACTCTTTGTCTGCAGCTCTGTTCCGTTTCTATCACAACTTCATCATACACTCTTCTTAACCATCTCTGATAGGCAGGGATCTTTACCATCTGTGTGCTTCTGTTTGCACAATCATCTCAGGCCTGGATTCCCATGTTTCTCTTTTCTATCTGGCAAAATCTTACTCATCCTTTAATATGCAACTCTTACATTGCCTCTGGTGTGAAACTTTTGTCACTCTCGGTTGAGTTCCTTATCCTTGGAGCTCCCATACACATTGTTTTTATTTACTTATTTTTTTAATCCTGAGAAAGCATCTTTTCACACCGTGTCACCCACATCTGTATTTCCTTCTCCTTAGATGTGTGTTCCTTGAGAGCGAGAACCAACCTTATTGTTCATATACTAGGTCCTGCACCTCTCATAGAGCCTATAGAAGTGGCAGGGACTATTAGAGTTTGTAAAAAAAAAAATGAATTTATTTGAAAGACAAAGTGACATAGGGATGGAAGAGAGAGAAAGGGGCAAGAGAAAGAAATGGAGGGAGAGAGCAAGAGAAAGCACAAGAGAGAAAGCAAAAGAGAGAATGGAGAGAGGAAGATGAAAGAGGAAGGGAGAGGAGAGAAGGGGAGAAGAGGAGAGGAGAGAGGAGGAGAGAAGACTGACATCTTTCATCTGCTAGCTCATTCTCCACATCCTGAAGTTGGGCTAGGCTTAAGCAAGGAGCCAAGACTCTATTTGAGCCTCCCATCTAAGTGACAGGGGCCCAAGTACCTGAGCCATTATCTGTTGCCATCAAGGCTCTTTAGCCAGGAGCTGGATCAGAAGTAGAGATGAAACTTCTCCCTAGGCTTTCCATCTTAGGTTAGAGTCCTGATTTACCATTGCACTTAGGTGGCCTTACATAAATCACTTTATCTGCAAAACTTTTTGTTTTCTGATCTGTAGTCTGAGAATAAGGGCATACTGGAATTTAATTGTGCTGTCTTTACAGGAAATTGGTTCCAATATCCCCCAGATCCCCAGATGCTCAAATCATTTACATGAAATGGCAGAGCATTTGCGTTTAACATATACACATCATCCTGTATAGTGGAAATAATATCTGGGTTACTTACAATACTGCAAACAATTGAAACCATTGTTACACTGTACTGTTTAGGGAACAAAGGCAAGAAAACAGTCTGTATGTGTTTAGTATAGATGCAACTTATGCTTTCAAATGTTTTGATCCATAATTGGGATCTGTAGATGGGAGACCGTAAGTACAGAGGGCCGACTTTCCTTGTCGTTTGCAGATTAGGGAGAATGCCTAGTGACATTAGAGTTAACGAAGTGTCTGATGGGAAACATCCCACAGAATTTGTTGTGTGAATTTCTGTCTGGCAAGTGGTGCTTTTCTTTGGTTATTTTCTCTGAAATCTCATTCTTCTATGTCTTTTTCGTTTTTCACTTTTTTTTTTTCCCAGAACTCTTTTCTGAGCTATATTTTCTTGGCATGTGTAAGCAAGTTCACTTGTGGGATGGTGACAAGAAAAAGGAAATTGAGAGAAAGCAGCTTCATTAGGCAGCAGAAATCCAATTTTAACCTGTCAGTTGTTCAGTGATAGACTCTGCTGTTGGCTATAAACGCACGAGGCATGGTGATCATGTGGTGGCATTTCCAGCAAGTGGGCCAGATTTTGCACATGTGTGCACCTTTGCAAATTCATGCACACATCTGGAAATAGATTTCTATCACCTAAGTTGCCTCTTATCACGGTGTCACCTTAGACAACACACCCTTCCTTGTAATTTTACAGCTCATTCATTTGTTCACCTCTTATTTTAGAACTGGCTGTTCTTCAGCATCATGTCAGTGATAAAAAGCCCACGTTAATAATAGCACAGTAGTAACTGATAGGCATGGAATCCTTACAAGGATTTAGGTAGCATGTTGAATGCTTTATGTGGATTATCTCACCTTGTTCTCAGAACAAATTCAATAGACAAATGCCAGCAACCCCATTATAGATGAGAATAGCAAAGCTTGGATCCACTGTTACTGAATAGCAGAGTTGAGATGTGAACCAACTTGAGTCCAAGGGCCTAAGCCATTAGACTCAACTGACATGTATTGTGCATTTTCATATATAGCTACCTTTTGAAAAGTGAATAATATGTGGTCACTTAGGTGATAGTTGTATTTGTTACACTGAATAAGTAAACTGTATTTTTAATGAATTAGCTAGTTTATATACTGGATTGTGATCCTTAATAAGCAAGGAAAATTATAACTTCAGATAATCCCAATATAATTGTATCCAGGTGTCTGTTTTAATTTCTGCTGGTAACTATTCAGAAATTTTGTGTAGTTTCAGTTTTTTGAAATTTTATTTTAAAATGGAAGAAGAGAGTGAGAGAGAGACAAATATTCCATCTGAAAATGCATTCCCCAAATATCTGTAGTGACTAAAGCTTGGCTTAGGCTGAAACTAGAAACCCAGAACTCAGTCCATGTCCCCTGTGTGTGTGAAAAGGGACAGAAGGATTTGAACCATCATCTGATTGGTAGGAAGCTAAAATCAAGTGTGGAGCCAGGACTTGATCCCAGGTTCTGATAGGAAATATAGGCATCACAAGAGGGCATGTGCCCTCTTTACCACTGGGCCATGTGCCCTCCCGCAGGCAGAAGTTGGAAGGAATGTGTGTGAAAAAATAAAACACCAGGCATTGTGACTGATTTTATTTGAAATAGTATTATTGTTATATTAAAAAAATACATATGAGGAAATAGAGGAAGATGAGGACTTGTGTTTATTTGAGCTGGTCACTTTAGAAATATTTTTCATTGAATCAAGAATGTGTGGTGGGGCTTGGTGTGATAGCTTGGTAGTTTAGTACCTAAAGTCCTCACATTGCACATGCCAGGATCCCACATAGGCACCGGTTCTATCCCGGTTGCTCCATTTCCCATCCAGCTCCCTGCTTGTGGCATAGGAAAGCAGTCGAGGATGGCCCAAAGCCTTGGGACCCTGCACCCACGTGGGAGATCTGAAAGAAGCTTCTGGCTCCTGGCTTCAGATTGCCTCAGCTCTGGCCCTAGCAGCGCTTAGGGAGTGAACCAGCAGATGGGAGATCTTTCTCTCTGTATATCTGTCTTTCCAATAAAAAATAGTCTTTTTAAAAAAAGAATATTTGTCATAGCCATTTTGATGCTTAGATTCTAGATGGTGAAGTTCACTTCAACCCTAAACTAATTATCTGGCTCTAAAACTCATGTGTGCTTTATTGGACAATTTATCTACCCATGAGGAGAACAAGGGTTTGTTTCTTTATTATCAGGACTGTTTTTTCTCCTGCCTGAAAGACAAGCTCGGCATACCTGGAGAGAAGGCCATCAATGGAAGAGGGCCCTATTAAGTGATTTTCTTGATGTTTGTAGTATTTATTTAGATTAAAAAAAATTCTTCATACTATACAATGCAATTTACCCCTTAGACTATTCATTGCATTGAATGTAGTAGCTCATTAAAGTTGTCATGATGGTCTATAAAATCAGGACTTCTGAAATCACCTTTGATCCACAGTTAGCTGACATGTGTTTATAGTGGTAGAAGGCATTGTCCATGTGGATGAGGTTTGGCTGTCAGCCCGTGAATCTGCCTTGGAATATCACCAACAACAGTGGGCAGTGAATACCTCCTATATACACATGGCTATAAGACCAGGGCTGCCTCCATTCTGGTTGCTGCTACTGAATAGATGCTGGGCCCACTTAAATCCACCTGCAGATATCCAGCCTGTGGAGGTCATAAATACAGATCTTAAGTCAGATTACTTGCGTTCAAGTTCCAACTCACACGTGACTGTTGAGGTAGTCTTGGGAAGTTCTTCATCTCTCTAAATGTGTCCACAGACTGGAGAATAAATGTGGCTTCTGTCTCAGGGGAGGGTTGTTGGGAAGTTGTTGGGAAACAGAGTCTGGTTTCTCTTTATTTAAAAAAAAATTTTTTTCCCCAAGGATTTATTCTTATTGGAAAGACAGAATTATAGGGAGAGAAGAAACAAAAAGGGAGTCAGATCTTCCATTGACTGGTTCACTTCTCAAATGGCTGCCCCTGCCAGAGCTGGACAGGTCCAAAGCTGGGAACCAGGAGCTTCTTCTGGGTCTCCCATGTGTGTGCAGGGATCCAAGGGTTTGGACCGTTCTCTGCTGTTTTCCCAGGCAATAAGCAGGGAGCTAATCGGAAATGGAACAGTCAGGATTTGAACTGGGCACTTATATAGAGTGCCAACACCACAGGTGGAAGCTTAGTGTGCCATGCCACCACATCATTACTGTGAGTGAGGCTAGAGCTGCATGAGCTGTGGTAGGAAATTCATGGCTAAGGGCTTTAGAGCCCATTGATTATTTACTACAGGACACGGATTTCCTTTTATCAAATGTGTCATCATGGCTACTTCCAATATTGCAATGATGAGCAGAATGAAGAGGCTGCAAGACAGAAGGAATGTGAAACCTGCAAAAAACCAACCAAACAAAAAACAAACCATTTGTTCTGTCTTCATTTATGTAAGTGTGCTGACACTGGTTTTATGTCCAAACTACTGGTAGCCACGTATGAATTTGAGTTCCAGCTCCACTATTTACTAGTGTGACCTCTCTGAGCCTGTCTTCCTTACCAATAAAATCAAGCTAATGTTATCTGCCCCCAGCATAAGAAAATCAAATCAGGTCAGTTACATAAAATTGTGGGTATGGTGTCGGGAACATGATAAGAGTTCAGTAAGGAGCTGGCCTGATGGTTGATATTCAGAGAATAATGTGAGATTTGTCAGCTGGCGTGGTTCAGAATTGGCTTCTTGGAAGAGGGGGCTTGGTTTGGGCAACTGAGTTGCAAAGAATATGTAGAAGCTGGGGAACAGACACCCATAAGTCAGGAAAGGTGAGTACACAGGCTCCCTGGTGAGAAGAATGAATGAATAGAAGGCTAGATCTTGGTAGGTATAGAGATCTGGGCTCAGTGTCAGGTGTGAATGAATGAATGAATGAGTGGAAAAATATACCAGCAGAAACCTGTGCTAGTGCTGTGGTTCTGCAGGTTAAACTGATGTGCCAGCATCCCAGATGGGTGCTTATTCCACGCCCAGCTGCTCCACTCTTGATCCAGCTCTCTGCTAATGCACTTGGGAAAGCAGCAGATGAGGGTACAAGTGCTTTGATCCCTGCCATCCATGTGGCAGACCAGGATGGAATTCCTGGTTCCTGGTTTTGACCTGGAGCAGACTGGGCTGTTGTGACCATTTGGGGAGTGAACCAACAGATGAGAGATCTCTCTCTGTGTCTCTGTCTCTCTGTTTTAGGTCAGTAAATCAATGTTACATGAGCTCACCAAGCCCTGTAGAACCAAGCTAATGCTCTAGTGAACTCTCTCCGGGCCCTGATCAAGACTTGCATTGTTATTTCCTGATGCTTTTTGTAATATACTCGGGCATCCCAGAAGAAATGTTCAAAATAATTCAGGAAAGTTGTATAGGAAAAGTTAGGTCTATTGTTTCAAGAAAAAAAAAAACCAACTTTCAGTGAGTTGTAAATGTGATTATGAGTGACTTTAGGGTTCCCTGCTGCTTTGAATCTCTCATACTCTTCTTTAAAAATAATCTGTGGCTGATTGTACAAAGAGGCCATTGTCTATCACAACCAGCTTGGATCCAACTCTCTGAGAGGTGGGAAACAGCAGGAGATAATGGCCTTGGCTTTCCAGCTCCTGCTGACTTGTGCTAGATTGTGAGACTGTCTGATTCACAGGGTTTCTGTGTGGGGCCTCACTAATTGGACATAATCAAGATGCTCCCGAGAAGTTTCAGGGACCATGTGGTTCTGTCCAGTCTGATTCATCAGCTCCCTGTGGAAAGTACTGCGCTGGAGCAGACAGAACCAATTTGGAGCTTTCTTGGCAGTGTGGGTGGAGACCCAAAGGTTTTAAGTTATTTTGGGATTCAATGGACTTTGTTTTGTTTTGTTTCATTTTATCTGAGGGTGGAGAGAGGACATAGATGATACCCTGAGATTGCATAACAGGAATGTGGAAATACATAAGATGTTTCCCTGCCGGACTTGGTACATAGATCATTAGAATTAGAGACTCATTTGACTCATTGGTTGGAATGTGCGTTTATATTTCTGTGGATCAAACAATGAAATAGTGCCTCCTTCTCTTCCCAACAGTATGATGTGTTCTTATCCTAACCTATACAGAGTTCTTACTTGTGCTGACGACAGAGACATCATCACGTGTATTTTTGATGAGCTTTGGAACAGTGTTCTCTTTTGTCACGGTGATTTGCAGTTATAAAAAAGGAAAAATAACTTTTGGTTCCTAGTCCATTTGCAGGTTCTTGCTTTTTCTGTGTCGAAAGGTGAGTGATTGCCTGAGGACACAGAAGCTTTCTCGTCCTCAGCATTTCCTGATGGATCTCTGCCTCTGTGTTGCCTGTTCTTTTTTTAATCTGATTTTCCTAAACCAGAGATGTATTTGATAACTCAGATACATAGGTGCTTTACAGCTCTAGAAGTAAATTAAGCTTTAAGTAGAAGGTCTTGGCAGGAAGGTGTTAATCATTTAGCGTGTGACCCTTGTGGAAGTCAAACTTACTCTGTCTTTGAAATCAGCCAAAAATATCTCTCAGTTCTTCAGCATGTCTGGGATCTAGGCTGTAGGTTGAGAAAGCCGAGATGATGATGATTATATGTGTCCCCTGTTCTCCAGGCATGTAGGTTTATCCTGGTGAGTTAGGACATGTATGGATGAAACAAGTTGAAAATTCTACAGTGTCATGAATCAGAATTTCTGAAGCTCAGCATTGATGATGTTTTGGTCCAGATTCTTGTGTGTTGTGGGGTTGGGGCTGATGCAGCTTCAGGAGCATCCCTGGCCTCTACTGATTGGATGCCTATCCAGCTTCCACTAGCCAAAATGTTGAGTTATTGCCAGATGTCCCCTCAGGAGTTAAAACACCTTTGGAGAAGAGCTTCTGCTGCAGATTATAATCTTAGTATCAAGACAGTGTGCTCACCAGGGAGCCTTGGAGACAGAGAGGCTGGGAGGATCTGAAAACAGTGGCCATCCTCATTGTCCATGGAGATAATACAGGTTTTGCCATTACTTATTCTTGCTAGTGTTGGTAGATGATAGTGTGATGAAAGAGCTAAAAATACAATCTGTAATGTTTCCAGAATAGGGGGCTGTATATAGTTAGCATTTAGTAAATGATAACTATCTTTCTTTCCTATGGGAGGGTGTAATTTTTGGGACTTTGAAATCCAGAAACCATTACTTTTTATTTTAAGTGCTATGAGATCAGAAAGATGTAATCCTCTTTGGGAGATTTCTCTTTCTCTCTTTTGAAAAGTGTGTTTCAGAGCTACAGAGAAAGAGAGAGAGATGAAGAGATTGTCCACCTTCTGGTTTGCTCCCCAAATGATCGCCGTAGGTAGGGTTGGAGCAGGCCAAAGCCAGATGGCAGGAGCTTCTTTAAGGACTCCCACGTTGGTGTCAGGGTGCAAGCACCTTGAACATCTTCTGCTCCTTTTCTAGGTGCATTAACATGGAGTTGGACTGAAAATGGGGCAGCTAGGAATTTAACTGGCCCTCATATGGATACCAGCAACACAGGTATCAGCTTAGCTTACTATGCCACAGTACTGGCCCAGGGAGATTTCAAAAAGAGAGACTGATTTGAGGGGGATGAATGGGTTGTGGACATTTATATCTGTGTTTATATACCGTTAAGTGTCTTGCTGGTTAAGTTATGGGATCACAGGATAAAAGAAAGCAGGTCTAACGATTTTTTACCTTGACTTCATGGGGGATGCTGGTTTAAGGCCTGGCTGCTCCACTTCCAATCCAGCTTCTTATCAGTGCATCCTGGGAAGTAGCAGATGATGGTTCAAATACCTGTGCCCTTGCCACCATTGTGGGAGACCTGGGGGTTACAGGCTCCTGCCATCAGTCAGGCCCAACACTACCTGTTGCAGGCATTTGGGAGGAAAGCTGACAAATGGGATGTCTGTCTCTCTACTTTGCAGATAGATGTAAAGTTCAAAATAAAATTAGATGCGTGTTGTTTTAAATTTGCTAAATTTGTGGTGTTCTCTAAAATGTGGTAGTATGTGACGTAGTGAGTATGGTGCAATGACTCAGAGAGGACGGTCCTGAATTTGTTACCTTCTCCCTATGGCCCCTCCATCCCCTTGTCATGTGCCTGCTTCCTAAAGAATGTTTCCAACATCTCAACCCTACCACTACCCAGATACATGCTTTTGAGGCCATCTTTGGTGCCTTTCTGATCTCAGATTTCATTTTATTCTCCTCTCAAGTTGTCTCTTTATTTTCTCCTTTTCACCCTTATTTTAATTTATGTGTTGATGTTTCTAGCTCAAACAGTTGGCAGTCGTTTCTTAACCTACCTCCTTGTTTCCAGGCCAAGCTTCTTTCCAATCTGTTCTTCACATTGTCTCCAGATTTCCATTTTTAAGTTCCAGTTTGGACATACAATCTTCCTAATAATGAGCCTTGCAGGGCTTTTTAATCCATTCCTTTCAAGATAAAATAGGAGGATTGCAAGCCAGGCCTTACCCCTAATAACTTCTCCAACCCCCTTTCCACTTCTTTCCTCCTAGTTAGCCTCTAGTTTATGACTCACGCACCACTTCCCAGAGTCCTTCCTCTACTCTGTGTCCTCCAGGATGAGCTCCCACGTTCCCCGAGGTAGATCGCATAATGAAGGGCATTGACCGACAGTTTCCCAGCATACTGTGGGTTTCCCAAAGGCAGGGTTTGTGAACGGCTCCCAATGGCTTCTCTACCTTCTGTGGATCTGTCCTGGCATGCATGTGTGCATGAATTAATGAATGGGTGAATGAGTGAATGGACGTACATGCTAGAACTACATCTCTGCACCAGTTTTCCAGGCCCTTTGCTGCATTCTCTAACAAATTCCCCCAAAATAGTTCTCTTGCTTTCCTGGGTGAGAACCTCCTTCCTCTTCACATCTGTCACTTTGGGTGTGATTCTGCAGCATTTGGAATAGAACCGGTAATGAACTGCCTAGCTTTCTGGGTTGTTCGTTTCTTTTTTTGTTTTTCTTTGTCTGTCACCAACACACATGCACACACACTGTGACACTGTCCAGGCATATCCTCTGTGAATGAAATTTTGTTGCAGAGAGCACTTTCCCCTTTTCTGATCTTAGGTTATCTCAAATGTTAAGGAAAGGAAAGTGGAATAGTGCAAATTGTTAGTTATTCTGGATCCATCCCCTGGTTGTTCTGCTTTATTCCTTCCTGGTTTTCTGTTAATTGACTCACCAAGTGCAGTCGTTTGGCCCATCACAATAATCCCTGATTTTATCTTTCACCAGGAAAGCTTTGTCCTGTAGCACAAGTCTTTAAACACTTCCCTATTTCTTCATTGGTTAAGTAGGGTAGGCTGGTTTGCTGAGCTTGCTGTCCCTGGTGGCAGGTTTGGATTCTGAAAAGGGCCATCTTGGAGAGGGCTGCCTTCTCACTTGGGAGGAAGGGTGGAAGGGAAAAAGAGAGAAAGAAGAGAGAAGAAAGGAGAGGAAGGGACAAAGAGAGAGATCTGAATGACTTCCTAAATCCTGACCTCCAAGTACTGTAACTTTGGGGATTCACGTTTCATTATGTGAATCTGGGGGAGGATACATCTACATTTAGTTCACAACACCAGAATAACACTACCTACAACGTATGCTTGTCTAAAGGAGGCAGTCATGGACTCTTCATCAGGCCATGTGCTAAATGCCATGCTGGAGAGATGCGGTCCCTGCCCACATGAAGTAACGATGGATTCAGAGTTCAGAGAGCCAGAAACATGATGGGTACCCTGTAACATTCAGCAGTTTGTTTCTTTTCTCCCTCTGCTGCTCACTGTCTGTCTTTCCAGGGTAGGGTGTGAAACTAGGTAAACTTGGAATTTAATTCTGGGGATGCCTCTTCCGGTCCAGGTGACCTTGGACTTGAACGCTATAAGCTTGTGTAGCCTTACCTGTAAAACTGACATAATTCCCACTGCACACCAATCCTGAGAGGGTTCAATAAAAGAAATCAGGCAAAGCACTGCTAAGTCCATATTAAACATCAGCAGCTGCTCTGACAGCTGTGAGGATCATATCTGTGGCACTGAGAGCTATTCCAATTGACCCAAGCATGATGCTGTTCCTGCCTTCTCTTTTACTGATGCAAGTCTCTTCTGGTCTGCCAGTAATTAGCATCATCTTCTATGGCTAGCTTTGAGCAGTGGACTCATGGACAATTCATTTCCTTCTTTTCTTGATAGATTGTTTGATTGATTGCAAGAGCTATAGCAAGAGAGGAGGGAGAGAGATCTTACATCTGCCAGTTTGTTCCCGAGATGGCCATAATGGCTTCACATAAACCAGGCCAAAGCCAGGGATTTCAATCAGGTTCCTTACCTGGATGCAGGGGCCCAAGCAGTTGGCTTATCATGTGCTGCGTTTCTCAGGTGCATTAGCAGGGAGCTGGATTGGAAGTGGATACCAGCTCTCTCCCAGATGGGATGCCGGTATTGCAGATAGCAGCTCAACTTGCCACACCACAGTGCTGGCCCAAACCCTTTATTTATTTAACATCTCCTTTTACTCTTCAGCATTCATGTTCCCATCATGGACTCTAACATTTGACCATATGAAGATAACTGAAAAAGTTTGTGGCAAGATGCGATTAAAGAGAAATTTGTTTTGGTGCAAAAAATTTTTTAAAATCAATGCAAACACAGGAACTTCAGTTAGTTCATGGAGAAAAATATATGAAATATTTTTTTCTTTTGCAAGTGTCTTTGATTTGTTGTACTCTGAAATTTCCAGAATTTGATCTGTGAACTTTAAGAATCAACCAAATTGATTGGAATTGATGTCAGGTTGGAGTCAAGAGATTGGAGCCAAAATAGGTCTCCAAGGAGCCTTTAGGATGTGGCCTTTGTAGCAATCATGTGAACTCTGCAGGGTGTTTTATTTTTTTTCCTCTTTTTTTACTATTCCTTTCTGGCTGTTGGAGAGTGAGGCTGTGGATCTTAGAGTCGTTCTTTCCACAGTTGACAATAAGCCTTTGTTGATATGAAGAAAAACATTTGATTGTGGGAATTTTTAATTTTTTTCCTTCTGTAGGAGTAATGGCACACAGGGGCTAGTTGAAATAAGAAAGTACATGACCTGTCCCGTCAAGACGCTAGTAGCACTGTGATGCTGCTTCGTGCCCCCAGCAGGCAGAGTCCGTGTGTTTTGGGCTGCGAGACATTCAATAAGGTCGGCTTCCTGCTGCTCTGGAGTTTCTTCCCAGGCTGAGAAAGTGTAGTTGGGAAATGTAGCTAAGCTTTTATAGGGCATGATTTTTCCAGCTCATGTCATATAATTACACAGCCAGTGTGTCTTTCTCTTGCAGACTGGATAATTTTATAGGGGGGAACTTGAGGGGTAAGTGGGTGTGTACCCTTCTACCTAAGGGTAGACTTGATCAAATGACGCCTTCCTCATTTCATAGCCTTAGGTGTTCGTGAGATGAGCAGAGGGTAATTTACCACTGGATCAAGCCTTAATTTCACTGTCACCATTTTGGAATGTGTGTACCGGGCCTACTCTATTTGTGTCATTTAGAACCCCAGAACAAACTGTTCTGTAAATATTGCCTAAAAAATAATGTAGTGCTACCACATTCTTCTAAAATAAACTTCCCAAAAGCTTTCTCTAGAGAGCTATTTTCATTTGTTAATTAAAAAAAAAAAACTTGAATTCTAAATTTTGAGTGTTTTAAAACAATTTTCAAGATTTATTTGAAATGAAAAGAGGCTTGCATAGACTGACACAGACAGAGCTTCTATCTTCCATTTTGTTTATACCTCAAATGCCTGTGGCTAAGGGACTAAGCCAGGTTGAAGCCAGGAACCCAGGATCTTAATGCAGGTCTCTCCTGTGAATGGCAGGCACTCAGTTGTTTGATCTGTCATCATCCTTGCCTGAATGTACATTAGTAAGAAGCTGGAATTGGAAGTGGAGCTGGAACTTGAAACCAGGTACTCTGATACTAGATGGCTGTTGTGCCAAACTGAGTCTGGGTTACTGTATCTCCTCACATTAAGGTCTCCCTTTCCTCTCGTTTTCCCTTTTGCTGTGTCTTGAAAAAGGAGTAGGGAAAACGGTCCTGTGTGCTTTGGGTGTGCTGTATTGCCCAGAGCTCTGTAGGTAAACACTTACAGTCCCAAACATCAAATCTTCCTAAGGAAAATGGACAGTTAATGGAGCCATTTGGGGTTGGGAGAGGGCAGTAGCAGCACATGGCGGTATATAGATAAGAGTGGCAAGTTTCATTTAGACCTGAACAAATTGTTAAGCTGAACAAAAGTGTAAAATCTTTGATTTCATATGAAATTTTGATTTTTTTTTCTTGTTTCTCTTAAACCGTCTGTGGCTTCTAGACAGACTGCAGTGCCTTTCAGCCACACCGTTCTTTCTCCACAACTCCCAAGCTGAATGAGGTTTACAGTCCTGCAGCCTGAACATGATGTTGTTGCAGTCCCAGAGTTCTTAGCCAGGCTTGGTTCTCTCCTGTGCTGCCTGCCTTTTCCTGCTGTGTCTTATAGTTCATAACCTCCAGCCCCGGCAGGAGGAAAGGAATTGAGGCTCTCCCAACACTCTTCCTTCTTGGCAGCCTGGTTGTTAGGCTACTGTGATGGAGAAATCTGAGCAAAGGAAGACAGCAGGAAGGCAGAAGAGACTGGAGGGACTCCTTGAGGATTCAGGCCTGGAAACAGTTGAAGTGTTTGTGAGCAGCAGATGGAATTTTAAGTCAAGTCGAGAATACTGTGTCCACTGTGTGATGTTTAGGAAACACAGATGAGGATCTGATTCATTTTGAAATTGCCAAGCTGTGTTTATATCAGATAGGGTTAAGTCAGGAGGCAGAAACAATCCTAGTTATTTCAAGAGAGAACTATTAATATTTAAAAATTATTAGCCCAAAGTGTTAAGTCAGCTTTTCATTCCCTTAGCTAGAGTACCTTTGAGGAGCTTCCTAAGAAGGGAAAGTTTTCTTTTGGCTTAGAATTTGGAGTTCATGGTTCAAGATTAGGTGATCCATTAGTTTAGCATCTGGCAGAGGTTGGGGATGAGGGAGTGTTGGTGCAGGACAACCAAGAGGTGAGCCAAGAAGCAGAGACAGTAGCTCAGCATCCCTCAGCTTGAATAGCCAACACTTTCCGAAGAGCCACCTTCTGAGAACAAGCCCCCAGTGACCCAAAGACCTCCCACTGGGCCCTCCTCTTGGATGCCACAATTAGGTTAAGTCTCCATCCAGTTCCATTAACTGTTAGCTTCAATCAGTTAACTATTAACATCAGACTTTGGGGTTTAAACATATGCAGGCTGTGGGAGTCAACTGTGTTCAATCATTAGCACCCAGTATTAAAGAACTGAGAAGGCAACACGAGAATACTGAAGTATGATGAAAATAACATTTGTAGGAGCCATTTGCCACCCCTGGGAGTAGGATATTAACGATTAGATGCTTGTAGGAGCGGCCACATGGAACTGAGCTCGTAGTGCATGTGGGGCTGAACTCTTGTGCACACGGTGGTGGCTGGGACTAAACCTCTAAGCTCAGTGGAGGAAACTGGAGGTCTTGTATCTAGACCTCTGGCTGCCTGTCTGGTGCTGGAGTCTCTGAAGTCAGATAAGTCCAAACCCGAGGACGAGGGATACAGGGGTCTCTGATGGGAGATGAAGTTGTTTCTGAATCCCTAATGTATTCAAGTAGTATTCAGTGGAAGGAAGTGGCGCTGCTGAATCATGGAAGCCTGGCTAAGTCATGTCTAAGGGCTCAGGAAGCCAATAGGAAGGAAGAAATGAGTCACACCTCTCTTCTGCAACCTAAAGCTCTTCAGATCTTCCTAAAATGCCCTCTATAACCAGAACTTATGGGAGCTGCCAATAAAGCAGAAATGGGAGTTAGAGGTGGAATGGAAGTGTGTTTTTGGAGTTGGGGGACTAGTTCAGTTACAGGCTTGGTGTCTTTGCAACTGTGGTGTTACTCTGATGCTGAGCTGTGGAAGACTTACAAACTCTAGATAGACATATCTGGTTCCAAACTCATTTATTTGTTTGGAAGGCAGAGACAGAGCGAGCATAATCTTTGATCCTCTGGTTCATTGCCCACATGGTTGCAGTAGCCAAAGCCAGGAACTTCATCTAGGCTTCCCAAGTTGAGTGGAGGGACCCAAGCACTTGGGACCAACTTGTTCTGCTTTTTCAGGTGTATTAGCAAGGAATGGGATGGGGAAAAATCAATCAGGACTCAAACCAGTGCTCCAATATGGGATGTCAGCATTATAGCTAATAGCTTAGCTTGCTGCAGTGCAACACTGGCTCCTGTGGTTTCAAGTTTATAAGTGTGTGTTATAGGAGTTGGCTATTTGTGTTGTCTCTAGGTTCCCATCATGTGCAGCACCGGTTTCCAACTGAAGATTCGATTTTTTATCTGTTCATAATATACCCAGTGGTATACTACTACTCTGAACTGATTTTGTCCTTTCCTGCAGGGACTGACAAACTATAGTCTGTGAACCAGCTAGTGGGCCACTGCCTATTTTTGTAAATAAAGTTTTGTTGAGATATAGCCACACTCATTCATTTACCAAGAAATGCTTACAGATTCTTTCAGTAGTATAAAATTTAGCTTGTTTTTTCTTTTGAAGTTCTGAGTTTAAACAGAGGACTGTGACATAAATTTAGAAAAGTAATTCTTATAACTGGAAAACCCAGACACGCTGGATCGGTGTTTATCTCTAAGAAAAAAAAAAAGCATTTTCCTTGTCTTTTCTTATGAGTACCATGGTTTTCTTTGAGAGAATAGAAGAATATGGAGAAATTCCTGGGCTTTCTGATCACACCAAGCTAAAGCTATCTTTCTTGAGGCCTGGTCCTGCCATACACATGCTGCTCTGTGATCATGGGCAGATCGGCTAGCTCCTGACAGCAGCTCTTCATTGCAGACACAGCAAGGGCGAGGACATCTACATTTTCCCTGGTAGCTTCTCTGTGTGTGTATGTCTCCCACTCTGGTACATTTTCCAGGGTCTGAGCCAGCACAAAGGATGATGATCTTCGAGAGATCATGCCTTGCTTGTCCTACAGGTACCGATGTGGGCAGAAGTTTCCTATTCAGGTTCCTATTTCTCACAGAGATGAAAATTCTAAGTGGAGACTGGTAACATGCACAAATAGGAACAGGATCAATCAAACAGTAAGGGAATGAACACTGACACATTTACATATGAGTGTGGGTGATCACCCCACATGGAGAATTATCCATATGGTTGCCCATAAAAGAGAGAAAATGGGAACAGAATTGCTAAACCTGGTCCATGGCTAAAAAAGATAGTTCCCCTGCTCTTTGCCTACTTTATGAGTAGGAAGTGATACCTTAAGACATATAAATGTGGTGGGGTCTTAGCATGACCTTGGTCCCAGATGAGACAAGGGCATCCTGAGAAGCTGGCCGGATCATACCAACAGGTGACGAGACATCAACTAACTGGCTGGTTACATCATATCAGTATCTTAGCCTTGCTGAGCCTCTGGTGGATAGTGCTGCTGACTGTTGGCTTCTAGTCCTCTCCTTCTGAGCTCCTGCTTCTAGAACTGAAGCTGCCTGTGTCCCTTTAACTTTTGTACAGTTGTCTGTGAATTCCTGGCCAGTGGATTGTGAGAGAAGCGTTAGGTGCTGCCTCTAGGTCAAAGAATTTCATGTGACTCCTTAGCAGTTCCGTCTGCTCTTGCCACCAGAGTGTATTGCGAATGAGAATCTATTCTGACTTGTTTAAATCACTGAGACTGGCAGTCAATCCTAAGTAGCCTGCCCAGTACAGTGTCCTTGCAGAATTTATTATTTCCTCCCATGTCTGTTTCCTCTTTGTTCGTAGGCCCACTGAATGGCACTGCTGTACATGGACTGGGCTCAAACCTGGGAATGATTGTCTTCCCTTGCTCTCAATGTCCTGTCAGTTCTTCTCTCAGCTTCTGCTTCCTTCATCCCATTTGGATTATGCTGTTCTGTTGTCGCCCGCTACTACTGACTTATCTGAGGATGTCTGCTGACCGACCTGCACTATTGTTTTCTAACTACTTGCTCTTTTGGTAATATTAACCCACTCCACACCATCCCCTATAGGACACCTAAACTGGATTGTGTCTCTTTGCTCACCAGTATTCTTGTGTTCTCTGCTTATCCCAGTGTGAACAGGAACTCTGCAGCATGGAAGTAAACCTTCCTCTGGCAGCTGAGGTTCAACAGGAGGTCTTCTGAGTCTTGGTTGCTTAAAGCACTATTATCTTACTGGGTTTCCCTAACCCAGCCTGACCAATAAGGTGTTCAGGCAGCATTGATTATCTTGTCTCTCACCATCACTCTCCCCAGTACAGCCTCTGGGTAAGCTCTCTGTACTGGTTGACCTGTAATACCCTCTGCTCAGAGGACCTTTTCTGTCTGCCTGTCAATCTGTCTTTGGGTCTAAGTTTTACATTCAGAGCACTCTCTTCTAGGAATTCATGCTCAGTTTCCCAGATGCATTCACTTGGGCCTTTTTGTTTCTCAGTATTCTCTTGGTCTGTTGGACAAACTCTTTTATTCACCTGTTAGAATCGCTTCTGGGCCAGATTCTTTTACTAGAATGTCATCTTCCAGAGGACAGTGTCTGAATTTTTTTTCTTTTTCCTCAAACTAATTCAGAGAACGGTAAGCACATAGGTCATTGGAACTGTTGAATGAATGATTTATATTGGTTCTAAATAAGGAGCAATTATTAAAATAATATTTGTTTTTATTTCCTTATTTGAAACATAGTAGAGCTGGGGTGAGATGAGAGAACATTTCCATCTGTTGTTTTACCCCTCAGATGTCCTCAGTCTTGGCCAGGCTGAAGCTAGGAATCAGAAACTCCCTTTTGGTCTCCCACATGAGTGGCAAGGGCTCAACCGCTTGGGCCATCCTCTGCTGCTTTCCCATGTGCATTGGCAGGGAGCTGGTTCAGAGGCAGAGAAGCTGAGACTTGAATTTGTGCTCTAGTATGGGATCCTGGCATTGCAAACAGCAGCTCCATCTACTGTGCCATGATGCAGACTCCACAAATGTTTTTATAAGCTGAAAATATATTAAGGATAGTTTTGTGTGAAAGAAGGGTACGATCTAGTGTGAGAATCAAAGGAATGTCTATTTCAGCATAACCATAGGGTGACTAAAATAATCAGTAGTTAAAGCTTTTTTTTTTGTTATCATGGTCTTATTTTGATTATCACATCACATTGACCAATATCACATTTTAAAATGTTAGCATTTGGCAAGTAGGATCTTCAAAAACACCATGTTTTTGTCATTTTAGTCTCAAAAAATACATTAGCAAATTCAAAGACCAGTGTGTTTAATATACAGAATGTGTCTTTTTTTTTTTCAATGATTGCACTGGATTCTGTTTCGTAGAGCTTTTTTTTTTTTTTTTTTTAACAATATAAGACTAAACAAGTAGATAAAATGTATCCAAAACTTAAAAATAAGCATATGACTTAGTGATTCCTTTTTTTTGGGGGGGGGATGGTGTCCATTTGAATGATTCTGACACCCCTGGGTAGGCCAAGCAGTGGATCTCCAATGCAGTAAATACAGTGAGATATTACAGTCATTGCTAGGTCACTTTCTTCTCCCCATGGCATGACACAGCCAAGAGGAGGCGTGGAAAGCAGTGCAGGTTGCTCAGGGCTCTTGAGCTATTAAATCCTCCACACTCTGTGATATCTGTGTATCAGTCATATCGCTGTGTTTGCTGAGAGGTGCAGTTCCTGTGAAGGTGTGTGTAGCAGGATGTCTACAAGACAATACTGTGCTGATGTCCTGTCTGTGACTCACACAAAAGCCCACTGCGGAACCTTGCAGCTGAGTGCTGCTGTGCACACACACACACACACACACACACACACACACACACACACACACACACACACACATGCACACACGCACACACACATACATACACACATGCACGCACACACAGACACACACAGACAGACACACACAGACACACACATATACACACACAGACACACATACACACACAGACACACACATATACACACACAGACACACACACACATATACACACACACACATACACACACAGACACACACAGACACACACATATACACACACAGACACACACACACACACTTTTATTTTTGTTACTGCTAGCATCACCCTCTCTCATTCTTTACCCCTCAGCCTGTAGTCTCTAGTTTTTGAACTAGGCGTCCTCATTTCACCTCTGAAGTCCCCCAGATCTGTGTTCTCTTGCACTATCAAATTATGGTCTTCATAAACCAACCATTTTCCAGTCTCAATTGTCCCAAGGGACAAATAGAACCATAGCATCGATGTTTTACTTTCATAGCCTCCACAACTTTGCTGGGTAATGTTTCACCAAATGCTTACCCTTCCGGGAATATCTGCACTCCTACATTTGTTGCAAGATTATTTACACTAGCTGAGATGTGGAACTAATCTAAGTATTCATGTACAAGTAGCTGGGCAAAGAAAATGTGGCATGCTCACACACAGACACACAGATACTATCCAGTTTTAAAACAGTGAAATTCTGTCATCTGAGACAGTGTCTGGGACAAATCAGACATACAGATAATGCATAGTCTCACATGTGGAATCCAACACAAGTCAGAGGCATGGAAGCAGAGTAGAGTAACAATTGCCAGGGTTTGGAAGGGAGGATGAAGGGGCAAGAAAATAGGAGTTACTGGGCAGACGGTACAACATTGTCAGGCATACAGGAGGAGTAAGTTTTGAGATCCATTACACAGCACATAAGTGGAACCAATAAGAATGCAGTGTATATTTCAGAATAACTATCAGACTGAATTCTAAGTGTTTTTCTAGAAAAAGAATCAAGTAAATGAGGTGATGACTATGCAAATTAGTTTGATGTGATCATTCCACAAGGAATACATGTATAAAAGCATCAGATTGTATCTCACCAATATAGTACAAATTATGGTTTGTGAATTGAAAATAATACAAATAAAGGCATGTTAATTGATTGAATACTTGTTGTTCTAGCTAGGCTGTAGAGCTGTAACTCTTTTTTGTGTGATTTTGTATCCAGCAGCTGACATTGGTTAGATATTCAGCAAAAGCTGTTGAATAAAGGATTGCTGAAAACATATTAAAGGTAGTCATCCTGTATTCTAGGAAAGTAAACTGGGTTTTTGCAGTGTGCCTTGGTGCTTCATGAATGTGAAAAAGCAAATTGGCAACTGGTTCATTTGCTTTTTGTCAACATACCCGACAAAGATTTGTTGCACATCTCTTGCACTTCTTAGTGGAGCTGGATGTGGAATTGGGAAACCTTATCCTTGTCCTCAAGACACCTGATGGATGAGTGGAGGCTTAAGTGGCATGACTTAATAACAGTGACCAAGTACCTGGTCATTGTTGAGTGGATGACAGACCATCACCAGGCACAGTGGAATCAGCTATTGTTCCATTGGAGGAAATGCTCCATTTTCTGCTTCTTAGTTGTTGGGGCTAATGGTGTGGAGGGTGTCTTGCTAAGAAAAGGTAATGGAGAGAGTACCTATATCTGTTGCTGTAGTCGATATGTTAAATACAGGGGGCAGGGCCTATCTTTTATTAAAGGAGGTGTGCTCCATGCTCTCCTCATCACTGCTTGAGGCTTTATAGTTGGGTGGGAGTGAGGTGTGGACGGCAAGGAGGGGAGCACCCTCAGCCACAGTGCAGGCATTTATTGGAGATGGATGTTAGGACATTCACTTATAGTAAGCTTTGGAATCAACCTGTCACACAAAGGTGTGTGGCTATCAAGCTTCCTCAGAGGGCTAATCAGGACAGTGGGGGCCTGATTGTGCTGCAGGGCAAGGGGTCTCAAGTAGGTTACTAGATGTGCTGGGAGGTCTCCAGTCTGTTTCTCACACTGTTTTCTTTGCTTTTCTTCTTCCCATTCTATCCAGGAAATATGAACAGTGAAATCTGATTTTTTTTTTACAAAGATAAAAGGCTATTTTATTAAGTGTGATATTTAAAGTATCCATCTGCTTCTCTCTGTTTGCTCTGGTAAGTCCAAGCAACACAGGTAGAGTAAGGTGGTGTGCTCTCTGGGGCAAAACAGATGCAAAATTTCAACGGCAAGGATTATTGAAACAAGTCAGCTTTTCTTTGTTGTTATTGAATTCTTTAGTCTGGTGTTATACTGGGTCTTCTGAATGCAAGCAGTAGAATTAGGAAGCAGATGAGGATAAGACTTTGTGAAGGGTGGAAATTCGTGATTAGGAAAACCCAACTGCACAGTAAGGACTAATTATTTCATGTGGACAACATACCTGTTTTGTCGCCCTATGAGTTTGCTTCTTGTTTACTCCCTCAATATTTCTGGTACACTTTCTGGAAGTCAGATGCATTTGGCCTCCTGTGAGTTTATGATCATTTGGAGGAGGAAGCTAAGTTATCCAAAAATGGAAATTCTGCAATTTTATAATTATTAAAGTGCTTATTATGTTGCAGGCCTGGGGGATAGAATGATTACCAGAACAAAGTCTCTGCCCTGTGGAGTGGGGAAGTGTTAGCTGTAGAGCTTTTAAAAGAGCCTGATTGTGTGTGTATGAGAGGGGGGTGGTGTTTTAGAAGGCTGCCTATATTAGTCCAATTTATCTTATTAGTCCATTTCATCTCCTGATATGCTAGTCTTCATTATATGGTTACCTGTGTATCTATTTATTCTGTATTTTGAACGAAGGTTGTTCTCTTGTAGCAGAGAACATATGATATTTGTCCTTTGGGGACTGGCTTATTTCACTGAGTATAATGGTCTCCAGTTGGGACCATTTTGTGCCAAGTAGTAGAATTTCAGTTGCAGTATGCACCTCTACCCTGAATAAAAGGAGGACTCACAGTGAAACAGTTAAATATACTTGGCCAGTATGACACTAAATTTTACACCTTTGGCTATACCTACAATGCCATTACACACTTAAATAGCAGGATGTTAAACTAGTAATTGTTACTAAAGGACTATACTACTGTAATAATATGAGAGAAAATGTTGGGAGGGGAAAGTAGGGAGGGGAAGAAAGGACTCTCTGTACTTACAAAACTGTATGATGGAAATAATAATAATAATAACAACAACAACAACAACAATAATTACCCAAGTGTTAACTTCTACATTAAAAAGGTCTACTTGGCTCATTATTATGATGGCTGGAATAACAGCATGGCTCTCATGGTTAGTGTGGGTCTCGCTGGCTTTGTCAGAACATGCCAGTTTGCATCTTGGTAGGAGTGCATCTGAAAGCCAACTTCACCAGGTCCACTCCTTGTGTAACTAAGTGGGGGAACTAACTAAGGTGCTGGAAAAATGACAGTAACCACCTCTGAGGGTGATGCCTCACCCTAGGCACTCAGCCTTCTTTGGATAGATTCCACAACCTGTCAGCATTGGTACCCTGGGGATTAAGGAGCTGACACAGGACCCTGCCAATGTCTCAAACCATTGTATAACCCAAAGGAGATGGTTCGTTAAGGACGAATCCAGATGGACGTGGTAGAGTGAGGCTGGACAGTTAGGGTGAAGGTGGGGGAGCTTGAGATGATCTGTTAATTCCTTAGATGTGTTCAAGTTCAAAAGGCAGGGCTGCGGTCAGCCATGGTTTGCATGAGAGTGGAGGAAAGATCATGCAGAGATAGGCCAAGGGGCTTGTGTTTCAGCAGAGTAAATGCTAGTTTCCTGGAGAACTTACTTTTCCTCCATGAGCTAGAATATAATCCTTGTCTGAAACATCAGTTTCTCAGCCCACAGATCATTTCCCAGATATGTTTAATGACTCCTGCTCTATTCAATTTTATATTTCATTGTACTCCTCTTTCTTCAATGAAAGGTTGATCTGCAGAGGGGGAGGCCTAGTTGCATGGGTGAATAATTCCTCCCTCCTGAGCTGTATGTGACACACACCTGGCGAAAGCCTGGGACAGTTCTCTGCTGTTCAAGTTGCAAATCTTCTGAGATCAGAGCCAAACTGTTGGACGTCCATCTTCATCCTGGTGTCATCTCAGTGTGGAGATAAATGAGGCCCCCTCAAGGATTTGCCCATTGGTTGTTTGGAAGTTCACAGTTATGGAATGATGATATGAGATGGGAGGGGAAACGGAATTCTTTACTGGTCTTCCAAGCGAATGAAAGGAACCCAATTATCCACTCTCCCAGGATCTACATTTGCAGGAAGCTGGAGCTGGGATTGAATCTAGTATGTGGGTATTCTGACTGCCAGTCCAAAGCCCACTCCATGGGAAAAAAAAGTTTTTTTTTTTTAAAGATCCATTTAATTTTTATTGGGAAGTCAGATATACAGAGAGGAGGAGAGGAAGAGAGGAAGATCTGTCTGATGATTCACTCCCCAAGTGGCTGCAATGGCTGGAGCTGCACTGATGTGAAGCCAGGACCCGGGAGTTCTTTCCTGGTCTCCCACATGGGTACAGGGTCCCAAGGTTTTGGGCTGTCCTTGACTGCTTTCCCAGGCTATAAGAAGGGAGCTGGATGGGAAGCAAGGCTGCCAGGATTAGAACTAGCACCATATGGAATCCCGGTGCCTACAAAGTGAGGACTTTTAGCTGCTAGGCCACCGCACTTGACCCCCTTTGTAGCTTCTTAAGAATGGTGTGGGACATCTGAGCTGAAATGTCAGCAGGGTTGCTCTGAGCTTTACTCTACTTGCAAGAGAATAGCGACTCCTCCTTGACTCGTCGCAGCTGGGTTCCTTGTTCTTTGCCTGGTGTGGCAGGAGAGACGAAGCGGCAGGGTCAGCTTTGCGGAGTGCAGAGTGACAAATGTGTGAATGTGACTGTATCGTGCCTGTGCAGCCAACCTGCTGTGGTGGGCAGATATAATCTCTGCCCTCCTCCCACCTTGCCCTCCCTGGTCACCCTGCACCCCCGAGCATCTTGTCCCTGAGATCATGAGCATCTGCATGTGTTTTATGGGTAAGTGATGACCTGCTTATGAAACAGGAATAGGTAAACTGGAACTTGACCCTGTGCTTTGGGAAATCACAAATAATGAGGAGCCGAGGGTCACCATCCGGGGGGTCTTCCTTAGTGCAATCATCTTCTGGAAACTGAACAAGGAAGTCAGGGCTGGCTAACAGAATTTGAGAACCTTCTTAGGTATGGTGAAGATGATGCTTGGTGAGAGATAGTTTGATGATCTCAGAATGGGACTCATTTTTTCCCCCCCGCCTGTATAAATGACTGGTGAGCCTAGGACACCAGCGCTTCACAGGCAATCATGCTGAGCTGGGTTTTGTGTTGCCAGTGGGCCAGCGTCCCATCCTAGCGAGTAATCCTCTCGTGCTAACAGGAAATTGGACCCTTAGAGGAAGGCTATTGCTCTGCATAGAAACCTTAGCTTTTTCACAATGAAAGGCCCGGTTCTCAGGGGGCTTGGGCTCAGTGCTCTCCGTTTTTAATTGGCAGAAACCTCACCTAAGCCTACAGCGAGGCATTGTGTCTGCTACCAGAATGTGACTGCCATTGTACGTTCCCAGCGCTCTGGGCCAACCTCGGGCTGCCTCGCCTGCTCACAGCCTTTGTGAAGTATAAGGCAGTGGAAGCGGGCAGGAAGGAGGAGGTCTCCAATAATAGATCTCATCCTTTTAAAATAACCATGACCTGTTCCCATTAAGTATTAATTGCAAATCTGTCTCAGTTCTTAAATAACATTCTGTTCTTTAAAGATTTACACCTGTTCATTTAAACTCAATCAAGCAAAAATGTAAAACCAAAGAAGAAATGATCAACTTCTGGGTGTGCTAAATTAGTCCCAGGACTTTTATTTTAAATTTTATGCCCCAAGAAGTGGGACATTTATTTTTAGGACTTCTATACTTTATTCTTTTAAAAACTGCGCTAAGAAGTAGCACAGGTCTATGTTGAGAGGAAGTCTCTCTTCTCTCGCAAGTGGCATTAAGTTTTCACTTTTGTATCAGAGTGAAGGAGATGGAGATGTATAAATCTGGCTCGTCGTTGGGGATAAGCCATAAAGAAAGCTGAAGCTGTCAGATTATTTGGAACCGCTGTTTTATGGTTTGAAAAAAAAAAAAAAGAAAATCCACCCTTGGTTGTCTTCGGGATATGAGTTTGGTGCCACCTTGTGGGCAATTGTCAGACTTATCCATGCCATTGGAAGAAAAACTTGCCCCAAAAGGCAATTAATAATGTTAAAAAATATGCTCTGTAAATTAGTTAGATAAAAAAAAATAATAATGCCCCAGTGGCTATTCCAGGGGTTTCATCTTCAAAATAACATTACTGCCTAATTTCCTGAAACTTCTGTGGTACCTTATGGGAATTTGAAGCCCTATTAAAGTGCCAACTGCTTTATTACCTGTGGATACCCCTGTTTCCAGGACCACCCTCACCCCTCCCTTTTCTCTGGATGAGTACAAAGAATAATAGGAAGTTCAGCTCACAGAAAACCTCTGAACCTCTTTGCTGCCCTTCTCTCTCCTCTAGTTTGGTTAAGGTATGACACCCCTGTATGCTCCCATAGTGCCATGCCACACCCTGTGGATGCTTGTTTTCCTGATTAAATCAACGTTGTCCTGAAAAGGGAGACCTGCACTGTATTTACCCTTCCATTACCAAAACTGAGGATATGACTTGACCCACATGTCTTGTTGCGGCCCAGCGGGACAGATTGGGGCTGAGCTGCAGAAATCGGGGTATCAGGGGTGAGCCCCCCGCTCTCTGCCTTCCCTGGCCTCTACTTCTATTGGTGTACAGCGCTGTCTCCAGGCCCTTGCCTGATCTCTCTCTGTGGCTTTCAGCCATCCTGCCCTTTCTGCCAGCCTTCTTTTATCTCTCTGAAGACTACAGGCTTCCTCCACGAGGCAGTGAACGTGGCTTCCTGAAGTCCCTAAGTCATTCTTGCAGCTTGGCAGACATTAGGGACAAAAATGCTTCTCCAACCCAATATCCCAGTGTGGATTTTAGGGCTTTGGCTCAAGCTTCTTGGCTTGCTGCCGGAGAAATCACTGTCTCCTGACACTTTGTAGTGAAGGTATGATCCATGTGGCATTCTCTTGCTGTCCTTCATTACTTGCTTGTGCTAGTACACGTCTTCTTCACTGCCTCTTCGTTTTCAACCCTCAAAAGTGACACAAAAGGAAGTGTCTCCTGAGGCAGCAATGGAGAATTTAGTCATTGGTAGCAGATCCACCTCTCCCTGCCTCTCAGTCCCTGCCAGAGTTGTGGCCCAAGCAGACCGTGCAGTACAGCAAAGCAGGTCTGTCTGCACAGAACACAGTCCTCTGGTTTTCCTGAGAAGGCTGAATTAGATGGTGCAGGCAATGAGTCCTTCTTCAGCAAGTTTATTGTGAAATCTCAAACAGGTGCAGGAAATGTTATAAAGCACAAATGTACAGCCAAATAATTCAGTGTAATGCACAGGCCATCTTCACCCACATCAGGAGACTGCCCTGGAAACCCCAAGTCTCCCTCTCAGTTACAGCCTCCTGGGTCCCACATAGGCAGCCATGACCCTGGCCTCCCGGAGGTCTGCATTGCTGTTCTCTTACCATCTGAGACTGCATTCTTAAACACTGGAGTAAATTTGCTTCTTTTTGGACCTCGTAAGATGGAATCATATAATCTTATTGTTTTGCATCTGGCAGGTTTTATTTATCACTGGGTTTCTGAAATCCATCCCTTTTGTTGATTTATCCATGATTTGCTCATTTTGGCCCCATGCTGTTTGTAACATCCTTGTATTTACAGAATAGAATACAAACAGTTTCTGAAAATTCGAATTAAAAGATGGGTTAATTTTTTTAATACGTGCATTGTTTTTTCTAAATATGTATTTTTCATGAACTTTTGGACGATCCCAGCATCCACATGTATTTCAAGTTTTTCTGCACCAAAACTTATTGTTATTTTCATTTTCCACAAACTTTTTGAAGTACCTTTGTATACTGTCGTTTCAGTGTTTGCTTTTCCATTCCAATGTTGATGGGCATTTGGGTAATTTCCAGGTTTGGGCTCCAATGAAAACTGTTCCCATGAGTTTTCCAGGTATTGTTTCTTGGTGCACATGGGATATACATTGGGTGTTCTACACTATATGGTGAAACTATTAGGAAACTGGGTAGGTTTATCTTCGTCATTTGTTACTATACTTCAAAATGTCCAAAACGGAAGACCAATTTATCAGCAGTGTGTTTTTTTTAAACACCTGTGTAATCTAATCTCCAATTCTTGGGGGCATCACACACAGGAACCACAGATGGATCATGATCAATGTCTGCCTGTCGCTTGTTAAATGCCTACTCTGTGAGTTGCTGTGCTAAGAGCTTTATAAATAGCACAGCAGGTTATCCTCAGAGCCACCCAGGAGACGGTGTAATCACTGCCCCTTCTGCAGATGAGAACCCCCAGAACTAAGGAGAGGTGAAGGAACTGACATGGGGTCACGTACCCAGGATGCATCAGGGCCAAGATCTAGATTTAGTTATGATCTCTTTGGCTCCAAAACCTGACTTTCTCATCTTTGTGCTGGAGGGGCAGGGTTTCTCACCTGGTGGTCAGACTGTGGGAAATCGTGCTTGCAAGGCAGACATCTTGCGTGCCTTCATATCCGCAAATGTGGGTCAAGCCTCTTGGCAGTCCTACCTTTAAAGAAACATCTTCGTCTCCAGAGGGGAAGAATCTGGATGAAAATGGAGTAGGAAAGCGGAATATCTTAGAGATTGCAATGTCTCTTAAGTCTCCTCTGGTGTGTGTGCCACTAGGACCCCAGCTCAGCTGATCCTATTTCCGAGACTCTGCCTGAAGTGCCGGTCCACGCAAAGCTGGCGTTTTCTGTGTCACAGACTATGCTTTGACCATACATCTTAAGCCCCTATTAAAATTCCGACTTTATAAGATAGCCCTCTGTTTTTCTAATAGGATGTAAGGGAGTAATTAATTGATGATTCAGAATTTGGGTTTTCTGTGGAGTTTTTAACATTCATGATAAGACCGGTATCTTAAACTTACAAAGGCATAAGTCCGTATCAACATTTCCCAAGGCCTTAGCATGAACTACATTGATCTCTTCCTTTTCAGCCAATCAGCATAGAAATGTTCCCACAACTGATCTGTCTGCATTCATCACCATACCCCCACCATTACACCTGCTCACACTACCAATAGGGCCTTTTTTTAAAAAAAGGATTTTATTTATTTTTATTTCAAAGGCAGATTTATAGAGAGAAAATGACACAGAGATATTCCTGATTCAGAGTAATCTGTTGACTCTCTCCCTTGATGGCCACAATGTCTAGAGCTGGGCCAGTTTAATTTGGAGCTGCTTCTTCCTGTTTTCCCATGTGAGTGCAGGTGCCCAGAATCTTCTACTGCTTTCCTAAGTACATCAGCAGGGAACTGGATCAGAAGTGGAGTAGCTAGGACTTGAACCATGCAGTATCCATGCAGGATGCTGGCACTGCAGGAGGAGGCTTAACCTACTGTGCCAGGCCACTGGTTCCTGAAGAGGTCCTTTATAAAGACTCAATCTATTCTGATATCTTTTCACTAAGGCCCTGCGGAATTTGACCATTGTAACCTTAGGTTACTCTCACTGGCATTTGTGCATTTTAACCATAATAGAAAATAAGCACTTTTCTACGTGCCAGACGCATTGTATGCAATGCTGATAATCCATTACCTAGAAAGGATTATACTGGAAGCACAGAGAGGTTTAGTAACCTGCTCAGGTTCCCATAGCTAATAAATGTCTAAAAGAACTGGAATTCAAACCCAGGTCACGGACACCGGCGTCCATGCTCCGCCTGTTTCCTTCCTAGACCTAACTATCTGTATTCCACTCCACTCCTTGCTCAGCAGTTTTGCACATGGTGTTCATTTTGTCTGGGTTGGTCTTTACCTCTCCCCATCCCCATCTAATTAGCATCTGCTTCCCTTAGGAGCTCAGCTTCCGGTGCACTTGAGCTGTTTGTGAGCAGAGACTTCTGTTCATTCTGTGCTATTAGAATTACTCACTGAACTCCTTTGCTCTCCCTTTTCTAGTAAGTTCCCTAAGGGCTGTGGCCCGCCTACCTGCTTTAGTCCTGAGTCCCCCATGCTCAGCACCTGAGTGCATACTTGTGGTATGTTTGTTCATCCAGAGAATGAGTAAATGGAAGGACAGCTAACACCAGAGTAGAAAGACTGTAGTTTTTCCATGTCCAGACAGTGTTCAAATAAACCCTAACTTAAGTGAACTCGCCTTCTGATCATTATTTTTAAATGGCTTTTTGGTCTGCTGCCTGATTGATTTGGATTTTTTCTATGTATTTTTAGTTCTCGGTTTATTTTCTGCTAGACTCTGCCTTGTAATGTACAAGGCTCCATTAACTGGACGTGTTCTGCCCATGGAATGGCATTTCATCTTATGGGTTAGGGTCACTGATAGCGCTCAGGCAGATTGTTTCAATCTGGAGATACTGCTCCTAAGAACAGCGCTCCCACTATTCTTTAAGAAATCATGGCTTTTGGAATTGGTGCCATGGTGTAGGCTACACCCATGCTTGTAGTGCTGGCATCTCACATGAGCACTGGCTCGTGTCCCAGCTGCTCCACTTCTGCTCAAGAGCCCTACTTATGGCCAGCAGATGGAATAGCCCTCTGTAACTCCTTCAAATAAAAATAAAGTAAATCTAAAAAAAAAAATCATACATTTTCTGCTAACTCCAAGAGATTCTTAGTCACATTTCTATGAAATTCATGATCTCTTTTTGGTTGAAATCATGGAAAAATAGCTGCTGATATCTGTGTTCCAGTATGGACCGTTAATGTGCTAAGAGAAGATGAGAAAGATGAAGTAAGTTTCTAGTTCATTCTTTAATTGTGCAGATGTTAAGTAGTTTGCTTATATTATCTGAAAAGCACAGAGAATTGGCCAATTTTCTGTAAGTCACATCTTAACATAATGCGCTAGTATAAATAGCACCCTTCAATAAATATGTTGATTTTTGTATTCCAGTATTAAAAGCTTTGCCTCATATTCATATTTTTATGAGAAATTTTGCTATCATTGACCTCATCATCAGTATCAATCATCCTAGCAACTTTTTTTTTAAAAAAAAGATTTATTTATTTATTATTGGAAAGGCAGATATACAGAGAGGAAAGACAGCGAGGAAGATCTTCCATTGGATGGTTCACTCCCCAAGCTGCTGCAATGGCTGGAGCTGAGGCAATCCAAAGCCAGGAGCCTCTTACGAGAGTCTCCCCTGCGGTGCAGGGTCCCGAAGTTTTGGACCATCCTGGACTGCTTTCCCAGGCCACAGGCAGGGAGCTGGATGGGAAGCAGGGCTGCCGGGATTAGAACTGGTGACCATATGGGATCCAGGCGCGTTCAACGGGAGGACCTTAACTGCTACGCTATCACGCTGAGCTCTTCTTAGCAACTTTTAAAACATCTTCTTCTGTTGTCTTCTTTGAAGGTAGAGTTAGGAGCTGGAATGGAGATTGGAGCCCAGGTACTCTGATATTGGAGGGAGAGGGAGATGAAGAAGGAGAGAGAGAGAGAGAGATTAATGTGTTGCAGCGAAAGGGGCTGAGCCAGGTTGAAGCCTGGAACTGTCCAGGTCTCCCACGTGAATGTCAGAGACTCAAGTATCTGCAGCCCCCCAAGCATGTGAGCAGAGAGCTGCCTGGGAAGTGGCATGGGGCTTCTTGCCAGGCACTCCCATCTAGGATGTGGACATCCCAAGCAGATGTGTCACTCCTTGAGTTGGAACACTTGTCCCTGCTTTTCTCGTCAGTTTATCAGTGCGGTTTTTCCCTAGTCTGTTGGAGCGGGGCGGTGTGTGGAGCAATGTTGTTTATCCCTTGTGACTTGTTTCTTAATGGTTCTAACTCGGTATTGTATGTTTATAGCTATTAGAAACACAAAGAGAATGTGTGTCAGGGTAGTTTTAGTTGCAAATGTAGATACTCAAATCAAATCAGCCGAAGCAAAATGGGAATTTAATGTCTCTCCCTAGCTGAAAAGGACAGATTTGAGGATCTGATGTTGGAATTAGGCCCTTAGGGCTGGATCCAAGGACTCAAAGCTGCAGAGCTCTGTCTTCATGGCTGATCTCTGTTGGTTGGGCCCTTGTCTGTCTGTGTCTTGCTGCTTTCCCGGCCTCTGGCAGTCAGCCCTGCCCATCCTTCTGCTGCAGTTACCTTGTTGCATCTTAGCACCTGAAGGAGCAGGGGCAGTGCTTCTCTGTCCCAAGAGTAATGGCGGATTCTTGCTAGGAAAGAGGGGCAGGATCATGACACCAAGGCTTCCGCAGTTCTTTGGGCATTTGCTCTTGAGATTCAACAAGCATCTGTTGAAAAATTACTCTGCATTACACACCATGCTAAGCCCTCTGGCTTCAAAGACTAGTAATGGGAATACATACCAACTTAAATGGGCATCTGTCGCAGTGGGAAGGGATAGGTTGAAAGTAAGGAAAAGCCTCCAGAGTGTGACTAAAGTTGCATTTTAGAGTGTGTGTCATCTGATTCTTTAGAATTTTCTGAGGTTGTGCTTTAATGATGGGACACTTTTCTGGGTTCGTTTGACTACTGTTATAGATACTGCAAATCAGTTTCCTGAAAAGTGAATCTGGATTTGCCAATCATTCATTGAAAAATTACCTTTTCTTTTGAGGGTGATAACGAGTGTGTGTTCATCTAGAAAAGATAGAGCGTATGAAGAAGAAAATGAAAAACAATTCAAGTAGAGAACATATCTTTAGTTGGTTAGTCTTTTGGAGTGATTCATTATAGTATTTTTTAAATCCATGCACCTAAAAGTAAAATAACTTATCTAATTTTTACTTTCCTAGACAAATTGGTTTAGTACTGTTTGTAAAATTTTGACTCCTGCTTTTCCAATGGAATGTTTCATTTTGAGCGTTTTCCCCTTGGTGTGAATATGTTAGAGACAAGAGTCATTGTTCTTCCAGCTTCACAGTTCACAAAACGGCAGAACTACAAATTCTAGAGTCATTGTTCCAGCATAGCACATTGAGGTTATCTGCTACATTTTTTTTTTCCAGCAGGAGAAACAAAAAGTGATCTGGCACTCAAATTCCCGCCTGCCTTTTCAATGATTTCCTTGGGTTTCCTTCCTCGGAGTGAACTTGCAAGATCAAAGGGAAGGCACAGGTGTAAGGCTCTTGCTCCAGATGGCTGCCCTGCTCTTTCAAGGGTTGTTTGGGTTTAAATTTCTACCAGCTGTAGTTGGGGGAGAGGAGAAGTGGGAGGAGCCTCAGGACCATCTCTGATGCTAGCCTGAGTGTCCACTGCGCTGACTTTATCCTGTCTGTGAGAAGCTGTTCTGTTAGAACCCAGTGTCACCTTGCATTGCATTCTAGAAAAGGCTCTGGCAGAATGTACTGAAAATTTCATTTTGAAGGCCAAATAAATGGAAAATACAGCATCCATGTTTTTAATCTTTCACCTCCCTCCTCCTCTCCTTTCTCCTCCTTCCTTCTCCCTCCTTTAGCCCTCCCACCTAGTCTATGTCTTTCTCTAAGAACTGAAATAACATAGATAATCTCCTTGAGTGTGACTGCCAGAAGTATAAAACAGGATCAAAGGGACACAACAGTTTTATTGTTTTCACTAAAGCAGGAAAGTCTGACTGGAAGGCTGTCCATGGGGATTGTCCCTGAAGCCTGGGACTCCAGCTTCCCCGTCTGAGTGCCTGTTCAAGTCAGCCTGCTCTACTTGTGTTCCTGCAAATGTTCCTGGGAAGGTAGCAGAAGAAGGCCCTACACTGTCCTACACTGACGGAGTTCTAGCCTCCTGCCTTTGGCCTGGCCCAGCCCCAGCCATTGTGGCCATTTTGGTTGTGAATCCACAGACAGAAGAGCCCTTTTTCTTGGTCTCTCCCCCTTCCATCTTCCTCCCCTTCTTCTTCCTCCCCTGTACCTCAGTCCCTCCTTTTCTCCCTTTCTGTAACTTTGCCTTTCAAATAAATACATAAAAATTTAAGGACCCTCAAGTGAAAGTTAAAGCTCTTGGTACACTAGAAATTTGGTTTAACAGCCTAAACAGATTAATTTATTCAGCAAATATTTCTTGTATACCTATTATGTGGCTGTAGGTTGTTATCATGGGAAACTAATTGATCCAGAAAGGGGTTTGAGATACATACACACACACGCACACACATACACACACATATTTATATATATATATATAGAGAGAGAGTCAAGGTCTGTAAGAGGACTTAGAGAAAGCTTGCTGAAATTTGGCCATGGAACATTCTTATTGCCTGCCACAAATAGAATGAAAAGAGCAAGTGGTTAAGGATTCGCCTGTAAAGTCACACTTGGTTTGATGTGAGACCTTGAGTGAGTTACCTGGGCTCTAGGATTCTGAGTCTTGCACCAGAAAATGGACCCAGTGGCAACTCGCTTGAACATCACAGTGAGCATCAAATGATATAATGTTCTGGAAGGACTTGTCGCAGTGTCTGTCCCATACTAAGAACCCTGGGGACTGCTATGCGCTTTATTGGCTGAGTGCTGCAACTGAGTGATGATCCTCTTGATTTGATTTTTAATCTAAAAGTAATATAGGAGAAGTGGTGGTTTAGGGAAAGCTGTTCTGGACTGTTTAAATAGCTGTATTTGAAATCTGGCCCCGTCAGTGTTTAGCATTCACCTGGAGCCTTAGTAGCTAATATACAAATAGGGATACATCATCTTTTCAGCCTGTCTCACAGGTTAGTGTGAAAATACATGTGGAAGTGCTTGGAACACTACAGAAGACTGTCATTAGCACCTAATCAAAACATGTCTAAAGTTGTTTCTTAATGGTTTCTATGAGGAGATCTGCGCTGTGACCTTCACAAGTGGTTCATAAGTGTTTTGTTTTTCCCACCTTAGGAGAGACAGAGAGGCTAATGGGACTCTGCAAGTGATTTTTTCTCCTCTCCCAAGTGATTAGGCTCTTTGAAGGTAGGCTTTGTTAAGATCAGTAGGTAGAAAATTAAAAAAAATAAAAAAAACTCATAATGGAGAATTTGGAACACAGAAAATAATAGTGTCTAGCATTCGAATAGGATTTGCTGAAATCATGTTACCGAAATTACTTGTAAGTAGGAGATCCAAGAAACTAGTAAGGTTTTGATTGCTGTCCTCCCTAACTTGGTTTTAGTCGTTTACAGATCCTGGGTGGTGGTGATGGGTCAAGTAATTGGCTTCATGTCACCCCTGTGAGAGATTGCTATTGCACACTTAGCTCCCTGGTTTCGGTTTGGTGCAGCCCTGGCCATTAACAGGCATTTGTGGGGTGAACTAGTAGTGAACTATCTCTCTAACTCTACCTCTGTCTCTATGTATCTATTTTTCAAACAAATGAAAACCTAAATAAACAAAAAACAACAACAAAAACTCAAGCCCTGCCCTCCAAATCCCAAAGAAGTCAATGTCCCACATTGTGATTTCAAAATTACTTTGTTCCTATTTGAGAATCCATAACATTACCTTTTATTTGGAAATAGACAAGGTGATGAGGAATAGTGGTGGGATGAAGTTTGAAGAAATGGCAAAGTATCTCAGCTTCGAATCCGTGTACCTGACACTTGTTCTGGTGATCGAACGCTTCTCCTTGAATTCTCTGTGGGTTGCCAGTGTTTGGGGCTGCATTCTCCCAGAAGCTGGCTCTCAGAGAATAGTCCTGTACTTTTCCAAACTCCAATATGTAGGCTTCTTTCTGTTCTTACCACTTAGTGTCAGGTGGTGGAGAAGAGCTCAGCTGAGGTCTGGCTCCCTGCGTTTCAGTCTGGCTCTTTGGTGTTTGACCTTGGGTGGCTCTCTGACCCCTTGGTACTGCAGTTTTCTTATCTATAGAGCAGCAGCACTGATGATGGTGTTGTGATGACGCCTCCATTTTATTGGTTGTGTGGATTAAATGGGAAAACCCATGCATTCACACCACTTCTTTTTAAAAAAGATTTCTTACTTATTTTTATCAGAAAGGCGGATTCACAGAAACACAGATCTTCCGTCTGCTGGGTCACTTTGCAAGTGGTCGCAACAGTTGGAGTTGAGCCAATTTGAAGCCAGGAACCAGGAGCTTCCTCCGGGTTTCCCACGTGACTGCAAGGTTCCAAGGCTGTTGGCCATCTTCTTAACTGCTTTTCAGGCCACAAGCAGGGAGCTGGATAGGAAGTGGAGCAGCCGGGAAGCAAATTGGCACCCTTATGGGATCCTGGTGTGTGCAAGGCAAAGATTTAGCTGCTGAGCCATTGTTCAGCAGCTTTTAAGAGAAATATGTTTGATTTATAAGAAGTGTTTTATTTGTTTGAAAGATAGGGTGACAAACAGAAGGGAGGTGGGAGAAAAGGAGGGAGAAGATATCTTCTCTCCACTGGTTTACTTCCCTAATGGCTGCATTGCTGCAAACCAAGGATGAAATCAGAGCCTGAAACTCCATCTAGGTCTCCTGTGTGAGAGGTACGGACCCAAGGACTTGGTCCATCCTTTGCTGCTTTCTCAGGTGCATTAGCAGGAGTTTGATCAGGTGCTGGGCAGCCTGAACTCAAACTGGCAGTCTGCAATGGGATGCTCGAATCCTAAGAGGCAACTTAACCTATTATGCCTCTCTCTTTCTCTCTATCTATCTGTCTAGGACCAGCTGCTGATTCAATCCCCATAGGCTTGCAACAGCTGGGGCTGGACGAGGCTCAAGTCAAGAGTCAGGAACTCAGTGTGAGTCTCCAACAGGCATAGTAAGAACCCAGATATTTGAGTCATCACCTACTATTTTCTGGAGTTTGCATTAGCAGTAAGTTGGATCGGAAGCAGAACTGAAACTCAAAGGTCAGCATTCCAACAGGAGAGGCTAGTGCCTGGTAGCATTTAACCGCGGCACCAAACATTCCTCTCCTTTCTCATTTTTCTATCTCTGCAATGACCATCCTAAAATCTCCATTTGCGTTTTATCCTTTTTCTAACTTAAATGTGGACTGTCCTCTTCATGTTTAGTATAATTCCCTTTAATGTACACATGCATTTCTTTCCTGAGCACCTGTAGTGTACGAAGCACGCTGGTAGATACTGAGAATACAAATCCTGGGCTTACAGAGTTTGCATCTAGTGAGAAAAACGTGGAAGACAATGAGTTAGATATGACTGTGCAAGAAAGGTCAGGGTGCTGTGGGTTACACAGCCAGGGACACACTCAGGCTGTGAGGTCACAGAAGCCTCCAGGAGGGCACACTCAACCTGAGACTGGAAGCATAAGTAGAACCTTCAAGAATGAACCATAGTTCTATATTTTCCACAGATACCTTTCTGGTTGTACTCTTTCTCTTCTACCCCATCTTGGGCTATGTTAGCAGTTTATTGCTGCTTCAGGGGTGGCATGTGTAGATGCTGTTCTTGTCTTGGAAATATGTGGATCTTTTTCTCTCCCACTGAGTTACAATGTCTCAAAGAAGAAACCTGGACCTTATCTCCCTTTGTATGGTCAAGCTTCCTGAATAACTGTGAAAATTGGCCCCGAGTTGGTGTTTTCTGAAAGGAACCACATGTGCTTTGCAGGGAGTAAATCTTACAAAGGCATTCTCTTACTCATGCTTGACTCATTTGGCCCTAGATTCCTCCTTGTTTTAAAATGACTCAGTTGCATTATATATGAATCGCAAGGGTTGAATTAGGGTCACTCTGGTAGGGTTTCTGTGTTTCCTTCCAGTTTGAATTATGTGGTTGCTTGTTGCAGCACCTGTTTTGTAATGGGGTTGCACATTTGTGTAAATCTGGGCTCATTATACTTCAGCAGGTTTCTAAGGGGATATTTTGGTGGGACTACGTTAAAACTGATCAACAGGTGGGGTCAGACAGCAGCTCCACCTTTGTGTGCTCCTTGGGTTCCTAGACAGGTGTCATGGATCATCTGTGGAAAATAACTTAATATATGTGAAATCTAAATATATGGTCTCAGTTTGATGGACCACAGAATGTGAAATTTCAGAGAAAGAGATCATGGGACCTTCAGAGCAGACATCATCACATGTAGAGGAGTTCATGGACAATAAAGAGGTAGCCCAGTGGTAGCAGCTGCCCGGCATGGCCTGATACAATGCCGTGATATGTAGCATCATGATACATGACACATGGCATGATACAATGCCTAGCCTATATAGCTTTATGATAGAATTTCTAAAAAAGTATTGTAATTGAAACTAACATTATTGGTTCTGATTTTAAAAATGCATTTGACTTGGGAGAGGGAGAGAGAAGGAGAAGGAGACATAGAGGAGCAGGGAGAGAGGTACAGGGTTAGGACAGGGCCTTCGAGTCAACCCAGTCACCATTGTCACAAGCATTTATTTGGGAAAGTGAACTAGCAGATGGGAGTTCTGTCTGTCCATTTCTTTCGGATGGGGATATTCAAATCATAGCAACCATCTGTTAAATGTCAGTACTGTTGTGAGTCCTAGGTATATAGTATATAAAAAGTAGTCAAATCCTTGCCTTCATGGAGCCTATGCTATAGCAGGAAGATAGGCACCTGATTTATAGAAAGATATAGTATCTTCATATGTTATGAACAGGGTACAGGAATAGAGAATTATAGGGTGTATGTGGGGTACCAATTTAGATGGAATGATTCCGGAAGAGTTCCCAGGGAGGGGACAAATGAGGAAAAGAGGAAAGGATGTACTAAAAACATTGGAGGGAGAAAATTCCAGGCAGGGAGTAGAGGCAACAGCAGCAATGTGCTAGAAATACTGGGAACAGCAAGGGAGCTGGGGCCCGGTGAGGAAAAGTAAGAGTCATGTGAAATGAGGACTCAGAGATAACCAGGGCCAGGGATAATTTTAACTTTTACCTTCCTACAGGTTCAGTTACATCTGGTGTCTATAGCTCATCTTGGCTTTTCCGTTTGGCACAGAATGATGGTTTGTCAGTTTCCACTGCGACCAAGGGCAGTGGACAGATGAGTGTTGTGAAGCAGCCTGGCTTCCAGAGATATAATGGCTTATTAGAGTTTTGGATTATATTGTTGTCTCCTGCCTCTTGAGACTTCACACAGTGTTTCTCCCCACAATCATAGGGTGAGTCATTGTAGGGGGGGGGGATGTTCTGATAAATTTAAAGCCAGCTCCCTCCATCAGCATTACCACAGAGCTGCTTTCTTAGTCATCCTTTAATCTTGTCTCTGTTTTATGACCTCTTTCTCCAGGATTAAAATAGCCCAGCATGCTGCTTCCAGTGTAGATACTGGTTAAGGACAGAAACTGTGCTAAGTGACTCACCACACTGAGGAGTGAAATGCATAGTCCTGTCTTGGATGGGCTGCTTCTGAAGACAGGAGACCCACAGAACACAATGTCCTTGGGGGGGCCAGGGTAATTAAAGCGATGCTCAGTGTTCCAAGAAGCCAAGAGGAATAAATGGTTCTTTCTGTCAGAAGCTTAGCAATGATTCCCAGCGGAGAGGATGTGCGAATCTTGACATAATAGAATTTTGTTATTCAAAACAACTGCCTCCCAGATCCTGTCATAATGGTTTTGACCTCTTACAAGTGAATAAGTCTCTGACTCTTGTTGCAGTTGAAGATAGCTGCCACTAGATATTGGCAGAAATCTGAGTGGCAGACATAAGTTGTTTGCCAGATGTTAAATGGCTTATTTTTCATGTATACAAAATTGCTTTAAACATCTGAGGTATCAGTTATCTATTGCAGTATAATAAAATAACTCAACAAATAAATAAAATGACCCCAAAACTTGATAAACTAAAAGAAAACAGTTGATTCATTGACTCATGATTCTGAGAAATTAGTTGTTAAGGCTGGGCTCGGCTAAGCTCAGTTGGATGGTTCTTCTGCTCATTTGTCCTAGGTCTCTCATGAGGCTCCAGTTACCTGGTGGCTTGTTAGGGGCTAGGTTTAAAGTAGCCTCCATCACTTGCCTGGTAGTTGGTATGGTTTTATTGTGGGATCCTTTTCCTCATGACTTCTTATTCTCCAAAAGGGTAGTGAGTGAGAGGGAGAGTGAGAGGGAGATGGAGAGAGAGAGAGAGAGAGAAAGAGAGAGAGAGGATGCCTTGATGGGAGTGGCGACAAAGTCACACTACCAAGGAGTGCTTGGGTAGGGAGAGTTTTTCAGCCCTGCTTTGTAAACATTCCATTGCATTGTATGAGATTAGGTAGGGTTAATTATAACTTGATTGGCGTATGCTCTTCACTCTGCCTGACATACCTTTCTCTTTGCCTCTGGAAGGATTCATCTTTGTGCAAGGCCCACAGAAAGTTGGATCCTCTCTGAAATCCTCCGTGGTGCCCAGGCCGGATGGCTAAATTCCCTCTCCTGTGCTACTTCAGCACTGTGCCTGTGTTCCTTTGTGCTCACAGGCTCTTCTGTTGTGAGTTTTGATATCCTCACTTGTCACTTCTTAGGAGTGTCTCAAGGCCAAGGACAATGTCTCGTGCTTTCTTTATAGTTGTATCTCCAGTGCCTTTAGCAGAGAGGTTAGCGCTATCAAATAAATCACTCAGCAGAAGTAAGTGAATGTCACCCATGAAGTCACAAGGCAGAAATGAATGAGCAGTTTACGCTTGGATATCCAAGTACTCTGAGTTGACTCCAACAAGGGAATAAGCTTGGTAGTATAGTGGCAGTTAACTACTAGTGGGTATGAAAAGAGATTGTGCCATATTCCTAAAATTGTTTCCTGGAAATGAACAGCGGGTAGCCTTCTGGCTAGGACAGAAGTCAATGTTACGTATTTTTGGAGTCATTGAACAAGTTGCTGAATGGCCTTGATAAGTATTTTCCAGTATAAGGATTGTTTTTTGTTACGAATTGTAATTATGATACTAAAGTTATTTACTGAACTGATAGATTGTGCTAACCTGTGTGTAAATTTATGTATCATTACACTTATTTTGCACTGAAAGAAACTGAGGGCAAGCAACTTTCCAAAGATTAAGCAGCACAAAGATAAATAGTGTTGGAACTCTGATTTCTAACTAGCGTTCCACATTGTAGCTCAGTAACTCCTACAACAGTGTTTTCTCTGCATCTCTTGAAACTTGATTAGAAGCATAGAGCAGGTGCTGTGGTAGAGTGAGCGAGCTTCTGCCTGTGCTGCTAGCATCCCATTTGGGCACTGGTTTGTGTCCCAGCTGCTTCTCTTCTGACCCAGCCCCCTGCTTGTGACTGTGAAAGCAGCAGAGGATGGCCCAAATCCAAGTCAACTGGGAGACTCTTCTAAATTCTTCACTCCTGGCTTTGGATCGGCTCAATTCTGGCCATTGCAGCCATTTGGGGAGCAAGCCAGCAGATAGAAGATCTGTCTCCCTCTCAGTCTCACCTTTTCTCTGTAAATCTGACTTCAAATAAAAATAAATAAATCTTAAAAAATAAGAAATAAATGTAGAGTCTTTTCGCAAACATTGTGAAATGTATGCTTATCTTCTATTTACTTTTTCTTTAAAGATTCATTTATTTTTATTGTAAAGGCAGATTTATAGAGAGAAAGAGAGACAGAAAGACCCCCTATTCTCTGATTTGCTCCCCAAGTGGTTGCAGTGGCCAGAGATGAGATGAGCTGATCTAAGGCCAGGAGCCAGGAACTTTTTCCTGGTCTCCATTCAGGTGCAGGGTTATGAACTGGCACCCATTTGGGATCTTGGTACATGCAAGGCAAGGACTTCAGCCACTGGGCTACTGCCTGGGCCTTGTTTACTTTCTTTGTAAAAGGCCTGTGCTTGTTGGGATTTTTTTTTTTCCTTAAGGTGTATTTGAGAAAGAGAACTTCTATCTGCTTGTTCACTTCCTAAATGACTGAAACAGCCAGGGTTGGGTCAAGGCGGAAAACAGGAGCCAGGAACTTCTTCCAAGTCTCCCATGTAGTTGCAGGGTCCCAAGTCCTTGGCCATGCTCTGCTGTTTTCCCAGGTGCATTATCAGGCAGCAGGTTTGGAAGTGGAGTGTCTGGGAATTGAACTGGTAGGATAAATGCATAATATATTTCATGTATTTTAATGTATTATATATTACTTAATATGTAATATATATTATAACTTTTGTGAAAAGAGAAAGAAGAATTTACCACTAGTTAACTGCCCAAAGACCTCCCACAGCCAGAGTCGGGTCAGGCCAAAGCCAGGAGCTTGGAGTTTGATCGACATCTCCATGTCTTTGTCAGGGACCTGAAAACCTGAGCCTTCCCTGTAACTCAGGCATTTTGTGTGAGTTCATAAGTTCGTCTGGCCGTCTTGTACCCTGATCTATTCTCCAATGTTCTTAAGTTCTTGTAGCTCATCAGAAAAAGACATGCCCTTAAGACCTAGAGTTAGCAAAGACTTGCTTCGATTTGAATCTCTCTTCCATTCGCTAATGCTTTTGTTCCAACCCCAGCAACGTCTGCACTGTTAGACACTTTCTTTATATCCCCGCTGGACTGGATAGGTAAGCCCGGCTCCGGAGTCAGACTTTAAAACCATTTTTTAAAAAACTTTTCTTACTTTCCAAGTCTCAAATGAATTGTAAAACAAAATAAATATGCCAGGATGAAAGAAGCACTTTGCAAGTTCTTTTTACTATGCTTTTGGGTAAGTGGGTGGGGTGGAGGGGGTGGAGAAAGTTACCTCTATTCTTTTGCAGTGATTTAAAGATTTGAAAAGAATCATATGGGATGGATCTCTCTGCTCCTGATTGCCTACATGGGTTTTGGAGTTTTCGCTAAGGAAAACTTTTGTTCATTATAAAAGAGAATGACCCAGATAAAATAAAAATAACCTCAAGTTGACAGTATTCAAGATTGGGATGGAGGGATTTTTACTTCCTAGAGATTTATCAGAGACCTTTAATGATGATATTTGCCAAAGCAGCATGACCTTTTCCTGATTTTTGTTTGGATTACCTGTGTGACTTCTACGACTTACCATTATCTCTTCCAGATTCCTGCATGGTCATTTATTCTTGACATTTATCTCATGTACGTTTGGGGTGGAAATTTCTCTAAATCATATTTAAAGTCCTTACGCTCCCACATGGGAGACGTTGAATCAGAAGAAGTTCCCTGAAGGTGTTCTGTAGGAAGTCGTTTCAGAGAGGAGAGTGGCTTCATTGTATTTGGAATGAATTTTCTGTTCCAATTCCCACAATCCTGGTGCGACTGGGATGTGGAGTGCGATTTTAGCAGCCGTCCCTTTGGTGAGATGAAGGAACGGACGCATTTAGGTCAAAGATGTCAGAATCAGAATGGAAATCTGCTTTGTGGCAGCTGTTGTTTGTCACCAGATGCTAATTAGGTGATTACAGGATCCCTGTGGAGTTCAGGGACCAAGTAAGAGTGGTGCTTGGGGTTGAGAGGAAGAGAGAGATGCCTCTGTGCCCTGGCACCTGCAATGCTCACATTCTTTACAGGTAGGAAGTGTTGCATGTCTTTCTACTGTTATTTCCATTTGGAATTTTCAGCTAAAGAAATAAATGTTCAAAAACACAGCACACACACACACACACACACACACACACACACACAAACAAACAACAACAAAAAACACAGATCCAAACAACAAGAGTCCGTTCATTTTATCGGCAATGGTTAACCTCACTGAACTTCAGTTCATCCTTCTGTGAAAAGGAGCAAAGGTCATCTTTCTGCTCAGTGCTGTCACTCATCAGTGATTGGCTCTGCCATTTTGTAGCGGAAACTAGGATTAGTATTCTTTCAAAATATTTTCTTTATTTGTTTCACCTTAGTATCTGAAGTGGTCAAGCTAAAAAATTAAGCTGGTTGAAAAATTGTAATTTGTATGTGACACAGTCAAGCAGGCATTATTTTGCTGCTCATACTTTTACCTCTTTCCATTCTGGGAAGGATTGAAAATTCAGTTGCCAAGCTCCTAATAATAGAAACTTAAAATGATGACTTCCTGGGGTTGGCGTGGTATTAGTTGAGATACATGCATCCCATATGTACCTGGGTTGTGCTAGTAGCTGGCTTTGATTCCTGAATATAATTTCCTGCAAATCCAGACTTTGGTCATGACTCAAGTAATTGGGTTTGTGCTGCCCATGTGGAAGACCTGGATTGAGTTCATGACTCTGGGTTTTGGCCTAGCCCAGCTCTGGCCATTGTACTCATCTTGGAAGTAAATCAAAGAATTAGAGTTCTGACTCTCTGCCTTCCAAATAAAGAAATAAAAATTTAAAAAGTAATAAATTCGTGGTTTCATGTGAGCTGGGGTGGGACTTATTAAGTATTTGACCTGTTAGCCATTTAACCTTAGATGTTTGCAAAGGGTTTCATATTAATGGTATATATTTTTTTAAGATTTATTTATTTTTATTTGAAAGGCAGATTTTATACACAGAGGAGAGATAGAGAGATCTTCCATCTGGTTCACTCACCAAATGGTTACGATGAGCAGAGCTGAACTGATCTGGAGCTGGGAGCCAGGAGCGTCTTCCCAATCTCCCATTCGAGTGCAGGGGCCCTGGGACTTGGGTCATCCTTCACCGCCTTCCAAGGCTATAATAAGCAGGGAGCTGTATCAGAAATGGAGCAGCCCATTTGGGATGGTGGTGATAGCAGGCAGAGGATTAGCTTCCTATGCCACCACACTGGCCCTTAGTGGCAGTTCTTAAGAGAGTTGAAAACTGACTTCTGGTGAAAAACAATGGGCCACAGTTCCACAGCTTCCCAAAAACCAACAAGTGTTGGAGTCCCAGCCAAGACTGTGTGACCCCCCACAGTGCTGGTGAGTGAATGGGCTTGTAGCTCTACTCAAGGCTATTTTATGTCAAAGTCAGAGTTCTTAATTTGGAATACTATTTCCAGACAGTTCTTTAAAAAGGTTCACTTTTGAATTATTTCTTCTATTTCTTCCCACAAGTCTGCAATTCTTTGGAAGTTTTTAGTCTCTTAAAGCTTATCATAGCCTATGCTAGATGTCAGAGGTTGAACTGAGATAATTACATCTTTATGAAAAATCGCTTGAGTTTTGTATGTATCACCCTTTAGCAATCTCCTGCCCCAAATCAACAATAATAACACTATTCATATTGGAAGGAAAAGTGACAGGAAGAGAGGGAAAGGAAGAAGAAGATGATGTTGGAGAGAGGGAGGGAGAGAAAGATAGGTGGAAATGGAGGGAGAGAGAATATGCTACATCTGTTAGTTCACGCCCCAAATGACCACCACAGTGAAATCCAGTGGCCAGCAACCCCATGCAGATCTCTCACCTGACTGCTAGGGGTCCAAGCATCTGAGCCATCTTCCCTAGCTTTTCTAGGTGCATTAATAGGGACCTGAGTCATAAGTGGAACAGCTAGGACTTGAACTGGTACTCTGATATGGAATGCTGGCATTGCAAGCAGCAATTGTATCTGCTGCTCCACATTGCTATCCCCATGTTGCTTCTCTTTCATCTTTAATTATAACACCAATTGTGATACATTCCTCTTTAGATATTTGCAAACATTTGTACAAATCTCTTCTAAGACTGATTGATTCATGGTGAACATCTGGCCCAAAGGAGACCCATTTTATTCTCTGTCTGTCCTAGAAATTTTCCATTTGGCTTATTGGAGCCAAGCAACATCTTTCTCATAGAAATACTCTCGGGTCATGAGTCTTTCTCTTATGAAGTCTTGTTTTTTATTTATTTATTTATTTTTATTTTATTATTGCTGTTTTGATTCAGAGAGATGCTTTCTCTTGCATTTCCTCCTTCATCTTAAGATAAACCAGATCAGTTTCTGTTGCTTGGAACAGAGAATATCAACTAACCTGGTACTAATGAGTTCCTGTGTTGTCCTTAGAAAAATATTTGCTTAATGGTAATGGGAAGTGGAAGACCTCCATGCTACTCTTACCTTCCCTGATTTTTAACAGGGTTATTGAGATATAGTTCATGTACTGTAAAGTTCATCCTTTTAAAGTGATACAATTCAGCACATGTTTACTCTGAAATTGTACACTTCACATTATGAAGGGATCTTGAGCTTACAATTTTCTTTTTATTAATAACATTGTATTATGTGACACAGTTCCATAGGTACTGGGATTCCTCCCACCCCTCCCATAACCCTTCCCCCAGTGGTGGGTTCCTCCACCTTGTTGCATAACCACAGTTTAAGTTCAGTTGAGATTCCTTCATTGTAAGCATATACCAAGCATAGAGTCTAACATCTTATCATCTCGATAAGTTGAACGGCTTCTTGAGGAGACCTTCTCTGGTCTGAAGGCAGAGCCAACAGAGTAAAATCCCGTTGATCATACAATTTTAACACATTTCATCGCCTCCTCCAATACCCCATACGCTTTGGTAGACATCAGATTCTTCTCATTCTGAATCAGGATGATTTTGGTGTCTGTTCTTCCATTTTCTGCCCCCTGCCATTTCTATTACGTTCCTATGGTATGTATCAACCACATTTTAAAAAATGTGGTTCAGGGCCCGGCGCGGTGGCACAAGTGGTTAAAGGTCCTTGCCTTGCATGCCCGGGATCCCATATGGGCGCCGGTTCTAATCCCGGCAGCCCCGCTTCCCTTCCAGCTCCCTGCCTGTGGCCTGGGAAAGCAGCCGAGGACGGCCCAAAGCTTTGGGAACCTGCACCCGCGTGGGAGACCCGGAAGAGGCTCCTGGCTTTGGATTGGCATAGTATTGGCCCATTGCGCTCACTTGGGGAGTGAATCATCGGACGGAAGATCTTCCTCTCTGTCTCTCCTCTCTGTATATCCGCCTTTCCAATGAAAAAATAATGAAAATAAATCTTTAAAAAAAAATGTGGTTCAGTGATACAAAAAGTTCACAGAAAACTGAAATGAAAAGACAAGTCATTTCTGAAGTAAAAACTTAAATTCACATGTGGTCTCTTCCCAACACGTTCTGTGAAGTTTTTGAGAACTTGTACATACACAAGTATGTGTCATGTATGAAATCCCCTCAAATATACGGAGACACAAGTACATAAACATGTATCTATATTCACCGAATGTTAAAGACCATGTGCATATGGAAATGCTGTTTAGAAGTGGAAATGAAAAAGCAATAGTTGACTGTAGAACCTAGTGGGTTTTTTTTTTTCCGTATGATTTTGTAAAGATCCCTTTGAATTGTGTTTTGAAAATACTGTAAAGGATCAAAATTCAGGTTTTTACATATCTCTAAAAAACAAGAAGAGAACATGTATACTTAAAAGTTCACAGGACATGTGTAGCATGGAAAAAACTCATGGATTTCAATATTTTGTGGCACCCACTATTATCTTTAAATCCCATCCCTATAAGCTTAAAATTGTTTATTTGTTTTTATTAATTTTAGAGGCAGACAGAGAGAGAGGAGAGGCAAAGGGATAGAGTTGGTGCTGGGCGGGGGAAAGACAGGTAAGTGAGTAAGTGAATGAACAAGCTTACATCTGCCGGTCTACTCCTCCCCAGGAGCCTTCACTGAATGTGGCTCGTGGCTGAGAACTCAGTTTGGGACCCCATTGCATGAGATAACACCTGTTGCCCTGCTGGGACGCGTTAAAAGGAAGCTGAATCTAAGAGCTCCGTTGTGGGGTGTGGGTGTCCTCCGCTGTATCTGCATTGCTCTGCCTTATGGTCTGCCCCGCACAAACATACGTAGTCTTTCCTGGCAGGATTTCTCTTTTCGGACTTAGGAATCTCTCAGATAGCTCTAACTCCTTGCTGACTGAATGAATGACACCACTGGATATGTAGTGTACTGTGTTGGGGGGGCCCTATTCATAGCTTATGCACACTTTATGAATGACACAAACTGGCTTTTCAGTCTGCTCCTTAGGACGAGGTGAATATTTGGTGCAAAGTGCTTGCTTTTTACCACCTTTCCATTGCCAGGTTGTTTTTCTTAAAGGACTACAAGGCTGACACCTTTTAAAATAAAGTAGGGAGGTCATTTCTCCAACCTCCATAAGGTCTAATTTCTTGGGGGAAGGTGTTAAGATGCATATGGTCAGAGCAGCTGAGGGAGACCTCAAGACCAACAGCCCACCCCTCCCAACCTTTCTAATGGATCCTGGATGATATTGCTGCTGTAAGACATGGGGTTTGTCAGCCCCTTTCCTGGAGGTGGGGTGACTCTGGAAATAGGAAGGTAAAAGTTTTCTTTCTAACTTGAGAGTTTGGCAGGGGAACTCATGCAGGTCAGAGTCAGGTGAAATGAGTAGTTGAGTGCCTGCCACTTAGCTATCTGAAAGGTCATTTGGTAAAATCTTGTTCTAAAAACAAATTAGATGACTAGTAATTGTATTAAATGAATGTGTTGGGGGAGGAGGGTAAAGATGAGGTAACAGAGTAAGAAACTGCAATAAAGATTTTTAGTGTCATTTACCCCAAAGATTTACTAAGTAATTAAAAGAGTGGTTTGAACCTGTGACAGTTAATATTGGAAAAACGTTTGAATTACAGCTGTTGTTTCAATGATTGTGTGTTTTGAATTCTTTAAACATGTGTTCAAAAAAGCAGTATTCCTTAAATTTTTAAAAAAGAGTTTGATACACAAAGTGACACAGAGAGAGAGAGAGGTCATCTAACTGCTGGTTTACTCCCCAAATGGCTGCAACAGAAAGCTGTGGGCCAGACTGAAGCCAGGAGCCTGGGACCCTATCCAGGTCTCCCATGTGGGTGGCAGAGTCCTATGCACTTAGGTTATCCTCCATGGCTTTCCCAGATGCAATAGCAGAGAGCTCAATTGGAAATGGAACAGGAGGCGCTCTGGCACTCTGCTATGCTATGCCAATGTCAGAAGTGGCTTTATCCATTGGCCCCAGATTTGTTTTTTTTTTTTAAACCTGTGTCAGGCAGACAAATATTGATAGAAGGGATCCCACTGCCCTTTAGTTGTTTGTTATGATCTAATAATAGAAATGGAACACTGACATTTTAAACAGAAATGATTGGTTTTCCCAACAAGAGCCCCTTTTAGAGTTATTTGTAGGTCGGTTAATGGAAAATCAATTAAGGCCTATCTTTGAGTTGTTCTGAAGACCACTGTTTCCTTTCCTATACACTTAAAACCATGCCAAAGTTCTCAGTGTTTTGTTTCCTGGTGATGTATTTGATGACAAATTTTATATTCACTATGCTTGCTTCTTTTCCTTGCCCACATGAGAGAAAGGAGAAGAAAAGCTTAAATTCTATGTTTGTCTCACAGTTATGGTAACAGCAGACAGAGCATCTTTTATGCTGCTGTGCCTCCTGAGAACTTGTTCACGGACTCCCATGAGCATACCGTGGAGGTGTTGGTATGAATTCCGAAAATTAGGTGCAAGCACGATTTTTCTGTTTGCAGTTAAATAGTTTTCCGCTCAGAGCGCTTCAGTAATATGTGTAAGGCAAAAGAGGCTGCTCTAGGTAGGTCCAGGATCCAAAACCCGGCTCTGCATCACAGTTCTTGGGATCCCAAACAAGGTTAGTGGTTTTTCCCCAGATCGTATAGCTAGCCAGTTGCAAAGCTAGAATTGGAACTGAAGTCCTTAAGTCTGAGCTCATGCAATATTCCAGTACGGTGCCACCTTGGAGTATTGGTCTATAATGAAAACCAGAACTCCTCCTTCCTGCTTAACAAAATAACTGCCTGGAGGGCTTTCCCACATCCACATTTACTCACATGTCTGGTCTATGTGAGAAAGACCTGGTGTTTTCATGCTTGAACAAATTTTTCCTTCTAATATTATCTACTGAGCCACGTGCACTTTTCTGATATTTTACCCTAAAGGAGGATGTCTTGGGACCGAATGTCTAAATTTTAATTTTCTTATACCTTTCTCCGCAGACACACTCTTCTGCCCTCACATCAGGGCTACATATTTCCACCTGGCCTGCTGTTTATCTTTTATACACGTAACATTGGCTCAACGAAGATTTGGAGCTGGAAGAGTGTTGTACATCCTGTACAGGCCTATGGAGAAAGGGATTAGAGAACCTGCCCTTAACATCTGATTAGAGACAAAGTGGAAAATGATTAATAAGAAAACAAAGTCACAGAAGAAGCAGAGCAGCCAAGTTGTCTGCAGAGAGATGCTGTTTTCTTTGAAAGAGTTATGTTAAGCTCTTGCTTGTGGAGGAGTCTGGATTTACTAAAAAAAAAAAAAAACAACTTCAAGGCTTTTGGGTATAAGCCAATTCATATTTTTATATAGCTTGGAGGCAGTTTTCATAGCAATGAAACCTTAAACTGCTCTACAGCGCAAAACTTTATCATTTTGTTTTTTCCCCATAGTGTGGTAAAGAGCTTAAGGTCACAATTTTTTTTTCAAACCTGCCAGGAACTCATATTTTCCATGTTTGGGGATAAAGACATAGTGGATTCTAAACATCTGGCTAGTCCCTATTTAAATAATTTTGTATTCCATGAATATTATACATAGATAATTACATTTTCACTTTACTTACCTTTTTTGTGTTTCAGACATTCTGAAATCCAGGTTGGATTCTGACTCCAGTAGCTCTTGAAAGTCATTTTTCTAAACGTTGGCTGAGGCAAAGTATATTTGCTTCTTTCCCATATAAATTCAAGCATGGCTTAGTTTTGTGTATTCTCATTGTTCTTCCTTTTTTTTCCCTCCCCAAATCGAGTGAATGTGGGATTTCACAGGAGTCATGGCAAACGAGATTGTGCAGTATTTTTAGAATAGGGGAGACTTTAGATTTGGCTGGAGGAAACCTCGGTTTTCCACACTGGCCAGTATCTACTCATGATGTGATTGCAGTCAAATCCTTTAAGCCACCCCAACTCATCCGCCTGTGAAGCGGACACAGTGCTGGCAGCTCCGGAGGCATGTTGTCAGATGGTGAGCTGTTGAGCGTGAGGTGTTTTGAATTCTAGGGGAGAGAAGTGGACAGAGTAACTTGAGGTCAAGGACAATCCCTTGCACGCAACCCCCACCTAACTACAGCCCAGCAGAGGGTAACGAAATCCTGTCCTCTGTTATATCATTCCTCTGTGCCGGCCAGCTGGTGAGACAATTTGCCTTCTGGTTTTCTCATCTTTTGTTATATTTTTCATTCACTGAGTATGTATGATGGCTATCTTTGGTATATAATGGCGATTCGAAGCTGTTCCTGAAAAAGTCATGTGTGTATGTGTGCATGCAAGTATGTGTAAAGCAAATAGATGGCAACCTGAACCCCCAGCAGAACACAGATTCACATCCTGTAGAATGTTTTTTAGGGAAAAATGACCACAAAACAATCTGGTAGGTATGAGGATGCTCAGAGTCCTGACTGGGTAAAGAAGACACTAGGTTTTTGCATTTTGGCCCAGATGTCACCTGAATCAGAAAGTGGAACTTGCTTTTAGAGAGGGTCTGTCTGAAGGAAAATGCAGCAGTTTTCTGAATCCTTTGACTAACAGCAGGAGGTGTATACTATTTTCCTCGTTTGATGGATGATCATGCTATGGTTTGGGGAAGTTCAATCACCGAGCCATAATAGCACTTGGCCACTTTCCCCTCAAAACCTGTATGTTCCTTCCTACGCTAGCTGTATGCAGTACATGAGAAAGTTATTGAGAGAAAAGAGAAGAGGTAAGGATTGAAGTTGCTTCTCTATGTTGAAAGTTCAAAAATGGATGCAGATTTCAGTTTGACCTGAAAGCTGATGATTTCAGGTGCTGCTTATGTGGAACCTGGTCTCCAGTTCTGGGTGAATTTCCTTCAAGAACAGTGTGCAGAGATTTGCTGGGGAAACATCATGACCACAACACCACATCCCATATCTCCATGTACTTTGTAGACCTGACTGATATCTGGGGTCTGTGATAAAGCCTCAGTGTGCTTTTACCGAAGGATCAAGATGTACGAGAGTGCCCTGGTTCTGCTCTGACTCAGTCGCAACAGGGGATGGCAAGGGATGGCTGTGGCCACAGCACTGCTTACACTTGGATGTAATGTCTAGCATATTCTGAAACCATGCTTGCCACTGAAGGGACGTTTTATGTGTCCTTAGTGCTATAGGGTAGTTCTCTTATTGCTACTTTACAGATGAGAACTCTGCAGTTCAAGAGGCTAAGAACTTTGGTGAAGACTATACAGTAAAAAAATGATAGGGCTGGGATTGGGACCATACAAGCAGGCTATAGTCTGGGCTGTTATATGTAATACAAGTATTTCTCCAGAGACTACCTAAGAGATTATTATATGCTGTTGGGCAGTTAAAAAAACATATAAATTATGAAGTATAATGCTAATGTGAACATCCAGGAAACTAACCTTGCTTTCCCAACCTGAGATCATTGTCAATCCTATTGATGTTACATCTTATATTAGCTCCTGTTACTTCTCTTCCAACAGTGACACCTTGAACCTTGTCTACCTCAGTGGAATGGTGTGTTGCACAGATGATATTTTGATGTTTTAGATCCAGTTTTTTTTTTATGATTAATCCCTGTTGCATGTAGCTGTCGTTTTTCTTTTGCACATTGTTATAATCTTTTATTACATACATGTATGTCCTTGTGTCTGTTGTGTTCAGGTACAATGATTTCTTCAGGCATTCTTTTTTCCATGAGATGCTAGATAAGTATTTTAGACTTTGTGGATTATGTAGTGCCTATTACTCTATTCTGCAACTGTATAAAAAAGTAGTTGTAGACCATAAATAAATGAATGAGCATTACCATGTTCCAGTAAAACTTTGTGTAAAAATATAGTCAGTAGACTAGCTTTGACTTACTGGCCGTAGTCATCCAGCCCCCTGGAATGCACTTAGGGTTAAGATCCTGCATGAGTATATGCATGGTAATTTCTTGCTAAATTATTTTTCCTAAGTGACTGTACTAATTTCTCCTCAAAGTCGCAATATTAGGAGTACCTGTTGATCCATTTCTTTGTCAACACTTGGTATTGTCAGATTTAGTGTTGTTACTGCCATTATTATAATGGTTATTACAATGTGTGTAAGACAGTAGGGTAAAAATACTTGTTATTTTCAAAAGTAGTTTTCTGGCTACTGATAGGGTTGAACCTCTTTCCACATGCTGTTTGGGTGATCATATTTCTTCTTTCATAAAATTCCTGTTCATTTCTTTTGTGCATTTCTCTATTAACTATTGATCCTGTCCATATGATTTGAAGGAACTGCATATATTCTGAATAACAATCATTTACCATTTTAGTGCATTTCAGATATTATTTCCCATTTATGGCTTGCTTTTTTTCTTCTTCATAGTGTCTTTTTTGAGCAGAAATTCTAATTTTCACATTGTTAGATATGTCACTCTTTATAGCGACTCTGTTAACAAGAAAATAACTTTCTTGTTATTCATAACAAGCAGCTTCATTTGGATTTTCTAAGTAGATACCACACAATGTGACTGATTAGAGTTTTTAAAATTATTTTTCTTCTTTGCTGTTATTTTTTGATCTTTGTGTTCTCAGGCCTCCAAGTAGATGGTGATTTTGGGCGTAATTATATACTTCATTTTAAAGGGAGTGCTTCTAACATGTGCCATTAAGAATGGTATTTCCTGTTAATTTCAGTGAATGTACTCTAAAAAAAGTTAGTTACTTCTCGAAAGGCAAGGGCAACTTCATATGTTAGCGCATCATGCAATTTTTCTTCTTCATTCATGTTTGTCTAATGCTGAGTTGTTCTTTAATTACTAGAGGAAACCGATTTAGCCATAATGTATTATCTTTATACTCACACATACACACTTCTGGATTCCATTTACTAATAACGCTGAGTGTCTGAGTGTGAAGTCTGGCCTGTAAGTTACCTTTCTCGTGCAGTTCATGTCTCACTCTGATGTCAAGATGATCATGGTTCCCAGCATGAACCGGGGGAGAGTTTCCTCTTCTCTCTGGAAGATTTTGTGTAAATTGAAAGCATCTGGGCTTTCTTTGCCAGAAGAAATCTAAACTATAAACTCAAGTTATTTCATAGCTGCAACACTCTCGGGCTTCCTATTTCTTCTAAAATCATACCATGAAAGATGGTCTTAAAATATTTTTCTAAAAGCTTATCTCTTGAAAAGTGCTGCTATTGCATTCTAAAACTGAAATTATGTAAGATATCTAACAGGAGGTGGAAATGTAAGAGTGATGTTTGGAACTTGGTTGATTTGGATCTAGTAAGAGAATAATGAGAGAGAAGGAGAGAGGGAGGGGAAAAGTGTGTGTGTGTGTGTGTGTGAGAGAGAGAGAGGTGAGAGAGAGAGAATGAGACAGGTATCAGTTTGTCTCAAATCCTCTCCCATCCTCAAGGATATGAAGCTGAAACATGATCACAATTTTTTTTTGTATAGTACACATATTTTGCTCAAGAATCCATTTTGTAGGAAAAGTATTTCCTGCTTAATTGATTAAAATTTAAAAGAATCAAAACCTGTAGAGCTTAGACTGATGATCAGATTGAATGTGATTATGTTGAAGTCATATAGTGAGTAGTAAATTGACTATGTGAAATAGTATTTGCTTCTTAATAAAAGTTAAATTTGGAGGCGTCTATCATAACTACTTCCGCAAGAAGCAATGATCTGGTTGGAATGGTAAATTCTCAATTTTGGGACTTGAGAGCACTGTTATCAACAGCCACCTGCCTTTATCCACCCCTTGTTCTTTGGCCATCCTGAGGTGTTTGAGTCAGTTCTAAGGCCAAATGGCACAGTGATCCAGGCAGAAACTCTCAAGTCACACTGCTTGGGTGAAGACCTGGTTGTGCCACTCACACAGGTGGGTCTTCATTTCCCTAATCTGTTAAGTAGAAACCAGAACAGTAGCAACCATTCAGGGCAAGTGTGAGGATTAAAAGAGCTTGAGAACATGGTTGGGGTGTGGGGGCTGTCATAGGAATGTTTGCCATTACCGATGGACTTTCACACTTTCACTTGTTTTTGGCTCATTCTCCAAGATGCTGACTCTCCTTTACCCTTCAAGACATAACTCAATAGTGGCCCTTTGGTCCAAGTCATACTCTTGCTGCTTTTCTAGCCACTTGGCTGTGACTTTTGTAGTAGCCTTTGTAACGTAATATTGCTGCTATTGATTTACTTGGCTGTGAAATTGTGGGCATGAATCTCTTCCCTTTCCACTGAGTAAATGTGTATTGAATGGAATAGTGGACCAGTTTTCCCTCATTCCTCTCTCCTTCTCTTCCTTCTTCCACACTTCCTTTGTATCTTTTATACTGACCTTCCTCCTTCCCTAACTTCCTGGTTTCTCTCGCTATAACTGATACACATTCCCATTTATTCCTCATAGGACCCCTGTGATGTACACAACAGGAGGTTCCTAATTTGTAGTGTGGGGACAGAGGGTCAGGGAAGTAGACAAGTTGCTGAGCCAAAGAAGCAGTCTCATTACAGAAGTGTTCTAGTGTTACTGCCTTTGTTCAACACACTTTGGTAATTTTTCTTTGGATTCCCTTCTGGCCAATCCATTAACCACATTGGAAAAAAAAATAATAAAGCAGTCTTACTTTTGATTATTCTCAGAAATGTTAATTTCCCTTCTGACTTTCTAATTGTCCTAATTCATCACATTTGTTTTCAAAGAGGCTTGGATGATCCCAGAAATACAAACCACTGTTCAGGACAAAAACCTACCACTATTAACGATGTTTAAGTGACTTGAAATCAGTTGCTAAAGAACACCCCTAGAAACCTCCATGGGAGACGTATTGCTGAACTGCAACCTGCGTTTGCTCCTGTAGACTTTGTTTCAAAGTGCTGTAGAGAAAGGCATTGGTGGAACATTATATTAATTTCTAATCCCATGTCATGCTTTTCAGTGACACCTTTATGGAGATATAATTTATATACTAAACAGTTCACTTAGAGTGTAAAATTCATTGTCTTTGGTGTATTCATCAAATTGTTCAAAGAATACCCCCATTTAATTTGAGAATATTTGCATCAGTCCCTCCCTCTAACCCCCGCCCCTACTTCCTCCCCGCCCACTTGGAAAGCCTTAAGTTATTTTTGTCTATGGATGTTCTTATTCTAGTCATTCTGTCAGTTTTATCATATACTATGTGATCTTTTGTGATTTATTTCATTCTTCTAGATCAATATTTTATGTATTTTTATTAAAAGTATTTAAAAATATTTATTTTATTTGAAAGATTTATGGGGGAGGGAGGGAGGAAAAGAGTGAGAGAGAGAAGAGGATTCAAAGATTGAGAAAGATATTGTCCATCTGCTGGTTTACTCCCCAAATGGCTGCAATGGCCAGGGCAGGATTATGCTGAAACCAGGTGCCAGGAGCTTAGTTTAGGTCTCCTGTATGGTTGCGGGGACCTAAGCACTTGCTCATTTTGGGCTGCTTTTCCAGGGGCGTTAGCAAGGAGATAGATGGGAAATGGAGCACCTGGAACTCAAAATAGTGTCCAAAATGGGATTCTGGTTCTGTGGACAGTGGCTTAACCAGCTGTGTTACCAACCACCCACAACATCATATTCTCAATACCCATCCGTATTGTGTAATGGGTGATGAATACCACAATAATTTTCATGGCAACAATGCATTTAGTGGATATACCACGTTTTATTGAACTATTCCTTGGTTGGTTGGCAAATTGGTAATTTCCACTATTTTGTTAATATAGATATTGTTGCTTTGAATATTTGTGTATAATTCAATGGCTGAATGGATGTACAATGTGGGGATAGATATTGTGATACAGTGCATTAAGCTGCTGCAAGCCATTCATAGTTCCTGAGTTTGAGCCTAGACTCTGCTTTAGATATAGCTTCATGCTAATGTGCACCCTGGGAGGCAGCGAATGATGGCTCAAAATGTTTGGGTCCCTATTGCTCATGTGGGAGACCCAGATGGAGTTCCAGGCTTCTGGCTTTGGCCTGGTCCCACCCTGGCTGATGTAGACATTTGAGGAATAAACCAGTAGATCAAAGTTCTCTCACTGTGGCTCTATCTTTCAAATAATAAACCTGAAACTCAACTATATCTCTATGATGGGATAATATGCAAGTATAAAACGAATGAAATACTGATATTTGCTCCTAGAAGTATAAACTTTGAAATATGGGCGAGATCTTTCATTGCATGAATCTGTTATGAAATGCTCAGAATAAGCATTTCCATACAAACAGGGAATAGATTAGTACTTAGCAATGCCTGGGGTTAAGGGATGGGAAATGACTGCTGAAGTGTGCACAGTTTCACTTTTTAAAAAATTAAGAGAAGAAGAGAGGAGAGGAGTTGGGAGGGGAGAGCAGAGGCAGGGAGAGTATAACGAAGAGGAAAGAGAAGAGAGCTGCCATCTGCTGGTGTACTCCTCAAATGCCTACAACAGTTAACGCAAAAACCAGGAACTTCAGCCATTACCGGTTGCTTCCCACGGTGTGAATTAGCAGGAAGCTGGGGTCAGGAGACAGAAACAGGCGCTGCAGTGTGAGACATGGACGTTAGGCTAAACGTTTGCCACTGGAGTTACTTTTTGAGGTAATTAAAATATGGAAACACTTACTATGTTGATGGCTGTACAGCTTTATGCTTTTATTGAAATTAGTGAGGTTTACATTTTACATGGGTGCACTGCATTACTAAAATTATTGATACTTTCCATCATTAACTATGCAACAGTGTCTTACCTGGTGAGACTGTTGCACACACATGCAAAGGACCTTCTGATTTCCCATGCTCTGGAATTTCTTAACGTAACGCACATACTAGAATGGATACCCATAAGGAATACAGTCAGGACGATCTATCACACAGTGCTTTCTGGGTATAGACCGCATTGAGAAATAGCTCAGCCCTCCTGAGTGTCAGCTGCGGCAATTCAGAAAGATTTCACAATGTTACACTCCAACCTCAGACGTTGTATTAGGCATGCTTTACAGCACCATAAGTTCCCTGTGTGCAGGAGCTGGGCCTTCTGTCTATGTAGATTCTTGTGCATAGGTGGGATTAGCTGCCTGGTCAATGAATGAGTTACTGATATCTTGGAAGCCACATGGTTGACAACAAAGATGAAATGCTTTGGTTACCTCCTGTGACCAGTTTGGGAGTGGTCTTGTGGGGAAGGTGTTGCTGCATCCATCAAGGGTGATGACTTCTTGATTTCTCTAATGCTTTTGCTCTGATTAAATGGTGACCTGAAAAGAAATAACAATTGGGTGCTTTTATAGAGCACAACACTTTTTTGTCTGGTAATGCATCTGAGACTTCGAGTTGCTGGAACACTAAGATTTCAGAAAAATCTAGAATAAATCTCATGTTAGTTTTTTTTTTTTTTTCCCTCTCTTTCCTTTTTGGTTTCCCAACCGTGTTTATAAAGCATCAATGCTATGCATTCTGTGTAGCTAACTGGGTCTTTGCTGTAATGAGAAATTGTTATTTTTTATTTTTTGTTTTTCTTCTGTGAAGGTACTTTATGTTGATTAAGTTCTTTCTGTTATATATCCTTGGCTTGCACTGGATTTTTCTTTGTGTTGATTTTTGCTTCATTTTTTTTTTTCATTTTCCATGCTGTGCAGTCACTGGATGCCAGAAGGACCAAGGTTTGTCTGCTCTCCGCGGCTTGTTTGTTTTGCCCGGCACAGCCTCACGTCCTCGTGTGTCTAAACGTGTCTGTGTCTGCATTTGTTCCCTTTTGCTTGCAGAGACAGTAATCCTGTTTACTAAACCCGTTCACAGCTTTATTTGTTAAAAAAAAAATTAAGTCCTTGTTTGTGTCTACATGTAATGGATGCTGTTATTTTCATTTTTTTAAAAATGGAAAATGCATTCATCATGGAAAATAATGGATTCTAGAGAAGTGCTTAGGAAACAAGGAATACTGAGTCTGGAGCACTGTGGGCGCACTGAAGGCGTGTTTGTGAGAGTTTCCCTCTAACCCTTTCCACTTCCTAAATGAAAAGTCTGTAGATGCGTAGCTTCCCTTGTGATTAATACTAATATGCCGTTCCTGTGTTTGTGTACATTTCTCTTCTCTTGAGACATTCAGAAAACATCACTGAATTAATATCCCCCTCTCCATGTGCTGTGCCATGCTTCTGAAGTCACCGTGGAGGACTTCATGGCTGGCCCTCGGGACTTCATGATTAGCATTTCATCTTCATGTGGGAGCCGCAAAATCATGCCTGGTGTTGCCATTAACTTTGTTCTCTTCTTTGTCCTCTCCTGTGCCCCTTTTCTCATTGCAGCACCTGCAGTTGACAATCCAGGCCCTCCAGGATGAGTTACGAACCCAGAGGGACCTCAATCACCTCCTGCAGCAAGAGAGCGGCAACCGGGGAGCCGAGCACTTCACCATTGAGCTGACCGAGGAGAACTTCAGGCGTCTGCAAGCAGAGCATGACCGACAGGCGAAGGAGCTGTTCCTTTTGAGGAAGACGTTAGAGGAGATGGAGCTGAGAATCGAAACACAGAAACAGACCTTAAATGCAAGAGATGAGTCCATTAAAAAGCTCCTGGAGATGCTGCAAAGCAAAGGTTTGCCATCCAAAAGCCTCGAGGATGACAATGAGCGAACGCGGAGGATGGCAGAGGCGGAATCTCAGGTCAGCCACTTGGAAGTGATTTTAGACCAGAAGGAGAAGGAGAACATACATCTGAGAGAGGTAAGAATATCCTCCTTGATATTCCTAGAGTGTTATTTTTACAAACTAAAGATGTGTCTTATCATGTTACTTTCCTAGGTAAGCCTTAACACAATGGCCTTTGCCACCTGCCCTCTAACTTCCTGTCTGCTTCTGATTGTTAGCTTGGAGTTCTGCGTTGGCTTTCTGCTTAGACCCGTATGTTCTGTTGCCCTTCAGCATGTCTTCAGCACATTTGAATTTGAAGGCGGTTTACAGTTGCTTTTCCTCAGATGGCCATGGGTTCAGGGTCTTTAAGTTTCACTGCTTATCAAGTGTCTCTGAAGGTAAAAACAGATTACAAGCAACACAAGAACCCAAGTATTTTTACAACTGGATTAGGGATTGGCCTGGAAATAAAAAGCAAAACCTATAGGTATCTTTGGCAAGCACAGTAAAAAGGTACAGTTTTGAATCTGTAGGTTGTTTTTTAAAGGATTCATTTATTTTTATTGGAAAGACAGTCACAGAGAGACAGAAAGCTCTTCTGTCCGCTGGTCTATTCCCCAAGTTACTACAATGGCCGGAGCTGTGCTGATCTGAAGCCAGGAGCTTCTTCTGTGTCTCCCATGTGGGCCCAGGGTCCAAAGGCTTTGGGCCATCCTCTAATTCTTATCCCAGGCCACAGGCAGGGAACCAGAGGGGAGCAACCAGAATATGAACTGGCACCTAGATGAGAGCCCAGCAGTTGATGGTGAGGATTTGGCCACTAGGCTATTGCACTGGGCCTGAATCTATAGGTTTAAGATAAGCCTTGTCTGCATACATTCATCTCAAAATATTCCAGGTTTTCTGAGTCCATGTTTTGCCCTTAGTGAATTGAATCCCTGGAAGTTCATCATAGATAACCACTCCTACATGCCACTATAGTTGGATGTTGGAATACTTAAATTTCTGAGGCCATGTGGTTGGGAGAGTTAGGAAAAATGTGTGTGATAGCCAGGGTGTGAGAGGTTTCCAGCTAAGGGTTTTTCTTGCCACTGTGGTGGATGCAGATCTTACAAGTATGATGCAGGCAAAACTGTTGTTCATACAGAAAGTAGCAGGCATCAAAATGGCATGCAATGTATTTTTAAAATATTCTGGAATCATTAACAAAATTTTTCAAGGATTATTTGATTTCCGACCAAACAATATTTCTTGGTTTTCAAGTCTGGACTGGCCTTCTTATGAATTTACTGATTAGGTTGTTTAGAAAACATGGCTTCCATGCTAGGACTTGCTAAAATTCAGATACTGCTGGGAGCTTTTCCTGATGTGGATGGTACTCATTTAGAACATTTGAGTAGGCTTTTGTGTCTTTAAGTTTGATTTCTTCTATTGTAGTCTCTGATTTTGTTTTCATGAAACCTTAGCAATTATGACTGGAGAATTCTATGTTGTGGTTGCATATGGAGGTGCTTAGGGGGATACTTGGTTGGGCATAGTCTTCCCATTCATACTTTAAGAGATTGAGTGTGATAGGCAGACTTGTGGGATGGTGGTCAGTGATTCCTACTCTTGGAATCCTCATCCTTCTATAGTCATTTTTCCTCGAGTCTCAGACAATCCTAGAGATTTACATCTAAATAATAGAATATGGGATAGGTAAAGGAATGTCAACATCATGTCCATGACTTGGTTATATATGACTGTGAGTTCCGTCTTGTTGGCTCTTTCCCTCTTACCTTTCATGTTATGATGGAACAAGCTACTTTATGGAGGACTCAAGTGGTTCAATACTGAGTAAAGCCAACAGTAAGGAACAGTAGCTCCCAGACCAGCAACCATATAGAACTGGTAAGTTGTAGCAACTACTTAGTAAGCCTGGAAGTGGATCCTTCCCCAGTTGAGCCTTCAGAGGAGATGACAGGGCCTGGAATGACACATGGAATGCAGCTTTGTGAAATCTTATGAGTGAGAGGACCCAACTAAAATATAATTGGCTTCCTGTCTCACGGATATCATGTGGCATAATCATGTACCATAGCATTAATGTGTTGTTTCACACTGCTAAGTTTTGGGGATAATTTGCTATGTGGAGATAGATAACTGATATGCTAGCCAAAAAAAATTAGCCTCCCTACTTTCCCTCCATTGACATCCTGCCTAATTTATGGAAGATGAACAGTTTCTGCCATGTTCTTACCTGCATGTAGACTGTGAATTGTGAAAATTTCCCTGTATTATCTTCAAATTTGGTTGGTAGAAAAATCACTGGAGGTAGACAAAACTACCATTTTACTCAGGGTACCAAGTGATGGTGTTGCCACTGTAGCAACTCTGGGATGCCATGTATACCTCCACCTGTAGCACCTTTTCTCACTCTGTATTGGGATCTTGTGCTCAGAGAGGGGCCACTCTCTGAGTGTACCATTAGATTCTGCTCCTTTGTAGGACAAATGGTGCCTTGATTTTGTTGTGTGACTGCCTTCATTTAAATGCATCAGTTGAGCTTTGTGAGATGTGTTAGTTCTTACAGTGATCTGGTGTGGAAAGAGATCATGTTTAGAGTCATGTACGTCAGTTTGAGAGTACACTGATAGTGGAACACAAAGCACACCCTAATACATCTGGCTAGTTTGCCAGAGTGTTGAACTGCAGTCAGTGCATAGCCTTTACCTGGCTCATCAAAAGGGAGAATATGGATGATGTATTTCTATTTTTAAAAGCCATTAAAAATTGAACATACAACAAGACTTGGTGGCCTAAAAGGACTCTGCTTCCCATGGAAAGGTTGTATTAACAAGTGAGAGCCACTCAAGATATCTTTTTAAAGATGTATTTTATTTATTTAAAAGGCAGAATTGGCTCGGTACGCTGGCCTAGCAATTAAAGTCCTTGCCTTGAATGCGCCTTGATCCCATACAGCTAATCCCAACAGCTACACTTTCCATCCAGCTCCCTGCTTGTGGCCTGGGAAAGCAGTCAAGCGTGGCCCAAAGCCTTGGAACCTTGCACTTGTGTGGGAAACCCAGAGGAAGTTCCTGGCTCCTGGCTTCAGATTGGTGCAGCACCAGCTGTTGTGGTCACTTGGGGAGTGAATTACTGATGGAAGATCTTCCTCTCTGTCTCTCCTTCTCTCTGTATATCTGATTTTGCAATAAAAATAAATCTTAAAAAAATATGGCAGAGGGCCCGGTGGCATGGCCTAGTCCTCGCCTTGAACATGCCGGGATCCCCTAAGGGCTCTGGTTCTAATCCCAACTGCTCTACTTCCCATCCAGCTCCCTGCTTGTGGCCTGGGAAAATAGTCGAGGATAGTCCAAAGTCTTGGGACCCTACACTCGTGTGGGAGACTCGGAAAAAGTTCCTGGATCCTGGCTTCAGATCGGCAAAGCATCGGTGCTCACTTGGGGAGTGAATCATTGGACGGAAGATCTTCCTCTCTGTCTCTCCTCCTCTCTGTATATCTGACTTTCCAATAAATAAATAAATCTTTAAAAAAATATGTGGCAGAATTGCAAAAAGAGAGAAAGAGAGGTAGTGAGAGAGAGTTTTCATCGGATGGTTCACTCCCAAATGACCACAATGATCCAACAGGGCCAGGCTAAAGCCGGGAACCAGTAGCTTCTGAGTGTCCCACATGGGTGCAGGGACCCAAGGATTTGGGTCATTTTGTACTGTTGCTCAGGTGCATTGGCAGGGAGCTGAATTGGAAGTGGAGCTGCTGGGACTTGAACCAACATCTGTATGGGATGGCAGCACTGCCGGTCATGTCTTAATCTGATATGCCACAGCACTGCCCTACCCCTCCCCCATCTCTGCGGTCATTACAGTTTTTAAGAATCTTGTGTGCCTATTGTTAAACTATTGAAAGACTGAAATTAGGTATGATTTGGAATATTGATACCATGGGAATGACAAATACTACTCTCAGGGCCTATTTTCACCTCTGCATTGCTTGATACTTGAAAGATTGTTACCTAAATAAATATGTGCCCATAGTGCAGCAAAAAGAAGCATTGTGGAGTCAAAAACTTAAATATTGGAAAACTTATAAAAGTATAAACCAATGATGGTTCATTGAAAGATTTTTTTTAAAGATTTATTTATTTTACTTGGGAAATCAGAGATACAGATAGAGATGGAGAAACAGAGAGAAATGCCTTCCATCCACTGGTTCACTCTCTAAATGACCACAATGGCCGGAGCTGACCTGATCCGAAGCTTGGAGGCAGGAGCTTCTTTTGGGTCTTCCACATGTGTGCAGTGGCCCAAGGACCTGGGCCATCATCTGCTACTTTCTCAAACCATAAGCAGGGAGCCTGGATCAGGAAGTGGAGCAGCTGGGATACAAACTGGTACCTCTAGGGGATACCAGTGCCAGCAGGTGGAGGATTAGCGTGTTATGTCACCGTGCTGGCCCCCATTAAAAGAGTTTTTAGTCAACAATGTATTGATGCTTCTATGTCTGGCTCTATGAAGAGTTCTTTACCTCGTTGATTCATTAATTCTTTTATTTATTGGATGGCTACTTACTGAAATTCTGCATTGTATTGTAGCAATGATTACCAAGTATAGCTTGACTTCTTGATAGTTAACATCCTGTTGTGGAGAAATACCTAACATTTTCACAGTTAAATAGAGAGGTATCATGAAGAAAAGCAGCAGCAGCAGCACTAGTGATGTGGGTGATTCCAGTTTCATGTTGAATGGTCACTGAAGGTGACGTGGAAGGGGATGATGATGGTAAGAATTGAGACTTGAGTGACCCTAAGGAGTCAGAAGATCTGAAATGAAAGTTCTGGTCAGATGCAGTGGTCCTCCTCGCCTTGGATGTAGGTGATATTTTGCCCATTTAACAAGGAAGAATGGAGGGGGAAATGGCATTAAGAAGCCTGCCCCATGTCACATGGCTAGCAACTGGTGACAGTAGCATTTGAATCAGTCTGATTCTAGAGTCTCAGCTCTTGAACCATTTCATCATATACCTTGCTTGGAAGCATCTGTCCCCATGTGCTGGGGAGAATGGTCCTTTTATGAGCTGAAGGGGCCACATGAACTTGGGGAAATTCTGGGTTCCATAATTTTCCTTCAGGATGCCCCAGACTCTTCAAGTGTGCAGATATATCACCCATCATTTCCTTGAAGAGGGCTTCTCACCCCTGTTTGACTTACTTTTCTCTTATTGCATTGGTGTTCTTTGTAAGACATTTTTGAAAAATGCGAGGCTTACCTTGTGACCTGCAAAGTATGTAATAATATATAAGTTGTTTCCCACTGCCAAAAAGCTAGGTAGTTTCTTTTATTACTTTTCTGTAAGGCAAAGTTTATTTTAACTTATTTTCCTGTTCTTTGCTCAGTTTTAGAGTGTACTTCTGTCCAGGCATTTAAAAATTGTTTAATAGAAAAATAGGTCTGGCTGTTTTAGTTATTATGCCAGTCAGAATAGTTCAGTTTAAATGAAGTTGGTTTGAACTCTGTTAATTTAAATGAATCCAAGCATTAAAATGTACTTGAGGTTTTTCATTCAGGGTGTTCCTGATTTCTTTTTCATTATGTATGGTTCAACTAGGTTGGCACTAAATGAAGTCAGGTCAGGGATTGGAGCGCTAGTGGTTTTATGATTCATTCCCAGGCAGAGGTGTTGGGCTTCCTATAAACCCCATCTCCTGCTATTGCTTAGCCTATTGTTTCAGTGGATTGGAGTTAGCAGGAGTTGCAGATGGTACAGGTTGGGTTGTTTTAGTGTCTCCTTGTCCTTCATTGGTCTGGGCCAGGCTGAAGGTGAAACCACTTCATTGTCTGGCAGGAAACAAAAAATTATTATGTCAACTTCTTTAGAAGACTCAAACCATTGCATTGGGACTATCAGTGACTGTTAATGCGAACCAAAATGTTGGTTATAACAGCATTCCTCACTGGTGTTGCCTCATGCCTTTGCCTGCAGGTTCATTTGATAAGACTGTATTTGACATAATGGTTTACTCTGTTTTGTAGTCTTTTCTTCAGGGAAAATACTGTTCTGTATAAAGGATTTAGTTTGATCAAGTATCTAAAATACTTGAAAATATTAAAAAAAAAAAGAAGAAGTGTATGTATCAGGAGGTTCTTGTGCTTACACTGCTTAATGTTTTCTTGACTGGCTCTTAGAAGAGTCAGGAGTTTTTGTTTTTATTGCTTATGAGGCTGAAGGGATGTAAGTTCTCCAGCTGTGCCTATGATCACCTCAATCCATGCTTTTGGGAGCTTGCCTTTCTTTTGTAGTAGGCTTAGAAGTGCGGCTGTAACTGGGGACCACGGTTGCTGATAACCCAGTCCAAGCAAAATCTCTGAGACCTGAGAACTCTGAGCCTCCCCCTTGCTGCGACTAGACAAAGAAGAGAAGCAGTGACACGAATTCTTATCCTTTGCTTACTTGTCTCAAGGCCTAGAAGTTCTTGAGATTTTAGATCTTTTCCTGTTAGCTCAAACCACTCCCCGTATAATCTTTGACCACATTTCTAAAAGCCACTCCTGTCCCCCCTCTCTCCAAGCCATATTTCCTCGCTCTCTTTGCCACATGCTTGTCAGCAGTTCTGTTGAGTCCTGGTTTTGCTGAGGCAGACCTTTCTAATTCTGACTCTATAGAATCACTACATTCTGTTTCTGCCAGCAAAGTTTATCGCAGAAAATGTTCTGAACACACAAACATAGCATTTTGTATACCAGAGCTCAGGATTGCTTCCAGTACTTATTAAAGAACTGAAAAATTGCTCCCTATTTTAATAGAGTAAATTTCTTACCAGATCAGTATATTTTATCATTATTCCCAGGCCTAGAATATTTTTAAAATTCAATCAGTAGGGACAAAAATTGTGACACAGCAGGTTAAGCTGTTGCCTGAGATGTTGGCTTCCCATATTGGAGTGCTAGTTTGAGTCTGGTTGCCCTATATTCAATCCCGATCCCTGCCAATGTATGTGGGAAAGCAGTGGAAGATGGCTAAAGTGTTCGGGTCCCAGCCATTCACATGAGGACCTAGTGGAGTTTGTGGCTCCTTTTTTTGGTCTGGCCCATACATGGCTGTTGCCCCCATTTGGGGAATGAACCAGAGGATGGTAGTTCCCATTCCTTGTTTCACTCTGCCTTTCAAAGAAATAAACAAATATGGGATTTAATCAACATATGCTTTATTTTTATTCCTACTCTATTTGGAAGGCAGAGAGAGAAAGAGAGGGAGAGACGAGGTCTTCTATTTGCTGGCTCACTTCCTGAATATTCAAAATATCCAGGACTGGACCAGGCTAATGCCAGGAGCTCAGAACCAAGCCAGGTCTTCCATCTGGGTATCGGGGACCCAAGTGCCCGAGCCATCACCTGCTATGTCCCAGGAGGTGCATTATCAGGGAGTTGGAATCGGAAGCAGAGCCAGAGCTCTAGTTCAGGCATTCTGTCTGGTATGGGATACAGACACCTTGGGCTGTGTGCTAAGAGCTTCTCCAAATGTCTGACTTCCAGGTCTCAGATACTGCCTGTGGATGTTTGGTAAATATTTCAATGAGTGAAAAGAAGGTAAAACTATCTAGAGAGCCACTGTCTGGGTTATTTTGTCAACCCAGTCTCCATGTTCTTCTGTGTTTTCTTTATCATTTGCTTCATGTTTGGAGTGGAGAGGGAGCTTTGACAGTGACTTCGAAAGTCCCTTTCATTGTGTATCAGAACTCACTAGGTATATGTCATACATTCATGTCCTAAGTGCTGTGGGATCATTTGTGACAATGTGGTACTCTTGCTCAGAGATTTAGGTGGGCAGTTGGAGAAAATGATATACCAAGTAAATATTGTTGCCATCATCCTCATTATACAAATGAAGAAACCAAGACACGAAGAGGTAAATAATTGTCTTCACACAGAACCAGTGCTGGAGCCAGCACTGGAACCCAAGCAGTCTGGCTGTAGAGTCTGTAACTCTGCTTCTTGAGACACACCAAGAGGCCCTTCAATGATACTTAATGCTTAGCAGCTTTAAGGTCAGAGAGTTGATGATTGGCTTCATTTATGACAAAGCTGGTCTTCAAGGGCAGGAAGTGCTGCAACGTAGAAGGGTGGTAGAGTCAGGAGAAAAGGTAATTGAGCCAAGCCACTGCAATGGTAACTAGTGGGTTTGGTGCACCATAAGTTTGGAGCATCTGAAACTCTGCTTATCAGGAGAGGAAGGAAATAAAACCAGACAGATGTTTTGGGTCCAGATCACTGAGGGTGAGCCGACATGGCATGAAGGACAATTCGCAGGACCAGAGATGGCGAGTTGACAGTGGGTTGGATGAGAAGAGATCAAAGGCATGGTGACATTAGGATACCGTGTTTGTCATATGGCAGAGTTTGATCTAAGTGTGGCTGTGGTGGTTATGAAACAAAGTGAAAGACCATCTCTGCCTATAGGCAGGACCTTAGAACTTAGGAACTTTGAGTGTTGGGGACTTTGCAGAAGCAGAGGCAAGCAAGGTGGGTCTGTGAGTGGATGGATAGTGTGACAGAGATCTGATGGGAGTTGGAGTTGGGGTTGAGGACTTCAGCTATACTAAGTTTAATGAAATCCTGGTGGAGCTTTCCAACCAAGACTGAGATGTGAATAAGGAAGTGATTGTAAAGTTCTTCCCAAGTGCATTAAGTATTTCTTAATCTATCTTCTATCCATTAGTTTAATCCCCAAGTGCCCACAATAGCCAGAAGCCAGGAGCCAGTAATTGTAACCTGATACCCCACATAGTGGCAGAGGCTCAAGAACGTAGGTCATCTTCCACTGTTTTTCCCAGTGCGTTTCCAAGGCACAGGGTCAGATTTAAAGAAGCCAGAACAGAACTCCGTGTGGAATGTCCATGTGGGAAGCAGAGGCTTAACCTTCTGTGTTAGAATGCTAGCCTCTGTAAGACATTGACTCTGACAATTGATCACTGTCTTTACTATTGTGTGTGACTTCTTGGATTGTTTGTGACCATCGGGCCTCTAGTTTGTGCAATTGCTATAATGCTGCCTTTTCATGTTCTCTTACCAGTCATTAACTGCTCTAACTGAATGCTTTCCTTCATTCTGATTTTCAAAATAGTGTTTAATATAAAGATATAATGATATATCTTTTGAGATTATGTAGAATTTTCTTTGATGCCAACAGGCTACAGATTTCTTTTGTTTTTACTGAGTTCATTTTTCACAAGCTCTTCATAAGGCATGGATGCCATTGAAGCATCTATAAAGAAATGCATTCTCTCTGCACCCTGATTGACAACACAGTCAGGAAGCAGGATTGCAGGGGTTGACATAGCATTTCAGTAGTCCATGCTACTCTGCGTCTGATCCAGCTCCTGGCTAATGCACCTGGGAAAGCAGTAAAAAATGACCCAAATACCTGTGCATTGGCACCCACATGGGAGATCCAGATGGTGTTCCAGGCTCTTGACTTTAGCTTGGCCCAGTCCTGGCTATTCCACTTATTAGGGATTAGGGGAGTGAGCCAGCAAATAGAAGATCTCTCTTTCTCTGTGTGTCATGCTGCCTTTAAAATGAATGAATAAATTAATGAATAAATAAGTACATTTTTTTAAAAGTTAGGATTTCATCAGTTCTACCCTGCCACTTGTGATAACATAGGGCACAAATTCTTTTGCATTTGGCTGATCTTTAAATTCTCATACTTTTTCTAAAAAAATGAAGAGTTTGAACACTGTGTACTGACTGAAAATAGTTCAGGTTTTACCCCATATTGATTTTAATGACTGCTTTTGTCTGCTTTTTAAAATAATAGAGACTGGTGAAACCCCGGGGAACCATGGGTTAAGAGGCATTCTGCAGCCTGCTGAGAAAAGACAGTGGCAGGTTTGGAGAGGGAGGCCCGTGGCAGATAGTAACAGTGAACCTCAGGAAGTTTTGCCAGGAGAGGCCATGATGACCAGACCCATCGCTTTCTTCTTCCTGCCCTGTCCTAGGTGTGGCATCTCTCCGCTGGATGTTCCTTTGGGAGCTGGCACCATTTATTACCATCATCATTTGATAAAGCAGTGCATCACAAATCAAACTTCAGTGGTGAAAAACGACTGCTAGCACTTGTGCTGTGGGCCCATTCATGTGCTTGACAGATTGCAGCAAAGGGAAGCTGATTCAGGATCAGCCCTGCTGGGTCCTGCCTGTGTTTAACATATATCTAATGTTCTGTTCTCATGCTTTCCTTGGATGCTCCTGGCAACCCTGTGGGACACTTGTGACTGGGAGGCATTAAGCAGTGATGACATGTGGCGTTTTAGAACACTCAGAGTAGCCCACGTCTTCCACGTTCCAGGGAGTGTAGCATTTAATCCTCCCTGGGGTGCCCTGAGGTTCATGCCTCCGTCAGCAGGATGATGCATCCTTCAGCAGGATGATGTGCCTGTGATACCAACATCCCAGTCTGAGTCCCGGCTGCTCCCCTTCCCATCCAGCTCCCTGCTAATGGCTTGGGAAGATGGTGGAGAGGCCGAGTTGTACCCACTTGGGAGACCAGAAGAAGCTCAGGCTCCTGGTTTCAGACTGGCTTGGCTCTAGCCATCGTGACCATTGGGAAGTGAACTAGTGGGAGAGTTTGTCATACAGGTTGAAGGTCCTCTGAAGTGTTTAGGATAGAGTGTCCAGTAAGACAGTGTCAACTGCTGCATGTTTCCCAGGAGTGAATGTGGTTACAGTAGCTGTAACTTATGTAAGGAGTTAACTCCTAATCCTGTTATGGAAAAATAGTTATATATGTGTAGCCTGAAAAAAGAAGGAAAATGAGAGAAGGGTGGATTGTAGTGACAGAGAAAACATGATAAAAATCATTCATTTAGATCCAAGGTTGGCAGGCTGTGGCGTATGGGCCACATGTGGCTGCCTGTTTTTAATGGCCTGGGACAGCTGAGAATGGTTTTCGCTTTTGTAATGGTTACATTTGGAATGATTAGATAACTACCTGTAAAATTCTCTGTTACCTCTGTCTATACGTGTATTTTGCCTCTTGGCCCATAGAATCTGCAATATTTACAACCAGACCATTTGAGAAGTGTGCTGATTCCTAAATAAGTAGGTTTCTGGACCAACATTTAGTAAAAAGTCCATCTGCTTTTAAAATTTTGCTTACTTTTGAATATTGCTTTTGAGATCTGTTATGAAACAGTATAGAAGACAGTACGTTTTTCTGTCATTACTGGTTTTTCTTAACATTTAAAAATTTGTTTTTTTTTTATTTATTTGAAAGCCAGGGCGGTATATAGAGTAGGAGAGACAGAGAGAGAAAAGGAGAGACAGAGAAAAGGATACACACACACACACAGCTCTTCCTTCCATGTGCTACTTCACTCTGCAAGTAGCCACAATGAACAGGGGGCCAGGTCAAAACCAGAAACCTGTTACTCCAGACGGGTCTCCCCCGTGGGTGGCAGGGACCTGAAAACTTGGGCCATCTTCTGCAGTTTTTCCAGGTCCATTAGCCAGGAGCTGGATGAGCTGTAGAGCAGCCAGGACTTGAGCTGGCACTCTGAGACGAGAAGCTAGCGATGGCAAGTGTTGGTTTTACCCTCAATGCTATAGCTTTAGCCCTTGGCTCTGTTTTTATTTCAAAATGGTGAAACCTGTGATTAGATTCTCAGCACAGTAGATATTGTCAGTGACCACAAAAGTCTGCCCTCCTAGGAGTTAGAAAAGTAACCCGTGTGGGATTCCATAGGGACTGTGTGGGAAGCAGTCTAGCTTTTCATAATACCTGAAAAATGGAAATTCTATCCCCCCCAGAATGAAGTCTTTTTGACTTAATAAAAAGAGAAGCTTCCTTTTCTTCCTCCCCCTGAATTTGCTGATGGTTTTTAGGCCTGTAATAAATACTGTAATAACCTGTGGCTGCTTTGCAGGAACTGATCAGACGCGCTATTTGTATATGAGCAGGTCATTTAAAAAGTAGCGGCACTGTGGATTGGGTAGCATGCCACAGAACTGCTATATTTTCTCATGGACAGTACGCTTAATTAGATAAGGCCAGAACCTACCTGGTCAGTTTGACGGCTGGAATTTCCCTCAGCACCTTGTTCCCGTCCTCTGCCACCACCCAATCTGTCAGATCTCACCCTGATGCTCTTGGGGGTGGTTTGCCAAGCATTTGAGCATGGTTAGTGGTAGGGAAGCCTCTGCCTCTTCCTAGGAATTTGCATCCTTGGTGTAGCCCAAGGTTTTTAGTGTGATCACTGTTGGCACCAGGGATAAGAGCACTCTTTGTTGTGGGACTGTGCTTTGTGCAATGTTTAGCAGCATGCCAGGGTTTTGCTTAACAGGGTTGGGTAGCACATTTCCCTGAATTGTGCCAAAAAAAACCATCTCCAGACCTTGCAAAATTGCTCCAGTTGTAGCTCGCTGGTACAGAGTGAGTGACATATGCTTTTGGAGGCTTGCCTGAGGCTGGCAAGTCTAGAAACTCTTAACTCACCTGCCTGAAACTCTTACTGAGGAGGGGCAGCTAGTTCACCTTTTCCTTCACTCAAAGACATTCTGCAGGGCAATGGACTGGAAAACAGATGTGGTCAGGGGAGATGGAGGAGGGAGTTTGATTCTGAAAAGAAGCAGAAGTGTGAGTGAGTGTGTGTGTGTATGTGAGAGAAAGAGAGAGAGAGACGGAGAGAGAGAGACGGAGAGAGAGAGGGAGAGAAAGAGAGAGAGAGCGAGCGAGTGAGCTAGCTCTTTTCTTTTCCCTTCCCTCCTTTTCTGTCAGGAAAAGTAAGGTTAGGAATGAGGCAAATCCTGGAGAATGAGTTCAAGGCTGGAATTGAGGCCTATTGTTCTCATTGAGCTACCGTGCTAGGAAGCTGAGACTTCACAAATAAAAGACATTTTCTTTTCAGGAGAAGTTGCAGAGTTAATAATTAGGGATCTGAGATGTTACAGACACCTCACTTGGAGACTACCGGGTTCTTCCTGTTAACTGGTGCTTCTTTTTACAGCCAAAATGGCGTTTGAGTGTCTCTTTCTGCTTTCCAAATAAACTGTTTTCTGTATGAACTGCTGCTCTACCCTCAGCACTAGCAAACTTCAGAATAATCATGGTGCACAGTGGTTTTATCAGGTGGAAATGTAGTACAGATGTTCAGAATTACCTTTGTTTCCCCTCTTTTAAACCTTGTGACTACACATACTTTGCACTAAGTACCATTAAGTATTTTTATTCTTGCCATTAAAAAATCTTGCCTTGGGCAGAGCCCTGCTGCATCTCAAGAAAAGGTAAATATTAAAATAGCAGCGAGTACTTATGCATATCACATTAAAAATATGAACTCATGGTTGGCTTTTTTTTTTTTGGCAATAGAAATCATTTTTTTGACCCACTTAACCAAACCCTCCAGTTTTAAACTCCCTTCCTGACTGTAAAACTTTCAGGGTTTTGTTCCACAACCTTCCCTCCCACCCTTTCGTCTTTACGCTTGAGTTTTGCTGTTTACCTTGCAGCTATCTTTGAAATCAACCTGATCACTTAACATAGTTAAATGGGAGGACTTGAATTGCCAGCATGAGTTAGTACACATCTTAAGAAGTTATTAATGGAGCAATGTGCTTTTTTTGGCGAAGAAACTCATGTCACGGCAGACTTTGTGTGTTCTTTCGATACTGCATCTTGGGCCAGTGGTCAATGACCATGGAAATGCTTTATCAACACCAAACATATTCCCGGGTCAGAAACCTGTTTGGGGAGATTAGTTGCCACTGGAAGCTTAACTTCTTTTAGGCTTTCTTTTCATCTCTCTTGGTCCACCTTAACATATTCCTCATAAAAAGCTGCATGAATAATAAAAGCATACACACATACCAGCAACTTTCTCTGATTTAATTACTTGCACTCTTGAGTGGTCCAGGCAGTGCACTGTTACTAGAATAAAGTAGCAACATCGTGCCTACCGTTGTTAAATGAGAAAATTCTCTAGGTGCAGCCATGGAGCTCAGGTCATGGTCCCAAATGTACTTGTTTGCTCATAAAACAGCTCAGGTGTAGATGCTGACATTGCCCCAAGATGTAACCTCATAAATGAACCTGTTACACATCTCCTGCTATGTAGAAAGCCAGGATAACTTTTAGTCATTTCTTCACACCTGCCTTCTTGTTTTCCCTGGTTTCTTTTCTTTGAAACTTTGCTATTTAGGTTTCTCATCTGGTTTCTATTATGATTTCATTTAAACATTCTCTTACTATGTTGATTTCTCTCTCATTTTAACTTCAGTCGTTTTCTTCCCTTTGTGCTTTCATCTGCCTTGTTTTATGGGGTTATTTGACTTTCTTGTCATTGTCCTGGTTGCTGTTCTGTACCCTTGCAAGAGATCTGGGAATGCTAGGGAAATTTACAGGACACTTCTGGTCTTTTGGAACTTTAATCAGCAGATCTCTCTACCTCCTCCAAAACCTTTGCATCCACCTGCACAAGTTTGCTCGCTGGTCCCAAGTGAGATGACCTATGCGTAACACTTTGCACAGAGTTTGGCTCCACAAATGTCATTTATGTTTCCTTGAAGAAGGGTGAGGAGCAGGTGAGCAACAGATGAGTGACCTTTTCACCAGCTGATCCTGTAAATTAGTAAGCCAATGGCTTCTCTCGTCAATGTTTCCTGGTAGCATTTTATAGGTCACTTGTTAGAGTACAGGTGTTTATGCTGAGCAGTACGAATGCAAGAGCAACCTCCTCTCTTAACATTGTAATTTCTTCAGACTATTATAGATCATATTATATTGTAAAAAACTTGATTCATGGAGCTTGAATAAGGTTACTTAGGTGCAGTACGAATTAAATACATATAAAACTAGGTATATAGTATATGATCAATGATGTTGGTGTACCATTACATTTATGTATGTATGTATACTCCCTTTCACAATTGTGTATCTCCTGAGAGTAAAGATGTTTTACTCATCTTTAATACACTAACACCTTGGACATTCTTGATCTGAATTGACTTGCAACTTCCAACCAAGACTGCACAATTTGTTAGTTGATGTTATCTCTTGTATATCTTTAATAAACGCCATATAGAAAGTGGACTAAGTATTTTGAATGTGTATACAAGATGACTGGGTAAAGAAGGCATGAAGCTGACTTTGGTATGGGATGTGGGTATCCCAAAAGTGGAAGCTTAAGCTATTGTGCCTCAATGCCCAACCCTGTAGTAGTTCCTTACTGCTGTTGTAACAAGTTATCTCAAACTTAGTGATTTAAGTAACATAACTGCATGCTTTTCTTACAGTTCTCTGTGTGTGTGTGTGTGTGTGTGTGTGTGTGTGTGTGTGTGTGTGAGTGTGTGTGTTGGGAATGGGGTTATAGATAAGAAGTCCTAGAATGGAGGCGGGTCTGCAGCCATCCTAATGGAGGCTTTCAAGGAGGATTTATTTCCTTGCTTTTCCTTTTTTCTAGAGAACAGATGGAATCATTGACTCATAGCTCCCTCTCCTGTCTTCAAACACTGAATTGTTTCCCCATCTTTTCCCATGTCCCTGCTTCTGTAGTTAAATTTCCTTCTCTCTTACACTGACCCTCCTGCTTCTCTCTTAGAAAAGCCCCTGTGATTGTGTTGGGTCCACCTTGGTCACCTAGGATGGTCTCCTCATTGCTTTATTTTTAGCTAAATCACTTTTGCAAAGTTCCTGAGTCATACAAGGTAACATATGTACAGGTTTTGGGGATTAGGATGTGGATCTCTTTAGGAGGGGTATTATTCAGTGTAGTACACCTTCCAGATTTTTGGGTCTGCCCATGGTTTTCATTCCATTGCTGTGACATCTAAGCTGAACCTTTTGGTTGATCTCCTGGCTTGGTACCTCCTGTAGTTCCTTCTTTAAGCCCTTGTGAGGATTGTCTTAGAAGAATATCTGTCTGCTCTTTCAGAACCATCATGGTCTGGAGGACAAGAAACCAACTCCTGAGCATGAACTCAAGGGCCCACCCACCCTGTCTCTCAACCCCATCTTCTATTTGCCCTTCAGCCTTTTCCCAGATTCCTCACTTTAATTTCCTTCTGACTTAGCTAGATTAGGGTCCCTGCCTGTGCATAAAATTTTTCCCCAAAAAAGTTCTTGGAAAATGCATAATATGTAAAGACTGTGGATTTCAAACATTTGGGAAGTACCAAATTAAACTTCTCTTTAAGTTGAATTTTTCCATAAACCATTGAAAGTACCTTTGTATATTGACCATAGCAATGAATAAATATCCGCTTTCTTGCTTTGCTGCCTTTTTCATTAGACTGTGAAATAGTCACAGGATGTTCGTTTCAAAGGTACTTCCATGGAACCTAGCACTGGTGTTGGCACGTGATAAGAACCCCATAAATATTTGTGGAATGATTCTGTAATGATTGATGTTGTTTTGTGGAGGATATTTTTTCTTTTGAACTATTTTTAGAATTACAGAAAATTTGCAGAAATAATGCAGAAGGTTTCCATATGTCCCTCCCCTAGGCTTCTCTAACAGTGTATCTTACATTATCTGAAAACCATTCTTAGAACGAAGAAATGGCCATTGCCAACTGATATGGTACAATACCCTTAACCAAATTAAGGGCACCGTTCAAACCTCACTAGTTTCTCTACCAATATCCTTTTTGTTGTTGTTCTAGGATCTTTTGTTACATTTGGTTGCTGTTTCTCCCCCAGTGCCCTGCCGTTTACAATAACTCCACAATAATTCCTTCTGTTTAATGACCTGGGAATCTTTGAACCAATTCTTTTACTGAATTTCCCTCATTTGAGACCTATTAGCTGTGTTTTTATGGTTGGACCAAGGTTGTGCATTCTTGGCAAGGGCTCTATAGGAAAACAACCCTGTCCCTCTCATAGAACCAGGCCATGACATCTATGATGTTGTTCTGTCTTCTTATTTTTTAAAAAAGAGTTACTTACTTATTTGAAAGTCTGTGTTATGCTGAGAGAGAGAGAAAAGGGGAGAGGGAGACAGGTAAAAGCAGAAAGATCATTTATCCTCTGGCTCATTCCCCAAAGGGCCACTTTGGCCAGAGCAGGGTTCGTCCAAAGCCAGGAGCTAAGATCTTTTTCCAGCTTTCCCACATGGGTTCAGGGGCTCAAGGACTTGGGTGAGGTTCCATTGCTTTCTCAGGTGCATCAACAGGGAGATGGGTTGGAAGTGTAGCAGTCAGGACTTGAACTGGCACCTCTATGGGATGCCGGCATTGCAGATAGTGGCTTTAACTATGTCATGGGACTAGCCCCTCTGTCTTCTTGTTGATGATGATCCCACCTGTCTGCACTGTGCTTTGGGACATTAGCTGTGAAGTGAATTGTCAACACCATCATCACCATGGCTAAAACTGGTCATTTATCTGTGGTGAATTCTTGTTGCAACAACCCTAATCAATTTGAACGTTCTCATCTCCCTGTATTACATGTGAAGCAATGAATCACAGAAAAGGGATTGATCCTGCCTAGAGCAATACAGGGAGTCACAGTAAGGCAAACCTGTGTTCTTAAATGTTAGGCCACACTACTTCTTTGTGTGAGGGGAGAGGGTCAGGAGCAGGCTAGTACAGCATTCTGGGTCACTAGCCTTTCTCATGAGACAGTCACAACACTGGTCTCTCCACAGCTGGCTTTTACATCAGTCCCTTTAATCCAGGACCTACTAGTTAGAAGTTTGCTTTGAGTCTAGGAAATGTTCACAAAGTATAATTAAAATGATGATAGTGCAAGCAATCAGGAGAAGGAACATCTTGCAGTAGGGACTACAGCTAGAAATGTAATGAATGAGGAGTGCAGAGATGGCAGAGAGAAGCTGGGATTTTCCATCTTGGTGACCGGGTCAGTATGAATATCTGTGACAGTCATGGAGGAAGCAAGGTTTGAGGAGGGGAAGATGAACTTGGTATTTTAAGTAGGTTTTTGTATTTTGAAGTAGAAACCTAGGCCAGGGATTTAGGTCTGGGCCCCATTTGTGAGAGGTAGGATTTAGTACCCACCTCATCTTCCAAAGAAAATGGATCCAAAGATAGATTGGGGTCATGGCAGTATTTAGGGCAAAGGAGAAGGAATGGAGGGAGCAAAACACACACACACACACACACACACACACACACACACACACTGAGAAGGACATGCTTAGCCGTGAGGGAGACTCTAGGAAGTGGATTAATAAAGGACAGCAGAGTTTAATTTATGTATTCACTCTTCGTTGCACTGGTTTATGGAGAGAGCCTTTACGTCTAAGTTGTGTCTCAAGGGGGTACTGAGATGACCGAGACTCTGTCATGGGTTGTTTTCAGATGGGATCTAGTGGTGGTTCCATAGGGATGAGAAGTTTGTTGATAAGTTGGAACGATCAAGGCATATCTGAAGCCTCAGAACTTGGTACACGGGTATACATGAGATTCTTAGAGTCCTCCTCCTACCGTCATGGGTTTTGATATTTTTGTTTTTATTTTCATCTCTTCAAAATAGTTTTTTTTCTCTTATTAATTTCTTCACTGACTCAGATCATACAGTAACATCATTTTCTTCAAGAACATTTTTTTTTCTTTTTCATTTCTTCATTGGCACATTGGTCATTCAGCAACATATTATTTAACTTCATGTTGTTGTAAATTTTCTATTTTTCTTCCTGTTGTTGATTTTTTTTTGGCTTTTCATTTAAGGGGATGTATAATAACTGTAGTAACTATCATGTCCAGATGTCAGGATATGGATGTATCCATGTATATATGTGGATATATATATATTATATATGTGTATGATATATTTGTTATATATATATAATAGTAACTATCATATCCAGATGTCAAAGATGGATTCCCAATGAAACTGTTAGATATATATTGATAGTAGTTTGTTGGACTCTGTAATTGTTCATACCCACAATGTCAGTATACTCTTAAATAGCGGAATGATGGGCTTATGACTATTTATGAAGGACTGTACTATTGTAATAATATAGGGGAAATCAGTGAGTAGGAGGGGTCTTAAAGAGGGAGCAAGGGAAATCTCAAAGCCTATGGAACTGTGTCATAAAATAAAATTTAAAAATTAAAGAAGAAAAAGGCAGGATTTGTTCACAAAGTCTGATATAGTAGGGAGTAAATTATAAAATATAACCTCAGGGTCTCTGGAGGAAAATTATAGCTGATAAGATTTTGTAGGATTGAGTCTATTAAAATATTTGTATTTAAAACATATCAGGTAATTTGATGGAAAAATATTCCAATTCTAAAAAAAAGGCAATAAAAGAAACTCTGTCCAGATCTTCCATATGAGTGCAGGGCTCAAAGAACTTCCACTGCTTTCCTGGGTGTATTAGGAGGGAACTAGGTCAAAAGTGGGGTAGCTGGATATGTAATTAGTACCCTGATATGGGCTCTGATGCAGCAGGCTAAGGGTTAACTCCACGCACCCACAACACTGGGCTCCAATGGCATTTAAAAATTCTCTTAGCACCACCATAAAGCCTGATTGTGTTGGTCAAAAATATTAAATGTGAACGAATTTTTTTGTGAGTATAACTGTTAGTATGATAGTTTAATGATAATCTCATCATTTAATTAGATAGAAAACACTGCCAGTATCATAGTGTAATGCTGATGGTGGGTGGCAGGCAGGAAGGCTGAATAATAAAGGATAGTTTCACGTGGTTCTTTAAACGGGATGATGCTTGGGCTACTAAACAGGAAATTGTAAAACTTGCATCTAAAAACAATCTTCTTTCTTTTCAACTGTGTATGAGCTCTAGTGATAAGAAGCAAAGACCTTTCAGGAACTCTGGCCTGTCCCTGGAATCCTTATATTGGCGGCCGCTTTGATTTTCTTCCATACGGCGAAACAATATGTGTGAGGAAATTAAACTTCATTGCATTTTCACCATTGGTTATAGGGACATCCACATTCTTATCAGGCTTGAAGGGGACATTTAGAAGGAAGCGAGTTACTTTAGATTCCAGTGCAACTTTAGAACACTTCAGCAGTTTTGGAAGAAGCTAAATCAAATTTGGAAGATCTCATGCAAGGCTTCTCAGCTACAGTGCTGTGGATATTCTGAATTGGATAGGTTTTCTTTTTAAGATTTATTATTTGAGAGACAGAAGTACAGAGTGTGATGGAGAGAGAGAGATTTTCCTTCTGCTATTTCCCAAACTACCACAACAGTGTAAGCTGGCCCAAGCCAAAGCAAGAGCCTGCAACTTTATCTGCATCTTTCACATGGGTAGCAGGGACCCAAGTACTTGAGCCATCACCTGATGGTCTTCCAAGCACATTAGCAGGGAGCAAGATGGGAAGAAGAGCAGCTGGGGTTCCAACCCTGGTTCCAAAATGGGATGCCAACCATGCAAGTGGTAACTTAAGATGCTGCACCACAATGTCAGTCCTAGAATACTTCTATGCTGGTGATGAGAGCTGTTCTGTACAAGTTAGGATGCTTAGCAAGATTCTTCCCTCACACCTCTCCTTGGAAGATATCTAGAGACCAACTCCCCTCCCACGCAGCTCTAATTGTATCAAACAAAAATGTCTCCAGATATTATCTGATGTCTTCTGGGATCCCAAATCATTTCCCACTGAGAAATTATGACTTATCACCTTGTTTCTCCAAGTGTGGGCCAGCAACCAGCAGATGGTCAGCATCTCCTGAGCACCTGGCAAGGAATGCATCAGCTCAGGCTGTGTCCGGACCCATGGAATCACAGGCTGTGCTGTAACCATGTCTATGTAGACCTGTGGACACTTGAAGGTTCGAGATGCGCTGACTCAAGCTGTTGGGGGCAGTGTGGCATAGCAGAAGGGTGAGAGTTTTGGAGCTAGATGTGAACTTATTAATAACTGATTATGAGGAACTTATTTAACCTCTTTGAGACTCGGGTTTTTTTTTTCTCTGAAAAATGGTATTGAAAGAAACATGTGTTGTGACAATCCAAGGAGTGCATCCAGCTGTTACAATGGAGCATGCATCTCACTCAGAATCTCAACTGGACTTGCTTCCTTCCTTCCCTTTATCAAACTGCTTTCTTTGGTCATGCTGCATTCAGTGTTAGTTGTGGTGATAATAGGAAGGACTGAGGAGAGAAGGAGCATGTCTGGGTTAGTGCTTTCCCAAGAAGAGCAAGTGGTTAAGAATCTGCTTATTTACAGGTTTCTATTTTTTGCATTATCTGTTTTCTTTTCATGTTGTCTGGCCCTCCTGTTGCTTGGGAAGCTGGGATTTTGTTTCTGGAAAATGCATTGTGCTGGGCTTTGTGAACTCTTAATGGTCTCATTTAAAGGCCAGATTGTAAAGGTGGGAAAGGTGGAGCTGATGGCAGCTGAATGTGAAACCATTTAAGGAAGAAACTCATGAGGTAAACTTTATTCTTGTGCTATAGCAACTGGATTTGAAAGGGGGCAATTATTTTTATGACTGATAATAAAGTTTTTGGTCATGTAAGATACAGATAAATGTTTTTGCTTTGGGAATGAAATGATTGCTCCAAAGCTGCAGATTCCCTTACCCCTGGGCCCCTTTCTTCTCCTTCTTGCCATGTCATTGCCTTAGTGTAGCATGTCTTTAAATTTCTCTTCCTGCTGACCTAAGAATGGCTGTTCTTAGAGCTTTGGGCCAGTAATCAAATCCAACACTGACAATTCATTCTGGGAAAATTCATTTAAAAGCTAATGTGTAATGTGTATACACACACACACATGTAATCACATACCTATAGAAAATGGTGTTTGAATCTGTCTTTTCAGGACAATTTGTAGGAAAACCTTGGATCCTGAGTTAACACGATGGGCTGTGACGCAACAAAAATGAAGGGCTGCCATTGAGAGCTGGTGTGCAGAGTTTGGTAGCTTGGGCCATATATGACTCCGAGGAGTGCTTTTTATATCATGGACATCATGATCCATATACACATATAAATTTTAAATAATGCCAACACAGTCTCTTATTCTCACAAAATCATTGTATGTACTGCAGCAGTAGCCTGGCAGGTTGAGATGAAGCATCTTGAGGAAGGGATTTCCTTTTTCATTTTGCATAAAGGGACCACATGAGCTAGCACCGTATCTGCTGTGCTGCCTTTCCTGGGGAGTTTCTGTTCTGGTGTGCAAAATAATACAAATCATTATCCCAGAAGAAAGAACATGGTCTAGAGGTATAAGAGCAAATTTTGCACATTTAATGAATGTGAGAAAAATATTTTTTGTAATGCTAGAAATTTGCACTGGAGCAGTTAGGCAAGAGAAGGAAATAAAAGGCACACAGATAGGAAAGGAGGAAGTCTACTGTCCTCTATTTGCAGGTCATGTGAGTCTGTATTTTCAGAAAAATAAAGACTCCTCCAAGAGACTATTAGAACCTATAAACAAATTCAGCCTAGTAACAGGATACAAAATCAACCAGTGGCAAACTTGCTGAGAAATAAATGATAGGAGCAGTCTCCTTCACAATTGCTACCAGAGGAAAAAGACAATAAAAACCTTAGAATAAATTTAACCAACAATATGACATACCTTTGCAGTGAAAACTGAGGAAAAAGGGGGGTGGGGAGGATGGAAGAAGACACGCACAAGAAGAGAAAGATCTTGCATGTTCATACCTGGATGTATCAATACTGTTAATATTTACATGTTATGTGAAGTGGTTTATAATTTCAATGTAAAATACCAATGACAGGGACTGGCATTATGGCAGAGCAGCACTAACAATCCCTCATGGGCACCAGTTTGTGTCCTTGCTGCTTTCCTTCCAATAAAGCTCTCAACTAATGGCCTGGGAAAAGCAGTAGAAGATTGCTCAAGTGTTTGGGCTCCTACCATTTACATGGAGACCTGGGTGAAAATCCTGGCTCCTGGTGTTGACATGGTCAGGCACTGGCCACAGCAGCTATCAGGGAGTCAATCGGTGGATTTAAGATTCTCTCTCTCTTCTATTGCCCTTTCCTGCTCTGTCTCTTTGTCTCTCCATCTTTCTGTCACTCTGACTTTCAAAATAAATCTTTAAAAAATAATCAGTGACTTTCCTCACTGATTGTTAAAAAGCAACTCCAAAATTCGCAGGGAATATAGCATATCTTAGGTAGCAAAGGCCGTCTTGACCAAAGAGAACAAAGCTAAAAGCATTGCAATACCAGATTTGAAGATAATCTACAGAGCTATTTTAAATAAAGCAGTATAGTACTAGTATAACAAGGGATGCATTGGAGCAGAGAGACCCCAGAAATAAAGCCATGTATCAACAGTCAACTAATCTTGAATAAGGTACCAAAAACATACATCAGAGAAAAAAAATATTATCTTCAATAGTAGTACTTGGAAGACTGAATATCCATATGTAGAGAATAAAAACTTGATCCACACCATCTAAAAAAAACAACTCAAAATTACTTGAAGACCTGAAACTACCAAATGACTAGCTAGAGAAAATGTAGAGGACACTCTCCAGGGGAATGGCATAGGCTGTGATTTTTTACATAAGGCCTCTAAAGCAAAACCATACAAATGATATTATAACGAGCTAAGAAGCTTTTGCACAGCAGATGAAATCATCAACCGAGTGAAGAGATAGCCCAGAGAGCAGGAGAAAATGTTGGTGAACTCCTCGTCTGACAAAGTGTTAATGTTCAGAATATAGAAGAAATTCCGAACATTCCACAAAACAAAATTCAGTGAAGAACTTTGCGACAGATGTGAGTGAGCATTTATCAAAAAAGAAATATAGATAACAAGTAATTATGTGAAAAATATTTAATATTACTAGCCATAGGGAATGTGCCAAAGAGAGCAGCAATAGGGTGTTGTCTCACCCAGGATGGAATGCTAGTATCAAAAAAAGGAACAAAATGACAACTACTGGGTGTGTTTGAAGAAATGCACATTAATATACCCATTATAGACATCATTGTGGATGTTTCTCAAAAACTAAAAACAGATGTACTGTGGGAACTAGTTACCAAGAAATCGTAGGGAAATGGCAAGGTGTAGTGAAAGTGCATGGTTGGATGGTTTATCCTGTATATATGTGTTAAAATATTACACTTTACTTCATCTATAAGTGTTACATGGTAATCAAAAATAAAAAAAAATACATATTCTTTAAAGAATCCACAAGAATCCTTCATCAAAGAGACATCTTTGAGAGTCACTTTCATCTCAAATATCCCTAATGTGTGTGTATCTATTGCCATGCTTCACAAGTGAAGGAGGGACACTTGTAAGGAGACTTGCTGCCTCAAGTCTAGTATGCAGTATCAAGGATAAACCAGAGTGGCATCAGCTCAGACTGTCTGCAGGACAGCTGGGGTTGTGAAAGGGCCTGGTGCTGGGCTGTTCACATCACTTAGTGCTCACTACACAAGTGTTTTTTGGTTAGGTGTCAGGCTGACACAGTTGATACACATTCTTGCAGTTCTTCCCTTTCAGAAGGATTGCCTCTTTCCCTTTCATGTCCTTTCTTTTTCTAGAAGGATTCTGCAGTCTCAAAAGGAATTATAGCTACACAGTCACAGAAGACAGGAAAAATGGTGATTCCCGTTTGGCCTATTGATCTGCAGCAGGATTGGTGATGTGTTCTTTTAGATGGGCAGAGTAAGAAAAAGACGGTTTGCTTACTGATGAAAAGGAGGCAGAGAGCAGTTTCCTTTTGTTTAAGTGCAAACTTTTGTGATTTCTTTGATGGGCTGCGGGGGAAACCAGGTGTTCCTAAACTAGTTATTTTGATTGGAGTGAAAATAATTATCTCTGTCAGGTTTTTTTGTGTGTGGTTATGTCATTAAAGAAGATTTATTTGTTTATGTATCTGAAAGGCAGAGTCACAGAGAGAGAGAGTTGGAGAGATAGAAAGTTTCCATTTGCTACTTCACTCCCCAAATGGCTACAACAGCCAATCTTGTGCCAGACTGATGCCCGGAGCCTGGAACCCTAGCCTAGTCTTCCACATGGATGCCTGAGGCCCTAATACTTGGGCTGTCTTCCATGTTTTTCCAAGCTCATTAGCAGGGATCTGCATAGAAAGTGGGGCAGCCAGAACTCAAAGCACAAATGATCACATAAGGCGCTGCACTATAATATGGGCCCTGGTGATGTCATTTTTATGGCTGTTAACTAATAGCAGACGTCTCAGCTCTAAGTGCAAGGTCTGAGGTGTGGGAAAAAACAGTTCATTCTGAGTAATAGTGAAGATCATGAAATTTGTAAATAAATTATAATATAGAATAATTACAATGGAAATAGCAGGTTAGGTACGATGTTATCTTACATACTGGAAGATAAGTTTGGGCCCATGATCACATTAATTCTCATAGGAAGTTTCTATTGTCATGTCTGTTGTACACACGGGGTCCTCATAAAGTACATGGAAAATTCACATGGTATTTTAATTCTGTTTTTTTTTAATGAATTTTTTTCAAGCCTTCTTATAGATACAGAAGCTGTGGTTAGAGAGGTTGAATGCACGCTGCTGGGAAGCAGAAGGGATGGGATTAAAACCCAGATCAGACCAACAAGTTCTCCCTTGAATCCAGTTATGCTTCCTGAGAAGGAACCACATGTCCATGTGCTGACCTGGGGGATGTGTGAACGTCATTTGCTCTGAGTAAGCCAGCCAGCCAGTCAGGTTTAATCCCTGCAAGTGGTGGGTTTCCTATGACATGGGACTATTCTTAAAACCGGGGCAATCCTAGGGAAATAGAGAGGAGTTAGTCACCCTGCATTTTGTAATAGGGACATGGCTTAGATGGAAGCCTCTGGATTGCTCCCATGCCTTGGTCATTGTTGTGTGTACTCTGCACAGGTGAGATGAGAGTGTTGAACTTTCCCAGAATGTCAAAGAACATGTGGGGAGCCAGTACCTTCCTCAGTCAGTCATGGGCCTTCCTCAGAATCTTTCCCGAAGAAGTGAAGAAGAAATTAAAAAGCAATACCCAGATAAGTTGCTGGCCATGCTGGTGGGAAACGTACCCTCCACAGCTCAAGTTTGGTTGCCGTAGTTGCATTTTGGCCTGATGTCTCCATTGTCACCTTTGCCGAGTTGACAGTTTTGAATAATTGGGGAGAGTTCATGCTTCCCATGACTAGCCCTGAAATGGCCTATGCTTCCATCATTACAGTTTAGAAATTTAGAATTGAATGGTTACTAACTATTCACAATTCTCAACATGGAAAAAAATAGGAATAAGTGTGTTTATTTTAAAATTTGAAATTTGCTACTTGGAAGTATCTGCTCCTTGGGGGGAATTCTTCAGGTCTGATTTTTCTCATGTTGGAAAATCTGCCTGTGTGCCTGGCAGTTGTTCAAGGGGAAACATACTTGATTCCTTTTTTTGTTTTTTCTTCCAAAATTAGATTAATTTGTATTTCTTTTTAATTCGTATTTTGTTTTAATTTTTTTAATGTGCTCTTTGCTGTCATTGAGCACTTGGAAATTTGGTTTTCAATAAATTGATGATCTTTATCTGGACACTCTTTGTGGTTGCTCATTCCTCCCCTCCTTGGGGCGCAGGGAGGGGTTAGCTGTGTCTCTTTGGGACATCTGCTGTTTGTTGTTGTAGCGGACACTGGAATGCTGTCCTTGGAGCGGCTTCCAAAGTGGACAGTCCACATGCAGCACTTCATTAACTGATGGACTGAGCCAAAGGAGCTTTTCTTGTAAGGCAAGGCCCCAAGTGGCCGGCGCCTCGCCCTTTCACTGTTAACACTTTCAAAAATGATTAGCCCCTCTGAGGGAAATCTTTATAAATTACAGCAATTTGAATTCTTTCTGGCTTTCCTACACAGAGAATATCGTGAGCAGATTAGGACCTTTTCGTCATAGCTTGGGGTCAAGATAAGCAGTGTCTAAATTAGTCTTTCCATGAAGGGCTGGGTGCCTTCTAGAGGGTCTTGGGAATACAGTTATTTGCCTCTCTCCCAAGTAGCTTCAGATTATCTCCATTTGCTGTCTTTTCCCCCTCTTAGTTCCTCCTTTGCGGCTAGGGTTCACCCTTCACTGATGACAGTATCTGTATCTTTAGCACTTCTCTCACAGTTCGACTTTTGACTGTTAACCTGCTATAAGCTAAGGAACAGATGGCCCAGCTTGCTAAAATTGGATTTAGTCACAAGGGTCTTGGCGGACTCACCCCTGAATAAATCTTCACATGTTGAACTTGAATCAGCTAAGGTAGAACCTCAAGATATTTGTGGTGCCAGTGTGTTGCGCTAGCTCCTTGAGAATTACAGCAGTGATGAGATAAACCCTGTGAGAAGTTGAATTCGAGATCAGAACCAGGAAGGATCCAGTTCCACAGAATGTTAACCTGACCTCACTTCTTGTTAGCCAAGCTGGTTCTTGGAACTCTAGATTCTTTCCACATACACTTTGTTATATCTGGGTGTGTAACAGAATTTTATTCAAGCTGTATAACTATTGCATCTTTGTAGTGTTAGCCAAAGTACTAGTGCTCACAAAATTTCTTTTATTGGACCCGCGTGGTGGCCTAGCGGCTAAAGTCCTCTCAAAGAATGAGAACGTTGGAAGCAACGTCACTCATTTCACCATTTCTGTTAGGTTGGAGAGTAAACTTCACCAAATTGCCAGCCACAGTCGCTTCTTCTGGTGTCAGTATTGGAAATGTAAAAAATCACTAGGTTCCTTTAAATAATAATGGGATGGTCACATACTTAGGCTGGTTAGAGAGAGACCATGAGAATGAACAAGTTCCCATCTGCTGGTTCATTCTTCAGGGTTAGGCCAAGCCAAAGCCAGAAGCTGGGAACTCTGGAAGTTGGCAGGGACCCAGGTATTTGAGTCATCACTGCTCCTTCCTTGGGTGTCCATTAGCAGCACACAGGGAGAGGGAAGCTGAGTCTGAACTTGAACCAGCCCTGTCAAAATGGGATAGGGCATCCCAAGTGTGTGTTAACTGCCGTGTCCAATTCAAATTTGACACCTCTATTCTAATTCTTAAAGCATCAACGCATTTATTTGGCCTTGAACTAGATGCCTTAGAAAATGATATTTTTCTTGTTTAATTTCCTTGAGCATCTCTATTTTGTAATGTAAATGAAAATGTAATTGCAAACTTCAGGAGTTACTCAGGGTTATTCCCTGGGGATTTCAGACATATGAATGTGGCTGGATGGTTTAGTTTAGGTTAAGTTAGCTAAACTATAGGTGGTTGTCAATTTTCTCATTTATTTTTGCAGATTAAAAAAAAAAGATTTATTTGAGAGGCAGAGATAGAGATAGAGAGAGAGAGAGAAAGCAAATGTGAGTTTCTTTCCATTGGTTCCCTCCCAAAATGGCTACAATGGCTAGAGTTGGGGCTGTGGAAGCCAGGAGTTTCTTCTGGTTCTCCCACATGGACTCCCACACGACTCCAAGCACTGACACCAATTTCCTCTGCCTTCACAGACCCATGACCAGGATGCTGGAGCACAAATGGAGCAGCCAGGTCTCAAACCATTCCTCATGTAGGATGCCAGCAGCACTGGCCCCAAAGATTACTAGCCATAATATAATGTATGTTATTGTTAAAAGAGTTAGAAGATTTTAGCAGTTTATGTGGGTAGAAATTTGAGCATGTCTGGGAATGCATTTTTCAGACGTTATACCAGGAAGGATGGAATTTATTATTGGACCAGGCACAAATGATGCTTGTGGATACAATGTCCAGAAGGTCATCTAGAAGAAAAAATCTATAAGTGTGTTAGGGGTGGGTAGTGCTTGCTTCATTTCCAGATGTGTCACATATGTTATCTCACTTACTTGTCATAGTGACTCCCTGGAGTGGCCGTCATTATCCCCATTTTGCAGCTTTGGAAACTGCTTAAAAACTTGTCAAGGTCAAACAACAACTAAGTACTTAGACATATGATCCAGTGTTTTCTATGATGTTAAGTTGTGTCCCTTTAAAAGTAATTTCCTAGAAATTAAGTTCCTAGCTACAATAAGCAACAGCAAAAGAAGATAAAAGTAGGAAATTTTCCTGGATATGAAGAGCAATCTTTCCACATATGAAGAGCAGGCTTTCCACATTTCTAAAAAGATGTATTTATTTGAAAGGCAGATGAGAGAGAGAAACAGAGAGAGAGAGGGCAATCTTTTGTTCACTGGTTCACTCCACATGTCCTCAGTGGTCAGAGCCAGGAACTTCGTTCATGTATCACACATTTGGTGCAGGGGCCCGAGGACTTGGGCCATCTTTCTCTGGGTTCCCCCAGTGCACTAGTAGGGAGCTCGATTGTTAGTGGAACAGTGGGGTCTAGAACCAATGCCTGTATTACAGTGCCAGTGTCCTAGGTAGAGGCTTTTACCCACTATGCCAAAATGCTGACACAAGCTTCCTACATTTTAGTGGGAGAAAATACATTGGTCTCCATGATCAGGGTTATTGGGATCCTCTTTAGGAGTTATTAACCTCAAAGCTGCAGTCAGCTTGTATTAATTTAATTTTGTGTTCGATTCTCTGTTACGCAGCATCGACTTAATATCCAGTTGATGTAATCACCCAGTGGGACTCAGCATGCAGCAGCCTGTTTCTGATTGTAAGCAGTATGATTTCCATTCATGGTGAATGTTACTTGCTCTGTACTTTCATCCAGGCAATTTGCAGAGCATCCCATTCTCTTCGTGGAAGGGGACCATGGCCTACTCTTGAACTGTCTCAGAGTTTATAAGAGGCAGGGGTGTAAAGTTACAATGCAGGGCTACCTAGTCAATGTGACCCAGACAACATTTGCTTCCAGCTTTTTTATTGCTCCCTAACCTCCTGCCTAGTCCCCCTCCCCCCCAACAAGGTGAAGAAATCAAGCTGAGTCAGAGGTGGAATCCTCATCTCATTGACTCAATCTCCGAAAGCAAGTGGGCATTGGAGCTGAGCCTTGGAAATACCGCTAGGTTCTGTTGGACGATAACATGAAAAGCAGAGCATAAGAATTCCTGAGGAAGGTTGTTAAGCTTGGCGTGGAGAGGGGTATGAGCTATGGCACGAGGGAAGGTCACTTCATGTTCTCAGGAGTCACTTTAGAACACTCCGCGGTGCTCCTGTACACCATGTGCAGAAGAAAAGAGGGTGTCTTCCTCGGGCAGGGCATCAGGAATTACAACCAGTCTTCTTGGGGGGAAAGTTGTGCCCATTTCAAAACTATGTGCCAAGCTTCTCTTGTCTTGGCTAACCAGTCAGTACCTTTTTTTTTTTTTTCCTGGTTACCGCTTTGCCATTTGAGTCCCTCTTAATCCGATTAAAACACAAATCTTATACATAGGCACTTAATCTCTTGTTAAGACCTTGAAGTTGCATTCCTAATTAGGCGCATTTCTTCGCCTCCCTGAGTACAAGTCCTATTGAAAACTTAGGGTTTTAGAACTACGGTAATCTTTAGAATCTATCTCAAACACAAATTCTTTACATTAAGTCTTAAGTTTGTATATACATAAGTAAGTGTTTCCAGAGCTTTCCAGTTGCTGAGTGTGTTTGACCAGAACTGAACATCTGTGGTTGGCGCTTATCTCCCAAGCCATCTATTAACACTAGGGGTCTACGAGATCCTAAGTGTTGGGAAAAGCTTGCCCATATGAATAGTCTATTATCTATCTTCTGATTCTGTCACTCTATTTTGGGGAAAAAATTATTTATGTATTTGAAAGGCAGATTTATAAGGAGAGAGGGAGACAGACAGACAGACACACACACACCTCTATCCTTTGCTTCTCTCACTTCACTGAGTGACTGCATGGCAGGGGCTGGGCCAGGATGAAAGTCTACAGTCTGAAACTCAGTCCAGTCCCCCACGTGGGCGCCAGAGGCCCAGGCATTTGGGTTACCTTACACTGCTTTGCCAGGTGCGTTAGCAGAGAGGTGGATCGGAAGTGGAACAGCTGACGCTTGAATCGATTCTCATGTGGGGCACTGGCTTAAGCCACTGTTCCATAATCCTAGTTCCATTTCCCTGCAAGAGAAAAAGTAATCTTCTTATTTTCTTTTTCAATGAGAAGAGGCTTAAAATGGAACAATTAGGATCCTAGCAGTGACAGCATATTATAGAGCTATCAAAACGGTTAAAACAGTACCAGGTAAGATACTTTATTCCTTGCATTTATTTTGGAATCTTCAGTCCAGTTTTTATTATCCAGTGTTCCAGTCTTGAGACCTCCAAGTGGACTTTGGAGCCAGAATTCTTAGGACAACCAGCTTGTCATACCATTTTACCGTCAGGTAAGATGAAACATGTGTCAGACTTGGACACTACACTGTGCCTAGGTGATGGGAACCCCTCTGCTAACGCCACCTGAATAAAAGATTTCTATGTGATTGACGTCTTTGGATGCCCGTGTATACAATGTCCAGAATTGTTTCTTCTTATTCCGTTTTAAACATTTTACACTTATTTCCAAACGCAAATGCATTTTAACCTTTAAGGGTAGTTTGTAATGATAGTGTTGGAGGATCATTTTGTAGTCTCAGTGTTATCATCCTGTGTAATGTTTGTCTTTCTTGGGATAATGTAAGGCCTGCCCCTCCGAGAGCACATCATTTTAGGTTATAATGTTTTGGTTTTGTGTCCACAGCAACGATAAGGTATTATGGTTGTCTTTCGGGGGTCTGCTCTAAGGGAACATGCGTGGGAGATGTCGGATAACTTTTACATACTCTTAAATTTGTCTCTGTAAAAATATACTGACAAAAATAACAGTTGCTAGAGATACATTGCCACTAGAGATGTTGATATATGACACTAATGCCATGTTTTAAAGACAGATTAAAGATATAAAAACCGTCAGAACTTGGAAGGAAAGTCTTCAGTTTTAAAAATAAGCATTTGAAGTAACCGCATCAGGAGATCCTTTTAACCTAACAATAAATAAATATTCATCTATTATATATTTGAAAGAATAGCCCTGGGCAGGGGGAAGATCGTCCGTCTGTTCCTTTACTCTCCTGATGGCCACAGCAGCCAAACCAGGCCCAAGGCAGGAACCAGGAGCTTTGTCCAGATCTCCCACGTGGGTGGCAGGGGCCCAAACCACCGCCATCTCCTGCTGTTTTTGCCGGGCCAACAGGCATGCAACGTGAAACCACATTAGAATTTTAGTGGTGGAGGAGAGGAGTGATGAGCAGTGTCTCCTAACCCCCCTTCCACTTCCACCTACCCCTGGCTGGGCAGAAACACAGTCAGGGCCGTAGGGTCTGCCAGGCCACAGGGCATCCCCACAACAGGCTGCAGCCCCGGCCTGTGTAAGTAGGAGACAGGGCTGGATCAGGTCAGCATTCCTCTGGACACGGTGTAGAAGAGCTGTTGTGGCTCTTTGAGGAGTTCATAGGCGTCTGCCAAGGAAAGCGCTTCCATGATCAAGTGCAAGTGTGAAGTGCCTCCTCTGCCTTTAGAGATTGCCGGTGTTCGTGTGTGTGTGTGTGTGTGTGTGTGTGTGTGTGTGTGTGTGTGTAGGCATGCTAGGGCTGTGAGATATCCTGCTGTCAGGACATCTTCTCCACAGGATTTAACCCAGCGTGTCTGAAATGTGTTTGACGACAGAATCCTGTTATCAAGGAGCGTGTTTGGGGAAACACCGAACAGAGTTTCTTTCCAAGATTTCTGGGGATTTTAAACGGGGCCATCAAGAGTGCTGCTTAGCAACAGGCAAGCTCCTACTTTTGGCCACTAGATGGCACCCTTGAATGAGCTTTCTTTTCTCTTTGTCACTGATTTCTCCATGGATATGGCCTTTCCCACGGACCCGGATAATGTTGGAGATCAGTTATTAAACTGATGGTAAGGTCATTCTGGTAACATTCTAGAAGCCGTTTAAACGGTTGTGTCAACTGTAGGTATAAACACTAACCACAACAGGAAATAGCGTATGAGATTTTTTTTTTTTTTGCCCTGGAATGCACATTTTTGAAACATTATTTGAAAAACACCCGTATGTTTTTCTAATTAAAGTGTATTTATGGAAAGGGACACGAGGAGAAGATGGGAGGGAAGAAGAGAGCGAGCGAGCATGATGCAGAGCGAACACATGTCCCTATCCTCAGTCACCGCAGGCATTAGACCAGAAGGTGGGAGCTGGGAAATCAATCGCACGTGGGAGCCAGGGACCTGACTGCTGGAGCTCTCACCTGCTGGCTCCTGGGGTCTGCATCAGCAGCCCTGCATCCAGCTCCAGGGCTTGAACTCAGGCCCTGTGATGTGTAGACCCAATACCACTCGTGTTTGCACGTTCAGACATAAACCAGGCAAAATTTAATTGAACGTTGGGGTCCCTATATCGATCAGCTACAAACCCTGACTTGTAAGTTGGGGGAATGTTGTTGACTTTCTGTGCTGGAGGAGAAGTCTCTTTAGCCATCCCTCTGTGTACCTTTGTTTAGTTAGGATCACTGAAATATTTTACCCTGTTACTCTGGCAGCGCGCTTTCAGGTCTCACTGTCCAAGCAGCTTGTGTTAAGTGGTCTCTTAAAATCTCCTTCATGTTCTAGTAAATGTTTAATTAGCTCTTTATTAAACCTAATTTGCTATTAGACATTGAGATTTGGCCAGTCTGCGGTCCTTCACTGGGTCTTACTGTTGTGAGTTTAAGCACTTCAGCAACCCGCCTGCCACTACCGCCCCCTCAATGCCAGCTCTCACCCCCTGCTTGGAGTTCATGGAATTTCACACGTTGGTTTAAGTGTGCCCAGGAGTTTTGGAAAAAGAAGCCAACTTCACTTAGAAATAGTCATGCTTGAAGTTTGTTCAACTGAAGGATGTTTACCTATTAGAAAAAGTGTGCCTTTTTAATGATGGAAAGGGAGTTTTAAAAAATATAATGAGAAGGCTTCCTGCACTGCTTCCTGAACTACCTGAACTACATGTACAGTGAGTGGGGGTGCTGAGAAGCCAAACTCCATTAAAGAGCCTCACCTTGTTCTTTCTCTGCTATCTTCTGAGGGAGAGATCGCTCAAAGGGCTGTTAGAGCCCTTCCAGTTCTCCCTGAACCACAAAGGGCATCCCAGGACCAAGTTACCACGTATACGCAAGGTAAGTGTTCTGCCCTGCTCTTCTCCTGGCTGTCAGGTCCCTTGCTTCACACTGTAGTTTTGCTCTGAGCTTTTTTCCCTCCAGTAGGTGTTCAGCGTGGCACATGCTTGTGGCTCATCTCTGAGATTTAGATTTGTGGGTGATCGCATGCACAACCATTTTGTATTGCGTGCTTATTTAGTGAGACTGTGCATTTGAGGAGTTTGATACAGTTTTTTTGTTTTTTTTTTTGGGGGGGGGCATTTGGTTTCTAATTGCCATGTTGGGCTCAATGACAAATCATCTTAGTTCCTACATATTGAGCACTTGTTGTTCCAGGTAATATGCCAAGCACTTCCTGAGTACTGGTTTGTTTAGTCCTCACAGCAGCCCCGCAGCAGATGCTGTTTCTGTGGCATTTGTTGATGAAAAGACTGAGGGTGAGAAAAGTGCAGTGCCTTGCAGCAGGTCACAGTGCTTGTGAGAGGCCCTGCACGGACGGCAGAGCCGGTCCTCCGCGCCTGGGGCTTTGCCTGCCTGGTCAGTGCTAGGATAGGCATGTGTCCTGTTAGATGAAACCTGCATATGGATCTGCATAAGGTTGAGGTAGGCTAGACCGACTGACCACAAGGTAGCCAGAAATCTCCTGATCATGAGAACCCAGCTGCCAATTTTGCCTTCAGCACTAGACATTAAGATTTCTTGGCCTGATGGTTTCATATCCAAATCTGTTTGGCCGCATTTCCCAAAACACTGAGTTACTATACTTTGCATTAACAGTGCTTAGCTTTGTCTTTTATGCAGAAAGCCCCTCCAGGCCTCTGTAATGTGCTAAAAAAGATCTTGTCTCAAACTCATGAAAATAAATAACATAAAACTGTTCTGAATAAATTTGAGTTAAGTGAACAGAACCCTTTTCTGTGTACGTGGATCACATGCATACACTGCTGTGCGCCCATGAACACGTGTTCTGTCGCTGGGCTTAGGACCAATATCCTCTGTTGTGAAGGATCTCAGAATTTCCATTATAAATTATTTTAGGAGGTTATAACTAATGCCATAAAAAAAAAAAAAGAAATTCAGCCCCGCCTGGAATTTACCTCATTGTATTGACAGGATTCCTTGTGGCAGGGAAGTCTGGATGGAAATGCTTCTTTGCCTGTGCTCTGGAAGGGGGTGAATGCATTTGCATCATTGTTGGCAGGAGGGCCAGAGCTGTGGGAAGCAGGGAGGAGAGAGGGGGACCTGAAAGATTCAGGTGGCAAAGAGGAACGCATCTGTTGGATGTGCGATGATTCCTAGGGGGCAAGTGCAAAGTTTAAACTAGCGTGTGGCTGGTAAAGAGGAAGTTCACAAGCAGACCTGTGAACTTGGCATTCCTTGGGACGGTCCCTCCATTGCATCCCAATCTCTCCCCTCTTTTATTTAGAAATATACATAGGAATGGAAAAAAATTCTTTTGAATTACTAGAAACATTTTTACCATCAAAGACTCAAGTCACCTCATCTGGAAAGCCTGCTATGACTGCTAAAATGCATTGAGCATGTGCTGGATGGCAGACAGCACGCTAAGGTCTTCCCAGGAGATTTCTCATTTGTTCCGCTGAACACTTCCATTTTACAGATGAAGAATCCAGAGAGCTGAGGCAGGAAGTAGGCTTCCCCAGGTCACCCCGGGAGAGGAGGGTGGCGTGGGGAGTGGGAATGGAGGTAGGGGGAGGGGCAGGGAGAAGTGCTAGAAAGAACTGATTTACCCCCTAGGATGCAAGAGCTGCTGTTGGAAATGTTGCCAGGTCTAGCTGTTCCTGACTGTTCCCGTGCACGGATGTGCCTGCAGCCCAGTGCTCCTCAGTTCTGGGGCCTTTAGAAGGCACCGCAGGGGCTTCCCAGCCTGCACTTGATTCCCAGCCAGCCCTGACAGATAGGAGACTGCTTCTATGTCCCTCATGAAAGCCTAATTCATCACCCACTCAGCTAAAATTTACATCAGTTTGTATGGACTGAATGAAAGTTTGTTTTTAAAGAAAAATAGTAGACAATTTAACTTCTGATGTCATTAAATTAGGTTCTCTGCACTTTTAATTGGAATGGTTTGCTGTGTGTATCTGCCCATTTTTTGATTGTTAGTAATACAATACTAAAGTCTGTGTAATATATCCTGGAAAGAGGGTGAGAGTACGAGGGATCCAGGCCCCATCAGGTCTGCTGACACAGTCTGAAAAGGTGCGGAACCTCACATGGCAAGAAGCAGCATGCTTGTGTTTGTGGGAGTGTGTGTGTATGTGTGCATATGTGAGTGTGCTCTGGTCTCTTCCTCTTCTTATTTAGCTGCCGGAAGTCAGTCGTGGGGCTCCATCCTCATACTCTTATCTGATGCTAGTCACTTTCCAAAGGCCACCCCTCTAAACACAACATGCGGATTAATCCATCCTCTTCATACCTCCCAGTGGCATGTAAGTGTCAACACGTGCAGCCTTGTGGGATACTCAAACCACATCCGAACCACAGCACTGTGCAATGCACTGCTAAGTCTTCTTAATGTCATTTTGTAGCAGGATGGCTTGTCCTACCCTTGGAATATCAGATTTTATAAAAGCCAAAGTATATCACTTCTTACCTTTTTTTTTCTGTTTATGTCCATCCATGATTTTAGTTCTTTGTACTCTGAAGATGCTCTATGAATGCATACTTTTGGCCAAGTCAGTGTCTGCTTGGACAAAATAAAATTTCATTCGAGAAATGCAGAGCTCCATTTCGCCAGAAAGGCACCAGGTGGCTAGTCATACTCCTGTGGGTTGCTGATGGTCCACATTTGTGGGATCCATCCATGTAGAGCTGTGCTAGTTGTTAAGTGTGTGTACTTGAATGTTTCCCTAGGGGAGATTCAAGAGTTCCTGCTGTATAAATGATATATTGTTGAGTCTCCAGGATGGATCCCAGTCACAAAGTTGGAAAGACCAGAGGAAACACTGAAACTGTTCTACTGTTGTCAGTTTTGTACATTTCTAGGAAAGATGAAATAGTTGGGGAGTTAAGACCTAATAATTTGATAACAGGGGAATCCTGTTATCTAAGTTGTTTTGTCACTGAGCTGCAGGTAGGCCAAAGACAGGGTGCTCATCTTCTTTGTATTGCCTCAGCTTTAAAATGGAAGAATGAGAGAAGTGAATTAGCATGTAAGCATGGCTAGAGAAGTGGATGACTAATTACACACCTAAACACATGTGACATGATGTTGGAGCACTGGTTATCAAGAGGAAGAGGGAAATGCTGCCTGTTAGGGGATATTTGGCAATGGCAACAGATACATTTGAATGGGCACACATTTTAGCGTATTGGGGGAATGTTGCAGGGCTAGGGGTAGGGAGTAGGGTGGGATGGGGAGGCACCAAGGTGCTGGTAAGCATTTTGCAGAGAACAAGATGTCTCCACAATGAGAAACTACATGGCCTCCAGTGCCCATGGCCTACGACAGGCCCTTACTTAGACATGAATAAATACAGGCAAGTGTAGATTAGCCAAGAAAAAACTGAAATGATGACATACCTTAGTTTAATGCAGAAAGAGAATCCATCAAGTTAATATGGGGGGTAGGTAGGGTAGGAGAGATGTGGAATAATAGATCATTATGCTATTTAGTATGCCTACACCTGCCTGGTTGGAGTTCTGGCTAGTCCACTTCTGGTTCACCTTCCTGCTAGTGCACCCTGGAGGCAGCCTGGCTCAAGTGCTTGAGTCTCAGCCACCCACATAGGAGATGTGGATGGAATTCCTGGTTCCTGGCTTTAGTCTGGCCCAGTTCAGTTGCTGTCATCGGGGGAAGAGAACCAGCAAATGAAAGCTATGTCTGTCTCTCCTCTCACTCTGCCTTTCAAACAAATAAATAAATCTTAAAGAGAAAAGAACATGTGGAAAAGATAGTGGAAATTAGGTAATAACCCACATCAGAGCATAGGAGTTGGTTCAACCAACTGGAAAAAACCATGGGCTGCTACTTAGGAATTATGGTGCTAAGAAACATAAGTTACTCTTGCAAAAACATTCAGGTAATAGAGGAACTCTGGCCTCATCTTAAATACAGTCAAAGGTATGTGTTCACTAATACCCAGACTTAGATACCCATCCCCCAAAATAAGTTTGGGAAATTGTGTAGAGTTTTTAGGTTTGGGTCATTTGTAAATAATCTTTAGTCCATTCCATTTCTGTAGTTTTCAAAATGATCAAGTTTGTAGATTTGAGAACGAGTAGTGTATTTTCATGCCGAGTTGAATGATGTCTTGCTCTGTAGTTAGCTGAAAATGCTGCTGGTTCTGATGGCAGTGTTAGAATAATCTCTTCAATAATTTAAGCAGAAGTTGTGCTATTGTGTGTTAAATGTCTGTTCATTTAGTATGTAATATATAAAAATATCATGTGTATTTTTAGAGGAGCATTCAATCTCTTTGGCCCAGCATCTCAGGCGTTTCACAGTTGGGTGCTCAGCTGCCTGTCAAGCCTTGTCTCCCACTGCATTCCTCATTTCCACCAGATTGAGAATAGTACAAAGTCAGCGTCAGCAGTCGCTTTTCTGCCTGGAAAGGAGATTTGTCTTCTGCACAGATATGTCACGTGGCATGGAATAGGCACTCCGTGGCCATTGAGTGAATGCATTCTAATAGCACCATTCAAAGAGCTCATACAGATAGACCAAGCTCTGGGGGCCCCCAGTCTTTGCATCTTTGTTACTAACTTGCTCCAAAAGATTTTCCTATTGAAGTTTTTTTTTTTTTTAATTTAAAGAATCAACCTGAAGTTAGATCTTTCTTTATTTGCTTTTCAACCCCCTAGTCCAGTCAAAATGAGTCAGTCCCCTCTTTTTCAAGAGCTAAAAGGACTGCATTATTCTTCCCAAGTAATACCAAAATCTTTGTTTTGTGTATGGATCCAAGTAAGAAGGATGTGTACCCTTCAATTGCCCCAGGACCTTTGCAGATAGGAAGTGTTTAGGGTCAGATGAAATCATTCACAATCCTCATTTCATCAGGCTGATATCTAGTCATGGATATTTGCTGTTGTGTTATCTGCTGTGTGTTCACTTTGGAATGAGTCTCCAGAGATTAGACCCAACAGACTCAGCTCCTTGAGGATGCAAACTGTTTCTAATTGTGTTTGTGAGGATGTTGAGAAAGAATGCTTAACCTGAAATTGCTGTTAGTTGGTAAATGCTTCTTGCTTTATGTTACCTGGATGTTAAAGGCTTTCAGTGGCCCTCAAAGTGTTTATCCAATGAACTTGACCAGGAAGCTAGCTGTGCTGGCCATACAGTCAGTGTGAGTAGTATTTATATAACAAATCCTGTGAAAATAATAGTAAAATGGAGGATGAAGAACTCTTCTTTAGAATTTGAAATTTATCCAGATAAGAACAAGTGTGAAAAGGTACATGACATGTATCTGAAGCTTTTTCAGCTTGGTTGAGAATGTATTACTCTTCAGTGGATAAAAATCTACCACTAAGCATGCAATAGCTGCTTTCTGCTTGGTATCACATGTGTCTGATATGGCCTCTGCCATCTAGAGCTCAGCAACAGTTTTCTTAAAGGGTCAGATGGCAGACATTTCAGGTTTTTCTGGCCATTTGGTGTCTTGTAATTATTTACCTCTGCCATTATAGCATGGAAGCAGCAGCCACAGATAATGCACAGACCAACGAATGTGGCTGTGTCCAAATAAAGCTTTATATGTACAACTAGGAGCTAGGGTCTAACCCACATGCTATCATATATTGATTTGGTTATATAGTGTGGATAAGTGTGCTTGTGTGTATGTGTGCATATGCACATAAAGCTAATGTCGACGTGTGTTTGAAGAAATTCTCAGGTGGCAAAGAAAAGTGACTCAGAGTACTAAGGAAGACACTTGGTACTTGTATTTGTAGTTGTATTATTTGTCTTTGTGACCATGTATAGAGCTATTTTCTTTGTTCCATTTTCCCATCAAGAGAATTATTTGAAAAATCATTTTTTGTTTATTCTATAGTTATTTGCTAACTGGTCGCTATATGAAATGTGTATTCTAGCTATTTGATGTTTAATAGCTGGTTGCATTTTCCATATGCTAATGATTCATTTTACACATTTGAGTATTTCTGAAATTAGACTGCATCTGAGAGTTGATAGTGGCATTGCAAGCTTTTTCTTAATCTATGGATGTAAATTAAATTGTTTCTTAGGATTGCTAGTGAATTCAGCAGAAATGTGGTAGATGTTTTAGCACTGCCTTAAGTAATTCTAAACAGGGTCATTAACTTTAGATTTTTAGTTGTTACATTTACATTTATTCAGCAACTTAATGTGAGAATTGTGAGAACATTTCATGCAAAGATTAAAAATTCCTTATTAAAAAAAAATCAACACCTTCGGTCTTAACAGAGATTAGTTTCTTTGTACATCTCAGTTAATGTGTGAAATCAGCTGCTCACATTAAGCATTGCCTTTCCTATACTCCTTTGATGATTTTGGCTGGTTACACAGATTTTCTTTAGAAAAGTAAAATATGGGCTGAAATTTCAGAGATAGGCTTGTGTGGCCCACTGAAGACCTTGGTCCCAATCTTTATCCCGTGTATATGCCCTTCCCTTTGCTGGGAGCACAGGATCTGAGAATAGTGTTGGCATATGTATGCTTCATACCATTTATCTCGTTTTTATTTCATGGCTCTCAGATCTTCTAAAACTCTGAAGTTCTTGAAGCAGGACTGACCTAATTAGGTGAGCTTGGGGAAGTTGGTATAAGGTCTGTTATTCCTCCCCTTTTCCTGTCTGTGCAAGTCAGTTAAAATGGATGATAAAGAAACTCTCATTCAAAAACGGTGTGACCCCTAGATTTCATAGCTCTGCATTTGTTTTCTTCATTCCGAGGGGAGGGTCTGATGAGCTGTTTTTATGATTTACAGTAGCCAGAGATACATTCCACCCTGTTCTGTGATATATGGGAAAAAGACATCATATATAAACATTATTTATGCCTCCTATCTGAGGGGAAGGCTGTGCCTTACATTGTACTTACCGTTGTAGAGCAGCTTGCTTACTAAGCACATCTGTCTTTGTAATTAGTATAGAAAAAGAATCAGAGAAATTAGAACGCAGATGAGTATCTCACAAGTGGCATCTCAGAGGTTGTTTTCTGCAGATGCCCTTAATAATAGTATATACGCCTCAGCGTTCACAGTCGTTGGCACAACTTTCCCTTACTCTTGTTTGAGTTATTGTTTGGATCCTGTGTTTTGAAGTCATTTCTCTCCCTTATCCCTCCACATGCCCCCCCAACCCCCCACACTTTGTATGTTTTAGTAAAGGTCTAAAGTACAAGAAGATGGTTTGATATTAGTTGCCAGCCAATCATTAGAGAGCAGGAAACTGACCATCATATCACATGCAGAATTTTAGAGTGTGGTGTCTGTGTGGTTCCATGCATGTGGATCGTAAGTATTTTAAGCCATGATTTTATGTTGAGGCAATCTTGTCCTAGCCCTTGCAACTGGCCAGCTAGGAAAGGGTAAGTCAGAAGCAACAATTCCTTTAAGCTTCCTTCTTGAAATAGCTTTGGAAAAGTACCTTTTTGGAGGCTGGCATTGTGGCACAGAAGATGAAGCTAGCACTTGTGACACTGGCATCTCATATTGGAGTGCTGATTTGCATCCCAGCTGCTCCATTTCTCAGCAAGCTGATAATGCACGTGAGTAGGCCATGGATAATGGCCCGAGTACTTGGGCCCTTACACACACATGGGAAAGCTAGTTGGAATTCTAGCCTCCTGACTTCAGCCTGGCCCAAGGCTGCCTGTTGCAGCCATCGTGGAATGAGCCAGCAGAAGAACAGCCTCTCCCTCTCTCTCTTTCTACCTACCTTTCAAATAAATGAATAATTTTAAAAATGATTTTTTTATGTCTTACATTGTTATGTTTATGTTACTTTGTTTTAAGACGTGTAAGTGAAAACATAATGATTATTTTTAGAGCAGGTACAAATTGCAAAGCAATTAAATTCTCCTGTTTTTAGACAAGGAACTAGAGGCAGACCACCTCTTACATGGATGGAGCTCTAGCAAGTTCTAATGGAGCGCCACAGAACAACCATCTCTATACATTTGGTTTAACCTCTCCTGAGCCTGCAGGAGCTTCAGTTTCTCTCCACATTTGGCCCTGTGGCTCCTGGTCTGTGTGGTAGCAAGGGTTTGCTGCATCCAGGTGCCCCAAATCCCTTCTTCCTTAGGCCCTGAGTGGGAAAGAGCTGCTCAGACTCCCCAGGGAGGCAGGCCAGGCAAGTTCTTCACCTCCAGGCTCCTCTTGTCTGAATCCTGTCTCCAGGAGGGCGGGGAGATCCTAGGTGTCTCTGAAACCACTTCTCCTGAACCAAAAGGGGAGGGAGGCAGCTGGCTTGTCTATAGAATCCCCGTTTCTTAGACACCCGTCTGTCTTTGACTTTCAAGAGGGAAATTTGAGTGCCTTCTCTTCTAGGGTCTCTGTTTAGCATCCTCAGGCCTGCGGTCCAAGTTCAGCTTCCTTGTTGTTTACTCAGTCTGTTCCCCAATTAAGAGAAACTTCCTTACATGAATGAAAAAAAATTTTTTTTAAAGAATACATTTTGGAACTTGACCTAAGGACCTCTAGAATGTATGACCCAGGTCTTTTGTCCTTCCAGCTTAGGTCTGAGAGAATGGGACTTGAGTAGTTTACACAGATTCGTAGTGGTGCAGGCCAAACCCTCTTTGGAAACCACTTTGTCATTTATAAACATACTTGCTCCTGATAATGTACCAAAAAATAAACCTCTGAAAAGCAGAAATCACTTCAATTGTGTATTAATCACATTGTCATCATCTTCTCTTAGGCTGTACCTTTCCCTGCTGGATAAGGAGTCCTTAAAACTCACATGTACATCCTAACTTCCAAAAAAAAAAAAGGAAAAAGAAAGGAAGAGAAAATAAAAGCTATCAAAACACCCTCCTGGGTGAAATTTTCCATTTCTCAGGAAATTCAGGTGTGTGGATCGCTTCTTTTTGTCCTGTCATAGAAAAAAGAGAGAGAGAGAGATGGACGTGACTTTATAGTTCAGCCGTCTCGTGCAAGAAAACTATGTTCTTCAACAGGTTTCTGCGTAGAACTTTACAGGAACAGTTTACAGATGTGAACAGAATTCCCTGGGAGAGATTGTTACAGTGACTGACATCTCCAAAACCTTCCCAGAAAGAGGAAAACGTTCCTTGCTCAATTTCACATATGTTTTCTCCCTGATCAAAAGATGTGTTTATCCGTGGTGGCACCTGAAAAATAAAATTTTTGAGCAGAGTTGCTTCACAGTAGAGATGAAAGTACGTGCAAGTATTTAGATGGGCCAACTGGAAGGGCTCGATGGTGGAGAATTTTATGTTTCTTGTTGCGATCAGCACATGTGAAGTCCAGGAAGGGTTGATGCTGTCATCCAGGGATGTGATAGGGATCCCCATTGACACTGGAAAAACAACAGGTTAATGAAGTATAAAATGCCTCCTCAGGTACAAATTGGGGAGTCTGATGATGGAAATAGGGTCTTAAATCTTGTTGGTCTCAAGGATCTGAAAGAAGTGGGTGGACAGAAGGGCTTAGGGCTGAAAGTGAGAAGTTGACTTTGTTTTTGCTTCAGATATCACACCTGGATGTCCTGTGCAAGGTCCAAGGGAGGAGTAGGTGAGAGATGGTCCCCCGTAGGTTTCGTATGACTGGCCCTGATGTTTTACCAACATGTGTGCTGGTTGTTCACTTAACACTTGTCCCATATGTCTATTTTACATTGATTGGAGGAGCTATGCTTGTTTTTGTTGGCTTTGGCTTTAGGCTATGAACTGTTTAGGATGATGTTCAGGCATCTATTTCTGTTTGCATTCCCAATAGAAGCAACAAAACTTCGGAAATAGTTGTCCCTTAGTAGAGATGTTGGTTACATGAAACAGAAAGCTGAGATGCCCCTCAGTGGAAAGATAAGACCTGCTTTCATGGACCTTCCAGATGTCCAGAAATACTTCAAATGAGAAATATACCTGAGCAGGTGGGGAGCTATTAACAAACACTCTGCTGTAGCAGCTCCCAACCCAACTCCCAAATTATACCATTTTCACTGAAAGTACACATTCTTAGAGAAAACAATCACCAAGGAAGCCTTCCTTCACTGAGATGTTATTGTCCTTTAAAAAGGAAGAAGTTGATAGTGACAGCCACCCCAGAAGAGCCTTGGCTGTTCCCAGGAGATAGTCTGTTGTGCATATGGTCTTCACATTCAGGGCCTCAATAGGCTCAGTGATCTATTGTCTTCAAGTGCACAGAGGAAAAATTGATTCTCTGAGTCTGCATTCTTCAAAATAGAGATGGCTTGTCAATTGATACCTGAATCCAAAGATGCATGGGAGTATTATTCGATGCTGCAATTTTTTATGTAGCTTTTTCCTGGTTGGCTATGTTATTAATCAAGGTTTTTATTTTATTTATTTTTCAGTGAGGAGACATGATGTGAGCTAAAATTATCAGGAGAGAGTTCTGTCAGCAAAATTCTCACTTTGAATTTCCTAACACATTGTTCTCTTTAGTTTATTTTTCCTACAACTATTTTCAGTCAAAGATGTTGGCACATCTTCCAGATCCCAGATTCAGGGTTACTTCCACCAGGGGTCTTCTCTGGATTCACAGACCTACATTTAAAATTTTTTTGCATTGTTCCTACCAGTGCTTACACACCTGTACCTCTACAGGAGCAAAATGGATGAGATAAGCAGTGAACTACTGAGGTTAGAACCTTTAGAACCTTTTGAATCATAGAAATGTTAAGTATCTGCCTGATCCTTTATGGGAACCATTGGCCTATGCAGCTGTTGAGCACTTGACATGTGATCAGTGCAACTAAGGACCACATTTTTCATCTGTATTTTACTTTTTATCTATTTGGGAGGCATTGATACTGAGAGATACAGATACTCAAAGAGAGGCAGAATTCCCATGCTTGGGTTCACTTTCCAGATGCTTGCAACAGGAGCGGGTTTCATCCCAGGTCTCCCATGTGAATCTCTCAATTAGCTGTACCACCTGTCGCCTCCCAGGAATGAGGAGCCAAAGATGGGTATGAACCCTGAGACTCACATATAGGTTGTGGATCTTGGCCACACCTTCTAATTTTTAACTGATTAAATAACCACATGTGACTGGTACCTACTGAATTGGACTTTACAGTTCTATAGGAAAAAAAATAAACATCAGCAGCACCAGTGTAATGATGGATGATGACTAGAATTTGAACTGACAGGGAGATAGAAGAGAGCGGTAAGGACTGTGGAAAATTTTAAACCAATGTCTTGTCAAAAGGGGCGACTGCTACTCAATTTTTGCCAGAATGTGAAGAGATTTATTGTGTAGTATTCTTGTTTTTTAAAGTCTTGGTGCTCATACAGGATTCTAGGCTGGATATTGCTCTTGGGTAGCCAGTTTTTTTCCCCACTTTGGCCATGAGTGGGAATAAAAATCCTTCTGGATATAACTCAGTACACAGCAGTGGGTTCAAGATTGTGCTTTTTTAGTAGAACTCAGTTTGTGCAGGAACTTGGTCATAAAGTTAGGGCCTTGGATTCAGTACTATTCAGTCTCAGGGGACTGCATTGCAAAACTTAGGAAACGTAATAGGACTAGATTCCTCACTCTCCGAACAAGCCCACTCCAAGGAGGAGGTCTCCTTTGCTGCTGGGTGTGCCTTTTCACTTGCTTCCACGGACTGAAGAGCAGTGGCCTTGAGCTGAACAAATCATCTGAGTTGGTGAAATTCATGAGAAGCTGTTTGGAGAGAATAGTGAATTGCATTTAGTTTACATTCATGGTGTTGCTGTCTGCCTTGCCTTTAGTTGAGTTTTCACCTGTTCCTGTTATTGTGGTGGTTGGTAGCATTCTTGAAAGGAAAAGGGTACACTACAAACATTTAATGCGTGATACTGGTCCCCAGAGATGAAGATAATGTAGAAACCAGTGATTACACCACCTGACCTGGCAAAAGGCTCTTGAGATGGGAATGTTATCAACCTGAGCTTGGTTGACTTACTCGCAATAGAAATTGACAAGAGGCCAAATAAGTTTATTAGGGGCTGATTATCAAGCCCTTAGGAGAGTCAGTGGGAAGAGGTTCTTCTGCTTGGCTTTCAGAAAAGAGCTGAGCAGGGAATGTTGCTGTGTTGGGGATGCATGGCTGTGCCTTGTTGGTCCCTGGTTCATTCTTCTCAGCATACAGCATTTGGTTTGTACCTGGTTGGTGTTCTGCACAGATGGTGTTGCTCTTTTTGCACACAGTACACTCACGGTGGCAGCATTGCTTACTACTGCCTTTCCAGTGGTGCTGGCATATTTTGGGTTTGAGCATGGCTTGGACAATTATTTGACAGTGCTGCAGGAGACATTTTGCAGTGGGAGTTTAGAAACGTCTTGCTCTCATGGCTGGAAATTGAGAAGGACATCAAGTGCTTGGAGTAAAACAAATGGATATTTGCCCTGGAATGAGGTGGGAGTTGGATTATAATCAGGTTATAAGATAGATACGTGGTCAGTGTGGTAAATTGAGCCCTGTTTCTATTGTGTCTCAAGAAGACTGTTCCACTTGATCCAGATGAATGCACTGTAGTCACAAGGATCCTTGGTTGTGAAAAAGGGAGCCAAGAGCATCAGAGACAGGAAAGGAGGTGTGATGATGGAGGCAAAAATTGGAGTGACGTGATTGTTACCTTGGAAGATGGAAGGTCGTCCGTAAGCCAAGGAGCGCAGGCTGCTCAAAACTGGAGGAGTTGGGGGGGCGGTGTTCATCCTTAGAGCCTCTACCAGGAGTACTGCCCTGCTCACACCTGGCGCAGTACTCAAGAGATCTCATTTTGTACTTCCTGACCCCGGAACTGAACTCAACAGTAACATTATTTGAGCAGCTCCTGTTGCCGGTTGTGTTCTAGGCATTGGGTGTTCAGTGGTGCTCAGTCCCCACTGTAGTCTATACCATTAGAGAGCTCTACTCCATGGAGTTTTACACAGCTGGACAAATGAGGATTCAGTTACATCCGTGGCGTTACAAGTAGAAGTAAAAATGCATAGTCTGCAGGAGAGGTCAGGGAGGGCTCTCTGGAGAAAGTGATTTTTGTGCTGACCTCTGAATGCCAAGGAAGAGCATTCCAGGCAGCAGGAACAGCGTGTGTGAGGGGCAGAGGCAAAACAGCTGCTGCTCCTAAGCACCTAAACAATTGTAGGGTGGGTAGAAGGAGAGGTTCAGGAAGGGATCTGGCAAAGTGGGCCTTAGGTGCCAGTGCCATGGGAGGTCGTGGGCAGATGGAAATATTTTAAGTTGGGAGGGAAATCAAGACTGCAGTATTGGTTCAGCTGTGCCGCAGAGAAAGGCTTGAAGTAGAGCAAGAGTAAATGTAGGTGGTAATGTATTATCCAAACTGGGACATTTCTGCTCATTCATTCATTTGCTAATTTATTTATTCACTTATTTGAAAGCCTGAGTTAGGGAGGGCGAGGTATCTTCCATTTGCTCATTTCCTCCCCAGATGGCTGGGTCTGGTCCAAGACTCCATCAGCATCTCCTATGTGGGTAGTAGGGCCCCAAGAACTTGGGCCTTCTTCTCGTGCTTTCCCAGCTGTGATAGCAGGAAACTGAATGGGAAGTGGAACAGCTAGGACTTCACTAGAGCTCATATGGGATGCTGATGTCATAGGTAACGGCTTAATATTTCATGCCACTGTGTTGGCCCTAACTGGGACATATCTGAGAGCAAGAGGAGGTTCTGCCAATACTTGTAGAGGGAACATTTCCTCTGACTACTTTGGTCAAGCTGGATACGAGGAGGCCTTTGTAGTTCCAAGGAGATGAAGGGAGGTGGTAGCCTGGACCATGAAGATGCTCCTTTAAAAATCTCTTTAGAATACACTGCTTCCTTTGGCCTCATTTTACACTAAGAAAAAAAAGGGGGGGGGAAATTATTCATTTCATACGGGTCCAGTTACTTCATAGTTTGGCATTTATAAATGGCTCTGTGGTTTCCACCATGTCTTCATACTTTGTCTTGCTGGCTTAGAATCCTCGAGTCTTAGGCTTGAAGAGGTACATTGTGTAAGTAGACTACACTCATGACAACAAAGGCACAGGCCTTGCAGCTGACACTCTGGTTTGCCTGGTATTGAACTGTGGTTTTGTCAGTGTTTTCATTGCCATGCCTACCGAAATGCTCCCCTCTCAGGGTCCTGGTATGGTGATATCTACTGTGATTTCCACTCAGGGGCATGTGTTAGAGCCCTCCACCCAGGATCTTTCCTCTCTCATCACCTGGCCTTTAGTAATACTGTTTTTACTCCATTTATGCCCTGAATCTACAGTATGCAGATTTATTTCTATATAGATAAAGCTTTACCCGTTTAATTTAAAAAAATCTAAACAAATTATGTGGTCTCTAAGATGTGACATGAGCTAGATATAGATAACAAAATGTTAATGAAACAGATGAATGTTTCTTTCAGCTCACAGTTACTCCTTTTTTTTGTGACAAAGAGTAGCTAAAATCTTATTTATCAGAATTCCCTAATGTGATTTTATTGAAGTTAACCTTCATGATGTTTATTCTATATATAAACGTGCTCATCCTTCATATCTATTTTGTATCCTTTGAGCTCCATCTCCCGTTTTCTTCTCAACTCCCACCCTTGTTGATCAGTTTGATTTTCTATCTCTGTGTTTCTTCGAATCTTAACATGATGCAAAAGGCCAAACTCTTTATTTCTTTTTGTTCGTGTGTGTGTGTGTGTGTGTGTGTGTGTGTGTGTGTGTGTGACACCACCTCTCACTTCCAGAGCCTCCTGCTTCCCTGTCCTCCTAAGGACAGCATCTTCTTCTGCTGCACTCCACAGCCTGTTCCCAGGATGCTCTGGGCTGCATCCTTCTCTAGCCCTCGTGGTTTCCTGTGCTCCCACCTGGCATGCCCTTGCATCCTTGAAGGCCTGTCTCAGGACTGATTTCCCAGCGGGGGTGCTCTGTTTTTCCTCTGTGTCTGAACCTCTGTTTGGTTTCCTATTGAGTCACTCATCAGCTCCTGCCTCTGAGGAGTTGTTGGCTCCATAGCTGTACATCTAAAAAATCCATGAGGTAGAGAAGGATAAAAAAAAAACAAAAAAAAAACAAAAAAAACCCTATGTTCCAGTGTCTGGCACAGGGCTTTATTTTCAATCAGTATTTACTTTGCTGAATTGTGAATGTAAATCTTATTGAGTAGTCTGAATTTCTTTTGTATTTTATTACATAGATCTTAAATGAGTTTCTCTCATTTTTCTTAGTAGACTTCAATTGTGTTATAATAAAAAAAAACAATTAAAATACTAATCTTCCATGGACTGGCTTTTCTTCTGAGTTTTGTAGGTTTCACTGTGTGGTCAACTTCCAGTATTTTTCATAAGGCCTTTGGTTATGCTGGAGCTTGACAATGCCTCTATGAAGTAATTATTGCATTTATTTATGAATGCTTTTACTTCATATCCTCTGGGCTTCTCTTAAGCTTTCCTTATAGGGATGGTTTTCAAAACTGTGTGGTTTGGTGTCCCCGAATTCCTGGAACTTTGGATGGTTGCAAAATGTTTCATGCAGCAAACATCTGACATGGCATTTGCAAATCCAATGGTAAAATCTTGCTGGCATCATTTGCTCATCAATCACTACCTTGCTGTAAATAAACGAAAGGGATTAGTGTCCCCGAGAATCTTCTTAACTTGGATTTAACACAAGAAACACCTTTTACAGCAGTGGTTATCAAAGTGTGGCCCTTTAGACAAACAAGATTAGCATTGCTGGGAGACTTGTCAGAAACCCAGGGTCTCAGAGTCCACCCCAGATCTATTGAGTCAGAAACTTTGCAACTGTGACCAGCAGTCTCTGTTGAAGAAAATCCTGCAGGTGATTGTGACACATGTTCATTTGATCATTACTGCCTAAAAAGATAGGGAAGTAACCAAGAGTGACTATTGCCTTGTCTTTTGTGTGTGCTTGACATGCAAGACATGAAATAAGCCATTTTGTTTTCTCCCTAGAAGGTCATCATCTTGGGATTTAATTAATTAACTAGTTGGTTTTGAAACCGAGAATTGCAAGCTTCAGTTCTCTATCTGTAGGAAAGATCTTCTCCCTTATTAGGAAGGCAGCTCAGAGAAACATGGGCTTGGATAAATTGCTATAAATTGTTTCTTCTGCGTGACATTAATTAGTTCTCCCCTGCCTCCTTCCCTAATTGAAAAGAGATTTTTTTTTTTGCTTGTAGGCAGATTTATTTCTGTTTTGTCTTGGACTGCATTGTACCAGAACTGCCAGCTGACCAAGAATTTTGGGGCACGGCACCATGCTTCGAGCTTTAGCACAGAAGAATCCCGTTTAGCTAAGATGCAAGCAGAGGCACAGGGAGAAAACAGCCCTCATTTGAAGTCCTGCAGCTAGTAAGTGGCCCAGCTGCCACTAACCCTCATGCTGTATTAAGTCTCTGCTCTTGAGCACACCTATTCGGCCTTGCCAGTGCCCTGGGGCTTGGAGACAGCATCCTAAAGTTGCCACTCTGGATTTCTCCACTCTCAGAGGATCCATGTCCTGGAGACCCTTCAAATCATGCCTCTTGGGATTGGCTTATTTCACTGAGCATAATGGTCTCCAGTTGAAAGTTAGTCTTCTTTTCAGTGGCTGATAAGTATTCCAGCCATTTGTTAATCCACTCCTCTTTTGATGGGCATCTGGGTTGTTTCCTTGACTTTGCTCTTGTAGATTTTGCTGCTGTAAATATAGGATTACAGGTCACTTTTTCTTATGCAGATTTCATTTCCTTTGGATATATTTCCAAAAGATATGGACGGGGCTTCCTTGACAATCCCTTCACCTACTCTGTATTGCCTTACCCTGTTTTACTTCTATCTGAAGATAAATGACTGGCTGACTCTGTGTGTATGTGTGTGTTTCTTTATTGTCTTTGTCTCTCCCCTAAAATGTAAGCTGTATGAAGCAAAGCTTTGTTTATTCTATATCTGTATGGTAATTCCTGCCATGTGAGAATAGAGGGGTCTTCCAATAAACATTGAATGAATGACTAGATTTCATACAAATTTGGAATGACTATATAGTCTCATAGGAGTATTAGTCATTTAAAATGGAAGGCATTTAATTTTATGAAAAATTCATGAGATTAAACTTTGTTATAGTCTAGTGAAAACTTGATAGCAGATTGGTACCGGCCTACCAACTGGGATTTTATAGATATTATGTTCAATCATTCTCCTTTTAAGGAAAAGTGGCATTTTGCTTTTCTTAAACCCGTGCTATCTAATATGGTAGTCTTGAACTCTTCAGAACCATCCACATTTAAATTAATGAAAGTAGACTTAAAAATCTATTTCTTCCACCACACTAGCCATTTTTATTTTCTTTTTAGCCAGAGCTCCCATCTACTGGTTTACTCCCCTGATGCCTACAGTGATTGGGATTGTACAGGCATAAATTCCAGAACTGGACATTCAGTTCAGATCTTCCATCGACTGCCTTTTCGGGTCTGTGTCAGCAGAAGCTGCAGTCAGGAGCTGGAGTCTGATGTCAGACCCAGGAACTTGGTTAGGGGATGCAGGTGTCTTAATCGGGGTCTTAGCCACTAGAGCAAGTAACTGCCCTGAGCTAGTTACATTGCAGGTGTTCAATTAGTCATGTATGGGACTGGTGCTATGGTGCATTGCGTTAAGCTGCTGCATTGATGCCAGTATCCCATATTAAAGTGCCCGTTTGAGTCCTGGCTGCTGTGCTTCCAATCCAGCTCCCTGCTAATGGCATCTAGAGAGGCAGCAGAAGATGGCCCCAGTACTTAGGAGACCAGGATAGTATTCTTAGCTTTGTCTGGCCCAGGCATGGGTGTTGCACTGGGGAGTGAACCAGCAGTTGGGAGATAGCCCCTTCTCTCTCTTTCCCCACCACCTACCACTTACTCTCTCTCTTACTCTTTCAAATACATAAATATAAAATCTGAAAATTGACATTTAGTTAATGACTACCAAGCCAGAGAGAACATATATAGAACATTTCCATTGTTGCAAAAATATTCTTTTGGCACCATCATGTTAGACATGCATTAACTTCTTAATGCCCTCAGTGAATAAAAACCAGTATAGCATCATAGCTATAATTTATTATTATGCTGAGTGTGACACTGTGGTGTCTGCTTTGCAAGGATTTTGCCAATCTCCAGATCATCCAGAGAAGAATTATTTTGTTTTTCAGGTGAAGAAACTGAAGGTCAAGCAGAGTAAGTTTCCCAAGGCTACATAACTGATTAGAAGGGTTTCAAATTCTTAGACTCCATCAGCGTCAGATCTGTAAGCACCGTGTTTCTCAATAGCAGGATTCATAGCCTTGAGTTACTACTGGGTTTGGTGTATTATTGGATCACTAGCTTTCACATTAAGTAGCAGGATACATGTTTCTCTTCTTTAGAGTTATACCAGTAAATCCCAGATTTATCCTCTGATGTAAGTTTTACACTTAAATGATGTATCACCGTTCTTATTTGGCAAGTGTCTATTTAAGCGTGAATACCAATGTAGTATATGTGTATGTACATATACAGTTATATATATTCAAAAGAGCTGATGGTGATGTTTGGTTTTGAAATTTCAGTCTGTTGAGCATGATCTTGTTCCTTGTGACTGAAACAAGATAGAGGGTTATGCTTAATGGAGGAAAATGCATCATACTTTAATTCCTATATTGTTTTTCTCAGGTTATACTGCTATACTTCGTAATACATTGCACATGTTTATAGTACATATATGATTAGAATGTTCAAATTTAAGGGAGCTGATTATGCTATACTGTATGATTATTTGGTTGAGAAAATATTGTGGCTTTTGATCTTGGATAATGGATTTAGGTTTGCCTGGAAGAGGTAAATCGTTATGGCGTTCCTGAGAGATGAATGAATACACAGGTGAAGGGCTCTCGAGGTGTATTAAATCTTGAGGGAAGAATGCTCACTTTGGTGGTTAAAGTATGAGAAAGCAGTCTTAAAAAGACATATTTGGGTTCAGGGCAGGGAGAGCTTGAATGCCCAGTAGACTATATCTTTTGTCTAATATGAAATAAATCTTTCAGAGTATTGGAGCACCACTTCATGGTCAATATTTCTTATGTTACATGAGCAATGATGTAAGGTCTGTCAGTTGTGATAATTGAGTAAATTGATGCTACATTGGCATGAGGTACTTGTTCTGATTTTTATAAATGTTTGTGTTAGTGGAGGCAGCTTGTTATACCTGAGGAAGGAAAGTTTTAGCCAGAGCTCTGTGAGTTGGGGGGTCAAAGTGGATATCTGCCATGTCATTGAGGGCCTGGAATAATTCATAGAATAACATTCTTGTTTTAGATCATGTGGCTTCCATTCCCTTGGTCAGTGCCATTCATTCAGGGACGTATTGGGTTTATTCCTTGTTGCAGTGGGAAGAACATGCACGTTGGGATATCGTGAATTGTTTCAACAAGAAGGTGTTAGGAAAAAAAGCTTCTGAAAATTTGGGCTTGAGTGAAGTGTTAAAGGCAAGAGGAGAAGTGGTTTTTCTATGTCTGGGATACCATCAGAATGTGGGTGCAATATGACTGAGTGTCTCAATAGATCTTACCTAGGAAGTACAAATTAAAGCAAAGATCAAATTATCATTGGTTAGTAAATAATAGTTACTCTTTTTAGCCAACTAAAGAGGATGTTTGATGTTCTGTGGTGGCACAGTGATCTTATTGCTGTCTTTGCTTGAAGAAAACCATGTGGTGGCCTGATTCTGCCTTATGTTATCATGGTCTAAATGTAGAGCCCTTTTCTGAAGTCATTGTTGTATGGAATCACTCATATCTGACTGTAGAGTAACGTGGTCTGATGAGAGTGTCCAGTCTGTGCTTCTTTTTTCTTAGACATGTGCTGACAGGTTCAAGGTCACACTCGGGGCAGTCAACACACGCGTCAAAAGGAGGGCATGCAGAAGGAGGAAACCAAACTTTGAGGGCCAGATTTCAATGATTAAAAACTCAAGGAAGAGATGGAAGACTGGAGGGAGGGCAGAGGAATGGGAAGAGAGCTGGTGTTCATGGGAAAAGACTTGTGTTGGACAGAGGGGGATAGACAGGGCCTGTCAATGTGAGGGAGCAGCTGTCCTCCTACCTGAGAAAAGAGGCAATAGGAAATACAGGCCGTGTGGGACTTTGTTCCCTGCCATTGTGTTTGTAGCTATGTAAATAAACCCCTCATCATGTGTCTGTGTTACAGTGGCTGTTCAATTCCGATACTTCTGATTTTTATTATTAACTGTAAGAGTCTTCTTGAAAGTAGAAAATAGTATGTGATATGCAATGGGGTGTTCATGATTGCATGTAGAATACAAGCACGTGTGTGTTTGGGGAGGAAGAATGTGTAACTGTGAGTATACTTGCATATTAAATCAGGTGGGTGTTTGTATCTTTTTTTTTTTTTTTGGTAAGAAAGCCTTGATTCAATCATTGTGTGGGGTTTCCCAATGACAACAATATTTTCAAAATAGCTCTTAGACTATAGCACTGCTTCCTCACAAAAATAAATATACTGCTGGCCTGTTCTGTTTTTCAGTCTACCATCCCTATTCCCATTACCACGGAAAACCCCTCATCTCCACTGAAGCTGGATATAGGTATAGCTATAGCTGTAGACATATTTATTTATTAAAGAGTTATTTATTATTTTTATTGGAAAGTCAGATTTACAGAGAGAAGATAAGACAGAGAAAATAATCTTCCATCTGCTGGTTTACTCTCAAAGGGGTCACAATTGCCAGAACGGAGTCAATCTGAAGCAGGATCCAGGAGCCTCCTCCAGGTCTTCCGTGCAGGTATTGGGTCCCAAGGCTTTGGGCTGTTCTCTATTGCTTTTCCAGGCCATAAGCAAGGAGCTGAAAGGGAAATGGAGCAGCCAGGACATGAGCTGGCACCCATATGGGATCCTGACAAATGCAAGGTGAGGATTTTGGCCACTAGGCTACTGTGCCAGGCCCCTATATGTATTTTTTAATTGGAAAGTAAAATTTTACAGAGAGAAGGAGAGACAGAAAGGAAAATCTATCTGTTGATTACTTTCCATGCAGCTGCGATGGCTGTAGCTGAGCTGAGCTGAAGCCAGGAACCAGGAGCTTCTTCCAGGTCTCCCAGACAAGTGCAGGGTCCCAAGGCTTTGGACCACCCTCCACTGACTTCCTAGGCCACAACCAGGGAGCTGCAAGGGAAGCAGAGTAGCCAGGACATGAACAAGTGCCCATATGGAACCCATTGCGTGTAGGATAAGGATTTAGCCATTAGGCTATCGTGCTAGGCCCCGTATATAGATTTAAAAACCATTCTCCTTCCACCCCAACTCCCATCCTGGCTCCTTTATTCTGGATGTGGACATTTGATGGGATTGTTGGTGGTGGTGACGGTGGTTGTGATAAGTAATGTTACTGTAGACATTCTTTTACATAAACCATGAAGTTCTTGTCTTACTAAATCGATTAGAAAATACTCACTGAGCAATGGGAGTGATACAACAGTCAGTCAAGGTGTTGCCAGTACAGGCTTTGGGTTAAAAACTGGTTGTGCTAGCGTAGATGTGCACCATCTACATAGATTTGTTGGAGATTTGTTCTGCCACACTGTGGCCGGGCTTGGCTGTGATGAACTTGAGTATTCTGCTGAACTGAATCTAAAACCATCATTGTGCATGAACTCTTAGTGTGCACATGTACTTATCAATAAATTTATTGGGCACATGGTAATATAGCAAAAATCTTTAATTTTCTTTTCCCCCCATTTTCCATATCCTAAACTGCTGTAGATACATCTTATATACTACAGTTTTCTGAGAATATATTATAGAAGGGAAGATATATACATTTGGGGAACTTTTAGTCTGTAGAGGTATTTTGTAACATTTTTAAAAATGTGTTTTGTGGAACAAGAATGTGGCAAATAATGCTTATCAGAGAATGGTGTCTAGGGGGTAAGAATCTTTCAGTGAGGGGTGACCTTTGCTTGCCACTGGGGCTGGGATATAGCTAGTTTCTACAGAGAGATGGCTCAGGCAATACCACTAGCTCAGGTAGAGTGAATGAAAGGGGAGTCAGGTCTTTGGCAGCAGTAGTGTGGCTTTCCTGCCCCATCAACTGTTGGTTATCAGGTTTGCCACTCTTTTCCTTTGATAGTGCTTGAGTTTTTTTGTCATTTTATTGATTTGTCCCTCTCCATTTTACCAACATTCTAGCATGCTACATTCTAGCATGCATTGCATTCAGTCTACTGCCATCTGGCTTTGGACATGCTGCTGGTTTCTTTCCAGCTAAGAGGCGTAAGCATGGTGTGAGATGGGGACAGTGCTTACCAAGGGGTCCCACCACAGTGCCACCATCCCTGCCCTCCCAGTAGAGGAATCTCCTCAAATAGGAGCATTCATCCTAACCCACTTGGATGCTCTATTTCTGGCCTTCAAAAATGTTCATTTTAGGTACAAAGATGCCTTTGAAAAATGAAATGTAAAGAGGTGAGAACAGTCCACACTCCACAGAGCTCCATTTATCAACAGACACGGTTGGCTGCCTTGTGTGTGGGAGGGAACCAGTTAAATTCCTCTTTCTGAGCTTGCTTGGTCTGTGGTAGCGCAGTATGTGTCTTCATTCCTGGCATGGCAGGAGGCACCCAGGTGGGAGCTAGTTGCTCCCTGGGAAGATATGTAGGAGATTAGAAGGGTGATGGGCCAGTCAGACACCAGTGTGTTCTGGGAACTGACTATTTGCAGAATGAAGGGAGGATACAGGCATTGCCTTAAGCTTGACAAGACTATCCAGATGGTTCCTTTTTCTTCCCCCATCTGACATTTTGTGGCTTTTGGGTGGTTGTGTGAACCATAGAAACAACGTGGCTGTCATGTGTTCAGTGTCCAGCTATAGCAGCCACATAACATTCATTTGGCATTCAGTGTGTGTTAAGCATTTACTAAGAAGTGGAGAACATTTATTGCTGAATGTCAATGTAGTGACTGTTCCCTGACTTTCTTTTCCAGAGGTACCCAAAAAGCTAGAGAAGGAGTCTAAGATTTGGTGATGTTTCAGAAAAGGGATGGACAGCACATAATGGGAGAAGTTCTGCAAAGGCACCTGGGCTTGTGTTAAATGATCAAGCAAGGCCTCCCCTAGCGAAGGATGTTGCAGATAAGAACTGGAAGAAGAATACCAATTGGATAGCGGAAGAGGAAGAGGGGGAAGGTGCTGGTGAAGTGTGTGTGTGCGTGTTTGTGTGTATGGTGTTTGATACAGAAAAGCATCATTTTAAAAAACTCAGAGCAATACAAGGAAATAATTTATGTGGCCAGCCTAGACGGATGTGGTAAGACTTGAGCTGAGAGAACTCTAGTGCTTGACTTCCTACTATATTCTGTGCACACTTCCTAAAGGATGTAACCTGTGACCAGTCAGCATACCTTTTGTGTTATGTGCTGTTCTCAGAACCAAGATTTTCCGTATTGGATCCCGGTACCTTCAGTAATTTTTATTATTCAAATCCAGTGGCGGCTTACGAGTGACATTGTCTTTGATTACTCAATGCATTTTAATAGACTTTTGACAGTGAAGGAGAGTGAGATAGGATTTCTCCTTATAGTAGTAAGTGCATAATCTGATTTTTCAACCTTGTATGTCCTGAATTTTTATTCTTTAAGCAGAAGATAACAGAGTTTTTCATTGTATTGTTGTAGATTGTTTCAGAAATTTTAATGCCTCTTAGATTTTGTACAGAAATGATAGGATATTCCTGTGGAGGTGAATAGTATGCCTTGAAATTGAGTGTGGCTGTGAGTGAATCTGTAACTTGTTTGACTTTCAGTTTTCTTTTACATGGGTGATTGCAAAGCAGCTTTTCAGAACTCTGTAAAGCACCTACTATTACTATAAATGATCTGCTACTTAAACTCTGAAAATAGAAAATTGGTTTTTAATATGGTGATAATATTTTTTAAGTTACTGGAGAGAGGGAAAAGAGAGAGAGAAACAAGTAGACAGAAGAGACTATCCATCCACTGCCAGATGCCCACAGCAGCCAGGAGTGGGTCATACACATACCCAGATGTGAGGTAGGGACCTAACTATGTGAATCCTCATCTACTGACTTGTAGAGTACACATTACTAACAGGATGCTGGAATAGGGACCAGAGCCAGGCACTCTAATGTGTGACGCAGGTGTCCCAAGGGGGATCTGAACTACTAGGCCAAACATCCATCCCAGTTAAAAAATTGATAATTTTTGGAGACTCTGAAATAACAGTCTCACTTGCGCACTTTCTTTCTCTCTTCTCTCTTTTAAGATTTATTTATTTTTATTGGAAAGGCAGATACACAGAGAGGAGAGACAGAGAAAGATCTTCCATCCACTGATTCACTCCTCAAGTTGCTGCAGTGCCTGGAGATGAGCCAGTCCAAAATCAGCAGCCAGGAGCTTCTTCTGGGTCTCCCACATGGGTGCAGGATCCCAAGGCTTTGGGTCGTCCTCTACTGCTTTCCCAGACCACAAGAAGAGAATTGGATGGAAAATGGAGTATTTGGGACAAGAACTGGCACATATGGGGTCCCTGCATATGCAAGGAGAGAATTTAGCCACTAGGCTATCATGCCAAGCCCTGAAATAACATCTCTTGACTTCTGTAAGCAAAGCCAGCAGGGTAACATTATTTAAATTCAGTTTCTGGCTTTGCAGTAGATAACTTTTGTGTTACCGAGAATTGCTTGCTAATGCTTTAGTCAGTGCCTAATGTCAACCTGACAAAAATAAAAAATAGAGAATCTTAATAGCAGCTGCCAAATTTTCAAATTAAATTATGTATCTTTGAAGTTCCTGAACTTGTTTTGTGTCTCTAACACATATTTGTTATTATGTGTGATTTCTAACAGGTTGCTCTGCCTAACATAGTATTAAGCTATTATATGTATTTAATTTATATATACATGTATGTGTATTAAGACTAAATGCCTTATTATTTGTATTGATGAGAATATCTAGTTAAAACATAGGAAACTCTGGCCCGGCGTGGTAGCCTAGCAGCTAATGTCCTCACCTTGAACACGCTGGGATCCCATATGGGCGCTGGTTCTAATCCTGGCGGCGCTGCTTCCCATCCAGCTCCCTGCCTAGTGGCCTGGGAAAGCAGTCGAGGACAGCCCAAAGCCTTGGGACCCTGCACTCACGTGGGAGACCAGGAAGAAGCTCCTGCCTCCCCATGACTGTCATCTGAGCAGGTGACCTTGGCTCTGCCAGTCAGAGGCATTTGTCTCGGAACTTGGACAGCAGCTGGTGGTAGAGTCCTAAGCACAGAGGCTTGCTACAGTAGAGTCATGTGTGGTGATGGTTAGGCCAGGTGTGCTGAATGCAACAGTGTGGGGTGATAATTCAGTTCTGTAGCTGGGATTCCTTAATACTATGTTAGGCAGGCATCTCATCCTAGGTCACCGTCCTGCCAACTGAGTGTGTGAGCTCTCCCATGACCTTCTAATACATTTATGCATAAGTCAATCTGTTTTTGGCTTGTACTGAAGATGCTGTGTGATATGATTCATATAATAACTAGTGTTTCTGAAAACACTGAGTGTTCCTGCTGTTCATGGAGCACTTTATGTTGGGGAACCTGTTGGGAAGTACAGAAGATCATGAAGTAACAGAACCTGTGGGTAATGCTGAATTACAGTACATGGAAATGACTATGATTTGAGAGTGTCTGTGTATGGCTGCTGATCTGATCGCCATAAAGCCTCATAATCGCAGTCTAAGACATTGTGAAGAATAACAGGCAAGCAGTTGCTGTACTGGTTTAAGTCCAGACCCAGCTTTGTTCTTTGTGTCATTCAGAGGAGTCTGTTTTTGTGTGCTATATTTATCTACTTACACTAATGATAAACAGTCACTCTAAACCACTGATTTTTGTTATGTTCTTGCCATTGACGAGGCACTTCTGTAATTTTCATTTTATGTTTGAAAACTGTCCTATGCTGGCAGGTTATTTTTATTTTGAAATTGTCACACTGGAGGCTCAGCAAGATGAAATAAGTTGCCTAAGATGACTTCCCAGGAGCCCTGGTGTCAGTAGTCTGTGGCCTAAGCCAGGGAAGCAATGGTGTCGTTGAAATCAGGAAGCAGCAATGTTCTTTGTCTCCTGATTTTCAGGCATCTTGGACTTTCCTGATTCTGTGCAACCAACACTCTTCCTTGTGACTTGTCTGATTTGAGTCTTCCTATCCTGTAGATCTCAACCCAGAGGCACTTTCAGAAGTCTGTGACTCTCAGCACCCTATTTTTCGATCTAAGCACTCATTGTGATTTGCATTGATAGCTTTACTGATGTGCTGGTTTAGGTTACACTCATATCTTCCTGGGAGCTATACACTGAGGAAGCTGCGGTGTCTCCTACAATGCACAGGGCTCAGCTTACAGGCATTCCTTCAATATTTAGGTGTTTATTAAACAGATGAATGACTTCATCATTACTAAACATTTAATGACAGAATTCTCGTACCCAGGGAAGAACAATTCAGTTCTCCCCGAGAGAAGTTAAATACTAAGGGATTATGTCTTAGGAACTTGTGTTTAGCTTCAGAAGACCATTAGCCACTGTACTGTATGATTTTGTCACCTCTTTTGGATGACCACCTTGGTGGTGACGTCACCTCTGTTGAGAAACGCATGGAGTAAGTTTTCAGTTTCTCTTTGTCAACTTTGGTAAGAGAGAGGAACGTCTAATTTGGAGGGCTGCTGTGAAGATCAAAGTGTCAGTACATGTAGCCACCTTTTCATGTTGTAGATGCTTAAATATGGGTGCAGGGTGTTCTCTCTTAAGTGTTAATCGAACATCAGGTTCACTTCAGCTGGCCCAATAGTGTTCATGTTGTTGTTACTGTTTTTATAACATGCAAATCCGAAAGAGGAGACGTAAACAAAATAACGCTGACTGAAAAGGCACAGAGGTTTTTTTCAAGAGTTCTGCATTTAACAGAAAATTTTGGTTTTGACAGTTTATTTAGCTTAATTTAATTTTGAGCATTCCGTCTTGGAATTTCCTAAGGAATGCCCGATAGTGTAACATAAGCACAAAATAAAGCCCACACCTACAGTGTGGATGCATTATACATTTTTTAACACAAAATATAATCTTAGGACAAAGTACACCTAGATAGATTCTCCCAAGAATATGCCACCAGGCAGTAATTAAGTTATGTAAGAATAGCTCATTCCTATTATATATGCATTTCCCAGGTTTTGAAACAGATTATGAGTCATAAATCTGAAAATGTGTCATTTTTTGCTTGTTCCCTTCTTTTCAATTAGGCTCAACAAATTGTTTTTCCTGTGGACAATAATTTTTATTAAGGGAAACACCACAAATGCACATTTCCATAGCAACTGACTAGAATCCCTCACCAAGTCCTCTTCTTCTGTGTCTGATTTATCAGCACCCAGTTAGTTCACTCTTGCAGAAAAGAGACCTATTGTCAATTAATTAGAAGGGAGAAATAAGATCAGACCTTTAGCTTGCGGTTCAGTGTACTCTTGTGTGTGCACATATGTTCCATTGATGAGATTCGTGAAATGCCTTTTGGTCATCACAGTGCTCTTTAGGTTTGTGTTTAAGAATGGTTTGTGTCTAAAGGAAGCATTTTCCTGCAGATTTTAGCAGAAATAACTGCCCTGTTTGACTCCCCAAAGCAGTGCTCCTCAACCCACTGGACTGAATTTCATACCTTTATGAAAGTTTGAGTTGTATTTTTGCTAGAAAACTTGCTTGAGAATTCTCTGAAGTCTGGAATGGGTGCTTGTCTGGTGATCAAAAAAGAATGATGGTATTCAGTCTCACTGATACACACACCTGGGGGAGGCTTAGCAGCAAAGGTTAGCTTGAACACACCTTTCTTTTAACTACCTACAAAAAGACTTGACATGACCCAGAAGTGTTTTTCCCAATCCCAAGTAAAAGAGGAACAAGGAAGCTTATTTGCTCACTTATTTAGGACATATTTACTGAGCATCAACTATATGCTCCAGAACCTGCAACACACTGAAAATAAAGCAATGAATTGAGAGAAATGGTCATATATAACTCAGTCTTGCTAGGTCAAGCAAAGTGTTTTGGAGACCCGAATAGATATCAGAAGAAGACCTTGTAGAGAGGCAAGCAGGTAGAAGATGTATCAAGGACAAAGACTCTGGACAGGGTGGAGACCAGAGAAGCTGAAGTCAGTGGAAATTTGCAGTGAGTGAGATGAAGGGAAGGGTATGAAAGTGGGGTGGGCAGGATGGAAAAATGTCTCCAGTGTTGCCTTGACATCCTTGAACTTGATCTGTTGGGTAGAAGCCCTCCTAAGGGTTTAAGCACAGGAAGGTATATTGACTGCCTGCTACACTATGAAAATGACTTGAGGACAGGTGGGGGAATGGACTCAGCAGTCCTACTTATTCACAGAAACCTCCCTTGGTCTTGGTGTTGCTCCTTTCACCCTCTGAACATTGGAGATTTACAGCATCTTGGCACAGTATTTGCTGTTAGATCTTCAGAATGATAAACTGCAAAAAAGCAGGGCTCTCAAATGATCCTTCCAGACAAGTACAGATAAAATAAAGCAGGTGTCCTAAATTCCTCACTTGTTGACTAAAGCAAAACTTAACTGAAAACAAAGCTATGACAAAGCTAGAACAATCTTTGTCTAAATGAAAGGGTATAAGCTTATCTTTAAATATTTATTCAGAATCTCTTTCGTGAATTCTGGCATACTCTTTTTTGTTAGTCAGAGAGAACGAACTTAATATTCCTGGCAACAATTAATGGTTCATTTGTGGCAGTCCCTGTGACATCTTTATGATTCGATAGGATGAATCATGGAAATTCCACCCTGCCCAAGCTTATATCCCAGCAGAGATTGAATGGAAAATCTGCTAGATGATGCGTCAGTTTATTCCCACATTGTCTGGATCTGATAAACCCTGCATGCATTTTGTGGATCAAATTACCACAATTGACTTTGCTGTGTTGCCAGCTAGTTTGTTTGCTACAAAATGGAAGCAGTTTGCACTTGGTAAAAATGCCTTCTATGAAGCAGTAAAACATAATCATTGTATGCAAGCCTTTGTTTCTTCATCTTCATCTCATCTAGTGGTAGCTCCTAAAATGCAGCTCTCTAAAAATAACCTCCAGAGTCCGATGTATAACTACCTGCTCTTTCCTCCCTTTAAATTGTTGGTAGTGGGCCTAGCTTGATGGCACAGAGGCTAAATTCTCACCTTGCACATGCCAGGATACCATGTGTGCACCAGTTTATGTCCTAGTTGCTCTACTTCCTATCCATCTCCAGCTTGTGGCCTGGAAAAGCAGTTGAGGATGGTCCAAAGCCTTGGAATCCTGCACCCGTGTGGGAGGCCTGGAAGAAGCTCCTGGCTCCTGGCTTTGGAGCAGCTTGGTTCTGGCCTTTGCAGCAATTTGGTGATTGAACCAGTGGACAGAAGAACTTTCCTTTCTTCTTCTCTGTAAATGTACCTTTCCAATAAAAATAAATAAATCTTAAAAAAACTATTGGTAATATCATAGACTTTTGTAGTCTCCTAAGAAGAGGTGGTGGTAGGTAAGGCAGAAGTGGTCCCTAGATGTCAGAAAGTATCCTTTTGTTTGATGCTTAATGGAGGATGTTTGATGTTTAATGTTTCACACCATAAAATCATTTTTCACACCATGAAATTATTTTTCACACCATAAAATTATTTTTAAAAAGATATTCTTTTCCTCTCTAGAAAGGTTATCTTCTCCCTACCCTACATTCATGTTTTCAAATGGTAATAGAAGGTAATTGCATTAAGTGCCTTAATTTTTAAAATTTTCGTTTAGTCCAAAAGGCAGAGAGAGAGAGAGAGAGAGAGAGAGAGAGAGAGACAGACAGACAGACAGACAGAGACAGAGACAGAGACAGAGACAGACAGACAGACAGAGGGAGAGAGCTGTCCCATCCTCTGGTTTGCTCTCCAGATGTCTGTAACAGCCTGGACCAGGCCAGGCCGAAGCAGAGCTGGGGACTCAGTTTGAGTCTGTCAGGTCTGCCTCCCAGGAAGCAAGTTAGCAGGAAGCTGAATCTGAGGTGGATTAGCAGAGATTTGAAACACACACTGATTTGTTTTTGTTTATTTGTTTGTTTGTTATTTTTCGTGTTTTTTTTAACTTTCTTTTTTAAATATATATATATTTTATTAATTACATTGCATTATGTGACACAGTTTCATAGGCTCTGGGAATCCCCAACCCCTCCCTGTTCCCTCCCCCCATGGTGGATTCCTCCACCTTGTTGCTGTTTTACATTTCAAATTCAGTCAAGATTCTTTCATTGCAAGAGTATACCAAGTATAGATAGAGTCCAGCATCTCATTGTCTAGGTAAATTCAACAGCTTCATTGGGAGACCAACTCTGGTCTGAAGGGAGAGCTGGCAGAATATCATCCCAATCAATTTAAAGCCACAACATAACATCAACGACAATTTACAACATTATGGAATTAATTGACATGGTATTGAGTAACCAATATGTTAAAAAAAAAATGCAAGTTCTTAACTATATCCTGTGACTACTTCATTAACATTTCAATTTTTATACACAGAACCGGTTGCTATACACCTTAAAATAGCTATAGGGTACTATTCAGCTATCTTATGTCTATTTTCATTTTAGTATTTAGCAGTTTATAGTGTTGAAGCATAATTTTGCTGAACCTGGCAGATTTTAGGATAGTCTAAACTGGGTTATAACTCTAACAAGGCATATGTCAATAAGTGAGGTGCAGAACAGTTTTAGGCAGGGTGTGCAGAGAAATCTTCAATACCTTAGTGAGGAGTAATTAATCTTTGTTTCCTACCTAGTAAGGTATGTGTGAGTCCATGCTGACCACTTCCTGTCTGGTTCTAAGCTTTCCTTGTTGTTCTCTGCTTATCTATTCTAATTTGGAAACACTCTGATTTGTGATGCAGACATCCCAAGCTGTGGCTTCAGTTGTAGCACTGAATGCTTAACCCCCTTTGTTTCCTAAAATGTACATGAGATAGAATATTTTCAAACTATTCCACAGTAATATCTTTAAAGAATAGTTGAAAAGCTGGGCATGGCGCAGTAGCCTAGCAGCTAAAGTCCTTGCCTTGCATGTGCCGGGAACCCATATGGGCACTGGTTCTACTCCCAATGGCCCTGCTTCCCATCCAGCTCCCTGCTTGTGGCCTGGGAAAGCAATAGAGGCCAGCCCAGAGACTTGGGACCCTGCACCCACATGGGAGATCTAGAAGCTCCTAGCTCCTGGCTCCTGACTTTGGATCAGCTCAACTCTGGCCATCGTGGCCACTTAGGGAGTTAGTCATTGGGTGGAAGATCTTCCTCTCTGTCTTTCCTCCTCTCTGTATATCTGACTTTCCAATAATAAAAAAAATCTTAAAAAGAATGTTTACAAGGAAAATCTGTAGTAAATTATATTAAACGGGAAAGGAAGAATACCAATTTGATATATCATATGATCTTAGTTTTAATTTGTCAGTACTACAGAAATATGAAAAGATCATTTTAAACTTTTTAAAATGAATAAATATATAAATAGAAAAGTAAGCAAGTAAAGGCTCAGTGGATGGACTTGAAAATACTGATAGTAATGATGCATTGAGTCTTGTGGTGATGTTTTTCCATATTTGGCTCATTTTAACAAGTAGCCATTTATTGCCTTAAAAGCATCTGAAAATGTTGTTAAAATAATCCTTAGTATTGAATTGAATTAAATCACATTATCATAAAGGTTCCCAGAGAGGCCAGTGTTGAAGCAAAATAGGTTTAGTTGTCACCTGCCACACTGACATATCATACAAGCACTGGGATACTCTGCTTTCCTTCCAGTTGCTTGCCGATACACCTGGTAAATTAGTCAGAGGATGGTACAAGTGCCTGGACCATGACAGCCACATGGGAAACTCAAATGGAGCTTGTGCCCCCAGGCTTTGCTTCTACCTGGCCTGCCCTGGCCATTGTAGTTACTTGGGGAGTGGATCAGCAGATGAAAGATCTCTCTCTCTCTCCTGCATTCCTTCTTCTCTTTTATCTCTCCCTCTCCATCTTTCAAATAAATAAGTGTTAGAAACAAGGCACCCACACAGATATTTTGGGGTGTTTTATAACAGGAGGGGTAGCTACTAAGGACCATGTTCTTGTCTCCTACTTAGTAAATTTCAGATGTGTACCTCCCTCCAGGAGGTCATTCTTTGTTTTGCTTATATCCATCCTATTCTGATGAATCTTTTGGAGGCCTGAGCATCTTACTGAGTATTATTGTAGACTTCTCCACTCTCCAGCAACCCCAATCTGTATGTGTGTGTGTGTGTGTGTTGTGTGATGGGGCCTGCAATATGTACTTTTTGTACTTAATAGTTCATTTCTATTTATGTAGTACTATTGGATAGATTTATACAGTTCTTTTTCTTCAGGTCACACTTAAAAGTTCTAAACCCTCTCCAATATAAAGGTAAGTTTTAGGAAAAGAAATAAAATTAAGAATATGGGTAAGGAGTATGGGTGCTGCTGTTTATTGAGGTGCCAAGATACTGTAGATTTGAGGGTAACACTGTCTGTTTGGAGTGCTGTGGTAACTCTCGAATCTGCCTGGTAGGCTGCTATGGGAACATGGACCATGAGTCTTCTGACTTGGGTGTTTCATCTGCCTTTAAGTCTTATGCCTGGTGTCTGTATATCTTGCCTTGTGACCTGGTGGTAGTTTGTGTGGCTGTGACTACTGTTGTTGTCCAGGCAGTTGCTATTGTAACATCTTTAAGTGGTCTGTCTGAACCACAGCCCTCACAAACCATGAATCATCGTTGCAAAGGATATCATGTCTCCTAATGATGAAGGTTGAGAGGAGGTGAGCTGAGTTGCAGAGCATCTTGTTGGGGGCATTGCTTAGATGCTGGCATGATTCCCACCTGGTTAAAATGCAGTGTATCTCAGATTGTTGAAAGAAAGCACCTGGGACTGCTGGATGAAAATTTGCACACAGACTTAATGAGGAAACTTTCCATAGCAGTTGTTAGTATTGTCATACCCAGTTATCAGACAGGCACCGAGAGTTTGCTTGTCTGTGATAAAATCCAATGACAGATGAAAGCTGGTTACCGCATTCCTTGCTAATTTATTTGATGAAGTAGATGCGATGCCTGGGTGACAGATATTGAGGCCAGGCACTGCCTTTTGTCCTGAGAAGTGGAGTTTTGACATGAGGTGGGCTCTTGGGGGGGGGCAGAGTTTTATGGAGTGTTAAAAAAATGTTTGTATGAAAATATTCAAACTTTTGGAAGAAACAGAATTCAAAGATAGCTTGAGTCCAGCCTGTGACATCATAATCACACATACACACAGAAGCAGACAAACACACACAGACACACACACCAGCATTTTTCAAGAAAAATTCCTTTTTGCTGAGTCCAAGTGGCTCTGTTGGGGGCACTGCTATGTCTTATGGATCTGACTGATGATAATATGTAATCTAATTATATGTCACATTAAAAACTTCAGAGAGTCCAGTTACCAATGTTTGCGTGTCTGTTGGTTAAAAAAAGGAGAGAGAACGAGAGCTCATTTATAGAGCTAACAGTGCAAAAGTAAAACTAAGTCAGGTGTGCAGTGTGTGCACATGTTTTTGGACTGCTTACATGGGCCCAGAAGCGATGTTGGTAGATAGGTGAAGGTTTTCTGGGGTGAATGGACACACAGAAAATTCTTTCATGGACCTCAGAGCAACCTAAGATACAATTGTTCTGTGCATGCTTCCTCAAAGCTCCAAGAATTGTCTTCTGTCAGGAAGTCTGCATCACATTGTTCTTTGGACTGGTTCATAAACTTTTAAAAAAGTTTTGTTTACATCTGATGGTTCACACCCCACGTTTACTGTGATACCTGGGACTGGCCAAAGTCTGGAGACTGAAACTCCATCTGGGTTTCCCACTTGAGTGCTAGGAACCCAAGCACCCAGTCCATTAACTGCTGCCTTCTAGGCGTATCTGCGGGAGGCTGAATCACAAATTACTGTAGAACTGGGTCCAGGTACTCTGGGCGGGGATGCACACATTCCAAGTGAACGCTTCATCTTGTCCTTAAGTATATTTTGAAATAACATGTAGTTAACATTTTAAAAATACTTTCCTTCTTGACTCATAGAATTCCTCACCATTTTCCACTGTAAATAAGTATTACAATTTCTGTCCCCAGAGTTTCAATTTGACTGTCTTCCATTTCTAGTATGTATTTCCCCCCTGAAGAATAGTCATGAAATAATTGTGATAGCTCAGGGTGTATTTAATCCCTGATCAATCATAAAAAAAATAATATAGGTAAGAGAACATGTGCTTTCATCATATCTGGAACATTTCACTTGGATTGTTACTAAATTAATAAAAAATTAAGGGGAAGATATAAGATATTTGGCTAAATGATAGTGCTAAATTAGTGCTCTGCATTGCACTGCTTGGATTTGAGTTCTGGTTCTGGCTCTGAATCCTGCGTCCTGCTAATGTAGACCGGAGGTGATGGCTCAAGGACTTGGTTTCCTGTCACCCCTGAGGGAGAGCTGGGTTGAATTCTCCCAGTTTCTTTGTTGCCTCGTCACAGTTTTTGAGGTATTTATTGAGCACATCATTAGATGAAAACTTTCTGAGGCTATTTGCCTGTTTCTCTGTCTTTTTGTTGCCTGTCAAATTAAAAAAAAAATACATTGGAAGATTTTAATACAGATTTTGATGAAATTGCTATCAAATCAAATACAATTTAAGAGTATAACAAAGGTGCAAAATTGACTTATTTTCAAGTAAGAAATAATGCTTTTAGCCTTAATTAGGTAAGATTCAGTTAAACCCTTAGAACTAAAGGTCAGGAGCTACAAATGTGGTCAAAAGAATTCAGCTACTTCCAATGTGCACAAACAACTCTTAGAACTTCTGTAAGGCCAGAAGAGTGTCAGACCACTGTCTCTCTCAGGCACTAAAATGGTAGTTTAATCCAATTAAGATGGAACTATGTGATCTCTCTCTCTCTTTCTCTCTCTCTCTTTTTAAGATTTACTTATTTTTGTTGTAAAGTCAGATATACAGAGAGTAAAAGAGACAGAGAGGAACATCTTCCGTCCGATGATTCACTCCCCAAGTAGCTGCAATGGCTGGAGCTGCACTGATCCGAAGCCAGGAGTCTAGGAGCCAGAAACTTCCTCCACGTCTCCCATGTGGGTGCAGGGCCCCAAAACTTTGGGCCATGCAGTACTGTTTTCCCAGGCCACAAGCAGGACGCTGGATAGGAAGTGGGGCTGCCGGGATTAGAACCGGAGCCCGTGTGGGATTCTAGTGCAGTACAAGGCGAGGACTTTTAGCTGCTAGGTTACTGCACTGGGCCTGAGATCTCATTCTTGATGAGCTCAGGTAAGTTAGAGAGCAGCAGGCAATGTTTCCTGAAGAGGTTTCCGTTTCAGCTACTCAAAGAAGCTTATACGTTGTCTTTCAGGAAACACAAGCCCAGGTCCAGAGCCAATTTGACTTTTGCCTCAGCTCAATTTCATCTTGAAGGCCCACAGTTCTTTGGAGCTAAGACTTGTCTTATTTTACTGTCAGTGCTTGTGGATTGCATTAGTTTTTTCTTTTTTTCCCAAAGCAATGAGAGCATAGAACGTCTCTTAAAAGCTTATTCTTACTGTATCTACTCAGGCTTTCATGGTGTGTGTGTGTTAAGAACACTTAAGATCTACTAGCAGTAGATTTCAAGCAGACAATGTTACTATTAACTCTATTAGGATGTGGTTATAAGATCCCCAGAACATACTCATCTTATAGCTGAAAGTTGTAACTCTTTGGCAGAAATCCCCTATTCCCTCTTCCTGCTCCTAGCATTTGGCAACCGCTATTCTATTTTCTGCTTCAATGAATTTGGCTTCTTTGATTCTACGTATGAGGGATTGCACAGTATTTGTTGTCCTGTGTCTGGCTTGTTTTACTTACTATAATGTCTTCTAGGTTTATCTGTATTGTTTCCAGTGACATAATTTCCTTGATTGTGGTAATGCATAATTATCATGTTATATACCTTAAATATATACAATTTTGTCAACTGTACTGCAGTAAAGCTAGTAATTGATACATTCATAAACAAATAAGCAAAAATTTTATTTAGAAATACAAAGGATTTTTTATTATGGTTGTCAGGTGCCTGTTGCTATAACATTAAAATATAAATGCATATGAATGCCTCATTTAAGATGTATCCAGAGACTTTTTTAAAAAGAATATTTTATTTTTATTGAAAAGTCAGATCTATAGAAGAGAGACAGAAAGATCTTCCATTTGCTAGTTCACTCCACAAATGGCCACAATGGCCAGAGCTGAGCTGACCTGAAGTCGGAGCCAGGATCTGCTTCCAGGTCTCCCACATGGGTGCAGGGTCCCAAGGCTTTGGGCCATGCGGTACTGTTATCCCAGGGAGGTGAATGGGAAGTAGAGCAGCCAGGACACGTACCAATGCCCATATGAAATCCGAGTGCATAGAAGGTGAGGATTTAGCCACTTAGCCGTCACACTGGGTCCTCCAGAGACTTTTTACAGGCATAAATCACAATCACCTTTTAGAATTTTAATTTATTCTTACAGCTCCTTTTAAGCGTATGTAATATGTTTTGGGTAATTGAGAAAAACTAGTTTTTCATTCTTAATGTGAAATATTTTTATGTCCTGCTAGGATGAGTTGTAAATAAGACTGCTTAGAACTTTCAAAGCTCAAAAGGAGGGCTTTGTCTGAAGATATTCTTGGTTACAGGTAATTTTTAGGGGAAATGATTGCAGGCTTTGAAGGTTCCAGTTAAGCTGAACCTTCCTATTCCTTTTCAGTGGCCCATGATAACCTTCCTGAGGGTGGGATGCAACGATAGCAAAGCTGGCAATGGGTGGCAAAGTGATGGAGGCACTGAAAGAAGTTATGACTTTGATATTTGACTCAGTGAATGGCAGTATTTGTTCTCTGTGACCAAGCATTCTAATGAAGGATCCCTCCTGAAAGGGATCCAGAAAACAGGATTTGGGAAGCAAGAAAGAATTCTCTAGAACGTTAGTAAGACTTGGCGTTCCTACCATTGTAATGGAGACATTATTCCATGGGAGCAAATTTGCTGTAAATAAGAGCAGTTTCTTAATGATTTTTTTTTTTCTGATGATAGAATATGTGTGTGTCTGATAGTCATGTGTTATTCTCAGTGGTATTTTTTTTTAAGAAGCCAGTTAGGAAACTGAATTTTGCTGAGAGCATGGCCTGTTGCTCTGTGAAGGAGATCATCAGTGACTGGGATGTATATACTTAGACAATTATAGGGAATTGGAACGGATACTTCACTATCTTCTTTTTATCTTTGCTATATGTATTTTAATGAGATTCTTGATATCACTTCAACTATCTTTGGCTAATTATACTCCTAGTTCCTTAGAAAAGAAAATGAAGGGAAGATGACTTGGCTGGTGTTGATTTCTCATGCTCCTGGTTTCAATACAGTTTTCCCCAGAAGAGTTTACTGACCTCATAGTGTCTGCATCTCATGTGTTAGAAGTAGGAGCAAAAGGGAAATGAACATTTTCATAGGGTGGAAACCAACTAAGAGGCTTCTCAGTGAGCGACGCTGCCATCACAGAAGGGAGTCAGAGGAAATGGGGGTTTCATGTTCTGAGGACACAGCAGATGGTTTGACAGATGTCATTCTGGAGGAATCTCAAAGAAGGTTTCGTACGGAGAACTGGGTCAGATGTGAGGGTAGATGTTAGGGAAAGGGAAGGGTGGGAAGAGAGAGAAAAGCCAGGCAGAGAGTAAGGGGTAGGGCTCACTGGTGAGGAGGAATGAAACGGCAAGATCACTGATAAGGAGCTTTCACCAGTTCAGTGTCCTGTCTGGGCATTCAGCATAGCACCCGGTGCACAGTTAAGTGTCCGTCAGATGAAAGCTTATAAATAAAAGTTGCTTGTTTGTACATGTTTGTATGATCCTGGGTGCATTAGCCTCTGTTGCCAGGTTCTTGCCCCAACCCCATAGAGTTAAGAATTTAAAGCAGAGGCAGGGTTTACTGCACACCTGACAAACAGGATTTATTTAGGAGAAAGCAAAACTAAGTGAACATATATTCATGTGTGAGTATGGCTGCCCCACATGGAAGGCTACCTGTGTTGTGTGGGCCAGAGGATCACCTATGAAGAGAGACAAAGGTACACTAAATGAGAACAAGGGTAAAAGAGGGCTATGTAACTTTCCATCCTGTATTCTCTTCCTCTTTTATGAGGTAGGAATATAGCTTCATGGAATAAACAAATGGGTTGGGATCCTAGGAGGTGTGAAGACGTCTGGGCTTTTTATGGCCCCCTCATGTGGAGTTGATTATCCATATGGCCAACATGATATCTCCTTTTTCCTGGGCTTGGATGAGACGCAGGTACGTAATGGGAATATGGGCATTTTAGACTCTCAGGGGAAGAGAGAAAATGACCGTACAGGGCTGGCAGGAATTCCAGCTCACCTAGCCCTAACTCACTCCCTGCCAGTTTCCTTCATGTCAGCGTACTGGCCAGTGTTCACCAACTGGCTCATAGGAGGAGGGGAGTGGGAAATGGTTTGACTGATGCAGTTGCAGATTTCTCAGCTGTCATGACTTCCACCCTTGTTGATTTCATGCCACCTCCGTGATGTGTTGGAACACGGTTGTCTATACGCCCTGGTCCCAGCAATTACAGACCTGCTTTTCTCTTGTGTGTAATGCTGGAGTCTCTGCCATCCCTCTGTTAGATCTGCCATGTGCTTTCAAGGTCCCTTGGCAAAGGAATATTCTTGGGAATAATTGCCAGGCTCTGGGATATGAATTTTGCTTGGAGAATTTCTAGACTCACTTCCTTAGCAAGAGCCATTTGAAAGTACAGGCATGTGAATAGGGATGCATTTTGGATTCACGGCTGGGTGGGAGGAACTGACTAATGTGAGTACCATGGTAGAACGTGGAGGAACAATGTTTTTGTTAGTAAAATAGTGCTAGGTTCCCTCCCCCACCCCCCTGAGGTTTTCAGTAGGTAATGTGTGTTGGGGATTTAAAAAAAAAAAAACATAACGAGAATAGTCCTGGCTTTTGTGACGTGGAAGAGAGTTGAAAATGAGGCCAGAGCAATGATTGAACCTGCCCTGTGTGTGTGGGTTTTGTGGGAGAAGAGTAATAATGATGAAGCAGCATCCTCTCTGCAGCCACGGACTCAGTGTTCCGGACTCAGTGTTCCGCCCTCAGTGCTGGGCTGTGGGCACACACTGTCACCTTCATCCCTTCCAGTAACCTCGGATTGTATGTGTTCAATCCACTTGGCCTCTCAAGCTGGAAATGTAGCATTCATTCTTGATTGCTCACCTGCATTACATTCTGTATACAATCATTTCTAATGATGTTGTCTGCAGTCATCTTTCAAAACCATTGGGCTCCTCTGCACCTCCCCAGAAACCCCCTTCTGTAGACCAGTCATCATTTCTTTTGTAACTTATGGCCCCAAGTTCACAGTTCTTTCATCCATCTTTAGGAGGCACTCCAAGTCATACTCATTTTAAAAATATGTATTTGAAAGTCAGAGATAAATTGTTTGCACATAGAAGAGGGAGACAGAGAGAGAGAGAGAGAGACTGGGATTGATTTCTCTTCATTGGTTCACTTCCCTAATGACTTGAATGGCCATGTCTGGGCCTGACCTAAGCCAGGGGCCTGCAACTCTTTCCAGTCCTCCTGTGGGTGGCAGGGGACCAAGCTTTGGTCCATTTGCTGCAGCTTTCCCAGGTAACAGCATCCAAAAGTGCAGCATCTGGATCTCAAATTGGTATACATATAGGCTGCTTAACGTGCTGTGCCATGAGGCTCACCTCCAGAGTGATGCTCTTTCAATGTGTTTGACTGAGAAGTGAATATATTTTGCAGTTGCATATTTACTCCTGAATAAAAGGGGGACTCTCAAGAAAACTGTTAAATATGTCTTGCCAATAGAATGCTGGACTTTCTACCTGTGTCTATATTTACACTGTCATGATAAACTTAAATAGCAGAATAATGGATTTGGGACTGTTGCCGAAGCATTATGGTATTATAATAAAATGGATGAAATAAGTAAGGGAGATGGGGAAGTGCAAGGGGAAATCCCCCAGCCTGTGGACCCACATCATGCAGACAAACAAACAAGAGGTGTATATGGCCTAGAGGTGGAGATACTGCTTGGGACAGCCTCATTCCAGACATGAATGCCTGGATTCAGATGATGACTGGATTCTAACTGCCTGACTGAGGTCCCTTCTTCTCATCTTGCCATCTCTGCCTTAGCGCAGGCCTTCTGAACTGAAACACCCTGCAGCAGCTTTCTCACCTGTCTGTCTTCTTTAGGTCAAGTTAGCTCAAGCAATGTGCTGCTGCCCTTCCTGTCTTCAGCCCTTACACACCCTTGCCATGACGATGCAGAAGTTCAGGGAAGAAAGGGGAGCTCACCTGTGCATAGATTGTGAGGAACTCTTTTTTTTTTTTAAAGATCTATTTTACTTGACATTCAGTTAGAGAGAGAGGGAAAGCTGGAGAAAGATTTCCCATCCACTGGTTCACTCCCCACATGGCTGCAAAGATCAGAGCTAGGCTGCTCTGAAGCTGGGAGCCAGGGTGCAAGGACCTAAGGCCCTGGACCATCCTTTGTGTTTTTCTCAGGCCATTGACAGGGAGCTGGATTAGCAGTAAGCTAGTTGGGGGCCTGGCGTGGTAGCCTTGCGGCTTAAGTCCTCACCTTGCACAAACTGGAATTCTATATGGGTGCTGGTTCTAATCCCTGCAGCCCCACTTCTCATCCAGCTCCCTGCTTGTGTCCTGGGAAAACAGTGGAGGACAGCCCAAAGCTTTGGGACCCTGAACCCACGTGGGAGACCTGAAAGAAGCTCCAGGCTCCTGGCTCCTGGCTTTGTATCAGCTCAGCTCTTGCCATTGCAGCCGCTTGGGGAGTGAATCAGTGGATGGAAGATCTTCCTCACTGTCTCTCCTCCTCTCTGTATATTTGACTTTTCAATAGAAATACAATAAATCTCTTTAAAGAAAAACCGAAGTGGGTTAGCTGGAATATGAACCAGTGCTCAGCTAGGATGCTGACACTGCAGGTGGAACATTAGACAGCTATGCTGCCGACACAGGCCTCTGTGAGGGATTTCTGAAACCAAGGATGGAGATTAAGACATGGATCACTTATATTTCCCACATGAAGAAAGCTGCTTCTGCTGTTTCCTCAGTCCAGGCTCTGAATCCAGTGTGGACAGATCTCAGTTTTTCATAAAAGAGGAAAGTCTCCTTTAAGGCTTCTTTGCCCACCTTTCAGTGACTGTTGATTGATTATGTGCGTACATTGCTGCCTTGTCCGAATGCATGTTGATCCCTTGCTGTTCTGATAAATGTGAATTACATAATTACATGTTACAAGCAGCCTGAGTTCCAGCAGTGGCGTGCATTTCTGATTCTAATCTCCACAGTAAGAACTGAACATTCTATCAGCCACAAGTTTTGAGAACCTAAATGTGAAGTATATTTGGGGAGAAATTGGAACTATCTTGTTTATTTTTTTGCTTGCTGCCACTGGAATTACTATGCCAACAACAATGTCTAACGCTTGCTGAGCAAATGATGAACTGAAAATTAGTAGGGAGTTGTTAAAACCAACTGTTAGGTCATGGCCAACATTGTTTAAGTGAAATAGATGGGAATAGCTTGGAATGGAGTGGAACAGAATATCAAGTTGGTTATGTGTAGTAACTGGACAAACTACATCATGGGACACTCATGTTTTTATAACCCTATGTGTAGACTAGTGGTGCTTACTAGGACTTTTCCCATTCATCTTCCTGTGTACCCCATTTGGCACTGCATTTTCCAAATACTCTTGCATTTGTGGTCTGTGTCTAAATTCTTGACCATGGGATATGAGAGAAAGTGAAAGTGAATACTCCATTCCCAAATCTGGCTTATAAAATCCTTGCCTTTACCTCGTCAACTTAATTATGTGCTGTGTTTGGCCTTTTCTAGAGAATTCAGAAAATGGTGATTAAAAAGTTTAGAAGCCTTTGTATTCACAAAAAGCAATTTCCTGTGAATCCAAAAAGCAAGTATTGTCGGCATCTTCACTGAACAGACACAGAAGCCGAGGTACATAGAGACGCTAAGTTACCTACTCAAGGCAGCACAGCTAGGAATGGACAGAAGCCAGGATTGCAATTCAGGCCCTTGGGCCACAGAGTCCAGGCTCTGCCTCCCAGTGTTCTGCTGTTCTGCATGAGGATACCCAGATCTTGGGCACATTCACAGCCAGCACCAAGACCTTTGCTCGCCCTTGGGGTGGCTGGAGCTCACTTTCCAGTTATCTTTTTCCCTTGTTTAGAATCTCGCTTTATAAACATGGCTTCTACAGACATTGTGAAAATACTATTGTGAAATATGACTCTGAAGGCTTCAAAGTGTCATGTTGGGGATTAGCAGTGTTATTCCCGGGGATTCTAATGGGAGTCTGGCTGCCAAAAATCCCTTCCACTGTTTTGGAAAGGACAAAGGGGGGAGGTAGGGTCCCCTTGTAGGGCGGAAGGGTAATTTCTAACATATGGCTCGTGATTTACTATCTTGAAGAAACGTTTATCTGTGGCTCAGTAGCTAGGCTTCGTCAAGCCAAAGATGATGAAAGTGTTTATGAGCAATGGACTTGCCAGTTCAATTATTATTTCAAGAGGATGGCCAACAGGAAAATTATACCACTGTAGTTGCTAGAAGCTGACCTCTAACAGTGTCTTTGAAGACAGCTTGATTGTTTTTAGAGCAGTTTATTCACTTTCCCTTATATATTCCCAATAACTCATCTCAAGAAGTTTTGTGTTTGATATTTAAAAAAAAAAGGAAGGAAGAAAGTCATCTGTCTTGTGTAGTGGGTAAGAGGGGAACCACCTGGCTATAGATGCAGCTGCTGTACTCCGTGGGGAATGGTCCATCTCTTAATATCCTTTCAATGACCTACTCTGGTGCTTTTCTATTGGGAGCATAGGGGATAGCGTGGGGAAGAACATGTGGCCCTTCAGGCTAAGCTGCCTCCTGCAGGGCTGGCATCCGTTGTGAGTGCTGCTTCAGGTCCTAGCTGCTCCATTTCCAATTCAGCTCCCTGATAATGGTTTGGGAAAAGATGGTCCAAATGCTTGGGCCCCTGCCATGCTTTGAGGGACCTAGATGAAACTCCTCATTCCTTACTTCAACCAGGCCTTTGCAGCCATTTGGGGGAGTGAGCCAGCAGATGGAAGATGTCTCTGCCTCTCCTTCTCTAACTGTAATTCAGTCTTTTAAATAAAAAGCTAAATAAATCTTTTTTTTTTTTTTTTTAAGGAACACAAGGGATGTAGTGAGTATTGTCATATGTGTTTTCTAAAGATCTTTCTGAGGACGGAGTGTTCAGAGTTTTTTTGTTTTGTTTTAGGGAGAGTGTGATGTTTACTCTCTGCTGTTTGGCCTAGCACTCCAAGCCCCAGAGTCACCCTGTCTCCCAAATCACCTCCATCCTCCGCCTCTATCTTCCTTGGAACAATACCTTGTCACCAAAGAGACAGTTGAAGCAACCATTTGCTTAGCTGTTAACATATATGTTGAGATCCTCATGTCTTACAAAGGAATGCCTTGGTTCAGTACCTGATCTTGACTCCTGGCCTCAGCTTCCTGCCAGTGCAGATCCTGGGAGGCAGCCTTGATGACACACAATTAGTTTCTTGCTGCTCATTTTGAAGACCTGGCTCTTGACTTTGGCCTAGTCCAGTCCTGGCCATTACATGCATTTGTGGAGTGAATTAGTGGATGGGGCCTCTGTCTGCCTTTCTGTTTCTTTATATCTCTCAAATAAATAAATAAATAGTTGTAAAAGGTGGGAAGACAGTGGATACAGCCCTTCACAGTCTCTGTGAGAATTGTCTCTGACAATTAATCAACAATAATAAACTGAATATAGCACAGTTGTATGGTCACAGTGCTCTGGCTTTTCTAAATTTGCCAGTGATAAAATACCTTCCCCCAGGGTCAGCCTCTTCTGCTCCTCCTTGGCCCCTACATCCCACCACTGTCTTGCTGTCATATTTGTACAAAGGATAGGCTATTAGAATTTAATGTTGGGACCAGAGTTGTGGTAATAGCAGAGTAAACCACTGCTCAGAGTATACCACCAGTGCCAGCATCCACTATCATGCACCTGTTTGTACCTCAGCTACACTATTAGTGTATAGTAGACTTGTCCACACAGTGTATGGCATTGTCCTATTTTAATTAAAGAGAATGAACAAATAGTTACAACCCCTACAGCATATATATACATCCTAAGCCTATGTGTATGTGCACACTCATGGATTAATGATCTGGAAGGCATGACTATATTAGATGGTTGACAGCAGTTATCTCAGAAAGTGTAACTACAGGTAAATTTCACCTTTTTCTAAGCATTGTTTGAAAAAAGAAAGAGATAATTTCACCATCTTTTCTTCCTAAACATAAGTCGCTTTTTTGGTCATCATTGGGTTGAACTGTGTTTCCTGTCCCCAGCAGCAGCTTACAATCAGTGGACTGTGTAGTCACAACTTCTAAGTGCACAAGTCGGTGCCTGGGTCAGGGGCCAGGTCAAAGCCAGCCCCAGCTGGCTGACCTCAGCAACCTTCTTAATCTCGAATTGCATGTGGACATGTGAATGGCAGTGGTTACCTTGTGAGGATCACACATCCTCAGCCAGGAGACTGTCAGTGCTTGGTACCCACCCTGGCCCAAAGTAGGGGTTCTTTGCACAGCAGTTGTTGTTTTTTCTGGGAACCTCTGCACGCTCCCTGCATCCCTTTTGTGCAGGGCCCCATTCTCTCTGTTGTTGAAATAGCCTCTGTCTACCTTCTTTCACCTCCCCAGACCCCTGTTGTCTGATTCAGCTTTACTGAGCATACTCAGGATCTGATGAGTCCTTAAGCCCTTGAATTTGTCCAAGTGATTTGGTCTCCTTAAGGCTGATGTGAAATAGCTGCCCCAATCTTCCTATGCTGTCTCTTGTCTGAACCATTTTCTGTTTATTGCACTGATCTGAAAGTTGGATCAAGCATCCTTCTATTTCCCCAAGGCTGTTGAGAGGGCCAGAGGTGGTCACTTGTGAAACCGCCATTAGCAGTAAGTGTTCTAGCATTGCTCTACAATGACTTTTTATGGCTTTTGTTCATGCTTGTGGAGGGCAGAATTCTGAAGCCAGGGTGCCAGCAAGGCTGTGCTCATTCTTGAGGCTCAGAGTAGAACCTTTTGCTTCCCTCTCACTGTGTCCAGCAACTGTTAGCATTGCTTGGGGTCCTTTGCTGGTGGCTGTACATCTTCCAATCTCTGCTTTGTTCCCATATAGTCTTCTCTGTTTTGCTGATTTGTGGTCACATACTCCCTACTTCTGCCTCTACCTCCACCATGCCTGATTGTCTATGTCCATGTGTGTCTTCTCTGCTATCTGTCTCAGGTCTCCCTCTGTCTTTCTCTTACTAAGATGACTGGAATCACTGGATTTGGATCCTATCTGTGTGATCCAGGGTGATCTCATCTTGGCAGTCTTTTACTCTAAAGATTTGTTTTATGTATTTGAAAGGCCAAATGACAGAGGGAGATGGACAGAGAACCAGATTGCCATTTGATGATTCACTCCCCCAAGTAGCTACATCAGCTGAGGCTGGGTTAGGCTAAAGCCAGGAGCCAGAAACTCCATGTGAGTCTCCCATATGGGTAGCAGGGGTCCAAATATTTGGGTCATGATCTGCTGCCACCTAAGCACATTGTCAGGGAACTGAGCTGAACATCTGAGGCTCCAACAAAGCACTCTGATATGGGATGCTAGTGTCACAGGCTGCAGCTTAAGTTGCTGTGCCACACGGCCAAACTCAAGAACATTAATTTATCATGTATCAGAGACTTTTTCCAAATGAAGTCATATTCTTTTTTTAAATATTTATTTTTCTTTGAAAGAGATTTCACAGAGAGAGAAGGAGAGATTCAGAGAGAGGTCATCCATTCACTGCTTCACTCCTCAAATGATGACAATGGTTGAAGCTGAGTTGATCCAAAGCCAGGAGCTAGGAGCTTCTTTCTAGGTCTCCCACATAGGTGTAGAAGGCAAAGGATTTGGACTATCCTCTGCTGACGTCTCAGGTCATAAGCAGGAAGCTGGAATGGAGGTGGAGCAGCCAGGACATGAGCCAGAATAAAGGATGCTGGTACTAAAGGTGGAAGATCAGCCTGTTATGCCATCACACTGGCCCAATGATATCTTATTCTTAGATTCCAAATATGAATATCTTTTTATGTTTAATCTGCCATTCATGGTGTTGATAGAAGGTTTAGGCAGTGGTTTAAATTTCTTCTGGAACAACATGGAGCAGAAAAAAGTCAATAAAGTATAAATGAAATAAGTAACAATGTGAGAAATACTGTACATTCTTTTCCTTATTTGGTAAGTAGCATACTTACCATGGCCCATGTTTAGAGCTGTAAACCTCATTTTAAACATGCATTAAGTGATGAAAGCCCAGTAAATTCAGCCCACAGTAAGGTATCTGTCATGGACAGGACGCTAGGGTCAGGTTAAGGATTGGGACACCATATTCTTCCTCACCCAGGGCTCCCATGGAAGCCATTAGTAAATTGGCACGTATATACTATTGGAAGGAGCAACAGTGGTAAATAATGCAGTTGGGAGATTGGATCAAGTATGTTACAGGTTTTTCACTCAGTATTCTTGCCTGGAGTTTGCTTTCTGTCTTTCTGCAATGTATTAAGGGAATGTGGCAGAGGGACATCCTGGAGCAGGGGCACTATGGGGACGTGTTAGGGGAGTGTGGGTGCATGAGTTTGGCTGCAGTCGGGGGCCCCAGGGGCAGTTATGGTTGGTAGAGGAGGTTGGAGAGTGATGCGCTAATTTCTTCCTAGGATGTTGTTTCTATTTGGTTTCAGACAGTGCCACCATCTTCACTCCTTCTATTTATCCATTTGTCTATCCACTTGCCTGCATTTAGGCAGATCACCTTATTTCCTGGTCCTTGGCCCCATTATCTCTCCTGGGCAATCCCAGGACTGCATGGAGCTGTGGGTGAAGGTTGTGTGAGAGAGCATAAAGAGGCTGGAGCCTGGTCCAGGCATACAGAGAACACTAGGAACAAGAGTTAGGTGCCATTGTTTCTGCTGTATGCCAGGTACTGGGGACTCGACTCATGGCTCTGAGAGGTTGACCTCAGATGGTTAGCATTGTGTAGTCCTTGTATTCTAGGTGTAGCCCTTGTCTTAATACCCATTTCTTTTGCTCCTTTACAGTGGCCTGGCATGTCTCCCCATTGCTTTTCCATGGCCTTTCCTCCTATCACCTGTCTACTTGTCTCTGGATGTCAGTTCATCCAACAGGGACTCTGCCAGGGTCTTCTGTTGACCACCTGTACTTGTACCTCAACTCCACCTGTGACCTTGTAGTGCCCTCTGCCTAAGCTTCCTCTTAGCTATTAGATTTTGTCAAGGGGGCACCTGCCATTCTGGTGTGTGGGGAATCCTCAGTTGGTGAGTATTCCAGGTTCCTTCTCAGGGGCACACTCCTTCTTCAGCTCCTTGTTCTTCTTACATTGACCTTTCTCAACACTTCCCAACCTCCAGATTGTCATGAGGATATTAGCTTTTCACTTTTGATAAGCAAACTTAAAGTAGCTGATATTTATTGAACTATGTTCTAGGTACTCTTGTAAAACCATTTCCAGCTGGCTTTACATCTGGTAGCCATTTCATCCTCAGCCCGCTGTGACTGGCATAGTTATTATTCCATTTACAGATGAAGCTGTGAGTCATAGAAAGGACTAGCACTCTGCCCAGGGTTTCACAGGTTGTGAGTGACAGAACCACATGGAGTTTGCTAATCAGTAATTATGCTGTTGTTTCTAGAGAAGAAACTTATCACTATTGCCAGAGATATAAAAAAATTCATAAAAGCCCAAATTATATTTCATCTTTAGGCATAGTCTTTAAGGGTCTTTTTAACAGTCTTACTCATTTCGTTGTTTAGTTTCATACTGTTTGCTGCCTGGTGAAAGTGTCATGTTCCTGCTAAAGATGAGTCATTTGAGCCACAGAATTCTCTAATGCCACCTGCCTCAGTCCTTTTGTGTGTGCTTGTCATTTATATCAATGCATCTATTTCAGTTTTCCACCAGTTTTAATAAATCAGTAAGGGTAAATACAACCAAGGTTTGCACAGTGGTACAAAACTGGCTGCAGAGTCTAGATGGTGAGGTTTCTGAGCAGGTGTAATCTTGGATTGCAAGCAGCACTAACAGGTTTTGTTTACCATGACACCCTAAAACTCCAATTCAGTGCATGAATAATAGTTTTAAGGGCTCCATCTGTGGTTTCCATGAGCCACATGTTTGAAAGTTTTACAGGGGATCCCAGGGGCCACTGTTGGCAAGGCACTTCTCTATGGCTCATTCATGTGAGGTGCTACACAGAACAAAATGCACCTTGTTCCACACAGTTATGCACACAACGTGTCTGGTTCAGCAACACCTTAGTTAATGCAGAACTGCCTTTGTTCTCAGTTACTGAAATGCCTGGTACATTTTTTGGCTACCTGAGTAAACATGGACAGAAGGACTCAGTGGACTAATCCATTGTCAGGCTGTGCACTTTAGGGGAGAGCTTAAAAGCTGCAGATTTTCCAAGGATGAGTCATCCAAGGGAGTTTGTACTTGGGCTTTTGTATTGAATCTCAAGAGTGAGGATGCACTGGCTTCCCCTACCAGGAGAACTGTTGCACAAAAAGAGTATGTTGGTACTGTGGAGGCTGCAACACGTAGACATCAAGAGGCCAGCTGAGCTTTGGAGAATTAGAAATGAGGCTCCAGGTCTCATCTTTGCTTTTCAGTGCTGTGGTCTTAGTCTGTTCCATTATCTTCTTTGAGGCTGTGGTTTCCCTCCTGAAGACCAAGGATCTAAAAGTAATATTGACTTCCTAAGTTGGAGGTATGGGACAGGTTAGATATTTCTCTTAGTACTTAGCACACAGCTTAGGATCTGAGAATGTCGGGTCAGTTTTATTGTTATTAAATTCTGTTTAATGAGCAACTGGAAAGTCAACATGAGCTAGGAAGATCATGCTATGGAGTTGTGACTGCTCCAACACGGAATCTGGAAACCTTCAGTTCTGGGGTTCACATGAGGGATTTGAAAGGATCCTACTGAAAGTGAGAAGTTGGCCCCACTAGTTTGTTCCTGCCATGCATTCCGCTTCTGTGGATGCTTGGTATTTTGTACTGTAGAACTTTTATTTCAGCTGAGTGTTGGAAGTGAAAAGTCTACAGCAAATGAAAGACCATGGCCTTTTCAGTCTAAATGCTATAGCCACCACCACCACCGCTTTCCCTCATGGTCTGATGTGTGGTGTGTGTCTCCACCCAGGGAAGTCTTGTGTGTGGGTGCCGCCCTCTGCTCCTGCAGCCTGCAGCCATCTGGACCCTGGGGGTGTGTGGGGAACGCAGTGTTGATTCATATGCCACCCCCTGCTGGCATCTCTAAAATGGGCCCTCTGGCTGGAGCTATGAAACAACCAGCACTCCCCCCTCTCCCATGCTTGCTCCAAGTACTTGAGAGAGAAAGGAACACTAGGGAAAATGTGTAAAGATACAGAAACTTTGGAGGTGAGGTTGAGTGGTCCATAAGGATAACTGGACACCGTTGACTTTCTTCAATCTAGTTTTAGAATCTGTGACTCAAAGTGTGATGCCCCAAAAGGTGGTTCTCCAATGGTGCTCTGAGAAGTTCTAGAAATGTGCTGCAGATTGATTGGGCGGGCTCCAGGTTCCTGCCCTCTTTATCACTCTTTTAATTACAACAGATTTAATTTTCCTCCTGTTATTGTTCTTCTGCCTGTACCATGCTCACATAGGTGTTTTCATGGCAGCTCTGATTCATCAAAAAAGAATTGGGTTTGAATCTTCTCTAGGATCTCTGATCTCTCCTGCCCTCCAATTTAAGTTAGAGAGGGATGATAATAGATTGGAAATAAAATATCTTAATTGGCAGTCATTCATAGCTGTAAAGTTGGCCATTTTGCTGCATGTCCAGGAGGCCAACTGTATCTGAATCCTATAGTTTCCTCACTCTTTTCATTGCTGTCTCAGCATTGTCATTGTGATGTTCATATAGCATTATTACCCCTATACATTTGCAAGTTTGATCCTGCTTCTTTACCTAATATGCCTGCCTTCTCTACTGGGTAATAGACTCATGGTGACAGGGGTCATTTCTTCCCTATCTTTAGAACACATCACAGTGTCTAGTAGATGCCAAATTTATGTGTTGTGTGTACATGTACATGCATTTGTGATGTGTGTGTGTGATATTAGATTGCGTTTGAGAAAAGTAAAAACACAATGGCAACACAACTTCTGCCATTACTATTATTCTTGTCTAGTCTGCTCTTTGACTGCACTCAGTAGCCTTTGCTTTGATCATGGTTGGTCTTCAGGATCATATCTGTAAAGTCTTGTCTCATCTCGTGCTACAGTTCTTCAAAAGACATGCATTAGGATCTTGATCTACTTGTGTAAAGTATCCATGAAGGGCTCTGCTCTTGTCTGTAGATGATAAAACACAATAGTTTTGTAACACATGGAGCAGAAAGGTGGCTCCACTGTAATTTTAAAGTCAGAATGGTGTCAGCTGAGCCAATGAGATAACCACAGTTTTATCCATTGTTTCTGTCATTTATCTTTGGTCTTTGCGGATTAGAGCATGAACAAGATTACTTTTTCCTCACAGATTGTTGTAGATAGTGTGTTGCTATAAACCCCATCTTCAGCATCATCTTATCCCTTCTCAAAATAAGCAGTCTATTTGCAAACTGCTCATTTTTCATTGTGGAAATTTTCCCCATAAATGTTTTCATACAACATCATTAATTTCACCCTTCTTGCACCTAAACTTTGCTGTGAACTGGATATTTGTTCTGTTTCAATTTTAGCAGAATTTGTGTTGCTCTAATAGTTTTTTTTTTTTTCCAAACTGATCTTTCTTTTTAGTATATCAAACTAAATCCTGTCCAGACCTGTTATATAAAGTAGTATGAGTTCATTTTGGTGCAAAAAAGTTTGAAATCTATGCATAGTTATCTCAAAACCCACACATAGTTTTTATATATTTTTAATAAAGCTTGTGAAAATTTCTCACATAATGTGATCTATTTGTAGGTTGTGGAAATAAAAGTTGGGCATATTTGGTTGGGACATTATTCTGCTTACTGCAGTCTAACCTTTGGATCTCAAAGACTTACATACCCCCTAAATAAAGAATTATTTCCCTATATCTCATTGTCTCCTTGTGTTTTGGCATCTGTTCATCAACTCAAAACCCAAAATTTTCTTAAATCTCATCTGGTCAAAAATCTGGCCCCAAATCCCCAATTCTAAGATGATTATGTGTATATGCATGATGCTGTAGGTACATCCCATTAAGCAGAACTCCTTGGGATATAATTCTGTTGTATCAGTGACTTTGTTAAAGTAAAGAAACAATCTGCTCCCAGTGGGTAATGGTGGGGCTAGTGTAGGATTATAGTCAGATGCTTCATTTCAAACAGGAGCGTTACAAATGGCATCATTGGCTCAATACCGTTTTGACATCCACTTGGAAAGCAGCCACCATCGATATGTAAACGAATGAGCACTGCAATGTTCCTTTAATTTCCCAAACACTGGATGGGCAGAATATGGCCTACGAATTATAGTTTGGGAATTCCTGAAGACAGAATGAGTGATGGAAAATTATCCCAGACAGAAAGAACAGCCTGCTTCAGAATGAAGAGTGTTGTTGTGCATTTAAGACCCTTAAAGTAGAGTTGCCTTCACCATCCTCCAACGCTGTGTGCAGGGAGACTTATTGAAACATTGTGATTAAAAACAAAAGTAGGTCATTTTTATCACACATACAAATTTTAAAAACATAAGTGTTGTTGAGCTAAAAATAAAAATGTAAAAAAAAAAAAAGACATTTGTGTCATATGGATAGGTAGTTTCTCTCTAAATTAAAAGATAGTGCACCGAGCCCTGTGCAGTAGCCTGGCGGCTAGAGTTCTAGCCTCACATGTGCTAGGATCCCATATATGTGCTGGTTCTAATCCTGGCAGCCCCGCTTCCTATCTGGCTTCCTGCTTGTAGCCTGGGAAAGGGGTAAGAGATGGCCCAAAGCCTTGGGATCCTGCACTCACATGGTGGATCGGAAAGAGACTCCAGATTCCTTGCTTCACATTGGCTCCGCTATGGCCTTTGCGTCCGCTTAGGGAGTGAATCAGTGGATAGATGATCTTCCTTTCTGTCTTACCTCCTCTCTATATATCTGACTGTCCAGTTAAAAAAAAATTTAAAGGTAGTGCATGGGCAGGGCTGGAGTGTCCCATCGTAGATTGCCTGGGTTCAATGCTTGCCTTTGGCTCCAGACTCCAGCTTCCTGCTGCTGGAGCCCCTCGGTGACAGTGGGGATGGTACGATGGACTGAGTCTCTGCTGCCTGGATTCAGCCTCAATTCCCAGGCTTCTGCAGAATGAACCAGTGGATGGGAGTGCACACACACACTCTCTCTCTCCTTTCTTTCTGTCAGGTTGTCTTCAAGCTGCCTCCACAGTGAAGAAATGTTAAAAATGAAGTACTGTTTGTTCTTGGCTTTCTACTAGTTATGTGGGTGCACATATGCAACAGAGATAAAATCTCTGTGAGAAAGGTAGTCAGTCATCCCCTTTAAGATGATGGTTGCTGAGTCTGGAGCTGTGGCAGAGTTGTCTCCTGCAGCGTTGGCATTCCATATGGATGCCGATTCAAATCCTGGCTGCTCTACTTTCAGTCCAGCTCCCTTTGAGTCTGCCTCGGAAAGCAGTGGAGGATGGCACAAGTGCTTGTGTCCCTGTATCCGATGTGAGACGCCATGAAGAAGCGCTGTGCTCCAGACTACAGCCTGGATCTTTGTGTCCATTTGGGGAGTGAACCAGTGGATGGAAGACCTTTCCCTCTGTCTCTGTTTCTTTTGTCTTCCCAGTACCTCTATCTCAAATAAATGAATGAATATCTTTTAAAAAGAAGAAAAAAAAAAGAGGTGGTGATGGTCACTCCTTAAACAAGAAGGGAGAGAGGGCATGGTTGTGGGGGCTTCAGCAATCTCTACTATGTTTGTGTCTTAAAATTACATAGTTGTCATAACACGCACATGGCAGGAAATGTATCATCTTTGCCATTTTTAAGCACACAGTTGAGAAGTGTTACTTGTCTTCACGTCGTTTGCAGCTGTTCCCTAGATCATTTTCATTTAGAGAACTGAAGCTCAATACTCACTAAACCGCCACTGCCCATTTCTCTCTGTTCCCTCTCTCTTAGAAGCTACCATTCCAATTCCTGTTTCTATGAGTTTGATCATTTTAGAGTATTGATATCAGTGGTGTCACCCAGGTTTGGGTTTTGTTCGACTTAACCATCTCGCCCACATCCTAGCAAGTGCTGAAATGTTCTGAATTAAAGTTGGATGCTACACTTAAATAGGAGAATGTTGGACTTGTTGAAGGATTATGCTGTTGTAATAATATGTGGGAAAATAGTTGGGTGGAGAAGTGGAGGGGGGAATCCTTACACCTACAAAACTGTATCATGGAAAATAATAAAAAAAACAACATTTTCTCAAAAAGGCTGAATTATTGGTTGTTGAATAAAATGTGCAGCATTTTATTCATGTATTCATCTGCAGATGAATATATGGGATACCTCTGCTGTTGTGAAAATGCTGCAAATGCTGGTACAAAGTTGTATGTGCAGATCTAAAGCAGAGATTTTGCTCCCTCCGCCAAAAAAAAGGCCAGTTAAATAGCACACTGTGCCATTATAGCAGCCTGAGCATCTCATCTCCTGTGTTCAGACAGCATTTTCCACTCAGGCTTCCGTGCATACTTTCCAGCAAAACAGTTCTCATTAAGATTTTCAATGACTGCCTGCAGCTAAGTCTGGCAGCCAGTTCCCTGGCCTCATGCTGCTGGCTTCTGAGCAGTGACTGACACTGGCCACCGTCTTTCCTGGGTATCCAGGAGATCACATTCTCCATTCTCTTCCTGTCTTGTTGGTTGCTCCTTCTCAGCTGTCTTTACTGCTTCCTCTTAAAGTCTGAGATTCTTTAACATTGGAGTACCTTGGGATCAGTTCTCTCTCTTCCTCTCTCTCTGCTCAGTCTCTGCTGGCTGACCTCTTGGGTCATGGATTTACTGTTTGTAAATGTGGTTCTTCTTGCTTTCAAATCTGGGCATATCCACTTGGCTGCCTACTCAACATCTCCACTTGCATGTCTAATAGCACCAAAAAGTTAACATCTGTGAAGCCACATTCTTGATTCCCTAACTCCCACCTTTCCTCCCAGGCTTGATTATCCACCTACATGCTTTTTCTTATTTAGGCTGCAAGTCTTAGAGTAGTCCTTTTCTTCTCTCTGTAGTTCTCAGGCAGTCTGTCAGGAGCATATTCAGACTGACATCCTTCTCGTTGCCTCCTCTCTGCCTCCCTGGTTTAAGGCTCTGGCATTCCTTGCTCAGGTTATTCCAGGTACCTCCAGTGAGTTGCTGTCTTTCTGTCCTCACTGCCAACACTCTGCAACCATACTCTACAACATGCTTTGCTTTCGATCAAACCTTCCAGTGGCTTGACGTGCTCCCAAGAGTAAAGCCAGCATTTTCACAGTGAACTGCAATCACAGGGCCCAGGCTTCTGTCCTGCCTCACACCTGGATTCCTTTAACCCCTGTGGTTTCCCCACATTCCTGCTTGCAACCCCAGTCACAGACTTTGCATTTTCTGTTCCCTTTCCCTGGAATGTATACATGATATGTTCCCTAATCCCATTTAGACTTTCATTCAACACTGGACTTTCCATGAAGCTTTCCTGAATATCCAGCTTAAAAATCACAATTAATTGCCTCCTCCTTACTATATTGTCTTCCAACTTGGTGATTTTCCTTTAGAACATTTATACCCAACTACAGTTCACCCTATTTGAATCTTCGAAGAAAACAGACAGTAAGGGATGGTATATTTATCTATTTAGATAGCTGCCTTATCTCCTCTGTCCCCTCTGCCAAATATTTGAATATCTAAATCTACCATACCTTAAGACTGATGAGAGTTGAGATTATGGTGTTACTTCCCTGTTGGTCTCTGCAATTCATTTTGCTCCATTAGAGTGGCAATTTCAAAACATGGTTTTGGGGCTGGCAGGTTAAGCTACCACCTGCGGTAATATCCCATAGATGAGTGCCATTTCAAGTCCTGTCAGCCCCATTTCCTGGCGAATGCCTGGGAAGGCAGCAGAAGATAGCCCAAGTGCTTGGACTGCTGCACCCATGTGGGAGACCTAAAAGATGCTCTTTGGTCCTGCCTCATGCCTGGCCCAGCCCTGTTCCTGGTGACCATTTGGGGAGTGAACCAGCACAGGGAAGGCTTCTCTCTCTCTCTTTGCCTCTGACTCTCCTTCTCCCGCTCCCTCTCTGTACCTCAGCCTTTCAAGTAAAAATAAAATAATATTACAAAAAAAAAAACCCCACTGGCTTCAAGTTTGGTACTCTTTGCTTCAGTCAATGAAACATGGCAGATATGATGGTGTGTGGCTATCAAAGTTAGGTGATGAAAGCTCATTCTGTCTGCTCTTCTGCTAGTGACCTTGATCTTAGAGTTTTTGCAAAATGTGAGAGATTGGGATACTCTGAGACCGGCTTTGAGGAATCTCAAGCCACATGGAGAAGCCACATGAAGAGGTTGTCTAACCTTAGTGCTCATCTGGCCAAAACATAAGACATAGGCGTAAAAGTGCCATCCTGACAGTAGATCCAGCAGTACCCAGGGTTGAAGTTTCCATTCCATAGATATGAGCCATCTCTATCTGTTATGAATTCCTGAGATAGAATACACAAGGGTGTTGAAGTGATTTCTCATGACAAAGTTTGGGGGTGATTTGTTACACAAAAACAAACTTGCAGAACTATGATGTGAAGACATCAGATAAAAATAGTAATCACCTTTGGAAAAAAAATTTTTGAGGCAAGTTTTTAAAAAATTCTTTTTGTCTGTTGAAGAAAGAATGTGTTATATGTGAATTTTATTCAGACATACTCTCCTTGCAAAATGGTATTCAAGCAGATTATTTGAATAGAGACTGTAGACTCTCATAAATTGCCAAAAAATATCATCCTGATGAACCTCTTGAGATTTCATGCTCAAAAAACCTTCCTTTTTGCTAGTTTTCTATGATGACCACCTGAAGGAACTGGTGATTTTAGACCAACTGTGGTCAACTAAGTCATGAAACTATAGGACAATAGCCTAGAGCTCAAGGACTGTTGATGATACTAGTTTTTTTTTTTTTTAATTTGTTTCCTCTCTTATTTTAAAAACTGATAGTGGGGATAACTAAAAATACCACCCAGGACCAGCTTCTCAGAGTCAGCTACCTATTGGAAGTCTGAATAGTTTCCTAGCTGAAACGGCATTGGAAACCTGGAGTTCTTCCTTCTGCACATCCTGGAGGGGAAGGAACGTGCCCAAGGCCTCTGGCCGGGACTGAAAGCTTCTGACCTCTGTCAGTGCAGTGAGGCTGAGTCAAAGGCAAGCTTCTGAGGGTGCTGAGCCAGGCCCTGAGACAGCTGAACTGGGTTGTGCTACTTGGAGTGTGTCTTTGTGTCCATTTCCAGAGGAAATCCACATTTTCAATTAGGTTCTTACAGAGATTTGTGATGCTGAAAAGTTTCAGTTCTATCACAGTGGACGATTTAGTTCTGTTACTTAAAAGCCATCAGAGGAAGTTACAGCTTGTCTCCACTCATACCCCTAGAAATACCAAAAGTTGCTGGATAGATTCATTTGTTGCATAATTAGTACAACTCTCCTATGGTCACTCACTGTACTCTCATTAGAAAACTTTGGCAAATAACCATACGTTAATATCACTTGTGTGATCCCAAATTACCAAACAACACAAGACTCATTTGGTGTAATTTTCCCTTGCAGCCAATGCAGTAAAGTAGGCATAGCTGGGGTCTTGGTCTATCTGACAGCTTAAAAATGGACTCCATTTTAGCCAATCAGAGGCCTTTCAAATGGTGTTTGCAGAGCTCAGGCTCCTTTATTGCCCATTAGAGATGTTTTCTTGGGACTTGGAGTCCTTCCCTTGTAGCCAACAGGTAGAAAAAGAGGGAAAGTTGATGGCTATAAGGATTTTTTGTTTTTGGTGGAAGTTGAGCATGTCCATTTTTATCTACATTTTACTGGTGGGTCTTCTTTCCAACAACTTTGCACCATGGAAGAAGAAGAGCACCGATTTTCACTGGATCCCTGCTCTTCTGCCACAATCAGAGCAAGCATTTTGTTTTAAAAGAATTTTAAGAATTTTTTTTTTTTGCTCAGAGATAGCTGCAGGACCTTGAGATGGTGCAGGTAGTATGGATACATACTACAGCACTTTAGTACTTATGGTGAATCTCAGAAACCATAAAGTTAATATTGAAAAATAGTTAGAATAAGAAAACTGTGGTTACTGGGTAACTGGGGATTTTGTTGTTGTTGTTGTTAAGGAGTGATACTTATGACAAGGGCCCACTGTGAATTTTGAAATGGTTTATATTGTAATAAGAGAATTTGTATAATTATAACAATGAGAAACTCTGTTTCCACTTTTGCAAAACTATTGCTACAAGTTTGGCTTTTTAATTGCACATTTGCTCTTAATAGTATTTCCTTATTTGGCAAAAATTACAACAGCACATGCTTCTACTCTGTGGCTTTTATTTTCACTGTCTTGCTTAGCTGATTCTTGATTATTTTTATTCTTTTATACACACCTAATCTCTCTCCTTAAAGCCTTTTATGCATTTATTCTAGATTGGGAATTAGCTGTAGTATGAAATTATTATAAGGTCTATGGCCAGATTTTTAAAGATGAATCTTGTATGCACTTAGCATCAGAACTCCCAGTCTGTGAAATGTATCTCTTCAGGTGGTTACTACAGAGAAACCCTCAGTGGGCATACTTTCCATTTCTTGGTCTATGAGATTTCATTGCTCCAGTGAACACCACTAATCCTCAAAGTAACATTGGAATCTAAGTTGACCCATCCAGACCTAACACACACACTTTTTCTGAGTTTGGAGTCCTGGTAAGACTTCGTGTGGTGGAGAACTGGCATTAGATTATACCAACCCGTGAAACTGGGGCATATTGGAAACTTATTCTAAGAATCAGTGTTACACATTAGCTATGCATGGTCACAATTAAGTCCATAAAAAACTGATGTCTTAAATTTTGAATGACATTTCAGTGTTATCTAGGATCTTTATGTTATTAGATCCATTGAATACTTGAAACAGGGTGCCGCTGCTCCTGTCTTCCAGCTGTGCATTCAGTGACATCTCATAGGTGGTTTAGGGTTGATCATGGCGGGTGCTGACCACTACAGGTCACCAGCAGCCCGTTGGGCTCACCATAGAGGTTGTGCTGAGGTTCAAAGGAAACAGATGTTGCCAGGGCTGTCACAGCTGCTTGCAAAAGTACCATTGTTTGCCTTCAGGGTTCCAGTGTTGGCAGTTCATGGCTGTCAGGGGCTTTCACGGGACTATAGTATCTCTTTCTATTGCTCTGCTCCTAAAATCACATCAGTAATGCTTGGCTGCATCCCTTCTGACATGTGTGAGAGGGAGAAGATGTCCTAACTGATGGGAGAATATTTTAAATACTGCCGAACCACAGATCTCAAGTTGTAGGTGGAGAAGTAGGTTTACATAGGATTATAGATTTGTTCCACTGATGCTTTTGAGGAGAAAAATATATTCCGTAGAGACCCTAACCTTACCCCTAGCCACCCCAGTCCAAATAGCCATGGTTCTCCAAATGCTGCACCTGGGATATGTGCTCTGAGATCTACAACCTGTGACCTAGAAGAAGTATGTAATATGGTACAAGCAAAAGTTTATCAGCTCCTTGTCCTGGGTAGACATGAATTTTATTGTGGGATTTAAGACTTCTGACAATTTTTACATTAATATACCCTGTGTTTGTGAAATGATGATAGTAGGCGATGAGATAGGCATAGAGCTAAATTATAAGTGCTCTTGCTTAGAAAAAGCTGGACACTTTTTGGTCTTCTTTTTCTAAGTATTTTGTTGGGAGGTCTGTTTAGGTTTATTTGTTTAAATATTTGTGGTCCAGTGATTCTAAAAGTCTAGAACTAACTACTCCATGTTGGCTCTAAATTCATTTTACTTGAAACGGTAATAAGCCTTTGTGGAATTACCCCGTGGATGACTTGTACCAGAGTACCAGCAGCCTGTACCAGCAGCAAAGTACCAGCAGCCTGGATATGTGTGAGCCCTCTGGCTTACTCCTGCCTATGCCTGCTCTCATAAAACAGTTGATAGTTATTAAGAAAATCTGTGCCTGAAAGGAATAAGCCCATCTTTCTCTTTTGGTCCAGCACAACTTTCCAAAATCTTACTAGAACTGTTTTTCTGAGAAGAGGCATAAAAAAAATGAGCCTTCAAGCTTAAAATTGTAATTAGAGAATTCACTTTTTATCTGAAGAAATGTTCATCATTATTCCAGGAGTTCTTGGGGCCACATCTGGTTTCAGCCACATTCGTCTCTTTTCTAACGTTGCTGATATTAATGCCAGTTTTAATATCTTGGCACCATAAATGCATAAATGTATCATCCACAGATGTGTTTTTAGGACTGAAACTGTAAATTTGCAAGCAAGAGATTCACAGGATTTTATCATATCATCTCAAAAAGTGTCACAGTTGTGCTAAAATGGTTTTAAATTGCTCATTTCAAACCTGCCTCGGTAGCAAAGTGCCATGCGTGCAGCAGCTTTGCAACCACGTTAGTCATTTTCTCTGCTCCGTTTCCTGGCTGTGTTTGTATTGGGAGCACAGAGTAATGTAATTTAGTAAATTATGATTTGATGGCTGGGCATCAGCCCCAGTGTTGAACAGTATTTGGACTATGATTACTTGCTGGCTTTGTCACAGTTGACATTAATTATTGATGGAAGTTTCAGAAATAGCGCATGTGCCAAGAGCTTTTCACCGTAACGCAGGCTCCAGGCAGGAGGGATGCTAAAGAGTGTGGGGGCAGAGGCACCTGTGGCTTGTTTATGTCTGTGCACAGGGAACCTGGACGCGGTGGGCTGTGTGGTACCCGCGTGAAGGGAATGGTGTAGCGGAAGGATGAACCGTCAGGCTTATTTCTATCGTGTTCCTCCCCAGGAATTGCACCGAAGAAGCCAACTCCAGCCGGAGCCAGCCAAGACGAAGGCTCTCCAGACTGTCATTGAGATGAAGGTAGGAGCTGTACACATTTGTCCAAACAGCTGTGTCCTCGAGTTTGCTCTAACTTGAGGGTGCCTAGCATAAACATGTGAAAGGAAGCTTGTTTTTCCTCTGGGTTCCCTGGTGGGTGCTTTGTGCTGGGTCTTTTTGCCTTCCTGGGTGCGATTTATTGGCCCTTTAATTAGGCTCCCTTTCCTGGGCAGTTAGAAAACAGGGCTCAAGTAGTTGGACTCGGAAAAGAGCTGGGTTCATTTCCAGAGCAGGGCCAGTACCTTTAACCCTCTGGGAGGTTTTTGTGTGTGCTTGAAAAGTAGATTTCTAAAGCTGGAATATTTTGTTTTTTGTTTTCTATTTACATGATATTGAAAAGACAGCTAGAATTTGACAAAGGGACATTATTTTATATGCAGGGAAGTTGTTAAAGAATTAAAAGTATGTTATTAGCAAAATCTACTTTTTAAAGAGTAATACTTTGTGTTGTCTTCCTGTGTTTGCTTGTAATCAAGTCTGGAAGGAATAATCATTTATTTACAGCAGCTCACGAACTATCCTATTTAGTTGTGGAGGTATACAGACACACTATTTAAAGGAATACAAAAGTCCTTCTGGGTGGGCTTAGGGCATTTAAAGAGGATGGCCAAGACATGACCTCTGATTGAAAAAAAAAATGGATCTAAATGAAATTCAATTGTTTTGGCAGTATCTGGAAGTATTATTATTTCTAGTTTTTGCCTGAAGGAAGTAAATCATAAAGTATGTCTTAGGGATAAATAATTCTAGGTTTGAATTGTTTCAGTGAGGAAAAAAAAAATCATAATGAAGATGTTTGCGGTCTGCAGATTTCACACTTGAGCCGAACACTGGGAGAGTTTTCTGGTCACCATCAGCCTACAAAAGGATTCTGAGGCTTGCTGATAGGATAATGATTTTTCTGTTTTTCTCGCTGCACAGGATTTTGAATTGTCTGCCAAAATAGTCCCAACTCCTAGGGAAAAAGAAACTAATATGAGCTATTGAGTTTTTTGGCATACACAATTCTGGCTCGGAATTCTTTCTCTCTTTTTTTTTTTTTTTCCTTAGTCAATGACAGTGTCCTCATCCAAGTGGATTTTTGTGGAAGTAATGCAGAACATCGGCTTTAAAATGATATGTCCCTTCTTGCTGCCCTCCCCCGCCGCCAACAAGATTGCAGGAGTCAAGCTACTGATAATGTATTTGCAGTACATTGGTTTGAAAAATACTGCAGAAAGGAAAAAAATGCCTATCAGTTGTTTGGAAACTGTGTAACCTGAACTTATTTTGAAAAGAAACGTAACATTCTACACATGGGCAGTAATGATTCATAATTAAGCTTTTATTCTCATTTCACATTTTAAGCTTCACATGAAAGCTTTCAAAAAGAGAAAAAGAACAGAAGACCAAAATACTTGCGTTAGTATCATTATTATGATTGCTACTATTATTATTATTTTGCAAAAAGTGGTTCAGTCCCCCTTCGGTCCTCTTTCATGCCCACCTTGCTAGCCCTCTGTCAACACAAACAGAAATGGAGAGAATACACACACACATACACTCCATTTCCAAGTGATTAGAAAAAGAAAAAAGAGTGACTGTGTTTTGAAAATGTTTGGGGAAGCTAGAAGAGACATGTTTCTTAGTATGGTGGCTTTTGTCTTGATAAACATATTTATTCCAAGACAATTGGTGCTTTTTGGTGACTTGTTAAAGTATATATATATATATATATGTATATTTTTTTCTACTGGTTTACTGTTGTTGCCATTGTGTTTTATAAAATAAATGAAAAACAAAACACTCAGGTTAAGAATGTGGGAAAGCATAAAACATGATTTTGAAGAGCTAATTCATCTATGTAAATGAAAGTATTTAAAGTTTGTGGAAAATGGAATTAAAAGGTAAATTTTAGAACAGAATGTTTTTGGAATCCATGCACAATATGGGTATTCAAAAAGTTCATGGGAAATCTGTGTTGTGGATTTTAAAAAGCCTTTGGGTATCAAAATAATCATCTTTTAATTTCCCCTTTATGTGAGCTTTTAGAAGCCTTGTCCTACTGTCAGTAAAGTAAGCCTGGAGCTTTTCTTTTACTAGTGCGAAAATATCATTGGAGGCCGACCTGCAGATGTCAGAACATATTTGAAGAGCACATTAAATCAATATATTTGTTTAGGGAACTGAGCCTGAATTTTTTTGTTATTGTTTTAGGAGATGTCTGTTCATTGGTGAAATCACTGCCTTCTGTTTTGTCAGTGGGGAAGTCTGAGTTCCCTTAGCTTCTGTGCTCAGCACACCTAAATTAAGTTACAGAGGCAGCTGGTCGAGGTTCACGTACTCAGCCCTGGGTGTTGCTTGTGGCAGAGATTGTGATCTCATCCAGTTCTGTTCATGCATTATATGCCTGTGAAACTGGAGGGCACATTGGAAACTCCCATTGTACAAGCTTCAGAGCTGACTACCAAATGAAAATGACCCTTCACCTGGCAGGTGAAACTTGAGGCCATGTCTCAGCTTTGGGTACACAATAGTGTCATCCAGGGCCCTGGCAAGATCTGGAGTTAAGCAAACTTCATTAGAATAAATTGGCCCTAAAGTTTCAGGAACTGACATGAAGTCAGACTTGGAAGTGACCCTTGCTGGTCTCCCCTTCCTTAGAGAAACCTAGGTTGGATTTCTGCACTACCCTCCTCCTCCCTGCCCATACACACGTTGCATTCACTTGAGAGGTGAAAAGTATAGACTGGGAGTTCTACATTTCTATGTATGCCCAGACTTCTTGGGACAATACTGTCCCAGTGGGATGAGGGTTGGGAAAAGTCCAGGTGCGTGGCAGCTCTTCTGAAAATATCACCCACAAGGCCGGCCAGTTGAGCCAGGGGATGAAGAAGTCGCCTGGATAACCACAAAAGGAAGCCAAGTGTATCAAGTCATTTGTGCTTTATCTTCTTGCAGGAAGCTTCAGGTTTTAATTTTGGTCCTGATTTGGTCTGGCAGGTATGTTCCAAGTTTGCGTTCAGAACATGGCGTGGTTTCTTGAAAAAATGAGCTTCTTGTAGATAGCACGAAACTTCCTCCTTTCTGCTTTCACATCTGAAAATTCTAAGCTGTTTTCTGCTCTGAGAACTGTCAATAGAATGGCATGCAAGAGATCTGACTTCTCTTTGTTTCTTAACTTTATTATAAATTTGTTGTGACATAATGTCCAAAAATTTCACTTTCTTGGATTCATTCATAAATGCTACCCATTTTTTTTTATCAGGAAAATGGATTATAGCAATACAGTAATTGTCAGACAGTCAGAACCATTTTTCTTTGTTAGTTATGATGTCCCAGTTCTAGAATCTAATCCAAAGTGGCCAAAGCCAAGAGGAAATTTATTGGCTCACTTAACTGGAAAAAGAAGAAGGGGTTTTACTTCAGTCACAGCTTGATCCAGGGGCTCAGGAAATATTAGCAGATCCCATTTTCTCTCCTTCTATCACTTATCTTGGCTTCCTTTGCTTGAGCTCCATTTCAAGACAGATTGTTTTTTGCCTGTCTGAAAAAGATGGCTATGGTAGTTCCAATGATCATAGAAGAAAGGGCTATGCTGTTCTTTTTTTTGAAAAAAAAAAATATAAAATCCCAATCAATTCTAGAGCCATGATATATTTATTGAGAAAGAGCAGAGAACTTCAGTCCAAATGTTACAGCCCAGGTTGCCAAGACAGCGTGCTGAACTCCCCAGTTCTTATGTGCTCCATGTGTTACATGATACCCATTCTTGGAGAAAAGCAACTATCTGTGAATACAGCAAAAGCGGTCAGATTTTTGGGAAAATTGATCAGGTAGGGTAACTGTGGGGGAGCTAATGTTTCTGTGAACAATGCAAAAAATAAACTTCTGTGATGAGCTGAAGTGAATGAAGCAGCCAGGGGCATAATGTTCTGTTGCACATTGAAGTAAGGATTGTGCTAGCTTCAGCAGCACGTATGCTAAAAGCATATGCTAAAATACAGTACAGAGAAGATTAGCATGGCCCCTGTACATGGATGGCAAATTGAAATGAGGATTGTCGATATTTAACTTTCTAATCACATGACTTGCCATGTTACTTTTATGCTATGAATGGTTTGTCTCTTTTTCTTTTTTTTTAAGATTGATTTGTTTGTTTGAAAGTCAGAGAGAGGGACAGAGACAGAGGCCTTCTATCTACTGGTACACTTCCCTAATTACTGTGATGCCTGGGACTGGGCCTGGCTAAAATCAGGAACCTGGAGCTTCTGCCAGGTTTCCCACAATTTGTTCCATCTTTTGCTACTTTCCCAGATGTATTAGCAGAGAGCTGTGTTAGAAATGGAGCAGCCAGGGTATAAACCAGCACTTATATGGAATTTCTGGACAGTGGCCTAGTATACTATGCCACAGTGCTGGCCTTGAGTTTTTTTCATTGGAATTCATTTATAAGGAATGCATACTGGTCTTGGTTAAGTTGCTGAAGCCTGGTCATATGCAAGAATATGGCTTTGCATTCAGGTGAAACTTCAATGGGGAGGTTGATTTTTGTTATTAAAGTTAAAGGCTACACCTTATTTTGTGCGTAGGCCGATGCCTACTCTTTTGTATGGAGTTGCCCTGCAGTTGCTTTGTTTACCATAAGAAGTATCTTGATGTTTGGTCACATTCACCCCATTGCATTTCACTAGATATACAAGGAATGCACTAGAACTTTGTGAAGTCAAGTTGCTGCCTGGGGCTAGCACTGTGATGTAGTGGGGATGGTGCTGGCATCTCATTTGGGCACCCATTCAAGTCCTGGTTGCTCCATTTCTGATCCAGCTTCCCACTTTGGCACCTGTGAAGACAGCAGAGGATGACCCAAGTGCTTGGGACCCTGAACCCTAGGGGAGACCTACCAAGAAACTTCTTGTTTCTGGTTTTGCGCTGGCTCAGTGCCAACCGTTGCACCCACTTGATGAATTAATCAGTAGATGGGAAATCTATGTCTGTCTGTCTCTCACTCTCTGCCTTTCAAATAAAATAAATCCATCTTAAAAAAAAAAAAACACAAGACAGCAACAACAACAAAACGGGTTACTATGTGGCAACTTCTCCAAGGTCACATAGCTAGGAAAGGCGGGAATTCAGATCCAAATTGTGGGTATTGAACACAGCCCAGGATTCCTCATGAATTTACTGGAAGTCCTCTCAACTATGTAAACAAAATTAAAAAGAAAATAAAAAATGTTTTAAGGAGTCTTACCCTGAATGTTTTGTTGTTGTTGTTAACAGTGTGGAGTAATAACTTATTTGAATTTGCAAAGTCTTAGATTTTTCATGTTCAGTATCTATTTATGAGACCAAAGTTATCCTTTAGCTTACTGTTTTCTTGGAAAATTTGTTAATCTTCCCATCTTTCAACTTGAAAAACATTTTTTTAACTTTTTTTTTTTGTTTTCCTCAAATGGGGAGTGGTAGTGAGGCAGTTGATTTTAAGTGATGCCCAGAAAATGCAAAATGTTGAGTTACATGTTATTTCTAGAATATATAGGTTTGTCATTTAGAAGCGAGTAAGATGTTTTTTTAAAAATGAAATTTATGCACTTGATCTTAGTCAAAAGGCTGGGAAATGATTAAAAAAAAAAAGAAAGAAAGAAAAGAAAAGAAAGAGATTTCTTGTAACATTTTTGCCCAAATTCTTGTTACAAAATGTTTAACTCTAAATGTCAGTTAGTTGCTAATTGATTCTTCCTGCTCTTAACTGGGTTAGTTTGTATGAATATGACTTCTGTGATCACAAACACCATTGTTTTCTTAGCAGCTATTTTGTTATTTTTTTTTTTTTTGCGAAGCACTGTGGTATGCCTTTTAGAATAATGAGGTTCTCTGCTGCAAGGAGCTGCTAGAAGGGAGTGTGCAAGACAGGTTGAAACAGTGATGTAAAAATGGCTGCAGAGTCCCTGGCTACAAGGACTCAAAGGATAGCAGATAAGAGAAAGGCAAGGAAGTTGGAAGAGAGGTAGCATTTAAAAAGGAACTTGAAAGCCTTGTATGATTTTGGTTAGAGGAAATGTGGTTTACAAACAGTGGGTACTTGAGCAGCCAAACAAGGAAGCTGGACAATATAAAGAGGGCCTGGGAAGGAACAACTGGTTCCATTTAGTTACAAAGAGATGTCTGTAAGTTTAAAAGGAAAAAAAAAATCAAATTAAACCTTCAGAAAGTACGAGGAAAGAAAGAGTAAGAATGAAAGCTTAAAGTAATGAAATAAAAAAAAAACAAACATATACCAGATAGTAACACCGAGGTTAAATGCTGACTTTCAGAAGATATTAATAAACATGAAAATCTTAGAATCATGAAGAAAAATAGACAGCACAAATAACGAATATTGGGAATGAAAGGACTGCATCTCTGTAAGTCTTATTAACATTACCAGTGTGAGAGAGAGGCAAGCCTCCATCTGGTTGAGTCTCTATTTGGGATGTCTGTATTTGGTATTGGAATGCTGGTTTGAGGCCTGCTAGTTCATTTTCAATCCAGGTTCCTGCTAATACTCTTGGAAGGCAAGAATAACGGTCCCTGTCACCTGTGTGGGAGACCTAAAGGAGTTCTGAGTGTTTGGCTTCAGTCTGGCCCAGCTCTCCCTGGCTGTTTGTAGATAGTTAAAAAGAGTGAACCAGTGGATGGCAAAATCAGTCTGTCAGTTCTCTGCCTTTCTCCTTCTCTTCTCCTCTTGTCCTCTTTCTTCCCCATTTTCCTCCTTCTCTGTTACTCTGCCTTTCAAAGAAATAATAAATTTATCATCTTTTAAATGAGAGGGTTTTTATCAACATTTTTATGATACAGTTGAAATTTCTGACAGCTTGATAAATTCTTTTAAAAGTACAGTTTGCCAAAATTGTATGAAAATAAATAGAATTTCTGACTCATATTTTATGTTTTAAAATGGGTTATATAACTGAAAATTTTACCACTTAACCCAAATCTCTAAAACTTAGACCTATCAAAAAACGCCGGCAAATTCGGATGGGTTCTTCAGTGAATCCTAGCAAATACTGGAGGAAGAAATTAAATGACTTGTATAGAAACTCTATCAGAATCAATTAAAGAGGGGGCTCATCCCATGTTACTTTGTTAAGACAGTAAATCCATGATATTAATACCTAGCAGAGATATAAGAAGAAGAGAGTACTTCAAGAAGTTTTTTGGTAGACACTGATGTAAAATAGCCTAGCTGAATCCATGAACAAATAAATGATATAACCAAGTTGTGCTTATCCTAGGAATGTGAAGTTGAGTTAATATTTGGATAGCAATCAATTTAGTTGACCAATAGGCTAAAGCGTTACTTTAACTTGAATATATGTAGAGAAAGCTATTTAATAACTGAAGTATTAATGTGACATAAATATATGTAGAAAAGCTATTTGATACATGCTACATCTATGCATTTCTGTCTACCAGTGGCTCCCTGCTCCAGTAAAACAAAGTTTTAATAAACTCAAATTAGAAATGAAAGTTTTCTTAATCTAATATGAGATGACCATGAGAACTCTCCAGCAAATATCATAATCAGTGGTAAGTGGTAAATGCTTTTCAGTATGATGCTAGAAATAAGACAAAATGCCCTTTACCACCACTTATATTTAACAGTTTTTAAGAACATCATAGGTATAAGAACTAAAAAGGAAGAAATTAAACCATTCTTATGTACCATAATTATGTGTTTAGGAAATCTCAGTGAATTTATACATAAGTCATCAGATGCGTATGTGAATTCAGCCAGATGGCTGGTCAGAATTTAAGAATGTGCCTGTGGAAGTTGGCATTCAGTCTAGCAATTAGATGCTACTTAAATTGCCCAGTTTACATGTTGGAGTACCTGGATTTGATACTCAGTGCAACTCCGGATTCTAGCTTCCTGTCAGTGCACACCCAGGATGGCAATGAGGAAAGTTCAAGTAATTGGGATCTTGTCACTCATGTAAGAGACTGGACTGTATTCTGGGTCTGTGTTTCTGTACAGTCCAGTCCTAGTGGTTGCATGCATTTAGAGAATGAGTCAACATATGGAAGCACTCTCTCTTGCTCCCTCTCTAACTCTCAAATAAATGAATAACTTTTAAAAAGTTAACTCTTATTAAAGAGGGAATCCATCCTGTATGTCAGTTATAAACAATGATAAAACTGAAATTTAGAAAACACATCACATAATAATGATACGAAAAACCCAAATATATAGTAGTAACTCTTCCATTTACATTATACCCAGTTAAAGTACAAAGGTACAAAGTATTCACTCAATATACAATAAGTAAAAGCAAAGCAAATACCCGTCATAAAGAAGACAAATAGTGGAATATTCATGTAATAAGTTGTTCTATGGTAATGAAAAAGACAAAGTCATTGCTATTTATAACAGCATGGTTGAATGTCACTTCCAAAATAACCTCGGAACAAGACAGCCTCATAGGTGTCTGATCCTGTTTATTTGTTATCTCCAAAACAGGTAGAAATAGCTACCTGACATAACTCTCCAGACCGTGGTTAATTACAGGAGGAAGGAGTGTAGCAGTGAGAAGAGCAGGAAGGGAACAACTGGAATGCAGGTCACAGCTTTATTTTGTGATCTTGTTAGCAAGTGCCTAAGTGTGTGCACTTTATCATGAATCATCCTGCTGATGAAAACCTATGATTTGGGTTTCATTATGTTGTACTTTCATTAAAATGTTTGCTTAAAGATAAAGTTAGGTAGACTCGAAAGAAAAAAAAAATCACCCAGTTAAAAATTCAGTAGGGGCTATTCTTGTGGTGTAATGTGATAAACTGCCACCTGTTTGGTCTGCTTCTGATACAGCTCTTGCTAATATGTCTGGGAAGGTAGTAGAAGATGACTCAAATATTTGAGTTCTGCTCCTCATTTGAGAGATCACAGTGGGGTTCCTGGCTTCTGACGTTCGTCTCCCTCAGTTTTGGGTGTTGTAACCATTTGGAAAGTGAGCTGGCATGTGAAATCAGTCTCTCTCTCTCTGCCTTTCAAACAAATAAACATTTTTTTTTTTTTAGTATGATGGGCAAAGGATTTGAGTACACAATTTTCCATAGAAGATATATAAACGGCTGGTGAGGGCATAAAAAGACTCGCAATGTTATTTGTCATTGAGAAAACACAAATCAAAACCACAAATTAGAAGCAGTTTCTACCCAGTTAGCGCAACAAAAGTAAAAAAAAAAAAAAAAAAAAAAAGACATCCAATAACAGATGTGGAAAAGTATTGGAAAACTTGAACTTCATCTTTTTTTGGCAGGAATATATTAAGATGTAGTTCGAGTTTTAAAACTGGCTGGTAGTTCTGCAAAATGTGATCCATATACCATGTAACTTAATAGTTCCACTCCTAGGTACATACTCAACAGAACTGAAAACGTGTTCACACCAAAACATACACAGAACTCCTATAACCTTTCTAGTAGCCAAAATCAAGGAAACAACATATGATATATCCAGACTCTGGAATGTTATTCAGCAATAAAAAGTAATTTGAGTCCTGATATATGTGACATAAGGGTGAATCTTGAACATGTACTTAGTGGATGAGGCCAGGCATAAAAGGTCCATTACTGTATGATTTTATTTATATGAAATGTCCCAAATCAGCAATTAGAGACAAAAGAGTTTAGTGATTGCCAGGCACAACAGAAGGAGAAGCAAGAGGAGTACCTGCTAAAAGGTGCAGAACTTTGGGGTGATGTACCTATTCTAGGAAGTGGGTGTTTAGCCCAGTGACTGAGATGCTCATATCCCACATAGGAGAGCTTCAGTTTATTTCTGGCTCTTCTGCTCACTCAGGCTTCCCTGGGAGGCAGCAGCAATACTTGATACTGATTGGATTCCTGCCATCCTTGCAGAGGTCTGTATTGAGTTTTTGGATCCTGGTCCTTACTCCAATTCCATGTTCTGGAATTTAGCAGTGTGATGCTCTTACAGATAATTAAATTGTATACTTTAGGAGATTGACTTTTATGATCTGTATATTATAATCAATAAATACATTGTTAAAAACTGAAGAGGGGCTGGCATTTTGGCTTAGTGAGTTAAGCTGCTGCTTGAGAATCTAACATTTCATACTGGAGCACAAGTTCGTGTCCCAGCTGCTCTGCTTCTGACCCAGCTCCCTGCTAACACGCCTGTGAAAGCAGCAGAAGATGGCTCAAGTGTTTGGGCCCCTGCAATCACCTGGGGGACCCAGATGGAATTCTGTGTTCCTAGCTTCAGCATGGCCCATCCCTGTCTATGTTAACCACTTGAGGGTTGAACCAGCAGATGGAAGATCTCTGTCTATCTCTACCACCACAAAATGCTAAACAAAACGTTAAAATGGAGGTGATTAATAGCTTTGGTTGCTATAAATAAAAGCGAGCTATTAAATCACTAAAAAGTATACTTCTTAGGTTTATACAAGAGACTTAATGCTATAAATATAAAAAGAGGTTATGTTTATCAGTGTGGAATTAATTTTTGGAGGGAAAGAGTACTTAAAATTTCATATATATTCAAAGTAGGAAGATCATGAAGACTTTTTGTCCCGTTTTCATTGTTCCTACATTTTCATATCTTTAGTAATTGATTTTCCCTATATGAGAACAATAAATTATTATGTAGGAAAAACAAGAGTAAGTTGATTAAAATGAAATCCATCACGAAAAAGCTTAAGGTTGCATTTAGTGTAATCATCGCCTTTTCCTGCTGGACTGAGAAGTTTCCCAAGGGGAGTGGATTTGAGTCTCTGTGGTGACTGAGGAGCTGGCTGTGCTGTGTAGTGCTGTCCTGTGGCACCCCCTCCCACCTGTGAAATGGGGTCCTTGACACTTGCACATCTCAAGTTGAGGTGGGGATTGAAATGAACTAAGGTGTGGGAAAAAAAGTCCTGAGACACCACAGATCTTTAAGGATGCCTTGGCTCCTCCACCGCTTCCCCATTTCGTCTGGATGTTGACTTTCACCTATCAAAACGAGGTAACACCTGTGACCAAGAACTTCCCCCTCCCCAAAGAAGAGGTGCTAGATAAGCTTACCCAAGACAAAATCTAAACTGGGTTAAGTACAGAGCTTCTAAAAGGCTTGTGAAAGTAGAAACCAGTAGAGAAGAGATTCCTAGCGGGCATAATAAATGACCTAGGGAATTAGCTTTCTGGCTAACCAGCCTCTGGCAAGGTGCATGAGCCTGTTTGTTCTTACTGTTCTCCGGCAAATGAAGGGATTGGGCTAAGTATCCTGATTTAAGAATTATCCCAAGTCTGCCAGATTCGTGACTGGCAATTTGGACCCTCAAAGGGCCCTCCTGGGGACTCAGAACTGACATGACATTCTTGCAAAGTTTAAATCAGCTTTGCTCCATTCCTTGTCCGCCCAGCCCAGACCAGCAGTCATGGCCCTCTCCCTTGCTGGTGCTGGGTTCCCAGCCTATTGTTTATTTAGGGCTTGTAATTTCCTTACTGGCGTGCGCCCCTGCCAGCAGGGTTGAGAAGTCAACCACAGGCCTCAAGTGAACTTCCCCTTTCAAGTTTCAGTAATGACAGTGTACCGACCATCACATGCCTCATCCCTGAGGCATGGTCCAGTTTCCACATCCATCAGGCCGCGCTGGGTGACTTGGGGTGGCCTGAATTCCATTGCCGCTTGTTGCTTTTTCCATGAGACAAACTGGTTGAGCACAGATGGATTTGTGGTATGTGTTGGAGATCCTAAGAAGGAGGCCTCAAAACCTACCAGGAGGTGGATTAAAAGAAATGAATAGAGAAAGTGTAAATTTTTAAAAGGATGGTAAAGACAGATTCTTCTCCCAGTCTTTTTCTGCACAGCACTGAAAGAAAAGCAGAGGAGGCTACCAGATACCCATCTTTCGGAGCTCCCTGAAATAGATTTGGTGTGTTGCACAGTAGTGTGATGCTGAATTCCTGATGTTTTCAGAGGTAGACAGCTAGCATTCATACCCACTTTGTAGCCAGATGCCATGGAAGATGACATCCAATTATCCTTAGGGCAGCACTGCACACAGCACACACGCACACACACACACTGAGAGAAACAGAGAGAGAAAGCGTGCGAGAGCGAGCAGACTCATCTGGAAGCATTTTCTGAAACTTTTCTCTCCCTAAACTCTTTGGCTAATCTCTTTACTATTTTCTTTTGACCTTGCTTCGTGGTCTTTAGAGGAAAAATACTGTGCAGAAGAAAAAAATCAGAATAGCTCAGCTCCTAGGTGGCGCACTTTTCTAAAGCCAGTCTTTCCTGAGGTTGACCTGCAGATGGCAAGGCCACAATCTCTAGGTTCCTCTCTCCTAGTCCAGGGAGGCTTGTCTGTCAGAGAAACCATTGTAAAAATTAAACAGGTTATTCACTATCTGTGGGTCTTCTGACCTGTTTGTGGGGAAGTCGGTCCTCAATTCATATGATAATGAGTGAGATTAAATGAGATTTTGGTAGTACAGTGCTTGCGTAAGTGAACATGACACAACAGCTGATTTTACTGATTGCAATTGAAAGAGTTACAGAGAGAAGGAGAGAGCACTTGATCTTCCATCTTCTGGTTCACTCCGCAGATGTCCTCAATAGCTGTTGCTGGGCTGGCCCAAAGCCAGGAGCCAGGAGCTTCTTCATCCAAATTTCCCAAGTGGGAGAAAGGGCCCAAACATTTGAGCCATCTTCCACTGCTTTCCTAGGCACATTAATAGGGAGCTGGGTTGGATGTAGAGCAGCTGGGACTTGAACCGAAGCCCATATGGGATGGTGGTGTTTTAAGGGACATCTTTACTTGCTAAGCCACAGTGTACAGCATCTATTGATTGTATTTTAATTTCCTAATAAAGAAACATTGATTTGATCCTGTTTCATTCCTTTTTATATAGTCCATATATGAGAATTTGTACATTAGACATTCTTTTAGATGAGATGTAAGTGGGGAAGAAAACAGGTATTAAAATAGAATCTTTGTCTTTCCCCAACCCCTGAGCTAAGGAGTCTACAAGTAAGTAAAGATTTTTCTGTCTGTTTCCACCTGAAAGCAATTGTTCTTTTAGAGATACTAGGGTAGCTCATCTTCGTGTAGACATTTGGGAGCTTTTGCTTTAGTCTCTTTCCCAGGCAAATGTGCTGGCAATGGAACTGATCAGAGTTAGCCAGTGTTTCCTCCCAGGCTTTGGGGATATAGAAGAGCCCTCAGCATTTATTGAAGCAGCTTTTCATGTAGGGCTGATCCTCAGTGGTGAGGCACAGGCTTTGCTACATATGGTGTTAAAATCTTCAGAAACTCCAGAATGCCAGACCTTGCTGCCCTCCATCCATCCATCCATCTCCTGGAACTCTCCACATCCAGGAAGTTAACTCCTTTCTTTGAGGGGCAGGGATTTCACGGACCTGGCTCCAGTGTTCTGGGTAGTGCCTGTTCTGGTGGCTTCTTGTCCTGTTGCACACTGGTTTTTGAGTGACTTGGCATCACCCTTAACTCTGTGGGATTTAGAACACAGGGGTTCAGTTGCCAGTCATGACATTCCAGTCATCATACCTGTCCCCGCTGGTTCTTTCCTTTCACTTCCCTTCCTTCTTGACTCTGTTCCTGCCCTTGTTTTCTGCTACTTTCCTGTGACTCCCGTCAATTCTTCTTCCTTCCTTTGGGCGACACTGTCATTGTTTTTCTTATCCCAACTCCAGACCATGTCTGAGAAATTCCCTTATCACTGAGCTGGTGAATCTGTCATCTGTGGCTTCTGTTTTTATCATTCATTTCCCAAAGGCTGAGTTATTGCCTGTTTTCTTGTTTACCGGTATATAGATGACTGCCATTCAGATTCACATAAGAACTTCTAACTTGATTCTAAAGATGAGTTAGCCTTCCCCCTCTTTTATTTCTAACTCCACCTCTGGTGATCCTACACATTGCCAGCTTCCCTATAGGTTTCACAATATTTTGTCTAACTGAATTTTAGTATTATATTTCACACTACCACATATGTATTATATTCTCCCATTATGAGTGACAGAAACCTTGCTCTTATATTTTCTGATATTCTGAGTTCTAATGCATGGTTTCATAGAAGGCCATATCCACCCTCAGTTTTTATTTAACTTCCAGAACAGATAGAAGAGCTTTGCTGGAGAGCAGAGCTCACCTTGGGAACAGTTGTCATGTCAATATGATGTATGGTGCTTGCATCTGGGCATGGCTACATGGTTGGAAAACCCTACTAAAACCATAGAGACTTGGGAAACTGCAGTTCCTCAAAAAAAAAAAAAAAGAAGCTGAGAATACAAAATAATTGATCCATGTTATGGCTAGAAGCCAGACAAGTAATATTCATTGAGCACCTGTTGTATGTCAGCTATTATGTTTGGCGTTTCATATGTTGCTCTCATTTAGTTTTCCTGTCCATCTTGGCTCATAGGGTAGACAAGCTTAGATACATGTTCAACAACACTCAACAGGATGGATGATAAAGAAAGCTGCTGCCTTCTACAGGTGTACTGAACAGAAGAGAGAAATTGTTGGGGACTCATTACATTGTTGTTGGCCTATGTCATGGTTCCATGATAGGTATTTTGCATATATATATCACTTCATTTGTATTTATGGGTGCTTAAAGCCTGGCGTTATTTCAGAGAGGCTGAGTTCTCACCTAAATACACTTGCATCCTAGTTTGTTTCATTCTAGGAGTAAGACTTCACCTTACCAAGTGATCTGTCTGGATTATTTTGCCTTTAGCTGTTTTTTGTTGTTCAAATTGAGTCTGTTAACCACTCAGTGGGTAACAGATTGGTACGTGGAGACCAAAGCTTCGTAAGTCAGCTCTTGTCCAACAAGAGCCACTAGAGTCACATCTTCTGCCAGGGGTCGTTGCCAAGGTGCACAGAAACAGTAAGGATGCAACTCCAGAGAGTGGGCTTCCTGAGGAAAGAATCAAAAGTAGGTAAATGAGAAACAAAGATGTAATTGCTTTCAGTTTGGCTTTAGAGTCTGTGCTTCTACAGTTACTGCCTAAAGCTAAATCCCATCTGAAAAAACAAACAAACAAACAAACTAGGCAGGTCCAGAAACAGTAACATCACTGACGGACAGCATTGCCCCCATCTTCTATTCAGGGCATTGCCTTTTTGATAGCTTGCAGGTAAGGTGTGGTGCATGCAAAGCACGTGTCACGGCCCCACCCCCAGCCTAGTAAAGCATTGTCATTGTTAACATAAGTCAGCAATGACAAGGCCCATTCCTGTTTGTTCCCCAGTTCCATGAGGTACACAAAGGGAACACAATAACCTCCGATTTTATTCCATGCTGTTTAATTCTGAAAGTCTACTCCCAAAGTCACTGATCCTATATCCTGAGAATGCTGCAAGAATGAAATGAGTGCAGTATGTAAAAATCCCAGAAAAATGACTGACACATAGCAGGTGTTTCATAAAGAAGAATTTTGATATTTATTTTCCTTTCTGGTCTGTCTTTGGTGTAAGAGTTCTTCTTCCTGGAATGCTTCACTTGACCTCTGAGGACAGCACTTACCCTCCACAGTACATCCTTTCAAAGGCAGGGCATGACTCAGTTTAAGTCAAAGTGCTGTTTGTAGATACAGCTAGATGATTTTTTTCAAAGTTAAGCCTTTAAGAGACTCTGTGGTCTCCAATAATAATAGCTTAGAGCTTTGTTCTAAATAAAGTGGAACATAATTATGCAGGGATCTTACTGAATATTAGATCATGTCTTCTTCAAACCAAATTGGCCCTAAGTGTGTTGATCTGTGTCACATAGTCCCATATATGATCATGGACAGTTCCTGCTCTGTAAAAACTGCTTATATTTCCTTTCTTGGCCTGATATTAAAATGAACCAGTAATTCTTACTGTATTTGAAAGGAAAGCACATTGTGACACTCAGCAATAGCATAATTGGTATTTTTTGTGACTAAATGATATTGCTTTTTTTTTTTTTTGGATGTTCCTCCCACTCACCACTTTAGCATTCGGAGTTCCTGGAGAGGAACTGAAACCTGTTTCTTGCAGTTTAAGGGGAACACAATGTTTGACAAACACAAAGAATAACAGTGGCATCCTTCCTGACACGGAGGCTCCAGAAAGTTTACTCCCAGGATTGCTGTGTACGTGTGCCAAATCGGAGAGCTCCTGGAAGTAGCTGCATGTCTTTCTAAACGTACTTAACCTGTAAAACTGCCTTGGTCCCACTGCCCTGGTCAGACACAAGACTTGTGACCCCTGTCTCTTGTGGACATCAGCAGTCATTTAGAACTTTTGCTTCACCTCAGGACTTGTGAAGATGCCAGCACAGATTTGGGAATGCCTGTTGGAGCTTGAATTGTGCATGTCTGAGAAATCTCTCCAGGAGGTTGGAGTTGTGGCATTACAGGTTAAACTATCACCGAAGTGGTCCCAGGTTACTTAACTTCCAATCCAGCTCCATGCTAATGTGTGTAATAAAGCAGCAAACAATAGCTCAAGTGCTTGGATGCCTGCCACCCATATGGAAGAACCAAGCAGAAATTCTACCAGATACCTGGCTTGACCCTGACCCAGCTGTTGTAGCTATGTAGGCAATGAACCAACAGGCAGAAAATCTCTTTCTCTACCTTCCTTTCACTTTGCGACTCTCCCTGTCAAATAAATACAATCCATATTTAAAAAGCAAAAAAGCTCTCAAATTAATGTCAGTGCAACTAGTTTGTGAACCACCATTTGAATAGCAGGGATCTGGACTGTAATCCATGTTAAAACTGTAGAAGCTTGCTCATGAGTCTTGTTGAGGTCCAGCTGGCTTCTGACAAAGTATCATATCTAGCAGGTACACATTTTATATTTGTTAAATGAACGAGAGAATTCCTTATGTCTAAAGTTGTGAATGATAGCCTACTTGTCCTAGAAAAATTAAGACATTTATTTAAAAATAGAGAGAAGGAACATGTGGCTTGTTTTAATTTCCCACTCAAATGTTTTCCTCGTTGGTATGATCACTGTGGTTATATGATAGTGCTAATATTTATGTAAGGCTTAAGATCAACTGAATGGGGTCAGGTGCCACCTGTGGTACTAGCATCTTTTATGGGTGTACATTTGAACTCCTGCTGCTCTTCTTCCAACCCAACACTCTGCTAATGTGCCTGGGAAAACAATGGAGGATGACCCAAGTGCCCTCTGGATCCGTGCGAGGCACCCAGAAGAAGCTCCTGGTTGCTGGTTTTGGCCTGGAGCAGAGTTAAGCATTTGGGGGAGTGAACCAGTCGATGGAAGCTCTTTCTCTCTCTGTAACTGTCTTTCAATGAAATAAATAATAGTGGGTGAGCACATTGGGTTAGTGACTACTAAGGATTTGGTTCTAGTGTTGTATTTATTACTTGCCCACCCAAACTTCATCTGGATGGTAAATGTAAAAGAAATAGTTCCAGTTATGAATCTTTAAGTAGCAGTTGCGATCCACAATTTATGTATAAAATTTTTACAAACACCATTTTGCAAAGGTTTGGAAGGAAATGATTTGAAAGAAATAATCAGTGCAGGTCCCTGGCCCCCCTCCCGCAAATGCATAGAAAGTGAAATAAGCATATTTTAGCTGTTTTCTTCCATATTTTTGCAGCCCATAGCCAAACTATAGCATGGCAGTAGTATCATTGGATGGTTTTCCTGTCTTAAGACTATTTGAAAACTATCAGCTAACATGTGAGGTGGTACATTCTGGGGACTCACCTGTGAACTTTGATTGTTGCTGTAGTCAAAGCAATTCTATGTAAGCCATTTTTAGGTGATGGAAGCCAATGAGGTGATCTTTAAGCTCCCATTTATCTTTTTATTTGAAAGGCAAAATTACAGAGAGGAGAGACATAGGAAGAGGCTTTCCTCCTGCTGGTTCACTCCTCAAATGGTCATAGTGGCCAGAGCTGGGCCAACCCAAGCCAGGAACTTTTTTTTGGGTTTCCCACATGGATGCAGGGGCCCAAGGAATTGAGCAATCTGCTGGTGGCTTCCCTGACCATATGCAGGAGGCTGGATTGGAAGAGAAGCTGCTGGGACACAAACTGGTGCCTCTGTGGGATGCCAGTGCCGCAGACAAAGGTTTAACCTTTCAGACAAAGGCGCTGGCCCCCACACTTATTTAAATTGAGGTAATCATGCCATATTTTTCTTTGAAGAGTTCAAATCACTGAACTCTTCAGTTTAGTAGTGTATTTTGAATTTGAATTCAGTTTAGTAATGTAATTTGAAGAGTTCTTACTCTTTGGTTTAGTAATGCATCCCATAAGTTTACACTATCCTAGTTTTTTTTTTAAGAGTTTCATTTTGGAGATAATAATATTGGGATGAATATACCTAAATAAAATATTTTGCTGCAGAGACTTACCATAGCTAGGTATCCATCTGTGTATAGAGAATCCCCAGTAAGCTTTTAAAGTTTTTTTTTTTTTACCCTTCACAGAACAGTTGGATCTTATGGGTCCAAATAGTTTCTGAGTATAGCGTCTCAACAAACTACTTTATATTGTCTTTTACCTTCTAATCACTGAATGCCAAAATTACCGACTCCTAGAGTTTATTGGTGAAACAGAATCAAGGTGTCAGTTTGAAACAACCACTGTGTAAATGGCTTTAAAATACCATTTATAAATAATATGTAAAGGTGTTCAGTCATAAAAAAAATTGTTTTCATGAATGGGGATCAAAAAGTTACTCTATTGTGGAAAATTGTACTTTTCATGCCAACTCAGAGAGCCACAATCAGTCCCCAGCAGCGCCCTCACTCAAATGGGCGGTGTACAAGGTTTTTCTACATTGATGTACACTAGAACACTAATGTGTGTCAAAGCATTCATAGTGGTTATCTCTGGAGAAGTGGGAATAGAAGAGATGCTCTTTTATATGATTTTAAACTATATTACTGTTATAACCAAAAGCCACAGTAGGTATTATCTTTAAAGGCAAATTAAATGCTATAGGTTGTATTTCATTATAATTTGAAATGTTCAGAATCTTTTTATTTTACTTTCTTGGAGAATTAAAAAATATGTCTGTAGCAGCTCAGGCACTGAGCTTAAAAAGTCGTGGCTTATTTTTTTATTAATGTTCATAATATTAGCTCGTAGAATCTTTACAGGTAAATGGTGACAGTGGGAAAGAACTTCGAAATCAAACTTTTCATTTGCTTCGTTCTAAAGACTGATTTGAATTCAGTACCAAGGTTGGGGGACTGTTTTTCAATTTTGTTTGCTTCTTTGTTTTCCTAAAAGAACTCTTTTTTTTTCTCTACTTCCTACTGCATTTTTTTTGATTATGTGCAATCTTATGTCTTGACCCGTCATTGGTGTTTTTTTTTTCCCCCCTCAATTCATCCCACATCTGAGTGCAATATTTCTAGTTTTTTTGGCCCGGTAAATCTGTAGGTTAGAAATATCCTGCCACGTAGTCATGTTTTTTGTCACGTAGGGACCTGACTGCTCGCCAAATAAATCATGACATTGTGATATATTATTTCCAGTTGTTATAAATTTTCAGTATTTAGGGTATCAGCCATAGTAAGGCCAGGCTCAGTTATTTAATTTCACTTATGTCTATATTTTAGATGAGATTGTGTTTCCCCATTAGTAAGTATGAATTTCGCTTTCTGAGTCAAATAACAACCATGCCTTATAAACCAGCCATAGAATATACACATGAAAAATTGTTTTTTGTGTTTACAAGTAGACTTAAAATATACATTGTTAGACCTTATTTTAAATTACAAATATGTTTAGTTAGAGGATATATTGTATTACTTTTTTGATATTTTAGGTGCCTTTTATCTGTATTTTTGATAATTTCAGTCTTAGGTATTAAAAACAAATCTAAGAAACTGCACTATATCCATTGCATGATCTTGTTTGGGAATTTAAACAATAATCTCATAAATGATCCTAGGAAGTGAAAAAATGGTGTTCTTAATTAGTTTATGTCTAGATCACAGTTAATGTACTACTACCAAAAATTGCTTTCTTAAGTTCTGTTTTGTTGATGTACAATTTTTTTTCTCATTTTTATCAACAGGACACAAAAATCGCTTCATTGGAGCGAAACATAAGGGATCTTGAAGATGAGATCCAGATGTTAAAAGCCAGTGGTGTGCTGAACACTGAGGACCGTGAGGAAGAGATCAAACAAATAGAAGTTTACAAAAGCCACTCCAAGTTTATGAAGACCAAGGTATGGTCCAGAGTTAGAAACTTTTATAATCTTGGTGTGACCAGAAAGTTGGGGTTTACATGCATGTTTTTACCCCCAAATAACCCACATAATCTGCTTTATGTAATATCATGAGATATAAAGAAGAATGTGCAAAACTTTTTAGTGCCAACATGTAGATTCTGAAAGGAAAGCTGAGCAAATCTTTGGTGGGTTTCCTCCTTGCTGCCAGCTCAGGCTTTTCTGCTGAGCTCCTCTGTCTTTCCTCTGTCTTGGGTGTTGTCTACTGTCCTCTCTTTCAAACTTCCAAGATTGTCATCTATTTGTTGTTTTATAAAGTTACTACCATTGTCGTATCTCGTTTCCATCCCTAGTACAAGATTGTCTCCTTAAGTGTTGCCGTTCTGTACAAGCTGATAGGACTCAAGTCGATTGATGCCACTAAGACATTCTGATTTTGGTGGAGTGGCCAAGGTATTAACTAATTTCAGGCCTCGATGCTGTTATTACTGTGGTTATTCAATCATTCTAAGCCTCAGCTTCACTAAACAGGAATGAGAAAAGCACCTGCCTCAATGGGTTGCCCTGACAGTTCTAAGAGATCAGACCTTTAAAGTACTCTATCCCTTATTTGGTCTCAAGAAAACATTCAAGAGCTTTTCAACATTGTTGTTGGTTGTTTATTCTCCAATGTTGGGTAACCTGTTCCATTAATTATTAATCTGTATTCCTATAGACAGTTTTAAAGAATTGGATTCACATTTTCCAAAACTCAAACTTTGGCTAAATACCTGAATATTGTACTTACATGTACATTATTTAATTTATAAGTAGTCACAAATAGGCCTTCCGAGAATTTGATATGCTTTGTTCTATTCCATTGAAACTATTTTGCTTCTGAATATACAAGCACACAAATTAAAACTTTTTTTTTCTACTGCTTGCGCTTAAATGTCACTGCTCTCATACCAGGTTTCAATCTTCTTTGTTACCTTATAAAATGCAGCAGAGTTAGCATAATGCAGCCTTCTGCGAGAAGGCAGTGGGAGGAGGGGAACGAATGTTTAAGTGATATCTGTTGTGAAATATGTGTGTAGTCCTTGCAGAGTTTGCAAATTGTAGAGAGGAAATGTTGATATCCAGCGTTTAGTGCACCACGTGTGTATGTCTGTGCGTGCGCTCGTGTGTATATTTCTTCAAAGGGAAAAAGCAAGTTGTGCTTATGCTTGCTGACTTTCCATCTATAAAGTAAAAGACATTGTGATTCTGACTGAAAACATGGATGAAGAATGGAGGGAGGAGGAGGAAGATGTCCAGTGGACTTGAACATAACCACTGCTTCTTAGGGAGTGCCACAAAAATGCAGAATCGGTTTCATTACTCAGCCCTCCCTTCTGTTCGCTGCAGAGATTCCAGTACAAGGTGACCCTGAGACAGTGCCCAAATCTCGCTGAGAGCAAAGGCCATAGGCACAGATACAAGCAAACTCAAGAAGCTGATGGGAAATTACTGTTTTGGCTTAAATTTATCCTCCCCATCCCAGCACTCAACAATGAGAGATTGTTCAAGCTACTCCTACAGCTGAAAATGCCATGAAATTTATAAACTCTGCCCTGTATCATGGACTCTGTCCAGGTGAATAAAACATTTATATGATCTTCAGCAAGCAAGTCATGGCCTCTGTTAGCCCACATAGATCTGAGAGACCATCCATCCTTGCTTGAGATTTCGCTTTTTGTGATTAGTTACTTCTAAGAATTCCAAAAGGGACAGATAAGAAGAATGAAGAAAGTCATGGAGTGAGGTGGAAAGAGTTCAGCCCGCAGACTGAGGAGTCTCTGGCACGTCTTTAGCCTTGCCATTCCTACCTGCGTGATCCCCTGGGGAGTCATTGAATTCTCCTCTAATGTAAGACTAGGACAGTGTTTCTCACCCCAGAGCACTCTCTATATCCATGATTCTCATGGACAAAATGAGGATCCAATGAAATAATGTAACCAACATACCTAGCTCAAACTAATCGCATGTAATTTAAACCTTATTCTTAAAAAAACTATATTGGGGAGGTTAAGAAACAGATCAAGTTCCCATCCACAGATTCTTTGTCCAAATGCCTATAATAGCCAGGACTGGGCCATGCCAGGGATGGGAAATCAATCCAGGTTTGCTACTTGAGTGGCAGGGGAACTCAGTTAGCTGAGGCATCACTGCTGACTTCCACGGTGTGCCTTAGCAGCAAGCTGGAGCAAGGAGTTGGAACTGGCTTTTGAAACCAGGTACTCTGACATGGGAACGGGATATGGTTGTTTTCACTGCCAGACCGAATGTCTGACCTATAAATATTCTTATTGAAAAAGTATAAGCAAATATAATAATAATAGTAATAATATGCTATATTTAACCTATTAAGGAAAATGGATTTCCTTAAAATCCATTTTAAGGAAAACTACTTCTAATGTCACCCAGATCTCTTGTTACAGACTGATGCTCATTAGCTAAAAAAATTAATCAATTTATTCTATGCTTCCATTGAAGAATCATCTTTCAGTACGTTAATTCACTGTATTTGTTGTTCATAGCCTATTTTTTTCAAATTTTCCTAGTTTGAGAGGTGAGCATGGTTCACTATGTAAGCTTAAGAATGTTGCATTTCTTGTTGAAGTGTGTTGAGCATGTGGTTTGGAGAGAAAGGAGATATTTTCAGTAGTCCTGTGCAAGGGCACATAGTCCCATTTGGATCCCAGAGATGATCAGATCTGGGACCAGGTGGAGGTGGGAGAGGCACTTGAAAGCTCTGTAATGAAGTTAAGTAGCAGAAAAAGTCTAGATGGCCTTTGTACATAGGACATCATAGAAAAGCCAGGACTCCCCAGCTTGGGAAAAGAAAAAAACAGGCTGCAGATATGTAAATCTTGGCATCTTAGAATCTCAGCCTGTGGGCAAGCAGGGACCTCCTACAAAATAAGCCAAATTAGAAATCCTGGCATCTTTAACACACGGACATGATCCGTGAGACCCTGGGAAGCCTCCCGATCAGCAGAGCACTTGGCTGTGCGCAACTCCAGGTCCTGCTGTGACTCTGAAGGCCTAGAGGACTCGGACTGTAAGAACTGAAGCAAAGAGGACGTGGAAAGTGAGTTCCTTTCAGGAGCACGGGTAAACCTTGGAGAACGGAATGTGCCATATAAATAGCTGTTTTCCTGGTGCGGAAAGAATGATGGCATCTCCTTTCTGTCCGGGGCTTTGTTCTTAACCTAACACATTTTTCATCTACTGATCCCAGTATTTCTACATCAGCCGCTCACTCTGTTTTCAGGGTCTGCCAAAGACGCCTTGCTGCCGTCTTAGATCTCCGTCTTTATTCTGAATTTGTAACACATTTTCCTGTGGACCTCTGAAGGATTACAACCCTCATAACCAAAACTGCATGACAATAAGCATATCAGTTTCTAGACTTGAGGGCTGTATCTGTAGTGAAAAAAAAAAAAAAGCTGTTTGCCTTGGCAGAGTGGGTTTTCAAGGGTGTTGGTTGTGTCACAGGCGTCAGTGGGGGAAGGATTTTCAGACAAAATGAAGTGTGCCTGATGTCCACATGGACTTCATAGAAAGCCTGTGATGTCATTCCGCTGGGCTTTTCTTTTGGCCATCCCAGAGACAGATCTTCCCAGCCTCAGTTCTCATGTATGTTCGATTGCATCACTCTCCATTTTTATTGAGTTTATTGCTTTCAAAGAAGCAAGAAGTATATTTTTTTATGGAACAATAATTTTTTTCTACCCTGTAACTGTATTCCGCTTAGAAAAGCATTTTTCTGTTATTGACTGCATACATATGTATTCAGAATTAATCTGATGACAGTGATAATATGAATGCTATTTAAAGCAACTATTTATAGACTGAAATTGTTGTGTGATTATCAGTCTGTTTTTATTGAATAAAGCCTGTGGCAGTAGAACCTGCCATGCCTTTCTTTCCTACTAAACCATTATGTTGATCAAGTTGATTCCACTTAAACCTCTCAGGACGCCAACCTCCATGCTAGTTCTCTACTCCGGTATTTGTGGGAGTTAGCATAAAATTGTTTTTTTTTTCCCCCCTTTTGTTCACCAAAGACATCGTCTTTGCTTAGGCATATGGAGTTGAAAGGTTTTTGAGCTTTAAGTTTCTATGAATCAGTTACATATGTGGAGTCAACTATGCACTGTGCTGTTGGCTACACTTGACTGCTGTGTGGAAGCTATAACTCCCCAAAAGAGAGCTGATCATAATGGGTTTAATTTTTTTTTACCTTTTAGGTCATTCTAACACTGATCCCCCCCACCTTTTGATTTTAGTTATATTCTATTCTTGTCAGCTTCCTGCTAGCATGGATCCTAGGAGGGAGCAGGTGATGGCTCCTCTCATGGGGTTCCTGCTACCCGTGTGGGAGACCCAGATTGGATTCTGGTTTTGGCCTCACCTGCACTGGGGAGAGTGAAAACAAATAAACTAAATAATTAAATGATTTTTTAAAAAAATTGTTTCATTTTTCCAGATGGAATAAAATCATGAGAGGATGTATGCTATTTCCACAAGATATCTCCAGCCTAGGGTTCAGAAATCATTGAATGTCTCAAAATGCACAAATACTAATCATACGAAGATGATGTAGACTTTAGGCAGAGAAACTATTTTTAGAGCTAAGAAAAAATTGGCAGAGGTGCAAGGAGACAGATTATTTCACCATCTAATGCATGATTTTAAACCACATTCTAAGTAATTATCAGATGAAGCAGATGGAAATATTGAAATATGAAAGACTAAAAGTTCCCGTTGTAAAATGATCTCTAATACCACACATATTATGCAATGTTACACTCAACAGTTGTTGGAAAAACGTACATGATAACTGTCCATATGCCTTATCATCAAGCAAGATGCAACAGATTTCAAATGATTACTGTAAAACAGACCATGTTCTATATCTACAAAGAAAGTGATCTGTGAGAACCTCAAATAAAAGTAGAAAACATGCTTGATTTTGGAAATTAAGAAATATACTTATGGGTTACTTGTAGATTAAATAAGAAAAAGTAATGGAGACTAAAAGTATTTAGGACTAGACAATAGTGTCAGTACTGCATCTGAAGTTGGTGACATCAAGGTAAAATAGTACTTTGGGAAAATCATAGACTTAAACCTTATTTAAGGAATGAAAACATTAAGGAAGGAAATAGAATAAACTCAAGGTAAAAGGAAGGAAGTGAAAAATTAATGAAATAGAAAATAAGAATCTGTGTGATCAATACAGCAATAATCAGCTTTTTCATTAAGTTAGGTAACTAGATAGGACTCTGTTGAAGTTCCCCAAGAACAAAAGACGGGGCGGGGACAGCATTGTGCACAGCAGGTTAAGCTGCTGCTCTCGTATCAGAACGATTGTTTCTGTCTAGGCTGCTCTCCTACTGACTCAGGTTTCTGCCAGTGTGCCTAGGCTGGCAGCAAGGGATGACCCACAGTGCATGGAGCCCTCCTGCTCATGTGGGAGATCTAGTTGAAGTTCCAGAATCTTGGTTTACACCACCTAGACCTGGCTGTTGCAAACCAGCAGATGAAAGATGTTTTCTCATTGTTCTTCTCTCTCATTCTTGCTTTCTCCAGCCTTCTCTTCCTCCTATTGCTCTTCAAATAAAAAATAAAATCTTTTTTTATAAAGAGAGATTAAATGAAAAGTATTAGAAAGGAAAAAAGATATTATCATAGATGCTATTAATAAAAAAAAGTATCTGCAAATTGAAAATCTATGTGGAAGGATTAATTAGGAGTTAAAGTTACAGAATTGCTTCAACTAATCAAAAATATTAATATGAATGTCAAAATGGATATAATGAATGATGTTCTTTGTTCTTTATGGTGATTTCCAATGAGCAAAAATGGGAAAATATTCCAATTTTATACAAAGCATTTTTGAACATTATAAGGACACTCACTACTTCATTGATAAGACTAAATTGATACTAAAAGTCAATAAATATAGCACAAGCTGTGAAAAGTTATAAACAAGCCTTACTCATAGGGATACATGAAACATGTTGGCAAAATAATATCCACTTGAATCCAATAATATAAGAACAGGATTACAAGGTTGTGTGAGGCTTTTCAAAGCAATGCAAAGAGTCTAATGTTAATAATTTCGTTATTGGGCCTGGCATGGTAGACTAGTGGCTAAAGTTCTCATCTTGCAAGTGCTAGGATCCCATATGGGCAATGGTGCTAATCCCGGCAGCTCCACTTCCCATCAGCTCCCTGCTTGTGGCCTGGGAAAGCAGTAGCAGATGACCCAAAGCCTTGGGACCCTGTACCGGTGTGGGAGACTGGTTTCAGATCAGCACAGCTCTGGCCATTGTGGCCGCTAGGGGAGTGAATCAGTGGACAGAAGATCTTCCTTCCTCTCTCGCTCTCCTCCTCTCTGTATATATGACTTCCTAATAAAAATAAAATACATATTTTTAAAAAATTCCACTAATGTTATTCAATACAGTAACATTGAAGGGGAAAAATAAATCATGATATGTATAAAAATGTTTGATAATATTAAGCATTCATTAATGATTAAAAACACTCTCAGCACAGTTGTAATAAAAGGTAAATCTAAAAGCTAAAGCAAATATCAGATTTAATGATGAGACATTGAAACCCTGTGTATCAGAGCTGGAACAAGACGAAAGGATAGCAATTACCCCTAGGGCCTCTGTGTCCTTCCAGATGGCCTTTATACATGGATGGCATAGGTTCCCTCACAGTATGGCAGGCCCTGGATGATAGGACTTCCAACTTGGGACTGGTGGCACTGGGGGGGGGGGCAGGAGGCAGAAGCTGCCAGCTCTCCAAACAGGCTGCGGGTAGAACAGGTTCCTGATTCTTCTGCTGTATTCAGTTGGTTTGGACCTACTGCAGTTCAGCCCAAGTTCACGAGAAGGGTAAATGGACCACTCCTCTAGTGGTTTGAAGTAACATTTGTGTACTAGTAGTAAGGAATTAATGGAAAATGTCTCTGCTGTAACTCATCGCACACTGACAAAAATGAAAACCGCTGGTGGTATACAATTTTGGGGTTGATGCAGAATAGTCAGCATACAGTTTACAAGCTGCTTCTGACTGTGCAAATGAACATAACTGCTTTGGAGAAGATTTTGATTTTGTCTGGTGAGTATGTGCGTGGTATGTGGTCCAGCAGTTTAACTGTAGAGAGGGATTCAGGAAAATCCCTGCTATCTGCACTGAGTGATGTACAAGAATATTCAGAATAGTTCTGTTTATAATAGCAAAAGAACTTAGGAATTAAGACCAAACTCAAATGCCTATCAACAGTAAATTGGACAAGTAAATGGTGATGAAATGTTACAGTGGAATACTTCAGTGAAAATGGATGAGTTCCATGTACAATAGCATAATGTAATCCCTAGGATAACAAATTGAGTCGAAAAGAAAAAGTGAAGTGCTAAACCACAGAGTGCAAGTGTAGTTTAAATTATGCAAAACCAAATAGCAAATTATTTACAGATGCAAAAATATATGATAAGCCTGAAAGACAAGCAAGGGAATGAGAGACACACAATTTGGGTTGTTGATGATTTCCACAGAGGGAGGAGAGGAGCTGGAAATAGGCCAGGACACAGGTGATTCTACTGCTCTTCATTGTTGAATTGAACGATGTGCATTTCTTGTATTGAATTTCCTTATACCTCATGTGTATTTTATGTTCTTTTCTCCCCTGTCAATATTTAACATAAGCAAATTGCCTTACTTACTTCTTTGAGGATTAGCTCTTTAAGTAATGCCCTGAAAATCGTTTTGACTATACAGTTAGGACACCCATGAATGCCTTTGCTTGCTCCCTGTTGGCCCTGCTGAGTAAGGACTATGCTTGAACAGCCCTGGCTATTGTGTGGGTTGGTCCTTATTGCTGGTAGGATGAAAAGCAACATGGTGACCTTAGTGTGTCCACTTGCTGTACTCTCAGTGACCTTTCCACAACTTCCTGCAGACCTCTAGGATGGTGTGATCCCTATTTTCTCTTCTAAAAAAAGATTTTTAAAGTTTGAATTTCTTTGAAAAGCAGATGATCAAACAAAGAGATTCAGAAAGTGTCCTTCCATCCATTGCTTCACTTCCCACATGGCAGCAATGGTGCGAAAGCCAGGCTTGAAAGCAGGAGGTTAGGACTCCCTCTGGGTCTTCTGCGTAGGTGGCAGGGGCCCAAGCATTGGGTTTATCTTCTGCTTTCCCAAGTGCATCAGGAGGAAGCAGGACCAGTTGAGCAGCAGTTGGCATTAGCAATGAAGATAAGGGATGCAGACCTGGCAGGCTTAACTTACTGTGCCACAATGCTTGTCTTGGCTATTTGCTTTTTGAGTATATTTGTCGTCCATCCTGTTGGATCCCTGATCTCTGATTCTCGAAGATTAGGTTGATTTTGTAGTACTGAAATAGAAAAGCTAGGAGGTGTGGTTTCTAATTTCTTGCAATTGTGTTGTCTCACAGATTGATCAACTGAAGCAGGAACTTTCAAAGAAGGAGTCGGAACTTCTTGCCTTACAAACAAAGCTTGAAACCCTTAGCAATCAAAATTCAGATTGCAAGCAACACATTGAAGTGCTTAAAGAGTCGCTTACTGCCAAAGAACAGAGGGCTGCCATTCTGCAAACCGAGGTAAGGCACCGTGTTGGCATTGGCCACACAGAGCGGGAGTTAATAGAAAATATTCTCTTGGAGTAGCTTTGCCTCTAGGACCTCTTATTCAAACCAGATCGATTGTATGCATCATATGTTGTAAAACTCTCAATTCATGTCAGATTGTGTCGCCCAAAGATTTTGCTTCAACTTGGAAGGATTTTTTTATTCCCTTTTTTGAACTTTTTGGATTAAAAAAAAAAGTTTTATTTATTTTTGTTAAGTCAGATATACAGAGAGGAGGAGAGAAAGAGAGGAAGATCTTTCATCTGTTGATTCACTCCCCAAGTGGCTGCAATGGTTGGACCTGCACTGATCTGAAGCCAGGAGTCCAGAGCCTCTTCTGGGTCTCCCACACAGGTGCAGGGTCCCAAGGCTTTGGGCCGTCCTCGACTGCTTTCCCAGGCCACAAGCAGGGAGCTGGCTGAGAAGCGGGGTAGCTGGGATTATCACCAGTGCATGCAAGGCGAGGACTTTAGCCACTAGGCTACTGCACTTGGCCCAACATTTTGGATTTGAGAACCCCAGATCAGAATTTGAATCTGGAAATATTTCATTTTATCAAGTCATAAAATAATTAGAACATCATCCTACCCTGCTTTGAGGTACATTGCCTGCACACGTTGCCTTCCTGGCACATGCAGTTTCAGGGTCTCTTTCTTATTAAGGAGCTCCTTGTGATTTAAATATTCTTTTTATCAATGAAGGACATTGACATTGTACAAGTTTCTTAAAGGAAGCATTGATTTATTTCTTGTTCATATTTAGAAATATAACAAACGTATGAGATGTTTCATAAAGTTTATGGAAATATACATCACTGAAAGAAACCCATCCTTTTTGAAGTCTGTTTCACTCAAATAAAGTTATCTTTTTACTCAATTTCCCACAAACCTTCTCAGGTTTTGTCATCTGATACTTTTCGATTTTGAAGCTTTCTCCTCATAGGATTACCTCCTTGGGTCTGAAAAGAAATTGAAAACACATAGTTACTATGCAAATAAAATGATTGTCATGGACAGTAAGACAGCAAAAGAGGTTATGGCAAATCTCCCTGGTTTTTGCGTTGAGGCTACATCTTTCAAACTCACTTTGGGAGAAGGCCAGCCAAGCTAACCTGTACTCTCTGGGTCTCCAGGAATCATGTCTTTGCATGGCTATGTTTTAGGGCCAGAGGAGAGGTTTGGGTTTGCTGTGGCAGTAATGGGGCCACTGAGTAAGTCTTCAGTCAAGTTACAGAAGAGTGTCAGAGGAGAAAGGATGCAGATTTGGAATTGTGTTGGTTTTCGCACAGAGCTGTATCAGCTGCCGGGCACTTGACCCTTGGCTAATAGCTAATGGATCGTAACAAGCCATAATGATTGCCTTGGCCTCGATGTGGGCACTTCATATTAAAAAACCCACGGTTTTCAGTTGTATATGTTTCCATTTTGAGTATGATGTAATGGATGTAATTGAGAAGAAAAATATGCGCCTTCAGTGAGAAGGTGCTTGTGTCTCACATGCGTAAGCATCAGCGCGTCTCTAAAGGTGTTAACGGTGTAACCGTTAGTCATTGTCAGTGAAGTACAGGCGGTGACTTCAGTTAAAATCAATTAAAATCGAGCGGTATTTTTCTATATTATTATAATGACTGATGACTGTGCAGTTGTGTTGCTGTGTTGCTGGTGGGGGTAACTTGAGTAGGAAAAACAACCTGCTTGCCCCAGAAGGCCGCCGAGTTTCCCCTGGCTTCCTCCCTGGAAGGAAGGAATCGACAACACTAGCTTACAAAGACCTTTCCTCTCTTCACCTTACACACAGATTTCTCTTTTCTTTTTGCCCATCCTGTATTTTGCCTCTCACAAATCGTGTAATCCAAATTACATCTGTACATATTTCATGAAAAAAAACCAGTGACGACATTATGCAGATGGCTTCCGTCCCACATTCAGTCATCCAAATGACCCAATAAAGACGTGATGCTTTGAAGTAGGAAAAAAAAGGTCCCCATGTGCAGAGAAAGTAAGGTGATTGCTGAGGCTTCCGCTTGCACGTTGAGAGGGCGAGATTAATGATGTTATCAGCTGGAGACATCCGAGCAATTTTCTCTTGCCTTTTTTCTTCTTTTAAGATCTCTTGGGATATGGAAACAGAAGACAAAGTTACTTAATAATGTCCATCTCCTAGAGGAAACAGTTTAGGATGAAATGAGCTCTAATTGTCGGATCACAGGCAAAGTGATTTTGGCAGCAGGGGTAGAACACTGGAAAGTGACTTCCCTGCCCCCTGAGAGGAATAGAAGGGAATGAGAGTGCATCTGCCTAATGTGTAGTGGCTTAGTGGGTGAATATTCAGGGGATCAGATAGGTTCCATTATGTCCTATAATGGAAGACCTGAGTTATATTCTTAGGAAGAATATGATGCTCATCCTCAGATGAGATTCTATATGATCCTGCCTTGCGGTTTGGCTCCTGAGTCATTCTGGAAAGAAAGCTCTTGCCCAAATAGAAGAGGACACTCTAGAATGGCAGGAGTCTTGCTGGATTTTTCTGGAATATATGTACCGTCCACTGGCTGAGGCTACTCTTATAACATGGTTTAAATGACATGTGTCGTTGACTTAACAATGCATCACCGTAAGGAAGATTACTCCTCCTAGACAGTTTGTTTTAGGGAGATGGTAGCTTGAAGGGTGAGGCTGGGGTGGGAGGCAAGTTGTCTGGGTTTGCGGCTGTGTGGCTTGGCTTTTTGGTTGGTTTGATTTAACTTGTAAAAATGCCCAGATACTCTTTGACATGTGTGCAATAAATCAATGGAATAATAATTACACCCACACAGAGATACACCACATAACTCTTAACATAACATTTTACTTTTTAAAATAGCTTCAAAGAACCTCAAGACCACGTTTCTTATTTTGCTTCTTTCCTGAAAGTTTCCTATGTGCCAGCTTAGCCCATCTGCCAACATGTGGATTCCACAACAGTGGGGGGTAGAAATGGATTGGGTTTCCTTGGTACTTGGATTTTTTTTTTCTTTTTAGGATTTCAATGAATAACAACTTATTAACACATCCAGAAATCAGGAAAGATAAAGGTCCAGCATTTATTCTGTGATCCAAAGTAACATTGCACAAAGAACACAAATCTTGAGAAGTGAGAGATATATGAATATGCCCTAGCTTCCCTCCTCAATAACTTTATGATGAAGATGAGATTTTAACCTCTGTGAGCTTCCATGGCTCAATCTATAAAGGAACAGTCCCTGTGCCATCTTGGCCTGCCCTTGTGAAAAGTTCTTTGAGGGGTGGGCATTTGGAGTAGCAACTGAAACATTGGTTGTAGTGCCTGCAACTCTTATTGGATTGTCAAGGTTCAGGTTGTAGTTGTGCTCCCTGCTCCACCTTTCTGACTTGCACAGTGCGCAGCAGCCAATGATCGCTCAAGTAGTTAGGTCCCTGCTACTCACAAGGAGTCTCTGGATCTAATTTCTAGCTCTGGCTTCCTTCTGGCTCTTGGCAGGCACTTGGGGAGTGAGCAGGTACATAGATAGGTGCTCTCGGTATGTCTTTTTCTCTGTCTTCTGCTTCTCAAATAAATAAAATAAAAGTTTAAAAAGTGCTTTGATTACAACGTGAGTTATAGCTGTAAGTTATTTTTGTCATTGCCATAATATATTATTTACCAGCAATCATTGGTTGAGTTGAATCCAAGTACCTTATCATCTTATCTCCAAGTCAACTCTGTGAGTCTCCTCAGAATTTTTAGGTCATACACTCACACTCCACAAGCTTTCATACTCAACTCAGTCACTTTCTTATATCTCTCAACAGTGGATGGAAATAAAGATGCCTTGATGTTTTGTTCTATCCCCAAATTAAAAGATGTGTCTGGTTGCTAGCAAGTGCACGCTCCGCAGGGCAGCATGATTTCCAAACTCCCAGGCATTCAGAGTCTTTCAAATTCTTTGGAGAATCCTTTATATGACAGTGTTTTATCACACTCACAGCATGCCCCTTTTTATTCCACATAGGTCAGGGTTCTGCTTGTCTGAAAATAAATGTTGGAGGACTTGTGAATCAACAAAGAATGTAGGGATACAGTGTCCTGGTGAATCAAATGCAATGGACAGTTGAGGGTCACACTGCTGCACAGCTGGAATCTGTGTACCTTTTCTATTTTGTATAACTGATACTGGTATGACTCTTTCTCAACCTCTAGGCCCTCTTCCAGGAACACACACACACACAGACACACACACACACACACACACACACACACACACACACACACACACTCAAATGTGTGTGCTACCTTGTATACAATCTCATGTTGTCATAGATGCCTGAATCAAGTCTAAGGATTTCACATTCACTTTATTTATTCTATAAACTCAATGCTTTTCCTCTCATTTAAAATGTCTTTTTTGAAAGCCTACTATGCGCGAATGCCCTTGTCAAGAGAATAAATGCTGAACATATTCATGTATCATAGAGAATAAATTGATAGGACCATAAACCCTGGTTGATTTCTCAATATTGGTTACTAATTGTTTTACACAAACCCTTAAATGGACTTCATCTGCTTTCTGTTGTTGAAGAGCAGATAAGTAAGGGAAGAAACACAGCAGGAAATAAGTGTCCAACTTCTTTGAATTCTAAACTGAGCAAACTGTTTGGGATGTCTAGTTCTATTTCTTGTCATTGAAAGCTCATTTGTCAAGGTGGTGACTTTGACAACAGTGAAGCTTTAATCTCTTGATTCAGGGTGAGCTGCTTTTGAGACTACACTCAGGCAGCTTGGTTTTCCTCCTTGAGAAAAGAAATCATATTTCTGTTGATTTGGTTTCTTCCAGGAGTTGCTGCCGATACATGTCGTTGTATTTCACTCTTGTCTCCTTTCAGGTTGGGTAAATCAGTGAGGCATCACTGATAACTATTTTATTGTACTTCTGTGCTATGCACTGTACTAGGCATAGTAAGGAACCATGGTTTCAGATGCTAATGGTCTTATCCCTTATAATTTACTTTTATTGCCCAAATGTCTCCCAGATATCTCATGGCTGCTCTACTGAGTTCTGGGATCTGTGCCTTCATGTTTTCCATGTGCTATTTAATTTTAAACCTGATTACCCCATCATTGGAGTTGGATGGTTGCCTCCGTTTTTAAGATGAAGAAATGTGTGTTCACAGGGAATGTGTGACATGTTCAAGACCTGACAGTGGTCAGTGAGAGTGCTTCCATTCTCAAAGTCTGAACTCTTCCATCCAGGACTCTAGTGTTTCCCATAGCAGCTCCAGTGAGCAGGGCACTTCCTTTTATCAAGCCTCTGAGGCACATTGCTTTTTAATGGCAAAAATCCACGGCAAATTGTCGAACAGACGAATGTAGTGCAATTTTGAGAATGCTTACTAATCGTAAGCCTGCACCTGATAAGAAAGACAATAGGAATGGAGAAGGCTGGCATTAAAGTTTACATAGTAACATTATGTTTATAATAGTAGCACTGTAGCCATAATGATAGATTTTGTCCAGACACTATTTTTCATACATTTTAGAATCCCGTGGGGCAGCTGTTTTTGGTTGTTTGTGATTCCCGGATCTCATGTCAGAATGCATCAGTTAAATCCTGGGTACTCTACTCCAGATCTGGCTTCCTGCTGATGTGTCCTAAGGGGCAGCAGAGAATGGCTATAGTATTTGAGTCCTTGTAACACAAATGGAAGACTTGGATGGAGTCCTGGGCTCCTGGCTTTTCTATGGCTCAGTCTTGGTTGTTACAGGTATTTGAGAATAAAATCTCTCTCTCTCTTTCTCTCTCTGTGTCTCTCTCTGTGTAATATGTGTCATTCTTTATTGTTGATAAAAAAAAACACACTTTTTTTTTTTACAAGTTTGGGATCCTAGTCTGTGAAGAATTTAATACTTCATTTTTGTTTTTGATTATACATACACATACTCATAAGATGTATACACAAGGTAATGGACGAACAATGGTACATTGTACAGTGCTGTCTCTGAGTGTTGGAGACCCACATGATTTTACATTTTTTTCTGATTACATGTGTTATGCATTTGTTATGAAATAAATTGAACGAATTCTTAGTTGAAGAGGCGATAATCATTTCTTTGGGGAGGTTGTGTAAGGTGCAGTAGAGAGGAAGAGATGTTTTCTGAGTCCCTGGCAGTTTTTGGTCTGAGTCACAGATGAGTCAGTCTGACAGTACAACCAGAGAGAGGATTCTGGCTGTTGTTGGGAGGATGAAGCATGAAGCCAGGAATTTGACGATGAAAATGCTAAATGGGGAAAAGAACAAATTTTTTTGCCTATTCTTATTTTTCAGTTTATCTGCATTGAAATGGGCCTTCTGCTCAGGATGTATTATGGTCTGCAGAAATCATGTAACTTGGTGCATTCCCATAAGGCTTTGCAAACTGTTCTAGATATTTAAGGTCCGCTCATTCTTTGAGATGCTCAGATTTGAAGCAAAGTGTTTTTCTTTGGATGTGTGGTAATATTTGTAAGCATATAGCAGACAGGGTTTACAAAGAGTGATGCTTTACATTTAAGCAAAAACTTTAGCTTTACTTTTCTTCACCTGACTTGCAAGCAGTAAAGTCCTTTTTTGATCACTTTAGCCTTCAAAGGATAATATTTCAATGTGTCCTGTCTGCATCTCAAGACTTGCAAAGAATATCTTGAAAATTAATAAGTTTAAGAAGTTGATGAGAAAACACACTCCCAAAAAAGTTCCTAGAGTAATTTTTGTTTTTCTATGCTAATCTCATTATTGGCTTCACATTTATGAAATATTTGTATTTGATGAGGAAAGGTATCGCTTGAAGTTTTTATTGATAACATGCTTAACTGTGAGAAAAAGACATAAAGCTGCAAAGCAGTAACTATCATGGTGGCCACAATTGGGAGGTCTGCAAAAATAGTTTATTACCAGCGGGGAAAAGAAATGTTGGGAACCACAGTTGTTATAGGGGTCACCACCTCTGCTATGTGCATTTTATTTTTTCCCCCTTTCCATTTTGAGAGCATGGGTGATGGCAGTGCCAAACTATACACTCTCCCCCTCCCTGAATGTCTGTGGGCTTTGTTTTGATTCTCTCTTTATTAATGATGTGAAAACCTTGGGGTCACATAAAAATGAAGCAAGGTCAGACTTTGTAAGCCTCAACATGCTAAAAATGCTTCTGAATCTAGCTATGAAGGAATTGTCCAGGGAGACACTCTTGACTTCCTAGACTTGTGAGCGCTTGTGCTATTTTTTACCCATCAGGGTGAACTCTGCAACAAGGCAGCCTCATGGTCTTCCTTCCTTAATGTAAAACCCAAAACACTCATAGTAGAAAAATTAAAATGTGGTTGAAGAAAACATCATGGGTTTGGAATAAAAGCTTTTTAATGGGTATTCCATGGCATTTTCTGGATTATTAAGGATGTTCCAGGGAGCCACAAACATCATCAAGAGTTTAGTACCTTTGTTGGTGTTCAGGCTTTCAGAGAATACCTTATTTAACACCTTGTTAGGATAAAATTGCTTTTGACTTCACAAACACAGGTGTTCGGCGTGAATCTTAATGAACTGTGAAATAGGTAGATGTCTAAAAGGAAATTCTATAAATTGTGAGTGCGGCTCTGTCAACACACTAAACGGATTAGGAAAATTCATCGTCTGCCCTGTAACCGGGTTCCAATGTGATGCATGTATGGGAATTAATCCTGAAAAGCCAATAAAGGAGAGGAAGAAAGTAGAGCCTTGGAGAGGTGGGTTGTGTGGGCTGCTCCACCACAAATGAGTGCTGGTGCAGTGAGTGGTGCTGGGGAACCAGAATGGCCACTCTGTGGAGGGCCAAGAAGGAGCACATATGAGCAGACAACACAGAATTTATAGAGCAAAACCACAAACACCTTATTTTCCATTGTACTAAAATAATGATATTTTACAGTATTCTTTGTGTATGTAGCTCTGCTTTCAATTTTATATTGTTACTGCAACTCAAATCTCATTAGAAGTGTTCCAACAAAAATCCTTTTTTAATCAAATCCTTTCCAAGCCCCAGCCCACTGTCAACATATTTTGAGAAACTTCTTTTTCTAGAAGAAAAAGAACTTGGGACTTTTTTTTTTTAAGCTCATAGTGGCATTATTTGACCTGTGTGGTCCAACCTTTAATGAAGATAACTGAATCATTTGCATTTCTGTAGTTGATCCCTTCATCTTCTGTGGTTTTGGGAGATAGATGAAATCAAATCTCTTTACTGTTCTCTTTTTTGAGAGAAGACAAATGGATTGTGAATGTTTCTTTGCTCTTGCACTTCTGTTTGAACAATACCTTGTCTCTAATGTAGTAAGCTGTGACTGCAAGTGACAGTATCCAACTGGTCCATCATCTATGAGAAATCGCACATGTGCAGCTAGGTGTCACTGGTACATGGTTTTGAGGAAACAAGGCAGATACGCAAGTCTGCCCATGTTCATGGGAAGCTGGTTTGCCCCTCTAAACTGGAGATAATATTATTGTGGAGGAGGGAAATCCAACAAAACTCTCACTGACCCCCAATCTCACATTCTTTCATTTTTTAAAAAATGATTTTTATGGAAAACAGAATTTATTAAGTACTTCCATTCTGGTTTTTTCTTGTTCTTTTTGGAGGGTACCATTTGGAAACAACCAGTTGACACAGTTGATTATGTTCTCCTGATGCTGGATCCACATGTGCAATGCTTGCTTCAGTCTCTCTGGAAATAGGCTAGCATTTGCTGTCATTGGGTTTCTCCTTGTAGATTTACACAGCAAACCAACATGTAGAAAGTAAAGTTAAATAACAGGGCTTCTGCAGGGATATTTTGCCCACTTTCATAGGGACTTTTTTTTTCCTTTTTAAATTAAATACAGATATTTGTCCTTTACAGGCATATATTTCCCTCCTCTTGTTTTATTAAAGAAAAAGGTGGGGGGAGGTTGGTGGGATACAGCTTGAGTTAATAAGCTGTGTAGATGAGGAGCATTTTAACCCTAAGAGTTTAGTTTTATTGCAAGCATGTCTATCTTGAAGACTGTGAAATTTATTTTATTGCATTTCTTTTTTATTTTTAAATGTAGGCAATTTCTTGAATCCTTATGACTATAACAGAACAATGTTTGGCCTATAAAATACTTCTTGTGTCCTTAAGATCAGGCCAAATGTGAAGGAAAAGGAGAAGATCCAACTCCTCATTTACTGAGTGTGAGTCCTTAGCCTGGTGCCAGCAACGCTGAGTGTCAAAGTGTCAGTGCTCTGCACAGTAGTGGCCCACCTTTGATAGCTCTTCTGAGGGTAACACAGGAAGAAGGAGAAGGTGTGACCGGGATGGGACACGGAGCTGCTCAGGGCTGCCCGAGACCTCACTGTCACTGAGGGAGTGGCTAGACCATTTGTCAACTCTTCAACCTCACTCCCATCCAAAGTCAAAAAGCACACTTGGATAAAGTGATGCATTTACTTTAAAGGTTTAATTTGGAAAAACTTTGACATGTGTACTTTGTCCTGTGTGTGTGTGTGTGTGTAAGAAAGAGACCCAGCACGCAGACATGGATATTTGTCACCAAGCATCATCATAGTAGTTTTTTTGTTGAACTTCTGTAAGATTATTTCTAAAATATCTACTGTTAGGTGTGGTTCCAAATGCTCGGGATACTGAACTAAAATGAGAATTAAATGATACCAACATTTTCATGGCTTATATTAAAATAAAGGCTCAAGAATTATTTGTAATTCTGTGTTCGCGTCGGCAGCACATATACTAAAATTGGAACAATACAGAGAAGATTAGTATGGCCCCTGCGCAAGGATGACACGCAAATTCGTGAAGCGTTCCATATTTTTAAAGATTGTCAAAATAAAAATAATAATTTAAAAAAATTAAAAAAAAAGAATTATTTGTAGTTCTTATCTGTGAGTCTCTGCTGAGGTTGTTAACATAGCATTCAATGCAATGAACTGTTGATTGCTTTACAGAACAGGCCCCATTAAGATTTTGGGCCTCTAACAGGACCCCGGAACAAGGCCATGAGAACGCTTAAAAAAGAGCTTTTTTTTGGTAGTTAGTATCCCTTTCTACTTATCAGTCTGAATTTTTCAAGAGAAGTTTCCAAGGCAGAGTCTCTCTAATATGGATTATATTCAGCACCAAAATTTAATTTAATTCTTTAGGACATTGTAATTGAGCATATGATTTCATGTCTGTACTACACTTGATTATTTTAACATTTTATTGACTTTTTATATAGAAGTAGAATGTCATGACATGTAAACGTTATGAAGACAAAAACACTGGCATTTTTATCCAAGTTCTGAGAAAGGTACCTGACAGCATGTGAAAGCTCCAAAAATACTTGTTAGATCGATTAATGACTTGTTGCTTTGTTTGTATCACTGGAGATATGCTGTCTTCAGCAGGACTTTAATGTTTTAAAACATATTTATTTATTTGCAAGGTGCAGGAAAAGAGAGAAAGAAGGGAGAGTTAAAGAGATCATCCACCTGCTGGTTCATTCCCCAAATGGCTTCAAAGGTCAGGGCTGGGCCAGGACAAAATCAACCTGGGACTGCCTTCAGTGTAGTTGTCAGGGAATCAAGTATTTGAGCCATCATCTGCTACTTTCTCAGACTCAGTAGGGAGCTGAGTTTGAAGAGGAGCAGCTTGGACTAGTTGCCCCATTTGGAATGCTAGTTTTTCAGGCACTAGTGCAACCCATTGACCCACAGTGCCAGACCCAACAATGCTTTAATTTTAGAATGAAGTGAGAACATTGATCAGCTCCTGTGTAGATTTCAGTGTGGGGAAGAATTCCTTTAAACATGACTCAATAGCTAGTACTGATAGTACATAAGGTTGATATACTTCATAATGTGTAAGATTGATTAAATTTGATGATGTAAGATTTTGCATGGTAGAAATTACCAAAGTAAAATACAAATAACGACTTGGGTGATATGCTTGTGAGTTATGCTGCAGATGAAGTATTCCTTTCTCTAAAAGTGAAATTGTAAGCGTAGAGAACCAAGGGATCAACAATCTAATGGGATAATGGACTAGATATAGGGACAATGCACAGAAAAATTAATTGTAAATTATACCTAACTTGTGATGCATAACCTCACAGATGATCAGAAAAATGCATATTCAATACATTAAAGAACTGCTGGTGGACATAGTGATTAAATTAAGCTGCTAGTTCTTAGACATGTGTGCCTTGTTGGAGTACCAGAGATCTTGCCCAACTTCTGCTTCTGACTCCTGCCTCCTGCTACTGTTCACCCTGAGAGTCAGCAAGTGATTGCTCAAGTAGTTGGGTCTTTTCCACTCATGTGGGAGACCTGGATTGAGTTTTAGGATCTTGGCTTGGGTTTGGCAAGCACTGGCTGTTGTCGGTGTTTGGGGAGGGCAACAGTTTATGGAACATCTCTCTCCCTCCCTTTCTTCCTCATTCCCACCCTCCCCCTTCTCTCTCTCACCTCCCCCCTTCCTCTCTTCTGTCTTCTTTCTCCTCTCTGTCTCTAATGCTGTCTGTCTGCCTTTTGAGAAAGAAAATAAACCTATGTTGAAAAACAGATTTCCCCTTATTGGATTGGCAAAAACCCAAAAGCTTGAAACATCCTCTATTGGCAAGAGTGTGGAGGAAACCAGCCCTTCAATAATGCTTCTAGAGTGCAAGTGGTATATTCCTTGCCAGAGGAGAACTTGGCAATATATAGTGTATTCTATGAGTGTTTACCTTTTACTTGCCATTGTAGAAATTGATGCTAAAGATACACAGACAAAAATATAATAAACCAAGACTGCTCATTAGAATACTGCTTATAACAGCACAGGACTGGAAACAAGCAAGGCATCTCCAGGATGGGACTGAGTGAAAAAATTACTGTGATTGACAAAATGGGATCTTAGGGAGTAGCTGTTTGCTCTACTGTTTAACACACATGCGAGACACATGTACTATATAGAAGTGCCTGGGTTCAAGTTCTGTTTCTGTTCCCCTGTTTCCTGTTAATGTGTAATCTGGGAAACAACAGGTTCAGATAGGTTGGCACCTGTCACCTATATGGGAGACTAAGGTTGAATTCAAGAGTTTGAGCATCAGTAATGTAAAATAAAATCAGCAACAATAAAATAAGCCTAAAAGGCTTGACTTGAGAATGGTAACTCTATGTATTTTTTTTTAACTTTTTGGTGAATTTTAGGAAACTAATTCACTACTTTGAAACTGACAAATAAAGGGAAAGTACTGAGCATGCATCATAGCTCTTTCCTAGAAACTATACTTCAGCATAATCAGAAGGGCGATGAGGTAAAGAATATGGAAATATTTCAGCTAGTAAATGAAGAAGGCATGATAGGCTAGCATCATTTTATTACCCCCTAATGATTTTATCAGATCTCAGGGATTGGGCTTCGATGGATTTTATGTCCCCTATAACATGCTTTCTGATAGAAGCATATTCTAATGCCAGTGAAGTGGTCTTGCCAGTAAAACAAACATGAATCTTGCTGGGAATATGGAGGGCAGAGAATTTGGCAAAAGGAAATCCCCCTAGGGATGCAATGAACAAGCTTCTGATCGTGGGAAATTGTGTTAAGAGAAATGACTTTACTTTCATTGTTGTTGTTTTTAAAAGAGAGAGGTAGTGAGGGAAGCTGTGGATTGAAAAGTCTGAAAGAAAAATACCAACCCATCATCATGTACAAATGATATTACTTGGATTCAGATCCAAATGAACAAAATGGGAAAACTGTGAGCCAGTTTGGGGTAAGGAGACTGTTAAACTAATGCTATTAAGGAATCACCGGTAAATTTTTCTAAGATTTGATGGTAGAGTTGTTTAATTTTTTGTTTTTAATAAGGAGTTGTTTTAATTAATTACAGTTGGAAAGAGAGAAAAAACACTCCCATCTCCTGGCTGATTTCTCATATGACCACACCAGTCAGGGCTTGTCCAAGATGAAGCTAGGAATTGAGACCTCAGTTCAGGTCTCTCATATTCCTGGCAGGAACTCAACTTCTTGAACCGTCACTCCTGCCCCCTCCAAGGTCTACTGAGTAGGGAGCTAAGAACCGGTCAGCAACCAGAGCCAGTGATCTCAGCCAGAGCCAGGGATTTCGATATGGATTGCCATGCCTGAACTAACTAGATCAATGCCCAACTTGGAAGTTCTTGTCTCTTAAAGATACATGCTGAAATATCTATTAAAGAAATGACGTAATTCCTAGGGTTGATTTAAAACAATCACCGGAAAGGTAAAATACGATCTTAGATGAAACAAGAGTAGCCCTAAGCAGATCCTTGTTGAAGCTGGAAGATGGTTATATGAAGTTAATGATCTTTCCTTTGTCTTTTATCTTTTTACTTTTGTTCATGATACTTATGCAATAAAAAGTTTATTGAAATAAAAATAAAGCGACTCAGTTATCTGCAAGGAGTCTAACTTTCATTGCTGGCGACACGGCTAAGCCACAAGAAGTCTCTCTCCTACCTTGGGACTTTATGTCCTCATAAATGAGGACAAATGTAATTGCTGCTAAGTTAGTCCAAAGATGACTGGGACCATAAAGATGATTTCAGACCTTTTATTGAATCAACTAAATAAACTTTCAGAAGGAAAATACCTTATTTTAACTTTTTGGAATTTTTTCTAAGTCTTTGTTTTTATGAGAGAGTAATTTGAATGTGAGGACTTACGAAAGCAATGAGAAATCTGATAGCGAAGCCGAATCAGCTGGGCTTTTTAGGTTTGAAGCTTTTGGAAATCTTTTCTCCATCTCTCCAAGTCACTGTAAGACTTTGCAGCTGGTGGATGTCAGGGACCTGCTGATGACTCAGTCCATTAACTCAAGGTCACTTTCCTGGAAGTAGCTTGAGCTGTAAAGCACAGATGATGGCCACACGAGTTTTACTTGACATCATTTCTTGTACTCACATTGATGTGGTCTCTGTCATATCTGTCACTGCAGGATCTAATTTCTGTGTTACCCTCAGTTCAGCAGGTTAAGAAATTTTATTTTACCTCTTGGATTCTTCCACTAATCTTACGATCTATGTGTTGTCTGATGAGTAAAACGTAAGTCTGACTCAAGGATTCCTAAATATTTATCTCACATATTTTAGAAGGAGGGAAAGTACATAAAAGATGAAACAAAGATAATAAGTCCTTGTTGATTTCCTTTTATTTGTTCTCTGATATGAAGCACATTCGGTATGAACTTGTTGAAAGTGTGCCAGCATGTGTTTTGTAAATTGAGTTTTTCTAAATCCCAGTCTAGAAAAGGAAAGCTAGTTAAAAAAATTTTTTTTCTCAAGAAAGTAGATTTCAAAGTAATACCATATGTTGGGGGAAATACAATAGGCAGTTAAGATCATGATCAAGATATCTTAATGCATCATGGAGTAGATCTGCAAACAAAAAAGGGGATGTCCCTAAATCTATATAAGATTTATATAATAATTAAGACATAGGTGATCTTAAAAAATTATTTTGTTGAATTATTGAGTTTGTATATCTAATTGACTTAGCAAGCAGATTTCCCATATTTCCTTTATTTTGGGGCATATTTCTCTTGGCCGTTTCTCCAGATCTTTTTAAGTGATCGCAGACGTCTGTTGGTGCTTATAATCCTGGGACGATGTGGCCCCTATCACATTTTGAGCTTTTACAACGCATGAGGCTTAACACTGCATTCTTAGAATTGCCCTCTCTCCTGGCTCAGTGCTTCTTGAGGGTAAAACTTGACTTATGTTCTCTCCTTCTTTTTCCTTATTTCTCTGTCTTTAGCTGTTGTGTGAATGTGTATTAAAGATTTTTAAATTTTCTTTTTATTGAAATTGATATACAGAGAGTAGGAGAGAAAGATCTTCCATCCAGTAATTAACTCCCCAAGTGGCCACAACAACGAGCTGAGCCAATTTGAAAACAGGAGTCAGAAGCCAAAGCCAGAAGTCTCCTCCAGGTCTCCAGGTGCAGGGTCCCAAAGCTTTGGGCCTTCCTCTTACTACTTTGCTAGGCCACAAGCAGGGAGCTGGATGGGATGAAGGGCTGCTGGGATTAGAATTGACGCCTATATGGGATCCCAGAGCATGCAAGGCGAGGACCTTAGCTGCTAGGCTACCACGCCAGGCCCATAATATTTTATATATATGTTTATTTCAGTAGCAGTAAGAGAGAGAAAGGGAATATACTTCCATTTAGTGGTTCTCTCACTAGGTATGTGGAAGCCTGGAACTCAGTGTAAGTTTTCAGTGTAGGTGGCAGGGACCAAGATACTTAAGATATCACCTGCTGATTCCCTGGGTGTGAGTTGGTTAGGTAGAATTGGGAACAGATCCAGGACTTAAACCCAGGTACTCCAGTATGACATGCAAGCATGCCAATTGCTCTGCCAAATACTTGTCCCTGTATTAAACAATATTTACAAGGTTTGGGAATGATTCCAAGAACAGGAGGATGTTGCATTGAGTGACCTCCTTGGAAAAGTGGATGTAGTTTTGTGATGTATTTCTTTTCATCTATATAATACTTTGTTATAATGCCAGTCTTTTAGAGAAAATTTATTATTTTTAATACATTTATTATTATTATTATTATTATCATTTTATGATACAGTTCCATAGGCCTTGGGATTTCCCTTATTTCTTCCCCAAGTTCCCTCCCCTCCACCCATTGAGTTCCCCTATATTGTTACTATAATTTAGTTCTTCATACAGTCATATGTCCATCATTGCAGGCATGGACAATGGCATAGAGTCCAGCATCCTATTGTCAAGATATAGTTAACAATTTCACTGGCATCCCATCTTTGATCTGGAAGTAGAGATGCATATTGCATTGTGTCCTCACATCTGGATACAATAGTCTCCATTACACAATTACTATATATCCCCTTAAATGAAAAGCCATGATACAAAGTCAACAACATGAAGAAAAATAGACATTTATAATGCTATGAAGTTAAATAACATGCTACTTATGTGTTGCTAAAGATATGAAAAGTAAAATCAAGAATCCTCTTGAAGAAAATGATGCTGCTTTATGATCTAATTGTCAGTGAAGAATTTAATGAGCAAGAAAGTGTTTTGAAGAGATGAAACTAAATTTAAAAAAACCAAATCCATGAGATATAGTTTCTGCTGATCTTTGTTGGTGAAATGTTTCTCCTGTAGGCAACAAATAGATGAGTTTTGTTTTTTCTTTAATCTAGCCTACTAATTTATGGCATTTGATTGATGAGCTTAAGCCATTTGCATTCAAGGTTAATATGAATGGGTGGTGATTTGTTTCATTATTTTAGCAATGGGCTGTTCATTGATTTAGTCTTCCGTTGTTATTTTACTGGAATGTTCTTCACATTTGTCTTTGCTTTTGGTGGATACTATTCCTCTTTTTCCAGAGAACATTTTTAAGTATCTTTGTAGGGCAGGTTTGGAAGAGGCATATTTTTTTAACTTTACTGTGGAAGAATTTTATCTCATTTTCAAAGACAAAGAAAACTTTTGTTGGATATGGTATCCTGGGCTGACAATTTTTTTATTTTAGAATCTGGAATATGTTCCTCCGTTCTCGTCTGGCCTATAGAGTTTCCTGTGAGAGGTCTCCTGTGAATTTAATTGGCATTCCTTTATATGTCAATTGATTTTGTTCACATGTACATTTAAGAATCTTTTCCTTATGTTCGATTGAAGAGAGCTTAATTATCATGTGTCTTGGTGAAGATCGCTTTTGGTCAACCCTGTTGGGAGTTCTATGCCCCTCCTGGATGTAGTTTTCCAATTGTTCTTTAGATTAGAGAAATTTTCCCTTATTATTTCATGAATACACCTTTAATCCCAGTTTCTCTTTCTGCACCTTCTCAGACTTCCATAACTCTTATGTTTGACCTTTTAATAGTGTTTTTCAATTCTTGAATACTTTTTTTTTTTTATCTTGATCCAGCTTTTTGTTTGCTTCCCCCAGTGACAGGAAATATCTTCTAATTCTGAGATTCTTTCTTCTGCTTCCTTAATTTTGTTTTGGAGACTCTCCACTGTACTTTTCATTTGTTCTACTATATTCTTCATTTCTGATATATCAGCTTTCATTTGATTCTTCTCCAGTGTGACATATTCTTGAATTGCTTGAATTCCTGTATTACGTGGTTTTCATTGTTGATTAGAAGCTGTATTATAAGTGTTTTGCATTCTGTGTCCCCCATTTTCTCAATGTCTTCCTCAGTGAACAAAGGTTAGCAAAGGCTTTTGCTCCTTTGTAGGGGAGTCTTCAGTAATATTCATTGTGCCTTTGTCTCATCTTTTGCTCTTAATCATTGTACCCCTGGTTATCAGGTTCTTCTCCTCGGGGCAGGTTTCTAAGCTGTGTCACCCACAGATCTACAATTCAATTTTATTTATTTTGGTTGGTACCTGGCCCTTTGTTTGCAGTTACTTGTGCCTCCCTCCAGTGACTTACTCCCTCCAGTGAGTTCCAAGTCTGAGTTCTTATGTAAGATTTCCACCATGATCTCCAGAGCCCCAGCTCTCCACCTCCTGTGATACTGTGCTGAGGCTGTACAATGTTTTTCCCACTTCCTGTTAGAGCAGTCCCCAGGATTAGGGAAACACCAGGTGTCCTATATAACTGGATTGTTGTTGGTAATCTTGCTGGAACCTCTTAGTTGTTAGGTCTGTGGGCCACATGGTCCTATTTTGACCTGTATGAAGCCAAAGTCAGTATTGTTTTCCCTGTGGGACCAGTGCAATGCACTGAGATGAAAGGGAGTTTGCTCCCAACTCAGGGCATGTGCATCTCACTGTTGTCCTTGAAGTCTTAAAGTTTTTCCATACTGTAATAAATGACTTCTGATGTGCTATTACTACTAGAGTTCTTGATCTTCTGACCATCAGATCTGAGGGCTACTTGGACCTATCTTGGGTGGTACCTGTAGGATTCCATGTTGTTGCAGTTCACTGAGCCAGAAATGAGTTCACTCCCTGCTATGTTCATGTGCAGTACTGTCTATAGCCTTTGCCTTCTGATACAGAATGGAGCCCAATTCGGCTCTAAAGGGTGGCCTGGGCTGTGAAATCCACCCTGTTACCGCACTGCCTGTCTGGGACCTGCCAGTCTGTCTCTGCTCCTGATCAAATCAAACAGACCAGCAGGATGGGCAGTTCTTTGTCTTGGTTCACCTCCTGAGCTCCCGGTGAATGCCACTTCCCACCTTGTTCTGGTGGAGTTCTGGCTGCTAGTGCCATTCAGATCACTGCTCACCGAATGATTCTGGGGTATTGGTCATTGCAACATCACAATGTTGTGTCCTTTGCTTTCCTGTGTCTGTCAGTCTGCAGGTGCCCCTCTGCTGTCGTTTTGTCCTCTCCTACTTTCTGAAATGTGCCCTCTCTGCTTTACGCTGGCTATTTTTTCTCCATCTGTTTAAATGTGTCCTTACCCTATTCCACCATCTTTATTCCTAGAGAGAAATTTATATATAAATCCCTTATACTTGCAAACTGAAATGTGTAATTCAAGTTAGGAACTTTTCTAAAGTTCATAGTTTTTATTTTTATTGGCGAACTCATGCTTTATACTGCTGACTAACACAATTAAAGTGATTGCAATTAGAAAAATCAGTAGAATGAGGTCATTAATGACATTAATGCAATTTAGCACATTTTGCTAACAGGAAATCTTATCTATCATTAACACTAAAATAGTAGTAGCATATCATAGCTATTAGACATTTCCAGGTGCCAAACCAATTCATGGTGTCAAATAATGCCTAACTCAATCCTTTGAGGTTGCTAGTACTTGACCGTAGTGGATTTTCTTATTTTGTGAAATGTTGTATGTACAGAGCAGCCAAAATTAGAATAGATGTTAGCAATCATTAGTAATGTGTCTTGACTGAGAAACCCTAGGGTAAACCAGAAAATTCACACTTACTGTTAGCCTCTCCTCAGTTGTAGATCCAGGATCAAAATCAACATGTTAGAGTAAGTTCCAGAATAGAGGCAGAGGTAAAGAACTACTGCAAGCTTTGGGAACCTGCACCCGCGTGGGAGACCCAGAAGAGGCTCCTGGCTTCGGATCGGCATAGTATCGGCCCGTTGCGCTCACTTGGGGAGTGAATCATCGGACGGAAGATCTTTCTCTCTGTCTCTCCTCTCTCTGTATATCCGCCTTTCCAATGAAAAAAATAATAAAAATAAATCTTAAAAAAAAAAAAATAAAAAAAAATAAAAAAAAAAAGAACTACTGCAACCCTGGGGGTACATGTACCTGTAGGAGAAGGAATTAAGACAGAGCATGACAAAGGGAAATGTGTTTTTCATAAATAGAGGTTCCCATAGTGAATAGTCTGCCCCATCCAGGGAGTGAGGAGTATAATACATGCTTGGAGCACCGTGTGTGTGTGTGTGTGTGTGTGTGTGTGTGTGTGTACGCACTTCTGTTAGTGTACTGTGTGTAAACATGCATGTAAATCAAGCAAGATGAACGGATGGTGATACAGAAGCACATGAAACATCATGTGCATCAGAAACAAGCATGTTGTGGAGGAGTCCAGACATGAGTTCTGGAGTGCAGAAGAGCAGTGATTGGGAACAGCAACAGAAGAGCATGCCACTGTTAAGACTGCTGGGCATCCTGGCATTGCCCCTGAGCCACCTGATTCCCTTGGCAATCGGAAAGGGGCTCTAGGTTCTCCCCCAGGACTTGGCTGAACTGTGGTCAATAGTTGTCTGTGCCTTCCACCATCCCCACACCCCCATAAGCCCTGTTTACCTCTTTACTTAGCAAAATGTGAATTTGTTTACAATCACCATTACTTGGACGTGCCAAAAAAATACACCAGATTGCTTTCTTTAGAGAATGCATCTTTTGAATCACAAATGGACTTTATTTTTAGCTTACCAAGTCATGCAAAAAGACGTCTGTATTGTCAAAAAGAATTTTAGAGTAGATTTTTTTTTAACATGCAGGGTAAATTTCTCTTGAATATTTGTAAACACTGGCAGTTATGTTCGTTCCCTGAGGTTTATCACCCTTATCATCTGGAAGTATATTTTTCCAGATTAGTTTCAAACTGTGTATATTTCTATTTATATTGTGGGGATTTCCCCAATGTCATGAGGTCATATTGGATTTGAAATACCGTAACATGCTATTTTCCCTTGCTGCATGAGGCAGGCCCTTCTGAGTCAGTATACAGTGACCTGCCTTGGCCACTTGTTACACCATATACTACCCTGTAGGCAGTCATTCTCTTGCCAGGGAGCAGTTAACATATTTCTGATGCTTCTGCCATGGGTAATGACTGTACAATCTTCTCTGCCATTTTTTTTGGCAAAATCAAAGGAGTCTTTCTGAAGTTCTTTGTCACTTGAGTATGTGCCATGGTATCTTGCCTTGGTATAAGGCTCACATGCAGCTGGAGTTTATGGAGCTGGTGAGCATGTCACGTTAGACCGGTGTGGCAGGACATTTTCTCATTTTCTCTGGCTGTTGGGAAGAATGAGAACTTTTGGACAGAGGGAGCCTCAACCATTGCATTTTCCAGAAGAAAAGCTCCAAGCAATCCTCCCTATTTATATTAACATCTAGTGTTTTATGTGTGTGTGTGTGTGTGTTTGTGTGTACTTTATGTATAAGTGTGTGTGTATATATATATATATATATATATATATAATTTGCTAAAATAATCTAAAGAGATGGCTTTAATGAGAATTTTAAATCAAAATTTTCTTTAGTGGCCAGCCTTAGATGTAATAACTTCCTTAGAAAAAATATCAAACTATATGCAGTGCCTGGACTTTTGATCTTTGTAAGTTTGTGCTTTTCCAAATTAATACCAAAAAACTATAGTCCTTCAGTTACAAAGGGTCCTCAGGATTTGCCTGTGCTCAAGTTCAGGTAAGCCATGTCTCTGAAGTTACATATCTCAGTCTTACAGACAGACGATGGTACTTGCTAGAAATCGGGGAGAGTACAAATTGCTGGCATCATACGACAATTGTGTATTTTGCTCCTGTTGTCAAAAGTAAAGGCCAGAAAACAATCAATTAACCCTTCTCTGCATGTTTCAGGGAGATGGGAGGCTGGGGAGGAGAGACTGTATGTGCTGCAGATTTTTCACCCCTGCCTTAGTAAACTTGTCAAGCGTTCCTGCAATATAGATGATCCTGTCCCCATTTTAGAGGTGGGAAAGCATAACTCCTGAGAAACTGAGTAAATATTCCAAAGCCCCATTGCTCACTTCAGCTGGCCACACTTCACTGCTCTTTCTGCTGTGTCGTTGCAGGTTTGCTTTTTATTTGTTGATTTTTGCTCATTTTTGGCTTTATCAGTACCTTTACTACCAGAAACCAAAATGACCTTGCCTCCCTCTGGTGTATCAAGGATCTCAAGCGTTCAAATCACTGGTTCTCAAAGGGCCTGGCAAGTGACAGGAAAGATGCCTGAAGATTAGGTAGTCTGCTGGTTCCTCCTCCTGATCTCGGCTTCCGGATGCAGAAACTCTCCCTGGCATAGTTGCTGAGCCATTTGCAGCTGTGTGACTCTGGCGTGCCTGATAATCCCCGCATCATCTGATCCTCAGCCCATGCATTGCAACAAACCATTCTGTGGATGCTCGCTCCATCAGCTCCACGTGTGCCAGGGACTGATTCACAGACTCCAGATCTTTTTATTTCTCCTGCCTCTGTTTCTTCTGATGCTTACAAAATGATAACCATAGGGGAAAATCCCCTTCCTCCTTGGTATTTTCATTTCAGTTTCCAATTTCTACCTTGTGGTCTCGTCTTCATTCTTCTGCTCTCCCTGCCACTTGTCTCTTCATGTGTCTTTGGGAGGAAGTGAAACTTTCACTCTGTTCCATCTTCTACCCTGCTTGTGGCTGCCTTCCCCATCTATCCTGAGTGTCCACGTCACCCAGGGAAATCAGAGCAACAGAAGAGCAGAGACCCCCAACTCACGCTGACTCCCTCCTGGAGAACTAGAAACCCAGGGCGATCAGACTTCCTGAATTTGAAAACATGAAATCTAGATTTTTTAGATGGGCTCATTTTAGTATCGGCAACTAAGAAATTGTTTTGGGGGCCAGTTTTGTGACTCAGTGGGCTAAACCACTGCTTACAGCACCTCCATCCCCCATCAGACTGCTGGTTCAAATCCAACTTCTCTGTTCCTCACTGAATTCTTGAAGGGCTGTACTATTACTATAACATTGTGGAGAAGTGTGGGGGGAGGGGGAAGGAGTGTGAGAGGCGAAATTCCTGCACCTAAGGAATGTTCCATGAAAAATTTAAAAAAAAATTTAAAAAGAGAATATACCCAGAAACAACAACAATAAAAATAATAATGCTTGTGAGAAGATAGCAGAGCATGCCATTCTTGTGGGAGTTCTGAATAGAGTGCCTGGCCCCTGGCCTCGGCTTGGTCTAGCTCTTTTTTTTGTGGGCATTTGGGGGATGAACTTGTGGACGGAAGATCTCTCTCTCTCTCTCTCTGTTATTCTGTCTTTCAAAAAAAAAGTTTAAACATTATGTTCTTGTAGTTGGAGCTCAAATCAAAGACATCTGTTAAGCATCACCTGAAATCTCACGGTAAAGCAAGAACACTCTGGAGATCCCTTATTTTAAAGGTAACTGTTCAACTCCTTCAATGCCCCTCTACCTTTTGGCTTAAGTAGATCTTTATTTCAGCACTTTTGCTTCCCACAAATGTCATTGCCAGGGTCCTGACAGGTAGGGTGGTTATCCTGCTTAAGAGCAAGGCTTGAGTATTGTACAAAGCGGAGTCGAGTCACTTCTCTATTACTTTGTGTCATTCACCTGTTGTGGCACTATGGGTCAGCAGTAAAGGTGAGTGCTCATGATCTCTCTGAATAGCTTTGTGATACAGCAAATATTTGCTGAGTGCCAACTGCTTATCTGTATTCCAGATGCTGGGATAGGCATTGAGGATGCTGCAGTAAGCAAAGCAGAGAGCTCTGCCATTCCTGGAGCTGATCAGACAGTGGAAGAGAAAGATATCAAGTAATGAGTACACTATCTTTATAAAGGGGTGGGAGATGGGTGCAAACTCTCTGTAAGATGAAAGGTGGTTGTGGACTGGGCTTCCTGAAAGAAGAGATACATGACCTGGTATCTGGAAGATGAGCTGCGGCCAACCAGATGAGAAGGCGATGGAGCAGCATTGCAGGCCAAAGTGTCCGTGTGTGCTGCCTTGCTGAAAGCATTGAAATCACATAGATATGTCTCAGCCAGATTAAATAACAGATCCACGTCAGTTTTTCAGGGTCCCATTTTTGCAGTTGTTCTCAGAGAGAAGCATAGAAGGGCCATGGCTTCCCATCAGTCTAACAGTGATTCCGCTGCTCAAACACGGACGGTGCCTCAAAGATACCGGTGTGCCTTGTGCTTCTGTCACCACTTCTTAATTCTTTGTGATATAAAGAAGTCAGCACATTATCAACTGCGTGCCACATCTTGTTGTGTTTACTTATGTAAATAAAGTTTGAATGGCATATGGTCTGATCCATTCATTGCCTTTAGTCTATGGAAATGTTCACCTTACCATACCAGGGCTCTTAATTGTAACATAGATAATGCAGACCACATTGCTTAAAAAAAAATTTACTGCTTGGTTCTTTATCAGTTTATTTTGCCAAGTTACTGATGGGAAGACCCACAGAACACTGGGAATTCTATTGCCTATGTGAGGGGTTTTGAAAAAACTAGCTTGGTGGCTGACACATAAAAAAAGTTTCTGCTACTGTTTATTATGAGTCTTAGTATTACCTTGTATCTGCTTATTCCATTCCTGGAAGTCCCTGGTCTAATGGAAGCTGTGGGCATGTTACATCTGTCCCTGCTAACAACAACAGCTTGCATTGGTTGCTCACCTGTTGTCTTTTAAAGCACTGTGCTGGGAGCTTTGTGTGCCCTCTCCTTGAGTGCTGTAACAGTCCTAGGCAGCATAGCTATCCTGGTGCTATGAACCCTGCTCAGGGTAATAACATACTACCATTAACTGAGCTTTTGTTCCTTACTCAGCATGGTGCTCATTGAAGTAATAGGTCTTTTTTATTTTGTTTTGTTTTGCTGGGAGGGAGACAAATTTTTTTGTTAATTATTTATTTCTGTTTGAAAAGCAGATTTCACAAAGAAGGAGAGACAGAGATAGAGATCTTCCATCTGCCGGTTTACTCCCCCAAATGGCCACAGTGGCTGTAGCTGAGCTGGTCTGAAGCCAAGGGGCGGGAGCTTCCCCTGGGTCTCCCATGTGAGTGCAGGGACCCAAGGACTTGTGCCATCCTCTGCAGCTTTCCCAGGGAGTAGGATCAGAAATAGAGCAGCTGGGACATGAACCAGCATCCCGATGGGATGCCAGTGCTGCAGGTGGACAGTTAGTTTGCTACGCCACAATGCTGGTCTCAGAGTCGTCTTGATTTACAGGTCCACAGAGATAGATAACTTACTCTGAACTCTGAGCTCTAAGGGAGCAGTGTTTGGAATCTAGTCTCAGCCCATGTAACACTGAAGCCCTTGCACATGCTCCCTGTCCCTGTGCTGGTTATTAGAGAGGAGCAGTTAAAAGGACTTCTTCAGCAATCCCTGTGGTCAGGCTGGTCCATTCACTGTCCCCAGAATGCTGCTCCATTGTATTGCCTGTGCTCAAAGCTGCCTTGGCACTGTCTATGTACTCTGCTCATCTCTAAACCCCTGTGTCACCAAGAAGCTGGAGCTCATAGCAGTGATGCTGTCTCCTCCCTGCAGCCTGATCTGAACCCCTGGAGTGCACATTGTTTGCTGTGCTAAGGACAGAACACGGGTGAGGATGAGGTCCTTATGCAGGGGGGCTATCGCTGAGTCAGCTCTTTCCTGTGTGTTCAGCAAACTGCAACTATTGTTATTTCTGCTCCTTTCTTTTGAGCAGCTTACTGCACATCCTGCATGTGCCAGGCCTCATGCCACGTGCTCAACCGGAATTATGTCATGTCATTTCCACAGCATCCTTCGAAGTGATCTCTTGCTAACCTGATTTATAGGCACAAGAGCATTTTACTAAGAAGGAGTGAAGTGTGAAGTACAGGAGCCCGAGTACAGACTTTGGGACCAAGCTTTTCATTGGGCAGCTCCTAAGGAGGCTATGGGCTGATCCCTGTGTGCATGCTGGTCGCGCTTGATGCTGTGGTGTGATCCACATCTCCTGTGGGTAGGTAGGAAGGCAGGAAGGTTGACATGAGTGCTTTTTCTCTCTGTTGTCTGTAAGGTGCATTTCACCCTGCTGAATTCTGTACCAAGGATGCATCTGCCCTGAATGTTGTGGCAGAAAGCAGCCCCTGATCACAGAAATTCCTGAAACGAGGGACTTCCGGGCCACAAAATAGAGTGAAATGTGGCTTTCTTGTGGCTTTAAAATACACATTTTATGTTTTATTTAGGTATGGTGGAGCCATCAGATCAGGAACAACCAGTGAGAAATGGGAGAGCACAGTATACCATGTGGAACTATGCAAGGAGCCTCATGAGTCTAGCGGATGTGGAGTCCAGCGGTCCACAGCTGGGCTTATTCTATTAGCATGAGAGAATTTGGAGTAGAGACATAGACAAAGTGAGGTAGGAAAAGAGGATTTAAGGTTAGCGAGACAATGAGTATTTAGCAGTGGGTGAAGATAGCCTCTCTCCATGAGAGGAGAAGGAGCATTGTCCCCATCCAAGTGCAGGGCATATCTTTATTGGGTAGTGGGTTATGCCCTAATTGGATGCCAAAATGGGGTATAGTTTGAGCTGGGTTCAATGTCTGTGTGATCTTTGGAAATGTTTCATGGCATCTCTGTGTGTACTTTATCATATACCAGGCCATCATGGCTTCTTGTACATGATGGAGAAAGTGAATCAGAAATGCATCCTGGAAAGTGGATGTGCTGAGCCTGTAGTGTATTGACGCTCATGGTGGGGCGTAGCTGCAGCGAAGAGGCACTTAGCAGGCCCTCAACTCCTTTGTTCACCAACTGGCTCTTCTATCTAACTCATCCCATGAGAGCAGACCCGAAAGCAGAGAAATCTAGAGGAAGATGATGTCAGAACCTTCACTGCGTTTTCCCAGGGGAGGAAGGTAAAAGCCAGGTTAAACAGGTTCACCATAAGTCAACTTGAGCAATCTCAGCCGACTGTGGGTGGGACACGGGAGTTGTATTCAGTTGTTCGGTAATTACCCCTGGATGACTAGAACAGAGGGAAGGAGACCTGATTTTTGAGCCCCTGTGTTGAGGCTGCACGCTCCGATTTGCATATAAAAGCCATGTGTGACAGATGAGTCTTTTCCTGTCTCTGTACTAGTTTATCTTGGGAAGGGCAGTCTCTTCGAGGTCAGCAACACGCTAGATGTCAGGGCATCAGAAATACTGAAAATAAAATATCAAGAGGATTATGTTTTTGATAATGTAAAGGAGATTGTGTCTTTAGGAACCTTAAGAAACTGTAATATACATTTGCAGCACTGTTTTTCTAGTAAGACGTAGAGAAAGGTATGTGGTTCTTGTCATGGATTCTTGGTACAGACCTTGGAAAACTCTGGCAATTTCTGAGCTGTAGGGGTGAGGGAAGCCTCTTTTTGTTGCCCTTTCAATGGCACCTGAGTTTGTGCTACTGAGGTGACTCTGAGGATGGGGGCTGGTGGCAGAGCAATCACTCATGTGATTAGAGGGTTGGAACTCCCAGCTTTCGCCTTTTTACCTCCATGGAGGGCAGGGGCTTTGAATCACTGTGGCCATTGGCTGAGTCGGTCACACCTGTCTTGTGGAAGCTCTGTAACATCCCTGGACAGAAAGGGTTCAGAAAGCTTCCACGTTGGTTGTCACCCTGAAGGAAACAAAGGGTCTTTTCCTGCAGTAGGTGTGAAAGTTCCCTGAGGCTTTCCCCAGTCTTAGCTCTCTGCAGCTTTTCTGGAAGTCTGCTCCAGATTGGTGTCCTGGACCATGAACTATTAACTGGAAGTCAGGTGTTTGAGTTTTGGGAGCTCTTCTAGCCGTTATTGAATCCAAGGAGTTACAGGAAGCCCCTGTTCGTAGTAAACTTAAATGGACAGACGTGTAGGTAATCGGACCAATTCCTGACGTGAGGCCAATCCCTTAAGCCAAAAGATCTGTGCTAACTCCAGGTAGGGAGTCACCCTTGAGTTAAATCTCAGAATGCCAGTGGGTCTCTACGGAGAACCTAGAGAACTGCTTGGTGTGGAAAGTCTGCGCTCCACGTCAGAGGTGAGGATACAGTCCTTTTGTTGACACAACATTCTGCGTTTCTGGAGGACACACACACACATCACAGGTAAGTGTGCAGTTTCAGTCTGATGGCACTGAATCACCAAGGGCTACTGTAAGCAGGCATCTGCATACCTTCTTGCTCATTAGCAAACCTGAGACATCTTTGTGGTCAGAGGGGACCTAGGCTTCTGTGTGCTATCTTCTGCTCTGAAACAAAGCATTCATGTTTTCATTTACCTGGCTTTAAATTTTATAGGAACTTTTCAGAGTGCTGTTTTCAGCCTGTTTCCTGTATTATCGCATCCATTTTGTATGTGTGAATTTAAGAAATTAAGGAAAAATACCCTCATGTTTGTATAGGGTTCCAGTAGTATCTGTTCACTTGTGGACAACTAGCACTGGTGTGCTTTTAAGATTTACTTATTTTTATTGGAAAGGCAGATTTACAGAGAGACAAAGAAACAAAGATCTTCCACCCACTGGCTTGCTCCCCAGGTAGCTGCTGGAGCTGAGCTGATCCAAAGCCAGGAGTTGGGAGTTTCTTGTGGGGCTGCCACATGGCTCCCAGGGCCTTGAGCCATCAGGTACTGCTTTTTCCAGGCTGGATGGCAAGTGGAGCAGCCAGGACAAGAACCAGCACCCATATGGGAGACTGCAAGGTGAGGATTTAGTTATGAGCTATTGCGCTGGACTCTCCTGTGACTTTTTGTATTGCCTTACTGCAATCAATTTGGCTGTTTTTTTCTACCCAGGTAGCTGATAGCTATGACCATGAGACTTTCTCAGACACTGCTCGGAATCTGTCAGGCTATGTTTGCGATCATCAGAGTATAGTATAGTCTTGAACTGCTGGTGAAGATGGGAAACTTAGACTCTCCCCTCCCCTCCCTCCTCCTTCCCTGTCCCAAATCACCAACATGTATTTTCTGAATCCTGGTGAAGTACTTTGTAGCCATCCCCTACTGGTTTTCTCATAATGTATGAAGTTAGCTACATGTATGACCTCTACTTGCCAGTTTATTCCTGAACTTACATATCAGATAGTGATTTTAAAAACTCAGGATCATTTTTTTTTTTTAAATAATGACATCCAGCCAGAACTAAATCGGTTAACATGATATGCTCCTTAGAGACCCTGGAGTACCTGATAGCCTCTGTAACAGCAGTTTTGTGCCCTTAAAGAGTGTGTGCGTGAGAGAGAGCGGGCGAGCGAGCGAGCAAGATTCTCCTACTCAAGGTTCATTACTCTGAGCTAATGTGCCATTGCCCAGGATTACTTAATTAAGCACGACTTAAAAGTTTGCATTAAACTAGTGACAGAAATTGTTTAACATGATTTCTTGGTTATATGCTGCCTTTGTAATGGCAGGAAAGCAGAGTCAAGGAAATACAGTCACTCTGTTAAATCTTTATTTATTTTCTAAGGAGTGAGAGAGCGTTTTTATCCAAGTGATGAGAACCTCCTGGAGTTGATTGACTTAAATTAGCTTGATTGCTTTTTATCAATCGCAGCTGCACTGTTTAGCATAAAAATGCAAAACATCTAAAAAGCATTTGCCTTGCAGCATACTAGAAAGATGTTTTTAGTTAGTTTTAAGATGTTTCAAATTTTTATTCTGCACAGATTCTCTGAGAATGTATCCAGAACATATCTAGTTACAGAGAATTAGTACAGATATTGTAAACTTCGAGAAAATGAATTAAAGAAAATATGCTGTTTTATGAATTACATATTTAGAATTTGGGCCTTTTAGCTTTTAAATGTCTCTTGTAAGTTAAACAGTTCAGCAATATTTGTTGCAGTGGCCCAGCCAAGCAACTGCTGCTAAACATTAAAAAACAGTCGTTGGAACTTTTCACATAATGAGCCATTTGGCCTTCCTTGTGCAGCCGTGATATGGTTCAGTGGAAGCTGGCTGTTGTAAAGTTAGATAAAACCAGCTTTCTCTTAAAATCCTATGAATGAATTTCAGTCGATTATCTGCGTGTTCTCCCTAGCCAGGACGGTTTCATACAGGAGCTTGTGTGTCTCTCTTACTGAGCCGTCTTGTGTGGGTGCAGCTGGGCCTGTTTTTTTTTTTTTTTTTAAAGATTTATTTTATTTTTCATTACTAAGTCAGATATACAGAGAGGAGGAGAGACAGAGAGGAAGATCTTCCGTCCGATGATTCATTCCCCAAGTGAGCGCAAAGGCCAGTGCTGCACCGATCTGAAGCCAGGATCCAGGAACTTCTTCCAGGTCTCCCATACGGGTGCAGAGTCCCAAGGTTTTGGGCCGTCCTCGACTGCTTTCCCAGGCCACAAGCAGAGAGCTAGAGTAGAACTGGTGTTCATATGGGATCCTGGTGTGTGCAAGGCAAGGACTTTAGCCGCTAGGCCATGGTGCCGGGCCCATGGGCCTGGTTCTCTTTGTAAGGTACCTCCTTGCGCTCTTTGCTAAACCAGTTACTTTTTTCCTAATTTCTCTTCCCATGGAAGATTTTGGCCCGTGGGTACTTTTGGACATTATCAACACCCAAATCAGAAGAAGTTATTCATCTTAGAGTTGGTGAGAGAGAAGTCGGGGGACAAGAGACCCCCGAGTACAAGCTGGTTGATTGTCTTTGTCTATGCATCGGTGTCTGTTGGCAGGAGGGGAATTTCTTGTGCGCCCCAGGACCACAACACAGAACTCTGGCTCAACACGGAGGTTCAAGGACACAGCAGGTGGTAGTGTGTGCCTGAAAAACTGATTTTGCCTCAAGCTTGTTTTTCAAGTGGAGAGCCAGCAACATGGCTTTGTTGGTTGTATTTGTAAGTCATGTGTGTGAGAATGGCACTTTGCCTGCCTTTTCTCAGCTGATGGTTCTTCCGCTTGAAAGGAAGTGAAGGGTTCTGCTCCTGTACCTGTAATGGGATTGCAGAGGTCACATGCCCTCACTCGGAGAGGGACCCGAGTGCCCTGAGCTGCTGCTTTCTTGTGTCCGTGTGATGGTGTCTAGGGGATTGTGTTCAGTTCAGCATTTAAAAGAAGCAGGGGTGTTCCACGTGAACAGGTGTGAGTCCTAACAAGCACACAGATGTGTGTCCTGAGCTCTAGAGGTAACTTTGCTTAGAAGAGATTCATATATTTAAAGCCTTTTCCCACTAGCTTTTCATTCTGGATAAGTCTCTGAGTATCCACTTAGGCTTATGAACCGAAATAAGTTAGTATTTGATGTATCATTCCTTCTAGAAAATTTTTGAAAAATACCTGTTTCAATTCTGCTACAGGCTGCTTTCCAAAAATAATTCTTCCTCCCACTTTTAATGTATTACTAATATGTTCCAATGATATTATTAACGCTTAAGCCAATCAGTTTTAACATTGTGACAGAATGCTAAAAATTGTTTCCATATTCTTTTTTGATATGTTTTGTTGTATGTACATTACTTCTGATACAGTTGCTTCTGTTCAGGGTTTTAAGTTTTCTGGTTTGTAAAGAAAAAGAGGGACAAAGAAACATATCTTAGTGTCATTTAAAATGTGCCCATAGAGTTAATACGTCTCCTGATTTTTGTTGTTGATCACCTTGTATCTAGAATTTTCCTGGACACATTCCTGTATTTTGGCCATTGCTGTTTTTAAAGTTTTTCTCTGATAGTAATAATGTCGACTACAATATTACTCTAATTCCAGTTTGTCTGACATTTAAATTGCTGAATACGAGGGTGTCTAATGTGCACTACTAAATTACATTTTAAAATGCTCATGTACCTTGACATGGGTATGCTTAAAACTTCATAGAAAGTGGAATTAAAAGGTCAGCTTATTTTGGTACAAAAGGTTTTTTTTTTTTAATTTATGCACAGTTGTTTCATAACACACATTTTCTATCAACTAGTTGAAATTCCTTCATGTAATACCTAGACAAAAAGACTGATACTCAACTCCACAGACTACTGGCACTGCATTTTTTTTTTCAAGATTGATTTATTTTTATTTGAAATGCAGATTTATAGAAAGAGAGACAGAGAACTATCTTCCATTCGCTGGTTCACTCCTCTAATGCCTGCAATAGCTAGAGCTTAATCAGTCTGTATCCAGGAGCCAAGATCTCCTTTTGAGCCTCCCAAATGGGTCCAGGGTTCCAAGGATTTAGGCCATCCTCCACTATTTTCCCAGCCCATAAGCAGGGAGCTGGATGGGAAGTGGAACAACTGGGGTAGAAACTAGTCCCCATATGGCTATGGGATGCCATCACTTGCAGATGGAGGGTTGTCCAATTGAGCCATCATGCTGGTCCCAGCACCGGCACCCATTTGGGATCCTGGTGCGTGCAGAGCAAGGATATAGGTACTAGGCTATCACACCAGGCCCAGCACCGCCTCTTTTAAAGTTAAAATGTCCAACAATAGTTTTATGGTTTGTTGCAACTCCAGTTATGGTATAGGGTTGACTATATTTCCGTGCTTTGTTTTCTTTGTATGCTTGCTCTGTGCCCAGTCTATTTTGATGGATTCATATTTAGTATTATCTTAAATATAATATTCACTTGTCTTCTTGAATGCAAATATTTACCCCCATTTTATTGTTTGCCTGTAAGTTTTTTTTCTTTTTGTTTTTGTTTTTGAGCTTTCTCTAGTTTTAGGCAACACAGGTAGTTGAATATGTCCATCATCTCTGTCACCACTTCTTTAGGCCTTCCAGAAATCAGAGATACATTCTGTTTTTTAATTCTGATTGTTCCCTGCCTTGGTGTTTGTTGTTGTATTACATGTTTGTTTATTGTTTGTCCCTTTAGGAAAGGCAAAGTGGGGGGACTTCCCAGTGTGTTTCTTCCAGAATGAGCCCTTTCAGAGACAAGCCCCAGTTAAAGGGTCCTCACCCCAAATCCACTTCAGTGGCTGGGGCACATAGAGAAGAAGTACATGAATAAACACATTTATTACTTTTTCCCTGTTGATAGTTTTCAAAATTCCAAACCAATTTATTTACTTGAGATGAAGAGAGACAGCAAGAGAGAGCCAAACACAGAACAATCTCTAACTTGTCAGTTTGTTCATTAAATTCCTGTAAAAGCCAGGGCTGGGCTGCAGCCAAAGCTGGGGGTTGGGAACATGCTCTGCCACGTGGGAGGCGGAAACCCAGTCCCTTGAATTATCACTGCTGTCTCCGAAACAGGAAGCCGGGGTCAGGAGCTGGTGCTGGGCCTTGAGCTCAAGTACTCTGATACGACATGTGAGCATCTTAACTGTCATCTTTAATGCCTTCCTTTATTTTCGCATTTTTTTTTCACTCAGCTATGCTTAGCAGACATTTTCTAAGATGGAAACCCGAAGGATGAATGTAGTCCACAGAATATTGTGAACTCACCCAATGTCGTGTGTGTGTGTGTGTGTGTGTGTGTGTGTGTGTGTGTGGTGTTTTTCAAAGAAACCAAAATAAGTTACCAGAAATGAAAAACTCCTGTTGTTTCACAGAATTATGTGGACTCCTGTTTCCCTTGAGCTCTGTGAACCTCTGCAGCCCTGCCTGAATCTCCTCCCGGCAACCTGGAGCAGGAGCTGAGTGGGTGGCTGGCTGCCCCTCAGGGGGGTGGTGTGTGCTCCCCAGGCCACCCAGACCCCACCCGGTTGGAGTTACTCATTAGCATTGCCGGCCTGACCTCTGTAGGCATGTAATTGGCAACTGCAGTGTTTAGTCTGTGTCCTAAGTGAGGTAAGGGAGGGAAGGTTAGCCAGTGAGCCTCTGAATAAAATATGAGTGTAAGAACATCCAGGTGACGAGGCTCTGCCAACTGTGGGTGAACCTGCCCCTATTTTATTCCATTCAGAGTTTAATTTGCAAAGGAAGTCCACTAGAAATCCCTTCTTTTGCTTCCAACACCAGCATCAGGGGTCAGAGGCCGAGGAGGACATTTCTTGACCCCCACACGTTGTGCCCTGCTTCTGACCACTGCAGCTCTGAATGCCGTGTCCTCGACGTGCTTTCTAGGCTCTCAGCAGCCCTGTTTTCTCTTGCTGGATGCAGTTTCCAACCTAGTACTTTCTCTATCTCATGAGTGACTTCCTGTGTTTCTAGGGTCCTAAAACTGTAATGGCTCCTCTGGGTTCTGATTTGGGAGGCTGAGAAGCAGAGTCCCTGGAATGTTTTGGTCGATCATGTAAGTGGTCCAGATACCCTGGCTTCCTGGAGATCCCGTTGAGCACAGTTGAAGGACTCTGTTGACGTGGGCATCAAGGGGCCAAGGTTCCTGGGGCTCGACTGCCTTCTCTGAAAGCAGGAGGGCTGTGCTCTCTAGTTCACTGTTGGCAATGGCCTTGGCTCCCCGTGGAGTACTTCAGGCTATCAATAAATAATAGCAGGTTTTAGTGTTATTATTACATTGCTGTTACTATTTTAAAGAAGGACTAACATGAATACCCTCTCAAAAAAAAAAACCCTTCTATTTGAATGGTGAATAATATGAGCTGTCCTTGTCTTTCCTTTCTTGCAATGTTGCTTTGTTGTCCTGTAGCAGTTGGTCTCATCTTCACTGATGGTGGAAAGAAACCCCAGGCTGTCTGTTTTACTGATGAGCAATAAGGACTAGGAAGGTGTGGGAGGCACATGTTCTCATGGCTCCCAGAAGGCAGGTCTTGCCTGTCCATCTCTAATCACCTCTGAACATGACGCGCCAACCTGTCCGGTGAGAGGTGACTTTTCTTTTCAACAATATTTAGCAGGAATTGGAGCTACACTGCATTCATCTGTGCTTGAAAAACCACTTTGCATTCAGGAAAGGCATCAGGAAGAGAAACACAGGGAGAAGAATGCTTTTTTTTTTTTCCGTAAGTTGTTTACGTTCCAGCTTTCTGTGTTGGGAGCAGTTGTCTTAGGTCAAGGAGTGAGCTTTTAGGTTCCTTTCCTTTTCATCTCTTCATCTGACTGATGTTTATAGCAGGCATAGATGTGAAATAACGGACTATTTTTATGGCTTTTGCCATACCACGGTACAAGTATAAATACATTACAACCTAATCACATCAATGAAAGTATCAACAGAGAATGTATAGGAATAAATGACAGGGGAATATCCTAGCCCCGGTCTTTTGAAGAGAAATATTTCAGAAAGCTTTCAAGTTCAGAGATTCTGAGTATGACAAAACATTGGTTTTTGGAAAGGACAATTCTATAGAAATACTTTGCCCTTACTGTGTAAACAATATTTACATTTATTGGCAGTCAAAATGAACTGTTTCCAGCAGGGTTCCTCTAACATGCTTTTAATACAGTGGCCCTGTTTTCATAGGTAAAGATGTTAAGGTATGAAAGTGGGCGTGTCATCTTCTAAAGATTCTGCCACCCGGGCCCACCACTGTGCCGTGAACTTGAGTGATGAGTCCATGCTTGCTCCGCAGTCACAGGAGGGGGTGTGCTTTCTGATCAAGGTGTTAGATGGGGGGTAGCAAAGAGAAGGCTGATGAGCTCAGCGTAGTGCTTGTACCAAGAGCCTGTTTCTGAAAAAGTAACAACACGACTCCATTGCAGCCTTTTCCGCTGCTCGTTCCCCAGGATATTAATAGGAGGCACAAAAAGGAGAACGTTGGTGTTAAGAATGTTTGAGGAATACTGATTAGCCAAAGTCGGGCCTGGACTCCTCAAGACATTCTGCACATTCCCGAAAGAGCATTTGCTAAATTTGTTTTCCTGTGGAATTTCCCCTCCCCAACTCCACCTCCCCAAGTCCTTCCCCTCTCCTTACCTTCTCCCTCGACCCCAAGAAAACTTGCTTATAGAAGTATTTTTGTTGTTGTTGTTGCTCCTCTGGAAAGATTTCTGGGCATGCTGAAATTATACAGAGCAGAAATTGTGCAAGGAGGACTTTTCTGGCAACAGTGGCTAGTGAGGTGGAATGGCAAGGTCTAGAATCAATAAGGGCAAGCCCCTGTCTACAAGGGACAAAGCTTAGAACCTTGGAATTTCTGAGCATGATGGAAATGGCAAAAGTAGTCTTTATATGTCTTTCACTTCACCAGCAATGATGGTTTCTACAGAGTGCCTGTCTTTCCCTATGGGAAGAAGTCTTGGCCAAGCTCCGTGTTGTGGTACACATCATTTTACGACCTGAAATCTCACTTCATGGCCACTCTCAGACACCCATGAAACGCCAAGTCCTCTATCAAGGATATATTCCACACTTTTCCAGGAGAGTCCAATGATCCCTTCATAGCTTTTTTTTTTCATAGCTTTTTAAAAAAACATTTTATGTATTTATTTGTTTATTTATTTATATTGGAAAGTCAGACTCACCACAAAGGAGAGACTTTGTGGAGCTGAGCTAATCCAAAGCTAGGAGCCAGGAGCCTCCTCCAGGTCTTCCACATGAGTGCAGGGTCCCAAGGCTTTGTGCCTTCCTCCACTGCCTCTCCAGGCCACAAACAGGGAGCTGGAAGGGAAGTGGAGCAGCCAGAACATGAACTGGCACCCATATGGGATCCTGGTGCATGCAAGGCGAGGACTTTATCCACTAGGCTACCATGCTGGGCCCCATTTTCATAGCTTTTGGTTTATGTATTGCTCCCTGTAGAATATGGACCTGTAGAGGACTAGGATGTCTTTAATATACGGGATCTGGAGAAAATGATGACTATTAGTTATTGGTGATGTGTAAAAGTGGATACTGTATTCTGTAAGTTTGCCATTACAAATTATCTTAAGCTTAAAACAACAAATTCATTCTCTGACCACTGTGGAGTCAAAAAGCAAGGTACTTGTAGGGGGTGTGATCCTCTGGGGTAGGAGTGGGGGGTCTTTGGCAAGATTCTCACCTGTTTTCCAGCCCTGGTGGATCCTGATGTTCCTTGACTTGGTCTGTGTGAGCAAGTCTCTTCCACTGTCTTCACTAGCTCTTCTGTGTAAGTCTCTGCTCTCTCTCTCTTCTGTGCCACTCTGTGTGTGTGTGCTTTATGAGGTACTAATTGACTTTAGAATCCTCTGTATAATCTAGAAGGAGTGCATCTGGAGATGAGCACATCTTTTTTGGGTGTTGGGAGCAGTATTCAACCCACCACATTTACTAAGTAAATTTTCCAAAATTGGAGGATGTTGAGAAAATGCTTCATCTAAGAGGAGAGAGTCAGCTGACCATGTAGAAGTGTGAAGATTCAGAATTGAGGGTCCTCCATCCAAGGAGTCGCTATAGATATATCATTACTCACCTGATCTCTGTGTAGAAGGCATCAACCACCAGCCCGTTTTCTCACCATGACTGCATATGACGCCAGGATTCTTCTAAACATCAAACTCCTTTTCCATAGGGAAACATTTCCGTAAGAGGTCGAGGAATTACAGTGAAATGGAGACAGGCCACAAACTTCTTATCCTGCAAGATGTGTCCCTCAAATGGAATACTTTAGGGATGGGATGGGAGTGGTTGCTTATCTCCCTGCTCCCTTCTCTGCTTCCTGGCAGGACTCACAGTACCTGTTAGTAAGAGTCTTGGGAAGGAAGAAATGTCCTCCTCCTCCACACTTCACTTCTGCATCTGTAGTAAACATTGAACCATTTTGGTTAGTAGTGCCTCAGTGACACAAATTCTGCTGCCTAGAAGAGTGTGAATGAATCTGGCTGTGCTTGTTTGCCCTCACAGCATCCTGCCGCATCTAGTCCATGTAAACTCGCTTGCATTTGGCAACTGGCAAGCTCAGCTTGGTGCATTTGATTTATCCATCACCAGAGGATTGGAGTTCTTAGACGTATTTCCCCCCTTTGGCTCAGACAGCACTTCCGTTAGATTACAGTTCTCATTTTTGGGTGTTTCTTGTGTTTCGGCTAGATAGGATGCTGTCAGCACATTTCCCCACTCTCTGTTAAACTGGTAATTGTTAAAGGTCGGTGCATGGTTATTACTTGTTTTCTGTCTGAGATACTGTGTTTGCAAGGCTAAGCGTGATGCTAATTACTGTGTCTGTCCCCTTTTAGATTTTACTGAAAATGCTTACTGTTGAAGTAGCTAAATGCTTAGTGGCCAGATTTGCTGATAGGAATCAGGATGTGGATGAAAAAACAGTTCCTTGGTTTGTGGGTGGTTTAATGGGTCTCACCATGGTAAAATATGAACAACATGGAGTCGTAAAATCACAGAATGTCTGAGTTGGAACTGGATCAATAAATTCCACCTCCTCATTTTACAGATGCGAAGATGATGGGAACCCTCCATGACCAATTGTAACCCTCAGAATAACTTAGCTGTGATACTTTCATAAAATTGTAGGCCAATAAACAAACTACAGCTGCAAGGATAAAACAGTAGGATATTGTTGACTCAATGCTAACATAGTAAATTTATTTCCAGATACACACGCACACATACACATATACACAGAGAATTTGCAGGATGAAACATTTTTCCTACTAAAATATTCTCTGCCTTAGTATGCTGTGGTCTGATAAATATTTTCAGGAGCAATGATGGTTCAAGCTTAGACAGGGATCACTGCTGTTTTCGCTATAAGAAAACAAAAAATGTTTTGGGGTATTTACTTGTTGTGCAATCACGTTGTCACTGGGGTGCTCGCAGCCAGAATGGGACTTCATGGTTCAAGTCCTTGCTGTTGTGTTTCTGATCCCACTTCCTGCTGATGTGCTTCCTGGGAAGCAGCACCTTACGGCTCAGGCGATTTGAGTCTCTGCCACCTCCAGGGAAGATCTTGATCGAGCTCCCAGTTCCTGGCTTGAACTGGCTCAGCCTTTGCCATCGTGGATTTCTGGGAGAGAACCAGCAGATGAAGGCTGTCTCCCATTTTTCTCTCTCTGTCTCTGCCTTTCCAATACAATTAAAGTTTTTTTTTTTTTAAGACTTCCTACAGAAAGAAAAATGAGCAAAGACTGTGCGTGTCAGAGAAGTTCATGCTTCTGGTTTTCTTTGTTTTTTTGTGGTGGTTGTCTTCTTCATTCCTGAACAGTTTTTCTTCATCCTCTTCTCCCTTAGAAAGTTGGAAAAGGCTGTAACAGATCCCGTGAGAGTAAAGCTTTGCTTGATCTGGTCAGGGTAAACTTGCACAGGCTTTGCCTTTATTTCTGTTTGATGTCACATTCAGATGTTGACTCTACCTGTCTTAAAAATGCTGATGGGCCACATGAAACTTGACAGGTGTGTGGCTAATGTTAGCTTTGTCAGTGTGATTAGCCTTGGTGGTATCTGCCCAAACATTAAAACATAATTCTTTAATAACTAATTTTAATCCTATCTGGATGATTGGATAAATAGAATAATAAATTGGTGCCATTCACTTTTAAATGGAAGATGCTGTTTATTGAATGTCCCAATGTTGATGAAGCTAGCTCAGTGGACCCTGCTTGTAGCTGCTACTTTTTCCTGCCCTCTGATGTATTAATATACTAGATAAGTTGGCAGGTATGGTGTAGACTCCACTAAATCATGCTTTCCAGATGTATTATGTCCTTGGCCTCTCCTCCATGTGCAGCCTTTCTACCCTAAGAGGGGTTATTTGGAAATAGAGCGATCAATTGCTTTTCTAGAAACTCTGGACCTAAATTGGATTTATTGTACTCTGAATTTCTTTAGCAGCTGGTGGGTTCCTTAGTTAATAAGTGTGATTGGCTAATGTGATCATTTAATCCTTGTTCTTATCACTCATATTTCTGAGCAGAAAGTAGTTACTCAGTAGGCTTATATGCGTTTGTGTCTTTCCAGAAGCAGTCTGTGTACACAGGCAACTGTTTCTGCTACTGCTCTTACTCCAGTTGAAAACCTGTTATTCATACTGGAACGCATGTTGCATCTGGCACTTGACTTTCTCCAAGTTTTCTCCCATTTACTTTTTCCTGTGAAGATCTTTAAAATTTTAAGTTTCATCTTGTTTGTCTATCCTTTTCCTTCATGATGTCTTAGCATTTTTTGGAGGGAGGTGCTTATAAAGGATTTAGAAACCCAAAAAGTGTTCCTATTGTTTCTTCCAACATTTTTGTGCTTAACGTGTTCACATCTAACTCTTTACTATCAATTTATCATTTGTCGTAGTCAGTAATTCACTTTTATTATCATTTTCCTAAATGAATATTCTCTTTTAGTCAGTATGACATGGCTTAACTCACTAAATCTAAACACCACCTTTTTTCTAAAAAAAAATCTTATTTTCCATTTTACAATTTTGCAAGAATAGGGCTTTCCCTCTCTCTTCCTCCCCCACCCTCTTGTCTCCCCACATGTCCTCTGTGTTTTATACTAAAATAGTCTATCAGGTACAGTCTTGACACCAACTTTCTGCTCTTTACTTGGGTCATGACACTATTGATATTGGCAATGGTAGAAATTTTAATATTTTAATATTAATATCATGTTATTTTAATATTATGTTGGAACCCATCTCTATTGAAATCTCCTAGCATTGCTTGGTTGATAAATTATTCACATGATCCAGAATCAATTCATTTTACCTTTTGAAATCATCACAGAACACAAAAGATGACATTAAAATGAACAGAAAAAGACAATATTAAATAGTCTCTTGTCTGTTACTCATGGGACCTTGAATTCAGGTCCCTATTTTCCAGGACTATTCTAGAGTTGTGAAGTTAAAACATAGTTTTAAGTTAAACATATTCTGCCTACAATGTGTTAGTCTTCATAAATACTTCAAGGGAGCAAGGGTGGAGGTTGCTTCTTTGGATTTACTAAAATCACTGACTTTGATATGATGAAATTATCATTTAATCTCAGTACTAAATTACTCGTGATTTAAATTCTTTGGGATTCATGCTAGTCTTGAGAGTTCTTGAAATATCTAAGTAGGATTAGTATTTTAAATTTTTATGTTAAAGCATAATTTCATGTGCCTACTTTAAGGGAAAGTATAGTATTAATGATACATGGTATTTTCTTAAGGTTTTTTTGGGTAATGGTAAATATTTTGAAGATGGGCTTTTCAAATGTTAAGAGGTACTAAGATTGATAGCTTTGCAAATTGGTTTTAAGTATTTTGAATTTATAACTATCATCATGTTGCAAAATAACATTGACTTTGGAATGGCTGACTTCCTTTTGTAGTAATTCAAAAATATTATGACAGCTATAGTTTTATAGTGAGCATAAAAACCAGTGAGGTAAGTTCAATGAGGTAAGGTTAGTGTTGGAAGTTTTATTAACAAAAACTTTAAGTATTAACACATGAGTTACAATTCCCATGTGTTTTCAGAAATTTGCTGGAACTGAACCGAACATTAAATTTTGAACTTTGGACTAGTCACTTAAAACCACCTAATTTTAGTGTAAGAAGTAGCCAAAAGCTTAAGTATGAAAACAGGCTTTATAAACTTGGCTGGGTTATTAACCCACACATGATATGAATTCCTCCATGTAGGTGATATGAAGCAATCTTAAACCACCATTGTTTTCCTCAAGTAGGTGGCATGTGGAAGTTGGGTATAGTTTTTTGACAGGTAGGTAAGACAAACGCATCTTTACAACCTGAAAGTCTCAACTGTGTTATTAACATGCTAGTGACTGTAACTTAACTTTTATAAGCATAGCATATGGTTCTACAATACTAACAATATCTCCGAACTTTATTTGTCTGTATTGAAGTTGTATACAAGAACAGATATCATCGAATAGAAAAGTGTTCTGCAAATTATGAAGTGCTCTATAATACAGTCATTTTTGTTTCTCTTTGTGCTAACTTTCCCACTCCTCTAATGCATAAGCCTTTGATTGCTAGCTGACAGCCAGCACACGTAAGTAGGATCAAAGAGTTCTGATTTTCATGTTCCATGTCTCCACTAGATGCTGTGATCAATAATAGGCTATGGAGAGCCGTGACATGAACTAGCCACCTTGAAAGACCAAAAAATGTATTGAAATGACCAATTGTTGTTTTTCATGCCTGTAAGAGAGTGAGCCTTTTATCCCAAAGCCCTGGAAGCCAGAAACTTTTTGATGAAAGGGCCTTCTCTCAGTTTTTAAATTGGTGCATATCGTCTCCCTCCAATTTTTTCTTAGTTTGATCTAAAAGTATGTGACAGCTAACATGTGACAGCTAACATTGGTTCTATCATCAGGAGAGGTGTGGATACAGTCACAGAGCTGCTTATCCATGCGTAGTTCCGACTCCAGTCCAGGAGCATCTGAATCTCGTCGCCTCCTGCTTTGGGGCTGTAGCCCGGCACCTCACACTGTACAGATCTCATTGAGAACTCCTGATCTTCTTTCCTCACATCTGAGACTGCCCTCATCTTTCTGAGCACAGGCAGTCATTCTATTTTCTTTTGAGCTGTTTCAGCAAAAAAACAAAAAAGCAGCATGCTTCCTTTTCTAGTCACACATACTGATCCTTGGTTTTATCAGCTATCGCCTGATCCCATTTCAGAATGCATCGCTCACTCCTCTATCCTAGTGAGGCAGCAGTACACCCCTTCTGGTCCTCCATAGCCACCCCCAGTCTGGCCCCTAGCCTCCCCGCCCCACCGCCCCGTCTCCTGGTGGCTGCTTTCTCTAGAACAAACTGATTTTTTAGAACAAACGTATCAGCTGTTCTATCCTCAACATCGCAAGATTTCATTGATCTGCATTAGCTTCTTTGCTACCCTTGCAACTCTACATCAAGCTTGTCTCTATGATGAAGTGTGTTTCTTTTAGGGAGAAATTTTTTTAGAGACCACATAGTGGGCACTGGGGATGGGTGCTCATCACTGATGAGGTAGTTGATTTTTCTAAGCTTTTCTTAAAGTGAACAAAGCTAGACAGTAATTGTTTTTCATCTTGGTATTTTGTTATTTTATGAGAAATTTAAGATTTACCTTGTAGTTAAAGGTTTAATGATTCTACCAAATAGAGTTCAACAAATGAAATGTAAAAACATCTTAATCTAACAGAAAAATAGGTAAGGTGTATAACCAGTAATCAAGAGGAAAGGTTTTCAGCTTCACTTATAAATTGAAAATTGTCACAAAATCATTAAGACCACAGCAAATAATTATAAAATTTATATAAATTTCATTGAAAAAGGAAAGTAATTTTTAAAACAGGAAAGATATCATGTGTTTAATATTTGCAATTTGAAGTTAGTCTTAACAGGCTTTCATGTCTTCTTACACCTATATTTCTCCCTTCTTACCATAAAACTTAACATTTATTAATGACAGGGACATAATACATATGTGTTCTCCTCCTACTCCTGAACTCCACAAATATATATATGGTTCAAGAAACCATATTTTGACTGTCTTATTAAGACCATAAAGGCTGCATCCCGACACCTGGAACAATGCCAGGCACAAATTTGATTCTTCCTGTTTGCTGAGTGAATGGGTAAACGGTCCTAGTTACTGGATGTGTAAAAGACACCTACAGAGAAGAGACCGCTGAAATGGAACTGGCTACAAAGTGCAAGAGCAGAGGACATAACCAAACCAAGAGGAAGAGGTGGGCATGCCTCACCAGCGAGAGTATGGTCCTGCAGGCACTGAGGGACATTTTCTTCAGAGGGCAACTTTTATTGTCATTGGAGATTGGTGCAAAAAAAAAAAAATTGGAAGTAGTGATTATTCTGAGTTCTTCTTAAGAGTCCAAAAAGAGTCATTGTAACCTAATCGCCATGCCAGCTAGGTGATTGACAATTACTTGATTTTCTATTGTGGAGTGTGGTTGTCTGTCTTGGTTAGAGAGGAAAGGGCTGAGGGGCTTCTGTTGCATTACCCTCCTCTAGGTACAATAATGTGTTAGTCACTGCAACCTCTCTGGGTACTCCTGAAAGTTCTAGCTGTCTTCTCAAGTCTTCTCTGTGGCAGACAACAGTCAAGCTTGTGTTTGCCATGTGGCTCAGTGCCTCTTGAGCCAGCTGTAGAAAGGGAGAGCAAGACTCCAAGCCTAGGACTCCATTACAGGGGTTGAAACTGAGTTCACTGGATTCATAGCTGTGTGCTGACAGTATAGCAATCCTAAGTCACATGTGATGATAGAGCCCCTGACATGTGGCTAGTCTTGACTGAGGTGTCCTGCAAGTGTTAAATAAATGCCCGATGCTGATTCAGATTGTGAAAATTGTTTACTCGTGATATTTTTTGCATTGTTATAATTACATGTTTATTCATACTGTTTTAGATTTGATAAATTGTGTACTATTAAAATTTCACCTCTTGTAACTTTGGCTATTAAATGAAAACATTTAAAATTACCTTTTATTTCTTTTAGCCATTCACCAGTTCAAGAACTGCTCCTGGATAATGCATTCTCTGTTGGGACACCCATGTACTAGCTCTCTCTGCATCAGTACACACACATAGTAACGTATGTGAAAGTCCGTATCAGGTGGTATAATGCTTGCATGCGTGTTAGCACACAAAACCTTATTTGCTACCTTGAGTATGGTTGATCAGTCACCTTTATTACTTTTCTACAGCTTATAAATCACTGGGTTAGAGGTTGTGGACAGCAGAATAACAAAATATAATAACAATAGCAAGAATTTATGGAGTGTTTCTAGGTGCCAGGCATGGTGCTAAGAGCATTACCTGTTATTTAATCCTCAAAATAACTGGTTGAAGGAAGCATGATTATGATCTCCACTTGGTTGGTAACACCTTGGTTATGTTCCCCACATTTGGAAAGGAGACATAACTAAGTCCACGTAGGTAAGCCCCAAGGTTAGTGTCTTAAATTGGTTGAACATATTTGTAATATGGAAAATGTCAAAACAGAGCCGTCCCATTGGGCCACTTATACAGTCAAACTTAACCTTATGTGGCAACTTCAAGGGTTTCTTTCCCTTCTGTCTTTTTTTCTCTCTGCCCTAAGGTCTTGGGCTTTAACTCCTGAGTCCACTCTCCGGGATTCTGCTTAGCTCTATTCACAACCCTCTGCCACATCCTCCATTTTTGAATTTGGAATGAAAGGGAACAAGTGGATTTTTAAGTCTGACACAAAGAATAAAGGGAGGTGCAATGCTTCTGTTTCTTTTTTAGGTTCATGGTAATTTCTAAGACAAACCTTTCTAGTATTTTTAATAATAATTTATTCGTTTTCATTAGAAAGTCAGATTTTACAGAGAGGAGAGAAAGAAAGATCTTTCATCCCCGGGTTCACTCCCCAAGTGGCTGCAACAGCCAGAGCTAACCTGACCTGAAGCCAGGAACTGCTTCTGGGTCTCCCACACAGGCACATGGGACTGCAAGATCTGGAATGTGGTGTTGCCCAGATCTCAGAGACAGGTGCAGAGTGGGGAGGGAGCACTCCCAGGAAGTGATGTGCCTTGCTCCTGAGGACAGTTCTCCAATGAAGCCTAACTCTTCCCTCTTCCCCACAAGGGAGCTTGAGGTCCAGGTGCTTAGAGAGTTGGATGTGATTGAGAACCATTCTTGGTTGCTACCATAAGTTTTGGATTATGGCTTATTTTTAGATTTTGTGTCTTTGGAGGCTGTGTATATCATATGTATGTCCAACATTGAGACTGTTTCCTCATGTGAATGTTTGCGACTTGAATCAAATCCAAATATCCTCTTATTCCAGGTCTACTATTAGGGACTACTAACAGGGAAAACTTTGAATGTGAAAGAGAACTGTATCAGAGCTCTAATGAGTATTCCTGTTTCATTTTCCTGGAAGGTTGTTTGTTTTCTTTTGAAGTTCTTTATGATGGGATGTTCATTCAATCCTTGAAGTGTTGTCAAGGAAGTAGTTTTTAATCTGTGAAAATTTTCAAATGGCCCCTTTTTTTGCTCTCCCATGCTATGTGCTCAAGTGTGGCTGTAGTAATTTTAAAATTGAAATGAACCATTTGAGTTTTGAAAATTATTTATGGCATATCAAGTAGCACTTAGTGTTTTGTCACAACACTGTAACCATTTTTGAAGGCACACATAAAATATGGCAGTAAGGTCAGAAGCCCTGTTGGGTAGAACTTCGGGAAACATACCTCACCCTTGGAACTGACTATAATTCCTGGGTGCTGACATGAAGATTAATAATGCTTAACTCTGATTTTGGCAATTTTTGCCAATTTCATTGCTAGGGTCCTTTTCTTTCAAGTTATTACCTAGAATTGAAGTGATAACAAATGTTTTATGTTTTATACAGCATGATAAAAGATTTTACACACTGTTAAACACATACACACACAAAACTGTATCAAAAGGAAATGAGTAATTATGCTAAATCAAAAGATTGTCCTGATTTTAACATGAAGTGGCTAGTTGCCATGTAGTTAAATCATAGATAAAAATGGGAAATTCAACCGTATGAGTTTTTATACATTGATTCTATGATGCAGTTCAAATTTTCTTTTGTTTTTCCGGGAAATGGTGGTGCTCTTTGCTTTGCCAAATATTACTATTGAGCCAACTGCCAAAGTTTAAGAGAGAGTCAAGGGCCCTTAAAATTATTTGGTGTTGAGTGAAGAGGCAGAGAAAGGTATTCCATATACCCCCCAATTCTAATTGTTATATCTCTGCCTGATGTTGGAGTATAAGCTAGGCTTCAAGGTTGGCATGATTTCTTCTTAAAATGATATGCACTATTGAGTGAAGTTGGAATAGGAGCAAGCACAACTTTAATCATGTTCATTGATACCCAGTTTTTAGCTACATATTCTAATCTTTAATAGCATGCATTTTTTTTTTTTTGGCTTGGTCTTTCCTGTATTTAAACTGCTGTGCATCAGAGGCCTGTGGATCTGCTTGTGGTTTTGCACCATCTGGAAGTTCAAATTCGATTTCAGAAATGATGTCATCCTTGCTTACTGCAAACTGGGCTAATGTTGGTTGAGAATTGGATATGGTTCAGGTCAAAGTTTTGTATTAAAACACACACACACACACACACACACACTCAAAGACCATCAAGCTTCATTTCTCAGTTCTTAGAGACTGCACAAGTCTCTAAAGATAGAATGGAGGTGATTGAAGGACACAATTCAAATTCCTTTGAAGTTAAAAGCGTGCTTTCTGGCGCATGCTGAATAAGCTCCCTAAAAGACCCTGGCTGGCACTGCCTCCCTCCTGCCACGTTGAGTTTGAGTGTTGTGAATAGTGCGCTGTTCACAAACATCCTTGCTCTATTTTTTTTTTATTACTGCAGGAATATTCTCATGGCCAGGGTTGCTTTTCATCTGTTCTGGGCTCCAGAAGATGTAGCAGGGCCCTGATAGATCACACATGGCCAAAAGGTGCTACAAATGGAAGTGTATTATTCATCATTATAGAGTTTCTTTCTTATTATATTATATCCAGCAGCACTCACTCTCTCCTTAATTGTAATTTATTTATGCTGCAGTGTGAACTGTGGGCATTCCTTTTTCATTCACATAGAGACCGTTTAGCTTTAGATAGTAAGAAATGTGGAGCTAGTGGGACCACGGAGTCACTGATTTCTTTTCTCCCACCAAGTTCTGGCAAGACCATGTTCCAGTATGTATAATTGACTGTAACCCCTGATAGCCACTGTCATCATCTGGGAGCCTCAGCATGCCCTGGCATTTCCAAGGAACTTATTAAATGTACAGGATTTGTGCATAAGTTGTGGTGCCATTCCAGGTGGGTAGACAAGCCACTTGAGAAAAATCTCCCATGCTTCTGTGTTGGCATGGCTGGCACGCATTTTCGTTTAGGAAAGTGAGGATCCCCAAGATGTGAGGCTTCTCTCTGCTTCCCTGTTCTGTATCTCTACTAGATCCAGTGAGGAGTACAGCCATCAGATACCTGGTGGAACTGCATTTCTCAGCTTCTCTGGTCACAGAATGGCCACCTTCTCTTTACTAAGGTCAGAGCCACCCTGGAACTCTAAGCATGTCCCTGTCATCACCCTTTCTCTTCCTGGGATGTCACAAGTTCATCATCTTCTTGTGACCAGAAAAAAATCTACTCCCCTATATCCCTATCACCTTTAACTTTGAGAAACACAACGTTCGTGCATCCTTGTTGCAAAGGATAAGAAAAGAAAATTTTACTGCAGTAACTATTCCTTAACATTAATTTCATGCTGCTTGGGAACATTCTACCAAAGATGGATTGCTGCAGTTAAAAGCCTAGAATATCCCAGCACCTAGAGAGTATCTGTTATGAACATTTGGTTTTATGTGTAAGATGGAGACACTGTTTGCTGAGTGCTGGGAGAGGAGCATTCAGTGACTTGTCCTGAAGCTTGCAGATAGACAGCAGCAGAACCAGGCCTAAAACCTGTCTCCTCTTTCCATTGTTCCAAGTTGCTTTTGGACTGTGGATTCTCATCATATTTACATATCTTTTTTTTTTTAAATCTATGATTGCATTCTTTAATTCTTTTTAAAGATACATTTTTTTCTTTTTTATCCAAATTTTATCCAAAATTTATCCAAATTTTGAACGAAAATGTTCAAAATTTAGTATGAGATACAACACACCCTTGTGCCATTTCTTCTTTTTGCCTGGTTATTTGGATGTCTTTAAATAACATGCCTGCACTTCTGTTTCCTGATTGTTGATACAGCCTTGCTCTGTTGATTTCATGGTGTGAAGGCTGGGAATTTACCTCTTCTATCACCTCAACGACCTGTTCAATATCTATGTATACTCAGTGTCCCCTGACCTGTCATTCTACTGGGGTTATGCAGTAATTTGATTCTCAGGATGAAATGATATGTTATATATTATTCTCTTCCTTTCATGAGATTCTGATAAACTGTCTATTAATCCTGACTGTGCAATCATGTATTTTCTATTGGACTATCAGTTATTAAACTGCACGTTCACTGAGTCTTGACAAATCCGTATACCATATAACCACCATCACAAACAATTTAGAGGAAAAAAATCCTTTTTGGCTTTGTAATCATTCCTTTGCACTTCACACCTCTGAAGGTCATTGCTGCCATTTTTGTAACCCTATGTTAGTTGTATGTTAGTTGAAAAAGCAATCATCCAGCAGAGTGGATGTCTGTGGAGTCTTTCCACTTGACATGTTTTTAATATATATCTGTGTTCTTGTACATATTTCTAGTTATAACCTTGTATGGCAAGATACTATCCTATGGAAATATACCTCAGTTTATTTACTTGCTGTTGGATGTGTGGGTTGAGTCTAGGATGAGCTATTATAAACAATATTGCTGTGGACATTTTTGTAATCTTTTAGACTGGTTGAATGATCTTACACAATATGGATTTGTTCCAGTAAGCATACTGTATTCCTTTCGCACACCAAGTGTGCTAACTATGAGCACTTTCACATACTTCTTGCCAGAAGGATGAGCACATGTCATTGAAGACATAATTCCTGGAGCCCATGGCTGGGTCCAACCCTGACCTTTACATGTGATCAAATATTTAGATATCTTTAAAGATATCCAACAAAAATAAGTTGGTGGTTGCGTTAGTCCATTCAAGGAGCTATAACAACATACTGCATTGAGTAGCTCATCAATAAAGAACAAAATAGCTTAACAACAGAAATGGATTTTTTTTTTTTACAGCTCCAGTGGTAGGGAAATCCAAGATGAGGGCTCCTGCTCTGCTTCATAGATGGCCCTTCATGTGGTGGAAGAGGTGAATAAACCCTCTTGGGTTTCTTTTAGAACACAGTATGGGTGCTTCACCCTCATGAGTGAATCACCCCTTAAGGCCTACCTGTTGAGACTGTTACTTTGGAGATTTAATTCTAACATGAGAATTTTGGAGTGTACAAACACTCAGAAAATAGCTTTGATATCTGCTAAAATGGCAGCACAGTAATTTTGACAAGGGATCCTACTCTTTACTCTTTAGAATCAATGAAAAGAAATTGTCTTGGGAGTAATATATTAAATGTTGCTTGTCAGCTGAGAACAATTTTCTTGGAAATTTCATAGCCTGTTATTGATAATCAGCCATTAAATAAAGTATTTGTTGCAGTGACTTTTTAAGACCAAAATAGTGTACATTTTTAAACACAGATACAAATATAGTATATTTCAATTAAGTAGAATTTAAAAGGCTATAGAAGATTAACTTTAAAATGATCTTTTGATTGTTTTCATATGTTTTGGATTGCATAATTTTTCTGCTACCCCTGTGATTTTTTTTCCATATGATTTAGTCTGTGTAGTCTAGAAATAGAAGTTTTTTCACACATGGTCTTCAGAACGTTACGTTTAAAAAATAAGCTAATGTTTTCTCTTTCTAATATTGATATTTGAAAAGCAGGAAGGGTAATTTTTTCAGTTTTTGAGCTACAGTAGAATTAGTGAGTTTGGAGTTGGGTCTGCCTGCCTTCCTTCCTTCCTTCATTTCTTTCCTTCTTTCTTTCTTTCTCCCTTTCTTTCTCTTTGTTTTAGGTATGTGGAAAGCAGTCTTTCTACAGCTGGAGAATGGGTGTTTTGTTCCACATCATTTTCTTCCTCCAGCAGCCTTCACTTCCTCCTGGCAACATGTCTTTTTCTAATTTAGAAGTGTTTCTCTATGTGTCAATCTTTTTCTTCCAGATGTTCATTGCCTTCTCCATATTCTGGAAGGAGAGTATGACCAGTGCTTCCCTGGGCTCTCAGAGACCTGGAATATCTATGTGCTTTGCTTCCTGTAAGCAGGAACACCAACATTGAAATACACTATTTCATAATGTTTTAGTTAAAACATTGCTCAGAAAGTTGCACGATTGGACTCACATTTAGACATTGTACAAGCACGTGTCACTGGAGGGCCCAGGTCCTGCCCCTAGCCTCTCTGTAGACAGCTCCGATGGCGCCCAATGACATGTTTGCAAAAACCATAGCTTTCTCTTTTTTTCTGGTTTCAGGTAGATGCACTGAGATTACGACTGGAAGAGAAAGAATCTTTTCTCAATAAGAAGACGAAGCAGCTGCAGGACCTCACGGAAGAGAAGGGGACTCTGGCTGGAGAGATCCGTGACATGAAGGACATGTTGGAAGTGAAGGAAAGAAAAATCAATGTGCTGCAGAAGAAGGTGAGTAGCCGAGCTAAGCCTTTACAACAGGGAGTTGAGAGCATCCATGTTTGGTTCTTTCCGCAAACAGTTGGAGTGTGTGGACAATCAATCATCTTGTAAGAATCAGGATTAGAAAGTGCAAGGTTCTTCCTTACCTGGAATTTGCCTTCCTGTCCGTGACATAGTGTCACTTGTATACTGGCTTCCTAGATTTTTCTACTTGACAACCTACGATCTAAATATGGATAATTGACCTTCTCATTTGCCAGCTTACACATGAAGATAACAGTGCGTATTTAAATATAAATCTAAAATAATTGCCTTGGTTTGTTCCTGCTGTTATAGCAAACTTCGTGTAACTGGGTAGTTTGTAAAGATCAGCTCCAGAGACCAGAAAGGAACGAGGTTCTGGAAAGGTTGGGGTTCTATTGAGGCCCTGAACTCTGTTGCTATGATTCTATAATTGTGCCTGTGGTTGTGTCCTATGCGAGGGACGAACACTGCTTCTTCACCTTGTGAACAGACAGAAGGGTACAAAGGCCTAGCTGGTTCTTTCCAGCCTTCACTAGGTGGCTGTTCTACTTGAGGAAGGCTCTGTTTCATTGTCTTGAAAGTCGCCTATCTTAAGGTTACTCCATTGGAGATTGAGTTCGAACTATGTACTTTGGGCATCACATTCTGACTATAGCACCTGCCAAATCCATGTGGATTAAAAAAAAATAAAGTTTATTTTTATTGGAAAGGCAGATTTTTAGAAGGAGAGGCACAGAAATATCTTCCCTCTGTTGATCCATTCCCCAAATGGTTTCAATGGCCAGAGCTGAGCCATTTCAAAGCTAGGAGCCAGGAGCTTCTTCTGGGTCTCTCATGTGGATGCAGGGCCCCAAAGCTTTGAGTCATCCTCAGCTACTTTCCTAGGCCATAAGCAAGGAGTTGGATGCGAAGTGGGGCAGTGCCCATATGGGTTGCTAGTGCTCATAGGCAGTGCTCATATGGCAGTTCCCATATGGGTTGCTGGCATTTGTAGTTGGAGGATTAGCCAGTTGAGCCATCATGCTGGTCCCCTTCATGTGACTTTTTTGAGGCTGGAAGAAATAACATTTCCACTCACTACTTAATTAGAACCACTCAAGGGGGAGTTTGAAAACTTCCAGCCACAGTGATCCAACATGGGAAGGTATTCCATAGCCCATCCCGCTCCTCCTTTTTTTCCCCCCAGCAGCTCCTGTTTAACATTAGAGGGGACCCTAGTTTGGGGAAGTCACCTGGATTCTTGTTTTCAAGAATTCCCCTGTACACGGTCTTGGTGGGTCCACAAAATGCCCGGCCTTCTCCTAGAAAAAAATGCAGGCAAGAAAAGGGTGCAATGGCTGCTCTTTTGCAAAAAAGAAAAAAGCAAACATGTTGCAAAGATTTAAGGCTCTCAGGTTCACAGGTGTCCATCAATGAAACAGGGCAGAAATCTGCAGAAGTGGCCTTGCAGGACACGGCATTACACTGATATGCTGCTGGGCACACCACTGCACCTGCAGGTCCGTGGAACTAATGGACCCCTCCTCTTGGTGTCACTTGCCGCCACCATTTCTCACTTGGCTTGTATCAATAGCATCCTGACTGTTTCCCCCGCTACTTCTACCCTTATGTTGGCTGCAAGCTGTCCTTCATTCAGAAGTTGTGATAATCCTTCTAAAGCATAAAACAATTCTCGTCACTCTGATCAAAACTCTCCAGTTATAACCAGCTGCATAATTGGTGGGGCCTCTTGCAAAATAAAAATGCGCAGGCTCTTGTTCAGACACTTGAGACGTTTAGGTTAGTAAGAACAGAGCCCTAAACCAAGCATGGGGTGCAGAGTAACCTCAGAGGTCTCGGAAACAGGAGGCTCTCCCCATCATTGACCGCTTCTATCTTCACTCCAACGGTGGAAACCCTCACATGGGCCTGCCTTCGTCCACACTCCTTCGCCCCTTCCCGCCCGTCAGGCTTCCTGTATGGCTGCTCTCTCTTTTTGCTCCTCTCACATCAGTCAGCACAGCGTGGCGTCTGTGCTCTGCTGTGAGCATGTGAGACCCACTGTTTCAGGGCTCATATGTTTACAGGAGGTTCCACGGAGACCTTCTCTTCCTGGACCCGTGCGGGTAGCCGTGAGCTGTAGGTGGCTGGGAAGCTCTTGAATTGTGATGTGCTGTAAGTGTGAAATGCATATCTGGTTCTGAAGATTTATTACAAGAAAAAGAATGTAAGAGCTCTCATTAATCATTTCTTCTCCATTGTATGTTGAAATGAAAGCATTTTGATCGTATCAGTTAAAATAAAAGATCTTATTAAATTAATCTCATCTCACCTGTTTTTACTTTTGTACTGTGACTACTAGAAAGTTTAGAATTACCTTTGTGGTCTCCATTATGTTTCTGTTGGACAGGGCTGCTCTGGATATCCACATGCTTCGTTCCTTGGCTTCTTTGAGGTCTCTGCTCCCAGCGGTTGTACTTAGTCGTGGCCACTCTTTGTCCCTCTGACATAAAATAGCATAGCCACCCATGTTTCTACCCTCTGTATTCCCTCATCCAGTTTTATTTTTGTAAGTAGAACTTCTCACCCTCTGACAAATGTATATATTTTAAAATTTGTCCTTTTATATTACTGGGGTGTAAATTCTAGGAGGGCTGATTTTATTCTTTTTCCGCTGTTACATCTTTACCACCCAGAAGGTATACATGGTCATTAAATATTTGTTGAATGAATGAATGTGCTCCATAAACTCTTGAGAAGGAGTATTTGATTGGCCAGAGTCAAGTCACATGCCTACCCCCTTGAGATGAGGAAATTCTTTCCTGGGAATTTGCAAAACAGTTACGCCAAAATGTCCACGACAGGTGGCACTCCTTTGTGTCTTTGGAGAGGCTGTGGTAAAATAATCACAGAATTCCTGAGAACTAGACCACAACCTCCCCATGTTTCTGCCTTTTCCTAAGGACATTTTCTGGTCTTTTCTAAACTCTGAGAGCTGGTCTCCTCCCAGTTCACTCCTGTTCTATCACGATCAGCAGGAAACCTGAATGGGACACTCATGTATAGCATAATGTGATTATCACTTTACAAAATGCATTAAAGTTAGATTTCAGTTGAACTTTAGAGACTTTCTCTCACAAGAATAAGAAGCAGGGACACTGCATTTGCTTGGATTTCTCAGAGTACTGGTGACGTGACAGATCGTGTTATTAGTTCATTTCTGTCAAGATCTTAATGGACAGGGTCCTACTTGTTGGATCTCTCTGTTGCCTTACAAGCTAATTAATACAGATAATCAGAAGATAGCAGAGATAGTGAAGGACTCTCGACTGCGGGGACTAAACTAGGTGGAACTAACAGTGTTAATGGCAGGGTATCTTGGAGCATTTCTGAGGATTCTGTAGAACACTTTTCATTTAGAATTTCTAGGAGCACAGGCTAACACTGACGTTCATTGAACTTGTTTATATTGGACATGCTGTGTTGAATACTCTCCTATGCCTGTTGCTCACAGTGTTTGCTTATTCTTGACTATAACCCTGTGAGACAAATACAATGAATAATGTACGAAACAGGGAAATACTGAGGCTATATTAAGCTTGCCCAATGTCACATAGCTTAGATATAAGATTTGTTTTGCCTTTGGGAAAGTAGGATGAAATGGTGAATGCAAATTAAAACAATAAGCTTCGTTTTCCTCTGGGTCTTCGTTTGTAAGATTACAACACGAGGTATGATAGTGTCATAGTTGTTTGTTTTTTTTTTTCTAGGAGATGGGCCTAAACACTCTCATATTTTTTAGAGATATATTTGTTTATTTGAAATGCAGGCTTAGGAAGAGATAGAGAAAGAGGTCTTCCATTTTCTAGCTTACTTTGCAAATGGCCACAATTCCTGGGGATGAGCCAGGCCAAAACCAGGAGCCATGAACTCCATCCTGGTCTTCCATGTGGGTTTAGGGGCACAAGGACTTGAGCTATTTTCCTGCTGTTTTCCCAGGAACATAAGCAGGGAACCGGATGGCAAGAAGAGCAGCTGTTACTTGAACTGGCCCCCTTATGGGATGCGGATGCTGCAAACAGTGGCTAAACTTGTTATGCCAAAGCACCAACTCCAGCATTCTCATCCTAGAGGAATACATGTCAACAGTTTTCTCAGTGAAGATTTTAGGATGGCACCTTCAGTGCATAGATGACAAAGGAGAGTTTTGTGAAATGTTAAACTTGACCTTTAAGCCAGACTCGAAGGTGTGAGATACAGTCTGCAAACACTTGAATGAAATCGGTTGTAAGTGATGATTCCCTTGGGCGGCAGCATCACCATCTCTATGTGTTTAAGTCCTGTAGATCCTGGATCTAGAAATGCTTCAGCTATATTTGGAGAGGTGGCTCATTGAGTGTTGCTAATCTGCTTGGGAAGGCAATGATACCACTAGGAACATGATAATGGGTGGGAGCTCTGTTATACTCTCCATAGAGGAGGCATAATCCCCCCAAGAAGTAATAACACATGATTCAGAAACTGCCTCAAAATGTGGAAAGCATACAGAAGCTAAGGGACCAGTGAAACGGTTATCTTTGAGGGTTGGAGACTCCTTGGAGTGCAACCACATTGAGTGTAAATTGACTGTTACAGGGCAGGCCTGGAAGGGAACAGCATAAGCTTTGGATTAGGGTGTGCTGGCGTGGAAGAATAATAAACTCATGTCAACGTCAGAGTTTACTCAGTTTGCAGTATTACTTAGTACTTCTTTCTCATAGATTTGTTGGCAACTCACACTGCATTTTGATGCCAACAGAACTGCGTATGTACCTTTGCTAACCACGTTTAACCAGACCAGGTGAGGCTTGTGCCTCTACCCACCCATGAGCGTTGCCTTCAGAGCTCTGGATCTCAGCACTGTGCAGTTCTGCATAAGCCCTGAGGCTGAGCGTGGAAACAGTGCTCTAGTGTCACATGAGGAAGGAGCTCAAGCTGAATAAACAGGAACTCCAGATGGAAGACCATCTCTGAACAAGTTTTTTTTTTTTTCTAAGAAGACAGAATTCATCTTCCATGGGCTTTACCGCCATATTTGTGACTCTGCTTTATAGTTCTAAGATATGACGTTCTGTCAGTAGGGTGAAAAAAGCATACATGGATGGGAATTACACCGCAGGATATCCTCCTGTGTCTGTGATCATGGAGTCACAAGAATACTGCACTTTTCATGCTGAAGTTGTAGTGTTCTGTTCTCATGTGGAACTTCAAACTTCAACTGATGAAGTGCAACCCGATGGTTGAGTTTTTGTAGGAAATGTCGTAAAACCTCGATGACATTGTGCATTTGTAAAGTGCATGGTGGCCAGGACTTGAGGACATGGTAGCACTGCTTGAACCAGATCTAATTCAGTGTTATGCAGCTTATAGAATCTTACAGTACAAACAAGCTCCCCAAGAAAAGTTTTTAAAAGTCATTATAATTGGACTCAAATTCTATCCTCACTTCCATGCTGAGTCTGCATCCCTTGAGCAATGTGAATTTATACAGCAGAGGTACTTTATTAGGGAAAGAAAAAACAGATGGTGATCTTGGTGGAAACTAAGTTCGCTGGCTGCCTACAGAACTTGGGGGCTTGTGAGTGGAGCTGGCTCCTGGGAGTGGTGTATAATGGACCTACCCACATGAGCAACTTTTTGTTATCTTTCTGGAAGTGTCGTGTTGAAAGTTCTGAGTGCTGATAAGCTGAGGTTCATGATACTATGGGAATTCTGTTATTAGAATACTGAATTTGTTCCTAAGATTTATTATAAGGACAAGTGAGAAGATGGGTATAGAATATAGAGGTTTCTACCTTAATATAAAACTGGAATAAGGTGAGGCAGATTTTGTGACTGAGGCAAGCTCTTTCTTGATATTTAGACATCTAGCTGAACTGTTAGCCTTGTTATTGGCAAACATCCTAATTTTTTTGGGCTATGTCTATCTATCCACTGTTACATTTACTGAGTGCTTTCTGGATGTCACTCAATCAGTATTCTGTGTCCTGAAGGTTCAAAGGGAAATAAGACCTCTCTAGCCTTGAAGAAACTGACAGACTGACAGGGGAAGGTAGACAGGCATCATCATTCCAAATACATTGCAGTGGAGAGTTACACATGGTTTGTTACCAGAGGCAAACCACTTGATAGATGCAAATCAGAAGCCTCCTCTATGCTATCTTAAGCAAAAGGAAATATGCAGTATCTAATCTGTTGAGCCAAATCAGGGCTACCATGGGACCAGGACAGCTGTCAAGGACCAAAGCAAGGCATATCCCATTGTGATCTCATAACCAAGAATGTCTGTCTGGCTTAGTGTCATCTTTAAGAGGTGGCCACTGTTTCTCCTTCCTCCCTCTCCCCTGACATGATGTTATGAGTCAAGATTCACAGTTTCAAATCTCATGCAAGTGCCTTTCTTCAGAGGATTATGGGAAAGATGGTTGCAGAATTTACTGTTGAACTCTCCTCTCACTCCTGTAGCACTCACTCAGGAAGATCTGTGTTGACCCTGCAGTTGGAGCAAGGTTTTACATTGGTCAGGAGGCATCCTTGGCTCAGTTTGGATTTGTGCACCTGTTTGGTGACTGTTGGTTTCCTTCAGAGGGATCCAGTACCATTGTTTACCCCCACCATGGTCCCTAAGATACCTCAGTTCCTTGCAAAATTCTTGGCATATAATGGCCTTCAATCAAACTAAGCTCAGCCAGTTCTTAAAAGAGTAAGAACTTGCTTTGAGCACTACTTCTGGTCCAAGAATATTGTTAGCTCTAAAGGGAGTCATTTGCCCCTGTGAAATGTCAGTCCCCTCCCTGTTCCCTGTACAGCATGTTCTGTGTAGGCTGCAGGGTGGAACAAGCCCATGAATAATACAGCACGGAGGAGGGAATGACTGTTGCTCTGCCCACACCTAACACCTCCAGCCTTGGTTCCATTATCTGGGTAAGGTAAAAAGGACTGAAGGGTTGAGTAAGGGAGCTGAACCACTCTCTTCATTTTCCATTTTAGTAAAGCAGGCCCTGATAGAGATTGTGGGGCTCTTCTGAAAGGAGAATGCTTCCTTTTCTGGTTCTCACTTCTGACCTACTGGATTGTGAGATGTGTTGACATTAATGGGAGCATTAGGATGGTATTGCTGATTATGTGTTGTCCTATCCAATTATGATAATGCCAATGATGGTGATTATAATTAAATGTGTGTTTGCTGCGAGTAATAAACATCTGTGTGATGACACAAGGCGGCATTTTGCATCCTTGAAGGTTCTCAGAGCAAACCTTAAGGCCCACAGGTACTATTCTAATCACTACTTTCAAAGGGAGAGACTAGTTGAGTGATGTGCTCAGGATCACACGACAGAACAGGAATGGAGCTATTCTTCACCCACATATTCTTTTGGTATTTTTTGTTTTGTTTTTGCCTCCCCCATGAGACAACTGGGGTCAGTATTTTAAGAGATATGCTCAATTACAATTTAAACCACTTCCCCAGGACTGATCCATTAAGGGTGCCTATTTTTAATGAGATGAGAGATGCAGCCGCTACATGATGTGATTAAAATTGCAAAAAAATTGAATTAGTAAAACATAATACCACATCTGGAGTTTTCAAAACAATGCATTGCACGAAGGAAAATGAACCACCGTGGTGGACTTTGATTCTGGTTATGTTTTTCTTCCCTTATGACTGTGGTCATGCACTACCCTACGCCAGAGAGTTATTCTTGCTCTGGTCTCCATTTTGCACTCTTCTGGATGTTGTCTCAAAGGAGTGATGCTTCCAAAGATGATTTGAGATAACCCCCTGGACCAATCATGGATGAAGGCATGAAACGTGAGCGCCCTTGCTGAGTGCTGGGAGGAGCAGTGTCACGTGAAGCAGCGATCTCTGCAGGGAGTCTGTTCTCCAAGGACAGAGGTTGTAGACACCGTTCTCTGCCTCTGGAGCCAGGAGCTAGGTTGGCATTCCAGGGTTTAATCTGCAGCCAGGGTGGCTGTGGGTTCTAAGGCACTGCTGTTCAAGGAGAGGCCTCCTACGTACATTTGGCAAATGTCTGGAGACATCTGTGGTTGTCCTAGCTGAAGGATTGCTGCGAACATGTGATGGGTAGTGTCCAGTTTTCTGTATACCTCCTAATTACAGATTCCTTTTCTTGCTGTGTATGAATCACCTTACTTCTCCTGGTTCCCTAGAGATACCATTTAAATGCTTTTGACTTAATATAACAAATATCTGCTTCCTCCAGAAGAGTATTTTCATGGGTAGAGAAAATATAAGAAAGAGCTAATGTTACGTGCTAGTATTACGTAAGTTCTTAGTGTTTGTAGAGTAGCATTGGGTCATTGGACCAAAGACAAATTATCTTTGCCTATGCATTGTTTGGTATATTATTTTATATGGCACACAGGAGGAGCTTTGATGGGTTTTAGCACTAATTACATGTCACAGGACAAATAATCCCTGATAGGACATGGCCACCAGTTTTGGCTGAAATTACTGGTGATGTGATGTCCTAGAGATAAGACAGGTTGGTGATTTAACCAGTCAGTCCTGTTCACCAGATGTCCGTCTTGCCTGGCTGGAGTAATTCATCAGCAGTCACTTTGTATGTGCCATGTGAAGCTTCCTGGGTCAATATAAGCTTCTCTGTGAAGCAGCAAACTCACCAGCTTCCTCCTTCACGTGTGTTGCTTTTAATATTGGAGGGGTGAGAAAATCTGTAAAATCATTGTATCTGGCTTGCCATGCAACTGCACATTGATTTGTAGATTGATAATTTTGTATGGCTCACAAGTGATATGGTTATATGTAAATGGCACTTGGCCGATAAAAATTTCCTTGACCCTGTTGGTATTTGAAATTGTCTTTCTTATAGAGACAGCTTTAATAACAGTAAATTTTATTATCAGAAAAACAGAAGCTAGACAAAAACAGAAGCTAGTCCTACCTTCTGAAGGACCAGTTAAAGAGGTGTTAGGGAAACCCACTCATTCACTGATGTGTTCATTTAGCTTTTCCAGTCCCTGTCTTCTGTTACCTGCATCTTCCTCTTGCCCTACCCTGCCACCTTGTCTTCCTGTCTTCCTGCCGTTAAACCCTCCAACAATGGATATCTTATATCTATAAGGAGCTGGGGGGCTACATCACTATTGAAGGAGGTATAATATCTATCTTATGGTTGGCCATACTCATCACAAAAACACAAGAATACTTGATGCATGAAATGCAGGATTGATGGACACTTCAGCCAACTCACAGGGAGGGATGAACAAGAAGCACTTCTTGGAAAAGTTGATTACGTGGAGAGCTGAGGGAATTAGGGGTTGTCCAGTTGAAGTGAATGGAGCAGCATTTGCAAAGGTTTGGCAGGAAGAGGAGGTACAGTACATTTGCTTGACTTAGGAATAATTTATTGTAACTGGACTGCATTTCCTACCGCATTCAATAAGAAACAAATTTTTATACTTACAAGTTTTTCTGTTTTCTATGTCTTCCCGTAGTCAAGTATATCATTAAAATTTGAGAGTCATTTTGATTTCCATATTGTAAAAGTTCTTGCTGGTCCCTTGTGACCTGCAAGTGGCAGTAATAATTATCTGTGAGATTTCAAAATTCAGTTCAGGGTCAGATCATGCTGAGAATTGGTTCTTGTTCAAGGAGAGACCTGACCCCAAGACACAGGAGGAGGCAAGTTGCCCTCTAAATAAATATCGGCTTCTGTGTTAAGACCTTAAATTCTATACTCAAGTTCAGCATAATGATTTTTTTTTAAAGTTTGTTTATAATCACATGTGAAATCCCTTGAAGAGTTAAAGTTAAAAATGCCCAAAGTACCCTGATGGTTATTGCTCCCTTAATGGGTACAGGCTGCTTGGCACATCTGTCAACCTCTACTGCCAGATGTTGCATCTAGTTTTGTGATGCAGGATTAGAAATGGTTGTATCTTTCCATCGTTCAGTCTGGAGACCATTCCACTTTTCTTTGCACACACTCACCAGGCCATTTGTTTTAAATCAACCTTATTTATGTGGGAAGGGGGAATTTTCCCTCTTTTTTTTTTTAACTTATCCTGTGTTTGGCAATAGATTCTACTTTGCTGTGAAGAGTTTATGTATGTCTGTATTAGCATTTATCATGCTGGATTGTGAGGGAGGACTGTAATTCAAAAGGTTGATAATGCATGTTCTGGTTTTCTAGAAGAGTAAATGTAAAGTAGGAGTAATGTATTCGTAAAGGGTAGAACTTGCAATTACTGTTGGTAACAGGTATTTTGTATCAGTTCTGATATTGATATCTCATTGGCAGTATTTTTCCTTGATACTTACATGATTATGCTATGATTCTCGCAAACTGTGAAACATGATTGCTTCAGATAAACTAATTCTTTTAGAGGAAGCTGGATTTGAGATTAATGGCGCGGCATGTGTTACGATGTGGGACCTGACATTGTGGCGCACGTCTTTATACACTGATGCCTTTGATTTTTGGTTGATATAATTATAGTTTGTGAAAGTAATTTACAGTTCTAAGAAAAGTGGAGTGATGAGTAGCATCCTGAGATGGAGTCTGAGATTGTCCAGCCCTCTGGTGAACACGCCTTGAGTAATGATAGGGGCCGTGAAGGCAGTGGATTTTTCTATCCGTCACTCATTTATGTTCTGTGGAGCAGTTCCTTTAAGAAAGGAAGAGTATCTGAGGGAGCCCCTTAAATCTGGGGTTTTAACATCCAAAGCTCAAAATATGAAGACCGTTGAAAGCATGGAAATTTCTCTACTTTGAATGTTAGGATGGAGGAGGCTACATAGCAAGGACTGTGGGCAATCCCTGGGGCTGAGCGTGGATCCTGGCTGATTATCCAGAGGAAGCAAGGAATTCTATCCTGTAATGACCAGAAACTGAATTTTACCCACTGTAATAATAAGCCTGTGAGTGAATTTTCCCCCTAGAACCTCCAGACAAATTGTTATCCTGACTCACACCTTGATTCCACTTAGGTCATATCCTGAACAAAGTTCCCAGCCCCACCTCCTGTGCTGGAATTCTGACCACACAACAGTGAAAAATGCATGATGCTTTAGGACACTAAGTTGGTGGCATTTTTGTTTTTACACAGTAATGGAATAACAGCCAGATGGTTCAAGTACAGATTAAAATACCTGCTCACTAGTGGCCAAACCTTTCACACAGGTTCAGAGGCTAAAAAAGGGCAGTGGAGTTCACAGGCTACTGAGAAAGAATGTGGTACCAGTATAGGAAGGCAGCACTTGTACCAGGAGTCAATGCCAATTTCCAGTGCTACACTTACTCAGCTTAGAAATCATGAGAAGTTTGATGAAGTTTTTATTGTTGAAGAGGATTTTCATTCCTTCAAAAATTTTTGCATAACAATGAGCCCTGATTTCTTTTCAGATTATATCACTTCATATGTACTGAAATGAGATGTTAAATGTTTGATATGAAATATTTGCTCACTAAACCCTGACTTGAATAAAGGAAGTAGCTGGATCTTACTTTTTTGAGGTTGGTATGTTACAGGTGCTCAGTAATATATGAGGTGAATGATTGAAATGTAATAAAATGCGTAAGCAGTTCTATCCAAAACTTCTGATTACGTTCAGCATGAGTACACAAACAGCGGTGGCTATGTTCCAATACTTTATTTGCCAAAACGGGCAGTGAGCCAGATTGGCCCATGAACTTGTACTTTGCTGGACTCTGCTATTAGATCTCAAGTTATTGAAGCCTCTGGGCAATTCTAACATAAAGCAACTTTCATGGTAAGTTTTTAAAAATAGATTCTAATATTTAATAAGTTGAACAAGACGTGATGTTTCTCCAGCCCATGTTTACTGTTTACCTCTAACTTACCTCCTGATACAAAGTGATGTCAGAGATCCAGTTCCAAAGATTCTGCTCTGTCTTGGGTTCTGGTACATTCTGCAGCTTTTTCCTGAGTGGAGGCTGGGTGAAGCAAACTAATAAGCAGGATGTACTAGACTGAATAGCACTAATTGACATGGGACAGAGATTTCTTTTTCTTTTTTAGGGGTATATGAGAGTTGAATTTTTTTTTGATTTATTTTTTACTTTATTGGAAAGTCAGATAGGAAGATTTTCCATCCACCAAGTCTCTCCTCAAGTGGTTGTAACAGCTGGCACGAAACCAAAGCCAGGAGCCTGAAGCCTCTTCTGGGTCTCCCTCGCAGGTGCAGGGTCCCAAGGCTTTGGGCCATCCTCAGCTGCTTTCCCAGGCCACAAACAGGGAGCTGGATGGGAAGTGGGGCTGCTGGGATTAGAACTGGCGCCCATATGGGGTCCCAAAGCGTGTGCCAGGGGAGGGGGAGACTTTAGCCACTAGGCTGCCACACCGAGCTATATATTTCTTTATCTTAAGCTACAAAGTTAAGCAGTTTAGGTCACATGTGATACTCTCACTTATAAAAATTTGTGAAGAGTAGTATGCACACACACACAAAACTGATGCTGTCTCCATATTGTGAGTATATGTGACTTTGTGTGTAGCTGGAGTCTAGACAAGGGTGGCCAGGTGGGAACTGAGGCCGTGATTTCATGCCATCTGTCTGTCTTTACAACCCCTTTCATAAAACATTCAAGGACAGGTAGATGTCAGGTATAAAATCCCAGGCAAGCTGAAGGAAAATAAATGTGGGACAGTTGACCCGCTTGCTTCTCTTAGGAAAGGTCTTTACCCAGGTATTCAGCCAAATGAAGATTTAGCATGCAGACACTGACTTAGTGATGGGCTTGTTCATTGAATGGTTCTTTTTATTCATTTATTTTTTTAAAGATTTATTTGTTTTTATTAGAATGTCAGATATACAGAGAGGAGAGACAGAGGAAGATATTCTGTCCGATGATTCACTCCCCAGTGACCGCAGTGGCCGAAACTGTGCCAGTCCAAAGCCAGGAGCCAGGAGCCAGGAGCCAGGAACTTCCTCTGAGTCTCCAACATGAGTGCAGGGTCCCAAGGCTTTGGGCCACCCTTGACTGCTTTCCCAGGCCATAAACAGGGAGCTGAGTGGAAAGTGGGGCTGCCGGGATTAGAACCAGCACCCATATGGGATCCTGATGTGTGTTGGAGGTAAGGACTTTAGCCCTTAGGCCACCTCACTGGGCCCCAGCATGGTTCTTTTTAATCAGTGAAAATGTTCCAAGTAGCAGAGTAGCTAAACAAATGATGACATATTACTGTATGAATGCTCAGCCAAAAGAAACGATGTTATGGAAGATCTAAGGACAGAGATATTATTTTGTTAATTGAAACAAAGTGGTCACAGTGGATGTGCACCTAAAGGTATCTGAGAATGCCTGTGCTTTCCCACATCCTCTTCATCAGTCCACTGCAGAGACTAATTTTTGTTTGAAGGAGCTTATACACATGCATGTGTAAGATGCATGCATGCATCAGCATAATTCGTTAAGAGCATGGACTGTGACAGCTGGCTTCAAACACCTGCCATCACTTAGGAGCTTTTTAATCTCAGGCAAGTTACTGTCATCCTCAGCCTGAGTTTCTCTGTCCTTACACTGAACAGAAACTCCCAGCTCAGTTTCAGACTTTGCTTCCCAACATAGTAGAGGCTCAAGAGGTATTTGTTACATGCACAAAATGTCCACCACTGTCAGTATTCAGCAAATTATCATTGAAGGTCTAACGTTTAGTATAAAATAATAAATGCACCAACTCAAAGGTTTGGAGAGAAAATGGAATTACTTTGTAAAGATCAATTTAAATTGATTTTGCTTACATTCGTGTGCAATTAAATCCCTTATGCTAGGCATTTGGGTTTTAACAAACACTTGGTGTACCTTCACATTCATAATTTCGGCAAGCTCTGTAACCTCCCAAACCTGCATGCTGCTCTCTTTAAGGTCAGCCTTTCTCTGCAGTCCCCATTCCCTAGCAGCTACCCATTTGTTCCCTGTATTTTCCAGAATGTCATGGGGATTGGGTCATTCAGGACATGTATACAGGCTTTTGTATTTCGGTTCTTTCACTTAGGCTAATGCATTTGAAATTCATCCATAGTGTAACCTTTACCAATAGTTCATTTTAAAGATAATACTTTTAAAGGTAACTGTGATTTATGAAGATGTCCATGTCACAGCCACATGGTCTTTTTATCCCTAAAGTTGTCCTGCAGCCAGAATTGTGACAGCACAGAACCTTCACACCAAAACCTAATCCCACGCCTCAGGTGGAGAAGTTGAGGGGTTTGAAAACCAGAAATCAGAGGTAATACCTAGCAGAAATTAACTCAGAGAGGCCCCAGCACATCCAGAGACCTTGGTGCTGAGCCTGCAACGTTACCTTGGAAGTTAGATGGTGTGTGCAGTCCTGAAGGGGGATCAATGAAGAAGTCTCTAAAGGGCTGAGAGGGGTATTTGTGTGCGCATGTGTGTGTGTTGTGTTGAAATGAAAACACCGAAGTATTTTTAGAAGAAAAACCACACAGTTTTGTATATAAAATGAGAACTCTATTCATATCATTTTTGTTTCCTAATGTGGGTGATTTTTTTTTTTTTTTTTGTCAATCCATTACCCTTCATTTTTGAGATTTCAAAGTAAATGACCCACAGTTTGGGGAGTGGCCAGAGGTATCATAGATGGCATTTTCATCTCTTGAGCAGATAAAGAGTATTAGCCAAGCTTTTATTTATGTTGTTACGCATTTGAGAGGGTGCGAGAGAGAGAGAGAGAGAGGAGAGAGAAAGACCTACAGAGACACTAGAGTCTGCAGCTCTACTCCCCAGTTTGGCTCCAGTGATCAAATCAGGGCCAAGAGCCAGTAACTCCATCCAGGCCTCCCACTTGGATGATAGGAACCCAAAACTGAGCCATCTTCCACTGCCCGCCAGGGAGGTTAGCAGAGCTCTGTAGCATATGGAGTAGCCAGGACTTGAACCAATACTGTCATATGGGATGCTGGCTTCAAACCGGTGGGCTTTGCCCACTAGGCCACAGTACTAGCCCCTGGCCAAGCCTTTTAAAAATGTATTGTGTTTGTCATGCTGAATGCCACATGCTGGAGAGTGGTGCCGAGGTATGCAGTTTTGCCCTGAAGCCTGAACCAGAAGTCCTTTAAATGATTATTTAGCCTGTTTACCTTTTACTTTTTTTTTTTTTTTACACGATTTAGTTTTTAAAATAATTAGCTTACATCTGAGGTACACATCATTACTTTTTGTTAAAAAACAACAGTGTAGCTTTTTTTTGTTTGTTTGTTAAAGTCAAATTAGGATTTGGAAAATGAATTGTGGACTTTCTCGAATTTCTGTGGACTATTTAGCCATTTTCTTATTTTAAAGGAATGGACAGAGTAGATCTCCTTGACAAGGAAAATTCAGATATGTAATTTATATTGTGAAAATAGAAACAAATTCTGCAAAGAGCATTAAACATCTTTTTTATTTAAATGGGTTAGGGTAATGCATGTTGCTACCCCATGTATGTTATCAGGTGATTTTCATCTGCATTATTTTAAACCTCCACTTAAAAGTATTTTAACAAAATATAGAGATTGGCTGAATTTTAACAAAATAGAGATTGGCTGAATTTTACAAATACAGAAGTTAGTTCAGTTACTTAGGTACTGAATTGGGATAGAGACCAAACTTACTTAAGCAACCAAGGAAATTTAGATACTTTGCTCTGCTTACAGTAACTTCAAGTTAAATCTCTGGTAAGTATGGAAATTGTCATGAGGAGATATATGTTATTTGCCATGTTCAAATCTAAACTGTTGGAAACTGTTCTTGAACTGTAATTGTGTCTTTGGTTTGGTATTTCATTTCCGTTCAAAGTTCAGACATTTGTTGTGTATTTCCGTGTGGTTTATATGTTTTTTTCACATCAGTGCCACAAGATCTTTATTTAGAATTCTAAACTAAATATTTTTTCTTTGAATAATTCATCCTCTAAAGTCCCTTTCCTCCTTTTGTGGAGTCTGTACAGATCAAAGATTTGGAAATGAAGTGGAGGCTGTGCTAAATGTTATGGCAGTTGACAAACTAGTTTGGTTAGATAAGTCTCCCAATTAGAGTGTCAGCACTGATTAGTCTAGCCCATGGAGAGAAGAAAAAGGTAGAAAATAATGTCCAAAATGCTTACAGAATCAGTGCCCTGTGATAGGAAAAGAGCCTGAGACACCATCCCTGTGTTGAATTGAAGGAAAATTAGGAATGTCAATTGTAGCTACGGAAATTGCCTGGCAGTGTGTGGGAGGTGCTAATTTGCCCAGACATCTTTTGGCAAACTTGCTTGTAGAATCTGCTCCATCCTGTTGTTATTTATGTGCAGGGTGCCTCTAGCCAGAGAGCTAGCTTTCTGAACTTGCCCCTTTCTAACTGAGAATAAAGGTTTGAGGCATATAGGAGATGTCAGTAGCAGCAAGCAACTTGAATTCCCCAAGATAAAGACCATGGCTGGAAAGGATTGAGCAGGCAAGTGAAGGTTACTGACTCTGCATTAATAATACATTTACAAGTGCGTAGAACAGATCATGGCAGGCCATCTTTATCGTTTTCTAGGTGGACGTGCAGGATTAAAGAAAGGAATTCAATCGCGGCAATATCTGGAATTGAGTAAATCATCTAATTCAATGTCTCCACAAATCTTTGGGGGCAGTGGGGGTGGGGGGCAGGGGAGGGGGAAGAACCTCAATGAGAATTGGCTCCAAGCACTGTCATGTGGATTCAATTTGGCTGTTGTAATAAATTACAATGGAACAAGGTCCATTGGGACGATGTTGGGATCAATAGAAGGTCAGGCTGTAACATCTCCAGCAGTGGTCTGGAAGAATGGATAACACACTTTATTAAGTTTGGCAGGCCAGGAGGGTTTGGAACTGTTGTGGTCATCACCATTGTCATTAGGGTTTATGAAGCACCTGTTGGGTATGGGGCACTCTAGGGGCCATTAGATGAAAGATAAAATGCATATAATTGTCCAAATGACCAAACTGTTTTGGAAAACATAAAAATCGGGATATTTTTTAAATTAAAAAAAAATGTTTACAAGGTTACCAGGCATAGTACTAATACTTTTTCATGGAATCTTACATTAAAAAATTAATAATATAATGATACCCTTTGAAGAAAGCTTTTCTTCCCATTTGGTAGGAAGGGAGAAGGAGGGGTAGAGAATTACCATAAGCATCACAGCCAAAAAGCAGCAAAGATGGCTAGTGAACTGAGGCAGTCTGGATTTTACTTAACCACTATCCTATGTGTATAAATATCTTTATGTGCATATAGACGAAAACTGTGTTCCGTTTTTGGTTCATTCATTCATTTGTTCATCATTCAGCAAACATTTTAAGTGGATTCTTTAGATGGTCCTCGAGTAATAGAGAGGAAGGAACCCATTCAAAGATAACTGTCAAAAAAAAGAGAGGTAAAAGCATGACTCTGATATAGTTATAAGATGAACACATGTTAGAGATTTTGGTTAACTCATTAATCAACAGGGGAACAAGGCAGATGTTAGAGCAGGGAAGAGAATCTGGAGAACAGATACATTTATAGATCAGAAATAATGAAATGAGTGTGAGGACAGATGCAAAGCTGGGTTTTTCTCTATTGTGGAGGCACGGCCAATGAATCTGCATACTTGGTTTTATTCACTTGTTTACAGACCGATTTATTTATTTGAAAGGCAGAGTGACAGAAGGAATGGGAGAGTGAAGGAGAGAGAGCGGCAGAAAGGGAGTGTTTGTTCTTTTACTGTCTCACTCTGATCGGCTGCAGCAGCCTTGGTTAGGCCAGCCTTAAACAAGGAGCCAGCAGCTCCATCAGCTCTCACATAAGAATGGTGTGAACCAAAGTACTTCGACCACTGTCTGTTGCCTCTCAGGCACTTGAACAGGAAGCTGCATCAGAAGTGGAGTAACCTAGTTTCAACCAAGGCAATCAGATATGAGATATGGGGCACCCTAAAGCAACAGCTTGAACTGTGGTGCCACAACATCAACCTCCAAATCTACATGTTTGCAGGCCACTTTCTTTGCTGTCATTCTGTACAGTTTATAAAGTTGTATGCTCACCCAGTGATGATGGAAGACTACAACTCAGGTCATCTGAAAGGGTGCGAGCTGAACAATAATTCTCTGTGAAAGTGCAGTTTTTTCCTAAACACTAAAAAAAAAGTGTTGTGATATGGCATAAGACGTTATGATTTGAGAGCTAAAAAAAAAGCTCTTAAACATGATGTGGTAGTAGTGTATAGGTTAAACATCCCATATGGGTGCTGGGTTGACGCCCAGCTGTTACACTTCTCATCCTGCTTCCTACTGATGTGCTTGGGAAAGTAATGGAAGATGGCCAAAGGACTTTGACTCCTTCATCCCTTTGGGAAACTAGAATTAGGCTCCAGCTTTCTTGTTTGTACCTGGCACAGCTGTGGCTCTTGCTGCCATTTGGGGAGTGCAGCAGTGGATGGAAGTTCTGTTTCTTACTCATTTTCTCCCTCCCTTCCACTCTAACTCTGACTTTCAAATAAATAAGTAAATGTTTTCCAAAAAAGAATATTCAATTCTGAAGGTGTTTGAGTTTTCAGGGAGGGAGAACCAAGACTCGCAGATTTAAAGACACTGCCAAAGATCTGTTCCCTCCTCAGTCACAAAAAGCCTTGTAACTTCTCCGTTTCCATGAGCTCCCCTCTTGTCCTTGCCACAGAAGGAAAGCCCAGGACTCATGCGTCTGCAGAAGGTAAGGAAAAACCCAAAGCCAGTCAGGGTGCTCTGGAGACACAAAACCAGTGGGATGTACTTTTATTATTATTATTTTTAAAGCTATTGATTTGTGATTGTGGAGTCTTTGGGAATCCCAAATCATCCAAGAGGGCTTAGCCAGCTGGAGGCCCTAGAAAGACATGGTGTTTGGGTAGACTACCACTTATCCAGGAAGAGGTGATGTGCCTGTTTGAGTCGGATGCCATCTGCTGGGGAATTGCTTCTTGCTTGGAGGAGGATCAACCATTTGTTCTGTCTAGGCCTTTACCTGATTGGAAAGGGCCATCTCCTCATTGACAGACACCCGGCTTTACTCAGCGACCACTAACTTTAGTATTGATCTCATCCAAAAACACTGTCATGGAAAGATCCTAAATTAACATTTGATGAAATACCTGGAAAGGGTGATCTGGCCAAGTCGGCACATGCAATAAGCCAGCACACCACGTCAGAGAACTGGGGCGTGGGCGAACTTTGCCCTGCCAAAGAGGTGATTTGAGGTGGGGATAGAGTGGGTAGGAAGGCTCAGGCTTCCTCCTGGGGAGTGCTAAGGCAAACACTGGGAAGATTCTGAGTCTGAAAGCAAAATGGTTCCAACTTGGGAGCTGTTCCAGGAGTCCGTGGAGCACCACAGTCCCCAGTACCAGCAGTTTCCCATGTGTGCACCTGCCTGCTTTGAGTAGATGTCTCCCTGACCTTCGAAAGTAGAAATGGGTTCAGGAGGGGTTTCCAAATAACAACAACTGATTGTCAAGTCTAAGATATGTTGTTGTTGTTCAATTGTTGATTTGTTTGAAAGGCAGCAACACAAAGACATCTGCCATCAGCTGATTCACTCCCCAGCTGCCAAAAAGAGCGGAATCTGAGCGGGGCTGAGCCTGGAACTGGGGACTTGAACAGGCTTTCAGTTGGGGGACAGGGATTCAGTTCTTGAGCCGTTACTTGTTGCCTGCCAGAGTGTACAGTAGCGGGAAGCTGAAATTGAGAGGAACAGAGTGAGGATGTGAACTTGGTGCTCCCACATGTGAGACAGACATCCTGAGCAAGGTTTAACCACTAGGCCAAGTGTATGTACCCCTGGAATAACTTCATATAGATGTTTGTGATCTGAGTCATAATTTCTTTTGGAAATGCATCACGATGAATTTACCAGAAAGTAGAAATCAGCTATTTGGAGACTTAGGGTAGGACATTTGTAAAGGATTGTGCTTTTTGTTTAAATCCCTAATGCCAATATTTATACCAAGCTAGGATAGTTCATGGTGGTTTTGGCAGACTTCTGTTTTCATTTCGTTCCCCATCACTTTTATGCAGCACCTGCTATTCTAGCTGCATGCACTCAGACCCATATACTCTCACGCTCCTCCTTGTTCTGTGTTGGCCCTGGATCCAGATATTTATCTTCCCAAGCATCCATGTTGAAAAGTCACTCAGTGGTACAGGTCAGTGGACCCACCAGGGCCTCTCCAGATGCAGAAATTTCCAAAACTGGCCCTTGGCATTCCACCTCTGTGCTCACTTGCATATTCTACAAATCAGACAATGTTCGTGCTTTCCACCCTGCTCTGCTCTCTGCTTGGTCAAATACTTGACATAGCAGGTACATCAATCAGTGTTTATTGGACAAATCAGTAAACATGAGTTTTGTATGTTCAGATCATCATTGTGATGTTTATGTGATCCTCAAATAGCAGCTAATATTTATTGAGTAGTTCCTCTGTACCAGGTATTGCATTAGGATTTTTCATGCTCTGTAATTTTCACAGCAACTCCTTGGCTTCCTCTTCTGCCACCACCTTCTCAATGCAACTCACCCAAACTACTTTAGTTATAGTGGAGTCTGTTTGTCCCCTTCCCAGCAGTCCTTATTGTTTGTGTCTTGCTCTACTTGTCCTAAGTTTCATTTTCAATATACTGTCATTGGCTATTAATATTACTGACCTTCGTCTGCCTCATTAAATCAGCATCTAAGTTCCACCAGGATGAATTTCATTGTCTATTTGCATATTGGTGAATTCCCCAAATGTCCTGATGAGTCTCTGCCATACAGCAAGGAACATAACAGGGAATGTAGTGATGGGTATCTCTTTATTATCTCAACACCCTCCTATCAGTGAGATAAATACTCTCCTTATCTCACTTTAACAGAAGAAGACAAGGTTTGGAAAACTTTAGTACTGAAGTTCAGGTGCATCTTAGAGAAGCAGAAGAACCATGCAATTAAGTCAGAGCCCTACCTACCCACTTTTTGAGGTTTCTGCAGGAATTTTTGCTGAGTGAGAACTATCTAACAGCTCTGAAGGTTCCAAGGACTCACATTGGCACTTACATGTACTGAACCAATACAGGGCCTGATGCTGACAAAAGAAAGACAAAGAGGCAAAAGTATTGAGATGAGCAATTTTTATTTAGTAGGTATAGAGTATTTGTTTTGCTGGATGACAACAGTTTATGTGGATGGGTGCAGGTGACTGCAAAGCCATGTTAATATACTGAATGCCTCTGTGGTGGACACCTGAAATGATGGAGATGATAAATTTGGTATGTGTATTTTACCACAATTCAAATATAGAAGGGACATATATTGCAGGATTAAGAGCTCCAGGAGAACAAATCCCAGTGGAAACATGTGTGCAACCCAGTTCTCTCCAGTATCTACTCACACTTATCAATGCTAAATATTGATTTGTCACATTACTAAATGTTGACTTATCCCAGTCACTGAGTTCTCATCAGAAGTGCTGTAGCTGGAACTTGAACCTGTGCTTATAAGGGTTGACTGTGTCACAAGCAGCAGCCTTAACCCACTGTGACACAATGTGGGCTCTGCATTGTCAGTTCTTGAAGCTTGACACTCCTTTGTATGACTTTTCTTTCTCTGTCCAGGTAGTGATAGAAGGACCCAACCCTTTTCCATTGCCTGGACTAGAAATAGCTTTCTTCCACTTCAAGGACACAGCCCAGTGTTGCTGATAGTTACCTTTTTTCTTTTCTACTGGGGATGTTTGATGATGGGGGCTGCTGGGTTCTGAGTATTCCTTTCTGTACTTGGAACATTGAGAAATTTCCCAGTAGAAAGATCATTGCTATAGTCTGCAAACCTCCTGATGCTGTTGTAGGAACTCTAATGATCCAAGGCATTTCATAACTCACTTTCTTGCCCTTATGGAAATCTAAGTAAATGATTTCTTATCAGACAGGCAAGAACTTGTGCTCCTTAGGGACAGGTACTCAGAAGCATTTGTCTGCAGGTGAAGGATGCTCACAAGGCAGAGGTTTAAGGTCTAGGCCTGGTGTAAGGCAGGGTGGCCTGAACACCTTGTGGACATCACATATCACTGGCTTTTCCATTGCAGAGGTGAGTTGGCTTCCCAAGTTCCCTCCCTTGCACAGGTACTTTCCAGAGCTCTGGCTCTGTGTTCTCATATTTGTTTTTCTCAGTTTTGTAAATGTAAAATATTCCTGTAGTTCTCTGAATAGTCTACTTGTCCACCAGTACAGATACTACCCAATCCAGAGCTACTGCTGCTGGTATCCTTGTTAAGAGGTAAACAGACAGAATTAATCTAGGCAGGGCAACTCAGCACAAGGGGATGCAAATATAGGCAGGGAGTAGGAAAAGGGCAAGAAGTGAGGTGGAATGAATGTGCCCAAAACAAGAAGTTCTCCTGCAACTAGATTGTGCTATTGAAGGGGCCTCTAGGCTCCTGGAGAGTAGCAGATTTGGAAGCTAGCCTTGCTTACCACTGTGGTTTGTCTGTTTTGACTTTTATGCAGGACATTCTAGTAGGGGAAGTATTGCTTGAATTCCATGGGGCAGACTTGATGACTTAACTTGTTTAAAGTCAAATTTCCTCCGAATAATAGAGGCCCAGGTTGTAGATCAGAACCAGACATAAATATATTTGGCCATGGATTACAATAAAATTTACCAGTGCTAAAGATAACCAAACCATTTCATTTTCCACGCATTTTACAGCCTAAAGAAAGTGACATCATTCTTTGGAAGGGAGGACAATGGCCTGCTTCATTTGCCATTCTGTTGGGAGAGAGAAACTTTGAGATTATGAAGGCAACTAATGACAGCCTTTTCTCCCCAACCCCGCCCTTCTCCATCAAGGAACACTGCCATCCCACGGAGAAGGCACCAGCTTGGGGTGTTCCTATGCCCTCCCAAGCTTTGCAGCATGGCAGCTGGATTGCATTCCCTTTGCTGGCTGGTGAAGTGAGGCTAACTGTGGAGCAGATGTCAGTTAACAGCGCCCAGATTGCTGTGTTTGGCACTGTAGTGTAAGTGTAGTGGTGCTCTGCTAGTTTGTACACAGAGAGCCTGTGTCTCACCCCGGGGTAACACGAGCTGCGACCCAACAGGAGCATTGTCTTTCAGAATCTCTGTGTTGCAGAATCGAGCTCATGGCCACAAACACTCCCAGGACCAACATTTGGCCTACATAAATCTTTACTGCTTTTCGATATTAAAGTGCACAGATGGAGCATGAGAGCAGCTTTGAGCAATGATGGAAATAGCGTCTTGAAAACTAACCTTTCGATACTGCAGCAGTTTTTTCCCAGCCTGTTTACTTGACTGTAACTGCTCTTCTGAAAGCAATGGCTCGTGTTTTAGCAACAGACTTGGTGTGTTGAGAATGTCGCAGTGGTAGAGAGGGACTCAGGTTTTCATGGAACTTTTTTCAGCCTCAGTTTCCTCATGGATAAAATAAGAACATAGAAGATGAGTATCTTTTCCATGGGGTTGAAATGAGATAATAGGCATTAAGTGATTCATCATGGGGCAGGAGAGAAGTACCCAGCAAAGAGTATGAAACATAATGAGCATTCAGTCCTTAGTAGCTAACCATATGTAAAGCCAGCAGTGCATACACAGATGGCACAGTATAGGCATATAATTGTGTGCCTCCTGTGTTCTACACCTGGGCTTCATTCACATGTTATCTCAAAATAAGATCGGATGCCATGATTGGGAAAGGAATTGTCATCTTAACAACCCTGGCCTTGATTTGCCCTTGTTCAGTGATGTTTGTTTCTTCCTTATTCCTTACTAAAGCATGGTCATCTGGGCCATGTGTGGGCACAGACCTGCTGTTTATTTTTAAAGATTATCTGATGTTCCCCACACCAAAAATGCCTAGGATGCTGATACTATACAGAATTTTACTTAAAGATCAGTTTTAAGTGACTGTTATCTGTTTTCCCAAAGAGTCTAGCTTTAACCCTCAAAGTGAGTGCATATTGTGATTGTCACAGGATTGGTAGCTGTTAGCAAAGGTTTTATAGTTGATTTAGAGGCACACGTTGTAACTCATGTTCTCCACCCATTGGAAAGATGACCATGAGTTGCAATCGGTCTGTCGCTGCATTTCCTACCATGTCCTTGAGGAAGTTATCAGTTTTATTGTCTGGAATCAAGAGAGATTTGTAAACTGTGTCAAGATCTTTGAAGCTTTTATGGAGTTAGCCTGGTTGATGTTTTACTTTTAAGAAAAATAGTCAACTTCTTCATAATGTTCCTTGAGATAGGGATGGGGCTCTATAATTTCCCCAGGGCACATGTTTTCCTATTTGGTCCCCTGCACAACCCTAAGAGGCTGTGGTCAAAGTAGCTATTGTTGTGCAAATTTGAGCAAAGGAGGAACTAAGTCCCAGAACTAGCTGAATGGCTTGAAAAAAATCATGAGCTAGAAAAAAAATGGAATCAAATTTTCTGACTTTGGGTTGATAATGAGAAGGAAAGAGAGAAAGCATTTCATGTCCAGCTCTTAAACTACGTATTTCGGCCCAGCTGAGGTCACCTTGACCTTTGAGTTGTAAGCATAGCTTCCAAGAAGTCACTTCCAAGAAGCCTGTCAATGCCAGGATCCATTCCCATCCTCCTGAATTTCCTTCTCCTCCTCTTTTTTAAAAGATTCATTTAGTTATCTAGAGACAGAGAGAGAGAGACATCTTCCATCTGCTGGCTGACTTCCCGCATGACCACAATGACCAGAGCTGGCTCAGGCTGAAGCCAGGCACCAAGAGCTTACTCTGCATCTTCCACATGGGGTGAGGGACCCCAGGACTTGGGCCATTTTCTGCTGCTGTCCTAGGCACAATAGCAAAGAGTGGAATCAGAAGTGGAGCAGCCAGCTGCTCACGTGAGGAGACTATGTTGTAGGGCCCACGTGCTTTGCCAGAATGATGGCCTCTAGAGCCTCATCTTCTTTGGATGCTGTACAAGTGTGTTTCCATCTCTTGATACACTGTGAAGCTTGCACCTCCCTCCCACAGTGAGTCTGCTTGTTTTGGTCAGTCATGGAACTCATAGCTCCCTCAAATCCCGCTTTTGTCATTCAACACAAAGGCATCTGAAACAGTGACTTTTCTAAAACTTTGGGATGGGAGAACACAGCTTCTGTGATTGCAGGGCAAACTGGAGAAAGTGGACCAATAGCTTTCCCTGATGCTGGCCAACCTGGCGAACTGCATGCAGCCGCCTTAGAGCATGGAGTTTCCCAACCTCACCTTGTTCGGTTCCGCAGCACCTGGACCTTGCTCGGCCTCCTTTCTTACCTAGTTCTTCACCTGCCCACCTGAGCATCATGAAGTTCAGGTCTCCTTGTGCTTCCCTGCCTCCGTAAGGATGGTATCTGCTTCTTACCACTCATCTTTCTTCCATAAAAATTGTGGGGTAACTAACGGTTCCTATTTTCCCGAGCAAGGACAGTGTTCCCCAAATGAAATTCTGGCTTTATCTCCTAAATGTGCAACTTTCTGGTTATCTACTGATGTGTTCACTCCTGTAGCTGCCAGATGACCTTAAGGCATAGGTGTGATTGTGATCCCATTTTGCAGTTGCTGAACCTGAAGTATAAAGAGATGATGATGAACTCATCCTAGACTTAATCTGCTCATATCTACCACATAGGGATTAGCACTTGTCTTCTTAAAGGGCCAGATGATCTCTACTGCGGATAATCAACTCTGCCTTAGCTATGGCAGGTATAGACATTAGGTCTACAAACAGATATGGCTGCGAGTCAACAGATTTTGTGTACAAAAACAGACTGGAAATGGCCTGTAGGCCAGAGGTTGATGGCCCTGGTTTAACTGTATTGCTGCCTTTCCTCAAAATGCTGGCTGTCTAATATCTCTAAGCTAAGCTCAAAGTGGCTGGAGAGCAGAATCCAGAATCCACACGGCTGCATCACTTGAAGCCCCTTGGCCTTTTCTGGCTGAATTGGTAGCTTTGCCTGAAACGAACAAGTCTGATTGTTTAACCATCCATCAGGAATCCATGGCAGTGCTGCCTCTAAACTCGGTTGGAGACATGCTGGGATTTTACAGCACATAACTAGAACTTTCTTTTAAGCAAAATCGTGTGCAATGCACTGCTACATTTCTCAAAAGCCTGGTTTTCTCTCTGGAGCCGTATGGGAACTGAGAGAGCATAATTTATGCTCAATTTATTGTGTCTAAAGAACAGCAGGAGTTGCTGTTTCCTACGTCTTGGCACACCAACTCTGACAAATATATGTGATCAGGTTAAATTTGTGTGTTTTTTTTTATATGGCTATCCAGTGCCTCTCCATGTTGCCTCTCCATGTTGAGGCAAGTCAACATCCCATTTGTCCTGAGTCAACTTTTCTGTGGTGTGTTGTTTGTGTGACAGTATTATCTTTGTTCTCTTATCCTCAAAATTAATGTTGAAGACAGAGATACTTTATCTCTGCAAAAAGAATTCAAAGAAATACTGAAAATGATGCCTCAGTTTTTCATTTTTTTTTTTTTTAGAATTCAGTCACTCAGAAGTGACCAAAGGTTGACTCTTTTTCTCTCCTTTATTCTGTATCTCTAATTTTTTTCTCTTTCCCTCCTTCCTTCCCTCCCTCTCATAAATACTTGTGAAGATAGCCCATTATTATTTGCCAACTTTCAGTTTTTGAATTCAGTTTTAGGAATGATCTATCATGCAAGCCCCTGAAATTAGGAGTTTATGATGAAGATGTTGAAACTACCTTAATCTGTTGGTAAATGTTTTCATTCTAGTACATATCTGAATTCCAAGAGGGCTTTGGAACACACAAATCCTAAGTGGAATTCCTTTCAGAAAACGCAAAGTTCTGTGAGCCTAGAGCCCGGGGTAGCACCCCATCCTGACCTGTAAATGGGCACCAGCTACCTGTGTCTCCCTGGAGCTGGAGAAGCCCTCTCCAGCACTTAGGAGTAGGTCGGGAGCTTTCTTCTTCCTTTTTTTAAATTCTTTTTTTGTAAGAGCCTGATGAAAGTTTCTTGCCTGCTTTCTCTAAGAACTACTACTTTCAGAAATTTAAAAAGACATTTCCAGAGCATCTTGCACAGACTAACATTTTCCAACAAAGCCACATACTGAAATTTCACTTGGTGTGTAAATACTGAAGGCCGACTGTGCTTTGAATGTTAGGCATTTGATCAAGGTTGAGAGAGCTCAAGTCAAAGCCCTGTGGAGCACTGGCTTAGTGGAAAATGACAGTCAGGGCACATAAATCCAAGATTCCAGAGTGGACAACCCAAACACAGTGGCAGGGAGTGTCTTGAAGCTGTGCAGGTCTGAGAGCATATGGGGAAGCACTCTTTACAGGGATGACAAAATTTCTGTGAGGATGTAGCATTTCAAGGGAAGGAGGAAGGAGCACAATTGCCAGGCCAGAGAGTAGGAGTCAGGGGAACTCGCCAGTTCAAGGACTTTGATCAGGGTTTGGTAGGGGTATATTTGCTAGGAGGCTGGGTCAGGAGTCAGCCTTCTGAGACAGGCACAAATTTCGCACTTGACTCCAACACTTGCCTTCCCACACTCCCCTCCATCCCCATTTTTACATGTGAAGCTGAGATAGGAAGTCTTAATAGTCCACCAGCTGGCTTCTCTCCCAGTCCTCCACAAATCCCAGATCCAACTGGAGAGGGTCCCAGACTAAGAGGGTTGTGCAGTAATATGAAGCTTCCCACAGCTCTGCCTCTCTGTTCAGTCTTAGTGTCGTCATGGTAGAACCTTTGGGCACATCAGCACTTTTTATTAGACTAGTCATTTAAAAAATTGAAATAGTACGGATAGCAAATGTCACCCTTTTAGTATATAATCTATGTATTTTATTTTTAAATGATTATTTACTTATTTGAAAGGAGAGAGAGAGAGAGAGAATGAGAGTCTTTTATCTGCTGATTCACTCCCTAAAAGGCTACAGTGGCCAGGCTGAGTGAGGCTGAGGCTAGGATTTGGAACTCCATCCAGGTCTCCAACATGAGTGCAAGGGCCCACATACTTGGGCCATCTTCTGTTGCTTTCCTAGGTGCACGAGCAGGGAGCTGGATCAGAAGTGAAGCAGCCAAGACTTGAACCAGTGGTCATATGGGTTGCTGGTGTTGCAGGCAGGTGGCTTAAGCTGTTGTACCACAGCACTGGCCTTCTAATATGTAGATTTTGCACTGTGTTGGGGGAATCCCAGAGCCTATGAGACAGTGTCACATAATGAAATGTAATCAATAAAATGATAATAAATATTTTGCACTGTGCATACACACATATATCCATAACTACAATCAAGACACATAGTAGTGTTGTCATCTTCTAAGATTCTCTTATGCCATTTGTGTTTATTCCTGCTAGCCCCCTGTAGCCTCTGACCTATGGTTTTGTCTCTGTAGATCTGTAGGCAGTAGTTTAATGCACTGCACCATCATACCTGTTCTTATTGATGAGAGATTTTCCTTGTGCCATCTTATAACTGTTTGATCATAGGTGTTGTTTCAGGAAGAGGGCCAGCAGGAAATATCATTAGGATGGGTTCAGGCCAAATTGGGACAGGTGCTTATAGCATATATGTTGTTGAGCAAGCTGTGGCCAATCCACAATCGATATTGAGAATTGGGTATGAAAACATGATTGCTTGACCATGGTTTTTGTAAAATGAAGGTATTGCTTAGCATCTGACAGGCTCGAGTTTGTCTCCTTTTCCATCTGGTATAAAATGGAAGTGAAGATCCTTGTCACCATATATCTTAGGGTTGTCAGAAAAATTCAGTAAGTGGGGCAGGCATTAGGGCATAGAGGACTAAGTCTGGGATGCCAGTGCACGTTCAGGCTACCCCACTTCTGATCCAGCTGCTTTCTAATGTGCCTGGGAAAGCAGCAGAAAATGGGCCAATTGCTTGGGCCTTTGCACCGACATAGGAGACCCGGTTAAAGGTCGTGGATCTAGTTTCAGCCTGGCTCAGTCCTGCTTGTTGCAACCATTGAGAAGTGAGCCAGTGGTTGGGAAATTTTCTCTATTTCTCTCTCTGTGTTGATCATACCTTTCAAATAAATGAATAATTCTTTAGCTAAAAAACAGATTCAAACAGTAAACACTGTGGCTAGCCCTGGGAGTCCTTTCTCTGGGCAAATATCCCCTGCCCCTCACCTGTACTTCCTATTCCCTCTTCCTGAATTAAAAGAAGACTGAAGCCGAATTAGGTAAAACATTGAAGGAACTTAAACCTTCCTATGTAGATCAAGATGATTATTGAAAACATATTTTCACTTGCTCATCTGAATAGTTCCTTACTTTCGGGTTGCTTTTATTTAAATGTTTAAAAGGAAATCACCAAGGCAAGCCATTGGGGCACTAACTAGGGGTACACCCCTCAATTCCAGCAGCACTGGGCTGCTCCTGTCTTGGTATCGCGCTGCATGTAGGGTTCTGTGGTATAGATGCAGTTGCTCTTTTGCGGGTACAATTCTACATCTGCAACTGATTGAGTCTGCAGATGGGCTCCTCCAGAAATAATTAGCCACTTGCCCCTGATTTTGAGGGTGCAAGTGGCCCCACTTGCTAGCAATTACTAAACCACGGAAAAGAGGAAAACTAGAGAGCTGGTGGAAATTTAAACCTGAGAGCCAATTACTTTTGTGTTTTCTTTTAAGGTTACAGCTATCTTTTACTTTCAAAAAGAGGGGTGGGGGAGGAAAAAAAGCACTGTGCTTGAAAGTGTGTAGACTGCTTTGGGAGAGACCTGCCGGCAGTTCCACATCACTTCCCTAGGGTTTTAAAGCTACAGGTATTTCCCATCATTTTATTCTAAGGGAATATGTAAACATGCTGTGCGGTTTCAGTGCTGTGTTTGGTTTCGCAGTTGGCTCATGGCTCCACATTTGCTGAATCTTGGTGAATTTTCTGGCTTTTGATGGCTGATCCATTTTGCTGTGGAAGAATCTCTTTCAGCTTTTGATGGAGCCCCTCCCCCCGCCTTGCGCATTAGCATATTTTTCAAGGGAATCTTTGCAGTGACCTGCTGTGTGGCATCTGTGTGCATCTGGATTAAGACCAGCCGACCCCGAGTATGTCCTGTGATTAAGGAGAGCACCTAATGGCATTAAGAGTCCAGAGGAGTTTGTTACCAAACCACAGATGATGTCGATGGCCATCTTGAAACTTCCCTGAGATTCAGGAATTCTTCATGGGGAAGTTGCCTCACACAGTGAAAAAGAACAAAACACATTCAGGACCTTCATAGGAAACACACGTGCATAAACAAAAGCAGACTGTAGCTTTAAATATCCAGTCTCACTCAGAACAAGAAGGTCTCCCCGGAAAGTGTGAGAATGCGGAATTTAATTGGGACAAGAAACTTCGTTTATCTTTTCTTGACCGTAAGGCCAGTAGAGAAGATTGCATTTTTGACACTTCCCGGGGGGACAGATTCTTTCCCATTAACCAAGTGACTTCGAGACCCATGCCATTATTTTACAGTGCAGATTCTTCCTCTGCCGTAATCAGACCTCTGCTGTGCAGGTAGTTACTGCTGGAAGACATGAGCGACATTAAACTTAGAAAGGAAGAAAATGAAAGGCTGCGTTAACCATTTCAGCTCAACTAGCCAACCCCAAGGTTTAAATCACAGCTCTTTGGGGTGATGATCTTTTTGGTGCTTCTTTATGTACAGTTCTCATAAAGTTGCTTTACTAAGAGTTTGAAAGGCTGAGAAAAAAAGGAATCTGTCTTTATTTATGTTGAAGATTTCTCCATTGGGATTTACCAGATCCTGTTAGTTTTAATAGGCATTTGCAATATCCTCAGTTCTAAGTGAAGACAGACTGTGGGTGGACTATTGCGTGTTCCTGGTGACTTAACATTGAGATAGGGTCTTTGCCAGGTCCTTTGCTGTCTCATAAAAGTCCCTATGGAGGGCAAACCCCATGGCTATCTGTGACATTTCCAAGAAGGAAGGTGCTGGGGAAGTGAAATCCCTTCCCCTCTCCCACCCTTACCAATATTTGAATCTGTATTCTAGGGGTATCTCCTCAACGTCAGCTAAATAATATATTTTTGAGTTCTGAGTTCTTTAAAATCTAAGTTCAGTTTCTACAGACCACGTGAGGATATTGGCATTTTCTCCCCAGTTGAAGAAGATGATATTTAGGGGAAAAACAAGGTGGGTTTTTTTGGTTTGTTTGTTTATTTTTTACTATTTCTGGTGTCAGTGGTAGCAAAATGTGTTGATCCCAATGTTTCTAAAACTCTGGGCCATTTCGTGCCACAGTTACACAGATTACCATGTTTTTCTCCGGTGCTTCTGGTCAGCACTTCTGGTTTGGGAACTAAAGAATCTTATCAAGTGTTCACAATAATTCTTATATGCATTCAGATTGGAAGCCACACTATTTGGGGCTAATGATAATGATGGTGATGATTTTAATCATCGAATCCACAGCAGGCTAGGAATAGGTGATCCCTTTGGGCACCCTGTTTGTGCTTAGTTGTGCAAATTATTTGTCTGCTGGTATGTCTCCCGAGGTTAGCAGGTTGGCCTGTTATGGTCTTATGGGCTTTTTGTTCTCTCAGCCCTTTAATCTAAGGAAGAACAGAACTGATGGTGGTACAGAAGAAATTCTTGATGTGATCTTATCTTCATAGTCAACCTTCAGTTCCAGGGATCCTGTCTTGCTTAGTCTCCAACATTTTCCAGATAAGCACTAAAGATGCTCGCAGCTACTATGTGACATTGTGAAACTCAAACAAAAACAGAAGACTACATGCAACCGTGGGTCAGAAGGACAGGGCGGGTAAGGCTGTCCGTGTCTAAAGATGGCTGTCTAAAGTGAAGAGAAAGGATAGAAGGAGGGATGCATCTTAGAGATCCTCCCAGGGTCACTCCAAACTGCATTCTGGAAGGTTGATGCTAGGATGGATTTTTCGAAAAAGCATGTTGGTTAAAGAATCAAACGTGCAAAGCAAGGAAAAATGACGAAGACAGAAATCTTTGGCAGGTCTTATCCATATTCCTAACTAAGAAAGCGTTACTATCCTTTCACTTTTTTAAAAAGTTATTTATTTTTATTGCAAAGTCAGATATAAAGAGAAGATGAGAGAGAGATCTTCTGTCCTCTGATGCACTCCCCAAGCGGCCACAACAGCTGGAGCTGAGCCAATCCAAAGCTAGGAGCCTAGAGCCTCTTCTGGGTCTCCCACGCAGGTTCAGGGTCCCAAGGCTTTGGGCCATCCTCAACTGCTTTCCCAGGCCACAAGAAGGGAGCTGGATGGGAAGCAGGGATGCTGGGATTAGAACCAGCGCCCATATGGTTTCCCGGCATGTGCAAAATATGAGGACTTGAGCTGCTAGGCTACCGTGCTGGGTCCTCCTTTCATTTTTTGTTGTTTCTAAGGTAGCAGTAAAAGGGAAATTTGCAAGTGTTGCTAAACTCTTGCATGTTAACCAAACCCTCTTTTAGCAATAGCCTGATGATGGTGAAATGTGCCTTGTATCCCAAACTAGAAAAGAATTCTAATATATATTTTACACATTATATTAATAGTGGAATTCACACATACTGAACTTCAGTAACAATGTGTACTTTTTGTAAACCACCACAGAGTACATTCTGTGGCCACCGGGACTGTTGCTTTGGTGTGCCCTGTCTCCAGCACGTTGCTGTGTTTTTGAAATGGAACATTTGCTGTAGGGGACAGAACATTTAGCATGAAGGATACCAACCAATAACACAATAAATTGTCTGCAAATAATGATGTAAGGGACTTTGACATAATGTTCCTATTTTTCAGTCGAGGAATTCATCTCTCTGTCCTTCCTCTGGGTTTGTATCTGATTTGGGGAGAGACAGTCCGAATTTGTTTATTTAGGAAGCAGATGCAAAAGTCCAAACATGAGCCACGTCCTAACCCTGCCCCCAGTGACTCTTAGAACAACATGTCAGGGGGACTTTGTGAAACGCTATCTGTTCTTGGGAGGAAATTTGCTGCAAAGTGAGTATTTTATCCTATTAAGTATTTCTCAAATTAAATTAAGGAGCATACAGTGTGTTTAAGTTGGAAAATAGTTTCCTGAGTATAGTAAAGTGCTGTCACTTTTTTCCAAACGCATTCATATTTTTATTCTCAAATTCAGTTTCTCCTGTTATTTCATTGTTGAGCTCAAAGGAGATAAAGCTCTTATTTTTATTCCCTCTGTGGGTTTTAAAATGTTTAGCTCATAAAATTATATAATCTCTTAAAAAAGCAAAAGACCAATGCCAAATTTAGGATTCAAAACAAGGAGTATACATAAAATAATTCTTAAAAAAAAAAGCTTCTTAAAATCCCAAGAACACAGTCAAAATTGTAAAAAGACACCAACTTGAAGTAATTTAAATGACACAGTTTTATAGCTGTCTTAGAATGACCTTGAGAAAATATTTCCCCAAACGAACTCTCCCTTAAATAATTCTTTTAGACAGGATCTTGAAGAGCAGACTCTCTTGAAGTGAATTGTTTGCTTTGATGCTGCTCTTTTCTTGCAAATTCCGTGGGATAGAATATTGAGTTTTAACTTAAGATAATGAAAGTAATTTTCCTTTGAAAATTACATTTTTGGCCTAATTGTCAAGCCTGTCTGCAGGTGAGATTTAATTTAATCCTTTGAGTACTTAAGAAGCATTCCTGAGCCAGTGGCCAAAAAAGTGACAACATTAGCACATTATTTATTGACAGTGCATGGACAAGAAAAGACTTTTATCCTGATGAGTATAATGATTTTTTCTTAGCGACCTTAATGGCAATTTTTAATTACTAAAATATTCATTTTTTTAAGTAGCCAAAAATCACAGGATGTACTTCTATTTTCATGTTATTGCAATTGAAGTGTAGTCTAGGGATTAAGTAGAAATAAAGCAGAAATGAAGGGCAGGTAGTATCCTGTCAGCCAAATTTCACATTTGGAGTGAAGTTGAACATAGATGTTTATAATTACACACCTGTTATTATTAAAAGAAAACACATCAACAGAATTCCACAGGTCAGTTGCATCTGGTTATCTTCCAGGACTTTCTGAAGATCTCGTATGTCTCTGTTTGTCCCATTATTTCCTTTTTAATCCCTCTTTTTCTTCTGAATGTCTTGTGTCTTCCAATAAGCAGACCAATTTTCCTCATGTCAGATACTATTTGAATAAATAAAGAAACCCATAAAAATGAAAGGTGGACGCGGACGCATGGCTGAAACTTGATCCTAAAGCAATATAACATATATAGCTATAACTTGCAGATAAAATTAGTGTCATAAAAAACTTAATCATTTCCTGTTCAGTATGTGTGCAAATCTACTTTTGCTTCATACAATGATCTTCTTGTGTAATTACTGTGCTTTTTCTTTTTCATTCGGGGGTCTTTGGTGCGGGAGGGGGGAGCATCTATGAAAGAAATTGGGATTTTTGCATACTGTGTTTGATGGGATTTTCGGTTTTTGGATGGAAAACAAACAAAAGTAAATCTGGCTTTCTGACCTGTCATCTAGCAGAAATGATTTTACATGATAGTAGAAGGGGTTTTTTTTTTTGGTTTGTTTCTGTAGAAGGCTCTAGATCACTTAACTATGCTGCCATCTTCTCTGTGAGGTTATCCATGGTGAGCAAACCAGGAAGCTTCTTTCTGGTCTATGGCATCCGTTTACTAATATTTTTACGTCATGGATAGTTCTAGAAACCCCCTGGGACTTTGTTATTTTATCAGTGGACTTTCTCATGATGTTCCGTTTTAGAACAATTTGGGGGATGTTTTAAATTTGCTGCGTATTCATTTTGTATCTAAAGGAGAAATTACAGAAAATTCCATACGATTTGGGAACATGCTGTCTTGGTTAGGGCTTTGGATCACATTTTTAGAATGAATTTTAAGAGGAGGAAAATCATATAAATGCTCTGGAATTTGACAGGCACCCAGCCTGGGAAGCATGCACTTTTATTTCCGAGTCCCTTCTCCATTGGGGTTGGACAGCTGCTGAGAAAAGAGCATTCTAGGCCTTTGCACGTTGATTGTGCATGGGGGGCAGGCAGGGCTACAGTTGGTTTTCCACTGTCCCCTCCGCCCGCCCCCTGTCTGTCTGAACTTGATCTTTGGCAGAACGGGTACAGTGCAGTGTCACAGATATTCCACAGGGTGTCATCGCGGCGTTACCTCTCCTAAGGAGCACTGTCTGGCTGAGGTAACTTGAGGCAGGTCCCATCTGCTATTGAAGGTGTCTGGTTCCAGCCATGGAACATTTACTGAGGGCCTACTATGTGCCAGCTCCAGGACAGGAAAAGCGGAGCCTTCAGCCCCATGCAGGTCTGCTTCTTCATCGAATGTTTGACATTTTGACTGGCAGCCTGTGAACCAGCACCTGTGTATGCATGTGAATTTGTATTTCCCATGTGGCTTCATGCCATGAAGGAGGGAATGTCAAATGAAAGACCTGGTTCTGTGAAGGACTTGGTTACCTTCCGTCCATCTCCTGGTGAGAATGGATCCCTAGCTGTATTGGAGCAGAAGGGGACTGAGGGTTCCTGCTCCAAACTGCTCTACCAGAAGGCTGAGGCGGGAGCTGGGGCTTCTGGAATCAGTCCGAAGGAGAAGCCAGCTTTGCCCCTGATTTTTTGGGTCACCTAAACAAGTTACTTCATTTGTTTTCATTTGGAATCCCGAATGGGATGTTAAGGAATTAACAAAGCAATCCATTTGATGAAAGCATGTCGTGGCTCCAGGTCTGAAATGACATGACGTAAACTTACTTTTCCTTGCTCCTTCCCTCCAAGTGCGATTAAATACCTGAAAATAATTCCACTCCCAATCACAACAGGACCTTGAGTAGTAGGAACCAAGAAGGCAGTTTTCCTTAGGGCCTCGGGACTTTTACAACACCACCAATAAGGAATTCCCTGGCTTTTCTTTCCCAAGAGCTAGGACAAGGGCAGGGCACTGGGTGGCTCTGTATCCTGAACTGCCAACAGGAATGGGTGGGGATAAAGAAAGGAAAGCGAAAAGGAAGAGAAGGAAGGAGAGGAAAGAAGGGAACACTTCTTTGGCTGAAGGAGTTAAGAGAGGCGCTCTACTGAGATTTACTGGTGGCTGTGTCTGTCCATATGAATGCTGCTGGCAGAGACCCAGCAAGCCAGCCCATCTCCTGTCTCCTGCTGCAAGGGCTGGGCTCATCCTGTCTATCACAGCTTCATCAGGAGATCCAGGATGGACCAACTTGTCCTCAGCATCCAAAATCCAGTAGCACAGCAGAGACTCTTCCCACCTTCAGCAGTGATGGTAGCAACTCAGGAGAGATTAGCCAGAACCCAAATGTTAAACTCAATCTGATGACTGGCAGGGCCAATGCAGTGACATAATGGGCTAATCCTCTGACCAGGACCACCATCCCATCTGCACATGGACTTATATCCCGGCTGCTCCATTTCCAATCCAGCTCTCTGCTTGTGGCCTGGGAAAGCAGAAGAGGATGGCTCAAGGCCTTGGGACCCTGCACCCATCGAGGAGATTTAAAAGAAGCTCCCAGTTTCAGATCAGCTCAGCTCTTAGCCGTTGAAGCCATTTGCGGAGGGAACCTCTCCTCTCTCTGTTTCTCATTTTCTTTGTGTAAAATCTGCCTTTCAAACAAAAATATCTTTTAAAAAGAAGATATAAGCAGGGGCAAATCACCTCTTAATATACATTCAAACTTTCTACCATACAATGGAAAACCATCTCTTATACTGAGAAAAATTACTCTTCATAAAAATCTGTAGGAATGAGAAAAAACAATTAATACCAGCACTAAGATGAATCAGATGCTAAAATTAATCTTTTAAATGTGTTAGTTAATTAAAAAACTGGTTAAGTATTTACAAATTTTCTTGAAGAGAATGGAAAACTTCCCTGGAAGCGCTCCTTGTTAGGTGAAAATGACAGAAGATAGAATCAATAAACGTGAGAACACATCAACAACAGCATGAACTGCACCTGAATGATGGGGAGAAAACAGACTAGAAATCAGATGCTTAGAACTCCTAACCTGAGGAAATAATAACAAATATCTCATCTTCAGATCCTCAAACCCAAGCGGTAGAGGAAAAAGAATATATGACTGAAAATGTATTTGAAGTATGTATTTGAAAATGTATTTGAAGTTATGGCTGAAAACTTAAAAATTTGGCAAATGATGAAAGTCTATGCACTTGAAGGGTTGAGTAAACCCCAAATGGGCTAAAGGCAAAGGTCCTTGTACAAGATGTATTATTAAATCCCTGAAAACTAAACATAAATAAGTCTTGAAGCAATGCTAGAACAACTCAATATTAAGAAGGGACCATCATTCAAATGATGGTCGATTTCTCACCTGGAACCACTAAATCCAGAAAAAAATAGGCCTAGTGTTCTGTGCAGTGAAACTGTCCTTCAGAAATGAAGGGAAATTAAGCGTTCTTGGATATGGGCCAGTGTTGTGGTATAGCTCGTTAAGCTACATTTGCTAGGCGGGTGTCATATACTAGCACCAGCTCGAGTCCTGGCTGCCCTAGTTCAATCTAACTCCTTGCCAATGGCCTGGAAAAGGCAGAGAAAGAAGACCCAAGTGTTTTGACCCCTAACTCCCACATGGGAGACTAGGACGAGGCTCCTGTCTTCTGCCTAGACTATTTCCCAAGGTCTGCATTAGTGCATATCTAGATTTAAGTCCAGAGCTGGGAACTGAGCAGCTCAACTTATCCATCTGGAGCATGGATAAGTTAAGCGCTAGGCCAACTGGTTGCTCCCACATGGTCATTTTGAGTCAATTTTGAGATTGAGGATGGTTCCTGTAGCTCTGTCTAAACAGCCATGTCATCCAAAGCAGGTACCCTGAACCTGCATCCTAGATCCTGCTACTGGAAAGGAATTAGAGCTAGGTTTATGAAATGGAATGAGTATGTCCATTGTACAGATTGTTTGCTAACATTTTTTATAAACTGAAAGTTTGTGTCTTTTTTTTTTTTTTTTTTGGTCTGGTTAAAACTGGCTGCATTGAAAGTTCTTTGTTAAAATGTCACTTATCCTGTTAGAATTGCTCCACATGGGATAAATATCACTCTCAGAATCCTTTATAGAGATGGGTAATGCCTGATCCATGGTCCAATGAAGGCCCAAGAAAATGTTCTTGCCCTACTAAAGCAACCACAGGTAGGAATCACAAATAAATAAATCCATGGTAGGCTTTTTTAAAAAAAGATTCATTTATTTATTTGAAAGGCAGAGTTAGAGAAGCAGATACATATAGACATTTTCTTTCTGTTGATTCATTCCCCAAATGGCCACAATGGCTGCAACTGGGCCAGTCCAAAGCCAGGAGCCAGGGCTGCTTCTAGGTCCCCCATGTGGGTACCAGGGCCTCTAACATCTTTCATTGCTTTCTGAGGCAGATTAACAGAGAGCTGGAATGGAAGTGAAGCAGTTGGGATCCAAATGCACACCCACATGGATAGGAATGTCACAGGCTGTGACTTTACTCACTATGCCACAACACAACTTTTAAGTGGATTTTGTATAGCCCATTAATGGTGTTAAAAACATCCAAATGGCCATTGGTAGAAAAAAGTTTCTCCGTGCCTGATTTAAAGCATAAAAAGAATAACCTATTTTTATTCCAGAATTTTAAAAATAATGTGAGAATAGCAAGCAGACATTTGTAATGTGCCCCTCCCACCACCACCGTGCTCTGTGCCCTACTAGTGCTTTGTCTGTGTTTAGGTTAGATTTTATTCAAAGGAAATTTGCAAATAGCTAACGCTGCAACTCAGTTGAACTTGAATTAATACAGAGAGAGATTTCCAGGAGTGGGGGCTTGATCTTATCCCATGGATATGGGAAATTGGAGTCTAAAGCCAGAGGGATTCCAAGCAGGGGGGAACATTTGCTGACTTTGAACATGGAGGGAAGAGGCCTGTGGCAAGAACCCGTGAGTAACCTGCAGCGGCTGACAACCTGATGCCAAGGACCTGAAGGAGCTTGCGAGGACACTCAGCGTTGCAGATGAGAATTCAACCCAACCGACCCTGGGATAGAAGTTTTAAGGGATTTTAAGCAGAACATCAAACCTGAAAACAATTTTGCAATGCCCAGACTTCTGATCTATAACTTGTGAAAAAAAAAAGTATGTATCGTTTTGAGCTGCCAAGAGTGTGGTAGCTTGTGATGCAGCAATAGAGCAGGTTTATTTACATCTTCATGTTCAAGTTTGTGGTTTATTGGGCCCTCTGTAGGAGTCAGCTCTGCCTGTTCCAGTCAATGACATCTCTGGCTATTTCTGAAGGACTGTGAGAGATTAGAAAACTAAAATCATGCCTCCAAAGCCTGCTTTTCCTTTCTTAAAGAACTTCTGATCTGTCATGGAAAATGCTTGTACTTCAAAAAGTCTGTGGATGGGGCCTGGCACAATAGCCTAGTGACTGAAGTCCTCATCTTGCATGTGCCAGAATCCCATCTGGATTTATTTCCTGGCTGCTCCACTTCTTTTCCAGCTTCCTGCCTGTGGCCTGGGAAAGCAGTGGAGGATGGCCCCAAGCCACTGGGACCTTGCACCTGTGTGGGAAACCCACAGGAAGCTCCTGGTTCCTGGCTTTGTATCGGCTCAGCTAGAGCCATTGCGGCCACTTGGGGAGTGAACCGGCAGATGGAAGATCTTTCTGTCCTTCCTTCTCTCTGTAAATCTGACTTTCCAAGAAAAATTAATCTTTTTTTTAAATAAAAAATTCTATGGATAATAGTTATTTGGTGCATGAAAATCTTTAGTCTACACATAGTTCGACCACATATGCATTTTACCTGAACTTAAAAGCAATGCATTTGATTTATTTGGAAAGGCAGGGGTGGTCTTGGAGGGAGGGAGGATGAAAGATAACTAGAGCCAGTGAGAGAGAGCTCACACTCAGATAGCTCACTCACTCTCCCAATGCCTTAGACGGTTAAGACTGCAGCTGGAGGATGCCAGGATCTGAGAACTCAACCCAGCTCTCCCCAGGTCGGTTATAGTGGCATAAATATTTGAGTTGTCACCAATTATCTTGTTGTGCAGATAGCTGCAGAAAGCTGGAATTTGAAATGGACCTGGGACTGGAATTCAGATACTCTGGGATCTAGGCATACCACAATGTCTGACCAATTTAGCCAGACAGCAGTCATTCCATGAAGTTTTCGATGACTTATGAATGACCGATGCGCAGTGCTGGCCACACCCGACATGGGAATTCAACAGCACCCACACTTGCCTAACATGCTGCTGACAAGGTTGTCCACTATGTCCTTTTATGTTGGGGTGATGTACAAGTACTCATGGTTTGTGTAGATATCTCACTCAGTGTTGGTAGCAAAGACTTGCATGGACTGTATCAGAAGTGTCTGAATCATGTCTTTTGAGTCCCACAGGAGCTTGGGAAAAGAATTTCAGAGTAATTGTCTCAGGAACCTACCATTTGCTGCTTTGGGAGTGAATGCCAGCCTTCTCCTTTATTGTTGTGCACATAATCATTTGCAGTTGTTTGGCCATCCAGCTATAACCTTTCTTCTGGTTTTAGGAAGGCTGTTACGGAAAGTGAAAGTACCAACAGTTGTTTGCATATCTTCCCTTGCACTTAGGGTATGTTCCTTGACTGTTTCATTGGCTGTGCCCATTACTGTGCCTATCCCACTACCGCCATGACTCCAAGGCCAAGGCCACGGGACTTTGTGATGGTAGTCCTGTTGGCAGTGTTCAGTGGTCCATGGTAGCCTCAACCTGCTCGGTGAGCCTCGGTGTGTTTAATAGTCAGCAGCTGGTCAACAGCATTTTTGTAGTCAACCCTTGCATCAACTCTTTGGGCATCATTCCAGAAGCTCTTCCCAGAACCTTTCGGGTGGTTTTATGCACTCTCAGCTTTCCTGCTGAACTTAGATTGAGCTGTTTCTCTTGCTTTTAGCTGTTAACTTTGATAATTTATGTGTGGGTAACAAAAACTCTGGGGAAGAAAAATATCTTGTCAAGAACAAAATGCTAATAACCAAATTTCAGAGTTGCATAAAAGAAGTCAGATTATATTTGGAGATATAAAGATGCTTAAGCATTTTAGATCCCCTGAGGCTGTATGTATACTGCCAGAGCCGAAGGAACTCAGCCATCTTTTTTTTTTTTTTTTTTTTTGTAGTGTCTTCGTTGCAGCCATTCTCTTCAAGGTTCCTTCCTTCTTTCATCAGTTCAGTAAGTCAGTGAGTGGTACTCTTAACACAGGTGGGTGCCACAGCCAGAGAGCTAACAGGGAGTATAAGATAGCTGTTGACCTGATTGAATTCACTGAAAGGTTATGGAGATAGGAACAGAGGCAGTCTTTGCTTTTCTTTTATGGTTTGTTTATTTGAAAGTCAAAATTACAGAGAGAGAGAGCATAGACACAGCGATCCTCCATCGTGTGGTTCACTCCCTTGATGGCCTGTACGGCTTGCACTTGACCAGACCCAAGGAACTTCATCTGGGTCTTGTGGGTAGCAGCTGCCTAAATGCTTCAGCCATCCATCCGTTCCTTTTTCAGTCCCTTAGCAGGATGCTGGATGGGAAGTGATGCAGCCAGAGCATGCATGATCTGGTGCCCATATAGGATGCCAGTGTCTTAGGTGGCAACTTTACTTGCTGTGTCACAGTGCAGGCCCCAAGGAGGCAGTGTGTGAGGTATATGTAGGATCCGGAGAAACTTTGGGAATAGCTAGGGAAAGTGCTCATGTGTAAAAGTTTGAGTAGCATTTAAACGCATGAAAAGTGGAGTTAGGAAAAGCTAGGAGTTAGGATGGGGAAAGATAAGGAGGGCCTTTTCCTGGAAGGAAGTAGGAGTTGTTTGGCAGAGCTGGGCTGGCCTTGTGGATGGTGAACGATTAAGCAGACCATCTCCAAGAGGGCCTCATGTGTAATATCAGGAAGATTGGCTCTTCTCAACATCTGAGATTTCTCAAGAAATCCACCCTTTCTACTCTAAACCTCCTGCTCTCTGATTTGCAATTTGCTTATTTCCTATTTCCTGCTCTTTGAACCCTGTGCAACCTCAGCCCTTGAAGAAATGGATTCCAAACGTTTTTCTTGCAATTGTCATAACAATGTGTGAACATGAGAAAGCTGTAGAATTTTTTTTTGAAACATCCCAAATTTTACATTTCACTAATGTACTGAAATTTAAATTTTCAGAATTTCAATCATTTTTTTCCCCAGGGGTAATAAAGGAACATTTTCTCTTACAACTAGCCCTTTGAAAAAATAAGCACTTGAATGTTTAAAACTCATTGAAAGAACTCATCTGAAATATTGTAGTTGATTTCAAGATGAAGCCTTGTTGGCCATCTTAAAAAAAAAAAGCATGAGCAAAAGTTAAATCATTTGTCATCTGCTTGCTAAATAAAATGTGTGAGTGGATTCCTTTTATATGTATGTCTTAGTTTCTATACAAGAATATTTGTTTTTAATAAAATGGTTGATAAATTATTTTACAGTGTGCTTTTTTTTTTTTTATCATCTCTGAGGATTCTGCTTCCAGAGTTAGCTGCACACAGGTTGCTGCTATATGTAAGCATCATTTTAAAGCATTGACATGACAGCCGTGGTATAAAGGAACCAATCGTTTGTAATTGGTTGTTCTTTGATATCTTAGTCCCTTTTATTTTGCTACAACAAAATACCTGAGGCTGCGTACTTTAGAAAGAAGTTTGTTTAGCTCTGGAAGCTCTGGAGTACGGCCCTAGCATCAGCGTGTATGGTGAGAGCCTTCTGGCAGTGTTACTGCATGGGAATAAAGCCCATGTAGTTAGAAAATTCACGCAGAAAACCACAAAAATGTGTAAAAGTGAAAAACAGACGCTTCCGTCTGGCCCTACCATCGACAACCTTCTTCCAAGCGGTTAAAGTTTCTTGGGATTCCCTCACCCAACCACTGGATGTATGTATTGATTTATAGATTGATTTTTATAAATTTATGCAAGAAACTGTATCTTCTATACCATTTTCCACCCTATGTGTCTCTCTTAAGAATCCTTTGTGCTCCATTTCTTAAAATGGGGCAGCCCTGCCTGTGTCGGGGTACGTTAAGGTGTGGGTCTGGTTATCCTGTGTGCATTGTCTGTGGGTCTACTGGGACCCGAGGTGAATAGGCGTGTCCTTCAGCTGGCCCCAGGGTCATCATCTCCTGTTCCCACAGCTGTTAGGCCCTACCTGCCTGCTGGGAGGAGCACTGATTCTCAGTTTCCTTTGTCATCTTTATCGTTGTTTGCAGAGGTCCCAGGGAATTCCATCTAAACTCACAGCTGGTTTTCTTTGTCTTCTCTTTCTCAGATGCCCAACATCAGGTGAATTGGTTACCTACCCCCGCCATAGGGCTAATGTCCTCAGAGGAAGTCACTTCTGCCCGCTACCCAGGCCGTGGTCTGCTAGGAAAGGCAGGGGAATCCTAATGGGTTTGCTTGGAGTCACTGTGTGTTTGCAGTGTGTATCCATGGGTATGGGTAAACTCAGCTGTGATGGACGCTCTCCTTAGGAGTCCGTTCTCTCAGCTGCCAGCTTCTTCTATGCCATGATTGTTGTGACTCATGGCCATCCACATTCATGCACACATACATTTGCTTAAGATGTTGTGGAGCCATGTGAACTCCTGTCTGGAGTGGAGGAAGTCTTAGTTTTGACTGAAGATGATTGTGCCTTTTTGAGTTCCTGTGTTCCTCATGGAGGAACTGTAAATTTTAACAGTGGAACACACTGTGTTTTAGTGAAGGAGAAAGTTAACTATTTGACATAGATGCTGAGTTTCCAGTATGTCAATGTTAAGGCAGACCAAAAAAAAAAAAAAAAAAGGAAAGATAGATAGATAGATAGGAGGGAGGGATACAGGAATGAAGGGAGGAATAGAAGTAGAGAGGTAATGGGGCGGGGAGGGAAGAAGCCATCACTGCTACTTTCCACTGTAACCGCTGGAAAAATGAACCGAGCCCATGTCCCACCCTTGGACAGTTGGCAAAATCATAGTCTTTGCCTTCAGAGCCCTGTTGGTGCTGTTACTGCTGCACTTTCATTGTGGCTGTCCCTGTCTCCTCCTGCAGCTACCAGCACTATTTGTATTGTCATTCCAGGTTCATGCTGGAGGACTCAAGTGATCCCAATTTGAGTCATACATTGTGAAACATGCAGTTGGAATGATTCCCTGAGAAAGCTGGGTGCAGAATACAAATATTTTGAATGGACTTATCTGAGAGTTGTACTGCTTTTTTTTCCTTGTCATTTTAAAACCCTTAATATGAATAAATTGTTTGTACAGTGGGGCTCTATTTAATCCATAGATAAGAAATACAGGGTTTGAAAGCAGAGAATAAAAACATGAATGATAATGTACGCAATGCCCAAGAGAAGGTCCTTGCTGCTGCCGCTGCCGCTGCTGCCGGGCAGGCGTTATAATCGACTGTTTGGTGTGTTTATTTCAGGCTGCAGATAGGAGATAAAAGTGGCTGGTTGGTTGCCAGCACATGACTTAGTTGCCAAATGGAGTGTTTAGTACTTGTTACATTTGACTTCTATCGCAAGCTCTTCCCATTAACAGTCTGCTGGTGATAACCTCTTTGGCTTTTCATGTGGTTACTTTGAAACAGCCACTTGACAACATTTGACATATCGCAAAGTTGAATATTGAATCAAGGGGTGAGTGAATGAGTACATGGGTTCTGCCATATACTGATACAGCGTGTGGTGCAAAACGGCCACCCAATAAATGGCTGTCCAATGAATGAGTTAATCTTGTGTAAACATTTTTCCGGTTCACTGTTCCAGCGTTAGGTCCCTGGACTTGAGACTTAACAATCTGGGACAAGGGATAGACACAGATAGGGATAATAGTGATTACATGTGAGAAGGCTTGCACAGTCCTTCCTCTCATGGGGATTACTGTTTACATACAAAGTTGAATGAAATGGAAGCTCTCCCGAACTTGGCCTTGGAGTGTAAGTCAAAGTGAAGCATCCTCCTGCCAAAGGTTTCCATAATCTGATGTCTGTTTTCTGTTTTGACAGAAAGGACGTGAAGATTCTTGGCTCTGGATAGGGAATAACATGTGCATTAAAAACGGTGATCTTTATTTTTAGATTGAGAACTTGCAAGAACAACTTAGGGATAAAGACAAGCAACTGACCAACCTGAAAGACAGAGTGAAGTCCTTGCAGACGGATTCCAGCAACACGGACACTGCGCTGGCCACGCTAGAGGAGGCCCTGTCAGAGAAGGTGAGCTCACGCTCAGCAGTGGGGGATTGGCCAGTAGGGAAGCATTAGGGGGAGGAGGTGGTTCCAGTGCATTTGAACACACCTGCCTGTAGTCCCGTTCAAGCCTCACATTCCCATGCCAACCCTGTTCAGTAGACCTAGCCCGCTGTGGCTAGGGCTGTCTTTTTGAAATGCCCCTCTCATCACATCACCCTTGGACCTCCTGGAAATCCTCACTTAGCTTGTTCTTGCCTAGAGGATGCTAACAAGTGTAATTCCCATCACCTGGCTCTCCGGGTCTGTCCGTCCATCTGCTCTGCTTCGTGCTTCAGCACCTCTCTGCCTGCCTGCCTGCCTTCCTGCCTGCCTCCTGTGCTTTCTGTGCCTTTCTTCCCTGCCTTGTCCTCCATCTCTGTTCCCTTCTTTTCTGTGCACTGTGCTCGGCTTCTCAGTTTCCAGGTGTACCACATTCCCTCCTCTTTCTGACTCTGTGTACGGTGTTGTGCAGCCCGGGTTGTGAGTTCCTGTCTGTAGGCGTAACCACCCTGCTTTTGAGAAGCCAGCTTCCTGAGGAGGTGCAGCACTTGTCTGTCAGCCATGGGGACTTGGGAGCTGGACCGGCTGGGTCTAGAACATACACCCATTTGGACAAGTTACATCAGCTGTCAGTTCCTTAGTTGCTGCTTCTGTGGAAGAGAATTGTGATAATAGCACATATTCCAACACTTGAAGAACAGATGCATTGAGATACAGGATGTGTTTAGAACAGGGAATATAAATTATAGTTGTCATTGTTGTTATTAATCATTCCCTTAGGAGCACAGCCTAGATACCCTCAGTTATTCTCCTGGATGTCAACAAGGGCTGAGCCCTAGGTCCTTGAAGAGGTTGTGTCAGGCATAGGAGAGGTCTGGCACTAGGAGGATGAACAAGTGAAGGGGCAATGGAGCTGCTAAGAGAAAATACATTTTTTTTTAAATATTTATGTGTTTTTATTGGAAAGTCAGATATACAGAGAGGAGAGACAGAGAGGAAGGATTGCAAAGGCCGGAGCTAAGCTGATCTGAACCCAGGATCCAGGAGTTTCTTCCAGGTCTCCTACATGGTTGCAGGGTCCCAAGCCTATGTGCCATCCTTGACTGCTTTCCCAGGCCACAAGCAGGGAGGTAGATGGCAACAGGGCCACTGCGATTAGAACCGATGCCTATATGGGATTCCAGTAAATGCAAGGCAAGGACTTTAGCCAGAAGACTACCATGCCAGGACCAAGAAAAAAAAAATTTTTTTTCAATTTGGCTTTTATTTTGAAGCAAATAGGAAGCCATTCTGAAAGTTACCTTCTTACAACTTACTTAGAGTAAAATTATGAATGGATTAATGATATCTATTGGACAAGTTTTGATGCTTACTGACTTAGAAAATTGTTTATAATACATCTTGTTCTTGTTAAATGGATCCATTCATTCTCTGGGCATTTATTGCAGGTTGATTTTGTGTATCTCGTATCCTTGCCCTTGTAAGTGTTCAAGGACAGTACCTGGAGCAATGACTGGAGTGCTGGTCAAGTTCTCTAGTATGTTCTACTATGTTCTAGTCAAGTTCTCAAAATAGCATCTAGGCCCTTTGATATTGATTATTTTCAGAATCAGAATGCAACAAAAATCTCATTTTTCTTTGTTTGTCCTTTTTTTTTTTTTTTGAGAGAGAGAGCTTTTATTCACCTGTTCACTCCTCAAATGCCTTCAATGGCTGGGATGGTAGAAAATCCAAAAGTTGAGATATAGGAACTCAATCTAAGGTCCTTTGAGTGGCAGAGACCTAACCACTTGAGACATCACCACTGCTGCTGAGGGTTTCATTCACAGGAAGCTGGAACCAGAAGCCAGAGACATGTCTCAAGCCCAGGCACTGCAAGATAGAACACAGGCATCTTAATAGGCCTCTAAAGTGCTAGTCTACACACCTGTTTCCTCACTTTCCAAATGTCCCCCACAGAGCCTGCTGTGTTCTCTTAGTGTTTCTCATGACTGTGGATTCTGCAGCAGTTGGTAGCAGAAGGACAGGCGGCAATGTGAGATTTCCATTCTGGATGGCATGCCATTATCAAGGTCCAGGGGAACGAGACTGTGGTGCTGGTCTTGCTCTTCTGCTAAGTAGCTGAGTGAGTCTGCCATGGAGTTCTCCCTCCCAGGGCCTCCCATTTCCCATAAGCTGAGAGGAGGAATTAAATTCAAGTGCCCATGGTTCCCTAAGGCTGTATTTCTAAAAGAAGATTTCTCTGCTGCTACTGTAGAACCAACCCCCTGCCCCCCGCCGAGAAGTCCCTATTGAAAAATCTAAACTATTGGGCCCAGCAGTATCTTACCCATTCAGAACCTTGCATAGGACCTGCAAATCTGCACTTTAAAAATATCCCTAGTTCATGTTGGTACACACCCTAGTCTGAGAATCACTGCTGTATAATTAAAAAAAAAATTCTTTTTTGAAGCTAAGAAAAGAGACATAATTTTAAGGCTATATAGTTTTTATGCTTTTACTAAAACTTTAGGTATAGGATAAAATAATAATTGTAAGATTTTATTGAAAGGCATGTCAAACTATTTCAAAAGATAACTTTTAGGGGAAAAGCATTCTTTTGTCAACTTTTAAGAATGCATTTCCAGAATATGTCATAATGCATTTATTTGTCAAATCTGAATGGAGGGAATGTTGGTTCAAAAACTATTAAAGATTATGTGTCCCTTTTGCATTTTTGGGTGATTTGGTGTCAGTCCATTCTACCTCTCAATTTCTTTCTTTTGCAGAAGCACATATATACCATGTAATTTTCCATGTCATGGATTTTTGGCAGGATCTTATCTTTTCTTCCCCCTCCAAGTCCAATTAAGATTTGATTTATTCTGGTTCAAATCCCAGAGCTAGTCCCAAATCTGAAACTACTCCCCCTTGTTGAAGTGTTTTCTTTGGGGCTGAGGAGGTTTCCTGGAAAGAAAGCTCAGGTCTGCAGGAGTCCGTTCTTCTCAGAGTGGCTTCACCGCTGGAGAGTGGCATCATCAGAGGACAAGGCCTCTGCTCCAGGAACCTGTCAGTGTCTCATCTTCAACAGGCCATTTGAATTGGCTGACCTCTATGTTCCATTCTCTTCTGGAACCACCATGATGAGGAATTATGCAGCTTGCTGCTGGGCAGTATCTGGGCCCATCACATCCTAATTGGACCATAGGTGACGTGCTGGAGTCTTAGATGACTAGAAGAAATATCAGGCAGGGATAAAAAAAAAAAAAAAGGAAAAAACAAAACAAACAAAAGGGAACATGAGCTTGGTGGAAGACAGGATGGGCTGCTGGTAAGTGTGTATGACCTGTCTCAAAAGGTTTGAGTTAAAGATTTAACAAATTAGGATGCTTGGGTCCAGCATGATAGCATAGTGGTTAAAGGTCCTCACCTTGCATGTGCTGGGATCCCATATGGGCGCCAATTATGATCTTGGGGGCCCTGCTTCCTATCTGGCTCCATGCTTGTGGCCTGGGAAAGCAGACAAGGACGGCCCAAGGCCTTGGAATCCTGCACCCACATGGGAGACCTGGAAGAATTCCTGGCTTCAGATTGACTCAGCTCCAGCTGTTGTGGTCACCGGGGGAGTGAATCAGTAGATGGAAGATCTTCCTCTGTCTCTCCTCTCTGTAAATCTGCCTTTCCAATAAAAATAAAATAAATCTTTAAAAAAAATTATGATGCTCAAAGCACACCAAAATGTGTCTGAGGGTTAGTATTGGCCTATGGGGTGTTTGTTTCCAAACCTTTTTGCATCTCAGTTTCAGTCTTTCAGAGAGATGAAGGATCAAAATAAACAGCAATTTATTTGGAGGAAGTTTTTCAAAGTGTGCCCAAAGTGGAATTCTCATTTGGAGAAAATAATGAGCTGGAACTGACAAGTTTATCGCAGAATAAAAAGGACTTATTTATTTATGAGTATTAAACCTTTATAGGTAGCCAGCTGGTCTTCCCACCTGTTTTTGTTGTTGTTGTTGTATCTGGAAGGCTTGGCACAAAGGAAAAGGAGAAAGAAAGAGAAAAATCTCTATCCACATGGCTGCAACTGTTAGTGCTAGGGCATACCAATGCCAGGAACCTAGAACACAACTTATGCCTCCTCTGTGGGTGCAGCAACCCAACCCTGACCCTAACCCGGAGCCATGACCCTGCCTCCCAGAAGTTTGAGTAGTTACAGTGCATGTTAGCAAGAAACTTGAGTTAAGAGAATTGTGGTTCAAATCCAAGCATTTCCAATGTGAGGTCTGAGCATCCTGGGCTGCATTTTAACCATTCACACAAACGTTAGTGCCCCTGCTCCCAAAGAGGGTCTTACAATCGTTTCCTAGGTCCCTTTTCTTATAGCTGCTCTCCTATTGGGCCTAGGAGCTCTTGGTTTTTTTCTTACAGATGCTCCTGTATGGGACCCAGGAGCATTTGGTTTTTAAGCATGCCCAGGATTCTCATGCCTGAGATTGGAAGACCGCTTTTCCATGTTCTTCTGTTTTGAAGATGAGAAATGGACTCAATGAAGTGAGATGAGTTGCTCAGGAATGAAAATTCTGGAGACGTGCATCAGCATTCCTTGTTTCTAGGTAGAGACAGACATCATCAATCAATCATGACACATGCTATCCTGTCAAGATGGAATGCCTCAAAGCCATTTTCACTCTAAATAGTCACTTGGTGGGGATTTTGTTGCCTCCCTTGGATGATCTCAAGGCCATTGGGCTCATGGAGGATGCAGTACAACTGTAATTCAAACCCTCAGGCTCTTAAGTTTTTGACAGTATCACAGTGTACTGTAAATGGCTTCTATCACACAAATTCCATTTTATCCACATTTAATTGAACAGATCCCCTGAAACAAGGTATGATGTGAAAAAATAAAATGATTAATAGATACTCATGAATTCATAAGTACATTTAAGTATTTGCTGTCTTCTTGGCCAGTAACTAGAATTCATCAGGCATTCTTCACTATTTCCCTGGGATTATGACATCCCAGGGAGTTTGTTATTCCTTTTGATTTCCAGGGATTTACTCAGCTGTTGAGAGTGTGCAGAAAAAAAAAAAAAAAACACGACTCAGTGAATTAAGATGGAATTGGACTTAGTTATAGGATTGACACACAGAAGCGCAAGAGACGGAACCCACTGTATTTACAAAGCCAGTCTCGCCAAGCTAGCCACACAGTAGATAAGCAGTGGAAAAAGCCAGATAGCAGAGCTGGAAGCCACTACAATCCAGTTCCCGCCTGGTGATAAAGTACAAATAGATTAGACCTGTACAGAGCCAGAGGAGTGCCTAAGGAGCGCTTGCCAATGCAAATAAGACTAAAACAAGAACACATTGTTGGAATTTCTACAAGTTAGTTGTTAATCAAGTAGATCATGGCATATTAGAGCCTTTTAACACATGTTTTTGACATTTGGCTCTGTGTAGCTGACAGGCAAATTAGTTTTGTGATTGACGAAGAAATATTTTATAGTATTGAATCATCAATAACACTTAAAAATATTATAGTAATTCCTGATTTTTTGGGGGGTTCATCAATGCTCAAACAATAGTACAGGTGCTTGGAGCAGAGTAACCGACTTTCCCAATGACTCTGACACCTTCTAAATGTTAACACGCTGGCTTTATTTTATTATCCTTATTCTGAAGCCAAGATGATCCCTGATTTGAATTGTGGTTCCTTCCATCAGGTTTTTTAATTCCTGTTGTATGCCACTCAGTTGGCATGGCCGTGGGTTAAAATGAGGCATAGGATTTGAGTGTTGGCCTCTAGAAAGGTAGGCTTGGAGAGGAGACTTGGCAGAGAGACCTGAAAAGGGTGTTGAGTGGAAATAAATGCTGTACAGTCTTGGCAGAGGGATTCTTGCTGAGGGGAAGGTCAAAATAGTAAGGTGACATGATCAGTTTGAGGCTTAGGAAATGTCACTCCACAGCCACATGGTGTAGAAATGAAGGGATGGAGAGGGCCCAGTGTCTGGGTAACCCATGGTTGCCAAGGCATCAGGCATCAAGGGCTCAATTGCTGAAGTCTTAGGAAGCCCCTAAGAGAGACATACCACACACTCTGGTTATTTTCTTCTTTTACAGATCGCATAGCCATCCATTCACCATTGTCATGAGCTGAGCCACTAGAATCACAAACTCAGAGGCAATTAATAGACTCATTTTTCTGTTTCTACCCCCACTGTTGTAATAATATACTTTATTTAAAGTGTCTTTAAATATTTGCAAAACAGCAATGGTACTACATTTCCCCCCTTGAAAGCACTAATGCATAAATTATTATCATTGGGGAGAACAGTTTCTTCCTTGGGGCATTCTAAATCACAGGCTAAGTTTTCAAGCTGACTCTCCTCTGCATTAAACACTCTTTTATAGTTGCCTTACATATGAGACCTTGTCTTCCACTGTGCTCATAAGAATGTAAAGGATTCTCAGGCTTAATTATTGCATCAATATATATTTTTAAAGATTATTTGTTCATTTGAATGACAGAGGGAGAGAGGTAGGGACAGATCTTCCATTCACTGGCTCACTCCACAGATGGGAGAAATAGCTAGACTCAAGTCAGTAATAACGTGGGTGGCAGGTGCCAAGTGCTTGGTCTGTATTCTGCTGCCCTTCCAGGTGCTTCAGTGGGAGGTCTGGGTTAGAAGTGCAGCATCTGTTCTGATACAGGATGCCTGACATATACTAGTGTTCTGATATAGGATGCTGGCTAGCATTGTAAGTGTTGAGTAACACTGCACCACAGTGCCATCCTCACACAGTTTTTCATGTGGCCATCCAAAACGAATCTCGGCTATGTGTTGTGTAATTTGAAAATAAGTTAAAAAATCCAATTCAAGCTTTATCCAAACACGATTTTCCTCTTTTTTAAGGCTTAAAAAAAATTTTTTTTTGAAGAACAGAGAGACAGATGCAGAAAAAGATACTCTGTCTACTGGTTCACTCCCTACATGCCTCCAACAGTCAGTGCTTGGCCAGAGTGAGAAACCAGGAACCTGAAACTCAGTGTTGCCCAAGTACTTTATCTTCTGTTGCCTCAATGGTTACACAGCCGCAGGAAGCTGAACAGAAAGTAGAGTAGCAAGAACTTGAGCTGCTACACCAAAGACCTGTTCCTAAAGATTCTTCTTGGGGTCTGCCCTCTCTTGATCCCCTGACTACCCAGAGAAGAGTCTCTAGAAACTGAAGGAAGGTTTTTCAATGGCAAACCAGGAAGCAAAGCAAAGAGGGCTGAGCCGAGCCATCAGTCTGCTGTGTCACTTCTGTGAGTCTTGTATCCTGGTACCTGCACTTTTCTTCTAGAACTGGTCTCTAGGAATTTGCTGGGTACTACCTTGAATCAAGAACAGCCTCAGAGCTTGAGCATTAAGATACCTTGCACTCTGATGCTAACTTTGGTTAATAAGTCAAAATCTGTTGAGTGTCTTTCCAAACGGTGTTAATGCCTCTTTGCACACACATAGAACCGCAGCTCTTGGTTCTTTTGATTCTCCTAGGGCATTGCTTGACTATATTTCCTTTAATTTTATCTTTTAATACATTGTGTTGTTGATGGGTTCTCATGTCTTTTTCTGGACGATTGCTTACCAGGAGAGAATCATTGAGCGCCTGAAAGAACAGCGGGAGAGAGATGATCGAGAAAGACTAGAAGAGATAGAATCCTTCCGGAAAGAGAACAAGGACCTGAAGGAGAAAGTCAATGCTTTACAGGCCGAGCTGACTGAGAAAGAGGTGAGTGTGCAAGAGACAGCAGACTACCCCAACAGCCACTGCCACAAGCTGGAACTCAGTCCAGGTCTCCCACATGGGTGGCACAGAACCAAGTTCTTGAACTATTACCTGCTACCTTCCACTGTAAACACCAACAGGAAGCTGGAATTGGAAGGAAAGCGGGGACTCTAACCCACGCACTGGGATATAGGATGCAGGCATTCCAAGTAGTGTTTTGGAAAGGTGGAGTGAATAGCTGCCGTAAGCCTTCCAACTTTGGGGTGTGTGAGAGGTGGTGGTACATTGTCTGTTCTCTACAGCTCTGAGATATGTGTCATTGTCTACAGTAGACCCCTTCACTCTTATTTTTGCCTGGAGAAGATGTGCATCTCCCTTAGGACTATGCAGTCCTTTTCTCCCCACTGGACTGCACACTGCGCACCTGTTTCCCAGCACCCCTTGCTCCCTACTCCTCAAATAGTGATAATCCTGTTCTGGTTAAAAGCTCTTGTCTTCATTAAGCATCCAGGCAAAGGAGAACATGAATAAGGGAAGTCTGGAGGAAAGACAAAGCAAAGTCTGTCAAGCCTATAACTGAAGGAAAATGCTTTTTTTAAAACAGTGGATCATTTCAAAAGAAATTTAAGCCCTCTACCAACTATCTCGCTGCCAATTCCATCCTCAAGAAATCACTATGGTCTGAGTGACAGGAGTCACAGAAGCTCTGAACTCACTTGTAACCTTCTCATGTGGGAGGAAGTAGTCTTTTTGTACCTGTCACTTTGAAACCAGTGTGGAGACTTTTCATTGCAGAGACCATTAAACATGCTTGAGTCCTCCATGAATAGAAGCTTTCTAAAAAGATTCATTTTATCACTGGAGTGACAGATTTAGGCAAATAGAGATCTCCCATCTGCTTGTTCACCCCCCAAATGGCAGCAATAGTCAAGGCTGTGAGGCCAGGAGCCAGCAACTCCATCTAAGTCTCCCACAGGGGTGACATGAATCCAAATACAAATGGACCCATCGTGCTCTGCCTTCCCAGGCACATTAGCAAGCAGCTGGATCAGAAGTGGAACAGTTGGGACTCAAACCAGTGCTCATGATGGGATACTATGGGTGCAGTAGGCAATTTAACCCATGTGTCACAATGCTGCCCTGCAAAATAAGCTGTAAATGTAACTGGTTTTGTCAACAGTGCAAGTATTGGATGAAGTTCAGATACCATGTCAGGAAACGTTGTTCCTGTAGGAATGTGCTTGGCATTGTGCTAGATGTATTAGTCAGATTCTACCAGGAAAGCAGAACCATACTAGAAACAGGTTGATGGACTCATTCTGCACTGCCGTGCAGGCATAGTTGTATGTCATTCACAGGGTGGGCTATAAGAAAGAACGGGTGACAGGTGACACTGTGCTCCAAGATGTAATTTCTTCTTCTGCAGGGAGATCTCATTATGCTTCAGGTGCTTCCTTGATAGGAGTAGGCCCACCCAGAGTTCTGGAGATAAAGTCTTGTACTTAAAGTCAAGTGTAGATGTTGGTCGTGACAACACAATACCTTCACAGAGATGCATTGATTAACAGCTGGGGCAGTAGTTCCACCATGATGGCTGAAACTGATCCTCACACAAGGCTAATTTAAAAGATTCTGGTAGAGTTGATATTAATTAATAGGGAGCTTATATTTCATTGGAGTTGTAATAATTCTTCACTATTGACAGAATAGCTGGACAAAGAGAATTGAAATCAGACTTGTGGGCCTGCATTTGAAACCCGTTTCTGCCTTTAATCACTATGTGGCTTTTTGATAAGGGAGTTAATGTGAACTTCAGTGTCCCGAAGTAAAAGAAGTCATTGGCTAACCAATCCCACAGAGAAGAATTAAGAACACCTTGCTGAATGATGGTGACTGTCATTGTCAAGGTCATTCAAGTATCTATGAAGCAACCTAGTATAAAGTTTTAGGCAATATTAATTACTGAGTGATCACTGTGTGCGCAGTACCTTCCTAGATGCTGTAAATAGCTAAAAGAGAGAAAGACTCTGTGCCTGGTTTGGAATTAAGCTGAAACATTTTGAGAGAGAGAGAAGAGAGGTCTCCTCATCCACTTGTTCACTCCCTAGATATCCCTAATAGGCAGGACTGGGGCAGGCTCACACCAAGAGCTGGGAACTTAATCCAGGTTTCCCGTAGAGATGGCAGGAGTCCAGTTCCTTGAGGTGCCAGCAGCTGCCTCCTGTGGTCTGCACTGTTAGGTGAAGCTACTTATATATAGACAGAAAATTGAACCTAGGCAGACCAGTGTGGGTGGTGGGCATTACAGCCAGTGGCTTGACCACCAGGCCAGATGCTTGCCCTCAAACCTGAACATCTGAGGCATAGGGATGCTGTGCTAACCCTTTTATATTTGCTGATGGCAATACCTTTTGAGATATTAACTTAGGTTCACACCTTCCCAGATATGAAACGTTGATATTTATTTCTTTAATTTGGAATTAAGAGTGTAACAGAAAGGCACACAGACATGATTGATGACCGGTAACTATTTAGGCAGAGTCCGTGTTAGAGCTGGGGAAATCCACTGTCTCTGCTGAGTTTGAATTACAGAGGACTAGACCATGAAGTCCACTTGACTCCAAATTTTAAAATACTTTTTAACTTTTCAACTGATGTTTGAAAAATCAGTGATCTCTTTTGGTTAAAGAAAAAGAATCTGATAAAATAGGATGGTTTGTGTATACGTGTATATGCATATACACACACATACATATATACATATACACATGAATATATACATATGCACACACAGGCATACATACGTTTCTGAGTTGGAGAGAAGGCATTCGAGCTGGTATTTTCTTTTCTATTGACTTAGGGTTTGTTAGGCTTGGCAGTGATACATGAAAATGGCAAATCTGGGACCTTTCTTTGCCATGGTGTATGAAGACCACCATGAGGTTTATATCATTAGCATGACTCAGAGACTTGAGATGTGCCTGTTCTGATTACACCATTTGGTCCCATTTGATTCTGCTGCCATTAGATCCCATTTCAGTCTGTAAGTTGGCCAACTGTAACTTTCTGGTCAGAGCTAACTGTTGCTACTTTAGTATGACTATATTTACCTCTCCTTTCTAGTGCATACTCTATTGCTGTATGTCGAATCAGTATGTTCCAATTGAAGACACTGTAGAAACTGCAACATTTCACTGACCAGCCTTGTCTTCCTTTCAGTCTAGTTTAATTGATCTCAAAGAACATGCGTCTTCATTAGCCTCTGCTGGGCTGAAAAGAGACTCCAAATTAAAATCTTTAGAAATAGCCATTGAGCAAAAGAAAGAAGAATGCAGCAAACTGGAAGCACAGTTAAAAAAGGTAAGTGAAATTCCAGAAAACAACGTGCTCATCTTAAAATGAATTCATAAGACAGGAGAGGAAGAGACATCTTTCCAAAATTATAAATTTCTTATCTTGCAGTCTGCTGATTAAAAAAAAAAAATTGAAACACTGTTTATCGCCATCATACCTGTCTGTGAATCTGAAAAAATTGTCTTAGATTTCTTGTCTAAAGAAAACTTGAAGAGTAGAAGAAAAATAGTAGCAGAAGTAGAAATTACAAAAACACAGCCATTATTCTCCAGGCAAATCTCAACTATCAAAAAAAAAATAAATAAAAAAGATAATGGAAATGTTTGTAACCAAAGCTTTCAGGGGCCCCATTAGAGCTAAACTTTTATGACTTTGGAAGAAGGTTGGTTTTTATGTTAGAACTTGGCCAATTTTTTGTTTTTCTGATGGTGTTACATTTCTGGAAGTTCATTAAAGCAGTGAAGTCCTTAGCCTCTCTGTGGAATGGCTAAAATTGACCCAATGTGGCTTTCTGTCTAAATGCTTATTATATATAGAAGGCTTTTAGAAAACACCCTGGGATCTTTCCATCGTGGCATCAACGTGTTTTCTCTGACCTGGGCATTTTTGTGGAGTGCATTTTCAGTCATGCATTGTTCCTTTGATTTTTTTTTCCCCTCCCACCCCTGTGTTGTTTGGTACGTCTGCACTCATTGTTCACATAAAACTCATAACATTATGAGTTTAAGCGTTTTGTTTCCCTTCAACAAGTTATAAACCTATTCAAAGGAGATGATAAAAATCTAAGCAATGAAGTCTATAATAAAATGTGACTGTGTATAATTCATAGCACACAGGCCTGGGGATTTGTTCGCTATGAAGGTATGAAAATATTTGATATGGATAATGAGGGATCTGGAGGAATCACTGATCTGTGGAAGGATGATTCTGAAAACTTTAAAATTTACTAGACCATTCTGTATGATGTAATGTATAATGAGATGTGACTAGAGCTTGCTCAATTGATGGGACACTTCAGGAAATCGTCAGGGGAAGTTTTACATTAAAGTCTGCTTATCAATACAAAGGTGAGCATGCTGAACAAATTTCTTTGTAAGAAAAGAGCGAGAAAAGCCTCTCTCTTGCAAAACCTATTTCCCAGGCCACTCAACATCTCACTTAGTTCAGACAATATTTAGTTCAGTGGAAGTATGGAGCAACAAAGTTGCCCATCCGAGACTGGTTCCATGGAGCCTGGCTAGTGTATCTGTGCAGTGCTGTTGTGGACTCTGTTTCTGACATGCCAGTGTGCCCTGTGCTGTGTTACGCATGCACATGCCTGTCAAGAAGTGAACTCCTCCAGATACTTTCTCTTTAATGAAAGGAGCTGGATTGGTCCTTATAGTTTCCATGTACATGACTTGACTAGTTTAATATATCGACATTTACGCAATTCAGTATAGTTTCTTTCAACGTAGCTGTGATTTGCCCAGGAAATCACTTAGAGTAAGTGTCATGTACTGAAATTTGCACACTAGATGCTGGGACCCTAATTAGTTTTGTTCCCGTAGCATTTTAACATTCTAATACTTCACCAGGCTTAAAGTAACAAACATGGTTGTGTTGCTGCGAAGGGCCTAGTTAATTTATGAAAAGATAACTTATTTCTCCGTATTTACATAGTCTACCTCCTAAACGCATAGTGCAGTGAGTTTAAATAAGGTAATGATCATTTAAATGTTTTTATATCTAACCTGCAGATGCTATTTTTGTTGTTTTTGGCTCTCTAGTGTTAACTAACTTCAAAAGTTTAAAATATTTTTTTTCTGTAGTCTTTAATTTGTGCTAATACCCAGTTCCATAAAAACCTCAAGTGCCCATCATCTTAAAAAGAATTGAGATCTACATGAAATATTTCAAAACATAAGGCTACAGTATGTGAACATACATATAAACACATCATTTACTCCTGGAAAAATAAGCAGCTATAAAAGCTCAAGGAGTGTCTGGGCCTCCTTTTAAATAAAAGGGTATGTGACTTGTGAACAAAATATAAAGGTTTACAAAATGAAAGCTGAAAAACATAATAGTTTTATTATGTCATAAATATACTATGAAGTCCCAGTGGGAGTTGGCTCCGCATTTGTAAGTATCCAGGTATTCTGCCTGTAAAATCTACAGAATATTGTAGGTGAATTTAGTTGAACAGAAACTTTGTCTGCCAATGACAATTGGAAATTGAAATTTCCTTTTATGATTGAAAAATTTCTTTGTCTATGAGCAATGATTGCCTTTGGTAAAGTGAGTTTCTGTACATGTTTGTGGAGAACATTTGCACGCATTATTGCTTTTAACCCTTTATTCTGTGAATTAAATTTCTTCAACTACTTGGTGACGAAAAAAGGTTGTAGGCAGAAAAGGAATTATTCCTTACGCGCTCTATCCCACCTCTATAAAAACAATAAAAATGTGGGAAAATCCTTAGGATATTAATGAGGCTGATGAAACAATACTAACCAGAGAATGTGAAACTATTAGTTGTTAAGTGAACCTACAAGTAGATGCATTTACCAGTCAAATGAGAAATATTGAATTATTGAAGTGCAGATCATATTATCTTTTAAAGCAGTATTTGAAGTTCAGTTTCAATCCATGGACCCATGTGACTGGAAATTAATTAAAAAGGCATAACGAATCAGATTGTTTTGATTTACACTCATAGTAATTTCTCAATTAAAGTCACGCTTGAGGTGGGTGTTTTTAAACAATGATAAGATATTGTTTCGTTCATTGACTTGACAACTAGAAATCCCAACTTTTAAAAGGCATGTCTCAGCATAAAGCACAGTAACAGTTCCTATAATATTTTATTTCCTATACCTTGACATTAAGTTTCAAATTAATGATACAGGCATTTAAACAATGTAACCTGAGAGTACTGTTTCAAATAATAGTACCTTTAAACATTTAAAACTTCCACAAAAAGTAGATAGGGTGTGAATTGTATATAGTAGGATATCTTTGAAAATGAAATTTTAAGCTAATTTTGAGGTAATACAGCTAATTAATTGTAAAAACATAACTAACAGATAAGATTGTATTTTCTTTCTGTATTCTTCCTACTGACATTTTTTTCCTCCCTCGTATAAGTTAATCCAATGATATCATACATACTGATAGTTTACTATCTCTAACTTGCCATTTGATAATCTATATTTCTCAGATGTTAGACTGCAAAATTCAGGTTTGCATTCATATGAAAGAAGTGCTATACATATAACGATAAAATTTAATTAATCTTTTATTATTACCATCTTTGAAGTTCTGGTCATAAATTGTAACCCTGGCCAAAAGTAGTTCTGATTCATGGCTGGAGGCCGGCACTTCATGTATCATCAAAAGTGGACAGCTTTCTTTATTTCATGGGTTATTTAACTTGAGAAAGGGAAAGTAACACAAACCTTCAATTTCTTATTCCAGCTATTCTTTTGTAGGAGCCAAAGTCAACATTTTATTTCCCTAGAGCCTCTCACTTTCACTGTGGAATGTTTAGAAACTAAAATTTCTTTTTCTTTTTTTTAATGACCAGTTCGTCTGTGCGGATGCACTGGATTTGTTGAGCTAATGCTGTTTTTCTGGATCTTTCCTTCTTTCCCTGTCTGTGCTCCAATGCCTCCCCAACTTTGCAATGTAGCAAGCTGAGCAGTTGTTCAATCAGATGTACAACCCAGTAAGTCATTTCTGAAAGTTCCCGCTGTAACATATCAAAGCATGAGGATCCATTGGGCACTTGTCACTGGCAACCATCCTGGGGAGGTTTTGAAAATATTTGCAAGTCTCTTCTCATTTCCGTTCTGTCTTAAGAAATGGCCTGTGCAGAGGTCTCTGCATTTTTTTTGAATAAGAAATTTAAAAGTTAAGAACTCAAGGGAATATTGCCAGCTCTGATACTACCTGATTTTTTAATCTCAGGTCTAATGCTACTGGAAAATGTGAGGCAACCAAAGACCTGGGTTCGTAGAGTTCTCCCTCAGGTCCTTCAAACCCAGACTTCTCGGCCACAGGGGATAGCATTTGTAAAACAACAAACAGTTCAGTGTGTGCTGAATTCAAGAAATAGACACTAAACTAGGCATAGGTTCTAAAATAGGGCTATACTCTGAGACTGATAAATGCCTAACATTATTGTGGGTCTTGTACTAGTTAAAATGGGCCATTTGGCTGAGAACAAACTGTAATAGTCTCCTACTAGCAGATAATAACAATTCCTGTTAATAGCTTTGATGGAGTACAAAATATAGGGAACTGGTTAAAAAAAAAAAAAACTTTGTAAAATAGCTCAGAGGTCACCTCCAATTGTTTCTTTTGTTCCAATGACACATGTTCACTTATGTGAAGCAATGTCTTTGTCTTTTTGACTTAAACAAGGAGGGCTTTAAAAACCATTCTGTTCACTCACTGGCTTACTGGTCAAAGATGTTGCATAAAGGCGATTGTACCTTTATCCTTTGGCCAATGCCATCATGCTGGCATGCATTCTGGTTATCTCCTACTTACCAATTCCCATTATGGAAAAAAAAAAAGGGACCGTGTGACTCAAAGGAAAGAATACAACCACTGGTTCTCCACTAGGCTGTACTCCAGGGTACTTGGCTCGAACCCCATCAACCCCTACTCTTCGTTCTTCACAGCAACCTCTCTGAAAGCATTACTGCTCTTTTTCTTGAACTATGGATTTTAGCAGAGCAGCAAAAATAATCACATTTCCTCTCCCATCACATTCAAATGGAAATGGTACTAAGCAGGCTTAAAACAGTAGAGAGGTGAAGAGAGACAAATAATATCGGCTTATCCTCGAGCATGGGAACTCACCCTGGGAAGCATAAGTGTTTGTTTCTGTTTTTTACTTTCAGTTGTTTTCAAAAAGGTGCAATGTGTCAATCCTGTGGATACATTCCCTGCTGGCTAGTGAGGGATAGGGAGAAAATCTGTGTGTGTCCTGTGTTTGGGTTTCAGCCCCAATGGGGAACAAAGATCTGTTCCTGCAGCAAAAATCTCCCAGGAAGCATGATAGGAGTTCACTCTCCCTGGCAGGACAGGGTCTAGGGAAATCATCCACATTCCCCTTTCTTTGTACCCGTGATAGTTCTCCTGTCTGTGAAGGCAAACTTCCAGCCTTTTCTTGACTAATTCAAAAGACATCAACTTATTTTACTCCCAAAGTTAATGAAGCTGGCCCGTGGGTTTGGCATCCTAGGAATATGGCCAGATCTCATTATTTTAACTCATCTGCAGATATTCTCAGGGTCCAACTGTGTGTGTGTGTGTGTGTACTGATAGGGATGCAGTGTGATGGATTTTTCTATCCTTAATAGATTTTTTACAAATGACTTGTTTTTCCCAGTTATGAAAGTAATATATGGTCACAGTAGAGAATTTGTATAAGTATAGAAGGATCTAGGGGGAAAACGACAGGAGGTTTCATTGTGGGAGAAAAGCAGCACTGTGCTGCTGCTTGCCCAGGGATCTTCCTGTTGCTGCTGTTTCCTCTGTCTCCCTCCCTCCTTCCATCTTCCTTTCTCCACCTTCCTTCTCCCTTTTACCTTCCCTTCCTACTTTTCCACTTTTTTCCTCTCCAATACTATTTCTTTTTATGCAATTGTATCAAAGTGTTTAATTGTACAGCTTTTTTTTCCCCTTTTTTTTAAATCTGGGAGGCACAGGGTGGAGTGAAGACAGAGAAAAGAGGGAGAGAGGAAAGAGTAGGGGACAGGTAGGCAGGCAGGCAGGCAGGTAGAGTTCCTGTGCATGGCTGAACTCTCCAGACACAGATGCATCCTTCATCCTTTAGACTGTTTCATTTTGTCTTGTAATGTGCTTGGAAAAGTGGCAAAGGAGAGCTCCAGCGCTTAAGCCCCTCAATCCACGGGGGAAGACCCCCAGGACACTCCAGGATCCTGCCTTCAACCTGACCTAGTTCCGGGTCCTTTTAACCATTTGGGAAGTAAACCAGCAGGTGGAATGGTTCTCTATGTAAACATTATTGATAACTGTGCTTTTTAATTGACTGTGATCCTGAAGTTCAAATGGAATGATAAAGTTTAAGAATCTGATAACAAAACAATACAGAATGAAAGAGTCCAAAGAATTAAGGTGGAATCTGTTTCTCTAGATGTAAGATTGGAAAAGCCGGAATCAATGGATCTCTGTCATCCACGTGGAGATCTAGATTGACTTTCCAACTCTGAGCTTCAACCTGGCCATGCCCTGGTTGTTGTGGGTGTCTAGATTGGAAGTGGAGCTGCTGGATCTGGAACCTACGCTTAGAAGGGATAACAGTGCCGCAGGAAGTAGCTTTACCTGCTAGGGATGGTGCTAGCCCCAATAAATTTAATTTGGATTCTGTTCTACCAAAAAATAATTTTACAATGATGGCTACATTTCCAATGTCATTACTTCTCATTCTTGCAGTCAATCCAACATTTAGGTATTTGGGTTTTTGTTGTTGCAACAGTAACATTTTGACATTTTCTTATTTTAGGTCTCTGATGTTTCTTTTTAGTGCTGGTCTTAAGAATTTCTACACATACATTTTTAGGTTCCTATTATAAATGATGGATTTCATCTTTTATTTTATAACCAGTTATTGGTACTCATGGGATTTATTTCATTCTTATATGTTTATTTTGAATATAGCTCCCCTCCTGATTTTTGGTGAAGTATACCACAGTTATTTTTTGTTAAATAATTTTACAGTTAGTTCCCATGTCCATCTGTCCTCACTAAATCAAAGTAAAGTCAAATTAAATTTTGAAGTCCTCATATGAGTATTTTTTTCCTAGAGTAGAAACAAATCCTTTATTTTTCTTCTTTTTTATTACTTCATTGTACTAGGTGATACTGGAATGCCATTTCTTAGGAAGCTTAAATGTTGTCTTCTTATCCTTATTGTTTCTTATAATAATAGCCTTTCAGCTGTTCAGCTCCCAGGCTCCTGGGACGGGTTCTTTCATTGTAAAAGCCATGCAGGTTATCTTCAATTGGATTCTTTTTATTCCCCGAATTCTTAATTCTAGACCAATAACATGGCTTTCTCATCAGGCTCAAATGCCTTCTTTGTTGGAGCCCTAGTGGTTACTGTGCCAGGAGAGAGTATCCAGAGGTCTTAGACCTCGTGGATCCCTCCATTGTGTGCTTTCATGTAATACTTGGATTTTTACAAGGAACATGGCTGATTTGGAGGCACTAGGGGCAGCCTTGCTACCAGTCAGAGCATCCTAAAGACCCTCCGATGTCTACCCCCATCTAGTCGCTATTCTTTTGAAACTCATCTGTTATGAACACTTTTTTTTTTTTGCAGGGATCACATTTTACATAAGGGATTATGAGAAGGAAAAAAGTACAAACATTTTTCCATTCCAGAGATAGAAAAAAGACCTTGTTAATGTTCAGTGGGGGATTCCTGATTTATAGGTCACCATAAGACTCTGTACTCCTAGGGACGTGGTGGGCTGAAATACAAATGCTTTCACAGTCACTGTTTAGATATAGTGGTTTCTTTTTATGATTTTTTTTTTAGTCTTTCTCAAAATTATTTGATTCTTCTTGGACTAGTATTTTCTCACACAGTGGAAAATTACAACTATTTAAAAGAGAATTCAGGGCAGATACTTTGTACATGCAAACACATTCACCCATGTAAACACACACACTCCGATTGATCCAAGCTTTCAGTGGGTGAAGACTAAAGAAATATTTGCAGTGATATTTAAGAGTTGAAGTTATACACTTTGTTTTAAAACATCTGAGTAATTGCCTCCATTTTCTACGTTGCTAATTTTAGGTAATTTTATACTGAAATGTGGTTACATTCATCCATTTTTATTCATTGACATGGTTATCTTTATCTTTGTGCTGTGTGACATTCAAAAATTATTTTGGGTATTTATTTTATTTATTTGTACATATCCTGTTGGTTCCATGTCTGAAAAGAAATCCCCTGTTGGTATGATTGTTTTAATATGAAAATTTTGGATATTCTAGAATTAGCTTAATTTTGGAAAAGAATGGTATCTTTAAAACTAGTGTGTTGATCAGCTCTTCTTCACTGTATGTGAAATACTTAAGATGGGCTGCTTTTGAATCAAGATTTACCTTAGTCCATGATCTTGGAAGTTCATTGTTCAAATTCTGGCAGCCCCATTACTTCAGGCTCTGCAGGGGGAGCAAGAAGAGGGAAGATGATAGGGTGAATTAGGGCTCTCTTAGCTCTCTTGCAAGACAGCCTTAGGAGGGGACACCTCCCTCCCCTCCTGGTGACCTAAAGACCTCCCACTCAACTCACCTCTTAGCATAATTAGATCAAGTCTCCACCCTTGATCCATTAACCATTAACATTAATCCATTAACTATCAGCATAATCCTCCTTGGTTGAAATGTCTGTAGGAGTTGGGGAACTACACCTTGAAACTGGGAAATGTAAGATTTCAAGCTACTTTCCCAATGTATTATCTAAGCTCAGCTGTTATGCCTGGTATCAATTCATGGTATTCAAAATGAAATTTGAATTTTGTTCCAAGTTATAGTCCCATACTCACACTTTGAAACCACATTTTCATAAATAATATTTGGATCATAGCTTAAAAAGTGAAGACTGCTCATCTTTTTTTTTTTTTGGCAGAGTAAAATCAAGCAGAATATTTCAAAAAGCTTATAGGTCCTGTTCTGTTGCTAAGATATAAAATGTATGTTAAAGCACCAACCATAGACATTACAAGGGTACAATATTTCAAGTAAGACTTTTGCTATTATTTTTGGAATGCACAAATTTTGCAAATTATTGACCAAATCCAGAAGCAAGAGGAAGGACAAATCATCAGATTCATTAGTTTAACATTCTCCATGTCCTTTATGGTTATGAATAACCATTTGTTATTTTGAGAGAAGTGATTTTTTTTATTAAAAATTGCTAAAGCCCTTTTCAAAGGGAAAGTATTATGAAATGTTACAATTGAATATTTTCCTGCTTTGTTTCACAGCAGGTTTCTGCACCAAAGTTAATACTTTGCTTTCTAGGAATGGTGAACCTGCATATGACTGAAAATAATCAGTGTCTAGCCTTTAGAAGAGTAACTGTAAATAAGTTTGTGCTGTGTCATTTTGATACCTGTGAACCCTCCTCTTTGGTGCTAGCCGCTTTTTGTTTCCTAACTTTGATTTAGATCTAGTGTTAATCTGAAGTTTTGCCTTATTTCCTAAGTCACTAGCAGGCTCCTTTTTCTGTAAATCCAGCAGGGAGCCTTTTTAAAGGAGTGTGTTGGATTTTGTTGATGAAAATTGATTAAACCAATTGACTTGGCTATATGACCAGTCCCATTTCAGGAGTGCAAATTTATAAAACAGTCACAATAAATAAATTGGGTAATATCCTCATGCTGTAGTTTTCACTGTCCTTACAGAGATGAATTCACTTGCTTGTAGACTAAGACACAGTGCTAGATTTAGGATCCAGATCTGACATCTAGTAAACTCATCCTCCCCTTATTAAAAATCATGATGGTAATAATAATCGTTAAATATATAATCAACAAAAATAAACCGTAACAGCTAACTTCTAGCTCTTCTTCCAATTTTTAAAAGTCAGATTTAGGAAAGAAATTTAATTCTAGTTAGAAGCAGACAGTTAGGATATATTGATTCATCTTCAGTATTTCTAGCTGTTCATTTTTTTTTTTTTTTAAGAAAAGATCTTAGTGTCATTGGCTGGGCAGTTGGAGAACTGACATGGAAATGTTTTAAAATGTTGAATAAATATGATAATATAGTAGAAGTGTGGCAGAGAGGTTAATGTGAACATTTTTTAGGTAGTTGTTTAAAAGCTATATTTTAGATGCTTTTCTGAGGAAAAGTAATAAGATGATTTTTCTTTCAAATACAAATGGGGATCTGGAGCAGTTATTTTAAATTGAAAGATCTGCTCTTCATTTTAAAAATGGAGATTAGAAAACATAAATATTTGTTTAGTTTAAAATTAAATGATTAGAGTAATAAATTCCTAAAAGCATATTTACAGGAGTAGCTTTCAAATTATTTAAATTATGCTGAGAAAAGCTCAATAATTATTATACTGAGACCCAGAATGCATACTAAGTAGATACATAATTTCTGAGAAATTTTGGTAAAAGGGAGTAACCTGTACTTGATCATATGTTGAAGTGATATGCTTTTTCCAAGTTTTTGTACACAGATGTGCTTATTCTTTGAAATAGTATATTAAAAAAACCAAGAAAGTAAATTATTCCCCTCTTATCCTCATGCTTAAATAATATGTTACATGCAAAAAATATTCTTTTCAAAGTGATTATTTTAAAATATTTTATTTGTGCTAATCGTTTAAACTTTTTTTTCTACTAAATCATTGCAAAGACTGTCAACCTTCTACCAGTAGTATTAGTATTAATTTCTCTAACCATGCATGACTCATTTGAACTCCACTTTCCCTCCCTCCCCCTCCGTGACCTCCCCTAGGAGCTATAGCTTGCTTGCCTTGTTTTTTCCCTGAACTTAAAAAAAAAAGTGTATAAAATGCAATGAACATCTGTTCTGCATAGCAAGGAAGCAGAACAACTCAAGTCCTAAAAACTTATTGTCATTTTATGATTTCACACGTGGATCTTGGAGATACATACATCCATGACTTCTGTGAACTTTCTGTGTTGAATGTGCACCGTCTTTAAATGACTTGTTTTCTCCCTGCCTGCTCTTTGAAGAAGTCGATTAGGAATAATGGGAAACAAGGGGTAGGCACACCATTGCAGTGCAGTGTTGTTTCCATCTGTCTGGGAATATTTCAGCCAAAAGTTTATTTTGGGGAAAAAAAAAATCTCTGTCTCACACACACACACACACACACCACAATTACTTTGGCTGCAAATAATTCTGCAGTGTTGTTGCTGTGTTGTTGCTTGTGTCTGTTCTCGTGCGTAAAGCCGCCACCCACCCATGCATGTGTTTGCAGATTCTTGTTTGTGTGCTTGTTCGTGAAGTAGCACATCCTCCTCCTGATTTAGGTCAACCTTACGCCAAAAGACAAGAATGTATGGGTGTGACTGTTAGCCGGGAAGCCCTTGCTCACTTCTGAGTTTTCTTTTGCGGCTGCAACTGGTGCTGAAACTGCTCCATAGAGGGAAGCACCCAGGGAGTCCATCAGCCAGTCTCTGTGTGCTTAGGGACCCTGGCTCTATCTACACCCCGGATTGTTTTTTTGGAAAATAGTTAACTATGACACTGTTTCCATTTCTCTGCATTGGAAATGGAAGCGTTTGGCACGAATCACTCTCTGAGTGGTGAGGAATTGTTTTTATTTTGCTTTGCAAGGGACCCGGAATAAAGACATCACATCTTTATTCATCCTAAAGTCCTCTCAGCCCTCATTTTTTTTTAATAGAAGCAAAAGCCAAAAGATTTAACAGAACAAAATAACAACAATAAAAGATACTTCTCTATAAACCTGACATGTAATTAAAAATCAGCAGTTTCTAAGATACCTGAAGTGTATGCTTTTTTTCTTTTTTTTTTTTTTCCTTCCTTTTTTCCTTCCCACTAACAGTATACCCATCATTCTTGGTGATCATATTCTCTCCAGAGTTAATTGCTGGGCCATGGGTTATTGTACTTTCTATAGTTGTAAATCATTGTCTGAACTAAATTTTCTACAAATGTAATGTTAAAGGCACATAATGTTGAAGATGACTCCAGGATGAATCCTGAGTATGCAGACCGGCTGAAACAGCTGGATAAGGAGGCATCTTACTACCGGGACGAGTGTGGCAAGGCCCAAGCAGAAGTTGATCGGCTGCTGGAGATCCTCAAGGAGGTAGAGAACGAAAAGAATGATAAGGACAAGAAGATTGCAGAACTTGAGAGGTTAGTCTTACAGCAATGGGAATTGTCTCTGGTAAATCTCTGTGGCTTGGCGCCCCATGGCAGTCACGGTTGATCTGAAATGCATGTTTGTGTTACAAGTCATGTATGCATCATATGCCCTAGTAAGGGGTGATGCTGTGTGTTTCTAAGGTACTAAGAAGGCACCTGGCTGATCTTTTGAGGAATTACGGACGTCGTGGATGTTTATATTAAAATGATGGCCTACTTTTGTTGAGTGATTGCCATGGTCTAGCAGTTAGGCCAGCAAAGTGAACACACAGATGTGATTTGGGCATTTTGAAATCTTTGTTCTTTTCCGTCACAGATAAACACTTATGGTTTAAGTTTGTCTTAGGGGAAGGAGTTTGGGGAAATATGATTAGGAATTCTTCACTGAAGGTAGGGGAAGGGAGTAGGAGCTCATGCCCTTTGGCCATCTTTTGGTATGCCATGAGGGTCATCTTTTAAGAGGAATTTCTAGCGTCTGTCATATAAATATCCTTGAACAGGACCTATATGATGGCAAATTCTGTTGCAAAGCAGGTTCCTGAGCATCTAGATTTTGAGATCATTCATGCCTGTATCATATTTATGTTAGATATGGATTCTACATATAAGCTTGCTATCAGTGCTTGTCCTATCTCTTATGTCAAGAGAGAACTTTCTGAAGAATTTTGTGCAACTTCATAACCTCTGAGGATTTCCTATTGGTTCAGCAATAAGGCAGAATTTGTGTTTTCTAGATTCATTCCATATGGAAGAGATCAGCAGATTTTGAATAAATCAGTAAATGTTTGCCAGCCCTGACGGAGATGCCTGTGAACCCTAACAGACATCAAGATGTATGCAAAGTAGCTCTCTGTAGTCTTAAAGGAAGATAATGGGCTTCAAAAGATGGTGGACTTTAGGGACAAAAAGACATGGGTTCAAATTTAACTTGTGCTTTTTTTTTTTTTTTTTTTTTTTTTTTTTTTTTTTAAAGATTTATTTTTATTATTTTTTCATTGGAAAGGCAGATATACAGAGAGGAGAGACAGAGAGGAAGATCTTCCGTCCGATGATTCACTCCCCAAGTGAGCGCAACGGGCCGATACTATGCCGATCCGAAGCCAGGAGCCTCTTCCGGGTCTCCCACGCGGGTGCAGGTTCCCAAAGCGTTGGGCCGTCCTCGACTGCTTTCCCAGGCCACAGGCAGGGAGCTGGAAGGGAAGCGGGGCTGCCGGGATTAGAACCGGCGCCCATATGGGATCCCGGGCGTGCAAGGCGAGGACCTTTAACCACTTGCGCCACCGCGCCGGGCCCAGCTTGTGCTTTTTGTAAGTTAGTTGTGTGTCCTTGACTCTTGTTAGACATGAGTCCCCAAGAAACAGAAACTTTTAAAAAATGAAGCTCTAATAACTTACTAAAATGTATCATGCTGTGAGAGTAGGCAGTCCCCATGGAAGGTGGGATGTTTCACTATGAACAATTGAATATGAATGCTCAATACTAATGACTGTGTTAAATCTGTAGGTTCATTCTTTACAGAGTTACAGCAACATTTTCAAATGTAGTGTTCAATATATCAAAATTATAAACCCACAAAATTTAAAAACAATCATAGCATTAATTTAATAATCTGATTTCTTTTCACTGTGATCAATTATAGCAATTAAGTCTAGATCTCTTTTATTTTCTTGAGATAACTATACAAATTAAAATTCTTAAGGGTTTTGTCTCAGTTTTAAAATATGAGAATGTTCTGTCTGTCTACTCATTCTTAAAAAGTTGGAAATGCTATTGATTTTATATGCATCTCTTATGGTTATGGAGGAATTATGTTTTATAACCAAAACATTTAGGTGGAAGTTATAATTGTGCCTGGAGTATTGGAGAACAAACTGAGACCTGGAGAAGATGAATGACCTTCTAGAGCTTGATTCAATGGTCAGAAAGGTGTGAAACTGAAGTATAGGTTTGCTGCCTACTAGTTCACTACTCTCAAAACCCTGAAGAATAGTACTGATAATATCAATAATAGCAGTTGCATCGACAGTATGATCATGTGTATGTCTGTCGTGTGCAGTCTGCCTCTTGATATGTGAGGCACTTGACCTGTAATACTCTATCTGCCTTTTCATCTCACCCACAGCAGAGGAGTAACCAGGTCAACATTTTATAGATGAGAAATTATGACTTAGAAAGATTAATCAACTGCTTCAAGCTTTAATGTCAGAATTTGAATTCAGGACTGGCCAATGCGCCGATGAGAGCAGTCATGATAGCTGGACCACAAGAGATCAGCCTCTTCTTTGACAAGAAAAAGCAATGTGCCCACGTTTAGAAGGCATTTTTTTCTGTACTGCACCAGCTCCCCAGAACTATAAGCGAAAATCGGGATCAAGTACCAAAAACATTTACATATAAATAGCTTAATTGTCTGGTTGGGCAAATAAGTCTTGGCTGGACACTGTTGCTATTAAATCATCAAGAATATTCACAGTTTTATTTCTTCAATATGGAATGCATTAAAGCGGCAGTGATTTTACAGGCATTTATCTTTATGTACTTTCTGCACATTTTCTTTATCTCTGCCTTTGCCTCCCCTTAAAGCTGATGCCTCCCAGGCACTGTAATTCATAAAACGTGTGGTGGGACTTGATTCTGTCCCAGGTCTCTGCCTGCCTCTGTCTTGGGTCCAGGAGCAGAACAAAGTCTGGGAAATGTCTCAGCCTCAGCTTCAGCCAGAGCCCCTGAGGAGGGCGGGGGTTGCAGACCAGAGGGGAAATTTCTTGGGAAAAGAAGGACCAGCCTTGGTTAGCCTTTCTGGAGCATTATCTACTGGGCTACATGTGTCTTCCCACCAAAACATCTACCCAGAATGGTCAGGCAGCCTTTTACTACCTGGACGATACCTCTACTTGCTGGCTTTAAACTGCAAACTTCTCATCCCTCCGTAGTGTTGCAAACCAACGATCTCTTAGGACTGTGACATGTCTCTCCGTGTTAGACTCATGGAGAAGTGTTTGCAATTAAGTCTGTGATTTCGAAAACCAAAACTGTGAACTTGAAATAAATTTTGTGGTCTCTGGCTTGTAATGTCACATACCAGAGTGGAAAGGCCTCTTTCTACAGCAGCTAGCGTTTTGAAAATATTCCAGAACTTCGGCCATATACAACCAAACGTCCTGGGTCAGGGATCTCTGAAGATCCTGATGTCAGCCTGCCCCTCTGTTACAGGGAGCTTTGTATTTGCATGCTCTTCTGCCCATTTTCCCGTGGTTGCATTTCTCAAAAATAGATGTGGTCCAAGGAGCACATGGCTGGCATTTTCACAGTGCGCTGTCCCCTTCAACTTCACATGGTCAATGTCTGTCATCCACCACTGAAGATTTTGCATCTTCCAGTGCATATTGCTCCAGTGTGGTCCCCACATGCAGGCCTGCCTAACAGCTTCAAGCAATCCCCTGAGAGTTGGTCCAAGTCAGCCAGAGGTCTTTATTTCATGGATGAAGTCAGTGATCACATTTGCTTCACATCCAAGTAGCTAATGAAACATTAGAGGCAGTGAGATATGTGGTGCTGCTGTGTTGGAGCCCGTCAAAGTCTATGAGAATTATTTAGAATTTCAGAATTAATCCTTTGGTGCCTTAGGGAAAGAGTTGAGGTTAATAGAGCCTGTCAAACAAGACCCGCTGCCCCTGGATTTCTTGCATCCCACCCATGGGAAGGAATCCATCGGGTGACCTTTCATGTAATTATCTTAAGTACGTTAGGGGTTTTGTTGATATTTGTCTAGAGAATGGGGAATGCCCAAATGGAGCTCTCAATCACATCCTTCCCTGGCTGTGGGGAAAAGGCTGGATCCCCAGGGCGTCTGCACTTAACACATATCATCAGAATGGAAAACAAGGTACCATTTAGTTTCACTGGGTCCAGGACTAACACCAGCACATATTGAGAGACTGAGACATCATAGTAGATGCCTTAAAATTAGCCTTATCTAAAGTTGAGAGAGAGGCTATCATTTTTCCTTCTGATTTGCTCCATAAGCTGTGACGTAATTTCCTTGACGCTTGTCAGAACTCTTTTCAAAACATGAACTTAAGCATTATTATTATTTTTTAAACATGATAATGTGTTCTAAAAGTTTCATGGTGCTTGAAAGAAACTCGATACCATTTTTATTTGGGTTGATATGTATACTCTCCTTGCTGAGCAAGTGTCACTCTGGGTTTGTTAATGTATTTGAAGGCATTTCTTTCCATTAAGTAACAGGTGGTAACACAACATCCCTGGCAACCTTTTGAGGTGGGACACAAACCTTATGGATACCTCTGAGAATTTGGTGGACACTGTGAACCCTTAAAAGAGACAACTAAATCTGAAATATGTTCTTACTTGTACTTCAGCCTAGGAATCTCTGCATCTTGGCTAGGACACTCAGTGGATTGCTTCTGATCCAGAAGGATTTGAAATGGTAGCTGGGGCCAGCGTTGCCCAAGTCCCCACAGTGACCATGACTGGCCCGACTCATTTTTCACTGCTTTTGCAATTTATGATCACCAAATGCTTCTGAAAGGAAATTTCCAATGTGAGGGATTAGCAAATCAACACTTGTATTCTGTGTTTAATTCTTAAATTTCTCTTTAATTTTTTCGTTATTATCATCTATATTGTTTCTATTCGAGATATTCCAGTTTAAGCTTTATACTGAAGAATTATTTTGTTGTGTTGTCTCCTCTGGTGTAAAATGCTTAACATGGCTTCTCCCTAGCATGGGAGGGCGGGTTCCCACTGAGAAGTTATCTGATACGGAATTCGTTTATGCAGTTTGTTTTTTGCAAAGAACATTTGAAAGATGAACAAAAGCAGTGTCCACTTAGTGGAAACCAGGAAGATGATCATAATTTTTATGACTTCTTTATTTTTGGCTTGATTTTAGAAACTACTGTTTTGAATGGTTAGAAGGGTATGTTAGACATGTTTGTACAAATAAGTTACCGAGCATCTGGCCGTTTTCAGCGATGAAGTCGGAACTTCACTGTCACAACTGAAAAAAATTGCTGTCAGCTTGGGAAGCTCCCCTGTCCCCTCTTGGGAGACTGACAGGCAGGTGGCTCCACACCAAAGCACTCTTCATGAGATCTTTGACCATTGCTAGGTACAGCCCTCTGTGAGAATCTGGAATGGACATCTTTGAACCTCAAGCCAAATTGTTCAGCTCCTTTTGGTTTTCAGGACTGAAAAAAATATATAATCATCCAACTCGCTGCTTTCAAATAATAATTTTCTTGACATCAATACTAACTTATAGGCCGCGTATCGTGGTAATTTCCACTTTAGTTTATTAAATAGTAAAATTTTTATATGTGTACAGATAAGAACTTTCTATTCCTCCTGGAAAGGGCCACTGCAGTCACTATGCTGTGGGAATCTTGTACCTCTGAATCACATTGATGCCTGTTAGGGTTATGTGCATGAGAGAAGAGACTGGTTTCTTATGTATGCTATTTAACAAAACAGCTTACAGTTCGTTCCCTGGGTTTCTGCCCCCCTCTCCCTTCCTTGGTGGTGGTGGGGTAATATCAGATAAATGTTGCTTTATTGTCCTTCATTTGGTTATAAAACCTGCTGATGTAACATCTGCTGGCTTTATGTTTAACACTAATGTGTTTCCTTCCTTTTATTCTCTTTCGCTATGCCTTTTCCTTTCTGCTTATCCTCCACATTGCCGCTTTCACCCTTGCTCCAATCAGCTTGACTCTCAGGTCAGTACTTTGAGTTTTTCTTCTAACTGCCTTTCCCTTCTAAGCTCAATTTATTGCTTGCACTTGTTTAACAAACACATTTCTGAAATGGTTTTCCTCTGGCCATCACATTCCCTTCCCCCAGATCCCCTAATATCCCCGCCCCGCCACCTTGTCCATTTCATTGCATGCCTAGGGAAGTTTGGTTTTATGAGAATGCTGTATAGGTGGGAAAAGGCAAAGAAGATGGAAATAAGTCACTGTTAAATTATTTGATAAACTTTATTCCTGGCTTGCAAACTCATGCTAATTCCCAAATGCATTTGTCCTGAACAGCTCAGAAAGTTGACTGCATACAACATGGAGTTTTAGAAAAACAAAATGCAAGATGCTAAATTTAACCTGCGGGAACAAAAGATCCCCTCATGACACAACAGCTTAAAAGCTAAATTTAATAGTCCAAACAATTCAGAGTTTTCGCTTAATAAATCACTGTGTTTTGAAAGATTTATAATACTTCTTCTAAAGTGACTTTTGAAAATTATCAGTGTGTTAGTAACATATTGTACACACATGTTATTTCCTGTCATTGTTTTGGCTTTAACTTTTTATCTTCATTTTTATTAGCCATAAGACATACTTTAATTACCTAGGGCCTAGCATATGGAACCAAGTGTAAACTAGATCTGTTGTTGACTATGTATACCCTGACACTAAGAAGTGAAATGTGAATGTTTAAAAGGTTTATTTATATATTTGAAAGGCAGAGTTACAGAGCGGGAGAGGCAGAGACAGAAAGAAAGACGTGTTCCATCCACTGGCTCAGACCTTGGGTGACTGAATTGTCTCTCTCAGTCCATTCAATGGCATGACTTCAGGTCCCCTGGATTCCAAAGGAGAAAGTCTGAAATCACATTGGTAGTCAGTACATTCGCTCTTTTGAGGAGCTAACTATATTATTTTCTTCTCTGTGTGTAGGAGCTGCACCCCTTACTCTGTCCGCTAAGCTATCCAACCATGGCATTCACGCTAGCAACAGTTTCAAGTCAGGGCTTTCTATCTTATTGCCGGTCGCTAGCCCAGTGGCTCATGGGACCTGATTACTTCTCCACTGTCCCTACATATCAACTGGGGTTCCCACAGGAACAGCCTGAACTGCTGCTGGGAGAAGCCCCAAACTTTGTCGCAGTACAAGTATAATCAGAGATTAAAAGAACAGCCCAACAGAGCTGCTCTCATGAGAACCTAATGGCTATTGATTTACTGTCTGCAACAGAACAAATCTGGGGCACCTACATGTGAAACACAGAAATTACTGTGGTGGGAGGGGCAGTTTGGCCAGCCTAGTGAAGCCCAAACCTTTGCTCCAAGGTTTGGATCCACTCATTCATTGAAGCTTGAAGCTTTAGTTCTTGCCTGCTTTTTTATTTTTCTCTTTTGCTGCTCCTAATTAAGACTTATTGATAAAGAAGACCAGGACCCCTTTTACTCTCACTGCCCTCCCAACTCCCAGTCCGAAAGTTCAGGTCTTTGTATGCTGTCTGCTGTGCTATGTGCCAAGAAACTTTATTGAGCAGTAGCTGGTTGATTCCAATTTTATGGTAAATAAACACTGCGTGTGAACTCTCAGAGGACAAGGTGCAGTGTGAGGGGTTGGGTTTTGAGGGTAACCCGTGGTTCCATGGACGAGACATACTGATGGGATTTGGAAAATGCACTCAAAAATCTAGCTGGATGAATCATCAGGTTGAATCAAGTTTGAGCTAATTCCATGATTACTAAACCAAATGGGCATGATAAATAAGATGTACAATCACAGTTAATGATCTCTGGTTGGAGTTTTAGTTTAGGGGGAGTTGGGCAGCCTTGTTCTTTGGAAACAGAATTCTTTAGAATTCTGGAAGCCAGCCTTGACAAGTTTCCAGTCAATTCTGCTTTCTATTCCAACCATTTCCAGGTTTACCAATTGAAATAAAATGAAATGTAACACTTGATTTGGTGTAGGATCTCTGGGCCATGCACTTGCTTTTTGTGGCTTACAGTTGAAATGTGTGTGTATGTGAGTGTGTACATGTATGAAAATGCATACACACATTTTGGGTCTGGTCTTTGTTCCTTAGAAATCTGATGTCTTCCCTCCTTATCCCTGTATTCCTTTTGTGAGATTTTAAAAAATTTGACCGTTGGGCCTCTTTTATGTGCTTCTGACTACGCGGAAAGTTCTCTCCCCGCCACCTTTTTTATAATGTGAAATCATTTCCTTTTCAAGCTCTATGTAGATGCTCATGCTTAATTATAGGTAGGGATGTTCAGTGCTGGGTTGGGTGAAACACAGATGTCGTGTTCTTAGCCTTCTCAGATCTAAATAAACTCTGTATAGCATGGTGAGAAATGGGGGAGGCATCACAGGTTTCTTGCGCTGCCCTCAGGGGGCAGGGTTTCTGTGTGCAACTTGCTCATTTCTAGAAACTGGGTGTGAGATAAGCCTGTGACTTATGACAGATGAGCTTATCTAAATAAATTCAGGAATTAAAAAATTAAAAAAAATGATCATATGAGGTTCAGTTCACAAGCCTGCCGGACAATCAGCTGAGTGCAGCCAGAAAACGTGGGCTTCCTAATCACCCCAGCTTCCAGCTTCATTTGGGTCCTAAGTCAGCTGTTGCATCACCTGGGCCTCGTGTCTCCTCCTGGAGAAGCGGTAGCCATCTCTGGGTTACATGTGGACATCACATGTCTGACATTAGTGATGCCGAGCCGGGTGCCTCCCCCTACAGACAGGCTGTGGCTGGTGGCTGTGGCTGGGCATTAGGCATGAACTCATTATTCCAGTCACTTTAAACACTCCCACCAAAATAAGTTCTTTGTGATGCTTCTTCTTTCAAGCTGAAACATTCTGCTCTCAATTCTTTATCCTTCTAGTGAAAAATGAAGTCACTCCTCCCAGACCTCAGAAGCCTACTGCCCAAGAAAATAATAAAAACCACCTTGCGCCAAGCATCCTCTGACCGTCCTGCCCTTGACTCTCTGTAATCATTTCTTTGTCTTGTTCCCTGGATAGACACAGAGTGAACTCCCACTCGGTACCAGGCTGGCTGCAGCATATGATACTAGCGTTTCCAAAGAGTAGCCGGTGGGAGGTAGACCAAACTGTTTAATAAATGCTGCATATTGCATTTTTCATTTTTGTTTTTCTGATCCTGGCTGAGAATAACAGAAATAATGGGAATGATAGAAACAACGATAAATTAAATAGAAGTTAAGTGCCAGTGCTGAAGTGATCATAGTTTTTAATGTACAATTGATGTTTCCTAACAAATGTAGGAGGTTGGCACAGTCATTCTTTCATATGAGAAAAGAGGAAACTAAATTTCATAAAAGTTGGATATTTTGCTCAAGTTAATGCAGCTAATAAGTAAAGTGCTTTTCCCTTCCCTGAAGTCAATGATTTTTGAATTGCAAATTGGAGCTTTTATCACTTTTGCTCCAGTTGCTGAGTAAAAACTGTGAGAATGTTTGTAGTGAGGAAAATGGTACACTTTGGTTCAATTAACAGTTTCCAAAATATGGTGTGCCAAGGGTGTATTTGCGATTTGGGAAGATAGGAAAAAAAAAAAAAACTGCCTTATGTGCTGTGTAGCCAGCTTCTCCCTTCATTCCAAGATTAACTTCCCACCTCTGGCTCTTCCTTGTGGAAATCCTGCCTAGCTGGGACTCACTCAGGTGTCATCTTTGCCCAAACCGTTCCGGAGTCTGCTGGCTTGGTGTCTGGCTCCATGGAATGTGTGGTGTCACACACTGGAGACAGGAGTCATGCTCTTGACTGCCATTGAATAAATGACCACTGAAGAAAGGACCTTTCACTAGCTTTCTCTCACTCCCTCCACCATTTTCTTGGGCTCCAAGGGTAGTTTCTAATGAGCTTTTTCTAGCGATTGAATTGATTATACTGAATGACACATTTGGCTGCAGACAGAAAGTCCTAAGCAAAATATGATTGTTTTTCTGTCAAGTTGCATTCTTTTTTTTTAAATTTTTTTAAAAGATTTATTTTTATTATTATTATTATTTTTTTTTATTGTTGCTTACACTGTATTATGAATCTCAACTGAACCTGAACTATGGTTATTTTTATTATTATTTTTTTTATTGGAAGGCGGATATACAGAGAGGAGAGACAGAGAGGAAGATCTTCCGCAACGCGCCGATGCTATGCCGGTCTGAAGCCAGGAGCCTCTTCTGGGTCTCCCACGCGGGTGCAGGTTCCCAAAGCCTTAGGCCGTCCTCCACTGCTTTCCCAGGCCACAGGCAGGGAGCTGGAAGGGAAGTGGGGCTGCTAAGATTAGAACCGGCGCCCATATGGGATCCCGGGCGTGCAAGGCAAGGACCTTAACCACTGCGCCACCTCGCCGGGCTTAAAAGCACAGGAAAGAAACAAAACACATGAGTAAAAGAAGAGGAGGTATCACCATCTGAACTTATCCCCCTCTTCCTTTCTCCTTCCCTCCTCCTTTCCTCTGTCACTCTTCCTTCCTTTTCCCCTCCTTCCTTAACACCTTCTCCATGGGAGGATCTGTGCTGAATGTTGTGGATACAACACTAAAACAGGCACGATTCCTCTTCTCAGTGAGTTCAAAGCACAGTACTTACTAGAAGGAAGGATTTGGCCACTAAGAAAAATAATTTGTCCTGTTTATACTAATATTTATAAAAACTGGTTTTCAGGTGTGTTTCCCTCCACACACACACACACACACACACACACATCTTTCCTTTAGAGTTGCAGGGGATAACCATAGTTCAGAAACTCATTTCCCTCTTAAAGCTATTCCCTCTTATACTAATGCTGACATTCCTGGTGAAGTGTCAGAAGATTTTATGGCCAAGCCAAATTGGTAGGTAGCCAAAAATTGGTTGATTTTGCTTTGGGTGCAACTATTTTATTGGGGAGGGAAAAATTGTTTTGCCTGATTTACAGCTTCTGCAAACATAAAGTGGAGGTTATATTTAGAAATGGTTTGAGCCATTGATATGTAGCCAGACTTGATACTTGCACATTTCTGATACTGACCTGGGTGGGGCTTGCCATAGCTAATGGTTAGCTGAGCTGGTTGTGATTTATGGAATTAAGCCTTTGGGCTCCATATTGTTTTCATTTCTTGACTTGTTCTTGAGCTTATGTACTGGTGCTCCATCTCTAGCCTCATGGATTGTGAAAACCGGAGTGATACAGTTAGCCTTGCAATTGTAATGTCTTGTTATGCAGTGTGTGTTCAAGTTTCCTGGGAGACCATAAAATTGTTCTTAACTTGTCTGTTTGTCGTAACAACAGCAGTAAAATCAAGAAATGGTTTCCAGTAGGCCTAAGAACTCCTGACACATAGGAAGAGATGCCAACTTGGTAGAGTTAGCTATTCATTCATATTTTACCCCCAAAAGTTTTCTTTTCTTCATTCCTTCCCTTTCTGGGCTTTCGGTTGATACTACCATATGGATGAATATCAGCAAATAGTAAATCTCTCAAGATATGTTAGCCTTTTCAGTAAATGTTGAGAAAGGGAAAGAATTTTTTTAAAAAAATAGTTTTTCGGTATTATTATAAATCACTTTCTAGCAAAAATAATATCTTATTTCCTTTATATGACTTTTCTTATGAAATGTGAATTCTATCACTTCATTATCCACAATACTAGCTCAAGTTGTAGGGAAACCTAACCATCCAGTGACTGGGACTGTCCAGTGACTGGATCAAGGTGCTGGGAATTTCCACACTGAGTAATATCACATTTTGGGAAAGCCCACCTTCTGGGTAAAACTTACTTAAAAATGAGTAGGTCTTGTGAGTTTTTCTGTGGAAAAAGAAATACAGTGCTCAAAGCTTTAGAGATTTTCTTTGGGGAGGGGAGATTCTGATTTTGTTAATATTTGCCTCTCTTTCATTTTACTGTAAATGCAGTGATGAATAGGTAGGTAGAAATTAGTTATAATGTTAAACTAAATAATATGAGAAATAATAGAAGAAAAGGCCATAAATGGACTGACTTTGCTTTGGATGCAACTGCTAGGAGTAGAAATAAAAAAATGTTTTCTGTATTTTATGAGTCCTACGAACATAAATTGACATTCGCTGAATACTTTTAATAGGACTTTATTTCTAGAAACTATAGTGTAAGTCTTATAAAGGAAATAATTGAACTTGAAGAGCCTCTGCAATTTTCTCTTTCAGTCCAGAGACTCTTGTTCCAGTGCCAGCTTGTAGATCCCCGCTCTTGCAGTTTTTTTTTAAATTGGTAATATTGTTATATAAAATCTACTCATATATAGATATGTATGTACAGTAAGTTATGCTTTACATTTTTGATGAAATATGAAAAGTTTGTGGCTCTTGCAGTGATTTAAAGAATTGTTCTATTTCTTATCAGACACCCAGCCTTAATTAGGAGGGCAACACTTGGGGCCATCTAATGTGTTGGGAGGACAGAATTTCCTCCAGAGAACTGCTTTGCATATTTCTGCTTCAGGTCCTGGGAAGAAAATCCCTTTCTGAAGCTGTAAGAACATAACCACCACCTTCCCCAGATAGGAACATGAAGTAATGGAATAGACTCTTACTGGCCTTTGGTGTTGGTCAACTGGAATATTCCATTGGCTGAATAGATCTTGATGTGATGTGTGAGTTGAAGTGTAAAAGAGTGGTTTTAAATTTAACTTCAGAGCCCTCTGCTATGTAATTCTATGTCAGTTTGATGGTTCCAAGGACAGCATGATATGTTGCTCTCAGATAATTACTAGGGAGAGAATGAGTTGGTCATAGTAATGAAGAGCTCCAAGAATTTTCTGATAACCTGCAATGAATGGGCCTTGGTGAGAAACACTCACAGCATAATTGGCAGATAGGTGTCCTATCGCTTTGCTGAGTGTGGGTGCTCTTCCGCCACCTAAGCATGCAATACAAGGGCTTTCTAGGGATTCCTGAGCCGATAAAGAAGCACTGCTCTTGGATTTCCTATGAGTTGCCTAATACTGTCATTAATATTTCACTCATTAGCCAAGTTGTTCGACCTGTCATCTATCATGAGAATATCAGATGTAGGAAACCGAAGAAGCTGCTAACAGTGTCTTCATGGCTATAGCGCTGGGCAAAGTACTTGATGTGTTTTTATCCCTGTGTCTGTAAGCTATGGTTGTATTACAATTCATTGCTCAGGGCTTGTGATCACAATGCATACAGAACATGAAGCACTGTCCCAGTGTGGAGGCTCAGCAAGCCATGTGGGGTGCAGGTTTTTCATGCCAGCTGATGCAAGAGTGAAGTGGGAGATGGTGCCATCGAGGCAGCCTCCATTGTTTTTCTAGCTGCCAAAGTAAAGATTTTAAATCCCTTTAACTCATTGAGAGATTGTGAAGGAAAGCTTGGAAGCTTTATCCTACTGAAAACTTTTTTTTAAAATCAAGGATATCAACAAGCAAACATAGGAAACCCATCTTAAGCTTATTGAAAAGGAATCTGCTTGTATAATTTTGTTAGTTCGTTAAGTATTTATTTGTGTTATATAAGGACACACTGAAGATTTTTCTAGAATAAGGTACATAAGAATGAAACACTGCCTTTTTGTATTCTTTTCTTTTTTAGAGATATATTTATTTTTATTAGAAATTCAGGTTTACAGAGAGAAGGAGAGAGACAGAAAGAGCTTCTGTCCACTGGTTCACTACCCAAGTGACTGTAATAGCCAGTGCTGAGACAGTCTGAAGCCAGGAACCAGGAGCTTCTTCCAGGTTTCCCATGTGGGTGCAGGGTCCCAAGACTTCAGACTGTCTTCTGTTGCCTTCCCAGTCCACAAGCAGAGAATTGATGGGAAAAAGAGCAGCCAGGACATAAACTATGCCCATATGGTATCTCAGCACTTTCAAGGCGAGGACTTTAGACACTAAGCTACCACACTGGGCCCCTTTTTGTATTCGTGTGTTTAGAGACCTGAAACTGAGTTTAAAGGATGGGCCAAGTATGTTCTTTCATCTGCTTGTTTCCTTTGTCCATTAACTTTTGCTTTTTCATTAAATAATAATTTGTTATTATAATAATAATCTGATACTACCTGTAGCTCAGAACACTTCCCACCAGCAACATTCTGAGGAATAGAAGCTGATCAGTCACTGATCAGTCACGTTTTTATCATGGCATTTTATGTGACAGATGTAATGCTATAATAAACACTGTTCTGTGTTGAGATTTTTTAATCTTAACAAGGTACTAAGGTATTTGTGATTTTTCCCATAGCCATCCAAACATTACCTCTTACGCCTGCACACTATCCGTTATGCCAGTCTCCTGCTGAAGAACTCTCAGGTTATTTCATGTCTTTTGCTCCTACACAGACTGCTAGGAGAGGGACTTTGAAAGTTCATGAAAAATGGAATTAAAAATAGGTTTATTTTGGCATGAGAATTTTTTTGAAATCCTTGCATAGCTTTTCATAATGTGCATTTTCCAAGAATCTTTGAAAACCCTTCATATAATTAATAACACACTGCGAATTGCATCCTCAATGTGCGTCTTTCAGGCTAGGATGGAACTTCTATCTGGAAAGAACCAGTCGAATTCAAATAGTGCTTGAAACATAGCAGGCACTTAATAAATTTGTATAGAATAAAGAAATACTATGAATATGAATAATATGAACTGGAAAGAAATAGAGTTATGAGGAGGTAAAAAGTATGAGTTATTGGAAGCTATGGAAAGGCATGTGGAGTGGAATTTTACGCACTGGGGCAATGATGGAAGGGAATCAAGTCCACAGCGAGGAGGCTCTTGGGGTACAAGATAGTGAACAACACCGTATCTAACATCACCACGCACGCGGGACAGCTGTTCCACGTTCTCTTTGTGAGACCCAGAAGGAGCATCTTTTTCTTGGATTGCCTCGTTTGTAAACTTTCAGTACAAGCTTACCTGCCCAGTTGAAGTCCTTGCCTAAATGTCACAGGTGTAAGAACAGGTGTGGAAACACCAAGTTGTTTGAACTATGCTTGCTTTAGATGTTTAGCAATAACAAGGTAGCCCTGCCCATTATATAGACTGGCAGCAACATCTGAAACTAGACAGAGAGGTATTGCCCATGGCAGAAGGTGGCAGACTGTATATGAGTGTCATGGGCATTCAGAGGAGAGAGCAGTTGGGGGAGGTTTCTACAACTGTGCTGGTGTTTATACTGGACCAGGAACATGGAAAAGATTTTACCAGATGTAGAAGTTTCTGAAGAACCTGAGCAAAGGCAGCAGAGGTGGGACGATGCAAATCATGCTTAAAACAATGAATGTAGTTGTGTAGCTTAGGACATGGAGCAGGGAGGAAGAGCAAGCCAAAAAAATAAACAATAAGATCAGCTAGTATAGGGGAAAGCCTTGAGTACTGAGCTAAATGATTTGGAGGTTTTTGAGCTTAGAAAGAACATGAGCAGGACTATCTTTGTGGGGAATCCACTGTGCTACAAGGAGCAGGCAGCAGCCCAAGCTGGACGGACTAATGATACTGAAACGGAGCAGTCGTGTGAGAGGTGCTGAAGAAGAGGCAGGTTTTAAAAATGTAGGGCTGACGGATGAATGAAAACAAAATTTAAGTCAAAAACACAAAAAATCAGCCTGTATCTCTATCTTCCTTTGGTTTCCAGAAAAACAAGGTATGTGTCCACAAGGGTCAGCAAAGCAGGAACAACGAACCCCAAAGCAGAAAATGTAGTGACTGTAAGTAAGAACAGGAAGAGAACAAAGGGGCCAGGGCAGATTCAGTGAAGGGGCCTGTGGGTGTTGCTGCGGTGGCAGCAAGGGTAAGAGCAGACCATGCTGAGAACTTAGTGCCAGGCCCGGTGCTGTTTGTCTGATGCTTCTTTGCAGCAGCTCTATGGCCAAAGTGCTACTGTTAAGTCCATTTTTGAGTCGAGGAAAGCGAGGCTCAGGGAAGTTAGGCAACTCGTTCCCCCATCACACAGATGCTGAAGAAAAGAGACAGGCCATCTTCACCGCAGAGCCAGAATCTTAACCATTGCATTGTATTCCAAGGCAAGAGTTTCTGTGTTAATATAAATGGGTTTGGCCCCCAGCACTCCTGGGACCGTAGGGACCACTCTTTAATGGGCTGCTTTTGGGGGTGGAAAGCCATTTCTAGAATACAAAGGATTCTGAGTGTTGATGAAAAGCTCTTACAATGGAAGTTGAGAAGCTGTTTGTGTTGGCAGTTCCTATAGCCTCTTTTTTTTTTTTTTCAGCTGCTGGTCTGAATGTTCAGCCTCTCTTGAGCAGGAATGTGTAATTCTTCTTTTTGAAGTGAGTCTGAGTGGGCCCAGTGCGTGGGCCTCCGTGGAGGCAGTGGCTTTGTAGACTGGAGGAGACAGTCCAAAGCTCTGGACAGACTTCAAGAAACATGGACGGCAGAAATGGGGGAAGACCCTATGGCCATCCATCCTCCTGCCTGCTCACCACGGTTCCCGGCGGGGAATTCTGGGGAAGCAGCCAAGAGAAAAGATGTATTTCTAGCGGGGGTTTTCTGCTTCTTCCAGAAATCATTTTTGGGACAGTTTTTCATGGCCCCACACAGTGTGATCGTAGAGTCCCAGCCGCATAAAAGCCAAAAAAAAAAAAAAATGAAGGTCTTTGTTGTGATATATGATGATTTTCCTTTTTGGGGGAAAAAAAAAGCCCAAACAAGACAAACCAATTTTCTGAAAGAGAGCTTAGCCTCTTGGAGACGTAGGTATTGCATCTGCATCTACACGAGGTGGCCAAGGTTGAGAATTCAAACCACATACAAGTGCCCCCAGGCCGGCAAGAATCCGGCTGTAGGGTAATTCCCTCTTCATGGTCATGTCCGAGGATGGGTATCCTGCCTCCGATGTGGAGGGTTTTCTGTTACAGAACCCTGGGGTGACTTTTTGTTTTTAATTTTGAAACATGCAAGTTTTAAAGCATTAATGACCTTGTCCATATGCCTCCTAGAATGGATCTCTGTTGCCTTCTTGGCTATTATAACTGCTGGGATTATGGGCTGACTGTGTGTCGTTGGTCCCTTTGTTTGGTTTGCATTCTCAACTCTGTTGGACATTTTGCTTTTGTCCTGTCCTCTAACATGTACAAGTTTTGGGCAGAGTAGTGCAGTTTTTCTCAATCTTTTCATGTTTTTAAGTGCTATTTGTAGGCTATTGTTTTCAAATCATACAATGAAGTAAGTCTTGTAAAATTTGAAAACTTACAAGCCTTGCCATAAAAGCTTGTATCTTATGCATAATTTGGTGGAAAGATAATTCCATGTGCCTTCCATAAAGATCTTCCATTGACCAAGTTCTGAGTAAAGTACTGATGTTAAATATTTTGTCTAACATAGTCCCACAAGGAAGGGCATATTAATTGGCCACGGATAAATGCGTAAACTGAGGCTTAGTGAGGTTGTTTGCACTCACTGTCTCTCAAGGTCAAGAGGAGTGCACATATGGGCATACATATATACTTCCTTACACGTTCTCCTTGAAACAATTTAAAATTTAATTGTGAAGGTACTGGAGAATAGGATTATGTTTTAGGAAGAAGTGTTTAAAACAAAAGTCATGTTTAACTCAGATTTCCTATACGACTACAGTTTGGACTCATGGCCATTTCCTTTACCCATCCACCTGTGACTCCCTGTACTTGACAATTTGGGCATTGTTCAGGCATCCACTTTTTTAGCACCTGAGATTCATCTCTTACTGTCCCTGACCCAACAGGTGTCATTTCTCTCATTTCCTTCCCTCATTCTCTCTCCTGTCCCCGTTTACTGTCAATGCTATTGCAGAACCTCCAGAACATCATGATCTATCCTGATCTACTCTGGCTAACATGAGTGAGATAGGGATGGTGCCTAGAAGCTCCTGTGACCTCCTTCTCTTCCTTGGTTGGGTGGAAGATCAGGCTGTTGTCACTCCTGAAGCCCCAGTGTGCAAAGATCCTTTACCACTTTGTTTTCCCTTCAGGGTTTCCCTTTACTGCAGTTTTCCCTCGCTTCTGCATTTGTTAGGGCTTTCCTATTGCCCTACATTGGAGTATGCTTTTTCCATGGCATACTTTCTTTATTGTTAAAACTCCCCCTCATCCTTGAAGTCCCATTTCACCTGCGACCTTCTAATGAATCTCCAAAGTAGCTCCCTTTTGTGTCCTGGCATTACAGAGTTAATGTTGCTGTAAAGAAGTGTGATAGGGAGTGGTAACTTTATTTCTTAATTTTTTTTTTCATTCATTTGAGAGGGAGGGAGGAAAGAAGGAAGGGAAGCAGTGAGAGATTGAGTCCCTAGATGCCCATAGGGGCTGAGTCTGGGACAGGTTGGGAACTCAGTCTGTGACTTCCACATGGGTGTAAGAGTTTCAACTACTTGATTTGTTACCTGCTGTTTCTCCAAGGTGTTCCTTGGCAGAAAACTGCATCAAGAACTGTGTCTAGCCATGTTATAAATATTTTCAGGTCTTGCTGACCATTGCTGTATCTATCTGGAGAAATGTCTATTGAAATTCTTTGCCCAGGCTTAATTGGGCTATTTGTATTTTCAGTGTTGAATTGTTGAGTAGATATTAGACCTATACAAAATATATGCCTTATTTTGCATAAGATAATAAGCTTACACTTATATCTTATGTTTTCTATTACAAATCTTGCCCAATACACAGAATTTGAAAAGCAGTTTTCCTATAAGTGATAACTTTGAAATAGTATGCTATAAGTTACAGGGTGGTTAATGTGTGACATACAGGCCATAATAGACCCACAGAATCATTTGATCTGGCTCTGCCAAGGCAATTGTAGGTGTGACTCAAAATTTAATAAATCTATAACAGGCTCATTTTTAAATGGATAATTTTGTATGGCTCACAAAGTTTAGATATCCAAATGGCCTTTGGCAGAATAAATATTTCTCATTCCTGCAAGAGAAAACAAGTGGATTTGTACTATTATAATTAAATGTGTTGCTTATAAATAAGTGATCAGATGATGGTTTTATATTAGCAGTACCTTTTCAGGATATGATGAAGCGCATCTAGGAACAGGTAAATACATACCAGGACTCTTCAAAGCTTGATCTGGACCTCAAACATATATATACTCTGGAAACACACATGGTCACTCATATGAAATATGTTTTTATCCTTGCTGTCTGATGTCTTAGCTATCTTTGAAGCAGACTCTGTTACCTTGGGTATTCACTTAGCTTTTATGTCTTCTGATGCAACTGAACTTCAAAATTTGAGTCACTTCCAGCCAAATAATTTGCCTATTTAAATACTCAGGGTATGGCCTCACTTTATAGTGCCATAAAATGCAATTTAAAAAGCCTCTCCAGAGAGCTGTGATTGCTAATTTTTTTCTTTAGTTCTTAGCCAAGCTAATAAATACTCTTAGCAGTTCTGTCATCATATGTCATATAAAGCCAGATCTAATGATCAAACCTAAGAGTAGATCCTGAGCTCCACAGATTTCTATATAGCTGTAGAAGATAGATAATTAGAGCCTCAGGTCTGGAAGCAGGACTTCACACCCTCAGCAAGGATGGGTGAGGGGCACTTGGAAAGATTTTCTTACTGCAGATCAAGGGACGAGGAGGGTGCAGAGGTAGCCCTCTGGTGCCTTCTGTTCCCAGTTCTCATTGTAGAGACACTTAACTATGATTGAAGATAGCCACATTAGTCTGTGTCTTCATTTATATTCACTGGATGTGTGCGCACACACACACACACACACACACACACACACACACAAATGCTTAGGGGCTTCAAAAAGGTAATGGGAAACTGATGATTTTTAAATTCACAGTTTTCATTTTTTCTGTTGCAGTCAACGTACAATATAATTCCATTTTCTGTGACCCTTTGAGACCCCACCCCCACCCAGTGTGTGTGGGTGTGTGTGTGTGAGAGAGAGAGAGACACCAGTAGCTTTCCAATCCTCCAGCTTTTCTGGCTCCGTATCATATCATCTTGGGCTCTCCAGCACATGGTCTTTCTTTGCAAAGGTCTCCATTAAAGCCTGGGACCTTTTACCAGTTTTTGACAGCTAGTAATTCATAAAGGAAAAAATGAATTAACTCCATTTTAGCATAGTTGTAAGGCAAGAAAGTTGTTTGGAAGTGATGGCTGCAGGCTGTTAAGACAGCTACTTAGCTTTCAGAGCTGGCAAGAGAAGGATGAAAAGTAATGAGTTAACCTGCTAAGAATTTGGCCATTTTAATCATTCGAGTCTGGGTATACTTTGTCTCCATTTATTCCAAGTGGGGAAACAGTTATCTTGATAAGCGGGATTTATCTCACCCCCTACCACCCTAACCCCCACCTCTCAGTGCCTGCCTGCGTTCAGAGTAGAATAGACCCCTTTATGTAGCAAAAGGAATGGGTATGCTTTGTATGAGTAAGAAAAAGGAAAAAGCCATTGGTATTTTTTCAAAGTTCTTATCAGCAAAGAGCATTACCAAGAAACCCAATAGGGTAGCGATGACATTCAGTTTTATTTGCGCCAGGAACGCACAGATGGCTGGAGTTAGCAGCTATTCATTTTTAGCACATATCTCTCATTATTGCGAGTGGGAATTACACAGCCCCATCAAAGGGGGAAATAGAGGAGTCTGTAGTATCAAATCAACGTGCATGATTTTTTTGTGCAAAGGTCACATACTCTGAATAATTGCTTTCTGTGATCATAACATCCCGTAGTTCATTTATTCTTCTTGCTGAATTTGTACATTGTCAAGGTATTTTTAATGACCTGCAGAAAAGCATTTCAGCAAACTGCAGAGGTCTCAGACTTATAATTAGTCATTGCAATGTGCGGGCTCCTTTGTGAAGAGCTCAATCAAGATGTGTTTTTTCATAAAACTTCTCCTTGATTAATGGCCCAGGAAATGCTTCCAGTTTATAGAGGTTTGCAAATCTGTATCGTAAAATATTCCACTCCCAATAGTTTGGTCAGAGAAAAATTTGTGATTTTTTTTTTACATTTTCAGGTTTTACCATGATTGGAAAAATTTTTTTTTCAAACACCAGATACCAACATTCAGGAAACCTACAGTTCTTGGGCTTTTTCTTGTAAGTTCAGATTGTAAAGAAAATATATATCTGATTATTCTAGAAGGATCGTTAAAAACCTCTAATGGAAAGAAAATCAATTTCGTTTAAAAATGTAAGCCATATAGATGTTGAGTTTATTATTGTTCCAAACGTTATTAAGGCTTTGACAGATTATTTTTGAATAGCAAATTAGTTTTAGTTTGGTGCTGTTGTCAAAGAATCCCACAGAGTGGGTGATTGGTCGTGAGGAGACCTTGCTTCCTCACAGTCTGGGAAACTGGGAGGTCCAGGCTTCAAGGCATCAGCATCTGGTGAGGGGCACTCTTGCTGCTGCATCATCTGATGAGGGTGGCAGCAAGAGGAGACCAGCCTTCTCCTTTTATAATGAACCCCATCTCAAGCAGTAACATCAATACATTCATGAGAGAAGTTGTCTCCAGGAACACTTTTTAGGATCCTTTTAGGATCCAGATCTTCCCCACGCTGCCACATTAGGGATCCCATTGCCAACGTGAACTTTGGGCAACATTCAATTTATAGCAAGTAAAATGTTGCTTCCCTCAGGAGCTGGATGGGGGGCACAAAGTGATTTGTTTAGTTGTCTCAACTTCTTTGAGAAGAGAAAAAAAAATGCTTTCTTGTATCAGATTTGTCCTTTGAAGGAATAATTCTGATTGCATAAAGAGGTTGCATCAGACAGACAAACCAAAACCAAAACAAAAAACTTAGGATTTGTACCAGTGAGTCTAGTAACAATCAGAATCATTGCATGGACTAAGAAATATGAGCTTGTGATTCTAAAAGTAGAGCGAAACAACCTTTTATTTTTTGCCCAGGAGTTCCCTTTTTTCCGTTTTATCTTGAATCTTACTTAAATGTTTTCATATTCATTTTATAATTAATATTAATGGTATTTTTCTTGTAAGAGTGAAGCGAACTCAAGCATGACTTATAGCTGACTGGTTTGGGGAACACAGTCTCAACCATATAACTAACCTATTTCTAAATTATGCTGTAGCTACGTTTAATAAAGGGTCATTCATATGTTATCCTAGAGGAACTTTGTAAGTATTCAGCTATTTCTCAATCCTTTATCATCATTCACTGGGCAAATAGTTACCTTGTATTGTATAAGGATGATGTTACAGCGCTCTTCTGTCTGTCTGCAGAGTCTCAAGTGGGTTTTAGTGCACATGTAGAGTGTTGTATGGACAGAGCCTTTGGCTAAAGGAGAGCTGTACTCCCAGGCACTGCTTATGATGTATGCATGAAATAAATCCAAATCTGTGTGTGTTGTGTATGGTTGTGTGTGTTTGGGCATTCTCCGACGCGGGAAAGGGATAGGTACTGAGTTTCTGTGGTGAAAAAAAAAAGTTGTTTGTATCAGCTGATGGAGTTATAGCAATACAGCTCTGCAGAAACAGCCTTCTAGTTGAGAAGTGTATGTTCTTCTTCTCAGTGGAAGCATTGCTGTGGTTGGGTTTGATCATGATTAGCCAGAGCTGGTGCTGTGGTGCAGCTTGTAGGCAGCTGCCTGCATTGCAAGGATCTCCTATCAGAGTGCTGATTCAAGTGCCAACAGCTCCACGTCTGATCTGGTCACGTGCCTCGGAAAGCTGTTGTCTATGCTGTCTCTAGCCTTTCTGGTTGGCGATTTAGGAACAGTGAATCTTCATTGGTGGAGATTATAGGTTTAAAAATTAGTATGTGTCTAGATGGACAAAATGAGCATTTATGTGTTTTGTTATATCTCTTTTTACTCTACAATCTGTAGTTTTGAGATAGCAGATATGATTCACTGATTATTGCTTCAAAAAAATCTAATGTTGGAAATATATATAACTGTGTCTCCCTTATTGGAAATTTGCCCATTTTTTTTTTAAGATTTATTTATTTGAAAGGCAAAGTTAGAAAAACAGAGGGAAGGAGGGATGGAGAGAGAGGGAGGGAGACTGATATTTCATCCTCTGGTTCACAACCCCAGTGGCCACAATGGCTAGAGCTAGGCTGATTCAGAGCTAGGAGCCAAGAATCACTTCTGCTCTCCCATGTGGGCACAGGAGCCAAGCACTTGGGCCATCCTCTGCTGCTTGCCCAGACCCATTAGCAGGGAGCCAGCTTGGAAGTAGAATAATTGGGTATGAACTGGCCCATATGCAATGCTGCCAACACAGGTGGTGGCTTTACCAGTCATTCCACCGGCATTGGCCCCTGCTGGATTTTTTTTTTTTGTCATATATGTGAGTCTGCTGTAGTGAAAGAAATGTTTACATTTTATCTGTGCTCTCAAGACTTACTTGACCCTACCCCTTTCAGTTTTTTGCTTTTGTTTTTATTTTTTTTTAATTTTTGATAAGTTATTAAACAGCTCTAGAACCAGTACTGTTAGAACACTGTTTTGAAATTAGGAAAATTATGTCATCAAGTGAAACTGAAACAGGTGGCATTGCAGTTCTGAATTTTGGAAGTGATTCCTTGTGATGAAGCAATTGTGTGAGGAAGTGGTTTATTCTTTCTCCTCATATAATTGGGGAGGAGGGAGGGAAGTGGTTTATAGCCTCTTTGCTGATAATTCTGCCAGTTATTTATCCTTCACTGATTTTCATTTCATCTACCGCCCACCACTGATTCTGTTTTACTCATTCATATCAGGCTAACAAAAGAGTTTTGAGTTATGAGAAAAAGAGGGAAAGGACAGGCATTTATTTTTTGCAGTTGTCGTCATGGGGATAAATACTTGGGAAAATACAAGGATGCATAAATTACTGTAACCCCTTGTTGGCTATAAGTTAGGCCTTCCACATATCTTGGTTTACATTGGTGAAAATGATTTGGAAGAAGTTTAGGACAATAGAAGAGTTAAGTCTGTAAGGTCGATATAGTGGCAAATAGCTCCTAAGAAGTGTTACAAATTGACAATGAAAAGATAACAATACATCCAGAAAAAAAGAAGCTAGCATGAACAAACAAACCTTTAAGAAAATAAGTAACAGGTGCTAGATTCTTGCCTTGCAACAGTCAGGATCTCATGTGGGTGCCGGTTCGTGTCCAGGCTGCTGCATTTTCTACTCAGCTCCCTGCTTATGGCCTGGGAAAGCAGTACGAGATAGTCCAAAGGCTTGGGACCTTGTGCCCATGTGGGAAACCTGGAAGGAGCTCCTGGCTGCAGATGGGCTTAGCTCTGACCATTGTGGTCGCTTGGGGAGTTACCATGTGGATGAAAGATCTTTTTTTCCTTCTTTCTGTAAACCTGTCTTCCCAATAAAAATAAATAAATCGTTTAAAAAAATAAGAACTGCCACTTTAAAAACAAAATGTGTAACAGATAATGTCCAAATCTGGGCTGTCCAGTATAGTAGTCACTGGCCACACTTAACTATTCAAGTGAATTGCATTTGAAGGATTAAAAATCAGTTACAATGACTGAATTTCAGGGGTTCAGTAGGCACATCTGCCTGGCAGCTACCTAGTTGCAGCAACATAGAAATAGAATATTGCCGTGATTACAGACAGTTCCATTGACTAATGTATTTCAGAAGCAAGATTTTCTGAGTGGCTCCATGACCTCTGTCTCCTATTTTTGACATACTTTTAAAATCTTGTGCACTTAGTGTGTGAGCAGGACCTGTAGCTTACATATGTAGCAAAAATAGTGATGCCACTTCTTTGAAAATGCTGTGTTATGTGGCAGAGCTGCTGGGATAACCATTCCGTTGATGGATGATGTTCCCTTATATCAGAGTCCAAAAAGCCAACATTGTAGCATGCAGATGCTTCTTGGGATACCTGGAATTTTATATAAACTTAGATCCATATCTATATCTGTATCTATATGTATGTATTGAGAAAGGTCTTTCATCTGGTAGTTCATCCCCTAAATGGATGCAACAGCTAGTTCTGAGCCAGGCTGACGCCAGTAACCAAGAATTTCACCCAAGCCTCCCACACGGGTGGCAGAGCCCAAACACTTGTGTCAACCTCCACTGCCTTTTACAGGCCCTTAGCAGGGAGGTAGATGGGAAACAGAGTAGCCAGGATGTGAATCAGCACCCTTACGGGATGCTAGGTGTCGCAGACAGCAGCTTAATCCTCTGTGCTGCAAACATGGGTTCCCTGAATGCTAATTTGAATTGTAGCTACTTTGTTTCCTATCCAGCTCCCTGCTCATGTTTTTGGTAGTCAGTAGATAATGGCTCAAATACTTGAGTTCTTGCCACCCACGTAGAAAACCTGTAAGGACCTCATGGCTCCTGATTTCGGCCTGGCTCAACCCTGGCCCTAGTGATATTTGGAAGAAGAACCAGACTCACTCATATTCTCTCTCTCTCTCTCAATGTGTGCCCTTTTTTATCACTCTGACTTATAAATAAACAAATGAATACATTAGAATGAATATTTTAACTTATGAGACTAGAGAGAGATTTTTTTTACCGTCCTCAAAGAACCAAAGCAGTCATGTTGTGAAGTACCTGGATAGAAGACCACATGACAAAGAACTAAAGGTGGACTGGAGGACTTGAGGGCAGCTTCTAGCCAAGCTGGAAGCTTGGGAACCTCAGCAGTTCAGCTGAGCTGCAAGGAAAGGCATCCTGCCAACAAGCTAGATGAGCTTGGAAGCACAGTCTTCCCAGTTAAACCCGCAGATGAGAAATGCAGCCTGGCTGACACCTTGCTTTCAGCCTGGGGAGATCATGTGCATTGGGACTGGTGAGGCTGTGCCTGGATGTCTGACCCACAGAAGCTGTGAGATAATATATGAGAGCTGCTTCAGACTGCTAAGTGTGTGGTAATTTGTCAGGCAGCAAGGGAAACAGTGCTGGTCCAGATTATCTCTGGGAATTTCTGATAAGCCATGTCAAGGATGGACCAGATCCTAAATAACTTGCTTTATCAACATTAGTTCTCTCTGTATCTCATAGAGAGAGAGAGAAAAAAGATTGTGACTTTCAGAAAGAAGTAGATAGGTCTATTTAATGTGTCCCATTGTGTGTGCAGGATCTCCCAGAAGACCGCAGTCTTCAGCATCATCTAAACAATGACTCAAATCCTGCATCTCCTTAGATGTGCGATGTTGGAAAAATTCTCAAAGTCTGTTTCTCCACAGGGATGAAGCATATTTCACATGTGGACATTATTTCATTTAACTGAGATTATATATTTTTTTACATTATGTAGCACAGTCCTTGGTGTGGAACCTGACTCTTGAAAACACAAGGTGCTTTAAACCTGATTTCTGATGTCAGGTAGGAAAAATATGGTGCATTATTACTGTAACCTCCTTTGGAAAACCATCAGATGAAATTTGCGTATTCTTACACCTTTGTTTTATATCCTGGTTGCTACATCCAGTTTAAGATTGGATGCTGTAAAAATAGGTCTTGCACACACGAATTGCCATTTTTACTCCTAAGTTTCTTTGGCTGTGTATTGTCTGGGCAAATCGCCCCCAACCTCTGGCCAGACTGCGGAATGTTGGTTTCCTCCAACATTAGCCCCCTGGGGGTCAATTTTCACAGTTTCCATATGTTTTTATATTACCCCAAACTGTAAATACAGCTGACACCCTACTCAATTGGCCCTAATGTGCCTATGTAGAGCAGGGGAGCTCTAGGCTTTTAGAAGGATATGATACTCTGTGGAATTGGGGCAATTATACAAATGTTTTATTTTCACAGTTTTCAGATTCCCCCCCCCCTTTTTATTTGAAAATAGGTTGAGTGATGTGCAAAGAGCAGATAGAAGATGGCAGTGGTGCAGTTTTTATTGTTTACTTTGCCCCATTTTGAATTAGTCCCAACTGTCCCAGAAGTTGTTTCTTGAGATCAGTTTTCCAAGATTGGTGTTGCTCGTGCCACTTTGTCTTTCTGTTTTTGTTGAGCTTCAACAAAAACTCCAAAACCCTTGTCTCGATTCACTCCATTTTCACAGGAAGGCGGAACTCACTCAGTATAACACAATGATGAGCCAGGATGTGAGATCCAATAAATGCTTTTTCCTTAGAGAGTTGATTTTTTTCCTTCAGACTTAATGATTTGTTCAAAAGGCAGTCACGTTGAGGTTAATGGAGTCAGAGGACAGAAATTAACGGGGAAATTGCATGTCACCCTGGCTGATTTTGTGTTCTACTTCCTAGCTGAGTCCTACATGCAGTAATTGTTAAACCTACCTTCCGTCCCAGAGCTGGTGGAAAGCTGACATTCTCTAATGATGACCTCATTCATGTGGAGCTCTCTGGTTGTCAGCTGGGTTGCTGCTTAGGGACATCCCAGAGGTCTGGAATGGCAGGGCCACAGAACACAGATTGTTCCAGAAATTGTCTAGAAAGTGTTCATTTGTACTCTGTACACGGAGCTTGCACGCATTGCTTGGGAGAAGAGAAAGCAAGACAGTGGTAGGATGGAGCTCTGTGATATTCTGCATGGTGGGTTGGATACTGAAGGATGGAAATCAGCCTTGGGAGCTGCGACCACCCTGGAAAGGCATACCAGATAGAAGGAATAGTGTGTGATTGTGTCCTTTAATATGAAGTAGTGTCTTGATTCTAAGGGGCCACGGGGAGACTGGATTCTGGATGCTGAGGCTAAAAGTGAGAATAGAGTGAGTCAAGACTGGCTGCTATGGTTCAAGTGCACAGCTTGTTTTTTGTTTTGTTTTGGTTTTTTTTTTTTTGGAAATGGGAAACCACTGGAGGACTGCATACTGACAAGTCCATGATCTGATTGATATTGAGGTACTCGCTCTTGCTGCCACGTGGAGAATGCTAAAAGAGGAGCAAGAGTAGAAGTGGGGAGATCAGGGAGAAGAAAAGAACATCATGATCCAGGCAAGGAGTGATGATGGCTTGAGCTTGCCTGGCAGCAGGGGGATGGAGAGAAAGAGTCTGCCCGTTCCCTGTCCCTGTCCTGGAGTCCCCAGGGAATATGTGGAATCATGGTGTACTGAAACAGAGAGATTGGCTGGGCAGGCAGAGATGGCAGAGAATTTCCTCCTGTGGTGAATTTGCCAGCAGCTCTGACCGTGCGAGCTGAGAAGCCCAAGCACCTAGTGCAGTAGGAGAGGCATATAACAGTTCAGTGCTTGGTGGTGAGAGCAGTAACCATCCCAGAGCTCTAGGATGAAAATGACCACCCTGTGCTCCCTGCGTCACCAGAACTAGGTGGGAGGCCAAGTGATAAGAAATTTATTTGGTAAATAGTGAGTCAGAGCCAGGCTTGTTAGTCAGTCCTGTGACTCTTACAACTGTGTGTGGTCTGCTTGCTAGCAGGGGTATCTCATTGTTGAGATGTCACGGGTAGAATATTCAAACGTTCCCCATTCATCTGGATGGGGAAGGGTGCATCTGTGGTCTCCTCTGCTCTCCATCCCTGTTGCCTTTCCTAAACACTGTCCTCCTCCCACCACCCTGTCTGCCACCCTGACCTCACCACCTCCTCTCTTGCATTGAGTCTCAGCTTGTCAGTCCGTTTCAAACGTGGGGCAGGGGATTCTCCAGGATCAGGATGGAGGGAAAGCATTTGAAGGAAGACAGTCCTTCAGAGCCTCCCCAGAGTGAAGTGTGTGCAAGGAAAACAAACCTTTCTCTTGCTCACAGTGACTGTTGCTTTCTGTGTCACCTGGTGAGTTTGCACCGTAGGTCTCCTTGCTTGGGTGGAACGATCAAGGGTGAGGGAAGAGGAGAGGGGTGTCGGGGGGCGGGGGAAGGGTGCAGGTTTGTAAAGCATTCACTGTGTGTCAGATCGTGTTTGCTAAATCAGTCCGTGCCCTCATGCTGCGTTGAGTTAACTTGGCCAGAGTTCCAGCATCATAAGGGATCATGCTTCATTTTCAATGCAGTCAACCTGACAACAAAACTGTGATTCGTGAGTAGTTTACTGCTGTTTGACCCCCTTGGTCACGAACAGCTTGAGAGGATTGTCTGTACCAAGGAAAGCTGCAATGCTTTCTGCTCCTAGGAAACACTACCTTTAAAGTTTCAAATCTGAACACTTAAGATATTCTTTATTTGATGCTGTGTATTATCTCACATGCAGGGTAAGAGAAATGATATCTTTCTAGGATGCACTGGTCTTGCGTGCTCCATCTGAGGGTGTCCTTGCCTCTGTGTCTTGTCTGGACCCTAGGACCACAGAGGAGGTGGAAGACAGAATGCTACTGACCTCCAGTGAGCAGGAACTGTAGGGAGAGCATAGAGGAGGAAGAAAGTGAGCAGAGCAACCAGGCAAGAAAGCATGGAGAAGGGCAGGTTTTTCTTGTACCCTTCAGAATGCTGTTTGAGATTGCCTGGACCTTGTATTGGGGGTGCCTCTCTGTACCCTGATGACAATTCCATCTTCCTGCTAATGATTACACTAAGAAGCAGTAGATAACTCAAATACTTAGGTTCCTGCTGCACACATTGACAGATCTGGGTTGATTCCTAGGCTCCTGACTCCAGCATTGGCCCATCCATGCTGTTACAGGAATTTGTATCGAAGAATTAACATAGGCAGAGAAATTCTCTCTCTCTCTTCCTCCCCTTCTGTCCCTTCCTCCCCTCCATCCCACCTTCTTCCCTACCTTCCTCCCTTCTTTCTTCCCTCCCTTCCTCCCTCCTCTCCAGCCCACCTTTTTTCCTTCCTCCTTCCCTGTCTCCTTTTTTCCTAATATTCAAAAGAATGTAAAATCTGCAAGTCAAAACATGTTTTATTTATTTCTATTGGAAAGGCAGACTTGTAGAAAAAGGAGGCACACAGACAGAAAGATCTTTCATCCACTGGTTCACTCTCCAAATGGCCCCATCAGCCAGAGCTGAACTCATCTGAAAACAGGATCCAGAAGCTCCTTGCAGGTGTCTCATGTGCGAGTAGGGTCCTAAGGCTTTGAGCCATCCTCCACTGCTTTCCCAGGTCATAAGCAGGAAGTTGAAAGGGAAAGGAACAGATGGGATACAACACAGTGCCCATATGAAATGCTGATCTTGCAGGCAGAGGATTAGCCAATAGAGTCATTGAGCCAGCCCCAATCAAAAATGTGTTTAAAAGGTGTGTGGGAGGGGGGAGGAACTGGGCATGATTTGCAGGATTTTGATAAGAATTTAAGTAGCGAGCCACTGTTGAACAAGTGGCTCAAAAGTTGCTTTTGAGAGATTGTCACAGGATTGAGCATTCAAGATATCAGGCTGTTTCTCAGCCTGCCCCAGTTCTGGCTTTTTGCTGGGAAGAGAGCTGCATTCAAATAGCCACTACAGGACAGACTTGTTGTTGTTGTTGTTTTTCTCCAGGGAGATGTATCATGCTTCTATGTCATTTCTACTTGCTATAAGAATATGTTTAGGATAATTGTAGCTTTCTAAAATTTGTAGCTATGCTGAATAGGATTTACAAACTTAAAAACAATGGGATGCTCTGAGTAGTTAAAAGATTTTATGATTGGACTTTCTGCTTGCAATATGCCTTGTCTGCTTCCATTGTGTGAATGTGTGTGGCCCATCTGCTTATGTCGTCACTGTAGGCGCTCAGCTCACTTCCCCTTGCTCGTTATGGCTCTCCTATAATATATCCATTAGGAGCAAGTGCCAGGAATGTAACTCATCTTATTATTAAGGAATAACACAAGTGGAAGCTAAGCATGTGACAGAAAGTATCAAATAATACATTCCAAAGCCCATTGTTTGAGGCATTGGGAATACTTGTCCTCATGATGTGGGAAACAAGAAAATATATGTACATGGCATTACATAAGACTTCAGTACATTATTGTTATTAGTGAGGGGTGAGACAAAGTGCGTCTACTTGAGTCTGTTCTAAGCATTTCACTGGTTAACTCATTAGTCCTTCACAATAACTCTGTATGTTAGATACAATAATTATTCCCATTTTTGTATGAGAGGATACTAGGGTGGGGATGCGCCATTGCAGCAGTGGTGGGTTAAGCCAAGACCTGTGATGCCAGCATCCCACACACACACAATGCAAGTCTCATGTTGCAGCTATTCTGCTTCTGCTCCAACTTCTTGCCAATGTTCCAGGGATGGCAGCAGAAAAATAATCCAACTTCTTGGGGCTCTAACCCACATGGGAGACTAAGAGACAGTTTCTGGCTCCTGGATTTGACCAGGCTCAGCCCTGGCTATTGCGGTCATTTGAGGAGTGAACCAACAGGTAGAAGACATCTCTCTTGTTTTCTGTCTCATTCACTGTACCTTTCAAATAAGTAAGTAAATAAATATTTAAATAGAGGAAACTGGGGCACAAGGAGGTAAGGAATTTGCCCATAGTTACACAGGCAGAAAGTGGTAGACTTCCAATAGCAACCAAGGCAGTCTGGCTCCAAAGTTGATAGTACTAGTTAGTGTGCAATACTAGTTAGTGTGCAATTGCTACTGCAGGAGGAATCTCGAGCTATTCATAAAAGAGTCACTGACTGCTCCAGGAGCCCAGGAGCAATAGCTGCCTGACTCTTTGCCCTTGGCTTTGCAATAAAAACCTGCTTTTTTCCTTCACCAACCTGATATCAGTGGTTGGCTTTTTGCACTTCAAGCAAGTGGATCCAGTTTGGGGATTCTACAACAATGCCTCCAAATGTGGCAGCCATTGTTGGCCTTGGTATCTGATCCCAATTTGTTCATGAGGGCTGCATTTTGACAAGTGGTATGACTTGATTGATGAATCTGATCACTCCCCCGCCCCTCATACTTTATTTTATTATCATTATTTTTTTCTATCTTGCCTATATTTTTAAAGGCATTTCCTTAGAGAAAATGTCCCCTCCAAATAAACTTTTTTTTTTTTGAACATAGAATAGGTCAGTCTGTGGCAGAGCCTTGGGACCACCTGAATTGTCACACTGGGTAGGTCTTTGGAAGGTTTTGCTTTCTTCTGGGGAATATAGCAAGAAGATATTGCAGTGTGCATTCCAGAGGTCCCGCCTTCAAATCTCAGACACATAAAGAGTTTTGTTGATGTTAGCACACTGATTTATTGAGTGCAAGTTGCCCATCAGTCCCTTACACATTTCTTCCTAAAAAAATGCTGAGTTTTGGCTACCCAATACCACTGACTTGCGTCTGAATGGTGCAGCCCCAGCCTTGCTGGGGTGTTTTTGTGTTCTCCAAGGGAAGTCCTGGTGTTACTTTTCCTGACTCACCTGCCTCTATGTCCCATAAATTGCCCTTTCCAGCTGTGTTTCAGCCAGCCCTGGGTCCTCTCTGCAGGACATCTCTGAGCTGAATCTTGTAGTGTCTGGAGTCCTGCTTCACCTGTGCCCCAACCCACTCTGCTCTTTGCCTCTCTCCTACCTCTTCCACAGCAATTCTTTTCCCTTTTGGATTCCCAGGGGCCTTACATATATATATATATATTTTTTTTTTCAAGAGAAGGTTTGACTTACAGAAATATTGGAAAGCCATTACTTTATGGCAGGGATATATTCATACTTTCCATGCTGCCATTGATAATTATGTGCACAGATGATCTTTTACAAAATTTTATTTCTTGGACCCAATGCAGTAGCCTAGTGGCTAAAGTCCTCACCTTGTGCATGCCAGGATCCCATATGGGCACCAGTTCTAATTCCGGTGGCCCGACTTCCCATCCATCTCTCTGCTTGTGACCTGGGAAAGCAATCAAGGACAGCCCAAAGCCTTAGAATCCTGCACCCGCATGGGAGACCTGGAAGAGGCTCCTGGCTCCTGGTTTCAGATTGGCTCAGCCCTGGCCTTTGTGGCCGCTTGGGGAGTAAATCAATAGATCAAGGATCTTTCTCTCTGTCTCCTCTTCTCTGTGTATCTGACTTTACAATGAAAGTCAAATAAATCTTTTTTTTTAATTAATTTCTTTTGTTTCTTTGAAAGGCAGAGAGAGAAAGATTGATTTGCCCTAAGCTAGATTACTTCTCCAATGCCTACAATAGCCGTCGCTGAGCAGGTTGAAGCCAGGAGCCTGGAACTCAATCTGGACCTCCCACATGGATAACAGGAATCCAAACACTTAAGCCATCTTCCACAGCCTTCCAAGATGTGCAATAGCGTGAAGATAAAGTAAGAATCAGAGCCGGGACTCAAACCCAGGACTCCAGTGTCAGGTGCCAGAGTCTGAAATGGCATTGTGCCTGCCACAGTGATTGTTTCAATGCCTTGCTCTGCGTCGCTCTAATTGGGCCATATCCTAGGAAGTACCACTGGAAACCCGGCTATTCTTCCTCAGCCACTGGAGTCTTAAATAAGGCAGCGTTACAGCAATGGTTGAAGAAAGCTGAAGACAGGACGCTCCACAGTATCAGGGCATCAATCCCTGGTTTTCTGAGCTGCTGATTGTTAATTCAGGAAAGCTTTATGGAACATACATATTTGGAATTTGTTTTTTCGATTTGGAAAAACATTGCAGTATCCCTGAAAGTAAGGTCTGTATGTCCAGAGGGCATAAAGAACTTTGTGAGTGTTCCTTATGTAAATTATATTTATAATAATTGTTTTGTGGCATTGGTACTTTTGGGGAAAAGATTTAACAGTTGGCTCAATTTGATGGTATGCTTCAAAGTAATAAGAAATGTTTATTTATCAACAGGTCCTGTAATTAAGCAATCTCACTCGTCATGCTGACTTCTCCGTTGAGACCTATTACAGGGCCAAGAAACTTAAAAATGTGCATACCCCCCAAGTTTGTAGGAGTTTTGGAAATACTATCTCCTCATTCTATTAGAAGCCAAGAGGTCATTTTTAATGTCTTTATAGCCACCAAGAGGTACTTTTCTGAAAGCGCCCATAGGAGTATTTTATCAGCAGGATTCCTGATAGAAGATTATTTGGATTCATAATCAAGTCTCTGGAACTTGATTTTATGGAGGTGGGAAGGAGTGGAGGTGTGCATCATTTTATGCAAAACACACAGAAGTGTTTCTTACAAGGTGCTGGTTTCTTTTGATTTTTCGTTGTTTGAATTCGATATTCTTGGCACTTAACCTATAGTTCTTCGTGTGTTTGTTCTGGGGGTTAAGCCTCACTCAGCAGTGCTGGGGAGAACGGACTCAAGGGCTTAGCAAGGATCCGCAGTGATTCTGCCCCTAGCCCTTCTCTTTTGGAGTCACTGCTCCCTCTGGCCAGCCCTCCTGCCTCCTTGCGTGTTGGATTAGATTTACAACAGCTGCTGTGGACATGGTTGCCTAAACCTCTGGAATGTTTAGCTGAATGCTTCTGGTGAAGTAGTTCACACCAAGTCTGTACCTCCTGTTTTTTTTTTTTTTTTTAATTTCAAATGCCCTTTAATCATAGTCTTTTATGCACTTGATCACTCTATCATTTTGTACTTCGACATCCTCATAGATCCGTTAAGAAATTTTACTTCAAGCACCAGGACTTACTTAACATTTTGATTAACCAAGCTGTTATTCTGTTTGAGCTAAGCGATGACAGTGTATTTGATTGGAGCCCTGGAATTGTTATTTTAAAATCAAAGTAATGGATTATGATCTCAGAATAAGGACATGATCCCAAAGAATAATAATAATTAGAACATCAACCAATTAGAAGAAAAGAAGCACCCCACTGTAGAACACTGGACTCTGTATCCAGATCCTGAGGACCTCTGCAGGTCATCTCCTGCTGTTCCCACCCTGGGGGAGCCTCACTCCACCTTCTAGTTCTTTGAAGTAGGCACTTTGTGGGAGTTGGGTGCTTTGTTCTCTCTGCCTCTGCTGCCCTTGCTCTTGTTGACTGTTTCCAGCCTCAGCATGGCCACCACATCTAAGCCATTTCCTCTCACCCAACTCTTGTTCACATATATACACATCACTATCTTTAGCCACTTGATATTTCCTTTTGCATCAGAAAATCTAACTTGTATCTCTTTGCTACCTCTGTGTCTTGCCCACTGTACTCCAAACTCCAGATCAGGTACAGATTACACTTAACACTGTTCTCACTGTAGCCTCACTGCATCCTGGCAGCTGACATGAAGTAGGTACCTAGACCCTGATTTCAGTGGGACATTCAGAGGTCTCAGCCTTTTCTAGAGCTCACAGCAGGATGTTCTGTGCTTGGCGCTTCCTGAATCTAGTGCAGTAGCGTGATCTTCTGGAGGCTGAATGTAACCAAGCTGTGCTGATTTTTCTCAGGCATATGAAGGATCAGAATAAGAAGGTGGCCAACCTCAAGCACAACCAACAGTTGGAAAAGAAGAAGAATGCCCAGTTATTAGAAGAGGTCCGCAGACGAGAGGATAGCATGGCCGACAACTCGCAGCATTTGCAGGTGAGCTCGGGGCTTCTCTTCCTATAATTGGAGATGGACTCTCTCTGCCATGGAGCCATTGCTCTGGGAAAATGGGCATGACTCGGGTGAACTTGCCTCTGCCTTGAGCCTGGCACTCACAATGTACTTCCAAGGAACCCGATGCATCTTCCCAACTGTGGAACATCATTTCCAAAATGGTACCCAAGAAAAATCAACTTGGGTGGAGCACTAAGAGATACTGCTCACTCGGAGTTTCTTGGTACCTGTACCTCACCTTAAAAGGTAAGAGCTGCGTTGGTATAGTTGATAAGAAGCATAAAACTCCTCATACATCGTCTTTATCTTTTTTTTAAAAGTTGTCTTAGGGTTGATGGAAGGAAAATATGTGTTGTCACAGAAGATGTTTGAAAATGGTTATGGCTAGCAGATCTCAGACAGTTTACAAACTGGTGTTGTTTTGTTGGAAACATTGAGGCTCTGTCCTGGATCATTGCTCTGTTTTCTCCATGAATTAGTTATCTCTATTTGACCAGCCCTTTCTTGGAAAACAAATGACCTACTGAAAAACACCAATTTTTCCTCATTAACCATCCCCATTTTTGGCAAAGGATCTTCCCCCGTGTGCTCAATAAAACATTCAAACTAAAACAGGGCATTTGCTTTGAAGTTTCTTTATTCCAGTGTGCCTTTAAATGAAACAGTTCAAGTTCTCCTTGGCTGGATTTCATGTTACATTTACTTATTAATTAGCGTCTTTCTCCAGTTATATATGAGGTTTCCTCCTTGGAGATGGAAGAACTTAGATAATTTCAATATGTACTTACAGTTCATCTTCTTAATTGACTGAAGGAGAAATAAATAAATATTCCAGAATAGCAAACACCTTGCTCAATGTGGAGTCCGTGAGGGATACTTGATCAGTATTAGTTTCACTGAATCTTCTTTTTCATTGGTGCTTCATCTGGAGTATTCACTGAATAATACAATGGCAGCATGAAGTCCACTATTCAAATGTGGTCCCTCTTTAGCAAGGACCAATAAGTTACTTGAATCCCCAGCTTCCCATGACCAAGGGTTTCATGTTTCAGTGCCCCTCCACCACTTCTCTCACTATCATAGAATGTGTTAGATTGGTGATTAAGGACTGAGACTATAATAAGTTAATACAGAACATTTTAATGGTGCTTCCAACCATTTTATTCCTCTCGGTAGTATTGGTGATTTTGCATATGAAGAAATTAGAGTCTCAGAAAAGTTATGAAACACCGTTTCAGTAAAGAATGGCCATGGACCTGACTGCAGGTTTGCTTGCCTTTGGGAACTGATGTAAAAGGAACAGTAACAGTGGTAGGTACCATTTATTGAGTGTTTCAATATGCTGGGCACTGTGCTATGTAAAGTGACTGCTATTTAATTCTGTGTCTGCTGGGTTAAACAGGACTCTGCTGTGTGACAGGGACACAGCTCAAGCTCCATTATGAGGGAAAATGGAGAATTTGATTCAATTCACTGAAAAGGCCAGGAGTGGGTGTCTGGCCCTGACCACAGGTGTTCCACCAGTGGCAGCAGGTTATGCCTCCTAGTGGCTGCTCGCAGGGATGCTGTGCTCTTTGGCCTGGAAAGCAGAAAGCCCAGGGGAAGGAGAGTGCCTCTGGCTGGTAGACTAAGCATTCAGTGATAGAACGTGCACAATCACCAGGCTGGGGCTGGGCTGTGTGGTCCCATGGAGCCTGAGGAAGGGATCAACTTCACTTAAACCCTGAGGGGCCAGATGCTGTCCCACCAGAAAGAAGTGATTTTCATTACTGAGAGGAGTTCTGGGCAGATGATGCCACAGCCATATGTTGCATCCCACAAGAGTAGATTATGTTATCCCATTTGCTATGTGAGGAAAAGAAGGTGCTCAGAGATGGACTAACCTGTACAATAGGGCCTAGCTAGTAAGCGGCAGAGTTGGGACTTAATCCTAGATCGAAGAATGTGGGTCCTGAAAAATTAGAAAAGCAAGGAAACCGTAGTGTGACAAAGGGAATTTTTGTGGATCAGGTGGGATTTGAGCTAAATGTGCATTGCTTGTGTCAGAGGTGGAACAATATGGGAAGCCTTCCTTTCAAAGCAATTGTCAGGAAAGGTACAGGAGTTGGATAGAGCAAGATACAGTCAGGACAAAAACAAAAGCATTTTGTGGCAATTTTCAGTGAATGAGTGTTATATTCTTTAACTACTCTGGGGCTGGAACATCCAAGTTTCATTCCAGACTTGAAAGTTTACCAACTGAATGTTTGAGAGAAGGTTATGTAACCGCCAGAAACCTCAATTTATTAATCTGTAAGAGGGGGATAATAGGGCCTGGCGCAATAGCATAGTGGCTAACGTCCTCACCTTGAATGCACCAGGATCCCATGTGGGTGCCAGTTCTAATCCCAGCAGCTCCACTTCCCATCCAGCTCCCTGCTTGTGGCCCAGGTGGGGGAGGGGGGCAGTCTAGGACAGCCCAAAGCTTTGGGACCCTGCACCCGCATGGGAGACCTGGAGGAAGCTCCTGGCTCCTGGCTTTGGATTGGCTCAGCACTGGCCATTGCGGCCACTTGAGGAGTGAACCGTCGGATGGAAGATCTTCCTCTCTGTCTCCTCCTCTCTGTGTATCTGCCTTTCCAATAAAAAGAAATAAATCTTTAAAAAAAAGGGGGACTAATACATGTATCTACTTCAGAGTTGTTGTGAAGGCCACAGAGCCGATGCGTGTGAAGAATTGATGACTATAAGTGACGTAGTCCATGCTCAAAATAGGTGTTACTGATGAACTGTCGGAGCAATAAGGAAAAAGTGAATGAAATGTTTAAAAAGAGAGAGGTCTGTTAGATTCATGGACAGTAACACGGTTTTGCCCTGATGTGCATTGAACATCAAAGTTTACTTTTCTATATATAGCAATTTCTTCTTTTCTAAGAACACATCTAGTTATGGAAATTAATGTCTTGTTTTGGCCCATGAACTTTTGTATAGCAATATTTTCATAAAGGGCCTCGCCTTGATAGCTACCTCACAGACCTATTTATAAAAGATAACATGGTCTGGAATTGCTTTAGTTGCATTCCTGACCACCCCAAATAAAGGATAGCATTTGAAATGCAATAAAAGTGATCACGATTAATTTTGATGAAAATGTCTCTGGTTAAGGTTAATAGAGAGTGAACCTCCCACTGTCCTGGCTTCTTGAGCAGATGGATTCAGATGCAGTAATTACTGCCTTCTAAATAGAGCTTTCTGCAAGCACTTGCGTTTTTAATATGAATGTTGGTTAAGTGCTGTAAATATAAGTCAACCAGGATTTGAGTTGGTTGATTGGTTGATTAAACTGGGGTTATACAATTTGCACTGGTATATTCACTGTATTCTATGCTAGTGTTTTGTAATGATTGGATGCCCTGGTTTCATCATTTCAACCAATGACTTAGGAATTCCGAATGTATCCAGTGGCACACTGTTTGCAGTAGTAAATGTTGGGTTACCATTCCAAGGAAAATTTGAAGAGATTCATCTATTTGGCACAGAAACCAGAGATAGAATTGATTAAATGCTATTTGTTGTTCAAACCAGGATACAACTGAAAAAGGTAAAACCTGGGCCACCTCATCCAAACCTGGACATATTGTCATGATACAAAACCTTTCACAAACATGACCATCCTTAGATTTTATGTTTATGATTTTGTGGGAAAAAATTGTAAACACCTGCCTTCAGGGTCTAAAAAGACTAGTGTTATGAGTTATAGGTTGTTATGTAAGAGGAATGTTGATGTTTGAGTCTCTCAGCTTTTATTTTCTAATTTTATTAGGCATGTATCAACCAGCAATTACTAAAGTTAAGAGTGTGTAACACAAGATTCCAAATCCTAGTGGGTTCAAGACATCAGGCTTTTATTATCACAGGTTTGCACATTGACTGAATGGCTCAGTGGCTCCAGGATGGGCTTGGCTGGGGACCTCTGCTATTCCCTGATGTCTGGGACTAAGTGGGAAAACTCTATTCCATGTGTATTCATTCTAAGGCTCAGGCTGAAGAAGCATCAACAACCCAAGAAAACTTCTAATGACAGTCATTCTGGCACCAAAAAACAAGTAAAAATCAGGAAAGGACTCCTAAGGCCTCATTTTGAATTGACACTGTGATTTTTACTCTACCCACTGGGCAAAACACGGCCTGTGGCATAGTGTGTTCTACCCAGAAAGAGAACATTGCAAAGGGAAAGACAGGAGGAGGGGTGAAAATTGAGTCCAATCTATCAAAACAGACAAGGTTCAGAGAACTATTTCTCGATCATTAGGGAAACAATAGCATGAACATTAGGGAGTTTGAGTGGATGTAATTGCTAGTGATGAGGACTCCAGGAAACTTATGAGTCAAAGAAGGCCCACTAAGCTGTGGTTGAACATTGCTTTTAAAAAGTGGGCCTGGAGTTATATAACTACTTGGTTATCTGAGACAAGTGATAATATATGAATTTTTATGGGAAATTTATGGATTTTTTTAAAAAGATTTATTTATTTATTGGAAAGTCAGATATACAGAGAGGAGGAGAGACAGAGAGGAAGATCTTCTGTCCAATGATTCACTCCCCAAGTGAGTGCAACGGCCGATGCTATGCCGATGCGAAGCCAGGATCCAGGAACTTATTCCGAGTATCCACATCGGTACAGGGTCCCAAAGCTTTAGGCCTCCACTGCTTTCCCAGGCCACAAGCAGGGAGCTGGATGGGAAGTGGAGCTGCTGGGATTAGAACCAGCACCCATATGGGATCCTGGTGCGTTACAAGGCGAGGACTTTAGCCGCTAGGCCACACTGCTGGGGCCCATTTTTATGGATTTTTTTGAAAGTTGGTTCAACATTGTAGATTCTCTGAGGGTTTTAATGGAGCCTATCTGCATGTGAATTATCCACTGGGTTGTGGATGTCATGGCGTAATCTGGCACTCTGAGCCCACAGGGGTGATATAATGAAGAAGATAAAGACACCGAGAATGCGCTCCTTGCTACTCAAGGAGGGGAGGGAGGTGGAGGATTAATATGAGTCCCCTTTATGTCTGAAAATACCTTAAACTTTTGCTTCTCAGAAGAGCCCATCCATGTGCTATAGAATTTTTTTAAAGAATTATTTTTAAAATGAATATGTTTAAAAATTTTTGTTTAATCTAATGATGGAGAGTGAGAAAGAGAATTCATCCACTGCTCTACTGCCCAATTGCCCGCAGTGGTCAGAGATAGGCCAGTGCCAAATCTGGGAGCTGGAAACTCAATCTGGATCCCTCATAAACCTGATCATCTGAGCCTTTACCACTGCCTTGGAGGGCACACACTTGCAGGAAGTTGGAATCAGGAACACAGTTGGGTATCCGACCTGAATACTGCAACATGGGGTACGAGCATCTTAACAGGGAAGCCAAATGCCTGCGTCAAGAGCGTTGTTGATTTAATTAGCTAGACCTTTTTGTTTGTTTGTTGGCAAAGAGAACAGGCAGAGAAGGATACTGTACGATGAAATTTAACTGTCCAGTGTTCAAATCCTGGCTGTTTTTATCATTAGGTCAAGGCCTTGAGTAAGACAGAAAACCTCTTTCTGGCCCTAACGTTTTCATTGTTAAGTGGAGAGTACAGTGTTACGTTCTTGGGTACGTAAATGAAAGTGAGGTTTGTCCAAGAGTCTAGCGCAGCACCTGACCTAAATTCAGCTACCAGAGCTTTTTTTTTTTTTTTTTGTCCTGTGGAGCTTTTAAACATAGAAGGCAGTGACTGCTGGGAGATCACCCTGCACATCCTCTGAAACTGTTTTAGATTGGTGAATAATACAATTGGAGAACATACACTAGTAAATAGAAGTTTCCAATAAATGATTTAAAAAAAAAAAAACCTTTTGAGCAGTAAGGAGAAACAATTAAAACAGATTTTCAGGCTAATGTGGAATTAAGTGTGAAAGATCATGAATTTCTTGTGTAATTCCATAGAACTTTTCCCCCAGGACTCAGATTATAGCACGTGCTATTTATGTCTGGCCTTGGGACTTTGGGCTTCTGTGTGTCCCGTTAGAGCCTGCTTGGAGAGTTTTCAACAAGGTATCTTTCTGGAGATTCACACAAAATTGTCATTACCAGCATGGGATGCATTTGTTTTTCAACTTCCAACTTTTTCCTGCTGAGTAAATATGCCAATTGGAAATCCCAAAGGACCTCTTTGTAGCTGTTGGCTACATTTTTCCCTGTGCAGCTTATAGAACTAATGAACTAACATTGTAAGAAATGCACGGGCCAATATTTTATGCTCCTTTTCTGTTGTATGTCTGCAGAATTCTCTTCAATTTATTGCCTAAAAACTAAAGTCTGTTCTTGTGTGCTTCCGTTTCCAAATTATAGGTTCCCAGGGAACTGTAAACTTTCTTCTCTGCCAGTGGTTAGACTCAAGTGTGATCAGTATAAAAAGCAAATGAATGTTCCCATTTATTCTTGTCCTTTTAGTAGAATTCTTAAAAAAAAAATAAAGCTAGAAGCAATTTTATTTTTCAGTTGGTGCAACTTTGTACATCCGTATCTTTTTTGTTTCCCCCCTGAGGGAACTTGCTTTCCTCTGCTCCTCCAGTTAGAGTTGGAATCAGCAAACAGAGGAAGTGCAACAAACAACACAGACCTCAAAAATGCACAGCTTTCAGCAAAACATATAGTTCATGATGGAGTTCCCAAGGCCTGATTTGTTGTTTGTTTTGTCGATGGAGATGTACATTCTAAGCAGCAATTATAAGTCTTCTTTCTATCTATGTGTTCATCTCTCCAACTCGATATATTCATGGCTTTTTGCAGCTCTTAAGGTTAAAATGGTTACTGTAATGGTGCTGTGCATTCGTGTATGGTGGTACCTTTGCTTGGGAACAGCCAATGAGCAAGCCTGACCAGCACAGCCCAAGGATTCCTCACTGTTGCAATGCAGTGACTGAGTTCCAAGTTTTTCACAGCTCTTGGATGGGCATGGTGTGAAGTGATTTAGGGAGTCTCTATCTTGGCTCTCTTTTTCCAGTGCGTGTAACCACAAGCAAGGTGTGCATGCTACAAACTGAAATGAAAATCCACATGGGTTCTGATGTATGTTGGAATTTAGCATTGTTTGAAAAAAAAAGTGCCTGAAGAAAAATTAAGTACTTAATTTTTTGGACAATTTCCTACCTGGATGGGTAGCGATGGGGATTGGGGGTGCTCCACTAAGTTGTGGATAAATCCTGCTGAGATACCATGGGCTGAACGGAGCCTCACCCAGCCATTCCAGACTCCATGAATAGTTTCTGACCAAGAGAACTACTCAAGTTTTGTGAATTTGCAGAGGACCATGGTACACTGATGAGTGGGACTGATGGTTAGCACAAAAGTGCTCTCTCTCCCCAGGGATTTATTTCAACATTTGTTTTTCTTTCATGTTGTAATCCCCCCACGAGCCAAAAACGACTCTTGCTGTAGCAGGTCCCCTAAGGCAGTGTCGGAAAATCTTATTTGACAATCGGTTTCTGGTAGCCTTGAGTTGAAGTCGTTACTCTTTGTAGTAACTCATAGTGTGTCAGAGGTGACAAGCCGTCCTCCTGTGCAGTGTTATTTAGGAACTAACCATTTGTTAGAAACATTCCAAGAAGCCAAACGAAATCATGTAAATAAAACTCTTGTACGTGGAGTTTTTCAGTTTTTCTTCTTTCTTCCCGGTAAAGTATGTCTTGTTTTTCTGAATGTGCAGTAACTTGCATATTTCTTCTGAGAAACGTCTTCTGCTTTTTCCTGCGGATTTGTGACCTAATCCTCCACTTCATACAGCCCCTCTGTACAAACACAATATATTTCTATGGAAAAGAGAGGTTTACCCTTAATCAAGTGTTGCCTAATCTACCTACTAAATTACCCCCTGGAGACGGAGTGGGGTTCATTATTCTTTTCTGAAGGGTCTGCAGGTTTTACTCCACTAGGGGCTCACCAGCAGTCCTTGGCAAAGTGAATGTTTGTTTGCCAAGGCTGAAGATCTCACAGGATGAAATGCAACATATTTGTGACATGAAATCATCATCATTATAAGATAGAGTCTGGAGAGACAAGGTTGGGAGGGGCCTGGGTTGGAGACTGGAGTCTTGCTAGAATTGTATGGGAATCTCACATTCATTTCCAGAGGGGGCTGAGAGGGAAGATCTCGTTTTGTGATTAGTATATCCTGAAGTAGAAAAGTGTAAGGGAAAGACCATGTCTGCCCTCCTGTGAATGCCAGTGAGAACTGGAACTAGATGTTGTCCTAAAGAAACTAGCACACTGAGCACTCAGGGGAGGAGCGAGGGCTGGCATTGTAGGCTGTCTGTCTTCTGTTCACTTTGGCCTCTAGTCTTCCTTTTGGGTGAAACTTGGCTACAAACTGGAGACACCATAATTTTATAAGAGTCAGCACTGATCATCAATGTAGTCACTAACAATTGATACACTAATACAATACATAATAAAATGCTACAAAAATAATAGTTCAATAAATAGCATAGCCCACTTACACTAGAGCCCCATGTTTTTTTTTTTTCCATAGCACCTTCTACTGCTATTGGGAATTGGTTGGCAAGTGTGACTTGTCTCCATGCTATAGATAAGGAAACTGAAACTTAAAGACTGTTGGTCAGTAACTCATGGGTCTTCCTGAAGGCAAAGCCTTGAGAAAGGGGCCAAAGTTAAGGCTCAACCTTTGAACATTGAGGAAAAGGCAAACCATTCTCCATCAGTTTCATGGAAGTGAGAACTTGATCATGCGTTTTTGGGAGCATCTGTGTGTTTTTCTGCTTAAGTCCATAGCTTGTGTAGTTTTAATTTTCAAAGTAGTCACAATGAAAGCCTTGCTAAGGGACTTTCAAGGCAAGAGGGCTGAAAGAAAAAAAATAATCCTGACAGCACACCTTATTTATTTTTTTCCAAGATAGAATTTATGTAATAACTCACTCACGGGACTAGTGTGATCCCTAGGGGGCAATCATGTTCAACATGCATCAAAAGAATCCAGTCCAGTGTAACCAACTCTTCCCAGCCAGGGTAATTACCACAGGTTTACCCTGAGATATCACTACCCAGAGGTTAGGCAGTGGGGCACCTGCAAATCACAGTGTGTGTCATTCTGACATCAATAACCTCTTTCTAATAGATGCTAGTATTTCAGCACATTGCTGCCCAAGGCAGAGATCTGGGTATGGTTAATTTTTAAGAAATGTTAACTTTGACTTATGACTTGTCCAAAGCATTGCTAAGTTGTATATTCAAACACTCAAGATTAAGGAAGTGACAATCAATGACATAGGCAATGATTTAGATAGAAATCTTGCAAAAGGAAAATACAACGATAAAATCTGTTCCTATTCACTTAATAGTCTCTCCTGTAATACATGTTTGGGAAGTGGGTGACTTGAATTTATGGCACTTTTAATTTCTTTTCTGCTATTACGTTTTCCCTCTACATCTTATTTATGTTGCCTGGGAGAAGCCCTGCAAGGCTGGGCAATTTTAAGTTTTTCTTACTCGAAAGGACTTTAGAATTTATTTAATACAAGCTCTTTGTTTTGCTGTTGAGGGAAAAGGGGCCAGGCAAAGGCAAGACAACTATTCATGATTCTAGAGGTAGTTGGTGGTAGAGCAGAGGCCAGACTCCAGCCTTTTCCCTCCTTGTCTAATGTCATGTGTGCAGCCCTCTGGTTCCTGCAGTAAGATTAGAATGGTCAGAATCCCCTACCTGAAAGATTAAGTCTCTGTCCTTCAGCACTGGATTTAGAATACTTATCTAAAATGACATAAGATTACCTTTCACGCTAAACTAAGATTTACACATATTTTCTACTTACACATATTCTATAATTTTCTGTGCTCCACTTGTATTTAAAACTATATGACTGAAGAAGTGGCTAAGTCAGCAGTGGAGAAAATTGCAATGACATCATCGTACAGACTTAGCACTCCTTGTATTATAAATAAAAGTTAGTTTAAGCGATCTATATCTTGTCCTCATTGATAAAAATACATTGCTCATGCAGAGACTCAGGAAGTCTCTTGTTAGGGAAAGCAATTGTAGATTGCTTGAAAAATTCAACAATACTGATAACTGCTATTCTTACTGAGCAATGAAGGAAGGCTAGGATGATGTCTTTGTTAAGCTCTCCAGGACAGCTCAGACGCCAAGAGAGTCTGAGGTTAGCATGCATGAGGGTTATCAGGGATGCTCCCAGGAGGTGAGGGAAGCAGGATGTGAATAATGTAGTTGTAATGAAGGTGACAGCACCTCTCATCAGTTGCTCTAGGGTTGGGGTAGCCATTTGGAGGGTGCATTGATCCTAATCAGTAATGAAGGGCAGGGCTCTTGTACCATTTTTCCTAAATCAGTGGATGGGAGCAACCATTAGGGAGGGGTGTAAACTTGGCAGTGCAGCTCTCAAGAAAGCACAACCCTGGAAGCTGGGGGTGAGCACCTTAGACCTGAAGGGGCCTCTGGACAGTGCCTTGCCTCATTCACAACGTGTGTTACACACTTTTCCTCTGCCAACATGGATACAAGCAGCTGATACCAGAAGTCTTGTCCACCCAGTGTCACAACTCTCAATACAAGTCATTAAAAACAATCATGGTTGACCAATTTGCTTTGTGCAAACACTGGGTTGTTGAATCATCAACAAACTAATGAAATTGCTGCTGTCATTGAGTTCATTTTACAGACGGCATGATTGAGACCTGGTGATGTTAAAGGAAGAAAGAGCCAGCATTCTTCTTTTCCAGGTCTCGGTCAAAGCCAGGTAGTTCTCTGTCCTCTGGATGGAACTGTTTTTGGTTTTTTTTAAGTTTTATTTATTTGTTTTATTTGTTATTAACATTGTATTATGTGATACAGTTTTATAGGCACTGGGATTCCCCCCACCCCTCCTACAACCCTCCCCCACATTGTGGATTCCTCCACCTTGCTGCATAACCACAGTTCAAGTTCAGTTGAGATTCCTTCATTGCAAGCATATACCTAGCATACTGTTGTTTTTATGCTTTGCATGTAAAGCAGTTGTTACAGCAGCAACAAAGATGATAGACAGGCTACTCCAAAGACAGAAAGCCAGTAACATAAAGCCTTCTCTTAACTGAATTCTTAAATATGTGAGGGGCTCTGCCTTCAGCTCAGCAGGCTGACTTCTCAAGTCTCTAGAAAACTTTTTGTGCTGCAGGCATGGTGCTGCCTTCTGGGATTTAACAATGTGTGAAACAGATTGTTTACCCTTGAATATCTCCAGCTTTTTTCTCTTGGTTAGGGTCCCCTTTCCTCAGCCTTCGATACACAGTAAGTTCTGAATGTAAGCCAGCACCCACATCTCTGGGCTGCTTCCTGCTCAAGGATGACAGATCATTTGAAAGGAATAGCAATGAAGGTGTACTTGCAGCTAGAGCCTTGGCTGTGGTGAGCCAGAGCAGAGGCCTTCTGCCCACAGCTCTGTACAGGTTACCAGTGTGCGAGTGGGCAAGGAATAAGCACAGCAGGCAGAAATCTAATTTCTAGTCAAATCACTGATGAACTGTGAGACTTCAAACAAGTGACTTGCTGTTCTCCCTGGACCTCCATTTTCTTATTTTCTTATCTTCCAAAGCAAGAAACTTTCACTGGGGCAAGCTCCCCTCCAGGTGTGAAATTCAGGGTATCCAAAGATACTGAGAGATGCATATACTTGACGATTTAAAGATGCCTTCCAGCACCATGAATGACTGGAGCTGCTGCTTTCAAAGCAGAGTATACGCATCAGGGGTAAGGTTATCCTTCTGTTGGGTATCTGGGCAAACAAGTATTCTAATAGCATAGTTGATATCTTGCCTTAAGAGAAAGTTAGTCAAATACTTTGCTTCCCATTTGGATTACAGGGTGGCCACTTTGAGAATTTTTTATATAGGGTGTGCTAACACAGGCTGTTTTCTTTCTGAAGAGCAATCGGTTATAATAACACATCCAACAATTGTTACTTTTTTTGGTATGAGATAGATCAGAACTGTGGCAGTCTGGACACAAGGCAGGAACTCCTCAGAATCAAGCCACCAAGGACAGGAACTATGTGGCTTTTTAACGTCATTGTTTGTGAAGTAGACCATTATTTTAATAAGTCACTGTATCAATAGGGACATTTTCTCCACCACCACCCCCTCTCTGTGGGGCTTTAGCAAGCTGTGGGAAAATAGAATACAGACTAATTTGACAAAAAGCGGATTGATGCTATCTAAGTTCACATTTCCCAAAACATGTTTATCAAAGTGATAGTTCTATGCGACACCGTAAAGAAAAAGAGTTTCATTTATCAAATGCCTTTGGAAAACAGTATTACAGAACTTCAAGTAGTTTATGGAAAATGAAATTCAAAGATTAGTTCATTTGGGTGTAAAAAATGTTGAAGTCCATGCAGTCAGTGCGTCATCAGTATGTTGAAGGAAAATGTGTGTTATGCACAAGTTATATAAGGGTTTGAAATCCTTTTTATCCAAAAAAAGTTACAGTTGATTCTATTTTTCTGTGAACTTTTTGAAGTTCCTCCTTGCATATTTTGTCTTGCATATTAGTGTATTAAAGGTTTTGGAAAGTCTGCCTGTCAATGGAACCATTTAATATTTTCTAATCCCAGTTGTTTCCCAAACACTTGAAAGAAGCAGACTTTTGTTTTCTCCCCAGAGTATCTTTTAACGTGATAAAGAATTCATAGTATTTGGAACTTGGATAATTGCTGATCTAGGCAATTCACATGCCGATCACTGAGATGTGCAATTAGTTCTTTGATTACAGTCTCAAGTTGCACCAACTATGCTATGGTACTTTATTAAGCACGGTACTGTCTTTGCATAGTCAGAATCTAGTGGGTTGGAGTTGCTCCCGCTGCATAGTTAAAGAATAGTTCTCGTTACAATGATTGGCCAAGAAAATTCTGCTTCTATTGTACCTCTAAGCCATTGAATAAAGCTGGTGTGAAGCAAATGTGACAAATGTCCCTGACAGGCCAAGTAGTAGTTCTGAGATTTTCCTTCTCACTACAATCCACACTGCCTCGTGCTTGTAAGACCCCATTATTCTACATCCCAAATTTGAATTTGAGGGAGAGTGTTTTGGAAATTATTCCAGTTTTGAATAATGAAAAATCACATTTCTTCAGATAGCCATTGGGTTGGAGGCAATTTTGCCTTCTTTTTCCTAAGACAGTCCATGGGCAGCATGGAATACTGAGCTCGAAGTTCCTGTTAAACTGTCAGGGTCGATTATATGGGCTGAAAATGAAGCACAGAGCGTCCCTGTGTCACTACCAGCAGACTTGTTTTTACTTTAGTTGCACTTTCTTGGCTGTGAAAGGATCCTTATGAGAAATTAGAAAACCGCAAATTTGAACATGTTAACAGTTAAACAATATAACCTTAATGTATGTCTCCCAGATGTCTGAGTCGCTTCATAAATGGGCCTGCAATTTCTGAATGAACTGCACCTCTCTAACCCTGGCTTAAGGACACCTTTCCCTGGTACTCATCTTACAAGGTTATTTTCTTCCGGACTCTACATGGCGGATTAGGTCCTGTTATTCACTGTGGCTTGGTTCATCCAAATAAAGTTTCACTTCATAGGAATTACCATGCCATTCCTAGAGCCCAATGTCTGAGAGCAGGGTTGATGTGAGAATTGCATCTTTAGGGGAGGTGAAATCAGAGAGAGAGATATGACAATCATGATAGATTCTTCAATGTTTGTAATTCTCAAAGTTTATTTTTTTGTGTGTAAAATTAAGACTGGTTCTGTATTTTAAGTGCTTATGAGATGCAAGTTTTGTTTCTATATTCATTCATTGCAGTCATCTTTACTCACCTTTGGGGTAATTGAGACAAGGTTCTTGTGTTCTCTCACACACGTTCTTTTATTTAGAGTTACAGAGGATGAGGGCTGGGCAGAGGGAGAGTAAGACATTTTTTCCATCTTCTGGTTCACTCTCCAGTTGACTGCAATGGCTAATTCAAAGCCAGGAACCAGGAGTTTCATCTGCATCTTCTGCTGCTTTTCCCGGGCCATTAATGGGGAGCTGAATTGAAAGTGGAGCAGCCAGCATATGAAACTTGTGCTCCTGTGAGATGCCAGCATTGCAAGTGGCAGGCTTGCCTCCTACATCACCATGCCAGCCCTTCTCTCATCCTTTCTAATGAGTATGTGACGACATATCTATAAGACATGGAGGAGATTGGGCAGTAAAACCTACTGGATTTTTTTGGTAGGTTGCACTAAGCTGAAGTTTAAAAGATGATTATTCGAAGCAAAGAAAATATGAGTTTTTCCACCCACATGGAAAGACCTTATCATAGCCTGTAGTGCCCTCTATAATGGCCCCTGGCTGTTTTTGGAATCCCCTGACCTCCAGTGTCCCCCTTATTGAGTGCTACAGCACATCAGCCTCCAAGTCTGCTCTGAGTCTTAGAATATGCTGTTATTCTGGAGTGTTCTTTCTTCAGACATGTGTGTAACTGTTTCAGCTTTCAGAGATCTCTTTATGCAGCATCTTCTCAAAGAGTTTCTCTGAAAGTTTTTTTTTAGTTGTTGTTACTCTTCTTGCTCCTCTTTTTATCCCCCTGATGCCCATCACAGCTGGAAAAGCTCATGTGCAGGCATTTGTGGACTTGGTTATTGGCTAGCTGCCCCATGAGTACGTAGGTGCGTCATCTTGTCCTTCTTTCATTCAAAAGGCAGGACATTGGTTTATCCAGAACAGAGTCGGCCCATGGCAGGCATCCAGTACATGTGTTTTTGGATGAGTGAATTATTGCAAAGAACATTGCAAATAAGCTCCTACAGCAGTTGTGTGGATAGTTAGTTGGCTGCCTGGCATGGGGTAGAGAAGAACTGAGCAGCTTTGTCAGGGGAAGCAGGGAGGAACATTACTGTTAATCATTCCTGTATGCCAGCGGCTCAGGAAGAGTTGGGGTGTGCATTGTGACTCAGATCTGATGGTGACCTTGTTGGAAATGAGCACCTGTGTCTTATGCCACTGTGTCTTTTAGGAGCATGATAGATAATAAAAGTTATTAAAAGTTCATAAACATGGGATGAATGAATATCTGAATGATCACCAGGCTAACCACAAATTATGACCAACCATCTAGATTTGGTTATGGAGTTTGTTCTTGGTACTTGAAGACAGAGACGCGTAGAGATCTACCCTTATTTCCCACTTAAGCTGTAGAGGGCACTGTCTGCATTGAGAGCTGCTTGAAGTTGCCATCAGGAGAGCAGAGAGGCAACACAGCAAGGGAGGCAGAGGAACCCAGGGTCCCAGCCTGCCCTGGGAAGAGCTGCCTTGTGTGGCTGGCCTGCTGCACATGCATGTTTAGGGTATGCATATTTAAGGTGGCAAAATATGGCAGGTTCCCAGACTGCACTTTTTTTCCTATCTTACTTTCCCAATAAAGGTGTATTTGTCTATGAGTATTTCGGTTTTTGGTTGATAAGTATTGTGGAAGCAAAAGATTTTTTCTCCCTGGTCAAGAGTCTGATCACTATGTTATTGAAAGATCTTGTTGAGTCATCGGACAAATGTACAGTGGCCACCTGCTGTGTGCTGAGCACTCACTGTACAGGGGCTGCTTGATTTGTATAAACATGGAGGCTGCACCATGGCCAGCTCCTTCAATTGTCTGGTGGCTGGTACTCACACTTACAAATGACTGTTCCCCCTCCTAGCCATCACCCAGGTTAACTGGCACTCATTGTTCACAATGGTGGTTTTTACTTGGAAGCTTTCTGGAACCCCTCTGTGACTGTCTTAGAGGCTGTGCTAGAAAGACCTTCCTATTTAATATTCACAGCATGTTCCTCCTAAAAGCCTCAGACTTGATTCTAGAAACCATGGGGCTGTTAAGCTGCTGCCATCCTACTTGTTACACAATGTGCTAGACAAAGGATAGTTCTGAAGGCAGCCTTCCCAAAATGTGGAGCAAAGGTTGTGTCTTTGGAGTAGCTAATGATGTGCAAGAAGATGGAAATGTTCTGGCACATTCTGTAACTTGATTTCTTTTTTCTGTCTTCCAGACCACATGATTTTATTTTGAAATGAAGCAATCTAGCGTTTAAGTATCATGTAAATACTAGACTGTAGTACTAATACTGTAAAAAAAAAATCCAAGGTCATTTGTAAACATACCAAAGCCCAATGTTACCAAAGTATTGTATAGGGCCATTTTTGTATAGGGCCTTGACTCCCTGGGGGTCCTGGTTTCCCAGAAATTCTCTCTGTCCTTCTCAGTGTTCTCCCACCTAGATCCGGGTTTGGCTTCTGTCTCATTTTTCCATGTCACTGTGGGAGGCTGTTTTTTGCACATCTATCCATTTTTATTCTTTCATTTGGGACAACATGCACCTGGAATCCACCCGCATTTCTACGACTTCACTGGTGGAGTGATGCCAGGGTTCCCGAATCACGCTGTGACTCGGTTTGCTTGTCTTTAAAATGGGGATAAGAAGTCCAGTTCCTTTCTTAGTGCAGATGAAGCCATTGACCTCTCAGTGTCAAGTCATTAGGACATTTCTCTGCGGAAGAATGTGCTCAGGCGATGATCTGTACATGTATTTGTCATCAATATCATTACTGCAGACAGCATTGAGCGAACTTCAAATTATTTCCTGAAACATTTTGTGGGAGCCCTTGCTAAAGTTAGGTTTTCGGTTAAACTAACTCTCAATTCCTAAGGTGATACTGCACTAAAGATTTGTGTGCCTGTTCAAGTGGCTTAACATTGATTGAGAGGGAAAAAATACACTAAGATTTATGTCTTCATATATTTTTTTCCCAGCATCATAAATTTTTAAAACTTTTTCTTAATGTTTGGCAGTAAGCCATACCCTCATTGTTTGAGCACACATGCACATATGGAATATATACATGTGTATAGATACACACATAGACATCTATTCTTAAGTGGTTTTCTTGGCCAGAAACATCATAGCCTCCTTCATTTCACTTGCTAGCATTAGATGGCTATAGTTTCCAAGTCTAAATTAAACGCCCAAAGAAGTTGACACTTAGGCACCAAAGTGGTCACTTTTGGAAAAGTCACTGACTCTGTCCAGACAGATACTTGAGACAGAAAGTCCTTTCTTCTTGCTGTGCTGTCTGACTTCACCTGGTTTGGATGAAGGGAACCATAGGCAGGTTGAGCTAAATATGGCTTTGGATGCCCACACTCCAGAGAGGCAGGCGAGGGGTTCCCGTAAATCGAGAGGCTGGACACAAACTCCGGGCTAGTGGCCACGGGAGCAAGGAGACTAAAGAGGAAATGGCCAAGTGGTTTGCCTGCCATTGGTTTGGCCCAGAGAGGGCCCTCCGATGGACTCTGACGGCTACTTGGTTAACTTGATTGATGCCATGCGGCGTGGGAGGGCGGCAAGACCCCTGAAGAGTATTTATAACACCCTGTACACACCGGCTGCAGCGGCAGCCACAAAACCAAGCTAAACACAAAGTTCAGCTCTGAAATAAATTTCAGAAACTCTCTGTATGTGCCTTTCCACCAGGCTAAGTGCATGCAGCCATTGTTGCTGTTTCTCTGTGTGACTGAAAGACTGTTGTTTGCTTGCTTTGTTGTTGCTTAATGTTTGCAGTTCAAACTTGACCTAACCAAGCTGCATGTACACAGATGTTTCACCAAGAAACTAAGATTCTTTCATCAACATTCATCTTTGCATGCGGAGTGGGATTCTTTTCTTCCCAGCCTGAAGGGTTGATATTAGAAACTGGGCAATATTAACTTTATTCTTCGTATTCATTAAGAAGAGTCTTTTTGCTGGCTGGATCCCTGTGTTATTGCTTGCCTGCCTTTCTTTTTTTTCCTCCTCCTCCTTCCTTTTTTTTTTTTTTTTTGTGGTTCCTTGTCCAAAGGTATGTGTGCGTCAAGACAGATCACCTCATTCCAGATGGGCATTTCCTGAAAAGAATTCCAGGATGGCTCAGTCATCAGGGTCATTTGTTAGTTTGGGAAGATTTTGACCACAGTTGTAAGTTGGAATGAGGAATCCGGCTGGACAGTTGCTTTTGTGAGTGCTGAGTGTGTTGGGGAATATATTTTAAAGGCTGCCAGACGAGAGAAGAAGGCTGGTTTTGAAATGAGGGAGCATGTGACGTTTAAGAGCTCAAGGAGGAACAGGAGCTAGAGCCATTCTTGCAAATAGCTTGAAGGAAGAGCACTGCATGTGGAGACCACAGCTTACTTAAAGGTTCAAAGGTGAGCATGAGCTTGGCCTGTTTAAGGAATAATAATACACACTGTGCAAAAGGACTAAGAAAAACAGTATCTGTTTCTCAGGGTGGAGCTAAGTTCCTGGGAATGGGTGTTAGGAAAATATGATGCATGGATTGCAAAAATATTGGAACCAATATAACTCTGTCTTTTCAGTCCCCCTTTTTTTTTCCATGAACTTATTGAAGGACACTTTCTCTTAAGCCTTAGGCAAGCAACAGCACTAAACATCATCGTGATAGCATCATTCTTTCCTTCATCTGCTTCAAAGGTCTCCTCTGCACGTAGCAATTCTTAAAAGCATTTCCATGGAGGAAAAAGGAAAGGGGCTTTAACTTTTTCGTGACCCCCTTGGCCTTTGTCTATCATGCAGTTTTCACTGGCCTGGCTCTCCATAGATACACGTACCCTGTCTGTGTCTTCAGGCCAATCTACTTTGATTCATGCCCAGAGACAGCACACACAAGCTGGACATGAAGTATTTACTGTGTGATGAGAACGTGAACACATGTGGGAACAGACTTGTTAATTTTTCTATTTACAGAACTAATTTTACACAAATCTGGTTGGGCTTTGTTCCCTAGCTAAGCTGTAGGGCTAAAGAAAAGAGCTTTTTATTTTTTAGTATAAGAAAAATAAGCATAAAATACAAAAAATAGCTATAAACACAATTATAGCTAATAATTTAAAAGACAAACATCTTTGAAACATTGCTTATATAAGGACTTAGAATTTTCTAGTCAGCCTAAGAACTGTGTAGGAAGATCCACTGCTTTCCTCTTGTGAAGAATAAGTACTTTTCTCACTTTTTTGGTAATCATTGCCTTACTTTTCCTTTATCATTTTATTTTTTAAAGATTTATCTATTTTTATTGGAAAGGCAGATATGCAGAGAGGAGGAGAGACAGAGAGGAAGATCTTCCGTTCGATAGTTCATTTCCCAAGTGGCCACACCGGCTAGTGCTGCACCAATCCAAAGCCAGGAGCCAGGAACTTCCTCTGGGTCTCCCACGTGGGTGCAGGGTGCCAAGGCTTTGGGCTGTCCTCCACTGCCCTCCCAGGCCACAAGCAGGGAGCTGGATGGGAAGTAGGGTGGCTGAGACACAAATGAGTGCTTATATGGGATCCCAGCTTGTGCAAGACGAGGACTTTAGCTGCTAGGCTACGATACCAGGCCATCTTTGTGATTTTATTATCAATTTTATATTCCTATATGCTATAGCTTAGTTATATCCATCTTTTGGTTTGGAAAGCAAGCTTTCAACATTTTCTCCTGCAAGAGCTAGATTGCAACTAAAGTATCCATGTATCCATATATGCAAAGCTTGAGCTCAGTTAGGGTTAACTGCAAGAGAAATATTTGGGGGAAAACTGTAGCTCCATCAGTGTTAACTACAAGAGAGAGATCTGGGAGAAACTGCGGCTCATATGGAGGTGCTGGGTGGAGCGTTGCTGGCTGGAAGCCCATTCCCCAACAGAGTCCTTTTTGCTCTGCTAAGGAGTGTCCCCTAGAAGCTCTGGAGATGCTGTGCTACAGGGGGGCAGCTCTGAGAAGGCAGCCAGCCCATGATGAGTTATCCGTTCACAGCACCCTGGGGCTCCTTCATTGGAGAAGTCAAGGGCGTTTCCCCTGGGTCTGGAGCTCACATGAGCAAATTCGGTAGTTATGAGAATAATGAGAGGAAGTTGCAAGTCGAAGCTTCCTTCTGACTGGCTGAGGTTAGGAACTCTAGACAAGGAGATGGGAAGGGACTTGTCATGGGAGAGAATGACTTCCCAGCAGCGGGAAGAAAGTGATGGTGGCCCTCAGTGGGATAGACCATTGCCTAGCAAAGTTTAAGAAAGGGAAGGAATTGGAAGGGGCAAGGCCTACTTCTGATGTGACTTGATTTTACTACTATTTTTTTTTAATTTTTAAGATTTATTTAAATTTGGAAAACAGCAGCAGAACAACCAACAGAAACAGAGCCTTCTCATCCACCAGTTCACTTCACAGATGCCCACACCAGCCAGGGTTGGCTGGGCATGAAGTAGGGAGCTGGGAACTCAGTTACATGAGCCATCACCACTTCCCAGAATCTCCATTAGCAAGAAGCTGGAGTGAGGAACCCAAGCCAGGTATCACACCGAGGCACTCCAGTGTGGGACATGAGCTTATTTTTAAATTTCCCTACAGTGGACATTTATAAAAACCAAGGCTTGCCCCCTCTGTTGTTCTTCATATAAATGCTGGGATAAATCTAAATGGTGTTTCTTTTTGCTTTTGAAGAGCTGGACAGTTCTGGAGAACTGTCTAGAAAATACAGCCCTTCAAGGCCTGTTGGGAATAAAGCATCTCGTGCGCTGGGTCCTCAATGGGTCTGAAGGAGAGAAAGAACAGACGGGATCCAACTTGGAGCTGAGTTGCCTTTTGCTCCCAGGGAGGCATGTGAGGATCTGAATTTCAGTTCTACTAATTGCATAAGAATTTTTAAACAGAGAAAGTTTGAAAGTTCTTTGCAGTCAGTTATTTGAAAAATACTTACTGAATTCTCCCATATGATGGGTAATAGAAGATTCCTTATTCTAAACACTGTCCTCAGGGAGCAGAAGAGCTGGGGTTCATACTCAAGTTTGACTCATGTATTCAGCTATTCCATCATCAGCAGAACACAGGCACACTTTGCCGTGTCAGACTGGAAGATGGGGAGCCTGCTTGTGAATATGCTTTATTGCAGTTCTTGAAAAACTGAATGAAATTCTTGCACGTCCTCCAATCCATAGGGCTTTTGCTTCTTGGTTTTTTTTTTTTTTAATCTTCTGATTGCACAGCAATTGACACAGGGAAACCAGCTTGCTGGTTCTTGGTTTAAAACTATGCAAAACTTGAAGTCCTTGAATTACCCTGAAAGAGATAATTTTCTGGGCCCCTTGGCTTTTTACAGCCCCCCTTTTTCATATCCTACATGTCTTTTATTTTTACATGTCTTTTTGAATTTAGTTACCCAAGACTTGTGGCACTTTAAGTGTTTGGCAATTCCAGGTCATTTTTTTCCCATAATAATTTGGCATCTATTTAATGATGTGTACGCTATTTAAGACAACCTGAAAATATTTAAAAAGTTATAGGAATAACAATAATTTGGAAACCTAAACAGTTAAGGGATGCTCACCCACTCCAGCCTTTTTTTTTTCTGAGTGCGTAATTTGAAATACATACTTACTGAAATTTTCTCCATTGTTTAAAAATGCTGTGTCTAATGAAATACTACCGGACAGAAAGTGTTCATCTGAGGTATGGTATGGTTGTAAAACACACAGACACACATGTGATATACATTTTATAGCTTTGTGTATTTTATAGGCAAAACATTGCAACCCCTTAGAAATACTACCGTGTACAGTGAAACTGGCTTTAATAGTAACATCAGACAGCCGTTTGTCTCTGCTGGTCTTTTATTTATATGTGTGTAATTATGATTTTCAGTACTTGTTACCAGGTATTTCCAAAGTTGGTTTTTGTCTTTACATTGCCCCCGTTGGAACTCTTACCACATTGCCTGTTGGCTGTGTGAGAGTTGCCCTTTGTAGATGGGAAAGTCCTCTCAAGTCTGCTGATTTGAGCCTCTTAAGTATTTCTTCAATCTACACCGTCCTCCCATCCCTCCCACCCTGTGCCTTTGTTCTGATCTTTTCTTTCTCTTCCCTGGATTATGCAGTGGCTTCCCAAGGGACACGAAGCCCCCCTCCACCCACCCGTTACAACCTCCCACCCTCAACTGGTACCCCGTCAAGTGTTCTGAATTTGTTCTGTACATTTCCTCATCATTACCCTCCCTTGTCTCTTCAATATCTCTGTCACTGAATGCAGGAAAAATTGAGATCTTTCCTGGGACATCCAGGGATGTCTTGTCTTACCTTGGCTCGATTGCTCAGCTTCCTTTTGCATCCGAACCTGCCCGCAGCTTTAGGCTCTGGTGACACTGAACAGATCCATCCTGAGCAAGTTCATGTGCTCCACTCCTTTTCTCTCCTGGCTCCAGCCTGCTCTCTGCTTGCCTCCCATGCTTGTTTCTGCATGAGCAGCATCTATTACAAGTGGCAGTGGATGATGCCACCTTATCATAGAAGTGAACATACTTCACTGATTACTTTCCCTACTGTCCTTAGCATGGGAGTACATCAACCACTAGTCACAACAGGCCCACATATGGAATATAAAAGCATATCCAGACATCTTCACGGTGGATGGATTTCATTGCCATATTTCAAAGGATCCAGCTTTCATAAGACCAGAGACATTGAAGAGTGGCTCTTCTGCTTGACTGGTCTGTTTGTGTCTCCCATGATGTTTAGTTCTCGTCTGTGTGTCCCTGCCAACCTCTCTGACAACACATACTTTTGTATTTATTGCCATTCACAGTGGCCAGGAAATGGAAAGAAGCCAAGTATTCATCAAGTGATGGATACAGAAAATGTGGCACAGGACACCCAAGGAAGGAATATTACACAGCCACAAAAAGCATGAGGTGTTATCTTCAACAGCTTGGATGATGCAAAGTGAAACAGACTAGGTATCGGAACAAAATATCATGTTTGTGGATACATGGAGTCTCAAAACGTAGGTGGTCTCATAGAAATTTAAAAGAATTGTGCTTACCAGAGACCAAAGAGGGAAGTAGGAAAGGAGGCAGCCAGAGGGTTGACTGACTGGCACAAGGTTGTAACGAGATATAAATAAATTCTGGACGTTGAATGCACAGTAATGTGAAGGTTGATAATGTCAATTCACTGCATATTTCTAGCTGATAGATGTTTAGATGTTGTCACGACCAAGATATGTCAAATGTTGAACGGATAGAAGTATTTATCCTGATTAGACGCTGTGAAGCATCACATAGCTGCCTGTAGGATATGCCCAATTTTATATATGTTAAAATGTCATATGTGTATGTATACTGAACGTTTAAAGTAAAATTCTAAAACTACCATCCGAAAGGTTAAACACACTTTTGCTGTTTTAAAATGTAGGGTTCAGTGGCAGTAAGCGTTAGTGTGCCTTACAAGTTCATAGAAAATAGGATTAAATGATAAGTTCTTTTGGTGCAAACATTTTAAAATTTATGCATATGAGGGGCCTTTAAAACACTTGGAGAAAAAAAAAGTGTTGTGAAGAATTATGCATAGATTTCAAAAAGGTTTTGCACCAGAATAAATCTATCTGTGAAGTCCGTTGTCTACACATTTTGTGGAGTGCCTTTGGACATTCGCTTTGCTATGCAGCTTTCACCACTATCCATCTGCACAGCGTTTCCATCTTCTGAAGTTTTAAAGCCGTTAAATAAGAGCTCGCCACTCCCCCACCAATCCGCCACCAATCCCTGTCCACTGACAACCAATGCTGTGCATTGCCTATCTACCAGCTTCACTACCTGAAGCACCCCGGGTGGATGTAACCATGGCTTATTGTTTTTAAGTTTGGATTATTTCAGTTTAGCCCATTGTCTTTAGGGTTCGTTCTTATTGTAGCATGTGTCAGAATTTCCTTGCTTTGTATGGATGAGTAAGTTTCCGCTGCATGATTTACCAGATTTTGTGTTTCCATTCTTCTGTCCATGAGTTATTGCCACTCCTGGATCATTATGACTAATACTGATCAGCGTATCTCTTAAAATCCCTGCTTTTCATTTTCTTACACATACACTCAGGAGTGGAACTCTGTGCTTAATTAAAAAAACAACCCAAGAACTCCAGTAATGTTGTCCATGGTAGCTGTACTGTTCTACATTCCCACCATCAGTGCACAAAACTACAGCTCCTGCACCTGCTGCCAACACTGTCAGTGACGGCCATCCCTGCGGGTACAGCAGGTTCTCTCCTTCTGGTTTTGTGATGTCAGTATCTTTTCATGCTTCTTGTATGTCTTTTTAGAGAGTTGTCTAGTCGAATCAACTATTAGAATTAGTTAGCCAGTCAGTTTCTTTTTATTTTGAAGATTTGTGTATTAATGCGTTGGAACGTTGCAAGTTGCTCCTTGAGATTGTAATTACAAACCTGAGTCGTGTTGAGGGCAAGGAAATACTGAGTATCACAGGGGTGCTGAGAAGCAACTATGGAAATGAAGACAGAGAAAAAATTGGGTGCAGGGAGAAGGCCTGCTTAATGTTTTCATTTGGTGTCTTCTCTCTCCTAAGAGCGAGTCAGAGGGGAGAGGAGAAAGATTTCAAAGCATGTTGCTTCAGCTTTGACTTCTGTTTAAAATAGGCCCATCTCAACGCCCAAAGCCTCAAAACCCACAAGTGACATTTTTAGGACAATATTTTTCTTCAGTGTGGAGGCCTTTGATTATCTCACCATAATTACTATGTTTACACCCCACCCCCACCCCAGCTACATTTTAATAAAGCAGGGTTGTAGTTGATTTTGTTAGAAACATCACTCCTGGGAGCATTCAATTTGTTGAGCTTCCATTAATAAAAATAAGCTTTCCTGTGCTTTCCTGTAGCTTATTTGAAGCTGTATGAATCAGAAACAACTCTGGGGCAGTTGGTAAAAATATCTACTTTACTTATTTGCTTTAGAAATAAAGTGATTGGAGGAAATATGTTTGGGAAGGCTTTTGAATAAGGTTGTTCGTGTAAGCTAACATACAGAGTATGTCAGTACCCCTGGGCTGATACTCAAGATTGTTAGAAGTTAGCAAAATCAAGAGGCTGGAAAGATGTGTGATTTATTTTGGACATAGCTTTTCATAAATGAGAAAAAATGTCAGTTATGTTAATATAGATTATGTAAAAGAAGTGATCACTCACCACTAGATTTTTTTTTTGCATTTCTCATTAAATATCCATATTCCCTATTACACATAATTACTAGCAACCGTGATTTCAAAGTTATAAAGACTACTCGTTTCTATATATGTGTGTATAGTCTGTTAATTAAAATATAGTAGAGAACTGAAGTGCTAGTCCTTTTTCATTTTGTGGCTAAAAATGCAATGATTTAGCTCCTTTGTTTTAGTGATTTTAAGTGCTTTTGCATTATATTCACTCCGCCTAAGCATTTGTGTTCCCTCCCTCTCTTTTGCCAAAGGTAGGTGTGATTGCTGGGTTTATAAGGACAGAATGCTGGAGAATTCCCTTTTGAGAAGCAGTCTCCAAGCCTTGACCCGTAGAACTTTGTAGGGCTGGTGCATGTGGAAACACAGCCCTCAGGGAAATGAGTCCAGGAGGCACCACTCAGGGCTAAACGGGGCCCTGACCTTTCCTCTCCCCAAGCACCAACGCTGTCATAAAGATAATAGTGCTTGTAAGAGTCTAACGGGTCATAACCATCTTGGATACAATTTTATTGATATATTTTTATTTGTAAGGATCTGCAAGATGGCTGATTCGTATTTTTGGGCAATTAAGGTTCACATTGATGCAACTAAAGTCTCTAATCCCATCCATTGAAGCAAATGTGAACCACGTAGTTAATAATTTATTGCTCAGTTGCACAAACACACCCGCAGTTTGGTTTTAACTTTAGTATACAAGCAGCAAATTGTGGGGGCAGTTATAGTGTGTGCTCTGAGGTGTTTGCTTTCCCAGAGGAGCTTTGTGGTTAAAGTTCAGCCTTTGCCTGCTGGGCTGAACCAGCCTCTCCTCCGCCCAGTCATGCATCCCTGAGTCCCTGACTCATCTGTTCATCAGGAGTTACATGGATGCGAGGATGATTAGGTATGCTAATACGAGATGAGGATTTAGAAAGGAGGGATGATGGACATTGAGAGCTTAACAAATATCAGTGCTACCGATGTCATTATTACTCAACTCCTTCCTTCCAGTGCAGTTTTACTGAAGTATGGGATGGTTTAGTGTGAAGGTCATTTTGCATCCACCTGTTAACTGGAAATTATATTAAGAGCAAATAAAGAGGCACTAAGATGTTGCTGTTTGCCATCATCAAAACAGAAGTAAGCAATTGATATGGATTAATCCTGTATTATATCAGGGTGAAATGTGGTGACTGTGAATTTCAGGGGTAGAGGGTATTTTTTTCCAGTGAGGCACATCCCTAGCTGCCTGGTGAGTTTTTGGAAAGTTAGAAGACACACTTTTAACGTGTCTGAGTGTGTTTGTGGGTCCATGTCAAATAATTTTCTTATTTACGCATCTGTTGCTGATTACTGGTGGAATACATGTTACTTCATTTATTTTAAAACCAATTTATGATGTGTTCCAACCTAGTAGAGAATTGAGTATCATTATGAAAATCCACTTACCCAGCCACTGTATTAAATGAATTGTCCTTAATAAGTGAAAGTAATTAAGTCTGTTGATGTTTACCTGATATATTTAAAAAGATAACATTATATCCCATCTTTTCTATAGTTAAAAAATATTCATAATTTATTTATGTGAAAGGCAGAGTTAGAGAGGGATGCAAATGTACACGCTTACACACACACACCCCCCACACACACACAGTTCTACTTTACTTCCCCAAAAGGCCTCCATGGCCAGTGCGGGGTTCAACAAAAGCCAGGCATCTAGAACTGCATCCTATTCTCTCATTTGCAGGGACACTTAAACCTGATCCATCTTCTGTTATTTTTTCCCCAGGAACTTTAGTAGGAAGCTGGATTGGAAGTTGAGTAGCTGGTACTTGAACCAGCATCCATCTGTGCTTCCAACTCTGTGGGTGGTAGCTTAGCCTGGTATGCTACAATGCTGTTTGCTTATACACCTTCCTGATCCATTTATGTCCATTTTGCCAAATGCAAAGTATGAGTTTTATTCCATACTTATTTTTATGCTTACTTGACATATTGAAGCATAACTAATAGTCATTATTTTGCACATTCTTCAATGAAACATTCTTTCCTCTGTGTATAAACTCTACTTACTAAGGCAATAACTTGTTGGCCTCCTCTGTTCCTTGGACCTTGGGGTCTGTGAGCTTTCAGACTCTGTTCCCTAACATGTCTTTCTGATTCCTCCATGACTGGTCCCCCCCATCTTCAAGTCTTTATTTAAATGACTTAGTGTTGGGCTTTCATGGGTATGTCATCTGACATTTCAAAGTATTCCTTGCTTTTTAATACCTTAGTAATTTTTATGTCAGATATGCCTTAGTAATATATCCTGATTATGTGCACTATTGGGTAATTCACTTGCATAACTTAGTAGTATATTTCTGAAGTTTGTCCAAGTTAATACTGTTATTTTGTTTTTATTTGAAAGGTAGATTTACAGAGAGAAGGCAAGACACAGAGAGAAATATTTTCTATCACCTGGTTCACTCCCTAAATGGCTGCAGTGACTGGAGCTGAGCTGATCCAGAGCCAGCACCCCAGAGCTTGCTTTGGACCTCCCTCTTGGGTTCATGGTCCCAAGGACTTGGGTCATCCTCTAATGCTTTCCCAGGGCATAAGCAGGGAGCTGGGTTGGCAGTGGAGCAGCTGGGACATGAACTGGCACCCATATGGGATGACACTGAATGAAGATGGAGGATTAGACTGTTGAGCCATGGCACTGACTCTTTCTGTTTCATTCTTATTGTTACATAACACTCCATTGCATGTCAGCATTACATTCTAAATATCTTTTTTTTGTAGTCATTGACATAGTGGTTATTTGCATGTTGTTTTTTACATACAGTGCGCTGTACTAAACTTCTTGGACATTTCTCTCTGAGTAGAAAGTGTGAGAATTTACCTTTATTATATACTCAGAGAGAAATTTCTGTTTGTATCAGATATCAATTATTGCATAACAAAGTAGCACAAACTTAGTGGCTTAAAATAATGGTTTCATAATTCCTTCTGTTAGCACAGTGTTTTTTCTCCCGGTCCTACTCAAATGATTGTAGTAAGATGATACCTGGAAAGAGCAGCTTGTCCCATAGGGCCTTCCAGATGTGTGTGGTTGATGCTGCTGTCGATCGGGTAGATTTTCCCAATATGGTTTCTCATCTTCCAACAAGGTACAAGTGCCCTCTAATAGAGTGGCATTCTTGAGATAACATTCCAAGAACATGCTGCAAGACCATGCCAGGCCTGGGCTCTGGAGTGCACAGCTCCACTCCATCCATTCTGTTGTTCCACACAAGTGCAAAGGGCAACCCAGATTTAGAGCATGAGAGAACCTGAACAGCACTGTGTGACCCTTTTCTAACCCAACATGTCGTGTCATCGTTTTCACACATCTTCAACTTTAATCAATGTTATCAAGTTTCTTTCTTATCATTTTCTAATTTGAACCATTGACTTTTTTAGAGATAATGCGTTTGGAACAAGGGTGTGATGTAAGGGATTTTCAGAGGCCACTTTCATATCCTAAACTGTCTGTTTCTTTAGTAAACCATGAAGAAATCTCTGGGTGTTCAGCGAAACTGATTCCTCACCCTTGTGGGAAAATAGAAAAGTGATGTGTCCCAGATTGGTAGCTAAGGGTGTTCATGTAACTAAGTTTTGGTCAGTGGAAATGATTTTTTTTTTCATTTTTAGACCTGACATAGAACTCCCTTGGGGATGACCTGCCCTCTTGCACTCTGTCTGATTCTAGGTAGAGAAGAGCTGCTGGGATTCAGAAGCCCAGACTGAAAGGTGGTAGAGCCATTAAACAGAAAGGACCTAAATGATTGCTCAGAGCCACCACCACCCCATTCCAACTCCTGCTGTTGATCGAACTTTGAGCTAGAAATAAACTTATGATAAACCACTGGGTTTGTCTGTTAGAACACTTAGCAGTTCCTTAAGTAATACAACCCTCAGGGAGCAGATGGAGTCTTTATTTGTAGACATAGAGCTGAATGGGAATCATCCAGTGTAATCTTCAAAGATATAACTGATATCCACATGCCATTTAAAAACATACAGCAGCTTTATTGAGATGTAATTTATAGACCATACAGTTCACCTATTGAAAGCATATCATTAAATAATTTTTATATAGTCTGAGTTGGTAACACAATGAATTTTAGAATGTTTTAATTACTCCAGAATGAAATCCTGTACTATTTAAGTAATTGACCCACATTCCTGTTGGCCCCTCAACCCCCTCAGTCCCCAGCCTCCAGTAACCACTAATCTCCCTTCTGTGTCTATGGAATTGTCTGCCCTGAAAATTTCATATAGGTGGACTCAAAGGATATATGGCCCTTTGTGTCTGATTTCTTCTCCTTAGGATTATGTCTTCAAGGCTTCTCTGTGACATGGCTGAAGTTAGCATTTCATTTGTTTTTATGATTAAGATTCCATCATATGAGCATAGCACATTTTATTTATCCACTCATTAGTTGATGGCATCTTTTTGTTTCCGCTTCTCTAGTCTTATAGCAATGTTGCTATGAAAATTCATGTACACTTTTTCTCACTTTCAAACCTGATCAAAAAGTATTTAACTATATATGACCCTACGAAGCAGGAGCAGGTTGATTGTTTTTAAAGACATTGATTGATTGAGCTGAATTAGAAAGGGGAGGGGAGAGAAAGAGGGAAGGAGGAAGAACGAGAGAGTGAGAAAGCAACAGAGAGATCTTCCATCCTCTGTTTCATTCTCTAAACAGCCACAATGGCTGGGCTGAGTTCTGTCAAAGCCAGGTCCTAGAGTTCCACACAGCCTAGACCTATACAAAGGTTCAAGTTCCTGGGCCATCTTCCAGTGTTTTTTCTAGGCACATTAGCGGTGAGTTGTATTGAAAGTGGAGCAGCCGGGACTCGATGTGGTACTCGTAGGAGATGTCAGTACTGCAGACAGCTGCTTATCATGCTGTGTAACAACACTGACCCTAAGACAAATTGGTGTAAAAGCTGTTTCAAAACGTTGATATCATGGGCGGGGGGAACACACTGCCAAGCATCATGATGATTTGGGGGAACTGCTAAAGTAATGGATTCCCTTTCATTCTGCGGAGCATAAGCTGCTTGCAGGGTTTCCTCTTAAATATCTTTTATAATAATGAGAAAGTCAGAATACATTTCAAATGATACCTTAAACTTTCCACTATAGCTTAATGTCAATAAAAAAGAAAATTCTAATACCTTGCTTTAAAGTATTTAATCATTTATTTATAAAACATTTATTGCGTACAGACCCCACCCTGGATATTGCTGTAGGTACTAGGAATAAAACTTGGGAAAAGAAGCAGGAGTAGTGATTATATTTTTAAATAAATGAAAGTAGATGGAAGTCGTATTCTGTGCTGTGGAGGCGATCCCCCAGGCCGTGTTATATATATGTAGCTGCAGGAGTGTGGCTGAGCAGCAGGAGCCAACTTGCACGGCTGTATCATGAGAGAAATCCAGGTGGCAGAACAACAAGTACAAGCTCCCTGAGGTGGGCACATGCCAAGTGTAATCTGAGAAATTTAGAAAGTCTTGGTAGGTATGTTTTCAAAATGAAAGGTGAGTGGAGGATACAGTGGATGTCCCTTTTGTTGATGTTGTACTAACTCACATATGTATTAACTGAGATGCATTTTTACTTCTTACACAGATTCTAGAATTTGTGTAACTTTATAGTAACTGGAATCTTAGTGATGATTTTTTTTTTTTTGTCCCATGTTCTGGAATCACATTCTAGATTCCTGTTGGTGTGAAAAATCACCTGTTATAAGCACCAGTCTAAAAATCTGTCAGCGAGGCAATAAAAATTTGGAAACCCTAGAGCAAATCTTTCCAAAAACCTGGATTTTTGTGTAAAATGAGCCTAAAGTCAGTTGGCATGCCAAGCATTTTATGGGAATAAATTGGGTGGTTTGTGAAGTATACTCATTCTTCCTGGCCCCTGGGACTGAAATACTCTTACCACATTGTTGCCACAGAGAGCTGAATGGGTCTACAGAATCACTGGCTTGACCTCACAGTGAAGGTCAGGCCCTGGGACTCTGGGTCCACATCTGTGTGTGGGTTGGGACTCCCTTCTACAAACACTACAGATGGGTGTGTGTGTCTTATTTAGAAAACAGTTATTATAAGGGAAGTTCCTAGTGACATTTTATTTTTCTTCTATAATGTAAAATGTCATGATTTTTAAAAATATTAATTGTCGGAATTATCTGTAGCCCTCACCTTCCAAGAGCTTAGGTAGCTAACATCTTCATTATCTGTAATGCAGTAGTGAATTAGGAAGTAAGAACAAAACTCTGGACAGATCTAACACATTTAAAATCAAGGGCAGGGGTCCAGCGTGATAGTCCAATGGCTAAGGTCCTTGCCTTGCACATGCCAAGATCCCATATGGGTGCTGGTTCTAATCCTGGCAGCCCTGTTTCCCATCCAGTTCCCTGCTTGTGACCTGGGAAAGCACTGGAGGATGGCCCAAAGCTTTGGGATCCTGCACCTGCCTGAAAGACCCAGAAGAGGTTCCTGGCTCTTGTCTTCAGATTGGCTCAACTCCAGCCTCAGTGGCCACTTGGGGAATGAATCTCTGGATAGAAGATCTTCCTCTCTGTGTCTCCTCCTCTGTGTATATCTGATTTTCCAAGTAAAAAAAGAAACGTGTTTTTTTTTTTTTTGGTTTGTTTTTTTTTTAATCAAGGGCAAGCTTTTTGGCTGGTGATTACAGTGCTGGTTTGGACACCCGTATCCCACATGAAGTACTTCAGTTCCAGCTCTGGCTGCACTCCGAATTCCAGTTTTATATTAATGGGCACCCAGGGAGGCAACAGGTGATGTCTGTCATGCAGTTGGTCCCTGCCACCCAGTTAGGAAACCTGGATTGAGTTCTTGGCTGTCAGCATCTGCCTGGCTCCCCCTGCCACCCCAGCTATCATAAGCATTTGGAGAGTGAATCAGCAGGAAGCAGCTCACTCTGCCTGCCTCTCTGTCTCATTTACATCTGTCTGTTAAGCAAATAAATGAACATTTTAAAAAAAACGAAACTCAGTTTCCCTCAGCGAATTCGTTAGAGCCTGTTATCTTTCTACAGACACATATTTCTTCTAACGAACTTGGTTATCTTCCTCCTGACCCCAACATAGTCTCTCTTCAGAAGGCATATTGACACCAATGGGGGATACACAAAAATGCACAGTGCATCCCCCATTATCTTAAATCTTGTGTCCTTCTAAGTAATGCAAACTAATTCTACCTACTCTTCTCACAGTCGAAACCATGATAATTTTTTGGAAAGTTTTAAAATACTAAAAAGATAGCCATTTGTTTCGCCAAACCAAGACATGTAAATAGAGTAGGTTTTTTGTTTGTTTGTTTGTTTGTTTTTGTGAACTGGATTGTACCTACTCCATCCCTGAACCTTTTCTTCTTCAATCAGCTACAGTGTCTCTCTGTCTCTTCTATGGGAATGTCTTCTGCAAGCCACTAGCAGTGTCATGATCTTGGTTTGCACAGTAGTGATTGTGTAATTATGTGAACTTTAAAATATCATTGTGATCTATTCAAAAAGGAGGGGAAATAATAGTAAAGAGGATAAAGTTTGTGTGTTTGATACAGCCGGGGTGTACATGAGAATGTATGTCTAATTGCTAATGTCTTGGCAAATGCCCATTGTGAGACCTAAAAAGGCACACTAGAGACGCAAGCTTTTAATCTATGAAGGTGGACTGAATGCAAATATATATTTGGAATATAGTGCAACTCTGTTTCTTCTAGAGAGCAAGATATAATAGAAAGTTTTAAAAAGCTTTGGTATCATCCTAGCGGGTTGCTTTTTGTATGTGTTTTGGAGAATGAGTCAGGGATTCACATAGAAAACTGAGGTATAGCAGATGCCTGAAAAGAAGTATCACTAGCAAGGAAACATGTGTAAGTTTCCTCTCCTTCGCACTTCCCATGTGGGTCATCTGGTTTGATGTTCAAGAGATCCTCAAAATCAGGTTACCAAGGAGCTGTTTCCTTTGAGGGTTTGTACATCTACTGGTTGATAAATGCATCGGTGCAGAGTTGGTCATCTCTCCTGGCCTCACATGAAACTTAGCCAACTCACTTGCAGTGGAGGAATTCATGAGTTTCTGAGACCTTCTGTTAAAGTAGAGGAAGGACCATCCACTCTGTAGAAGCAATAGGAACAGAATTGCGAATGTACCAACAGAAAAAAAAATTGGGGCTGGAATGGTTTCCATGCACAAGGGAAAACCTAGCCGTCTTCAATGTGAAAGGTGGCCTCTGAAAGCAACACAATCATTGTTGGAGCAACTTTTCCATTCTTGGCCAACAGATGGGGTTTACAATATTCCAGACTTTACAAGAAGGGACCCAATTTCCAGCTCTCAGGGTAGCCAGGTTCGGCCAGAGAAAGAGTGAGACCAAGAGCAGAAGATTCCAGAAGCCCAATGCTTTAGCCTGTTTTCCTTTTAAAGATTAGTCATTGACTAATTCCTGCCTATCACCTTGTCTGCATTTCTTCTCCTGCTGCCATCCTCTCTCCCTCATTGGCTTAGACAAGCTTCCCCCATTTAACACTCATCAAACATGTTTTTTTTCCTATTAAACAAATCACTTTTAGAAACCCTAATTAAGATGAGCATTCAGTCCTCCTCACTCCTCATTCCCCCGGCTCCCTGGGCTGTGTGGTCTTTAAACAACAACAGCAAAGCAAAGCAAAACTCTTTGTGGTCAGAGAAAAAAAGGGAATAAGAACATTTTATTGGTTTCAGTCTCAAACAAGCTGAAAATTCCTGATTCGATGTAAGGGGGAATTCTTCAGCATCTCCATCTTGAAGGGAATTGTATGTCTAGAAGGCAAAGCCAGTAGCTTTTGTTTTGTGGAAGTCCAGAACGATCTTTTACTGATAGAGTCATGACTAGGACTGTTTAAGGTTATGGATACTCAGGCTTCCTGGTTCCTGCATGTGGTGCTTGTTATGACTGTGTATCGCAAGCCTGAGGAATGACTGTGAGCCACTAATCCAGTGACCATGATACCCTGCAGCCTCAAGTTAGAGTCCTGAGTCTTTCTGGGTAAGACCTACCCTATATATCAGAGTTCTCATTGTCTCTTTTCTTTTTATTTACATCATTTATTATAGTTTACCTTTTGTGCAATTAACATTTAGAAACATCCTGTTGGGGTTTGTTGAAGATTTATTTTTATTTATCTGAAAGGCAGAGTGACAGAGAGAGGGACAGAAAGGAAGAGACTTTGATCCATTGGTTCACGTCCCAAATGGCTACAATGGCCAGGATGAGCCAAGCCAAGGTAAGGAACCTGGATCTCTGTCCAGGTCTTTCGTGTAGCTAGCAGAGACCCAAGGATATTGTGGGCCATCTTCCGCTGCTCTCCAAGGAACATCAGCAGGGAGCTGGTTCAAAAGTAGTAGAGCTCAGACTCAAACTGGTGTTCTGATGTGGAATGCTGGCACCACAGGCAGCAGCTTAACCCAGTGTACTATGTAAAAGCAGATTTGAACAAAATGTCAGCCGAAGAGAAACAAAAAAGAATAAAATGAAATAGACTACTCATTGTGGGTATGGATATTTGTCAGGAAACTGGCCTATCGATCTGTATTCTAAACTTGTCCCAGCAGGTACCTTTCTAATATAAGTTGTAAATGGATGATTAGCAGAGAAATGTTCAGAAATGACTTCTATCATTTAAGCCTTCGAAAGACCCTCAAGGCCTACCAGCCCGGGTTGTTATAGATTGGACTGTGATCAATGCAGTAATGAATTATGTGAATATTTATTGATAGGAAATATACCCATACTATTTTGTTAAAAGGAAATCCACAAATCACTATAATTATTGTAACTGAGTTCTGCTGCAACATTGGACTCAAATAGAAAGAAGTTCTCCTCTAGGCTCTGGGTTTAAGTTTTTGTCCTTACCCCTTCCTGGATCTCTCCACCTATGTCTCCTACCATTAATCTCTCCGTTTCTTCCTCCTTCCCTATCTCTTTTCTTCCTTCCCTCTCTCAGTTTATCCTTCCATTCCTTCTTTCACATATTTTTCCAAAGTAAAAGTATGTAAGTGTATGTTATTTTTATACTTGGGCTTGAAGTGTCAATAATGCTACTTTGAGTTTGGAGTAATGGAAAATATAGGTGTGGATCATGGAATATCCATAATCAAGGAAAACCACTTTTAATTCTGTTATATTTCTGTCCAAACAGCTTCTTCTGCCATGCACACATGTGTCTGTCTGTCTGGCCTTGTTCTAGAAAACTCAGTGACTGTTTAAAGCAATAGCTGTGACCATCAATAGCATTGATCAGCTGAAATACACACACACTATTGTATTAATAGTATAGCAGTGATGTGATAGGCCATTTGTTCATCAATTTAAATGCTTTCTCATTTTTTAGATCATATTCTATTTAAGAATTTTAATTTACAAATTTATAAAAATTTTTTTCATTTCTGAATTTTGTTCAGTGTGGTAATGCCATCAAATGTTTGGTTCTATGCCTCCTATAAAATAATCCAGTAATAATGTTGTCTGTCGATGACCTGTGTACTCATTGTCTTTATTTAAAATTTATTTATTTTTTATTGGAAAGGTAGATTTTTATAGAGAAAAGGACAGACAGACAAATCTCCCACCTGCTGGTTCACTCCACAAATGGCCACAATGGCTGGAGTTGAGCCAATGGAAGCCAGGAGGCAGGAGCTTCTTCCTGGTCTCCTGTGTGGGTGCTGAGCCCTGAAGCTTTGGGTCATCCTCAGCTGTTCTTCCAAACCAAAAGCAGGGAGCTGGATAGAAAGTGGAGCAGCCAGGAGAGAACTAGTACCCAGTTAGGATCTAGATGCTTGCAAGGTCAAGGATCAACCAATTGAACCATTATGCTAGGCACACTCATTGTCTGTCTTAGTGGCATAAACAGTCTTAAAAAGATAATATTACAAGAGAAAAGTATTTAGTTCTGGGTTTACTTCTCTGAGATTTCTTACCACCCCTGCTCACCAGGGCATACTGTCACATTTCAAAACACATACTATGGTGGCTACAGTCTAGTCCAGAGGAGTGTATGCCAGTTCTTGAAAAATGACAAACCTGACACTGCTAATAAAGAACTTGGTGCACCTGCTGGATGAAGCAGGATCCCTCCAGTAGCTCACTTCAGCATGTGTGTGTATGTGTGTGTGTTGGGGGGGCGGCTTGTGTAGGGGAGGTGATATGGACTCTTGCTTGGCATATTTATGTGCCCCTTTAAGCTGTGTCCTCTGGATATCCGCATGCTCATTTTCCCCCATCTGCAGCCCACATAGAGTACCCACAATCAAATTGCTCCTTTGACCTTTCCCGTTCGAAGGGAACAAGGGAGACCATTCAGCTGGAAATACCTGAAAATTTGGTTGCATCTACATGAATGTTCCATTATGACTTATGGTACTTTCTGCTTTCGGTCCCCAGTGGTGACTTTGTTTTGCAGAGGTGTTCGCAAAGAAATTCACTTCATTGAAGAAAAGGAATTTTAGTGTCTTAAATTTTCTCCCTTGCTTATGGGAACCTGAAATCTCATTCATGCTCTGTGAAATTGAAGAAATTGGATATTTGGGAATGGAAATTGGTGGTCCTCCAAGCAATATGGGATCTAAAAGTGTTAAATCCTTTCATAAATAAACCTTGATTCAGACTGGAATGTCTTGGCTTGATCTTAAAGGTGATATTATAGGAGACATATAGCCGTTGACTGGCCTTACAGATAATTATCTGCACATTCCAGCCTTAGTCAGCCATCAGCAGAGCCTGGCCCACAACGAAGTCCGTGCTCTTTCCCTTACAAGAATATTGCATTTACTCAGGGCTCCCACCCCAGGATGTTTATGAACTACACTCAACTCATGGTCTCTGAAGGCAGAAAAAAAATCTCTCAGAGCTGGAGGCCTTATCTTCCAGGCGTTCTAAATTTCTGTATTGTACATGTCTCCACAACTTGAGTTGATTTCTGAATGGGCTGTGTCCTGTATATCTTTAGGTGGTAATTTGCTTTTTTCAGATGTAAAAATTCAGTTTTCTGTTGGGCCTGCTACGTTACATCATTAGTACATGTGAGTTACTGGGCGAGGTTGTGAAATGAGGTTGGCCAACATCAGTACAGTGATTTCCTTAGGATGGAGGGAAAAGGAGAAGGCAGGATGGAAGGACAGCAGGGAGTTAAGAGCAAGTTCCTTGCTAGACTGTGAGCACCCAGGGTGCTGAGAGTGCGTCCTCTCATAACTGCTGTAGTGTCGCAGCTAAGTTTTGTTTGTGAATATTGAGATGATAAATTTCTAAAGACCCCGAAGCGTGACAAATGACTGTGCCTTCAAAACAAAGGACTCTGGTGATTATTGGACCCTGGGGGCTGATAACCACTTAGTAGCTTTGTGACTATAGACAAGCTGCTCAAAGTTTCTCTGTCTCAAGTTTCATATATATATATATATATATGACGGGAATTGCAATGTATAAGACACGGTTAAAATGAATAGAGGCATAAAAAGTTTTATATTCACAAGGTTGAAGCCAATGCCAACCACATAATTAATACGAATACTTATTAATTAGTTTTTGGGTGTGGATAAGTACAGTTTAGGAAAACTTTTCTTTTAAAAAGGATTTATTTTTTATTGGAAAGTCAGATATACAGAGAGGAGGAGAGACAGAGAGAAAGATCCCCCATCCGATGATTCACTCCCAAAGTGAGCACAAAGGCCGGTGCTATGCTGATCCGAAGCCAGGATCCAGGAACCTCTTCCAGGTCTCCCACACGGATGCAGGGTCCCAAGGCTTTGGGCCATCCTCGACTGCTTTCCCTAGGCCACAAGCAGGGAAAGAAGTGGATGAGAAATGGAGCCACCGGGACCAGAACCGGTGCCCATATGGGATCCTGGCACAACCAAGGCAAGGACCTTAGCCGCTAGGCCATGCTGCCGGGCCCAAGTTTAGGAAAACTTCTAGAATTTGGGTCTGCCACACATTTCAAGCAGTGATAGAAATGAATAATTCTGTGTGTAGATGATGCATTAGTTTTATTACAAATCAAATTTTGCCTTTATTTTGCAAGCTAGTGAGATATTCAACTTACATATTAAATATTTAAAGGAAAACATAAAAGAGTGTATAATACACATGGAAGAGAGGGAAAACATTCTATGTTTAGTTGAACATGTGAAGCTTCATCACTGTAAGGATTTTTCTAGGTAAATAATCAGATTTGGCCAAATTTATGCCAAAGTGCTTGGATGCAAAACCATGACTTTGTATTTTCTAATTGAAATTAAATGGCAGCTCCCAACGTCTTCTCCACCTGCCATGCTGGATGGAAAATCAGACAGACCGCATGTGGGTCCCTGAATGTCCCTCTAGACTCTAGTTCTCAGAGGGCCTGAGGGAAGTCCAGTGATGTTTGGTCTCCCCTTCCCTTTCTTCCCCTTTCCCTCTTCTTCCCCTGCCCCCCACTAAGGTGACTGCCTCAGGGAGGTTCAGGGTCCCATCTGTGCCAGGCACATTTCCTCGTGTCACTCCCTCCGTGGCCATGGGACCTTTCGGTGCTATCCCAGATTCCTTGCCTCTGCCCTCTGGGACTCACTCAGAGTCCAGCGAAGGCCCTGTCATCTGCTCACCTGCTTCTCAGCCACTGGAGCTGGAATCCAAGTCAGTCCAGGCCCAGCTCTCTCCACTCCTGGAAGCTCTGCTCCCCGAAGCTCCGCTCCCCAAAGCTCCACTCCCCAAAGCTCCACTCCCTGAAGCTCCACTCCCCGAAAGCTCCCTGAACTGCTAGGCCCAAGAACCCACGTTCTGGAAACAAGGAAGTATAACACTGCCCGGGAAGCAAACCTTTAGCCATCTTCTGGAACAGGAGAGAGGGAGCCCTTGTTGTTTGACTTCATGTACCCACAGCCAAGGAATGCTCCCAGTGGGATGATCTTGGCACAGAGGGGGCACAGAGCCCAAGTACAGAGTTGGTCAAATCTATGAGGGAGGCCATTTGACAATGGGATTAAACTGCCTTTCTGCTTCATGGTTGCTTCCAACAGCTAGTGGGCATTGTAATATTTTACCACCCTGTACTAATTCTGTAACATGGAACTAATAGTTGGTGAGTGTGTTAGCATTTGAGCTACCACTTTGTCTAAGGATCAACCCTGTTCCTGAGGCTTTGAATTTGCTCTAGGTCAGCTGTCTGTGGCTCCAAGGGGTAGCCTTTGGGGAAGGCAAATGAGCCTTTTCTTCGTCGTGGGGGTACTGCAGCTGTGTCTCCAGGACTTAGCACCTAGAAACTGTTTATAACCCAAGATGGGAAAACCACAGTGGCATCCCTGAGACAAATAGATGGGGATGGAAGAGAGCTTACAGTCTGTCTTATTTGTTAACTCATTTCACAGATGGAAAAACTGGGGCCAGAAGAGAGCTCTCACACTGTGGACTCACACTTGTGTCAGTCCCAGAGCTCCATTCTGAGCCAGGCCATGCCTCTGCTCCGAAAGCTGCTGCAGTTCCTCTTTGTTCCAAGCCCCATCCTCTCTTCCTTTTTTCCCATCTAGACCTCTAGGCCAACGAGCTGCCTGAGCAGTCCCTAGCCTTTTCTGCCTGGCAGTCCCAGCCCACACTCTTTTATCAATGGAACATTGGCTCCACCCTCCCAGCACAGCCACGTTCTATCCATTCTGTGCAAAGAAATGATGGCTTAGCTTCCAATGTGGCTCGTTAGCTGTGTTCTGTTGAATTCATTCTCTCTTTCCCTATGCCATTGAAACACTGCTAAACTTGAGATTTCATGGGAAAACAGACAGTTGTGCTGCGTTTGGATAAATCAGAGCATCTGGGCACAGAGTTTTAGGAATTAGCAGCAGCAGTTAAGTGGCATTTTCCTGCCGGGCCAGGATCACCCATGGCAGCATCTAGTTTGTGTCCCCTGCTTTAAAACATCCTTTAAATGCCGTCTCCTCCAGGAAGCCTCCTCTCCCTTTGTCTCACTTTTCTGAACCTGTCATCCCCTCCCCATTTCTGCCACTAACACTCTGCTTCTGCTTGTGTTACATATGGCCAGTTTCAGTAAATAATACTTATCATCTATCAAGTGCTTACTAAGGGCAGGGCATAGGGCTGAGTGTTTCATGGATATTTTAATCTCCAGGCCTCCCTGTGACCCGGAGAAAAGTGTATTATTATCTCCAACTCAAAGATGCAGAAGCCCAGAGAGTGTAAGTAGCTTGCTCGAGGTCACACAGTTGGTAGAGGGCAGAGAAGGGATCTGAAGCCTCATCACTCCCACCTCAGCACCTGTTACTTCTCATGTTTTAGCCCAGTGAGTCTTTGCCTCTCAGTGAAAGCCACAGGACGGGCAGGAATGTGCTTCTCCAATTCTGTTACGTTAAACATTGCCAGAACACATAGTCCCTCAGAGCCATTTTCCCTAATGAGACAATGATGTATAGGGGCCATTCCGTTGCCCTGAGCACTCACTAGATGCCTGATGCTGTGTCACTTTATGTTGCCAGCTCTTACAGTCCAAAGCTGGGTACCTTGGCCAGAGACACAGTGGCAAGTGGCTGGGATTGAAATTGTAATATCTGTTAACTCAATCTTATACTTTTTCACTACCCAGCCCTGGTTCATTAATGTGTTTTGAATGCCTTTTCTCATTTAAAAGCTATTACAATAATCCAACAAGCGAAGTCCTGTTGGGTGATTTTCACTAGCCATACAAATAGCAGTCCCTTCAGTCTCCAGTTCTTCCAAATGGCTTCTATGTGCTAGGTGTAAGGTCAAAGCCAAGATACAAAGATGTCATTGCCAAAGGACTTGTCCTCATGAAACCTTGCCCCAAGGTGACAAGGAGGAGCAGTGGTCCCTACAAGCCAGGCCATCACCATGAGTACAGTTAATGGCTCATAGCAGCATCATGGTATTTGGCCTGATCAGCCATCCGCTCTAATAGAAATGAGCTAAGAAATCCTTTACAAGTGCTGGTTTACTTTTCACGGACCTTTCCCCACCCAACACAGGAGTACTTGCAAACGTGGAATCATTTCTGGGCTGAAGGACCACAGTCCCATTGCTTGTAAAAAAAAAAAAAAAATCACTCACCAACACAGGCTAGCTCTTCCCTTCCCAAACAGAGGCAAATCAGCGACATGTCTGTATGTCGTCTGGGAAGTAAGTCATGCTGTGTGAACTAGTGCCAATCAAGCTTGGACTTGCATTAACATCAGAATCAGTCTCAAGGGTCTGAAAACAGATTGCTGGGCCACGCCCCCCAAATCAACTGACCAATAGGGAAAGGCATGGATGGGATAGGGGAGGGCCTGGGATACTGAGAATATGCATTGTCACCAATCCCAATCCCCAGGTGGATGCCATTGCTGCTGGTTGGTAGCTGCTTCCCTTTAGAAGGCCAGCTGCAACAACAAGGGGTGTTGTGATTCTTGCTCTTTCTAGTTGCAAGTTGAGGTAAACATGGATTGTCAGCAGATAGCAGGCCTCAGGGTGGATGCTACAGGGATTAGGGTGCATTCTTTAGAAACAGGGCAAAGCAAATCAAGAGCCTAATAAGTATAAGTTCAGGGATCCACCTAAAAAGGAGTTCCTAGTCATTGCAAATTGGAACACATGCTATGGAAAAGGCAAACTTCGAGTGGAGATGAATTCCAGGGACAGAGGAAGGCAGCAGCTTTTATCTAAAGGGACTCCAAGTGGCCTTTTGGAAGTGGTGGCATTGACACCAGGAGCTGACACCTGAGTTAATGTCTGCTACTGGAAGGGTTTGGCACAGGGGTTGGAAACAAGACACAGTAAGAAAGAGTAGATTCTTGGAGGCTCTGGGAGCAAGGTTTGGGAGGGGTGGTGGGCAATATGTTTGAGTAGGCAGACTCCTTGAGTAGGCTCCTCCATCAGGGGACCCTGATCTGCCACAGGAAGGTGCCAGGCTTATATTTGCAAAGCAGTACATATAATGCTTCTGTATGCAAATCACATTTCAGTTTTTGGAAGTCAGTGCGTATAGGTGTGAAAACTCCTTGGTCTGTTCCCTTGCAGGATTCAGTTCCCTCCATCCATTAATGCCTGAAGCGTGCAGGTGGTGCTTCATATTCAATTATTGCTGAGTGGTTGGGGCGTGAGGTAGGACTTATGTTGGTAGAGATACCACGTGCATGCACACACACACACACTGTGAGCCCCATAAAACTGTACAAAAGCAGACTGTGCAGCATATCAAACTGTGCACGCTTCCTTGGTGATTTGCATTCCTATTTTCCCCCCTTTAGTTGGAAGGTGGGGCTGCTTTTGTTCAACTTGCGGGCTTACCTCTGAGTGGAAAATACCCTTGCTGTGCTCACCTTTGCCTTTGGAAAGGTCAGCCATGGGGCCAAACCCAATGTCGCTGTCAACACAGGCCGAGTCACCCAGCCAAAGGGAACACGGCTGCCGAGCTCTGGTGCGTTGAAGCATAAGACGTCACTGGGCCCACCAGTTGTGTCCACACTTCTGCACTCGCAGGGGCCTACAGTTCACACGCTGTCCCATTCAGAAACACGTTCTCTCTACCAGACGTCCTCTTTCTCCACGAGAGAGTGGAGTGTTAGACTTTATTGGAATCAGCCAGATGAGAACATGTTCGTTCGTGATGATTTCTACAGCATTGGGAATTCCTGCTTTTTCTGGTTGGGTCTGTTAGAGCTGTAAAAGGAAGCTTTCTGGACATTAACTTTGTAGCAAAAAGGGGTAGAATGAGGTTGGCAAGGGAAGAAACAGTCTTGATGTAATAAAATTCAGATTGTTCAGAGCTGAGATGAGAGCTTTCCTACTATTTGGTATTCTGAGGAAATTTAGTTTGGAAGTCCCATCAGCGCATATTAGGTTTCTTCTGATCCTCAGCTGTGTTTTCCATCAGCGGGCATCCTAACTTCCCCCAAATTGTACAGCCACTAGAAAAACCATCGATGGTTTCAAGTCATGGGATGCTTCTTCTTTTATTTTGTTTATTATTATTATTATTATTTTAATTTAACCTACACATACTGCAGTGTTCACATATGATTTTAAGATCTATTTTGGGAGCTGAAAGACATGACTTTGGATCAGGGCAAATGTTGGTGCCACTTCTTTTCAGTACCTACTTGGCTCGGCACTTCATTTGTTACTATTCATTAAAACATGTCCCCGTCGCCTCTGAAGCTGTCTCATAGGCAAGGCTTTTAGAACCTGAATTTTTTTTTTTTCTTAAACACGAAACAGGATTATGGATTAATCTCGGGCGTGCAAGTCCCCTAGGGCTACGGAACCTCACAAGTAAAACTTACTCTTGGCAGGTCCCTCCCCGACCTACCCTCTGTTCCTGCCATTGACCTAGTGGACGAAAGAGTGGATGTGTGTGTGAGTCTAGGCATGACTTCTCTAAAGATCAACATTTGTACACACTGGAGTCACCTTTTATACATAGTGCTACTGACATTAACCAGAGGAATGGGCCTGACAGCCCCGCCTCCACGTCAGCCAGAGAGTGGCCCGCTGTGTGAGCATGGTTTATCTGAAGGGGTTCAGCACAAAATTACACAGCCTAATTATTGTTAGTCCAAAAGGAACGACTGCCCAGATTCAGGCGCCGTTCAGGTTACTGAATGTGACCCATCCAGTGGGGGATTCATTTCAATATATGCATAGTTGTTCATGATTTGGAAAATAGAGACTGTTGCACTTGAACTCTGAATGTCCTGGGTTTGTTTCCACTTGTTAGGGCCTCGTTATGGCAGGATACATTCCTGAGCAAAAGAGAGAAAACATAATCCAGAGTCTTTTTAAACAAAATGACTTAAATATTGGAAAAGGCGTAAAGGACAAAACAAAAACAACAACAACAAAAAAACAGATAAGGCAATCAATATTTGGCACTCAAATAAGGAATCTAACATTTTTCACTTATGCTCTGTTTTCAGACTGTTCAACAGGAAGCTTATGTTAGAATCAGAGTTATAGCTAATAGTTTTATATGGAACTAGAGTATAATCTCCCATTGATGAGAAAAAGAAAGTATATTTTTCTAATCTGAAAAATAAAAACAGCTGGGGGAAAAATCACTTATTTTGAAAATGTAGCTTAGAAGAATAAATCATAGAAAATATCCTTTGGGGAAACCATAGAGATATCTACTTCCAAAGCATGATACAAGTATTTGGTGAAGCCAAAAGTTTAACATGCAAGTATAAGTTGGACAGTCAGACAGAGAGCTTGCATCACAGTTGTGGATTTTGGAAGAGCCAAGCTTTTCACACAGTTAAGATTTGAGTAGTCTGTTTCTGCCCATGTGAGCAGTGAATGGGCTCATATGTGAGAATAACCAAAGGAAAAAGAAAGTTAATGGTTTTTTTAAAAAAATTTATTTATTTTTATTGGAAAGTTAGATACACAGACAGGAGGAGAGACAGAGAGGAAGATCTTGCATCCATTGATTCACTTCAAATGGCCAAAATGGCTGGAGTGAGCCAATCCAAAACCAGGAGCCCTGAGCCTCTTCAGGGTCTCCCACATGGGTGCAGGATCCCAAGGCTTTGGGCCATTAATGCCTTCCCAGGCCACAAGCAGGGAGCTGGATAGGAAGTGGGGCCACCTGAATTAGAACCAATGCCCATATGAGAACCCTGGGTGTTTAAGGCGAGGACTTTAGCCACTAGGCTACCATGCCAGACCTGAAAGTTAATGCTTTTAAACTTAAAAATTATGCATGGCAGGATGAGTCCTGGGGGTGGTTTTTATAGGACTGGGCCACAGTGACCCCTGCCATCCACCTATTCAACCAGGCTCCCTTGGGACCAATATTCAGCCCTTACGACAGTCTCTGGGACAGCACAACGTGACACACAGAGCCAAATGTCAAAATCCCACTCTTCTTCAATTTAGCTGGATGGCCAGAAAGAAAAGTCTCATAGTAGAATGCAGAGAGGATGTGAAGGAGCCCACTAGTAAGATGGGAAGAGAGGCAAGGGTGTGTCCGTGGTCATGTCCCATGGATATGTATGGAAGGACTACAGATAGCTTCAAAATGCACTTGGGGCTGTCCGCCTCTCTTGCTTGCATGGCATACCCATTACTGCTTTGTGTGCGGGGAGCCCTGCCTGTTTGGGTGGGCATTGTGGTTATGAGTCTTCCCTTTACAAAGTTAGCTTTTCCCTGAACTGAACCAATTAAGAATTGGAGGTTGTTCCCCACTCCCACCCCTCATCCTCCATGTAACAGAAGTGGCTTTGAGCAGACAGAGCCAAGTCACTGTGGGGCATGTTGTGCCCTAGGGACGGGTTTGGGAGCATTTCCTTCTCCTGAACAGCAGGGTCAACATAAAACCCCTATAAAATGTTCTAAGTAAAGCAGAAATGGAAGCGGGAGATTTCGTTCTGGCACTTCCCGTCTGGTTTTTGCTTCCCCCCCACTGAGGAGCTCACCACTCCAGCAGTCTGGAGGATATATTTCGTTTGAGCGTAATGAAGTTTTACTGTGATTTTTACTTACCTGGATTATAATGATAAAGAAGCCAGCATCTGCTGGTGGCATTTATGGCTTAGCATGGGATGTGCTAGAAGCTGTTGTTGAATAGGGCGCTTAAAAATATGTGTGGGGCAAGGAGCCTAGTGGTTCAAATGTCTATTTCCCACATCAATGTGTCTGGATTTGATTCCCAGCCCTGGTTCATGGCTCCAGCTTCCAGCTAATATAGACCCTGGAAGGCAGCAAGGATGACTTAAGTCACATGGGCCATATGGGCGGAGTTCTAGGGCACCCTGTTTTGATAAAATAGGTCCAGCACTCACTCAGATCAAGCTTGGCCCAGTTGTGGCTTAGCTCCAGTTCTATGGGGCATTTGAGGAGTGAACCAGCAAATAACTGTTCTCTATCTGCCTTTCTGTCTACCAAATAAATACCTAAGCAATGTGAATAATGGTTTATTATATAAAAATTGGACATACACTGTTTTCAGCACATGGTTCTTTTTTAAAAATGATTTATTTATTTTTATTAGAAAGGAAGATCAGATTTACGGAGAGAAGAAGAGATAGGGAGAAAGAGCATTTGTCTGCTGGTTCGCTCCCTAAATAGCCCCAACAGCCAGAGCTGGGCCAGAGCGTGAACTGATGCAAAGCCATGAACCAGGAGCTTCTTCCAAGTCTCTCCTGTGGTACAGGGATCAAGGCTTTGGGCTGTCCTCTACTACTATCCCAGGCCACAAACAGGGAGCAGGATGGGAAATATAGTAGCTGGGGCATGAACTGGCACCTATATGGAATTTTGGCATTTGCAAGGTAAGGATTTAGCCATTGAGTCATCATGCCAGGCCCAGCACATGATTCTTAAAAAGTTAATTTTGCAACCTAATATAGTCGGTGATTGAATGCTACCTATTTACCTGGAAAGTTGTCCTCGGGCATGGAAATGTCCTTACAACACGAAAATGCTTTGTGGCAACCATCATAACTATGATGTTTTGGCTTCTGCCTTAAGAATGTGAAAATGTTGTCTTTGGTCTTGGGTGTGTGTCTGCCTTCCTTCTTCATCCCCAGCATTTGACCTAGATGTTTTCTGCAAAAGTAGATGGATCCTTAACCTTTGGCATATATATATATATATTTTAAACATCCAAACCTTTATTTTAGGGAATCATAAATTCATATGCAATTTGAAAAAACAATTAAATTGAGCCTGGCATGATAGCCTTAGTGGCTAAAATCTTCGCCCTGCACATGCCGAGATCCCATATGGGCACTGGTTCTAATCCCTGTGGCCCCACTTCCCATCCAATTCCCTGCATGTGGCCTGGGAAAGCAGTCCAGGACAGCCCAAAGCCTTGGGACTCTGCACCCACATTGGAGACCTGAAGAAACTCCTGGCTCCTGGCTTTGGATCGGCTCAACTCCAGCTGTTGCAGCCACTTGGGGAGTGAATCATCAGACAGATCTTCCTCTCTTTGTTTCTCCTCTTCTCTGTAACTCTGACTTTCCAATAAAAATAAATAAATATTTAACGAAAAACAATTAAATCAATCTTATATGCTATTTTCCCAGTTCCTTCCAGTGATAACAGCTTGCAAGACTGTAGTGCAAAATTACAAGCAGGGCATCAATGTGAATAAGGTCAGATGGGAACAAGTACATCAACACTTGTATCGCTTGGCCCTCATTCACAGCAATTGCTCCTCTCTTTTCTATTTTTTGGTAACATATGGCCCTCTGGGATTGACTTTTTCAACTGAAAACATGTTCTGGAACTTTCCACACAGATGGTGTGTCTATGTTTTTTCCTCATTTGTTATGATGGTTGATTAGAGCTTCATGGTATGGATAACTCCAAGTAGATCATGTGGTTCTTTCTAGTTTTTAGCCATTAGAAATAAAACTACTTTGGTTTGAGGTGAACAGACGTTTTCATTTCTCTTAGATAAATGACAAGAGTGCAATTATTAGGTTATTTGGTATTGCGTGTCAGTTTATTGAAGGTTTATTTACCTATTTGAAAGGCTGACAATGAGAGAGGAAGGGGAAGACACACACACACAGAATCAGGGTCTCCCCCACAGATTCCTCTATTACCCCGTTGCCAGAGGGGGTGAGCTTGCTGCCCACCAACCAGCCTCCCGGTGCGCAAGAGACACACAGATGTGACAGGGGTTCTGTCCAAGCAGTTCTAGTTTATTTGGGAAATACAAATTCTCATATAGAGCAGCAAACAGCCTCAAGCCAGGAATTCCAGGAGGGGAGAATAGGAGCCAGTTGTCATCAGCAGGACTGAGGAAGCCACCTCCCACAGGCCAGGGGCAGGTGAGCGAAGTGGCCCTGGCCAGTCTTGCTTTGAAACAACTTGACCCCCGCCTTGGTTCACACCCAGGGCTCTACCCTTGGCTGCCATCTTGTTCACCACAGTGACCTTGACTGTTACTCATCATTTTGTTGATTCTGTGACCCATTCGCCCTTGAGCCCCATAGAGAGAGATTAATTGAAATCTTCATTTGCTGGTTCACTCCCCAAATGGCCACAACAGCTGGAGCTGGGACAGGTTGAAGCTGCCAAGAGCCAAAAATCATATCTTGGTCTCCCACATAAGCAACAGGGTGCAAGTACTTGAGTTATTTTTTGCTGCTTTCCCAGGTTCATCAGGAAGTAACCAGATCAGAAGTGAAGCAATCTGGATTTGAACTGTAACTTCAGGATGGAGGGTCTGTGTAGCAAGCTGGGGCTCAGCCTGCTGCACCATAATGCTGGAACCACAATGTTAATTTTTTTGAGGAACTGTCTGCCAAATGATTTTCCAGAATGGTGGCACCATTTAGTATTCCAATCTGCCAAATTTACTCTCATCCTTAATTGTATTTATTATTTCACTTTTATTTTTTGTCATTCTGACAGGTGTGTGTTGATTCTTCACTGTAGCTTTGATTTGTATTTTTTATCTGAAGTTGTGTAACATTTTTATAAGTTTTTTGTATGTCTGTTTTGGCAAAATATTTTTTGCCTGTTTCCTACTTGTAGTAGAGATTTTGCTGTTGAGTGTTGAGAGTTCATTGCATAGTCTCATACTAGTTCTTTGTCAGATGTGTATTTTATGAATATTTTCTTTCAAACTAATGCTTGTGCATTTATTCTCCAAACCATTTCTTCCACAGGCAACCATGTTTAGGTTCAGTGAGGTCAAGTTTACTGATCTTTACTGTCAAGTCAAAGACCTCATTGATTAACCTAAAATATTTTATTCCATTTTTTCCTAAAATGTTTCTGGTCTCATATTTTACACTTATGCTCATGATGCATTTTGAGAATTTTGTGCAAGACCTAAATTTTACATTTTTGATGGCTTGTTTTGCCGACAAAGCCCTTATTTGTTGAAAGGACTTCTTCCTTCCATGGTTTGTGTTTGGTCCTTTGACCAGCATCACGGGAGCATGCCTATTTCTACATTCTCTGTTCTGTTGTGCTGATTGACAGTTCTATCCTTTTGTAATGTCACACGTTCCTGACTACTGGAGCTACCCAGAAGTGTTAATGACAGTGGAAGGATTCCTTCTACCTTACACGGTTAAGTATATAATTCAGCACGGTTGACTTTAAAGAAAGAGCAATTGTTCTTTTGGACCAAATATAATCATGTGAACCTTTAAGAGGAACCGGGCTTTTCCTGGGCAGAATGTGAAAGTGTGAGGTAGTTTGGTATAAAGGAAAGCTCTCCATCACTGAGTTTCATGGTTTCAGGGAGCCTAATGGAAATGCAGTCAGGTAGCCTGTGTAAGCTGGCTTTTTTTTTTTTTTTTTTACTTTAGGTGATGTTGTTTACATAGTTGATTGGGGTGGGACGGGTCTAGAGAAGTGGGTGGGATAATTGTTTCTAAACTTTCTATTTCTTCCTCCCATTTCTGGGGGAAGGGGAGAAATAAGGCTAGAAGCCATGCTCACCCTTCCAACCATCCCAGTAAGGATAGGAAATGGCCACCCAATATCAACCCAGGATCGCAATGCGGCACACACTTTGAGGGTTCTGCCCAAGTGGTTTGGATAGTTCCAAAATGCTGTCGATCACACCAATCTGTGGATGAGGAATTCCTTCCAATGTCCATTGGCTGACACAGTTGACTTCAGAGTCTACACTCACCCAGATATTTGCTGTCATCATTTGGTTTGGGTAGTTATCTATGTATGTTGTTCTCCTAAAACACAGTGATAACAACAAATCAGCCAGAAAAATAAAACACAACAAAACAAGCAAGTGAATGACCAAACCAGTCTTCTTAAACCCCTAGAACTTTATTAGGGAATTCAGTGGAATGAGCAATATGCGTTGTGGGAGAGGGTGGAGGTGGCAGGAATTACTATTGACAGCTCCAGACTCACTAACACATGGGCACTTCCTGGTGAACTTGGATTATAATCAGTATAAATATAAGGGCTGTCAGAGCCGCAGCACCACACCCATGCCTACAAGAGTAGTCTGTCGTAAGGCCATTTTGGCGGAGGGCAGCTGCTATGACTGCTGCCAGCGGGCCCCATCCTGTTCTACAGCCCTGCATTTTTCCTTTCCTTTGGAGGCTTCAGTCTACTAGCAACTGATTTTTTTCCTGGGAAACTATAAGAAATCATTTCTTAGCAGACTTTCCTTGGTTGAAGTTTTTAACGAGCTACTCTTCACAGTAATCATGAATATAAAAGTATATTCATAAGTAATAGTATTTGATGGTTATCATTTATTCTTCTCTTTTTAAAAATATCTGTATTTGAAAGGCAGACTCAGAGAGTAGAGGAGAAGCAGAGAGGAAGTTACTCTTCATCCACTGATTCCACTCCCCAGATCGCTGCCAACAGCCAGGCACAGCCAATAGCCAGGAACTCCATCTTGGTTTCCCACAATGCAGTATGTATCTCTGCTTCCAAATCAAAAATGGACTTCCAATGAAGCTGTTGGATATATCTTGACAATAGGATGTTGAATTGTTTACCATTGTCCATTCCTACAATGTCAGATAACACTTAAAAAGCAGAATGATGGGCTTAGGACTGCTTATGAATGTTTATACCAGTGTAATAATAAAGGAGAACCAGTGAGGGGGAGGGAGTAAGGGAAATCCCAGAGCCTATGGAGCTATGTCCTAAAATTTAAAAAAAAAAATAAAAAGTTAAAAAGTTTTATGTTTGTATACATATATATAATGTGTGTATACAAATGTATATGTATATGTTTATATACATCCATGCATGATTTTATTGATTTTATAATCATGCTTATAATCACATTTATTATATCCTAAAAATAAACCCCAAAAGTGGTATCTAAGTGAAATACATAATTTACAAATTGTGCTGAATTTAACGGAACTAAAATGTTTTTCTCCTATGATCAAAATTATTCTGAACACCATCATTAGATCACAAAGTTGTGCAGATAAAGATATTTCTTTCTGAAAATGTATGGCAAACAAACAAGCAAAAAAACTTGGAAACCCAACCTGTTCTATTTTTATTCTTATATAGGCTGAAAACTAAATGCTAGCACTTTACCACCACTAATAGCTACCACAGGACCCTACATATTTGTTGCGTGCCAAACCTGTAGCTGTTGTAGTGGAAGGATCCAGGAAGGTGTAATAATGATCCACATTTTGCAGAGAAGACTGACGTGTGTGTGTGTGTGTGTGTGTGTGGTAGGGGGGGGAAGAGGGGATTGATTAAACAGCTTCACCTGAATCAGCCAGCTCATGGATGATAACTTACTTACTGAATTCACAGCGCTTGTGCCTTTCTGGTCCCTATACAACTTCTCAAGGATGTCCAAGACTGCTGTGGAATAAAAGCAGTGCTATAGCGCTGTGACTGACACACATAAAATATAGCAGTCTTCTTCTCCAAACCTAACTAGAAACAGCCTTTTAATTTTTTATTGAAGGTTTATTTTTATCTATTTGAAAGAGCACACAGAGAGAAGTTGAGGTTTTCCATCCACTTGTTCACTTCTCAGATGATTGTGGCTGTCAGGGGTTCTATCCTGGTCTCCCACTTGAGGGACAGGGAACTTCAGCCCTTGGGTTCACCATTTGCTGCCTTCCCAAGCACAACAGCAGAGTGCTAGATTTGGAAGGAAGGTAGCCAGGAATCAAACTGGCACTCTATCATGGGATACCCTCTCCACAAGTGACAGCTTCACTTGTTTTCCTGCAATATTTAAGCATTTATGTCAGAGGCAAAAGGACAGTAAGGTGCCAACTTTTGGTTTGATCTCCGGGTAACTGCAACAGCTAGGATTGGGCTGGGCCAAAAGAAGCAGCTAGAATTCACTGCCAGTATATCACATGAATGTCAAGAGCTCATCCACCAGAGCCACCACTGTTGCCTCCCATGGAACTGCAGTTCATAGCCAGAGGTGAAAATTGAACCCAGATACTGAATGTGGGACACAGGCACCCTGACAAGAAATGCTGGGTCAGACACCCGCCTTCATACGCAACCTCTTTCTCATTGAGGTTCTGATGAGCCAAAAACACTTGGAATGAAGAATCCTGAAGACCCCTTTAGAAAGGATTGTTACTCATTTGCATCCTCTAACACAGTTCAACAGGATCTGATAAGTTAGAGTATCAATATAGGTGGGAGAAATTATAACACAGTCCTAGGGAGCAACTGGGTCCAGGCAGGACACAGCCAGAGGATTTCCAGTTTGGGGAAGTGGAAGGCAGAAGAGACAGACACATCAGAGAAGAGGAATGGGAAGAGCAGGGTTAGTAGTCTAAGTCATCTTCTGGCTGTACTGTCCCTGTCTGTCCCTCCTCTTGCTAGGACCCAGGAAAGGGCCATGTGCTTTTTGTTACCATCAGTTCCAGGGTGGCCATTATTTTATAAAAGATTTATTGGGTGGGGCTTGCATTGTGAGGTAAGAAATCAAAATACTGTCTGCAGTGGCAGCATCCCATAGGGGCACCTGTTCAAGTCCCGGCTGTTCCACTTCCAATCTAATTTGCCTACGAAAGCAGCAGCAGATCTCCTCTGTACTTATGTGGGAGACCATAACCTGTTTGGGACACGAGCAGTAAGTCAATGACTGAACCTCCTATACCACAGTGCTGGCCCCTCAAGTTTCCTCTCAATGTACAGAGTCAAGCTGAGCCAAATCCAGCTGTTCCTACAGGTGCTGTAATCTGGGGTATGCAGATTGCATTGGTTCTGGGTTCCAATCCAAAGTGAAAACTAGCATCCTCTTGCCCACGGTTAGGGGTGAAGACAGGAATCCAAGATGGGTGGAGAAGCATAAGGCATCTGTCTTTAAAATATGGCTTTACAAATGTCAGTAACTGATTCAAAATCCACACCAACTCCATGCTACACTATATAGCTTATTGGTGTTGAGGTGTTTTATGAAAATATTGGAAGATCTGTTTGTGCCCGGGAAGCCTCTTTTTGCATAATAGGGAGGAAACAGAATTGTGCATGAACCAGGAATGGAACAGAACCACGGCAGTGGAATCACTGACAAAGGAGCTAGCTCATGGGTACACATTTGTGTATTTAAAGTGGCATGTGTTAATGATTTGAGGTCTTCAACGGGTGTTTTTTTTTTCTTGTGTTGCTTAAAAAATGTTGCTTAAGAAATTGTTCACATTAAGAGCTGTGACACTTCCAGTAGGGCCATGGCTAAGCTCCTGACCCTAGAAAAGCCACACAACAGCTTCATAAAGCTTACAGAGGTACGAATTGTGCAAACACAGCTCAATAGTCCTGGTACCGTTTTCCAAAGAGTTTTTATGCTCTATAGCATGGAGTGATTAACACACTTAGGAACGTTGTGCAAGTATTCAGGGTTTTCTTTGGTGTTTTTTAATTGGTGAGTCCAAATTGACATCTTATTTAAAGAAACCTGACATGATTTTTTTCCCCTAGATATGTAACACCAAGCCAACATATTGTAAAATGTGATCTCTGCTTCCCAGTTCCAGGATCAGACTCCAAGTCTTGACATATTTGAGGACCATTTAGGAAATTATCTTCAATACAACACATCTTGAGTATTCTGGAAGTCTTCTGAGGTGGCTAGGAATCTTTGTTTTCCCGACATCTTAGGAATTTAACACCTTCCCTAAAACAGTTTTATTTTTAACCCCAGGAAATACTGTCTGGTGAATTGCCAGTGGATGAGCTTCTGAAAGAAACACATGCTGTGTGAAATGGAGACAAATGGGTTACCTTTCCCTGGACCTCCCCAAAGCTTTATTGGCTCATAACCATTGTGATTCTCCAAGCAGCACTTCCATGGAGAACAGGATTCCTCTAGCCTGGGCCTGAGCTTCTCCCCTCAGAAGTATTGCTCAGTGCTTTCATAGATTTTTTTTAAAAATTATAGTTGTGATTAGATAATTGTGTGATTCCAAGCTTCCTTGCACAACCAGCTTGTTTCTGAGCTGAACCTGCTGTGGCCACTGTTCAGCAAGGTGACCGTTACAGGAGTGTTACCCAGTGAGGTGGGGGGAAATTAAATGAGAAAGGAGCAAGGGAGCTTGCGGAATGCCATGCGGAAGTCAAAGCTGCTTGCTTCTGTCGCGGCTCAGAACCTGGGATGCAGTCAGCAGTTCCTGGGTATTCTAGGCAGCTGCTGGGGTGGCCACAAGCATAGGGTCCCCATCCTTTCAGGAGCCCAGGAACTGGTTGCTTCAACTCCTGAACAACGAGACGAGTGCTGAAGGTAAACAGAGCAAGAACTCCAAGGGCATTTGGTGAGGACCATGAGCACTAGGAAAGTATCAGATTGGGTCTTGTACTTGGTCCATTATTGCGCTAAGTTGGCTGGAAGAGGCTGTTTCGGGTGATGGTGCCCTGGCCATGTTTTCCAGTGGGTTCAGTCCAGAGACAGTGGCTAAAACATTTTATGCAAAAAGGGTGCCAGCAGTGTAAATGGAAGGCCCTCCCCAGGTAGGGGGAGTATGGGGCTGGACATGCCGGATGTTTCCAGATGTTAGCTGGAGGGCTCAGTACTTGATGTGTAGTTTCTCGCTTGTCCTGCGTCATCCCTGCGTGGGAGCTTTGATTTGCTCTGCACTCTCTATGGAAGGATGTGAAGGCTTAGAGAAGTGAGTCCTGTCCAGGCTTCCCAGATTTGCCTTTACTCTGGAGTCACCTGGATTCTTAATAGAATACAGATGCCTGGCTCCCCACCTTCCAGTGTTTTGATTTAATTCAGAAAAGTGTGGCTGTGGCATTAGGATTTTCTTTTTTAAGCTTTCCAGAGGATTCCAGTGTGCAGCAAAGTTTAGGAAATTTGGGGGGTTAAAATGGATGTTAAGTAAGATCATAGAGATTCTTTAGGTAGAAGTAAAACTTGACCTAGATCTGACTGCTTCCCAAGCTGCATCTGCTGAGAAGGAGGCCAGCTGTGGGCAGAGCCTTGAAAGATGGGCAGTTTTGATAAGTAGAGGAGCATGTATGGGGCTGTCCTAAGGGATGTGTGTGAGGATCAGACGATCTGGGGGATAGATAATAATAAGTGAAAAAATCTGGAATTCAGGAATAAGCAAGAGCAAAGCGAGTTGAATATTGACCAGGTACTAGGAAATGGTAGGCTCACTGCTGACTTAATTTCCTAACTACAGAACTGAGCTGCCTCCGTATGAAGAATGCACTACATATTTTCATACTTGCCAATCCCTGAGCTCAGAGCTTTTATTTTCTTTTTATTTTCTTTATTTTACATTTGTTAACAACTTGTCACATTCTCTCCAAATGTAGAGATATGCATACACATCTCTGCTGGTTTTTTTTTCCTTGAAAACATATTAGTATGATGGAGTGAGGAATTCATAACAGTGATGGTAACATGGGAAAGAAGAGTATACTGTCATTTATATGTCATGATTGAGTTAGGCCATGTTTGTATAACTGATTACCAAATGATGGACATCCATACAACTTTTGTATTTGTGAATTTCCACAAATAAGAGAAAATGAGATATTTGTGTTCCTGGGTCTGACTTATTTCACTTAGCATAATGATTTCCACTTCCATCCACGTTGCTTCAGATGTCAGGATTCCAGTTCTTTTATGGCTGTATAATATTCCATCACATTCTCTTTATCCAGGCACCTACTGATGGACATGTAAGTTGATCTCCTAAGGTTCCTGTTATGAATTGAGCTGATAAACACAGAAGTGCAGGTCAATCTTTCATACAGTGATTTTATCTCTTGTGGATGTATTCCCCACAGTGGGATAATTGTGTCAAACGGCAGATCTAATTTTAGTTTTCTGAGAAGTCTCCATACTGTTCTCCATAGCAGTAGTACCCACTTACGTTCTCACCGGCCATGTATTAGGATGCATTTTTCTCCCCAACCTCACCAACATTTGTTATTTCTTGATTTTTGAATAATACTCAGGCTGACTAGAATGAGGGGATGTCTCATTATGCTTTTCATTTATATTTTCCTGATGATCAGTGACCTTGAGAAGTTTTTCTTGCATCAATCATTTTTCATTCATTGCGAAAAGAGCTTTATATTATTCCTTGTTTTGTGTAATATTTAGAATTGCTAAACTAATGGAGGGGAAACTCAGAAACCTTTCCTATTTCCTGTAGTTAAAGGGTTGTGAAGATAAAGGGTGCTGCTTTTTCATCATTCTCAGTGCTAAACATATATTTTCAGATTTTAAATGGCCAACTGCCTCCGAGGTGGAGAGCCTCATATGAAACGGGTGGATGTCCTGTATGTCCTTTGAGCATGGCACTGCACTCAGACTTCTGCTGATTCACATGGCCGACTCCCCTCAACTGTTTATCATCCCCCAGGCTTCCTGGTGGCCTAGAACCCCTGGAGGCCTTGGGGCAACAGAGTTTAAAACCACAGCTGTGGATACCCGGAATCCCTGAGATACTGGAGTTAGGCCAGTGATATTTCTGACAAGTACTGATGGCTTAGGCATGTTTTCCTGACCATGGGGGGACATGTTGTGACAATGATTCCTGTGGAAGCTCTTTGAATCTCAGGCCTTCAAAGACACAGTCAAAACAACTGAAAAAAAACTCAAAAGGGATGTCCAACCTTTAACTTAGGTCTTTAGAAAAAAAAATTGAAGGAGCCCCAGGAATAACCCCTATCAACTTTTAACTTTTTCTCTTTCCCAATCTTCTTTTTTTTTTTTTTTTTTGAGCATGGTCTAGCACAGTCATGTGTTTAGCTTTTTTTATGTTACAGTTCCATAGGCTCATGGATTTCCTCTTATTCTCTTAAAACAAAACTTCTCTCTATCCCCAGCTCACAGCTCTTTCCTCCTCTTCGTCCCATTCCTTCTTTCTCCTACTTTGTTGTAGAGATCACTTCAGCCTGATCTGCAGTGCCCATCATTTTGCACCCAGAGGGCTAGCTCCATGTTGCTGACTACTTGCTAGTTATGATTCATAAAATCCCAAAGTAAACAGGAGCAAACTTGGCTGGAAGAAAAAAGAAGTGCTCTGTAGGGAAGAAGCTGAGAAGTGACAACTATGATCTCTCTTGAGGTAGGTGCAGGGATAGAGGTTGGGAGCACATACACATATCACACAGGTTTTCACGCATGCATGTATGCATATACTCATGTATGTTTTTGTAGAATTAGTTACAGACTTGTCATACGTGCTAGAGGTGAAGAGAGACCTGAGCTTGAAGTGCTGAAGGAAAGGAAGAATGATAGGCCCAACGATGTTTTTCAATAGAGTGGTGACTCGATGATGAATGGAAATCAAAATAGAAGAAGATGACAAAGGTGACTTGGATGTCTTACACATAAGTGACTGAGGAAAGGTTGTGGCGCTAGACCCAAGTGGCAGCAGTTTAGGAGTGGCAGGTTGGTGATGCTATTGGTGCTACAGATTTGGTTTAAGCAAGTGTGCATGGACCAAGTGTTGGCCTTTGGTCATCCCCAATGGAAGTGACGTTGGGACATCCAAGTGGAAGTAATTGGCAGGTGCTTAGGAAACCATGAACAGGGCCAAGTGAGCAAAAGGAGATAAATGCTAGTGAGGCAGCTGCATAGAGGTGAGAGCTGGCAAGACAGATCTCAATCTGTCACCTGAATGTCTGCATGGGTGAGGAGAATCTCTATGACAGAGTCACACAGGAGGAAGGACCCAGCTGCAAGCTAAAGGGAGCAGATGCATTTGCAAAAGAAACAGGGCAGCAAGGTTTCTTGCATGTTGCTCTAGACTGAATTACGCGTGGCTAGCACTTCTCTCTTGTTGTTCTGGAGGCTGCAAAGTCTGAAGCTCCTGAGGCCAGCTGGAGTAGTGGTGGGGACGCCCTTCTGAGTTACAGAGTGCTGACTTGTTGCTGTGTCCTCACCTTCCAGGAGGGGCATGAAAAATGTGATTATTTACAAATTTATATATTTGCTTTGCTTTATATAAAATCTCAGTTGGATAAATATACAAACATGGAGATAGTATAAGAAAGAATTTATAATGTTTTTCTGTAGGCAGTAGGAATTAGGAGTTCTTTACTAAAAATATTATTTAATCTTTAGTAAAAGAAAAAGCCTTAGTCAATTTCAAGAAACCCATATTCTTTATCTTATTCCTATCAGAAAAAAGTAGGTTCTTGATATCAGTGGGAACAGTATTTGTCTTATGGCCTATATCGTCTTACTTAATGTGCTCACTAAATGTGTACCCACAGAACTCTGAAAGGTGAACTGCATTGTGTGCCATTTACAGATGAGAAAACTAAAGCAGAGAGAAGGGACTTATCTCCATTGCACAGTAGGTGATGCCACGACTCTCGCTCGATGAATTTTAAGACACACACTGCTGTATATAGATTCCGTTAAAATTTCCATCAATGAAAAAAACAGATAAAGTTTGGGGTGATGGTTAAGACTCTGATGGGTGGTACTGATATTGTGGCACAATAGGCTAATCCCTGGCTGGCAGTGCTGACATCCCATGCAGATTGCTGATTGAAGTCCCAATTATTCCACTTCACATCCAAGTACAAATTTTACTAAAATTTCTGGGAGAGTAGCAGAAGATGGCCTAAGGAGTTGGGCCAATGCCACGCATGTGGGAGGCCCACATGGATTTCTTGGCTCCTGGCTTCATCCTGGCCCAGCCCTGACTGCTGTGGGCATTGGATTTGCAGAGTAAACCAGTGGATGTAAGAGGGGTGTGTGTGTGTGTGTGTGTGTGTGTGTGTGTGTGTGTATATGTCTGCATGTTCTGTCTTTTAAAAGAAGAGAATAATTTATTTGGAAGTTTTTTTTTTTATTGTAAAGGCAGATAAACATAGAAAAGGAGAGACAGAGAGAAAGCTCTTCCATCTACTGGATCTCTCCCCAAGTGGCCACAATGACTGGAGCTGAAGGCAGTACTCAGAATCTTCTTCCAGGTCTCCCACATGGGTGCAGGCTTCCAAGACTTTGGGCCATCCTCTACTGCTTTCCCAAGCCTCAAGTATGCAGTTGGATGGGAAGCAGCCAGGGTACAACCCGGTGCCCATATGGAATCCTGATAGATGCAAGGCAAGGATTTAGCCACTAGGCTATCTCACCAGGCCCCCAAATTGTTCTTTTTTTAAAAATCATGCAATTGGTAGCTACACACTAAGAAAAGACAGCAAGGTGGAAGTGGCCAGAAAGAGTATAACTCCCAAGGAAAAGCAAAACTACCAATCAATTTCCTTTTGAAAGGAGGGGATATATGGTGGGAAGAGAGCAAAGAATCCAAAGCACTCTATAATAAATTGGATAGTTTGAGAGACCAAGGTGGGCCTGGCCATGCTGGAAGTAACAGACAGATTCCAGTCTTTGGTGTTGCATAGTAATGGTCTGTGTTTTGCTTATGTGATGTGGCTTGGTCATGGGCTTCATTGTGTTCACTCAGGGACTCTGGCTTAGGGTGGGAGGGACATTAACTGAACACGCGTCCACAGTCACCACAGCATGGAAAAGGAAAAGATGAAGTTGAAGGCTAGCATTAAAATGCTGCTGTCTGGAAGTAATAATTGTTTTAGTGGCAAAAGTCATACCTGACTTAAAGGGAGAAGAAAGTATGATCCCTGTCATGTGCGTCTAGAGAAAAGAACTGAAGTATTTGAATCGCCCCAGTCACCATCACAACCAGGAAACCATGTCTGCCCTGCAATGCCCTCTTCATCTGGGCAGCATAGTAATTAGCCCAGTGTGGTCTTCAGTGTGCTGCACTCACTGTTCAGGGCCCCAGGAATTGGTGTGCATTGGGAAGCCTTGGCCTGGAAACCACTTTCAAAACTTGGCTACAGAGGTGTTGAGCATCACAATCGTAGCTGATACTGCCAGCTATTTGTGGAAGCCAAAATGACATTTCCATGAGGGAAAATTCTTGGTTCTATCTCTTGGGTGCTCAACTTTTCCCACGTGGGTATTGTCACAATCGCTGAAACAGCCTGCACGCTATATACATCAGAGTGTAAACTGTTGAAAGTAGAGTTGGTATAAAACTAGTTGGTGTCTGCCCCCAGCCAGTCTGGTGGGTGTGCTGCACACATGAAAAGCCTAGGGATTAGATCTTTGCCTGTGGATCGCAGATAAGTGAGTCTCCAGTCACAAGACAGATTCAGCAACTGAGACTTGCTCCCTCTTTGGTGAATGGTTTGTGACAGCACAGGATGTCATGAGAACACAGGCCATCTCATTTGGAGGGTCAGGTACTCAGGCTGGACTAGCTCTGGTGTGTGTGTGTGTGTGTGTGTGTGTGTGTGTGTGTGTGTGTGTGTGTGTGTGTGTGTGTGTGTGTTTGGCACCAGTTACTGAGCAGATTGAAATAAAAATAAATAAATAAATAAATAAATAGATAGATAGATAGATAAGGCAGAAAACAAAAAATTGTTCTTTGGCATCAACATGGATTCTTGGTAGGGGACTGTTAGTCCTCATGCGTGAGGTTCTATGAACTTACATAAACTACTGAAGTGTTCATGATCAGCTCTTTTAAACTGTGTGTTTATTCTGCTGTTCGGTAGGTGTGTTTCTGTGACTTTCACAGGTTATCTTTTATATTCCTCACTTTCAAAACTGTTTTTGGTTTTGGCTTTCAATTTCATAGTCATTAAGTTTCCTCTTTTTATCAGGGCAAGAAGGATGGTTTGTCTGAGTCTTAAAAGCATAGGATTTACCTTAGATGTGGGCAGTAATGCTTATTCTGAATAAATTCCATGTAAAACTGCAGAAATTGCGTAGAAAATCTTTATGAATTGGAACTTAACATGTCATTGACACATTATGAAGGGTGCTGTGTTGACTTTAGTGATAGATGAGTCCATTGTGCCAAGTTCAGCTACAAGGGGTGACTTAGAAACCCAAATATCAGCCCTGGAATCTAGAAACTTCCTGGAACCACAATTTTGACTTGGCAGGGTGGATTAGTCCTGCATGTGCAAGGGATGGCATTTCACCAGCTTGCTCCATGGAAGGCTCTGGAACATAATCATGAGAACCAACCCTCTTTGTTGTGTGTTAGGTTTTTCTAAAGTCCCCAATGGCTTTAGGAAGGAGAAGCCTTGCTTTAAGACTCCTAGTCCCATTTTTATTTTTTGGAGGGGAACCTGGCTGAAAATCATGGATATCTGATAGTCTGGCTTATTTCTATGGTGTATTAGCACTCTATAAAAGTTACATGTCATTTATTTCAAGTTTAGAACCCTCTCAAACTTCGGGAGCAGACCGAAGTTGAACCTTTTGTGGCTGGCTTTCTGTTTACCTTTGGCCAGACCTTGCCTCCTGTATGGAAGGCGGCAAGGTGAGGTAAGAAGGACTCCTGAGGCCTCTTGGACATCAAACAGCTTGTGCCAAACCAAAACTTGATAGTTAAAAAACATGAATGACTCTAAAACACGTGGATTAACTTCCTGTCAAGCTACTCTGGGCCCAACACACAAAAGTGTATTGTCTTGTGCAAAAATGCACTCAAAGTGTTGCCTTCCTCCCAACTGTGAGGAAGTGATGTGAGATTTTCACCAAATACAGGTTGATGTCAGTCAAGTCACTACCCCCTACTTCTAATAAATACATTAGACAGTTTTTACAAAGGTTTGTGGGCACTCCAACTGAGTATGTGTCTCAGAGAAATTTGGACTGGTGTGTGTATGTCCATTTGGAACATTTATTTTTAATCAGTGGCAAAGAAGGCCCTCCAAGACACTGTGCCTAATTCAAAGACTACTATCGTTTCTTTGTATGAATCATCAGAACACAGGTTAGCAAGGAATGCCTTGCGGTTGAATGAAGGGACTTTAACACCCAGGTTTCCGCGTGCCTTTCAGATAGAGGAACTGATGAATACGCTGGAGAAGACCAGGCAAGAACTGGATGCCACCAAAGCCCGCCTCGCCTCCACCCAGCAGTCCCTGGCTGAGAAAGAAGCCCACTTGGCCAACCTTCGGATAGAGCGGAGGAAACAGCTGGAAGAGATCCTGGAGATGAAGTGAGTACCAGTCTTTGCTTTTGTCATCTTGCTCTTCTGACCACTCTTTGAGGGTGGGGAAGGTAAGAGCTAGGGAAGATGGGGGGGGGGGAGAAAAGGAGCCCAGAGAATGAGTAATTTAACTAACACCCTACTAGTCATTGCTGAGACAATATTTCTTTTTTTTTTTTTCAACTCTAACTTTGGTATCTCCATCTGAATGTATTCCACATCTGTTATTAAAAAAAAAAGTCAATGTAGCAGGAGAGGTTTTACATCTGTGTTTTATGGGCCACACTAGATATCCATGAATGTGTTGCAGAAGTCTGAGGCAGCCACAAGGCAGAGGTCTCATTAAGCACAATGGTAATTTGAACACTGCTGGGTTGGGAGGAAACATTTCTTAAGGAGGCATTCCCTAATTGTGAATGTAACTTTGCTGATTATGTTTGTTGTTGCTTGTGGACAATACCTGATTTGTGTCGGCTCTCGGAATCTCAAGGTTAGCACGTTTTAGTTTGCAGAGAAGTCTGATTTGCTGGACTGAGAAATAAGTTGAGATTTTTCCTGCTTCCCGGCTCCACACACCCCTTCATGGCAAGTTAGCATGGGTAAAGGAAGGCGGGATCAGAATTGATTGCTTTCTTCAGTTGAATAAACTGCAGAGCAGTGCTGGGTTTGGTCATTCCTGGGGTCCTGTGGCACAAGCACTGATACCCAACTTTCATTTCCCCCCTCACAATGAATAGTAACATCCTAGAATAACAGTGGGTGGGTGGAGGGAAACCACTGCGAAGGTTTTTCTTGTTGGCTGCTGCTGTTTTAACAGGAATCAGTTACAATGAGTGTGTTTCTAAAGAAATAGCATCTCTGTAAATTTTGCAATGAAATGACCAATATAAGATAGCCCTTTAAGTCCAACTTCCTTCCACAGTAAAGGGAAATGTACATAATTGTGGCATCTTAAGCCTATATAACAGGCTTTAAAATTGGTGGCTAGGTATGGAAGAGTGACCTTATCACGACCCAGCGAGCCTTACACATGGTTAACATTAAACCAGAAAGCTTAGATCATGGAAAATATGGACTGAAGTATTTTGAAGGTTTCATTAATGAGGACAAACCTTTTATGCCTCATCAACTACCTTACTTTCTTCAAGACCAAAGGATAAGTTACTTTTTTTCACATATAAACTAGCATTTTTTCCTAGTAAAAACTGATATAATGAAAACTGATATTATATTCCATGCAGAGGTAAGGGAACTGAGTGAGACTCGGAGAGATTAAATACATTTGCTTAAAGCCATCTGGCCAGGATTAAAATCGAAGTCGTCTACCTCAAGCTCTCTTTCTCCTACCTCATTTTCCTGTTGGGTTTATGTGACTTTCATCAATTCTGGAACTTTTGTGAATTTGAGTCACTGCAGAATAATTATGCTTCCTAGAGTAGTGCCAGGCATAGGACAGGAGGTCAGCAGCTGTTGAATGAGTCAATAGGTAGAGTATTTGCAGATTGAATATTGTATAACTAGGAAGAAGCATTTCAAGTGTCTGCGACACCTAGGTACACTGATTTCCTCAGTCATTCTTTAGTTAATCCCTGCTTTCATCTCATTGTATGTGCTGTCAAGTCCCACCGAGTTTCTGTTTTTTTTTTTTTTCAGCTATTCCCAAGTGAACTCTACATTTTCCAAAGTAACCTTATTATGTCATTAGAAGATAGCATCCATTCCCTCCTTCCTTTGTTTTTAAAGTTTTATTTGTTGGAAATGCAGGGTGACAGAGAAAGAGAGAAATTGTGTGTCCGTTGCTTCACTTTCCAGATGGCCTCCCTAGGTAGGGCTGGGTCAGGCAGGAGGAACTCCATCTGGGTCTTCTCTATGAGTGACAGAGGGTCAAGTCATTGGGCAATCTTGTACTGCCTTTCTAGACACAGTAGCGGGGAACTGGATTAGAAGAGGAGCAGGCAGGAATTAAACCAGTGCTCCAGCATGAGATGCTAGTGGTGGTATTGTAGGTTGCCATTTATCCCACAGCATCACAATGCCACTCTCCCCAAAAGATAGTATGTTTTTAAAATTTAGGGAAAATTCGACATCATGAACTGTGTTGTTTCTTCTTGGGGGCTCTCTGGCTTGCTGGAGATGCCAATGGCCTCTTTGACCTTCCTGTTTCCTCCTGTAACAGCTTGTAGTAAATTGAGGTGGGGGGAAGGTCACTGGGCAGAGAGGTTGGCACAAAAAATGATGTATGGGTGTAAATGGCACCATTGGCCAATGAAAATATGTTGTGTGCTTAACATACTTAGTGAAGAGTATCATTTATCTAAAATTTGGATTTATTTTTATAAAACATATAAACCTTTTCCTTGTGTTTGTTTTCCCACTTAATTTCATGATTTCAGATAGCACCTAAGTAAGACCTTTTTTGGTGAATTGCCACATTATTGCTCAAGTGCTTAATCTGCTGCCCACTGCAAAATAAATACAAAAGTCCTCTGCTAATTCCCTTGGTTTGAGTAACAAAGGCGTGCTTCATTAAGCCCAGGGTGAGCCCCATTCACTATTTAACTGGCCTGCAAGCCTAACTCTTGGGTTTCTTGACTGGAACAAGGCAAATGAACTGATTGAGCCCCTGAGCAAGACCCATCAGCCTCTGGGTCTGTTTGAGCCCAAGCTGAATGAACCAGCAGTGACTTGACCTTGAGTTAGTAGATATTCACAGTCGCAGTTACATGGATGTTACACTTGCTGGTGCATATCCACCTGTGTCTTGCATTCAACTGGTACCCGTCATGCAAGCATCTTCAGGACAGATCTACACAATATCCAAATCCTTGCAACAAGAGAGGTGGTTGTTGTTAAAGGGAAGAAAGATGGAACTCCGAATCAAGAGAGAGGAACCACAATCTCATCATTAATCATTGTCTTCCCTTCAGATTAAGGATTATTCTGGTTACTTCAGATTTCTCTTCAGTAAAATGGAGGTAATGATGCCTGCCTTGCCTAACCCAGAGAGAAATGTTACAGGGACAGGGTTTTTTTTTCTTAAGGACAATGCTTAAATTAATATAAGCCTGCACTTGTGAAAGTGCTTTAAAACCTGAAAAGGGTTTTTAAAATGAGAGGTAGAATCTGTTAAATTCATTGCAAAATCAAACAGCATTCAAGAACTAGAAGACAGCTGGCAGTGCAACCTCCCAGCCTGCCTAAGCCAGACTGGTCCTTGTAATTATTAAAAATGCATTTGCCAGGCCTTGGTGAACTCCATTCGCGTTAGAGGCTGTGGGCTTTATAAGGTGGCAGTTGATGTTCTCTGCACCCCTACAGGTGGTTCATTCATCCTTATATGGAATTGCCATGTCTTTCCATGTAGTTGTCCCATTTGTCCCATTTTTTCCCCACCAGTGCTGTGTAGAATTCACCAGAGCTCCATCCACAGGACACTTGAATTTTTTTTGAATATTTATTATGCAGCACTGCTCATTTTAGAGAAAAAAAGGTTCAAATGTGGAAGTGCAATATGGGAAACACCAGACCAGCCGTGGTGCTAACAGGCAGAGGTAGACAGCGATGGTGCTTTGATATATACTTTGTGCATCATTCTCATTTTTAAAAGGAAATGAGCTTGTGATTGTGTATTTTATAAATCCCACTTCTTTTGCTTGCTGAATGTCAACACTCTCGCATGTCACCAGCAGGCTTGTGTTATTTCTAATTGTCCTATACAAACTGAGTGTGCTTTGCGACTGAGATTCTATCTTGATTTCAATGTTTTGCTAACATGAAGATGTTTTGATAAGCATCCTACTGCCTTATTCTATTTTAGATGATTGTTGATTGATCTGAAGTTGCAAGACATAGTACAGAGAGGTTTCTGGTACCCATCATTGATTTCCATAAGGTCATGTTACAAAATTAGGGTGCAGTAACACACCAGAAAATTTATACTGGTACACTTCCCTAACCTGGTGCAGATTACCTCAGTATTATGTGTGTGTGTGTGTTGTGCTGCAGTTTTATTACATGCAGAAATCTTTGTATCCTCAACGGTCAGGATACAGTACTTTTGCACCGTCATAGGGGTTGTAAGTACTAACTTTGATAATGATAACTGTTGCCCAGCCATTTCATTTCTCACCTGACACCTACATTTCCCCTGCCCCGTCCTTGTAGGCAAAGCACTAAACCATCTTTTCGTTTTAGATTTAGACCAAACCTAGAGCAGGAAAGCGTTGCCTGACTCTTTTAACTTCAGGGTTTCTCACAACGTGCTTCTATCTTTATTTGCAATGGAATTTCCTCCCAGTGTGAGCCACTGGGAAGCTGTCTTAGAATAGGCGTTCAGCAAGCACGTGAGAAAAGAGAGGATGAGTTAGTTCAAATATCGTCCACATTCATTGGGCATCCATCATGTGGCAGGCACTTTTCTAGTGGACAAACAAAAATAATCTTTGTCAAACATGCATTGTAAGCAAAATGAGGGAAGGAAATGAATGAACAAATCAACAGGCATATAAATGAATGCATGGATGAATAAGGTAGTTTAGTGGTTTCTTATGTAGCAGAAGAGATTTGGAATTCCAGTTAGAAAGCCATTTGCAATGACCAAAACCCTCTTGGTTTGGGGAGTTAGGAGGGAGTACCTTCACACGTAGTGGGGATCCTTTCAAGGACTGAGGCTGAGTACATTCAAATAAGAGCTTTTGAATTCTTTCCTGCAGTAAGCTCTTTTGCAGTTTGATCTTTATTCATTGGTTTCTAAACTGCCAGCCATCAGTCGTACATTTGAAGGACCTAATAATTTCCATGTATTTTTGTATTATGTATAAGGAAAGATGGACAATTTCCATCTTTCCTTATACATAAGATTATCCATTTTCTTGAAAAATATAAAGCCTCTTGCTACTCATTTTGTAATCCTTGTCTCCATTGCATTAACTCTTATTTAAAAGATATTTTATTAAAAGAACATTAAGAACATCATTCTATGTTTTGTTTTATTAATGCCAGTTAATAAGCTTACGTTCCAGTAACCAGAGCTCAATATTTAATTTGTGATAGGTGAATTTGATATCTGTGGCTAAAGGAAATTGTAGGCTGTGATATACAGTACTTTAAAAAAAATCTATGCGTGCATTTGCCCAGAAAATTAAACTACCATAGTAATTTAACAGGCAGACACACAGCCTAACTGGTATTTTCCATGTAGTATAAAAATGCTAAGTTGAATGAAGGTTTGATAGTCAGCTAATAGATAACTCAAAGTATATATTTTAGACATTCTATGTAATTCCCTTACATTAATGTAATAATTTTAAATGTAATGTAATAATTTTAAATGGCCTCTCCCTGTCTTTTAACTCTTCAAATGATGTAATGGATACAGTTGAATTTACTGAAAATTGTTGGATTTTGGGCTTCTTCTCCAGATAACCTCACAAGCCTATGTATACACTGGGTTATTGTAGGACATTTGCAGGGAAGTAAGACAGCAGCTCATTCAAGGGCATTTCCCTGTTTAATTCTTCAATCCAGATCCTTTCTGAGAGAGCCCTCAGAAGGTAAGTACCCTTCAAAGAAGAAACCATGTGCAGAAAATGATTTAAAAATTTTCTTTATTCGTTACCATGTGCCAGCATGAGATGAGACAAATCACATATCTTTATGAAGGAACTCAAGTGCCTGGGAATTTGGACAGGATGAATGGAACCTGGGATAGTTTGGAAGAGAACCATTCCTTACAACTGATAAACTCAGTTGCGAGGAAATTATACTGTTTCATGGAAATGCCGGGAAGATTGACTGAAATGCATTTATGAGGCAGTAATTTTAGGCCATAAGAAATGATATATTGTAAATATTGTGTAATGTGCTATGTATTAATATGCTAGGCATGCCCATCATACCAACATACTCAAATCCTGTCTTCAAATTCCAGTTTGGCCTTAAGCGTTCAACAGTGTCCTTCTTTGTCACCATCTAACAGTTTCTCTTCAATGTAGACAATGATGTATGTTGTAGAACGTTTGCATGCCCAGTTTTAAAAAAAACTGAAATACTATAGTAATGTGCCATAGCATGTTCTTCTCTGTCAGTGTCTGTCTAACACCGAGACAGTTCTAAGAGGTGTTTGAGTATTCTGGAGCAGGGATGAAGGCTGTTGCAGACTTTTAAGTTACCTGTGGTGATGGAGGACATGTGACAAAGATGTCATGATGACTCATTCAACGTCGATTGGGTTTGACCTGAAGGCAGTGACTTAAGTGCACAACTAGCTCCCATTTGTGGTTTATCTCCTTCTTTTCACCATGATGTTAGCGGCATTAAAAACACAGGAGAAGACACAAGCCCACTGTCTACAAAACTTACAATGAATAAGTAAAGTTTAACTATAAAGTATAAAAAGCTCACTTCAGAATAGTGAAATGTTCCAGTTAGCTACAACTGCAAGGAGCATAAAACCTCACCTTCCAGAAGTCCCTATATACAAGTCAGTCTGTAGTCACTGGGGACTGCTATCTTTCTGTCTTAATATTTTGTCACTCTTGGCTTCCACCTGATGATGCAAGACTTTTGCCACCATTCTGACTGTCCAGTACTTTTTCCAGCCAGAGTAAAGAAGGGGAAGAAGAAAAGTGACCTCCTTGACCTATAAATTATGCCTGCCATCCATTGATGTCGGAGTCACTTAACGTCGTTTCACAGATTGTTGGTCAGCATCTGCTCTGCACAGGGGCTGTTATAAATCCTAGGCACTAATCAGAATCAATTCTTGGTCATAGGCACTTGCTAAGTGCTGACCTAAGTGAACAAAAAGGACTGTTAACAAAAAATCCTTTCATTTTTGCAGTTTTGGTTTTTTTTGTTTTTTGTCTACAGGCTGTGAGAACTCATGTCAGGCTTTTTAAGTCACATTTAGCTTCAAGACCAGCAAGAAAACAAAACCTTTAGGTGGACGACTCTGCCCAGCTAACAGTCTGGGAGCTGAGTGCCAAAGAAAGAAAGGAAAGAATGTGTAGTGTGGGCAATTGGCAGTCTCTGCAGAAATGAAAAAAGTATGCAAAAAAAAAAAAATAGGTCAACTGAACTGTCATCCCATTGGGCATGAAACAACAACTTTGTAACTGTACTTTTAGAATATACCTAGCAGACCTTTATCTGGATGCATATGTGTCTCCTGTCTATCTGAGTTCGTTTCTGCCATATCTGAATTTATTTTATTTGCCGTGCTTAGCTAATCTGGGGCTGTCATGTGGTGAGTGAACAAGTAAGGGGACGCCTTAGAGTTTTGCCTTGCTGGTAGGGATAGCTGGCCAATGAGGAGCATCAGATTTGAGAAGGTTAAAACAATGAATGCTTTTGTGAAGTATTAAAGGTATGACAAGTAAGAAAAGAAGTGGGTAGAATTTATGGTGCTGCCTCAGGGACATTTAAATACACTGGAGATGTAGAGCTTAAGAAGTAAAAAGATCTTCGTGTAGCCTGAACAAATGTTAAAGATATAGAGGCTGTATCACGTGTTCCAGATGCTAGACAGAGAAATACATAGCAAGGAGGGGGCCAACGTATTCTCTGACTTATTATGATATAGACACTTGCCCATAATTTCACTAAATGATGCATCTCAAAAGATACTGGGAACTTTGTTTTCTTTCTTAACTCCACAAAAGCAAAGCAAAACAAACAAAAAATACTGCTTGGTTTAAAACTCTACCCTCTCTGATAGGACCATGATAATATATCTTTGGTTTTGCTTAGCATTTATTTTTCATAGAACACTTTGGATGTGAAATAGACATAGTAGCTGGGCAGGGATGTATTTCAGACAATATTAAAGGGAAATAACTGAAATGTATTAAAGTGCAGGTGAGACAAAATCAACAGCGCTTTCCTCTTCCCTGCCTTAAGGAATGTAGTACCTGTAGTTTAAAATGCCTTCAGGAAATTAAACCAAGCCCATCATAAATTCTGTTCAGTCCATGCAGACTTTGGACATGGGGATTAATATTATCAGTGAACATTTATTGAGTGCTTAATTACATGGGCTGTGCACTTCACCGGCACAGTGCTGCTGCCTCTTAGGAGGTAGGGAACAATACTGCTCCCCATTCTGCAGATTATATACCGTGATGTGTCAGATGCCAGGATCTCAAGTGCAAGTCTGTCTGAGGCTGCAGGCCACCATCTTAACCATGAGTAATAACCCTCTTAGTGGAGCACTTGAGTTACCGTTTTAACAATTTTGAGTATGACAGTGGTGAGACCAATTCTAATTGAACAGTAAATGACAATGGGCAGAGAGAGCCATCTGCCAGCTTGCTTCCGGGGAGCAGGACAGCAGGCTAAGGTGATGACGGAAGAGAGGAGCCAGGAAGGGCACTCGTTGGAGGAAACCTCTGGAGTCAGCTTCATCTTAAAACAAAATCAGAGACACACTGTCTGTGCCATGTATGTGTAGTTTTACTAGCAAACACTGTCAGTCAAGAGGACCCTTGACTTGGTGGTTTTTAATGGAAATACAAACATTTTCTGAGCTAGAGAGGTATAGTCTTTCAGCTTAAATAATCATAATCCACAGTTAAATAATCTAAATGCTTGTGAATCATAGAGCTTAAATAATTCCAGGCATCGTACTTCTTGTTATCTCCATCCTCATCATGGCGTTTTGGAGGCTGGGCAAGGTTTCTCATGAAAGTAGGGGAAAGAAAAATGTATGGACCCTTCACCTTTCTAAAACAGGGCAAGTTCAGGGGACTAAGCTTGGATTAGAAGACAGAACATCTTGTTGGGTGAACTCTGAGAAGTGCTTGACCCAATCCATTGCCAGATTAACCTACTGAGGCAGGAAATGGGGCAGCTCCATCACACAGCCAGACACGCAAGGGGCAGATGAAACAGCAAGATCACATGTCAAGTCCTAAAATAAGAATTATGTGGTGCAATCAGCAGGGCTGACAGTACTGGCATTGGCAGCTGGAATCTGTCCATTGAATTGGATGAATCCAGACAGTTCTGATTTCAGCTCCCCATCTGTGAAATGGGATCTAGACCCCACTAAAGATGCTCATACTCTGTGCTTTCTGGAAACTATGCTTTTCAATGGAGGAGTGATTTTTGCCCTTCAGGAACAATCATCAAGGTCTGGAGACTCTTGTCACAGCTGGAGAATCAGTGTTATTGGATTGGATGGAACAAGAGACCCTGCTCAACATCTTGCAACAACAACAGTCCCCAATAACAGGTGATTGTTTTACCCCAAATTCCAATAGTGCCAAACTTGGAAACACACACACACACACACACACACACTACTAACCTCCCTCTTTTAGACTGAATTTTCTTTCATGAGAGAAGAGACAAATGCGGTGTAGGATCTCATCTCTGGTTTAACCTCTAAGGGGGGTCTCATGGCAGGAAGTGCTTTTCCCAGTTGGGATGGTGATGAGGCCTAGAGGAAACAGTGGGACATTCCTAGTCCACATATGTGATTTGGACCTCTCCACTCTGGGTTGCTTTCATGAGACTACAGAGCAGCCCACCAGCCACTTCTCTGGCAGAATTGGCACAGGGCTCAGATCCAAAGCCTCCTTCCCTGCACGAGCTATGAACTCTGGCTGGGCTCCCAGAGACCTACATCCTCAACGCGTGCTGCTCTACAGCCTGCAACTGGCTCAGGAATTCGGTCATTCTCCAACCTGCAGCTTTCTCTCTGGTCCTAAGTCTACCCACCTATGAATTAAGAATATGAAGTCTGGCTGTTCTCCAGGGGGAGGCAGTCATGAAGGTGCATGAATGATAGCACTTCTCCAGCTCAGCCTCTGCCTTACACATGTTCCATCCCTCCTTACATCTCCCTTGGTACCCAGGTCTTCTACCCCCGGGCTGCGACCCAGATGTTAGCATCTTCTTCAGCTTATGAAGGCTATAACTTAGGACAAATCCCAAATGTGTGGGTTTCTCTTCCCACGTGTTAATGTCTTCTTTGAGCAGTAAAATTTAGTCCAGCTATGAAAAGGAGAAATCTCAACCCTATGAGAAGAAAACATCACAAATGGGTTACTTGTCAATGAAGATGAAAAGACAGAGAGAGGAGGATGGCAGGGAGGAGGGGAAGGCTTTGTATATTCTTGGCCCTTGGTAAGCATTTAATGTAAATTTGTAGAAATAATACATGAATGTGATAAAAATGATAACTTGCTGCTCACTGGCTGCTGCTTCTGCCATTCCTCCTTCCTTGTCCATTCCTCCCTTCCCTACCAGCCCAACCTTTTCCTCTTTCTCCATTTCTCCAGTTTCCCTGTCCTCTCCTTTTCTCCCCGTTCGTGTTGGCAACCAAAATGATTTCTGAATTTTTTTCAATATGCATGTCTGGCTCTATTCTAATTTTGACTTATGCATAGAAGGCAGATCATATATATAAAAAGAGATAGAAAGAGAGTGAAAGTGAATGATAGCAAGTGAGCCTGGAGGCAGAGTTGGGGCTGGCTCTGGCCATTGTGCCGGGAGGGCGGCGGGTATAAGGTATATTAAGTGGAGACTACTTGAGTTCCCTTGAGAACTACGGTTTGGAGCCAAGCCATCATCAAGTATGGCCAAAATCTTTTGTTTTCCAGTCACAAAACTTAGGAACCAACAGATTGAAACTTGAAATGTAGCGTTTGACTTGATTTCTAAGTTAAACCAATATCCCTTGGATCTCAATTTAGACCTGCAAGATACCAAAACCAACATTGTGGATTAGCTCACCTGATGCATCATTTCCACGAAGAGATTTACAGAGCGCTCTGGAGCTGGTGCCAGCATGCAGTTACAATAACAATTACAGTGCTTTCCGTTCCATTCTGAAGCCAGTGCTTGTGTGTTCCCATCACTGAGCCTGAAGCCTGGAGTGTCTTTCTCCCTCTGGCTCTGGATCTGCCTCTGAAAATTTTCTTGGAAGACATTCCCTTCAATGTATTTCCAAGGCTGTTTTCAGCTAATGCCTTATGATAAAGCAATGGAGGATCGGGTAGGCCCAGTAGTTGTTCTTGCCCACGGTTCATCTCTGGCATGCTGGCCCATATGGGTTACATCGCTGAAGCTTCCTTCATAGCTGACTCCTGGTTGGGCCTGGGGCCAATAGACGGCACTGCTCAAGTTGGGAGGAAAAAAAGACTAACACATTTCCTTCCTGCTCCTTTCTGTCTTGGAGACACATGTCTGATATGGCAGCGTCTCTTTTACTGTAGCTTAGCTGTGTGTCTATTGGATGGCTTCAACTGTCACTGGGATGAACCCATTTCTCCTTCTACTCTTCAGCCTTATATGTGGCAAGGGTTGCATGTTTCGCCTGGTTTCTGGATACCTCAACATCTCATTTGTTTCAGTAACCCTGGCCAGTCCTCCTGCTGAAACACTTTCTGGCCATCTCCTCATTGGAACCATCTGTGGTCAGTTTTTTGTCCTTTGCAATTACTGTGATGTCCTAGTCAAATATAAGATTTGGGAGAATGATTTCAGAGAGTGTTGTTAGAAGATGTTTATATTGCCCATATTAAATCATTTTGAAAATAGGAACAGATTGCTTGATGCTAAAGTCAAAAGAATACAGCAAGGGTCAGGCCAGGCCACAGCCAGAATCCAGAAGCTCCTACTTGTGTGCTGGAGTCAAAGGACTTGGGCTATCTTCTGCTGTTTTCCTATGAATATCAGCAGGGAACTTTATGGGAAGTAGAGTAGCTGGAACTCAAACTGGACCCCCTGTGGAATACTGTTGTGGCAGGCCGCAGTTTAAACCACCATGCCACAACACCAACTCTGAGAAGAAAATGTTGTAATGACTACTGCCCTAGCCATCCTGGGCCATCCTCTGCTGATTTCCCAGGCCATAGGCAGGGAACTGGATGGGAAGTGGAGCAGCTGGTACATGAACTGACATTTACATATGATTCTGGCACTTGCAAAGTGAGGATTTAGCCATTGAAGCTTACTTAAATTAAAGGCAGAGTTACATAGGGAAAGGGAGAGAGAGATCTTCCATCTGTTGGTTCACTCTGCAAGTGGCTACAACATCTAGCGTGCATGTGTTTTAAAGAAATGTCACAAAGAACCAAAGGGCCACCCCACCCCACCCTGGTTCGGCTGCTATATGGGGCAAACGCCCAAGCACCAAGTCTCATAGCAATGGGTGGTAGTTTCTTTTCTCCAAAGGAAAATGATTTGATGGGACTACTCCCCTGTGAATCATCTTTTTCCTAATTGGTGGCCCAGTGGGCTTGGTTAAATTATGGTTAGATCTTTTTTTTTTTAAAGAAATGTCAATTACAATATACAAAAGTAAAATACACCCACACATACCCTTCGTTGAACTTCAGTCATTTAATATATTACCAATCCTGTTTCCTTTCTATCCCACACTCTCCCACCCCATCCCTGGATTATTTTGAAGAAAATCCCAGACACTATATAATTTCATCCATAAATATTTCAGTATAAACATTATTTTTTCATATAAACATTTTGACACCAAATTACAAACACTTTAAGGTGGAGGAGAATTCTAATGATAGCTTTTCCCCATAAAGCTGAAATCCCTGGGATTCAAATGTAAAAGGCTTAGATTTTAATTTTTTTAAAGAAATGCTATTAAACAGAAAAATGGATCATTTGGTGGTATATGGTGGGGGAAATCAGGAGAATTTACACCACTTGACACATTCCTTAAGTTTCAGCTCTATTCTCCCTGGCTTAAGCGTAAGTCTCAGTGTTCCCAGGGTTGAAATAAATATATATTTGGGTAGAACTTTGTTACTGCTTAATGATCAGCAGCATTTCTGCACAAAACTGGAAGGCAATGCTTTTTCTCTTATTGGTTTCTTAAGTGAAAGGCAACTTATAAGGGTTTTGAGAAACAAACCACTTTTGAGATGCACACTTGAACTAGTGTTTGGCATCAGGTTCTGCATCCTGGGTCATGGTTCATGGTACCTTTTCTGGGGATAAAGCTGAAACTAAGTTCCCTCTGTAATGAGATTAGGCTTTTGAATCTCCAGTAAGGTCTGGACATAAGTTCTCACTGTCTTATACTATTTTTGTTTATGTCCACATCACATTGGCTCACTGAAAGAATTTCTTTTTTTTTTTTTAAGATTTATTTTATTTTTATTGGAAAGGCAGATATACAGAGAGGAGAGACAGAGAGGAAGATCTTCCATCCAATGATTCACTCCCCAAGTGAGTGCAATGGCCGATGATATACCGATCCAAAGCCAGGAGCCTCTTCTGGGTCTCCCATGCGGGTGCAGGGTCCCAAAGCTTTGGGCCGTCCTTGACTGCTTTCCTGGGCCATAGGCAGGGAGCTGGATGGGAAGTGGGGCCGCTGGGATAGAACCGGCGCCCATATGGGATCCCGGGCATGAAAGGTGAGGACCTTAACCACTGCGCCACCATGCCGGGCCCTTGAAGAATTTCATTTTACCAGAAAAAAAAATGTTTTCTGCCAAGTTGTTCTTGAGTAAGAATCCATTTTACTCTCATTTAGGAACAGGAAAGCTCACATTTCACTAGATACTAGTGCAGCAAAGACTTGAACTTATGCCCCACTTTCTGGAGATTTACTCTGATCTTGATTATTTTGACGTCTTCTACCCATTCAAGCTTGGCACCACCTTAGTGATCTGCGAGTGTAGTGAGATGGTTTCCACACCCCACAATATTCTTTAGTTAGGTGACCATGGGGGAATTATTGAGTTAAGCTTGATTTTTGTATTGACCCCATAGGAGAACAGCTCAGGAAGGCATAACAGATGGATCAGGAATCCAAGCAGCATTCTTGGCCTGGCTGCAGTAGAAACTAGAAAGAAACAGGTGCTCCTAAAGGAATGGGAAGTGGGAAAGCCAAGTCCCAAACCCAAACAGACTGCTAGCCAGTTAGCCCTGAGCCAGGCAGGACTCAGGGGTAATGATTAAGGGGTATGATGATTGTATCATCATACGAAGTTAGTGTTGAGAACATGTAGCCTATGATCTCACCCCAGCATCTCTGGGAAGTGACTGTTCAATTGCCTTCCGACCCCTGAGCTGATAAGGACTGTATTAGCACAGGGTAAAGATCTTTGACTTTGGGTCCGGTTCAGATGACTTGGGTTTGAATCACAGCCCTTCAACTTGTTCTGTCCATGATCCTGACCAAGTGCGTCAATGGCGTTATCTTTACAGTGGGGGTTCTTCTGAGCATTCAGTGAGTTACTGAATTTACAACACTTAGCCCACATCTGCTTCTTGGGAAGTCTTAACAAATGGAATCATGTGTGTTCTGAAAAAAAAAAAAAAAACTTGTTGCCTCTTCAGAGAACCCAGTCTCATTTGTGGTACAGTCCCTTGTGCTCCTTTCTTCTTTGATTCTTTAGTTCTTTGTATTCTGCTCTTTGTGGCCACAGAAACAGTGCGCTCTTCACAACCCTGGGGTAGTTAAGGCAGCACTCCTCCAGTCCTTCCCCGTGTCCTCCCGCTGTCCCAGCTTCTTGCCTCCACATCAAGTGCATGCTTCCTGCTGCTCTTCTCATCACAGGGTCTGAAGTCCCAGCTCTTCTGAATGTTCTATATATTCCTTCTCTTTGCATCCCACAGCTCCCAATACCTTCTAAGGCAGTAGCATTGTGCTTGGTCCTGTGGTCCTGGTAACATACATGACCGCTGCCTTGTGGAATTTGTGCTCTAATGAGGGAAGGTGGTAGAGTAAGCTAATAAAAACTGTGCAGGGTGGGGTGTTCTCTGATAATCAGACTCTGGATTCTATTAAAAGTAGTTCAAAAAGCATGTGGAAAATGACATTAGAATGTAAGTTTAGGTTAGTGAAAAAAAATTGTAATCCCTGTATTCCAGGAGAATTCAAAAATTCATGGAAAATATGTATTATAAATACTAGATATGTATTTCAAGAAGTTTTTTGCACTGTAACAGACTTGTTGGCTTTTAGATACCACTTCTTTTTCTATATGAAATTGTTTATTCTTGACAATGTGTTGATTTGGAAGGCAGAAAGAGAGACAGTAAGTTAGATGGATGGACAGACAGACTGAGCCCCTATCTTCTGATTCACTAATTAAATGCCTGTGATGGTAAAGGCTGGGCCACGTCAGCACATGGAAGCTACAAGCTCAGTACAGACTTCCGATGGGAGTGGAAGGGACTAGACCACTTGAGCCGTTCTTTGATGCCTCGCAGGGTGCATTAGCAGGAAACTGAAATCCAGGATGGAGCCAGGTCTTGAACTCAGGTACTATGTTATGGAATGAGGAATATCCCAACTGGTGTCTTAACCACTGCAGCGAACACTCACTTTATATGCATCTCTCAGCTCCATTTCCACATGGTCTTTTGGAAATATCCGCATATGGAGTATCTATTCCAAATTGGAGGGAAATTTGCAGAAGGCAGGGACAGTTGTGACCCAAGAGGTGAACACAACGGCTGAGGTAAACTAGGAGCGGGTGAAGAGAGTGCTTCCCATGGGACACACAATCACACATACTGTGAGAATGTCCAAACACACACACAAAGTTCAGTGAGTGAACAGATGCAGTCTTGCTCAAAGTTTCGAACAACTCTGAAGGATTCTGTTGAAAGTGGCCATTTATTAGGGGGCTTCTGAAATGTCACCCCCCTAAGTATGCAATAATAAATTATGTTCTACCACAACATCCTTGGCTGCTTAAGCTTTTCATTGCCTTGAAACAAATAGGTCCCCCACCCCCGCCAAGCCAGCCAAGAACACCCTTCCCTCTCCCTTCTCACATTCTTCTTGACATGTGGCCATTGAAGTTGGCGACTAACCCAAGTCGTTTTTCTCAGGCTGCCATTAGAGATGCTATCTCCACAATGTATAGCAACACTGTTTATACTCACATTGGTCAACTGTAACAGGATATCAAATTTTTGGCATTACCTTTCCCTCATGATGGTATTAGAAATAATTTATATGTTTATAATAAGAAAGGATTATTTTTAAAAAATAAAATACACAATGAAAGAGTCTCCCAGAACTGGTCTGGAATTTTTCAGGGGAGATATTGAGCTTGGAAAATATTATTTAAAACTCCAGCTTGGAGTTAAGCTTTTTAATGCAACTCAAAGTGTGTATGTGAAAATCTGTGGCAGCACATTGGAAGCACTTCCCATTGCATTACATAATGTTTCATATTTGCAATATTTGAAGTAATACAATGTCTTAAATTTTATATATATATATATATATATATATATATATATATATATAATTTATATTTAAAGCCTTAGGAAGGGAAGAGTTGGCTCCTGCTGAGGCTGACCTCAGCCGAATGGACCTCGGTCCCTCTGAATCTCTGATATGTTTTCTTTAAGTTTTACTAAATGAGGACATAATGTGATTGAAAGTGTGGAATTGATTGGTACTTTTATTGAGCAGAGGGCAGTGGAGGACCAGGAGTGTCTTAGCCTGTTATGCCAAAGTCTGTAGAACCAGGGTCTCTCCAAAGCCTTCTGGGATGGAAGGAGAGCTGTCTTCCATTGCCAAGGATTCGGTTTTTCCGTTTTCCTGAGCTGGCTGAATTACACTCCTGTCTCCTGAAACGCTCTTAGCACCATGCATTTGGCATGGTACCCGCACTTCTTAAATCCAGCCAACAAAGATTGCAGGAATTCAGCCAGTGTTCCTGAGCCTTAGACAAAGGATGTTGATGACCAGTGGGCCCCACTCTGGTGAAACCAGCCAGTTGGAGAGGTGCAGCTTCAGCGCGCATGGCTGTGATTGTATACAGCCACTCATACCCACTAGCTGCTGCCTGATGAACCCCATAGGTGCAGCAGTCACCTCCTTTAAAGGTTAAGGAATATGTACATTTAGCTTAATATGTACAAATGGATGATGTGTTATAACAGTAGTAAATCACATTTGTATAGGACTCCTTAATTATAAAAATAATTCATCTTGTATGGTTTAATTTTTAAATATCTATATGCTATTTTTAAAGGTATTTATATATCACAGTGAGATAGTAGCTCACACCTTATCTATGAAAAATCACAGATACTAGCAAGTTTTTGTGAAGGTTAGGCATAGCTGGAACTTCATATATTTGCCAGTGGAGTTGTAAAATTGTGTAGGTACTTGTTGAAAGAGTGTGGTAGTTCCTCAAAATGTTACACGTAGAGTTCCTTTAGGACATAACAGCTCTATTCATCAGTATTTCCCTAAGAGAAATTAAAGCATTCAACCATGTAAATATTCATATTAGCATGATGCAAAAAACTGAAAACAGCCCCAAAAGGATCAACCAGTGTTGAGTGAATAAATAAAATGTGCTACATCCATACAATGGATTATTAAAGAACGAAGGACTGGTAAAAGTTACAAATGTGGAAGAACCTTGAAAACATGGTGCTATGTCAAAACCAGCATGGAGAATGTACGTGTTATAATCTAATTCACATGGCAAATAGATAAATCCAAAGAGATATAAAATAGATTAGTGATTTGTCTAAGGCTGGTTGAAGTGGAATGGAGAGTGACTTGGTAATGGGTATGAGGTTTGCTATAGACTACTGAAAATTTTCTAAAATTTGATTGTAGTGATGGTTTATCAGCTCTTTGAATATACAGAAATCACTGGATTCAGCATTCATCAAATTCATTCATTTTAAATGGATGAATTTCTCACAGGGTTGAGACATCTGCCAAGAAACTTAAGGTATGATCTATGCCCATGCTTACTGATAATGTTTGAATGATTGCATGTAATTAAATCATAGTTTCTAGATCTTTTTTTTTTTAATCTAGTATCTAAGGAACACACTCCCTAGCAAAAGGCATTGACACTGAAGGGAAACCTCTTCGTTTGAACACAATCAAATGATATTTATATTGAGTCCTATGGTAGATGCTAGGCCTTTTGCTAGGAGCTGAAAGAGCGGGGGGATGTATAATTGAGTTATTCTATTGTAACTTAGATATATACATAGAGATTTTTCAGCAAATTCTCAGAAATGAGAGAGAAATTTATTTCGCCTGTGAGGGAGGAAGTTCTTTGATGGGGTGGTGTCACATTTACATTAGATCTTCGGATCAACCTGGGATCCTGACAGAAAGGTGAAAATGTCTTTGGGAATTAAAAGGAACTAAGTGAAACACTTGTGAAGATTGGTGACAGTGGTGATAACATGTTGGTAGAGGTGGTGAACAATGATGATGGTGGTGGTGATGGCAATAACAGTGATGGTGCTGGGAGTGGCAGTATTGGCAATGGTATGGAAGGTGGTAACGGTGGTGGCACTCATGATGATATTGATGATAATGGCACAGAAGGTAGTGGTGTGATTTTGACACTGATGGAGGCAATCAGGCGGTACTGAAGTGATGGTGATAATGGTGAGCACGTGATGAGGCCGTTGTGGTGCTGTTGCTAATGGTGGTGGCAATATTGATGGTGGTTTCTGAGGCGATGGTTTGTCTTCCAGGGCATCAGAGTGATGTACTACTGGGTACCTGCAGCCATAACCCTGAAGCTGAATGTGCTGGCTAGGAGCATAGAGATTAGCCAGGACTGTTTGGGGTTGGTTGGTTTGGTTTGGCTCTTTCCTATATACTATGTTTCACTTAGGTTGATAAATATTTTGTATTGACCTACACCAAAGGGCCCAAGGAAATTGGCAGTTCATGAGTTACTACATTTAGATCTGATATACAGTTGTTCTTAGTTTTGGAATCAGCAACCATTCACTGGTTTTATGGGTTGGGAAGAACAAGGGAGAGGTCTATCATATGTCTAGTTCTGATTCTCAAAGTGACCCCTCTGGCACAATCCCTGGATTAACATACTAATGGAATCATCATTTTCACAGATCACAAATTAGAGACTATCAGCCATTTTACTGGGATTAATTTACAATCTTCCCGAGACTGATTTACATCTCCTGTCCCCTGCACTGAGTGCATCAAAGGAGTAGGGGAGCAAAAAGCAACATTTATTCTTCTGCCATTATGGCAATACTGTGACTTTTAACTGTGTGTGTGTTTCTGGCTAAAATAGGGAACTGCGGACGCGAGCTACCTAGAAGGTACACGTCTTCTGTGGCTGTGGAACATTTGAAATGTGGCTAGTCTGAACTGAGGTGTGCTATGACCACACCTTAGTTCCTTAAACAAAAGAGAAATGATTTCATATCAAAACTATGTTCAAATATTTTGGAGCTGATGGACTAAATAAAGACTTTTCACTTGTTTGCTTTTACATGTTTTAAGGTGGTTGCTAGGAGATTTGATTTGAGTGGCAGGTCTGTCTGACAGTACTGCAGATAGGGAAGTTTCCTTAGTTCTTTCCCATGAACTCTTCTGGCCGATTCAGGAGGAAGACAATCCAAAGTGGCTTGTAGAAACTGACACTTGAAACGCCCTAAATCCAGATCTGGGGAACAAGAACTCATTTTAACTTCTAAAATCTGTATTTTTAAAAAGTGCACTATAGACATATATTCCCTCTCTTAATATACATCTAACAGCTCATCATTTCCCATGTTACTTATAGTATCTTTGTTGCTTTTTTTGTCCTCTGCTCATCCTGTCATCACCTTATCAAGATATGATTCGCTGGCGTTGAGCAAGTAGAGATTGTCAGATACAAAATGCTCCATTTATTCAGTACTCAGTCTATCTGAATCGCTTGGGGATTGGCTAAGTGTAGAAGCATTCAAATTTCTCTGAAATTGAGACCATGCCACGCAGTGGAGGATTCGTGGGGAGAAAGGCGTGTCAGTCTCCTGGCGCTGACAATTTGAACTGTCAGGGTCAGGACCCTGTGGTCTCCTTTTGCTCCCCTAATCCTGACTAAGGAGGTAATTTAATAGAATCCTGGGGTGCCAAATTAAGGAGGCTCTAATGGGAAAATGGGAAGTGGAGGGTTTAAAGGACAGCCATTAGTGCGCTCATTTCGAGATGTACTCTGGTCAGTGCTACTTAGGGAACACATGCTCTCCAATAATGTCTTTTCTTTTTGGAACACAACCAAGGGCAAGTATGGAGATTTTTAAACATAATATTTTGGGACCCCAGGGGAAGCTGGAATATCACAGACAGTGATAAAACCACAATTCAGCACTTGTGCTGTACGTTCCTGCAGCACATGGTGGAGCTGCTGAACGGGGCAGCACGGAGAGGCTGGACAAGCAGATATTCTGCTTGTGAATTCTCCTTCTTATCCTCTCTTAAGTACAACCATGGAAATCTGCAATGTCACCAGAAATCTTTGCTCTGCCATGACATCTCCTGGGACGTTGAGAAATAAGGGTCAGTAGTCTTATCCAAAATGTGTGATGATGCCCTGTTTTATCCTCCACGATGGCTAAGATTTGTCTGCATGTTGCAAAATTGCTGCTCCTGTTGGATCATCACATCTGTGTTCCAGCAGAAAGAAGAGTGAATGCCAAATGTCTTGACCTGCAGGAAGGGACATCCCCTTCCAAGGCCCTTTGCTTATGTTACTGGCCTGAAGTGAATCACAAGGCCTGTCTCAGAGTTCAGGGCAAAAAGCTTCTCATTTGGTCCGTGGCACATAGTATTTAATAAATTGGGGCATAAAACAACCCTCACCCCCTATATTAAAAAGACTAAACCCTAAATACTACAACCATATCCTGTGGAAGTCTAGAGTCTAGCAATGACCGAGCATGCTCTGTAGACATTCGTGGCCTGTAGAACCCAGGTGCAGAGCCTGGTGCAATGACTCAACTGGTTAATTCTCCACCTTCCAGTGCTGGGATCCCATATGGGTGACAGTTCATGTCCTGGCTGCTCCACTTCCCTTCCCGTCCTCTACTTGTGGCCTAGGAAAGCAATGGAGCGTAGCCCAAAGGTTTAGGACCCTGCACCTGTGTGGGAGATCAAGAAGTTCTTGGCTTCCAGATGGCTCAGCGTCAGCCATTAACAGACATTTGGGAGTGAACCAGCAGATGGAAGATCTTTCTGTTTCTCTTCCTCTCTGTAAATGCACGTGTGTGTGTGTGTGTGTGTGTGTGTGTGTGTGTGTGTGTGTATGAACCAGGTGCAGGGCTTTACATTCTCCTTGCAACAGTCTGACGAAGGGTGAGGGAGATGTCTTGTCTCCAGGTTACAAAAATGGAAACTGTGACCCAGGTACATCACTAACAGAGGGGAGGCCTGGGATATGAACCCTTGCCTTCTACCTCCAAGATTTAGGCCCCTATAATCTCTTCAGTTCTCTTGTGGACTCTAGATGAGTAGCTCAGTTGCATATTAATTCACTAACCCAACACAAAGCTTAGAACCAAGAAGTAGGCATTTTGCTTAGCGATTAGGGTGTCCATGCCTCTTGTCAGAACACCTGGGTATGATACCTGCCTCTGGTCCTGTCTTTAGCTTTCTGCACTTGAAGATCTTGGGCTGCATGGGTTGGTAATGGCTCCAGTCATTAGGTGGTAACAAGCTACATGAAGGACCTGGATTGAGTTTTCAACTTGAGGCAGTGCAGCCTTTGGATATTATAGGCATTTGCAGAGTGAACCACTAGATGAGGACACCTGCTCTTGTTCTCTCTGCCTCTTAATTCTAAGTAGTTTAGAACTAAAAAGATTACAGAAAATAGCAAAAAGAAAAAAGTAAAAGACCATGAGGAAAATTTTGGAGTATTTAAAATGAGCTGCATCTGCATGAGTTGCTAAAGGCCAGCATGGTGCTGGACAACAGATCAGACTGTTTATCATGGGTGGACTGCTGTGGATTTGTCGTTTCCACAAGTGAGTGTTGCTGGAGGTTGTCGAGGGTCATTCTCAGGAGTGATTAGGCCACATACTGCTGGCTGCACCCCAGGACAAGTCAGGTACTTTATCTTTAGATACCACCAACTCCCCAAGCAACCCCAAGTGCCCATCATGGGGAAGAAGCCATGGATCAGAATTGCCTCCTGGGACTGGAGGCTCCCCAACAGTGATGGAACTGCCTTTGATGTCTCACAGCTTCTAAAGACCCAAAAATGATACAGATACAGGCGCGGGGGGGTGGAGGGCTTTTGATCTAGTTAGAACCAATTAAACTTCCAGTGTGCACGAAAGAAACTTGAGCGCCAGCCAGTTGTTTTGCTCTGGATGGATTTTGTCAAGGAGCACAGTTGAAAATAATGTCACTGGAACAACAACATCCCACCTCCTCACCGCTCCCTTCCCCCCACCTCGTGCCTGCCTGGTTCTTTACTTGGGACCACTCCCTTTTCTAAGTTTTGCTTCTGAAATATTAGGGATCGCCCCTCAACCAGGCCAAAATTACCTACAGGACCCCTTTTTCTTCCCGTCTTTACCGGTAACATTAAGGAGGGCTACTTTTCTTTTAGGCCTTCTCGAAGGCACGCCCTTCAGCTGCTTCCTTGTTGTCATGCAGTGTTTAGTCTAATGTATGCTTTCTGTGAGTGTGTGGACTCGGAAAAAGGTAATCTAATTAACAGTAGAAGGTAGGAGGCCCGGCAGGATTTTGGCAACAGAGGAAAACGTGGGCTTAGGGATTTCATCCTGGACAACTCCCACTTCAAGCTCAGGACTCTGATTTTGTTAGCAGGGGGAGGGTCTTTTGAACTTGATAAGCAGGCTGCAGCAAGAGTATAAAGCCTGCATGTGACAGGACAACAGCCAGCACCAGGAGGGGGTTTGGGGAAGTGCCGGCTGCTTTTATTCGCAGCAACCGGCTTGGTAAATGTTTAAAGGGCCCTTATTACGCTTTTGGGCGATTACAACGTTGTGGATTTATGCTGTTACACTAAGGAGGAGGGCCCACTCCACATACCAAAAGAGAAAAGCACTAAAAGGGAGGAAAGCAAAGAAAAAAAGGGAAGGCGAATGGGGAGGGCACACACACACTCCCCCGGCCTGGAGAGGCGGCCCCTTGGTGGAGCAGAGGCGAGCATATGAATCCACTTACATGTAAATTGCTTGTCGCTATGAATTAAGGCAAGGCTATGAAAGAGCTGCTTTGCTGTGTTTACTATAGGATTTTTGACAGACTCTTTCCTCTTTCAAGTAAATTTGGCTTAAGTCCATAGTCAGTCCAGTTTTAAGTAAACTCCTCTTTTGTTACATTAACAAGGTTATAACATCACTGGGGCAGATTTCCAGCTGCAGGGACCCAGGCCTAAGTATGGGGCTGAGGGTATAATTAAAACCTTCGGGTGGGAGAGTTAAACTCTCAAGTAAAATTGGATAAAAGGCTAATTGTCCATAGCAACATAATACATGCTTTAAATATCTGTGAAATGAAGATGAATAGTAGGAGACTTGGAAAAAAAGGAAAAAAAAAAACCTTTTACTCTGTGATTTGAGATGGGATTTTAAAGTATAGGACAAAGGGCCCTTTTGCCCCCCAAAATCAATTCTACAGCTCCCAAGGCTTGACTTCTATCTGCAGCAAAGATCTTCATCTTACAAAATCAGGAGTGATTACAGCTGTTCGCCAGATCGATTGCAGGGTCCTAGAGTTGGTGGTTGCATCCCTGCAGGCAGCAGTGTCCGGCACCCAGAAGGGGTGGTGTTGGGGGTGTGGGCAGTGGGAAGGGAGTGTAAGGGAAGGAACACATACCCTTGGTGACCTTCTCAAAGATGACATCCCGCCAAGCAAGATGATACATGACCGCGATGCTAGGAAAACAAAAGGCAGCCAGCAATGGCAACCAGTCCCCAGTTGACTGTATCACGGAGGCCCATTTGTTACTCATTAGGAGCAGCCTAGCCCTGCTGGTGTGGCAGGGAGCCTGGAGACTTAAGGTCACTCTACACCCCTGCCCCAGTGGCACAGACAACCGTGAAGACAGCTTTTGCAGCCCCTACACTCACGGGCTTTGTCACGTTCTGCTGGAAAGATACAGGAATGAATGTCTTGGGGAAAGCAGTTTAGAGTTACACCAGGAGGCTGACATGGGCTGGGGAAGAAGGGAAGATGGAGGAAGACATTTTTAAAATTTTGTGGGGTAAGCCTACTGAACCCCCCCCCCATAGTTGAGGAGTCCCCTTTGGAAAGTGTAATCCCCAAAGATGCAAATGTCTTTGTTTAGGGTAGGAATAAGCAAAAGACAGGGGAGCTGTTGGAGATAGGTCAGTTTTGAGGGCTTGCCGGAAGAAGTCCACGGCCATGTCTAGACAGCAGGATGGCTGGGGGCAGTGTGGTAAGGCATGGAGGTTGTGCCAGGGCTGCAAGAAGCACAGGCCAGTTCTTTGCAGCGCTCAAGGACAGAGCACAAGCAGGAGAGGTGGAATGGAGCAGTGGGAGTAGAAAGGCAGAGGGGAGAGTAGCAGCTTGGGACCTCAGCAAGTGAGTAATTTCAGAAGAGAAGTTAGGCATGCCAGGGAGAGAGCATGGAAGAATTACATTTCAACCTAGCTGTGTTGTAGGGTTTATTTGTCTTGTCGCATCATTTGGAGGTTTGTGCTTTGAATCCAAATGTGCCTTCCCACTTTGCAAATCAGAATACTTTACAAGAAGATGTGTCTACTATGGGGCCTTGAAGGCTTCACAACAGGACCTGTCACTCACCATGCACAGCAACATGCTTAAATGACGGGCAGTGGAGTCCTCTCTACCTGTTTTTGGTCTGGAGTCATTTAGTCAATAGATATTTGCCTCATGGCAGCTTGCTATCAATAGTGCTTAAGTATGTTTAAATATGTTAAATAAGAGCTTATACTTTAAAATTTATAAGTCCATGTCTTCTATAAGCATTGTAAACTTAAATTCCTTCTCATATGTACCAAAGACATGTAATATATAAACCAGGTTATAGCCCAGAGGAAGAATGACATTATGAGAAAATTAAGCTAAAAATTCTGTGTCTAATAAGAACCAACTCTTACTAGTTTGAGCTAATAAAATATTTGCCATCTTTATGTTCTTATGAATATCAGAAGTTTGTTCTGGTGAAGAAAAAAAAAAACTGCTGTTTCTGCCAATTATTTAGGTTAGATGACACATGACATTTTGTTGTCATTGTTAAGGTTGTTCACAATTTTAAGTGTGGAGGAAGGGGCTGATAGAATTTTTAAGCCTGGTTCTGTGGGACATGCTTCAGAGGTAGGCCTCAGGGGCTCATCTGGGAAGCCCTGGGCGGTGCAGTTTCCCAGCAAGGAAAAGTCCTTCCCAGAAAAAGGTGGGCATCATTTGCTCAGGTCATCATGCTGTCCTCCCCTCAACAAGGAGGCTGAGCATCTTATGTAACAAACGCGTCATCAGTATCATCATCATTGGTAGCCCTCTATTGGACATAAGAATAACATGATAACGATGCCGCCAGCTCATTTTTTCTCCCGTCAGTGATTTGTCAGTTTTTGCTTTGCTTTCTGTATTCATGGCTTAACTATGGAATAGCAGTTTTCTGTGTAGGCAAAGGTATTGGTGATGGTTGCACATTGTAATGTAACTGTGTGACTGAACTCTACACTCAAGATGGTTAAGAAGGCTGTTGAAAAAGAGAAACAACAAGGACAAACAAAGCAGGAATCGATCTGGCTTTGACCTTACTGCCTTCAGGTCTCTTCTTTCATATCAGTGTATCCAAGAGGACTTTTATGCTAAAATCATCCCATTTCTGGCATCCCATTTCCTCTTAACCTGCTCTATTTTTGCCTCTTCCTTGCTAACATCTTAAAAAATGAAAATAAGATTTACATAATGTGTGTTTACCGTTTGAACCAAGTTAAAGTGCACAATGCAATGGTTTTTGTAGATGGTGTCCTGCAGCATTCACCACTGTCACATTTCGGAACATTTTCGCCACAACTCTAAAAACATCATCCTCATTAAGCAGTCACTTAGTGTTCCCTCTTTCTCCCACCCTCTGGTAAACACTAATCTATTTTCAGCCTCTATGGATTTACCTATCTTGAATAGTTTCTATAAATGGAACCATGCAACATGAGGTCGTTTGTGTTCGACCTCGTTCCTGTAGCATAATGTTTTCTAGGCTCGTGTGTAATATAGCATGCGTTACTACTTCATTATTTGAATTGCCAAGTGTTCATGTGAATAGGTAGACCACATTTTGTTTATTCTTTCATTGGCTAATGGGAGTAATAAACCAGTATTCTTTAAGGTTTCTTTTCTTTAGTTGATAGTCAGAATGGCAAAGACAGAGAGCATAGAGAGAAATCTTTCATCTGCTGGATCATTCTCCAGTTAGCCCCAGCAGCAGCAGGGACTGGGACAGATTGAAGCCAAGAGCCATGAACCCCATGAGGGTCTTCAAAGTGGAAGAATGGAACCCAAACACCACCAGCAGCATCTGGTGCCTTCCCGGTACCTGAGCTGAGAGCAGAACTGAAAATAGAAGCAGAACATGATCCCAGACACTCTGATATAGGATCCAGGCATCTCAGGTGGTGGCTTACTCTGCTGTACAACCACACTCCCTACCATGTGCAAGTTTTCATCTGGATATATCTTTTCATTTCTTTTTAGTATCAATATTTTTTTCTTTTTTTCCACCATTATAATTGTATTGTGTGTGTACCTACATATTCAAATATGTTTGCAGCATATATGTTAATGTGTATATACTCAGGTTGAACATTCATGGGTGTCTCTTCATATATACATTTAAAAAAAATATTTGTTTAATTTTTGTTGGAAAGGCAGACCGGATTTATGGAGAGACAGAGAGAAAGGTCTTCAATCCGCTGGTTCACTCCCCAGATAGCACAGTGGTCAGAGTTGAACCAATTCAAAGCCAGGAGCCAGAAGCTTCTTCTGGATCGCTCATGTGGGTACAGGGTCTCAAGGCTTTGGCCCATCCTCAACTACTTTTCCAGGCCACGAATAAGGAGCTGGATGGGAAGTAGCACAGCCAGGACACAAACTGGTGCCCACATAAAGTCCTAACACTTACAGAGTAAGGATTTAGCCAGTTGAGCCATCATGCCAGGCCCTATACATACATTTTTATGTGTCCATTCACTGTAGTCTACTCTTTGGAATGAAGGCTCTGAAATAGTCTGGACTTCATCTTACTCTCTGTTTTTGTCCCCAGTGCTTAGGATAGAAGCAGTGGGGTAAATTAGTTGATAAAAAACAAATGATGTTTTGTACTAAATGAACCATAGATGCCTGCTGAGATCAGAGTTTGCATATTTCATCCTTCTCCCTTGTAACCATTCTTTGAGCAGAATATGCCACAGGTCTGGCTCCAACAGCTGTTTGTTAATTGAATATCACTGGAGCACTGGTAAACTCCCCCAAAGTTTGCTGCCAGGTGAATGTTTGGAAGACACAAAACTGGGACATCTTAACCAAGGTTTGTTTTGATGTTTAGTTTTTTGGTATCAAGAGGATCAGTTTTGCCTATGGCTGACATCCTCCTGCGTTTGTGTTAAAGGCAAAGATAAAGTTCTTTATAGTAGTGCCAAAAGGGAGCTTGACCTGCCTCTTTCAGAGAGGAGTGATGTCCATCTCTCTTCTGATACGCCTGAAAAGAGAGAATAGGATATTGCCAACTAAAGGGAGATGGTTAAATGTGTTACTCACCAGGCCAGAACTTCTGCCTACATGAAGCCAAAGTAAAATTTCAGTTGCCACAGATCTTTTGCATATTTCAGTGAGGAGAGTATCCAGGGAAATCAGGCATTTTAGCATTTGCTTTTCCAACAAGGCCTGGCACGTATTATTTTGGCTTTTAAGAAATCTGCTAGCTCTGCCTTTGTTCTAATGAACTGTAGTTAGTGTGGTGATGGGGGTTAGAGATGGTAAGGATGCAACTTCAGAAAGTCCATGGAAAATATACATTTTAAAGAAACTCCACAGAGGTTTTAAGAATTTTTTTTTCGCACCCAAATAAGCATCTTTTAGTTCTAGTTCTCTCTGATTTTTTTTGTGGGTTTTAAAGAAACTCCACAGAGGTTGTAAAAAAAAAATTTTTTTTACACAAAAATATGAGCATCTTTTAATTTTAGTTCTCTCTGATTTTTTGTGGAGTCTTCATTTGGTTTGATTCTGCTTTTTTTCATTGTTAATCTGCCTTTAAGCATTTGGAGGAAACAATTCAATTTTTTAAAAACATCCACAGGATATAATATGTATGGTTTAAATAATGATATATCTCTCCCCCCCCCCAAAGAAATGTCATAGTGTGAAGGCAGACATAGTTATCACACTGTTTATTATTGGACTTGGCCAAAGGCCCAGATTTGGGCTTTCATTTTAATATACTAGAATGTACTTTTCTTGGAGGTTTGAATATTATAAATACTATGTTTGGTAAGTGAGGCACACAATAAATTCCTACTAAATGTGTTTCTCCATGTTTGTTAGTTATGTCTTTCCTCAGTGATTGAGGAATTTCTTGTCTTGTGTGTTAATAGGGAAGTGTAGCCCCATCCAAGGTACCCCTGTAACCAGGTGGCTCAAGATAGCAGATTTCACTTTGAGTTGGTTGGTTTACATCTCCACGATGCCTCTGAGCCATGGATGGATCATCTGCTACTGCAGTCATGGTGGAAACAGGGCAGCTGTGTCCCTCTGGGGAATTTCCTTAGCTGAGCTTTTCTTTTTAAAATGGAATAAAAATTGGTAGGCAAGACTCCTAACAGAGTTCCTAGGGTCCATCATGTTTGGGGCACATAACAACTGTTAGACCTACAGTCAACAAGGAGGAGAAGACACCCCCCACCCACCCCCTTGTAAGCTGGGCTTCGCAGAGGATGAGCCATCCCACCTCCCCCCGCAGCCTCCCACGCAGTTTACAGTACGCCAGCCCGTAGGAATGTGAATCCCACTTCAGAGCCCATCGTGGATGTGTTTCTGAGTTGTTTAACGTGTTTCTCACAAACAGGACATGACATGTATGGTTTAAATGAAAATAATGGCCTTGCTGTTCAATGCCAGACCGTCTTTTGTCAAGAGCATCCTGGCAATCGGAAGGGCTCTGGGCTGACACGGCCCACAGGCCAGGTCCTTAGGGATCTGTTTCTGATGTGTTTCACACAAGGAGCCTCTTAAATCAGGGGCCTCTTGGGGGGCTGGGGGCTGGGGCAAGGGAGGGGGCTGGATGTGTGTGCCCAAACCGGCGCATGCGTGCAATGGTCCTGCCGTGGCCTCCAAGGGCTGGGTGGCGGCTTCCGCTGCTGCTGCTGCCCATGGTGGTCCCCGGTCATGAACGAAGAGGAAGGTTTTCTTCATCTTTGGATTCCTTAGCTAGTGTCAAAATAAAATATACAAAAATCTCCCAAGAACAACAAAAACCCAGGTTAGAAGATTCCAGGGGTTTTAAAGTTTGTCCGTGTGTTTTTTAATTTGTGGAATGAGGCCTTGTCCTGGCTTGTTTAAAGATTGCGGTAAAATATATATGACATAAAATTAGCTGTGTTAACCAAGCTTCCCTGTCAGTTGCATCTTGTGCATTTGCATTGCTACAACTGTGTGCACATTCACCTTCTGTTACTGATCTTCCCAGACTGACCTATGTCTCCATTCTTCTCCCTTCGGCCCCTGGTAACCACCATTCTCTCTTCTATCCATGAACTTGACGACTCCCTAAGTACCTCACATAAGTGGGAATTATACAATATTTGACCTTTTGTGACTGGCTTATTTCACTTAGCATAAAGTATTCGAGGGTGATGATGTTTGATATAAACAGATTAGACTATATCTAATTCCATTCATATTTATATTTCTTGAGTCATTTCCATGTATGTGTGTGTTTTTTAATTAGCAGCTAGTTGATTCATCACGCTTTTGTGTCCCTGAATGGCATGGTGTGGCATGGCGTGACAGGGTGGGGTCATGTCCTTCTGTCCTACATCAGTGGTTTTCAACCGGGGGCATTAATACACCCGAGGAACATCTGACAATGGAGACATTACCTGCTTGTCACAGCTGTGGAAGGAGAGGCTGGGTGGGAGGAGAGCAGAGGCCAGGGGTACAACTTCATATCTGTTTTCCATGGCTGTAACAGAATTATTGGAAACTGGATCATTTATAAAAGAAAAGGGACTTACTTTGACATGGCGATCTAGAAGCTGCAAATCCAAGATCATGACCAGGACTGGTCTCCTGGTAAGATCCTGTGCTGTGTTGTATACATGGCGTACAGGGGAAGAGCAAGCAAGCATGTGTAGGTTCGGGGCGGGGAAAGGTGGAGAATGTTTTCTGAGTAGTTTTGAAGCAATTCTTACATTGTATTGTCTGTGTAGTAAAGTGATTAAATTTCTGGGCAATCAATGATGAACAAATGCAGATTGAGGCTTTACCCTCAGGGGGTGACATTAGCCAGAAAGATGGGAAGATGAAAAAGAACTCATGAGCCTGTAACATAGTTCTGGTTGGATAATTTTTTTGCTTTACAAATCTTGTTTTTAAGAATGTGTGTGTTTCTGTCTGTACAGATAATCTGGTTCTGAGGTTGAGTGTCTCTGCAGAAGTGGTTCAGAGCTGACGTTACAGCCATGTTACAGTAATTCTGTTACAGCCATGGAAAACAGATATGAAGTTGTACCCCTGGCCACCTGTTCTGGGTCCAAGTGTGACATTTAGTAGTTCACAAATCTCCCTGAGCCATCATCTTTTCTATGAATAAGGGAACCATATCCCCAATAAGACTCTATGTCCTTGGTATGAGTAAAATGAAGCTATAAATTGTAGCAAATGATTTGTTCTGGTGTAATTACTACAGAGCACACATACTATGCCAGTTAGTTTCATGAGAAGACTAAGCATTGCTTCAATTAATAAATGAGCATATTAAGCGAACTTCCCTCTAGGGTGTCAGTTTCTCTGTAAAGGACCTGAAAAACCTGCGCTCTTGTCTTCTCCTTATTTGGACAACTCCACAAAGGACTTTCTTTCTTTCTCTTTCTCTCTCGTAATTAATAACAAATGCATTTATTTGAGAATCAGAGAAAAAGGAACAGATAGGCACAGAGAGAGAGCGAGCATGCTCCCATCTGCTGCTCCTCTCCCTGAATGTCTGCAGTGACCCCTGGCTGGGATGCAGCCAGGAACCAGCAGCTCAATCCAGATCTCCCATGTGGGTGGCAGGAACCTAAGTGTTTGAACCATTGCTACTGCCTCCCAATGACTGCAATACCACAAAGCTAGAATCAGGAGGCACTGCCAGGTGTTGAACCCAGACACCCCAACAAGGGACCCAAAGGACACTAGGCTAAATGTCCTCCCCTTTCTTTTTCTTCTAAGTGTAGTTTTGTTGAGATCCACTTTAATAAACGCAGATAGTGTATATGGAGTTTTTTTATTTTAAGTTAAGTGAGAAGGCAAAACAAAGATATATACATGAAGATAGATAAAATGGCATTTATTCATTAGCACCCTGGAGAGAAAAAGTGAGGGGGTAGATATCTTAAAACCAAACCTCTGCAGTTCAGTTATTAACATACTTCCCGTAAGGATAGTATGACCCAAACTAATTTTGTAGCTCATGCATACAACACAGGGAGATTTTGTTATGTCCTTGTAATGTATTGTGTACCCTTTTCCACTGCTCTCCCTCTAGCCCTGTGTGTATTTAAGTAAAGGAAAAGGAAAAATAGCAGCTCATAAAAAGAGTGGTGGCAAATGCCATTATCTTCAGGGAAGTTTGTGGGAGAGGGCCTGGACCACAGAGAATGCTGAGAATGAGGCCTGGCCTCTGGGAAGCCATGTAGGGGACTGCTCCCAGCCAGTACCACCTGCTGTCCTGGTACCAATGTGCCTTCTCATCCCACCAGCAGCCCCCCATCATTACTTTAAAGAAATCATTAGTATATATTTTTTTTTTGCTGTAGATGGGAGGTTTCTTCTGAAGGCCAGAACTTTTCCAAGAATGTGCCAGCAGCCCCAGCAGTCTCTGAATTTCAAACAAAGTCTGTTGGGGTCTGGATATTGAAACCTGCGCTTCTGTCTGCCTCTCGATGCTGTTTGATGTGATCCAGTCTTGCTCTTGTCAGTCAGGGTTGGAAGGCAGATACAAGTCCTGAGGGAAGAAGGACTACAAGACAGGATGGGGATTTTTCCATCTAGCAGGAGTTAGGGGAAGTCAAGCCTAGGGTTGTGTGTGTGTGTGTGTGTGTGTGTGTGTGTGTGTGTGTGTGTGTATAAAATGAAAAAAGAAATACTAGAACCAGGAAAGAGGTGTCATTCCGAGTGCCACCTTGAAGTGAATGCTAATGAGTATATGGAACATCTGAAGTTTTATTCTGTTTCTATAGGAAAGAATTCTGTAAGCAATCAGGAATGTCTGATATGGTTGGGTGAAAATGCAGTGGCGTGTATGTTACCCACCCAAATATTGCCTCATTTGTTAAGACACTTTGACTCTGGCAATTGCATCTGAAGCAGTTGACCCTGGTGTGAAGAGGATGGAATTCCTGAATCAGAATACCTGAGTTTGGCGCACACACTGTCTTTACCACTTCGGAGTTCTTGGGGGGGGCGGGGAAATATTTCTTAATCTTACTCATCTACAAAATGATGGCGAGGTTTTATTTTCCAGGTTCTGTGAAGATAAAATTAATACCACTGATGTGAGCCAACACCTTATGTATTGGTTTTTTACCATTGTTAGCATATAGGTCAAAGAGTGGCACCCAAAAGAGAGAACCTAGGGTCTACTTAGAACCTCAGGATGTGCCCTTATTTGAAATAAGAATCTTTGCAGATGTAATTAAAATAGTTCTCTCAAGATGAGCTCATCCTGCACTTGGGTGGGCCCTTCAGCCATTAATAGGTATTTGTAGAGAAGAGGATACAGAGAAGGACAGGGGAGAAGGTCTGTTAAGATGGAGTGAGAGTTCACAGTGAGGACTGTTAGTGACTGGAAGCCAATGCTGGAAACCTGAAGAGAGCCACCAGTGGATGCTTCTTCCTCAGACCCTCCAAAAGGAAGCAAGTCCATAGATGCCTTGATTTTGACCTTCTGGCCTCTAGTATGATGAAGGGATAAGTTACAATTTGTTTAAACTACCACAGTGGTAACTGGTTAGGACAGCTCTATGAAACTGATAGAATCAGTTATTGGTGTTGTCTTCAAGGTCAAGAGCAAGTCCTTGGTTATCTCTTCATATGGGTGGTGCTGGAATTGCTGGGCTTTGATTAAGTCCATCGGAATCTGAGGCTACCCGGAGACGCTGTCACCACTGGGAGCCATAACTTGTGCAGCAGACTAGTTGAAATCATCAGAATCTGTACAACAAAGAAGAAAACCATAGACAGTGCAGTCAGGAAGAGTGATTGGCAGTAGAACCTGTCAGCTGTTGCATCAGAACTGGAGAGCAGGAAAGCAGTGAATTCTAAGCAAAGTGAGCTCTGGGATAGTATAAAATGTGCAAAGAGGAAGCAAATCCCAATGCAGTTGGATGCACAGGAGCTGAAAGGGAGCACAGATCCAGGAGGTGAGGGACATATGGCTAAAAAGCAACACATACAGGTAGACTGGGGGGAGTCTTCCATCTGCTAGTTCATGGTTCCAAGACTAAGAGTCATTATGGCTTGAATAAAGTAACGCCAGGAGCTGGAACTCCATCCAGATTTCCCATAAAGGTGATGGGACCTCAAATATTTGAGTTATCATCTCCCACCTCCCAGGATGCAATTGTAAGAAATTGGATGGAAAGTGGAGCAGCTGGAATTCAAACCAGTCCTCCGACGTGGAATGCAGCTATACCAAGCAGCAGTTTAATGTGCTCTACATTAACACTTGTCTCATCAGACCATATTTTAAGAACAGCTTAATATGGATTGGCCTGTCACAGAGCCTGGTAGGTAGCAGATACTTCATCACATTTTTTCCCCCAAAATTCTATTTAACAGAGTGATATGTGACCGACCTTCATCCTGGCCCACATGGATAACAGAGCCCCAAATACCTAGGCTATCTTTCACTGATTTCCCAAGGATGTTAGTAAGGAACTGGGTTGGAAAAGAGACAGCTGAAACTCACACCAGTTTTCCTACATAGAATGCTAGCAACGCAGCTGGCAGCTTAACTAACTGCCACAATGCCATCCCCCATTACCTCTCTCCTTTTCTAAGGCAAATATTCCTTTTCTTAGCACCTTACCTGGGGAAAATCTTGTGCTAGGCGTTTTAGGAGATTTAAAAGATAACCAAAAAATTGTATCCACTCACACAAACTCCATATTGTGATAGGCATAGGCACATTTAGGGACCTGAAATGTTGACTAATATAGACCATTGTTTTTGTTCTTAATTTGATCTCCCTAACTGGCAATAGAACAAAGACTTAATAAAAGAGATTCCATTTGATCTAAGTCTTAAAGATTAGAAGAGTTTGCATAACCAAATACACTTATTTTCCATGCTCAGAGAAATCAGGTGTTTGCTGCTTCAGGGACAACAGGTCTGATGGCACAGAGAGAGAATATATGTGGTGAGTGCAGGATACGAGTGGCAAACCATTCCAGGAGCAAGCGTCTGGAGTTCAGAATGGAGAGGATTTGAAAGGAGTTGAGGCTTATCAAGCGAAATTAGGTCAGTGAATTTGAATGCTATTGTTGAAAGCATCCCAGGAAGTTGAGTTTGTGGTGTGTAGGCAAAAATGGGACACAGGGACAAGTTGCAAGGAAGGTTGATAGGTGACAGAAAGAATTAACAGAGGTTGGCATGGTAGCCTAATGGCTAAAATCCTCACCTTGCACGCACAGGAATCCCATATTGGCTCCAGTTTGTGTCCTGGCTGCTCCACCTCCCATCCAGCTTCCAGTTTATGGCCTGGGAAAGCAGTAGAGGGTGGCCCAAAGCCTTGGGATCCTGGAAAGAAGTGCCTGGCTCCTGGCTTCAGATCAGCTCAGTTCTGGCTATTGCAGCTACCTGGGGAGTGAACCAGCAGATGGAAGGGCTTTCTGTCCCTCTTCTCTGTAAATCTGACTTTCCAATAAAAATAAATAAATCTTAAAAAAAATTAGCAGACACAGAGTAGGATCATCATAAAGGTTTCTCAAGTGTTGAGGATAAGTGGATTAAATAGCAGTTGGCTTTGGTGGAGAAAATTGAAGGCCGAGAAGATGGCTTGCAGTTTGTAAACTAAGTGAAATACAGTGTCCAAAAGATGTGTCCCAGGTACATCTTAATTTTGTTTCCAGTTAACTCAGACTTATTGTTTTGTGTTATATTTTTATTTTTTTCAAAGTGAAAATATCTTTTCTGAGAGTTACAAAAATAAAGCATTTTACTTACCATAGCATCAGTCATTCACAAATAGGTAAGCAATGAAGATGCCCACATCCCCTCCAGAGAAAACCAGTGCTTAACATTTTAGTACCTGAAACTGAAACTTCCTCTCTTGTCTTTATTCTTTTTGCTCATCATTTCCCTCACTCCATGATTCTCTCACTAATCTGAGATGAAAGTAGTGAAGTAGGGACAGAGTCCTTATTGCTACATGGAGTCGATTTGATTGCCTAGGAGCGTGGTGAGTCTTACTGTCCATGAGTGAGCACAGATAATACCCCCGCCGTTATTAGTACTGTGGAGCATTCTGCTTTATCCGTGGTGCTGTGGTGGATAGGGGTCCCTCCTGTGAATGAAGTCTGAGTCGGCCTCCAGGTCTTGCTGTTAGAGATCACACATCATGAATCGGGCATAGAACTGTGCACTCATATAAGACATTCTATTTCTAAACACGTTGGCAGTAAGTTTTGGCAGATTCAAAGCCTTTCTGGTTGGGAAGCCCCCTTCACTACCAACTAAAAAAAAAAAAAGGTGGGAAGGGAGAGAAATAGTAAATGAGGGGAAATAACTTTGTAGGTTTATTGTTCATTTATACTTTTGTCCCCTAGCATAGTGCCTCATTTTCCATTTTGTTCTTTTTGCCTACTTGGGGGTATTTGATACTTTTCTCTGGAAAGGTTTAAGACCTTTGTTATAAATACCATATTTTTAGGTGAACATTTGTGCGTCTGCCATTCATCACAGTTTTTGGTTTTTAAGTTAAGCCCAGGAAGACCTTAGTTGTGGCCTGGAACTTGCCGCCCTACAGAGAATACAAGCTTCCTGCTGCAAGTCTTCCTAGTAGCAGGGCAGGTGAGAATGTCCTAAGAGCTTTGTCTTGAAGTGGAAGTGGTCCTGTCACTGAACTCTTTTCTGTCAGGGCAGACCTGAACTTAGAAAATGAAAGCCAAGACTAAAAGTTTGAGAGAATGAGAATAAGAATGAGTCAGACCTATAGGAAGTCACTTCAAGTTCAAAGGCCACCCTTCCCCCTGAGGTCTTGCTCACTTCATTGCACCCACAGTGGGAGGGTTAACTGACGTTTTGTTTGTATTTTACCCTAAGGAGGCAGACTGAACTTCTGCTGCTGCTTGCTTTATTTGCACAAACTTTGGTGCAGGTGGCTGCTCTATTGAGAAATTAAGTTGGACTCTGGTGAATAGAGTCACTTTCACCCCTCTACGTACAATAATGGTTTTAAATACAGTGTTCTAGGAATTATAAATCCAATGGGTCTGGTTTTTCCTGGATGGTCTAGGAGAGAAAAACAACACATTCTTACTTTGAGATCTATGGTGAAAAAATATGGATTCTAAGTGATTGAAATAGTGGAGTGTAAGAAAGAATTCCTACTTGTAAGTTAAACAATTGGTGTTAAAGTTTTATGTTGTTAAATTTAATCCCAAATATTTTTGGACAGACCTTCCTAAAATTCAGCCCTTCTTTTCCATGCTTGCCAGTTCGCCAGAGTGCTTGCTTTTTGTTCTCTTGCTCATTTTTACGGATACGCCACATATTCATTTTTATAGCTATGTCCATAGTAATCATTAGCATAAATGTATTAAATGAAGGTTTGCAACAAATTTTCACGCTCTCATTTAAATTTGGTATTGTAAAAGCTGTATGTAGTTTTCATAAATTGTTTGAAAATATCTTGTTGTTTTATGTATGCATGTAGTCAAGCTATTCTCATTGCTGTGGAGTATTTTGCTAAGTATACCATATTTATTTTTATCCATTCTATTTTTCATGCATGTTTCAGCAGTTTCTAGTTCAAGACTTTCATGAAATAGTGCTCCTATGCTGTTCTACTAATTGTGTTCTAATGAGAATTTGCACACACACACACACACACACACACACACACACACACACCCAGGAGCAGGCAGGTCTGTGTAGAATGTGAATTAGGGTATACTACATGTTGCATCAAAGTAGATTTCACTACTATCCATTTTTATATTTTTGTGGGAAAATATCTGTATTAAATACTTGAAAGGAGTTGAAAAATGTTCATTTGCTTTGGCATGGTTTCCATTATTTGCTCTTTATCTGAGAACTCACAAGTTATTCAATAGGTAATACAGTCTCAAGTAAATTGTGTGTAAATGCACAATCCTTGCTTCATTCCAATTTCCCAAGCTCAACAGAAAACATTTGTTACCCTATGTTTTTATAATACTTCATTGTGATATGATGAGGCTCCAACTTTAAGAAAAGGAAATTGCAAGGAGAGAACTAATATGATCCAGTATGATTTTAGTGTAACAACTGGAGCCTTTGCAAAGGAAGGAGCCAGCAGGTCTGACATTAAGCATTGGGGCCACACATTCTTGCAGTGGGATTAAGGGAATTGGAAGAACTGGTGCTTTTCATCAAAAAGTCCTCCCCACAAACATTCCACATTCAACGTGAGATATTTCAAATCCTCAGAAAGAAGCTGCAAGGGAAAATTGAACTGGCTCAACAACTTGACTATATATTTTCTAGACTTTGAGTTTATGACAATCAGTTACACTCTGATCTCTTCTTGAACCTATACCATCTGGCAGTGGAAAAATATTCCAAAAGAGATTCTAGCAAAGAAATAGAATTCTGTTCTCTGTCAAGATAATTCAGTACTATCATATTAATTATCAATGGCATATGATATATTATTTTGGGATCCTTTATTTAGATTTATTTTTATTGGAAAGGCAGGTTTACAGAGAGAAGAAGAGACAGAGAAAGATCTTTCATCTACTGATAAACTCCCCAAATGACCACAATGGGCAGAGCTGAGCTGATTAGGAGCCAGCAACCAAGAGCTTCTTCCAGATCTCCCACGTGGGTGTGGGATCCAAGGACTTGGGTCATCCTTCACTGCTTTCCCAGGCCATACGGCAGGGAGTGGAAGAGGGAGGGTGTTGATTGTACGTGCTGCAGCCAAAACACAAATGGCACCCATTTGGGATGCCAGCACTTGCTACTGGAGGTGTGAGCCCCTATTTGGGATCCTAGTCAGGTTGCTGTGACAAAGACATTATCAAATCTGATGGGTTTACATGAAGTAGATGTTTGTTTATTTCTTCCTTACATCAAAGTCTGTATAGGCTTCTGGGAGTTTATTTGTTGGCTTATCAAGCACTGGGACTCATTCTATCTTATCAATCTGTCATCCTCAGCACATGACTGCTTCTAGCTCCTGGTCCAAGATAGTTGCTTCAGCTATGTGCACGTTCCACACACCAGAACAGAAACAAGGGATTGCAGGGAACATATTTCTTTCCTTTTAGAATCCTGTCTAGACAGTGTCTGTGTTAACATTGTGCTCATCCTTTGGCCAGCATGAAACACTTGGCCATATCCAATGTAGGAAAGCTAAAAACATTAGGTTCCTAAGCTTGTGTGCCACAGGCCAGCTAAATTTCCATAATTATAAAAGGAAACAATGGATATGGCAGTACTATGGGAGTATCTATCTCAATTATTCTTCTAACTCCTTGTTCCCACAGATGTAAAAACTCAAAGCAGAGTTATAAGTAAGGTTTACACATGAGGATAGGATTTCATTACTAGTGAAAAAAATCTTTACAAATTCACTCTTGAAGGTAGGCAACCCCTTGCAGAGACAGCCATCGTGACTGGGCCAGAGAGCTTCTTTGAGGAGCGAACATAGGGGAAAGCCGGAGAAGGGCCAAAAGGACAGGAAACCAAAGGACTAAAAAGGGTTGCTCTCACATGTACCAGTCCCCTTCATGGGGTAGGAGGTGGAGCCCTCATTGAATATAGAAATAGGGTGGAGTTTGCATGGGGTTTAGTGTGCATGGGGGTTTCTGGAACTTTTATATTGACTCCATGTGGAGCTTAAGATCCATGTGGTCATTTTGGTATCTCTTTCTTCCTGGTACAGAGAAACAAGTGCATCATGGGAAAGTGGGTATGTGGTATTGATAGGTACGGGATGCAGTTGTAGTGCAGGACTAGAGACAGAAATATTGAGAAATTGCTTGCTCAGCTACTGTTACTTAATCTTCCTGATTCAGCCATATCAAAAGAACAATGATAAATCCTTTCATTGGACATTTTAATTCACGGACTTTGACCTCTTCCTTCATTTCTCTGTACTTCTTGCATACAATTCATCTCTTAAAGTGCCACAGTTCACTGCCAAGCCCTGGAGGTAAAGAAAGAGGACAGTGAATCCTTCAGTCATCCTTTTTTTTTTTTTTCATTCCTCTCCAGTCTGCATATTAATTTCTCAGAGATAATTGGGGGTGGTCCTGGAATCCTGAATCCACACACCCTTGATAAAGTTGAGCTAAAAAAAAAAATTTCCACCCCAATTTAAACCGACCTATATTTAACCGGAGCACTTGTCAGTATGTGTTGGACAGGAAAATAATAGCTATCAGTCTCCGGTGAATTATAAGGGAAAATCATTAGTTAACCTTGAGATAGCAGGGGTGCCAGACAAGTGAATAGCTGAGCCCCTCCACTTTTCAATAGAGCTGGGAGCTTGGAATGCATTGTCTCTAGACAGGCGGAAAGCTGGGCATTCAGTGTGTGTCCCTGGAACTGGACACCCACATTCCTTTGTAAGCTTGTCTCCGCTCATCTGCAGCCCTTCAACACTTCTGAGCCCCCCGTGGCTGTCTTAAAGGCTGTAATTTTCTGGCAGGCAGGGTGTGAGCCCCTTTTCAGAGACAGGTCAATAGGCCCTGGGGTTGGCCAACCTGAGTCACCAGTACATGCTAATGTTAGTGGAATTTCTTCACCTCCTTCCAAGCTTACATTTTCCCCATTTTTTTTTAACATGAAGAAATTTTGTGTGTCATCTTGAGTTAATTCACTCTATCCATTAGTGTGACAGCCGCCGGCTACATGAAAACTGAGGAAGAATGATTGTGGATCCAGAATAGACACTGAATTAGCAAAGGTGTGCTCCATTTGGAGTGGTTTCTTGAAGAAGGTTTCCAAGGGGTGATGTAGGAAAATAAGTGGTCAGGTGCTTGGGCTCATATGTAAGATGAGTTGAGGACCCCAAGCTCCATAGGCCTTTTTTGGGGTTCGGGTTCCCCATGTGAATGGGAAGTTCATTGAAATCAAATCCCAACGCTACCCCTTTGTAATGGATGGTCTTGAGTAAGTCATTTAACCTGTTCCTCCGTCTTCTCTTTAGATGTAGCAATAATTATGGTCTATTCCATTTGTTTTTGGAAAGAATCACGGGCTTTAAAGCATAGAAAGCATTCAGTTTAACACCTGGAACACAGCAAAATTCTAGCAAAATGTATGTGATGTATCATTTTAGTGGCTGCTAGATTTTCACTTTTTTTAAGTTTATTCAATGAAGTTTCAATAAACTTATGTAGATGTCCTAAACATGCAACAAACCACACTTCTCTAATGTATAGCTGATACATTTTAACATGAATCACATGAAAAATAGTTGAGAAAATGAATACAGCATTACTCTCCGAAATTTCCCAGGGCCTCTGTAACCCATGGCTCTTGGTTTTCCTTAGTGCCTCCATCCAACATGCCCCAGGTAATCCATGATCTGTATGTCTAATGTTGTTAGGTTATAGATTGGAATGCAATTTCTAGAGTGTTGTATGAATTGAATCATTAAATAGGTAATTCTCTTTTAAAGTTGTTTTCTGTCAACTATAATGTATGAATCAATAGATCATTCCTTTTATTGTGTACTAGTGTGCCTGCAGTTTTGGAGTATTATTTATCTGTTTGTTCTTAGACATGTGAATTATTTCCACTTTGCTAATCGTAACAAAAATGACTATTAGCAGAACAGGCATTTGACAAGATGGTTAACATGCTGGTTGGGATGCATGCATCTCGTACCTGGAGAGCCTGGTGCAAGTTCCAGCTCTGCTTCCAGTTGAGACCTATTGACAATGAATATTCTGGTAGGAAGCAGATGATGGCTCAGTTATTTTGGCCCCTGCAACTCACAAGGGAGACCAAGGTGGAATTCCGCTCCCCAGACATTCCTGTGACCCGACCTGGCTATTACAGGGAATAAGCCAGCGGATGGAACATCTGTTTGTCTGTTTCTCTCTCTCTCTCTCTGCCTTTCAAATAAAGGTAAATAAATTTTAAAATTACTGTCATTGCTCATATACGTTTTGAACAATGTAAACAGTTCCTCCTTTTTCTTGACAAAGCATTTAAGAGTATGGTACCATATCCTTGAATTTGTAGGAGTTATTGGTAGCTTTCTGAAGTAGTCAGCTCATTTTTACTCTCTTGCATCACTATGTGTGAAAATTCAAATTTCTCCACTTTTTTTAAACCAACAATTGGGATGGCCAATATTCTTTATTTAGCCACTCTAAAAGGTGGGTTATCTCAATAAGGCTTTGACTCTTCCTAGTTATTAATAAAATTAATGAGCTTTTCATGAGCTTATTTGCTGCCTGCATAGAGTTTTTTTATGAAATGTTTATTTAGATATTTTCCATTTTGCATTAGGCTGTTTATATTCATATTTTTGAGAGTTCTTGAAATACTCTGTTTGCCTTGTGATTTATTTGTAATTCACAAATATTTTCTTCTGGTGTGGGATTGTATCCAAACCCCTGGAAATAGAAACATAGACATCTGAGGGTGCTACATATGTATTTTTTTAAAAGATTTATTTATTTTTCACTTGAAAATCAGCCTTATGGAGAGAGGAGAAAGAGAGGGAGATCTTCCATGTGCTTGTTTACTCCCCAAATGGCTGTGATGGCCTGAGCTGAGCTGGTCCAAAATTAGGGTCTGGAAGCTTCTTCCAGTGGCCCTAATGTGGATGCAGAGGCCCAAGGCCATAGGCCGTCCTCCACTGCTTTTAAAGGTCACCAGTAAGGGAGCTGGATCACAGTGGAGCAGCCTGGACTAAAACTGGTGCCCATATGGGATTCCAGTTCTGCAGGTAGAGGATGAAACTGCTATGCCACTTTGCTGGCCTCAGTTGCTATATATTCTTGATAAAAGAGCGCTTTTTTCATCATAAAATGACCATTTCTATCCGTACTAATTTTTGTTCTGAAATCAACTGAGATGTTAACATGGTAACACCGATTTTCTTTTTATTTATGTTAATATATCTTTCCCCAAATTTTACCTTTTTTTAAAAAAAAAAAATGTTTTTGTCTTTTTATGCATGGTAGATTGCTTGTAGGAGGCAGCATGCATTTGAGTCTTGAATTTTTTTTAATTCAATGTAAATATCTCAGCATTTTAATTTGCTGTATTTGTAACAAGCCTATTTAGTATGATTCTTTCTTAGGGCGAAGTTTAAATGAATCATTTTTCTATTTGTTATATATTTGTCCCATCTTTCTTTTTAATCCCTATTCTCGCTGCCATACACTGGCTGAGAATTTGAAGTGACTACTACCTTCCTTGTCAGTATATTCACAATAGTTAGTTATTCTCTTAGACTGGTATTTACTTTGGAATTTGCCGGATTTGGCTTTAACTTACCAAAGACTGTAATCAATGATTTTTTCCATGTATACTGTAAGAACCTTACAGCAGGGCCCGGCATGGTGGCGCAGTGGTTAAGGTCCTCACCTTGCATGCCCGGGATCCCATATGGGTGCCGGTTCTAATCCTGGCAGCTCCACTTCCCATCCAGCTCCCTGCCTGTGGCCCGGGAAAGCAGTCGAGGACAGCCCAAAGCTTTGGGACCTTGCATCCGTGTGGGAGACCCAGAAGAGTCTCCTGGCTTCGGATTGGCATAGTATCGGCCCGTTGCGCTCACTTGGGGAGTGAATCATTGGACGGAAGATCTTCCTCTCTGTCTCTCCTCTCTGCATATCTGCCTTTCCAATAAAAAATAATAAAAATAAATGTTTAAAAAAAAAAAAAGAACCGTACAGCAGCGTGGTTCTCCCCCCGCCTTTTTTTTTTAATTCCATTTCAGGCTTTTGTACTTTTGCTATAATATATTTTGCTTTATTTTTGTTATAAACTATACAGTACAGTTTGATTATGTCTTTGTTAAGCAGCTAGTTATGTCTCCCAGAGATTTAAATAATAAAAAAGCCATGTCTGCCTATATAGTTCATCTTTTCTGTGTTCTTTATTTCTTCTAATACATTAACATATCCGTCTCTCCTTGCGCTCAAAAACATTAACATTTTTCTATAATGGGGCCTGATTGTGATGAATTCTAAGTGTTGTTTATCTGAACAACTGTTGACTTAGCATTCATTTGGAAGGTGTTGTTCCTAGGTACAGAATTTTAGGCTGTTTACTTTTCCCCCGCTGCCTTTCTGGTCCTTCAAGGACATTGCTCCACTGTATTCTAACTTATATTGTTTCTGATGAGAAATCTGCTGTCATCCTTATCTTTGTTTCTGTGTAAGTAACATATCTCTATTTTCTTCTGAGTGCTTTTAAGAGTTCTCTTTATCATTTGTTTGAAGTCGTTTGATGATGGTGTACTTTGCTTCAGTTTTTTTTTTTTTTCCCTTATGTTTCTGGTACTTGGTGTCTATTGTACTTCACCGACCTGAGGGAGGGTTCTTGTTTTTGTGGTTGACATTTGTAACTACCTTCATGACTGATACAATATTATTGAGTAGATGTTTCACTTTCTGTGTGTGTGAGCCAGCTTTCTTTGCTTCAAGAAGTTAGTCCATTTCAAAGTTTTAGCAGACTTCTGTACAGAAAATTGCAGTATTGCCTCATTTATAGTTTAGGATTTCTATTCAAAAATGCTTTCTTTACATTCCTGAGTTAGTAAATATCGATCTTCTCTCTTTCTCTTGATCTGTATTCCTGAGGGTTATTAGCATCGGTGTTTGTTTTTTTTTTCCTCCCATGGGTCAAATGTGTTTCCTTGTTCTGTGTTCCTCATTTCAATGTGATTGATCTGAGAACTTTCTTATTTCCCAGGAAAGCCCTAATACAGTGACTGTCCCCATCACTGTTTTACCTGCCTCCCATAGAGTTTGATATGTTATATTTCTATTTTCACTCAATTTAGAATACTGTCTTAATTTCCCCTGTGCCAATCTGTTTAGCCCATGGGTTATATAAGTATGTGTTTATTTAATTTCCAACTATTTGGGAATTTAAATATGAACATTTTTTTCATAGATGCCTAGCTTTGTAGTAAGATGGTCAGAGAAGATATTTGTTTCTTTTTTAGTCACTGTTCTTCAGAATTTGTTAAGATCTGTCCCGTGGTGCAGAGTACATCTACTTTGTTGAATCTCCATGGGCATTTGAGTGGCGTGTTTTATAAATATCAGTCGAAGCAATTCTTGATGTACAGATAAAAATGTACAGACTTTCTAGCCCAATATTGATTTACTTTATACTTTTTCTATTGAGTACTTAGAAGTGTTAAGGCACAAAGTACAATCATTTGTATGTTCATTTCAGTCTGTCCGTTTCTGCTTGGTATATTTTTAAACTCTGTTATTAAGTATGTTCATGCTTACTGTCACTATAACTCCAAAAAGTCTTTTATTTTTTTTTCTAAAAGATTTATTTGAAAAGAGAAAAAAACAAAATCAAAGACACAGATAGACATCTTCTGTCTGTTGCTTTATTCCCCAAATCATGGTGACAGTTGGGGCTAGGCCAGTCTGAAGCCAGAATCCAGGAACCTCACCTTGGTCTCCTATAGGACTGGCAGGAGCCTCAGCTCTTGCTTTCCTGGGCACAGTGGCAGGGAACTGGATTGGAAGCAAAGTAGCTGGGAGTTGAACCAGCACTATGAAATACTATGTTAGAGCTAAAAACAGCAGCCTAACCCACTCCACCACAGTGTTGGCCCCTCCAGGCTCCTTTTTTTTTTTTTTTTTTTTGTTAATCTCTGACAGTTTCCTCCACCCCTTTTTAAAATGTAATTGACTTTTAAATTAATATAACCACTTGAAGCTTTTCCTTTAGTTTTTAGGGGTGGTATGTTTTTCTCATTTTAAACTATCCTTAGCCTGTATCCATCTTAATATTTAAAGTATTTTTTTTTTACACAATGTACCACAAACTCTTACTGTTTAACCCTGTCAATTTCTATCTTTAAATGGAAGTAGTTATTTATTATACTCACTGGTAATATTTGATTTTAGTTTACCTTTTTTTTTTTTCTGTTTCCGTCTCTGTGTTTTTCTTGTGTTCTCTCTTTAGGTTTTCATATTATGTGAATTTTGTAGTCGGCCATTGTTATATCTTGACTTTTTAGCTGAATTTCTTTGTATTGTGTATGATTGCCCTAGCGATTACAATATATCTAAAAGAGTCCTTAGACTTAACATTTTACTTCTGCAAGAAAAAGAGACACTTCACAGCCGTACTATCCTCTTTATTTTCCATGTTCATATTTGTCATCTTTTATATGTGCACATTGAGACTCCACCAGACAACATGAAAATGTTTGCATTTAACAGTCATGCCTATTTGAAAGCCCCACGAGGAAAAAGGGTAGCCTGTGCAATTTCTCAGATATTTACCCTTGGTATTAGACGGTCTCCATTTCTGAACTTCTGCTGCCGCTCTGATAGCTTTCTCCTTAGCCTGAACAACTTTTACAGTCATGGCTTTCAAAGCAGGTGCGCTGTTGGCAAATTCTCTGGGCTTTTCTTTATGTTCGTCTTCATTCTTGCTACATATTTTTGCTGCTTTGGAATTGTACATTGCTGGTTCTTTCATATCAAGATTGGAAGAAACTGTTTCACAGCCTTTGGTCTGTGTCATTTCTGGCGAGGAACACAGTTGTCTCCTTTTTTGTTCTGCATGGCTCAGCTCATTTTTGCCCTAGCCGCCTTCACGTCTTTGCTTAATCTTCCTTTTTTAATTTTTTTAGCAGTTTGGTTCTGATATAGATGCAAGTGGCTTATTTTGTTTATCCTGTTTGAAATTTACTCTTTTCAGTTTTAGACTTGTGTCTTTTACTAGACTTCAAAAGTTTTCTATCATTAAAAAAAATTGTTTTTCAGCACTCATTTTCTCCTATTTTTGGAGTTATGGTAGCATGGATGTTCAATATTTTGATATTGACTTACAGGTCTCTGAGATTCTGTTTGTATTTTGTTAAATTTCTTCTTTTTCTTTGAAGTGAATGAATTCTATGTATCTGTCTTCAGATTTTCTAACTCCTTGGTTAGTCGCTGTTCTGTGGACACGTGCATGTATTTTCTTCAAATTTCAACTATTTCACTTTAAAATTTCCATTTCTCTCCTGAGCGTGTCTATCTTGAAATTATTTTGAGTTGCATCAACCTGTATCTTAATATCATGTTTATAACACTTGTTTTAAATATCTGAGTAATTTGGTGGTTGGCATCTAATTATTGTCTGTCCCTTTGAAAACCAATCACATTTCCCGGTTTTTATGGTAAGTACCCTGAAAAATTTGAATATTTTATAATTTAGACTGTGGGTCTTGCTAAAATCTGTCATAGAATATTGATGTGTCTTTTCGGTCTTAATAAGCAGTCCACCTAATTAGCTTCATCCCACAGGTTTCATCTCAGCTTCTGATTCCTGTGTCAGCTGCGATCCAGTGCCTTAGGTTCGGTCAAGCACATGTACATCTTAGGCATGAGGCTCAGAGTTTGTAGGGATTTTTTGTTTTAGATTTTTTTTTCCATTGGAAAAGCAGATCTACAGAGAGGAGAGACAAAGAAAAATTTTCCATCCATTGATTCACTCCCCAAGTGACCACAATGACCACAGCTGAGCCAGTCTGAAGCCAGGAACCTGGAGTTTCTTCTCCAACATGGGTCCAGGGTCCAAAAAGTTTGAGCCATCCTCAACTGTTTCCCAGGCCACAAGCAGGGAGCTGGATGGGAAGTGGAGCAGCCAGAACATGAACTGGTGCGAATATGGGATGCCAGTGCTTGAAGGGGATAATCAATCAAGTCATTGCATTGTGCCCATGAGTTTGTAGGTTTGCACACTACAGCCCTCTCCTCTCTAGGATTCACTCCCTATTTTTGTATTCACAGAGCTTGCTTTCTCAATGCGCCAGTCAGAAAGATGGCATTCTCCAGAAGTTTAATTTCCCTCTGTCCTGGCTGTGGCAGCAGAACTCATCAAGTCAGGACTGCCTTATGACCAAGCTGGAAGAGAAAAATACAAATGCGGGAAAATGATGCTCTGTATTACACTCTGGTTTTCAGCGGGTTCTTTCCCCAGTTCAGTGGCCAGGAAGATGAGATTTTTCTAGGAATTTTAGCTGCATGAGTCACTTCTGGCAACTTTTTCAAAGTCCTCAGGAAGCTGCTTTTGTATTTTGTCCAGAGCTTTCAATTGATATCAGTAGTACGGGAGATATATTAGCTGTTTCTTCTTGGCCAGCAATTGAAGTTTCAAGAGGAGTCATTTAAGGAGTTAAACGTTGCCTACCATGTTGCAGCTTTCCTTGTGCCCTTTAAAAATCCAGCCCAGAATTGATTATTTCATGCCCCTCACTGCTTAAGCGAATTTTCTAAACAGTCACAGTTGGTAGCACAACAGTGACCCTTGCCGAGTGTTTAAAATGGCTGACAGCTCTCCAGCTGGTTTCAATCGAGTTGGCCACAGTGATGGATGCCCTGCACATAGGCCTTGCTGTACGGCCTCTTAGCATTGCTTCTGAGTGGAACAGGTCTGTCACCAACCCAAATGACTGTCCCACATAAGAGACATTTAACCTGGATGCTAGAACATTCTGCCTGTGGAAGTGCTTATCCATGGTCCTTAGTCATGGAGTTGTGATTCCTTGTAATTTCAAAAGGCTTAAGTCCAGCCTTGGTCAGTGTACAAGATAAAGTGATATAGAATTTGTGCAGACCGACCAGGTACGATGGAAAGCTAAGATCATGGGGGCAGGAAGGATATCTGCTCATTATATGGGAAATACACACAGTAAAACATGATTTACATCATATCCACGTTTTTTTTTTCTGTGACAAATTGACTGATTAAATGTGTATCCAAATTATTCCATCACTGTCTTTACCCACATGTGAGGTGGCATTAATGAATGCTCAGGTATTGCATTTGTGGAAGCCAGATCGGAATTATGACTGTGTGACTGTTCTGTGTCTGTCTCTCTTTGTCTCTCTGTATGTCCTTGAACTCTGCCTTGCTGTCTCTGGGTAAATCTGCTGGAATGAGTCCAGGAATCCCAGGCAGGGAGCTTACAGCAAGAATGTTTCTGACTCAGGAGGGAATTGTTGCCCAGCAATCCAGAACAATTAGATCGTGTTACTTCTTTTTGTTAAGGCACTCATCTGGGGTCATAGCTAATGCAAAGGAAGGCTTTGTCAGGAACAAGTAAAGTGGGGCTGCTGTTAAAATGAAACAGGCTGTGCTCTGCTCTGTGGCCTCTCTCTCAGCCAGTTCTTCAGTGATAGCCACTGGCCCTGTGGAGGACAGGGCAGAAGAGTTGGAGCCCTTCCCAGACCTGAATAGGCCTCACCAGCCCTTCTACTTCATGTCCCCAGAAGTTATAGATATAGTAAGGAAGTAAATACATTGCTCAGTAGTTGTTAAAGTTTAATGAAGAATTGAAAGTGAAGCCGTAAGTCTGGTCCAATAGCCTCGTGAATAAATCTTCGCCTAATATGTGCTGGGATCCTATACGGACAACAGTTCATGTCCCGGCTGCTCCACTTCCCATCCAGCTCCCTCCTTGTGGTCTGGGAAAAGCAGTGGAGGACAACTCAAAGCATTGAGACTCTGTATCTGCCTGGGAAACCCAGAAGAAGCTGCTGGCTCCTGGGTTTGGATGGGCTCAGCTGTGGTTTGCAGCCACTTGGGGGAGTGAATCAGCAGATGGAGGATCTTTCTCTGTGATTCTCCTTCTCTCTGTAAATTTGATTTTCCTATAAAAACAAATTCAGGGATCTTGGACTCATTACCTTGACACAGCTCAAGATACTTCCTAGGTCTCAGTCTTGGCCTTTTATAAAATCAGGAGTGCAGTGTAACTGATAGAGCTACATATGAGTGGAAATCGTGAAACAGTGGTAACTGTCAGGCTTTCTGTTATGTATATGATAGAAACTGTCTCACTGAACCTGGCTAGAAGCTATGATACACATTGCTCTTCTTACTCCCATTTACTCGATGAGGAGGAGCAAGGAGGCAGGTAGGTCTGATGGCTTCTTATTAGACCAAAGCCAAGTAACAGGGGTTTATATGAATGTGTTCCTACATCAGTTGGCTGGAAGTTGTCATGACTTGGTGACAGCTCTAACTCCAAATAGTTTTCTAGTGGCTTTTTAAACCCCATGTTCACGGTCAGTGTTGAAGAACATCCTGACGAAGTGCACTGGCTCAGCCCAACATGGAGGAGTATGGGCTGTAATAGCAATGGGAGGGTGACACACAGGTACCTGCATCAGTGTTTGCCACCTGTCCCGGTCCCCGAGAGCCCTTCTAACTTTGAAGTGAGCATGCATTGCTTCAGTGAAATTGCTTACAAGGCTGCTGACAGCCACCTTGGCCCTTCTGACTTGCTGGCTTGGAACTTTCTAAAGCTTGATGCCTTCTCTGGCAAGTTTTCTTTCTTTCTTCCATCCTCCCTTATTTGTTTTGCTTTCATTGATTTTTACTGCAACTCTCCCAGAAAGGGAAATGCTTCACAACCTGAGGAACCAGGGATAGCAGTGAGATGTATAATAATAATGATAATGAAAGTAAAACAACAAACCAAGCAGTAACATCCACACTAGCAAATATGACAGTTTATATTTTCTTTTTTAACTTAACTTTGGAACCTCGTGATATCACAGACAAAATGCTAGTTTCTGAGAGGAGAATGAATTATCTTTTGAGAGATGACTGAACTGACAACAACAGAACAAACTGCTAGACATGGATATTGTACTTCATATAAGAAAAAAAAATTCAAGGTCTAATAATGGAACAGTGCTGGAAACCCTTGTCGGAGTCCCAGACCCGGCTGCTTTCTGCTCATCCGGCTCCATGTTAATATACCTGGGATGCCTACCGACAGTGGCCCAAATACTTGGAGCCCTGGATAGAGTCCCAAGCCCCTGGATTCTGCCTGGCCTTGCCCCAGCAATGAAGGCCATTTGGAGAATGAACCAGTAAATTGAAGATCAATCTCTCACACACCCTTTGTATCTTTCTTTTTTTTTCCCTCCTCCTCCCTGGTTCCCTTCCTCTCTCTGTGTTTCTCTTTGTCTTTATCGCTTTGCCTTAAATACATTCACGAGTAATTTAAAGTCAGAATAATAAAACACGCACACATAATACAACTTCAAATAAGAATTGTTGTGACAAATAAGGAAGATTCTTCTATTCTGCTTTTGGAGATTCAAAATACAGCGGCTAGATAAGAAAATCTGGTAACATTTATGTTGTGTTTCCTGATAACTGACCATAGAAGCATTTTGTTCATGATTAAAATCCCAAGGAACTGAACCATTGTCACCTATTAAGAAATGCCAACTCAAGACCCACATCTAAGTTTTGTTTTGTTTTTTAATTATCTCCTTCTGCTTTGCCTCAGTGTGAGTTTGGCAGTTGTGATGCTGAGCAGTAAGTAGTCCTGCTCATGGCTTATAATGAGGAAGCAAGGAGGAACTCCAGGCTATCACCCCTTGATGCTCTCTTGGGTGAATTTCTTTGTGAAACATAAATCTAGTTTTAATTAAAAGTTACTAAAATAAGTCATGATTTAAAAAATGGTGGTTCAACCCAAGACCTTGGTCTGGTGGTAAATCACCATAAAATAGTGATGATTAAAGGGAAGAAAGAATTATTTGGCTTATCTAGAACAGAAAGGAAATAAAAATGAATGAGCATGTTCTGTGACTCCACGGAGAGAATCTAAACAATAATCTCAACAACCACATTTAGGCAAGAACAGCTTTGCTGCATCTACTCAGAGTTCATTTAAAATCAGAAAGAGACCCACTGGAAAAACCAGTTGTTCTTAAATTTTAGTGTGCATCTGAGTGACATATAGGCTTATTAAAAATGCAAGGCCCCCAAATGCACTGAAATTTTGATTAGCAGGTGTGGGTTGATTCCCAGGAATTCATAGTTTTACAACCCTTTGAGAAACGCTGATGTAAACCATGTGATAACATGAGATGTGATAAAGCATTGTGCGAGCCCTCAGAACCCTCGGCATAAATAATCATTCTATTCAGGCTGAGTTTTTGGCAAAATACCAAAGAAAAAAGCTCTGTCCTTGATATTACTGGGAGTGAGCTAACTGCTTTAGCACATTGATCCAAAAAAGTATGAATGCTGAAACATAAATGTGTGCTTTTGCTTGCATGAACAGTCCAAGGAGTTTCCAAATTGATAGGGTCTCAGTTCCCATGTGATCATCATGGAATATGGGATGATGGGACTTTGGTCCCTTGACTCCTGAAACTATGCAGCCTGCCTAGTTGGGGTTCCTCACTGAAATCTCTTCTGTGCCCCTCCCGCCCACTAACATTGCCTGTGATTTGTCTTAATCACTTAGATCCTTTTTTCACTTTAAATGGACTCAATTCCAGGGTCTGGTCTTGGAGAATTGCAGGTTAACCACTGCTTGTAATGCTGGCATCCCATATCAGAGTGCTGGTTTGCATTCTGGCTACTCTGCTTCCAACCCAGCTTCTTGCTAAGGCATCTGGGAAGGTGATGGCTAACAGCTCAACTGGTATTGCTGAGACTCCTGCCATCTGTGTGCAAGATCCAGATGAAATTCCTGTCTCCTGGCTTCATTCTGGCACAGCCCTGGCTGTTATAGCCATTTGGAGAGTTCCTCCATGGATGGAAGATATCTCTCTGTCTTTCAAATATGTAAATGAATGAATCTTTTTTAAAAAAATCAATTTCTGGGCCTGGTGTTGCAGAATTATCAGGTTAAGCTGCAGCCTGTGATACCAGCATCCCACATGGTTACCAGTTTGACTCTTGGCTGTTCCACGTCTGATCCAGATCGCTGTTAATTCACTAGAAAAGCACAATAGATGACCCAAGTCCTTTGGTCGCTGCCCTACGTGTGAGATTTTCATGAAGTGCCAGGTTCTTGGCTTAGCCCTCACCTAGCCCTGCTGTTTGGCCATTTACAGAGTAAACCAGTCAGTGGAATCTTTTTGTCTTGTCTCTTTTTTCTCTCCCTTTCAAATAAATCTTCAAAGAAAGAACTGAACTGGTTATGAAGACTTCTACTATTCGGTACACTTGAGTTGGCAGGAACCTAGTATAAGATAACTTCAGATCAAAAGAGAAATAACCAGTCTTCATAACTGAGATAAACTGGGAGATGAGCACACACAGTTGTTAGGATGCTGTCCCTCCTGTTGTCCTTCAGCCATGCTCCCATGCTCTTGTAGCTGCTGCCTTCTCTTCTTATCTATCAGAAAACAGGGGTTTTTTTCCTCCACGAAGTTATATCACAGCTCTAAATTCCGGTATCTCCAAGTGGGCACAACTTGGGCTACAGACAACAGCTGTGAGCCAATCATTTGTTGTGAGGGGTGAGAAGAAGGAGGAGGAGCATGCCCTATGAGTGACCCAAGCTGTGTAAAATGTCCACCTGAGGTGGGGAGGAGGAGTGGGGCCCATGTTAAGATGTTTACTGAGCCAACAGGGCAGGCTATGAAGACCGTTTGCCAAAGAATAAAGGGTGCTGGGCCAACAAAGTCAAGGGTTGTGCACTAGGAAGACAGACAACGTCCTCCCTTTAAGAGGATATTGGGACTTCCAAAGAACATTGCCTGTGGTCCAACTTGAATGATGGGAATTCAAGGCCCTGGGGCAGGTGAACTCTCTGAGGTCACTTCAAATCACTCAGATGGGTGACTGCCCATGACCAGCTTTCTCATGAGGCCAGCTCAATTACAATGGGCATAAAATGTCTCATTAAAATGGACCTAGTTTTGGTCCAGTAACTCAGCACAAAGAGGCCAAATAACTCCTTCTCGTCTTTTACAATGGAAATGAAAGGCACTGCACAGCACCTGACCTTGTCAGTTAAGCCAGGGTGATACTGCAAAGAGATGTGTCTGGCTGGTGAATAAAGGAAGGAAGAAAGGGGCTTGCCATGACAGTTCTGGGCAGTGTGATAAATATTAAAAATTCTGCCTGGCGTTAAGAGCCAGAGATGAGGGTGGGAGAGAGCAGTTCAGCCTGCTCACAGAGAGGGGCGCTGAGCCTGTACTTTGACTGCCATTCCTAGTTGAGACACTAAGTAGTATAACAGATCTCGGCTCTAAAAGACAGGTTTGAAGATTATGTTGTAATAGCATGCATTTCAGGAATAGGCCGCAAGTGTTGGTTGATCTTAAGTTCTTTGTGGAGTTAAGTGAGGATCTTAAAAGGAAATTATTTTGGACGGCCATCACAGTGCCAAGTTCAAACTCTCGTGGAAGACTGCACTTTGCCAAGTTCAAATCTCAGGGCATTTAAAAATCTGTGCTTGCAAGACTTTCATAAGCCAGTAGAATAAATGTGCAGCCATTTAATGAAACCAGTAAAGCAAAGGGAACTTTTACAGTGGAAATATGCTTAAGACCCTCACAGAAAACGAAAATATGTTTGAACTTTTAAGTGAGGTCCCAGGAAACATCAAAGGTAAGATCAGTTTCAAACCAGCTCCATGTGCATGCTGGAGGCATGGTGTCTACACAACCCGCGCATGTTTTCTCTGTGTTGCCACATGCCAGCTGCATGACCTCAGGCAAGGCTCAAGACTTCTCTAAGCCTGAGGGCGTTGTTATCTGATTATTGTGCAGTATTCTGCATCATCAGCTTATCTCCAATATGAACTCTTCATGGAGAGGGTGGGTGTCACAGCAATTCTGATTATGTGGTAGCATGGTAGGTCATAGAGTCATAGCTGTTAGTTCGTGAGGACTTAATGATGGGTCCTGTGGAAAGTGTACCATGTTACAAATTTCAGTTCTCCTATCAACCGACCATCTGCCTCATCAGGAAAGGGTAGTTGGATGTCCAGTTTCCTAGAACTGTTACAAATTGTACACATCCTTTAGGAAACATTGCCAGTCCTCTCTTTTAGCCTTAAAAGGTTCATCCCAATGAGTTAATATGTCTTTGTGCTGTGAAAAAAAATCTGCTTCAAGAAAGGCCTTCTTGGGGTTCTCTCCCAGGCCTTTGCCGTGCATTGAAAGCACGATGCACAACTCAAGCACTCAGGATGAGGCACACGTAAGCCAGGCAGTCAAGATCCAGGTTTTCAGATTTCAACATGGGGCAGTTTTGGCAGCCACATGACAACGCCTTGGTCCTGTTGCCCAAGCAAGATGAGCACCTGGAGGTCTTCTTGGGGTCCTCTTCAACATCCCCCAATTTTATCTCTTTAGTTGCTTGGTGTGACTTCTCCCCTCTTCCTTAAGAAGGGGTTCATTTTCAGAGGGCAAATAATGCCCGAGGACTCTTTTTTTCCCCTTTTCTTGCCTCGCCCCAGCTGCTTCTCTTACTCCTCTTCATACCTCTCTCCTTTGCTCCCTCCTTCTTTCCTTTTCTGTTCTCTTCTTTCCTTTCTCCCATTAAACAGCCAAGGAAACTTCTGGGCTATAAAGCCTTTGTCCCTGACATTTGGCCAAGAAAACTGTTTTCGTCTCCTTTAGGTTTGTGCTTAGAAGAGTAGCTATACCACAGCACTCAGTGAATGCTTCTTGATTTACTGAATGGGAGAACAAATGAACAAATGAGTTGCATAGATTGCTCCTGCAGAACAGACAGTATCCATCTTTTTATTTGACAATGTTTTCATCTTGAGCACCACATCAGCTAATGCCCTGGAGCCTGTGTGCTTGGCTCGGATATCTGACTTACAAGCCATGACACCTACGGCCTCCATTTCTCTTCTTCAGAATGGGTATAAGCCCTCGAAGTGTGGTCTGGTAACTGAACATGCATACACTCATGTAGGATCATGTCAGACACAATAAGCATTCAGTAAGTGTTAAGAAAATTTTGAAAATTATAACTTATGATGTGAACATGCAGTGAGATAACTTATAAGAAGCTGCTGTAAGTATAAAATTGCTGTAAAGTTGAAAATGAATGATTTTCTCACTAAGCTGCCTTTTGGATTCTGTAGGATGTGAGTGTACTCCTGGTCGACTCCCACCTCAGGGCTACTTTTTCTTGAATTATTCAATGGCTCTTGCTCCTTGATGCTGCTTTGTGTTCCATACTTTTTATTGAATGCAGAGAACCAGTGATAACCTGGAACCCCATCCTCCAAGTGGACCTATCCTTCTACATCCCAAATGCCCAAATAACATTTCTCAACTGCCAGCTTTGCATTTCATGAAATGCAAGTCCCAGCCAATGCCTGGCCATAGGTATCCTGCTCGATCCATCCAGAACCATTACCACCTCATGGGCACAATTATCCACTTGCCCCCTCAAAGTGAGGTGGAAACTGCTAATTACACCTGCACGAGGTTAATTGGGAGCCCATGAAGCTGAAATCCACCTGCAAATAATTAACTTCAGACACCCAAATTGTGCCCACAAGACAGGAAGGGAAGCCCAGGGCAAGACCCCAGCCTTTTGAAAAATGGCTCAAGTTCCCCAGATTTGCAGTTGAACCCTTCAGACATTCAAAGGAGCAGATTCTGCATTTCTCAGCACAGTGACAGCATCTGGCGAAGCATTCCAAAGTGGCACGTGTCTTTGTAGTCCGAAAAGTGTTATGATCCAATAGAGGCTATCCCACATGTGGGAAAACCAAAACAGCCTCCAGAACCCACCCTCTCTCTCTCTCTCTCTCTCTCTCTCTCTCTCTGTGTGTGTGCACGGTAGAGAATTCCCACTCACCGCATGCCCCTCTATTCTATCTATATGGGACCTGCCAAGATAAATATTATAGTCCCTTTATTTTTAGTTGGTATTGCACTGGGCTTTCTCAGATAGATTAAATAGTCCAAGGTCAGGGAAGTGGAGATGAACCTTAGTGTTAAAACCATTGTACTGCATGGGGTTACTTATGTAGAGGTTTATCCTATATAGACTTGATTAAAAGCTGAGGATATTTTCTCAGCAGAGAAGAGAAAAACTGTCATTATCTGATTTTACATGGAATTCGGTGGCTGCTAATCAAACCCGGGTCTGTGTCTGGTTAAAGCATACTTGGCCCTGGCTTGTCACAAGCAGAGGTTTTGCCGTGTCAAAGGGATCTTTCACTCAAAGCGGTGACCCATATTGGATTGAACAAACACATGAGTTTTTAATTGAGAACAATAGTTTAACCAACCACTTCCCAGGACCATTGGAAGGAAAGTATGTGCCCATGGCAGATCTGGCACCAAATAATGTTTATTTGAATGCATTTACTTTAAACCATAGCCCTGGATGCCCAGCAGACAAACTAATGCAGAAAACTGAATATCCAAGGGGTGTCCCACATTTGCTGACAAGAGTTGAACTCTTCCTGTGGAGTTGAACCCTTCCTGTATACCCAAGTAGATGGGGAGATACTGATGGGCTCGCAAAAAAAAGTTGTGTCCATGAACTCTGAGATGCTTCCCATTAGAAGATATTTTTTGAAAAATTTGTGGTTTTCTTTTTTTTCTTTTTTTCTTTTTTTTTTTTTTTTTTTTTTTTTTTTTGCTTAAGAGGAAGATTTACAGAGACAAAGGGAGACAGATCTTACATCAGCTTGTTCAGTGCTCAGAAGGCCGCAACAGCTGGAGCTGAGCCAATCTGAAGCCAGAAGCCAGGAGCTTCTTCTGTGTCTCTCACATGGGTGCAGGGGCCCAAAGACTCGAGCCATTTTCTGTTGCTTTCCCAGGCCACAGGCAGGGAGCTGGATGGGAAGTAGAGCAGCCAGCACACTAATTGGCACCCATATGGAACATTGTTGATTGCAGGCAGAGGATTAGCCTGCTGCAACACAGTACCAACCTCAGAAAATACTATATAAAAAATTCTATTTACATTTTTTATTCCTATAAGGAGAACAGGTTTGCTATAGGTCATAGATAAAGCTCTAAAAATATAACCATACTCCGTTGGCTTCATCACTCATTTTTCTTTCCTGCTTAAAAAGTCTTAGAGATAGTGCTCACTTCGGCAGCACATATACTAAATAATCTTTGAGATAACATTTTTAATTTACTTTACAGTCCAAAGCCTGATTCTGCACTAAAGAGTCAACAAGGAAAAAGGAAGGGAAATAGACAAGGAATTCATTCATTAATGAATTCAAAAGATGTTAGTTTCACTCAACAGAAATTTTTTGTATTCTCAATATTAACTCAAATTAGAAAAAATTTGTGATACTTTCCTTTTTGTGGGGCTGGCTTATGATGAATGAAATAACCCATTAGAAAATTTAAACTTATTCTCTGACTACATTAGAAGTTTCTTGGCTGAACTGTGAGACTACATAGTGAGTTTTGAGGTCCTTTAAACCTAAGTAGCTTTTCTAGCAAACTTTGAACACCAAGTGCTGTGCCTGGTGCTTTAGCTGCTTTGTCTCACTCAGCACACACAGCAGTCCCCTAATCTCAGTGGTCTGAAAAGTCTGCCTTGCTGGTGAGGAGGATGCAAGCAGGATGCCCAAGTCACCTGCTCAAGTAGCTAACATAGCAAGCAGCAAGCCAGGATTTGAACCTAGATCCCTCTTTGCTTTCTGAGCCAAAGTGTAGCTTCTGTGTTGCTGTCTTTCCTTTGAAAGAAGAAAGATGGCTGTGCCATAGCGCTGTGTGGAAATCTTATCTGTGTCTTAACTCTTTTTTTTTAAACATTTATTTATTATTATTATTTTTTTTTCATTGGAAAGGCGGATACACAGAGAGGAGAGACAGAGAGGAAGATCTTCCATCCGATGATTCACTCCCCAAGTGAGCGCAACGGGCCGATACTATGCCGGTCCAAAGCCAGGAGCCTCTTCCAGGTCTCCCACACGGGTGCAGGTTCCCAAAGCTTTGGGCCGTCCTCGACTGCTTTCCCAGGCCACAGGCAGGGAGCTGGAAGGGAAGCGGGGCTGCCGGGATTAGAACCGGCGCCCATATGGGATCCCGGGCGTGCAAGGCGAGGACCTTTAACCACTTGCGCCACCGCGCCAGGCCCATGTGTCTTAACTCTTGACAAGCAGTCAATATTTAATCCAGAATGCGACTTTGGTTGACACCATTCGTCTGGACATTGCGGTTGAGAGTATTGCCTTCTCATTCTGAATTGTAGAATTCATTTATTCTTTCAGGGTCTTGTTCTAGTCTAACATCATGAAAGGCACTTCACTGTGTTTTGCCCTGAGGCATGGATCTGGTTGTTTCAGCTGTGTGTGTGGAGCGTGGCGTACAGAATACGTATTTCATGAATGTCACTGGAATGAATCGAAACATTCAGGGAATGATCAACTTCCAGGGCAGCTTGTGAAGGTCTTGGCAGTTTTGCCTGAAAGAATCAAGGAATTCCACTCAACAGTCCCATCACACAGACTTTAAATCTTACTTATAATCCCCTGGAAGTATGGTACTCCAAGAAAGAGGTGGTGACAGATGATCTGATGGCTGGCTCAGCAGGTCAGTGGGAGAGAGCAAGGCTAAGCCTGATTCAGCTGGAAGCCTGGAAGGCAATTCCTTGGACTTGGTCAGAGCCTCATCAGCCAGAGGTTTGCCCTAAATGACAAAGACCTGGAGAAGCATGTGACAGTGCTGATCAGAAGAATAACGTTTATTGAAGCCTTGCCATGAGCTAGGTATAGTTGGGAGTTGCTTATATGCATTGATTTCCATTTGATCCTCACAACAACTCCAGGAGCAGGTGCTAACAAATGGTACCCTTGATGGATGTAGACACTGGAACTCAGGGAACTTAATTACTGTGCTCCATAAGCTGTGTGGCACGTTTATTTTGTTCCTATAATGAAATACCACATACTGGACAACTCATAAGTATTAGAGATTTCTTCCTTTAAAAAATATCAGTACTTAATTATTTCTTCTACTTTTTTTAACCTGAAACGCAGAGGCACTTAGATGAAGATATGGAGACAGATAAATTGTTTCATATGCTAGTTCATTTCCCAAGTGTCCACAGTAGCTGGGGCTGGGCCAGGCGCAAACTGGGAATCTTGAATTTAATCTGGATTGTCCATCTCAGTGGTTGGAACTAAATGCTTAAGCCATCACCTACTGCCTCCTAGAGTGCTCATGATCAGGAAGCTACAGTCAGAGGCCACACCAGCCCAGCCATTCTGATATAGGGTGGTGTTGTCCAAAGTTATATTCTATCTCATGAACCACACGGCTGCCTTCCCCCGCCAGAGATTTATTTTGTATCCTTCGGGAGGCTGAGACTGCAAGGTAGGGATGTCTGGTAGGGACCATTGAGCTGTGTACTACCATAGCTGAAGGTGATAGAATGATAGGTGAAGGAGTGAGAGGGGGCTGGTCTCCTCCTTTTATAAGGAACGCATTCCTTTGCCATTTGCATGAATCATTCATGAGGATAGAACCTGACCACCTCCCGTTGGGTCTCACCTCCCAACAGTGTTACATGAAGGATGAAATTTGCAGCAGATATATTTCAGGAGATACATTTAACCTATTACACCATTGGTGAATAAAGTTAAGTTCTCAGTTAAATAGGTGACCTTTTCATTCCAGAACCTTAAGAAAAGGCCTCTCCACAGTAGCACCTAAACTGAATTTGAGGAAAGCTTGTTGTCTTTGTACGTGTAGGAGAATGGGTTCCAAGTTCTTTTCCCAACCCAAGTTCACTTTTCCCAAACCAAAGGCCCTGTAGAACAAGTGCAGTAAGATTGGGCTTGGCAAGCCCAGGGCTGCCCTTTCCTTGGGTGAGCTCTCAAGTGTTCATTTGTGGATACTGGGGCTCAAGTCGGGGTTGAGAGGTGGCATAGGGCTACTCATCTCACTGCTGGAGAAGCAGGAGAGTTGGTCCCCCACACAGTTCACTTCTGGGTATGAAATGCTAGAAGCTGAGTGATGTTTGCTGCAGAGACTATTAGAACCGGTCACACATGGGTTCATGTCTTAGCACTTGTTGACCATGGTCCAGGAACTTGACCTCTCAGAGCCCCACTTAGAAGATAGTATGGGAAACCAATGGCAGTAGAACGCCTGTGAGCCTTAGGCAGACGATGCTCAGCCCAGGGCCCGGAAAATAAACAGCACACATTATTGGGCAGGAGTAAAACCTGTTGTGCCTTACAAGCTTTACCTTTAAGTATCAGGGCTTGAAGCCATCAGTGCTCAGTAGGTAGGAGGCTAACCTCTGAGATGGATCAAGATCCTCTGATGGATCTACGAAGGAGACAATTCATGACTGACTTTGTTCTGCCACAAGCACCAAATGCTAGAAAATCTTTTTATTTTCTCTCAAGTCCCTTTCACAGTTTTCATAAGGAATTTCCACCTGGCCAGCCGTTCTTGTCCATGGCAACCTCTAGGCACCTTCTTTAGTCTCTCTCTGCTTGCATGAAGTGCTTGCATTTCAGATAAAATAATTCTACCAAAATGTTCAAATTGTCCTTCCTATAAAATATTCCTTGCTTTGCGATCACAGCATTCTTCCAAGCAAAGGTAAAACTCGAATTGTCTTGAAACAATGGGAATTCTATGAAAATAGCATGGTGCAGGAATGACGGCCTCCCTGCTAAGAAACCAGTCTCCTGGTTCCTCAGAATGTCCCTCAGCACATAGTCTTCTGCTGCTAAGCCATGACGTGGCAGTTTAGAACACATTTGCTCTCTCCATTGATATATAGGCTAGAATTGGAACTTAATTTTCTGCTCAGAGTCTTACCAGGCCAAAACTCATCATCACTCAGAGCTGCAGTCCTCACCCAGACTCCTCCAAGATTATTGGTTATTGGTAGAATTAATTCCTCTCTCATGCTTTTCACATGTCTGCATGTATCTTCAGCTCAGCCTGGGCTGCATGAGTTCTTAGGCTTCCATTTTTGGCTTCCTCTGACCCTACCATATCTCTCTGATTTCCTCTTCCATTTTGAAGGGCTCAGATGACTGTCCTGGGCCCAGCGGAATTATATGCCTGTTTTTTAAATCCACTCCTCAGTGATCCAACTTACATCTGCAAAGTCCATTTTTCTATATAATGCAACATATTCATGGGTATAACCCCCCAGGGAACACAAGCACAATAGCTAACATACCACCTACACATCCCATTGAAAAGGCAGAGATCTAATTAAATTTGTAAGTGGGCATCTTTGCCCTTCTGGTAGTTGGGGACCACTTTTAGAATTCCTTTAGTTCATGTGTCCATTCATTTGATAAATAATCCTTCAACCAATATTGTTGGTGCCTGTTCTCTTAGGCCTGGTTTCAGTGTTCAAGGAGTCTGCCTTCTAGGAGCTCATAGTCCAGTGGTGATGGAGATAGACTGAACAAGGATGACTACAGAATGTGCTATCCCAGTGAGAAACTTGGGCAGCTGTTGTTTAAGAATCAGCAATCTAGAGTGCCAAAGAAGGCTTGTGGATGGAGCATCTAATGGCTTCACAAAAAGAGTGAAGGGAAGGCAGAGAAAAGTGCTTGGCAAATACATGTAATTCAAATATTATGAAAGATGACTTAAAAGATGTTGAGAGAAAGAGATGGGCATCCTGTGTACAGATTCGCTCCCCAAATGCCCAAAATGAACCAAAAGTGAATCTGGCTGAACTCCGTGCATGTGTCCATGTGTGTGGCAGGAACACGACTACATGCCTCCCAGTGCTTGTTAGCAGGAAATAGGAATCCGGAGCAGAGACATCTCAATGGGCATCAAGGGACATCTTAATCCCTTCACCACATGCCCACCTCCACACCTAATATATGTAATTTTGCTCTCCCTTGAGTTCCAACTTGAACTATAAGATGGCCAGGTAAAGTACTCTTTTATGAAACATGAGAAGAATGATTAGAACCACATATTCTTCTAGATTTCAGGCAAGTGTTTGAGTGAGTAGTCTCCATTTGACCACCTGAATGTATCTTATAATTTGCCATTTGATACATCATTGCTTTTATAGAAAGATTGACTACATCATCCAACTCTTCTATTCTCTCAATTATTTCATGTGCTAACTATGGATATCAGAGGCTTTCTTTACAAAATCCCTACCAGTACAGATGTAAATGGGAAGGGAGAAATGGAGGATGTGATTCATACTTCCAAATGCAAAACTAAGGTAAAAAAATCAGTGTGACAAGACAGTAAGACATCTTGGTTTGGTCCTAGATCATTCATGAATTCTCAGACAACTTGCAAGTTTCAGTTACCTTGGTTCTCTTACCTGCACATTAAGATAACTGCTACTTGCTTTGTGTACCTTATAGAATTGTCATCAGAATCAAAGGGAGTATAAAAAAAAGTGTTCATGAAATGATTCTGAGGGTTTTATGATGTGTGTCTAAGGGCATTTTTCTGAGTTACATCTTTTTGCCTTTCTGGAAAGGCTTTTTGGTTGGGATGCCATAGATACATTTTAACTTTTGTTTTCCATTCTGTCTCATCTATAATTTGTTGTTACTGATTCATTTGCAAAGATGTCCATCAACACTTTCATCGTCTTCTCCAAATTTTTTATCTTATCCCATTCCTGGACTCCTTTCTTCTTGGTCTTGTAGAGCCTGTTCCCACTTCTCACAGGCTTTGAAGTGGGTTTTGTAGCAGTCACAGTAGCCAAGAGGGTTACATGAGAAGAAGTGGAAAAGCATGTGCTGCCCAAGGCTAGGAGAGTGGTTGACTAAACGAGCAAATGTGGCTTTGATGGAGGGGCTCAGATTTTAATAGGAGAAATAATTTCGAAGGAATGATAAAAATTTGGCGTTTCCATTAAGGCTGGCTCTTTGAAGGTGTTGTGGCAAGCCTTTTATTTTTTCTTATGTAACTATTTACACATGCTGAACATTTCTGTGTTCCATAATTCTCTGGCCTCTTATTTGTTAAGAAAAATGGCCAGTGTGGAGCAGGAGGTTGGCATGGAGATCTCGTCCCACAGTTGGGCAATCCCAGGTTGACTCTGCCTTTTCAGCTCTATTCGGGGCAGGTAGCCTAGGGAACTGCCTGAGCAGGGCTTTTGAAAAGGGAAAAATCAACATAAGCAACTCGTGGTTATAAAGCAGCATGGCATAGCAGAAAAAGCACAGAACCAAGGAGAGGTCCACTAGAACTATATAATGTTGCAACCTTCTAAGCTGTCTACTTTGCGTAGTAAAAGAATTCTCTGTCCCACTCTCCAGGAAGATAGCCATAAAAACCCTACATGGTTGTTGAATGTGTGAAAGATAGCTGGTGAAACTATGAAGCTAGACTATATTTTTTTATTTAATTGTGAACAGTTTTAGTATCGACAGTGGGCAGCCACCAGGAGCCATAGAGGGGTAGCACAGTACAGCCTGGAGTTTGGGGAGCATTACTGGTATAGAAGACTGTGTGTCTGGAATCAAATTGCCTCACAACTCATGACACTTGTTTGCCATTCACCTTTGGCAAGGTGTGTGTTTTTTCTGTGCTTTAATTCTCTAGCACATAAAATGGAGAATAATGACAGATCTTACCTTATTAGATGGCAGTGAGAATTTGAATAAGGATGTGTAAGACACTTAATATACTTCCTGGCTCTCATTCTTTTCTTTGTTAACAGACTTAAGGTTATAGAATTGGTTTAGCTGTAATATTTGACTCATGACATAATGTCATCGTTGGTGTCCAGGCAGCATGCAAGAGGCTGCCTGTGCACACATGCAGAAACTAACTTATCATGTACAGTAAGAACCTATTAGTCCTAACTTTATGTCTGCATGGGTTTTCCCCCTCCACGAACATGTGCCTTGCCTTGAGGCATACTTAAGACTCTGAGTTTGTGTTTATTATTATGGAACATTTTATAAAATAGCCTTTATGCTGGGAATGAGTTTCTTCACCCCTTTTAAGTAGGTCCTTCATACAGCTCTCTTTGTCTCGCTATCTGTTTCTTCATACATTTTCTACCCTTGAAATAGGGTGTGTGTTGATTGTCTTTTTCATCAAATTGTAGCAGTGATCACATCACTTGGATACGCTACTGAAACATCAAAATCTGGAATGCTCTGTTGTTCCTTAGGGGACTCATGTGTTAGTAATTGGTGGTATATTCTTTTTGAAAAATCTATATATATATTCCAGAGGTAAAGAGGGAAGGAAAGAAAGGCAACAGACAAACAGAACTTCTGTCTGTTGGTTCACTCTCTAAAAAGTTCCAGAGAACAGGGCTGGGCAGGGTGAAATCACAAGCCTGGAATTCGATCCAGGTTTCCCAGGTAAGTGGCAGAAGTTTACACACTTAAGCCACCATCTGCTGCGTCCCAGATACATTAGTTAGATGTTGGGTAAGAAGTACCACATATCCAGGACTTGAAAGCGATGCTCCACGTGGGATCTGGGTATCCCAAACAGCTGTGCTATTATGCCACACATGAATATGGAGCCTTTTAATATCACATTAGTAGACTACGTGAAGTTATTTTTGCAAAGTTCAGGACACTTGGATTTCTTCTTTTATTAGGATTTTACTTACTGAATTAGAGTTACCATGCTAGCTGCTGAATTCCTTGAGGCCTTTTAGTGAGGTCCCTGCTTGGACAGAGCTTCCAGTTTCAGGTAAGGCAGTTGGCTTCATTGATACATGAAGTGTTATGCCTGGGGTGAGAACAAAATGCTGTAGAACCTGTTGATGGGGCACAGAACCCACACCTTGAGGGTACAGAGCCAGGGAAAGGTTTCTAGAGGGAATAAGGTACCATCTAAATTGATCTCTGAAAGAGGAAGTGTAAGTGGACAAAGAAATAGGAATGCAGTTGTGTCCCAGGCACATAAGAAACATAGAAGGTAAGAAATCTGAGGCTGCATTTTAGGAAGAATTCCCTTTGTGTCTGGCTCAGTTCACACCCATCAGTTTTGTAAGCAAAGAGCAGCAGAAGAGGAGCAGAAAACACAGATTATGTGTCATTTGCCTCTCCTGACTTATGTGACTGAATTTTCTCACTTCTCCAAATGCTACTTTTCATCATGAATGTCATGGAAAAAAGGAGTCCATAACCTTGTTTTCTCAGATGATATTGTAAAGACTATTGCAGGGATGGTGCATACAGCTCTTTATAGGAAAGACACTGTTCTTTCTAGTCAAGGTCAGTGTTCATGAAGAAGAGATATGATGACATGGAATCTGTATTCATACTGTAATAACCTGTAGCCAAATGTTTGTTTAAGGATTTACTTTATTTGAATGGCAGAGTTATATAGAAAAGGAGAGAGAGAAGGGAGGGAGGGGAAGAGAAAAGAGAGGGAGAAAGGGAGAGAGGGAGCTGGGAGAAGGGAGGGAGAGAATATCTCCCACCACTTATTCACTTTCCACATGGCTGCAAGGGCAAGAGCTAGGCTAGTCCGAAGCCAGATCCAGGATCTGGATCTCCCACATGGGTAGAGGGGCCCAAGTACTTGGGTCATCTTCCACTGCTTTCCCAGGAGCAGTAGCAGGGAGCTGGATCAGAATTGGAGCAACTTGAATTGGCACCATGTGGTGCAACATGTACCCACTCACTACAGTGCTAGTTGTAGAATATTTTAAAAAAAAAAAAAAATTCGTAAGGAAAAAGTAAAAATCAGTTCCTTGGTTAACCCAATCACAGTTTTGGTGCTCAGTAACTACATGTCCATGACCATGAAGTGGTGCAGGTACAGAACATTTGTATATCACTGAGTTCTGTCGTACAGCTGATACACTCAGCCTATTGTGGGAATTACAGACTTCTGAATAACTGAGATATTGCTACTTTTTGGAGTGACTATTTTATTAGGAATCTAGTTCACTGAAACAGCCAGACAGATACAGAGAGAGCTAGATATATGGATAGCCACATCTAGTAAAGAATCATTTCTGAGAGTGAGAGGCAGTAATTTCTTACTTGTTCAACAATGGGGAATAAGAAAATGAAAAATGATGGGGCTTATGGGGTTTTGTGTATACATTCGTTCAAAAATACTCATTACGATATGCAATGTAACCATTGAAAAGACAGCACAGGTATATACTTGTTTTCTTTACAAAATATTTACACACATACACAGTAGAAAAAACTCAGGTTAAGTACATATGTGTGTGTATTCATTTTGAGATGTATGTGTCTGCATGTTGTATATGTGGAGGAGAAGGGGAATGGTATACATGATAAAGACAGGCATTTGGAAGGTTATTTACCAAGGTTGGACTTTTTTTTTGCTTTTGGTTAATAAGACTGTAGTACCTTGTTTTTATTTTTCTTGATTTCTATCTCCTGAATTCTTTTCCTGTGGTGTGAATTGTGTATGTAATAAAAAAAATCTAGGAGGAGTAGAAATGTTTGCACGTGTCAGAATGTGAAAATACTCAATTGCATGAACAGCAGACCCAAGATAGATTTTTAAAACATACAGTAGTTGGCTGATGATTTGCAGACGTGCAAGTGGGCTACACGTATCTTGCAGAGGAAAGGATTTATCTCCTTAGAATCTTGTCATCGTGGATTATTCAGTGTGAAATACATCTTAGCTTCTTCTATGGAAACCTTCCCAGCCCCTTGACACTAGGCTCAAAAGTAAGCAGAAGGGTTTTCCTCTACCTGAGATGCTCTTTACTGTAAAGGATTTGGTATGTCTGAAAATGTGTTGAAAGGGTCTGAGACGCGCCTTTTCCCTACAGTTTGAAGGATCAGAAATGTGGCCAGCAGTTGTTCCAGCTCCTTCATGACCACAAAGCCTTTGTGAGTTGAAACATGGATGCCAACCGGCTTGTAGGAAAGCTCGGTGGGGACTTTCATACTCGGTTGTGTCGATAGACAAATGGCTCTTCTGTGATCTCCCTGAGATTAGATTGCGACCCCAGGATTTGCTAGCCAACTTGGTCTTTTGAATTCAGGCTAGGGGATTTGTACATACAGATGGTGCCCCACTTAACCATGGCTCGGCTTGGGATATTTCAGCTTTATACTGATGCAAAAGCACGTCTATACAAATGTCCTGCTTTTCAACTTCAGTCCAGTATTTAAAAATTTATAGGAGAGATCCAAGACTTGATTATGAAACAGGCTTTGGGTTAGGTGATTTTTGTCCAAGTGTTAGGCAAGTATTCTGAACATGTTTCAAGCATGGTAAACTAAGGTTTGATGTTCAGTGGATTGGCTGAGTTAAATACTGTTTTGGCCTAACCATATTTCCAACTTACTATGGACTTCCCTAGATGTAACCTAACATAATCCAAGGAACATCTCCTTTTTTCACAAAGTGTTGTAAAATATATGGCTTATATGAATAGTACCAAATTCAGATCCCAAATGTTTTTCTATCTTAGCTCTGACTGTTCAAGGAGGTAATGTTTTGCTGCTGAAAAAGGCCAGTTTCTTTTTAATTTACTGAGTGTCTACCACTGGGGAATGTCCAGGAACAATTTCTCCAAGTCTTGGAACTCGATGAAGAGAGGCAGCCTGGTTCAGGAGCAATGTTGTAGGTCAAGTCCAGACTTCTGATTATTTTATTTTTGCTTAAAAAATGAAGCTAGGCTCATGTGTGTATTATGGCTATTTGTGCACTATCTTGGCAGAACTGAATAAAAGCAACAGAGATCATCTGACTCACAAAGCTTAAAAATACATATATACTGTCTAACCCTTTCTGGAAAAGCTCTGGCTGTGACTTCTACTGTGCAGCTAAACTTAGTTCTGGGCCATACCATCTGTAACATTGAAGAAGGAGCAAAAAGAAGCCATTGAAGAATCAATGCCTGAATCAGCTGGGCTAGACACTGATCCGTCATTCCTCTTGAGTTCTATTGGCAATAGTCGCATGGGCATCTCAAACTGAATCCCTCTCTGTTTCCTGTTACTCAACCAGCATTTGTTGTGCCTCTGCTATGCTACACGTTGTAAGAAATACAGCAGTGCAGGAAACAGGCCAAACTCTGCATCACTTATGTAATAAAGTCTAATGGGGGGGGGGCAGCACACAGATAATAAACAAATGAAAGCAAATAAAGCATATAGTAGTAAAAATTAATCAGAAGGAAATAAAACCACTTGGTAGTGATTGTTACAATTAAATGGGCTCAAGCATGGACAGAGCATCAAACTTTCTTCTTAACTTAGTTACAATTTAGCACCTGCTAATCAAACCAGCTCCATCTTTCCTCTCCCTTACTCTTCCCAGCCTCTTATAACAACCATTTTACTCTCAGCTTCTCTAGGAGGTGCCAGAACCTGGTCATTCCATCCTACCCTCATTTACCAAAATAAAGGCAAAATGGAAGCATCTCACCCCATTGTTTTGATAGTGGACTCCACTAGTCCACTCTCCTAAACGTGTAACCAGCAGGGCCTCAAGGAGCTAAGCTTCTAAAGTGTCCAGGAGAACTTTTGTTCTGCAGGTTTTTGGCCAAAGATGTCAACTGTTACCCTCCAAAGGTTACCTGGATACACAATGAATATGGTAAGCATGGATGCTTTACAAGAAGCCAAGAAGTAATTGTGATTGGGATTCCATTATTGGTGTGAACTTTGTTATTGTTGTCAATATTTGAGTTCCTCTGAAGGAACTCAATCATGTGCTACACATAAAAACTTCAAGAACCACTGTGGGTTACAAGAGCTAAATGCAGAGAGAACAGTTTAGATCTGTACAGTTTTAGTTAATAAAAATGATTGCCAAAGTATATATTGACCACTCCAAGGCTACTATGAACAACGAAAACGTTCTGGGAGTAATTAGTGATGTCTGCTTTTGTGGCAGGGATTGAGGACAGACTCAAGTGTCATATTTTGCTCTTCCTAGATTTACCTGTGTGTCTTAAGCTTTGCTAATAAGAGACTAAACCTTTTCTGTGTCTCTTATAATCAGTCTTATCATGGATGGCCCAACATCTGTTCTCAGAATGAACTGAGAGTCTATGACCATGTTTACAGTTTGACACACCATCACAGCCCACAGTTGTTAACTTTATACATAAATACTTATAAGCTGAGCTCTGTGCAGTTTCATTGCAAATTGATATATATTGACAGCTAACCTGATTCAGATCAGCAGAGGAACGGATGAAAATACTCTTTGACCTTTGTTCAAAAAAAAGGATGACTTTGCCTCTTTCTCTATATATGTATATATACATATACACACACATATATATATACATAGGACTACACATATATTATATATATAAAACCAGAATCTCATAGTAAATAGTCCTGATCCGAAGTGCCTTTGGTTAGAGAATATTCTGTGGAAGTTGAAGTTCCCTTAAGTATTTTTGATATTTTTGAAATTTTTAATTATTTAATTATTTAATTCCACTTAGAGCAATAGGTAGTAAATTATCAACACTCAGGGGTTAGAGAGAACATACTGGAAATTGCAGGCCATTGTGTAAGTGGCTACTAGTCTTTCTTTGAAGCCAGACATGACCTTATCAGATTTGTTTAATATCACCACAGCTCTCATATTTTCCCTTGGCTTTGGAACAATGGAGTCCAAAGGTCAAGAATACCTACATTCCACATGAGTGAACTGTGCATCCTTTGAAATCATAATGATGGATGGCCAGTACCACATATTTAAGAAGAAAAACCAGAACACTGAAGTTGGAGTGACTGTGATGCAGCAAATGTTTGTGAAAATAAATTGTTCATTGGTTTGTAAAACTTTGTGACAAAGGAGGGATTTCATTTTCTTCACAGAAATTAATCAGGAAAAAAAATTATGCCGAAGTGCTGATGTTTCTGAACTAGTGGAGTCTTTGAAAACATCTAAAGGTTTTGTATCTGTATTTATAGACTATTTCAGTGCAGAAGAGAAGTAAATAATTATCTGTAAAACTTTCATATGACGCCATGAAAACCTTATGTATAACCCTCCTTTGAAATGAGTTCTTTAATATTCAACAAGTGCCTAGATAGGATTCTTTTGTTGTTGTTGTAGCTTCAGGTACTAATCAAATCGAAATAGTAGAGCGTGTTTGGCCAACACTTTACCAACATCTTATAACAGTGTGCCTGGGTTTGGGTAACAAGTCCTGCCTGTGGTTCCTCTGGCTTCCGGTTAAGGTATGCCCTGGGACACCACACATAATGCTCAAGTGCTCTTTGCCACCATTGGGAGTTCTGGGTCAAGTCAGGTTCCTAGATCTGCCCTGCCTGGCTCAGCTGTGGCTGTTTAGGGATCTGGGAAATGGACCAGCAGATGCAAAGGTATCTGTCTCTCTGCCTTTCTAATAAACAATGTTAAAAAGTAGGTTTGTTAAAATATATATTCTCAATAGACCTGTAATAGTCATGTACTTATAAAAATTATTTATTTCCCGCATTGTCTCCCCTACCTGAGAGTTATCAATATGCTCTCTATATATCTCCTCTACACTTTCGGGCACTATTCTAAATAGTATCTTCAATCAAGTATGTCTCACTCATTCATAATGTGCTTAATAAACATTTACTGGGGGAGAAAGGAGTATGTAAATGTGAGCTAGGCAGTTAATATTAAAAATATTAAATTTTTATCCATAAATTTATGAACAAGTTTATGCATATACATACCTATGTATGTGTGGATATATTTATATACTGTGATATTGGATATATAATTCATTCAGATTTTCAGTTTGGGCTCTAAACTTATTGCTTGTAGGTTCGCTTTATTCTGAGACTTTTACCCCTATCTTTGAAACTCTATAAGGCAATGGTTTTCTTAAGTGTGTTCCCAAGACAAGCAGCAATAGGAATTTGATGGAAGAGCAGATTCTTAGGGCTTGCCCACACCCTCAGAATCAAAGGCTCACAGAGTGGGGCACAGCAGAGTGAGCCACCCGTTCAGATCTGCCTTTATGCGTGGGTGGCTTGTGTGGTCACATGGGACTTTACACGTAGAAGAGCCTTGTAGATGGTTTAATGGTTCTGCTCTCACCCTTTTGGCATTGTTAATCAGTTCTTAATGATGAGCTCTACATTTTCACTTTTCCCTGGGCGCTACAAAATGTGCTCAGTCCTATCTCCAGGTAAATGTTCATGGTAGCTGGCGCATTGGTCATTTTATTATAACCCTATTCGGATATAAACCTGTTCAGATTATTCTAAGGAGACTGCTTCTCAAAGAAGGTTATTTTAAGTTGTGTTGATATATTTTTTGAACTCAGTTACCTGATTTTTTTTTTTTAGAATAACCATGGACTCTTGTTTGCTTCTATGTGGAAACTACCCATGAGTTACAACCAGACTAGTTGTCACCTAACTTTTCACATTCATTTTTTATCTGCTTTTTCCCAGTTATCCAGAAAGCCTTCTTGCAATATCTGTGTGAACCACAAAGGTTCTGCCTGAAAAACAGTCAAATAGTTTTATTTCCATAGATAATTACCTGGGTCCCTAGATATTCATGAAAAAAAAACAAAAGTCTCCATGTAAGTGTCGGTTCATAGGTGTTGAATGAAATACCATGTAATCATAGTGATTGAGCATATCACACAGGACCCCAGTAGAAATAGATATTTCACACTGAGATAATTCAAGAGGCATTTATTTAGAAAGAGGTTGATTCCAAAGGTGTTGTACGATACATCGGGATCCTTAGGGCTTGTGCAAGAAGCCAGGGCTACAACAGTAGAGATGTCACCATGTCTGGGCCCAAGGGACCCAAGAAGGCAGAGGTTTCCACAACCTGGAAGAAGAGTGAGTCACAACTAGCTACCTCCCTAGGCATCAGAGCCTGCTGTGCGGGGACAGAGCATGGTATAAAGTAGGGACCAAAGAATACGTACGCTGACCTCACATTTTACCTTTCTTTTGCCTCCTGCCATTAACTCATCCATCCTGGGAGTTGGTGGGCACGTGGAACACTGAGGCCACTTGTGTATGTTAATATGAGGGGAAGAAAACAAGAGGGAAAAAGTCCAGATGAATCTGAAAAGGACAAATGGACAGCAACTGGCACAGGTCCCTCCACTTACCTCCTGGTCTGCACTCCTGTCCTTCACATAGGTGGAAAGTCCATGTCCCAAATGAGAAATAGGAAGTCACCTCATTCAGGTCCTCTGAGATAAGATCAGTTTGGTTCTCCTTGTGTCTAACACAAGAGGTACCAAACATGTTATCTTTTCTTTTGGCAAGGATGGAGGATGATAAGGTAGAAGGGGAAAGAGAGGAAGGAAAAAATAAAGTGACTCAGACATAGCTGCTGTATTGTTCATCCCCATAGACAGCCACCAGACCGTTGGGGCCAAGGGTTTCCTTCTCCTGTCTCCTCTCAGTGATGGGAGTCATTTTAGTCCTTGATGGCCTTGACTGCATTGGGCTATCTCTGTTTTCACTAACCATGGGCTTTCCTGTAACATTGCCTTCCTTATTTATATTGCCTAAGCATCCGTGGATATTCCACTTCTGACTCTTTGATCAGTATGGAGTGAGGGGCCCCACGTGACCAAAGGAAGAGTCTCCAATTCTACTTCACTGCATAAAGTTCACATGGGAGCACACGTTATTCTGGAGCATTATTATGTGTGATAGTGTTTCCTGCAGCCATTCTCACATCCTCCTCCTGGGTTCCTGACCCCTGTATCCATACTGTCGAGGAGGAGGCACCAAATATTGGCCTCTAATTCAGGGCCTATGCTTCATTCCTATAGGACATAAGCTCTGAATATATCACCCAGCTGGTACTAAACCAGGGCCCATTGATGCACTACCTTTGCTGAAATGTTTCCTGAAGTTCAAAGTGGTGTACAGAATACCATGTACGAGATTAGGTGTTTCATGTGTCCAAGAATTGTCATCCTGGCAGAAATACTAGGAAGAAAGAAGGGAAATCCATGAGCACAGTATTTCTATCCTATCTAATCTAGGCGCTGCCCTCCCCAGTGTCAGAGAATTCTAGTGTTACCAATGTGTCATGAAGTAGCTAGCTAGTTCACTTATGGATGAAGTCTGGACCTGTATTACTGAAGATTCACTACTCAGCGCTTGCTATTATTGGATCAGCCTTGGTGAGAAAAAGACATTGTATGATTGAGCTGTGCCTGACCCCTACTATCCTTGCTGCCATGATTAATGTATCCCTCTCCCAAATAATATGAATGTAAAGAGCAGTTCACCACTTTATATGTTTCTAGTCTAGTTAACCCATAGATTAAGGGCAACACTGAACCTTCATATAAAATTGTTTTATAAAAAGCAATATTGTTTGCTCAACATTTCTTTATAGTCCAAACTACTCTTTAGGGCTTATAATCCTTTATACTTTTATAAATCCCTTAGTGCTAAATATCTAAATGTCTTTATTTTACTGTCATTCCTGAATCCCTCAATTTTAAGTTGACAGGTATTTTCTCTCAGACTTATTAAAATAATTCTGGCATTCACTGATGCTATGAAAAGATATTCTGTGAGATTAATATGAGTAGTATTCCTCTGTGATTTTTCTTGACTTCTTTTTTTTAAATGTTCAGTAATCTATTTATTGGAAAATCTGAAAGAGTTATAGAAATAGAGACTCCCATTTACAGTTCATGCCTCGTAAGCCCACAGACAGCTAGGAATAGGCTAGGCCAAAAATAGGAGTCCGGAACTTGATAGGTCTCCCAGGCAGATTGCAGGATCCCAACTACTCAATCCTCCACCCATTGCCCTCCCACAGGAACCTGGAATCTGGTAAAGAGCTAGAACCCTGATACTCCAATATAAGACACAGGCATCTCAACTGGTGTTCTTAGTGTTAGATCAAACACTCACTCAGATCTTGCTAGAGTGTGTCAATATTAATTTTATTTTTTGTATCCTATTTTCTCTATGTATGAATTCATATCTTTTGCCAATTCTGCTTAATCCTCAGCCATTGTCTTTTTTTTCATATATCTGTCATTTGCGCTGTGTGTCTTTACTCTTTTTAAGACTTTAATTACATGTGTGCTAGAGTTCTCTTTTCTTTCCTCTATATTGTCTCATCCCCCCGTTCTCATTCTCTCCCTCCTATTCTCTCTGAAATGCATTGAATATTTTCTCTCCTCTGTCTTCCATTCCATTCATTCGCTCTTCAGCTGTTTCTAATATATCACTCAATCTCTTCATTGACTTTTTTTACTTAATAATGTTTTCAACTGCCTGAAGTTTAATTTGGATTTTCCTATCTATCTAGTCATTTTTGAAAGTTTCTTATTTCTTTATTCAGTCATTTTTATTTCTAATTGTTTTGTGTATGTGAAAAGAGAAACTAAAAATCTATTCTCCTAATAAGTTGTCAGTACACAATACACACATCTCTTTATGCTATCTATAACCTTTTATATTCTATAATTAATAATTTCCAAAAGGAGATGGTATTATGGATATGCATTAAAAGTTACACTTATTCTACCCATCAAGATTGATTTCCTTATATGCTTGGTGACCTCCATCTAATTATATCCTGAAGAACTAAAATGGAGATGCTTTTCTCAGGAGAAAATTAACTTCTGTTTTTTTGGAGCGGGGGTGGGTGGAATAAAAGACTGCCATCAACTTAACTACTTTAAGAATCTTTGTTTATCATGGTGTTTATTGAAGCTCTTCTAACTTGCCACTGGTTTAGTTGCCCGGTTATACATGACCTTAGTGTTTGCTAGCAGAGCAACCCCTGCCATTTCAGTGTTCTCCTTTAGTCCTCCCAAGGGCTCCTTTTCTTCCTACCAGCCCCACAATGCGACCAAAGTCATGTCTTGAGAGCAGCCATTATAGCTTCTGTTCAGCCATGCTCCAGAAGCAGACATACTACATTTTACATACGAAACGTGTGCACACTATTAACAGAATATTTTCTGCCAAATCCTAAAATACTTTGCGCATCTTATATTTTGCCATTTTCCATTTTTTTTTTCTGTTTAAATCACTACTTGTTAAATTTTGTGAACTGTTATCCCCACGGATGTGGAAAATGGCTTGCTTTTTTGTTTTCATTGTGGCTTTATTTAAACATGTATTAGGGGTTGCTCTGTTTCAGTGTTGATAAACCTTTTGCTTAAGCACCTGATAGTGAATATTTTAGGCATTTGGTTTCTTTGAGCTAATCAGCTCTGCTGGTGTGTGAAAGCAGCCTCAGGCAATGGATAAACAGATGAGTGTGTGGCTGTATTCCAATAAAACTTGTATTACAGAAGCAGACCATGGGCCCATGAGATGTACTATGTTGACCTCTGATCTGTTCTGAACGTCTGGATCAAGTCTTCCTCTGTATTGAATCTCTACTGTCCTCACCAACTTCACTTTGGCAGTTTCTTCTCACCCTGGAGGTACTGTGTCCACTCTCAAGAAAGGCAAACTTTGCCTGCTTAGGGCCTTTGCACTGGTTGTTCCCCCTTTCTCAAATGCTTTTCCATCTTTCTTGTATCTGATTTCCTCTGCTACCATTTTCCAAACACAGCTGAAATGCTTGGGACAGCTTACTTGATTACGAAGTCATTCCCCACCTCCACTTGGCATTGTTTCCCATCCATGAATCCCATTTAAAATTGATACATTTGTGTTTTAATTAATTCTTTTAGTATCTGACTCCCCAGTTAGACTGAGAGAAAGTTCCATGAGGCCAGGAGCTAAGTATATTCTGGTTGTATATCCTATCCCTGACACGATTCCTGGCTAATAATGATTAGCTGAATAAATGAAGCAGCCAAATGAAGCTCAACCAAGCGAAGCGGATGTTATAATTATATCCATGTCTTACAACTGAATAGACCAAGAATTTAGTAGCTTCCCCAAGGCCAGGTTGCTAAGTATGGAATAGATCCCAGATTCAGCCTGAAGTTGTTCTGATTCCAGCCCCTGAGCTAGTGTCCAGCCCCTCTGTGGCCCTCCAGTTTCTTAGGTATGTGTAGAACTGCCGAACAAAGCCACCCAGCTATTCTTGAACACTCTCAGGCTGGTGAATGGTGGTGGGGGGCGGAGGTGGAGCTCCAGAAGCTTGAGGTTAGTGTTGAATGAACTGACTCAAGTGGGAAAAGGATCAGTTACCTAATTGCAAACAATCCCGCAGTGTTAAGGTATGGCATTCTGATTCCAAGGTCAAAACAGCCTTATGCCAGCAGGGTCTCTGTGCTCTTGTGGTGGTGAAGGAAAGTTAAGTAGGAAGGTTCCATTCTCAGTGGAGATCTGGGGCAAAGCCGCATGCCCTAGCATATCCAGGAGGTCTGGCAACCATTAAAGAGAAATGACTTCCTAAATTCTAACTGACAGGGGGACTGAATGCCTCGTACCATCCGGGATACAGAGACCCCATGCTCAGGGAAATGAATATGATTTAAAAACTCATGGGATCTTTCCGGTTTGTCCCAAGTTTGGGAATTCAATGTGGAACATTTGAAAAAGAAAAAACAATTTGAAAGAAAGTTAGCATACTTTTTCTTAAGACTTTGGAAAGCTATGTTTTGCTTATTAGTCAATGGAAAATCTATATGACTAAAATATGTTTGAATGTAAGCTGGCTAGTATAACAGGCTCAGGGCAGGAAAATAGACCATTTGAAGCAAATCAACCATTAATTTCATATGTATTACTTAAGAAAAAGGAAAACATTGAAGCAAAGTGAAAATGACATGATGGTCCATTTCAAACATTTGGTAAATGTAATGTAAATGAATTCTCTACAGTGATTTTGCGAGTTCAGCCAAACCCTCAGAGCCAACTTTAAGAACTTCACGAAAACTGTGAGCTTAACAAAGTTTTGCAGAATTATGGTGTTAATTTTCTGGAAGGCTTCAGCTATAAATAAGGGTGCATTATTTTTTCAAAGAAATAATCCGTAAGCAGCATAAAACTTGTCTGGGTATAATGTTGACTAGCACATTACTTACAGAGAAGCGATTATCCCCAAAGAGAAAGACAAGATACGTATGCTCAAACACACATGTGTATGAAAGCTATTTGTAAAAAGAAAATGTGTATTTTGACATCTTCCTGGATCTTTAAGTTCTATGCAGTAAACACAATTTATCATTTTCTACGAGAAGTCTCGAAGTAAGTTACAATTAAACCCACGTCTTCATATGTGTACACACGCATGTGCACATAGATAGCGATACTGAACATGATTAATAAAACTAAAACTGGAATGTAAAAACAATGAAGACCTGAGGGAAGTAACTCCTGTAGCCACAAAGTCCGTTATAACTACTGTGATTTATCATCAGGTTTGGCCCTGAACTCCCTGGCAGCCAGGACGAAAAGGGAAATAGGATAAATTGTACCACTCTTGTTATGAGAAAAGAGAAAACAGACAAGTTTCTGGAGATAGAGATTTTCCTGGCACCATTGAGTCAAAGGAGCTTCTTATGTGTGATTTTTCTAGAGGACTATTGGACCACATAACGGATAAAGCCCTCGGCAGCCCTTTCCAGCAAATGCAGATGTGGTTTCCATAGATTTGTCTCCTGCAACAACTCCCAATAAAAGCTGGTGCCTTGACATTAAAGGGCGACACAGACAAGGCACATTCTGTGAGAGCTACTGGCTTTTATTTCCACATTGCCAAAGGCATGTGGTTTTGCTTTTTCAAGCAGGAAGGTCCAGAATCCTAAATCTTTACCTGGGCTGGGGGAGATCTGGCACAAGTTTTATATCTAAGCAGTTCCCCCTGGGTTTCTACTTGAACGTATCACACATTCGATATTTTCTCTTTACTGTCATCATCCAAGTTTTGAGGTAGCACTCAAGTCCGTCCCCTCACCCTGCCACTGGCATCTCTTTTTACTCTGAGGATGAACAAAGGTTTCCATAACATGGTTAAAGGGAGAGAGAGACCCTAAATAACAGAATCATTCATCAGAAGGAAAATGTTCTATAACCACATCAGTGTAAATTATCTCTGTTTCATTTAGGCTTCTTGGGTTGGTTTGTGGTTGGTTGGTTGGTTGGTTGGTCAGATTTTTTGTGTTTTTTTAATGCTTTTAGTGTTTTCCACAGTATATTAGTGTAGATATAGGGATTCAATGCTCCCTTCCCCTTCCTTTATTCCTTCCTATTTTCCCCTCTTGCCATTTTCTCATCAACACTGTCTATGTCAAACTTAGTGGAGTTATGTAATAATCAAAACACAGTCCTTTTGCATCTCTGCTTAGCCCCTTTGAATATTGGAGAAAAGCTTCCCCAGACATCGTTTCAGGTCAAGAGTCTTTTCTACTCTCTCTTTTTTAAAAGTTAGACTTAGAAAGATCTCTCATCCACTGGTTCACTTCCCAAATAAACTCACCAGCAGGAGCCAGGAGCCAGAAGCCTCATCTCATTCTCCCTGAGGGTGGTAGATCGTCAGACCTTCAAGTCATCTTGTGTTGCTTTTTTACAGACAGGGAAGTGGAGCAGAAGTAGGGCAGCTCTCTACTCTCCACTCTTTGTTAGAAACAGTCCTGGAGGAACAGAGTCCCAAACATCCTATAATCAGAATATTATCAGGCATTGCACATTTACCTGTACATTTCATTGCTGCATGCAGCAGAAAATAAATGGAAATTGAAAGGAAGTTCCTTCAGCAAATGTTTTGGGAGGCCTACTGTGAACTTGGTGTGTGATGGGATGCGAGGAAGGAGGTCAGTCAGCTGTCTTAATCTGTGGCACCATTGCCTAAAGAAGACATAATGCTTATCCACAATAAAATGATCTATTCATAAGACAGTAGATAGCTTACCATGCAATGATTTTATACATGTCTAGCTTCAAGATCTAAACTGCAGCCTTTCCACCACATGCCTTCCTGCTTACTTCCACTATTGAAAAGATTGGGGGTTTCTTCTTAATTGTCCAGAGTTTTGCTGAGTTAGCAAAGGCAGTGTAATTTACCCATTTTTTAACCTCAAAGACTGCAAAGGGGGAGCTGTGAAATATTGCACAAGCCCAGCCTTGGTTTAGCCATGAATTATGCATTGTGTATTTAGACTATTCTACTGTTATAGTCTGTTTATCTGTTGACTTCCACCAAGATTTAGGGTTTTGTTGTACTTAATAACTTGCTTTATTTTGTTTGACATGTATTTTATGTCCTCCATGTGCGTGGATACATAAGATACACAGTCGTGGGTGAGGGTCTGGAGAGAAAGCCCAGCCCTATAAGCATGAACTTGGAGAACTTGGGGGTAAGAATTAGCTCTCTTATAGAGAGCTAATCAATGAAATGGTGGACCCAGTGTTTTACGTTCCCCTCGCCCCTTCGGCCCCTGGAACACCAAAGACTTAAGCCGAGAGGAAGGAAAATGGATCCAAAATCTCTTAGGTCTGAAATCTAGATCTTAAGCTTAAAAGATATAACTTGAGCAGCAGCTGCCACTAAACAATTCACAGTTTTAGACCATGTTCTGTGCTTTCATTCTTTGTCTTTTATTAACTGCTATCTTCAAAATTTTTGTCTGCTAGGCCAATAGAGGTTGCTGGATGTCTTGAAGATCAAAACAGTGTTCCAAAGATGCCAGCGTGACACGTGGTTTTAGCTTGACTTCAAAACACTCAGACATTCCTCAGCACACTTGGGTCTGTGTTTTGGAATTCTGAAGTTGTTAAGGAATAAAAACAAAGTAAAATTCATACTGAGATTGATATTTAATTTGATTTATTACATGTCTGCTTCGTATATATGAAAGACAGACAAATACATATCTTTTATGTCTATTTATATTTTGCAATTACGTCCGGGCTTTTGAAAACTTACTTTACTGCCTTATTTCCATGCTGGGTTTTGTGAATTTAAATGGTCTTTATCAAAACAAGGCTGTCAGCCCCTAAGGACTCTCCACAAGGAAGTTTCTATTTAACCCTGTTCCCGTCAAGGTGCTCTTCCCACCATAAGCATGTATGAACTCCTGAATGGAATAAATGACACAGAGGCCTAAAATGAGGACTATTTGCATTTGTGAGCCTCCTGAAGACTCCATTTGAGTCAAAGAGAAAGTTGAGGCTCACGTGGGTTTTCCTACAATCTCCCTTTTTCCTACCCTATGCAAGGTCAACACCAATCGGAAGTGGAAGATTCTGCTTTTTGATTGGGACTCAGGACTTTGAACTCCAGAGCCTGTACTCCTTACTGGGTTCCCAAAATGACTTTAAATAGACGAACAGCAGTGAAGTAAGTGTTCTTTGAGTATCGTACTCCATTTATTGAGTGAACTTTTGTCTCTTCCTGTCTAACCCTAACCCAGCTGCGATGGATGCTGGAGCTAGCCACTAACAAGTGGCTCCTTTCTTGTGTTGCTGAGCTCATAGTCTGGCTGCACTATGTTCCAGTGTCTGTGTTGAGTTTTCTCTGCAGCAAACCTTCAGGCAAGACTTTGAATGCAGGGAGCTCATCTGCAGAGGGAACATTAACCTATGGTGCTTTTGGCCTGTGCATTCAGGGCAGGCCAGGTGGAGTTGCATGTGTCCACAGTAAGACTGTCTTCAGTTCTTTCAGTTCTGTGCTTGGGACCAGGATGAAGATGAAGCACTGACAAGGGAAGAACATCAGGTAGCAATCTGGGATTGTTGTGTTGTGTGGGGCTACAGAAACTTAAAGGGGCCCTCAGGGAAGCCTTTCTGGAGAAATTGATAGCCCCCTGGGGTGTGTGAGACAAGTAGTTGTAGCCCGAGGAAGGCTGGCAGGGAGCTGGCTGCTTGCTAGGCAGAAGGAATCGTAAGAAGTTCCATATGACTGGAGTGTGATGTGAGATAAGCAAGGCGAGGTAATCAGAGGTCAGAATCCAAGAGTCCTGCTAGTCATAACGGAGAATTCGGACTTCATCGTGCAGGCACTTAGGAGCATAGTAAAGGTTTTTAAGTGGATATGTGTCGTGGTCAAATTTGCCTTTTGGATAGATTCTTTGGGTTTCAGTTCAGAGAATGAATGGAAGGACTCTCAGAGACCAGAAGCCCAGTTAAAAGTATTTTTGCAGTAATCCAGGCCAGTGAGGCTAAGTCATTGCCTTCCATCTGGCCAATAGAGCAGCGTGTTTGCATGCTGACACTTCCCCACAGTGCCTCTCTTGGCTGCCAAATCACATCATATTAATGCCAAAAGATCTTCTGGTCCTGTCAAGAGATGAGGAGAATGGTTCTGGAACTCTTCTCTTCCCTTTCTGCATTACCAGTAAGCTTGCGACTCCCTACGTATATTTAAATAAGTTGAGTTTTATTTCATCTTTAGTAAATGTGACTATTTTTTTTTAACTCTATTGAGTTTATTACCTCCAGATTACAACACCGAGCCTTTCTCTTCAAGTGTTCCTTCTGAATTCTACTTAGGCTCAGTGTTTGGAACAGATGATAGTTTTATCCCTGTATAATGCCTTTATCACTTTTCTTTCACATCAACTGTTTCCTTTCATTTGTGTTTAGTGTATTGTCTTTAAGTTAGATTATGTATTCGTTTCTCTTGGTGTCTGTTACCTCCCTTCCAATGAGTGTTGTCTTTCTAGCTCAGAAACTTATAAGGAACTTGGAATCTTACTTCTCTAAATCCTGTGGAATAGTAGCAAGTGCAAGAAGATACATTGTGAATCTGATTGTGTATATACTTTGGGCATCTTTCCTAAGGCCTTAGAAAGAACGTGGTATCCCTGGATTTGAGGAGTAGTAGGCAAAGTCTCTCTTGGACTACTCCATGCAGGTCTTTGTGTTTTCTGCCTTTTGCAGAAGCATCACAGTAGGTGATCAGTTTTAAGATAAAACTGGGGACATCTGGTAATAGCTGCAAATGCGAAACCTTATGTTACAGTGTATATGCTTACAGTGGAAAACTCTAAAGCCATGAGAATGAAGCACTGTAACATGCTACCAGGAAGATTAACCTTAACATGTGGAGTCAAAGAAAAAAAGACACATACTCCATAAAAATCCAAAAAGGCAACATTGATCTAGGATGTTAGAACCCAGAACAGTGGTTACCTCTGTGGAGGGTAGGGTGGGGAGCAAACTGGGAAAGTACTCAGGAAGGTTCTGGAGTAATGATTGGCACTGGTTACACACGTATGAGCATGTGGTGAACATGCATGGAGGAGTTATACACCTTCCAGTGTATGAAATTTCTTTATATGCCTCAATAGAAACGTTTATTTAAAAGCAAAACAAAAATAAAAATGAAATGTTTAGGCTACCAGGAAAGAAAACATAGAGGATGTTACTAGTCATCTGCTATTCCATATTGGCCTTTAATGTCTGGGAAACCAAGGCCAAGGGAGGAAATGAAAATGTCATAGGAATTAGCCCCTGTGTTTCAGAAACTGCTACTAAAGTTCAGTGGGCTTGGGATGTGGTCGCTGCAGAGTATTTGATCCTGAAAATTCTTTTCAGGCTACAGGAGATGTGTTATCAGGTGTAGAATGATAAATATTCTCCAGGAGGTTCTGATGGGTTGATCGGGCTGTGGCTTTGAGTCTTTGAAGATTTATTGGATGGAAAAATGCTGCTTATTTCCCTTGTTCTTATTCCTCATTGAAAATACAACGAAGTGATAGGAATCAAAAGACCGTACATGACTCAAAAAATGCATGAAAAGTTTCCAGTTAAGTATTCTGAGCTTAAGAAATAGTTGAGATGTCAAGTTCTGTGCATGAGTTGTGGTTGCTGAATGTGGCTACAACAATTTTTAAAAAATCAGTTTTTAACAACAAGACACTTGTCTATATTTTTTTCTTCCTGTTTTTCTTTCTTCCTAGCTTTCTGTTTTTCTTTGAATGTCAGCATTACAAGAATGAGAAAAAGGGAGAAGAGAGAGAGAGATTGAGATTTACTCCCCAAATGGCTGCAACAGAGCTTTCTCCGGGTCTCCCATGTGGGTACAGGGGCCCAAGCACTTGGTCCATTTTACATTGCCCCCCAGGCACATTAGAAGGCAGCTGGGTCAGAAGTGGAGAAACCAGGACATGAACTGGTGCCCAATTGGGATGCTGGAGTTTCAGTCACCAGCTTAACTTGCTGTATCACTGTGCCAGCTCCATCAGCTCTTTTGATAGATACATACTATTGTTGACCCAACTTTACAGATGAAGACTACTCAATGATACTGAACATCTGAACATGCAGATAGTAATTATGGGAGCTGTTTTGTTTGTCTGTTTGTTTTTTTTTTTTAATCAGGACCTGCACACTGCTATTTCTCTTTCTCTCTTTCTCTCTTTCCCTCCCCACCCCCGCCTTAACATATTTATTTAGTTAGTTACAAGGCAGAGCCAGAGAAAAGGGGGAGAGAGAAAGAGAGAGAGAAATACAGTTTTCATCTGCTGGTTTACTACCCAATAGCCACAATGGCCAGGGTGGGGCAGGCCAAAAGCCAGGAACCAGGAAGTCCTTTTAGTCACTACTTTGCAGTGCGTTCGCAGGGAGCTGGATCAGATGTGAAGCAGCTGGGACTTGAAGCTGCACTCATTCAAGATAGCACAACGCCGGCCCCAGGGGGGAGCTGGTATTAAAACATAGGGTCTGTGTGCCCCACGGTGCATGTTGTGTTTTACAATTCCAGGGAAGCAGCGCTGTTTTTCTCTCTGCGTAGTTCTGGGAGTGACCTTTCTAGGGTCACTGAGAGCGTCATGGGTAAACCTCCCCTATACGGTGTGGTAAAAGCAACATGTCTTTATTCACCACCTTGACGAAAATACAATCATTCTTCTTTGGCTAGGGCTCATTTCACTCACTCTGTATTCCAATCACAAACAAAACCCAAAGCCCCCAGCCTGGTGGATTTTGATTCAGCTTATATATTCGTGATGGCCAGATATTCATCAAGAATTCAAACATTGGAACAAATTTTGATTCTTGTGATGTTTAACTCCTCAGGTCTGTAAAATAGGGGAAATGAAGATTGAATTAGTACTTACCCAACACAGCAAGTTTATTGTGAAGGCTAAGAGAGACATTTATGTAACATATCTGGCACAGCGCTCAGTTCATAGTCAGCATCAAAAGATGATAGATATGATTTATGCGATCAGTGGCAACAGGCAAGCCTCATTAGCCTGTGTACATGTGTGTGTACATGCACACACACACATACATACACACATACACACATGGAATGAATTCTAAGACTTGACTGTAGTATAAAGAGCCAGGGGCCAGAGTGTCTTGTCCCTCTTGAATGGGTTAAATGGACACAGGCTTTGGCACCAAGTACACATTTAAATAATTTCCCTAGCATTAACTTGAAAGTACTGAGGGCTCTGAAATCCCTTCTGAAATATATGGATAGCCGGACCATGGCTTTCTCTAAAAAGAAAATCCCCACCTCTCTGCCCATCACCATGCATGTACATTCCTCAGAAGAACAGGACTTGGCTCATTTTTTAAAATCAGAATTACAAAGGAAAAGAGACTTGTTTTACTGTGTGTTGGCATAATTCAAGCTATGTGTGACATACTGCGGAGAGTTTAACTCGAATGATGAAGGAATTTTTTTTAAATCCCACATCTAAAACAGATGTATAGGCAGGATCTCTAAGTGGTAGTCAATTCACAAATTAAGGAAATCAGTGAAAGGATAAATGCACATTTCAAGATCTAAGTCTTTGTTCAATATTTTAAACACATGGCTGAATTCAAAGTCCCTGTAACCACCAACTTGGAACGCAACCCACTCAGAAGTAGCTGGCACCTTGCAGTAAAGGATTAGAATTCCTTGTGACCTTGATATGTTAAAGAAGTGTTCAGAAACAATCAGCCTGAACCCAGGGGGACAAGGGGGAAAATAAGCTCGTGAGCAGAAGGCAGTGCAGAGCTGGCTTTGTACAGACCCAAGCAAGAGTGCGAACACCAACTAGAGGCACTGCTGGAAGTCCAGTGCACTCCCTAAGCATCGGTAATCCGATGAGGACTGGGCATGCCTCAGGAGGCCTCTGGCACTGGCTTTTCTTTGGCACAAGGCAGAGGATTCTTCTTTGCCATTTGAGGTCCACAGAGGACATAAGAGTTGAGGGAAGGGTTCTGAGGGGTAGAGGGACATTGGGTCAGGAAGAAAAAAAAAATGCAGTTAGGACCACAGAAATCAGCTGCTGCTCCTGCAAGTGGAAAGAGACATAGGCTCAAAAAAAATCACAGGCTGGGGACCAAGGTTAGCAAAGAGAAGGAAATGAGAAAAGTGGTGGTGGAATCCTTGAAGTTCTGTAAGTGCAGTAGCATCTCTTTTCTAAAATAATTTGAAGTGGAGTTTGGTGAGAAATCAAAGGGAAGCGCTGGTTAATTTGCAAAGCCCACTGTTGTCATCCCTCAAAACACACAGGCTAAGCAGAGAAGATGAAGGGAGACTTCTGCTCAGGACCTGTCTGGGAGGTTCACTTTAGGTTCCCTGCGTCATCTCAGCTCTAAGTAGTTCTTCCAGGCCTTCCTTTTGGTTCAGATACTCTTTTGTTCAACACCAAGGAAGGTCTAGCCCTGTTAATGCATTTTGTAAGACTTCCTTGGAGCTACAAGCCACCTTTGCTCTGTCCTAGTTCCCTACCACAATAGGAAGCTCAGACACAAAGAATTTTGCCTCCTTTTGTATAACCATTAAGAAGCTATTCCAGATTGCTTCTCGGCCTTTTGGCTAAGATCAAGTGTAGAAGTTATTCCTGGGCCCAGTGCAATAGCTCAGTGGTTAAATCCTCACATTGTGAGCATTGGGATCCCATATGGGTGCCAGTTCAGGTCCTGACTGCTCCACTTCCCTTCCAGCTCCCGACATAAGGCCTGGGAAAGCAGTGGAGGATGGCCAAAGACCTTGGGACTATGCACCTGCGTGGGAGATCTGGAATAAGCTCTTGGCTTCAGATTGGCTCAGCTCCAGCCATTGAAGCTACTTGGAGAGTGAACCAGCAAATGGAAGATCTTTCTCTCTGTCTCTTTTTCTCTATGAATCTGGCTTTCCAACAAAAATAAGTGAATCTTTTTAAAAAAAAAAAAAAAAAAAGAACTTAATGCTAAAAGTTCTAGCCCATTTCTGGGTGCTCACCATGAATTTTGTCCACAATGCCATGACCACATATTTCTTCTTCCCTCTAGAATGGATTACTTCATTCATTCCCACCTTACCCTATCATTTTGTTGCCATAAATATTTATTCTACTTCATCCATGGGGAAGCTGCGGCCCAGGCAGTTGCTGGGCCAGCATGGGACTGAAGTGGCATCTGAGCGCATGTAGTTGGCCTGAAAAGCCAATATTCTTGGTACTGAGTGCACGTCTCCCGTGTGCAATCCAGGAATTTGTAAAATACATTAATCCTTGCTTCAGGTCTTAGTGTACATATATCACATCCCTCTCAGTGCCATTTGGCTGGAAGATGTGGTCCCCTATGTGGGATGCTTCGGGACCCAACTACAAGGAAAATGCCACATTTCTGGGTCTCTGCTATAGCTGGCCACACATGTTGTTCCTGACCTTGCAGTCCAAGGGATGTGAATTCTGGCTCTATCATTTACTATCTGCTGCCTCTCACACTACTATTGCATGAGAATGGAGATCACAATAGCCTCCTCTTCACCGAGGTGGAGCTGATTAGCCACAGAACCAGGGTATGGCAAATGGTAATGTTTATTTTTGATCCTACTGTCATGGTGATAAAAGGTTTTGATGCCTGGGCAGCATCGTCCTATGAGTTAACACACATGATAGACCATTCATTAAGTTTACTGGGTACTGCTGTTGACAAACAGCCCTGAGAATAACTGTGGAAAGATAAGGAAGCCTGGAGACAAGGGGTGTAGGCAAGTCAGAGAACGCAAGTCAGCCATGACATGCAGTGTCACTTGCATCTTCAAGGATTGGATGTTAAAACATGTGCCTTACAGATTCCATTCTTTTTTCAGTCACACTACCAGGAGACATAGGCACCAAACAAATAGTCCCTGTGACAGTAAAGCCACTGACTTTGTCAAATGCTCATTTGGAAAGAGTCATGAGTGTTGTTCAAACTGTTAGTAGATGTTTCTGTCTTGGGAGGTGACTTGATTTTATTTGCACCCTACAAAGATGGCTCTGGCTGCATTGCAGAGCTTTTGGACAGCCCTGTCTTAGTCCACTGGGAGTTGCCAAAACAGGATACCAAAGACTGGGTCATTTATAGAGAAAGTAAGTTTATTTAGCCCCAGTGCTGGAAGCTTAGAGACCAAGATGAGGTAGTAGCATTTGGTTTCTTAGGGAAGGGCCTTGTGCTGCTACAGTACATCGCGGAGAACCAGAAGGCGAGCAGGTGCATCCCAAGGAAGAGCCTGTGTGTGAGGGAGGAAAGGTGCCACGCTCTCGGTCTCACAGCCACTCTTGCAATAACCAGAGAACTACCCTCAGGAGCAACAGAGAGAAGCTCCCCTGGACCCCAGCCACCCCTTACAGATACTGCCATCTCTCAACTCTATTGCTTTGAGGAATTGTACCTCAGTGTAAGCTTTAGTGGGAGTAAGCCATAGCCAGTGCACATGAAAACTGCTGTCACTGAACTCTCCAGGCCTTTCCTAACGCACCATCCATTCGTAACAGCAATACCGTGTTCCTTGTTCTACATTTCATTCTCCCTGATGTCTTTGCTAGCTTTTTTTTTCTTCCCCCACCCCACTGCTGTATTCCCAGCACCTAGAATAGTTCTTGTAATATATTTATGATTCAGTATTTGTTGAATAAAAAGATAAAAGTAGGGGCACCATTAGGGAACTTATTGAGATTATTGTGATATTTAGGGTAGTGGCAGTCTGCTCTACAGAAATGAAGAGATTGCTCATTCAGAGTGGAAGGCTCAAGTCTTCTGGGTAAGAAAGACAAATCAGGTGTCTAGTTGTATTAAGTTGCCGGATGGTGCCATGCCGAAGGAGGAAAAGGAAGGAGAGAGGGAGTTGAGAATGTGTTGAGAAACACTAGTAACCCAAGGCATCCAGGGAGATACCAGCATGGACTTTAGGTACGCTCGTCGTCAGGGCTGTCTGTCCTGGGGATGCAGAGGAGAGGAGCGTTGCAACCTAGTTGTGAGAGAAGCTTCCTCTGTTGGAGGACCTGAGGAGCTTATGGCCTGGCCCTCCCAGGGATCTGTATAGTACAACCTCGGGGGAGAGGAGCAATGAGAGTCTCCTGGGGCGGCTGCCATCTTTCTCACTCCCACTTTATGGCAGAGACGTTTTCTGAAAAATAAAGTAATTGTGTAATATGAACTTATGACTGCACAGACAACAGTCTTTCTTACTCCCACCTCTGTGAGGATCATGGAGAAGTGGCCGCAAATGCTGATGGAGCACCCACCCTGAAGAACAGGGCAGGCGGGAAGGTCCTGTGGTTGGAGGTGGTAGGGTCTCATTCCCATCCCAGTGCTGCTGCTGCTGCTGCTGCTGCTGCTGCTGCTACTGCTACTGCTGACAGTTCAAGTGTTGCTTCCAGCTTCACATGAAGCACTCAACCGAGTCCCCAGTGTGATGAATAGAGGGTGTCCTCCGCACGATGTCATGGCTCTGGACATGGCTTTCTGGACTTGGCTGTGCCTGGCTCAGCATTAGTGTGAGTGTTGACAGAGCACTCAATACAGCAAAGACAGATTTCATTGCCCAAGGTCTCACACAGAGTCTTGGGCAAGAGCCCAAAACAACAGCCATGACAGAGTGTCCAGATGTATTTGGGTGGCACGTCACCAGCAGAGGCCCTGCGGGTCACTGGTAGCTTCCTTCCAAGCCTTTGGTTACTGTTCCCCATTTAAGATGCTCTAGCAAGCAGTGATGTGCAAAGGTTTTGACCCTGAGGACAGCAAGCCGTTGTTAGCAGGCCAAATCTGGACTCCCAACACAAGACTACATAGCAACATCCTCCAGTGGCATGGTGGATGGGGCGGATATGTACTGAAACAGGTTGTGGTCAGGAGCATGGCACATCTGATTGTATTTGAATCCAGGATTTACTGTGTCCCCATTCTGTGACCTTGGCCATAATGTGCATCTGTAAAATGGGTACGATGTTGGCATACGCTGGATAGGCGTGGTTTTTCACAATGGGAAATAAAATATGTGCCTGCCTTAAAAAAAAAAAATTTATCTCCCTACAGACTGGCACATGTTACACAGAAAGAAAAGAATAGTCATTCTCACTGAAATACTCTTATATTTTGTCATGTTATTTGTCCCCACTTATGCAATTTTAATTCTAAGGTGCAACTTTTTTGCATTTTGATATTTGTAAAATTGGAAACAACAATCGACATTTCATTGTGGTTATTCTGTTGGGTTTTTGAGTACACGGCTTGTCTATTAGGAGTGGAAAGTTTTATTGTTTCCTTTTTCAACTCACACCACAAGTGAAGGACAAGCTTAATGGATTTTTTTTTTGACCTGTCAGCTTCCTGAATTATTTCTTTATTTTAAGTAGACCTTTACTTATACCATCTGAATAAATTATCAGATAATCTGTAGATAATCACAGTTATGGTTCTCCTTTAGGATAGCTGTATTTCAGTACTTTTTCTTATCTTATTGCTTTTGTTGGAGTGTACTGAACAATATGAGATACAGTAGACATCTTTACCCTGCACCTGTTTTTCATGGTGATGCTCCTTGTAGTCTATCACTGTTCCTAGGCTTAATGTTCAGGTGTTCTTTATCACAGAAATATGTCCTTATTTCTAGGTTCCTATTATTTTACATCAGGAATGACCAAGTTTTCCTCAAAGGCCTCATTAACATTGTTTTAAATCAGTGATTGTCAAACTAAGGTATGCATGGCAGTTCACAAAGAACACTTAAAGACCAAAACTTTCTCCACATGTACACTGAAGAGTCATTTGCCTCAGTAGGAATCAGACACATGATTCTGGTGCATGCCACTGATAAAGAAGTATTTATTTGGCAGCCTGGGTTGTGGCACAGCCGATGATTCTGCCACCTGAGATGCTAGCATTATATCAGGGCGCTGATTCAAGACCAGGTTGATCCACTTCTGAACTAGCTCCCTGAAAATGCTCCTGGGAGAGTAACAGAAGATGGCCAGAGTGCATGGGCCCCTGTCACTCCCAGGAGAAACCTGGATGCATTTCCAAGCTCCAGGCTACAGCCTGGGCCAACCCTGACTATGAACCAATGAAATGTAAAATCTCTTTCTGTCTCCTCTTTATCATTCTGCATCTCAAATAATGTCTTTAAAAAAAAACTTAGGTATTTGGCTGCTCACATATATATTTGCCTCCATCCTTATTGTCCTTGAATAACTTGTCCAGCTTAAAATATTCCTTTAATGAGATGTTGGGCATTATTCATTAAGTGTTATCATTTTTGTATTGCTAAAGGTAGAAGTAATTGATCCTCTTTAATATGACCAAGCTGTAGCAGCTTTTGAAAATGAAGTTGAAGGATAGTCTGTGTTTCTTGTACTTTATAGACAGCCCAAAACATTTGTCTGCCTTTTATTTTAAGATTTATTTATTTGAGAGGCAGGGTGATGGAATGGAGGATAAGGAGGAGGGTGAGGGTGACTGGCACTATGGCATCATGGGTAAAACCAACACCTGTTATACTGGCATCCCCTGTGAGCGCCAGTTTGAATGCTGGCTACTCCACTTCCCATCCAGCTACCTGCCAATGGCCTGTGAAAAGCAGTGGAAGCATTCCATACCACCAATGTGGGAAACCTGGATGATGTTCCTAGCTCCTGTCTTCAACCTGACCCAGCACCAGCCACTGTGGCTACCTGGAAGTGAACCAACAGATGAAAGATCTCTGTATCTCTGTCTGTCCCCCAACCCACTCGGTAACTACAACTTTCAAATGAATGAATGAGTCTTTTTTGTTTTAAGAGAGAAGAGAGAGACAGGTATTACATAAGCTGATTGATTCTTCAAATGGCTGCAATGAGCAGGACTTGGCCAGGTTGAAGTCAGGAGCCACAATTCCATTCTGATTTTGCATATAGGAAGTCACACCCTCACCTGGTACTCTCCCAGGTGTATTAGCAGGCAGCTGGATCAGAAGTGGAACCTCTAGGACTTAAACTAGCTCTCCGATATGGGTGTTGAAAGCAGTGATGTAACCCTCTGTGCTGCAGCCCGCTTCTGCTCTTGAAAGTTCAAACATACTCTCCTTTAAATAGCTCAAACTTGGGGCCAATTTTAGAACTGGTTACTTGGTAACATTTTCCATTTATTTCATGATTATTAGGTTATTAGCCCGCTTAGGTTATCTGCCTCTTTCTCAATGAGTTTTATATTTTTATTTTCTCGCAAACGATCTCATCCACATATGAATCTATTGTATTTATCCCATTCTTATCCTTTGTTTGCCGTATGAAGGTACTTCCAAAAATTAGGATTATTAGGAAACTGTGCTTTGCATAAATTTCCCATAAGCATTTTTCAGCACCCTTGCACTGACTTGCCTTCTGTCGTTTGTCATTGAATTTTCCTTCCAGCCTTTATGTTTTGATGATATCTTTTGTGGCTTTACCTTTCATTTATAAGTCATTATTGTGTTCAGTTATTTGGCTAATCATATCCTCCTAATGGGTGGTTGAATGTTTCTTAGCGTTCCACAGTTTAAAGGAAAATTCATCATCTGACATTTGCCTGTGTCCTTGTTATCACATTTTGGCTCATGTGGAGTTTTTGCTCCTGTGTGTTTCAGGCTGTGGTTGTGGTTGGTTGTTTTGGTCACAATTGGTTAACAATGATTTTGAATGTCAGTCTTTTTTTATAAGTGTTTTTTCATGTCTTTTTAAAAAAATCCTCCCAATGTCAGGGTTTTGAAAGTAAAATTGGGAAACAGAATGACTGAGCAGAATGTCTGTTCAGTGCAGGAAAGCGAGTAGGCAATCAACAAACATTCCTTCTCTCAAACTTTCATTCTTTTCCTGCTCCTCCGTATCATCTCCTTCAGAATGTAAGATTTTGACTTGGAGGGGATGGAGGATATGTGGCAGTGATCTACACGTTAAGCTACTGCCTGCAGTGCTGCCCAACCCATATAAGCGTTGATTCCTGGCTGATTCACGGCTGATCCAGCCCCCTGCCAATGCCCTTTGGGTCTGGCATAACCCTAGCTACTGCAGCCATTTGGGAAATAAACCAAAGATGGAAAATCTCTCTCTTTCTCTTTCTCTTTCTCTTTCTTTCTCTCTCTTTCTTTTTCTCTCATCTCTCTGTGTTTGTGTATATGTCTTCCTCTCGCTCAGTAACGCTGCCTTCCAAATAAAATAACTGCATCTCTAAAAAAAGAGAACAAGACTTCCCCAAAGCAGACTTCTAGAATTCCTCAGTTTTCACTATCGCTGGTCTTCTGAGAATTTAAGGAACACTGCAGTTTGTTAACCACACACACACACACACTCATTTGGTTATGAACAATCATTTGCATTTGCACATACAGGTACAGATGCCAGTTTAGCAATAGCCTTCTTGTGAAATTTTTAAATCTGTATTTCCCTGTTTGGTGTTTGAATTATTGCATTGAAGAGGAGCTCTGTCAACCATCAGTGTTAATAAACTTACACATCCTTAATGAAACGTCACGAAGGAAATGGCTCGTGCCCTACAACTTTTGTTTCTCACCAAACTGATTTTTCTTTAAATTGTCTCATTGAGGAAATAGTCAATTATGTCATCTTTCACCATGATAAACAGCACACTAAATGAGCATGGTATTCAGCAGTTCACATGTAGAAGAGAACCACACAGTGTGAAGAGTAAAATTTATATACAGGATTAAGGGTAAAAGTGTATGTTACAGCATGTTTGTCTGATAGTGTATAATTGCTGAGCATTATTTGTCGGTTAGAGGGATCAGCTAAAGCCTGGTGTATAAAAATTCATGCCAGTAGGAAATTTACTATAAATCAAAGTCTAGATTACTCCATAACATTATGTCTTCAAGTTGTAAATTAACTCGCACAAATTTGGCTCTGTGGGTAATGAGCAACATTTTGAATAGTGCAGGGCCTACCAGAAATCAGTGCAGATCAGAGACAAGGTCTGCCTTTCTCTTCCCTCACTGGGCAGGGTGGGTGTCAGTGGGCCTCCTTCTGCCACTGGACTTTGCTCCCGAACACAGCATGGCGGGTATATCCTTGGAAACAGATGAAGGACATCCCCTTGAGCCCTGTGCAAAGAAAACACATGGAGTTGCATTTTCAGGCTAACACAGTCACAGCTGTTTCCTGCTTTGGCTGAGGACTGTTCTGACTTTCAACAGCGTGTCATCCCAGAACCTGGTGCTACACAGGCCTTCATAGGCCACACTGAAGCCCCAAACCCCTGGCACCCATTGGCAAATCCCTTTGATATCACCAAGGGACACCAGGTAGAACCTGTACAAGCCCCATGCATCTCCCAGCAAGGCTGTTTGTCCCTGGATGGACATCCAAGCTTCAGAAATGTAGCCTGGGACCAAAGCCAATCATCTCAGTTCAGCAGAGGAAGGCTGGTCCATGCTCCTAAGTGTCAGGGGAAGAGGGAGATGAGGCTGTGACCATCACACCTTAGGCAGGGTAGGCATTAATTTTCCTGTTGGGTTTTCCTCATCAAGCACAGGGAAGGCATTTTCAGTGTCTGTGGATCTGTCCTGTCCTCTCCCATCTATTTGCATTCTCTGTCTTTCTTCTTTTTCTGTCAGCCTCTCTCGCCTTCATCATCAGCAAGCAAGCAAGGAAGGAAGGAAGGAAATGGTAAATTAAAGACAGAGAAGGCCTTTCTCCTGCAGTTCGGTAGTTTGCAAGCTGAGTAAGGAGATTAAAGGCTGGAACGCGTATGTGAGCCCTTTTGAAGCAAACTAGGCTCTTATATCTACAGTGCAGAGACACCTGCAAGGCTGCTGATGGTTCTTGAGTGGCAATGAATTGAAATTTGTTCTCCTATTAGACCTGGGAGTGAAAAAGCAGTGTTGGTGTAAGCAATGACCGATAACAATTGAAAATTTAATGAGGCAAGAATCAAATTGGGCTTGTGTTTTATGTCTCTCAGACTTGTTACCATGCCATTCCTTTAACCATGTTAAAATAAATATTAGTAATTAGTTAATATTAAGGGATCATTATGTTTTGATGAAGGCCTTTCTTTTTAAAACGGAAAATAAAGCAAATAGACCGGAAAGGCATATTCTGTTCCTCATGGCTGGCCAAAGGGCTAAGGCTAAACCTGCCTGGGCCATCCAATTCAGATCAGACTGTGAAGGTCTGGGCTAGCCCAGCTGGACCCGCCCAGTGGCTCCACCTGTCACCACCTGTGTACCACAGGAGCACCTGGGGAAGCAGAATGTAGAGAACTAAATAGCAATGCAGGAGAACTGAGCACAAGAGGGGTGACTTAACTTCATCCCAGTAGGGGAAGACCACAGGGCCAAGGAGTTCCTGAGCGGTTTTTTCTCTTTTGTTTTTTTGTTTTGTTTTGCTTTGCTTTGTTTTTTTGTTTTTTTGCCCCCTTGCTCCAGACCACATCTCCAGCAAGTTCATTTCCCCTTGTCTCCATGCACGCTCCGCCCTGAGCGTGGGCTGAGGAATTCAGCTTAAGTTTCCCAGTAGAACCCTTGTTGACATGATGTCTCCCTGCATGAGATTCCCATGGGCTTTCTTCCCAGCCCAGCTAAAGGATTCTTGGACTAGTGAGGGTTGTGCGGCTCTGTCCCATCATCTCCCCATTCCCCAAAGTAAGGACCGTGTTTCAGCAGCCCTGTTGGAGTCTGAATGTTGCCTATGAAAAGCATGTGTTAAATGAGGGGCTCCAGGTCCCAGAAGGCAGTGGGGTTAATTACTGCTCTGAACATAAGCCGGGCAACTGGAGGATTTTTTTTTAAAGATTATGATTATGGGGCTTCTGGTTAGGGTAGTTTGGGCATCAGGCAGAAGTAGCAGCCCAAATTTGGGGGAGAGAAGGATAAAATGACAAGAATCTCAAATTGGATAAGTATATACACAAAGGCTGCCTCCTTTCCCTCTGTAATCGCTGCTCCTTTCAGTATATCCTTGGTGTTCAGTGAACCAAAAAATGTACTTAAACTTTTTTCCTCTGCACTCTCAAGAAGCCCTGGATATTTTTAGCTGAAATTGCCTTTCCCAGGAGCACCTGTCAACAGGTTTTTTTTTTTCAACTGGACACTGAAGCACTGAGCTACATTTTTTATTTCATTGAACAGTTATAGGTTGGGGACTACTTTTTGCCAAACACCATGCCAGATACTGGAAACACAGTGAACAAAACCAATACCCCTCCCCTCTTGGAGCTGATGTTCTGGAGGAAATCAGGAGGGTAAGGAAGACGGCTATCAGAATGGCCTATACCAAGTTGACATATGTAGAGGTCAAAGGAGTTTGAAAGTAGACAAATTTGGAGGGGGGGGGGGCTGGCGGCATGACCTAGTGGCTAAAGTCCTCGCCTTGAACGCGCCAGGATCCCATATGGGTGCCAGTTCTAATCCCGGCAGCTCTATTTCCCATCCAGCTCCCTGCTTGTGGCCTGGGAAGCAGTCGAGGACGGCCCAAAGCTTTGGGACCCTGTACCGATGTGGGATACCCAAAAGAAGTTCCTGGATCCTGGCTTTAGATCAGCATAGCATCAGCCATTGCGCTCACTTGGGGTGTGAATCATTGGAAGGAAGATCTTCCTCTCTGTCTCTCCTCCTCTCTGTATATCTGACTTTCCAATAAATAAATAAATCTTTTTAAAAAAAAGACATAGACAAATTTTTGTAGCATGTATTTTGATAGTAATAAGAATGAAGGAGAAAGAATTAATAAGGTGTAATATGAAACATGACTGTTAGAGATCTTTCAACAAAGGCAAGGCCTCATGGAGAAGGCAGGGTTTGAACACAGGTTGAGGGCATTAAGTGAACCCTGAGGCACATAGTTGGAGAAGAAGAGCTTCTCTTGTAGAGGCAATGGCCAGTGCATGGACTGCGAGCTGGGAGCAGCAAAAAAGTCTCCATTGCAAGAGAATGAGTGCGAGGGGGATTGGAATGGTAACCAGGGCAGGCGGCCGTGGCGGCCATCAGGATGACTTTGGCTCGGCTCTGAGGAAAGCAGAGAGACCCTTGGGAAGGTTCTGAGCTTGAGCATCGCTTGCTGTAGTTTTTGGCTTCAACAAGGCCTCTGCTCCTACTAGTCTAACAAAATGGCAGGTGGGAGAACCAGCTGGGAGGCCATCACAGTAACCTAGATGAGAGAGGATGGTGAGCCAGAAAAGATATTAGTAGCAGAGTGATGTGCTTCTGGTTTGAAGATGGAGCTGAAAAATACTAAGGGACTTGGTGTGGATTCTAAGAGTTGGAGTTGGGGGGACGGTTCATGGCATTAAAGTTCACACCAAGATTTTGGATCTAGGCAACAGAAAAAAATGGAGTTACCCTTGACTGAGAAGAGATGACTACAGCAGGGACTGGCTGAGCCCAAGGAACTCTATTTCCATCTTGGTAAATTTTACAACTCTAGTGTACTGATCTCAATTGTAATGAGTGAAAAGTGCATTGGAAGGCCTGGTGCAATTACTCACTGGCTAAATCCTCACCTTGCATCCCTCTTGGGTGCCAGTTCATGTTCTGGCTGTTCTACCTCCCATCCAGCTCTCTGCTTATGACCTGGAAAATTAGTAGAGGATGGCCCAAAGCACTGGGACCCTGCACCCGTGTGGCAGACACAGAAGAGGTTCCTGGCTCCTGGCTTTGGGTCAGCTTATCTCTGACCATTGCGGCCGTTTGGGGAGTGAGCCCGTGGATGGAAGAACTTCTGTCTCCTTTTCTCCATAAATCTGATCTTCTTTTCTAATAAAAATAATTTTTTAAATAAAAAAAGCATAGGAGAGGAAATGGAAGAGTGAAACCCTGATATAATCCCTTCAAAAAAATTAAATTCTGAAAGTGGATATAAGCATCCTCAGTGTTAGCCTAGAGAGCCTGGCTAAGCCATGGATGTGGGTCTTCTTATTCCGTACCATACCTTATGTGGGTAGAGGAGCCCATGTGCATGTGGACTGAGAACCTAGACCCCTTGGGATTGATGCTAAGGTTGCTGATGGCTTCTTTACATGCCATGTGCTAAGTGGGAGGCTGTTTATGAAGCTCCTGACAGGGTAGGAGGGAAAGAATGCCCTCGGTTAGGATTTCTGAGATATTTGGTAAGCGCAGGCATGCAGCATGCTTTGCTCAAAGGTTTGTTCTCAACACAGGTGGAAATCCAATTGTGAAATAAAGCATCCAGTGGAAGTTTTACATTTTAGCAATTAACAGAAAGCAAAAGTTTTTAAATTCCCAAGAAAGCCAGACTAGATGTTCCTATGTGTTAGTCCTGCAACTACTGTGCATCACATCTTATTGACCCTAGTAGATTGCACAGTCATACCTGAAATTGAGGCAAGAAAGTATTTCTACAGGAAGGCCTCACAAATCACCAGGCACAGGATTAGGATATTGATGGTTAGTGCAAGAAAATTGAGCACAAATGTTTGGGAACCTTCTGCCCCATCTTCCTCCTTGAATGTACACACCTTTGCAGTTTTGTTGCCTGTATAAGCTTCTAACCTAGAGCCCAAGGAGCAGAGAGAATGCACCAAAACCAAGAGCCTACATCAGAACCCAGGTTTGCAAGGTGGATGGTAGAGACCCAGTTATCTAAACTTTCACCTGCTGACTCCCAGGGTCTGCACAGAACGGAGGCTGGAATTAATAGCCAGAACTGGATATTAAAACATAAAAATACAGCACCACCCAACTCCCCAGCTGGGTGAGTAACCTGCCTCTGCCTGTTCCCTAGCCACCAAGCTCCTCCAGTGTCCTTCTCCACCCTACCTCTCTTCCTCAGTTCCAACCCTGCTGATTTCTTTCTCCTAACTTCATTCTTGCACCATGGCTGTTACGTTGCCATTTCCCCTGTCTAGTGTGCACTCTCTTATGTGATCTGTCCACTGGTGACTCTGTCTGCTCCATACCCTGGGGTTCAGTCCAAATACCCCTTTAACAGAGGAGGTTGTAGCTACTGATCACCCTGCCTCCTATAATTCCTCCTCAGTGTGTTTCTATAGATGATCATCACCTAAAATTGGATTTTCTGTATGTATTTTTTAATAGTTTTTCTACCCAATGAGAGTTTGAATTGCAGGAAGGCAGAACCTAGTCTTTGTATTCCCTATTGTATACCTAGCACAGCGCCTGTGACAGAGTTGGTATCCACTCAGCTGCTGCTGAATGAATGAATGAATGAATGAATGAATGTAAAGAAAATAACTTAAAATACACAGATGGTGTTTTATTCTAGGATAACTTTCTCCTTTGTAAGTCGACCTTCTTTCCATCTTCATACATTTGGTATGAATAGGCACATTGATATTGGTATTGAGTATGTTCCCAGCTTGAGTTAAACATAAGGATCCTTCATTATCTTATGTCTAGAACTTACTGTTTATCTAACCAAGTCTTACTTCACTAATCACTCACAGCAATCATTTCTTGCCTCATCCTCGGAACTGCTCAATTTAGCCATCCCTGGCAGACACCATCCATGTGTCAGAGCCTCTCAGATGCCTTGAGCATCCTGGTTGGAGCTGGGTCTGAATGTGTCTGGATAGGTCTCTCTGGACAATGCCTTTAGTGATTCACACACAGGAAGGATCACCTTATCTTCTTAGCATTAAAGCGTCTTAAGTGAAGCTGAGTTGGACAAAAAGAAGTGGCTTTGATGGGAGCTGACATACACGCAAGAGGTTTTCGGTTTTCCTTGCCTTGGTGTTTGTACCTGGAGCAAGTGCGTGAGTTAGGAGCGCCTGTGGAGAGTGAATAGACTGCCTTGCAGAATATGTGAGATCTTGGACAGCTCCTAAAATCAGCCACTGGGGAGCCTGCAAATACATAAACGATAAATAGGTGGTCGTGACTTAGAAGCTGACAACCTTAGTTAAAAAAAAAAAAGGTTTCTGAGTGTTTTACATCCTCTAAGTACTGCATGCTAATTATTTATGCCACTGAAACTCTAAAGTTTACATTTTCTCCCCAGACATTGGGCTTTCAGAGAAAGCAAGTTCTGAGCTATAGCCCCAGGGTTGTGTTTTTAATCAATTGCCAGTGTGCCTGTGTTACCGGAAGAATTGCCGACCCTTCCCAACCTGTTCCCCATCTAAGAGGTGTAGCCATTGCTGTACACCATTCAATTTGGGTTCTCCGCTCATCGCCATCTCTCACATCATTGTCTCTGGGGTGGACATTCTCTCCATGCCCAACTACAGTGCCACTCCTGCCCCGCCTCCTGGAATTATTTCCAAGACTAAGCAGGAAAGCTTTCATGCCATCATATGATTCAGTTAAAATGATCTGCCTGCAAGCTCTTAGTAGCCATCCCTCTTATAATTAGTTTGGAGTTTTGTGTCTTTCCTTGTGGAGAGAACTGAGAGCAATGTTCTTGCCTTCAAGTGGGACATAAGCTTTCCCCTGCAATCCAAACCAGTAACTTTCTTTGTACCTCCAGCTTTTGGCCATAGCTGTGCTCTGCAGAGAATCTATGCTGCTGTGTACGGGCTGAGCTTTGAAATCAGTCACTCCTCTTGGCAATTTGGATGGTAGATTTAGTTTCTTGAATGTTCCAGAACTTACAGTATAGCTATTCCCCTTGCTGAGGGGTCTGAGTCCCTCAGTGGATTCATCTTCCGGTTTGAAATAAGGCCGTAAGTCAGCTTTTGGAAAGACTGTCCTGGGAATAGTGTTAGGAAAGATTGCATCGCTTATCAGGTGCCTAGGATCAAGTCCCAGCTCTGCTTCCAACTTCAACTTCCTGTTAATGTGCAACCTGGGAGATAGTGTTTGGAAGGCGAAACAGAAGATAGAATGTCTGTCTCTGCCTTTCTGTTTTTATCTATCTCTTTTAAGTAAAATGTTACAACAAATACATTTATTTAAAAGATATCTTTCTCAAACCTCTCAGTCTTTCAGAAGTTTTCTTGTTTTCTGAGATTAATGAAGAATAAAACCGAGTGGGGTCAGTGGATCATTTTATTTAGCAAAATATGTTAAAGCAAAGATCACCTGAGCAGATAGAGAACAAGACACAACAAGGACCAGATTAAACCGCTGTGTAAATGCTGGCATCTTGTACTAAAGTACTGGTTCAAATCCCAGCAACACTGCTTCCAATCCAGCTCCCTGCTAATGCATCTGGGAAAGCAGCAGAGAATGGTCCAAGTGTTTGAGCCCCTGCCACTCACACTCGAGACCCAGATGGAATTCCTGGATCCTGGCTTTAAGCTGGCCAGATCTGGCTGTGCAGGCATTTGGAGAGTGCTAGCAGATGGAAGAGTCATATCCATTATTATTTATTCGTTTGTTCTCTCTCTGAGGCTGTGTGTGTGTGTGTGTGTGTGTGTGTGTGTGTGTGTGTGTGTGTGTATGTGTGTGATTCCCTCCCCCTTTTCCTCTCTTCCAGGCTTAATGCCTCCCTCCCCTACCCTTTCTCTCTCTGTGTATCCGAGTGATTCCTCTTCTGTATGTGTTTCATTCTCCTCCCCTCTATGTCATTCTGCTTTCAAATAAATAAAGCTTTCTAAAGCAAGGGTATGCGACAGATGCAAGCGATATTTCCTCGGGCTTTGTGTCTGGTCTAGAGCTCCTGCTGTTAAAGATAGCCTTTACTGCGTTTTGTATTCATACGCAATCTGCATGAGGTAATAGCCCTGCTGACAGCTGCTGCCTCAACCTCAGAAAACAAACTCCAGTATTCCCTCTGATGAGCATGCCTCTACCACTTTAGAGTGTCTGAAAATGTTCATTTTGAGTCATTAGGGCAGAAAGCCATAACAATAGTTGCACGTGCTACGTCATCCAGTGGAATACAATAGCCCTCTTAGACTCTGAGAAAGATTGATTGCTGCACTTATCTCTAGATTAAATGTGAACTTGGGGACCCTCTAGGATCCGTCTTTGCAAAACCATTACACTCGTTTGAACAAGTACTGATGGCTGGAGATGGATGAGCAACTTAATCTGCCAAGAAAAGCAGATTTCAGATCATTCTTGTGTCTTGGAAGCAAAAAAAAATAAATAAATAAAATAAAGGTCTCCTTTAATGTAGTTGGTAGGTAATGTGGGTAATTGTCTGTGTTTTGTATAGTGTGATTTATGAGGATACTGGCATCACATGTGTGCCAAGGTTTGCATTCTGTATCTTAGGAATTCCAGCTCCATTCAGTGAAACAGAAAGATGAGAGAAGCAGAGAAAGAGACAGCTCGTGAGGACTTGGAGAGGACTCACTCAGTGGTGATTTAATTTTCTGACCAGTGGAGGAGCTGAGAGTCCACAGGCACTGCTAATAGGCTATCTTGAGTTGGATGAAAACCCATCCCTTAGAAATTATTATGATAGGTAATTCTTGAAATTGACCAAGTTTGGCATGGAGTTGAAGGGCTGCAGAATCTTGGCAGCTATATTCCAATCCTCCACGTTGCCAAGAAGAAAAGCCCCACCATCGAGCCTCACTGGCATATGTTCCATTGTTTGTAGTCACATCAATTCTACACAGTTGGAATGCATTCCTCTTATTTAACAGACAGAGAACAGGAGCTTTCATGTCTCTACCTCTAAATTGCACCGGATAGCAACTGATTTGAAGATGAATTTTGCGAAATCTTTGAACAGAATGCAAATAGGGAATCATTCCAGCCGTTGCCAAAACATGCTAAGGTATATAAGCCACTACCAGGAAACCTTCATTGTTTAGAATCAGTCAATTCTGACTGCTTTACACATGATTTTCACAGGACTTTGCTTTTGCTCACTCTAGCAAAGGAAGGTTTTATTAGAACAATGTTAGCATGACTGGAAGTGTAAGGCATCTCTTTTATTCATGCTATCTTTCAACCAACACCTACTAGGAGCTTAACATGTGCCAGGCTTCAGGCTGGGTGTTGGAGACTGCGATGAACTGAGTATTAGATAGTGTGCAAACTATAGGAGGAAAATCCAAGAATGGGAAAGTGCAATGCCAAGTGTCACAGCAGGTGTAACAAAAGTCAGCTCTTGAGACAAAGGCAAAGTGGTCTAGACTCACCTGCAAGTGAAAATTACCATTGAAGAAAATAAAATTGGCTCATGAATGGGGCTGGTAATTACAGATGAGCTTCTCATCTGTCATTGGCTGTTGCAGGCACGTAATTTGAGTTGAAGTTATCTGTCTTCAGAAAGGTAAACAGTTTTCTAAATTTGGAGAACATTGCAGGGCTCTTGTGGCAGAATGGTACTTTCATTCCATTCTTTACATGCCCAGAACTGTAAGAACTCTAAAACCTGATTGTGAAACAGTGGAATAGGTCTGAGGCTGTTAGCATAGGACAATCTACTTGGGAGATTTAGGGAACTACAGAAGAAGAAGTCAGCACATGATTGGGTAAATATAATGACACAACATTTGTAGAATTGTTCCCCCAAACCCAACTTTAAAAGAGAGACTTAAAATTTCTGTAATGTTATCCTTTATTTAATTAAGTGCTATTATACAGAAGAAGTTCTTAAGTTTTGGAAATACAGACTGGCGTTTTTAAGAATGGAAAGAATCGATGTCCTACTTTAAAATATTTCAGAAATAAAGAATAAGAAAAAATGTGACACATTTCCGTTGTGATAATGGATTTGAGAGTTTTCATGAAGCTGGTAGCTTTTTTGATTTACTTGAAAATATTTGTTATTTAAAATCATAAAATCTGTATGACTACTGAATCCTGCAGTCTTTCAGCCCTGGTTTTGCAGACATTTGAGGTGTGAATCAACTGATGGGAGAGCACTCTGTGTGTGTGTGTGTTTCAAACAATATAAATGAGTAAATAAATATGTAAACATGGCAGAACTGGATCTCAGCCATCAGTGATAGGCAGGAGGCAGAGTCTTTCTCTGACCTTGGATTTTTAATGCCAGACATTTACCCGTTCATTTTTTCTCATAAATGTGATCTGTTCTCCAGAGCAGAAACTCTCTCCACAGCCTCCTTCAAGATGTCCATCCCTCTCCTCTTAGAGGACTAAAGAAAAAAGCAGCATTGCCACAGTGCTTACCTCCTCCTGAGTTGAACCGCTTACCTACTGGCTTCTGCCTTCACAGTCTCCCCAGGGTCAGTATGTCTAAGATGAATTTCATTCTCCCACTGCTTCCTTGGCTCTCTAAGCTTCTTCCGCAGTCCTAGTTCTCTCTACAGGTTAGTCATTTGAGAAAGCTTTGTCTGCCAGCACACTGCCTTCCATCTATTTTTATTTATTTTTTTTTTCTGGCCAGATCCTAGTTATTCCTTAAGCCCTTGACAGTGGTCTTTTCTTGGAAATCCCTTCCCTGGGGACTAGCATGATGACTCAGCAAACTAATCCTCTACCTGCAAACTAATCTTCTATCTTTTATGGATGTCAGTTCTAGTCCCGGCTGCCTCACTTATGATCTGGCTCCCTGCTTAGGGACTGGGAAAGCAGAGGAGGATAGGTCAAGACCCTGGGTTCATGAGTATGTGGGAGATCCAGAAGAAGCTCCTGGTTCATGGCTTCAGATCAGCTCAGCTCCAGTCCTTGCAGCCATTTGGGGAGTGAAAGAGCAAATGGAAGATCTCCTTCTCTCTGTCTCTCTCCTCCTCTCTACAAATCTGCCTTTCAAATGAAAATGAATACATCTTTAAAAAGGAAAGAAAGGAAGGAATTTTTTCCTTAAATCTCTATGTAACTATGTACTTACCTCTGTCTTCTAGGCTATGCTATAATCAACCATGCGGCCAGAATCTGACTGATCTATTCAATATGTATTCTAAAAGAAGTGTTCAAGGGTTGGTGTTGCCTCTGTCTGTAGTGTTCACATATGGGTGCTGGTTCAAGTCCTGACTGCTCCACTTCCAATCCAACTTCCTGCTAATGTGGCTGAGAAAGCAGCAGAGAACGACCCATGTGTGTGGGTCCCTGCACCCATGTGAGAGACCTGGATGAAGCTCCTTGCTCCCAACTTCAGACCAGCCCAGATCTGACCATTGCACATGGGAGAAATTCTCTCTCACTACGCTATCGCTTGCTCTCTCCAGCTCGCTTGCTCTCTCTCTTTCACACACACACACACACACACACACACACACACACAGCTTCTCTCTCTGTGTAAATCTGTGTTTTTAATAAAATTAAATCCTTTTTGAAAAAATAATTTTTCAGTTGAACTGAAACCTGATGTCCAGTTCTGCGATCTGAAGCTACATGAAATAATTCAGATCTATTCTAAGCCACCTGGAATTAGCCTCTCCCCCCCATACAATAACTGTAATCCATCCCCATGTCTCAGCGTCCCTCTTTAATAGCCTTTTCTGTTTTGCTTCCACACCCTTACTTTGGTTATGTATCATCTGTCGCTGAGATGGAGCCACACTGCATTCTCAGGTCCAACTGAACAGAAATCAAATTCATCTTAGTTTCTTCTCTCTGTCTTCATCTTGAGTTTGCTTGGCCTGATTGGTTTACAATATTGATTGTTTTACTGTTACTTTAGAATGAGCCCTGCTGATTTGGGTGGAAGGCAGTGAGGGATCTCATTTATTTGTGTATCAGTTGGAGTTATCAGATGTTGATTTCCAGTGGTTTCAATAGGAAGAGCCTTGCGATCTTTTCAGAAATGTTTTCTAAGAGAGTAACAGATGGTAAGACCCAGGGATTGTGTCCAGGGTGTGGTGTTGATTTACCCTCTTCATACAAATGAAAGAAATTACTCCATCATATTTAGAATAGTCCATCTTTTCATTAAGTCTCATTTCATTCGTTGAAGGCTCAACTTTGAATGTTGGCTTGAGTTGGTAATCAAACAGCAACCTATGGACAAGCTCTTACTGCTTTGTGTTACCTATTTCTGTAAATAAGGTTTTATTTGAACATAGCTATATCTATTTGTGTATTATCACAGCTGTTTTCACATCACAATGACAAATAATTGCAATGGAGAGTCATGGCTTGATAAAATATAGAAAGTGTAAGTTAAAAGATCGGAGGAGTGATGAATAAATATGAATGCATTTTAATGTAAGGGTATGTCAGCTATTGAGTAAGAATACTTAAACACACACATGCCTATGCACTATGTTTTTGAAGTTCAAATTTAACTAGATAACTGAGCAAGTATTTTTATTCACCAGCTCTAGGAGCAGTATGTGTAAATCCTAAAATATCTACTATGGGATGCCTTTAAGTTTCTGACACCTGAGCCGCAGTCACAGTAACAATGATGATAGAAGCAGCAGGAGCAAGAATAACAACAATGGCAGGAGCAGCTTCTGTCCTTCATCAGTGTCGGTGCTTGACCTCTTAGAGACTCAAAGCATTGTGTGAACACTGGCACTGGCTCTGCATCACACAGTGAGCAAGTGGTGATGTTGGCCCCAAGCCACCCTGGACCTACCTTACCATTCATGGACGCAGGTTTTGTGTGTTATCATTGCCCTTTTCTATGGCTTCTTTTAGGCTTTCCCATTGCAGAAACACATCAAGGCACTCCCGAACCACTACCATTTGCTGAACTTCATTCCTTGGTTAACTAACTCCATATGCTTATTTTACATGTCAAATAATTGTATTTCTGGATTATTTTATCTGAAGATTATTTTTACACGTCGCAGTCATGTGTTCTGACCCATCCCCGTGCAGACCCACAGAGACCCTGGGTGGAAAGCCAGATTCTGTGATAAATGAGCATTTAATAGGGATGTTCTCATGATGTCTTCCAACTTGGCTATTTTATTCCAGTCATTTCTTATCAAAGCAGTGAACTCATATGCATTATAGTTAATTCATCTTTTTTCCCCAATGCATATGTGAAAATACTCTAATACACCTGGTTTGTGTGAATAACTTTTGCTGCTTCCTTATTTCAAGTGCTTCTGCGCTAAATTAAAATAATAACATTGTCTATACAGTGAATATCAAAGAGCTGACCCACATAACTATTATGAAAACCACCAGGCCGGGATCTTCGGAGTGCTGCCCCCAGTCCATTTTTCACTGCCTCACTGGGATATTTGCTTACACTGTGGACAGTAGACAATTGCCTTTAAGGAAGAAGGTGATCGATCAGGAAACAGAGCAGCTTCAGAATGTGTTTCTGAAGAATCCAGTCTGCTCCTTGCCCGGGGACAGTGGGAGGCACATTAATTTACCTGGAATATTGCAGGCTCTCAGATGTCAGCATTGCTGTCAGTCCTTGGCACAAACATGCCTCTTTCAGCCATTAGAAAAGGATGAGACCAAAGCCTCCAGTGTGCTTTCATGTGATAACCTTGAGATTCAACTACCGTTGGGTAAGGGGTTTATCCGTGGAGGAGAGGGAGGAAGGCTAAGCGCAACAGAAAGGTTTGTGTTCATCAAAAGTCAGTGTTGAAACTTGCTTTTTAAGAACCTTCCACCAAAATGCTAAAATGTCAGTTACGAAAGATGAGCTCATTAAAATAAAACACAATTTAATGTCCACTTTTTCTTTTGTATAAATATATACTCCAGGAGAACGTAAGGACACCGCTCCTCAAAGTCAACCATAAAAGTTGAAGGAGTCAGTCACTCAAATAATTGGAAACATAGAAATTGAAGGAATGTGTACTTAGAAAATTAACTACTGAATTCATGTCAGAGACTTACTAAATTAAGAGGAATCTGCTACTTTCCCAACTAGCCCCTTTTTTGCTTCATGATGATGTTGCAAGAGAAGATAAAATAGTCTTCAGCATACTTTCACAAATTTTAATATTAGGTTTTTGTTGTTGTTTAGTCTCTTGTCTTGGATATTGAGAATAGAAACTACCATGTTTACCATACTTATTGCGACCTTAACCTTTTTTCTTTGTTTCTTTCGAATGAAAGAGTCTTAAAATGGCCCAGCTGGTCTGGCTCTCAGTGAAGGGGTGGAGCCAGTGAGAAAGCTTCTTCCTGTGCAAATGTGGAAAAGGAAGGAGGCCTGAGTGATTTAAATGAACTGCGGAAGTGGTCATCTTACATTTGTGAAGAATTTAGAAATCTACTTCTTAAACGTAAAATGTGATTGTGATTTCCCAGATGGCAAGAAGAAGTGGCACAATGACACAAGTTCCAAATGTCTATTTTCTTTAGAGTGTTGTTTACAACATGCTTTAATTTACGCTCTGTTGGACTGGCACAAAAGGAGGAATTTTATAGATAGGTAAACCAGGGGAACCTCCAGTATCTTTCAAAGGAGTTGCTTTTTAGATTTAGCTTAAAGTGTTAGGGAGTAAAATTTTATTCCAAATTAAAATTCCACTGCAAAGAACTAAAAATACCAAGAATTAGAGCCTGTAATCTAAAAAGAAAAAGGAAAAACCACCTTATCTGGTGGAATTTGGTGGTTAGCCCTCACCTTGGCAAGCCCAGTGTTTTGAATTCCCAAAAATGGACTCTCTTTTAATACGCTTAAGCCTTATTTATTGGTAGAGGCCTTGCTGAAGAATATCTTTGATCTATTCACCTTCATTGACATAAACCCACTATAACCTTGGAAAATGTATGAGCTTTTTGCAGGAGAGTCGGTTTGGCTTCTAATGTATTGTAAGAAGAGTGGAAAGATCCAATATCCAGAATCCCTCATATTAAATGGCTGGATTTCTTTTGGCTGTAGACCTGACCCACCTTGTCTGACTGCCAGCCCTCAGTGCAGGCTAGTAGTGTCCCAAGAGACAAGGAACTCTAACTCAGAATGTCGCAAAACAGGAGCAGGGTTCTTCAAAGTGAGGATCGCCAAAGTGCTGTATAAGGTTGACAGGTGGCCTTTGTCCTCAATAGTGGGCCCTCACATTTCACAGCACCAGTCAGAGAAACTTCTGGAAAAAGCGCAGAATGAGAAGGGGCAGAGGTCTTGGAGATTTCCTCAGAAGAGAGTGGAGTGACTAACACCGTGCAGAACTTAGAGCAAGAGTACCCAGTTTGCTGAGGACTCAGCGGATTGCAGAGTCCAGATTCCAATTCTTTCGTCCTTTAGAGGTAGGCAGTGAATTGTGATAGAACTTTTTGTGTGAAAAAATTTTAGGCAAAATTTGAACCATGTCTCTTCTTCACGGACTTGAAACAATTCACATTATTTTTGGAAAGAATAAGACTCTGGGCAATCACCTATCACAGACAGAACATTTCTAGGATGTATTATGAAAGCTGAGAAATTAGAAAACAGAGTCAATCAATATTCTCATCACTCCAGAAGCCATCAAAAGTAATTCTCTCCAGATGAGAGAAGGCTCTATGTTGTCATTGGAATACGTAAAAATTCAAAGGCACAAATAATTGTGTGTAAACATGAGCTTTATGTTGAGCTATTAGCCTTGTCTCTGACCAGGAGAAAGCATTGAGGTTTAGTGACTAAGCTCACATCAGATTGCTTGGGTTCTGTTCCCAGCTTCGCTTTCTTATAGTACAGACCCCAGAAGGCAGTTCTGGCTTCCTGTCACCTATGTGGCAAATTTCCCATCTCCTGTCTTTGGGCTCAGCCTGGCCCCAGCATTTGTGGGCATTTGGGAAGTGAATGACGTTAGCAGCATTCTTTATCTCAAATAAATTTTAGAAAGAATTGCCTTTCTACAAAAGAAAAGTATACCTTGAACCTAAAATAAAATTGGTATTATTAGAAATACTACATCAATATAGACTAAAAGTTGAATTACATTTCGTAAATCATAAGCTATTTAATAACTTTTTTATATGTCTGGAAAAAGCTTGCATTATCAGAATGTTCAAATGGATCATATTTAAAGGTTTATAACTCCTCTTCCCACTACGTTAATTTCCTGAATGTCTACCAAGAGCCAGATATTATATTGAGTCCTATACCTACAACAGCTCATTGATTGTTCATATCCACTGTGAAGTAATTATTGTTAGTCTCATTCATAAATGAAGAAAGTGAGGCATATTGTTATCAGACTGTCATTTTTGTTGATTGAATATATCTGGACCCTGGCCATTTCCTAGTGTGCTTTTATTAGAATGTTCTCTTTATTATGTAAATTTGAATTTAACGCTGATCAAACTCTGCCAGAATGAGCTACCTCACCTCACAGCCTGAGATTGGTCTGGAAAATAAGTCCTTGACATCCCCCAAATGTTCTTAAAAGTTTATATCTTCATGACGTTCGGTGGCACTGTGTTCCAGAACGAACTGCGGTATCGTTAGAATTGCTCAGTAAAGCTGGGAAACACATCACAGAGGAAGGAGACACTGTCGTTGGCTGGAAATGGCAGCTCTTCAGTGTGCGTGCACCCTAATGTAATCGGTTATTCTCACTGCACTTCAGTAAGAGAAGGTTATCATTCAGGGCCAAAAATGTATTAAAAAGTGTATTGAATTTGCTACGTCAGCATAGGAACAAATTGTATTTTAAGGTAAGCATTACAAAGATGGAAGCATATCTTAAGACAGATTGGGGTATGCATTTTTTCTTTCTCTTCCTGACCTCATCTTTTAAGGTCAGAACTAAGAGTTCAGTTCCTTTCTCTGTCCTTGAAGGAGTCCCAAGGCTCCGGTCAGGAGATGAAGGGAGTCGAGGGAGAAGGGTGGTGAGCGACAGATTTTAAAAGGAAGGAAGAACAGATTTGCTTTCCACAAGGAATGATCCTCCTGCCATTTTAATGGCTTAAAGACATACAGTTGCTGGTGCCACCTCGTTTTCAAGCTCATTTGATTTTTTGTGGCTCTAGCCAGTGTTTGGAAATAATACATCAGATGTCAAGATGAACAAGAGACCCCTTGGGGACCAAGAGCCTCAGACATATCAGACCTCTGCTGCTCTGAGCAGACTTTTCATAATGGAATTTTGGAAAGATAAACTCACCGGAAAAACAACCATCCACAGCCTCAAAAATACTTAGTGTCACGTCCAATTTCCCGTTGCGTCTCCCATTGGGTACCTGTGGGAAGCCCCCATCGTACCTTTTTGCCAGTGAGACCAGCCTTGAATATTTGAAGGTCAATGGTATAAACCGAGTTCAGCCATAGTACAGTCATTTAAGGCCACGTCTGCCTCCAGAAGCTACCTGGTGCCCCTCACTTCAATAATTATCCCTACCCTCTCTTGTGTAACTGCAAAATAAACACACAAAATAGCAAAACCTTCAAAGATAGTGAGAGTACATCTCAGAGTCTGCGCATCTCTCGGGGTCGTGTTTTAGCTTGGTGATTGCGTTTCAATTTGCAAATGTTGTAACTGTTTTAATTTTTTTTTCTCAAACAAGCTGCAAACTTTTAAAGACATTAAGCCTGCCAAATTATAGCCATTTATTGCTGCCTGACGTATTTTTCAGCTTAGAACCACAGAGGGACTGCCAAGCCTGCTCCTTCTCATTACCTGTTCTGCGTCTGGCCCAGAGTTTAGATTTTCGAAAATGGAAAAAAGCTGTTTGTGAAATCACTAGGCTCTCGGGCTCTTAGTTTCTTCTTAGTATCAACGTTTATTTATTTAGGCTCGGGCTGGGTTTCAAAAGATTGAAATTGGAAGCAGAGAAGGTGACTGCGGACACCATTTATCTGTATATAAGCGAACGTTCCGATGTACGTTTAATTTAAAAAATTGCTGTTTCCTACAAGAGGGAGCTATTTTTCACATTGTTACAACATTTTTAGAGGTCACTAGGTGGTCATGTCACCAGCAGGGAGTTTTTGTTTGGCGGGCGGCATTGGCAGTTGGTTACAAGTGCCTCCCAGGATTCAGCCTTCAAAGGGGGCTGCTTTGCACGAAACCAATACTTACAACCTGAGAAGTGAAGGATAAAAAGTAGTGACAGGGGAAAATGTTGGGAAATGTAAAACAGCATCTTTAGTGGCCAAATTGGGGTGTTCGGGGAGTGGAAGATTACATGTCCACTTTAGGTTCAAGTTTAGCACTTACAGAAGCAATAACGTCTTAACTACTGGAGTCGGCTGTCACCTGGCTTTGAGTTAGCAAGCATTCTTAATTTGTGGCATTTTGGTTCTCATGGTTGGGAATATACTGGGGACTCCTGAGAAGAATCTGCACTACCCTCATCCCCTGCCCGTTTGCCATCGCCATGGTTACTCAACCTGTGCCTCACAGTCATCCCTCATTCTGAGCACTGGTAATTTAAGCAAGATTAAGTGGGCGGCTAAAAGCCCCAATTACCGGCACTTCTTCTAGGCGACCGTATTTGCAGACAAATCAGTATTTCAAATTTGGGATCAGCGAATCATAAGTCCTCTTTATGGGAAATAAATAAATGAAATACAGATGGATCTTTGAGGAAATGGATGAGATTTTTTTTAAAGTAAGATGAATGGCCAGTCATTACTACTATGAGCATTTGATTTGCAATTAGCTTTTAAAATGTACTAAAGTGAAGATTAATTTTTATCTTCATATTAGAATAACTGTTGTATCTCTTTTCCCTTGCACTTTTGGTTGACCAAGAAATGGCTTAAAGATTGTTGCTGTCCCTTGAGAATACAATACAGTGATTTTATTTAGTATTATTCCTTGTGAGTTATAGATACTTCTTTATTCGTTTTAAGCCAAAATGTAAATAAATTCAACTTGAGGAAAGAGTTGTAATGGCTCATGTTGGTTGTTTAAAGAAAAGATAGTCTAAGAATTTCAGACCTCGATGAATGATAGCAGAGTATAAAAGGTAACTGACACCTGAGTCTGTGTTCAAAGAGAAACCGAAAATATATTGAAGAGACTTTTGTTTATTTGACCATAGTAACACTGTTGATATTTTTGCTGATACGATTTTGTGATCCAAAAATTATAAACTATTATTTAAAAATAGGCAGGTGTCACACTCAGTTATTTTTTCAGTTTTTTTTTTTTACATTTATCAGAAAAATGAAGTTCCCATTTGCAGTTTACTTTTATGTAAGTGAGCGGATATGGAATTGTTGTACTAGGAATCTGTAGATAGAAATGCAAAAAAAAAAGCAAAACCAATCTTGTCCTCTCCCTTGGTATTTTTCAGAAGTCTCCAGAGGTTGTGATATTCCACAAGAATAAATATTAGCGTTCACGGCTATCAGGGAGAGCAACTAGGATTCATGGAATTTGTCTTCCCAAATTCAAAGTTGATAGTGGGGCAGAACAATAACCTCATTCACCAATGCAACATAGAACTTTCTTGAATGCTTGGTGAGTTTAAAAACGTTAACTCTATTTATGTGCAGGCATCTTTCCTGCCATTGGATTATGGTCACGTCTTCCCAAGAACTGTTGGAAAAGATTGCAGTAAAGTTCAGTGTAACCTCCAGAAGGCCATTTCCCCTTTATGGATTTACTTTCATTGCAGATAAAACTCCCGTCAGCCATTTGAGCTGATGTTTCAATAGTGGCTGTTTAAGTTTGGGACAGGTGGTACTTCACACGCCATGTGTCCCTACCAGGTGTGAGGTTAGACAAATCAAATCGTATTATCAGTGTCACACAGTGTTACCCCCTCATGGGGGGGGGGCCACAGCTTTGTAGGGAGAGATACTAGCCTCAGTAATGCTCACCCCCTTTATGGAATTTTCTAGCTTCCCAGATGTTTTCCTATAAACCATCTCAGATAAATTTTCCAATGATCTGGGGGCTTGGTAACAGCATTTTAATTTTATAGACTCCACAGTTGAGATGCATAAAGTCCAGGAAATGGTCTAGGATACTTATCCAAATTCAGGTGACCTGTGTTTCTATCCTATCTTTGCTTTCTGCTTGTCACATCTATGTCCTGGTGGCACTAATAGGGGAACTAGGCTAAAGGTTCAGGCTTCCCTCCCACACTCTTTTCTCACTGGCATTGAGCCATCATGGCCCTTCAGGAATACCCAAGAAATATGCTTTGTCCCTTGAGTCTTCAAATGCTGTCATCGGGAGCTTAATAGAGTTCTGTGCATTATAATACATTGTAAATCTCCTCTCTGAGAACATGGTTAGCAACGTTTTAGATTTGACTTTGTTCTTTGGGGTGTGTAAGTAAGCATCTGGGCTTTGGGCCCCTCTCCTGACGGTGGGGTAAACCAGCAGCGTGAACCAGCCATACCCTCCCAAGATACAGAGTAAATGCACTGTCTATTTTTTTTTTTCTCTGTCAAGGGCATCACAACTCAGAACAATAGCTATAAATTATCTATTTATTTTCAGGAATTATAACATTATAGATTTCCTAGGTACAAATCTCCTCTTTGCCTTTTATGAGCCATGAAAACCTGGGGAAATTAAGTTGCCCCCTCTCTGCCTCTTTTTGCTTATCTGTCAAATAAAGACAATGTAATACCTACCTTGATGGATTGAAATATAGATTGACTAAGCTGAAATTCAAGGATGTATAGTATTCACAGAAAAAAGTGTGGGTTATGTTAGCTATGTATTCCTCATTGTGGAACCTGTGTCCCGTCCCCTGAGTGGTCAGCGTTTTTTTTTTTTTTTTTTTGGCAAGCCTATGAAGTAATCTTGAAGCAGAATGCTTATGAGCCAGATCAATAAGGGAGGAAAGTCGGTTTCTATGGTCTAAATACTCCTACCATGACCAAGATACAGACTGACCTGTGGAACTCCAAGGGATGCATGTAACTGACTCTCACTAACCCATTGCCTTCAACTCTAGCGCCCTATACAGATTCTTGAAACTGTAAGGCATTGTAGTAACTGCCTGTAAGAATTGCCTTCAGCTCATAGCTACTCCATTTCTCTTCCCCTTACTACAGACGTAGTATGTAGGTGTGTTCCTCATGACGGAAACACTAGACTGGTTGATCTGGATGAGATGGAATGGTTTCCTTTACAGAGCAATCAGACACAACTTTTTCCATTAACCTTGGAGTTCAGTTGTGGTAAAGTTAGTGTATAAATGTAAATGTTTCCAAGAGAAGCTTAGGGTTTCCTGCTTCTAAGGGTCCTGGAGCCACTTTGTACTGGTTAGCTGTTCTCCTTGACTTACCCAGGCTTCCTTCTACCACTTCCTCTCTTGGCTAAATTAGAATCCATTTCTTCAGCTTGCATTTCTGAGAAATTTAACCAAAACATGTGTCCAGTCATACCGCACCTCGATTACTAGACTTCTTTCTTGGGAAGTTGCTCAACTTGTCCTTCTGTTGTTTGACACATCTGACTTGGTCAGAGGCCCTCCTGTATTTGAATCGGCATCAGCCTCACCAACTTGCAGCTTCCATCCTTCAGTCGTAGTTCAAATTGGTGGTCCCTGGGAGCAAACCTCATCTCCATTCACTGTAACACTTGGTTGAAGGCATATCCGCAGTATCCCCTGGTTTTCTCTGAGATTGAATCATTGAAAGTGCTGGTGTTAGGCTGTTTCTGACCCACAAGTGAGTCAGCCTACTCGCCGTGAATATGAGGCTTCATGTCTGCCTTTGTTTTTGAGCTTCTAGATTCAACTGGACATTTAAAATGAAGAGGGGAGGGAGCTTGGGAATCAGTTGTCCTAGTATTTCAGACATGGAGGTGGAGACACTGTATGTATTCGTTACCCAGGCTTTAGATTGGGAAGCAAGAGTCACAGATAACTTCTTTGCATAATGCTGCCACTTTGGTGGGTTTGCTCCTGATCATAGCAGAAGGTGTTTCTTTGTGTTCTGTTGTCTGATCAGAGACTCTGCCTGTGTGGAGACAGCCTGAAGGGTCTATCCATCACACATGCAGGGATGACACCTCTCTCAACTGTCCACCCCTGGTACATGGTATGTGCTCGATGTGTGTGTGAGAGAGAGAGAGAGAAAGAGAGAGGGATGACTTGATGGAATTGGACACTGGCTTTGGTCACCCAAGTGATCTGTTCTTGCTTGTGTGGCCAGTGAACAGCCAGTGCGAAGGAAGATGTTCCGTTCATGCATGTCAAGTTGGGCCTCATCATTTCACAATAGCAATATTCCTGCTCCCAGCATTTGCTCCTCCCGGGGTGGAAATTTTGCTTCCATGAGCCACAAGGCCACCCATACTGTAAATCTGAGACTGCTTTCTGTACCATTGTGTCTTGGGCTGGTTCCCTCACGATTCTTTCCAGATGTGGAGCACTTGCAGGTCGTTCACTAGGCTTTCTCATTCAGCATCCAGTCTCCGGTTTTGTTCCCCCTTGCCCTCTGAGTGCTCCGATAGTGCCCCTATGTGATGCATTCACGAAGTGAGAAATTTCAGGTAACAAGCATATACAATTTGACATTATTTCTGGGTTCACTAGCTGAGTTTTGCAGCTGTATATGCTGCTTGACTTTTGAAACAGAGGTATATGATGAGGTATAACCTCACACTTCAGTAATCCATACTCAAATTCATTCATGATCATTGGCTGTGATCCTCACCTCCTCCCAGTTGAGAGCTGCTGTCCGTTGGTGAACGCTGGGCGAGAAGGGAAGGAGCGAGTGCATGTCCCTTCTCTTCCCACTGACACCTTCAGCAAGTGGTTTAAAAAAAAATGTATGCCTTTGAGAGGCTCCAGGTGTTTTCATGGTGGTGTTCTAAACATTTCTTCCCATTTCAGAACTGTGATGAATGTAGTCTCAGTTCTTTCATTTATAATGTTGTAGCGTATGGTTCTAATCTCAGCCATTAGTATTTTATTTCCAGAAAGCCATGCCCCACCTCCATCCCATGTTCAGCTGTGAGGACCCTCTGGATTTACCACGTGTTGTGTTCCGGGTGTTCCCTAGCACATCTAAAGCTCGTTCAGCAACGCTGTAACTTTCATTCATTGGCTCTTGTATCCATTAAGTGATCTCTTTTATAAAACAACAAAAACCAGGCAGCAGGCCCAGTCTTGTATATTAAGTGATAATTTGATATATGATTATTTGAATTGAGACCTTCATCAAAGAATGAAAAAATGTCAACAGAAAGGGAAAAAGAATGTGAAAATGCCCTGGCTCACTCTCCATCGCATATCTCTCCTAGGGCTCTTTTTCTTTCTTTTTTTTTTTTTTTTAGCACGTTACCACACTTTCTGGTACCTCCTTAGAATTTAGATTATAGAAAAGTAAGGACAGTCAGGAGTCACATAAGGATTCTGCTCTACACTGGACTGTACACATGATGGTCATCCCACAAGGTTATGTCAGCTGGTGACATTGTGATGGACTCAGTACGCACAACCACAGAAGTTGCTAAGCATCTCTGTCTCAGAATGTGTCTTCTAATGCGAAGGTATTTGTGCTTTGGGGGAAAAAAAAAAAAAGAAAATGAAAAGAGCCAGTATTAATTGCAATGGCCACAAGATGGCAGACCTCAAATCTAGACTTCCCACAGTAGCAAACAATTTCAAGAAGAGTGGCATCTTGGAGGATGCCTGAAGCCATCAGTTTCCCATCGGTAAACTGCTCTGCTTCTTCCTGCATTGGTGTGTGGGTTAGGCACAGCCTGGGAGAGCAGCCTTGCGTGTAACTACCGGAAACCCATGCTTGCAAGGCCTGTCCACAGCCATCACCCCAGCACACATGGGCACACCAGTGTGTTTCTCTCCTCAATGCCAAAGCTCTACTGCCTTTTTCTTTCTCGAGAACAGAAAGTCTCTCAAAGGAGCTTCTTCCAGCAAGCTGCATTCTTCATATTTCTCTCTGTGCTCATCTGTTCCTTTAAACCTTAATTTGATTTTCTTTGAATGCTGCGCTCACAAAATCCTGGAATGTGCCCCCTTCTGCCTCTCACAGAGCATGACAATCTGTTTCGCTTTTCCTGACAATTTAGCCCATGGGACTGTTCTTATTTCATGTAAACATAAACAAATGGAGATTTGATTTCACACAAAATATTCAAATTAGGAAGAAAAATATCTAGTTCAAGATACAGGAGAGCAGTTTGCTGCTCTGTGCCAATGTAAGGAGAAGGAAAATGAAAATATGTGTCTTTGAGGCAGCTTACATACTCATGTGCTTGCATACATGTGAATATACCTCACTTACTAATAAGAAAACAATCACTGATTCCTTGTCCTGGGGACTGGGCCTTGCTGTCGATAGCCACCTTCTGGCAATTTGTTTCCCAATTGATCAATATGATGAGACCTGTCTCTTGGCATTGAGTGACCACTCACTGATGACAGGTTTAGTTTAGATGAACATTGAGAAAAGCTCTGCCTCACAGTGGAGCCCAGATTTATAGAGTAAGTATTTGGTTTTCTCATTATCAATCTTTGATAGCCTTCCAAGGACTCTGGTTGGGTACTATATTTCACATAGAATGCTATCTTGGCAGAGCTGAACAGCCAACAGAGAAAGCTCTCTCATCACAGAATGGAAATAACGAAAATGGCCATGTGTCATCTTGTAGCACTAGACGCTTATACAGAAGATTGTGGTGGACCCTACAAGTCCTTTGATTTCTCTTGCTTTTCCTCCCTCCCTCTCTTCCAAACTTACCAATTAAAAAAAAAATTGAATGGAAGAATTGTGTCTGTGTGCTCTAAAGGGTATTTTTTGATGTTGTTTAGATTTTTGCACTTGACCTTGGCTTTTTAAGAGTTCACCTTTCAAAACAAGTTTCCATTTCTCAACTTCTCATACTGTATGAAATCCATAATCTTGTCTCTTCTGTTTGGATTTTTTTCTATCAGTTCAGACAGAATGATATTGAACAGGTATTGATCAAGTTGGGCCAGACTTCTCTGAGATGCAGGTCTTCTATGGTCAACAGACTCTTCTCCACACTTAAGATCTGTTTTCTCCATTAAGTTTGTTTGCAAAACAGATGTCAGCTCGTGAAAGTCCAATCTGCAGCCTCATAGAAGCCAACCTTAGAGGCATTTCAAAAAGGCTGTCTCGAAACTGAGAGTATTAGCATGTTTAGATATATGTATTACCAAGGGAAGTCCAGTGGAAAAGAATGCAATGCCTTCAGATCTTTCCATCTGATGGTGTCCACGCTGAATAATGTAATTGGTAACATTGCTTTTATTATGTGCATTAACACACGATCCAAAAAGTGAACCTGGAGAGGGTTGCTTCGATACTCTCCAGCTCATTTAGGAGGAAATCTACATTTCAGACACAATTAAGTAACTGGCCCAGCTTCATAGAAGCAAAAGGTATTGCTGAAATTCAAAAATTGAAATCCAAGCATATTTGCTTGCAGACTACAGACATTGGAAGATCAGTACTGTCTCTTCTTAAAGGCTTGAGTGATACTTTGTGTGAGTCATAGAAAGCCATACGAGGGTAGGATGCTCAAAGGAAGTATTTCTTTCTCACCCTCTCTCTCTTTCCCTCCTCCCTATATCGAACAGTCTTCAATATTGCCTCGTATCTTCAACTTCCAAGGTCTAGACCGTTTTTCATTTTTATTACTCCTGCAAAGGAATGGGAATTGTGTGTGAGCATTTGAGGATGAGAACAGTAGTTCCTGGCAAGCCTCTTATTTTGTCCTTGGGCTCTTCCATATGAGGAAATCAGCTGGGTTAATTTCCCCAATCCCTGGAAAGCAGAATGTGTGCTGTGGCTGACACTGCCATCTGAATGTCCTGTTGCACATAACATTGACCCTGGAAAGAATGCTTGCCCAGCCAGCCTTGGATGAACTTTTGGATGGACCAGCCACTTCCCAGGATGATACAATGAACAAGGAATGGGATAGAAGCTGGTATATAGAGCAAAGAACCCCCACAAGACTGCATGGCCCCTGGAAGGAAATACCAGTTGTGTGCTATTTGGTTTCAAAGGCAAAACTCTCCCTAATTGGAGTAAATTTTTTTTTGAGGTCAGTTTTAGGTGGGCGACAGAGTGCTAACCACATGAAGGAGTCTGGGCGGCCAAAGCCTGGCCTTTGTGCATCTGGTCTGTTCTTTGTCCTTGCCCAAACTCGTGCTTGTTCAAATAGCTCTCACCCTGTGGGCCCCACCTCGTGCAAGCTGCTTTGCAGTCTGCGTGCCCTTCTGCCTTATCCCATCCATCATTCCAATGGTGGGGAGGTTTGATATTAATGGATATCAAAGACCTTTTCTTTCTCAAGACGCCATTGGAAAATCTAGCTTTGAAAATGTAGGTAAATGAGGGTCCATCTCCAGAGCTGATCCGAGCAGACCTCCACCCAACCCTTACGGCAGGGATGAAAGAGTCGCTGTTGTGAATAGAATCTTTCGTCACCGTCTGTCTTAAGTCACCTCCCACTGAACTTAACGGTGGAAGATTCACGGTCATGAGGGAAAGAAAACAGTAATTAACTGGCAAACGTTGATTGAGCAGCTTTTTTCTCCTCCACAGTCTGATTGGAACATGACTGCCTGTGGCTGAGCATCATACATAATATCAGTTCTCCCTCCAAGGTCATTATCTAAACATTTCTTAATGGAATGCATTTTTTTTTCAAGCATCTGCTTGTGTAATTGAAAGTGTTACTAAAGATGGGTCAGGCTAAGTAAAACAAGGGCCCACAAGAGAATATATATATATTTTTTTCATGCTTCTCCCCCAGTTCAGTTTATAACAGTGCCTAATTGGTGTGCCTCAATTGCCATTCCAAAAATTAATTTGAGATCCCTTATTAGAGCTCAGATCATTAATAGAACGACAGCATCAGGGAGTGAAATAAAGCTTTACAAAGTTTACAAAGCTTCCTCTTAAATGGACTGTGGTAAGTGACACAGCGATGTGTTACTATCAGCGGATGCTGGAGCTGGCCTTGTGAGAGTTAACCACAAACAACACGCTCAAGAAGACATTCCTCTTGGTGGCATATGCCCTCGGTCGTCTTTTGTCTTATTCCACAGAGGCTTTTTTTTTTTTTCCTTTCAGGTTGGCTAAGACCATTTTTTGAGGGCATTTTATTAGCTAGGTCTTGACTGCCTCCCGAAACTGAATGACAAGCGAGGGTTATTAGATCTGTTCGTGCACATAGTCTTATCCATTGTTAACCTTGACGAAATGCACAGGAGGGCACGGCATTCCCCTCGTTGTTCCTCCATTGTTGCCCATATTTGTTAAAGAAATGATTCCCTTTGACGTTTGTTTAGGCTGCACATTGATAAAATGCTGTCCGTCGTGCACTTGCTTAGCTTGGCATTCAGCAGGCTCTGTACAGATTGATTCCTCTTTGCATTATCTTATCTGCCTTCCTGGCATATTTAGGCTTCCTTTTCATATTTTAAGCTGCATTTGGGGGCATAGACATATGGTCTCAGTCACTGTGTACGAGAGTATGGCAGCATTCTGCAGATAAATTTGCAAGTCTCTGGCATATACTTAACCCCACTCACTGTGCCTAGGTTGCATGTGTATACATACGTGTACTGCATGTGTACATATATGTGTGTATACATGTGTGTGTACTTTTCATGTTGTCTGTGAATAAGCACATAACAGAGTGAGTACCAGAAGTGGCTTCAGTCTTGGAGAACTTTCTCCAAACTGATGGGACAATAGTAATTTCTGCAACAATATAAACTGGGCCTTGAATCTGCAAGGTAATGCCTTTATGATTTTTCTTTGTGTCTTCCAATTTACATTTGGGTGTCTTGTCATTTTCCATCTGAGTCTGTTCTAAAAATGGCATGGAGAGGGTGTTGTGGCACAACAGGATAAATCAGTGTGAGATGTTGACATTTTAAATTGAAGTGCCTGGATTGAGTCTTAGCTAATCTGCTTCTAATTCACCTTCCTGCTAATGCATCCTTGGAAGCGGTAGATGAGATGAAGTTTATGCTCTTAGAACATGCCTTTAGCCTGGGCCAGCCCGGTCTGTAGTGGATATTTGAGGAATAAAGCAACAGATCAAAGATCTCTTTCTCTCTCTCTTTCTCGTTCCCTCTTTCTCTCCCTCTCTCCCTTCCTCCCCGTTTCTCTCCCTTGCCTTCCAAATAAATATTTTTTTCAAAAGAAAACAAGTATTATGGCTATGAAGAGTCTGCTTCACCTAGCATCCCTGTCTATTGAAATAGGCAGTGGACTTAAAATATATTGAAAAAAAAAAAACTTTCAAATGTCCTGATGTGTACAATTTTCATATTCTGTAGTTATTTTCTACTAGTCATTCTGTATTTTTTCAGATGTATTTTTGTTGGAAAGGCAGAGTTATGGAGAAAAGGAAAGAAAAAGAAAATGATTTTCCATCCTCTGGTGCACTCCCCAAGTGGCCACAAAGGCCAGAGCTAAACTGATCCAAAGCCAGGAGCTTCTTCAGGGTCTCCAACATGGATGCAGTGTCCCAAGGCTTTGAACCATCCTCTACTGCTTTCCCAGGCCACAAGCAGGGAGCTGGATGGGAAGTGGAACAGCTGGGACATGAACTGGCACCCATATGGGATCCTGGCACTTGGAGGTGGAGGATTAGCCAGTTGAGCCATGGCTCTGGGCCCTAATCACTCTTTAAGTAGACTAGAATTAATGAATGTTGATCTCAAGCAAGATATCTTAGAGTAAACCATCATTAGTTTCTGCCTAGCATTTCAATAAAGATTTCAATATATATATAACTTTGTTATGATAGTTTCTTTATAGTGTTCTATATTGTATTGCATTTATATAACATAAGGCACATTTGTTAGCCAACAGCAAAAGCAAACAATACAAAAAATTTAAATGACAATATGAAGGTCAAAATAGATTATTTTAAATGGATATTCATGGTGATGAGAGACTTTAAGCAAAAATTTTTAATTTGACTATATTTTAGAGTTAATAATTAAGAGTACTTTTAGCTGGGGCTGCATTTAATGGTAAGTTTTTTAATATTTATGTATTTGAAAAGCAAAATGAAAAAGAGAGAGGTCTTTTATCTGCTAGTTCAGTCTCCAAATGCTGGCAACAGATGTGGCAGGGACAGGTTGAAGGCAACAATTAGAAGCTTCAGTGCAGGGGTTAGCTTCAGTATGTTTTTAAATCAACTCACCTTGCTCCCAATCCCATCTTTTAAAAAAAGATTTCTTTATTTTTATTAGAGAGGCAGATTTTACAGAAAAATGGAGAATTAGAAAGAACTTCTATCTGCTGGTTCCCATCTTTTAAAAAAAATTATTTTTATTAGAGAGGCAAATGTTGTAGAAAGAAGGAGAGTTAGAGACAAAGACCTTCTATCTGCTGATTCGTTCTTCACATAATGGCCTCCATAACAGCCACAGCTGAGTTTATCCAAAGCCGGAAGCCAGGAGTCTCTTCTGGGTCTCCTACATGAGTGAAGGGTTCCAAGAACTAGAGCCTTGCTCTGATGCTTTCCCAGTCCCTAAGCAGGGAACTGTATTGGAAATGGAACAGCCTGGACATGAACCTGTACCCATACAGGATGCTGGCTCTTGAAGTTGGAGGTTTAGCCCGTTGAGCCACTGCGCCAGACCTTCCCAGTCCCATCTTGGCAGGCAGATGTGTAGGTAGACATATAAATGCATTTGCTTGCATTATAGGCAAGCAACTCATAACTTACAGAACCTGAATATTTTATGATGGGCAGTAACATTTTTTCATCATACAAGGGAGTAAGCAGGTCTGTCCTTTAATCCAAAGTGAAATATCACATCTACTTTTCAAGGCTATTCGTTTTAGAAAACATCCTTGAAAGACTGTCACAGAGAAGATGGTGTTGATGTTTGTGAGATGTACAGAAATACAAGGAGCTGATAGAGAGCCGCTTGTCAGTGAGCACAAATGCCTGTGTGTGTCATGAAGATTCCTCACCAGCATTTTAATGACAACACAGGGTTGTCAAAAGTCCATTGTAGCATAATTTGCCATCAACTCCTGACTTTCATAATATTTATCTTACACGATGTTGTTTGGCTAAGCATTGTGGCATAGCAGGCTAAATTGTGGCCCTTATTGGAGTGCCAGTTCAAATCCTGGCTACTCCACCTCCTGTGAAGCTTCCTGCTAGTGAGCCTAGGAGGTCGCAGATTCTGACTCAAGTCATTTGGGTCCCTGTCACTGTCATGGAACTCCTTGGATGGAGTTTGGTTTTCTGTCCTCAGCCTTGCCCAGCCCTGACTCTTGTGTGGACATTTGCGGAGTGAACCAATGGGTATCCAGGTCCATGAATTCTCATTCTCCATCTTTGTCCCTCTACCTTTCAAGTGAATGAAAATAAATAAACAAACACTACCAAAAATATTTTCTATTTTTTTTTCTTTTTTGGAATAAACTCCAGCTAGACACTTCAGTCTGGGATGGGGGTGAACCTAGCCATTGCCTTGTGTATTGTAGCTGAATTTGGAGTAGACAGCAAATAGGCTCTCCTGGATTGAAAGTCCGTAGCGCTGCTTCAGTTGGCTTTCTGTGTAAATGTGTGCTGGCTATGAGCATTGAGTGTGTCTGTTGACTTCAAGATGTTTTCCAGAAGAGGACAGGTTCTGTGAAGCTGGATATTAACGCTGCTGCTGGCAGTCCAGGCAGCACTGGTTTTCTTCTGCAAAGTGGAGATATTTCTTGACAAGTTCTGCTGCTCACACGTCTGCCTGAACCTCTGACAGAAGCTCCTACCGCCTGGCATTAATGGGGCCCAGAACAAGTCCATATAAATCCCTGTAGTGAAAAGGGGGTAAAATCTGAGATCCAAATAATGACCCTCTTGTCCAAACATCTGGAGGGGGCCTGGTCTAGGGATTAAAGAAAGGCAAAACAGGATCATGCTCAGGTTTTAGTACTGGGTCTTGTGTGTCAGAAAGTACTTGGTGTGGGGCCTGCCTGGTAACTCTGGGGTCTCCTAAATATCGAGAATGTCTCAAAAGTGACACCGTATGGACAAGATTTCCTCTGCGGAAAGGAGCCGATGCAACACACCAAAGAGAGGCATTTTCTAATTGCAGCTTGTCCCTGTGAAGTCCAGCCTAGAATTTCTGATAGACGTGAGCTTAGACACTGGAGATGGACAGAGCAATATTAGACCGGCAGTGGTTGCAGATGAAACAGGAACCGCTCATTCTAATTTATAAAAAGTGAGAGGAAGGGGCAGCCTCAGATATCCTCAAATATTCCTAAAAAGTAAAACTTGAATCTCTCTATCGCTTGAGGCAACATATTTGAGAGTTTACTATATGCTCAGGAGAACTGGCGTAACAAAGGTGAGGTACCAGTTTTTGTGGAACATCAAGTCTAGAAAATAAATGACTAAAAGTAGCTATGGTCCTTTGAAACAGTGATTTCTGCTATGAAACTACTTCAGTGGGATCATGTGGCAGACCCCTGACTTGAACAGGTATAAAGACACTGTTAGATGCAGTGGCTGGCCAGGCTCTCTATGCAGAAGATACATTTGGTCTGAGGCCTGAGGAGCTGTTTGAGGTGAAGACATGGCTAAGGCACAGTTCTTATGTGGAAAAGAGGGTAATATTTTTGAAATGACTTAAAAATGAAAAGAGGACCCTCGTAGGTCACAGGGCATTCTGCATGCCTTCAAGAGGAAATAAAGTATGAAAAATACATTTAATTTTTTAATTGCTGCCTCTTCTTGTTGGTTTATCCTGGAGTGCCATAGCTATACTTGACTGGAATCTTAGCTGTATATGGACGGATAGATCAATGGATAAGTGGGTGGGTGGGTGGATGGATGAATGGATGAACGGATGGATGAATGGATGGTTGGACAGATGGATGGATGGTTGGATGGATTTATGAATTTATGGGCAGACAGTTGGACAACTGGCTGGCTTCCTAACTGGGTGGGTTAGTGGTAAATGAATGGGTGGAAGTCTTGAATTCTCATAATCTCTGATATGCAATGTCTATGAAGTTATTGAAAGGCAACCCTCTCAGAGAACACATTATGCAAGTCTCAGAGAGTCTGATCTAAAGTCCTTTGTCCCTTCTGAGAACCAATGAGGTAGCCTGACTCAAGCATGTTCTGGAAGTCCTTCCCATGTTGCTAGTACTCTGTGGCTCATTTCAAATATCAATCCTGTTGGGGATTTTACCAACTGTATAGAAATGATCACAATGATTTTTATTTTACCAGACAGGAAGCATTACTTGCGGCTATCAGTGAAAAAGATGCAAACATTGCCTTGTTGGAGTTGTCTGCCTCCAAAAAGAAAAAGACGCAAGAAGAAGTCATGGCCCTCAAGCGGGAGAAAGACCGACTGGTGCATCAGTTAAAGCAGCAGGTGGGGCCTCCTGAATGAAAGGTGTGTTTTGTTGGGGTTGGGACCTTGAGTTCTTTTCCTGGGTTTAGGCAGTCTTCATTTTCCCATGTCCATGTTGCAAGCTCGAGCACCTGAAACCAGGTAGGAACAAACTAGCAAAACGGTTGCTGGAACACAATTTACTGCTTGTCTGTGTTTATGTGCATGTGGCTGGGTCTGTGTGGTTTGCAACCCGTACTGTTTTTCTTTCTTTTATATTAATATCATCTCCGCTGAAATATCTCTTGGCTCTGTTTCCTTCCAGTGGAGTTGGATTCTAATTAGATTCTGAAAACTCCTAGTTGAATTCTGGGCATCATCTTTCCGGTTGAACTCATTACCATCTGTTTTGCTTGCTCTCTGGACCTCACAAGTAGCTCTCCTCATCCAGTTCTTTAGGATTCTTTCTGTATATACTTCCAACTCTGGTTCTTCAGCCATTACCTATGGAAACTCTCAGTCAAGGAACATCTCCCAGCCATGGCCTTACTAGGCTTCGCTGAGGAGACCTTCCCAGACATTATCCACTGTTTTCTAATATCACCTGTTTACCCCCTCACCCTGTGTTTCCTTCTCTCTAAGATATTATATTTGTATCAGGGAACTAGAAAGAAGGGCATAGTCCTAACTTGTACAGGGTGTCCTTCACTTTCTTTTCTTTCTTTCTTTTTTTTTTTGATCGTGGAAGGTTGTTTTTCTAGAAATAACTTAAATGGCCATAATTGCACCTGAAGCATTTTTGGAAACTCATCCCAGAAGTCATCAAATGGTCTCTGTGTTTCTCCTCCGTATGTAACTTGGGAAGCCATACTTAAAAGATGTTCACTGGGCTATCAGCTTCATTGGGAAACCGACACAGCTCAGTGATCCATCGCCTCCCAAGGTGGCTGTCCCATCTTAGGTTTGGCGCATGCGTACTGGTAAAGCTCTCTAAGTGCCACATGGTTGCCAAGCTGAATGTCCCACACAGATTTCCAACCCCATGACTGCCTCTCTGCCTGTTAGGGTAGTCTCTGCTAAAAGTAGGTTAGAGAGAGAATAGCCGGGAAGTGCAAAAATGACAAGGCCATCTCGTGATGAGGAGACCCAACCATCCCTTCTCGGGAAGGAAAAGGCATCCATGGGCCTGCCTTGTGGAAAGACAGAGACCACTGCCATGCCTGGGACCCCCACCCCATCCTTGCAAAGGGATGTTCTCAGTTACTGCCAGACATTGAGGTCATTCCATGGAGCAGCGTGACTCCTTGGCACTGGCCCCTGTAGGTGGGGGGCTGCTTACATATGTCCTCTCCATTGGGGGCTGTGCATCTTCTAGGTTTTTCATCCCTGTGGACACACAAAGTTGAGATGAACCACCCTCTTTACTTTCCCCTAACGCCTTCCCTGTACGCCCTGCACCCTCTCCTCCTGCACCTAACCATTGTAGCTTTTTCCCACAGGTATATAAACCTAAGAAACATCCCCCGACCTCGAATATACCATGCACATGTGATGCTGGCTACAGCCCAGATATTACAGCCAAGTACTACGGGTCCAACTACGATGCATACATGAGCCCAAGGTCTCAGGTCAGTCAGCTGCTAAGAAGACACCCACCCACCCACCACGGGGGGATGGAGGGGTGCATAGGAGCTACATCCTGTTTTGACCTTCACTTCTTATGATTTCTAGCACTCAGTAGCCATATGGTCTGAGACCCTAGATGGTGGTAATCTCAATGTAATCTCATTAATTCTGTATTTGCCAATGGCTGCAGACTTCATGGCCACCATTATAGGGTCTGTTACTCTACCCTGGCCCAATGGAACAGCAAAGCCAGGGCTGCCAGCAGCTATGCTGTCAAGCATAGTAGATTGATCTGATTGTGATTCTCTCTCTCTTCTCTCTCTCTCTCTCTCTCTCTCTGATCCTTTACTCCTCACATCTATCTCTACTTTTCTTGAGAGGGTTTTTTTAAAGCTACCTTTTTTTCTTTCTCAGAATCATGAAAATGTGCTCCTAGATTCCAGTAGGGATTGAGTGTAGCCTTCAGTTTGCTCTGGAAAAGTACACAAAGCCTTCATTCTTTGCAATAGGTTCAGTTTTGGGTATCATGGGGGCACATTTGGGAAACCCCAGCCTCACAGAGTTAGGTTCCTGCCTGGGGAAAAGGCAAGGTCTAGAGGGCTATTGTGGAGAAAGAGCCAGTGAAGGGGCTACATGGGCTCCTTGATAATTCAGCTGGGAAATCACCCTAAAGTGATTTTTTTTACCTCCAAAGTACAAAAAAAAAAAAAAAAGTTACATAAGTTTACAGATTCTTGTTGCAAATGATCACCATCCTAAGAATCATAGTTAACTTGCTTTTACTGAGTGTTACTCTCTGTTAGATCCCATATCCAGTGTCCTTTGTAGGTTTTGTTCCTCAGTTCTCACAGCATCCCTGCAAGTGACAACTAGACTGACTTACCTCTTCTAGGGAGCATACCTGAAGCTCCGACTGTGAAGTAACTAGTTCAGACTCACCCAGCTCGTGAGCAGTTGTCTTTGAGCTTTACGTAGTCTACCTGACTCTGCCCATCTCATGCTAGGATAGGAACTCTAAACATGAACTAAAACCATTGTACTTTCCCAACTTGCCTATAGTAGTCCCTCTTCCCGGAACATGGCTTCCTCTTTTCGTCACCAGTTCATGCCTACTCATCCCTTCAATCATTGCCCAATATCACTTCTTCAGGGTAGCCTTCAGGACTTTCTTGCTTGGTCCAAATCCTCCAACGTGGCAAGTAAAAGCACCTATAGGTTATAGCGCTCGTAACAGATACAGCTTGCACTTGTTTCTGGAGGAGTCGCTATCAGCCCTGCTAGTTGATGATTTCCATGAGGACTGAAGTGTATGGCCTCATGACTTTAGTTGCTTCCCATTAACCTGCAAGCTCTGCACAATTACCAGCATAGAGGCTTTCAGCAACAATTTGTCTGTGTGCCAATGAAGATGTGAATCACCAGGCAGCTTCTTAGGCATCCACTGATCAGTCCTGAATTCTTATCGCTCTTGGCTGAGACCTGACCTCCTAATGCTTGTCTCAGCGTTCTAGGCATCCATCCGCCTTCAGTCTGTAGGAGCTGACGGAACAGATGAGGATCTGTACCGGTTGATGACCCTCCCCCCCAAAAAATGGCCCCACACCCTTTCTTGCCACATTGCTCTTTCCATGCTTGAATTATGTGAGACGACGACTTTTTCAACTGTGTTTCAACCTATGAAAGATCTCTTGACTTTTTTCCAGTTCTGATGCCCTCCGATCCTGAGTGTGTTCGGAATAAGATGTCGTTGAGTAAGGGAGCTGTTTCATTCAATCCCTGAAAACTCAGAGTATCTCATAAATCAGTTGGCCTAGAAATGCCCTTAACTCCTGTTAAACATGTGTCAAGAAAGGCAGAGGTGATAGGAAATGAGTTCAGGAATTCCAGCACTGCTTAACAACCAGAGAATCCTTAGGAGCCTCTTCAGGTGTTGACATTTGGGCTGGTTCTAGGCTGAGCAGAGTGAAAAAGGCAAGAGAGCAGTGCAAATGAACTTTCTGTTACTTGTTGCATTAAAAAAGATAAAGGATGAATCACAGCTTGGTCGAGTAGACATCTGATTTCCATTTTTTCCCTTCTTCTTCCTAGTCTTCTCATTTCCCTTTCTCCACGAGCACACACCTCTGACAACTTGTGCTCCATTTCTTTTTGAAAAAATCTGGCTTCCAGATTTGTGCTGCATTTGGGGAGAGGGTCTCAACTGGGAGTAAGTTCTGATTCTGTTCTTTCTCTAGAAGGATAGGTGAAAAAAAATGTTTAAAATTGCCATCGTTTCCTTCTTGATGATTTGGATTCAAGTTTCCCTCCACCCCCAACCCTTTTCCTCCAGTCTTGAAGAAGGAACTGACATCAAAATAATTAATTCTGAAATCATTGGATTTGCCTTCGCTAAAGGGTTTTTGAAGAAAGCTTAAAACTAAATCTTACCCCCTAAGTTTTATTCCCAAATGCTGCCTGTGTGCTGAAGCAGTGATATGCACATCCTTGATGAAAATGCTTTTTTTCAAATGAGGGCCAGACACTATTGTTTAGTTAAAATTAAAACCAGCTTATTTCTCAAAACCAGTTAGAAATGCTTTTGAGATCAGAGATACCTTAAATTTGGTTGTTTGTTGTTTTTGTTTTTTTTTTCCTCTTTCTTTCCAGTGGTGGGCATTATTTTTCGCCACCAGAAAGCATACAAGTCCGTTGGAAGCAGGCAAGTGTTAAGACCATGGGTCCAGGCTTGCTTTTCTCCAGAGCTTGCAAAGAAAAATTGTGTGTCAGGTCAACCTGCTGGAAAGCGCCCCTCACTGCACACAAAGTAATCTGTCTTTGTATAGCCTGTCCACCCCGTGTTGTCTGAAAGCCACAGGGCAGTCTTCTAGGATGAGGCCAACAGATTTGGTCAAAATCGGGCAAAAGCAAAGGTTGTATCTTGGGATGTGTTCAGGAGTCACCCGTGGAGACAGGATTCTGGACAAAATGGGATCTCTGCAGTAGACTCAATGATTAGGAGGGTGGGAAGGCCGTGAGTGGGGTGGTTCCCTGGTCACTTCTTTCTGCCTTCACTTGAGGCCACACAGTTGTGCCTTCTATTTACATTTCCACTGCACTATATGCAGATAACTTTTAATTACTCTTTATGGTTCAGGAGGTGAGTGCAATTAAACAGCAGGAGAGGAACTCCATGCAGTAGGGTTCCCATAGCCTCCTGTTGTGTTTGGATGAGCTCCAAAAAAGCTTGATTTGATCCCAGCATTGTAATGCATCACAGACTTGCTCCAGATCCAATTGCTGAAATGCAAATGCAGGGGGTTTTATAGCAGACTCACTGTAGGTTAATCTGCTCACATCCCCCTGGTAGAATCTAACCACATCTCTATTTGTCTTTGATGCCATTTGTAAAGAGTCTTTGGAGCTTGCTCTAGACAACATACTTAAAAAATAATAATAAAATAAAAAGACTTCGATCCTGCTATTACAGACTGAGTGTAGGTCAGTTCCAGGAAGGTAAAACTGAAATGACATGGTAGTACTGAAACTTTCTTCTTTTGATGTCCACGTAATTTGGACAGGATGCTAGTCCATTCCCTTAGCCTGGAAACATTCCTGACCCTAGACAGCTGGGGTCTCAACTCCAATACTCAGAGAATCTGTTCAGTTTGCCAATTGCAAACACACAACATCAAACATTGTGATGGCCAAGTGTTTTCCCTGCTTCATCCATACATTTCTCAAGTCCCATTTCTAGGTTTCTCTTACAGAGCATCGAGTTAATTAAGGGTTCTGGGATCTTCTTGGTCTCTTAATTGAACATCTTACTTTGGTGAATGCCAACACCACTTACGTTCTGTCCCTAAAACAGGTTTGGAACACTTTTGTGTGTATTCAGCTGTCAGAGATGTTGACTTTAAACTCAGGGTGGAGTTTGGGGATGTTTAATTTTTTTAATCATTTCTACCATCTAGCTCATGAAAGAGATTGTAGGACAAATTATTACTTTCCGGTGCGGGGCTGTTACCAAAGTTGTAAAGATCTTTGGAAAGGTAGAATTATTGAAAGCAAAAGAGTGACTGACAGGCAGGGACAAAGAACTTCCAAGGTGCTGCTTCAGTTCCCAAATGGCCTCAACAGCCCAGAACTTCTTCCAGATCTCACTTGGCCCATCTTTCACTCACTGCTCTTCCAAGCGCATTAGCAGGAATCTGGGTTGAAAGTGAAACACCTTGGAATGAACCGGTGCCTTTATGGAATGTTGGCATGTCATGAGTGGTGGTTTAATCCACTATGCCATAACACCAGCCTCTGAGCATCCTTTTCATGCCTGTCCAACCATGAGGCTTTCTGGAATCATACTGCTAAGTATTGGCAAGTTGTTTTATTTTGTTTTGTTTTGCTTTGCTTTGTTTGGGGGGGGAGGGCTGTCTCATCCTACATTTTAATATGGCTTGTGAAGTTTATTTTCTTAAGTAGAAAAACTTGAAAAGACCAACTACACCATCACGTTCTGCTACTTTTAGAAATATGTAAGAGAGAGATGAGTCTGCCTTTCAAGTTTCAGCTTTGCCAGCTGGGCTTCAGTAACGTGATGCCATCCGCCCTGCTCCGCTCAGAGTCCAGCAGTTGGCACAGCCCAGCGCAACAGGCTTAGCTGAAGGTGACCCAACAGAGACCAGCATACAGACGCCAAGATCTCTCATGTGCTGTCTCTCACTTTTTTTTTTAAATTCAGATTTCACATCTGTGCTCTATTTTTAAACAGTTATTCTTTAAGTGATAACGCATGTTTTACCAAACCTCTTATTGGATTAGACATGTTTGAAATCCCCGCGACTTTAACCTGTTCTTTGCCATGTCCAAGAGAATTCAGAGCTACTCCTGGGGGATAGGCGTTGTCGGGCAGAGGGCACGGAGGGAGCCATCCTACTTTGGGGAGGGCAACCCAGCTGCTCTGCTGTGGCTTTGGGAATCACTGGCACTCACACTCCAGAGTGGGCGAAACAGGCTCTTTTTGTCGTTGTAGCTCTGGGGTTGTGATTGTATATCCCGCAAGGACTTTAAGGTAACATCTCATGTAATCCTGATCCTAGCCCTAGAGGCCAGGTGCTAATCATCCTACTGCAGGGAAGAGGAAATGAGGGTTCAGGAACAGCTGGTGAGGACCGGAAGCAGCGGGAGTCCAAGTAGGTCTTCCTGATCTCCCAGGAGCTGTCCTGGGTTGGTTAAAGCCCTTGGAGATGGGGATCTGGGAGGACCAGAAGAGAAGCATACAAAGAGGCCTTCTCCTCGGACCCTGAGCACACCCTCCCGCCCCTCTCCCGTGAGCCCCAGTCACCCTGACCTGACCTGGGCCCCTCCCGTACCATTGGGGCAGTGGCCATAGATGCACTTGCTGCCCACAGCCTCCCAGTTGGGGCTCACACCCCAAAACCTATTTTTTTTTCCTTTTTTCCCCTCTCAGTTTACTATTTTCTTTTTCATCATTTAACCACTAAAACCAGGTTCCTCTTATTCCTCCTACCTCACCCCGCTTCTCTGTTCTCCTCCCTTCTTCCCTCCCCCTCCTTTCCTTCCTCTCATCATGTAATTAGAAGTCCTTTCAGGCTGTCTTCACCTTATCATTTCAACTGAGCACAGAAATGTCCCAGCTTCCTGCCCTGGTGTCCTCCTCAGGCTGCATTTTGCAATGAAAGAAACCCCCCTGCTTCTGGCTGTTTGCTTCCCATTGCATTGCCCCTAAAGGAACTGCTGGAGAGTCCTGAGGCCACGGGGCTGGGCTGTGAAGCCAGGTGTGTCCTTTTCTCTCCCAGGTTTCTAACTTTTTCAAATGGGAGTTTCACAAGACAAGAATTTTTTTCAGCACCCTCTCTCCTGGTTACAGAAAGACAAGGGTCAGCCACAGAATGTAAGAGTTCTGGCCCTTGCTATGTGTTCTTGCTCCACTCTGTTTCTTTTGGGGACAATGCCACTTTGTTTCATTTTGTTTTTTTGCATTCCTGACAACACACTTAAGTCAGAATTAAACGTTCCAGAATCACTCTCTCTTGTTTATTTTTTTTTTAAATTTTACCCCACAATAATGTATTATAATAAAGATGAGGATTTTCTTTTGTAACCATCCTATTATACTAATGAACTTTTCCATATTTAAAAACATGTAAGTTGATCTTTTATCATAAAAGTAATATAAGCTTGTTATAGAAACTTACAAAGTCGAAGTGAAAAACTAAAATCACCCATAACTCTAACACTCAGAAGTAACTGTCATTAAGATTTATAGTTTCCTACATTCCGTTGTCTACATACATATTTGAACAAAATTTAACATACTACATAATAAACTTTTTCTTTTTACATATTTAATCTTGCATGAATTTTCCCATGTCCTTAGATGCCTTCAAAAACATATCTTTTGTTTTATGATTTCTATCACTGCCATAACTAATTTAATCATTCTCCTATGGTTGGAATTCCAATGTGTTTTATAGTGTTTCGTTTTCTTAAAAATCACTTTCTGTTGAACATCTTAGTATGTAAGTCTTTTTTCTTTCCCTGCTGTATTCTTTATGATTAATGCCCTAAAGTTGAAATCCTAGAGTTAGGGATGTTTGTAAGTATTTTAGAAAGTTAAGAAATAGTCATGCCTGCGATGTTTTTGACATCTGTAAATTTTAAATAAATGTCAACTTGCAGGTCAGTTTGTCAGACTGCACTGTGTAAGTGTGTCCCTTACAGAGGTAGGTCGTAATTCCAATAGTGTTCAGTCTGAGTGAGCAAGAGGCTGGGGGAGAGTTTTAAAACTTGCTAGGGGGAACACATGGCAGAAGTAAGTGGGCAGTTTAGACAGCATTTTATTGAGCATGTTCTAGGTTCCAGCTGGTATTTTAAACACTGTGCAGAAGAGTGGGATAAGGGTTAGGAAATGGTACAGTAAACATACAAAAATTTATGTCCCAAAGGAATTTGGTTTATATTTCTAGTGGAGGTGACAAGTAAGAAAAAAAAAGTCAAATATATGGCACATGAACTGACAATAAATATATCATGGGAAAGAACAACGGTAATGTTCCCTGAGGAATGTGGAGGTGGTTTTGAATGGGAACCTGTGGGCATCTCCTTGAAAAAGAGACATTTGAACCAACACTTAGAGGACGTGAGAGGTGAGTCAGGACCTGCATTGTGCAAGAGTGGCGTCCTTCGTGTGCGAGTCAGATGCTGTTGTGTGCAGGTCTGCGCCCCAAGTGCAGTTGCTGAGCTGACAAGGTGGGGGAGCCAGAACCCCACAACACCAATGTTTAGATGACATTAATGTAAAGAAACAAAAAAAGTACACAGGACAACCAAAATCCCTGCTCTCTTATCTCTGCCCTGATAGGGCCATTGAGAAATGCCCCTTGGACACAGCCAGCAAATCTTTATTCAGATGATCTTTGATGCACTCCAGGGGGGATTGTGCACAAAAGGTTACAAGTTCAGATTGTACAGAGAGGCGGTCTTCCCAGGAAGCAATGAGAATCTAAAAGAATGGCCACTTAGGAGTTCTAAATCCAGGGCTGTTCTTCTGCCCCAGAAATTAGCGGTTAACTCCTCATCTTGCAACTGGCTTATTTCCCCTTTCACATGGCCTTAGTGTTCCTGAATAACAAACACCCTCTCAGGAGCCAACCAGGAAACACCTACTGCTTTGGGCTACCTAGGTTGTGCTGAACGCATTTTCAGTGCTGGAGTGGGAGGAATGGGGTGTGGATCACAAGGGCAGACAAAGTTTCTGATGCGGGTCTGGTTTTCGGCAATGTCTGATGCAAAAGTTATACTGAAAATGTGATGCTAAGTGCCTAGACAAAGCAGGATATCCCTGGCCAGTAGAAGATTTAAGGTCAAAGTATACCTGGGAATCAGAATTTAGCCCAGCTCTAGCCCTACAACATTGAACTTATAGACCTCTAGGCTCTTCATAGTTGTAACTGAGCATCCCATCGCATTCACACACACAGGACATCCGCTGGTTGATCTCTGACAAGAACTTGCGGGGTACACAGGCAGATGACAGCCAACAGTTGGGAAGGAATGAGCATTGCGTAGTAGAATATTAACACAGTTATCAGTTCTTTAAGAAGTTATGTGACAGACATGGTACTATGCTTTGCTGCCATTTTGCCAAACTCACCAAAACTCAGGAAGGTTGTACCATCACTATCACTAGTTTGCAGATGGGAAACCAAGTCACAGAACTGTTAACTCCTATGGAGCAGTTCCCATCACCCATCAGGGAATATGTGAAGATTCTAGATTTCAAAAACACTTGGAAAGATGGAAGGCCCTGAAGCTTACTCACCCGGCAGCTGAAACCCGACCTCATCTCCACTTGCTGTGTGGCTAGTGGGCAGGTCAGCTTGCTTTCCTGTCAAGTAGGTCCTTCATGTCCTACCCAACTCACAGAGAGGAGAGTTACCATCTTTCCAGGGACAAGATCGCTAAAACAGCTGAGGACTACGGAAGGATTCCTGATGTTGGCTTCAATTCTGAAGTGCAAAGATCAACTGTCTCAACCTTCCCCCACAGAGTAGCACTGTGCCTTAAGCAATGAGGTCCCAAACTGTCTCTGGTGGCCATCTGCCACATCACCTCTGGTTCACATGACCTGTTCCCTCAACAAGGAAGAAAGAACTTGAGTCGCAGAGCTCGCAACATGCCCTCCCCTTGTCTGTTCTCAGAGCCAAAATTTGATTTATTCTTGTAGAAGAAGAAATAGTGTAGAATATACCAGCACCGACTTGAGAGAACCACTTTTTACTATGCAGGGCTCCTGCATCCGAGCCATCATCTTGCGTGTCTAGTTTTCATGGGGGATCTGCTTGGGCAGGGGTCAACAGAGGCTTCTAAAAATGAGGATTAGCTTCCAGGAAGATCCTGTGTGTTCCTGAGCCTTCCAGTGACGCAATCCTCCTTGAGGCAGTATAACAAAAAGTTTTGTAGCTGGAAGCGCCATCTCTGGAGGATATTTTATTTTATTCCACAAACCAAAGACACTGAAGTGTTGCTGATTTATCTTAATAGCGGATACAATGAGCAAATGTCCCAATTGCCTCTTTGTGCTTTTGGCAAGTGTGGAAGAGAGATGGAATGGAGCAGACCTAACCAGAGCTGGCCAGCCTTAAGTTGGGGAGTTTTAATCTTCCTCCCTCCAAATATGTAATTTAGGATTGTTTCCAGTGCTTTTCAGGTTGCAGGTGGACACCTAGATTTGAACACAGAGGCAAACCAGGCTCAATCAGTCGATTCTCTGTTTCCAGAACTATTTTCTTGAGTTTAAGAGGGAAAGCCCTGCACCTCCTATCTCACTGCATTCATTTACCACATCCTGATTGTGCAGGTACCCTTCCTGTGTAAAGAAACCCCATCTTGTAATGTAACTAACCCTCCTGCTTGCCATACTTGTGATAAGAATTCTCAGAGGATACAGCATGATCACTCCATGTATCCTGCTAAGTCAGGGCTGGAATGAAACCCCTCTAAACCCAGTGCCTTCTACATTGGAATATAAATTATGTCAAAGCCATGTTCAGTGCTCTAACATTTGCTAATCCTTATTAGAGATGGATAAATTCTCATGGCTTAATTTGGCATGTTGAATCAGTTCTTCAGATTGTCTTCGGGGACTGGAAAGGAAATGCACAACTTTGCTACAATTTTTCTTTTGTGTCTTTAGAATGGAACATCATTTTTTATCGTTAGCTGGTGGAAATTTTGGTGAATCGGGGCCAACTGTGGCTCACCCCCACAGGAAGAAAATATCAGGATTGAGCTGAGAACATATTCTTTGAAACAAACCAGAATATTTGATTTTTGAAATAGCATCTAACTTTGCAAAACATGCTGTCCAACAAAGATGCATGTTCTGTCCGAGACCCAGAGAACTGGGGAAGTAGCAAGCTCAGAGTATTAGAATAGTGTGTTGTGCTAGGTTTGGTGTTATGACTCCACTGAACGTGGATTCTATCCATTTGGTGTAGGCATAACATCCTTTCAACTGTGATCTTCCCTTGCTGCCAAGTGGCAGGATCTAGGTATTGGCTAGAAATCAGGCCTTCTACATTCATGTTCCTGAGCACCCACATCGTTGGTAATCTTGGATGCATTTTGTCTGTTGTCTTCCATTTCCGTCATTGAGACCAGGATGTGAACCCGAAAATTGGTTCTCCCCTTCTGCCCCACAACAGTTTCATATTGAAGATCCTTGTTGCATGTTTTGGACTTCTTAAGTTGAAAGCTGGTGTCTTGTTTGTTGTTCCTTTATCAGCATTTCAGATAGTCTGGTGGGTCAGCCAGGCTCGCTAAGTAATAGTCACTTTAATGGTCTTGAATTTTGTCAAGTATCATGGTAATAAGCTGGTTTGGCGGTTACTGAATCGATGTTATAACTGCAGAATTATTTAGGTGGAATTCTTGTTCTGTTCATAATTACATAGCTTGTTTTTTAACAGATCTGTTTTGCCAACTTTTGCGAGCTGAAATCCTCTTGGGTAAATTCTTCATAACTTCTTTGTGCGGAGAATGTGGGCAGTTTTTCATCTCGTGGGTGTTTTGTCAGAAGCATGTTCACATAAAAAAGGCCTAATTCTGTCCTCTTGGTCACACCTCACTTTCAGCTTCTGCTCCATCTAGGACCCAGAATTATCCCTACATCTCCTTATGAGATTTTGTTGAAAAACATTAGTCCCCATACACCATGCACAAAGCCAAATTACTTTTGGAATGTTTCATGGAACTCTGGGAGTCCAGATAGGGATCAAGGAAACAACACAACATCTCTCCCATCTGCAAAATCCGTTGATTGATTTATAGATTATTCTCCCTACCTTGAACTATTAGAAAAATCATGGGTCTAACTTCTATTGTTTGTTTGTTTGTATTTTATTCTCAGTCAAATTCAGAAAATATGAAGAATAGGTCTGGGAAAATCAAGGCCCATTTTTCAGCAGAATTCAACATACTCCTGACTGTTTGCCAGTATCTTTGTATATGTCTCAGATCTTTTACACTGGTGAAATACAAATGCAAAAAAAAAAAAAAAAACTTCTAGAACAGACCCGACAGAAACCATACGCTTAATTCTGAGGCCAAGTGGCTATATGCTCACACTGGCTTTCATACTCAACACCGAATTCTTTGTAGGCATGAAAGCTTTCTCTGGACCTCTGAGAGCCACCCCTGAATAAGAAGTGAGAAAACCTGGAGGGAGAAGGAAGCAATCTTTGTTGATTATTCCTCAGCAGAGGCACAGTGAGAAGAGATAGTGAGAAGCATCAGGCCTTTGTTGAGTACACGGGGATCCCCAGCTGGCAACTTCCTGAAGGCTTTGTGGTATACCCCCCATAGACCGATAGATAAAGGACAGTCACAAATTAGAATCAGAAATAAAAACAAAGAACTTTAAAAAAAATGATACAGATGATTATTTTAACTTCCAGTTCTCTGCAGTATTTCTGGCTATCTCAAGGCAAACTCCTCACCAGGAATGTTTATGTATCTCAACGTTAATATCCTAAACTCAACGATAGTATCTATATCCTAAGATCCAACGCTGTTTTGACTTCACCTGGTGAGCTCCTCACCCCTTCGCTAAATATCAACTCCAGGGTCAACCTTCAGACTTACACATCATCCAAATGGCAGGAAAGAGTCACTGAGATGCTGATACACGTGGTTGACAGACCAGCATTTGGGAGATATGTATCTAATGAAGTGGGTTGGCAATCCCTGAACTTGGAGCTCCATGTACCCCCAAACGTTGGTCTCTATATACTGCTTACCATTGCAAATTTGGGTGACTCTAAATGTTAAATAGTAAGAAGTGGGGAGGAAACTTTTGACATTCCTTGGAACCAGAAAAGCTGTCACTGGTAGTTGTTGGTACACAACTGTGTCACAGGTACTAGAGTGGGCACAGGGATTTGCCAATGGCCCAGGACACACAGTGGTCACAGGCACACCAGACATGGAGCTGTTTGCTGAGCACCGGAGAGGCCTGGCAGAAGAAGGAGAGCAGAGCAAAGGAATCAGGAAGCCACAGACAGAGCTCAGCTTCCTAGGACAACCCTGAGAGATCACACGGGCTCTTAGTGCCATTTACCCAGAATCAGAGAATGCAGAGAGCATGCTGGTAGTTTCACAGTTATTAAGTGATTTGGCTGTGACCATTTGGCCCCAACTTGCTGACTCTATTTCAGGTCTTCTGTGCTCTCCAGGACCTGACATTTATAGCCGTTTTCTTTATGGGGCACATGTTGAGCCCCACTGTAATTGGGGCTTAAAATCTGCTTTTGTAAGATGGAGTCGTCCCCTACCTGAGAAGCACCACCGTAGAGATGGATCTGGGTGTCCTTGGAATGGGAGACAAGCTATCTTTGGTAGAGCTCCTGTAGAGGGAGCTGAGAGGAGGTGGATTGTTCGGGAAGAATGGGAGAGTTTGACCTTGTCCAGTGACTGAACTGCTTCTATCTGATGTGCAAGACAATAGGGAGCCACTCTGTTTTCTTTAAGCAAGAATGTGATATGAAACCTGTCAACACGAGGCAAACTTGGAGCCAGAGTTCTCACTGAATGCTCAAATGTCTCCTGAGATTCAGTTGCAGGGTCATTTCTGCTCATGGGAGCTTTGCCCTGGATTGCATGGAGCTTCAGTGTCTTACAGCATGTTCTTGTTTTCTGCCTAGAAGAGGCATATTAGGATTAAAAAGGAGCGTGGGAGATATAAAAAGTTGTTACCCCCAAATAAATTTTTTTGTTTATTTGTGTTTTTTTAAAGATTTATTTATTTTGAAAGCAGAGTAACATAAAAAGAGAGAGGTGAACTAGCAGGGAACTGGATCAGAAGTCGAGCAGCCAGGACTCAAACTGATACCCCATTATAGGATGCTGGCATTATAGGCAATGACTTAACACACTGTGCCACAACACCAGTCTCTCAACTTAAGCTTTTAATTTCATTTCCCACGAACGTTTTTTTAAAAAAACATTTACTTATTTCTATTTTGAAAGTCAGATTTTTTTTTCAGAGAGAGAAGGCCTTCCATCCACTGCTTCATTCCTCAGATGGTCACAATGAACAGAGCTGAGCAGATCTGAAGCTAGGTGCTCCTTCTAGGTCAGCCACATGGGTACAGGGTCCCAAAGCATTGAGCCATCCTCCACTGCTCTCCCCAGCCATAAGCAGAAAGTTGGCTTGGAAATGGAACAGCTGGGACACAAACTGGCACCCAACACCATAGGGCAGAGGATTAGCCGGGTGTGCAACTGCACGGCACAGCCTCCTACTTTTTGATGTATTCTCATTACCTAACAGAGGTTATGGTTTACTTCTTTCGTTAATGTATCAACCCCTTCCACCATCCAAAGTGTAAACTAACAGGCTCCTCAGTTGTACCTCTGATGATGCATCACTGCTCAGCAACACCCATTCCTAATAGAGCATTCTATAAAGCTGCTGTGAGTGAAAGATCCTTGGACCATTAACTTGGAAATTCCAACACTAAAAAGCTATTTTGCTACCAGTTTCCAGCCAAATTGTGTTTGATCCTAAATACTCCTTATGTCACAATATTCTTTTAATGGGTTATTTCCCAAATCAGTATAAGAAGGGGAAGAAAAAAAACAGCATCCCAGCTAATTTGGGTTGCTCTTGTTTTGTTGTTGTTTTGTTTTGTTTTGTAGGATATGTCCCCAGGCATATGCTGTTTCTGAGCCATAATTATGCTTTTAACCCACTCCTTTATGTCTGGGACCCTAATGTTCAAAATCCTATATAATTACTAAGTTGAGTGTGTGGGAATGAGAAAAATATTTTTTGCATGACTTTAGCCTATACATTACTGTAGTGCTGTATTATTACAAGATATTTCCTGAACTTGGAACTGTACCATTAACTCTCTCAACTTGAAAAGACCCAGTAAAGAGATACTCCCAATCTTTGGCCCATGATGCAAAATTCAGATGGCCAGTGACTTGATCCAGCTGAGGTCTCCTGGGTTCCCTGGGGGAGGATCTGAATTTGGCACCAGTGTCTTGGTTCTGAGCCTGACAGGGACTTGGGAACCTTTCCTTATCCACCCAGCTGTTTGTGCACAGCTCCAGCCATCCTTCTCTTTGTGATTGGGAAGGATGTGTTTTCCCTCTGTATTTGAAAAAAGATCGGGTCTGTTAACTGAGCCCTCCAGGAGGAAGTTCCTATATCAGCTTGTTGAGCCAGAGAAAGATACTTGGTGCTTGTTGTGAAGAGAAACCAGGATTTGAGAAGATCAGGCTGGAAGAGGGGAAACGGGTCCATAGGTTAGGGGCTCCCTGAATCCCAGATGATCACAGCAGAAGTCTCTTTCATACAACTAAATTGACTTCAGGGGTGAGTGTTGAGCCCCACATGGAAAACACCGAGATCCTCTATCAGAGTACCTGAGTTTCAGTCCCACCTCTGCTCCTGGTTCCAGCTCCCTGATAATGTTCACCTTGGAAGGTTAGAGTATTTGCATGCATGCCACACACACGGCAGACTTGGATTGATGTGGCCCAACTCCTGCGTTTGGTAACATTTGAAGAGTGAGTATTATCAGAAAGCTGGACTTGGTGATGGAGCTGGGATTTGAACCTGTGTCCTCCTTTGTGGGGATTTGGTCATGCAAGTGACAACTGCTGCACCACATGCCTGCTCCAATCATTGTGAATATTGAAACAGAGAACTCTTTTCTGTTGTTTTGTTTTTTTTTTTATTAATTACATTGCATTATGTGACAGTTTTATAAGCACTGGGAGTCCCCCTCCCCATCCCTCCCCAAACCCTTTCCCCATGGTGGATTCCTCCACCTTGTTGCATTATCACAGTTCAAGTTCAGTTGAGATTCTTTCATTGCAAGCATATACCAAGCATAGAGTCCAGCATCTTATTGTCCAGATATGTTCAACGGCTTCTTGGGAAGACCATCTCTGGTCTGAAGATAGAGCCGGCAAAGTATCATCCTGATCAATTAAAAGCCCCAGCATAACATCAGCAACAATTTATAATGTTATAGAATTAATTGACATAGTATTGAGTAACCAATATGTTTAAAAAAATGCAAGTTCCTAACCACACCCTGTGAACTTTTTCATTGACATTTCAATTTTAGTTTATATATAACCGGGTTCTATACACCTTAAAATAGCTCTAGATTACTGTTCAGCTGTCTTGTGTCTATTTTCATTACAGTATTTAGCATTTTATAGCGTTGAAGCATAATTTTGCTAAACCTGGCTGTTTGTCGGGCAGCCTAGACTGGCTTATAACTCTAACAAGACATGTGTCAACAGTTTAGGTACTGAACAGTTTTAGGAGGGGTGTGCAGAGAAATCTTCAATACCCTAGTGAGGAGTAACTAATCTTTGTGTCCCACTTAGTGAGGTATAAGTGAATCCATGCTGACCATTTCCTGATTCTAAGCATTCCTTGTTGTTCTCTGTCTATTCTAGATTTGTTTGTTTGTTTGTTTGTTTTGAGGGGTTTCTGGAACGATCCTAATGGTCATTGCTAGAGAGGTTGGGGACCCAAAAGTTGGAACCAAGCGGGGACCAAAGAGAGCTCCTCTCCCTATTCCAGAAGGAAGTTTACTGTTCTTCTGTTTCTGCAGACTGCTTAGGGCTCTTGGCTGTTGTTCTGATTCCCTTGGATCCTGCGAGGAAGGATTTGGACTTCTTCCATCCCATGTGGTAGATCCATGTGGGAGTGCATGACCTCAGAGTTCCTAGCCTCCGAAGGCACTCCAATTCCCCATAGTCTCCTTGGAAGTTGGGATGTAGTCCTTGGTACTCATACTGATAGTCCTTGGTGAGGATCTGGGAGTCTTCAGGATTGGGATACAAGCCTCCTCCTGTCCCCCTGCTCCGCTCTGGGGTCCCCCTGCTCTGTGCATATGACCTTCTGTTAAGAGGTTGTCAGGATCGCTCTTGATCCCCCCTGTATGTCTTTGTAGTTTAACTAGTGTCTAATGCTGATTCGAGTCTGTTGTCTATAAGTTACCATTCATGATCCCGGTAGGTTGTATTTCACGTCTTCCTCACACATTCTAGGGAGATGGAAGATTTCTCTGCTCTCCCGCTCCATTACAGAATAATATAGTGTATTAAAAGTATATTAGGTTTGGGCCCGGCGCGGTGGCGCAAGTGGTTAAAAGGTCCTCGCCTTGCACGCCCGGGATCCCATGTGGGCGCCGGTTCTAATCCCGGCAGCCCCGCTTCCCTTCCAGCTCCCTGCCTGTGGCCTGGGAAAGCAGTCGAGGACGGCCCAAAGCTTTGGGACCCTGCACCTGCGTGGGAGACCCGGAAGAGGCTCCTGGCTTCGGATCGGCATAGTATCGGCCCGTTGCGCTCACTTGGGGAGTGAATCATCGGACGGAAGATCTTCCTCTCTGTCTCTCCTCTCTGTATATCCACCTTTCCAATAAAAAAAATAATAAAAATAAATCTTTAAAAAAAAAAAAGTATATTAGGTTTTACAGTTCTATGATGTAGATCATTAGCAGTCTGACTCACATTGATTGTTGGTTTATTGGTTACTTCACAATATCTTATTGCATGTGGGATAGGTTGTTTGAGGTTGAGATATTATTACATTTTACAGGTACTGTTTTTTCATATTGACATCATTTCATCTTAAATTAAGGCAAACATGTGGTATCTAACTTTTTGGGATTGGCTCATTTCTCTTAACATTATGGTTTCCAGTTGGGCCCATGTGGCCACGAAGAACTGCATTTTGTTTTTTTTTTTTAATAGCTGAGTAGTATTCCATGGAGTAGATGAACCATAGCTTTCTTATCCAGTCTTCTGCCGATGGGCATTTCAGTTGCTGCCATGTTTTTGCAATTACTGACTGTGCTGCTGTGAACATAGGGGTGCATATTGTTTTCTGTTGTTTAGTTCTTCTTTCCTCATTAGTTGGAGAATATTCAGGATAGCATAGGATAAAGGAGAGAACACCAACTCTAAAATCTAAGCCTCTGCTTAAGCGTTCATGTGGATAGCCCATCATTCAGTTCTTTTGTGCACCTTTAACACATTGTGTGTAAACCCACAAGCGTGTGTGTGTGTGTATATATACACGCATATATATATACACATATACATATATATACTGGACACCCTGCCTTTCTTTCTGTTGAACCATATGTGATAATATGCTTTCCTTCTGTGGAATACAGATGTGTGTCATTCTCTTAAATGGCTTCAGAGGACTCCCTAGCTGTAGGAATAATGGATATTCAATAATTGTTCATCGTGATATTTGGTTTATATCTCATGAATTACCACCATGATTGACATCCTGGTGATACCCTTTTATATCCATCTCTGTGTACCTGCAGACCTCTGTGTGTTATATTCTGATACATGGTGCCAGATCATCCTTGAGAAAGTTTCTAGCAGTCTACAAAACATCAACAGTGGAGGAATACACCTAAAGAAGAAAGAAACCAACTTACTGTTTTCTTAGGCATTTCTGAATCATAACTGCTTCAAAAATGTGTAAAAGGCATATGTCACCTTTATGAAGTGCTGTAGCTGATCCTTGCCCTGGTTCCAGTGCACATTATGAAACTAATGGTTTCTGGAGCAGCTTGGATTAAGACCTCAACAGTCATTAAGATATTTGGTTCTCCAAGAGGAAGGCATATTAAACTCAACATTATGTATTTATTTAATCAGAATAAAAGAAAGGCAGATAGATCAGAGGCACAGTTGAGATCAAAAGTACCAGGAGTCTAAAACAATATCAAATATTTTTCTTATGTTAATATGTTAGCCAGTTAGAGAAATGAGGATTGATTGAGTGCATTTGCAATAGATTTAATAACTCCACCCTGAGCACATTTGGTATGAAATTCTGTCACTTTCTCAGGAAAGCCCTCCTGGCTTGTACCTGGGACCAAATCCATGGACCCTTTGAACGTTTTTTTGGAAAGTGACAAGCATCCAAGCTGGAATTGTTCATGCCAACAGAAGCACACATCATCAGACTTAAGAAGCATCTCAGCAGGATGGAACTGTAAACCTGAGTTTAGTTAGGATGCGTCTGTGGAAAGCACTCAGTAAGGAAAAGAACGAAATCTGTGCTAAGAACTAAATCTGGTGGCGGGGGTAGCCCTGGGGTTATGCACATGTATAAGAACAACAAGGAAATGTGTTAAATACATTGCAAATTATTAGTTAACATTTCAACAGATGCTAAAAAAAAAAAGATCAATGCGTTTGAGGGAATATTATTGAGTTTGTAAAAATAATTACTGCCCATAGGGACACGTGTGAAGACTCAGATCTAGGCCCTGTTCAAACAAGGATTCTCTAAACGCTGGACTCATCCAGGTGACTCCCGGTATTGTAGCCTCTATAAGCAGAAAATGCCTAGTTTGTAGGACAAAGAATGAAAAGCCTGGATAAGCTAAAACGAATAGCTGTAGTCAAAGATCAGAAGACTTAAGCACACTAAAAAGCCAGAATTAGGACAAGCGACTAAAACTGTAGCTGCAGATCTTAAAATATGCATGCGAGCAAGCAGGGGATAGCCTATGGATGCTATTTGAGACCAAGAGGCTTCAAGTTTGTAGATACTGCACATAATTGAAAACACTATACATGAACTTAAGAGAAAAAAAATTTTACGTCAAAATTTTTAGTTCTACTTTTTGAAGTCCTCTTGAACATTGTCTCCTAAGGGTGTGATTTCTCATCTGTGTAAGTAATAGAGAAGTCTGGATCACCATTCACCAGGACTATTATTGTATGGGGAAATTGGTCTATCAGGTTCTTCCTACAAACACACACACACTAGGAGCGGCATTTATGTGTCCTGCACTCACCTACGGATACTCCCTTCTTTGGCCAAACCCAAAAGGGCTTTTGTTTTGTTTTGTTTTTGGTTGGTTGGTAGGTTTTGTTCCTTTGAAAAGAAGTAGTTTATTATTACCTGCTAACACTGCAACTCCTGCTCAGGTTCTACTGATCACCACCACCTGGCCTGGCTGCTGGCAGAGGGAAAGGAGTTCATCTCTGCATCACAGCAACTGGTGAATGCATCCCCCTTTACTCTGCTCAAGTGAACAGCCTAGGTGTTAACATGTTCCAATGAGAGGTTCCCAGCACCCTCAAATCTCACCTGTCTGTACACATTTCCACCCTCCACCCTTCATGTGGTTTGAAGACTTCTTTCTACTTTATGTGTCTGTGTTCCTGAGATCAGCACCCATTAACATTTTTAAATCACTGTTATCAGAAGAAAAAAAAATAAAAAGGAAGTCCTCAAATAACCCTCCCCCACCAAAAAAAAAAAGTAGGAAAGGGATATGAACCAGTTGTTGACCTTGTTTCATGACTTCTCAATTATGAAAATGTATAATGATGATGCGTCCTGGGGTCCACCTTATCCAAGTGTGGGGATATAATGCAACATGCATCCCTACTTTCAGACAAAAGATGGATTCCCAGTGAAACTGTTGGACATGTATGGACAATGGGATGCTGGACTGTCTGACACTGTCTGTACCAGCAGTGTCGGGATACACTTAAATAAGAGACTGATGGAATTATGATTCCTTATGAAGGTCTATACCATTGTAGTAAAATGGGGAAAATCTGTCAGGGGGTGGGAGTTTGGGGGGAAATCCCAGTCTATACGAAATTACACCACGTAATTCAAAAATTTATATATGTAGAAAATAAATTTTAAAAATGATCAGCAAAGGAATGTAAAAAACTGTTCAACACCAAATTGTACCTACGGAAATCTACACGGGATCCATCTGTCAGGTTTTTGAAGATGGACGTGTGTGAAATAGGTCCATGATAATAGAATATAAGGAAAGAGGTGCAGATTAGATGTTGAGCAACGCTTTTGAAGGGCATTTGGTGAAATCTTTTGAAATGTCACATATTTATACTCTACTCCAGGGATTTCTCTGGATTCTGTGTTCTCTAGCACATTTCAAAAGCAGCCCTTGCATGAGTGAGGCTCCATTCTTATTGAGAACAAATCCACGAGGACAGACCAAGCTGTTTCCTTTGTAAAAGTATCCTTTAGGCCATTGTTGGACAGATGAAAACCTGGAAATGACCCAAATGTCTATCGTTTATTCATTCAGCCAATATTTATGATATAACCACTAAGGACTAGGCAATGCTTGAAATGTTTGGGAGACGTATCGGAACACAGCAAACGAAGATCCCTACCACTCTAGAGCCTCTCATCTTTCTTTTTAACTTAGGGATCACTTTTATTTGAGAGCGAGCGAGAGACAGAACAATGTGGAGAAATCCCATCCATTGGTTCAAGTTCCAGATGCCCACAAAGGCTCGGGCTGGGTCAGGGTTGAAGTTGGGATCCAAGGAGGAAACCCAGGTCTCACACACAGGTGACAGGAGCCCATGTACTTGCTACTTACTGCTCTCCTCTGACTGCACTGGAAGGCAGCTCAAGTCGGGAGTCAGGAGTTGATGCCAGACACTCTGATGACGGATGCAGGTGTCTTCCCTTCCAGGCCTGCCCTGGAGGCTCTTCTCTAACGTATCGATAGAGGAATGGTAAATGCAGGCGTGACCAGAGAGTGGAATAATATGTAACCATTAGGAATGTGAGAACTGTATATGTTCATTAAAATGATTTATTTATTTGAAAAAAAATAGAGCAACAGAGAAAGGGAGAGACAGGGAAAGAGGTCTTCCATTTGCTGGTTCACTCCCCAAATGGCCACAACTGCCAGATCTGGGCTAAGCAGAAGCCAGAAACCTGATTTGAATCCCCAGTGTGGGTGGCGAGGGATTCCTTTGCAGGATTGCTTGCAGGAAGCTGGCACACAGGAAGAGCAGCTGGGCCCAAAACAAGCACTGTGCCATAGGATGCTGGCGTCCCAAGCTGTGACTAGCCTGCCGTTCCACAACACCAGCCCCTGTCCAGGTTATTGCCATGCAACAATGGCCAGGACAGGTTGGACATTCTGTCTTCAAATAGTATGTGTGTATGCTGCAATGATGTATCAAAGTTTTTGAAAAAAAATTGGCAGAAAAACTTTGACAACAGGAGTGATTATTAGGGGAGGGAAAGCGAATGTTCCTTTTGTAAACTTTTAAAGATTCATTTTATTTTTATTGGAAAGTCAGATATTCAGAAGGAGGAGAGACAGAGATCTTTGGTCCATTGATTCACTCCCCAAGTGGCTGCAGTGGGCTGGAACTGTGCCAAACTGAAGCCAGGAGCCCAGAGTCTCTTCCAGGTCTCCCACGTGGGTGCAGGGACCCAAGGTTTTGGGCCATCCCTGACTGCTTTCCCAGGCCGCAAGCAGGGAGCTGAATAGGAAGCAGGACGCCAGAATTAGAACCAGCACCCGTATGGGATCCTGGCGCATCCAAGTTGAGGACTCTGGCCACTAGGCTACCATGCCAGGCCCCTTTTTGTAAACTCTTATACCTATTTTTTCATGGCTAGCATGCATAATTTATACAATATATTTTCAGATGTTATTAAAAAATGAAGAAAACTAAGATTAAATCAGTAGTTCTGCTTGTATCCTGAAGAAAAATAGAACATTTTTCAAACTATCTACAGTCAACGAGACCAAAATCAGGGGGTGTTTGATGCTGTTCAGACTGTAGGATGAGAAGTCACTACCACATTAGCTCACTGCACACAGCCCGTGGTGTGAGGTGGCCTGTCGTTTTGCAGGTTCAAGGATTGTGGGCTCCTCTTTGCATTAAAATCAATGGGAACATGACTGGAGCCAGGAACAGTTCTTGGGAATAGCTACAAAGGGTTCTGGAACTTATCTACCAGCAACTAACCCATACCCTCTTTGTAACTCAGTCCCCACCCTGTCAGCGTTGCCAACTTGGATTCAGTGACCTACAGCCTGTCTCTAATGTTTCATGCGCGTGCGTAAGGGAAAGGTTGGAGGCAGCTCCTAGAACTCACTAGCATCTTCAGGAAGATCCGCTCCACTTTCAGTTACCCACCTTTTTCTAATGGCTGTGAAGAAACATCAGTCATGTACTTTAATGGTTGTTTGTGTTTCAGTTCAAGTTTACATAGATTTGGATGTTGTGCCCTTCTGCCCTTACAAAGGCACAGGTGCAGAAAAGCTGTGTATTTTTAATTCTACCTTAAATACATCACCTAAATACATTGTCTTGAAAGTGAAATGTGGATACATGGAAGGAGGGAAGGAAGGAAAAAGAAATGGAAGTAAGGGGAGAAGGAAGAAAAGAGGGAAAAAAAGGAAAAAATAAAAACTATTTAGCAGCAGGACGCAGCACACCAGCCACTTTCAGATGGAATTAGAGCGAGATGTCAGCCTGTTTGGAAGTTGGATTTCTGTCCGCTACTTGGACCTTGATGGTCCCTGTTGCTTCCCTGGGCGTGAGTTGTGGCGAGGGAAGAACTGGAAGGTACGTAGTTTTGGGTAAACTTTCTTGTTTGGGTGCTGGAGAAGAATTGCTTTCCAGGAGCCCGAGCAGGACCTGCAAGTGTCTTGTGTGTGCGTCTCGGGGCGGGGGAGGCCATGGAGATCTCCTGTCCTGCATGGAATCTGTGACTCAGGCTCGCCTTTGGACCTAAATCTGTCCTGCTCAGGGAGCGCTGGGAGCAAGCCATATAAAGCCGGCCAGGCTCCTGGAATCCAAACACACAGGAAGGGTCCCTAGACAGGCAACCCTAGGGGCAGAGGAAGACCCCAGGGCATGCGTCAGAGATTTGGTATCTGGAACGCTCACTGCCCATTTGCTTTTTGACTGATTGGAAGGCGCCTTCACAAGCCTGTTTACGTCTCCTCTCGTTGTTTTACCACGTGCAAGACCAGCTGAGGAGAGTATGTTCCTGGTCTCTGTCTCCCTCTTGGTCTCCAGGCCCCAGGCCCCCTTTCGCCTGCCAAGCCTGTCCTGGCTGACTTGCTACTCCTCTCCTGGGGCCCAAGCCCTGTTCAGCAGCAGCCAGCAGCCCCCATCACATGCTCTGCATTGCTCACACCACTCCCTTCTGTCCCACTCCCGCTGCCATTTGTTTCATTTGGGGATGGGCATTGGCCTTCAGCTTCCGCGGAGCTCAGAGCCCCCTGGAAGAGGCTGTGTCCGTCTGTCTGTCCCCTGAGGCTACCTCGTGATGCATGCCTGCTCTCTGTGAAGCTCCCCGTGTCTGGGCTCTACTGTCCACACCCAGTTCATCCACCCTGGCTCTTTCCTTCTAAAGATGGTGTCTTAAAAGCTTCAGGCATTTGGAAGGGAAGTCCCACCATGTTTCACGGGTCCAAAGACATCATCTCTCCGAGTCCTCTCTTGGAAGCACTTGTTACAATTCATTCTAATCTGTTTTTCAAGTGAGCATGTAACCACTGGCAAGTCCCTGTGTTCCCTGTGGATTATCTGGCTTCTGAGGTTGTTCAGATGACTCCTCTTTCTGGCCCTGAGTGTCTAGGCTTCCCTTGATCCTTGCCCCAGGATGCTGCTGGGTCAAATGCAGACCTTGACCTTCTTTGTCAGCCTAGTTTTAGAGTCTGCATCCCAAACCTGCAAGTAGCATGCTCTGTCTCTCCTCTCCCACTGTCTTCCAGCCTCAGTCTCCCTCCGTCCTGCTGTTCCTTCTTCCCTTTCTTTCCTTCTGCCCCCTTTCCTACCCATCTCTTTTCCTCCCTTTCTCTTTTCCTCCTTCCCTTCCTTCCTCTTCTTTTTCTTCCATTTCTTCCTTCCTTCCTCCCTCCCTCCCATTTTATCTCCCTCCTTTCCTTCCTCCTCTCTTTTCTTCTTTCTTCCCTCCCTCTCTGCTTCCCTCCAAGGTCTCCTTTATTCTTTTTGTGTCTTTTCCCTACTCTGGCTTGAAAGAGTGGCATTTCAAGTTGGTGCAAAGAATGCTTCCCCGTTCAGTGCAAGAGTCTGGGCCTTTTTCAGGGACCCTCTATTGACTCTAAGTTGAAACAGTTTAGACTCCACATAAAATATGCGTTGTTTACGCAGGCTCTTCATGCTCTGCATACTGTTACAGTCCTTGAGGAGCTTGTCAGTGACAAGTAAGATAAATGAATGAAGAGGACTTTACAAGTGTTTAAAAGCTAAGTATAGCATGTGCTGCCCACTACTTAATTAAACAGACCTACGTTTAACTCAGTAACTTAGCTGTGGAAACTTCTAGGGCCTCCCCTCCCCCAGACTCCAGCACCTCAGTGGTGCTCAGGATGATAGAAATTCCTTGGTTGTCTGCAGTTGCTGATGCACTAGCCTGCATTCAAGACCAGCGTGTTGGTTGGATTCTTGAAGGCCAGTGTGGATGTGGACTTTTGAATTCATATTAGGGTTGTTTCATTGTTTTCACAGAAAACTAGAAATTCAAAAATGGAAGTATTTCTTTTTAAAGTTCTGATTAGAGATTTGCTTTTTTTGGAGAATCAGACCCTGTTTCCACATCAGTGTTAGTTTTTGCACCAAGGGGGCTGGTCCTTATAAATGTAACAAGATGCAGTGGTTACTTAGAAGGAGTCAGAGTCCTGGATCAGAGTCCCGGATCCACCTGTCCTTGAATTTGGGTGAGCCTCAGTCTTTCTAAGCCTCCATTTCTTCACCTGTTAAGTGGGATAACTGTCCTAACTGGGACTGATATTTGAGACTAATTCATGTGTGCAGCAAGAACTCTGGGCTGAGGTTGATTTCTGCTGTGGTCAAGGTTGCTATTAAAGATTGTGAACACAGTGGCTCACTGTAGCCTACACAGAAGGGTTGATGGGCCTGGCAGTCTGAGAACATCTCCAATAGTATACTCTTGTTAGGGCTAGCTAGGCAGTGGTTGTCATCATCCATGATAGCAGGTGGCTGCATCTCACAGCGCAATTAAGGATCCTTACTCCCATATTGTGAGGAGAGGAAGCAGAACTGTCTCCCTAAACCATCTGCCCCACATGGCTGCAGTGGCCATCTGGGGACAGAAGAGAGTGATGTCCCTGGCTTCAGTCACGGGCCACACCCTTCAGGGAGTCCCTTGGGATCCAAGGTAAGAGCAGGAAGTAAGTTAACAAAATCATCTCCCACCTCCATCCTCACCCCACCCCCTGCTTCAGCAAGAAGCGACAAAACCAAAGAAAACCCATGGAATTATGTGCCATGACCAAGGACAGTAGATCAGCACCTGCCCGTGTGGTTTTGGTTGGTATTCAAGGCAGTTTTCCTTTACGTGCCCATTTGACAATACAGTTGCTGAGGGTTCAGAGTCTCTGAGTGAATATTTGACAGAGACAGATTTCATCCTTAGGGTGTTACTTCCCCTGGGAAAGTGAGTCTGTCACCTGGGCTGATGTGGAATGCCAAGAACTGTGCACGGGAAGCAACCTGACAGTCACAGGTGTGTCCGTCCTGTGCAGAAGTTAGATCCTGGCTTGTGAATCATTCCACAAGGGTTCTAGCTGAGATTTTGGAAGGAATAGATCCCATAACCATGGTTATTTGAGTAGCAGTCTGAAGAAACATGATGTAATAATGGAAAAGTGAAATGGGGAAGAAAAAAAAGGCAATAAAAGATGCATTCAGTGAGAGCGTCCCAGTAGAATCAGTGAGGCTTCCTACTTAGGGCTTGGGACCTACTGGGAAGTTTTGGAGCATAAAGTAGCATTGTCCCAGTAAGGGCCAGGATACTGTCCATGTACCTGACTTGCAGGCTAAGGGGATTATTCTAGGAGCATGAGTTTGCCAGCATTTATTATCTGACCAAGTCTGCATTCAGGACCAAGGGACAAATTCTGGCAGAGACTCATGCTGGGATTTTAGGTAGGAAGACAGCCACATAGCAGCACTGTGCATACAAGTTCTTGGTGGCATCCAGGGTGAAGCATTAGGCTACACAACACCTTCATATCATAAAGTCAAATAAAGGTAGTGAGTGAGTAACCCCCATGGGAGTCTACCAAGTGTCTACTAATATTAGTAAGGAGGAAAGGAGGCACTTTTGTTGTTGGGAGGGGGAGTCTCATCGATGATCCGATATGGATCTACTGTGGAAGGAAGGAAAGATAAACAAAAGGAGATCAGACTGATTTTCAAGGTGGGATTAATGCAGTGACCATGGATCGTGAAGATATATCCAGATGCATGGCTGCAAAGAACCTGGCACATTTTCCCAGAGCTACCACGGTTTGGCAGATTTGGTTCTATCTTAAGTTCCCTGCAGAATGCCCCAAGTTGATAGGTTCTTAGAAGAAATATGATCAATTATCATCTCAAATACACTTCCTGGTCTCCCTACTTCCAATGGAGCAATGAAGAAAGTCCCATGTGCACACACAATGCCGTCCTGTGTCTTGGGTTCAGGTTCTCTCGTTCACCTGTTTTTTTCTCTCAAGCTGATTTAAATGAGCTAGTATACCATGGACTGTCCCCAAACTACTCTTCCTAATTTTCACATCTTAGTTCAAAGAGCATCTGGCCCATTTTATGTTTTATGTGGTGCCCTGGTCCTCAGCTGTAGGGGACTCTCTCCTGCCTCTGGGTATCTTCTCTCTCATCCTCTCCCTGTGTTTTATCTCAGTCAGCCCTGTGCGTTGGGGCTCAGCTTTATACCACTACCCTAGGGTTCTAGAGTCAGAGACCCGTGTTTGGTGATGGTTTTCTGCACCTGTCAAGAGAGCTTCTAATCCTGATCCTCTCGAAGAGTCATCATTGTCACAGATACTCAGTAAGTGCAGAATGAATTTCAGTGCAGCATCTACAGTAGAAGCTTGGACAATACTGATTCCTATTTATTGTCATAAGTTTCCTCAGTTCACCTCATTCCTCTAAAAGCTCCTTCATCCCCCCGCTTCTCTTGATTCTTCAGTTGTGAACCAAGCATTGGGACACAGATGCTACTCCATTTAGGATTCGTTGCCAATGTGGTGAGCCTTGTAGATGTTTGGAAAATCCCTTTCCTCTTCTCTGCCCAATTGTCTGATTTCCTCATCTTCTACTTGGGGACAAAAGCTGCTCACTTTGCACTGATTAAGAAGAGACAAGACCAGTGAAATCGTTCTGAATGTTTGGGATTTCCCTAGTGGGAAAGAAACGAAATAGAAAACCTGAGAGAAGACGGTAATTGCTATTGTACAGTATTATCTCCATATCCCATGGCAACAAATTGCATTATATATTTTTTTATTTAAACCATATTCATGCAGGTTTTATTGTTAACCTGATCCAGATGACTGATCAAAGCATAGTTTCTTATTGCCACCTTGCTAAAATATTTTAAAGGCAGTTTTAATATTACACTTTTATAGCTACATATTGCCATTAAGCTATTGAGTCTATTACTAGTCAATCAAGGATTTTCATTTTGTTTCAAGAGCTCCTTGGATAAACTCTTCAGAAATGTCAAAAAGAGATGAAATATCTAGCACTTTCTCACAGATGGTGTTCATCAGGGATTTTAGTTAATGGATAAAGTTTCTGTTTTCCGTGGTTGACTTTTGGCACTAACTAATGTCTTCCAAAGGCCCCTGCTCTTCCAAAGGTTAGGGGATAGTGAGGAAATGAACCCAATAATATCCCCCAAACCCCTTAGTTTTAATGAGGTGAGTAATCGAGGAGTTGGTTTTCACTGGGTCTAATTTACGCAGGAACAAAATATTTCTCAAAAAAGTCAAGTTTCGCCTTTTCCAATTGTTCCCAAACTGTACATTTATGCTGCTTACCCTACTCCCCCAAAAAATAACAACAATAAACAAATGGAAACAGAGACATGTAGAGTAACTCACCTGAATGTGGTGGACTCTGTGTATCTGCCCCTCCCGTCTGTTCTAAAGAAGCCTGTGCCCTCTCCATTTATTCGTTTGTGAGTAAATGAATAAATTCACCTGGCACATATGTAGTGTTTATGTGCTGGGCTCTGCAAGGTATGAGAACAAAGGTAGTGCAGACACAGTGCTTCCCTTGAGGCAACTTCAGTGCTGTGGTGCTGAAGGCCGAGTGCACACGCAATTATTTAGCATGCTTTCAGAGAAATGCTGAGACAGAAGGAGGTCAGAGGCAGATATAGGTCTGTGGAAACCAGTGGACGAGGTGCATTGGGAAGCGTGTGTGCGGGCAGTGGTGTTGACGCTAAGAGCACATCTAATGTGTATAACTTAGGTTTAAAGGATAGAGAATTCAGTGCATGACAGAAACAGAGAACTGCATGTCCCGAGATGGGAGGAGGAGCAGAATAGAATGGGAGCCAAGGCCAGAGAGATAAGCAGGCAATGGTCCAGTGGCAAAGGGCTGACAGCCATATTGTGGGGCAGGGCTGTTTTCCTGAAGGCAGTTAGAACTTCACAAGAATTTGAAACCAGGGAACACAGGTGCCTCACATGATTCTAGATGCAGAGTGCGTTTAGTGAGAGACAAGGGGGCAAGAAGCGGGCTATTAGGAGGCAATAGCTCTGCAGACACCAAGTAATAAACAGGAGGCAGAAAATGAAATCTGATTAGACTTATCTTGGTGGCCATGACAGCACAGAGGAAAAAGGACTATGACGCGATTAGTCAAAGGCCTCAGTCACCATTGATATTGCAAAGGGAATAAAATAGAGCTTCAGTAAATCATTGAAGGAGTCCCAGGTCCTGACTGCTGTGCTGTGTGGAATAGCTGTCTTTCCAGTTCTCTTGTTACTTTTCCTGGGATTTTCGTTATGACTGCCCAGGATATCTGCTGTAAGACCTTGGGCATTTGTAATGGCTGCATGGATATGTACTGTTACATGGGGGATCACCTGCAAGCGTGTTTGAGAGTTACTTGAACAAGTGGCATCCTTATCCCAATCCTGGCAAACCACTCCTGCAGTTTTTCTGCACTTGACCATTGGAAAGTGTTATTTTTATCCTTTCAGATCATTTACTGTTAGAAATTAAACCATTGATTACAATTGAGTGGAAATGAGGATAGGTAGGGCAGACTTTAAAAAAATAATAATAACCAAAAAGCGATCCATTTTCAACAACAGTTAAAGGAACAGGACTGGTTGACCGAACTGTTTTGTAGGCATGGACACCAGCAACCAGCCTGCTGGAGATCGGTCACAGCTTAAGGGATACGTTACACTCAAGATAAATAAAAATGGTCTAGAGTATCAGACCAAACTCTCATTTTTCATCTCTGCTTCACACTCTTCTCTTTGCAGCCCAGACTAATCAAAAGAAGCCTCTTCCGTTCACAATTGCTCTGTGTACATTTCCCCCAGATCTGGTATTCACATGAACAACGTGGTTTATTTATATTTCAGCACCAAATTGGAAAGATGACATCATTCATTTACAGTCTTTATCCCATGACATGCCTACTCTCTAACACCTCATTTCAGCAGACACATTTAGGGCTGCATATAGCATCTTGTTTAGCTTGTACATTCTTTTATGGGATACAGTTCAAAGGTAGGGAACTCTGGGCTTGTCACTGGTAAGAAAGTAATCTTATGAAATCACAGGAGCTTCCCCAAAGGATAAGGACATTATGATGTTTATAATAGCAGAGTTATTATTTGTTCATTTAGTCTCCATCGTTCATTCCCGCACGAGTCCCTTCGTCCTTGTCCACAGCAGATCTCACAGCTCCCTTTAGGCACTCATAATTCTTTTTTAGAAGAAACAACTCCAGACTTACTAGTTCACAGGTTCAAAAGTACAGGCTCCTGTTACCATACTGGAATGTTAGGTGTGAACGCTGAATTTCACGTCCAAGGGCAGACTGACTGAAGGGAATCTCCATGCTTGCTCTGCAGCAGTCCTACTGACCTGCTCTTTCTCACAAGGCATAACTTGTCCATTGGGTCTTCTGACACATTAAGTGGACAAGTGAAAGATGGAAATGCTATCAGCTGCCAAAGGTTGCCTGGGATTTTTTTTTTAATATTTAAGTGGACCTTTTCCCTCTGCTTTTAGTGTCTTTTTTATCATATGCATGCATTTTTTATGTCTACTCTGGGATCTTTCAAATATTGTACACATTTTAAAAGATGGGCTGAGTAAATCATGAGACATCCTTTGGCAGGTAGAGCTAGGATGTGAAGTGTCTCCAAAACTTAACAGAACCAAAGCTTTATGGGAAAGCAATTTCTACCTGTGCAGTTGTTTTCTGCTAACAGCAAGGCAAAGAGCATACCCTAGAGATTGGGAATTAGAAGAACCAGAAAACCTCCTTATTCAATGTCACAAAGGGAACTCTGGGGCCTAAAATCTATCCACGACTCTTCCTGGTGCCAAATGAAGATAGGAACAATTCCTCCCAGGAAAGTTTTCAGAACAACTTAGATTGTATGTGAAAAATACGACAAGCATGCATGCTTTTTCTCCAGCATTGCCTTTATTATCAGAGTGTTACTGATGATTATGTAATCAAATTTCAGCTGGTCAGAGCTCCCACAAGGCCCTGACTTCTCTGTCTCTTTAGGTCTCGATGACTTATTGTTATCTTGAGCCACCAATGGGATTATCATGGCAATTCATGAGGTGTCCTCAAACCTCAGCAACCATCTTAATGAAAACAAATGTGCAGCTTTGAGATTAGAGGCCCGGTCACATTCATGGCTCTCTTCGTCCCTTCCGTTGCTCATTATGGGAGCAAGTGTTGTGTGTCCACACCTTCAAGACTCTGTACTAGATTCTGGGAAGGGAAAGCTGATGAAAGAAATAGGCCATAGGCACTCTGCAATGTCATGATACACTGAAACAGCAGAATGATGGACTTGTGACTATTGCTGGAGTACTATACTATTGTAATAATGTAGGAGGAATGAGTTGGTGGGGAGCGGATAAGACATGGAGAAGGTGGAAGGGGAGGACTCTGAGCCAATGCAACTGTATCATGAAACATAAATTAAAAAAAAAAAAAAAGTAGGCCAAAATCTACCGACAAACAAGTCTGGTTATAGAACCCTGTTGGCAGGAGGCAGGCGCCACTTAGCCTCAAGGGAGAAGTCAGGCAAAGGAGCCTAGAGAAACCTGAGTTAGGCAGAGTGTGTATTAAGAAGTGAGGAAGGGGACCAGAGAAAGCGTTGCTGACAAACAAAATGGCACATACCAAGGAGACGCTTCTCACAGGAAGCAGCAGATTCAGTAGTAATAATGATGCCAAGTGATGCTTTCTAGCAATTCATTACTTACTGGGTACCAGACTGAAATCCACCCTATCATTTGCTCCCCACGTGAAACCCAGAAATGAAGATATTATGACTCCCATTGAGGAAATAGAGGTTCATTAACAGTCAACTCTCATTAGACCACATAAACTGCCAAGAGGTGGAATAGGACCTGAAACCAACTGTCCTATCCACAAAACCTTTTTGTTGTTGTTGTTGTTTGTTTTGGGAAGGGGCCGAGACAGAGACAAAGAGAGAGACAGACAGATGGAAAGAGCTCCCTTCCAATGACTGACTCCCCAAATGTCATAGGAGCTAGGGTTGAGCCAGGGTCAAAGCTAGGAGGCCAGACATTTATCTAGCTCTCCCATTGGGCAGCAGCAACTCAACTAATTGAAGCATTATCACTGCCTCCCAGGATTGGCCTTAGCAAGGGTGCTGGAGTCGAGCAGGAGGCAGGAATCCAACCCAGATATTCCAATGTGGCTTGTGGATATCTTAACAGATGTCTTAACTCCTAAATAAAATGTCCACCCCTCAAACTCACACTTGCTGTCTTTCTCAGCAAGATGATTTTAAGTATTTTTATTTATTTATTTATTTTTTTTTTAAAGATTTGTTTTTATTTTTATTGGAAAGGCGGATATACAGAGAGGAGAGACAGAGAGGAAGATCTTCCGTCTGATGATTCACTCCCCAAGAGGCTATAACGGCTGGAGCTGAGTCAATCCGAAGCCAGGAGCCTCCTCGGGGTCTCCCACGAGGGTGCAGGGTCCCAAAACTTTAGGCCGTCCTTGACTGCTTTCCCGGGCCACAGGCAGGGAGCTGAATGGGAAGCGGGGCTGCCGGGATTAGAACCGGCGCCCATATGGGATCCTGGGAGTGCAAGGCGAGGACCTTAACCACTACACCATCTCGCCAGGCCCTATTTTTTTTTTTTTAAGAAGTATTTTTCTAAGTCTGTGAACCTATTCTGGTCAATTCATCACTGTGACACCAAGTAGCTTTATATGACAGAAATCACAGGACATAAATTAGAGTCATCAGCTCTTGTGCCTTGAACTTGGATCCTGTTATTCACTCCCCACAAGGAATATTATCAGGTTAAACATCTGCGGAGAGCTCTTTCCCAAGACGTCATCATAGCAATCAGCCATGCCCATCAGTATTGTTGCTTTTCAAAAAGGACTTGCTATGCCTTGTCTTGTGAAACCATTATTTGTGCTTCTGTGTCTCCACCCAATCCCTCCCCACCTTTTCTTCCAGGGTTTCATTCCCTGGCTTGCTCTAGAGTGTACCATGTGACCCTTAGCACGTTGCGGCTGCAGCCTTACTCTGGAGTTCCCATGCATGCTTGATAACATGCAAAGCAAAGCACCCTAGAAGACATCCCATTTTCTTTCCTCCTTTGGGAGTCCAAGGAACAAATATGTTGACACCTTCAGATGTAATGGAATAGCTAGAACAATGTTACAGTGCCTCTTTAAGTTTCTATGTGACTAAAAATGACACATTCTGGATTGGGGGGCCAAAGGAGAGACCCACAGGTGCTGTAATGATGCCCCAAGTCTCACCGGCTGGATTTCTAGCTCCTGATGGGCCATTCTCTGGCTTTTGTTCCACTCAGACCCAGAACCGAATGAAGCTGATGGCAGACAACTACAGCGAAGACCACCACCACTACCACCACCACCACCACCACCACCATCGATCTCCTGGGAGGTCGCAGCATTCCAATCACAGGCCCTCTCCGGACCAGGTCAGTTTCAATGCCGCATACCTCCAAGACCCTTTTTACCCTTTGGATAGTTTAAGATAAAATAAATAATCCTCAAGAAATAATAAACAGCATAAAGTGATATGTTCTTTGAACTGAAACTAATAGCTTTGGTATTTATTTCCATCACTCAAGGAATCTAAATGTTTTCCTTTCTCCTTCCTCTCTTAAGGTTTTGTCTTTTATTGTTTATGTTATGCATTTTCTTTCCTCCCCTTCTTTCTTCTTTCATAGATAGGTAGTGTATTGCTGGCTCGGTTTCTAATGCTGGGTTACTCTGGAATGTCTCTTTGGAGTTTCAAAAGGCAGTACTTTGTTTCTATATGCTTGGCAACCAGTGCAGCCTTGTTTGTTGAGCGTTTTCCTAGAAAATTCCTTAGTGATGCAAATTAATGGTGGAGAGAAACAACAGGAAGAGAAACGCTTTCTGTTGGCATTTCAACCAGTAAGTCAAAAAAAAAATGTGGTTTATTTGCTTTGGACTGTGTCTTCTACCTCAATGAAGGAAAGCAAATGGAAAGATGAATCGACCCAAGCACAGACCGCCTGTGGATTTCTGTGAAACTCACACTCACCCATCAACGCAAAAACCATTTACACTTTCTGGTATTAAGACCCTCGAGTGTGAATTGTGTACAAACTCTCCGGCTAACATAGTCAACATTAACCGTATGTCTTCCTTTGTTGCGCTATGATGTCTCTGTCAGGTAGTCCTGCTGTAATGTAGGCTGGAAGTTTCAGAGGGTGTGAGAGATAGATAGAGGAATAGGACCACGGAGATAGAGGAAAGACCTTTGGATTTAGGATGGGAAGGGCTTGTTGGAATCACCCTGTGTGGAAAAGAAGCCTAACTATTTCCTGGGGGAAAAGGAATTTATTCAATTCCTTAAAATGTTATGGATTTTTTTTTCACATAACTGTATTTCCGTTTTATAACTCATGTCACGAGCATCCCAGGGGAGAAGTGCAAAGTGCTTCTTTAAGATCCTTTGCTGGGAGTGCAGCTCGAGAGAGACCTGTGACAGAACACAGCATTGGAAGCCCTCCCTGGATGTGTAAGGCCGCTTCCACCAGACATCCTCCCTAGCTTTGGCCAGTCCTCACACCCAGACACGTTTGCCCTCAGAGACCCCATCACTGCACATGGTGTTCACACAGGACAGCAGATTTCTCAGGCCAAGTGCAGAATGGCAGCAGCCTGGGCTTTTAGCTCTCAAAACAGGGCTGTTTGGAGATCTGGAAAGTGGAGAGAGAGATTAACTTTATGACATCTTATATGTCTGTGTTTTTGCTTGGACTTGGTTTGATTTATTCAGTTTTTACTCCTTCTCCCCACACCACCACCAATGTACTTGCCAGTTTAGTGTCTTTACCCTTATTCTTGGTCCCTGCCCTTGGCATATTGCCCTTTATTCCTTGCCATTCTTCTGTGCCAAGTCCATGTGAATATTGGTCATGGTAAGGGGTGGCTGCCAATTCTCCCCGCCTCCCCCCCCTCCCCGGGCTGTTCCTTTGAGCCATGCATACTAGAAGACCACTGGGGATTCTTCTCACCCCTAGCCCCCACCCCAGGGAGACAGAAGCAGAGAACTCTGTAAGGAACAAAAGAAGGATTTGGATCAAAGAGCGGGTGCCCCTAAGACCTGCTGAGATAGCAGGCTGTTTTATCCCATCCTAGAGACAGGAATACCAATGCACCTGCTGACAGTGGGTCACCAGATCAGATTTACCTGCCCTGCAATTAGTACTGCTTTCCAAAAAATGATCTCATTCTACTTTTCCAGAAATCTGTAGTCACAAACAAGAGTGTCACACCTCCTGGGCTGACCCTCTTCTCTGTGTGCATAGACACTAGAGCTTGTGATTACGAAGGGGTGGGTCCCTCCCTGCAAGGGTTAGCATTTCTTGAAGAGTGTCTGGCCAAGGCATGGTTTAAAGGCTTTTCGTGTATTTCTGTCACTGGTGCTGTTAGCGGAGGGTGATAGTTTTTAACTTTCACATCCTCCATCCCACGGAGTATTGTAACTGATGCACAGCAATGAAGGAAGGTGGCCCCTTCCTCTTCTGCAGATGGGAAACCCAGACCCTTAGAGGGAGATGAACTCACTGCAGCTCCTAATCTCATTCAGCTCATTTATTCCATGCCAGCCACTCTGTGGAGCTAGGGGAAGAGTGTGATGGACCACACAGAGCATTTACCTCCAAGAAGTTTGTTATTTGGTCCTAGGACAAGAATTGAGATCCTGGGATGTCTGGTTCAATTCTTTCCTGACTCATGTCAATCAGAACAAGATAAATAAAGGGTAATTATTAGTAAGTTAAGGGCCCATGACCGAGGAACTTACTCTGCAGTAGGTTTGACGGTGAGGGCGAAATGCCATTGTGGATGTCAGTTGAAGTCAACAAGGTCATGAGGCTCCTTTCCTTGAATCCTTGCAACTGGGTGAGAGTTAAGAACCCTGAATAAGATTAGTTTGGCTTCAGTGATAAAGATAGATATATCTTGTGGATAATATGTTCTTTTTAATTAAGTGCCCCAAGACTTGGACAAAGGATTTTGAAAATCAGTCATCAACAAGATGTATGCCATTATATGAACTGTTGTACATTTCAATCCTAGAATGAAACAGTTTTGAAGTGCTAAGAAGTTGATTTCCCAGTTGATTACAAACCCTACCTATTGCTGTGAGAGGCCACATTTACTAAACCGTATGGAGCCAAGCTACTTAGGAGAAAATGACTGCCTTATATCATTATCTGACAACGTGAGAGTCTTAGTAATGGGTTGATTTGGATGAGATTTAAACGAGCTGTCCAAAATGTATCCATGTTAGCTTAAGCTGACTTAAAGGTGAAAAACCTCTTAGAGGGATTTCTGATTCTTTTCCCATGAATCTTCCGACCCTGGTCTTCCTGTAGTCAAAAGGATTGACCAGTAACTCTTTTGGACAATGGACTTCCACAGTGCTGACACTGCCTCTTGGGCTGGGTTAAGAGATCAGAACACATAGAAACAAAGAAATATGAAAAATCAGTCACTTGCTCCTTTTGCAGAGCAATTCATTCTCCTTAGGAAATTCAAGTATTGCCACATATTTGCAGAATTATGTTCTTTTTCCGTTTTTTTCCCCCTGTCTCTTTCTCCTTTACTACAATTTTGTGTTCTCCTTGACAGAAATTGAAACCAAATATTATAAGTCTAGACTAGCATTTCCCAAAGTAACTTTTAGGACATTAGTCCCGTGAGAAAAGTCTTGAAAGAAAGATTCAGTGGGTGAAGAATTTTGGGAAAATGCTGCATATTTAAACTCTATCTTCAAGCATCCTGGTGCAATTAGCAGATCAAAGGATCTAAAAAGTCTTATAAGAAAGAAAGCTCTCCAATTTTATTTAATCCAGCATTTCCCAGACTTATTTGATCATGGGCATTTTTTTTTCTTTTCTAGTAACATCTGTGCTCTGAGAAATATTGTTTTCTGAGTATCAGGTGAAAAGAGAGACTACCCAATTTGAAACATGACTGACCTGGTTTCTAGCAGTGGTTTTCATCAGAATGTGGAGTTTTTATTCAGTTCCCTTTTATATGCTTTACATGGCAGGAAGTGAATATGCCTCTTCTGTTCATTTCTGGAATCCCTTCCTAAAAGCTGTAGCACCTGACAGTGAGTTATCCCTGCCCCCCGAGAACTCAATAGATCTCAACCAAGGGAATCCACTAAGGATGAGGTCCCAAAGGATTAAGGATAGTGATCAATACTCAGCCTCTCCAAGATTGCAGGTGACTGTAATGAGTGAATGAGAAGTGCAAAGTGACATTTGATAATCTATTGCCTTACTGGAGCAAGGGGCAATTAGTAGCTGGTGCCCTAACTCTCAGGGATGGCCCCAGTCATTAAATACATCCATGTAGAGAAATCCCAGTAATGACCAAGGAAATTCTTCACAACAAGAAGTGGTCACAAGGGCAGACAACAAACATTTCCCAGGAAACAATAAAGGCCAAGGAGTAAGGGGAACGTATCATAGGCACAGTCATGGTTCATGATACAAAGCCAGGAGAGGCTCAGCTTCTGCTACATGATCTCTGTAACGGTCCCCAGCAGCAGCATCTGTTATTTCCTGTAAACATTGGCCTTCCCTGCTTGAAAGCACATCAGTAATGCCATGCCTTCCTGCTTGCATCTGTAGCAATGTCATTATAATTTTGACTGCCCCAGGGAAAGTCAAATTTTATTCATTTCCTTGCAGTGTTTCTGGATGTGGACTAACCCCATCATCAGGAAAAGCAGAGTCTGTGACTGGACAGACACACCAGCTGAACATGCCTAGTACTGTTCAGGCTATCCTTTTTGCATCTAGGACCCACACTGCTTCAATACTGGATTGGGTGTTGGGTCTTTAAAGATCTCATTGCTTATATCTTGTGAAAGATGCAGTTCTATTTGTTAAAGCATCTACCATACTGATTCTAGTTTGGAGGGGCAGGAATGACAAAGGCCCCAGAATAAGGGAGTACTTCCAAATGTCAATGGAAAATAAAGGAAGTATAAAATAAGTTTATTTGGGTGCAAACATTTTTTTGAAATCTGTGCCTAGGAAGGTCTTTAAAAACATCCACAGAAAATACAGATTATAAAAGCACTAGGTATGGATTTCAAATGTTTTAAGCATGAAATTAAACTTACCTTTGAACTTCATTTTCTTTTTTTTTTTTTGTTACAATCTTCTGGAAGTACTTTCAAATGTGGCCATTTTTGAAGATGAATAGAAAATGTTTTTCCTTCATCCCATTTCATTGAATGGAAGTGCTCACTCTCAGAAGCTGGGGATCCCAAGAGATATTTCCACCTTGCAGATGTTCCTAACCTATTTAGAATTCAAATTTCCTATGTACCTTATAGAACTCCTACTTCTAAAGGAGGGCTTCAGAGTCCCAGAGTATGAAGCCACATTCTTACTAAAATGATTGCAGAACAAGTTGGTAGAATTCTAGTTTATATTTCTATTCTTTGTCCTGGGTTACAACACACAGTCACAAGTGCCTGGCCCATAGCAAGCACTCAGTGAAAATCTATTCAACTGTTTGCATAATACCTTTGGGAAATACAAATGGTGGATGGAGACATCTCCATTCCACAGATGCAAAAGCTGGAACCTAGAGAGGTCATTCATGACCCAAACTCACAAACCCAAAAGTCAGCAGGCTCAAAATGAAAGCCCAAGTCTTGAGTTCTGTATATGAATGTCAAACCTCTTTGGATGTTGGCATGGCTATGTCTTTGTAACCACTTATGTTTGATTTACATAAACAGATCACATGCGCTTTCTGTTCATCTCACTTTTTCTTGATTACTCGTGTGCTTTTATTTTTCCACTGAATTGTGAACTGTTTCCTATTTTGGTTTATTTTCAAAGGTTTGGTTAAAATGTCATCTCATCATTTCTGTTATTTGCCTACTTTTTTGTAACTTTATTGCTAGTTTTGTGACTTTATGCCTCTCATTTCCCCCCTGCCTCCAGGCCCCCATTTCACCTGCTTCTCTGCTATCCTTGTGCCAATGAAAACAAGGCTGCCTGTATGTAAACTCTGCCACCACTGTTCAATCATTGGGGAGATCCCAGAGCAGGGAAGAGGCTGGTGTGCAGCAGGAAAAAAATTGTTCTGGATCACAGGGAGCTCTTGGCAGGAACTTAGCAGGACCCATATTCCCTTGCTCACTCACCCATGACCCTTTGCACACAGAAGGGCCTGGAACAAGCCAGGTCCCTAGAGCAGTAAGTACAAGAAGATGCTTCACCCAGCCAAGGGCTTGTCGTAGGCTCAGCCAGGCTGTCCTATGTTCTTTCAGGGAGTGACCTTCCTCCGTCAGAGGCTTGGTTTTCCTTTTCGTACTCTTAACTTGAGGGTGTCTGCTCAACTGATCTCGCCCAAGAAAATTGATTGCCCTAATCCTAAATAATACCCACTCCACTTGGCAATTTCCAGAATCTGTCTGCAGATATAAATAGTGATCGTTGGTTCTTTCCCTGCCGCTCCTGGTTGCTGTGTGGTCCCTCCATGTGTTGGCTTTCTGCCGAAATGTTAGCTTGCACCACTCAATACATTTCAGAGCACTGAACGTATATGTCCATTTTCTGCTGAAAAGCTTCCATAGTGTTCTGCCTGTGATACAAGCTCTTTTGTCATAAGCCATGAAATAAATTGTTTGATAAGGCACCTAGGCCTCAGTTTGGCCCTCTTTTCCAACTGATACTCATGGGTTTGTATCTGATAACAAAATAAAATGATCCCAGTGACCCAACTCACAATGGAGCGTGCCAATCTATATGTCAATTCTGCATATGGATGCTGGGCTACTACCCAGAGAACTGTACCTGTGCGCTGCACCGGAGGAAGCCAGCATCCACAGTCTTGAGATTGCTCATCTTAAACCTTGCCTTCTCTTCCCTACAAGTTGAACAGGAAATAAAGAAAATAAAGGCAGGTAGGTGTCTTCTCCTCTCACCCTCCCACTCCCACCCATGCTATACATACCAGTCTTATATACCTATTGTATACCTATGTATACCTATTACTAGACAGATCTAGTCTGTCCCATAGAGCCACCCAATAGGAGAAGTGTTCCCAGCCACCTTTACAGAAAACGGATCCTGATTGAAATTGTGCCTGAAGACAGGTGACACCTCCTTGTGTTTCTTGCCCCTTGTCTCTCTGGTTAGGCGCTCCTGTTCTTTGCCATTCTTTCCCCTCCTCTTTTCTGGTCCCTGGATTTTCTGTTTAGCCAACAAGGAGTTGGTGGAGTCTTGCTGCCCATGTGCAAAAAGCAGCAGTCGTAGCAGCCCAGCCCCGGGCCCTAGGACTTGTCAGACAGCCAACCCAGGCCCTGTAGGCTCCCCCAGTCATCCCAGCCATCTCTCTGAGATGCTGGACAGGGGCTGGAGATTGATGTCTGGCTCTCCTTGCTCTTTCACCAACAGATTAGCCCCAGTGCAGCCCTTTGAATTCTAACACACAAGACGAGGGGTTTAACTTGCTCCATTGCCCCTAGAAGATGGATTCTGTATATAGAGTTGTTATTCCTAGCTTTTGCTTAGGGAGGAAAAAAAGAATTTATTTTATGTTTTGAGGTTAAATGAATGTGGGATAAATGTATACACAGCGTCCTGTGTGTATATACGCATGTACCGCTGTATGTCAGATGATCTCAGGACTTTTCCACATATGGAAGAATTTCGCAAGATCATGTTTAACTAGAAATTTCTCTCCTAACTTCCCCCTGAGTGCATGTTTGAATATGTATTATATATACAGTACATATATATGTGTATGTGCATGTAAATACATTTTCATGTTCCCTACATAAAAGCAAAAGCAGCCACCATATATCAAACCTCAGAAATGTAAAGTTATGGAACATCCAAAGAAAGTCAAGGAAGAAAGAAAGAAAATAGAAACTTTTTAAATAAGAATAATCGTATGCCTTAGTTTTTAATGCCAGTTTTCCATCCAAGTTAGTGTGTTCAAAGCTTGCCTTGGTAGGTTTTTTTTGCCTTTTTTGTTTGTTTGTTTTTAGTATTGTTTTGTTTGTTTTGCATTGTTAGTCTAATTTCATGGCCCACTTCGCATAAGAACCCTTGAGTTTTGGCCCCATCATAGCAATGGAGCCTTCAAATTAAGCAACCCATGAAGCAAACTCTTGCTGATACTGAAGTTTATTTGTTAGGAGAAAGGTCCAGAAATTTCCATCACTGCCACTCCCAAGTAATAGAACCCACGATTTCCAAACAGTTGATGTCGTGAGCCACTTGCTGTGCCACTTTTCCCGTGCCTCTTTTAACTAGAATACATTGGAAGACCTGCGTTTTATAAATTACACAAGATGGGAATAGAGCATTGATGTCACCTTTCCTTTCGCCCCCAAAGACTCCTGGGAAAGCTCTAAAGCCACAAAAAGAGAAACAAGATGGCATTCAGAAGCAGGAGGAGCGAGTTGACCTGTTCGGTTTTTCTTTTTCATTTTTCTTTTTTCAGAACAAAAGCTCAGGAATGACCCTGTTGTGGCTCTCTGTGAGGCCACAGGTGGAGATGGAAATAAGGGCGAATGTCTGCAATGCTGTTGTGGTGGATATTTAACTGCCTCCTCCCCCCACAGCCGTCACAGGCGCACTCAGCCATGAAGGCGGCGGCAGAGGCAGGGGGCAGTGGCACACAGCAGTGGGGTGGCTGTGTGTGCAGACGCGCAGGTTCTGATCAAAACTTAATCTGGGCATGATGTTCATTGCTTGCATCTAAACACAGGAAGACACACTCCGAGAAACCCTGCCAGGGAAAATCTTTATGTCTGGGAAGAAGACAAAGCTGCCCCCCCCCCCCCCCGTTAGAAACACATCTCTCCTTCAAGGAGGTCTGAGGCCGTTCGAAACGCCAGGCTTACTCTGTTTGGGGGTAAAGTGTGTATGTGTGTGTGTGTTCTAATACTGATTTGGCTACGTTTTACACCTTGTTCATGGTGTTAGCCTCTCATTAGGAGATTTGTTGCACTAGCATTTTGAGGCAGCAGTGGTTTCTGCGCACTGCCTGCCCTGCACTGCCTGGAGCTGTAACCTATCCGGGTAGCATCCATGCTTGAGTCTTTTTTTAGCGTGCTGCTTTAATCCAGTCACGTTTGTCGAAGAGGCATCACTTCAGCTCCCCCATTGAAAGGAGGTGGCCAACCTTGAAATGTTGGGAAGCAGACACATCCCTTTTCTATTGCTAAACGCCATTGCCCCCTCTCTCCCTCTCTCTCTCTCTCTTTTTTTTCTTTGCACGGATGTAGTAAGGATCATGTTTGACTTATACACTCCAGGCACTTGCAGCTCTCTAAAGATAAAGGGACAGCAGGGGAAAGGGATTGGAAATATCTTTTAAACATAGACTGCACGCATTCTCAATTCTGTGAGCCGTTGCAAAAAGCCACGTCACTTATGAAATAATTGTGTTTTAAATCTCATTTTTGGCTTCTGTATACTAATGATCTGAATAAACTCTAGCTTTGAACAGGCCAGCAATGCTAAAATATTTACAAACAGTTTTATGTACTCTTCGATCCTTTCCATACACACCATTTAACCACTGGCATTAGTGCTGTGTCAAGTCCAGTGTTGCAACAGTAACAAATACTTCAGTTCTATCCGCAGGAATGATCACCCTGGTTATATTCCTAAAAATCTGCGGCATCTACAATATAATTTAATTTACATTCTCTAGCCTAATATTCATAGCAACCATACAAAGGAGTGAAGCCACCCTGAGACCCCATTTTCTTTCTTTCTTTTTTTTTTTAACAACCAAGGAAACGAAGAAAGAAAAAGCTTAGGAGATTCAGTGGCCTACCAGCCAGGAAATGGCAAAACCAGAATTCTACTAAAAACACAGTTTTCACTGTGCTTAACAAAGCTAAGTGTTAATGACCGACGGATGAGAGAGCAAAGTGAAGCTTGTCTTCACTCCCACCCTCTCTTTTATGGTTATCTGGCAGAGCCTCAGCTTTGAGCAGATGTTGACTTTGAACTCCCAAACAATGTAAGCGGCTAAGGTATAGCCTTCCAGCGTTTGCATCCTCAGTCAGGGCTCTTGTATCCCACACCTAGAGGACTAGTGTTCTCTCCCAAGGAGTGATTTACCAGAATTGGTCTTGCCCCGAGAATGTTGAATGTCAGTTTCTTCAAGTCTCCCTCCATTTCCAAATGATGATGCTAAAAAAAAAAAAAAAAAGAGCAAGGACCTAACGGTGTCACCTGAGAAGGGAAGCAACCATCTTTCAGAACTCCTAAAATGTTCTCAAAGGCATCACAGGAGATCCCGAGCGGCTCCCCTGCCATTGTGGGATCTTGACTAGGTGAACAGGTGCCCCAGTGTGGACATCTCCTGTCATGCCAATCAACCCAGTGAAGGCCAGCTGTCACCAAATGGCAGTGGAGCAATGATCCCAGGGTGTGGCTGATGCAGGCGAAGGGAGCTGTCATCCCGAGCAAACCTTAGTCAGCTTAGTCACATTTCAAATCTTGAAACGTGCCGGACTCACTAAGGAGTCCAGTGATTCAACAAAGCAAGAGCCTCACCTGGTTACTCAAGTTCGCATCTTGAAGACCTTGTGAGGCACTCTGCAGGTTAAGAAAGTGCTGCCTTGAACCTGGGGAATCTTAAAATCTGCTGACAGGTCTTTGGAAGCAGCTTCCATTTGCAGGTGAAGACTGCTTTCTTCCAAGAGCCAGAGGGACACAGCCTTTCAACCAGGACTTTGAACAGCTTGGCAAGAGGGAAGTACCGAGCTGAAACTATTGCAGAATTGAGCTAAGCAGAACCGATGAATTAATGCCTTTTGGGATGAGGACGAGCTCGTCTCTCTGGGGCTTCCCAACTCAAGTGGTAGGGTGAGACAGGTGTATTTCTGGAGTTAAACAGACTGGCATGTGACCCTGGCGCCACAGCTCCTGGCCAGGTGTCCTTGGATGAACTGCCTGACCTCTTTCCCCTCGCTGGGTTTTCACACATCTGCATAGAAAGCCTTCTGGCACCTGTGTCTTCAGGACTGTTGGGAGACGAGGAAACGCCAAAAGCACTCTGTCCAACCTGGTGAAGGTGCTAATATGTGCTGGCTCTTTTCTAAACCAGATCAGAAATAAGTTAAACTTATATTTAAACAGAGCAGGAAGCAGGTACCTGAACCTGGCTAGAACTTTTCTTGTTCTCTGGGGGAAACGTGACTGCAGATGTGTCCCACAGGCTGTAACAGATACCAGTCACGTGAGCCTTTACAGCCACACTGGACCCCCTCACTTTCAACAGAGACAGCTGTCCATGAGCTCAGCATCCCAGCAGGCAGGAGACATTAAATGAGCAGTCTCTGGAAGGAAAATTTCCACTTGACCAAAGGAGGGAAACATGCTCTTGCCCTCCAAGGCTCAGTATAGTCCTTAGGCTCGCACCTTAATCTGCTGTTGCCATTTACACACACGAATGTCTTTCCTGGGTCTGGCCAACTTGCAGTTAGAAATGCCAGGGACATCTGCCCTGGTCGCACCCAGGTTCTGGGCATGTTGTTGATCCTACCCTGTGATACCACCTTCATGACTTGTGCTGCCAAAGTTTGTAGAGACCTAGGGCTCTGAACTTCAGAGGATCTGGTATGTCCTGGAACAGCAGTGGAGGTAGGTCCAAAGACTGGCCATATCAGACCAAAATCTAACCAAGATAATCCTGTGTGCCCCTTCGGGTGAGGAAGCCAGGCTGGACATTCTGGCAGAGACCAGGGCTGGGTTCGCAAAAGGCAAGGGGCTCTTGGCAAGAGCTCCTCTCCATAAGACAGGTGTGACAGTAAGGTTCCCATAAGGAACCTAGTCTTCCAACTTTAAGAAAAAGCCAGTTATCAACTCAAAAGAGAATTGCATAAAGAAAAGGGGGAAAAAAAGGAATAGCAAGAACAAATAACAACACAGAAATGGGCTCATGTTGCCTGCTGGCTGGACTTGACTGTTCCCAATAGAGACCAATGGAAGACTTCACACTGGGTTGTTTCTCACATCAGCTGGTGGCATCCCTCCTCAGAGCATCATTGCTCAGGCTCATAAATGTCCCTCGCAGTAACAAGTCTCTTGTCTCAGCAACAATGACACATCCCCCTTGGTTTGGGATCTTGTCCTCAACCTAGTTGCAGTGAATAGCTCATGCTCAAAGGAATTTTGTTTCTTTTTCAATATTTAGAGCACCCAGCAGGGCCCCCCATATGTGTGACTCCAGGACTTTGTATCAAGGCCTCATGTCCTTTCCCTTACCCTTGGAGCTACGGAGAGATGTAGTAGCCACAGTTGCATCATTCAGTCTTCCTCCCCCTCTATTCAGATTTTTTTTTTTTTTTTGCATTTTGTGGCCGTTCTGCCATGGGCTTCCATTCTTCTTGGAGGTTCCATCCTCAAACACTGTGCACCAAAGCACTTGGATGACTGCTGGGCCAGAGACTTACTTCCTGCACAGACATTTTGGCAACTTGTGGCAGAACATTCACTCAGAAAGGACACACAAGGACTCAGACACCAGGCAACATCCACGGAAGTCACAAGAGCCTGTCTGAAAACAGAAAAACAAGGAAAGGAAATAGACTCTCCCGGCCCCCACAGATGCATTTTAAAACTCCTGTGTACTTTAAAGTAACTTGGCATACAGTTTGGGATGAAATGATGCTTATCTTTTTATTTTTTAAATCCTTGGTTCCTCAATTTACATTTCTGTGTGGGAAGGTTGCAGAACAAATGAGTATTTGCTGACCCAGATATGGGCAGGGGCATAGAGTAACAGCTGCCGAGGTTGGAAAGACTTAGAGCTGCCTCTCTGATCAGCTCCTGTGTTTTTGGCTTTCATTCCCCAAACGGACACCCACCCTGGCCCAAATCACTGGGTGATGAGGGTCAATTCATGTTTAAGCTTTGAAGATTAGAGAGACCAGAAATGGCCACCACTTCCCTTTCTTTTTTCTTGGAGAAAGTTTTAAAAAGCAAAAACTTTTAAAAATGCATAATATTTTGAGTTCACGAAAGGAATTTATCCACATTTCTGCCATGTGAAATGTTAGCAAAGTTTATGTTGGACTGTCATATTTCTTTACTTTTTTCACCAGCATACAAGACGTCGATCTCAACATCTGGTTTTTAATAACCCTCGACATCTGGGAGCTCCTTTTTATTCCTATGGTGGACGAGGAACAGTAGTGATATTGGCAGTGTATATTTTCAAGCTAAAACTCCTGTCTGTTTCAATCATAATTAATTGCCACTTTTTAATATATTTAATTTGCTAAAAGCGATTTGCATTAGACCACATTTTGCTGTTAAGAAAACAGCAGCAGATTTGGGCAGCAGTGGCTTGTCTGTCTTCTAATTTTTGAAAAGTTAAAACCCTGTGTGAGTGGATTTGGAACACACTGAATGTATACATGCTATTGAGTGTAAAATGCAAGATGAAGTCAACCGCTCAGCAAGGAAAGTTCCTTTATAGCCCATTTTGGAAGCCTTCAACAGGAGCTGGGCAATAACTTGAAGAGAAAGCCTCTGGGTTTTTTGTGACTTTGGCAAATCCTGACATCTCTCTATGCCTCGAGTATTCCTACCACAGCAACGTTGGAGGCTCAAGAACCTTGTGATGAAAGCTCAGGCCTCCATCCAGGCAATTATATTTACACACATAACCTACCATGTTCTGCACTGTATTTCAAGAACTTGCAAGACCCCTGGACACCCATTTGTGGGTGCCCCAGGGTCCCCTGATGTAGACTTCCATCTTCATTAACATGAAAAGCAACATCAACTTTGCTTTTCTCCCGGGATGAGGAGGAAGTACAGTGGATGTGAAAATGCATTTTTCCCAGGTCATATAGGGAAAAAGAACATCAATTGCCAGGAGCAGTTACAAGATTGTTGAGTAATAAATAAGCCCAGATAATTTTCCCAGAAGAAGACCCAGCTAAAATGAGCCAATGTACCTTCTTTTTCTGCCAGAATATTTCTACCTAAACTACCAAGTGAAAATTCATGCTGGGTTGTCCAAGTCAGAGTCCGTACCAGTAATTGGATTGACTCAAGTCAATGTGGGACCCTGTAACTATGAAGCCCAGGTCCCTCCTGCCGTCTGGTGAACTCTCTGCACCACTCCTCAGAGTCAGGTTTTGAAACACTGACAATAAAAGACAGAGACATACAAAGGAAAGAAATTACAGTGAATGTCAGCTCAGAGACCACACATGTAAATCCTTGAGTAGATAAAAATTACCTTGGCAGGATTTGCACTGTGTTGAGATGGCTGTTGTTTCCAGGTCAAAAAAAAAAAAAAAAAACCATGATCAAATAGCAGCGTTTTCATATGATTCCACCTGGTATTCTAACAACTTAAGCAATAACGATGCAAATAGTGAGAAAGCGTTCCAAGTTGTTATTTCTTGTCCCTGGTTTTCAAAACAGAGAAAGAAATCATGGCAAAAATGCGGTTCTATTGGGGATTTGTGAAAAGTCGCAGGATAGGGATCAGCCTTACCCACTTGCTCCCATCATTGCCGTCACCAGGGCCTTGTGATAATAGATATGCTTCTATTGCCAAGATTTGATTTGCCTGCCTTACTACCCACTTCACCAAGGGGAAAAGTGACCAGAGCCATTTTGGAAACATTTTTCAACAAGAATTCAGACCAAATAAGTTTCAGTTTATCCACAGTTGAACACAATGTTAAGTTAAACAAAACTTCCTTTCTACAAGCACTCTACTGAATTGGAAGTTTACTCTCGTTTCTTTTAAACTTATTTGATTGCAAATGTATAATCATTTCCTGCAAATGTGTAATCATTCCATGGCATGCACATCCTCTTCTCTGTGGAGAGCAAAATAGAACCTGACAAAAGTCAAAAGAACACAGCGTGTTTGATCCTTTGTAATTCACCACCATGAATTACCGCATGCTAAAAATGTTTGCTCCACCCAGGCCGATAGAGTGGGACGTGTGTGTGTTTTAATTCTCCTTCAACCTTTATTGATACTTTAAACGTCAAGAAAAATTAAGGATATTTGATTACTATAATTACTTCTTTGCTTACTTAAAAGGTTTAATCTACTCCTTAGGCATAATGCAGTTCAGATCGCATGCTTTCCAAAAAAAAAAAATAATAATAATAATCTTAATATGGACTAATTTGAATCTTGTAGTCCCACCTGACACAGAGGCAGACCTGGGTGGGTGGAATGTTTTTGTGTGGGGTTGCCATGGATACAAAACTGGGTGATGTATTTGACAAGCTGGTGATGTGAAACTTAAGGTACTGGAGATTTGTTTTTCCTTGTTCTTTTAAGATTGAAAAGCAAAGTGTCAATGAGTGTGCCTGTACAGTGCATCATGGTGTAACTAACCTTCTCTTCTCTCGTTCTGGTGCTCTCCTCCTCTCTCTGCACCCCACCCCCGACCCCGGGCCGGCCACAGGATGACGAGGAGGGCATATGGGCATAGCCGGGCCTGTAAACCAAAGTTCCAGTTTTGTTTTGAGGGGTGAGAAATCATCTTTTATATCATTTTTTTCTAAAACAAAAACAAAAATGCATTCTAGTGTTGTGTGCGTGTTCAGTTGTGCTCGCTGATGTCTGTGACTGTGCCATGTGTCTGCTGCCGTGTTCTGTGAGTGCGGAATGCCCTCATGCCCTGACCATTCCCAAGAGCCTCCTCCATCTACCCTCACTTCCCTGCCACCCCACCCCCCAGCCACATGACTGCTCTGCCTTGTTGGGGCTGGGTTTAACACGATGAGAATGTTTCTGTGCTATTGAAGATATTCACTGCGCCCTTTCTAGGATTTATACACTCTTCTTAAGACATGGTTGTAGACTCAGACCTTGTCACAGTTTTGCAGTCATAGTTTTCAGCCGACTGCTTGCTGTTGCCAGAGCTGCCAGTGTTGGGTGACTCTGATGTCCTTCTGGTTGTGTCAAAAGTTTTGGCAAGGAACAAGGAAAATAAAACTGTGTATTCATGAAGCTGTCATTTCTCAGAAGTCCATTTAATGGATGATGAGATCTCCTCTATGGCATTTTGGAAGAAACACTAGGCTCAAGGCATAGTGATGGTGGATGGGTAAAGAACTATTTAAATGAATGAGGAGAGAAATGTCACTACCAGCAGGTCAGATTGGTAGCCTCATATCTGTTGTCTTACCAAATATTGTGCTTCTGTGAAACTTTGTGTTATAAATTACGTACACTGCTTTGCATTTTCCAGGACTTTGAAAACCTGATTTTTAGGTACTAAAAGCCTGTCCTTTACTTCCATCTTCATTATAATTGAATAGTGGGGCACATAATCACCATGTGCTTATAAATGGACCGTTGAGCTCTAGCAACTTGTGCTGCTGGGAAATGCCCTGTCCTGTGTGCCACAGACCGGCTAACACCAAGATGCACGCTCCCTGGAATTGAACATACATATAGTCACCCAGAATATAACCTTGCGCTTTGTAACATTGCTTGTGGCATTTTATTTGGAACAAGGAATGCCATAGATTGTGTATGTCATGGTGATTAGACAGTGTTCAACATGCAGTTCTTTTTTTCATGGGTTAAATCTGAAAAATCACAGTACTGGGGAATCAGTAGAGTTGGTACAGTTTAGCATGTGCGTCCTTACCCCCGCCCCCAAGTCTTGCCTTCCTATGTAACGTGATAGAGTACATCACACAAACCTTAACCAAGAATCATGTGTTTGGCCCATAGGCGGCAGTTTGTACCTTATCCCATCATACTTCCAGTTAATCCTCTTGTTACCCTTGTGGGAAGGACATGGGGGGCCAGTTTTCAAATAGAACGTCTTTGTAGAGTGAAGATATATAATGCCTGCTGGGTCTGCTTGCTGCCAGTATAACCTGCTTCGTGTTCGTATTAGAATATCGTGTCTCTTCTCCTTTGCATGGGTAAAGGAACAAGAACTAATGCTGTCTACTGCAAAGTGATTCCAAAGGTGAATCAGTCAGTGTAAGGAGGTGGGGAAACCTGAGACACCATCTATTAACTGGCATCCAAAGGAAGAAAAGGGAAAGTGTAAATTAAGGGAAGAAGCCATTTATCACAGACATGCAGGAGTGGGCATGCGGTCTAGTGGATGATACTCGTGACAGTGCTTCTGTCCAACATCAGAGTACCTGAGTTCAAGTCTTGGTGTTAGCTCGAGTCCCGCTCGTTGTGAACACAGACCCTGGAAGAACTGCATTGAGTTGTTGGCTGCAGCCTTCAGCTCCGCCAGGCGTTGTGGGCCTTTGAGGGAGCACGCTCATGGCTTGGAACTAGCTGTCTGCTGACTCATGCTCTCTCCCTTCCTCTCTCCCTCCCTCCTTCTCTCCTCTTTTCATTCCCCTCCATTCTTTCTACCTCTAGCCCTCTGCCTCTCAAGGAAATAATTTAAAAACAACAACAACAACAAATTCTAAAAATCAACGTGACTTTTACCCAAAACAGGAATGGGTTGGTGAAGGACTGCTTTGAGTTTGGGAGTTACCTCCACAAGTGCAGTTTCTGCTCTGGCTTCTCCTTCCCAGCAGCTTCTTGCGCCATCATCACTGTGTTAGGCCTGCGTTTGTGTCTCCTCCTAAATAATAAAGATTTTTATTGCTCTTTCACAAGACATCCATTGTGCCATTCCCTGAGCTATGAGCATCGTTGTCATCTTTAGCAGGAAATTGGCTCTATTACCCATAGAAAATCTTGCCTTGCTCAAGGCAAATGCAGTCAGCTGACATCCAGCCCTATATCCCCTTTATTTCCTTATAAATTTCCCCCAAGTACCATGCACCCCAGAAAACAAAAGTCTTCAGAAAATTAGTCAATGCATAATCCAACTTTAATATGTTGTAATAAATTTTATAGGCTTCTGAGGAAAACTACTTATCTTTCTTTATGACTCCTTTAAACAAGTTTGCTCAGATAGCCTCAGGCTTTTAAAACCATATCTTTAAGGATTTCAGTAATGAAATTCTGAGGGAACCTTCCATTTCAAAACAGCCACTACATGTTTTGAATCACATTACAATCTGTGAGACCTAAGGAGACATTCAATTTATAACTGAAGATGGATAATAGCAATGCATTAAAAATTAACTGTTTTCAATGTTTTGACTTATGGCACTTATAAAAGGAGCATTACAAGATGTTATTTTACTAGGCATCAGTAATATGCTCATAATAGCATCAGAAGGTCCTGACTTGACTCCACAGTTTTGATACTGAGCTATATTGTAATTTAGGAATAATCACCCTATACTTGATAAACAAATTGGAGTTCGTATAACACCTCCAACAACTCCTCCCTCTTCTGCCACTTCCAGACGCTTGCTCCCTGGCATCACTGATTTGTATCTCTGTGATCGCACACGAGTGGTATTTTTCTGCGGAAAATGTGCTTTCCCAACGGTTTTGACAGCCCTTAAAGCTAGCCAGCGTCCACCATCCAAACCTCACCCTCAGGCCTGGGTTTATCGGAGGTAAACTGTGGAATCCACTCTTCATGGAAAACTCTGCTGGTTTGTTCTCTTAGGATTCTTCAAGTTTTCAAGCAAAGGGGCTAATGCGTGAGTCCCACACATTACCCAGCGCTGCTAGAATTCTTTCTTTCTTGAACTTGTCTCTGCTCCCCCTTCCTGCTTGACTCATCCACAGCCCAATTTCCTACAGCCGCAGATTCACCAGTGGCTTGTCTTCTCTTCCTCCAGGAGACTCCATAGGATCCTATGTGCAGCAACTTGTCACCATCCCGGGCATCTCTGTAGCTGTATATTGGACCCTTGTCTTTTTCCCCCACACTCACTTTTCATTGTGAAAATGTGTTTGTGAAGCCCTAGTGATGATTTGTATCTTGTTTTACATGATATAGGAAAAGCACCTGCTGAAGTCTCTCTCACCTTCCTTTGGGAAGATCTGCTTGATAAGGCAATTGTTTGTATCAGCAGGTAATTCATTTCCATCAGAGAAGGTGCTTTCCTGCCTCAAACAGGAGCTGTTTGTCCCCCTCCCCGACCCCTGAAACAACTCCCAGGCTCTTAGAACCTTCATTCCCCCACCTACTCATGCATCTTTTGGGTCAGGTCTCATACTTTCCTTGTTTTGGTTTTTTTTTTTTTTTTGTATTTTTGTTTTTGCAGGCAGTCAGTGAGATAGGGCAGTAGCAACTAAATCAAGACACCTCATGAGATTTAATGTCACACCTGCCTTGACATTTGAATGTGTCAGTTCTCACTGTGAACTTGTGTGATTATATAAACCTAGAACATAAGACCATTTCTTTTTTAATTTCTTAAACTGCTAGAAAAGAATATGCCTTTTTGATGGGAAACATATGCAAATTTTTTAGGACTCACTTCATAAAATTACAGATGTGGCATTAGCAAGTTTGGGCACACAGCTTGATACTAGGGATGGATGGTGTGGGAAATGAAGAAACACCAGCATGTGCAGAGTGAGCACAAGCCTGAATTCCAGAACGTTTAGCCATGAGGTGGGGGATTTGTTACCCATAGAAGCAGTGTTGGAAGAGCCAAAGGAATTCCCTGGCTGGCTTCTCCCCAGGAAGAATGAGGAAGGAGAGGTTTTACTGGGGTTGAGAACTTTCTATCTCCTTTGCTTTCTCCTACCAGACTGGGTCTGGAAACCAGGCCTGTGCTTGTGCTGGGGTAAGAGGAATCTGGTAGCTGGCAAAGAAATCTTAGAAGGAGACTTGGACTCGATGCAGTGTGGAGGTTTTGGTGCCAAGTGGAAGCTATTTTTTTAAACGTCGTATATAGCAAAGACTATTAGCAGTTTGATTCAACATAGATTGTGAGTAATTGAGGATTTGCTACATCTCCTTCTTGTGCCATTGACTCCTCATCACTCATCTGTTTGTTCACTAGTCACTAGTCACTCCTTGATCCATTCTTTCATCAAGCGGTTAAGTTCTTGGTTAGATGTTGGGAGAACAATAGGGAGTAAGATAGACATGGTTTCTATCCTGTGAATCTTACCATCTAGTTGAGGGAAACAGATTATAAATAAACATGAATAGAAATCTTATATATTTAGATCAGTGCCTTGATGGAAGCCAGAAAGATGTTTTGAGATTAACAAGAGGAACCTCCCTGAGAAAGGATGTTCATTGAACCTTTCTCTGAGGAAGTATACTTGAAGCCCAAGTCTTTGAAGGGGGAGAGACAGGCAGAAAAGGGACCATAGCGGGGAAGTTTTATGAGCTGAGGGAGGCTTGACTCCGGGTAGAGTACATGAGGATGGGAAACAAGGGGTAGGGCTAGGTTTTTGTGGGGCCTTCTGGGAGTTTAAACGACAACTAAGGAACGTGAACAGACTGCAAAACCACACACAGGGACGTGACATGACCTGATGTGATTTATCTTGTGGAACAGCTCCGGCTGCTGTGTAGAAGGGGAAATGCCATCACAAGAGGAACAGAAGGAGAGGCTGTTCTGCCCTGTGGGAGAGAACTGTTGGTGCTGACCCAGGGCAGCAGTAGTAGACTTACAGACAGGTGGCTCAGCTGGAGGTGAGACCAAGAAGGGAAGCCAGTAGGACGTAGTTAGGGAGGTAAGATGAAGAATGAGATTGAGAAGACCTTTGAATTTCAGCCTTGGGTGCCAAAGCTACAACAGGGCGGGTGGGGGTTGAAGAGGACTCCAGAGTTCTGTCTTCCCCAGATGTCCGGTAGGGCCGGCCAAGAGAAAGGCAGACTTTTGACCCATGCTCCTTCCCGTTTGCCAGGAGATCATCAAGGGAGTCGTTGGCCTCTTGTTGCAGTACTGTGTAGGCTGACAAGTTGAAAGTTTGGCTAAAGACTAACATCAAGAGTATGTGACTTTTCTGACTCAAAAGGGAAGCCAACTTGAACAGCAACGATGGGAAAGAGGCATCAGTACTCCCTGAATTGGAGGAGATGTGGGTGGGGGTATTCCTCAGAGAAACCCAGCCCTCACCAAGAGATAGGAGGCTGCAAAGGACCTGGAGAGAGAAGAGAGCTGCAGGTTTTGCCTGTAAATCCCTGAGACTTCCAGGCATCAAGCTCTCTGTCAGATGTGGCTTTTCATGATGCTTGGCTTCCCATCTTGAACTAACATCTGCATGTATCCTTTTCTGCATTTAGTAATCTGTTTTCAGGAGGTTGGGTGAGAAGTCAGAAGAAGCTGTAAGGTGGTTCAGAACCACCAAGGCAAAGATGGCCCACTTTCATTGGGGGCTATTTCTTCATGTAAGTACTAGAGCTGAAGCAGGGAGCAGAATACATTCCCTACATTCAGAACACAATTTCTGAAGCTGGTATCCATGACCCCTAGAGGGACTACAAATCCCCCGACAGTGCAAGCAGACACAAGTTCCTGCAGATATATACACAGCGCTCTATGTCCAGGATCCAGAACAGATCTTCAAAGGGGCAAGTGACTCCAAGAAGCTCTTATCTCTTGGAACCCTGGTGAATTGACTAGTGGTGTGGTCTCCAGATTCTGGTGGTCTCCTTTGGATCTTAAATCCAGCACTTGTTGGCCAGATGACGTTGGGAAAGTGGTTCATGCTCCCAGACTCTCCATTACACACACACACACAGTTGTCATGAACATCAGATGTGATGAGCCATGTTGTCGTAACTTCTGGGTTTGACGGAACATAGGTTTTCTGCCCACTGGGAAAAAAGAATGAGCAGTTGACTCTGTGGGGCTGGTGACTTTGGGAGGTGAGGAAAAAGGCAGAAGAAAGGAAAAAATCACAGGAAAATGTATCTCCATGACCACAGCCAGACCCCAAGCCAACTGTATGTTTTCTTTCAGGCCTCATGGTTCTTGTACCTGAAGATCACATATTCTGGTATCTTGATTTGGGGAGGAAGAATACCTGAGGATCCCAAAGGACGGTCTGATTGCTGGAATATATGACTTAGGCCCTGTCTGTTGCAGAGGAGTGCTATCAGCTGGAAAAAAAAAAAATCTAATGAGATATATGAAACTCCAGCAAGTATTTAACCAATAGTTGTGAAGTGATAAATTGTGCAAGAAGAAAGGGCTAGAAGGTCTTGGTTCACCTCTTTCTTCTGTCAAGTGTGGTGGACTTCAGGGATGAGATAGAAGCTTTTAAGCATTCTGAAGTGCAGGCGATCAGTTTGTGTGGGTTTCCTGGCGCTCATGAGGGATACCTGGCAAAGCAGTGTGTGTTGGCTTGAACACGACCATACTCTCAGACCTGAAATCTGGCTGAGAACCCATAAACAAACAGTGGTGATAGATGACCGTGGGCCAGAGGCGGGAGGCAGCTAGCAGAGTGTTGTTGCATGACAGTACATACTTGCTGTGCCAGGGCTGGCGCGGAGGGAGTTTGGCCCTCCCGCCCCCTTGTCATTTGCTCCAGAGGGCGGTGCCGGTCTGGTCTTGTTTAACCACTTTATTAATGATCTGTAAAGGAGGAGGAAGAGCATGTGAATGAGAGTCGCAGATGCCACCGATTTGGGGAGTGTTGGAGATACCGGCAAAGTCAGAGAGATTGCACAACTGGCCTGAAGAAGGTTAGGAACATGCAGGGAATAGAACACATCTTGGATAAGTCCAGACACTCACATCTGGCACAAATTAATCTGAAACTCAGCTATCAATGGGTGGGAAGGATAGGAAAAACAAAATATTAAAAGATAAATATACTGAGCAGACTTTGGAAACATCAACCTGAAATTCTGCCATGGATTGGAAAAGGAGAAAGGTACATTTAATGTTTTTTTGGATGTTAACAAGTGGCACAGACATATGTTCCCTTGTGTCACGGTCCCGCCACGTAGTATGTCATAGGCTTGGAGTATCACAATGACATTTGTACTCTTTCTATGAAGATCCCCCTCATTACCAGAATGATGAAAATGGCTCTGAACAAGCACAGCCACTGCGTGAGGACAGAGCATCATTTAATATTGGGCATTGATCCAGAACGTAAGAGCCAGCCTTGGAACAGAAGGCTAGAATGACATTTTTAGGGAAAGCATGAGGGATTTTTGTTGACATGAATCAGTGTGGACTTGAGAAGGCTCATTCTTCTTATGGTGAGATTAGTAAACTGGGAATAGATATTCTCAGAGGCCTGCAATGGGGAGCTATCCAACTAGTTGAAAATATTATGCCCCAAGCCAGAATCTTATAGTTGGTTTGAGGAAAGAAAACTCAGCCCCATCTCTTTAGAACATCTCTATAACACCAACACATGAAAAACCCAGACAGCATCTGTCAAACCATAAGATTTGTTGATGATCCACTCCGGGCATTTTGATCAGAATGGCTGTCTTCCTCTCTGCCATGGAACATCTGTCATCTGCCATTATTCACACAAAGAAGTCCCTTCACTCTGTCCTGAGGCCATGGTCCCTGCAGGACAATTGCTGGCCTATCTGGTCACTCCCAAATATTCCTACAAAGCAGATACTGCACTTCCCATCATACCTTTCCTGTGAACATGCTTCTTGGAGACTTAGGTAATTGAAAATGTAGTTCTCTGTAGCCTTGTTTTTCAGAAAATATAAGGTGCGTGCTAAGAATAACAGTACACATCAACAGACAGCTTCTACTGTGCCAGTTCCTCATTTGAACTGTTCATGGGCAAGGTCTTCAATAGTGCAAGGTCTGGGTGTCAGGTCTCAGCCATTCAAAGCAGATCCTGCTCTGTGAACACTGGGTCTTGCTTGCCTTGCTGCTCACAGTCCTGGGCCCAAGGTGATAAAATTTACTGGAATGACAAGTTCGCCTAGGGAGATGCCCTGCCATTGCATTCAGACTTTGTGAACTTTCCCACAGCTAGAGGACCGCCTCACCCCTCTGTGACCCCCAGCAGATTGGACTTCTCTTGTTAGGTCTATGTTGGTGGCTGCAAGATGGGGAGAATGATGGATTCTTCCTGTCCCCAAGTGCTTGGTTTGGGCCTAAATCACTGTGCACAGTATATAGGAAGCATACTTGGAGAATGTAAGAGAAAGGTTGTTATCATGTCTTTCTGAGAAATCATGTCTCAAGTGAATTTGTTAGACCCAGAATTGAAAGAAAACATCTCACATGTGGCTAAAGACTCCCGCCCAACATGTACAACACAAAACTCTGGAATGAGGGGCTGGTGCTGTGACGTGCCAGTTAAGTCATCATCTATGATGTTGGTATCTCAACTGGATGCCCATTCAAATCCCAAGTGCTCCATGTCCAGTTCAGTCCCTGTTGATAATGGACCTGGGAGAGCAACAGAAGGTGGCCCAAGTAATTGGGGTCCTGTGCGCACATGAGAGACCTGAATGTTCCAGGCTGCCACCTGGCCCAGCCGCACCTATTGCAGCCATTTGGAGAGTGACCCAGTGGATAGGAGAACTCTGTCCCTTTGCCCCTCCTACTTTCTCTGTTATTCTACCTTTCTAGTAAATAAAAGATATTTTCTTAAGATTTTTTTTTTAATTGGAATGGCTGATTTACAGAGAGAAGGAAAGACAGAGAAAAAAAACCTTCTATCTGCTGGTTCTCTCCCCAAAGGGCCATAACAGCCACAGCTGAGCTGATCCAAAGCCAGGAGCCAGGAACTTCTTCCAGATCTCCCACACAAGTACATGGGCCCAAGTACTTGGGCCATCCTCTACTGAAGACTGTAGAGATAGCTTTTACTGGGAACCTGAGCTTCCTGCAGCCACTGTTTGGTTTCTCCCAGTTATCACTTTCATGTTTGTTGTGGAAAACCTAGACAGTTTAATGAGGAATGTAGCAAACATTCTCCCCTCCCCCCGCCTTAAATTCCTTCTTCAGAGAAAATGCCATTTGCTACCTTTTAATGTGAATCCTACCATCTTTTTCCTATACAAATGCATTCTGGTAAACTTACCTAGATGGAGCCCCCAAGTCCTGTTTTGGCATAATCTTGGGGAGCACCCAGGCTCTGAAACATCAAAGGTCAAGTTCAAATACTGGTTTCACTACCCTTACCTGCTGGCTTAAGCTCTTCAAGGTAGCTAAGGCTGTTATTGTGGATGTGTTATGTGTTCAGTGTCACGTGATTCTCCATGTAGATACTGGCACCTGTTTGTCATTTTGCTATCTGCCAAGCATCACGAAGGCTGGGGTCCATTGGAGCCTGGGATGGTGGGGGGTGAGGGAGCGGGAGGGCTGAAGAGGGTTGTGCTGTCTGATTGGCTGACTCCTGATAGTGATGGGGGAGAGACTTGTTTATTCTCCACTCATGTGTCAGGAAGGATACCTGAGGCATGATCCATTATCCTTTCAACTCCCCTTGTTCTCTGTTGTAACTACATTATCTAACAGGTGTACAAATCCTTCTACCAAAAGAAAAATACTCAGTGATGAAAAAGGAAGTCCCCTCGCTGCCCTGTGGTGTTGGTTTGTGTGAAGATTGGGGTCATGGGTTCTGGGTGTTGTTGTTTTGGGTTGCTTTTGTTTGGTTTTGTGGTTTGGTTTGGTTTCTTTTGAGGGAAGAGGCAGAGGGGGAATCATGTGCCCAGGCACCAGGGCACTGGCTTGGAAGCACAAATGAAGTCATGTTCTGGAAAATCCTAGCTGCTTGTCATTGTCTAGAAGCAGGTGGCACACCAGGAAACTGGAGACCAGCAAGTGTGCCTTTCAGAGAGAGGCCCACCGTTGGCCCCTAAACAGCAGTTTCTCTAGCCAGGGTGCAACATTGTTCAGGTTCAGTATAATCAGCCACAGAAAGGAATAGACCTTCCCTCTTGCAGAACGTGCAAAGGAGAAAGGGAGAATGAGGAAGTGCTGCAGAACCAAGCAACAGTCTTTGTCCCTTCTTAGACAACAGGCTTGGGACTCTGTGCAATCCGATCTGTCAGATAAGGAGGTGACTGTGTGTGAGGGTGCAAGCTGAGACACGCCAGATGAATTGTCTCAATGTGATTATTTTTAAAAATTATGAATGCACTAACAGGTTGATGGAGGCCAGACTCTTGAGTCCTTTCCACGCTTCCAGGGTGAGTGTGAGTACTTAGTTCAAGCTCAGGTTTCCTATCCATGAAAGCCTGCTGGGACTGAGAGTGTCCATGGCAAGCTTCTCACCTGGGGCAGGTGCCGGGGAGAAGAGGGATGGAGTCTTTCCTGTCTTAAAGTCGGGAGAACTGACATTGCCACTTGTCCCACTTTGACCTCACATACCTCCCTTGTTGGTTTAGAGAAAATGTCCCATGTCCCCAATTCTCTTCTAATCTCCCATGGAATCGGCTCTATGGATATGTTAGAGAGATAGCATCATGCCCATTTAAAGGAGTAAGAAAATGGGGCTCAGACTGTTGAGGTTTGTCCAGGGCTATAGAGAAATGACGTGGGAGAGCTAGGGTGTGAATTTCCATCATCTTACTCTTGGTCACCCACTCATTCCACTGTGATATTAATTCCCTAAGGACATTCCTCAAATAACAGATAATGGTGGATATTAAGAGATACTGATGAGTTTTTTTTTCTTTTTAAATAATCATAAAGGGTATTGTGTTTAAATAAGTTTGAGAAAAACTAGACAGAGCAGAAGTCAGTAGACTTCTTCCCTTTGCATCTTCTCAGAGCTTTTCTTAGATTGACACCCTTGGTCGGGGTGTCACGTTCAAAGAAAAAGAGAAGGTCCTGCATGCCGATTGCTCACAGACCCTTGACTTCCCAGAGCCTCATGTAGAATCTTCAGGAGAAAGCTTTGCTACAATCTGCCTTCTCTCTGCTCTTGGGAATGATTCATTTCCCAAGCAGGAGGAGCTGCCACCTGCATCTGAGGTAGTTGCCTCAAAGACCAGAAAACACTATCCCCCCCAAAAAAATGAGTGGGCCTGAGCAGGAAGCAGGTAGCCCAGCATCACCATTAGGCTTTTCTTTGCCTCCGTGTGTTCTGAGACTGTGTTTTGTTCGGTCATGCTTGGGTGGAGTTTGAAGGACATTGACAAAGCCATGAGACTGAGACATAGCAAGGGAAATGTGGGATCTTTCCCAAAGTTGCCTTCATGGTTGACCTGGTGCAGGGGGCTGCGAAAGCAGCAAAAGTGAGAGGTAGCATCTTTTTTTAAATGGGTGTCATCAAATGAGAGGAATGATCCAAATCCTTGGGGTCAAGTTCATATTTTTTTTTATCATTGGAAATAGATTGCAAATGCCAATCTGTTAAGGCTGCCCTGTGATGATCCTTTATGTATTTCACCTTTAGAAATGTCTAGCCTTACAGTTAGGTGGTACATTTGGCAATCGAGTTGCTGTCAGGTTGTAACAGCCTTGAGATGAATAGCAGTGTAAAGCCCAAGCCATGTGAGTGCCACATGTGAGCTTGGGTACGACTGCTTGAGTCAACCACTGCATTGCCAAAGCAGTCAGAGACACTGCGGGCATGCATAGGCATAGCTAATGCCAATATATTCATGAACAATGAAATTTGAATTCCCTATGATTTTCATGTGCCACAAAATACTTACCTTCTGATCTTTTTTTCTCCCTGTTAGAAGGTAAAAACCCATTTTTAGCTTGTAGCCCTTACAAGCATCTATGGTGAGGCTGAACCTCACCCCATGAGCTAGCTAGTTTGCCACTTCCTCCTACGTGCCTTCACACTGACCATCCTGCTGCGTTGTTACATCTTCCCATGGGACAGGCGGTACTGTGATCCTGTTTCCAGAGAAGACAGAGGACGGATTCCTCACCCAGTCACGCCGCTCTGGAACCTCAGAGCTGGGATTTGAACCCAAGTGTGTCCACGTCTGAAGCTGCTTGCTTGCCTCTACTGATTCGCGCAGTGTTCTCTGGGAGAACCCTGTCACATCCCTGCTTTTGTCTCAGAGTCCTACCTCCCACCCCTCCAAGCCAGGTGCCTCTCAAGAGACAAGGGAGATGGGTCCAGAGTCAGGAAGACGCCCACAGGGAACTCTTTCTCTTCCCCCGCCCGGTCCTCTGAATATTCCTCCACCAAGTATTTCTCTGCTTCCTTCTCATGCCTTCTTTCATCACCTCTTCCTGGTATTATCCCTGTCATTTGCATGGATAACATGTCCTGATGCATCAAAGAGTGTTCAGGATGGGGTGGAAACCCTTCCATCTGGACCTGCCCCTTAACAGCCTATGGTCTAATCTGAACTTCCATTGTCTCATCTGGAAAATGGGAGAAATTGCTTTTTTTTTTCTTCCTCCTGGAGTTCTTTGACAAGCAGATAGAATAATAATATGAAATAGTAGGCCAGTACTGGGCCTTAATAAGGACTCAGCAGATCCTCGTGGCTATCACTTCATTATTTTTCCCACTGCCACCTCCTCTGATAACCTCCTCTGTGTTAATAACCCCTCACAATCTTACAGTGTCCACTTCTACAGTTGTCTCTCAGTATCTATTAAATGTTACGAATATCGGAAGGCTTCCTCCTTCCCTGTCTCCTGGCTCAGAGTGAACATTGACCAGTGGACCCAGTCTACCCAGTGGATGACACATCCCCAAAGGAGCCGGTGTCCTTGGGGTCTCCATGCTTTATACCAGCCGCCTGCTTCCTGGAATGAGCAAAAGATTCCCACAATCTAAGCAACAACAACAAAAAAAAATGCAGGCCTGTGACTCCAAAAGCCCCCAGTATGCAGCCCCAATACATTGGCACAGTTAGTAGCCTGGTTGGAATGAGGTACAGCAAGACATGGAAAGCTTTTTAGCTATTAAAAGCATCAACATCAGCCCTTAAAATCAGGAGAACGTTGGTCAGAGATTGTCACCTGCAGAATTACAAAGGAAATGAGAAAATTTCCTTCTTTCTAGATGTTTATACTCTGTGGGGCTGGGCTAATCCAGAATAGACACAGGTGCTTTGGTTTTTGTTTTTTGTTTTTAAGCATCCTGCAGAGAAAACAGGGCTACATCTTCACAGTCTGTAGAACAGCATGTACGCACTTGCAGGCTTTGGCGTATTCTTAAAGAGGCTTCAAGGAATTGTGCAAGCAGGATATGTTCCAGGAGATTACGGGTCCTTTTGTGTTTCATGTTTCATGGCTGCCAACAGCTGGCATCTTTCAGAAATCACTTGAAAAGTGGGCAGAGCTCCTTGTACAAAAGTCTTGAGTTAAGGACACTGTGTGTGTAATTCTTAATCGTGTTGGGAAATTTTAGGATGAAAAATGTAATTATCTCTGAAATGCCAGCAATCAAGGCCAGAGGAATGTCCCTCTTCGGAAAGTTCTTTGTTGATGGGATTAAAAACTAAGCCCCTGTGCTGCTGCCTACAAATTATTCAGACTATTTGAAAAGAAATGAAAGATGACACTGGGAGGGGGGGAAATCACATGCCATGCTGGGTAGCACTCAAGTGATACTCACCTTTAGCAGTTAGTTCAACAGTTGCTTATTGAGACTCTACTATGTGCAATTCCACAGAAGCTAGGCAGACAAGACCCTGTTCTCCTGGTGTACTTTTGCCAAAGTAAGGTGCTTTCTTAATTATTTGTGAGCATAAGATGCTGGAAATCAGAAGATTCCAAGTCCTCTGCAACTGAGCACAGAGCAACTTCACATTGCACAATCTCTAGTGCCATCAATTGCGAAGTCTAACGAAGGCAATTTGATTGGCTGCTTAGATAAGTGTGATGTGTCCTGAACACCAGGGATGGAGGTGGAGAGGGTTAATATACGAGAAAGCTGAAGGGAAGCCAGGGAAGTGGTACAATCAGATTGGTTTGTGGGGTTGTGGCCTGGTAACAGACCCCTGTGCACTGTTGAGAGCCTTATGGCTGTTCAGTCCACATCTTGACAATGAGTTTACTTTTCATGGTGAACAACTATTACCAGGGCCCTCTTTCATTGACAAGTACTGTAGCTAGTCATCTTATAACCAGAGCACATTAAGCTTACATTGCCCCATTTCACAGATACAAGATTCAGCATGCCTCTGCCAACCAGACTGGAACCTAGCTCTGTCAATCACCATCATATTCCAGGCTCGCTCTTCCGTGATATGTGGCCAGCCCCAGCCAGCTGATCACAGGAGTGTTCTGAAGACCCAGTTCCTGACACCACACATCCAGATCTCTCCCCAGATAGATGATGTTTCAAGAACTGTGAGTCAGTTGAATCATAGGAAAGCAAATAATACTTTATAAGACATATAAAGTAGTATATATCTTAACACAGACTGTGTAGATGTTTAAAACATTGTATGTGATGCCCAGCTAACCTGGAAAAGCCTCTGGTCGCTGCAATGTAGAGGCTTGGGGTGATAATGGGACATAATAACTCGAGTGCCATAAGACAAACAATAACATTGATTGAGAAGGTGATAAGGCATTCGTTTATCTTGGTCCCACATGCTTCAAGAGAAGTAGTCTTGTTTAACAACAACAAGGGAAGGCAGTGCCCATCTTATGGGACTGTCCTGAGATTCAAATCCATTAAATCGTGATCTGGCACATATGTAAAAGCAGTGTCAATGTCCGTCCCGTAGATGAATAGAGACCTCTGAATATTTTCCAAAGGGAATTGTGATGCCTTGAAAGCCTTTCAAAAGGGACTGCCTAAAGGATTTGCTCTGCTTAATTTTGCATTTAAAGCAAGCATTTCCTTCTTGCAATTGCACCTTGCTCTTTTGTGCACACGGTCAGTGCCTTATGTCAGCCATTCATGCTTCTAAGAAGACTTGCTGCAGCGAAAATTGCCCGGGAACAGCAAGCAAGCAGCAGTAGCTGCTGGGCCCCATCAGCATACTTGACTCCCCAGCCCTTGCTCAGCAGCTGTGCTGTGTACAAACTCCGTTTCCTCACTCCCTACCACCTAACCAAACCCAAGTGGCAGCTACTCTGATGAGACCCACTCTGAAGATAAGACAACTGGACAGTAGGGAGTTTAGGAAATTGTCTCAGGATGCAGACAGTATGCAGGGGAAGTGGAGTTTGTAGGTGAGCATTTTGTCCCAGGAGGGCACACTCTATTGCGATCCCTCTGCTTTAGTGCTTGGACTGGGTACTTGTTTGTCTTGCCTCCTGTGTGCCTCAAGCTATTGAGCAGCATCCCGATGGCCTCTGCCGATTAGATGCCAGCAGTACCCATGCCCTCTATTTCAAGACATCCACAAATTGAATCTAGAGATTGTTCAAAATCCCCTCGGGACAGTCACCCTGGTTGGGAACCGTGCCTTTGTACTGTAGACTCAAAAGCATTCCTGGACTCAAGAACATCCACAGTTTGAGCCCCAGAGCATACTAACGTCACAGCGCCACAGCTGAGGGGTCTCCTTCATTATTGAGGGGAAGCAGAGTTTCCTTGTAGAATAAGGGAAGGGGAATGAGACTGGATCAAACGTCGCTGTAGACATCAGGATGTGGAAAAAAGGAAACAACATTCAGGGCGAGCCTGGCAGGTGGAGGTGCAGGAGGTACCCAGAGAGGGATGCCGATCTGGAAGAGGACACGTGCTTGTCATAGGGAATCAGCAAATCGGGGGTCTCTGGGCTCCTGCTCGGGTCCATAGAGTGGATGCAAAGCTTAGCTCCATCACTAATACACTCTGTGACTTGAGCTGGTTATTTACATGCCTCTAATTTCCCCTCTACAAAATACAGGCAGCGCTAGTTTCTGCATCAGGGTGGTGCTCTGAACCCCCAAATGTACCACCCGCTTACCATGGGGCCTTCACAGAGGCTTACACATTGGTCACTGCTTTGAGACTGTGAAGTTCAGTAGTTAGAGAATAGGATCTGGACTCAGACTGCCCAAGTGTCACTCCAGCTCAACCGTGGTCCTATCTGTGGGATCTTAGCTGAGCTGCTTAACCTCCAGGATTCCCAGCATCTTCGCTCCTAGTCCCTACCTCATAGAGGTGATGCATGAGCCCTCTTCCTAGTGCCTGGTACACACTTCTCAATGTTACCATCAAGATGATGCTTCCTGCCTCAGTTTCCTAAGGCTGATCCAGCAGAGCCCCACAGATGTAAGTAGGCCTAGATGTGGGTGTAGGTATGGGTTAGTATAAATGAGCTTCCAAAGCAGTGAAGGAGTGAGCCTATCCCTTGCTCTGACCCAGCATCAGGTGCTTTGCTGGCTAGGTTTGACACCTGCTCGCCTTGTAGATGCACCTGCTGAGCTGGGCTTCATCTTCACTTGACCTTCTGTTGTGTGTTCTCACTTCCTCTTTGTAGAAGGACACAATGTGTCTGCTTGGATTAGGGTTCCTATGACCTCATCTTAACCAACTACATTGGCAACACTCTCTTTCCTGGTTCCTCTGCACTCCGGAGGGGAGCTTTTGCAGGAGGACAGTTCAACCCATGTCAGTCTCCTATGAATCTTTGCAAGGTTTCTTCATGCTCAGAAATTCCATGAAGGACTGTTGAGTTCTGAATAGTGTGAGGCAACCAGAGAGTGCAAATCCCCCGGCAGTGGGAAGAGCACTGTTGGAGGAGTTTGGGCAAGCGGCATGCAAGGGAAGTGTCTCAACATTTGGATTACCAGAACAACATTGTTCTATTAGTGTTCACCTTATTGTCATATGTGGTGAAAGACCACCTTCTACAGCCGCATCCCATCAAGTTATGCTGCAGGTGGGAGCAGAATGTGGCTGCATAGACACCTTGAAACTTGTGAGCCACTTTCTAGGTGTGTCATTGTCCCCATCCTGCATAAGGAATACTGCGAAATGCCAGCTCCCACCTAAGGACTTGGCATCCATTACCAGGGACCTCGTTTCTCCATCACTACTCGCCTCTCCCCATCCAGCACTGACCTGCTGCTGAAGTTTTCAAAGGCTCCCTGTGTTGCGAGAATTGAACAAACTTGATCTTCCAGGTTCAACTTAAATATTGTTTCCATTTTGAAGCCTGTCATGTGGGTGTACCACAAAGAGCGTTTGGTTTCCCCCCCACCTCCTGAAGCCCTGGGCCGTGGTATGTAGGCAGTAACAGAATACTAGGAAGAAAGAGAGAGCTTGAAATAGATCCCCAGCCCTCGGCCTGTGCAAAGACAAAGCAGGATGTAAGTAAAACCATTACTTCTCCCTCCTGATCAAAGGCAAGATGGGAGCCCCGCCCCTCCTCCCCACCACCCAGCAAGCAATTAACACAGCCTGGCGTCTCCTCTGCGGCGATGCAGATTGGCCGCCCAGGGCCAGCTCTGGCTGCTCAGCAGTGGGGGTATCCCAGGTGCCCAGGTTAAAAAAAAAAAAATGTGCGCATTTGCGAGCAAAAAAACAGTGCAAAACCCTCCCATGGAAGAATCCCATCCACCAAACTTGCCAATAGATTTCTTCCTTTAGTTAGTTTCTTACCTTGGGGCACAGGGTTGTCTGAATATGCCAGCAGAATCCTATAATTGGAAAAAATATCTCAGGAGTTAAATAAATGTAAGTAGATTTTTATAGTCACGAATAATCTTGTTGAAGGTAGATTCGGATTGTGCAGGTCTGGGTGGAGTCTGAGGTCATGCCTTTCTAGCCAACTCCCAGGTAGGGTTGCCAGATTCCCAAAGAGAAGAAGAGACATGGCTGCACACCCAGTGGCATGCGAATTTCCTATATTTGATCTGGCAACCCTACTCCCAGGCCTGTTGGTGTGTAGACCACACTTTGAGTGGCAAGGATGTACATCATAAAAACATAAAAATCTGATGAAAACATGAGGCTGTGTTCATGGAGGAGCATCTGGTACAATTTAGAAACAAGCTTGCGGTTTACAGGATAGTTGCACTGCAAAATGTTAACTCGGCTATGGGCGGAAACAAAGCACCAGCGGCAGAGAGCGCATCCATCTTTAGAATACACCACGCATTCCTGGGCTTAGCAAGAGTCCTGGGGGCCAGTGTGGTCCTCATGTTTGCTTTAAGTATGTATTTGCTTAGCCACTTGCTGGCTATGGCTAAGTCCAAAGTGAAGTAAGGACTTCAGAAGTAAAGACATTTTATAAAGAGCTAAAAAATAATGCAATGTATTATCTGTGGCCTTGAGGGTGGCATTTTATGAAGGCTGCCTTTCCAACCTGCCTTTCCAAACAAAGTGGCCACCATGAGCCTCCGAATGTCCAGCCCCTGACAGGTGCTTCGCAGAGGTGGAGGGGGGATTGAGGACAGCTAAACCCCGATTTGCACTGACATTTGACATGCAAACCCCCAAGGCTCTGCTCCTTTTGAAGCTAAAGAATCCATTGCAGTTCCTTTGAGGATCCCAGGCCACCAGAGCAGCCACTTAGAGATGGCTGGAAGGTTAGCACCGCAATGGAACCTAGCCAGCATTTATCCCTGTTGAATTCCACAGGCCGCAGGAGCAGCACTGCAGAGAGCCGCTTCCTCCTCGGGAGGCCTTTTCTCTTTTCCTGGCTACCCTGGCATAGGAACTGTAATAAGGGTTTTGTCCCAAGGGGGCCGCACTGGCATAGGACCAGCCTTTTAGAAAAATCTGGTCCTTCTGGAGTTTCTTTGTTTTGCTGTTTTGAAGTACGGCAAATTGCCTGCATTGCAGTTCTTTCTTGCCTGTATTCCATCACAGAAACCATGCCCACTCTTCCCATTCATGGCTTGAGACTGGGCTGAATGTTGTCTATCTGCCCACCATGATTGTTGCAGCTTTGACTTAATTAATCAAAGGCAGGCCCGATACTTTTCCACATGGAGCAGTGTTGTGCATTTCATTCTTAAAGTATTATCGAATACTTCTGTGTGCATTGCCTGTGGAAGGCCAGAAACCGGAGGACAAACAGCCCCCTCTTCTCCAGCAGGATTTCCTGGGACTTGGCTCCACTACAGCAGTGAACCAGCATGGGGTTTTCAGCTGAAACGCTCCCAAGTGACTTATTCTAGCTCCGTGGCAGGCTTTTAATTCCTGAAACATTGTCACACACCATCAGCATCTTTCGAGTCCTATTTGTCAAAATCCTGCATGCTACCTACCCTTTGTGATAAATCCAACGTAATATTTTTTTTCACCCATTGGTTTTTAGTCTGCAGTAAATCTATAGTGGTAAGACTGAGCCGTACTGAAGGAACTGGCTTTAAGCTTAAATGTGTTTTTTTACTACGTCCTCTGACTCCACCCTTGTCCCCAGAAGTATGATACCTCATTTAATGGAGACACGCATGTACACATTTGTACCAAGAGGATTATAAGATACTAATTCTCGTGCGGTTTGCATTTTTCATCTAACAATATGTCCTAGTAAAGTTTCCACTTTAGTACTTACAGATCCACCTCACTATTTTCTGATAGTCTCAGAAGTGTTCCATAGCATTCCCCTGCTGGGTTTGTTAAATATTTACAGTGTTTGGATATTTAGCCATTTGGTCATTTGTTGTTGTTGTTGTTTTGTTTTGCTGTGACAAGACTGCAAGTAGATGATCTGTATATGTCACTGGGCATGTGTGCAAGTATTTCTAGAAAATACGCCTAGAATCTTAATTTTTTGCAGGAACTGGATCTGGTAAGCGGATGAGAAAGGGCTCAGTTGCCAACTGGCTGGTTTATTCTGACCTTCAGTGTTGAGTTTCCTAGCTTTGGCTGTCCTGTTTGAATTAACTCAGAATTACCCCAAGGGTCCTCCATACCCAAACCCTACTGGCTGACATTGTGAGATCTGGAGTTCTGGAGTCCAGTTTCATGGCTTAAAACCTTCGATTTACAATATGTAAATGCATTTAATGGTACGGACTTTATTGAGCAGAAAGTGAAAAGGAGAAATAAAACAGGGAATTTCCCCCAATGAAAGGAGTAAAAATTCATATTGAACAAAGTCTGAGTCCCCCAGGAAAGGAATGGCTCCATTCTTTTAGAAAAGAACTTTTTCATGCTCTTTTTTTCCCTATCTAAGCCAACTCCACAAGTAGCCAAAACTAAATGCTGAATGAGTGTGCTGTGTTGACATGGGTTTTGTTTTTATTTTCAAAAAATGTAAATAACAAGGTATGGTAAGCTATATTCCAAAGATGTCGATGCCAAATTCCCATCATGTGCCTAGTCAATAACATGCTAATCCAGGCATTTGGCTGAGGGAACTTTGCAAATGGAATTAAGATTCCTATTCAGCCAATCATAAAAATAGAAAGAATATCCCAGATTATTCAGGTTAGTCTCAGAGTGCCCTTGAAAATGAAGAGTCAGGTACGAGGAGAGAGAAGGCAGGAGAAGAGATCAGAGATCCCCCAGTAAGGAAAGACTTTGAAGATGGGGGTAAGGCCCACCAACCAGAGAATGTGATGCCTCTGGAAGCTGAGATGACTCCCAGCCAACAATGACAGTCCTACAGCCAGATGAAACGGAATTCTACAAATGACCAGATTGAGCTCAAAAGTAGATCAACACCCCGAGCCCCAGTGCAGAGTACAACTCTGATGACACCTTGGTCTGGGGCTTGTGAAACCCAAAGGGTAAACTGGGTAATGTTGCCTTGGGTTTCTGCTGGACAAAACCATAAGATGATAAGTTTTTATGTGAATATATACATATATACATATACATACACACTATTTATTTGAAAGGTAGAGTTACAGGGAGAGACAGGGCGAAAGAACTTCCATCTACTGTTTCACTCTCCGAATGGCTACAATGGCTAGGCCTGGGCCTGGCTGAAGCCAGGAACCTGGAACTCCATCTGAGTTTCCCATGTGGGTGGCAGGGACCCAAGTGCTTGGGTCATTGTCAACTGTTTTTCCCGGCACATCAGCGGGGAGCTGGATTAGAGACCAGACATTGAGTCTTGATCCAACACTCCAATATAGGATGTCGGCATTGCAAGCTGCAACGCCAGCCCTGCTAAATTGCACCACCATTGCCACCCCTAATTAAATCTGAGGCTACTGTATTTCCATTCTCAAAATTGCAGATACATACACTTTTGCTAAATAGTCACAGCCAAGAATCCTTTTCATCACATAAAGCCCCTTGACCTTGTTTTAATGCCCTTGGAATACTACACCAGCAGATGCTAAACAGGGAGGAAAAAAAGTTGAAAGTTGGACGGTGGAAGAAATAAGAGACTCAGCAACCCCTTCCCAGGCTCTCCAAGCCAAAGCACAGTGCACACTCATATTTCCCTTCAAATCCTCAGAGGGCCCCTGACTCTAGATTGTGTCAAAGATTGTACCCTCTTCCCTGCACTAGACACTCAGTTCCAGAGGTGAAAGTTGTGATGGAGACACTTTTATATCTGGGACATAAATGCCAGGAGCCAAAAGGAATATAAGAACAATAAATGCCGTGCGAAGCTGACATTTCATCCAGGGGTATGGGTAGATGTTGTGTGTACTGATGCAGTCCCATTTGTCTGCAACTACAGCGCTGCATCCTCAACTTCAAGTCAGCCAATGGAAAGCCTGAATGTGTATCACATGCCTTCTTGTGTCACATGTACCAATAGTTAGCAAATGTGAGCTAAGCTTCTGTAAATAACCAGCACTTGCCTGGAAGGAAACTGAGATAAACAAGCAATTATAGGGTAGAATAAGACATGCTCTGATAGAGAAGGCAATAGATGCCATGAGAATATGTGAGAGAAATGGCCAGAACCACGTTCAGAAGCCAGAAACAGTGACCCCTGATATGAAGCCTATGGGAAAAATAGGAGGTGGCCTAGCACAAAGGAGAAGGAATGTCCCAACCCCAGGGTATGTCCTGATGAAAGTCTAATCTGGAAATGTACATCCGTCTGTGAATACATCTCAAGTAGATAAGGCCAGGAGGCAGAATGGCAAAGGTTAAATGAAGCAAAAGAGATGAGTAGGCCCTGGGGTTGAGAGAACTGAACTGTGTTCTAAGGCAGCTTGGAAACCTTGCAAATAGAAGGCCAAGTGATGACAGCAAGAGGAGTAGGTGCTTTCACAACATCCCTCTGGTGGAGGAGTCAAGAATTGATGAAAGGGAAAGAGAACAGACAGGGAGACCAGAGCCAGCCTAGAGAGGCGATGGCTTGTGTGATGGGAGGATGGCATTTGGATCAGAGAAAGGTGGCTGGATTCCAGAGGTGTCTGGGAAGGAGACTGCTGGGGAATGGCTGTAGGGTGGTTGGAGGAGAAGGAACCCAGGATGACAGCCAGGCCCCCAACTTGGCCAAATTGTCATCTGAGTATCAATGTGGGCTGACAGGCCAAGTTGTGGTGAACAGAGGCAGGGTGAGATTGTAATTTGTGAAAAGCTGGAGGAGTAGGGGATCAGCCAAGGGGAGAATTTTCCCTTCTGCTGCATCAGGCCACCCAAAGCATCACTGTGCATGAGCACCCTCTGGGTTGTTTTGAATGTGCTGATAGAAAAACAAAAGCTTTGAAGCCCAGCTCCTTCACAAATCAGGAAATGATGTGCAGCTTCAAACGCTGGCTTGTTTTCCCATGGAGAAGGATGTCTGGACTGTTGAAGGCAGCAGGTGCAGGTTGCTCTGGGGGGCCCGGGGAAGGGTCAGTGCAGCTGTAACCTGTCCACCCCATATTCTCTGAGGTGCAGTGACATCTTGACAGGTGTTCTGACTGTTGGTCTTGACATGTCACATCAAGGCTGCCAGTCAGCTGGAGCCTCTGGGGCTCGGGCTTGGTAGCACTTGCTTGGTCAGACACCTGTGGTTATTATGAGCCCTTGGCTAAGCCTACCTCATTGCAGGCTGACAGGTCAGGGCTGCTCGGATCCACTTACAGGGTAACTTCCCTTCTTGTTTCTATGGCTTTGCTGCAGGGTGAGGGAGATTTTTCATGAGCAACTGTACAAATGAGACCCAGTGTCTGGCAGACGCACGCAAAGATCTATTGCTTTGGTACATCCATTATCTCTCTCATTCACTCTCAGACTTCCTTTTTTTCAGTTTCTCAATTTCTAGGGCAGTTACCCTTTGCCAAGCACTGTGTCAGCTATGAACACTCAAGTCAGACAATCACAATTTGCTTTTCCCCATACTTTAGTATGAATCCTGGAGCCACAGTGATAGGTTTGTGACCGAGTTAGACCAGCAAGTCCTATTTCTGAAGCTTTGGGTTAGGACTATTTGGGAAAAGAAGTATTCATTCTGTGGAATTGGGAGCCGCAAGGGTGAGGTTTCAGGTACCATCAGTCACAGAGGAGAGACTGAGAATGAAATAAAAAAAGATGTGAGTGATAACAAGAAAGACAGGTGGAGCCCTGGGGATGTCATTAGAGAGCCCAAATTCAGCTGTGCCCAAAGCCATCCTAGTCATGGATGATTTGCTTACAAGAGAAAATAAATACCTTTTAGAATCCAGATGATTGGAAATTGCATTTATTATTGAGTTCTGGTTCAAGTCATTTTAGTAATGTTCATTGAGATCTGTGTAGGACCAAAGACCATTCCAGCAAATCTTTGAACTAGAAATAATTATCAGGGCAGATGTTCGGCCTAACAGTGAAGCCGCTGGTCAGGACATCTGCATCCCACATTAGAGTGCCTTTGGAGCAATACCTGACTCTAGCTTGTGATTCCGGCTTCCTGCTAATAGAGTCTATGGAAGACCCCTGAGACAGCAGTGATGGTTCAAGTAACTGGGTACTTGCTACATATTTGAGAGAACCTGGGTTGATTTCCTGGATCCTGGTTTCAACTCTAGCTCAGCTCTGGATGTTGTGGCCATTTGAAGAGTAAACCAGTGGCTAGGAGCTCGCTCGCTCTCAAATAAATAATAATTAAGAAAATAATTATTTGCATTTTACAGAGACAGAAACCCAGACCTGGAAGATTAAGAAATGCCCAATGTAGTAATCGTGAATGGTAATGGTGAGATAGGAACTGTGGTCCACATGTTCTCACATCTCTACTTCTTTCTTGGATGGCCACCCTCTGCTGAGGGAGAAATCAAAGCAACACATTCGTTATAGCAGGATAGATGAGGTTTCTGCCTTCCACTGCAAGGAATGCGAAGGATTCCTTTAGCATTCTCCATGAACTAAAAAGAAACAATGATGTACCCTAATGAAAGCCAAATGAATGGATCCGAGTAAGGATTTGCCAAGTTGCCCTAAAGAGCAAGCATGGCTTCCAACCACCCAAGCTAGGTCATGCTGCCCGTGTGTATCACAGCTAAGAAGAAATAGTTATATCCCAAGACATCCAGTCCTGGAAGCAAAGGGCAAAGGGGGTCAGAGAGAAGAACCTTGGGGATGCACACTCTGGCACCATCCAGAAAGCATCCAGGAACCATAACTGTGGGGATTCCCAATGGCCACAACATCCCTAAGGGGAAAGAGGGATGAGATGGTGGCTCCAGAACCCAGCAGCCATGGTTCCCATGAAAGCCACCATACCCACTGGGGATTAGCACATGGGAGTTTGTATCCCAGTGCCCTTAAATGCCTGTTTTGGCCAACACCCCCTAGTTTGAGGGATGCCACTATTCATTATGTTTTTAAAATGTTGCTAAACCTCTGCTTCCCTAAAGGATGTGTTTCCAAGGAGACAACTGTGCTTTCCACACACGGATGTCCCAGATTTAGTGTCAGTCATTATCAGTTATGTCGACCTTCAGAGTCTTAACTGGATTTCTTTCAGGAAACTCTCCCTTTACTCTTTGCAAGCAAAGACTGGGTTGGGCCAGAAGCCGGTTATTGTTTGATCCTATGCTTCCCTTAGCAGTCTCCATGAAGCAAGCACAAGGAGTGCTGGCTTGCAGTATGACTTGTATAGGAGAGGGCCTTGGGGGGTTGGATGTGCCATGTGTGTGGACAAGGCAGGTTTCAGAATGCACCTCCCGCCCCACCACTGCTCATGTTCAAGGCCAGGCTTAGATCATGGCATAATAGCACTTCTGCCCCCTGGATATGAAGGGCTGAGTGCCTTGGCAGATGCAAAGAACGGCATGCACTGTGGTATTAAGTGGTCTTGAACTTTTGTTCCGGTCTCACCATTCCTAGCTACCTGGACGTGTTTTTCCCACTGTCCACAGCATAGCTTTCTCGGGTAGAAGATGAGGATAGTAATAACAGAGCCTATGTTGTAGGGTGCTTATCAGGACTAAAATGGACTAAAATTTAAAAAGAGAAAAAGCAATGCAAAGGATTTAGCAGGGTACCTACATAGTTTGTAAAAATAATCTTTATTATTTTCCATGCAACACTTTTGGAAGAATAGAGATGTCTCCCTTTGTCTCACCCCTCTCCCTTTTCACCTCCCCCTCCCACTATTCCTTCTTATTATTGCAGCAGCATTGTCCTCCAGCAGCATTCAATGTTCTTCTACTCACATGCACCATGGCATTGTGGGTATAGACAAAGGAAGAAACTCTAGCATCATATTATTGAGTACCTATACACTTGTTAGCTGTGAGCAACTCTTTTGTTGCCTTCTCTGTCCACATATTTTTCTCTGTATGATGTCTTTCTCTTTAGCCTTCTGCATGGTAAACACATCCTCAGGAAATCAGGGGATCCTTAAAGGAAGCACTTGGTCATGTAGATAGGTGGCCAGACCCATTTGGCCATGTGTTGTAGACTTAAAAATATCAATGAGGGCAGTGACTCAGATGGGGTGGGTTGGACCACATTCTCAGATTTAGAAGTCAGCTCCTGCCCTGCCTGCTGTAGCAAGTGAAAACCCAATACAGCCACGTCTGTGTGCTTTTCAGTATAAATCAAACATCGAGATTTTGTCTTGGAATCTCTCAATTTTGATGATAGAAGCTAATTTGAATTTTTGCAGTATCAAACTGATCTAGGTGCCAGATACAATCTTGAGGCTTTAAATTTTTAAAGACTGATTTTTTTTTTAAAGGCAGAGAAAGAAAGGAGACATTTTCCACCTGCTCACTTACCACCCCCAAAATTCCGATAATGGTCGGAAACCAGGAAATCCATCCAGTTCTCCCATGTGGATTTTAAGAACCCAAGTACTTGAGCCATCATCTGTTGCCTTCTGGGTACATTAGCAGAAAAATAGATCAGAAGTAGAAAAGCTGGGACTCCCAAGTGGCAGCTTATCATGCTGCACTACAAACCCTGCATGGGTCCTTGATTTATGATCTCTACCTTCAAAGTTGGATGGCATTGGAATAGGAGGTATTTGAGGTTGGTTACCCCAGAAGCAGATTCTATGGCAAGAATGCAGTACAAGCAGTGTTTGAGGTGGTGTGATCCCGGGGAATATCAGTGGAGAGAGAATGGCATCAGAATGAGAAGGGAGCCAATAAAGAGGGAGATACCAGGTTATCATCACAGCTGGCTTGTAACTGCAACTAGAATCTGTGGGGATTTTGGGAGCTCATGTAGATTGCCAAACCCAGTCATCCCATCTGAGAGGAGAAGGAGTGGCAGTATATCCTGTCAGTCATTGGTGATGGGCTGCTGCCAGGGGCATCTGTGCCCACACACTCACCTGTCATAAGCCTGAGCCATGTGTGCTTGGGAAACCAGAGGCAGCTGTGGAAAGGCATGCAAGAATTGGAGACTGGAGAATGTGCTGTGTGTGCTGCAATGGTCAGGGATACCCACAGTGCCACAGGGAGAGAGCACACACCAGCAGAGCCAGCAGCAGCCACTTCAGTAATAAGAGTGGTGGCTAAAGGTGATGGGCAACTCATTTCTTCCGTCAGAGGAGCCTTCCAGCACATGCCTTGTGTCTCCTTCTGGTCCCATTGTAGGAGATGAGGGTTGAAAGAGATGTGACTCCCTAACAGGAATGACCACTATGCACACTTGCCTGTCAATCATGGAAAGGTCTAGAAGATTCCATTCCCCACCATTATCTTCCACCAGGGTTTTCAGTGGCAACCCTGCAACCATTTTCTGCAGTCACAGGAATTGTTTTCTATCTCCTTAACTGCCAAGTGCAACACCATAAGCAATGAATAAATAAAGTGTTGGCCTGTATTGAAAAGCATATTTTGTCCAGATGCCTACTTGAAACTTGAGCCCTGAAACATGAAAGTCAAATTGGGAAATCACTCCCTCAAAGCTCAAGTGAAGTAGGTGCACATGGAAAAGCCATTCTGATTGACAGGTGCTGCCACCCAGCACAGGATTTGTATTCTGCTGATGAGTCTGGCAGCGCTTCTTCTAAAATACCAAACATGCAAGGTGGTGCAGGCATGCCAGGGTGGCCCAACTGCACAAAGCTGTGTTAAAGGGCAGCATGTTGGGGGGAGGGAATCAAGCTCTGAGGGTTACTGAACCCTGAGTATTTGTTGCCTGTGATGTCTCCCTCCCCAGCCATGTTGGAGTTTGTTTTCCTTATCCAGGAGGTTGAGTCCAACACCATGATCTTGGTTACAAATCCAATCATCTTCATGAGGCTGGGTATGGAGGACAAGGCCGTGGAGTCAAGTGGTAAAGAATGTGGAGGAAGAAATGGGAGCACTGGCTGCTTCAAAAACCACAAAGAAAGATGCAAAGTATGTTTTAGCTGATCTAACCCTCCCCAAGATAGTCTGAGCATTCCAAGACAGCAAGGTCTGCAAGGCAACATTCCATGAGGCCAGAGATGGCCTGGAGTGCAGGCATCACCATGTAGAGCTTGCCAGTGGTGATTTGGACTGTCTGTACCAACTGGCTGGGAACACATGGAAATGTTACTTTTACTGCATTTTAAGTTAAAAATACTCATTCATAAAATTTTAAATAGACTAGGGAGGTAAGAATGGAAAAGTGTAAGTTTCCCTTGCAGTAATATCCTCATATCCATGTCCTCTATGTCCATCCCTTTCTCTTTTTCTTTGTCTCTCTCTCTTTCTCTCTCTCTCTGGCTTCTCCTCCCCTCCCATAAGCACAACCATTCATATAAGAATTGACCTACACTATGCAAATTATTGTTATTCTGTCACCTGATGCTATTGTCATATGTTGGTAGAGTGATTTTGTCAAAATTTTTTTACCTGATGCATTCAACAAAATTACAATGAACTATGGATGAATTAATGAGAAAACAACCACACAGTGTGATTTTAAATAGATTACACACATGTGAAGTATACAAGGGTTTTTCAGAAAATATATGTTATAAAGAACATAGATTTCCAAAAGTCTTGCACCAATATAAATGTGGCCTCATTCAATTTTTCATGAGCTGTTTGCAGCCCTCCTCATCTTTATGTATTGTGTAATGACATCCAGCAGAGACCACAGGCCCTCCAAATATGTCACTTCCATAACCGAGTTGTGTTCCTTAAATGGATTCCTTTGCCTATTGTGAAGATTCAGTTCTAGGCTTGTGTGTGTGTGTTGAGTGACACCGGCGTGATAGCCCAGTGTGAGGCCATGGCCTACACTAGAGATAGTTAACAGTACGGATCAGGGATTCCAGTACCAACTCTGGTATTTGCCAGTCTGTGCTCTTAGTCACTGCATAGCACAGTTTTGACCTCGGTTTCCTCATTTCTCAAAGCAAGGTGATGGTTCATACTTCCTGAAGTGGGTGAGGATGCCAGAGAAGAGAGTGCCCCTGAGGCAGTTGCCTGATGAAGTACCTACCTTTCCTAGGTAGGAAAGGGAGGAAGGGATGGGCGGCTGACCTCCCACGGTGGGTGAGCCTTGAGCACATAGACTGAGGATGCACTTTTCCAGGTGTTCCCTCTCTTCTCCCAGCCAGGTACTTGGGCGAGGGGGTGGGCGGGGTGGAATGGAAAATAAAATGAGTGTAGAGTATTTTTTTTCAAAGCAACAGTCTACTTAAGCGTCAGAGGTTGTCACAAGGCATCAGCTGATCTGGACAGAAACAGAACCTGATTTCCAGTTGTAGATGATAAATAAACACGGTGCACTGCCCTTTACCACGAGTGGCAACTTTTTTTTTTCAACTCCATGCAGATGTGTCTTATTTACATTGAAGCTGTCATACAAATTAGCAAAGGCCTCAGCATCTGAAAGAAGGCAGGCTTCAGGCCCCCAAACGTTCCCAGAAATGGAAAACGCCTTATCCCTGCCCCCATGCTCAGGGCCATGGTGCCGCCGTCCTGGTAGGGGCTGGGAAGAACACACAAGCTTTTCCAGGCTGACGGAAATGTTTGCTGACCAAGCCGGCTTTGAAACTAATCTACAGGGCTGTGTAACGTGCAGCGTCACTGGGTTCGGAGCTGCTGTGATTTCAACTTTTTTTTTTTTTTGCAACCTACAAAAAAGTCCTGAGTCTTTAACAGCTGTCAGCACACCCTCATTAGCCACAAGCTCTCACCCAGCATCTTCTCTGAAGGTGAAAATTTTTTTCCCCTGGCAGAATGTTTGTTGGGCATTTTTATCTGAATCGCTCTTTAGCAGACCACAAACATGGACTGCCAGAGGTAGAAGAAGGGAGACTGAGTCACAGACCCTAAGGAAGCCGTAGGAGGGTATTCGGATCATGAGTTGTCTAACCTTTGCCATATACTAACAGGAGATCAAATTCAGAAAAGCCCCGAGACCAGAATGCAGGGTGGAGGGCTGCTTCTACTCAGTGTGCCTTCCGCCAGATCAGGTGGCTTCCAGGTGATGTTTCTTTCTTTTCTTTTTCCCCATGACTTTTTTTTTCATTGCATTTCGTTCTGTTACACGGTTTTATAGGCTCTAGGATTCTCCTAACCCCTCCCTGTTCCCTCCCCCCATGGTGGATTCCTCCACCTTGTTGCAATATTACAGTTCAAATCCAGTCAAGAGATTCTTTCATTGTAGGCATATACCAAGCATAGAGTGCAGCATCTTGTTGTCCAGATACATCCAACGGTTTCCCAGGTGATGTTTCTCTCAAGGGGGATACATGTGGACAGCAAGATAGAAACAATCTAAATATGAGCTTTTAAATTCAGGGTGGGTCTTTCCTGGAGAGGAAGCAAATCCTTGGTTGTGGGAAGACAGAGATAGTTTGGTTGCAGAAGGACATTTCCTGAAGTCTCTAAACATCATGGAAGATCCACGGAGGGCCAGCCTCAGCCAAGGCCTGGACTGTGCACAGCGGCCCACGCAGGACCCTGTCCTCAATGGCAGGTGGAAAGAGCCTTGCACAACAAAGAGGGTGGCCTTTCCATCCTGCCCTGCTGATTCTGTGAAGACCTGGTTTGACTTGGGTCTTGAGGCTAGGCAAGCTTTTTTCCTAGAAGGACATTCTTTCATTCACCCTTTCAGCTGACATGCAGAGAGCATCTGCTTGGATTTACATAGACCAATTAGCATCCCTCTGCCCTCATCAATTTTGTATTCTGCCGGAGAGAGCGAGAAGGTGAGCCAGTGAAGGAACCAATACCTAAGATGATGTTAGAGGATGGGAAGTACCAAGAAGGAAGCGACCTCAGTGGGTCCAGAGGCACAGGTGCTGCGCCAGATATGACATTCTATAAGGCTGATGAGAAAAGCAGACGCCTGGGTTGAGGACTTTGCAGCCCAGGGAGTCCCCTGAGGTTGTGGCAAGGGGAGGTGATAGACAAGGATGCTAGATCAGTGATGGCCAATTGGCACAGGGCCTGTCAACTACAATAGGCAAAATGTGTTCCTGAAGACTTTCGGGTGACTTTAGTGCAGGGGACCAAGGTGCTGTAGGAAGGTCAAGGTGAGAGTGCAGGTGTCAGTGGTGGGCCCGTGCCTCCCCACCATGACAGAGAGTCACCTTGGGCTCCGCCAAGTCTTTCTTCTTGTTTAGCATCAGAAGCAGAGAGCGCAGAGAAGATAAGGCAGCCCTTTGGCTTTTACTGTGAGGAAACCGAGGTTTGGTGCCTCTGCGGTGGAAGTCTGGTTTAGGTGGTGGAAGGGCTGGCCCCAGGCCTGGGATGCTGAGCCCAGTGCTTCTCCCTGGCTGCTCCCCCCACCCCGCCTCTTTACCCACCTGCCTGCCTGCCAGTGCCTTGGACTTGAAATCTGTTCCCCATCAGACATTTCAGAGAGGGCTTTTATGATTTGTTTTCAGTAGTGTGTTAAAAGGCAGTCACCTTGAATGACTTCTGCTTGACAGAAGTGTCAGCATTGTCACCACCTCTTCCAGGGAGCAGTGGCACATGACAGGAGTGCCCTGGCTGCACGGGGAAGCGAGGGAGAAGGCAGAGAGCCCTTCTACAGAACAGAGATTCTGAATCTGCTTTGCTGCTCTCGGCAGTTTGCATTGGAGCAAGTTCTGTCATCTCTCTGGACCTGCCTTTCTTTCCAGTTACAAAGCAAGGACCAGAGGATCAGCATGATCTGAAAAACCATTCCATGATTTTTGGGGGAAAAAAAAAAAACTATTTTGGACTCTGCAAGTTAAACTGCAGAGTCCAAACTGCTCTGCAAGTTCTCAGAGCATTAAAAAAATTCATTTCTGGCTACTTGAAAGGCAGAGTTACAGAGACAAAGGGAGAGATGTCTGTCTGCCGGTTCACGTTCCAAATGGCCAGAGCTGCCAGGACTGAGCCAGGGTGAAAGCAGAGCCCTGGCACTCCATATCCTGGTCTCCTGCTGCATTCCCGGAGGCATTAGTAGGGAACTCGATCAGAAGCGGAACACCCAGCGCCTGTAAAGACCGTGCCACATTGAAAGCCCCAAGAGGCTTTAACATGTCCCTGAGCACTGTGATGCTGCAGGAGGGAAATGCTAGCTGGTGCGTGTCACAGGGGTAACTGGTGCACTTGGGCCTGGAACGCCTTAGGGGAGGACACGTCCGCGATACTCCCTGGGAGCCAGCACAAGCTCCGTCTGATGTGCTGAGAAAGAGATGAAAGGGAGTATTCATTGAGAGTCATGTCTGACCAGCAGTGTCCCCGTGCTGTGCGTGCCCTCCCCCACCTCACTTTGACCTCTCTCTGTCACCTGCCCTCCAGCCACCCACAAAAGGCTGCTGTTTACAGGAGCTTGGTGACATCTATAGCCTCTGCCCTGCCCACAGTTCCCTGCATGCTCCAGCCCCCGTTGCCTGATGTCCGTTGCCTGATACACAGACCTCAGAGACCACATCTCTGGCCCTGGGCAAGGTGGCACTGTGCCAGGAGGGCAGCTCTAGATCCAGCGATCTCGCTGTCACCGGGGTGCTTTCCTCTGCACCTGTTCCTAAGGATATTTCCACTTTCTGTCTTTTCTCTTGATGCTCTTATGTAGGACGTTTAGTTCACTGACAGCCTCGTGGATTTGGGAGGAGACGGGTTTCTCAAGTGACCCTCGACCACGGCCGCTTGGAGAAACAGCTCTGTGCCCCGCCCCCCGAAGTTCAGCACTCATACTAATAGCAACTGTTTGTTGAACACTTACTATGGGTCAGGTGCTTCGCAAAGTGCTTGCGTCCACTAACTCAGTCTCCTGGTCATGGCCCTGTTGTGATCCTCCTGTATAGAAGTGGACACTGGAGCTGGGTCCCAGTGGTGTCTGAGGAAGGCTGGACGTCCCACCCAAGCCAGTGGCCAGACCCCATGCATTTAGCATTGGTTCCATTCATTGGAGAGAATGGATGGTACATGAATGAATGCAAGAGGGAAGAAAGGATAGCTTACACCTGACTCCCCTACACCACCGCGCACTTCAGGCAGCTTGCCTGGCCCAAGGGGAAAATGTAGGTGCCCCTTTCAAGCCTTTGCCTGCTGCAGCCCACGTGGACTCCACCTGCCACTGCACACATGTGCACTGCAGGGCAAGACGGCCTCAGCCAGAGTACACTCTGCTGGGTTCTTTGCTGGCGCTGCTGACTTTCTCACTAAGAGGCGGGCAGCTGTTCGGGGATTGAAACATGAAGAAAGATGGGCTGAGATCAGATAAGCATCCCTTCCCCGGTGGACGAACCTCCCAATTTGCCGGCCTTTGTTACATTACCAGCAGTTGAGGAATGTTGAAATGGAGCTCTAGCCTTGATCTGAATTATAATCTCTGAAACTATATTTAAGTCTACCTAAAGATATTTCAATTTGCTATCTCTCTCACTCTCGCTTGCCTGCTTGCTCGCTCGCTTACTCGCTCTTTTTTCTTTTAACTCTCCTTGGCTCAGAGCAGGCTTCCATCCATGTAACATGCAGAAAGCCAGGACATATTTCTTAATGTTGTACATTACAGTTGTAAGTCCTTCTTATCCTTTGATAATCATATTTTAACTTTTAGTCACTGTACTGGTGGGTATGCCTCTGTGTGTGTGTGTGTGTGTGTGTGTGTGTGTGTAATACGCAAGTTCACATTTATAACAACAGCTTGAGCTCCTTTTATCTTTTTTCCCCCCAAAGCCGTACTTGTAAGACTACATTCAGCAACGGATTAATCCCCAAATAACTTAGTTCAGCTTTCACAGCTGCTGCCAAGCAGCCTCTTGTGGACGGGTGTAGACTTTGCCGCAGTGGTTATAATTAACAGTGTGTCGGGGGCGGGACTGGAGCTCGGGGAGCAGAACAGGACTGTGGTGGTCACAAAGTAAGAGTAGAAATGCCAAGCCAAGGACCCAGGGGGTATTCCTGTTGGAAGTGTCCAGGTCGGGGAAAGGGGACAGGCGGGGATAGCAACTGTGAGTCCCCCAGCAACTGTGAGATAAGGAGGCAGAAGAATCAGGGGTGTGTGTGTGTGTGTGTGTGTGTGTGTGTGCGTGCCTGCATATCTATGTAAGGCTGTAACGTACGTGTGTCTTTGTGTGATTGTGTGTGTGAGTCTGTGGATGTATGGGCGTATATGTGTAATTTTATGTGTATGTGTATGTATGATTCTGTGAGTGTGTGCATCTGGTTATATATGTCTATGCGTACATATGGCCATGTTTAACTATGTGTATGGTTGTATGTGTATATGTTGTATGTGTGTGAGTGTGTGTGTATTGTGTGTATCTGTATGGCATTGTGTGAGTATGTGTTTTGGATGGAAGGAAGAGTCCATCTTTTAAGGCTGGAGATTTTGATACAAGAGCTTGCTTGAAATATGATTTTTCCCCCTTTATCCTCTGCAATCTTAGACAAGGTGCTTGCAGCTCACTCCTCTGGGCCTTAATTGCTTCTCCGCCAAATGGGAATTCATCCATTATTGAAATTACTTTTGGGGGTCTCTACCCTATTCCAGGCACTGTTCTTAGCACTAAGGCTACAACCATAAACAAAACCACAGTCCACTGTTCTCACGGAGCACCTATTCCTCTGGGGAGAGAAATCCATCCAGGGATATTATCCTATGGACGGGAAGAGACTGGGCAGAAAATAACTGGCACTCTGCCCAACGTATAACGTGATTTTGGTACCAAGAAACAAATTCTTATGCTTTAGATTGTATTTACAATGTTACACCCCTCCTTCACTCAAACACACACACACACACACACAAGACAAGCAGTCTTGTGTCTCCATTCCATCATTTTCTTGTACAGGTTTTTTTCTTAGAATGTAAGAGCAGAGTCCACGGGAGGAAGGAACACTGACTTTGGCTGGCTCGGTGCACACGGCCTGGCTTTGCCGCAGACCTCTTAGGGATTGGGGAAGAGATGCTTCTCGAACAGATCCCAGCAAAGGAACATCAGCTCCCAGGTGACAGCTCAGACATGACAGACTGGAACAATACGGACAGGAATGCGTGAACCGGGGGTGGGGATTAAGAACTGCAGGGCAATTACTCGCTGCAAACTGATACGCAAGAAAGAAACACAGGCACACCTTGTTATCCAGAAACACAATAAGAAAAAAAATCACTATTGCAGAATTGGGGACTGGGCAGCCCCCTACGTAAAAATGGGTTGTGATTAAAGGGGGGGTCATGGGGGAGAGTTGTGAAATTGGTTTGGAATGCAGGCCTCATTTTCCACTAGAGTGGAGTTCACGGACCAATCCTCAAGGGCTTCTTTAACCTACACTCCCTGAAATGTATTGTTTCCCACTTACCAAGCACCATGCAACGCGGCTTCTATGGGAGAATGCATTGTGAGGGCCCCCCGGTACCAGTTGGTATTAACCAATCTAGGGCACCCCCTTGGGTTTTTCCTGCAAACTTCAGTACACAGGGCGGGGGGTGGAAAGGTTGCGGGAAAGCCAGAACTGTGCTAACACTAAAACATTCATGGATTAGTCGACCATTCATAAAATTAACCTCGTTCAGACCTTCTTCCCCCCACTTCACGCCGAGCCTCCCACTCTGAGAGTCAAGTCTTTCTTCCCCTGAATTTCCTAAGTGTGGGTGGTGGTCACAAACAGAGGGAACACAGCTTGCACAACGCTTGCAAAATGAAGTGGCAAATGTTCTTGGCAAAGCAAGGTTCTATCAAGTTGATGAAAGGAGTATGGGGAAGTGGGTTCATGGCACATGCAGATTCGTGAACGCGTGAGGATAACATGTTAGGCATTAAGAAGAGAAGGGTTAATGAGCATTTTGACAGCTCAGGGTCTTCCTAGCAAGTGCTGGATGTTTAAGGCTTACGGCAGCTTCCTGGGACTGTGGTGGAAGTCTGCAAAAGTCACCTTAGTGAATGCACTGGTGCTTGTAAGGTTGTCATGCCACACCCTCATATAACCTGGTGAGTGAGAAATAGGCCCCCAAAATCAATATTTATTTGATTGTTTATTTTTTAGAAAACTTGTGAGTTATCAGAAGTCATATTTGTATACTCATTTCCAAAATTATACTCTTTTTTTTTTCTAAGTAAGCTCTCCAATCTCTTTCTCACTATGTTAAGACATGTTGATCCCTGTCAAAGTGTGTGCCCTCTTCCAGGTCCCGATTTTCCTCTCATAAGGAGAACCCTGTATGTTTGAATCAAGGAGATCTCACTTGACAACCACTGTTTAGATTCTCCAGTGGGTATCACTGCTCGGCCTTCTGGCTAAGATTAAGTGTAGATTCTCGAAGTGTGGACAGACAGTAGTACAAGGTGGGATGAGGTATCTATCCATCATTCTAACAATATCTCTGTCTGTGAGTATGAATGATGCTTACTCTTTTCAAGGTCATGGACTCCCTTGATAGAAACTGAGAAACTCTCCCAAAGAAATGCATAAACACAAAGTAAATCACATGTATTCACACCCCATCTTCATATCTACGTTAGTCACAGACACCAGATCCTGAACAGAAATGGCTCCTGATCTCTTTCGCCTCTTCTCTCCTCCCCTCTCCTCCCCTCCTGTCTTCTCCCCTCCTCTCTCTGTTTCTCTCTCTCTCGCTCGCTCTCTCTCTCACACACACATACACACAGATACATACCAGCATGCTTCATGGAGCTCATGGGAGGTGCTGGAACCATGTAGTGAATTAAGCTGCTGCCTGCAGTGCAGCATCCTGAATGGATGCTGGCGTGAGTCCCAGATGCTCCACTTCTGATCCAGATTTCTACTAGCACATCTGGAAAAAACCAGGTACCTGGGCTTCCGTTCCCATGGGAGAGACTGGGAAGAAGTTCCTGAATCCTGGCTTTTGTCTGGCCCGTGTTGCCATCTGGGAAGTGAACCAGCAGGGAACTTCATACATTTGCAAGGTTTTGTCATTGTTGTTCCTGTCAGTGAAGCAATGGCATATATAACATTATCCTGATTTTACAGATGGAAAAATTGAATTTTGAATAATTTTTGGGTTAATGTGCCCAAGGTTAGTGACTATTTGGTCTTACATTTGAAATATGTGGATTTTGTAAGGCCTGAGATTACACTATTTCTAGAACCAAAAATCCACTGTGTGTGTTCAAAGACCATATTGACATTTTCCTTAAATAACTTTTCTTTTTTAAATAAAAAAAAATTTATCTTACTTTTTTGGAAAGTCGGACTTACAGAGAGGAGGAGAGACAGAGAGGAAGAGGTTCCATCTCCTGATTCACCCCCAAGTGGCCGCAATGGCTGGAGCTCAGCCAATCCGAAGCCAGGAGCCAGGAGCTCTTCCAGGTCTCCCACATGGGTGCAGGATCCCAAGGCTTTAGGCTGTCCTCGACTGCTTTCCCAGGCCACAAGCAGAGAGCTGGAAGGGAAGCAGGGCAGCCGAGATTAGAACCGGTGCCCATATGGGATCCCGGTGTGTTCAAGGTGAGGACTTTAACCACTATGCTATCGTGCCGGACCCAGCCAGGCCCTCCTTAATAACTTTGACATTTTTTTTTCCTTAGGAGGACCAAAAGCACATGCATGTTCTGGAACAATGACACAGTCTAACTCGTATTTCCCAAACCACCCTCCATTCGTTCTCTCTGTCTCCCACTTGGTGTTAAATCTAGGAAAGAATAACCAGCACCATCCTCATGTTTCTGATGTAAACATGGATATTCTGGGATTTGCATGACTTGCCAAGATGAACCAGCCAGTCAGCATCTCACAGACTCTCTTGCTGCCTGGCCAGGCCTTGGGACCTGCACATTGCACTACACCGTCCCTTCACTTGCTCCTCAGCAACTCCCTGACCTCTTCATCCTGTCCACAAAGACCTCTTTAATCATCACACATCCACTGCCATGGCCGCATGTTTATTCGTTCACTGGAGAGAATTACAGGGAGAGAGAAAGAGAGACACACATCTTCCCACACAGAGACCCACCTGGAGTGCAGGTAGAAAAGAAAGTCGCACACAAAGATTCTCAAGGTCAAGGGGACGCTCTCTAAAGCTTGCAAGAGTAAATTTCTGTGCCATGTTTTCACAGGAAAGCAGAAACCCAGATAAAGAAATTAACAAGATTTTGTTTCCTCTTGGCACAGATAGAAACACGCATGCACCAACTGGGATATGACTTTCAATCTAAAACTCATTATTTTTCCTAGTCAAGCAAAATATTGCCCTTCATCTTTCTCTCAGTCACTTGATCTTGAGACTAGCTCCTTTTTAAATTTTGTTAACAGAAAGAGAATGGATTTCATGGATTTCCTAGGTATAATTCTAAGAATAATGTGTTTCTGCCCCAAATGTAATGGGATATAGAGTTAACAAATAATTCCCTCTTCTCTTTTCCCTCCTTCACCCCACCTGATGGAATATGTGGCACACTCAGAGGTGCCGTAGAAATGGCACAATGTAATTATGTGAAAAAAAAATCAGTGTAGAAAGAAAATTGACCTGTTAAACCTATGATCTGTAGAAGACTTAGGAGCTAGAGGGAAATCTTTTGTTGAATGCAGGGAGTTGCTGAACGTAGTGTGTCCCTCTATGAGAAGGAGAGCACTCTTTGAGGACTAATGATGGAACACAGCTTTTGCATTTCACGCAGAGGACTCTCTGAATAAGCCATAATGCCTGGCTCCATGTGTTGGTGCAGCGGTAGGTATCCACTCACCGGTTCCTGGGTAAGGTTATCTCTCTCCACCATGAGACTGGGCTCTGGCCAATGGGATCTCAGCAGATGTGACAGATCCCACTTCTGTTCCTTCCTGTGCATCACCCTTCATGATCCATCTCGTGCTGTCAGAAGACATTCAGGACTACCCGCATCACACTTGATGGGCCAGTAAGGTGACAGGGAAAAGAAAGCCAGATAGATGATGTGTGTGACATTCACAAAGGCACCGGAGTCGCTCACGGTGTGCATTTCTGCTCTTCTTTTCCTGTTTTTCATAGAAGTAGTGGAAGCAAAAGACAGGCTGGATGGAAACGGATGTTTCTGAATCCAAAGGGATATGTAGTTGTCAGGATGCTTGCATCAAGTCGACCTGCTTTTAAAAGGGAGGCAGGAACGTGGATTTTTCTAAATGTGAAGTCAAGGTGTGGTAGCTTCAGATACAGCTGGATCCAGAGGTTTCAGAAAAAGTCACCAGGATTCCTGTGTCACCATCTTCTGGCTTTGCTCTTAGCAAAGAGGATTTTACTCTGTAGCAGACTTCCACTCTAAAATTCACCACAAGCTTGAGAAGCAACCGTTGACAGCCCCAGATGTGTACAGAGCAGTGTGGGTGCCCCAGCAATCTGGAAGCCTCTGTCTCCCAATAGCTCTAGTACAAGCCCCCTAGATGTCACATCGCTATCTCTGAACCAATCATTGTGTAGCTAAGAAATTGGATATTTTAATTGAATGCACCTGTGTCATGTTCCCTCCCCAGAGTCTGAGAATGGGGGAAGGATGACTCTCCACAAGAGGGGAAAGAGAAGATACTGCTGCAAAAATCATACAGAATGATGAGCAGGGAAAAACCTGGGCTGCAGGGGGTTTGTTGCAGACTTTCAGGACAACATCCTTGAGTTAAAGGACTAATCATGTAGCTGAGCTGCTCTGGGCTGCATCTCCAGTGGTGGCGCATCAACATGTCTGCCCTCAGTTTCCTCATGTGCGCTTCGTCTCCTATGCCAAGTGCTTCACCTTCATCATGCTCTCGCTGTAGCCATCATGTCCCCTCAGTTTTATGGTGGAGTGGCTCCATCTCTTGAAAACTCTCTTGCTAAGTACCTCAGGGAGCTGGCCCATGGTTCCCTCTCAGAATCATTCCAGCAGCCACAGGTCACTGGCTAACACTGCAGATGCATTTGCCTGAAACAGAAATCTTAACTCAGTAAAACCAGCTACAGGTTAGGACCCATCAAGCTGTTGGTGGGGTTTCTCCCTAGAGGGCTCTGGCCAACAGGGGGCGAGGGGTGTTTAGAGATTGCTGTAACATGTGTCAATAGCATGCAGAAACTTGGGCAGAATCGGGCTGCAAAGCCATTCACTGTGTTGTGCGTGCACCTTACTGAGCAATCTGGAATATTGTTTCTGCACCAAGACAGACCAAGGAAGCAGGAAGGTCAAGTTAGCTAGTAAGGAGTTGGGAGCCTAAAGACACAGGCTGGGCTACTCCCACACAGCCACAGATTTCTCCTCCTGGGGAAGCGAAATGCAGCCCTCATGGGGGGCTTTGAATTGTGGTGGATTTTAGGACCAGGCAGCGCTGGGTTCCCCAGGCATCATGCGTCAAGTTGCATCCTGCAAATCTGACAGGACTCTCCTGGCACTGGACTCTGCTGTGATCCAGTGACACTCGAAGGGTGCACCCACCACCTCTTCCCTTTGACACTGGCCCGAGTGTGAACACATCTGCTTCCTGCCCTTGATAACTGCATTAACACCCCCAGGGGCTTAAGTAAGTAAGTTAATTAGAAGCAAAAACTTAAAAATATGCACGAATGCCTTGGAGTATTCATGTGTGTGTGTACACGAAGAAAAGTGTAAAGTCAGGGCAGCAGAGTTAGGCTTGATTGGGTTAAAAGCAAGGTGGAGTTTTGCCAAATGGAAGTGTCAGGATAGACTCTGTGCTACACAGTCAGTCTGGGCTGATGTGGACGTAAGTTGATAGAGCTCTCAGGCCAAGCAGGGTGATGGGTCTCTCCCGATCAGGGATTCATTTGTTCACTGATTCAGCAAAGTGTTAGCACGTCCTTGATGTTCCAAATGGTGTCCCAGCCTCCCTGCTTTTTGGCTCCAGCTCCTCCTTTCCCTCTTCTAATGCGCCTGGGCTTTTCTAGGACACAGTGCTATGCCCTGTCCTCAGTTTCCTGCTCAAAAGTTCTATACGTTGGACCCCAAAGATTTGTCCCCTCAGCCTTGAGATCTCTTTGGTTCTGGGGACATGCTCACCCTGCCTCTCCCTCTGGATAAAGGTAATGTTCCTCCAGCAGTCTTCTGAGAGCTGGGTGACCTGTTTCCATGCTGTCTGCACGTCAGAGTCTAGGTCTAGCTAGAGTCCTCTTTTGGCTCTGCTTGTCCCTGTGTTCTCCGTCCCCACCACCACCCCAAGAACTACTCCCAATTCTAATGCGTGTGCCGAGTCAGATGGTTCACTGACCTTGAATTCAATGAGCCATTCAACTGGCTTTCAAGGTGCTTCTCAGGTCTTATCCTGGGAGATGTAGTGAGCAAGGCTTTTGCTAGGACTCATCATCATATTGTCTTTGAAGCCAGCCCCTCTGCTGCCCACTGTCTCCAACAAGGGAAGAAGGGCCATCCTGTGAAGGTTGCAGCTGTACTGTTGGTATTGTCCTAGTATGACTTGGTAAGTAAAAAATGAAGAAAAATGTTGAGTGTTTTCCTGATTTCCTTTTAGGTTTTAGAACAAAGTGGTAGTGATTAGCCAGCCCTGTCCACCCTTAAGGAAGTCAATTTAAAACCTGGTAACCAGCCAACAACATAAAAGTATTTGAATGCTGTGTATTTATTAATTAATGTATCTACTTGGGGGATGGGCAAGGACTCTGGTTCCTGTTCTTATGGTGCCCTTGGGTGAAAAGACTGCGAAGTCTAACATGGACTCTTTGGGGAATCTCTCTGAAGTAGTAAGTCATTCATGACCAACCTTTTAATTGAAGGTAATAATAATTCCAATAATATTATTAAGAACCGCCATTAGCTCAGGAAGGACTGGATTCACTGACGTAACGCCAAAGCTATGCCCAGTGATGACTGTTTTGCCGAGCCCCTGGGGGAATAAGTTTCATAATCCATTGAAAAGTTATGAGCTCCTTGTGCTTGCACCGAGAAAGAACTCAGCATTCACCATTTGGGAAGCCATGTAAAAATGGAGAAAAACCTACTTGTACTTTTTTAACAACTTAATTAATGGCCGCAAATGGAGTCGGTTCTCACAAAACCGTGTGGAGGAGGTTGGGATGTGTGTTGACAATGGAAAATTATCCTGACTTTATAGGTGAGGGTAATTTCCAGACACTAGGAACAAATATAGTCAAGGAGAAAGAGAAAAGATGACTTTTGTTGTGGAACGAAAGAGGCCTGAGCCAATGGCCTGGCTGTCTGGACTGGGACAAGGGAGATCATTGTATGTGGGGAGACTGAATGGAATAAGAGGAATCTGGCTTGTGTGCCTAACAGAAATGGGGTTCAAGGTTTGATTTTGCTTTCTGACCTTAGAGGCTGCAACCTTTTAGCATCTTAGTTTTATCATCAATAAAATGGGGAAAATAGTCACAACCAACTTGTGGAGCAAAAGGGGTAAGTGAGATAATATATATCGAATTCTTAGGCCAGTGATAGGCCCACAGGGAGTTGCTCTCATCTGATAGCTTCACAATTGCCCTTCATCCACTGTTTCTACCAAGATATCGTAAACACCTAGAACATAGCGGGAGTCGGGGGCAAGGCTGGGTAGTGAGATCAGTTTGTTCTGAATCCAGGCTCCAGGAAGAGAGTTGGCAAAACAAAACAGAACGAAAACCAAGTGCATAAGTAAAAAGCTTGCAAACTGTACAAACTCAAAAGTCCAACCCCTAGGGAATGCTCAAAGTGGCAGGGCTACCGTTTGCACCGAGGAACATGTTTTTTTAATGACTTGGAGAATTGCTAGAGCTGGGGTCGACCAGCTTTGGGTGCCTGTCCGTGTTGCAGGTATTTGTGACTAAGTCCCCCAGGCTAACTGCGATCTGCTGCTCCAAGGGCATGCTAGTGTCACTGCTGACAGTGCCTGCCACGTGGGCATGGCGTCGCCACAAAACCCCAAAGCATTCTCAGGCAGCTCTGCTGTGAGTGTTCCCATCTTCGTTGCTGAGACTCTGTATTCCTCCATGTAAGAAGGAGCAGGAGAAGGAATGGTCTCTCCCTCTCTCTGCTTTGTTATGGAGAAGAAAGCTTCGGTCTCCAGGGCTGAGGATTTAGACCAAGAAGGACTGCCCGTGGTGTGAGGAGGAGAAGGGGAACGTTCCAGGTGACCCTTTGGACTACCGGGACCTCCCACTTCCAGCCTTAGACCTAGCCTGGAAAGAGGAGCAGGGTACCACAGAGTGAGGGGTAGGCCGGGCAGGTGCCCAGGCTAGGAGGCAGCGAGGACTTGTGCCTTAGCAGGACATGGCATGGTGAGTGACGGCAGCACAGTGGGAAACGCTGACTTCTCGTCAATTCTTAGGCTCCCTTGGCTCCGTGTGGTTAGACACTGAAGTCGAGGCTGAGCACTGAGTCAGGTCTGGATTGTCATCAGCAAGGGGTCTGCCTACCCATGCCTGCTTTTGTCAATAAAGTTTTATTGTAGCACTGCCACACCCATTCATTTCTTTTCCATGACTACTGAGCTTCATACTTCAACACACAGTTAGGTAGTTGTGACAAGAGCCACATGGCCTGCAAAGCTTCAGACTTTTCCTTGCTGGCCCCTTACAGGAAATGCCTGCTGACCTCTGATGTGGAACATTACGGTTTTGGCAGGAACAGATTCATTCATGAATCCGTTCCTTCATTCATGGGACAGATGATTATTGATCGTCTAAGATTCTCTATTCCCTGAGCAAGACCTGCAGTATGTCCCAGGTGCTGTGCTCAACTCTTGTAAGAGCTGTGTGAGGCAGTGACACGATCATTCCATTATACAGGTGGTGAAATGGAGGCTGAGGGTTTGCCCAGAGACATCAGCCAGCAAGGGCCAGAGCCAGGACAGGAGCCAGGCCTGTGAGTCTCCAAGTCCCATGGTGTCAACCTTATTCTCCGGCAATGGGAACACTTTTATGGTTACTCAAACCCGTTAGTGTGGATTACAGTTTGAAGGGAAGTACGAGAGTCATTTTTTTTTTTAAGACAGTGGTGGGCAAGTCAAGTTGCCTCTCATCTGGCAGTGCTTCTAATGAGAGGCTTCTTCCCTGTGAGTGATCTTGAACTTGCACTCTAATTGCTTTATGCAATGCATTAAAAAAAAAAAATCCCCTGAAAATATTTTTCCTCCTAATGATATGATTTCACCACTAAATGTTGATAAACATTAAAATGACATAAGGCATTTGCTGTTCCAACCTGACAGAGATCTTGGAGGATTTGTCTAAATATTAGCAAACCTTTACAATAATCGGTGGGTGATTATCTCTGGATAGGAGGTCGAAAAGGATGTCTAGAAAAGTGAAATACCAAAATAAGGCAGGGTTTGAGGAGGCGCCCCGCGGCTATAGGAGATGGGAGCTCTTTAACAGGTTCCAAAAAAAAAAAAAAAAAGCCGCTATTAGTGAACAAAAGTGAGATTTCATTAGTCTTTTAATGCTTGTTCTAGACAGGGCCTTTGCCAGTGTCTCCTTGCAATAAATGCAAACCAGAGTTTCTAAGTGGAAATAGGATAAGACCATCTCGGCCAAATAGAGCACGCTTCCTTCCAATGACAATTTATGAAGATGGTTTAATCTTAAGGTCCGACCAGAGGTTCTACTGACAAGTTCTCATATGAAGTGATTAGCCTTCCCCTGTAGACATTTTTATCAGACTGATTCATTCCGCTGCAAGAATGCTGGCTTTACGTTTTTTTCAGAAGAGATTCCAAATGGCTTGTCAAGATTACATCTTGCATGTGAATCTCAGCCAGGATTATGTTACAGCCGAGACTGACAATATTTAGTAGGTAGAATTCAGGCCGAACTGTAGAGAAGGAGCGAGCTGATCTCAATGAATGGAAGGAGCACAGATGTGTGGGATGCATACAACCAAAGCAGCTTCACAGCAGTCTGGATTGGGCATCCTGAGGGATGGGCAGATAGGATCAGCCTCATAGCCAAAGACATGAATCGCTTGGACTTTGGTCTGTTACGGTGTAAGCGGATCCTGATAAGCCGTCTTCCTGTCTGAGACATTCTCTGCTCAGAATCCTTAACCACTGCTTCAGATCCATTGTGAAAACCACACACTTGAGGAGAGACCCCAAGCCGTCTGTGCTAAGCTGACCTAATACAGAGAGCTCAGTTGCATTTGATAAGCGCTGACAAGCTCCCCACATCTGAGGGACACCCTTCAGAACAACAAGTCCCCTGGTCTTGAAACACAAATGAGAGCTTTAGCAGGCTCCATGGGAAGCAGGCAGAGCAAGTGTCCAGGGCCGTGGGCTCCCAGGCTTGGTGTACTCTGTGATGAAGAAGGAAGTGGGGCTGGGAACATGTGCGTCGGAGTCACCCTTGTTGATGCAAACAAATCCAGCACAAAATCCTCGAAGGCTTAGTTTTGTTGCTGATTGAAATTCAAGAGGAGAAGTGTTTGATTTCTTCCTGGTCTTAATTGATTGCTTTGTAAGGGGAGATACTTGTCCCATTTTCTTCACTCCAACAGCTCTAGAGTCTAGACCAGTCTGGCACATAGTACACGTAGTAGCAGCCCCATAAATAGCCGCTGAGCAAGTGAAAAGCTACAGAGGGCTTGTGCATGCACCTCAGTGCATGTTAGATTATATCTATCTTATACAAGCTGAAATACATGAAATATTTCATATGAAAATAAGGAGCAGCCCCTACAGAGCTCACAGTTCAATACAGATGATAGATCAATAGACAGGCCTGTCAGCCAGTCATTTCCACATTTTTCAGAATTTTCACGTGGAAAGAATGTAGTTTATAAAATCCCCACTTATGCCCATCTGTCCAACGTAACGCTAAGTTAATACTATAGTTCAGTTGGCTTCTTTTCAAATACATGTAGATTTTGGTATAGCTGATAAAATGCAAAACAATTTGAAAGGGCCAATATATTCCTGATAGCGTTTGTCATCATGCAGTTTCTCACTTAGAGATGGTAAGGTCGTCATCTATACAAAAGGCAGACAGAATGCCACGGTGGGAGCGTGTCCCACTCCCCCGCAGACTTGCTGGGTAGCTGAAGGCAAGGCAGGGATGGGTCTCATGATCTTGGAAACTTACTCTTCCGCTTGCCTGGAGCATCCCGTGCAGACAGCCACAGCCCCCATCTACTTCCCCTTGGCTTAGTGAGTTCCAACTCATGCCAACTTTCTGCTCATTTCAGGACACTCTCCCTATACCCATGTTGGGGAGGCCACCTCACTGCATGTCGCTATCACACTCTGGGCTCTCCTTCCAAGTTTTGTGTCCTTTGCCATGTTGCCAACCCTCTGTGGAATTTAGTTGAGTAATTTCCATGGGCTCACAGGCCATATTGGTTTTCCCCTGTTCCTGGCACAGGTCTAGTACACCACGGGCTAAGCAGATGGCTAGATAGAGGAATAAAGGAAAGTGTCTATCCACTTTTTTGAAAATATGGACAGCAACAACACCTGAATTATGGTTGTTGCAAGGACAAATCAGGTAGCACACAAGTACATAAAGTTTCTGGCTGTAGTACTAAGTGAAAAGTAGTGTTTTTGGTGTTTCTGTAAATGGGATTATGATTGTCAATCATTAAAGTATGTAGGATAACTTTCAGACAACTTTGAGCATGACAGTTCAGGTACCAGTTGGGATATCCATATCCCATTTCAGAATGCCTGGGTTCGTGTCCTCACCCCTTGTCCAATTCTAGCCTCTTGCTAATGTGCGCCCTGAGAAGCGGCAGGTGATGGCCCAAGAACTTGGGTCCCTGCTATCCATGTAGGAAATCTAGGCTGAGTTCTGGGCTTGTAACTTTGGTCTGGCCCAGCCCCAACCGTTACATGCATTTGAAAAAGAAACCCAAAACATAGGAGCTTGCTCTTTCTCAATTACTTTAAAAGATGATATATGAGGCATTCACCAAATCTTCCAAGGCACAAAATGACCCGAGTTGTGTGGAAATCTGGGCCCTCCCCAGAAGCTAAGCGAGGCTACAGATTCATCCAACTGTGTCATGGATGGAGAAACCTGATACCATGGCAAGTGCTGCTGGTAGCACGTGCCTGATGTTATTTTCTTGGGCGAGTCACATCTCTTCTCTGATCCTAAGCGTCCTCCTCTGCCAGCCTGATTTGGAGTTATGCTTTGCCAGCCTGACATGATGGTTTTTTACAGTCACTTTGTTGTAAGTTGTTATCTTATGGAAATTACTGTCTCTGAGTTTTGAAACCCTGTAGGAACAGTAGTAAAAAGATCATTCATGTCCTGGAGAGGTACAAGTAAACCCCCCGTCTACTGCTGGCAGGCATCACAGCATACACTGGGACCAGGTTGTCTGGGAACCTCGCTCATTCATCCAACAAATAGTATGAAGTGCCTTCTGTGCATTGGGTACTCTTCCGGCTATTGGAATGTCCCCATCTCCTTAGCGTCTGTCCCAGACTCTTCTCTGGGTGCTGTCACTAATCTCCTTAGCAAACACATATTGCATGTCTGTGAACTAGGCAAGGAACTAGATATTGTTTGCTAGTCATTGGTGTTGTTGCCAATCTAGGTCCCCTCATAAACCATGTAACTTCTTGGAAACTGACCTTCTTAGGGCTTCATAAACCATGTAACTTCTAAAGTTTATGATGAAATGACTGTTTAGATGGGTCACATCTTCTGTTGTTTGTCTTTTAAGTGCTGGGTTAGGACTGTAATCATTTCAAACTTCTAATGATCCTATAGGTTGGGCTGAAGTTGAGGAATTATTGATGTAGCCAGGTGTCTTTGAGCTATCCCCTGGGCTTCTGCTGAAACAGAGTAGGAAGAAGGGAGTTTGGCCCCCTAGTCCTTGCTTTCATATCCCCTTTCTCACCTGATCTCCAAAACAGAGCCTGATGGCTGTCCAGCAGTAGATTCATACCAGATTTCAGAAACAAAAATTGGCTTGAACCTCACAGTCATCCGCACTCTGGAACTCTTTCTTTCTACAAGAAACTTGTTCTCAGGTCCATTTTGACCGGAACGGGAAGCCAACATTCAGTAGAGCCACTGGTGCTTGTCGCTGCTGGTCAGCAACGCAGATTGGTATGTAAATGGGCACCCAGCACACATTTCTTCTTTGCTTGAGAGATCATCAAGCCTTCCTGCACTGGTGTTCATAGAGAGAACCAGCTGTTTGGCAACCCCTCTAACTCATGCACCCAATGGGAGTTCATTTAGAGAGTAATCTAACATAGTATCAGGTGTAAGCAAGAGTTAGCGCAGATCCCAGGGTCATGAATCCTTGGTTGCAATCCCAGTCTCTCCACTTACTAGCTATGAGACCCTGGACAATGGACTTAATATCACAAAGCTTTTATCTTCCGAATATATCCCATAAGGGATGATAAGAATGCTGGCTGTTCAATGTTGTTGTGAAAGTTGAATGAGGTATTTTAAGTAGAGCACCACATAAAAGGCTGTCACACAGTAAACAGAAGCACTCTTCATTGTTATTCTTTGTGAAATCCTACAGGAGCCAGTAGTGTGGATGTGACGGATAAAAATCCCTGCATCCCTGTCCAGCTGCCTGTCAGGAGGCAGTTGGTGGCTGCCCCAGAGCTGTCCATTTAGTCAAGGACTCTAGAAAGGTCATTCCAGCTACCCTTCCCACCTCCTGAATTTCCTCCTGCTTATTTTTGCCACTGAGAACTCCTGATTGAAAAATAGGAAGAAGGCAAGTGAGAGTTTAGTTGAGCATAGCCTGTTAAGATGGTCCATTTAGTTGGCAGAGCTCAAGTTTCGAAGGGGGAGTTTGAAAGACTGGCTTGTAACTTTCTGTGCCAACCTGGAGGCGTGAGGCAATATTTTTCCTTTCCTCCTGGAAGGTCTGCAGCCTCCTTCAAGGGCAATCTCTTGGCTTTCCCTGAACTGGTTGCTACGTTTGGAAACCACCTTGTGCATCTGAGCGTTTGGGGAAAAGCTATTGACTAACCCCTTGCTCTTTTTCAGCCTTTCTCCCTTTTTTCCCAATATTTGGGAGCCTTGGCCAAAACAAAGAGCCCATTGTGTCCCTGGTACAAGCACCAGAACTAAATTAAACATTCATTGAGTCCTAATTAATTGTATTAAACTTGAGCAATTCCCATCGCTTGGGAAAAAAAAAAAAAAGAAAAACCCAACTACTTAATTTACTCGCGATGTGGTGTGTGTCCCCTAGTATTGAACTAAACCACCATGAGACAATCACTCACTTAACAGAAACTGGGGCCTCGGCCCAGGAACTAATTAGCCCCTCTTTCTCTATATATAGCTATCTTCACCACCAGGACCATCTGGAAGTTGTTACCTTCCAAATTCTTTCCATCTATTTTTTTTTCCCAAACCAATCATTACTGCCATGATTCTTTCTTTCTTATTTTTATGTTACGTGACTTCCCACTCTTAGATTCGCCGGCATTATCTACATCACAGTCCAACTGCCTTCAATATTTACTCACTATTTAATTTTCAAGTGGCACGCCTATTTTTATGTACTTTTCCCAGTGTCAAGGAGGAAAAAAAAAAAAGATTTTTTGTAAAACCCAAAGATGGAAGCAGGGATGATTGCCAACGGGTTTGAGGCCTACTTGAGGTGACTGTGCCTACTGGGGAGGCCCCAGAGCTCTAGGAAGCCCCACTTGATGGTTAGGGACACATGGGGACTTATTGAAGAACTTGGTTCCTTGCCCAACTAATTGAGCAGAAAGTGCCGACTTACTCTGCCCTCTCTTTTCAGGAAAACTCACCCTGATCAGGGTCTGTGTTGCTTTGAGAGTCAGTAAGGAAGTAGGAAAAAAACCTTTCTCTGACTTAAGGAGAATGACCTCACTTCATGAAATTTTAGTGAATCCAAAATCTTAACCCCAGCCCAGGGGCCCCACACGTATGGTCCCTGTATCCCTACTCCTGGCTTCTAACAGGTATTGCTTCACCACATTTCTATAACTTACTCTCTTTGTCTCAATCTCTCTCTCACTCTCTCCCCTCCCTTCATGGCCTGCCAGCATAGCTGGTTACCACCTCGGGACCTCTAAATCTGCTGTCCCCTGTGCTTGGAACTCACTTCCAGCATGATGGCTCTTACTCTTTATGGAGTGGGTAGGGGAGATTGAGCTTAGCTGTTAGCTTCCAGACGACACCCCCCCCCCAAAGCCTGTCTCCCCTTCTTTATCACATGGCCAGTTTGTCCTCTGGGTAACCCTTGTCACCACTTGACACTATTTGTTAACATGCCTGTGTGTCTTAGGTAGAATGTCCATCCAAAGGAGCCCTTCATATTCCATCATGAGTCCAGCCACTGGCCAACATCAAAATTGATTAATTAATTTTGAAATACATGATTATGGAACAGCTGTTGGGTTTGGGGTACAATCATATCATGTAGACATTTAGGATTTTGGGGTCATCTATATATAATCCCAAAGTAGCAAGATGGCAAGGAATGTTACAAGAGCCATGAACTTTGAATCAGAAGCTAACTTTGTCTAGAATGTTGTCCATGTCACAGTCAGTTTCAGGTTCTTTCTTTCACTTGTGGTGTTTTCGGCTCACCATGGGGTAAGCCTTATGCCTTCCTCCCATCCACAGGCATTGAGACAGAGACAGCCTGAGCCTTCCAGAGTACCATGGCTGCCTCTGGAAGCCGTGGCCTCCCCTGTCCCGCTACTGCCCTTGCACCCCTTCTAAGGTTGGCCTTCACAATATCTATTGCACATTGGCTCGAAGTGAGCAACAAGGCCCAGGAGGGCTGGAAGTACAATGCATTGTTGTTTTGTGGAGGGTTGTTCTTATCATCAGTCCCAAAGGCTAACTCCCTCCCGGCAGAGGGAGCTTGCCTTTTGTCCCTGTACAATAGTTCTTCTTCGGCAGCTTTTCCACCTCCTTGTTGCTTCTGTGTCTACTTCTTAGTCCCAAATGTCAGAAATCCCTGAAGAGCTAAACTCTTCGTTCTCAACTCCATTTATATTAAAAATTCCTCACATAAAAAAGACCCATAGAGTCCAGATTTCAGCAGGACTGGCAGGACACTCTCTATATAGTATCATGTGTCGGAGCCTTAAGTCCCAAGGAGGCATCCAGTTACAGGGGAGTTCAAGTCCACAACCTATTCCTTTAGCATTTTGATTTCCCTTTCAGTGTCACATTGGATTCAACTAATTCATTTTGGAAGGAGAGAAAATATTCTTAACAGTCAAGTTCTTGGCTTAGCTTTCATCTGGGAACCTTCAGCTTTTCATCTTCTCTTTTCAATCACCTTTTCACAGCCCTTTTCCTACTGGGAATAGAATCCAAGGAAGGAGAGATTTAGACCTTGATAGACTTCTGATTCAATCCTTTTTTTTTTTTTTTGCCAGTGGTTGGTCTTCATAAAAACAGGCAGAATAAACATAAAGATGTAGAAGGAAGGATTCTAATTTTTAAAAAAGCATAAGTAAATGAGCTAGAAAATATCAGTGACAATAATAAAAATATGATCCACAAAAATAAAAGCTGATTTGTTGAAAGGAGTGTATTTAGGAGGAGACATCAGGATTCTGGAAAGTGCAATTACAAGCTTTTGATTTTAGTGCAAAAACCATGTAAGTCCATACATAAGAGACATTTTCAAAAAATGAATGGAAAATGTGTATTTGTGGGGGGAAAAAAAAGACATGGATTTCAAAATTTGTTGACAGCAACATAAGCTTATCTTTTATTCCCAATAGCTTTTTTAAAAAAGATTTATTTATTTTTTTTAAAGATTTATTTTTATTATTTTTTCATTGGAAAGGCGGATATACAGAGAGGAGAGACAGAGAGGAAGATCTTTCATCCGATGATTCACTCCCCAAGTGAGCGCAACGGGCCGATACTATGCCAATCCGAAGCCAGGAGCCTCCTCAGGGTCTCCCACGCGGGTGCAGGGTCCCAAAGCTTTGGGCCGTCCTCGACTGCTTTCCCAGGCCACAGGCAGGGAGCTGGAAGGGAAGCGGGGCTGCCGGGATTAGAACCAGCGCCCATATGGGATCCCGGGCGTGCAAGGCGAGGACCTTTAACCACTTGCGCCACCGCGCCGGGCCCGATTTATTTATTTTTATTGGAAAGGCAGATATGCAGAGAGGAGGAGAGACAAAGAGGAAGATCTTCCGTCCAATGGTTCACTCCCCAAGTGGCCGCAATGGCTGGAGCTCAGCCAATCCAAAGCCGGGAACCAGGAGCTTCTTTTGGGTCTCCCACGTGGATGCAGGGTCCCAAGGCTTTGGGCCGTCCTTGACTGCTTTCCCAGGTCACAAGCAGGGAGCTGGAAGGGAAGTGGCGCCCATATGGGATCCTGGTACATGGAAGGTGAGGACTTTAACCACTGCGCTATCACGCCCTATCACACCAGGCCATCCAATAACTTTTTTGAAGTGTCCTTATATATCTAGACTTGTATTATCCAGTAATGTGTAAAAATTTAATGCAGTTCCTTAGTCACCCTAGTCACATTTCAAGAAATTCAGTCAGTGCGTTGTGCCTGTGGTTAGTGCAGCCATTTAAACCACACAGAGCTGTACATATCATGTAATGAAGACAATAAAAGATTTTGATTGTCCCCAAAAGTTCTACTGGATACTCCTCCATCAGTCTACAGTTTGTCCAGGTTAAAGAAAAGGAAGGAAGTTGACAACATATGAAATGCTTCATTAGAAAGAAAAATAGAGATATAACATCAGGGATATAGCAATAGGGACTTCTTATTGCTAAAAAAAAAAAATGTGAATAAATCTGTCCTTTGAAAATAGATAATGGACAGTGAACTTAAAGCATTTTTCCAAAATTGATTCAAACTAAGATAGCAAGCCTGATTACATCATTAACCACTGAAATAACTGGGTGATAATCTAAAATGTGACCCCCCCCAACTCTTCCATCAGAAAATGACATCAAGTACTGATGATTTTATATCAATTTCTACTAAAATTTCTAGGAACAGCTCATCTCTTTCATTAAACAATGAAATGACCAGAAGATGCCCTGGGTTGAAGATTTCAGTCCTGCCTTTGTCACATTCATAAACCCGCGGCCCATGGGAGACAGTTCCTTCTTGTTGACTATCATGAAGTCGTTCTGAGACCTGCGCTGCTGCGTGACCCTGTGGTTCCATGTCTTTAAGACCGTTAGGAATCTTGTCTAGACAAGTCACAGCTTTCAATTATTAATTAGACAACATTAGGTCACCCACATGACCAATTGGATCTGCTGTACTAAAGATGAGTGCTAAATAGAACCAAAGAACAGGGGATTTTCTAGAGAAACACTTGGCCCAGCAGTATTTTGGATCTGAGGCCAAATTTCAATTTGTTCCTATCCGATTAAGTGAGGATTTCTTCATTGAAAAGAGATTGTACATAGTTCTAAAAAATAACATTAATCATGGAGTAAAGGTGGTGTCTTAAAATTATTTTTATATCAATAGCAAAGTTTTAATTTTTTTAAACTTTGCTTAGTAGCTTACACTAAACCTCCTTAACCTGTAGATAGTGCCTCCATTTTATTTATTCTCTTGAATATGTGTTTATTTCTGAGGTAGAGGACTGGAGCAAGAGGGATGGCCATTGCTGATTCAGTCCCCAGATGGCTGAACAACCAGGGCTGGGCCAGGCCCAAGCCAGAAGGCAGGAACTTTATACAGATCATTCACATGGATGGCAGGAACCCAGAGGGCCCTCATCTCCTGATTCCCAGTTGCATTAGCAGGAAACTGCGTCTGAAACGGTGGAATCTGAACACCAGCTGGTGTTGGGCATGGGATATGGCCATCCAAACAGGAGCTTAACAGGCTAGGCCACAAAGGTCACAACGCCCTTTCCAGCTCTGGGTACAAGCTGAGATTTGGTGGTGGTATTTGCCCAAGGTCATGTAACATGATGTATTGAAGGAGGACTCTAGGTCTGAGAGACCCTACAACCTGAGCGTAGATTGTTTTCTCTCTCCATACACACACACACACACACACGAAGACAGAGGCAGACAGAGTACCTAATCCACTAGTTAATTGCACAAATAGACACAATAACTAGGGCAGGAGCAAGACTAAAACTATAAACTGGGAACTAGTTCAGGTCTCCCAAGTAGGTAACAGCAAACCAACTACTCTGCCTTCCAGAGTCAACCCTTGATCTTATTATGCATGGATGACAAATTATTATTGAGTGGCTAGTGGACTTTTTCTAGTAGCTCAGGGCATTTCTCTCTGATAGAGCAGAGAATTCTTCTGAACCATGCATCTGTTGGAGGTGACTGTTCCAATGCCATTCACCCAGAGGACCCTGGGAAGCCATTTATTTACTTCTGTAATCAGAACAATCACTGGCTTGGGCTTTATTTAACAGGAAGCAGGGCTGGCTAGGGGAAGCTCATTTGCATTGTAATCTGTCCATTGCATGTATAAATGATGGAAAAAAAAATGATAATTGCCCCAGCAGCACAATCTAGGTAGATGGAAGGGCCCTCAGTAAACAGGCTTGAGCAGATGGAGGAAGCTTTCCTCAGCAGTTCCCTCCTGCTGGTTTCTGGTAGGGCCTGAAGTCTTTGTATCAATGCCCACCAGGGCTGATCCTCTTCATCAGCGGCAACTCATTTGCATGATCTCCTTTGATGCTGTGGCTTTTCTCAAAATGTTGTTTCCAAATACCTTGAGCCTAAATGGGGAGGCAAAGGCTTGCCCGCTCAGGGCCATCCAGGATCAAACAAGGAAGAATTTTCCTGCTACCCACTTCCTTGGCTGTTCATTCCAGACTTAACTAGGCCAAACGTAACTCATCTCTACCATTCGTGTTGTGCAAGCTACACTTCAGGAAAATTAGGTCACTGGGAAGCAATTTTTCCCCCCAAGAACCAGCACAGAAATGTGTTTAGAGCCTTTGAAACGCGCTACCTGTGATAATAAGGTCATTCTGTAACAGTTTTCTGAACCCACCATGAACCTCCTATAGAAAGGCAGCATGCTTTGCAGTCCCCTAGACTTACCCACAGGGGCTTAACCGGGTAATGCGCCCTGGGTTTAAGTCTTTGTGTTGCTGACAGGGCTTAAAACGGGCAGGTAACCACTAGTACAATGTGTTATCCTTTTCTTCCCTCCTCTTATGAAATCAAGTGCCAAGTACTTAACTTTTTTTTTTTATTAACTCATTTCTTTTAAATAACACAAAGTTAGCATCATTTTTCCGTGGTCAATATTTTTGGGAAGACTTGATTTCCCTATAGAGATGGAAGTGGGTTGGGAATGCTGTAAAACAGAAGCAACGATCAAGCGTGTGCTTGTGCTGCTGCCGCCTAGGTTGATTTAGTAAATGGCTGACATTGAATGTTGAAGAGGTCTCCGAGGAGGCAACCAGGGACTGGCAGACTGGCCAGCTCTGTGTCTTGGGCCCCTCCCTCTGCTTGATTCTACCAGCAGCTGTGTTGTGGTTCCTATGTTTTGACCTCTTTGGAATGAGTCAGGCCTTGTGCTGTTTTTCGTTCATGCAAAGGAGACTCCACTTCACCGACTGTCTGCCTCCCAGTTTGCATAGGAGGTAAATGAGTTGAGAGTGCCCTGAGCCAAGGTCTTTGCACAGGATTTCAGACCCTGTCTGTTGAGACCAATCTTGCCGCAGGGTGCCTCTCTCTGTCACGTCCTCTCTCAACCCTGAGCAGCTGTCTAGGGTGAGCCACCTCACTACCCTTTCACAGGCTCCCTTGGTCATGTCCCTGACTCACATCTTCCCCAGCCCATCCATGCTTTCATGCCTCAGCAGGCTCGCCTTCCTTGAAACTTAGATGCTCTGTGTCCCTCCCCTGATGACAGCTTGCTAGTTCCTCCCTTTTTCCAGCCATATTAGGTCTAACTACTTCTGCCTGGCCTTCAAATTCCTCCCAAATGGGTCCTCTGAAGTCATTTTTATGAATTTTCCACCATTCCCAGGTAATGGAATGGGTTGTTCTTTCTTTTTCCTCCTCTAAAAATACCATTTTCTTTTTCCACGGCGTTGTGATTATCACCTACCATTATCCAAAATGGCCCTGTTATCTGCCTAAATCCTACCTATAGGTTTCAACCTAGAAATCTTTTAGGAAAGACTCAATAAAAAATTGTGAACCTTCATCGTCCCCCTCTCTGGTGACCTCTGGAAACTCTGACCGCCACAGGCCAGCTTTCCTTGGAGTTTTGTTCTGTGCACCTCCCCCTCCCTCACTGTGCTTTCCCTCTGTGGCCAACCCGGCTCCAGACAGACTGCATGAAGTTCTTACAAGAAAGAACGGTCTTTCCGCCTTCAGTTTCCAGTGCTTTATAGGGCACTAGAAAATAATCATTATAGCTAGCATTCACGGGCCCTTGCTGTGCTTGATGTACTGATTACAGCTGTTAATTCTTGTCCTTTTCACCACAACCCCAAGAATGATAGACCAGTGTTAGCTGCACTTTTAGACAAGGCAACTGAGGCACAGAAAGCCTCTATAGATTGCCCAAGTGTCCAGATCCAAAAGGCAAAACAAAACAGCGGGCTCTGTGTCTCCTCCCATGATTGGGCAGGGCCCCTCATGCTGTCCTTGGGACATCATCCTCAGGTCACTATTGTCCTCAGGCTAGACACAGGTGAGGGCGCACCTCAGCATGGAAGACAAATGAGAGGACTTCGATTCTTGATGTGGAAATCTGCTCAGCTGATAAAGTGCATCCATTACCAGACTTCCGCCGGAAATGGATGCTAAGCACCTCTCTTGCCCCGCAGTTGGATATCTGTGCATCGAGCCAGAATATTATGTTTTAGGAAAGCTTTGCAAGTTTGAATTCACACTGTCCATGATGACCCATAAGGACCCAACTTGACATCTACATCGTGGATGCGTGTAATGTGAGCCCTTATTCCTTCCCTCTCCAGTAATGTGAGCTGTTTCTATTTGGTATTAGATGTTTTCATCCTTTTTGGACCAAGGCATAGTAGAAACAGAGTGGAATATTTAAAATTTCTAGCAGCAGCATAAACTTCTGCAGAGCTCTTGAAAATGAACTGCAGTGTAATCAGGTTGGGAAACTTGTGACTGCATGGGCCAGCAGTGTCACTTTCCAAACCTGGATCTTCATACACATCTCACTTCCATGTCTTCACACTTGGCTCTTCCAAAAACGCTCTTTCCAGGAAGATTTTTTTTATTCTCCCTCAGTTGGCCTATCTACTTGCTTCAGACAAGGAATGCCTTTTCCCTAGGAGACCTCCCCCAACTACCTCCCCTCCAAAAGTAGAAATGTCACTTTGTGGTGCTTCCAGAGTTTGCTATGCATGACTCTTCTTGTTGCCTGTTGATAGTTTGCATTGTAATTATTCATGAATCCAGGTCTCTAGCAGGTTAGGACCTCCATGAGCTTAGACTGGGCGCCCAGCACAGTGCCTGGCATACAATAGGGGCCTAAGACTCTTGTTGAAATAAGAAACATCAGGAGGGAATGGAGTGGTAGATGAAGGTTATTCCATGAGAGGGAAGAACTTAATACAGTTTGCTCCCATGTAGATGGAAAACCCACTTGTCTCCCAGTGTTTGATATGCGTGTGTAAGTCTGTCATTTCCTCCAGGGAGTGCTGGACCAGCCCAGCACTTGAGTGTTTTATGAAGATTGTCTCAAAAGGTGTTATCTGCCCCCCTGAAGTCTTTGGAGGAGAAAGGCAGTCAAAGAAATCAACTCTAGGGGAGGTCTTAAAGAGTCAGACTGAGGATTTTATGGGTGCGCAAGGGGATAGCTGGAAATGGGGTATGGATGGTCTTAGCATAGGGAAAATGCTCCTAAGGTCTCCTGGCCATTCTCCCATGTAACCATCTTTCATATCCCTATAAGATAAAATCACCCGTCAAGGGTCATAAACCACTGTCAAAGTATTTGACAAGCCCCATAGGTAGTTGTTCCAAGCCAGTAAAAGCATCTTAATTGACCTAAATGACAACAGTTATGTTATAAATATCTAGAATTTATGACCTGAGAAGGTATAATCACATCTTCCATCAGTTAAGTTTGCATAGGAGAAGCTTGAGGGTTTAAGAAGGGGCTGCAAGTTGGGGGAAATCTGATTAGCCTTAACTTTATGACAAACACAGAGCTAAGTGAATCCCAGCGCTTTCAAGTTCCTGATCCCTGGGAGTTAAAGGCAGGGGTGTTTCAGAGCCGGTAAAAGCCACCCAGTCCCCTCTGTGCAGCTGTCATTTTATTGGCCTTGTAAAATCTCGCATTCACCGTGACAAATCCAAGACCATATACCTGTGAAGAAGAAGAGATGTTTTAGATTACGGGATGCAGAGGAAACAGCCAGTGCAGTTGGAGGGTGAAAGCTTCCGTGTTTATGCAGAGCCCCTGTGGAATGTGCAGAGTCACTGTGAAAAGCACGGAGATACCGCTCCAAGGAGCACTTGGAGTCGGACGTGGAGCTCTGTTCTCACCAACACGGAGGAGGTGAAATTCAAGGCAAGTTGTTAGAACAAGTGTGTGCATCTCTCTGTAAACTCCACCTGTCTATCCAAGTTAGTTAAAAATTACATTTGGGTTTTTTTTTTTAACACTTATTCATTTCCTGAATAGTTTTATTGGGAATGGAAGATGTTACTAGCAAGCAACATGATATCTGAGGCAAAAATTCCAACAAAGCCAGTCCATGAAAGGATATGTGTTTTTTTTTTTCAATATAATAAGACAGTATAAATTTGATACCATTGAATGACCAGGTGATTGCCCAGGGACTCAGTGATCAGTGCAGTCATCTTTGAGGTAAAAGGCAAACAGCCAAGCTAATCCCAATTTGCAGAGCTTCAAAGGTGAGCAGTCATTTCGTGGGGCAATGAAGAGCTCAGGTTATCTCTCTAATGCCAAAGTCTGTGAAGTCCCTGAAATTTCTTTAATGAATCTGAGAGCAGTCCTTCAAAGAAACCTCCAATTGAAACCCATAGGGAGGCCAGTTGCCTTTGAACTCCAGAAATGAAGTTGATCCGAGATTAACCCAGTCTTTCCGTTGACTTGTTTTGTGACGTAGGGACAGAGTTCCAAATTGGAAAAGCAGCAAGATGGTGCTTTGGCAGGCGCACCTAAAACAGGGCTGTATTATGGAACGTAGGGACACTTTTAACTTCTTGTGGCTCTATCGGATGCTAAGGAAATCTCCCCCACCAAAGGCCCATTCAGCACAAAATCCTGCACATGTTTCTGTTCTACACATTTCTGAGAGCCAAATGGTTCCCATGGTGTGTGCTCAGTTTGCTTATTTCTCAGGGGGCCGGGGGTTGGGGGGGGGGGGAACAAAACTATCAATGTTATTTTATCATTCTTGCCATTATACTTCTATACCCTTAAACTGTGCATCTCCCAAACCCGGAACCCTGTGCCTTACGATAAAGGGGGGAAAATGGAAAATCTGGAACTGATTATGAAATTATGAAACAGAGATGCAGCATTGTGCAGGGATCAGTGTACAAATGCATAAGGCCTGGTGCACACGGAGCCTGGTGTGAAGGACACATCGCTTTGGGTTTGAAATCTGCTTTTCTATTTCAACCTAATGCAACCTAGCATTTACTTCGTGTAGTGCTCGGGGAGCTTTTGGTGTTAACAGAATTCTTTTCTAAAGAAATTCCTTTGGATTCCTTCAGAATTTGTCCAGTTTCCAGGTTCCAATAGGAAAAACATGGACAAGATTTTAATAGAAAAATAGTACTCCAGATTTTTTTAGTTGGCAAGCACCCTACTCTAGAGCTGCTCTTGTTTTATTAAGTGGAACAGGTCTGCTTAAGAGAGGCGCTCTCGGCATGCGTACCCTGATTTAGGGGAAGAGAGAAACATGGCCACCTGGGAAACACACCCACTGGGGTTCTGTGGCCACTTACAGTTTTTCCATTCAATTCTCGTCTCATTGGAGAATACATTTGAATAGTAGTTACATGCTGTGCAACACCAAATCCATTCGGCTTTTTATTCATGTCTCCTTGAGAAAGGAAAGCTGTGGCTTTCTAGAACATGATTTCAGATGTGACTCTTCCTGTTGGGCAAGGGAGTCACGGTGCTGTTGAGATGCTTTTATTTTATTTTATTTTATTTTATTTTCCTTCAGTATTTTATCTGATTGATGAAGGTAGTATAGTTGTGTTATGGTTAAAATGTCAAATAATTTTAAAAGCCTTTGTGAAAAAAAAAAAAGGGCTCACATTCTGGCTCAGTGGGTTAACCAGCTATCCGTGATAGAGGCATCCCATATCAGAACACTGGTTTGGGCATTAGATGCTCCACTTTGGAGCCAGCTTCTTGCCACTGCTCCTGGGAAAGCGGAAGATGATGGGCCAAGTGCTACTCAGGTGGGAGATTGGGATGGAGCACCTAGCTTCAGCAAGACCCAGTCCTGACTCTTGTGGCTGCTTAGAGGATGAACTAATGCACGGGAGACCTCTACCTCTGCCTTTCAAATAAATCTTAGAGAGAAGATCAATTTCCACTTAAGTTCACCATCCAGAAATGCTTGTACTACATTTTGGTGAATGATAAATCTCCTAGTTTTTCTATATATAAAGAAGCTTTTTACCAGTGGGATCATAGTAGGTTTTTATACTCAGCTTCATGGAGTTCATACTGCATATTGAACACCTTTCCATGTCAATAAATGTCATTTCTATAGCTGCAGAGTAGAGAATTGTACAGTTTAGCCAGTTGCTAAAGATAAACAGAGTTCCCCATTAGAATGCTACAGTTCCTTCTGCCAAAACTTTATTCACTTATCCAGTAATTTCTTTAGAATAGACTCCTAAAAAGGAAGTTGCCAACTGATACCAAAATAAATATTGTGAAAGGGCCCTCCCAAGGTAGTGATACCCATTTACCCCATTTTCATCTCTTGAATGGTCCCATCTCTCTGTACGTACCTTTGAGTCTTGTTTTGCTTTGCCTTTCTAGTTTCACTTCAATAGGTACAGAGCTCTCTGAGTTCTTCTCCGGGTGGAGAGGGGGTTGATGAGGTAGGGGTGGTGGGGGAATGAGCAAAAACCAAGAATAACAGCAACCACCGAACTTGAAAGGCAGTTGAGGGGATGGAGTCTGCAGTTTTGGTAGTCAACACCACACTCATGACTGCATGACCCAACTCCTTTCCCACCCCCTCACCCCCAACAACAGCAAGTACAGCTTTTTCTCCTTCCATTTCGGAGGAGTCAGGATGAATCGCCTTTCCCAGTTTCCTCGCATGAACCCTTTTCTTTATGGTGGGTGGAGATTTGTGGCACTTGGTCAACAATAAAAGGGAAATGACCAGTAGTAGAAATGGGCAAGAGGCTGCCTTTTCCTCGCCCCAGACCTCACCAACAACCAACACCAAACTGGGTTTGCAAGTTGACTTTTGCTGCTCAGACGTTTTAAATCTGGAACTTCTGGGCCGTGAAGGGGTGTGAGAGGCTCTGGGCCCTGGGCCCTTTCATCCTTTTATTGGTGAATTCACTGAAGTGTAGGCAGACAGAAAATGTTCAAGTGGCAGGCAGATAAACTTGTTAAATCCCTGGGAGTCTTTCCGTCCTTACTCTGAGAGTTTATCATCTTGGCGGAGTTAAAAGGCAATTAGGCCTCTAGGTCTTTGCTGGCTTGCTTACTGGTGTTTTACACATGGGTGTTGAAGAGACAGGGCCGTATTAAACATTCCAGTCGTGCTGGCCGGAGGGGAATGAGACCTCAGCCCAACTTTCTTTGACAGACAGCCTTGCCAAAAAGGCTAGAGGAAAATCATTTAAATCTAGTACCTGTGCCCCACGATGCTCATTGTTGGTGGAAAATTGCAGTTGCTAGCGCCATGCTGTGTTCCATTTCCTGGGAAAATGGTTTTATGGAAGGGCATTTGATGAAAAAGTTCATTCCTCCTGTAATTGTGAGCTGCCCTCCCAGCATTAGTAGAGGCCCATTGGAAAGATTTCTTGTCCCAAATCCCTAGGGCAGACCCACTCACAAGAAGGGAAAGCTATTTGGAAGTGAATAGGAGACAGACTGCCACTTAGCTCCCTGGTCCCCCCTTGATTCTGAATATTCTTAGCCATGCTGGCTCTGAGCAAAATGTGTGAAAGAGGTAGGTCCTGGCTTTGTGAGACAGTTTCTGCCCAAAGCCTTTTTTTGGGCTGCCCTCCTGGGAGGAAGGATCAGGGTTGGACTAAGGCCCAACTCCTTCACACTCTTGTGTTAGGGGGCAATACTGCTTCTCATGCCCACCCACCCCGGAAATTTGCATTTTTTTAAAGAGTCAACTTGGGTACTCAATTCAAAAGAACTGAAGAGAGAATTTCCAGGGTTCACCATTGCAGTCATTAAAAACCCCAGGCCCTTCTCACTGCAACTTCAGATTCTTTGTTTTTGTGGCTTGAGTCTCCTCTCTAATCTCAGGATTTGTTTTTGTTTTTGTTGTTGTTTGTTTGCATCTGTAGAATAGAGAAGATAGTCTCAACCATGCAAGCCTGTTAAGAGACTAAATAATACATGGAAAGAGCTTAGCATGGTAGCTGGCTTATGGGAGGAACACAGTACACAGTAGCTGCTATGTATGCATTCAACATCCAGTTGAATGGTAATTTTTAACACAACAACAACAAAAAGCTCTTCTTATTTTACCAATCTGAAAGATGAATTAAGTTATAAAAACCTGGGATAGTATTGTGGCACAATGGATTAAGCCACTGCTTATGCCATGGGCATTTTATATCTGAGTGCTGGTTGGGGTTCCAGCTGCTCTGCTTCTGATCCTACTCCCCGCTAATGCACCTGGAAAGGCATTCTAAAGTGGTCCTGGGTACCCTCGTGCAAAAGCTGAGTGAAGGTCGGGGCTTTGGCCTGGCTCAGAACTGGTCATGCAGCCTTCTGGGGAGTAAACCTCGTGGCTGGAAAAATTTCTGTCTTCTCCCTCTCTCTCTACCACTTTGCCTTTTAACCGAGTAAGTAACAACTACAAAAACCTATCTGTACAAAATGAGAACATCCTTCATCCTGGAAAGCAAGGATTTTCATTTCCACAACTGCCTGTTGTGCTCAGCAGTTAACAGAACTCTTTCCTAAGTGGCTGCTGCTTACCCAAATCTTGGTTTCTTCAGAATTAGGCAGCTAAAGACAACACACAAGATAACTGCAGTTTTTGGTCCCCATTCTGACCTTCCGTGTTCTGAAACTAATTCGCCCTAGTGTCTTGCCAGCGTCTGTGCAGGGACTTCCTCTCGCTGAGTAATATGGTTCTGATTAAGGACATCCTATAAGACCCAGGAGGACGTCCCAAGAAGAGGCTGAGAGGAGAGTGAATTTCCATCCTCCGGTCAGATATATGATATTGAAGACCAGAAGGTATGGGGAGAGTTTATCCTTACGAAGACTCAGAACGAGAATTAAAGCAAATGGCTGACAAATTGGCTGTCTTTTATGCAAAGCTGACAGGCAAGCCGGGCCCCTTAGCAGAAAGAGGATATGCAGAGCCTGGGGCCAAATGGCTCAGCAGGCTTTTTGAAGTCCCTGCTCCTTGCCACTTCTCTTAACAACAAAGCCTCTGCCGAATTGCCTCCTCCTTCCTCCCTTCTCTCCCCATCCACCCCAAAATATCATCCTTCCAGAAATGACAATGCATCCCTCTCCTCCGTAATGCAGGCAAGGCTAAGGTGAAATACCGACTTTGCACACAGACAAGGGTGTAGCTTGCTCTTGCCCTTGGTTTTTCTTTTCTCCCTCTGGTTTTCTGAGTTAGGTGAGAAGTTCTAGATCTCACTCAGTGGCCCACAGAGTGCTGGCTCATCCCCGAGACTGTGATGGTGAGGAACTTGGATGATGCCCCTTGCTCTCCCCCAGTTTCTAGAAGCTCCACAGCCAAGGGACTGAAAACCAAAGCACGGTGTCATTGGTGTCACTGGGCAATGGAGTTTGGAAAACTTGAAGTTTCTTTCCCAAATATCTCAGAATCTACTAATACTTGTAGCTCTAATATGATTTTCTTGTTAATCTCTGTCAAACCATGAAATCTGATATGTGAACCATGACTAAGCCGTGAAATTTGTCAACTGTGTCTGTGATTTACACAAATTCTGCTTTTTTTTTTTTAAAAAAGCCTTAATGCAAAGTACAGAATATTGCTTCCCAGCATGCATTTCCCAGCAGGCTGCTAGTATCCTATGCCAACAAGTGAGAACAGAGAATATGAGGCACTGCTCATGCTGTTTCAAGGCCCACGGACAGATAAGATAAAAACAGGAAAAAAAAAACCAACAAAATAACACATTTTCCTCTGGGGTGAGAACCAGGGACGTGGTAGATCTACTTGGATGTCTTGAAGTATAAATAAATAGTCAAGAGAGTTTATGGTTCATGTCCTTGAGTATGAGCATAAACGACATTAAAGTGAGTCTTGTTGAGAACAAATGAATAAAACCTGTAAGTTCAGGAGTTATGAATTTTATGATTCTTCTCTTTAACACAATCTGAATGTAGACTCCTACTTGAAATCTTGCCACTGGCCAAGTGGGTGAATCTGTGTAACTCACCAAACACCCCCCACACACCTGATAATACCAGGATGTACTTTCAGGCACAAAAGAAATCCTATTTAGGAGAGTCAGGCCTGGGCACACCTTTTATTCTGTGACTATAGAATGATCCAGTAAATCACCCAGCGTCTTTGTTACTCAAAACAAAGTTTGATTCCTGTGATTGGAAAATTTCTTTTCTTTTGTCAGAGAAAAGTAGGCAGTTTTTAGCCAAGCATTCCCTGATCTACAGTTTTCTCTGTGAAAGGAGAGAGAATAACTCATAGGCAAAAAAGACAAGATGCACAGCTAGAGAGTGGGAAGGGCTGAGACGTCCTTCTTAGTCCTGCCATTGCTTTGCCTTGTACTCAGCTGCAAATACCCGGTCCTCCTCCCCCTCTGAAATCTACCCTGCACAGTCCAAGATCAGATCATCAGAACACAGAGTGCTTGGGTGACTTGGGCGATCACATAGTCTGATGGGCTTGGGCAGTGCTGCAAGACCTAAGGAACTTCTCAAATACCTTCCTCTAAGTCCGTGGGGCACACGACCTATGAAAACACACTCAAGTGCAACTTGACTTCAGAAGGGGGCTAGCTTCAAGTCTCACCAGTGATGGCCAACAGCATCCTGCTCATGGCTTCTGGCTTTACCCAAGATGTGTGCGCTTTTCCCAACTTCTCTTTTCTGCAGAAACAAGAGGAAAAGAATAAAACAAAGCTAAGACTTCAGGGTGGCTCAGTGGTTCACGAACACTATCATGGATTCAATGAGATCTGTCCCTGATTTCAGAAAGCGATTCTCTACACATTCAGGTGAATGTGTTTGCTTGCATTTTTTTCTGTAACTTCTCTCAAATTTTCCCAAAGGAGTTTGTGACTCCCAGAAAGGTTTAAGAACGATCTCCCTATAATTCATGCCCCTCCAAGTCACATTTCCAGTTCTCATTGTGAGTTGCAAGGTTAACAATTACATCCACTTTAACCTTTCAAGACAAATGTAGCATATAATCCTGTGAGTGCCTGAGGTCCCAGGCTTGCTTGTAAAACAGCCATTGGGTCATGAATTCTTCAGGTGGTTGCCACAACTTCAGCTCTCCCCTTGGGTTCGAACTGAAACTCAGGCTCAGTCATTTCAGAACCCAGATGGTCCAAATTTGATCAAATAACCCTGGTTTATTTACAGTGCTGTGGATCAGTACATTTATTTATTTCTAAATATGAACATTCATTTATTTGCTTAAATCTACTTTGGTTCTGAATTAGAGTTGCCAGATGTAACAAATATACTGTTATATATAACACATTAATTTATAAATTTATAATTATTATATATAACATTATATATATTAATTTTACATAAACAAGTCATTTTAGTAATGCACTTGCTTGGGAAAGGAGAAAATGAATTTCCTTTGTAGATGTGCAAACAACCTATCTTTTAACCTGGAACCTCGTTTACTCTAGACAATCCCAGGCTCATTGGGGGTGTACTGGAATATTCTAAAACTTTTGTAGTGATGACTGCACAAGTCTAGAAATCCACTTAAAAATTGTGGGACTTTATATGTAAAACAGATGCATTGACTCTAGGGAAAAAAAAAAACTTTTCAAATTCAGGGGCAGCTTTTTACTAATTCTTGCTTAATATTTTCTTCTTTTAGACCCATTTGAAAGCACAATGAAAGAGCAGAAAGCTGCTCCCCAGAATGAAGCAGGTCAAGTACTTAGACCCACAAAGGCCTGCCTGCCCATGCAAACCCACCTGGTTCTTCTGACTCACTTGACCAGGACTTTGTGCTCAGAGGCCCATGTCTTAAAGCAGAGCCTCCCTGGGGCCCCCAGATTCTGGAACTCTTGGGCTAGCCTCAGCTACTTGTTCCAGAATACAATTAGCTCATGAAGAGGCCAAACTACAGTTGACCCTTGAAATCACACAGTCTTACATTATGCGGGTCCACGTATATAAAGAATTTCTGATTCGGAGGGGGTGGGGAGACGTGGAAAGATTTTTAAGAACCTGAAATCAAATAGCCTAGACATTTCAGAAAATTACAAGTATGTCAGAAATGCATCAAGTATATAGGAAAAGTCCATTGTATCATCTACTCATTAAATACACACAAATCTGTATTAAAAATATCAAACCGTTCACACACACACACACACATTACAGATTGTATGTGATGCCTTTCCAAGTGCAGAGAAATGTAAATATAAAGATGTGCAACTGCATGAGTGAACTGCCCTCCGTACCATGCGGCTGCAGCCGTTCATAAGCTCTCCTGATGCTGTTGTATGACACTCTGGCACTGTGAGGATCTCCTTAACAGGCTGCGTGAGCTTGACCACCTCTGCTTGAGCAGTCGGTCTCGCCAGTAAACCGCACTTCACAATCGAAAGTCATTTCCTCTGAGGTGTGTTAACTGACCTGCGCTTGTCAGCCAGTCCATGACAGGCTACTAACAGTCACATTTTAGGGAAACCAAGGTATTTTTTGTACAGGTATTTCAGGGGCCTTTTGACAGTGGGGAAAACGCTGGCAGGTGTCAAAAAGAGCCCCCTCCCAATTTGTTAACTTGTCGAATTCTAGCTTAGCTTCTCCTTCTAGTCCACCCTGCCACAGGGAGCCCCTGCCAGCCCAAGTCACTCGTGGCACTCAGGGGCAAAGAAACATATTCCCTTGAAGAATATTTTATACATCCATCAATTGTGCTGAGTTTCAATGTCTTCACCAATTTATCCAAATAAGCGAAGTTTTAAAATTCTTTGAGCTTTGTTTTCTGTTTCCCACTTAAAAATAAGTGAATTTTAGTTCTTTATGAAAGAGACCATTTGTGTGGCATCCAGCCTCTTCCCCAGTTTGGCAGAACTTGACTCTAGGAAACACAACCGTGATCTTAAGGTGCCATTCTCTTTCCTGGAGATGTGGGAAGCCAAAACCCTGCTTCGCAACTGATTCAATGGTTGCCCTTTCTCTACTTCTAATTTCCTCTCTCTCTCTCTCTTTCCTCTTGCTGATCTTTACGTAAATTTTTTCTACTTGTCACATTTTTCTCCCATCAGGGCCCTTAACAGGTTGAGCAAGTTTTATGTGGCTTTTTAGCCACAACAGACAAACGCTTTGCTATCTTTGGGATTTTTTTTAAGGCCTTCCTCCCGAGGAACTCTTGATGTTGATTCCCTCATTCTCACACTGGTTGAGTAGCAGATGAATATCACAAGAAATCCATCACACTTGAAAAATAATGCTGCTGGGAAAGCCCAATAAATACCTGAAATGTTCCGTTAAAACACTGGGTCTCAACCGGGAGTGGGATGGGATTCTTGGGAGTTTGGGGAGTGCCCGCAGATGGTTCTGATGAGGCCTAAGTGCGAGACAAGAGGTGCCACTGACATCTAGAGGGTGGAAACCAGGGACATGCCGAACAGCCCGCGAGGCACAGGGCGGTGCTGACAGCAGACTTCACCTGGCCCTGAATGTCTTACAGCACCAAGGCTGAAAACGCAGCCATTGGCGACATTTTTGCTCTTTCTTCAGCAAGGTTCCATTTTAACGAATACCCAGTGACCCGAGTTCTGGCACCCACTGTGAATCCAGGGGACAGAGGGCACACAGGTACCACAAGAGTAAGGCCAAGGGAGGTCTCTGAGCCTCGAGGAAAAGCAGAGGGAACCCAAAGCAACAGGGATGTTTAGTTTGTGATAAAAATCATTTTTTGCAGATTAAAAGGCTTCCTCGTGCCGGTAAAATGACATCTTCCTTAAACTGCTGAAACACTGGCGTTTAACTGTGTTGCCAGAAGGAGCCTTGGGTTCAGTCAACATGGTTGTCATTATGTACACACATCCAAGTTAGACGTGGGGACGCGCCTACTATCTTTTCTAGGGTGTTTTTGGACTAACCTGTGTCCCAGGGTCCCACTTTTTGTTTCCTGAAACCTGCTCTGACACCCTGGTTTCTTGGCCCAATTCTCCTACAGTCCCTCAATGATGGCAAGAGAGGGGCAAACCACCCACTCGCGCCTCTGCTCACAGGCAAGCTCCATTAGGAAGCGCGGGGCTGAACTCTCCCAAGAGCGTCTTACAGAAGGCTCTGCTTGATTGGCTGTGATTGGGTCGGGTGCTCCTCTTGATTGGCTGTGATTGGGTCGGGTGCTTCTCTTGATTGGCTGTGACTGGGTCGGGTGCTCCTCTTGATTGGCTATGATTGGGTCGGGTGCTCCTCCCCGGAACTAGTGCAGCCGAAGGGACTATCAGGTGCTGATTGGCTGTGCCTAGATTATGATGTCATAACCTTGCGCGCTGGCGGGGAAGTTCAAATGCTGCCGGTGGTCTAAAGGTGAGCTGTTGTGTTGCCTCAAATGAAAATTGAAGTAAATCCTCAAACTAAGGGAAATGGAAACCAATGGGAGTAAGAATTCTCACTCTTTCTCCACCTGCCCTGTCTCCCTGTCTCTCAAACAGGCAACAGCACACACATTACTTGTTGTGCAGGAGACGAGACACAGGTTAATACGCTGGCTTTGCCCTTAACCACTTTACGAAAGATAACCTTACTAACTTCCTAAGACACTTCTTCCTCCTCGTCTGCAACGTGGATGTTAGTATAAGGGTGGGAATGAAAAAGAAACCAAGCACCCTTTACTATGGACCGGATTGTTCAAACAGGGAACAGTGGTGGTGTCAGGTGCAAATCTGGGGTCTAGAAGAATCTAGACTAGCTGTAACCCACTCAGCTAGGCCATGCCAGCCTTTCAAAGCCAGTGTCTAAATTTATCCCCATCCTCATTGTCGCGGGTCAGTGTGGGAAATCTTCTGAGGTCAATGATTGAAGTAATTGGCTTGAAAAAGTCTCTGTTAAATGACATAATTGGTTTTAATTACATAATTACGACACTTAAAGTGTGGAGGTGAAAGGTTACTATTATATTTAGAAGTGAGATCCCGAAATGGAGCAGGGGTGGTTAAGTTAGCATGTCTTGGAATTCTTTCCTTTTTTTTTTTTTTCAGAGGGCAATCGGAGTAGGCTGTCCTTGGCCCTGCTGATTGTAGCATGATTATCCTGCATGAGCTAGTCCCAGGGCTGCTCCCAGTATCATAGGGACCTTTGTAAGGAGACGGAAAGGGCTTCCGTAAAGACCTCATTGGGATGTGAAGTTAATGAGCAGTGGGAACTCAATTGAATCTGATTGGGCAGGGTAATTATATGATTGCCCCTGGTGTTTGCACATACATGGGGATATTTTTATTGGAAAAAAAAAAAAACTAATTGCTTACTTACTTAGCGGAGGGAAAACCCAAACAAATTTGTGTTGTCATAGGCTAAAAAGACATCCTTTCTTTGTCTTTAAAGAAGTTATGTGCTCTGCTTCTTGGAAAGGTCTGTTTCATCCTGCGTTCTTTCAGGGATGTTGTTTGCAGGTCTTGAGTTACATAATCATATTAAGATATAAATGAAAGTTACTCGGGACTGTGCGTTTGTGGGTAAAAATGACCATGTACTTACTGCCCTTCCTTTAGCCATCCTGCACAATGGTCTCTTTCATAATGAGAAGGCAACTAGAATCCTGGACAACTCTCAGGCTACTGAGACTTTCACAGACTTTTTGTTTTGTTTCTCCCACAAGGAGGCCCCCTGACAAGATTGGCTTCATAAGCTTTTTTTTTTTTTTTTTTTTTTTGGTTTCTCTGAACTGCATAAGGCAAGTGAGAGATAGCTTTTCAGACATCAAAAATGCCGAGGACAGGAAGGCCGATGTACTTTCTGTGCAATTTTCCAGACCCATGGGAGAGAAGCTGGGATAAAGGGAGAGAGCCCAAGGGAAGAAGGGGCGATGCCAGCTCTCAGGCCAGCATCTTCTGTGCTCCAACAGCCCTCAGTGAGGATGGCATCTCGCCTACCCGAAAGGCTGATTTGCAGGAAACACATCTCTGCGATTGCATTTGGTCCCCAGGGGAAGTTCCAGCTCCACGCTGTTGTTTGGCTTTTCCTCTCCTCTCATAGAAATCATTTCTGTATCGTCTGAGTTCTTTCCTTTTGTGAGATTCTGTGTAAGTACCTTGTGACGGATGGCACAGATCTGATTGGATGTAGCCAGAATAAAGAGCTTCCAGCCCTTCAGACCTGCCATGCACTCTTACCTTAAGACATGGGCGAATCCACCCTGGTCTCATCCAGCTAACTCTGTGGGTCCTCCAGGCTCAGTGCTAAATGTCACTTCTAGGAAGCCTTCCCTAACTGCTGGGTCCTGGTCTGAGTGGGCTGCCTTTGTCTTGTGCCTCACAGCACCTTGTAGGTTCCCATACGCGGTATCCTGTGATCGTTGGTCTCCCGGTCGTTCCCCTGCTCATCCTTACGCTCCATGAGGGCAAGGCCTGCGTTCACATTTGCTACCAATCTATCTTCAGAACCTGGCACAGTACTGAGTGGATGTTGCACGGAACGATTGAATGAGCAAAGGAATGGATGCTGGTGTCCTAGAGAATTGTATGTGCTGCCCGGGTCTCCCCACCCTCGCTGTTAATACACCTTTCTTGTTGCTTATAATTTTCATTGCCCCAGATGATCCAGCTCTGTCGGAGGCACGTAGGCACAGCCAAATCTCATGCTGTACATTGATCACCTGTCCAACCTTTGCCTAGAGTGGGAACCCCCAGTTCCTGCAAGAGATCCAACTTTACCTGTCTGTAAAGAAGAAGAGGAGGGAAACAGCAGGGAGGATCCAGTGGCGGTTTAACACCCGTGCAGGTCCAGTGTTTACGTCTACCCTTTTGGAGGTGGGTAACTGCAAATGCCACGGGGTGCTGGGTTTCCCATGACCTTGAACGTGGGGGCTCTCGTACGTTGACTCTTTGCTGGAGTCTAGGCATTCCTATTTTTATATTGAATTGATAGGCTGGTCCATGATTCCCACCGGCATAGAACAAGAATCCGAGTTGATCCTCCTGCCCCCACCCCATGTTAATTGTCCCCTCTGCCTCACCAGTGGCCGCACACAGTGTTGTTTGTTTCCTGTTACGTGAGTGGGGAGGAGGGTCATGCGTTGGCTGCTATTTAATGCCAATTATATTTTGTATTTGCTTTGCGAGGCCAATGATTGTCCACAGGCTTTCTTGTTTTGATTCTGTGGCTTTGATGTTTAGAGTCTCCGTTTCCCCAGTCAACCTCACAGGCCCTGAGATCCTAAAAAACTACCGTAGATGGAGGAGATTTCAGTCGGTGCCACCCCTGTGTGCTCAGGCACAGCCCCAGGCAGTGAGCCCATGTTCAGCAGCTCCTTCTCCACGCTGAACGTGAACCCTGCCCCTGCCCCCCGGAGAAACTTTCCTGCTGAACCCCTAAACCCCAAGTCATCCCAGAGTTTGAACTGCCTGTTGTTGATTGACCTGCCATAATGATTTCCGGGTGGATGGGCATTTGCATCTGGAAACCACAGCCTCACATGTGGCAGAACAGAGTAAACCCGCAGAGACTAAGGAGCAGTGGCCTCGTGCTTCTTGCTTGGCCGCCTGTACCCAGCTCTCCTCCGTCTAAAATGTATTCTTGTGTCAGTGCCCGGGCTCCATTTACTTTGCATCCTTAAATTGCATTTCTGCTTTGGCATCAAAAGCCCCTGAACTGGAATCTTTAAGGCTTCCTTCTAGGAAAGTGTTTGAATCAAGTTCATTTCATCATGTGTGTGTACTTAAATGTTGCGTGCTTTGAAACTGAACAGCCATGGGCTATGGTGAACTTTATTCCTGAGTTCTAAGAAGTTTGGTTTAACTTTCAGTTTTGGAACAGCATCAAGGGATAACTCACCACCTCATCTCTTTTCTGGGTCGAGGCAGGTAGTAACTGCCTACACAAATAAATCACATAGTTTGAAAAAAAAGCTTTGGATGACGTTTAATTTATAATTAAACTTGGCAATGTAGTCTCTTAAGTGTCTCATCTTGTCTAATGATCTGCTTCCTCTCACAGTACTTTTGCATACAGTAGCTTAGTCCTTTGGTTAGTACACAATGTGATAAACAGAATGATTTTTTTCTTGTGGTTCATTCATTTTTATTGGAAAGGCAGATCAGATTTACACAGAGAAGGAGAGACAGAAAGATCTTCCATCTACTGGTTCATTCCCCAAATGGCCACAACGTTTGAGCTGAGCCAATCCGAAGCTAGGAACCAGAAGCTTCTTCCAAGCCTCCCGCACAGATGTAGGGTACCAAGGTTCTAGGCCATTCTGCGCTGCTCTCCCAGGCCATCGGCAGGGAGGTAAATGGACAGTGAAGCAAACGGGACATGAATTGGTAGCCATGTAGGTTTCCATCACTTGCAAGGTGAGAACTTAGCCATTGAGCCATTTGCACTGTGCCCCAGAATAATTTTTAAATTAAAATTAGAATTAAGTGATTACCAGTGAGACCAAACCCAAATTGAATTAAATTGAATAGATGATTGCTGAATGAGGCGACACCAAAGTCATCGGACTCACTATGTATTCTTCTGAAAGCAAGTTCCCATGCTTTCAGCGACGTGCCAAAGCAGGAGCACTCACTGCAGTGCCTGACGCAGCAGCTCCATCCCCAACATCACCTGTCACCTTCTTAGCCGTGTAAATTCTCAGGCCTCACTCAGAGCTGCTGGAGCTCTATGAGTGGGGCACAACCAGCTGTGCTTACGTAAACATGCGTGGAATCCCTTAGCTCGCTGATGTGGAGAGCCATTGGTTTAAAATTCTGCCAAGGTGTAATGTGGGGCATCAAAGGGGTGTGGCTATAGCCCTGCCATCCAGGAGCCTCTGATCTGATCCAGGACAGAAAGCATACATTCATCAGACAGTTAAGCAGAGCAATCTTTCTAAATGCACATGACATCATAGTCTCACTTCCTAACAGCCCCCACCCCCTAGGCAGTTCCCTTTGTACCTGTAATAAATATAAACGCTTGCCTAGGGCCTACAAGGCCTGGCATGCTCTGGCCCCTGCCTACCTTATAAGCCTCCTTTAGTGCTCCTCCCTCCTTCCTCCAGGACTGGGCCCCCCTGCCCTGGCTTGCTTTGCCATCCTCAAACCTGCCGGCTGAGTGTGGTGTCAGCACAAAAGTCTAACGAAAGGAAAGGAGAAAAAGAGAGAGTCGTGGGAGCTCGGCAGTAGCCTTGGTCACTGAAGTAAATGTTTATAAACCCCTCTCCCGCTGCTTTGTGTATTGCCATGTTAATGTGTGGATCACATCAGTTGATATTAGTGTCGGTCAATATTAGCAGCCTTATCATAGCCAAGGACTTGACAAGTTACTAAAGAGTCAAGGGAGAGAATTTAGTTCCATCTCAGTGTCATGCGTTTGTGTTGTCTCCCTGTCCTCTAGAGTTGCCTAGGCGAGAGTGGTGCTCCGTCGTATGGTGGGAACTGAGTACACGTGGCCTTGCAAGAGTGAGGTGCTGAGTGTGGAGTCCTCGGTGTGGGTGGGACCCTAGAAGGATTCTTATTGCCTGTGGTTAGCTTTAGGAAAGACATGTCCCACCTTGGGTTTTGTCTTTTTAAAAAGTTACCTGTGAATATCAATTTTGTTCTTTGGGGTGTTTAACATACTGTGTGATTTGAGAATAAGATAGCTGGTGTCATTTTTATGGAATGGGAGAAATCCTGTATTTCAAAGATAGTCTTAATGATGAGAGAGGGAGAAACACAGTTTAATTATGGGGTTTTTTTTTTTTGAAAGATGAATTGGATTTGAGGCAAAGAGATTCTTAAAGATCTAGGACTTCTGGGTCCAAGAACAAGGATTATTTGTTTGTTTGTTTGTGTTTTGGTTTATTTTTTACTTTTGGCCTTTTTAGTGTTTTCACTATCCCCAGCTCTAACTTTGACAGTAATGGAAAAATAAATTAGGATTCCAGTTTTGGGGTGTTCCTTGCTCATAAAGAAGGTCCTCGTTTGAAATTTTCTCCAGAGGGGTAAATGGTCGGCTTGGAGGCGCCCACAAGGCCAGTAGGGGATTGTGGGGGAGGGGTAGGTATTCCTGTATTCTCTCACTGCCCCCTTAGCTTATAAGGATGTCCCAGGGCAGAGAATTCCCTTGGTCCCTGGGGTTGCACAGTACAGGACAGAGTCCTTCCTGTAACTAAGGGGAAGCCAGCCTGCCCTCCTGGGTGGGGACACTCAAATAAACAGTGCAGACACTCCCTGTCCCCACCCTCTGCGAAGGTACAGCTCAGAGGCTGGGCAGGTTTTAGCAAACAACCACATGTTCACACACAGGAAGACTCTCTGGAGGATGAGTAAAGGCACTACAGAAGGGCAGAGAACAGAAGAGCAGGCTCCCTCTGGAGCAAGCCTTGAGTGGTGGGGATGTGGGAGAGCCTGCTGGGATACAGACTGAGCTCAGGTATGCCTCCAGGGAGAGGCAAGGTTGGTGGTGTGGAAGGGGGACCAGGGATGTGTCTCTGGGGCGCTGTCATCACCTCCTGCTGCAACATGAATTCTGCTTGCAGAGGCTGCCACAGCAAAGAGCCTTCTGCGTAACTAGGGAAACGGCAGAGGAGGGACCCCACTGCAGGGTAAACATGGGGCGCAGTGCTGTGCCTCCAGGAGACATTCCCAGCAAATCCCAGCAGTAGGTGCACTGGGACTGTGTGTCCAGGACCTTTCTTTGGCTCCTCCACCTCTCCCAGTGCCTCCCGCTGGCACACGTCTGTTTGGTTTTCCTCTGGAGAGCAAAGGGCCTTCACCAGCTCCTGGAGGTTGCCTGTCTACATAGGGGAGAGGGGAGAGGTGGCAGAAATGTTTGGACATAGCCAGCAGCTGTAGGGACGAAGGGCCGTCTTCCCCCACGGTCTTCCTGTCGCAGAAGCGTCTCTGCCCAGGACGTTCCTTCCAGCCAGGATGCAGTTGTAAGGCAGGTTTTCCATCTCTTTATTTCTTGGTTCAGGAATACACTGACCAAGATCTGGCACAGTGACATCATTTACAAAAAGCAAGAGAAGATTCTACAAATTGCAGAGTCCTTGCCATAGAGGGTGCTCCGTTTCAGGGCTAAGAGATAGAAGTGACGTCTCATGCCTTCTTTATCCATCCAGCCACCTAAACGCATTTAGTGAGGCTGTGCTGCTTGACTTCACAGCGACAGCACCAAGAATGGCATAAGGGAGGTGCAGATTCGGTGCTGGTTGTCACAGAGGAAGCGGAACACTGGCTCTGTCTTCGAATCCCCTTGTGTTCCTGACCCACTGACTTTTCCATAAGCCCCTATTTTCGTTGCTCTCCAGTTGCTCAGGAGCGATAGTCCAGGGTACCAGGCTCTGCATGTCTCTGCTTCTTTTCAGAGCGGCAGAACTCTCCCATAGGCAGGAGGCACTCATTTCCTGCACTCGTGACATGAGCTCTGACACTTTTAGAGTGTCTCAAGACTGCTCACTGGTTGTCTGCATATAGCCACAGCAGCACACCGCAACACGGGGAGGGGTTAAGCTTTGGGGCAGTCTCAGTAGCTTTAAAAATAGCTAACAAATGAACGAAGATAGTCACTCAAGATACACAGGTTTCTGTTTGCTAGAAAAACCCTCGCCTGTCTCTGAGAAGGGAGCAGTGCCTACAGCGCAGCCCCAGCAGAACCTGCATGCCAGTTCTGCCTGGATTGTGTCTGTCAGGTCCACGCAAGTTTCCGAAACCCTGAGCATGAAGCTGTAATTCCAGGATTTTGGATTTTCAGGAAAAAGCAGGTGATCCTGTTTCACCAGACCACGTTGCCACGAGAGACCCCCAGCAAGCTCCTTGGCCGCCTGTCCAGTGTTGGCCTTGCTGACAGCTAGCTTACTTCTCTCGTTCAAATTACCTGCTTGGGGTCTATCGGCATTGTGATTGGCCCTGAAATGAGCCAGTGGAAGTGGACTGTGTCATGGGCTTGCCGTGGTCAGAAGCAAGCATGAATTATGCCCAGATTTGTCCATCCAGCTTCCTGTCCAGACACTACTTGGCAGGGCCTGTAGGGGCGTCTCTGATGGCCTACCACCCAGCCCGTGCAGAGGGGCCTCATGGGCACTCTCTTGGGTTCTGCCTGGGGGGCTCTGACTTCAGAGCTCTGATGCATATCCACATGGGCAGCTTTGGAAAGGATCGGTGTGGTTATGTATGGCTCACCTGCTCCCCAGAGCACATGCTTTGCCTTCTCCCCGAGTTGGCACTGACCATTCTAAATCGCTGTCATAAGCATGGATTCAAAGATGAGCTTGCACGCCGAAAGAGACTCTTCAACGAAGTATAAAACAAAGAAAATAGTCACACTATCTTGATTTGAAATCCTATCTCTATATAAACTACACATATATGCACATCTATATAAACTACAGCTGTGGCTTACGGAGGTGAGAGGTCATGCTTGCCTCATCTTCTGGGTGAGGGTGAAGAGACTCGTTGCACCTGCTGTGCTGACCAAGCCTGCCTGATGTGCAGTCCTGGAAGACAGCCTGTTGCCTTCCTCCCCAGACCCTTGGGCACTGCTTTCCTTTACATTGACAAGTGAATCCTTTTGCCAGACCCTTTCTGGTATTTGCTTCCATCCCATTGTCCTGGGATTCGCTAAGCCCTTTGAACCTGCTTTGTATATTTTCTGGAATGATTGATCTCTTCCTTCTTCGGGGGCCCTTTCTGCAGGAGGATCAGGCATCCTCAGTTCCTGCACCTCTGTGATCCTGTCCCCCTCCCTCCCCCCCGCGGGTGGCAGTTCTCCATTCTGGGAGCAGCTCACAACTTCAGAGTTGTTCTCCTCCTAGCTAACATCTTCTGCGGTGGTGGTTCAGCTCTCCGCCTCATCGAATGCCAGTTGGAATCCCAGGACTGCATTTTGAGTGGGTAGTGAGTGGGGGAAATCCCCTTCCATGCCCTATCCTGGTTCTACTTCTCTGCTTTGTGTTCCGTATGAGGTGGGTAAACTGAGCCCCAGAGAAGGATATGCCTTGGCTAATTTCACATTATTGGTTCCCAGAAGAGCCAGGAGTAGAACCTGATTCTACCCATCTAAGGCTCTTCTCTCCCCCCCCCCCCCGCAAGATACCACTTTAGAAATTAACCCTGAAGTGTAAAAATAAAGGGTTAGATGAAGAAAATCTTCATTTTTAAGGATCTTATCAGAATCTGCCAACTTGATGTGTGAGCATTCCAGCTGAGAACTTCTTGCTCAGTATTCACTTTTTTCCAGCCCATCTTGCCTCACTAAGAGCTCTCATGAAATATCTGTAACCCCAAGAAAGTTTAAAACAGTGATTTTTCACTGCTTCTTGGCCTTTGGGACAAGATTAGACATATAAGAGTGAATTTCAATGGGAACACCACGGCATGTATGCTCTACACATTACCTGTAGACAAGTCTGGAGACATTTTTGGTCATCACACCTCAAGTTTGTGTGTGGGAGTGGGAAGAGGGAGAGATGCTATTGATATCTAGTGAGTAGAGGCCGGGAGTCTTGTGAAAACAGTGTTTGATGCTGAGGACAATGCCCTGTAACAAAGAATAATCCAACCCAAAATCTCAGTACTGCTGATGTTGAAAACCCTGGCTTGACAGAGATAAATTCTGTTTTCCGCACCAATAGCTCCTTACCTGTGGACTGCAGAAGGCACAATCAAACCCAGCCTGGAATAGTATGCCCTATGGGACTTGTTCTCTGAAAAGTTTATAGACCATGTTTTGACTTCTAAAAGTTAAAAAACAGTATTGAGTTTTTAAATATTAGCTTTTAAGTATTTTCTTGAATTCCTAGGAGCTTTTGGTCAGCAGATATCACCCCCTGCACCCCCCCCCAAAATAAGGAAAAGTGGCATTGCACTTGGGCAGAGTATGCAGTCCCCATCAAAACTGCACAGCTCCCGTCTTCTACAAGGAATTTGATGTTTTAGTTGTGCCCTTCTTTGAGTAGCTGCCAGTCCCAAGACAAGTCGATGTTGCCTGCTGGCTCTCACCAGTGGCTCCAGTGTTGGGGCAGATCTGGCAAGCAGATGTTTGTGGTGGAAACTTTCCATTCTAGAATAATTCCTTCTACTGGAGGAGGGTAAGGTCAAAGAATGTCCCCAGACAATCTGCCCCTTTGTTAATCAATGCTGTCATCTTGGCTGCCCCTCTAGCAGCCCCATCTTCCTGAAATCTTCAGTAGAAAGATCATTCAGCAGATACATCTGGCATCGGCCAGGGCTTTTCAAACTCCACTCCAGCAACAAGGGATGGATTTAATCAGACTCAGAGTCGTTCTGTATCAGTGCTACATCTCTGAAAAGGCTCTGGAAGCCAGTTTATCAGAAACCAGTTTCTTTGGCTGGGCTTTGGGTACAATGGCTGAGATGCCCCTTGGGTTGCCTACATTCTATGTTGGAGGCCCTAGCTTGAGTCCCAGGTTCTTGATGGTGCTCACTCTGGGAAGCAATAGGTGATGGCTTACTGCCACCCACACGAGGAACTTCAGATTGAGTCCTGGGCACCTAACTTAAGCCTGGCCCATCCCTGCATTGTGGGCATTTGGAGAGTAAACCAATGGATGAAAATTCCCTGTCTCTTTATCAGTCTCTCTGCTTTTAAAATAAAATGAAATGAAATAAAGCTCTTTTTGAAAAAATAAACTATGCTGATTTCTTGAGCCAGACTTGTAACTCAGTGCATAGTCAGTAACAGAATTGAACTTGGCAATATTCGTCAGCTCACTGGGACACACACTATTATTGATTGTTTTTATTGAATAATTTCATTAGTATCCATAGCATCCTATGAAGTACTAATATTATGACTGTTTCATAGATGTGGAAGCTGAAGCTTAGGTCACTGAGTGATATGTCCAAGGTCAAATGGTGATAACTTCTTTAAGCATCGGACTGATAATACAACTGCTAATGTTGAATCAATGAGCTATTATTTTAACCTCTGTGTCTAATTTCTTTTAATGCAGTCCTTGTTTGTCCATGTAGTTTTTTCTTTTTATAACAAATCAGTTGAGTCAGTGAGCTCTGGCAAAGCTATCTGTGTGGTAAGTAACAGAAGGGCTGAATGTGGTAAAGATGATTTTTTCAGGTTGCTTTTTTTTGTACTCATTCACAGCTTTCACACCTCACAGATGCGAGGTGGACAATGTACAAGTCCCATGGAAGGGAGCAGAGTCATGGCTGTCAGGAACCAGGCTGCTGCATGAACAGGAAATGGCTTTAAAAATGGCAGCTTCTCCTGGTGTCAGGCCTCTTCTAGTGCAGGGAGATGGCCATAGTTTAATCATTAATACATAGCCATTTATTTGGTTATCACCTGCAGCAAATATGATGACCAAAAACTCACCGTGTCTCTCTGAAATGATAATAAATAATCCAAATGTATTGTGATTTGTCCTGAGAGAGAAGTCTGTCTCCATAAAGGCTCTGACCAGGGCATCCTACCCAGCCTGGCTGACATCAGCAGGTGTTTATTGAGTGCAGGCAGCGTGACAGACTCCATCCCAGGAATTAGATGTTGCAAACACATTATGCTATCAGAGAGCTGGAGTTGGCAGGGTGGGAGAGGGGATAGAGGCAGGAAACCAGTAAACAAATGTAGGATGACTTTGGAGGCTGGTAATTTACCTAAAGTAAATGCAGTAGAGTTTTATAAGAAGGAAAGAGATTTGGCATGGGAGGAGCTGGTGGACCCAGGCTGACTGGAGAATGTTTTCTGGGAAGGTCACATGAAGACAGGCCTTGGAAAGTCAAGCCTAGTTTTAGGGCAGAGTTGGGTGAACTGACCTTGTTATATGAGGTTTTGGAATTTCGTTATTCTTTTAGCAAAAAAGTTCAGATGTCAAGTGTATATTTCTCGTGATGCGTTGAGACGTTTTGCACAGCCAGCCACATGCTCGGCGATTTTGTAGAAGTATTCCATGTATGCCAGAGGAGAGCTCAATGGATGCGTGTTCTTTTTATGTTCTTTAGAAGAAGTTTATAGATTATGTAACTGAAATATTCTAAATCTTTATAATGATTAATTCTCAGAAATATACTGTTATTAATTCCCAGAAATATTTTTTTGTGAGTTTGGTCAATTTTCAGTGATTCTACTTTCACTTTTTTGGTTTTTTTTTTAAAAGAATTTTTGACTTTATGAAATATCATTGTCTAATGTCACCTGACAAGTTGTACTTGTCTTTCAGAGCAGTCTTTTTGCTGTATTAATGCTTTTGCTTTAAAATTATATATTTTCTGAAAATTTTACTGTAGAACTATTGTTTTGATTAGTATGAGGGTGTTTTTCCCCCTTTTTAAAAAAAATATACACTTTTTAATTTGTTTTATTGGAAAGTCAGATATACAGAGAGGAAAAGAGATGAGAGGAAGATCTAGATTCACCCCCCAAGTGGCCACAACGTCTGGACCTGCGCTGATCTGAAGCCAGGAGCCCAGAGCCTCTTCTAGGTCTCCCACCTGGGTTTAGGGTCCCAAGGCTTTGGGCCGTCCTTGACTGCTTTCCCAGGCCACAAGCAGGGTGCTGGATGGGAAGCAGGGCTGCCGGGATTAGAGCCGGCTCCCATATGGGATCCCGGTGCATTGAAGGTGAGGACTTTAACCACTAGGCTACTGCAAAGGGCCCCTTCCCATTATTTTACTTGTAGACTTTGTATCTTGTTCGTCCACTTTTACAAGCAGCATAACACTGGATTGCTATAGAAAAAGAAAAAAAAATCTGATTTCTCATTCTTTTAGTGGGTGAATTTAAGCTATTTGTATTTATTGTTGCTAGTGTATGTGAAATTAACTCTCCTTTTTTTTTCCATGTCTTAATATCACAAATTTTTTTTTTCTCTTATTTTCTTTCCTCTTCCAATTTATTTGAATTGACTCTATGCCTTCTGACTTCTCCTCTGCTTGTTTGGGAGATACAGATTTCTCTTATCTAATGGTTCTCTTATCTAATGGTTTAGATAGTATCTAAGGCTGAATTTGGCAAACACTCAGAAGCTCTTAATGCTTCAGTTGGTTTAAGGGCTTTCTCTAGTATCCTGGTTCCCCACGAGTTGGATCTTTAATAAGGTGAGCTGTAAATGAAGGCAGAGAATGTGGTCGCCATGATTATTTTATCTGAGGATATGGACTTCCAACTTGCCTTTGTCAAGACCTGCACCCTGTTGCCTGAGAGGGCCTGGTAACTGACAAACTGCAAACCCTTCATAGCTTAAGGTTAACATGGCCGCTTCTTAGCAAAAGAGTTACTTGTTTTGTGTTGGGTTTTTTTTTTTTTTTTCCATCGCCCTTGCTTTTGTCTGCTTTTGAGCTCTCGTAAGTGATGATAAACGTTAAATAGCTCCTGTAAAACTGTTGAATTGTCAGTTTTTAAACTGCATAAAACACTGACGTTTTCATTAGATCCCGGCCCCGAGGAATGTCCGGCTTTCATCATAACAGATTTGTTTACTTCTGCAGAGAGTCCTAATGCGCTGCCTATGGGACAAATCTTTCTGTCACCTGCTCTTAAAGGAGAAAGTCTTTGTTCAGCCAAAGGTTTTTGGAAAAGGATTTACAAGAGGGCTTTCTCACATCCCTTCTCTCCTCCACCATCTCCCAGAGGGGTGAGAGATGGAGAGAGAGAGAGTCTTTGAAGAGGTTTGGTATGGGACAGAAAAATTTCAACTTAAAATAATACTGCAAAGCCCATTAGAGGTCAAAACGTTGAAGAGATGCTATTAAAACACTATTTAGTTTCAGTGCATCCTGTTGAAGCTAAGCAAGCCGAATCTATGCCTTTTTGACCTTATTTTGGTTGACACTTAAACGGCTGTCTTGATTTTGGATTAATAAACTCTCTTGTGTGTATGACTAGAGAGAACGTTGTAAACCACTCAGTCCTTCTAAACAAATAAGGAAAGAGAGGATTTTTATCTTCTGACCATCACATTGGATTTTCAGCATTTTTCCAGAAGATGCCAAATATTTTCTCGAGTGAATGTAAAGTCATCTCAATTTAACAAGCTGGGAAATGTGCGTGCTGAAAGACAAACTTGTCTCAGTATGACCCGGCCTGGGATGTTAACTGTTCTGGCATCAACATGTTTGCAATTTATGGGAAGATTTCTTGCTTGTGTTTCAAAGATCCTCTCTCCGCTATAGTAGTTTGCTGACTATGTCGTTGGCACGTTCACCTTTCCAGAAAGGCAACCCAGGCATCAGGAAGCCAAGTGTCCCAGTCCAGCACATGGGCATTTGAATGTCAGTTCTAAGACAAAGCCACTGTGTCATGTGAATGAGTCTGTGAACACTGAAATGATAGATTGACTTCTCCGAGTTGATATGAGCACTAACTTGAAGGTTGCAGCGCACAGCCTGGTCCACAGTGCAGGGCCATTCAGTGATGTTGACAGGTGATGGTGATGGTTAGAAATGTGATGAAGGTGAGGATGTTGGCAGTGCCGGTGGTAGTGATAGGAATGACGATCATGTTGATACAGATGATGATAGTCGTTATAGCTGTGTGTTTGAGAAAAGCTTAGAGAAGTTATATAATTCAAGAACTTGAGATAAAACAGAACTATCTGTTATAACTTCCTATACATTTCTCCTCCCCTTCCTGTGATTGGTAGTTCTAGTCATTAGGGGACCCTTTCTTAGCAAAGTTCTGTTACAAAACAGCAAGATACAAAAAGCCTATTCATTCCTGCAATTGTGTTTTCAGGCTTGGATTTAGCTCAGAAAAAGCAAAAAGGGTGTTATTCTAAATCATTGAATCCTGTTGACATTGATCTTAAAACATGTTCATTCCTTGATGTCTGTGATACTGGGCATTTTTGAGTTCCTCCAATTCCTTCAGTGTTTTGATCATCTCTTTGCCAGCCTCTCTTCCGAATTCTTTTACGTGTGTCAATATGAAACTCAGAAGACAGCGCAGGGAGAAAAGAAGAGGCAGCAGCAAGACTGGGGCGGAATCCGAATGTCTTATCCAAGGTGGACAAAGGAGACAGACACAGCGAAAGGAGAAAGGTTGCCTGTTTGGAGTGTTCCGTGTGAAGTGGGGACAGGAAAAGGTGCGCAAGGTTATTCCTTTGGCATAGGAACTTCCGCCTTGGCACATGATCCCAGATTGCCAGGATAGTAGGAGGAGGTAGGATGAAGAGTAAGAAGTACAGGGGTAGATGTCCTAGGCACTGGAGAAAGGGAAGATTACGGAGTAGATGATCTTTCTTGGAGACAGGAGATAATTGAGTGCCTTATGGACTGAGAGGGAGCCCGATGAAGCTGAGCAGGAGGATATAAAAGCAAGATGATTCCAGTAATTGGTCCTGGAGGAGAGGTGGGGGAGAGTTCATTTGCCCATAAAATCATCTGCCACATCCCCAACTGGAAAAGTGAGGAAAGAGCGAGAAATTACTAGGTGAGGAAAAGTATAATCAGTGAGGCTCCAGCTGGATGCCCTTGACTCTCTCTTAAAAAGCAAAGTCTCAGAAGAAAACTAAAACATGTTTTGGAGGCATGAAGAACCTGGGGGAGGGGTTAGCAAGAACCGCTATCTGAGACGGGAGCGGGAGTCGACTTACCAAGGTGTGTGTCTGTGTCTTCCCGTGCTGTTTTTGTTCTGGTCCTTCCCCTAGATTCATGCGTGCACATACTGCATGCAACCTGGAATTCCTCAGGTGGCACTGCAGTGTACTCGCATCCCTTGTGGGGTCCTATCTCCCCATGTTTCCCATGTCCAACCCTACTTGCCAATGATGATCACACAGAAGTAAATCCGATGCACTGATGTGCGCCAAGGTCTCATCCAAACTCGACCTTTATGTGTGGGATGATGAAGTGGAAGGAGCACAGGACCAGAGTCAAGGGCATTGTGTCTAACCCCAGGTTGAGTTGTTTTTAGCTGGCCATTATGTCCTTTCTGTGGCATAGAATGTCATGGCCTTGCTGCCACTGCGTCTCCGGGATGTTATCCAGAATCTGATAATATAATAGACACTCATAGAATCTGGCTTAAATGAGTAAATGGAGTTAGAAGAACACTTCACGCGCCCCATCAGTCCACACAAGTGTGAGGGGAAGATTGCTTCTGTACGCAGCTGGGCAGGCACAGTTATCAGTGCAAGCAATGACTCTGTAAGAGCAGCGTGACAGCTCCTGGTGGTGGGCAGGCGAAAGGAGATCGTTTTAGCAGGTCTGAGTCGGGGCTTTCCAGAGCTGCTCTAACTACCTCGGTGTCTTCACTTATTGGCTTGCCTTTTAGATAAATGAGCTCCAGTGCCTTCAGTAATCTGATCCAAAGTGACTTTGTCATTTCTTACTCTAAGTTGTTGAAAAAGTATACTTCGTCATTGTGTGAAAAAAAAAAAAAACCTGCAGTCCCAGTGAGGGAAAGAGGAGGTGAAAATGAATTCCTGATAAAGAAGCAAAGCCTCCTTCTTACCCAATTTTTTTTCCTACCTTCTCCACTTTCCCCTCCTAAATAAGATATTTCTTTACCTATCCCCACACTGCCCTCAGCTCTCCCAGAGAAGTCCCCAGAGGGTGAAAGAAACCAATCTTCTCAGAAGGAGAGGGCAGAGGGGAGAGAAGGAAGCATCAATAAAGGCTGAAGGGATTGGCCCAGAATGTGCAGGATCCAAGAGGGTGTTTATTTTCAAAACAAAGACTTACTGCTCGGGCACCTTTCAGCAGAAGAGAAAAATGGAATGAACGGAGTTTGTGCCCAGACATGGGGCACGCCCACAGTGGCTAAGCCACCAAGTCAGCAAGACCAGCTTTTGTTTCCTTTGCTGCAGCAGCAGCCGTTGAGTAAGCAGGACTCATTGACAAGCTCCCCAGAGCCCCACAAAGGGTGGCTCTGACCATGTCCCCTGCCAGTTCTGCCAGGTGCCCTTCTATCCCCAAGTTTCTCCCCTATCCCACAATAGGACATCTCAAGGCACCAACCTCTCCTTGGCAGACAGGCTGAAGTGGTCAGAGTATTATCACTCACAAAGCGTGGCCTGGTATTTTCAAGCACTGCTTTATATATATATACATATACATACACACACACACATACACACACACACACACATGCCCACAAAAAGACCTGAGAGAACAGTGGAATTGCCTTGTGCTGTTTGTTTTCCTGAAGCTATGTGTCATAACATTAGATAGGCACAACTGGATTGGAATTCTACATCCATCACCTCTGTGCTATCTGACCTTCTCCAAGTGGATTCCCTACTCCAGGCCTCCGTTTTCTCACTGGCAGGATAAGTAGACTCTCCCAGGGTGAGGTCAGAATGAGAACGATGGGGGAGAGGTGCCTGAGAGAAAGCTCAACAAAGACAAGGAGTTTGGGAGTTGGCAGTGACCCTGGCTTGGAAGACCTGTCCCCAGCAAGACCCGCTCTGGACTTGCACTTGTTTATCTGCATGGCGGATGTTTGCTTTGGGCCTCAGTCGACTCCTGCTTTGGTCAGAACCACACGCATCCTTGTGTTTTGAGCAGGCACTCTCCTTGTAAATAGCTCCTGGCCTGCGTGAGTCACAGCATCTGCCAAGCCCTGCCTGCTCTCCGGGTAGCAGTGTCAGATGTCGAAAACACAACGCAGCACTCACTTTCATTCATCTCAACTAGCACAGGGCTTCCATTCTAGCCTTGAAGTCCATGGACTCTTCCCTGTGCTGTGTGTCTGTCTCCCAAATCTTGTTTCCTGATCGTAGAGCTGGGACCCACAAGGGGGGAAACATGAAGTCAAGGGTGGCAGAATGCATTGCTAAGTAAGAGAAGATGTGCACTCGGGATTTCCCTGTCGAGCTGTTGTGAGCATGTGCCTTCAAAATATACTCAGAAAAAAAAAAAGTACCAAGAGACACAAATCAGAATCAACCACAAACCTCTCCTTTAAAGTTATGTAGAGATTATAAAATAGGAAGTTCATGGCTGCAGAATCATCACAACCCCAGATGTTATGGTTGTTGGTGGTTTGGTGTTAATCCATCCCAGTTTTGTTCTTGAGTCTGAAACAAGTATCCACATTTACATATATACATGCATATGTATATAATTTTTATATAGTTGTGGCCTGCCATTTGCATTTTGGGATCAGTATAGCTCACTTGATTCTATATGAAATGTATGCTTTCTGTGTCTCCTGTGTTGAATGGAGTCTGTTGATCCATCCCATGGAAGAAGCCCGTGGACTCTGGTACTTTTTAGTGGCCATTCTGTTGTTGGCAGGTTTCCCTGTTGCTGTGCAGTGTGGTGCAGGGGCCGTCGCTTATGATTCACTAGATGGCCCAGTGCTTTGTTTATTTCCTGTGTATTTAAACTGCTGGAATTATGGTTTGTGAGTCAGGTGATACTCACTTTTGATTTCAATAGTCTTCCAAGATGGATTTTGCAATATATAAAAACGTTTCAAACATCTATCAAGAAGATAGGATAATTCATCTTTCCCCATAACCTTCCCAACTTCTGTTGTCATCAATCTAAATAGTTTCTCTATCTATTCCATATATTTACATCTTATATTTTCAATCTAAATATGTAGCCTAGAAAAGTCCTTCATTATCATTCTGTTAATCTATTATTGAAATTTAGTGTATTTTCATTAACCCATTGGCCATTTTTGTTCTAAGAATTGCCCACTTGTGTCTTTGGCCCATTGGTTGAGTGAAATTCTCTTTAAAAAAAAAAAGTCTTGATTTTGTTGTTCAGTAAAAACAGAAGGCAGTGATGTTTCTGGAAAGTTTCTGTGCGAATGCAGGACTTCCCTGGGCTGTTGGGAGGACCAGGGGTTGGCAGAGCACGGGCTGGGGAGCAAAGTGTAGTGCTGACGTGTCCCCATGCTGTTGCTTCACTGGGATGACTGCCCCCATATGCTGCGCTGTGCAGGCCTGGGAAGGATGCTGAGCTCCCAGTGACCTCCTGCCTGTCAGACCTTCAACTTGCCCCTGACGGATGAGCCTTGCCTCTTGGGCTTGACCTGAGCATCCTGAACCCTCCATGGGCCTGTTTCCTGCTGTGACCATTGCCTGACAACTTGCCCTGCCCTCGTCCTGCCTCCCCTGCCCCCATGGACTCGGCAGACATGGTGAAGGCCTGGAAAGTCATTTTCTAGCTCCTTCAGGAATGCAGTGTGGAGGCCCCAAGTGGATGGGGTGGATTTTGCTCTGACTGAAAAACTGTTGCTAGCTGTGGAACATTTGCCACGTGCAAGGCCAGGGTTTGAGTTTGTGTGAGTTGTCAATTGTATGACCTCAGGGGACACAGTCTGTGGGTGTGCATGGTTGTTCTTGTCCGGTGGGAGCCATGTGTCTTTTCCTGATCCTCACAGGATCAGCCTGATACAAGCAGTGGGTTAACTGTGCACCAGTCATGGAGCTGGGTGTGCTCTATAAACACAATTTTTTTTCATCTTTAGCATGGCGTACTGCAGTTGTTGCGGTTTCCTTGCCTCTGCTGCAATGGAAGAGTCTCAGAGAGGTTAAAGGTCATTTACCCGGGGCCCACAGTGAAGTCACACTCAGGTGCAGCTGACCCCAAGGCCTATGCTTAATGATTTCTGTGCCATTCCTCTCCGCTGAAAGGGCACTCCGAAACATCCATACTAGCCGTCACAGTGTGAGCCTGGGTTCATTTGCCCTGCCCACCACGCTCCTCCTACCATTTTTGAAGGGATGAGCTTGAACTAAAACTGAAACACGGAGCCTGGCACCTGCCCAGCAGCCTCTCCCTTGTTCCTCGAGGTCAGCCTCTTGCAGTCCTCTTGCCCGAGTCAGGACTGTGTGCTGAGCCAGGAGCAGACAGTTTGCTGGTCGCTGTCTCCAAATCAGTTCTATTGGGCCACGTTCGTAGTACAGGTGACTCCGCCTAAGAGGTGCTGAGAGCGAGGGGCAGCCTTGCCCACCTCTGACTCCAGTGCTGATGGATGGGGACTGGGTGAGAGAGTTTTTCTGGAACAAATTCAGCCAAGGCTGGGGGATCATTTCCCTCTTGCTCTCTGCTTTCACTTGTGAGGTTCGTGTGTCTTTTTTTTTCACATTCCACTGGCTTATTGAGGCCTAAGTTGAAAGTCATCTTTAGGAACCGTTTGTTCTGTTTCAGTTGCCAAGTCTTTATGATGTTCTCACTCTTGGAAAAATGCTCCAAATGGTTCCGCATGATTGATGTACTCCACAGCTCCCTGATGGATGGCAGGGAGGCCCTGGCTGCGAGGTGGCGGGGTCAGAGTCTGTGAACACCATTACACCAGGCTCCTGAAGCCTGCAGAGCTGCCCTTGACACCACCTAGCCTGCAGCCTTCTGCTTTCCTGGGGGAGAACCAGCAGGGAAAGAACCTTAACATTTACACTGCCCTCAAGTTGGGAATAAGGAAGCCAGCGCTCTGGGCGCAGCCTGCGTCCCCATGGTTTTAATCACTTGGGTATCGTTGTTGTACCCATGGCTTCAAAACATGTGTCTAACCAATTAAAAAAGAAGAAGATGTTTCTGTATTTTGGAAGACAATGCTATTCACAATTTAAGACCTCTGCTGCTAGATACTGCTGGTCCCTCTTACCATCCCCCTGTTCGCCACTTTGACCCTATGCGATTTATTTTTTCTTTTCTATACATCTTCCTTTTATCTGTGAAATGGGATTGATAAAACCTGCTTTCTAAGGTCATTGCCAGGATTATATGGGATAGTACACGTGAATAGCCTAAGCTTAAGTCCCAGCACATAGAAACTGCTGAATAGTGTTATCGGCCAGTCAGCAGACAAGATTAAAAAAATCCCATCACATCGAAAGTGCATTCCTCAAACACTACTGGGCTAGCTGGTATATCTACTTTTGGAGTTCATTTTTGTAGTATGTTTTAACAGTAGTCAAGCTTAAGTTAGTCAATTATTGTGACATACAGAGCAGTGGGACATTTAAGTGTATACCTCTAGGAAAATGCTATGACGTGTGGAGTTAGGCTCATTGAAACTTTACAATGGCAGGGAAAAAAAAGTGGGAACAGGGTGATTATCAGTAGCAGCAATGGAATATTTATGCAATGGGATGTTTCACAAAAATGTAATCTTTATTGAAATAACTGCATTAGCATGAATAGATTTTATAATCGTGTTGAGTGAAAGAAACAAACATGTAGTGGTACATTAAGCATGATAACTGTTGTCTTACAGTTTTAAACTTGTGACTTGTACTACACTGATCCAGAAGTAATACATTGACTACAATTAGTAATAAACGTCCAACAGAGGGCCAGCATTGTGGCATGGTACTTTAAGCCTCTGCCTGTGACACCAGCATTCCTTATGGGCACCTGTTGGATTCCCAAGTGCTCCACTTCTAATCCAACTCCCTGAGAAAAGCAGCAGTACCACATGGATACCTGGATGTGGCTCTGGGATCCTGGCCGCAGCCATCGGGGGAGTGAACCAGTGGGTGGAAGATTCTGTCTCCATCTTTCCTCCTACTCTCTGTATCTCTTCCTTTCTGCTAGAAAAAAAGTAAACACATATACATTTTTTAAATGTGCAGGAAACGTGCTTAGAAATCATATACCCCAGATTCCACCGAATGTTTTCTTGTGGGTTAGAGGAGCAAATGAATGAGAGCAAGTAAGAGAAGAAGGAAAGCTTACGTCTATTTTTTGTTCCTAGAAAAAGAATTTGAATGGAATATGGCAAAATGGTCAGGCTTACTCCACAACATAGCAGGTGCCTAAGTGTTTCACTATTTTCATTTTTATTCTGCATATTTCAAATATTTCACAATAAAAAACATTTTTAATAAAGTTGTGTTATGCACAGAAGGAGTGATAAAATGATTTTTTGAAAATACTGCTTTCGGGAAGTTTGGATCTTCTGTTCCTGTAATAAGAGGAGAGAGGATTAAGGAACTTCCTGCTATGTCACCAATATAAAAAAAAATAGATCATTAAAAAACAAGCACTGAGAAAATATTTAGCTTTTAAAACATGCAAACTTTTTTTTTGAGAGAACGGGTTGGAATGCACTCCATCTAAATAAATCAATAAAGTCCAAATAAGGCACCAACTTAATCATCAACTCAGATTGTGCATCTGCATTTAGCCATTCAGATTGCAGCAATTTCCCCGAAAGGTGCTTGTGGTAACAGTTGCTGCGATGGCCAATTATGGTGCTCTAAAACTCCAGGCTGAATCTGAAATCGCTTACTGGGGGAACAAGAGAATCTGGGTTTTTCTAAGTGTCTTGGTGGCTAGCTGCCTCTCTGCTGGCCTGCGGCCGACGGTGGGCCGCCCCAGGGCCTCTCCATGCACATCTCCCCAGGGCTGCCCTGTGACACAGCCAGCATCCCAGCGTAGCTCTGGCTTCCCTCCTCCCTGGTCTCCTCACCCAGTCTTATTATCTCTTTGGGGAAACTATCGATGTGCCCCGCCCCCCAGCATGTCTTTTCTGATTCTCCACCAATCCTCCGTGATGTTATGGTCCGGCTCAGGCTGCCCTTGGGGACACCCATGTCACTGGGCATCAGGCTTGCAGCCAGCCCCTCCCGCCTGACCCCAGGACAGCGCCTGGGGCCCCAATACCTCTCTCCAGGAAGCCCTGCTCTCAGCCACTGCCCTTCTCAGTGCTTCTTGGAGCCTTCCCTCCTGAGGCTGCAGGCTGAGGAGGGAGAGAGAAAGGATTTTCTGGTGTCCTTTTCAGTCTGGTTTTCTGATTTTTGTTCTGCGGTTCTGCTCTGCCTCGCTTTGTTTATCGGCATCAAAGCTGAAACCAGCTGTGTTTGTTTGTGGATCATTCATTTCCATGAAACCTGCAGATTTTTCTAGGTCACTCTGTGTTCCTAATAATCAAGAAGGTGGTCACTCACATGACCACAAAGGAAGGGGGTGGTCATAAAAAAAAACCCTCAAATCCACAAAGCCCCTTCAGTAGCCTTACCCTCCTTGACCTGCAGGACTGGAGAAAAAAATTACATGGCTTTATTACTGTCCAGGGTGAAGTCCCCAAAGAGCTCTTGCTAAGCAGGGAATTCCAATAAAAATATTGCTTACTTTTGAGCAACCCACTGGGCTAAGGATCTTATATTTTTAAAGTCTAGAACTGCAGCAGTTGTAGAGGTTGGGGGAGACTAGGATTTCTTTTCATGGTTTAATGACCAGACCTTCAGTTGTTATTATGAGCCTAACAATCATTTGAGGTCACAGTGGTCACGCTGCCTGCAGGAAGAGCATTGGGGTGAATGAAGCCCCCCATGGAGCAGTGGTAAGCCTAGCCACTCAGTGAGTTACTTGATGTCCAAGGTCACTTCCTAATGCAGAAACCAGGACCCCCAAAACATGAGAGAAGAGAGACTGATAGGCCTAAAGCTATCAACCCATCTAACAAAGCACTAACCAGGCACAGCATAAATAGCTTGGAGACAGTCCTACCCACTGCTTCTATGAGAACAGGCCAGAGAATCTGGCTGGCGTGGGTGATACTGTTTGAATTCTCTAGAAAACCAAGGAGTTTGAATCATTGACTCCGGCAGGCCACAGCGGAAGCAGCTGCCACCTGACAGAGCCCAGTTTCTGGCCTGAGTGCCTTCCCACTCAATGGACTGACATACATCAAGCTCCTGAAATGGCAAAGACAAGACCGTATTTGGATTTGTAACTCCCCGGGTATTTTGCAAGCAGGCCTGGTTCTTGTTGTCCACTGACTCCGTGATAAAATCAGGGCCCCTGCTTAACTTGAGACAAGCCATTCCTTCGGCTACCCTCTCTCTTCAGAACCGGAATGCCCTAGTGCTCCATGGGTGATTCCAATTTGCTGGTGAGGCTCGCCTGTCAATCTTCCTGGTTCTGCAAGGAATTGCCTCGCTGTCTTCTGTTAAGCTTCCCATTCATGTCCTTCTATTTCCACCCTACCTTGGTGGGTCTCTAGCACAGAGCAGGCCTAGCAAAGTGGTGTGGGCCTAAGTGACATATGCCAAGCGTGAGGTGGGGGAGGGACACTGGCCACGCCAAACAGCAGTCTTCCTCATGCCTCAAGCTTCTGCAGTAAATGAAGTGAGTGGGAAGTTTGGGCACATGTGGTTACACAATCTTACACAAAGGAAGGTTCTCTTCCAAGCTATAGCAAGTCAGGGGCAGAGCCCAGAATACCTACCCCGTGCAGCTAGAAGGAGTCACAACCACAGTCGTTGAGTCAGCGTTGGGCCAACAGGTGTGGCTCTGGGTGCTACTTGCCCCTAGAGCCCCAGGGGTAGGCCCGAAGAAGCCGAGTGGGCGAGGGGGTCAGGTGCCTTGCCCCAGGTGTCTCACAGCTAGGAATTGGCAGGTCCAGGCTTCCACCCCAGGTCCTCTGGCACCGGAGCTTGAGGTGTTAACCTCCAGGCTGTCCGGCGGGGTCTCTGAGGCTCTCATTCCTGTCGGTGAGAAGCGGCATCTGCCCAGTGCTTTGCCCATGCTGAATGCTAAAGGAAGCCCTTTCTGTGCCTACAGCCATGCTCTGGGGTTGCCATGGTGCTGGTTCGTGTTTTCCAGTAGGAACACTAAGGCTTCAGGGACTTACCCAGATCCTCATCACCAAGCCTGGAAAAGCCAAGAAACTCACCCAGGATTCATGGGAACTCGGTTCTCATCTTGTGTGCTTGCCAAGAGCTGGGCTTTTCCTGCCTAAAAGTTGGTGGGTTCCTCATGTGAGCCCATCTCTCAGTTCTCCGTTAGCCTACATCTTCTGCTTCATTTCACCTTGACATCATGACCTTTAGTTTCATCCATGTTGTTGCAAAGTTGCAGCATCCCATCTGCATGGTCAAATGGTATTCCACTGTGTATGTCTATATCACACTTTCTTTATCCAATCATCAACAGCTGGTCACTTTGGTGTTTCAGAACTTCGGTAATCATGAACAGTGGTGTAATAAATGCAAGAGTGCAGATCTCTCTTTTAAATGATTTATTTATTTTTATTAGAAAGGCAGATTTACTGAGAGGAGGAGAGACAGAGAGAAAGATCTTCCATCTGCTGGTTCACTCCCCAGGTGGCTACAACAGCCAGAGCTGAGCTGCTCTGAAGCCAGGAGCCAGGATCTTCTTCCAGGTCTCCCACACAGGTGCAGGTTCCCAAGGCTTTGGGCTGTCCTCGACTGCTTTCTCAGGCCACAAGCAGGAAGCTAGATGGGAAGTGAAGCATCCGCGACACAAACCAGCACTCGTATGGGATCCTGGCAATGAAAGGGCAGGACTTTAACCACTAGGCTACTGCACTGGGCCCACAGATGTCTCTTAAATATATAAACTAATGATAGGATTTCTGGGTCATATAATGCTTCTATTTTACATTTTTTAAGGAATCTCGCACTATGTTCCATAACTGCTACACTAATTTATATTCCCAGCAGCAGTGCTTAATGGTTTCCGTTTCTTCACCTCCTGTACAGCACTCACTTGTTAGCATCTTCCCTTTAATGCCAGCTGTTCTAACTGGACTGTTTCCACAGTGATTAGCGATGTGGAGCATTTTTGCGTATAGACATTGCCCACTGCCCACTTGTGTGTCTTCTCTTGAAACAGGGTCCCCACCCTCTTAAGCAGCCTGTGGTACGCTGACCTGATCACGAGCTGGGAAGCTGAGGTTCAGAGGTGCCAGGCAGCTTTTCTGGGTCTCTTGGCTGTTTGTAATAAAGTCAAACTCAGGCTACATCATCCTGTCCGTTTGGACAAACCCATTCAAAGTCAGGCTCTGCAACTGATCCTTCCGGCAAGGAAAGAGGCGCACAGAGCCCTGCAGGAGGGTGTGCAAAATCGTCACCTCTGATGCAGTAGGAACAGTTGTGCGGGCCTGCTGAAAACCTCACTTGTAATAATTATCGATCAGCTGTGCAGGTTCCAGTCTTGAACTAGATCAATCACTTTTAAAGAAGGTTCCAAGTTGACAAAATTGGTAGCCGCCTTTGGGCGTCATTACCCAGACCCATGAGAGTAGGCTGTAGTCAGCTACTTCATGGATCTGGCTGGCTAGCTGAGGGAAGAGGGAATTGGTGTCCACAAGAACGTGCCTTCGAGAAGGGTTCTGATCAGCATTCCCCCATCTACAAACACTGGGTCCCGGCAGAGCTCAGTCTCCTGTTGCCTGCACTCACAGAGCTTGCCATCTGGCCGAGAAGGTTTCTATAAAGCCAGAGGGCATGCATGGTAGAGTCCTGGGTTCTGGTCAAGTCCATGCGGGGTGCTTTGGGGACCCTTAGTCTCTCCCAGCCATTGGAAACTGCCTTATAGAGAAGATGCTCGCTCTTTCAACTGAGCCCTAATCCACGTGCGAGAGTCAGCTTTGTGAAAATGGGGGAGAGTGTTGCAGACAGAGGAAATGGCATGTGTGGAGTCCAGGAGATGACCGAGAGAGCCTGGGCCCAAGTGCAGGCTGGGACTGGACCGTGACCAGTTGGACTTTGGACAGTGAGCGTGAGTCTGCCCACGTTCTTGGGGCCTGGGTTATCGATGATCTGACTCTGGATGAAGGCTTATGTAATAAAAATGGTTTATGATCTCCCTGTTGGCAGAGTCTCCCCCAGGGCAGGGATGGGTGTCTTCTAAGCTACCTGTCCTGCAAGCGAAGTGAGAGCAGAGGTTGGTCCATGTGAAGTCAGTCATTTGGGGGGAGGTCATGATGATTTTTTGAAAACTCTAGACCCTTTTCCCAGGACCAAGCACATGACACATGCAATGTGTGACACAGCCTTTCAGGGGGTTCCTGGGTACCTCATATCCATGACCCAGGGAAGCAAGAATAACTGGTGAGGAACTCCAGTTCCTTTGGTTCTCACCTTGACTCCCACTTGGAAGGGTGCTGGTCACAATCAGTGGTTCTCTTCGCACCCTGCCACTGTCTCCTCACATGCAGGCTTCTGACTCCCACACACACTCCTCCAACGTCATCATCTCTATGTAACTCTCCTGAGCCAGTCAATCACCATTGCGATTGTTACAGTCATTACACAGCTCCATGAACTCATCTTGATAGTCGGCCCCCAGACATGGAACCTTTTCTTACCATGGCAGGACTAAATGGTATTAGTCCATCTGGACTAATTTATATAATACTAATATGTATGTGTGTATATGCATATATATATGCATGCTTAGTTACATGGCTTTCTTTCCCTCTTTCCCTTTAAAGGAAATGACAGTGCCATTTCAGCCAGTTAGGTTCACATGTTGATGGCGAAAGAGAAGCACTGGGCGTCCTGTCATGCCTCCGTTCCCCGCCCCCGTGCTGTTCATCCTAAAATGAATGATTTGAGGTCCAGGACGTGGGCCTCACAGAGGAGCACAGCACTAAGTTCCCTGTGTGCTGTGGCCTCTCCCCCTCATCCGCCACAGCTCTGGCACCGCAACCTTATGGACACACATCTGACTCCAGGGTCTTTGCATCCGCTTTTCTCTCTGCCTGAACTTGTCTTCCCCACGTCACACAAGCTCTTGTTCACATGTCACTTGCTCGGTGAGGCAAGTTTTAAAAAAAAAACTGTTTAACGTAAAAAAACTGTCTGTTCCCTTTCTGGCTTATTAGGCATCTACCGTGGTCTAGCACACGGTGTATTTCCTGATTAATTTTGTTGGTAAGCCCCACATAAGAAATCATATAGACTGGTGTATTGAGTGGACCTCAAGGAGTACTTGGCACATATTAGGGGAATTCGGTTCTTACTGAATAAGGAGGGAGATCAGTATGTTCCTAGGTGGCTTTCAAGAAACCAAATAACCTCTGGGATTCGATGGATGTTGATAGTCAATCAAGAGACTTCTTTCCAAAACCCCAGTGTGCTCAGGCCCAAAGAAATGAGAACGTCGCACTTGCCAAGCTCATGGGTGAAGCCTCGCCAGCGCCCTTATGAAAGCAATTAGCACTTTGGACTTGGAGAAACTATTTCAAGGCTCTGTGGGGGTTGTTAACAATCAGAGGACCCAGGAATCAGACAGTGAGTTCCCAAAGAACTGAATTTGGTCTCCCTCGGTCTTTGGCCTCTCGTCTTTCAGAGCTCGCTGATGTCAAAAAAAGCCATGGCCGTTTTCGTGGCTGAACTAAATTCGTTGCCCCCTGATTTTTGACAAATGGCAAGCCTTAGTTCTTGGCCTCCGGTGGCTTTGTCCCCTTCCCGGATGGAATCCTGTGAGGCTGCAGAGTCATCCAGGAAGGGAAAACGTCCTTGCTGCTGCCATCGATTGTGCGTGCCATTCACATTCATGTTGGCAATGGTGGCAGAGCCCTTTCTGGTTTTTGGTGTCTTTAACTCCATCTCAAATGCACATTTATCTTCAGACTATTATATATACATATATATCTCTTTTTTTTTCTTTTAATTCTCTTCCTAGGTCCCTGAATCTGTAGATCTCTGTTGTTTGAAACCTTTAGCACTGCCATGGAGATATTAAATTAAGCATTGAAGCTTAGCCTGGAATGCATAGATACTTGAAGCAGGATTTAAAAGACATTCTGATTTCCTAGAAATGTAACAGTATATTGCCTCGGAGCAGAGAGCGGTGCAGGAAAGAGCGCCCCTTTCCAGGCCGAGCCTGCCGCTCTTCAACGCAGAGGAGGTTAAATCATGAGCCGAATGCAGAGCATGTGAAAGGTTGAGGATGTGTTCTGTTTAGGAGCCCCTGTAAACGGACTTGTTTTGCTGGGTGGAGGAATGAATCATTTCAGCCCTGCACACCAGCTGCAGCCTGTGGAAGTAAACCGAGGGCTTTCCCACAGCATGCGCTGTATATTTCATTGTTAGGGCTTTGCATTCTGACAGGTAGTTCTTATCCTTCTGGAAAGAGGGGTCTGAAGCCAGCAGCTGGAGGAAGACCTGGCAGGGCCTGCTGTCTAAATTGAGAGCAAGCATGTGCAGCGAAGCCTCATTATAACATGACCTGTTATTACGTGGATTTTGATATCCCATGGGGCAAATATGTCTCCTAGCATAGAACAGCTCCACACAGCAGATGCCTGTTGTAACTTGTCCAACCCCGAATCCAGTGTTATCAAGGAGTGTATGCCAGCTTTTTGTTTGGTTTTGTTTTCAAATTGAAAAATACACTGGACTCAGATTGTAAACTTTGTATCTTGGGGAAGGAGGGGATGCTTAAAGCTGTGTGTAGGGCTTGGCAAGTGCTCATGTGGGGGACAGATTACAAAAATGTCATCAGTTCTTCTGGATCCCTAGGACCCATGTCCTTCGTGATAAGATGTCTACAGCTACTTCCATGAACAAGTAGAATTAGGTATCTCTCCTACTTGAATCCTCACAGGGCTTGAGACTTTTCTTTGGACCACAGAGTGCAGTGGAAATTCCAGAATGCCAGTCACAAGCCTGAGCCGTCGCAGTCTTCTTTGAGAACTCACACGTGTGCCGCAGGCCTAGCTTGCTGGGAGATGAGAGGCCACCTACACTAGAGCCTGCTCATCCCAGCCAATGCCCTCCAACCCAGATCACAGGCAGCCACCCTCCAAAGCTGTGCAGAGAGCCCAGCCAAGCTGCAAAGAGCCACCTAGTCACCCTGTGCCAAAACAGGTGTGTGCCCAACCATGACCACAGGAATCACCCCGTGCTGATCTGGCACTGCTAAGGCTGGCCCTTCCAAGCCAGTGAGGGCAGGATGGTTTGTTACATGAAAGTAGTTACCTGATACAGGAGACTGGAAATATTTAAGTGAGTGAATGCATCAGGGATAAGAGGTTCAGATAGGGACAACAGCCCTGTAGGAAAGCAGGCAGCCCCCTTGGACAAGCTGTTCTCTGTAGGCTTTTCTGAAGGCCTCCAAGGAGAAGACAAGTGAGCTCCCACCCAGGTGGTCAGTGGATGCTGGCCGGGGTGTCCAGGAGCAGAGGTGACAGCTTTCTTAGAGCCAAGAGGAACTCAGAGGTTATGGTGGGAAGTGGATGTCCTGGGGAACCCTGCAGGTGCAGTGAGGAGTCGGGGCTCTGGTCCAGGTGCTGGGAGAAGCCACTAAGACTCTGATACAGGGCAGTAACATCCATTTCTAACATTCTTGGGAAGTTGTGAGGTGACAGGAGTGGATTCAGGAAGCACAGCTGATGGAACACTGCGCAAGTCAGGTGGCAGACTCTGGGAAGTTAGACAAGGGGATTTTCTAATAAGGAAGACCCCACTCTGTATTCACGACAGTGTCATCCTCTCATTAGAGCCTTTAGATTGCCCAGCCATGCCCTCTGTGGGATGGGGGACTGCCTACTGTGGGGGGACCAGCAGGGCTCCTCTCTGTCTCCATGCCAACACCGTGCAGTAGACCTCTGCCTCACTCATGCTTTCCTCTGAATTTTGAAACCCCGATCACCTTGTCATAGCCCATCCGATCTCTTCCCTTTCCTTTCACTCCAGTGTCTCCAGAGGGGCTTTCTCCCCTTCCACCGCACAGTGAATGCCTCGGGAAGCACACAGGATAAGGTCTTCATTATCACTAAGCATTTCTTAACAGCCTGTGGCCACCATCCAGTGGGTTGCTCTCCAAGGCCCGGAGTGCAGTGCGTGCCTGGGCCCTGTTGGGGTTCAGCCTGACTCATCTGGTGACTGGGGTCTAGAGGCTTCTTGGCTCCCCTTCCTCCTGCTATAAAACTCCACTGGTTTGTGCTTCCCGCCAACCTACCTGGAAGGCCTGTGACTGCCGTGCCCCAGTGTTTATGGGGCACCCGGAGCGATGTGGGCGGCTGTGGGGAGCAGATGCTGCATTTGGGCTCCTGCCCTGCTGATCTAACGTTCCCTGCGTGCCTTCTGGATCACAAATAAGGAGCTTTATGAGGATATAACCTTATTATTTTTACCCCATCCCTCACTGCCCCTTTTATTAGTAGAATTATTCAGAGTTAACTTTCGCCTTTCAACTGGCATAAATTTTCTTTGACTCAGCTTGGATTTTTTTCTCTCTCCCTCTCTCTCTCTCTCTCTCTTTTTTATTTTTGCTAGGGAGGAATTCAGAATTAAAAAGTAGCAATGCAATGGGAATGCAGACCTGTCTTAAATTTCACAGCAGTTCATGAACTTCAGGAAATCTGAACACACAGCATGCAATTAAGAGTGGGAGGGGCTTTTTTTTTCTTTAATCAATTGTGAAAGAGAATGTGATTGGATAAAAAGGGCCTAGGCGAGCAGGCCTTGGGGCCTGAGAGGTAGCTCTGGGGACTGGGCAGACAATGGCCTGTTGGGAATCCAGGAGCCTCTGTCTTTTGATCTTTTATCACCTCAGCTAAGCCCAAGCGTGGCAAGAAACACCAAGCCTCAGGGAGGACTCTCCCCTGCGTGACTAGCCCTTGTGGCCATGTCAGAGCTGCAGCTCTCTGATACAGTGCAGTAGGGCTGAAAACTGGGCAGGGGTCGGCAGCAGAGGCCTTCACAGACGGGGAGGGCTGTAAGCCCTTGCAGGAAGGGCCGCAAGGCCAGAGGCCTCCCTCGCAGCTCTCGGCAATCCTTGCTTCCCAGTTACCTTGGCTCAGAGTTGAAGAGGAAAAGCCTTGCTCCTTTCTGTTTGTGCCCTGGAGCCAGGGGCACAGCCCTGGGGAGCAGGCACACATAGGCATAGGGCCAGTGCCCTAAGTCCAGCAAACCTGGGTCCAATTCCTGCTGCGTCATCGCTCACTTCTGAGCGTCCGTTTCCCTATGTGGACCATGCCATTGTAAACTTCCTCTGCAGGGTTATCTGGGCACCTATAAAAACTCAAATTCAGCATGAAATGTGATCACTTGGGACTTAATGGGTTAAGTGTGCTGCTAGGTATAAACTACCCGTTATTCCTGGTGCCCGGAAGAGCCTCAGTAAACGTTTTTAGTTCAGAGCAGAATTTTACAGAATTGAGTAGGCGAAGGATATGGATGTTTAGAATCCCAACACTTGAGTTTGAATTCTAGCTTAGTTATAACTAACTCTGTGACCTTTCCCTTGGAACTAACTTTAACCAAATCACTGCGTAGTCCCTCTGGGTGTCGATCCATTCTGCTGTCTACAGCAGGTGGCGGACGTTACCAATGTGAATGGCAAAGGTACAGGTGAAAGCCACCGGATGGATCCGATGCGTAGCTGACTGGGAGATGAAAAGTTCCATGTTTCTTTGGCAAAAAAAGGTCCTGTCCAAGATCTCACTGAGGACAGGGAGAGAGAGAGAGAGAAAGAGAGAATGAAAATGACAATATCCCAAATGGTGTGGGCAGAATGGGAAGAATACAGAAGGCAGGAAGGCAGGCCTGGGTTTAATCCCAGACCTTTGGCCGTGAGCTATGTAATCTTGGACAAGTCACTTCACTGTTACCATAATTCTCTCACTGATCGGACGACAGTGACTGAGCCTATTCCTCAGGATTCTTCTAGGAATTAAAAATATGAGTACAAAGTCATGGGCCTTTAACTCAACACAGAGTAGCTATAAATAATAGAAGAGGCTACTATTGTTACTGTCACTCATCCTGGAGAGAACACTTAATCCCTTTACAAATGCAAGGACAATGGAGCATATCCCCCCCGGCCCCCAAGTTCTGAACTGTCCCTTGCAGTTATTCACAGCACTTTGATAAGGAGGAAAAACATGACATCAAGTTCACACGTCAAATATAAGCTATAATCCTATTTTAGAAAAGCCTAAAGGTAGTAAAGTTACTCTCTCGAGTCCAGGAATTTATGACTCTTAGAGCTTGTTCCCCAAAAAAGTTGGTTGACAAATTCACTCTTAGAGCGGTGATGTGACACAGGCAGCATTGCCACAGGAATTGTGTGTGACCAGGTTGAGGAGGAAGCCTCAGGAAGGACCCGGAAGCTGACCCTGGCGGGCACACAGCCGAGGAGGAAGACAGGCCTTGGCCGTGCGAATGGAAGGAGAAATACTAAAAATTGTGACCACGAAGCAAGGGATGGCCCAGCGGTTCATCCACCCGCCCCAGCCTTTCCTCCCCTCGCCTTCCCTCCCTTCCCCAACCCCCAGCTGGCTGGGACATCGCCTATAGATGCTGCCGTCCGGAACCCCATGATTCTGACTCCTAGATTATCTGTTCCTCTTTACATTTAAGAACAGAGTCAATCGTAAAGTTCAACAACCATCTTAATGACTAACATTTATTGGATGTGCTTCCTGTTGTTCCACTCCCCCAAAATGCATCTTCTCTGACAATTCTCAGATAACCCTGGGCAACCGTCACCTGTCTGTGCCCATTTTATAGGTGCAGGAACTGAGATACCCAGAAAAAGATACTTACCTAGTAGGTATCTTACTAGTTAATAGTGGAAGAACTATTGAGTCTGTCCGTCTGCAAAGTCCATTGCTTATCAAGCCTGTGCGTATCGTATCTTGTAATTGCATCATGTGCCAGAAATGCTTACTCGGAGCGGTGAGCGCTGGGGGGGCAGGAGGTGGTGCGAGAGGGGAATTCTTGCAAGAGAGCCTGGAATGTCAGGACTTATACTTGCTCGGGACTAATTTTCTAATTTTTTTTCCATTTTCCGAGGCTCAGAAAAATTAAGCAGCTTGTTCAGAGTCACACGGCCTGACATGCCTTGAAGGGGTCTCCCATGCCCCGTGGTTTCTCAGAAAAAGCCCATTAGGGGAGTCACCTGGGACACGGGGGAGAGAGAAACGGAGGCCAGGAAGAGAATACCCAGGCAACTTTTTTTTTTTAAAGATTTATTTACTGGTTCTTTGTTGTTGTTGTTGTTGTTGTTGTTGTTAATTGGAATGTCAGATTTACAGAGAGGAGGAGAATCAGAGGGGAAGCTCTTCCATCCACTGGTTCACTCCCCAAGTAGCCACAATGGTCAGAGCTGAGCCAATCAGAAGCCAGGAGCTTTTACCAGGTCTCCCACGTGGCTTTGGACCGTCCTCTACTGCTTTCCCAGGCCACAAGCACGGAGCTGGGTGGGAAGCAGAGCATCCAGGGCACAAACCGGCACTCATATGAGATCTTGGCACATGTAAGGTGAGGACCTTAGCCACTAGGCTACTGCGCTGGGCCCAGATTTTAAATCCTTACTAGAACTTATCTGAAGTAGACCTGTGGAGCAACGGAAAGACTTGAAAGCTGGAAAGCACACTGTTTGTTCACTATGTGGGCTTGAGCAAGCCACTTTTCCCCAGTCAGACTCCATATTCCCATCTGAAGATCGGCCAGTGACACCACCTGTGTAGAGTGATTGTGAAACCTGGCCCTCATGCACCCTAAGTGCTTGGTGTGACACCTGATATGGAGTAATATTAACTAATTATTTTTAAGTAAATACAATTTGAAAGTGTGTGTGTGTAAAAGAGAGAGAGCTCTTCCTTCTACTGGTTCTTTCCCCAAAATGCCCACAAACTGCCAGGGCTAAGCTAAGACAGAGCTAGGAACCAGGAACTCCACCAAAGTCTAAAGTTGGAGTGGCAGGGATTTAAATATTTGGGCCATCACATGTTGCCTCCCAAACACGTTAACAGACAGCTTAGCAGAAGTGTGGAGCGCCCCAGCTCGAACTGGCACTCTGACGCAGAAGATACCCCAAGAGGCATCTCAACACACTGCGCCACAAAGCCTAGCCCATTAACTGATATTTTCTAGAAGATTCCAAATATCCATCACAAGTGAAATTGAAAAGGAAAGGGCCACTGGCATCATTCAAGCTTGCTGTTGCCTCGGCTCGCTCTGTCTGATGCCCACGTGGGTATAACACATGGAAAATGATTGAGGACAGCTAGGAACGGCGTCATTCAATCAGCAGACTCTCACCGCCCGGTGTTGAGCCTTCCTCCGTCCCCTAACCCGGTGGCCGAGGTGTTCCTAAAGGGTTGACAGAGACTGCCCGGTCCCTGGTCCACAGGCTGGGCTTTCCTGAAGCGCTGCCAAGAGGGAGCCATAAAAGGCGATCATCTTTGTTCTTGGTGCTTGCTGGAATGTCTCAGGATGACAGGCAGGCAGGAAAGCCCCGCGGTGTCCCCATACCACGGTCAGTCTCGCCTGTCCTGAGCCACACACCCCCTGTGGGTGGCGGGAAGAACAGTTCTGCTGGGTCTGGAGGGCCTGCCTGAACTCCCGCCAGGTGGGTGGCCTCGTGAGCAAGGTCCAGGGCTTAAGGAAACAGGAGCCAGGAAGTTCTGTTGGACTTTTAAGTTGAAAGGAAGGGCCCATTTAGTTTGTCAGCTCCCTGTACTTACTCACTGAGCACCTACTATGCCCTAACATTTTTAAAAGACAGTTTTATTTTTGTATATTTATTTGAAGGAGACAGAGAACAGTGTTTCTTTTCACTGGTTCACTCCCCAAAACAAATGGAACAACTGGAGCTGGTCACAGCTGAAGCCGGGAGCTCTGGGTCTCCCACATGGGTGACAGGACCCAGCAACTTGGGTCCTCCTCTACCGCCTTCCCAATTGGCGTTTGTAAAAGAGTCAGCTGAGAAATAGAGCAACAGGGCTCACGCTGGCAATCCAGTATGAGATATCTGCATTTTAAGGGGCAGCCTAGCTTGGCATGCCACAACATGGGCCCTTGTGCTGGCATTTTCAAATGCAAATTCCATGATTATTCCAGTGTGGGAAGACTAACCCATCAAGAGACAACCACTACTGAAAAAGTCGTGCGTTGGTTACAAGTTCCCAGGAGGGGGAGAAGGCAGTCACGCTATCGTGTGGGGAGTTCATACTGGCCTAAGGAAGCAAGTCAGAATCTTGGCCAGGGCTTTTGTTGTGGTCCCTGTGGGAAAGGCAAGCAGAATGGGGAGAGGAGGCCTGGGACTAGCTGCTTGGAGTCCCCACATACTGGGCTGCAGGTGCTGTTGTTGTGTCTGGTGCTTGGCCATGGGGTCACTGCTGCTGGAGAATGTGTGTCTGGAAGAAGTTGTTGTTTATCTGTGTTTGGGATTGGTTGATTTGCATTGAAATGGTGAGCCCTGGGACCCTATGCCTGCTATCTCCAGGGACCTGGCTAGCCATAGGCTTGGGGGCAGCCAGCGAGGTCCCAGAGGTCAAAAGCTGGTCATGAAAAGGTCCATTCCTTACAGCAGGGCCCTGGAAGTATAGTGGTGTCCCAGCCAGACCTGAGCCCTGTCCTCACTGAGTTTTTCCATTGGACAAGCAAGAAGACACAGAATTACTGACCACTTTAAAGTATGCTATGGCTCAGGAAGGGTCTTTGGCACAGCATTTAATATGTTCCTTGGGATGCCTGCCTCCCAGGTCAGAGTGCTTAGTTGAAGCCTCTCATCCAGATGTGTGCCCCGAGAGGCAGCAAACGATCGCTCAAGTCTCTGCGTCCTTGCTCTACTCACATGAGTGACCCAGATTGAGTTCCAGTCTAGCGGCATCTTCCTGGATCGGCCCTGGATCTTGTCAGCATTTGGATGGTGAACTAGCTGTTAGAAAATCTGTTTTCCCACAGCCCCTCCTTCAAATAAAAAAAAAAGTCAAAATTTAAAATGTTTAGTGTGGAAGGAGCAAAATTTGGAAAGACAAACCCAACGAGGCATCTTCCTAAGTCTGTGTCATTAATGGCCACAAAAAGGCCCTCTTTACCGAGAGTAGACGTGGAGAAGGGAACAACACGTCTCATTCCTGATATTGGTCAAGCTTGACTAAACTGATCTAAGGTGGGTTTGTATCAGGGTCGAGGAAAACAAAAAGCAAAACTGCACTTGGAAGATAGACAAGAAAAGGAGAAGCTGCATGTTTTGGGATTTCCCCCAAACATCCTCCTCACATCCCGGTCTTAGTGGTTTATCTGGCTGAGGACCATCTCTCCCCTGTCTGCGTGGAGAGTGAGTGAGAAAAGAGCTGTGTCAAAGCCCTTCGAACCCCGGGGCGAGATGTCCCCTGGCTTAGCAGCCTGTTCCAATCCATTGCATCATCTGGCTGCTGCTGCTTCTCCTGGTCCCCTGCCACACTCACCTTCCGATCCCAGACCGGATGGATCCAACCTGGGGATCATTATCTCTTCAAGTTAGGCTGTTTCATCAGCGAGCAGGAAATGATAGCCTTAGAGATAAGACATGGACTGCCGCTCTAGGTGAGGGTCTTACTCTGGCCCCCCTGTGTCTGACCCGCCCCCCCCATCCTCCAGCAGAGCCTTCGTCTTCCTCCCCCATCCTGCCTGTGACCCAGCCAGTGCCAGGACACCAGTGCCAGAACCACTCTGGAGCGTGGAGTCACCCGAGGGTGACTCAAGACACACCCTTACTCCTTGAGGGGAAAGAAGCCACTTAATGCAAGAAACCATCTTGGCATCTTGGCAGGCATCATCTAAAAATAGAAATTTATTGAGTGGTGTTTCTTTTTTTAATCCCCAAATGGTAGGCACCGCAAAATGATAATCAAGCCCAATTAATTACTTACCATGTCATTTTCAGAAAAGATGAAGAGTGAAATGTTTTTAAATTCCTGACTTAATTGAAATCAGTGTTTATACGACTTGCCAGAGTTTTAAAAATGTATGTGACGGGCTGAAAATGTTAGCTTAAGGAGAGTTTCAGGCACATCAAATGCAAAAACATTGAAAACCATTCGTCTAATTTAATTGTCAAGTTGTGCCAAAAACGCTAATGCGATATCTTTGAAGAGTAATTGGTACAAAGAATATCCTCAAAGAGAAATATTTCCACACGTCTGGCTCTTATCTTGCCCTCATTAAATTTTTTTTTCCTCAGTTGGCAGAGGACTGTGTATTCCTTTCCTCTCCCTACTGTGCAAGGATCCAATTTGTTCTGTGGGTATTTTAGCCACTAAACTTGAGCATGTTATCAGAATAAGTGCGCCATCCTTTAGATCTGACCTAAGATAATAATGGAGCAGGATTAATCCTTTCTTGCTACAGATGTGGTCTTCCTATGTATTTGTTTGACCAGATTGGTTGGGAGCCTGTGGTTTGTGTCCCACCTTGGAGGCACAAGTACCTGCTTACCGAAGTGTGCTGAATCCGGGTATGCTGAGTATAAGTAGCTGAAGGGCGTGGGCAGGGTTTTCTTGAAGTGGGTGCACAGGCAACTTTGAACCCCTCCCCTTCAACCACGTTACCTGCCGTTCCTGGAATAAACCCAAGGAGAGATGAATGAACCGTGAGGAACATGGATAACCCATTTCATTTTTGTGCTTCCAAAGGGAAGGGAATAAAACGAGACTGGTCCCCATGCATGGGAATGCTGCGAGCCACCTGCTGTGCTCCTGGGGCAACTGTGCCTTGCTTCCCGGGCCACTTTGCTGCCGCTCACCGTCATCTTTCCCATGTCCCCTGCATGGTGACCGGGTCTGCAGGTCGGTCCTTTAACAGCAGACCCAGCTCCAGCACATTCCAGAGTCCCTCTCCTCTTGTCACTTAGCACCTTCTGACATCAGAGACTGCTCATTTATCTTGTTCACTGCCTGTCACTTCTGAGAGCATTCAGTCTCCCAGAGGCCACAGGCCCTCGTTTGGTTCACTAGGTCCCTCGTGTGTGATAGGCACCCCAGCAGTCATGCATGGAAATGATGAGTGGAGATTCACATATTCATCAAATAACTGATGCAATGGCAACTTGATGGAGATCCAGGGAAGTGTTTCTGGCAGGGCAGGTAGTCTAGCTAATCATGCTAGCCTCCATCTGTTTTTAAATATTGTGTAAAGTAGAGGTTGTTTCGTATGGTACGGAAGGCCAAAGGGTTGGATCTTCCTCTCGTCACTTTGACATCATGGCATCCATGATGAACTCTTGCTGGAATCCAGGATGCTGTGCACTGGTGCCACTGCACAGAGCATGGTGACTTGGAAGCTCTCCCAGCCTGGCTTCTGCTGACAACACCCTGCCATTGCCAGCCCAGCCGGCCTATGGCACCAAGCATTCAGCTTTCAGGTACGGAGTCTGGAGAAGTGTGTGTGTGTGGGGGGGTGTTGCAAGGAAGACGTAGGGCTGAGTCATACCTTAGGCGGAAAAATAAAAGTTGTGTTCTTTTGGAGGATAAAAAAAAAAGAGGTTTAAGGCACAGGGGCTGGGGAAGAACTGGCAAGACTGCAGGGATGTAGAAGAGGATCATCCTGCATTCCTCTGGGCAGGACTGGTCCTTTGGGTGCTTCGCCAGTGTTGGTGTGGGCACAGGCACCTCCGCTCCTCGTGGAGTTGGGCTTGAGCTTGCCTCTTACTCTGGCTAAGAAGGGATCCATGCAGGTGAATGCTTGTCGTTTGCATCTGCAAACAGAAGCTTCCCGATTGTCTTGCTTGGCTGTCTGCTCAGTGATTTTGTGATGCCAGCAGCAGGGGGTGCTGAGGGGACCACAGATAATGACAGCTACCAAGACCCCTTACTGATCCACCTGGGGACATGTCACTTGAGCAAAGTGGAACACACATAAAGCCGTGGAAATTTGTTTATTTGTTTCTGTAGCATAATTTGGCAGATTCTGACTAATGCGCTTTTGACAATCAAGTTGCAAAGGTGAGTTTTTTTAAAGGGAGTCTTCATTTCCTTCTCTTTTTTAATGTTTATTGAGCACCTGCTGTATGACAGTCTGTGGATATAAAGCATGGGAGTTACTATAACGGACAATCCAAACAAAAATCCCTTCCCTGAAAAAAGTGGCTTGCCATTTGGAAGAGACAGTTGCTGGTCTCTGCTGTGAGTGAGAGGAGGAGACCTTCAGAAAAGTGGGTAGATGTCTGTCGGATCTGATTTCTTCTAGATGACCTTTCTCTACCTAACTTGAAAGAATCGGCAGGAAGAGAACAAAGGCAGGGAGGCTATTAAAATAATCGATATAGAACTGGGGCTAGTATTGTGATGCAACAAGTTAAGCTATGGCTTGTGACGCCGGCATCTCTCATGTGAGCACTGGTTCAAATTCTGGTTGCCCTGTTCCCAGTCCAGTTCTCTGCTAATATACCTGAGAGGGCAATGGAAGATGGCCCAAGTGATTGGTCTTCTCTTTCTGTCACTTTGCTTCTCAATTAAAAAAAAAAATCATTCTGGGCCCAACAGTAGCTTACCAGCTCTAGTCCTTGCCTTTCACACACTGGGATTCTTAGCACCAGTTCTAATCCCAGCAGCCCTACTTCTCATCCACCTCCCTGCTTGTGTCCTGGGAAAGCAGTCAAGGATGGCCCAAAGCCTTGGGACCCTACACTCACATGGGAGATCCAGAGGAGGCTCCTGCCTCATGGCTTCAGATTGACTCAGCTCTGGCCATTGTGGCCACTTGGGGAGTGAGTCAGTGGCTGGAAGATTGTCTTCTCTGTCTCTCCCCCTCTCTGTATATCTGACTTTCCCAATAAAAATAAAATTAAATTTTAAAAAAGATCATGAAACAGACATTTGACTGTCTGAAGGCATAGCAATAGAAGGAATTAGATTTTCAATAGTTTTGAGAGCAGAGGTGTTCATATTCCCTGAAATACTGCATGTGGATTATGACAGAGAAGCCAAAGATGGCTTCAAAGTTCAGTGGAGCCGCTGTAAGAGGGGAATCGCCAGCCTCTGGACCGAGGAAGACTGTAAGAGGAGCTGAAGTGGCGGTGGAAGGGAGCTCTGTTTTTTGTGTGTATTTCTTTTAACACAGAGAGAGACAGAGAAGCTCCCTAAAGCCTGGTGATAGCTGCCAGCAGAGGCTGAAGCTGAGAGCTAGAAAGTCATTCTGGGTCTCCAACATGGGTGGCAGAAACCCAGTCGCATGAACCATCACTACTACTGTCGGCATTAGGAAATTGAAGGAGCTAGAGCTGGGTGTGGAACTTAGCTAATCTTATATGGGACATGGTCTGACCTGCTGAGTCAAACATCTACCCCTTAGCTTTGAAGCTAATAATTTGAGATACCATCAGTTCTGGGTTGCTGGGACACCCTTCTTCTACCACCTCTGTGAACTTGGACCGCAGGTGCACCATGCTATGGCCAAGTTGAACCAAGACAATGGCTCAACCAGCACTGATCCAAGCTCAAGGGTCTCCTGTGCCTGCGCACACTTCGTCATCATTCCTGGGACAGCTTTCTGGGATGTGCGGAGAGAATACAGAGTCTCTGCCTCAATAAGCATTCACCATTATGAAATGGACTTGGCTAGCGCAGCCCCAACACTTGTAATGAGCTGAATATGGATTCGCCTGAGCCATAAAATAATATAATAACCATTTTAATATACAGCATCTCCCTGCCAAGGCAGCTGAGGAGTAGACTATGAGCAATAAAATTAGCTGAGAGAAAGAAATGAAAAAGCACTGAAGGCAGCCACCTTTGAAAAGGAATCCGACGGGAAGAGCCCAAAGAGAGAAGCTATCCGCAGGAGGGAAATTCACCAGGTGGTGATGAAACAGTTGTGAAGGCGAGGCCGGAAGGCTGCTGTCCATTGTTCCACTCGTCACCCGGCCAGCTCATTCCTCTCCTCGGCTTCATCCTCCACCTGTGGGAGATGATTCAAAAGGCGTGACCAGGGCTTCCATCACCAATGGGGACATCTCCCCTTCCGTGGCTTCTCACCCTCATTCCAGATGTAGACCTCGGAATCTTCGTGCCTCTTCCATCTCTCTCACCCCTGGGATGGTCACCATCCATTTCTTCCCATCCCACCATTTCTTGCCCCTCCAGCTTGGTAGCAGACCCTTTGCCTACCTAGTCCCCATCCATTCAGAAGGAATGGGTTTGAAGATGAAAACAAAATCAGATTTTCCCTTAAGACCCTTTAGTGGAGTCTCATGCCATTCAAATCACGTCCAAGAGTCATATCGGGGCTTTTGAGAGGGCCACTTTGTTCACCTTCTTGCCTTCATCTAACCAGTCTTCTGTCTGACCCCCAACATCCCCAAGTCCTCTTGGGCCTCAGGGCCTTTACACAGGCCTGTTCCACTACTTGGAATGCTGTCCCCCAGATCTGCTCATGTTGATTTCGATAATCTTGCAATACCCATGCTTACTCCACCATGGAAACTGGGGTAATGTTCTATGGCTGACTAAACCGTATGTTCAGATAGCATTTATGGTCATTTGTTGTTGCCTAGCCCAAGCCATGCCAAATGCTGTGAGAATATGGGCTTGTTTCACTCTGAATGCCCACTACCCAGAATATGGTCTAGTAAGTGAAAGTACTTCACAAAGTGTGTGAAAACATGCAATTAAAGTATGTGTTTATTTTAGTACAACAGTTTGAAGTTTATACCAAGGGGTTTTGGGGGAGAGGGGGATGAGGTGAGGGATTAATACCAATTTTCTACATAGTTTAAATTAAAAATTTTTGCACCATAAAATTTTTCCAGAGCAGAATCATATTTTAAACTCGGCTATCTATAAACTTTTTGAAGTACCCTCATCCATGCATCTTTCCAAAATGCACTGGCAGCAGAACAGGGCAAGCATCATTTGAGGAGTTACTCTCCCCCAGTCCTGTTTCCTTCAGGATACTTGCCTGTTTTATTTTCTGCACATCAGACAATACTGGACACATAGTAGGACCTCAGAAGAATTTTTTTGTGATGAGTGAATGAATTGACTTTTCCACGTAACCCATTTTGCAAATGAGAACTTACAGGTTTGCCCAAAGTCCCCCAGTTGAGAATAGCCAGGCCAGTGTGTGAGCGCACGTGTTCGGAGGAGAGTCAACGCTCTTGACACACAGTAGGAAATCCAGTGAAGGGACATCACAGCATAAAAGTCAAGTCTACTGAAATGGAAAGCCAGGAAACTCAGTTGCCAGGCTGTTTCCCCTCAAGCTTTGAGAACTCTGCCTTTTCCTCCACTGGATGCAATCATTGCAGCTGAGACCTAAGAAAGAAGAAATCTGGAGTCTGAGAAAAGCATAGTTTTGGATTTGCTAAGTGGACAGCCACAGGCTGGGGACACGGCCCTGATCTCAGTTGCTGTTCCCTGGGCTTGTACAACAGCATACTCCCAATCCAGCGCTGCACGGGCCTCCACACCGAGCCCGAAATCAAATGATTATTTCTGAAAGTATTTTATTTTAAAAGCCTTTGAGTGACAAATGATTTAGCAAGTTTTCAACACTGTGCTTCATGTGGTTTCAGTTGCCAAAGTGTGACTTACGGCCGAGCCTGGGAGCTCTAACCCAAGTGAGTCTGTGTGGATCTAGGCAGTCACATCTTCTTTATGATGTTTAATAAAGGTTAGCACTTTTTCTTTCCTGAGTGGTTTATGATCGTCCTGATGGCAGCATCCCCGCAGTCTGGGAACAAACACCAGCCCCTCGGAGCAGAGGGCAGGGCGGGGACGAGAGGGCATGTCCCTGGCCCCCTACAGACCAGGGCTGCACAGCCAAGGGCAGGGAGGGGATTCCTGTAGGACTCTGCCCATGGCCCACTCCTCATTCCCTTCTTCACGGCAGGTGTCAGATACCAGTTGTCCTCTCAGTTCCCAAAGTTTATATGAATACAACTGTCTAGTTATTATCAAATAGCCCCTTTATTCAGTGATTTGCTTGCTTCTCATAGTTATACTGGGTATTTTATACATAGCAGTTGTTCATTCCTTACTCAACTACTGAAGCTAAATTAGGTTCAGCATAGAGTGGCAAGCAGTCGGAAATGACTGTGAAACTGCTTTCTTTTGTGAGAGCTTGTGTTGGTCGGGGTGGACTCATGGAGGACACAGGTTCCTTTAACTTGCTGCCTTCCCATGCTAAGAAGGTAGAAAGCAAACCGTGGCCCGGAGCTTGTTTCTGCAAGTGAAGCGTTACTGGAGCACAGCATGTTCATGTCCATGTGTTGTTTGTGACCGCCGTCACCCCGCAGCAACCACCTGATGCCCTCGGCAGAGAGCAAACACAAACCCACAGAGCCAAAAATACTGATGGATAAAATACCCTTTACGGAAGATGACTTCTATTATTGTTTATTTGAGCCAAAAGTGGGAAGGAAAGAGAGAGAAAGAGAGAACAATATCTCTCATCCACTGATTTTACCCCCTCAATGCCCACAGCAGCCAGGGCTGGACCAAAGGTGAAGCTAAAAGATGGAAACTCTAATCCCTCTCTCAGGACGTGGGTTCTGCCTTGTGATTCAAAACAGCTGCATAGGCTCCAGACCTTGTAGCTATATTCTAAGCCACAGAAATAAAGAAGGGTAAATGAAGGAGGGCCCCTTTATAGACACAGCTTAGGAATGGTATATAATTCATCTTACATTTCATTACTCAAAACCAGACAGTGGTCATACACAGCTGCAAGGGAGGCTGAGATATGCTCTTAGTGTGACAGCCATGTGTCTAACTAGAAAGCCAACATCCCGTATCTAAGAAGAGAAATGAACAAATAGCAGGTGGGCAACCTGCAATGTTATGTGTCACACAAATCCTGCGGCAGGAATATTAGTGCTTCCATGTTACAGGTAGGGTAGCCAAACCTCTGGTGTGTAAGCAGCCGCCTGCAAACCATACCCCACTTCCATAGTTAAAATAGGAATCCCACAAAAGGACACTTAGAATTTGGAGAGAGGTACAAAATGTAAAAGACACTATAGAACAACACTAGATGTCCACATTCCCCTCCCCCAATCTTCCTCTTGCCCCTGAATTCACTCACTTTGTTCAAGAGCAGTGGTGCCTTCCAACTTGCAAAACTGGCCAGCTTTGGGATATCCAAGAGAAAGCCAGCCACCTCCTTGCTCTCTAGAGAGATTCACACTGGAGGAAGTCTGTGTCATGTCCATTGTAGAATTGCCTGGAACCTTCCACTGGCCTTGGAAGAGGACCGATGCTTAGCCTGAATTGAACCATCCCTGAACTGAACACAAGCAAACTGTGAGTCCCTTTGAAGTAAGAACTGCATCACCCCTCTCCTTTGTCCAGCTTTTTTATAGTCTTGGTCCTGTTACAAATACTGTGGGTAACCCCAGATCAGTGAAAATTAATTCAGGCCCAAGTGGCAAAAACCCAGCTTAAACTGGTCAAAGCTGTAAAGAGAAGATGTCGGCCAACATTACTGAGAAGTCTCATTGTGGATGGCTGTGTGAGCAGGCACAGCTGCATCTCAGCTCTGTCGGCCTCCATCTCTCTCTCTCCTACCACTCTTGGCACTGATATCTTGTCTCTGCTTTTCTCTGCCTGTTGACTTCATTCCCTCCTTCTACAGTAAGCTTCCTCCGTATGGTTGGACGGAAGGAAGCAATCTCCACATTCCATGGCCATTCCTGCTCAGGATGAGGGAGGAAAAGTTTTCACGTCTGTTACAGGTTCTGTCTCTGTCTCAGTGTGCACCTGTCAGATATCATAGAAGGTTAGGATTGGTACTTGGCCATCCTTGAGTCAATCACTGTAACCAGGACTTGATCCCCAGCAGGTGCCCACCCTGGGGCTGGAGAGATGTGAGTCAGCTCCTCCAACTCTTGCCCGAGAGGGAGAGGGTCTTGATACCCACTATGCCAGAATGACTGACTGAACTTGCTTTATTCCTTTTATAAATAAAGTTCCTTGCTGTAGAAAGTATAGAATCGCACAACGGGTCCTCATCAGTGTTAGCAGAATTCTCGAGGAGCAGAATTCAGATCTGAGGGCAACAGTGGATCTTGCCTGTTGCTGCAAAACAGTTACTGTTTTCAAATGCTAGTGAAGGTTTTAGGAGTTCAGCCTTCCAAACAACTATGCCATCTTCTTCACATGTGTGCTTTCTCTCTGCTATCCTGAGCTGATATTCGGGCCTTTTCCAACGTGCATCAGTTACTGTTTATTTGGGATTCATGGGTTTCTTTGACCTTCTGTGCAAGGTTGATGGATGGATTTTTAAGCATCTTTAAATGAATTACAATATATGCCAAACTTATATTTTTGTAATATTTCTGCCAAACTGGACTACAGTGGATGGCTTATTTCCACATTCCTTTGGAATGTGCATGTTCATAAAATTTTACGCCTGTCAGTTGGTCATTTGCCAACATTCATTTGCTATCACATCATGATCTTTTCTTTTTTTACACAACAACAAAATTTTTAAACACAGGTATTAGCATGGACAGAAATGTCTTCCAATAGCGTGTCATGTTGGACATCTCAGCTGGAGAAAGATGAGCTCCATAAAAGAAGGTGCAGCTGGAAAGAAGTTTTAAAAAAGAGATGGAAGGGCAACCAGGCTGGGTAAGCTTGGTGTTTTTTGGTGGTGCACAAATTCCCAGGCCACCAACCTGGGAGGCTATTTTCACTCCAGGCAAAGTATGCAAAGCACTTGAACTTTTTTATATGACATCTCCAGACTCAACTAAGTTGTATTTATTTATTCTAAGTGGCATCATTGGAAGAGAGGGAGAGAGACCTTTTCAGCTTAAATAACTAGAAGGAGCCCATTGTTCCAGGTATAGCTGGATCCAACAGTTCATGTAATGTCATCAAGATGCTGTCTGTCTTCACCTCTTTTACCTCTTGACTCTTAAGGCTAGGTTCGTTCTCAGGCTGGCTTTCTACCACTGAGGTGACAAGATGGCACGCCCATTCGTTTACCTGTCGTTGCCATGGTACAAAGGCAGAGATAAGTGTTCAAGGCCAACCACGGTGTCCTGCCCAAGAAGAGCTAGACTGCTAAGGGTTTGCCTGGCACTAAGGAGGGGTGAGCTCCTGGTACTGTGCTACCCGGAGAAGCACCTAACCCCGGGGCCAAAGTGCCCTTAGCAGCACAGCCAAGATAAGGCTCCATGCCCCCACATTGCTCCCAGGGTGGGGATGGATGAGATAATGTCTGAGCAGCCGCCCTGGGCTCCTTCGAGATAGGATGGCCATCCGTACCCTGTGGGGTGGTGCTCAGTTCCCCTAGAAACTGACGATCCCCATGAAATATGACCTTGCCTAGGGAGAAGCTAAAACAGGCCGAAGCCCAGGGTCAGGCCCTTGCTGGAAAGGAAGGATTAAAAAGAAATTAATCTCTCTTGTTCTTTCTTTGTTCACCATCTCCAGTGGATAGAGGCCAAAGGCAAGGAGGACGTTGATGGATAGGCTGAGGGTGTTGTCCTCCAAGGCCTCAGGGATGCATCTCTGTGGGGAGCTGGGTTGAGCCCCTGAAGCCCAACCCACCACAGTGCAATGAGACTCCTAGCTTCGGTTCACTAGACCGGGTCTCCTGGGGACACATATGTTTTCTGGTGTCACTAATTTGACTTCCAGCATGTTGGAAACCAACAACTCAGCTGCTAAATGGATAGATACTGAGACCTAATACAATGTAATGAAGTAGGAAGGGGGGAAGCGGTTTAAGGTTAATGAGACTGTGGAAACCATCTTATATTCCGTATCTGGAGCTGTGGTTTCAGCCTTGAGAGGAGTGGGTGGGCAATGAGTACTAAAGAGCCCTTCTCTTTGCTCCTTTGTAAGAAACTGTTATGAGGATTGGGTGGTGAGTCAGCCTTCCGCTCTGTAAGAGTCAGAACCTCAGAGTTGGAGAACCCCGTTTTCTAGGAAGGCGAAAGGATAGAGGAAACCTTGAGAAGTCTGGGTGATTGAGGGGAGGCAAGTCTGTGGCTTAGAACAATGTAAGCATGATGGACCTTCTCAGATGATCAAGAGAAGGAGGGACCAGGGAAAGGAGCTGCATCCTGCCCCAGGGATGACTCATGTCCGACTGGAGCTGCGTGGCTGGACACATCCCCGGGGCAGGGGGAGCACTTTCATCTCGCTGTCTCACTCTGTGCACATCAACCTGCCCAGCTAAGTCTCCATAGCCTGCTACAATCTTGGACATGCCACTTAGAGAGATGCCAATGACATCTTCCTGAAGTCTGGCCAGATTAGTCTCTCACCCCCAGGTACTCCTTTCTGGAGGACCAGGGAGGAATGAAAGATCAAGAGAAACTACTGTTTACCCCTGGATCTCAGGGTGGATCTTGGATTTGAACATGACCTGTGATGCAGTATGTGGAATATACTGTAGGCATACCCCAAACGTGCAAACTGTCAGACAATAGCTAAATAGAACTAAGCAAGAAATATTCTTGAAACTAAGAGCCAACATCATAAACACAGAAACTTCTCTGGAACTTTTAGGGATGCTGGAAATAGATTCTAATCGTGATATGAATCAGATTGACCTGTGTAAGCTTTCACTCTTGCATCTGGTTGGCTGGCCCTGATTCCTTGGAGCCTTGGATCCATTTTGAAGGAGGAAATGAATGGCTAAAGGGGAATTCAGTGGCTGGAGCATCTTTTGGAACTGATTTTATTCATATTTGAAACCACAGATGTTGGCCACTTCTGATATCTTACTCCTGGCTAACTTGATGGGAGTAGGGCATTTCAAGGTCAGGGTTTGTGCAAATTATGATATTTGGAATTTCATGTCTTCCCCCCCACCCAGTCTGGATTCTGTTACTCATACTCCTTAGATGTTTATTACACAACTCCTCTGCTCCCGGTGTAAGTGCCTAGGGTTACAGCAGTGGGTAGAACCAAACCTTGATCATCCTACTTGTTGGCACTGTCAACTGGCAAAGACAGATGTTCGGCCAAGGATCATATATGTGCATTAAATGGCAGCTGGGAGGAGGCAGGACAGAGCTGCTCTACACACCTGTGCTATTCTGTTTGCTTTGTGTTTCTGCCTTTTAGTGCTATTGCCACTCTGGAGCAATAGCTTAATCACTAAGGCCATGCTTCAGATGAGAAGACAAAAGCATCAAAAGGTCACGCACTCAGTAAGCTCTGAAGCCTGAATGAAAATTCTAACATTCTGACCATGAAGCACTGGCCCTGAACTCCTGAACTAGCCAGGGAGGCCCCAGAGGGTTTCCATGATGAAATAGTCATTGAGTTGTGATCTCAAAGACGCATTAGAATGGATTATGTATATGGGTGGTGTTGCACACAGAGAGAGCAACGTATGCAAAGGCCCAGTGACTAGAGGTCCTAAAGAATGCAGGAAGTAGATGGAGCTGTGTTAGTTGGGGGGTGTTAGCTGTGAAGTTGAGGGGTGGGGTGGGCAGACCGTGCCAAGGTCCTTCCCACTGTTCTCTCACATGGGCTTCCTGTTCCTATTGCATGGCTTCATGGAAGTGCCAGCTGAACTGTTAACTTTTTTTGTTTGGTAGCTGAGCCCACATGGCACTGTTTTTTACAAAAAGGATTCATCAGGAGTAGCCATGAGAAGCCCGATCAGCAATACATAAATCTTCCATCCAGTGGTTGTCTCCTCAAATGGCCATGATGGCCAAGGGTGGTCCAGATGAAAGCCAGGAACCCAGAGATCCATGTAAACCTCTCAAAAGGGTGACAGGAGCCCAAGCACTTGGGCTGTCATCTGCTGCCTTGCTAGTGGGGAACTAGGTCAGAAGTAGAGCCGCCAGGACTTGAACCAGTGGCCCCATATAGGATGCTGGCCTCATAGGCAGCAGCTTAACTCACTATGCTACAATGCTAGCTACAATTTGAGAATCCACAGAACCTTTTATTCCCTCTTTTATGGCATTTGTTGTGCGTTTCTGGTACAGCAAGTCAGGTGTGTTTCTCATCTAAGTGACTGCAAATTCTGTCTACATGTGTGCATTTGAGTCCCTGATGTACCTCACGTGGACCAGCGAAATGGCAGACCTCCAGCAAACACTTGTTGTGTTTTGCTAATAAACCTTTAACGTCCCCTTCCTCACAAATTCTCCTTTCATCTTCAACTCATTTGCTGGCAAATGTAAGAAAAATCAGCTCAAAGTTTCTTAAGCAAAGGAAAGGTTTATTGGCTTGGGAATGTGAAGATGAAGGCCTTACCTTCAGGCACAGTGGGCTCCAGGAGCTCAGACGATGTGATCAGACCTGGTTTCTTTGGATCCTGGGCCTGCACTTGCGTGTGTGTGTATGTGTGTGTGTGTGTTAGTTGCCTCCTCAGCTCTAATCAGTTCTATCTGGTAGCAAAATGGCTGCCCGCCATCCTCATTCTGGGCTCTAGTCCATGAGCAAAGGGCAGGTGCTTGTCTTCTAGTTGTTCAGCAAAACCTTGAACTCCGTGGAACTGATAGAACCACTGTGGGCTGAAATATATGATCTTGTAATTGGCCAAACTGTGTCACATGTTCTTTGCCCACAATTAGGGCCAGGGTTTGTACACAGGAAATAAAAGAGGTGGGAGTTGGGCCAAACTCCACTCCTCCTCCTCGTCTAGCAGGCAGGAATGAGACTTCTTACTTTGGATGCTAAGAGGTCAGACCTTCTTGCTTTTGAAAGTTCATTTGATGTTAAAGTGGGACTACCCAGGGAGTAAGAGAAAGAATGATTCACAAGCTGAAAAGAAGGCCTAGCCCTCCTCCCCAAAGACCTATGGAGGAAATTCCCCCAATTTTTAAGACTGGCTGAAGAGTTAGGAAATGGGAACAGGTCCCCAAGGCTTCTTTCCTACTCTGTCCCTCAGCCAAAATGAAACATTTGTCCCCACGGGGGACCATTCGTCCTCTGATGAAGGAGGTCTCTTCCTGTTCTGAAAGTGTCTGCAGCCCATGTTGTGATCGGCGAGATGGTCTCTGGGTGCTGTGCGGTTGGGAAGAGGGGCTTTGGAGATTTCTTGGGGCCCGAGGCACAAGTCACACTGGAATTAGAGAGGGGGCCACTGTCTCCTGCTGAGACCTTTGTTAGGTGCTGGGGAGAGGGGCGGCTCTCTTTAATGGAATTTGTTGGTAAAGGCATTGAAAGGACTTGGAGCAGAGCCCTGGATGTTAAGAGCTTATGCGCCCACCGCTCTGCCTGGCCCACCAGCTGCGTGGTGGCAGGGACTGTGCTGGGTCCCCTTGCCACTGCACTCTGGGGCTTGCTCTGACATCGTTGTCCCAGGACTCTTGTAGAGCCTGTCTCAGGAGCTTTGGTTTCCGTTCCTCATCATCCTGCCGGGGAGCCTAATCCTCCGCTGGGCTGCGTGTGTGCCTCTCCTCTGAAATAGTAACACCCACTGGCAACGCTTCCTTTCCCTGGAAGAAGCTTTGGCTGGGCTTTCTTGCTGAGAGCCAGCCAGGATGAGGAGACTCCGTTTCCTCGCCCAGCTCTGGCCCAGGCCTCGGCTTCACTTGCGGTCCTGTTGCCTCTCTCAGCGGAAGTCTCAGATGTGTGCAAGCTGCGGCCGATAGGGTTTCTCCACCGGTGGAGACAACAAAAAAACGCATTTCTGGCATGGTTTGAATTAAACGAGAATTTCCCGTTTTTTTCATAAACATTTACAGTAGTTGTGGATGCAGAGTTGAAAGGTTTAGGGTTTGGGGGTTTAATTAGAAACAAATGCCCTTTCTGGTCCCGTGAGCGAGGGCGGCAGGCCTCAGATTATTAGGATTACTCCTGCTCTTGGTGCCTGCATCTTGTTTTTCTGGCCATGACGCCTGGTGCTGACTTCTCCCAAGGTGGCTGGGTGTGGTGGTGGGAAACGGGATCACAGAATCCCGGTCTCGGGTGACACTGCTGTCTGGGAGCCAGGGCTCCGGGCCTGCTCGGGCTGCAGCCCAAGGCTTCCTTCCTGCCTTTCCAGAGGCAGGGGGTGAGCCGAAAAAGCTCGGGAGGCAGAGCAGCTGCAACCTGTCTTGGGGCCTGAGCAGAAAGAGATCTGCCGGGCTCAAGGGAGCGTCTCTCTGAGATGGGGCTGGCGGTACCCCAGCCTCCGCACAAGGTGGCCTGGCAGCAGCACAGGGAATGGAGGGGTGCGCGTTTCCCAACCTCGGCCCCTGGGAAGCTGCAGAGGAGAATTGCAACCATGCAATTTGCAAGTAATGGCGCTGCAGAGGTCCCCTCACCGAGGAGGAGACCAAAGGGGCCCAGCAGGGCAGTTAGAGACCCTGCAGACCACCCCACCACCACCACCTCCACCACAAGGGTGCCACCCATTTGGTGTCTCCTGAGAACAGGCCTGTGTCTCTAGTCACAGTTCTTAAAGGTCAAGGCTCCGGCTGGCTGTGACCCATTTGCTGCCTCTTTGCATCTCCACCTCAAAAGGAGGGATAGAAAGATTGAGAAGGCTTCAGTGTCCTTCCTATAAGGAGTGTCAGCATGCTCCCATCGAGACCCTGGTCTTTGGAATGGTTTGGTTACCAAAGTCTGTTTGGCCTCAGAAGGTGTTTTTCATAAACACTTAGGCAGGTTGTGGAAGCAGATAATGAGAGGGATCCTGGAAACTTGTTGCCATCTGCCGGACTCATTTTACAGGTGGGAAACTGAGGCTAGGAAAGGAGGAGCTTGCCTCTGTGGACTGCAAGGCTGTCCGGGTCTTCCACACCGAACCCCCTGCACTTGACTTCTATGCATGCGAAGGAGCCTGCACAGTTCCACCCTCGTAGATACACTGTGATGCTGACACCTAACCTGCCCTACGGGAGCCTCGTGCTGGATTACTTGGATGGAAATCTTAACATTTTCCTAAATAAAACTATTCGGCACCCAGCTTCCCACTTGCTAAACGACACAAGCTCCATGCGATGTACATAGGTTTTGGTCTCTAGTGCCCTTTTCTTACTTATAAATATGAGACTCCAAACACTGCAGAGCTGTGGCTGTGAGGTCTGTAGCTGGGCGCTGCCATTTGTAGCTGGAACCTACGGCCAGTTGCTTAACCCTGAAAAGCCCCACAGTCCTCACGGGGCTCCTGTGAGGATTAAACAGAATTATTAATGTAGGGCGTTCGGCACAGTGTCAGTGCATTTTAATAACTCGTTGTTGTTATGCTCACAAGAAAAATAGAAAAATCTGGAAGCTCCGCAGTAATAACAACACAAAATTATTAAGTTACAGAAGCCAAATATAATGACGCTGAAGTGGAAGAATGATGACAAATGATCCAACCACTCAAGAAAAAGAATTAATTCGACTGGCCAGTGTTTAACCCAAGTTCTTAAATCCATTCGGAGTGTTCAAAAGCTGATAGGTAGTTTCAAAGAGGAAGCTTTTTAGCACGTGACCTTTCCCCTTCCTGGGCAAAATATTCCATCCCAGTGTTCTGAAATGAGAAGAAATGCTGTGATGTGTGGAATTATGGGATATACCGGTCTGTTTGACCAACACGGCATTTTGGGGAGTCCCTTTCTTTTGTCATTTGTTGGAATCCACTGAGCCGGGTGGGTTTGATCAAGCTGTTTTAATAGAACACAGTCCCATAATGAACTTTTTCACATAAAGTGCCTTTTTTTCCATGATTCACTCCCCATAGCTTATTTACTCAGCTTGTAAACGCAACAGATTAAATAAGTCCCTTTCTCTGGTGTGCAAAAGCCCAGACCCCTCAAAGTCAGAGAAGAAGAATGAAGGGGTAGAGGGAGGGAGGAAGCCATAAACCTATGGGGAGCGGGCAAGCACAGCATGAAAATGGAAACAGACTGATTTGCCGGAGTGAAAGGTGCAAGGCTTGCTACCTGCCCCCTCCCCGGGCTCTGCTCCCACCTGCAGCCGAGGTCCAGTGGCCTGCAGGCCTGCTGGGGAAGAGCCTTCCTACTGGGCTAGTGGCCGCTGTCCTGCCCATATGACCTCACCTCTGGGCAGCGCAGCCCGGGCTCCAGGTTCCAAGGCCCCGTGCCCCAGAGGGCAGGATTCCTGGGGCATGCACCATAGTTGTTTCAGAAAGCAGGTTGAGCCATAAAATACACGAGCCCCGGGACAGATTTCAAAGCCTTTCACCAACAGAAGAATAGGGTGGGAGGAAATCAAGGGGGCTGCCAGAACAAACGCCACAACTTCTCGCTTGCTGCTTTATCTAAGTGACTGGAACTTACAGAAGCCAGGCCTTTCTTCTGACATTATTCTAGATGTCTCGGTGAAGGTGTTTGTGTTTATTTGTTTGGGGGAATTTCTCTTTGCTTATTTGCTTTTATTTGGGGTTTTGGAGGGGGAAGGAAAAGGAGTTTGCATGAGGTTAAACTTGAGCTTGGTGACTGACTAGAGCAAATCAGCCCTTCATGATGAATGGGCGGAATGTGGTTGGGGAAGGTAAGAAGGGCACAGAGGTGGGTCTAGGAGCAAGAGGGTGTTCACCCGCTGGCTGCTTTGGCTCTGAATTCTTCCCCGAGTCTCCAAGGTTTTCCCTCCAGATCGCATAAGCAGGTTAGTTAAGTTCCTGCTTGGTACATAGATTGGACAGATGCATGGACAGATGGATGGATGGATGGATGGATGGATGGATGGATGGATGGAAGGACGAACAGAGATGAAAGAAAAGAAAGATGGTAGATATATAGGAAGATAGATACAGACATACTTACATACGACACTTGGATACATACGTGTATACACGTATGTAGAGACAAACAAGCCATTCTTTTTTTCTGGAGAACTCTAACATGGAGGCTCATCATATTATTTCTTAAATCACGCAGGTTTAAAAATATGGAAATGAGGCAAAAACCTGTGGGTAAACCAACTCCAATTTCTAACTGTGTGACCGAGTTGCCCTGGACTTGTTTATCCCTGCAAGGAACAATTCATAACATTTACCGAAGATCACGGATGTAACCTAATGTGCATATTTATTTGTATATTGACTCAGCAAATATTTACCAGGTACCACCCCTGGTGCTGGAGCTGTGGTATCGCTTACAAAGTGGAACAGGGGAAAAGGGAAAGAGATGGAGCTTAATGAGCCCATCCAACTCCCCTGAGCATGCGTTCCCAACACGGGATAAGGGGTCTGAAGGATAGGACCCAGATTCTGCGGGAAGACAAGTATACGTGGGATTGGGGGCCTGGAGGAGGGCTTCCTGGAGGTGGTGACACATAAACCAAGGGGAAATAGGTAAAGAAAAGCCCTGAGAGAGGGGGGGAGGCATAAGGCAAGTATTGCTCTGGGGAGAGGGAGGGAGCCTGAAATGAAGGAAGATTGCAGAGGTCCGAGGCCCAGGGGTCCTGGCGAGGTCAGACCCCCAAATCTAAAAACAGGCCAGAAGTCACATGATCCAGACCAGGACAGACTGTATGGGAGCCAGAGGAAGGCGGGGCGGGGCGGGGGGCTAGGAGCAGTGGCTGCCTTGGTCCTTACGCCTGCTACCACAGAGGTGAGTCTTTAGCGAGAGTTCCCATGGACCTCAAAGCTCGCGAAGGCCGGGGTGCCTGAAGCCATGAGCAGAAGGCGTTTCCAGGCACCTGGGCCGCACACGTCTTATCCCTGAGCCCCGGTTTTCCCATCTAGAGCATCATAGTACCTGATCTAACAGTGCTCACAGGGCAGCTGTGAGTTTAGTGATATCAGAGCTCATGAATGTGGACCCGGCTTTGAAACATTACAAAAGCACAGTGGGGGAAAAAAAATGGGTAAGGCGGCATTTGCTCGCATCTGGTTTCCATATTGTCTCAGGCATTTTGCTTCGGGAGAGCTGCCTGGGAGAAGGCTGTTCAGCTCCAGCGTTAGGCCTCGGGGTCCCCAGCGGTGGAGGGAAGAATTTTTAGATAATGAGAATAACCAGGACATGGTGCTCTCTCTACCTTTCAGCGAGTTCCCATACAAAGCGAAACGCACGCTGTGTCTGGGGTACCCCAGCCCCAACACTGAGGCAAAGCGCTCAGATGCCAGACTTTTCCACTGTAAGTGCCTGGTGAATCCAGGACTCCGGCCCCGGCCTCGGGCAATGAAATCTAGTCTTCTGTTTTACATCCACTCCCTGTCCACTGCCTGGTGTGCATGGCTCATGGAATCTGCAAACGGGAGTTGCTTTAGAGACCAGCCAGTGTGTTTTGTCGGCCCTCCGTGTGTGGTATCTTACGCATCCGGTCTTGATGCCAAGGTGTAAGAATATGGTAATCCCGCCCCCCCCGCCCCGCCCCCAGAAAGCCAGGTTTGGGAGGTTTCTCTTTGAGAAATGGAAAAGCTGGCTGCTGAAGACCTCACTTTCTGAAAAACAGGTTTGGCTTAAGGGAGAGATGGCTACCTGTCAGCTAGCACAGGAAGTTGCGCGGTTTGCCACAGTCCATTGGATTCCTAGGCTAGGACTGTGGCTTGCCCATCCGGTGCCCCAGTAAACAGTGCCCATTTGAGGCTCCCTGATCTAAACTGGCCACCTTGGCGAGAGTGAGAAGGCTAAATTCCAGAGAGGCTAAGTGATTCAAGCAAGGACACACAGGGTATAGATGTCAGAATAGGGGCAGGGGGAAAAGAGGATTTGGGTGCAGCTCAGCTCTTGGCCACTCCCCACTGCCCACACCCCCAGCTCCTGACTCCCTCAAGCAGATGCTCGAATGTCAGGTTCACAAGGAAGGTGGCTCTGGGACCCCTTCTCTTCAGCCTTCGTTTTCCAGCTCAAAAGAGAGGGGCTTCAGTGAGAGAAAGGGTGACAGGCAAAGGAAGAAGGAGCGTGTCAGACCTGTGTCGGTTTACAAAGAGCTGAAACCATTCCACCGTATTTAACTCCTTCCTCTCCTACAATGGCCAGCAAAATGGCTCATCCGTAGAGTCGTTCTGGGGTGATGTGTGACCTCCTGTGCAATCTGAAATGAGAATAAATGAGACCCCCAGGAGAAGAGCCCTGGCGTTTTCTCCAGCAGCTCTCCTCCTGTGGCTTTGGAGGAGCCCCCAAACTTGCCCAGAGGCACTCAAGTCAGCTGACCACCAAGCCGCACCAGCGGGGCAGGAGCCCCGGGCTTCCAACCTGGCAGCCAGGCTGACAGGCCTTGCTGCATGTTCTCCTCCGGTCGCTGAAGCTTCCCGGTGACTGCACGCAGCTGTCCTGAGCGCTGCCCCACGGCAGGAGCGTTTCGTCTCAGTTATTCCTAAAGAGGAGCTGCGGAGCAACAATGAGACATTTTATGAGAAAGAAGACCTTACGCTGGTTTTCATTAAACGTGGCTTGATGGAGGCGAACCGGAAACATCCACTGGAGCAATGGCAGCCTTTCAAAGCCCCCCTGCAGCAATGATAAGCTATAAAAACAAATGGCCCAGCAACAGAACAAAAAACAAGGCTTCGGGAGCTAGCTTCAGGAGCACTGGGCTGCAAACACGGCCACTGGACCCTGCCCCGCCTCTCTTTGAGACTGACCATTGCCACTGGGCCTAGCTCACAGAGGGGGTGGACAGGAGCAAGGGGCCCCTGCAGCCCAGGAGAGGCAGCAGCGCTGGCAACGGGGGCAGCCAGGCACTCTAGCAAACCCCTTCCAGGCGTCCCCTGCTGTCTCACTAAGGCCTCCTGGAACCATGCCATTGCTGTCCTCATCTTGCAACCTGTGGAGGCTCTGAGATGCTGAGAAACATCCCCAGACCTCCAGGCTGAGTGAGGAGTGTGGGGGGATTTGGGGGAAGGGACAGGACCCTAACTCTTTATGGAAAAAGAAAGTGCCCACGCCAACCTGCATGGGCCTTCACCACCTAGGAGGAAATGGTCATGGACTTGAACTGCCTTTCAGACCCCAGGAGCCAGAGCACTGGAAGCAAATCAGCAAGCTCAGACTCCTCATTTTGTACCTGATGATGATGCTGGCCAAGTAAGAGGCAAGAGAGACCTGGGAGTGCACACAACTTCCTTCTCTCTGCTTTCTGGTTCCTTGTCCTGAGGCAGTTCCCCTCACTCCCTGAGCCTTGGTTTCCTCATCTGTGAAATGGAAAGAGCTACAATGTCTGGTTGAGATGGTTCAGTAAGATTCCTTTAACATGTGTTCGTCCAACACCATCAGTGTACAGGAGGCCATGCTTAGCCATAAAGAGAGAGCCGTGAACAGAACACACAGCAATCTGCTGTTGCAGGCCTGGGCTGCAGGCAAGCAGCCGCACAATCCATCCAGCATGTGAGGAAAGCAGTCCTGCTTATCCAGAAATGGGGGTGCGTGTGCCATGAGTACAATTAGGCCCAGTGCAGCTGGGGGGCCACCCCTGAGGGGCTCACTGGGCAATGAGGGAGAACCAAACCTGGTAGTGATATCCCTAAAGTGCTGTGCACAGTAGCTAGCTCCTTGTTAACGCTCATTTTCATTTCTGGACCCTCGCTCCCCACCACATCCCCCTGAGCTCACGTAGTGATGGTGTTGTTGGCTTGCTGGCCATAGGATCCTCATTTCCTGCTCTGCTTCTCTTCTCGCTATTCAATTGCGGCAGAATTACTGAACGCCCTTGTGGGAGCTCAAGAGACCCAAGAAGCCAGTTGAGAGGACCCAGGACTCACGAATGGGCTTCTCTGACTGCCCTGTTTCTTGGGTTCCTCTCATGAGAACGAAGGCTCCTGGCTCCCCAGCTCAGCCCTGCCCTGAACTGTGACTCCGGTGGAGTGGGCCACTCGTGGCCCTGCAGTTGCTTTTGACCCCTCCAGCCCAGCCCTTCTCTTGCAGCCTTTGTGGGCCATCTCTGCTCCCAGCAACACCTAAAAGGCAGCAATAACTGACCCTGTGTATTGCTGGGGATACGCAGTTCCCAGGGAAACCAGATTATTCCCAGGAATGCCATTGGGAGGATGACCCACTCCTCTTATGCTCAGCTCGACCCCAGGTGCAAGGCCTAATGTGTTCCTGTGACCTGTTCACCTAACCAGGGCCCTGCCACCCAAGTCTTCCACAGCTCTGCAGAAACACAGTGGGACATCAGTGTGTCCTCGCGGCATGCCCCTGGGGCTCTGTGTTTCTGACACTTCCTCTGGTCACTCCCTGGTAGAATCCCATCATGGGCTTGGCCTCCTTGGTAGGAGCTCATGGATTGGAGTTTGGAGGACAGATGGGAAGATGGCAGCACTGAAATTCCTGCTAGGAAACCATAGCAGGCAACCAGGAGAGAGCTGTGGTATTTGTGGGGAGCAGTGAGGGTGGAGGACAGCCTTTGTGGAGACTAGGCTGCAGGGCCGGAGACTGAATCGTTGGGATGGGAGAAATCCTCTGGGAAGGTATCTCCTAAGCCAGAGAAACAACATCTGGCCTGTCAGGTGGAGGTACAGTTGGGTGGATCCGCAGAGCAGGAGGTACCACACGTTACGTGTGTGTCACCGAGCAGCGGCCATCACTGAAGGCTATGCCCAAAGTGAAGATGCAAGTAAAGGCTCTAGCTCACACCTAACTTGAGTGACCAGGCCTTGGACAAGGGATTGAGATGTTTTCTTTCACACACTTGGGTAGCCTGTGTTTGATGAGCTGATGATGAATCCTGTCTTTGGACTGTTGGTGGGCGCAGTTGACTGTTAGGTGCCACTACCTGGTACCTAACAGGCAACGTCTGTTACTGTGATGATTCGTGTATTGCTGTGCTGAATGACAGACAGGGTTTCAGAAGGGATTCCTTGAGTTTGAGCTGTTCCGCATAGCACCAGCTTCATGGAGGACTCAGTCTGAGCAGTCTCAAGCAAACAGCCAGCATTTGGCAAACAGTTCAGAATTCAGATTTGTCCCCAGATGACTCTGGGAGGAAAAGGGAGAAGGAGTGTCCATTACATCCCGCCCCATGCTTCCCTTGACACTGGGCCATCATAGGCCATCATAGGGTGGGACCAGGATATGACAGATTAAGCACAAGAGTTAGGCAGGGATGGACAAAAGGCACATCGGTACCTAACAGGAGGCTGTTGTGGAAGCATAACAAACCCTGTGGCTGTGGCCAGTCACTGGGTCACGTGTGGGTGGGAAGGTTACCTTTTCCCCCGCATCTGTCAAGCATTGGCCCAACCCAAGCACCAATGCCTTGAGCCTCTGGAGGGAGCAGAGGTGTAATGGAGAGACCAAGACATGGAGCTCAAGGACTAGGAGCTCTGTGCTTGAAAGGAGGGCACAGAGAAAGAAAAGGCCCAGTGCCACCCGAGGGCCCACATCACTTTCCCAAGAGACCTCCCCATTCACAACTTGTACCTCGCATGTTAAGTGCCACACATGACCCTGTTTCAACCATCATGACTTGGTATGAGTTGAGTACCTGAACCAATAGCAGAGAACACTCCCCAGTGGGACAGTGACCTTGAGCCAGCCCACCAGGAAAGGTGACATGAATCTATCAAGTTCTTGCTCCTGAGATGCTAAGTAGGAGAGTGTGGAGAGAAGATATGGACTGGCCAGGAGAGGTAAGGCTGCAGGGGAGGACAAGGTGGAGTTTCTGGGAAGCAGAAAGAACCGCACAAAGAGGATCTGTGGAGAGAAGCAGATGGCACAGAGATGGCACAAGCAGGGGTGAGAAGTGTCTCCACCCCCGTTACAGACGCTTCTCCAGTTTCTCCAGCCTGGCTGAATCCTTGCCCAAACGCCCATGTCCTTGATTTAGCTCCAGCAACTTCCCGTTTCTTAAAACCAGGAGAGCTTGCAGAGTGAAGCTAACCGCACACTGCCCCATCTACAGGATCCTTACTTCTTGGGGTCTTTTCCGTGGGAAAGGAGACTGGAAGGATGCCAGTCCCCAGCCCACCCGAGGCAGCCAGGCAGCCAGTCCTGATTTGTAACGGCCCTCAGGGCCAGGCCGGGGGAGAGTCTGCCGGTGACCTGGCCACTCACTCGGCTTTATGAGAACATCCCCCACGTGGGAGCCTTCTCTTTTCATCAGGATGTTTTTCTTGATGTCCAGCCGAAATGTTCCCATTTTTTATCTCTTCCTATTAGTCTAAGCTCCGGCCCTCGATGTTACTGGCTGATAGAAAGCCCGTCTCCCCGCAGCTCTCCCTCTGAGTTGGGATATTTGACTGCTTACGCGTGGACAGTTGCTGCTGCTCCCCTCCCAAACGACTCTTCCACAGTCCTTGTTATTTTTTCAGCCTGACTCTCCACTCCCCCCTGAGACGAGGTCTGGTGGAGGTCAGGGACAGATGGAAAGACAGATGAAGCCCAGCAGGGGCCCGAAGGCAGGACGGCACACCAGGAGAAGGATGGGGAGGAGTAGAGACTAGCGGAGAAGCAGGGACACAGCAATTCTGAGCTGACCTGGGTCCTATAAAACCATGCCAGTGGCCACAGCCCAGGGAAGGTTCTTGTGGAGCAGTGATGAGGAAGCTTTTTACTGTTGAGGGCCATTTGGATATTTCTTTCTTATCATTATTTTTAAAAATATTTTGAAAAGGTCTGAGTTGCAGAAAGACACAAATATCTTCTGTTCGCTGATCTTCTCTCTCTACATGGCTGCAACAACAGAGGCTGACTAAGCCAAACCCAAGAGCCAGGAGTTTCATGTGGGTCTCTTGCATGGATGGCAGGGACCCAAACACCTAGGCCATCTCCCACTGCTTTTCCAAGATCATTAGCAGGGAGCTGGATTGGAAGTGGAGCAATCAGGACTCGAACTGGCATCCATATGGGATGCTGCCATCATAGATGGTGGGTTTACTTGCTGTGCCACAGCACCAGATCCCATTTGGATATTTACAACATCATTTGGTGGCCATACAAAGTTATCAGCTTAAAAATTGGCTTGCTGGAGAGGTTTCTGAATTTTGGCACCCGCCCGCGGTGGCCTTGGTGGCGTCAGCTGGAATGACTTCAGGGGCCGGACATTCCCCACCCCTCCTCTAGAGGATTTCCTGGCCTAAGGTGCAGACTGAGAGTGACTGTTTATGACTATGCAAGAAGACCAGAAGCCACTGTAGGTGAATGTGAGGAGCCAGAGGAAGATACGGTTGGCCAAGAAGAATCCATTAAAAGGCTTAGAGGAGTCTTTGAACATCCCGTTTGATGTCAGGCAAGAGATAGCTGGTCTGCTCTTTAGCAGGCTGTGGGTTACCCTGAAGTAGGCGAAAGTTTGGATGCGAAAGGTGCCTCAGAGCGGCTGTCAATGAGAAGGGGAAAGTAACAGGGCAGGGGGAGGGAGGGCACTCAGGGCCCTGCATCCCCCCCGCAGGGATGCTTGCACAACCTTTCCTTGCTCTGTTCAGGCGTATGTCCCTGCTGAGATCAGTCCTTGGAGGGAGTGAATTTTGGTGCCATCTGTTATATTGTTTTTTCAAGGCATGCACATGCATGAGAGAGAGAGATTGAGAGATGTCTGGTCCCAAAAGCGTTGATATCCTGTCATGTGGAAGCAGAAAACACGTGATCAGGATGCCATGGCCCTCCAGGCCCGTGCCTGATTTCTGCAGAGCCTCCCATTTTCCATTCCCAGAGCCGTGGTGATTCCTGCCCAGACATCCAGGGGCAGCCCATCTCACTAAGCACCCCAGGTAAGGTGAATGTGCCATCTCAGACCACACTGTTTTTAATATGAGGTCTCAGGTTGGGGAACATTGACCTCTGCTGTCATTATAACCAACGGAATGAGAACTGGCAGCCATGTTGTGTGTGGAGGAAAGGATCTAGGTTTGCAGACTTGGATTCAAATCTTGGCTTCATCAGCTACAAGCCCTAAGGTCTTGGATAAGCGCTGAGATTCTCCAAGTCAAAAACTTCCCCATCCATATCATAGGTTTTAAAACATCAATTCTGCAGGGTGACTTTAAGGATTAACAATATGCTATCACTTTCCCCCAGTGCCTGCCACATAGATGCTCAATAAAACATAGTTTGGCAAACACCATAAAAGTCCTTAAGACTCTTTTCAAGTCTGGCCATTCAGAGTGTTTTGGGGCTGACTCGGTTCAAACCACATGGGCTTGGCACATTAGCACGTTGACTTATCTATTTTCAATGTCTGTGAGACTAACCAGGGCAAAAACATTCCCTCTTGGATTACTATCTGGGATCTAATGAAGTCTTTGTCTGGCTTTTTAGACAAGCCATTCCGCATAGATAGTCAGCCTCACGACTTTTGGATTCTGTGGATGGTATGTGCTGAGGAATGGCCAATTTTTATGTTGGAAAAGGCAACATAAAGATTGTGAAAGCTGTTCTTGATGAATCGTTAAACTGTCCCATGAACTTTCCTTACCAGAGATAACCAGATGCACAAGCCAGATAAGAGCCAAGAGAGGGAATGGCCATTCCTGACTTTTATTTACAATGGAAGTCGATGGCTTTTCCTCTTGTATCCCCTCCACTTGGGCTGTTGTCATGCAAGATGCAGGGTTCAAACCCCAGCAAAGCACCACTGTGACTGGAACAGACCAAAGGCTTCTCATCAAAGCTGTGGTTTTGTGGGGACCTAATAGGGAGCCCGGACTGTGTTTGGCTGGCTCAGGGTCTTTGTAAAAGTAAGCTATTTGTCATTTTAATTTTGAAAAGTATGGAATTTGAAGTTCTGGCCAAAAAAATTAGCAACCTTGTACATTGCATGTAGCTTGCATAACAGATGGTGGTCTGGGAGGCTAATGTTTTTCAAAACTTGATGACTTCACAGCTTGATGTCCTGAATGAAAGTGTTTTCTCTCAGATAGCATTTCAGGAATGGGAACTTGTGTTAAGGAGAAAGACCTGAGCTGAACCCAGACTTTGGACCTAACTTTCCTGAGTTTTTGAAATTCTCTTCCAAGGAAAGTGTGTGTGTGTGTGTGTGTGTGTGTGTGTGTGTGTGTGTGTGTGTGTGTGTGTGTGTGTGTGTGTGTTGGCTCCAGCACATCTGTACTGCTCACTTTCTTCTCGGGGAGCAGGAGCCGGGCTATAACAAGAGAAGCTGTTATCTGAGGGTCCTGCAAGTCTCTGGTGGAGGGAGTAAGGTGTCTCCCAGAAATGGCATTTGCTTTGCATAAGCATTTGGTCTGTGGGGTGCTGGTCCAGAGTGACCTTGCTCTTTAAAGGAACAAAGACAGTCCTTTCCCAGGGAAAAGGATTTTGACTTTAAAAGAAGCCATTCATGGAACAGTCATTGTGTGAATGTGGCTTTGAGTGTCACTCCCAGGAGAGTAGAATAAAGAATGTTAAAGCTTAGAGGAGTTTTCAAGATACTCCAGTTCACCTCTCCTATTTTACATAAGCGGAAACCAAGACTCCTGATAAGAAGGCCTAACCGTGGTGGTGCAGCAGCTTGCAGTGCCAGCATCCCATATCAGAGCCCTAGTTTAAGTCTTGTCTGCTTCGCTTCTGAGCCAGCTTCCTGCTAATGCACCTAGGAAGGTGATAAAAGATGGACAAACTTCTGGCCCCTATCGTCCATGTGGGAGACCCTAATAGAGTTTCTGGCTCCTGCCTTTGATCTGACTAAGCCCAAGCTGTTACAGGCATTTGGAGGGTGAACCAGCAGACAGAAGTTCTCTACCTCTAGCCACCTTTTCTCCTTCTCCCAACCCCTGCTCTTTCTTCCAAATGAATAAGTAAATCTTTTCAAACAGGGATCACATCAGCCTTGCTGGGCTGGATCCAAGAGGCTAAGAAAGAGGATTAGGGATTGTCAAGACAGCTTTTAAAAAACAGAAAAAAAGAAAAAATAAATTTTAAAAGAAGGCACGCCCTGAGTTGAAACAGCTAGTTAGTGGTGAGCTTTCATTATCTCAATTTTTCTTCTCCCAAATGAGTACAGGCTCTTGTCTCTATATTCCAGCCACCTCCAAGTGTTTTGTAGCAAAGAAGGCCTCAAAGGGCCCCCAGCCTGGTCCCTTCCCTCTCAGTCGGGCACATTTCTGAGTAGGCTGTGAAATGATTCACGCAAGTGCTCATTGGGCACCCAGATGACCTGGCGTATGGCCTAGCCTGTATTTTGAACAGCACGGCCTTCAGAAGGTGGCGTGGAAGGGTTCACTGGCTAGCTGTCCTTGTGTACTGGAAGAATATTCAGTTTGATGCCTAACGGTTCAGGGGTACGTGAGTCTTTCCATCTTGGCATTGGCTGGCAGAGTCTGTCACTACACAGCCTTTGGGTGCAGAGGGAGCGCTTTTCAAAGGAGGCTGAGCTGGAACTAGCACTCCAGATGTGTGTGCAGCCTGGGCTGGAGCCTTGGCCTTGCCCTTGATCTGAGGCTCAGTCTTGGCCTTTGCCTTGGTCTTTGATCGGGCCAGCCTGAGACCCTAGGCAATGTGGGCTCGAGCACACTTTCTGAGCTTGGGTTGGGCAATGTAGCAGGTCAATCAGGCTTGCAGCTGATACCCTTGGGGATCTTGGGCTTTGCTTCCTTGTACTTGACCATGGCTTTGATCGCTTCACATGTGTACGCTAAAAGCCTTGGCCTTTTGCTGCGTCTCCTGCAGGCTTTTCTTGTGCTTCTTGGCAAAAATGCACGTTCCTCAGGTTCATGTCTTTAGGGCTGGGGTTTCTTGATGTCATTTCAGTGCCATTTTCGGGACTGGTTATGCCTGCTGCGGTTCTTGGTCTTGACCGTGGCTACAGTATAACCCATGGCTGTCAAAGCCCCTGAGACCAGAGAAGGACAGGAGACCACAGTGTGACAGGGGAAATAGCTCACCTGGAGTTTAGCCTTGGGTAAAGAGTAATGCATTGCAAAGCATGGACCACTAGCCTAGAAATGAAGCAGGTGCACCATGTTCCTCCTAACTGAGGCTTTTTTTTTGAACCCTGAGAAAATCCTGTCCCCTCTCTGCACCTCTGTATCTTTGTCCCTAAGGAATGGTATCTTGATCAGAATTTCCCAACATGCATTATGTTGTGTTTTTTTTTTTTTTTAAGATTTGTTTTGTTTGAAAAGTAGAGTGACCGAGAAGAGAAAGAGTAAAGACATTTTCTATCCACTTTTTTCTGCCAGATGACTATGGTGGCTGGGGCTGGGGCAGGCAAAAAGCCAGAAAGCTGGAACCCCAGTAGAGCCTCCGTATGAGTGGCAAGGGCCCAAGTACTTGGGCCATCCCCTGCTGCCCTTCCAAAGACGTTAGCAGGGAGCTGGATGTGAAGTAGAGCAGCCAGAACTCAAGTATCTCTCCATTTTGGAATGCCAGCATTGTAGGTATCAGCTTTACCGACTCTGCCACAGCACATGTTCCTCCCAAAGTGTGTCTGAGAACTATAGCTTGCCTAGGACTCTGTAAAAAGTTTTAAAGCAAACATTCCCCCCAAAGAGATATGACATCAATGTTTGTCACAGTCATTTTTCATGATCTCAGGTTTATACTCTCAATAAGCCTTGCTTATGTGAGAATCCTCTTTACGTAAATAAATAAAATCACAAACATTTGATCCCTTCTGGACTAAACCAAGGTAATGACATTGTTTCATTGCAGGACTTAGCAGAGCCTTCAGTGTGGAAAATGTGCCTTCAGTACTCTCTGGGCAGGAGTGAAATACTCTTTCTCAAATGTTTTTGACCCCAGCGGTCTTGTTTAATCAGGCACCCTGCTTCCATTTCGCAAACATGGCACGGGCGATGGCTCCGACGGTGCGGTTTTGTGCTTCTTTCTTATTTTCTTTTGCGCTCGTATTGTACCTCTTTTATATGTCTAGTAGCTTTATTTTCTAAAATAATACACGGACCCACTTCCAGCTTTTCTCTCTCATTATCAGTGTGATTCTGTTTGCATTTTCTCAGCTTATGTTTTTTCAGATGCAGAAAATTATGTAATTAGCTGTGAGGTCTCAGGCCATAATTTGGGAAACATTTCCCACTTAAATTAAAGGCTCTGCACGCCCACCCAATCCGTAATTGTGTGGATCTTTCAAAACTCTCTGTTGGCTTCATTTAATTGTTAAACATTAATTTAGCGGGGGGGAAATCTTCAAAGAAGGAGTAAAGGGATAGAGGAAGCATGGCTGGTAGGACAAAATATTAATAGGTGGTTAAAGGCAAAACAGTAATTCTTCCCGTCTAAGCCTGCAGCCTTTGGGCGGGGGTGGGGGCGGCAGGAGAGACAATCGGTTATTCTGGGATTACCTCAGTTTCATTGACTCAAAATGACCTAAGAGCCGCCAGAGGTGGATTTACCTTGTCTTTATTTTTCGCCCGAGGAGATAAAAAAGAAAAACCCGGCTTTGTTTTTTCTGAATCCGAAAATGCCCCTTTTCCACGATGGTTTCCAAATGCGTTCATTGAAGAGCGCAACACTGCTCGACAAAAGGACCTAAAGATTAAAACAGAAAAATCCGATTCTGCCAGCGCCGTTGCTCATGGAGTGTTTTGTAGCTCAGCAAACGCCAGTGCAGTCCCCAGTGTGGTGCAGGGCAGGGTGCGGTACCTTTGTGGGCATCTGAATGGAGGCTGGAGATGTGTGGGGTTGTCATGGTGACCGCTGTCAACAGAGGTTACCCTGGTGGACCCTCCGTGGCCCATGACCCACACACGGAGTTGGAATAATAGACCCTGTGCGTGGCTCCTGCTCTGCAAATAGAGACAGGGCTGGAAATCAATTATTAATGAGCTGAATGACATTGACATTCATCCACGTTTAATAAGCACAGCCCAGCAACCGGAGGAGGAGGCCTGGGTGTTGGCTTGCACTGTCTCGTGGGTTAGCACAGGAATTCAGAGAAAAAGAACAAGCCAGGGACCCAAATTCAAAGAGGAAGAGATGCTAAAACTACAGCCCCTATGCAGGCTTTAGTTCTTTAGACTTCTCTGCTGGACATTTTTTTTAATAGCAATTTTTGTCCTAAATGATCTTGAGGGACTTGACACACCGATTCTACAGAGCATCTCACACCCCGTGTCCACCCCCTCCCACTGCCTCCCACTTGCCTGCCAAGGAGACAAATGGAGTTTCGGGAGCAGGTGCACATTTGGGGTCCCCGTGCAGTGTTCAGCTAGGGTGACAGTCCCAACCTTCTTGGGTGATACAAAAGCCCTTCGGCCTGCTTTTGGATATCTTTGGTCAGAAATAAAATGTTAATGAAACTTTGAGAAAATGAGAAAGTTGTTGAAACCCAAGGCAGCCCATGTTCACCATGCACAACCAGCAGGATTTGGGGTTCTAAGGTTTCCAGCGGGACTGACTCTCGCTTGTCTTTCTCATTGCCTTCCCAGCTAGCCTGTACATTCTTTCTGTCAGAACCGGCGCAAAGCTGCATCCAGGCTGAGCGAGGGGCTGCGCCCAGCTCTGCAGCCTTTGCAGGAAGCTAAAGGCACTCTGTGCCCTGATGTGGGCACCATTCATCTGCTAGAAACACTTTGCAGATTGGTCAACCTAAGACCCAAAGAAACAAGCTGGGTATGACCTGAGCTCAGCTGACCTGTGAGTTTCAGAAAGGCCAGGCCACTCTCGCTTTGGTCCAGATGCTTTGATATCCTAGATGTGTTTTTGGAGTCTACCACTTCAGGGGGCAGCCAGCCCCCTCCCACCTTCGTGTTTCATGCCCGTTCCGGCTTCAAGGCTGTGCTTTCGACAGAGCTGTCATTTCCAAGTGTTGATTGCTTGTGGCACCCCTCATGGCAGCGGGGAGAGATTTCTTGGGGAAATGTGGCCAACCACTTGGGACGGCAGCAAGTGTACCATGTCAGCGGAGCCCCCCTGCCTCCCAGGAGGCTGACAAAGGAGGCCAAGGTGCTGGGCAGAGGCTGGAGTCAATTAGAGGCTTGCACTTGGGGAAAAGCTCTCCTCGCATCTCCCTTTTGCATCTGGACGCCCTTACCTTTTTATATTCTAGCCGCTTTACTTTTGCCCTCTGTCAGCGTGGAGTTTTTTTGCAGGTGACTGATGTCTCAGGTCTATAATTATATATGTGGCAAAAGTTCTTAAGCTGCAGGTTTATCCACCTCTGATTTCAAGGCATGAGCTTAAGGATTCTCAGGGCCTTCCTAGCAGGCAGGGCTGAGGCAGTGGGCAGAGGGGGCTGGGGACCATCAGTGCACACAGAGCCGTCTAGAGCTTGTTTGCCCTTCTGAAGGCCCTGGGTAGCGTGTGAGTGGGTTCCCATCCTTCAGCTTTGGTGTGACCTCTCAGGGAGTGGCCGGAAGCTCAGTGTCATTGCCATGTAGCTCTAAGTAAGTTCCCTTCATCACATCTCAGCATTTCTCCATCATGTATAACCTCAACTCCTTTGACGGAGACTGGTGAGTTTGAGTTCTCTAAGAACTTAGCCCAAGGCCTAGATCAAGTCAGCTCAGTGGGTCAGTGTGAATGATTTGAGCCTGTGCCTGGGGCTCAATGCTGGGCAAAGAGGGGACTCAACAACCAGCATCCCTAGCTGCATGGTGCTGTCAGTCTAGTTGGGAAGAACAGGCCACTGACAGTGGGTAGTGCTAGGATGAGGGAGGTATGGGGCTTTGAGAACAAGGGAGAAGTCCATCTAACCCAGACCAGGGCCTCGGGGAGGGCCCCCCAGAGCAGATGCTCCCTAACCTGAGCTCTGAAACGGAGTTTGAATTGGTTTGCTGGGGAAGGAAAGGAGAGAGCCAGACCAGGGAGCAAAGGCAGCTGGGAGGGCAAGAGGAACCGGAAGAGATGGGCTGGCCTTTTGGCTTTCTCGGGGGAGCAAGAGGGAGCTGGCAGAGATCTGCCAGGCAGAAGTGCCCAATCACTTTTCTGCAGAATTTTTCCCTCTGTCCTCACTGCAAACAGTGGGTTAGAATTTGGGACTTAGAGATATTGTTTCGGTTTAGTAAGAAGGAATGAAAGGGGTTCCACATACGGAGGGAGGAGGTAGTATTACCTGCTTTCCCCAGGTCATCAGGCAGAGGCCACCGAGGCCCCCAGGGACCCACGGGTGTCTTATTCTGTTGCCTGCCACTGATGGCTCGCACCAGGCAGCAAAACCTCAGTTTCCCCAAACTTAGTTCTCCTGGGTGCAGGTCTTTGGCTCAAGTGACACCTCTTTCTTTGGCTCATTGTTTTCATCTTCTCTGTTCCCAGCATTGCTGTCTAAAAATCGCATCCCTAGGCCTCCCACGCATTCCCCTGTGTCTTTGGTGGTGGTTGAATTGAAAAGGTGGCTGTGCCATAGAGTTCCAGCAGGGTGGCTTATGGTGCACAATTACTTGTGCCAGGCAGTTTTCAAGGAATGTTCTTCTGACACTTAGAGGAGGAGCCTGGTGAAATAACAAGCTAGTTAAGACAGGGGAGAAGCACTGGCACAGTGGCTCAATTGGCTCATCCTCCCCTTGCAAGCACCGGCATCCCATATGGGTGCCAGTTTGTGTCCTAGCAGTTCTACTTCTTGCCCAGCTCCCTGATTGTGGCCTGGCAAGGCAGTGGAAGATGGCCCAAAGCCATCTGACCCTGCACCCACAAATTAAGACCTGGAAGAGGCTCCTGGCTCCTGGCTTTAGCTCCACTTAGGGAATGAACCAACAGACAAAAAATCATTCTCTCTGTAAATCTGATTTTCCAATTTTATATATATATATATATATATATACATACACATACATACATGTACAGGTCACCTGGCCACGTCTGGCCACATGCTGAACTTCACACACAGTGAAGCAGGATCCCAGGGAGGAGTGAGAGGCAGTGCAGGAGCCCTTGGTGAAGCGGTTGCAGTAGGTTCATGTCCCCCATCCCTGACCATTTCTCCTGCTGTCATGAGTGACCAGGTTCTGGCTTTGAGATGACTAGGGAACCTCGTGTCCTATCCTCACGCACCTTCCATTTGCAGCCTGACTCTCGGGGGTGTAACAGTTTGACTAAGACTTCAGGAAATACTCACTCAGTACTGAGCCATTGCTTGATGCCAGGCTCTAGTCCGGGTTCTTTCCAACACCGTCTCATCACCTCCCTGCATCCTTCCATCCAGTGTGCATTTCCTGTTATCCTTGCACTGAGGAGGAAGCTGCATTTAAGAGAGGATGTGACCTGTCCAAAACAAATGACCAGTAAGCAGCCGAGCCAGAAGTCCCAAGCTCCCCAGGCATGTTGTGCCACCACTGTTTGCTGAGTGACTTGTGCCTCTGTGCGCTTAACCTTGTCTGCGTCATCCTAATGACACGGAACCTCTAATTCAAAGGGTCTCTCCCCCAGCGCAGAGGAGAGAAAGCATAACGTGTCCTGGGAGAAAGGCGGCTCTGTGAGAGCCACCCCCGCTGAGCCACTGTCCGCAGGAGTGTACATGTATGGCTGTCCTGTAGGCTGCCACTCTGCTCTCTGTGCCCGAGCTCCCCATGCACTGCTTCTGCGGCCACTGTCCACTCCCCACATTTCTCTGCCCTTCTTTGCTAGCTTCTGCCCTTCATCTTCCCTTGTGTGAGGCAACCAAAGCCAGAATGGAGGATCAGAACAGGGACAGGAGCATGTTGGCTCAGCACAGAGGGTGGTGGCGAAGATAAAGTACCACAATTCACCTCGCGTTCTTAGCATTCAATGAATTGCAGCCCCTAACATGAGGAATGTGGACAAGTCATTGTCATGCAAGACACAGAGAGCCCTGGCTGGAAAACTCAGCATCTTCTCACCCTCTGCCCCACTGCTCCCTTAAGCCTCTACAATCATGCAAGTGCCATGAGCCCTTCTTGGACTCTGTTCCTCTTGCCCATCTGGCCCCTCCTGTCCCCAAAGCCCCTGGCAGGTGCCACTGAGTCCCCTGCTAGTCACTTGTGATCTGCTGACTGTGGAAACTCCGCTCTAGGGTGAGGGGAATGAAACTTTGGTATAACTCAGCTCAACCCAGTGATCCTTCCAACATTGACCTTGGCTAGCTGGCCACAGAGAGCCTCTGACTCCTAGCTCCTGTAGTCTGAAGGCCAAGGGTCTTTGCTGGTGAAGAGGGTTTTAGGCAGTTCCTAATCCACTGCAGGTCGTGTGGGAACAGAAATCCCATCTTGCTCAGCCGCTACCATCTAGCACCTATCCCTGGATCAGGGCTTCTATCAGGAGCTCCTTAAAGTATTTTGGAACAAATGGAGAAAGGGAACTGAAGAACTGAGAACACAGCACAAGCGCAAAAGGAGCCAAACTCTACTTTTGTGTCCCTGAGACTGACGTGTCCCTCCTGAGGGCTCTGCAGCTGCCTCGAGAGGAGCCTGGCTCCATCGCCTACCACTCGAAGCCCTCAGACAATAGTGCAAGGACGTGGGGAGAATTGCTGAGTGTCTGTAGTCAGCCTTGGGAAATGAAGGACCCCAAGGTTGTGCTGCATCAGTACCGTTCTCTGCACTCTGGACACTGTCGCGTACGCTTGCTCGTTTGAAGGCAGGATGGGTCTTCCCGAGTCTTCTATCCCAGAGCTAGCCAGTACCTAATGCAGAACAGGAGTCTCCTAATGTTTGCAAAGAGAAAGGAGAAAGGGGAAGCCATCACCACACCTTGTTCTTTAGATTTAGGAGGAGGGACCCCAGAGTCAAAGCACTGAAACATTGAGCAGCTTAACCCACATTCCACGGTCTCCACCCCTACCCATCCTCCCCTGACCACTGCATACAGATGTCACCCACTCAGTAGGGGTTTTCTCTTAATCACAGTCACTCTGAAAGGGTCCTTGTTATGTTGGGGCCACGGAAGAGATCTGGGTGTCCTGTGGAAGGGACAGTGTGGCTCAGGCCAAAGATGCCACATGGCCTCGGGGACTTGGCACAAAGCAGGCCTGCACCTGGGATATCCACATGGAAAAGCTGAAGCTGAGGACACACTTCCCTGGTGTTTATTTGCCCCCCTCTTTTTTTCTCCCAATCATGATTAACGACTGTGCGGTTTCCAAGTCTTTCAAACAAGTGAGAAGAGCTCCCTCCCCAGGTCTGCTTTGTGCCTTTGAACTTGAGATGTGTTGAAGCTAGAACCAGAGAAGATGATCTTATCCCGAAATGCCAGTGGGAGCCCAGGGAAAGCCAGAAGGTAGCCAGGCAGGAGAGTTCCTTTCTGTGCTGGAGCTGGAATCTGGGCCTGGCTGAAAGCTCCCGGCAGCAGGTTGAAATCAGGGGGAGACGGTGCTGCTTTCCCGCCGAGAGCACTAGCATCTGTGATTTGTACATGTGGTTATCCACCGGGCCACCCTTTATCATCTTTTGCAAGGGAGCCGAGCATCTTCAGGGACCTCTCCATGTTCTGACATTCTGCTAGCAGGAAGTTGGTAGTCATTAGTATGAAAAATGGCACCAAGACACAAATGCATGTCAGGGGCAGACAGTGGGCTGAGCAAACACATCAGTGTTTGGGGGGCAGGGGAGGGGTGGCTTGTCACGGGGAAGGATCAGCTTCCTTTCTCTACAAGTCACTCCCAATGACTGCTTTACAAGATGGGAAACTGTGTGCTTGTTTTGGCAAGGGTTCTTGCTTGCAACACGAGGGTTGCATCAATTCATTCCGAATCATGTTGGTAACCGATGGGAGTCTTGCTGTCTGGAGAGGGACTGCTCCTTGCAGACCCTGTAGCCAGCAAGCCCAGCCCAAGGAGTAGCCGGCCAAGGCCCCCAGAGTGAATTATTCACTTAATAATCAGGTCTTTCCTCCCAGTTCCCTCTGTTGCCCTCCCTTCCCTTAGCCTGTGCCTCTCTATCGAGTCAAAAATCTAACCATCAAAGGAATGCAGGGGCAAAGAGACTTGGAAAAAATCAGAGAAAAGATCGACTCAGAAATGCAACATAATGAGGTTCCCCGAGCAGACTTCAAAAGGTCAGTGGGGCTCTGGAGTCCCGTGCGATGACCTCACGATCAAACTATTCCTCCATAGTTCTGTTAGAATCCAAATTGTGCTCATGTGTGAGCCGGAAAGGTGTTCTGGTGGGAGAAAAAAAAAAAAAAAAACTACCATCCCCACCTCCTGCAGTAATTGGGCTTCGTAACTCTGTTAACACTTGGATTTGATTTTCCAGGGAAGACGAGCCAAGTTCCTGTGCATGGGTGCTCCGTTTCCAACCATCCCTTCCGTCTGATTTCCCTGCTCCGCAGGCCCCAGCCTAATGCAAGCAGACAGGGTGGCTTTTGATGCCAGTAATCTCAGAGATCTTTGCTCCTCAGCTGAAACCTGGGCTCTGGCAGGCAGAGTTCTGTAGGCTCCAACCACGGGGAGATGAGCTGAGAGAGAGATGGGGCTGTTGCTGCTGCTGCTGCTGCCGCTGCCACCGACAATGTCTTCTAAGCCCAGGGCCACAGGGCCTGCTCAAGATGGAGAGGACACACGTCACATGCTCCAGCCACACCAGGGGCCAGGCCATTACAGGCCACAGCCAAACCCAGCTGGCCAACTGGTTCTGCCTTGTTGGATCACAGCCACACCCATTCATGGGCTTATCATCTGGGGACTGCTTTTCTGCCACAGTTACAGAATGCAGTGTCACAAAACCTGGTGTATTTACTCCTTGCCCTTAGGTGTTTGTGTTATCTTGCCAAGCCCTGGCCCGCAGCAAGGTTTTGTAAACCTGTGAATGGCTTGTGTCTGGTTTTGGATGGAATGCCTCTGCAGAAGCTGTGCATTCTTCATTTATCCATTCATTCTTGGAAGGCCAGCTGAGATATCTGTGTTCTCTTTGCCCTCCTCTGCATAGTCACTTGGCTCCAGGGGACTGATGCTCACAGTCCAGGACTGCTACAGAGATGGCGACCCACCTGAAAAAGCCACCCACCATGACAGCAAGTGAAAGTCAGTGTGTTCATCTCTGGTCCAGTGAGCTCATCTTAGGAATGGAAAAAATGAGGCCTGGTGAAGACAGAGATCTTGCTCCAGGTCACACAATGATTGCATGTCAGTATTGGGACTAGAACCCAGGTCCCACAGACCAGGCTGCTGGGAGTCACACCACAAGACCGTTTTGCTTCTCCTTGTCTTTTGCATCCAATCCGTAGCAGCCAGTGGCTTTGGCACCATTTAGAAGAAGCAAGAGTCAACCACGTGACTCAGCAGTTTCTGCTCCTGAAGAGCATGTCCCTGGTTGGGTCTCAAGTGCAGCTGATTGTGGTGATTATTCACGTAAATTGCACCTGTCACTCCTCTGCACAGTGCCAGACCATGGGTAATGTGAGCTCCTTGAAAGAGGAACCCTTTTTCTCTAGGGTGATTATAAATTAGATATGAATGTAGGCTTAGGATCCTGGCAGCCATTCGCTAAGGGATTTCTTTATCTTGCATACATTTGCAGAGTAACCTTTGCAAAGGTTAGGCTACTCTTGGAACCGAAATATAACTTTGAAGTTTCAAAAATCTCAGGAGATTTTGGGAAATGGAATCACCTCAAGTCTCTTTCCTCTAAGACTTTCTGTATCAGTGCCACTGAATTACTGCTTAAGGAGTCAAAAAAAACATGAACCCCACTCCAAAGGGCGATTTAGGAGCCCCCTGGGGAAGGGACACTCATCCATAGCATTTACACAGGATTTGGGTTCAGAAGATGGGTTAACCAACTTTGATGAATTAAAGGTTTGTGAGTGATGTGATGTGACAGACACAGGGAGGGAAAAAGGAATCCTAGCATGCAAAGGTAGACGGGAAGGAATAGATCGATTTGGGGAGTGAGACAAGGTCCCAGGGGCTCCGATCTGGGAACTCCTCTCTCTCCCCAGTCTGAATCCACAGTCACAAAGCCATGCTGACTTCAAAGATGGACTCTGGCATTGGCGTCTTAGGGTACAACCTTGGACTTAGCATGTCTGATAGTCATGTCCACCATCACTGCAGGCAGCAGTTCTCAAAGGGGAGTGGTCATATGTGCATCTCCCCTCCCCCCATTCCAGGGACCAGTTTGAGAAGGTCTGGGGATATTCTTGCTTGTCAAATGAAGGCGCTCCTGGCACCAACATGTGTAGAGGGGCCAGGGTTGCTGCCAAGGAACAGAACCCCCTTCCACAGTAAAGAATTGTCAACCAAGAATTCTTGTTCCCAAAAGTCAGACGGGGTGAGGTTGGGACATCTTGTCTTACAGAGAAGAGCTCAGCCTGGGTCCCCATGGCATCTGTACCAGACAGCACCAGCCCAGCATATAGTGGGCATTCAAGAGACATTGACCAAATAATTATTAAGCTTTATAAATACTAGAGTGGATCAAATAGGACATGCATGCCTGACAGGAGTACTGAAAACCTTTTTGCCAGATAAGGTGTCTATGTGCAGCTCTTTGCATGGGGCCTGGCGCATAGTAGGTATTCAATAGATGGTAGCGCCTGGTGATGCTGATAACATTCACCTGAGTGTGCTTCATGCTCATTTTAAGTAGGAATTCACTGGTTTTCATCCCTTGCCAAGATAATAGGCAGTCTGTGCAGGCAGAAAGCCCAGTGGGGCTTTTACAAATATTGGTTTACAAAGAATCTTTTTCATCTCGTGTTTTCCAGATAGGTAAGCCAAGGGCCACTTGGTTGTGCCTTCATTTCCGCTCCCTCTGGCAGACTTCTCCTAGGGAGGGTTTTGTTGCTCTAAAATTGTTTCATAGCTTTGTTGTTCTGAAGGAACCTGTTGGTTAATATTAATGCATTTTTATCTTGGACCATTTCCTCCTGGTTTGCTTTTCGAATCTGCCATCGTATTTGGCTTCATCCTTTTCTTATTCGCCCTGCTTTGCTGAGGCCTGTCGTGGACATATTGCTGCTGAGGCACAGAGTCAGCCTTGAGGCTCATATCGTCTCCATTGGACAGATGAAGAAGCTGAGGTCCCAGGACCATCTTTTAGTGTCTCGTCAGTAGCTTCTGGCTCTGCAGCTTGCAAACTGGAGGAGATTCAGGGCCAGAGGTAGAGAGAGGGATGGAGCTGCCAAAGCCTGTGCAGGAAGTGGCTCCCAGGTTTCCAGATGCTTCTTCCCAGTCTGTTTCAGCCCTCTTTTTCCCACCTCCACCTGAGAATCCTTTAGCAGTTGGATCTCTCACTTAGTCCTTGAGGGAGCAGTCACCAAGAGCTGCTGCTCTCTGTTGTGTAATGTCACAGGCAGACCCCAGGGACGGGCACCTGCTCTGCTCTTTGTCACTGGAAAGCAGTTGCCTGGGCTCCTTCACTGCCTGCACCGCAGCTGTTCTTAACCGAAGGGGAGAACCCTCAGCCCATGGCACAGAGTGGTCACCAAGGCCAGTTTAGATCAAGGCAATAGAAGAGGATTTGTGAACTGAATTCTTAGGAGGATTCCTCGCCTGCCTGTCTCTTCTCCTCTTCTCTCAATACTAGAGCTAGCAATCATGAACACATTTGTTCTGTTGGCACATGATAGAAATGATAATCATATTGGCTAATATCAATTGAGCCTTCTGAACTGGGATATGATCTATTCTAATTCTCTCTCCTTCTCTGAGGTCTTACTTTTTATTAATATAAGACACAAAGGAAACAGGGCTCTCCTATTTGCTGATTCATTCCCCAGTGCCTACAATAGCCAAGGACTGGACCAGACTGAAACTGAGGACCAAGAACTCGATCTGGGTTTTCACATGGTTGGCAAACACTCAAGTAGTTGAACTCTTGATCAGAAGAGAAACAGAAACCCAGGCCTAAGCATCGCAGAAAGCCTCTCGATTCCTGTATCACACGCCCACCCCCACTTGTGCTTTTATTGGTTCTATGTGCTGTCTGCGCTTTTACTGCTCCTATTTCACAAACGAGGCAGTTAAGGCCTAGAAAAGTGCAGCTTCTTATTCCAGGTCACAACCAACCTTGAGCTACCTAGAGGCTGAATTTGCATTGAGTTGCATTAAAGAGCCCAAAGTCTTCATTCACTCATGATTTGACCCATCCCAGGCACGGTGTTAGGTGCTGCAGTGTTAATGCTTTCTGACATCCTCCCGCCCTGCCCAGCCAGCACCAACACGCTTGCAGCATCTCTTCTTCCTTCTGAAGGAAGCACAGGGACGTTAGTGCTCCTGCCGACCAGAGCCCATCAGCTGTGTCAGCTGGTGTCCCTGGAAAGAGGATGACATTACTGCTTCCAGCTGGGAGCAGCTGATCCAAGCTGAGGGAGGGCTGGGAGCCTCCGGCGGAGCCCACAGTAGCACAAGCATAGCAATTGTGCACCGAGCCCCCCTCAAAACCCTGACCCAGCAACCAGTCCCCTCGAGCTTCCGGAGCCGCCTCCTGCCAGAGCCTACTGTTTGGGGCTTTTGTCCCTGCTGGCTCATCTTCAAGGGTTTCCTCAGGACGAGGTTAATTCATGGCCTGAAGACCACACGGGCTGAAATCTCTGTGAAAAACCTGTTGGAGCTTTCCTAGCACAAACACAAGTGGTCTGTGGACAAATATTGACTTGTAGTGCTAACTCTCATGCGTGGCCACCCTTGGGAGTGCCCCAAGTTGGGCATCTGAGCACAGGTTGTTCAACCAGGTCAAAGGGATCCAGATGACCCTTTCCACCAGTGGCCCCTAAGTGCCTGCACTGCTTGGATGTTCAACTTTTGGGAGCAGTAGATCAAGGCTCCACCATGGCTCCTGGATTACTGTCCGAAGGATGCTGACATTCAGAGCCACACTCCAGGTGACCTCACACAGCACACACACACTCTCTCAGTCCTGCAGTCCGGGAGCCTGAAGGCAAGGTGTTTGGCAGGGCCATGCTGTCTTGGATGGCACTAGGAGGGCATTAGTCCTTGCCTCTCCCTGGTGACTGGTGGCTGTTGGGAACCCTTGGTGGCTCTTGGCCTGCAGATCCGTCTCTGTAGTCTCTGCCTCTACCATCACCTGGCATTCTCTCCTTGGGTCTGCTCTGTGACTTCATGTTCACATTTTTCTCCTCTTCTGGGGAGGCCAGCCTAAACCCAGTCCAGTCTCATCTCATCTGAATTTGATTCCATTTACAAAAGGAAATACCCCCCTTTCCAAGTAAGCCACACACACAGGTGCCAGGATTAGGGATTGTGTGTGTCTTTGCAGAGAGGGGACACAGAGCAACCCAAGATACCAGAGGGGTTTTCTATCCTCAGGGCAAAGTTACATAGACTTCAGTCTCCCCACTCTGCTCCCACACTGCCTCAGTGACCTGCTCCTAAAATCACCCATCTGGACACATCACCCCCTTTGGGTGTCCTGCTGCCCTCATACACCCAAAGTCCTACACGGCCTGGCCTCACTGCCCCTCAAAACTCAATCTGGAAGTCAGCTGCAGCTGACCTGCCCTGACGCCTTTCCAGATGCCTTCCCCGGTCCTGCAGCATCATGTCCTCCCCTGCCCATGGCCATCCCTGCTGGCTCACACATCACCCGATAGTGCACCTGCTGCTTCTCCCTCCTACCCACTCCCCCCTACCCCCGACTCAGCAGCAAGTCTCCAAGATCAGGTTCCTTTGTCTTATTTCCATCCAATTTCCAGGTTTAGCTCAGTGGCTGGCAAAAGCATATATTCCATTGAATGGATACATGAGAAAGTGTACAGAAAGCAAAACCAGTTAACATGGCCCAGCTGCCTTTCTAACTGTCTTGACAATCACAGGAGACTTTTCTGCATTTTGGCTAATAACTATTTACCACCAAATAGAACCTGATACAAACGCTCAGAGAAATGAGGTTTTAGAAATCATTGGTGTGCCCAGGTTTGGGCAGGACTGAAGACAAACCAGGGGGCAGTCTCTGCAGGGGTCTTGTTCTGACTCTGGGAATGACCAGCCTTGGGCCATACTGGAAATGACTACCGCAGTGCCTTCCTCAAGAAAGGTCAAAGGCCACCGAAAAAGTGGGCAAACCTGGCTACATTTCTTCTGCTTTGGCACACATGTGCTGTAACTCTTTCAGATGACTGAATGCCTCAGCCCACGAAAGAGTAAAAACTGTAATTCCTCTCCTCTCTCTCTCTCTTTTTCTCTCTCCATTGTGTTTAGCCAAAACAAGCTGTGAAAGAATGTAAAATATATCATTTTGTTGGCACTTGTTCACAAGTGAGTCAGTGAGCTTGCTTGCATTTACAACTAAAATTGGATTCTAACCTTCCAAAAATTTATGACAACTGCTCCTTCTTGTGGCTTCAATGTTGACATATAATTAATTTAGGATTTCTTCCCAAGGCTTCCTGTCCAGGTTTGTACCTGCCACAGAAATATTCTTGAGAGTCTATCTAACAGCTGGAGCCCTGAAAAAAAAAAGAAAAGAACCACTGAAGCTTTGTAAAGTGTTATGGGCTGTGCCAACAGGAAGAGCCCAAGAGAAAGTGTGAGGCTGCCAACATGGCTGGCTGCCGGAGGTGCCCCAGGTTGGAGACTTGGAATTCACAGCTGCAAGGAAGCTTGGGTGTTCTTTCTGCCACTGTTGCTTCCTGACCCCCTGAGATGAACTCCCTCCCTAGCGTGCATGCCAGCCGGGAGAGTAAGCTGGGCACAAGCACCCCAGCCTGGGTCACTTGGTCATCATACCCCCGCTCTTTGCTCTACAGCCCATCCTGGGGAGGGAAGTGAGGAGAACCACTGCTCACCAGATGCCAGTTATGTGCCGGGTGATGTATTAGACGGGCGGGGGCAGGGCAGGCTTTACAAGCAGGGTTCATGCCATTTTACTTCCTCAACCACCAGAGAAGGTTGGAGTTAACTATCTTCCCTTTGGAGATGAGAAAATGGAGACGTAGAGAGATTCATTGATAACTTGGGTGCGCCTAACCTAGAAACGGGAAGAAGAAAGAGGTGGCTCCCCTGTAGCGAGCTCCTCCTGTTAGTCCTCATCTCGTGCTCTTTCAAATACATCAGTCCAAAATGTGCTGAGTGCTGAGGCTGAAACACACCTCTGCACAGCAGCCAGGACAATTCCTGACACAGCAGGCATCCGACAAAGCTTGTGAGGCACAGGTGCAGCTCTGTCCTCAATCCCCAAGGGAGTAGACCATGTGCTCACCAGGTCATGCACACTTAGGAAACCGCACAGAGAGCCTGTCCTCCCGAAGGGCAGCCTAGCGAATGATCAGATGTGCACCCGGTAGGCACATAAAGGTGTTGAAGTTCTCAAAAACAGGTGCACTGGAGGGCAGAGATAGGGATGGCCGTCAAGGCATCTGTCTGGAAACAGTGGCTGAGAAAGGACACCCTGAAGAAGTGGCCTGCAAGCTGGCATCTAAGGATATGCAGAAGCTAGCCAGGGAGTAGGGCAGGGAGAGGGTGCTCACAGTAGAAGGAGTTGCATGTGCAAAGGCCCTGCAGCAGAACTCACAGTATCCCCATCCTAAGGCAGGAAACTTGGTGCATGGCAAGGAGCCATCTCTGCAGTTCCTCAGGGCTCACAGTACCCGCTTCGACAGAACCCCAAGGAAGTTTTCTACAGGAAAGCTGAGGCCTCTCTGGTATATTCAGGGGTCACACGGGGGCTGCCAGAGGACCGTTGGGGTCCTGCTGCGATGACACGGCGCTGACTTTACATGCCCACTTTGTCACGTCTCAGCCTCTTGATCTCCATCCCTCTCCTACCCAAAGATAATTCCCAGCCCTCCGTCATGGATGCCTGTCTTAGAAAAGTTAAGCCAAGTCTCTGCCTGCCAGGGCCTTGGGATTTGGTAGGGAAACTTCCAGCCAGGTCATATATTACATAAATGCATGTTCCTCTCTTTCATCTTCTGAATGACTGGTGACATTGGTCAGGGTACCTGCACCTGTGTAATAGCTGGAACCGCCATACCAGATGAGATAATGAGTCCATGTGAGAGGCCCACAGTTAATGCTCTCTCAGTCCTGTACCATTGTACAGTCCTTCAAGGTCAGACATTATCATGGGGTTTAAATGTAAATTCAAACCAGAGAGTGTGTCTGCCTTTTGGCACCATGCAAATGGAGCTGGTGTTAGTTTCTCCCTGAAATCACTTCTGCTGTTCTCAAAATCCTTATTGCTTAAGTGGAAGATGCCTCTGTTTCCCCTTGAAGTTATCCATTGGGCAGTGGGCTCACTAAATGGGCTCTGTGCGAGTGTGTTTGCATGGATGGATTGAACTTTTCCTCTGTGTATTTCTTAAAATCTGCACCATGGAAAACAGCTAGTAGGTACTTGCTGGGGATCTGCCATTATAGAATTCATACTTGAAGACCATAGTTTTGGTTACTTTGTTACCCTGCTCCCACTCTCACGTGCAGCACGAGATCAGTGATAGTGTAGACGCTCCAAAAGTCTTGTTTTGATAACGTCCTGGTCAAATCTCCTGACCAAGTAGCCCTACCCAACAGAACGACATTATGTGGCGGTTCTGTGTAGGAACTGGAAAAGCAGCTACAATGACAATGACCTGAGCCAGTTGTCCTGGGTGCCATTTTGTTTATACACCAGTAAAAAAAAAAAAAAAAAAATGCCTTTGGATAAAGAAGCTCTTTAGCCTGAGAAGTCAAGTTCTACCAGAGGCAGTGGATTTCATGTCAGATATTCCCCAGGCATTGCAAGATTACGTTTGTAAGGATAAGGGCCAGAAAGGCAGGATTCCTCATGGTGGATGGGGGATGGGAGTACCTCCACAGTAGATATCTTGGCCATTGCTGGGGGAGGCGCTCATTTGGAGCAAGTCCATCTTTGCAAGTCCATCTTTTCTTCCTGTAAAGACCGACCCTCCCTCAATAATCTTTTTAGCATCCCACTCCCTCAAAGACAGCTTGGACCCCAAAGCCCTTGTGTAGCCAGAAGACATGTGAATATCCCATCAGTTTCATAGAAGCAATAGATTGGAATCCTCCAGATAGTTCCCTCAATCTCAGGGATGAAAAATGATCAATCATTGCATTCCTCGTAAATGAAATTAAGATGTTAAGATATATTGCTTGGGGCTTCTGAATGGAAATTCTGCCATTGAATCCTCAGTAGAAAACATATTGCTTTGGAATCACTGGGAAAAGGGGAGATGTTCTGGATCTATGTTAAGGCAAAACATGCGATGGAGAAGAATGCTTCAGACATGCATTTTTTTTCATATTTAAAAAGTGATTAATCTTCCCAAATATCAAAAATCCAGGGGACTCCAGTGCAGACTGGAATGGGAAGAAGGATGCATGGGCTTTAATCTTCTAGAGTGAAGACTTTGAAAGGACATGGTAGAAGGGTTTACACTGGGAGACAAAAATTCCTGATCATCTATTTGAAAGCACGGAGAGACTGGGCAAAACTCTAAGAAGTCATTCCTTTCCCAAATGTCTCCTTACATCCCTGGAGGTGTTACTTCCTCGGAAAATCTTTCCAGTCCTCCTGAAAAATCAACTCAGAGTCTTGTGTGTTCCTGGAAGCTGGGGTTATGACATGTCCTACCTGCTCCACCGTGCGGCTTGGACTGTGTCGCTTCACTGCCCTGCACCTGTTCCCAAAGCAGTTCAGTTCATTCATGGTTTAGCAACCTCTCTGGGTGTGTGAGGACTGTTAAACCAGAATTCTGTGTTCAGTGAGTATTGGCAGGTCATTCTTGTTCCTGTTCCTGAGCGTGGTTTTCATTCATTCATAATCCCGTACTCAATTTTTAATCGCTTGTCGAACATAATGTCTGGCATGCTTATGGGATTGGCATTCTGTAGGAGTCAGAGCTGTTGGCTGGCTTGTTGGGCCACCCATCCTTAGTACTTATGTGTGATTTCTGGTAGATGCTTTAAAAAATGTGAGAAGGAAGAACAGATCAAGAGAGGAAGGAGAGATGGGGAGGTACAGTGCAGAGATGGAGGGAGGGGAGATTCTTAGAGCTTCCTAAGCACAGCTTGGAGACACTCTGACATTCTATCTGAATTGCTTATATTTCCTTCAAGACCCAGTTTTACTTGCAGCTCCACACAGCAAAACCAAGTAGCATTTCTTCTGTTCTTTTATGTATGGAGGGTGAGCATGAGGGCTCAGAGGTCCTGAATGTCATTCAAGGTCAACTTCTCATCCTCTGGGCTGGTTCCATTCGCCTTTTCCCTTTCCACCAATGCCAGGTTCTGTACCCCTCCGGAAATTCCTGTGTTAGGTTCAGGGAAACTGTGATCTGGTGGTTGCTGGGAAAATGCAAAGATGTTTTCTGCAAGTTCAAATTAAAATACGGTTCATCAAGTCCAAAACTCCTGTCAGCTGATATCTGTCCAAAATAGTTCTTTTTTCTTAAAAAAAAAAATTTTTTTTTGTATTTTTTATGAAAAAGGCAGATTTAAAGAGAAGGAGAGACAAAGATTTTTTTTTATCTGCTGGTTCACTCCCCTGGTGGCCACAATGGCCACAGTTGCGCTAATCTGAAACCAAGAGTCAGTGGCCTCTTCCAGGTCTCCCATGTGGTTCCAATTCTTTGGGTCATCTTCCACTGCTTTCCCAGGTTATAAACAGGGAACTGGATGGGAAGTAGAGCATTCAGGACCTGAACTGGCAGCCATGGGGTATCCCAGCACTTGCAAGGCAAAGGATTAGCCATTCGAGCTATAGCTCTAGGCCTCCAAAATCTTTTTTTTTTTTTTTAATTGGATTTCAGATTGCTGACAAGGATAACTGTGTTTATGGCCACAAAGTTGCCTACTTTTAGCTGGTCATCCTTGCTGTGTGCATACAATCTTTAGATATTAAATAAAAACAGACTGACTGGGCTATTTTAGCTGTTGCCACATCATAATGCTAATGGGTTTAGCGAACACAACCAACTCAGACCAGGGTGTCTTAGCAGCCAAAGGACCAACTCCCAGCACAGTTTTTCTGCCCAAGTTGTTAGAGGCTTAATTCTTTGCAACTCATTTTGCCAACTGTCTTGGCCTCTGTTCCTAACCTTGTCTCTAACCTGATACAACAAGTCCACATCCCCCACCATTCCCTGCTCCAGGAGGTCCGCAGCCACTGGGGGTCTCCAGGTGGGTTAGATTGGGGCACAACCTTCTTCCTTCTTCAGCTAGTCACGGCTAATACGCATTCTGGAAATGGCCCAACCTGAGGCAAAAGCAAAGAGCCTCTTGACTCACCATTCATCTGGAAAAGTGGAGTGTTTCCTGTCTCTCTTCCCTTTCAAGAAAGCTGGCTGCCAAGGCGTTTGCACCTTAAAGGCGGGTTCCTTACATCCCAACCAAGCCATCAGACCTGCCCCAGATACAAGGTCAAATAGCTCCATTTCTGAGCAGCCAAATCAAGCCCTAGGTTGCAGGACCTTGGTGATGAAAAGGTTAAATTGCTCAAAAGGCTAGATCCTTGGTTTCCTGCCCACACTTGCTGGGGCCTAAGGCACTTCTTGCTGTTGGGGTTGGGGGCGGTGGGGGGGGGGGAGGTCTCGCCTGGACCCAGGTGGCCGACAGGCAAACCATGTTATTAAGAAACAGGGATCGCAAAACCTTGATCTTCAAACGAGACCCCTAATTAGTCACCAGCCCCAGAGTAAATGGCATTCCACCTCAGCTAGGCGGGAAGGGCGCCTTCAAATCCTGCAGACTAATTGCCATTATTGGCTCGATGAAGATCCTGTTGTAAACACTTGTCATCCGAGCCACTTCTGGTCGGTAAACTTGAGATATCAAACTGTTCCTTCATGTTTCAAATTCTCCAAAATGCCTCTCCGGGGGGGGGGGCCCTTTTAAGGAGGGGGCATCTCTTTCCTGAATGGGACAGCCCTCTTAGCGCCCAGTGCAGAGGCGATGTCTCTCTGGAGCTCATAAAACTGAACCCTTTTTAGTAAAGAGGTTTTAAAAATGTTTTCACTTTGATTCTCGTTTAGACTTCAAAAAGGCCTTCATGGAAGGGTGGGGAGTGTTTATCATGAGGATAAGGGGCTTACACTCAGAGCCCCTCTAGTTCACAGACCTTTGGCAAGACCCCGGAAGGCACCCCCTGTTCATGTGTTCATGAGCCCAGACCTTTTTTTTTTTGCCAAGGTTGAATCAGCCAGTTATTTGAATATTCTTTTTTTTTTTAAGAGTGATTTTATTTGAAAGGCAAAGTGAGAGAGAGAGAGAGAAGAGAGAGAGAGAGTCAGACATACTCTGTTGGTTCACTCCCAAATTGCCAAAAAAGTTAAGTGTTTGCCAAGAACCATGAAATTCGTCCGGTCTTTCGCTGTCGGTGGCAGGGGACTCCATCCTTTCCCAGTGCATTAGCTGGAAGCTGGATTGGAAACGAAGCAGCTGAAACAAAGTGGCCTTCCTGAGGGGTGCTAGCATTGCAGCTGAAGATCTAACTTGCTGACCTACAAGACCAGCCCCTATTCCTTCCCTTAAAGAGGGCTGGCTTCTCACATGGTAAAAACATTAGGAAGCCCCAAATCAAGGTACGTTCCACAATACGCGCTGTGTTTCTCAACTTCTGCATTACATAGCTCCTGTTGGTTCAAAAGATAAATACATTCTCCCCACTCTTTGACTTGTTGTGTCTTGACCCTGTTGGCAGTTCGGGCGGAGGGAAGGTTAAACTTCTGCGGGTTCTATCCAGAGTGCCAGGCTTGGTCTCAAGTTGCTCTTGACCCAGGAAAATGTTTTAGGAGCTTGGCGCAAAGAGATCCTGGGTCCATCTCCTTCAAGGGAAGTCTGAATACTGTCCACCTCACATGGCAGGGAGTGGGGCAGGTGGTTGGGAGCTGTCCCACTGTCCCAGGATTGCTGGATTTCCGTCATCTGGACACTTGCACGGCAGTCAGTGTGTCAAAGTGCAAGAGTGGGGGAAAGAAAGTCATAAGTAATTGCTGAAGATTCCTGGGACAATGGGAGTTTTCCATTCAATGTTCAGACTGATTTTTGGCAAGCGTAAGCAGGCTCTGAGCTGACATAACCCACGTGAACCTCCACAGGCGAGGTGTGCGACGAGCCTGAAAGGCATATGAGGCAGCTTCCAAAAGGTCCCGGAAAACTAGAATTGAAAGGTCATGTACTTTTCCCAATAAACTTTTCAGAAACCCCTTGCATGATGTCCACCAGCTCTTGTCTCCCAAAGCTAAGCTTCAGAACTGTTTATTCAGCCAGCTAAGGAGTCAGCATTACTCAGCAATAATTCCTTTGTGTGGCGAATAGTTGCGGGTGGGCCAGAAGGTAAGCTTGCACTAGCCAAGGCTTAAGGTGTTTGCGCATCGGCTCCCTTTTTCTCTGGAGGCAAGCCCATGGCTCTCCCTCTGCAGGTAGCCTCAGAACTTCAGGCAGCCAGGAGAGCACACAGGTCCTGACCCTTCCAGAAGCTTCTCAGCTTCCTCACCTTCCCCTTTGTCCTGAACTTCTGTTTGTGGGATCTGCCCTCATCTCTGGGTTGTAAAGCGGCACTCTACTCCCCAAGCCCCAAAGATTCCCAAATTACCATTTTAACCCATTTGTCTCCCTGATTTGAGATGGTAGAAAAATGGATGCCAAATTTTTGGGGGTCTTTAACTAGTTCAGAAAAGAAGGCCTAACATCGGTTTTGACAACAAACAAAACCAGTTTTTGTTCTATCAGTTATGTTTAAAAGATTCCAATTTCAAACTAAACACAATGTGTGGTTATTCTGTCAGCGATTTATATAGCCACCAGGGCGCCACATTTACACACTGCATACATCATTGTATTTTTTAAATGTACTTAATGAACTTTTTTTTTCTTTTCTAGTAACTACTTCATTGCCTTAAATGAATGCATTCCAATAGAATTTGTAACAAATGACCACTTTGTGTTTGCATTAATGCCAAACACGTTTAACAAATTTTTAACAAGGAACCCTGGCAAAATGCCAAACTCCTAGAAGGACACTGAAGGAATGCTATAAATTTAAACTAGATTTTACCTTTTCACTGAGCTCAGCAAGTGTCTTAGGTGTCTCACTGTCACCATTGCAGCATTTCTATTTTATGCCAGATAAGCTGTACATTTCCATTAGTTTTATTACTTTGGTGGTACTTCTTTCTAGAGGACTTTTCTGTCTGTGCAGCTAGGTCTGAAATCATGTGGAAGCAGCTTAGAAACTGGTCTTTACATCTACAGAACCGTTTGTGTCTTCCATGACTGTTAGACGCATGGGTTCATATTCTTACTGACAAACATGTCACTGTTTAAAACTACACCATCAACAATTGACTGAATAATCAATTAGACCAAGAGTTGTCAAGTGGGGACAATTGTTGCCCCAGCCCTATAGGGATATTGGGTGCTATCTCAGGACTTGGTGGCAGCCAGGTTGGGAGAAAGTAGTGCTGCCAGCATGTACTGGGGACCAGTCAGGGATGCTGTACACAGAGCAAAGAACTCTCTGGACCCCAGCTGTCCATGCGCCAAAGACCGAAATCTTGCAGTAGAGTCACAGAAGGCTTTGGCTTTGATCAGTCCCTCAGGTTCAAGGAAATATTTTCTTGTTGTTGTTCTTGTTGAAGGCAAAGAAAAAGAGAGGGAGATCTTCCATCTGCTGGTCATGCCCAAATGTCCATGCCAGCTGGGGCTGAGCCAGGCCAAAGCTAAGCGCTCAGAACTCAGTTGAACCTCTCGTGTGGAAACCCGAGGCCTTGAGCCATCCCATGTTGCTCTCTAGGGTGCACACTAGCAGGAAGCTGGTCTGGAAGTCAGACCCAGAGCACTCTGAAACACAACACGGGCATCCCAAGGGGTTACTTTAATGAACTGCACCTCACAACACCCAACCCAGAGGGCATGCTTTGGAGGAAAAATTATAAACAAACACACTTCTGTTCAATTGGTGCATTAAAAATAACACAGAATACCTAATATTAGTGTAGAGAAGATTTCTGATTTTTCTGTCTTGTGTTCTGCCCTTAAGATAGGAAAAAAAAAAAAAAATCCAGTCCATGACACTTTGACTCACAAAGTAGACTGTAGCGGTGCTGGAGCTGACGGGCGGCCAGAGAATGTGCCTAACCAGCCAACCATGCCCATGCCTGCCTGCTGGGAGGAGGCCATTGCTGACCATTGGAAATGATCTCTGAGTCAAGGCCAGCAGGAGGCAGGGCTACATATTCATGAGATCATTTTCTGTGTGTTACAGACAAGCACTTTTCATAGTTACACAATTGTGCAGTGAATAGGATACAGGGACTCTGGTATAACATTAAAAGAAATCATCTAGTTTACTCTCCCAGGGACCACCAAGGCCAGCTCTGGGCTAGGCTGAAGCCAGGAGCCTGGAGCAGCTTCCGGGCTCCCATGCGGGTGGCAGGAGCCCAGGTGCTGGCACCATGCTCTGCTGCTGCTAACGGGTACGTTAATAGGGAGCTGAATCGGAAGTGGAGCAGCCAGGACTCAAACTTGCACCCCATTTGGGATGCCGGCCTCCTGTTGGCCCCTTAGGAGAATTTTTAAGATAAAAATACTAACCACATCTTACAGGTACTGTGAAGAAACTGTAATGACTGGAAAGGCGGCAGACAAAAGACTGAGATGCGGGGAACCTTGGCCTCCAGGTCTGCGCACTGAAAAAGAGCTGAGTTCAAGTGAGGGGCCCCGGGAGGCTGGGGAATTTGACCCAGAGCACCCAGGACCCCTGGGCCGCAGCTCTCTCAGCCCCACAGAGGGCCGTGAACCTAGTGGGTCGGTACCTTGGTGCTGTCAGGCTTGTTTAAGATAACTCAGGCGCAAGCTCAGAGGGCGGTAGCAGACAGCGTGCACCAAACATTCGCTATTAATAATTCTGACCACTATAATAATGACAAAAATAAATCCTGAGGAGACAAAGCAGTAGAGGCTGCCATTTTGTTGTACACATCACATATCAATCTGAATCCCTTCATTTAAAATATTATGGGTGAGTCACACCCAGCGCACGGGAACAGAAGATGAAATACAGACTCCCTTAGCTGCTGCCGCTGCGCTGTGAGCAATGCTGTCCCTAACAGCAAGCCTGCATAGAGCTGGCTGGGCCAAACCCGGCCCCCAGCCCCAGCCCTAGCCAAAACCCTGGCCCCCAGCCCCAGCCCTAGCCACAATCCCAACCCCTAGCCCCAGCCCTAGCCACAACCCCGGCCCCCAGCCCCAGCCACAATCCTAGCCACAACCCCATCCCCCAGCCCCAGCCCTAGCCACAACCCTGGCCCCCAGTCCCCAGCCCTCGGCCCTTTGGGCTCTGAAGTGTTACATTTTATTGCCCCATGGAGCTGCAGGAGGCCACTCTCAAGGTAAAATGTTGCTCTCCAGTCATATTTTTGAATTACGGCTTCAAGGTGGTTGCTCCTATCAGGAAAATTAAATGATTTAACATAATTTGTTGCCACTTTGATCACAACAATAATAAATAAATCTTCATGAGGAAAATGGGAAGTCCATTCCACCTCATTTTAAAAGATGCTAAGTAATAACACAGATGTAGTTATGGACTTTTTTTTTTTTTTTTGTAAGCAGAAACCAACCACTCTATGCAGCTTTCCTTGGGTTTCTTGGTGGAGCTGTCCTGCCCGCCACCCCACCGCCCCCAGAAGGAGCAGCTCTTCCCCGACCCAGGCTAATTAGTCTATGGGGCTGGCCTGTTGTGTGGGGCACCATGTGCAATGTGTTAGGGGCATCCCCGGCCGCCGTGAATGGGTGTCTGTTCCTGTACCTGGGGGCACGCTGCACACATTTGGAAAGCACATGGAGCATAATGGACATTAACGCAGATGTCAGAAATAGCCTGCGTTTTACTACTGTTATTAAACAGTTTCCCCTTTAACCCCTCCGTGTTTACCAAAGACCCCGTTCTCCCAGCCTGTTTCTGCAAATCACTACTGAAGGGGCAGGAGAAGAAAGCCATAAGCGGGCAGGTGTCTTTATTCCAAAGAAAAACAGTCTGAAGGAATATTTGTGAGACACTGCACATTTATAGGCTGCCCTTGCGGACGCACGGCTCACTGGGGTGCAGAGCTGCCCACCACCCCCACCTGAGCCAAGGCGGGAGTGTCAGCTCCACCCCGCCTCGGTCAGATGGCTCCCCACAATGGAAATCACTTTGTGTTATAGTATCATCCTAGTTACACAGTGTTTGGTCCAACTAAAAAAATGCAAACAAAGCAGAACAAATCCTAGAGAGGCTCTAAAACCCTACCCTGGGAGAGGTGAGAGTGATGTTCTCGTATAGAGAGTTGCAAACAAGTTTGCATGTGAGTGCATGTCCACCATCAATAGCATCAGGCTGTTATTAAGCCTTGCAAAGCTCCCTTGAAGCCGGAAATTGTAATCTCCACATCCGCCTATTGACTTGTGTTGTCTGTCTGTCTCCTGTCCCAGACCAGCACCAAGCACATTGCCTGGCACAAGATTGGTGCTAGACGAACCTCCTCTTGCTGCATCGCAGCGTAAAACAAATGTAGAAGAGAATGTCCACGGATCCCCCCCTTCACAGTTCGGCTGAACTTCCAGCCAGAGTTCTGGGGAAGCACGCCCCTCCGAGCTCTTTCAGGTTTTGCTAAAATCCAGTTCTTTGCAGCCATGGGACTAAAGTTTCCTGTTGCTGGTTGTCAGCTAGGGGGCGTTTCTCCGCCCCTGACCCCCATCCAGCATGCTGAAGGAAGCTCTCAAACCTTCCTGCACCCCCCGCCTCTCTACCTCCAACTTCACCTCGTCACAGGGGGGTCCTTATCACATTTCAGAGTCCCTGACTTTCCTCTCCGGCTCCAGCAGAAGCAAGGCCTGCTATGAGAGAGCTCCTACCAGGAAATTAGGTACCTTTAGATCCATGTCCCTTCAGATTCAAGTCAAATGATGAGTAACTTTCATTACAGGCACAAAGTCGCAGAATCTTGGCCATCAGATAGGTTGTCTCAGCATCTGACATTAGAGTAGGAAATCCGAAAGGACCCTAGGTTTTAGGATGCAGCCTCTGCATTAAGGTTCTGTGTAATGTGAATGTAAGTGAATGTGCCTGAAACCATACAAGGCACAGGAATCCTAAGCAAGCGAGCCCACCCGCTTCCTGCCCTCATACAGCTTATTGTCAAGACCCAACTGTTCAGTAGAATTACTCTGTAAGCCGCAGCTGTAATTTTTAGTTTACTAGTGACCATGTTTTGATTCAGAGCAACAAACAGATGACAATAATGGAAATATATGCTACTTGATCCCTTGTCTCAAAAATGTAATTTAAATAAGCGCACATAAATGTCACGGAGATAATTCATCTTTCTTTTTCTCGTATGAAGTCTGTAGATTTTATGCATTGGAGTAGCACACAGTTCTAGTGCTCGGTGGCCCCAGGTGGCCTGTGGCTTCCAACTGGACAGTGACGTTTAGACAGCTCCCCTGCTGTGTGCGTGAGGCTCTGGGGAGACAGGCTGAAGGAGGAACGGAAGGGTCTGCTGTGTCAGGGCCTGCCTGCCCTGTCTGTGAGACGAGGAAGGAAGAAGGCTTTCAGATGACAAGAGGCAGTTGAGCGCAGGCGGAGCCTGTGCAGTGTACAGAAGAACGTGGGAGTCAGAGAGGACTAGAGAGAGAAAGAGTGAGGGGGGCCAGATGGGGCCCAGCCCACAGGGCCCAGAGACCCTCCGTCCTCCATGGCAGAGTGTGGGCAGCGGGATTGTAAACAGGGTTGTAAACAGGCGCTATAAAGCGGGTAAGTGAGGAATGCAGGATGCAGTGGCTGTCACTGTTGAAATAGCGCTGGTGGCGGCTGCTCCGGGAGTTGGGTGCTGGGAGAGCAGGCAGCAGGGAATTGGGGCCCCTGTAGCTCCCCAGGTGAGGGAGGACTGGCTGGGGGTGGGGAAATAGTCTCACAGTGGGGGGCAGCTCTGATTGCCTCCTGGCTGGAGGTCAGGATTCCTTTTGCTGTTTTATTTAAGCCTATGTTTCTTTGCTCCTCAACGAGGAGGTGGCGTCTGTGTTTCCAATGGCTGGCAAGGCAGTCCTTCTCCATCCCTTCCCCTCCACCACCACCACCAGCAGCCCCTTACCCAAGCCCTTTGAGGGCTGCTAGTGAATGGATTGTTTGATTGAAGAAGTGGCCAGACTTTCTGAGAGTTCTCTTGCCTACAGCATAAACCTCGCCAGCAAGCAATGCAATTGAGAGGTGCTGCGTTCTGCCTGGTGACCTGTTACCCAGCTGGAAACCTTTCTTGCGACTGAATAAATTATTGTTCTTTGCTATTTTATCTTGGAAAAACATCAAGCACATTGGACATTCACTGTAATTATTTTTTGCTCACTTCCCATGTGTTAGAAAAAAAATGCCAATCGTTACATTTTAATACTGCTTTGGGTTTCTCTTTACCTTTTAATCATGTGGCCTTTTAATGTATTGGTCACCCTTTAAAAGGATGATTAAGAAATGCTTAATGCACAAAAGAATTAGAGCTATGCATAGCACATGAAACAGAAAGCGTGCTCTGACTTAGATTTCTCATACAAAATTTGCAGAGATTCGATGTGCCAGAATGGTAATATGATCTCTTCTAGGAACTCCCTAACTTTCTGCCTCTGCAAAAGTCATATTTTTGTTGTTGTTATTGTAGTTGCCCCGATTCAAGTTTCTTACTCAGAAGGGTTACACCAAACCCCTCAGTATGAATTTGCAGAGTTCATCCGAGCTTCATATTTTGTTTGCACTGCTTAGTGATGGCCTGAAATAGCTGCCTACCTGTGCAGCTACTGGTGGTGTCCTCGTTGTTAGTCGGTGTTTCAGCCACTGGATCAGGCAGCTCAGGCTGCTGTGTCTACAGATGTGCCTTTTCCCCCTCCCTCCCCTGCTCCCCAGGCAGCCGCGCTGTGGGCACTGCCATGTGCTGCAGTCCCTCATACTCAGAGCCCTTCACTGGGCCAGCGAGGAAAACTTAAGGTCCTTCTGGATAGCTCCTCCCCAGGGTCTGAAATAGGAAATAGCTGACCTTCCTCTGTATGTTTGTTAAGCATGAACACAGGTTAGTGAGTGTGGAGATGAAATCTGCACTGTTCAAAGAGATGCTAGCATTCTTTTATGTTTTTTTATGGTGAACAAAATGCATATAATATAAATCATATCAGCGTAGACATTTTAAGGGGATATTTCAGTGGTATTTGTAACTTCACAGGGTTGTGACTCTTCACTACTGTTTGTTCCACCCTAAGCAGAAATTCTGTCTCCAGAGACAAAAATCTGCTCCCCTCCTCTGCCCCCATCAACTCAGGCATGGTAACCTCCAATCCATTTTTCTCATCCCCATGTTGGCTGTTTTAGTAAATGGAACCACGTTTCTACAGAATTTGTCTTTTTGTGTCTGATCTCTTTCACTGCCATGATGTATTCAAAATTTATCTATGGTGTAGCATGTTTCAGAACTTCCTCACTTTTATAGCTGAATCATAATTCAATCAATATCTACACATTGTCCATTGTCCATTCATTTGTTGGTGAACATTTGACTATTGTGAATAATGAGGCTGTGACAGCCCAGTAATAAAAAAAAAATGACAGCAGTAAGGCTGGAACTTCTGATATATTCCTGGGACATGTCCATAACCTCATGTTCTTAGAAAGTCCCAAAAGGGGAGTGAGAGCACTTAGTGCAAGAGAATATCTCAGTCCAGGTTGAGATCTTGCTTTTCTTTTACAGCTCATGTGGTAAGCTGATTGCCCTAAAGTGGCTTCTGTACATGAAACTAGAAGTATCTGTTTTCCTGGTTCAGCTGTTCGCTACTAGATGGATGCAGCTCTTATTGATTGGATAGCTTAAAACTGTACAATGCTTAAGCAGCTTGGGTGTCTGTGTTTCACACCACTACAGTTGGTTGGATAATTTGTATTGTGCACTGATGTAAGCTTGGTTGATTGATTCATAACATTTATCATTGCTCTCTTATTTGATTGGATGATCAGTGCTTTAAAACCCCTTAAACCAGCTGGTTGGTGCTGGTCCCCTCTTCCACTTCAATGGTACTAGACAACCCACTGGTCAGTACCCGCCAATGAATAAAAACTCCTGAGCTTCAAAAGTGTGCCTTCAGCTCATTTCTGGGATTTATTTGGTCAACTTGCAACAGTGCTACAAATAATTGTGTATGGCATGTGTTTAAGTTACTTTGGGTCTATATCCAGGAATGGAAAGGCTGAGTCCAGTTTCCTTTTAAATTGTTCTTGTTAGGTGGTTATTAAGTCAATGTTAAGTGTTTGGTGCTTTAGCTATCTTTAGGTCTGTCATCTTAAAAATCAATTTTAGAGGTCAGCATTGTGGTGCACTAGGTTAAACTGTTGCCAGTGACATTGGGCATATCATACTGGAACACTAGTCTGTGCCTTGGCTGTACCACTTCTGATCCAGCCCCCTGCCAAAGTGCCAAGAAAAGTGCAGATAATGGTCCAATTAGTTGGTTCCCTGCTACCCTCACGGTTGACCCAAATGGAGATCCAACATCCTGGGTTTAACCTTGCCAGTCCAAGCTATTGCAAACCAGATTGGAGAGTGAACCAGATCTCTGTTGATGACTCTTCTCTCTCTGCCTCTCAAAAAAAAAAAAAAATTTTCAAAAAATGTAAAAGCCTTGGTTCCAGCGTGGTGGCCTAGTGGCTAAAGTCCTCACCTTGCACGTGCCAGGATGCCATTTGGGCACCAGTTGTGTCCCGGTGGGCCTACTTCCCATTCAGCTCCCTGCTTGTGGCGTGGGAAGCAGTCGAGGATGCCCCAAAACCTTGAGACCCTGCATCCGCATGGGAAACCAAGAAGCTCCTGGCTCCTGGCTTTGGTTGGGCTCAGCTCTGGTTGCTGCAGCCACGTGAAATGAATCAACAGATGGAAGATCTTCCTCTCTGGGTGTTTGCCTTTCCAATAAAAATAAATAAATCTTAAAAAAAAATTTTTTTTTAAATCCTCAATCATTGTACTGAAATGTGGAGAACAAAACACCAACCCCATGATCTGATAGTTCAGACATCATCATTAGAACATTCTGGCACATTTTCGTTTCTTTGTGTATGGCAAGAAACATTAGCACATTGTTGTGACTTCTTTCGAAAGCGCTTTCTGCTCAGACACATCTGCAGGTCATGCTATCACTTGCTGTTGGTTTTGTGCTTCCTCTGTGCTTCTTCCCCTAAGCTCCCCCCTGCCCCACCTCCACCCAACCCCAACCAAGGAGAGAGTTGGAGAGGAGGGTGCAGGGGAGGGAGGAGGACAGCTCTGTCTGGGTGATCTCAGGGAGTGGGGCCAGTTGCTTTCTCTGCTAAATGATGTGCTTTCTTGTTGCAGCTATCAGAAGGGCTGAATCAAAGGAAAAGGCAGCTCTGCAGCAATATTCTGATAATCTATTGCAGTGCAGCTCTCATCACTGTCCACCACCATCTGGAGCGGCTCACCAGGACCGAAGGGGAGTTTTCACTGTCAGTACTGAATGTGATTCTGTTCAGCTTAATATTTCCTGCGCCATCTCATGTCACTTCTCATGGATTGGGATGTGTTGGAAAGGAAGAAGGCAGAGGAGGAGGAGGAGGAGAAGGACAGGCCCCTCTGCTTTTGGGGGTTGGGATGTGGGCTTTGGAGATGTGATCATCTCTTTCCGAATGTCATTATTGGGTAGCATTTTTATTTGTGTTCCTTAACCATCGTTGGATAATTTGAACTCCATGGAATTTTAAAGTCTGGCTTCAGTTTCTCTTGAACCACTTGCTTCGTCTCCCATGATGCTGCTGGTTCAGTCTCAGTGGTCATTCCTAACGCATTAGATTATCAAACAGTGGTTCTTCACTGCGAGTGAGTGGTGTTGGAAGTGTCTGGGTACCGCAGTGTGTGGAATGATTGACAAAGCAACAAAAACACCAAAAATTGTGAGCCTTTACCCTCCTCTGTTTCTTTAATCTGCTGTTCGAAGAGCCACCTTTTGATGGCATAACCAGTAGTTACCTCTGGGCCAGGTTGGAAATGAAATCAATTTTTAACCACTACTACTTGCCAAGAAATCGCCTTATGAGAACATGGTGTGTGTCTCTGACAATGCATGGCACATCTAAATTGGTCATTCTTAATTTTTTTCTCCCTGCTGATGTACTGGAGTGTGGTGAAAGCCCAAGGCACCTGCATCTACACTGCGCAGGTTCCACGTGTCTCCACAGCTGGACCTGACGCAGCCTCAGGCTCTTACCACTCCAGCACGTGCAGGTTCTCCATGAAGAAGCTGGGACTCATTCGCATTTCGATGCTGTGCAAACAGTGTAAACTTTGATCTTCTGTAAACAGTGGGTCATTTTTCGTGTGTGTGTGTGTATGTGTGTGTGTGTGTGTATGTGTGTGTGTGTTTGTTTTTAACGTCTCCAACATGGATTCCAAAGCATTTTCAGCATCCGACATGAACACGTTGCTGAATGAGGAATAACCACCCAAGCTGTGTTTCTGTATATAGCACTACACAATATGTATGTGGATACAGAGTCATTCTTCAAAGCACACGCCAGGGAAGGGGACCGCATTTTGAGGTCTTTTACATACATTGACATGGTACTAAGGAGAATTAAACTCCTAATGCTTCCACTGAAGATTACTAAAAACATTAATGTTGTGATAACTTCTTACTACTCATGACCAAACCTGGCAAACAGGTACAACTCTTGTATTGATCCATTTTCCTGTCAATGGAAGCAACCCTTCCACGTGTATGCAAGTGGGAGATGAAACCCTGCTTTCTCTCTTTCTTTTTTAAAGGAAAAACAGTGAATTTAAGCATGAGTGGCCTTAATCAATAGAGTTGTCTTTCTTTGCTGCTGTGGAAAGGATTCTAAACAGGTGTCCCTGAAGTCTTGCATTGAATTTAGTCGTTCCTATTACTTTTTAAAATGCTGGTGCAATTAACTCTGAGCCTCTCTTGTGAGCCATAGAGATATTTCAAAAGACAAACACCTTATTTGTTGGAGAAGAGGAAACCAACTCTGACTTGCGCTCTCCGCTTGTTGGTGCATTCGGAGTAACAAATTCACGCAGGTTTCTTGCTTCTGGCTTTGTTCTCGTCCGTAAGTAAAGCAAATATGTAAAGCTTATGTGTCGCACAAACAGTCCAGGTATGTTCATGTTTAAACTGTTTGTCCTTTAACTATCAAAGAGATCCAGGTCTTGGTCGAAGAAGTGAGCAGAGTTCTTTGCAAGCCCATAGTGTGACACAATGTCACACTAAAAACCCAGGCCACAGACCAGTCCCCCTCGACAGTTTGGGTGTCTTCAAAGGGGTGGTCCTCACTGCCTCCCAGAACCAGGTCCTGACCTGAACTCTGCAGCTGAACACTTGAAGTAGAAACCCAACAGGGAAAAATAGAGTCCTCGAAATGAATACAAAACAACCAACCATGTATTGTTATATATTTCTACCTATGTGCCAATTTTGTCACAGCTATTATTTGGGGGATCATCTTTGGCCCCTCTGATTGATTAAAAGTATTATTGATCTTACCTTTAAGGGGGTGGGTCTATCCCTTAGTCCCCGAAAAATTGAAATTCTGTTCAAAGTAACATCATTCTTCACTTCATATACTTTGATGTTCGGGGTTACCCTCTCCAAAAATCCCTTTTCACACCCTATTAAAAGAATCTCTGGGTTTACAGCAAACACTGTGATGCTGGGGAAGATATCTCCTTTGTGCAAACTTCGGCAGGCTCCCTTCTAATTTTAAGTAGTTGGAGAAGAAGTTGGGGCTAACCTTTAAGAGAAGTTGATCTTACTTTGTGCAGAGGTAGGCTTGTACTTTATACCCCATTTGATTTCCATGTACAGTCTCAATTTTGTATTTAATGATTTTTTTGTGTATATCCAGTATGCACGTGAACAGCGTGTCAAACCTTTATTTGAAAAGAGGGTTTTCAATTTACTCTCTCAACAGTTTATGACGAGGCCGCAAACGTATTGACATAAGCTCTATCTGCGATGTTTTTGTGTAGAGTGGTCTTTGAATGCTGCCAGGGGTCGATGTATCTAATTTTCCCTGAGACCCTTGTTTGGTAGTGCTTCTTGTAATATTTCTTCAAGTGATTGGCATGTGGGTTGTGATATTGACCATGTGACCATGGGCATCGATATGACAAAAATAAATACAACTAAGGAATCCTCAAAACTTTCAGTGGGCATGTATCAGCCAGTCATTGTAACCTCGTGTCTAGTAGAAATACAACGTGAGCAATGTGTACAGTTCATGACCTTGTTCCCATGTGTATGAGAAGTACTTTGTGCAGATCGCCTTATTTATATTCATCAAATAAACCTTGTTTCTTTCTGATGTGAGTCCAATCCCTCTTTAGTGCTCCAGTTTGGGAAGGTCCTTGACTGAAGAAGCTAATGAACTTGATATAAAAGGGACCCCCAAAAAAGCAAAAGCATTGGCCCACAGAGATCTTTATGTCTGGCTGGAACTAGAGCTTCAAGTTAAGAAACCAACTCACTAGCACTATTGCCTTTCCTCCTTTCCTCCTGCTTTTCCTTATTTTTCTTTCTCCCTTCTCCAGTGTCCTGCTAATGTGCTGTGAAAGTGACAGCAGATGGCCTGAATGCCTGGGCAGGAGGCTTGGATGGAGTTAGAGCTTCCTGAATTCAGCCTGCCCAACCACAGCTTTTGGCGCCACTTAGGGAATGAAATCAATGGATGGAAGATCTCTGTCTGTCTGTCTCTCTCTCTCTTTATCACTGTACAGGTCAAACAAATCTTTTTTTTTTTTTAAGCCATCTTCTGTCTGCTGGTTCTCTTCACAAATGCCCAGAGGTTAAGTCAGGCCAAAACTGGGAGTCAGGAACAGGTCTCCTGCATTGATGAAAAGAACTAAGATACCCAAGCCACTGTGTGCTACTTCCCAGGCGCATTGGCAGGGAGCTGAGCATGCTCTGCCGTGTATGACACAGGTCTCCCAAGCACCTGGGCCACCTGCTCCAAAACCCTCTCTCTTCTTACCCTCCCCTTCCTTTGCCCCCACTCCCTTCCTCTTCTCTCTCTGGTTTCCTCTATATTTTTGGTTGGGTTGCCTTAGCCCCTGCTTAGCTGTCTTCACTTTGTGGCAAAAGTCATTGCCAACAGCTTTTGTGTTTTAGGGAGAAGCTTTCTCTTCAAGTACGCATGTCTATTCTCCTAAGAGGAGCTTCACTGGTTCTTTTTGAATCCTGAATGCAATTGCCTTTCTCAAAGGTGTTGAGAGGGTGAGGCCACGTGATTGACTGGCAGTTCCCAATCTATTCTAGAGGAGTAGGTCAGGAAAGCTGGGCAAGCAAAGCTGTAGCCCTGCTGCTACTTGTATGCTGGTTCTCATGCATGTACTTAAACACACACACACACACACACACACACACACATCCATGCAAGGGCTCCCCAGCCTTCAGAGCCTACCTACGGACCAACTGGAGAACCTCTTGGCCAGATGTCCCTATCAAGCCTGCAGAGCTAGCTCCTGGTTCCTTTACAGGTTGGAATTACATTCCAGGGAGTGAATGTCCACCTCGTAACAGGATTGACCTCCATGAGCTGTTGATTATAGAGCTAGGAAGATCATTGATGTCATGGAATCCAACATCTTCCTTTGGCCAGACGGTGAGAATGGGACCCAGTTGGAAGTGATGCATGGTAAGTTCATTACAACCCAAAACTGTCCCCGGTGCTCCGGAAATGGGAATATACATCCTCAAAGACTGTCTAGGAAGGAGAGGAAGGGACAAAATCTCCTTCCAGTTGGCCCTTGACAACTTGGGGGAAATCTCATTTAGTTGCTGTACTTTATGGGCTTAAAGCTACCAGGTGTGAAATTCCCGCAGTCAGGTACATTTTGGAGGACTTGCAAAGTTGTTTACCCTTTTCATTCCATGCACTTTTCATAGAAAGAGAACTTTTGTTGGACAAGAATTTCTTACCTCATAGTACTTCCTGAAGCTGCCAGCTTGCAGTCAGGCCTGGTTATGTAAACCCAGCTGGCCAGATGGGACTTTGGTTTCTTTACCCATAAACCAGTCCTTTCTGTACCTAGGGTACCAGCCCACACATCGGAGAACTCAAATCGCAGACTAACGTATGCCTTGAGTTTCATCAAAGTGTATAGACTTAATTGCCATATTCCTAAGACTTTCCTAGGATCTGTTTACTGCTATTACAAAAGACTGGAGAGATTTTTAATTCTTGGAATTGCTGATCTTACTTCTACTACTAATAAGTAAACAGGAGTGATATATGATTACATGTTATCGAGTGTTTGTGAGGAATCAGGTCTTGATGCAAAGGGCTTACGTGCATAGAGTCTTTAGTCCTGGCTACAGTCCCATGAGGCAGATACTATCACGCTGCTGCTTTGGCAGTGAAGGGTGTGGGAGCCCAGAGACAGGGCTAGAAGCAGCATACAATTCTGGAGGTCAATGCTCCAGGCTGTGCTCACACGATCTCCTTCATCCTCACAGTAATCCAATGAGCCACGCACTCGTCTGCACTTGGGAATGGCAAGAGGAAGTACGGAGAGCTGGCATGCCCTGATCTGAGTCCACCAGGTGGTAAGTAGTGGACCCGGGATTTGAACCCCATGCTCAGGAAGCCTGCCTGCTTAGGGGATGTATTGGGTTCGAGGTCAAGTGGGTGTAATGTGAGGTTAGGATGCCAACCCCTTCTGTAGTCATCCTCTAGTGCTTTCTGGTGATACCTGGTATCCAGCAAAGCGACACAGCTCACAGCCCCCAAAGAACTGGCTGCTTCACCTCTGTCTGCCACAGCTGCTCTGTAGGGCAAGGTGAGGCTGTGGATTCCAGAGAGGATCAAACCACTCGTCAGATGGGAGCCCAGACAAAGCATAACGTGGTGGGGTGGGATGGGGAGGGAGGCTCTAGCTACACATCCCACATCCTCAGACTTAAGCCACAGTGGATCAGAAAAGTATTCCAAAAACCAAAAATGTTTGCTGAACATGGCTAGATTTTTTTCCCTTGTCATTATATGGTATAACAACTATTTATCCAGCATTGACGTTGTGTGAGGTAACATGAGTAACCCAGAGATAATTCAGAGTGTGCAAGAGCATGTGGGTAGATTACAAGCAGACTGCATATGGAACTTGAGCATCTGTAGGTTTTGATATACCCAGGAGCCCTGGGACCCTGCTGTGACTGAGGAGGACCATGCTTGGGACTCAGATTTTACCTTGCTACCCTTGGACTTCTCGTGTTTCTTCGAAGCTCCCAAGCTCTAGGCATCAGCGCTTTTGACCTTCCAGACATCCTTGGTGACCCAAGAGTTGCAGACAGTGCATCTGGTGATGGGACCGAACAGGTGTCTCCAGGTCAAGGAGGGCCTTGGCTGCCATGCTAAAAGGTATGGGAATAAAGCCATGGGCCACTGGTTGTCAATTTCAGTCATTGCATGCCTCTCTTCTAGTGTGTGCTGTATCTGAAACCAGTATATAGCTTTGGCTTTAAGTTGAACAGATTCCCTTTTTATGTAGATAAATTTGATTTACCCCCAAGACATCACCCCCTTCATTAAAATTAAGAAAGTAGAGTCATTTGCTCTATGTAAATAGATACCCTAAAATAAAAGAATAACAAAAAACAAAAGATGAGCTCTGAGCCCCCAGAGCTTTCTCCTTCTTGGTTGAAGGGGAGATTGGCAAAGATGGCGGAGGGCCCTGTTACAGAATCAGGAGGACTGGAAGAGGACCACTGAGGGATATTTAACCAGGTGGTTCCAGGCCATTGATTTATGGGGCTGGCAGTGTGGCCTAGCACCTTAAGTCACTGCCCACTCTGGACACTGATTCAAGTCCCAGCTGCTCTGTTTCCAATGTACTTTGGAAAGCAGCAACGTATGGCCCACGTAGGTGGGAGCCCTGGAAGAAACTCCTGGCTCCTGCCTTTAGCCTGGCTTTGGCCTGGCTGTTGCAGCCACCTGGGACGTGAATCAGCAGTTGGAAGATCACTCTTTGTTGTTCCTTTTCTGTAACTCTGCCTTATGAATCAATCGATCGATCGATCTTACCTGAAAAAATTTCATCTCCTGCTCCACTGTGTCTGTTCCCTCCCCCCTAGTGCCTGCCGTAGCAGACACTGGACCAGGCTGAAGTCAGCAACTGAGTACTCAGTTCAGGTCTCCCTTGGGACAGGCAAGAGTCTGATTACTTGAGCTAGCATCACCTCCTGCACTGCCTTCCAGGATGGGCACTGGCAGGAAGCTGACCTGGGAGTGCAGGCCGTACTCAGATGCAAGCATTCTGACATTGGACGTGTGCTTCCCAAGTGGCGGCTTTTGCCCTGTCCCGCACACCAGTCTCCTGTCGCGTGAGTTCACATACCATATCAAACCGCATTTCACTGCCACATCTCCTTCGGTTGCTCTTGTCAATGTGAGCTTCTCAGACTGATTTTGTCTTTGATGACCTTGGTGCTTTTGAGCTATACTAGTGAGCCTGACTCTGTAGGATGCCCTTCTTCTGGGGTTTATCTGAGGGGTGTGTGTGTGTGTGTTTCCCTATGAAGAGACTGGCATGAGTTATTAGAAGGAAGCCCACAGATGCTCAGTGTCGTTCCTACAACATCCCATCAAGAGTACGTACTGTCAGCGTGCCTTACCACCATGGATGCTGGCTGCAATTATTTGGGTGTTGTAGGGTTTGCCTGGTTCTGTACCTATAGATATGTCAGGGCTACAGCATGATAAGCTGATACTCGTGTTTATTCCTCCTACCTGACTGTAATTGGCTAGCCCTTGTTCATCCTCCCTTCATTCCTCCATCCCCCTGCTCTTCATAACCCGCAGTGAACTCTGCTGTGGCCTTTAAGTGTATGAAGGCAACTCTTTAAGATTTCAGTCATTTCTGTCCCTGGCTTATTACACTAAACGTAATATCCTCTGGTTCCCTCTATAGGATTTCAATTTTCACGGCAGAATGGCACTCCACGTATACCACGTGTTCTTCCCAGGATGGTTATTTAAAACACAGAGAGAAATGTTTGGCTTCCATTTTAGAAAAATAAAATATTCTAGTGACATTGTATAGAATGTTCAGACTAGAGAAACAGATCCCAAAGGCCATTTTAACAAAGCTTGCTTGGGTTAACTATGTCATAGTTTGAATCAACTTTGCCCTTCTATTTGAAAATACATGGCAGCCTCTGGTCTTTGCCGCCCCCTGAGCATCTGCTGGCAGAAACAGTCCTAGTTAACGTGCATAGAGTGGATCCTTTTCCAAGTATATGGTAAAGCCAGCAATGTGGGAGCTTAAAACCAGATGTACTTGGAGTCATCGTTCTTTCCTCCTAGGTGTGGGGATCCGCTCACAGTGACTTTGTGGATTGACAGAGGGAAAAGGGAGAGTCCATGTTGAGCAGGCTCGCAGCAAGGTGCACACATCATTTACTTTGGGGGGGCGTGTTGACCTAGAAAGGGGCAACAAGAATAGATGTTCAAATAAAAACATCATCAGATTTATTGGTCCTGAAGACACCTGTATTAAAATCTAAGCATTTAAATTATTTAGCCACACTTGTTCTTGGAGAAGCATGTATTCTTATCAGAGTATTGAAAACAATTGTGGAAAAGTGGAAGATAATCTTATTTAGGGCCAATTAACTTGAAATCTATGTGTTGGTGGTTTTTTTTTTTTTTCGTAATATGCATTGTCTGTGAACTTTTCAAAGACCCTTGTGTGGAAGGGTGTGTGTGGAGTTCTGTTTCTGAATATAGCCAGTGCAACTAATACAGCCATTGACCTCCCGATACAAAATATTAGAACATAAAATGAGACAATGCTTGAGGAAACGGTTAGAAAAAATATTGTTAACAGCATAAGCCATCTGGTAACTTGAACAAAGTCCCTGTTTGAGTTTGTAGAGGCTATTCAGGGAAGGAAGGCTACCTCCCTAATTGCTCAGGTATAAGGGATTCAGGTGAAGGTATCAAGTGGTAGGTTTGTCAATGAAAGCTCTTCCAAAGGAAGGAACTCTTGTGAGGAGCTGCCTGATCAGGGAAGGCAGCAGAAGGCAGCAGCTTATGCAATGCTGTGAGAGTTAAAGCTAAGAGGATGACAAATTCAACTGTGGAGTTGGAAGTCAGAATTCTTGATCTAGAAGAGTTACTTGGTTTGACCATGTGTGTGTATGTACAGGTGTATTTATTTTAAAGAATTATCTTGCAGAGTGAGAAGAGACAGAGAGAAGAGATCATCCATCCATTGATTCACCCTCCCAAATGCCCAAAAGAGCCAGGGTTGGGCCAAGCCAAAACCAGGAGCCGGTAACTCCCTCTGAGTTTCCCACGTGGGTGACAGAGCACCATGGACTTGGGCCATCTGCTGCTGCCTTCCCCAGCATCTTAGCAGGGAACTGAATCAAAAGTGGGGCAGCTGGGACTAGAACCGGCGCTCATGGGGGATACCTATGTTACGGCATCAATGCGCTGTGGCACAGTGTCATCCCCCATCCTTTTGGTTTTTTTTTTTAGTTTGTAAAAATTCATTGAGCAAAATAATTCATGTAGTTTTCTGTCTGTACCTTATATCTCATTTTAAAGGTTCACCCTAAAAATGTAAATACCAGTAAACATTCATTAAGTTTTTGAGGTTGTGGGAAATGAAGCACTCACTGGATGGGATTCTTTCTCTCTCTCTCCATATCTTTGTCTGTGTCTCTTTTTTTTTTTAGCAGAGCAGTAGTAGCTAGCTGGGAGTCTAGAGCTTATGGAAGTCTTAGATGCACCAGAATATTTTAAGAAATCTGGAAAATATACTGCACGTATACAGGGCTTCTTCAAAAAGCTCATAAATTTGTTATTTGTAGGAAAGTTATTCTATTACTATAGAAATACGGAGCACCTTGTGGATTTGGATGTCACCCTTCCACAAGGGCTGTGCTAATCTCCTCCAGATCATTCTAGCTTTAGTCTTTGTGCTGTGGAAGTTAGCACAGAAAAGTACCTGTTATTTGAAACAGACAAAAATACAAAAAACTAGGTAAGGATTGCAAAATGTTTTGGCATCAAAATAAAGTTTTTGAAAGACCTCTTTTTTTCCATGAACTTTTTTTTTAAAGATTTATTTTATTTTTATTGGAAAGGCAGATATACAGAGAGGAGAGACAGAGAGGAAGATCTTCCGTCCGATGATTCACTCCCCAAGTGAGCGCAATGGCCGATGCTATGCCGACCCGAAGCCAGGAGCCTCTTCCAAGTCTCCCACAAGGATGCAGGGTCCCAAAGCTTTGGACCGTCCTCGACTGCTTACCCAAGCCACAAGCAAGAAGCTGGATAGGAAGTGGAGCATCCAGGACACAGACCAGCACCCACATGGAATCCTGTTGCCTGCAAGGGGTGCATTATAGCCACAGGGCCATTGCACTAGGCCCTCCATGAACATTTTGAAGTATCCTCATACTAATTGCTTCTCCATTGTCTTCATGGCTACAGCTATTCGGCTTCACCCCAGGAGGTTCCCTCCCTGACCCCTGAATGCGTCTGAGTTTTCAGCCTTTGTGAAAATTCTCTCTCCACCATGTGCCAAACAAGGCACCTTGGGCTGCTTCCCCAACTTGTGCAGTTTCCTCACCCTAAATGTGTTCCTTCAGCTCCTGAAGTTGTCTTTTGCTTTTTCCTTAACAAGGATCCAATGGGCACAAAGCACAATGCCAGCTACATGATAGATTCTGACAAATGGAAGTGATGCTGTGATTAGCAGGAATAATCGTCTAAAAAAAAAAAAAAAAGAAAGATTTGATGGCCCAAAACTAATGGTCACTTGCTGGCTCCCAAGCCATTCTCCCACGAGAAATGCAGCCAAGCTGGGCCTTGTTCACATCCCATTTGCCACGTCAGGCTTCTGCTCGACCACGTTTAATAACCAGTTTCCAGATCTGGATATTGGGGGCTGTAAATTTCCCTGGTGACTGTTGCCAATGACAGGGAAGGAAAGACTTGTGTAATTACCACTTGTACTTCCACAAAACACATGAACTCAAGTCAAGAGCAAGGGTTTTAGACGATAAAACACCAGGTTTTTCAAAGGCAGGAAAGACCTGCCCTACTTGAATGATAAGAACTGTATGCCTGGTTAGAAAAAGAGAAGCAGGAATGGCACTGGCATGGCCTAGCACCTGGGATGCCTTTATTTTGGAAGGTACCATTCTCCTCCTCATCCCCCCGCCCCAAGTGCCTGCACACTGACAAGTTTGTCAGAAGAGTGAAGGCTTTAGGATTAGCCGTGTGTTGATTGGGAATCAGTAACTTTGCTTGTGGCCCAAAACCACAACATTTCTTTTTCTATATTCCTTTGGTGATGCAGGTACCCTTTTTACTTGATTTTACAGCATGATTTTGGGGGACATTCTGCCGTGTCATCCTTCAGATACGATAATGTGACCAGTTGTATGGAAATATGCCACGACAGCAACATACCAAGAATTGGGGAACCGTGGAGACATTTGGAATTGGTTTCCAAATTAGGTGACGATGTCCAGGTTTCAGATGGAGGTGAGTCACAAGGAAGAAATTGTCTCGAGCTCAGATTCCCAAAAAGGATTTCATTTTAAAAAATAGGAAACTGAATAATCCCTACCTTCCCTTGCAACATCTTACATTGGCAAGACAGTGTTTCTACAGTAGGGTTAGATCACATTAGCTGTTCCTGGAAGGTACTGAGCAGAAACACAGGACTTAGAGGACTGAGCAGAGATTGAGCAGGTTCAATAGTAAAAAGGTACTGGAATTTTAAAGAGAATATGTATATATATGATATCATATACATATGATATATATACATATGTATGTAATATATGATATATATATATATATTCATTTCAATTCTTTGAAAGACAAAGAGACATCTTCCATCTTGTAGTTCGTTACCTCAAAGTCCTGTGACAGCCAGGCCTGGGCCAGGCTGATGGCAGGTCTCTACATGGGCAGCAGGGACGCCAACACTGAAGCCTTCTCCACTGCCTCTCTCAGTGCACAATAGCAGGAGGCTGGAAACAGAAGCAGGCCCAGACTTGAACCAGACACTCCATTACAGGATGTGGGTGTCCCAAGTGGTGACTTGCCCACCATGCCCAACATCCATCTCCATAACTAGAACTACGTACGGATCAATGCTCAGTCCCAAATTTCCTGAATTTCCAGCAAGCATAAAGTCAAAGGAGAGGGATTCCTGTAAGGGTCAGATTTGGCTACTCCAAGAGACAAATTCAACAAACCCAAAAGTGACCACTGTGAATTCTTAAACCATAAGCTCAGAGCATAGCATGCGGTCACTCGTGAAAGGGTCAGTGTCTGCTGCTTTTTTTTTTTTTTTTAATCTCCTGGTGATAATAGTTTCCCTGAAATGTCACTTTGCCCCAAATCAGTCAAAAGGGATAACAGCCCACTTGATTTTAAATCACCAAAGACCTAGGCCGGGAAAAGGAATAAAAGTTTGCTGTAAATATTTGGGGGAGCAGATCATTCTGCAAAGTTGCACAAGAGAGATCATTAAGAGCGCTTTCCACAGTGAGACAGTTGCCCATGTGTGCTCGGAGGGTATTATCAGTGCAGAAACCCCTCGTGGAGTCCTCCTGGCTCACCCCCAAGCCTTCTCTTTCCCCAGCCCACAACTTCAGCTTACACAGTTTGACCTACTGTGCTTGCTAAGCATGTGCAGCTGAAGAGGCATGGTTGTTTGAAGATAAACTCGCAAGTGAGTAATTGCATTCCAGATTCTCTTAAAAACGGCTCATGTTCATCTTTTTCACACTGTCAACATCAGTGACACTGCAAGCCGCCCCCTCAATCTTTTCACGTACTACGGATCATTTCAAAAGAACATGTTAGCAAGACTTGTCTGTAGAGCAACGCTCCTGCTACCCTCTCAAATGTTGCATCAGAGCTTGGTAGGCTAGATGGATAGTAAGCTTAGAGCAAGATGTTTGTTTCAGTTGCTACTTTGAAAAAACCAAAATGATACGCATTTTGACATCCTTGGTATTAAGCCAAACTATGCAAATCCAGTCAGATATGGCTCAGAGGTATTGTTTAAAAGACAATTGCTTTATGTCAGGGGCAGCTAACTGGCCATCAGCACCTGGTGGTGGATAGCCGCTCAGTTTGTGTATTTGATTAGAATTTCAGGAGCAAATTATTTGATTCCTAGGCCTGTCTCTGATTCAACATTTGACGTTGGAGCCATCACCATCCCCTTCAGGCTTTTCTGTCTTAAGAATGAGACTGATAACTTCCGATTACCCATCTCACCCGGGTATTAGGTGGATTAACGGGGTGGTATTTGTGAACGCTTGGAAAAGACTCAAGAAAGAAAAAGTTCTACATCTTTTGTAATTGGCTGGGAATATTGTGGGGCCATGGACAGGCAGGGACTCCGTTGATGGAAGACTATCACAGAAGGAACTCTCCATATAACTAAGGAATACCCCCTTTGGAAAGCAGGACTTTCCATCCCTCTAAAGTCTCTGCTTCTCTTTGTGGGCACAAAACACTGGACCTCCCCTGGTAAATCAAGCCTTTTCCTCTGTCTAAACAGAACCCAGAGTTCTGAAAAAAGGAACTACCATGCGATGTGATGGAGAGTTACTCAGGAGAGTGTTTCTGTTTCTATAACGCAAAGACTGACCTTAGGTCAACTAGACCTGGGTCGAGCCTGGTCTGCCATTGTCCTTCAGGGTAACCCCAGTTGAATCACTCAGCCTTTCTGCATTGATTTCAACCTGAGTATGAGCCGTTAGGAACCGTGGCCCACATCAGTGGCAACTATCCACGTCTGTAGAGCATAAACAATTGAACTGAATAGTGCTTTATCGATCAAAACCCAACACATCAGAGCTTGTGTGTCCTGGGACCAGGCTATCCACAGCCAATCATTCATAAAAGCCTTGCCATGTGAGCCACTTTGGGTTTAGAGATGGCAGATCCTTAGGAAACAACTTTGTGTCAGCAGTGTATGCAACGTTCCGTAGCGCTTGGTTCTGTCAGCGCTAATTGGGCCTGATTTCCTTGTTTTCCAGGTATAACACCATGAAGAAGCTCTGGTGAGTTGACATTACCAGGGATGAGCTATGTGCACGCCAAGCACTGTGTGCATGTATTCATTCATCATTAATAACAAATACTGTGAATCTGTTTTCGATGGTCATGACGGCCCCAAAGAGGTGGGTACTGATGATCAGCTATTTCACAAAAGGGAAAACAAGCTCTGATGAGATCTAGGAATCTAGTGCAGGCCACACACTTCCTTACTCGAGAAGCCAGAGTCCAATACTCACTCTGACTCCCGAATTCTGTTTTGTCCAATAGAAACTATGTGTGAGACAGGGAGCACTTGCCAGTGGAGACGAGCATGTTCCGCATGGCTGTGCCCGGGCTCACTCTGGCTCCAGCTCCTGATGCCAGCTCCCTGCTGTTGGGATGCCGGGAGGTAACGAGGAACAGTAATGGCTAAAATAAGAGAGACCTAGATTGCGATGGCGGCTCCCAGCTCCAGTCCCAATCTGGCATTTGGGAAATGAATCCATGGACAGGAGATGGCTCTGTGTCTTGTCTCTCTTCCTCTCAAATAAATTTGCAAGATTTTAAGTGAAAATCAGTGCTACCTATTGAGGGTACTTCACAACGTTTATGGAAAATTTAATGAAAATGTGGGATTCTGTTCATACAAGTATATATATATATATAAAGATTATTTATATCTATTGGGAAGCCAGATATACAGAGAGGAGGAGAGACAGAGAGGAAGATCTTCCGTCCGATGATTCACTCCCCAAAAGTGCGCAATGGCTGGTGTTGCGCCAATCTGAAGCCAGGAGCCAAAAACCTCTTCCAGGTCTCCCACGTGGGTGCAGGGTCCCCAGGCTTTGGGCCGTCCTCGACTGCTTTCCCAGACTACAAGCAGGGAGCTGGATGGGAAGTGGGGCTGCCGGGTGCTTAGAACCAGTGCTCATATGGGATCCCGGTGTGTGCAAGGGAAGGACTTTCGCTGCTAGGCTATCAAGCTGGGACCTGTTTTGGTTTTTTGTTTGTTTGTTTGATAGATTTTTTTTTTTTACTGAAAAGGCAGAGAAACTGACAAGAGGAGAGACAGAGAGGAAGAGGAAGAGCTTGTGTTCACCAATTCACTCGCCAAGTGGCTGCAACAACCAGATCTGAGCTGATATGCAGCCAGGAGCCAGGAGCCTCTTCTGGGTCTCCCACACAGGTGCAAGGTCCTAAGGCTTTGGCCTGTCCTTGACTGCTTTCCCAGGGCACACACAGGGTGCTGGATGGAAAGCGGGGCCACCAGGACACAAACTGGCTTCCATATGGGATCCATGGCACGTACAAAGCAAGGACTTTAGCCACCAGGCTACCGCAAGAGACTCTCTTTCCACAAATTTGTATAAATATGTTTATCATATGCAACAAAGTAGGACCTCAGACAGAAGAATGTTCCAGAAAGAATTCTTCTATAAGGATAAATTGGTCAATCAACAATGCAAACTTTAACACGTTAATTGCCCGCTAAACATGGAAAACATCTTTTTGTCACTACTGAATGTTCAAAATGAAGAATCTTGGTACCCTGCACCCACGTGGGAGATCTGGAAGAGGTTCTTGGCTCCTGGCTTCAGATTGGCGCAGCGCCAGCCATTGCGCACTTTTGGGGAGTGAATCATCGGACGGAAGATCTTCCTCTCTGTCTCTCCTCTCTGTATATCTGGGCTTCCCAATAGAAATAAATAAATCTTTAAAAAAAAACCCCAAATTTGTAGAAATAGCAAACTATGCAATGATGAATGATAATACAAAGGACTGTTCATTACTGCAGGGAGGAAGCAAAAAGGAAGGGTGAGGGATATGATATGGTTTCTGCCTGCCACTGTAAGTCCTGCCCGGCACACAGGAGGCTTGCAATAAATATTTTTTCGTGGAACAAGCTGATGGGTTCATAAGGAGAAAGTAGTTATTTTAAGTTTTACTCCTAACGGGCAGAAGGGCATCTGAGGTCCCACAAGCTGCCCTCAGAGAATTTGGATTTTAAGACCCAATGTCAACCCCTGCCGGAGTTCGTTTGCTTTATACCATTTAATTTATGTTTCCAAATGAAATAGCATCGCAGAAACCACAGAAATTGAGTCTACTTTTAAAGACAGTTTTTGACTTCCCCACTGATCGTCTCCAAGGCGTGCACTCCAGCTGTGCTTTCGAGCTAGGTGTGGGTCCCAGGCTGCTCTGGCCAGCCCGCACACACAGCGCCCAGGGCTCTGTCTCCAAGAGGAGGTCCTCACATTGCCGTCTTCCCAGCTCAGACCTCACTGGCCTGTTCTCAAAGCGCCTCCAAGCCCCCTGCCTGACTCACATCTGGATTCTCTTCCCGCTCTGCACCATTTGGACTCTAGCGTTCACTTGCCATGCTTTCCTCCCGCTCTGACAAGAAGTGAATCGAGGATGGGCTGGGATCAAATCCTCTTTAGTCTCTGTGGGGTTGGTCCCAACCCCAGCGGGGAACAGGTATCTGCCATTTAACCCTAAATCCAACTTGCCTTTTGGACTGAAACTTTAATTTCCCTAAAACAACCAAACATTGTTGTATTGTCAGAACTCTTTGAACTGCAAATGATAAAATCCCAAGTCAAATTGATTTTACCAAAGACAGAAAGGCAAGTGATGGCCTTGGGCACAGGTCAGAAGGTCAGGGTCTCATTTTGTTCTGCATTTCTGGGCTCTTTTTTTCCCCCCTCCATTTGTTTATTTTCAAAACCACTTTTATCATGTGGCATTCCCAATTCCCTATCCAGAAACTCCACATTTACAGCAAATCAGTTTAGAAACTTCAAAAGGAAGATGGTCCCCAGATCCCTTTATTGGAAAAAAGGAAGAATTAGAAAGATGTAAAAGAAAGAAAAAGGAACGAAAAGAGTATAAAGAAAGGAAAAAGAAAAATCTTGAGTCTATTCCTGTTAGACTAATCTGTGTTACCTGGCTCTCTTCTGATTGGCCAAGCCTGTGTGACACATCATACCTGAAGCCACGGGAGTGAACCAGTTACACCCAATGCCCTGGCCTGCAGAGAGTCTGCGTACATCCTGTAGGCAAAGCAGTTAAGCACTCTTACAGAAAAAGAATAATTCTGTGCCAGACAGGCATCCAGGGAGGGTATGTCTCCATAGCTGACATAGTCCCGTAACTACTTTTTTTTTTTTAAGATTTATTTATTTTTATCAGAATGTCAGATATACAGAGAAGAGTAAGATACAGAGAGGAAGATCTTCCATTCAATAATTCACTCTCCAAGTGATCAGAATGGCTGTAGCTGAGCCAACGTGAAGCCAGGAGTCAGGAGCCTCTTCCAGGACTCCCATGTGGGTGCAGGGTCCCAAGGCTTTGAGCTGTCCTCAACTGCTTTCCCAGGCCACAAGCAGGGAGCTGGATGGGAATCAGTGCTTCGGGATTAGAACCAGTGCTCATATGGGATCTCAGTGCATGCAAGGAAAGGACTTTAGCCACTGGGCTACCATGCTGCGCCAAGTCCTATAACTTCTTTCTTTGCTTGTGGCTCTGTTTTTCCTCTTTGCTATGTCTCCCACCTACCATCCTGTGTAGCATTAGTAAATATCTTATCATCATAATTGCACATGTCCAGATAGCTCTGTGTCTTCAATGCTTATTCTGCTCTTGATCTTAGCCAAAGGCCGAGAAGCGATCTATAATGCTTAGTCTAATTCCTTGCATACAGTAGATTAATCAGGGGTGGGGAGGGTTTTTTGTTTTGTTTTTTTGTATTTTGAGGAGGGGATAGGGATAGAGGGCAGAAGGACAGCTTTCCAAATGAGGAAGAGATACATGAACAAACTGAAAATGGAGCCCCTAACAGGGGTACCCCTGTTGAAAGGTGTTAGGACCCACGGGAAAGCTCTCTGTCATCAACCAATGACATGTAAGGAAGATGTGCAAAAGCAGACAAAGGACGTGTCCTTATGACTTACACAATTGGATTTAAAGCACAACAAACCAAAAGAAGCAATCTAGTTTGCCCCAGTTTATTCTCTGTAGGGCGACAAGCACTTGTCTACCATTTTGATTTAATCATTAGTGTTTCATATCCTGCAGGCTCCTCTTCTAGAATCAGAGAGCAGAGAGCCAGCATCACCGTCCGCCATGACTCTGCGCTGTGCTTCTCCTCTATGAGGCTGTCTCCATCCTCCCAGCCTCTCCACCTGTTGAGATTTTTAGCTTCTGTCTCTTTCTTATTATGCCTTCCTCCCCGTATCTCTCCATTCTCCCTGCTGCTTCTCTCTCCTTTTGCCCTTAAGAATCGGGTCTGCCACTTTCCAGGATTGGCTCAGGTTCCACCTATGTGACCTTGGGCTAGTTGCTTCATTTCTTGGAGCTTATTTTCCCTTTGATGTAACCTTGGAATAATAATAGCTGTTACTAACATTCAAGTCAGGTTCATTTATGGCTATAAAATACTGAGCACAGACTTAAACAAGCACTCAGAGAAGGGTGAGGAATGATCCCCCTTTTTTTTAATGAAATAGTCAAAATGATAAAATAAAGGGGGAGAGGAACTGTTTTTGTTTATAACCTCTCCATGTCTTAATCCACTAACAGAGCCCAAAGTTTGTCTGTCCTCTGAGTCTTCTTTCAGATGGCAGTGCTCTGCAGCCCAGGCAATAAAATGGCCATCGCTGAGTGTTGGTCTTATAATATTGACTGACCTCCTCTCCTGCTGGACCCCCTTGGGTAGATTTCCAGGATTAGCCAGCCAGCGCAATGAGGGAATCTAATGTTGAACTTGGGTCTTGAATCCTTTGGGCCCTTTGCCAGATCGACTGGGGTAAGAGCCCATAGGCTAAAGACCTTGCCCAGGCATCACTGATATCCACCACATGCTCACAAATAGGCTTTGAGGGCTCTCATCTCACCTTTGCGTTTAGGACTTGGTTCTAGAGTCTGTACACGTGGCATTTGCTAAGTGTGCAGTAATTTTCTGTTGCTTAAAATGGACAAGTCAGCGTGGTCTGGCATAAACAATACCAATTCAATGAATGAACGAGTGAGGGAGTGAGTAAATACGGTATACCATAAATACTTCTAAAGTGAATGGTTCATGGTCCACACTACATGATCCATAAATATTTATTGAATGAGCAAATGATGGAATGAATGAATGCATGCATAGCCTATCAGTTGTGTCTGTAGCTGTTACTTTCCATATGTTTTAAACAATTCTTTGATTTATTTTTCGTAGTTGTAATTTAGCCCCAACAAAAGCTGACTAGCTAAATTTATGATTTGCTTTACTGTTGGTGAATTTGGAAGTAGATGTTGATAATCTATGTATTGAGTCCCATTTTCAAACATCCAAGAGATGTTTTCCAACCTCCCGGAACTGAGCGTGCGGCCCAAGGGAGGCATGGCGCTTACATACCACCTAATCTCTGTTATGACATATCTCCATGACGAAGGACTGAGGGCCACGGGGGAGGCTCATGCCCCTGGGTTGAGCAGAAGAGCGTTGTCCACAAATGACGCGTGAGTGGAGCCATCGTGCTCCTGTATACACTCAGTAGATATATGTACCCGCCGGAATAGGTAAATTTAATCCTTGGCCATTATTCATTTCACTTTCCCGAATTCTGGGGTATTTCCACAGAGTGACTGCTTTTCTTCTGGGTTAAGTAGAAATCTTTGCTTAAGTCAAAACCACTTACTTTAAATACGTTCAGCGACATTGGGCTCTTCGGCCCTGGCAGAGTTCCTCGGGTTTTCAAACTCAATGAATTGTCATCTGACCTCATGGACGCTTCCAGATGATTGCATCAAGGATTATGCCGAGCAAGGAAAAGAACCTTTTCTCCGCAGTTCAATGAATTATGGAGACATATTTGAGATCCGTAGCAGAGACATTTTATTTAACATTGATTATAGCAGTATATATATACAATTTAAAAGGCTTTAGAATTTAATTCTGCTCTGTAGGATTGCTTGAGGTCCTGTTCAAGGAGGCTGAGGAAATAAGCCCAGTTAGAGTAGTTCCAGTTAGCATTGTGTCACACGTGAAATCGCTCCAGTGAGTGACAACATTCTTGAAACACTGGAAATTGCAGGCAGCTTTATATATCGTTCAGACACAGGTTTCCATCAGGTCGAACAGGTAACTGGTCTCAGTGGCTCATCTCTGTCATTTTTAGTTGCAAAAATGACTCTTACCATTTTTCTCCATCACTGATTCAATATTACAAATGATGCATGATATCTATTAATATGGATACAAATTAGTATAGCCTTGATGGAAGACAAGAGGCTGTTCAAAAAGACAGAAATAAAACCATCATATGAGGGCCCAGCATGGTAGCCTAGCAGCTAAAGTCCTTGCCTTGAACACACCAGGATTCCCACATGGGCATTAGTTTGTGTCCCGGGGGAACCGCTTCTCATCCAGCTCCTTGCCTGTGGCCCGGGAGAGCAGTAGAGGGCAGCCCGAAGCCTTGGGACCCTGCACCCATGTGGGAGACGCAGAAGAGGCTCCTGGCTCTTGACTTCAGATCAGCTCTGGCTATGGTGACCACTTGGAGAGTGAATCATTGGAAGGAAGATCTTCCTCTCTGTTTCTCCTCCTCTCTGTGTATATTTCAAAAAAAAAAAAAAAACCATTATATGATCCAGCAATTCTAAGGGATGAGAATGCTTTAAAAAGTTCATAGAAAATGGAATTAGAAGATAAGTTTGATGAAAGACAGTAAATGGAATTAAAAGACAAGTTTGATGAAAGAATGAAAGTGTGAGAAAGGGAGCAGGAGGAAAGGGAAAATCATTATATTGTTAGGATTGTATGTAAAAATGTGATGAGATCTGTTAAAAACTAATTAACAGTTAAGATAAAATTTTAAAAAGCTATTGGAAAACAAAGTTTTTAAAGCAATGAGAAGCATCATGAATGCACAGTTATATAAGTCACGGTAGAAACAGAATTCATATTGTGCCCTTCCTGAAAATATAACAAAGATAAGTGTCTTGGTGTAAAAATATTTTTAAATCCTTCAAAAATCTTAAAAATTCATGGAAAACAGCTATGAGGAGAGAACTATGCGTAGATTCTAAAAAGATGCAACTATAAAGTGTTAGTATACATTTCTTTTTTAAAGATTTATTTTTATTTGAAAGGCAGTTAGAGAGAGAAGGACATGCACACAGAAGAGAGAGAAACTGAGACTCCATTCATTGGGTCACTCCCAAATAGCTGCAATGGACAGAGCTTGGCTGGTCCGCAGCCGGGAGCCAGGAGCTTCTTCCAGGTCTCCTACATGAGTGCAGAGCTCCAAGCACTTGAGCCATCCTCCGCTGCTCTCCCAGGACATAAGCAGGGAGCTGGATGAAAGTGCAGCAGCCAGTACTTGAACCAGTGTCCATATAGGGTGCCAGCATTGCAGGCAGCAGCTTAGGCTATTATGCCACAGCACCAGCCCCAAGTTCATCTTTTAATATCTTCGTCCATGAACTTTGAAAGTAATCTTTATGTCCAGTAGCAATTAAATCAGTATAACCAAAAGATGGCTGTGTTTGCATATTCACCGTGGCATTATCCACAATAGCTGAGACCTGGTGTCAGCCTAAAGGTGAATAACTGAGAGATGGATGAGGGAGATGAATACACACCTGCAGTGGAATACTGACCAACCTTAAATAAAAAGACAGCTTGTCAACTGGGAACACGGGCATGAAACTAAAGGTTGTTAGGCTAAGAGAAATAGGCAAGGTATGCAGAAAGATACTGCATGATGTCAGTTACTTTCAGAAGGAAAAAAGTCAAACTTGCCAACCTGAAGAGTAGAATGATGGTTAGCAAGTGGGGAGGCATGTCAGGTTGGGTATGTGGTGGGAGTTGAACTTTGTTCCAAGGATAAATCATTTCGGGTGGGAAGAGTGAGGTCAAGAGCGCTGTTGTACAATATGATGACTAGCGAGTGGCAAAATCCTAAACACTTGGAAAAACATCTTAGAAGTCATCACCACAGTAAAATTAATATTCACACAAATAGAGTTGCTAATTAGTTCAACTTACCCATTCTGCAATGTAAACATATACATCAAAACATCATGTTATATGCCATAAAGAAGTATGTACTGTTAATTTTAAAATGATTTAAATATATAGATGCACATGTTTACATTGCAGAATGTATATGTATGTACATTGTTGAATATATATATATATACACACACATACACGTTGTTGAAATTGACCAAAGTAAATTTTCAATTTTCAGATGCTAGGGAAGATTCTTCTTCAAGCAGAGTGTATTTTAAGTTTCACCCAAATGTGTCCCCAGGTAAGCTTTTGTTACTTTTTCTCTGGAAGGGATATATCTGATTTGTATTAGAATCTAGTTAGAACCATATGTGAGCGTTTTCCAGCTGTCTTCTAATGAGCCCTTACACCTCTAGCAGCTAATTTCATAGCAAGCATGCTTATGCCTGAAACATTTGGGAAGTTGTCCATTTTTCAAAATTGCCCTTTCAGAGTGCGGAACTTAGATGACCAGAAACCTGCTGTTACACACCTAGGGTGTAACCACGTAGTGGGGTGTGTAGGGACTGGAGTAATTATTGAGAATAGCTCAGTTGGAATTCCACAACTTAGATATCCAGATCAAGACACAGGATATTGACAAATGCAAAAACTACCTGGTAATAATGAAATTAAATAAAGTTCCAGTGGTTAGTTGGTTCTTTTTTTTAAAAAGCTCCTTGTGAGTAAGTGGAATAGTGTTCCCTGGAAATGTTTTCTCTGGGTTCGAATCCCAACCTGGGACTTCCCAGTGACCGTTTTGGAACAAGGAGAGGACAGTACTGGACTGCCTGCCAGGCCTTGCCATGCCCAACTGGCTGTCCTAAGCAAATGCCAGCTCAGGGGGTAATGTCAACTGAATACTGCCCATCTTCACAGTCTGCTATGAAAGCCTTTCACTTAGACAAGTCCCGTGTTGGAAAGTGCAAGGGGAACAAAGGGTGCTCCTGGGAGGAAGCTGCCGGGGGACACTCTCAAAGAGCTCTTTCTCTCTTGATCGGAAGGTCACGTGGGATGATTAAGTCCCTGATGTTTAGGGGTCGGATCACCAAGGCTGAAACTTGCCTAGCAGTGAGGTGGCCATGGGTAAGATCATTCCATCGTTCATGGAAGCATGTTTTCCTGTGCAGGGGCTGAGGGTACAGTCACAGCTTGGGACGGGCTACACCAGAGCCCTCCTAAGGAGCTACCTGCTGTTAGTGAGATACAGCAAATTGGACAAGTAAGCAGGTGTCCATGCAAATCAGGGTGAAAGGAGATCACTGGGGATAGAAAAGAGGGTTGCATCTGCTTTTAAGACACACCTACACATTGGGGACCTCAGCTGGAGGGAGTAGGGGCGCCCAAGATTTGGCATTTGAGTAGGGATGAGCAGACACCCAGGGTGCATTCCTTTGAACCTCACGCGCCAGGGAAACTTGTTAAGGGCTTATCTGATAACCTTCCCCGTGCCTGAAGGACTTTAAGCAGAGCAGTAACAGCAGTGAGCCAAGCTGCACCGAGGACAGAGAGCCCTCATTCCTTCCTGTGTGGCTTCCAGAATAACCCAGCAGTAGTAGCAGTCCCTCAGCACAGGGTGAGGATCGGAGGTGAACCGTGGAGAAGGGATGCTTTTCCTACAGGTGTGTGTGTGTGTGTGTGTGTGTGTGTGTGTGTGTGTGTGTGTGTGTGGCAGAGAGTGAATGGAAGTGGGGGAGAGGCGTGGTGAGGCCAGGGAAGTCAAGAGTTCAAAAGGAACCGACACATGGCGTATAAGACTACTTCTTGGACCACTCTGTTGAGCTAAACTTGGCTCAGGTATTTCTGCTGTGGCTGCTTCTCAGAGTACCTGAGTCTGTTGCTTAGTGCAGTTGATGGATTCCTAACTTCTGCCCCGGTAACAAAGAGCTTGGATTGGGTAGAAAGGGCGGCCTCTTGGAGCTTTCTTCCTCTGTGTAGTGCAGGAGCAACTTTCATGAAGTAGTGAGATGATGTGAGGCTAACAAATGTGTGGGGTTTGGGTAGGGCTGGCAACGGATGCACAAGGACTCAGTATTAACAAGCACTGTTCACTCGTTCTTAGCCTTCACTCACCTGCCTCATCCTCACTGAAGTCCATCTCATGCACAGGGCAGATAATTGTATGATGATTGTCTATCACGTTCCTTCTCTCTTCCCTTAACCCAATGCTGGATTTCACTTGGAACTGGGGACAGACAGTACTGGAAGAGACAGGATCACGGTGGCTGCCATTCTCTGTGACCGTGGGCGGAGGCTGCACCAAGGGCTCCTGTTCAGTCTCAATTCTTACAGTGTCCCTACTACTTCGGTCGCTTACTTTCACCTTCAGGTCAGGACACTGAGTGAGGCTCAGGAGTTAGGCATTGCTGTACAGACACACTCCGCAAGAGGCAGGGCTGGGATTCCAACCGTCATCTGACCCCGGTGTCCCTTAAAAGGAGACAAAAACAAAGTCAAAAGCAGCCACCCAAGTTCCCTCCAAAGGCACCAGTGACTTGAAAACCCAGGGGCTTCTAAGTTCGCAGGGCACGGCAATCAGACCCCATGCAAGGAGCTTGCTGGAGCCTGCTAGAGTCCCAGAATGGGGGCTGACCTCAAGGAAGAGCCCCCTTTGTTTCCCAGTCCTCGGCCCCCAGCACAATGCAAGGGGCTTACTTTGACTGTGGCCATGTGGTAGTGAGGAAACACCACCCCCCTCTTCCGGCCTCTTTGTCCCGTTTAGTGCTCCAAATGGGGGCCCCTCTCACACAGCCCCACTGGTCTTGACTCTGAGGGAGTAAACATCTTGGGGCTCTTTATTAGTTTATTTCAGAAGATGGAGCCTGTTTGTCCCTGGGGCCCCGGCCCTCTTTTATGACCCGCAACCCTTCTTGACAAATTCTAGTGACTGGGGAGAAACTGGCTTTCTACAGCAGATCATTAAAACACCACCATAAACCCGGGGCCATAAAATATTATTTGCCGGGCATAAAGCAGGGTGGGGGTGGGGTAGATTTTCCCCAGAATGGCAACCCAGGTCGTGCTTTCTCCCACTGGGGAAGGCAGCACAGTGATGCCATGGTTTCCAAATTCCTTATCTCATGCTCCACTTTGTGAAAATGACCTGTTGCAGGAACAGCCAAGAATATTGATGTATTTATTCCATGGACTCCAAAATCTTGTTTTTTTTTGGTTTTTTAAAAACAAGTTAAAGTTGGGTGATGATGCCTTGCCAGTGTGCCTTTACATAATTCAGTCTGAGCTCTGAGGCCCCAAGGCAGAGTCTTGCAAGGGGAAACAAGGCATTTCACGTCCCAGCAGGTTGTTGTGGGCCTGTAGCCACCATCAGATCATTTCCCAGCCAACCCAGGCAACACCCACCTTAGGACTGGTTCTTAAGACTGAGCCTAGGTCCTCACCCCTATAGTCCATCCAGTGGACTCCTCCTGGGCATCTTTAGCCATTCATCTGCTCAGGACTCTTCATGGCCGGCCTATTCTGGGATGGCAGCCAGTCAAGAAGCATGGGTGAGGCCCCGGTAGCAATGAAACTGACCACAGAGAAGCTGCCCAAGTTCATATCTATAGATCAAATCCACAGCCCTTTATTAGAAGTCCTTTGACACAGGTTTTTTTTTGAAATTTTAGAAATTTTCTGCAAGAGAAAATTGGGGCGGTTCACTTACTGGTTTTCTAGCAGTACCAGTGAGATCTGGGAAAGTACCTCCAAATGAGATGGTGCTTGTGTGCCTTCCGTGAGCAGTAGAATAAATCAAGACTACACATGGCCCTGCCCCTGAGGTCCAGGGTTACTACCAAAGGAATTGGAGGACCCCCTGTTTTCCAGGTAGTTGTTGTTGTAGTTGTTGTTCTGGAAGATCAAGTATCGGATGCTAGCTAAGCACCTGACCCACGTGCAGTGTGGCCCTGGAAATCATGGCTCACATGGTTCATCATCACCATCCCCCAGCCTGGGCCTCAAGGTCATCTCCCATCACTTTCAGGACACTTCTGCGATGGAGATCATGCTGTTTCTGTTGTTGTTGTTGTTGTTGTTAAAGGCTTGGCCCAAGGTTTTGCAGTTGAAAAATGGCAGAGTGGGGACTCCAATCCCAGACTGCAGAGTGGGTGCCCTCACCAAGACCCAGTGCCTCCTCCACAAAGACTGGGAACAAACACATCAGAGGATGGGACAGTTGGCGCTGTTGTCTACACAAGCAGAGACCACTGGAAAGAGGCAGATAATTAACCAGGTAACTGAGGCAAGAGGAGCTAGTTTTAAAAAAAAAAGTCTGTAGTTGGGTAGACAGTGGCTGGTGTTCTAGGACTGATGGCATACACAGGTCCTCTCTGGGCATGCATGCCAACTGCTGCTGGGCCCCAGGTGGCTTCTGTGCCCTTTGGCAGCCCCATTCAAAGGCAAAGACAGTGATCTCCCTGTCAGCTTTCAGTGCCATTGCACATGCCTGGGTGGGAGGGTGGGGTAGGGATCCAAGCTGCACTCCTGGGTCCTCTGCATCCTTTTCAGTGGCTTAGGGAATCTCCGGGCAGCCACTTGGCAGAAAACCCAGAGAGAAGGTGAGGGGAGGGTGAAGGTGCCAGGTGCAGAGACACACACATACCCCTCCTCATTTTTAGCATCTCGCCTGTCTTCTGTGGCTACGGGAAAACTATGATAATGGATTGCTAAGCGGTCAAGGCCTGGGACGGTCAGAGGAAAGAGCACCTGGAAAGTGGAAAGGAGGATGTATAAGGAGAGCTTTGTGGAGCCCTGAGCTCCTCTTCCTCCTCCTCCTTTCTACTGCTTGCCTCTGACAAAAGAAGCAAGGCCGCTCCACTGAGCTGGAGGACCAGACTCTTGCAGTCTGTAGGGAGCCAGGCTGTAGTCAGCTGAGCTCTGTAAGGACCAGGACTGGGAGGGGGCTACCGAGGACAGGGCAGCGCACCCAGGGGTGGTCAGTGGGCAAGAGATGGGAGGAACAAAATATCTACCCGTCACAAGTATCCAGGCCACAAAGCTGGCTCTCAAGGTCAAGGATATGCAGATGGATGGCGGAAATTGGTTCCGGAGAGTGTGTGTGTGTGTGTGAGTGTGTGTGTGTGTGTGTGTGTGTGTGTGTGTGTGTGTGTGTGTGTGTGTGTGTGTTCCACCTTCCACAACTGGAAGATGGAGCTGATGGCAAACAGGAATTGCGCTCCAGTGTGAGGCACTGTTTGGGGGGGGGGGGTGGCGTCCCTGGTGTGCTGGCAGGCCGGTGTCTATACACCCAGAAATCCCCGCCTGCTAGAGCCAAAGCGACATCGGGAGTCTGGAAGGGTCTAGATGTTCCGGTGTGCTTGGAACCTAATTTTGCCGTCTTGCATTCTTCCCAGCGAAAGGCATCCTCTGAGTTCTCCGCGTCACACCTGGATGCACTGGGTCGCTAGGAGCGCTAGCATGCCGCCCGGTACCCAGACCTTGGCTACACGGGGGGCCTGTGCCAGATGCGCGCCCACTCTCCTCCAGCCCCGAGGCTTAGGTGCCCTCCCCTAGGAGAGTGAGAGAGGAGCAGACTCCCCCTTCCCTGCCACGAAGTTCCAAGTCGGCCCATCTTTCCGTGAGCTCGCATCTGGGATAAAGGAACTGAGGGGACCAGCCCGGGGAGTTGGGGTTCATTCAGCCTCCCGTGCGTCGCGTCGGGGCCTGCGAAGGGGCGCAGTCAGGCAGGCAGCTGCAGGCTGCGGCTGCGGAGTGTACCTCTCCCTCTCCTAGCAGATGCCTGGGGGATGGGGAGCCTAGAGAAGGGGGCACCCGGGAGGGGGGTGCTCCCCGCCTCCTGCACCCCAGCCCGTAGTACGGCTTTAAAATCCTGCGGAGTTTGTCATAGGCCGGCCTCACCACGCATGCGCATAGGCAAAGTTGAGTTTTTCCTTTCTGCCCCCCCCCCTTCCCTCTCTCTTTCCAGCTGCCTTTGGTTCTGCAACTTAAAAAAAATTTTTTTTTTTTTTTCCTTGAGAACACCAAGAGCAGAGGAGTCCGGAGAGGGAGGGAGAGAAGGAGGGAGGCAGTTAGCCAGGAGGGTCGGGGGGTGGGTGGGGGGGACACGGTCCCCGTGGCCGGTCAGTCTGTTTGGGGGCGCGGGATCGCGTGGAAAGCTGCTCCGAGCTCCCAGGCACCGCCTCCGCCGCCAGGAGTCCGGTTCCGCGCGGCCGTAGCCCAGCGAGCTCCTTCCGCCGCCGCCGCCGCCACCACCACCAGCGCCGCGTCCCGGACCGCCCGCCTGCCGGCTCTCCCGCCCCTCGGACCCGGGCGCCCGACGAGGAGCTGGGCTTCCCTGCCGGCCATGGACCGCTGGAATTGAATCGCCGCCACCGCCGCCGCTGCAGAACCCCGAAAGTTCTCTCCCCCTCCTCAGCCCCGCGCCCTCGCTCCTCTTCGCCCGGCAGAGGCTTGAGGGGGGGCGGACCGAGAGATTAACCCGAAGAGAGAAAGAAAGGGTTGAGGGGGAGCCAGCGTCTCCCCCCCCCCCACGGGCAGTCGCCCATTGGCCCACCTCGCGGACTCGGAGCGCGGCAGAAAATTCCAGGTGGGGAGGGAGTGAGGCTCGGGGGGGGGGGCGGAGAGGCATCTTGCATTTCTTTGGCTCCCCCCCGGTTTTTGCCGGACCCTAACATGAAAGGACAGACTTGGGCTCTGACTCTGGCAACTCATTTGGCGACTGTTGCGTTTTCGGCGGCATCTCCTGGAGAACCAGCTGTGCGCGCCTGATTGTTCGGCGGCGAAGCTGCAGTGGGTGTGTGAGTGTGGGTGTCTCTGTGTTGTGTAGGTGTGTGTGCGCGCACAGACGTCCACGCTCCCAACTCGAGACCGTAGGATCAACCCCCCTGGAAAGCAGACGTTCCGGCCACAGACCCGGAGAGGAGGAGCCCGACCTCAGGGAGGCGTGAGCCGCGGCGAGTTTTGCCGAAGCGGTAGTGTGAATGAACTGGGGGCACCTGGGCGCAAGGATCGCCCTCCCTCCCCCAACCCCGCCCCGGGCCAGAGTTGAGTAGTAGGGCATTTTTTTTCACTCTTGTGAAGATTTTTTTTTTATTATTTGTTGTAAAGTCTTTTGCACAATCACGCCCACATTTGGGGTTGGAAAGCCCTAATTACCGCCGTCGCTGATGGACGTTGGAGAGGGAGCGCCTCGTTGCGGAACAGTCGCCTGCGCGCCCTCGCCGGACCCGCGGCTCCCTCGTTGTGCCCCGGCCGGGCCCTGCCCTCGTTGCCGGCCTGCCAGCTTCTACGTCTCGCCGGTTCCAGGGTGCATCTCAGCGCTGCTCCGGCTCGGGAGCCCAGGGCCGGGCAGCAGAGCCCGCTTCGGCTCCGGTTCACTGCGTCCACCAGACGAGCCCCGGAGGACTCCGCAACCTTGTTCCTAGTTCGCTCCCGTAGGCTGAGCCCCGCCGCTGCGCCCGGAATCCTCGGCTGCCCTCCCTCGGGTGGCGAGTGCACCCTCGCGGCACCCCCTCCCCCTCGCCATGAAGGTAGGTGTTCTCTACGCCGTGGACTCTCGCTCGACTTTCAAACTTTTTCCCCCTTTTGGAAGTTAACTGGCTTTCCCCCACCTCTTCCTATCCCTCCATTTCTCCAGCCGCCTCGAGAGGTTGCAACCGCCAGCGCCGCTGGCAGGGACCCCCCCTACTCCAGGACAGCCTAAATCCCCCCTGCTACGCACTGCCTCGCCGTCCCCGGAGACCTCTTCCTGTCGCACCAACCTTTTGGACTGGAGAGGGAAAAGTTGGGAAAGCGCTGGGCAGAGAATTTTGCAAGAGAGTGCAGTTCACGCACGACTCTGCTTTTGCCCTGAGAACCTGGAGTGTAATTTACTATGTATATTTCAGTAACGGGATAATGATTCAATTCAACAAATATTTACCAAGCGCCCACCGCCGGAGCTCCACGAGGGTGTGTGGCCCTGGCTTGGGAAGGGGAAGGGAGCTCTTCAGTTTGGGAGAACCGGCGGCGGAACGGTAGAGCCCACCACCTCGGAGCAACGCGTTCCCCGCATCCCTCCGGCGAAGAACGGGTTGCAGGCTCACCCTGGCAAGCGGAGGGGGGGGGGGAACCGGAGCGTAGCAGGCCCTGCGCCTTTAAGAACGCCTGGCCGGGGGCCAGTGCGCACCCGGGCGCGGGGAGCGGGGTGGCGATATTAGCATTATTAGCCGCCACCGGGTGAGCCCAGGCACTTTGCAGCGCTGGTGGGGGCGGGGAGTAGTGGTCGCAATGGCTCTAATCCGGTCGGGCCGGGAGAGCTAGCCCCGACCCCCTGAGTGGAGTCGGCCTGGTCCTTTAGAAAACTCTGTCGAGAGCCTTCTTCGCGCTAGGAGAGCGGGCGGGGACCAGTTTGTGAACTCGTGTTTGTTTTAATTGTCAGTTGTATGTTAAAGCCGAGTCACACACTCCGAGGGTCACCGAGAGTTCACTTTTCCGAAAAGTTAGCGTTTCTTCCTGTAGTATAACTTGCTTGTTTCCCAAATAACTTTTCCCCCTTAGTCTCCAAGCTTCGACCCTTCCTTTTTTTCCACCCCCTGGGTCTTTCCCACTTTTAGTTTCCTTAAGAATAAGGTTAAAGTTGGAATTAAGATGTTTCCTAAAAGCAAATGACTCCTAATCCCCACCCAAAGGTTAAAAAAGAAAGAAAAAAAACCACACACGCAGAACTGGAGCCCCCAGGCCCTGCTGTACCGAATCCATCTCCGGCATAAGTGGGGGGACAGAGGCTGGCCATGGGTTCGCACCTCCTTAGCCCCTGCCGTCCCGCCAGTCCCAGCACTTTCACCGAGGACCAGCCGGATGGGCAAGGTTTGGTTTCTAGAAATCTGCCAGGGAGTCTTTTCCAGAGGCCTGGCCAAGAGCACACGACGGTGGCTTGGGAGGGAGTGGCAGTCGGAAGCATTGTGTGTGTGTGTGTGTGTGTCCAGTTGTGTGGATTTTTGTGCTGCAGGGATGTGCGCGGAAAGGATTGGCTGTTCTCGGGTCCCGGACACGCTGGCCTTGCTCTCCCTGCCCCTGACTCCTTCACCAGGAGACTGTCCCAGTAGGCCAGGCCCCAGAGCCCCTTGTCTTCCCCCTGCCATGCCCGGCCCGCCGGCCGGAGCGCACCGGTCGGTAAGGGGTTAGCGCTGCAGTGCGCGCAGCGCCCAGAGCTGTCCTGCTGCCTTTCTTCCCCCGCCGTGCGGTGCCGGCTGCCCCCTGTTGGCCGCCTTGTAGTAGGGCGCCTCTGCGTTCCGTTCCTCGGGCCGTCCTGAGGCTGCTCCCTCTTCCTCTGCCTCGTTCTCTTCATCCGTCCCAATCACCAGGCCCTGTTTCCCAGAAGTGCCCTTTGGGGACGCCCCAAGCAGTGCAAGCAGTGCAAGCTGCACTGCCTGGCCGCTGCGTTACCTTGCGGACAGGGACTTGAGTCCAAAGCAGTGGGAGGCGTGGCTGCCACAACTGGTGGAGCTTTGGGACTGGGCAGTAGGTAGGTGTCCCCCTAGGAGGCCGACAGTCTGGCTTTCCTTGTCTCACCAAATTTCGGCTGTGTTCAAGAGCAATCCTGGCTAGCCTCCCTTCTCTTCGGTTAGAAAGCTGGGGTGGTGGAGCTGTTTCATTTTCTTTTTTCGGTCAGTGGGCAGTGCTCCAGCTCTGGCGGAGTTTTAGCTTGTGGGGACAGCCTGCTTGCCAAGGTCTACGTGATGTGAGAGTGAGTAGGTTGGTTTCTGAAGAGCCACCGGAGGAGACGAAGCAGCCAGGCAGAGCACTCCTCCCTCTCAGAGTCTCCCAGCCGTGGCGCTCACCGCGGGTTTTGGCTGCTCCGCTGGCTGGTCCATTGCACCCACTTGGACTCAGGCATCGACCTCAGTCTTTATTAGGCTCTCCCGCTGCTCCTCCGATCCCTACTCTTGCTGGGCCCTATGTACACAGCACCGGGAATATGCACCCCTCTGGGGCGATCCTGGCAGGAGCCTAGACGAACAGTGAGGCCCCTTTGTATGTATCTGTCAGGACGGACACACACACACACACACACACACACACACACACACACACACACACACGGCTAGCCCCTTCCGTCCCATCTCTCCAGTCCCCAGGACAGGACAGCTCAAGTTCAGACCTTTTCCCTCAGAGTTTTTAACTAACAGTATCCTTCTTGACTCTTGCAAGAGACAGACGGAAACGCCAGACTGGGGAAAACTTTTATTTTCTAAGATTCTTCCTGGAGTTTCCCCTTCTCCCCTTCATCTTCATCAGCCCCAGGATCAAGCTCACTCCTGCCATCCACCTGACTCCCTCATTGTTTCCACTCCCAAGTCTTGGACTGCGGACAAGGAGTCGGCCAGAAGAGGTTCCTGGGCCCAGTGAGGGATGGTGAGGGGCCCCAGGGGCTAGGGACAGTGCATCTTTGCTGGCTCTTTCAGCACTGTTAACAGAGGGCTGTGGGGATTTTGTGCATGTGTCCTCCTTATTTCCTGGGGTCCCCTGAACCTCTTGTTTCCTCATTACTCCCCCCACCACCCCATACTGCAGTTGATACCTTTGATCCAATGCAAGGCTAGGAGCAAGTGTTTGGTGGTAAAATGGCCCCTCGAGAACGGGCGAGTGAAACCCCTCCCTTTCACTTCACCGCACTCCACTCCGCTCCTGCACCAACATGTGCAGCGTGCCCTGGCCCCCTCTCCCTGGCACTCAGCAGATTTCCAGGGTGTACTTCCCTGAGTCCCTGCCCGTTCCTTGAGACACTGTACTCTATCCAAAAAAGTTTTGGGTTGGTCCCAGTGTGAAGGGTCCACGGGAGGTCTCATTCTGTAACGGTCTTTTTGGATCAGATCTTGGTAAACAAACGGGAACCTACCCTGCGGAGGTGACTTATTTATTATTAGCGAGTGCGCTCTGGGTTCTGTCAGTCTCTGAAAACTGGTGGGGCCTTTCCTGGGTTGCACCAGGATAGGCGCGGAAAGAGAGCCAAGGTGTTTCCGGGCAAGCGAGTCAAGGTTAAGTGGAGACCCGTTGTGTGCACAGGGGCCAGCCTGTCTCGTCGCCCGTGGGACATGCTCACCTACCTCTCGCCCCCCCAGCTGGGGAGACCGGAGTGGATGGCCCCAGCCCCACTCTTAACTGGACCCAGTTCTGGGAATTAGTGGCCTTGCCCGGAGGGGGAGGCGGTATCGGGCTGAGAGTGGGTTCTGTTTGTGTGGCTTCGGCTCTAACAAAGAGATCCGCTGTAATCCGCTGAATCTGTTATCAATTTCTCTGCTGCCCGCGCTGCGCCCCGCCCCACGAGCCCCGCCCGCCGCGAAGCTCGGGAAGTGTGTGCGCGGTCAGCTGCAGTGATCCCAGCCGCCGACTCGGAAGCACGGCGGGACGTGTCTGCACGTGTGTGTGTGTGTAAATGTGCACGCGTGTGAGTGTGTATGTGCTTGCTCCTCAGCTGGTTGCCGTTGCGTTGGGGGAGAGTTGGCTTGGCTCTCTGCGCTTTGCAGAGCAGGAAGGCCAACATTGTAGCCCACCCCCTCCCAGGGAGGAAACTTGACACTTCCAGCTGGGGGTGGGGAAGGAGACTGAGCCTTCTCTCTCCAAGTTCGGGGAAACCCCAGGTTTCCATTCTCCAGGATGCTCCCCCCAACTTTGCTGTGCTGTGGGGAAGGGCTGGGCCGTGGCTGCTGAGCCCTGGTTAGCCGGCATCGGGGACCCCCAGGAAGCATTCCGCTCTGAGAAGTGCAGAGGTGTCCTCGCCAAAGAGGCGTCTTGGAGACGGAAAAGTGCGGCGCTCTCCTGAGCCCTGCAGTGTCTCCACGGCTGCCCGTGTCCCCTCTGTCCCTTTATAGTGCGGGTCCCGGGCTTGGCCTGCCGCCTGGAGGCGGCTCAGCTTTCTGTCCTTTTCAGAGGAAGGGACACCCTTCGGGCTGCCGGCTGTCCAGCGCGGCAGGGTTACTAAAGTCGTGGAAAGGGACTTGGGGGAAACCCCGCGCCTCCCAGCCGCCTACAGGTGGAGGAATCGCCCGTGTGGACAAACAGGCGTGGGAGTTTCCAGGGCCGCCTCCTGTCCTGGAAATTCTTCAGAAAGTGTACTTTCACCGTCGGCTTCCAAGTGCCCTGAAAACCAGGGGTCCCACTGTGGTTCCGGATCCAGTACACTTCTGGGCCGGCGGGAGACTCCTCTGCAGCGGTTCTGGCCTCGTCCTGCACCCCGCTCCTTTCTTTTTGGAACTGACTGAGCTGAGCCTAAATTGGGCTGGAGGCGAGGCAGGGTGGCGGTGTTCCACGGTCAGGCTCCCGGTGGTGCCGCGATGGCCAAGTGACCGGCAACCCCAGACCGGGACCAAGGGAGACTCCAGACCTCAGGCGCTCCCCGTCTTCTTTATTTGGCGGCAGGACTGAGGGTGAAAACACAGAATTTGGGGGCGGGATGGGGGCAAGGAAGAGATCCTCTTCCAGGAAAGCGGGAGACCCAGACCCCCTTCTTCCCTCTGGACTTGTTTCCCTCTATCAGTTGTGGGCGAGGCCTCAGGCGGGAGGGGGCCCCCCTTTTCCGGTTTCCTGGGGCTGGTGGGTCCTTTGGTCGCAATCTCTCCAGCTATTATGCCTTGGGCCCCCCAGCTCCTTCTCCCCGCCCCAGTCTGGCTCAAGAGAGTCCGCAAGGAAACCCACGCGCGCCCTCCGCATCTGGAAGTGGCTCTCTCCAGATCGTCCCGTCCCGTAAACTGATTATGAAACATACGATGTTAATTCGGAGCTGCATTTCCCAGCTGGGCACTCTCGGCGCGCACTGGTCCCCGGGGCCTCGCCCCCCACCCCCTGCCCTTCCCTCCCGCGTCCTGCCCCCACCCCCCACCCCCGCGCTGGCCACCCCGCCTCCTCCTCCTCTGCAGCCGCTGCGGCTGCTGCTGCTGCTGCTGCTGCCGCCGCCGTCAACGCCGCCACCGCCCGCCAGCGCGCTCCACTCGCCTTTGGGCTCCTCTCCTCTGGCCCCTGGAATGAACTCTGGTTCCATTTGTTCCTCAGTCCAGGTCGGGGGAGAGGACTAGGGTGGCAGTGGGGGGCACGGGGACCGAAGCAAGGCAGGAAGGAGGCAGCGCCTGGCACCGGGGACGTGGACGGCAGTTTTCAGACATGTAATCGCTGGCGTGCCCCGCGCGCAGGATCCTAGTGAAATCAGATTTCCTGGTGAGGTTGCGTGGGCGGATTCATTTGGAAAAAAGAAACTGCCTATATCTTGGCCATCCAAAAAAAAAAAAAAAACCTCACCCAGGAGAAGCGCAGTCAATCAACAGTAAACTTAAGAGACCCCAGATGCTTCCGTTGTTTAAACTGGTATGCTTGAAAATTATCTGAGAGGCAATAAACATATGCTCCTTTCTTCCCTCTCCAGAAGTCGATTGGTATATTAAGCCCAGGCGTTGCTTTGGGGACGGCTGCAAGCGCGATGTCTTCCAAGTCCTTCGTAATGGCCTTGGCCGTATTTTTTTCCTTCGCCCAGGTTGTAATAGAAGCCAATTCTTGGTGGTAAGTTCATTCTGTGTGCATACACTGTCTTGTCTGGTTTTAAAGATTGGTGTGTGTGATGCTGCGGTATTTAAAATGGGATGGCGAACATCGATGCATGAATCCAATGCTTCTGTGTGGGCTATCTTTTATTTGCATTTACCTTTGCAACCAGAATTTTCTTTTTGGCTTGCTAATATCGTGAAGCTTATCTGGAGCTCCACGAGGAGTCAGAATTTATAAATCTTGGCCCTTTGCATAGAGGTGCCTCTTGGTATGTGTGCATCATGCGATGAAAGAGAGTTGAAACTTCTCCGAAAATTATAAGTCTATCCATGAAAATTTCCTTTTTTTTTTTTTTGTGCCACTTCTGGGAGGTAAATGTGAGCTTCAGTTTTTATTTTCTGTCACCTGATGTTGCTCATGCACAGATCCTGAAGTAGGCAGGGATGTGGGAAGACGGCTGAGCTGCGGGCGGAGAAGTGTTTGACCCTGGCATGTGATGCCAAGGAGGTGGACTTGAAGCAGTCCAGTGGCCTACGTGGGGGTTTCCTTCTGGAAGGGGCTCACAGATAGCCCGCAGACTGTCCTGCAGGATTCTCCCGACGGAATGGCGGGCTGCCTTTTCCTGCCAGAGGTGACTTCAGTGCGCCCCACGGGTCCCTCGTAAGCACAAGAGGAGCCCTTTGCAAACGTGCAGCGGGGTGCTGGATTCCCTTCCATGTGTACACGTATTCTTTCTGCTCTTCCCTTAGTCGGAAGGGATAGCTGTTTCCTACCCGTGTCTGTGTCTGCTTTCGGCACTCGTGTGCTCGCGAGGCAGAGTGATCCAATATGTAGGGCAAAGTGACTCACCCTCCAGTGCCACAGGCCAGTTTGGCAGAAGCTGCCATCTTTCTCCCCAACCCCTGCCGCCCCGCTTTCCGGGGTGGATTTTGGGAAATATGGGTGCAGGTATATGGCAGGAGGGGCCAGCAGGGAAGGAAGGGAGGGAGAGAGGGGGCTCACCAAGGAGCCAGATGGTGAGATGGGGACTACACAATACCTCTGTTTTCTGAGTGCGATTCAAACAGAAGAGTTTTATGCAGCCCTTCCCATACTTTGTCATGAGGACAAGCAGGAGAGAAAAAGCAGCTGTGTGTTCTCACCAACATGCTTCAGGGGCCCACGTCGAGAGGAACAGAGAGAGAGAGAGAGAGAGAGCGAGCGAGCATGTGTTCACAGAAACCTTGAATGCACATCTCCCCCTTCCCCTCCCCTGCACCCCCTTTGCAGGTCGCTAGGTATGAATAACCCTGTTCAGATGTCAGAAGTATACATCATTGGAGCACAGCCCCTCTGCAGCCAACTGGCAGGGCTTTCCCAAGGACAGAAGAAGCTGTGCCACTTGTATCAGGACCACATGCAGTATATCGGGGAAGGCGCCAAGACGGGCATCAAAGAGTGCCAGTATCAGTTCCGACACCGGCGCTGGAACTGCAGCACAGTGGACAACACCTCCGTCTTTGGCAGAGTGATGCAGATCGGTAAGACACTGTTTGATCTCTTCTTAATACAGTTCTCTGTTTTCCTAGAGGAGGAGGGGAAAAAAGACACCGCATCCTTAGGGTTTACCTGCATGCTTGCGGAGGAGGGCACCTTCCAGCTTGGGGGCTTCAGTCGTGAGAGAGAAGGACCCTCACTGTCCACTGCCCACACCCGATTTGAAGTTTAGGACTTGAAAGCAGATCAGGAGGCTGGCACATGCTTCCCTGGGAGCAGCACTTTGCTTTCCAGGGCATCTTGTCTCAGTTCGAGGCGGGATACTTCACTTTGGTCTCTCCAAAGCTGATGGGGGAAGACGAGTGTTTGGGTTTCTAGCAGAAGCTGACGTTCCAGTGGCCCAAACCCATCACCCTAAACTCTGCCCGCCTTCAGAATGCTGCGCGTATTGGAAGGCAAGAGGGTTGTAACTTTCTTCATGGCGGGGCTGTGAGGCTGTGGCAATAGAGATGCTACAACGTGCTTTAGTTTTAGTCTCAGAATTTTAATCCCAAGTGATCCAATTTATGCTTATGATTTTGAGAGGTGGTATAAAAACACATAATTTAGATCTCAACCCACGGACTTAAGAAAACCTATTTCGTGGTATTGTTCACTATCCAGTGCTTAATGTTGAATGTGCCGGTTAATGTGCTGTTTAGGGAAGAACTGGGCTCATGATAAAACTTTTGAAAAACCCAGTTTGCCTCTTTGATTTGATGTACCAGGAGAAGCTCCCCCTGACAGAAATGGTCCTATGTGTGTTTTCCAGTGTGAATATTTTGGGTCTCTTTTACGCAAACAAGTCCTTATAATTAATATGACTGCACTGACTCCTAAAATAAGAAGCAATCCATCAAAGGAATTAGCTGTTTATACTCACCGAAGATTTAAAAAAAAAAGTTGGCTTAATATCCATCACAGATGGATAAAATGCTTAAAAAAAAAAAAACCCTGAAGAGTGTATTCATTGAGAACAAAAGAAGAGTTGTCAGTGGATGTTTGAGCCAAGCAGCTTCATAAACTAAAATAATACAGGACTGCCAGCCATTCCTTCCAGTGAATGGGAGAAAGGCCTGTAGCTCCAGCCTGGGTGCTTCCTACAGCTTTGTCTCCTCTGTCAATGATTAAAACGTGCCCATGTGTGTGCTGGGGCTCGGAATCTGGAAGCGAAGCTGCAGGGACACAGGAGCTTTCCTTGAAAAGCGGGCTGCCTCGTGCAGTTAACTGGAGGTGTGGAAGAGATGGGATTTTTCCTGTATTTTGGTATCACAAGCCAGCCAGGAACAAATGTGTCCGAATGGCATTCTGTCTGTCCTCCCTGCTGTTCTTCTGTCCTTGCTAAGCTGCTCGCCTCTTGCCCATCCCTCTCCCCCCCCCCCCCGCCTTTTTATCATGTGCCTGCAAGTGAGCCCAACTCACACACCTCAGAAAGTTAAACCAGAAGGGGGAAAACAGCACAGTGGCTCCAACACTGCTGTTTAAGAGCCTCTTCTCACTCTTATATACGCATAGCCCGTTTGGGGCCAGAATGGTTTCAGTGTAAGCTATCATTTGCTAAGTGAATTTGAGTCCTGCTAAAGATCTTATTTTCAATGCGGTCCCAGATTCAGAGGGCCTGCTTCCTTGGGGAGCCAGCCAGAACCCTAGCTACAAAGGCCTCCAGTTAATTTGCCCCTCGCTCATGCACTCTCTGGCCCTCAGCTGTGTGTGGTGCCACCGTCTGGGCTAATGGGAAGTGGTTGGGGCAGATACTTCCTGATGGCCTGTTAAGGAGCTCTCCTCGCTGTTCCGTCAGCTGACGGGAGGAGGCCGGCTGCATCCTGGGCCACAGTCCACGCCTGTGTTCTGAGAGCCAAAGGCTTGTGGGGTGCTGATGGGGCCTGTTCTTGCTCTCTCCTTACTTTTCTTTTTTTGAAGGAGCTGGAGAGGAGATGAAAGCAGGTGGGCTTTCTGGGAGAGGAAGACAGTCCCTAGCCCCAGGAGTAGGGAAGCCACTTGGCTGTCACTCTGCCATGGGAGGGAGGGTGGGTTTGGAAAACGTCAATGGCTTGGGTGCCCAAAGGTGCGTGTTGTGTGTCCACCGCAAAGCATGTAGTCTACGGGGGCCATGGCGAGTCCTCCCATCTGTGGGAACCTGACCCCGGGATGGGGGCCCGTGTCTGAGAAATGTGGGCTGCCCCCTCCGGCCCCCTGCACGACTCATTTTTCTAGGGTGCACAATTGCTGGCTTGAAGGGGCCCACTCTTCTTGTTGGAAACTTGCTCATTTTTCATCATGCTCCTTTTTTCCTTCCAGCTTTTGTCCCCATCTCTTCTTTGTCTCCATGCTGTGAAAAGATTTGTCAGGAGAGCACCAGTTTTAAGGGGATGGCGGGGGTGTGGGGTAGGAAGGAGGAGGTGGTGCGAGGGTCCCAGGAGATGCAACTTTGACCCAGGGAAGCTTGCGAAATGAGCAGTGTTCCCACCATGAGGATGATATCCACCAGCCGGTAGCACTTTTGAAACTTAGTTCCCCGTTCGGTGATCAGGCGACTTTAGGGGTTTCCACCAGGTTTGTCTGCTTTGCAGTGGGCCAGGGGATAGCTCAAGTTAAACCTATAAGGCTTTTTATACTCTGTACAAAAAGCACAGCGTTCTCTTCTAGAGTGCTCCCAGGATTGTTTCAACTAGCCACACTCTCATTCTCCCAGCCCTCCCATCAAGGGCTGCAGCATTTGCTGTTGTGTCCGTGTTAATTGTCAAAGAAGACTCTGCTCTGCCCATTCTCTCTCATTCACACACTTGGATGCAACACCCTGGATGCTTCCCGAGTTGTGCATGTTTCAAATATGGGAGGTTGTAATTGCAGTGTGGGGGCAGGGAGGCCCAAGAAACGCTGGGTGGTTTGAACCGGTATAGCCATGCCCCGCAGACTGGGCCTTCCATTGTCAGCTGTTTTTGAACTTTTCCCAACTGCCACCTCCCTCCCACCCCCCACCCCCGCCATCTTTCCACCCCGCCCCCCCCCCCAAAGGTGCTTAGCAAACTCCCAGAGTACGTGGAGGAGACACAGATTCTGGTTCAGGGATTGCAATGTGAGAAGAGACCTACGGCCTTCCCTCCCGCCCAGTACCTTTATTTTACAGTTAGGGAGAGTGAGACCCAGGCCTGGCCCCAGCAGCATGAAGATCCTTTGCTTCCCTCACGCTGCAACGTTTTTAGAAAGTGGCATCTGGTTCCGGTAGCCATGTCCCCACGTGTAAGCAGAGTAACTGAAGGCAGTCTGTGATCCCCTCCATTTTTTCCTTCTTGCTCTGCATGCAGATACTTTTTTTTTTTTTTTACAAGTTTAGATGCAGGAAAGACTCGTTCTTCCCTCTCGCTCCCCTGCTAGCTTTTGTTAGGATGCCGGAGTGGGTGTGGGAAATGATGGCTTTAAACACAGACACCCGTGTTCTTGATGGAGAAGTGTCCCGCCTAGGAGCTAGGGATGTCATAGGAGGTTAGTGTCGCTTAGGACGCAGTTAGAGACAGCTAGAACAAGGCTGTGTGTGCATGTGGAGACCCTGGGCCCCTGATGAGGCTTCAGGCCCTGGGGGAAGGAGTGCAAGGCTGACTCTAGTGTGTCTCTAACTCGTGTAGTCACTGGCAGTGCCTGGCTCAGAGCTGAGGGGCTGGGACTTGCAGGGGCTCAGCCTACCCTGGTGGATGCCCTGTTCGAGCAACAAGGGAAGTAAGGAGCCAGTGCTGAAGTTCAGTTTGGAGAGATCTACCCCACTTCTGAGTTTTCCCTCAATGGCTTCTTTCATGTACATTTCTGGGAAGTGAGTTTTGAATGTCTTCAAACCATTGGGCAAGAAAATCAATCCGGTTTTGCTTAGAATCCTGCCTTGGGCTCTGGAATGTTCGAGCCTCGCTCTCCAGTCTGCCACTCTTTTGTCATTTGTGGCTGCGGTATGTGTTGTGGGGGATCTCTCTGGGCTTCCCCCCCCCCCCCCATAGCGGGCCTGGGACCTGGCGGTAGGCTATGGATGGGTGCCCCACTCCCCCTTCAGGTCTCCAACAAGCAGGGACCAGCTAGAAGTGGCTGTGGGCTGGCCCCTCATTTGGTGGGCTGCAGGGAGTTGGGTTTCTGTCTGCCTGCTCCACTGGGGACCAGAGCCGGTCTGTTGGGAGCTTATCCTGAGCAGGTGCTTGCCTGGTCCAGGGTGGGTGTGTGTGAGAATCCCAGCGCCAGAGCCCAGGCCTTCCTGCAGGATTGAGCCAGGCTCCCGGTGACCCTGCATCTTTGCCCACAGGCAGCCGCGAGACGGCCTTCACCTACGCAGTGAGCGCGGCGGGGGTGGTGAACGCCATGAGCCGCGCGTGCCGGGAAGGCGAGCTGTCCACCTGCGGCTGCAGCCGCGCCGCGCGCCCCAAGGACCTGCCGCGGGACTGGCTCTGGGGCGGCTGCGGCGACAACATCGACTATGGCTACCGCTTTGCCAAGGAGTTCGTGGACGCGCGCGAGCGGGAGCGCATCCACGCCAAGGGCTCCTACGAGAGCGCACGCATCCTCATGAACCTGCACAACAATGAGGCCGGCCGCAGGGTGAGTGCGCGCCCAGGGCCCTGTCTCCTAACCCCTCTCCCCCTCCCAGTGGTCTCTAGCCACAGCAGTCCTCTGGTGCCGCCACAGCTGTGGTCTGACTTCCTTCTCTATCTCCTTACCTCATTCCATGCCTGTCTGTTTCCTTCAAACAGCCCCTCCCCAACATGGGCCTCTTTGAGGAAGAGTGCACAGCCCAGGGACGGGTGTTGGGGGAGGAGGGGAGAGGGCGGCGGGGAAGGGGGTGGCGAGGGAGGGGGCACCCCAGTAAGGTGCTCCAGTGGTCAAGGGCCATGTTCAATCCCTGCCTTTGTAGGGAGTCAGTACCAACACCAGTGGCTAGCAGAACTCAGAAAGGAGCCTGCTGTCACCTGCTGCCCCTGGAGACCTGCTAGGGGCTGGCTGTGTGGATCTGGGGGAGAGGCCTGCTTCCTAGCGGCCGAGAACCCTTCCTCCCCGCCTCCCAGGCCTTGTGGCTCGTCCCCTTTGCCTTGTCCCTCTTGTGTCAGGACACACAGGCCTGATGGATTGAGAGGGTTTTTTGTTTTTTTTTTTTTTTTTTTCCTTCTAAAGGGTTTTTTCTAAGAAAATGACAGCACTTTTAGCAATGTGGCATTTGCTGGGTCTGCTCCTCGGGCTGAGAAGAGCGAGAGCGAGCTCTGAGCTGTTCCTGGGACGATCAGACTTGTCTTTTCCCCTGGTGGGGCTAGGAACAAAGCCACCCTTCCAGCGGTTAGAGAGTCCCCTTTCTCCTGCGGTTAAACACGCAGCGCTTCATGGCTGCTTTAAAATGAAGGGGTGAAAATGTTTCTTAGCTTTGGCAGCGCTGGAAACCAGGGCCATTATTTTATTTTATTTTTTTCGCAGAACACACAAGGTAGGTGCCAGGAACTTTCTGGGCAGAGATTTGCCTGTTCTGTGTTTGAGGAGGAAGAGAGCTAATCCTAGAGGAGACCACGAAGGGCTGGAAGGAACTGTGGACCCCTCCGGCCCCACCCTCTCATCTTAAAGCAGGGGAAACTGAGGCCGCGAGAACACAGGGAGGAAGAGATAAACCTTATTTTGGAGGGAGAGTGTGCACTGCAGTTTTGGGGGGCAGGGAGTGGAAGGAGCTAGGGCTTTTGGGGATCAGAGACATATCCAGGTTCTGGGCCAGCTGTGCCTCCACCTGGCCCTCAGCTTCCACATCTGCCCATCTGTGAAGGGCCAAGGCAGCGCCTCCCCTGGGGCTGTTGGGACAGTGACATGAGACCCGGTAATGCGTTGAAGCCTGTGAAATGCCCAATTCTTGGCTATTTTTTTTTTTTTTGGACCTACAATAGACTAGATTTGGTTCAGCCTGAGGTTTAAGTGTTGTGTCGGGAAGTGACAGGTGGATCACGACACCGCAAGGGAGCAAAGCAAAGGATGGAGGGCTGTGCGCTTCTACCTGATGTGTCATTCGCTCTGCCTTGCTGGGAGGAAGGGCCGACCTCAGCAGAGTGCGGCCCGTGGTGCCCTGGAGGGGAGAGGGGATGAGGCCTCCGCCCATTGCCTGTGCACTCTCACAGTGTGGGCCTCTCCCCTGACCGCAGTTGACCTCGGGGCCTCCTCGCGGGGCGCCCATGCTGCAGCCACCTTTCACAGGGAACCCCTTGAGTGTGTGTCCAGCTCCTCCCAGCATCTGTGCCCCCCATGCTGGAGGTGTGGGTGGGCTTTCTGAGCCCCATTCAGAGGTCCACCCCACGTGGGGTGCCCTCAGCCAGCTGGCACCTTCTAGGACTATCTTCCTGAAGAGCAGCCAGCAGGGGCTTGAGGTCAAGGACTAGTCTGGGTGGCAAGGGCAGATTCTGATGGGCTTGTTTCAAGCAGTGACGTTTCCGGGGAAGGGGCTCATCTGACCATCGGAGCAGGGCTCTGAGTTTGGATCACAGTGGACAGAGTCTCTACAGCAGACAGCATTGTCCTGGGATAGTGGGGGCACAGGCTGGAACGTGGGCTCTGGGCCAGGAATGTTCCATTAAAATTTCTGGAGGGCATTAGCGCTTTTTCTTTTCCTCCAAGGGGAGCGAAGATGAGACATGTTAGGAAAACCCATCCTCAGATGAGCTGAGGGCCTGCCACCCTTGTGCCAAGGAAGTACACTTAGGCACCTCCCACCCCAGCCCACCTTTAACACAAAGACCCCTTTCTGCTGCCTGCACGGGGATGGTAGTTGTTCCTGGAGGGAGTGTGGAGGAGAGGTGTGTGTGGGAGAATGGCCCCGGGTTCCCGATGGGCTCCTGTAGCCGGGCCACACCACACGGATGCTAGAAGGTCGCTGGCGTGAGGAGCTGCGGGCAGTGGGCACTATAAATAGACAACCACCACCTCCCAGACTGCTGGGCACAGTGCTGTGGGGGGCCAGACCCATGGGCACTGCTCCTGGGAGGCCTGAGGTGACTGGGCAAGGGCCCAGCCACCATTCCCTCATCATCCTGGAGAGAGACCAGATTTTGTACACTGTGGCCTGGGAGCCAAGTGCTTCCTCTGCCTCCCCTCTTTATACCCGTCCAAGAGTGTTGGAACTTGGTCCCCTCGCAGACCCCATTCTCAGAGGGACAGGTGTGTTGGAAGGCAGTCAGGAAGCTGAGTCCGCGGCTGGCTTGCTGTCAGTCTGGGGGTGGTCAGGTGATGGGGGTGCAGGGAGCTGGAGCAGGGGCACCTGCTGTCTGGACCCAGGTCCTCTGCCTGCAGGCTGGCTGTATGACCTGCACATAGCCTCTGCATCACTGTGCCATCACCTAACCCTGCCCAGCGAGAGCGGGAGTGTCAGGGCCTTCATGGTGACATTGCCTGGCACACAGCCGTTGTGGTTCGTACTGAGCCAAGCTTTAAGCTCTCACGATCAGGGCAGGATGCTTTTTCCCATGTTCAGTCCGGTTGCCTGAATTTGGTCATGGCACTCCCTACTTCTCAGTAAGCTGCATGGGGACTCATCTTCCTGGGCCTCACTTTCCTTTTCTGTGGAATGGGAATGGCGGCAGTGAGCTCACAGCCCAGCTGTGGGGGGTCCCTGCGGGTGATGCGGGTGATGCGGGTGATGCGGGTGGGGGGAGAGTTCGGGAGAGATCTGTATGCTTGTGCTCCTGTGGCTGCGTCTTTCTCCCTGCAAGCAAAGGAGCAGCTGGCGGTGACTTTCTGTGCGCCCCATACCCATTCAGAAGCTGGTGGTGCTGGTGGTGGTTGAAGATGATGCACTGATGAGGGGATAAAAACAGATGCATGTTGTAGTTTCCAAGATTTCTGGTGGAGGAGAATGAAGGGGAGCTGGGGAACCCGGCTCCCACCAGAGGAGGGGCGGAGAGAGAGAGCTTTGCTAACACAGCCCCTTCCCGCCTCCTCTGTGAACTTGAACGCTGACTTGTCCTCTTATTATCTTCTCTCAACCCAACCGGTATTCCTCCAGACGGTGTACAACCTGGCCGACGTGGCCTGCAAGTGCCATGGGGTCTCCGGTTCCTGTAGCCTCAAGACTTGCTGGCTGCAGCTGGCGGACTTCCGCAAGGTGGGCGATGCGCTCAAGGAGAAGTACGACAGCGCGGCCGCCATGCGGCTCAACAGCCGGGGCAAACTGGTGCAGGTCAACAGCCGCTTCAACTCGCCCACCACACAGGACCTAGTCTACATCGACCCCAGCCCTGACTACTGTGTGCGCAACGAGAGCACAGGCTCGCTGGGGACCCAGGGCCGCCTGTGCAACAAGACGTCAGAGGGCATGGACGGCTGCGAGCTCATGTGCTGCGGCCGGGGCTACGACCAGTTCAAGACAGTCCAGACGGAGCGCTGCCACTGCAAGTTCCACTGGTGCTGCTACGTCAAGTGCAAGAAGTGCACGGAGATCGTGGACCAGTTCGTGTGCAAGTAGTGGGTGCCCACCCATCACCCAGCCCCGCTCCCAGGACCCACTTATTTATAGAAAGTACAGTGATTCTGTTTTGTGTTGTTTTTTTTAAAGTATTTTTTTTAATTGTTCCCCAAGAATTACAACCGGAATCATATTTTTTCCCCGTTCCATCTAAGAACTCTGTGGTTTGTTATTAATATTATAATTATTTTTGGCGATTACGAGGGAGGGATGGGAACTAGGAAAAAATATTTATTTTGTGGATCTTTGGAAAGGTAAAGCAAGACTTCTTCGGGTAGTTTAAAGAGGAGATCTCTCGTGCCCTAACCTACCTGTGTGGGCAGAGAACACACCCGGCAGGCCAAGGAAATAACATTGTCTCTTTCTCAAACAGGGGGGTGTCCCCTGGGGTTGGGAGGATCCTTTGGGTCAGGTCAGAATCAGTGCACAATTCAACATTTGTGACCAAAATGAATCCTGACTGCTGTGGGACAAGATCAAAGGCCCTGGGGAGGGGAGAGGGGAAGGCCCCTTTAAAATGTATGACTCTCGTATTCTCAAAGCAAAAAAAAAAGAAAAGGAAAAGAAAAAAGCCTCTCACGTGTCTCATTCTTCTCGAACATTCCACTTATCTTAATTCTATTTCTAATGGCTTGTGGAAGTTGGAGAGCAAGGAGGGAAGTCGCCAAAAAAAAAAAAAAAAAGGCAAGAAGAAATAAAAACTTTTACAATTCCTGGAAGCCAGTATGAGAATTAGGCTTTCCCGTTGAGCGTGGATACCCCCAAAAGACTTTGTGTTTGAGGAAGGATACTGGCTTCAATATAAAGGGAACTCTCTTAACCTTTTTCTTGGGGGTACCTGATTTAAAAAAAATAACAGTGGAAGTAGCACATGGATTCCATTCAGACCTCAGCGCTAGAGTCCCGCACGAGAGTAAAAAGCCTGTTAGACAAAAAGCGAGACTCCCACCTCCCTCCTTGACCTTGGACCCTTGCTCGTTCCTTCCAGCCCTGATGTGATGCTGGCCGCCATTTCCAAACAGCAGCTCTCCACCAGGTCTCCCTTGATTATAGGACAGGAAATGAAACATTAGGGGCTCCACTTGGCAAACAGTTGGCCACTTAGGGATTCTTGCTTTCCTGAACACGTTGAGCAGAGGCAGTGTGGGTTTTCAGGACGTGGCTTGGCTGCCGCAGCTCACAGAGTTCTCTGGGCGTCTCACTGCTAACGATCCTGTGTTTTTATCCACTCAAGGTTTTCCTATTATACTGCAGGTGTACCCTAAAACTGTTCCTACTGTACTTGAACAGTTGCATTTATAAGGGGGGGGGGTGTGGTTTCATGGTGCCTGATATCTCAAAGTCTTGTACATAGCATATATATATATATATATAAATATATATGTATACATATATAAATATAAATAGAATTATATCTCAGTGCAGCCAGTGGTTTAGACTTACATTGTACTCTGGGGTGATTTCTTGAGCGTTATTGCCCCTCACTGCAACATCATTGGGCTTTTTCTAAATGTTTCTGACCGTTGACCTTAGGGGTTGGTCCCACCACGAACAGCACAGAGCAACCTTTTCCTGCGGGAAGCTTAGGGATCTTCCTGTGGACCTGACGGCCTTTTGTCTCTGTCCTGACCCCCACACCTTCCTCTCCAACCTCTTCCTGTTCATCTTGTAGAGAGCGCATGACTTGTTGGTCACAGACACGGACACCGAGAGAGACTCCAAAATCAGAAGCAGCCTCGGCATCTCTCTTTGCTCAGTTCTTTCTGAAAAAAATGGGAGCCAGGACCCACTGGGTGTGGTGGGGTACTTGGCAGTTACTTATTTGAGACCCTAAGGAAAATCTAGCCCACTACATACGTAATGAGTTTAATTGAAAAAAAAAAAATACAAGAATAGCTACCCCCTCTTCCCTCCCCCAAAATGCCTTGAACCATATTCTTATGTCAGACCTCCCTTGTTTAAAAGTTTGGGAAGATGTGCCTCTCCGGGATAGGCCTGGTGGCCCTCGTGTTACATCTCAGCCAACTGTAGCTCTTAATTTATTGCACAAGGCTATTCATGTCCCCTCTGCTGCAGCGAATTGCAAGCAAAAGATCTTGACATTAAAAAGCACTAATTAGTTTAAAATGTCACTTTGTTGGTTTTTATTATACAAAAACCATGAAGTACTTTTTATTTGCTGAATCAGATTTGTTCTTTTTTTTTTTTTTTTTTAGTGATTCATGTTTATGAAGAGAGTTGAGTTTAACAGTCCTAGCTTTTAAAAGAAACTATTTAATGTAAAATATTCTACGTGTCATTCAGATATTATGTATATCTTCTATGGCCTTTATTCTGTACTTTGAATGTACATATTTCCTGTCTTGCGTGATTGTATATTTCACTGGCTTAAAAAAAAACAAGTATCAAAAGGCTTACGCCAAATGGAAGATAGAATATAAAATAAAATGTTACTTGTATATTGGTCAGTGGTTTTAGTTGTCCTTTAGATAATTCTTGTAAAGATTTTTTTTTTTTTTAGAATCCATGAGGGATAGTTTAGGAGTATTCCATGTCAAAATAATACAAGATTGAAGAATTACCAAAACCAAACTATTTAGGAGCTTCAAACAGTTTCTGTATGTAATGGAACAAAAGGGGAATTCTCTTTTCCTATATATGTTCCTCAAAAAAAAAAAAAAGAGCAGATGGCTTAAAGCTGGTTATAGGATTGCTCAGTCTTTTAACATTATGCAAGTAACTTAATTGTTTTAGAGTGTGTTGTTGTTCTGACAGCTCAGAGAAGAACCCAAAAAGGCACATATTGTTTTATCTGTGACCATATTTTTTAGTCTCTCCCCTCTCCCTCCCCGCCAGCCCACAAACAATGCACAAATATCTTTTGTGCATTTACCACTGCAGTGGTTACACGTCTGAAGGCAACTCTCCATCTGCAGAGAACAGAAACTCGTTGGAAGCTGAAGGTTTGTTGTGTGACGTGCAGTTCATACAAGCGCTTGTGCCTGATGAAAGTGTGTGCCCAAACTGCCATTGCTATGCAGGTTGATATGTTAGTCCTTTGCCTTTTTTTTCCTCCCCCTTTCCGGATAACCTTGCAACGTATTGAAGCCTTTGAAGGATGCCAAGAATGCATTATTCCACAGAAAACCAAGAGACCAACGTATAGAGGGTTTAAAATAGCATTTCTGGGCATACTCAAACACTTGTGGTTCTAGAACTCACATCTGTTTCCGTTTTCCTCAGTTGTATATTGACCAGTGTTCTTTATTGCAAAAACATAACAATTTAGCAGTGTCAGCATTTTTCTTTTTTTCTTCTCATTCTGGAGTGCATTTAAGATCTTCCCCAATACAGGAAGATTAACAACAAACAAAATGTTTAGGCAGTGGCAAACAGAGCCACATTCAAAATAGTCTTGCTGGGCCGCCTGTCAAAGGCAGATGTGTTGAGCTTCAGGTCAGCTACCGACCTCCTATGACTGGCACTGCCCATGTGTTAGCAAGCCTACCTGGGCTCTTTCTTGAGTATGCCAGTGCCAATTTTCAGTTTGCTTTAATGCTGCTCAGGTCATTGGAATGATCAATTACAGTGCTTTAACAAAGTAAGTACTCCTGATAAAAGATTGGTACTAGCTGAACAGAAGAAACCATGAGCAAACACAATCGCTGAAGTGGACTAGAATAGAATTATGTAGAGACAAGTGGAAAAAGTGCTTACAAATAGGCAAATAGAATAAGTACGAGGGTCTAAAATACTGCGCTATCACTGTAAAATAGACTTGTAAAATATTTATTTTTAAGAAATTACATTCCGGTCTTCTCTCTGTGGAGTCGTGGGAAGATAATGTGTTTAGAAAGATGAAATGCTTCATCTGGAAAGCAGTCAGAAGCGTGAAAACTCAAAAAAAGGGATCTTCTAATTTACCCGGTCATGCAAATGAAATCTCATATTTGGATAATATTTTGCTGTAGCATCCTCTTGTCAGGCAACTTGAAGAAATGGATGTACAATTAAAAGTTGCTGTGATATATATATATATTTTTTTAACTTTATCACTTGGAAACTAGAAGTTTGAACTAAGATGCTGTCTTGGTATTTCCAAAGAAAGAAGTAAATGGAGAAAAATTACATCTTAAATCACTTTTATATGCAGTGTATAATTTGCTGGGCTACAAATGAGATAAAGATTATTTATTTTTGTTCATATCTTGTACTTTTCTATTAAAATCATTTTATGAAATCCCAGTGCAGTTACGCGTATGTGTGTTTAGCAGAGAAGTTGGATGCGGGTGCAGATTATGGTAGGGTACCAGAAAGGATGCTAACATTGCAGGCATGTGTAGATAATGCTATGGTTGACTTGCAGGAACTTACTTTGTGCTTTAATGCTCATTTTTTTCTTTTGCCTCTTGCTAATTATTTTTAAAAATTTGCTATGCTACAGCTAATTCTTAAAAATGTTTCCAGGCGATTATTCTTCAGTGTGAGCAGTGGAAGTGACCAGAGGAGAAAGACAACATGCTGTGAGGAGAGAACCACAGTGGTGTTTGAGAACAGACTGAGCTACCTGGAAGCATCGTGGTGGTTGTTCATTGCCTCTTGCCATCCATGCTTACAGGTTGAGATTGCCAGAATTCTTTGTCACAAGAATCTGTCCTGTGCGCTCTCCAACAGGTCCCTGGTCCCTACCTGTGAATGTCAGCAGCCCCTCACCTTTTCTGTTGTGGATAACAAGCATGTTGCCAGACATAGCCAAGTCACCTCCATTGACAGCTCTGGCCCTTGGTGGAGGAATTCAGGATTCAAAACACTTGGGGAACCCCTGCTGACCACAGTAAAAGGCCGGTGAGCAGAGTGAGCGTTATGCTAAAGAGTAGGAGACACACATCATCTTCTCCAGGGCAGCTTGACTTAGCAGTTAAGAACTCAGACTGCCTGGGTTCAAATCCCAGGACTGCCATTTGGGAATGTCATGTTGGAAAAGTTGCATAGCTTCTGTCTCTGAACGCTCTGTCTTAATGATGGAAATGGGAACTTGAGCTTCCTCTTGGGGTTCTTATAAAGATAAAAGGGCTTAACATGAATGGAGTGCTTAGAACAGGCTCTACTGCCTAGCACAGTAAGAGGTCAATTAAATGAAAGCCAGAAGGAGGAGGTGACAAGGCCTGGAATGTCTGAGGGTTAAATAAGGGAGTGTGGGTCCTGTGCTGCTAACCATTCCTCCCATTGGCTCCTTGCTGGGGAGATGACCCCAGCCAGGGTTTTGGGAAAGCTACACAAAGGTACTGTTTACATCATGCCTCCAGAGGTGTTTTGTTTGACCTATCATTAAAAAAAAAAGTTACTCAAATGAGTTGTCAACATTTAAAAGGTGAATACTTCACATTAAAATTGGGATTTCTGGCTTAAAAACTGGGCTGAGCCAGCCATCTGGGTGCATGTGTGACAGGTCCCAAGAAGCAACAATTGGTGGAGTCCTCTACTACTGTTGCTTCCTGTTCAACAGGGTTGTGCATACTTGCTTGGCCAGTCATTGATGTCTCTGAGCTGGTCCCTGATGCCTTTTGCATACTGATGGTTTATAAAAGTGATTTCCCTCTAAGTGAGGGTTCCCAGCCTCACTACACTTGATGTCTGGAGCAGGATCATTTTTAGGTCATTGTTCTAGGGGTCTGTGCTGTGCGATGCAAGATGTTTGGATGCATCCCCAGTTTCTCGCCACTAGATGCCAACAGCACCTTCCCACTGTGACAACTCAGAAAGTGTCTCCAGATGCTGCTGAATGTGCTCTGGGAGGCAAATTCTCCTGGGTGAAAACCACTGCTCTCAATCAAGCAGGTCTGCATTTATGAGCTAGTCAATGGAGTTGAAGAAAATAAAGCAGAAGGGCCTATCACTTGGTATGCACAGGCCCTGCATACTGAATGACTACATGAAAAGCACAGCCTCCCCTGGCCCCAGGTTTTGGCCCTGCTGCTCACCACCAGCAAGAGTTTGAAGAGATGCTTGAATTTTTCTTAGTTTAGTCTCCTGAGTTTGGACTTGAGGACAAAAGCCATCAGGCACTTGGACTTGAAATTTCTATGAATAACCTGCTAGTAGGATCTCAGTAAGAAGCAATTCTTAAAATCAAAGGCAATATGGACCTGAAGTTGTTAATATAGCCAAGAAAGCCATTGCTTACAACACTGGCATCCCCCATATCTCAGCTCTGACTTTGCTCCACTTCCAATCCAGAGCCTTGCTCATGTAACTTGGAAAGCAACAGAAGATGACTCAGCACTTAGGCCTCTGCCACTCATGTAGGAGATCTAGATGAAGCTTCTAGCTCCTGGCTTTGGCCTGGAACAGACCCAGCCATTGTAGACATTTGAGGAAAGCACTGATGGATGGAAGATTGATCTCTGCATTTCAAATAAATGAATAAATCTTAAAAAAGGAGACAATAAGTCATCAGTTAAATTTTCCTAACCACACACATAAACAAGAACTCGGATGTTGATTTGTGCCATAAGCTATGATTTATACCACATTCCTCACTAACCCACGGGGTGCTCCACAGGCAGAATGTCACAGCCACTCACATTTTGGAAAAGACTTTCTAGACTCGGGAGCATTTGCACTGCTCCCAGAGCAACAGGAGGGGCAGCATTGTGGCATAGCACATTAAATCATCACCTGCAACACTGGCATCCCATAGGACTGTCAGTCCCAGCGGCTCCACTTCTGATCTAGCTCCCCGTTCATGCACTTGGGAAAGCAGCAGATGAGCCAAATCCTTGGGCCCCTGAACCCACCTGGGGGTCCCAGATGAAGTTCCTGGCTTCTGGCTTTGGTCTACCCCAGCTTGGGTCATTGTAGTTATTTGAGGAGTAACCAGTACCTTTAAGATAAGTAAAATAAACTTGTTTTTTTTTTTTTTCAAATAAAAAAGAGCAACAGGAGGAAAGAAACTTTCTGTGAACTCCAAGTAAGTTCAATATATTTGATTTCTGTTCACCGTAACACCTGCTGCCATCCCCTGGGTAAGTTGGGAAGAGGTGGTGTGGAGTGCCCCTCCCTTTGGCTGGTTTGGTGGGAACCATTCCCTTTCCTGAGGTCAAGAGCTTGACAATTGTGGACACAAAGGGAGGGAGAGCAAGCTGGTGATGGGCGCTGGTGGCTGTCCCTCTTACAGGAGCCTTGCCTTTGAGGGGGATGGGGAACAATGCTCTCTGAGAGTCCCCAGGGGAGTCCAAAACGAGGCAAGAGGAAGAATGATAGGGGAAAAGAAAAAAGAGGCTAAATGAATGGTGGAAAGTGCAGAGGCAGCAAGCAAGGGAAGGTTCAGGTGTCTTCTCACATCACCTTGGGACAAGTTCCTTTGCTGCTAATTTACACTCACAAAAAGCATAGGGCTGACACTTAGATCTGGGTTTGAGCTTTCCCCGTCTCCTGTTGCAATGTTACAATGACAGTAACTTGTGGTTGCTGTCTCCACTTTCCTGCTTGTGCACATCCTGGCAGCAGAAATGGCCCAAGGAGTGAGGTCCCTGGCAGCCATGTGGAAGACCTCGGTTGAATTCAACCCGGATCTAAATGTCAAAGGCACACGGAGTCCCCTAGGAGTCTAGTCACTGGGCGTCTCCTAGTCAAAGCACTTCCAGTGGTCATTTTATCTGAAGAACCCCACCCCCTGAGGAACTGAGATACGTCGGTGGCATGGTGGGGTCCTGTAACTTTCTTGGAAAATGGGACTTCTTCAGTCAAGACAAGCCCTAGTCCTGATTTGGATTCTGATTTCCTGTTTACCGTTGTCATCTCTATCATTCATTTATCATTTACACAGAAGGAAGGAGTATTTAATGTGCATCTACTAGATGTTGAGGCGACATAGGTGAGTGGAGAGCATGTCGTCCCTCTCAGAGCACACATCCCAGAGACCAGCAGTCACAATGACTGACCATCAAGGTAGGACAGGGTGCCACTGACGAGGCCCGAGAGGAGAGACAAACCCAGACGTGTGTAAACAAGGGTAATCCCTGGGGAAAGGGATGTCTTGGTTGAGCTTTTAAAGATACCTAGAGGTTATCCAAGTTAAGCAGGGTCAGGGTAGGGCAGGGTGGGGAAGGGCATTCAAGAAAGATGCCACCATTGTGGCAAAGGTGCAGAGATAGGAAAAGAGATAGTCTCTCCCAGGAGCTGTGAGTCTGGGGTATCCTGTCAGATGAAGGCCAGGGGCAGTGGGATAAGGAGTCTGGAGTTCCCTGGCACTGAGGGCACTGGGGAGCTATGGAAAGGGATTTAGCAGAGGTGGGCCATGTTCCTGGCTGACCCTGAAAGACGCTACAGACACACTTGGGTTTCAATTCCTTAGTTCCTAGATCCTCATTTTGGTCATGGAACCTCCACGATCTTGGGGGACATTTTGCTGTTCCATTAGCTTGGCTCAAACCTCCACAATCCTGGGCTTGCAGCCAAGCTCAGGGTGGCCAAATATTTCCGTAACGAAGACAACTCTGGCCAGATGCTTGCTATCGCTCATCAGTGTGACGTACTGTGAGTTCTATCTCACTCTAACCCCTGGGCTGCTGTCTTCATACGTGCTCCGTCCACACACGGAGGGGCTCGCCTCCTGCCTCCTGCCTTGGGAGCCCTAAGCAGAAGGACTCTCACCGTGGCTCACCCCTTCAGGGTAGAGGAGGCTCACTGTGCCAGACTCCGTTCTCTCAGGCTTCAACTGGGCTCACTGTCATAAGTTGGTCAAGTATGGGTGTGAACATTAGCCCAGCTTTATAGATGAGAAATTCAGTCCATTTCTTTATCAATAATCATTCGCCAAAGAACACAGCACACCCCTACCAAACACGTAGTGGCTGAAAACCGTAATCATTGCATTTGCCTAGGAGTGTGTGGGTTGACAGTTCACCTGGCCAAGAGCTGAGTGATAAAAGTAACCTCACTCACCTGTCAACAAGTGACGCCCTCAGTAGGCGGGCTCTGTCTCTATAGGTGTGACTTTGCATCTTTAGGGAAGGCCATCTTGAGCTCCTTCACTTTCTGGAGAAGGTGAAATTGGAAGCTTTTGGTTTTTGTGAGGTTTCAAAGTTCTACTATGCCATTTCCATGGCATTCTGGTCCAAGCAAACCTTGATTCAAAGAGATGGAGAGATACCTCCCCTCTCGATGGAAGGAATGGCCAGGTCTCATTGCTCAGGGGACATCTTTGCAGACATTCTTGGCCGCTGTACTAAGACCGTGCAGCCAAGGAATAGTATCCTACCTTCCCCCTCTCCTAGAACAGCAGCCACAGCAAGACATCCTATTCTCACTTCCTCAAACCCAGCACAACCATAGTAAGAGAGACCATGACACCATAGCTGTTGGCCCTCTGGCTGGTGGCCTCACTGCCCGGAGCTCCCCAGTCTCCTGTCAGCAGGTGACTGTGAGAGTGGTGGTGAAGATTCCTCACCGGGTGAGTGAAGGGCCCTTCCCAGGGAAGGGACGCAGGCGGCAGTAGGGGTGCCCTGGCACCAGGGAGGAGCCAGCTGCGTTCCCATCACTGCCTTTTAATGACTCATGAGCCTCCCTGACTCAGCAAACTGCAGGGTGCTCCCTTCAAGGCACTGGGAGGGGGCTCCTAGAAGTTCTTGCTGAGGTTCAAGGCTGGAGAAGCATAGGGTGGGGAGGTGGAGGGTGGGCTTGGCGTCAGCTCGGGCTTGCCAGTTCCTCCCCCACGCATGGGAAAGGCTACCCAACATTTTCATGCCTTAGGAGACACCCATGATAAGGGTGGGGTGGGGCTCGTCTCTGCTTTGCAGAGCCTGACTTTGGGATTCAGCAAGAAATGATGTGGCAAAGATGGGGACTGAGGCTTTGGGTTCATGAGTGTGAGCCCCAATCATCACCGGACCCCACCTCACTTCCTGTGGGTGGCGAGCTGTGCTGCTGTGGCCATCCACGCAGCTTCCCCAGAGCCTCAGTTTTCTCATCTATAAAATGGAAATAATGAGGTCTGTGCAACCACAGCACACGGTTGTAATTCCCCTGTTGACCAAGCACTTCCCCTTGGCTGGGCTCACTGCTGGGTATTTTTACCCACTTTGTTTGATCTTGTGGCATCTGATAACAGGAAACATTACTTTGCTTATTTTACAGATAAGGAAAAAGATCCCTCTGAAGATTAAATATCTTCCCCTGAACTACAGAGCTAGAACCAAGCCAGGTCTCCCTGATGATATGAGTACAAGCCTGGATTTCATCCATGCCTCGGGGGTGTTGGGAGGAGAGGGATGGAGGGTTGGCATAGTAGAAGCCAAGCACCCGAGTCCTAGTTCAGAATCACTTAGCCTCTTTTTCCGGTAGAGGCCATCTCAGAGTCCTTCTCGTAAGTTCTCACTGCGATGCCGTTGGAGACTCTGGGTAAAAGCTGGGTAAGAAAGTTTCTGTTTATGAACAAGGCTGAACGTTCCCTCCATCCAAACTCCACCACTGGCCCCAGAGTCCTTTTAGTCTCTGGATTCCAGGCCCTCTCTGGCTACCAGTTTGCTGTGTGACTTCGGGTAAATGTTTCTCCTTCTCTGGGCCCCGTGCCATGTGAACGAGTTTGGGTGGCCCACATGTATGAGTTTGATTTCACCAGTGATGTTAAGACCCTGGAAATGGAGACTCCATTGAGGTGGAAAATAGGACCTCAACACCTTATGTTTGGGGACAGACAGGATGCCCCTGATCCCTGGCATTCCTGGGTATCATCAGGTCCACCTACATGGACCACGAGCTTTGGAATCAAAACGACCTACAGACCCTTGGGCAAACTCCCCGACTTCTCTGGTCAAGGCTAGCTTTCCTGCAGGACTTCCATGAGGATTCTGGGTGTCAGGGTTTGGGCCGTGACGGCTTACATCATCACTTACTAAAGGGTAGCTATTATTTTATGATCTTAATTTGCAAGCGTTCCCTTCTGCCAAGACTTCTTAGGCCCTGGAGAGAACAAACAGCCTGTGAACGATATTTGACGGCAGATGGTAATGCGTTAGTCCAACACGTCGCAGGGCGCACAGGGTTGGCTGGGAGGATAGGCCGGAAGGGGGAGGAGCCTTCTTCGTCCCACCCTTCCGGCCTCCCAGGTCTTGGGCGGAAGTCTTCTCCGGCTTTGGGTGGGCAGAGGTGTTGTGTAGCGCCTGTGGATGTCGTGCGGCGGGTGCAGAGCTGGGTAAGGCCCTGTCCCCTCCCCGGAGGACGCCCTTCCTGGGGGGAAGGCGCAGCCGTGCATCCCCGGGGTAGCCTCCAGACGCTGGCAGAAAAACCGCACGCCGAGCACAGATGAAACCACTTGAATCCGGGTCTCGAAAACCAAGAAACCAGGCCTAAGTGTTTTCACCTCTCCCACTGCTTCCTCCTAAATTTCATTAGGGCTGACAATTTGTATATCCACTTACAGTGTAATGTGATTTAAATGGCTGACCGTAACTGTTAGAGATGGAGTTTTCCCGGGGCGCGTGAGCGGAGGCGGCAGCGGGGAGGCCTCCTCTTCCCAGCCTTGCGGTGTTTTGTAAGGTGTGCGTGCGGCTTGTCCGATGTAGTGGTGTCCAGCCTGGGAGACGGGTGGCCCCACCTCTTGGCCCCCTTCCCGCTTCACCCTGCAGTCACTTTGGTTCTCGGAGGCTGAGCTGTCTTGGAGTTTTTTCGGCATGCCATAAAACACACTCCACCACAAGGCCTGTGTCGAGCCAGTACGGCTGCAGGCAACCTCCAAGCCAGTTGGCTCGGCCATCTGCATGGTTAAGGGGGGAATTGATAGTGTGTGTGTCCCGCTTCGTGGTTTCCCATTTTTGTTTTGGCGTTGTAACTAAAACAGAGCCGATGCCCTAGAGATAGGGTGTTCAGTTGTATTTTATGCCCTATCAAAATCTTACATGCTCGGTGTATGCAAAAAAAAAAGTTACCGTCGCACGGCTGGAACGTGGTTTGGAATCCTCTCCCTGTCTGTCTCGAACGGTGACATCAGCTGAGATGCTTTCCCCTGAGTGTTAGTTTCCTTTGCTGTAAAACGAAGCAGGTGTGTGCCTGCTTTGCAGAAGTAATTAGGTAAAGTGTCTAGCATTGCGTTGTCCGGAACAGGTGTTGTGAACCAGCTACGGCTGTTTAATTGGGTTCAAGTGTTTCCGTACTTTTGCGAACTAATAACGTTTTCAAGGGTTCAGCGGTCACAAACCCAAGGTTAGCACAGCTGTAGGATTTTTCCCGTTATTGTGGAAAACCCTGCTGGATAGCATGAACCTGGAACCGTCCTTGCACCCATCACATACTTAAGTGCTCATAAGAGAGGAAATACAACCTTCCCTGCCTCTCACTCGCACAAGCTTCTGAAGGCAGCGGTGGGTTAAATGAAGCTGGAAACATGGAAGGAAGACAGCAGAGCCTCATCCCACTCCTGCTCCCCTCCCCCACCACACGCAAAAGACAGGAAGCTCTTCCATCCACTGGTTCGCTCCCCAGATGGCCGCAGTGGCTGGAGCTCTACTGGTCTGAAGCCAGGAGCTTCTTCCAGGGACGTGGACTGGCACCCACATGGGATCCTGGTTGGTGCTTGGTAGGTGAGGATCAAACCATTGAGCCATCATGCTGGCGCCCCTCACTTATCAGTTTACACTTTCTTCTTGTTTGTCTTGTTCTTGTGGACCCCACTTGTTGGATGTCTGATACCCGCATAAGGAGACACACTTCATGGGGGGCCCAAGCAGAGCAGAGGTGGCAGGACCGGTGGGAGGTGTGTGGATTCTGTGTCAGTTAAGTTCTTTTAACTGTGATTACAGACTCCGGCTCCAGCTGTATGAACTAGAAGTCGCAAAGTCGCTGTCAGAACGCTGAGCTAACCGCTGGAACCCGGGGAGCACGCGCTTTGGCTCTGGGGACTTCCCAGGTGAGCGGTTTGTGAATTTGCCTTTGTTGTGGTTTCTAGATGTGACAGAACTTTATAATTGACTAGAACATTCATAAAACACAGATCATGAGCGCGCTCCCTTGTATATTTAGATCCATCATGCCGATCCATTGCATGTGCATTATCCTTTATCCAGGAGCGAGTCCTGGTGGAGTTGTTTCTCTGTAATGAATCCTTATCCTGGGTGACTCTGCTTCTTGGCTCTCAACCTTGAACACCGTGTTCCCGGCAAGAGAACTTGATTGGCCCAATGGTCTAACCATTGTCCAATCTACACAGTTCAGAGGTGGAGAGGGCTGTATGGTATTTAAAGTCTGAGCTTTTGAGGCAGGATTCCTAGAGTCATTATATAATCCAGCAGTGTCAGTGTTGAGTGTATCCAAGACACTCACACTCATGTCATTACAGTGGAATTCACAATAGCCAAGACAGCTCAAGTGATCACCGGTAGATATAGGTGATTGAAGAAAAACCTGCCATATGCTGGTAGTGTACAAGGAGATGCTATGAGTCACAGAAAGAGGACTGTCATGGGAGACAACACAAATGAACATGCTCTGATGTTAAGTGAGATAAGCCAGTCACGGAAAGACAAATGCTGTGTGAGTTCACTCCTGAGAGTTATCTGAAAGGGTCAGACTCACAGAGACTGAGTAGGATGGCAATGACCATACCTAGCGAGAGGGAGAAAAGGTGAGTTGCTATTTGAGGTAGGAAGCTTCAGTAGGTAAAAGTACTCTCATAGAGATCAGGTATACAGCACTGTGCCTCTGGTTGGCTATACCTACTGTATGATGCGTTTAGAACAGATTGGGTTTTTACCATAATAAAAAGGGAGAGAGACCCACAAACTCATGTCCTTTGTGGGTGATGTTATTCCCAAGGCTTTATTTTGTGAGCTCTAGGAGTAGTAGGGAAATGGATTATCTAATAATGCGCGACTAGTAACTGCAGTTTCTTCCTGTGCTTTTGATAGAAATTGCTTCCAGGTAGCTCTCTTACCATGTCATGTGTGGTTGTCTTTGCAAGGTATTAGCTAATTCTGTAAGCTTGATGTTGAAGGGGTGTCATGGCACCTGGCTTGGTGATATCCACGGATTGCCTTCTTTGAATACTGAGCTCAGATGTCCTATTTCCTAAGGGAAATGAAATGATAAAATTACCCATGTGTACAAGAAAAAGACCACACAGTGCATTGCAGCGTTCCCAGCAGTTATCTCCAAGTGGTAGGATTACTTGTATTTTATACATGGGTGGTTTTTTTGCCATAATTTTTCTGTACTGAAAATAATATTCTGAAATAGTTAGAAGTTGTGTTTTTGATGGAGAAATAAGAACAATCGGGATGCCTGTAATCGCCCCGCATGAAAGTTTGGCAGGAGAGCAGGTCTCTGCTTCAGTCATTACTGGCAGTTAGGACCCTAGGGTGCCTGCCTCTCATGTTGGAGCACCTGGCTTCAGGTCTTGGCTCCACTCCCCGTTCCAGTTTCCTGCTAGTATGCACGCTGGAAGGCAGCCGCGCTCGCTGCTCCCTGCCAGCCTTGGGGGAGACTGATCTCAATGTGGTGAGGTAGGCTCCGCCACCCCATGAATATCTCCCTTGGACAGAGCTGTTCCTGTTCCGGTGATGTTTCCCCGATGGCTCGAAGATGCAAGTGAGCACACCGCAGCTAACCCATGTGCTCACTTGATATCTTTCTGGTGAATAGAAAGTGTTCTTCCTAGGCGGCGTCCTTCTGTAAAAACGTTTTACAATGTGCGCAGTGTGTTGGATTTCGTGTTAATGAAGCTACTACAGTTTCCCTGAGTATGAAATGGACGACTCATTATTCACCCATCCCATTTACTCATAAAACCATCGCCAAAGCCTGTACTTGACATTGAGGAGTCTGGGAGGAGTCCATGTGAATGCGTTCTTAGTGCTTAGGAGATTAACCAGATTATTGGCAAAAGAGATGTTTTAAATGATGATAAAAGGCTTTGTGAAAGTATAGTTGGTTGCTCAGGAAAAGGACTTGGAGCCTGAGAATTTACAATGGGGAATTTGATCCAGAAAAGGTTTCATCAAAGAAACAGAAAATGACATGAATATGGAGACTTGAGATATAAGTTGGAATTTCCCTGGCAAAGGTGAAGTTGGAGGAATGAAGTTGGGGGACAACATACCAGGCAAAAGAAACAGCATACACAAAGACGTGTGGCGGCCTGAGCCCATCAGTGTCTAAAAGGTGATTGATGCAGTTGATGGGCGAGGACATGGTGGCCCACTGGGAGGCCCACTGAAGAACATGAGTACTTTGAAATTGTGCAAGATTTGGGGTTTTATACTGTGTTGATAACATCTCCATTTGTAATTCATAGTAAGGAAGTTGAAGGACGGAGAGAAGGAAGAAAGTGTAGGCAGGTGGGTTATTCCTAAGGAAGGGACAAGGTGAGCCTGAAGGGCGAGGTGCTTGCTAACAAGGTCCTCTTGGTGACATTTCGTAGCCTAGGATGTGTATATGTCACACACATGTGTACCTAAGTATGCAAACATACCCGCACACACACATAGGCTCTTTCCTTAGGGATTCCCGAAAGACTGCCATTTCCTATTTTACCAGAAGAGAGATGAACTTACTTTTTAAAAACATTTATGTATTTTTTATTGTAACATCAGATGTACAGAGAGGAAAAGAGACAGAGAGGAAGATCTTCCGTCTGATGATTCACTCCCCAGGTGACCGCAATGGCCGGTGCTGAACCAATCCGAAGCCGGGAGCCAGGAACTTCCTCCAGGTCTCCCATGTTGGTGCAGGGTCCCAAGGCTTTGGGCCATCCTCGACTGCTTTCCCAGGCCACAGACGGGGAGTTGAATGAAAGGAGGGTCCCCGGGATTAGAACTGGTGCCCATATAGGATCCCAGCACGTGCAAGGCAAGGACTTTAGCTGGCAGGCTATCATGCCAGGCCCAACTTATTTTTAACCAACTTTTTAAAAGTTGGTAAAAATTACTGAAATGAGTGTCAGCAACTTCCTGTTCCCTCCATCAGTTGGACTGATGCTAAGGAATCCCCCCGTTTGCATTCACGGCCAATAAATTGCTTTTCCCAACTCTAGGTTCCATCTTTTGTATAGGACTTGGCTACAGTGCTAGACTGACTATATCTAATTGTTTCAGGAACTTCATTTTCTATGTGCCAATATTTATTATGTTTTGGTGCATTGTAAATAATCCTATCCATGTCTTATGGCAACCGAGAATGTCATAAACCACTTACACAGCCCTAAAGTACGGATTGTTTCATTTTTAAGTGTGAACAGAATTCTGCAGCACATTCGACTCTTGTTGGAAATTCTCACATTTCATTTTCAGGGACTTTAGAAATTGGGTGCATAAAAAATGTTCAGGATTATTTGTGATTCATTTGGGCTTTCAGGCAATGACAAGGTGGGTGATTGCTATGTGAGGTTTTTTTTTTTCCCTCTGATTCTTTGGTTAATGAAAAAAGTTTTAAAGGATTCAGTAAAATGAAGTCTTTTTTTTTTTTTTGGAGGGGGTGCTGCTGACCCTCAGCCAGTCACCCATATTTTCATTCCTCCATCACACTGCAGCCTGGGGTGTTTGACCTGGAGCCGACTTAGACTCAAATCCTGGCATTACCAACTACTACTTGAATATGACCAAGATCAATCACAAATCCTTTCTCAGTTTCCTTATCCACAGAACTAGGAATGACACGATTTCACAGGACGAGAGAACAAATGCAGTCTTGCCTGTTAAGAGCAGGTGGCAGGAAACCACTGATAAGAGGGCCCTGTCTCCATTTCTCTGACCTGTTCTGTGGAGCTGATTGTTCAGACCTCAGCTTTGTTCGCTCCGAGGTAGTGTCACAAATAGTGCTAAGTAGAATAGCTTTGCATTTCTTAATCAGATGTCTAAATCTTCCCTGTGTTAAATTCACGCAGCTTTTTTCCTACTTGTTTTTTTTTTTTTTTCCAAAGACGGATGACCAAAATTCACGTGACATTTATTCCTCCCAGAAAGTGAAGATGCGATACGACATCTTCTCCTGCATTATCAGAAGGTGGAGAAGTGACAGGACTCGGTCCTTGTGAGCCTGTAGGGAGGTGAACATGTTCAAACACAGACCCGTCTGGGTGGAGCGTGGACGGCTCCCAGAGTCAATCCCAATAACCATGTTTCTAGGCTCCCATCATAAGGAAGTCATTAGGTCTAGGTAGGTGAATAAAAATTTATGTAGTGACATGGTGATTGCAGTATTATTGATGGCAAAGCAATATTCAGAACAACCTACATGTCTGACAATAGGGAAACGCTTATAGTGCACCCAGATGATAAAACATTATTCTGCCCTTAAAGTGCGGTTTATAAAGAATTTTAATGACATGGGAAAACAGCTCTGGTACTGCGGGGGAACGCAGGCCATGGAAGAGGATACGTAGTGTGAGTTCAGCGGTACCAAGAATGCGAGCGGTGGTACCCTTTCTCGGGGCCTTGAGAGGGTGGCAGCACCAGTCGCACACTGCATGTAATAGTGGAGGTCCTGCACAGGAGGACAATTTTTTTTTTCTTTAAGTACGTTTTTCTACAATGTAAGCTGTTCCTTTCTGGAATGAAGAATTTTGCTGGGGTGGCAATTTTGTAAAGCCTGGTCTGGATTCTGAGATGTGAGGGCTTGAGCTGGCACACTCTGTCTGGTCAGCGTTACGGTGCCAGGCCGCTGGGAGTTGCTTCTCTCACAGGGCCCCCAAATCTGTGGATTCTTGGTGAAAGGATCCGAGAGAGGTGATGTCATGACAGTTTTCTGCCGTCATCATCCAGGCATCCACACGAAGGCATACTGTTGGTGATAACAGCCTAGTTGGGGAAGAGCCTGTTCTCACTTGCTAGGCTTTTCTAAACCAGAAGCAAGGAGAGTGTAACCCGTGAGTCTGGCCGGGCTGCCTGTAAGCAAAAAGCCACCGACAGAGTGGCACACGCCACACACGTGCACCTTCTCACAGAGCTGGCCGCTGGGGGCCTGAGATGACGGAGCCAGCTCGATGGGCACGTTCCCCTGCAAGCCCGCTCCCCGGCCTGCACACGGCCACCTGCTCCAAGTGTCTTCCTTGGGGGTGGCCAGGGAAGGGGAAAAGGAGGAGAAAATGACCACACTTGTACCCCAGTGAGGACAGGGATGCCCTGGGCGTGGCCGGCTCTCATGACTTCTGCACTTTTTCCATGCGTTCTTAGCTAGGCCCTGAGCGCATGAGTGTTGAGGGGGACACAGCATCCAGTGCTGAACATGTGTTTTGAGCCCCTCGCTTCTGCCTCCCTGTCAGCACCGCAGCGCTCTGCTCCCCCACAGCCATCGCAGAGACGTGGGCCCGGACTCCGAGAATGACCGGAAGGCCGTTCTTGTAGTTGAAGGACTCCGAGCTGAGTCAACACAGCCTGGCTCTGGCTGACGCAGAATCAGTTCCTCTGTCGTTTGGAGCTTCTTCAGTTTCTTCAGCTTGAATCAGATATGATTTTCATCTCGTGGGAGTGGTGAAAATGTGGGATGAGTACCAAATAGGGCGGCGGAGGGGTGGGAGAGCAACTGCCTTTTGGCCCACAGCAAGTGTTCCTGGAGTTCCTAACGGCGACAGCGGGGCCATGGCGGGCTGGGGGACAGAAGTCTTGTACGTGGAGAGGGCTTCTGGAGAAGGCAGGGTCCACATTCTGGAAGAGCCTGCAGGGGGGATGGGCACTAGGATGAACATGTAGGCGTGGGGACATGCCCTCCCTGTGGCTCTGCCCAGTGTGGATGCCTGACAGGTGTGCTGCTCGGCGCTCCGAGGCTAGGCTCCTGGGCCCACACCTGTTGGGCATTAGCACCAGGGTGAGGAGGGTGTGGCCAGGCAGCAACTGGCTCCAGACAGAGGGGCAAGTCTGGGCCCATGTTTCCTGCACCCCGGGAAGCCAGGAGCTCATTAAAGAGGAGGGGAAGGAACAATTACACGCAGACTTCTGAAGGCAAATATCCGTAAGCGTGGGGGCCGTCGGGGGAGGGGTGGTTGTCTATCTGAGGCCCCCGGGTGCCAGGAAGCAGGAAGGCATGAAAGGATGGAGATTGCTCCCAGGGTGCCCTTCCTGAAGTTGGGACAGGGGCCAGTGAATCTACCAGGGTGGCCTGGGGAGGGTGGCTCGGGTGACCTGGATTGGAAAGCCTTTCTGAGAACTCCGGGGCAAGGGAGGGGCAAGCTTCAAAGAGAAGGGAGGTGGGGTTGGCAACTCGACTGGCTGGGCGTGAGGGGTGAGAGGAAGAAAATCTAGGTGTGGTTTTGTCCTGGGCTAGCCCCTGGGCTGGCCGTGCCCGGCACCACAACAGGGCTGTCAAGTGGAAAGATAATGGCAACCACGTGGGTCATGAAAGTTTCCAGTAGCATGGTATCCACAGCGCACGCGCGCGCGCACACACACACACACACACACACACGAGGCGAGATGATTGTGATAATACATCTTATTTAACCCAAAATATCAAAGGTATTTATCATTTCAACATGGGACCCATGATGGAGACAGTTTGTGGGGCTCTTATTCTGAGTCTTTTCGCTCAGGGTGGATTGCACTCAGGGTGCCACAGCTGGGGCTGGTCATGTACCAGCAGTCTCTGGTGGTTCCATTTTGCCTGATGGGGCACCCCAAGTTCTGACCCAGAGAGCAGTTGTGTGAGGTTGGCTGGCCTGGCCCTGAGTTTCTGGTTTGTCCCCCTGGCTGCCCTCTATAAGGACTCTAGGCTGGGCAGGAGGGCCCCTCGGCCTCTTTCCTCTCTGCTCTGCTGAGCTTGTGGGCTGGGCTGGTCTCTGCTGCGCACCGAAAGTTGAACATTAACGTGGCGTTTCTCAGCAAAAGAAGTTTTCTTTCTTTCTTTCTTTCTTTCTTTTTTTTTTTTTTACATTAACTTTTATTCTGATTCTGAAAGACTTCTGTCTTCTAGGGAAGAGGCTGAGCTAAGGAAACGCGTTTTTAATTTTGTTGTAGCTTCTCAAAAAATCATGTTAACACACAGAGAGAATGTTGGAAATTGAATTTGGAAACTTGATTGGGGAGTCCAGCTGAAAGGGAGAGAAAATTCGACTTTACTGAGTAGCAGCTCATCACGGGTAGCCAGGAGCCACGGAGAGGAGCCTGTCTCCCAACTCAAACTTCCAGGCCTCGCTGATTTGGGAGAAAAGGAATTGGCTTCAAAACACATTGTTTTCTCTTGGAATGCTCGGGGGTAGTGGAGAGGCTGTCCAGCCAACTTTGGAGTTTGAGTTTCGGCTTAATGACCGTGGGAAGATCAAGTCACTTTTTAGCTCCTCAGTTTTCTTGTCTGTGAAATGGGGACCTGAGTGTTTAAAATCTGAGGGTTGATGCAAGGAGACAGCGAGAGAACGTGTTTCAATTCCTCACCTGCTGCAGGAGGGCTCCAGAGATTGGAAATACTGATTTATGGATTCCTATAACTTTTATTACCATTATTATCTGCGGAGCAGGGCCTGGGTTGAGTTTGTGGTGCGGGTCAAGAGAGGCCACAGGAAAGGGCTAACTGGGAGATGGGGAGGGCTCTCCGCTCACCAAAGCAAGTCTGGAACGGGGTCTCCAAGGAATGAGGGCAGAGCCTGGGGTCCAGACAGGCAGGGCAAGAGTGGAAACGGCAGTCCGGCCATAACCATGAACTCCTGGCAGGGGTCATGCTCTTCCCCACAGGTCTCCAGCCCCACCTCTCATGTCCAGTGCTACCCAAACATTTTCCAAACCCAGTCTGACCCCTTTCTAATGTGTTCCAGATGCGTTTGTGAGAAATAGGAAAAATGCCGAGCCAAGCTTAGCGGAACATTGGGCTCAATGGCTTCTGCTTGTTCCAGGAGAGAAAGGGGTTGCCCCTGGTGTTTCTCCTTTCTTCCAAGAAGGGTATCTAGAGCTAAGAGCTCCAGGGCGGAGGGCGCAGGTTGGGGACAGGCGTGTACAGGGAGCAGGATGGGGTTTGTCAGAGGCACGCACGGCTCCTCACGTCTGTCCTAGGGCTTGGATTCTCTCATTTTCAGAGGGCTGATTGGGTACCGGCTATGATTAGATGCGTGATTCTGTAGTGATTAGTGACAAGAGAGTAGGGCCAGTGGTGTGCATTCCCTTCAAGGGTCTTAGGGGACTTTCCAGAGACCCATACTCCACATTTCGGGGAAAGTGTGTGGAGCTATGAGAGCTTAAAACAAGGTCACCCGATTCAAGTTTGGGAATAAGAAACAAGATTTACATCTAAAAGGAGGTCATTAAAGAGTGGTTAGGACGTGCAAAGGCCCAGAGGTGCGAGAAAACAAGGCACAGAAGAGGAACAAAGATGTGAGTCTCGTGCAGCACAAAACCCACCCCAACAGGGGGGCTCGCGTGCCTGAAGCTGGATGGTGAGGGCGTGGATCCCGGCCTGCTGACGCTGCCCTCTGGGCCGTAGGATCGATCAGGGCCCTGGCCACCCTGCACGGGACGATCTTGTCGTCTGTGATTTCCGTGCCTGCTCATCCTCATGGCTTTGCTGAGAAGAGAACCACCGCTGTAAGGTAGGGAGAGTGCTGACTGTACCCTCCCAGGCTCAGACCGCAGCCCTGGAAGCAGGTGCAGGAAGGAGTGCTGCTGTGTTAGGAAGAGTCTGGCCCCCTGAACTGGCCTGCACAGGTCTGGATCCCAGGTTTATCTGTGAACAGCTGAGCCGTTGGAAGGGCTTACTGAGAATACTCTGAAAAGTAGGATGATTAGACTACGGTGAGAACAAAAAAGTCAAAAATGCTTCATAACTGCACCTAGTAGTACACGGTATATTCCATCATTTTCTTTTTGCCAGGGTTTCCCATCTGTGAAGGGTTCTTTGTTTTCTGAGCAGTGTGCCCAAGTCTTTGCGTATTTGCTGGTCTCCTGTAGCTGCAAGGGCCTGGCCAGGACACCATGGTGATGACGTTTTTTGTTTGCAGGTCAGCTGCTTAAGGTCACAGTGGAGAGGGTCCAAACCCAGTGCCTTACTGACTCTGAAACCCACGTTCTCAACCCATTTCTACATGGCCCCAGTAACAAATGGTGCAGGTTCTCATTCTGCCATTTTCTGCCTGGGGGATCTGGTTTTAGCAGGTTTCTTGATCTGAACTCCTCTCTCTCATGGAAAGGAGAAAATCTGAGAAGCATGGTGGGAAAGAGCGAGCCTGTGGGGCCCTGGGGTGGCTCTCTCGCTCAGCTTCAGAAAGCCTTGGAACAAATCCATGCACATGTCTTCCCCACCTGGAATGAGAGGATTGTCTTTACGGCCTCCAAGGGAGCTCCTACGTTGGGCATCTGGAGCTGCTTTGGGGAACGCCGAGGCTCAGAGAGGCTGAGAGACAGAAAGCACGGAGTTACCCAGGCATGCACCTGATGGATGTTGGCATCGGAGTCGGAGCTTGTACCCTCTGTGGGAAGCCACATCGGACTTAGAGGCCCTTCTGAGGTTGAAGAGCAAAGACACCAGAACTCAGCTTCCTTGGGCTCGAGTGTCTGCTCTGTTTAGTGTTTGCCATGGATAGGATCTCCTGATCATCTTCGTTTTCCTGCATGTAAAAATGTGGTAGTTTTGGTGCCTCTTTCCAAGGATTGCTGCCTAGGTGAGAGGAGGTCATCCAGCAGCTGGGTTCCCCAGTGAACCTAGCAGGTGCAGCCCAGTCTCTGAGCCAGAATCGAACATTGACTCCAGTCACCGTGAGAGAAGGGACCTGTCTGCCAGTGTCTGTACCCTCGTGCCCAGCACAGCACCTGCAAGTGCCTGTCAAATGACTTCTGACGTAGAACCAGAGCTGCTTGTGCCAGATGAGGGGCCTGATCCTAAGGGAGAGGCTGCTGTGTCCCAGTCACTTGGTAGAAAAACCAGCACACGAACCCCACTTTGTAGACTTGAGCTAGTGGCATTTCCAAGGCAGCATACAACCTTGAAATTTTTCACCAGGACCACTGGATGGTGCTGGTGTTTGGATGTCTTTATTTAATGGCATGGGTGGGGAGGACCCATATTTGATGAGTTAGTTCTGCATTGGGCCCTGGGACTTGCTGAATACCCGCATGAACTGATTGGGGAAGGTTCTCACAGTTTGAAAGAATGTAAAATGACGGGTGGGGGGCGGGAGGTGGTACAAATAAGGTAATTTTATGCTTGCGTATTTGCAGCAAAGGGCTTGCCAGTAAGATGGGGAGCCAGGGTCAGCATGGCCTGACAGGGGCCTTCAGGACAGGTTTTCAGTGCCCCAAGTGAGACCAAATGCTCCCAGAGTGTCTGCAGAGCCTTCCTAACTCCCTGGGCATCTCCAAGCTGAACTCTCTTGCCGAGGGCACGAGGCAGGTTTTCACGGATCTTGGGTTGCTTCAAGTCAGGAAGGAAGTGGTGTTTCATGAATTCCACATAAGGACGTATGGCGGCCTCATGTTATAAGAACTCGTCCTGCCTCTAGGAAGCCCACCTGGGCCGTGCATTCATGCCCAGGCACTGTAGGCAGTGACTGCTTGTGTGAGTGGAGGAGTGAACAGGACTGGGACACTGCTCGTCATTGCTTGTTGGGTGGCTAGCTGGATGCACGCTAGGCTGGGAGACCTGGGGCATCTTTGGCCATCTAGCTGGGCTAGCCTTGGAAGCCCCACAGGCTGTGGGTGGGAAAGCAGCTGGCTCCGCAGTGGGATCTTCAGTCATTCGTTTTTAAACACGTAGCCTCGGAAAGCGGGTGTATCACAGTGCTAATCTCCATCCCTAGCCTCCTCTGAATCCCAGGTGCTTAATTCCAACCCTCTGCTTGACATCTTTCCTTGGACATCTTAAGGACAAATTCTTGATTTCTCCCTCAACTCCTATGCTTGTTCCCATTTCCTATTCCTTTCGTCTTGTCATTGGTGCCATTGGCTTAGATGAAGATGGAAATCTGGCCCTACCTGTGACACTTGCTTTTCTTACATCCAATCTAACACTAAGTTTTGTGGGTTCCACCTCTGGTAGAAATCAGCCCTGTCCTCTGCCTGCATTTCCATGCCACTGTCTTCATTTAAACTAGCTTTAACCTCTGGAGTAGCTAGCAACTTACAGGGTCTGAAACTACTCCCCCCACTTTTTTTGTTTTGTTTTCAAAGACCTATTTTATTTATTTGAAAGGAAGTTAGAGAGAGAGAGATGTTCCATCTATTGGTGTGCTCCCCAAGTGGCTGCATTGGCCAAACCGGGCCAGACCAAAGTCTCGAGTCAAGAACTTCTTCTGGGTCTTCTACATTGGTAGTTGGGGCCCAAGCACCTGGACCATCCTCTGCTGCATTCCCAGGCACGTTAGCAGGGAACTGGATCGGAAGCAGAGCAGCTGTGACACGAACAGCTGCCTACATGGGATTCTGGCATCACAAGCAGTGTCTTAACCCTCTACAACACATTACCAGTCCATGGTCCTCCTCTTGCAGGGTGTGTTATAACACTGTGGTCGGTGTTTGCCTGACTCTCATAGTGTTTTGCTGGTTCTTTCTACCTAAGCATCTTCGTTGAAATTTCTGCCGCCTCCATTCCCCATGTTCTGTCCTAAATGACTTCTTGCCCCTCCTTTACGTCTCAGTGTAAATTACATTGCTCGGGGGATGCCTTCCCTGTTGTCATGTACCTCAGAGTTGCTTGCCAGCTTGCTTGCTTTGCTTCCCTGTTGAGTCTGCTGCCTTGTAGAACAGGGAAGCTTTGCAGAAAGGGGTGATGGGACAGATCTCAGGCTCTGTGACTCCACAGATTCTGTCACAACCCTGCACCTCCCAAATTCCAATATAAAAGAACCCAAATAAGCAGTATGTAAATAAATGGAACTGGCTATGTCCCAGTGGAACTTGTGTGTGTGCGCGCATGCTGAAATTTGCAGCATCTATCATTGTCATTAGTCATGACCTTCACAAATATAAAAGCCATGCATAATTCTTGAACCTTACAGAGAAGTAGGTGATAGGACAGATTAGGCTGCAGGCTGTTTGTTAGCCATCGTTCTAGAATGTAAGCCCTGTGATGTCAGGGCCTTCTCCAACTTGCCTGTCTTGTCCATCTGTCTCAGAAATAGAGGAGCTTTATAGGGAATTAACTAGATACATCCCAGTCTTGGGGCCTTTGTGTTTCTGAAGACAAGGAATAAAAGATTCTCTTAGAGATAGGGTGCACAAAGGCTAGTTGATGGAATGGGTGCATCCCCAGCCTGTCCTTCTGCCAGTGTCCAAGGCAGCAGTTGGCTGCCAGTGACCTATATTTCCTAGACCTAGGGATGAATCTAAGCCAAGCAAGAAATCTTAGCTCCCTGTGCACAGTTCTTCAAATTGGCAACTTGACTAAGTTGTCAAAGCTATAACCCAGGGAAAGGTCATGGGCATTTTGTCTTGGCCCAGGGAGTTAACATCTGAATACATTAACATTTTAGTATATTCATGAGGAAAAATATGCACGAGCTTTAAAAATTGGAACTAATGTTACTCTCCCACCTGGCACTAGTGTCATTCCTATCTCTTAGTTCTTCCTGTTCTTGACCACTGTCTCAGAGTAAATGTTTCTCTGATTTATCTAATTGCATTTTGCCCCTTTGCCATAGCCCTGAGACAAAGTACTTTTCTTAATAATACTCTAACAGGGAAAATATTTGGCTCTCTCTCCCATAATTTCTGATGGAACCTGTTTATTGCCTTGTGGTCATTTCTCTGGCGGCCATTTGATGCTGTGGACTGCTGAATGAGGCCCCATGATACCAGTAGAAACAGTTGGAAAGTTAAAAAAAATTCAGACAGCTGGTTGAATTTGGAGAACATAGATCTATACCCTCTTTCTCTATTGCGTTATATCAGAAGCCCGTGTGAGCTCAAGATCTAAATGAGAAGAAAAAACTTGGACAATGTTTACAAAAATATGTAAGTTAGGAGGTGTCGATGTCTCTGAACGTGTTACAAAGGCCACAGCACAAATGGAAAGATCAAATTCATTATGTATGTGTTAAATCTCTAGCATGGCCCAAGAAAAAAAATCTCAAAATTATGAGAAATCATAAGAATATAAAATTATTTGCTGACAAAGATTAAATGGCAGATAACTCACTAGCTGTACCCCAGTCAACAAATATTTTGGAAAATGGTTAATAAGGAAAACAGTGTGATATGTTCTGCCTGGCCAATTGCATGCAATAGGATGATGCTAAGTGCATGGTTGACTGTGGGGGAGCCAGAATAGCCGCATGTGTCCAAAGATCCAAACTCAACAATTACAAGCAATCGATACTCACACAATATTTGGAAAGTTTGCTAGATTGTGTGCCATTCAGATGGATTACTTGTCTGCCTTACTCACTATTGATGTGTTCCTAATTGGGTCCTTATGAAGGCTGGTTCAATGAATGAATGGATGACCAGGTATGAAGAGATAAAGATGATTCCAAAATGTTAGAATCATTTTCCATGTTCATTAGCAGGAAATTGCTTACTTACATCAACAGTCTAGATTGACAGTTTAATGAGTTGCCCAACAGTGGGTTACCAAAATTGCTATAAATTCTGTCCAACTGACATCTTTGGGAAGTGGCATATGCAGTGTTTTAGGTATTTGTATCAGGCACTCTATTGTTACTTCTAGAATTATTTTATTTTTTTGTTGAATAGAGAGGAGAGACAGAAATATCTTCCATTTGCTGGTTCACTCCTCAAGTGGCTGTAATGGCCAGAGCTGAGCTGATCCGAAGCCATGAGCCAGGAGCTTCTTCTAGGTCTCCCACGCAGATGCGGCTCTCAAGGCTTTGGGCTGTCCTCTACTGCTGTCCCAGGCCACAGGCAGGGAGAGGGAAGGGAAATGGGCTATCCAGGACACAAACTGGCACCCATATGGGATCCTGGCAGATACAAGGCAAGAGTTTATCCACTAGGCAATTACGCTGGGCCCTGTATTGTTGTTTCTAATTTGAGCTGAGGCCCAAGTATATCAAATACTTGCTGTGTTAATGTGTTAAGTAAATTTATGACTCCTGGATTATTAAGAGTCTGAGAACTTCTTTGTAAACAGGCAGCCAGCTGAAAATGTCTTTCTCCCACCCTCTGTGGTGTCAGGATTCTGCAGAAAATAATATCCTCCACTTGAGTGGATGCCACATACACACATGTAAGTTGGAGTGCAGTCCTGGAATTAGCACTAGTATTAAAATCCTAGGAGAATAACATTCTTGCTGGAGGCAATCTAATTAAACTTCTCCACATCCACTTGGAGTGGTCCCCAATGGACAGATGAAAACTATTTTTAGGTTTCAAGGGTTATAAGAAGAAATAATTAGAAGGGGGAAATGTTTAAAATAGCTTTCTGTCTTTAACGTGGGTGCCTGCTGGTTTGTTTCCTCTGATGTCATTAATCACTATTAAATGAATGAACATCAGAACTCAGTCCCAACAGCTTCTGTCAAAACTTACCTCCCGTGGGAAGTTTGTCCCATGACTCAGAATGCCGAATCTCTCAGATGGCAGTACTTTCCTACAAGCCAATGGGGACAATTACATCTAGATCCTTTCTTCACAAAGAAGACCCGCAAGCAAGATATTTTCCATTTTCTCTAAGTCTTATACTGATGGGTGTCAGTAGAAACAGGATCCTGTTCAGTCTGAGGGGTCAGAGGATGTTTCTGGGGTGCAAGACTGGGGAGCCTGGTGCTGCCTCAAGTCTTACAAAGAGAACTGGGCTATCTTGTAAGCCATAGGACATAGATAAAAGTGTCATTAAGGTCCAATTCTAATTGATGATATCCCTTCATAGTATTTTTTTTTTCTGGATTGACAAGTCATTTTTGCAAACCAGGGAACTAGATTTAGTTGCTAGTTGTTCTATAGCAAGTTAGCTAGATTAGATATTATTTTGAAAATGAACATAATGAGTACCTAGTGTTTGCCAGGCGCTATTCTAAGTACTCTATGTGCTTGTCACTCATGTGCCTGCCACAGCAGTCCTTGAGATCACTGCTGCTCTTCTCATTTCACAGATGAGGAAACTGAAGCAGAGGACAAAAAAACCCTCTGTTTTTCCCAAAGTCATACCCCAGTGGGAGGCAAAACCAGGACTAAAACTTGGTCAGTCTGGTTCTACAGTTGGGGGCTTGGCCATACCTCTTATTTGATAACTTTACGATTGATCTGGATTTTTTTTTCTACCCTTTTTTGGGAGATGTTCTGCAGAGCTTACCTCTTTGAATTTCCCTTTCAGGCTCTCTTCCCACTAGTTATGGTCCATCTTTTAAACTCAAGCACTGTTAGAAAGTAATTATTTGTGAGAGGATAAGGCATTGTGATACTGTACTTGAGGGCATATAAAATTAAAACTGGATGGCCCCTTTGTCTACTATCTTTCCTTCTAGAAATGTATTCTAAGGAGATAATTCAGGTTGTGTATATAGAAAATTTTCAAAGTGAGTTGAGATCCTGGGCTGTCTTGTTTCTCACATTTGAGAACCTATGGCAGCTTGTGACATGTAGTGGATGTCCAGGAAAGAAATAGCAAAAAATTTTAAATTACAGACAATCAGAAATACACACAGCCTCAGTGTCCACCAGAGGATGAAGTAATTTTATGTGCAGTGATGTTATTCTGTCCATGTTTGTAGAAAGATTTTCAGTAATAGGTTTAATTAAAAAGATGCATTTTTTTTTCATTTTCTTTAAAAGTGTGTGTGTGTGTGTGTGTGTGTGTGTGTGTGTGTGTGTGTGTGGAGAGAGAGAGAGAGAGAATATCTTATGCTTGTTGATTTGATTTAAACCCCAATACTGGCAATAGCTAACAATGAGCCAGTGGGAGCTAGGGGCCAGGAACTCAAGCTGGGTCTCCCACATGGTGGCAGTGAGCCAAGTACTTGCGCCACAACCGGTTACCTCTTAGGGTTTGTGTTAGCAGGAGGCTGGATGGAAGCAGAGTAGCTAAGAATGAGGTTCTCCAAGATGGAATGCAGGTGTCCCGAGCAGTGTACCAAGTGACCACCCCATTTATAGTTTTTAGGCTTTTAAATGATTGATTGAGTGAGATTAGGGTTATTGTTAGTTCCTGTGATATAGCAACCCCACCAACAATACAAGCCCCATCAGCAAAACGCTGTGCTTATAGTTTTGAGTAATATTGTGGTGTTCAAGATGTCAGAGGGCAAGAGGCATAGTTGGAAAGTTCCAGATGATTTTTAATGTATACATTTGTTCTAAGGGTCTGGGGAGGTGCCAGTAATGGCCCATCAGTGGGGGAAACCTCTAAATTGCTACTGACCTAGGAGACCAGTGCTGGACCCCTCCTCCTCATGGTGTGTCTCCAACTTTTCTGACTATTCTAGTGGTTGCAGATGGGGCTGATAATGAAGACTTGAGAATAGTCACAAAGCTCAGAATGGCCACTGGGGGTCAGTCTTATGCATGGCAGGTGCGATGGCCCCCACATTTCCTTGCTCCAGGATCTTCCCAACTTAGGAGCTGGGACATGAGGCAGCTATCTCTTGTTTGAAGATTTAAATGTTCTCAGATGTTTACACTATGATGTGATGAAGATTCTGAAAGCATGTTTGGGTAAAAAAAAAAAAAAGGATATGACCTGATGTACTTCGTTATCAGTTTGCATGTCAAGAGTTTAAAATGTAATTAATGTATCAAAACTGGAGTGCTTTGGAGAGTGAAATAAATTGCTAATTGATTTGGATGCCAGTGGAATAAATTAAAAAACTGGGAGTGCTTTGTATCCACAGAATTCTATGATCTTATATGTGGAAGTATCTCATTTGATGTACATATTGATCATAAGCTCTGTATCTTCCCTACCTAGTAGGCAAGGAAACTTGTCGGTCGGAAGGTGTGTCCCAATTGTTGAAGCTTGCTCTCTGATATTCCCACAAGCCACAGAGTCAGGGGGTGTCCTTCCTAAAGGCAAAGGAAGAGGATGTCACTGAGGGGGCTGGGGTGAGGTAGGAAGAGAAGCACCTCCTTTGTTGACTGATTCTTCCGGGACCAGCTGCATCCATGGCCACCAGGGGCTCTGGGGTAAGGTCATGGCCGAGCATATCTGCTTGGGCAGTGACATCTTGCATCATTTCAGACGGGAGAGTACCCCTTCAGATATAGGCTGTCTTACCCTTGTGTTGTGTTGTGCTATGTGTGGCCTGTTGGGAAGTGAGAGTTCTGTTCTGGTTTTTATTTGACAGCTCTGTAGCTGCCTTCCTGTCCTGCAGGTCTAGGTTGAGAGCGCAAGTCTCTCCCCCAGCGTTGCAGAAGTTTAAGATTTTCCCCATGTTATCAAGTTTTGAAATTTTCCTTGGATTTTGCTTCTTGAACAGGAAAAAGAAAGATCTCAGAAACATGTCTCATAGCCTAGGAAGATCCATAGCAATGAAAACCAAAAGCTTGGAACCAAAAGAGGAGCTGAGGCCCCCATATTTCATATTCATACTCAGAGTACACAAGGGATGGTCAAACCAGCAGATGTGCAAATGCATATTGTGAAAGAAACGTATATTTAAAAATGTTTTGTACTGAAATAGGGTGATCTTTTGATCTTTGCTTCTGTGAATCTTTTGAAGTCATACTTACAAGTCTCCTGAATTGGAATAGACATGTCTCTGAAAGTGCACACGCCTCCTCCCCTGCCAGACAAGAAACCATCTCTCTGCATGCCCATGCTGGGGCGCCATTCCAAGGCAGTTCTAGCCTTTTTTCTTTTTCTTTCTTTCTTTCTTTTTTTTTTCTTTTTGGCTTTTATCTCATAGAATTCTTTTCACAGGTAGTCAGGTTGATCTTTTTCAGCTCCCACTTTTGCTGGCTGTTCACATGCCATTAGTCTTCTCATCACAGCCTCTTCCCTATGAGCCGGTCTTCCAAGCTGAGTCTCACGCTTTCCTGGAGTCTTTGGGAGAGTCCGAGGGAACATTGTGAAGAGAAGTGGCAAAGGGAAGAGCCGTTAGACCCAAGGAGATCCTGGATGGACTAAAGTAGATGAGTTCCCAGGACCCCACAGCCCTCCCAGGTGCCTCTGTGCTTCATTACAACTGCTCTTCTCATGGTCTTCTCTAGGACTAACCACTTAAATTTTTTTTTAAAAAACATTGATTTATTTGAAAAGCAGATAATGTACCCATCTGCTGGTTTCCACTCCCCACATGTGTGTAATGGCCCAAAGCAGGAGGCAGGAGCTTAGTCTGGGTCTCCCTTGTGGCAGGGACCCAACTGCCTTGTAGTTGCCTCCCCAGGGCTCCTCCAGAGGCTGCAATGGTAGGAAGCTGAAATCATGGTCCAGAGCTGGGAATTGAACCCAGGTACCCCAGTGTTAGGATGCAGGTGTCCTAACCAGTGGTGTAACCACTGTGCCAAATATCTGCCTCTGAATTTTTATCTATCTATTTATCTATCTATCTATATCTATATCTATCTATCAATCAGTATATATCACTGTCAGGCATCTTATTCCTTCATTCTGTTCTAGTGATCTGGAACTGAGCATAGAGTTAAGCCATTTACTTGTTTTCTGCCACACAAACCCCAACCCAATTCTAGGTTCTGAAAAAGCAGCAGGGTATACATCTTTTTAAAAAAGGCTCCAAATTCTTAATTTCAGAAGGAGCAACTGGGTAGAAAACAAATCCAGAAATAGTCAATCTTTACCAAATACCCATCCTCCAACGCTACACGTCCCTTGAAACTCCCACGTCAAGGGAGTAAGGATAAGTTGTCAAGAGCCACAACCCCCGCACAGCATTAGCAGCACCGTGCCCCTGTGTAGCAGAAAGCAGAGGGTAGTAGCCTGGCAGTCAGTGGAGCTGGCTACAGGACAAACCAGTTCCCACTGGGCGGCTTGGGGAGCCTGGCCAGGAAGCGCTGCAGCTGACACCAGGGGCAGGGAGTGCACTGCCTGCAGGTGAGCTGGAAGGCAGAAGGAGGCAAGGCAACCTTCCTGCTGTGAAAAGGATCTGTCTGGACACCCTCAAAAGCCCCCTATTGCTAATTGCCCCTTAGAGTATTAATTCTAGACTCTTATTTTTAGCTGGACGTACAAAGCCTTTCATAGTTTCACCCTAACACACTTTTTTTCAGTGTAATTTCCAACCACATTTTGGAATTTGCCCTCTCGTGCCAACTGCAGTGTTCTCAACAGTCTCGGTTGTACCCCCAGCATTTTGTTTCTCAAATTTCACCTCAGCCATTATGGTAAGGTTTGGGTCAGTTCTGCCCAGGCCCCATGCTGGAACACACGAGTTCAAGATGGATCTCAGCAAGCTTTTGGTTAAAAAAAAAAAAAAGACTTTACAATTTTCTTTGAAAGAGAGCATTGCCTCTGCCGAGTGAAGTTTGCTTCATTCCACAGAAAAGAGTACAAACAACTCCCACCATTGTAGCTCTCGCTTTGGGCATACTCTCTTAATAGTTTTTATTCAAAAACTCTTCAGTACTCTGAAAGAAAAACTGATCCCCAGATTGGGAAAAATAGTCTAGAAGCAATTTGCTTGAATTTTGAAATGATGTGACAGTATTTCTTCAAGAGCCCACTGAGTTCGAAGTCCACACCAGGAACCATGGCGTTGTCTCTGATATTTCCAAGGCTCTTGGGCTCAGCACCATTGGAGATTGTGCTGAGAGCCAGATGCCCACAGGAGAAACTCTGGTGGGAGATGTGGCATCGGGGGTGCTTCTGATGTCTTACCACCCTGCCCTGCGGCTCGTGGCACGTGGACAAGACTGCCTTTGTTCCGAGGGGGAACAGTTGGACGTTTTCTGTTTATTCCACCAAATGTGAGGGTGTTGACTTTGGGGTGGGAGGAAGATTCTGGTATGCAGAATCGTACCCCAGTCCTGGTCAGAGAAACAGATGTACCATATGATTTTGAGTGTGGCACCCAGGATTTGATCCTAGTTCAAGCGCACAGCTCATAAAAGTCCAGACAATAAAAAGTGAAGATGTAAAAGATAAAAGAGTTTCTCCCAGATGCCATAAAATATTGTTTAAAATCATTCTTAGCCGTAGCATTCTAACCTTTACATTTCCATTTTAATGCTGGAAAAAAAGACCGTTCAGTGTACTGACTGAACCTCAGGAAATGAATGTCTTCAGGCCATTAAGAGCAGGTTCCACTAGTTCAGTGATGCCATTTGCATCACTGTCTTTGCAGTGTAGGCTTGCCGTCATGCTTTGCTATGCCTTCATTGCCGAGTGCTTAGGACACTGCTAATGCTCTAATCCCTGTAGATAAATCCTGTGGCTGAAGCCGGTACACATCTGAAATCTTTGATGAAAAAAGGCATCTGAGTTTCTCCATAGCATAAAGCGAGGTTTACTGTAACCAATTTCAAACAGCAATCATGTGGCAGACCTCTTGATATAATTATGGCTGGACTTGAACTTCTAAACCTTTATCTGATGCACTTGCCAGGTATCATTTAAATTAATAGCAAATAATACTTAAATGTATGAAGCACGTGGTAAGTGTTAAGCCCTGTGCTGCCATATTTTTATCTTTTTATGTCTTCCCAAAATGTTCTAGCCAGGTACTGTTGGGTAGCTTTATTTTTCTTAAAGATTTATTTCATTTTTGTTGGAAGGGCAGATCAGATTTATGAAGAGAAAGAGAGACAGAGAGATCTTTAATCCACTGGTTCACTCCTCAAATGACTGCAATGGCCAGAGCTGAGGTGATCCAAAGTCAGGAGCCAGGAGCTTTCTTCAGGTCTCCCACACGGGTGCAGGGTCCCAAGGCTTTGGACTGTCCTCAACTGCTTTCCCAGGCCACAGGCAGGGAGCTGGACAGGAAGTGGAGTAGCTGGGACATGAACTGGTGCTCAGATGGGATTCTGGCTCTTGCAAGGTGAGAATTAGCCATTCAGCCATTGTGCTGAGCTCACGGACAACTCTATTTTATAAGGAAGAGAAATAAGGTCTAGAAATGAATGAAAATAACCTGCCCAAGATCACACCATGCCAGAATTTTATTCCAAATGTGTCTGAATCAAGAGCTCAACTTCCCTTTCAATTTAGATCTACATTTTTTGATATATATGTGTGTGTGTATCACATTTCACCAACTTATATATTACATTTTTAAAAATCAGAAAGGATAACATGTAAAAAGTCCCCCTTTGTACCTTTTGTACGTGAAGCCCAGGAACCATGTTGTTCCATATGTTAAGGCTGTGTATTCACAACCAGTTGTTCGGGTTTCTTTCTTTGTCTTTATTTTTTTTTTGCCAAATGAAGAAATGGAGCTACGCACTCGAAGCGCACTGTCTCCTTTTAACAGTCCTTCATGTATTATTTCAGCAAATGTTGATTTGAATTTCTGCGGTAAGGAAAGTACTGGCTGATTTAATCATGGGATAAGGCAGTGCTATTCCTGAGTGTGAGGAGCTCACAGCCTTATGGAAAGGAAAAATTGACGGACAAGTCCTCAGAGTCCGATGCGGACTGAACTGGAAGCAGGTGTGTACATGTATATGTGCACACACATATATTTGGATCTGCAGTGATACTGGGTTCAGTGCATCAACCAGACTTCAAGAGGTTCAAGTTTAGCCATGAGTTCGTTCTAGGGGTCTCTGCCATTGTTGGTGTCTTTGGTTGCTGCACATCTCCCTTTAAATTACAGTTGTGTGCCTGAGGATACTGGAGGAAGTTCATGGAAAAGTGGAATGGAAAGACAAGGTTATTTTGGGTGCATATTTTTGAGATCCATGCATACGAAGAGTCCTCAGAGAGGTCATGGGAAATATGTCTTATGAAAAGAATTCCACATGGGTTTCATAGATGTTATGCACCCAAATAAATGAATCTTTTTGTTACATTTTCCATGAACTTTTTGAAGTACCCTTGCCCATATTGTATATGTGTGAACACTCACACATGTATATACGTATGTAACTACATATATACATACATAGATGTACAATTCCATATTCATGCATGTACATACATACAAGCTGGTGGGAACAGAATGAAAGCAAGCTTAGAGGCTGGACAGTTTTGCACAGATTGGCAGTAAATTCCACGAGGATAAGTGGCTGGATCAATTTTCAATCCCCGTGTATCCCTTGGGCCTCAAAGGCCAGTAAATATCTGTTCAAATGTTTGCCTGTAGGAACATGAGAGATGGTCTGAATAGTGAAGGGTCCATGGGGCTTCCCTGATGGAGAAGACAGGGTCATCCAGTTATTCCACGCCGAGGAATGGCATGTCCACAAGCAAGGAGCACGTTCAGTCTCATGGTGGGTTAACAAAGGCATTGGAAACTTTGATGTGGAAGGAGTGCACGTGGGATGGTTGGAGGTGACATGACAGGAGGCAGAGTTGGACCTGACTCTCAGGCATCAGAAGCCACTGGGTTTTGGCTGTCATGTGACTTTGTAGAGTTCTTTCATGGAGGAGGGCGTTGGCTTTCAGAGAGCTTGTGATGCAGTTGCTTGATAGAGTGTTGGATGCTTTATTAACTACAACTTTTGGATCCAAAATAATTTCATATGAATAATTTACAAGTGCACAGATTAAATTGGAAGCTCTACTAGGAAAAAAAACCCATGGTAGGTGAGTTTCTCTCTTGTGAGAAGACACCAACCTTCAGCCTAGGTTGGTGGATAATCGCTGGCATCAAACACTGGGCAGGCCAACTGAGCTCGAGTGTGGATGCAGGACGTTCTAGCTGTGAGTTCTGTTAGTGTGTTAGGAGAACGGAGAGAGTATGTCTGATATATCTTTACAGATGTTATTTTTTTTTTTTTTAGTTCTACCAACATTGAGGTAGGAGTCTGTTTTTCTACTCCATAAATCTGAGCTGACTTGCTGGGTTGGTTAATGGAATAGACTAGATGTGATAATGAATTCTGAGCCTAGACCTCAAAGATCCTTTCTTTCATGTACTCTTCTGTAACATAGCTCACATAGTATTGAACCCTGCCTATCTTTCTGTTTCTTCCCACTCAAAAGCTCTCCCAGAGACAGACTTAAGTCATCGTGTGCCAACCGGCCCCCAGCCAGCTTTGCCAGCTGATTGCAGATACAGGCTCAAGCTTAACCAGTCCAGAACAACTAAACGCAACCGAGATCAGAACTTCTCAGGATAACAGAGATTCACAAATAATAATAAATGGTAGCCCGTTAAAGCCAAAGAAGTAGAAAAAGAAGAGAGAGTGAGAACAAGAAAACAAACAGAATATGAACTGGTGATGGAGATCTGCCAAACACCTAGCGCTTAGGTAGGCCTGGCCACCTGCTTGGCACACCTTATTTCACTGCGTTAGTTCTGGGTTGTATCAAATTGGTTCATAAATGTATCACACATCTCTTAAAAACAGGGTTTTATTTCAGATACTTCCCGTTGATTTGCTAAGGTGTGTGTTGGCAGTATTTCTTTCACCCAAAGGTTTTAGAGTCTAGCAAATCCGGATTTGAATCCCAAATCCACCTTGTAACAACTGTATCACCTTTGTGACCTAGTTGACAGAAGCCAAGACCTCAGGGCCAGATTCTGTAGCTGAGAACTGGGCTTATGGAAAAGCGACTCTTCTGGTGAAGACTTCACCAACTCAGTTCATCTAAGTATCTGTTACAGTGTATAGATAGAAGCCCCAGTCCCCAGCAGAAAGAGCTGCCACTCTCATCGCCACACACGTGAGCTTCTGCCAGATACAAACTAATGGAAATATATATTTTTTCTTTTTTAACAGAGATACTCAACGTTCTCCCAATGGCCTTATGTGTGGCACACCCACCCCTGAGCATTCCCAGACCTGTGTTTAATTTCTTCCTGTGTCTCATTTTCTTGCATTTGAGCAACATATTAGAGCACAACCTTCAAGCCACTCTCAATTATAAATAAAGACCAAATGTTTGTAAATTTGAATCGTTTACTTCCTACACTTTCCTGGCAGCAACCTGACACCTGTCAGGACACGGCAGGATGCTGTACATCAAGGCCTTGTGAGCTTCATCAGGCTGGTGAGAGCACCTGCCCCCGCTGCTCGCAGACGGTGGACTTCACTTGGGCAAAGGCCGGATGGGACTCAGCCGTTCTTGGCACTTGGTAGATTCTCTGGCGTGTAAACAATAATTGATAAATATTTGCTGAATGAACAACTGTATTTCTTCACTCCAAGGGCATGACAGAGCAAAGTTGGTTTTTTTTTTTTTTTGTCTCCAGTAAAGTAGGGAGCCCTTGAGAATTGGAAGACTTGGACAGAATGCCATGGCTTGCAGGCTAAACGCTAGCCTGCAGTCAGCTTGACTCTCATTCCGGCTTTATCGAGCCGTGGCAATGAAAGGGGCTTTGTTGAGTGGATCCTTACCAACCGGCACAGTTCCCACTCAAGGCTAGGAGGGGGCTTAGTTGTCTTTTCGAACTCTTGTCTAAACTATCCCTTGAATTTCAAGTCCCAGAGTCTGTTTTTTTTTTTTTTTTTCCCCACTGAAAAAAAGAGTCTTGTGGCATCGAGGGGGACAACACGCTCTAAGCAGGGAAGTGGATAAGCACGGACTGTAAGGTGGCAGTGGACACGAAACAACCAACGCAGGAATCAGGGATTCAGGGTGTCCTCGTATGCTGTTTTATAAGAGGGTTTAGGGAAGGTGAAGTTGAAGATCTGAAGTGAGTGAGGGAGTGAGCCAGGGCCATGTACTAAGGAGGATGTCAGACAGAAGGAAGAGCCACGTGCCAAGGCCCTGAGGCGGGGAGCTTGTTCAGCGTGGTGAAAGACACACTGCGCCTTCCCTGGGTCTGGTGCACAGTGAGCTGAGAAAGAGCAGCTGGAGGAGAAGCAAGGGCCCATCAGGGCTGGGAGGGGCTGCAGGGCCGTGATAATAATGCTGGCTTTTTCTCTGCATCAGTTGGGCATGTTTTGAGCAGAAGTGTGCTAAGCTCTGAGTTAGCGTTTGATAGATTTGACTCTGGCTACCCTGTTAAAGCAAATGTGAAGGAAGATAAAGAATAACCGGGGAGAGCGCTGAGGAAGCCACGTGAGGGACAGGGGTGACGGTCACTTGCCCGACGGGGGGAAGTGCGTGGAGCACAGGTGTCGTTTGGAAGTAGGCCTGATGTTTTTCTGATGGCTTGAGGGGAAAAAGGGACTGTCTTGGAATGAAACTCCATTCTGTCAGGGTTAGGCAAGTTAGACAAGGGGTCAGCAAACTTACGGATAAAATATGTTATGAAAAATTACACATGGAATTCCAAGTACTTTTTGCACAAAAATAAACTTACCTTTCGTTGCATTTTCCATCAGTGCTTTGAAATACTCTTGTATAGGGAAACAGATGGTTATGCAACCAACGACATACATAAGGTGCCTGTTTTTTTTTTTTTTTTTTTTAGATTTATTATTTGTATTGGAAAGGCAGATACACAGAGAGAAGAAGAGATAGGAAGATCTTCTGTCTGATGGGTAACTCCCCAAGCGGCCGCAACGGCTGGAGCTGAGCCTATCTGAAGCCAGGAGCCTCTTCTAAGTCTCCCTTGCAGGTGCAGGGTCCCGAGGCTTTGGGCTGTCCTCGACTGCTTTCCCAGGCCACAGGAAGGGAGCTGGATGGGAAGTGGACCTCCTGGGATTAGAACCAGCGCTCGTATGGGATCCTGGCGCGGTCAAGGCGAGGACTGTAACCGTTACACTATCACGCAGGGCCCTAGTTTCTAACTGTTCTGATGAGTCCTACAATCGAAGAACTTGACTTTCCTAAGTTACTAACCGCCTAAAGCATTCATTGAGTGTGAAGAGCCTTCCAGCAGCAGATCACAGGTGGGCAGCTGAGGAGGAACTCGGCCATCACAGGAGACAGGATGTCCTGACAGTTGGCGGTAGGTCTCTTGGTTTTTAGTGAAGAGATTACAGATGACAGAGTATTGCATGCGCTGTGTAATGTTTTGTAAAAACAGCATCCTTTCCCATGTTCATTACATGTCAAGAGGAACTCTCGTCTGAAGAAATCTTGAGGATTTTGAAGTAATTTAGACTGTCTTTCCCCAGACTTACTTATTTTTTTATTTTTTGGACTCAGATTAGTGGAGTGTACTATGATTATGACATTGGATTCCCATAGTTTTCCTCAAAGCACTAGGATGGTTGTAGATATTCTTTGGTGTGTGTGATGGTTTAAGAGGTTTATTTATTGCAGTATTTATGCAGAAAAATGCACATAAGCGTATACTCTTTTTCCCCACAGAGTAGACACATATGTGCAGACACACTCAGATTAAGACATCAAGTTTTAAAATATCACAAAAGTCTCCCCCCCACACACACCCAATCTCTGGGGGAGTCAAGGGAGACCACTTTCCTAACACCTTAGATACACTTTGCCAGTGTTGGGATTTATGTGACTAGAATTTGTATGACTTTTTTTGTGTCCAGCTCTTCGTGAGCTGCAGTAAGGTTTGTGTTGCTTCTGCAGCATCTCTTATTTGCTTTCCATTGCTGTGTATAATTCCATTCTGCTACTATGCCAGTAGCATATCCATTCTATACTGAATGAACTCTTACTGGCTTTTGCCCAGTGGTAATATGTGGCTGTGTGCTCTCTTTTAGACATATTTGAGAGCGTGTGTGTGTGTGTGTGTGTGCGTGCGCATTATACATTTCCATTAGGCTGCAGTTTTTAGCCATTCTTTCTAGAATGTAATTAGACCTCATTGTGGTTTTGATTTGCATTTTCCTGGTGATTAATGGAATGGAACATCAGCCTTTGCCCATTTTTCTCCTGGGTTGTTATTTATTTTAAAATTTGAAGTGTGTGAGTTTTTTTTTTCCTACATTTTTGGTGCATGGCATTGTAAGTACTTCTTTTGACTCTATTGGAGTCATTGTGGTCCAGTGTATCGGTTCTTTTTCTGCATAGTAGGTTCTTTTTGTTTTTTGGCTGTTTTGTTCCAGTGGTCTACTCATTGTTTTAGTGGCTAATGAAATGGGATTTGTTTGCATGCACACTCTTGCACATTCATATTTCTCTTTTGGAGGATGTTTATGTAAATCCTTGCTTGTTTTTAAGTTCAGTCATTAAGAAAACTTTATGTATAAGGGTCCTTGATAATCTGGAAAAAAGACCCTTACTAAGCGTGAATTCTTTTGCATTTTCTTGATCTTATTCTTTGACCCACAGATTGTTTGTTGTTGTTGTTTTTAAAATGAGGCCCAACTTTCTTTTTCCTTCTCATGTTTTATTGTCATGTGTAAGAAACTGTTACCTGAAATAACCGTTAGAAGTTACACCTATGGTCCCTTCTGTTATTAGGGGCTACACCCATGTTTCTTGGTGAGAGAATTTTTTTTGAGGGGGTAGCTTTTACATTTAGATCTTTGATACACTTTATATTAAATTTTGTGTATTGTACCAGGTGCAGTTCAGAGTTATTGTCATGCATGTGCATATTAAGTTGTTCAAGCACCATTATCTGACATGATATTGAGTGATCTTGGAACTCTTGCCAAAAAGCAATTGATTATAGATGCTTATTTCTGTGGAGTCTCAGTTTTATTCTGTTGGTTTTTGTTTCTGTCTTTATGCAAGTACTATGTTGTTTTGATTTGTCTAGCTTTGTAGTATATTTTGAAATCAGAATGTAAGTGCTCCGGATTTGTTTTTGCAGTTTTTCTTTTTGGAGATAGTCAGGACTGTTTGAATATCTATATAAATTCTAAGATCAAATTGTTCATTTCTGCAAAAAAAAAATAGTTGGAATTTTTATAAAGAGTGCATTGGATAGGTAGATAAGTTTGGGGAATATAATGATCTTAACTGAATCTTCAAATCCACCTATACAGTTTTCTTCATATGTATATATATATTTTTCAGTTTCTTTTTGTCTTTACCTCTTCTTTTTTCTTTTTAATTTTATTTTATGGTGTTCACATACTTGCTTAGGGTGGGAAGGGTAAGGATTAGGGAAAAATGAGTGAGACCATTGTTTCCAAATTTTCTTTTCCTTCTTCCTATTTCCGGGGGAAGAAGGGAGAAGAGGAGAGATGTACCAAGCATCCTAACTCCATCAGTGAGGGGAATGGAGAACAGCCACCACTGTCAGCCCAGGGTCCCCAGTGTGGAGCATGCTCCAAGGGCTCTGCTCAAGTAGTTCAGATAGTTCTGAAATGCTGTTGATCTTGCTGATCCAAGGATGAGGAAATCATTTCAAAGTCCATTGACTGACAGTTCACCTTCGAGTCTCAGTTTGCCCTGATACTTACAGTCAGTGCTTGGTTTGAGGTAACTGACCAATTTGTTCTACCCTCTATTCTTTGCTGTGGTCCCAGTTGTCCTCTGCAGGCCCCAGTGGACTGCCATATCTTCTGTGTGCATCTTGTCATCCACGACTCCAACTTCAACTCAGGAAGCCCAGTTCTGACACCCATTGGTCAGATCATAAATCCTGTGATTCTTCCTGTGCTTGGAGTTCTGAGTCCAGTGGTACAGCTGGCGGAGGTGCCTAAAGAAACCCGAGTGTTGTGTATGCTATCCAGTAGAGGGTCCAGCTCAGTCCGTCACCCACATCAGCCTATATATATAATGGTAATTGTAATTGCTGGATCAGTTCTGTCTCCAGCCTGTCTCTTACACAAAACAATGGGTGCTGTGGCACAGCCCAACCCTGCAAACGATACACTTGGCCCCTATGTACACCAATGGGAACTGCAGCCTAGTCTGAGCAACCCCAATAACCCAGATAGGCCTGTCCCCAGCCCTGGTCTTGTGTATGTTGGTATGTGCATCAAACAGGTCCGGTCTGACTCATATCCCATTCAGATTTTGTACATACCAGTGGGTGCTGCTGCCTACTTATGGCAGCTGACCCCACTGTCTGACGTACATTTAGGCTGATGGTTGCTACCACATGTCCAGCCAGGTCCACACCAGCCTTGGTTCTCATACTCCCCAGTGGGAGCTACAGCCCACTCAGAAAGGAGCCCACAGTTTTCCTACTGGGCCCACTTCTAGTCTCAGAGCTCAGATTCTCCAGGTGATTCTGCATTCTAGCTTGGAAGGACTTTCCCGCAGTCCCAGCACTTGCCAGCTGATGCTGCAGCAAAACAAAACCAGTCTGAACTTTTGGCTCATGAATGCATCAGTGGATATAGTTGGTTAACCCATCCTGGCTCTTCCCCTAACCCAGCTCACGTGCAGGCTTACAGGTGTTGTAGCGCTGCCTAGCTGGATTTGCCCTTGGTCCTCGATCTCATGCTCAACAGTGGGAGCAGTGGCTCAGCCCAGCCAATCCCTAGTTCTGGCCCTGATGTAAACTGGCTGTTGCTGCGGCCCAACCTGACCTGTCTCGCACCCTGTCCTGGTTCTCAGATTTGCCAGTGGGTGTTATGAACCAGCCCAGCATGGACTGCCCCTAGACCTGACCCACACATATGCCAGTGGGTACTGTAATCTGGCCTGGTTTGGACAGGTCCCAGCCTGGATTCTTGTGCTCACCTGCAGGCCAGTATGCTAACCTAGGGCTCTCCCCTTTCTACCCCCCACCCCACCCAGGACCAAGCATGTGGGGAAATCTGCAGGCTCACTCTGCCTGCCTTGAGTGAGGGCACTTCAAAAAGTTAGTAGAAAATAGATTTTAAAAAGTTTGTTTGGTAAAAAGGTATTTTAAAAATCTATATTCAAAAAAGAATATTTAAAATGTTTATAGAGGGCTCAGGACAGGTAGCCTAAAAACTAAAGTCCCCGCCTTGAATGCTCTGGGATCCCATTTGGGCACCAGTTCTAATCCCGGCAGATCTGCTTCCCATCAAGCTCCCTGCTTGTGGCCTGGGAAAGCAGTTAAGGATGACCCAAAGCCTTGGAACTCTGCACCTGTGTGGGAGACCCAGCAGAAGCTCTTACCTCCTGGCTTTGGATTGGCACAACTCTAGCTTTTTGCGGTCGCTTGGGGAGTGAATCATCAGATGGAAGATATTCCTCTCTGTATATCTGACTTTCTAATAAAAATAAAATCTTAAAAAATGTTTATAGATAATGAGTGCCTGGTTTCCGCTGGTGTGTGGGTGGGATCCTTGGAGCCTGGGGGTTCAGGCTTAAAGGGAGCCTGGGGCAGGGTGCTGGCAAGGGAATGCGGGGACCTGGTGGCTCATGTCCAGGCAGGTGGGGGTGAGCCTGGGGATTCCACAAATGTTTGATCTTGGGTGGGATGGGGTGGGGTGGGGGGGGAGTGAATGGAGAGCCCTAAGTTAGCATGCTGGCCTGGTATTCTGGTTTACTGGGCTTGGGGAACTGTAAACGTGCTTGGATCTGGGGTGTGTGGAGGGGTAGGGTCCCATGCCAGCCCATGTGTAAGGAGCTTGGATCCCAGGTGGATGAGCAGAGCTCCAGGCCAGCACACCACCCCACTGGATGACTGGCCTTGGGAAGACAGGCCCAGGGTATCCATGTGCCCCTGGGCGCAAGGTCTATGCATTGATCAGGGACAGGGCAAAGGGATGTTAAGGGGGGGGGGAGGACTGCTGAGGGAACATGTTGCAGTTGAGGAATGACTTCTGGGGACTTCTGGAGGACACGGGCACTGTACTGGCAGGTAAGCAAGGGACTGAGTGAGCACACTATGTTGAGTAAGGACCTAGCACCGCCGGCACGTGTGAGATCTGGATCTGGAAGTAGGCCTGGAGGGGAACCTGGGAACCTCCCCCGATGGGACATAACTGCCGCTGGTGAGCATGTCATTTAGGCTGCTTCACTTGTCAACAAGTATGTAGGTTAGTTCTGGAGGTGGGTAGACCAGGCGTGGCCAGGTCAAACCTTAGTCCGCTGGCATATGCAGAGGCCAGGATGGAGTGTGGGTCATGCTGCGCTAGGCTACCACTCCTACTGGTTTGCATGAACCAGGGATGGGAACAGACTGGGCAGGGTTCGGCTGCAGCACCTGCCAGTGAGAATTGGGATTGGGTGTGGCCTGGGACAGATCAGGTTGCAGCATCCTATGGCAAAGACCAAGATGGGTGATGGGCTATGCTGATATTGGTCAGAGGAAGCATTGGCATGCCCAAGATCTGTGGCTGGAAACAGGCCTGGTTGGGGAGCTAAGAGGATGCTCCAACTGGGTTGTGGTTCCCACTAGTGAGTGTGAAAGCTGGAATGGGGGTAGCGGTCTTGGCTGGACATGACTGCAGAGTCCCTCAGCATGGATGTGCACTGGGTCTGAGGTGTACCAGAATGGGTTAGACTCCAATACTCACTGGTGCTCACAAGAGCCAGAGTGGTATAAATGGACTGAACTAGTCCCAGCACCTGCTGAACCATGCAGCAGCTGGGTCTGGGTGTCAACTAGGTGTGGCTGGGCTGTAGCACCCAACAGTAGGAGCTGGAGTGGGCGGGGCTAATTGGACAGGGCCACTGGAGATAGACTAGTCAGTCTGGGCCAAGGACCCACCAGTGTGCATGAGATCTGCCACTGGAAGGTGACTTGATAGAGGAGCTTGGGGAACTCCTCTGTCAGGATGCAGTTCCTGCATGGAAGTACAAGAATCCAGGCTGGGAGCAGTCCAGTCCAAGCTAGGTTAGGATTCTTGCCGGCATATGTGTGGGTCAGGTCTGGGTACAAGCCATGCTGGGCTCATTCATAACATCCACTGGCAAATCTGAGAACCAGAACAGGGTGCGAGACAGGCCAGGTTGGGCCACAGCAACACCAGTCAGTTAACATTAGTGCCAGAACTGGAGGTTGGCTGGGCTGGGCTAGGCTCTAGCACACACCAGCATGAGCTAGACATGGTGGCTTCTTAGTGAAGAATTATCAGCAAGTATCATGGTAAATGGAGATTATAAGGTAGACTATGTGAGGCAAAGGACCTTGGAAGGATTTCCTTATTCTTGGAGCAATGAAATTGACAGCATTTCATAACTGTCAAAACGACTTAAGCAGAACCCTTGGAGCATGCTCCATGTTGGGGGCCCTGGGGTGACAGTGGTGGCCATTCCCCGTCCCCAGGTACTGAGGTGGTTAGGATGCTGGGTGCAGCTTCTCTCCTTCTCTCCCCTTTTATCCCAGATACAGGAGGAAGAAAAAGAAAATTAAAAACAATGTTTGCACTCATTTTCCCTTAATCCTCTACCCTTCCCACCCTAATCAGTGGATATGGGCTTGTATCCTTCTCAACTATGTAAACATCATCAAAAATTTTGTAAAAATTAAAAATATTAATGGCTAATTAATATAAAAAAACTAGGCAAGAATCCAAAATATTTTACATCAAAATAAACCATCTTCTATTTTCATTTCACATGAACATTTTGGAGTTTCTCTCTCTCTCTCTCTCTCTCTCTCTCTCTATATATATATATATATATATGAACCCATGTTGCTGGTTGTAGTATTCGTGTCTTCAATATCATTACTGAGTTTTTCTTCTACCTATTTTGTAAGTTTCTAAAGAAGTTTTTCAAACTCCCACTATGATTGTGGATTTAGCTTCTGTGGGTTTTATTTCTGTCATTTTTTTTTATTACAACCTTTTGTTGTGTGTATACTTTAGCATGGTTACGTCTTCTTGAGGAATTAAGTCCATTGTTGCTTCTAATTCTAGTCCTGCTTCTTGCTTCAAAGTCTGGTTGGCATGCTGTTTGAAGGGTATACTTGCTTTTATCTGTATGGTACACATTTCTCCCTTTTCACATTCAATTTTTATTCTTATGCTTATGGTATGTCATTTTAAAGCTGAAAGTAATATTCTAAAAGTAATCTGATGTTTCATTCTGTTTTTAAATTAGAGTGTTTAGTGCTAGCTTTACTAGTGTGTAATTTTATCTTTGTAAGTCTGTCTTAACTTCCCCTTATTTTATATTTTCCTTTAAATGAATTTTCCCTTTTCCCCATTATTCTGTATCTCTTTTTCTTGCCTTTCTGTTCATGGTTGTGCTGGAGATGAAAGCAGCGGGCCTTAATTTATTAGAGTATGATGTAATGTAAGATTAATGTAAGGTCCGTAATGCTTCAGCCCAGTGTGTCCAGCTGCCTGCGCTTGTGTCCTTACACTTGTTCTGGCACACTCATTTTTACGTATGTGTCACATGGTACAAAAACAGTTATTGTTTTGTGTAGTCAACATTTATTTGGTCTTAAACAAACATTTACACTTAATGCTGTTTTCATTCTTTTCTGAATTTCCACACTTCCACTTGGCTGCATTTTTCCTCTTGTCATGAAGAATTCTCTCCAGTATTTCCTTTAGTGCATGTCTGTTGGTTATTAATCCACTCAGACTTTGTTTGTTTGAAAATGTTTTTATCCACGTACATTTTTGAAGCATGTTTTCACTGAGTGTAGAGTTCTAAGTTGGCAATCATTGGCTTGCTGCGCGTTGAAGATGTCGTGTCTGTGTTCCTGGGCCTCTGTCATTTTCGTTGAAAAGTCAGCTCCCATCATTACTGTTGCTCTGTTGTAGGTAGTGTGTTTCTTTTCTTTGGCTGCTCTTTAGAATTTTTTTGTCTTGTTTTCAAGTAGTTTGATGTTGATATGCCTAGTTGTGGTTTTCTTTATTCAGTTTTGGGTTGTGAAAATTTTTGAATCTTAAGCTTTATGTCCTGGTCAGTCTGGAGAACTTTTTCAGCTAGAATCTATTCAAGCATTACTTCTGTTTAAATCCTTCCATGTTATCCGTTGGGATCTCCAAGCCCTTCCACCATTGCCCTTCTCAGAGATCTCCCATTGCTGAGAGGCCCTTGGGTGTATTTCCTACACATATTCATTTTTCTCTCCAGGCTCCGTCTTCTACCAACCCCCATTTCAGTTCACTGATTTTCTTTTCTGCATCGTCTCACTTGCCATCCATTGAATTCTTATTTCTTAGTGTATGGCCAACTCTAGTTTCCATTTTTTTCTTTTTATGAAGATCCTGCTTCTTGGAAATTTCTCCTTGTCATCTACTTTCTCGAACTTATTACTCACAGATATTTTAGAGTTTTCATCTGATAATTCCAATATATGAGTTACATATGAGTCTATTTTTTTGTTTTGTTTTGTTTTTACTATTTGGTAATGTCTCTTGCCATGCCTAGTAATATTTGATAAATAGGGAGATGTTATCTCCTTTGAGAGAAAATTGCATTTGCTTTGGCTTCTTTCTTGATGTTTTGAGTACTGCTAGGTTACCTTGTTTCATCTGGACTTGAGCTGGCTGGTAATTGGGTTTTTAGTTTTGGTGACAGTCAAGCAGTTTCTGTGTCTCACTAGGTTTGAATGTGTAGCTCTCCCATGGGCAGAGCGGAAGTCTGGAGTCTCTTCCATGGCCCCCTTTCTTGGTGCACCTTATCTTTCTGTGTTTGTTGTCATGGCACCTGGCGTGTGAGCATCTGAGCCCTTTGGAGTTTCCCCAGCAGCCAGTGCCTGGAGGAAAGCCGTGCTGTGAGATGCTGGATTTATCTAAATTCTCTTGGCTGTTCGGATCCTAGCTTCCTTAGTATCTCCCAAGTGTCTTCAAACAGAGGTTCTTTGTTTTTTTCTTACTTTTTTTTTATATGTTTTATCCAACTGTTTAAGTTGTTCTTGGCAGAGGGATTCGTCTGAAGCAAACTCGTCTGCCATGACTAAAAGCAGGAGTCCATTGTACTTGTTTTTGTCATTACCTTCTATTTTAAGACCAGTGAGTCTAGCTGTTCTTTTATATTAATGAGATCGTTTCCTCTCTAAGCGAATGTACTTATTACGAGAGATATACAAGTTCCAACAAATACAACAAACAGTGTCATGAACACCATTTCCTTCCACCCAGTGTGTAGCCACGCACAAATAAAGGAAGAATTGACTTTGGAAAGAAATGGTAAGTCAATAGCAGTACAGATGTTGCTTAGCAATGGTCAACATCACGGTGGTGAGACTCAAACAGTTGGCTTTCTATGGAGAGAAACAGAAGCCCACGGAGTGGCTGCCTTGCCCACGGAGATGCCGAGAGTGTGTGAGAGAGCTGGTAGGACGGTGCAGATGCCTTACTTCTCCAGGAAGAGTGCCACTGCGCTAGCATAGCACCTGTGCCCGGCCACTCTGCCCCCTCTCTCATGGGCTTTCCCAGATCTGTAGTTTGTTATCCATCTTGGCTTGAAATGTTCTGTGTGTATCTAAGCTTTTTTTTTTTTTCAATAATTACCTCTTAGTGATTAGGTTGTAAAAATAGAAAATGCCTATGTCAAATCTGTGACGTGTGTGTGTGTGTGTGTGTGTGTGTAACGCCCATCAGTGTTTTTGATTTTGTTAGTGATCTCTGTATAGTGTCTGAGCCCATGGGATTCAGGGTGATTGATCCTTTGAAATGCTCAGCTCCTTTTAAGACTGCATGCAAGAGAATGGTCAGTTCTGTGGAATTTATTGTGACTAAATCTCCCCTCCATTTGCTTAATTGTATTATTTGCCTGGGGGGGATGCTGTTTAAATGTGGAGCCAAGTCAGCTAAATGAAATATGATCCTGGCGCAAGAAAATAATGATGTGTCTCTTTTGCTAAATAGCAACCTTCCCTCCCTCCCCACCCCCACCTCCATCTCCAGATGCTTGCAACCACACCCTCAAGTTTTTGGAGGCCAGGGGAGGGTGGTGCCCATCTTGGTCTTGGCTGTTGAGAGCATCCATCAGGGAGCCTACAGAGCAGTTCAGCAAGGGAAACTGGTGCTTGGCAGTGGGGAGTGAGCAGAGGCTGGGGACACTGCAACATAGTCCCTGGCCCTCAGACTGGACACAGGGGCCAGATCTTAACCTCTCATGCCACCAAGCAGCTGTAAATTGATGCTATAGGTAATGTTAGCCGGTTGAGAAAATTACTGGGGTTGGAGGGACCTCAGCGGTGTCATCTGCTTTCATCTTATCTTCAAAGGGACTCAGTACTTAACATTTCTGGATTGGGTGTTTTAAACTATGTCTTTACATACACAGCACAGCAAGGATGCTTATTTCCTTTTGGGGTTCTATTAAGCCAAAACACAGCATGCTATGAGGCCAAGACTCACCCTATTAATATTTCCTGAGTATCCTGGGAGGCAGCAAGGAATAGCTCAAGTGTTTGAGTCCCTACTAACCCATGTGGGAGATGTAGATTGGACCTGTGGCTTTGGCTTTGACTTGCTACAATGCTGGCTGTAGAAGGACCTTTAAGGAATCAGTGGAGGAGAGATCTCTGTCCGTGTTTCTCCCTTTCATATAATAAGTAATTATCATCAGCAATAACTGTATACTCAATATATAAGTATATGTTTACATTCCGAGCGCCCACTGTATGTCTGGAACAGGAATATAGCAAGAAGCAAAAGGAGGCTCAAATTGCTGGGGTTGTCATTAGGGTGCCAGTAGGAGTGGGGAAAGAGAAATGATGAAAATATGTGGGGCTTGATATGATGGCATGGTAGCTAAATCCTCGCCTTGCATGCGCTGGGATACCATATGGGAGCCGGTTCATATCCTGACTGTCTACTTCCCATCCAGCTCCCTGCTTGTGGCCTGGGAAGGCCATGGAGGATGGCCCAAGGGTTTGGGGGTCCTTCACCTTTGTGGGAGACCGAAGGGAAGTTCCTGGCTTTGGATCAGCTTAGCTCCAGCAATTGCATCCACTTGGGGAGCGAACCAGCTCTCTCTGTATCTCCTTCTCTCTGTAAATCTACCTTCTGATAAAAATCAGTAAATCTAAAAAAATTATGTGGCTGGCATGAGGAATAAAAAGTTGCAGGAAATATGAAAGTAGGACAAGCCAGAGAAGCTGTGGGAGGTAGGGCTGGTGTGTTATTGGGGCTGGAGAGGGGGAGTGTCAGGGAAGGCCTTCCCAAGAAGGTGCAGGGCCTGCTGCTGGTGGGACTCCAGGGGTGGGAATCATGGGAGCATGGTTTCCCAGTCCCCTCTCCTGGGACTCTGTGTCGCTAGTCAGACACAGGGCCTGGGGGTCTGTTGTCCTAGAAATCTCCCAAGCAATTCTTATGTTGGATCCAAGAATGACATTTGTATGTGTGTTTATACAGCTTATACATTCTGCCCTTTGAAAACCTGAGGAAAGAGGTGGCAGTATAATGGCGCCTCTCTGTCTGGCATCCCATATGGGCACTGGTTCGTGTTCTGGCTCCACCACTTCTGATCCAGCTCCCTGCTTATGACCTGGGTAAAGAGCAGAGGATTGCCCAAAACCTTGGGGTCCTGTACCCATGTGGGAGAACCAGAGGAGGCTCCTGGCTTTGGATCCATGCAGCCCTGGCCATGTGGCCATTTTGGGAGATAAACTGGTAGACAGGAGATCTTTCTGTCTGTCTCCTTTTCTTTCTTTTCTTGTCTGCCCTGATACAGGAGTCCTGACTTTCACTACCCCACCCCGGGGAGAATGAGATATAGGTGTCTTTCTTTGTTGACTAGTGTTATCCTGAGGCAGTAAACTCAAGGTAGTCCTTCTGGAATAGAAGAAGAAGCATGGAAGTAGTAGGGAGGAAGGACAGAAAGGAACCAGACACTTACACAACTAGCCTATCACCTCAAGTTGCCTTAGAAGTTCAGATTTCAAAGCTTGCCTATCAGTGTTCACTTTGGACTTGGCAAACTATGGGATGTGGGCCAAATCTACCCTGTTTGCTTTTATATGGCCTGCACACTAAGAGTGGTTTTTCCATATGAAGTGTTGATGGACTCTCATATCCCTGTTTGCCACTTGACCCATTGGATCTAAAGTACGTGCCTGTTAGAAAAAGCTTGCTCACCCTGGTTCAAAGCAGTGGTGCCCCAGGCAGCTGTCCTCTTACGTGGCAGACTACTGTGGGAAGAGGCTCCTGGCTTAGCCTTGCTTATCCATACTGTAGTACCTGAAGATATCCGTCACTGTTCTCGCCCTCGCCAGCGGCTCTTAGGTTCACATCAGTGGAAAGAGCATCTCAGAGAAGTTGACGAAGGGGAATCTTTCTAATAAAAATCCCCCAGCATGAGCGTTGCCCCTTGTGATCTCCGGGAGCAGCCATTGCGTCTCGGGGGAGCTGCTTTCAACTAATAGTGACATGTGGAAAATCTACTATGGATGTGCAGCTTCCTGCCCCTGAGCTTGCATTTTGGCATCGACCCATAGAACACATAGGGAAACAAATGTAATTCTCGCAATCCGCTTCTCCCGGCAGGGAAAGCATGTCAGTCGAGTCAATGAATAATATATGTGACTATACATTTTTAATAATATGAGCAAATCGTTTCTGAGTTTTTGGAAGACTTAATTCTTCATTTGCTAGTTCATTTTGAAACCATTACCATTTTGCGTCTTACTCCGTACGAAGACGTGAAATGAACCGTCGTATTTTCTCCTGTGGTCTGAAAGTTGAGTGAGTTAATGCTTCACTCAAATTAGCTTCTTTCTCTTCACATTTGCTCTATCGTTAACCTTTCCCAGTTTGAGCATGTAATAAAAATTACATCATGATCAAATTCAAGGGCAGGTTTTGTGCAGGCCATGCCTGTTGCGGATATTCGTTGCAGAATTCGCGGGTTCAGGGTTAGATTTATTTGGACCGTTTGCTCACAGTTTATGCTGGGCCTGTTTCAGAGCTGTGCACACACCAGCACAAGCTGGTGCATCCATCCAGCGCCATGGCAACGGGCACAGGGATTACACCCTGAGAGTTGGATGTCTCATCTCTTACAGCCTTCTTTCTTTCTTTTTCTTTTTTTTTTTTTTGTTTGGCATGACAAGTCTTTGTGATGACTTGGGGAAACTGATTTCAGTTTGAATTAAGCTGGTGGTCATACCAATTTAATGATTTCCACTTTCTTGTAAAATTAAAAGAGGGTGATAGCCATGGAAATAATCGTTTCTGTTTGATCAGGTCTGGGGACCTTGGACACCCTTAAGGGCTGAGAACAAGGAATGCTGAAGGCCAGAGACAGGGGGATCAGTGGAGACCCCAATGTGAGTGAGTGGCCAGTCCTCCTCTCTTCTAGCCTGAACACTGCTTGTTTAGAGCACTCTCTCTCTTCTTTGGTCAATATTTGAGGGAGTCAGATAGCTCCCAGATGTGCCATGACAGCCTTCGTGCATTTAAGGTGCCCGAGAGAAGAGTGTTTATGGAGTCAGAATGGACTTGAGCATCTTTAGTTCCGAATTTAGAAACAGTTTTACCTTTTTTTTTTTTGAGGTTTTTGTTAAGCCACTAGAGACAAAATAGGACTGCTTTGTTCAAAATAAATAGTTCTTTTTTGAAGTCTTACAAAATAGACCTGTAATGCTTTTTCTGGGACTCAAGTAACTCTGGCCTGAAATGTTTACTAAACTAAATGTAAGTGGATTAGAAACAGGCAAGTTATCTTACTGTGAAATACCACCAGACCCTATCCAGAAGGGGAAGCGTTTAGGGAAACATATTTAGGGTTTCCGTAGACTCCATCTTTGTTCTTTCTGACGTTCCAGCCTGGGGCACGTACATGTATGAGCAATATGGGACAGTGCTGTGGAGGTTTTGGTAGGTTTTAAGTATAGTGGCTGAGTGTAAGACTCCAGAATAGACAAATTGTGATTAATTGCAAATGCTTCACGGTCCTGTGTTACGTAAACTGTGCCGTGTTTTTCAACCCCAGTTTCAGCTTCAAAAGAGAATTAATCAGAATCTGCCTGTAGTTATTGAATGCGACCTCTGTGTCAAGTGTGTGTTTAGCTCAGAGTAGAGCACCTGGTCTGTTCTCCTCTGAGTATTTGGTGTCTTAATCATGGTGGCTGCTGCTTGCTTCCATGGCTCCTCCTTTCACTGCTAGCCTGAGCGTTCTTTCTGGGATCTCCCAAAACACAGTAGCAGGTGCTGAAGTTGAGACTGTCAGTACCTCAGCACTGAACAGATTGGGCAGGTGGGCCACGAGAGCCCAATCAGTTGTTTCTCTGACCTTTACCATAGAGCCGAGGGGCCCACGAGCCGAATAACTTTGTTGATGTACAGAATGGATATCCTGGTGGGGTGAGGTGCTATGCATACTGACAGCTGGAAGACAGTGAACTGTCCGTGGATCTACTCCATCTTGGCTGAGTATTCTCCCTGCAAGAGAGTCTCAGCTGACACAGCGGTGAAGTCCTAAGGCAACATGTGTGGCCTTCATTTCCCTCTGTTTTGGACAGTGGCTGTTTTTATAGATATAACACTCCCTGAAGTGTTTGTCTCAACTCTAGAGCCCACCTTACCATGGTGATGCCCCTCTCTGCTTGTGCTCTCTCAGGGGTAAAGCTGAGGCCACATGTGCATCTGACATACTCATGCTTGTGTCTTGAGTCACTCCAGGGGAGCTCGTTGGCATTCCTGCAGACCCCAGGAAGATTTGGGGTGTGTTTATGTGCAGATGGGTAGTTGGTTTCTCTCTCTCTCTTTTACATGAATGGTAAAAACAGACACGTTCTGCTACACCATGGTTGCTGGAATCTCTGAAGTCTTTTTGTGTGACTCCCCTGGGCTGTGCCCGGAGAGGTGGGGTTCTGTGAACTACTGGGCCTTGGAAGCCCTCACCGGAACCAGGGAGTGTACCTGAGCCGTCCACAGCCACAGGCCGCACCGACTGTAGCAGAGCTGGCTGCACAACTGACTGCTCCTTGCTGGTACCCATTGAATCTCAGCCCTTGGCTGGTGGGGTTCATCTCTTCCCACAATCTCGGGGCACGTCTTTGTAGGGAGCAGAAAACCTGGTTTTATCAGGCACCTATTTGATTTTTTTTTCCACTCTAATGAGGCTTCTAACCCTAATCAGTTAGGCCATGGATGTAGCATGCTGTCTTGCAGTACTTGTGAAAGTGATGAATTCAGTAATAGTGAAATGTCTGTCTGTATTACAATCATCTCTGCACTTACTTATCCTGTACTTGCATACTCAGTATTTTTAAATTAGCTTATCTCTCTACCATTTTCAGAGCGCTTTGAAAGATAGCTTCATCTTTTTTTGAAAACTTTGTCTTAACCAACAAAAGTCAACAGTGGATCAGTCTTGGCAAAATAGAGCTGCTTACACAAAAAACCTTTAGTGAGACACTTTGTGATTTCCCAGGGACTCAAATACAGATGTCCAATTTGGTTGAAAGTTGTGATTTGTGAGCTAGTACAGTGCAGGTTTTGGACTAAGTCTGAGCTTGTCTGTTTTAGTCTTGTGGCCTCAGACAAGTCAAGTTGTTTCTCTTGAGTCTTGGTTTTCTCATTTACAAAATGGGATTAACAAGGAAGGGTTAATTCCCTCAATTTGCAGTGAAGATGAATTACAACCTTACAGGACACTTGCACCACGAGCACTCAGTAAATGTCAATTGTTTGTGACCATTGGCAGTGCTCGGTGGCTGTTCTTGTTCAAAAACAGTAAAGAGTGTGACACGTATAATGGAAGTTGAGAATTTTGATCCCTTTCACTATGTGATAAGAAAATATTCCTTTTTATTTAAAGAGTCATTGATTTTCATTGGAAAAGCAGATTTACAGAGAGCAGGAGAGGCACGTGGAGAGACAGATCTCTTCCACCTGCTGATTCACTTTCCACATGGATGCTGAGCTGATCTGAAGCTCTCCCACATGGGTGCAGGGGTCATCCTCTGCTGCTTTCCCAGGGCGGATTCAGGGAGCTGGATGGGCAGTGGAGCAGCCGGGACGTGAACTGACACCCATACGAGATGCTGACTCTTGAAAGTGGAGGATTGGTCTGTTTGAACTATAGCACCAGTTCCAAGAGAATATTCCTACAACTAAAGATTGTTTTTGGGAGTTTGCGGACTCACACCTATTGGCTTTATCAGTCAACCAAATAGTTGCTGAAGCTCTTTTTCTACAAAGAACTGAGCTAGACACTGGGAGGGGCTTCATGAACTCCCAACAAGTTTCCACTGTAGTTTAGCAGCAATGATGGGCATGCAGACCATCTTCTGGCACATGGCCTTTTAGAGCAGTGGCCATAGCAGTCAGTACTTGGCACCTTGACAGGTGCTCAACTGCTTGAGCCTTCTTCACCACTTCTCAGGGTACACATTAGTAACAAGCAAATTTAGGAGAGGAGTTGAATGTAGGTACTCTGATATGGGACACTGCCATCCCCACCAGAATCCTAACCTCTAGGCCAAATGATTCCTACTGTTGTGTCTCCCAGACTTTGATTGGGCCATGTATCCTTTCCTAAGCCAATCACCCTGGCTGGGGACAAGAGAGATAAGACTGGCCTAGTTCTGGGTCAGAATCTGTTGACCTGTGTGGGGTGAAGAGGCAGCCCCTGTACAAAATGAACAATGTTGCTGCCTGTCATTGAGTAGGGCACCCATTCTGCCACGGGTAAGGGTCTTCACCAGGGAAGAATTTGCATTTATTTTTGCTGAATTTATTCCCTTGAATTTACTCTCTGATTCACAACAAGCTGAAAAATGGAGAGTCTATACCATTCTTGGGAAATACTGAGCTAAACTCACTGTACCAGTTTGTTAAAAAAAAATGTGTAACTAAGAATGGTCATCTTGGTCAGCATGGGTAATGCTGGTTCCGCTTCATGGCCAGCCATAGCCCTTTGGTCTCCTAACGGCGCTTCATTTTTCATAATTCTGGAGACTGGATATGACTGAATAGGCCATAATTGCTGCTTTAACTGTTTCTCAAGACTGTAGCTAACTCATTTCCTCTGATTCCCTTGGTTCTTTGAATCACTTGGGAATTGGTTCTATTTTGGTGACACTTGGTTTCCTTGGAGTTGAGGAGGTAGAATCCAGCTTTTCAGAGGGCAAGCACAATGGACAAGGATTGGATTTCATTTCTGAATCCACTGGTTTTATTTATTTTATTTATTTACTGATTTATTTATTTTGATACAGTTCCTTAGGCTCTCGGATTTCTCCTTTTCCCTTCCCAAGTCCCCTCCACACTACTGATTCCCCTTATGTTAGTACAACAGTAGAATTCTTCATAAACAGCCTGAAGTCCGTCATTCTGCTATTTAAGAATACCCTGAGATTGTGGGTATGGACAATGGCAGAGTCCAGCATTCTGTTGTCAGACTACATTGAACAGTTTCATTGGGAGTCCATCTTTGATCTGGAAGTAGAGATGCATACTGCATTGAATCTTCACATCTGGATGTGATAGTCTCTATTATGCAGTTACTATACTTCCCTTAAACGAAAAGCCATAAAACAAAATCAACAACAGAAAGAAAAACAGAAAATTTACAACATGAAGTTAGATAACGTGCTACTGAATGACCAGCGTGTCGCTGAAGAAATGAAAAAGAAAATAATAAAACCTTCTTAAAGGAAACAGTGTTACTGTATGACCTATTTGTCACTGAAAAAATTAGAAAAAACCCTTTTTTTTGAATAAATGAGAATAAAAACAAAAATATCAAAATCCATGAGGTGTAACAAAAAATGTATTGAGAGGGACATTTATAGCATCAGATGCTTACAAAAAATAGAAGCATTTCAAATAAATTATGTAATAATGCGTCTCAAGGGCTTATTAAAAATGAACAGGAAACTAATAAACAGCAGAAATAAATGGAATCAAAACTAAATACTACAAATTGCAACAAGAGAGCTATATTTTAAGAAGATGAGCAAAATAAACTTTTAGCCAGACTAGCAAGGAAAAACAAGAGACAAGATCAAGTAACACTAGAGATGAAAAAGAAAATATCCTAAGAAACTGGTGAGGTCATCTCTTGCTGAATGGATCTGCTGGTCATTATGTCCTTCCTTGCTTCTGGCGTTTCTCGTGTCCAAGTCTGTATGATGCAAGAATGGCTACACCAAATCGTTTTTCCTTTCCATTAGTCTGGAATATCTTTTCTTCGTGCTTTCACTTTCAGTTTCCACAGATCTTTGTTGCTGAGATGTGTCTCCTGCAGGCTACAGAAACAGAGAAATGGGTTTTGTTTTTTAAGCCAGTCTGCAAATCTGTGTTGATTGATGAGTTGAAGCCATTTGCATCAGATGCTAACATCGATAGGTAATAATTTGATCCCCTCATTTTAGCAATGGGTTGTTCATTGTTTGATTTTTGTCTTCCTTTGTTGTCTTATTGTGATTATTCTTTGGTTTTGGTGGGTGCTGTTTTTCTCTGTCAAGAGAACATCTTTAAATATTATTTGTAGGGCAGGTCTGAAAGAGACAAATTATTTGAGCTTTTCTCTAGAAAAATTTTATTTCGTTTTTAAAGAAAATAAAGTTTTACTAGACAGGATATTCTGGGGACAATTTTTTCCTTTTAGAATCTAATATGTCATCGCTTCTTGGCCTTTTGGCTAGGATCAAGTGTAGAATCTTATGTCACTCTTAATATGTCACTGGACTGGGGAGATTCCTCTGAGAGGTCAGCAATGAGTCTGATTGGGGTTTCTTTATGTCATTTTTTTCCACATGTGTACTTAAGAATCTTTTCTTTGTGTTCAACTGAAGACAGCTTGATTATCGTGTGTCCTGGTGAGGGTCACTTTTGGTCAACCCTGCAAGTTCTGTGCCCCTCCTGTATTTTGTTTCCCAATTCTTCCTCCAAATTAGAGAAGTTTTTATTTTTTCATTGAATGCGATTTAAAATCCAGTTTTTATTTCTGTGCCGTTTGGAACTTTCATAACTCTTATATTCATTTTTTTTTAAATACCGTCCCTTAATTCTTGAATATTTGTCTTGGCTCCGTTCTTCTTCCAGCTTTTTGATTGTTTCCCTATTGTTGAAGGAAATATCTTTCAATTCTGAGATTTTTCTGCCTTGCTCATTCTGTTATTGAAGCTGTCCGCTGAATTTTTAATTTGCCCCTTTGTGTCCTTCATTTCTAATAATTGTTGATTTTGTTTGTGTTGCTATTTCCTGTGTGACGTATTCCGTAAATTCCTTGAGTTTGTTAAGTAGCTTTATAACATAAGTTTTTAAAATTTTGTATCCCCCGTTTCCTCAGTGTCTTCCTCAGTTACCTCTGAGGTTGGTAAAGGCTTTTGCCACGTTGCTGGGTGGCATCAGTAATAGTTATTGTGCCTCTGACTCTTCTTTTGCTCTTGGTCGTTGCTGTTCTATTGGTTAGCGGATTCTTCTCCTCAGGGCCAGTTTCTAGGCTTGCTGTCCGCATGTCTGTATGTTGATTTCGCTGATTGCGTTCAGTACCTGGTTATTCATATGTACTCAGTTTTCCACTCCCTTTAGCAAGTTTCAGTCCCGGCTCTTGTGCTAGACTTCCAACGCTGCCTCCATAGCCCAAGCTCCTGGCTCACCACCTTCTACCTGCTGTGATCCTGTGCTGTGACCGCACCGCTGCCTGCACAGCCTTCCTCCCGCTCCTGATTCAAGTGTCTGTGATTAGGGAGACACCAACTGTCCTATCACTGGGTTGTCAGTGGTGCTGGTCTTGCTGGAACCTGGTAACTGTAAGGTCTCAGGGCCACCCAGACCTGTTTGGGTTGGAGTCATAGGATGCCACATCAGTACCATTTTCCCCGTGTGACAGTGCGATGTGTTGAGCCGGAAGAGAGTTCTCTCCTGGCTCAGTGCTTGCACAGCTTGCTGTTGTTCCTTCAGCCCCACCGCCTTTCCCTCAGTACACAGAATGGCACCCGACGTGGCACTGGTGGAGCTCTGCACCTGCAGACTGTTAGGTCTGGGTGGTCCACAGACCTGTCTTGGGTGAAATATGTAGGATACCAAGTGGTACTGTTTTCCCTGTAGGACCATTGCAATGCGCTGAGCTGGACGTGAATCCTCTTCCAGCTTAATGCATGTGCAGTTGCTCTTGTCCCTCCACCGCCCCATGTTTCCCCAGCCTTCTCATCAGTACATAAAATGGCACCTGATGTAGCACTGGTGGGGTCTGAGTCGTGAAACCCACCCTGTTCCTGCACCTGACAGCTTGTGCTCTGCCACTCTGCTTCTGCTCATGGTTGAATCAAGCAAATCAGCAGGATGGGCAGTTCAATGCCTTGGTTCACCTCCTGAGCTCCCGGTGAACTCTTCTTCCCACCTGGTCACTGGAGGAGCTCTGACCACCAATCACTGCTGGGGTATCTGGTCACTGCAACACTGCTCCGCTGTCTGCTGCTTCCCAATGTCCATGGGTGTCCAGGCGTCCCTCTGCCTTCAGCCTGTCCTCTCTTATTTCCCAGAATCGTGCCCTCTCTGCTTCCCCTTGGCTAAAGATTCTCCATCTGCTTACATGTGTCCTTATGCTATTCCTCCATCTTTATTCTCAAATCCACTGTTTTTATACTGATGAGAGTTCTTACTTCCCTTCTTCCCAGCCCTATTCCCCAACCCCCACCCCAAGGGCTTTATGCAGTATCTGATATTGTGGGAATTTCTGCCCTCATCCCTATACAGGTTGAGCTGGGATCCTCTCTCTGTCCAGCCCTTATGGCTAAAGAAGTGATGGCAGTGAGAGACGAAGCTGGAGTGGTGGCAGCTGTCTCACGTGGCTCCAGTCAGGCTGCTGTAACGTAACACTGTAGATAGGGAGGTTCTTGTGCAAGACCAGTCAGCTCCCCATGGTTCTCAAGGCTGTGAAGTCCAAGATGCGGATGCCAGCAGACGTGCTCTTCTGTGCGGACCCACTTCCTTGTAACTGGCTGTCTTCTGCATCTCAGATGGCAGAAGGGGTAGGGGATCTCACTCAAGTTTTTCAGTGAAGTGTCTGCTCAACTCGTTGGTGAGGGTACCACCTTCATGGTATAGTCACTTTCCAAAAGCCTCACCTCTTACTTCCATTGCACTGGGGATTAGGTTTCAACAAATGTATTTGGGGAGACACGGTGTTCCATCTGTAGCCATCTAGTAAACACTTATGCTAAGAGTGTCAAATACATGATCTAATATAGCCCTCACAACCAGCCTGTTAAGCTCACTGTGTTGTCACAAATGGAGCAATGACGCTTGGAGGGGTTAGATAATCTCCCCACCGTGACACAGCTCTGAAGAGATGTCTCCAAGGTACAAACCCAGGATAGCCTTCCAGCCACACCCATCAAACCAAGCTTGTGAGCATACAGTTTTTTTCAAAAGTGCTGATGGATGGCAGCAGCAGTAGTTAACTCGCCAAAGTCACATCAGTAGTATTTTTTCATGTGATACTGAGCTAAATACTCCGACCCACAGGATTTTGTGTTGGGACTGTAGAACATGTAAGCCCAGCTGGCCGCTTGCTGTCCTGGAAATGCTAGTTGAGCTTGCTACCCATCCAGTGCAGTTCCCATCTGCAGTTACCTTTTGCTGTCACCTGGTGCCGCTGTTGGAGATGGGTCCTGCGTGGTCTGACTGCAATTCTAAAGCTCTCTGAGGCACTTGTTGACCCACACCTGGCAACGAGACCTTGGTGTTCGACCCTGGCCACCATGCAGAGCTAAACCAGTTCAACCGGGGACTTCAGGTAATCTGTGTCTCCACCTCACCCCCCTGATCCATTCACCCATTGCTGTCCTTAAAAACATGTATGTATGTTCGCAGAACATTTTCTCTACATTTCTGCATTTGGGATGCATGCTGCAGAACAATTGCATGGTTGTCGGTAATGCTAAGATATAAAAAAGGCAACATAGCATGATTTGAGACAAAGTTTTCACTTATGAGCCTTTCATCTCCTCTTCTTAAATCCCAACCTTCTGATCCATCAGGTGTAGTACGTGATTAAGATCCATCGGGTAAGATCTTATTAAATGCTCAATGGAAGGAGAATGGTACCTGTCATTAATGAGCTCGTCTTTGCTCAAGTCTTTCTAGAGGTAGTTGTGTCATACACACTTGTTACGTGCTGCGTAAATACAGGTTTGTGGTCACATGAGGGATACGGTAGGGAGCAATGTGATCCCAACGCGGGAATTTTCATTTGGGTGTGGTCGATTTTGTCCAGGATTCAACAGAGAAAACTGCATCCCAGCTGGACAGAAATGTGTAGAAGTGAACAAAACACATGTGTGTGCACACCTGAAATATCCCCTAGCTCTCTCAGCTTAGCACAGGCACTGTGAGGCACACTGCCCACATCTGCTGTTACAACTGTCCACCAGATTTTAGCTACTGCCTAACCACTTTATAATAACTTACAACCGGCACCCCTCTGAACCCACATTTTAAAAAAGATTTATTTATTGTTCATTGGAAAGGCAGATATACAGAGAGGAGGAGAGACAGAGAGATCTTCCATGCACTGGTTCACTCCCCGAGTATCCACAACAGCTGGAGCTGAGCAGATGCCAAGCCAGGAGCTTCTTCCGGGTCTCCCACATGGGAGAAGGTTCCCAAGAGTTTGGGTCTTCCTCTATTGCCTTTCCAGGCTACAGGCAGGGAGCTGGATGGGAAGTGGGGCTGCTGGGATAAGAACCGGTGCCCACATGGGATCCCAGTGCATGCAAGGCAGGAACTTTAGCCACTAGGTTACTGTGCCAGGCCCCTGAGTTCACTTCTACAACACAAACTTTTGACATTTTTCTGGTGAAGTGTTGTATTCATTGTAATAGTTGTGTATTTTTCAACATTTGTCATTTGTACCAAAAGTTACCATTTTTATGAGGTTCTACCATTTATATTTACCCTGTCATGATTAGGATTTTGAGTGTCAGTCCCAATGCTCTAAGCCTTGTGGTTTTCATTGTTTGATTTTTTGGTAAAGATTTATTTATGTTTATTTGAAAGGTAGATTTTACAGAGGGGTGGGGGAAAGAAGAGATAAAGAAAGAAGCCCTTCCATCTGCTGGTTCACTCCCCAAATGGCTGCAATGGCCAGAGCTGAGCTGATCTGAAGCCAGGGAAGTACTGCTCTGCTTTCTCCTGGTGAACTTTCCACTCTGCCTGGTCAGTACAGAGAGAGCACATGGCTAAGCAGGCAGATTCATCTCCAACTCCAGGATCTACCACATATAAGCCTGAAGGTTGAATAATATTTGAAAAATTAATTTGACAGTGTAAAGTAGTATACAAATCTCTGATTATCATGGCAGAATAATAGATTCCTGTTTTTTTCTCCCCTACTTTCTCTACCTTCCTCCCCCTGCCAACTCTCCACTCGTGGAATGCCTCAGAAGTTGACCAGGGTTCTCTCATCTCCCCTCTAAGTGCGTTCACCCTACCTTGTGTCTGTAAATACCGTCTGCATTTGAATGACTGACATTCAGCTCTTGCGTTTTGACTTCTGTCCGAGCTTTCAATTTCACTTGTTTATTAAGCATGACTTCTTGGGCCATGGTATTGGCCTACTGGTGAAGGTAGGTTTTTATGTACGTTCCACAGTGCAGTGTCTGGGGTTCAGTCCTTGCTCTGCTCCTGAGGATAGCTTTTTGCTAATGTGCACCTGGGACGGTCTTACCATCCTCGTGGGACACCTGTATTTAGTTCTGGGCTCCTAGTTTCAGAGTCTAGTTGGCTGTGCTTCTACAACGTAGCTTGCCCTTCTTCCCATTGCTACCCTCATGGTCCAAGCCATCATCATCATCTATTGCTTAGTCTATTTCAGTCCCACCCATCTCCCCCCAGCTGATGCTGCCTGTCTTCCTCTGCTTTATTTTCTACTTGGAAGCCTGAGTGATCGTTCAATGATGGAACTATAATCTTACTCTACTGCTTACGAGCCTCCCTGGTATGCTACTATTTTATCTTCTAAGGGCTTTTGTGGGCTGTGCCCTCCCTGCCTCTCTGAGCTCTCTTTCCAGCTGCCTTCTTGACTGAATCCCTTTCCCACAGTCGGTGTCCTTTCTGGACCTCAATCTACCAGGCTTGTTTTTGTACCAGTTTTTGTACAGATTGGTCTGTCCAGCTGGTATGCTTCTATCCTAGTTCTGTGCACGAACTGCTTCCCCACCCCACACTTCTGCTCAAGGATGCTGAAATGTCTAATCTGGGTCCACAATCTTGCGGCTGAGCTGATTGTCATTTTGAGTGTAGTTGTCATTATTTGACCAGCATGACTATAATACATAATGTGATATTGTGAGATACAAAATTATTCAAGTAAAGGCTAGCAGAAAAACTGATGTAAAATTTCAATAATTGTCAGATTGATGACATACTAATATGATATTCACAGTGCCTGGCGCATGTCATGGATCCTAGAGATGTTAATACATTGATGTGAATTGCAGCTATTATTAATGTCTTAAGAAATTCAATATTACACTTATAGATGCAGATCCCTACCTTGTCCCTCACTCCTCCTCTCTTCACTAAAGGGAGTGAATATTTTTAAGGGGACACAGACTATAGAATCTGTTTTATTTTGAATATAGCCTCTATGTTATATGTAATAGCAGTATAGCTGCCATTGCTGTACATATTCTCTTACTAGCTGTAGTGTTCTTCATTAAATGTGTCTTCATGGACTAGACCCATGTGGCGTAAGTGTGACTGTGTCCGCTGCAGACGCTGATTCTCCAATCAGGGACACTTTAGGTTATTGTTTCATTTACTTGTCTCTCTTCACCCGTCCCTTCCCGTCGTCTTTGCTCCCTGTCTTTCCCTGCAGTCCTCTTCCCTCCTATCTCATTTTTTCCTTTCCCACACTATTCCTTCTCTCCCCCACACCCTCCTCCTTCTTCCTCCTCCTCTTTTATGAACACAACGAAGGGGCAAGGATGAGTGAGAGGGCATCTTTGACTGTGTGCCAGCATTTCTCTAGGGCATATATCTAAAAATAGAAGTGCTGGGTCTCAGGCCACCTTCATCTTTAAATGTGTCGCTACATTCCTTGCTAGAATGTTTGTCCCACACACTAATATTTAAATTTCTGATTTCTCAGCATTCTTCTCTATATTAGGTATTTTCAAAGTTTGGAGCATTTTAAGAAGGGAGATGTGGTATTTTCATTTCTTGGTTATTAATGAATTTGAAGGCAAATTTTCACGTGTATTGCTAATATTTTTCCGTGAAGAACTTGCTAGTTTGTATTATTTTCTCAAAAGTTGTCACTTCTTGAAGAACTTTTTATATATTCTGAGTATTCAATCTTTGGTGTCCCTTGAATCGCGAATGTCTTATGCTAAATTGTAGACTTTTTATATTCGTGATAATGTCTTGATCCTGAAATTATGCAGTTGAATACATTTTACCTCATCATATTTTGCCTTCTGTATATATTTTATTTACAGTATGTAAATACTGATAAAAATCCTCCCCTCAATACAATCGAGTTATAATTTTATCCATCTTACCATGTATAGTCAGTGATTCCAACAGGAAATTTATCCCTTTCCTAATATGTAAAATTCTCCCTCTGAAACGCTTGCTAGTCCATAAATCTGTATATAGGCATACATTTCTGTCTGTGGCTTTATTCTAATTCAATTAGTGAGGCTGTGTTTATGACTGTCGTTATTAAGTCTTGATGTCTTCATTTTATGAAAACTCTGTTCTTCACAGTTGTCTGCCCTGCTGTGCCCATGTCGGGTGGTCAGGTGCTGGAGAAGGCTGCTCCGGTTTGGGTTGGGAGTGCGAGGTGTTTGTGGTGGTGCACATTTCTATGAATGTGACATCAGTTACCGTGTATTTTATACTTTTGCTTTATGTCCCTCGATTATTTCATTAAATTTCTCTCTAACACTGTTGCTTCTATTTTGTTCAGCTTATTTCCTGCCTTTCTTTTGTAACGTACCGTGTCCTTTCAAATTGTGTCCTGTAGTTGCTGGGGCTCGTGAACAGCACTGAAGTTTTTGCTTTTTTTCTGAGATAAACCTGCCAACCTGTCTCGTGAGTGCAAATTATTTAATCTGTAGCTGTCTTGGGTTGTCTGTGTGAACAAATAAGCAACATAAAGGCATCCTTGTTTTCTTGCCCTGTTATGCATTAAATGGAATAGAACAACCTACCTACCCTAAAGAAATTACTTCAGTATTTCTTGAGTGCATATGTCAGATTTTTGTTATTGGAATCTATTCTTTCCATCTTAAGGATTCTTTCTCCTTATTATGTAAGGATGATTTATTCTGCATATGTTCTGAATCTGGTCAAATTGTTTCCCCCTGATATTGTTGCGATGATTATGTAATTTCTACACCTCAATCTGTAATGGGAAGATGGTAGCGATAACATTTTCAATGTGAAATGGCGTTTTTTCTGAAATGACTCTAATATTCTGTGGGATAATATTGTTTGCTAAAAACTTAAATTTTTAAATCTGCCTTCATTTTTATATTATTTATATCTTGTTTTAACTATATAGTGTATTTGCCTCGTAAATTCAGTGGGAAGCCAAATAATTAATCTTTACATAATTTCTTGGAAATTCTGCACAAGGTACAGGTTGACTGTGGTTTCTTGAAGTTTCGATAAAATGCAAAAAATGACCTGATCCTAGTGGCTTTGGTTGATTATTTATGTATAGATTTTTGACTACTGATTTATTATGTTTAGTAGACATTTTAGTTTTATTCTGATTTTTAGTTTCTTTTGGAATTCATCTCGTGAAAATGCCATTATCTAGAAAAGTGATCATTTAATAAAATAGTTCAGCTCTATTAACGTGAGATTGTACGTCCTTTGTTCCCACATTTCCCTGCTGTGTACGATTCTGTTCCGATGCAGACTTTTTAGGTGTTGTTTGCTTGTAAACGCTTCTTTCTTTGTCAGTGTTGTCGAAGTTACACCCCTCAGGGAGCTTTTGGCTTGTCAGCTGGGAGCTTCTGCTTCAGTAGTCTTTGCTCTCAGCTCCCTCAGTTTCCCCTCTATTTCTAGCGTTAAATGGGCCAACCTATGAAATACTTCTTTATACTTCCATGAAGTTGTGTCCTGCTTCTATGCAGCAAACCCATCTTCCACCTGGTGACACCCATTGTTCTGATGCCCATCACATGAACTGTCCTACCTTCCTGTAGCTTGATGTGGACAGCTGATGGCGTCTGGCTTTTTGTGTCTGCTTTTGCTAACATTAGGATGTTTGAAATCCACTCACATTATCGCGTGGGTCGGTTAGGTCCTTTTTGTTTTCGAGGAGAAGTGTTCTGTGTGCTGATGCCACAGTGTGCCTGTACCTGCTGCTGCGGATGAATTACTTCTCGTTTCTGAGCCTTATAGGTGAAGCTTTTGATAAATTGAATACAAGAGTTTGTGGGCATATGCCTTTTTATTGTTTCCAGGTAAGCATCTAGGTATAAAACTTTTGGATCACGTGGTAAGTGGACACTTACCTTCATAAGAAACTACCCAGCTGGGTTTCAAAGTTCTTGGCATTTGACACTACCATGTGGTGTGCTGACTGCTGGAAGTCATTGTCGATCATGACCTTTACTGATTGCTGAGCTCCTGAGTTGTGATCATTCTGCAGCAGGTGTGGCACTTTGCGTGTTTGATCTTCTATGATCACAAAGAATATTAATGGGTATCCTAAGTAGTCTTTTGTCTGTCTACTTTTATGAATTGTAAGTTTAAATTTATATGGTTTTTTTTAGATTGCTTTTATGTGTTTTTGTGTGTTCTGTTATCAAATGCTTTGACATTCAGAATATATTATGAGCAGTTTCCCCCAGGATGTAGCCTGACTTTTAATTTTTTCCCCCACTGGTAGCTGTTGCAGAGTCAATGTTTCTTATTTTTATGAATGCTGTTTTAACACTCATCTCCATGATATATTTTTTTTTTCCCCTATCAAGAAGTCTTTACCTACTTCAAGCAATCGTAGCCTAAACTAAAATGTGTCAGGTTGGCTCTTCCTTTTTTAGGTCTGTGGGACACTGTCTTAATTTTTGTTCAGGGTGTGATATAGAATTTGATGTTCTTTTTAAATTTTTTTTAAGTGACAAGGATAGCCAGGTTTTCTAGCGTGATTTCTCGAAAAGATGTTTCCTATTGGTTCACTCTGCCTTTGCTGTAGTTGATTGACCACTGGGGGGTCTGTGTCTTAGTCCCCTCTGTGTGCGTTATGCCATTCTCAAACATTATCAACAACTCTGAGTTACTAGGAAGACTTGAATGGACCAGGTGAGTTCTCCAACTCTTTTCTCTGTATCAGAATTGTTTTAGGAATCAAACTGCAGAAGCAGCCTGTAAATTTCTGCACTAAAATCCCACTAGGATTTGAAGCAGTATTTCATTGACTGCATTGATCAGCTTGAGGCAGAAATGACATCTTCACTATGTTGAGAATTTCAATCCCTGAAGGTCACATATTTTTTCACTTAGGGCTTTAAAAAAAAAAAAACTTGGGGGCTGTGTTTTTTAGTTTTTCAGTTTGTGAGTTTTGCTCACTTCCTGTTAAATTTTATTTGTAAATGTTTTGCATTTCATAAAGAGGTGTTTTTGCTCCCCCCCCCCCCCCAGAAAGCCTTACAGTTTGGAATAGCTTCATATTTACAGAAAGGTTGAATAAAGAGTGTGGAAAATCCCTTGCATGCTTTTACATGGTTTTTTGCTTCTTGAACTTGGATAACACTATTCTATGTATCACAATTAAACAACCAGCCTTGCTACAACACTATTAGCTAAACTCCAAACATTTTTCAGATGTCACCAGTTGACCCACTAGAGTCCTTTTCTAGTTCCTGGATCCCATCCAAGATCCCACAATGCATTTCATCATTGCATTTCCTTAATCTCTGGTCAATGACAGATGCTCAGAAGTTCCTTGTTTTTTAGGATCCTGATAATGTTGAGGCATATTGATCAGATATTTTATAGAATACCCTTCATTTGGAATTTGTTCGTGTGGTGGGGGCTGGGTGGGAAGGAGAGAAAAGGAGAAGGGGAGAGAAAGATTGGGTTTGGGGGAGCCACTGAGGTCCAGTGTCATTGTCATGATACCCCTTTCGTTTTCACTGTTGTTAGTTTCTAACCTGGGAAGGAGCTGAGATGGAGCTTCAGATATTCTGCCCATCCCGCATCGATGCTTCCTTGGTGGTGGTTGGAGGTGTGGAGAAGGCCGGGCATTGTCGGGAGAGGAGATTTGGGTTCACGGGGCCCGTTGTCATGTAAGGGTCCTTGGTTCCCTCTCCATCGCGCCAGCAGGCCCTGTGCATGGCGAAGCCTGCTCCACTGCCCAGCTGGCCCCAGCTGCGTCTCTCTGTGGCCTTACAAATCTCTCTCTTTCCTGTCAGCCGGTTACTTCGGACGACTCTTGGCTAGTCCCTTGGAGCACCATCTACTCTCTTTTCTTTTATACTTTCTTATACTTTTCTTCTACTTTTATCACAAAACAAAAGAGCCATCATATTCTTCTACATTTGATATGAAACTGAAGTTCATATACGTTTGGGATTTTTGTTTTTGTTTTTTTCAGTCTTGTTCGTTTGTTCCCCAACCCACTGGCTACTGCCCTGTCCTTCCTTTTGAGGCGTTGTTTGACTTCTTTTCTCTACAGATTTCCTTTTTTCCCTCTGCTGGCTTGCAAGTTGCATGTATATATATATATATATATATTTTATATATATATATATTTTTATATATATTCATATTTATATATAAATATATTTATATATTATAATATATATAATATATTATATTATTATATTATTATAATATAATATTATATTATTATAATATAATATTTTTATATATTATATATAATATATACATAATATTTATATAATATAAATATATTTAAATATATATATTATATATAAATATATATTTATATATTTTTATATTTTATATTTTATATATATTTTATATATATTTTTATATTTTATATTTTATATTTTATATTATATATTTATATATATATATTTATATATATAATATATATTTTATATATATTATATATATATTTTTTTTTTTTAGATGCTTTTAAGAGTCGGCAATGTATTATGTAACATGACTGGTTAACGTACAGCCATGATATATGTAATGTTTTTATCTCATCAACAACTTTAATTATATGTGATTGTAATCTATGTATTTTTGTCTCACCCCTTTTAATCCTACAAAATTGGCAACAATTATAATGATTTAGACCCCAGTACTTGCTTGAGACTTTCCCAATTTGCTCAGCTTTGCTTCTTTCATCCCGCAGGCTCCTGTGCAGGGTGGAGTTAGCCCTTCTTTTCCATCTGCAATAGAGTCTTGACTTGGACATTCTTGCAGACTTAGTGTGAAGCTATTTTCATCTCACCATGTGCTCTTTCTCGAATGGTAATTTTGCTGAGGAGAAAATGCTAGGTTTACTATTTATTTTTGCTCACTATTTTTAGCATATTATTCAACTTTCTTCTAGCTTATACTGTTCTTTTAGAGAATCTTGCTACCAGTTAAAAATGTCATCGCTTTGGTTCCAAATATGACCTCTGTCTACTGGATGTGAAGATTTTCTCATTGTGTTTGTGGCCTGTAATTTTATGGTGAAGCCTCTGGATTTGGATTAAGTCTTTAGTATTTGTGTAATGCTTATTTAAAAAAAAATTTTTTTTATTTCAAAGGCAGAACTGCAGAGAGAGAATAGGAGAGACAGATTGAGAGGGTAAGAGGGAGATCTTTCCCCAGCTGCTTCATTCCCCAAATGGCCACAACAGCTGAAGTTGGGCTGGTCTGAAAGCCAGGAAAGCCAGGAGGTTTTTTTTGTTGTTGTTTTGTTTTGTTTATTCCACATGGGTGCAGGGGTCCAAGCACTTGGGCTGTCTTCCACTGATGTCCCAGGCCATTTTTCACTGATTCTCTCTGGATTGGAAGTAGAACAGCTGGGTCTCAAACCAGTACCCATGTGGAATGCCGGCGTCCTAGGCTTTAACCATGATACCGTGGAGACGGCCTTATGATTCCCACTCTTTTGAAACAAAGTGCAAACTCTTCCAAGTGACAGCTGAAGCCTTTCACGCCCCCCTCTGGATGGCTGGAGCTCCTGCGTCTCCGCAGGTGCATTGGCTGGGAGCTGGATCAGAAGCAGAGCAGCTGAAACTGCATCTGGAGCCCGAATGCGATGCTGGCACTGCAGCCAAAGGTCCCATTTGTATCATATTTCCATTGCACTACTGTAACATAATTTATTAAATATGCTTATCTCATCCAATTTAAAAAGCACGTTTATTCTTTTTTATCTCAAATATGCTCCCAGTGAATGTTCTTATATATATTCTTTATAATCTGGCTAAATGTCATATTGTTTTTGTCATCAAAGCTTTGGTTTTATAATTTGCCACCAGAAATTTGATTTCTACTGTAATATTCTTTTTGTTTTTAAGAAAGCATTATTTATTAGAGAGAGGAAGAGCGAGGAAGGGACAGTGACGGAGAGATCTGTGCACTGGTCACTTTTGAAACGCTCTGAGCAGCTGGAACCGTCCAAGACGGGAGTGCAGTGCACACCTCCTCTCAATCCAGGGATCACCTGTGCCACCTGCAGTGTCTCCCAGGGTCGGTGTTAGAAGGAAGCTGGCTTCTGGAGCTGGAGTTGAATGTTGAACTCAGATACTACAATGCAGAGCAGAGCATCTTTGCCTTGGGGCTACATGCCCACCCCTATGCTTTTTTTTGTTTTTTTTTTAAGATTTATTTGTTTCTATTGCAAAGTCAGATATACAGAGAGGAGGAGAGACAGAGAGGAAGATCTTCCGACTGATGATTCACTCCCCAAGAGACCGCAACGGTTGGTGCTGTGCTGATCCGAAGCCAGGAGCCAGGAACCTCCTCCCAGGTCTCCCACGCGGGCGCAGGTGCCAAGGCTTTGGGCTGTCCTCGACTGCTTTCCCAGGCCACAAGCAGGGAGCTGGATGGGAAGTGGAGTATCCAGGACACAAACTGGAGCCCATATGGGGTCCCAGAGGATGCAAAGCGAGGACTTTAGCTTCTAGGCCACCACGCCGGACCCAAATGCCCCATGCTTTTTATTAGTTTTTCCTTTGCAGTTCTTACAGAATAATTTTTAGGCTAATTGCAGAAGCTAAAATTGGAGGCACAACTGTGACACAAACCCTGGCACTGCAGCACGGGAGACAAGAGTCCCAAGTGGCATCTTAGCTGCTGTCCCAAATGCCTGCTCCATGCCCTTTTAAGTGATTTCAAGTTATCAAAAAATGTGTACCGATGTCTAAAAGATATTTACACAGTTTAAAGAGGAATAACAAAATGAATCCCTAGTACCTGTTACTTAGTTAATTCCAAAAAAAAAAAAAAACCCAAAATTCAGAATTTCAAAATGTCTTCCCCTTGAGCTACAACTTCTAAGCATTGATTTTTGTAGAATCACTTTTTTATTCCATCCTCTGTTGGTTATGTATTATAAAAGTCCCTTCCCAGTCTTTTTTTTTTACTAAAAAAAAATTTTGGCTTCCATGTTATCTAAATTATTAAGCTTTGGCTTTATTAGTTATGATTCTTTTACTATACTTTCAAAAACTTTTTTTTTGATGTAAACAGTCAAGCCTTTATTCTGCATTTTCTAAAAATAGTTTTAGGTGGGATATTTTTTGACGATATTTTGGTAAGTTGCTCTTTTCAGGTTAAAATTCATGGCAAGTTGTTTTTGCATTTGTTTAATGATCACATGAAATTTTTTTGATAAGAATCATATTACTGTAATAATGTTGTCTATCTGGGACACACCCAGATAGGTGACGTTATTGCTTTATTGATTTCATGTATTTCTGATTTTGGCTTGCCAGTATTCCAATATTTTGTTTACATTTTTTTCACTTATGCCCGTGATTACAATTGACCTGTTGTAACCTTCCCTGTGTTCTTTGAAATCAAGATTAGGTTGGTCCAATAAAGAGTTCCCTAAAAGAGTTTGTATAAATTTCGAATGATCTGTTCCTATCTGTTTGTTAAAACTTGCCCATAAGGCCTCTGGGACCAGTGTTTTTCTGAAAGTTAAAGCAATTGATATCTTTTAAAAAAAAGTTACAGGATTATTCCCACTTTTTTCTCCATGATTCAGTTTCATTAGGCTGTGTTTTCCTAGGAATTTATTCGTTGTCTTTTAGGAATTTATGTTAGTGGCATTTACGTTGTTTATAATAACCTGTGAACTGTTCATTATGGAAGCACTTATTGTAATACCTTTTGTTTCACTTTATTTGTTTCACTTTATTTTTTATTTGTATATTGTCTGTTTCTACTGATTATTATTGGCAGCAATTTCATATATGTTAGTCTTTTCAAGGAACCAACTTCCTTTTTGTTAGTTTTGACTCTGCATGTTTGTTTAGTAAATTTTGCTGTTGTCTTTGCTGTTTATTTCCCCCTATTTATTTTTTGATTTTAGGATTTTCCTTTTCTAAATCTACCGATCAAGTGCTTAACTTGTTGATATGGATGAAACACTGAGAGAGTAATCCCCCTGTAACATGCATCTGAAGCGTTTGGCTATAAGTGCAGTCAGCCCTCTGAATCATCTGTGGCTTCCGTAGGTCCAAGGACTGCACCAACCATGTGTGACACGCAAACATCCAGAAAAAGTTACACTCACACTGAACACGTGCGGCCCTTTTCTAGACGATAGTTTAAAAACTCTGTATAGGGCATCTACCTTGATTTAGGTACGTGCAGTTCAAAGCATGAGGCAGGGATGCTGGTGTTGTGATGGAGTGGGTCATGCCTCTGCCGTAACACCTGCATTCCACTTCTGAGTGGTGCACCTGGGAAGGCAGCAGAGGCTGGCCAGGGTTGTTGACCTCTGCCACTCATGGTGAGACGGAGTTGGCGTTCCTGGAGTCGCAGTTTCAGGCTGGCCCAGCCTTGGCCATTGAGACCATTTGGGAGAGGACCAGCAGCTGATAGGTATCTCTGTGAGTTTTCGCCCTGTCTCTCCCTTTCTCTTTCATTCTGCCTTTCAAATAAAGAAATAAATCTTTAAGATAAGAGTATTTGGGAGGGTATGTATAACCCGTGTGCAAATATTTTACCATTGGATACAAGCAACTTGACCATCCTTGGATTTTGGTGTTTTCTTGGAGTCCTGTAACCAATTCCTTGTACATCCTAAGACATAGCTGCATTTTCTGATTCCCGTGGTTATTTCTTTGATCCATTAGTTTTTTTTTTTAAATCCAAGTATATGCCATCTTTCTATTTATCTCTTCCCCTTATGTTTTGTAACTCCCATGCATGCTGGGCAGAGTATACGTTACCAGACCCTGGAGTTTTTGTGATTGGCTTTAAGGCATAGTGGCACATTCTGCTCTTGAATAAGGTTTGTATTTCCCAAAAGCTGAACTCAAAATCCTGTAGAACTCATTCGGGAATGCTCACTGCCTTTGACAGTTTTAATGATTTCTACCTGATTGGTTGATTTGTAAGACAAGTATGCTAGAGCAATTTTGCTGTGTGAGTAATGGTAGCTTCCCACTAAAGCAGCCGCTAGGAGGCAGCAGTGGTGACCGCAGTTGCTGAGTTCCTGGGTTGAGTTCCTGGTTCTTGGCTTTGGCCCCAGCCATTGTGGGCACTTGGAGAGTTAACAAGTAGATGTGGGGGGTGTGTGTGTCTGTCTCTCCATCTTTCTGTTTCTCAAATAAGTAAAAATAAAAAATATTTGAGTCATCAGGGTATTTTATAAGTTACTGTTTTGTGGAACAGGCACTTTCAGCTTTTGAGTCTTAACCTTATCTCATGATTATTGCAAGAGGTCATTATCACTGGTGTTTGTCTGAGTCTGACAGTTGCACTTCCCATCCCATGGAAGATGGGCTGTTCCTCAGAGCGCCCTTGCCTTGAAGAGTCAGCAGTCACCCTTGAGGCATTCTGTGTTTTATCACTGCCTGCTTTTGAAATGGTTTTCATTTTCTTTGGTTTTCAGCAGTTTCATCATGACACATTGGTGATGTGTCCTCAATCTGAAAATGGGTAACATTATCTCTTTGACCATCCTTCTCCTGAATTTTGTCTTTTATCGCATTTCAGAACTTGAGATAGATTTGCATGAAGCCTTCTCCACGTTCCATGTCTCCCTTGCATGTCATCCATCCCTTTACTATTGGATTATGTTTAGAAAACCTTCCTGTCTTCAGCTTTATTAATTCCCTCTTTTACTCCCGAGTACTGGCTCAGATGTGAACATGTGTTGTCACCTTCGGCTGTTGAGTAATGTGCCGGTACTGGGAGAAATCCCAGGCCTTAGCATCTGACATTGTGTCACTGTCTAGATGGAGGTCAGCCTGCCCAGTGTTAGGCTCAGAGATAATGGATTGCCTCCAAGGTACACAGACCTTTTTGAGATACATTTATAGCTGCCATGGACCCACGCGCATATCCTTCCTGCTTTTCTAAAAGACATCGAGCATTTGCAGCCGGTTTCTCTGTAGGTAGTGCCGAGAGTCTGAGTTACTTCCAGTGTCTTTTCACATCATTGGCTGTAACAGGGGATAAAATCAGCAGTGATGGCTCCAGGCCTTCAGGGTAGTAGATACTTCTATCATCACACTGGTGATGGTTTCAGAACTTGGATCAGATTTTCACGCACCGTGCACTTTCCACCCGTGCCCAATACACACACCGCTCTGTCCTCTCTTTCCATCTGTCTCCCGTGGACATCTTCAGGCTGCTCTCTTTGGCACAGTACCCTTTTGGTATTAAGGGGGTATTAATCAGAATCTACTTAAATGACTGATTTATGCTACCATGAACTCTGTAAACCCAACAGATTCTTTGAAGTGATTAGCTGATTGTAATTGCAAGAAAAGACACAGAGCAAAAGGAAAATTCTGCTGACTCTTGTCCCGTTTTTTCTTCTTGTGTTGTGCTTGGTAGAACATATGGTCTGTAAGCAAAGCAAGTGTGGAAAGCATCGATAAAGGAAGATATTCTGCCATGGAGGGGACATTGTGGGGATTCGGAGAGCACAGGTGTCCTTCTTGAGCTCACTGAATAACACAGGTTCTGCTCACACTCCCAGTAAGGATTTCTTTCTTTCTTTTTAAAAATATTTATTTATTTTTATTACAAAGTCAGATATACAGAGAGGAGGAGAGACGGAGAGGAACATCTTCTGACTGATGATTTCACTCCCCAAGTGAGCGCAATGGCTGGTGCTATGCTGATCCAAAGCAGGAGCCAGGAATCTCCTCCAGGTCTCCTACGTGGGTGCAGGATCCCAAGGCATTGGGCCATCTTTGCTTTCTCAGGCCACAAGCAGGGAGCCGGATGGGAAGCAGGGCTGCTGGAATTAGAACTGGCGCCCAATATGGGATCCCGGCGCATTCAAGGTGAGGACTTTAGCTGCTAGGCCACACCGCCAGGCCCCTGGTAAAGATTTCTATCAGATGCTCGAGTTTTCAGGCTCTGAGAGGTAAATCAGCACTGTGCATCTTGCTTTAAACTGGCCACTGTGTTGGCTGTCATGAGCCATCTTCTGTTTTCCATTGTGCCCGTTGAACAGTGCCAGTGTGACTCCTGTTGAGTAGAGCATCGCACTTGTCTGGCTTTGGAGATTGGTTGAGAATCGGGCATGAGATTCAGTGAGAAGTACACAGAAACTGACTGATACTCTCAGTAAGAGCATATCCTTGCAAAGACGTGGATCCTACAGAGACATAGGCAGAAGCTGAAGTGGCTGTCCTGCTTTGTGAGAATGGAGCCAACATGGAGAGAGTAGTGGACAGATAAATTAGAGATACTGGATCCTGCTGATCCCTTCACAGCCTCTGGATCTATCCATGCCAAAACTATCAGCCCTCCTCTGGATTTTTCAGTCTCATAACTTAATCAGATCATGACTTAGAGAGTCCTGGTATATTTCAATCAAGCCATCCTTTGAGTCTAATTGAGGGGTTTAAGTAACCCTAGTTCTTAGGAAATTTTCAACTGTTATATTACCTTACTTTCTCTTAATAATAGTGTTAGTCTTAGATGATCTATAGACTTGGTAGAGGTACTCAAACATTTTCCTGGTTGGGAGAGAGCTGTTGGCTTATTAGGAATGTACTAAATGGTTATAGTTGGAGAAAATGGCTCAAATATCGCTTCTCGGCCTTCGGCTAAGATCAAGTGAAAACAGCTCAGACAAAATCAAGAGTCCATTTTAAGTAGCAAGAGGCAGTTTAGGTTCCCTACATGCTGTTATTTTTGGTTGGTTATAAAAAGTTCATTTGAATAGTTCTGGGTTTATTGTAAATCATACCAGTCCAATGGGTTCACTCACCCCAGCAAAGACTCTAATTTCACCTTCAATGAGAACGAGAGAGGATGAATAAAGAACTGTCTAGCAGATGCCTCTTGACCAATAATACGGAATTGCAGTGATAAGTCGTGGCGTTGATGGAGAATGCCAAAGCTCTGAGAACAGAATGCACGTTTACTTGCTAGAAGAACATCTGTAATCTGAGCCCAGCTGTGGCTTTGCACAGAGGAGCTTTGGTAGCCGACTTGCAGATGGCCTGGGCTCTCTCTGCAGCTCCGAGATGCTCAGCTGCAGCAGTGTAGTCACATGAGACCCAGCAGTTCTCTGCCCTGTGTGAGGGAGGATGTCCAACCCTGTCCCTTGCCTCTGCTCACTAGATGCCCCAGCAGCACACTCTGCCCTAGTTATGACAACTGAAAACACACCCAGATATTGCCACGTGTCCCCAGCCAGTGGCAAAATTACCTTCACTCGAGAATTGCCACTTTGCCCAACTTTCTTCTGCCTTTACTGTCCATCTGAGACTGGCTTGCCTTCTCTGCGACTGACAGCCAGGGGTAGCTAGGCACCACCTGTGCCATGTGCTTATAGACGCACTGCATCAGACACCTAGAAGAATGTGAACTGGAGAAGCTGGCAGAGCTGAGCGTGTTCTTAGCTCTTCCCAGGTGGAGCATGTGGTCCATGCTTCATCTCATTGAGCTACAGTTTGCTCTTCTATGAAAAGTGTCCAGTATTTCCCTAATCCAGATGATGTTTTGGATTAAGAGGGAAAGTTAAACATTTAGTTCAGCACTAGCACACAGGAAGTATGCAGTAAATGTTAGGTGAGTTCATTTTTGTCAGTGTACACAATGTTTGGGAAGTGGATATGCCAGTGGGAGAGGAACTTTAGTGCACTGAAGAGGCTAGGAAAGGAAAAAATTGCAAAGCAATGTTAGACATGCTTCTCGCCCTTGAAACTATAATCTCAGGAGATAAGATTAACATGTGAAAAAATATCAGCTACCGTGCGGGCACTCCTCGGTGGCTGCTCTAATCCTCCTCGAGGGGGGAATTGGGTGACGGCGGCGGTCCGTGAGAGCCCTCATGCACACCTACTGTGTTGGGATCTTGGCTTAGATTTGATTTACAACCCCAGATTTATACTCTAGAGCTGTGAGAAGTGAGTGCCTGTTGAAGATACTGCCTACAGTATTTTACAGGACAGCCTGAGCCCACACAGGAGTCCAGAAGGACACATGGATCAGTTGGACCTCACTGAAACTAGAAATGTGTGGTTGTTTTTTTCTGTGACAGACTCTCTTAAGAGGAAAAAGACAAGCTGCAGAGCTGCAGGTTGGAAGAAAATATTTGCGAGGCATATACCCCTCCCCCAAAGGCTGCTCCTTAACACAGGTAAAGAAGTCTTTGAAGGTCAATAATAGGGAAGCAGTTGAGGTATAAAAGAGACCTAAAGGTAATACTGAAATAAACACCTGTGTGTGCATGCATTCTCTCTCTCTCTCTCTCTCACACACACACACAGAAACAAACATTTGCATATGCAGAGGTTAAAAGTGCCAGTGAAACTGAAGAGCTTTGAGTATGATTGGGCTCTGTAGTGATGTCGGTAATTTGGTGTACTAGATACATTACTGTGGAAGGGAATGTGGTCAAGAATGCCCTGGATCTCTGTATCATATCTTAAAAAACCCCATGCTTGTGGGCCCAGTATAATAGTGTAATGGCTAAATTCTTGCCTTGCATGCACTGGATCCCATATGGGTGCTGGTTGATGTCCCAGCTGCTCCACTTCTCATCCAGCTCACTGCAGCCTGAAAAAGCAGTTGAGGACAGCCCAAAGTCTTGGGAACCTACACCCTTGTGGGAAGAGATTCCTGGCTCCTGGCTTTGGATCGGCTCAGTTCTGGCTATTGTGGCCTCTTGGGGAGTGAGCCAGTGGATGAAAGATCTTTCTCTTTTTCTCTCTGTATATCTGTCCTTCCAATAAAAATAAATAAACCTTTTTTTTTCTTTAAAGAGCATACTTTTAAAAAAAAGTGTAAAAATTCAAGTACCAACTTGTTCAACTGTCATTGACATGAAGTTCCTACTATGTTTTTGATTGGACTGAACACCTTGGAGCATGGCTCTCATTAGGAATTTCCAGAGGGTTCTGTAAAACAGGGGGTATGACAATCTTTACTACGTCTCTGGTTAATAACCCTAATTGCGACCACAGATAATTCTTGTGTAGCACGTGCTGTGTGGCACACTTTCTAACAGGGGAAAGAGCCCGAGACAGAGAGGTCAGATGAGTCCAGGCTCCTCATTCACTCGGCACCAGGGGAAGCATTCCCTCTGGACAGCCTGCAGAGTCCTTGGATCGCACGGTCACTGCCTGACCAGTGAAGATGGCGTTAGAGTTCTTACTTTTTCTGTCTTCAGCTGGTGAATTGCCAAAAGCAAGCTTGCATGATGTGGTGCTGTGCCTCTGCGCAGAGCCAGGACCCGGTCCCAGCTTCTGGAGTTTGTGGGAATGTCTTCCAGTTCTCCGCAGGGCTCTGCTGTGTCAGATCTGCTCAGCTCTTGGTACCCTTAGGAGATTGGCCTCCTGTGGTGTCAGGTGGGCGGTGACTCTTCCTGCTTTTCACCTCCCAGAGTACCTTGTCTACATGCTTTTGGGTGATGTAAATGATTTTTAAGTGTTTTCTCCGTGTTGTTTAGCACTGTATCTCATAGACAGTGCGTGCTAAATGCTAAATGAGTGACACTCAAAGAAAAATTCCTCCTACATTTTGAGGAGGGGAGTAGTTAACTCATGATTTTCAATTTAACTTTTTTTTGTTGTTGTTTTATCCCCCTCTCCCATAGCTGTTAAACTCCTTGGGGGCAGGGACCTTTCTTGATTTGTGTATTGGCTTGTGTGTGTGTGTGTGTGTGTGTGTGTGTGTGTGATGCATGTATGTGATGTATGCAGATATTTCTGTGCCCTGTCCCCGTGATGCTGAGCATGGCTCTGTATGATTTATCTGTTGATGGGTGTGTAACCTACAGTGAACTTGTTTAGAAAGTCCCATGTGTCCCTAGTGCTAAACCAAGGACCAACTCATGATGTGCAGGGCAAGAGCAATATTCCCATTAAAGATTTTATTTTCAAGGCCTGATTTCTCCCAGGCCTTGGGCTGGTGCCAGCATACATGGCTTACACTCCCATAAAGAGACAGGTTAACTACCAGACCATAGAGCCGTTCGTGCAGTGACATCGCCCCGACAAAGCCGTAGAATACTAATAAAGTAGTAATACGGCAGAGGGTTTTATTCGTTATATTCTGCGTGGGGATCTGCTGTAGAGACACAATTCAGATGAAGAGAGCTGGAGCTCCCTAGTTGTGTTGTGTGTTTTTGCTCAGTGTGTGTATGTGTGTGTGTACATGTGTGGTGTTGTACCACTGATAATTGTCATGTTGGCCATTGATGTTTTAGTGCTTATGAGATGCCAAGTCTGGCCTGCAAGACTTTATAAGCTGTAGCTCATTTGTCTGTAACTAGATGAAATTGGTACCATCACTGTCCCATTTCACAGACGGGGAGAAGCAGAAAAGGCTTTGAACTGATTTGTGCTTCTCTGAGGCCAGAGGTCAGGCCTCCTGAAAGCTGGGCAAGTCCTGCTCTGCTCTTGCACCCCTACACTGTCCTGCTCCACCCATTCCACTCTGGAAACACAGGAGGCTCTCACACTGGAGAGAAGTGTGCAGCCCTTCCTCCCGCTTGGAGAGACTTCCATTGGGAGGCACTGTCAAGCTGCCCCTGGCTGGGGCTCAGGCCAGGAGATTTGGCTTCCAGCCTCGAGGTGCACCTTGAACCAGGGGAGGCTGTGTGCAGCTGCCTCTGACTTTCCTAGCAGTGACTGATGCCTGGCTCCTCCCTCCCAAATCCTTGGGATTTGTTTTATGTTTTTTTTTTTCAAAGGATCCAGGGTGAGCATGACGCTGGCACATAAATCTCCATCAAGTAGGAGGGCTAGAGGGAGGACGGGTCAGGAACAAGCAAGCCCAAACACACACGGGAGGGTGCCCGATTCACATGACCCTGCTCTGGGGCGGCCCAGTTCCCAAGAGGTTCCCCTCCCAAGGGCCACGCCCCAGGCCTAGCACTCCAGGACCAGGCCAGCTCATGCCTTGACAGAGGTGGCGTGTCCAGCTGCTGTTACATAAGAAAGAAAGTGTCCCGGTCAGGTATTGCATGCCAGTTCCCTCATTTGTCAGCATCCCTTGGTCCTGACTCAGTTTTCTAGACATGCATGGAATTGATGCCCCAGCAGGGCGGGGTCCAGGCACACTGTGAGGTCTGCACGTCTCCCGCTAGCATGACTGCCCTGCTTCTGACTTCACGAATCTAAGCAGCTCTCATCTGCCCCCTCCCTAAAAACTGAAGCAGAAAAGAAGACAGACGTCCAGTTGAACTGAACTGTGTATAGATACAGGCCTGGACTATAACAAATACTGGCTGTTGGGAGGCAAAGGAAGTGGTTCAAAAGTTTGAGAACCTTGCAAAAGTTTTAATGAACTGGTTACTTTCCATATGGGTGGCCTGACTTGCTCCACAGCTTCAAATTAGAACCCAATGCCGCCTTGTCAGGGTCATCAACCTTGGCCATCCATTTTAGTTGAAAAACTATATTCTGATCCTTTTTTAGCCAGTTCTGCCTGTGCTGCGCCACCCCCCTCCTGCCCCCTGCCCAAGGCGGCACTTGTCACCTTCTCATTTCCACATAGTTTAATGATCATAATACTTGTTGTTGTTTGCCAGCCTTCTGTTTCTAGAACACAAGATTCATGAGACAGGGCTTTGTTCTGTTCGCTGGTGTCTCCTAAATACCTGGACAAATGACTGGAAAAAAAAATACTGAACATAGGAAGAAATGAACAGGGTCCTGCATTGACTTTGGCCTGGATCAACCCTGGCTGTTACTTCTATTTGGGAAATAGACCAACGGATGGAAGATTGTCTGTCTCTTGCTCTCCTTTTCTATTATTTTGCCTTTCAAGTAAATGAATAAATAAGTATTTTAAAATGAAAAAAAAAAAGGAAAAGCCGATGGGTGAAAGCTGCTGGCTAAAGGTGTAATACAGATGTCGGGTTAAGGCTCAGCTTCCCCCTGCCTTTTAGAGTTCAGTTATTGGCCACTCCATCTGTCTTAGATCTTGGCATCACCTCTGTAACACCAATGTTTCCTTCCACTGAATGGCTCCTTTTCTGGGGCCTGTTAGGAGATGGTACTTTTAGAAAATTCTTCTGTCAGATCAAGGTTCAACTGGCCAAGTGGTGGCTCTGGGGCAGTCTTTCCTTAAACTCCCTATAATTTTGAGGAATTGGGGAAATGTACCAAAATAGGTATTTCTCTAAGTCTCATTCTCTTGAACTCAGAATGTCCGAATTATATCAGTCTAAGTAAGTTTCCAAAAAAAGTTGTATTCCTGGTTGCATGAGGTTTATATACCGACTTTATGTATGACTGGAACCAGATACTCGAAAGATCTCAGTGGGAATTTACTTCTTTGCATTTCCTCTCCACCTGCTGCTGCCTCATCCATTCTTGGTGCCCTCCCAGTTTGCCTGCCTCCTCCACAATTCTGTGACGGCCTCAGATCCAGAAGGAGGATGGCTGCCATGCCAGCTGAATACAAGTCCAAGAACACTGACTCTGATGGATTTGGCTTCTGTCTGAGCCAGTCAGTATGGCTAGGGAAGGTAGTAAGCCGGTGGTCATGTATTCTGTTCCCCAGATCCTAGAGTTATGTTCACTAGCTAATAGTCAATGAAGGGTAGAGGAGAAATGAGTGTTCAAAAGAAAACCAGAGTACCACCATAGGAGGGATGAGTGGAAGCTAGAGAGGAAAGCAAGTTATCACAGCGGTCTTGAAGCGAATGCGTGTGGAACAGAGCTGATCGAGTGGTTCCACTGAAGAGGTCAACCCTGGCTGAATGCTGGTGGCTCCCTGGAACGAATGAGACCAAGCCAAAGGGAAACACACTGTCCCAATTGCTTAGCAATGATCACTCTGTGCTAGGAAACTGTGCAACACCAGATATTTGGTTTCCTTCATTTGAGCATTGGCTAATGGAATGGTCACACACGAAAACAAAGAGTGATGGCTGTGGTAGGCCATGGTCAGCTTTCAGTCTTCCAGTGAGCTTATTTATTAAAGGTCTTGTGGCTTTACTAGTCACACATCCTTTCAGCACCATCCAGCTCAAGCTGTGGTGTGGAGACAGAGTGGCATTTAATCCTGCCTCTGACCATTGGTGTTTTTACTGATGCTATCCGCGATATGGCCCTGGCTGAGATTCACTAACTTTTACTTGATCAGTTCCTTATTTAGCACATACTGATCAAGCTCCTTAATAGGTCACCTTAATAGGTGTCATGCCAAATATTACAAAAACAGTAGTAAGTCAGGCAGATCTAATTGTCCTGTGGAGCCTACAGCCCAGTGAGAGCAGCCATGCAGCTCCTGGCAGTGTGTGTGTTTATTCCTTTGTTAATCACTGTCAAAGAATCCATGATCAGGTGTGTTCTATCCCAGGCCAGTGAAAACATGACTAGCTCTGCTGTCTGGAAGCACCATCATCTGTATACTGAGTCTGTTTGGTATCTTAGACAAAGATATGTTCTCCGATGAACGCAGTGGCACCAGTTCCCAGAATAAACTCTTCAGCAAAGCTGCCTGTGGAATGATAATGTGGGCAGTTACAGGCATTGTCTCATTTAATCCTGATAACAATACAGTACTTCACTGCAAATGGGGGAACCAAAACCTCAGGGAAGCTAAGTGACTTTCTACACTACACGAAGCTAATAAATGACGGAGCTGGGATTCATTTCGATGTTTGCTAATAGCAGGGACCAGTCTGCTAGCCACTAGATGGTGATGCCATGGCTTCTGCGAATAGAAATGCTGTGGTTTGATTATACACAGGACCCCAGTAAGCTTCCTGGAAGGAGGAGGAGGAGACTTCTGTGTTCATTGTTAGTAATTTTGTACATCTGTTTCTTTCCCTGGAATTAAGTTTATCCTGTAGGATAGTAAGAGAAGACCTCTGTGCACACTGGATGTCTCCCGTAGTGAGACATCAATGTTGATGATCACCTGTCAGAAGGTCAAGGCATTTGGTGATATAAATAACGGTTGGTAATAAATAGTAGGGAGAAAAGAGTCTTGATACCTGCATTTTCTTTAAATAAATGACGGCCAAGTGCATGCTTTATTTTGTGCTCTTGCCTGTCATATTGGATGCTGTGCCAAGGGGGTCCTAACCATCTGTGTATCTTAAAGACCTCTGGAATAATCCCAATTTCATACAGTTTTCTTATCTTTAATAAAATAACTCTGGATGAGTTGAACTGAATGGAATTTAATTTTACACCTTTATAAAAACATTTGTAAACATTGGCAGACCCAAAAACTCATATTGCTGTTTTCTTCTCCTTGCTTAGGGGCCCCTGTGTGGGTGTGTATACCAAAGTGCACCAGTATGTTTATGGAACCTTATTGGATAGAGCTAGGTTTTTTGAAAGGTTAGTTGACTATTGGAAAGGTTTCCTTGTGTAATTCTTTATGTAGATCTTCTGCCAAATGGATCGCTCTGGGTCTATGATATTAGAAGTGTGTTTGTTTCCAAAATGAATTTTAAAAAATCTCTTCCCAAAGTTTTCTGTACAAACACAACATCCATATTTTAATGATGGCAAGACTCTATGTTGAGGAGTTTAGGTCTTTACCAAGGAGCTGGCGTTGTAGACATAAGAAGCCAGCTCAGTGGACCTGCATCAGACGGATTCAGGAATTTGGAGATAAAATTTTCTGTTAGATTTCAGAACTGAAAGAATGTGTAAGCCCTGTAGGAAGGAGCTTCTCTGGTTCCCTCCCTTACCAGGAATGTCTGGCAAAGCAGATTCTGTGATTCTGCTGGGGCTGCCTGTAAACTTTCTTCCTATCAGAGTAACAGATCATTATGCTGACACACAGTCCTGAAGTCTGGAAGAGGGCTTTTGTTCTGTGTGAGGTCTGCATTTTTCATACCTCTGTAGCTGTGGTGTCATGAGGGGAAAGACCATCTCATGGTGGAGTTTCTTAGGAAGTAGGGCACAGTTGGATCCAGATACAAAGTGATCAATCCCCACCTGGCTCTGTAGAAAAGGAGTAGTGGCAGCAGGGGTCGGGGGTTAGGGGTCAGGGGTCAGGAAGAGCCTCTTGATTGGAATCCTTTCCCTAACCCATTCTACCTTGAATGAACTGATAAACATTAGACTCTATTCTGAGTGATAAAAATTCAAGTAAAACAGAACTGAACAATCTGGAGATGCATGGATGAAAATTATGAAAGTAAGTAAAAAAATTCAAGGGCAGAATTTCTTTGGAAAAACATCTATCAACATGCTTAAAATGGTTCATCATTTTCAGAGTGTTTCCAGGTCTTATCTCTGATTTCTTTGGAATTCTTTTGTTGCTCAGGGGATGTCTTCTCACATGGAAGCAAATGGCCTCAGTGGCCTCTTGCCTTGTTGTATCAGTTTAGCAATCCCGACAGAAAGATAAATCCTCTTTTCCAGTTGTGCAAATAAAAATCTCAGGATTTGTACTTAGTCGTTTGATTTGTGTCTCCCCACCCAAGTGATGATGGGTAGAGATGGCACCATTTAATCCACATGACCTCTCAGGGGAAGCTTCATTTCAGAAAAGTGGAAACTTGGGGTGCTACATCCAGCAAAAGAAGGAATGGGGAATGAGCAAGTGGCTTTTGAATCAATTCAAAGGAGAAAAATTCTAGGCACCTGGACTGTTTACCCTCTTAGGAAACCAAGACTGAAAATCTTTCAACTTTCCCCCGTTGTTTCATTGCTGTGCTTTCATTCAGCAACTCTATTAAATCGGACTATTGTAGAGGTACCTTGCACAGTATCTGACAGTGAACGAGAAGACATGGTCTTTATCTTATACCAATAACCCAACCTGAGAGTGACAGTCAGTAAGTGAGATGGAACAGTTGGTGGTGCTGAGAAAGTACATGGCAAGACGACTTGATTCTACCTTGAGTAGGGAGGGATGATTGGTTTGAGGCTAGGCAGGGTTTACATGGGGAGGACAGGAAGGAACAAAGCTCTTCGAGTGAAATAGAATGTACTAAGCAAAGGGACCAGAAGCATGGTGTGAGGGAGTGGGAAGATAGCCTGAGATCGTGAGGGTGAGGGTAGTTGTAGTGGTGGATGATACAGATAAGAAAAAGGCTCAAGAAGTTGGTTCAACTCTTCACTCCTTTGGGTTGTCATGCTATCTTGTGGACTAAGACCTCATTTTGGCATTGCAGAACTACATAGGATAGCTCCGAATTCAAATCACTCCGTAATGAAGTACCTATAGATACTTCAGTGTTCTAAGGAAAAATATTTTATTTGTGTGAAAATATTCCCGAGACGAGAACTGATGAGCATACGGAGCATAGTCACAGCTTTGCTAAAACGTTACTACACAAGCAGTCTGTGCATTGTAAAAAGATTAGAGGAAAGTATACCACACTGCTCACAGCTTTCTGTGGACAATGGGATTGTGTTGACTTTTGCATTTTTATATTCACTTTCCCCCATTTTCCATGACTGACCCAATATTAGGAGGTGACAGATCAAAAAAAAAAAACTAGCAATAAATCACCAAATATTTATGCAATCATGAATGAGGAGACTTAAAGAATTAGGGAAACGTTTAGCACCTTGGCTTTAAACAACTCATCATCTGGCTGCGGGGAGAGGATTTGTGATTTGCCGGCATGGTGCAGGAGCCCAAGAGTGCTTGAGTGCTGGTAGGAGACACGGGCATCCAAGACTTCTCAGTTCTGGAATAGAGAAAGGAGATGGATGCCCTGTGAGTCTGTGGCACGACTAGAAGTAAGGACGAGAATTCTCTGGGACTGCTTCATTCCCACATCTTCCTGGTGGAGTTGTTCGTATTTGTTATGGGCCTGTACTGTGGTTGGCATGGTAAGGTGAGAGCGAGGTCATCCAAGCCAGCTAAAAATCTTGGCCACGCTTTCAAGTAGGCAGAAGAAGAATTGCCCGGCCATTTCCCCGCTGGTTAAGAGCCCACCACTGGGGAACATCCTAACTGTAGATTTCCACCTCAGACCCTTCCTGGAACCTTCGGTGCTTCGCCCTTACTCCTTCCAGGAGGCTTTCTGTTGGGAGGTGCTTTCCCCTCCCCCTTTGGTTCTGTGTTCACCTGGTCATTTCACAAATAGAATTCCTCTCTCCAACCGACTTTTGGCTTTTTATTTCTATACTGAGCTGAGGAAAGAATCCACTGAGATTTTCTGGTAGCAAGAGGAGCGAGAACAAGCAGGAGCAGAGGGGTTCAGATACTCATCCTTTCTCGCTGGGGAGGCCACCGAGGGACTGTCATGGAAACACAGTGCACTGCCGGGCAACACTGCAAGAACTCAAAAAGCAAAACAGAGCACCGAAATATCTGGCAAAATATCTGGTCATGGTAAATATTTGCATTGCAGAACAAGTCTTTATCTCTGCATAGATTTGCCCCTGGCAGAACTATGAGGTGTCTGCTTGGAGCTCAGTAGATTTCAAAGTTAGAGGTGATGGGAGTGTAGATGATAACTGAAGAATTGGAAGAAACAGATGCGAGCTCATGGTAGGGGATAGGAGGTGTGAAAGTTCAAGAGGTGGAAAATGGCCAGTGAACAAGCAAACACAAGTTTACTTATGTAGATTTCAGGTTGACACACATTAAAAGGAAATCCTCCCTGGAAATCATGGCAACTTTCTTTTAAAATTTATTTTGTTATTTTATGATACAGTTCCATAGGCTCTGGGATTTCCTTTCCCACTTCCCCAAACCTCCTCCTGCCCCCAATTTCCTCTATGTTATTACTATAGTATAGTTCTTCATAAACAGTCATATGTCCATCATCATGGGCATGGACAATGGCAGAGAGTCTGGCAGCCTATTGTCAAGATTTAACAGTTTTGTTGGGAGTCCATCTTTGATTTGGAAGTAGAAATGCATACTGCATTGTATCTTCACATCTGGATGTGATAGTCTATGTTACACTGTAGCTATACATCTCCTTGAATGAAAAGCCATAAACCAAAATCAACAGGAAGAAAAATATCAAATTTACAACAACATGAAGTTAAATAACATGCTACAGAATGACCTGTGTCATGGAAGAAATGAAAAGGAAAATTACTTAGCCATTAAAAAGACTGAAATTCTACCATTTTGCAACCAAACGGTCCCAACTAGAGACCATTATGCTCAATGAAAGAAGTCAATCCCCGAAGGACAAATACCACATGTTCTCTCTGATAAAAGGGAACCTTCTTATAAAATACACGATCAATAGCCCTTTCAATACTGTCTTTGCTGCATCTCGTGGGTTTTGATATTTTTGCTTTTATTTTCATCAAGTTTTTTTTTTTCTTATTTATTTCTTCACTGACACATAGGCCATGCATACAGTAGCATCATTTACTTCAAGAAGCTTTTTGGTCATAGCAACTTTTGTAATTTTGATAGAAAAGCTACATATATGTCCCGTTTAGTTGAAGGAAAGAGGATGTCTGTTTTCTATCTCTCGTTTGTTCAGAAAGTTGAAAACAGGAGGAGAAATGGTTGATCACAGCACAAGTCAGCAGTGTTACCCTTCAGGCTGGGGTCTGCTGGGGCCAGGTGGAATGGCTGCCTTTTTAGGCGATCTCTCCGTGGTAGTATTCAAAAAAAGGGATAGACCGACTTTCTACTGTTCTGCTGCCAAGGGAGTGTCGTGTAAAAGGAACCCCATGGAAATAAGGACAGGGAATACCTGGAGGACAAGAATGCTTCCATTCACTATCTTTGAAGTAGTTAGCACGATTCGCAAACATTTGATACTGAACTTTTTTTTTTCTTTTAAGCCAAAAGAATTGATTTCTGGGTGTTGGCTGGCTTTGGCTTCCTGCTCTTGAGGTCACTAGCCAATGCAATATATGATGGTGATTGATTACAATGTTGTCATATATTATAATAATTAAAGATGTGTTACTGATACCAGAAGAGCTATTTTTATCATGTTCTTCCCTTATTTTTCATCCATATCAGTGTGGTTTATGTAAACCTGACACATTTGTGTATGTGAAACAGATGCAGGGTAAGGCCCAGTTGTATCTGTTTGAGCCATATTTTTTTAATCATAGACATGATTTATGAAAATGTTCTTTGCATATGAGTTTTTTTCTTTCTCTCTCAAAACACACAATAATTATAAATTCAATATGGAGTTTTGGGGTAGTCTTAAGAGGACTAGAGGAAGTAAAGTTTTTAGGTTGCTTGGCCTAATCTGTCTTCATTAAGTATTGTAAGAAAAACAACGTGTAGTTTTTGTGCAGTTGCAAATCAGGTGTGTAGAAATGCTCTGAGCTAGTCCGAGGGGTGATACGGATGTGGTTTTCCGATTGCACAGAGCCATGCCCGTGCAAGCATGTGCTCTGCCTGGTCCCGAGTCCTGGACACTGCTTCGCCTCCCCTGGACACACGGGAGAGAGAACCCGGGGATCTTTCCCACATTCCATCCCCAAAAGGCAAGTTTCTACCAGAGGAGATGAATCCGTGGATTCTTCTTCACTGCCAGTAGCCCAATCATCCATCAGGTTTCTCAGCTCAAAGGCTTGGGAGTGTTGTCCTTCACCCATGCCCAAGGGCCCGAAAGATTTAATCTCATTTTTTCAGAATCTATCGACTTCTGTCCATCTCTGCCACTGCAGTGTACACATAGACCAAACCATCACCATGTCTGTCTCTCATGGAGATAAAATATAGCCCTCAACGAATCTCCCTACATCTATTTGTTAATTATTTTACTTCTGGACAATTACCGTAATCTCCCTCTCCTTCACTGTACCTGTGTCCTCTTAGCGCCTTCCACTGACGGCCGACTGGAACACAGCAGGAAGGCAGAACACAGAGAAAGATGGTGAAGGGTATAAAGTGGATTTGGAAAGCGTACAGAGAATGTTCCATACGCAGTTTCCCTGCTTCAGATCCTTCCAGTGGTACCCCACTGTGCTTGGGCTCCATGCCTACTATTCCATCTGCAGCAGCAAGAAGCCGAAGTGTCAGAATGAAAAAAGTATAGTTTTCTTACTTCTAGCTATAGTAAGAAGCTGATGGCTAGAGAGATGCTGCCAAGACCTGCTTTTATGAGAAGATTTTCTGAGATTAGCACATTGTTCAAAAGGCTGCTGTTAAATCAGTGCTATTTAAAGAGCGTGTAGGTGGTCTGTACAGTCTTGTGCATGTAGCTACTTTTCTCTTTAACATCCTCTGGTCTCCTCTGCCATGGCTAGTGTAGTAGGTAAACATTGCACCAGTCTCAGCTGGGTGATTCCAGTTCTTTCTTTCCATCTGCAGAGCTGGGCCTGTCTAAGGTCTACATGTAGAAATGCGTCGGGGGCTGGTGTTTGTGGAGCACTGGGGTGAGCTTGTGGCACTGACATGCCACATCATAGTGCCAGCTGAAGTCATGGCTTCTCCACTTATGATCCAGCTTCCTGCTAATGTAGCTGGGAAAGCCAAAGAGGATAGTCCAAGGGTTTGCTCTCTTGCTGCCCGTGTTGGGAGACCAGGATGCTGCTGTGGGCTCCTGTCTTCAGTCTGGCTGTGGCAACCAATTTGGGAATAAACCAGCAGATGGAAGATGGCATGTTCTCTTTCTGTCTTCGTGTGTGCGTGTGTGTGTGTGTGTGTGCGCGTGTGTGTGCGTGTGTGTGTGTGTCTGTCTCTCTTTTTCACTCTGTCTTTTAAATAAGCAAATAAATAAAAAAAATTTTTTTAAAAGATGAATTGGCTCGTTCTCCCAATTAATAGTGGTTGTTCTTGTATAATTTCTTACACATTGCAAAGAAGTGGACCGTATTAAGCCTGTGAATTCATGTGTGTATTCACCATGTTGAGAAAGACCACTTTCCAAAGGAAATTTTTAAATAAAATAATGATCTCCATTCTTATCATCTGCTTATGATAACTTCAATCTAAAAAGCCTTGAGATCTTCCTTTTTATTTTCTTACTTACCTTGCTTTCCTGTCCTTTCTCTTTTTCTCTTTCTTCTCTCTTCTTCTTTTAACTCAATCTTCTAGAATTTTTCCCTTTTGGATAAGAATAGAACCATGTTTTCTTTTAAAATCAGTTTTTAAAAATGTAAAGAAGTACATTTAAATTTTTCCCATAGCTTCAGCCCTTGGAATTAGCTGCCATTATTGCAGAGGTTTGCTGCTTCTAGAAGTGGCTTTTTCCAAAACAGGATGTCATAAGAGAACCCTTTTCTCTTCTCTCTCCTTTAGCAAGAGCCCAGTAGTATTGGATGCCTGTTATTTTTCATCCACTACAGAAAATAGGCCAGAAAAGTTGCATTTTAACATTGCACACTACTTAAAAAATGCGCTAGATCATCCATAAAGACTTGGAGACTAATTAGGTGAGGATTGGTATTGCAACCTTAAACCCCTCTTTGAAGGGCAAATCAGAAGATTAATAGAACGGAGGCTGAGAGGTGACATATGGAGGAAAATCTTTGAGAGTGAGTTATATGCCTGCTGTGATCCCCTTCACCTTCAAATGCATTCCATGTTCCGTAGGGTGCTTACGCTTTGCTTGGAAGGAAGTGAGTAGAGCTCCAGTATCACCACCTTACGGGTACAATGTAAGAGACTGGGAATCTTTAGCAGCAGACAGAGGTGGGATGTCAAGGGAGTAGACTGCTCTCTCATGGGCACTACAGAGTGGAGACTGCTCTGGTCACAGACCACACTCCCAGTGTTTTGGATGTTATTCAGAGAGTTGCACTGGGACCAGAAGCATGCCATACAAGGAGAATTTGGAGGGGCTATTGGGACTTCAACTGAGAAACCCAGCAGGGTGGAACCTTGCCAGCTACTAAGGGAAGAAAGTGGAGTAGCTAGAAGGTTGGCCTGCAGAAAAGATTTGGCAGAGAGAACCCATTGATGGAGGAATCACCAACAAGTCAGGCTCCCCTGAAATGCTTGGCCTCAGGGCCCTGCCGTGGCCACAGCATGCAGTGACCGGTTCCAACAGAGTCTACCCAGAAGGTCCTTTCCAGCCCTTCACCTCCTTAGTACCACCAAGGTGTGAAGGAGTTAGAAACCCTACAACAATGGGCTGGTAGACAGGAACATGACAGGATGATGCAAGGTTCTACGTGCTCATTTCCTCATTAGAGGCCCAGTCTGAACCTGCTGAGCTGCCGAGTTTTAACTGTTGTGAAGAACGGCACATTATTTAACAAACTGGCACAGTATGAAAGAGCAAATATGGAATAGAGTTGTGTCCGATTTTTTGCATATTTATTCACATATATTTGCATTTCAAAATATCAGAACTTGTATCTGAATTCATCATCCATTTACAAATCCAAAGCATTGGACTCAGAGCTGAAGGCTGTTTTGATTACTGCTCCAATCTTGACTGTCTTCACTGCCCCCCGTCCCTCCCCTGCAACCTGTGCTGTGAGATTACACTTAGGTTCCTAGAGAATGCTTCAATGGAAGCATTTTTCTTTGTTTTCTCCAAATTCTGTCATTTGATCCTTCCAGCAATTCCTTGACATGACATCATTTTCCAAGTGAGAAGGCTGAGACTTGTGGGTGTTGGGCATGTGTCCATGTACTCACATCTGCTCAGGGGTACCCACCCAGTGCCTGTTTCTCAGGCTGCCTGGCAGTCAGGAGGGTAGACTTGAAAAGGATCACGTCCTCCCTTGGAGCTCAAGATTTGTCTTCTCCCGATTCTCTCCCCACAATCCCCCCACCAACAACTGGCCCATTTGGAGAGGAGTCTTTGTTTGTATTCGTGGTATGCTGCCCCTCCACTGCCCCTGCATGCCTTTCCTGTTAATGGAAAGGCTGGCATCCTTACGCCTTAGTCATGCCCAATTCGTTTTTGTAGCCCAGGTCAGCCAAGCCAACATTTACTCAGGCCCAAAGCCATTGGGCAGGGTCTCGTGCAACATCAACAGCAGCCGCCAGTGAGGATGATTGTTCAGTTCAAGTTCATTGCCTTTTGGGATTGGTGCCCAAGGCCTTTGGGATACATCCATGGCATTCCTTCGTAAGGTATGATGACTACCTCTTGAGAAGCTTGGGACTCCCAGCAACACAAATGAAGCCATTTGTTGTCATTTCATTTGGTACAAGTCACCAGCCTTCTCTAAGGTAGCCTTCACCCTGTAGCTCAGAGTGAGAAATTCCCATGAAACAGCCAACTCCACATGATTTTTTACAGGAAAGATGCTGTAACATCCATGCTGGGAGTATTCAGGGGCGATTGTTTAGGTGTTAGCCTCTTTTCTGGCCTTTTAGATTTCAGTCTAGACTTGTACATAGTTGAGGACTTGTGGACTACTCTCTGTGGATTAATACTAATAGCCAGGACTGTCAGTAAGGAAATAATTCAGATATCTTTTGGCTGAGTACACTCATCTCTTCCATTCACCAACCAGTTGACCAAGAAAAGACAAAAGTTTTAACTTCTGCTTCTCTGAGTCATTGGGTGGTCTGGGTGTCCTGAGGTTGTCAGAACTCTTCAAAGCTTTGAAGTCAAAGTTAGTGATTTTTCAGAAGAGGCAGTAGAAAGTAGTGGTGAGGAGATAGGATTCTGGAAGCAGAATAACTGGGTTGGCCTCCCAGCCCTTGGGCAAGTTACTTGGCCACTCTGCATTATAGTTCTCCTCTCTTCAAGATGGGGATGCTAGTAGTACTTAGGCTTGGCCATTTGGCCTGCTGTTTAACAAAGCATTGCTATATAACAGGCCTTGTGGTATAGTGGCTTAAGCTGCCTTTTGGGATGCTCACATCCTATGTCAGAGTGCTACTTCGAAATCCAGCTACTCTGCCTCTGATCCAGCTTCCTGCTAATCCGTACTGGGAGGAAGATACGATGATTCTCATGCTTCCCCACCATCCATGCGGGAGATTCCAACAGAATTCCAGGCTCGTGATTTTGGCCTGTATCAGATCCAGATGTTGGAACAGGGAACCAAGCTGTAGGGATTTTCCCCTTCACCCCACCCACTCCATGCACAGTATTTCCATTTCAAATCAAATTGAATAATAGTGAAAAAAAAAAAACCCAATGAAGATACTCCCGTCCTTCGTCAGAGTGCCTGGGTTGAGCCCAAGCTCTGGCTCTTGAATCCACTTGCTGCTAGTGTACACTCCAGCAGGCAGCAGGTAATGGCTCAAGAAGTGAGTTTTCTGTGGCTCGTGTGGTAGACTGGCCCCTGGCTATTGTGGACATTCGGGGAGTGAGCCATCAAGTAGGACTTTGCTCTGTCTTTCTCAAATAGTTTGAAACAAATAGCATTTATCTTCAGCAAAATTACAGGGTATAAAACCAACACAAAAAAAATCTTTTATATATGTTAACAATCTGAAAAGGAAATTAAATAAGTCCATATACAATGTCATGAAAAAGAATGAAATATTTGGGAAAAAACGTTACAAAGGAAGTAAAAAGGTTTGTACACCAAAAGGTACAAAATTTAATTGAAAACATTTAAACATAATCTTCTCACATAAATGGGAAGACATCCTGTACATAAACAAGAAGAGCTGAAGTTGGTAAAATGCCCATACTGCCCAAAGCAAAATACACATTCATTGCATACTCTATCAAAATCCCAAAGGCATTTTTGGTAGAAATAGAACATTCGTCTCAAAAGCATAGAGACTGTCAAGAGGCTCCCAAAGTAACTAAACAGTCTTGAAAAGAACAGGGTTGAGTGGTTTCACATTTTATAGTTTCAGAATTTATGAAAGGGCCCAGTACAGTAGCCCAGCAGCCAAAGTCCTTGCATGCGCCAGGAACCCACGTGGCTGCCAGTTCTAATCCCAGCAGCCCCACTTCCCATCCAGCTCCCTGCTTGTGGCCTGAGAAAGCAACGGAGGACGACCCAAAACCTTGGGACCCTGCTCACACGTGTGAGACCTAGGGGCAGTTCCTGGCTCTTGGCTTCAGATCGGCTCAGTTCCAGGCATTGTGGCTGCTTGGGGAGTGAATCATCAGATGGAAGGTTTTCCTCTCTGTCTCTCCTCCTCTCTGTATATCTGACTTTCCAATAAAAATAAAATGAATATTTTTTAAAAAAATTATTAAAAAAAATTTTAAGGTTTACTTTTATTGGAAAAGCAGATTGGGTTTTTTTGGGAAAGATGTATTTACTTACTGAAAAGAAATAGATCAAGGAAGAAGATTGAGATGAAGCAGGAAATGTCCTTTAAACCAAACAGATACCCAAACGTTCCGTTGGGTCCTGCCTGTGACTCTGAGGATCTCACCATGGGCTGATGCCCCACCTCAGTCCTTAGGGCTGCTTTGGGTCCATTCCTGGTTAGCAGTGTCCATGGAGCCTTGCCTGTGCTGTGGTGTGACCCGTGGCTCAGCAGCTTCAGCATCCCTGGGGAAGTCGTTAGAAATGTACACTGCCGGCACCCTCAATCCTCACCTCAGCCGAGAGCCCTGGAAGTGGAGTAGGTAGCCTGTGCTGCAACCAGTCTCCTTGCTCCCTGGTAGTTCCGATACTCACAAAGTTCGAGACCCACTGCTGTCTGTAATGAAATGATAACATCTCCTCTTGACTTGATGATATGGAGTCTGAGAGCTGGCAGTGGACAAGCTGTGCTTCTCACCATCGTACGTTAACAGCTCTTCTTCCCAGATGAAGGTCCGGTACCCATAAGATGTCAGGCTTATATGTTAAAGGGTGGGCACACAAAAAGCAAAGAGCAGTGGTGTCATTGCATTGACATCTGCAAGACTGGGAGAAGGTCTCTGTGGTCCCATGAGGGCTCTGATGGTGAAAGACAATGATTGAAGTGATGCCCAGTGAGCCTTCACAGGTGCTTATGAAGTGGGCTCCCGGAGGAACTCTGTAGGCCTTGGTGTAAACCTCCAGGCCATGTTCAAGTCTGTAATAAACCTGATGATTGCAGGAATTAGGAAGAAGACTTTGGAAGCCTCATGTACTGCTTGTCTTGGCCAACGTCTGGGGAGAAAACTCTTCCTCTCTAGTTTCTTACTGTCTGAACTTACTTTAGCTGGTGGTGTTGGCAGTATCTTCACACTAGGAGCATGTTAGTGGGGAGAATTCTCAAGTTGGCCATAATTCCTCACGTGTGTCAAACCCCAAAAGACACTTTCCCATTCTTCCACCCAGGACCACTGCAGGCCAGGCACACTCTTCTGCATGGTCACAACACTCTCCAACTGCAGGATGACCCTGAACAGCCATTCCCAGCAAAGACCTTTTGGTTCCTTTGCAGAGACACATCCCTAAGGGGTAGGGAGAGCTTGAAATGACCACCGGCCCTCATGCTGCTCTGCCTCCAAACAGAAGGAACAGGGGCCTCCCAGGCGGCTGGGGACTCCGTGGTCTCCCAGGTAAACTGTGAGAGCACTGAGGTATGAACACATCAGGCCATGCTGACAGGTCGGAATGTAAGCCTTGCCTGGCATGCAAGAAGCAAGGCATGAGTTGTGATTGGAGGCAGTTCCCCAGCCAAGCTGTGGTAAACACCGCTGTCTGTTCCCCATCCAGGTTCAAACACAAGCTATGGGGAGAAGTGCGTTTCTGCTGGAGGCATCTTCTGCCCTGTCCAAAAACACTTTCCATTTGGAAAAACAAAACATACACTCTCTGAAGAACTGCTCCTGACCCTGTCAGGATCCAAAAAGGAGAGTACACAAGGAAATAAGAGTGTCTGGACACTGATGTTTGAATATATTTCTCTTTATGAAAGGTGGACTGCTTGGGAAGGCAAGCACACACACATACGTGAATACACACAATCTACCCGGGATAAAGTTGGAATTGTGGCTTATTTCTTCTTGTAGTCTTCAATTTTGGTCTCTTACAGTTCTTCCTGATACTTCTTGGGGAAAGTCACACTGATTTGTTCTTATGTGTTACTACTGATATAAGGAATAAATGCTGGTTGTCTTTAAAAGGAGACTCGCAAAGCTCGGCCCAGCTTGTGTCATACTTTATACATTTTGGAAGGCAGGACCAAGAGGTAGAGAGAGCATGCCAATTAAAATAGCCTGGCTCCAAGCCTTGTGAGCACCACATTTCTTGCAATTGGGCAAGGAGAGAGAGAGAGTATTTTTCACTGCTGACGCTGCTAAGGTGCCAGCCAGGTATCCTAGAACAGGGAACAAGCTGGCGATGATGGCAGTGGTGATGGGGAATTATGCTCAAGATGAAGTTCATTCATGAAGGTGATGTTGATCTAGTATGAATAAAGAGCCACCTATACTGTGTTCAAGGACTACCTGGTTCCCCAAACTTACTACTTGCTAGCTAATACTCAGAATGTATTGATAATGTATTAATTGGAATTTGGTGTCTTTCTCTGTAAGAAAGAAACAGAGCAAAGGCATTTATTTGAAGGTGAGAGAAAGTGAGGAGGGAGGGAGAGAGAGAGAGAGAGAGAGAGAGAGAGATCCACCTCTAGGCTGGGCTGCAGCTGGGAGCTGGGAGCTGAGGCCAGGTCTCCCATGTGGGTGACAGGGACTCGGTACTTAAGCCATCATCTGCTGCTCCTCAGAGTACGCAATGGCAGGAAACTTAGATGGGGAGCAGAGCTGATAGAATGTGGATGTCTTTAGCAGCATCTTACTCGCTGCACCAAGCATCAGTCTCAAATAGAGCAGAATTTAGCTGCATGTGATACAGTGTGGTTCAAGTGCAGATTGATGCATTAGTTGACTAATAGAGCATCTTCCCCTCTGTGACCCTGACTAATGAAGAACACACCCAAGCCCCAAAGGCAGAAGGAAAGACCTCAGAATGTTCAGGGATTTGTCATAAGTCGGGGGTTGCTGATTTATCACTTGTCCCTGGGTCTGGTGTGAACTGCTCCCCTCTGGGCTGAGGGCTCTGAGGGTTCCAGAGACAGACGTTCTGTGGTTGCTCTTCTCCACAAGTCTCCTCAAAAAGAGACATTAATAATCAACACTCATCAAGTCTGGACTCTGAGTAAAGTATGGAGGGTGAATACATTATGTGTAGGAGGGTTGCTGGGACTTGAATCACAGGACGGGAGGAGAAGGCCTTCCAGGCAGCGGAAGCATCTCTAGCAAAGATTTGGAGGTAGAAGTGGGCGGGAAGTACTTGGTGAGGGCAAAGGAGCCCGGAAAGGCATGTTCAGTGTGGTTGCATGAAAAAGAGGCATGTCATGGGTCACAAAGGCTGTGGTAGGATGTTGGGATTTTGTTGCCTTTGAAACAGGGAGCTGTAGAAGGTTTCCTGAGGGTGAGAATGATAGAGAATCAATCTGTGTTTGGGGAATGGAAACCAGTATAAGACATGGGGAGTGAGAGGAGACAGACTGGCAGTATGTCAGCCCTTGGGGGTCTGAGTTGTCTTTGGAAAACATATTAGCACTATTGAAAGCAGAGTGAGTCCTACACAGTGATGTGGTGGGGGTCACTGGGTGGGCAGCAATTTTTTTTTTCATGGTGATGGGGATCAAATTGCTGGTTGCCCTGCCTTGATTGTGAACCTATAAATTTGTGTCTCAATTCATGGTCTGTGAGGAATGGCTCCTGGAGGCCATCTCTTTGACCTCTGCCCTGAGCAGTGTGGGTGGCAGACACGTCACAGGGATGAGGTAGAAATTCACCGTGGTTTTTGCACCTGGTCCCAACCTAAGGCCGGTACCTTCTGAGGGAGTATAGTTCTGACAGCGTTGGAAATCTACCTCCTAACTCCTTCACAGTGGGAGATTTCTGAAATGTTCTGGTTTATACTTGAGCTTAATATCCTGGGCCTCTTCCAAAAAGGGAACCAACCTACTCTGGGAGCTACTGAGATGGATTTCGAGCAGCAGTGAGACTAACTCCCCATTGATTGCGTCACTGAGCAATTCCCCGACTGTTTGCTACTTCATGCTCCACACTTCTATCAATCCACCTTTACCATCAATTTATTGGAGATGGAACTGGAGATCAAAGAGTTTCTGAAACTTATGTTTCTTCCTTCAGCTTCTGGTTTTTATTTTTTTAAAAACAGCATTAAATTCATTGGCATTCTGTCCTATTACTGACTGTCTTAAGATTTATTTGAGACAGTTTCAGAGAGAGAAAGGGGCAGGAGAAGGGAGAGAGAGAGAGAAAGAGAGAGAGAAAGAAAGAAAGAGAGAAAGAGAGACAGATTGGTCATCTGTTGGCTCACTCCACAAATGGCTGCAATGGCCAGGGCTGGATGAGGTGGAAGCCAGAGATCGAGTGATTCTTCCTGGTCTCCCACATAGGTGGCAGGGGCCCAAGGACTTGGGCCATCTTCTGCTTTTGCAAGCTCATTAACAGAGAGCTGGATTGGAGGTGAAGCACTTGAACTTAAACCATCACTCATATGGGTTACTGGCATCACAGGTAACGGATTTACATGCTGTGCCCCAGTGCCAGCCCCAGAGTTGGCTATTTTGTTTGCCACTCTCTTATAACAGAAGCTATTCTTGTCAAACTGCCCATTCCCCCCTTTATCTGGAATTCAGTCCAGGTCATCCACACCGGTGGTGGAGACGCCAGTCCTTCTGACATCACCTGCTCTCTCCTGGGCACACATTAGCAGGAAGCTGGGTGAGAACCAGAGCATACTCTCATACGGGGTGGGCAACTCAAGTGCTGATTTCATTACTGCCTGTGTGTTTGCCCTGATGGTACTAATCATAGTACTGAAGAACACGGCCTAGTTCTTGAGTCGTGTTATATACTTTACATAACTTCTCTTAATTGTTCCGCATAATGTCTGTGCAAAGTGTTTTATCTTTTACATAAAGTGAGTCTTAGAGGGCTAAGTTTACTAGTCTGATGCCATCCATCATAGTGGGGTTTGGGGTCAGGAAGGCAGACAGGATTGCCAATCAAGAATACCTGTCTCAGAGATCATGGCTTTAGCTCCTAAGTTCTACCATGTTTCTACAAAGCCCTGTAAATGACAGCTGTGCATGGTGTTCAGTGAAACCAGGTAAAGACGGCTTTGTTGATTAACAGTGTTGGGAGATTCTGACTGTGAAAACAACAGAGAGACTGGACAAAGCTTAGCATAAGGAGCTGTTGGTGGGAAAAGCGAAGTGGCACCTTGAAGAGGCCATCCGGACAGTGTTTTCTAGCACTTTCACTTTTGCGATTCAAGGGTCCATTATCCTGTGGGTTTTATTTCCAGATTGAGTAGAAGGCCAACTCAAATTGGATGAAGTAAAAAAAAAAAAAAAAAAAAAAGAAAAGAAAAGAAAGAAAGGCAGAGGCAAAATACAGAAGCTTCAGGTTTTGAGCATGGATGGAACCAAGACCTCAAAAGTATCAGAACACAGATGTTTTAAAAAACGTTGTCTCAATTCCATTCTCTGGCAGCGTGGCTATGGGAAGCTTCAGACTTGCAATCTTCCTCACCTCTGCCATGGAAGCAATGTCTCTACTCCACAGTTCTCTTGGAAGTTTTGGAGTTCAATTCCCCATTGTCCCTCATTATCCCACTCCAAGGTCTTTGCTTGGGCGTTGTCCACATGAAATTGAGAGAACCAGTTGGTTTCCTGCATATGAGTGAATATGTTGATGCCAAGTGTGCCCCAAAGAAAGATGTTCCCAACATAGAGCTTGTGGGGTTTAGTGAGGTGGGAAGAGGAAGAGTGTGGAAACAGGGCAGAACTCAGTGGAAACTTGAACCTCAAGTTGCAGGTAGCTCACCTCTAGAGGGAGGACTCGCTCACCTCTTGAGGGGGATGACACCAAGTATTCACATGGTAGAGTTTTTGTACACAGCCTGCTCACTCAAGCCTCATTTCAACTAGAGCAGCTCAGTCCCAAGTTTTATGTGGACCACTACAGAAGATTTTATTTAGCTATGACTTTAAAAATATTGTATTAACCTATCAGGGTTAAATGGTGGAGGTGCAGGAATTTGGGCAGATTGGTAGAAATGAGGAGTATAAGCAATAGAAGGGAGTATCCATCTTTTAGTTTTAGCAGTGGACAGTGGTTTTTATAAAAAGCAACTGGAAGACAGAGAAGGTTTGTCATGGAAGGGAAGATAGCCTGCTGGTGGTCTGTCTGTTACATCTAACCCTGGTTGTCACCAGCTGGCATAAATGGGAGTTCCTGCCTAGGTTGTAGGTTCTGTATGTTCTGTATGGATGTACCCATAGGCCAGTGCTTATAACAACTGTGTTAAGTTGTAAAGACCTATTTTAGGGCCTGTAAAGAGCCATGCTCCCGCTTCCTTGTGGGACCAACACAGATGAGGAATAAAAGGATATCATTAGCAAGAAACGCACCATTTGAAGCAACCATGAAGAATAGCGGACATGTATCTGTTGCTTTGTTGCACTTCTTTGCTGCCTATTAGTGGCATCTTCAGGCTCAGTTATGTTCCTGTGGTTAACCCTGAAAGGGATTTGAAACCTACAGAAATGTTTGAGTTGTTACAACGCAAGGGGGTCCCTTCCACAGAGCTTGCTCTTGGTCTGCTGTTGCAGTTGGTAAATGTTTAACAACCAGTGTTCAGTAAAGGGTCGTGTTGGGAAGGCCTGATTTATGGCATTTGAACTTATCTGTGGCATGAATACTCCCACCATGAGTGATGTATGAGTTTACTGTTTTCAGCCTCCCAACAGGACATTATGAAGCTTTCAATTGGATAGAATTGGGAAGTGCACCTTGATAGGAATTTTCAGTGTAGAGAGACAAAGATATAAATAACCCCAAGAGCAGGAAGAATAGCAAATGTAAGGAAATAATTAGGAGTGGCTTTTGGTTGTTTGTCATCTTTGTCTTTGATGTGCGCTGTTTCAGCGTAAATATCTATAATTTGACTTTTAATAATGATTGCGTTTAAAACTTGGTATATGGAATTCCAACAAAGTTAACAGTCAGCTGTAGTGAGTTCTTTTGATCCAGTTCTGGCTCTGTGTTGTTCTCTTTGTTCTGTCAAGTCCCTGGGCTTCAGCATACTTCCCTCTTTTCTAGAAACTCTACTATCATACTGGTCTATTTCTTAGACCTATTACTTTCCCATTTCTTGGATGTGATTTTTATTAATTGAAGAAATTAATCCATTTCATCAAGGTTTAGAAAAAAAATAACGTTTAAAAAATTATTTGAGAGGCAGAGAAAGAAACGAGTGAGAGTGCATATCTGCTAATTCATTCTCTTAAATGCCTTCAATGGACAGATCTGGACCAGGCCAAACTCAGGATCTATGAATGCAACCTAGTTCTCTGATGTAGGTGGCAAGAAATCATATACCTTGAGACATTACTGCTGCTTCCCAGAGTCTTTATAAGCAGGAGGCTAGAGTTAGTGCCTGGAGGTGAGCCTTGAACCAAGTACTCTGATACTGATGTGAATGTCAACTGCTAGACTGAGTATTTGCCAACATGGGAATAGCGAGTGAGGGTGAGAGAGAGAAAGTGAAGAGCTACTGGGCACAGGGTGGCTCCAGAGGCTATAGAAATGAATACTAGGCTCCCTGCTCTGAGGTTTTGCAGTTAATGGATGCTTCTTGGTTCTGGACATTGTCACATGTGTAGCCTTCTGGTTCATGGCTGTTTGCCTAGCTGGACCTTTCTTCCGTGAGGACAGCGGCTGCGTCTGGCTTGTTATGGTTCCAGCCTCAGTGTTTGGCACATTGTGAATGCTCAATCAATAATTGTTGCTTTTGGCTGACTCTACAGAGTTTATAAAGCCTTTAAAAATTGCATATGCAAAAATAAGCAAAAGCATTTCTGTTGGAAAAAGTATTCAACATTGTTGATAATGCTGGGTATTCCCTAGCAGACCCACAATCCTGAGTGCTGCCCTTATGGCGGAGTAGCCACAGCAGTTGGTATGACAGAAATCCTCACAGTGTTTAGCGTGTTTTCATCTCCCTACAGATGTAACTATAGAAATATGTGGTATTGTTTTAGGACTTTAAACTGTTATTTTGAGATAATCATGGATTTATAAGAAGTTACAAAAATAGTATTGTGAGGTCTCTTTTACTCTACCCAGTTGCCCTCAGTGGTCCTATCTTACATAAGCTTATGGCAGTATCCAAACCAGGAAATTAAGCCAGATAAAAGGTTTGCATAATTCTATGCCATTTTATCACATATGTTAATTTGTGTTACCTCCTCTGTAATCAAGTAATCAGGCTAAATAACTTTCCATCAGCAAATCATTCTAATTTGAACTTATTTATTGCATCGTCGGCACTGTGATGGTCACACTTCTCCCGACTCGGCCGTTTTTCAGTCTCACTCAACCACTCGTCTGTAGCTCTTCCCTCTCGCTTTGTCATTTTGAGAGGGTTGCATACATGGGGTCAGACAGTATTTGACCTTTTGAGATTTTTTTTTTATCTGCTCAACACAATAGCTTTGAAATTGGAGCTTCTTAAAATGTAAATGATGTTGTATTGCAGCTAAGATTTTTTTTTAAAAGCAGAACCTTGTGTCCAAGACAACTTTCCCTTTCAGTATATTCAAATGTATTTTTATACGTATTCTTTTTGTGATACAAAATTCCATCAGATAACAGTTTTCCAATTTCTCTATTGATTGCTGTCTGTAGATCCTTTTCCCTCTTTCAGGGATCAGTGACTTGCCCAAGTTCCTTAGCATACAGGCCCTCACTGTAAGTTACTTAGCCGCCCCTAGAAAGCAGAAGGAATGCTGTTTGCAGTGAGTGCCCCTCCACATCCCCAAAAGTGTCTGCAGAGGAGGGAGTCCAAATTTTGAAGAAAAACATATCAGTTCTTGTAATCTCTCATTCTGTATTCTCTAGCATGCCTGCAAGGAGGAACTTGTGCTCCCAGCACTCAGAATAAATGAAGGCCAAAAGGGAAGACGAAGAGGTTCTTTCCAGCTGCCCAAGCTTCTCAGTGGATAGTACCATGGCAGTGATGCTGTGCTCTAGAAATGTACCCCCCGCTCCCAACACACATTATCTCCACCACCATCTCCCTCAGTACCAGCTTTTCCAGCAGGAAAAAATTCCATTTAGCCCTCTCTTTAAGGCCCTCTCCTGGATGACAGGGTTGGTGGTCAGAGGTACCACCTCCATGGGTGTGTGTGACATAAAGAGGTCCTGACCCTGAGAGGGAGTACACGTAAGGAAACAGGTGGAAGTAAGACTCGGGGAAACTTCCTTTCAAGCTCTACTTATAAAACATGAGGCACAGCCCTCAGCTCCGTCCCGAGGGAACTCTGTGATGGTTTCTAGCCCAGAAACGATTGGCAAGCCCCCAGCCTCACCCTCCAGTACCCAGGCAAGATTGATTTGTTCAAGCTCCATGCCTGAGCCTCACAAATTCCTTCCTTGCTTCCCCACCCTTCTCTTGCCACACTCTGAGCCTTTTACACCAAATTCTGGGTCTGGTATTCATGTCTGGAAGGCTCCGAACCTTTATTTAGAGTTTTCTTATTCTTTGCGAGAATAAAACTGGACTCATTTTAATAGACTAAGCCAGGCAATCTAAACTGAAAGCAGAGGCCATGTAAACAAAACCCTTTTATGTGGTGACTCTAAATGAGTTTACTGTAACAAAAACAGGACAAGTAAATAAGTGAGGTTTACAAATATAAACTGCAAAGTTGCTGAAGTGTGAGATAAATTGTCTAAGGCCCTTCTGTTTAAATTCGATGGCCTGGCATTTCTTCTGTTGCATTTCTATCAGAGGGAACCCAGGGAGGAGAGAATGTTCTGCACAAGAGACAAGAATTTCCCATTGTGGAGCCAACCAGTTGATCTGATTAGGGGACCTCCACAGGGGCCTGGCAGGGCCGACCCCTCCGCCCTTCCAGGCTGCACAGAGATACCTGCCGAGTGATGCCCCTTCCATGTCTTCATTCCTGTGACCCAAGAGAGCAGTGTAATGGTGTAGGCAGTCGGGAGTGGAACTTTAGAGGACTGACAAGAAAAATCCCACCAGATGTGTCATTGTTACTTGAGAAATTTCACTCCTTTATCCTCCAAGAAGCAGAGGGTGTACCCAACAGGTGGAATTCATTATGAAGACGGATGCCCCTGCCAGCAGCCTTGGTGACCTGGCATTCAGTCACTGTCCCAGAGGAAAAAAAAATCTAAACACAGCATGAGATTTCATCTGGGTGGGTCCAAGACAGTCAGTTGGATTTGGAGGTTGGGGTAGGGGTCAAATCAGTACAAGTACCATGAGTTTAAGGTGAAGAACGGCTGTGAGCAATAAAATAGCCTATGTGCTACATTTTTAAAATAATGGGCTTTCAGGGTTAGGAGTGGAATCCTGATTAGAGGTGCTTATACATGTCAGTAGTGTAAGTGTTTTAAACATAGACAACTTCAAGTTACCACATGGAGTCACTTGATTCCTAAAAGTTAAAAAATTTAACAATCAGCTCTCCCTAGCTAATTACTGGGTGAAGTATTCGCTACAGCACACCAGTGTGTGAGTGGTTCGGGATAATTTGTCTTAGAAGGTTTGGGGTCGGGCATGGGGATTCTGGTGGAACTAAATCGCACCCTTGCTCAACTTCATGGCAACTACATCTGTTGAATACAGATTTCAACATCCAGCACACGGAAAGGACTTATCACACGTCTGTTGGTACAAAGGGCTGTCAAGTGCTATAGCTGGTAGGAAGAGCACCTACTGTGTGTTAGCCTCTGGATTAGATGTTTGACAGGAAGAATGCGTTTCAGCTTCATAGAAGGGTTCTCAAAACATGAGACAGGTGAGTCCCATAAAGTTTTTAGTACTTACCCCAAATCTTGTTTAAATGTGCAGAGCCCATTGAATGTTCACCCTAAGTAAGCTTCCCAGATGAGATTTCTACAGACTCAGACTCTATGTCCACTTACAGTTGAGGTAGATTTTATTGCTATTATTTTTACCGGTGAGAAAACTAAGGCTGGTGAATTTCATGAAATTCTTCAGGGTTACACATTGAGGTAGCTGTTGCACCCAGGACATCAGGCTGGTTCAGCCAGATGCCAATGGATTCTCTTAGAATACAACTGAATAAGTAAATGAATGACAGATCTGTCAACCAGGTGTGTATTATGGAGTTCAGGAGGTGAGAGTGAAAGTAGGGAAAACCAGTAGTATCCCAGTCCGATTAGCTTTGAGGTGATGCATGAGGTCAGGCTTGATTGTAGAGAGGATGGGCATAGAAAGTAAGACACTGAGATAATTAATAACTTCAGTGCTATGCTCCTTGAAGTTCTTTCTCAATGCCTCTTCATTTATGACCTTCACCTTACCACCTTACTTAATCTGCTAAGCTTCTCAGTAGGGGATCTGCATATGTGGTACATAAAGAACAACTCATCTGGTTTGCCATTGGGAAGCAGAGTAACTGAGACTGGGCTCTTAATTTCTTTGAATCAGTAGGTTAAAGATTTGGACGTATGCACGGTGAAGAGGGAATATGAAGGCCATAGGAGAGGTAGAGGGGAGGCCGTTTGTAGAGTGTGATTCCTGCTAGTTCTAAACAAGGGAACTTTGGCAGTAGATTAAAGAAACACAGGGAAGGGCCAACAGTTGTTACAACCACTGGAAAACATAGCTGTGCCTCTCCGGTTCCTGGAAAATGTCATTCTGCTGGGGCATCCCAAGTGCTTGAGTGGACAGATGCTATCTGCTGGTGAAATGATTTCCTTATGCCTCTTTGGTAGCTTAGGTCCCACATTCTGTCTTATCCCGTGTCCATGTGCAGGTCAAATGAGGATGGCAGCATCTGTTCTCAGAACTGAGGCATTTTCTTTGGAGATAAAAGTCATCATGGGCAATTAAAACTCGTCATGGGTAATTAAAACTTCAGAACAAATGGAAGTGATTGCTGAATCATGTTCCCGGTGCCTTTTTAGTCCTCCTTTTTCTCCATCTTCTCTACTCATTGTTTTACATGAAATTCTGAAAATAAAAATCTTGTTGGCTACAAGGGGCACATGTTTACATGGTGGGGGAGACAGTCTGCCTTCTTCAAGGAAGCCAGCCCTCTTGAGAATAATTCTTCTTGAACTCAAGGGTTTGGAACCAACTCATTGAAGTGTAATTTCCAAGCAAGGCAGTGCCTACATAGAGGTTTTCTTTAAAGAATGCGCGGGATTCTGTGGGTGGAAAGATAACAGGACATGCAACTAAGGGTAGGAGGAGGGCTCATCCTCCAAATGATGCCAGCAAGGTCATGTTGCTTTATTGATCTCTTGTCTATAAGCCGTAGAATATAGGGGAAATGGACAGTCTTCCTACATCAGCCTTAGGCCTATTGGTTGGTAGTTTCTCTAGAGGGCCAGTTGGCAAATGTCACAATATTTCATGAGTCTCTGTTGTTGACTGTTGCAAAGCATGAGGGTTTTGGGGTTGCTTGTTGTCACAGTATAGTTTAGCCCCATCCTGACCACACAGTGGCTAATGACTTCTGTCTTGCCCTTACAATAGGACCCTCTGTGGCTCTACAATAAGGAAAAAAAGCCATGTATGATAGCTAAGGCTGTTGGTAGTTGACTTCTCCTAGGAATTTGGGTGCTTCAGAAAATTTGTAGGAAATGGAGCTTAAAGATAAGTTTGTCTTGGTGCAAAAAATTTTGAAATCCACCTATAGGCTTTTTTTTTTCAGATTATACGTTTTTTAATGAACTTGTTAAAAGATCGCTTACATGCATGTATTTCAGAATGTTTTACCAAAATAAACCTCCCTGTTAATTCCATTTCTCCTTGAACTCTCTGAGGTACCCTCGTGTTAACTGTCATAATTCCCAGCATACGTTAGGCAAAGCTCTAAAAGACATGTATGAATCCAGTTTCGTAAAGTGATAGATGTGAACTGTAACTGACCTGATGCATCACAAAAGTTACATGGCATCTTCCCTCCTGTGACATCTTCAGTAGGATTTTCTCCATGTTCCGAGTCTCTGACTTCTGGGTGAACTCCTTCATGAACAGTACTCATCTGAACAATACCATCCACACTCAGCAAGCCAAGACCTATAAAAGTCCTACCTTCATTCTTGTCTCATGACACACATTATATATGGAGATCCCAGCACCATAAAGATCTCAGCGGGTGCTGACGTGTGGAAAGCGGCTTCATGGTCATATGTTTGGGAAGACAACTCCCCCAATCCCCTGTGTGCATCCATTTCAGCCTCACATCTGTTACAGTGTGATTGCCCTAGATTTGTGAACAGATAGATTTCGTTTTTTAAATAATATGTCATTTCACATAATTTCTCTCTGTCTCACATGTCCCCTGATACCACCACTACCACCAGTTTAAAAGTGAAGACTTAACTCCGTCTTTGGCAACCTTGTGCTTTCCTGGTGGTGTCGGCTGCCTGTGTGACCGGTGTATGGTTTGATAGTGGCTTTGTGAGTTATCTTGGCATCGTATAGGCTAAATATGCGGTAGTTCATACCAGTATTTTGCTTAAGTTGCCAAATATCCCCTTATTAACAATGCATGGATCTTTAAGATGGCTTACAGACTTTAATAGAAATACTATTACCAATAGTAGGAATGTAGTAGCATTAAAAGTAATGCCAACTACACTGAGTGTGGATTGTGCTGGACTGTGTTAAACATTCCATGTGTTCTGTTCTCACTGTGTATAACCCTCTGAAGGAATATGACAGTCTGCATTTCACCGGTGAGAACGCTGAAGATGAAGCTGTAGATCAACCAACCTGATACCATCTAGGTGGGAAGGAGCAATTGTGGCATTGCGATCCAGATGTCTTGGGCTCTAGATTTTGAACTGGAACGGCTCCCTCTTGGTCCATGGCTTTTTAATGGAGAGACCTGTTGCTGTAAGTTGAGTCTCTCTCCATACTGTTACTTTCTAGTAAGTCGATAAGACCTAGGTCTTGGTCAGTAGGGGGAGTGGAAGAGAAGGAATCAAGAGGTGTATTGTGAAGGCATAAACGAACCACAGCCTTCCTCCCTTTTGGTGCCACCCAATGTATGATTGAACGGGGATCAGGAGTTTTTCTGATTGCCCCTGAGCAGCTGTTCTAATGGATCCATTCACCAAACACACCTTCAGGCATACATACTAGAAATTTCGCAAGATGGCTTCCACAGGGAATTTCCAAAGACCCATTCTTTGCCTTCCACATTCCCACAAGGCTACCAAAAATAAAACCAGAGAAATGCCAATGACTTAACAGCCCCCAGGCAGTTGTTCTGTTTCTCTTTGACTTGAAGCTCCTCTCTGTCAAGAGCCAGTGTGGGCAGAGTAGAGGAGACCATAATTTTAGATAATTCTACTTTCCCTCCAGCGTGGCAACCCCTTCCCTAAGGCCACTCATGTGCCCAGTTGCAGTGCCCTCACTCACTGTTGCTACAGTAAGATCTATAGTCTTTTCCCTCTTTAAGGACCAGACATGTTACGACGATCAATAAGATCCTTGATAACCTACCTCAAAGCTACCGCTTGCCTCTTTCACCTCCTAATGAGCTCAGATCCCCTCCCCCCCTTTTTTTTTGCATTTGATTCCTTCTTTGGGGGGAGTATAAATAAGGTCTCTTTTGATCTTTTACACGTTTTTTTAAAACAGTAATTGCATATAGTTGTGGAGCAGAGTGCAACATTCTGATACATGTATACAGTCTGTATTTATTCAATCAGAATAATTAACCTTTCCCTCCCGTTGTCATTGCTTCATAGTGGAAGCCTGGGAGTTCCTCTCTCTCATTTGCCCAGAAAGGATCTCACAGGTCATTGTGAACTACTGTGTAGTGTAGTACTAGGAACTTATTCTTTCTGCATCTGATTTGGCACACATTATCCCACTGCCATCTCCCATCCTACCCATCTCAGCTTCTACTAATTACGATGCTGTGTATGGATAAAATTTTGTTCTTAGTTTCCCCGTTGAAAGGAATATGTAATATTTGTTTTTTGTATTTGTTTCATATAATGTAATATCCTCTAGTTCCACCCATCATGCTGTAGAATACAGAATTTCATTCTTTCTTAGCACTAAGTAATATTCCACTGTGTGTATATATAACCATATTTTCTGCATTCCATTTATTTATTATTTTTATTAATTATATTGCATTATGTGACTCTTCATTCCATTTATTGTTAACAAATACCTTGCTTGATTTCCTATCTTGGTTGATGTGAATAGTTCACCATACACATGGAGGTGCAGGTACCTCTTTGATATAATGATCTTATATGTTTTGGAGATGTATGTAGTGGTGAGATTGCTAGATCATAATGACAGTTCTAGCTTTGTTAGGAATCATCACACTGTTTTCCATAGTGGCTGTATTAGCTTATATTCCCACTCTGCTCCATCAGTGTACGCCCTCTAGTACCTCTGAATCTCTACTCCTGTAACTTCCCTTCTACCCAGATCACCTCCATACAGCTCACAACTGAGTCCCTCTCTCTTTACTTGCAAAACCCATCCCAGTCCTATCCTTTAGGACTGATACGCTCCTGGAGTCTATGCACTTCCTATTCAACTTTCCCAATTCTTCTTTCCTTTTAATAAAAGTATGATAGGGTTCATCACACTAAACCTTTCCTAACGATCTCTGATCTTTTTCTTCTTACAAATTTATCTAAACAAATTTGCTTGAGCAAAGAGTCTATGCCAGAGAGGAATTCTTTCCTCAAATGCCACTGACCAGTTGACTGACTTCCTTACAAGATACCTTGACTGAGGGTGAGCTTGGGTTTCCACTTGTATGTGGGAACTAAATAGGATTTTTAAACATGGTTGAGTGCAGAGTGATATTACAAGGGAAGTTGTATCTTGCTCTTTTGTGTTTTCCACCTTCTGAAATGCATGCGTGCTTGGGCAGAGGGGTGGAGGGGTGGAGGGGACCCAGTGATTTGACATAATGGTTAGGATTCCATGTGAAACACCCATATCCCATATTGGAGGGTTGGCTTTGAAACCTTGCTCTGCTTCTGATTCTAGTTTTTTTTTTTTTTCGTTTTTGCTGATTGATACACATCCCAGAGGCAGCAGGTGGTTGGGTTGAGCGATTGGGTCCCTGCCATCTACATGGGAGACAGGCACTGAGTTCCAGGCTTCTAGCTGTTGCCTGAATCAGTCCCAACTATTGAGTGAAGCAGATGGGAGATTGATCTAATCTCTCCCTCCCTCCCTGTCACCCTTCCCTTTCAAATAAAATACAAATAAAATAATTGAATTACATTTAAAACGAAGGGAGATTACATATTGATCTTATTCACTTTGCCAACCCTTCTCCCCTAAAGAAACTTCTGAGACCTGTAGGTGCTGGACTGTGTTGTGGGTATAGCTGTACAGGTTACTCAGACATACACCAGTGGTGGCTTTCAGTTCTTGGGTTTGATCTGAGACACTCCCCTCCTCCTGTGCAGCTATGGCAAAGCACACTAGCTGGTTATCAGGAGTCTTGTATTTTTCCACGTTGAATTCTCCTGATGATGGAAGCCTTTACTTTCCTCCTGGGTTTTCTAGTCTCTCAACTCCCACACTGACTATGGTTAGTGCTTGCACCTCCTGCCCCTGTCTCCTGCCCCAGCCTCCTTGGCTTCCTCTTCTCATTTTATTTGAATGCATCACTTTTGGCAGGAAGCACTACTCCTCTGGCCATTTTCACCTTTCTGTCACTCTGGAGCGTTTGTTACATATCCAGCATCGTCTGTCACACCCCTGTCCACCGTTCCTGTTGTAAACACTTCCAGGCTACTGATGAGCTGGCAGACCACCCCATGGCCCTCTTGAATGGTCTTGGCCATCCGTGCTCCCTTGGGAAGGATGACACAAAGAAGGCATTATGCCAATCTCTGTCTGAACAGGCCCTTCCCACCACATTGCTGCTGTTGCCATAAGGACCAGCTAAGAAATGTTTATATTAATGCAAATGCTCTTTGGGGTGGAGGTGCAAAACCAAACAACACATGCCATGGAAGGGCTGCAGGTGTGCTGCACAGAGAGGACTTACTCTGCCTTGTTTCTCAACGACCACATGTGCTGCTTTCCTTGGAGATGCCTCTGTGTGATGTGGGTTGCTTGACTGGATGACAACCTCTTCTGAAAAGGTTAGTGTGCTGAGTGTCCAGCCTTCTGTACATCTTTCTGCCTCTGTCACTTCTCTGTATTTCTTTGTCTGTCTGTCTCTCTCTCTCTCTTTCAAACACACACACAAGTTACTTTCAGACTCTTGTAGGAGACATGATGTGCCCCATACAATGACGAGACTGGGTGTAGTCTGGTGGATACTCCATGCAGCTCTAAAGGATGAACCAAGTGAACAGAGCCCAGATAGTTATATTCTGGGGTGTTTTTGCAGAGCGATTGGGAAAGTGTGCCTTCCATTCCTGCATGACAGCCAGAGTGTGGCTGTCAGGGGGCTGTTATGCCCTTTCTGGAGAAATCCACCCACTTCTTAAGCAGTTTCTTCCAACAGATGCCTGCTGTAATGTCTGGTCCTTGCAGAGCAACTCGTGTAGACCTCATCTCACTAATGAGCAGTTAATGTCGTGGAGGAGTCTAGCTGAGATGGATGGGTTGTTATTGGCCCATGTTGTGCCTGTGCGTGCATGCGTTTGTGTGTGTGTGTCCTTATGTCATTGGGTACCTGACACACCCTGACTGGAATGGCTCTTCAATAATCAAGTGTTTGCAGTTGCCCTTGGTCAAGCCCACAACATGTCCTTTTCCAAATGGGATGTTCTCTTCAAAGTGGCAAGGTCTGTGAAAGAGCCCCAAAGTTCTGAAGGCACTAGGGAGGGCCTGTGGGTCCTGCTCCCTCTTTTCCAGAGCAGAAATTGCCCTGCCGCCTTTGGTCCTCCAGGCTTCTTTTGGAGAGCCCTTCAAAGGACAGCAGCCTGGGGCTCCATGTCCACCTGCAGAAGCTTCATTACCTTTGACCTGAGGGGGCTGTTCAGGGGCAGACCCTCCCCAACAATAGCCCACTTTTCCATCCAAAGGCCTGCAGACAGGCGAGTGGGGGTAAAGCAGAGGCAGGTCTGCCGTGGGAGGATGAAAGCTTCCTTCCTTGGCTCCTTGACTGTAGCTCCTCTTCAGGCTACAGAGGCCTGGTGGAGGCTCTTTTCTTTGATGACACCCCTTTGGCACAAAGGGCATTGTATGACACACGCAGAGAGGCAGGTTCGGGGCCAAGACCTCTCTAACATGAAAGCCTGGGAATGAGACAATTCCAGAAGCTAGAAAGCTTGCCTTTCTCAACATGGGTCCTCGGGACCGTGGAAGGCATGAGGGCCTCTTTTCCAGAGAGCTGTTACGTCACCACTGAGGACACAGTACATGTGTATGATCATTTTAACCAACACTGTCATAACATGAGCTTGGCTCACTTTTGGTACCAGACCCTGAGTCCCCGGCCTCATCTCTGTGTCTGAACCCCGCTGCCTGAAGCTCAAGTTGGTTGAGTTCAGGACCTTAGTTCTGAGAAGCTTGTGGTCTCTGCATTCATCAGCACACAGCTTTTTTCCAATCTCCCTCCTGACTTCAGTGGGATCAGCAGGTCCCAGGGGAAAGCAGGAAGAGACAGTCTTTGTTTACTGCAGTCATATGCAGATAAACAGCCATTAGCATTGTGCAAGCAGAGTCCTGTCCTGGGAAGGCCTTGTTCCTGTTCTCCTCAAGAGAAGTTCTGACTTCTTCTTCTTTTTTTTCTTTTTCAAAATGATCTTGCTGATTTTCTCCTTTGCTCTCTGTTCCCGCCAGTGTGATCTAATCAATGCCCACGACTAACTGGTGCTTAGTCCAGAGTGTGTTGAAAGTCCCCAGAGGGGGCTGCTAAAGTGCTGATCTCAAAGCTTTGCACCCAGATTTTGAATCTGCATGTCTGACAAGGACTGGAAAATTCCACCCTATTTTCACATTCAGTAAGTCTTATATAAGTATTCATCAGAGACTAGTGGTAGGTCACTGCCCCACTGTCTCTAAATCTTAGTGGATGTGTTTGTGCTTGTTAACAGTTGTGTGACTTGAGGGAGGGTTACTCAGGTGATCTGGATGGCAGCTTTTCTGTCTTAGGAGAATCAGCAAATCATACTGCCTTCAGAAACAGACATGAGCATTAAACCATGTGGTATGTGTTAAACCCTTAGCATGACACCGAGAACCTAGTACATGCTAGCCAGTTTTAGCTAATGATGCTGTCACTATGTTGATGGGTAGAACCACTGAGCTGAGTTCCTCTCAGCCTCAGTTCTTCCCACTTTGAAAGCCCATTCCCTCTTCCCAGGTCAACCTACCCTCCACTGCACCATGTATTCTACATCACATTAATGGCCGCCTGCTAAAATTTACTTACCACCTCTCCTTTTAAGTAGGTTCTTCTGATCCGCTCTGTTATTTCTCTAAAAGTTTTGTTACAGGTACATCTTAGCTCTTTCTGTGACATAGGTTGGCTTGATTAAGTAAGAGTTCCTCTGAAGATCTTGTCTAGAAGTGTTGGAATTTTCATTTAGGACATAGACTTGTGTGATGTGCACAGAGAGGTATGAACCTAATGACTCTTCCTCATCTGAGATTAAACCTACTCACTTGGCTTTAGACAAGGATTCTTTGGCACAATTCCTGGTTGCCCATCTGTCTTACTTCAGTGCCCACCTCCTGCTGTGTATGACAATGGGGCATCGAGGGTTCCCTTACCAAGAATGCAGAGTAGAATACTTCAGCCCCAGATGCCAAAGCTTACTGTTCACCAGGGCCTTTCCAACAGCATCTGCTTTTGTTTGCTTCTGCATGTGCCATTGGTTTCCCCATCTTCTGTGGGTTGTGCCACTGCCAATACCCAGTACTGGTTGACAGGGCATTATCCCACCCTCCACCACCTCTCGGGCAGGTGAGGTGTGCGCCCAAGGATAGGTGCTTTTTCCTTTGGTTCCTCTGCCCTTTGTTGCTGAAAGATGTTCTTTCTTTGCATTGAAAAACTGACATCAAAAGCTGGGAAATATTTTTTTTCCCCTAGTAGGATAAATTTTGCTTCTTCAGACCAGCTCTATAGAGAGAAAAAAGAATTTTTTTCTCAGAGGTCAGATGAACTCCTTAGAATTCTGTTGACTCTGGGGACTGGAGCTGTGTAGTAATAGGGCTAATTCACCTTTCAATACTCTCTTGTGTGTGGTAAAGGAGATTCCCTTGGGTTACCCCTCCTTCTCCTTTTACTTTCTATTCCATCATTGTCTTAGTATCCTAGATGATCATTTCATTCATGTGTGTATTTATCTATGGCTTCTCTCACCTCACTAAGCTATGGGTGTCGTGAGTTTTACCTTGTTCTCCTCCTTCTTGTTTTATCATATGTAACTTGGCCTGGTACACTGAAGACCCTCGTTAATTTTTGAATGAAAGGATGAAATAAGAAAACAAAGGTCAGACATCTGTGAGTTCCCTAACCAAATGCCATGCTTACTATTTTCACTAATATCCCAGTATCCATTTCCTACCAAAATTTTGTGCCAATAGCATCCTAATAGGAGTCAAATGCTTCCCAGTAGACAGACAGGGTTGCTCCTAAGAGAGAGAATATTGTCTTCTGAGAGAGCACAGGTCATGATTACAGGGACAACAAAGGAATGTATCTGACCTTCAGAATAGCTGCCCTAGTTTCAGGAAAGCAAAGCAAAGAAACCTTTCAGGTGAGAGTAAGGAAAAATCTGATCAGGAGGAGAGGTTCACTTCATTTTCCACCAGGATATAAGCGATGGGGAACAAACTTGGCAAGGGGGCGTCTCAGGGAGCTAGAGGAAGGGAGGCCAGTAGCTTAGAAAGTGGAGGCTGAGAAGTGCACCCAGGGACAGGTGTCTCCCAGCTCCTGTTGTGCAACCAGCATAGTACAAGTGTCTTTCTCAATAGCCCACCTCCAAGGTAATGATGAAATTCTGATGTCATGTTCCAGGAGAATGACAGTCATAGAACCCTGGTGCAGGTCCGGAAGCTGTTTTGACATAGTCCTTGCCTGAGAAGTGGGCTGCAGCAGCTGGCGGGAGGGTGGCTCTTGGACCCTGGTCTGGAGAAACCAATGGGTTTTTCTGGACTGAGTTCCCATGCCAAGTGAAGATTCTGGGAGAAGCCTGGATGCAGAGGGGCCAACCTGAAGGTATTGGGGTCTGCCCTGATAGATATAACTCAGGTGTGGGGAAGGCAGAGGAGTTGTTCCTGAAGCCTAGGATAGAAGGAATCTGTTTATGGGATACCTGTAGGTAGACAGGAGGCTTCCGAGAGCCCTAAGCTGGGTAGATAAATAAAGATGAATTTCTGATGCCCACCCCTGGCTAAACCTCCTTGGGGCTCCATGACAACCGTGTGGTGCTGATGGCATTCGTATGGAAGGCAGCACCATAGTGGTTGTATGGCCCTCCTTTCTAAATTTTTCTAGGCTTCTCCCAGAACACTTCTCTAGGTGGCTGGAGGAGTGCCTTCCCTCCCCCCCCCCAAAAAAAAAACAACACTTAGCTGTGCACCATGACAGAGTGACAGGTAGCACTTCAAGATTGTTTTAGAATCTCAAATGAGACACATTTGCTGGTGCATACATTCCTGAAATCTGTGTCTTATAGGCTATCTGGGCATGGCAGAGTAGGTTTTTCATTCTGCCTCTTCCACACTTGCAGTCCAGTGGATGGCTTCACTTTAAAGTTAGAAAGCATTGCAACCCTTACCTGCTAGTGTGACTTTTGATAGGCCTCATAAACTGTTCATAAAACAGTTCCTCTCCTCTCCTGTTTTACATTGTCAAGGGCATTTGTAACCCTTTCAAAGGTTGGTGCCAGCATCCCATACTAGAGTGCTAGTTCAAGTCCCGGCTGCTCTGCCTCAGATCCAGCTTCCTGCCAGTGTTCCTGGAAAGACAGCAGAGGATAGCCCAAGTGCTTGGGACCTTGACACCCACGTAGGAGACCCAGAAGGAATTCTAGGCACCTGGTTTGGCCTAATCCAGCCTTAACATTTCAAGCATTTGAAGAGTGAATCATTCGTTGAAAAATTCTCTCTCTCACTCTCTCTCTCCATCTCTCCATTTCTATCTCATCTCTGATCCCTTTCTCTGTTACTCTGATTTTTAAAAGTTAAATCTTTAAAAAATGGACTGATTTGCTGTGTGTCCTTACCACACACTCTATATCTCTATCTCTATCTCTATCTATATCTAAATCCATATCCATATCCATATCCATATCTGTATCCATATCCATATCCATATCCATCTCTATCCTCCTGGGAATATTTGGACAGGCAGTTGGCCATGTTGCCGTTGGGTAACCAGACTATTCCTCTGCTCCCCATTACGGGGAATAGCTTTTAAACAAAGGCCACTGGTCATGGGACTAAAAATGAAGATGTAGGTGGCACGGTCGCCTTTCTTTTTTTTTTTTAATCAGCTGTAAGCTTGGTGAATGGGGAGAATTTATAGCAAAATTACAGCAGTGTGTAGAACTGGATTCAAAAGCTGTCTTGAACACTTTCTTGCTAAATGGCCTGTCTAAACCTCTTTTAGTTTGCCATTCACTTACCCATCCACCTTTCCACCCATTCATACATTCTATTATTAATGAACACCTAAATGCTGAGCCCTGTTTGGATACCAAGGACTTGGAGATGATAAAGTGCATAAGTTTGGGAACTCATGGATTTGATACCGTAGTCAAATAAAAACTGTAGTGATGATAAAACATGTAAAGTATCTGTTGAGCCATATGAAACTGCAACTTTTATGGATCAAAAATATTTGGGCACCCACCATATCATGTGAGTCAGACCAACAGTAAAGCACTTAGCACATAGTGGGTCTTCAACAAAGGGGGAAGAAATGAACGTCCTACACACAGGGGACATCTATGCTCCCCGACACAATCTCAGCAGTCTTCCAAAGGTCTTGTTTATTGGTTCGAACCTGCAGTTCAAATCAGGTATTCTTCAGAGGTCGTGGTTTTTTTTATGAAGTGTTGTGAGTCCATCAAGTCTGAGAAGCAGCTGACAGGAAGTAGCTTGTAAAGTTTTACCCTGTGTTTTAATGCTCCCATCCGCCAGACCGTGTGACAGATATTTCAAAAATACTCAGATCCCTTTCTTGAGTAATTCAGCAGATCTTAAAACAGAGTTTGCATTATCCAAAGCATCCGTAGTGGAAGGGTGGGTGAGGAGGAAGGCCTTATGTTAAACATTTATGTCTCACTGCTGAATCACAAACGTAACCCATCTTTACTAAAACCTCTCCAAATGGTTGGAATAAGTTTCATACAATAAGTCTATTTTTCCCTCCCTCCCAAAAATATACAGAAGCAGGTGTCTAGACTTCCTGGTTTGTAAGAAAAAAAAATTTTTTTTTAAAAGCTCAGCACTGTTTTGAATGTTTACTTGTTTTCAGGTGCAGCTAGGGTTGTTAAGAAAACATTGGCGCAGCTTCCCAGGGCTCCCCGTGGCTGGATGGCAGTTGCCAAGGCTTTGGGGCAGTTCCTAACCTCTGCTTCTATGACTCAGTAGTTGAGACAGGAATCTAAAGCCGGCTTTGAAGCTTCCGCTCTGAAGGAGCATGATCTTGGGCAGCTTCTTTCATCTCTGAGACCCAATTTCTCCATCTGTTTCTACAACTCGATGAAGATCTCTGCTGCTGGGGTTGTGCGGAGAACAGAGTGAAGTGAATATTAAAGTACGAGATGGCCATTTGTTGAGCCAATGTGACTATTGGCTTCAGTGGTATAACATTTTCTTCAGAGGAATTTTCAGCACCTGTGTCCGTCATCAAGACTCAAAAGATCATGTCCTTTTAATTGCTTCATGATTAACTCTTTTGGTTTCACCAAGGTTCATTTTCTGTTCTCTGTTGCGTTTCAAACCTTTATGGACTGGGTCATGCAGACTCTCGTGCCTTCTTTTCTCCAGTTGCCTAGGATGGTGATGCAGTGCACCGTGGCGTGGTATGTGAGCTAGAAGGACTTAGAGAAGCACTTCTGGGCAGCACTGGATTTGGATAGAAAAAAACATCTTGTACTGAAGATTTCTCTCACATGGTTTAGAAAATGCTTTCATTGTAATTCCTAAAGCTGGCTTTTATATAAAAGACAAAAGGAAATAAAATCATTTGATATCATCAACTGAAAATTGAAATTCCTATCCATATTCTTCAGGGATGGCCGTTACTTGATGTGGAGCCTCCAAAGTGATAGGAAGTGTTTGAAAACCAGTTATGTAAATGCATAGCAGGCCTCTGTTGCATATTAAACACTGCCCTTTAAGCAGCATATTGGTTCCTTACCTCAGGGGTCAACAGTTGTGGAAAGATGTTTTTGAAAAACCAGAACAGTTTTTGTCAAGAAACATGGCTTCTAGATATGTCTAAGTGTGTCAGTCTTTCTTTGGCTCAGGACACATTAGGCGCTGGGTTGCTCTTTGATTATCTGTAAGGTAGGGAGCTCCATCTTAGAACTTGGACCCTTATCTCTTCTACTTCAGCCTCACCCCGCTGTGCGTTCCACGCCGCACTTCAAGCAGGCCCCTGCTGCAGGATTCCTGCGCCGGGAAGGGACCAAGTGGATGGATGCTCTCTGACAGGCTTGGTTTCTATTCGTGTTTGTGCTGTTGGTTAAGAATTTACCCTACTAGCTCCCTCGCTCATATTGTCTTCCTGGTCTGCCAGACACAATGGTTCTGAGTGCTGGTTGTGGTGCTTAAAAAAATTGGTGACATATAAGGTTACTCGGTCAGTTGGGTTTGAAGGTCTGCTTTCCCATTGATACAATGTTTTATAAATCACTGGATATGTGATAATAAGCACGATGGGTTTAGTCTAAGAGTTTCTGTGTTAGATCTGTACTTTGCAGTGTGATGATTAATGATTTTTTTTAAGATTTATTTTTATTGGGCCTGGTGGAGTGGCCTAGTAGCTAAAGTTCTTGCCTTGGATGCGCTGGGATCCCATATGGGCACCAGTTCTAATCCCGGCAGCTCCACTTCCTATCCAGCTCCCTGCTTGTGGCCTGGAAAAGCAGTTGAGGATGGCCCAAAGCCTTGGAACCCTGTACCTGCGTGGGAGACCTGGAAGAAGTTCCTGGATCCTGGCTTCGGATCCGCATAGCATCAGCCGTTGCACTCATTTGGGGAGTGAATGCTATTGCTGTAATGCATAGCAATTAACTGCTATGCTATTGCGCTGGGCCCTGCAGTGTGATGATTATTAGCCACAGGAAGCTGTTTAATCCCAATTAAATAAAATTTAAAATTCCGTTCTTCAGACATGCTAGCCATGCATGTCAAGTATTCAGTAGGCACAGGTAGCTAGTTGCTACCATTGTGTATGTTTTAAAAACAGAATATGTTCATATGTATCGGATAGTGCTAATTCAGAAGGATATATAGATAATCAAATACCAATTACAAAGAAGCATATTACATGCTATTCAGAGAGTGATATCTGCTGTGGGAACCTTTGGGGTCCCTAATATGTTTAAACCACTTTGGTTGCTAAAAATGGAAACTGATCACATCAACATTTATTGATGCAATATTAGCATTTCAAGAATCACTCCAAGATTCAATGGTTTAAACCCATGAGCATGTATTAATTCATGGTTGCATGGACCATAGAGTTATATTGGGTCAACTGGATAGTTCTTCTGATTTTGATTGAACTCATATTTTCTCTGGTGACTTGGGGCAGGATTGGCAAGTGGACCGGTAGTCTAGTTCCATAATTTTCCCATGGTAATAACAGAAGCATAAGGACGAGCAAGTCCTATCATGTGAACATATCCCAACTCTGCCCACAAGCATCATTGCCAAGGCAAATCCAAAGCCAGCCCGGAGTCAAGAGGTGGGGAGATAGATTCTTCCTCTCTAGAGAAAGGCATGCATTTAAGGAGCTAATAGGAGGTAGCAGTGGATTAACCTACTATACTACTTCAAAGGATTCATTTTAGAAGGTAATTTATTGCCTTGTGACATCCAAAAGACTATGAATTGTGGCTTCAGCCACGTGGGAACACAGACACCCAAAATGGTTAGTAATCTCCCTTAATCTCTCAGTTTTGCTAACTGCTGTGTCACTTCTTTCTCAAGCAATCTTTCCTCAGGTGGTGGTGGGGATAGTCCCAGGCAGTTCTAAGCTTGCCTGCCTCGCTTCCCAACCCAGCAGAAAATGCCCTGGCATTGGTGTGGTTAGACACATACATACAGGCCTGTCAACCGGTCCCTGCAGCTTGAGGACTGAATGCCAGAAAGCACAGATTCCTAGAACCAGAGAAGGAAAGAAATAGATAGAGGCCAGGGAAGAGAAGCTTCTCCCCAAGGAGCATTGATGTGCTTTTTTTTTTTCCTCCCCAGAAAAGGGGTAACTGACATTAAGAATGGGAGTGCTAGATTTCCACAACTTGGTGATATTGTGAAACATTACGTGTATTTTCCATGGCAGGATGCTCTAAGGGAGGAAACACCAAGCCGAGAGGAGGCCTCGAACCCTGGGCAATCTGGAAGGAGTTTGGTTTTCCATAGTTGAGGGTTACAGATTGGCAGTAAGAAGGGAGTGAAAAAAAAAAAAGGCAGAAGAGGCAAAGACTAGTAGATGAAGTGAGAGTGGAAGGGAAGGGGAAATCAGAGAGAGAGAGGCAGATAAACAGAAGAGGAAATAGGGAGGGAAGGAAGGAAAGTGTGTGGGGGAGAGAGAAAGGGAATAAGCTGCAAAGGAGGGTACCCAGACGGCAAAGGTTTCCCCTCAGTGTCCTCGGTTATCCTGTCTGTCGAGTGGGCTTGCCGTTCAAACCATCTGAGATACAAACATGCTTTGCAGCCATTCTGGGGATGTGAAGCACCTGGTAGTCCTCAGGGAAAGGAGGTTTCCAAAGTGAGGCCCTATAGAGACAGTAGTACGTCATCCTGAACCCGTGAGAATCTTTCACTGCCTAGGAAAGAATTAGGTCATGGAAGACAATGAAAATAGGTTGTGGGGAACAAGGAGAATCTGGGTCCTGACTGAGATGCCCCATTGTGTTTTCATTGACCAGGTGCTTGGGTCGCCGGGCTCAGTCCTGAATCTCCCCCGGGTAACCCATTTGATAACCCAGTCCAGTCCTTCGTCCGTCTCTCCACTCATTCTTCAGTCTATCTGCCACCGATCTATCTGTCCACACTGTTATATCCTGAATGTCTTTTCCTAGGTGACTTGGATCTAAGGCATAAGCACATATAAAGAAACATAAGACTGAAGTCAAAGTCCGAGGAACATGAAGAAACATGTGGTGGTGATGTTTAAAAGTCTTAGAGATGATGAACTCCTCATATATAGCAAGGCTATCATTTCATCTCAATTCCTGGGAAGAACTTGGTGCCTTGTAGCAATGTAAAATTTATTTATGAGTGAAAACATATAATTAATAGGCTTTCAAATGTCTTGTTTATTCAAAGTGCCTTGTTTTGTGTGTGTATTGGTATATATTATAAGTATAGGATTTTTCTGAATCTCATTTTTTATATTGGGGGATATTTTCACATGTGCAGAAGTATTGAAAATGGAGTACAATGATTATCAAGTCCTCATGATTTAGAATTAATAACTGGTAGGAGTGGCCACATCTTCTTAATCTATTGTTATTACACTTATCATTTTAAAACCATTACAATGTTTCACTGTGAGGAAGAAACTAGTCTCATTTAGCACGAGGGGAAGTAGAAGGTCAGCAGTGTGTTCACGTTGCTATGGTTGTATTGGTAAGGGGTGGCAGGGGTTGCGGTGAGGGAATTTAAATTCTCAGATTTCTTTGACTTCTCAATCCCCGTGCTCTCTAAATCAAAAACACCTCTTCATAAATGACCCAACACGGAACCCGCACCTCTGGTGCTCTTTTGCTGTGTCTTTCACTGGGCTCCACAATCATCCTTCCTTTCCCCTCTTATACCTTGTGTTTCTCTTCTCAGAAGAGAGATCTGAGTACTGGAATGTTCTGGAATTTGGAAAAGGCCATCATGCCACTCTTGAGCAGCGCCAGCATGTGATGCTGAAGGCCCACAAGCTGAACCAAAAGGCAGTTTCCCTGGCTCCCTGGTGCCTGGCACACAGCAGGTCATCGTAAATGTTTGTGCACGGAAATGAACAAATCTTGCCACAGACTGGATCTCTGGGGGAGGTAAGCTGGACAGCCCATATTTCAATCTCAAGTGCACGTTTGCTGACTTCCTGCTGTGTGTCAGGCACCATGGTATGTGCCCCACCATCTGAATTCAGACCTTAGTTCAAATGTCACCTCCTTGAACAGCTCTCACCTCACTCTCATCACTTGGCTCTCTCGCCTGTCTTTATTTTTCTCACAACTTCAAGTATTATATTTTTTGTCTACCTGTTTATCTTGCTATGTTAGCTCTCTCCACCAACACACACAGTGTAAAATAGGCAGGAATAGGAACAGAAACTCAATCTGGCCATCCCAGGTAGAAGGCACAGTCCCCGGAAAATAATAGATATTTAATATTTATTTCATAATCAATTGGATTACTCAAATTTTTTTATAAGCATGTTACGCAAAATCCAAAATCTGAGCATTTTTTATTTTTAGTTACTATTTATTATATGCAACGTACTAGGATAAATTTTATTATCTGATATGAATGTCATGAGAACTTAGGAAAATTAGAATGAAGGTTTGATGAAAATGAATTACAGAAGAGAGTAAATAACCAGGTCAAGTAGCAGAGCTGAGACTTAGGGACGTAAACCTAGTGTATTGGATTCCCAACCTCTATGCTCTTTGTCTTCTGTTCTTGGGAGCTCTTTGATGTGCAAGTCAAGTATGACCAGTTACATACCAAGGGAGGTTCCCACTCACAGTTTGGGGCTGCTTTCTTTGCTCATGCATAAGGAGAAAATGGCTCAAAAAGAGTTCCCATTTGCAATATTTCTAAATTTCACTGTCAGAGATGCAGCCACATGAAAGCAACATGAAGAATGACAGGATAGGGTATAACCTAGGCTCAAGGAAGGACTCGGGACTTTTCCAGGTGCTTCCTGGATAGAGAATCCTGGAAATCACTGTATAGTATGGACTTGACCCTGCCAGTTTCCATGACCTTGGTTCAGCTTCCCCAGAGATCTAAGCTTCTATTTTGTCATCTAAGATACAATATAGGGTTAGGAGTTAGCAGGGGTGGGTTTCATAGTGCAGTAGGATAGGCTGCCATTTGAGATGCTAGTGCCCCGCATCAAAACACCTGACATTTAGTGCTACTTCTGTTCTGATCAAGCTTCCTACTAATCACCCTAGGATGTAGCAGATTATGCTTGGGTCTCTACCTCCACTTAGGAGATTGAAAGGGAATTCCTGGCTTTTGCCTTTGGCCTGGCCCAGTCATGGCTATTACAAGCATTTGAGGAGAACACCGCTGAATACATCCCCTCCTTCAGACTCTGTTACTCTGCCTTTCAAATAAATAATAACAAGAATCTAGAATACAGTATAATCTTCCTACACAGTGTTCCCTCAATATCAGTTCTTATTTTTGGTGTTATTATATTAATGTAGCTATTGATGATATCAACAAGATACATTAAGCAGAAGACCCAGTTACAGTCTCATCCTTACCCTGGGACTGTATGCCACCACTTAGCCCAACTTCATCTAAAATCTGGTCTTATGGCACCAGTTGGTGTGCCATCTCTGTAGAGGTCAACACTTTCTAGAAAGAGCTGAAGGGATTTAGAGGAAGGTAAAGGTGACCTGAGTGAGGCTCATCGTTTTCACTATAGTTGATATATGTGGTCATGTCCACAGAACATCGTGTTTTATTTTGGGATCACCAACAGAATAAGCTGGTTTGAGAGATTTCCTGTGGGACGTTGAATACTTTTGTTCTGGCATGCCCAGTTAGAAGACAGATGGATTTTTGACAGTTCCTAAAGAACGTCTCATTGGGAAGATGCCATGGAGGACAGCCCGTATGAATGACCATAGAATTTTCCTTTGCCATCCAGTGTACCTCATGTTCAAAATAGTAATTGAAATGTATGCCGTTTATTACACTCGCATATGTTTGTAATCAAGGTACAATGTTAGGGGATGAGAAGCAAAAAAAACTATAATTTGCTGCTTAGCATCATAGCTGTTATACATTCATTTAAATAGCTTTATTTATCTTCTCCGAAAAGAACCTTACACATTGCAAATTTATTGAATGCTTAATGAACTAAAAGTGTGGGGTGCATTACAAAGCGATGTATTTATTGCTGTGTTAATTAAATAAAAGCATTGTAATCTTTCCAAATTGAACAATTATGTTCGTTTAAACATTTTCAACAGAAAAAAATCTTCCATATACTAATTGAGTTGCATAATGAAAAGCATGTGTAATGGAAATTTAAATCAAAATACATAGTGAAATAATTCGAAGAATTTTTAAAAACAATAAAAAAAATCTAGCTCCATCTTTATTAGATGCTCTGTATTGGCCAGTTTGCCTTCAGAACCTGTGCCCTCTATGTTGGGTATCCAGTTTCAGAGCCCACGGCCACCCTTACATACCAGCTGGCCAACCGTTGGACATCAAAGTCCCGGTTGGCTACCAGCCGCAGTCCCTGAAGTCTGGCTCTTCGCCTGGATCCTGACAGGCTGGCTGGGGGCCTGGAGGCCGAGCTGACAGCCCCTTCTGCACAGGCTGACGAATGGTTTTCTGGCAACTGACAGCCTTGCTCTGACCGCCTGGGAGAGCAGTGCCCCATCTGAAAATGTGTGCTCTTCCCCTAGCCTCAGAAGTGTGGAGGCCACTGATATATATATATTTTTTACACCCAAAAGAAGGGGTCTTTATCTGCTTTTGCAACTCCCACTTCTCCCCATCGTTGTGAAGCTGTGAGGAACTAGTGACAAGACGGTGCTGTCATCAGCATGATGGAAACTGGCTTTAGTGATCCTCTGCCGGAGCTGTGGCTGCTTATGTGCTATGGCCCGCTCCCAAGCTTTAGACGTTGAGGGCTCATTCTCAGTGTGCCATCGAGATGCTAGGAAGGGCTTTGGGACAGGAAAAAGAGGCACTTTTTTTTCTGACTAGATGCTCATTTTCTGATTCCATGGAAGGATTTGTGTGGGATTCTTGGTTTACCCACATCTTATTCTCTTGTTTTGAAATAGTCTTTAGTTTAGCTAGGATCTATCAGCACCCTGTGTTAGATACGTGGTTAAATGCAGGAGGGTTGCCTTCCATGTTCTGACACCCAGATTTCGCTGGGATTATGAGAAGGCTTAAGGAGAAATCACTGTACTAAAGCCCTCAATTATTGGAAAGTAGCAACAGTAAGTTGCTTTAGAAGCAAATTTTTGCTTGCCTTATCCTTGGGATGAAGTTTTAGAAGCAAGAATATCTAATAATAATCCTCATGCTGACTAAATATATTAATAAGAAGGCTTATGGCAGCATAAATGAAACATGTACATGTACTCTGATTAGGCACATAGCTCAGGCACATTTTTTTCCTCCATCTTGTTCATGAAAGCTTGCCAGGTGTATCACTCAAGCCAAAAAAAGGACTTAAGTAGATCCAGAAAGAACAGAGAAAAATTTGCATGATCATCCACCATGGCTGAGATCCTGGTATGAAGATTGATTCAAAACAGATGAATACCTGACAATACACAGGTGGATCTACACCTCAGTCAAGATTTAGACTAGAGAATTCCAAGACTGAATTCCATACTTTCTGAGTTCTGGTCATTGGCCTTGGCTTGGTGAAAGAGAAGCCATTCCAAACAAAGCCACAGTAGGATATCCCTGTCATCTCTTCTTCCCAGGAGTCTTCTCTGCGCTTTTCAGTAGCACCTCACTTTCAGGGGCTGGGGAATTTCCAGTCTTTTGCTTTTGTTTTGTTTTGGGGAAGTAATGTTATTCAAAATAATAATGATGATAACATTAACTGATTTAAGGTCAGATAGGTATTGCGAGAGCTGGGGTTGCCTTTAGGCAGTGTAGTTCCAGAGTTCACACTTTAAACTACTATTTTACACTGGTTCTATAGCACACTCATTATTTGCATACTTTCATTGTTCAGAATGTATTGACGGTGCTGCTGTTCCTGCTGTGGCTGGGAACTGGTCTTCATTGGCCTACAGTGCATCATCCTGAACAAATTGTGACACATGTTCACAGTTCCAAACCCTCCTTGTGGATTGATCTTTGGGTCCTCATTGATGGACATATTGAGACTTAGTGGAGTAAATAGACTTATGGTAGATTCAATCCTGGGCCTGAGATTCATCATCTTTTGTAATTTTCCCTGATCCCATGCCTACCTCCTTTCCCCCACTGGTACAGGAGAGAATTGGCTGATTTACTGAAAATGAAGCTCCCACCGGGAAATTCCATTGATCACAGCTACAAAAGGAAACTGTGTTTTATTATCAAACACAATGAGTACTTGGACCGTTTTCATTCAAGATATAAAATTCATATTAATGGGTCCATTGACTACTTAAAACATGATGAACATAATGTTTTTTTAAAGATTTACTTATCTGAAAGGAATAGTTACAGATGGAGAAGGACACACACACAGACACAAGCACACACAGGAGAGAGGGGAGAATGTTCTGTGATTTGCTCAGTACTCCTGTGGCCACACCAGCTGGGGATGGGCCAGGCTGAAGCTGGGAGCCAGACGCCAGAAGCTAGGAGCATCATCTACATTTCCCATGAGGGTGCAGGTGCCCAGGTAATTGATCATCTGCTGCTTTTCTAGCACATTAGCAGGGAACTGGATGGGAAGTAGAACAACCAGGAGATAGATCTGGTGCTGGTACAGGATGCTGACGTTACAGGTTGCAGCTTTACATGCTATACCACAAGTTTAGTCCCTGACCGAAAAGTATTGAGAAGCAGTGCATATGTTGTATCCTTGTGATAATGGTAATGTTCAGTGTACACTCAGGTCAGATCTGAAACTGCCTTCAGAAGCTCATTCATTCAATGCACTTATTGAGAGCTCTTTAGGGCCAGGTACTGTTCAAGGTGCTGTGGACACCTCCATAGGCAAGACAGAACCAAAATGATGAGTATCCTTTTGGAACTCAGATTGTAGTGGGGAATTGATCACTCAGCTGACCGGTCGGAATGAAAGCTATTAAGAAAACTAAAGCAAAAACCAGTAATACTCTAGTGGCCCACGAAGCCCTGACAGCGCAGGTAGGGTTTTCAGCCTCGGTGTTGCAATCTAGAACATGGGAGTGCTGATCCTTGCTTAATTTAGGCATTGTATGTGGTCTTTAATCTGAGTCAGGTGTTGAATGCTGGGGATCATGAGCAAGACAGATAAAGATCTCTATGTATCCAGACTTACTGGAAATACTAACCAAGAAAAGAAAAATAATTATAGAATGATTAACTAGGGGTGAGTAAACTTCTGGTGGAGCCTAGAGAAAGTACCTTTGCTTCTGTAGGCCACATGTCCTTTGTCACGGCTGTTCAGTGTTGCTGTTATGAAAGTCAAAGCAGCCATAGATTGTAAATAGGAGGGCATAACTGTATTCCAATAAAACTGTTTAGAAAATCCAGTGGCCCACCAGATCATAATTAGCCAGTATGTGGCCTGCCCAGTGTCTCAGGAAGCTGTTTTCAGTAGAGGCTGGCATTTTAGATGGAGAGCCAAGGGAAGAACAATTTGTTGCCTGGCAAAGAGTACCTCGTGTGGAGTGTCAAAGACACTGAAACTGAGGTGGGAAAGACAGGAAGGTCTGAGCAGTGGCTGCAGGCCAAGTGACAGGTATATGACAAATGTGGGAGGAGGACAGGAAAATGGACTGAAGGGGGAGGCGAGGGGCCAAGGACAGGGGATTCCTAGGCTCTAATCTGTGTATTCAGCATGGGAGGTGAGCAAGGATGATTCCTTCTGAGGCATGGGTACCACTAGACCTGGAGAAGCCAGCCTGTGCACCTGTGCTCGGAAGAGCATCCTCTCCTTTTTGAGAGATGAGGATAAGTGAGAGCTTGCTTCAGAAAGTCCTTAAAACTTCAGTTGGTATTGGGCCCGCAGTCTTTTCATGGTGGCTTTTTATTTACAGCTGATGATTGTGCATAGGAAGTATAATTGCCCAGCAGGGACAAACCTCCGAAATCCACAAATTTAGCTCAGATAGGCAGTTCAATTTTTGGTTGCTGAATTTTCACTTGTGAACCAACATGAAACTTGTACCTCCCTACTTCCCTTGGAGCCAAGGCCTGAGCTGCAATTCCCTTGATTTTGAATGTTCACGTGGCGATTCTTGTCCCCCTGCCTAACTGCCTTGTGGTTTCCCACTGTATTTCTAGCCTAGAGTGTTTCTTCTTTAAGACCCCATATAGCTTGGGTTCTCTCCAAACCCTGTGTCTACCCTCTGCTCTTTAGGAGGGCTTCACAATGAATATTTCTAATCAGTGGGTTACTGGAAAAGAAGTTATGAGAACAAGACAAAAGCATGTGGCTCCTCTGAGAATTCTTCCCCTCCCTCCTCCCACCCCCCGCCGCCCCCGGGCTCCACCAAGAGCTCTTGCTTGCTTGCCTGCTCTTGATGGAATTTCAGGGGATACTGTGAATGTACTCAGCATTTTCCAGCCTCGCATGTCCCGTATTCATGACATCTGTCTCCTGTTGCTGTAGTGTGTTTTTTCTGGATTAGATAAATTTTGAACAAGGATTCCTGCTCTTATTTCCGGAAATTTTGTGCGTCACTGTAAATCACATGCAATTATGTGTGTAAGAACCAAAAAGGAGAGAACTATTTGGGTTGGAACCCTGAAGCTTTGATTTGGCTATTTGAGCCAGTCAGATTCAATGGAAAGGAATCGCTTTGAATATTTCACCAAAAGATAGTTAAGTGATAGTAATGGAACTTTCCTGAGGAGCGAGAGAGCAAAGCTGATTATTTCTGATGAATGGATTGGTGCATAAAAACAGGATGGGGCAACCTTCCCATCTTGGATATAACAACAGAAATAACTAGTAAGGGCGAGCAGAGAAATGTTTTCATTTGAATCTGGTTTGAAACAGTTTTCAGGGAGATGTCCCATAAAGCAGGCAGGTGACAGAGATACCTAAATTCTAAACAGTGAGGTGTGTTGCCCCAGACAGCTCAACCCTTCTCACCCACAGAGGTTTTCCCTGCTGACAAGACCGATTACTAGTTTAATGCTCTTGCTGGCAGTGGTTGAAACCATCTCCAGTGGGACCGGATAAAAAGAATATGTAAAGAACATCTCTTACTGAAATACTCTGGGTTAAAGTGCAAGGATATTTTAGAAAGTTCTTTAGAAAAATAGAGTTAAAGGATGCTTATTTTGGTGCAAACTTTTAGAAATCCATAAAGCTTTTTCCTAACACACACTTTCCATAAACTTTTTGGATGACCCCTGCTATTGACTGCTAGAAGCAGATGCTGATTATCTGTTCATTGAAGCATTGGTGGGGTTTACTGGACGATTAAGGGGCTCACGGCTGGAAGAATCAGAAGGTGGAAAATTGGTCAGGTACCAAGAGTGGCTGTGATAGCCAGGAAGACAGGGGCAAGACAGGAAGCAAAGCTTGGCCAGCCTGATCAAACAAAACTGCTATTACTCTGGGGTCTGGCCTCTTGCCCTCTTGCAGCTCAGAGGCTGAGATGCTGGGTCCAGGAGATCTGTGCTGGATCTGTATAAGGTGGTTTGACCTCGGGTCTTTGACTTCCCAAGAGGAAGGTGGTAGAACAGCTATAATCCTTTCAAGGCTACTAGCGATAGTGCCTCGAAGAGGCCAATTGCTGGCATATTAGGATAATTAGGATGTTCATGAACCCGGGAGAAAATGGATGGTGAGCAAACAGGCAGAGAGAGGAAGGGGAGTAGGAGACAGACTGTTTATACAAATTTTTTCCTCCGAAAAGTTTATGGTTAGAGGATTTCTTGATACCTTGTGTCTTTTCCAGGATAAATGTCAAGTTCTAAGCATTCTGTTCCCTGTCATTCGGCGGCTCCCTGTCCTGCTTTGCCAATGGTAGTGGCTGGCACTGGAGAATCAGCAGGAGAAATTAGGGGGGCATTGACAAGCTGGTTTGGTCTCAGTAATTCTTCAGAGGGTTATGCATGCTATGCTAACATAAGTAGTGTTTTCACATTTAATCCATTATGTTATTCATGGCCCCCTCTGGTTAAAACATAAGAATGTGATTTTTGTATACTCATTTGTAAACTTCATTTTCTGTGAAGCATCTATTGACCACTGACTTTGTTAAAAGAAAGTTCCAATACTGTTCTATGGGGGGGTCACTAAAGATTCTTGAATTTACCTTTTAAGTGAGAGATCAGATCTTCAGTCACCTCTAGTAAAAGGAAGAGTAAGAAAAGGAAGGAAGCCAGAAAGAGAAGGAAGAATTATATCCATCTGCAGAAAAGTAATGAAGGCTGTCCTGGGAAGGTAGTATTTAAGCCAGACTTTGGAGGATAATAAATGCATGCTTGTATCTAGAGTCCCAGACACTGTCTGTGCTGCTAAGATGGAGATGTTGATATGTGTGCATGGGCAGGTAACAGAAGTGGCTCCGCCGATGCCCTCAACAAGAATGGATTAAAACTTTAGCAAGTGGGACAGCAAGGCACTTCAGGCACCAACCAAGTAGCACTATACTTGATCAACTCAGCATGCCGGCATTTAAGCTGGAAATGTGAACTAGGAATTCAATGTCTCCTCCATTTGTCCTGCTTCTCTCATGCATCTCCAAGGGGAAGCGTCTACCGATGTTGAATGCAACTCTGCAGTTAAAAATCTGTGTTGTTTGAGTAACACGACCCTTGTGTTCAAGTCAGCGTCCTCCAGTGTCCCACCGAGGGATTGAAGTCTCTGCCTGCTCGTAGCAGGGTTTCCAGGCTGCACTTGTTGCTAGAAGGCTTGTATCCGGTACTTGCAGGGGAAGAGCACCTCTTGGCGAGTTTTGCCTTGTTCCTTGTAGACCCATGCCCCTATGCTGTGCTATACATAATCTGATGGAGTTTTCAGGTAGGATAACAGCAAGTCTTGAGGACAAGCTTGAGAACACTTACCAATTTATGTGTCTCCAGAAAATCATTGTAGACTTTCAAGCTACATCTTGAGTGGACCAAGATGACATTGCCCTCTGGAATCAGCTTTGCCTGCAGCTCCTTCTTTTCCCCATGTGACCTCACATTTCCTTGTTATATTAACGCTGGACAAAGAGACGTTGGCCTTTGGTGGGTTCCCTTCATGCTGTGAGTCCGTGGCAGGCTGTAGCTCTTCTCATCTTTACACCTTACAGCTTCTTCCAACTTTATGTCCCATCAGGTGAGCAGGATATTTATAATTTCCTCGGTTGCACATTCACATCAGGAAAAGAAATTAGCATGTTGGTCCAGACTCCTAAGAAGTGTCATCAGTGAGTAGTGATCAGAGCTTAATCCAGAGCTCAGGTTTGAGTTCCAGTTCTCTACTTTCCAAGTTAGTTATCATACCCAAACAATAAACCCCTCTGTGTCCCTGTTCTTTCAGCAGTGAAATAAGTGGATAGTAACTCCAAACTAACAGGGTTGTTGCAGTGATTCAGTGAGGCATTATGTAAGAAGTGCTTGAAAAAGAGAGCCCAGTACAAAGCCAATGCTAACTGTTAGCTCTTGCTTTTTATTCTGACTCCTGACAGTGTTCATTGCCAATGATAGGGAAATAGGGGAGCTGTAAACAGAATACCCAAGACTAGGTAACAAAGAAAAGAGGTTTCTTTTGATTTCCAGTTCTGGAGGCTGGAAAGTCCAAAAACATGGTACTGGAAATGGCTTTGCTTCTGGAGAACAGAAATGAGGCTTTGACACATAGTGGAACATAGACTATCTAGGAGTTTAATGCCAAAAGAAAAAAGAGTGCTTTGCTCTCGTGGTTTATATACCATTCCCATGAACCAGGCATCTATCTATTCATGAGCGTTCTTCCTCATAACCCAAGCACTTCCCAGTAGGTCCCACTTCCCATCATCAGTCATATTCCAACATCTGTTCTGGAAGGCACAAGCCAAATTCATACCATTGTATCATTTCCTCCTGAAAAAAAAAGTCTTTCATGTGTGGGATTAAAAAGTGTAAGCCCTTCTGGACCAGCCAGCTGTGTTCAGATCTGGGTCCTCAGTCATGGTCAAAGACTTGGGCATGCTATGAACGTGACACTCTTAGATGCGTTGTTTGCATCAAGCAAGGTAATATAGGTAATATAGGTGAAAAGGGAGAATACAGGGTTGGTTATGGTAACCAAACTTTTGTAATCTTACACAGTATTGAGGAGCTGGGTGTTCAGAGGTGGATGGGTTCCCTGGCATTGTAAACAGTTAATTGTGTGTCTGGGTTTGAGCACATTAGAACGAGTAAGAAACTTTCTGATGTTCAAGTGTCAGGACAGGGCATTTACACCGTATTGAGTAGAATTTGCATTTGTTTTAAAATAACAAAATTACCTTGCACTCTTCTCACCAAATAGTGATAATTTAATCAGTGTTCTAACTAAAAAAGAAAATATAAAAGTGTGTATATTGAAGAAATTAAATAGTGTAGCCCAACGTAACCTAGGATATAACATACCAGCCAAGTCTGGGTAGAAGAGAATATGCTTTTCTGGCATGCAGAATAGAATACTGTGTCCCTGTGTTGCAATTTCTTCAGGAATTCAACTTGTAAGAGGCAAACATGTATCTTATTGAACCATTAGCACCAGGTATCTTCAACTATGAAATGTTTTTGTTTACTGCCCCACAAACACATACCTTTCTCAACTGCTGAATAGACTTACCCAAAAATGGGAGTTACGAGGTCTTTTTTGTTAAAGCTTTCCCTCAATGTTTTCAGAGTATTTTTACTGTCCAGTCATTCTATTTTGTGGTTGCTTTAAATAAAGCACAGGTCTCTAGAATTGTAGTAATGGCCCACGCAAGAAAAGATCAGATGTCATTAGGAGATTTCTGACTTCATTTCTTTGCACGCAACAGAGTGGAGTCCTTCATTGTGTCGTGTGAACGTAGGTGTAGCATCCAAATAGGAAATTCTTGCATCAAAAATCAGTCAGTTTGATGGAGAATCTCAGATGGAAACCCACAGGAAACTGAGCGCACAGAGTATGCACGATTGATTCAAGATGCCTTGCAGCCATCAGAGGGCAGGCGGGAGAGCTGGCCGTGAATGAGGCTTTCCAAGGGCAGCTCTCCTTTCCCTTCAGGATGGCTCCAGTGGGACCACATCTCCCAAGTCACGCTCCCTTCCTGCAATGCAGATTCACACTCTTACTTCAAATCCAGGTGAAGACTCATCACATCTCACAACTTATTCCTAAGGCCAGGCATAGAGTAGCAACCTCTCAAGTGATGACGTTTCTTACATGTCCTGGGTCCCGAAAAGGTGTTTGAAACAAGAATCAAATTAAAAAATGAGTGGTTACATATGTGTAACTGACTCTATTGCAAGCCATTACAAAGGAATGTGTTCAGGCTGCCATTTACCTTAAGTCCAGAAACACCTCTCCCCGCCCCCCCGGCCCCTCCTTCTCTGTGAGCTTGGACAGAGGCCTGGCCATCTACTGGGCTGTCTGGGCCTGGGATTGCCCATGCTGTTTGAACTGGGGGCAGGATTCGCTTTGGGACCCCCAGTCTAGGCTTCCCATTTCAAAGAAACATGATCGCAGAGGTAATTATTTGACTGCTGAAATATTGCTTTTCAAGCATGAGTCCAATCTCTCTCTCTTTTTTAAACAAGGTCTGTATCTATTTTATCTAAACCAGCAGTAGTCATAACAGCCATTTCTCTTCTAAGGGAGAAATGAGCTATCAGTTTTTCTCAGGCTTGAGCATTCTCCCACCTGTCCTCAATTTAATGCACAAATGAAAGCACATAAATCTTTATGACATTTTGGCATAAAGCACCTACTTCAGATGACTCCTTTAGGAAACTCCGAACCCAGGTGTTTGTTTTTTGCATAAACTTTGCAAAATGAGAATTGTAACACCACTGTATGTACAGAGGTATGCATCCATGGGCACACACACAGACGCCCTCCCCGCAAATGGTGGTCATTTATGAAATGGCTAGAGCCAAAGAGATGTGGATTGGAGCAGGTAAATAACATGTGTGCAAACTTCATATATCTTTTCCTCACCTAAAGTTGGACCCAGACAGTTAAATTATAATTACAGCCCCATCTGGAAGGGGGAGAAACTACAGTACCTGGGTGCTTCATGCCTTTCAGCTATGGGTACTTTGTCAGCTAAAATAAATGCATATCCTGTTTTTCAGCCTGGGGTCAAACTCAACAACAGCCGTGAAAAAGATGGGACATTCATCAACAGCCATATTGTGAAATGGTCAGAGTGACAGCGCCCACCGGAAGAAGGAAACAAAAGGTTGGTTACTGTTTAAATCAGATGCTCAGAAAGGCTCGTGTCTCTTACAGGAATGTGAATTCTTGATGAAACTCAATGGCGTGTTGCTGGAAGAGGAAGGAAGCTTCCGCTGGTCAGAGAAATGGTTCCCAGAAGGCCAGTGGCTTACTTGGATCGAGCCATGGCCATCCGTTGAGTGTCGTAGTTGAGTCATCTTCTCCAGTCACACAGAGGTGCTGCTGTTAAACCAGCAGTCTGTGCTGACTACGTTCTCGGGCCTTTGAAAAGCTGGTTCTGTTGTTGGGAGGAGTGATGCTCAGGGCAGGCGCAGAGTTCTGGGTGGATTTGTCTCTGGTTGCAATCATCCTTGAGGGTAGTTAAGATTGCCTTTGCCACTCTTTGGATGAACACTCTAGAAAATTCTCTGTTTTTGTCTTAAAGTAGCTCTATCCCTATCATGTGCTATCAAAAGGAATCAATGTGAGATATCAATGTTAAAATGGCACTTACGAGTCAGTATTATTTGATGATATCTATTGAGAATTTCCTCTGTGCCAAGTTCTATCCCAAGAATCAACCAATTCTCTCTCCTCTCTCTCTCACACACACACACACACACACACACACACACACACACACACACACGCAAGCACACTTCAGAAAGCTCATGGAAGATAGAATTAAAAGAAAATGAAGTTAAAAAATAAGTTTGTTTTGGAGCAAATCAGCCAAACTCCACATGTAGTGTATTGGTAATACGCATTTTCCACAAACTTTTTGAACACCCCACACATGCATGGACTTCTTCCCTCATTTAATCCTCACTACCATGTGAGGGAGGAGCAACCATTGTCCCTGATTTTTTGAAAGATTTATTTATTTTTATTGCAACAGCAGAGTTCTAGAGAGAGCTTCCATCTTGTGGTTCACTCCCACTCCCCCAAAATCCACAATGGCCAGAGGTTGGCTGATCTGAAGCCAGGATCTAGGAGCTCCTTCTGGGTCTCCCATGTGAGTGCAGAGTCCAAATGACTGGGGCTATCCTGTGCTGCTTCTCTAGACCCCAAGCAAGGAGCTGAATCGGCAATGGAGCAGTCAGGACACCACGCCTCACCCATTGAAGGAGTGCTGGCACTGCAGATAGAGGGTTTGCCTGCTACACCACCACACTGTTCTCCCTATTTTTTGGATGTGGAAATGGAAACACCAAAAGGTTAGGAGATTGGCTTAATGCCCCGCAACTAACAAAGAGGAGGTAGACCTCTGAGACCCAGGGTAGAGAACTCATTCTATTAGTGATGCTGGACTTCCCTATGCACATGGTGGTGGTGAAGAACGGTACCGTCTCTCCTACTCTGTTGCAATACTGATGACCTTCCTGGGAGAGAGACTCACGCCAGGGGAGAGCTCACATGACTGGAAAGTAGGCACAAGCCAAAAAGCATTTTAGGTATGCCAGAGCCTAACCAGAGCAACGGTTACTGACCTCCTGTTACTAGAGAGATTTCAAATGACTATAACCTTTGGTTTTGCCATGATGTTTTCTGTTTGTTTCTTTGGAAAGCTTTGTCTTAATGGAAGATATTGTAGATGAAGGATTTCTTCATAAAGTTTGTGAAAGTGTCTTGTGAAAAACACATTTTTTTTTGCACCCAAATGAATTTCCCTTTTAATGCCACTCTCTGTGAACTTTGGAAGTCCCCTGGGGTGTGAGTACCATGCGGCATACATGTCGCAGAAAGAGAAATCAGTGCATATTGATAGCCAGTGGATCCTTGACTTGTCTCAGATGGAAGGACGCATGAGGTAACCTGGAGAACTTGTGAAAGCATAGATTGCTGTGTTCCTCAGTTAGTTTCTGGCACAGTGGGTCTGCAAGTGGATCGGAGAACTAGCATTACTAGGTAAGTGTCCAGGCGAAGGTCTTGTTGCTCACCTGGGCACCACTTACTGCCCTACAGTGACTGGTGCCAATGTGTAAGCACCTGGAAAACTTGGGGCTGATTACATCGTTTGGGCAATGGTTTAGCTTGACTGGTGTGTGTTCCAGAGTGGCCTGTTCTGGTGCACATATTTCAAGAGTGCCGAGGCTATTGAAATGACATATATGGATATTTGAAAATTTTATAAGAAAATATTAAATAGCTATCTTTTTATGTAGCATTTTATTATATGAAAATAATAATGTGGTGTATTGCTATTTGTTGTGTTAAAAAAAATCAGAGCTTTTCATTGCTATGACTTCGTGCCAAATGGTTATAAAAGCTTTCTATATATGGATATGTTCAATGTGTGGTTAGATGCTTGCTCTCACTAGCCACTGATGCAAGATGATTCTAGCGTTATCATTTTATTAGCAACTATTTGTCATGCAAATATGTCATAGAGTTGGCCCGTTGTCATTTTTCCTTTTTTAATTTTAGTAGTGCTCTTTAAATGGGTCAGAAGATGACTTTGATCCCACAAGGAAATTGTAATTCATTTTGCCCTAGGGATGCAAATACTTTAAGAAGTGACAAGTGAACAATGGCTGCCTGAACTTTAAAGAATTGTCTTATTCGAGAGATGTGTGCGCGCGCACACACACACACACACACACACACACACACACACACACACAATTCTCCCATCTGCTGGTTTGCTGTCCAAACACTTAGAATGGCCCAAACTGGGCTCTGTAGGTGTCTGGAGTTGTGAGTTAATCCAAATTTTCCATGTTGGTGATAGAAACCCGACAGTGGGAACCATCCCTTACCCAGAGTGTGTATCAGAAGGAAGTTAGAGACAGGGCAGATCAGGGCATCAAGTCAAGGCGATCGAATGTGGGGTGTGGTCATCCCAGCAGTCCACTTCACCAGCAGACCAGAAGATCACCCTAACAGCTACTCTTTCAGGCAGGAATACAGTTTGAAAAATCATGCTTATGAGCTGATTTAACTGATAAAAAAAAAATAGAGTGAAACACAGGAATATCTTGAGAAAAACATGTGTTTTTTTCAAGAAATTATTTTGTTTATGAGAACGTTTTCTTTTATTGTAATAACTTCATCATGTTGTGGTGTCAGGGTTAAACTGACCTCATAAAATGAGTTAACAAAATGTTTTCTTTCTCTAACTCTGAAAGAGTTTATATAAGATTGCTATGATTTCTTAAATGTTTGGAAGACTTCACTCATGAAACCATCTGGGCCTGGAGTTTTCTGTCTGGGAAAGTTTTTAATTAAATATTCAATTTCTTTAACAGATTTATTCTTGTGTTAGTTTTGAGAAGTTATGTTTTATAAGGGATTTGTGCATTTCATGTACATTGTTTAATTTATTGGCAAAAAGAGGCTTGGCAAAATAGCCCAGTATAGGATGTTTAATGCAGTGGCATGATCTTTTAAAATGCTTATGCAATTACTTTGTGGGTGTGTTTGGGGGGGCGAATCTCTCTGTCCTTTTTATCTTGATTCATATTGTTGGGAGTTTATCGGTTTATCTTCTCGAAGAATCCACTTTTGGTTTAAGTTTTCCCTTTGAATATCAATTTTCTTTGCTTTCTGTTCTCATCTACATCATTACCTTGTTTTTTGCATTCTTTGTGTATAATTTATTAATCTCTCTAGTTTATTGATTTTCACTCTTTTTAATGCATTTAAACCTAGAAATTAGCCTCTGAATACTACGTAAGCTGATTCCCACACATTTTGAAACATCATATTTTAATTTTTATTCAAACTATTACCTAGTCTGTTTTTGTTATTTTCTTAACTCACAGGTGACATAGAAGTGATTGCATTATCATTAAGCACTGGAGATTCTCTTGTTATCTTTGTATTGTTGACTGCATGTTTAAGTTCACTGAACACTAATCTTTAAAAGTTTTCCACTAATACAATTGTTGTGATCCACTTTTGGTTCCAGCATACATAGCCCATTTTGGTGAATTTTCCAATATACTTTGAAAATAATGTGTACACAACAATCATTAAGTGTGGATTTTAGGTATATTCAATTACTCAAACTGAGAGGGAGAAATGGAAAATTTCCCAAAGTTTAAGAGATATACAAATGATATTGACTAAGTGTTTACTCTTGGAATTCCTTTTTACCTTGTAAGGTGGGGTGTGTGTGTGTGTGTGTGTGTGTGTTTAAAATCTATTTGAAAGGTAGAGAGAAAGGACAGAAGGCTTCTGTCTGCTGTTTTACTCCCCAAATGCCCACGGCAGCCAAATCGCAGCCAGACCCAGTCCAGGTCTTCCATGTGAGTGGCGGGGACGTGAGCCATCACCCATGGCCTCCCAAAGCACATGTTAGCAGGAAGCTAGTTAGGAATTGGAGACAGAGCTTGTGGCCTAGCAGTCAGGTTATAGAAAATGGGTGTCCCGTAACGTCTCCCCCTGTGCTGGAGCCTTGAAGCCGCCCCCGCCCCTGCTCGAGCAACAGGGCAGCATGTTTGTTTCACTTCCATCGCACTGTTCAGTGTTTCTGTCTGGATTTGTAATGATTGTCTAAGTGAATACACCTCACAAGGAACCCCTGATTTCCTTTTCAAATGTCTTGTCTTTCTTGCGCTTCCCATCTCTTTAAATGTACGCTAGGTGCTTAAGCTGAAAACATTAGGAGTGTCCCCCATTTCTCTCTCTCCTACCTTAGGCTCCTCCAAAGGTAGATATATTACTTGCGCTTTAAAATCTAGCTTGACCTAAACACTTTTTCAGTGCCATATACACCCTCTGGCTCCGACGTAAGCCTTCTGCTGTTTATGTTTGCACGTCACCGTGCTTTACCTTTGTAATGCATCTCTGACTTGTCACCCCGCTGTCGTCTCATGTCCATGCTCTGTCGTCTCTTGCAGTAGGGCACACGATTCCACTTCTCCTGCGCTTTTGGCGTTTTTTTCTAAGAAGACTTTCCCCATTCCTAGTACTTGGACACTGTTTCTCATGCTTTCTTTTAACAGTTTGATGGTTCTGGGTATACATTCCGGTCCTTGAATCATTTAGAGCTGATTTTTATATAACGTAACACCAATCCAGGAGTGGCCTGGCAGAAGGGGAGGACATGGATGTAACAGGTTATGATTTAAAGGTAATAATTCTGGGGAGGGTGGGTGATTTTTTTTTTCAAGGCAGTTAATTTTGTGTTGAATTTTATATAAGATTATATATGTTATTACTTTCCCATTACCTGAAGGATGGGCTAGGCCCTTGTAAACATCATTTATGGTAATTCTTGTCATGACCCACAACTCGGATGTGTCCTTTTCCATTTTGCAAATTGGAAGCTGACACGGAAAGGCAAACGTGAGCAGGGTAACATGTCTGTGTTGTTGTAGAACCACGACTGCCTGTCATCTCCGTGTCTCGCGCATCAGCATATGTTCTACTGTTTAAAAGTTATTTATTTGCTTATTAAAATTTTGTTTGAAAGGCAGACATGCATAAAGAGAGAAAGATAGAGATGGATTTTCCATTCATTAGTTTGCTCCCCATATGCTGCTAATAGCTAGGCCTGGGCTGGGTCAAAGCCCGGAACTGAGTCTGATTCTCCTACGTGAATGGGAAGGAACAAGTGCCTGAGCCATTGCCTGCTGCCTGCAGGCTGTACACGATCCAGAAGTTTTTACTGAAATAAGCCGGGACCCAAGCCCCTAATTTGGTATCCTAGCACCTCAAGTAGTGTTTTAACCACTGTGCCAAATACCAACTCCACAGCTTGACACACGTTCTCTTGGAACATTGATGACTTCTCTGTTTATATTGGCCATGGAAAATAATTCAAGAAATAATATTTTGGAGCTGTTATAGATAAAATATCTATGTTCTCCCAAAGTTCTTATGTTGGAACTAATCCCCAGTGTGATGACATTTAGGGGCGAGGTTTCTGGGGCTTGAATATATCACAAGGACAGATTCCTCGCGAATGGTATTAGTGGCCTTCGATGAGAGGCCCGAGAGCTTTCACTCCTTCTGCCAGGTGAGGACACAGTGGAAAGATGAACCAGGAAGAGGGCTTTCGGCACGTACTGAAACTACCGGAATATTGATCTTAGATTTCTCAGCCAGCAGAATTGTGAGAAATAAATTTCTGTCATCTGTAAGCCTCTACTCCATCTGTGTGATATTCTTTGCTTTGGCAATTCAAAGGGACTAAGACAGTAAATAAAAGTCAAGACTAGCAAACAGATAACGCAGGTCTGACGTAGAGGCTTACCCATAGCTTTCTGTTGTGCCTAGGCAGGCATAACTATTTTAGGATTTCCTCTACTTATATGCCCCATGTCTTCTTTCTCTGTGTACGTCACAAAGTTTCTGCTAACATTGTGGAACAACCAAGATGTTTTCCATTATTTCCAGCATTCAAGCACAGTTGTGCAATAAGCTGTTCTTGTCTGATTGGCTTTTTTGGTCATGCTGTGATGACACTTCAGACCAAAAGGCTCTTTGAGGCCTTGTCAGATGTGTGTGACCTCTGTTACTGCACAGAGCACATATTTACTCAAGTTCAAATATTCCCTCCCCAGGGAAGTCTTCCTTTGAGTCTCCTCTCATTAGTCTCTTCTCCTCTTTCCCATTTGCCTTGCTTAATTCTTCTTCATAGCCCTTGTAAATAATTGACCTTCTATTATACATTGTTGGGAAAACAACGATTTTTCTGTTTCAAACATGAAATAGCTCTAGGAAGTAGGGATTTACTCCCCTACTCACCAGTGTCTACACAGAGCCTAGGAAGCACCTGATGTGTAGGAAGGCCCAGAGTGACTGGTAAGTGAATGAATGTTGCCTGCAGTTCTGAAATGCAAGGCTTCACTGACTCCCATGTAGACACAGAAGTTCAATCTCCCTAGTTGAAGGGTTTCACACATGTTGTAGAATCATGTGGGACAACTTGTAGTGATTCATTGATGTTTACTGGCCAACTTAGGATCAGATCTCTTCTGACTTGCATTCCAAGCTTAAGTTCACAACAATGTCATGATACGTTAGCCTGGTGATCCTCAGATTTTGCTTTGGCTAATTTCTGGTGCCCAGTAAAGGTGAACCTAAGAAATGCGTAAGAAAATCACTGCCTGCCCCCCACCAGTGTGAGCTGGAATTGAGGGTGGGCTGGGTTGGGCCAGACTGCAGCACCCACTGGCAAATGCCGAAGTGAGGTGGGCCATGCCAGACTGGGCAGTAACACCCAACCAACCCTCGTCAGACCCGGTTAGGGGAGTCTGCGTGGGACTCCCCCTGCTGGACCATTACTCCCACTGGTGAGTGTGAGAGCTGGGAGGGGGACAGACCAGACTGGGCAGGGCTATAACACCTATTTGTCTGCATGTGGGCTGGATTGGGGGAAATCAGGCTGCATTTCTGTTCCCACTGGTGCATCCATTAGCCAGAGGGGGTGTGGGTTGGTTGGGCATTGCTGCAGCATCAGCTGGCAGATGCTGGCACAGGAGGTAAATTCTGTTAAGCTAAATTGCAGAACCATCTGGAGAGTACAAGATCCCAGAATGGGAGTTGGCACAGTAGGAAAACAGTAGGCACTTCCCTCTTGGGTTGCCACTCACACTAGTGAGCATGAGAACCAGGACTAGAGGCAGACATGGCTAGTCAGGTGGTGGCACCTGCCAGTACATATGTGGGCTGGACAGTGGGACTGGTTGGGTTGAACTAGGCTTCAATGCGCATTGACATGTATGAGAGCTAAATGGGATGTGCAACAGACTAGACCAGTCTCTACATGCTGGCAAGCACAGGAACCAGGGCAGGGGGTTCCAACTAGGCTGCAGTTCCCACTGCTTTACATGAAGGCTGAGTGTGTGGTAGGCAGGATTAGGCTGGACTGCACCCCCCATCGTTTATGTAGAAGTCAGGGCTGGGGCCAGAACTGATCTGCAATTATAGTACCAGTGAGTGCATAGGCTGACTTGGGGAATGGACTGTGCTAGACCCTGTCCTGGAAAGCATACACAGTGATCAGGTCTGGGATCACCTCAGATGATGTTGCAGGTTCCATGGTCTGACTGTGGGGTGCATGTGTCAGAGCTGAGCCTCCTTGGTGGCTTAGATGGAGCATTGGACAGCATATCCAGGCGTACATGGAGGATATAGCAGTATATTGGAGCCTGCAGAATACACCTGATACCATAACAGAGGATGGAGGACAGGAAAAATTGATCAACTATCCCAGCCAAGTGTGGACATTGAGTATCTGGGCATAGGGAGACTCTAAGGTGAACTATGTCAGCCGGTGGATTCTGGAGAAATTTCGTTGTGCTTGGAGTGGTGAGATGGGCAGCAACTCAGAACTGTTGAGCTAACAAAAACCTCTTGGCCCTTGGAGCATGCCCCACATCAGGGACCCTGGAATGGCATCGGGTGGCTGTCCCCCATCCCATGGTACAGAGGCAGTTGGGAGGCTGGGTGTGGCCTCTCTCCCCTCTCCCTAGATACAGGAAGGAAAAAAGAGAGTGTGGACATAGTGGTCTTACCCACCTTACTCTAGGCTTTGATCCTTCGCACTCTAATCAACCATGTTAAAAATCACCAACATTTTTTTAAAAAAGAAAATTACTGCTTGTAAAATTTTAGAATGAATGATAGTCTTTCCCCTATGGAAAGGGTGAAATGGTGCATCGAGCATTTTCCTTGCCCATAGTTTTCTTTTAAAATGTGTGATGTTGCCTTTATTAGCAAGCTTGAAAGTAGCAGGTAAATTGGCGGGAAGGCCTGTTAAAAACCCAAGTATGTATTTAGACCTCACCTAGCTTCTAGAAGGCAGTAGAGATGACTTCATTCTTTTGGTGGGGAAGGATAGCTGCTTTGTTGTTAAATACAATAGGGTTAAGTTTTGAGCCATGTATCTATAACATAACCATAGTTTTAGCTAGAAAAAAATTGTTCTTGAATCACCTGTGTTAGGAAAAATAATTGCCCGTATTTTGGGGGCTTCTACAGAGGAACCGTGACCTCCAGGGGTGTTGTCCCTGAGTGTGTGTTGAGGAACGTTTTGGTTCCGGGCTGTCGTGGAGGCTGACGGTTGGAATCCGTGATGTTGATGCTGCTGTCAGCGTTTTAACTCCAAATCACAGCAACCCCCTATTGCCTGTATTTGGGGTTTTTTTTTCAGACTGTAATAAATGGTTTTCATCTACAGAGATCCCATCTGAACACAAACAGTGCTAGCCTTTAGAAGACTCTCCAACAAAGCTTTTAAAGCGGGTATATGTTGTGGGGTAATCATCTCCAGGCAGCAGTGGGCAGTCTTCGAAGCTGTCATTGCCATCATCTCCCTGTGAAATTCTTCATCCTGGTGCATGCTCATAAACGAGCATTTTCATGCAGAGCCCATCATTTCAAATTGAATTTCAATAACTTGTCCAGTGGCCGCCTGCCAGCCTGGAAGTGTCCATGCCTGGGAAAGGAGTCTCCGTGAATCTGTTTGGAAGAAGACTGGCTTGGGTTTTAGCAACAGATGAGACTAAGTCCAAAAAATATTTTATGATATTTATTTTTATAGCATGAATGAGCAAAACATTGAAGAAAGTGTTGATGGGGCTCTCATGCTCCAACTCCATATTAGAAAATAGAAATTCAGACTTCACTGGCCCTCTCCTCAACGCCACCCCATTCTCCCTTTCTCTTTCTTTCTAATGGGGGCTAGTCTTTGCCAGCTTTGGCAGAAGCAAGGATGTGTTGAAATGCTGTAAATTACAGTTAATGTGATATGATTCTGTTTATCCTTGTCCAACACTGTAGAAGCTTCCAATTTTTCCTTTTTGGCTTCTCATGAATTACGGCAACCAGAGAAGAGGCAGTTGGAAGACTGGTTCATTTTCCTTTCCTTTCCCTTTTTTTTTTTTAAATTCAGTCAGAATAAAAGACAGGTACATGCGACAAATACTGGCCCCAAACAAAAGCATTTTAATTTCTTTTTTTGTTTTGTTTTTGTCTTGTACAAAAACATTTAGAAAAAGCTCAGCTACTGGCCTATTTACTTTGGAAGAAAAGGATTATGTTCTGGGATGTAAGGAATTACAAACATGATCACATTTCCTAGACAAGATTCACGTCAATGAAACTTAAATGCAGAATGGCAGAAATTTCATAGTCATGCAATGGATGCTCAGTAGACAGCTGCTGTCATTGAATTTCACATGGGTATCTGGAAGGATCACCCCGACAGTCACTAATGGGGGTTCTCCTGTTTCCCACCTGACTCATGACAGAGCACAGTATCTTCACAGGTAACACCTTTGGATGAGATTTAGCTGTCGTGGTGCTGAATGACCAGAGGGACTGAATTGCTCCAAGTCCATTGCGTGGATTAGTGGGGGAAACATAGAGCAAGAGAATAGAAATCTGGTCATGGATCCACAGTTGAAGTTGGATAAGAAAAATCAAGTTCTGGTGTTTTATTGCAGGAGAGGAGATGATTATTAGCTACCAATATCACATGATTTAAAATAGCTGGAAGAGAGCATCTCAGAGACAAACGTTTTGAGATGCTGGATAATCCCTTAAGTATGAAAATGTACTGAAACATTACACTGTACCAGTCAGGTGCGCAGTTATCTGTTAACTGTATAAAAATAAATTACGAAATTATAAGAAGTCAGAGGATTGAGAGTTTTGTCTTTATGTATGTTGAGGTTTTAAGAACATATGCTACATCTGTGGGCTTCTTCTGTGAAGAAGTTAAAAAAGTCATATGAACAGTACAAATAATGCGATAATTGGACTAAAGGTCTACATTGAGTATTCAATTTTGTAGTTTTTTTAGTTTCAGTTTTATTTATTTTTACTATGGTTTTTATCAGTTCTTGTTCATTCTTAATAAGCTCTTGAGATGCATCATTAGATGATTTGTTTGAGATGTTTATGTTTTGTAAGCACCTGATGTTATAAATGTCACTCTCAATACTCTTTTTGCTGCATCTTGTGGATTTTGATGCTTTGATTTTATTTTCATAAAAAAATTTTTTTTCATGTTTCTCCAGTGGTGCATGGGTCATACAGTAGCATCATTTTATTTAAGAAGGTTTTTGATTTTCATTTCTTCAGTGATACATTGGTCATTCAGTAGTATGTTATTTAACTTCATGCTGTAAATTTTCTATTTTTCTTTCTGCTGTTGGTTTTGCTTTATGGCTTTTCATTTAAGAGGATGTATAGTAATTATGTAATAGATGCTATCATATCCAGATGTGAGGATACAGTGTAGTATGCATCTCTACTTCCAAATCAAAGACTGTCTCCTAATTAAACTTTTCAATGTATCTTCATAATAGGATGCTGGACTCTCTGCTATTGTCCATACCTACAATGTCAGGATACACTTAAATAGCAGAATGATGGACTTAGGATTGTTCGTGAAGTAATGTCTTATTTTAACAATATAGGGGAAATCAGTAAGGAAGAGAGGTCCTGGGGAGGGGGAAGAGAAATCTGAGATCCTATAGAACTGTATCATTAAAAAAAGGTGGGGTGAACAGTGCAAGAAAATAGCCATCCCATCCCAACATTAATAATCGACTTTAACAGATCTGTAGGGAGTGGTTAGAAACATGTGATATGAACTTAAGGGGCAAATGATGAACATGTCAGGATTTTCTAGAGATGGAGGGTGTCCTCTACATGGGGAGATTATCTCAAAACATTTCTCTCTTTCTTTGTGATAAGACATGGAGAGAAGATTGCATAAAAGCAAGCAAGTAAGAAGACTTTGAAGCCTGAAGGAAACTATCTTTTAAAACACTATCAACTTGTTTGATTCCCAAGTGGTCAGAAAGGCTGGGGATGGGTCAAGGACTGAGGCCATAAGCTGGGAACTCAAAGTAGGTGCTGTATGTGCGTAGCAGAAACAAAATAGTCCACGGTGCCTTCGTTGTCAGGAATCTAGAATCAGTCAGTTGGAGCCAGGTATCAAACCCATGTGCACCAGTATAAGATGTGGGAATCTTAACTAGCATCTGTGCTATTAGGCCAAATATCTACCCAGAAACTTTACACCTTAATTAGATGGTAGTTGTAAGAGTTTATATGTTACTTCAAACTTACCAACATTTCAATGGGGTCCATTTTAATGAGCGCATTCAGTATCCATATTTTGGTCTCAAAATCACCTTCATGATCATGAAATACAAAACAGCAGCAGCAGCAGCAACAAACAAAATGGCTCCTCCAAGAAATGGCTGATGTCGGTGTAGATCAGGTGTATGATGTGAGCCTGCAATTTACTGTTGTACCCAAAAGCAGAGAAGTGATGGAAGGAAGACAAGAATAGAAGAGAGAGGGACAGGAAGGAAAGGAAGAAAAGAAGGGCATGTCACATTAAGCGACAGGCAGTCTAGATGGACATGTCTTGGTAAATCTGGGCACCAGTTGAATTAAGGACATAGATTATTGAGAAAAACAGGAGCTTAAGTTCATTTGAATTTGAGTAATAAATAGTGGAAAATTTAGGTTTTACATACAAAAGGAAGCTAAATATAAACTAGCAAAGAAACTGCAAAATCAACACTTTGCATCTCAATAAATGTTTATTCGTGAAGGAATCAAAAAATGTGAAATATAAGTGTATACCTTAGTGAATTTCATATTTGATCTCAAATGAATCACCAAATTGCTTATTAGTTCCAAAGGAAGAAGTAACAACTTCAATACAATACAATACAATACAATACAATACAATACAATACAATACAATACAATAACTCTATACTTGGATAACACTTTATGTGTTATTCATTGCTTAACACTCAGTGCACCAAGAATCAGCCATGGAATTGATGCTTTTGTATCCTCTGAGATGGCATTCATAGCCATTACTTCTGTTGTTGAATTGAAACAGGATCAAAACAATGAAATCAAGAGGCAGGTCTCAGAAGAATGGGGTAAAAATGACTAACTCATTTATAATCCATTATAAAAAAATAGTTGCTTAGGCACCAGGAAAGTCCAGTGAAAGCCAGGCAGTGTCAGTTTTCCTCAGACTGATACTACTTAAATGATCAATGATATTTCATTTGACACAAAGTAGGGGGACTGTCATATTTTTGCATAACTGTACTTGCTAAATATTTCTAGAATGCAAGTTAGAGTTATTTATCACTGTTCGATAAACTTACCTAGATAGTGAGCAGTATCAGGAAATACCACTATATTTATGCGCAGGACAATTGTTGTAGTGTTGTGATAGAGAGCAGTTAATAGCTGTATCAAGTATATTGTTGCATATCAGATTACTACAATTTTAGCAGCTTAAAACAACACCTATTTATTACTTGTTTCTAAATGCTAGGAGTCCTAGCTCAATTTAGCTGAATTTTCTGCATCAGGACCTCTTATAGGCTGTGATTTGGCCAGGCCTGGGACTCTTCTGAGGAGCAGATGGGGAAAGATCCAGTTCCAGAGTCACATGGTTGTTGATCTGATTTGTTCACTTTATGGCCTGTTGGCCAATGGGTGCCTGAAGCCCCAAGCCACACAGACCTTTCTATAAATAATCAAAGGCAAATCCATTTGGAAAAAGCAAGTGGTACTCTTGTAACCTAATTACAAGATCAACCTGTCATCACGTTGCAACAGTCAGAAGGCCAGTCCAGAGGCGAGGAGAAGTATCCTACTGAAGCGTATGTAGCAAAAGATAGGGATAACTTGCAGGCAAACTTAATGTCTGTACATACCACAGCCCAGTATGAATCAAGAAGGATGCAGTACATTATGTGTACATTACAGCACAGAAAATGCTTCAGTAATGAATAAGAATTTATGTTAATATGAGTGCACAGACTTGAGGAGATTTCCCATACCTATTGTGAAGTGAATAAGGCAAACAAGGCTGTTTTGTGAACAATGAACACATCATGACCCCATTTATGTGGAATCACAGTATTTTTCCCAATGAGGCATGTTTATGTGCACATGTATATACATTTAAATACAAAGACAAAACTTGGGAGGGGGCACAACCACTCTCTCCACCATGGTTAAAACTGGAAGGAAGGAGATGCAGGTTCAGGATTGTAGGGGAAGAAGAGGCAGCTTTCACATTTTATTCATCCTACTTATTGATTGCTGCTGTTGTTTCCTTGTGCTGGAAACGTGTTCATGTTTGTTTCTAAAGAAACATTGGCACTGAATCGCTGGAGCTTGTATTCAGCCTCGTGATCTTTGAAAGTGAAACATATGACATGTAGGTCATACAGGTGTCCTGAAAGTGTGTACTCATTACATTTATTTGGTTTTCCTGCCCCAGCTTTATCTCAGATTTTTCTGACTATATTGAAACAATGAAAGCAGTGAGGGCTCTGCTGTCCCCACCCAGGAGCTGTGGAAATGGCACGAACAGGGCTGCAGGGAGCTGGCAGCTGGATTCCATTGAACACCCTTTCCCAGACACAAAAGAGAACCGCAGCAGCCACCCAGAGTGGAGTCTGGTGCTGGGGGGCACTTCTGGGAGGCCGCAGGAAGGGATGTAGGACAGACAGTGCATTTTGTGGAGTATCTTTTTTTTTTTTTTAATGTTAGTTCCATGATCTGCTCGCACATCAGGAAGATGAACCCAGACTCCCACCGCTTGCTGCTGGGGTTGGGGGATGAACCCAGCTCTCTGTACTCTAGTGGCTTCGTTTATCAAATGGTAATGGCTGCCAAAGTCTTACCATAAGGTCTGAGCAGACCCAGACTTACTTTGGCTGTTACAGATGATGGTGTCTGTTCACGAAACTTGGCCTTTATTAAACCCCCATTAAATTCCTCTTCCCAGGTCAATGGCATTGACTTGTTGAATCCATCCAGTCTCCTAGTGAACATTCAATTCTTAATCTTCCCTTTCTAGAAACTGAGCCTCTTCAAGTTCAGAAAGAAAGACTGATGGTGCTGAGATTTGAACTCAAGTCTCTAGAGCATCTACTTTTGACAGCCATGCTTTGTAGTATCCTGAGCCTCAACACCCATGTGGATTTTCTCTTGGGATGTTGGGAAATCTCTGTCAGGTATTAAAGGAATTGGGAACAGACCAGAGCACTATGGTAAAGATATGATGGAAACAGAGGAGAAATGGATCAATGATAAGTAGGGAACTTTCTGAAAAATCAGTCACAGCAATCAAAAAACAAAGTGGTTTTTTCTTACACAATTAGCATGCTGAAGTATGTATAAACAAAATCTGTACCCAATAGAGAATACACATTTTGTCACGCCACGAGTATTTAAGACAGTTGACCAAGACTTCCTTTTCCCTTGGTACGCCTAGAGACACTGACGTTGAACTCTAGAACTTCAGAGAGAATCATTCAGAAGGAACTTTCTAGAGTGCTCAATGCTTCCTGATATGTTCATATGCTTGTCTCATATCAGAACAAATAATGGAAGTTTCATCTTACTCTCTAATGCCACCAAGTGCTGGACCATTATCTCTCAAGGTACCATTTGCAAATCATGCCACCGAGAAGGAAGTTACAGCGTATTCCTTGTTCTGATGAACAGCACCCCCTTCCATTCAGTAGGCTCAGCAGTCACAGATTCACCTGAGTTTTATGGGGAAAAATGTGTCTTTTCCTCAAATCTTGTTTCCTAAATTAAAGCTTCAGAGAAAACAAGTGTGGGCTTGGTACAATAGACTAGTGGCTAGATCCTTGCCTTGTATGCCTGGGGATCCCATACAGGTATTGGTTCATGTCCTAGCTATTCCACTTCCCGTCCAGCTCCCTGTTTGTGGCCTGGGAAAGCAGTCAAGCATGGCTCAAAGCCTTGGGTCCCCACACCCACATGGGAGACCTGGAAGAAGCTCTTGACTCCTAGCTTCAGATTGGCCCAGTTTCAGCTGTGCGGCCATTTGGGGAATGAACCAGAGAATGGAAGATCTTCCTCTTGGTCTCTCCTACTCTCTGTAAGTCTGCCTTTCTAATAAAAATGAATAAATCTTAATAAAAAATTTCACAAAAATAGAAAGCAAGCGTGTAGTCAACATGGCAGATGACAAGGACTGGCCAGGGTGTATAGAAATGAGAGCTGTCTTGCTGGTGAGTCGCTTTGGAATACAGAGCAGGTGTTCTCCAGATTGTAAGCATAGACTCCCCATAAGGGGGTAGGTTTTTCATGCAGCATTGAGGACACTGTTTGGGATGTCTGAATCCCGTTGGTTGGAGGGGAGGCTCTTCTGCTTTTCATCAGTTTCCTGTTAGTGCAGATCCCCAGAGGCAGCAGGTGGCTCAAAGGACTCGGGTCCCTGCTACCCACATGGGACATATTTTGGGGTTCTGAATTCCAGCTGTCCTATCCTTGGCTGTTGATGAGTTTGTGGAGGGCATGGGCAGATGGGAGATTCTCATTTTCTCCCTCCTTCCCTCCCTCTCTCCCTAAATCCATAAATGGGTAACAATTAGTGACCTGCTGATGCTACAAAGCAGGTGAACCTTGGAAAAATCATGCTAAGTGGAGGCAACTCATCACAAAAGGCAGAAGATTATCTGTTTCTTTGTGTGAAATATCCAGAAAAGACAAATCCACAGAAACTGGAACTAGGCAAATCACTAGTTGTCCAGGTTTTGTGGCTGGGTGGGATGGAGTGAATGCTGATGTGCGCTCTCTATGGGGTTGCTCTGTGGGGTAATGGAAATCTTCTGAAGTTAAATTACAGTGACAGACAACAGTGAATACACTGAATAGCTTACTTTTGGGAAATTCTATAGGATGTCAATTAAATCTCAATAAAGCTATTCAATAAAAAAGAATGCAAGTTTAGCCTGTCAAGGTGCCCTGCTTTCCAAAATGGAGTAAATAAATACTTGGAAATGACTATTTCTCATGTGAAAATGTGCACAGCCAGAGTTTCAGTGGGAAAAGTCAGTGAACACTGAGGCCTGACTTAAATGACGGAAAAGTTGAGAGCCTTTCAGTTTGCTACAAAGAGAATAGATCTGGGCATTCATCGGAGGGTTAGTCGAGATGAAAGGAATAGTATCAGCCAAGCTCCAGAGCAGAGGAATCATGATTGAAAACTATCGATTCACGTTGTTGTTTTTTTTTCAACATTATTTGAATTAAGCAAAGCTGAGACATTGCTTATTTAAACCATACTTACAAATGCTCATAGGTATAAATGGCTTTTGGATAATTTCTGATTGGTAATCAAAGGAAAAGGTACATGAAAAGAGAAATCCACTTTGATGGAAATATTGATAGGCAGCCTTTATTCTTTCAAGCAAAGTATGTCAATAATTGATTCAGTTAAGAAATTGAAAATGAGCCTAGAGTTGCTAGTCATGTTTTTTTTTTTTTTTTCTAGAACATTAGCTATGGAAAGCAGTTTAACCCTCACATGTTCAGATTAGATAACTGATCAAAGAGAAAATGCCTTTGGTTGAATGGCAGATTCAGCAGTCACAAGAAAGCACATGGCACATGGCATTTCTTTTTTATTATTATTTTTTCTTGTTGACACGTGGCATCTCTTAGAGCAGGTCTTTGCTTTCTTAGAAAAGAACCTTCCTGTGGTGAGTTTCTGGAGCGATGACTGTCTTGATGCCTGCTGTGGGGAAGACTGAATACAAACTCAGGGCAACGCAGAATTCTGTAGAAAGATACTGAACAGCGCCACGGATTCTCTCTACAGGCATGCCTCAGCAAACCTAAGATCCTGTATGTGTCTATTTTTGGTTCTGTGCTAAAACAAGTCTGTGAATCTCCTTGTTGATCCCTTTTAAAGATTTACTTCATTTTTATTGGAAAGGCAGATTTATAGAGAGAAATGTCTTCCAATCACTGGTCACTGAAGGCAGTGCTGAGGAACAAGAAAAGTTCCTAGAAAATATGGTTTAAATCTCTATCTCTGTCTGCATCTCCATCTAACCTAGCCATAGGTTTCAAACACTTTTTACCACCCAGAATTTATCTTCTAATTCTACCTTTCATCAAGCATTTTGAATTACCCTTATATGTGGGTACGTGTGTGTTGGTATGTGGGGTACATGCACGTAATACTATGGGCACAAGTGTCTCAGTTCCTCCTCTAGCTTCTGTTCCCCACAAAGACAGGAATTCAAAGGAAAGGCATCAGTACAGTGCACACTGAGAACTGGATTTATTTAAAAGAGAGTACACGTACGTTGGTGTATGCGCATGGTGCAGAAGCCAAGAACAAAATAAGGATGAGTCTGTCTGTGTTTCTTCCTACCTAACACTCTGTCTAGAGCCCCCGTATCAGCAGTGTGTCATCAGAGCACTCTAGTTCTTTTATTGATTAAGGTCCCTGTGAGTCACTTCTTGGCCGACAGCCTGCCACTCCCGAAACACACTGACTGACATCACAACTGGCACCCCCCCCCACCACCGTTGGTAGTGGTTGGTTCCATTTACACGGGCCTGTGCCATGGCAGGGGTTTTTCACACATCATTTCTGAACCGCATCCCAGCCCCTAGATGACGTTGGCAGAAATGGCCCTCATGTGCAGCTTAGGAGCATGAGAGCTAGCTGGATGAAGAAAAGCTTTGATGATTCTGGGTTGGAATTCTGTGGCTTCTTCTGGGATACCCACACTTGGCCACCGAAGAGTTGACCGAGTTCATTTATCCGGGGCAGGAGGGTCAGGGTTAAGAAGACCCCTGAGCCAGGGAGAGCTTGAAAGGAAGAACTGCAGAAGGAATGAGCAAGGAGTTTTGTTGTAGTCATTCCCTACTCAAGTTCTGGAACTGGGCCCATTGTTGTGGAGCTCCCCCCTCTTCAACAGGAGCTGCAGTGGCCTTCTGTACTGTAAGAGAAGAGGAAGGAGGGAACAGCAAAGCCATGTCTGCTTCTCAAGTAGGAGAAATATGGTTTTCTACAGCTCCTAGAGACAGGTGCCTGGGGCTCTCTGGGGCTGGAGCCTCCAGGAAGGCTGACTTGAAATGCTTCCAAACGGATATCACGCTTCAAGGAGTCAGGCCCCCAGTGGCAGCAGCAGCTGACCCAGAGTGTGGGAAGGGGACAAGGCTTGTGGAATTTAGGCATGGACTTTCCCTGCTGTCCCCTCCCCCAAGGATGGCTTTTTTTTTTTTTAACCCCTTAGGGGTGCTGTATGCCTTCCTTGTCAGGTTGGTTTGTGGCTTAGTGAAGCAATATTTATAGAGTGCCCTGTGAGTCTTGAGTGAATGTTCCTTTTATAAATGAAATGATCAAATTTATTAGCAATGAGTAACTAACCATCTACATTTATTTTGTTGATAATACAAATTTATAAGGGTTTAATTGCCACTTTTAAAACCTCCAAAACCCATACATAAATACATGCGTAATAAAATATCTTTTCACTGTGCCCAAGACTGATGGACTTCCCTTAGGGTTTGTGGGAAGATCTGCAGATTTCAAATGGAATCACAGAACTTGTATGGAAGAAGTCAGGGACAGAAATCATCTAATTGAAGCCTGACTGGTGGTGATTTCATGGGTTTTAACCAAAATGCCACCATTAACAATAATTTGCTTTATAATGCTGTCCATGGTTACCCATAATCCCCTTGAATTCTGTGGTTATCTCATTTACCTCCCAGTAATTTCACAGCTCTGGGTGTGGTCCTTAGGCCAACAGCATCAGTATTGCTTGGAATCTTGTTAACAACACTGAATCTTGGGCCCCATCTGGGACCTGCAGAGTGTTAAATGATCTGTGGGCACATCCAACTTTGTGACCTGCAGTATGCTAAGGCTTTTAGAACTGCTCCCATTTCACAGCCAAAGAAACTGAGTACCACAGGGGCTCCACACACTACCTGCAATCCAAGTCAAACTGAATTTGAACCCTGTTTGTGGTAGTCAGAGCTCTCAGCCCCAAACCAGATGTTGCAGGTGTGTGGAGTCTACCACAAAGGTCCAGAATCTCGGACCTGCAAGGACAGTGATGACAGCCCTGGTCCCCCCAAAGGCGTGACTTCATGGGGCTCTCATTCATGGGCTGTGTACTCAGCTGCTTTTAACCTTCCCTCTTTAGACCTGCTGTGGGGGAGGCTCTGCACAAGGCACCTCAGAGACACCAAGGCACACCTTGAGCTGTGATCAAGGGTGGTCTCTCCTAGCATTTTCCTTCCATCGTCAAAATGCTGATCTGCCTGTTGCTTAAGAAAAAAATTAATCAAGTTTAGAGTTATAACCTGAGCCCCCAGAAGTCAGAGAATCTCTGAGGCTAAAGTGAAGTGAGGAATTGAATATATTTAGGGATATTTGTTCAGTGAGTAAGTGTTGAAGGTTTTCCATGACAGACATCATCTTAAAAATTGAGAATCAAGTTGGGGCACCCAAGTTGGTCCCTGCACTGGGACAGTTTAACAGGTAAGATTTGGCTCATCCGTATGTGTCTTTCTATCAAACTCGAGAGAAAGTCAACTTGAATCTTTGTCATTAATATTAAACTGATGTATACAAATGAAATTAAAGCAGGATTCACTAAAACCATTGAACCTCCCTATTCATATCCATTATGATGAACTTATTTAATTTTTTTTTGTATTTGAAAGGCAGAGTGACAGAGAGGAAGATGCAACTCTCCCATTCACTATTTCATTTGCCAAATGCCAACAACAGCTGTGGCTGGGCCCAACCAAAGCCTGGAGCCTGGAACTCCATGAGGCTTTCCATGTTGGTGGGGCAAGGACACAAGTACTTTGGACATCTTCCACAACTTTGCAAAATTTATTAATAGGGAATTGGATTGGAAATGGAAGAACTGGAACTGAAACCAGTGCTCTAAAATGGGATGCCGCAGTCACAGGCAACAGCTTGACACACAGTGCCACAATGTAGGCCCCTATTATGATATTCTTAACTTGATCTGTCTTTATTCTGAATGTATCTGCTTAATCCGGTGTAGAAGTCTGCATTTGTCAGACTGAGCATTTATGAGTGTAGGGAAAGAAGGAATGGACATTAGGACATGTGGAGCGTGGCATATCAGGCATCTTTTCCACAAGTTCTTCTGGGGTTACACACAGTTACCCCTAGTCTCAGCTTGCCGGCCTATAAAGTGACTGGAAAGATAACATTCTCTTTAGTGGATGTGAAGAAGTGTGTGGTTTAAGAACCCAGAACATATATTGGTGCTGTAACAAGTAAATTGGTCTGTTTTCCTACACAGACCTCTTTTTTTGAAACCTCTGGTGGAAATATTTAAAAATCACCCTCTCTTTGTGTTTTTAGTTAGGGCTGTTCAGCATGCCTTCTGAGACCAGAGCCTTCTAAATTTATGACCTGTCATCTGGAACTTTCCCTGAAGGACAAAGTTCCTCTGCAGGAAACACCCTCTACTGAGTAGCGTTTTCAGAGATGTGTGGAAGCTAGCTCTTCCAGTAGAACCACAGACAATGGAATTGACATGGGCCAAACCTCATCCAAGACTCTGCACACTACCCCGGGGGTTCTCTGTGGAAGAGCAACAGACAGACAAAAGCTCTTCATAATTGCACATTGTTTCTGATTTTCAATACATTAAAATTAGGAATTTAGGGATTTGGTTTCATTCTTCTGGGTGTCCTCTTATTAGATTTTTGAAGTCTAAACCATCCCAGGCCACCCAATAAACAAGAGTTGAATGCCTGAGTTACCAACTGGCTCTGTCTTTTCTTAAATTCAAATCATGTTTATGGAGCTGTCCTGAATCTCCCATTGCTATATGTTAAATGGGGTAGCTGTTCCTGTCTCAAGGTGTCTTGGATGAAATCATTGTCAGCAAATGCAAAATGCAGGTAGTAAGGATAGACAATTCTTGGTTCAAGTATGAAGAGCTAAGTGTTTTCTAAGATTAACACATTTGCACCAATCTGTCCTGCTTGGGTCTCTGCACCCACATGGGATACCTGGAAGGGGATCCAGGATCCTAGGTTCTGATTGGTTCAGCTGCAGTCATTGAAGCCATTTGGAGAGTGAATGAACGAGTGGAAGATCTCTCTCTATCCTCCTCTCTCTGTAAATATGACCTTAAAATAAAAATAAATATTTTTTAAGACTTGTGTAGGTAATACAGTTTATCAGAGGTCATCTCTTCATATTGGTTCTCTGACAGCCAGAAAGGGGAAAAAAGCTTGGAAGGTTGGCATGAGAAGAGAGAGATACATACAGAGCTGCAGAAATGGTGCAGACCAGGGATGGTATGGGCCATGCTGGAGAAGCTAAAGAGAAGCAGTGCAAAATTTATTTGGGATATTGGAGTTCAGAAGATTTGTTGATTGATTAGATGTTGGAGGATTAATTATGAATGCGACCTAGTCTTTAATTGGATGTCTTTGGTGCCTATGTGTATCTGTTAACTAAGAATAGCTGTGAGTGTGGGAGGAACTGATGTGGGAGGCCAAGAGCTAGTGCAGGGACCCTCATCCTACAGGCGTGGTTGTGAGGAAATGCAGAAAAGTTTCCTGAACCAAGATGTTTTTTCTTTTTGTTGTGTTCTTGTGCATCTTTCCTTCTGCCATGAGCTCAGGATGAAGGAGTCATAATCAGTTATTTGCCATTCCTGCTCTGTCGGAGGACACTGCTTTGTATGTTAGGTAACAATGGTGGAAGCTCTTCTCGGTCCAGATACTGTTCTGTATACTGTCATGGTATGCAGATCACTAGTTGATAAGAACTAATGGATGAAGCTAAAAATCATTTTACTTTTTTTTATTGTTTAAAGACTTGTTTTACTTTTATTTGAAAAGCAGAGTTGCAGAGAGGTGGTAATGGCCACAAGAGTTGGAGGTAGCTTGATCTGAAGCCAGGAGCCCCTAGCTTCTTCAAGGTCTCCCACATGGGTACAGGGGCCTAAGGACTTGGGCTGTCTTCCACTGCTTCCTCAGGCCCTAAACAGGGAGTTGCATTAGGAATTGTGCAGCTGGGACACAAACAGGCACTGAAATGAAATAGCAGTACCACAGACTTAGCCCACTATGCCATGGATTGGCACTGGTCCCACTTTTTTTTTTTCAGTTGGAGTGTTCCAGTGTGTACTAAATGTAGATGGTAGAAATGTCCAGAAGTGAGAAGATTCAAGTTTGCCCCAGACTATGGCCTTATTACAAATGGCAACCTTTAGTAGAAGGGAAATAGCCATGGAAATTGGGCAACTTCCTCCTGGAGGGGGATAGCCAAACAATCTGAAACCATGGGATAAATATTCTATTGAAAACAGTTTTTCACTATTTTAATGCTTGAGTTTTTTTCCTTTGAAGGATTTTTACTTTTGATGAGAGAAGTATCTGAATTCCAGAACTCATATCAGTGTTGGGGCTGAGGCCAAGTGCGGCCTGTGTCATTGGCCGGTCAAGCCATCCTGGGAATGCCCATTGCAAGCATATCTTTATTGCATCTTATCTCTTTAAAGCAGCAATATTTTTCTGGCAGCTGGAACCACCTTCTCTGGATCCAGTTAGTGACTCTCAAGGAGACTCAGATTTCTGGCAGTCAGTCAGAGCGCAGGTGGAGGCCGGCCTGTGGACCCCAACAGCCTCTTGGCCCAGGCTAAATGGGGATTCAGTGGACCTCTGTGCAATTTATCAGAAGGGAAAATCTCACCTTTCCAGTGGGAAGAAAATAAACCCAGAACCTAAGAAGAGAGGCAGCTTTGTCTCGTGCCTGTGTACCAGGAGTTGTATTTAAATAGAGTCTAAAACATTTCATGGTTCCCTGCAACCATCACCCTTAATTCTGCAAGTTATATATTCCTAATTGTTTTTTATGGGTTTGGAAACCATGGCTTCCAAAAGGACAGTGACTTGACAATAGCTATAGACTAATTTTTTTTGAAAGACAAAGACTCATTTGAAAATCAGAGTTACAGAGACACACACACACGCGCACACACACAGAAAGATCTTCCATCTGCTGGTTCACTTTGCAGTAGCCACAATGGCCAACTCCCCATCGTGGGTGGGACCCTGGCCCTTATGCCATCTTTGCTAGGTCAAAAGCAAGAAGCTGAATCTGTACTGGAGCAGCGGGCACATGAACTAGCTCCAGTACGAGTTGTTAGTGTCTCAGACAGCACTTTTATCCTTGTAACACAGTGTCAGCCCTAGCAAATGGGCTTTAAGTTCAGATGTGACTTCAAGTCTAACCTTTAAAAGAAAGCTTTTAGGGTAGTAGAAAAGAAGTCCCATATAGTGTAATGATGGAGTAGAAGAATTAAACACTGTAATTGCATTTATCACAGTCAAGAGATGTTGGTCAGTCCTGATGTAGTGGTCCAGAAGCTAAATCTGTTTTCTGTTGTAGCATCATCCCACTTGAGCATATAACCATGTCCTGGCTGTCCTGTTTCCATTCCAGCTTTCTGCTAATGGCCTGCGAAAAGCCACAGAAGGTGGTCTAAGTGCTTGGGCCCTTGATGTTCATGCAGGAGACGTGGAAGAAGCTCCTGGCTCCTGGCTTCAGCCTGTCCCAGTCCCAGCCATTATAGCCCTCAGGGGAGTGGACCAGTAGACCAGATCTTTGTGTCTTGCTTCCTCTAATTCTAAATTAAAAAAAAAAAAATTGAAGACATGAGTCAAGAGGTGATATGTGGCTTAAAACAAATAAATCAATGACATGGGGATAGATGTTCCTTTTGGAATTTACATGTGACTCCAGTCCTAATATGTGGAAATACGAAAAATATTTTAGGTAGTTATCAGCAGGTATGTCCCATGTGCCAAATTTAGCCTTCTCCTGTTTTTGTAAGTCACACCTTAATAAGAACACAGCCACACTCATTTGCATAGGTTTGCTTGTGTCTACCTTTGTGCTGAGACAAGCAGGTTAATTGGTTGAGAGTTTACGTCCCATGGAACCCATTATTCATGGTCTGTACCCTCACAGAAAGCATAGGCTGAACCTTGATATGGAAATGTTTTCTCATTTTGACTTAAATCATCGACTTACTCTGGGAGGCTTTTAATAATAGGCATTTATTGAATGTTGGATCACAAACCAAGAATATAAATTTAATACTTCAGCTATTTGAACAAGATCTCTGAGATACCCTCTCAATGTGAAGTTAGAGACATGGAGTAAGATAGAATTGGTAGGGAAGAGTTTATCCCTCAGGCATCTGTTAGTGCCACCTGCTGTGTGCACAACATAGCCGTAAAGAGGTGTGTCAGGTGGAAGCAAGGGAAAGTTTTTAAAGACAAAATGAAGGGGATTACTTGTACACGAGGTGTTTTGGAACCATAATACTTGGCTCCAAGGTGTAGTAACAAGAATGACTTCCAGCTTGTGCTGCACAGGCAACAGCAAGGCACACATCATCCCAGGAGTGTTTTCTGTGTGAGCTTGTCTTTGGGTTCAACCGAGGCACCCACAGAGTCTTTTGTAATGATTATGGTTATCACGCGAGTGGGCATGAAAACTCCTCCTTTTAATTCTCCAGCTTTATTTATTTATTATTTGGGGGTCTGCCACAACTCTCATACCTCACCTTTCTTACTGGTCTCATAGTTGAGTGTGGCGGTAACACTGCGTCCCATGGAACCTTCCTGGATGTGGCTCTCCAGTCTTTGAGGGCCTCGGAGACCTTCCTGGATTGCTCGCTTCCGGTTAGCAAATGGAGGAGCAAACATGGGAAACAGCAGGAGACCTCAGAGCCCACTCCTGGAAGTGACACACATCCCTCCTGCCTACATTCTGTGATGAATCACTAACCAGTAGCATGTCCTCCCTTACAAATCAAGGGCCTGGGAAATGTAATTGAGAAGCATGCCAAGGATGCTGGGAACCTCACTATTGGTGAGAGCTGACCAGATTCTGTGGGTCTAACTGGATAAGGTATTTAATATCTACATGCCTTTTGAGGTGACTCCCATGTTCCTTTGTCCTTTCTTTCCTCAATTTCATCTTTTATTTTTTTTTTAAAGATTTACTTATTTTTATTGGAAAGACAGACTTACAGAGAGAAGGAGAGACAGAGAGGAAGATCTTCTATCTGCTGGTTCATTCCCGAAGTGACTGCAGTGATCTGAACTGAGCTGATCTTACACCAGAAGCCAGGAGCTTCTTCTGGGTCTCCCACACTGGTGCTGGGTCTCAAGGCTTTGAGCCTTGACTGCTTTTCCAGGCCACAAGCAGGGAGCTGGATGGGAAATGGAGCAGCTAGGATAAGACCTGGAGCTCATATGGAATCCTGGTGCATACAAGGCAAGGACTTTAGCTACTGAGCCATTGTGCTGGATGCAATCCCATTGTTCTTGATTCCTCTCTTCTTTCTCCCTTCTGTTTCCATCCTCTTCTCTCTCTCTCTCTCTCTCTCTCTCTCTCTCTCTCTCTCTCTCTTTCATTTGTTTGTAATCTGCTGTACAGCCTGGTCCTTGGCCATGATGAATTAAAAAAATTCTTAAGAGCAAATTTCTATCCTGCAGGCTGTATTTCCAATTTCACCTACATTGACAACGTGAAAAACAAAAAAGAAGTCACTGGATGAGTCCTCCCTCCATCATGGCAATAGCAATGCAGGGGTGGGGGTAAGCACTGGACTCAAAGCTGAATGGTCTGGGAACATTTGGCTTATGTATGTGTGACTTTAAAGTGGCATTTAATTAAAAAGTTGCAAGCTCATGAAACAAAGCATTGTTTGGCTCCCCCTTTGTATAATCCCAGTTTCTAGGAAATAATAACTTGTGATTTATGAGTTCCCTTTTCACAGAAGTATGGAAGTTATATGTAGTTTGTGTTTGAATGAGAAAAGAAAAACCCTCCCCAGTGGTAATTCATTATCTCTGTGGCTAACAAAGGACACATCCTGGAACAACTTTCTTTGCCATTTCATGTTTATGACATATCCTGTTGGTAAAATGTTACTCTCCAAGGCAAGCTGTGGAGTCTATGTATTTATTATTTACTTATTGTCTTCTCATTCTTCATGACTGCGTCAGTTTTTGAAAATGCTGGGCCAGATGAAAGTGTTCATCATTTTGGGTGACAGTTGAAAGATAGGCTGTGTGAAACCACTGACGAATCCTTCTGCCTGAACCCCACCCTTTAGAGGAAAATGAGAGCAGACGTTTGGGATAGCAGTTAAGATATCACTTGGGCCACCTGTCTTCCGTGTCAGAATGCCTGGATCCGAGTCCTGGCTCTGCTCCTGGATCCAGCTTCCTGTAAATTCACAATCTGGGAGGCAGCAGGTGGTGGCGCAGGTGGTTGGGTTCTGCCACTGGCGTGGGAAACCCAAGGACTGAGTTCCTGGCCCCTGAGCATTCAGAGAGTGACTCAGCCAGTGGAAGTGGTCTTTCTCCTCTCTCTCTCTCTCTCTCTCTCTCTCTCTCTCTCTCTCTCTCTCTCTTTCTCTCTCTCTCTCTTCCCACACACACACCCCATCTTGCTTCACTTCAAATAAAATACATAAAAAACTTAAACCAAAAAAAGACAGTCACATCTTTTGCTAGTCCAGCAGCGTGGCATATGTCTACTGGAGTTTATTCCCAGGAAAGTTTCTGGTTGGGGAGTGAGGTTACTTTAAGAGACACTATGAGCTCTTCTAAGAGTATTGTGCTACTCTTTCATTGGTGTCTCTCTATCAGAAATTGGTTTTAGTTATGTGGGTCTGTGTGCCCTGTCTCCCTGCCTTAGGAGCTATGCAGTTAGGCCTTTTCTGGCTTATTCATTGCTGCCTTTGAGTGCCTATAATAGAATTAGACACAAAATAAGTACTCTAAGAGTGAGAGGAGAGGGAGAATGAATGAGGGAATGAAAGCTTGGTAGAAGGGAGTAGAAAACACACACCTTCTCTCTGACCACACTACTGTTCTAGAGAAGAAGGGAAATTGAAGACTTTTGTGCCTCTCTCCTGGCGTGAGCACAGTCACTTCCCGTGATTGGCAGGGATCATTGGTCACCTGGAACCTCACCAGAAGTTGACAACATGCTGTTCCATTTTGTCACCGATGAGAGAAAACATGAATCAGTCCCCAGTGTGTCCCTTAGGGAGGAGCTTTAGAGGCCTTGGGTTATACAGTCCTACCTGTAGTCCGATGACCGTGACCTTGAACTGTAGGAGTGCTGCATTTTTCCTTTACTGAATGTTTAATCTTCAGGAGATTGCAGTTATGAAATCTCCTCGTCCACAGGCACTAGGTGCATGAGCTGGCTGAGAATGAGCATTTCAGTTTTCCTCCTGTCTGTTTGGAGGATCGCAATCTACCCTGGTGCCTAGTGGGATCTTCATGAAGGGCTAAGAAATGAAAGCCAAGTTTCTTGTTGCCCCTTGAATTGATGGTGCTCTGTTGGGTCTCCAGGTGCCTTTATCCTTGGGCCAGCAAGGCATGGGTGACCAGCATGTCAGTGTGGTAGGCCTCTGGTTAGACACACTCAGTTCCAATAGCCATCGATTGTGAGCAAGGCCCCTAAACCTTTGAATACTCATCCAGAAAATGAAGTGGAAGTTCACACCTGTTAGTATTCTGGGAGGAGCAGAAGAGATAGTGCTCTGTGAAATGGAGACAACACAGCAGGAGCCTTGCCCATGTTAGTTATGGTTGCCATATTTATTATAGTTATTCCAGTTATACTGGAAATCCCCCAAATGACTGATGACTTACCATTTACTTATTTTAAGTTAATTCATTATTTAGTGATTTGTTTTTAAATTATTTGAGAGGTGGAGACAGAAACAGAGGGAGAGAGGAGACTCCTATCTGCTGCTTCACTTCCAAGCTGCCTGCAATAGATGGGCCTGGGCTGGGAGGTCAGGATGCAATTCAGTTCTTCCTACATTAGCGGTAGGTACCTAACTAGTTGAGCTATCACCTGCTACCTCTCAGGGTACTCATCAGCAAGAAGCTGGATTTAGGAGCCGGACTGCGGGTTTGAACCCAGGCACTCCATTATAGAATACAGACATCCTACACAGCATCATAACCACTGCACCAAATACCCACACTGGCGGTGTTTATAGAGTGTCACAAAAGATACTGAAAAATTATGTCAACCTACGTCTCTCGGACTCTCTGTCACACTTTCAAAAGGATTTTATTGACTCTCAGATGATTCTTAAATTCCTTTGTCTAGCAAATCTCAACAGTCATGGTGTGTGGTTGGAACTAAATATAAATATTTGGTCTTTGTCCCTGGTTCCTGGCACTGAGCCCTTAAAGCTCTTGGAATCCCAAGAGTGTACAAAGGGATCTTTTGTCTGAGGAAGAGGTGATTGGCGGCTTGGGCTAGTGATGGGCATGGGGTCTTAAGGCAGCTTCTGGATGCAGACTGGAAGCTGCAAAGACCCAACCAGCTGAGCAGATGATTGGAATTTTCGGCCCTAACTTCTTCCCTCTAGGGAAGGGGGGGGGGTGGAGCCTGGAAATTGATCCAGCCATCAGCAGTCAGTGATCTGATCAATTGTGCCCTTGCGGTGTGACCTCCATAACAGCTCCTGAATGGTGGCTTCTGAGTGTGTCTGGGCTGATGAATATTACAAGTCCTGAGAGAGCACTGTCCCTGCAGAAGGCATGGGGGACCCCCATATCCCTGACCCCTCCCCACAGCTACACATCACAGCTACACATTGCATTTGATGATGTCTCAGTTGTACCTCTTCAGTAAGTAAACCCAAGCAAACAAGTATTCTTGAGCAATGTGAGCTCTATTAGTAAATTAGAAAACTCAAGAAAGAGATGAGAGGAACCTCTGATTGAGGGCTAGTTAGAGCAAAAGTTGGCCTGGGGTTGTACCTGGTGTCTGAAATAGGGAGTGGTCTGACTAAACCCTTCACTCATGGAGTTCACACTAGCTGCAGGTGAGTGGTCAAATGGAAGTGAATTCTGCGAAATGAGGAGTAGGTATACAGGAGGAAAGGAACACATTTCATGTGGTGTCACAGTGTGGTTAATATAAAATATACAGGATCTTTACACCCTGGTGTTTGATGACATTGGTGCAAATCTCTGCCGTTGCGTGGTAATCTGCATGCTGCCTGATGCCACTGTACGGGAGCCCAGAGCAGACATTACTAGTCAATGTGGACACACTCTCCCAAGGCCAGACACAGTAGTACATTTGAGCACATCACTACTGGCAGTTTCCTTAAGGTGATAAGTAACGACAACTCTTTCCTTCCTTCTGGAAGAGGCCATGAAAGACTCAGGTTTGGGTTCTGGTTGAACCAGTGGTCAGTTGTATGACATTTATATTTGGTATCCTGTATTATAAAAATTACATTTTGTTAAAGATCAAATAGTCATGTCTCCATCCTCTTTACATATGTGTTAAAAACTTGGCAGGAGAGGGAAGTTGACTTTTTTTCTAACAAGATAATCCACATGGATGTGCCCTCTATGTCCTGGAGAGGCTTGGCTCAAGATTCCATTGCCTAACCTGTGATACTTGTCTCCTGCAGAAACCCGCCTGTTTTCCTGCCTGCCTTATTGCAGTTTATTATAGTAGTCTCAAATCTGCTACTTCTGTTTAGTATTATCCTTTTAAAGATTTATTTATTTTTATTAGAAATTCAGATTTACAGAGATAGGAGAGACAGAGAGATCTTCTGTCTACTGGTTCACTCCCCAAGTGGCTGCAATGGCCAGAACTGAGCCGATCTGAAGCCAGAATCCAGGAGCTTTTTCTGGGTCTCCCATGTGGTTACAGAGTCCCAAGGCTTCAGATTGTCCTTTACTGCTTTCCCAGGCCACAAAGCAGGGACCTTGATGGAAAGTGGAATGGCTAGGATACAAACCAGCACCCATATGGGATCCTAGTCTTGCAAAATGAGGACTTTAGCCACTAGGCTACCATGTGGGCCCTTTTGGTATTATCTTACATGCATCATGCCCTATTGGATACACTGCTCTGGCAAGGAGTCGGCCCTAAACTTTCTCTAGATTTGTATTTCATCTCCCTGACACACTCTCCTCCAGAGTATGGCAAATTAGTGAAGTTTGAGTGATTAGAGGCAAGTCTGTATGATGGCGATCCTTTGTTACACGGATTTACTTAGCTACTTTATCCTCTAGGTCTCGTCCCCTCCCGATTTCCCCTCTTCCTTCTATTCCACTCTTTCCCTTCTTCCTTTCCTTCCCGCTTTTTGTTTATTTAAATCTCACCAGGTGTCTTTGACTTTTGAGCATATTCTTACTGCCTTTCTCCTCTTGCTTTTCTGCACGTCCTTCTTGGACATAAAAAAACTAAAGTTCTTTCTTTCCAAGTGCAACCCAACTTTCATCTGCTGTTTGTGGTGATCCCAACCTGGGCCTTAGTGATCCGTTATGATGTTTATGTGGCTACAGCCCATTTGCTAAGTAGAATTTTGGTAACCATGACTAAAATTGTGAATACTTGATCTGGTGTTAATCTACCCTTTGTCTCCTAATATCCCTCTTTACATGTTACTCAGGACCCTGATTTTTATCTGATATCATCCCACTTGGTTAGGAAAATTTCCTTCCCAGTCTACCTTGTAATTAAATGCAGCCACAAATAGTTTTAAATCTTCTGCAGTGATTTCTCTCTGTTCCTACCCTGCTCCTCACATTATATTTTCTTCCATTTTGGTGTTGTTTAGAGATAGAGTAAAAGACAAAATGTACATGTAGGGACCAAGGCAATTCTTTCCCCTTCATTTTTCTTTATCTATTTCTAGTGAAAACAAAGTCTGTCTCCCATTCGCCAGGGAACACGTGGACGTTGTGATGTTGGATGCTAGTAGTCTCTCAGCTTCTCAGGAAAGTTGGCCACTGTGTGGTGGTCACCGTGACTCTGATTAATCTCTAGTCTTGCTGAAAGCCTCATTCAAGAACTTCTTAAATGAGGTAGGGCTAGATCCCAAAGGTAGGTATTCCTCTGATTTCAGTATTTCCCACCTGTGCTGTGAGTGGGATCCTCATCAGACTTCTGGTTTCAAGGAACCCTCTGACTGGTAACCTGGTAGCTGGCAGCTGATTGGTTGGTAGTTTGGATATAATGGCAGGCATTCTGCTCCTGAATGTATCTCTTTTGCTACCAGACCTTGGTGGAAATACTTGCTGTTGGGATACTATTACTTACGCGGCTTCTACCATCTGACAGACTCTTACCAATTTCATCTGCTCCTGGAGTTCCATTCCCATGGCTTGAGGTTGTTGTTTATGGGGTGAAGAAAAGTGGGTCTTGTAGGAATAATGAGAAATTCACCCTGTGGTCTTGCCATATTCTCAGTCTCAATCCCCCAATTCCCAGCCCCAGTATCTCAATGTGAGACCTCTGTGAGTATTTTGGAAGATTTCTTTACTTGTTTTCAACCACTCCATTTATCCTTTACAGAAGAAAACTTAGTTTTCATTTCAAGACACTTTTTTTTTACTGTGATCCCAATAGTTATATAATACCCAAGTGATATATCTGAACATCAAAACTATGACACTGGGACAATTTTACACTCAGTGTGAATGGTAACTTCTGGTTTTTCTTTGTTTTTGCTTCTTTTGGTTAAGTTTTACTCAGCTTGGATTGGGGGAGTTTTATGACTTCCCGGGTGTCCAATATGTTTTTATTCATCTGTGGAGGAAGCTTCCCCCACCCTCTACAACATTGAACTGTTCAGCCTTTAAGACAAGATCCATACCTGCTCTGTAGCTTAAGCACCTGTGTGTTTGAATAGTGAAACTCAAAATGACTTTAGTTAAGGACAAGTTGCTGTTTGTGGTGTTGTTTTAATTTCCAAATCCATTTCAAAATTTTACCCTCATAAGGTAGAATAAAGATTGAATTCATAAATGATGTAAAAGAAAGACATAAAATGCAAATCTGAGTTTTTGTCAACTGTTATTGAATTGCTTGTGAATTTCTTTTTGTACTTCCAATTTCTTACTCACTCTGGATGGATCTTGGACAACCACACACACCAGTGGAAGCCCCACTGAGGAGTGTCTAGATAAATGTCTCAAAACTAAGGGCAAGGTTTTCTGCACTGAGTCCCCACGGTGCCGTCCTAGCCCAATGCCCCACCAAGTGTCTACTAAAAATTAAACCTTGACTATGTGAGTAAGACAGTAATACGCCAAGAAGCAAGTGTCTCTTGAGGTCAAAACCCTTAAGTTTATTCTTGACCTTCATAACTTACTTTTGCATTGGAAAGATGCAGGTGCTATAATTTAGATTTGCAGCCAAAACCCAGAGACAAATACGTTTACATACATGAGGCATTTTTATTCATGCTGCTTTATTTGACCCAAAGCCATTGCCTAGTGTGCTATTTCATGTCTGTATTGGGAGTATAAGGCATGGTGTGAAAGACGAGACAGGATATTAACCGGACCAGGGCTTGGCCAGGTGCGCGCATTCTGTCTTCTGTCTGTCACTGTATTTGTCTTTCTTCTCCAAGGACCACTTAAGGACCCTCCAGCTCCTGGTCACACAAATGTGGACTGTCTGCTTGAGAAGCTGAATAGAATGGAACACTTATTGAGGGTAATGCCTTCCTGCAACCAGGAGATAACAACAGCTTGCGTATTTTGGTTTATTCCCTTCCAGGTCTCTGGTTTACCAGTTTGGAGAGGGTAACTGAAGAACTTCTCCTTACTTAATGAGCTATGGCTGAGCTGAGAGTCCCACCGCAGTGGTAGTGAACGTGCATAAGTACAAAGGACAAATATAAGGCATTTTGCTTCTTGATCAAATAGATAATTCTAATATCAAGTGTCCATGATGTTCAGAGAACTGAACAGTCTCCAGGGAGCCTGAAGAGATGAAGAAGCCAGGACTTGTGCTCCTAACAGGGAAGAAAAGCACAAAGAAAGTGTAGATCAGATGAGGCAGTGTATATAAAGACCATAGCAAACTGCACCTAAATGCTAAATTGACATAGAAGGAAAAGAGAGCGACTTTTAAGGGCAAAGAGTCACTTCTCAGTTTATTAAAATATTTGCATAGCACAAGTGGTAGGAATGAGTGCAAAATATGTTACCTGTTGACTTCCCTTGATAATGCTGCATCCTCTGCCATCCCAGGTGGTGGTCTCATTTTACACCTGTTTTCCTCATGTCCCATAATTACATTTACGGTTTGTCTATGAGGTGGTCAAGTGAGAATTTTTATGCAGAACCGTTGTTGGTGGACGTGAGAGGTAAGAGATCTGGCACACTTACACACGTTCAATCATTAGTTTCCCCCTTGTTTTAGCAGAGTCTAGACTTAGATGTCTGTGGAAAGGCTGTCAGTTAGGATAAGCACGAAGGATGAGTTTGAGCTCTGATTAACACAGGGATGAGAAAGGGAAGTTCTGAAGACAGACGGATGATTTGAGTCCAACAAAAAAAATGGTGACCAAGTGGTCCTCCCACAATGCAGATGAGCTGGCTTGTTGGCAGTTTAAGAACTGTCGTATGTTTCCTTTCCTGAGACAGGAAAGGGACTTTATCTCCTGAGCGACTTTAGGTGGTCAGATTCAGAACCTCATAATGACCTATTGTTTGCACAATTGTTGATTTAATATAAAAATCTATAGAGTTCATACCCTTGTATGTCAATATTGCTCCCAAGGAGATACTGAGTCTCCTGGATCCTGTGACTGTGGATAACTTAGAATGATTTAGTAATCTGGCACTAAATGTAACTTAGTCTTGGGGAGAAATGTAACTGATTTGAAGTCTTTTGAAAACTTGAATAAATGACTAGTCATCAGGATAGCTAGTATGTTGTGCAGCATTTCAGCTCAGTGTTCGGTTTCATAGCTGGGCATGAGAATTACAACTCTTGACACCAACAGTTCTCAACTCTGGGCCATTTTGGCTCAGAAGAAACATTGACAATGTCTAGAGATGTTTTCACTTGTCACCACTGGGGGATAGGAATGCCATTGGCGCCTAGAGGGTAAGAGGCCAAGAATTCTGCTAAGTATCCTGTTATGCATAGTACAGTATACACATGCGCGCACACACACCATTATTGGCCAAAAATATAATTGTAGGAAAGTTGAGAAACACTGCTCTGGGCAGATTACCTAACTTAAAGGGCAGCTCCATTGGTGTTTACATATTCAAGTTTTCCTCTGAATGAGAATTTGATGGTATTCAGCCCATGGTCCTTTTAGATTCAAGTCCCTAAGTGGTTGAATGACCCCATGGGCCTCCTAAACATGTATATGTGTCTGTGATTGAAGGTTTGCAGGCGCTGGCCCATGAGCTCTTCCCCCTATGCATAGGAGGTTTAAGCCAAGTTTTGTATGCTTCCTGACCTAATGTTGCTGTTTAGATACTGCTAAGTCCCAGATGTTGTCACTTCACAGAGCCCTTGAGACGGGATGGTCATGAGAGCAGCATCCTGGTTGGTCCTTTTGCTGAGGAATGTGGTGTTTTAGGCAGATGGCAAAAGTTGTAGGTGCCTGAAGGAACAAGTGTACTTGACCACCCAGTGGTGTTCAGCCCTTTCTCTGCCTGCCTTCCTGGCTACTGTGTGCTGTGTGATTCTTGTTTCAGGAGTCTACCGAGTTGCTGCTCCGACCCAGTGAGATTTCTCTCTAGTCAGATGTGGAGAGTTCTGGGCCTAGCAGACCTATTGAATATGGATGGGTCTCTGGAATCAGAGGGTGACTTTCATTAAGGTGATTTAATGCTGTCCATAGTCATCTCTGTGATGAAACTGCTTTGCAGTACAAGTAGAGGAAAGAGGACTTAAACAAAAATTGATTTGTACCAGTCCTGAGCAATGACAAAGGTGTCACTTCGATCTAGTTCCAAAAGTTTGCTTTGTGTCCATTGCTCGGACTTGGATGATGCACAGTCATTGCTAGGAGGCATATACTGTTCAATTTACATTCTGGAAGCTTTTAGCAAGTACTGATGGATGGGACTCCACCATGTGGGGGGGAATTCCCTGGTCCAGCCCAGTGCAAGAAGGAAACGGCAGCTTGCAGAATGCACAAGAGAACTCAGCTCAGCCTAGGGCAGCTACAGGTGGTTAGAGAAGAGATGCCTGCCAAGGGCCACAGCAAAGACTCCAGATGAGGAGGCCAGGGAGAGACTCTGCTGATGAAGTGGAAGAACCAATCAGATGAGAGGCATTCATTAAAGCACACTTTGGAAATCTCACCTTTTCTCTGTTCTTTGCTTTCTTGTGTATTTGTCCTCCTTACCTGATTTCCTTCCTCTGTTCTTTTAGCCTTACCATCTCATCTTTCTTCCTGTTGGCTTCTGCTATTATACCTTTATCAGAACTGTCTGCAGCAGCAGTTTCCATCTCTGTTGCTCTCTCATCCTCTGTCATGAAACTTCGGTAGACATCATCCCAACAGATCAAGCTTAGAGGCAGTACTTTTAAGGAACAACTCCAATCTAATGAAGAAAGTTCTTAACTCACACGAGACAAGTGTTCCCTTAGGGGGACTTTGTCATCAAACAGCGAAGAAAGACATAGACATTAATATTTGTAATGGGCCCAGATGTTTGGTCTACCTGTGAAGACACTAGTTAATGTGCTTACATACCTAATCAGAGAACCCGGATTTAAAGCTTTGGCTACTGACTCCAACCTCGTGCTCATGTAGATCCTGGGAACCAGTGGTGATGGCTCCAGTGCTAGGGTTTCTGCCAACCATCTTGGAGGCCTGTGTTGAGTTCCTGGCTTCTGGCTTTGGCTTGTCCGACATGAGCTGTTGTGGAGGCTGGTTGGAGTGATTAGTACATTCAGGCTGTTTTCCTCTCTGCCTCTCAGGCCAGGCCTTGGTAGTCCTGCCTGAATATGTTGATGCTGACATTGAGTTAACTGTGGCTAAGAAATAAGGGATAGGAAAGAACGAAAAAGATACTGTCTGTGAATGATATGGAATGGAATACGTGATTAGTGATAGAAACCCTTCTGTAAGGTGCAGATTTTAATAAGTTTAATGTTTGAAGGTGACTATCAGAGTTTTGATGATAATATAATTGCTACCTCACAAACTACATACTTTGCATTGCAAAATTTTGGCAAATCTCAACAACAATCTATGTTATAGTCCTTGAGGAGAAAGGAGACAGAAGACAAGAAAATCAGAAAATCAATGATCTGAAGATTTCATTGTAGATGAAACAGTTTCTTCCTGTGAAATTTTCCAGTGTAACCGTGTGTTATTGTCAGTGTTCGTCCTTGAAACTGGACCTGGAGGGATTGGAAATGTGTTAAGTAAACTTTATCAGCGGTCCCTTGCTTATTAATGATCATTTTTATGAACTGTTAACTTCTTGAGACTGACTTCCATATTCAGAAGTGCAGACTAAAAAACAACATCTCAATAAATGACAGCTCTTACCGTGGAAAGTTGCGCATGCGTTCACTGGAGGCAAGAGACATGTATCTTCTGTTTCCCACATTTTCATGCAGGGAGTTTTCTTTCATTTCTTTCAAAAAGGCAACAGTTTTGAAATCACAAGTTATCTATAGATTTGGAATTGCCTTCCCCAACCCAATCAAGTTTGGATCAACTTGTAATAATATACAAAAGCCGTTATTTCAGCAGATAATCTCGGTGTCACTTTCAACAGTCCCTCTTCCACTCTCCCATGATGCACTCACTCTCGTTCCTCCTTCTGCCCTGTGAGTTTGTTGTGGCTCTCAGAACGTCAAGATTGAATGATGACACATTCTTTTCTTTCTTCAGGAAAATTCCAGTTAAGTATGACTAATCTAAAAGGAGGCTTCAAAAAGTCTAGAAAACAGCAGTAATTTTCTGCGTGAATTTTCTATGAAGTATTTGGAACCTCCCCACCCATAAGATAGACCATTGTGGATACTCTCTCTGAAATGGGAGGAGTTGCTGCCCTAATCACCCCAGGTTGATTTTTTTTTCCCTCTGCAGTCCATCGGTCCACAGGAATGATATTCATATCTGTCCTCCCATTCCCAGAGGGCATGTGGTACCCTTCCTGGCTTAGTTGATGGGAAAGTGTCAGGGAACAGACTTTCATGTGCTTGCCCATTCAGAACTCAAATGCATAAGAACATGTTCCCCAGCAGAGACCTGGCTGTACGAGACTCTGGATATCTATAAGAAAAAACAGTATAAAATGTAGTCACCCAGATGTCTCCAATTGCTTTTGTACTTAGGCGTTTGGATATCAACCACTAGTGTACATCGCCAACTTATCTGACCAAACCCAGAGCATGGGTTCTCTCACCATGCCTTTGTATTTAGGGTCTCTCCCGTGGAGTAATTCCCCTCCGTTTATTTCTGTCTCACTCATCCGTGCTCCAGGATCTTCTCCCTGGACTCCCCGTTTCCTGGGGTCAGGGCCCTTCTCTGGCATGTGTCTGTGCATTTTTGCCACCCACCACTTTTCTTCTGTTTTCCTTACATACCCATCTGGCCTGGGAGGTAGTACCTTGCACAGAATAATGGAAATGCTTCCTGAATCTAACTGAAGGGTTGCTGTGTTGATCAAGCCTTGGGTCAGTTGACTGCATTGCTCACTTGGCATTGCTTCATGTGACAAGAGTGTTGCTCACTAATTCACACCAGGAAGCAATCATTTCCAGAAAAAAAAAATAGGAGCCTTTTCAGCTCTAGCTCTCTCTGCTTTAGGTCTCACAAGGAACCTGAGCAAGGTGCAATCCCTCCTGTGTGTCTACAATAGCTTTATTTTTCTCCCTGAGTCTGAACTTCAGCTGGAGTCTGTGAGTTTTCATCCTGGTTCACAGTTTTTATAAGGAACTACTAACCATCCCATTTCCTGACCTTTTTCCTTGGAAGTCAGTTTTTCTGGTTTGTGTGACTCTTATCTACTCACGATCCAGCGGATTTTTCAAAACCCAGTGTTTCCTAATAAGCAAATGCTTTATCTCAGATATTTCATCACCTCTTGCCTGAGTGATTGCAGAACTGTTGGTTTAATCAGGGGCAGTGCCCATGGAAGCTATTTTAGTGGTATAAATTATACCTACAAATATTTGTTGAGAACTATCCCACGAAGAGTGTTGAGTATTAAGACAAATGCAAGGATAAACACCACACTTTAATTGGTGAGATACAGCGCCTGTCCTCAAGTAGCTAATCAAGGCAAGACATGCCGGTACATGAATAACTAACAACATTTTTTGATTGTTTATCTCTAGTTTTGTGTTTGGAATTTGTGGCATTTTACCAAGAAACACATAATGCTAGGGGAAAAAAAAGACTTAGAAGTAAGAAAGATCATGCTAACAATAAACAAGTATGGCTAGAGACATGATTGTAACTAATTCACAAATTAGGCTCCCTGGAATGTGCTAGAAACTGAGGGCCATCTCTGTGTGTCCACAATATGTATCTCTGTATTTACCGCCAGTGAATGGCATGATGTCTGTCACATAGCAGATGTTCAATAAGTGAAGGATGAAGTGGGCACTTCTGCCACTTTAGGCTCCATAGCAACTTAATTAAAGCAAAACTCACCATTTGGAAATATTAAAAAATTAGATTTTATTAGTCCAACCAGAGAGCTGCTATTGTGGCATAGCGGGTAAAGCTGCTGCCCGCAGTGTCAGCATCCCGTATGGATGCTGGTTCACATCCCAGTTGTTTCACTTCAGATCCAGCTCCCTGATGATGGCCTGGGGGAAAAATGGCTGAAGTGTGTGGGCCCCTATGCTCATTGAGGAGACCAGATGAAGCCCCTGGCTCTTGGCTTTTGCCTGACCCAGCCCTAGCCACTGCAGCCATCTGGGGAGTGAGCCAGCAGATGGAATGTCTCTGCCCTCCTCTCGTTCTTGCTCTCATCCTCACTCTAAGCCTGCCTTTCACACACATACGTGACTTTTTTCTCCTTTTTTTAAAAAGAGAGCAACACCATAGTCTTTTCAGTGAACAGATTAGCAAGTATTTTGGAAAGCATTGAAAGTTATGAAATTCGTTCTCATAAACTTTCAATGTCCAACCAAAATATAAGAAGTTCAGCATTACTGATAACATTGTAAAGTCAGTCAGAGTTTTTGTTAAGTAATTTATCTTATGAACATAAAATTATTTGGGCTGTATGATGGAGTGACTATCTTAAAGAAGTGTTTAAGAAAAGGGAAGTAATATGGAATACTACATAACCATTAAAATTAGGTTTTAATGGCCGTGCCAGGAAGGTCCATCTCCACACATGTGTGAATGTGTGTGTCTGCTCCGTCTGAGGATCCAGTGTGATTCCAAGGATGGGCAAGTGTGAAGACATTTTACATTTAGAAATGGCATCTGAGATTTTCTTAGTTTGGCCACGGTCATCAGTGCCATCATGTGCACACTGCCAAGGCTGCCTTGAATGGACTGGTAGTGGTCTGTGTTGAGAGAGATTTGTGGAATGCTGGGATAAAATGTTTCTTCACAGATAAGGTGGAAAGGGGAGATCCCCATTGGCTGCATGAAGAGGGAGTCCCTGGGCTCATCTGTAGTCTGTTCTTTTGCGCTTTCTCCAGGAAGTCTAATTGTAAGGAGAGTGGAAGCCAATGTTCCATGTCTCCTCTGTGGGAAAGACCCGGACGCAGCTGCTGCAGACACCTGAGCAGCTCTCACCAACAGCCTGTGTCGTGCAGGACAATGCAATGACGCCCAAGGTACAGATAAGCAGGACAGAGCTCTTGCCATGATAGAAATCCCCAAATCCCATGGGTTGCTGAGTATTGCTCACCCTGTCCATCCAGATGTCCTGTCATCTTAGCCACCTGTTAGGGGATGCACCCTATCAGCTGTTCCCTGTTGTAACTGCAGTACAGCTCAGCAACCCTGAAGTTGTGCTTGCCCTCACTCACTACCACGTCATACAGCAAGACCAGCCCCAGCACACCTATTGTCAGCTTATAGCAGGTCAGTCTCATTCATTCATTCACTTAGGATAGGAGTATAGGGAGATGAGTGCTCAAGCTTGATTTCTGATCTTCTTTTTAGTTTTACTTCTGTCTTGGATTTATGCCAGATAACTGGATAACTGAGCATCCCTGGGAAGCTAAACTTTCTGTTAGTATTCACTCAAGCATATCTGGTTACCTTGGCCATTACTCTTAGTGGCACCACCCTTACCTACTTACCTGTGAGAATCTTTGTGTAGCTGTAGAGCACATCTGGATCAATGGTGGCTTGAAAGAAAGACTCTGAGGTGGGGCCCAGGGGTCTGACAGTGTATAAGACTTCTAGGTGATTTTGATGCAAGCAACGTCTTTTACTACTTCATCAGACACTGATGTGGCATTTAGGAAAGTGGTGTGTGTGTGTGTATGTGAAAGGCAAAGTGGGAGAGACATCACATCTTCTGTCTCACTCCTCCAACGACCTGCACCAGCCATGACTGTGTCAGGCCAAAGCCAGGATCCAGTAACTCAATCCAGGTCTCCTGTGGGGTAGCAGAAACTCAGCTGCTGAACCATGGCCTGCTGTCTCCCAGGGTGTTCACCGACAGGAGCCTGGACTTAGGTCAGGAACACGGATATGAGAAGTGCCAGGTGGCACCTGCTTAGTGTTGTATTTGCAGCACCAAACATTTGCACTGGGGCTGGGTTTTAAAGATTTATTTATTTTTTATTGGAAAGGCAGATTTACAGAGAGAAGGAGAGACAGAAGGAAAGATCTCCTGTTCACTGGTTACTCCCCAAGTGGTTTCCATGGCCAGAGCTGAGCTGATCCTAAGCCAGGAGCTCCTTCCAGGTCTCCCATGTGGGTGCAGGGGCCCATAGCTTTGGGCCATCCTCTACTACTTTCTCAGGCCAGAAGCAGAGAGCAGGATGGGAAATGGAGCAGCCAGGACAAGAACTGGTGACCATATGGTTTATCGGCACTTGGAGTTTAGAGATTGGCCAGTTCAGCCATCATGCCTGCCCCAGAAGTAGATTTTAAATCAGAGAATTGAGGATTCATTTTCCATTATTGTGATGATTTGAAACACCCCTCTCCCCAATTTCTCACAGGTATGTCTTACATTTTGCTACCCATCCTTCAGGAACTCTTTTTTCCCCCCTGTACACTCTATAGCCCAGGAATAGTTCATCTGCATAGGTGTATTTCTTTAACATTGACTGCGCTTTCTATTTCCTTTCTGTTTTATGACAGCACTTGACATCTCTTCCGTGAAGCACAAGAGAAGTAGCATTAGAGAGCTCTGAATTTTAAAACTCAGCTTTTCAGTTTCTGAAATGTGTGAATTGGGAAAACCGACTAAGCCCTTTGCCTTTTCTATAAAGCGGGGCTACAGTTATTTGAGGGCTGAGGACAGTTAATAAAGTTAGTGATACTAATGATGACCAAATGGGAAAAGTTTAGCACAGTGACGAACTCAATATATTTGTGAAGTATTTTCAGTATGATTGCACCTCAATTCGGCCGGTATTGATTCAGTGTTCGTTATGCTTATGACTGCTTCATTGCTCTTGAATCACCCTTCAGGGAGCTTTCTCCTCTTACTTCCAGGTAGCAGTGCTTCTAGCCAGAAGTAACATTTCTCTTTGTTTTCATGACGCCATTTAGATCGTTGCATGTTGCTTCCATCTTCTGCCACATTTGTTTTAAACTATTTTGCTAGAGATTTTGCCTTCTGCACCCTCTCCACAGTAAGTATCCTCAATTCCTGCCAGAGGTCCTGGAAAGAGAATAGCAACTTTTTATTAACTAGTGTGTGCAGAGTGCCTGGCATCCCTTCAGTGAGAAGGCCAGGCCCTGCTAGCGGGGCTTTCAATCTGCTCCTTCCACACTGCTTCAATTTTTGCTCCCCCAGGTTTATATCTGCTGTCTGCCACTTTTGGGGTTTTTTTTGTTGTCTTGTGCTTATGTGATCCCTCCCCCTGCCTCTTTCCTCCCTTGCCTTTACCTTCTCTATTGATTTAAATTAAGCTTGGTTGAAAAGCAAACACAAGCTTGCTGGCTGGGAGGTTTATGCAAGGCCTCTCTGCTCTTGTAAAATCTTAGGCACGCAGGTCCTGCAAAGCAACATTATTCCTGTTGTAAAAACACCACGTGCGTGTTCTAGACAGGAGTCCTCTGTGAAAGATCCCTTCACACACGCAGAAATGGTTGACATGTCAGCACTTTTGCACGAGGGCCCTGGCTCCGAATGACCAGGTCAGTGCTCCAGGGAGCTGCTGCGTGACTTCCCTCCGCCTTCCTCCCCAGCAAGAGCAGTGGCACGCTCAAGGCTTTACACTGAACTGCACAAATATAGAACAACATAGAAGTTTCTTCATTAGAATACTGTGTTGTCATAGAATGATATTTTCACAAACAGTGGCGTATCATAACACACATTATTTCTTCGTTCCTGTGGAGCAGGAGTTCAGGTATGGTTTAGCTGTATCCTCTGCCTAGAGACTCACTTGGGGCTGGGAGATGGTGCTGAGGGCTCATCTGAGGCTAGAGCAGAAGCAGATGCACTGACTTAGATTGTTGGTAGCATTCGGTTCCTTGCAGGTGTAGGGCGGTGGCCTTCTTGCTGACTGTCAGCCAAAGGCTGTCCCAGGGCTCCTGAAGGCTGCCCTCTAGTTCCTCTGTAAGTGCAGTTCCCCAGCGTACCCTGGGATTCCTCAGTGCTAGCAAAGAAAGGAGAGAGGAATGAAGAAGGTGCCACAATCTAATGAAACATAGTCATGCAATCGCATGCAGTTGATGTTTTAATTGTTTCACCTGTCATTATCCTCTGTCCATATTCTATCTGTCTAGAGTATCATGTATGTTCTATGCATAGAAGCATGTCACAAATCCTATCTACAACCAAAAATAGAGCATCACCCCCCCCCCCACCGGGGCCTGGGACTTGGGTGGCACAGATCATGGGGTTGCTATCATAAGATTCTGTTTGCCACCAAAGTGTGTGTGTTTTCTTCTTTCTTTGATAAGAGGAGATGGAGAAAAAGGTTCACCAATTGCCTGAACATGACCTAAACATTTTGATGAAACTACTAGGTTTTGTTAACTAACTTTCCTTGCCAACCTGAAACTCAAAGCCTCCTTCTCCATTCCATCACTTGTCTCTCCCTGGCCTGGTGAAACAGAATACGAACACTGATGTTTATGTCTTTGGCTACAGTCAAGCGATTTGAAGATGAATGAGTCTCAAGCCTAGAATTGTTCCTTCAGAAATGGATTTGGTGACTTTGGAATTTCAGTCCAGTGCCTGAAAGCACCTGCATACCAGTGAGATCAGCACTTTATCCATTGTCTTCAGACTTCTGTTTCTCTGAATTTTTGTACCTTTCTAAATGATTCCACAGTTAGTTTCTGCCATGTAGCCAGTTAATAAGGGATATTGAGCACATATTAGGAGCATAGCACTCTGGTGTGTTGGAACAATAGGCAAACACAGAATACCCATCTACCGCCACTCGAAGCTTAGGTGACTTTGATGAGATGCAGCAGCAGCAGCGTGTGGGGGGTTGGCTCTAGGTTAAAAATATACTGCCTGTTGCAGTATATCCCCTTGAGCAAGTTACCTATGCCCACAGAATGTCTCTCATCAAAATGGCATCACCGGTAATATCTCCTTCCCGGGTTGCTGTAAGGATTATGGAGATGATCTGTGGAGTGCTCAGTAATACTGTCGCTTCGCAAAGCTGCAGGAGCCTCATTTATGCACAGTACAATGTAGGGGTATCTGCCGGGAGGTGTGCCATAGCATAACCCAGTGCAGGCATTTGATGTGTGTTCTTGGAAATACTAAGGCATGGAGGAGGGAGAGAGGGAGAAAGGGAAGAGGAAGGGAGGGAAGATCTGTATGGGATCTTCAGAGACTGTCTTGTGGAAGGTGTGTTGTTTGGGCATAACGAGAGAGGAGAAAGCAAGCTGTATGGTGACAGAGCAAGGCAAGCATTTAGGGAACAAATGCAGGGCCATTTTATCTAGCGTCAGACTCTTAGACCAGGATGAATTTTGAAAATATAACCCACACCATCCAAGATATTTATCTACCTACATAGATAGATACACATGTACAATCTGTTTTATAAAATATCAGACTTTTGTGATAAATGAATCAATAAATAGCCTCAAATCTTTTTACAAACTAATCAAATCGCCTGAAGCACCGAAGTAACTGTTTTCATGCTTGAGGAAATAGAAATTCATCCTTTGTTGGTTTTTGCAAGCTTCTTTGTAAAGGGTAGGCATTTTGGAATCACAGAAAAGTATAGCCAGTCAATTCATTCTCTTTGAAGGACTGGTGAAAATTAGGATTCTCTTAACCATTGCTGCTGCCAGGCCTTCCGCAGAGGCAGTGTGATCAGTGAGTGTCTTTTTTTTTTTTTTTTTGCCTTTGAAATTTTGCTACATTTATGTGCAAATTTCCATAACAAATATTTATGGATCTTGCATAAAACAGCAAGCTAAATTTGTCCATATGTTGTCAATAATTGAAGACTAAGCTGATTCACCTTTTAGATTAATCTTTTTTTTTTAAAGATTTGTTTATTTATCTAAAAGGCAGAGAGAGAGAGGAAAAAAAGAGAGAGAAAGAGGAGAGAGGGAGAGAGAGTTTCCTATCTGTTGGTTCATTCCCAAAATAGCACCACTGGCCACGGCTGGGCCAGTTCAAAGCAGGAACCAGGGTCTTCTTCCAGGCACAGCAGCAGGAAGCTGGACCTGAACCAGGATGCTAGCATCACAGGTAGTATTCACACTCATTGTACCACAATGCCAGTCTCTAGATTAAATTTAAAAAAAAAAATTTTGCCAGGGCTCCCTTAGATTAATTTTTAACTTCTTTATAACATTATAGCAGTTTGACCAGTATTTAAAAATTAATAGAAAAATGGTGTGAGCCCCTGGGGGTATATGCTAGAGAACAAACCATGACATCGGTCATGGTGTATGTATAAAGGTATTTGTCACAATATTGTTGTTGATGATGAAATAATTAGAGCAATACAAGTACCTGACAAGGAAAATTATCATTAGAAAAATCACACAACCATACCACTGTGATATTATGAAGCTTCTGAAACTTTTATCTACAAAATCTGTCTTAAAGTATGGGAAGATGTCCAGAATCTAATGTCACATTTAAAAAGGAACCTGAAAAACGTCAGTGCTTTGTGAGTTCATCAAAATACCTAAATGAAAATAAACAAAATTAGAAGAACATATGTGTGATAAGTAACATTGGTTATGTCTAGATGGTAGGTTATAGCTGATTGTCTTAATGCTACATTTCTAAATATGTATAATAAGCATGTCATACTTTTTCACTTGAATTTAATTTCTCATTAATCAGTGCACCATTTAGAAAATCAAGTGGTGTTATGAAGCTGTGAGATAAAAGAATCAGTCTTGTGCAGCTCCCCCTCCGATCCCCCAGTCCCACCTCGCAGAGAAACCCTTTCTTCTGATATTCTAAATATTACCCATATATTGCTCTTCCTTCATTTTTCAGCTGTAGATACTATTGCTTTGCTTTCTCGAATAGGAAAAGATTTAATTCTCATTTATCCCATGCTATATAATAATATATAATTATATAATTTATATAATTTCTCCAACCTCCTAGCATAGCATAATAATAGTATATGGTTAATTACATATTTATTATTATTATTATTTTAAGTGTTATTCATTGATGTGTGTGATATCCTATCATCAAATGATTTTTTTTTTCTACAAAACCTCTTGGGTTCTAGAATTGATAATTGCTTCATTTTATCTATATTTAAATTCCTCCCTAACTACCAATAATTGGCTCCCAAATTTTTCCAGAGTGGCTTATCTTATTTGAACCTGGTCATGTACGTCAGTGATGTTGCCTTTAGAATCCAAGGCCATAATCTGATTCTTTGCACAGGACTTTATTTTCTATTTTTTATTTGATGAAACAGTTCCATAGGCTCTGGGATTTGCCTTCCCCCTTTCCCAAGCCCCCTCTCCCTCACTGGCCCTACCTTCCATGTTAGTACAGCAGTCTAGTCCTTCATAAACAGTCCTAAGTCTGCCATTCTGCTCTGTCAGTGTATCCTGAGATTGGGGGCATGGAAAAGGGCAGAGTCCAGCATCCTATTGTCAAAATATATTTAACGGTTTAATTGGGAGCTTATCTTTGGTTTGGAGGTTGAGATGCTTACGGCATTGTATCTTCACAATTGGATGTCTTAGTCCCTATTACACAGTTGCCATGCATCCTGATTAAATGAAAAACCATAAAACAAAAGCAACAACAGGGAGTAAAATAGGAAATTTCTAACATGAAGTTAAGCAACATGCTTCTGAAGAAATGGAAAGAAAAAAAGAAAAAAAAAAAAAAGCTTTCTGACCAGTGAGTCAGTGAAGAAATTAATAAGAAAAAAATTGTGAAGAAATGAAAATAAAAACAAAAATATCAAAACCTATGAGATGTTTCAAAGCAGTATTGAAAAGGCTATTGATGTTATATTTTTGCACAAATGTTGTGTTATACCAGAGAGAACATGTGGTATTTGTCCTTTGGGGATTGACTTATGTCACTGAGCGCAATGGTCTCCAGTTGGGACTAATTGGTTGCAAATGGTAGAATTTCACTCTTAATGGCTGAGTAGTATTCCATGGAGTAGATGTACCACTATCTCTTTATCCACTCCTGTGTTGACAGGGATCTGGATTGTTTTTTACGTCTTTGCTATTGTAGATTGTGTTTGCTGTAAATATAGGATTACACATCCCTTTCTCATATGCAGATTTCATTTCCTTTGGGTATATTCCAAGAAGTGGGATAGCTGGGTCATATAGCAGATCAGTTTTTGAAATCTGTACTTCTGTACTAGGAAACCATCAGACTATAGAGGAAAACAGGAAACACTCCGCAGGATACAGGAAGTGGGAAAGACCTCTTACAAAAGTCACCAAAAGCACAGGGAATCAAAGCCAAAATAAACAATGGGATTACATCAAACTAAAAAGCTTCTGTACAGCAAAGGAAATAACCAACAGAATGAAGAAGCAACCAACAGAATGGGAGGAAATCTTTGCATACAGCGGACTAATATCCAGAATTTACAAAGATCTTCAGAAACTCAGCAACCTTCAGAACCAAAAAATAACATAATTGAATAATATTTTTCAATGGATCCATGTCCTAGTGTGACATTTGCTTTTTTATTGTTTACAAGTTCATTTTTGACATCATTCCCCAGTCATTCTGATTCTTCTGTGGAGTAAAGAGCAGGAGGAGTGTCATTAATTCTATCTCCACCACTTTCTAGCACCAAGACTCTTTGCATTCCAGCTTTTTTGTATATGAAATATGACTAGTGTCTACTTACCAGTTCACCTGGAAGATCAGATGACACACATCTAGATCAGTGTCTAGCCAACAAAACGTACTAAAAAAAAATACTAATTCCCTTCCCTTAATTATCTATGTTGTGCACTTAGAAATAATGAAATTTACATGTGTGATTCAGAGATGTAGCTTGACTGTAGCCAGGATCTGCAGTGATCCTTGCCAGACGCAAGTCTAGATGAGGAAATCCAGATATTCCCTACAGGCTAGCTAAGGCCCATGTTCAGTCCTCTTGCAAGAAATGGGTCCTAGAGAAGACTCTGTAGGATGCGCATCCCACTTTGGATGTCCTGGCACTTTGTAGCCCTTCAGAAGTTCAGGATTTTTTTCCCTGTTAAGCTACGGGGCTCTTTATCTTTTAGGTCTGGAAGAAGAGCTCCAGGTAAGAGAGAACTATTTCTATTCTGTATATTTTTTTTTCTCTCATTATCCAGTCCATTTCCAGGGAAACCCATGGCATAAAGTGACAACTAGTTAAATGATTGTTGTTAGTTCAGTCATATCACCACCCTAATCATAATGACTTACCACACATATGCTATTTTTTAAATAAACTATATACTATTGTGTTTAGTGCACATATGCCATTAAGTAATGGTCCTTGCTTTCAAATAATTCAGCATACAAAGTGTTAGAAGGAAACTTATAATAAGCAACAAAAACAATGAGATTATACGTCTACATGTGAACCAGAGGTCTAAATGTGTGAGACCATTACGGGTACTTTCTTTTAAAATTTATTTATTTCTATTGGAAAGTCTGAATTACAGAGAGAAGGAGAGACAGAGAGAAAGATCCTCCATCCATTCATTCACTCCCCAAGTAGCTGCAGTGACCAGAGCTGAACTGATCTGAAACCAGCAACCAGGAGCTTCCTCCTGGTTCCCCACTCGGGCGCAGGGTCCCAAGACTTTGGCCATCCTCTGTTGCTTTCCCAGGCCACAAGCAGGGAGCTGGATGGGAAGTGAAGCATCAGGGATATGAACCGGCACCCATAGGGGGGATCCTGGTGCGTGCAAGGTGAGGATTTTAGCCACTAGGATACTGTGCTGGGTCCCCTTATAGGTGTTGGACTCATAAAAGGATGATGAGGTAGTTGGGTGACGAGCGACAGCTACCCCATTGAGGACAGCTGTTTGGCTGTATCTTCTCTGAAGATAACAGAACACGGAGAGGCCTGGCCTTACTGAATATCAGTTTTGAACCTGACTCTTCCTGCTTGACCTTGACTCACATATGTGTATTGTCTCCATTTATCCACCTATTTGAAGTGAAGTAACAATACCCTGTTTAGAGTGCCACACAAATGTTTTACCAGTTGTCTGGCTTTGTGAAGTTAAATTCCTTTTCTTCTCACCGAGAAGCAAGCAGACTGGGCCCACTTGCAGGAGTTGGAGTGGAGTTTAGGGGCACTACAGTTCTGTGTTGTTTTTACCCCTCACATCCCTGCATCTTTCCTTGGGCTTGCCACTCCAGAATGTCTACAAGAAGTCTTGACAAAGAAACCAACAACCCTAGCTTCATCCCATACTCCTGTCGCTAACTAGTGCTTATCCTCTCATGCCGAGGGTTTTCTTCTGACTTACATAGGCCACACCAGCGTATTGCTGCAAGACTTCTAGGTGAGGTCACAGGTCAGGACGCACACTGAGGAGGGGTGCTTGGTTATGTCCCGCATTCCAGAGCATCCATCTGCTTGTGTTTTTTGGCCTGATAAATCCAGTGAACAAACCTTGATGTTTCTATTTTAGTATTTCAGAAAGTAGTTGACCAAGAATTTTGTATGGGGATGAATCCTGATTTGATATACAGAATCATCACTTGAGTCATCACTCGGGGAACTGAGTAACTACTCTAGGCCAGGCATTGTGTGTGTAAGGGGAGACAGTTAGCCATGGTGCATACTCCTCCCTGACTTCCCTCTCAACTCTCACAAACTTGGCCTCTATTGTCTACTGTCATGAAGATTAAAATTTTCCGTTTGTGAGTTAATCCTCATTTCAATCCCCTGAAAGTGGGTACTTTCGTTATCTCCATTTTAACAGATGCAGAAACTCAAGAATAGAGAGATTAGGTGATGTTCCCACTGCCACGCAGGTGGGACACATGGATGTCAGGATCGGGGTCAAGAAATCTGTACCCATTAACAAAGACCAAGCTCTCTTGCCTCATACACGTGCAGCACTGGGGATTCTGTTTCCCTTCAGTGGTGAAATCACAAGAGTCCCTTGTGACTCTCACCCTCTTCCAGATTCCTGCTTGGGAGACATGCTTCCCTCTGAGTCCTGACTTCCTTCCTTCATGTTGCAGCCAGCATTGTTCAGGTTGCTTTTCTCTTCATCCACCTACTAACTTCCCGAACCTTCCCGAAAGTAGATTCAAACCCCTCTCACATTTCGCCCCAGTGCAGCTAGGACCTGACCATATTGTTTCAAGAGAAATCACTAAAGCTTTTGGAAAGCATAAGGGGGTTAAAATCCACAGAGAGGAACAACCCCTCCACTGGCTTTCCAAGGCAGCTGTGTCACTGGCCTCCTACAAGCCACCATGTTTGGGGACAGCTCGTCTCAACTGTTGGGAGACCTCTAGCAGGTGGCTTTATCCAGAGCTCTTACCTCATTTAAACCTAGCTCAAGCCGATCAAGTATCAAGTCTTCTGAAAGAAATCAGAATCTTCCTGTGACTCCAGCTCTATGCATCATTATCCAGAACCCCATGACCCTGTGTGGTCTCACAGGGTTAAAACTAAGAAGTCCTTTAAACAGTGGTCTGTGCTCTGCTCTGCGCCTACAACAAAGGTGAAGGTAGGCTGTTTCTGTCCTTAGAGGTCTAGCCAAAAGCTTTAAGAAGGCCATTCTCCACCCCACCTCCCAGTTCTAGCCATCACATTTGAAATAATATATAGGACTCCAGCTCCTTCAGGATGGCCAGTTTTTCACTCATGAAGTGTTTCTCATTTTATTTTTGTAAAATGTGTCTGCTATGTTTGTTTTAAAAGCCAGCTCTCGTTCGTGGTGTCCTGTAGTTGAACATCCAGAAATTTCCTGGTGCTAAACTCACTGAGCTGAGCGTGGCTGTTAGCCCCCTGTGCCCCGTACGTTTTCCTAGATCCTCTTGCCATCTTGAGTTATTTCTCCCGCAAAGCGTTTTCAATAGAGCAGGATGTGAGAGTGCATTTTAGTAACTCCAGGGGAATCTTATTCTTAACAAAAATCATGACGATTCTTTATATAGGATATCCAGGAACTGACCAACATTCTTTTGCTAATAAACTTCTTGACCGCAACGGGTGGAGTGCAGGTGTGCGTTTTTTAAACAATATAGCGGCCATTCAGCATGAGCTCCCACCAAAGCCCACACAAGGAAGCCTAGTTTTACATGCCAAGATTATTCTGTTGTTTGCTTGCTTGGCGTAGAGCGAAACAGCATAGAAAACCACAGATGCTGAGTGCTTCAATAAATTACCCTTAGCCCCCCCCCCCCGAAAGAATCACAATTAAAAATCACTCCTGTGCTGTGGGACCTTAGTTTCAAAGTTTCAAAGAAATGTTAAAAGAAAAAAGTGAGGAGGGGATGGGTCACTGTTGATTCGTTTTCCTGTTTCAGCAGATGCAAGTGAAAAGGTCAGGCTGGTCTCAGGGTCTTATAGGGGAAATAGCGAAATGTGACATCTGATCTTAAACGTGATCAAATGTAAGTTGCAAACACATGATCAATTTTTGTACAATAACACATCTCATCTAGATCTGTCCTCCAGAAGGTACATAAAACTCTCAGGCCAGAAGTAGCAGTTTTTCCTAAAGGCTTATTTTTTTTTTTTTTTTTTGTCTCTTGTATATTTCTTAAAAAACAAAGCAGTCGTCTGTGAGGTAGGGAAAAGGTGAGGGTCGCCTTTCTGTTTGTGTATAATTGTGTATAATTATTATCTTCATGTGAATGAAGTGTCAAGTGCTTGGCCATGCGCAGAGAGCCTGTCTCTCTCTGCAGGAGCCTCTGTGGTGTCAGATCACAGAGCACCTCATTGCAGGCCTTCACACCCCACCTGCCCTAGGCAGGATCCATGGAGTCTTTGGCAATTAACAATGTTATCACATTTACGGAAAGGATGTTGAATGAAAACACGCAGAGGCACAGATATATGAGAGAAAATGATGTTCCCATGCTGCAGAACAGCATCTTGCTTTGATGTGACTCATATAGAGTGGTAGGAAAGAAATTAGTGGATGAATTCATTATCATAGTTATTATGGAGTCACCCCAAGCGTAGGTCTCATTTCATGGCCCAGCACTAAATGGATACTTGGCAGGGTCTCATCACCCGTGGGAAATCTGACAAGTAGACAGAGAAGCCAGTAGAACTGTCAAACAGCTTCTGAATTATCCCATCAAGATGCAGAAACCGATTTATCTAAAACATAGCAAATCCTATCATCTCTTCAGGCTTGTACTTGGACTTAACTCCCGTTGATGTGGGATGTTGGCAAAGCACGCTTTAAGCATGCTGATCTTGAATAAAGACAAATTTTCTAGAGAGATGAGAACTGGCAGTACCTTGTAAAGTCGTTTCTCGAGTTCTTCTGGCCCAGAATCCAAAATGGGTGCCTTTCACAGTTACATGCGATTGGATGTGAGAACCCCTAATCAAGAAAATCAATCGAAAAAGGAAGTCATATCTGTACAGTCTCAAATTAGCATAATGCTGATACTATTCAGAAAAGGAAAACACATTTTTCCTAATTTTCTTCATCTTTCATTATATATGTATTTCCTCCAGCGGAATCTGGGCGAAAAGATCTCCTTACACATTAAGTGAATCCAGCAGGGAATTAGTCTGGCTGGAATGCTTGCCGCAGTTTTGATAATGAAAGCACTGCCGGGCTGTATTTTGTGAGTTGCACACTGGGTCTTCCAACTTACACGAGGCTAAGTCACCTGAAGTGCCAGGAAAGCTCAAATAAGCAAAGGGCTCTCAGAGGAACTCACAGCTTGAAATCCGCAGGCTGCATTTGCATCCATCATTTATTTGAGTTTCTTGGGAATTCTCTGATGCAGATGCCCCCAAGAGTTGTTTCTCTGTATTTTACAAAGGAAGAAGTGGCCGGAAGAGGGCAAGTAGTTTGCTTTGAGCAAGCTATAACAATGGTGACAGAATCACAGGGAACAACCCAGCATGTCATTCTGCATGCTTCAAACACCCGCAGGAGGTCTTTGGAACGCAACAAGAAGGAGCATCCATCTGTCTGGAATCAGCTTGGTGCCCCAGCTTTGCCTCCGAGATAGATACTCAGAAACCCTTGCTGCGGAAGTCAAAGTGGCAGCAAATGACAAAGAGAGGCACACCCTGGTTGTGTTCATGCTGTGCCACATACTTAGGTCCCCCTGTCTGCAGCATCCCACGCCCACACAGTTCACAGTCTGACATGCTGCAGTCTTTGTCATGAGACACAGGCCTGCTGTTCCTAAACTTTGGTCTGCGGAGTCCAGTTTTCAGGCTCCAGGCGTCTGCTCATTCATGTGTATTAGATGTGAACCAACAGTGACATGGACAAAGCTGGAAGCTGTAATACTCATTAGCAGTTACTTCACAGCATTTGCATGCAGCCAAACAGAAGTGTTAAAACACATTCGCACCTAACTATAGGTCCATCAGTTTAACATCAACAGGAAGTATCAGACAGGGATTACCATTCATATTCTAAGCCAAAAAACAAAATTATTCGGATTTCGTAAGACTTCAAGATGGGAGAGACAATAGTTGCCGGCACTCTATTTTCCTGTATTTCTCAGCAATAGAGAACTTGTGGACCTACTCCCTGAAGGTCTCTGGTGAGACACTAGACATTGAAGTGCATACAGTAGACATGCGCTGGGCTGGAATTTTCATCGTTAATACATTTCATGTGGCATGAAGGAACTCTGAGGTCTTGACTTTGGTTCCATTTTCATTAGTGTATTACTGACCCCATTAGCTAAGAGTAATGCTGTTAGGTAATGGTCCGTAAGTTGAAGGTGGGTTGTACAAATAAAGCAAGCGACCCGATACACATTTCCACATATAAATGCAAACTGAAACAATGCATTCCTTTTTTTCTAACTTCTAGACCATAGTCAAAAACATTTTTTTAAAATGACTTGTAACAAAGATTATTGCAAACAAGTATGTCTTTGCTCAGTAGGCAAAGGTTTTGGCTGTGCCACCCAGGTAAGCCCCAGATTCTGAGCATGCTCTAAGAATATTATAACGCACACACACACACACACACAAAACTCTGCCTTGCTTGACATTAGAACTTTAAGTCCCAGGTTAAGACTGGGTTTCTGGTTGAGTACAAATTTCAGTGGGATTTAGAAAAATCCTTTAAATAGATTTTTATTGATTTTTAAGAACAAGGTTATTTTGTGTTAATAATGGGCATACATTAGGCTTTAGATAATTGCTTTATGCAACTTAGAGTTTTGGCTTTCAGCTAAATAAACACTCTGTGTGTTCACAGGTGTATTGTCCTCCAGGGCACTCTGCTTTTAAGGTGGCAGCTGTTACCAAGGTGTTGCTGATACAGTTCTGCATATAATTTATTGGAAACAGGTGCTGGCTCATGATGAAGATAGACAGGAAACTAAAGCAGACAATATGTTTAAGCACCATTTTAAAAAGTTCAGGTTCAGGGAGACAATGTGTCTGAGATGTCTGGGGGATGTTGCCAGCATCCCAGTGTAAGTTGAAAAGCTCCTGCGTGTCACCCGTGGGGGAGGACTTGTGCATAGCTCTCAACCAGTCCAGCCTGATGAGGGCCGCATGCTATGCTGCCAGATTTAATTGATTATGTAAAAACCATTTTTTTTAAAGTTTGTGTAAGACTAGCAAAAATTCATAAAATACTTTCCTAAGCTAATTGTTAATAATGACTTTCAAATGAGGTAGTAACTGTGAGTTTTCAATGTCAGGGACAGTGGATTGGGCTGTAGTATGTTTGCTCTCTGACTGTTGAGAGGATTCTGCTGACGGGTGCTTTACTGTTGAAAGAGCCCAGCATTAAGTGGCCAGATGGCATTGGTGCAGGATAGGATATGAAACAAAGGATGGTATCTAGAAACAAAGAGCCAGGAGGCCTCCCCGCTCTCCCTGGGCATGTGGTTTTTGCTGGGCACTGGGCAGCCTTCTTGGGCAGGGCTATTCATGTTCAGCATTTTTTTTTTACATCAAGGAGGAGCCCTCCTCACTTGCTGATCCCCCAAGTCTAACCCATGACTACCCAATAAAAACCAGGAGACATTGCCCTTGGTGGGTAGGCATTTGTGTATTTCCTCAACTAATATCGGCTCTAATCAACATGCCATGTAACACACATGTGCAATAAGTATGCATACTAAACACAGCTGAAAAAGAAGTTGTTAAAAGTGCGTGCAGTTTTTCAACCTCAAAAACCTAAATATCTTGGCCATTTACATGTTTAAAAAACACCCAAAGGCATCAGACCACATTATGGACTCGTGGTCTGCCAAATTTCATTTTTTGGAAGGAAAAGAATCCACATTTGAGTAAGAACACATGAATGTTAAAAAAAAAAAAACTGAAACAACAAAATTTGGTTAAAAAACAGTTTTGACCCCCAGGCTCAGGCCTTATGTGCCAAAAAATGTTGACAAAACTTTATACTTGCACTAGCGGGCATGCAGAGTTTAATATCTGCTTTATGTGAAAAATCACTGACAATTTAATGCCTACATTAATTTGAAAGAATTTTATGCAGTAGGTAGAAACCTTTGCATTACCATTCCTAATCTCTAACAGCCGTCCTGCTGCCTTCTCAAAGGGAAAATGACTGACAGGGTTCGCAAAAACCCTTGGCTGCTGAAGGGCCCAAGCAGCTGCTTTTATCAACTCCCACTAGCCCCATCCTGGATTACAAAGCAGAATTTGGTTTGCACACAGTCCAGAGTCTTCGACGGAGGTTTAGCGTAGGAAAGCAAATAGTTGATGTAAAAATAAACCTTTATTTGAAAAAAAAAACTTTATAAGGCCCCTTTATTTAGAAGGAGACTCACTCAAATAAATACACCGTGAACAAACTTATATAATGAATAATAATATATACTGTAGCAAGTGATGAAATGGAATCCCACAAAACAAGTGCTGAAATCTGATGATTGATTATCAAACCTGTAGGATAAATAAACCTTCTCCAATTAATAGCTAGATTTGGGGATGACTTTCTATAGAAAGCCGTGGGAGAGGTTCAGGGGAATCCAAATTCTGAATGTAGCAGGACTGGACTTAAACACTGCACCGTATCCAGTATAGCTATGAGCTGGAGGCCATAGCAAGATGAATCCAACTTATAGATGGAGAAATGTACTTTCTCCGTTTGAGCTAGCGAATTGTCTGCCCCCTTTGACGCATGTGTCTAAGTATCAGAAGAAGCTATTTTCTTCTATTGGAAAGGGCTTTGAGAACCAACCTGGTTTCCTTGGATGTGCTTCTTGCCAGCAGCCCAATGAAAGCGTCCATTCAGAGGTTCTTATTTTCTAGCTTTAGTTTGCATCTTCATTCTTCCTCCTGAGTGGATGCGGACAGTCTGGTCAGAAGCTTCCTATTGATTTTGGAAGGGAACTGACTTGACGTTTGTAATCAGCCGTGCTCTGATGTCTGAGCAGCAGAGTTATGGGAAATAAGGACTAGCAGGAGATCCAAGACGGCCAACTGCGTGCCAGCACCTCTCCCTGCACATTATTTAGCAGTGTCTCCATTTGAAGCAGTGGAAGAAATGTCTGTCCAGGGTCTCATGAATGCTGCTTTGTGACTGATTGTGAAACAGGGGTGTGTCTACTGAAACATGCTTGTTAAACTTGTAAACATCTGCAAAAATAGACCTTATATATTTGTTGATCATCCATTCATGCTTCCATCCATCCAGCCTCCTAATTTTATAACATCTGCTTAGTTTCTTCTAATAAGGTCATTCCTAATTTCACTTTCCTCAAGGATGGTGCACGCGACATGTTTTTTATTTTAATGCTTTGACATCCTGGCACCTTGCTTACACTAGCTCATTCCTGCAGCTAGCAAACGTTTCCCCTGAGGGAACAACTTCCATCTGCAAGCCAATCCAGAAAGTCTACACCAGAACCACCTCCTTGATCATGCTCTCACATTGCTTTTACACTTGAGCCATTATCCTCTTGTCTCAATCACCCCAGGATAAGGTACCAGATGATTAAGGGATACATAGCTGCCCTATGTTTCAGGGCTCACTGAACATGTTCCAGCTCCTCATTCCCAAACCTGAGAAGCCTGTGTATACTGTCTCACGCAGAGTATTCTGTGAAAACCACAACGAAACTACTTATCCACATTTTCCCCTCCTGGGCTGATCTTGATGCTTTGCTGTGTGGCTTCCTGTGGTGTGGTGTGCTTGCTCCTGTTAAGAGCTAGGAGTTTCAATCACAGTTGACTTCTGATCTTCTGACTTCATCACAGCAACAATAATAAAACTCAGACTTTAAAACATATAGGGTAAGTATACCATCCTTCAGAGCTCAAAGTAGAATGGAATTATCCCAGAGAGTAGAGGTCAAGAAAACTTAATTTTGGCCATATCTTATGGATATAACTGAGGGGTTTAGTCCAAACCACTTGATCTGGATAAGGTTACATTTCCACTTCTATCAACCTAAACAACAGTGATTTTGCTAGATTGGCATGTATAAAATACCCAGGCATGTAGGAGGAAGAGAGTTAAATATGACTTATAATTCCCTTAAGATGCTTGTCCTTCCTACTTAAATTCTGTAAACCTCATTACAGGGATAGTGTTACGGTTTGGCTTGTAATGTGGCATCCCATGTCAGAACACCAGTTTGAGTCTCAGCGGCTCCACTTCTGTTCCAGTTCCATGCTGATGTACTGGGGAAAGTGGCATATGATGGCTGACATGCTTGGACCCCTGCCATCCATCTGGGAGACCAAGATGAGTTCCAGGGTCTTTTGTGGCCATTTGGCAATCACTTGGTGCCACCATTGATGGAAGATTTCTGTCCCCTCATTTTCCATTGAGAAACTGTAGGAGGTCCATTTTCAAGTTCAGCATGAGTGATAAAGTGCGTGGCAGTCAACTAGAGCTCAGGAAGTAATTCTTGGGGTAACTGTGCCGCTCATTGCCGTGGGAAAAACACCACTCTGCTCTGTGTGTCTTAGTTTCCTGTCTGTGGACCACAGCGGTGCAGTGAGCTAACTGCAGCCTGCAATGCAGGCAACCCATGTGGGTAACCCATATCCTGAGTGTTCCAGTCCAGTCAGATGCTCTGCTAATGCACCTAGGAAAATGGAAGAAGAGGGTCCAAGAGCTTTGGCTTCTACCAGCCATCTAGGAGACCTGGATGAAATTTCTGGCTCCTGGATTTTGCCTGGCTCTGGCTTGGCTCAACCCCAGCCATTGCATCTACTTAGGGTGTGAACCAGTAGATAAAGGCTTCTCCTTTTTCCTCTCCCGCTCTCACTCACCCTCACTCTGTCTTTGTAACTCTGCCTTTCAAATAAATGAATAAATCTTTAAAAATACTTATCTGTAAAATCGGGATAAATCCCTACAAAAAGATAAATTGAGTTACATGATGGGAAAATAGTGGGTGTTTTATGAGTGTGATGAAGAAATAGGAGCAATTGATGCAGTACTGCAGGCAGACTTCCCCTAGGCTTAATCCTGTGTTTTTTAGACCCGTGAACCTCAAGGCAGCATCAACACACCCTCCTGCAAGAGATGCCATTGTTCTGTCCAGTTACCTTCCAGACAGTAGGGTTGCTGCCTTACCAGGTGACTTCTGACATAGAAATAGTGGCCCTCTTAGCTGGATCTCAAACAAGAACTCAAATGTGTTGTGTTGTTAGAGCTTCAAACCAAATCTGCATTCATGATGTAAATGAGGTATTTTATAACCAGTACTCCGTATTTGCTAAATGTCTATACTGGAACATCTCGAACAGGTTGTAAACAACTCAATATTTCTTTTATCTGATTTCACCTGAGAGTCCTTTGAACTGCCATATTTAAGTGTCCTGCAGGTTGACCAAAGGCAAAAAAACTTACGAGTTGAACTCTTCTTTGTTGCCTGATGCATAATTCTTTATCCCCTCTAGAAACTTTTTTTTCCTGATAGATATCTTCAAAGTATGATGGACAAAAATGATGAAGTTACCACTGTTGTTGGAATAGCAGCCGACTGAAATAGAGCAGAAGTATGTAGGTTTCAGAATTAGCCCACCTGTGTTTGAATGTTAACACTAGGGACTAGTTGACATTGCCTTCTCTGAGCCTTTTTAGCCTCGAAGTGCTTGGTGACACATGAATAACAGACACGAGAGCTAATACTCCTGGGACACTCATTGCCAGCCAAGGACTGTGTGGATTCCTTTTAATCCAAGCAACAAGCCTCCTGTGTGTGTGTGTTAGGATTATAATTTATAGAGGAAGTTAAGTGACAGTGGGGTCCAGGATTTTAGCTGAGAATGCCTAGGTTAGAGCCTGTGTCTTTAATGTCCTCTGTGGTCTCCCAAGGGGGCTTCCTTGGAGTTATCAATGCACAGCATTCTTGATTTCAGGAGGCTTGAAGTCTCTTAGACAAGCAATGTCAAGATCCTACTCTCAGTTCAACTGCCCACCCTCCCTGCAAAACCCCTCTGTCACCAGCTCATAGCTCTGAAAACACAACACTCTCTCCACTGCCAAATACAGGCTTCAGGAGCTGCTGGAACCTGGGGAGTCCAGAAGGCCAGCACTGGGGCCAGGCTGCCTGGAGAAGGGGCTCCCAGAGACTTGGAATCAAGGCTGGAATGAGTCAATCAGTCAGCAAGTATTTATTTAGTGTTAGGCAGCTTGGGGGATACAGAGAAATTATAAGACGCCATCCGGTCCCTGGCTGGATTTCTGGCGAGATTCCCCAGCATTAGAACCAGGACTGGAGCTGGGGCCTGCCCAGCCTGTGGAAGGCTGCCCAGCCTCTGTGCTTAGCTGAGGCAGTGGTGGGTAAGAGAAAGGAGCTGAAACAGATAGAGCAAGTCCATGCCTCTGACACTGTGAATCCTGACCTGCTCTGTCAGTTTCCACATGTGAGCTCTAGGGACCAGATCAAGACTTACGTATAGAACATGTGAAAGGTATCGACCAGTGTACATGTGGAAAGGATTTAGACAAGGACCTCTGCTCATAGGCTCTTGCAAGGAGGCACGATGTCAAGGAGGCATATCCCGGAAGTGCTTGGAGTCTTCCTCCAGTCTTGATGATGGACAATCACTGTGATTACTATTATGCCAACTTCTCAAATGGGGGTGTCAAGGAGGCCAGTCCTGCCAACCTGGCCACCTCCCGTGACAAACCATGGGGATGAGAGAACTCCCATAAATATTTCCCATGCACTCGGGAGTAGAGGGGACTTGCCTCCTCTGGGTAACTCTTCATCAGGGAGAGCAGGACGGGGATGCCCTCTTCGGTTTTCTGACGTTCAGCAGACGGTTCTGGCGTGTGCTCTGCATGGCTCCCCGTAGGTGTTGAGGGATGAAGCCCACTGAGATCATCTGCTTTGTCTTTACTGCACACTTTCCAGAAGGATCTCCTGCTCGGCTTTGTGATCTGGAGACGGCAGGTACAGGGGTTGTGGCCGCAGGCAAAGACATGATACAGTCACACTTGGGTTGGAATCCTCACCCTCCCAGGCACTTGCTGTGTGATGGAAACCGTTTGTGTTTCCTCGTCCAAAAAATGGGAGTTATAGGCCTCATGTGTTTATTTATCTGAAAGGCAAAATGAGAGATAGAATGTTCTACCCACTGGTTCACTCCCCAAATGGGCACAATACACAGGTCTGGGCCATTCTGAAAGCATGAGCCAAGTTCTTACACATGGGTGTCAGGAGCCCAAGTATTCGTGAGATCATCTTCTGCTTTCTCAGAAACATCAGCAGGGATCTTGATCAGAAGCTTAGTAGTTAGGACTACTCTGTGGACTACTGGTGTCACAAGCATCAGCTTAACCAGCTGTACCAAAAGGCCAGCCTTGTGTGGTGGATATGAAGACTCAAGGAAAACATTCAGAGACAGTACATCAGAGGTGAGCATTAGATTGCCCACATCCATATCAGAGAAACTAGGTTTGAGTCTGGCTCCAACTCTTAGTGCTAGCTCCCTGATCATGTGTGCCCTGGTACAATGTTCATGGCTCCGTCGGTTGTGTACCCACCACTGAGGTGTGAGACCTGGACTGGCTCCTAGGCTGCCAGCTTTGGCCTGGCCCAGTCCCAGACATTGCAGGTATTTGGAGAATGAACCAGCAGTTGAAAACATCCTCTCTCTCTTTCTAGAACAGAAAGTGAAATACTCCTTTTTGTGCCTGTTAGCAAAGGGTTGTGCTCTTAAGAAAGAGAACCTGAGGCCAGTGTTCATGTGGAAATGCAGCTAGGGGACAGAGAGAGGTCATCAACCGAGTGTGTGGAGAAAACGAAGGGAGAATTTTAAAAGAGAAACCAACAAGGTCAACACTGCGGGGATAGTCTGAGACATCCTTGAAGGGAACCTGAGGAAACTCAGTCCAGGAAGTGAGAAAAGGCAATCCCAGGAATGCAGAGGGCAGTCTGGTCAGATTCCACCAAGCCAAGCAGTCAAAGCGGACAGGAACTGAGCTGCCTCACTGATGTGGGCATTGTGGGGTCACTGTCAGGGCATGAGGAGGGAGTGTCCAAGTGTGGTCAGTTGAGGGAAGTGAGGAAATGCAGATGAACTCCTGATTCCTCCTCCTACCAGCTCATCTTGTCCTTTCTCTCCTCCACCACAGAGGCAGCTCCTCCCCTGTGTGCTAGGTCTCTCTGCCCCCTCACCGTAGGGCTCTGGTACATTCTTGTCCTGATGAGCGTTGTGGTTTCTGCTTTGACTCCATCTCCGTTGAACTCCAACACCTTCATGCAGCAAACTCCTTCAATTATTCGGGATTTTCATTAATTCCCAAGACATGATAAGCTTTTGTTGTCTCTCTGCCTCTCTCACTCAAAAAGATGAGAGAGAGAGAGAGAGAGAGAGAGAGAGAGAGAGAGAGAGAGAGACAGAGGTTGATTGATTTGATTGATTGATTCCCCCATCACTAGGTCACTTCTCAAATGCCCACAATGGCCCTAGTTTAGGGACTAAAACCAGGCACTGGGAGCTCACGTGATCCTCCCATGTAGATGGCAAGAACCCGGTTAGCTCAGCCATCTTCTGCTCACTCCCAGGGTCTGCATTTTCCGGAAGCTGTATCCCGGAGAGGAGCCAAGTGTGGAACCCTCGTGGTCTAGTATGGGACACAGGTGCCTCAACTTACAGGCTCAGTGAGCACCCTTCATTGCTATACTCGAGTTTGGTTAAGCCATTGCCCTCGGCTTGTGTCAGACTTTCCTTCATATCATCATTTGGCCATTCTGCCTGCTGAATTTTAAGCCCCGCTTTGGCTCATTGTTCATTATATCCCAGTGCTTTATGAGGTACTTTCTGACCAATCAGCGATTCTGTCAATATTTATTGAACAAATGAGGCTGTTCCTCATTTTTCCCCACTCATGGTAACTTGGGCCCCAAACGATGAATGGAAAAATTCAACAGTATAGCCATTCCTCACCCTTATGCTTCTAGTTAAGTTGTATCACAAGCCTACACTAGTTCTCTCCCCATCTGCCCCTTTGGTTATTTGTGCTGTGAGGTTCTTGGTTACCAGTCGGTCTGGACCTTCCCTGCAGGGTTTTGAGTTCTCCTGCTTTTCAGAGGCAGGGTGAAAGCTGTGGGCTATCCAAGTGGTTCTGGGTAGCAGCAGTTGAAGTCGATCTGCTCATAGCTGTCAGAATGCGTGGAAACCATAATTACAGAAAACACGGACATCATGACGATCCTCAGCTTTTCAAACTGTGGGTCCCATCTGGAAAATCTCAAAAAGGTTGGCCAAGTGGCGCATTCCATGTCCCATAACCCCTGCTTAACTCAACTGCTTGTGTTCCCAGAGATTCTACCAAAAAACATTTAAAAATGAAAAAAGACTTTTTTACCCCCAAGGTATCTGGAGTCCTTATGGAGTCCTTCTCAAAATGTTCTTGTTTATGCCCCAATTCAACCTGTGTGCCTTCCTCTTTGCTTCCCTCATCCAAAACGTACGTGGGAATGGGATCTTGTGCTTTCTCAAGATTCCTTCAGTCTTTGGCCCATCCACATGTCAGGTGGTAATCGCCGCTTTAAAACATTGAGATCGCTGCAGTAAAAAAGATTTATGAATATTAATTCTTTTTATAGCGGGTCATAATGTGAACTGGAGAACAGAGCATGGTTTCATTCCAGCGCTTTACTGCAAACAAGAATGAGGTTGCGTGTTGTGGAAAATATTAGTTGGAGATGTTGGTTTGAAAACCAATTTGTTTAGAATGACTTTGGTCATAGCTCGCCAGACACCCTGAATTTGTGGAGAGTCTGCTCAGAAGAGTAAGGGTCATGAATTTTAGATCTGTTGTGTTGCACATAATCAGAAGATTTTTTGAAAAAGAAATAATATTCTTTTTTTAAAAAAGATTGTTATTATTATTTTTTTTTATTGGAAATGCGGATATACAGAGAGGAGAGACAGAGAGGAAGATCTTCCGTCCGATGATTCACTCCCTAAGTGAGCGCAATGGCCGATGCTGTGCTGATCCGAAGCCAGGAGCCTCTTCCGGGTCTCCCATGTGGGTGCAGGGTCCCAAAGTTTTGGGCCGAGCTCGACTGCTTTCCCGGGCCACAGGCAGGGAGCTGGAAGTGAAGCGGGGCTGCTGGGATAGAACCGGCGCCCATATGGGATCCTGGGTGTGTAAGGCGAGAAGCTTAACCACTTGTGCCACCGCGCCGGGGAAATAATATTCTTAAAACACAAACTGTAGAACTCTAAAGTGGCTGGGATTAAGGAGAATCAGTCCTGTCCCGGTGATGCAGAACTCCAGCATAAAAGGCTGACATGTCCGCCATCTTGCTATCTGGTCACTGCACCTTCCTGTCTTCCCCGATGCTGCATCTTCTGGAGTCGCTGGGCACTGACCTCAGTAGTCGCTCCTCACCGTCTTTGCAGTATTCGATGTCCAGCTCTCTGTCCTCCCTGCCGTTTTCCGTTCCCTTAGCATACACAAGCAAAATCCCTCCCCTCCCCCCCCATCCCGAAGGGTTTTTGGATTATAATGATGGGGCAAAGGGGATTTTTACCCTAGGAAGTTGGGGTTCTAGTCCTACCTCTACCCTTCACCGGCTGTGTGGTTGTGAGTAAATTATTTAACTCAGTGGTCTCATTTGTAAAGTGGGAGTGGCAGTACATCGCATACGATGGGGAAGTTGTGAAAAATGAGTAATTCAGTGTAGACAAAATTAGGAACAGTTTCTACTACACGTATTAACTGCTCACTTCACACTTGATTTACTTAGGGACATTACAACGTGGTGGCGAGGTCTGTCGCTGCCTGCTAGGTTCACTGGTGTCATGCTGGTGAGAGCCATCAGCTGATCTTCGTACCTGAGCTGTGCTGTTGACTTCTCTCTCTAGTGTTTGTTTGGGAGTCCTGATGAAGAAATCTCCTATTCCAAAATCATTAAGATCTTGCCTGTATCTTCTTCATGAATACTGCACTGCCTAGTTCCACATTTAATTCTTACTCCAAATAGTGTGTGCAGTTATTTCTCAGCTAAAACTAGGTTACATCATGATAAACCCATTGTAAGTTGAAAATGCAGTAAACCAGGGTGAATGTAAGGGAATACGTGTTTAGTAGAGCAGTTGGAATGCCTGAATCCCCCTCCTGATTGCATGGGTTCCATTTCCAGCCCAAGCTCAAGACTCCAGCTTTCTATTATTACTGCAGACCCTGGGAGGCAGCGGAATGACTCAGGTGATTGGGTTTGTGCTGCTCCAGTGGGAGACCTGGATTGAGTTCCCGCCTCCCAGCTTGACTCAGCCCAGCCCTCGTCGGGTCATTGTGCACATTTGAAGAGTGAGCTGGTAAATGGAATCTCTCTTTCTCTCTCTCTTACGTGTGTGTCATTTCTCTTTCTCAGTCTTTCAAAAGAAAGAAGTTTTTTAAAAAAATAGTTTATATATTTTTAAATGTTATTTTTGATTATGTTTACATAGTTGGTTAAGGTGAGAAAGGTCAAGGGTTAGGAGACAGAGGATGAGACCACTGTTTCCAAATTTTCCTTTTTCTTCTTTCTGTTTCTGGAGGAAGGAGAGGGATAGTAGAGAAGGCGCATTCACACCTCCCACCTGCCTCAGTACCCAGGGATGGGGAACGGCAACCTGATGTCATCTCAGTGTTCCCGGTGTGGAGCATGCTCCGAGCTTTCTGCTCAAGTGATTTTGATAGTTCTGAAATGCTCTTGGTCTTGTCGATCCAAGCATGAGGAAATCCTTGCAAGGTCCCTTGGCTGACATAGTCCATCTTGGTGTCCCCATTTGCCCAGGTATTTACTGCTAATGCTTGGCTGGTGTAGTTGTCCAATTTGTTTTTGCTATGGTACCAGATGTCCTCTGCAGCCTCCAATGGACTGCTATATCCTCTGCTGTCCACTGTTCCATCTAAGCCACGGAGGAGGACCATCTCTAACACTTGCACTCCATGATCAGGCCACAGATCCTGTGATTCTTCCTATGGTTGGAGTTCTGAGTCCAGCAGTTCAGTTGGGGGAAATCCCCAAAGGTGCAGGAGCCCAAGCACTTGGACCATCTTCCTTTGCTTTCCCATAGAGATTGTTAGGGAACTGGATTGAGAGCGGAGCAGCCAGTCCTGGATCTGGCACCTGTATGGGATGCTGGTGTCACAGGCAGCGGCGTCACACTGTATGCCACAGATACAGCATGAATGTGTCTCCAGAGAATCATGCCAAGTGAAAAAGAATATCCATTTTGAATTGTCATCTACAGTATCATTGTATTTATGCCACATCCTTAAAATCGCAAAACAATAGAGCAGATTAGTGGTTACCAGGGTTTAAGGATATGTGAGGGGGCATCAAAAAAGTGGGTGTGGCTGGACGAGGGCAGGGAAGGGGATTCTTATAGTGACAAAGGTATTGTGCATTTTAGCTGTATCCTTGTCAGTATCCTGGCTGTGAAATGTTCTCTTTTGAAAAAAAAAAAAAACATTTACTCACATATCTATTTGAAAGAGTGATGGACAGAGGGGAGACACACGCAGAAAGACAGTATAATCTGGTGATTGACTCCTCATGTGCATCCAGCAACCGAGCCTGGACCAAGCTGAAGCCACGAATCAAGAACTCCATCCTAGTCTCCACATGGATGGCAGGGGCTCAAGGGCCAGAGCTGTTGACTGCCATCTTCCCAGGCACATTGGTAGAACAATTGGATTAGAAGGAGAGTAGCTGGCTCAAGCTAGGCCCTCCAGTGTGGGATCTGCGCATCCCAAGCGGCAGCCCGACCAGCCTCACCACAACTCCTGCCCTTGTGTCACAGTTCTGTAAGATGCTGTCATTAGGGCAGCAGGGAGAAGGGTATGGCTTGATAGTATTTCTTACTGTTTGTGAGTTTGCCATTGTGTCCAAATGGTAAGTTTAAAATGAACAACAGCAAGAAAAACACAATAGCATTTCATAGGAAAATCTGAATTTGATCGATGTTTGCAATTAAATTTTTTTTTTTACCAAAATGGTTTACCTAAATAATTCAGCTGAGCTGAGTTTATGTGTTAAGTCATTTGATTTCCTGATCTTGTCTGTGCTTTCCCCAACTCCTTTGCAGAAAACAGCTACCTGGTCACTCCCCTCATTTCCTTTGCCAAACAGTCCCACTCACCCTTCTTGACTCTTTTCCCAGAGTATCCAAGGTTGGCAGAGGGAAGCGGTTCTAGATGGGCCCACCTCTCCATCAGGATTCAGCTCAGTTCACTTACATTAAGGGATTTTAAAAAGGTAGACACATAGGTTTCATCCATTTGAAATAAAGAAGTCCAGCCATCCTTAACCAGAGATGAAATATAAAACAAAGCAAAAAATGGAAGAGAAAGAGTCGTTGCACAAACCAAGAGGCTAAAACACAAGGAAAGCAACAGTGCCAATCCATGGAAACATTTGTGGAGACCATGGGTGCTGGGAAGAAATGAGATGCCCAAAGTGAGGCTCCCACCTTGTGGCACAGGGGGGTTGGTTAAACCACCACTTGGGACACCCACATCCAGTGTCAGGGTACCAATTCAGGTCCCGAGGACCACTGCTTCTGTTCCAGGTCATCCCGCCTGCACCTGGTGGGCAGCAGCGGATGGCCTAGGTGCCCCCACTCACATGACAAACACAGATGGAGGTCCTGGTCCTGACTTTAGCTTGGCTCAGTGGGGAGTGAGTTAACAAGTGGAGAGAGAGAGACAGGAGGGGTGGGGGGAGAGAGAGAGAGACAGTCTGACAGAAACAGGAGAGAGAGAGAGAGAAAGAGAGAGAGAGAGAGAGACTGTTTTCATGCAAACCTGAAAAGCTGTGTCTTCCTTGGATGCCCCACCCTTCTGCTGCTCTGACCCCCATAGCTGTCTTTATTGTTCAAGAAGCCTGTGTATTACATGGCATATATAAGAAAGGCAGAGGGGCAGGAAGTTGATTTATACAGCTCTTCAGCTTCTTGTGTTGATATCCTTTGCCCAAGCCTGCTTGATCTCTGCAAACACACATTCTTGATCTTTGTATCCTCCATGCACGTGATCACTGGTTGTCGATGGGGTCTACACTCAGATTGTTTTGATAAATGAAGAGCTGGCTGTAACACCATGTGTGACCCGGCTGACATGAACTCTCAGGATTCTAAAACTGTTGAGCCACAATGGAGATGCCGGTGGCTGTAGCGAGAAGTGGTGTCAGTTAAAAGGATGTATATGCCTGGAGAGCTGGAACCATTTGTCCCCATTTGGCAAGTGTGTGTTCAGCAGGATGCAGAACACTACAGAGATGATTCATAAATCCAGCCGATTCTTTAGAGTCTGCTGAGTTTGAGGAACCAAGTGAGGAAATCAGAGACCCAGGTGAACCACCAGGCCACCAAAGGGGGCGATGAGAAGCAGACACTTCAGGGTCAGCTTCCCTGGTTCAGATGCTTGGTTGGCCAAGAGGCGGCACGAGTGGCAGTGATGGTGAAGGGAAGGAAATGTGATGGATGTGACCTGTGAGAATCCCAAGGAAAGACAGTGTCTGTCAGAACATCTGGTAGATACATGGGGGGCTGCAACCTTATTTTGGAGGGTTGGAAGTGACGCGCACGGGTGACTCCACTTGGGATGAACATTCATTGTCATTTGAGAATGAACTATAAACAGGACTTCATTTTATCATCCTTGTCCGATGAGACTTACTAATTGGCTTTTCTCTCTCTCAAAACTGCAGTAATTTTACTTTTTTTTTAAGCAAAAACTCTATATCTCACTGTGTTCTTACAATCTACCTTGCAGAGCATATACTGTCCCCATTTCAGGTTCAGGATGAATATGATTCAGAGTGATTGAGTAGCTGGCCTACTATAGTAACTGAAACACTTGCATGGTGGTTCTGTCTGTCCTCACAAGCCAGACTGCATTTCCACACTAGCTGTTTGTGAGGTTTCCAATGTTGGGCTTGATTCCAAAGAGCACAAAAACCCTGTAGTGTGGCTGAGCAGGCCACCCTGGAATCCCACTTAGGAGTTCACTTGACACTAACTAACCATGTCACCAGATCTCATCCTGCAGGGTAAGGGGAAGAGTGCATGGGTAGGGTCCCAAGGGACATGCTCTGGGTGGACAAAGCCACACCTGTCCACTGCATCTTCCCATCTCAGGAGAAGGGATGTATCAGCTAAAGGTGGGGATCAGTTGCACCCAAAGCATTGGGTCACATCCAAGCAAAGCTTCTAGGGGCTTCACGAATGATTCTTGGCATTTGTTTCCAGAACTTACACCCTGAAGGTCCAGGTCACAGTCTGGGAACTGATAAGAAATGTGTTTCTCTCCAGCTCTGACACCTGAGACACATTCTCGGACTGCCTGGCCCTTCCTTCTTGTGATCTGGGAGCCAGTCCCCATGGATGGGATAGAAAGATGGCCAGTTCCAAGAACACTGGCTCAGAGCCATCTTGTCAGGTCTACCCTGGCTGATACCACTGCCGGAAAGTTGTTCAAAAGCTGATTTTTTTAATATAAATTTTTTTGAAAAATAATGATTACATGGTGGATCAGGGTGGGATGGATCAAGGTTTAGGGTGTACTCATTGCTTCCAAATTTGCTGCTATTTCTTATTCCTGGGGGAAGGGGAGAAGCAAAGGAGGAAACCACTCACGACTTTCCACACGTTTCAGTACCCAGGGATGAGGAACCTATGTCAATCCAGAGTCTCATTGTGTACATATTCCAGGAGTTCTGTTCAGGGGCTTTGGATAGTTCTGAAATGCTGTCCGTTTCACTGATCCGAGGATAATGTCCTTCTCCCAATGTCCACTGGCTCCGTTCACTGAGATTTATTTGTGATCATCGTTTGGGGTAGTTGTCAAGTTCTCTTTTTCTCCTACTGCAGCATCAAATGAGCTGTCATATTCTCCTTTTGCAACAGGGCCTGTGCGCCCACTGCTCCTCCTTTTTCATTCAGTAGGACATGTTCTTGCAGGCGAGTCCAAGGACCCAGGCCAGAAGACCCAAGCCCGCTGGCTCCTCCTGACATGCACCTAGTAGGCGGGCCACGGGACCCAGGATAGGAGACCCAAGTGGCATTGTATTCCCCCACGCTTGGGGCTCAAGAACCCAGCACCCACCTAGTAGGCTGGCCCCAGGACCTGAGCCATGAGAACCAAGTCCTGTTGGATACTCCACCCCTGGGGTTCACAAACCCGACCTGAAAGGTAGGCCCAAAGATCTGGGCCAGGTGACGCAAGCCCCACTGGTTTTCTCAACCGTGGGGCTCAGGAACCCAGGCTCCACCACACAGGTGGATCCCAGTACCTGAGCCAAGCTACCTGTTCCTGTCAGGCCGCCCGTCCCTGGGACTCACAAACTAGCCCCCACTAGGGCCAGGCTAGCATGACTCACCTCACCTCAGCATCCACATCTTATTGTGCAGCCTAGCCTAGTCTAGTTTGTCCCCTGTTCCAGCACCTGCTGGAACCTATCCCAGCCTAGCCTGATTGCTGTTCCAGTCTTACCGTGAACTGGCTGGTGTTGTGGCCGGATCTGGCTCTTCCTGCCCTCTGCCCAGGTTCTCAGATCTGCCAGTGGGCGTTATGTGCTGGCCCAGACTAGTCTGTCCCCAGACCTGACCCACATGTATACTGGTGGGTACTGTAACCTGGCGTTGTCTGGGCGGAAAGCTGAGTTCTTAGAACAATTCCATGGCAAGCCTTTGTCATCTCCCTTAAAAGAATGATATGGCAACAGAAAAGGAGTTAGAAGAGGGAGATCTTGGTCATTTTTACATTTCCTGTTGCTGGCTGTGAGAGAGAGAAGTGAAGTTGGGTGACACACAGTACGTATGGGCCTACATAAAGTGGCAAAATTCATTTAGGTTGAAATAAACAGTTACCATTTATAATTAGACTTTCAAAGGGATGTCCACTGATTGGAAAGCATTATCCCCTGCTCTTGTTTCCAGCTGTATATGGAGCTGATTGGCTCATTTCGGGGCGCCATGCCTTTGATATTGGAGTCTGCTGTTCACTTTAACTTTAAACAGACGTACCGGGAAGAGGAAGTGGTGCTGGTGATGTGCTAATTCTTGTTTGCGATTTACCCCCGAGGAACTATAAGAAACCTGCAACTTATTGTACATGAAGAACTGAAACTGGAAACGGCAACATCTGGTTTGTTGGTTGTTCTCTCCTCCCATTAGAATAAAATAAAAGAGCAACCAAAAATACTTAGCTTAGATACTTGGATTATAACGGTTAATTTATCAGGGATTAAAAAAAAAAAGATAGGAGGCTGAAATACCCCCAGAGAAAAATCTCAGGAGTTTTATAAAAGTGGTTATAAAATTCAGTTAAAAAATCTATGTACACACACATATGTGTGTGTGTGTGTGTGTGTGTGTGTGTGTGTATTATGTTAGGAAGCTTATTGACGCACAGTGCATCGCCAAAGGAAAGCTTTTAAAATGCAGTCGCATTTTTCGTGGATAAGGAAATCCTAAAATATGTGGCTATTCCACGGAACCATAAGATGGAAACAAGAATGCCTACAAGGCTTGAGGTCCAGAATGCACATGTGCACATGTGCGTGTACACACACACACACACACACACACACACACACACACGATAAGACCTCTCCATAGTCCCAGGGTGCCCTACAGCTCATGTTGAACCCACATGAGCTTTGTTGTCAAATAAATCCACTTATATGTGAATTGATTTTGCTCTAGTGAGCATATCTTCTTCAGGAAAGAAAAACTTATTTTTGCACCTCCTTGCATCTCCAACTTTCAAAATAGTATTAAGGGCAATCTAAGGTAGTGGGAGAGGGTAGGTAAATTGGAAAGGATTTGAAATCAGGAATGGTTTAGAGGGTGAGTGTTTGGCCTAGTACATAAGCCACCAATTGGGACAGCTACATTCAAGTCAGAGTGTATGGGTCTGCTTCTACCTTCCAGATCCCTACTTCAGCAACCTGCGAATGTGCATTCGGGGAAGCAGTGGTGATGGCTCAAGTGATTGGGTTCCTGCTGTTGGAGTGGGAGACCTGCATTGAGATCTCCTGATTTTGAGATTGCCCAATCCTAGCCTGTATAGTATTTTGGGAAGTGAATTAGTAGATGGGAGAGCTCTTGCTCTCTCTCACTCTTTCTTTTTCATGATCTCTGTCACTCTGAATCTGAAGTAATTAAAAGAAAGGAAGAAAGAAGGAAGGAAGAAAGCAACAGGAAAGAAAAAGAAAAGGGTAGGAAAGGAAAGGAAAGAAAAAAAAAATGATTTGGTCTTGGCTCTGCCATTTTCCAGTAAGTATTCTTAGAAGAAACAGATAATAACATCTCTAGGCTGAGACGCCCAGCAGGAAATCAAGAAAATCCAGTGCCTTGTGGAAGATGTTGCTGGTGGAAAGCAAGTTCACTTCACCTCCCTGGATTTGGCGAATTTGGATCTCCTTCCCTCTCTTCTCCTCTCATTCTGCTCGTCCTCCCCTTCCCCTCCCCTTCCTTTCCACCTCTTCTCCCTTCCTTCTCCACCCTCTTCTTTTCTTCTTTTCTTTGTCTTCCTCTAACGTTCTCCACCCACAATTCTTGTCTACTCGGTTTATTTCACATGCCTTTGAGATGTTCCTTTGACTTTAATTACCCTCAGGAGCCTGGAAAACTTATTCAGTCCTGTGTTAAGAAAAATAGACAAGTATAATTTCCAGGCCATCCTTTTTGTTTTCTTCTTTCAGCCCCTACGATCTTTTAAAGCTCTTGATGACTCGAACTTCTAATTTCACCTAACACTTTTCCCATAGTAAACCAATGTGGCTCCAACCAACTACCACATTGAATTTTTTTTTAAGTGCTATGAATAAAGAGACCAGGAGAACCAGAAAAAAAAAAGGTCCAGTGACAATGAAAATGAATAGTCTTGCATTTTTTTAACCCTTCAAAAAATGATTTCTTGATTTGAGAGATGTTTTTGACTTCGTTCCAGACCCAAACAAAGCAGAAGTAAAAATTTCCTGAGAATTACAATGTAGGGAAGCCTGGGACTTATCGGGAACATCTTTCATGATGAGATTTCCAGTTCCTCCTTCCAGGTGCTGGAAGTATTTTCCCAGAAGTTTAATGAGAGCGCCAACAGGGTGGGTGCTTGCCTCATTCAGACAGGTAAATAGATTTGTGGTCTCCCATCACACGTGGGTTTTATTGATTCCGCTGCTGTTAGTGATGTGGGATTAAGAAGATGTTGAAATGAACTCACTGTACACGGGTCTAGAGAGAGACTCCGTGACTCACACAGATGAGTCTTCGCAAGTGAGCTTGGCTGAAGGGCTGTATTGTCTCCTGGGGACCTCAGATCTTGGAAAAAGAAGCTGCTCTGAAAGAATTGAGGGCAAAACCATTTATGAAAAATTCCAGCCATGATCTGGGAACACGTGAGAAAAACAGTAAGGGTATAACGAGAAGCCAAGTGAAATATCAAAGACGTCACCATTCCCCCAGCCCCCCCTTGTACTCATCACTTACAGGATCTCATTTCATCCTTTTAAGAGACTCAGCATGGAAGTATTTTCTAGGAGCAACCTGGTTGCAACTGCTACCCATCCTACAGATGTGGAAGCTGAGGTGGAGGGTTTCAACCCAAACTATAGACAGTCAATGCACCATTCTTAGGATCTTTCTGGCGTTAAGCAAGCTACTCTTTCAGCTTGTGTACTTGGAGCCTACAAAATAGAAGCCTCCTAAACATTTGTATCATTCCTTAAAAGGAACATAAAAATATCTAATTGAAAGTTTTAAAGTGGCTGTGTCTTTACAGGAAAACTAGCTGGCAGTGGTAGGCTGGTGGGGAAAGCAGAAGGCAGCAAGAGGATGCCATTGGCAAGGAACTTGCACGTTGGTCCTCAACGCTGCAGGGCCCCCTGCTACACTTGTTCCAGCAGAGCCCTTCAAGGGACTTTCTCTAAATATGACAATCTCATCTATCATTCCTTAAATGACAGTAACCAGAAGGAAATTATTAAATATCGCAATATTGCATATGTTGTGTCTAATTTAAAATTCACCATAACTAAAATTGCTGTTTACAAAAACACTGTCTGAGTGCCAGGTACTTTCAACACGATTTCGTATGTAGAGGAAAAACCCAATAAGTGTGTTTTCTATTTGTGTGCCAAACTTGGAGAGGTTACCTTATTAAAAAAAATCCCAGTTCCCTTAGTTCTATAAATGCCAGGTGTTTATAAAATATCATAGATCATAAATATTACTTCGCTCAGATCATCTCCTGTTCTGCCTATGTCTTCAGCATGGTATTAGGAAACGTGTCAGGACTTGAAACCCCACTCTGAATGTGACAATCCTGTGTGGGTATTGAGAAAAAACAGAGATGACTATAAAAACACTCAAAACACACACACACACACACACACACACACACACACACACACACACACACACACACACACAAATGTGCTTGGCTTTGTAGGGCTCCAAGCGAGGACCACAGCCCCCCAGAGAGGCTCCTCACTGGGCAGAAATAGTTCAAAAGGATGCAAAGTGAGTGATTTCTCCAGGAGCGCCCCAGTCCTGTACGCCAATGGGAGGCAGTGCTTGGCAGTGGAGCATCGGAAGCAAGAAGCCCGCAGCATCTGTGCGCTGTGACCCCTTCCCTCTCTCCCACAGAGCATCAGTCAGATTATGGAGTTGGAAAAGACTCGGAATTTGTCCATAGTGTGTCCCGAAATGCAACCACAAGTTTCACAGAATGTTCGTGGGCAGTTCTATGCAAATAGAGTTCCATGACCAGATGTGCTGGGGCAATGCTGATTTACATTCTGCTAAATCAATAGAACTTTTCAATGCTGTTCGTGAATCAGTAGGGTATGTAAGACATGCCTCATGTTTAATTAAATGCAGAAATATCTTCTCCTAGAGCATTGCTTAGCTCTAAGATTCCACAAGATTTGAAAAGCTCTGCTCTCCATTAGGTTTTGGAAGGGAGTGTGCAGGCTACAGTGAAGGTCTTTGTCTCAGCACGTCTCCTGTCCCAAGGGAGCCCCAGCTGGTGGTAGACACCACTGCTGGCCTGGAAGGGTTGTGTGAGTGGAAACCTTCTCCATAGCTTTATGCCATGGTGACTTTTCCTCTGGAAAGACTGAGCCCAAAGCTAGCTCTTCTTCCATACCCAAAGTGCTAGGAGCCATGAAGACCAGTCCTCCATTCCTTCCCATGATTTTGTCCTCTTAGATTCAGTTCCCAGGCCTTCCAGCCATTCCTGTGTGCTCTGTGGCTATCCTCTTGCATCTGACCATGGCAGTGGCCTCCTCGCTGGCCTCTTCTCTGCCAATCCTGTATTGCCTCTAGTTACTATAGCTGCCAAAGCAGAAATGCAAGTTGATTCCTGCTCCACACTTCTCACTGACTCCACCAACCTGAACCAGTGCTCCTTGGCCCACAGTGACCCAAGACCTGAGGCATTTTCTCTGTCCCTCCTTCACAAAGCTGAACCTGCTTCCACACCTGCCTTTCAGCTCCCCGTTTCCCACCTTCAGACCCCTGTCCTTGTTGGTCCATCTTCTGAACACATTTCACAAGAACCTGTCTCCCTCTAATCTCTCTCTGTTTTTCTCTGAAGCTTTCCCAAACCCCGTTCTCATTAAGGGCTCTTACACCTGTCCTCAGCATGCTTCCTTCTGCCCACATGACATAGTCCTTCTTTCCTATCTCTGTGTTTATGGCTTAATTGGTCTAATGCCTGTATCCCCTTGTCAAAGTAAGACAGATGGCATATTGAATAAGCACTTTGTGTTTGCATGTGGTACCCAATCCCATCTCAGAATTTGGGAGTAGATGGACAGCTCTTGGCCTCCTGACCCTCATGTTTTCCACCACCATCTTTCCAAATGTTTAAAATGAAAATGCAGACTTTAAGTTAAAGAGCACGATCCCCTCCTATACCTGGAATGTCATACCTCAGTTTGTGCAACCACGGACTGGACTCGCCTGTCCAGTGACCACGTCTTCTCTTTGGCTTATACCAGACTGGCAATATGTCTTCAGACTCACCCAGCTCTTTTCACATGTGTTGCCTTGTGGTGTGACTCGCCCAGGCTGAGTACATACCGCAAATCCCCAGGCCTCTGCTCAGATCCTCTGTCTTAACATCCAACAGCGACTTCACTTTTTTTCAAGATGGGGAAAGGCTCCTAGCACAGCCTCTGATAATTTGTATGAAGCTAGGGTAGGGAACGAGGATTATGTTCCACGATTTAGCCCTTCAGGGGCCTCCCACTTGCTTGGCACCGTTGCTGATGGTTATTCAGATGCCATGCCACCTGATCAGTGTGAACTAACACTGGAGGAAGCCCCACTTGGGAAGAGAAATAATGTGTCTCCATTGTTTCATTTTTCCTGCTTTATATCTCCTGCTTCTGTTTCTTCCACCTGTGTTGGAGCACACATCCTGTGTCCTAAGTGTCTCTAAGCTGTACACTCTCCTCTTCCACCTGGCTGTTTAAGGTTACAGTGTTATCGCTATCCTTTCAGTATCTATCCACAGACATTGGATTCAGTTTGAGAGCAGGAATATGGTGTAATGGCTAATAATGGATGATTCAATATATGGTCTTAAGATACAGTCAGAGTTGGGTGATAACCCAGGCTTTATCTGTTACTTCCTAAGTCACTAAGGAAAGTTGTTTAAGCCTCGAAGGTGTTTAAACATTCTCATAGAAGAGAGGAATCATTCAAGTGTTCTGCTCAAAATTGTGCTGAGAATAGAACTGACACTCAGCTTGGCACACGTCAAGACTGGGGAGAATTGAGCCATTTTCTTGCTTCTTGTTATTGTTCATTCTCTTGCAAGTCTTGCTTCCATAGCTAATTGATCTGGAGGGCAGGGATCAGCAAACTTTTGGCAGGGATCAGGAGAATAAAGATTGTAGGCTTTGGAGGAAGTAGAGTCTGTTGAAACTATGGGAGTCTGCTTTTGTGGGACCAAGAGATCCACACACAGCCTATAAATATATAGTCATGTCTGGGTGCAGAAAATGCTTCCCTTACAAAAGCAGGATGCAGGAGGCTAGGTTTACCCCGCAGTGCTTTTATCTGTTTAATTTTCTGGGAAACTTAGAGCTCCTGGCTTCTGCGCTGCTTGACTTTGGACCTGAAATGCAGACAGGAATCCTTACCACCTTGATCATGCAGTTTTTAGCTTTGCCAGATGAATCTCTGCATCATTTGCAGGGAGACTCTGCACGTAGGCAAGGAAGAATCACCACCTGTCAGCTGAGATAAGAGTCCATCTTGGGAAATGTCTCAATGGTGACCAAGTCAGTTTGTACAAAGTAGACAGGAAGATTTCCAGTCTGTTCAAATGGTGAAAGGAGAACATACTGCAAAAGCCAGCAGCTTTAGAAGAGGGTCTAGCAAGTTTGTGAAAAGCAAGGAATCAAATGTAACTTGTTGGTTTTCCTGGCTGGCCCTAATCACAGCATTGCATTTGGCTGCTTTTTGGCTAAAATTGAACTGTAGTGCTGGAAGCCAAAAGAGACTTTAACCAAACAGGAAGTACAGATACAGGAGCACTGGCAGAGGGGTGAAACAGGGACTCCTCTCAGCTTCCTGTCCCATGATGCTTAGGGGCATAGCTTTCGACGTGAATCCCAAGAAGGCTGCTCTGGCTCCAGGCATCAAATACGAACTTTAGAACAGACAGAAAGAGAGAAAATATGAAGCAGAGATGCCAGAGTGTCTGTCTCTGGGATTTTAGGCAGTAGAGTTTGTACTTCTGTTTTATTGGTCAGAAGAGGGTCATGTGGCTATCTTCTTCCCTACATGGGAATCTGAGAAAGTAGTTTTTGACTGGGCACCCTGATACCTCAAATAAATGTAGGTTTCTCTTTAGTGAGGGCAATGGGCTGTGAGGGAGTCAACAGCAATGTTGGGCACATTTTCCAGAATGGCAAGTCTGTGCAATATGGTGGTTGAGAGCAGGATTGTAACTTTGAATCAAACAAGTTTCCATCTTTCTGAAAGGAAATTATATGCCCTTTGTCATAGGGTTGTTCTTGGGATTAGATAAAATCATGCCTGTGAAGTGCCAGGCATTAAAGTCAGTAAAGCAGGTGTCACCAAGGATATTCTGGGGGGGAAAAAAAGGATCAGCAAATGAAAGATGGTGACATCACAAAAGAGCCTCCCAAAGAAACTGTTCAAGATACCTTGACAATAGGATGCTGGACTCTCTATCATTGTCTTTACCTACAGTATCATGATACAGTTACATGGAAGAATGATGGGCTTGAGACTGTTGCTGAAGGACTATACTACTGTAATAATACAGAGAACAGTGAGAGTGAGTGGGGGGGGGTTGGAAGGGACAATCCCTGAGTCTATGGAATGGAATCATGCTTGTTCTATCACCTAGTGGCTACTGCCTGTAACTGCAGAGATACCAATGGAGATTGTCCCAGGGTCCCAAGGCCCTTTCTACAAGATGACTAGAAATTGCCACATCACCATTAACAAAGACAAGGGTTTTTTTTTTTTCCGTTTTGTTTTGTTTTGTTTTTTAGTAAAATGTTTGTCTATCCAATGGGAATAGTCAGAAATTGGGTCAAACTATGTAGCAGCTTTGGGACTGCATCTTGTTCTGCAGTCAGTACTTGACCCTGGCCTTCAGGATGCACCATTGTGAGAACTTTATGAAGTGGCTGCCATGATTCCCATTTCATGTGTGAGCAAATTGGAGTTCAGGCAGGTTAAATTGTTTCCAAGTTCACTCAAGTAAGAACATTTGAACTTCTGCCAGTTCTTTTATCTTCAAATCTGTCATCTCTCCAGGCAAGCCACCTACCTCATCATCTTTATATCATTTTACGTAGGTGATGGTAGCAAGGTTTCTCAAGACTTACAACTCCAGGGTTAGAAGGGCCGAGAGCCATATGGTCCAGTCTGGTGACTGTGAACCACATGTGACGACCAAGCCCTTCAAATCAGCTACAAAACTAAACACAATTTGCTGAATTTTGAGCCATATTTAGTTTTAGTTTAAAATCAGTTCTAGGTTCAGATACTGGAAATCACTGAGCATGTTTAGAATAACTTGGAGTGGAAATGTACTTTGTAAGCTATCAATTATATAAAAATCTAAATAAAGATAAAATAGGGATGAAAATCTAAATTGAGTTGCACTTTTTTTGGGAAATTTTTATTTATTTGAGAGGCGGATGAAGTGGAGATGTAAACAGAGAGAGAGCGAAGAAGAGAGAGAATGAGAGCATTCCAGTCTCCTGGTTTGTTCCCCAAATGGCTATAACCACTGAGCTGGACCAAGCTGAATCTGGGAGTAGGAACTCACTTCCGGCCTTCAGTGTAGTAATGGGGACCAAGTTACTTGAGCCAGCACCTGCTTCCTCCAGCACGCACATTAGCAAGAAGCTGCAGTCAGAAGAGCCATGACTCAAGCTAAGTACTCTGATGTAAGATGTTCGTATTCTAAGAAGCATCTAAATTGCTACAGCAAATACCCATCTCCAAGATACATTTTAAGACTTAGGAGCATAGAAACAATATATGCTGTGTCATTCGCTTGTATATTGATTTCTTGTTAAAATCATAGTATTTTGGCTATCTTGACTTAAATAAAACAGCCATTTTTCGAAATGTAAATATAAAATATTTGCTCATAGGGCTTTGATTTTGTGAGAACAGTTCAGAAAGTTTGTGGGAAAATGGAATTGAAAGGTAAATCTGCGTTGCTGTACAATGTTAAAGCGCATGTTACAAAGTTTGTGGAAATGCAGATTTTAAAAAAATGCACGGACTTCGAGCTTTTCGCACCATAATAAGCTTTGAAACATCACATAACCACCATCTTTTAGAAGTTCTGTGGCATTTCTGTTGAGCAATGCTGGTGCGGAAAACATGTCTCTTTGCACCGGAGGAGAGCTGGCTTGCTCCGCATTCTGAAGAGAAGCTGACCAGGGCCCAGGCACAGACCTCATTGATGCCTTTGCCTTCCAAGGCACAGCCTCAGGCAAATCACCACGTTCCTGTGGATTCGATTGTTAAAAACTGGGTAGGATTCTTTCAACTCAGGGTTTCTGTGACCCAATATAATCTCCAGAATATAAAGAAAGATTCATCTTTAAGGTTCACATCGAGAAAAATTGGAGTCTCACGTGTAATATACAAAACTGCTGGTGAGCATTGTCACTTGAATAGCATTCTAGACTCAATGCAAAGTCAAATGAATTAATAATTATGCTTACTAGGTAAACAGATAAATACATGTACCAGGCTGTATGCTATGTATATGTGCATATGTGCATACACTTACACATGCGTGTATATGCACAGAGGTATGTTTGAGGCACACAAGTATCTTATTTGCACACTTTAGATAGAAGAATATTAAATAATTCACCCAAAGTCACTTGTGTAGGATAGGGTAGAGCTGGTTAGGTCCTACTGGATCCTAAAATCCATACTCCTACACACTACCTCACCACACCGGTGCCCAGAGCTCTCCATGGTGAGCCCCTTCAGAGTGCTCTGTCCCTGGAATAGTTAACCTTGGGTATGAGAATCTGTACTAAAATGGGAAGGAATTTGTAGTCTTGGAACTCTGAAGTCTGCACAAGCTTCAGGAGACTTCTAGGTGGGAGGTTATGAATTAGCCGCCCAGACCAAAGGGAGTGCCGCCATTCATTAATTTGATTTTGTTTAGGTTACTGAGCTATGATTCATCCTTAATTGCATTGTTTCAAATGACTAAATAGTCTAAGTATTAGCCAACTGTCAAGTGGTTGCCCAGCCTTGGTTAAGTAGGACATCTTCAGCTTAAGAGTCATTCTAATCAAAACATTGTGGGGCCTCCTCTGGGTAGTGGGTCATCTCTCCACTGACTGATGGTTCTGGTGCCTGGTAGTGTTCCAGAGGGTGAGGAATGCACCCCTGCTATCCCTGCCGGCAGGGAATGGAGTCCCACTTCCTGTTGGGTGAAGTTCCCACAGACAGAATGCTAGAGGACCCACCAGCCTGACGTAACCCATAGACCTTTTTGCTGACGGCAGCCCTGGCAGCGTGCTCCACCAGCAAGATTGGGAAACGTGATGAAGCATAGATAGATTTCCAGAATAATGCCGTTATTCTCCGAACTCATCCTCCTGACCTGTGGGATAGATCTTGAAACTTTCCAGTAAAACTTTCCACCCAGTATTAGAGCAGAGAAGAATTGAAATGATCTCTTGTCATGGTTTTAGGAACATGTTAGAAACTATTTACCAATAGGTAAAAGACCATTAATCAAACATTAGTCCTTTTCAGCATATTTATGGATACTATTCATCTTTGAACATGGAGTGCATTTATGTTTTAACTCCACATCATAGTTCTAGCTGTATATCTAAGACTAACAACTTCAAAGCTTCCCAACAGCTTTGGAAAGACTAGCAGAAACCGAGAAAGGATGTGAGCTTGGGTTCCAGGCATGGTTAAGGTTGCAGAACCCAGGAGTTGAAGGTGAAAGAGAGTATTACAGGAATGGCCACACCAGGCCAATGGGAAAGTTTGGTTTTCACTATAACTTGAAGGTATGGCCCAATCCGTACCCGAGATTCATGTTCAAACACAGATTTCAATGAGTCTAGGATGGGGGTCAGAGAAAATGCTTGTCTAACTTCTTGCTGATGTTGCTGGCCTACAAATGGCACTTTGGGTAGGACTGTTCTGGGTGAGTACTGCCTGTGGTAATAGGAACACCACATCTGGCACCAGAGCCTTTATCTCTCTGGACAGCTAGCTAATGCCTCCCAGGAACTCCCTTGTCCCAGAATAGCCAAATCCAAAGTCCTCCTCTTTCCATTCAGCTTAAGTGAGTACAACAGCCCTGTGAGTAATCTCCCTGTCTCAGAAATCTCCCAGGACTACACATAAATTCACTTAAAAATAAGCACAGGCACAAACATGTACAAGTCTATTAAGTGTACACACTAACAGATTTCAGCATAATGTCCTTATATTACACCCTTCCCTCCAACTCCAGAACAGATTGTGAAGGGCTTACGGGGGAAGTCCTGAGCAAGGAAGCGGGAAAGGCTCCCCAACTCTGCCCCTCCACAGGATTATCCCCCAGAACCGGGGAAGAGGCAATGAATGGAGGACCTGTGAGAAGCCCTTCTGACCTCCTTCCACATCTGCTTGTCCTGGACCAGGACGGTACATGGCAGACAAGGGCGTTCATTCAGGCAGAACATCTGGACAGAGCAAGCAAGGGATCAGCTGTGTGGATTGGTGGCCCACTCCAGCTGTGTCCAAGGAAGGAAGACATTCCCTTCTGGAACACTGGAAACATCTAAAGTATTCTACAAAATCTGTTTAATTTAAAATCTAAACAGAAGTAAAATATACTTACTTAAAGTCAACAACATGAAGGCCTGCTACCAAGGGGCTGTAACAATAAAAATTCATGAGGTGGAGGACAGTGAGTGGGAGAATTTACAGTAAATTACAACTGTGTTAGGGACATCAAGCTCCTGATTGGGAGAGCCTTTGGATGTTGGTTGCATTCATTCACTGAAGTACTGATAAGCATCTCTGAGTTCGTTGACTCTGTGGATTAAAGCAGTAGCATAGCAGCCTCACGCAGCCTCAACCTAACCCACAGGATCCCTTCACGACAAGGCATGATCCCTTCACGACAAGGCGTTATTCCTTCCCTTAAGGCAGAGCAACAGGAAGAGAGGGAGAGTGAGTACACTTCATCCAGTGAACATTTGGTTCATCCCCACCAAATACCAGACAATAGCCAGCAGTGGACTGAGCTGAAGCCAGGATCCAGCAGTCACATCCAGTTCTCCCGCATGGGTGGCAGGCTCCCTGTATTTGGCCCATCTTTGTTGGCCCATCTTTGTTAGGCATGATAACAGGATGGTTGGATAGGAGGTGGAGCAGCTGATACTAATGGGAGCTCCAATTCGGGTTGTCAGTGTCACAAGCAGCAGGTTAACCTACTACACCACAATGCCTGAACCAACATGATGTTAAGGCGGTAGTAATTTAGACACTCAGTACACTGAGACAGTGTACTGCCAGATTTGTTTCCCTCCCCAAATATGTCATATTCTTGTTTCAGCCATGATTCCTGGACAGCCGTGTGCAGGCAGATAAAGCGGTGTTCCCTTCAGATACAGCATCTGTGTCTGCATCAGGCTCAGAAGCCCCTTGGACCGTTGGTGGTCTGTTTGCATACCTTTCTCTCTTGCCCAAGGGGAGTCAGATGGGATGTTTAGGGTCCTTCCCAGATCCCAGATTGCAGGATTAAAAACAGAGCAATAATGTGTCTGCTTGTATCCCAAGATGGGAGATGACTTCACCCTTCCGGATTTCCTGGAATCCACATGGAACTGGGCTTGTATCTTGTTTAAGTGGAAAAGTACAGCCATGACCAAAAAGGAAGATGCTGGCGGGGGTCACATCTGTGTCAGGATCCTAGGAAAACACTGGAGGTCAGCAGTGTTTTCCCAAAGGAGAAGATTACCCCAAAAGCAGGGTCTGCTGGCCTCCTGTTCTCAAACCACACACAGTGCAGGTCAGAGACAGAGAGACATGCCCTGCCGGCCCTGAACATGACAAAAGTTGCCACTGCTATCTCTGCATCCTCTTGATCTCACCTGCAACGGGGGCTCATGTATACCTCCTCCTTTGAGCACCTTTGAACTTGACTGTGATCAAGGTCTTGTTAGCTCTTATAATCGTGTTTCAGTTTGATTTCTTGTTACCATGTCTGCTTGCCTGCTGAACTATGCCCTACTGAATGATGATCTTTGGAATACGGTTGCTTCTGAATGAGACACCTGCTCTGCTCCAAAGCTTCCTCTGGCCCCTATTGCCTAGAGAACGAAATTCCTATTTTTATGGTACTTAAGGTTCTGGCTATACTTGGCTACCTTTTTTTTTTTTTCATATTCTTCTACTTCTTCCCTCCCTCTAAGATTCATGTACAAGATCATTTTCTGTTTGGCTAAGAGAGACAGAAATCGCCATAGCCTTTCCTGTCTCTGGACTTCTGCTGCTAGCAATACTCCCCCTGCCTCAAGCTTCCCGGGCTGCTGCTGTGAGACTGAATTCACATTCCCTCCTTCCCGCAGCATTTTACGCATGCCACGTATCGAGGGTGAGTCTCATTGGGACAATTACATTTGCTTTTCAATTCTGCCTAATTATGCACCTGTATGATCCACTTTCTCTGCTTTAACTGCCCACTGCCACCCACCACCGCCACCACCACCACCACCAACAGCAAAACAATAACTCAGATCAAGACTCAGTACAGCTAAATATCTGCATTGGTTAAGGCTAAAAGGAGAGGATCACGGCTTTTGTTCAACTTTGACCTCAACCCCATAAATGCCACCTTAACTCTTGAATCACTGGAAAGTAAGCGGCAGAGATCTCTTGATCTGCCACTACGAGGTTGCTAACAAAGGAAAAAAAAGCCCACTTAGGCTAATTTCACAAAAGCTTTTATTTATCTTCTCTCCAAACTCTGTGTGTAGAAAAACAAAGCTATGTGGAGACCACTGCTACCTCCACAGGTGTGTTTACTGTTCCGCTTTTGGACCACAAGGAGGACGGGACACACTTGCTGGCCTGTGGCCTCTGTGGTGCTCCCTCCAGCCAGCTCTTTGCAGGCCATGTGACATGGCCAAGGCCAAAACCAGACATTTCCCCGCAAGAAAGCTTTTTCCATCACTTCCTGCGGTACCGGGAATAAATCCTAGAGGATTGTTTCCCTTTACCTCGGCCAGCTTCGTAACGATGAAGTCAAACCGAAAGGAGTTAGATGCTGACCATATCCTGTGGGTAAATGCCGACCTTCGTATTAACTGACAAGCATCCCGAGCCAGAACAGGTTGCTGGGGTTACAGCAAGGATTCACCTTCGAGAAATTTCAGTCCGCGGAGGACTGACATCTGTTACGTGAATGGCCGTTGTCAGCAACATGCACATTGAGGATTTTCACCGGTATGACTCTTGCCATGCAGGTGAATAGAATGACAGGACCACTCTAACTTTACCTTCCATTGACATGCTTGTTGATCTTGGTTTGTGCCTCCTTCCTCACCTTTCTCTATTGCGAACTCCTGCTCATCCAGTCCAGCTCACCTCTGCTGTTCCCTCTCGCCTCCCAAACCCAGAGAGCGAGCCCTCTCCATCTCTTTCCTCACCGCTGATGTCCAATCTCCTCTGCCATTCCGCTCTGTCCTTAATGCAATGCCTGTTCTAGTGATGGCTGCATCTCTGCAAACTCTATAGCTGACATGCGCGAGATCTTCAGACAGTTCATGGTAAATGCGTACCATGAGTAAAAGATGCCTGCATTTCAAATGCCCTGCAACAAAATAAACATATGTCCTATCCCATCCTCCACACACTTTCTGTGAGTTCCCACCTATTTCTGGAGCATTGCAATTATTTGAAAAAAAAAAATAGTCCCGTGGATGATTTGAGGGAAGCTATTTTGAGAATACTTTTCAGTGTGGGAGGGGAAGCAGTTAGCTGATACACCATCCTGTAAAGGAAGGACTGAGAATAAGACACGAGAGGGGAGAACACAGAAGTACTTCTCTACATGAAGTTCCTTTGAACTTGTCGAATCTTCTGTCACAGTTATCCTTTCATCTCCTGCAGTTTGAAACCGTGCGTTCCCTGCCAGGCTGTGTGTCCAGGGGAGTCCGAACTGCCAGGGCACTCTCTCAGAGGGGCCACCGTGTGTCATCGCTTGCTGCACACTTCCGGCCCCTAGCCTCCCAGGATCTGCAAATCAAACGTGAGGCCTCCGTCCTTGGGCTAGGACTACCTGGCAGTCTGGTGCCAGGCAAATGGCTTGGTGGGTTTTTTTTTTCAGTCCGTCTTTTGTTCTCTGAATTTAGCATAGCCTCAAGGTGTACTTAAAGTATGTTTGTGAGCTGCCTGCCACACAGGCGGCAGAAAGTGGCATTCTTGAACATTCATGCCAGGAAAGAGACACAACACAGACTAGCAGCTCTGAGCAAGGCGTTATTAGGCAGTGGAGCTGCTTGCAACTGGAGTGTGGAAACTCCCTTGGTCCTTCCTGGCGTGTGAAAGGGGAGACTCCAGAAGCCCTGGGTAATTTCATTACCATCCTTGCGTGATCCTTTTCTACAAAAGCGGTTGGTCCAACCCTGTCATCCTAACCTCTTCTGCTAGCTCGGATTCCTCTTAATTCATTTGTAAAACAAAGTCGGAGTGCTGACGGCAACCTGTAAAACAGGGCCACATCTTTGTCTGATTATAGATTCTGTATAAGCGGCTTTAGGTTGAAGGTATAGAAAGAAGAAGAGGAAAAAGAGGATTATTCCTTTTAAATTTCAGCTAAGAACGAATGACTTTTTAAAAATACTCATTTGTCTCACAGCAAGAAGTTGCATCTCACTGCCCCACCACCACCCCAGACTCACCAAACCCTTTGACAGTGATGCCGGTACACAACGGAGACAAGACTGTTGGTTGAGCACCGCGAGAGAGGTGGGGTGTGGCTTAGGTTCTGTTTCTTCTTACTCTTTTTCCCACCCCTTTGGAAACTGATGAAAGATTTCATTTTTTTTTTCTTTAAAGAAAGTGACTTTAGAGTCAGTTTATTTTCTAAAAGTAGAGATGTCTTTAAGTATGTCTGAGATTCTGTCAAACCTTCTGAGGGTTTCTTAGATGCAAGAAGCCTACAGTGCATTTCCTATCAAATTGTTTGGGAATTTTCCACTTTTATATGTTTGGGCATTTTTCCCTCTTAAACATCAAAACCTAATAATCATGGCAGAAGGTTAAATATTTTCCATACTTTGTTTCTGAAATGTGTTCCTTACAAAGAGCATATGGGGGAGAGATTTACACACCCCATCTATCACTAATAGTTACCACTGGGAGTAGGAGATGGGGCCCTTGAGTATGGAGGGGAAGCAACGGGCGCTCGCACGCCTTCCGCCCATTGTGTGTACAGTGCAAGTATACTTAAGGTCTGCTTGCACAATTTTATAGCTTCATGATAAAGAAGAAAACATCCTGTTTGGAGATACATCTTTTTAGGTTATTTTAGAAACTATGTGATACCCCAAGTTCAAAAACTGCTCATATATAAGAAGGAGGGGCAAGTGATAAGGCATGGTAGCATCCACCATCAGAAATGTTTCTGTCCAGAAACGCTGAATACAAGAGTGAAGGGACAATGGAAAAATTTCAAAAAAAATCTGATATCCACAATGGAAACTTTCTATGGATCACTACTTTAAGGATCATCGCTTTGATCATGTTGAATTCATTTTATCTAGTATTCATTTGTTTTTAGCCTATCATTCATGGTCTCAACCATCCATGTAGCATTTCTTGGGGACTTTAAAATAGAAACGTGAAGTTCCATGTAATAACTAAATTGAAGCGATCATTTTATATAAATTCCCAAACCCCTCAACGATTAGGACTGAAAAGCAATGCTAATTTAAGTTACTAGCGTGTTCTGTTTGCACTCAGACACAAAGCATTGCTGACAAAGCCTCAGTCCTAACCCCTGTTGCCCGGCTTTGTTGTTGTTGTTTTTGTTTTTTTTTTTCATCATTGTGGACTAAACTCAGAAACTGAGCAAAATCCAGCTGCACCCCAGATCCTGTCCTGCAGGTGCCCGGTGCTTCGAGATGCTTCGTGTCCACGGCTGTGTCTGTTATCCTGTGTGAATAAGGGATGTGGGAGTTGAAGGAGATGTACACACACGAGTGGGGTCTCCTGAACGCTCATGCAAAATTCATGTTATGGGAAAAAAAAAGATGCATGAATTTCCAAAAATATTTGAAAAAGTTACAGAAAGAGAAGGAGAGATAGGGAGAGATTCTTGATTCACTGGTCCATTCCCCAAAGGGTCACTTGGGACATTCCCTGCTGCTTTCCCAGCCAGGGGAGTCGCCATGTCTTGGGCCAGTACTAATATGGGATGTTAGGTGGAGGCTTAAACTGCTATTACCAGAATGCCGTCTCCCTAAACTTTAAAGACTCTTTTTTTCTTTGATCTTATAACAAGAAGCTGGGGCAAGTCCTTTGAGTGTGTGTGTGTGTGTGTGTGTGATATGCAAAGAATTGCATCAAATAGGTTTCCTTTTGAGAATAGGACATACTATTGATTCCATGGAAGGAAATATAATTGATCAACAGAGTGGCTAGTAATCCACTTCCTGTTGGGCCCTAGGGTACGGATGATGTAGCCCCAAGGAGAAGAATCACTCACCAAGCCCAAGATGCCCCTGCTGACCCAGGACAACGTGCACCTGCATGTCCTCTTGTCCCTCACACTCCGCTAGACTCTGTGAGAGTCTGAGCTCAATCCTTTTCACACCTGGGGAGGACAAACGATGTCCCTCTACATTATGCAGACCGAGTTGGATTAAATAACCATAAAATCCTAGCAATCGACCTATCGTTTATGTCCCCAAACATCGCCAGAGTGTGTCTCCTGTGGTCACACCAGGCGATCATGAAGCTGTTGTCCTCACTGTCTCCAAGAACTCGGTCATTTCAGTGTTTGTGCTCGCTGCTGGGCATCACTGCTGGTGCCAACCCTGCTACAAAACATCACCCTAAAGCCTTTCTGTATTTCTTCACCCCTCTAGAACTGAAATTGCCTTGGATGAGTGGATCGTCAGAGGCTTCCACTCTCCACTTCTCTCTCTGGGTGATAATAGATTCCAGCAGTGCAGACATCAAGAGCTGCCGGCTCCGAGCGCAGCCTGGCGCGGTGGCTGCTGGCTGGCTGGGGTAAGGAGGCTGGCAGCCTGCGCGTGCCCACCTTAACTCCCACCCAAAGGAAACAAGGAGGTGATTTCTTGAATCTTTTTGGTTAGAATGTTTAAAGTTTTCCACTTCTTCCACAAGCTAAAGCCCAAAATAAAGTTGTCAAAACAAGGCAGTAATATTTCATAGTAAAATGCTGCCTCCCACAATGGGAGATGCAGACAGTGGGGGACACCCCCTAATTGAATTCAAGGAGGATTTTTAAAAGATATTTTTGGTTTTCTCCTCAATGAAGCTGCAGATCATCTCCACATTTAAAGTTGCCTCAGAAAGTTTGTGGAAAATAAAATTTAAAAAATAAGCTTATTCTTGGAGGAAAATTTTTCAAATCCATGTATGGCTTTTTTTGTAATACACATTTCTCCTGAACTTTTTAAAATTCATGCAAGATTTCATGGTTTTGTACCAAAATATGCTAACCTTTTAAATCTGTGCTCTAATGGACTTCTTGCAGCACTCCAACATGTATGTGTACATTTTACATGTATGGATGCATGTTTTACACACTTGTACAAATACACAAGGTCTTCAAAAATTAATGGAAGATGTGTATTATATGAAAGAAGAAAAAAAAGCTTCTCCCTGATTGTAAAAAAAAAAATTTACAACGAAATAACCTGATTGTTTAACTCTATTTTCCATGAATTCTTGAAGTTCCCTTTTATAAGGCTCACTATAATTTGCAAATTAATTCCGATAACTGGATGAAAAGCCATTTTTTTTTCATTTTAGTGTATGTGGATAATCTTGCAAATAACAGAATTTTCCACTAGTGATTAAGAAGAAACATCTAAAAATTGTGACAGGCAGAAATTTAACAATGAAACACAAGCTATGGTCTGCAAAGAGAAAGATGCACTTTTTTTTTGTCTTGCATAGCTCTGTACAGAATATGAGCACCTATGTCTGATGTGTGTTTTCGCTTGTGAAAAACGGTCCAAGTCACTCATCTGTTGAAAGAAATACAATGAAGTGAGATAAGCGGGATTAGTGAAAATAAACCACATAAGTGAGGAGAAGAGCGCTAGCATCAGAAGATAAAATCCATCAGTCACTGATTTTTCATCAGTGCCTTTCATTGGTGTTTACATTGATGGAAATGCCGTGGCATTTCCCTGGTGTGTAGATGACATGTGAATCTAGCAGTGACCCTGTACAAAAGCAGCGCCAGCGAGGGTGTTATGTGGGTCTCTTTGCTGCTTTCTTTAAAAAGATCATTAGGAATGTTTCCACCTGAGGCAGAAACCTCGCTAGTTCATCATTAAAAGCATTGGCCTTGGCTAACACATTTTCAGAGAATGTGTTAGAAGAATAGACATAAATAAGATAGAACGTATACAAGTTGGCATTGTTTTTCAAATTGGAGACGTTCTAAATTTTCAAAAGCTATTAAATGGCTTATTTTTTGTTTCTGAAGAATACCATCTTTCAATATTATAATTCCCGGCGACATCATTTCAATCCCAGCACTACCCCCCAAAATTACTAATATGTTGGAAAATGAAGTCACATGTTTCTTAAACTTAGAATAAATCATTTCCAAATCTGTGAACCTAAGACTTTGCTACTATTCTTAAACTCAATGAATAAAGACATTACGGCGTGAACTATGTAGTAATACAACAACATGTGTCTTGGATGATTGGTGCCGGGGCAAAGGGTTAGAAAAAAATCTAAAAAATATAAAGCAAGGGAATAATCAAAAAGATAAAAACAGCTTGGTTCTCTCTTTGCACACCTATGGGGGTACCTATGTTTGTAAATACATGAAAGACAAAGGCATATTGAAAGAAAATATATATTCCAAAAGTAGAAGTTTTAGCCAGTTGTGACAAAGATGCATTTAAAAAAATAGTAATAAAGTTTTGACTGTTAGTGTTGTAACAGAAAGGTAGAGGCCAAATGGATGGTTTGTGGTTAGATTTCTCAGTGTCAACCCAACCTGGTGATCATCTGAAACTGGCCACTAGGGGGCCTTCTGTGAGTCAGTTCTTAGAAATGACGCAAAGTAACTAATACTAAAGTGACCACAGAGGTGGGCCCAGATGTTCCCTGTCATACCCAAGGGCATGGCTGGTGGGGAGTGACAAAATCCTAGCACCTGGATATTCAGATCACACACACGCTCATCAGATAATCAGCAGTTACAACCCAAGCTAAATCTTGCTGGTTAATAGGGACAGTTTCTTTTCCTTCCTTCCTTCCTTCCTTCCTTCCTTCCTTCCTTCCTTCCTTCCTTCCTTCCTTCCTTCCTTCCTTCCTTCCTTCCTTCCTTCCTTCCTTCCTTCCTTCCTCCCTCCCTCCCTCCCTCCCTCCCTCCCTCCCTCCCTCCCTCCCCCTCTCTCTCTTTCTTTCTTTCTTTCTTTCTTTCTTTCTTTCTTTCTTTCTTTCTTTCTTTCTTTCTTTCTTTCTTTCTTTCTTTCTTTCTTTCTTTCTTTCTTTCTTTCTTTCTTTCTTTCTTTCTTTCTCCCTTTTCTTTCTTTCTCTCTCTCTCTCCCTCCCTCCCTTCCTCCTCCCTGTCTCTCTCTCTCTTTCTTTCTTTCTTTCTTTCTTTCTTTCTTTCTTTCTTTCTTTCTTTCTTTCTTTCTTTCTTTCTTTCTTTCTTTCTTTCTTTCTTTCTTTCTTTCTTTCTTTCTTTCTTTCTCCCTTTTCTTTCTTTCTCTCTCTCTCTCCCCCTCCCTCCCTTCTGATTTGTTTTTTTTATGAGGCAGATGGAGACACAGAGATCTTCCATCTACTGGTTCACTCGCTAAGTGGCTACAACAGACAGCGCTACGCTGATCCAAAACCAGAAGCCAGGAGCTTCCACACAAGTACCGGGTCCCAAAGCCCTGGGTCATCCTCCGCTACTTTCCCAGGCCACAAGCAGGGAGCTGAATGAGAAGTGGAGCAGCCGAACACAAACCAGCACCCGTATGAGATCCTGGTGTTTGCAAGGCGAGGATTTAGCCACTGACCACTTGTGCTGGAAGGAATATTTTCATTTTTCACCTTTTTTCTTTCTGAACTTTCTAGATTTGTGCAATGATCATAAAATGCTTTATAATAAAACAGTATTAATTAAGTAGAATCATAGCAAAACAGGATGTTTAGTGGGTGGGTGGAAAATTCCATTTTCAGCCAAGATTATGGGTTCACATTTAGAGATAAAGATCTAAAGAAACAAATGGTGTGGGGGTAGCTTTCTCTTTTGTAATTGGCATCATATTGTAAATATTGGTCCACATTTTTTTCTCTTCACGGTCTCTTAGAAATCTTATCTGTGCACAGAGATCTATATAATTTTTAAAAATTATTTGGTTTTTGAAGACTTCATTCTTAGCTCTTTTTTTGGCATAAGATTTATAAGGAACTTAACTGAATGCTTAAAATGTGGGATTTCAAGTCTGTTCAAAAGATGTGGGGCCTTGCTTTGTACCTGGCAGTGTACACCCCAAGAGTAAAGCATTATTCCTGTGTTTGAAGGCATACTGGCTATTCCTTCAAAGAGGGAAGGAGACATAATGAAACCAAGGGCCATGCACTCACTTTTGCTGTATCACACATTTAATATTTGAGAAATGGGCCATTCTGCATTAAGGAGGCAAGATAAGTTAGATTCTAGTCTCAACGCTGCAGAAGCTGTAAGGAACCACAGAGCCAGTCCTCCTGAGCCTTTATCTGTAAGTATTTAACTGGCAGTGGAAAGTTAAGGGGTGAGGGAGGGAAGCCTCAATAGGCCCTGAGAGTCTGATGCATTGCCAGGAGCCCATTACCCTGTGGCTGCCACCTCTTTCCTCTCTAAGTGTCTGACGTCTTGAGTTTTTCTGTTCAATAAGGAGGGTTTTCTCAATGTTTTAATTTAAAAGGCTTGGTCCATGTACTAAGTCCTCTCTAGGAGGCAGATGGCTTGAGTGTGGAAATAAGTGTTAGGAGGTTGGAGCTCTATGTCAACGGAGCCAGGCAGGGCAGGAGTTTCCAAGTTCTGAAGCCTCGGTTCTTGTGGCGGAGCAGGTATCGCCCCTGTTTAGGATTAGGAGAGGGGAAGGACTTCCCTCCATCCTTTCCTTGTGATTTCCCTTCATGCAAGTGCTCACACTAGGGTTGGATTTCTCAACATTTTTTTCTGAAGAATCCAGCCTTGTCAAAGTGCCCGGTGACCCTATGAACTGGTTCGGCAGGACTGGGACAGGGTGCGCCTTGGGCTGCAGGTGAGGCAGAGAAGCACAGGGTGCTGTAGGGTGGCTGTAGTCAGCCCGCTAGAGGCCGGCCCACTGCATTCAGTAGCGGTTCCCATGGCCCTCATTCCCTGCACGCAGACATGTGCCAGGACTGCCAGGGAACAAGCCAGGTGGAGCCTTCAAAACTCATGCCTGACAGAAGCACTGAACTTTAACAGGACAGCATTTGGAGTAGAATGAGAAAGTTTTCACTGATACAGGGCAGTTTTAATAATTCAGAATATGAAAACTGTAAAAATATTTGATAATGAAGATGCCTGAAGTACACACACTTAACAAGGATGTTAATTTTTTTAAAAAAAGTTAAAGTGAACAAGAAGATGAATTAAAAAAAAAAACAGCAGACACATCAGGAACTCAGTATTGTCATCAAAGAAAGGTCTCCCAAAAAAGTGTTTTGTCTTATAAAGGTGGATGAATCATAGCCCATGCCAAGCTACCTTTGATGGAGGAGAGAGGCTGGTGCAGGACTTTGTGGTCTGTGTCAAAGAAAGAGCCTGGAAAATAGTGAAACAGTCCACAAAGATTCTAGAGAAGACCAAGGATCAGACAGAATGTAATATGACATTTTGTGTTCATTCCATTGATCATTTACAGAATCGGAGCATTCTTCCTTCGTCCTGAGATCTGGCTCTGCCCGGAAGAGGTATTCCCTTAGTAGAAGGGATGAGCTGTGAGCATTCACTGCATTGTAACCATCTGCAGCTCAAGAAAATACAGTGGCAAGGTTTGCTAGACTGCCTTTAGTCCACCAGAGAAATGGCACGGCCAAGGGATCTCCTCTGATGAGCTGGCTGTCCATGGACTAACGACCTAACCTGTGTCTTCTGTTTTCTCAACTGCAAATTGGTGCTGATGTTAATGATGCTAGTTCTGTGCCTGGAGGGCTTAATGCGAAGTATCTTCAAAATGCTTATGAAAACATGCATACTATTAAAATAAAGTATGTGTGCATGCATTTCGAAATGTTTTTGCACCAAAGTAGACATATCCTTAACTTCTGTTTTTCCGTGAACCTTCTAAAGCACCCTCCTACATGCCACACAGTGTTGTAGAAAAATGTATTAACTGTGTCATCACAGCAGTCCTTGAGTTTGAAGTTTCTGTTGTCTTGCTTGTTCGGTTAAGGACAACCAAGGTGTGAGTGGGTTTGGATGAGTGGTCTAATTTCAGATCCAGATGCCCCAGAAGACAGGCAGGTGAGCTGCAGCCTCTGCAGGGCATCAAGGAACACATCTCCTGTGGATAAGAGGGGACGACTGCAGACAAGGTTTCTTACTTGCTCATGATGATACTTCACGCCCTGCGGTACTCGGATCCAGGGGGATTCGCAGGGTCATCTTTTCCCCCAGTCCAGTGGAGAGAAACCTATGCATGGATCCTCTGTTTCTTTCTCAGGCCTCGTCTATAGAGTACAGAGTCTGACTTAGAGGTTGGTGTAGGCTGAGGTCTTGTCTAAAAAGAAAAAGCAAGTGGAAGGGGTAATTGGGTTGGAACGAAAGCTACTGTCTTCAGAACATGCCAAGGGGTGTGCACCCCTGTGCCAGTTGCATGTGCATGTAGCATACTCGTGTGTGTGTGTGTGTTTGTGTGTGTGCATGTTTTATGAAATTATAAGACAAGAGATGGGTGTGGGTGTGTATCGAAAGGGCCAATATCTCTTTTCTTGTCAAAATGCAGAAGAAAAGAACTCTATTGCTCTATTAATACCTTTGACTCACTCATCATGTCCCTGCAAGTTGGCCCTGGGAGGCCAACAGTCATGTGATTTGATGGATTTAGAGCAGTGACTGTTTGCCAGGTCCATTGTTCAATAAGGATTGTCACTTACCACCTGTCCTTGGGCATGTCCTTACAACAAATGGATTTCAAGGTTAGTCCTGTCTTAGGGGGCCTCGCCATAAAGTGTTACTATATATATAAGGTCTGTCATAGGTTCCATGGTTCTTCAGTATGGATGCAGTCATGCAGGCTTTCATGACCTTGGGCTGTGATGGTCTTTCTGGTATGTCCTAAGAGCATCAGCTCCCATGTGATCCAAACCATTGCAAATATCAGTTCCCTAGAAACTCTTTGATGGCAAAAGCACTGATTTCTTGGCTTAAATTGAACTCAGTGGCAAAGTCTGGGAAATAGCGCAATTACCCAACATCGCCAATGACTTATCAGTAAAATCAGGGACAGTGATGTGGATAATTCCAGCATTGCAGTAGCTCCCCAGTCCATGGTGAAGAAGCCAGGAGTATTTCAGGACTGGTGCAGGAGCTGCCTGGTAATTAAAGTTGGGGAAGAGAGATGTGGGCCTCTGGTTGAAGCAGGTACAGCACATATTTTAAACTCTTCTTTCCAACTTAGCGTCATTAACAGTGTCAGGGCACTGCAGTCCACAGATTGAGAACGAAAGTTTCTAGTTAGCCTGGCTCACTCTTCATCGCTGTCTTGTCTTCTGTTCCTCTCAGGGTTACCTACGTGTTGCTTTTGGCCTCACTGCCTTTTGAACTCTTTAAGTTGGCATGTTAAAATGTGTTATCGCAGAGCCCCTCTGGAGAACTGATTTCTGCCTCTCCCAGGAGCAGTTTCCCAGCAGAATATATCAGCATCCTGGCAGTGGGTAGAGGATCAGAATCAAAACTTGTACTTAAGTCTGGGGGAGTGGGGCCTCCCTGCGTGGGGCTCAGAACAGCCATTGAGCTGACTGTGCAGAGTGTGGCTCCTTTGCCATGCCCTGACCACCTGAAAACAGTGTCATCTTGATGCAGAGGTTACTATTCTGATTTGTTTTGGGGACCTGTGAATCTTCATAATTTATTCTTTATTTTAAAGTCAATGCTCATCATTTTCCATTGCTGTGTTAACAATATCATAACAAACTTAGTGATTGAAAACAACTCATGCTTATTGTCTTATAATTTCTAAGAATGAGAAATCCTGATTATCAGTTGGCCCCTTCACTTTGGATTTCAGAAACTGGAAGCCACAGTATTTTCTGGGGCTGTGGTCTCATTTGAGGCTTGACAAGGGGAAGAATCTGTTTGTTATCTCACTTGAGTTGTTGGCAGGTGTTAGTTTCTTGCCACTCTAGGGCCAAGACTTTTCATTACCAGATATCGACTGACCAGGGGGTGTCTTCAGTTCCTTGCCATGGAGCATCTCCCAATGTGACCACCTGTTACTTCAAAGCAAGCAGGGGAGGGAGAGACCTCGGCAGGACGGATATTATAATCTTACATTGTATAACGGTGTACACATAAGCCTAGTTTCTTTTCTTTGTCCTCTGCTGATGTTTAAAAGGCAACTCACAGATGACACCTACGTTCTGCACATGAACATCAACAAGTGAGAATCAGGAATATTACTTACCAGCCCATCGACCACAGTCCCATTAGGATTGTCTGCTCAACCCTAAGACAACACTCTTGCTCTGTAAATAGGGACAGCCCATTTATAGCAATGGGGACCCCACACTCAGATCAGAGTTAGTGAAAGTGCAGATAAGACCCAATCCAAAATGGAGCCGTTGGTGTTCTCCTGCCAGGATTTGGAAGTTGGAATTTGTAGATGGCCGGTTAGTCTGTGTTCTTGCCTTTCAAAGATAAGGGAATGACCTGTCTGATGAGTCCCCATTCACCAACATGCCCCTGTGAGGCAGAAAATGAGGTGGAAAGACAGAGAATGCTATTATTGATCTACAGAGAAAAAGATGGAGAGGTAGAGAAAAAAAAATCTTTCACCTGTTTCTAACAGCTGCCCAGTTGCTCATTCTAATTTCTCACGTAATACAAAGAATTTTGAGTTTTGGAGCCCTTTCAATGTCTTGTTAGTAAATTTTCTATTCTGTTTAGGCTTGCTCAGGTTGGCTGCTCTTATCTATGAAAGTTAAAAAAGTCCAAATAACCTATGTTGAGATGTCCAAATGGGTCTTATTTGTTCTTCACTTATAACCTTCATCCTCCACCTGCTACCCACACATCCATTCATCTAGGCACTACTGCTCTGTTCCATAAACATGACTCTAGAACTGTTCTGGAAACTGGGGTACAACAGCAAGCAAACCTCACTAATTCCCGGCCTATAGACGTGTCTGGCACACAGGCAGGGTTCTTGATGGGAACAGCTGGGGAGAAGACAAAAGCAGCAGGCGAGGGTCTGGAGCCCTTTGGGAAGAGGCCTTCCAGGAACACTTCCTGGCAGAAGTGACTCACTGTAGCCCCAAGAAGTGAGTCAAAACTCAGCAACTAAAAGGGATATGAGAGCCAGTAGCGCCAAGCCTTGGGCTGTGGCAAATCCTAGCGTGCCATGAGCAAGACCATTATGGGTCTCGGGGAGCAGAGTGAATGCAGAGACTTTTCATGGAGACAGATAGCGAGGAAATGAACCTGCTTATATTTATATATCCCCTAAAACTGCTGTCTCCCTGCTGTTAAGGATCTCGCTCTCTTTTTTCTAATTAGGAACTTCTAGCTTTGTGTATATATTTTTAAAAAAGCACATCCCAGAGCTTCAGTTGCTTTTTATGTGTATACACTAAAATTTTCTCTTTCCAGTGTACAGGTACATAACTTGTGACAACACATGTAGTTACAAAATTATGGAACAATTTTGTAATTTGAAAAAAATCCCCTCTCACTGTCATTTTGTATCTCACCCCTCTGCACGCCCTCTGTCTTTGCTGATATTTAATACACAGGATCTTCAGAGCAATCATGTAAAACGTGTACGGTGGGAAAAAAGCTAGACATGGCCTTCACAATTCTTATCTGCAAATACATTTCTATTTTAATTTCATCATCTGTGAAAACTTTAGAAGAAATCTAGTATATATATAATATTTTACTGTGTCTTCATAGCCACCTTTATGATAGAGAATATTATCTTTATTTCACAGATTCAAAACCAAAGCTGAATGGCTTCTCCTTCCTCCTCTTCACCCAGAAACTTGTGGGATCACCGTGTCTGACAAGGGGGAGCCTGTCCTCTCAGATGACCAGGGAAGGTACTTAGATTTGTCAGGTTGTGCACAGGAAAAGATTAGGCTAGTTAAGAAAATCGCGCTTTGCTTCCCAAGACTTGGGCTCTGTGTGGAAAGGATGTAAGAACAGGAAACCGGCCGTGTCTCTGGGTCAGGTCTGCCCTCGCTGGCCTTCTGCTGTGGGGCTCCAGGCACGCGTTCCATGGAGCCTATAAAATGCACCTTGTTCACAAGAAATGTTAGGACAGCTGGTTTCCAGATCCTTGGATTGTTAGGTCTTTGTTCAAGAAGTATCCATTAATTCTTTTTCATCATCTCTTGATTTTACCAAGAAGGTCATTATTTCCCACAGGCGGTACACTGATAGATTGGGCAGTGTTTTCATGTTGGTTTTTTCCTGCGGTGTGGTGTAACTTTCTTTGTCATCAATGCATACGTCAAAGTAGGCTAAGCAGAGCATTTCCCCAGCCACAGCATATGGTTGGGTCATGCAAGCAACCATCGTAAATCCTCTTTGACAATGGCCCAAAATGATACCGTGACCTGGTCCCCATGGAATCCAGATTTATGAGGATCTGAATGTGAGAAGTGAGCATTAGGAGCATGGCTTTTTTAAAATGTGCCATGTGAATACATCTGTCTCTTTATAGGACTACTTGCCTCCACATGTGGCCAGTGCGCAGAAAATATACGCAGAGGTATTCGAAAAATTCTCGAAGTGCCTCAGTAAACTTGCCTAGAACTTGGAGCAGAATAAGCACCCAATAAATATTCATTGAGGGAGTGAGTGAGTGGATGGATGAGTGACATGGAGCTTGGGCGAGTTAGACATCCCGTTGTTCTAGAAGGAAGCTCAGCGCTACAAGGGTGTACTTGATGGTCTTTCTAATACCTTTGTTCCTTTTCTATTTTCAAATATGCGTCTTTTTTTTTTTCCTGAAAACTTCAGTCCCAGGGGGTAAATCTCACTTAATTTAAACAATCAAAGATTGTGGTTGGTTTGGGAAGAGACATGGGACGTGGGAGTAGTTTTCTTCGTCTTTCTGTGGGGATAGGCAAGGACGCATTTGCTGTTCCGGGAGCTTTCCCTTGCACACCAGCCGCTCTCTGGGCTTGTGCACTCACCTTATGACCTGGAGAGGAACCAGCTTTCATTCAGGCAAAACGGGGAGCAGTTAAGACAATCTTGAAGGCATAGTGAAGCTCCTAGGAAATACCTAAATTCCAGTCCCATTATTGGAAAGAGTCCTTTCCTTGGGTTAAAATTTCTGTTTCTCCAGAAAATGTAAAACTGTAGTAGAAGTTAGAGGTTGTGAAGAAAAATGTGGAGAAATAGACTTGGTTGTTTGATGTTGTTTTAGTAACTCATAATAGTGACCCCTGCAATGCAAAACACAGGTAAATTTTGTATTCTGTCTTATTGCAAGTGCTTGCCCCTTCTGGGGGAGTGAGCCAGACGCTGTGGCTTCTCTCACCTCCTTTGAGTAAGACTGCCCTGTCTGGAAAAACTCTCCTTGTTTAGAAGAGGTGAGTGGTTTTCTTTCCATTCTAAGTGTTGTGTTTTGTTTTATTTGTTTTTTTTTTTTTTTTTTTTTTTTGTGGCACAGAGAAGTTTCTATCACCACGTATTCCATAGCCCTCTCATGTTCGCATCCATGGCCCTTCTCACATGGAAATGACATTTTAAAACATGTTAGCACATACTCCTTTTGCAGTTTCTATAAGCTGTGCAGATTATGTTACAAAAATGTAGAACAACTCTTCATCCCGTGCCCAGTCTCCCGCTGTGCCCCATCCAGTTCTTTCTGTTTCTTGCCCTCCAGAGATTTTTTAGTTCTGTTCTCCCAAGGCCTTGGCTCTGCCGCTGTCCGTTCATCCTGCTCTCATTGTCGGGTCCAGCAGCCAGTCCACATCAGAGCTCCCAGCTCCAAGAATCTTTCCTTTTGGCCTGTCCCAGCTGTAGTCCTCCTTTGCACTGGTCTGTATTGTTATTTGAAACACCACCCTCCACTGCCCCTTGCCTCAAAGTAGGCAGAAATATTTTCTGTGTTTAGTCACCATGGGCTCTCCAGAGACTGACTTTTAGACGTAATGCCAATAAATACTTATGGAAAGAAAGGATAAAGTCCTCACTCACTTTGAGTCAGGCGTCATGCAACAAACCTAGCCACGTGGTCATTTATCCCTGAAAATTCCGTCATTCCGCTCTATGTCTAAGGTGCTGTTGCTGTTCCCATCTTATAGTTGAGAACACTGAGGCTGAGGTGAAACACCGTGTCCCAAGATTACACACCAAGTAAGTGATGGAGCTGAAATTCCAATGAGGCACTCAATGACCGCGTGTGTTGAACTCTTAACTTCTAACCTTCAAGTCTCATAGGTGAAGAGAGGTCCCAGGAGTTCAGGAAGGAGAAGTGTTTGAGCAAACAGGAGCTTGGACTCGTCTCAGAAGGGCACATGGCTTTTTGTCCAGAGAGAGAATAAACAAAAAGGCAGGTACTGATATAAAGATACCATTGAAGAAGGATGCCCGTGGGGTGGGTGGACCAGGAAAAGATGCCCATCTTCCTTGCACCTGCAACCCCGTATCAACACACAAATGTCGATGAGCCTTGAGCTGGCTTAGTGTCAGTTTTCACTTTCACCCTAAGCCAAGCCAGTTTATTTTTGAACTGCACAAGCTACATAGCAGTCTGTAGCGTGAGGCATGAAGGTTAGAGGCAGAGGAAGTAGCAAGTCTTTATCATCTGGCCTGTACGCTGGACACCTTCAGAGGAAAACAGGAATTTAAAAAGCTGAGACTTGCACTGTCCAGTGCCATAGCCATGAATCACACGTGGCTGTTGATTTAGCTGGATTATACAGGCAGCTAAAACTTCTTCAGTCACACTAGCCACTGTTCAAGTGCTCAGTAGCCACTTGGAGCCAATGGCTGTTGCACTGCACAGTGCGGGTAGAGTCTGTCTCCGTTATCACAGAAACTCCTGTTGGGTGGCACTGGGCTTGAAAGGAAGCTGGGACCGCAGTCCATAAAGGCTTGCCAGCCCCCTTGCGATGGGTCCTGAGGAGCCATGACAGGGCCATAATAGGGAAGGCTGCCAAGGACTTGTAGTCACTCACTGACAGACTGAGGCACCAGGCCGTACACTCAGCAGCTCAGCAGCATGATCTCATTTAAGAGGCCTCTAAAGCAGGTACTATTATTATTCCCATTCTACAGATGAAGAAGTGGAGGTCCAGTGTGATTAAGTCGCTTATCTCTCCTGTAACTCCAGAAGGATCTGCTTTGTGTGGGACTCCCACTGCACACCCAAATTAACATGGTCCCAGTAGCCAGTTATCCCACAGTGCAGGGACTGGGGCGAGGGGAGGCCCTTTGAGCAGTTCCAGAAGTATTCTAGGCATGAAATAATAATGGCTTCCACTGGGTGGGGCATCACAAATGTCCTTGGCAGCAAGCTTCCAGGGTGCCTTGTCCGTTGTTCTTGGCCAGTAGCTTCCTTGTCTTTCTCCGTCCCTCCCTTAACCATTCATTTTCTTTGGACTCCTCTTTGCTTATCCTTTTGCTCCTTGAGTTGGTGTTTCCGGAGAAAGTTATATTTGCATTTGATTTTAACCTAAAAAATTGTCCCCCCTGGGAGGACATCTTCTGCCTCATCCTATTGCGAGGCCTCCCCCTAAAGGATCTGAGGACATAGCTGGAAAGCTTGTGTGCGTCCCACCATAAGCCCAGCCCAGAAATTCCATCTGGACTGGATGTGGTAGAAAGCTTCCCTCCTCTTCCCAGTTTTCTTGGTCCCTGGAAATTCACCACTAGAACCCCTACTTCCTGCTAGAACATTAAGCCTTATCATTTCTTTGGCCTCCTGGTGTTGAGGATGAGTTCTGTCTGGCCCAGCCAACTTAGTGAATGTCTCAGCCTTCAGTGAGCTCTGACAGTCAACAGAGACAGGTCGGCCCTGCCTAGTCCTAAAAAAAAAAAAAGCAAAGTGGCCTTCAGTATTTGGTTTCATTTCCATGAGGAAGTCTGGGAGAAAAACCATGGAGAGCTGATCAGTGTGTAACAGTTGGGGAAACTGAGGCACGGGAGTGGGAAGAGAATTTCACGTGTGCCAATAATCGAAGAAGAACTCAAAAGAAGACGATGACATCCAGGTTGCCTGGTCATGCCTTAACCACAACCCACACTTGCCTATTTAGTTACAACACACACAAAAGAGATAAACAGATGTAAGCTAGTCTAAACACCGAATTTTAGAAGTTCTTCCTCTGATGTCTAGTCAGCCATTTTGACCTTTATTGGAGGATAAACTGACGCGCAACAGCTGTGGACAATTATTTACTGTAAGTCAGAGACCAAAGGGCTTGAATAACGAAGTGAACTCAGCATCGGAAGAAGAAAGAAAGAGGGAGAGAGAGGCATTGCTTGGTACCAGAAAGTCACCTTTAAACTTGGTTCTTGTATTTCAAAGACCAAGGGGTACCAAGTTCTTGATGCAGGAGGTGCTGGCCAAGCCCCAGATGTGCTGACGCGTGGTGGGCTGGGCTCACATATGAGGAGCTGGGTAAAAACGCACAGCCATACCTGGGCCTCCCTCTGCTTGGACTCCTCCAAGAAGATACTTTGCACAGATGCTACTGAGAAGACGCCTCCCTCGGCATCCATAAAAGTGATCTACAACTGGCTGTGGCGTTACCCAACCATCTTGGCTACTCAATAAGAAACAGACTTGGATTCTCTCACTCCAGCTGTCAGATTTTACAGCCGTCTGATGGTCTCTGGCAGTGTGGCCGCTCAGCATGACACTCCTGAAGGAGGCCTTGGAAACATTTGGCAGGCCAAGAGAGAGACAAAAGCTTTGCATAATTTGGAGGTGAGTTCAAAGCCAGTCACATTTACACTCCAGAACAAGAAAGCCCGTGAAACCCTGGGCAGTGCCCCTGAGCCGTGTAGGCGTTAGTTCCTTTAAGAGCCTCCCTTTTGCCCTGTGATAATAAGCCTTGTTTGAAAGTGTTTGAAAATATTCCACACACAGGATGTATCACATTGGCTCTTGGAGCTTCCACAAAGAAAATGGGTTGCTTGAGGTTAATGTACTTTATCACTGGCAGTCCCCCCACTACACACACACACACACACACACACACACACACACACACACACACACACACACACACACACACACACACACACTTCCCCTCATTCCCACCTGAGCTAGGTAACAATGCCATCTGATCACCCGGAGTGTGGCAAGAAGAGCAGGGAGGTTGATGAGTTTCTTCTCCAGGGGGCCTCCTGCCCAGAGGCCATCCCCGAGCACAAGGAGAATGGATCTGTAAACACTGCCATGTTTGCAGTGAGACTGAGCCCCTAGGATGCCTTCCAGGGCTAGGCCTATGCGGAGGACTCTGTGTTCTAGAATTTTAATTAAACAGACCACAAAACCCACTTGCTCCCAACTTGAATTCTAAGCCCGAATTTGAGAACAAACTGCAGTCCTCTAAATACAAATGACAGCAAGCAAGGAAATGTCATCAGTGTCCTGGCAAAATGCTTTTAAATACAGATGGAGGGGGGTGTCGGGTAAAACCCAAGAGCCCGGAGCCTGGAGCTAAGGAGCTGCGAATCCAGCACCCCCGAAGTTATTTACTATAGGTCAGAGTTTAGACCCATGGATTAACTTACTGGGTGAATCCTTGTGAATTGGAGTTGTTACATAAGCCTGAAGGTACTTTGTAGACCATCTTGTTCAAACACCTTCTCACTGCACTCAGCCATGCTGAGTCAACAAAAAGCCAGGATTGCCAATCCTCCCCCTGCACTGTTTGTTTCGGAGTAGGCTGTGGAAGTGTCCTAGTAGCTAGCAGAGGGAAAGGAGAAGGTCTACTGGATCTAAAGCCACATGCATTGTTCTAAATTGGAAAATATCGGAGTGTTACTGGATGAACAGTTCATAGCTGAAAGCTCCATGTAAACTCTTGGGGTGCCAACTGACCCCAAATGATGTGGATTGGCAGGGAGCCACTGAAGGAAAAGGAGGGGCCAGCACAATAGCTTCCACCCGCTAATCCTCCACCTTGCACTGGTGTGGCATCTCCTAGGAATGCTGGTTCTTGTCCCAGCTACTCTGCTTCCCATCCTGCTTCCTTCTTATGGCCTGGGAAATCATGGAGGATGGCCCAAAGCCTTGGGATCCTGCACTCACATGGGAGACCTGGAAGAAGCTCCAGTCTCCTGGCTTTTGATCAGCTGTATTCTAGCCATTGCAGTGATCTGAGAAGTGAACCAGCAGATAGAAAATCTTTCTCTCCATATCTCTTTGTCTCTGTAAGTCTGCCCTTCATGAGCATAAATAAATCCTTAAAGAGGGAGAGAGAAAGGATGTTCCCAGGCCACAGGCAGAGAGCTGAATGGGAAGTGGAACAACCAAGACTTGAACCTGTGCCCATATGGGATTCCGGTACGTACAAGGAGAAGATTTAGCTCCTATGCTATTGTGCTAGGCTCAGAATAAATAATTCTTTAAAAAAGGGGAAGTGGGGAGGAACCAAAAAACTTGTAACAGTCTCTTTGCCAAAACCACGTACCTTAAAACCCCATCCATGCCAATCCTGTGTGGATGCAGGCTCAGCACACTCATTTCCCAGGAGGCACGTGAGCCTTACTCCCATCATGAGCAAGACACCATGAATACCATGTATATGCTGAGCTCCTGTGGTGGTGTCCTGAGATCATCACTTGCACTGAAGCTCCACCCAGATTCAACAGAATTTGCATATTTAGTTAGGGTACCACTCCTGAGCTTGGGTAGAGGTATCTGACTCTGCCCCTTCACACTAACCCTCGTCTGCTTGCTGGACATGCCCCATAAACGTGTAGCTTCAGGTTTAAACATTCTATTCCCTCGTTATGTTCCTGCTCATTCCTCAAGGTCCAGACCAATGTTAACACTTCTGTGAAGTTTTCCCAGATATCATCACTCATCCTAACAATGGAAAATGGAAGCACCCCACCAAATGGGCTCACTTAAGTGTTGCTGTGCTCGTAAGAAACAGATACACTGTGGTGACCCTTCTTCTAAGCTGATGGAGCTAGGACTCACTGGGCTGATCTAACATGCCCAACATCACACAGCTAGTTAGAGAGTCGCTTTCAACTCCAGGGCAATCAGGTCTTAGAAGCCATGCCTCTCTGTGCATCCCATTCAGACTATTCCTGTGAATTTTATTTTTGACTTTGGTTTTTATGATTTTCTTTCACCATTTAACTTTGTATCTTTCTCTCTTCAACTTGATTGAAAGTTTAGTCCTGAGCTGCTTTTGTTTGTTTGTTTTGTTTTGTTTTTTCCTTCTTTCATCTGTTGTTTAGCTCACTGGTTTCCCAGAGTAAATGCCTAAATAATTACGTAATGTGAATAAATGTGTTAAATGGATACAGGAATGGATGGAGGGAGAGAGGAAACAGGAGAAGGAGGATTAGCCTGAAGGACTGAAAGAAGGAGTAAAAGAAGTATTTGATTTCCTCAAAAGTCCATATGTTACAGCAACATAACCTCTTCTAAATACATCAAATATTGGGGTTTATAAAGAATTTTAATGCTTCTTGAAAAATGTAATGAGATTTTCAATATGTAGTTGTTAAAGGATTTATTTATTGGGCCCAGCACAGTGGTTCCACTGCCTATTCTTCCCCTTGCAAAGTGCTGGGATCCTATATGGTTCACGTCCTGGCTGCTCCGCTTCCCATCCAGCTCCCTGCTTGTGTCCTGGGAAAGCAGTCGAGGACGGCCCAAAGTCTTGGGACACTGCACCCATGTGGGAGACCCAGAAGAAGCTCCTGATGCGTGGCTTCTGATCAGCTTAGCACTGGCTGTTGTAGCCATTTGGGGAGTGAACAAGGCGATAGAAGATCTCTCTCTCTTTCTCTCTGTAAATCTGCCTTTCCAATAAAAATAAATAAAACTTAAAACAAGATGTGTTTATTTGAAAGGGAGAGATCTTCCATCTGCTGGTTCACTCCCCAAATGGCCAGCATAGGCAGGATGTGCCAGCTTGAAAACAGGAGCCTGGAGCTTCATCTGGTTCTTATATATGTGTGGTGCAGGCACTTAAGCACCTGGACTGCCTTTCTGTTGCTTTCCCGGGGCATTAGCAGAGAGCTGGATTAGGAGTGGAGTATCTGGGACTCAAACAAATGCTTGTATGGGATGCTGACATCACAAGCTATGGCTTAACCAACTACACTGCGATGCATATTTTATTAATGGCAAGAAATTCAAAGGAATGTCAGGTTTGTACTGTATATATCACTGGGCAAAGATAAGGAGTCTAACTACAAAGCAGGAAATACCTAAACTTGCTCATAACCTTGATGAATGAAGATACTTTATTTTCTGATCCTAGTTTGTTTTGCTTAAACACACACATACACACACACACACAAACATACACACAGTCACACAAATCAGGTACCTCACCTTGTATAATGTGCTCCCTGGAAGAAATGCTCTTTGCTCCACCTAGATAAGCTTGCAGCAGAAGAATTCATCTGTTTAGACTATATCAACAGTTCTTTCCACCAACTTGCTTATTAGGGATGCATAAAAAGTTCTAGAAAAAATAAGAACAGATCATGACCTTTGACAAAATATACAAGGGCCAAACGGATGCATTCAGGGAGAAGCTGAAATCAGTACTCAGACTTTAACACTGGCCTGGACTGAGTGCAAGCCCTGTCTTTGGGTGTGTGAGTCAGTGTGGTCATTGTTCAGTGCTTTTGAAGGGCATGGGATGCAGCCTGGAAGGCAAGTGTGTGAGCTCCCAGGTAGTGACTGTGGAAGGAATCAAACATTTGAAGCAGCACACTGGGTTTGTAACTTTCACGGAGCAGCCATGTCCAGCTGTGACATCACCTCTGGTTGGGTCTGTGACAGGAAAGTGATTCCTGGCGCTGCCTTAATGTACTGTTAGCATAGAGAGGCTGAGCACACACACGCCGGATGGGAGGCAGGTGGGAGGTTGGGAAGCTGGATTAAGCAGAAGCTTTTTTATTTTGGACTCCGAAGAGATCAAATCAGATTGAGTTTCACAAAGAGCCTGATGATTTCAGTTTACCAGCCCCCAGAAATATCTCAACGAAGGCTTTGCTTTAGTTCTAAGCATACACTCTTATGTCCCATGTTGGTTTTGTTTGTTTACCTTGAGCTTGTCCAGATTTGTTTTAGAGGAAAAGAACTTTATAAAGTAGCCATAGCCCAGGACAGGCTTCCAGTTACGGAGAGTTAACTATGCAGAAGTTCTACAAGTGCTTTTCTGTTTTAATCCTCACATGCAGCCTTTGGATGGAGATATTTGATCATCTGTTACATGCATGGAAATAGCGATACTTAACTAGTCACCGGCCGATAGAGGCCAGACTTGCCTTGACTCAACACCAGACCTAACACTTGGTCTTACGATCCATCTTTCCACGAATTTATTCCAGCCTCCCTGGGGTTCTTCATGACTGTGACTGTGTTCGTCATTATCCCATGGACAATAGTATAAGGTCCTCTGTACATACTAACACATAAATAACTTCATGAAACTTTTTTCTTCAATGAAAAAGACATGCTGATTATTTTTTTTTTTCAAGAAGGGAATTGTAATCTCTGCTCCAAGTGGAAGAGAGATTAAGCAAGAAACTAGTTATGTCAACACAAGAGTGAAAGACTCCTGATTGGGCTTGTGGTTGAAGGCACCATCTTATATCAAAGATGCTAAGAACCTGGGAGCCAAACAAAAGGTTTTTATTGCTGGAGGCTGGAGGATCTGTTCATTCAGGAACCAAGACCACTTCAAAGGCCATTTGTTGATGTGGTGGGAAGCTGTTGCCAAGGTGAAGAGTCCCTCTGTCCCAACTGCACATAAACATGTCTCCAGCTCACAGGAAAGAGCTTACAAAATGGCTGTAGTAGCGGGAGCAGTGGGGAAGAGGAGACACAGGAAGTGAATGGATCTCCCTCAGCTGCTCCGCCTGAGCCAGCAAGAGTTCCACATCCTGGCTGGCCAAGACAAATACAGTCTAGCGTTGGTGGGGAGGCAGCCATCAGGGAACAACTGAACCACCAGTCATCCAACCTCCTGAAAGATTGTCACCGCAAGAGCGAAACCAGGACCTGTGGTTTCCTGCCGTCCTCTCTGGTACACAGCTCAGGCTTCCAATGACTCATGGCCAATGGCATGCCAAGATTTTACGTCCCATCTCCAGCGGAGCCCAACCTGTGCAGAGCCACAGCGGTTCCCACCGCTTCCTCCTCCCGGGGAGCTTAATGAGGTGATTAACTATGACCAGGATGTGAGTGGACGTGTTTGCATGAGCAGTCCAGCTGTAAATCTGAACGTTGTGCAGGCATGCAAGGTTGAGGTGGAGGATTGGTAACTATCAGCTGCACAGAGCCAAGACTTCAGTGACTTAGCTCTGCTGGTTGTGTGGGATGGAGGAGAGGAAACTGGCATTTGTTAACTTCAGACCCCTGGAGAGATGGTGCAGCTCAGTGGTTAAGCATCAGATTACATATGGTCTCATCACACTCTAGCTAACTGAGCAATCTTAGGAAGCTAATTAGCACCTCAACAGAGAAATATTTTTATTCATAAGAATGGAATAAAAGTAGTATTAGGCCCATCAGGTATTTCTTAAGGTCAAACAGAGATTATAAATGCAAAGTCTGGAGAATGTTGACTTTTATCATATATACCATAATGCAATAATTGAGACAGTCTAGATTCAAAAGGGGAGAGGCCTGTTTTGGCTCCTGGCTGTAGAGGTTAACGGTCTAGGTTCAGGCAAGCTCCATTAGTTCTGTGTGTGGCGATGGCATTCTCAATGGCTGAGTTCCAAATTGGCACAGAACTTTACATGGCAGGAGTCACATTGCGCGTGTGTGTGTCTATCTCACTCTTTAGGAAGCCACCAGCGGTTGTCCTCTACGGCCATACCACCCTGAATGCGCCTGATCTAGGAAACCACTAGTATTCAGTTGGGAAGGCTCCATCCTAATGACCCAATGCAATCTAAAACAAATTCCCACCCCCCTCCGAAAACACCATAAATAGTTTTCAAATTTATAATGCCACAGAGTTAGACTTTGGGGACAAACATGGGATTGGCACTGTGTGTAGCGGGTAAAGCCACTGCCTGTGTGTTGGTTCAGGTCCTGCCTGCTCAACTTGCAATCTGTACCTTTGCTATTGGCTTTGGAAAACCTGCAGATATGAGCTAACTGCTTTCCACATGCGAAATTTGGAGGAAGTTCCCAGCTTCAAGCTTTGGCCTGGCACAGCCCTGGCCACTGTGGGCATTTGGAGAGTAAACTAGCAGGCGGAAGATCTTTTTCTCTCTCTCATCATTCCTCCCTTCTTCCCTCTCTGCAACCATGATTTATAAATGAATGAAGCTTAGCAAAAAAAAAAAAAAAAAAAAAAAAACTACATTAGATTGAGGACCATCCATATAAAATAATGGCAATAGTCATGGTTAATTTGGCTAATACTGTGCATCAAGGTTGGTTGATAATGGGATCTGTAGAACAAAGGAGATTACTTCTGAAGGAATTAATACCTATTGCACAAGGGAATGGTACTTCCAAAGTTTATGAAAGATGGCGTGAAAGCATGTTTATTTTTGTGCAAAAATTTTTTGATCTGTGCTTGTTTTTCATAGTATGTGTTTTTCATGTTCCTTTGGATGACCCTGTGCATGTATTTAAAATTTGTTGCATTAAAATAAGCTTGTGTTTTAATCCAGTAGTCTACAAACTTTTTGAACTTATTCACGGGATAATGCTTCATGACACTTGAATACTGCATTCCAGGACTGAGTTGTCATACCCTAATACAGTAAGGGTTCTGTGAGTTCTTGAGGTTAAAGATGCTTCCAGGTCTGTGTGTGAACTCAGGAGTAGACTCGTCCATGTCCATCTCACTTCCTGCTAGCATCACCATTAATAATGTAAGCTTTGTCCTATTCATTTCTTCCTAAGCTTGCTGAGATCTTGTCATTTCCCAGACACTGGCTGGGATTGTCTGGGTTGAGGAGAATAACAGAACTTCTGATTTCCATCTTTAAGGGTTTTTTTCATTTATTTCAGAGTGTCAGAGATGAGGAGTGGCAGAGAGATGTTTCATCAGCTGGTTTCCTATCCAAATAATCACTGTGGGTAGGGTTGGGCCAGGCTATAGCCAGGATCCAGGAACTCCATTGTGGTTCCCACAAGGTTGATAGGCTTGGGCCTCTGCTTTCTCAGGTGCATAATCAGGAGGTTGGATTGGAGGTAGAACAGCCAGGACTCAAACCAATGCTCTGATGGGGGGAGGGGTGCTGGTGGCATCTCAGGTGGCAGTTTAACCTATTGCCATGCAAAGATAGCCTTAGCCTCTGATTTCAAGTCACCAAGCAGAAAAATGAACATGTGTGTATGGTCAAATAGTATGAGGCAGGCATTGACCCAATGATGGGACAAATTTGCATGCAGAGCATGTAGGGAGAGATTGATTCTGAGAGTGGGAGTATTTGTGATGTCTTCCTGGGAGGTGACAGTTTTGATCTAAGCCCTACACACTGTAATGAAGAAGAGAAAAGCAGTATAATAAAATTATTCTGTTTTGTGAAAGCAGTAGCCTAATATGGAATGGAGGAATAAATTGGAAAGTAAAAAATGAAAAGGCTGGCAGAAGACCTGTATTTTGTAGAGTTCTGATGATCAAGCTCAAAGATTTGCATTCTGTTATTTATGCTGGGAGGCAGTGTGCCTGGGGAATACAAGCTAAGGTGTTGACAGTGAAATGGATGGGAAGCCCGGCTGTGCTTCGTGCATATGGTGTGACCCTGGACAACAGCTTCTGTCGCTGAACCCACAGTGATAGAGTGAGTGCAGAGCCACAGCTATGGCGTAGAGCTGCGGATACACGGGGCTGTTCAGCATGATCCCTCAATATGGTGATGTCTTCTAAGAAATAAGCTGTTGTGAGCAGCAGTCAAAAAGTGCTTGGTCAGGATTAGGGAGAAATTAAAGAGTATCTGAAGTCAGAGAGTAAAGAGTCAGAATAGGAAGGGGACCGACTATTGGGTGCCAGAAGTGACACAGGATGGACCAATAACAGTGTAACTATTTGTGCAGAAAAACACCAGGAGTTTAAGATGGTGTTACCAAGGTGGTGTCATGGAAAATGTTATCTATCAGTTTTGGGTGTTTTGAATCAAGGGTGGTTGGTAAGTTGTTCAGGCTGCCCTGTTCCATGGGGATTTGTTTTAGTAGAATTTTTAGGATAAGAGATTTAGGTTGGAAGATCATGTAAGAATTGGAAGCCAAGCCTTTGGAATGATAAAATGGTCCTTAAAAAGTCTTTAGGAACAGTAACATGGCTGAGAAATGGACACTACAACAAACGTGAGTTTTTAACAGAGGATAAAAATGAAATTGTAGAAGGGCCAGGCAGTTAATGTGTCTCCAAAGTCAAATGATGGGGGTTTCCAACAAGCTGTCCTGGTCAGCTTGCAGACAAAGATGAGGTCATCAGCTCAGGGATACTGTCTGTGAGCCTCTCTGGGGAGCTCAAGGACAAAGCTGGTTCATAAGACATTAAGGAGAAAATAACAGAGGGAATCGATCTTGATTTATAGAGAGATTCTGAAGTGAAAGGGATGCAAGCAAGTGGAAAGAGTCTAAACCAAATTTGGTTTAGCACAAGTCAGGGGTCAGTTTGGAGTAGCATCCACTCAAGCAGATTTTTAGAATGGAGGAAACACCCACCGGAGAAAAATTAAAGACCTGTTAGAGGAAAGAGGTTCTTACTGATGTTAAGAGGGCCCGGGACTCATGTGACTTTCGCACTTTAAGGATGTTAGTTTCAGAGCAAACAAGGATCACATCTTAAGAGGATTCCAAAACAGGGAAGAAAGGCTTTGTTTTAAGGCCAGAAATTGAAACTATTGAGTGTTTGATGAGTTCCCTTTGGTGTATCTTTCTCTCCCAGTGAACTATAGGATTTCCTTTGATAAGTTAGGGAGATTTACTAAGTTTGAAACAAATGTAGAGTGCATTTTGTTCCATTAACTCTCTTGAGGGGTTGAGTAGCGCAGCAAGAGCCAGAAGAGTATATCTGACGTCAGAAGTGCCATCTCCTAACTTCATTATCTTAATAACCTCAGTCATGTCCAGGAGAAAAACACAAGAAGATGGGCTGCAGTGCTTTGTAAAACTGATCTCAAACCAACTAGTAGGCCCAGCGTGATAGCCTAGTGGCTAAAGTCCTCACCTTGCATGCGCCAGGATCTCTTATGGGCACTGGTTCTAATCCCGAAGGCCCCGCTTCCCATCCAGCTCCCTGCTTGTGGCCTGGGAAAGCAGTCGAGGACGGCCCAAAGTCTTGGGACCCTGCACCCGTGTGGGAGACCCAGAAGAGGCTCCAGGCTCCTGACTTGGATCAGCTCAGCTCTGGGCCGTTGTGGGCTATTGGGGAGTGAATCAACGGATGGAAGATCTTTCTCTCTGTCTCTCCTCCTCTCTGTATATCTGACTTTCCAATAAAAATAAATAAATTTTTCTTAAAAAAGGAAATAAACCAATTAGCATTTGTTCTTTTTATTGAAGCATGCTTATCACGTTTTACTCCTCGAGCTGTTTTGGAAATTTGTCTATGGCTTGAAGAGAGAAGGATGTTTGGGTCAGAAGCAGAACGGAAAGTCACGCCTTACTTTTACCCCAAGTAGGAAAACCAGGCATGTCTGCAAGCCAGTCCCCATCATCTACTCCAAGAAATGTGCCGCTGCTGCATGGGTGGACTTTCCACAAGACAAGCCCCTTCTCCCCGAGCGTTCCAGTGACGTCTCCAGCATGGTTTGGAATGACTCAAGCTTTGGGACTCCTACCACTTGTTATGCACGTTTGCCATTTCCCAGATTTCATCATGAGGGCATTTCCTGAAATTCAGCCCAACATGTTCCTTTTTTCAGATTTCAAAAAGGATTCTGTTTCAAGCCTCCGCCGTCAAATGGGGAACCCCACTGTGAACGGTAGCCCGTTTGATGGTGACATCAGAGTTTCCAATGGGAACTCGTCTTTCCACCCCAAGATCTAATTCTCCCTTGGATTTGGCATTTACGAGTAATTCACAAATCTCTCCAGACCTCACCAAGGCCCTGTTGCTGGAGCCAATAGCAGCAGGACCCCAAACTGCCTTTGAGATTGGCGGCCAATGAGAACTGTCTGCCAAGAACCCCCTTGGAAGCTCACTGCCTTTCCAAGACCCCGTTTTCATTCAGATCAAAGTATTTTCCTCGGACTGGTGAAAGCCAGAGGTATAGGTCAAAGTGAGTGAGTGAAGGATTCTGAAGGAAGCTGGCAGAACATCAAAGGACAACCAAATTGGACCTAAGTCCTTTCTTTGAAGACTCTTTCCCATTGTTTTCCATTCTTTTTTAGTTTGACATATCATCGTAAATGCCTCTCTGCTGTCACAGCAGTCTAAGACTTCCATTCAGTCGCCCGGTAATTCAGTTATCGGATGCTCCAATTACTTAAGTGTTTACATGTTTGAAAGCAAGTGAGATACAACAGGGTTGATCTATATATTTGAATAAATGTCCATGTCCACCCACACTCATGCAAAATTTTATCTTCAGACTTGAATCTGTCTTCCAGTTTAAGCTGGCAATTAGCCAGATGGTAAGATTCTGGTGAAAACATCTGTGTCCCACGCTGAGCTCCTGGGTTTGATTCCAACTTTTGCTTCCAGTTCCTCTTTCTCACCAGTGTAGACCCTAGGAGGCGGCAGGTGAGGACAAGGGTAGCTGGGTACCTGTCATCCACGTGGGAGCCTTGGACTGAGTCCCTGACTCTTGTCTCTCCCAGCAGTTGTCTCCATGTGGGTAGCGAACCAGTAGATGATGCTTGCTCTGGCTGGCTGGCTTTCTTTGTCTTTATGCTTTTGCTTTTCAAATGAAAAAGAATACTATTTGGTTCTATTCTTAAAGTACTTTGTTATAGTCCCTGTAATGAGTACACAGTTCTGTGTCTTCCCCACCAGACCTCATACTCCCTGAGTGTGGTAGCTGTATCTTATTCCTGCACCCTTCCTCAAGCCAACATGTGGCCTTTAAACTTGAATATTTTAGTAAGTTCTTCATGAGCACTGTACATAATGTGAGACCCTCCCAATTTTAGTGAATACCCATGACTACCACAGGAAAACTTCTGGGAAGCTAACTTGTCAATCTTGGTGATCCAGAAAAAAAATAGCATATGTTGGATTTCATTGCTTCCTAAGGGAGATCAATATAGAAAAATAAGCAGACATCAGGAATAATAAATATGATAGTAATTTCAGTCATATTGAGTGACAGTCTTTGAGCACTCAGTCTGTGTCATCTCCTTTTAAATACTCAGAATTTAGCCCTTGTTCTTCATCTCTTCTCAGTCTGCTGTACTTTCTGCATAATTTTGTCCTTACCCACATATGGACATTACATCCCCAAACCATAAGTTAATGCTACTTATGACTAAGAGGCCGGAAATTCAATCCAATCATGCTTAGCAGGTGAGCATAGTGGGAGGTCCCTAGATCCTTAGGGGTGAGACCTCAGAAGGTAATGTTTATGGAGAGGATTGATTCTAAAGCCTGAGTGGGACCCAGTCGTTCCTCCTACTTCCTAGTTCACCATGTGGTCCTTTCTCTGCACACGGCCCACCCTTGCCAACCCTCCAGCCTCACCTTAGTGTAGAAGCAATAAAACCTGCCTGATGTGGAACTTGACTGTTGAGAACTATTAACAAAATTCTCCTTCCTTTAGAAGTAGCTTATCTCAGATATTTCACTATAGTGTGAAAGTCAACTAATAATGATCTTTGCATCTCTCAGGGATTTCCATGTCAGCCATCTGCCAGCAACTCCTGGTGCCACCAGGCCATGTTTACCTCCCAACACCAGACTTGCGTAGCAACTGCTCCACACGGGTGACCAATAGTCACAAACTCAACCAATCCGAAACTGAGCCCCGATCTTCCTAAGAAAGCTTCTCTCTCTTTGATGCCTTCCCTAACTCAGTTGACCCTTGACCCTTCTAGTCATCAAAAATCCCTCGTCTTATGTAGTCTACTCCTTCTCGCAAAACCCACATCCAATCCATAGGAAATCCTTTTGAATTTTCTGTAAGATACTTCCAGAGTTAAGTCATTTTTTACTACCTCTCTGGCTATCCTTGTGGTCCAAGCCATGATCACCTCTCTGCTGGGTTCCGTGCTGATTGGAGCTCAGTGCTTCAGCACTCACACCCCGTAGGCCCATTCCTCCTCCTATGTTATGTATCCACAGCTTATTCTCTGATGCAGAGTCCAGCTAACAAACCCAAATCTGTTCTCTGTGGCAGTTTTGTCTCTTCAATGTCTTCATGTGCCCTTTTATTATTTATTTTTACAACATAAGATACCATTGTATGTAATCCACTCCTGTTGCAGTATATTTTTGGAGAGTGGGAGGGAGGCACTAAAGGATTCCATTTCCCTTCTGTCTTTATGGCACCCAGTACTTTCAGGTAATTGCCATCTCCACCCATTCCCTCTGGCTTCCTGGACCTCTGTCCTCCAGACAGTCACCAAAGGGATGTTTCTGAAGCTCATGTATGCTGATGTTGCTCTCATGTCTTACAGCTCCTTGAAGATTCGTTTTTCTGTGACCCTAAACTTAGATTATCTAATGTAGCTTTCATGGCTCTGGGCATCCTGGCTCCAGGGTTCTCTGCCTTCATCTTCCCTTCTCTGATAGCTGCTCTCATGACTCTGATGACCTTCCTGTTTAGATGTATGGACAGCTTATGGATCTGGACCTAAAAATGTCTTCACCAGGCATTCCATCTGTAGGATGCTCTACTCGGCCTCCTTGACCTAGCAAGCTCACCTAAAGATGCTAGCTCAAGCCCCACCTTCCAAAGGAAATGCTTCACCTGCTGAAAACCCTTTGTCCCAGAGTCTGCTTTGTTCCCATCACACCATGTTGTGCCTCTCCTTTGTAGCAGTGCTTTATTGATCATCTTTTTTCCCAGTAAAAACTCAATGTTTTTCCCATTGTTATATTCTCAATGTGACCCCAAGAGTAGTATGTGCTTCATATACAACTATTTAACAAAAAACATTAGGCCAAGAGTGAATGAATAAAGAACAATCTCATGAAGGTTTCTCTTATTTCATAATGAAGTTCAAGAGGGGTAGATGATGATGTTGAAAGACAGAAAATCTGTAATTTATTAGTCAGACTAGGATAAGCTGTGGTAACAACCCCACAACTTCCTGGCTCAAGCAACACAGGTTGTGAAATGGCACAGCAGGCAGTTTTAGATAAGACTAAACATGTGCTCACTGAATGACCCAGGTTTTACACCCTTGAGTAATTAAATCAGAGAAATGAAGGCTCATTTTAGCCTCAAATGCTAGATACAATTGTTCATAACAGTTTTATTCACAGTAATACTAAGTTTTAAAGAACCCAAAATATCTCTTAGTGGGTGAATGTTTAAACAAACTGTGGTGCATTCCTATGGTTGGTGACCCCATCTCCCAACAATACAAAGAAATGAACTATTGATATCTTAAATGCCTTGATATCTCAATGCAGTTAAGCTTTAAGCTTATTGAGAAAAGGCCATCTCTGAAGACCACATATTAATTGTATGACATTCATTGACTGTCATACATGATTAAAATGGTAAATTTTGTCTGACATATAGTTTGCCACAATAAAAAAAAAAATGGAAAATGCATGATTTCATTGGCGTGCTGTTAAAATGGCAAATTGGTAGATGTGAGCGGGTTAGTGATTTCCAGGGATCCAGGGGAAGGAAGGCCAGAGGGTGGTGATGGAGAACAAAAGGATATCCCCAGGAGAGTTTGCAGTGGTGCTGTTTTGCCTCTGGACTGTCATGGTCCCCACACTCTTCTCTGTGTCTGACCAGTGTCACAGAACTCAGTACACACAGGCGCTCACACACAGAGAAGTACATGTAGAACTTTAGTGCAATGTAAAGACAGCTGGTATACTTGATCAGGATCTATTTCCCTGTAATGGGATTTTATCATCCTTGTGCTAGATGTTTTCCACTGGGGAAATCCAATGGAAAGCAGTGAGATCTCCTTGCCCATGAATACACAGTGATCTCACAACAACTACAACAACAACAAAAACCGAAAATTCAACAACAGTGAAAGTTCATTCCTCACTCATGCTGCTGACTCTACTTGGTATGGCTGGGGCTTCCAATCCACATGGGTGACTTAGGCCATTGGAGCCTCGGCCATCTAGGTGCTGACCAGTAGCCCAGGAGCTAGGCCCTGGAAGTGGAGTATGTCACATCCACTTCTATCTGGTTATCCAGAGCAAGTCCTCTGTTTCCCTTGCCTTCCAGGAAGTAGAGAAGTTCAACTTACCACAGGTCCGGAAAGAGCGTAATCAAAATATTGGTGACCACACCATAATCACAGCTATCATTTAAGATTATGTAATTTACCCCATTACCATGAAATAAGTATCTTCCATTTTGTGAGAAACCAGATACATGTGAATGCTACGCTGGCCATGGTGGATAACACTTTTAACTCAATTTGCTTTTTAGAAAAAAAAAAGAAGCAAAATCTTTTTGAAGAGGGCAATGAAAATATTACAGTGTGTTTTAAAATATGCCCATGAAACACAGATAATTTCTCCCTGACTTTTACTCTCAGTTACAAATATGTATGGAAAGTAACTGTCTGATTTCACAGAAGTAACACCTGCCAAATGCCTTTCGTTTTTCGATCCGAAGGCATCAGTGACCAATCCACACTAAGCTCTGCATGAAAGTTTCTACAAGTTCAGGAGGTTATGCAGAGGGCATCAGGCTAGGTGGGCACAGGCGGATCAGGCTCAGACATTGCAAAGGACTTTCATGGGCGATCAATACCAGAAAGGCCTGAAATTTGCTGAGAGAGGAAAAGCAGTGCCACCAGCCAACAAATAACTGGAGCGCTCTAGGAAGCACCGACTGGAGGTTGTGCTTGCTGGAAATTAAATTGTACAGTGTGTTTAGAAGTTATCTAAGGTATGTTAGCCCTTTGGCTTGTAATGTTGTAATGAGTCTCTTCCAGCAGGAGACAAGGGGGGAATGTGCACTTCCTTGGCAGCCGTTGTATGTTGGTCATGTCTATGCCAGGTCACGTTAACCTGTGTTCTTACCTGTGCACTGTGAGGTGTGAAAGGAGAGAGAAAGTGAGGTTTTGTGTTCAGAGCTGTGGCTTCCACCCAGGGCTGCCCAAATGCAATCTGGTTGTCTCTGCAGTGCTACGTTGGAGCCCCTCATGCAGCCCAGGCTACCATGCCGGACCCAGCTTTTGCATTCTTAAGAGTTGTCATTTATTATTGTAACCTTACCCATTTCAAAGGAATCACAGAATATATATATATATATATATATATATATACACATATATGTTTTATATGTGTATAGATATAATAAAATAAGATGGCAGCATAATACTACTAATTAAAATTAAATCATAGATTAATACCAGAAAAGTTTAGACTATTCCATTTAACTTTATATAGAGGAGTCTTTGAGATTAAGTGACTCAAGGCTTTTTATTTATGGAAACAACTTGGATGTTGGTCTGAAAGTAAGATATTCAAGCTTTCAAATAAACTTGAGTCACAGGGAATTGTAAATAACGAAGAACCATGTGGATGAGAAATAAATGCTTTAAATGTCTTGTCTAATTGATAGGAAAAGCATTCTGATTAGGTAAAATCCAATAAAATGTTAAAGACAGGATGTAAAAATTTTAAGTGTATGTGTGTGTGTGTGTGTACGCCAAGCCTACACTTCCCTTCAGCACCCTGATGGAAGAAAAAAAAAAGGCAAATGGAAAAGAAAGTTGTGTTGCTGTAGGATCACGACGAAAGGGCATTCTCTGTCCTCCCAAAGAGGAGCCTTAAAAAGAAGGCATTGGGCACAACCGGCTTCAGATGGCCAGTAAGAGTCTTTGGTTTGAATTTGCAGAGTGCTCCCTTTGGGTGAAAACAGACTTCTGATATATGGCTTGACATCTGAAGAGATGTTCATGCTAAGACACAAAACTAAGAACTGCCTCTGCCTGCCAGGAGTGCAGCTCTACTCAGGTCCTGGACTGAAAACCTTGATCACTTGTTACTACATGCTCTACTGAGCATGCGTGTCACAACTGACCCTACCTGCCTACCACCTTCCTGTCTGGGTAAAGACATTGGGTTGTAGTCATCTTTCTGACTACTAAACTGAACTTCGCCTCTCTAAGTTTCTTCCCCTACCAGGTGACAAGGTGATTCTTCCGGGACTGGCTTGCATAGGGAGGATCTGATGAGCTTGCTCACAGGAGAAACTGGGTTAAATGCCCATCATCACACAGGAATGAAGCCCTCCTTAGTAATAAATGATGCCTCATCACCTTTAACGGGATAAAATGCTCTCCCTTTTAATTTCTTGCTATACCCTTATGTGGCACTCATTTTCCCGTCAACATTTAGATTGATTCCTTCAAACAAATAATAAGAATAATTATTCCCATTATTGACCGCTGTTCCGTGCACTGCTGTGCCAAGCAGTCCCTTTATCTTCAGTCTCTTGTCATCTGTAGAAACTGAGATCCCAAAGCCAAGGAACAGAAAACAGCACAACCAGGGTTTGCTTTCTCCTCCTGATCCAGAGCTCCTCCCAACCAGTCCATGTGAGGCCTATCCATGGGAGAAAATTTGAAACAGAGATAACGAAGGAAATACCAATCATTCTGTCCCCCCACCTCACTGTTAGCATGGCACTCTTCATCTCCTTGAAGTTGTCCCAATGTGCTTTGATCCCTCGAAGTTGCTGGATTCACAGGATAGAGATTTCACGTCAACAGTTAAGGCTATAGCTAACAACAGCTAGCTCTGCCACCAGGTTAGGAAGAAAAATAAGTATCACCTGCTCTGTGATTGTTTTTTTTTTCACTTCTGCACATGTCATCATTATCATTTCTAGCATCGGTCTTAGAATCATTTATTCTTGATCATAATCACAGTAGTACTAGTTCAGGATCACTACAGCTTTAGCACAGACAGTGTCCTGTGTTTAATTAGGGCTCTACTGAGAGTAAGTGGAAGGTGCTTCATCATGTTCACGAGCCTGTAACTACTTTTTCTTATCAGAGACTCCACTTGGGAGGCTCTGTAGCTCCTTACAACTGACAAGCTACAAATTATGCCCTGGATTGCACTACTTCTTCCTTTGAGAAATATCACTAGCAACTTGCACACATCATGCCTCCAAATGTTGGACTCTGTGAAACCCCTTGTGTATGGATTGTTCTGATTTAAGAAAACCTTCCCAGGGTTAGTACATCAGTATCTACCTTGGGTCTGAAATATGTGATCATGGGTGTGAGCAATGCAAAGATTATTAGTCCATTCCAAAGCCTAAGTGTTCCAAGTTATTGACTCGGTTATGACCAAGAGAATTTTTAGGAGGAGATTTCTACATGCCATGTAATGAATCAGGCACTGAGGCGCTGTGCCTTTTAATGTTCAGAACTGTGAGACAGTTAAGACCCTAATTTTACGAACAAGGAGACAGTGTTAGAGTGATTATGTGTTGGTAATAATTCTGTCTGTCTGAACCGAGCAGAGTCCTAGCCAGGTTGACTGTAACATGTCTCTAAATACCATGCAGTGCTGGCTGCCAGGGTTATGTACCAATACAAAGAGAGCATGATGGCGGAGTCTCTCCTCTGCCATATGCATCTCCACAGTGAGTTCTCTAGGTTCTGAGTCTGGGCTCCCCTGATGTGCTCTCAAATAGAGCCAGGTGGTCAAGCCCAAACCATGTGGCACCATCTCGATCTCAGCCACAGTTTTCACCTCCGCCTCATGCTCTGGAAGCATTTTAACAAGTAGAGAGACTCCACAGAGCAACTACTGTCATCCCAACAAGGCTTGTGGAATAAATTAAAGGATCTCCAAGTCACTAGTCATTGGCCTCTCTTCTTTTATGATTAGAGAAGCATCTTTGGAACAGTACCAGAGAAAATCCCATCAGAGCAGAAATCCCGCTGGAACAACGAGGTCCCTTGTACCACCCTTACACATGCACGCATGCGCGCGCACACACACACACAATGCTTCCTTTGTTGCTAACCTTGAACGTTTAACCTCCAAAGGGACAAGAGGGCACTGCACCCTGCTCGCTTGCTGTTCTCTGTCTTCCAACCAGAAGCAATGCTCAGCTCCATGTGGGAAATCCAAGGACGTGCAACGGGTGGCATTTTCCCTGCTACGGGGGTGGCAGAGGAAATACAGCATTTGTCATCCTCACTTTCAAGGGGGAAATTTATCTCGATCGCAGGGCTATCTCTGGTTTCCCAATGTTTTCTTCAACGTGGGAAGAGGGGGTGTGCTGAGAGACTCAGCTGCTTGTGGACACTGTTGAGTAAATGTTGGCCCCTTTGGCTTAGTCATGAAGATTCCCAAATATGTTTGTATATATTTGTTCAAAGAGAAAGAGATCATCCCACCACTCCACTAAACAAGGGTTAGACTTGACAGGAAAAAAAAAAAGACGGACGCTTCTCCTGCTGCCTTGCTGTAAAGTGTTTCCATAAGCCCAAATTTCTGAGTGGTTACAAGTAATTTGCTTCAACTTAATTTCTTTCATTCAGATTTGCAGGGGGGGAGGGGGTGGAAATGTCTGTCATAGGCAATGGAAAATAATTAAGACATTAGCCCAACGCTGGTCATTCAGACAGCAAAACCCCATTAGTCCCCAGTGTCAGTGTTGGATTACAGTGGCTGACGAATTTACAGGAATGACAGAAGTTCTAGGAACAGGATGACCAGATGAGGCCCCATCCTCAGCCTCTCTTTAAGCACCCTGGCTCTCTGCTCTGGTCTTCATCTTCCCTGCTGTCTCTTGAACGAATTGATTTTGTCAACTCCGAGGATCCTCCTTAGTAATCTATTCAATATGTGTATTCCCTGTGGAAGAAATACAGTAGCCTTGTATGTATGTGTTTCCTATCTGCTCCTAATTTCCTATACTTGTGAATTATGTCATCTAGTTTTTGAGCTGTTGCCAGTGGGAAAAAGGCTGTCCAGATCAATTTGGTCAGACTGCCTTGTAGCCCTAGAAACACCAGTTAGATCACCACAAAGCTGACATGTGCCAAGAGCTACCCTCCATTTCCTCTCCTCTTCCTGTTGTTTTACCTCGCAGTAGAGCCCATGGAAGGTTCTGGAATTTGTCAGCTGAGCCCTGGTACTTGCGTCACAGTTCTGTCCCATGCTGGTTCAGGATGGTGCACATCTTGCCAGGGCCATACCCATGTGCTGAGTTACTCCATGCAAGAAAAGATATGTACTCCAGCTAGGTGGATTTCCTGGATATGTACTCCAGCTAGGGAAGGTGGATTTTGATCCAGAAAGTGAGATTTTTGTGGTGATCATATTCTAGAATTCCATCAGAGCCTCTTGAGATAGTGCAGAAAACTCTTGTGATCTACAGGTGAAATCATTAGGTCAGAATGCCAAGGGTCATGTGACACCACGTCTACACCAGCAGTCAAGGATGAAAATGCCTCACACCAGGTTACCTGGATAATTGTGTCTGATATTTCATCCGGTGTTCATGGGGAACATATACAACACAACTTTTTGTGAGGTGTATTAATCTCATCTTGTCTTCTTGGCTAATGCATTTGAGGGAACAGAAGATGGGTCTCCAAAGCTCCTTTGGAACCTAGGACCCTAAGAAGTCACCCACATCCTGTGGTTATACATTCCAGAAGAGACTCTGAGTGCACAGGTTGAGTGCAGTAAAACCAGATGCCCGAACATAGTTCATAAGCTAAAGATACTGTCTTTGTCTCCTCTACTCTGTGTCAGTCACTTGATTGAAGGTCATAAGTCCTCTAAAATTGAACTCGTAGTTAAATGTTATTGAGGTAGAAACGCAAAATATTTGTTTGCATATGAAGCAGGGCTGAGTAGAAGCTAATCCTATTTGGGACGTGTAGAACAAAGTGACCAACATCCTTTATACTGCTGGCTGCTGGTGCCAGAGAGCCTAGCAAATTCTGTGCCTGGAAATTGATTGCAGGAGTTCTTGTCGGCATCTTGGCCTCTGAATCCAAATCTAACTAGTGATAAGCAACTACAGCCCTGTTCACTCAAGGCTAGAATCAGATTTCCTCTGGGCCACACTTTAGCTACTTCTATGGGGAGAATGGAATTTGTTTCTGGACTGTGTTCGAGGATTCTGATAAATGACGCCAAAGAGCTGGGTTATTTTTCTTGATTGCCTTGCACATCTGACACTATGCAGCCCTGGCTCAGATTCTCTGTGTTCCTTCACTACTAGAAACAAGAATACTAATTGCTGAAAATAGAGCCATTTAGCTACCATTTGCAGGTAGTGAACTTTCAGCATTCCAGGTACCCATGGTGTGGGAAGTGTCCACAGTCAGAAATATTATCATTGCAAGGTTTTAGATGTTGTGGTTGGTCAGTTGATGACAGTGAGCAGCTGGTTCTTTAGTTCCTCTCACCAGAATCATTACCCACGTGGGAATAGTTGGACGGGTCACAGAAGTAATAACTGCCTGGAAGCCTCTGAATGATCAGAACATTCTTCCCCAGAGCACAACACAGTGTCATGCTGCTAAGATAGCATCCATACTGTATTAGATGATACAGACGTAAGTAGTGTCTGATAAGACTACCTTCACACTCCAAGTATACATAGAGCCACTCTTAACCCAAGAAGTAATTTCTGTAAACAGTTTGGGAAATATCCTTCCAGAATGTTTTTAGTTAAATATCTATGTGTTTACTTCTCTATTTTGTGTAGCCTACATATATCAAACTTTATAAAAAAAAAAACAATTTGTCTTAAGGTCTTTTCCGTATCTGCATATATACTTTTATCCCATTCCATTTCATCAGGAATTTGTCTCATGTCGCATTCCCAGGATCATGAGATGGTTGTGATACTGCCTGGTTTAGTATGCTGCCTCTCATAGGTTTCTGTAAATTGGGGGTGGGGTGGGGAGGGAGGGTTGGGAGGGTGGAACCCCATTTAAGGAAGTTTCCAATTTTGCTTTGTAGTGAGTTTTTCACATGAATTGATATTGAACTTTGTCAGATGTGTTTGCATGTGATTTTTTTTTTTTGCTTTTTAAAAAAGTATTATCATTTTATGATTCAGTTCCATAGGCCCTGGGATTTCTCTTTCTTCTTGCCCAAGTCTCTTCTCTCTCTGCCCCCCTGAGGTCCCCTATATTATTACTATAATATAGTTCTTCATAAACAGTCATATGTCCATCATTGCAGGCATGGGCAATAGCAGAGAGTCCAGCATCCTATTGTCAAGATATAGTTAAGAGTTTCATTGGGAGTCCATCTTTGATCTGGAAATAGAGATACTGCATTGTATCTTCACACCTGAATATAATAGTCTCCATTACAGTTACTATATATCTGCTTAAATGAAAAGCCACAAAACAAAATCAACAACAGGAAGAAAAAAGAAATTAAAACACCATTAAGTTAAAGAACATGCTATTAAATGACTAATGTGTCGCTGAAGAAATGAAAAAGAAAATTAAGAACCTTCTTAAAGAAAATGATACTTGTGTATTATCTATAAGTCAGTGGAGAATTTAATGAGAAAAAAAGTGTTTTGAAGGGAAAAAAAAAAGCGAAATCCATTAGATACGGTTTCCACTGATCTTGTTGGTGAGATATGTCTCCTGTAGGCAACAAATAGATGTTTTTTTTTTTTATTTTTAATCCAGTCTACTAATCTATAACGTTTGATGAGTTTAAGCTGTTTACATTCAGGGTTAATATGAATAGGTGGTAATTTAGTCTTGTCATTTTAGCAATGGGTTATCCATTGATTTAGCCTTCTGTCATTTTACTGGAATGTTCTTTGCATTTGCCTTTGGTTTTGGTGGGCGCTATTTCTTTTCTCTGCCAAGAGAACACTTTTAAGTATGATTTGTAGGGCAGGTATGGGAGAGGCGTATGCTTTTAACTTTTCTTTACTGTGGAAGAATTTTATATCAATTTCAAAGACAAAGGAAAGACAAAGGAAAGCAGGGTGCATTATCCCAAGCTGACAATTGTTTGCTTTCAGAATCTGGAATATGTCCCTCCATTCTCTTCTGGCCCATAGAGCTTTCTGTGAGAGGTCTCCTGTGAATTTAACTGGCATTCCTTTATATGTCAATTGACTTTTTTTTTTTCACGTGCACGTTTAAGGATCTTTTCCTTATGTTTGATTGAAGAGAGCTTGATTATATGTGTCATGGTGAAGATCACTTTTGGTCAACCCTGTTGGAAGATCTGTGCCCCTCCTGGATGTTGTTTCCCAATTCCTTCTCTAGATAAGGGAAATTTTCCCTTATTACTTCATTAAATACAATTGTAAACCCAGCTTCTCTTTCTGTACCTTCAGGGACTCCTATAACTCATATTTTGCCTTTTAATAGTATCTTTGAATTCTTGAGTATTTTTTTTTTTTAGCTTGACCCAGCTCTGCTTCCCGCTTTTTGTTTGTTTCCCCTGGTGACTGGAAATATCTTCCAATTCTGAGATTCCTTCTTCTGCCTCCTTCATTCTATTTTGGAGACTCTCCACTATACTTTTAATGTGCTGTACTGTATTCTTCATTTCTGATATATCAGCTTTCATTTAATTCATTTCCAGTGTTACATATTCCTTGAATTCCTTGAATGCCTGCTTTATGTGCTTCTCATTGTTGATAAGAAGTTTTACATTAAGTGTTTTGAATTCTTTATCTGCCATTTTCTCAATGTCTTCCCCAGTTAACTCTGAGGTTGGCAAAGGCTTTTGCTCTTTTGCAGGGGAGTGTTCAGTAATATTCATTGTGCCTCTGTCTCTTTTTTTCCTCTCTGTCATTGTACTTCTGGTTACCAGATTTCTTCTCCTTGGGGGCAGTTAAGCTGTGTCACCCACGGGTCTATAATTCAATTTTATTTATTGTGGTCGGTACACAGCTCTTTTTTTGCAATCACTTGTGTCACTCCCTCCAGCGAGTTCCAGGTCTGAGTTCTTATGTTAGACTTTCACCGTGTTCTCCATAGCCCCAGATCCTGACTCACCACTCTGTACCTCCTGTGAGGTTGAAGCTGCATTGTTGCTTGTACAACTTTTCTCCTGGGAGCAGGTCCCAGGATTAGGGAAACACTAGGTGTTCTGTATAACTAGGTTGTTGATGTAACTGATCTTGTCAGAACCTATTGGCCATTAGGTCTAAGGGCCAAACAGACCTATTTTGACCTGTACAATGCCAAAATTGGTATTATTTTCCCTGTGGGACCAGTGCAATGCACTGAGCTCGATGAGTTTGCTCCCAGATCAACACATGAGCAGCTCACCATTGTCCCTGCAGTCTTAAGTTCTTTGCCACACTGTACATAATGGCACCTGATGTGTCACTGCTAGAGTTCTTGATCTGCTGTCAGATCTGAGTACTAGTCGGACCTGTCTTGGGTGGAACCTGTAGGATACCACATTGTTGGCAGTTCACTGAACCAAAAATGAGTTCACTCCCAGCTAGTGTATGTGCAGTCCTGTCCTATAACCTTTGCCTGCATATACAAAATGGTACCTGTTTTGGCTCCATTTTATAAGGGGCAAACTGGGCTATGAAATCCATTCTGTTCCCGCATTGCCTGTCTGGGACCTGCTGCTCTGTATCTGCTCCTTGTTCAATCGAACAGACCAGCAGGATGAGCAGTTCTTTGGGTTCACCTCCTGAGCTCCCAGTGGATGCCCCTTCCCACCCTGTTGCTGGTGGAGTTCCGGCTGCCAGTTCAGATTGCTGCTTCCTGAATGCTGCTAGGGTATTGGTCGTTGCAACACTACTTTGTGTCTGCTGCTCTCCTGTGTCTGTCAGTGTCCAGGTGCCCCTCTGCTGTCATTCTGTCCTCTCCTATTTCCTGGAATGTGCCCTCTCTGCTTCACACTGCCTAATGTTTCTCTATCTGTTTAAACGTGTCCTTACCCTATTCTCCCTTCTTGATTCTCTTTCCTATGATTTTTGAAATGATTAAATTGCTCTTTGCTTGTTGTTTGTGTGCCAAGCTGCATTGATTGATTGTTTTGCACACATGGAAGAAAGCCCACTTTGTCATACTGCATTATCCCTTTCCTATACTGCTATGTTCTGCTTGTTAATATTTTGTAACTTTTTTTTTTGCATTTATGCTCATGAGAGAATTTGTTCTGCAGTTTTTCATTCTTGTAAATACTCAGGTATTGGAATAAGTTTGTGATGGAAAAATTAAACAACGTTTTCTCTCTTGTTCTGTTTTCTAGAGTATCTGTATAAGATTGGGTTTTGTTTTCTTGAAATCTTGGAAAAACACAAGAGCACAGTCAGCTGTACCTATTTGTGGGAGGTGTTAAATAATGTCTTCCACTTGTTTAAAAAAAACCAAGTCATTGAAATTATTTATTTCAAGGCATATGTCCACTGTTATGCAGATTTCCAAATGATCAGCCTTTGACTGTTCAAAGTATCACACTATTTGCTTTTTTTAAATATCTGTAGGCTGTGTAGTAAAATATCCTCTTTCCCACTGTTTTCTGTTTTCTTTTTTTTTTTATTTTTGTATTCTTGTTTGAGGTTGATAAATTTTAATAATCTTCTCAAGATAATATTGTAGAATATTTTTTATTGTCCCACGCTTTGATTTTATTGATTTATTGATTTATTGTCTTCCTGTCCTGCTTCTCTGGAGCCGTGTGGCCAGGGCACAGTCGATGGTGTCCAGATCTCCCTGCGGTCGTGCACCTGCACACACACGCTCAGCCGACAACCAAGATTGCCTTTCAGTTACTGACGGAAGTGCAGCTAGACAGCCAACTTGCAGGAGCAGAAGGAGTTCAAGGTAGCAGGAATCCCCCCTCCCCCACTGGGGGCCTCTGCTCACATGCCCAGCCCTCTTCCTGGGAATGACCTTTCTAGTTCATGAGATACCACTCTGCTCCTGGGAGATGTTTTCTGGACAATAATTGATTCCAATTCAGCCTGGTAGATGCGTTCTGCACATTTTGGGGAGAACTTGCCGAGACGGCAGTAACCATTGCCCTAACCTTCTGCGGCTTTCACCATTTCCCAGTCCTTCCTTGTTCATTTGGAAAGGACCCAATCCTCTAATAAAACCCAAATGAAAATAATTGGGTTCCTTGGTAAATGCCAGTATTTGTCCACTTCCAAAACTGGAAACCTTTTTTTATTATTTTGGTTGCTTTTATTTCCCTGTGTAAATTTAGGTTGGCTACTTATTGGCTGTTATTTTATCCTATGCCCTGACCGCCAAGAGTCCCAAAACTGAGGATGCAGTGCGCAGGGCTTTCATGCGGCTCTCTTCTCTGGAAAACCACTGACTTGATATCCACCAGCTCAGCATGTTCTCCTCCTATTCTGTCTGCAAAGGTAACATTGTGGTTTAGCAGAAGGAAAGGCAGAGAGGAATGTGAAATGCCGAATAATGGTGGAAGAGGCTTGTTTTGAAAAGCATTAAAGTCCCATCAAGGTCCACGAGCTCTTTGATTTCAGGCCCGGGAGTGGGGGTTCCACGGCTCACAAACCCCCTGACGTAAGCACCGTTTTGTGGGCCTTTGCACTTGGATATTTTCCTGGTGAGAAGGGTCATGACTTTCACCAGATCTTTAAAGAGGTTCATGACCCCCCAAACTAATGTGATTTTCAGTAAAACACACTCAATGGAAAAGAGCTCGAAAGATGAACGCCAGCTAATGATCTGGGCCGACAGCCCTGATGGAGCCTGCTGTCCCAGGGCAATGAATATCACCTCCTTGGACCCTCAGAAAGATCCTTGGGCGGACGGTCTCCCTTATGCAAACCAGTGACAGGTCCATCTGCTGGATGGGACTCTGCCAAACTTGGACACATTTTCTTTTTTTGGCTGAATGTGCCCTAGAAATGGTGCTAATGCCTTAGATTATCAGATCATGAAACCCTGTGGGTTAAGCCCGGCTCATGGGCTGGATCCTAAGCAAGGCTCTGGAAAGACTGTTCTGCAAGTTGTTGTGTTTTAACACTTGTGGGAGAAATCCCAGTTTGTCTCTCCTGTGCCTGTCATGGGGCAGAGGGAAATATAAGGAATGAGGATTCGACTCAGGCCTTGGTATCCCAAAGGGCAACTCACTTAGAGACTGGTCGCCATTCCTACATAACATAGTAGATGGAGAAGGGCTTCAGGAGGTGACATGAAAACTTCCTAGGCATATTTTCTCAATTTACATATTCTGAAAAAAAAATCCTGAAAACTATCATAGGTCCCTCCAACTTCTGGAAAGACCTGGACCCAAAATATTCATTCATTCATTCATCATTCCACGAATATTGGTAAACGGGTTTGATGTACCAGGTTTGGGAAACACTTGTGAGTCCAGCAATTCAGAGGTGCTGCCTCAGGCTACCCCCCAGCACACGATAGTACTCAATAATATTATTTTAGTCATTTCTGACAGCAAACACTGACTGTTGACGTTGAGTTAATATCCTTTTAATTGCTGCTTAATATCCTTTCATTTTATTCATTTGATCAGGCAATATTTGATATGTCATCGCAGATATCTAGTAAGAAAGTGAAAATCATCAGAAAATTTCAAACAAATTTCTCATTGTTACAATAATATATGTAACAGGACAATTTTCACCTCATGGATATTTCTGTAGATGAATTAGTGGCTAAGAGCTTTTCAAGTTTATTTTGGGTGACTTACCTGTGTATATATTATCCCCAAAATCAGCTACACATACACACTGCAAAACTATAGGGAATTATCTTTATAGTCCAAGAATTGTTTCTATGAACCACACTAAACCTGCTCTCTTTAAATTAATGAGAAAGCAAAAAAAAAAAAATTTAACAAAAATAGAAGACCTAAATACTTGCATATCTTTCTCATAAGGAATATTATTATTACTTAATGCACTTATCAATGACATTCAATAAAATCACTCATGGCTATTTCTTTGATTTTGCCGATAGTAACTGTGACAGCTTAATTAACCCTTTTCTTGCAAACCGGAAAGATGAAAGGACAAGGCTTTTCAAAGAGTGTTACTCTCTGCCAATTCATCTTCCTCGTTGGAAATAGTCACCTCGCCCACAGCCATGATCGGAAGTGCGCTGTCTGCACGTGGGGAAGGCACACTGGGCGCCACAGATTTCACAGCTCTCTAATCTCTGCAAGCTGCAAACTCTTTCCCAGGCTGGGTGTTAAATCACATGAAGGTCTCTAATTACAGCCCAGAAAGACAAGAGACAATCGGTTCAGAATGAGCTAGCCACTTTGCAAATCACGACCTTTTTATTTATTGTGTACATCATGCCTGCGTGTTAGGCAATTGTATTTGAGGTGTCTGCAATTAATGACATGGCTCATTAGCTGGGGAACAGCACTGTCGCTCACAGCATTGTGGAGACATAACCGATTCCACATGGCTCAGGATTGCTCCCTAATAGTGCTTTGTGGCGGGGCTTGGGAGGTGAGGATATTTGGATGTGTTCATAGCAAATGACATATTCCCAATGGAGATTACACAGTAGCGGGGTGTTTGGGACTGATATGTAACTATAGCACAGGCTCCTTCTGTGACTTGGAGCTCACCTCCTTTTTTTTCGACTCCTGTCAGGTTCAAGGGTTGGTGTTTTAGGAGGATGGATTAGCAAGAGGAAACTGAACACCACCACTGGTGTCAGAGGTTTCTGCTAATTGTTTGTCTTCGCATTCAGTGAGGCCCATCCTGCGGGCAAAAGGAAATGCCCCACCCAGACCCTTGCCGTCAGAGATGTGTAAGACATCTCCATGGATCAGTGGCTGTGTCTAGGGGTCACCCGGAGCTCACTCAGAAGCACCCTGGACCATCGCAAAGATCAGATTATTTGGAGAGGACCCACGCATCCGCTCTTTGTAGATATCTCTCCAGGGTTGAGGACCTCTGTCACGTCCTGTTGCGGGAGCCTTCTGGTCAAGCCTGCATCGAATGAAGGCTCCGTGCCTTTCTGATGTGTTCACCTGGAACCCCGAGTGACTAAGGCCCTGGCCGCTCCGCTGTTCTCCCCAGCCCCAGGCCCCGGGCCGTGTGCCACATATTCTGACTGCTAGTCCCAGAACTTCCCTGTCTTCGCCTTGTGCTCCCGTTACTGCTTTGCCACTTGCGCTCTCTCAGCCTCTCCCAGTCGCTGTCGGTCACGTTCATGGTTCAGGTCCTAGCCTGAGTCACTCCTGCTAAAGACAACCTCTTCTGCCACGTTAAAATCTCTGAGGTTTCCTTTACAGCCTGAGACCTGCCTCCCCCCGCTCCCTAGCACCACTTGTCCTTGTTGAGTATTTGTATAAACTTTGGTGTAACATCCTTGATATAACTTTCACTGGAGCATCTGATTATGTGTCAGTGTTAACATTGAGTTTGCCTGGCTCTCTCTTCTACTCTCGGTATCCAAACTTATCCTAAATAGTAATAATACAGCTTAAAGGGTGACTCATTCACAAACATCCTGCCGTTCTAGAATCAGATGAACTTTCAGCCAAGGAGAAAAATAATTCTAAGAGCTCGAAAAACCAATTGTTACCATTTTAAAGCTTTGCGATATTCACACATAGACTTGTTAGCATCTCACCATTTTGGATAGGGTGTGTACATTTCAAGTTTAGACAAGCTGGAATGCTGTAGCCCTGCAAGGTGGTGCTATCCCTTTAACTGTCGGTTTGACCCGCCCACCCTGCCAGAGCGCATGCGAAGGGCCCACCCCCTTCCTTATAGGCTTAGGCGGAAGGTGCGAAAGAGATCTCTTTCCGGTGGGATACCAGCCCTGGTTTCCATCCCTGACGGGTTTCCTGACTCTCGCCCTGTGGCCTGGACCATCAGATTCAGAGGTACAGTGTGCGGTTTTTCTGTTTCTCTTCTTTGGCGCACCTGTACCGGGTGTTTCTCTGCGTGGCGCAGCCCACACTCGCGCGCGGGTGAAGGCGTGTTCAATCCCTCGCTGCTGGATACAGTCTGTTAGTCTTTGCACTGGATAATCAGTCTTCCCTTTAGTATTTCTAACCTTGTGGGAGACAAGAACCCAGATCACGTTCATGTGTTCGTTATTTGCATCAATTTCACATGTGAGAAAAAGATAATCATATTTGTGGGAAGGTGTTTTCACTGTGTCCCTCACAGACCTCCCAAACCGTGGAATAAGTCATGGTGTTAGAATATATATGATTGAGTAGTTATTTCTTTCCAGTCATGTTTCTGACCCTTTTAAATATTGATTAGTCCTCTATCCTCCAAGTGGGAATTAAATGCTTAAGCAGCAATGAGGGGAAAGATTTTTTTAATATCAAAATAACTATACCTAGCCGATATTTAGCAGTTTGGAATTTGCTTCTTCGGTGGAGGCTCGCAGGTGTTACACTCGGGTGTGATAGCTGTGGCTTTCACCTGGGTGCTGTAGAATCAGCCCGCCTTTGAAGGATTTTTTTTTTATTCTCGTGTGGGACCTGCCAGTGAACAGGTGTTTGCACTATTGCTGCCAATGAGCACCAGTTAAGGAGAACTGGCAGTGACCGTCAAATCCGTTTCTGGATCACATGCTTTTGTGTCATTTAATTATCCTGCCATGAATGAAGGAGGAATATCAGTTCCTTTAAAAAGAGTCAGAGAAATACATTCCAGTCACTGACTCCCTTTCTAAATGCCTACAACAGCCAGAGCTAGGCCAGGCCAAAACCAGGACCTTGAAAGTCAACCGAGGTCCCCCAGGGTAGCAGCGGAGAGCCGGGTTCTTGAGCCATCATGAGCTGTTGCCACCGAGAATGTACCCTGGAAAAAAACTGGATCAGCAACAGAGTGGGCGCTTGAACCCAGAGGCCTTTATTTGGATGCAGGTGTCCCAAGTAGGCCTCTTAACTGCTACAGCAAGTCCTGGCTTCCTTTCCGGTTCTAACAAACATCAAGGATGAAGCAGGAGAGGGCGCTTGCCCTACGGCCAGTCCTTACGGAGCTCTGGATTGGGTTGAAATCAAGTGCCCTCCCCGCCGAGCTCCCCCCCAGCCCTCCACCGGAGTGGGGGGCGAGAAACAGCCCTCCGGAGGTAGTACTGTTTGGTCACTTGGCAGAACGCCTTCAAGAAGTAGTCCCCACTCTGATTCCTGTGCCTAGCAAGTGTGGAGGAAACACTGGAACTATTTTGTAGAAATACACGTTGACTACTTCCTGAATGATAGGAAGTTACTTTGACTATCATGCTTTTCTCAGTGTTTTGGCTGTATCAGATACGATGAACCTTTGAGAATTTTGGTACGAACAGACGTTGATATCAGCTGTATGTAATTTCAAGCCTGATCCCTTATTGCTGGTGCTACTTAGATAAGTCTTCATGGTTGTGAAGGAGTGGAAAGAGTCCTGGATGTAGCTGCTCTTGTAAATTGCGTTTGAGGGGCCAGCGCCTTGGGGTAGCAAGCTAAGCCTCCGCCTACAGGGTTAACACTCCATATGGTGCTGGTCCATCCAGGTGGCTCCACTTCCATTCCAGCTGCCTGCTGGTGACCTGAGAAGGAAGTGGAGAAGGGCCCAGGTGCTTGGGCCCTTGCAGCCACATGGAAGACCTAGAAGAATCTCCTGGCTTCAGGTCGGTCCAGCCCTGACCGTTGCAGCCATTTGGAGAGTGAACCAGCAGCTAGAAGGTCTCTTTCTCTCATGCGCTCTCTTCCCCATTCTCTATCTGTAAATCTGACATTCAAATAAAGATGAATCTTTTTTTTAAAGCAGTTTATATTTGAGGAGACAGAGATTGTAGCTTAGAGGACACTCTTTCAGGGTGGCCAGATTTGAAAAAGATTTCTCTGTCTTCATGGGTGTTGGGCAGTTCATCTGATGGCCATGTCCTCCTCGGTGGCACGGAACACCTCCTGTGCAAGTTTGGCTAGCTTCCTGTCTGTATCCCAGCATAGACTTACATCGTTCAGGATGGCAGTCACCTGTGAGTCATTGTGGTTCTTCACGATGTAAGTGATCTGAAGGAGGATGGGCTGTATGCAGAACAAATTCCCAAGCGTTGGTGGCAGATGTTGTAATATACCACATGAAAATTGTTGCACTGACTCTGAATCTGGGGTGCTTATGGGAAGATGGTGGTGTTTGCTGCCCTTGTTGGATGGCGATGCGTCATATACTCATGTATTTATTGGGTTGTCTCGTTGTGACTCAGAGGCATGTGCCCTAATTGTGTGTTAATTGAAAGATTTTTCCTTAAAAACGAAAAAACAAAAAAACCCTCTCTGAGCCTAACTCTGAAAGGTGAAAACTGTTCTGTAAAGTGAGTTCATTAATAAGAGCCTCTCTCTCTCTCTCTCTCTCGAGTTTTTAGCTTTTGCTCAGGGTTGTATCTGTCAGGTGGCCAAACACCTAAAAGCTCCGCCACAACATTGCAAAATGTCTACCCTCTGTGACAGTAAATGAATACAGCCAGAAAACAAGTGGTTTTCCAGGCTCTCTGCATTTCCTTGTGCCCCTCAGAGTGGCCCCAGGAGACTGGGCAGTGAAGGCTGTTTTGGCTGTGGACTGTGGGCCTTGGTAGATTTTGCCGGGCCCGTGACATCAAACAGCAACCAGGAGGCCAGATTCTGTTTTGATCTCTCTGGCTCGAGATCTCTGTGGGCCAGTGACACTGGATGTGCTCCACTCTTCGCCTCTGTAAAGGAGGACGCGTAAAAATGTTTGAGCCAGGCTTCTTGTCAAGTTGTTGTAAAACTCTTGTGAAAAGATAACCTGTGTCAGGATGTTTAGAAATAGCCAACATTTGTATTACGGCAAAGAAAAAAATAAAGTGAAGCTCCTCTTTTTTTTTATTTTTTTGGTAGTGTCTTTGCATGCACTCAGAACATTCAGGTACTTTTCTCAGAAATTAAGCAGAACTTTTGTTTTCTATATGGGAGTGGCACTCGCTGTCATTTCTTTTCCCATGTTTCCAAGAAGATGTCTTTGAAGTTAATCGCGTCGGAAATATCCATCAGGCAACTGTGATGGACATTAACTGGGGGAGAAGTTAGCTGGTGTTAACTTCCAGGAGACGGGAAGGGAACACCTGTTCCAGCCCCTTCAAACCGATGGCTGCCCTGGGCAGCTGGCCCTGGGTGGCTTGTACTGTGCTGCTCCATCTTCAGCACTGTGTGTATGTATATCAGGCAGCAATACTTCATCAACAACTGTTCATTGTTCTTACGTTGGTGTTGACCATTTGAAACACATCAAGCTCTGAACTCATGAGGAAACACTGGGTATGACTGTAAGGACCCAATTTTTTAAATGAAATTGTAAACAAAGACTGGTGTGCCTTCACTACACACACAAGTTCAGTTTAGCAATAGATTTCGTTTCCAAGCTCTGGAGCATATGTGACATTTTGATTTCTAGTCTCAAAGCCAAATTTAGAAAGTCAGGGAGGGAATATTTCCATTATGCAAATAGTTTTTGGTTCAGATTGTGGTGGGGATCTAACCTGCTCGAGTCTTGAGCAAAGCAAAGTACGCTTTATAGCTTTGAAAAAGCATGTGTGCCCCTGTCCCCGTGGGTCTGACGCAGTAGGGATTACTGTCCCTAAGGATCATCGGCTAGATTAAAAAGCAATCGGGATGTTTTTAGGGATCAGATGTTTGGGTGGGTGGGTTGGTCAGTCTTGATTCATTAATAGGTACCCAATTTAACTTTGTTAGCTAATAAGTTGGTATAGCTTTGATACTGTGCCTGGCTATCCCAGTCTTCATGTGCGCTCCCTCTGTGTCTCTTTCCTCTGGCAGTTCCATGAGAGTGATTCTGGAGCAGCTTCTTCAGGCATTGCTCTCATCAACTGGCCGCTGGGGTCCCCTGTGCCATGGCTGATCCACTGACCCCAACTGAGTCCCATGAATTCTCAGCCCTCTCCTTCAGTAGACAGTGCTGCCCCCATTGTCCCTTTGGGCCTGGCTTTATAAACTGGTGAGCAGGCCAGTTTCCTCTGAACCTTTATTTTGGAAGCTTTCTGCGTGGATGACAGTACTCATATGATGAATATCTCCCTTTAGCTGAAGGAAGCTGCCTTCTGGGCACATTACATTTGTCTCGGTTTCAGAGTTTCACACCCCTTTGCAGTGATCTTTTCCGGCCGAATTAGCAGTGTTCTCCTCGTCAATAAAAACAGTACAGATTAATCATTGGTCCCTCCATGGTCTTTGGTGGATCATTAATCAAATGAGCCTGTGCATTGTGTAGTATCATTGGGCCCAACCACCTATGTCCATGGGACAGATCAATCATCAGTGAGAGCGTACTGTTTTCCAATGATGCGGTGCAGTTGAGCCATCTGCTCATGGCATGACTCAAATGGGAACAGTGTTTTGTATGACCCTTCCCTTGCTCCATGATACAGAAAGTGCATGCTTTAGGAATGCATTCATGAGACACACTCAGTAGTTCCTGACAGATGTTGTTCTAATCTTGATGGGAACAGCAGTGTATATCATCTATGGTTAGAGTTGAAGTTTACTTGAGTTTTGGGCTACTTCTGTTATTTCTAATGATAACAGTAAAACTCACATTAAAGGAAGGTGTACGACCTGTTCTCCCTGTATGTGCACACATGGTGCATTGATGATTTTTGTTCACAACTGTCCTGCAATGTGTGGGTACCCTCACCATGCCCATTTTGCAGATGAGCATGTTAAAGTGGTAAAGAGCTAGGGCATGCTGTGTGTCTGTTGCACTGTCTAGAGAACATAGGTGTGGTTGCCTCTTAGGACTCAGAGCTTATAAAATGTGGTCCGTTTGGGAATCCATTTAGATACCTTTGACCAAATCATGTGCTGAACTATCCTTTTTGAAGTAGCCAGCTCATGAATATGAAGAAGTCAAAAACATGTTTGTATGGGTTTCTAGCTTAATATTAAACTTTTTGATTTTGTTTCTAAGGATTTTTTTTTATTGGAAAGGCAAATTTACAGAGAGAAGGAGACACATAGAGAAAGATTTTCTACCTGCTGGTTCAGTGGTTTCAATGTCAAGAGCAGAGCCAATCTGGAGCCAGGAGCCAGGGACTTCTTCCAGGTCTCTCATATGGGCTCAGGGTCCTATGGCTTTGGGCCATCCTCCACTGTTTCCCAGGCCATAAGAAAGGAGCTGAATGGGAAATGGAGTAGCCAGGACATGAACCAGCAGCCATATGGAATGTTGGCACTTGGAGGGGGAGGATTGGCTAATGGAGCCATCACACCAGCCCCTAGATTTTTTTGTTGTTGTTCTTTTTAGAAATTAAAACTGGTTATTGAGAACCAAAATGTCATCTGGACCCTGTGCTTTTTGGTGAGCCTTCAAAATCACCCAGTAAGTTAAAGAAACAGTTAATACATTAGGTGAAGTATAGGAGGTGGACATACATTAACTAAGCGCCTGCATTTTAACTGGAAACAGTCTGACTTAGACTGTAGTCACCCAGGAAGGAGAACAGCCTCCGTTTCCTCACCAACTCCCAGAGACATTGTGTCCCAGAGAACTTAATTAAAGCCTCTTGTGTTACTTCCACCGGAGCTCTGGTCAAAGGCATTCTTTGCCAACCATGGGCCAAAGACATGAGCAGGCATAAATTAAATGGTAACCAGCAGGTCCAGGTCTGAATGGGAGACCTTGGTCAGGGCATACCTTTCACCCCGGAGAATCCCAAAGGGCCCCCTAAGTCTTTCCCACCTCTCGTCCAGGAATGAAAGCCTATGCAAAACCAAGAATGGAGGAAGGGCTGTGCAAAGCTGGATCTGTGGCTTACGTGGCCATTTCTAGGAGGCCCCCCATGTGCACAGGTGGCTACAGAGAGATGCCCTTTGCTAGGGAGGCCCCCCATGCGCACAGGTGGCTACAGAGAGATGCCCTTTGCTAGGGAGGCCCCCCATGGGCACAGGTGGCTACAGAGAGATGCCCTTTGCTAGGGAGGCCCCCCATGTGCACAGGTGGCTACAGAGAGATGCCCTTTGCTAGGGAGGCCCCCCATGGGCACAGGTAGAGAGATGCCCTTTGCTAGGGAGGCCCCCCATGGGCACAGGTAGAGAGATGCCCTTTGCTAGGGAGGCCCCCCATGGGCACAGGTAGAGATGCCCTTTGCTAGGGAGGCCCCCCATGCGCACAGGTGGCTACAGAGAGGTGCCCTTTGCTAGGGAGGCCCCCCATGCGCACAGGTGGCTACAGAGAGGTGCCCTTTGCGAGGAAGGAATTTTTTTTTTTTTTTTTTGCAGTTGGGGATGATAACTTGGCATCTTTAGTGGAAACCCAAAGTTGACCTTTATTACTGGACATCCAAGCTCCTGAATGGTCTGGTGCTGCCTTAGAAAATTGACTGCATTCAGTCTCTGAGGTTCTCTGAGGTTCCCCTCCCCCTTAATATTTACTTTATTCCATAAATACATACGCACTTAACTGTTGAAAATTAGAAAGCTGGCATAAACAAAAACCAATTATATGAATAATATGTCAAACCCCTCCCTCACCCTTGCAGTCCCCCCAGCCACCCTGAGACAACTTCTGTCAGTGTTCTGTTGAACAACTTTTTCATCTTCTTGCTGTTAAACGTGGTGGAAATGGGCAGAGAGCACACTACACGTGCATGCTCTTGCCCATCTCTGCATATAAACTGGGTGAGTGTTTTAGGTCCTTCATTGCCCTCAAATATATCTGAAAATATTTTCTGTGTGTCAGTGACGATAGTTTGTTCCAATTGTTGAGACAATCTGATTGAGATGAGCGGACCTGTCCTTGAGGTTTGTGGATCAACAGCCTGACTGCGGAGCACAAATGAAGGCTAAAGTAGTGGTATGTGTCTGCGCGCCTGAAGTTTATGAAGCAAACTTATGCGCAGTTAAGTGCAAAATGTCTTTTTGTTCATCCATGACAAACATGCTTTTACAGTAACTGAAAGGGTCAGGTTCAAATTCACACTTCTTGAACCATGGGATTCCATGCCAGAGCATAGCAAAGCCACGTGAGCTGCCCTGTGGCCCTGTATCTCCCTAGTTAGAGCTTGTCCTGGTCAGCAAGGGACCTTTCATACATGCAGATGAAATTTTTTCTTCCACTGCCTGCCAACAGCTACCTTTTAGGCATTGAAGTGAGCTCACTGGTGTCCCATCCCATTCTAAAGGCACAATAGGCACACTTTTGTGTGTGTGTGTGTGTATGTGTGTGTGTGGTCTACAGGGAGAACTACAGGCTCTAGGTAGGCAACCCTCTTGGTTTGGTGCTTTCTCCCTTCAAAGCAAAAGGCAAAACTGACTGGAGGAAGATAAAGGAGGACCCTAAACTCTGAGATTATGCCGGAGTGGAACTGAGAAAATCATTAGCCTGCTCACATTTGCATACTGATTCAGTATTTCCATAAGTTAAGAGTCTGTTGGTAGAATCAATGAGTATGGCTATTTTAATGTTTTGGAGTCACATTTGTAAATGATCTTTCTGAACACTAGCTCCATTGTACATGATGCCCACAATTCAGGAAAGTGCCATGAAGGAAGTGTCATAAGCACATCTATATTGAGTCATGGAATTCCATTTATCACCAATCTTGGATGTTAAAATGCATGTTGATTCATGCCTCACTGTTGTGTATCACAGGGACACTTCCTCCTAATGGTTGCTTGTATTTCATTTTTGCATGTTGATTAGTCACATCTTGTATCTTCGTAATAGATGGCTTAATTAATTATTTTTGGACTCTTGGTACATTGTGAAGTATCCATTAACAAACTTTGTTCTGGAATTAGAGAAAGCTTTTCTGCTTCTGTTTTAGGGGTTCTATTACCTTTAATGACTGTATTGCAAAAATGTGCAATTTTGAGAAATCCAGTATCAAATTCAATGTGTTGGCTACATAGGGCAATTCAATATGACAGTGTTCTGTTTATTGTATTTTTTCGGCAATTAGACAAATGGAACTCTATAGTTGCAGTGAACATTTCGAGGATTGGGGATTAGGCATTTGGGGTAGTGGATAAGACAGTACTCAGGAGACTTGTATCCCAAATAAAAGTGCTTTGAGTTTGATATGCACATAGGTATCATAAGAAATTATGATTGTAATCAATAAGAGAATTTCAAATTTAGAAACACATCACGTTATAAAATTTTATTGGAAAGTAGGTCAACTATAATTTTAAGGAAGAATGTTTCTCAGTTGAAGATGTTGTTTGTGGAGCCAGTGGCATAGGGGGTAAGGCCACAGCCTATAATGCCAGCGTTCCATGTGAGTGCTGGTTCATGTCCCACCTGCTCTACTTTTTCAATCCAGCACCCTGATAATGGTGTAGGAAAAGCAGCGGAAGATAACCAAGTGTTTGGATCCTGGAAACCCATGTGGGAGTCATGGATGCAGCTCCTGGCTTCTGCCTGGTCCACTGCTGGCTCTTAAGACCTTCTGGAGAATAAAGCAGTGTGTGAAGTTCTCTGCCTCTCCCTTTATCCCTGTAATTCTCTTTTTTTAAAAAAATGATTTTTACATAAAATGCAGATTTTTATGGGAAGAGAAGGAAGGTCTTCCATGCACTGGTTCACTCCCCACATGGCCACAACAGCCAGATCCTAGCTGATCCAAAGCCGGGAGGTTCTTCTGTCTCTCCCATGTGGGTGAAAGATCCCAAGGACTTGGTCCATCCTCTACTGCTTTCCCAAACCATAAACAGGAAGCTGGCTCAGAAGAGGAACAGCTGGGACACAAACCAGTTTCCCATATGGGATATCAGCAGCACAAGTTGGAGGATTAGCTGTCTGTGCCACTGTGCTAGCCCCGTAATTCTGATTTCTAAAATGATATTTTATATAAAAAGATCTTGTTTGTGTGTATTTTGGATGATGAGCTTCAAATTGTTAATGTGTTTGTATTCCACTGACTACTTTAGAATACTAAAACCATTTTTATTCCAAAAATTTAAAAGTTGTAATATGTTATAGTTGTTTGAACAGATCTGAGCTATATTATCAGATTGAAAAGCTGAAAGAGCGTACAAACTTCGCAGAGTTGTTGTAGGGAGGTCTCTTGGAAGCAAGGTTAGAAATCAGAACTCGAGCGTTTCCTACCTGCTTTATTTTTTATCTGGAAGATCTCCTCCAGCCTATTTTACTGCCTTATTTGTAACGTAAGAATGGAGAAGTATGGTACATACAGAGCAGCGCACCATTTGGAAAGGGCAGATCAATAATCTATCACTAAGCAAGATCGCAGGTGACCAGCAGCATAGCAGGAAGCAGCATCTCAAGTCCAGAGGTCCCCCTCGTGCTGGAGTCTTTCTTCCCATCCTAGGGGATCTCTGTCTTGGTCTTTAAGGACATCCCTCCCTTGTCTGCCCTGAAGGCAGTATCAAGCATCCTTCATGTTATTGCCTAGTTCTGCCTGTTCTCCCCACTGTGCTTTGTTCAGTGACTTCCCTCACTAAACCTATATAGTTCTCAAGAACACACTTGTTTTAAGTCCAGCCTCTTTCATTCAACACTATGTTTGGGGTATGTATCCCTCTGTTGATTTATTTTTATTGCTATAGTTAATGGTCATCCTTCTAAGTCAGTGTTCCATTTTATAAATAAACCAACAATTTATTTATCCAACTTAACACTGATAGACTTTCTGGGTTGTTTCCATCTCTTTGCTTGTGCAAGTAACACTGCCGTAAGCATTCCTGTGTCTGCTCGTATTTCTATTGGATTTGTATCCATACTGGCTGTGATTTGTTATTTCTATAAATCAGTGAGTCCAGCTTGCTAATGTTTTCTATCTGCTCATGAAACAGACAGGCTTGCATTGTCCTTTCTGTAATGCTTCCCCTGGCTGTTGGTATTGTGAGTACTCAAGCCTAACTGGTGATTAGGAAGCTTTCTGCTTCTCTGTTCTCTGATAGTTTGCATCCCACCCTCTGTGTCTGCAGACACCATGCAGGAAACTTCACTCAAGCCTACCTGCTCTCTCACTTTTCAGGTTTATATAGTGTGCTGGTATCCATTACTGTATGACCCGTATTCCTGGGTTTGATTCCATTTTCTAGGTTCCTGTTGGCTACTGAAATTGGCAGTATCTTTGTCGCACAACATTCTTGTATGAGAATCCCGTTACTTATACTGTCCGTCTTTGTTGATTTTTAGTGTCACTGTTAGTGTCACTTTGGCTAAGAAGGAGAAAAAGGACAGGTTATGAGAGCAACCCAGATTCATGCCTTAAAGATTCAGACTGCACTGTTTGAGGAGAAAAGCTCTAGTTAAGTAGAACAAGGATACAGGAAAAGTACAGTCATTGCGCCTCTTGGCCTTGGTCGCCTTATATGATCAGATCACGTTTTCTTACTGTCTACTCTGTTGCCATGTCTACCTTATGTACAACATTAGCATGTTAAGTGCTTGTTACATGAATATACATCTCCAACACCATCTTTGTGCATTAATAGCACCTTTAAGAAGTTGCGAAATGGGAGAAGGTTGATACTGAACTCCATTGCCTACTCTGTACCCCCTCTGCAAGATCACTGCATGACAGGTTCTGATAAATTTCAGTGGCCTCCTAGTCCCGTTGTAACAATGGCAAATCACAGAATGTGTCATTGACAGCTCTGCATCTCTATCATTTTTAAAACCAGTGCTCTTGACCGATGCATCTTGCTTCCATGATAGGAACTCGTTAGTACGTATTTGTTATCAGCAAGATTCCATCATCCAGAGCAAGGATTTTCATATTTGGCTCATGGTGAATTGGATCGTTTGGGGAGTTTAGAGATTTGAACCATTGCTCATCTAATCACCTTTGCACTTGCCATTTAACTGCTGGATTTTGTTTTGAGTAAGCCAAGTGACAAAATGGGTATGCTACCTTTGTGGGACTGGAGTAGAAAATGGCTGGTTTGTTATCTTTATTCTTGTTAACTCCTAAATGATTGGGTATGGCTCTAGATAGTGTACATTTAGGAATTTCCTTTTGACATGTGTCAGTTCAGATCCTCAGCATTATTCCTCTCTGGAGATCCCAAGCAGTTACAGGGCCAGTTCCTCACTTGCTCCTCAGGATGGAGCCTGAGGGGCAGAGTGCAGACAGCCATTGTGTAGACTGGGTCGTAGAAGTCAGCAGAGACCCTGCTGGCTCCGCGTAGTCCTGAAGAGCTCACTTAAGACACGCCTTGACAAGTGTTGTTTTCGTTGTTTGTTTTCATGGAGGTTTGACTTTTGAATCAAAGCAAGTATGAGCATGGGCTATGCGTTCTGTCATTTTAATAACCCTTTGTTTTGTCATCTGTGAGATGGGGTGGATAGTACCTAGCCTCTCAACTGTACTGGCTTAATTCACCAAAGCATAAAATGTTGAGGTTCTTTGTTCAAACTTGGCCTAAAGGCGGATGTATTGGCTGAAACAATGTCAACTTCCCTTTCTCTGGGGAGGACCATCACACATTTCCTTTGAAGTAATGCTATTCCCATGGATCTTAGATTGATTTCTATCCAGGGACGGGATATTTGACTCAGATCTGGCTAATCAGGGTCTTCTGTCACAGTGGCCACAGGGATTGGTTTGTGAACAGGCATAAGACCAAATATTGCCAGCATCTTAGACTTGCTCCCAAGAGGATCTAGGTAGAGTCTGTGTGTGAAGTCTGCAGAGATGACCAGAGGACCTGAGCAGGCACCAGGTCCTGGAGGTTGTAAATAGACTATCCCATTTATTAAGCCAGTTAGTGCTCAGTTTCAAGAAAAGAGGGCTAGTTGAACTCATAGACTAGAAAACCGAGGTTCGCAGATGAACACTAACACCCCTGGAAGCGCTTCCCGAAAGGCAGGTGGTCTGCAGAATCATGATTCTCTGGCCCTCTTCTCTGCCCTTTGACCTTCTCTAGTTAGCCTACCATATGTCCCTCTCTTTGCCCATCAGGTTAAAGCCACTGAACCTCTATGTCCAGCTCAAGTCCTCTTCTATTAGGATGTCCACACAGATGCTGCCTTATGACATGTCCCAGGCAGAACAGTGCATTCCAGGATGTACATCTTTGCCTCTGACCTGTGTGTGTCTCAGTATTGCTCCTCAAGTCACTTAGAGGGCTGCAAACCAGCTGAACAATTTAATTTTTGGCTGAGCCTGTGCGCATGTGCAAGTGAGAGAGAGAGGAGTTAAATAAAAGTCTACCACTTAAGGGCATGGAATTTTAGCCCTGAATGGAAAGAGAATTGCAGCCTGTTCTCTTTCCCATTGTCAGTCTCCACCGTCAGAGCAAGAGGAGGTTATACTCTGTCTTGCCTGCATGACCAATAACATCTTGCCATTTTTTATTGTCAAAAAGTAGGAAAGACAAAAATAAGATCAAAATGAAGTATAATGTAAAGAGACACTTAAAAAGTAGACAAAATAAATGTGACCCTTGTGGAGGAAGCCTTCTTCAGAATAGAAGTACAGATAGAAACCACGAAGAAATGCAGTGTTACAGGGAGGGATGTGAGGCCACTGCTTGTGACACCCGTGTCCACTACTGCAGTGGCCAGGGTTGTGGCCCACCTCTGCTTCTGTTCCAGATTCCTGCCGATTCACTCCTGGGGAGGCTCAAGGACTTGGGCTCCTGTTACCCACGTTGCCCAGCCAGATGGAGTTCTTGGCTCCTGGCTTTGACCAGGTGTTTGGGGGAGTGAAACGGAAGTCGGAATATCTGCTCTTCTGATCTGCTCTGCCTTTCAAACAAGTAAAAATAAAATTTAGAAAAAGGTAATAGGCTAGACGCATTGCAGAAACCGTTATCAAGGGGACTGGTGCCATGGCTCAACTAGCTGATCCTCCACCTATCAGTGCTGGTATCCGGTGCGGGTGCCAGGTCATATCCTGGCTGCTCCATTTTCCATTTAGCTCCCTGATTGTGGCCTAGGAGGGAGGCAGGGGATGCTCCAGGACCTCGGACCCCTATCCCCATGTGGAAGGCCTGGAGGAGGCTCCTGGCTGTTGTTCGGATTGTCCCAGTTTGGGCTGTTGTGGCTGTTAGGTGAGTGGGCCAAGTCATGGGGAATCTTTCTGTCTTTCTCTCTATAAATCTGCCTTAGCAATGAAAATAAATAAATCTTAAAAACAACAACAACAACACTGTAGACAAAAATGGCCATGAAAAAAACATGTGACAGGTAAATATTGTAACATGCCATATCACAAATTATTTTACCAAAACAAAATCAATAAATGTCTTGAAATTTATAGTAGAGGGGCTGCCGATGTTTGTGATACATAGTTAAAACATGGTCATCTTCATACAGACTCAGATAAGTAGGAAAAAACAGTATTCTTTTATTTATTTTTTTAAAATATTTTTATTGGAAAGACCTATAGAGAGAAGGGGAAACAGAAAGATCCTCTGTCTGCTAGTTCACTCCACAAACAGTCACAACAGCCAGACCTGCACCGGTCCGAAGCCAGGAGCCAGGCAGGTGCTTCTTCCAGGTCTCCCATGTGGGTCCAAGGTCCTAAGGCTTTGGGCCATCCTCTCTTTCTTTCCCAGGCCACGAGCAGGAAGCTGGAAGGGAAATGCAGCAGCCAGGATTTGAACTGGAGCCTATATGGGGTCCTGGCAGGTACAAAATGAGGACTTTAACCAGCAGGCCACCTCACCAGGCCCTCAGGATTATCTTCTTAAATAACTCCTATCTTGGGATCAAGAAAATGTGGTATACTACTCAAATGAGTTTTATTCAGATATTAAAGAAATATTAATGCAACAGGAGTGTATTAAGTGAAATAAGCCAGACACAGACAAATACCACATGTTCTATCATACATGCAAGTTAAAAAAACAAGGAAAAATCCATCTCAATATAGGTAAGCAATTAATAGTGGCTGGAAGGGAATTGGAGTTTGCATAAAGTGTATAGTCACAGAGTGCTGGAATTGGTTCCTAGTGTCACATGGCATAGTGAGTGATAATAGTTCACAGTAGCATTTTTATGTATTTTCTGAACAAATACACAAGAGGAGCTCAAAGGTTCCAGTGTAAATTAATTACAGAAGAGAGAGTGTTAACTATCTTAATTCAGTCAGTAAAACTTTGATGTTTTGACATGTCACACTGCAGCCCGTAATAACCATAATTGCTAATCAAAAATACTTTTAAGGAGCTGGAAATGCAACCCTGATTTGATATTTAGTAAATATATTGGATTATCACATTTTTACCTCCATTAGCATGCACAGTTAAATACAAAAATATTTAAAATGACATATTTTGAAGATGGTTTTTAGAAATTGATATAATTTTTAAAGTTTTCTTTTGATTTTCTCTGCTGATTACAGCATAGCATATTGATCAGTCTCTACGTGTTTGCGTATTTCCTGGAGTTTTAGTTGATTTTCAGCGTTATTCTCAGCAAAGGTACATGGTCTGATCTCAGCCTGTGTGAGTTAGCTGAGGCCCAGCACTGGGTCTCTCCTGAAGCGGGTTCCATGAACAGATAAGCAGAATGTGTGCTGTGTAACTTTGGAGTGAGATGCCCTGCAGACATCCATCAGTTCCGTTTGGTCCATGGCTTAGACGATTCCACCACTTGATCGGTAGTGTGGAGTAGCTCTGTTTTTTGAGTTTCTGTCTAGTCATTGCATCCCTTGATGAAAACAGGGTGTTGTGTTGTAATGCAGTCTGTATCTCCTTTAGATCCACCAACAATTGTGTTAAATAACGTGGTTCCCTGGCATTGAGTGCATATACAATTGCAATAATACTTCTTGTTGTTGAATCAATTCTTTATCATTATGCAATGCCCTTTTTGTGTCTTTCAATGGTTTTTGTGTTAAAGTCTATTTTGTCTAGTATTAAAATGATGACACTTGCTCCTTTTCTCTTTCCAGTGGCATGGAATATCTTCGTCCGTGCTTTCACTTTTACTTGGAGTGTATCTTTGTTGGTGATGTGTGGTTCTTGTAGATGGCAAGCAGGAAGGTTTTGCCTTTTTTTTTTTTTCCTTGTTGGCCCATATGTATCTTTTGGTTGAAACTTTAAGCCACTTGTGTTTGGGATTATTAGTGAAAAGTAATGACTTGGTCCTATGAGTTTTACATAAATATTCTCTTTGTTTGCCCTGGATTTCCTTTGTACCTTTACTACCTTCTTTTCTGCCTTCACCTGTTCCATTATGGTGATTCACATTCTCTTTCTGTGTGTAGCACATTGTTCAGTTTCCTGTGTACGGCTGGATAGGTGGTAGCAAAATCTTTCAATTAAATAGAGCAACAAAGCTAGAGGGAGACACAGATCTTGCATCTGTTGGTTTATTCCTCACATCACTCCGTCAGCTGGGGCTTGGTGAGATCAGGCCAGGAGCCTGGAACTCCATCTGGGTTTCCTACACTGGGAGCAAGGCAACACGTACTTGGGCCACTTTTTCCTGCGTTCACTAGTGTATTAGCAGGGAACTGGATCAGAAGTGAAGTATTTGAAACTCAAACATGAGCTGTGATAAGGGTACCGGTGTTATAATCAGTGTAACCCAATGCACTATGACACTGATCCCCCAAATTGGTATCTTGAGTGTATATTCCTTCTATCTGAGGGATGTTTTTTTCAACATTCAATCTTTGGCAATCCAATCCCAGGAAAAAGCATTGAAATATATTCCTTGTACCAACTGTGGTGATTTAACAGTAAAAACAGGGCCCGACGAAGTAGCCTAGTGGCTAAATTCTGGCCTTGCTCATACCAGTATCCCATATGAGTATTGGTTCAGGTCTTGGCTGACCGCTTCCCATCCAGCTCCCTGCATGTGGCCTGGGAAAGCAGTTGAGGATGACACAGGGCCTTGAGACCCTGCACCCCTGTGGGAGACCCAGAAGAAGTCCCTGGCTTTGGGTCGGCTCAGTTCCAGCCATTGTGGTCACTTGGGGAGTGAATCAGTGCATGGGAAATCTTTCTCTCCGCTTCTCCTTCTCTCTGTAAATCTGTTTCCAAGAAAAATAAATAAATCTTTTAAAAAGCCAGTAAACATGAAGATCAGAAGGTGAATTGCCTTTGATCCTCCTCTTTTACCTGCAGGAATTTATCTTGAGAAAATATTCAGCAAAGATACTATATAGGGACATTCTTTTTTCCCTCAACTTTTATAATATAAAATTGAAGAAAGTGTTCAGCAGTTGGTTAACTGAGTTATCAATGATACAGCCGCATGATGCTGTTGTTGAAGATGATGGGGTACAATCTGTATTCTTTGTTTTAGAGAGAGGTTCACTATTGTGATATTGTGACAGATGAGAACTAAACCTACAAAACCCATGGGATCTGATATTTTTTTAAAACTTGCTACCATTAAAAACTTAGGAAATAATGGAAACTTAACCAAATGGTCATATAAATTTCTAAACTGCAAGATCATGGGTGGTTTTTCTTGGCTTTATGTATCAGTGGCTTCTGAGTTTTTGTGACAAACGTTGTTTTTAAAATGAGCAGGTTTAAAAAGAAAAATGCAACACCATGCCTGTCTACTGATTCTCATGGGGGCTTGTGATAGCATGTCAATAAGCAGCGTCCAAAAAGGATCTGTACAGTACTGTATCTGCATTGCATAGTCGGTTCAGAGCAGCCGGCTCGGTATCTGGACCAGTTGGGTCTCCTCACTTTTCACCAAGACTGCTAGGTTCAGGCACAAGGGATCACTGCTTACTGTCCACCCCATCCGTCTACCAAGTGGGCACGGGCACCATAAACATTGTCACTTCACAAATGGAAAAAGCTATGGCTTTGAAGAGAGGAGCCTTTAATCAAACCAAGCATCTTGCTTTGCCCTAGTCATTAAATTGACTTGAGAGGCAAAGGCCCAAGGCCTTGCATCTGCTCAGTTTGTGTAAAAGACAGTCAGCTGACGTGGAACACTGGGAATGCCAGGTGTTTATATTAGGAGTAATGAACTGAAAGCGGGGTATCTAATCCTTGCCCTAGCCAGGAGGTACTTCCAACATTTTAAAAGTCTTTTTTAAAGAGTAATAGAACTTTATACGCATATTGGTCCTTTCATCTTCCACAAAGTATACTCAAGGCATAATTCAGACTTTTACATTATATCATATTAAGCCTAATTTGGCTCTTCAGCTCAAGAAAGGGCCCGGGGGTCTTGAGGAAGTTGTAAGAGTCATAGATGGTAAAGGGCCTAGCTTTTTAAACAAACATGGGTCTTTCCCAGATGATAATGAACGTGTTGAACGTACTGCCTGGGGGCTGTGGCTCACATATTAGAGGATTTACCTCAAAGGAGGGTGGGTAATTCCTGCAGCAGAAGGCATGGGGAGAAGAGTACAATGGAGCCAGGGCCTTCCAGTAGGCTTCCATTTTGCTGGAAAATCTCATCTTCCTCCTCTTAAGCTGCTTAGCAGCAGTCATGCTGAAACTGATTGTAAGAGGGAGAAATAAGGAGAGAGAAAATCATTATATTCTCAAAATTGTGTGAAAACTATTGGATGTGTTAAAAACTAAACTAAAAATAAACCATGGAAACAAAGCAAGGGGATGGGGAAAGAGAAGACTGACTAGAAACAGCATTTATCAGATATAGACTATTAAAAATTTTCCACCTAGAAAAGTCTTAACACTTCAGACCATAACGACGGAGCCCCATCATGGAAAGAGGCAAAGATTGCCCGAGTACATTTACTATAACAACTACCAAAAAAGTAATGTTGAAAGAGACCGGGCCAAGAGCATCCAAGTTACCAAGTGGATATTCAACAATGAGTCATCCTTATGTATGCTTGTGCTCTTGGTTCCAAGACCCCCTGCAGGTTTTCACATCCATGGGTGCTCAAGTTCCTTGTGTAAAATGGCATAGCATTCGCATATAACCTATGCCCATCCTTCTGTATACTTTAAAACATCTCCAAGTTGCTTGCAATTTTTGATACAGTGTAATTGCTAGGTAAATGGCTGTTACAGGGAATAATGACAAGATAAAATGCACGAATTCGGTAGAGATGTATAAATTTTTCCTTGTGTATTTCATTCGTAGTTGAATGACTCCATGGATAGCGTGGGACAACTATGCTTTCTAAAATAGCAGTGACCAGCGTGTCCCATGCCTTGTAACGTAATATATAGACTGGGTGCAAATTTGAATTCTGCTAAGTCCTAGCTGAGTGTTCTAGGAAAAGTCGCACTGTGTCTCTGAGCCTCCCTTTGCTAATCGCGTGCCCTGCCTGCCTCACCGAGCAAGCGCAGATGAGAATATGAATATGGAAACAGTTTGTTCAGTGTGAAACAGTTAGATGGCTGCCAGGCCAAGTTTTGCTGTTTGGCTAGCTTCCTATGCAGCCAACGCCCAGGTATCAGAATGGAACAGAGAAGCTGAGATAAGACGTCAGGACCTCAGTGTGGAAGCTGGGAGCCCTCAAGGAGTGTCTCAGAGTGTATTGTTCACCAAGTCCCTACCCCAAGCGGCCTGAATGCACGCCTGTGCTATGATAACGCAAAGTTCTGTTGCAAGGATTCCTGCTCAAGTTCATAAAAACTGGCTGCTCTCTGAGACAGGGAAGTCTTTACACAGAAATCCTGTTGGTTAATGAGATCTCCTGAAAGGGCCTTGGCCAGCAGCCACCCCACATCCACCTCCCCTCCCCCGGCTGACTCTGCATCTATTAGCTTGAAAAATGGGCAATTGATTGGGTTTATATCATCCTTGAGTTAGCTTAGCTGAATGGAGATCATTTGTCTGGAGCGTATATTCCTGAAGCCAAGGGAGGGCCGCCATTCTGTTTTCCGCTGAGGTCATCCTGCGTCTGCCGCTCTGACGTCTTGCTGACCGGGGCTCTTGCCACAGGCTGTGTGTCAGCAGATCTAATTGCTTTGGGTCCAGAAGGGACAGGCCAGCTTGGGAGTCTCGTTCCATTTCTCTTATTGGGTTCTGTTGAGCTGCAAACTCTTCTGAGTGCAGACACATAACACCCTAGAGCTTCAAACAGAGGCGCCTCTTTGGGCCTGGAATGCCCTTTCACATAACAGGGAATTATATATTTCCATTATAATTCATTAGGAACATTTTATTATTAATGTTTCATGGCCCACAGAAAGCTTTTCTTTCATTGCCGTTGCTGCTCATGAATCTCAAATGAAAAGAGAATTGAAAAAGATGGTCAGCCGTGGTCCTTTTGCTTGTACTATATTCAGAAACCTCATTGCACTCGCATTGGGGTAGTAGAGCTCATGGTGGCTGAAACTCTGAAAAGCCCGGGGCCGATATTGCTGTTTCGTCTCCCACACTGGCGGGGAGTATGGCTGTCTTCCTGTATCAGGTGCCACTCTGTGCTGAGGCTTGTTTATGGTGCGGGCAGTATCCCTACCCTGTAAGCATGTTGGAGGTGAAGAACCAACATCCCAGAGAAGTGAGGAAATGCAGAGCTGGCTGATCGTAGCCCACGGTTCACACACAGATGTTTTCGTTTACTGTGACTGGCACCATCTCCTGCCTCTTAGTAGAAGACTCCTGTCCTAAAGATGTCAGAGCCTGATGGAATGCTGTGGCATCTTTGCAGGCAAGCTCAGCATGGCACCTCGGAGGGCATACACAGGGAAGGAAATTATGCAAGAGGAAGGGCACCTTGATTGCAACACTTGGATCCAAGTTTGGGGAAGAGGGCGTTCCCAGAGGTCTGCCTGCTGCAGGGTGCCTGAGTGCACATGGGGCAGGCTGGTCACTGCCTGAGGCAGGATGGGGTGGTGATGATGGGAGACTGGGGACACAGGGAGAAAAACTCGGGTATAGGAGCAAGAATCTCTGCCAAAGGGATTTGCTCTGCCAAGGGGAGTTACAAATGCAAAAGACAAGGAACCTGTCGGTTGTAGAAACCTAAACCATGAGGTGGGTGGCCGATTGGAGTTGGAGAAATTGGAGGTGTGAATTCGTAGATTGTAGTACATGCGCGTAGATATGGGAGTAATATGTAGTTCTACATCTGTGTGCATACTTGTGTTTTTATGCTGTGTATGTATACTATACGTGCATATATACATGTGTGCACCAAAGTGTTTACATAAATGCATGCCTATTCAGCTGTATACTTACAATTATTCCCTAGTTTCAATCACTAAGGGGCCTGTTAACAGCAACTGCCCTGGGCATATGTTTTGCCCTTAGAACTATTATATGATATTCTTAAGAAATATGCTTTCTTGGGCTAACATAGAAAGAGTCTGCTTTGAGAAAGTGGCCAAGAAAGTACAAGAAAAATGTAGAGCATCTTACTCAGGTAGAAGTAAGAACATGTCCAAAGAATGGTGAGGAGGCGCAGGTGTCTGGTACAGCAGTTAAGTTGCTTCGTGGGATACCTGCATGCCATAGGAAAGTTCCTGTTTGGCTTCTAAGCTCCAATCCTGGCTTGTACTACTGTCCCCCTGGGAGGAAGCAAGTGGCATGTCAAGCACCTGGGCTTCTGCCGCTCACAGAGGAGGCCCAGATGGAATTCTGGCCTTCTGGCTTCCACTTGGTCCAGCCCTGGCCATAATAGGACAGCTTGCACTTATGTGCCACCTGATAGAATATATATGAATACAGCATCATTTGCTTGTAAAGAGGAAGGAGTCTGTTCCTGAAAAACCCCAGTAGAGAATATGTTATAATATAATTGGTTTGTAGTACTCAGAAGTATTAGGATCAAGAAAATGCAGAGAGAGAAAACCGCTTTTCCAGACCAAGGAAACATGACAACCAAATCTAAGATGTGAGTTTGAAATGGATCGGTTCACCTGTGAATGGCGTTACTGGAGCTCTTGGAAAAATTTGAATGTGATTTGAAGATTAGATGGTAGTGGCATATCCTTGTTAATTTCCTGCGTTTATTTTTTTTTTTTAGTCCCACCATTTGTCTTGTCTTTTTTGTTTTTTGCTTTTCCCCTGCTAATGTGATTTTAATACAGAGAACAGATTCAATGTAATTCACAGATAAAATTCTAAGAATATGCTTTACCTTCCTCCATCCCTCTTTGCTCTCTTCTGTATGAGATGTATCTATCTATATTATATATAGATATCAATTCAATACATACATATAACATATGTAATTTCCTGGTTATGATATAGTTATGGTTATATAGGGGAACACCCTTCATTTTAAGAAAGGCACTATATAACAATTGTACATGAGATTGGCAACTTATTCTCAAATGTTTCAGTAAAAACAAAAAGTTCTTTGTAACTTCAGTAGTGCCTGCTGGCTTCTCACTGTGGTTTTTACTTTACACCGTGGGTTGGAATTTGCCTTAGCTGTCAGAGTTGGACAAAAGTCTGAGAGCAATCCCATACGAAGTTGGAATGAGGATTACATACTATGGATAAAGGCCTATTTTTAGATCTTAACATCTAAACAATTATGAAGACAAATTTATATTGTTCAAGCCATTAATAACGCACCCCAGGAATATGACATGAAACCCCCGGAGAAGTAGATACAAATTTTGTAGACATGCAAAGGTTTTTTGTTTTTTGTTTTTTGTTTTTTGGTTTTTTTTTTTTTTCCTGTAAAGGAAAGTAGTTATTATCTTGGAACTGCTTTGTAAGAGTGGGAATCGGATTCTTGGCCTTTTGATAATTGCAGATTTCAAAGAATTACAGGAATAAAACTTTGATAATATTTTCAAATTGGCCACATAAATTAAGTAAACACAGTTAACTACTTTGTTCCCACGTAAAACAAAACAAAAGAAAAAAAAAAAACAAAAACAAAAAAACCAGAAACCCACACAAGTGGCTATTTACAGTGTCATCTTTAGCATCCTAATAATGATTATTGATTTCAAGGATTGTTGGATATGTATTCTTGAAACCTTGGGAAACTTATTGAATGTGTATGCTTAAGTATTTCTTTAAAAAAATTATTTGGTATAGAGGGCCCCAGCTTTGGGAATTGTATAGATGAGAAACCACTCAACGATACAAATTATAAGAAACTACAGGCAGTTTATGATCATTAATTTTGCTGTTTAAGGGTCAAAATGCAAATGAAATAACATTCTTCTTAAACTCTAATTTAGCAATAAAAGATAGTCATGTAAGTAAAATTCATTTAACATTTAAAAACATTTTATTAATATACAAAATAATTTTGTGTATTTCATAGGTTTCATTCTAAGAAAACAACCATATTTCCTCTTAATAGTATTAAATAATGTCTTCCCTCCTAAACTGGCAAGTGCTATGTTGTTGGCATTGGCCAGCAGGTGTAACTGGGAGATCCTGTACCACCCCACTTACCCATGCAGATGCGGGCCTCAGAGGAGGGAAAACATCAGCTAGTGCTGTTTTATAAGGGAAGATCAGGATGCATCATTTAGGTCAGCAGAGTCCTGAAGCAGATGCTCGTTCCTACAGTCAGCAGGTGCAGATCTAGTTTGCTTCTCATTCCCCACCATGGTACTCAGTGCTGCGGAGAACATACACTTAAGGTTTTGTATCCGTGCATGATTTTGTAAGCACTTCCCCCCAATCTTGCATTCTAAGGTTTTTTGCCGCTGGATATATGGTGCTGGTGAGGAACGGGGCTCAACAGAAGGGAGAGGGAGAAACAAGCTAAAATTTTATTACTTTGTTTTTTAAAAAGATAATGCAGCTCCTCAAAAGAGAAAAATAGAGGAAAGTTGAGAAAGACCGAAGAATGAAGATGTTGGGTTTTGGGGAAAGCTTTGGGAATGAGGTGCCGTGGTAATGTGTGAAGCTTGGAAAGGGGAAAGCTCAAAGAAAAGTCACTGTTGTGCTGTGGATTTCATGGTGCAGTCTTCCTTTTGCCATCTCTCGCAGAGGAGAATTCCACAAAGCAGCATATTGAAATTTAGTGATTCAGGGGGTAGGACTTGTGTGTTCTTTACAAGCCTTCATTTGACAGAAGATGAAAAAATAACAACCACCCCTTCCATTTTTCGTGAGATGTCCTTAGGAAATGCTGCGGGAAGAATTGTTGAGTCCAAAAGTATGTATTTTTGAAAAAGCTATTGTAACATCCAGAAAGGGTGTAGAAATGTCCATATCCACTAGCAGAGAATGGAAAGATGCCGTGTGTGCTTTTTAAATAGACGCTGCTAACATTTCAGGAAAGCAAATGTCCACAGGAATTTCTCTGCAGGGAAGTTGGTGTGGAGGGACTAGCTCATTGACAGATGGTAAAATTCTGAAGTGGGGCATCATATGTTTCTTGTACGTCTCGCCCATCCTCATTTGGGCCAAGATCAAGATGGAATGTCAAGAACATATTATGCCTTCCATAGTTGAGCTGTGTCTGGGCTGCATGGCCTCATACGGTTGGATTCAACTATTTTTATTTCCTTGGGACATTTTGGATGGCTTTCCTGGGAAGAACCACATCAAAGCAGTGTTGGGGAAATTATTCCAAGAATACAGTATGGGTATGTTCTAACATCTGTTGCCACGGTAAGGATGGGAAAAGTGGCCACCTGCTCTTCCAAGAGTCTAGGGGTAACTTGAACACCTGGTGCTGAGGAATATGGTGCACTTTTAAAACATAGGGAACACAGATGCATAGCATAGATTTTGGCTTGGCGTGTGTTTCCATCTCGTCCACATTCTGGTCTTGAGATCTCAACACATCCAACAGAACGATGAGGCCAATAGTCTTTTGACTTTTGGAAAGGGCTAAGCAAGACAATGTGTTCCACTTGACTGCCGAGGACATCTGAGTCATTAAACCTTTGTCTAAAGCAAAACCCAAAGAGGAATGTGTGTGCCTTTCTAATCTGAAACAGTTTCCCCCCAAGGCTTCCATCTTGAGACGGAATGCCTCGGTGTTCCTGGAGTTGTTGGCCAGGACCTTGCTTCTCAGGATTGCTTCTGAGCTTGACTTGCCACCAAGTGCTTCTTGTAAAATACGGTAACTGTAGGGCTTCAGAAATGCCTTCCTTGGGGGAGGGAAGAAGAAAGAGTTGTGTAAGATAGACAGCTGAGCACACATAATGATTGCCATATGTCAAGGGATTTTGAGCCTTTACAATGGAGTTGGGCAGTGCTTTGCTAAAAGTTCCCATAAAATAACTGCTTTTATAGGTTTCTGAGGTCTTAGCAATGAAACAAAATGGATTCTTGATCTTTTTCTATCTTGTTTAGTCTTACCATTCATTTGTTCCGAGGATTTAGGAGCTATCTTCCTTTAACACCAATTAGAACTTGAGCTGGGTCATTGAGTATAGTCTGTGAATTACAATGAAGCATTTTCTCGTGATAGTCTCTGTTTTATTTAGCTTTTAGAAAAGCAGAGGAAATTGCCCTTGAAGTAAACCTTTGAGCTCTTGGAGCAGAATTTTGACAAAAATCAGGACCAAATGAGTTCCTTTGCTACTTCCCCTGGTCCTTTCTCACTGTTAAGGTGATTAATTCGATAATGAGGCAAAAATCCGTAGATGGGGGAGATGTGTGCCCCTTTCTAATACAGTTAATAACTTCCTTTCTGTTTAATCCCTAATCCTGGAAAATTCTCTGTGAAGCTCTTCCCCGTGGCTTAAAATGTCTCAGTTGACTCATATCTTAGGAAGAAGCGAAAATTCTTCCAATGGCCCCAAGGAAGAGATTTGATTAAATTCTTCAAATCCAAGAAAGCTAGTGCTCTGCTCCATATACCTCTTTGCAAATTGTAAACTGAAGCTTTCCACCTAACAAACACTAAGCTGGGATTTTTGTGTTTAGAGGAGGATTAAAAAAAAAAAGTCTTTTGTTCTTCTGAAATGAATGTCCCGGACTCACGCACGGAAAGGAGAAAGTAGGACAGGCCCTTAGCCTAGTGGTGAAACGCATGTCCCATTTTCCTATATGTAGGACACTTAAAAAGACTTAACACAGAACAATAATTGTATAACTTATGGTAAGTTTTCAGTAAATATTATGTCATACTATTAACAAAAATGAAAACTTTAGACTTAATGGCTTTAAGATGTGTGTCCTTTCTTGGAGTCCCTGTTAGCTTGTGACTGCAGCTTCGGGTGAGTGCTGACCCTGGTGGCAGGAGGTGATGACTGCAGTAATTGCCTTCTTGCCACCCACACAGATCCACCTGTATTGTGTTCCTGACTTTGGACTCACGTCCCATCCCAGTGCCAGCCAGTCTTTGTGAGCAATCGGATAGTGAAGCAACAGATGGGAACTTTCTTGCTCTCTCCTTGTCTCAAAGTTAAACTTTAGAAAAGATTTTCTTTTTTGTACTCATGTATTATCACAGATTAGGGGAAGCATACAATGATTGTCTTTGAGTACTGGCTTATGTTAATAAGCATAAGGTAACAGAAAGGTGATGGAGGGAAGAATACTCTTGAATTGGTGTGGTGAGCAAGCTTCTCCAGGAAGCCAAGATTGAATTGTCCTGTGAAAACTGAGCGTTATCAAGGATTGGGAATTTAAGAGAAAAGGAATGAAAGAGGCAGAGTCCCAAGGCCAGAAGAGCTGGGTAAAGAATGAAGAGACCCAAGGTATCAAGAGCAGAGAGAGCAAGAGGGCAAGGACTGGGATGAGGAGGGGGTGGTTGCCAGTGAAACCTTGTCAAGGTCACCTGACTGCAGAATGATCTATCTGGGGTTGGGAGAGCCATATACCAAAAAAGATTCACATCATGTGAGTTTGAAGGAAGCAGCCAATGCGTGACACACATGTCCCGGGTGCAGTGGCTCACACCCTAAATCCCCAACTCCCTGCTTGTGGCCTGGGATGGCAGTAGAGGCTGGCCCAAAGCCTGGGGACCCTGCACCCACATGGGAAACCTAGAAGAAGCGCCTGGTTCCTTGAATCGCATTGGCTCAGCTCTGGCTGTTGTGACCACTTGGGGAGTGACTCATAGAATGAAAAATCTTTCTGTGTCTCTCCTTCTCCCTGTAAAAATGTCTTTCCAATAAAAATAAATGAATCTTAAAAAGGTTACCCCTTACATAATTCCTTGCTTAACCCCATTTCCTATCCTAACCCATACAGTCAGCCTCTGTGTGGGTCTACCCTATGGTGATCGGGCAATGTCAATATAAAAAATACATTACAAGCAGAGGGAAAATTGTGAAATTGAAAGCCTCACAAATGTGGTAAGAGTATTGGAGTACATGAAAGTTGAAGAATGTGGACCCAAAGACGTGGACCAAAAGACCTAATGCAAAAGGGGAAATCACCTATACTCAAGATGTAATTGAAGTTATAAAAGGGAATAACTTGAATATCAAAGATTGAGAGGCTCTGTGGTTAATTTATGAAATCCCTGAATCATTGTGTATGAAAACATTATAGCAATCCTTTCGAAGTTTCAGGCAAATTAAAATGTACTATTACATAACTTTGAGGAAGAATTCTTGTGTATTTTTTAAGAGGGCAAAGTTTAGTCCTGTATTTTGTTAAATATTGAATAAAGTTTCCAACCTTGACAGATATTTTTTTTTCAATGAAAATCGCACATCACTGCCTTTTACAGTTTATTTTGAAAATTTGGCCTCCATCTTTATGAGTTAATGTTAAGTAGCCTTTTTCTAGCATTGTCTTTGGATAATGAAGACCTCCTGTGCTCCCAGTTAGGCATGTGTGGCCTTGGCACGTTCAAGATGGCATCCCTATGTCACTGACTGAGGCCCAGTTACCCAGAGTTCTCTGAGATGAAGATGACGCCATTGAGGGTCCGTGCTCTCTCCTGGTCCTGTTGTGCATGGTCAGACCCGCCGGCTCCCGCCTAGTGAACTGTCATTGTCAAAGACACTTGCCTTCAAGGAGAAACCTTTCTGCTAAGCCATAATGTTCAGAAGGTAGATTAACAATGTCTTAGGCCCAGGAATTTTTAGTTGTCTGGATAACAATGTGAAGATTTCCCAGATGGATGTATCCTGTTCAAGAATTGTAAACATGAAATGAGCACTTGAAATTCCTTCCCGCACTGCCTTGGAGAATGTTTGTCTGTAGACACCTCTTCAGAAAAACTTTCTTGAGGTGGAGCCAAGCGCTGAGGACTTGGTATCCAAGAGTCTTGGGGCTTCATCCAGGCTTGTCCACTCTTACTTTTTTGTGTGTATTCTGAGAAAACACACTTAGCTCTCCTGGACCTCAGCTGTGAATTTGAGCACAGCTGTATCAGCTCCCTTGTAAGGTGGCTGGAAGAGGAAGATGGGTGGTGCCTGGAGAGTGCTCTGTCCTCCCTGCTGAGGACAAAGCTCACGACGCATGTTCACTAGCGGGGGTAGAGCAGGATGACTGGAAAAGTTGTTAAACTTAGGACCATGTCTTGAAGACAGGTGAATATAGAAAACCACTGCAAGGGTTTTTCATCCTGGCTGCTGCTGCTTAAATAGCACCCCAGATCACCACAGGCCACCTTGTGTACCAAGTGACAATTTAGCTGTACTCTGCAAGCTTAAAAAAGCATAAGGGAGAGGAAGGTATCTTGGTATATAGCAGTTAAGGTGGCACTTAGGGTGCCCACCTCTCATATTGCAAATTGCCTGGGAACCAGTCCTCACTATTTCTGATCTAGCTTTCCGCTATTGCTCCATGGGAGACAGCAGGCAATGACTCAGATGGCACCAGTATCTGGGTGCTGCTGCAGGGGAGATTCAAAGTGAACCCCAAGTTTCTGGCTTGGTCCCAGACATTGCTGGGATTTAGAGAGTAAATCAGCAGGTAGATTTCTCTCTGTCATTCTGTGTTAAGAATAAAATGAAATATGTTTTTTTTTAAGTTTAATTAATGGTTTAAAGATGTTATATTAGCTAACATTTACTAAATATTTGCTTTATAGCCAGCACTATTTCTTTTAAAGATTAATTTGTTTGTATTTGAAAGGCAGATTTATGGAGAGGAGAGACAGAAATCTTTCCTTCTGCTAGTTCACTCCCCAGATAGCCACAAGGGCCACCACAGCTGAGTTTATCTGAAGCCAGGAGCATCTTTCTCGGTCTCCCAGGTGGGTTTTTGCTGCTTTCCCAGGCCATAAACAGGGAACTGGTTTGGCGGTGGAGCAGGTGAGACATGAACTGGCACCCATATGCGATGTTGGCACTTCAGGTGGAAGCTTAAGCTACTGTGCCACAATGTTGGCCGTGGTATTCCCACCTGCTGATAGCACTTTTCATGTAATAATCCTCTTAAGCCCCTTACAGCCCTAATGAAGTAGAACTACTCTAATTGAGAAAGAGGTTAAATGGATGAAGAAGGGATGGCTTCATAAGAAGGGCTGGCAGCCATGGGTCTGCAGAGTTCTAGGGAAGTGTCCTCCCCATTTACCTTGAGAAGGGCCTGCGTGGTGGCAAGGCTGTAGATGAGATGGTTGAAAATGTTCAAAAGAGAGATGCTGAAGGCATGACTTAGTGAACATAGCAGGATGACTCAGTTTCAGAGACACAGAACAAAGACAAACACAGAAATGAAGCATTTGCTGATGACAGAATCTGGGACGGGGTTGAGAAGAAGGAATGAGGAAGAGTGGATGGACAGACCGGTCAGCTGGATAGAAAAGATTTACCGAGAAGCAGATCTGGGATTGTGGAAGGAGATCAGGAATGTCTGCTATGGACACGAGGTGTGAAGTCCTTATCCACGTAGAAACGTGAAAGTGGTTTTGGCTAGATTGATGTTAGGAATTCTAAGGATGAAATGGCATAATTTAGCATTCAAAACATCAAGAAGAATCCACAGAATAAGAAAAATGTATTTTGTGAATCTGAGAAGAGGCTTGGATCCAGGATGTATAAAAAATTGCTGTATCTCAACAATAAAAAAAAACAGATAGTCCAGTTGTTTTTTTTTTTTTAATGAGCACATAATTTGACTTGCTCTTTTCCCAAAGAAAACTTACAAGAGGACAGTAGGCACAAGAGAAGGTACTCAGTAGCCTTGGTCATTAGAGAGCTGCAAAGCAAGGCCACAGGGGACTGTGAGTTCACACCCACCTGGATGGGGGGAGTCAGGGGTGTTGTGACTAGTCAGTCTGCACAGCAGTCAACGCTCGATTCCCGCATAAGGGTCCAGCACCGTGGTTCAATGGATAAATCCTTACCTTGTGAGCACCGGCATCCCATATGGGCACCAGTTCATGTCCCAGCTGCTCCACTTCCCTTCCAGCTCCCTGCCTGTGGCCTGGGAAAGCAGTCGAGGACAGCCCAAAGCCTTGGGTTCCTGCACCCATGTGGGAGACCTGGAAGAAGCTCCAGGATCCTGGCTTTGTTTTGGCTCAACTCTAGCTGTTGAAGCCATTTGGGGAGTGACCCACGGGATGGAAGATCTTTCTGTCTCTCCTCTCCATAAATCTGATTTGCCTTTCCAATGAAAATAATTTTAAAAAGAGACCTGTACGACGTGTAAGAGTGATGGGGTTGCCATGACAGACTCCAGCTCCTGACTTCAGCTTCCCCCTGTTGCAGGCCATGGGTGGTAAGGGGGGATGACTCAGGTAACCTGGTTTCTGGCTCTTACCTGGGACTCACTGACTGAGCCTCTCACTCCTGGATTCAGTCTTGTCCTGGCTGATGTGGAATTTGTGGGGTAAATCAGATGGGAGCTCCCTCTTTCTGCCTCTCAAACATGATCAATCAAGTAAAAAATAAATAAGCCACTGTTGGCAAGGAAGTAGAGGAATTGGGATATTCGTACAAAGGTGGTGTGAATGTCAAACGGGCAGCCAACTTTGGAAAACAGGCTGGTCTTTCCTTAAAATGCTAAATGTGGTATTGACATATGATCTGGCAGTTCTCCGAGCTGTTGACCCAAGAGAAGTGAAGACATGTTTGGGCAAAGCCTGTGTTAATAGTTCGAGTTTGTTCATAATGGCATTGTGTATAAAATCCCCCAAGTGTTCACAATCTAAAGGTGCACAAACTGCGGCATGCATGAATGTTGTCAAGTTATGATGGAATATTATTCAGCCACAAAGAGGAAAAACATATACCCAGACATTCCATAGCATGAGTAAAGCTTGACTACATTATGCTGAGTGAAAGAAGCCAGAGCACATTGTTGTGCAACTCCGTGTATATGAAATGTTCAGAATGGGCGAATACAGGTTACAGGAAGCAGATCAGAGGTGCCTCGGGCTCGGGGCTGGGAGGCGGGAGGTGTAGGGAAAGGGGAGTAGCAAACAGGTTTAGGATTTCTTCTTGAAGCGATGAAAATATTCTAAAATTAGATTGCGGTAAGGGTTGCCCAGCCCTGGAAATACACAAGAGGCTATTAAATGAACAGTTTAAATGAGTGAATTGTATGAAACGTGAATTATATCTCAATAAAGGTGTTTATAAAAATCAAGTACAATAGAACAAAATATAAGTCTCCGCCTATAATTAAATTATGGTATTTCAGCTTAAGAGTGTAACTGATACGTCAAGGGCAAGCTTTGTTTTGTCTTTTTTTTTCCCCTCCTTTTTCCATTATCCCTCACCACCGCTGTGTTCACGATGGATCACCAGATCTTGCCTGATGTTTTTTTCCAGCAGTATAGATGACTGCAGAAAAAGCTCTGACTCTCCCAAGTTGCTTACACCCAGCAAGCAAATGAACCAAATTAATGTTAAACCAACAATTTCAAATATTTACAAAATCTGCCCTTTAATTCCCACCATGTTTGAAAGTGGCATTCTGCAGGACCTCCTGAGTCATGATTGCATAATGGGCCCAAGTGTTAGGTTACTGGCAACTGGAAAAGAGTCAAATTAATTCTGAACCCATAATCTTACGAGTTTACAAACAAAGGTTGCACTGTAATGCTGGTGGGTTTAGACATTGTCCTCCACACTGTTTGTCCCAGCAATAACGGCATTCATTACCTTTCCCCACCACCAGCCGAGACGCTGTTATCAAATCTCAGAATCTTTTTTAAGACAAAAAACAGCCCTAGTTGCAAGCTGCAGCACTTTCCCAGAGTCCCACTACGTGCTTTCATCAAAATCAGCTTCAGACGTGTCCGTGCGGCAGTGGTCTGCATGTGTTTAAGATGCTAACCATGTGGTTGGGAAATTTTTTATTAGATTTAGAGACAAGCCACATGTCTTGTCTCTCTCATATTCAAGTCTGTGGGCAGCATGGATGGGTGGCATAAGAGGCAGTCCTGTGGGTGAGACGTACCACAACACGACTGCAAGGTAATGTGGTCTGTGGGCTTTATTTGCTGGACACAAGGAACTCTGACGCTTGAAGTAGAAAAGTGTAGTTACAAAGCTGTCTCTTGGTAACCTGTGTTTGTATCATGTAGGATTTATATCCAGACTTTGATTGGTGGCCTTGGGGATATCCTGTGATCTGTTTACTTTCTAGAATTGTCCTGTAAGAACTTTGGTTATGCCATAGGCTGGCACAAAACTGCATTTCACATAGGTTATGGAGCTGATCTTAAAGTACTGTTTATGCATGGGAAAGCCAGAGTTCAGATTCTTATCCATCAAGCTGAAAATGTTCTCAGTGTGCCGTTACTTCCCCAGTGGGTAGTGTGCTCACCTAGGAACAGGATTGTGGAAGGAGCGGGCAGGAGGACCGGATAGTTGATGAAAGGGCTTTAGAATCTTTCTGTATTCCAGCCAGTGTATAAGGAAAAGGTACCGAGAACCAAGGGACTCCCCCTCTCCGCAAGGGGCTTCCCCTCTCCGCAAGGGGCTTCCTCTCTCTAGCAGATCAGATGACATCGGTGCTGGAGGTGCTGCCCAGTGGGCAGGGATGACAGCAGCTGAAAGGGCAGGACCGAGCTCCTGCTGTTGAACCAGCGTGGGAGGTGGCTCCTCGGGTGGGTTTGAAAGGAGACCAGCTGCCTCCCATCCTGACCTTGCTGGTTGGCCATTGTGAACCATCCAAGTGTTTAGTAACATCCTGACTGCATTTATAAGCACATACCACATATTGCTTCTTGTTGTTGCTCTTCTTCTTGCTTCTGTGAACACTGTTCCTTCCAGGCCGAGGCACACTTGTTTGTCCTTTGCTTTAGATCGGGTCTGTCCTTTCAAACTTTCAGAATCACTGGATTCTGAAATGTACTAGGAAAGACTTCACTTCAAACAAAATCTTGGCAATTTGAATGTTTGCTTTCTTCCCAAACCTTAATCGTATGGATTGTGCGGATGAGTTCAAACAGGATGCAAGCCATGTTTCCAAGGAATAAACAGGCTGGGGAGGGACAGCCGAGGAGTCTGGAATGGTGTAGATAAAACCTCAGGGGACCTCTTGTTCTCTCCCGGGGGAAGATGGGATGTGAAACAAGAAGTCTGTCTCCTTGGAGGAAGATGGCTTCGGGGCTGGCGGGAGGGAGCATGCAGGAACTCCCATAGAGGCTGCTGCTGTTCTGGAAAGAGGTTTGCATGGTCTCCCCCACAGCTGGTGGTAGAAAGATGGCATAGCAGAAAAATCTCGAATGTGTTTTGGAGGTACAGTTGGTAGGTCTTTCCAAGAAATTGGATATTGGAAGAGGACAAGAGTCCACAGTGGCTCGTACGCACTTGGCTTGCATCACTGGGTGATGGTGCTGGGACCAGTGCAGCTGTTGACTGAGATGGGAAGAGAGAGAGGCAGCATTGAAGCAGAAAGCACACAGATCATTTCAAGGCATGCTTGGGATCGAGATGCTTCGAACACCTTCTGGGGGTGAGGAGAGTAACAGCTGGGCGTGGATCTTGTCCCATGCCAAATGCACGTGTTGAATCTGTAACCCACCAAGGTATAGGCCCCACCGACGGCCTACACTAGGGATAGGTATTTAAGAATATGATTAAGTGACAGCAGAGTTTGAGCTGTGACTTGATGGAATAGTGTCTCACTGATTTGAGAGAGACAGGGAGATCCATTGATTCTACCTTCATGTTCACTCACCAGATGGCTGCAATGGCCGGGGCTGGGCCAGGATACAGTCAGGAACTTCTTCAGGTTTCCTGCATGAATACCAGGGCCCACGTTCTTGGGCCATCCTTCACTGCCTTCCCAGGAACATTAGCAGGGACCTGGACTGGAAGTAGAGCAGAGGGGACTGGAACAAACTCCTGTGTGGAATGCAGCAATGTGGGCAGCGGTTTAATCCACTACACCGCAGTGCTGGCCCTGGAACTGTTGTCTTGACACAAGAGACACTAGAGCTCTCTGTGTCATGTGAGGACACAACAGGCCCATCTATGAACCATGAAAAGAACCCTCTGTAGGAACCGACATTATCGGACCTAATTCTGGGGCTTCTAGCCTCCAAAACTGTGACAAAATAAATGTCATTTGAGCCGTCCGCCTGCTCCACAGATTGTGGTTGTAGTCACTTCAGTCGAGGGGCCTGTCAGTGTCTGTCCCAGACCTTGTTCCGCCTGCGTGAACTGGGTGGTTGGATGAAGACAGAGTCGCATGAACTTGGCTTACATCGTATAAATGTTGTGTTGACACTGGGAAAGAGCGCTTTCAGACTGTAGGCTTCAGGGCCGGCATGATGGCTCGTTTAGCCAACCCTCTGCCTTTAAGTGCTGGCATCCTATATGGGCACCAGTTCTTGTCTTAGCTGCTCCACTTGCCACTCAGCTCCCTGCTTGTGGCCCGGGAAAGCAGGATGCCAGAAATCAATGAAGATCTCTCCCTGCCTGATCCATGTGACTGATAATTCCTACATCCCATAATTTCTATATTGGTTGGTGCTTTTGCTAAGATTTTGTACCTATTTTTGTCTTCCTTTTTTTTTTTTTTTTGGTTTTTGTTGTTTTGTTTTGTTTTGTGTCTTTGGCCTGGAATTCAACCTTCTGCATTGGTAATACTAGGCCTTTCTCTCTTTCCTCTTTATCTCTCTTTCATTTTTCATGTTTTCTGATTGCCAGAAAGTGTTTTCCATAGTAGGCACTTAGCAGTGGAGTATGAGATTGTCATTTCAAGTCTGTCCTATACAGCACCCAGAACACAGGTGACCTAAGGAGGTTGCCTGGCTTGGCACTCATCAAGTCTATACTTAATCCTCCAACCTCATTGTGTTTTGAATCTGTAAAAAGGAACAGCGCCACAAGCTCACTGTGGGAGCTCCTGGGCTGACAGGTGAAGACCCTGAGTTTGGGGGTAGCCCTGGTGGCTGAGGAGTGTGGCATTGAGACGTATCTGAGGACCACAGATTCCCTTTGGGTATTTTCAGAGTTGTGTTCATTTATTTGAAGGAACTAGAGAGAGAAAGTTTCCATCCACTGTCTCACTCCCCAGATGGCCATAATGGCGAGGGCTGGACCAAGCCGCACATAGGCAGGAGCTTCGTTCATGGTCTCCCTTGTGGGTGGCAGTGGCCCAGAAACCTGGACTGTGTTCCACTGTTTTTGGTAGACCGTTGGCAGGGAGCTGAACCGGAAGTGGAGGAGCCCATATCGAATGCAGGAGTCGCCGGCTGTGGCTTCACCCATGGTGCAATGCCGGCCCAAAATACAGATTCTTAAAAGATTCTCCTTGTGTTCTTCAAGACCTTCATTTTGTGATGCAAAGTGTTGTGTTCCATGTGTGTGGGGAGTCGTAGCTTGCAATTGATTCTTAAAGGGGTCCTCAGTCCCCACACGGGTAGGACCCTTTGCTGCAAAGTTTTCTGACTTTCTGGCACTATGAATAGTATTAAAGTAGAGGAGAGTGGAGGAGTTCAGCATATTATAGGATGGCATGGTCACTTTGCTTTTGCAAAATTGGTTTAAGGAATTGGTGGCCTGTGACATGGTGATGTTATCTCTCTGAGTAATGCTTGGCTCATGTATTAGAAATTGTGAGATACCGACATCATAGCAAACATTACTCAAGTCATATCACTTGTGATGAATCAGGTTACCGAATACTTCATCCTGTGCCATCAGCTCCCCTGCGTTACTTTGGTGTGCTAAAGTCTGATTTAAATCTCACAATGGCACTGTGAGGGGCAGACAGGGTGGGCTAGGATGCCATGATCCATTCTGGAGTACCAGCTCACGTCTTGGCTTCTCCACCTCCGCTTGAACTTTGTTAGCAGCAAGGCAGCGGAGGATGGCTCCGAGTCCCTGCTACCAGTGTAAGAACCGTGCAGTAAGTTTCAGGCTCCTGACTTCAGAGCTGGTTCCAGGCTAGGCCATTGCGGGCACATCAATCTCTCTATTAAATCTTTCAACAATGAATGATACTGTAAGATGGATCTGCTTGTACAGTCTTTCATACAGATGAGAACCCTGAGGCTTAAAACTGTTCAGCATTTCAATAAAATCGCAAATTGTGAAGTTGTGTCTCTAACCTGTGTAGTCTGACTTAGAATGGATTGTAATACATAATCACGACGCTGGCTTTCAGCGTGTCAGTGCTAACTAGGACCTATGCAGTCCAGCAATGCTGTAACTAGCACATAATTCTTGTCAGAACCAGTGTAGTAGCAGAACCATGCCCTGGTGCCTTCTGGTTCCTGCTGCAAGTTCAGGCAAGCTGCATAGCTACAGCGAATACAAACGAAAGCAGAGACAACTAGGGGTACTAATTATGCTGCTGCTGGAGGAGACACATTATCTCCTGCAGTTGTCCTGTTCCTGCTACGTGTGTAGCATAGCACATGTGAATGATAGCTTTTTATATCTGTTATATAAATTATTATCATAGTAAAAATAGTAACATGCTTGAAGGTGAAAGCATGACCTACAGCACTGCTATGTGTAAGCTATAACTATGAGGAACTCAGCATTCCACTTCAACACTCTTAGATTACTGTGCTAAGGTAAAGTGCTGTAGTAAGTTAAAATGCATTATTATATAACAATTTAATATGTGCATCTCTTGTGTGAATACCTTTCAGTATTAGGCTGATTATGTTTGATGTTTGCTGTAATTACAGATGTGATACAGCGATCATTCTGCTGGCAGAAGTACTCCCTGCTGGAAAAGGAGCCCACCGTGGCTTGGTAGTGAAGCCATCAAGTGCCACAGCTACGGGATCATCATATGGAGCGGGACAGCGAAAGTGGTGCTGCAGCCGAAGCGTCGGCCTGCAAGGTAAGCGGACTCCTTGTGCATCCCCCTTGCCGTGCGTCTGGGTGGGTAATGTAAAAGCTAAGGATGCACAGCTCACAGTTCCACTTAGAGTAAATGTGAGGCGACTGCCAAGCTGCAGTCACAAAGGTGGTTTCTCAGACTCAGGACCCATTATGGTACTGAGTTCTGAGTCGCACAGTAACATTCCTGTTGCTGCTGCTGAAGCTAAAGGTGGTGTTGATGTAGTAGTTGTATCTTTCTGAAAAACTAGGGGCCGGCTAGGCTGTGGACAAGCCAGGGGAGCGTGACTGTCAGGAGAAAGCGAGTTGGCGATGTCGCCAGTTTTTCTGTTCTAACCAGATATAGCAGTGAGGCGGGCGTGAGCATTATGGGCAGTACAATGTCATATGGATGAGTGGCATTGCTCTGAGTCCTCAGGACATACATGACATGAGAAGAAAGCGACATGGTGACACTCATCCTGATAGCACAGTGAGCTGTAGTCAGGCCCTGGGGGTCCTTCAAAGCCAGCATCGGTTTCAGGCTTTGCCCATCTCTGCCCACACGAGTTGAAGTTAGCAACATCTCGCCCAACTTCAGATCTGGTGTTTCCGAAGTGTGCGTTCTCACGGCTTGTGCCCAGTCGCACTGCAAGTTCTGTGAAATGGCCACCGTGTACTTTGCACAGTCAGCACTCAGCAAATGGCCCCCTTCCCACCCCTGATCGTAACTGCAGCGGAAAGACTGTGTGGTAGCTCCATCATGGACAGTATCCAATCTCTTAGAAGGACAAGGATGATATGACTATAATTTAGTACTCTGGTTGCTATGGTTCACAGTGGCCTACCATGCCATGGTGACAACATCTTACTAAAGTTTCGCCACTCACATATTTCTCATTTCCAGTTTATTGTGAACCCTTTGGGGCCAGCACATTACAGTGATGGTGTTATTCAGTAGAGGACCCTGTGTAGGATTTGTGTTGCTGGGATTTCTGGCAGTATACCATGGTGGTGTCTGACAGTGACACGACACGCATGCAGTCTTGTAATCGAGGGCCACACATCGTAGGGTAGGGCTGAGGGAAGGAAGTGCTTTGAGGCAGCCACTGCTGGCAGCAGCGATGTGATTTTTATGTTTCACTTTATTATGTGCAGCTATAGGAAGAGAAGATAGTAGAGTCTGCAGAAATGCATTGTGTCAACCTGTACCCTCTGCCTTCCAGTTCAAGCAGCTGTCATGCCAGCAATGATCCGGACTCTTTGGACTCGGTTACATCAATATAGAGATGTTAGATTGTGCTGCGGTCCTCGGAGTGCTTCTGGGAATGCGAGTCTGCGTGAGATTGAGGTAAAAATTGAAGTTACATTGATATTGCAGCGGCTGCACCAGCCATCCAGCTGCCAGGACCGCGGCATGCCGTGTCTGTGATGTCCCAAGGATAGTCCCAGTGCAGCATGCGCTAAGAGCTCCCACAGTGACAGCAGCACTTGGGTAGCTGAAGCAGTTGACAGACCAGGATGCCAGTGTCTGCCTGGTTTGTACAGTTCCCAGGCTAAGAGCAGTCTTTACGTTTTTGAATAATTAAGGGAAAAGAATGTCTCAAACACAGGAATAGTTTTTTTTTTCAGTGTGAACACATGTTAATTTCAAGTGTATAAGATCATGAAATCTGTGGGTGACATTCCTCGCTGTATGTGAGTCGCATGTGCTAGACTGTGTACACAGTGAACGTGTGGCCCACTCTTAAACCAGAGCAAACAGAAGCATCGCTGTCGGCCTCGCGTCCGGATGGCCTTTGATACGTTCCGGTGCTGCCAAAGTGCAGTATCCTAAGCTAAAAGATATCCTCATCTTGACTTAGAAGGGCTGATGTCTGCTGCGCCGTGGAACTAGCTGCCTAATACCATGGCCAAGGGCACAGGGTGTGGAGTTGAGTCGTTTCTTACTGGCCAAAGCACCTCGGGGTAACTTAATGGCTGAGCTTTACTTTGCTCATCGGTTTACTGGGACTCATAGCAGGGGGTGGTTCCAAGATGTATTTGAAATGATACCATGTAGTCAGCCTGCTTACCTTGTAAAAAGAAGACTCTGCTCGGTGGTTGTTAGATGGTTTATCAGCCATGGTCACGGATAAGGGCCTGGCCCCAGAGGGTGTTGAGGGGACCCTGAGAGTGAAGGAGCAAATATCAGATCTTTGTTAGTGCCAAAGTGTGAATGAAAGAGCGGTATTTGAAGGAGTCGTCCTGGGTATCAGTGGAAAGCCGTGAGCATGAGTAACAAGAAGGAATGCAACACCATGTGGAACCAGGTAAGGGGGGTTGCTGTTTCGTTGAATCTGTCATTTGGTATCTTACCCCATAAGGGTTCCTAGTATTGGTGAGATAAACACACAAAATCTAAATGCTGTGAGAGACTGTGGAGAGTGTATCGCGTGCTGCATTCCTTTGTAAACAGAACATTCCTAATGACTAAAGGAGGGGCCGGCTCTGTGATGCAGTAGGTGAAGCCACCTGCTCAGGTGGCAGCATCCTCTCTCAGTGTCTGGGCAAGTCCTGGCTGCTCTGCTTCTGACCCAGCTTCCTATTAATGCATTGAGGAAGGCAGCTCAAATGCTTGGGCCCCTACCGCCTCTGGAGGGACCAGGTTGGAGTACCTGGATTTTTGCTGCAGGCTGTCCCAGACATGGCTGTGGTGGCCATTTGATCAGTGAGCCTACAGATGGAAGATCAGACTCTCTCTCTCTCTCTCTCTCTCTCTCTCTCTCTCTCTTTCCCTCTTTCCCTCTCTCTCTCTCTTTCTCTCTCTTCCTCTTTTTCCCTTCTTTCCTCTGTCCCTCCCTTCCTCTCTTTCTCCCTCTCTGCCTTTTGTTGAAACTTAAAAAAAAGACTATTAAAAGTAGTTAGTAAAACATGAAGGCAGCATTTATTTGCCACATTTGAAATACAAGGGAACCTCAAAAATCATAGAAAATCATATATTTGAAAAACTGTATGGATCACTTCTCAACCTTTTGAATAGGAAAAGGCATAAAAACAAGTCTTTTTGCACCAAAATAAACTTATTTTCTAGTGCCATTTTCAAGAAATTCTTTGAAGTTGTCCAGTTTTTGGCCAAACAGTGCTCTGTGGGAGGAGAGGGCTGCTTGGGTGCGGCAGCCCCGCAGCGGCACGCCTGCTCTCTGCTCCGTAGGTGCCAGGTTCCTTTCCTACAAATTGTGACTGTCAGAATATCCTCGATCCCTGCCGGCTGTCTCCTGGAGGGCCGCGTGGTACAGGGCTTGTAGCCACTGAATTAAGGGCAAGGATGGCTGCAGCAGCCCCCGCATGAGTCTAGGATGCTACAGTCTGGGTGTTCAAGCAAGCCGTGTCAGTTGAGTTCCTTCCATTCAACTCCCTGGCACCTGTAAGCCAATAACAGACATCTTTGCCAATCTCCCAAATGGCAGACACTCCACACGGTCCCCAATTGTCTCTTAAGTTGTTGGGATCTCCCACCTTGCTGGCTAAAGTCCTGTGTTTGTCTTTAACTCTACTAGAGCACTCAACTGTACAATCCCTCTAACAGTGCGGTTCTGAGCAGCGCAACATCATTTGCATGACGCTGCCGCATCTCCCCAGCCTCAACGGCCTCATGCAGGGACCTGCACTTTCTGACATCATGTGGATTCTATCTTAGTGTGCCTGCAATGATGCTGTTGTCCTTTATTGCTGTCGCTATTGGTAATGAAATTATGGCTCTACCCAGCTTTTAATTTTAGGACAAGTAAATTTTCAGACATCATTATCTTGTCTATACTGCATTTAACTCTTTGGCCTTCAATAAATATTGCAAAAATTTCATTAGATTCCTCTGAGGTTTACTCAATTTAGATTTACACAGTGAATTCAATATACTGGAAATATATATGAAGTATTCATTAAGGAAGAGCATTTCTGCAGAGTTGCATGATTAGCGACAGTTGTCTTGGAAATCTGTTAACAAGTATATATTTCTTGCAAGATCGCTTCATTGTAATAACTGTACCGTATAATTCTGTATGGAGCTATATTCCATGGCAGCTTATTTTCTTCATAGTTAGAGGCAAAGTGTACATTTTGCTTCAAAGTTTTCTAAAAGGATATCTTTGGACATGATTCTGTCAGTCGTATTATTCTTGCATAAGGGCATCTAGTTCAAATTGTAGTAACGCCAGCGTAATACAGAGTGTACAAATACCCCCTGCCCAGAACAAACTGAGCATGCTCCACACAGCCCGACAGACGGGGCCGCACAGTCCCCATGTCCCGACGGCGTCTGTGACCTAGCAGCGCTTCCCTGCAGGCTTACTGCAGGTCATGCCCGAGCTGTGTGTTCATATACATATTATTGTTCACAAACACGTAGGTAAATAGACACTTCAAACAGTTTGTGGAAAGTGAAAATGAAAATATTATTTTATCTTGGTGCAAAAAGGTTTGAAGTCCATACTTAGAAATGCATATCATGCAAGAAAAAACTACAAATTTGAAAAGTCCTCGTGTGTGTGTTGTATATTATACCATATATATCATTCACTGCTAAACAAAATATTATACTATGTTATATGTTCTTTAAGACTGACAACAATGAAGTATAATAGTGACAGTACTCCCATCTACTTGGGTATTCAGTACTCATGTACTCAGTACTGCATGGAACACTGCTTGGAAGCCCCTATCGTGGATCTCACACTTTGAGATGAGTTTGCTTTTATCTTTGAAAACTGCAACAGGAGCAAGGAGGAGGATGGCCCAAGTTTTAACAGAAAAGGGAGCAAGTTAAACATATTGACTGGATGGAACAGGAGGTGACCCCAGAAAGAGTGTGCCTACGTTACCCCGGTCCTGGCGGGCAGTCACTCAGGACTCACGGGGGTGAGGTGAGCCTAGGAGCGCCATTGAGGGCTGCAGCGTGCAAGCATTCATGGGGAGGAGGAGGAGGAGGACGGCCACAGGACCATGGAAAATGGACTGGCTGGGAGAAGGCCGCCAGAGCAGCAGGAAGGGAGGTGAGCTGGTTGAGTCGTACCGCGAGTAGTAGGTGGAGCCCTAAACCCATGGAAGGATGACAGAAGTGCAGGGCTGGGCCAGGGCATGCTGAAACACAGCAGAACAAGGTGGCTGGGGATTCATTCATTCACTCATTCATTCATTCATTCATTTGGTTTGTGCTTGATCAGCTGAGTATCCAGAGTTGGAACTAGATGAACTCCAAAGTGCTGCTCTGCCACTGCGCAGCTCTGACTCTGGGGGAACATGCTTGCTCTCACTTGTGCCTCTTCTGCGCCAGCTGCAAAACTGGCAGCAGGAATCACCTGTTCCCCAGGTTTGAGAATCATGTGAGCTAAATGAGTCAGATATTTCTAATCGTGCCAGGTAGGCAGATCTCAGGAAACACAAACCTCCAGTGTGTATGTATTTGTGTGTGAATTCTATGCCAGCCACTGGTGTGTGTGTGTGTCTGTCCGTCCTATGCCAGGCACTGTTGTATGTGTGTGTGTGTATTCTATATCAGGCACTGTTGTGTGTGTGTTTTCTATGCCAGGGACTGGTGTGTGTGTGTGTATTCTATGCCAGGCGCTGTTGAAGGAACTACAGGTGAAGCAGCAGCCGAGGAGTCCTGAGGATCTATAATACAGTTGGAGAAGCAGAAGTGAAGTTACACAGATCTTTATGTAAAGGAGGAGGGACCAGAGTGGGGGAACTGAAGGAGGAAAGCCATGTGATCTGGGCTTCCTTTTCATCCTAAGAGGAGTACTTGAATGTAGCTTGCAGCGTGAGCTGCAGCAGCCTCATGGAGAGCAGGGTCTAGTGCTGCCATGCAGAAGGCACAGAGGAGCCACAGCCCTAGGCAGGGACCCTGCCTGGCACAGAGGACAGAGGAAGGGGGCCGGTGAGTACCAGCATGCAGGGAGGGCAGCAAGTGATCTGGGGATGGGGTGAGGGGCAGAGCCCTTGGGGTTCTCCAACTTAGTGTCAGTTGAAGAAATTTTAAACGCAGAAATGCCTGGGGCCTGCCCCTGGAAGGTCAGTTGTTTTATTCATTTACTTATTTTTTTTTCTGTTCTTACATTTATCTTGCACTTGCTGGTTCACTCCCAGCAAATGGAAATGTAAGCTGCTGTGGATTTCCCACATGAGGCAGGACTCAAACACTTGGGCCGTCTTCCACTGCTTTCCCCGGGACGTGAGCAGGGACTGGGTGCAAAGGTAGCAGCTAGGACATGAACCACAGCTTGCGTAGGGTGCTGGTGTTACAGGCAGCAGCTTTACCTGTGATGCTACAATGCTGACCTGAGTCCAGTTATTATTTTTTTAAAGATTTTTTAAAAAAATTTTTATTGGAAAGGCAGATATACAGAGAGAGGAGAGACAGAGAGGAAGATCTTCCATCTGATGATTCACTCCCCAAGTGAGTGCAACGGGCCGATACTATGCCGATCCGAAGCCAGGAGCCTCTTCTGGGTCTCCCACACGGGTGCAGGGTCCCAAGGCTTTGGGCCCTCGACTGCCTTCCCGTGCCACAGGCAGGGAGCTGAAAGGGAAGCGGGGCTGCCAAGATTAGAACCGGCGCCCATATGGGATCCCGGGCTTGCAAGGCGAGGACCTTAACCACTGCACCATTGCACCGGGCCCAAGTTATTATTTTTAAGATTCATTTTATTTATTTGAAAGGCAGAGAAACAGAGAGAGAGAGAGAATGACTCAATCTTCCCTTCCCTAGTTTACTACCCAGATATTCTTCACATGCAATGCTGGGCTAGACTGAAGCTAGAAGCCAGAGCTTTGTCCAAATCTTGTGCGTGGGTGCAAGGGCCCAGGGATTTTGGCTGTCTCCCACTGCTTTTCCAGCAGCTGGATCAGAAGTTGAGCATCCAGGAATTGAACTGGCACCCACATGGAATGCCAGCATTGCAAAAAGTAGCTTTAATCGCTACACCAGAGGACCAGCATTGAGAGTCAGCATTTCTGAAAGCTCCCTGGGCGACTAATGTGCACAAGGCACGGGGAGCCACTGCTGTGGACAGCGGGCAGAGCCTCGTCTGTACGTCGTTCAAAGTGCACTGGCGAAGGGCACAAGTCCACGGCCCGTGGACCAGGGATGCTTGCAGAAACGGCAGTCATGAGATCTGTGAGACGCTGTGGGGGCTGGACACAGAAGGGCCTGAAGGAGGACACCTACAGCGAGGAGCTGGCAGGAGGTGCTCGGGGTTGGTGCTGGCAGGCAGAGCTCAAAGTGGGCTGGCAGGCAGAGCTCAAAGTGGGCAGAGTAGGAGTGCAGGGGAAGATGGCTGTAAGATTTTTGGTTTGAGAAGCTAAGTTAGTTGGAAGGAAGATGTTTGACGCAGGACTGACAGTAGATCTTAAGACGCGTTAGTTTGGAGGAAAGTATTTGGTGTGCACACGGAGACATGGGGTGTGTGGCTGCCAGGCTCTTCCACAGGCACTGAGCGTCGGAGACACCTGCTAAGTGTGACCCGGCTGTGATTCTAGATGAGGCCATGTGGCCTCACTGTGCTGTCAAGATGGCCCAGACATCTTCACGGGATCCGAAGGTGAAATTATAAATGCTTTGTGTCATTACTGTTAGAGGAATTGTAACATATAACTTATGGCCATCAAGTTTTTAGAATTGGAGGGGAATGCGATGTTCATTTTGTTTAGAACTCCTTTATAAGATGAATGCTTTCTCAAATCATTTGGTTCTGTGATCATTTCAACTTTGTCAATATTAAAAGGTGATTTTCCCCTGGCCATGGGATGTCTTCACACGCACGACTTCATGTAGGTAACGTGTGTAGTAGGCATCTCAGTCCACCTAAGCTGTGTGACTTATGTCTGATAGTAACATGCCAGTGTAACTTGAATACATTTTGATATTGGTATAATTGAACTCCCATGTTTTCTTAGTGCAAAGAAATGAACGATAGTGAAAGGGCCCACTGTTGTCAAGTTTTGGACAGAATAGCATGTTACTGGATTGTTCCTTTGAGAATGTACTGCAGGCAAAGAGGTTTAACAATGTAGTATTGTTATTTCTATGAATATTGGAACATTGTATTATGAAGTAGAATGAAACACCTGTTTCTAAAAGGTCATATCATCCTGGCTGCCCTAAAAAGTTTACTAGTATTCTCCAACTGCCCCTTAGATGCGCATCGTCAAACGTAAGGCATTCTCCACCCAAGCGTGGAAATGACGCCCTTTCATTTGGGACCCGTGATCGAATGGAATCTATTTTCCTTGGATCAAGATCCAGTGTTTCAGGAATGCCTGCAGGTCTGGGTAGTTGCACATCTTAGGTTATTTGGGATCCAATTTCATGTTTTGTTCATAGGGAAAGCCAGAAGGCAGATGCTCCAGCCCCAAGCTTGCTCCTCATTCCCAGTCCCCCAGGCCTGCTCAGGGTGAACACCCCAACCCTCCCGCCCCCCCAGTTAGGACTTCTTTATTTCTCTTCCCAAAGGGATACACACTGGACTATCACAAGAGCTCGTGTTCCCATCCAAACTCCAATTTCTGTTGAAGTTTGGCTCCATAAAACTTAGAGTTTCCATGTAGAGGATATTTGATTTACTTCTGTAAATATTTTTATAACAGAGTGTAGCATCTAAATAGTCGTTAAATGTTTATCTGGAATCTACTGTAGAACAAAAGTTCTGCCAGCAACCCTCCTTGAATGGTTTCTGAAACGGGGTCTCCGTGCATTTTCTAAGTTTGTATTGCTGGTGGCAACGAGATTATAAAAATCCAGACAGCAAGACTATGATTTTAATATACTTTATTGAAAAAGTGCACAGTTTTTAAAGTGGTTTCAGTGGGGTTTGAGCAGAAGGGACCCTGCCTGCCACCTGCAGTCCTGCTTCTGATGGAAGGTGATTATCATGTAGCGAACTCACTTTTGCATGACCAGCAAAGTAAAAAGGTAACTTTTGTCAACATGTCATTAAGAGTTTATATCACGCACAGTTTAAAATCATGAGATGCTGATGGTTGGACTATATTTCATGTCTCCTATGTTGCACCATAGTTTGGTTCACAGTTTATCCATGATTTAGCATGCCAAGAATACATCTCTTCCGGGTCACCTTGAGAACAGCAGCAGAAGCACAGGGAACAGAAGGAGGGCTGTGCTGGCCTGGAGACTCGGCGCGCCTCCACACTCCCTGGCGTTCTCCTGCAGGAAGAGGCAGTGGTTGGAGAGAGAGCAAACGGGTTCCGGGACATCGAAGCCACACCGCTCTGCCCACATTCCAGGTCAGAACAACATCCCTTGGGCCATGGACCCCCCTTGTCAGCACATCAGCTCTGGGCCACAGCACTACGCAAACCATTCAGCAGGTAAGGGACCACTGGGAAAAAGCATCTGCTAGAATCTTACTAGAAAGGCACATGTTGGGCCTCGGGTTTTCAGCCTCATGGTATCAACAGAAGAGCCCACCTAAGGCCTTAGCTAGGGGGGGCCTTTGTAGAAGCATCACGGGGAGGAGGGAGCTCCTGCTGTAAACAGAAGGCCGCAGTGGACTCCCTTCGTCCGGAATGCTGAAAGCTGCTGGCAGGGTCTCCACACTAGTACTCGGGTTGTGCTTATGCTAGTGCTTTCCTTAGCACCTGGTGGTACTGGCTTTGGTGATGCCCAGAAGAGACGCTGCAGAGCTAGAGTGCAGCTAGGTATTTTGTGTGACCCGTTCATTTGGGGGAGGATAGTTTTCTATTTCAACTTACATTTTTAGACATCAGGGCTTTTTTTTTTTGCCTCCAGTGTTATCAGGGTGACCCAATCCCAGATTTAGGTGAGTAATAAAATATCTACTAAGTATTACTCTACCTGTATAAACTGATACCAACATGTTTACAGAGCCGTTTGTGAACGTGGCCATAACATTATTGTCTGTAGCTGAACTCCAGCTTGGTCAGAGCCACAGTGTGGATGTAGCTATACGGCGTGCCGGGTGGGAAGAGATGTGGAAATGTTTGCTGAAGGAGCGTGGGGGATGTGATGGGAGAAGACAGTCAGGCACTGCTCAGGAGCAGGCGTCTCCCTGCCGGCCTGGGAGCATCTCCCCACGCAGCCGCTGGGAAAACAGGCTCGCAGCCGTCTTACCTCGGGGTGGAAGCCATGGCAGGACTCCGGACGCCTGCGGATCTTCTGGGCCTTCAGACGCTCACACTTCAGGGATTCGTTATGTTGACTGTAGTTAAGGCATGTTTTCCTGGATCTCAGACGCTTAGCATTTCCTTCCCTGAACCAATTTCTGTCTCTCTCACCCACCTAGGTTTCCTTGCTGTGCCCCCCACCCTGCCCCCTGCCCGTGTCCGCGGCCACTGCACAAAAGGATATACCTAATTTCGATGGGCGCCATGGTGATGGGCGCCACAGACTCACAGAGGCAGCTGCTGTCCACCACCACCATGAAGAGATTGCTGCTCGGGATCTGCTGGATGACAAAGGACCTGTGGGAGAGACACAGCGAGCCTGTGAAGGTCAGCTACCTGTGGTACTTTGTAAAGCAAATCTCACACACTGTTCTCCTCCTCAAGTGGCCTTTTTGCATGCGGTCCTTCAGAATGACTAGCAGGCAGGAACGCACCTTAGAGAGATGGGGATTGAAAACATGAGAAAATTAGAGTAGACAGAACAAGCTTCCATTCTGTTAGCTAGTCCACTCTCCCCCCACCAGCAACTCCAGAAGCCAAGTGCTTCTGCCATCACTGCAGCCGCTCATGGTGCACATGAGCTGGAACTGGGTCTTGAACCCAGGCACTTGGCTGCAGATATGCCTACCTCCAGTTGGAGTTCTGTGTGTACAACATGGTAAATGAGCTTCTGAGATTCAACAGCTCAGCTGTTTGCTGGCGTAATTTCTTTCTGCTAGATCCCCAACATTGCAGATGGCATCTGATATATTCTGCTATTGGAGTTTTGTTGCCCTCAAACATGGACTGAAACCATGAAATACTGAGAGGGGCGGGGAGTGACCCTTCTTACCACTGTAGAGGAACATGCGGATGAAGTTAATACTAAGTTGTGATTCTGTCCAAATCCAAGGTGTGAGCTGCAACTCTGACTCCCTAGAGGAAGCTTCCTAGAGGACCTTGCTAGAGGAATGGAGACGATGTTACCCAGTGCACTGACAGGACACGACAGTGCCCCCATAAGAACAGTGAGTACTGGCTTTGGAGAATCAATGCCCTGTGTCCTAGCAGACCCAATAATGCTGGATAAATACTTACAAGAAGTTATGTGACATGGTCAGTCTGGAGCTGGTTAGACAATAGAATCCAGCCTAGCAATTTCTCCATGGGTTTTATCTTTGTTGCAAGCTTTAGTAACTGGTTTACTAAAGCAACAAAGAAATTCCCTCTATCTCGTGGGGGACCTTGTTTATAATTTCCCACATTCTGCCACTCAAGGCGAGTGTCTGAGACTACAATACAACAGTAGCTGTCTACACATTCCCAATGCTCCTTCATCCAACATCTTCAAGTTACGGTCCTCGTCTTTACCTGCTGCTGGCAATAAGGCACGCCGCTCTGTAGTGACACTGCCTAACAGCGAACATCTCTTACCTAAGAGTGCCAAATCGGGACATTCTTCTGTGCCATTTTACTAATACCCCGTCTCTGCCTTCCCTTCCCGCTGCAGGTCTGTAGCTCTTCTCACCTGTGCAAGGACAGCGCTCTGCCAGTTATGCTCCTCATAACGGGCTATGCCTATTGCTGTAGGAACAGCCCATCTGAGATAAGGCGCATCACAAGCACCAAAGAAAAGTGCGGACCAAGATCACACAGCTCTCTGAAGAACAATGGCCGACTACAAAACTAGAGCAAATGAATCTATTAGGTGAACAATAAAGGAAAAATAGCCAAGATAATTTGTTCTTTTCTTTGAAAGGGTACAATAGCAAAGAAAAGAGAATGAAAACTATCCTGGCAGTTGGTAATGGACCAAAGGGTCCTCTCTCCAAAGGAAGACAGAATAATTTGCTATAAATACCTGTTGTTTAGAATCTAAAAATTGAGAACCTAATGAATCCGGGATAACAGATCGACATATCTGAACGCCTCCTAAGCTCAGGTGATGTTTGCCACAGACATTCCTAAAACAATGACATGCAAAGGCAAAAAGTATACTAGAAAATTGCTTACCATAAATAGAACAAGCAAAGCAATACTATTATACAGATTAAAATAATAAATTAGTTGACACTAGAAAACACTACAATGCAGTAACAAGATGGGAGGTGTTAGGTATGTGATGGTTATAAAACACAAATAGAAATTCCCAGAAGGACCAGTGCATATAGTCTTTTGAAAATGTTGTGCAGGGGCCTGCTTACTGGGTTAAGTGGCTACCTGCATGCCAGCATCCCCTGTGCATTCCGGTCCCAGTTGTTGTCCTTCTAATCCAGCTCCCTGCTCATCAGGCATTAGAGCAAGAAGTGGGTCCAAGTGCCTGCGCTCCTGGTCTCGTCCTGTTCTATTCCTGGATATTACTGTTTAGGAGGTGCAGCTTCCTTACCTCTGCTTATCTGTCCCTCTGTATGTAACTGTTTTGACTGACTAGCATTCAGAGGGGTGGCCAAGCCGTTACGTGACATGTGCATCACCTTCGAGTGCTGGTTTGAGTCCAGGGTGCTCTATCTCTGTTCCAGCTTCCGATTACCTCACCTGGAAAGGCAGTAGCAGAGGCCTACATGACACCTGCACGGAGCTCCTGGCACTTCAGTTTAACCCAGTGCTGGCTGCTGTGATCATGACGAGACTAAACCAGCAGATGGAAGATCTCAAATACTTGAACAGAAAGCATACTACTCTACTAGAATACAATTAGAATAACCAAAATAAGTCAATGGTAGAAATAAGAAATATTTTTTAAAAGCACAGTTCATCATCATTCCTTGAATTTAGAAACAGCCAGAATCAAATTTGTACAGTCTAGCTTTTTATACTCTCAATGGGGAAGAAGTTCACTTAGTTTTGCAACCAAGAAGTTGCAAAACTAAACCTGAGCCCTTCTTCCTCTGTCCCGTCTTGCACTGCAATGAGTATTGATGGCCACCTCCTAGAGCCCGTCTCTCAGGCTTCTGCAAAGAGATACTGATGAAAGAGTCTCCCTTACCTGTGCTATCGTTTAGACAGTCGTTTGGGTGTTCACCGAAGACCTAGGTCTTGGAAACGTGGTCCCCAAAGGCTTAGCTCAAGGGATTATGTGTGGTCACCTGACCTGGTGGAGGTCTTTGGGAACATGTCATTTCTGCAAGGCTAAGGATGCACCTGACTGCCCATGGCTGGGCCTGAGGCAGCAGAGCTTCAGGTGTGTCCAATCAGTACCTAACGATCACAATACAAGAATCAAATATACATAAAACATGAAGATAGTTGATGGACACAAAAGCTGATCTGAAAGACTGTTTTAAAAGGGGGTGGAGGTTTGGCCCAGCTGTGAAGGCCCTGCTGGGCATGCATCGGGGGTACCTGAAATCATGGCCCAGCACTGCTTCCGATGCAGCGTCCTGGTAACATGTGCCCGTGAGGCCGCAGGTGACAGCACCAGGGGCTGGGTCTCCATCACTCAGGGGAGACCAGCCGTGACACCCCTGCTCCTGTTTTCAGCCGGACACAGGCCCGGCTGTCCTGGGCTTTGAGGGAATGAGCCAGAAGACGGAGATAGTGTCTCTCCCTCTTACATAAAAATGTTTAAAACCCTCTAAACCTTGACATAAGCTAACTTTTAACACTCTCAAGGAAAAAAAAAAGTCAAAGTAACATTACAGCCAGTCATCTATAGAGATGATGCAGAACAAATTTCTGAAGATGAGGCATGAACTGTATCTGGAGCAGACCAAATGCTATGAACGCAACTGAAATGTTCACTGAGAGGCACCCCTGGGGGACGTGACCAAGGAGGCTGGTCGGGCACAGCTGTCGCTGTGTTCACAAACAACCCAACGCTGGAACATGCAACTCAGTACAAAGGTGAGGCACCTAGTCCACACATAGAACAGCAGCCTGACTCTGACATGAACCAATGAGAAGCCTTTATGCCAAGAGGATGACTACTGGTGCACAGTGAGGACCATAACACGCTCAGGAATAAACCCCGTGAAACACATGCTTTCATGAAGGCAATGGTGAAACCTGTGAAAAACATACAAAGGCAACCTAAGCATTGAAGGTAACTACAGCAGTTATAGATAGGGACATTCATATTTGAAGATGTCATTTTTAATTTCAAAAAATTCACAACAACCTCAATTTGACAGAATTTAAGATGAGTCCAGGAATGTTTCAGATGAATGACTATAAATGATAGTCTGGAAAACAGAAAAAGTTGGGCTTTATAAAATGAGAAGGGAAGGTGCTTGCTAGCATCCTCAGAACCTAGAAAGGAAAAGGAATGAGAAGACTAATCATTGAGCCTCAGTGTGTGTGAGACACACAGGCCCTGTCTTCTCCAGGCTAGAAACTCCTCCATGTGCTGTCCTTCCATCAGCCCTCCAACTATAACCATTCTTCTACCGTGTCTGTCAGCAGGTGTTAACAGGCTACAGGCCAACGACAGACTTGCCCTTGTACCTCTCCAGTTAAGTGTGTCTTGGCTGCCTGCCTATTCTACCATCCAGCCTGGTCCCTCAAGCCCATCATGCATTAGGGAGAAGAAAGAGGTCGGGTCGGGGGCAGGGGAGAGTAGGGGCGCAGAGTAGGAGGCGGCAAGAACAAGAGAAGAAAGAAAAGATGGGAAGGAGGTACACAGAATGCTGAACACACACCACCAGGGAGGCAAGGAGGATGGTTCTGCCATGCCGGCAGGGCTCCCCTTCCAGCACTCCACCTGCAGTGAGCTCGGCAAGGCAAGGGATGGGGGATCTTAACCTGGGAACCTTGTTCCTTCCCCTGTGGGACAACATGTCGGATAAGTACTTGGCATTACACACGCAGTGAGCACAATACAAGATGGATGTCTGAGTGTTTTCTTTCTCTGGAGTGTGTGGGGTGACAGAGCCTGAATCAGGAAGGGCGCACGCCCCATCAGCACGCAGGGCAATACCAGGGGACAGTGACTCACAAGAACCTGCGCTGCATCTGAAGTCCTGCACTTCTTCCCAAGGAGGATGTGTTCATGGATTCTTACAGTATTTACCCAACTGAGTGCTACACTAGAGACATCAGCATCTCAGGGACAGTAAGTCTATTCTTAAAGCAACTACCTACGTAAGAGAAAGCTACGCTCATTTTACCAGTAAGATAACAATGGGATATGTAACTTCTAGAGGAAACATGACTGAACACACTTTATTCTTTTTCCTTTATTCCCTGGGGTGTCCTGGTGGGGAGAGCAAGAGGCAGAGAGCAGCACTTTCCGTCCCCAGCTGCCCAGGAGCTGGGGGCTCAGTCCATCCGTGTGGGTGGTGGGGAACCCAACACCTGGGCTGTCACCTGCTGCCTCAGAAGTGCTCACCAGCAGGAGGCTGAAATCAGGAGCCGAGCAGGCCCAGAACCCGCCACAGGATGCAAGCACCCCAGGCCACATGCCTGCAGCCGCCAGCTCTCTGCACCGCACTGGAGCATTGCCCGGCTCACGCTCCCTGAAGGCAGTCCTGGGGTGGTCGCTCCATACAGACACTCCATGACAACCCAGGCAACAGATTGAGATTTAAAAAAAAACAAAACACATTTGCCACGAAACCCCACAGCCAACTTCCTCTTTCCCAGCTCCTGGGAGTTGACAAGCCCCACAGCTCCACGGAGGCGGAGGCAAACCACCCCCTACAAAGGACTTGCCGGCGGAAAGATTAACTGCTTTTCCATATTTTAAAGACTTACTGTCTGCTTATTAACAGGGTGCTTCAGAGGGGCCTGGGCAATGTTAGCTGTACATTCATTTGTGCAATGTGTATTTATGGTCCAGGGTGCAGGGTTGAACTCCATAAAACACACCTCCAGCCAGCTGGGCCCAGCAGCATGGCTGACATCACAGCCCTGCGGCGGGCTGCGTTTGCCTGGGGGCCAGAAGAGGCGAGGGGGGAAATGCCTCCACAGAGAATCACAGATCTCCTTGCTAAGCAGGGATGGGTCAAAATGCAGGAAATAAATTAGGTCCTCCAGGGACAGGGAGGTGGGAAAAGGGGGGAAGCAAATTCTGATGCATCCAGTGCTGGAACTGAAATAACCCAGCCCCCCTTTCCCATTCATACTATATACTACAGGCTGGGAAGGGCCTACCAGGAAAACAGGCAGTATGGTCTGAAGCCAGCCTCCCCTGCCAAGGGAGACTGTTGGCCAGGCCCTATCTTCAGAGGGGAGCTTTGCAGATCAAATGACGAAAGTGAGCGTGATGCTTGCCTAATGCTGGCCCGGAACAAGGAGACAGAGTGGGAGGAGCCCAGGGATAAGAGGTTCCCCAAGAGAGGGGCAGGATTTCCCGTTTGGAGCATACAGTTGGCTGGCATTCATTACATGGGTGCAAAACTCTATCTTTTAAAAAATGATGTTGTTCGGTAAGATCCTAAGACAATTTGAACAGAGAGTGTGGCCTCTCCTCCACGACTGCAGATGCCGACCCTGCAGAGTGCACAGCTTTTATCCAGAGAAGACATGAAAGGCAGTGAGCGAATCACACGCAACTCTGTGCACCTGGGACGGACACTGTCCCACTCTGTGCTGCCCGCCAGCTGGTCTTTCACCTAACTGTGGATTGTCAACTCCATCCCTTTCTTATCCACGGCAGATGCCCTGTTCTCCAACATGCACCATCACAGCACACACGCAAATGCCGTGCGCAGGTCCAGGCGCACAGAGCATAGAGTGAACCTCGGATGATCCTTGAAGTCCCGCTACAATTTAAAGTGGGGACACATAATAGAATGGCTAGATAGCCATGCTTCTCAGGGAGTGTGTGGAAGGTGAAGAGTGAAGAGGCCAGGACCACCTCATGCGCAGCCTGAACAGGAGGAAGGACCACCCTGCTGCACCTGCTCACCCCTGAGAAGAGGCAGGCCCCGGTACATTCACACATGAGTCATTTTAGCATGTCAAGGCACACGCAGTTCTCAAATACTTAAACTGCTGCAGAGCGCTGGAAAGAAGGAAATATTTCAAATTCCTTTTATGAAGAACACTGATATAAAACCTGACAAAGATTACACCAAGAGAAAAATCTATAAATAATCTATTCCTGATGATTACAGATGCCAGGATCTTCAACGCAATGCAGGAAGCAGAATTCAGGCTAAGTGACGGAGCCATACAGCATGCCCCCGAGGATTAACCAAGGAATGGAAAGGAACAGGCTGACCGGACACAGAGCTGGCCCAGACACCTTGGTTAAGAAAAAAAAAAGATGTTACACACCAGGTCAGCATCCAGCATTAGTGCTTACTGAAGAGCAATTCAGTAAGAGTGAAAGAGGAACGTACAGTTTAGTAGCACAAGCTTCCGGCAAGAGTTTTCCAGAATGGAGTACAAGGTTTAAATATCCCAGACTTCGTATGGAACCTCATAGATCTTTAAGGTGCAAGACCTCTTTGCTTCTGGTTGATAGTAGGGGGAAAAAAATTAAAAAGGGGGCCCTGCCCAACCATTTACAGAACTTTCTCTTTGATATCCAATCTCTCTGCTTTGGGGACCAATATCCTCCTCTTTATGAAGGCATCCACCCTCCCTCCAGGCAGCCCAGGTGCTACTGAGAGCTTGCCCTGTCCAGGCACGTCTCCAGGGCCTACAATGATCGGTACAGTTTCTTCCCTAAGGGAAAGCAATGGGTACTAAATGGGCATTGAACTTAAATTATCAGACTGAAGGTTGAAGCTCCCATTTTTACCCTTCCCAGTGCAGAGCGAGGCTGCTGGCAGCCACTAATGCTCAAGAATGGAAGTATCTGCTGAGAAACGCTTAGAAAATTCCTGGCTCTGGATCCCAACCTTGGGGAACTAGAGCAGGCCTTGCCTGAAGCCCACCTCTCAACTTTGCCCCTTATGGTTTAAGCTTGATCGAGTTAAGCCTTCTGTTGTTGGTAAATAAAGACCATATTATATGACCTGATCAGCCTGCAGCTGGAAATGTGGGCTTTCAGGAAATGAGCCCTCAATAGAATAAGCTTGGTTTCTCCTGTGTGCCTCAGATGGCCAGCCAAGAACTAAACGGGCACAGCCCTCTGTGCTCCATTGCACTAGTGTGGGAAACATGCTATGTTTTCACAAGTCACTCCTCGGATGAAACAAACCACCATATTCTTTTTGTTCTGTTTCTTCAAAACTGTGGACAATGGACAAATCATAGCATTCCATCTGTGCCGCACCAGTGGGGACAGCACGCAGAGAGCCAACATGATACTTTGGAAGAACCTGTCCCATGGCAGCATTTACTGTGTGGCATGCAGACTGCATCAAGAAGTGCCATCCCAATGACTTTCCGCCTCAGCCCACTGAGGATTTATAGAATCTGAAAGCAACTTTGGGCAGGAAGTCCCCTGGCATTGTTAACCCCAGGCAGGTGGCAAGGGCTGGCATTTTGCATTTGCAATATGGGAAAGAAGGTCCTACTGAATGAAAAGCCAAAAGGACTGTTTGGTTTTCTTATCCCAGAGGAAGGGAATTTCAAAAAAAAAAAAAGGTTGACAACAAAAAGATGCTTTCAAAACTTGGCTATTATTTTCGCTTTTCAAAGTAATTTTCTAATACTGAGGTCATCAGCAAATCCTCTTAATTATGACATGAACCATTATCTTCTAATCCTTTAAGAAGAGTAAGGAATTTGTTAAATATTTTCACTAGAACTATTAGAGTCCTTTTAGAATATAAATAATGACAATAATAGCTAACATTTATGGAGTGTTTATCTAATACCCAGCACATTTCTATGTGGTTCCCCTTTAATCTTCACACTAATTCAAAGACATACCATGATTTCCATTTTATAGATGAAAACATTCAACCTTGGAGAAGTTCAACAAACGTTCCCAAATCATAAACATCATCAACCATCAAAATTCTACAAAGCCAGGCCCACATGTCTCTTCAGTCTTGTTTCAATCACTGTGCTCTGTAATTAACCACCATCATTATCCACCCGCCATCATGGTCACTGTCACCTGTGACTCCCTGAGCACTTACTGTATATACGAATTGTTTCAAGAACTTTTACCCCAACCCCATTTTACAATTCTGTGAGCCAAGCAGCACGAAGCCCACCTTACAGAAGAGGCACCTTCAGCTTAGAAGATTTAAGAAAATTGTTGGTTTAGGGTGGCACAAGCAATGAGTACCATCATTCCTGTTTGGAGCTACAGTATTTTCAGAACCTAGCATGTTACCCATCAAGCAATAAACCCTCATGCGGAAATGTGTTTGGTTAGCAGCAGTGCAATGCTTCTCTAATAAACTGAGACCACAGAATGTTAGCCCAGATGGAAGGACAAGCTGACATGACCTTGAACTCATACTTCTCATCTCTTACTTCTTGGCTTTCCATTCTCCTCTGCAACCTCCCTTGGAATACTTGCAATCATTTAGCAAAAAACAGAGCAACAGCGAAATAAGCCATAAAGAAACCAGAATGGACTCCAAATGATAGACTGGCATTCACTGGCGAGTCAAACACCTGCTTACATGGTCCAGCAAAGCAAATTCTGACCCTCAGTACCTGCATCCTAGAAGACTGAACACCTTGAAAATGATAGTTCTGTGTAGTTAACCACGTTAAGGGCAAAGAAACAATCAGCCTAAATATGAAGTCAGTTTTGCATAGAAAAAAAAAAGGCTGGAAGGAAAACTGGCAGGATTAAAATATGATTCTTATCTGCATTTTACAGATGAGGAAACTGGACAACCTGCCTAAAGTTACACAATGAATGAGGTGTGGAGCTGAGATGCAAACCCAAGCTGTCTGGCTTCAGAGCCCAAGCATGTAATTTTTCTGCTAGTTCTAAGTAGTGAGTTGGCAGGCAGTATTTATACATTTCCCTATGTTCTACTTTTCTGGAAAGAGTAGGAATTACACTTTAATAAGGCATAACGACTTCCTATTTTCAATACTATCATGGCGGTTGGACTGTACCAACGAGCAGCACTGAGATCTCCAACACTGTCTGCTAAACACCCGAAAAACTAAAACTGTATTATCAGCTCAAACCATGAGGACGTTTCTGCCTGGTAGTCTCACCATATTCTAGGTAATCAGTCTGTCTCCTGGGATGGAAGCACCCTCTCCAGGAACCCTTTCTGAGCCTTCCTCTGAAGACTATTTTTTGAGATGTATTTATTTTTATTTTAAAGGCAGATTGACAGAGAGAAAGAAAGACCGAGAAAGATCTTCCATCCCCTGGTTCACTCCTCACATGGCCGCAATGGCTGTGGCTGAACCAATTTGAAGCTAGAAGCTAGGAGCTTCTGTTGGGTCTCCTACCTGGGTGCAGATACACAAGGACTTGAGTCATCCTCCGCTGCTTTCTCAACCATGAGCAGTGAACTAGATAGCAAGTGGAATAGCTAGGACTAAAACCGGTGCGCATAGGGGATGCTGGCATGGCAAAGCAGAGGATTAGCCTCTTAAGCCACCATGCCAGCCCGTTAGCTTGCCTCCAATATCATCTTTCTTACTGCCTGGTCTACACTGCAAGTTCTGTACGTTTCTGCTGATTGACGTAAATGCTGAATGCATGTCTTTCTATGTTGCTTCTATCTAAGCTTTCTGAAGAATACATCTTGTAGCTTTGAATTAATGCCTCAGAGAGGAGTTACACAAATTAGATGATCAGCCACGCTTGGGGATCTGATTTTTGAAACCAAAGCCTCCAATAATCCCAATCCCCACGCAACACCTCCCTACCCTAGAACAGTGTGATGGTTTACTTTCAGCAGGACAACACTTACGATGGACACTGAGGAAACCTCAAGGCAGCTATGTCCCAACGACACTGTCAGAAAGGCAATGTTTTAAGTCTTTTTCGTGTACTCACAGATTTTTTTAAAGACTGGAAATATACTTAAATGCGGGGGAAGGGGGTGTCTTCCATTCTCTCCCTTTAAGAATCAGAACTCTGGGGCTGTCATGGTGGCTTCACAGCTACTGGCACCTGTTGTGCCGGCATCCATATGGCTGCTGGTCTGTGTCTCTGCTACTGCACTTCTCCAACTCCCTGCTTATGGCCTGGGAAGGCAGTAGGAAGTAGCTCAGGTTCTTAGGCTGCTGCACTAACATGGGAGACCCAAAGGAGGATCTTGGCACCTGGCTTCAGATTGGCTTAGCTCTGGCCATTGCAGCTGTTTGGGGAGTGAGTCAGAAGATCTCTCTGTGTGTCTTTTGTCCACTTGGTAAAGCTGGCTTTCAAATAAAAATAAATAAATCTTTCTCCCATTCTGTATGCACTTGGTCCATGCAAAGAATATCAAAATGAAAAAAAAAGCAGAAGAAAATAAGGGGGCAGGAGGTAAGAAGCCTGTTTGTTCAGAATCCATGCAGCTGAGTCAGGCTCCCAGTATGAATCCAATGAGTAAACACTTTGAAAAGTTTTCTCTTAACTTTGTCAGGATGGACTGGGCCAGACTCCACACTGACACACACACATGAATTAGGACTTGAGACAAGGTTTCCTTGGGGATCCCTCCAACTGAACTGCTAGACTCAGAATTCCAGGGAGTTTTCTGGGGAGTATCCCAGGATCTGGGCTCTGATCATGGAGTGCATGTGTCAGGACTGGGCCTCCTCAGTGGCTTGGACAGAGCACTGGATGATTGCATGCCCAGATGTACATATGGCAATCTATTGGGGCTTACAACAGATACCTGGTACCATAGCACAAGAAGAACAAATTGATCAGCTACCCATCCAAACATTGACAGCAAATATCTGAGTGAATGGAAGCTCTAAGGTGGACTATGTCAGCCAATGGAATTTGGATGGATTTCCTCATCTTTGGACCAGCAAGATCGGCAGCATTTCAGAACTATTGAAATCACTCGAGCAGAACCCTCAGAGCATGCTGCACATCGGGATCCTGGGATGACATCGGGTGGCTGCTCCCCATCCCTGGGTACTGAGACAGTTAAAAGGATGGGTACAGCTTTTCCCCATATCATGCACCTTCCCCCAGATACAGGAATAAGAAAAAGGAAATTTGGAAACAATGGTCTCACTCACTTTTCCCTAATCCTCAACCCTTCTCACCCTAACCAACTTTACAAACATCAAAAATAAAATTTAAAAGAAAAAAAAATCAACTTCAAATAAAACGAAAGTGTTCTCTTTTATCTCTCCTAAGCTTTCATTTTTTTTTCTATCTAAAAAGTGATTTCTAAGGTTCCTTCCCAATACAGCATTACAAAAATTTTGGTTTTTACAGCATTGCTTGAGAAACCTAATTTTTCAAATCTGAGATAATAATTAATAGATGAATGGCTATGATTTTATTATCTTTCTTTTGACTCCTGGCATTGCCAACTCTCTTTAATCTTATGCAAAAGCAGAGTTGCTTACACTCCAAGAACCCAAATTCCAAAGAGTTAAATCTTCCTGGGAAACCTCTGCATACACCTTTCCTAAGTAGCCTCGAGACATTGGCTATAATCCAGAAGAAAAGTTTAAAGAAGTCAGTATTGTATCTCAAGATGTAGAAAGGGGGGGGTGATCTACTTCGTAGAAGATACAATAGAGCTATCAAGAGTGTAGAGAAATCCAGGGCTGGCACTATGTTGGACAAGATTAAGATGCCACGGTCAAACCTGGCATCCTATGTGGATGCCAGTTTAGGTCCCAACTGCTCCACTTTCACTCAGCTCCAAGAAGGGCAAGAAGAAGCTCCTGGCTTTTGATTTCAATCTGGCACAGCTCAGCAATTGCAGCAATTGGGGAGTGAACCAATGTTTGGAAGAGCTCACTCAGTGGATGGCAACACGGGGTGTGTGATTAGCCAGAAAGAGCAGAGATCGGCTGGGCTCAACTTCAGTCTTGTACAACAAGCTTCTTTCAAGTCACCTCTTGACCCGGGAACCTTGCATTGTGTCCCATCTCCTAAGCACCAGAACTGGATTAGATTCCTGCCCTTCTAGGCTCACTGACTTACGACTTGGAGGTTTAAGGTCCTAGGTAATTTCGGAGGCCAAGTCATATTCGAACTGTAGTAATGACATTTCAACAAAATACTTTCCGCTCTGAGAAGGGCATTATGAAAGGAGTAAAAAGGCAGGCTACCGGCCAGAGGAAATATTTTCAGTTCATATATTGTTACAAGAGACTAGTACCTGGAATACAGAAGAGATTATTGACACAAGAAAACAAAACCAGAGTTTTCTCCTGTCAATGGAAAGGGACATTTCATTGACTAAGGGTTGTGGATAACAAATAAATAGCAATCTAAAGTCATTATTCATCTTGAAAATGAAACACCACAATATCACGTCACTGTCATGGTCATAAAAATGACAATACCAAGAGTTGACAAGGACGAAGACTAATTGGATCTCTCATAGACAAAAACAGCACAGCCACGAAATAAAACAGCTGGACAATTTTCTTATGCAATTAAATGTAGACTTGCCATATTTGGAGGTGGGTCAGGTCAGAAAGTGTGCAGAGGGCGATTATGAAAAACTGCATGCATTTCATTTTTTTTTTTTGCCTCAAAATGAACTTTTTGAATCCAATTGTCCACAAAGTGTTTGCATTGCCCTTGCACAAACCAGTAGTCCCTTTCTTAGGTATACATTCAAGTAAAATGACAACTTATATTCATATAAACACCATACAAGGGTACTTTGAAAAGTTTAAACTGTCCAAATATCCCTCAAGTGGAAAATGCATAAATCATGAGAAACCCACAATGGAATACCAGCCAATAATGAAAAGAGCTGCTGATGAGAACAACAAAAAGAACAGATCTCATGTTAAGAGGGAAAAGCCAGATTCAGAAGGCTACACTCTGAATGATTCCATTTAATCTAAAAGTAGAGAAGATTTGGCTCTACAGTCACAGAACACATCACCGTTTCCTACAAGCTGTGGTGGTGGGGGCAGGCTGAGGAAGGTGCTAGGGCCAGAGAATGGTCACATCTTGATTGTGGTGGGGACAACTACAAGTATCTATCAAAACTCCAAGTGGGTCAGCGCTCTGGCAAGGGGGTAGGGGGGTTAAGCTACAGTGTCCAATGCCAGTATCCTCTCTGCACACTGTTCACTTGACCTTAGCCAAAAGGCCGAGAAGCTATGCATGCACTCTTCAAGTCCTGGATGTTCCACTTCTGCTCCAGCACGCCCTTGTAATGACCATGGGAAAGCAGCAGAGGATGCCTCAAGCATTTACACCCTTCCACCACTGTGAGAGACCCTGAACAGACTCCTGCTTTTGGCTGGGCCCAACCTGGGCTGGAGAATGCCAGCCATTTGGAGAATGAACAAGTAAGTGGATGGAAGATTCTCACCCCTACCCCCAGCTATTTTTTGAACGATTTTTTTTCTCAAATAACAATAATGAAACTGAAACCCCACATTAAAAGAGGAAATATTATACGTAAATGCAAACCATGAATCAAAATTGGTAGATGATGCTATAACAACAAATAAATAACAAATAAAAACCAAGAACAAACTATGTGCTGCTTGCAAGAGGGCGCTTAAAGACAAGGACCAGTAGAAAGATGACAAGGCAGAAAGACATGCAACATTGAGAGGAAGCAGCACACAGCTCAGAGTGCTGTACTGGCAGCGGAAACAAGCTTGGTCACCAGAGACGAGGATGAGAAAATAAGACGGCTAAGTATGTGACATATGTAATAACAGAAATTCAAGATAATAAAATAATACGTTGGCAGACAAGCTAGCACAATTTTTGAATTCAACTGCTTTATCATGGATATTACGGGGGGGGGGGTTCTAGATTGCAGGCAAAAGGCATTATTAGAGGGTTCCAGTGGTTTGCCATAAAGACCATATAACTAGTTCATAGACAAAGGTAAGAACTGGATTTAGCTGGTTTTAATTTTCAATATGTACTACAGTATGTGTCATCAAATGTGTGCCCTGGGGACAAAACATTGCATAAATTAATATATTTAATAAAACACTTTTGTTTTTACCTAAATGCAGCGGGGTTGTATCATGTAGCATTCTCATTAAAAATACAAAGGAAACTTTGAAGGTTCATGGAAAATGGAATTAAGAGGCAAACTGAATTTTGGGTTCCACATTTTGCAATGCATGTAATTAATACAAGGGGTCTTCATAAAGTTGACAGAATATGCATACTATGAAAAAAAGTTCTTATACCACAAAAAGCATCTTTTCATTCCAGTTTCCCTAAAATTTTCAAAACTCCTGTCCCATGGTGAATGCTAGCAAAGCAAAGAAGACTTATTGCTTAAGTATGGAAATTGACAGAACAAAAAGAAGAAAATGTGTGACTTTAGACATTAAGCTGTTTGTCTCCTCCTGTAAACATCAGGATGGCAATCTGGAAGATTCTGTTCCTGTTAACCCCCTTCCCTTAGCAAAGCGATTTAGTCCTTCGTCCTGGCTTTGCTGTACTCCTGGGCTCAGGCTCCTGCAGGAAGGTTTGACTTCATCTCTCCAAGATGCTATGTGTTGAGTTCTGAGCGCTCTCTCCCACCCCCCATTCTGACCTTCCTAGAACTCCACTGATAAATGGGACAGTATATTCAGGCTTTCCTGAAGCTCCGGTTCATGGCTCTGTTACAATTAATCATCCCTTTTTAGTTTCCGTAACTCAACTTGAAATGCCAGGGTCACCCTCATCCTGAGTTCCACTGCTGCACTCTGGCCTCTAGCCATGGCCCTGGACACACGCTGGCTATGCCTCAGTGCAGACAGGTCAGCCCTGGGCTGTGCCGAGTGCACTATCAGTTTTTACCCTTTCTCTTTATTCTTTTTCCTGGCTCCTTCATGGTGTGTGCCAATAAGAAAAAGAGGGAGACTCTAGCTTTAGGTCATGACATTCCAGAAATGCTATCCTATCCTATGATCCTGTGCCCAGGAAGAGCAACCTGAGCTTTGCCCAGTCTGGCTGTGCACCCACCAGAGGGCAGAGCCCCAGACCCACCTCTGAGTCTACCATCAGATGTCCCAAAGCCAGGCCCAGAACCTACATTTCTACAGGCTTCCCAGAGGAGTCTGGCTCCATGTTTGAAACCTATCATAAACCAGGCTGAAATGAAAACAAAAAAAGTGTGAAAAAGTGACACTTTTGAAGGTAAAAGAAACAAAAGGTTGTGAGTTATGACATGGCTAGCTGGCCCATCGTAAGGTGAAGAGACCACATCAGCTGGCTTTTGGGGAGCATTCTCAGGCACTGGGGTGTCCAGCAAAGTTGGCAACACCATGACCCTGTGGAATTTTATGTAGAGCAACTTGGGACCACGGATCAAGGAGAAGGTTGGGATTGATATTGTATGTTGACAGGCAAGTGAAATAGAAATTTCAAACTACTGTGTCCTCTCAATGCCTTCTCTTGAATTACTGATGTGTCTACTATTTTAGGTACCACCCTCATTCACAAATTACTAGCAGCTTTTTGAATTCACTGCTTCCCAAAATGTGTGGAAACAGCCTAGGAAGGCCAGCACTATGGCTCAATAGGCTAATCCTCCAACTTACAAGTGCTAGCCTCCCTTACCAGTGCCAGTCCATGTCCTTGCTCATGCCCTGAGCAAGCAGTGCAGTATAACCCAAGCCTTGGGACCTTGCACCCACGTTGGAGACCTGGAAGAAGCTCCTGGCTCCAGATCAGCTCAGTTCCAGCCATTGCAGCCATTTGGGGAGCAAAACAACCCTTCTCTCTGTAAATCTGCCTTTCCAATCACAATGAAACAAATCTTTAAAAAAAAAAAAAGATACACATAGCCTGAAAGCATTTTTAGAATCATCCTTCATATCCTGATCATTCAACAATTCCTTTGCTAGCCTGCTGCATTTCCAAGCAGAGAGAACAGAGTTTTCTACTGTTTGGTTTGCCTCCTTTCTTCAAGAAACAATTTCCACTTGCAGAACATGATCGGCACATATTTGAAGCCTGCGTCCTTTGCAATAGAGGAACGACATAAGGATAAATGAATATGCCAGTTGGGAAATGGTTGGCTTATTCCAATGCTTAACGTAATTCATTAGCGGGCCTTACTGCTAACTGCAATAAGCATTGGCAAACACAGACTCACTCCCAGAACTGTGTTACTTTATATTCCCAGAGCACTTTATCCCGTTTTAATCAGGGTTCATTAATCTCCGCAGTTTTTCATGTTGCTTTAATTTTCCTGATTAGCTGTACTTATCGCCATGCTCACACATTCGAAAAGTGTTTCTGAAGCTCATTTTTTTTTTCTGGATCTCCCCTCAAAAAGCCTGTGTAATGTCATTTCAACATTGCTTATTATTAACATGCAATAATTAACTCGGCACCCTGCTAGAACCCAATACTTTCTGTTCACGTTCTTTAATAATATAAGGAGGCTTATAAATAATTACTGACAAAAGCATTCAGTGTGTAAGCTGGCCTGCTGCTACTGTAATTTTTGCTTTTCTTATTCTTAAGTTACACCACCAGTAGGCTGCTCCTAGCAACTTCATACAAGAAATAAAAGCAGGTAGCATTTAGGTTTCCCCTTAGACGGCACCACAGCGTCCTAGAGAAGGTCTCCTGAAAATGATTTCAACCTAACATCTAATCCTTCCACATGTAACAACTGTTCTATCCTATTCCCCCAAACAGGCAACGAGTCAAAAGGGAGAAAAAAAAAATAAGATGTTTATGTCTGTACTGTGCAACTCTTTATCTTAATAAAGAATGGTTCCAAGCTACTTTATTTCTGGAAATTGATAGAAGAATTCACTGCGTAGATACACGGAGATTTAGAAGACATTTCTCTATGTTATCGCGACTTATCCAAAAATGGGGAAAAAAAATATTGGTAAAAGAAGCTAGTAAACCTACATGCTGCATGTTTATGCTTTAAAATACACATTGCAGAAATAGTTAAAAGCAAGGAAATATACTAGTGACATTTCAAAGTTGTCTTTCTGGAAAAAAAAATGTGCAGAAAACATGACATTCCTTTCATAGTTTTACTCCTGGATGATGAGACTATAGATAATTCTCTATTTTCAAGTGCAGCCTCCCTTCCGGGAGAATCACACGCTCACTTCCACAGTGAAAAATAACCATACTGGCTTACTTTTAACGCAGCTGTAAGTATTTACATATTTGATTAATAGTTATTTTAAATGATCAGATCTAGAGAAGCAATTATCTAGAAAGAGATTCCTAAATGGCCGGCTGAAAGCTCTTTCTGTTTATTAGAGATAGAGAGACTGAGATAAAATGCTGTAATGCACAGGACTGGAAGGGGCTTCAGCCAGAAAAGCTGACCACTCAGTCCAAGTCACCCATGTGAGTAATAGAAATTCAGTTCTTTAAGCCATTACCACTGCTTCCCAGCGTCTGCTTAGCAGGAAGCTAGATTCACAAGCCAGAGCTGGGAACTGCATTGCAGCGTGCCCTTGTGGGATGTGCCTGCTGCACTGCTAGTCTCTGCAGCTCCTCCAGCAGCTTGACAGTGGAGTGTGGCGTCTGTGGGGATGCCAATCACATCCCCTCCATGGACCGCTGTCTATTTTCCTAAAGAAATCACACAACTTGTTTCCAGTTCTTGGAAATGAGAGTGTTTGAGCTGTTATTTTTTTGTTTAGACAGATACCTGTTTTGCAATATCACACAGAACAACAGGTGCCTTAGCAACTAGAATCAGACACCTTTCTATCCCATCCCTTTCCTCTGTTGCTTTTAATCAACAAGGTTATCCTTTCTGGAAACTGGTCTCAATCAACACTTTTCTGGGTCCCACTTTATACACGTAGCTCCACATTGAACATAGAAAAGAGGAATTAACACAACATGGTTCCATCTACAAACAAATGCAGTCAAGACCTCCCAGCTACTATGTGCCAGCTAAATGCCTGGCTATGCAAAAATATTATACCTAATAATATCCATGCCAACCCAATTCCCCTAAAGGCAAAAGTAGCATCTTCATTTTAGAGATGAGCAGGTGGCAATTCAGAGGAATAAGTCACACGCTGGCCAAGGCTGCCCAAGTAGGAAGTGGTGGCTCTGAGACCCACATCTCCCTGCTGCCAATGCCAGTACATTTTTTAACCCCTATTCTAGACTAGATCATTTGGTCTGGTAGGTAAGAAGACAAGCCAAGAGATGGTTAACAAGAAATGTAGCAAGTGCTATAGGAGAACTTTCAGATGGGTCTAATGGAAACTGACACACAAGGAGGCATGACTCTAGACATGCTAGCTCTCTGTAGATTTCTTCCCATTTATTAAGGCGCGCATGGGGTTGTCATCTCACGAAGCATACCTCAATGATGAGATGAAACTAACATGACATGTGCCTGCACAGATGAGCCTGTACCATGACAGGGAAGCACCTGACTGGCCACTAACAGCAGTTCTTCTGCTGGCCGCTAGGCCGAATACAATCTCTGTGTTTGGTTGCTCTGCAGAGCTGCTCAGCAGATCCCCCTGGTTTGAGTTTATGTTCCTCCTTGGTGAAATGCAGATGCAACAACATAAGAAAAAAAAATGGAAAGCGTGAACGTGGAAATGGACCTCTTGTAAAAACTAGGCATTCAATGAAAGAGCAATCTCATATGAACTCTCTTGGGGCCTAGATTCCCTGAACAAGACTGCAGGGGCCATCTATGTGAAAAGAAATGGAATCCTTCGTGAAATATATAATGTTATCTCAATATCAAGTTATCAGTGTGTTGTCTGAGAAGCATCTGATGGAGTCATGCCAGCCTGATGGTCTCTCCCGCATCCTTCTGCCTCCGATCATCCACATCTCCAGACCATCTCCAAGCCGTGGATGATTCTGATCTTCACCTTGGGCCCCTCCCACCTAGTTTTCATTCCTAATGTCTTGAGAACCTTGGTCATCAGCCAGTGGATGCTGCATTTATTCAAGTCTGTAGGCTACATCTTGCTAGCGATGGAGAAGACATGGAATGAATGCCTGCCTCTGCCCTAGACAGTCAAGGGGCCTGGCAAAATTGCAAGAGGGTGCTCCAAAAGATGGGAGCAAAGGACCCCTGACCCAAAAAGTCGACATCCTGAAGCAACACTGATGCTGGGAAACTGGATTTCCTTCTTGAGTACACAGAATGCCCTTTTGGAAAGAAAAGGTTTGAGTCTAGAAACTGTGTGTCTATATTTCATGTGCTACCTTTTGAACAGCACTGCTGTTTGATCCTTTGTGCTCCTTTAATACATCAGATGGGATTTTTAATATCCATAGGAATATATAAACTGTTTCCAAGCTAAACAAATGGAGGGTAAACTGGAGAGTTAATAAACACATTTCTATAGGGTTTTGGCAACTCGCTAAGCCGCTTCAGGTGTGGCAGGGGGTAGACCAATGGTGGGGGCAGGCAGAACACAGGCTTCATTTGAGGGAAGGATGGCAGGACGACAGCACGAAGCACCACCAGGACGGACACAATGCATCGCAGAGAGGCATTCGCTCATGGACGTCCATGGCGTGGCTAGCTAGGGCTCCCGCCCTGCCATTCCACATGCAAATAAACATTCTAAAAATACTTCTTGGCTCTGCTGGGCTCCTACCCTCCGGCATGGAAGAGGAAAGTCTCCCTGAGCTGTGAGCCCAGCCAAGCTCACACAGGCTCCCCCCTTCTTTTCCCACACATCAAGAAATGTACAAATGGGAAATTGTATGTGAGACTGGCTCACGGCAGGTAGGGACCTGTCTAGTCATTAGACACACGCACCCCTCTCAGTTTGCATCATGGAGTCAGAAGGGAAAGCAACATTTTTCACCATTTCCTGTATGTAAACCTCTCCTAACACTGCTCATCAGAGAGCAAGTAACGAGCAACACCTACACAACAAGCACATCATCCTATCTGGATCCTCCAAGTTGTAATCATGGGCACACTGTCCTTTCCAAGCAGCTGAGAACAAGCAGAGAAGCTCTCTCCACTAGCCAAGAGACTCATATGTACCCGGAGACAACTCTACCAGGAGTTTCAATCCCGAGGATTACAGTGTCTTTGTACCACATTCTTATCTTATGGCTCTCTTTCAAGAATTCAAAATTAAGTTCCCAAGATAAGTGTTTACCTCCTCCTCTCCTTTTGGAAAGTTGGAAGCCAAGACGTTTTTAGCAACCACAAACACACAGCACTAATTGGGCTGGTTCAGTGTTAAGAGCTAGCACTGATTTATTCAAACCTGGCCCAACTCCCACAACATAAAAAGAAGGCAGCCCTTTATTAAGGCTTGTGTGCCACAGCCTCGGTATTACAGGACACATCATTTTTACAGTTGATGAACCCATGTTTTAAGTCTCCGAGGCTGGAAAGGAGCTGACTTTATGATCCAGCAGTAGCTTCTACAATGTATGAGATGCACAACAGGTGAGAAAAACCTAGAGGAACGGCAGGCTGGCTTTCCTCTACGACCCGAGTGTGACCGAAGTCGCACAAGCTAACAGTTCCAACAGAATTCACAGCTCTGTTAGCGCTCACCTTGGCAAGGCACACGGGAGTTAAGTGACATTGAGGGAAAAGACACCTAGTCCCCACTCTTCCTTGGGTCAAGACTGGACCAGTGGTGGGGACTCGGAGCAGCAGGCAAAGTTGACCTGTTTAGAAATTCAGTTAAGCCTGTTTGAAAAGACATCCTGACCATTTCAAGGAACACTGAAGCACATTGATTTCCTGGTTTTAGACAAGAATCTGCTATGCAGGAAGAGAACAAAAATATCTTAACAAATTAGCAAATGCTTGCAAAATAAGTGGTTTTAAAGACATGTTACATGTTTATACCTACACATTATTCAGAATACCAATGTTCTTCCACTGGCCAAAGTCTGTTATCTCATTTGTGTAATGAAGTATCTGATCGTTGCTGAACACGTGTGGTCTCGGTTTCAGAATTTCTAACGTGTCACAAACCAAGAGCTCAGGCAGATCCCAGCAGCGGCCAACTTCATCAAGGACCGTCGAGGTCAAAGCACAAAGCTCCCATCCAACTTTCCTGATTAAAAACTGTTAGTTTTACCTTCCAGGCTACAAAATCTGGAAGAGGAAAGCCACTGGAGTTCCGCGCCTTTTCTATATCCCTGTTAGTGCAGATGGGTTTACAGATCATTCCCTGTGGCAATATCTCCCATTTATGAAGCACTTACTCCATGTGTTAGTCACTGTGCTGATTAGGAAGATTAAAAAAAAAAAAGAAAAGAAAAGCCACACACAGACCCTATGAGAACAGTCTTGTCATCATCTTCTTAGTGGAAATGACAAAACTGAGGCCCATTGGAAATAACTGGTCGAGATTTTGCACTTAAATAGCAGAATGATGGACTTATGACTGTTTTTGAAGGACCATACGACTGCGATAATATAGGGGACATCAGTGGCGGGGGAGGGGATTTGCAGAGCATAGAAGGGAACTCCCAGAGCCTATGGAACTGTATCATAAAATATTAAAAAAAAAAAAGGATATTTGCCCCTGTGAAGGGCCATGACGCCCCCTCCACCCCCCACTGCCACTGGTTCCAGATCCCATCCTTTCAACACACCCCAACTCTGCTATGGGTCCATTTCACAGGCTGCTTCCAAAAGTCGGCTTGATAACAGCACCTGCAGGGCACTGGGCGGCAATCTGAGCACGTGTGGTCTGGTCACCCACCCAGCCTGAGGCCGCAACAGGAAGCTGAAATCGTTTGTAGGAAGACGGAATCCCTGAACTCTGCTTCTCTGAACTGTAGCCCACGAAACATGTCAACACAGCTTCGAGACCAATTACTTTTCTTTCAGTTTAGCGGATAAATGAAAGGCGTGTGGGGAGAAGTGATGAGAGAAGAAAAATGTAGCCCCAGTTCTGGGGACTTCAAGGAAGATGAGCAAAGTCTATGTTCACATCCCAAAGTGAAACTGACGGCAACATCAGTTTTTATAAAAAGTGATGAGTGATACTACCAAAAAAAAGTGCAGACTTAAAACAAAACAAAACAACCACCAAATTTATTTCAGAAATCATTATCTTGCCGCTACTGAGATGTGACTAGCCTTTTCAACTTTTGGCCTTGATATTTAAAATTGCATATTTGAGGACTTATACTTCCAAACTGGCTTTAAGTAGTTAACATCACAATCAACTCTTATTCCAAGGACATCTTTGTAGATCCCGCTCTTGACAAGGCGGGTAGGGAGCCACCAATATGGAAAGAAACACAGCGAAAAGTAGTACAAAAATTTTGTTCTTTTTAGATATTCACGTTTGTCAAACTTGTTGACAGTCACAAATGCCCAGAAAATATGGTCTGAGTTGTTTACAATGGCTGTTTGAATAACAGATTAATTTAATAATCAGTGGGATATTGAATGACGAAAATTGTTGGTTAGAGACGCCAAACCACCAACCCTAATGACATTCTTATGTAAATTCTTATTTTCCTTTAGGCTCCTGCGTTCTTAATAGACCCTGTATTTTTGAAAATCCCTTTTTAAACATCACATACCACCGCTCTGTTATAATATATATGGATATGCTATAGACAGACAGATGCTCGCTTCTGGATAGGCCACTTGGAAGGTTTCTATTTTGAGTGAATTGAGTCACCTCTTGATGGACTTTCCATAAGAAGCCATCTAGTGAAACAGGGTCCAGGAAAAGATGTTTGAAAACTATAGAGACTTCTACTGCTCAGCTAGAGCTACTCTATAGCATTGCCTGAGTCCAGCAAAATGCTTAGACACCAGGGTCCTGAGAGCTCTGTTAAGCAATGGGCAGCTCGCTAATGACAGGCCATGTGCAAGCTGCAACGGACGCAAGTTCCCGTGGGACGGGCATGGTTCTTCGGAATGGCTGGGCTACAGTTTGTCATTGCTTGTGGAGCAAAGTAATCGCTGCCTTGAGACCAGTCTGTAATGGACACAGTTTTGTATGTTCCATTGCGGAAGGCGAGATGTTTTTCTATGAAAAAGATCTTAGTGCGTAATTTCTGAAATACTATAATTTTCACCAAACTCAGTTTCCAGGCTCACTCCTGGCCAAATGCTGTAGAATGGTGTTATTTTTGAATGCCATTTACCCCTGACCTCAAGTTACCTACAAATCTGGTTAAAAAGGGAGTAACTGTCTTCAGGGAAATCAATCTGAAATATTTCATTCCTTCCTTTCAGGCAAAGATTGACCGCGTCCTACGTGAACAGGACATAAGGCAACCTGCACGTGGGCCTTCTGCTTGCCACCAATGTGCTGAACCAATCTTAAACCCTCAAGGAGTAGAAGGGAATAAAAAATAAACAGCACCATAACACCGTTTTCCTCATTAATGTAGTCTATTGTGAAAAAAAAATAAGAATGTAAGGCTTATACAAAGCAAAATATCTTCATAAATGCGCCAGTGGATCTCGATAAATTCTATGTCATAAAATGGAGCAGGGAAGGAAAGAGATATGCAAAAAGAGTAAGAACTTAATTCTTTAAGAGCAACCAAAGAGGCTGCTTACTTTCATGTAATAAATCACATTGCCTAACAAAACTGCAAAAAGATTTGTAGTTTGGCAATGAAAATATTCATGAATTGATTTCTCTTACAACTGTTTACCCCAGTGACCTGTCAATCCCAAATCCCTGAAAAGAGGAGAAGAAGAAAAAAACAAAACAAAACAAATGGAATTTTGACTCCACGAGGACCTGGGTATGAATGTACAAGTGCCAAGGATGGGGCGGGCCAGCAGGGGAGCCAGTGTTTGTCCAATTCTGACATTTGTGGCTCCAGAGGCCACCACAGTCACAGTCCTAGGATTTTTCCATCACCTGAAAGCCGACCACCTGTTTTTCTACCTTAAACTTTTCCGTTGCTCCGCACTGGTATCAAGGTAGCATTTGAAGACCTCCCAAAGGCCAGCTCTCTTTCATGACATCAGAGAAGCAACGTGATCTGGCCTTTAACTCATTCCTCTTTCCTCACCCCCCAGTTCTCTGCTTGGGCTCCCCTGAACTGTGGAACAACTGGTTGAACAAACTGCCTGTTGGCCATCTCCATCATGCTCTCCCCTCTGCCTGCACAACACACTCACTGCCAAGTCATCCTTGTCCTGGCAACCCTATAGCAGATGCTGCTTCTTCCAGGAAGCCATTTGTGGCCATCCCATATCTCACCTTGGTGCTCCCCGGTAGCACCAACTCTAAGCATGGTTCAACCCACAGAGTGTCAGCGTGGCTCAGAGGCCTGTCTGCACAGTGCCTGAGGCCAGGGATTGGCAGTGTCACATCATTGCTGTGTCTTCCATATGTAGCTCAGTTGGGCATCTGACAGACACTCTGGAAACATTTGCTAAAGTCCTTTGCTACCTTCATATTTTTTTTTCCTTCAGGCCCTATTTCATTTTCTGGGTTAACTCCATTACAACTTCCTTCAGGCCATTTATCCCTCCTATCCTAGTCACTAACTTTTCATCTCATAAGACAGAGATAAGAAACAAGCAAAGCCAATTGGTAACACTAGAAATTCACAGAATGGTTATCTTAGGTATGATCAGTGGGGCCTGAGCTTAGATCAGTCCTCTTACTTTCATTTTTAAAAAAGATATATTTATTTATTTATTTGAAAGGCAATGAGGGATAGACATGGACAGACAGAAAAAGCCTCTACCTACTAGTTCACTGCTCGCAACTGTCATGGGTAGGACAGGGCACTGAGCACTCAATCCGGGTGCCCTCATGACTGGTAAGAATCCAGGTACTTAAGCCATTACCTGCTACATCCCAGTGTGCTCATTAGCAGGAAGTGAGGGTGGAAAGAGGAGCTGGGACTGGAATCCGGGACCTCAGAGGTGATGTGTGGATGTCCCGGGGGGGTGGGGGGGCACCAGCCAGCCTGCACTTCACTGGGTGATGTACACAGATGAACTCACTCAACAGTAGGGTGAATGCTAATCAGGCTGCCAATGTATGGCTTGAGCCCCCCCTTTTTAAAATGCATTATCCCTGACTCAGAAATTGACCAAAAGAGAAAGAATAAGCCCAGATCCTGTTCCCCTGAACTTTTACTATGGACCTCTGCTTGTGGAGCACAGCTGCTGGACAGTGGCTGTGAAATAAAGCCCTAAAGGGCAATCTTACAATGCCTTGTGCCTTTTCACAGCTGCAAGGCAACCAGGGAAGGCCTTTTCCAACTTTCCAGTCCCCTGTGTGTCTTCAACATCAGATCTGAAACAGGCTGGTCATCAGTGGGGTCAATGTCTTCAGCTTCCACTCTGCATCAGTACCTAGCTATTTCTGCATCTCCCCAGGACATCAGGACAGCTTTGTACCACACAGGAACAGAATGACCTCCACTTGCCATGGAACCAAAGGCAGTTGTTTCTTTGCAATCTGTAGTTCATTTAGTTTAATTAATCAATAAAGTAAAAAAAGTAACCAACAGAATGGGAGAAAATCTTTGCACATCACACAGGAGACAAGGGGCTAATCTCCAAAATATGTAAAGAATTCCAGAACAACCGAAACAACAAAATAAACAAATCACTCAACAATTAGGCATGGGAAATGGACAGACAATGTACAAAGGAGCAAATCCAAATGGCTAACAGGCATATGAAAAAAATGCTCAAGCTCTCTGGTAATAAGGGAGATTCCAATAAAAACATCACTGAGGTACCACCTAACTCCAGTTAAAATGGCCCACGTATAGAAAACCATCACTGACACTTGCTGGTGAGGATGCAGGGGAAAAGGAACCCTATTCCACTGCTGGTGGGAATGCAAGCTGGTACAGCCTCTGTGGGAAAAAGGATGGAGAATATTCAGACAACTGAAAATCTACCTACCATATGAACCAGCAATACCATTTCTAGGATTATATCCAAAAGACCTATTACATGAGAAAGCAACATGCGCCCTTATGTTCATAGCAGCACAATCAATAATCGCAAAAACATGGAAGCAACCGAAATTCCCATCAACAGAACACTGGATAAGGAAATTATGTTTCATCTACTCTATGGAATACTACTCAGCTATTAAAAAAAAAAAAAAAACAACAAACGAAATCCATTTCTTTGTGTCCAAATGGGCCCAACTGGAAACCATTGTGGTAAGGGAAATGAGCCAATCCCAAAAGGTCAGATAGCATATGTTTGCCTCAATATAAGATAATATGATGTCAAATCTAAACATTGTACCAGAAGTGGTATCCTTTCGCACTTCCTAGTTGTCTGTAGCACATGCAATAAGATCTTGTGATGTAACCTGTTAATAATTCATAAACAGATTGCATGTGACCACCTGAGATTGTTAATATCTGTGTTGCCCATGGGTAGTATAATAACAATGATAACGATGATCTAGTCCGTACTGTACTCCCATTTGAACCACATGGGTTGTACACTAGCATTCATTTCTACAGGAAGATATTGGACACTCTTTTGCACAACTCTAGTGTCACATCCATACCCCTGCTACGAGTTTGACAACACCATGGAAACGAAGACTCGCTATTTTATTTAACTTAATTTTTTTCTTTTGTTCTTCTCAATCCGTGGTGGACTGTGCCTAAGGGGCGGTATAATGGAAGCACAGCAGAAATAAAAAAAGGTCCATAGGCAGAAACTGAGAGAAGCACATCTGGGTACATGCAATACAAGGATGGTCTCACAGCAAAATGACAGATAAGCCCCTGCATTGTTGGGAGACACCTCAATGGCAGTATGACGGACTTTTGTGGGCACTCGACAGACACCTAACTCAGACTGGAGAGGAGAAAAGTGGGGGTGGAGTGGGGAGGCGGAGGGAAATCCCAGGGCCTATTAAATTGTGTCATACAATAAATTTTAAAAAGTGCAATCTTAATTAAGGAAATCTTAATCGACAAGGACAAATACTGCCTGCTCTAGCAACTGCTTATCTGGGTTTTGTTTGTTTTCTCAGAACGGTGGAACCCTAACTTACTCTACTAAATATAACGGCCTACTATTCTGTAAGACATTCCAGCCTGCTCAGGGAGTAGTTTGGATGATCAGGAGTACATAATCCCATTAGTCACAAAGGTTCTCAAATCTTTATAAAAGCGGTGTTGTCCACGAATTGCCACCGCCTTAAAGTCATAGGTGACCAGTGATCAGTACTCGGTAATCCACGAACTCTGTAAGTATGGCTCACAGCTGGGGGGCTCATGAGGACTATGGCAGACTCAGCATCTGGGGAGGGCTGTATCTTCCCAGCAATAACCTCCACTGGCAGCGGACACCAACAGGCTGCCTCCCACCACCTTTATGTGGGCACTGATCCCTCCTAGAAGAATGCAGCATCCCTTGTAACCTCATCATCCTTCAAGGTGCCATCACTTCATCCCTTGACACTGGGGTTAGACTCCAACACAGGAATTTGGGATGACCACCAACACTGAGACTACTACCCTAATGGGGGCTGGTTACAGAGTGCTCACTCTGTGCCAGGCATTGCACTAAATTCCCAACACTCAAACTTCCTCATTTCATTGGATCAACAAGTCCACATATGCCTGCTATCATTATGTTCAATTTAGGAAGAGCTTCAGAGACTTGAATTTCTTGGCCAAAGTCACATATCAGTGAAAAGAGCTAGAATCCACTTTTTCATTTCTGACTAAAACCCCTGCACAAAGCCACTACGCCTCAGAGCTTTCTTGTGGTGCCTCCAGGAGGTCCCCAGCCAGAACAGTAAAGCTATCAAATAGCAGAGTGGGCAGAGAGGAAAGCCATCCTGTTCCAAACACAGAAACAGTCAAATAAAGCCAACAGGTGTAAGTACTGTAGGGCTTGCAAGAAAAAAAAAAAACCCACTGTAAGTTGACATGTACACGTAGGACTAAGTGTTAAAAACCTGATCATCAGGCACTCTGAGGCTTTGAAGAGGAAAGACAATATTGTCCACGAGAAATCAAACTTCAGGCCTAAAGTACGTGCTATTTAGGAAAAATATTTACTGCAATTATATGGTGCAGAAACCTCTAAACACAAAAGTGTCCCTAACAGTGAGTCCCAGGTAGTCAATACTAATAGGACGCAAGACAGAAACCCCAAAAGCAAATCCACTGTGAGGAGAAACTCACACTTGATTTGGTTCCCACAGAAACAATATCTAATAATACTAAACATCAGCTAGGTCGAACAGCACAAAATGCATGAGCAAATAGCCAACTATGAAAGCAAGCAGACAGAAGAGAAAAGAGGGTGGTTATTCCCCAAGTTTAAAACACTAGGACAATCTGTAAATGCTTTTATCTTTTGTTACAGACAACAAAAAGAATTAAGGCACTCTATAAAGAAAAGCAAATTATATGGGAATGGCTCAAACATCGGCCACACACGTTCAAACCCACACAGGTAAGAGATGAAGATTCTAAATGTGAAAGATAACATTGTCTCATGAATTGTGTAGAATAGAAATATGAAACATAATAGAATATCGTGAAAACATTAGGGCAGACTCTTAAACAGGGCACAGCATTCATAAGACATAAAACAGAAAAAGTAAATCAGGATGCAAATAAAGGAAACAATATATATCAAAAGACATGTAAACAGGAAGACACATGCCTGAGTACAACGCATGTAACTAAAACAACATCCAAAACATAAAATCAACACTTAATTAGACCTCAACAACAAGGAACTGTCCAATAGAGGGCAGAAGCCCCAGTCTCCAAAAAAGCCCCTGAAGGATGGTCCCCCTCACTAATACTCCGGGAAATATGTATTAAACCACCCAGAAACCCATTCCAATGCAACAAATGGTGAATTCTGAGGGCATGGTGCCTTCCATAAAAATACCTAAGAACATTACTCAGACAGCTAGACCTGCCAACTTGCAGTAAGGAAAACACCAATTAGGACTTTCTTCAAATATCCACAACCTGGACTCAACATTTCCTCCACTCTTGGCTGGTTGGTTGTACAGTCTGAGTGCTTCTCAACATCTCCATGATTTCTCTAGCAAAACCGAGCCAGATGGCTTCCACAAGCATGGAAACGCTTCACTACACAAGAGGACAGCCATGGTTTCCATCTCTCATGGCGAGCTGTGTGCATATTCATCTCACTGGTTCGCTGGGGCACCTTCTAAGAGTGAAGAGGTATGTGCAGGGGGTGGGAGGGGGGAGGGGGTTCCTCTGGGGAGAGCTTACTTGGAGCAGTCTTCACAAGCAATGTTTCCAGTGGTCTCCTTGATGGTGCGCTCAGAGACAAATGCCGGATACTCGGTGTCACAAGGCTCCAGGGTCTGTTTCAATTTCTGGGCTGTATGGATGAGTCAGAGGGCGGTGGGAACAGGGTTGGGGTGGTGAGGGAGAAGCAAAAACACAAGGTACAAGATCAATATTGTGCCTGGCAGCCCAGAGCAACTCCAAACGCAGTTGTACTTCTGTGCTCTGTGATTTTTCTAGGCACAGCATAATGCATTATTTTCTAATTAGTCAAGTGATTTCATCTGCCAAGGAACTCTATAAGCTATAATTCCTCCAGCAGTTGTGTTGGCTTGATCAACTATCATTTATGCATCACAAGCGTTCAACTTTCTGGGACGACATGAATCACCAGCTCTCTGACCTCAGACGTTCTCGAACTTAGCAGCAACACATATGTATCTCTGAACGAATGTATAAAATGTAAGTTGTACCATATTATTTCGGGTGAGACAAAGGTCATGATACAATTGCCTGGTTTTATTATAGAAAGAAAATTGAAATATGAAAATAGTAAAATACAGGATGGCTTTGAAGCTCAGCCACGAACCAAATCCGTCTATTATGAAGTTCCTTGTCTAATAACATACCACGTCAGTTTTAAAACTGATTAAATAACCTTGGCACGTGGATGAGCACATAGTAGGTACTTTGAAAAGGCTTGGTGGTTGGTTAAATTATTCAAGTTATGTCCAGTGAGCAAGATGAAAAAAAAAATCCTCCCGAGTCCCAATTTTGTAGCTTACAAACTTAGAATAAAATTGCTCAAAGGTTGATGGAAGAAACAGAAACAAAGCAAACTGAGTGCTTAGGATGCCATTGGGAACATAAGTGCTAAGTCAATGTCAATTCCTTATCACCACGACAACCAGTTCCACCTTCAGCAGCATAGCAACGACTTAACACTAGTATTCTAATGAAGTCACTGTGACATGCAAATGGTTGCCATGAGAGTCACTACAGCGTCAGTGCTTAAAGGTAAAAGTTCTGAGGCTTGGAGCACAAATCCCTGCCCTACTCCTTCTAGCTAATTCAGTAGTTTGACAGGTAACATCAGGATGCTGAAGGGACAGGTGCATTTTACAGATCTACTCATGCAAATTGCCCAGGAATGCACTCACAGTCCTTTTGGATGGTCATAAGAAGAGCTGCACCTCATGAACATGGTAAATCTACAACTCCACAAAACGTTAACAGAGTGACACGTGGGCAAAACCTTCAGTTTCTATCTCAAACACAACTGGCCTGATGCCAACATGATGGGGAGTAGGGTGTTGCTTGCAGTGTGTCCTTTGAGGTGCCATGTGGGCCAGGTGAGCCACTGGTGTTGCTAAGACCAAACAGTTCTTTGGTCACAACCAGATAACTGTTGGGTGATCAGGAAATTGTATTCTATGCCTTTGTATGAAATCATGACCATTTATTAGGTTTTCACCAAGCTCTGTTTTGAGGAAATTGGTTGGGGGCTGGGGTTTTAAACACAAGGTACTGTAGCTTTTTTTTTTCCTTCTTATTTGAAACAAAAGGAATGGACTATTACTCAGCTTTTTAAGTCAGAACATGTGATTTTTTAGGAAGTGGTCAGTGACATCAATAGGATAGAACAAGATTAACAAATGTACAACTCTTAACAGAGAGAAGAGGCCACATATTCTCAGACATAAGCTCGCTCACACACACACACACGCACACAGGCAGCCATCACAATATACGAGTTGTCGGCATATGCTAGTATCTCCACGTCAAAAGCTGGGCCAACTGCAGCCTCAAAGAGCATCCATTCTGGGGTTTGGAATCCTGTCGCTGCCATGTGACAGCAGGTGAGATTCGTAACTGTGCACACTAGCACTTCCACTTGCAAAAATGAGAATAACAGCACCAAGCTTGTATGGAGGTTTCAGGATCAAATGAACGCACGGAGAATCATGGGGACAGTGAGTGCCACTTGAGTGCACATCCTTACTACCCCATCAGGATCTGACTGCATACATTATTCCCTTGGGTCCTTGGACAGTCAGGCTGAGCCATGACTCCCTGGTAGTCAAAGGTGACCATGTGTCTGCCTGCCTGGCTCCTGACTACTCCAATGGTGCTTGTAGCTTTTTTTTTTCTATAAAGTCAGACACAGAGAGGAGAGACAGAGACGATGCTCTTCCATCCGTTGATTCACTCCCCAAGTGGCCGCAACGGCTGAAGCTGTCCAAAGCCAGGAGCCAGGAGCAGGGCTCCAAGGCTTTGGGCCATCCTTGACTGCTTTACACAAAGCAGGGAGCTGGATGGGAAGCAGGGCCACAGGGACACAAACCAGCACTCATATGGGATCCTAGCATGTGCAAAGTGAGGACATTAGCTGCTAGGCTCCTGTGCCAGGCCCATGCTTGTAGCTTTTATTGTCCTGGAAAGTCAGGCTCAAGACACTGACTGTCCATGCAGAAAGTTCTAGCTTCTCAGGAGGGTTGTTACATGCCTACGGAACAAATAATGCTCCTCAACAGTACTTCTCAAGCCAATCAAATGGACATCTAAGAACCTCGGTTCCTCTGACAAAATGCTTACTCTCCCAGTGGAAGGCGGGGAACCTTCCTTCCCTGCTCCTGTCCCCATGGAAACAACACAGAGCTGGCTGCACAAGGTGAAAACGCAACTCTCGCCCCAGTTCTTTGGCGTGACTCTTGAATGAAGCAGACACTGGTGATTGGCCATCTTTTGCTTTCCCATCTTTCATCCCGCTGCTCATCTCTTCACATGGAAGATTCAACTTGGAGCTCATACCCTGCTAAAACTGGCTTTATTTTCATCATTCTTGCTTTCGCCACAGATTTCTCCGTCTGGCAAGGGATACTGATGTTTGATCGAGAAAGCTTGCTTTTCATAAAGCATTTCCATTTCAAAATGTCAGTTAAATGGAAATAAAGATTAAGCACAGAATAGCAAAGAATTTGAGTATGAAACACATGCAAATGGCATATAAAACCCCATGAACATAGCAGCTAAATTTACCAAGAAAAACTAAGTGTCAGATAACATCCTGCTTTGTAGGCATTAATGTACTTAACAAAGATGGCAGATATTAAATAATGGACTGTGGGGACTGGGAGACAATTGGCATCTCTATTGTGCCCAGAGCAAGTGAAGCAGAGTACACTGAAGGAAATTGCCCGAGCATATCCAGTGAGTATGGGGCAGAGTCAGTATTTGAACATGGGCTTTCTGGATGCAACAAATCTGTTTCATTTCTGTGAAGTTTGGCTAACGAAGGAAAAAAGGGTGTTTGGGCCAGGCCGATGGGCAGTGTGTGTGATTTTAAATAAGCCCAATATTTGGAGCATCCCTAATTCTAATTGTCTGGAACCAGGCACAACAGACTGAGTCCAATGCTCTCAGTGGCAAGACTCATTTGGCTCTGTTCCTTCCTGGAGATGACAAGTGTGGGGCTTGTCAGTGACACACTGCTGAGTCTACCTACAGCATCACTATAGACTGCCTAGAAAGTGTTTCACACGGTTTTGAGAAAACACACATAAATTAGAGAAAAACCAGTCACTCTTTATTTAAATGGCATGGTTTATTACAAAGACCCTCCACTAAGCATAGTACTACAGAAGACAGGTATATTTGCCCATCACTACTGTTTAGAGAATTTCTAACCCATGACCAAGCTTGCCAGCCATCCATCTATTGCATACTGTTTTAACTCTCAGGCATTCATGGTCATGATCTTGCACAGGTGTGGGTAGACATGGATCATTGGACCCAGCCAGGATTTTCCATTTTTTCCCCCAAAAGGAGAAACTGAGGTTCAGGAGGCCTGTCAGGCCTGCCTAGCAGCTCACAGAGAATGACTTGTTCCAATTTTCTACTGACAAAGAAGAAGAAGACAAAGAAACTGCTCCTACTCCCTGCAGAGCTGACACTTGTGAAAACTCTATTGCATGCCCTTTTGCAAGTGGGTGAGTCTACACCTCCACAGAGCAAGCAAGCCCTTGCTCTTCTCCTATTCTGGAGATGAACAAACCAAAGCTAAGAGAAACAGAAATGTTCACCCGAAGTCACAATGAGTGAGTCCAGTTGCAAGTGCAGCCATCACATGCTGGGACCTACACTGCTCACCACCACACCCTCACACCCTCGTGCCTCCCACCCTATAGAAGATGGAAATCTGATGCCGACATCGCCAGAACCTGTCACTTGTTCACAAAGCAGGACCCGGTGAAGCATCCACACAATTAAATTTAATTTTCCCTTAGCAACAAATGTCCTTGATGAGAATAACTGACTAGGGTTCACAGTAATTATGTGCCAGCAATTGGAACTGAATAGATTTGCCATTTGAAAAGCCTTCCTCCTCTTTTGTCTCTGTGAATGCATCCTCATTCATGACCGGGTGCCAGCAAGCTCCATTCTCTTTGTGCAACTTCATGAAAATGATACCTTTGTGATCATCAAGTAGAGATGGGCTTCCACAGTCTCCTTCATTAAGGAAATGAGGCAGATAAACAGTGTAATTACAGATTCCATTTTTAGATGAAACAAAGATGTATGTCTCAGCTCCGGGTCTTTCTCTAGCAGAGAATGTGAAGTATAGAATGAGGAGAACTTGTGAGTTGGGATCTGTCCTGTGCTTGAAACTTTTTCTTCCTTCCACTGGGTGTACAGTTTATGCACAAGGAGAACCCTGGCAGTAGCAGCCTGCAGATGAGTTAATTCATCTGTATCTGATGGAGTCTCTTCATCAATAAAATGTTGAAAGGCAGATTCACGTGCAGCAGAGGGCGACAGGAAAGGCGGGACAATTCTTGTCAAGCGCCCAGCTCCACGTCTCAGCACTTCTCCATCTCAGTGGCTCCAGGGATGGCAGGTGCAGCTCTCACATTAGCTAGTTGAGATAGCAGGTTTGGGCTTCAGTCCGAGTCCATCATCTATTGGCTGTCTGACCTGGGAACTTCTGAGAGGTTTGAGGACACACTCCCGCAGTATTTGCTTCTCAGGAATGCTGAAGACATGTGCAGACAGTCTATACAGCAGTTCCCTGGAAATGACAAAGCTCTAGGGCCCACACCCACGCGCATCAGCAACGTGATGACTCAACAAGGCCTTTCTGGAGGAAAGCCCCTTAGTGAAGTGAGCAAACTTGTGGAAGTTATCTGTGAAAGGCCTTTTAGAAAAGCTTCCTGAGACAGAACACAGAACTAGGTTGTCACACTCTTCACTTAGCTCATACGATGGTCTGGCTGTGGAGGGGTGGCGGAGGTGAAACTTAGCATGTGAATTCTCAGCTTCTTCAATGTTTCAACATTTCAAGAACGCAGATCTCATCCTCCTGCCTCATTCACTGTCGGCTACCCTATTTCCCTGTATTCTAGAGTAGCACCTTGCTCCTGTCATGTTAGAAAATCCCAAAATATTACCTAATGCTGCAATGACCCCTAGAGCAAGGGGAACAACAACAACAAAAAACGTAAACCACTGGTCTAGGCAAGGACCGCGGCAACTGCCAAAATTCCAAAATTAATTGTTAATTCTATCAAAACAAGAGGATAGACTGCCATGGTGGCTGCAGGAAGAGAAATGAATCAAGAGGAGAACGAGGGGAAATGTGAGTGGAGACTGGCACAAAGACGACAGGCATCTTCAACAGGTGGCGGGGAGAGCCAGCAAGCAAAGCACTACTGCTGAGCAGCCCACTGTACTGAGATCAGAGCATACTCCCAAGAACAAGCTAGACCTTTTAGCCAAAACCCACTAGTGCTCCGAGTGTGTGCACCTGCCCGCCGTGTGTGCCCTCCCTGCACGCAGGTGCTGCACGTGTCATTTAATTTGCTTCTCGTACCATATTATGTCTATTGTTCTTTCTCTTGACAAATGAGAAAACCTAAACCTGAGATATCAAGTTGACCTGTCCAGGACCTCCCAGCTGGCCAAACGCAGAGAAAGACTGTCTGACTTCAGAGCAGGACTGCTTAATGAACAGAATAGGCAGCAATTCTGGTCTCATCAAGCTCACAGCCTGATTAGCAAAGATGGAATTTTTTCCCTTGGTTGCTGGTGTGGCAAAGTAACTTTACGTGCATGAGCAATCCATTCTATTATTCTATTAGCCTAGTCACTGTCTTTCTTTTGCTTAAAATTTTTTTCAGGCCATTCAAAAAAAAAAAACAACTATTCAAATAAGTAAATATGAAAAGATTAGCTGAGTTACAGTGACATAGCAAGCTAATTCTCCAACGGCAGGGCCAGCATCCTATAAGGGCACTGGTCCTAGTTCCGACTATTCTACTTTCCATCCAACTCTCTGCTAATACCCTGGAAAAACAGCAAACGTGCACCAAGGCCTTGGGCCCTTGCAACTATGTGGGAGTTCAAAGGAAGCTCCTGCCTCCCAACTTCACACCAGCTGAGTTCTGGCCATTACAGCCATTTGGGGAATGACCAAGGGGCCAGAAGACTGTCTCCATCTAACTCTTCCAAAAAAAAAAATAGTTTAAAAAAAAATCCAGCACCAAGATTTAGTGGATTATTTCAAGATTTATTTTATTTAGTTGAAAGGCAAAGTTACAGGGTTTGTACAGGGTTGGGGAGAGGGGGTGTGAGACAAAAAGAGATTTTTCCATTTGCTGGCTCACCACCCCCTAGAAAGCTACAATCTCCAGGGCTAGGCTAGGCAGAAGCCAGGAGTTTCTTCCAGCGTTCCCACAGCCTTGGGCGTTTTCCCACTGCTCTCCTAGGCGCACCAACAGGGAGCTAGATCAGCAGGGATCAATGTGGGATCAAAGCTGGCATCAATATGGGATGCTGGCATTGCCGATGGTAGCTTAACCTGATATGCCACAAGGCCAGGCCCAAGCACATTCATCATTCGTTTTTGAATTGTGCACTTTTAAACAAAAGCAGTATACACTGCAGGCTAAATTTCTTTCAGGGACATGATGGCTTTTTTAAACTAAGCCATCTATATTTTGCTCTTTTACTGATACTTCACTCGCTTTCTGATTGCTTACCCACATTTAACCTCACAGTGTCAATTCCCCCACATTGGACATGTATTGTCACATAAATATTTTTATATCTTGGATTTCGTTATATTAATCTCAACCATTTTTATTTGAGAATACATAGATAAAGAGCACTACTCTTGGGACATTCCCTGGGTGTGTTCTGATTTATTTTAAGATGCTTTTATTGGCAGAGATACCAGGGTTTGCAACTGTAGGTTGTTGGCATCTCCTTGTGAGGATGATTTTGTCATGGAAACTTTTGTTCCCCTCCCAGTTGATTTGCTGGAGGCGAAATTTCTACAAATGAAATCATAGACATGCACTTCCATTCAAAACTGGTAAAACTCCAGCAGGGAGGGGCAATAATAGGGCATAAGCCGTGCCATCTCCAGGACAACGAATGTGTGTGGATGAAATTCCAACATAGGGAGCCTACTCCACTGGAACCTTGGTGTCCCAGGTTTGAGTCAAGCCTAGAGGCAAGGGCAGTGCTACCAGAGGCCATTCTCTGTAGGCATGAACATATACAGATACTGTTCTATCTTATATTGTAACTAGAGATCAGAGTACCCATGGATCTGGACAAAATGGGCCCATTTGTAAGTTAGACCATGTTGACTATCATGGTCACATCTGCTGCCAAGAAAGCTTTGTCAGAATGTTCAATATGCAAAAATGAACCATTTTCACCCTACAGGATATCTACAAATGGTGGGTATTGGTGGAGTCTGTTGGTGAGTAACATTCCCCAACCTGGCATGATGGTAACCTTGGCTGCAGTCAAGTCTTTAGAGATATAATGCAGCTTTCAGGGGCAACCTTAAGCTTTTAAGTCAAGAACAAGTCTGTCAAAGTGGTTCATGAGGGCATTGATACTGGCCATAGCAGAAACAACCCCACTCCCACACCAGTGGATGCAGCTGGCCTCACATCTCAGATGATTATCTCCAACCATCCAAGCCATATCCATGCTGACCCTGCCCAGAAGTGGCCTGCCACACAGCTGATGCAGCGACCCTTATTCTGCTAAGAAAGTGAAAGATAAGGTGGATACTAATATTGATGAGGAGGTTCCTGACAAGTGTGTGTGTCCACTGCTCTTCTGTTTGCCATGAGACAAACAGTTGTTGCAGGGGATCAAAACAGTAGACAAGAAGGCTGCTGGAGCCTGCCAGGTCCCCAACATGGTCCGGGAGGCTCAGGGACTATTACCTTGGACACTTGCCATCCCAGTCTTAATTGTTAGTAGAAGAATGGTGACAGAACCGCTTACTGCAAATGGCCATTTGTGTTTGATAATAAAAACTAATAGATGATAATCATGCATCATAAGCCTAAATAAGGAAAGGAGACTGTTCTGTGGACAGTGTCTTGTAGGAGGTGGTGCTAGTGGTGGGATGTGTCTGTGCAGGACATACTGGTTTTTAAAATCAACAATTCTCAATGGAATTTGGCAAAAATCTGTCAAATACATTGAGCCCCATTAGAGCAAAGTTTAAGGTGAGAAAACAAGTTTACAATTTTTTGTTTTCAGCTGCACAAAGTTTTCCCAGTTGCGGCCCATGGCTGTAGCTTTTTTTTTTTTTTTAAAAAAAAAGACAGATAATGAAAAAAATGATAAGAACAGTGGCAGCTTTCTAGTCCTCGGTAAAAGAGAAGCAATGCTCATACGTGAATGCATCAAGGAAAGAAAGAAACAGCAGGTGACCAAGGAGGTCTGCTCAGAGTGCTGGACAACGATGCTTCTCACGGAGCACTAACTTTCTCATCATTGTGACCTACCTCGTCATCACCATTGCCGTGAACTAATTACAGTTGATACTGTTTGAGTAACTATTATGTTCCCATCATTGTGGTCAGCATATAACTGACTTACCATTAAACAAACACACACACACACACACACACACACACACACCCTAAGCGAAATGTCACTTTCTCTATTACACCAGCCCACCTCTGAGCCAGGTCTCAAACCCATACAACATGCTCCAACCACCTAACACCAGCCTCCAAGAGTCTCCACCATTTGCTGTTGAGTTCATCCAAACCTTCTGAGTATGGGAGAGGAAGATGATCACATTTATGTTTTATGAGGGCAGTAGTGAAAACAAGCAACAGTGTCTACCCACTGGTTCAGGCTGACCTAGGTCTCATTTGCTCAAACTTCTGCACTGACTACAAGTTTTCTGGCAGATGTACCTGAAAAGTGTCTGACTTAAGAACCTTAGCAAAGGAAACAGATCATGGCTTATTATCAACATGCACTGAATGAACCCTGTGGAATTTTACATCACACTGGAAGCCTTATCACTGAACACAAGCTTGGCTATTTGCTGACAGAACTGGAAAATCATCATTTTGCCGTTGGTCATTGTACTTAACAAAACACATCCCTGAGGGAAGGGTAGCCAGTGAACCCCGCTGCTCGGAAGCCCGCTGGACAGGAAACAAGCGAGGGCTGCTTACCTGCAGCCGCCATGTCAGACTGCCACCAGCTGCAGAGGTTGAATTCCACCAGGAACCTAAACAGAAGGTGGGAGAGCAACGTTAATTGGTTTTCCATGTACCGACCAGAGCAGCGCCATTCTCTGCTGCCTAGGATTACATCCTCTGGAAGAAAACCATCATTTTTTGGAGACCTCACCATGGCTGGCTGAGTTCCCACTGAGTGTTCACCAGGTCTTATCTGACTTGTGAAAGACCTTTATCACCAATTCCACCTGAACCCTGAAATCTGATTTACAAAAATGTGATGAATCCTGTCTGGCAAGCTGGAGGCCATTCTCCAGTTACCAGGCGCTCACCATTCATACTCAGTACCATCTCTAGTTGGAGTCCAGACAATAGCCACTTTCCAAAACGGATGCTTCTGCTTAAGTCTAGAGATGTAAATAGAAGATTTCCCTCCACCTACTCTGCAGGAAAGAAGATGCTTTGAAAATTTATTCTGCAACTCAAGCACGCACATGTGCATGGATGTTTGTATGATAAACTTTTCTTCATGAAATTAAGCCACGGTGCACGTTTATAAAAAATCAGCATGTCTTAGTTACTTTTAAAGGACCCACAATAATGTAAGTCATACTCCAAATGAACAGACATGGGTCAAATTACAGACAAGTCTTTCTCAGTGCCATGGCTGCCGTCTGTAGCAGGTTTATCAAAATCCTGTTGACTGCATTCATGCATATTTTTTTTTGAGAATGGAAAACTTATTCTCCATTTGCACTTACACATGCTGCTCCCTTGACACAACCCACAGTACAGCCCTGAAGACAACAAGGCCTATTCCTTACATGGTCACAAGTCTGCCCTGGGCTCACAGAATCATAACCTTGGCAGAGAAAAGAATGAGAGGGATTGGTATAATTTAAATGATCTAGTTGACATGCTGAATCAAGCAGTCAAGCTTTCCCTTTTGTGTGGCACTATTTCTGTAACAGGTCCAGTACCTGGTCTGGAAGTCTTTCATCTTCATGCCAGTTCAAGTCTGACCTAAGCTACAGATGTATCCAGCACTGTCAAATGGGGCCACAATTTGACAAGGTAAACAATTAAATCACACCTGAGGAAAGCCCCCAGCCCCAGCTGCCACTCCCGCACATGCAACGACCTCCAGCAGCACGGTGGACTGCCACAGGAGTTTGTTCTTGTGACCACAGCCCACCCAGGTTGCATTGAAAAACAGGCAGACATGCATGTTAAATTTAAGAGTAACTACAATAAATAAATTGGCCTTGCGTATTGAAAGCTGTGAGTCTGCTCAAAAATGACATGAGCACATAAAGAGCAACATGAAGAACTTAATGAAAGATAGCCTATACTTTTTTAATTCCATATTTAATACTTTGAAATGGTCCATGAGGTTATCTCTGAGTACTAAGAACTCAGCAGTTAATTGAAAGCGGCACACCCAGTCTCTCCATCCGCTTTGTCACTGGGAAAGGAAAAATGGTGCTTTTCAAAACATGCAACAAATCATACTTACAAGACAAGTTCTGTCATTATCCATTTTACTGCAGAGAGGAAGGCATGGTACGGCTGCAAAGAAGAAGTCAATTTTTTAGAAACCAAGTATTACCCACAAAGGTCGCAGTTTAACTTAAGGCTTTACCCAAAGACAATGTTATTCTTCTAGAGATGCATATCATGTGCACAGTGAGGCTCTCAGTAAAGGAAGAAAACGGCTGGGGATACTATATCCCAAAACTAACATTTGAAAACTTTGAACTCCCCTGTAGTGAGATGTGATTTACAAGTAAAATAAACATGATGTAACACAAGGCTTATCAGTGGGAGGAGACAGGAAGTTCAGCAAATGGCACATAAAGCTTTATCCTCCGGGGGCTAATATTTTGAAGCCTAATGTGCAGGGGCTGACATCACATAACTAATTTCAAATGGTAATTCACAGGAAAGGTGATTCCCTGCTCTGCATCACCACGTGTCATTCATTCAAATCAGAAAAATTTGCAAACACTAGATGGTCACGCCTTCCAGGAATTATGTAGGATTTAGGCTGTCTTTTCTCACGCTTACATATCTGGCCTCAAAACGAGAAAAAGATAGCCATATAAATGTGATTGTATCCTTGCAGAAAATCTTCTCTCCATAAAAGAAGGCACTGAAAGCCTAATATTTATTTCTGAATATTTTGATTTAAAAAAAAAGTTGGATTGTTTACTACATTTCCTATGTGGATAATTCAATTTCCTGGATTCTGGAAAACATCATGCCTCCCCCCAAAGGTTGGCTGTTCCTACCCAGGTATGCCAGAGATGCAAGCACTGGGCAGGTTTGGGAGGCAGGCACTGGCATGGGCAATGCCGAGGGGCACATGTTGGGTCCAGAAAGCTCCCAGAACCTTTTGTGGTTGCCTTAAGGTATCAGAAAGCTGAAATGGATGCCAAACCCTGGTTTCTGCAACCATGGCTGTTAATCCTATCTTCTAAACATTTTCATCCTAAGAACTGGAACTGGGACTATGGGAATTATGCAGCTTTAAATAAAACATGAATGAGTTTATATCTTTCCAGCCATTTTTTGAAACTTTCCTACTTTAGGTCAGAAAGTAAATGAGAGTAGCAGCAGCAACTACCACCCACTGGGGTTGTTCCTGGGCCAACAGGCTTTCATCAGCTGGTGTCTCCCTTGTTCTCTGATTCAGAGGGTGCCAAGACCCCAGGGTGAAGGGTAGAGAAGGTGGGAAATGTTAACTGTTCACTTACACCAAATGAGACTTTGCAGCCCTATAGCTTTGCCATTAGATATCCTCATGGTTTGAGAAACCATCATCTTCCATTGAAGATGGTGGACAGGCCTTGGGACAGTTCTGTGTCCTTGTACCTGCTGGAATGGATGGTGTTGGCCCAAGAGAAGAGAGGCCAGGGGGAGAGGCACTCAAGCATTGCATGCCAGACAGTGGCTCAATATAGGAGCAGAGGGATTATGTAAATATGGGATTAAAAATTTCAATGCACCTTATCATTCAAAAGGATAAAACCACTGAAGCCTTTAAACCCAATGATAAAAACATATCTTGGGAACATTTTAAAGCTGGAAATATTTATGCTAAGGTCAGACATTAGGTTAGGAAAGATACAGTCCAAAAAAAAAAAAAGTCCAAAGATGCAGTATTTGCCAAAATTCTCACATCTTAGTTGCCTTTTAGAACTTTTCCAGCTCTGAATTTTTTTCTTGCCCCTTCAATGCAGGAGAACTGTGTTAAATATTGCAATCCCCTTGTTAGACCTCACATCCACAAATGAGAAGGCATATGTATTACAAAACCAAAATGGCTTTCAAATGATATGTTTTAAGCCAAACTTTAGGTTAATTTTCACTGTCTACAAAATGTTAATGTTTATAAGGGTTAAATGAGGGGGCTTCCAGAAGTTCTTGAAAAGCAGAATTAAAAGTTTGGAGTTTATTTTGGTGCAAAAACACTTTTGGCCCCCACACATGGATTTTCTTTGAGTTCTGGAAGCCCTTTCGTATGTCTACGCATACATGAGACCATATGGAAGTTGTGACAGCCCGGACAACAGAAAATGGCAACAGTAAGGCTAGGTCTTCTGAAACACTTCCGGGACACGTCCATAACCTGACCTTTGCTGTAGCCTTGAGTTCTTGGAAAGTCCTAAAAGAGAAGTGCAAGTGCTAATCTCATTCCATGCTAAGAGCTTGCTTTTCTTTCACAGCTCTGGCAGTAAGCAGTATGCTGACTGACCCATATTGTTTTCTGTAAACAGAATCCTATAAACAGGTCTTGTTTGCCTGGTTCTGCTGTTCTCTGCTAGGTGGGATGTGACTCTTGCTGACTGGATATTTAAAGTGCTTGATTGCTTAAACTGGGTATCTGTTCAATGTCACTACAATTGATTGGATCACGTGTGTTGTGCACTGACACAAGCCTGGTTGGCTGAATGATTTGCATCATGTGCCAAGCTCCTAGTTGACTGGATGATTATCACTTAAGAAGCCCTGAACCTGGTTGATCCAGGCTGCTCCCCTTCCATGTGTGGTAGAATGAGACAGTCCATTAGTCAGCGGTGGCTGGTGACTAAAGACTCCTGAGCTTCTCAGAGTCAGCCTCTGACTTATTTCTGGGATAGATGATTTCGTCAATTTGCAACAAAGTACAGTCTATTTTTTTTAAAGAGCTATTTTTATTGGAAAAGCAGATCCACAGAGACGAGAAACATAGATCCTCCATCTGCTGTTTCACTCCCTAAAAGGCTACGATGGCCAGAGCTGAGTCGATCCAAACCCAGGAGCCTTCTCTGAGTCTCCCATGTGGGTGCAGGGTCCCAAAGCTTTGGGCCATCCTCCTCTGCTTTTCCAGGCCACAGGCAGGGAGCTGAATGGGAACAGAAGCAGCTGGGACACAAACTGGCACCTATATGGGATTCCAGTGCTCGCAAGGCGAGGATTTAACCACTGAGCCATCACATGGGGCCCGTTCTATTTTGCTTGGTTCTGTACTTCGCTGTGCACAAATTCACACGGTTTGTATGCTGCAAGTTATATTTTTAACTGGGACTAAACTGTAATAGTTTCTGGCCATCTGAAGGCCCATTTCCACTGATATAGTAGCTGTGTTGACTGATCCTCTAGGGTGATATTACCAACTCTATCAGCGCCCAGGGAAACGATGCTGTAACTCAACAGCAGGATCCAATGGCAGTATCACTGCACGGATTAGTTTATGGTCCATGAGTACTACTACAAAGAGTTTTCTGTGAATGACAAGTTCAAAGAGGATGAGATAATTGACCAAACTCCCTTTGTATTTCCACCTAAAGGGACCTGCTGCCTCTATGTGTGCAATCCTTTAGGTCTGTTTTCCATTCTCATCATCTCTGAGTTTGGCTTTAAGCAAGGGCCATTTTCAATAAATTCAAAAAACACTTTTGAACATTCACAGCTTTTGAAACCAATGCACTTGTCTACTGCACAGAGGGAGCAAAGCTCACAAGGAGAGAAAGAGCAAACCCGGCAACTTTGCCCTGGGTGCGCCATCCCTGTACTCACATCCAGGAGACCATGGGCACCGTCGCTGCTCTCCTTGTTGGCTCTGCACATGGCTTGGTAGTCATAGAGGGTGATCCTGTAGGAAAGGAGACAAGTTGTAGAAAATGAGGAGACCCAGGCATCAAAGAAGGTTGGGACCAGCAAAGTGAGTGTCACCGTTTTCAGGTGTGGTGACAAGTCGGATACAGACCTAACAACAAGAGACAAATGAGGACCTGGCAGCCAGTCATGCTGTCACTTGGAATGTGAAGCACAAAGGAAATGCAGGTGTCAGGAAGGTAAAGAAGATGAGAAACCCCCTGGCTTGCTGCAGTCACTAGGTTTGAACAAGGATGGTCAGCAAGGACCAAAGGATGATGGGGTTCTGAAGTGGATCTAGGTCCTGGCTGGAACCTACTTTGGGTCATATTGGTAAAGATTGGGGTCACGTTGGGTTAAGGCAAGCTTCTCTTTTTTTTTTAAGATTTATTTATTTTTATCGGAAAGTCAGATTTACAGAGAGAAAGATCTTCCATCTACTGGTCCGTTCCCCAGGTAGCCACAATGGCCAGAGCTGAGCCGATCTGAAGCCAGAAGGCTAACTTAGAAGGCTGTTGCGAGGGCTAAAGGAACCTTGCTGATGTGTTGCATTTAACACAATATCTGGCACAGAGGAGGCATGCAACAGAAGGCAGGGCTGCTGCTGGTATAATCATTAGTATGTTTTTCATTGCCACTGTTAATTGGAAGTAGTGGTGTTTACTGCAGTGGGCATCAACCCAGTGTTTACCCAGCTTGCTCGAGGACAGACAAACCTCTTGGTTTTCCTAGCTCACTGGCACACACAACTCACTAAAAAATCCAAGCTTGTAAGTACAGAACCAGGCACTCTCACGAGCCCTGCTGTGGTTATCAAGCGATAATGCAGGAATGTTTGTCCATGGGCTTCTTAGCCAAGTCCCAGGTTAACAACAACCGATATCTACTAAACTCTCACAACCATTAGCAAGACACCATCCCTACCTAAGCACATCTGTACAAGACAGATTCCAATCAGCCCCATTTTACAGAAGAGCAAGCCAATTTTTTCAGCCAAACACTGTGCACAGGGCCATGCAGGCAACCAGTGGCAGAACCCCAATTATTTCAGGTCCAAGCTGAATCTATCTCACCCTGCTTTCTGCTAAAGGGTAGGCCCTGACAGATTCCGGGATGTGCTTGCAATCTCAGCATCATTGCCCCATCCAAGCATCTTACTGGAATGTCACAGGACACACTGCCCAAGATAAGGCCTCATGACAAGTTCAGAAGCAACTTTCAACCCAAACTGTGGATGAGGGTGGAGTGGGAAGAGAAGCTGCTGAGCAGTGATTGGACCAGCTGGCTGGGCTTGTGAGCACCGCTGGCCATGGCAGCACCCTGACAGACGGGTGGCACAAACCTCAACCCTCAGCTTGCAGCATTTCCAAAGGCACTAGCTTACATGTTGGGGCCAAATGAAATTGTTCTGGGTCAGTCCCACCTCTCCACTCCCCACCCTACTCCCCGGGGCCAGGCTTCCCATCATTCATTTCAAAAGGAGGCATGCCAGAGACTCTGGTCATTGAGGAGGTTACACTTACAAGCCTCCCCTGTCCTCTGCAAGCTCAAACTGCTTTATCCACATGTTGATAGAAAGACTACCAGACGATTATCCTTTTAGAAGATGGGTTGCTGCTGTTTTAAAAACTCCATTTTGTGGCTACCTGTACCCTGTTCTGCTGGCTCTAAAACAAGCCCAGAGAGTTGTGTCCAAGTGAAGACTGGTGCAGCGCACAGCTGCGCTCAGCAGTGGGAATGAATGCTCACGACAGATAGCACGCTTTCATCCCTATGACATTACCGCCAGCCCCTCCTACTGCCACCTAAAGCTCCACACCTTCTCATGAGTCCTCAACATGAACATCACCGTGCCTCCTGGAGGGATCTCTCTGAAATACTGGCCAAGGGCAGACATGGACTCTGAAGCGGCTGCTCAAAGACTAGCCAGCCTTTAACTCCCGAGCTGAACAGAGCTTGGGCGCCAGGCTTAGGACACTGAGACTCGGTTAAGATCACTTTGCTGATACTGCTCTTTTCCAACCAGACAAAATGTCAAAACCAAAACAAGCCAAAACAAAACAAAAATACTTCTTCAAAGAAATGGCAGGTGGAATTTTAAAAAGCCTAAGCTCAGTTAATTTGGGCTGATGAGCAACAGCACGGATCAACAATAAATACCTACTGCGTGCTGGAAGACCAGATAATTTACTTACAGTGACTCACTGTGCTATGTTTTGCTGAAGGATTGGCCTAAAACGAATCTTGAAACAGCTTAAGGTTTGTAAAACACTCATACCATCCTCCCCTATGCCCCTAAGCAAAAAGAAAACGGAGTACAGGGAGGCACTGACCTAGAGACTCATCACAGGACAGACAATTCTGAACCTTGGCAGTCTGAAGGGCAAAATGGCACACTAAGCTAGCAAAGGCACTGTTGTCATGGAAGTCCTCCCTGACTGCTACACTTCCAGCTCAGCTGCTGCTCTGTGCTCCACAAGGTGAATCCAAATCTTCTGTTTTGCCTACGTGGCTCCCTGCTCATCTCCCAACAGTGCGAAGCCCTGGAGTGTTTTGATTGGCCATCGCTGCAGCAGCCAGGGACATTACTTTGTGTGGCTGCAGCAGCCAGAATCCCAGAACAAAGGGTCTCACTCATTCCTTTGGGAGACTCGGCAGCAGATCTCCCAGCAGCCAACAACACATTCCATGGACAGATGCTTTTCATGCACGAAGCCATAGCTGCTGATTCCATCAGCATCTCATCCAGACCGAAATAGCAGGAAGACTTGAAACCCTTCTGCCAGAAATGCCTACTAATCTCCAGTAGCACCTAGTTTTTGTAAGCAAACACCCTGCTTTCCAATAGGTACATTTCCCAGTTTCCTTGGTGAGTGAGGAGTGCTTATGCAATTAGAGCAATGTATCTGGGTGGCTACTTGAAAAGCCTATTAACTGACTACAATGAGTTTTAATAAAGAAGTTTGACATTAGCCTCCTGGGTCTTTTGAAACTCTGATTCCTACACCTGCCACACTAGACTTCCGATTGTACAGCTGAAGCTCAGCACTTATCTTGAACCATGAACTGAACTTGAGGAAATTAGGGGAAAAAATCTGTGGTCCTCAGTCTGGAGTAACTATGATGAGGCCCCCAAATTGGTATTTGCAGACTTCCTTCAAAGAAGAGAAAAAGTAATTTTATGTTCTTTAAGCTCTCATTGTTTTGAATTCTTCCAACTGTGTATAGCAAAACAACCCCTAGCCAATGCACTGAATCCATGCTGGCCTCAAAGATTTTATCTCCTAAGATACAATAGGCATGAAGGTGGAGGGAAACTGCATAAGATACTTTAGTCTGCGTCAACTACAGAAACTGACAGTGGTCATTAGGGGAACATCCTCTGCAATCCTGAGACGTGGCTTCAATTCCATCTCCTTTACTCATTCTTGGTAAACCTGACAAGTTACTAGAATGTTGGAGGCCTCTACCTTTCTTGTTCTTTTCTCTTAGGTCAGTGGAAATAATGACAGTAGTTACTTCATTAGAGGTGTTAGAGACTAATTGGGGTACCACCTGTTAACTGCCTTAGATGATGCCTTATCCTATTGTTAGGATTTAGCAAGAGTCTGCCGCAGCGATGGATAGCCATTGTGGTTGGTGAGAGTGCGTGCACAAGCAGCAGCTTTAGGATTTTACGAGGTGGTCTGTTGGACTCTCTGTGCATTCCAGAAACTTTGGCCCAAAAACACAGTTGTCCAAGCCAATCTGTCTCCGTGTTCCCTTCAACGCCACTTCTGACAAAATGGTACATCTGTGGAAATGGTCAGGTCAGTGGAGAGCCAAGAAGCCACTCCATGCATTACACAAGCCACTGAATATTAGACACTGGTGAGGCAGCCAGCAGAAAGGAGAACAGCCATTTAAATCTAACAGATTTCCCACTCAGCACTTTCTATACCTTCCATGGCTGGGATACCTGCTGAAATGTAATGTGATTGGCAAAAAAAAAAAAAAAAAAAAAAAACCAGAAAAAGAAAAACAAAACACACAAGGAAAGTCTGCAGCCCCACCCTAAAGGGTCGAGGAAAAGTGGCTCATGCTGGAATTCTACTGGGATGTATGACTTTTCAGAAAGGTGGATTAAGTAGCAGAAGTTCTACTCAAGTCCACCAGATTCATGAATTATGTGAGGACATTTGCCAGGCCCTACGAGTGGTCCAAGTGGCTCGGAGGGGTGAACCCCAGGCATGTTGCAACCAGGCACAGTATAAGAAAGAAAATGTAAGATCCTTGGGCTTTTTCAAAATCACTTGGGTGTTGCCTACATGAAAAACAAAAACCTAAAAGCGTACAGGTAAGCTTTAAGTGTTTGATAAAAGCAACAGCCTCAGTGAAGATTAGTGACTTTCCATGATTTTTCAAGGCCATTACCTTCTTCCTTAGGCTTCATCTTGCACTCAGTGGGTTTTCTCTTTAATCTCTATGGCTCCAGTACCCTAGAGGCCACCCTTTTCCTCTTTAACCACTTGCTCTTTATGTGCAGGCTGAAGCACATCGCAACATAACCTGGCTGAGCTCTGACTCACGGTGGGGAGGACAGAAGGAAGCAGGGGGTGGGAATGAGGGTGGCAAAGCTCCTGGTTCTCACGCTATTCGCTATCTGAGCAGCATTCTGTGGTAGCTCTTTCCGTCTCTATGCTTGGTGTTTCACTCTGGCACAGGCAGCGCCAGAGACCCTTCGAGCGAGTAAACCACCACCAAGGCTCTGAGGGTTGGTCTCCTCCCGTCACATCCTAAGGAAAAAAAGATGCAGGTGACGGAAGAGCCTCCAGGAATTAGATTTCAGAAACATGGGCTGGAGCTTTTTCCTCTAAGAGATCAATTCAGATGTTGTTTGTCGACTTGAAAGTCTAAAGAGAGAAGGGAGAACAGAGAACATGAGGGAGGCAGAAGCCCTGGGTCATGGAGTTGCTGTGCACCAGCCCTGTTGGGTGAGATGATGCATCGATGCCAGCAGATCTTGCTCAGCAGGGTGGTTCCCTTGCGTGACCATGGAATATATCCAGCCACCCCTACTCTGGACAACAGACTCCGAATATTTGTGTACCCTTGTGTTGGGGTGCCTCTGCGCCAGCATGCCCTTACATTGAACTCATATTTGTAGGTTTACGAGTAATTGTTTGGCTTTCTTCTGTTGCAGACAAAATTGAAATGTAGTTTAAGATTGCCAAGGACCAGGCAATTCCTAAGTGGGAAGAAGCTGGGCTGGTACCCAGGCACTTTTAACTTGGTATTTTCCAACCCTGGCTGCAAATGAGAATCATATAGAAGCTTCTAAAAATGTAATCTCCAAGTTATTTTTTATTTTAGAACTTCTATTTGAGAGTAAGCTCTCATCTGCTAACTCACTCCTCACATAGCTGCAATGGCTGGGGCAAGGTCAGGTCAAAGCCAGAAAAGTCAGGAGCTCAATCAAAGTCTCCCACGTGGATCTTAGGGACTAAACCACAGGAGCTGCCTCCCAGAATACATATTAAAAGGAAGTTGGGAGCAGAGCCAGGGTGTGAACCAGGCACTATAATAAGGCGTACAGGTGTCCCAACTGTCACTTTATCCCTGTGCCAAGTGCCTTCTAATCAGCAGTTTGCAAGGGCTTTGCCATTGGAAAAGCATTTTTACAGATCTTTAATTCTCAGGCCCCTGATTTTTGGTAATAAAATAAAAACCTGAAGCTCAGGGGAATTGAGGAATGTCTCTAAGGCCACACAGCAACTCATCTCGTTTTGAACCCAAGGTCTTTGCACTTCAGATCCAGAGTATCACACACACACACCCGCCAGGAAAACCTTCCTGTATTTATTTCACTTGTCCCTGAATATCCGACAACATTGAATTTGCATCACTGGGAGCCAAGAAGATGGCAGAAAGGACATAGATGAATTCTAATAAGAAGATTTGGAAACTAGACTTTTATTTTCTAGGAGCAAACGGGACAGTGTCATCACAAAAAGCAGCCAAAGAGAGGCTTTTCGGAGCTCTCAGTGCAAGGCTTTTTGGATATGAAGAAGAATGAGAAGTGGAAAGCAAAGTCCCTCGCAAGTCCCAGGGGAGCAGATTTCAAGGGGAGAAGGAAAGAGAATGTAAAGTCCTTTGGAAGATGGAAAGCATTCCTAGGCAGAACAAGAGAAGGCCAGTGACCTGGCTTGTCTAACAGTGTGTTTTCTTCAGCTCCAAAATCTACACTGTCTAACACTCAGCTGCCCCCACAGCCTGAAAGCTTCACTCACCCGAATCAGACACTGCCGAGGCAATGTCTTTTCTCCTTCACCACACAAACCCACCTGAGGAGAGCTCCAGGCATTGCATTACTGCACAGAGAACCGGGTACAGGGAAGACACTGGAAGATCCTTGGGGAACAGGTGGAAAGACACACAAATTCGTCTATCTCTGCCATGCACGCACTTGGTGCAAGTTTCTCTACCTTTCCAAGTCCCTCTATCTCCACCTATATAAAAACCTTTTTCTATTTTCCAGGGCTGGTTGGCTTCAGACCTGCTACTGTGACAGCACAGCCCCGCACCCAGAGGAACCACACTGAATATTCCACTCTTGTTGCTTCCACACACTTGAGACTTTCAGAAACACAGGACTCACCCTCTCAGCTTGCACCAGGCCCTACACACTGTGCAGCTGGTCCCCTACAGACCTGTCTCAGAGTTGCTGCAAGGCCTGTGAGGCGACACCTTCCAAGTGTGCCCCGGGCCTGATGTGGCAGGTGCTAAAGGAAGCCATCCACAGTTATTATGTACACTGGACTGCTAAGTGACCCCAGGACACCAGCTCATACAGAAGCTGGGTGGCACACTGGGCCAGCAAGTCCATTACAGTGATCCAGTTTATCTCCTGGATCATTGCACACGCTTTGGTGGTCATGCTCTAGCTGCTTCCCTGTTTACAAAAGCCCACAGGGATTTTCCTTTCCTGTGACACCCCAGATGCAGAAGTTGCCACTTCTGTCTGATGGCACCACCAGGCAAGTGGTCAGAGCAACTGGGCAAAGGTCCCCCGTGACCAAGCCAAGAACAAGTCTTGCCTCACTTCCCTGGAGAGCAGCAGCAGCAAGCACGATTGAGTGGAGAGAGGCAGAGGGCAGGGCAGAGGGCTGGGGCATTCACTTTGAGCTCAGTCTTCCTGAGAAAGCTGCTTTGCAGGGCGTGAAGCTAGGTCTTGAGAACAGAGTATAAGTGGAACAAACTGAAGAATACTGTGGCAGCCTGGGACCGTGTAGGATGCAGATGGGTCAACTCAAAGAGCTGATCTGTGCTTGTTCTGAGCGAAGCACATCACAGACTCCACCTGTTAGGGAGCTGAGGCACCATTTCATGCAGAACATGACTTCTGGGCCTCAGTGCCCATCGGTGGCCTGCTGCCATGGACTTCTGAGCAGAAGAACCAACAACATTATGCTCTGAGCAAGCACTGCGTGCAGGAAAGGGCAAGGGCGCTCACCACCAGGTGTTACAGATGTGAGAATCCACAAGCAGTATTCCCTCATGCCCAGCAGAGAAAGCAAAGCCAAGACAGAGCTGGGATTCAGAGCAACCACTAGCAAATGGCTGAGCCTTTCATGTATGCCAGGCTCTGTGCTACGAGATGTATGCTGACTACTCTCTCATGACCTCTGACGGCAGCCCTTGGAAGCAGCTATGATTATCCAATCCATGTGGTGCATAACCTTGGAAAGGTAGCTTGGCATAAACGCACAACCAGTCATTGTCAGAGCCTAGCTTCAACCCAGTCCTGTCTGACAATGAAACCTCAACTCTCACTGTTGGAAACCTTCCACATGGCCCAGGAGGGCCATCAGCTGGTTCCTAGATGATAACAGTCACCTAGAAATCAAGTCCCCAGTTCGCTCGCTCTTGAGCATGCTAGTCTCTCACAGCCAAAAAAAAAAAAAAAAAAAAGTTCTAGGTTCATGCCAGTCATCTTTCACCCGTAGTCACAAAGACTAAGTTTCCAATCCCATGATAACCTTTCTCTTCCTCCTACCCAACAGCTTGAAAGGAATATCCAAGAGGGAAAAGGGGCAAACTGGGTTTGCTAAAGAAGTTGAAAAATAGGCTTTGCAATGAGAAACATGTGTGCGATTATTCTTCATCTTTTGTCTACCCCCGTCACCGGGAGAAAACAAGTTAACGTGAGACAAATGTATATATCCACACAGAGACAGAAGCATCAGTGGTGCCTGGGAGAGCGGACTGTCCAGGAGCCACTGTGGCAAACTCAAAGTCGTCATGGAACACTCAACAGCAACCCCCGCCCAGCTCCAGGAGGAGCTTTCCTGTATGTGGACCAGCCTCTCATAAGGAGAACTATCCTTGAATTTTTTGGATAGAATCAGGGACCTTTGGCTCCAAGCAGGGCTGCTAGCAGGCCAGCGTGTCAGAGATTGCAGAAGAACTGGCATTCAGCCAAGTTTTTATATCATTTTTTTATTATTCTTCCCTTCTGGCACAAACAAGCTGTGGAATTTCAAAAACTGGGTCATCATTTTTGAATTCCTGGCTTTCAGCACAGCGCTCAGTTGGTCTCGTTGACTGGCTTAAAAGTCCGATTTCCTGAGCTAACACTTCCTAGCCATTCTGCTGCAGGGCAGTCATAAACCAGGGAGATGGGGGGCCCTGCCTTTCACCTGGGCAGCCAATGGGCAATGGCTCTTTCAACCCAGCTGCAGGTCCAACCTTGCATTTCCTGCTGTTTTATATTTAACAGCATCGATTCTGTCCTTGAAAGCACCATTTCAAAGGCCACCCTTCTTCCTGGGAGGCCCCCAGGAGACCTATTGACATCCTGATCTCATAGAGGGATGGCTTTTCCCATAGACTGTGGTGTTCCCAAGAGCATCATCGGCCTGCACAAGAGGGACCGACCAACCCACAGTAGTTTTATTAAGATTCCATGAATGCTCCCAGCCGGTGGAGGAGTATCTGCCCCCTGTGGGATGCAGCACCGGCTGCTTGCTCTTCCAGCAAGGTACTCAAGCTTGCCTTCATCAGGAGGCTTCACATCAGGCCTTTCAACCCCTATCCCTGAGCACTGGAGTCCTGAGCCGCTGTCCTGGTTTGTCTCCTTTCTGACCTTAGGAAAACGGTTCCCATGTCTTCCCAATGGCTCACTTAAGGCTGGCCTAACATGTCACAGCACAGACTCTGACTTCAAATATTGGCCTCTAACAGATGCTACATCAGGGAACAGGAAACTCATTGCGAGTCTGTAGGGCTCTTAACATATGTGCAAGAGGCATCGGATTTCAGCAAGATCTGTTGGAGTAAGAACGCCAGTGAAACCCAGCTCTGGGGTCCGGTCTCGCCTTGTTTTATCTGACTTTGATTTGTTTGGTTTAGGCAAGCGTTCTCAGGGGACACGGGGTAAGTAGCACACAATTCTTACCTTTTAAAAGAGCCCATTGCTAACAACTTGTTCATTACAGCTCCCTCAATTTCACCAAAGAAGTCTCCAGTCTGTGGGGAAGAAAAGCAGACAGACAAAAGTGTGAGAAAGCAATGCACCTGCCTGGAAGTGGGTAGATGCACAGAGCCCAAGTCCCCAAGCTGACGGGAATGCAAGGCCTCAGGACTACCGCTACCCACACGCAGAGAGCCTTGCAACAGTCACGGGGAGCTATGGGATCACAGAGGAAGGCAGTGGCCAGATGTGAACGCTTCCTCAACACATGGAAGGAGGTTACACAACACGTGCTGAACACTGGCATTAAAACCCACACGTATGCACACGTGCCCAGTCATCACTGGTTTCGGATGAAGTAGGCATTAATCTGCACGTAATCCCTTGTGATTACAAAGCCACTTCTTACTGACAGAAACAGGCTGGGAAAGGGCCTCTTAAGCAAGGATGAAAAAAAAAATGTCAGTAATGCCTGGACCTGTTTAGGAAAATATAGCAACCTTCCTCCTTGACCTTATAAACTTCCTGTAGCTAAAGCATCTATTCCTTTTAGAAGAATACTCTCATTTTGATGCTAGACTATTTATACCCTAAGAACAGGACTGCCTAGCTCCTACAGGAGAGAGCGTGGCCAAGAAGTCAGAGCTCCACTGATCTACCCTGATCACCTGGGGCTGTCTTCATTGAGGTACCTGGAAAGTCCTTACATATCTCTTCCCATGGCCAGGCTCAGGCATCTGGATGCTGGTTGAGAGCCACAGAGTTGGTGGAATGAAGGATGAACACAGCCATCGCATGTCCCCTCTGGTGGAGGTGTCCCATGGGTAAGAGTGTGCGCCCTGCGGGGGAGTAGGGCTTGGAGCAACACACTTCTCTGCCAGTACTCTAGGATGAGCCTGTGCGGCCCAGTTCGGGAGTCTCCATCCCTGCTCCGGGTGCTTTTCAAAATTCACAGTTTCTGTGTATGGTGGGTGGGGGCACTGTAATAAGAATCCAAATTAGACCAATTCCTTCGGCCTTGCACTCACTGAACCCCAAGTGCACTGCAGCTGACGGAGGGACTTCAATCATCCTGCTGGCAGCTTGCAGGCAGCAAGGCGGAGCACACAAGGGCAAGGAGTCAAGGAGGGGACGGGGAAAGAGGAAAAAACACTTCTTGGAATGAACATGAAGCACTTTTTTTTGGTAGAGGGAGATGGGACATTTCTGCAAACTCTGGGTGTATGCTGCTGTTATGAATAAGGAGGACATTTGTATTTCTGTCTGTAACTGCACCAGTGGCCATGGAACAGGTTGACAGATGAGTATTACTCTAATTGGGGTGCAGGAAGCCAGGCAACATCCAACAGGCCTGGAATGAAGAGGCTGGCTGACTCTCTGGGCAGTGGTACAGGTCGATTCCATGGAGGGATGCAGCAGGAACTTGTAGTGGCCACGGCTGAGTTGGCCTTCCGATTTCAACGGTTTGTTGGCTGGTCCAGGGCTTACCAGTGGAACACATTCACTGTGTCGTTTCTGCACCCAAGGATCAAGCTTCTATCTCAGGCCTCCATGGTTATGGCAGAAAGACAGAGTCTACCTTCATTCCAACCCAAGCTATTAACCTGGGTCATCACTCCATAGAGTCTTCGATGTCTCTGCTCCACTTTCCAGCCAAATGGGCATATTAACCACAGACCAGTGGACCTGCCAGAGCCTCAGAGACCAGCTTGGCTTCACTGATTCATCTATCCTCTGCATGGCTCTCAACTGCCCCATGTCCAGTGACGGACAGCCTCAGAGACTATGTGTGGGCATTTTGAATCTCAAAAGGAAAATTGTTCACCCACCAAAGGTGCGTTTAAAGTACTACAACATACTTCACAGGTAAGAGGGGAACTGGAAGCACCATTCCTTAAGTTTCTTACGGCCACTGCTTATACATTAATACATCAGTCTTCTTGGACTCTGAGGAGTCACATTTAAGGACAATCAGCTAATTGATTCAGCCTTAATGACCCCCCCTCCCCATACACACATTGTTGTCTATTAAACAATTTGAAATGATTCAAGATATTTTATTATAAGACATTTATATCCTGAAATATTAAAGTTAGAAGAAGCCTTATACAGTCTACTTTCTTCATTGCACAAAGTCTTTTTGGAAACCCAGATGGGGTAAGAGATGTGCCCAAAATCTGGTTACTGAAGAGAATTAGCACAATACATCTGCCTTGACATCCAATTATAGTCTGTTATTAAGGCTGTGCAAACAAATCTGACTTGCATTTAATATGCGATTTTCATTCATAATTGTGGAAAAAGTTTTGGTACATAAAGTTACAATGGCAATTCCTCTCTTACCCACCTGGTGACTTCAGTTCTCTTTTGATTTCCAAGTAGATCTCGGTGTTTATTCCTAGAGCCTATCTTTTTTTCCATCTCTCTTTCCCAAATGCACACTGCACATGGCTCAATCAAACGAGGGGTAGGATAGTAACTTCAAGAAAGCTCACAGAAAAATGGAATTCAAAGTTTACAGAGCAGGTGCTTGGCATAGCAGATAAGATATTGCTTGGGACACCTATGTCCCAGACGGGATGCCTGAGTTTGAATTCCAGGCACTCAAACTGGAGCGCAGCAGGTAATGGCTCAAGTACTGAGGTCTCTGCTAAACCCAGATGAAATACCATCCTGCTGGCTCCGGCCTGGGTCCTCTCCAGCCCCCCATCACTGACAGATTGTGGAGGACACAACAGTGAAACAGACATCTCACTCTGTCTCTTTTCCCTTCAAATAAATAAAAGCAAAAATAAGTTTAATGTTCATTTTGGTGCACAAAATAAAAAATCCAGAGGCTTTTTCATACTGTGAATTTTCATATGTTTGTCTTTCAAATGCTCTTGCACAGAGATAAATGTGTATTTTTATTTGATTTTCCATAATTTTTTGAGAGTGCCTTTGTAGATTTCCTCATCTATCCTGAGCCCCAGGTAATGTTTGCACTGAATTCTAAGCAGCAAAAAATGACAAAGAGCGCCTCAAATGAGACATGTGTGCATGTACACACCTTCACAGTTGCCCAAAAAGGCAAAAAATCTTTACGCGGGCCAGGCAACTCCAAAGTAAGACTTTCATAAAGAAGGACATTTAATCCATTCGAGCTTGGTCTGGGACTCTGCCACCCCTCACCAATGCCCCCCACTGGGTGGGTAAAGTTTCCTTGGGGCCTGCAGCGGGGCTAAGCAACTGAGACATCCTTGCAGGGATGAAGATAAAGCTGTGTGTATCCTTCTGTTCCCTTCTAAATACTGGCCATGGTCTGTTTCATTCCTGCTCACCCACGTATACATTCTTGGAGTGGTTAGAAATTCATCACTCACCTGCATGTAGTCTTCAGACACCAGGATAAATCCATTATTGTCTATGAGGTAACAGTTCACCGTCTAGAAGATAAAAATACCAATTTCAACCTTGTGCCCGCCAGCTGCATCTATGCAGGGTGGCACATTTCCAGCCGGAGCAAGGCTGTGTCTGGGAAGGGAGTGATCTTCAGGGAATGGGAAATGCCTGTTGAGTTAGGGCCACTGTTGTGCTAAGCCCAGTGTTCACTTTGCAAAATTAGCAAACAAAACAAAAACACCGAAGGAGCCTTGCTGGACCCAGGTTGAATAAGAAAGAATCTACATTCATAAAAGCAAAATTACACTTGGTCTTCCCCCCTCCCCTTCTATTTTTTTTGGTTTTCCCTTTATATGATCTAAACTCTGTTTTCCAGGAACCAAGTGTGCAGGGGCCTCCAAACCTATGTGCTCGGCTGCTGAAGTGCAGGCGTTTGGAGAACGAAACATCGGCACAGTGTCATTACTCTAATGATGTATTAATGAAAACACCGTGTCAGCTCAGAGGACCATCGGGGGACCAGGTAATATTTTTTAATTTGTTCATAGACTGAGGCGGGGGGGTGGGGAGAAGGGGCAGACCTCTGTTAAAGGGGCCCCTCAGGCCTCCTAAAGGTTTTCAAACTGTGGTTTTAATTGGGAGCTGGATTTGGGGGCAGGGATGTTAGCTTTTGGTAGCTCAGACTTATAAATTGTAGCAAGCAAGGTAAACTTGAACCTCTGTTTGCCCCACACTACTTTAATCTCAAGTGAATGATTTGCTACAGGCTAAGTTTTAATTACAATGCTGTGGAGTTTAAATTTAAGATTTAATTCTGTCCTCGATGTAACTCAGTTTCTATTTATTGCAGCTTTATATACCTACTGCAACATTTAATTTGTAACATATCTTTACCCTGAGCTAAATTCTGCCTAGCTCCAGGCCACCACAGGACCAGTGTTTTCTGGGACATCTGCCTATGCATGGAGTTTGCATTTAGTTGGGCACAAAAGGACAGCAGAAAAGTTGGTCTCAAGAGTTTGACCTTTATTTCTGGACAGTGACTTGGCAAAATCTACAGCAAATTAAAAGCACTGCTGGCTTCCTCTTACAAAGTAGCTGGCTGCTTTGGCAAACCATGCAGTCTCTCCGTGTTCCCCACACTCTGACTTGGGTAACCTATTCATCCTTTGGCTGTTGGTGTTCACAGAGTCTACTTTGCTCCCAGTGAGAATTTTGATAAACTTTCTCCTCCTGACCATACAGCTTTGTGGAGTCAATCTCATAGTGTAAAATGAAATACAGCTGGAAATTCAGCCCCACCAGTGGCACAAGGGAGATTTCCAGGGTGTCCTGGCTACCCGTGGCTGGTGTAGTTGGACCAGTATGTCCATACTGTTGGACACCAATGTAGAAAGTTACACCAGCCATCAGTACCTTAGATTATAACAGGGCTCTGATGAGTTTCAGCCAGTCCACACTGGCTCATGTTAGACAAATCCACATCCTTGATCATGTGAATTTCAAGCTGCTCATTTTGCAGAGATAGCCAAGTGAACATTGGGAGGTCCATTTCCATCCAATCAGGAAATGTGAGTTGGGTAGGACTATGGTTTCCATTTTCAGACACTGAGTGGCAGATACAGCAACCCAGAAGCCAAAAATCATTATGGCCACGCCCTTAATATCTAACAATAAAATTAACCCCTAATTTAGACATCCCTAACCAATCAGTGGTCTTACTACTAAACCTACAACTCTGGTTAGTCTCCTGATTTTTATCTAGTGTTACAAACATTACATAGTATAATGCAGGGGGCAAGGCAAACAGATGATAAAAGAAACCAAGGGTCTTAAGCAAAAGGCAAGGTCTCACCACATCCTCAAAAGCAACAGTGGATCCCCATGGCTCCAGCAGGGAGGGACCACGGCCTAGACACTTGCTGCTGAGTGTCGAAGAATTCAAGCAGAGGTAGGTAATGGGAAGACAAAGGGAGGTACCCATGTAGCAGGAGCGTCAGTAGTCTTAGGGGAAAATGAATGCTGTGCTCTACAAGTTTTGGGGTTGCCCTTTTATAGCATAGGGCCTGATGGAATATTCAAAGGAGGTGAATTTAGGGCAGGACTGCGGGTCACGTAATAATCTCTAGGAAGGAGTCTCAGCATCCGGTGCACACGTGGCTGGAGAGAATCTCCAGGCATCCAGGATGTGTCATGGTGTCTGCTGCATGGTGGGAAGTGAGATGCAGGTGCAAGGGAGCAAGAGTACTGAGCCTGAAGCTCTGATGGACTGGGATCAATGGATTGGGGTTTTGTGCAGTGCACCTAAGGTGCCTTGCTCAGGGGCTGGCAGTTCTCAGCCCCTCTTCAGTACCTCCCCTGACTGTATCACCCCCACACAGGGCTCTACTGATCCGTCAGGATCCACTAAGCATAGACCCAGAGAAAAGGAAAAGACCACAGGAGACAAGACGAGATGGTGTCTTGTCTGATATCACCATCCCAAGAAGATGATATCAGAAGCAAGAGACTAAGAGAAGCTCCTGGAAAACTGAATCAAACCCTTTCCCTGCCACTGCCCATCCTGGTGACCACTCCGAGCTGTAAAATGAAGGAGTCTTTATTCTGCATCTTACAATTGTACCAAAAGCATTAAACTTCCAGATCCTCAAGTCTATTTTAAGTTTCTCGGAAAGATCACAGTTTCATAATTCACTTACGACCTAAATTTGCTAACCACAACCCTATGTTCTTATTAAAACACAATATTCACAACTTCTATCTTGTTTAGAGATCCAACTTCAGTATAACTTCTCTCATTATTTGTTATAAGCACCTGGATCATTCCCTGACCTCACTTCCTGACCGTCTGTGGTGGGCTAGAGCTGAGTTAGGCCAGTAGCAGACTCACTGCTCAGGCATCCCCGCTGGATCCCTCTCTCTCCTGGAATGGAAGGAACAGAGCAAACATTGAACTCAAGAGGAGCAATGAGGGCTGCTGACTCAATACAGAACTAGGAAAATCAAGCTGTAAAAAACTGAGGGGTGGCAAGCTTTGGAGCCAAAGAGGACAATGATTGGAAAAGGAAGTGTTCCATAGCACATGATTATCCCTAAGGAAGCAGAAACCAGAGAGGAAGAAGAAAAGAACATGCAGGCAGGAGCAGGAGGGTACTTGCACAAAGCCATCAGCTTGTTGCCAAGCTTATTTTTGAACAGGGTATCGCCTAACCCAAGGTCACACAGCTAAGCAACTGGCATTGACTGCAGTGCTTCAGGACAGGTGCTGGGCCCTGCTGCCTTTCAGAAGACCACATGACAGAGTTAGTCTCTGTCAGGTCTTGGTTAGGGTCCTGTTGCCCATGAAGGAGTTTTCTTTTATGAGCACAAGCAGCAGACAACAGATCTCATCTACTCCCTGTTGTCAAACCCTACGAAATGATAGAGAAATCAGCCAGTGCAGTCAATGCACTCAGTAACTGCAGTGAGCAGCAAGCAGACTACCACCAGTGACTGCTGTTTGGGGCCAGCTTGGTTACGTGGTATCAACTTTTACCATAGGTTCCTGGATTGCCTGAGCACACCAATCCTTAAGCTACAGAGCTTAGGAGTGTTTCCTGTGTGTGTCTACCACTTGCTGATGGACACTGTATTGAAAAAAAGAAAAATTTGCCGTAGAGGCATTAATCCCAAAATTCACTTGACAACCTACTCATTGGAGTCAGATCAGGCTACAGCCTACTGTGAAGAGGAAGAACAAAGACGGGGTTTGCCAAGAGGAAGATGTTCCAGACCTTTCACTTCCTTCACAGGTGCCTTGGGCTGGGTCCCAGTATGGTGAGCACATCATCCTGGGCACAGCCCAGGGGATTGCCTTTGTTGTCTTCTATGCAGAGTAGTAAAGGCACCCTTCTACTGAACATTGTTTTAAAAAGTCATTTTCTCTCCCTTTTATTAGGACTCCAGGACAGGAACCTGGCAGCAGAGTTGATGCCTCACTGTACTTGTTTGTGGCCAAGTTTGACTTTCAAGGTTACACTGGCTTTAAAAAGACTTGGTCGTTTAATTATGCATGAAACAAGTGCTGCCAACATTGAGGTTTGCAAGTCACTGAGAAAGTCACAGGACAAAAGCCAGAGCTGAGTCACTGATGGAGACCCGGGTCATTGAATCTGAAAAGTACCATTAAGTTTTCATTATAGGCAAGACTGTGTTGGTTACCCATCAACCCTGGAAGGCACACCGGAGGCACACTTAATGACCATATGACTCCTTACAACAGATCTGCCCCATGTCAACCACCACTGGATGAATTCAGAGGAGCAAAACACTGGGATTTGAATCAACCAGGAGAGAATGAGCCAGAACCCAATTCGATCAATTTTCTAAGGCCCTTTCCAATATTAATATTCAACTGCTTTCCCCAGTGAGAGCAAACAGAAGAGACATTGGTCTTAGCTTTCCTTTGTGATACTGCTTTCTGCCAAGCTGACCTCTGCATCTTGGGAGGCATGCATCTAACCCCCTGTCCCAACACTAACAGACCAAAGGGCTTGTGGATAGCAAGAGCACCGAGGTCTGACCCAAACATTGAGCACCTGCTTCATTGGCTTGCCACCTTTAGCAAAACATCTCTGGAGGTGGTTGCTTTAAAATTGCAGAGACAAAAGGAGAAAGGCAGAAAGTTGATGTCTTTCTGCAGCTGTCTCAGAAAGGAGCAGGCACTGTGACACAGCTGGTGAATCTGCTGCTTGTGATAGTGAAGTGCCAGCTGGGAGACACAGCTGCTTCACTTCTCAGCTAGCTTCCGGCTAACACTCGGGGAAAGCAGCACAAGAGGGCCAGAAGTGCTTGAGCCCTTGCCACCCACGTGGGAGCCTTGGATGGAGGTCCTGGTTTACTGGCTTCAGCCTGACTCACACCTGTCTGTGGCAGACATTTGGGGAATGAACCCATGGATGATAGATCTCTGTGTGATTCTGCCTTTCCAGTAAATGTAAAAAAAATACATATTGGGGGACTGGCGAAATGGTTCAGCAGCAAATCCTTGCCTTGTATGCTCTGGTATCCCATATAGGCGCCAGTTTGTGTCTTGTTTGCTCCACTTCCCATTCATCTAGTGTTTGTGGCCTGGGAAAGCACGAGAGCATGGCCCATAACCTTGGAACCCTGAACCCGCGTGGGAGACCTGGAAGAAGCTCCTGGCTCCTGGATTCAGATCAGCTCAGCTCCAGTGGTTGTGGCCACTTGGGGAGTGAACCAGCAGATGGAAGATGTTTCTCTCCATCTTTCCTCCTCACTGTAAATCCATCTTTCCAGTAAAAGACACACACATACCTCTATCTATCTATCTGTCTGTCTATCTATATATCTATATCCATCCATCCATCCATCCATCCATCCATCCACCCATCCGTCCGTCAGAGAGGTCTGATTTTGCATCAAAAGGCAAAGGAGGTAAATATGGAATTACAGCCCAAATCCAGGCCACAGGATCTGAGGAACCACAGCACCGACACATCCATTTCTGGGAAGGTGACATTCGTCCTGAGATACCCCGCTTTGAAATGACAGACTCTGACTTCTATCAGTGCAACCTTGACCAAAAGCTTCCAACACTCTGAGTCTCATTTCTCTACTCTAAAGGATGGAGTCAGCAGCAACAACTAGCACAGAGGTTGTTGTCAAGGTTAAGGTGGCAGGGCCAAGAAAAGCAGTGAGCACAGTGCTTTGTGTGCCTTACACTGGTTCTCAGGGAGCAGGGACTTACAGCCATGCAGAAGACCTCTGCTCTGCTGGTCACCCACTCCGTGTCCTCACTGTAAGCATCACAGAGCTAACACCTATAGAGGTTCTCAGAGAAACTGTTACAAATGGACAATTTGGACCAAGCAGGCCTAGAGGCAGCCTCAGCGAGTTTTGTTGCTTTCTTGTCTTGTTTGGGAGGGGGGTCATTGCCTTTATTAGCTTTGTATTTACTGAAGTTTGGAGTGGGGAAAGAGAAAAAGAGAAAGTCCAGTGGTTCACTACACAAATACTTTGATGGGAAGGCCTGGGCTGAGGCTGGAAGCTGGGAAGCACTATCTACCAGCCACCTATGAATGAGGAGAGAGGCAGGCAGACCTTGTGGGGGTTGGGGAGAAACAGCTTGGGTTCTTCCATAGGAGGGCAGGACCTGAATCTCCACATCTCAGATGCCACAAGTTTCCAGGTGTCCCTGTGTGAATCCACATAGTTCAACTAAGGAACAGCCAAGTCCTTCACCTCATTTGTTGTATGTTTTGGTTACAGGTCAATGACCATATCAAAATTGTTTTTGTCAAAAAACAGAGAAAGGTAATTCAGGAAAGATGTGCTTGTTAGAGTTCAGTGGTTCAGCTATGCCTCTCCCTTCAACAGCTACTCCACTGACCAGCACATCAACGCATTTGCAGGGCCAGGCTGTTGCAGCTATGGAAATACCTAGCTACTTGGACACAGCCCCTGTTCTCGCCCTGCTCTAATTCAAGCAGGCCTTCCGGATGTCAGAAAGCAGGTCTGCAAGGCCTTCGAAAGTCTTAGGAATGAACAGCCTCTATTCATTGGAGTAAGAGGAGGTAGGGTTGATTTTGTTGCTGAAGTTTTCCACTATACTTCCTTGAAATGCCTTTGTAAGAAATAATCTCCTGATCCTCTGTCATCTTTGCAAAATACTGGTGATCTCACTACGCGATGGAAGCTGCTAGAGAAGTGAGTGGGCAGAGAGAAGAGCAAGAAGGAAACATTGTTCCCAATGCCATCAGACGCGGTGTGGCCTGCCTCCCTCCCTCCCTGTGTTTGTAAAATGCCATGTTTTTCTCAACCAGTCAAGATCCTTGGAAACCTGGATGTTTTGAGGGGTGCTCTCAGCCTGTAAAGCTGTTTTCGTGTTTCAGCATGAACTTCAAAAATAACTTCCATTTTTGGGTGACTCAAACACTACCACCTTACGGAAGTCTTCCTTCCATGTTCATTTACTCCATACTACTAAAGGTTGATGGCAATATGGTCTTACGTCTCTACCCAACCAGGATGATCCAGGAGGACAGAGTCATGTCTGGATATGCTGGCCACTCAATTCCTAATGGTAAGTCATGTACTGGGAACCTAAGGACTCTTCACATGGCTCAAAAGAATGAATGAGTCTATGAATGATGGGGTTCTGAAATTAACATCGGACCTGAAGGGTTTGAAGCTCCTTGTAAGTCTGCCTAGCATCACATCAAGGTCCTCTAAGTCACAGGGTTAAGGCATTTGCTAGGCCAACTGATGCCACAATATGGAAAGGCATCCAGGAAAACATCAGTTCCATCCACTAGTCCAGGGAGCGTTTGCTCTGGTGCACGGAGTGCAGGGATGGGGGAAGACAATGGGGCTGGAATGGAAAGTGTGTTGATAGTACAGTCTGTCTGATAAGTGTGAGAGCTGAGCCAGGTCTCCAAGGCAGTGGAGTGCGAATGGAGGGGCATGGGGAGACAGAAGCATAGGAAATTAATGAGTCCCCACAGCTGCTTTTAATGGGGTCTTGATCACTTGAGAGCAGCAGAGGGAGAGGAAGGACACGGTCTCCTAGGCCTAATTAAAAGTTATGAAAAGAGAATGACACGTGCACACGGGCTGCTGCATAAATGGAAAGGAGTGTTGGTGGGAAGGCAAGGCTGGCTTTTCCATTTAAAACACTGGCCATGGATTGCCTGGAGGCAATCTTGAAGAATCAAAGAGGAAAATGACTGATAGCATCCAAGTGCAAATGGAGGAGGGTTGCGCATCACACCAAGTTCAGAAACCAGATTAAACTGAAGCCCTCACTTTCAGAGGACATAAACCTTTTCATGACGTTTGCTTATCCCAGTGCTGCACTTACTAGGGCCTGGGCAAACTGTCACTTGCATGCAGGATATATGCCCTTGTTGTCTGAGGAAGGAAAAGTGTCTTCAGACTTTTTGATTCATAGTTAACACGTATTGAGTGTTTACTACCTTTCAGGAGCCACGCCCTGTGCCTTTTCGCCTGTTGTATTTCATTTATCCTGCGTGATTAGTCTGTGAGATTCTGTCTGCATGCTGCAGTTGAAGAAACTGAAGCACAGAGAATTTCAGAGGACTGCCCAAGGTCATAAGAGTCACAGTTTGAGCCTCGTCACTCTAAGCCTTAGCTTGTATCTTTGACCATCTTGTTACAACTCCCATGAAATCAGTCACTGGTGAACAAGGACTGGATGTTTCCAACTCTAAATCAAGATTTGTTTCCACTTTTTCTTAAAGATTTATGTATTTTTATTGGAAAGTCAGATTGATAGAAGGAGACACAGACAGAAAGATCTTCCATCTGTTGGTTCACTCCTCAACTGGCTGCAACAGCTGGAGCTGAGCTGATCTGAAGCCACACGGGTGCAGGGTTAATTATCTAATACTTTCCTAGGCACATGAGCAGGGAGCTGGATGGGAGGAGGAGCAGCCAGGACATGAACCATTACCCATATGGGATCCTGGTGCATGCGAAGTGAGGATGTAGCCACTAGGCTATCATGCTGAGCCCTTCCACTTAATTTTTTCTTAAAGATTTATTTATTTTTATTGGAAAATCAGATACATAGGGGAGGAAAGACAAAAAGGAAGATTTTCCATCTGCTGATTCACTTCCCAAGTGACCGCAACGGCCAAAACTGAGCCAATCTGAAGCCAGGAGTCTCTTCCAGGCCTCCCACAAGGGTGCAGGATCGCAAGACCTTGGACCATCCTTGATTGCTTTCTCAGGCCACAAATGGGGAGCTGGAGCGGAAGCGGGGCCATGGGGATTAGAACCGGCACCCATATTGGATCCCAGCATGTGAAAGGCGAGAACTTTGGTTGCTAGGCTGCCGGGTCCCCTTCCACTTGTATTTATATGAGGAAGCAATAGGGCAATATAAAGTATGGAAGATTAGTGCCTATGGATTTCTCATCAACTATCCATTGACATATCCAGTTAACTACCTAACCCAACAGTGAGTCAACCAACTAATTACAGTTAGCCAACCACCAAGAACAACCATTTAGTCCACCATCCAAGCAGCAAACCAGCAATGCAATCAACCAACCCAATTCTCTTACTATAAATCAGGTTAGTAGCTGCACACATCATGCAAGAGAAGAGCTTAACATACAGTCTTGTGACACTAGCTAACGGATGCTACTAAGCTGTATTGTTCTCCATCAGAGGACTCCAATATGAGAACTAAAGAGGTCCACTTGACTCCCTGTGAAAAAGATCTCCTTGAATTCACTGCAAAGGTCCTCAGCATCATGGAAAATTATCGTTGATGTGATCATAAAAAAAAAAAAAAACCACAGGTTTTCAACTGCAAAGCTGATTCCTCAGCTCTTTCTTCTTTGGGTCACACAATGGTAAAAACAAAGAAACAGAACTGGTAGCCATACCCTCAAGGAACAAATATTTTGGGTTTTAACTTCATCTTGGACTCAGTTTTATATTCCTGTATTTATTTTTTTTTGTATATATATATTTTTAAATCTACTTCTACTCTGTTTTCTGGGCTAGACTAGTGTTTGATTAGGATTTAAGTCTTTGCACCAACCTGAAGGAACACAAACAAATGCTTATTTGTACAGTTTTAGCTTTTGTACTAACAGATGTCTAACGGGACACTGACAGGGAAAGGCCACCTAAGCCAAAATGAGAAGGCCACTCTGCTCTAGTCTATTTCAGGGCATAGAGAGGATAAGCCATCTTGTTTTATTGTGCTTATGTAGGGTTCAAATTTCTCAGAGAGAGAGAGAGAAAGTTGAGAAGTTGTAGAAGGCAAGTTCTGTGCTAGAATTAAACAAAAAAACAAAACAAAAAAAATCTGAATTCCAGAGTTTCAGCTCCCAGAGTTTTGGCTTACAATATGAAATTAATCAAATCACCTACTTTTTTTCGGATTCTCCGTTTAGTCATCTGCAAATGAACAGAACTGCTACGTATTCCACTGGGTTGATGTGAGCATAGAAAGTGAGAACCCGTAGGGAGGAAGCTTTGAAAATTACACAGTGAGCTCCAATGGCAGCCAGTCTGTAGGATTTCCAATAAAATGTCAAGATTCCCAAAGTGCGGTCCACGAGACATTGAAAACACATTTTCTCAGTTCCCATCAACCATCTGATGGGGGAGAAAGAGGACAGAAAGCAAACGTCCTGCCCACCCCTGCTCCCTTTGTTGGTATGTTTCTTTGGAGATTGTCCCAAGCGAAGTGTCAGATCTGGCTCAGCATAGGGCAGCATTCTCTGTCAGAAAGCATGGTCCTTCACCTCTTCAGAGCCAGAAACAAGAGCAGGAGGCGTCTTACCTCATCATCGCAGCTGATGGAACACTTGCCATCCAAAGAGGCACACTGCACATGGGGAGAGCAGAGAGGTGTGTGTTAGCGTCTACCTGGACACTGAGCACTCCAGCGGGTCTCTCATCAAAGTCATGGTCTGGGACACAAATGCCAAATCTCCACCCAAGAGAATGCTTTCAGGAAAATCTGCCTTTTTTTTTTAATTTGTAAGAATCAACATCAACTCCAAACCCTCACAGAAGAATATGGAAAATGATGAGGAGTTAGAGGAGGGCAGAGGGTGGAGCTGGCTCTTTTCCCATCTGTTTTATTAATTGATGTTGTCGCTTATTATCAATAGTTTCTGGGGATCTTCAACAGGAATATAATGACGTCATTAGTTACTTTAAAAAGAAACCTAGTCCCCGTTCTTACAGTTTCTTTAACGTACAGGGACCTTAGCAAGGTGCCAAGGACATGAAGATCCACCATGACATGCTTGCCTTTATTTGAATCTTTCCAGTGATGAGTGTAGAGAGAGTTCACAAAGACGCATGGCAGAATAGCAGCCCTGCCATTACCCTGAAACAAATGGGATTGCAGAGGGGCTCCTCAGTACATACGGGAATATTCACAACCTGGCAGATGGAAGTGGCTCATCTGTTGCCATTTCCATGAAATACCACAAATGTCCCCAAATGTTCCAACATACAGAGGTCCAGGGAAACCTCCCTAGGCAAAAGGCGGCAGATACCTGCTTCAAGAATCCCAGCTATGCAAGGGCTTTCAAGATCACACTAGATTACTCAACAAAGAGGCAGGCATCTTAACAAGATTAGAAGGAAATTACTGTGAAAACCTCACAAAAGGCCCTGATAGGTCCAAGAAATACTCTTTTGAAAGTCACAATCTTGATTTCACCATTAAAACTGTTCCCAAGAGCAAATCCCCTGCTTCGCCAGCATGGGTGTCTAACATGCTGACAGCCCTTTATTTTGCAATGAAATGAAAGGTAATCTGAGCAGCTGGGCAATGCATTTTACAAACATCCACCGGAAATCTGGCACTTGGAGGCTCTGGGTATCCAAATGTGAGCACCTGTGTTTCACAGTGTCATGAATACTCCGGGATGCTGATTATAACTTACCTGTCGGCTGGCAGTCCAGAACTTCCTTTGGAAAAATTCAAGTTTCATCTGGATACCTACAGCTGTGACAAATTACAAATAAAACAAAGCATTAGTGATCCCTTTATGTAATTATTTCAGGTTATCATTGAGATTTAGCAGACATGGCAAGAAACCAGTATGAGTATTTTGCATCGAATGTACCAGGAAGCATCTAAATAGAAACGCTTTTTTTTTTTTACTCTTTCAGACAAGGGATTCTTAAAGTTATTTATATGCATACAATTCTTGAATTAGATCAAACTGAATCCAGTATAACAAACTAGATTACTTCAGTGTTTCGAAAATGCATGCTGCCCCAAGATGAACTGAAAACAAAAATAATACTTTCAACTGGCTATTAAGATGATTATTTTTGAGTTCCTGTTTCAGCTCTTACTGTAAGATTGTGTATGTCTGAAATGCAGAAGTTTGTAAAGCACTCACACTGGTGTTTGGAAGGGCGTCTCCTTTCGACAAGGTGACTCAGCCTAACTGCCCCCTAGTGGTCACATCCCCACTCTCCCCCTCCCCAGGAACTGAGTATTCAATTCTCTGACAAGCTTCCCCAAACAGCAGTGAAGTCTAGTTCAAGTATTAAAATCAGGTGAAGAGAGACAAAACGCCACTTTAAACTCTGGCATCTTCTAGGACCTCAGAACATTGATATGAACCAACTTGCTGTATTTCTCTCCAGGAATCCAAGGCAATTTAACCGCTGAAACCGGTTCAGAAAGAGAAAGGGTGAGGGTGCAAGCTCATCAGATTAAGGCAACTTTAAAGAAATCTCAAAGAAGTCTGCAGGGCTCCAAGGGGAACTGCATTGGGCACAGTGAAGTGTTGGAAACTTCAGCCTGCTGTTCACAACTTTCCTGGTGGCTTTCCAGGTTTGGGCTGCATCTGCATCCCACTGTTCCTGTTACACATCTCTTACACTTCCTTCCTTTAAACTACCTACAGCAACTGCACCTGAATAACACCAGGCATTAAACGCACAAGAAGGAAGCAAATGCACCAACAAACATGGAAGCCTTTTCCACGTCAGTATGTTAGACTCGCCTCACTTAGAATTCACTGCCATGCATTTGAAGACTCTTGAAGATCTTGGGCTGTTAGCGTAAAAATATCAAGTATATTTCTACTGCCTAGAGATGTGGTTGAATTGATTCCTGAGCATTCAGGTTAACTGCACGTGGAAGTTGGAGAGACCTACCAGGTGTCTCTGGACTTGGAGATTTAAGGGAGTCCATCAAGATGGCTCAACTGGTTAATCCTCCCACTGCAAGTGCCAGCATCCCATAGGGGTTCTGGCTCATGTCCCAGCTGCTCCACTTTCCAAGTTACAGCCTGGCGAAGCAGAGAGGGATGGCCCAAAAGCTTGGGACCCGGCACCAACATGGGAGACTTGGAAGAAGCTCCTGGTTCCTAGCTTAGTACCAGCTCTGCTCCAGCTGTTGCAGCCACTTGGGGAGTGAACCAGTCCCACTCCTCAAAGATGGAGAAAGATCTTCCCAAAGAAAGATGAAAGATCTTTCTCTTTGTCTCTCCTTCTCTCTGTAAATCTGACTTTCCGATAAAAATCAGTAAATCTTTGAACAACTTTTCAAATTTATGGATAAGACGTGAGCTAAGCACAGTTGCACTATGAAAACAAGAATCATCTTTGCGATGCCATTCATTAGGAGCTTGGTACTCATGCTGTTCTGCCACAGTGCCTACCACCCTCTGGATTCTGTCTTCTCCAGCAGCAGGAACCTCAGCAAGGTCCAAGGATCCACATGACCCATCCAGAAGAGTTATTTTTTAAATCCTTTCAATCAATAGCATATGTACACAGAGTACACAGACAGACAGAGAAAGCAGTATTCATGTGAACTGTAATTCCAAAATAAAGGGCTCCATGGGGGCTGGTACACTAGAAGTATCTGGGGACCACTGAGAAACAAGTTCTAATGTCTGATGGCTTTTTCTCCTTGCAGAAAAGTATGAGTCACAAAAAGACTAGACGATGAGAAAGCAAACTAGCTCTCTTTTTTGCTGGTTTACGCCCTCAAATACATACAAAAAAAAAAAGGCTAGGGTTAGGACAGGCTGAAGTCACAAACCAGGAGGAGCTCAGTCTAGGTCTTGATCTCTCTCTCTCCAGGGGTACAAGTACTTGAGCTGTCATCACTGTCTCCCAGGGTATATACTAGCAGAATGCACGAGTCAGTCAGGAACCAAATCCGGGCATTCTGATACAGGATCCCTACGTCTTAAATGGCATCCTAACTACCAGGCTCAATACTTGCTCCCTCCCTTCCCTACTCAAGATGGTCTAAGTCAGAATTTCTAGGAGTGAGCATCCAGACAAGGTTCCTGTGTGAGGGCAGTCCAGTAAGACTATCATGCAGCTCACGTGTGTCAGTCAGTGGGTTTTTGCGGGCCACCAGGTCACACTTCAACCCATGAGCTGCTCTTTCTGTCCCAAAGACAGGTCAGCAAATTCCTGAAGGAAGCCAATATTGGAGACTGAGGCTGCTTCCAGCACTTCAAATAGATCTCATCTTCCAACATGCATGACTAGGCAGGGGGTACACGGTACAGCAGGATACAGGCTGGGTTTGCTCTGCTGCACCAAGGAGGCACATCCCTGCTCTGTCCTTCCAACAAGAGTCTGGGACCCAGCATGTCTGATTTTCCCAAAGACTAGTAAGGTTTGGCAGAAAACTTGGTGTCAGAGCAGAGGGTCTCAAAATCATGGGCCTTGAGAAGGTGGGCTCTGGGTAGATCTGCCTTCTGCAACATCTCTCTCTTTACAACTCCCCTCCCACATTGCTGCCCAGCCAGCCTTGCCCACAAAGCTGCTTCTCAGAGCCAAGGCCAACAGCCACAGCAAGCTAGCTGTGAAGCCCTATAGGAGAGCAGCACACGGCGCCCTAAAGAATCACTCCACACTAGCTTGATCTTGCTTTTTTCTCCTATAGCCCAGAGCTGCCCTGAGCCACCCATCAGCTCAAAGTTCCTCCCTTCTCCAGCTGAACCCCCATTTTCACCTCCCTTGAAGAAGCCAGCTTCTCCCACCTTGGTGCTTAACCATCTCACCTACCTTGAGCCTGCGTTCATCTGCCCCTGTTGTTCCTGTACCCCACCTCCTCAGAGTGCTTTAATCTTTGCTCATGAGTCAGTCCTTTAGTCCCATTAATCAAGTGAGCTGTTTCTCTCTGATCTTCCTCCAGCAGGCTGCATCCGCTGCCTAGTCCTGATGCCCTAACCTAGACATCACTTCCCTCCTTCCTCACACACTCCCCTGTCTGGGTCATGAGGTGCTCATGTGCCCAAGTGCTCCCAGAGGGTCCTGCCTGTGCTCTTGCTGATTGGTCCCTGGCTTCTCACGGCACAGGTAGGCTCACAGTATTTGTACAAGTTCAGATATTTCTCTATGATGAAGAGACTCACAACCCCACCAATCGGTCAGCTCTGATCATTTGTCCTGGGTCTCTGTGCTGAACTCTAAAATGGTTCAATAAGGAGAAAAGAACCACAAGCTCCCTCAGTGTCTGGCTGAAGAGTAACTAGGTCAAAGTTACCTGGAGGCCCAAGGAGGAACTGGTGGGGGATTTGTGTAATAAAAGGGAGGAAGATGGAAAAGCCAAGGGAAGATGGTGATTCAAAATGCAGGGAACATCAGGCCAAAGGAGGGAGTTTTGTTGTTGTTGTTGTTGTTTTAAAGACCCTAGCGTGCTCTGAGAATTGAGCAGGATGGCAGCGTGAGCACCTGACAGTGCTGAGCAAATGGCAACAAGTCCTGAACACAGCTCAGGATGGGCCCAGGGGTCAAATCCAGCTTCTGTTTTTCCACAACCCTAGAACAGAGTCCTGCGCAATTGTTCGCATCCTCCCCATGGCTCCCCACAGCAGAGCCCACACAGCCTCATGCCCTGGCTACCTGGCCCTCTGCAGAAAACCTTCTCTGAACAGATGCTTTAGAGTCCATAGTGGATCTTTAGGCAAAGGGGTAGGATCACTTCCTTATTTTCAAAAGTCCACTGTGGACGCTCACAGAGGAAGTTCTAGGGAAAGGGCCCAGGAAGTGGCAGGTGGAAGAATCACTAAGATTCATCCTCAGGTTCATCATCTCTTAAGCACATATATGGTTTAAAGAGCAAAACACATGCTAAAAATAAATGAAAATTCACTCCCCCCACCCTAATCAGCAAGCAAACAAAATCCTTAAAGGCATCCTAGGGTGGAGATTATCCAGGAAAACGAATATGACCTGCAACAAGCAGGGATTTAGTTCCCTCTGGCTATCTGCCTTGTTTCAGTCCAGCACGTTTCTCCCTTCAAGCTTTATCGGAGCAAACATGTTGACTCCAGCAAGCCCCTCTCTCATCCCTCATCCCCCACACAACCAAAGTGAAACCTGAGATATTTGTCAGACCTGTCTGTTTTGTTCTTTCAACAACATTTCAAGCCATAACAGTATATTCCAATTGAAGTCAGTCTCGCTAATTTAATAAGGGAAACAAGGACAGAAAATGCTTTAGTGAAACCCAAGTCCCAAGGAGAGCGCAGAAAATAAAAACACCATTCCTTGGGTTTGAAATTTTTTAGACAGTCCAGAAAACGATCAGCATACTTTCCCTGGAGTTTAGGGTGTCTCTCCCTGGTACACTGCCTGGTCCTGATGCCATAACCTGATTAGGTTGCTCCAAGGTTCCCTGCTGGGAATCTTGACCGCAGGCAAGAAAGAGTCTTTTCCAGTGGTGCCTTATTCACCTCTTAGGAGCAGAATAGATGCAGATGACACCAACAGGACATGTTCCCACATGCTAACATAAAGAACCTCCTGGCCCATGAATACAAGATCTTGGGACGGTATTTGAAACATCAGTAAAAGTTGTGACAACTGCCATCCTGGTGGCTGGCACAGTGGTACAGAAGGCTAGTCCTCTGACAGACACCGGTATCCCATATGAGTGTTAATTTTAAGTCCCAGCTGTTCTACTTCCTAACCAACTCCCTTCTTACAGCCTGGGAAAGCAGTGGAGAACTGCCCGAGGCTTTGGGCACCCATGTGGAAAATACTGAAGAAGCTCCTGGCTTCGGATTGATCCAGTTCTGAACATTTGAATCATTTGAGGAATGAACAGCAGATGGAACATCCCTGTGTCTCTTCCTTTCTCTCTCTGTAACTCAAATAAGTCTTTAGAAAAGAATTAGGATCCAGTGCTGTCACCTAATGGCTAAAATCCTCGCCTTGTATGCACCAGGATCCCATTTGGGCGCTGGTTCGTGTCATGGCAGCTCCATTTCCCATCCAGCTCCCTGCTTGTGGCTTGAGAGAACAGTCGAGGACGGCCCAAAGCCTTGGGATCCTGCACCAGCATGGGAAGCCTGGAAGAAGCTCCTGGCTTCAGATTGGCTCAACTCTAGTGGTTGTGGCCACTTGAGAAGTGAATCAGTGGATGGAATATCTTCCTCCCTGTCTCTCCTCCTCTCTATATATCTGGATTTCCAATAAAAGTAACACAATTTTAGAAAAAATTGCTATCCTGAGTCCAAAATCCTTTCTTCTTAAACACTCAAGCATTTCAAGCAAGCAATGACATTTCCTTTGGTTTGAATTTTCCAGGGGACTCATTTTAGAAGTCATCTCAACATTCAGAGGGTCTGAGTACAGATATTCAGTTTAGCAATGCAGTACTTTCTTTCCAAAATTTTTTTCAAAGAATTACTTATTTTTATTGGAAAGGCAGATTTACAGAGAGGAGGAGAGACAGAAAGAGCTTACGTCCACTGATTCATTCCCCAAGTGGCGGCAATGGACAGACCTGAGACAATTCAAAGCCAAAAGACAGAAACTTCTAGGTCTCCAACACAGGTGGAGTGTCCCAAGACTTTGGGCCATCCTCGACTGCTTTCCCAGGCCACAAGCAGGGAGCTGGATGGGAGGTGGAGCAGCCGAGACACGAATCAGCAGCCTTACAGGACCCTGATGCATGCAAGGCAGGAATTTAACTACTAGACTACCATGCCTGGCCTTCCAGACTTTGTTTTTCTAACATTCTAACATTCTTTTTCCCCATCTTCCCCTGCCTCTCTTCTCCTGTGTTTCCCAGAAATGTTATATGCGTTAGGTGGCAGATTTTACAAGATACAAGCAGCAGAGGGAAAGGAAGGGCATTGTGGAAGGTCATCAGCCCACTGAAGGGGGAGTCACACTTGAGCATTCAAAGAACCAACACACAAGCACGAGCATCATCCAGACACCCAACATACAACAGGACAAGTGGCCTACAGGCGTCCATCAGCATGCTCAAAGCCAGGCAAGGGAACTCGGATCCTGTGTTAGCTGAATACACAGCCATGAGAAGTATAGGGCACGTAAACCACAAAATTATGTAATTCTTTAGTGGCACAAGCTGTCTTTCAAGTGCTGAAGAGCCACACAGAGAGGCTTCCCTAGATCCCCCATGTACCTCAGGGAGGCGCATTGGACAGTCGTCAGAGAATGGGAAGTTGTCTTAACAAGCAAAGGTTAAGTTCTCTGTAGATCCGGCTGTTCCATTTCTCCTCAGAGGTGGAAGAAATGGGATGACTCCGATGTGGAGGTTTTAGATCAGAGAGGGTGGCGGCTGGGAGACAAACTGGACTGGCAAGGGGAAGTTGGTAATTAGTTTGAGAGGACCTCGAAAACATCAATGCAACATGCTCAATGTGGCTACTACCCCCAAGATTTACTTATTTTGCCTTATAAAATTTGAGAATACAAATTACATTTCCAGTGCTATTATATTCAAATGCGTTCAAGATGAAATCATGCATGCATCTCGTATCACGTTAATAGACATGCATTCAAGCGTAATCCGAAACTCACGAAATAGCAACATAACATGTAAAATTAGAAATAAAATCACTTTTTCATATTGTATTCATTTAGAAATAATTTTTCTGTGGGCTTGCTACATACCCGTAGGAGCCCAAATCCGGTTTATAAAATAGCACTCACCATGCCTGGCATGCAAGCCAGCACAGACACCCCACTTCCCATGGCTCAGTCCTGCAGCTCTTCTGTATGTTCAAGCACACAGAACAAGCTCATCCGGGAGACTGAAAACCAACCCAGCTACCATCGATCGAATTACAATCAGGAAAGGCTCTGCTGGAGAACTGGCTGTGAATGCAGTTTCCAAAGCTATGTCTGGGAGCTCCTAGGTCTGTCACTTCACCTGCCTGTCTCTGAAAAGACACAGACCAGCCCTAGGCTTCTGTGGGACAGGGATAAATGAGATAAATGAATAATGTCTATGGAAACACTATACCTGGTTGATAATGTCTTCAACCATCTTGTAGTGATTTGCTACTAAAGCTTCTCTTCTCATACTTCACAACTAAAACTACTTTCTGGTCCTTATGTTGAGACGGAGAAAAAAGTTCTTCTGTGATACATCCACTCTGTCCTCAGCTAAGACATGCTCCTGGGAAACTAATCCACAAGTGTTTTACAACAATCAAAGCCATGCGAGTACCTGGGCAAGCCCTAGGAGCTTTGAGCAGCCCCTTTGCCTTCAGGATTCATGAGGTGTGTCACTTGTGTCCCCTTTAGAACTATGGCCATTTCTGTCCACTCAAGATGAAACAAGGTGGTCAGGATGCAGTCCTGAACAGCACCACTGTTCCTGGCTCTGGCGGCCATCGGCTCCAGGGGCTCAGCAGCCAAATCTTTGCCACAAAGCTTTTTAACAACCTGGTTCCAGCAGGTGGCATGCTGACAAGAACCTCACTCAAGTATGTGGTCAGAGAAGCAGATTCCAGAGCTGTGCTGTTCTGGACTGACCCACCAACAGGGTCAAGTCCATGAGCAGAAACCCTATAGACAACTGAATCACGAATACAGAAAATAAAATGATGGTAAGTTACTAACAAAGAAAATACCTGTTAACCTCTTCCCATGCATTTCCTCTCTTAAATTCATGCCATAAAGGCTCGTCCAGATAGCTTCCTTTAGAAAATCAGCCCTTATGTGGGTCACATTTCTCAGGCAAGCTGGTGACTATTTTTGCACAGCTGGGGAAACAGCCCCACCTTGGCTCAGCCTCTCTGAATTTTCATTTCTTTGTGTACAACGGCAAAGCTTGCTAGAAGTGACAGTAACAAGGCCTGGCACATTTGGATTCCAACTTGCCTTCATCAACAGTCAACCGTAATAGCTGTTAGCCAAGCCACATTTGTTTAAATGTTTTCTTCTGTTTGTTTGCAAAATAGTTAATTGTAAGTAGAACTAACAAAGAATGTGAGTGTCACTTCTTTGGACTATCTTGTGATGAGCTTGGGGTATGGACAAAGGCCACTGTTCTGGAGCGTTGAAGAAAAGAGCACGAACCTTCCTTCCATCCAACGTGAGGCCAGCCCAGAGGCCTGCTCATGTCCAGGATGAATGACTTACCACATGAATAACAAAACGGTCATGTGAATGATGACATAACTCATCTGTTAAATATTTCATGTGAAGATTTTAATGAATTGCATGATGGAATGTTGGACAAAAAAGACAACTGAAATTCTGGGACTAATTTGGGCGAAACTGAGAACAGAGTAGCCTCCTTGCAAGATGAGGGGCAGGCAGGGAGGCAGCTGCACCGATGACCCCCTGGGTGTCAGACTAGCAAATCCAAAAGCTCCCTTCAAACATTAGAGGCGAGGGACCACGATCAACAACAAACCTTTAGAGACATTATTTAGACCAAAGCAATAGGCATTGGTTATCATCTTGGTAAACCCCGAACATGGCTCTCCAAGGTCTGTTATTATTTCAGAAGTGAGGGGTGGGAAGGAAACCTCATCCTCACAGCAACATATCACACACACTTTTAAGGCTATACCAAGTGAAGAAATGGCATCCTAAAGGGGAGGGATTTCAGTAGAAGCCCCTCAATGACTGCATTCTTTCACTTCTGAAGTACTTCCCTTGGTGGTGGCGGTGAGGGTGTGTGAGGGGAGGTCCGCTTTCTTATACATACATGCTTTCAAATAACAAAGAGCTACGTGATACATGCTTATGGAAAGAGGAGCGGCAGGGCCCGCACTATCACATGATTGGCAAGGCGCTAGCAGATGATTTTCCTTGAAGGCTTGGACCTGTGCAGCCTATTTTAGTGTGGAATTCGCCCTTCCTTCTGCCCATGACTGGATTCTGGGGACTTGTGTGGTAAGGCCTAAGCCATGTGCCCAGATGTATTTAGTTTGCATCCGAGCTGTCAGAGCTCCTTGGGAACAGTCACCTTTAGGGAAGTGTTAATAAATGACAATGAGTAATGTTTCCTCTATTTGCAGCGCCGGATCGATGGTCAAAAGAATTATCAGGGGTATGAGATGGAATAATAATTTTTCACTTCACCTCTGAGATAATCTGGAAGCTTTTTTTTTTTTTTCCAGGAGAAACAGCTATTTACCTGAAGAAACATATTCCCCTTGCTTTCCCGGGCCTCTGGCCCTGGGGTTGGACAGGTTTTATAAGCCAATGCAGTTTTGGAGACAATCCCCACCCTTTCAGAATAAAAACTAGCAGCCTTGTACTTCACTGTATTTTAATCAGAACTGTATAGATCAATGCCTAGCAAAAAAATGATCAGCTTCCAAACTATAACTCCCTAGTTAGTCATTTCTTATTCAATCATTTCCTGATAAAAGTTGCCATGGATGTTAAATAACGCGGGAGGTCAGATTTCTAAACATTTCCAAACCCATTAGAGAAAGGCCTCATCTAGTTGCCTAACACTTCTGAGTTGGATGTTGGCCACGGTGCTCCATACAACACAGCACTCTAATAGCCACATAGGCAGCCCAAGGAGCTGGAGAAAGGCCTCCAAATTCTCTAGTTCTCAGCCTCCTGATAACCAGCACAAGGAGGCTAAGGACCTGCCCAAGCATACTCTGCTCAGTGGAAACATCTAGAGTCCATTTATTTTAAAAATTCACAATAATTATAAAAGGGAAAATTTATAATTTACTTGAAAAAGTTAATGGATTTCCAGATCTAATATTTTTGGTTTTCTAAATCTGGCAACCTATGCCTAGAGTCACCTGGCACTCACCCAGGCAATGAGCTGGGTTGATCTGCATGGGGTACATTTAACCCTGAGGGTTGAGACAGTTTGCATCTTGTAGCTTAACTGTCAGGACTGGGAACTAAGCCTGTTCTTTACTTAAATAACTTCCATTACTTTTCGGTTTCGGAAAATCCTTGTCTATAGCCTGAGAACCTTATACAAAATCAATTTCTCCAGTCAGACTGACCTCTCCTTCAGGATCACATGGCTCAACCAGAGCTACTACTTACTTAATAAGGAACAACTGCTTTTCCAAGACTCCAGGGAGGCCCACCAACCTCTTGGTAGTCCAGTTCCAACACAATGGGAGATCTGTCCAGAACCCAAACCTCCTAAGTATCCGCACTGGACTCCTCCAGCTGAGACCATGAAGGTGACATTATCCATCATGAACTTCAGGAATAAACCTTTGCTCCATCCACAGAGTGTTCCAAGAGTCATCTTGTCAACAACCAAACCTATTTTGCCTTTCTTCATAGCTTTTTACCAGTATTTGACATTAACTAATATCGTGCATTATTTATCCCTAGATGTACCCCTCTCCAACTACAGACACAGTGTCTAGTGCAGACCGATACTGGGGAATACAGAGTGAAAGGATACCTAGGGCTGCACAGTGTGCTGAGGATGGTGGGAATCAGTCTCCATTTTCTATCTCAGGAGAGCGCCTTTATCCTTCCGGGTGGCTTGGGTTCATCTCAAGGACAACGGAGATCTGCTAAGAAGTTCTCAGCAGGTCATGAGATGTGAACAGCTTTGTCCTTTCGGGATATGTGCAGGTGGAGATGGTCGGCTGCCTGTTTGTGTAAGGGACCCTGAGTAAGAGTTGGGAACATTCGACCAAGTAGCTGAGAGATGATGAAGGGGGTGAGTTCACTTCTCACCTCCCTGGTGGGGTAAGACCTGGGATTGACAAGTTTTTCCATAGCCAGGTTAGTCAGATCCATCTCAGCCAGGCAGAGAATCCTGCCTGTCCTCGCCAACCCCAATGCACAGTCCATTTCAAGACTCCATCTTATTGGTTTGGTAGATTTCAACACATTGGCTTGCAAATAAATTACTTCATGAAACATAGTTCTCTGCTTGCCAGATATGTTTCCAGAAAATGTAAGATGTATTCCATGGTGGGAAGTCATTTTATAAATTAGGTTACAGGAATTGCATATACCATAGCAATATTACTATTATCAGTGCAAACAGTGATCATATTGTTTATAGAACTGCTACCATATGCCAGGTACCTGTTAGAAACTCTGGGCACTTTGAACGCACCTACCCATGACCTACAAAGTAATTTACTATTCCCATGCACACTTGCTATCTGACATGACCCAGGACCCTAGAAACAAGTTATAGCCCTAACGTCCCCTACAGAAAACATGAGTTTGCAGAAACTCCTATAGCAAAGGTAAGAGTTTGCCAGAATTTGGAGTACTAGTACAATCAGCCCCCGCCCAGTCAGCTAAAGAGTAAATTGGAGGTATCCACACTCCAGAATATTTTCAGCATTATCTGAAAACTCAAAGTGGTTCTATTGTTCCCAATGAGAAACTGAGCTGTTTAGGTGATCTGGCTGTGACCTGCAAATTGCTCTGAGAGCAAACAAGGTAAGTGAGAGGCAAAGAAATGGAATTCATCCCTGAAAGGGTGGAACCAGCATGAGAAGGAAAACAGTGGCAAGGACTTAGGGCACAGGTGGGGAGAGCACCATGTGCAGAATTCCAGGCTGGCAAGGTGTCTGGGGAGACTGACTCTTCAAGACCACTTGGGTGGCTGGTTCAACGAACTTCCCTAGCCTTTGTCAAAGACTGCAACAAGTAAATAAGGAAGTTCAACTGGATGAAGTTCATCACAACAAAAGCTGTCCTCTTGTGGTGGATCAACAAGACCATCACTTCCCTTCTCTATCTAGAGTCGCCATTTCATTGAACATGGAAAGGTTGATGTGATCTAGGCACACTGCCAAGGGAAGATCAAGTGCTTAGGAATTGAAGCAGGTTCCCTCTGGCCATCCAGAGACCCACTGCAAAACCAAACACCTGGGTGGCAGATGTGTCCGGCCAGAGCAGGTCTGGCTCAGGGCAGACCCTCCCAGAATAACTGCTTGCAAGGTGACTGCAAGGAGGGAGAGAGAATGCAACAGGGAAGACTGCATGCGATGGGTAGACAGCACTCTGCAGTAATTCAGCATTTTTCTTTCTAATCTTCTGGAATCTCAGGACCTTAGAATATTCAGGCATTAGCCCTGAAGTGAAGGATACCACTTCTGCCCCACAGTTTAAAATGTGGCAACTGCTGGGGAGGGAGACGCCATGTTCTACCACGAAATGCTTGGTAAGATCCCAGTCCCAGACCTGGCCCCTTCAACAAGCTTTCCTATAATGGGCTGTGCTGGTGAGCCCCGTGCAAGGCTGGTTCTTTTTCTGGCTCACCAGGCAAAAGCCAGCCCCTAGACAGTGGCCCATGGTAAACACAGGCTGTCTGGACTCTACATCCCTTCTCCCATTCTACAAGGCTGTTCTGGGTCCAGCTGGTGCCCAGTAGGTGCTGTCATAGCTAAATGAATGCATGAGGGAGCCAGTGAGCTGTGTTCCAGACAGGAGGCAGTTAATCGGCGCCTCACATGTTCCCTTTGAGGGATCACAGTCTGAAACACAGTTGTTAACATTCTTCTCCCAGAGTTTCCTGGCACCCCCTGGCTCTTCTCCATTCCCTCAGCTAAAGCATTCCATGTTTAAGGCCTCAGGGAAGCGAGGACAGAGAGGAACTCTGAGAACAAAAGAGGAAAAAGCTGGATTTTTGTACCTCCACAGCTGAGGCCCTGTGGAGCCGCGGGACTAGAAACAAAGTAAAGAACTGCCTCTAAGCTTCTCAACAGACCACTGTGAAAAGATAACCCTTCTGGAAAGGTGTCGAACCAAGAACCAAGAAGGAACCAAGGTGCTGGGGACTTCTAGAGGGGCTCACTCATGGGCGGTATCCCTGCAGGCATCTATTGTCCTGCCCAAGGTCAAGGTAGGGCTCTCAGGACAGAGGAGAGGGGGTATTTCCCACCACATGTCTCTTTTTCTCTCCTCTGTCTCTGATGTGGTGGGACCCTTAGGCTTCCCTGTCCCAGCCTTTTGGAAAATCTTGCTGGGGAATCAAGACAGCTTCCCCAGGGTCATGGGCAGACAATCTAGCAGGACGAGGTCTCCTAACCTTGATGCTTGTCAACGTGAAGCCCCAAGTCACTATGAACTGATGCCAAGGTCACCCTCTGCAGAAAACAGGTATTACATAAATGAGCAAAAAAGCCCTTCAAATTAGTTACACAGAATATGGATTTCCAAAACCTGCCCCAATAGCAAAGATTGACATTCCATCTGCTTCATAGAGAATAGTTAGGTCCATACCTGCTCTCTGCAAAGCTTGTGCTTTATGCTGTATTTTTGTTTTGTTGTTTTGTTTTTTTTCTTTCCTAAGTCTGAGCTGATCTGCTTTCACAGGGGTGCATTTAGGAAGCACCTTAGGAAGCCTGGGGGGGGGGGGCCTTAGGAAGCCTGGGGGTTCCTTAGGAAGCCTGGAGGGCTCTTTGCAAGTGGCAGGAGAAGCTCTCAAGAAAGCAAGAGCAGCTCTGGGCAGAGCCCTACCCTCCCCGGCCTTGGTTGCCAGAGACCCTATGCCCACAAGGGGCTTTGCAGAGCAGAAAGACTGTGGTCTCCTTTGTCTTGCCGAAGGACAGACTGAGATGTGGGAGGCAGTTTGTACACAGGGCATAGGGAACCACATTAACTGAGGACCTAATGGGATAAGGCAACTGGTTTACGTTGTGTTGCTTACCCCTTAAGCCATGCCAGGAGGAGGAACATGTTTTCTTTCAGCTTCAGAAGGCAAAGGTGCAGGGGTGGGGTGGGTTTGGGCACAGTAGGGAAGGTTCTGTTTGGGAGGCTTAGGTCACATTTCTGAATGCCTGGATTTGCGTTTGAGTTCTGTCGATTCCAGTTTCCTGCTAGTGCGGACCCTGAGAGGCATAGGGAGTGACTGGAGTAGTTGGGTGCCTGCCCCGCCTCCCTGTGGGAAACCCAGGATCAAGCTCCCCTTTCCAGCCAGCTCCAACCCTGACTGCTCTTAAGTAGCAATCTTCTAGATGCGGGGAACTTGCAGAAGAGAGAGCTCTGTCTCTCTGTCTTTCAAATACACATATCAACACAAACAGAAAACAAACATAAGGCGCACATGATTCACTGACTTCGCCAGGCCCTGCAGCTGCTAGGTCTTAGTAGAACTACAAGCCAGACTCAGCCTGCAGCTGCCCTTGGCTCCCCATTCTTTGTGGTGGTTCTCAGTGGGGCAGTACCACCCCCTAGGGGCTGCTTTGGGAGTGATGCTTTGCTGGCCACTGTGAGAAGCCACAGTTCTCAGGACAGCTCCCTAAAAAAGTGACTCCAAGTCCTTTGGGGCTTCAGGTGCTCTACCTGGAACTCCATCATCGGAAACCACGATCCACAGCGAGCCTAGAATCAAACCGTGTGTGACTGCGACACACCAAGTATGGCTTGTAAGTTGGGATTTTCTAAAAATTTAAGTATAGCAAGAGAGGTATGAGGGTACTTGGTTTCAGATGCAAATTCCAGGTTTGGCCCATAAACAACAAAGGCCTAATCCTCACTGTATCTACATTAGGGCCCCAACATACAATAATTAACCTACAAGGAAAAGTTATTCTCCTGCATGGCTGGGAGACACTCCAGTGTGGAAGCATGATGGACTCAGAAAAATTCACGATGGACACATATTATGAACCTGGAGGGGAGAACAGAGGGGAGGGGAGAAGGAGGGCAGAGCCCACCGCCAACTTAATTGTATAAAAAAAATTCCGATTTGGGGCAACTTTGTCATCAGGGCTGCAGGGTGCACTGATAAGCTATGCACGGGAGGAAGTGGCCAGTGCATTCTGCCTTCTCTGGGGTGGTGCCCCAAACATACATGTATTAAACACACGTTGGCCTTTACAATCACCCTCCTTTTATTTCCTGAGATGATAGAAATGTGTAATTTCTAAAATAATATGATTATAATCGGGGGTAGCAGATAGGACAACTAACTTTTCTGTTAATTTCATTCTGAGCTTTTAATGAGGCTTTTGCAGTCTTATGCCAAAGGGGCCTTGGGCAAGGCAAGACCGACTTCTGCCCCTCTCTTTTAGAAGTTCATGCGAGTGGCCTCCGCTCCATCCCCTCCACTCCCCTCATCCTTGACTTTGTAGCTCCCCTAAACCTCACATGTCTCCATGGCTTCATCTACGCTCCCTTGCTGGCTAACGCTGGCTGTGATCAAGTGCAAGACTTCTGGATTTCCTATCTCAGAGCCAAGCATCAAGGAAACAGATCTGTGGCACTTAGGGAACCCAGCTCTTGGAGAAGTTGCTGCCCTGCCAGCCAGAGGGAGCCCTGTGGGTCAGCGGGCAGAGTTCGCAGTTTTCTTTCAAACAGTAATGCTGTCTGAATTTCAAGGTCAGGAGGGGAGGGCGGGCTGGGGAAGGGTGTGGAGCAGCCACGCAAACTGTGTTTTCTTCACAAAATATCTTACTGATCCTTATTGTCAGCACTTAGGCCACTGCCTTGGGAGATGAAGAGGGCAGGACGGGATATTTTGCAATTTCACAGCACACATCAACTCCCTATAATGAGGAGGGGGCTGCAGAGTCAAGGAACAGAACCCCCAGTAGATTAAAAGGGGCCTTTGTAGTGGCTGCATCTGTACATTAAAATAAATCTCTCCTAGCACTAAAATAACATCTACATTCATTTGGGCTGGTGCCATGTTCAGCATTTAAGAAATTTGACAAAACATCGCTTGAGCATGTTGAAGTTTGCCAGCCCACAACAAAACAAAACAAAAAAGCTACCTCGGTTGCAAGGAAGTACTTCTCCAGGTCCCCTACTTTCACTTATGGCTCCCATTTTCCGGCTGCACTTGAAAGAGAATGACTTTGCCCTTTTTTCAGGTGCCAACCACTTAGCTTGGCCCTGAAATGGGCAGCAAATTGCCGCTGGAGGTGGTAAACTTCAAGACGAATCTTTTTCTTTTCCCCTAAAGGAAACTGCCAGAGACTGTGTGGCGGATAAAGCTGTTAATAGCCAGAGAAACATTATTTGGGGTGGCCCTCAGGTAGACTAGACATGAATAATGCCTCATAAAAATAATTACTTCTACCCAGAGCGCAGCACACCAGATGAGCTTGGCAAGGACCCTGTTTCCAAGAGAACTGTAGGCAAAAGAATCTGCAGCCAGGGCTCAGCTGGATGCATCTGACTGTGGCAACTTCAAAACCAGTTTGGAATATTTCCTGAAACTCTGACCAGGACTACTGGAGGCAACGGGGCAGCTCAGCCTGGCGTCTGCTGCTTTCCAGCACAATTAGGCCCAAGACAATTGCTGAGGATACTGAGAACGGTCTCCAATTTGCTTCCACTTGACTGTGGTGGATGGATAATGGACAGAGACTCAGTGCTGGAACGGTGGGCTGGGCCACTGAACCCATCCTACGCTAGCCCAAGTAACTGGAGGTCCAATGAGATTCAATCTTCTTTTGCCTGAGAAGAATCAGGGCAGGCCCAGACCAATGCAGACCCTGATTGGGCTGTGGTCATGAATGCTGGTTTGATTTCACCAGCTGGGTGCACGTGGCTCCCTTTTTTGAGGAACATAGTTCCTTCCTCTGTCAGTTGATGAGTTATCCTGCCTCTGTTGGTTGTGGAGGGTTCACTTTCCACTCTGTAGACACAGAACATGTTCTCTGCCTCAGGATGGGTACTGACTTAACCAATACCCATGAAATGCAGCTGCAGGACTTCTAACTGAGATCTTTAAGCAAAAAGGGGACTTATTTCCATTGGGTTCACCAGGCTAGCCAGAGAAGTATCGGGGCAGTGGGTGAAGAGGATTTGCTTAGGATAGGATCAACACCAAGAGTGAAACAGAGGTGGAAAACCTTGATGATTTCAGCTCAGCCCTGTATCCAACTGTACCTGACGCAAGCTACAATTTTAGACTTTTCAGTTCCATGTGACAATGAATTTCCCCCCACCTTAACCTGTGAAATGACTTTATTTGCTAATTTTTGCTCTAGCCAATTGAAATTTGGTTTACACTGCTTGTCACGGACAGATTCTTGAGAGATACAATGATAATGTAGGGTGGTAACTCCCCGCTCCTTATAAGAGATGGGGAACCAGTCTTCATGAACAGAGATGCATAATAAGAAACTCCATACAGATAGCCCCATGCCACCGTTAACGACAGCAAAGGGCAAGGAAGGCAACTGTGTGGCATGCATGCTGCCCCTTTATTACTTCATGCCAACTGCCAGGAATGACTCCTGGTTTTCTTTCCTTAGGTGCCTCGCCATCCTTCCAACACAGCACACCAGGCAGCCATGACAATCATCCAGTACCCTGGTTAGTGACCACACAGTGATGCTCACGGTAAACTCACAATTAGGAACTTGGCACCATGCACCATGCTAGACCTTCGACTGATCTAAGTAACCAAGTTCTGGGCAACAACAAAGGCAAAACATGCATCTTCATAAGAACCCATACGGCATTTGGGAGCATTGTCATTTTTTGCCAACTACAATCGTTTCAGCTCTTGCAGCTTAGCTTGATGAGCTCTCAAGGAGCTCCCAGAAATGGACCTCAGCACACACACACACAGACACACACTCACTCACCCACTCTCTTCTGTTTCCTAATCAAGACAAGCAAGAAAGAATGGAAAGGGAGGTGGGGGAGTGGGGACGGAATGCCACTCTAGCCTGACATCACAGGAGCATCTGAAGTCCTTGCCCAGTAGTATTCACCTGCATATCACAACTTTCTACCTAGAAAGTCGGGTCTGTGATGAAATTTACGGGAGGAGGGGGTACCAAATTTTCTAACACCTCCTTCGTATGTGGTTCCGCCTTCAGGCCTGCCAATGAGAGGGCTGGTGCTAGATTTAGAAGGCAGCGAAGAATCAGGGAGACCGTGGCATGCGCAGGTGTGTAGGTGGACATGAGATTTCAGGTAGCATCCCAGAGCACCTGCCTGGGTGCTCCCTGCCCTGCAGCCTAGCTCCAAGCATCCTCCAGGCCTAGTCCTGACCACTGTGGGCATTTGAGGGTGAACCAGTGGGTAGGAACTCTATATTCCCCAACTGTTTCTCTCTCAATAAACTTCAAATGTAAAATGTATATTTGTAAAAAATGTATAAAATATATATTTTTATACAGATTATATATATATATGCGCATTTGGCTTACCCACCTCTCTCTAACCATTCCTATTCAAGGCATTTAGATTCTCCCAAAATGCTGCTGCTTATAGTTATCAGCAGCAAAGAGTGGCTAATCCCTTGCCCAAGGTTCTCCAGGTAACCTGTATTTTCTTCAGTGTGTACTTGTCACAGGAAGATTCATTTTTCACAATCCCTCACTATTTTCATGAACACAGCATTACCCTTACAGATAAAGGCATCCATGCTAAAGCTCCACTCACAGGAGCTGAATCTTGGTTGGAGCAACCGAACAGTCACAGGGATTTGTCTCTATACAAACTGCATGTTCTCCCAAAGTTTCTTCCCTGTTACTTTGTCCTAGGTTTCAGATGTTTGAGCATAAAACAATGTGCTTTCCCAGTGCAGGGCAAACTGCTCTCTCCCCACTGTGAGAAGCCAGTTTCTTGGAAGCCATGCAGTCCCCAGCTTTTCTTTGCCATTCTGGAACCTTAAGATACCAGTGCCTCTACCTTCAATTTCCTCCCTTCCTCTGTCCTCTCCATGCACCACACTCGAGTGAAGCGCTGCAGGGCTGCAGGGCCCAGTGAAGGATGTAACAGCTTGTGTGTGCCCAGAGTGTTAAGTTTCTTAAGGCACACAGACACCATGCAATCACTAAGCACTGGGAGCAGGTGGAAAGGCAGCTACAGGACGAGAGGGAAGTCTGAAGGTGCCCGCCCTCCAAGCGCTGGGGGTCAAAGCATAAATAGCTTTTTATGTATAGCCTGTGACCAAGAGTTAAGCACTGACAAAGTGAGGCAAAGGGAAGAACAGCAGGGGTTAAGACCCTGGGGAGAAGTAGGGAGAACTGAGACCCCAAGACAGGTACACCAATGTATACTGCGGTCTCTCTCTTTTTCTAGAAACTCCAACATCTATTTATATCGTCTCGGCATCAAGGAAATATCCGCATCAGGCAGAGCCCAGTTTTTCCAACTGTTTGAAGACAGTGCACAGAGTGTCACAAAGGTGCCGAGGCAGGGGTCAGGCCCCTCCTCCTTTTCAGCATGCTGGGGAGCACCCATCCCTCTCAGGCACCTGACACTACCCCCCAGTGTTGCAACACTGTCCGCTGGGCAGAAGTAGCTTTTCGACCTGTTCCTGTCTGATTGGTCACATCTTCACAGTCTTCAGAAAACAAAGGGTTCGAAGTGCCTGAGGGGGGAAAGTGAAGGAAACACCTTTCCCCTGTACTGGGGGGACAGTGGGGGAGTGACTGCAGTGGATGAGCTTGAGTAGACACTGGGCTGCCTAAGAGGGACATGAAGATTTGGAGATGCTGACCAATGCTCCAGAGTATAGCGTTAATAAACAGGTCAGGCCAGAGTGGACTCCAGGGCTTCCTCCAGACTCTATCCTTCTACTTCCTGAAGACGCTATTCCCACTCTGGAGGCTTCCACAGGGATGCATGCCCGAGTTATGTACAGGAGATGTATATGGGACCAAAAGGGGTGGCAGCATTTGGAATTAGGGGCCTCTGGCTGCAGGAGCCCCCTTCAAGGCCGAGACACAACAGAACAATCCTCTGATAGCCAAATCCTCTGACCATTCTAGTCACAGAACGCTAATACCTACCAAGGCCAGATACTGCTGCCTGTACCACAGTCATCACCCTAGACAGTTCCTGAACAGCTGGATATCCGGGTGAGATGGAGGGGAGCTCAACTGAGAAAATACAAACTTGTATGCGACTCAGGAGAAGTCCCAGCTTCCCCTCGCCTCCCCCCAGGGTCCCAGTGCTTCCCCAAGTAAACTCTAGGGTTACTGATTTTTGCCCAGTTCCCGTAAGTGGCCAAGTTCCCTTGATCTGTTAAAAAAATTACTTATATAAATACGTATATATAATAAAATAAGTAACAATTAGGAAAAAAAAAAGAATGAGACTGCACATATTTGTATAGGACTTTCAGCATGAAAAGGGCAAGAACCAAAAAACAAAATAGATGATGTGGAGGCAGCGGCACAGCCAGCAACATAGCAATGACACAGAGAGCTGAACCGGTGTTGTGTCCTTGAGCCAAGAAAGACTGCTGTCGAAAAGGACTTCAAGCATTTTGAGATAAAAGAGCTAAAAAACTGAGAGTAAGGATGTATGTTAGAGAAGGAAACTTTCTAGAAAAAATTTTTAAAAAATGGTCCTGAAAAATGATGTGAGCAAAGATCATAGAAGACACTTCTAGATCAAAAGGAGAAGACACTTTCAAGTCCCAAGAGTCTAAAACACGCGCGGCACCATGAACAGAACAGGAGCTACAGAATCTCAGAACTTCAGGACTCCAGGGCTCAGCAGCATGACGCCGAAGCTTCCAGACTGGAGGCTGGAGACCCTGGTCATCGGAAGGATCCGGAAAGGGAATGTCACTAGACGTTTTAATCATAGTTTAAGCTAAGAGGAAATAAAGCATCACCTGCAAGTTTCTGCAGAAATATTAATTTCCAGCTCAGAATTTTATACGCAAAGGATCAGATGAAGGAGGAGAACAAACATTTTCAGAGTTTAAAGGACTGAAGCAATTTTATCTCTTTTCCTTCGAAAACTACTGGAAAAATGTATCAGCAATATAAGAACTTAAATCAGGAAAAACTAAGGCATGGGTTTAGATCCCAAGGAGGGGAAGATCCAGACCGTGCAAAGCATTTGTTCTGACACTGCAAAGGCAAACCAAGGCAGGACTGAAAACTGGCTCCATCTATAGCAAGCTGCTGTTGAAGCTTACAATTTGTGTGGCCTGTGAATGTTATTATAAGCATCCAAATGGCCCTCAGGAGGGGGAAAAAAAGAGGTTCTCCAGTCTTGGTAGGAGAAAGAGACATATGACCAGTAGCTGGCACAGGACACATCTGATAGGACACGTGTGTGTGGCGGGAGGATGAGTCGTAGAAGGAAAACTGGGGAAATCAAAGGACAAGAAACATTTCAATCCAGAGAAAGACTTCACAAGAAGAGGAAATACGCAGTGGCACACTATTGTTTTTTTTCTAAAGATTCATTTAATTTTCATCGGAAACTCAGACACTCAGAGACAAGGAGAGACTGAGAAGATGATTTTCCATCTGCTGATTCACTCCCCAAGTGGCTGCATCAGTCAAAGCTGTACTGATTCAAAGCCAAGAGCCAGGAGCTTCTTCCAGGTCTTCCACACAGGTGCAGTGTGGTCCCAAGGCTTTGGGCCGTCCTTGACTGCTTTCCCAGGCCACAAGCAGGGAGCTGGATGGGAAGCAGGGCCGCTAGGACGTGAACTAGTGCCCATACGGGATCCCAGCGTAAGTAAGGTGAGAACTTTAGCCACTAGGCTATTGTGCTGGGCCCAGTGGCACACTCACAGTAGGGGACAGGTGCAGAATATCTAAACTATGAGCAGTGTCTGATACATCTCTAAAGACACAAGGTGTGTTGACAGGACAGAGGCAGAAAAGGCTGATGCAAGAGAGCGCTGCCAACTAGACAAAGCAACAATATTTAAAATAACTCAAACATTACAGATTCCCTCGCAAGCTTCTTGAGCACCACTGAATCTTCTAAACTTTGTTCAGATACTATTCTGCTGGAAAGCCAAGTTGACAGAAATAGAAATTGAGGCATCGAGCGAGGCGGACTGCAGCACCAAACTCGGTAACCGCAGAAGGAAGTGTGCCGCCTCCTGGAGGCTGTAGCCGCTTGTGAGGGGTGGGCCAGGGAGCACAGGGAACTTGGCCGCCCCCCTCCAGGTGTCAGAGTCGGAATCATGGCGCTCTGCCTGCCCCTTCCTGGTTAGAAGGCCAACCTCAGCCGTGCCGTGACTCTCGGGGTGATGGCAAAGGTGGGATGGAAAGCCCCGACGTGGCGCACCTGTGCAGGGGTGAAGTTATTCTCCAGATGCCCCTCCGGCAGCCGCGACTGCTGGGCTCTGGCGAGTTAGCACTCAGCAAATCCTACTGGAAGTCTGTACATGACTGAGGACACGTTCTTTGTTGCAGGAAGGAAAGTGATCCCACGGATACCACCTGTGCTCCTTGCTGGATGGAACAGTTTCCACATAAATCAAGTCCATTTGCTGAAAGACAGCTGTCTTTGCCATTCCACTGGGCTCAAGTTGATCCCATGGTGAGCAGTTTCCATTTTTACTGCAGCCCAGACAGGTGCAAGCCGGGGCTATGGAAGTGTGGGGCAGGGAGAAGGCCAATCCGGACAGCCGCTGCCCTGGGTCCAAGGGACTCTCACCCTGGCCGTCTGTCCTCTCAAGGTCAGAGCGTCCATTAGAAGCCTCACCGAGAGAATCCTCCCAAGACCCCATTAGCAGAGAGAAATTATGACCTTAATAAAACGTAATCTTGTAACGTCCCACACACTGTTAAATATTATGGGTTATCTTCTCTGGTCACAAAAGACAATGAAAACAATATGGGGCGTGGTGTGGGGAGCAATGATAGATACTGGAAAACCCCAATGTCATCAAGACATTATTTACTGCTTGCCCACATAATCCCGGCATTATAAAACCAGTGAACAATGAATGGAGGAAGTGGGGGAAGGGTGCGGGGCTGGGGGGTGGGGTGGGGGGATAACAGACAAAACCGGAGCCTTGCTGCTCCATCCCTGAGCCAGTAAGGAGTTTGAAAATAATGTCCGTCAGAACCCATATGTTTTCTGCATGTGTAAGAACACTGACTTCATAACTGAGATTCTTTTTCATTTAATTCAGTCATATTAGATTATGGGGCTGATTACGATCATATCCACAAATCAGTATTTTAACAGAGTTTCCATGGAAACACTATATGCCCCTGTTTTTTAACTTTTTGGACAAGGCTTTGCCTGTTTAACAACTTGAACAAGTTTGACGAGGACAACATGTTTTGTTTAAGTTACATTAACTGGGGCCAATATTTCCTAATTGCATTACCAGGAGAAACATTTTGAGGCATTACTCGTACCATGGAAAACCTCCCCTGGTCCAGGGTTCCATTTGCTTTCATCACTGGAGAACAGGAAACATACGAAAATTGCCTTGTCTTATCAACTTTTAAATGTGTTAACTGGCTTTACATCTATGAAATAATCTCCCTTATTAAGTGACGAAGTTGGTCTTGTTAAGAGGCTCAGCATTCACGGTTATATCCCTTTAGTTCTCAAATACGCAAACATGAGAGATACACCTTGGGTTCTTTGGGCAAACTCATCCTGTCCAAACACAGGCTCTATTTTACCAATGGGTTTTGGAAAAATTCAAATGACTCCCCCCTTTCATCCCACGCCAAATAAAAGCCCACTCAACATCGAGCACGGGATAAACGCAAATGTGACGGGTAGCGACCGAGGATGCTTCATAAATTGATTCTGCCATCAATCTTTTGGGGCATTCACCCTGACCCAGGGACACTGCTAACAGTCAACAGCCTGCAGCAAGCTTTGCAAAAATGCTGTACTATGTAGGGATGTAGGGCAATGGAGGGATGCATATGATGCCAGCATCTACCCCGACGGCAGCGTAGGAAACACACAGCCTGAATACGATGTCTGCGTTTGCATGCCGGTAGAGCTCAATAAAATATCGATGATGAAGAGTTTCATTTGACAACATTAGACACTGTTGCAGTTTAGCTGGATCTGAATATATCCAAGTATACTATACCATAGGGAAGTTGAATATATTTTTTCAAAAGCATACACCCCCCTCTTCAGGATTGCCTGCAAAACCTTCCTTTCTGAAGGAGGAAAAGCAGAAAAGAGCCCCCGACTCCCAAGCTGCCTGCCTTATTTTTTAAATGATGCACACATCTCAAAAAGTTGCCTCATCTCTCAGCTCTTTGTCACCGGCACAGGGTGCTGGATGGAGACTGGGTGCTAACGTGGTGTATGTGTGATCCTGCTCCGAGAATGGAAGTTGCCCCTTTCGCACCCCCGACACACCACACACCCGGATGGCTGTGAGCTCAGCTCCTTCCTTTGCTTCTCTGGTCCCTCTTTCTGAGATGCTTATCTGCCCAGCTCTGACTCCCGGCATCTTTTCTCCCTGCAGCATGACCCGTTATTCCTCTGTGGGAAGGAGAGTCGCCGCTGCACTTCCTTCCTGGGCATGCTCTGTTGACAAGTCTGGATGCTGTCAAGCAGACATGGCCGAGGGGCTTTGTCTGTGTGGTTGTCCAAGCAATCGCCTGGGCACAGGGGCAGCAGGAGGTCCCCCAAAATGCCACGCTTCGCCTGCTACTGGTTTGCAGATCAAAGGGAATTCTCTCCTTCCTGCCCAGTGATGAAGACAGGGTGGGCCTGAGGGGGCAGCTTCTGAACTGGGAGCAGCCATGACAAATGTGTCCGAGATCTGACTGATAGCAACCGCTCTGGGGGGATGGACTGGATTAGTGCTAACTCTTTGCACAAAAAAAATACCTGGCTTCCTTCACTCCTGGACCCCAAACGCTCTCTCCAACCCGTGGCTACAGCAGACAGAGAACAGCTCTCGTCATCTTATAATTCCAGGTCCCAAAGGCAGCACACAGAACAGGCCTACAAGGGTGGGTGGGTTATTTCCAACAGGGCTGTTTTGTCTGAGCTACATTTTCTTCCTGGGTGTTGTTATGCTTTTCCCCAGGTGAACGGGGAGGGACCAAGCAGAAGCAGATGAAAGAGCCAATAGTCGCAATGCTTTGAAATCAGACCAACAGAGGAGGATTCACTCCCCAACTCCTGCATAAACGCATGGGGACCTTGGGGAGTGCTCGCAGCCTTCTCAGGTGCCAGCGTATTCTTCCATGAGATGGAAGAGAGAACCATTCCTTCCCTTGAAATGGGGAGGCCTGACAGATCGCCTCTCAGCAGAGAACCCCGAGCCTGAGAGCTCAGTACGAGACATGCTGGTCAATCCTGAGAATTTAGGGATGTCCTGTGGATTGGATTTCTAAATAGGGAAGGAACGAAACCAATAATGTTCCATCTGTGCAAACAGGGAGTGAATTTGATGGCTGCCTCTTGATGTCTGTTCTCTGTATGGCATTTGTACCCCTTCAGATAGGCTGTCTCTGCACTGTTACTTCATTTTCCTGGGCCAGGCCCCATGGGAGAGCCCCAGTAAGAAAGAATACATGGGGCTCACTAACTGTCCCCTCACAGCAAACCCTTGGCAATCACAGGAACTGCCCTTATACCCCTATCTAAAACCAAACCACGAATGTCCATGTCATCTCTTGGCTGTTCTGGAATCATTTTCCACGCGTGTCATGGACTTCCCCAGACAATCGAACAGACTACAACTTCTTTTGTTTACAACATGCTCTAAAATGTTCTTACCTGAGCATCGCCTCTCCCCCTTAAAAAAAAGTGCAAAAGTAGCATGATTTCCATCATGGTAGAAAAATGATATGCCCGCGAAGGCAAGGAGAAGATACCAAATCCACACTTGATGGAAACACTGGGAGTGGGCATCTGGCTGAGCCATGAGAGAGGGCCACATGCCACCCTGCAGTGGCGGGGCTCGACTCCAGGCACTGTCTGCTGACTCCAGCTTCCTGCCAATGCAGACCCTGGAGGTAAGGGTGATGGCTCGAGTGTTTGGGTCCCTGACAACCATGTGGAAGATCTGGGTGGAGTTTCTTACACCCAGTTTCAGCCTCGGCTGGATCACAGCAAGCATTTCAGGCAATCAATGATGAGTTTTCTCTTTACTGGTCTATTTGTTTGTGTGTCTGACTCTCAAATAAGAATTTTTTTTTAAATGTGTAAAATGTTGGAGGTTAGATGGGCTTGCACGTTATCTTCCTAGGGCATGATTTGACTTATTTTATAAAAATTAAAAAACAAAAACCCTTGGGCCCGGTGCAGTGGCCTAGTAGCTAAAGTCCTCGCCTTGTAGCGCACCGGGATCCCATCTGGGCTCCAGTTTGTGTCCTGGCAGCTCCACTTCCCATCTAGCTCCCTGCTTGTGGCCTGGGAAAGCAGTCGAGGATGGTCCAAAGGCTTGGGACCCTGTACCCGCGTGGGATACCCGGAAGAAGTTCCTGGCTCCTGGCTTCAGATTGGTGCAGCACCGGCCATTGTGCTCACTTGGGGAGTTAATCATCGGACGGAAGATCTTCCTCTCTGTCTCTCCTCCTCCCTGTATATCTGACTTTGTAATAAAAATAATCTTTAAAAAACAACCTCAAGAATGCTTGAAAGTTCATAGAAAACGTATATTAATGCCACTTTTTTTCCACATATTTTTTGAAGCCATCCTCTGTGGCACTGCGATTTGTAATGTAGATTTCAGGGACATCTAGGTTAGTCAGATGTGGAGAGGGGTGGGCTCTAATTCAGGAACAGTAACCAGGCTTGTGTCAGCACAATGCCTGTGGCTACCTAGCAGTGCCTGCCTTCCCCCAGGCCTGGGTAGGACCTGAGGCCATGGCTAGCGCCAAGGGGCTGCCACATCAGGTGGCCATGGGCTCACAAAGCAGGTGGTGGTGGGAGACAAACATTTCTGTGCTACCCCTGGCCTGCTGGGGCTTGCACCCACCTTACTGACATGCATAAGAACTCACGGGAAGGAAGGTTCTCTTCCACCAGGGCAGCTCTGGGTCCCAGCACAGCTTGTTCTTTTACACTACCTTGGCTGAAGGCATTTGGATGGTGTGGAGGGAAACTGCTGTTTTTCTGTCCCTTGGGCGCATGCTTCGTAGATTCCCGTCATTGCGAACAACATAAAAGCTTGGGATTTGGCATGTAGGAACCATGCCCCCTTTCCCTCTACTCCATGCCATGTAACAAGCACCATGCGGGTAAATCTCTTTAATTAGGGCGAGGTGATGGAGCTGCTGACAGATGCCACTGTGGATGTGTGACACATCCCCATCTACATTAGCAGGCACTCTGCACGGCTCAAGTCCTGACCCAGCATCAGGCAGTGGCATTCACAAAGTGCTGTACGGGTGTAACACAAGCTTAATAATGAAATTTTAGATTGGAGGAGGAACTCAACAAGCAGCTTCTTCACCTTCTGTCTGTACTAGCTAGTCCACGCTCTCCCCTCACCCCCTGTGCTCTAAGCCTACTGGCCTTTCAGTAGCCCCAAGGGCCCACTGCCATGTCCCAGGCCTCTCAGCCTGACCAACCCCCCTGTCATTGGCTAGAATGGCTCAGTCCCTCCCCCTCCCTGAAACCAATTCTGTGCATGTTAACCTGGTTCTAACATTCGTAGGAATGCTTTCCCCAGTTCCAAGTCCAATTCTCTCATTTTAGAGTGTATCTGAAAGGCAGAATGACAGTGATAGAGGGTGAGATAAGCATTTTGCATCCATGGATCCACTCCCCACCAGCCCACAAGCTGCCAGGGCCAAGCCTGGGTAAAGTCACGAGTTAGCAACTCCATCTTTGGCAGGGACCTAAGCACCTGAGCCGCACCACCTCCTGTTTTCCAAGAACATCAGAAGCAAGCTGGAGGCAGGATTCTATCCCAAGCACCTGAATACAGGATGCGAGTGCCCTAAGCAGTGTCTTCACCAAATGTATCACCATATCTAGCATGGCCAGTTCTCTTACAGTACCACCAATAGTTTAGCAGGTGAGGTACATTCAACACATGCCCAGTAAGATATAATACAAGGAGCTTAGAATGAGAGCCTAATGCATGCATCTAAGGGTTATATAAAGATGTTGAAAGCCCCTCAAAAGTAGAAAAGCAGTAGGCTTCAGGAACACGTTCATGGGCAGATCAAACCCTCTTAGGGGTTCAGCACACACAGCAGCATCAACCGCACTTCCAAACGCCTGTGTGGTAAGAGCAACTCGAGGCCACAGATACTTATAAACATCAGCTGTAGCAGCAAGAGCAAGTACATGAGTTTATTTTCTCTTAGGCTCTCATCAGAATCACAAATGAAATGTTGACAACAAATGAAGGAGCCCGCAAGTTGAACGCAAATGTTTCTACTCCTATCTGCCTCCAAACTCTGACAGTCAAGCTTTACGATGAAAGAGCTGCACAGCCCTTGGGGAGATGATTCCATGCTTTCTTTAATTATGCAAAGATGCGGGGAAAAAGGCCTCCCAGCAACCCAGGAGAGGCTGGAGGAGAGCTTCGAGAAAAGAGCAGCATAAGCACATAGTAGGCGGCCCGATACGAATTAACCCTGGATTAAATGAAAGGGGAAGAATATCGCTACTGCATCAGAGTGGGAAGTCTGAGGCTGCTTCAAAGGCCAGGCAGGACATCTATTTGGCTGACATCCCCCCACACGAAGTTGCCATCTCATGACTCATGATGCAACCACCAGCTTTCCTTTGTTTGTGGAGCGAGTTTGATAATAAGCAGAGATAGGCAGAACAGAAATTCACTGAGCCTGCAACTGATTCTAGGCAAACAAACACACACACACACACACACACTACACATTTTATGATCTAAAAAGATGGTGAACCGTCACGCAAGCCAAATGTTCCTTTGCGTTGACTTGATTTTGCAAGTAAACATAGCATCTGTGAGTACTTAATGACATATACAGGTGCAATTATTGAGAAGATACCAACTAATGTATATTGTGCTGTGCAAAAAGATGTTTTCCTAAGATTCTAAATAAACAAACAAAAGTAACCCTCCCCACAAATCTGCAAGTGAGGTTCCTTTTAGCACTGCTGAGACTGAAGATGAGAGAGATCAGATAACTCATCTAAGGCCACACATCCAGTATATTCTGGAGGCAGCACTGAGCCTGGATGGCTTCAGCCCAGCTTTCATGTCTTTAACCAGGGACACTGTTGTAAAAGGAAACGATCAAACAGATAACCCTAGAAGAGCAAAACAGATTCCTAAACTTCTGGATATTTAATTGCCATGTTCCCAGGCAAAAAATCTTGCCGGAGACAACTGTGAGTTTCAGAACATTTTCAAGCTATGTGCATCAAAAGGGCTAACAGAGAAAGCTTTGAGTGGGAGAAGTTAAACACAGACTCACTATAGCAGGATAACGTAGATACACAAAGTTATAACCTAAAAGTACAAAACACTCTACAATCTATCACAGTCTGGACTATCAGGTTAGAACAAAAGTACAAAAAAAGCCAACAAAAATCCACTAAGATGGATTGTACCAAACACTCATTTCATGTGTAACATGAGTAAACAATCAAACACGAACATGAATTTGATTCAAATTTATATTCCTGGGGCAGGGACAAAAGTAGCCAATCAAAAAGATCTCAGCAAGACCACCTGTCAGTGTGAAGCCTTCGCCAAGCATCCTAAGCTGCTATGTCGTTTGATTTTTTGTTTCTTTCATGAGCTTCATGTCAACCAGCATCTGTTTACCCCACCAGCCACAATGAGCTCACTAATTATCTTTAATCATACTTATCTTAAATGCATCTTTATCTTCAACATACATCTTGTGTGCAGGAAAAGTGCTGGGGAGGCCATCACCGGGAAGATAGAGAAAATACAGACTTTGCATTGCGCTAACTCTGACAATGCAAAAACCTCACACGCCTGGCTCCCACACGCATCCAGTGGGGCCTCTGCTGCCATCTGAAGTTCCCCGCATGACTTCAGAACCTCAGTTCCTTGAGAGGGTAACAATGTCAGTGAAGTCCTAGCTTGCTTAAACCAAATCAGGGAGTCTTCATAGGGGTAGCAAGTTCAATGTGCTGAGATCTGCTCAAAAGTACACTATATTTAGGTGAGCTTCCTGCTTGAGGCACACCCTAGGAGCAGGAGGGGATGGTTCAGCAGGCTGGGTCGCCAACTTCCAAGAAAAAACAAACAAACAAACAAACAAAAACTAGGTTCCTAGTTCTTGAATATGGCCTGCGCTGGTCTAGGCTGTGGCAGGCACTTGAGGGAGTGGATCTGTGGATAAGGATTCTTAAAAACCTAAGTGTATACAGCTACACATTCCCTGATTTTTTTCTCTTAAATGGAAAGATTTATTTGAAAGGCCCCATGAAAGAGAGAGGAAGAGAGACAGAAAGAAAGAGAGAGAGAGAGAGAGAGAGATCCATCTTGCTGACTCAGTTGCCAGGGCAGTGCTGGCTAACGCCAGAAGCTTGGAGCTTCTTTGGGGTCTTTCACATGGCTGCAGCAGCCCACACACTTGGACAATCTTTTTCTGCTTTTCCAGGTGTGTTAGCAGGGAGCAGGACAGAAGTAAAGAAGCAGAGAGTTGAGCTGCTACCCATATGGGATGCCAGCACTGCAGGCACAGGCTTAACCTGATACGCCATAGCTCCACACTCCCCTCCTTTCTCTTTATTTCTCTCTGTCTCTCTCTCGCTCTCTCTCTGTCTCTAATTCACTTATTGAAAGGCAGAGATGAACTAAGAGATGGAACAATCTCCCACCTGTTGATTCACTTTTCAAATAGCTGCAATAGCCAGCTGGGGGCCCACCTGAAACTTGGGAGACAAGGGAGTTTCCACCTCTAAGTGAGAAAATGCAAACCAAATGCAGAGGCGGGGTGTACTAGTGATCTACGGCATGGTACCTCTTCTTCCAAAGCCCTCAGCTCAACTTCAGTTCTCAGCCTGCTTTGCTGACATGATTCCTGCAGGAAACATCCCAACACAGCCTGAGGTTTTGTCACATGCTGGGACCCGCTGGCAGAAAAGGACAGATGCTACCTTTGTGGCTAATCCTCTTGGAGGGTGGGGAGGCAGGCTGCAGGCTTGCTATATTTACACATCCAGCTCAGCTAGTCGCCACAGGATAAGCCGTCTTGAATATTCTAATAAATGAAAGGCGCCTCGACTTACTGTGGAACATGAGTCAACTCTTCTCCTTGGCGACTTTTTAATTACAGACCTAACACACGTTTGCCGTAGCAAGCGGAATACGCGGCAGCGTAAGTGGAGAAAGTTAACCATCTTCCCTTCTCCTTAAAATGCTACCTGTCCCCCATCCAAGTACTTAGTAATAACAGGTTAGTAACTTGCCTTCCTCCATACATTTCAACCTTAGATCAAACCCATGTCCAGGTATAGAATTAATTTGTCTACCTTTAGTTTTTTTTTTCCACATAAAAGCAACACATACAATACATAATCCTCCTTAACTTGCTTTGTTTAATTGAACAGTTTCTGAGGACTATTTTTCGAAAATTCATTCCTTGCACATTACTGTGTTAATAAGAGGGTTACTAAATGCCAGATTTCAAGATATCATCAGTTTGAGCAGATAATGCTTGCCAATATTTTTTGAAGGCAGGTTAGAGGTTAAAAAGACCAGTTTATGCTAGAAAACATTCTGACTTAAAGTGGATAAAAGAGTATGTTGTAAAAGCTTACGAAATTCTCAATCTGTGCGATGACAATCACGGCATTACTCCCGAGGTGTGTCTGTTTCACATGTAGATGCTGGTGCCAGAAGCCCCTCGCAGTGTAGGTCTCCCTCCGCAGGGAGCGGCTTAGGCCTAGGGCTGGCACTCAGGGTCTCCCCTGGGCTGCCCCGCTGCACAGAGCCCCCTTTCCACCTCTCCGGTCTGGCTCCTCCAGGGCGGAAGCAAAGGAGAGGCAGGCGGTGCAGCTGCGAGAAATAGCCTGTTGATCACACGCCCTCCCGTTGTTCTTGTGCTGAGGTCAGGTGGAAGAACTCAAGCAGCCTCTGCCTCCATAGCCCTACAACCTGTCGGGGAGCCCTTCACTGCTCACACGTGCAGCCCATCTTTAACCACCAGTTAGAGTCAGCAGGAGCAAGATGGAGTCGAAGAACCTGTGAGGCAATGACCAGCCGTTCCCAGGAATCCCTCCTCTATCAGGGTTCTCCAAGGGTTGTTGGTGTGTTGGAATTAGAGATGGGACACACATTTTAGAGCCTATATAGCAGATTCCTCAGACCGATACTCTGCACTGAACAAATAACACTCCATTCTCCCTGTTCCTTAGGAAGCATTAGCAACAAACACACAGGAAGCCCACACTCAGAGAACCTATGATTTGCCAAGCACCACTCAGCATTAGGGTTTAAACAACAGGCACGTGTGATGGTTCACGTACACATCCTGACTGTCTGAAGGGCTCTCTGTTTGCAGGTGTCCTGAGTTCCTACAATCAACGGTGGGGGGTCAATAAATTAATCTTTTCTGAATTCAAAAGACATGGTCACCTGAGCGGGGTCCTGCAGGGAAAACAAAATAGCTCAGCTCTCAAATTCTCTGCACAAGTCCTTCTGGAGTTGGTAAGAACAGTACCTCTCACACCCACTCAGTCGCTGTGTTCAGAGTGACATGACTTTGAACATACGAGAGGGCCACCAAAGAACATCCTATCTAACCCCTTCCTTTTCATGATAAGGAGCCAAATAGTGGATATGTCTGGCTGGTGGGGAGAGTTGGGATTTGGATATGGATGGTAGGTGGGAGAGAGTGAAGCAGTGACAGCAATGGCTAGTTAGGGCAGAGGAGACTTGCACAAGAGGCAAGAGCTGATTGGTCTGTCACTTATTTCGTGAGTAAATTTTTATTAAAACACAGGCACACCCATTCATTTATCTATTGTCACTGGTTTCCCAAGATGTAGCAGCACCGCAACAGAAATTGTCTGGCCATCAGTGAATAATACTAACCACTTGGCCCTACAAAACAATATTTTCTGATGCTTGGGGAAGACAGAGGCCTCCTGGCATTGAAAGGAAGTATTTGGTTCACACGCATTGGTTATGTTACGATGAATCCGTGCTTGAACACTACATGTGTGCCACTGATAGGAATTACTGAGAAACAGTTTCTAGTAAATTCTGTGCACATGGAAATAGGAAGGAAGGACGAAAGCCTTAAGCTTTTAAAAGTTTAAGTGGCTCTTTGACACCTGACCTCCATCTACACCTGCCTTTCCCCCATCACGTCTGTGACACTCAAAAGATGGTGGCGAGAATAACAGCAGCAGACTTTCAGGAAGGAGCAGGATGAATACGCTGGGTTCTGTGAGGTGGGAAGGGATACAGCTAAAGGAGGAAGGGGTCCTCAAAGGACAGGCTGCTGAAAATTGACAACATCTGAGTCTGTAAGTTCTGGCATTAGAATTATTCTGACTGGCAACATCTTTGTCCTGATGGTCAAGATCGGCCCTCCGAATGCCAGGAGCATGGGCGTCTGGGAAGTTATTCCATGGGTGGCCACAAGCATCTCTCAAGAGACACTGAGCCATGATCTCTATTGTTTAATTTAGTCCTGAGCACAATCTTGTGAAGGGGGAACTACTATCATGTCCATGTTAGAGATAAGGTTTCACGTGGCCAGTCGCCTGTTCCAAGACATGGAGCTGGTGGTTGATGGAGCTGGAATTCCATGAGACCCAGGTGAATGCGAAGGCCACACTCAGCGGCTCCAGGATTTGGGCTGAGACCTAGTTTCTATTTCGTACTGCCTCCATCAAAGCAAGGAAGTCACCCTACAACGTGGCTGCCGTGGGTACGCAGAGCACCTTGGCTTGTTGTACAAGGGTGGCTAAGGGCATTGGAATGCCAGCTCTGCCAATGGTAAGGGATTTGCACATTTGCAGAAGCAGTTCCAAACCCTGGTGGGAAAGTTCCCAACAGATTTGATTAGAGTCACAGTTCACTGATGCCTGATGCTCGCTGGGGAAGGCTTCATTGTCTGGTCTGTGAAAAATGAGGGACAGGCTGAACCTCAGCATCAGGAAAACAGTGAAAGATGGAGAAACATTTCCAAAGTCACGCTCGCCGAGAGGTCAGTTCAACAGGGCCAGGATGGGGTGGGGTGGGCTGGGGCATAGGGAGTGAGCAGCTGAGAAGTATTTGTGGCACCAGGGAGAAGAGGTTGCAATGTCCACTCAAAGAAACCATGGCTATGAATTGCAGGGCATCAAGACCCTGTCAACAACGCTAATCCCCACGGATGTTGGCTGAATAAGCCTTCGATGACCGAAGCAGCGCGCTGTGCAAACCATGTCAGCTTCCAGCAGGCCAATTTGTCCTCATATTACACACTCTGCTGGCTCTGTTGCTAGACCCCCGGGCTGGGGATTCGTGTCGAACTCCCCGCCACCCCCCCCCCACCCCGAGGTGCATGGTTAATAAGTCAACAGAATTCAGGAGCCACGACCGGATTAAGAAAGCCGTTTTATTTTGGTGCCCTGGACTTCAAGCAGATTAAATAATCAAAAAGCCTGAGCCATCGGGGTCATGTTTGAATGCTACAGCTGTTCACGGCGGTTTGACAAACACCCTTTATGTGTTTCGGTGGCTGAATGGGAAAGGCAGGGATGATTTTGGGGAGGCCAAGACTCTAAGAAAGAAGAAGGGGGCACCATCTAAAGATCCTCTTATGGAAATCGAGCCCAGCCAGATGGAGACAAGGGGCAAGGCTGCTTAAATAAGCGGTCTCCTGAAAGACACAACTGTTGGCTGCTCCGGAGAAAAAGCGCAAGCTGGATTCGGGGGGAAAAAACGAATCAAAGACAGGCTCTCCGAGTTTGCCATGTCCTGTGTTTGCTCATCTGCAGATTAATCAGGGCGGCCTGCATGATCAGCGCGGACATCTGTGGAGACTCAGCCATGAAAGGTGAGAAGTTCTCTAAAAGAGGACCCTAAGGTCCCCCCACAAAGGTGCTTGTGGGAAATCCATTGTCGGGTAGCTTTTCTTAAAGACTGGACAGATGTGGATTTATGATGGGTGCACAGGCAGAGGTTAAAGATAAAGGTATGTAGTTATGACAGGTGTATAGAGTGGCACAACATGGATTATTTCATAAAAAAGGCAGTGCCTGGCATTGAAATTCATGTACTATTTTCTTTGAGGCCAGGGTGGAATCAGGGAGGGAGGGAGGGAGAGAAGTAAGGAAGGAAGGAAAGAAGAAAGGAAAGAAGGAAAGAAAGAAGGAAGAAAGAGAAAGGAAGGAAGGAAGGAAGGAAGAAAGAAAGAAAGAAAGAAAGAAAGAAAGAAAGAAAGAAAGAAAGAAAGAAACAAACAAACAAACAAACATACACACTGATCCCAGAAAGACAAGCCTTTCGTGAGTAGATGCATGGGTCCGGGGGAAAGCATGTTAAAGGAACAGTTTCCTACAAATATGGAAGGTTCCAGGCTGGCAGGAAAAGTGAGGGGTGTCCATTTTGGGGAAGGAAAATGTGCATAGCCTTAGAAGGAGCCATTTGGATTCTCACCCAAACGGCAAAGACCACAACAAGGGGTTTGCTCTTTTATGCGTTGAAAGGGGAGGGGAGCGGATGTTCTGCATTCCTTGACCTCAAACTGAGCACCAGCTCCTTCAGAAGCCTCCCTCAACATCTCCTCCATCGCCCTAGAACATGGCCAGCCGGCAGGAGAAGACCCGGGGAACTAAGGCCAACAGGCTCAGTGCCTTTGAAGGCCACGTCACATAACCTCTAATGAAGCCAAAAACAAGCCACCTATCCACCCCAGGCAGAGATAACTTTCACGGCAGCAGATAACTTTGTGGAGATCTGAACATTATTGTGTGGCCTTGTGAATTCCTCTACCGATTCACACAAGGCCCTAGACAGCTGTTTGCCATCTTTTGAAATCCCGGTCTCAGGGACATAAGGAGTGGACATGGTAACTTTGGAGAATAATCTCACAGTGTATCTATAAAATGTAAACTCACCACTCACCCTCCTCTCTGGGCTCCAAAAGGGTTGAGTCCAGAGCCCTCTGCATAACCACCGGTGCAGTAGGATTTGTGATGGGAAAAATCCTCCTCAGCTCAAATCTTCTCGGGACAGAGAGAGTATAAATGTTAACTATAATGTGGTCTGACCATGGAAAACTCCCCTAGCAGCTAAAACAAACGAATCCACTTTTTAGGTATCCATGCAGATGGATAAGTTGTGAGTGAATAAAACAAACTGCAGCGTGATACGTGCTATTGATGATATTCACACTGATGGTTAGAGAGGGGATGTGATAGGCAGTAGTGGGGCACAGCAGGGGAGTACTCCCCAGGAAGACTGTCAAAGCTGCACATTATGGCCACATCAGTTACTCAGGCAGGGATTCAGCTTCTCCATGCCTCGGCATCTTCACATTTAAATGACAATGATAACAGAACCAAATTTCTCAAGCAGATTCCAATCCTAAGAGAAGAAGGAATTGATCGATATCAGGCACAGAGTGTGTCGCTAAGCTCCAAACGTGTGCACTCCAATGACTTGCTATTGCTGCTGTTGTTAATAATGTACAACACGTCTGGAGAGAGACATAAATATTGGTGGCAGAGTCATGCTGGAAAATAAGACACGGTCACTAATTGAGGGAGCTGCACTGCCTTGGTCACTGCTTTGAGTGAAAAGAAAAATGAGGAAGAAAGTAGAACCCACAAACAAGCAGCAGGAATATCATGGGAACAGGACTGTTTCATGTATGACTCCTGATGGTTTTTGTATTTTGGAAAGCTCCTGCCCTAAAAAGGACTAGAAATTGTCATTTATGGAAAATGGTCACTGAGGGAATTACACCTGCAGAGATGGACATGCTTAGAGCTGCCCTGCTCAGTATAACAACTGTCAGCCACATGGAGCCACTTCAAGTTTCCCAAGTTGTGGACAAACCAAAACTTCGCTTACTTGGTTGCCACAGTTGCATGTCAGGAACTCACTAGCCACACGTGGCTACTTACTACCCTATTGGACAGCACATGCATTCCTTTCTTGCAGAAAGTGCTTTTGGACAGCACTGCTCTAACGCATACTTTTCAGGAGTCAGAATACCCGAAGTTCTCTATCTTAGACACGTCTGGCCGTAAATAAATCTGCTGCATTCTACAAAAGGCATATGCTCTCTCCACAAAGATTTCTTCCACTGTTCTATTCCCCATCCTTAAGTTTTCCATCCTCTGATTACTGAGGCACTAGGAAAAGATCTCTTCTGAAGCTTCCACGAAGCATTCACATGAAGTGTATAACAGCCCAGCCCAACTCCAACAAAGACAGTAAGAGCTACAACCTCTTCCAGCACATACATGGTGCCACCTGTCTCCCATGTCACATTAGCTATGAATACAAAAGGGGAGAAAAAACACTGACCCATTCCTTACACACTGGTTCCAATGCCACTTTCTGTCTGTTCTAGGTGAACTGCTCCTGCTTTCAAGTATGATTTTCCTGCTCCAGGGGGCACGTGGCTGCCCGGAGAACTGCCACTGTCACTCATCTTCCAGTTTTGTGGACTGCAGCCAACAGGGTTTGGCAGAAATCCCTACTGATCTGCCTGCTACGACACTATGGTTGAACTTACAAGATAACCAGATACACCAGATCCCTGCTTTCGCATTTCAGTCAGTGCCCCAGCTCACGACCTTAAACTTGGCCAACAATTCCCTCTCACATCTGTCCCCTGCGGCTTTCCAGGGCCTTCCGCACTTGCAGGTTTTAAACCTAACTCAGAACTCCCTGTTCTCCCTGGACAACACAATTTTCCATTCTCTCCCTGAGCTGAGGGAGCTTGATTTGTCATCAAACTCCATAAGCCACCTTCCCACAAGCCTGAGTGAGACTTGGGAGAATTTAACTGTGTTCGCAGTACAACACAACCGGCTTCAGCATCTGGATCGGGCACTCCTAGAGTCCATGCCCAGCGTGAAGCTTTTGTATCTCAAAGACAATCTCTGGAAATGCAATTGCCACTTGCTCAGGCTGAAGCTCTGGCTGGAGAAGTTTATCTATAAAGGTCAGTCATGTTTCTTTGGAAAACTCCTTCTGTGTCTCACTAGTCTAGGATGGACCTCATCTGTCCTCTGCGTTAGAAAATGGTGGAGGAGTGTGCAAGGTACTGAGTTGAGGTTTGTCACACTGAATCTCATGATACAGGAAAAGGGCTACGTGAACCACTACAGGTGCTTGAATTTATCTGCTAATACAAGGCATGCAGGTCCTTTTCCGCATGATAGCTAATACAACACAGAGTTATCTAAGAAGGAGGAAGGCCAATCACCACCCACCCGGGAAAACTGCTCAACCTCTGAGCAATACCAAGCTCTGATTTCCAAGTGTGATCTTACTCCTACCCATTTGACAGCTGCAACTCTCCCCTACTGCTAGCCTTTCTGTATTGGCAAATTCCACTATTACAGAAATTGGGTGCTGTGAGGCCTCTTTCTGAAGTTACCACTTTAACGAAATGCCAAAAGCAAATTGAGAGATCTAGAATATTAAAGAGGAGGGACTCTGGAAATCATTTAGGCATTAGTGAGCCACAGCCCAAGAGTCAAATTTAGCCCCATTCTTGCTTCTGTAAATACAGTTTTATTGGAACTCAACCATGCCTATTCATTACGTGATGAGCACTACTTCATATCTTAAGGGAGAGTTGAGAAACTGCAGTGATATTTACAGATATTGATTAGCTGGCACCTTAAAGTCTATCCACTCCTGTTATCAGCAGGAAACAGAGCCAGAGAGGTCCAGTGACTTGCCCAAGATCACAGAGTAGAAGCAGATGAGCATGAATGCCTGGCTTCGTCTTGGCCCTGCATTCTTTCCCCTGCCCTCCTGTGCTTCCCCCATCCATCGTCTCATCATCATTCGTCCACTGCTGTTCTTCAGTGACTTTTATGTGCCAGGCACTGAGAAAGAGGCAGGCAGTAAACAACAGAATCCTTACCATCGCTGGAAAGTTCCCATTCTGATAGTAGAGAGCTCTTGGATAAAATATTACATAAGATATAGGTCCCCCTAGCAGTTAGTGCTAAGTTGGTGAGGTGGGAGAAATGATTATGGGGTCAACCTCTCCAACGGGTGACCTAAGTGTGCAGACCTAAACAAGGAGGAGGAAGAGCCAGGAGACAACTGAGGGGGGGGGGGGAAAGGTGCAGAAGCCACTGAGGGAGGAGGCAGGCTAGGCTCAACTCAGAGAGCAAAGGAGAGAGTTACAACAGCAGAAGGCAGTGAGACGGTGGATGGTGGTCACACAGCAAGGTGTATGATAGGCAGGGATTTGGGGACTTTTTCAAGAGATGGAAAGTTTTTGAAGAGTTGTAGCCAGGGGGAACACTACTATCTGATTATCATTTAAAAGTCCACACCAGTGACTCTTAGGAGAGTAGACGAAAAGCTTCAGTAGAAATGGCCAAGGGAGAAGCTGATCTTATTATATTAGTGAAAGAAGAGATAATGATGATGATGGTCTAAATTAGGACGTCGAGACGTGATCAACTTTGGGAAATGTTTAGAACATTCAATTGAGAAACACTATTGATGAGCAGCAGATGTTTGGCGTAAGGGTCAAAATAGTATATGGGAAATGGGCAGCCCCTATCAGAATGCCTGGGTTTGGGCCCTGACTGTACTTCCAATTCCAGTTTCCAGCTCATGTGCTCTCTGGGACCCAGTGATGTTCACGTAGTTGCATCTCTAACACCCAGGTGGGAGACAGAGTCTAAATTCCCAGCTTCTGGCTGGGACCTGACCTAGTCCTAGTTAATGTG